>NC_049175.1:18050531-22850531 GCF_009769625.2 Cygnus olor
GGTGTTGTTCTTGGCAAGTTGCTAAACCGTTGCGTCCTTATAAAAATCATCTGAGAATTTATGTAGTGCGAGTTTACTTTTCATCTGCTGCTTTTCCTTGCTATCAGTCTCCCTCTCCCTGCCTCTCGCCACCCCAGCCATTGTGGGAAAGGCAAGGATGCCCCACGGGCCAGGTGCTGCTGCAGCAGGTTCAGCAGGAGGCACTCTGAGGCTTGGTGTGACTGTCGAGAGAGGGCCTGATTCTGGAGGAGGTGATCTACAAGGGTGCCTGGGCACCGTGGGGCTTGAGGGAGGCTGCAGGCTGGCACAGAGCAGTGCGGGGTGGGGGCCAGCACGGAGCTCATGTCCCAGCTCCTCGCGGCAGGACTCACCATGGGGAATGATGTCCAGAAAGCTGGCGTGGAGCAAACCTGGGTCTCCCCTGGGCCTCCATGAAGGAAACAGGGAGAGGGAGCCAGACCGCAGCTGCTGCTGCGTGCTGCGGGCTTGCTTACAAATGGGGGTGCAGCGCGGTGCTATTCGGTCAGCCAAATCTCTCTGCAAATTACACGAGCAGACTCTCAGGCTTGCTGCCCAATTTGCCATAGTTCGAGTGACCAGAAATCTTGCCCAGTGTTTTCTTGGTGTTACATTCTTGGCGTGGTACCTGAGGGAGGTTTGCAGAAATGGTTTCATTGACTGTTAGGAGGGAAATGCTCTGTACTGGAAATAAACCCTTATGGCTGATGCCTCAAGCTATTCAGCAGCAGTCCACAAACTCTCGCACACACTTGAGGCGGGTCTCCTGCCTTTCCTGGTGCCTGCACACAGCGACGTGTAGGTATTTACCCTCTGCAGAACGCACCAGCCCCACACAACATGTGGGCAGAGCTAAAGCCACATGGAGGTCTAAGCTGGCTGACATCCCTGTCCCCTACACATAGACAATGATGCGGCATCTACCCTTGTACTGACCAAGCACCTCCAATAGGGGTCTAGCTTTTTTTTTTTTTTTAATATAAGAGTGGTAATGTACAAAATCCATTCTGAAGGTTCATGTCAAGTGGAGCTGGACATTTTATCTCCTTTATAAAGACCTTTTAGATCTATGAACCAAACACTACAGGAGAAGCCAGATGTTAATACAGAAAGATGGGCCGGATTTCTCTTTGCCTGAGTGATGTAAATAAGTTGTCTTGGGTAAGTGTGAAGGAGTTAACCTGTGTTAAACCTCAGAGCCAACGATATGAACCACTGAAATGCAGTTTTGCAAAAGTCCTAGGCACTCCTATAAAGCTGTACCTCACCAGGGTACTCTTCTGACTTGTTCTGACATGTTTATATATTCTGTTTCTCTGTTACGGCAAGTTTCATCTAAACACCAGTGGGAATTTGTAGATGTTAATAAATGTCTTCACGAGGTGAAAATAAAAGTCATACAGAGGGAGATACTTGGAAGTGCAAGTGCCCATTTGTGCACATGCCCTTATATTTGTAAAAAGGTATTAATCCCATATGCACTGGTAGTCATTTCGAGTCTTTGGTGGGACACATCATCGCAGCTCAGCCCCAAGGAACTGTAGGCTCACATTATTACCAGCAAGTGAAAAGTAGGAGGATGGACTTGCAAAGACCATCTCCATCAACTTCACTGAATTCCCCGATAGACTTTTACATGCACATCTAACCTCGAGCAAAGATACAGTGAGGCAGTGAATTAAGAAGTAGCCAAGTATGTGCCCAGAATAGCAAGTGCAAGTGGGCATACAACCGTCTGTGTGCTACAGCATAAGGAAGGATGGCTGGCAATTATCAGTTCAGAGAGAGACACTGGGAAACCGCAGGTCACCTCCTGGCTCTGCCACAAATTTCCTTTGTGCCCTTGCCCAATTCACTTCATCTCCTTGTTCTTTGTTCTCCAGCTCAGGCAAAGAGGCAATAGCACTTCCTCACTGGTGTTGTATCTTGGCATTGTGAAGAGGCAGGGCTCAACTCTGCCTGTGTTTGTACACTCCTGAGCAAAGGGGAGTCCAGATGACAGCTGCCCAGGTGTGCCAGTGGTCCGCAAAGTAATTACATCAAATATCTGGACCAACAATGAAACTTCACAATGTTTGTCCATTTGGGGTTGGAGGAAATATTTCATTCAACAATGTGGAATGTAATGTTTGGCTTTAGTTTCAAGTCCTAATTTTATTTTATTTTGTTTGTTTGTTTGTTTTTGTATTTTAGGACAGGTTTGTGTGTCTGTGTGCACTGGAGGGGAAGAAAGTCTGCTCTCCTCCTGCGTCAGATTGTTGGCTTTAAGGTTGCAGGACACTGAATGGCCCGGCAGAGAGACCTCATCCTCCAGCAGGGAGGTAAGAACCAGTCCTCCTGGTCAGTTGCTGTTGCTCTCTGGACTTCTGCCTTTCTAGGTGGGACTGTGTGGCCTCTTTAAACCCCATCACTGGATCAGTGCTCCCAAATTAGTGTAATCATCCCACCCGAATTAAGCAACCAGCTCCTGGCTCCTGGCTCCTCAACCCAGCCTTGGGCATCCCCTCTCAGCCTGGTGCCCGCGTCCCCCTCTTCCTCCATCTCCCTCAAAGCCCCCTGCTTGTGGGCTCCTTGATATTTTCCAGTCCTTCCCTAATGAGCACTGCAGAATTACAGCTAATTAAGGATGTAAATGATGCTGGAGAGAGAGAGGGAGAGGGAGAGGATGGGAAGGGGTGGGGGGGAGGGCAGCTACTCGCTGTGTGCAACTCTGCAGTAAAGTGTCTCCTACCTCAGCAGAAAAGTTATCATGGGAGACAATGTCAACTTTATGGAGGGGGGAGGGCCCTTTAAACGCCTCCGTCCCCGCCTGTAATAGCTGCTGCCTCTCTTTTATGTGTCAGCGCTGCAGATGCTGATGTCCTCCCTCCCAAATGCTGCTTTGTCAGCTGGCGCTGTCACAGAGCCCTGGGTCTCTCCCTCCCGCTGGCTGCCATCCTCGCCCTGATGGTGCCAGGGGACCAAAGGCCTCAGAAAGCCGCAGCGGCCTACCCCTGCCCGCGGGCACCTGGGGAGGGCGAGCAGCTTCTCCCCAGGGTGGGTCAGGTCCTCCTCCATGTCCAGGGGTTGGAGAGGACCCCTGGGCTGGTCCCGCTCCGTTAGGAGAACATTTGTGCCTTGACACAGGCAGGGGGACCAGGCTGTGATGGGGAAATAAGCCCGGCACCGCTCTGCCGAGTGGCTTTGGCAGCTGTCGAGGGGACGGTTCTGTCGCACCCAGCAGCTGCTTGGTCCTCCGAGTGCATTTGGAAGCACTCTGGGTCCCCGTGGCCGTATTTGCCTGCATGCCGCCTGGATCAATGGGTTGCGAAGGCACGTTTGTCCTAGTGCCACGGCCTGTCTATCTGTCCGCCTGACAGGGGCCCACGTGCCGGCAGGTCAGGAGCAGGCGGCGATGGGCGGCGGCGGCGGTGGGTTTTGTTGTTGTTTCCCCAGATCGCTGTGCAATATATTCCGATTTTTTTTCTTGTCATTAAGCCAGTGCCTCGGAGATGATGATGTAGTCCCTATGTGGGCCGCAGAAAGCACTTCGAGCCGTGCTGGAGTCGTGCTGGGTGGCTCTGATAGCAGAGCTAATGGGAGCGAATGGGATGCAACGAACTGTTCTAATGACACCAGCCAGGGAAGAGACAACAGTAAGAATAAATAAATGTTAACTATTTTCCTCTTCCAGACATTTGCATCTATTGCCATTAAGTTCATTTAAATAAGAGAGAGAGCGAGAGAGAAGGGGAAACTTACTACTACTCTTAATAACGAGTGTCTAAAAATAAATTAGGATGCTGGGATGCACTTAAGGCATTTTAAAAATAAGTCTTATTTTTCCCCCCTTCTCCTCTTTTTTTTTTTAAGTGTTGGAGGGTTTTTAATTTGGGCCGAGTAATTTTGGTGCAAACGCTTGGGCGCCTTTCGTTGGGAAATTGGGAGGAATGCAAACAAGATTTCACTTCATTAAACAGGGGCAAACAGTAGAGAAATTGCACTTACTTATGGAAATGACTTTTAAACATGAACAGCATTTACTTGCATTGCCTTGTGCTGAATTTTTTTTTTAAAAAAGATTATACATGTGAATAATTCACTGCGGGCCAATTAGATGATGACTTCATTTTTAACCTCTCTTCCTTGCCATCTTGCTGGCTGCCCCTTTCATTGCAATTTCCACCCTCTTCCCTCACCTCCATAAATTAATAAAGATCAAATAATCCCTCTCCCTGCGGTGCCAAGAGCTAGCATCTCAGAAGGGGAGGTCTGAGGATTGCTGTCTCTACTGGCCTGCCTTGGGATGAAGCAGGAATAACTCCGAAGGGTTTCTGCAAGCAGGGCTACACCCATTTTTTGGAGAAGAAGAAATGGGAGGAATAAATGAACGTGAATGAGAGTGTGGGGGAGAGAGATATCTGTGTGCTCTCTGCATGCAAGATCCTGGGCTGGGCAGAGGCCGAGCAAGCAGGATTCTCTCCTGCGCAGCTCCATGGGTGCTGGCAGGATGGCACTGGGGTGGGGATGCTCTGCTGGGCTAAAAGCAGGGCCGCCTCAGAGGAGTGTCCCACTGAAGTTGGCCCTCCCAGTGGGCCCTGAGACCCTTCAGCATCCCTGGGCCCAGGCCCAGGTGGCGAAGGTGCGGGAGTGTGGTTACAGCCAAGGCAGGCAGGTCTGGGATGCAAGGGGGAGCCTGGGCCTGTGGTAAGGGCACCTTGCAGCAACAGCATCAGTGGATAGGAAGTGTTCTCCATTGGGCCTCTGTGTTTTTTCCCCATCTAGGAGATGATGCAAGAAGAGTCAGACGTTCTTGCTGACATTACCCCATGTGCCTGGGCTTTTCACAGCTCAACATGGGAAGCAGGCTGGAGGGCTTCGTGGCAGCAGGACCTGCCAGACTATGCCGGGTGCTGGGAGGAAGGAGCTCTAAAAGGGACTGGCCTCCTCTGGTCCCCACTTTGCTTTGCTGCTTCTGCATTTCAGCCTGTCAGCTTGACGTGGGCATTGGGAGACTCTGTCGTTGCAAATCCCAGTCACACTTAGAGGAAGACGATGCTTATCCTCAGAACACTTTTTTCCAAATGTTGAACCTGTCTCTCTCTACTGTAGCTCTTTGCAGTAATTAAATTATGTAATGCAAAGCTTAAAGCCACTGAAACATAATTACAAAATGTATAATTAGTTCATTATAAGGATCATCTGGCCTACCTGTCTTGTTTCTGTGTTTCTTGTCTAGTTCTTTTGTCCTGTTCCTGATTACTGGAGTAAGACCCACCCTTCACCAAATGTGGCTGCTATGACTGCTATACCCCTATCACCTGCCCTAAGAGGAAGGAGAAACTTTGGTGCCTTCCCAGGGGAAGTGCCTGTCCTCTGGCAGTGCCAGGGCAAGGGAAAATGGGAACATTTTGCTGCTGGCATTGCCCTCAGCAACCTATCTTTTCTTTGCTGAGCAGAGGTTCCTCCACTGATGCCAACGGAGTGACATTGCAGGAGGCTCCCTGGCTGGTGGGGTTTGGGCCAGCCCTGTGGGAGAGGGTCCACGTCCTGTTATCCCCACCTTGCAGACGAGGAAACTGAGACATGGAGCAGGCAGGACACCCATTAGCTCCCAAATGTCCCTGACCAGGCACAGGCAGCTGACCAGGCACAGAGCTGGGGCCCTGCTCCGAAGCCGCCTGGGAAGCGCCTCTCCTCACAGCTGCGGTGTTTCCTTTCTCATGAGGTCACATTCCCGGCCTTCCGAGCCGTGTTTTTATGGCTCTTAACTGATTACAGTTTTAGTGGGGAGGAGGTGGCTGCAAGCGATGACCTGTGATTTCCAGGGAAGGGGAGAGCACAGAAACTTCAAGCAGCGGGGCTTCCTGCTGGGAGCAGCCTGTTTTAGGGCCCTTGTGTCAATGATGGCCTCCAGGGGAACTTCCCCACTCTATTTATTTACCCAGGGGAAGCCCAGCATGCCCCCTCCAGCACCCAGGCCAAGCAAATTCCCTCTTCTAGCAGTGGGGCTTTCAGCCTGGACCTGGGAACCTCACAATGCCCGTTCTGAATCAGTATCAGCAGGTTTAGAGAGCAGGATCCCAGGTGAAAAGGCTGTCAGGCTCCTCCAGGCTGCAGGGCTGTCCCACGAAGCAGCAGGGAGCACAATGCGAGCAGCGAGACCAGGTTACAAGTCACCGATGTACCCAGCTTTTGCTCTGCGCCTGGTGCTGCAGGCTGTTGTGTACCTGCAGGACATGTTCTGCTCATGCTGGGCTGTTCCAGCTATTCCCAACAAGCCCCAGTGCAGACCTTTTTATCCTGGAAAATCCACACTTGGAGTTGTTCAGCGATGTCGCCCTGAAAAGCTCCACAGAGAAATAAGCCCAGAAACACCAGCTATGAGGGCAGCATGTTGTGTGCTGAGCTGTCTCTGCAGGAGAGGCGCTTCCATCTGCTGCACACCTCTTGATTCAGGAATAGGACCCTGCGGGCTGCTTGGTGCCTCCATTGACCTCAGCAGGCTTAACACCGGGGACAAGCTCAGCACTCATTAACCTGCTTCCCCAGAAATACCTTCTGGGATGAGGGCTGCATGAGGTGGGCACCTGCAGCAGCAGGGCTTCAGCTGCGGTGCTTTGTGGTGGGCACCTCTGCTTGTGCAGCACCTGGTGACAGGGGATGGGAGTGGGTCCTCATCAGCCCCAACCCTATGGGAGCAATGGGGGTCATCTGCTGTCACGGCAAGGCCTGAAAAGGCAAGGCAAGGTGAGGCAAAGAATGGCAAGACTAGGTAATGCAATGCGAAGAAAGACAAGGCAAAGCAAGCTCTGCTTTGTGCAGTCTGGAAACCTTGGGCTGAGGAGGACTTTGGAGGTTATCGATGTATCTGACTCTGAAATGAGCTTCATTCTTCTCTTTAGCCTCCTAATGACAGACACGGGTCTCTGGGCAATGAATCAACAACTGCACGCAGAGGTGAGCAAGTGCCATACGCCATTATTGACGTTCCCCTGACACCTCCTGCCAGGCTCCATGCTGGGGCTGGAGAGCGTGGGGCTGGGCTCCCTGGATGAGGGCTGGAGGAGATGCTTGGCTGAGGCCTCCCAGCAGGATTTCCACACAGCTGTAGTTCTGCCCTTGCTTGCTGTATGGGCTCCATGGAGAACTGGTGGCATGGTGGTGAGGTGATGACTTTGCAAAGGCGCTGGTGGTGCTGGCAAATACCATCAGGGCATGGGTAGTACATGAGGAGCACATGTGGGGTAGGCACATCCGTCTCACCTCGTCGTTGATGGGAGCCATGTTATCAAGAACTGACTGACTTTTCCCACGATGAACCTCAAATGCGTTTCAGATCAGAGTAGAAACAGTTTCCTCACACCAAATTTCTGTGAGAATGCATTTTTGATAACACTCCTTCCATTAAAACAAACTCTCTCCCCTCACCTTTTTTTTTTTTTAACTTTAAAAAAGAATGTGAACTTTTTGTAGGAAAAAATCATCCTGAAATATTTTCTGCTTTATGCTTTAAATCCAGCAGCAGAATATTTTCTGGAGCTCACCTTCCATTAGCAAAAACAAAACAAAACAAACAACAACAACAACAACAACACAACAACAAAACACACACTAAAAAACTTGCAGTCTTCTAGGGCTATGTAATAAAACAGAAATATAAAGCACAGAGGAAAAAAAGCAGTTTTCCCGGAAGCATTTTTGAAGGAAGCATGGCAAATGTAAACTGAACCTCCTAAAACTCACCTTTAGTAGTTCACCTCATTCTGACAACCTCTCTTATTCAAGAGTCGGGTCTCCAAACCGGGAAGAGTAGAAATCCTTCTCTGCCTTTCACTTCTGAAATGAGGTGGAGGGAGACTCCTGATATTTGTGACTCATTGCCTTATGGAAATGGTGGAGCCAAGTTGGTATCATGCCCTCTTACCACATACCAATTCACATCAGAGGAGCACACAGACTTTTAAGTATGTATGTTGTCTCCTCTTTCTTCTCCTCCTTCCAGAAGGCAGAGCAAGTTCTTTAGCTGCATTGTGCAAGTGTGAGGACACCAAGACACAGAGGCGGGGGTGGTCTTGCCAAGGGTCACAATGCACAAGTTATCATGAGAAGAGTCACTCTGCACTTGCTGTGAGTGGTCCAGCAGAGGAAAACGTGGCCCAGCATCATATGCTGTATGGCCGTCACTGCACTGCCTTTTGCATTCACTCTGCTCACCAAATCCTCTTGCCATCTGTCTAACAAGCAAAAGCAATGTAGGAGGAGGCAGATCCAAACTGACTTCTGGTGCCATAGACACTGACGCTGTTGCAAGGGGAGGAAGTTGGGGTATTGCTGTGTGTTGATGCCCCAGGTTTCTGAGAAGATTCTGCAGTTCGTGGCACATCCATCTTGTGGCGGCCTTTCCGATCTCAGTCACATGCAAGGAAATGAGCAAGAAATGGGAAAGCCAAAGGGGAAAAAAATAATTTATTCTCATGGGGCCCTGGCGGAGGAATAAGGACCTGGGGTGGCCCTGGTGCAAAAAATATACCCTCCTTTTTTACCCATTCACCCTGTGTTTTCCTCTCTGGGTCCTGCTCCCCTCTTCTCTCACCCTCCCCCAGCTTGCCTTGTAATTCAGGAAGAGGAGGCCAAGGAGAGTAATGTCGTGCTGGAGATAGGACTGGAAGGGCAGTAATTTAGAATCAGAGGCTTATAGTATTATTGCCTGCAAAGCCATTCATGGGAAATGATTCCCCCCATCCCCATTCCTCCCCCCCCCCCCGCCCCGCTCTCCCTTGCTCTGCAATAACAATACAGAAATGCCTTCAGGAGGGCTTTTCTACTCAAAATGCAGGCAAAGGAGCGCTTTCCTCCACCACCCCTCTTCTTCCCCCTGCACTCGCTTGTCCCCCCTGCCTCCGAGCCTAACCACTGCTCCCTCCCTTCTCCCTCCCCCCCACCACAGGATAAAAAAATAAAAATAATAATAGGGGTAATAAGAGAGGAGGTAATGGAACGTTCTCCAACTGGGCACATGTCAGAAGCCATTATATGTGGTGCAGATTTGCATAATTCAAGAAGCATCAAATTAAATTTGCATAATTCCTTTGATTACACTTGTTAAATGTAAGTGACATTGATTTACAAAATGGCCCAATATAAGGTTAATAGCAAATGTCACCTTCCAGCAGGGTGAATAGGGTGCGTGTGTGGTGGTGGTGGTGATGGAGGAGGGGGAAAGGGGGGTCTGGGGAGGAAGGCGAGCAGACAATTGATTTCTGCCTCTCTTCCTTAAAGGGCTCAGGTCTCCTTTGTGGAGGAGCCCTGGGGTTTGGGCTTCATGTGGCCGCAGTGCCGCTAGGATCGCCCGCCAAGTGGCGTCGATGCTGTCGAGGCTTTGCTAGGAGCTCCCGCGGGGAGCCGGGCAAGCCTGGCTCAGCACAGGGCACAGAGAGTGGGGAAAGACAAAAAAATGGGATTGCAGCCAGACCTGTAAGGTACTTACAGACGCACAGCCAGCAATGAAAGGCTCTGTAAAGCGCACACAGAACCCGTGGTGATACAGGCCCTGCACCATCGAACACCACCAGAGTACCCTGGGGGCTGTGACGGTGACACCACGTCTGTTTTGCCTACATGGACCTCAGACTGTCTGAGCACTCGCAAGCACTGCAAGCAGATCCCACCTCTGTGTATTGTTTTGCCTCTCTTTTTTTCCATAATTTTTCCAGACAGGTGTGATTTCATGCTGGGAAGCTAACTGGTAAGTTGCGTGAGCACTCCAAGACTGGAGTGATAAAATAAAATTATGCACTGGAATTGGGTGAATAGCAGATTTACTAGTCACAGGCAATTTCAGCGATCCACATACCTGGCCAATCTTGCTTTGGTTCCTCTGAAGCTTTTTTTTTTTTTTTCAAATCAACAGGCTGGGGGAGGAAAAAAGTAATCACTTTTGATCACATTAAATGTCTTGTTCAGTGTGAAAAAGAATGCTTCTTTTGGTGACAGAGCTCTGTAAACATTGTCTAATAGCATCCAGATAACATTAGAAAGGAAATATCATTCTGAACCAGCAATCATAAGGCTTTTTCAGAATGTGTCAAAAGAGAAAGCACATGATTTTCTAGAATATTTTTTCTAGGGCTTTTTTTTTCTGTACTTTGAGCAACACCAGCTGCTGAAAATGCCATGGATTCACAGACAGCTCAGACATGAAATTTCCTAAGAAAAAGTGTCCCAAGGAGAAATGTGTCTCAGCTGACCCGTCCATGCCTCCATGAAGGAGGTGAAGACCAGCACTGGTAGGGAAAAGCCTCCAGACAGTCCTGATCAAAGCAGTAAGATGGCAGAGGTGTGCATCCCACCCTTGAAACTGGGCTCTCTCCAGTCCAACAGAGGTGGGTGGAGAAACTTAGGAAACCCCTGAGGGGTCACCCCGAGCTCCCACTCCCACCAGTGGAGGATAGGATTCTACTGAATCTGGTGGTAGAGGAGCTTTGGCAAACATAGAGGAGCATTGGTTATATGGAGTCAAAAAGGGTAGCAATGACAGGATATTAGAGCACACAGGCTGTGCAGGTATCCCACAATTGTTGGCTGTTGTTGGGGTTTTTACACACATTCTGCGATATATACTCCGATGTTTCCATGAGGACAAGTACAGTGACTGGTTTGTAAGCCCAGGCTTTTCAGCTGTTTGCAGCTGACTTTCGTATTCTGCTAATCATCACTTTGGAGGTCTCAAAGTCCATGCCCATGATGCACCCGTATTTCAGATCCCAGCACAGTAACTGTAAGCCATCTCTAAGATGATCTAGATGATTGTCTAGCGGACAAGAGAT
The DNA here is from genome assembly GCF_009769625.2 of Cygnus olor. Classification (NCBI taxonomy): domain Eukaryota; kingdom Metazoa; phylum Chordata; class Aves; order Anseriformes; family Anatidae; genus Cygnus; species Cygnus olor. The sequence continues at coordinate 18,061,358 of NC_049175.1, forward strand.
GTGAAGTGTATTGTAGGCCTTCAGGCAATTGTAAAGGAAGCTGGAGTACATATGCTGCCCCTCACATCGCCCCACACCCACTGAAAAGCCTGGCCTTGCTACAGGCCCTTCCTTTCTGCCCTGCAGCAGAACTATTTATGACCCTCCTGGGCGCTTCTTTGCCAGTCCTCCCAGGGCTGCCTGTGCCACCGGGGAGCCAGGCTGGAGGCCTAGCAGGCAGCGGGCGGCAGGGAGAGGCGGGTGTGAGGGGCAGCCCTGGCTCGGGCTGACAACTGCTGACATCGTCATATTTAGCACCCGCACGCAGCGAGCCTGAGCGAGGCTCGCGCGCTGGGTGAGCCAACTGCAAATTAATCGTCAGTTCATTACTGCTCTGTGCCTTTCATCCTGACAGCAGCCTTTCAGACGTGGGTATAATTGGAAGGGTCCGTGAGGCAGGAATTTGGGGAGGGGGAGCGGAGGGTTCTCCTGCTCCCTTTCTCAGGCTGTGTTCTGGGAACAAACAGCAAGCTTGGGACGGGGGAGGAAATTAATCTCTCCTGCCCCTGTATCTTGCCTCTGCCACCTACACCCCTTGCCATATATTGGGCTCTCAGTATTGGGAGGTCTGCTTGCATCCAGGAGGTTCCCTCCAGCTATAATTACCCTCAGCTTGCAAACAAAGTGTGCAGAGTAGCAGGGCCGCCTGTGAGAACACGGGTATGTGCGTCGCTGCCGGTGCTGGTGGTGGGCACCGCGGTTATTGTTATAACGGCAGACCTCGGATTTTATTTGTCATGGCATCTCAGCCTCCCCACCGGCTGGGTGATGCAGATGTGCCTCCAGCACCTGTCCTCTGCAGTGTATGGCAGGGCAGTGAACCCCCCCCCAAGTGGGCATCAGAAAAGACAGGAGGGGTAAAGCCCTTCCAACAGCTCATTTTGCGGCTCACAGTGGCGATGGTTTGCTCCTCTGGACGAGGCCATGATGCTTCTCCCTGAGGAAGAGGGAGCTGTGCCGCGGGGATGCCAGCCCCCCCTTCACTGTGTCCCCCCCTGCCTCCTGTGCAAAAGTTATTGTCATCTTCGTGGAGTCTCAGGTAGGCAGATGAATGGGAAATGTTCCTCTCCATTACTAGCTGCACTTGACTGGAGTCTCATTACATTACGATGGCGCTTTAGCAGGCGAATGGGCCTTGCGTCTGGGTTCCCAGCCCCTCATACCTCCCTGATAACGTAAATTACCCTCCGCCTCATTGCCTCAAATGATCAAACATCAAATTGCTAGTAAAAAAAAAAAAAAAAAGAAGAAAAAAGAGAGAGAAAGAGAGAGAGAGAGGAAGGAAAGGAGAAAAGCTGAACAGAACCATGGGTTGAATCTAGATGGTTTGTCAGCAACAAGAGACGAGTCAATGGCTCTTAAACACTTGCTAAAGATGAATCCATTGAAGGCTTTGAGCACGGTAATTTCGCTGACATTAAAGTACACCTGTAAAACCCAAACAATGCTTTATAACTCCAAATTACACCAGTCAAGACCTGCTACTTCAAAGCACCACTTATTTCATTTGGTCCAGGGAGGGGGGACCCACAGATAACCCTTCCTCCATCAACAGACTTCAGCAAAGCTGGGGAGAGAGAGCGTGAGATTGGCGCGCATAGCATGGATTTGTTGTTGATTTTGTGGTTGAACAATGTGCCAGATCCTCTGCCCTCTCTTCTCCCCTCTTCTGCCCCAAGACAGATTTTCCCTGCCGGAGGAGCAGGTCCAGGATGAACGAAACAAGGAGGAGAAAAAGAGAGGGAGGGAGCAGCGCAGGTATGCGTGGGGCAGCCGAGAAATATGGATCTCGGCAGGGTAACGAGGCGCAGTGCAAAGAGGAGGCTATACGTCTTTTCTCAGTATTTAAACGTGTGCTTAATATGGCGCTCAGGGAATGGTTAATCTGCTAATGCTGGTAGTGTTGCTGTAGTACTAGAGAAATGTTTACTGCAGTATTTCATGGGATTGTGTTCTGGATGGCACAAAAGGAGGAATCGCTCTAGCGTACCGGAAAATGTTCATTGCAAATATACTGGAATATTAAGAGGTTTATTTAGTGGCGTACTTAGTATAATATGAAAAGAGTTAAGCACAGAGTGTTTTATTAATATTTTTGGGGTGTGGATGAATTTCAGTGCTCAGGAAGGTTATGGAGAAGCAATTCCAGCAAAGGCTGGTTATGTTCATAGATTTAGATCTTAAGAGCATAAAGGACTCTTTGATCAGCTAATCTGACCTTCTGTATAACACAGGTATATACAGTGTGGACATACCTCCTGATTCAGCAGAGCACTTTAAGCACTTGCTTAAATTTAAGCATTTGAGTTGCCCCATGGAAGGCATAGAAAATAACCCTATTGAATCAATGGGACTATTCATGCCCTTAATGGGAAGTGGATGTTTAGGCATTTGCTGAATTGGGACCACAATAAGATAATGCAGCTAAATGAGTAATTCATAGCCACCCATTTATTCAACTGCTTTTGCCTCCTTTTCTGCTTGCGGATTGCTCTGGAGCCAATCGCCATTTCCTGCAATGTATTCATCTGAAGTCATTCACTGAATAATTTCAGTGAAAACTCTTTCTTGATAGCTTGCTCATAAACAGTTCATTGTGAATATGGGAATATATGAACATACATTTTAAGAATGTGCGTGCATGCTTCTGTGTGCACAAATGAAATATGTAAACACATGCACGTGCACACACAAGTCCAGGGTCAGGATCTTTGGCTGCAATAAAAAGACACAGCTCCTTGTCGCAGGTGAAGCTACGCCGACTCTGCTGACCAGCACCCTCACAACCCTGCTTCCCAGGTCCCAGTTGCCTTCGTTCTGAGCAGACCCATGATGTTTCTCACCCCGACTGCCTGAAGTGATGCCTGAGGTCCAGTTTTCAATGCAAATATTTACCCAGGGAATTTTTCAAACGTTTCTTTATGATTTTTCTCCCATGTTCATTTGGTGCATACTGGTTTGCAGCACATTCCCCACAGGGAAGTGATCTGCTGTGAATTTTACAAGAAGTGGAATGGAAGAAGGTGCAAAATTAGTTGGAGTGAACTCAGCATATTATCATCTGCATTTGTGTACCTGTGCCAGGCCCTCCGTTCTCAGTCCTTACTCAATCAGTCATGAATCCATTCTGATTAATTTTGAATATTGCTTAGGGATTTTCCAAATCAGCCAGGGCGTATCTTCTTCAAACAAGTGTGTTTGCAATCTGCTTGTGGCATGGAATCGGTCAATTAAGCGGCTTGGTATTTTTTTCAAACAGGAACAAAACTGAAGAACAGGTACCATGAATGATCCTGGAAGCTTCACTGGTGGAATTGTGTTTGTGCAGTGGCCAGCTCCAGTTCTCATGCAGACCTTACTGGGCATTACAACGTGGGAATGATTTGCTTCTGGTGTAGGCTGCCAGATATACATTCTTCCTAAAAGTCACACTGCTTTTTAGGATTTGCTTATGTTTTCAGGAAATCAAAGGAATCATTCTGATGTTCAGGAGTAGAATACAAATGGCCACAAATTAAAAACTGAACTTGGTATTTCCTGTAATTCAGTTAATTTTCCTTCTTCACATTCCTCTCAGCATCAGAGAGGAATGTGATGGAAACTGGATGGGAGCTGGGCAGTTTTGGTGTTGGGACAGTTCCTACAGGCTGCAGGAAGTGTGCACTGGTGATACTGCGGAGCTGATGGGATGCTCCATGCCTTCCTCTGGGGCTCCCGGCAGCCCCAGCAGCCAAAATTGCCTCTGAGTGTCCCTCTCATTCTGTATGTGCCAGAGTTGGAGCTGACATGCTTGGGGTGGAGGGCTATTGATCTGGGTTGATTGCAGAGCAAACCTTCTGTCTCATCTGTAAGTGCACGAGGTTACACTGCAATGGTGCTAAAGAAGTTTATGTGGAGGAAATTTGAAGCAGGACTTGTGACAAGAATTGATTATAACAAGTGTCAGGATGAGTCACTGAGCACAATACTTCATTTGTTTAATTAGAATTTTGAGACTCATTATTGTCTTTCATTTGTCCAACTAAACATTCAGGGAGTTTTGTTTTCCCTGGTTAACCTAAAGGAGGGTTTGGAGATTTCTTTTTAGATACTACAGCAAAACAGAAGGCCACCACAATTTTTCCAGGCTGAAAGAGACATGTTGTTTACAGATGGCCACTGTCCTTTTTAAAAAAAAAACGTTTATTTTTCCACACAGAGAAGAACATTTCAACACGAAAAATCAATTGCAATTATTCTTTTTTCCAAAATGTAAAATGAAACATTTTGACTTTTCAAAATTACCTTTTCCATTTCTATTTTTCCCTTGTGGGGGATGATTGGCCAAATTCAGCATGAGCTAGCAAGCAGCTTGAGTCAGCTAAAAGCACAGTTTATTCTGCAAATCAACTTTATTCACTGAAGTAAAAAAGAGAAACTGCAAATCCTGATGCTGCTTTCCACAATCTTTGGTTGTGTTTGTATCTGTGGTGTCTTTAAACAGAGCATACATCTTTCTGCCAACATTTGCATAGCATTCAAAACAACAGAGACCGTTTGGAGCTATGTAAAGATGGGGAGAGATAGAAAGCATCAAGGGCATGGTGTTGGGCCGAGCTGCGCGTGCATGGATCCTGGCTGAGGTTTATTTACCCTCAGTTGCTCTCCAGCCTGCCACTATCAGTGCAGCTCTCCTTCTAATGGAGAGGTTGCCACTTGTGCATGCAAAGAATCATGTAGGTGTTAGTTTTGTTTGACAATACAGCCTGCCCATTAACTATCTTAATCCTGTATCCTTACAGGCTTAAAAAAAAAAAATAGTGTGTCTGTAGGGGTTGAGAGTTGGGAGTAAAATATTATTGAAGAGGAAAGAAATGTCCTTCCTCCCCACACCTTTATTATTTATTTATTTATTTATTTATTTATTTAAATAAAATGTCTTTATTTAAGTTTCCCCTTCTGAAAGCTGATGTATTTTTCATTGAAAAGACTGGACACCTCTTGCAGGGAATTTGCAAAGGGAATGAAAACACTGACTTCCTTCAGTGTTTTGCACAGAAAATGAAAGCAAATTTCAGGAGCCCTTCTGGGCTGAACTTTCAACAGATACGGGGATAGGTGGGATTAGTTTGTGCTCATCCTACTCACCAACCTCCCTTCCCAACATTGTTTTGGATGAAATGCAAAATCAAATCCTGCAAGATATGATCATTTAGGGTACTGTGGCATATTTTGAAACAGTAGGGCTGTTAGCCCCAGCATCTTGGCCAAATTCCAGCCTGGATAATTACATTCTGCCGGCCTATATTCCAGCCTGCAGTTCAAATAGGAAAAAAAAAAAAAAGAGCATTTCTCCTCCGAGAAGTCCTGCTGTGTGATGACGGATGCTTTTCCACCCCAGAAGTAGCTGCGTGTCAGGAAACATTGCCTCCATCCTCCATGTTCCTACGTGTCTCGCCCATTGGATAAAAACTGCTGTTGAAGATGTCCGGCCAGCTCCTTGGTGGGAACAAGGCAGCAGAGCTGACCCGGAGGGAGCTGTGGTGCTTTGTACCAGCCAGTTCACTATTCCATATCCTTCACTGCATGGAGCCCCGACCCTATGCAGGGTCGAGGTCCCCTGCAGCCCGTGCAGCGGGTCTTTGTCTTCCTGGCAGCCAGGGCTGGGACTGGAAGGACACATGGTGAAAGAGAGGGCAGGCTGGCCTCCGGTGGGAGAGGGAGGACTCACTTGACCCATGCCTGTAATTTGTAAAGAGCGTTTTTACACCAGATCAATGCTTTCCTCAGCATTTTAATGCACCCCATTGGTGTCCTTAAACTCTAATGATGCAGTCTGTGAGAAGCTGCCATTTATTACCCACAGATGGGGTGATAATTATTGACAAGATTGTAACTAATAATTAAACCCATTTGCTCCTTTAAACAAGTTGGTGTGAATTATTTGCCGGGAGAGCTTTAGCAGGCCTGTGGTCACTCCCTCCTCGTCCTCGTGCCAGAAGCGCAAGGCTGCCCAGGAGCGGGCCCTCCATGTGGGACGAAGGCTGAAGGCCACCCCAGAGAGCTGGGCTGCTCGGGTGCTGGAGTCCGTGTTCTGGGCCCTGGTGGGCCTGTTCTGGCTGCAGCAGGAGGAGTCGGGGGCACCGCCGTGCTCCTACCCAGCCCCAGGGCTGGGCCACCTGGGCCTGCTCCTGAGGGCTCAGGATGGAGCTGGTCAAGTGGCTTGGGTCAGACGTGGAGCTGTGGATGGAAAAATCCATCCATGGAAATGTTCCTGATGGCTTGGCCTTCTCTTCCCTGAGCGTGCCTCTGCTGCAAGTGGAAGATCAATAGTCACACATTCCCCGTTATTAGGTTTATTATTCCTCAGGTCAAAATCCCATTCCTGAAGCACAGAAGATGGGAGGGAAGGGGGAAGGATAATTTCTTCGTGGCTTCAGCAGAGAGACTGTAAAAGGGCTGTGTAACCCTTCATAGCACTGTGTGGCTTTCTGTCAGTGCTAGGGAGTGAAACGCTGGCCACTGCCTGGCACTGGGGGTGGGGTGGTGGGCACATGCAAAAGAGTGAGCCCCTCACACTGGGACTGGGACTGGAATGCACAGGGGAGCCAGGGGGAGCGCTGCACTGCCCACCATGGCCACAAGGCACCGGGCAGAGGAAAAGGGGATCGGGCAGGGGGCGCGCGGCACGGGCAGCGTCACACCGCTCAGAAGCTGCCTGGGGGAGCTGCCTTTCCCTGGTGTACGTTTCGAGGGAGGGTGTAAATCTAATCTCAGTGCTAGGGTCCATTAGCATTAGAGGGGAGTACTGTATATGCATTCATTCCTCGCTCTCACCCCTGGATGACAGAGAACCCCCCTCTGTTGTCTGCTTTAGCGCACAGGAAGGGCTGCCCATTAATTCTGCAGCAGCAGTGGATAATGCCATCGTAAGTCTTAGGTGACTCTGAATTTCGTGAGCATTTTAACGTAATAAATACCCCACACTAGTGCATTTAATTAGTTGTGTATCTTGCAGTTGCTCCACCTGCACTATGATCTGGCCATCTGTTTGTGGAGGTGGGCCTGGTTCCTTGCACTCCCAATCTAGCACTGGTGGGGCTGAGCCCCACCAAGGAAAGAGAAGCTGGTGAAGTGGTTTGGGTCAAGTGAAGGGAGATGCAATTGTGGAGGTTTGCTCTGCTGGAAGTGCAAACCTGAGCTGAGAAGCTGAGTGCAAAGCAACCAAGTTGTCACAGATCAGTCCCAGTACAACCCTCATGTCAGTGCCATCTCACCCTCTGCAGTGCCATGCATGCACTGCCTTGATGCTCAAGGATGGGTTTCTGAAGAGGTTTCTGTGCTGTTAAACGTACTGGAAGCAATATTTCCCCTGTTACTGCTTTCTTCCCTTCCATGTGTGCCATGTAGTACAGGCCATGCAACGACAGTAAAAACCTATGTCCACAAAAGCTTGTTTGTTTGTTTGACTTTGCCTTCAGTATCTTGTGACTTCTTGTCCTTCAGTAAAAATGACTATCAGAAGACCAACAATCTCACATGTTGCAGGATTTTACCACTTGTTACTAAACTCCACCAAAGCCTTACACTCACAGAAATTACTGTGCAAAGGTAAGCAACCACTCTGCTCTCCTAAACCTGCTGGAGCCTGGAATGACCCAGCAAGAAAGTTGGGCTTTAGACTCTGAGTCCTGGGTGAGAAACACAGTGGCCAGCAGACACAGCTGCTACTCTGGTGTGAGGCTAATCTGCTAATTCACATCCCTTCGGGGAGTGCTGCCAGGTTAACTTCTCCTGGCAGACTCAGTGTGCATTCAGTATAATTTGTCTGTGACTCTGAATTTATGCCTTAAAATATTGTCTGTCATCCCCCTGTGGCTTGCAGAAAGGTGGAACAAAATTGAAGCTGGCACAAAAGCCACGGAGTGTGTGCTCTGGCTTGCTTGGGAAGGTGTGGTGCTGTGGGGATACCTGCCCTGGGTCAGGTCTGTGCAGTTGGTGGAGCCCGAACCACACACGTCTGGCAGCAACATCCAGGCAGGGTGGCTGGGGCTAGCCTCGACCCCATCAGGGTGTGCTCGCGCTGCTGCCTGCAGCCATCCTGCCAAACTCGGAGGGACTATTTACATGCTTAAAGTTAATCACAAGCATAAATCTCCGCAGGATCAAGGCTGTGGAGGAAACCAAGAGAAGGCACTGAAGAGGCATATGTCAAACGGGGCTGTGGTCGAGAGCTTTCTGAGACTTAAACATAACATTTGAGAAAATGAGTCCATTTGTTTCAGAGGCATCCTGAACATTGGCATGTAGTAATTCTGTAATGGATCCATTTAACCAGTCCTATAACTGAAATATCCTTAGCAAATATTTCCTTTAATAGTACTTAAAGAGGGAGTGCAGGCAGAGAAATTTTAAAGCACAGCTGCATTATTGCTGAGTTCCAGTTCTGAGGGCTTTCAAAGTACCAAGCTAATTTTTCTCCAAATTTGGCTCAATATTTAACAAATCAAATGAGATCAGGAAGCAACACGAGGTCAACGTTTTTAACCTGAGTTGTTTGGTAAATCATCCCCTCTGCAATAACAACTAGAACAAGTCCATGTCACATTTGAAGGAAATTCAGACAACACTCAGAAACTTTGTAATATAATAATGATTCTGGACAACAAAAGTAGAAATGGCAGTTGGGAAGAAACCTTTCTGAGAAAGATGGGAAAAGCTTGCAAAGCTGGGACCTGGAATCAGAAGGAAAGTCAGATTTCAGCTTTAGCTGTAGTGATTAACTGCCTTAACTCTGTAATTGTTAATGAGCATCTAGCATGAGCCAAACCAAATTGGCATGTGTACAGAACCAAGACAGTCAGATTGCATCCAACCTGAAGCCGCCCCGAGAAGGTAGACGTAAACGATTCAGAGTGGGGACAGCACTCGCCAAAGCATTTCTCAGCCTTGTGGCAACCTGCGTGGTGCCTGCTGGGTAGGAAAAAGACTATGGGGACTGCAGCACTTTGGGTCATCAGTGTTAAAGGGAGGTCCTCAGGCACAGCTGGGTGCCCATTTCCTTAGAAAGCAGAAATTTTGGAGTCCCCCTCTTGTCTGAACTGCCTGAGCTCCCTGTCCTCCTGGGAGTGAGAGAGCACTGTCCCTCAGGTCACTCCAGCAATTGCTCCCTGCAGTTCAGCAGGTAGATGTTAATCAGGCTGTCCACATCACAGCCCCTTGCAGATCACCAGCAAGGGCTCTCTAGGCCACTGGTGGCCCACGGCCCTGTTTCAGAAGCAACGTGCTATAATAATGTATCCCTAACCATGCTTTATACCAATAAGTAGGCTATAACCCTGTCAAGGTGTGCTGGTGACTCTATAAACCATGAGACCTGAATGGTCAATGGTCGAGTGGTTTAAAGCTGTCACCAGAATACTGAGATAGCCTTATAAGCCTTGTGCTGCATGGCTGGGGATACATTATTCACTATAATATGGTAAGAAATACCTGCACGGGGTCTGAAATGAACTGCTTTAGCCACTAGCCAGCATGGCTAGCGATCAGGGAAATCCGTCAGCATTTTCATGTGCAGTGGAAGGCAAAAACAGAGAGGGGAACTTGCCTTCGCTGTGTAAAGAAATTGGGTTTTGTGTAGAGGATGGAGGGTGAGCACAACCAGACCCCTGCCTGCAAGCATGGGCAGAGCCCCTCTGCACCCGGTGCCCAGGGCTGGTGGCCTTCAGACCTGTGCAGCTCTACGTACCATGGCCACCCAGCGAGCAGTGGCACCATCTGGCCTGCCCCAGCACCCTCCAGAGCAGAGGTGTGCTCTGCTCATCCAGCTGGCATGAACACTTGCAGTTTTGCTCTTCTTCCCCTCAGACCATGATCAGTTCCTGGCTGAGCAGACCATAAGGAGCCCGGCTGGCTCAAGAGAGGGTCTGAGGTGGAGGGTGAGGGTGTGTTGGGGCCTTTTCCAATATTTATATTAATATAATATAGTAAACATTATAATATATATAGTATATAATTAATATAATATAATATATAATATAATATAATATAATATAATAACCAAGATCTTTTATGGCATATTCTCCCAAATCTTGATAAAGAGTTTTGGTAGCATTATCCCCATCTAATCACTGGGAAACCAAGGCAAAGTGCAATGTTCCCCAAGATCATCAGTCACTAGTTCTTAGACTGACCCATCTGGGGCTCTGTGTGGATATTTGGGGTGATTTCAAGAGAGAAGTCAGCAATTCTACATCTGTCTCCCCGCAGCCATGGCCAGGCTTGGAGCATGAATGTACAGCTGTGGGGATGAGGGAGGAGAAGGCAGGGTTTGGTTTGGCTGAGAGATGGTTGGGGATGCTCCAAATTAGATGGCCAGCACATGGAGAGGTGATGAGGGCTTTGAAGAGGCTCTGGAGGGGTTTAGGGCTAAGTAAGCCTCTGTCACCCCCAGCCTTGGAAAATAAAAGATTTTCCCCATCCTGACAACCTATGCTGCTCCATCCATAGGAGACAAAGTCCCTGAGAGCATGCCTGTGTGAGTGCCCTTTGGGGGGGGGAGAAATGAGGAGGGCTTGGGGGATTTCATTAGGAAATGGGAGGGGAGGGAGGAAAGCCCTAGTCCCTGAACAATAGACAGAGCTCAAATAGCCTCGAGGGCTTGGCTGGTTTGTTTTATTTATTGAATGTAGACACATGTATACATATGGATGTATGCATATGGATAAATGTTTATTTTTTTTTTTTATTTATTTTCCCGGTTGTTGTTAGCCTTTTATCAGGCATCGACCAGGAGCACCTCTCCCCACTGCAGTGGCTGGCAGACAATAGCGCCACTGGGGATGCTGCTGGGGGGGACGGGCATGGGGAGAGGGCATGGGCTGCCTGGGATCAGTAGCTGGGAGACCGGGGCTGAGCTGGAGTAATCCGGGGGCTGAGCACGAACTGGTCGCCCCCTTGCCCCCCTTGTTATGTTAAGAGCCCGTGCAGAGAGCAGGGGCCGTGCGGCGCACGGGGAGCAGAGGGATGGCTCTGGATGCGGCCGCCCGGCATCCTTCTGCTCTCCATATGGGGACTTTGTCTGGCCTCGGGCTGGCAGCCCCCTCCTCTCCACCGCCTCTCCTCTCCCCACTGTGCTCACGTCAAATGTTGGTCTCCCTTTTGATTAAAGCCCTCAGAGCAGCCAGCGGGGCAATGGGCACCAGGAATGGTGCCCAAAAAAAGGCCCAAACTTCTAAAACACACACTGAATAATATCTGAAAAAACAGTCCTTCTCTCATCCCTTTCAAGCCCATGCTTTTTCTCTGCTACCTGATTTCTTGTTTAAACAAAACTTGTTTTAGGGTGCTACTGTGCCCCAGAAAGTGCTTCCTGTGTTATCACCTGCCGGAAAGTTGTGCAAAGCACATTAGAAAGTCTCTTCTGTAGTGATTTTTTATATTCGATGTCAGTGAAGATAAAACTAATGGTGTCAAGCAATGTAAGGAAGGGGAAGATTAAACAAAATCTATCCCCTGCAAAACAAAGCAATCAATATAACATTATGCTGCCACAGTGGCTTTCAACTTGCTTTGATTTGTGGACCCCTAGACAATCTCCCACAAAGGCTCAGCACCCCAGCAGAAAATTCCCTAACTGCTGGAGAGCACTCGTGAAATCGTTTTTCCCCACCTTCCTTGCAGTAAGTCCCTGCTCCGCCAGGAATCTGCAAAGCACAGACTGAAAATATAGCATCCGACAGGATACCAGCTCAAATGCAACCAGGAATAATTAATACAGAGAGCTTACTATTGTCCTAGTAATACTCTCAGATCTGTCTTACCTGGAGAACCCTTTTTGCCACCTCTGGGAAGCTAACACAGGAGCATCGCTCTGGTCTCATCTTCTGAGCCTGTCTGTTGCAGCAGAGAAATACCAAGTACTCTGTTCACCACACAGCTGGAAAGTGACAAATTATAAATGGCCAGAAAATTTCTGGACACATGTTTTGCTCTTATAGTTAAAAAAAAAAAAAAAGCTTTAAAAGTACTTTTTTTTTTTTTTTTCAACAACTGTAATAAGAAATTGTTGATCAAACTCAAAACCAGCTCAGGTTTTGTTATTCTCTTTTGTTCCATATTTTTAGCTCTGCTTTGTGTCCTGTTTCATTTTGAGTCTCTTTGACTTTAGATATACATTGCTTCCGGAGAGGGGAAACATTGCTTTTTTTTTTTTTTTTTTTTTTTTTTTTTTTTTTTAAAGGCCTAGAAAAATAGGAAAAAAGGGATCTTGATATTTAAGGTATAAAATATTTATTTCTGTAGGTTGTATGCTGACACTGACAATATGGTGCTCATGAAAAATGGAAAAATTCCAGGTGAGAAGTTTAAATAACTACAAAACTTTTTCACAGATTTGTTTTCATGAAAGAAATATGTAAATAGAAAGCACCTGTGCCTGAAACTAGGACAGACAACATTCAGAAATATTGCAAAAATGTCAAACAGAAAGGCTGTGTTTTCTCTAAGTTGTTCTACAGACCTTTAAAGATGCTGCTTCATGAAATAACGAGTGGTTCATTCACCAACCCATCAGCTTGGGAAATATGCGACACAAATTCATTTGTTTCCAGCTAATTGCACTTTCATTTCCTCCTCCTGCCTGTGCAAGGCTGTGCAGGCTGGGGTTTGGAGAGGTGCCTCCCAGGCAGTGCCACACGTTCTGTTCCCGGAGCACAGACCCTGTCACAGCGGTACCCAGCCCAGCCGTGAGTCGCAGCCACTTTCTTCGCTTGGGATGTTCTCCTGGGCAAAAATATTTGGGACCCACAGGTTTGGAGAGCAGGGGCCGGCAATCAGCTCATGTTTTATTCCTGGCTTGTGCCATTGGCATGCTGTACAGTTGTAGTCAAACAAATGAAATTCTCTACATCTTAGTTACCCTTTCTGTAAAATGAAGGTAATAATATTTATCCAGCTGGGATGCTGCAAGGAGTAATTAATGTGTACAAATCACTTTGAATTCCTCTAACGAAGTGCAAATTGTATTAGTCCCCACAGAAACTGGTAATAGGTTTGTGTCTTCCTTTGCTGAAGGTCTGACCTCAATCCCCCAGGGTAATCTCGAGGAAAAACTCTTCCTACCATTTATATTACAGCAGTTCATGAGGGCCTTTCCAAGGCCAGAATCCCTGTTGTGCTCGAGGCTGTGTGCTCATACAGTAACGTACAGACCATGCCCTGAGGACGTATTTAAACTAAGAAAATCTGGGAAAGGAAGCATTAACCCTTTTTCAAACATAAATAACCAAGGCACAGAGGAGAAACATCTTGCCATGTGAACCAGTGTAAGTCTTTTCAGGAGACCGTCACCTCGGATTGACTTGCCACTCAAGCTGATTTCTCACCTCTCTTAGCTGGATGTTCCCTTTCCCATTTTGGTGAGCAGCTGACAGCAACGGGTGGGAGGGCTCAGAGAGAGCAGCGTTTGAGCAGGGCAAGGATTGCAGCAGGAGGACACCAAGTGGCTTCAGGTAGGGTAGGTGACCACTGGTCCTGTTCTTCATCTTGTGCTCTTTTAGACACCTGGGCATGTTTCACGTTCTGATTTCTGAACTCTATCAGGCGTCGTTCTGCTATGGAAAGAAAGAGAGCAAACGAATCCAAGAAGGACTGGTTAATTTGGTTTTGTAAATCTTCTTGAATATACTGGGAAATGTGGATGTATCGCCAAGGGCTGTTCTAGCATCTGTCCTGCTCTTGCTTTTGGTTTAGAAATTAACTTTGTTAATTTCTAAATAGAGTGGCATCTCTTGGTCTCCCTGAAGAATGGCAAAGGGTGAAACTGCTCTGGTCACAAGCAAACCACCCCTGTGTCCACGTGAGTAAGTCGGCAACAGTCCGTGCCCCAAAACTGTCAAAACCAGGAAGAATCCTGCACTACCATAGTACATATTTTCTGTCAGCAAAGATGTGGTTCCAGCCTTCTGTTCTGGACTTTCTTCTGTTCACTCAAACAAAATCAGTGCGGGAAAAGGAAAGAGTGGAATTTGAGTGGGAAATTTTTTCCTGATGTGAACAAATTTTTAGAATTCAAAAATGATTTCCATCATGAGTGTTGAACAAATTTGCAATTTCACCATTAGAACCCAAGCCAGCCAAAACCAGCCCCTCAAATTAAAACAAACCCAACAAATATCAGTTAATCTAACTAAATGTTTTAAGTAATTTCCGAATCAGTTCTTCAGATCTCAATTTTCTTGTTACTACATCTGTACCTCAACTACATCAGTAAACTGTTTCACACAAATATATTGGAATTTTTCATTTATGGACTTATGAAATGGTTCAAAACTTGATTCCATTTTTCCCCAACATAAAAAATCAGTTTAAATTGTTTTGTTTTGTTTTGTTTTGTTTTTTTCCTGAAGGGGGAAAAAAAAGAACAGAAAAAAGGTGTGTCATAAAATTCGTCACCAGTACCAATGATGGGATGATGATCCTGTTCACATTCGATGTTAGCCATAAAACACAGCTCTGTGAAAATCTGCATGTTTCAAAGCCTCTGCTGATGTTTCATAGAGAAGCCCAGAAGCAATGACCAACCTCCTGACCTTCTGGTCCTCAGGTACATCACTGCCAAGCCACTTCTAATGCCAGCACTCAGATGTGTCACCAAATGTAGGTGATGATACAATCATTTTCACTTCCCTTGCTCTTGCTGTATGGAGGTACAACCAGCAAGGGCAGTCCCTAATCCCTGGAGGCACCTTCCACTGGTTTCAGCACCCAGGAGATAAGCTAAGGAGGTATGATCCAAGGCAAATAGGATGAGGTGAAGGATAAAAATTGATGTGGTCAGAGACCTGGGGAGACAAAGACTGAGCCGAAGCCTCTGATGGTGTAAACTGCTGCCACTCTGGATTTTCCAAGACCATCTTAATGTCCACCAGTAAAAGACCTGGTCTCTGCCTGTAACACCCTTCAGCCATGGACTCCTTCAGTGGCGGAAAGGAGCCACCGAGAGAGAGGACACTATCCTTTGGGAGACCCTTTCTGAGCAGCTGCCAGAAGGAGAGCAGGACTTCTCACCCGGCCGCTCCTGCCCAGGATGCCCACCTCCCAGAGCCAGGGTCCCTCCTCTGGTGTCCAACCTTTGGCCGGAGAACAGGGGCTGTGTACAGGCGGTATCTGAAGGCGCCGTTTGAACATAGCGTGTGCAGGGATGGGAGGACGAGGGGAGGGGGATGGGGGAAGAGAGAGAGGTACAGACACAGCCACTCCTTGGCAGTGATTTATAGACTGGGTCAGGCACAAATTGACTCGTATGCAAGAAATGTAAATGGAATCGAGACTTTTGATGGAGAAGCTCATTTTCAGACTTAAACGCTTTAGATTAAACACACTCACACACAAATGCTGGTCGGGGAGGGTGTTTTATATAATTTACATTACAAATCAATTCATTATCCACAGAGGCAGGTTGCACTGATTTTTCAAGGATCGAGATTTGATGAAGAGGATTCATTTCAAGAAATAACCTTTAAATTAACCGCAAGATGAGGGAAATTCTCTTTATTTAAAAAATGCGCCAGCCCCTTCTTTGTTTCTTTTATTATTATTAATATTATTTTCCATCCGGCTCTGGGTCATTAAGGAGGGTCCAGAAGTCACAGATTGCCTTTCTGAGGGAGGAGTGCTGAGAACTTCGAATGTCACACATTTTGTCTGGCTCCAAACCCTTCATTTATTGCAACACAATTTGTTACCTGTGGTTGGCTCTGCCGCCATTGTGTGCTGTGCGCCAGGACTGATTTAGCTAGGGAATGTCCTCTCCACCTTGAACTTGAGAGGGGGGAAATCCCCTGAGATGGTAGACAGAAAAACCATGAAAGGCAGCCTCCAGCTGCCTCAGTAGTGAAATGCCCATCGAGCTCTGGGTGAAGTCCCTTCAAGCTTTGAGTGGGTGCGGAGTTCAGGAAACCCTGGCTCTAACAAAGGCAGATGGCTTTGTGAGGGCACATTCAAGATGCAGAGAGAAAGAAATGCAACAAAAGGAAAACCCAGCACCAAACCAGACATGGGTCCTGACCTCCTGTGCTGCCCTAGAGGTGTGCAGATCGCAGTGGAGAATAGCCAGGGCTAGAGGCAAAGCAGAAGGAGTGAAGGTGATTGAAGGATGTGTGCCGCATTACCCTGGTCTTCCTTGGCAAGGCTGCAAAGTACCAATCTGGAGGAAGATTCTTCTTTCCTCCTAAGCTGTTTAAGTATGGTTTGTTCCCCTCCAGTCGTTCCTGGCCACAGCTCCCTTGTAACTCCCAAGCAACAGTTTCTGCAACCTGGCTGCAAAAGTAGCCTTCCTGCTCCCCAGCATCCCTGCCGGCTGCAGCACAGAGAGAGGCAAAACAAGACAGATGGAGCAGATACCTTCGGTTTGTGTGAGTAGACTCCTTTTGTTTAGATACTTCTGCATCAAGAGCCAAATGGCAGGATCCCTTTTCTATCCAGACAAGAGCTGACCCTCTAGAAACACAGCTGCACACCCAGCTGCAGGTGACCACCTCAGCTGCGTGGGAAGAGCCTGGGCTAGAGGCTCTTCTCAAACAGTGGTTGAGAATGGGCAACTTCATAGTCCTGGAGCCATTTGCTTGCCCATGGGGTCCCAGCAAGTCTTCCTGATCCAAAACCCAATGTGGAGCCTTCGTGAAGCCCTCTTCCTCATGAGAAGGTCCTGGGATGGGAAGGGCAGCGCCTGCCCCACCTGAGGGTCCCAGCTCCGGGCAGCAGCACTCACCTGGGCTGGAGGGGAGCTGAGACACCGGGGTTAACAGCCCTGATCTTGTGAAAAAAATACCATGGGATCTTTAATGACCACAAATGGCTAAGACCTTCATTTTACATCTCTTCCAAAAAGCAATCACGCACGTTTTAGCAGGGGAGCTTTTATTCTCATGCGGATGGGGTAGCCAGCGCCGTGTCCTCTCCCAAGCGCATCCGCACCCGGTCAGTCCGAGTGCACAGAAGAACAATGTGAAACACGTTTGACCTTCACAACTTTCCTTTACAGACCAGCAAGCTAAAACCCTGAAGGAATTTTCCTGAGTGAGTTTGTCCAAAGCAACGTTCACCACCTCATTCAATATTTGCCTGCAAAAAAAATGCCAATTATTGAGAGACAGTCCTGGCTGGGCATCAATAGGCAGCCAGGTGTGAGAAGTTGAAGAGAAATACATCTCATTAATGTGGAATTGTTTTTAGGTTAATAATCTTGCGTTAATTTTCTTTAAAATATTGTCTTTGACCGTTAAACGCTCGCACTGTTATAAAAAGAACGTAATAAATGATCTTGAAGCAATTCTCCTGCCAAATGTCATAATTTATTTGCATAATTAGCTCTTAATTTTAATTCAATATGCAAATCCACGCTTCCTTAAATTGCAGCAGCCTGTTTCCCGGCCCTGGCTGCCATGAATTTATTGTGAGGCGGCTGTTTGAAGCCGCAGCTTCGCTGCCTTCTGGGGACGGCGGCGAGGGGGAGGGGTGCCCGCAGCCAACTTGAGTCACTTTTTGTTTGGGTTTTGTTTTGGTTCGCTTCTTATTAAGTTGGACCCCAGCCTGCTTCAATCCCTGAGCGTCCCCCTCTTCCCCCCAACAAGTCCTGTTTCCCTTTGTCTTCCTCCCGCATTCTCTCACTCTTTTCTTCTCCTCTTTGGAGAAGACAATGTTGATCCTCCATGTTTCCTGCCCCTTGCCCCCCATGAAAGGCTCTGGCTCAAGTCAACCTGGCAACTGTTCTGATCTCCTCCCCCTTCAGCTCCCTTTCTCCAGGCACCCTCTCCGCGTGCCAGCCCCTTGCTGTCTGCCTTTTGACAGCGCCTTCCTCCTCCTGGAGGAAGGTGAGGGGCAAAGATGCAGCTCCTCGTCTCCCCCACAGGATTTTGACCCCCATCGATGGCCTGAGCTGGGCTGCAGGGCAGCCTGCACGCTGCCAGAGCCCCCTGTCACCTTCCAGCTGTGTTCCCATAGCACACCCCACCACTGGGCTGGTGACCCTAGGCACAGCCAGGACGTGCAGTGGCCATGCAGGTGGCCATCTCTCCAGGATGGTCTCGCTTCTGGGGATGGGAAGCCCATTCCCACCTGGAGAAGGGGACAGGGACAAGGGCCACTAGTGGAGGGTCTCTGGGCCAACAGTCTGCAAGGGCCCATGGTGGGCAGGGGAGTCCCCAGCCCCGGGGGAGGAAGGGTGGCTACTCACCTGTGTGGTTATGGTTGGGGCAGAGCAGGAGTGCTCCCAGCTCCCTCCCCAGCTCCAGCATCCCTCCTGTCTGCGCCTCTGCATCCCACGGGAGCGTGGGAGAGCAGGGAGCCCAGGGCCAGCCCACAGCTGGGCACGGGGCGCAGCTCTTGCCCAGTGCCCTGGGATGTGCAGCCTGCTGGCACCGGGCACCGCTCACTGCCACGAGGAAAAAATCCAAATAAAACAGCTCGCAGGGATCGGCTCCTCCCCTCTCCCTTCCCAATCCAAAACTAAAACAGGATTTCAGCAACCACAAAATCTCTCCCAGCCCAGAATCACGGGCAAAAGCTTAGAGAGGTGTCCAAAGGGCTGTGTCCTGCTCGCCTCCATCCTCCCCAGGTGACACAAGCAATGTGACTGCACTTGGCACGGAGAGGACCCGTGGCAGTGCTCCTGGGGCTGAGGAGCCAAATCTCCAAAGGCTTTTAGGCACCTTGCCTCTTTGGCCATGGCCAATCTCCATGCTTCAATTTCTTCTGTGCCTGGAGGGCTTCAGGTCTCAGCATTGTCCCTGGGGCACGGGGAGCAAAGGGAAGACATGCAGACTCCTGCCATTGCGTTTCATGGCTCTGGTAGAGGAGCAGAGAGGTGGGTGACGGAGTAACGTGAACCTGGGGGTTCAGCACACAGGTTGGGGAATTAAGCAATAGGGACAAATTAGCCTAGACAATAGGAGATCTTTTTCACTGGGGGAGGGCTTGGGGGAGAGGGAGATAATTAAATGTTGCCTCATCAAAGCAGAGGCAGTATGCAAGCTGCTCTCCCTTGTAACTCTATCGTGCACACCTCCCGGGGGACCGGCTGGGTCGGGTGCCCTCCCTCCCCAGGGAGCAGGGCTGGCCGGGGAGGGGCAGGCGAGGCAGAGGGCTTGGGTCGGGGGCTGTAGGGAGGAGAGGGTGTTGGTGTCTCATTACAGGCCTTAGATCTCTGGAGGGGAAAAGAAAAGGGAAAAAAAATCCCCAAACCCAAACCACAGGCCTTTGTTAGAAACACTGTCCGGGAAATGACGGAAAGGATGGAGAAGACAAGAACAGCTCAAATTCAGTCCTTCGATAATTAAAGCTTGAAAAAGAATAAAAGGGGTGGGAAAAAAAAAAAAAAAGGGCTTTCCTTCCTCCCACCTGCTCCCAAAACAGGGCTGCTGTAGCTTCCCAGGAACAAAGGGATGTGGTGAGAATGGGCTGCGAGGGGGCTTCTGCTCAATCTCACAGAGGGGGGAACGTGCGGCCCTGCAGATGGGAGCCCCTCAGCAAAGCTAGGGTAAAAGAGGGGAGAAATGTGTCTTTCTGTCATGCTGCTCATCAGAGCAGAGCTCTGACTTTCTGGTCCAAGGAAAATTTGGCAATCAAAGACAAAAACATTTCTATTCCAAAACTGAGCAAAAAGAAACCAAACCCCTGTGTTTTCTGCTAAGCAAAATAAAGGAGAGGGGAATCTGGCCACTGGGCATCTCACGGTCCCTTCTTGCCATGATCTGGCTGTTCAGAGCCTCTTAGAAAAATATGTTAAAGAAGTGCACATTCTTCTTGAAAAGCTGTGTTCAACAGCACCCAGACATGGCCCTCTCCTCCTCCTTGTGTCACAAAATCAATGGCCTGTTTTGTGTTACATCCTGCTGCAGGTGAGGATTTCAGCTAACTCTTCCAGAGGACCAATAGTCACGGAGCACGGTGCTTTTCTTGGTCAGAATTGACTTTTCATGACCAGTACTCAAGACAACAGGAATGCCTCTGCTTCTCCCCTCCTCTGGCCAGATAGGGGACAGCAATCCCAGCCAGAGGGCTGGCAAGAAGGCACTTATCTATGGGGGTTTGCCTTGGCCTCCTCACAGCCTCAGGTGGGAAATAGCAGGTCTGGGGGTCACCAGCCAATGTCCTTCCTTGAGGGAACCACCAGACTGCACCATGAATGAGGTCCATGCACGTGGGTAGGAGCACCTGGGGCACTGGGGCAATTGGAGCTGGAGTAACAGGGAGGTGTTTGGCCTTGTAGCACACCAAGATTGTCAGTTGAACCACAAACATTTCCCTTCTCCAAGTTGTGCCTCAGTTTCTTCACCGACGAGCTGGAATGACCTTCTCTGGGGCCAGGAGGTCTTGTTCAGGAGCCCGTGGGAAGCATCCAGCTCCTCGGTGGCAGGCACTCGCCCCATGTGAGCTGCTGCCAGCTGTGTGCTTTCCAGGTGCCAGGGCAGAGGAGTGCTGCTCTCTGATATATGGCACCCCATAGCAGCTGCTTTCTGATTCCCTCTCCATCCCCAGCTGCAGCCATGAGATCCCGACGTCTGCACCTCAAACCCCCAGGGACCGGGCCCTCTGCTCGTGACAGAGGTGGGACAGACGGCCAAAGACATCGTGCTGGGGAGCCAGCGGGACCCGGGCGTGGGGCAGCAGGCAGAGGGAGCACTGCCGTGTGCTCCTGTCTACAGGGATGGAGCTCTGCTAATACAAAGATAAATAAAGGCCCTTGAGAGCCCAAGAAACAGAAAATAAAGAAGATACAAAGAGATCATTTTAAAACAGCTGATGCCATGACTTCTGGAGGCCATTTCTGCAAGGCCAGCACTGCCAGCTTTGCAGTGCTCTGCAGGGGACACCAGCTGCCACTTGCACAGGGCTAGAGACAACAGGGCTCGCTTTCTGCCCCCACCACAGCCCTGCTGGCTGACATGGGACATCACGGACATCTCCCAGGGCTTCCTTTCACCTGCTTTCCCTTCCAGACCAGAGCCTGTGCAGGTGGAGCTGACCTCTCCCTGCGGACTTGGCTGGATGTGCTGTGGTGGGATGTGTGTCATCAGGGACCTCGAGGCTGTTGATGAGGGCAGCACAGTGCAGGTCCCCAAAGGCTGACAAAACTGTTGTGCCCTGGTTGCACTGCCTGAACAAGGAGCCTTGTTCTGCTCTGAAACCGTTTGCCTGCTCCTGGGGACCAGTTTTAAAGCTAAAGGAGGAAAAAAGCCCCACATCTCTCTTCCCACCCTGCCTCATCCACAGCGGCCACCCTGGCGCAGTTCAGCGGCTCCCTGGCACTTGGTGCCCTCCGAGTCCTCAAACTGAAAGGGCTCGGGACACGTGGCCAATCGAGCAATCGGATTGCCTTAACACGCCTTGGTGCTTTATAATACCTGCCATTCTCCATGCTTGAGGCTGCTCCTGATGCTTGCCATATTCGACGGCTGTACTGCCGCGCTTCCTGGGGTCTGTGCCACCCTCCTGAACGCTGCCTCTGCCGTGCTGAGCGAGCGGTGCCAGCGGCTGCCATGGCCAAGGACAGCCCCCGGACACCCCCCAGACACCCCCTTGCTCGCCCGGCGGCTGGGGGCTGGCGCGTCCCCCCCAGCTGTCCCCAGCCGCGTTCCACACGGCGCCTGTGGAAGTGTACAAAGTGTCAACCTCAGCGTAGTTTTTAACCTGGAGTGATAGCTTTACTGATTTGCCACTTTACTACTCTTGTTAATGAATTTTTAATCTTCTTAATGACATTAAACACGGAAAGTAATTAAGGAAAACAAGTTTGAAACTGCTGACTTAAACCCTTTATTCAGAACTATTTAATGTAGAATTAATTTGATTTTGCCCATTATTCAAATGAACACATTACCTTCCTGTGCATTGGCCTCTTTTCCTTTTTTTTTTTCTTTTTTTTTTTTTTTTGGTGTGTGTTTTGTTTTATTAAATATATCATATAAAGCTTTGTCCTTTTGCTCGGAGGTAACCAGAAAGTTCCTCTCCCAATGACAGAAAGGGTCAACCTCCAGCATCTCTCAGGGGTCTTGTAAAGTCTCCCTGCATCAGGGGTTCAGCACAGCTGGGAGCTGCGGCAGCATGCCTGAAGCGCCAGCACCAGCTCAGCACCACCTGGCCAATCCAGAGCTCTGCCTCTCAGTGTCTGGGAACCCCAGGACTTGGCTTACCCCTTCATTACATCATGAGCTAGACACTTTCTTTGCCTCCTTCTTAGGCACTATTGGCTCTGCCCCATGTGTACAAAGGCAGTGGATGTTCACCTGGTCTTACAGCCAGGCTTCAGTGCTACAAATTAACCCCATTCCTGCTGTGATTTTGCAGATTTACTGCACGGTGTCTCCCAAATCCTTACTCCAAACGCTGGAAAACTGGCAGTAAGTTCTCAGCTGTTGGAGGTCTCCAGCTCCACCCCACCAGCAGCTTCTGCACTCAAGAAGCTCTGCTTGCACTGTGTTCCCACCACAACCCTTTCTCCTTCACCTGAATTTGCTATCTGATCCCCCATCCTTGGAGGCAGCAGAACCCCTACAAGAGCCTCCCCAGACACCCCAAAATCCAGCTCTGTCCCGGGCAGGCATGGTACCAGTTTGACCAGGAGCAGACTGCACTCCACTGCCAGTCAGGGCTGAAAAGGGCACCTGGTTCTCATATCCACAGGTCTCTCATCCTCTTAGCTGTCAAGAATCCCCTTCTGGCTCTCCAGTGCACTGTATAAATAAGCCTTTTTCTCTGCAGCCACCTGCCTGGCAGAGTAGGTAATGTCAGTGGAGTTGCACAGGCTAGTATGCTTCTGAAACAGCGGGACTTGTCCAAATAATTTTGTGCATGCAAAAAATTGCTGGATGACAGAGCCAATCAGGGTCAATAATCCAGCAGATGAGGGGAGAGCATCAACTGCAAATAAGCGCAGCACAAACACACCTCTGCATTCTTCTCTTAGACTTGAATTTGTATGGAGAGGGGAGCACCACAGTTCTGTATGAAAAACTCCCAGTCCCTCTCCCTGAGCAGAGTAGGAGCTTACTGAACATTGCAGAGGACATAATCCTTGCTAAAGCTGCCTCAAGCTTCAGGTTCTCCATTTGTCATGGACCTATATGGACACACTGACTGTAGGAGAGCAAGCCCTGAATCTGAAGCTCAGCATTCAGCTGTTGAAGCTCTTTTTGCAGGTTGGTGATGAGCAGCCGGCCCATCCTCCGTGAGGCTTGCTTCTTTTTGCACTGATTTGGTGTCCACTGGAAGTAACCGCATCCTTTCCCTTGGCTCCGGTACATAACTGGATCATTCCTCAAGCTGGAGTATTAAACATGCCGGCAGATTGTCATTAAAACCCTCTTTACTTTATTATGTGTTTTTGCTTCAACAGCCAAAACTGGAGGAAAGAATGAGAGCAAACAATTTCCCTGCATGCTGGCCGTAAGATGTTCCATGAGCACCGAGCTGACTCTAGCAGGACCCTTTCCCACCAGAAGCAGCAGTGCTGCAGAGCACCACACAGTACAAGACCAGCGTTTCAAACTATAACAGCTCCCACCATGGTACCTGACCTCCTTGTAACCAAGACCGTGTTTTAATGTGACAACAGATGTCATAATCCCTTTGGGCTTTTGCAGGCAGCAAACTGAGGCATTGGATAAATGAAATGACATGGAAAAAAAATCAGCTGGTGAGCAGAAGAGAGCCCAGGTCCCCAGAGTATCTGGTGACTGATGTCTCACCTTCAGCCTCTAGTGCTCTTTTATGAATGTGCCTGGGTGTCCCAGCACAGACTTAGCATGTCAGCAGGTCTGAACAGGATCCTGAAGCATCACAGAGCAATCAGTGCCCTGTTCAGCATGGGCTTAGGGATCCTGCTGAGGAATGAGCAACCCATGGACATGTCCATTTGGATGCCATTTTATCAGGGAGTAACTTCCTGATGGCAGGTCCGGTTTGGGTGCTTCATCTATGTTTTCTCCCCATCCCAAGTCTTTAAGCTTTGCATTAATGGTTAAATTATTTTCATGTCATATCTGGCATTCAATTCTTAACCAGCACTACATGTACCAGGTTATGTGCTGTCCTCTCTGTGCCATCACCTTCACGTCTGCTGCTTGCTCTGTTTCTTCCCCATTTTCCATGTTTCACCTTCCCCATCCTCCCAGCAGCAGGATGGCACAAACCTGAGGACAGACTACAGCACATTGTCACTGTAATGCCAATTACTGCCTTGAGCTCAGCAGCAAAGCAGTGGAAAGAGATGGCCCCGGGTACCTTCTCCCACCCTCATTCATCCTGGCTGCCCTTGAGCTGTTCCCACCTCCCAGCTTGGCTGATGGCAAGAGCTGTGGGGGAAGCCAGCAGCAGGGGACAAGCCCATGGGTAGGAGAAGGAGCTGAGAGATGAAAGGGGCAGTGATGGAGGTGTGGAAAGGAGGAGGAAGGACGGAGGAGAGAGAGGTGAGGGAAAGCAGCAGATTTCAGGGTGGCTCTCCAGGCGGCTGCCTGCTTGGAGGGCTCCGGCCGGCTCTCCATTTCCAATTTGGCTTGTTTGAGAGCGTAAACCTCCCTCCAGTCTGGGCACCAATAAAAGAGGCAGCTCTGCAGAGTCTGCACTCAGCTGTGGCAAGCTGCCGACTTTCATTTCTTTTTACTACTGACTTTGTGTGTCTCTCGCCCCTTCCTCCCATTCTGGGGACTTTATGGACTGAAACGCAGCATCCTCCTTCCCCCTAGCAGGGGCTGGCTCCAGACCTGGAGTTCCAGGAAATTTCCAGGGTTGCCTCTGAGCAGCAGCAGCAAACGTTGCTGCCTGCAGCATCCAGCCCTGTGCAAGTAGGGCTGTGCCCCACAGACCCTGCCCTCCTGGGGGGGCACGGCCCCCTTTGCACACCATCATGGGGTATCTACACCAGAGCCCCGTTTCTTCCTTCCAGAAGGGCAACTCTGCATCCGTGTTGTCCATCCCAGCTGCTGTATATATGAAAGAGATGGCTACGTCACTCGCTGCTGATGCTGCAAATTGATCAGGCAATTAAAAGGTTTCAAAGAAGAGAAGAACAAGTGACAAAGAGCAAATGAAAGTGAAACAGAGAAAAATGGACCTGGCTGGAAAATGTTACCTTTTGCACAACCCATGACAACTTTTCTGTATGCCAAACTGGCAGAGGGAAATCCAAACATCCTTCCAAATACAAGCTTTGGCGGAGAAATGTGGGTTTTCCAATAATGGCGCCCATCTTTCCAGCACCTTACACTTCTTTCTCGTCTTTGGAAGTGAGAACAATGTGATTTGGGTTTCCCTGGTGCCCAATGACTGGCCTACAGACACCACCCACACCCACCCACTCACCTCCTCTCGCCAGGACACAGTAATTTTTCTGGGACTGGGACCATGGAGTTGGTTCTTGTTTCCACCAGCCCTAGCACAGCAGCAGCACTAACTTTTCTCTAGCACCTGTCATCCAAGTGTTTTGGATGGTTTTATCAGGATAAGAGCTCTGTGTCTTTTTCCAGGGTAGGAAAATATATTATCACTGTCCTGGAAATGGGAAAACAGAGCCCAGGAAGTGGTGGGGCTAGCTGGAGATGCCAGGGAATGCACCAAGCGGGGTTAACACTAGCACAGTCATGCCTGAGGTTACCATGGGGTAACCTCAGGCATATCTCTTTGCCTTCCTCCATCTTCCTGGACACCATCCCTGAAGACACCAAATGCGTTGGGGTTAGGACCATCTCACTCATGGGCTCCAGCACAACCCCGGCCATATCTCGCCTGTGCCCTTGCCCAGCAGCAGCTGCAGCAGCCACTGCGGGGCTCAGCAATGAAAAGCCAAGGAAACTCATGTTGATTACTTCTACTGTACCAAATGTGGCTGAGCTGTCACAGCTCCAGAGCAGAACAGGAGACAACAGGATGCTTTTTTTTTCAGAAAAAAGTTGCAAATCCCAACCTCAGCATTAGCCAGCTTTGCAAATCTTGGCCTCCAGCACCCCTGCTGGCTGCTCCCTCCTCACTCAGCAGCATGTGCGCGGGTGGACAGAGGGTTTCTGGCACATGTGGCCTGTATGCCACGATCACCACGTGGCTCACAGTGTCCCCATTCACGTTTCCTAAGGCACCCCCCTGCTCCTCTGTGTCTGGACCCCCCCAGTTGCTGGGGCTCCTTTGGTCTGATTTTTTCACACTGGTGGTTGCATTTCGGGGGACACACGTGGCCATGCCTCGTGGCAGTTCTGTGTATGAACACACACAGTTGTATTTTATCTATAAGATCATGCATTTAGGACCCAGTCTGCATATATCTTGTGGTGGAATCAGGGATAAATTTTGTTTAAAATGCAGGCATTTGTTTTGTCCTATCTATACTTGTGCTGTATATGTATATCATAGTATTTTATCAAACCTGCAAGCTGCACTCTGTAGTATCCACTTCACATATAGCTGTTTCATAACTGGTTATTTTATTTTATTTTATTTTATTTTATCATTTTATTTTATTTTATTATTTTATTTTATTTTATTTTATATTTTATTTTATTTTATTTTAATTTAGCATGGGTACCAGTGAGTACTAGAATGGCAGAAGAACGGGGAAGATCACACTGGGAAACCAAATATCTTGGTATTTGTGTTTGTGTTTCTTCTTCATGGGTCTTTTTTTGCCTCAAGGAGCCACTTACGGGGCTGAAATACTGCAAGATCTGGTCTTCTTGTGGTATTCCTACCAGCCAGGGAGTGAAACACCCTGAGCAGAACAGATCTTACATTATTTCAGCTCCACAGAGTGCTCCCTGAGGCATCTGCGAGAAACATAAGCACAGCTACAAATGCACAGAAAATGCTTGCTGCACAGATGCAAGTGCTGAACTCCCCTCATCCCCTCCTCACATGGACAAGGGGCTGCATCCACCCCTGGCACGCTGCGACACACGGGGTGGGTGTCCTGCAAGGGGTCCGAGCTAATCCCAGGTGGCAAAGAGCTAAGCCCAGTCCAAAAAGCAGGAGAAGGACAAGGAGAGGGTTTGCAAGCTCGTGGTTCAAAACTGGGAGCTCACGTAGGGTGCAAAGGACAAGGCAAAGCTGAGACCAAACTTGTGGTCATTTCTCCAGAGTCAGTCCCAAGAAGGGGATGCCGTTTGGACTTGCTGTGATGCTCTTGGTGTAGGCTTGCGTGTGGTTAGGTGATGGAGAAAGGCTCATGCTCTCTGCAAGGGTGAGTTCATTTCTGTTACAAGTCCAAAACACTCCCACACACTCCCATAAGCACCTTTCATATACCTTAAAGACAGATATCAGCAGAACAGCACTAGCAACAAAGCAGTAACACAGACACAGCTCCCAGAAATGTGTCCATTTTAACCAGCAAAGCCTACGTGGTGGAGGACGAGGGGTGCAGCCTCTGTGCTCCTTCCACCAGCATCGCTGGGTGCTGTTTGCCAAATGATGTGGCTGGGGCCATACATTTGCATTGCGGTTCCCTGCACTGTGTGGGCGGATCTGGGCACTGATGCAGACAAAAACCCAATGTCCAACCCTATTTCATTGAAGATGTCTGAGAATTTTGGCTTTTCTACAGTAACCAAAAAATTTCAATGGAGATAAATATTTTCCAATTAACATCTTCTGTCTTGTCATAATGTTGGGGAAAATGTTCCATTACCTACTAGCTTTGCTGATCTCTAGAAACATTTAGAAAATAGAAGTTCCAGCCTACAGGAAATTCTGTTATTTCTACATTAATTTTCATCATGAAGTGAAATGAAAAAAGAGTGGGCAGGATGGGGTAGAACAGAATGTTAATTCTGAAACAAATTCAATGCAGAAGCATAAAAATCATGTTAAAGTTTATGTTTTGATAGCATTGAAAACACAAAATTACTTATAAATATAATGAGGAAGGCAAAAACAAATAATCCATTACATTTTGGGTCAGTGCAAATATCTGCCAAAAGTTCCAGTCAACGTTTAACATTTCTGCAGAATGGTTCAATTTGGAGGATTCTGCATTTTCCAATGGAAAACCGGTCCATCAAAGTTCTTTTTTTGATCTGCTCTCTTGATTATAGTATGCTACTAAAGAAGGATGTTTTCCACTGTAACCATTTTTTTTCTAGCTGCAGGCATGTAATTTACAATTATATTTCAACTGACTAATACCGCATTAAGCATCCTCTCAGAACTGGACGTTCATTATCAGAGATTACATAACAACAAAAGGAAGCAGCCGCAATGGCCAAAAATCCCGGCGCCCACGGCAGAGGAGCCCTGTGCCCCGCACTGCTGCAGCACAGCTGCATCCTGCACAGGGCAGCGACCTGCAGCCTGCAGGTTCTGTGTCGGGGCACAGAAACAGCTCTAGAAAGAGTGAACACTCGGCTAGAGTCAAATGGAAAAGCCATTAAGCTCTGGGTGCTCTGGTCCTTCTCTTTTCTTTTTTTTCCCTGCATTATTTTCTCTTTCCTTTTTCTTGCTTTTTGCTTTTCTCTTCCCACACTCTCTCCCCTTCTCCCTTCTTCCCCATCATTTTCTCCCTTCCTTCCTAGTCCTGTAGTAGGCATTGCCCACCTCATGGCTGCATGCCTGTGGTTCATTGCAGCTGGTCCTGCATCCTCCCCTGTCCCCCCTGTCCCACAAGTGGACTCCTCTTTCCAAGTCCTGGCTCCTTATCTCTTCCTCCACACCAAATCTCCCCATCCTGTGGCTCTAGGCTCTCAGCAGGGACGTCATCCTAAACCCGCCCTTTGAGTGACACGGCGGGCAGCCCCAGCCTGGTGCTGTCCCCACCCCGCTCACGCAGCATTTCATCAGAAATCAAAAGACAAGTTAATCTGTTTGGGCTGCAAATGAAGGAAACAATGGGGGGAAAAATGGTGAGAGAAATGATATTTCTCTCCTCCGGCAAAGGGGCACAATGGGGGTGGGAAGGAGTGTGGGGGTGGGTAGAAGGAAGGAAGGTTGCTTTATTTTATTGATTTAAAAAAAACACACACATATCCCACAGGCGCCAAAAAGCACAGGGCAATGATTAATGTCCCCTCAGAAAAAGAAATTATATAGAATAAATTAAACTACTGTGGCAGCAAATTGAAAAATAAGGATGTAAATGAGGTTTGAATACTTAATATCTGAGAAGGGAAAGCGAGTCCCGGGCATGGAGAGACTGGTGAGGAATTGCCAGCGACCCGAGGGGGGATGCTCCCCTCTCCCTGCCCAGCAGCAAGGAGCCGGTGTTGGGCATGAAGCAGGGGCAGCCCACGCCTGGGGATGGAGGTGTGCCACCCCCATGCTGGACTTGTTCGTCCACAGCCCTTATTGCCACGCTCCCCCAACCCAGGTCCGCCAGGCCGCGAGGAGGCCCACCCTCAGGTGTGGGTGCAGGCCGACATTCACCATGCAGAACTGCTGCCGTGCTGCTGAACCCGCTAGCTTTTGACCTGCTTTCCACACATGGTGTGGTGTAGTGCCCATGGATGACGAGTCTACAAGAAATCAGACTTTGTTTGGCTCCCACCCCGGCGCCATCATGTCACTTCTTCCTTGCCTCGCCCCATGGCCAGCGGTGTGACAATGTGGTGCGGCCCCTGGAGAGCACAGAGGAGGCTCACCTCCACGTGTCGGGGCCGTGGGGCTGGTGGTGGGTGTCGGGGGCAAGGAAGGTTCCTGTGGGGAATGTGTCCTGCTGATGCCTGCCGTCCCATGCAGAGAGATCTCGGTCTTGTTTGCTGTGTTACAGGTGCAGGTGAAAGATCTTGACCAGGGAGCAAACTCTTCATTCACATCAAAACAAAGCACAAAAAGCTCCCCTTGTGGCTCATTCCTAGGAGCTCACTGGGCAGCAAGAGTCCACTCATGGCAGGCAAGAGGAAAACTCTGCTGATAGACAGCAAACAGCCCCTGGGGTCTCAGCTGCAGGCCATGGGCTGTGTTTCCATCCTCCTGTTGAGAGCAGCAGTGGGGCTGAGGACAGAAAACCTGGTTAACCACAAGAAGGGGCCAGGGAGGACAGAAAGCTGCCACTGCCCTTTGTGCTGAACCTGACCATCACGACAGGCGCAGGAGCATGCATGAGGTCCCCCCTTGCTGGGCCAAGGCCAGCTCCTGCACCGGGACCCTGCTGAAGAAGGGTTGGGTGAAGCCCTGGCTGTGCAACGTGGTTACGCAAGGGTGGAGTGGCAAAATGAGGAGGTGTGGAGGACCCAGCTGTGGGGATGAGTTCTGGCTGAGGGGCAGCCCTCCTTCCCCTGCCCTCTGGGCTTAACCCAAGGCACTGCCATCAACCCCACCCAACGGGAAGTTAATATTCCCCAAATTGCTGGAGAGCTGCTAGCTCTGGCTTATTTTCTTTCCATCTGGCTGTGGTGGTGGAGAACCTGTCCTCAGCTTGCTGCTCAGCTGGCTCTGCTTTATCTCGCACCTCTCCATCTCCCTCTCAGTCCCCTCTCTCTGCATCCCCTCTCCACTTCTGCCAGTGCGTGTGTGTGTGTGTGTCCCTCTCTCTTCCCTTCTGTCTTTTTTGTTCATATATATTTAGTATTTATTTACAAGCTTGATTTTTTTCCCTCTGAGTGAAGCCAGGCATGCACAGAAATCCTTAAGATGCTATAAAGCCGCTGAGGTATAAAATGGAAAGTGCTTAGCCTGCCTGTACAGAAATATCTCACTGCGCCGCACTGGAAGCCACCGAAGCTGGGCACTGTAAATCTCATAGAGTTTAGCTTGTTTGTTTACACCATGACGACGATCTAAAGAGAAAAAGAGAGAGAGGGGGAGAGGGAGAAGCTCTCGGTTCCTCTGTCAGACCGCGGCACACACCCCCTCCCCAAACTGCCTGCAGGACCTTACGAGCACATCACCTCCCAGCCGCATGGCCCCTGCCCAGCCCCTCCGAGGGCAGCTCAGGGCTCGGGTGAGGCAGAGGGACCTGCTACCACCCGTCCCAGGACACGTGGAAAGGCACTTGCATTTCCCAAGGCACGACTGAGAGGGATGTGATAAGTCTCCCGCTGCTGGGGTAGGCTTTCATGCTTCTTGTTTGTCAGTCAAACCAAGTTTTTTTTGAATTTTCAGCCTTGGGTTTCTGAGACCACTCTGAGCATCTGGCAAAGGTCTTCCTGAAGATGTAGAAGTGGTCCTTGCTAGAAACAAAGAAAACCTGAACTCGGGGGGAAATAGGTTAAATTTTGGACTCTTTTGTTATCTCACATGAACCAGGGCTCCCACCTGAAACCTCTCCTGCCCGTGTCCCTGAAGCACAGCTCCACCACCAGCCTTCCCATCCAGCCCTTCTCTAAAACAGGGCCCAGAAAAGGATCCCATGTG
Organism: Cygnus olor; assembly: GCF_009769625.2. Lineage (NCBI taxonomy): Eukaryota > Metazoa > Chordata > Aves > Anseriformes > Anatidae > Cygnus > Cygnus olor. Next base: position 18,092,705 of record NC_049175.1, read on the forward strand.
CAAATCTGGTCTTGCTTCCACCACCTCCAGGTCGGTCCAGCCATGGCTCTGGGGCACTGGCCTCTCAGAACACACCAGGACAGGCCCTGGCATTGGGTGCAGCCCCACAAAGAGACCCACACACTCCTCTCCTGCGTGGCTATCTGGGCAGGCAAACTGCTGGAGCTGAGTCAGGTTTGCATGCTGCCCCCTGAGCCAGGAGTTGTACAGCTCTCCACTGTGATCATGGAGGACCAGCATCCAGATTTCTCCATTTGCCAGACGTTTTGATCTCCATCTGAGCAAAGGATGGAGCCATGGTAACATTTGTGAGAGAAGATCTGAGTAGGAAAGGAAAGCCAAAATAGACTAAATCAGAAATTATAAGTGCTATATATAGTGCAGTAGCAGAAAGGCACTGTGGAAAATGTGAAAGCCTGCAGTGATGGCGTTGTAAAAACATCTTTCATTTAAAAACAAAACAAAAAAAAAACAGGCTGCTGAACTGTCTTACGTCACAGGTGGGGAATTAAGCCTGCAATGTTGAAGTGACCTGACCTAACCTATACAGGGAGTTTGTTGTGCATCTGGGACATTTCAATTCAGGTCTTCTGTGTCCTAGACATACAACTCTTTCCAACCTGAAGGTAAAAAAAACTTGAAACAGTAAAAAATAAAATAAAATCAGAAGCTGTCTCAGCTATTGATGGGCAGAAAGAGTAGGAAGGAAGGAATTCCATTCTCTGTATGTGTGGCTGCACCCAGCTGAGGGTGCCAGGACCCTCAGGCTGCCCCCCAGATTCCTGCAGACCACACCAGGCCAGAGTGGCACTGCAGAGCTCAAGCTTGGTGTCCTTCTGAACCAGGGTGGGGGGACTTGGGAAGGGCAGGGCGAGCAGTGATGCCAGTTCCAGCACCAAAAGGTGTATGCAGGGAAGGTCTTGCTGTGATGTCAGCCTGCGTGGACTCACACTGTCCAGATACAACACTGTTAGAGAAATCTGGAGTCCAATATCTACTTGGCATGCTGGTGGCCTTGCACCTCTTTCCACGAGCATCCACTGGAAAGAGAGCTCCATCCATGCTCACCCGAAAAAAAAAAAAAAAAAAAAGCAAATATGAAAACCATAGAAAACCATTTGCAGGTGGTTGTTTCAGAAGCTGTTCTGTACGCTGTTATTCCTAAAATCCACAGTGCTTCCCAGGGAAGGGGAGGAGAAATTGGAGGAAAGCACAGAAGTCATCGCTTGGGGTGCCAACCTGCCAATGTAGCATGCAAAGAGGGTGCAAGAATGCTCTCTGAAGGAAGGTCACTGGTTCAAGGTCTGGTACTGGGCCAAGCTGCAAGACCCTTTGGCCACTGGAGCCAGAGAGAGCAGGATCTTGTATTCCCTGCTTGCAAAGCAAATTTACACTGGGGCTTGCTGGTGGGCAGTAGGGTAAGGTTTTTATTCCACCACCATTCCACAGAATGGCGGTTTGTCTGTGCATCCCAATCCATCCCCCCTCATATGAATGTATGCATGTCGGGAAGGACATTCCACCACTGCTAGAGGAGCATCTGGGTCCTGCCACAAAGATAAAGACCTCATGCACGGTAAGGATGGATTAGCACTGAAATCCTTCCTCCCTCATCTTTTGCTGAAATCCTTCCTTTTTGTTTGCTTTTCTCTTCCTTCCCAAATGGCTTCCTGGCCTCTTCTTTAAGGGGGCATGCCAGGGCCCACAGTAGGGTTCTGCACGGCGCTCACAACAGGCCCCAAGACAGCTGCAGTGAAAGGGATGCTGCAATCCTAAATGCCCTGTGCGCTCTACATATTGTGGAAAAAGCTGTTGCATTCATCAATGTCAGACGCAGAGTTTGAATAAATTTGAATGCACTCAAGCGTGTTCCCTGCAGTTTTCTATAATATCACTTTCCAGTTTGAATATTTCACTTACTTTTTTTCAAATTTCTTTTTATCCACCAGTTTTTCCTCCGTTTCATCCTCTCCTCCCTTCCTCTCCTCCTGCCACCTTACCCCCTCTCCAGGTTTTCACATTTGCAAGCCAAGCAACTGGGCATGGAGGGCATGCTGCACGCTTCCTCTCAGCAGTGCCCTGGGGAAAGCAGGCACTTCTCACAATTCAGTTATGCCTTCCCAGCCTCTGCCCAGTTTGAATGTGTTCCCACCACAGCATGGCACCCTGCAGAGTGCTGCGGGGAGCAGAAATGAAGTGTTTGTGAGGCACCAGCACAGCATCAACTCGTGGGGTGCTCACAAGTGACTCTCAGTTGCCCTGGCTCAGGAGCTGAGCTCTGGCTGTGGAGAGGGGACAGCATAGTCAAGCAGTGCCATGAGCCACTGATGGGGTCCCATCACGTCCTCTGAAGGTCAGAGCTCATTGCTGAGGAGCAGCAGGTCTGAAGCTGCCCTGCTGCTGGTTTTGCATAGCGCTGTCCCAAAGCTACACCAGGGCAAACAAGTGGAACCGAATTTGTACTTTCCTTTTTCCTCTTTGCCACCAGCCTGGAGCAAACTATCAGCCCCTTTCATCTCTCACACATGACTTTGTTCCCTTTGTAATGGAAATTAGACTTATGTGTTGGTAGACCACCGAGTGATACAGGCTAAGCGGACATGCTGAAGGGTTAATTGTACTCTTGACCAGCCAAAGAGAAGGGGGTGTTCTTTGTAACCCCACTTCTGGGCTAGGTTTCCTTGCATTTTGTACAAGTAGGAGGAGAAATGGCTTGTACTGACCTCCATGACTGCCTTCCCCTGCCCGGGAGCATCCTGGAGCAGAAGGCTGTGAGTGTGCTGGGGAGCGGGGAGGGGGAAAGGGCTGGCAGCACCTAGGATTGAATGAATTCTGCTGCTTGTATTGAGAATTCACTGCTCTCCCTGGTAGTGAAAACTCTATGATCTTGTGACTAACCACTTTCCCCTTTCACTGTTTTTGATTTATATCCCATTACTTCGCCTGTTTGTGCCTTGCAGACATGAATTTTTTCCCTGACATCTCCTATGCAGCAGCCACGTCAAAACCTTTGATAAAATAATAGTGGTAAGACGTTTGCATGGCTGTTTTTATGTTTCCGGGGATATAGACATCAATTAAAACTCTTCATACAATCTGATCCGTCGTTATTAAAGGCATTAATACTGGCACGCCCCTCAGATTAGGGGCTGCTCACTGGGCGATTGAGGAAAGCAGGGAACAGTGTCCGCATGCGTCCCCTTCCTGCTCAGCTCCCACGGGGACCCTGCCTGGAGCATGGCTGGCATGGGCTGCCCGGGGGGGGCATGGGGCAAAGGCACCAGCAGAGCACGGCACTGCCCTCCCCACACCTTTCACGTTATCACGAGACCTTGAAAGACAAGCACAAGCCCTGCCACTGACCCCAAAGACCAAAGGTGCCAGAGATGCTTGCACACATCCCCCAGGGTGTCCAGAGAGGGCGGCTGAGGTCACAGCCACAGAGTAACTGGTGCTGAGCGTTCCCTAGGGAAAAGCCATCTCCTTCAGCATACAGGTAAAATTGAGAGTTGAGAGAATATGTGATTTTCCCAGAGCAACTTGTGCAGCTTTCCCTCATTAATGATCTCCACATGTTGTCAAATACAAGAAGCATCTCTCAAACAGGAGGAAACTGAGGACATATGGGTTATATTGAGCAGGTGCCTAACTGAAGGAAGAAATGGGCTCTGCAGTGGTCAGCCTGTGAAAAATGTCAGTGTCATTGCTCAGGGTTTCACCTGGTAAGGCAAACCAGGAGGTCTGAATTATGCTTTCCTGTCTAGACTCACTTGTGCCCAGCATTTCTCATTCAACACAGACTAAAGCGACTCCTGCTGGAGCTGGGCACAGTTGGTGTCCCCACCTAACCTCCTCAAAATGCCTCTTGTGGGGTAAAACCTGAATTTGCAGAGAATGTTTTTGGAGAGGGGGGATTTCTCTTTTCCCTCAAGTGTCCCCACCACCCAGAAGCTGTGCTCCCTCCTGTCAGCACCATGTGGTCCCCCAAAGGCTCCCGTTGGTGATAACGCCTGCTCCGGTGCTGTTGGAGGACTCTACAAAAGGCCTGATATTTCTGCCTGGTCTAGGAAATTTTCCCTCCTCATATTTTTCCAAATCTCCATTCCATATAGCAATGAGATGGAGGAAATCCTCTTTAATGCATGGTGGTTTACATGGTATTGCTGTCCCTGCTGCATTTACAGTATTTCAGGTATTACTGTTTTTCTCTCTCTCCTTTTTTCCCTCCTTGTCCTGGTCTTTCAGCTTGGCATCTCCCATGAGTAAGGACAGTTGATATGAGCAGAGTAACCCCTGCCTCCTCTCCCAGTCGTACCAGTCACCTTCCCTCTGCCTTCCCGAGGGTCTGGCAAACATGGCCAGGAAATGGTGGAAGAAAGATGGGGAAAATATCTTGGGAGACAGCCTCCACCAGGAGCACCATACCCTCCTCACAGGTGGAGCAAGTGCCGTGAGATGCAGCAGGGCTTGGAGGCAGTGCAGACCCCAGGAGGGGATGGCTTCTCTTCCAGCGTGCCCATGGTGCATGGGAGGCCAGTGGGTTGAACAGGATAAAGGTGGGGAAAGATGCCCAGAGCATTTCCCTGGGATGGGAGAGATGTCACTGGGAGGGAAATCTGCCCTCCCTCATCCAAAGGAAACATAGGCGACCACCCACCATGGGGCTGGGGGATGGCAGGGGGCTGAAGGTGGGGGCAAGACGTGTGCACATCGTGCGTGGTGGCGACTCCTTTGAGCACTGGTTTTCCATTGCCCCAGGGGAGCTGGGGGGAAGCATGTGTCTCTCAGGCACACGGCAGCCCTGACTGGGTAACGGTGCAGAACGTAAAGTGTTGTCTATTAGGTAGGAGACTGGTTAATACAAAGAGTTGTTGGTAATAACAATGTCCTTTCAGCAGTGACAGAGACAAAGTACCTGCATGTGGCGTGTACCACTGCGTGCAGCGAGCGATGGTCGCAGGGAAGCTTTGGAGATCATTTGAATTTCACATCCAGGGAGAGTCGGCCTATCATTAAAAAACCCTAATTTCAGTGTCAGGTGGAGTTCCAGGTAATCGATCATGGTGTCAGCTGGTACAGGCTCTCCCTGCCTCCTTGCCTTGCCTCCAAGTCACCCTTGTTTTTTTCCAATTAAACTTGTTGCTGGCATCCGGAGGGAAGCGTGGGAGTGCAGGAGGGGCAGCCCACCCAGCCCCCCTCATTACTGGTGAGGTGGGGTGGATGGGGCCAGGAAAGGAGCTGAGGGCTGGGTGCTGGAGGGGGCCAGGGGTAAGGGAAGGGGATGCTGAGAAAGCGATCTTTGCTGCAGCAAGGGGCAGGAGGGACTTACAGGGGGATTCTGGAAACATTATCGCGCCTGGGGGAAGGCATTGTACACATCCTTCCATGCGTTACTGATGCTGCCAAGCCCCACCAGCCAGTTTTGCTGCCTCCCACATCCTCTCTGCCCCTATCCAGCATCAGGCTTTCAAAACCCCTGTGCCCACACAGGCATGCCCCGCATCCCCAGCCCCTTTCATTCCCCACCAGCCAGCTCTCCAGGGCCCATCTCCTGCTCTCCAGGGTCAGATTCACTTTAATGGGTAGCAGAAGGATCCAGGCTCCTGTTTACAGCTTCAGTTTCCAGGGCAACATTTTTGGCAAGAGATTTTTTTGGTTACAAAACAACCTTCCTCTTCCCCCAAAGGTCAAATCTGCATGAAGAATTGCCATCAATAGAAACATACTCTGTTTTCCATCATATTTCACCCCAGTTTTAAAACATATCTGTAACCAAAGTTGACTGAAGAGTCATTATACAGGGGGAGAAAAATACTTCAAAAATAACACCAATAAAATTGTGCTTTATAAAACTGAAGGAATCTGTTAGAAAAAGAGCTTCTAATTCCTACACACATTCTGCAGGAAATCCCACTGAAATCTTACTATATAGAAATCATTGAAATTGAAACACTTCTGCAACATTTGCTCAATGCTTTGGCTAGTCCTCTGTGCTGCTGTGACTATTTGGTAGCTAAGGTTTAGAAGCAGTAGTAGAGCCACCCTTTACTGACACTTGTACCCACAGCTTGGAAATACCAGCCCTAAGCAAGGACTTGGTGTCCCATGTACTAAGTACAGGACAGTCATGGACCCAAAAAGCAGAAAACAAGCAGCGTCAGACCCGTCACCCTATCTGACGGGCAGGGCACAGACTCACTCCGAGGATGACACCTCACGTTATGCACAACCCCAGGTGAATGACTCGGTTGTGCTGCCGTAAGGCTGAGACAGGGAACAGGGGGATCTGGGGGCAGGATCGCCCCGGTGGACTTCCTGTGCTCAGGGCTTTCATGCTCAAGTGATTTCTAAAGACGCAGCAAAGTGGAGAGAGGCTCTGAAGGGCAGTGCGGGGTGAGCCAGGTTGCACAGCCAGAGTCCACCAGGGGCAGGCTGAAAGGGTCATCCAGGGTTGAGTGGTGGGGTCTGCAGTGTGGATGGTCAGCAGATAAAACTGGAAGGGAAAACATAAAAATGACCTTAAGTGCAGGTGCGGGCACAGCTGGAGAGCAAGCATTGAGGAGGTGGAACAGTGCAAGCAAGCAGCTAGATTGGTTCTCGCTGCAGTGTGAGGACGCTGCCCATCTCTGCTGAGCCCCCTCTGACTTGTCCGGGCATCCACATGACAGGGAAAGGTCAAACGGGTCTAACTGCAGCATTGCAGAAATGCAGTTTTTGCTTCCAAGGGAGAAACTGGGCAGCAGGAAAGGCATTGCTGTAACACTTAACTGTAAAGCTGGGCAGGGAGCCCAAATGTGGAAAGTTGAGGTTAGCAGCATTCGCAGTTAGATCAAAGGTTGGTGTATATCAGGAACGTCCAGCCAAGACTAGAAATCTCTCATGCACAAAGGACTGGCAACGCCATTTGTGCCAGTGCTGCAGAGGGGCTGGTGGTGATTTTGGGGAGCCGAGATGGAGCAGTGTGCTGCAGGAGAGCCTGGTGAAGAGCCCTGCCTTCCCTCCTCCTGACACGGATCCGTGCCACGGAGACCTTCCCTGTGCTCCTTGTGGCTGGTACATGGACAGGGCTTCAGCCCAGCCACCGCTCCTCCCAGGTCTCGGGACTGCTCTTGATCTTGGGGGCTACCTGCTAGGTTCAGGTCTCCTGCGGCTGACAGCTTTGCCTAGTTTTTGCAGGACTCCCAGACAAAGAGGCAGGAGGCAGAGCACAGTTCAGCTCCTGTTTGCCAGGTATATCAGTCATTTCTTGCTCCTTCTGAGCTTCCATATCTGTTGTTGGAGCAGTTCGTTTCTCACTTGGCTGTGGGGTACAGGCAGTCCTAGCCCGAACCTGGCCAGGTGAGTGTGACAAGCCCAGGGCTGCTCCTCTCCGAGATGCAGTCCCAGCTTGCCAGGACATTTGTCTGCTGCTGCAGCTCTCATGGGACTGGAGGTACTTGGATCCCACATGATGCCCAGAGGAGAGGAGAAACCAATTGCCTTTGCTTCAAGGGCACCAAGCAAAGCATAAAGAAACTATGTGCAAATTGAATGGGAGGCATTAGGAAATATCTTTGGAGAGAGCACAAGTTTCATCAGCACGGTACGGACAAAGATCGATACCTCTGACTTCTCCCTCTCCCGTCCCTCCCTGCCCCTCGGGCAGCTCTTCTGGCTGCCAGCTGCAGGCCAGGCAGCATCCCCGACCTCTCGCAGAGAAGCTGGCAGTGTCTGTGGCTTGTTGAGCCTACATCTGCCCCGCAGGTTCCCAAGGGATTAAGCTCAGTGATGAATGCCCAGGCCGAGGCTCACTGAACAGAAGGGTGACCAGGTCGGGGCAGGGGCTGGGACCTCCCTGCTCCCCTACAAATGACTCTGGCAGTGCAAGGCAGGAAAGGCAGCTCCAGCACTGACTGTGCCATCACTGGGGCTATGTCTCACCAGCTCAATTTGCCTGCATGATCTCGTTGGTGCTAGGAACGGCTCTCCCCAGGGCCTTGCACAACATCCCAGTTCCCCCACCCATGCCAACAGGAGCCGCTGCACTGGAAGGAGCAACGCCAGCACAGGTGATAATGCAAACCGGAGGAGGTGAGGCCAGTGCTGGCAGGCTCATCTCCTAAGCTCACGGTAACAGTGACAAATCTCTCGTCATTTGTTCCCTCCTCGACTGGCACTTTTGTTTCTCTTTAAATGGAGTTTATCATGGTGCAATGGGCTTTTTTCCAAGCTAATGTCTGTCAGCTCCAATTTGTTCAAACGACCTTCGTAGGCTCAGGGGAATTTTAAAAATAAATAAAGAAAGGCCTGCTGGAGTGCTCAGGGAGGGCTTCACCTGACAGCCAGTGATAGAGACACCTCGGAGCCTGCAAGTGCTGTGTCCTCCTGGGGCCGAGCCAGGGGAAATGAGCTGATTAGGGGAAAGACTCTGGAGCCCCGGGGACACCTGCTAGGTGGAAGAGAGGATGGGGCTGAGTCACAGACAAGGGCTGCTGCTGGCAGGGAAGAGGAAGGGGAGCATACAGCACTCACCTCCCTGCACCTTTCTCTGGGACCCATCTTCCTCTGGGACCCCGTGCTGGCAGTATTTACAGCAGCCCTTCCCAACTACCTTTCACTTGTTTCAGTTCCTTCACTGTTGCTGTATGGGCTGTAAAGCAGGCTACAGAAACCACAGGGCCATCAAGAACAGTTGAACATCCATCAGCTGACATTTGGACAAGAAAAAGGCTTTAACAAGGCATATGATGCATAAGGATCCCTTCAGCACAGCAATCAGTACCACTCGAGGCCACAGGTAGATGACACCAAGGCTTAGGTGGGAGGGAAGGTGTTCAGGGAGCTTCCATGGTGATAGCAATAATTAGTTCTTGCAACTTTTATCAGCAGCTGGGATAAGTGCTGGAGGGCAGGAATGGGGCCGTGAAAGACAATGAGTGGACTTGCAGGGGAAAGAATAGCCCAAATATTTTATTCACTGCAAAACTTGAAAAATGCCCTGATGACACACTAAGGTGTTAGGTACCTTCCTCTCAGTGCACTTTCCCATTGGGCAACCAGCTTCCCTCAGACTCTATGGAACACAGATATTTCTAAAGCAGTGTTCTTTCCACTTGTACAACAGCCTAGCTTTGGGATGTAAGTCCAAACTAAGTCCCCTCTCCTCACTGCTCTGCAGCCATTCCTGAATTAGCACTTCTGCAGCAAAGACTCGGTGCTGCAAGCTGTCCCACACCCAGCCTTCCCTCCTGACCTCCCTGTAGTCAGCAGAGCTTTGCATGGCCCTAAGGATCTTGGCTGCTTCCCCCAGCTCGCCCCAATACAGAGGATCTGGATCCCAGTGTTCGCAAGGAGTTGGGGACGCTTCCAGTTTGGGTAGGGCCATGAGAATACAAGACATCATTATTTTTCTTCTTGATCCCCTTCAGCTGGAGCTAGACAAGGAACACCCCTAACCCGTTATCTCACACATGCACACAAACATGCACATCCCTAGGAGGGAAGCAGGCAGTGGTGTACTTGTATTACCGGGGTTGTATTTGTAGAGCTGGGAGCGGGGCAGTGGAAGTGGGCATCAGCATTCAGATCCTCCCGGTCTCTGATTCAAGCCATAAACCAGGCTGGTTTACTGGGAGGTGTCCCTGCCATGGGCAGGGGGGACTGCACAGCTTGTGCAAGGAACAACTTTTAGGATATTGATGCTTTATGAGAATTGCATCTTTAGGGTCAAAGTCTGAATATACTTGCAGTGAGACCAATGCTGGGATTGCAAATATGACAGCATATTTCATGTCTGCTATTTTCTGTTTGCAAACCTAAGTGTATTTCTGGGGTGTAAAATAAGGTTGATTTTTGACTCGGACCTTCTGTGGTTGAGGATGGGAGTATCCAGGAATTTGTAGACAAGTCTTTAGAACCGAGTTGTGACAGCATCAACTTTCTCAACATACAAAAAAAAAAAAAGGGGGGGGGGGGGAAGGGGAAGAAAAAAAGAAACAACATATTGCCCTGATGAGCTATTAAAGAGCGAAACTGAACACAAACACACCAAGTGATGTCTACCTGAGTCTGAAGACAGCCTGGACAGTAGTTGAGAAAGGCACGAGCTGCCCACACCCATCTCCATACATCAGCTCTGAAACCTAATGCTGACACTTTAGAAATAACCACTCAAAAGCTTTCCTAGACTGAAATTTTTGCAGATGTCTGCAACTCATTTAATTAGCCACCAGTCCCAGGTTGTTTTCTGTTTCTCTCAAGAAGGCAAAACATTTTACTGTCTTTTCGTCAACAGCCAATGCAACCCTGTATCTTCCATGTTACAGACATTTATGTTGCATTCAAAACAAGGCACCACCTCAGAGCGTGGTAACAGCACAGAATAAAGACCTTATCATCAATTTCAGTAACTCTGGGAATCTTAGAATGATTCTACTGTTCACGATTCTCTTCAGTTCATCTCTCTTGGCATATAGATCATGCTGCAGTCCTGCCTGTGCATCTTAATCCCCTCGGTGCTGGGGTCACACCACTGCTCAGCTTCTCTCACACCCAGCACTGCAGCAGTTCAGGCAGGACCAAGGGCTGCAGTCTCACCAGGGGGAGGCAGCATGGGCTGGAGGTGGGAGGAAGGGTGCTACTGGTGGTGTCCTGGTGAGCTCTGGCGTGACTTTTAGATAGGGCTCGTAATGGTTTTGTGTTTATTTTAAACTATTAAGAACAGAGTTTAAAGCTGAAAGGAGAAATGCGAGGACTGGGAAAGCTGCTGAGTGCCTTGTTGCCATACTCCCAGGTTCCTGTGTCCCCTTGTGTTCTGGTAGCACAAACAAAGATCAACCTGAGTTTGCAGACAGCCTGGAAAAATTTCCCATCAGGAATGTTCTTACTGCCCTCGGCCTGATGAGGCTCATCCAGCTCCATTCTCACCTTTCTTAACAGCCCCATCCATCCCCGTGTCTCTCTGGGTTCAGCTATCTCTACCTCCATACCATACAAATCCATCTGGAGGACCATTCCCATCTACACCTGTCCGTCTGTTCGTTCATCCACCTATCCATCCATCCATCCGTCCGTCCGTCCATCTGTCCGTCCGTCCACCCATCCATCCATCCCTCCTTCCACCCATTTCTAGCTGCCCAGCTCCCCGTGAGAGCTGACCCTCCAGAGCATTTAATCGGCACCACAAGGATTGCCACATGAGCCTCTCGAGGCTCTCTGACCATCTCAGGGAGGATGCTCCTCTCCCAGGCAGCAGCTGGGGGGATGCTCATGCTCACCCCCCGTCCTACTCTCCCCTCTTCCGAAGGGGCCAGCCCTGTGATGCTGAGAAAGCCGTGCGTGGCTGGGCTGGGAGCACGCAGCCAGGAAACCTCTTTGCCAAGGGCTTTCTCCCTTTGTGCAGGCTCGTGGGGAGCCTATTTGGCGGAGCAGGGACCGCTGCCCTCCCTCCCACCACCCTCCCCTTCCACACCAGCAGCCCCCAGCCCGGCAGAGAGACCAGGCTGGATGGAGAGCCTTTCTCTCCAGCGTGCCGCACTATGACAGATGATTGACTCGAAACAATATCTAAGGCGATCAGGATAAAGTACCGACCATTTCAAGGCTCAGCAGAATTCAAATTCTAATTAGACTTCTCACCACATTCCAAATAAAAATTGTTCCCCTGATATCCTTTTTGCCTATCAGGTGTCTCTCCCTGATCGCTGGAACAAAACGCATAAAGAAAGTGATTAAAGCCATAACAAAGGCATAAAATTGAAATTATCGCTGGTATCACATCTGGGAGCAGAGTGTGTCACCACACTGCCCCCCTCCCCCTCGGAGCACTCCCTCCCCAAATAGGCACAGGCATGCAGCCCCCCACAGTCCTCGCCTCGGACGTGAGCCCAGGCTGGGGGAGCAGGGGCGGAGGGGATGGGAGCAGGTCTCGCTCCAGGTTCAAGTCCTCCACTGCCATGGTCTGGGATGGCACCTCAGCCCGCACCCCCTGCCCCACTGCCTGCAGCCTGGGGCTGGGCTGGAGCTGCAGGTGGTGTAAATCACCCCGCGGGCTCCAGCGCGGCTTTATGTCAGCTGAGGATCTGGCCCACAGCATCTGCAAATGCAACACTTGCTGGTGCCTGAAGCACACACACCCGGGGAGAGGAAAACACATAAGCACAGGGGCCTGCTCGCTGCCGGGCACTCGCTAATGAGCAGACAAACCCTTTACTAGGGCACCCCCTGCACCCCCCTCCCAACACACACACAGCCGAGCCCCCGTGCACCGCGCACACCCCAGAAGGTTCCTCCTGCCCGCTGGTACAGCCAGAAAAATCACCGCACACACACAAACACAGACACAGCCCACACAAAACACGGGTAAGCCTGTTATCTGTTCACTACACAGAAGGCTATAAATCAGCGTCCAGTCAAAGCGTCCACATGTGTCCCCCCAGACATACATACATGCTCTAAACGTGAGCTAATTGACACAAACTGAATATTGCACCTGCAAATTCCCACCCCGTGTGCACCCGCAGTCCCAGCACACACATGTGCGCAAGCGACATATGCCAGCTTCGGGGCATTTTTTTTTTTTAATTTTTATTTTTTACAGTGTCATCCACTTGTGGCATAGCTGTATATAAATGTCAGTCCACATGCAGGTATTTCTCAATTTCCCACACGCACCTTACAACACACCTGCATGCACACACGTGTGCACCATGCCCAGTACACCGCTCACCCATCGGAGGGCTCAAACGCATGCACGCTGCTGGGGAGGGAGAGGCACAGCCCTGTCCCTCTCCCTGCCTTTGCACCGATGCAGCGTGTTGGCTCCAGCAGCCCCCCCTCCTCATTTACACCATCGTGGGGGAGCAGACCGGGGCTGCCCGGGACGTCGATGGCACCGGGCGTCCCTGCCCTTTCCCCCTCCCGCACCGCACCGCAGCCCAGCCTGCCCTCACAAATGGCCCATTTCATTTTTCAGCTGCACAAGGGGCCGCTCCAGAAGAGAGTTAAAAAGAGAGAGCGAGCGAGGGAGAAAAAGAAAGGGACTAAAGCGATATAAAATTAAAAGGTAAAAAGCAGGAACGCAAATGGGAGAGAGCTCTTTCAGCTTTCACATTATTAATGACTCTTCAAAAAATCGGCGAGTTTTCCAATCTTCTCCGAGAAGCGCTTGAAGGAGCTCACAGATGAAACTGACCTTCAAAATGTTCTTTGGTCTTTAGTTAAGAAATTCGCTCGCCATTATGGCATCATTAGGGAAACAAGGATAAAATTACTCCATGGTTAATGACCTATAGTATCTCCCCACCAAAATTTGTTTCAGATCTAATAAAACTGTGCTTAACACACTCGGATGAGTTATGAGGACTGTTCTGCAGGGTATTAAAATGTGGAAAATAGATTTTCCGAAGCTGGGGGGACTGGACTTTTCGAATCAGATAGCAGAATGGAATTTTCTGGGCAATAAATTCTTCCATGTCTCAATTTCATCTCGCTCTCGCTCTCTCTCTCCCTCTCCCTCTCTCTCTCGTGCTCTCTCCCTGAAATGCTAAAGCAACATGGAAATCTTTAAAGTGCAGGAGCTTATATAAACTTTACCCCCCCCAGCCCCCCAAATCGGGCCCCCACCCTTTAATGTTTTTTTTTTTTTTTTTTTTTTTTGCCTTCCATCTTCCATCAGGAGGGGTTGCCGCTGTTTGCAGCCTCGGTGCAGCGGCGAGGCCTCTTTGTGTCACAGCCTTGCACTCTGGACGTCGCGCTGGCGCAGCAGGCTGCCAGTAGCCCCGTGTGGGTGCCGGCGTGCCGAGGTGGGGCTGTCCATGGGGACAGGGGCATGAGGGGCATCCCTCCACCTGCCTCATGTGCCCACCCGAGGCCATGGCAAGAGCGCGCCGAGGACCGGTGCTGGGCACTTCACCCTCCGCTCGTCTGGGGAAGGATGCCCGCAGCCTTTCCAAAAAGTCCCCACCTGGCACCAAAGCGGCGGCACATGTGGGGATACGTTGCACATGCGTGCTGGCCCCAAGGTGAGGTGCAGGTGTGCACTTGCACGGCCACGTCTCTGACGGAGGTGCCAGCCCTGTCCCCGCTGGCGGGTCACCGCAGCCCACAGCCGGGCGGTGCGGGGGCCCTGCTCATCTGTCGTCGCCTGAAGCAGGAGCCAGGGACTCCAATGGTGCTTTTAGGTTAGTGAGGGCTAGTTACTGCCGCTGAGAGAGGTGGCTTGCGAGGTAATGGCATTTTGCTCTCTTTAAACTTTAATCTTTCCTATTAATTCCCTGCAACTGGAGAATGTATGAGAGTTAATGTTCCATGAACGTGTTTCTCAGCCGACAGTCTCTTCGAGCTAATTACCTTCAGGTGCTAAATGGAGGGAAATTGCAATCCATTTGGATGTGAAAAAATTTCGCCTTTCCAATCCCCTGTGAAACATTCTTTTTCCTGAGTGTTGCAGAAAGAATGCACTTGGCTTCTTTCTTTTTTTTTTTTTTTTAAATGTTTTCCTCCCCTCCCCAGCCCAGTCCTCCGCCCCCCTCCGAAAGCCCCCATGCTCACCAAGCCCCTGTCTTCCCTCGAATGCTCCAAGATCTCCAGGAGGCTCCGTGGCGGGCTCAGCGGAAGGGAGCAGCATCCTTAGCATAGTCATATGGGACAGCACACCAGCCAGGGAGAGGGGGAAAAGCACGTATATCCATGAAATCCAACTGCATGGTGAAAACATGGAGGGGAAACAGCAAGGAAGACAGCAAGAGGCTTCCTTTGGAGGTCTGAAGTTAAAGTGTATTTACACGCTTAATAACACGCTTATTACAGCCATTTCCCAGTTGTTGAGTTTTGAATACAGAGATAATAGAATTTTACAAGCTACATAAAGCCATTATTCTTTTGGATCCAGAACTGGGGAGGGAGTTCGGTAGGACCCACTGAGGAAAGAAGGGGGAAGGCAACCAGGCCCAAACGGGGACACACATGTTCAGACTGGGCCTGGAAGCTAATGTCTTCACACATGCTGACAGAGCTGGGAAGAGCCAGTCAGGGTGTCCGCAAGCAAGGCGTAACTGGAGGCTCTGGATGAGCAGTGCCAGGGCATGAACAACCCTCCTATCTGGAAGTCCCAGTCTCTCAGGTCTCAGAGATGACCACCAGACATGTTGGCCATCCCACGTGGAAGTCCTTGGTGATACACAGTTCCCATTTCCCTTCCAGCCACCAAAGATCCAAGACAAGTGGTGCCAGATGGATTCACCAAACAAAAAAGCACAGTAAGAAGAATTGCACTAAATTCAGGGGGTCCTGGGCCAGGACCATCACCAGTAGTTTTTGATTACTCTGTCATTGGTGTTCATGACACACTTATTGCTGCATTGTCTGAATGGCTCTGTTCTACCTGGTCTCAGAGTCAGCCACAGTAATTGCCAGGAGCAGATTCTTTTCCACAGTGTCTCTCTTCCACAGTAACGTAAATATGCTCCAACTGGGAGTGGTGTCGCTTGAGAAAATTCCTTGGAGCTTTGCTGAACCAGCAGGATGTTCTTGCAAGATCATTCAAATGTCCTGCTTTTATGGCTCTGCTCATAGTCCAGATGCCACTGAGAGATACAGCTAAACCTGCACTTTGTCGGTAGAATGAAATTGAAAACATTTATCAATCTCCGTAGACTAAAAGACATGCTGAATTCTCCTAACATCACTTGGACCATTAGTGAGTGAAGGTGCAGATGGTTTGCTATTCATCCCACTGGTTCTCTGCAGAGATGCTTTCACTCCGACACAGGTGTGGGAAGTTCGTCTATAGACTCCAGCCAGAGAAAGCAGTCCAGAGCAGTCCAGAGTCCTCTATCTTTGGACTCCTCTTGCTCAACCTGAATTACCAGCATTTGACCAACCGCACCAGAACACATTTTAAACCACCTTTAGAGCAATAAGGGTGGTAGCAGGTCCAAAGCTTGCAAGGCATGAAGACACCCCAGCACACTGGGAGGGCTAGTCTGAAATTTGTCTCATTTGAGGATCACCAGGACAAGGTACCAGTCGGCAGAGTTGCAGGGGAACTCATGCTGCTGCAAAGAACTTAAGCAGTGTCGTGGCCATAGACTGTGTCTGTATCCTCTCTGAAGTACCTGTCTGAGCCCAAATACTGCAGAATATGAGCATCTCCCACTCTGCAATGATTAACTCCCCATAGTTCCCTGTGAGATGCAGCGATGCCCTTATCTCCAGTGTACAAACAAGTAAATGAGTTATTTACCCATGGCCACCTGAAATGCGATGGCAGAACAAAGAGCTGAACCAGAGACTTTCTGAACTTCCAAAGCATCCTTCCTACCTGTCAGTCCAGTCACACAAGGGAATATTTCTGTCATCTACATCTTCAGCCACTGCTCCACATACGTATCACATGCTTATCCATCTACCTGACCACACACCTGTACTCTGCTCAGGTCTGCCCACCCAATTCCCACAACCCTTTGAACACACAGCCCTCTGCCCTTCCACATGGCTCTATCTGTTCTGCACTTGAAAGGATTTGCAGAGGAAAACCAATAATTTTCTTTAATTTTTTATTGAGATCTTTCAAAAAAGTGTATTTTTCTCCTGTGAATTAGTAATTCCTCAAAATCTTAATTTTTTGCTGTGTGGGTGTGGATTTGGTTTTTTTGTTTGTTTGTTTTTATACAATAACAATAATTTTATATAGAAGACAATAATTTTTATGGCATTGTCACAAGGAAGTATTGCTTCCACCATATTTCTCATGGTTACATCTACTGCTCCCTTGTCAAAATGGCTGGTTGGACTTAACTGGCTGCAACGAACAGTGTCTACTTGATTAGACTGTTTAAATAGTGGGGAGATTTCTGGCTAGGTAGTGTTCTGCAGGAAAAGACCATTTTGCAAAATTTAGAGGCAGAAAAAAAAAAAAAAGTCTTCTAGCTTTCCCAGTAGAAAATAGATACATAAAGTTACCTCTTTCCAATTTCCATAGGTCCCTTCTCAGAACAGACCAAAATTTTCCACGTGAAACAGCTTTCAAAAAAGAAAGGCTCCTCTTCAATTTTCTCTTCTTGTTTTATAAATCTTTCTGATTTATTTATTTATTTATTTATTTTAAATCTGGTATTAGAAACGTTGAAAAAATATTTAATTCCCAAACAGGTTTGTGAGAAGGCAGGAGATGCTACCCCTGACTCACTCTCAGTGGTGACTGTGTTGCTGTAAATGCTGTCTCTCTTCAATTGGTTGCTTGTTTTTAAACTTTTCTTATTTCTTTTAGTCACATTACAAATAGTCAGAATGTAAGGGAGCTGGAAAAAGCAGAGTAACAGGGCCTTTTTCTTCCTCCTGTTATTCCCGTACTTCTCTGAAGCTAGGAAAGCATCTTCAAGTTATAAAAGAAAGAATGAAAAAGGAAGAAATTTTAACTGCAGACTATGCACACTTTTCACTTGGTGGTTAAAAAAGAAAAATGGGGAAAGAAAGAGAAAAATTATTATGCTTTGGATGCAAAAGCTCATGGGTTTGTATGTACCTCAGCACAGGAAATGTGGACATGGATAAAAGAAAGATTGTGCCTAGGAATCAATGTACACTGCTAGCAATGGTTTAAACACCATCTTTCAACTTCTTTAATCTGCTTAAAAACCCCTGTGGCTAAATCAGTATAACCCCCTCAGACTGTGAGCAGTTATACTGCTACATGTGTACCTAATACCGGTGTAGCTTAATTTCATGCCTACAAGAGAATAAAGTTACGTTGGTATAAAGCCTATTTATATCAGTGTAAGTGCTGGAGGGAAATGTACTGTGTTTATCCTGCTGTTACAGTTAAAACTTCTTGCATAGATAAAGTTGAAATGGGAATCCTGCCCATCCATCCTTTTGGGACAGGGACTGTGCAGCTCTGACAAAAATCCTGGAAGGTTTTCACTCAGCTCTTTACAGCTGTCCAAGGAAACTGCTTTAACAACACACAGCACAGGTCAGGGACATAGCAGCTGGGCTCAAGGAAAGAGGCTCTGCCAAAATCATCCATGAAGACACTGGCATAGTTGAGGCATCCCACCTGCCATGTCCTATGTCCTACATGTGAACGAACAAAGTCAAAAGAGAGCCAAGAAATAACCTGCTGGAATGACAGAAGTGATGGAAATGGAAATGGAAATGGAAATGGAAATGGAAATGGAAATGGAAACTGTGTCAATGCAGAAGAATCTGCAGCCTTTAACACCTTAAGTTGGATGTGAAAGGCATCTGACTCTCTCCTCCATTATCATAGATACAAATCCATCCAAGATGCTTCTCAGATCTGGCAGCTGACTACAAACAGACCAGAAGCTTTCAGGCCAAACTTACCACTAGAGCAACTCCGTTGACTTCAGGGCTGCTAGAACACACAGAGATCTGGCCTGATGCTTTTAATGATAGTCACAGACTCAACTGCAGCCTGATGAGCAGAAAATAAGTTATCAGGTCCATGCAGTCCTCTATTCCACAGAAAGGAAAACATGCAGGAGCAAGAGCCTTAGTTAGACTGATCCCAAGGCCAGATTATTTGGGAGGCAGGGAATCTGGAGCAGCCCGGATGCCTGTGATCTGTTTGCACCAGCATCAGGTCTAAAGTACTGTGACACCCAGGATTAGTTCAGTATCAGGTGATTTGCTCATTAATTTCATCTATAAATCATGTTCCTGCTTTTAAAATGGCAAGGACAATAAAAAATACAGTAAAAGGTATGAAAGACACACACATACATACGCTGAGGGAAAATGTTTGCAAAGACAATGTTATAGGAAGAAAATAAAGATAATCTCCTAAACTATATAGAGGGCATGTAACAGCCTCCAAGGGAGAGTCATCAAGAAGCTATCATCAGTACAGCCATGCAGACTTCATGAGCTCAGAGGCTCTAGTAGAGGATGGCAAAATGCAGTAAAGGACCACCCAACCCACAACCAAAATACAGTCATTCCTGGGAAGGATTTCAGCGTCTCGCTAATGGTCCTCAGCAACTGAGGTTTCTCCTTAAGTTCCCAGCTTAAATCCTCCTCTGTTCAAGAATGGTTGAGCCCATGACTGCTGAAGCAAAAAAGATCACTTACAAATGTACTGTCCTTCTTTGGACGGTTGGAGTTAAATATGCAGCCCTCCCAGTGGTGTCTTTCAATATTAAAATGCAAAAGAAACCACAACATTACCGCTGAAGAAGTTTTGACAGTGATAAGGACCTGTATCTCTCTTATTTCTCTTATTTTTTGTTTGGCTTTGCAAAAGGTGAGAAAAGCTGAGCTGGATCTGATGAACAAAATAACAAAACTCTTATTACAATTTGCAGAACACACAAAGATAAACGTGTGCCTACTGGTATATCTGTAACACAGTACCTGGTTTATAAAACAGTTACTGCCAAACTGAATGCTAAGAAGTTCAGCTGACAGAAACACAAAGAGCAGCTTTGCTGGCACCCAAAGGAAGGCAGCATTTCAGCAGGACCTTTGCTCATCACCCACAAGGTGTTTGGGGAAATCGGACAGGTAGGATACATGGAAATCACTGAAACATTTTGAAAGCACTTCTATTCATATCCTGGTGGGATCTGGGTCCTGGTGAGGGATTTGGCCTTTTTATTTTCAGGGAATACATCAGAATTGAACTCAGTTGTGAGTGCTTAGCCCTTGGACATTTCTTTTGCTTTCTAAGAACTCAGCAGAGGAGAAAATGGCTTTCTAGGTGGTGTGTGGAGGGCGGGAGAGAGGAGAGAGGCAAACTGGCTGTTCCAGATGCATGCTGTGGCGCTGTGTTGTAGTGTGAGATCAGGGACCAGAGGAAAGGAGTACGTGGCAACAACCAACTGTAGGGAGCAGCAGGATTGGAGAAGGCCTCCTCTGGACTGGTCCAATGTGGCCTCATTTCACAAAGCATCCTTCAGCCTCAGGGCCAGGGCATCAGGACATGGCACAAAGCCTGCCCTCAGACAGCAGGACACTAGGAATTACAGGGACTTAGCTGAGGATGCACATCTGGGGCCAGCAGGGGGGCTCACTTCTCCCATCTTGTCACTCCCCTTTAGGTTTTCCTGAGTGTGCCTCCCTTGGGAGGATGCCTTCCTCCTCCTCCAGCCCTGGCAGTCCCTGCTAGCTGTGCTTCTTTGCCAGCTGGCAGGGGCAGCCGATGGGCAGAGGCAGCTGCCACACTCCTGAGATGCAATGCTTGCAAGTGTCACCACTGCAGGCGCTGAAGGATGTCTTTCCAGGTGTTCCCCCTGGCCAGAAGAAGTGGGAAGATGCTGCCCTTTTGGTTAGAGCTGTCCAACAGTGAGAGGAGACCCTGCAGATGGCAGAGCATAGAAGACCGCAGATGGACACAAGCTCTATTTGGTAGCTTTAGGAGCTAGAATAAATCAGATTATGGATGATTTACCTATTGGTCCTACTTGAGAAGCTGGTCCTGAGATCTTCACATGAGAGAAGGCAGTGTTTTAGAGTGCTGCTATGAATTTTGCACCCTTGGATGGCAGCATTTCTCTAAGGCAGAAACACAGATCTAATGCTTTGCAGGTGCTGCTTGCAAGGACTGAAATGACAGAAATTGGCCTAAGAAGGTACATTCAGGTTGAGATTTGAAATTCCAAGGCTTCCTGGAGCCCTGCCTCCAAACCAGGATAACCTGGTTCTTCCATGGACAGAAATGCTCTATCACAAACTTTGCCCTAGGAAAGTCTTTGAAATGAAGCTGTCAGCTTCTTGTTCAACACAGGTCCCACAAGCTAGGACTGTAACCTGATGGTTTCATTCAGTGGCCTTAACTGGTGTTGCCCATTCCTGCAGGGTTACCTATGGACTCCTGCTCTCAACACACCTGCAGTGCAGCACTCCTGCATCTCCAATGGCAAATACACACTTCTGTGTATAGAAAGGAACCCAAATGTGAAGCTTCTCCTATCCCAAAAGGGGAGGATAAGCTCCCAGGTACCTGATGTTGGTCTGTCCTGGTCAAGATGCTGAAGTCAGCCAGAGAACTTGTATTGCCTCTCAGTATAAGTTTTGGACCCTCTTACATTGAGCTGAGATTGCCCTTGGAAAAGGAACTGCACCTTATTCACAGGCATGGGGAGAGATGTTGGAGGGGCCCCACATGTGCGGGGCAGGGATTTGCATCACAACTAATAAAAATCCCATGCCCTCATCTTCTATGCCTTCAACATAAGCAGCTAAAAATTGGGCTTTTCTCTGAGCCCAGAGGACAAAAATTTAAAAAACAGACAACAAAACCAACCATCTCCCTCTGCCTGTGCTGCCACCTCCCTCTTTCTCCTCCACTTGTGACAGGCAGCTCAGGCTGCGAAGACCCGGCGCTGGGTTGAGGGTGTGTGTGTGTATTTTGTGCATGCGGGTGTGTGCGAACACACACGCCTCTCGGTGCAATTCCTCTTTCCTTGCCAAAACATCTCCTGCTGTTTATTTATTTATTTCTCTCTGATAACGGAGGGGATCGCGTTTCCGGAAGAGTGCCAGCAGATGATACGAGCCCAGGACTGATACTGCCAGCAAACCCATGCCAGCCCTTTCTGCCGGAAAAATTTCATTTTTTCCAGAAGGAAGCCATGAGTGTGAAGCAGAATCCAAATCCGATTTCTCGGCATTTTTTGTTATCGCTCAGCAGCCCACCAGGTGGGGCAATGGAGGGAGCTCACTCAGCTGCAACTCAGTGCCTTAATCCAATTTACAGCTTCTCTTGGAGAGATAATTACAGCCCTGAAACCAGTTAGCAATGTACAAAGAGGCTCTCGAACCAAAGCCCCGATCCTGTCTTTCAAATATTCACCTAGAGTGTCAGGGATGCTTTGGAGAGGGAGGGGGGCACTCCAGCTAAGCTGCTGTGAAGGGAGAAGTGTGTACACACAGCCACTCTCGGGGACACGTGTGCCTCCCTCGCACGCTCACACAAGTTTCCCAAAGGCCCACAGGGAGTGACGGTGTAGGATTTTCACTCCCCAGTTCTCCAGCTCTGGACACCAGACAGTGGGAGCACAGCACCAGTGGCGGGCTGAGGGGTAGATACCTTTAAGATGTCCTGTTGTACTACCATCCGCCTGGTGACACTTGACATTGGACATACTGGACTCAGTATGCAAATTATCAGAGATGAACCTTGGGGCTTCTGCAGGTTTCCTTAAACCACATCAAGCTAAGTTGTTAGCTGTAAATTAGCCTCCAATTAGCCTCCTTGGGCTTAAAGATCCTGATTGTCCTCACTCTGATGTGACTCTGGGAGACCTTTCTTGCAGATGATCCTCACTCTGACTGGCACAGCCCAGAGAAGAGCCCAGCACTTCATATTTAAGCATTGAAAAGGAACAGAAGATACATAAATGCATATTCTTGGTGGTAGAAATAACAGCTGGTGTAGGAGCAATTGGAGACCAAAACATGCAGAGTATACACAATCCACTGGGAAGTACATACTCACCTCCCTGATACCTGGTTCACAGCACAGGCCAATCCGTCCCCACCAGCTGAGCAGCTGGAAGCCCTGTTTTGGGAACTCCTCCTCCGTGTGCAGGTCTGAAAGGTCTCCAGGAAAGAAGGGCACCTGGTATCTTTGTGACTGCATCTGCTATGGAGCACCAGCTCGAAGGCCGAGGGGAGCTTTCCTCCCCTGCCTCAGACAGAAGGGAAGGAGTCAGGCTGCCTCCCTGGCAGAATACCCTCTTCCAACAGGCCAGAAAGGCCACGGCAAGTCTGCAGTGACAGAGCTTTCCCTGGGAAAAAAATAAACGGTTGTGTTGTTCAAACATTCAGTCACAAGCGGATAGTGTACTTGGTTGGGATCCAGGTTCAAGCCCTTACTCTTCTACTCCTTTTCTCTGTGTCCTTGGCCAAGTCCCTGCACTCAGCAGCAACAGCTGACAGCAGGCACTGTCTCTCCCGGGGTGTGCCCGTGCTGGCAGGTACAGTCAGAGCTGAGCTCTGAAGCATGGCTATATGCAGGAGGGGTCAGCGTTGGCTAGATGCAAGAGGCATGGCTTATTTGTTCACATGCAGCCCTGGAGGAATGTGCCTAGACATAGGAAGCTGGCACAGGGTGATTTTCCCTCCTTGCAGGTCTACGGTTGGGCTGTTTTGCATGACAGACGTGCCCCAGTATGAGCATATACCAGAATGGACTAAACAATGGATGTTACTTTGGTTGGAGCCTTCCAGCTCTTACCTAGACTTTGTGGGAGTTTGTGTTTGCTCTACGAGGAAAGGAAGTAGCAGAAATCAGATCTCAAGTCTAAAAAGATTCCATTTTGAAAGTCCTTGGTCTCTGAAGCACCTGTAGGGACATCTCTTTCTTGTAACACAAGCCCATCTCTAGGCCTCAAAATGCATATCTGCTGTGCATTGGATACAGCTATACACGCTGGACAGGTTTATGAACTCCCCAGGTATCCTGGGAGGTCCTCACTCGGGCTGTAGTTGCAATGTGAAGGACATAAATATATTCCATGAGAGCAGCTGCTTATATTTCCTAGCAGTGTATTAGCATCTAATCCTCTTAGCTTCTTCATCCCTTTTGCATAATATTATTGTCCAGTAATATCAAACACAGAAGGTCTATTTCAAGCCACAATGTTTCCCTCCTTTGATTCAGGTCCTCTGAATCGATGCTCTAGCCATGGATCTTGGCTTTTCCATTGACTGCTTCTGTGGCATTTCTGACCTGCTAGGAATGTGGCTAAAGTGCAGCTGGAGCTTTCCTTCCTCGTCAGTCTAGGGCAAAGTGTGGTTCATCTGAAACCTTGCCTACTGCTCACGGGGATGTTACCCCTTGTGCACGTGATATCCATTTGGTATTCATAAAGCACAACTCTGTCAGAACCTGCCATCCTCCAAGGGTATAACAATCTTACACAGTTGATCTGTTTGTGTAGATGCTAGTGAGCACCTGGAATTTCTTGTATTTAGGATGTCATTTCATCTGCCTTTCTAATGCAGCCACCTCTAATGTGGGACACAACCATCCCATTAACAGGCTATTATAGGGTTCCTTGGGAGGTCTGGAGAGAAATTAAGTATATCAGTCTCAACAGTCAACTGAGTCGAAATCAGTGGATTCTTTCACTTGCATCTATTTGGCATCTGGACATAATATTTAACTGTGAACAGTGGAGACATCCAGACATACAAAAAACACCACGGTGATTTTGCTAGGGCTAGAGACCCACCTACAGCAAATCAGAGCACTGGACCGATGCTGACCCAAAGGGGAGAGCATGGCATTAGCACTCCATTTGTTACCCTTCTGCAAGCTCCACAAGGGATGCTGTACCCACTTTTCCTACCACAACACTAATTACAGAATCACAGAATAACAGAATTGTCTAGGTTGGAAGAGACCTCCTAGATCACCTATTCCGACCTCTGACCTAACACTAACAAGTCCTTCACTAAACCATATCACTAAGCTCAACATCTAAACGTCTTTTAAAGACCTCCAGGGATGGTGACTCAACCACTTCCCTGGGCAGCCCATTCCAATGCCTAACAACCCTTTCGGTAAAGAAGTTTTTCCTAATATCCAACCTAAACCTCCCCTGGTGCAACTTTAGCCCATTCCCCCTCGTCCTGTCACCAGGCACGTGGGAGAATAGACCAACCCCCACCTCGCTACAACCTCCTTTAATGTACCTGTAGAAAGCGATAAGGTCACCCCTGAGCCTCCTCTTCTCCAGGCTGAACAATCCCAGCTCCCTCAGCCGCTCCTCATAAGACTTGTTCTCCAGACCCCTCACCAGCTTCGTTGCCCTTCTCTGGACTCTCTCGAGCACCTCCATGTCCTTCTTGTAGCGAGGGGCCCAAAACTGAACACAGTACTCGAGGTGCGGCCTCACCAGAGCCGAGTACAGGGGGACAATCACCTCCCTAGACCTGCTGGCCACACTGCTTCTTATACAAGCCAGGATGCTGTTGGCCTTCTTGGCCACCTGAACACACTGCTGGCTCATATTCAGCCGACAGTCAACCAATACTCCCAGGTCCTTCTCTGCCAGGCAGCTTTCCAACCACTCATCTCCCAGCCTGTAGCTCTGCTTGGGGTTGTTGTACCCCAGGTGCAGGACCCGGCACTTGGCCTTGTTGAACTTCATACAGTTGGCCTCAGCCCATCGGTCCAGCCTATCCAGATCCTCCTGCAGAGACTTCCTACCTTCGAGCAGATCGACACATGCACCTATCTTGGTGTCATCTGCAAACTTACTGAGGGTGCACTCGATCCCCTCATCCAGATCATCGATAAAGTTATTAAAGAGGACTGGCCCCAGTACTGAGCCCTGGGGGACGCCACTAGTGAACGGCTTCCCCAAGCTAGTCTGTACTGGGAAAGCCCAGGAGACACTGCAGTCCCACATTATACCATGCCTTGGGAACAACTCTGACCAATGATACTTGCTCCTCTGGAAGACAGAATATGGGCTCTTCACCTCAAACACAGACATTTTTCAATATATCGGCAAAATCCATAGCCATTAAAGGACTGCTGGCAAAGTCATTAGCATTAAAGCGAATGGCTGTGCTTGAGCTTGCGGGTGATTTGTTGTTGGTTTTGTTTTCAGTTTTTATACCTTTGACTGGTTCTCTCACCCCTGAAGAAGCTGGGGCATAAGAGGGCCTGGATCCCTGCTAGGTGGAGGGACATGTGTCCTGTGGCAGTGTATTGAGAAGCTGACTTTAACCAGGACCTTTTACAAATAACTGCATCTTTTAAAGAGTTTCCTACACAGAGCCTCAAACTGGGAACCTGATCCCATTTGGAAATCTCACCTTTCACTTCTGTTCTACCTTTGCCTAGACTCAGGAAGCAACTGCACGTATGGATGGGAGAAAAGCTGGGTGCTCATCTGGAGTAAACTGGTAAAGATCCCCTAATTCCCAGCAGCCAAGTAGCAGACTTTATCTCCCCTTGTAAAAATTACTACTTCTGACACCTGGAAGTGGGATGAAGTGGTGCTGTTGCACTTTTCTTGTCACCACATGACACCTTCAAAATGTATTTGTCAGAAGATGTGGGCTGCCCCAAGAACGAGCCTGCCACACAATGCTACCACAGTCTCCTGCTCTCTCTTGCACAGTGCATGCCATATGACCCCTTGCACAGGGGAAGGTGATCAAGGGAGGGACAGCATGACCCTGTCTCAAAGCTCCTTCAGCTGGTGTAAATGACAGCATAAGGCAGATGGGGATTTTCCCCCTCTCTCTCATTGTGATCTAAATCAGGGATATTGCACCGAGGATGATGGAGCTGGGTAAAACAGAGCTCTGCAGCCAGAGCAATGGCCATCGGTGAGACTTTGTCAAGAAGCAGGGACCTGGGCTAGGACCCAACAGGTTCCTGTGGGGTCCTGACCCCTTCCACTGGGTATGGGGTTCCTCTGGCAGCAGCACAGCCTCCCCCCGCCCCCCCGCCCCAGGCCTGCTGCTGCCGCTGAACTGCACGGCTGGAGGGGATGGCACATTGAAGCAATTTGCCAGGCTGTGTGACAATTACTGACACAGATGCTCCTGTGTCAATATGGGCTCTTCTCTCTATGTTGGTTACAGTGATGGGTGTGCCTGGCGGGGACTCCTCTCGGCACAGGCCAGTAGGATTATGGGGTTGGGAAGGGGCCATGTCTGCCTGGGCTTGCAAGGGTAGAGGCAGCCTCAGAGGTTGTCCCTGCTCCCGCCCCTCCTCTAGACTGCTTGTCAGGATCTTCAGCTGACCACCAGCCCTGTCCTCACACATTTCCCTCTATCTCCCTGCCACCCAAAACTGTGGGTCAGTAGCTGGAGGAAAAGGGGCAGTGCTCAATTCACTTCTCATGCCAAAGGTTCTGTGTGCCTCATGCCCCCTCCTCCTTTCAGCTTCCTCTCCTCTGCCCCTGCCCCAGTTTTTCCCCTTTTAACTGTAATATCAGTCATTGCCCAAGTGCCAATACATTAAAACTCTCCACAGACACATCAGAGAAAGAAGACAGGGCAGTTTTTTAGGAAGGGCAGAGCAGGCATAAGGAATTACAGACAAACCCCTTCACCTTCGGAACAGTTTTGGGATCCATTTTTCCCTGCCAGTTTTTGAATGGCATCAAAGTTGATATGGTTTTGTCTGCCAAAGCCTGAAATGTAGGGAAACTGCTCAGATCCAGTATTCAAATGTCCCCAAACCCCATCCAAACAAAGAAATGTTATCAAGTCAACCCAAGGACCTCAGCCAGATTCAGTTAATGGTACATATATAGCCACAACCCAGCATATCCCTTTGTCCTCCTGGATGCCTGGGATGACTCCTGGATCCCTGGGGATGTGGAGCACCTGCTGAGAGGTCTGTATGAACACCAGGGTCCCTACCCTAGCTTCAGGTTTAGCACCAGATGGAAAGATGAGCAGTCTCAGGCCATTTGCTGTCCAGAGCTGCCTGACCCTGTATCTGCAGAGGAGGCCCAGGGGGGCTGCGTTCAGGTGTGCTGAGCCTGTGCCCCATGGCTGCACCTTCACCAGTTGCTACTGCTGCTTCCAGGGCTTTAACCAACAGGATGGGTATTCCTCAGCCCCAAAACAGCTTCTCTCCTATCTCTCCTCTGCTGAAAAAAAGGCTGTACTGCTCCTTTAAATGTGGTGCATGTTTAAAAAAAAAAAAAAATTGACAAGCTCCCTCACTCTCAAAAGAGTGAGAAATTTTCATTGATTGATTTCTTCATGGCTTCTTAAACAGATAATTAATTCACCGTGAACCTGCGGACACACCGTCGTGAGTCGTTAATATTGTAAATTCACATATACTTCAATAATCGCCTGACCCCCCCGTCACCCCGAAAAACAGATAGCTGTGCAGCGAGGAGGAGGGGAATAGGGGGGAATCGATTTTCGAAGACATGAAGGGATCACCCAGCAAAGGGAAGTTATTGATTCTCTTTTATAAGACACCGCTATAATATTTATTCTTTTGTAAACAGAATTAACCCAGCATCATGGGTCATTCCTATCGAACAACTTTCCTCTCATGTGCACAGCAATGCTGATTGTATCAGATGAGGTAGAAATATCCAAACTGCGCCACCCACCCTGGCCTGCACCTCTGCATCCGCTCTGCTCGTGCTTTCTGGGTCTCACCGCCATGGCGCAAACCCAGCTGGCGCTGGGGCTGCTCTGTAGCTGGCCATGGCAGCGCTGGTGACACACAGGTATTAGCAGCCTGGGAAGCAGCCATGCTTTTGTGACCAAGAGCTGCTGGCACCGAGGTGGTCCCCGGGCTGCCTCAGGCTGGGGATAATGCCCGCGGCTGGAGCTGCGGACACATGCTCATGGAGGACAGCTGAACTGAGGCTCCCTGCTGCCAGCAGCTGCTGATAGAGGAAAGCAGAGGGAGACTGCAATACAAAGAGGAACTTCTGTCCATCCTGTTACTGTCTCCCACCACAGACCTCTCATGGTCACCCAGAAACCCTCCCAGCAGCATGTGGGGCAGTTGACACGAGCAGTTCATGACACTCAATTCCCTCTCTGTCTACCTGTGGCAGGAAGCCCACTCTGTGGGGTGCAGACAGAAGGGTCCATGCGAGGCATCATGCCCCAGAGACCTGAGTCTTGGTGTCCCATCACACAGGGACAGTTTGGGGAAGATGAGCAACAGGGCTGCCTGAGGCTGAGGCATGAGCTGTTTCTGGGGGAAACAACACTTCATTTCACCCAAACAAGAGGTCACCCCAGAAGGAAATCAGAGCCTGGGTGTCAAAAGCAACAAGCAAAAGCCAAGGGCAGGCTTCTAGGTTGGGTGACCCAAGGAAGAGGAAAAAAGATTTAGTCAGGGAATGATCTACAAATCCTGGCTGAAGCTGCTTTCCTTCCGTGTGTTTATCTGCATGAACATAGCGCCTCATGTCTCCATAAAAGATTAGTCATATGCAGTCACTCAGGTCTCTTTCACTTCAAGTTCTTGAAGACTTGAGATTGTGGGACATCTGTGTGCAACACCAAAATGTGTTTTGTCTAGAAAAAGATGCAAATATTTGCCTTAGGTACAGGTATACCAGAGGTTCAGAGAAGTCTGGAGGAGGTTGCTGTGAAACTCCTGGTTGAACTGCCATCGACTACCACCGTGTTAGTCCAAAGCAAAGACAGAAACTGTAGTAATGTGTGCTTCCTGTAATATGCTTCCCAAATGTGAAGCAGTTTTCCATCAACATTTTCTCAAAATCATCTAATTGCAGGAGCTGCTTTTCACAAGTCACCAAAACATCAATAGAGGTGTGATTTAGATTTAAGAAGAAAAAATAAAAGCGCAAAATCATATCCGTGTTTCATGGGCCAAACTCAGATCTAACTGCCCCAGAGCCTCTTGGGTTGAGAGGAGGCCTGGGGAGTTTTCAGCTGTGAGCATCCTCTTGGGATGAATCCCTACAGACGCTCCAAGGCCCCTGGCCCCACAGTGCAGGGTACGGCCATGCGCCAGGCAGGATGTGTTCGCTTTGTGCTGGGCTGGCAGCAGTGGGACAGCCCCGTGCCTGCCCCTGCAGCACAGCCCCAGACGTGCCAGGTTTCTGGTGCTCCGGCTGGCTTCCCCTCGCCTTTCACCCATCCCGGCCGGGAGCCAGGGCAATCGAGAGAGGCCCTAAATTGTGTCAAAGAATTTAAAAGCGGTGGAGGGAAGCTGAGGGGGGCCAGGCAGCAGTGGAGGGGCAGGCGCAGGCAGCGGAAGCCCTAATTAAAAGCGGGGCCGCGGGCAGGCAGGGCTGCCATTCAGCAGGCTGACAAAGGGAGGGTCTGTGGAGCAGAACTAGGAGGCAGTGAAAAGAGAAGGCCCCGTGGTGCCCCTCGCCCGCCAGCACAGCGCCCCGGCCCACAGTGCCTGGCTGGCCTGGACCTCTCCTGCCACCATTCTCTCTCCCCTTCATCCCAGCCTCCTCTCGCCCCAGCACCAGGGCACAAGGGCTGTGAAGCCACAGCGTGATGGGGCTGCTGAGGGGAAGCCTGGACGGCAGTGGTGGGGAAGAGAAGGAGGAGAGCAGGGGCAAGCCCACCAGGTTGTCCCTCGGCTCCCCGCCACCAGACAAGCGCCTTTCCACTCCATCAGCGGCCCTGAATGCATTAATTAGCCCCTGATCTTGGTGCTGGGGAATGCCACATCGGTCATATGACAGCCATGAGTGAGTGGCCTGGCCCTACCCACAGCCCTGGGTGGGACATGGCGGAGGGAAGGCTGGGACCTACAGGTCCCAAGGGGTGGCAGGAGTGGGGCAGAGGGGGTCTGCCCAGCCCTGCTCCTCCAGGGGTCAGTGCTATGAAAGGCTAGAGGGAAAAACAAGAGACCCTGAGCTTGTTGAAGGGCAGTCGGAACATCACAATTAATTTGGGGCTCTTTCCAAAACAAAGGCTCTTTACAGCTTTCAACATATTTTCACAATAGCGCAGAGAAAGAGCAGTGAAGTGTCATCTGAAGGGCCCTCTCCCTGTCTCCTGCCTCTTTGGTTTCCCTCTGCACTGCTCAGCATGTTCGGTCATCTTTTGTTTTATCCCCAGCATTGTCTCCTCTGTTCATACTATTTCTTGCTCCAAATTCACATTTTTCTCCCCTGCCACATTAGCTTTGCTTTCTAGGGACTTCCCAAAGCTTTACTGTGAGGCATCCACAGCTGAGACAGCCCCACACATGCCCAGATGGAGCATTTGCCATGGGGAAGCTCATGGCTACAGGAGACGCAGCACGGCAGCCACGGATTAAGAAGCTACTGCTGGTGAAGGGAAGAGTCCTCTGTAGCTCTGGCCTCTTTTCTCTCATTTTGAGCAACATCAGACTCAAGCCTTAGCAGAGATCACACTATTACAGGTCAGAAAGTGGTATTATAAAAAGGGGGTAAAAGAGGACCATATGCTTCAGGTCAAACAGGAATCCCCAGATTAAATTAGTGGGCACAGCAGGGCTATATGGTCTTTTGCATACAAAGAGCATGGCAGCTCAGAGACTCGCCAGCCTTTGCTTGCCTAGCAAAGGCACAGAGAGAGATACCAGCAAGCTATATGAGACCTCAGGGATAATGATGGGATCAGTGAAAGAGCCAGGGGAGAGAACCGTGGACAAGGAAGGTCACACATGAACACCAGGGCAGGCTGTTGGGTCAGGACTTCCTCCCTGAAGTTTTTTGCTTTGCAAACAGAAAGGCCAGGGACCTCATGTCCCTGTAGCAAGCACACACCAGTCTTGTTCAGCCCGTGCATATCAGTTAAACCAGACCTTTTGTCCCTGTGGCAATATAGAAAAACCACATCACTTGATTTAGCTGGCTGTGTTATCAAGCTTAAGGATTTCTCAGCCCCCAGGCCCTCTGTAATGTTGCTTGCAGACCTCCCAGCAGCATAATGCCCCTTGCTGGCTCTCAGAGCACTCCAAAAACCTGGAAGGAAGTTCTGACATCCTGATGGGGAAAAAGCAGCATGGTATGGAGAAGTAAACAGCAAGCAGCAAGCCAGTACCATCAATTAACCATCTCCCCTTCGATTTTCCTTCCCCCGCACCCCCCCCCCCGCACCCCCCCCCCCCCAGCACCCCCCCCACCCCCATCTTCTCTACTCAGCTTCCAATGGCTTCCAGCTGGGGCCTCTTTCTCACCTGTACACCTCAGGACCCTGAACACTACTGCAAATAGCCAGGAGGCTTCACAGGGAAACTCAACAACCCTAGCAAGAATGTAATTGCCTTCAAAGCTAGTAGTGCCAGCATGAGAGACTACTTTCAGTAAGAACAGCCTTTCCACCATCACATGCCTCACCCAGGTGCACAACATCTTTTGCAAAGGCCCAAGGGAGTGAAACAGCTCTGAAAAGGCCTTAGGAGAAGGGAAATTGCTATCAGAGACTCCTGTTGACTCCATAGCCCACCAAGGAGGCTGCTGGCTTCTACAGGCCATCCCCCATCTGTTGGAATAGCAGGAAGTTTTACGTTAGCAATAAAAAATAAAAAATGCTGGAGTCCAACTGGTGACTTAAGCCTGGTGCCAGGCTCTGCTGCAGAGACATCACAGCTGCTTACAGTGCCTGCTCTGAAAGAGGTACTCATTAAACATTTGCCTTGGGTTTATTTTCCCTGTTTGCTAAACCCAAGCATCCACAAGAAAAATCTATAAGGGAGGACTGCAAATCAAAAGTTTGATTTCATTAAAACAAATACAAACAGCCATCTGACTCTGAGCTTTTCTTCCTTTGCCCTCTGTTTTATATTTAGCCTTTAGGGCTTACTTTGAAAAGCTCATGGCCACATGAGCTAGAAGTGATTTTTATTTTCTAATTGATAAAGCTCAGATTCTCAGATAATCACATGCCTAAGAGATCAGAATCTTTGGTAAGATCCCAAGTAGTCAATACACTCTTCAGAGTTGGCAACACCCTTTTCAAGTCAATAAATTACCTCAAGATGTAGAAGGAACTTTTTTCTAAGCTGTATATTTTTTGGTGGAGTTCTTCCCTTTCTGCACAGCTATCAAGACACTTTCAATAACTGCAAACATCTTTCATGCATGAGCCCTGAATAGTGACAGATCGAAGCTGAGGAGTTGATCTGGACTCTCAAAATCCTGAACACACATTGCTGCCAGGCTGCTCAGAGGAAAGCTCTTGCCAGCAGGATGAAGACAGTAATGCTGTGAGCAGAATTCAGAAATACTAACATCCAGATGTTAACAACACATCAGGTCTTCAAGAAGAGTGGGAAGCCCCTGGCCTGTAAGCTAGACAGTGCCCATGGCTTTGTGTCATATGGCTCAACAGCACATGGGCTTTTTCCTCACTAGGTGCCACTGAGCTGCACCTGAAGGTGTTTGAAAAGTTTATTTAGCAGGTTCCCCACCTTGCCCTGAAGTCTGGGAAGTCCTGTCTGGTTGCACGCCCACCACTACCATACCAAGGGCTGAGCATACCAAGGGCTGAGTCTCCCACTGCCACCTGCTTAGAACGCCAGTGCTCCCCAGGCACTACTGATTTTCTTGCACCCCACACCAGAGCACCACCATGCAGTAGCATCCCTGGGCACCCGCCATCTCCCACCTGCAGCTGTCCCAGAGGTGACCCTGCACCCAGTGGTCCGGTTGTTCCCATGTCCCCCCTTTTAGGCATGGCCAGCACTGAGTCCATCTCCTCTGGCTCCCTGGGCACCTGGGGGGAAGCTGGCCTTGTTGTGGAGCCATGCTGTGAGGCACTGACATGGATCGATCCACAAGCCGCCCCTGATGTTCTCCACTTCTGATTGCTACATTTTTTGTGACAAATTGATAAACTGCATCTCCACTCAGTTAAAGATTTGATCTCGCTCTCTTAATCCGCTATCAATAAGATATTAATCGTGCACCCGACCCGTTCTGTTCCTCGTCTGCCTGCAAATCCAATAATCATTTCAGAATTCACAGCCGAGTGGGGCACTCCCTTCAAACAATTAATTTCAGGGGAGTCTCATTTATTTTCCCTGTAACCCTCTCCCCCCAACCCCTCTGCTGCTTGCTTGGCTGTCCCCTTCCCCCCTTCCCCCCCCCCCCCCCCCCCCCCCCCAGTTTACACACTTCCTAGCTGAAACTCCTGCTCAGCACAGACAGGAGGTGGGAGTGCAACTTACACTGGGAGCCTGAGAGATCCTGCTCAACTCCCTTCCATTTGCTGCTCCACAGAGCCGATTAAACACCCCCTTACCCATCCCCCAGACATCTCTAAAGGTGAGAGCCAAATTCACCCCTTAGCTAACATCCTGTGCTTGCAGCCAGCCACACTGAGAGGAAGGGAGCCACAGCCTATTTGGGAAGGTGGTGAATCGGCGTGCAACCACCTCTCTGGGGCTCCAAGCATGAGCTGTGCACTCATCAGCCACAGCCACAAGCAAGACGCAGGGGTAAGCCTCCAGCCATACCCCAGGTTGTTCTCCTCCTCCCCTTCCAACAGCTGCTGTACAAACATGCTGCCACGGTGGGCACAGAGCCCATGGCCACACTGACCCAGGCACAGGGTCAGTGGCACCCCGCAGACAGGAGGAAGAGCTCCTGTGGCATCGCCTTTGTGCCATGAGTGGCAGTGCCCATGCAAAAGATCACTGGTGCTCACCAACCCAACAGCAACTGGAGGGAAAAAGAGACCCTAACATGGGATAATCCCCAGCACTGCATAGCCCCTCTACCACCTCCCCTGGGCTTTGCTCTGCCAGTGGCACCATATTTGATGCCCAGCCAGGCAGGGTTTGTCGATGCCCAGAACCAAGTTGTTTCAGGGCAGCCTGGGTTAAGGCCAGTCGGGTGAAAAGTCTCTGTGTGGGCCATGAGGACAGATGAACTGATGACAGTGGAGTTTTATCCACATGTCCTTAACATCTCCCAATAAACCATACTCCTATCTGTGTGCTTCTTGATTTGGACTTTAGAGCGTTTATCTTCTCCCTGCTGTCTGCATTAGAGCCAAACTTACTGGCCAGCTGTGCTGTGAGGCAGGGTCTTAGTGCACTATCCCTTCCTTGTCTAGCCCCTGCTGGCATTGCATCTCAACAGCCAGCACATTTCAGGTGGTGCTGGTAGGTGAATGAGTCTGTGCAGTATTTATAGCCATGACTTGTATGAAGACCAGATACATAAATTAGCACAGTTTGTGCCCAAACCTCACTACCATAAGTGCTTGAGAATGAATGGAGTTAAAAGGTTGCAGAGAGCACCACAGAACATGCAAAGTCTTTAATTATCCATGCAACAAATACTAGGGAAAAGCCAAGTGTCTCTGACTGTCAAAGATGTGTATCTTTTGCTTCATCCTCTTCCTCACCTCCCCCCTTTACCTCAAAACTCCCAGGAGGCAGAAACACCATGAGCAGAGACAGGAAGGACTGGGATAGTGGAGCTGTCGCTGGCAATATCTACTGTCAGCATCGGCAGGAAGGCCGGAGGAAAGAGCGTCTCTGCTCTTGTACTGGGACAAGAGCAGGGCTCTGACAAGCTCTTTAAGCTCCCCAGGCTCCAGAAAATGCTGCGCAAAGTGTTTTAGCAACAAAAGTCTTGAGAAGAACAAACACTCTAATCCCTTAATGAGCCGGCTGATCCCCCATCTTGGCTCTGGCTTCTCTAAAGAGCCACACGCTCCCCTCCTCCCTGGCCCCAGCCCCTCCGGAGCAGCCCGCCGCAGCCGCCTCAGAACCGATTCAAGGTGCTCTTCGGGTCCAATCCAATTACCCTGCGTCCTGCTGGGCGGCCCCACAGGCCGACGGCTCTTTCAGGGCTGAGTCTTATGGCCTGTTAATCCTCCCCTCATTAAGAGACCTTGTTCCTCCCTCCTCAGAGATGAAAAAAAAAAAAATCACTACAAAACCCACGCTGGGAAAAGTTTATATAACAGAGCCCCAAAGCAGAGCATGAAAGCTGGTCCAGAAGTTCTGGGGGTGTCTCTGCCTTCTCCTGCCCCCAAATGCAGAGCCCCCCAAGGGGCCAGGCTCATGGGTGAGAAAGACAGTCAGGCAGCAAGCCCTCATGCTGTTGTTGCACCGCGGCTTTATTGGCTTCCCTTTAATGGGCCTGTCATTAAGCCAAGAGGAAGCCGGGTGGGAGGGTTCCCATAAAATGAAGGCCTCACATCTAATGAACGCAGCACCTGGGGGGAAAGGACACAAGCAGCAGTTGTAGTTGGTCACGCAGGACTGAGCTGGCCTTCCACAGCCTGGCAAGGACAGGGTCCCTCCTCGCAGGGAGAGGAAATGTCGGAGCAGCCCCCTCTGCCATCCACCACTCTGGTCCCAAACATGCAGGGGTCACCCAGGTCCCCAACCCAAAGGGTGGCTTTTTGCACCACCGGCGAGCCCTCCTCAACACTTAGCTGGAGGGATGAGCCAGAGATCAGTCAGCTGCAACCACCTCACAACACACGTGCAATGCTGCCTCCCTTGGGGTGATGCTGCTCCTGTCTCTTTTGCTTCCTCCTGTCCTGAGGATGCAATCACAAAACCTGTCATTTTCCCTCCAGTTGCTCATCCTATCTAAAGTCTGACCAGCTCAGGTTTGAATCCACCAGTCCTACTGTAGCCACTGCTACTACTGCCAGTGCTTATTAGCCCATCATTAGGGTGTAGTGGAAAACAGAACCACACCTCTTCCACAGGAAGAGCCATGTATGTGCAAGCCAGTCCTTCCCTGCAGCAGGTCTCTTCAACTCACCCTGTTCTGCAGAGCAGTGAGGAAATATGGTAATGCCAAGGAAATATTTAACCACCAGCATTTTCCAAAATAAATTGTAATTCTGATCGTCACTGTCTGGTAAGCTGGTTTACATCCTCAACAGCACATCAGAAAGCAGAATTTCAGTCCCAAGTCCAAGGGGGTTAAAAACATTGGTGAGGAGGGAGACAGTCCTGGGAAGTTTATATATGTAGGTAGAAGACAATAAAGAAGAGTTAGGTAGGATACCAGCAGAGAGTTCTCTCTAAAGATAAGGAGATAGAAATCAAGTAGAATGAAATTAAGGGAGAAACTTCCTGGCAGTGAGATCCACTAGGAATCTTCACTATTTAAAGCTTTCGAAGATTGCACTGAGGAAAAAAAAGGCTGTAGGGAATATTTTGGTGCCAGAAGAGCCTGAGCAGATGTTGTAGCACAATAGGTAGCACAGGGCTTGGGGAACGACGGTTTTGTTCTTAGTCATGATAGCAGCTCACAGTACAGCCTCACTGCATCCCTCCTACTGTCTACACATGGGAAGTCTTTCACTACGTTTTGCCCAGCTAGCCAGGAACTCACTTAGAGGTAACCTAAGCGTCATGACTTTTGTCCCCCAGGTGAATAATAGTTCCTCGAATTCTCCTCAGAAGAAACCATGAGGTTTTCTCAAGGTTTTGTCATGGTGGGAAATTGGAGCATTGACTTACTGAGCATTTTCACAGTTGGTATCTCAATTTTTTTCTTGTAAGATAGTCAGCAGGGAGTGAACTTATTTAGCTGGAAACTACATTTTCAGCAGGGTTTTGTTTTGATTTTGGGGGGCAGAAAGAAAGTTTTTAATTTTTTTCCCCCTCCCTGGCAGAAAAATTCCTTACCAGTCTGTCACAGGCCCCAGAGAGGTGAACTGCATGATCTAATTGGGCATTATCTCAGTCTTCTCCAATTTCTCTCCTGTCACACAGTCTGCTTTTTGACCTATGCCAAGAGAAACAACGTTGGCATGCATCCTTTTTGGCTTTGACAGAGCCTGTTTCTGCTCAGCTCTCTTCCACAAATTCTTTCTAGTTATGCCATCTCATCCATTCACTTTGCACTTGCACATTTAACACCATAATTACAACAGACAAGATTAGAAATCAAACTCACCTTTTCCCATCTATTGCTGTTTGTTTCTTGTTCATTGTACTTCCTTCAATAGGGCCAGTGATACTCATCCAGTCCAAGTCACTTTTTGTTAACAGTCAGGTTCATTTTTCATCCTTTCTTATTGAACCCGGCCATCTGCAGACAACTGCTTTGCTCAAGAACTTGGTCTCTCTCTGTGCAACGTTTGTCCGCCATCAGCTGATAATTCCCCTCCATCTATTGTTTGAAATTGTTTGCTAAATCAATTCTGTGAATTATTCAAATTATCCTGGTCAGCTTTGACTGGATTTAAGGGTCACACACTCCATTTCTTTTCCTCTGGGTCTTCAGTCACTTCTAAAGTAAGGTATTGGGTGAGAATCCTGGAGTTTTTGAAATAAAATTATTTTCCAATAGTTCCCACTAAATTTTACTTAAAAGTACCTTGGTCACAAATACACTGAGTAGTAAACTCCTCTGCCAGAGCACTATCAGAAAACACACATCTAAGAGAGAAATCCCAGGGAAATTTGTTAAAGTTTTTTTCTTGGATAGTTACATTCACGGGAAATGCTTTCTGTGTGATGATTAAAATCATTATAGGCTGAGTTCAGTAATGCTACTGCAAACGCAGACCTGGTCCTTTGACACCATGCAGAAAGCTGAGAGCTCTGGACTTGATCCAGCAAAATATTTAAGCACATGAGCAGCTTAAGAAATGAAGTGCATGTTTAAATATCTAGCTAGATCAGGGCCAAAACATTTGGCATCTCACAGGAGTGCTCCATAAAAATGCTTTTCATTTTAAAAAGTCAATTTTTCATTAAAAAAAAAAAAAAAGATTAGAAATTACCAACTTCCTTTTTATATACCATTTAACATGGTCGTCTAACTTAGTATCAACCCTTTAACCCTTCTCTCCACGGGCAGTTTTTTAGAGGAAGGGTTCTTCTCACACATCGTCACTCAGTTACACCACAAAGCTCATTTTTTGCTGAGGTCTTAGCCCAGGAGCCCCTATGGTTCTGACCAGTCTTGTCAGGTTCCTGGAATGAAGGAAAGCTGATATGGAGAAAACAAATAGGAAAATACTCATAATTTACAAGAGGTATTCTCCAAAACATTGTCTGTAGCAGAACATCAAGGGCTGGAAAAGATTTGTAGGTCAGCCACTCATGTTTAAGTCAGACTTGCTCTCTCTCTTTGTCAAGCAATTACTTGCACTGTGGTTAGCACAGAAGACTGTGAGATAGAGATCAGAGCCCTCTGTGCTAGCTACCAGCATGAACGTGGAGTTACTGTCCCACAAGCCTTCTGTCTAAATAATGTCCCACAGCAAACGTTGTGAGGGGAAAATGAGTCTCTCCATTGGGCAGAGTGAACAGTTCTCCTGTCTCTCTGTCCAGAAGCAGTTACTTACTACAGGACTGGGAAGATATCTTCCTTCTCCCTTAAAAAAACACCCCACAGGTTTAATGGAGCTGTCATGAGGGCCATCTTCACCAGCCTAGCCCAGTATCTAGCCACTGGGGACACCGGGAGTCCACGGGGGCAGGGAGGTACACCAGTATCTCCCAGAATGGATAGATCAAGAGGAAGTCAAGCTCGATGGCCTTTTACTGAATCCTCCCTCTTGGGGCCATAAATAGCTCTTTCTGTGCCGACCCTTTGCCTCCCGCAGCCCTTCCCCACCTCCACCCCCTCCCCAGCACAGGCTGCTCCTTGCCCTCTGCAGATCATTGTCTCCCTGCTAATTGCCCTGTCTAAGAGGAACAGGTCAGCAGCTTCAGGTGAGAGCCAAAGAGAGCTGTTAATAAGTAAATGATAAAAAAGAAAAAAAAGGAAAAAAAAAAAAGAAAAAAAAAAAAGGTTACAGAATGAGCTTGTTTCTTGCCAGGGTTTGACTTGAAATTTGGCACCATGAGAGTCCTGTTGCAAAAGGGCTCAAGCTCTTTGTCTCCCCTTGACCCAAAACTCTGACAGTAACATGGAGCTCAAACCTGGGGCCCCAACTCCAAAAAGCGTGCGTGTGTGCATACACGTGTGTGTGTTCTGTGTCTTGACAGTTTGGAGCTGCTTGGAGCCCTTAGAGCCACTCTGCGGGGGCTGTGTCTATGTTACTAAATAAAATAAAGCCTGGAAACAATGTGCCCCCAGATCATCCATGCTGTTTAATTAACTACAGGCTCCCTGGCTTGGAAATTCGTCAGTCTGAGGCAGTACCTGGCCCTGGCCTGAGGAACAGCGTGTGCCACGAGCCAGTCCCCCTAGATGGTATGGACAAAACCTCCAGCCCCACACCAGCATGCCACACACCCCTGGGCACTGCCACGGGCCGCATCACAGGGCGTGCAACACACGTGTGTGCCACCCTGGTGGCTGCTGCACACTTCTCTTGCTATTTCAGTCTTTTCTGGACTGAAATAAAAACTACATGAGAAGTAGTAACTCTGCTGCAATACCAAAGAGGAGGCCTAGGGCTGGCTAGTGCGTGGCCTGGACACGTCCAGACAGCGCTGTTTGGTCTTTGAGCTGGGGAACAACTCCTGCCTGTTACATTTGCCTATGGACACTGGTTACCAAACACTTTTCTGATAGCTGGGCCTGGTGTGGACCCCATCATACTCTGGAGAGGATGCTTCCCAGGACATGTTGGAGAAGTGCAGGAGGAAATCTGACACAGGGAGACCCTCAAGCAGACTTGTTCCCAGCCCCAGCAGCACCCATCAGCCAGATGGCTCAAATTCCCCTCAGACCACCACCCTGGGCTCTCATCCTGCTCGTAGGAGATGCCGTGGCTCCTGTCCCTCTCTGGGGCATAGTCCCTCCTGGTCCTGCCCCATCCCAGGAAGAGGTGCTGCAGGGTGATGGCCAGACTCCTCCACTCCCACCTTTGTAAGCCTAACCCTGTGGGGTCTCGTATGCCTTTGAAACCCGAGTTGTGTTGATGGATATATTTGCTGGGTGCCTCCCGTCTCTCTTGGGCTCAGCCTGCCCTGTCTGGAGGTTCTGTGAGGGAGAGGGGTCTGGAGTTTAAGAGCGTTATTGTTACCGGAGGAAGGAATTTTTGGTCCTATAAATCAGAGGCAGGCAGCAGTAGGGCCAGCATACTTGGACTGTGTGAACAAACTTCATTTCCTGGGAGACTGGCCTTCAATCACCCTCTGTCATACTCCACTGATCAGAGGTGGACATGAGAGGAGTTCATTAAGGTGGAAGAAAAATAATATAATAGGTCCTCCCCATGCATGCACTATTCCCGACCCCTGGGGGTGGCAAGACACCCCTTTGCTGTGCTGAGATCCAAAACACACACGCACACAAGGAGCCACTCACCCTGAATGTGCTGGTATTCCTCTCCCTAAGCAAATTTCCTTCTAAAAATGGACACCTTGAACATAGCTCGAGTTTTTTTTTCTGGCTACTTTTCAGATGAACTCAGTTCCACCGTCTGTTGACTCGCTTTGTAATTCTTGGCTGCACTCTGCCGGAGAAGGATCGGGCCCAGCGCTCGGTGCAAAAGGAATTGACAATTTGCTGAGCAAACCAGAAAGCTCAAAGCTCTCCTTGTTAATTTTGTTTCCTCTCTTTCTAAATGGATGAATCCATTTTTAATTTTTTTTAATTTTTGAGGGTGAATGTCCTCTCCTGTTTCTCTTTACCTTCCTGCAGCCCTATTGATTTTGAAAATGCTCGTAGTTCAGAAAAGGGGAGAGAATGAGAATAAGTGAAAGTTTAAAACTCAAATACAATTAATGAAAACAGAAAATATTTTGAGTAAAGGGTATGGAAAATAATTTCCAAAGGAGACAATTGTTTAGGAAAAATTTTCTATTTTCAGGAACAAATAGTGAGACAACATTCTGTATTCTCTTTCTTAAGATAAGAGCTCTGCTAAGGCCCAAGATGCTGAGCTGTTGACTGCTGTGCACTGCTGCAGTGGTGACAGCAAGCAGAGCAAAAGCTCTGCAGACTTCTGAGCTCAGGTGGGCTCGTGGCATCCCATTTGTATGCTTTTTACAGAAAACACGAATGAAAAAAAAAAGAGAATAGTGTTTTTTCGATGACTTTGAAAACCCTTTTCTTAGCAGTTCTTATGTTGTAGTTGCAGCCAAGCAGGTGAAGAAGTTTCAGCACTGCCACCTTTAGATCCCGTGTCCTGATTCTCCAGCGGACATCTAGAAGCACTAAATCTACCCAGGAGGAAACAAGAGAAGAGTTTGGCGTGACCTGAACAGACAATCCCAGAACGCACAAGTCTGGGGAGCGCACTGTGGAGCAGGAGCCTCTGCTCGTGTCTGACTTCACATGGCAGCGCCTCACCTTCCTCACCTTTGCACAGCCCTCATGTCTGTGCACATAGCAGCAGCAGTGGCTGTCCATGGCAGAAGGATTCCTTCAGCCCCTGGGGGCCAGGGAAAGCCCAGAGATCCAGATCTTCTGAGGAAAAAAGCAGAAAAGTGGTAAGCCTGCAGTGCAATGATTCAGTGCATCCTCTCTGAAGATCGTACCAAGGAAACTCCTTTTCTTGTGATCTCTCTTGAGAGATGTGGTCACCAAGTAGTATTTAATCATCCCGGAAAATGTTGGAGGATATTCTCAGAGGATTTTTGGGTAACTTCTGACTTAGTGGGGACACTTACTGCATAGAAAACAGGACTGCCTGGTTACCAAAATCTTCTCCAGAGAGCTTGATCAGACATTTCAGTGGCACTTGATGAATATTCGATGAAGGATTTTGCATGCCTCCCGGATGAAAGAGGTTGCTGGAAAACAGGACTATGGGAAGACTTTTCCACCCTGGCTGTTCGTCACCAGACAGGCTCTTTGTAAACCTATCTTTTTATTTAGTTTGCAAAACCTTTCTGACCAAATTTTTTACACTAATACCTAAAATGACAGCTATGCTGTTGTTAATGGATGCACATCTCTGTTGGCTTCAATGCTGTTTAGCATATTAAAATAAAATTAAAGAAAATTTCACTGAGTTTGTTGAGAAGTCCCAGAGAACAAGGATGAAGGAAATCCAAGCTTCGCTGGATTGAAAAGCAAAAGGAATAGAAAACTGAGCTACAAAGCTCAGGCAATTGCTGCAGCAGAGGGGTGAGGAGCATGCAATACCGGTGATGCATGGGGGCACACCAGCTGGGGTGAAGGGAATATGGCTGGAGATGTCCAAGGGTGTTGTCAGAAGAAAGAAACTATACGAATGAGGTGTACCCTATACCCAAACACAGCTATGTGCCCTAGCCCACTCCCACTACATCAGGGCTCTGTTTGGGTCATTAGTGCTTGTTTTAATTTATTTAGCCAATTTTATCGCTGGAAACACACGGTGATTTACAACCTTTCCTGAGTGCACAGATTAATAAGCCTTCTCCTCACTTCCCCTAGAGACAATTAGCACGTAGCCATGATGGGAAATGACTATGAGGAACATGCTGGCAATATGCTGAGAGAGCGAGACATCAGGCTGAATTCTGCCTACAGACAAGGTC
The DNA here is from genome assembly GCF_009769625.2 of Cygnus olor. Taxonomy (NCBI): domain Eukaryota; kingdom Metazoa; phylum Chordata; class Aves; order Anseriformes; family Anatidae; genus Cygnus; species Cygnus olor. The sequence goes on from NC_049175.1 coordinate 18,135,477, forward strand.
ACTTAAAAGCCATGACCCGTGCTCAAATCCTCACCTGGAGAGAAGAGCCTTCCCCATCATGGGGCTCAGCACAAAACACACAACAAAACAGTCTGAAGAGCTCTCGAGGCACATCTGGCTGTGGGGCACAGAGCCTGAATGTATAGTCTAGCCAGGGAGCTGGCATCTACTGTCCAGAAAGAGCTGGAGTCCCCAGTCTCCTGCCTGTTATGTCATAGTTTTTGTGTGTGCCAACAAAGCCCCTTCTGCCTGCATAGACTGCTCCCACTCTCTGAGAGAAGAGTGGTTCTATACTGTGTCCTGCCAGCATATGGGCTGTGTGGATGGACAAGGCAAGCACGCAGTGTGGGGCTTAAATCCCTGAACATCGAGGTAGGCAGGGGGAAGAGGAGGGTTGAAGGGGCTTCTCTGAAGGCCACCAATTCAAAATCACAAAGAAATTTGTCTGTGTGCCTGTGACACCTGGTCCACCAACCCTTCTCTGCAAGCACTCTTGAAGACCTGGATTTTAAAACTGGCACCAAGTATTTGAATTCACTCTTTCAAAATCTAAGGGAAGAGAGGTAGCAAGAATATGCTGGCAGCTTCCTCAGATTTCCACCTGTGTTTTTTTTTTAGCTTTCTCAAACTTTTTTTTTCTAGTTCTGAGAATTCAAAAATACTTTTGTTCTTCAAAACAGAATAAGATCCAGATTTTGAGGGAGAAAAATTTAGAAAATATTATTCAAAATTTTAGCAAACTCTCTGTCCTTTTTTTTTTTTTTTTTTTTTACCCACAGGTATTTTTAAAATTGCCCTTGACAGATACTTTCTAAAGAAGGTGAAAATGATAGCTCCCACTTTATGAGCTGGGAAACTGAGTCACATACAGTCATGTGCCCTCTGCCTTCCTGTCAGCTGCAGCTCGCAGGTCATTCTGCAATGGTATAGTCTCCTGAATAACACCATTATGGTTCTCCTCTCCCATTCAGGTCCCAGGGACTGTGTTGTCCTGGCAGGTTGTCCATGGCTCTCCATGGAGCATACTGCCATGGCAGGGCCCATATGGATGCCTGCATGGACTGTTTCTGGGACTCACTTCAAGACATCATCAAGTAAACCAACTTCTTTTCACACAGGGAGCCTGTGCTTTCCTGGCAGCATCTCGTCTCAGCCTACAGCTCTTCCTTCTCATTGCACAGACCGCCCAGGCTGCATCCATCCCTGTTCTCCATGGATCCCCCTCTCCCTTCCTGGAGCAACATCGAGGTCTGAGGTGGCAGCAGGATTTCAGCCTGGTTCTTGAGCAGGTGATGGGTTGGAGAGGCTGAAAGGAGCAGCTTTTGTGGTGTAACCATGCTGGCTGAGTTGTCTCTCCCTCCCCTCTGAACCCAGCCCCGCTGATAGACATTAGCAGGTGGGAGGCTGGCTCACTCCAGAGAGCCTTTGACATAAAGGGAGTTTTCACCCCACCTCTCCATCAATCAAAACTTAAACTTATTTGTGCTTATACACTACTTCTTAAGTAGAGAAAATAAAAACTGGGTTTAGGAGAGTGCAAATATTTAACAATAAAAAAAAACCACATTAATTTACCCTTTTTCATTTCTACAGAAGGAACCTTAATGGAGTCACATGACTCTTATTCTAAGTGATAAACCACAGGTCATAAAGCACCACTTTATCACTCTGCACAAGCAGTATAAATAACAGCTATTACCCAACCTCACTCCATCTGATAAGCTCAGAGATTTTCTAATATACATTTCTGATTTTTTAAATAATATTCATGATCATTTCCTCTTGAGCGTTATGAGTCTCTGGCTATGTGGCCCTTGAAACCAGGGCCTGCAAGCCCTTGTACCATCTCCCTGATTTATGGCCACGTTGGTTGGGACTGACGCCCTAATGAAATCTGTGACACTGCATTAATGGGGCTGTTTGTTACCACCGGAGTTCAGCGGCTGGCCGTAGTCTCAGAGCTGTGCTCAGGAAGGCACACGCAGAGTCTATAAAACCCACCCGGTGGGCAGCAAGCCTACCCTACCTACACATGCTGGGGCACGGCTGCGTGCAGAGGCTGTCCAGCGAGGGCTGAAAAAACCCCACCGAGAGTGCAAATAGCAGGTCACAGCTCCACACCGCAGCTGCGCGAACACTGGGAGCAGGCAACAAGCTTGGGGTCTTCCCCGGCACCGCAGCTACACACACAGACACACGTCTCTCAAGCGTGTAATTAATACCCAGCCCCCTGTGTGCAGTCATTCAGTTGCACAAGCCACAGCGAATGTGCACCATCAGATTATCCACTAACAAGCACGTGCGTACGCAGTGTAACCGACACACATCCCTTTCACAGGCTGGAGCTCTGCAGCCTAAACCGGACGTGTGGGCAAGCAGCGGTAGCCCCGCGCCTCTCCGCAGTCCTGCCGGGGGCTGCTTGCTCACTGCCTTCGGACCAGAGCAACAGGACAGCGTGCAAAACGTGCCTGTGGTGCTGCTCCTGTTGGCAGAGACGTCGGCATCAAATAGACACTCGGTTCCCAAGCAAAGAAATGGCAGCTAGGAGGGCAGCTCAAGTCCTCGGTTTAGGAAAACCCAGCCAGTATGCACGCAACAAAGATCTCATGCGCCCATCGCACAATAAAACATATCTGCAAGATGGTTATTTTAATATCAATATGCCCTATTTAGACACGTTATCATGAGCTCAGTCTCAAATCTACCATGGCAAACAGAGAGACCACCAGCTGTAAGGAGGGCAGGTCGGTACCGCTCCTTGGGCTAGGTAATGGTGCAGAATATTTTAACGTATGTACATGCTTGAGTATTTGGACCTATGCTCAGCCGGCTGTAGCCATCCATTCCCTTTTTTGCACTCAGCCCCCGCCAGCACATACCTCCTCTTGAGTTTTAGTTGTTCCTGTTTATCTTTGTTTCATTTTTCCTCTTTTAAAACAGCATAGGAAATCAAATGCAAAAATTCATGTTCATGAAATGAGGACTTCTATGCAAAAGTAAAAAAAAAAAAAAAAAAAAAAAAAAAGCTAAAAGTCAGTATTTGACCTTAATTCTGCCCTGGGGTAAAGCACCCTAACACTGCAACCTGTCATAGCAATGTATTACCTATCAAATAGTGCAACACAGTATTCGGTTTATTCTACCTTAGGTACATACAGGGAGGAATCTTCATTCCTGTGTGCTTCATCTTGCAACTTCTAAGGCAGGCCCAAAATTTATATTCAAAATGCATATTCATTGAACCAAATGCCTTATTCAGGAATGTTTTGGTGTGGAAAGTGGCAATATTACTGAATATATTGTTGTGCATATAAAATTCTGTGCCTTTTCTCAGGATTGCTTTCCTAGCATTTTCAATAGTCAAAATGGCTTACCAAGAAATCAGTGGCCTGACCAATTCACATCTCCTGGAATTATTAAATAATTAAAAATAATAAAGCATTCAGCTTAAAAAATGACGATTTAAAATCAGTAATATTGATATGGCTGAGTTTCATCTATCCTGAAAGGGAAACAGCTTTGACAAGACCATATTTTTAAATAAAATGAGTGTGGTATTATTCTATCAGGTCTCTTTAATTCCAGCATCATAAAAATGTGGTATATCTTTATTGATAGACTTTAGCTGGTGAATTCTCTTCTCTACAGCATATATATGTTAATGATTTTCTCAGCACTGACATACAATATGTTTAACCAGATGATTTTTCCTTTCATTCAAAGTTACTTCTCTGAGCAGTAATTTAGTGGGCACTTCTCAAATGACATCTCTGAGAAATACACACACGGCGCTTTGTTAAGAGTGTATTTTAATGATGTCTTGCTTGACCATGTTTCTTTTTTGTAGAATTGTAAATAATTCGTACTCTCCTCATGATCTGCAGCTGGAGGGATACAAGGCTGCAGGAGACCGGCTATGCTATCAAACCCACTGCGTGTGCAATCACAGGTGACTTTGCAACAGGTTTTCAGTCCAAGAGAAACCAGAAAATCCTTCCCAATGTGACACACCACAGAATATTTCCCAAAATCCTGAACCAAATCAACTCGTCCTCAATAGAGCAAACAAAACCCAAACAAATAAAAAAAAAAAAAATAATAATAATAATAAAAAAAACCTCCACACCCTTAAAACAGTAATGGCATATCACAGGAAAAAGGCAGAAGATACCTGGAGCCTGAGCGTCACCCACCCACTGCTGAGAATTGCACGGGCATGGAGGTGCAGTGAGCAAACAGTCACAGCTGATCTCAGCGCATTGCAAATATAACTCCAGTCAGGCAGCGGATGTGCTCTCCTTAATGATATTACCGAACAGATTACATAAATGAGTGAGAATTTATGTACAGAATTTGCATGTGTTTGCAACTGATCTGAAACTTATAAATACATTTCTGTATTTATACGCACAAGTAAATTAATATTGATTTCCAACCAGCAGCACCACCAAAATGGCATTCAAGTGCATGTTTGCAGGTGCAAAGTATTTAGCCGGAGAGCAAAGCAAGTGAATTTGCAATGAGAACAGTAAAACTACGGATGCAGCTCTGGAAAGAATGATTTGCATTGTTTGTCTGGCAGCAGAGCTGGGAGGCTGCAGAACCATCGGTCTCTCCCGCGCAAGGCACTGCTGAAGAGTTTGTCCCAGCACCTGCCAGCAAAACAAGTGCCTCAGCAGAGCAGCACCGGTCTAACTCCCAAGTGGGTGCTCATTCCCTGCCCCAGAGAACTTTATTATACTGGGTGCACAGCTCAACTAAATGGGTAGGCCATTAAAGATTTACAAGCCATTGACACTAGCTAGCTCAGGGACATTGCGGCTACTGCAAGTGCCTTGCCTGCTCCTGCACTGCTTCATTTTCAGCCCCTGCACCTCATTACCTCCCTGAATAGCTGCTATCTGCACACACTCAGCACCCCTGCTCCCCCCTCATCACACCCTCAGCCCTACCATACCCATGCACGCCCCGAGGAGGACCATCTCCCCAGCTTCCTACCTGCCTCAGCCTGTATCTGCTCCTTCCCTCTTACCTGTCCCAGATCCAGCTGCTGCCTTGGGCAGAGATGCTGGGGTCCCAGCACCTTCACTCATTGTTCTCCTGCTGCATCCCCAGCCCAGCAGTGAGCATTTTGGGACTGGTTAGGGCAGGGGCAGAGGAACTGTTTGGGTCTGGAGCTGTGTAACTCACATCTAAACCCCTCTCCTCTTCACTGGGGAATGCAACTACTTTACCAGGGCTTTGGTTTTTAACCAAGGTTTTACAATCACATCTCTCTAAATTTGCTTCTTTTTTTTTTTTTTTTTTTTTTTCTTCCCGTCCTTGCAACTTGTCCTGATGTTTGGTGCATTTTTCTTGGGTATGCTTTGTTGTTTTAGGGTTGTTTTGTTGTTATTGTTGCTTGCAGCCACTGGAGATTTCCCCTTCCTCTGGTTAATGGCCCATTACCCAGCTCTCACCATGCAGGGGTAGGGCCTGGGAATTGCTGAGTTCTGGAAAATCCTCCTGAGCAGGGAGCAATCTGCCAACAACAAAATCCTCTCTTTTCAGAGAGGGCTCTACAAAACGGGGTGGCAAGGGGGGACAGTCCCCTTGCAGGAGGGATGGCGACAGAGCCCACGGGACTGTGGGGAGAGGGCAGGAGGGAGCCTGAGCCACTGCTGCTTCTTGAAAACAGGCATTGGCTGTGGGGAAGAGGGGGGCGAGGACACAGAGCCGGATTGTTAAAGGATTCAATGAGCTGTGCCCAATGTATTCGAAAGGTGCTTAAGACAGGCAAAGCTCCTCACCAAACACACTCTGCTGCGAAACAGCACGGCGCACACCCCTGAGCGGAGGGCAGGCACCGAGCCCACCAGTTTGGGGACAGCTCCAATGTCCCACACATCACCCCAGGGAAACAGGCAGCGGCCCTGTGCCAGGCCAAGCACAGCACGGCCGAGGCAGCACTGCTCCAACCCACAGCACGGACACGTAGACCCCTGACAACTAAGCTGGGCTTACCGAGCTTATATTTAGAAAAAGGGGGCAGTTTCAGTCTCAGCAGTGTCGAAATGTATCCTGATCTGCATCTGCACAACATGGGACGGCTTGGGCTTGTGATCATAATCAATCCACTCGCCATGGCTCAGTCAGGTACCTCCCATCAGCTAGGCTGCAGAAATTACTCTTTTTGGGGGTCTTGTGGCCCAGATCCGCTGCAGAGATGGCTTGGTGGCAGAGACACCTGGGTCCCTTAAATTACAAACCCGTGTGCAGGGACTGGGTTATCACACAGATGGTATTCACAGTGTGATGCCTGCACTGGTCTTGGTGGTAGCTTGTGTAAGGCCAGCTTTAGACCCAGGGCAGTCCAGGATTCAAGTATAGCAAGGTGGGAAGGAGACCTTCCCTGACAAGATTTTGCCTCAGAGAAAGACCTGAAAAAAAGTTCAGCTGGAAGTCCTGGTGAAAAGGGCGTCTGCAGGCCCACCCGCACAGTGCTCCAGTTGCACCCAAACAGTGAATTCATCTGGCAGAAGTTCTGGGGAAAGTGAAAAAAAATACATACATGGAGACAGAAACTAGCCCCACCAACCGCTCGCACTGTTTGACATTAAAAAGTGCTGACAGCGGGGCGGGAGGAGAGGAATGGAAGAAGGGCCACTTTCATCTCATGACAGTCTCCTGCCAGCCCCAGCCACCGTGTCTCCCTCTCGGCCCCCCCTCCCGGCCCCTTGCTTTCCTAGGCATTTTATTAAAAAGGGTCACAGCCCGCATTAGGGTCCCTCCCACAGCCCCGGCCAAAGGAAAACACCCGCCTGTCCCTGTGACCCCCACCAGCCCAGACCTCTGGCTCCATCGCTGCTTCCTCCCCTCGAGAAGCACCATCTCCATCCCACCCTCCAAGTTTCACAGCGAAACATCAAGGCAAAGGGCTCCACGCAGGGGGAAGGTCTCCCCCCCTAATTTCTTTTTCTCTTACATTAATTATCTCATTTAGTTGAAAGAAAAGTCCAAAAATGAAGCTTTCCCTTGGCAATTTATGATGCTGGCGCAGTAATTTATGGCTCAATACAACTTTATTTTGCTCGTTCTTTACACACACACACACACATACACACACACAGAGATACACTTAAGGAGACACTAACCTGAATTTATCACACTAAGTACCTGCCTGCTGTAAGTAAAGAGCTAAACATAATTTACAAGGCAGGACAGGGAGGGGCTCGCATGTGGGGGGAAACATTTAGAAGAGTTAATGTTTGAAAGTCGGTCTTTGAAGGTAGGAGGCTCCTCTGGATAGAAAAAGAAAACCTAACTAATTAAAACTGATGTATCAGTTTCAGAAGAAGAATGCGCTGGTAATGAAACTGCTTGGGCAAAAACAACAGGCAGCAGGGTTAGCCACCGCGGCTGAGACACCCTCCGGGGAGAAGGTCCCAATTCCAGCCTCAAACCAATGGGGTCTGCGATTTAACTTCCTGGGGCAGTAGCCAAAACCTCCCATCAAAGTGGCTGGTCCCATGTGGGACGCATGACTGGGGGCAGAAGCAAATGTGGGTCATCTGTAGGACCTGAGTCATGGCCATGGCATGCTAACAATGTGACCCACTGCAGTTCCCATCAGAGGAGGAGGGAGGGAACTAGCTGTGGATGTGTGCTGGTCGCTTCAGGAGCAACCAGGCACAGCAGATGGTCAAAGGAGAGAATATACCTGCCCCAAAACGCTGACCAACAGGGCAGGCAACAGCAGGGAAAGAGCAGAGGCCACTTGCTTGGGTGATTCAGTGGCTCTGTAGTATGGCTGGTACTCTGGCATTAAGGTGTTTGCTGGGCATCACAAATCAAGTGCAAGAGGTTTTCAAGCACACCTGTCTTGACAGTGTGTGCATATGTGAATTGATGGGTGCCCGACTATAAGTAAAGGTCCACCTTCCCCAGATCCTTACTCCAGCTGAAGCCTTCCATGTTGCCACACTCGCATCTTTCCAGGCTGTGCCACCTTCAAGAGATACAGGAAAGGGAGATCAAATGGAAACATCCTGGCTTCATCTCTGCGTTTTCCCCTAGAGCCTCACCCAGCCAGCCCCCTTCTCCAAAGCTCTGTGACTTTGATGTCCAGGTGAGAGGTCCTTCCACACACTGCATCCAGGAAGATGAAGGCAATAAATACTGAACAAGACAGTATGCTGAGACAAGAAACATGTGCAAAACATCTCAACTGCTAGCTGCTTTTCTTTTGTGCACCTGAACTTCCTAACTTCACAAGGCATCTCTATCTTCCAGCTAGGAAACTGAGCCGTCCAGTGACTCGGACCTGGGTCACGTAGCAAGCAAATGCCATTAAATTGATGTCAGCTGAGAGCTAGGTGAGCCCCCTGCAGCCAGACAATTCTTCCGCTCTGGGGGACCAGCAGTCTATTTGATGGGGCACTGACTTTAACCCCATCCCACTGTCTTTGTACAGGACCAAGTGCACAGATTCCTCTGTATCACAGACTTCTTTTGCCTTTACACACCCAAAGAACCAAAAACCACCAGGATAGGAGGTAAGTATGGGTTTGAAGGAAGGAAGCAAAAAATGACCTTTTGTTAAAAATAATAATAATAATAAAGAATTGTTGTTAAAGTGATTAGAGAAATGCTCATTACCCAAACGCAGATTCATTCAAAATGTGTCTTTCTGAAAAACGGTCAAGCTGACAGTGTCCCTTTAAAGCAATGTGGCTCTGCTTTGGGCAAAAGTACACAAGACAATAGCCTGCACTTGTCAATCTACCCAGCAAATTTCTCAAGCTCAACAACAAAACCCCCAGAAGGTGATCTGTATGTAAACATAAAATACCCGCTCAGTTTGGTAGGAAAGGTGTTATTTTTCTTACTGCTTTCTCCGTAAACATCAGCTTGTTCACAAATCTTACAGCAACCCGCAGCTATGGCATTAAACAGGTGAGGAGAATAAGGTTTTTTCTTATTGATTTAGGGATGGTTTCATTTGTAAGCAAAAGGGCAGCTGTCAATAGACAGCGTGATCTAGGGCACCAACCTAGAGAAATCGTAAGCACGTGAGCACTCCAGAGCAAGCCGTGGACTCAGGGCTGTTGAATTGGGGCCAGCAGCCTAAACCAGGCTTTATTTCACATTGCATCATAACTCTATTGTGTGAATGAGAGGGAACAACTATTAAATAGGAGGACAGAGTGGGGAGAAGAAGAAAATATGTCTGTTTCTTGTCTGGTAATGTTAACAATGTATTTATTAAAACGAAACAAGACTAATCTTCATTATTCTGTGCTTCTCAGGTAGCCCTGTCTACATTGTCTGTTTTGTTTAGGTTTCACAGTCTTCACCGCAGAGGTTATCTGTATTTTGTGTCTTGCAGAAAACTGGATGCTTTTATGTCATAGCAATAGTACATGAAGTGCACAAATAAAAGGGTGCAAGCAGTGATGCTGCAGAATTGTTTTTGCCTGAAAAGAACAGCAAAAATCCAGTTTAAAATAGCTGTGTTTATTTTGATAATAAAATGTGTGTGTGCATCCACATGCAGGTGCATATGTATGTATTTATGTATATATGTGCATACGGTAGGGAAAGAGAGTCAAGGAGAGAACAAGTCCATCATATCCATAACTGTGCAGCACCTCGGCATCACACAGCACCCTGGCCACAACCAAAGCCCTCTGACACTCCGAGGGAGGCAGTGGAAGCGTGCAAGATATGAGGAGTGACAGCCCATCAGGGCAGCAGGATCGGAAGGAAAACTGAAGCAGGGTGTCAGCTCCAATTGTCCTTATCCCGTTCAGGGAACAGGGCTGGGCAATGCAAAGCAGAGGCAGGAAGAAAGGAGGCCGGGACATCTGGGGACTAATCCCCCATCCCCCAGAGATGCTGCACCCATTCAGGATCTGGGGCTGACCCCTGCATCGCTCCTGGCCCTGCTTTTTTTTCATCTTGCACCCTGGGGTGACAATTTGCCCTGGCTTTCAGGGTGCTTGGAGGGGAGGATCAGGGGGCAGGTGTGCCAGGGGAGGCTGTGGGGTGGCGGGAGGGTTGTGCTGCGTGCTGGGTCCGGGCAGCACCAGGGGCGGAGGGGAGACTGGGAGGGCAAGGCCTATAATCCCCTCAGTAAATCCACGCCTGAACTATAAAAGGATAATCCATGTGCAACCCTGGCCCCACTTATAGGATTTAGCTCTTAGTGTGGAATACTAATATTTGGCTGTTTGTTTACCCCTGTGAACTAATTTGGCAGATTCTTATGATTCTCACAGGGAGAATTTATTTCGATTTTGATATTACTCAAAGCCTTGGGTCCTGGAGTCATAGGATTATATGCAAAGCTCTGAGCAGACTTTTTTAATCCTTTTTCTTAAGAAATAACTATTTGTTGTAGATGCGGCAAAAAGCTTGAAAGCTGGCCTGCTGTTCCACAGCACAATGGCATCAGAAAAGAAGCCACTTGCTAATTCCTTTTTTTCTTTTCAACATGGTGATTTTTAAGCCAGTTTTGCCACTGTGAGAGGTGAATGGGGATCAAGCCCATGATTTTGAAGAGCCAGCATGGCCAAGCCAGGCTCTGTTTGTAGATTCCCACTGCTTGGTGGCTCCCGGTGCCTGGTTGCCGGCTCCTAACCCAGTGGCATTGCTTGGGACAGCAGTATCACAGGCAGATGCAGTGTCCTTCCTGCTAAAACAGTACGCAGACTTTGGGGAGAAAGAGGTTCGGGAAGAAAAAAGTCACTTGTTAGGACCAGGAATGCAGCTTTCAATTAAAAAGTAACTTTCTAACCTTGGACAAAGCAGAGAATGGCTTGAAAATGCCACATATGCAGCCCCTTAAAACAGAAAGCCAGTACAAGAATCCTAACTATGTTATTTTTATAATCTTGCTGGTTTGAGGGCTTGCTCTTTGATTATTAAGTGTTAAAGTTGAAAATACTAGGAAAGATATGTTGTTTTTGTAATGCAAAAAGCAGCATTCATTGCAAAGTGTAAAGAAATGGAATGAAAGCCACAGTTCTCTATAAATGTATTTATGAGTGTTCCTCTCCCTGCATCCTAAAAGAAATTAAAGTTTGCAAATATAATCACAATTAGAAACAGGGCAAGTTGGGATATTTTCTAAAGATTCGACTCTCAATTCAGGAAAATATTAAATTTTAATTCTGAGCCCACGATCATTTCTTCCAAGAAGATTTAAGCGCATGCCTAAAGTTGAATAACTGCAGAAGGGCTTCACCAAGTCATGGCCTTGAAGACAAAGCTGGCAATAAAATAACAAAATTTATCACGATAAAAAAAAATTCTCCCTTAGTAAAAACTGAGGCAATTCCTAAAAAACAAACCTTCATAAATCAGGCAAACAAGACAGGCAGATGAGAATCATATCAAACAGTGGAAATGAGGCAAAAATAATTTAAATTATTTACACATTTTGAAACTTCACAGGGCTGAGAAGAGAGGGTAAAAATCTTGCTGAATAAATCAGGGACACAACCAAAATTTGTGAACAGCAATTTAAACTGGAAGCACCAGGTACAAATCCTAGGAGTCCAGCCGCAGAAAGTTTTTAGAGGACGCACGTGCAGCGCAGGTACCTGTTTTATTTTCCTCCTCTTCTGATCTTCCTGTGAGAGCTTCTCTCGGATGGTTTCAGCCCCTCAGACTGCCCCATTTCCAGAGCCAGCTGGACAAGGAGCTCCCATTAGGACTCGCTTGCTTTCCACCCTAGCTGGGCGTCTGTGCCGGAGCAGCACAGCAGAGCAGCGGGCGAGCACGCAAGGATGCTCGGGCACTCTGCAACGCTTCCTTTCATTCTCACCAATACCCTGCAAATGTGCGTGTGGCTAAATACATGCATCGGTTGTCATTTTTACCCCTTGCTCAAATGCTGACAGCCGGTTCCGTCTCTGCTAGTAGCTGTTAATAATTAATCTGAAATGATACAAAGATTTGGAAAATATCTTTTACACCAGGGATGTTTTCCCAAATTTGTTACGAAGACAATGGGAAGGGAGACAATGTATTCATACAGACAAAGGGGAGGGAGTGTGTGGCTGTCTGATTTTCCAGGGGTTTTGACTTGTTTCTGTTTCCTGCTCTTTTCTTCTAAGCTTGTTTTCCAGTGGCAGGATTGAACAGCCCTTAACATTAACCAAAACTGGGAGAAAAACATATTACACTGAAGATTTGAAGGGAGTCTTTTGCTTAGTTTATTAAAAAGATCAAGAGGTGACTTGCTTCCTGCATATACTTTTCTTCCTAGGGAAGAAATATCTGGTACTAAAAAACTCCTTAATCTGCCAGAGAAAGCCATAACAAGAACCGATGGATAAATGCTGAAGCCAGACAAGTACCAATTAAAAATGAAGTAGGAGACTATTCTTATTTTGTTTTATTTGTACGAGGAAGTCGGGGCGATGAACCATTCAAGCTGGCTATTATGGGAAGTGCCAGAGTCTCCCTTTCTCAACATCTCTGGATCGAGACGTGTTCCTTCTGGAAGTGCAGCTTTACTCACACAAGTTATTGTACACAACAGAGAGGTAGCAGGGTGACAATCTCTGGCCCGTGTTGCAAGCAGTCCTATAAATCATCTGGAAGTGTTTTGTGAGCTTAAACCATATAAACAACTTTTATCACCTGCCTATTTTAAACAGGGAGCTTACTTAAAAAAATCAGGAAAGTGAGAATAAAAATCTCCAACAACTGAACAATCACTCTTATTAAGGGAAAAGAAAAATAAAAGGGGGTGGGAGGGAAATGCACAGCGGCCACGATGGATGTGAAGCGACAAGGCTGCCAGGTGGCGGGACGGCACGGTTGAGGTGGTGGGGCTGTCCCCCAGCGCCGCTGGCCTTCGGGGAAGGAGCTGCTCAGGCTCCATGGAGAATCCTGCCTCGCTGGTTTCCAGCTGAGCAGCTTTCCACACTCAATGGCCGTCCCTGCTGCTTTCATGCAGGGATGTACTCTAGCTCGGAAGAGAGCGGTTCTGTTTAGATAGCCCCCAATCCTAGCTTTACCTCATCCCTTCCAGCAGAGTCACTGTAATTAAGATTTGTTAAGGTTTGGAAGAAATCTCATTAATCAGATAAGATCTGAACTTTATTTTCTTTTTAAAGACCCAATTTGATCTCTCTTGCTTGTGATAATTGCTCTCCTCTTCTGACATGGAAATTCATTTTCCAGGCACATAAAACACAATAGATTTCCATTGTCAACAGCAGCAACCTCAGGAGAGTTAAAAATATTCCTCCAAAGGCTAAAAAGAGCATTGGGAGCAAATCCAGAGACAGACAGGGAGAGGGAGCACAAGAAGGGGTGCTGTTGAAGGGAAGTGGGCTGGGAGAAAGGGGGTTTGTGTGGCTCCCAAAGGGGAAAAGGGTGCCCCAGGAGAAAGGAGGGCAGCAGGATCCCGCTGTGACCCGGGACGCGTGGGGCTGAGCTGCCTGGTCCTGTCACAGGGATAAAAGTTGCTGCCACCCCTGGCCCTTAATGTGGGGGGAAAGGGCATCCTTCTCCTGAGTTTATCAGGAACCAGTGCTTCAAAGAGCGATCAGAAAAGCTCCCGGACAGCTGATATTTCGCATGAGGCAGCACCAGGATAAATGACACAGTGTGAAATATACTCCACCGCATCAAATCCTATCAATCAGCAGGATTCCTGGTTTCTAAATGTCAGGTGTGGAATATGAACTCCTTGGGAACATCTGAATCAGAGGAGGCTCCCACTCCCTTCCCGTCTGCAGCACAGAGCCCAGCTGGCCTAGTGCACGCCCTGGGGCTAGCAGTGGGCACGGGTCAGGCCGGCAGCCCCACGATGGGCCTGGGCTGGGGCTGGATGTAGACGGGGGGGCTCAATCAGCACAACAGGGCACCTCCAGCCCCTGGGCCTGCCGTCCCCAGGAGGGTCAGGGCAGCAGCACGTGGCATCTCCCTGCAAGCCCTCAGTTTCAGCCCAGCTGGCCTTCATCGCATCACGCCAGCCTGGCAGCAGGAGCTGGGCCCACCACCTTCCCCCTGCTCCTCACATCATGCTGTCTGACTTGGAGTCCTCTGCACCATGAGGCCCATGGCTACAAGCATCCTCAGCTGTCCTGAACTATCACGGGGAGCATGAAGCCGAGTTGCAGTTTTCCAGCACTTCTGCGGGGCCACACGCTCCTGCGGTGGCAGAAGTCTCCATCACAGCTCAGCCCAGCCACCTTCTGGAGATGCTGAAGCTTGGGAGAAGCAGGCAGAGACAGAAACCACTGCCAGGCATTTGTGGCCTCCCAGGGACATGCTCTCCCTGGGGTGGCCAGCATGGCTGGCTGTGGGCAAGCAGGGTGGCAAAGCTGGGTGAGCCCCTGCTCCACTGGCTGTGGGCATGGCTGGTGCACAGAGGTGCTAATAAAGACCTAGGGCGAGTGTCCCGGCCCTGCCTGCCTCTCTCCCTCTCTTTGCAGAGAGAATCTGCAAACATATTAATCTCATCTCACACACAAACCCTCCGTCCTGATCCCAGAATCCATATATTAGGAGATTTACATAAATTACCAGCTATCAATAGGGCACATGAGGTGCAGGGGCTGAAAGCCAGCACCCTTGCCAAGAAAATGGTACAAGAGGATTGGAAAGGAGGGAGAGGGAGGGGGCTGCAAGCACAGCCCTGGAGAGCAGAGGTCTGTGATGGCAGTGGCTGGCTGCAGTTTCAGGGGTGCCATGTCACTCACTCGGGCCACTGTACCCTGCTTTGTGGAGGCAAAGGCCTCCTCTTCCTCTTCTTCCTCCTCCTCCTCAGCATGGCCTGTGCCATGGCACCTTCCCTCCACATCTCCCCCATGAAGGAAGGGCAAGCGCCATCCCTACCCTCTACTGCTCACCCCCTTGGGTGCTGGGAGGATGCACTGGGCCCAAGCTCATGTTCTGGTTGTGGTGGTGGGTGCACAGCTAGCAGGGAAGATAGAATAAGCTCTTTGCAACATTGCATTGTTTTACTGTGGTTTGCATTTGCAATCCAGGTCAGAGCTCACCTTCATCTCTGGCTTCTTCAAGCCACAGGGACCCTAGAGAACCAGAACTGTGTGCTCCACCAAGGAGTTCAACATCTCCTCGCCTCCCAAGCGGCTTCGCCACTGCTGAGAGAGCATGGAGGAGCAAGCTCAGACATAGTTGGCACCACCTGGCTGGAGGCAGGGTGCTTTCTGTCTTGAGTGCACTGAAAAGTGCATTCAGTCCTCTGAGCCACAAGGAACATAGGTGGTGCTTTGATGAGGGTTCTGAGAACCAGGTACTGAGGCCTGGCATGCAAATGCAGAGAAAAATGCCCAAAAGAGATCCCCCTCCACTGGGTTTTCCCAGTCAGACCTGCTCTGTGAGGGGGCTGATGACCAAGCAGAAGGCAGACCCAGAAATACTCCAATGCAGGTCTGGCAAGGCCTCCCCAGGATGAGGCTGGTTTGCCAGCTCTGTCCCCTGGGCATCAGGGGCTGGGGACAGGGCCTCCCCGAGGTGACCGGTGTGCCCGACCTCTCCCGCAGTATCTTCTGGGCCTCCCAGGCAGCAGCTCTGCAGAACACCTCTGCCTGGGAAGAGCCCTGCTTGGGGTCCCTTTTGTCACCAGCCTGTGGCCACCTCAGCAGAGCCCGCTCCTCCCGCAGTGTGTTGCTGCCCTCTTGGGCCCAGCGCACGCATTGCAGTCTGGTGCTGGGAAAAGGGTCAGGAACAAGCCCCCTACACCAGAAAGTGCTTTGCAAGGTGCATCACAGGCCATCCCTCTGCCCTTCCTCCTTTCCTCTGGACAGACGGCCACCACAGCTGAGCCTGATGTGTCTATGGGCTGCTGCTGGATGCCTGATGCTTGAACAGAGCACACAATTACTTCAACAGGATTATGTGGGTATAGGCCAATATATGTGGCCCCTGAAAATATGTACAGCGTATGCTTGCAATAGAACAGCACCTAGCCCCAGGGCATCCATCTTGCAACGCCAGCGTGCAGGTGTAGGTCCCTGTTTTATTGTACGTCCCCAGCACACGCGTGTGTGCCAGGAGATGCAAACATAACCTGGGCTCTCAAGCTGAGGCTGAAACGGCGTTGGAATTCATGCCCAGCGCCCTTGGCACATCAAGACTCTGTGCCAAGGGAGCGGGATGTGGGGGCGCCGGGAGCGCCAGTCCCCGTGGCAGCCCTGCCCGCTGCCCCCCCCGTGGGCGCCCCGCGGAGCTGGGCACGGACCGCGGGCTCCACGCCGTGGCCAGAAAGAAGCAGCACAGGCGGCTGCGGGACGGGACCGGCCCCTGCCAGCCCCCTCCCCGCCAGGACCCTCCATGCACCCCCTTTTCTCGGTTGCTTTGTTATAAAGGACGATGCTTCTGTCCCTGCGTTCCTCTTCGGAGAGTTTTTTATTGCTCTCCTCCTCGACTCAGGCACCTCCGCCTTTGTCAACTGTGGTGTCCCCAAACCACACACCACAGCCCATTCACGTCAAAATTCACTCTGAGCTCTCCTCTCCTGGGCCCACAGGACAGCTCCCCCTTTGCTTACCCAAGCCCTGAATTTTAGCCCAACTACCAGGATGCGTTTAAGCATTTTAAATTGGTTTTAAAATGCATTAAAAATAAAATTCCACAGCCACCACCTTTAATTGTAACCCTCACACAAGACCATAACCTGAGGCCAGGGATTACCATGTGAATTTTCTCACCCATGTCACCTGCTGTTTTGCTGCCCCACTGTGCATAGGTACTTGTGAATACATCCAGCATCATCCACCTCATGGATGCGTTTGCCCCAGTGCCTCAAAACTGCCTGGCACGGACTCTCTCATTGTGCCCAGTGTGCAAGGCCACTGCGAGGTGGCAGCAAGGTGCTCTTCTAAAAGAAGGGCAGCATGTAATAAACCAGTGACAACAGTCCAGCCTCATGGGTGCACAAGGCAATTCCAGCATCAGCAGCTCTGCTCCAGAAGGACTGAGGGTCTGACAGCTGTACAGCAACTGCCAGAGGTGACAGCAAGTCTTTGGCCAGCCACACCATGGGGAACATCTCATCACAGCTGCTCCTGAGGAGCAGAGGGACTGTCACAGAAATGGAGAGCCACTTTGGGAAAGGTGGGTCGTCACCAGCGGCTCCAGCCCGATGGCAAATCCTCACACTGGGCCATGCTGACCAGGAAGGTCTGGTTCTTCTTCAGCAGGGGCAGCTGCAGGCCAAGTGAACCCAGAATTCAACATCAGCTTGATTGCTGGGGGGCAGGGGAGCAGGCCCATTTCCAAACAGGTTCTTGATGCTGACAGAGAAAGAGAAGAACCTGCAGAAACAGAAAAAGCAGACCAGGCAAAAATGAGATCCCGTGATGGGCTTTACATGAAGCAATGGGGGCCTTTCACCTCTGGAGCAAATTCCTCAGAGCAGTGGTGGATTTTCTGTCCCAGTGCCTTCAAACCATGACAGGAGGCCCTTTGGGAAGGAGGGTTTAGACAAAAGAAACCAGGAGAATTCCCCTAGTTACCCATGAGCTTACACTGAGTGACTGAACAGCTGCTTCTTGACTTAAAATCTCTCCCTAGCTGTGCTTGAGTTGTACAGCTCTTTCAGGTGTGACAGGCAGACCTGCCTCCAGTATGATAGCCTCCATGTGGGTGGGGACAGTGGGACAGGGACTCAGGTGGCTTCATAATCTGTTGCAGGAACAGCCTGCATGTGTGCTTCATCAGCCCCACCATTTCCAGTTTGCCTTAGGGTCAATCCACCTGCTACTGTAAGCAAGAGGAGTATGTTTCTATTCTTAACCCGGTGATAAGCCAGAAGGAAAACACACGTGTCATCCTCCAGAGGCCCTTCCTGTCCATCCACTCATGCCATAACTGAGAGCTCACACAGAATTATGCTAGGACCCCAGATATTCCAGACCTTTAGCTAGGCCAATGCATGCCTCACACAAACACACCTCCAAGAAAATCCAGCCCTCACATGTTTACTTCCACTTGAATCCCTTCAAAACCAAACCACAGCTCGGCTCCCTTGACATGGAGGCTTCCCACCAAACAGTGAGCCAACTCCAGCTCTAGGGCAGGGTGAGTGAAGTCACTCACCTCTAAAGTATTCAAAATCCGTGACACTTGGAGCAAATGTAGATCACAGTGGAAAGTCTGAAGAAGGTCCCGAGTGTGAATTTTTACGTAGGCTCACAAGAGGAGTTATACAATGGACAGAGAAAAGGACAGGTGGGATCGAGCAAGCAAGGAGCCTCATTCACCCCCCTTTTTTAATGTAAGGGAGTGAAACTCAAACCACCTGGATTTACTGCTGCAGTAGCACAGTAATATTAAAAGAAAAGATGAAAAAAAGGTAAAAAAAAAAATACAGATCACGGAAAGTAAAGTAGAGAATGAAGTAAGGAGGAAGCTAGTTCAAGCAAATGCAGAGCCCTTTGAAAGGGACAAGTCTTGAGAAGAACTTCAAATTTTAAGTTGACACCACAGAAGAATTTTTTTTTTTTTAAGGGGGGTGTCCTTTGAGGGTTGCCTTTGTTTGAAGGTTAAAGTAAGAGAGGAATTCTGTAGGAAAATGTGTCTGTACTCATTAGAGGTAGGAATGTCTCAGCTTGATTTGCTAGTAGGACAACAATTTCTCCATGGTAGAAGAAGAGCAAGAAGAGCAAGCATCCTTATAGAAGTAAACACTATGAGTGCCCAAATCAGCAAGCAACACAAGGCAATAAATATAATCTTTCTTTCTACTATACCATGTTTAAAGAGATAAGATTAAAAACAGGAATTTCTTAAATGGCTAAAAAGATATAATGAAAATAAACATCATTTAACAGCAATTCATTAAAAGCTTCTCCCATCACTATTCTCACCAATTCTATCCAGAGTGTTATTTCATTTAGGTTAGTCCAGGAAGGCTTCACACCAGACAGGGCTGGAATCAACCAGGCCTTGCTGGACCAGGCTGCTAATACCCTTGGGATTTCCATTTTTGGCAGCCTCCCTCCTTCCAAAGCTGTTCCCTCATTAACTGCCGAGCAAGTCTGGCCACCAGATCCAGGATGGATCCCACGGTGTTATGTGTGAAAGACCCAAGTTCAGTTCCAGTAGATGACACGGCTCCTTGGCAGGATGAAAAATGCTTGCTCCCAGGAAGGATATGAACTGCTGCAGGCTCTGCAGTGGCTGAGAATGTGATACCCCAGGCAGCACAACAGACGGAGCCTGGAAGCACAGAAGGTGAACGGGACCTGGTGCTCCCTTTCTGGGAGGCCAAGCCAGCCGTTAACCTGCAGTGACTCCACAGCTCCCAACCTGAGCCAGGCCTGATCCACCTCGCCCATCAGTTCTGCCTCATTGACTGCACACAGCCTCTTCCAAACACTGCTGTAAACAGCAGGCTCTTGGAAGAGGCTGGAAGGTGGCACTGGTAAGGTTCACAGGCCACCTCCTGGCTCTCTTCTCTCCAAGCACAGCCACCTTGCCATGTGAAGGAAACCTTTGGCAGCTGTCTTGTGCTGACAGACAGGGCTTGTTGAGCTTGGCTGAGTAATCCCAGCCGCTCCCGTCACTGCAGCTGCATGCATCCTCGTTCTCCCAACCCAAGGATCGCTGCCTCGCTGAATCACCCCATTAAATTGCTAATATCTTATTGTTCTTTAAGATTTCGAAACTTGCTGCGAAACGTTTACAGATAATTTTTTTTGCCTGCAGTCACTGTGCCTAATGCCCAGTCATTGAGTGCCATATGTGTTTATATGCACTGCAATTTTCCACTTGATTACATTTTACCACAAACACTTTCATCCACTCCGCAAAGACAGCAGCAACACATCCATAACATTCAGAGCAGCCCAGATAGACAGAGCCCAAACATGAATGTCTCCACACTGGCCGGGGCACCTCAAAATTTTAGATTCCTAGGTGCAGCTGACCCAACATCCAGTTGCAAAGACCCCAAGGGCACAAGCACCTCTGCCACCTAAAAGGAGCACGCCAAGTTAGCCTCATGCTCCAGCTTTCCCATCAAGCATCGGGTACCGCTCAGATGTCTGGAACAGCTGCATAACGTGGAGATGGTTGCCAATAACTGAGTATATCTCAGATTTTCCAGGAGACATGGGATGACCCAGGCCACTATAAGGATATTTAGCATGTGAACCTGCAGAAATTCATAGACACAGCAACAGTGCAGCATGTGAAGGGATTTTGATCATTCTCCCCTCCCTGCAGCACGGACATGTTCTGAAGTTGGATTCTGCACCCCTGAAGGCAGGGGCAATTTCTCCTTCAGCCTCCAGCTACCTGGACACTGTCCAGCTTGTCCACAGTGTGCATCACGGCTCCCAGCTGCAACACCTTCCCATCTGCAGCTGGAAGGTCACTTTGCCACCCCATTGCAGCACACAGCACCCTGGCAGGAAGGTCAGCCCCTGCCTGAGGACAGGGTACAATTCACTCCAGTTGGCTTAGGGCCATGGCAGTGCCAGGCCGCAGCCTTCCAGCAGAGAACAAGCAACGGATTCATCTACACAGCGGCACTGATATCCCCATACAAGCTCATTTATTGAACTGTCTCAGCCTTCTACGGTACTGAGCCAGCCCTCAGCATCGTGCTGATGTGGCAATGCTGCTTTAGGTCTGCAAACAGCTCTGCCTTCACCCTACCTCATCCCATCCTCTCTGGTGCATGGTATGGACACTCACTGGGGGAGCTGACAAGAATCTGCCATGTGATGATTAAAAGCTCTCTATCAAGTATCATCCACCTGAGCCTGTCCTACTGGTGAACTCTGCCAAGAGACACAGTATTGTGTTTTGCTGCTGATGGCGTGAGAAGGCAAAGACACACGTTTTGTCACTGCAATGCAATGTGATTCAAAATCTTGAGTGCACGCAACAGGCAGGAACCCTGAAAGACCTAGATACTATCTGGGCTGTTCGTGATTTAAAACAGTCTTTCTAGAATAACCAGCATTAGCTACATTGGTTAGACTTCATTTCTGCTGATCTCCTGCATTCTCTCTGAAAACTCCGAGATAACTCCAACTGAGATAAACTGTTTAAGACCTTCACCATGCGTCCTTCTTATGCTACATTCAATAAAGAAACATTACTTCCTATTAATGGATATAAACAGTCCTGGCTATTTTCTGCTGGAAAAATAAAGCCCTACTACAAAACAACTCCCACCCCTGACTGCTCACAAGGGAGCACACAACTACCCTGCACCAGAGAAGAGGCACTGAAGCCATTAGTAGTAACTAGCCTGGGCTCACAAAGCCAGTGTTCCTCACCATGGATACATGAGCACGAGCCAGTGGAAAGAAAGCCAGATCAACTGGCCTGGCCACCACTGCTCTGCTAAGCATTTATAGCCTTTTGCTCAACACCACTGCTTAGCATCACCAGCACAAAATCAATATTTCCTTAAGAATGCTGGTTTGGAGAAACTCAGCATTGACTTTGGCAGAGGTCACTCCCAAGACATGGGGCAGCATGTCTGTCACATGGAGTGCTCACTGCCTTTTCATCTGCTGGAAAGTGCCTGTTAACTCTTCTTCTGCTCCAGTCTTCTTACCTTCTAGAGATCTGATGCAGTCAGCCAGTAAGGAGCAAAGACATTTTATTCCAGGTGAGTTCACTGCACTCCTTTTGGACTTGGGCTGTATCAGCTCTTAGGCCTGTACCTCAAAGGCAAGCTTTTTATAAGGAGGAACCAAATAACAGGGAGGTGTTGGAGTGAGGTTGTGGTTTTCCCTCAGCAACTTCTCTAAAGCCATCCAGCCTGATACTAGTGGGCCCTGCTGACTTATGCCTATCATGTACGACAAAGACCCAAGCTCACGTGGTGAATAGTGGGTATCAATGCTTCATAAGAGGGTGTGAGCTTCCATTTGACTCTGGGGAGCTATTATTTGCCTGACTACTCCTCCCAGAGGCATAGCTACATTGAGCTAGGGGTGGTTTTGAGCAAAAGGTGGCGGCTTCCAAGCACAGACACCTCCTTCCATCTGTCCTGCTCTTTATTCTTCTTGAAGAGTTGGTTACCCTTCTTGAAAAGTTGGGACAGTCTTAGTCTAGGACCTTTCATCCACCAGGAGTTTGTTCACAGTCTTCTGGGCTCAGCTCAGGCCTTATTACTTGTCTAACAGGAACACGAGACTAGAGAGGATCCCTTAGGTCACTATATCTAGTCTCCTGCCTTATGATACATGACCCCTTTATGCAAGATCTTTACATCACATTTCATCTGACTACTAGTTTTTCTCCTTCACTACCTCCTGTGCTTGTGTAAAAGCTCATTTCAACGCTTTGCTTTGCACAAAGGGTCTTTAGACCTCCCCAGAAGTCCTAGGCAGAGTGGTCATTTGTGGGCTGCTCCTTCCTGCTGTGGAGGGTATTTACTTTCATGCTAAGAGGAGAAAAAATAACTCTAGAAGTATGGCATTCCTTGGTTCCATGCTGAGGGGATGGAGGATGCTGTAAAGCTTGATTATAGTAGATTAAAAAATCTTTTAGGGAGCCTGATCCACCCCTTCTTCATTCTAGGTAGGTGGCAGAGCATTTGCAATAGCAAGTAGAGTGGCCCAAGACCTTCCCCTCATGACAACACACGGGTGCAGGTGAACCAAGGCAGAGATACAGATGCCACTTCCTGGACCAGACAGAGGCAAGTTCCCCGGGAAGGCCCTCTACAAAATCATTCCCATTTGTTTTCCCTTGATAATCCCAGCCTACTAATCTTTCTTCTCCAACAGCTTTTCCCTCCAGCCTCTCTGTTGGAGGGTGATATTTTTCCGAGCAGCCTGATTTCTTCCCAACTGCCTTTGCAATGAAACCAAGATTTGAAGGGAAGCCTGGGGAGAGGGAGGAAGGAAAGCATGACACGTTCAAGCTATAGTGAAATGACATATCCATCACAGCTAATGGGAGCCCACATGGCACCCCAACTGGATCCTGCCCCACTGCCCGCTTTCCCAGCTGGATCCGCTGGAGTTTCCTCCCTCCCCGGTCTCCTCCCCACATTTCTGGTGGTGTCACTCCAGGAGAAGTGGCTGATCTGATTGGCGAGAGAACACGAGGGGTGTCAGGGAAGGTGCTCACAGACATTTCTTGGCTGCCTCAAGGAAATAAAGGCCATCGCTGAGCCTGTCAAAATGATTAATCGCTTACAGGGAATGAGGGGGAGGAGGGAGAGGGAGGGAGAAGGAATGGGAGGAAGGAGGAGAGAAAGACAGATGGGATGGGGAGAGCTATAAACAAACAGCAAAAGCAGGAGACACAGGATTGCCTCTGTGCCGGGGAAGAGGTAGAAGCAAGGGCTGTGCTTGGAGTGGCTTGGTGGCAAAAAAAATTGGTCCTTCAGAGCCCTAAACTCCACTTGGAGTTTCCCGTCCCTGCTCACCCTTCAGACTTGCACCACCCCAAATACAGCCCCTAAGGGCTGCTCTGCCAGAGCAGTGTCAGACCCGACAGACCAAGTGACACGGCTCTGCAACTCCCCAGCTCCACAAGCATCTGCAGTTCACAGGAGCTTGCTGCCTCAAATGCCAAGGAAGGCCTTACTGACCCTACACCCTCCAGCCCCACAGCTAGTAGTGGCTGGCATTTGACCTAACCACCCACCAGTACCACTAGTTTTTTGCTGCTAGAAGCATTTTACCCCAGTGAAAGAGATGGGTAAGGGTAACTTCTGAGAGACTGCCAAAGACATGAGTCCTTGAAGAGGATGTTCAACAATCTGGGGACAATCAGTCCAGAACCCCTGGCACTAAGCCCTCCCACAGCATCCACCCCCTTGGATGCTGCTACCCACCCCACGTGCCCTCCCTGCAGGCACCAGGACTGTCTGTCAATGCAAATCAACAATTTGACCTCACTCCTCCAGCTGCTTTCAGCTCAGCTAGAGCCCTGACACAGGTCCCCACATGAGGCCAGGGGGGCTTCAGCAGCTTAGGGAGTGCAGCAGATCTCATAACACAGCTTACCTCAGCACAGGATAGCATTCCCTCTTTCCTGGCTCTTCAAAGGGTTACAAAGCCAAACCCAAAGGTCCTACTTGTCAAAGCATTCAATGGCCAATGCTGACTGTTCAGGAAAAAACACAGCTGAAACTCTGAGATGAAAATCACACCTAAGGCTCTGGCCACCCAATTCAGTGACACCTCTTACAGCAAGGGCAATACCTTGTCATGTCAAAGCCTGGGCGTTCTCAGGGCTTACGGCATGTTTGTGAGGTATTCCGACAGCAGTCCCACATCACCACAAGCTACCTTACCATCTGCAAAAAACGTGAGGATGAAAAGAAGAGGTTGAAAATCCAAGTGCTATCATTTGTCTGAACTTGGAGTCAGCTAGGAGTGGGGTGAAATAGATTCAGCTCTCCCCTTTGGAAACATCTGCTTTGATTTCCAGTCACAGAAAGAATAATCACCCTGATGGAGACCTCTGCCTCAAGGGAATGACCCAGCCTTGCAAAGACAGAAGCTGTCACTGAAATCAATGAATCCAGTAAGCTCCAGTCTTGATAAGATACACCAAGCAACCTTGTTTGCCCCACAAATGGTCTGTCATCCTCCCTCCCAAGTTGTATTTGTTGATCTAATCAGATGCAGTGCCTCTTCCTATAAACCACACTAAAATATCTAACATGACAAGACTTTGAAATACATATACAACATGTCAATTTTTAGAGAACTGAGAATGAGAACTGCAGCTTTCCACTGCAATAACACCCACTTCAGCTCACATGAACCCTACCCCTACTGCAATATGCCTAAAGCTCCCAACATCTGCTGTAACACCATGATATCCTCATGTCCTTTGATTTTAGCTAGCCAGCCAGCCACTCACTCCTAAATACCCTTCCTGTGCTTAACCTTCACCCTGCTGTTTGCCTGGGCAAACACTCTGTGCATGTACGTATGCGATCAACTAGCTACTGCTTTTTCCAGCTGCTGAGTGGTGATTTTTCCTTGCAATCACACCCAGTAAAGACACTTAGTTTTCTCTACCCAGGCGCAAGTTACTGCCATGGTTCTACAAGTTGTGTACATTTAAGGTGATTTTCTCTGTGTGACAGTGTTTGGTGGAACCAGGAAATGGTTGTGGAGCTATAGGTGGAGATACTGATATATATATATATATAATGCAATAAGTCTATATATATATTTATATATAATGCACAACTATTTCTGTTTGGAGAACTCAAATGCCCATTTTTCCCTTTTCTCCATATATTTCCCAATAGATTGAAAGTTTCAAACAGGTGCAAGCTATTGTGACAGAGTTGATGGAACAGTCTGGTCTATAATTCTGAAGGCAAACTAGCTTTTGGGTTGAACATCCCTCTGTGCCTTGCTGGCCACTGGCTTACTGATCAAGTTGAGCATTAGGTAAACTGATTACAACCTGCTTGTAAAGTCTAGCCTACCAAAACTAAAATACTTAGTGGCTGCTAGAGAGGCATAGCTTTGTGTTCAGTAAGGAGAGACCCCAATACGTGCTCAGTATGTAGTGCTCTAAGTGCTGTTCTAGTGAAAGTATGGGGTTTTACGAAGATGCCATACCCCTACAGATCCGTTCAGCATAAGCACTGCACCTCAACTATCCCTTCAGTGACACCTTGCTTGAACAAGACTATAAGCCTTCATCTGAGGGGTAGGCATCTGCTCAGTGTGAGGTAGGTGCTATTCTGTCCACTATACCTCTGTTTGTGCCTCCCTGCAGTAGCAGTCACACAGGACACCTTCAAGGATGACAGCTGTAGGAAAAACAGGTAACAAAGAAGCAAAAACCAAATACATATACTTTATTGTGCATAGCTGTCTGATGAGCTAAGCCAGCAAATGACAAACAAAGAGAGGTCACAAGTACCTTCTTTTATTTATCTGCCATGCAGCCCATCAGGTTCCTCCTTGCTCTTGTGGGCAATGGCATTATCAGAAGAGCTGGAACTGCTTTCATGTTGCTCATCCTACTCTTTCCATGTGCCAGTCAAGGCCCATTCCAGCTCTGCTCTACACCAGAATCTGCAAGGCTGCCTGTAAGGCTGGGGGAAAGGAGTCCGAAAAGTTTAACAAGTTGATTCTGTGCCTTCTGCTGGCAGTGTGCGGGCAGGCACTGAGAAGGAAGCACAAGGCGTTGATGGGGCAAGGAGAGGGCTCCAAGATACATCTCCCTTACTAAGCATACAGGTGACACTTACTGAGCAGCATGGGGAAGATTTTGCCCAGCTGCCTTCCTCCACAAGCCTTTCATCAGAGCTGAGACCCTTGCTGCTGCTCCACATCTAGGCGGAGGGGGCTCTGTGGAGCAACGGTAGCACTCAGTTATGCATCTCATGGACTTCACTGTGGCTCTTGTGGCTGCCTCCATTGTTTGAGGGATATTCTCCCCCCCTTCCCTCCTTCTAACAAAGATTCTGATTAATGATCGCTCATTCCTAATTGTCAAATTTCTTTTCCTTCATCCTGTGTCTAATCACCAGTGACAGAAGCCATTACGCAAATGAGAGCAGACGACTTCTCACAACTGTTCTCTTTGGTAAAAGCCTTGTAATTTAAAGCTCTGATTTGTAGAGGAAAGCTGCGTTTCCCCAAGGCGTCCGGGCATCTGTTCCACTTACACTCCACGAGCCTCTACTTCCGCTCCCTCCCCCCACAATTAGTCCTCTGCTTGCAACAAATATTTGACTTTGCAAGGCAGTAATTAGAACTTACTTTGCATGTGTTTGTCACAGTAACGTCTCTTTTCCTTTCCTTGAACAGGAACTCCTTCTTCACAGCACCAATACAGAAAATCACCCAGGGATGTTGGTGCCTTCAGAACTTCCTGGGACACTGACAGCAGAGGTGCTGTCTCCCAAACAGGATGAGAAGATGAGGACCATAAAACAGTGCAAGGAAACCCCTCGTGCACATGTGGCAGAAAGGAGTGCCAAGGCTGGAGTGTGCTGTCCCCATTCCAGGGCTTTAGAGCTGAGTAGCTGGCTGTGTTCAAGGTCAGCTTGCTCCTTGCTAAGAACTGCCCTAAAGAAAAGCAGCAGTAGCTTTGCCCAAGGCCTGCCTTTATTTCCCTCAAGGGCTGCTTTAAAGCTGAAGGTCTCACCCCTCCCCCCCGTGTTACACTGCCCCAGCATCACAACTATTTCTGCACCTGGTCCCTCTGCACCTGGTCCTATTCCTTCTCATTTCTGACCCTGACCCTGTCAAGGCTTCACCTTGGACCCATTAAATGCCGCAGTTTGCATACCTGTTTCCTCTCTTTCTCTCCACGACCCAAGACACTTCTGAGCTTTGTGGTACCAGCCATGCATGCTACTCAAGAGGGACATGTACAAAAAAGACTACAGAATCAGACACATTCAGGCAACTAAGCTCAGAATAACAGAAGCAATTGTGTGTCAAAGAGATGATGATCCCAGCAGGCACGGCAGGGAAGGGTGAATGCCCATGGCCACAGAAGTCTTACCACTTGTCTTTCCTACTCCCTCCACATTCAAACTATCCCTTGAGGATGTGAGGAGACTGCCAGTCACGGTACCCCAGGGTCAGACAGCTGTCTGTCTCACCACCACCCCCAACATCCGTATCCTCTGTTCAACTTCTCCCCATTTTACAACACATTAGAAATTTGGGCTGATTTTGCCAACGATGTTTCACTGACGGTTAGATGCTAAAATTGCTGTAGTTATCACCAGCATAACATGATCTATGTCTTTGGTTTGTAGAGAGGACTCCACCACCCAAGGCTGCTAACAGGGAGCAGAGTTACACAAACAGGAAACCTCCCACCAAAATCGCCTTGACTAAAGCATGAATCAGATAAAGGATCAAACAAAGGATGAGATATTCCAAAGGAGAAACAACTGATGGAACTCATTAGACCTGACCATGTAGTTCGCTCCATTGGTTTCATCAGCAACCAGAGCATAGTGACAGCATTCAAGTCAGCAGGGAGAAGAATTTGTTCCTTACCTAACATTTGTCATTTACAAAGTTCAAAGATATCATTTTATTCCCAGCTTTCCTTTCAGGCTGATGGGAGTAGTATGGGGAAAAAAATCATGAAGACACAGTAATGCAGTTAGTATTGCTGTTTTGAAGGCAGCTTTGGAGACCAGCAGCCTTCAACAGCGAATAACAAAGTGAAGTTAGGCTGAAAAGTATCTCCATACACACATCTCCTTATACTGCTCTCCTATACAGCCACTCACAAAACAGAAGCCACACAGTTCTGTTGTTCAACATTGGTTGTATTTAAGAACTACACTTCAGAAGGTACCGTGTGTTTGTCACACCCCACCCCCTGCACACACACACCCCTAGCAGAGAACACACACAGCTTCCCAATACCATGGCAAGGGGCATTGAAAGCACAAGGTGAAAACGGAAGGGGAGAGTCAGTCCATCAGTGCATTGTAAATGAGCTTTCACGAAGTCAAGTGCAGCAAAAACTGTTCAGACACTTAAAAAGTTAGACCTTTGGCAAATAAAGATAAAAAGGATCCTAAAGTTCTGTAAGTACCATTCTCTCTCCACATGGGATGTGAACTCCCACCCTGAGCTTCAAGAGTTGATGGTGCCTAACAAGTAGTACTGGAGACTACTGTGTGCTGAATAAATAGCACAGAGACGGGATTTCATTTGAGCATCTTTCAACCAAGGCCAGAGACCGCACGTATACCCAGGATTCCTGGGAAGCTCTTGCTTTTGGCCAGTCAACAGCCTGACTTTCTTCCCCACATGCCCAAAGGCTGAGCGTTGATAAGCATCCAGCTGAGTGACCTTCGTTTGGATCTAACCACAGCTCTGGATAGTCTGCAACAAATAACACGGCAGTCAGACTACTCGGTGACATGGACATATTTCTTAATCAAGGGCCCTGTAGCTGCCAATTACACTTAATTTGTTCTGACCTGTAAGCAGCCATAAAACTATCCCCCAGGACTTCCTGTTCAAGAAGTCCTTCACCTTTGCGCGAGAGAAGCTCACGGCAAGAGGTGCATGAGCTGTCCCAGAAAAAGATGGAGCCTGAAGCCAAAGGCAGAGCACTTCTTGAGCACCATCTTCTCAACACTTATCAGAATACCATGTCAGGAAAAAAAAAGGGAAAATAATGGGAAGTCTCAATAGAATGTTTGCTATTCTCTGCAGTAAAATACAACAGCTTCTTCCACCTCTAGCTCTTGGGACCCATTACAACTGCATCAAATATTCAAGTCCATTACACTGCCCCAAACCGGGAAGAGCAGTGCAGTGGACCATGGGGAATAAAAAGCCAGCCTCCATATGAGCCTAGGGCTTCTAGCGGCAGAGGTGGAAGAAAGCAAAATAATTTTTTAGGATGATTGCCAAGGACTCAACCAGAAGCTCCTCTTGTTCCTGTGCCCTGGTCTTGCCACTTCCCAGCCTGCCACATCAAGCCCCAGAACACAAGAAGGATCAAGATAAACTTAACCACATTAAAACAGAAAGCCCTGACCTCTTTCAAGTGACTGTACAAGGAAGGGAACCACACACTGTCATGGATTAAACTGATGGACAGGAGTCATACAACATCACACAAACATGCGCACAAGTGCGCAGCCACACACACTCGAGTTCTTGCAGTTTCAGTAAAAAGGGCACTTCCCACGTTAGTCTGAGGAGCCAGCACCCCTGGTGGGGAGAAGGGAGGCTCTGTACCTGTCTGACATTGTCTTGACAGTCTCTCTCTGTGCCCCTAGAGATTTTTTTTTTTAAAAAGATGTGGCTTAATCATTCACGACTTGAAATTTGGCCTGGCATTTATGCATCTCCCTTCATAATGCTTCGTCCCCTTTTAACCACACTACAGCTCCACAAGAGTAGGAGAGAAGCCTTCACTCCCCAAAACTGCTGTCAGAATGAAGGAGGTTTATCTAGACTCCTACAACACAGACATTTGGAGAGCACGGGATCTGGTGCTCACATACTAGATGAATTCACTTCTCTCTCTCTACCCTGTGCAAAGTCCCAAGCACGAAAGTCTTGCGTTGAAGAAATCGAATCATTTGTCCAGTTGCTCATCATGCACAGGCCAGCTCACATTTTCGTTTCCACTATAGAAAAAGGTGCCAGAGTTGAGCATGGCTAGGTCCTCTAATAACAGAGAACTGTGAAACCTATCACTTTCCATCTTATATCCACTGCAGGCACCAACACATAAACCCAGCCAGGAGGCCCAAAACTCATGAGGCTGAGGAAACAAGATCAATCTCATTTCCCCTCCAAGCTCTTCTTCAAATGCCTGAAAATCCTGAAGCAACACACCCGAGTGCCAGAAGCCGTGCTCCTTGTTGTGGCAAACAGGGCAGAGGAAGGGAAAAAAAAAAACAAGTTAGTGAGCATGAATCCAGCTTCCAATAAGTGCAGACTCGTTCTTGGGAGGTTCTGTTAGATGACAGTGAAGGATGAATGGGGTACTAATGGTTTTGCAGTTCCAGTAGCCCCCTTCGTTGTAGTGGGGCAGGGACAGGGATGGGCCAGGAAACCCATCAGTCTGTTAAGTGCTGCGTGCAATACTAGCGCTCAGTATCTTCCATTGCTTGTGAACAAAGCAGCTCCAACATCAGTCACCCGGGGCAGCCAGGCATTAGTCATACCGTCCTTTAATCATCATATTCAACAAGGGACCGACCTGTTCAAAGCAAAAACACACTGTTAGCCAGAACAGTTACAAGTGGCAATTGCACAGCCTGCTTCTCCCACATCAAGACAGCTTACGAGCTGAATGGCCCAGGGCAGAGGATGTCAGTATGCAAACTGATCCTAAGGTACACCGAATCGGTTTCTAGGTATCTTCTAGATAACACAGTAGGGCACCCAGAGTTCTCAGTCAACACTCAACTTCAGTTGCCACCAAACATCGCGTGCGTAGCATTGGTTTGAAATGTTTTCACTTCCCAGCACAGATTTATGATTTCTCAGTAGATGCTACTAAAAGGAGCCAGTAGGCATCGGTTGCTTTTTGCAGGTGAAAGAAGGAATATTCTTACCCACTGAATCCTCTCTGGTCTTTGGGGTCACCTGGAATGAAGGTTAGTACTGACAGATTTGCAAGGTTTTGTTTCCAGCCAAGACCACTCCTATTTCTCAGCACTGCCTGAAGGAAGAACTTCAGCATGCTATGGTGGTAAGATAACTGCGGAGGAAAGGCCTGACCTCATGCTACTGAACTAAAGAATAGTTCCTGCACAGTGGTAAGGGAAATAGACCACAAAAGCATTTCTATTCACATCCAGTATTTCCACTTTCAGAATAACATGAGATCTTCAAAAGCATGTATTAGTACTGCAGCGTACTGTTTTTCTGAAATACCAGTTGGTTAAAATTGCAGAAAACGCAGAGATGACTGGGATGTGTTAAGGGGGAAGCACATGACTTTACTGAGAAGCTGTTTTCCAATTCAACAGATTTGGATTCAACAGGTAAAATGGTTTTAATTTTCCTCAAATACTGGGCATCGCTGCAGCATAGGAGACTTTTGACCGTTTGAGAGCAACACTTCACTGGCAGCGCCCAAAGCAAAAATACACCTTCCCCCATATACGAAAACAGTTATTCCACTGCCTGTAGTTTTTCAGAATTTCAAGTTAAGGAGTTTGCTTTTTTTCTAGCCAAAGGACATTCTGAATACAGCATGAAGAACCAGTCACAGCAAAAGAGGAACACTGCTTTCTCCTACCCACGCTGTGACAATGCCTGCAGAGCCAAATAAGCAGGCATCTTGAGCTTTGCACTAACCTACAACCGTTTCAACAGCAGCGACTATTTAGTTCTCTTTTGTACCTCTTGCGGATTTCCTAAGGCTTCTCCCAACATCTTCTCAATGTTCCTCATTATCGCCACTTTCTGATGAGCCTTTAATGGATATTCAATTCTCTTTGGGGTTGGGGCACCCTGAAATACCAAAAGCAACTCATTGCATGCTTACTGAATTGACAGGTTATTCCACCTTCTCCCAGACACCCAGCTCTTTGCATACCACAGGAAATACAGAAAGTAGCTTTCAACTTTCAAGCACGGGATTTGGAGCAATTAAGTTATTGCAATGACAACATGCGCCAATACAGCGCTATTTGAAAAAGTACACTGGAACAGATCTACCCAAGCTGCACAGGAAGGTGCTTGCACTCACCTTGTACCAGAAGTTCACAGTGATGGTAATCCCGCCATTCAGGAGAGACTCAATATGGTGCCACCTGCACAGACATAGCAGGGAAAAAAAAAAAAAAAAAAAACACCTATTGCTACAGCTTATAGGCAAATATTTAGCAAACATTATGTGTTCAAACTGCATTGGACAATCCTGGCCCTATACATCCACCACAAAGGCCACAGAACTTCTGGAGAACTCTCCTTATTTAAATACAGACCCTCTTCTTGCATGTCAGTAGAGCACACACACAACAATGTAGTATCAGGGAGAATTACCACTCCCATCCTAAAGATAGGAAGCAGATTGGCCCAAGTTGTCACAGAAAACATCATACTTGCTGGAATGGCAAAATTTTCTTAAGAGCCATACCAAGAGTTTAAAGAGAAGAACCTCTGTTAAATCTGTTTGCTGGTCACAGCACTGTTCCCACCATCCTTCTTACCAGTACATAGGTATGTATAGTACATCCCCCGGCCCCACCACCGTCTCATAGCCAACCACGCTCCGGAAATTTGGAAACTTCTCGTAGTCAGGATTGTCAAAGTCCACCTAACACAAGAAAAGAGTAAGAAACTCAGGAAAAACTTCCTGCAGTGAGAGCCCTCCTTATTAGGTCTCAGTATGAAATCCTCCTGATCTTTCCTTTATGGTTTTTACATCCCCATTTTTCTTAATTCCATAGCAAGCGCCTGCAGTATCCTCAAAGTGCCACCACCTCAAAAGGAGTCCTGAAATTTGTCTACAAGCAAATCTGTCTTTGACCAAGTGATCAATGAACCAGAACAGAGGAAGCAGCAGCTGCATACTAGGTTTTTTTTTTGTTGTTTGTTTTTGTTGTTTTGTTTTGTTTTTTTTAATCAGTAGGAGACATTTATAATCCTAATGCTTGCAGGTTAGGAACTGAAACAAACAGAAACTCCTCCAGTTCTTCCATCTGTTCTCAATGTTAACAGATCTGAACTCTGGTGTTGCCAAAGTTCAGAAGTGGTATGCAGCTTTAATTCTAGCATAGCTTCTTCCCACCTAGCATCTTCATAAATGCCCTTTTTTCCCCTGATGAAGCCGAGAACAAATCTGCTACTCTCACCTGGCTCTGTCTGTCACACGGATGGTGCACAGGATAAGGGTAGAGGCATTCAAACTGATCAGGAGGGAAAAGGATACACCTCTTGTAACCCTTAATCTGAGCAAAGAAGTTCTGCTGCTCGTCGTAATGAGCTGGCGTCACATTCCCTACACAGAAAGGGCAGAGGATAATCAAAACAAGACACTCATGCAGTTATAAGAGACTGAACCAAGTTATATTCCTTGGTAGAGTGAAGACAGTAAATATACTTCCATATATCAAGAAAACTAAGCAATGAAAATGACCCCAGAAATGTTACAAACTGAACATGGCATCAGTCAGCCTTTATTGAGCAGTTGCTACCCCACTTAACAATTGCCATTCTAAATCCATATTCAGCAACTTGTGCTCCGCAGGACTAGGATTTCCAGCTTGTCTCCATGAACAGCAGATGGCAAATGTTGATGAGAAGTTTTTTCATAAAACAATGTTTAGCAGATAAGCTGTGGAATGGACTTTATAAAATTATTATTAGTCTAGAGGAGTCTAATAGTCTGATTTTGAAAAATGTCCCAGTAGTTTTGCAAAAAAAAAAAAAGAGTAAACAAATCCAGTCGTTGTGGCTTCATAACACAACTGTCCCTGCTCAGCCTAAGGCACTGATTATGAAGCTTGACTATCACCACTAGACGTTAAGTTTAATCAAATCTTAAAATACAGCGAGTCATTTCACACCCCTCTATTGTTTTCAGGCTGTTTGCCAATTCAGATATTGCTCATTTGGCTTTTTTTTTTTTACATGTGTTTTCAATTAAGATATATTTTAGAATTAAGATAACGGTTAACCCCATAACTTCATTAAATAGATCACTAGTACACACTGGTTCACAACAATCCCTTGTTTTTTTTTTTGTGCAGAACCTGCTGATAATAGGATTTTTGTTGATCATATTATGACCTACATGGAAGTGTTGATGCAGTACTTTTAAATGAGGTTCTCTCTTCTCAGCTAGAAAAGCACGTGTTAAAGACAAACTGCTGCAAGCTGAATATGACCTAATGCAGAGGGGAAAAAATACCTGCAGTCAGAACTGAACAGCCACGAATTGCAGGGTAATTATAACTGGACATACGGATGTGACGGCCACATGGATTATAGGCCAGCCCACTCCACAAAACTGTGTGCATTCCTGGCGCAATTGTTGAGATTACTTTCTACTGGAATGCTCTCCTTGTCAAGTGCAGTAGTACCTCTATCTCCCAAGGCACCTGCCTACGAATGAGTCTCCACAGGGATTTGGAACTCTACTTTATCCAGTTATATTAGGGTTTATCCATCTTCAAGTTCTCCAGCGCCCTCTATTCAGTTCTGAATTGACGGAGAATTCCTTTTTAGCATGGTGCACCAACTCAATTTAGAGCAAATACCGCATGGAAGAACCAATGTTTCCTCCGGTGGAGAAAATCTCGTTGGGGTAACTGGTCACTCCTAAGAAAGGCCCGGAAGGCTAACTTTGCTCAATTTGTAAACTCCGACTCCAGGCATTTAAAATCTACTGTATCTGAACTGTCCAACCGAAAAACAGGTTTCAAAGTACGATCAGCTATCACTGAAAAGCCAGCCCCGAGAGCATCACGCAGAGCCTTTCCAGGAGCAGGAGATTACCTCCAGGCATTCTCAGCAAGCAGGCTATTCCTTTGGGGTTCTTCTCTTTTCAACGCGCGTTGAATTGTGGCAACAGTACCCTTCCAGCCAAAAGCTTTAAACTGCTTGCTTGGAAGGAACATTTAGAAACTAGTGCGAAATTAACTTTAAAGACAAACTTTCTCCCCTTCTCTAGTAACAGGAAGCCACTTACCTTCCATGCCAATAAGAAGCAAGTTAGAAGTCAGTTGACCCCAGCCACGTTTCCCTTGCTGTTTGTTAATCCAGTTCCAGTTGAAGCCAAGGAAATCCACCACAATCTTCCTTCCAACTGTGTCATTCAGGGTTTGCTGCAGATATAGCCTATATTTCCCCAGAGGAAGGCAAGAATCAAATGTTAAGCATTGTAATGAACATAAAGATGCATCTCTTCAGAGAGACTTTAAAAACAGAGAGAGAGAACTTCTAGAGATTCTGTTCTATCAGCACCATAAACAGCTGTGGGAAGGAAGAGCTTCCAGAAGTCCACAAGGTTTGCCAAATGATTCTCTGGTACAAAATGGAACAGAACACAACCCCACATGAACAATCACTGGGGAAAAAAAAAAAATCAGAATTTTAGATCAAGAACACCACCTCACGGTGCAAGAGGAGGAATCCCTTACCAGACTTGCCACTATCCAGTATCAAAAACACTCACGAATGATCCCCAGATAAATGTCACCGCTTCCAGTCCCCTGCAATGAGTTACCTCATCTACCACAAGCGTGTGAGGGCAAAAAAGCGCTCAGGAAACACAGCATGTTTCCATCAAGCCTTTCGATCTGTAACTAAGCTCCTCTACCAATAGCATAGTCTGCCAAAACCAAGGGATGTGTAGAGCCTTCTCTATCCAAACCCTGCCATGGACAGAGAAGAATCTCTGTAAATATACAATTTGAACAGTTTTGATTATTTAAGTGCATGGCTTTCTTTAATTGGATAATACAGTTGTAGCAGCTATGCAGGAAAAGCTTATACAAATGAAAAGTTTGAGAGGTTTTAATCAACAGTCACTGAAGAGGAACATACCCAGTACATAGACCCGCAGAAATGGAGAAACTTCCACATATCACTTACCTCTCAGCACTCCCTTTTTGTTGTATTTCCTGAAGTCTGTCCACGAACTCAGCAAACTTCATCTCTTCCCTGCTCGACTTGGGTTTGAAATTCTTAAAGTTGGCCATCTTCTTCTCATCATAGTACAAAAACTTGTGTGTGCTGGCACTGTACACCGAGAAGTCCCCATTGCCAATGTTTTCCTGGAGGTAGTCCAGGTCCCACTTGAGAGCAGGATAAACCAGATTTGTATCTGTCAGCACCACTGGCTCCTGGAGAAAAACAGGAAGTTTATCAATTCAAAGACCTTTTGAACTCGAGAACGATTGTATTTGTTACCGCAACCCCAAAAATTCTCTTTGAATGTGGGCAATTGGAAAAGGCATTTAGTGTGATGAGATCCTTTAACCGGATAGAAAAACGCAAAATATGCTAGGAAGTTTTAAGAAAGTGGTGGCCTGCTCCTGCAGCAGGCTCCTAGTAGCAATGGGACAGGTTCCGCTACCTACTTGGCTCATCTCTGACACGCGAGGTTAGACAAACACCGTCTGGGAACCGTTTTAGGGCTGTTTGGTCCTGCCACGTAGCAAGGAGACATCGTAAATTCTGCCTGGTCACTTTCAGCTACAAAGTGGTAAACATTGGCAAAAAGATGTTTTTGAAGATGGAAAAGGAGACAGCGCTCATCTCTGTTCCTAGAGAATCACAGATAACCCACAGCCACCAAAATCGGAAGTTTTCTCATCGCTCCTACATTAAAACAAGAACCACTTTTTTTACACAAAAGTAGCCACCTGCCTCCTCGTGTGTACACACTGAGAAGTAAAAAAGAACAACAGCTGCTCTGCTCCCAAGCTGTACACTCACAACCTCCCTTCTCGCAGGTTTGTCTCCCCAAAACCTGCCAGCCTTACCAAAACCAGACTGCGTTTGTCCTCCGGAGCCACCAGAAGCGCAGTTACCGCCGTACAAACTCCACACCTGCGGCCGCTCTCACTTCAAAAAGCGCAGACGGCAGCCCGCAGCTCTACCTAACGCTTCCCTGACTTCCACCCAAAGAGAAAAGAACGCGAAGCGCACGTTTCCCGCAGCTCTCACAACCCAGCGCTGCCGAAGCGGCGGCGAAACGCTCGTTATAGCTGAGGGGGACGGGACGGGACGGGACGGGACGGGACGGGCCCCCCGGGCCCCGCCGCACCTCGTTCTCGATGAGCTCCTCGGCGCGGGGGTCGCTGTGGCTGAGCCGCGGGATGGGCCGCGTCTCGAAGGAGTAGCGGCGGAGCTGGGCCTCGCTCCAGCCGGGCCCCGCCGCCGGGCCCTCCCGGCACCCCGCCGCCGCCGACGACGAGGACGAGGCCGCCGCCATCGCCGCCTCCCACCGGGAAACCCGGAACTGGACGGCCGCCGGAAGCGGAAGTCGCCCGCCCCTAGCAACGCCGGAAGCGAGGGCACGGGCACCATGGAGACGGGCGGAGGGAGCGGCGGCGGCGGCGGGCAGCGACCCCAGGCGGGCAGGGCCGGGCCGGGCCCGGCTCATGGAGCCCGGGGCCTGCCCTCGTCAGCGCCTCGGCGGCCGGCTCCGCGCGGGGGCAGCGGAGGGAGCGCCGCTGCCCTCGTCCCGTCAGCGGGCCCGCGATTAGCGCTGCTCCCAGCACCGGCGGCCTGAACGAGGGCTGGGCCGCGATGGGTTTCGATCCGCTGAGGCTCCTCGCGGAGGTCGTCACAGGGACGCTGCCCATCGTGGGAATAACCGGGGGGGACGGGCCCAGCCGCGCCGGGTTCACATAGCGGAGCGGACTGCAAAGCCTGCTCGCGCTCACAGTGGCGTTGTGCACGGCAAGGCGCCGCTCGCGTCTGCAAACCCACACCGCTACACCCACGCCGCGCAACCTCCGCCCCGAGCCTTTCTGGCCCCGCCGGCCGCCGTCGGCGGCGCCTGCGCGCTGGGAGGGGGGATGATGGCGGCGGCCGGGCTCGGCGGTGTCCTCTGGCAGCGGGCGGCCGCCCGCCTGCGGGCGCTGAGGGTGGCAGCGCCGCTGGGAGCCCGGGCGGGTACGCGGGAGCTCGGGGGGGAGCCGTGGTGAGGCGGGAGGTGTCCCTGAGGGCTGCGGGGTGGTGGTGTGGGGCTGGGAGGGCAGCGCGGCCCCCCCTTGGCTTGCACCCACCCCGCCTCGGTGCTGTCCCGCAGCTTCGGGTCTGTCCTCGGAGCTGCTGCCTGGGCCCTACCCGCGGACGCCGGAGGAGCGGGCGGCTGCTGCCAAGAAGTACAACATGAGGGTGGAGGACTACCAGCCCTACCCCGACGACGGCTTAGGGTGAGCTTGGGGGGTTTTGTGCCCCTGGGGCTGCCGAGGCCTCAAAGTCTCCTCTGTTGCGTGCTGCTGGATGCCGTGCTGTGAGCTTACAGCTTGGAAATAAATGCTCAAAACAGAAGCAAAACAGAAGCAAATAGAATGAATGGGAGGCCTGTGTAAATATAATACTGTCTGAGAGACTTTGTATGCTGTTGTAATGAGAGGGATAAACTCTATAAATTCCATTTATGGAATAAATATTTCAGGAGAAGTTTAAATTCTGGGGAATATTCAGACATGCCAAATACCAGACAAGAAAGGTTCTGTATTTCAGTGAAGTTTACATTTTCTTCCCTGTACCATAGCCTGACAAGCATGCTTTGACGTATGCCGTTTGATATAATAACAACTTCTATCAGGGTGACGATTGTGCAAGTTGCATGTGAGTTGCACGATTCTTCTTTAAAGAAAAGCATATATGTATAGTTCAGAACCTATAGAAACAAGAAAGTGTTCTTCCATTTTCATACATCTATTTTATAAAGTCTTACACAATATGTATATCAAAACTTAATACAGTTCTCTTGGCTGTTTGTTTTCTGTGCGCCTGTTTCTCACAGGTATGGTGACTATCCCATGCTCCCTAAACGCTCTGCTCATGAGAGAGACCCCTGGTACCAGTGGGACCAGCCAGATACCAGGCATAACTGGGGAGAGCCGGTGAGAATGCCAGTAGCAGTTTTCATGCCGTTAATGCTGCTGTTACTAAATACTAAGACATATGTCTACTTAGTGCTTTCTTTGTAATTCTTTGTCCAATTGCATCCCGGAGTGCAGGGGTGTGTTGCCTATGCGTAACACAGGGACAGTCAATTAAAAGTGAATTTAGGCTGTGGTCATCAGGCTAAACAATTGCTGTGGAAGTGCTGAGGAACGTTAACATCTCATTACCTATAAGAATAACTTTACAAATTAAACTTTCTCTGTAGCAATGGGAAAGGCTTCTCCATTTTCTTTGCCTGATCTGTCTTGGTATCGGAACTTAGTTCAGGTTCCTCTAGCTAAGAAGCCCTCATTTGTGTAGAGGTCAGTCTAGTCCAATGGAAGCAGCTATCGCTGTTTTATTACTCCAGGATTCTTTTGGGATAAAATAGAAATAAGGAGGCTTTCTCTGAAGAAAGTGTGCAAGACAGCCTTAAGAGAAATGAGCAGACAGAACATGTACATTAACTTGCAAAATCTAAGTTCTTCAAGCTCCTTGCCAGGAGTAGCTTTCGGTTAATACATGGTCTTTCTGTGAAGGACTGAAATCCAGCTGTGATTACTGAATCTGGTAATTGACTTGAATACTTTTTATTACAATTAGAAATTATGTAAGCACGTGTATGTCATATGTCATAGTATAAGCATGCAAGAGCACCCTATCGTGTGTACCACAGTAAAATTTTAAGTCTATGTTGTAGTGACTGCAGAAGCAATTACATGGAAGACCTTGCAGTGATTCTGTGCTGCTTGGAACAGGAATGCTTGTATAGTTACTTGTGCCCTTGAGGTGGGATAAGATCTTTACTTGTAAGAACTGACTCTTGCTTATAATTCATAGCTGTAATTTAGGTTTGAACAAGTGCTTGAAAACAAGGCCTCCTGCCCCAAACATTGTCCTTAATATCTCATTGCTTTTTAGGGATGGCACCGTAACGCTCAGGGCAGGATTCAGTTGCTTAATCTCAGATTTCCGTGCCTTTTCAATACCTGAGGGGGTCTGAAATTTCCACGTGGAGTTGGCAGCTGGGGGCCTAGTGGAATATACTGGCACGTTGTAGGTGTTGGCAGATGCTTCTGTCTAGGCAGCTGAATTCTGTTCAGTCTGCCTCTCGGGGGTTGACAGCAGAATGGCTGTGTATGAAAATTTAAAAGTAGGGGATCTAGAGGCAGTACTTGAGCTGCAAATGAATGAGTTCTCTGCTTTCCATAATGTGATAGGAGCCTAGGCAGAACGTGCATAGGACTTCCCTATGTATGTTTTGAGGCAGAAGTCTGAATGCCCTTCTGTTTCAGTCAAGAAGGGCATTAGCTTGCTACTGCCCCTGCTCTTGTCATGAAGCAGCAGCAGCAGCAGGTGCTCTACCTGTTTTGAAGAGCCAGCTTCCAAATGGCAGGTAGTTGCTTCTTTGCTTGAAATAAGTGCTACTTCTGCTGAGGTTTGTGACTGATCTTCCATAAACAAGGGTGCCAATTTGTGCCATGCTTTCTCAACAGCACTGGGGAGCAAATCTAAGGTAGAGTGATTATGCAGATAAATAACAGCTGCTGGTATGTTATAATTAAGCATGCGTGCCTGGTATAAACATATAGGTATAAACATGGTATTTGGAGTCTTGACTTTTACTGTAATCAACAACTTGCCATGACTATAGGTGACGTATTGCCTCTGTGAAACATGAAACACAGCTTCTGGCAGCTTTGTGAATGAGAATGCTGTAAATACTTCTCTCCTAGGTAAGAGCAGCTTGAGTACTGCTGGTAAACGTGTAGTCTTTTTCCTTTGTTCTTTAGATGCACTGGGACTTTGACATGTATATTCGGAACCGTTTTGATACATCCCCCACTCAAATTCCATGGCATACTATGCGCAAACACTTCTTCATTTTTTTGAGTACCATGCTGATCATGTTTGGCATCGGAGGGTTCTACCCATCCTACAGGCCTGTGGTGAGTTACACCCTTGGGTAAAGGGCGGAACAGTAGCTCTTGCTCGTCACTGCTGATGGCCAAAAGGGTGTTTTTGCCGAAGCTGAGTGAGTGTGCGTGTGAAACCCTGCTGGCAGCAGGGAGGCCTTGTTCAGTCTGAGTTATTCTGTTAGCTGGCTTGGCTCAACTCACAGATTGTCTCAGTGAGCAGTTCCCATTCTTGGGGAACTATTTCTTAATTTTCTTACAGGATCCTTCCTTTGGTCTGGGCATTCTCCTCTGCGTGTGTGTGCATGAGATGCTTTTTCCTCTTCTTTTGCCCTATGTTTAAGTTACATCATGATCTGCATCATTTGAATACTTTTGATAAATAAGTCTAAACATACAGAGATGAGCTGTTGGTTGATAAAATGTTTGATGTTTCTGTTAAAGGACATAGATTTATAATAAAAAAAAACAACAGTCTGAATATTAGAGTACAAGGAAAGTCTGGAATGTTCCTACTGAAGCACTTAAATATGAATTTAAGTTGTAACTGACAAGCCTTTTTTGGGGGAGGTAAGGGAGGAAGCAGGGGAGATTGATGGGAACTGGATGGGACGTTTTCTCCTTACCCCTTAAGTTGATTATTTGAGTGTCATATATTTGCTGCTATTTTTCTGTTTTTATAGGGACCGAAGCAGTATCCGTTCAATGACCTGTATCTGGAGAGAGGAGGAGACCCCAATAAAGAGGCACCGGTGGTGACGCACTATGAAATCTGAAAGCTGCTGGAAAATCTGAAAGCTGCTGGAAGTGTTTCTCCTGCATCAGCTCTGCAGGGCGTGGCATCTTTAGTGATCACTGTGACATACGTTAATGGTTGTTCGTTTGACCACTAACTGCAGTGAAATATATCAATAATACCTGTTGTGCTAGTTGTCTTTTATCAATTTGAGAAGGTTAAGCAATGACCAATAAAATTAAATGATGCCTGTCGTTTTTCTAGGCAGGCTACTATATGGGGCTAAGTTCTGAGAGCAGTCCTAGGACTGCTGCTAGGTTTACTTACCTCATGCAAAAATCACCCTTTGCTAAGCCTGTTTGTGTAGGAGGTGTTGCCTGTTATGAAGTGGCTTACTGCAAGTGCTGCTTGGAACTGAACTGCAGCGCAGTCATGTCACGTGAAATGACAGGTCCAAGAGCACTGATGCCGCAGTTGGTTGCTACGTGACCTGAGCTCTGCCACCAGGTTTAGGGTTAGCCTGACCCACAAAGTGTGCCCGTCTGGCTGCAGACCACAGCCTCCTCCGGCTTTATCTGCAGTTTGATTGCGAAAGCTATGCATAGTTACGTTTGATCAAGCTCCTAGATTTTCTAGTGCCACCCTTCCTTTTCCATAAGCTTTTCCCTTCTGTTGCTGGAGGGGGCGATACCTTCAGCACTGATTTATGGTGAAAATTCAGTTCCCCTGTTGCTGTGTCTGAGACCCTGCTCTTTGGCTACAGGAGCAGGTGATCACAGGAGGCTAAGGGCTTGGAGTGCTTCCTATGAACCCCATGCTGTGCTTTGCTCCCAACACCCTGTCGTGACTCAGTTCGGTGCTCTAAGGGAAGCGCGTATTTAAAGGAAACTATATTATTTAAAGGAAAAAAAGCTCCAGTGAAGGGGCCGGGCCGGGGCCGCGCAGGCGCGGCGGGGCGGGGCGGGCGGGGCCGCTCCTGCGGGCGGCGGGGCGGGGGCGGCGCCTGTTGGGCTCCCGGCGGCCACCGGCGCGAGTGCTCAGCTCGGCGGGGACGGCCGGGAGCCGGGGAGGGCCCGGCAGCCGGTAAGGGCCGCGGCCGCCCCTCCCTGACCCCCCCCCCCTGCTCCGCCCCCGCCCCGCTCGGGCTGGGGCCGAGCGGCTGCCCCCGGCCCCGCTGCCGGCTTCGCTGCCCTGCCCCGGTCCCGTGTCCCCGGCCCCGCCCCGGTTTCTGGGCGGCGGGGGGGCTGTGGGGTAGCCGGGGGACACCCCAGCCCTGTCGGGCACCATAACGCTCGGTGCGGAGCCGTTTGTCCCCCACACGCGTCGTGCTCGGGCGCTTGGGGCAGCCCTGGGGCGTGAGGAGCTGGTTTCCGTGCCCCGGTGGCTGTCAGGGAGGAATGTGCTGAGCTCTGCCCCGCGCCAGCCCCGCCTCGCGTGATCAGCTGGGATTAGCGCTGCGCCTTCTGCCTCCTGTAACCGGGCTTGTAGCGAGTGTTTAGGGGAGCTGGCTGGGGTGCTGGGGAGCTGGGGGATTGGGAAAGGAGGGTGCCAGGCCGTCGCGAAAGGAAGGGGCAGTGCAAAGGTTTTAATCGATGCTGGGGTGTGGAGAACGTAGGGCAGTCTGCACCTTAACCCTCGTGTCGTGGCTGAAAGGCCCTTCTCAGCCCTTAGGGTGGCTGCTTTCCTCCTGGGTGACCTTGGACGAGTCTCTCCTGTTCTGCTGCCCACGCTTCACCCTTAGCTGAGGGGATCAGATCAGGCCCTCAGCTTCCTCTGCCTGCTGTGCTGGAAGGCTGGGGGCAGCAGGAACCCTTCAGAGGTTGGGTGCCCGGCTGGGGGAGGACTGGAAGAGTTAGGGCTGTATTGGCAGAATTGGGGTGGTGGAAGAGAGAGGAGGCCTTACCAGAGTGATACCAGGGTTAGTTATCGTGGCAGGTCTTTTACAAAGTACTCCAAGCCACAAGCGCTTCAAGTTAGCGTAGGTGAGGAGTCCTGCCTCTGTCAGCGTAATCCGTGGTGGTTCCAGAGCGTGTGCCCTCACTTGTCGCTGCTTGCTGCGTGCTCCCCGGCACGAGGAGAGCTGGCACAGCCGGGTTTTGCTGTGCACTGTTACCTTTTAAGGGCACCGTGCAGGAAAACACGGCTTGGGGAGAGGCTTTGGGGAATCGCTGCTCCCGTCCTGGGGCTCCCACCGGGGCTGCGATTCGCTAATACGTGAGATCCGTGATCGGATGTTTGGAGGAGGAGTTGTCATGATTAATTAATTAGAGCTCCTGAGAAAAGCATGAGCTTTCTCGGAAGTCTTAGATGCTATTTTGGAGAGATGACAGCAGGTGGCAATCTCTCCCTAAACATCTTATGGAAGAATCCAATATTGTGCATTTCTCTCAGGCAGCCACAAGAGGTTGCTAAAAAGCTGCTTTTTTTTCTTTTTCCGCCCCCCCCCCCCCCCCCCCAGCATTATGAGTCGAATCCTGGATATAGACATATTCATCGTATAGAAGAGTAAGACTCTTCTCTATTCTCAAGACTCTGGCGTTTTTTCCTTCCAAACTCAGAGCCTAGTGATTTAAAGAGGTGCTGCTGCACTGAAGCAAAACCTCAGCTGCAGTGGAGCTGGACTGGTAGAAGCACAGAGGGTAAGAGGTGGGAGCTTGTACCATTCACCTGCCCGAGCTTGTGATGGCTGCAGGCTTCATTGCTCCCTTACCAGAGGGAGGAGGTCTCTTGGCCATTCTCTAATAATGATGGGCTAATCGGGGAGCTGTCTTCTCAAAAGTCAAGCGGCAGGGAGGCCTGGATGTACAGCCGGCAACAGCCAGCCTACAACT
This sequence comes from Cygnus olor, assembly GCF_009769625.2. Classification (NCBI taxonomy): domain Eukaryota; kingdom Metazoa; phylum Chordata; class Aves; order Anseriformes; family Anatidae; genus Cygnus; species Cygnus olor. The sequence continues at coordinate 18,179,974 of NC_049175.1, forward strand.
GATGGATTGCAAGTGGAGGAGGAAGAGGCAGGAAGGGAAGGTAGGGAACGTACCAGCTGTCCTGCTCCCCCACATCAGTGGAGTCAGGCAGCGCTTTGTGCAGTAGGCCCGTGCTAGCAGGTCCCTGCGACTCCTTCTGGGGATATTTTCATTCCCCACCCCTGATAAAGGGAGCAGACCGGGACAATGTTTCTGTGCTAGTGTGGGACACAGACAAGTGGGAGCTGGGACTTGGCAGAAGGGGTGTGATGGAGCCCAAATGAGTACTAGGTAAAGCATACTGGAAGATAGGAAAATAAGCTTTAGAGGTCTGTTATGGTGATGAGGGGGATGTGGCTTTCCACCTTTGTTCCTGGGCTGCAAGAGGAAACAGTTGCACTTGTTTTATTGTGCAAGAGTTCTGTTCAGCTTCATCTGGGCCTCAGCTAAGCTGGGATAAGGTTAATGTGAGAACAGCAGGTACTTTGAGCTTTGGGAGACACTGCTGCAGGCTAATGCTAGAAAACATCCAATTCTCATTAAACAGCATGTCCTGACAGTACATGGGGGAGAGAGAGTGTGCCCTTACCTTCTGATTGGTGGTAGAGAAGAAACTAAATAGGGTGTGGAGTTACTAGGCAGGAGGTCCAAGTCCAAGAAGCAATGCTGACTGGATTTCCCCGTGTGTGGGCTGCTGGTAATTGGAGACTGTAGCTTCATACAAGCCGCAAGATGATGGAAGACTTTTTCAAAACTATTTTTTAATATGGTTTGGCCAGGCAGTGTGCTGGCCACAGCAAGCTACCTCTGTGAACTTGGCTAGGAATGAACAGCCATGTTTTGGTCTAAGTAAGGCCAAACTCTCGATCACTGGCAGTTATAGCCTGCATCTGGACAGAGGGAGCATGTGAACGCAGGCTGTGGTTTAACTGCCAGCCTGGCTAACGCAAACAGTGCCAAATAGCCAGGAGAGGTTAATCCCAGCAAGCTGGTGAGATGCGGAGTGTTTTGCTGTGCTGCCTGCTTCCAGTCATATATTATTCAGCATGATATCATTGGTATCATCCGAGTGCATAGTTAGCAGCTTTGCTTAGCTAGAATTAAAAATTGTACTGCAGCTAAGCTCAAAAGGTTTAGGAACTGCTCACAAGAGTGATGCTGCTAGCTTGTGAATGATATCTCCACTCATTATTTATGTCATTGACATGCCTAAAAGGCCTGGGACGGACATAGCCTGGGATTGAGAGGTGCTGGGTTCTTTCTTTTCATGTAGAACGGGATCCTACATTGAACAACAATTTGTTTGTATTTATATTCAGTGTGTTGCAGCCTCCTGGCTGTGTACTGTTTATGTTTGTCTTTCAGTTATCCTGCCAAATTATTGCCCAACTAGTCTTTCTTTGGTGACATGGGGAAGTTGTGTTGCCGTTTTACAGGTGTTAGCTGATCTATCCAGAGTCGATAAAAAGAATTATTGTCAGAGCTGGGCTTGAAACCCAATGGTTAACTTATGGATCACGTCCTCTCACCTTCACCTGCCATTTACAAAGTGAAGCAGAAAGGCAAATGATTTTTTCCTTTGGCTTCTCAGAGGAGTGAGAACAAAGTACGTTAACTGAATTGGCACATGATAGCATTGCACTTTGTTTTCTGTTGCCACATCACTTTGCTGCTTGGAATTTAGCCTGTCCTGAGATTCCTTTGGCTCAATTTTTTCATATGCATACACTGACATCGTCTTGTTCAGAGGGGGCAACTAGTGCTTTGCAAATACATTTAACTGAATTTCTGCAGCTGATTTAAACCAGCCTGGACTGAAGGCTTGAGTATATTGTTTAATTTAGATCCCCTTCCTTTAACTGAAACTTGCATGTAACTGGGGTATATGAAAAAGAGCTATGTAGGAAAGAAAATCAGGGATCAGATAGCTGGGATTGTTGTATTGTGTTTTTGTTTTTTTCATGATTTCTGAAATACCCAAATTCATCCCTGTAAAACTGTATTCACCAACTCAGGAAGTAGTAAGTAACGTCTCTCTGAGAACAATTTGTTCTCTTGGTACCATAGTAAGGGGGATATTTTGTTACTGGTATGATTATTTTCATGTTGGCTAACTGCTATGTGAAATTACTTCTAGAGCCCAGAAAATGAAGCTAAAGGAGATTGAGCGAACAGCTGTCCAGGCATGGAGTCCAGCAAACAACCACCCCATTTATCTAGCAACAGGTAAAGTTTTTCAAATTCAATAAAATTAAAGTATGAGTCACAGAGAGACTGTTATGTACAGTTGTATTGGCTTTAACTTTCAACAATTCCCACTTTAATAACCTCTGGAAAGCTTACAAGCAACATGCTGAAAACATTACAGTGTTTTCTGTTTTTTTTTTTTGACCTCCAGAGGATTACTTTCATGCCTAGCTTTGACAACTTAAAGGGCTGTGATTTTTCAAAGGGTGAATACACGTTTTTTTTTTAAATTTAATTTCTATTTAAGTTTGTATGACCTCCAATACCTGCTTGCTGTAAAAAATAAAACAAAATAAGGTTACTTACTTGGAATGTCACAAAGTTCACTTTTATCATATTCATTTCAGCTTACTTTCACTTCGATGGTTTTCAGTGATCATCGTGTAGCTTGGCAGCCAAAGAATAAAATTTTCTTCTTCCTAATATTGCCCGTTTTGATTTACATTCAATTTTCAACATTTTCAAAACCTTTAATTTCCATTTCTTGTATTAATCATTATTCGCTACTTTTATAATCAGATTATTTCCTGAAACATGAAGTCAGCCTGTTCACTGAGTTGGCAGTAGGTGAATTTAGTGCTCATGTGGAACTGTCAGCTTGGGTTGTCTACCCAGCACAAGAAGTAATCAGGCCTGTCTCTTGTCTGGGTTTTGCAGGGCTGCCATATTGTTCTGTTTTGGTTTTTTTTGTTGTTTTTTTTTTGGGGGAGTGACTGTCAAAAAAGTGACTAAAGTTCAGCTGTGGCCTTAAAAACAACATTACCACTTTTGGGATAGATAGGCTATTTTGTGTTTCTCTAATAAGGCCACAGTTTTGGTTGGACCAAATGCCTTGGCTTTGATCTGCCTTAGATCAGAGGCTGCATTGTTTCGTTATTTGTACTGCTTTTTTATAGTCTCTTGGGCACTTCTCCTGCCATAGCCAGTTGCAAAGCATCCCTGTGGCAGCTGGGTGACTATTTGTATGGCAGTGTTCCATTAGGCAACGTTAGGTCTATTTTTAGCTTTTATTCTGTAAGCTAGGGAGAAGGAAGGAAGCCATCACTATTTGGCTGCCAGATCTCTGTGGGTCATCAAGGAATGTTTGGTTGGCTAAGGTTGAAGAACTTTTGGCATAGACTAGGTTTAGAAGTTATGATCGTGACCTCGGGTCAAGGTTGAGGGAACAGTATACAGAAGTATGTGGGATCATAATTGTTTCTGGGTTTCATGATGCAGCTGTATTTGTAATTTAGGTAAAGGCTTAATATCAGAAGATTGGGCTGTTTGGATAATGTATAGGAATTATATCTATCCCAAGAGGGGAAGGTGTTTGTACAGCAGCGACCCTGGTGCCCAGAATTTCTTGACGTTCTAATTTCTTTCAAAGCCTTTGTCATAATAGTTGGTTCCTGATTCTGAGGTATTCATTCATACACTGTCTCTGAATGGGCACAGTATCAATGTTGCGTTGACTCTCAAGGGTAGGTTGGTTACCAGTGCCTTGCTCTATTTATATCTTGTGCTCTTGAAAACAGTGCCCAATTCTAAGTATTACCCTTGTACTTCTGCTAGGAACATCTGCCCAGCAACTGGATGCATCCTTCAGTACAAATGCCACCTTGGAAATATTTGAGGTTGATTTCCGGGATCCCTCCCTGGACATGAAGCAGAAAGGAACACTTCCTGCCTCAAACAGGTATTAGTGTCTCATACTAACATATCGATTAGTGGAACTGAAAAGGGCTTTTCTGGTACAAGAAAAGAAGAGGGGGGGGAGAGTGTTTTCAGGGTGTAAAGTGAACTTTGAATCAGTTTACCGCTATCTTCGAGGACTGACTGTTTTTGGCTTTATACAAGTCATGCTGGGTGTTTGGTAATGCAGAATGTCTAGTCTTCCACCAAATATTGTGGCCTATGCCAGCTTTATTTTCTTCTTCTTTAGGTTCCATAAGCTGATCTGGGGTAACTTTGGAAATGGGTCCCCAGAGTCCTCTGGAGTGATCATTGGCGGAGGCGATAATGGGGTACTGACAATGTACAGTGCACATCGGATCTTGGCTTCGAAGAGCGAGCCTGTAATTGGGCAGACAGAGAAGCATTCAGGGCCTGTTCGAGCTCTTGACTTTAACCCTTTTCAGGTATGCAACGTAAAGATACTTATAAACAAATGAAATTTAACCCCCATGAGCTATTCCCCTTGTGTATAGAGATTTATTAACTGAATACGCAGCTTTTAACCTGAAAGAGGCGTGGTAGCTGTGACACAAGACTGACTTAGAACTCTGATTTGGGCTCTGTTGACAACTTTGCCACTGAATTCCCCTGTGACCTGGATCAAGTCACCTTACTTCACCGTAAAACACGACTTGTAATGCTGTTATACATTAGACCATGAACTGTTAGAAATCAGAACACCTTTGTTTATTTCTTCAGTTGGTGTCCAGTTCAGTGGGTTTCTGATCACACTTGAAGGGACTACAGAATAAGCAAGAAGTGAACAGAACACAATTTCTTATGGTAAAACAAAGGCAAATTAGAATTTGTCCATGGACCCTTTTGGGAAGCCTGTACCTTCTCAAAAGGAATGTTCTTGATGCCAGGATGCAGGGCAAAGGCTCAAATAGCCAGAGGCTGGCTTTCAGACCTGTGGTAGAGTTTCATGATGAGTAACACTAGCTGATGACAAATCTAGCTTGCTAGACAGATTTTAAACAGGTTTCTGCCATGGCACAGCTGAAGACATGGGAGGCCAGAAACATGCTCGGTTTATAATCCTGTTAGTATCTTCTTAGCATTGGCTGTGAAATGCAGGTCTTATCTGACTTTGGAAGCTTTGGGTTTTTTTTAAACTTACATTTATTTTTAAGAAATCTGTCCTCTTTCCCAGTAAGTAGGAGTTTCAGCTGAGCTTCTGTTTTTCCTGCAGAATAATCTCTTGGCTTCTGGAGCCAATGATTCTGAAATTTTCATCTGGGACTTGAATAACTTCAGCGTGCCTATGACTCCAGGGGCTAAATCACAGGTAAATTGAGTTTTCTTCCAGGCAATACCCATGCAGTTTTAATATATCAGTAGGCAAAGCAAAAGGTGTGAGTGTGTGGAGTCATCCTGGTCTAAACACCCTGAAGAGAGAACGATCTTGACTTTTGTCAGGAGAAAGATGAAACATAACTGAATGATGGGTTTCATTCTGGGATATGGAAAGAGAGTTGTAAGGGGAGGGAGGGAAGATAGGCTGGCAAGTTGCAGTAGAATGCACATTGTGTGGATGGGTAAGATCTTTGAGGATTTGAATCAAATACCTGACCAGTTTATCTCGTGATCCAGCTGTGGCATGTGTGATGGATTAAGGACGCTTATTGGACCCATGATTTATGATACACACGGCCAATACAGAATCCAGCACCTGCTCCCAAAATGCAAAGGTGCTTTTCCGAGTGACATTCCCCCACAGAGTTTGATTTTCCACTGTACTCTCTGTGGAAAGAACTTTGCCTGCTCCCTAGTGATTCTGGACTGTGCTGCTAATATTTACAGTTGCTTGATCAGTGATGGAAGAGAGGAATCTATATATTCTCAAATCCCTGACGTTAGTCAAGCTAATGTCAGAATCCTGTGATCGGTGTTTTCCTCAACACAGGGATAATGGAACTATGGCCTTTCCTATCTTGGCAGCCTCATGAAGACATCAGTGTGGTGTCCTGGAATCGACAAGTGCAGCATATCCTGTCCTCTGCTCACCCCAGTGGCAAGGCCGTGGTTTGGGACCTCAGGAAGAATGAGCCTATCATCAAAGTCAGTGACCACAGCAACAGAGTGAGTGAAGACCATCATTCTGACTTGCTTACGACATGCCGCCACCATAAATGCAAAGCAGTGGCACAGGCTCTTGAGATCAAATGCTCATAGTGTGGGAGCTGTTGTGACTGGTTTTCTTGGAGCTACAGCATCAAAACATCTCTCTTTTTTTTTTTTTTTCTTAATGAATTGCAAAAACAATACCCTTACCTATTCCTAAAGTACAGGGCACCCTTGTTTTACATTTCTGTCTTCACAGCTCATTTATGAGAAGCCTCCTGTGTTTTAATCCTGTCTTCCTAGATCAACTTTGAACGAGTCCTTCAACTTCTGTATGGTTAGAGTTTTTTGGCTGTGTAGAGAAGGTAGAAATACTTGCTTTCCACAGCAAGACATTGCTATGCTTGCTTTGTGTCAAGTATTCTAAGCAAGTTAATTACAGAATGATGTGGCTCCGGGCCATTTGCATCGTTGCAAGGTTGCATTGCTGAATTTTCATTCTGTGCTATTTTTGTCCCTAGATGCATTGCTCAGGAATGGCCTGGCACCCAGAAGTTGCAACCCAGCTAGTCCTTTCCTCTGAGGACGACCGCTTGCCAGTGATCCAAATATGGGACTTACGTTTTGCTACCTCGCCTCTGAGCCAGCTGGAAGGGCACGCTAGGTGAGGACCCGCTTGTCATGTTGCATTTTCAAGGATCTCCATTTTTAAAAGGCCAACATCTGGGAGGCTGGAATTTAGAGAACTACAACTATTTATTTATTTCAGGCTGTTTTGTTTCACAGTTGACTCTGGTTTTAGCTGGGATGAAAACCAGTGTTCTGAACTTAAAGCAGCGTGTACCAGCACCTCTTGTTGATAGGGTGAGAGAGAGAGCAGGGCGTGAAATCTGTTTTCTTTCTCATCTGTTTTAGGGGAGTTCTGTCCGTCTCTTGGTGCCAGGCTGACCCTGAATTGCTGTTGAGCAGTGCCAAAGACAACCGGATCTTGTGCTGGAACCCCAGTACAGGGGAGGTACATAACAGCAGCTATAAGTACACGTTATCTGCTTTATACAGAGCTGTGTGCTATGCTACGTGTGTGTCCCTTTTTTGTATCCATGTGGAGTGTCAATATCATTTTTGTAGTATGTCTTCTGCATTCTTTCTGTCTGGAGAAAATGAGAATGTTGTGAGAGGCTTAATGAGACTAAAAACAACAGGGATGAGCAGAGATTTCCTCTGACATATCTGCGTGCAGAAGTTGTACAAGGAAGAAAGCTTTAACTATAAACTTAGTTTCAACTAATTATAATTACTCCCTCTGTGTTCACCCATGTAGTGTTCTCTGTTTTTGTCTCTTCTTCCTCTTCCTCGTAGAGTACTGAAAAAAAAGTAGTGGGGGTCCAACTTGAATGAGAATGAGGATCATTTGTTAGAGTCATTGAGAGGAGAACAATATGCCTGCAAACTTTATTTGTAGTACAGTGTTTTCACATGTAGTTGCTTACATAGTCACATATCTCAAAGTTACCATCTTTGAAATACGTAAATATCACAATGGTTTTAAACATTTCAAATGGGACTATGTAAAAATTTCTCTGCACACCTACTTGTTCAATTACGAGTTTCTGTATAAAACTGAATTTTGAACTTTGAACAAATTTCACTGTGTTGATCTTGATGATAGCACAGGGAAAGTACTCTTACCATACGGAGCAAAGTCCAGCTGTGACTCCCAGGCTGGATTCATCTTATGGGGCAATTTGCCTAGCTGACCACCTTTGCCTTGGAGACAAAAAAAGAAAGTAAATTAAACTATTTTTGTAAAAGACATGAAATGCTGTTGTGGTTTCAGGGGATTTGAAGCTCACTGTGTACAAATGTGTAGTGGTTAGAAGAGAATCAGACTCTGAAATGTTCCTGATGACTGATTTTTACTAAAGCCTTTTCACTATATTTTAGAGGAAGAATTTAAAAGCCAAATTTACTGCAGCTGGTTTATCTTTATGCATGCTGATGTAGATTTGCAGAGTTCAAATTCAAGTTGGGCATCTATGCACGTATTATTTTTAGGAGGTTTTCTTGACTTAGTGCCAGTGATTAGAAAATTTTCAAGTGATACAAGACTTAGGAGAGTTTTCAATAGTAACAAAAGGGCATTTACAATGCTGATCTGGTAATTTGGGGGGAATGGTTTGGTTTGGAGGAGATTTTCTTTTGGGGAGGATTATTTGTTAAACTGCTTAAAAATAAATACATACGTTTTATTAGAGGTAAATGCAAGGTTTTATACCTAGGAATAGAGAGCAGATCATGTTCTCACACAGAATGAAGCAGTGATTCTGTGTGCTGGAAAGCATTGTGCCTGTGAGGCATAAAGCAAATCTATTCGTTTTACAAACTGGAGGCTCAAAGTCAAGGTTGTGTTAGTGAGCTGCCCCAAATCAGGCAAAAAGTCTGTGACTGGCCATGAATTGAACTTCAGATTTTTGAGTGTTTGATTTGTCTGCAATAGCCTTCATAGTTTGTCTGTAGCTATTACAGCCCTCTTTTTTTCATTCTACTTCTTTTCTGTAGGCTTTTATTTTCCCTGTCAAATGTGTTCTTCTAGACCATCCTTTCTGTTTACACATTCTTGATCACGACACCTTCTTGCCTATTGGCTTCTGGTTTTCTTGCATTGTTTTCTGGTGTGTCTCCTGTGGTTAACAGCAGGTGCGACAATGCTGTTGCACTCTGATACAGTAGTACTTAAAAAGCAGAACAAAATCCCAATGTAACAAGTCAGTTTTGCTCTACAATTAGAACCCTATTGTTCAGCAGCTTTCTGGGGCCTTCTGTTGTTTGGGCTCTGTGCGTTACAACTCTGTTGCAAATGCATCCTTCAAGCTAAAATATAAGACTTGTATACAATGGTGGTATGTAAATAAGTCTAACATGCTTGTTGTGGGCAAGTAATTTGGGGAAAGCAGAGGGCTATTCTTATATTGTGTGTTTCTGTCTTCTCTTTTTGTGATAGATGGTTTATGAGTTACCTATTCAGAGTCAGTGGTGCTTTGATGTCCAGTGGTGTCCTAGGAATCCTTCAATCTTCTCTGCTGCCACTTTTGATGGATGGATCAACATTTATTCTGTTATGGGTGGGAGCTTAGAAGCTCAGCAGAAGACACAGGCTGACAAGGTAAAGTCCCGTGAATGTATTTTGTCTTGAGGGATTGGCAGTTACTCTCCTGACTTCTGAGAGCATTAGAAGCACACCATTGTAACAGTATGATTTTTAAGGAATGCAGTCAGTCACACCCACTGGGACATATAGCTGTATGGTATGGGAATCAGAAGCTGCCTGTTATGAGGATTTAATACCCACCTAGACACAAATGGACTGTGTTGCCTTCTGACAAAGAGGTATCTCAGTGTGTCTAGTAAAATTCATTAGTGTGTAAAGAAAACAAAGATCAAATATAGTTTTGATGTTATATATATATATATATATATATATATATAATGATTATTATTGCTAGAATAAAAATCAGCACAACTGTTAGAGCAACAAGCTTGTCACTAGGTTAAAATTAAATACATTGATACTAATTAATACAGAACATTATTCTTTATTAGTTCATAAGAGAATTTCTAAAAGTGGCTTTTAAACCACAGTTAGCAACTCTCCTTAAGTCAATTAACTATAACATGGAGCAGGTTAATGTTTTGATACTGAAACCCGTTATTTAGACATTGAATTGATGGGCAAACTCTGAACGAATTAAATGTCAGTAGCCTGAAATTTTATTTTTAATCTGGTGTCTAGTCTTTCAATTCCCACCCTCTCTCCCAGCCAACAAATTCATTGCAATACAGGTTTTAAGAGAATACCTATGAGCTGGATTAATTTTATTTATATAGTCATTTACAGCCGATTGAGTTCAGTTTCATAGGATTTGCAAGAAGCAAAGAATACTTTACAAAGCAACAGCAGTAGGAGATTAAGGGTTTATTTAACCCATGGCAAATTTTCTTTCTGTGCATTTTCCATGTGCATGCATCACACTTCCACACTTCACAATTGGAGAATAGTAGGGTAGCATAACTCATAGATGAACAAAAGTAGGAGATGATGATAGTTATGGAGGCTGGAAGTTCACGACTAAGAGGTGGTATTTTTCCTCTGGATTCCATGGTATCAGGGCAGAAACTCTGAAGACCTGGAGGTTGATGGTACTAGTACCTTGTTAGTTTTGTGGTGTGGTTGGCTTGTTTGTTTTAAGGTTTAGGATGATTGATCTGTAAGTTTAGGCTGTTCTCTCAGGAAATACTTTTTCTTTGGAATTAGTTTCACGTTTTGACTTAAAAGACAAAACATGTAGGTCTTGCATGGGATGCTTTGTTTGGCAACCTTAGCTAGCCCAGCCTTGTGTTGCTTCCTTTCAGGTATGCCAGTCAGAGGTCTTTTGGAGCTATGCCATGTGATCCTGTCAAGCTTGAACAGGGTTATCCTTGGCTAACACCAAATCTATGCCAATAATGTTAAAAATAAAGAATGCTTGTGAACAGCATTGTGTATATGCTCACCAACTCCCTAAACATCAGAAATCCAGATCAGAGGCTACTTCTGACATACTCTTGTCTAGGCAATAAAGTCTGGAGAGGTTATTTCACCAGCCTCACTAAAGTCCTATAAAAGCTTGAGACAGTCCTTAAAACTAACTAATTTGAAAGATTCAAGCAACAGAAAAGGAGTCAGCATTCCTTTATGAGCAATACAAGAAATAAGTTGACAACTTTTGACCATATTTTGTCACTGTCTTGCATAAAACAAGTAATTTTGTAATTCCTGTTTTTATGAGTTGAGTGCTAAGCCAAGCACTATTTGTTAGGGAATTTTTGTCTTGCTAAGGAAACTTGCTTGAAAGTCTCTCAAGGTGAAGTTTTCTTGAGAAATCATTTCTAGGACTGTTTGGAAATTCCGTTGTCTTACATTGGGCTTGGTAATATTTCAGGAAGAGATGCTGTAATAGTCTCTTTCTTCATCAGCATGGTGCGTAACTATTAGCAGTATTTTTTTGTGCTTGCTCCATACAGACCAGAATTGAATTGTATCTTATCACTTTCTCCATCTGATTCTAGATCTCTTCCTCCTTCAACAACCTGGATCCCTTTGGCACAGGACAGATCCTTCCTCCTTTGCAGGTGCCTGAGCAAGTAGCTCAGACCACTTTGATTCCACCATTAAAAAAGCCACCAAAGTGGATTCGCAGACCTGTGGGTGTTTCATTTGCAGTAAGTGAATAGAACATGCTTAGCTGAAAGTGCAATAGACTGTCTTCTAGTAATGCAGTCCCTTTCTTTCTCTGTGAAAACTTGTGATCTTCCTGCTGCTAGTTGTTTTAATGCCTGTTTGAGGCACTGTGTGGTTTCCCATATAGGGGAGCTTTTTTGCTCAACATTCAGGTACATATCCAACATGAAAGAGTCCTGTAGCAGAGAATGCGAGGTTATAAGGAGGAGTTAACAGAGCTAAGAGACTCATACTGGCCTTATAAGCTGTGGCATACATTTCCATTCTCCTGTCTTTCTCCTCTCTATCCAAGTATTTAATTTTCTTCCCCTCTCCCCTCAAAACTCTGGATTTTTCTTTTAGCCTGTCTTTACTTGTTTTCTGTCCGTCTAGTACGTGCTATTTGCATGATGGCTTTCATCATTGCAGCCTGCCTCTCCATGTCAGAAAAGAACAAACAGTTCCAAATTGTACTTTTTCCTCTGCCTTTCTGGCATTTGCAATTGGCTGTGCCTGACAGCACATACACAAGTGTCTTCATTATCAGTGGGAACTACGGCTTCTTCAGCTTGAAGGGCTTCTGATGGGAACTCCCTCTGTGTTCCTGCTATCTATGCAAGTGAAACTTTGGGTTCCTGTGATCACAGCTGGAGTTTGAGTCTGCCTTGCTAAATGAAGAGCTAAGAGAGGTGTTTTTACCTTTGTTTATAAAAAATTTACTTTGTCTGTCTCTCTTTCTCAGTTTGGAGGAAAACTGATTACCTTTGGTCTTACCAAAGCTCCTGGGCAGCAAATGCAGCAGACTTACCCACACCAGGTTTTCATCAGTCAAGTCACTACTGAAACTGAATTCCTGCTCCGATCCAGAGAACTGCAGATGGCTCTGCAGTCAGGAAATCTCCTTGATTACTGCAAGGGCAAGATCCAGACAGCAAAGTTGCAGTTTGATGAGAACCTATGGAACTTCTTGAAGGTAGAATGACTGTGGGTGAAGCACAGAGGTTATTTCTTCCACATTCCTTCGGTGAAATGTGCTGGTTATGCTCCTCTCTAGTCTTTTATATTCCTGTTCTTTAAGATATAAAATCAAACTGAATTGGCTAGTTAATTACTTGTCTAAAAGAAATTTTGGCAGTTGAGGTTTTGTAGGTTGCATTATTTTCCCGTAGGAATGGTCTTTTCAGTGGATTGGTTTGGGCTTCTTGTCAAGATGCTAAACAGAATTTTCTCGTCTCGACCCAAGTCCAAGTTATATCTACTACTCGTGGGGTTCTACCATTACTATTTCTCAAGGCAAAGTCCAGATGGGTAATGATATTCCCCAGTAATGAGGCAAAGATCTGTGGCAGCATGAGGACTACCTGTAGCACTACATAGGATGATGGTTTCATTGGCAATTTCTTACTTATGAAAGAGTTTGGTGGTGAGGAATTACCATCTTTCTAGAGAGGCTGGGCTTATCCTTAGTAGTTTTTTTTACAGACACTCACAGGCAGCCTGCTTGTCTTTGTGGAAATACTGGGATCTTTTCCATAGCATAACATTTGGATGGAGAATCTGGGCCCTTGAATAGGGGGTGCAGTTGCTGTTTAGGTGGTCGCAAGGGTCTTTCCAACAATGTCTTCATCAGCATTGGATGAGAGACCTCAAACCGTCATTCTGCTGAATTCTTATAATTCAGAATGCCCGTGGTCCTACGAGACAATTCCAGGACAGGCAAGACCCACTGCTATTGAGTTTCTTAAACTACAAACAAAACACCTTAATTCTGTACAAAAGATTGTCCTGCGTGAACATTTCTGCATCTGCAGGAACAGTTTCTACCAACTGTTTACAAGTGTCTTATCTATGTGCAGATTGTTCAGTTCTATAGTAGGAACTGCCTGGAAGACTTAATGAAACAGCCAGGTTCTTACAAGACATTAATCACTCATTAAAGCATACAAGTAGTGTGTATGAAGCGGGCTGTGTACAGCTTGTGGGTAACTCTGGGACTGTCTGAAATCCCCACCCAGAGACCTTCTGTAACAAATAGTTAACTACTTTTTTTTGTGTGAAGCCAGCTAGGAGTTCAGGCAACCACTCAGTTTCATCAAGACTCAGATCAGTCCGTTGACTCTGCACAGAGATTAGCCTAGCAAATCCTGGACCATCCAGAGAATTAATGACAAAGTGTACTAAATATGCGCAAAGGCATAGCCCTGACTCTTGGTTGCACCTAACTGTAACTACATGACAGAACTTGAATTTCACCCTTTTTGTCACCTTAAATTCTATAGACTTGCTCACGGTATTCACTGGGTGTACTTGTCATAGTTGAGTTCTTTATCTATAAACTGAGCTGTAGACTTTGCTGCTAGAAGTAGCCAACCATTGGCAGTGTGTAGATGTCTCGGATTTTACACTTTTTCCTTGCGTTTTTCTTTGTCCTTTGTGACTCAGGTGAACCTGGAGCAGGAATCCAGGACTAAACTCCTCAAGCTGCTGGGCTACAGTAAAGAGGATCTGCAAAAAAAGGTAAGGGAGTCTTTCAATACAGAGAAACCTTTACAGGACTAAAGCTGCTTCAGGAAGGTTGTAGGGTCACTGCTGGAACTGAGTGAGTGCTCTCGCAGCACACAAAGAACCAAAATGTATGAAATTTCAGCTGAGGGGCACCTGAAGTCCCCATTAAAAAGTGAATGTGGGAACTTGTAAGAGTATAACAGTAGCTTCACTGGATCAGACCAAAGGGATCTTGAGCCCTGTTATCTTACTGCCAGTCACTGGTGCTCAAAGGAGCGTATAACAGCAGCACAGTTGTGAGAGCTGCTTCTAGTATCCAGCTCTCTGCGTCTCAGAGTTCCTCAGCCAGAAAGAAGATGACAAATGAAGATAGTCTGGCATAGTGCTGTTGGAACTGCAGGGGGTGACTCTTGCAGCACCACGGGCAATGCTCTGAAAAGGATAAATGACCTCTGCTGGGTGGCCAGCGAGGAATAGGGAGAGGTGGAACGTTTCAAACAGGTGAAAGAGCCAGGGGAGTTGTCTGGGACTTGTCAGTCACTTGGTGGCTTTGCTACTCATTTTAACTTTTACAGGGGCTTCACCCAGTGAATGTCTGTTACTTTTCTAGATCGCCTCATGTTTGAGCAATGGGATCCCAGAAAAACAGCCCCTTCCTGAGGCCGATGAGGCAAACACTGCACAGTCAGATCAGGTATGTCCTGTACATCTTGCCAGTCTTGGAGAGCAGCGGAGGGCAGAATGAACAGGAAAGTTTAATTCCAACCACAAGTTGTTGGGCTCAATGCAGGAATCGCAGAGGGCAGTTCACAGGCCTGTCTGACCCTCACAGGGTCAGACTAAGCGATCATAGTGGTCCCTTCTGGCTTTAAAACAAATCAGCGAATGATGAAGACGGACTCCCGGCTGTTAACCCTGCAAGAAGGCTTGCTTCACCAGTGCTGATTTCTTCAGTGATAGACTTAGCCTCAGCCCAGCTTAACTTCATGCTACAGTTCTGGATTTCCTCTGTGAAGCTTCTGCTGTGGTATTTCTTTTGCATTTCTTTCCTTTTCACCTCTATCCTTTGAAATGTATTTTCATGATTTCGGGATGTCCAGCTTCACATGCCTTCCGAGGCCTGGTTCAGCATCTTCTGTAATTTTGTTCTTCTAAGGAATCTAAAGCTGCTATCCTCAAATTAGTAGTCTTCACAAGCCTTAAACACTTGTTGAAGTATTCTAGTGGTAACACTTGTATCATGCATTCCCATCAAGCACCAAGCATGTCTGTGATCCTGCCTATTAATTACAGGTGTCCCTTGTTGGGCTTGTCCCTGCTCCATGTAAAATTGTACAGCTTGCTGGCAGTTGAGTAGACGAATGCTGGCCAGCAATACTGTTGTCATTGCTTGTCTTACACTATCAAGTCTTCTAAGCTTTGTCAATAGCCACGCTTCTCTTGTTGCTACCTCAGTGAAACTGTGCCTGTTGGTAGTGCATTGACAGGAGGCATGAAGGATTTCCAAGTTGAAATCAGATTTATATGAGCGTTGTCAACCAAATGAAGAGCAGCCCCACCCCACCCTGTAAACCATTAAAATGTTTTGGGCAGAATCTGTGTTCAGTGAATAAAGTAACCTCTTGCACTCTTCGCACAGCTTTTGATAAATACCGGTGATGATGTAGCTGCTGTTTCCTCCTCTTCAGCCTTTTTTGACAACCTCATCCCACAGAATATGAGCGCATTGGAGATTCCTGTCACAGAAGGTATACTATATGAAGGTTTTTTTCTGCTGTCTTTAGATAATGGGAGGAGGGTAAACCATAAAATTCTCTAGGGACCAGGAAGAATTTGGTCCACTCCAGCAGATGGATACCTTTAAAACACATGATGCGCCCTACTGTCATGCAACATCTCTCAGCATTGTGCAAACAAATACTTTTCACAGATAAGAGACCTGTTAAAAGTGGAGGAGAATTGTCTAGATGATGGAAGAGTTACTGTCAAGTCAGTGGGTCTGTTTGTTTGTTTAACTGCAAAACCTGATTTGTGTTTCCAGATCTTCCTTTAGCTGGACTTCCATATGTTTTATTGTTTTTTACTGTCTGCTCTTTAAAATGCATGATCAATTCATCTGGATGGTGCCCCTGTGGGTTGACTCTGCTTTCTCGCCTCTGTAGATACAGATGGACTCATCAGCCAAGCTCTTTTGTTGGGGAACTTTGAGGGTGCGGTTGAGCTGTGCATGCGGGCAGAGCGCTTTGCTGACGCCATCATCTTAGCTATAGCTGGTGGGGAGAACCTCCTAAAGGAGACCCAGAAGCGCTATTTTGCCAAGCGGAAGACAAAACTCTCCCTGGTTAGTGACAGTTTTGTTTACCCACTGAGCAGGGGAAGGTGTGTGATACTGTGGCAGATGTTTGTCTGAATATATATGGAAATGCTTTGGCAGGAAGTGGAATGTCAGCAGAATCTGTTTATCTCCTCTTGGCTAGACATTTACTCTGATCTCTCGATAGTTTTTATGACATTGTCTTGTTACCCACCTAGAATGTCTGTTCTCTGTTCCTTTCTTTTCATTTACCAGTTTCTGCCTCAGCTCCCCATGCCTGTAACCTGTTGAGCATATTGCCCCTTTACTCCCCTAGCTCAGCTAGGAGAGTCCTGGCTTATTAATAGCCTAATGGGATTGGAAAAGGAGTAATAAGGGTTGCCAAAGTCCAGCACTGTATTCCCAATCATCAATACTAGCTGCTCTGAAACAGGGCATGCAGATCTTTAGTCTTGCCTAGTGTGAATGCTTTCATCTTCAGTGCTTTGTTGGGCTTTTTTCTTTCTTTGGAGGCATCAGGTATCAATTTCTGTTAACACTGGAGTGCTGGGATTGGTGGAACTTAATGTGCAGTGAGGTGGTTGCTGCATACTGGGAAGTGTGTCTGGAAGTGAATTATCCCTGTGAATACACTTGTTTGAGCAGTCAGTATATCTTGGTCTTCAGTCACTGACAGGCCTTCTTTTTTCCTCACAGCTGCTGTCCTCCATTGTGCAGCAGAAGTGGCAAGATATCGTTTGCACGTGTGATCTACAGAGCTGGAAGGAGGCACTGGCCATCTTGTTAACATACGCAAAGCATGAGGACTATACCCAGCTCTGTGGTATGCAGTGTTGCTATCTTTTGATAAGACATTCCTTAGGGGAAGGCATTTCTGGACTGCTTACCGTAAGAAGCAGACACGTTTGAGGAAGGAAAGCACTTCTTACTCATTACAACTAGCTGGAAGTCTAAAGTGTGGACTGTTAAGTTAGAAGAATGAATTATGTACACTGTAGCTGACAGTCATGGTTTAAAATGATACGTGCTGGTATTTCCTGTCACCTCAATCCATAACTTGGAAAAAAAACAGAACAGGCAACAGACTGAGTTACTAAGAGCGTCATATTTATTATTTTATTCTGTGGAGACAGGGGTTTCCTTGACAGTAGAAGGTCAGGTGGCTTCACTCCATCTGGAAGGGGTTTTTCTGTCCAGCAGGTTCCCATCCCTTTTAAGCTCAGAGATGGGTTAATGACTGACAGCTTCAGTAGTTTTCTCAAACCTGTTAAAAGCCAAACATGCTCAGCAGCGGGTTGTTCTGATAAGGTAAAGTTAAGGGGCAATCTAGTGACTGAACCTGAAGAAATGTTACTTAGCTGGCAACTAGCACCTGGCTGACAGGAATGGCTAAGCTCTGTTGGAGAAGTGCCAGCACTTCATACGAGTAAGATGACATAACTTGAAATGCAAGAAAACAGGTCATCTAGTACAGACCAAAGTATAGGGCAGGAAAGTTGCCCTGGCAGTGGCGATAGTGAGATAGCTCCAGATCACCCTTATCTCCTAGCTTTTGCTGAACATTGATAACTAACAGATTACTTGTGGTCTCTGATACTGGACACAACTCTTGCTGGGAGTTATCCACACCTTACTGGAAAAAGAGCGTTGGAGATTTGGCAATTTAATCTGTTATTTTTAAGGGTTTTCCCTTTTATAGCTCAGACATACAAGAATTGATAGATGTATAAGAAATAACTTCTCTTTTCAAACCAATTGACTTTGGTATTCCTTAATGATGCCAATTTTTCTGTGTTAACCCAGAATTAGGTTCAGATCAAAAGCTGGCAACGTCTTTTCATGCCAAGCCAGAGTAAGAGAGGAGCCTTGGTGTTTATGAGCTCTTCAAAAACTAAGTGTTAAATGTTGGCTGTGTTTCTTCCTTTGTAGACATGCTGGGTGCCCGCCTAGAGTCAGAGGGAGATGCAGCCCTGTCCAATGATGCCTGCCTCTGCTATATCTCATCAGGAAATGTGGAGAGGTTGGTGGAATGCTGGGTAAAAAACCATGAGACTTCGTCACCCCTTGCCCTGCAGGTACAGGTGCTATGATGTTGGTTTGACTTCTCTCTAGGCCAGTCTGGTAACCCTAATCTGTTTGCATCATCACATCAAGTGCGGAGTAGCTGGCTTCCGAAAGAAGTAGCTGGCTCCTCCCAGTCATCAGCCAGCAATGCATATATCCTTGTATAGATACAACCATTACTTTGATTTCTAGGAGTTGGAGGAGCTTTGAATAACTGAAAACATTCTGGTCTGTTTGTCAGCAGTAGTAGTTTTTTCTAGTGAATTTCTTCTGGTATGGTTTTAATCCTTTCTCTTCCAAGCTGATATCTCGTAACTCCTAGAGTTACAGGAATAATTTCTTAGTAAAAAGATCACAGCTGATTGGAACTTCCTTGTGGTTTCTGATTTTCTTTTTTCCCTTACTGTAAAAGTAGCTGTGTCAGGATTTGTGTTCTGGATCGTGTT
Source organism: Cygnus olor (assembly GCF_009769625.2). Lineage (NCBI taxonomy): Eukaryota > Metazoa > Chordata > Aves > Anseriformes > Anatidae > Cygnus > Cygnus olor. Next base: position 18,198,566 of record NC_049175.1, read on the forward strand.
TTTCTCCATAAAGTGCACCTGAAGAAATGGTCATCAGTGGTAGTGTCTGGTGCCAAACGGAGTAATTTCTGTTCATGTTGGACCCGATTTCAGCTGAAAGGGAAGAGCCATCTGGCATTGTCTCAGTGTGAAATGGCCAGTAAAGCAAACCGGATTCTGAATGGTCCATTTCTCCCCCTCCCCCTGCCTGTTCAGGATCTCGTGGAGAAGGTGATGGTGCTGAGCAGGTCCATTGAGATGCTCCGAGGCACAGCAGGACCAGCGCCAGGCCCTGTCTTGGCAGAGCGAATCACCCAGTATGCAAGTCTTCTGGCGTCACAAGGATGCTTGGCAGCCGCAATGGATTACCTACCCAACAGCTCTAAAGAGGTAAGTGAGAAACAGGTTGTGTGAAAGGTTACTATAAGGGGAAAAATGATACTTTCCACAAGAGAGCTTTGGGGTTTGGCTTGCATCAGGACTTAGGGTTTTACCTTCATTATGGTAACTTGACAGTAGAGGTTTGTTTTTTTTTGTTTTTTTGTCTAAGACCATGGCATTTGACATCTTTTGTTTGTTTCTTTGTAGTGCCTTTGATTTGGGGAAAAGGAAGGAAACTTAAAAAATGTAATAAGGTTCCTGGAGAGCACTGGTGGGAAGTAGCTTTCCAGGGAAGCTGTGTCTATTTCTGATACTAGCTGGTAGAAGGGAATGGGGAGGCCAGCTTGTAGTTTGAAGCAAATCTGTCCAGTGGTCAAATGAGAGTGGGGGTTGGGGAGAGAACACCCTAAAGATTGTGAGAAGGAACAGGGAGACCTCATCTGTGAGGGGATAAGTCCCAGAATTTGTCACTTGCGGGTTTTTTTCCTGGTGGCTACTGTGGAAATGGCTAGCTTTGCAGGCTGATGCTCAGTGCTTTGGATCAGGGTCTGCTTTGAATACCACCCCAGTAGCTTCCATTTGAGGCTCTAAAGGCACTTCTCCTAATGCATAGTTTGTTCCAGCTCCTGATCGAACAGCTCCGAGACCGTCTCTTCCACGCTCAAGGAGGGAATGTGGGTGATCAGCAGCCACCCCCTTTCCCCTACACTCGTGTCAATGTAGGTGTCATTAAACAAACATCTCCAGCAGCCAAGAGGGGTTCCACCCCTGAAGGAGTGGCCCGCAAAACAGGTCCCAAACATCCAGAGAAGGTAGGCCTTAAATTCAAGTGCTCATGGCTTGGGGAGAGGGAGGAAGGCTGCTGGGTTGGCGAAGGCATGTGAAGTAATATGAGATGGTGCAGACTGCAGGCGTTGAGGATCTCATCAGTGATATTCTTCCCTGAAGCAAACACAGGCTCTTTGATAATGCAAAAGTGGGCTGTATGGCTTCTTTTCACAAAGTCCTGACCCACATCTAGTCACTGAGGGAGACTGCTACAAGTGCAGTGATCCACTGCAACTTCTAATGGAGTCTGAGATCTCACATACTGAGGGAAAACAGGGCTGTCATTCACTCTCCTGTGCCACCTCACCCTCAGATGTCAGTAAAATTAGTGCAGTATGGCTTCGTCTCAGTTCCTTGCTCAAGAAAACTGTGTTCAAGAAGTTTTGCATCCAGTTTCCTTTACTTCATTATTTCTTCATTATTTCCTCTGGTTTTGCTTCCAGGAAGTGACTATGTGGAAGTTGGTTCCCGAGGGCAAATCCTTGTGAAAGCCTGGGAATACTCTGAAGAGTGTGTTTCCCAGCTTCCAGAGCAAGCTATGTGATGGGAAAGGAAGAGAGGGTCATCAAGTCGTGTGCCGGCAGAGAAGGAAGCACCCAGACTTGTGCTCTTTGCCTTCTCCTGCCAAACACAGTGACGGTTTGAGGGAGGTCCTTTGTGGTCCAGGTAGCAGTCAGGCCTTTGATCCAGTCCATCCAGAGCACTAACAGAAGCAACAGCATCTCTTGCCTGAGAAGTGACAGGGATAGAAAGTACATCTGTTTTATGTATGTGTCCTATATGTCCTTTAGCCATTTCAAAGTCCTTTGTTTTGTAACTGCAGCCCAGCTATCAGTCACTTACCCCTTCGGCACCTCCTCAGCCTTCAGTGCCTTCCCTCTTCGCGCCTCAGCCAGTGCCAGCGTTGTCCGTGACACCTCATCATGCTGCCGCCCCCCAGGCCAGCGCTGGTCTGCAAACAGGAGTCTATTCCAGAGGGCCCCCGTACCCACAGTACAACTTGGGCATGGTTCCAGCGACAGCTTCAGGGCCAGGTAAGCATTGTCTGATAGTTGTGTCTGTTCTCCAGGTGTTCTGTAGACTTTCATAGACCAAAACCTTCAGCAGAGATGGCTGCTTTACCTCTTTCTCACAGGTCTGTTGTATTTAAAAAGAACAAGTCAGCTGTCAGAGAAGCTTCTCAGTGCTTCTGGCGTACCTAGTTCTAGTAACTGTTGCTGCACTGCCACTGTTGTTAAGCATATATAGGGATCCAGGAGCCACTGCTAACTTTTTGGCAGGGTTTTACTGATGTAGCCTGGGTTATGGGGGATACACTAGGGCATGGCTTGGAGAAGGGAAGACTTACTAGGATGAAGGAGAGCACCAGGAGTAGACTGAACACGGAACGAGTGATGCTGATGCACTCTTTCTTATTTGTAGCTCTGTCACAGTCTCAGCCATACAGCCCAGCGGCAGCCAGACCTGGTGGTCCTGTTTCCTTCCCCAGCCAGCCTCCTCTGTCAGGACAGTCCATGCCCATGACACCTCCTGGTGTTCTACCACCTGGACCTGCCCTCTTCACTCCAGCCTCGGTCCCATCGTCTCAGCTTCCTGCAGCTTCTCCTTTCCCTGTGGCAAGCCAGTCTCCTCTAGGTTTCTCTTCAGCACCGTTCAGCTGCCCCATGAACATGGGTTACCCTCAGGGTGGTCCTGGAGCTCCATCTACTAAGCCCCTGCCAGCAGCCAGCCTTCCTCCTCCTCCCACAGGTAAGTACTGCTTGGGTGACTTGCGTGTCCAGAACACTCCTGGAGGCAGTTTGTGGTACATAATGGACACAGGCCTTCTGAGCTCTGGTCTGTTGCCTTAAAGGCTAGATGTGGGATTCTCTCAGGCTAACCTTACAGGCTCATTGTGCTGAGGATTGCGGTGGTGGTGGAATACAGCAGTGATGACAGTTTCAGTCAGGCTGTTCAGCTTCTCTGTCCCCCAGGTTGTGGTTACAAGATGCTGTCTCTTCAGGTTCCCAGTGCAGCCTTGAGTCATCATTCACTCTAGAGGCATCTGATCTGACTGAAAGGGTGGTAGTTCCTGGGGAATTATTGGCGGAAGGCTTGTCGATCTTATCCTTGCTTATGTAACTTAAATGAAAAGTACATTTGAAATGCTGGGGTAGCAAGGCGGTTCTTCTTTGTCCATAGGATGCCGCTTGCCTAGCTTCAAGATAAAATTCCTGTGTGCTGCGCTCTGATTCTCCTCATTGTTTCCTGTTGCGATAAAATGTTTGCCAGGGAATCTCTTCTGGTTTCCTCTCTACAGTGTACTAAGGCTGTGCAAGTTCCTTCTGAAAAGCTATCAGGGATAGTAGTCCAGGGATGTTACTTGCTGAGTAAAAGCTGTTGGTGATGATGACTCCCACCCTGCCTTGATTTTCAGGTTTCTTCCCTTGGCTAGATCCCCGCATGGATCATGCAGGTAGTACACAGAGAAGCCTCCAGAGCTGTGGGGGAGGCAATGTTGCTGCTTCCAGTGAAATGTGGGGTGTGTGTGCATGTTTAGTATGCATGCATGCATGCCTGCTCCTTGCTGTTTGTTGTTTCCTTGCATGTCTGGAGAGCTGTGCAACTAGGGTAGTGGATATACTTGTCCTGAGGACTAGTGACAGTTGAGGATGTTGCAAGTGAAATGAAAACACTGTGCTATTACCGATGAGTTTGGGTACAGAAGACAGAGACTTCTTCCTTCTCTACTTGCCTCCAGTCCTGGAAGGATTAGAGTATTCTCAGTCTCTGTGTCCCTTTGCACAGCTGCTGGGCCAGCAGGATAGGGGAGCAGCCCCTGCTCTTTTCTTGCTTCTTTGGACAAGGAACAAGCCAGTGGCTGTAACTCATCTCATGTTTTTTCCCTGTTACACTCCCAGCCTTGTGCATGGCTTTACTTGTGCTTGTGCTCTCCCCAGGTAGGCTGGAAGAGGTGAGGCTCCCACATGGGCAGTGATGGAACAGAGTTTCCCAAGCAGAATCTGGGGGCTCTATTCCAAGGGGAAATAGAAAGTCCTCTTGGCTTTTGTTACAGGACAAGGTTTGAGTGTCAATCACCATCTTCTGGGGAGAAGTTGGACCGTAGAGCTTTTCAGACTGGTGCTTTGTACTGATGTATCTCCTTGGGGTTCACTGATGGCAGAAAATAGGCATCTGCCAGTCTGTGCTGTCAGTGGGTAAGGCTTGATGTCTTAGTGGGGTGGCTCTGCACAGTGGCTGCTTGTGCCAAAGACCATCTGCCAGGCACAAAATAGTACCCAGGGAGTCTCAGCTTTGTTTAGGAAATCTGAATACTGGGTACCCACTTCTACCACCTAGCAAGCCTCACTGTGTAGAATAGGACTCCAGAAAGGGAGTTGTCCATTCAGCAGGGAAACAAAAGGCCTCAATGCTTGTTAAAGCATATTCCAAGGCAAGGATATCAAACACTTCCTCAGGCTGAAGATGCCCTGTGGGAATGCACTGCTGGGAAGTTTGCTTCTCCTGGCACCGTTTAGCCTCAGTTAGTTTTCATGAGGAGTATATGGCGTGCCTGGATCATCAGTGCAAATAGGCTTCCCTGAGAGTGCTTTCCTGCCTGCTATTGCCCTGGTTTTGATGGGTACTGGTTTTAGCCTGGAAAGGGACTGTAGGATCACTCAATCTAGCCAGACTTACTTCATTTGGAAACTCCTGAACATAAGCTTGTCGAGAAATTCTCACTAGCACAGTGAAGAGAGATCTTTGCTTGTAGAAATCCCATGCTCTCGGTGAGCATCAAGGGCAGGGTGAAGGACAGTAACGTGTTGGCTGATCTCCTGTCTGGCTAGGATAATCCCTGACTTCATCTTGTGACAGTTGTTTTTTTTCTAGGACAGGCATTGCTGGAGACTGCTGCTATGGAGTGTTCTTTTCAGGGTTGCTGAGAAATTGTCTTTCACAAGTAGCAGAGGCAAGATAGCCAGGGTTTTATCCCACCAAAATGCAGCAGGTTCCTGTTGTCTCGTGTCTGATGATTAAGTGCCTGGCTTAAAGACTATAATTTAAATAGCTGTTTCCTGTGAGGATTCAAAGTGCCACTGGGCTGGCATAGTGCCAGGGACTGCTAGGCCACAAGCTCGGTGGGGGCCAGCAGAGTTCTAGGGCACAGAATCCCCAAGCTAGAAATAAGTGCCAACTTAATTAAACTACTGATCCAAACTCATCAGAGAGTGAGTCTTGAAATCATGGGAAAAGGGAGGGCAAAAAGAGGCTGCCAGAGTTTTAATAATAAAGGTAATTAAAGTAATGAAGCACCTTTTGCATCTTTCCCCTGTGATTTTTTTAAAGCTCAGTTGAGGATCAGTGGCTCATTAAGCGTGGCACTGAGCTCCAGCAATTTTGATATTGCCCCATAGAATTATGCCACTTTCTCACAGGTTCTTCCCGTCTTGTGGGCCTGAGGTTATTAATACTGGTGTGACAAAAGAAGCACTGGGGTTTTGTCTAGAGATCCAGGTACCCTTACAAGACAGCCATAGACAAGGTAGTTGGAATTTGGCTGTAGCAAAATGAAGCGTGGTTGAAGGTCTTCTGATGTTGTGTGGTATGATGGATTTCTAATCACCTAGTGTGAGGTTCAGGGCTAGGTACCACTGACTCTCTGCTGAGACACCCTTCTGCTCCCAAAAAATTTGCTGGCCAAGTCTGTTCCTTTCTAGGTGGGAAGCCAGCAAATTTTGGTAAGCTGTGTTTCTGTGTATCCTTTTGGAAAGGGAAAATTTCAACCCACCTCTAAAGTCTTCCCCTATCGCAGTAACCTGCACCACTGTGGACTTCCACAGTGAGGCACTCCTGTAAGTGTTCATGAGAAACCCTTTCACCCATAGAGTAGCCTTTGCTACATAACCACAGCACTAGATTCTCTGTTTGGGGAACCCCAGGAAATCCCTGATCCCACATGCTGGTCCTGACCAACGTCCAGCCCTGACTCTGAGGCTGACTTCTGCAGCCTATGCAGAATGTGGAAGTCTTCAGGTAGTTGAAGAAAAGGCTTTCTGTGTGGGTGTAGAGGTGTACCAGGACAATCTGATCAGATGTCACCTCATGAAGCCTGTGCACATATTCAGATGCTCAGAATGTCATTAAGAAAGCAAAAGGAAATCCAGAGCAGTTCTTGGGTCTGTGAGCTGAACCTCAAATACCTCAGCTGAAATGGTCTGAAGGTGCAGTGATGGGGGAGTTAGAGACATGGGCCCTTTGCTGATGGGAGTTCCGAACCATGAATTGCAGCTGTGGCCATCTTCTCCAAGTGTGACATCTGTGTATTGTTCTCTCTTGACAGCTCAGGAATCTTGGACCGATCCATCTGTAAGAGGAGGCCTTCAGAAGAAAAAGGTAAGCTTTCAACTAGAATGTGTGTTGGTTGTCTTTTAGCCAGGGAGCTGCATGCAAAAGATGCATTCCTATAACTGCTCCTTGTCACACTCAGCACCTCTCATTCCATGTTGATCTGCCCAGTCCTGCACGATACGCAGTACTCGGATTGCAGTCTAAATCACCTTGACTCTTTGCCATCCAAAATCACATACCATTATCCAGGGTGGCTGTTTAGTAGCATGATTATGTTGTCTGTGGTGCTGCATCTTCTCTCAGTACTTCCCAGGCTGACTACAGTCACCTGTTGCTAGAAATACAGATTTAATCATATCCCCTTGCCCACACACCTTTTTTGATGCAGCTTGAAAGATCATGCTAAATTAACACCTGACTGTTGGGGGCAGCATTCCCCCTCAGCATGGTGAGACCCACAGTGAATTTCCTTAGGTGCTGAGATGGCACCTTCTGAAAGAAATTGGGACAGGTGTAGCTTTGAGCTGTGTGCCACGTTTGCCTTGCTGCTCTCCACCTTGTAGTGAATGCAAGCTGAGCTATTTTGCAACAAATGCTCTCAATACCCCATTTCTATTACTGCTGCCTGCTGGCAGGTGCAATGAGAAGCTTCTTTGGCACCATTCCCGCCCCCCACTCCTCTTCTTTAGCTTGGAAGAGACTTCTCGCCCTTTTTCTGGCAGCATAGCTGGGAACCTGCTTCAGGCTGTGCTCACTACAACAGGATTAGCCTCTAGTTAAAGCCATCTCCTTTTGATCTAGCCCTGTCAGAGTGAATCTATCCTGACTCTCTGGCTTAGCAGGGGCATGATGAAGTGTTTGCAAGAGGATTCTCCCCCCATGTCGTGGGATTTTCTTCAACACTTGCTCTGTTGGACACTTTACTGCTGCTAATCTCTACATTCAGGACTCGTGCCATCGCAGAGCCAAGGCGGCTTTCTGAGGACCAGTGCTTTCAGGGGCAACGGATCTCTTTGATTGAACAATTCCAGAGGGGTTTTCTTGCTGTTGCTTTGGCTGTTCATCTAGGATGCAAGAGGAAGGGCCCCATGCTCTTGAGTCGGGGGCTTGAAAGAACAGGGATGTGTTACACATCTTGAGAACTGGGCTCTCTGCAAGTTAGAAAGGATGTTGAATTTGACTGTTGAGAGTGTAATCAACCCTTCTTCCTTGGATTTGTTTTTTTGTGTGATTTTTTTTCTTTCTTTTTTAATCTTTCTTTTTTTGCTGACAGTTGCCTGAGAAATTTACTCCTCCAGCCCCCATCACAGCTCCAGTAATGAGCCTTCCCACTGAGCCCCAAGGGATCCATCCTTCGCTCTCCAGGTTGCAGGAATCTGGCCAGTCACCTCCAGGAGCACCGAAGGAAGGCAGCCTGCAGGTATCCAGGGAAAGCGTGGTGTTCCCCAGCCACCAGCTCCTTGTCAAGTAGAAAAGCAACTTGGCTTTTGAGATTCTTGTTGCTTGGCAGCTGCAGGGCTTATGCTTGCTCCTTTGTCCTTGTAACGTATCTCTGCCTGAGTGTTAGAGGAATAGTTAGAATTGCTGCCAGGGTGGAAAATGACACCTGGGTATGGCTGGGAGGGAGGGAGGCCAGACAGGCTGTCAGCCTGCTGAGAGTTGGGAATCCTCAGGGGCCTGAAGTTGCACTGCAGTCTGAAGATGATGATATAACTCAGTGCTTCCAGGTATTCTCTGGATTTGCCAAGGGGTGAAATCCTTTTTGTTCATAGTTGCAGAAGGGGAATCTGTCTGCTCCAGCCTTTCATGCTCCTGTTGTATTCATTCAGCTGCTTCTGTCTCTGGCAGTATCACCAGCTACCTGCGGAGAGAGTTGAGAGGAAGGAGTTGCCTCCTGAGCACCAGGGACTGAAGACCACCTTTGAAGGGCTGGTGCAACGCTGCTCGGCTGTTGCCACTGATCCAGTAAGTCCTCCCTTTTCTGGCCTTCGGTTTTTTTGTCCTCACTGACGTTTGACTGCTATGTACTTTCTTCTTTGGTCACAGTAAGAGAGGGAGAGTCTTTTCCATTTAGCCAGTTAATCTCTATCTGCCTCCTTCACTTAGGCCATAGGATTGTCCATCTCATGGGATCTGAGATGTATTCTCTAGTGTTTATCCAGTACTTCTCATTGCCTCTTTGGAACAATGGTTCTGTCCTCCTGGCTCTTTTCTCTGAGGAAAGCAGAAGGAATGACCCAGCTAATTCAGCTTCCTTTTTCACTGGCTTGATCTGCAGATAGTTTCTGCAGAGCTGGTATTGCCAGCCATCCTCAGAGCTTAAAGGGAAAGGCTGAGATATCCTGGCTGAGAGAGAAAGCCAGACAATCTTTGTGTCTGAGTCACTGAAATTTCTCCATCCCAGCTCCTGGAAGGCTGTTGGCACGTGTGCTGCATAGCATGAATGTGTCAGGCCAGGCTGTGTTCAGAAGCAAAACAGTGTTTAACACATCATGTTATGTTAGGCTGTAAGGTCTTCCCAGACCTTGGGGCTACCGTGAAGCCTTCCAGGTGACTTTACTTAGTAGGTGTTGGGAAAAGCACTGAGCCCTGACTATCAAACTGCCCTGGAGTCAGACAGCTTGTGTGTAACAGTAGTTTCAGCATGTTTGCTGTGTGCATCCTGGGAGTGCAGTGTGTGTAGCAATTTCTGGGAGATAACCTAAAGGTTCCCTGTAGGGATGGAAAGACCTGTGGTTTGGGCTTAATATTCTCTAGCTCTAAGTTGACATGGAAGTTGTGTGGCTGGATTGGTACAGCAATACAATGCACCTGAGCTCCTAAGCGTGCCAGGCCTGTCCCAGCATTGCCCAGAGACAGGTATTTCTATCCACAGTATAATGATAACGTACCTGTGAGTGGATTATCCACGGTGAGACCCCAGTGTGGTCAGTCCCACCAGATCTTCAGTACTCTTGTCAGTACTCAGATCCTTTTGTTGGTGGCTGCCTGGAGTAGAAAGTATATTCCCTCCTTTCTAATAGTTGCTCTGTCCTGTAGTCTGCAAACACTGTTAAAAGGGAGAAATGTCTAGGCTGGGAGATGAGAAATGGGAACAAATTCCTGTCTTGGAAAGAGAACATGTGCATAAATATGTGCACAGTGAGGTCGTGGCTGGTTGTATCAAAGTCTCTGGCTGTGATCTGTCTGGCAGAGGTTGTGATGCTGCTGAAATGCAAGGTGCTGTACGAAGAATAGAGGGGAGGGCTGAGTAAGAGCAAACTGATACTGGAAGCAGTGGGTTTTAATCCCTGGCAGAGCTAGCATTGCCTATTTCACTTTAGAAAACTCGAAGAAAGCTGGAGGATGCATTGCAGCGGCTGGAGACTTTGTACGAGAAGCTCCGCGAGCAGGCGGTAAGTAGGTGCCACCATTCCCTGTGATTGAATTGGTTTCCTGATCCCACCTCTGTACTGGGCTGTGGGCCTTGGTGTCCGCCTCAGTATTTCCAGCACATATCCTCTTAAGAAAGCTAGGGGTTGCCGAACCTTACAATGTTCCTTTAATCCAGCCTGCTTTATACATTTTTTTTCCTCAACCGTGGCCCAGAGATAATGTAAGGAAAAGCTGGGGAGGTATTTGCAGGGTGCTTTTCCCTCAGGAAGTATACTGATAAATAGACAGGTTCCAGATGGGAATGGGCAGTTGTAAAGGAATGTTTTGGCGGTGGTTATTAAGTGTGAATCTAGTGTAACCTCCAGCTTGAAAAACTGAAACAGCTGATGCCAATTGCTGGAGGGTTATCAGTCAAGGGAAGAATCCATATAACATATATTCTTTCCCTGAGTGTCCATATTATGCCTGAACAGAGACAGGATTCTGTGCTAGATGGACCTTTGACCTCCACAAATACATCAGATATTCAGTTAATGCTGAAATGTCATTACTTAGGACTTGCATTCACTGTAACCCAGCCTGGGTATTGGTTTAATGTTTGTTATGGGCTGGGAAACTGAGGGAGGGAGCAGGCTATTCCTCCTGCCTGTGCTTGGCTGTGTAGGTGCTGCGTTTCGCGAGGATTAGGTAGAGAGCAGGAGGGAAGGGTATGGAGGGAGGTGGGGGCCTGTGTAACAGTGTTGGGCATTCTGACTCATTTCTACTCCCTTCCCACAGCTCTCTCCAACCATCCTCATGGGTCTCCATGAGATTGCCCACTGCATTGAAGCTAGGAACTACCAACAGGGTCTCCTGGTTCACACCCAGGTGGTGAGCAGCAGCAGTTTCAGTGAGGTGTCTGGTTTCATGCCCATCCTGAAAGTCCTCATGACCATTGCTGGCAAGCTGAATGTATAAGGTGCGAAGCAGCTGGTGCAGTGCACAATGAGAGCTGGTGGACTCCCTCACCTGTCGATGTGCTGCAGGTTGTGGACTCTCCTTCTGACTCTGGAGAAATAAGTCTGTGCCAGCGCCTGGAACTGTGCTGAGCCAGCATGCCTGGCCCCATTTGCTCTCCAGACAGCCCACTGGACTGTGGGTCTCCTGGAGGCTGTTCTCTCCCTGCTATTCCCCCAAAGCTACTTTCCAACCCAGGGCTCTCAATTTCAGGTTTTCCAGGTTACACAGATTCCCCCCAGAACTGCTCTGTGTAGTCTCCTCTTCCCTGTTCCCCCAGCACGAAGGGGAAACTTCCTCCTTCCCAGGTTGGCGCTGCTTTTCAATAAGAAACAAACAGGGCTGGCAACCTCGGGCTCTATTCCCTGCTGCCTCAGTGACAGCTGGGCTCCCTTGGGACATAAGCTGTGGTGTCCCTGCTCCATTGGGCTGCAGTCAGGATCTCTCCTCTGGTTCCTCCTTTAACTTCATTCTAATCTTTGACTTACCTCTTGCCCCTCTGTTCCCATACCTGCTACAACTACGGCTTACTACAAGCCTGCTCTGGGCTAGCTTTGGTTCTCTCTTTCTTCTTCACCCAGCCCTCTCTTCTAGAGGGTAAACAGGAAACCCAACTGTCCCCACACTATCCAGTATCCCTTTTCCCCCCTTAAGCTGTAGGCTTGAGCCTTTGTTTCAGACCCAGGACTGGTTTCACCCTTCCAGCTCCTGGGACTCCCATTCAGGAATGCTGACAAGTTGGGCTGCCCTGTGTGCTCCTCCCCTGAGCCAGCAGCATTGTGTGTCTGGGCTAAAAGCTGCACTGGCTGGCTGGCCTTTTTCACTTCCTTTATGCTGGCACGGTTGGCTTGTTGCCAGCTGGTGTTATCTAAAGGCTTCCTACATTGGGATTTCTGGGCAGTCTAAGGGCTTTAGAAGCAGCAGGGGTTGTACAGGTCCCTTTAAGTATCCCCTTGAGCTACTCAGACTGACCCAAATGCAAGCAGGAGGAGACAGCTCGTTGTTCCAAGCGTGGTGTGTTCATTCTGCCTCTGGCAATGGGTATTTGTGAAGGTTGTTCTCAAAGGCCTCTTGGCACCATGCTGGTAGAAATGTGCTGCAGGAGGAGGCATTGTCAGGTCCCAAGGACGTGGCTGTACTGAAGCTTCTCCTCACTGTGGCATTTCCTCTGGGGGTAAAATAAATGAATGAAGCATATCTGTCCTGCAGAAGAAATCTGGGAAGGTAGATGGAATTTTAGGGCACATTTGTGTCTTTCCCTCTGTTCCTCCTCCCTTGTCTTCCTCTCTCATCCTCTTTCATGCTAGCTGGGCAGCGCAATCCTTGGACCCTAGATGGGAGCGAGGCTTCTTCCCAATGTTTGGCTGCAGCCAGCCCCTGCTTTCCTCTGCTTGCTGCTTGAGTGGTAATGCCATCGTGGGTCTGTGGTTCAGTGACTTACACGGATCAGCCTGCTCTACCATGGGACTTAGGAGGGAGGGGAATCAGAGAAGGGAGGGAGAGGATATGTCTCATCCTCTCCTTTCCAGGTCAAAGTGCCTCCTTGTTGCTGCTGTGTTCTGTTTCTATTGCTGCACTTTGATGCACTGAGAGATTACAGAACAGTGAAATAAAAGCTGTGTTTTGTGATGCTTCCAGCGTTTTTCATAGGCTTGGGCCTAAAGACAGTTGCCTGTCATGTCTGGTTACAGGGGGACTTCTCTCAGTCTTCAGGGCCTACCACTGAGTTCTCAGCTCAAAAAATGATGGCAAACCAGATCATGGGCTCTGCAGGTGTGGGCAGCAAGCATCCTGGTTTGAGACTTCAGGTCTTACCTGCTCCACCAGGCTGCAGGATCAGAGAACTGTTCTTCAAGACACCTTCCTCAGTTGTTACTATCCTTCCGCATCACATACAAGAAGGTCCCTGGGATGCTGGGGTTCCCCTAGGGAATCACAGTGGTGTTGGGGATTTTACACTTGGCATCAGAAGTTGGAAGGAAGGAAGTAAAGAGAGCCCTTGATGAGATCCTTTTCTGTTAGAAGCCAATGTTATGCCACTTGAACTAGCAGGAGGATCTGACCTTCTTTGTGGAAATCAAATTTATACCGTTGAATTGGCAGTTCTTGCCATCAGTTAATAACTTCTCAATCTGTTAGCTGATTTCACCTAAGTTTTTAAGAAGGTAGGAAGGCTGAGGTGGGACGGTACTGAGATAAAGAGGGAAGAATCAAAAACAAAATAAAAAATTGTTGCCAGCTGGCTAGCTATTATGTTTGTACAGGCCAGCCAGTCAGAAGACATGAAACTGAAGTACGAAAGACTGTATTACCTGTCTTGGGATTGGGATGACTTGGGAGGAAATAAAGGTTGAGAAACACTGGTTGGTTGGGGGAAGATTTGGCCACTGTTGGGAAGGGACCATGGTTTATGAGGGTTCTGGGCTATTAGGGACACAATACACACATTCAGGGAAAAACAGCCTTTTTAAATTCTGCTTGCAGGGGCAAATGCCAGGTGTAGGGGAGCCTTGCAGTGCTGTGCGAGCAGTTAGCAACCACTGTGGCCTCCCAGCTCTGCTTCATCGGGGGAGATGCAAGCTGATCTTCAAGGGTTGCATTTGTGTTGTGACCCTTGGATTCTGCTTTTCTGGATCTAGTTGTGGTACCCTGTGCAGTCCAGCCTATTTGCTTTAACTCAGGCCACTTGTACCACTGAGAAATGAGGATTTTTTCCATCTATTTCTCAGATGCGTTTGACTTCAGTTTCCTCCAGCACGCACTGCACCTGCTATCCCTGGGTTCATGCAGAGACTGCCTACTTACCATGCTTTTGCTCTAAGTCCTTCCTGCTTGTCCCCTTTGTCCCCCCGTTGCTCAGTTCTGTTTCAGGTTTATTCCAGTGAGCACTGTCCCTAAAACTCTTGGTATGGAAACCAAGCAGGTGGTAGTGAGGGGACCTACTCGAGGGGCTCGGAGAGGCTGGAGGCCAGGCCTCAGTCTCTGTGGCCCTAGTGCTGTTTGCTGCCTCGGAGGTGCAGTTGGAAAGCACTGCTCCAGGTACGGCACTGTCTGGCTGCTAACAGCTTCTGGTTTACAGACAGCAGCCCGTCGGCCGTGCCTCCTCCCATGTGGGCACATGCTGCTGCAGCATCCCTGCGCTGCTGTTTCTGTTGGGTGAGAAGGCCTTCGGTTTGACAAAGAACTGGGGGGCAGGAGGAAGGGATCCCTGGGCATGGAGAACAGAGCTCTAATCCCGTTGCAGATAACATCATGTCTGTAGGCTAGGCTTGTGTGTGTTTGGGGGAGCTGGAGGGGCAGAGATTGTTAGGCAGTATTTGTTTGTAAAGCCACTTGCTCTGAAGATAATGCTTGCACTAACTTCTATTGAGGGAGCAGTGTGAGTCCCCACAAAGTCCTTTCCCAAAGTGTCTTTGAAGCCAAGAACCCATTGAAAGGAAGAAAGGCCAAGAGAGGGGATTAGTTTGTTCAGCAGCTGTGAATTTCAGTGGGAGGCTGATGAACTCCAAAGTCTTTGTTGAGATTTTTTTTGTAAGGAGCCCTGCTGGAGGGAGAGACCCACACGGGGGCCGCGGCCTTAGACAAGAAGGAATCCGAAGCGGCAGGGAGCTGTAAACGGGCCACAAGGACTTTTCCCAAACACTTTTCGGAAAAGGTGTTGTGAAGAGAGCGGAGGGGGATTAGCATGTGAAATGACACTTTCCATTGACTCCACAGAGGGGAGGGGAATAGGGCTGGCTGGCTGATTTATTAGCATTTTGTTCCCTTCTCTTTTCTGCTCCCCCAGCAGCCCCCCTCCCCTTGCTCCCCTCCTCCTTGAGCCGTCTAAAGAGGTTTGGATTGGAAAAGGGAGAGGGGGGCTGCCTGTTTGTGTGTCATCTGGGCGAAGGTGACCACCTGGGAAGCTGAATGTAAATATTTCTCCTCTGAGGAATGCGCCTTCATTAAAGCGAAATGAATACATGGAAGCATCCAATCCTGCCACACAATGGCAGCAGTGCCTTTACTGCCTAGGGCTGCTTTTGCTGGGGAGGGGGACCCCTCCGGGCCCCGACCCGCTGCTGAGGTCAGCACATTTTGCAGCTGCGGTGTCGCCATTTTGTCCCAGAGAAAGAAGCATGCGGCGGTGGGGCCCCTGCTACTAATGCTCCCTGTGTGCCCCCTCGCTCCAGCAGGCCTGGGGAAGGATGGGGACGCTGTTCCCCTTCGCCAACAGGCATCACCCTGCCCGGTGGGCGCATCCTGGCCTGCGCCACAGTCTTCACAGGGCACTTGTGTGGGGCAATAGCACACGCAGGGGAGGGAAGGAAACAGCTTCCACAGCTTCCCCTTTTCTTGCTTTTGAAGCTGGCTGTGGAGTGGGGGAGCACAGAGGGACAGCGGGTAGAAGCTGTCCTCTGCCTTGCGGTTGTCCTCAAGCTAGCCTGTGCTGGAGCTTTCCTCTGCTAGGTGACAGGCTCTCTGCAGCTCTTTGCTTTCCTGCCCAAGGATGTGTCCCCACCCCAGGGAGCAGGGCAAGGTGGTGGAGGAACTGCTGCCAGAGATGCAAGGGAGACCTGGGGCAAGGTCCTTGTGTTAACAGGAACTTTGTGCATACAGCTGGTGGCTTGTGTCTGGAGTAGAAGTGTTTCAGCTTTTCCTGAGAATAGGCCAAGATATTTTTTTTTCAGTTTTTGAACTGCCAGATTCTTGCTTGGCATGAATACTCTTGCTCTGGTGGGACCTCAGCTTGCCCTAGGTCTGAATTCCCACC
This sequence comes from Cygnus olor, assembly GCF_009769625.2. NCBI lineage: Eukaryota > Metazoa > Chordata > Aves > Anseriformes > Anatidae > Cygnus > Cygnus olor. The sequence continues at coordinate 18,214,209 of NC_049175.1, forward strand.
CCCATCAAAGTAGCCCTGAGATGAAGGGGATATTTTATAACTGAGACACACGTACAGACTGCTGAGTGTCTTTAGTGTGTCACCTCTGAAATGGGCACTTGGGCCCCTATCTGCTCCCCTCTCACCTCCTTTTCTTCTCACAGCTGCACCACAGTTTGAGCTTGCCTGAGGCTGCATCCAAGAGAGCAAACCCTTTCCTGTCATGGTAGGGGTGGAGGTGGAGGGAACTGGTCAGCTCTCCTTGTGATAAACAGATGAGTAAGTGGCTGTGTTGTAGTCTCCAGAACTATAACTACATACATCTGCACATGCAATTGGACAAACAAAACACCCAACACAACAGCATTTTGCAAGCACTTAGCTACTGATTTATTGCATTGGCTATTGGTTTACAAATATTGTCTACAAGACAGATCTGATGGCCAGTAACTTAGCTCTGCTGGCTTCTCATCTGTCTAAAGGACACTTCAAACAGCAAAGTTGAGTATAAATTCATAGCCTGAGGGAGATCACTTTGATGGTGCAGAGTCTTCTCAGATCCTGCTTCTGATAGCCTCTTCCCTGCCTACCTCAGCCATGGCAAGGGAACAGAGATGAATCAAGCAAATCTTCCTGCTGCTTGCTTAGCCTATAGAGTATATACAATATGCCGTGGAGGAAAAAATGTTATGTATACATCACAGTAACTGTGCAATAAATTAAACTTCAAAGTGCTTCACTTTCCTATTTACAACACCATTAAATAGAAACTGACATTTTCTCAGACTATGAGGAAGTATTTAGTTAGTTAGCTGACAGGGTAAGAGTGCTCAGCAAGTACACCAAGAACTGGGGAAGGGGCTCAGCTGGCAGCTCCTCTCTGGGGGAGATTGGGATGGAAGAGGGACTGGAGAAGTGTGAGGGCATCATTATGGCACCAACCAGTCAAGCGCTGGGGTGAAAAGGGAGGCCAGACCTGAAGGCATTGAAGATGCAGAGCAAGCATGTAAGAAAGCAAGTGACGTGACCCCTTCTTAGGACAAATGTTTAATGGGCAGGTCAAGCAGCAGCTTGAATCTTGCTGCTGCTGTCTCAATTGCAAAGCGAAGCATTGGAGAGTTTAGCAAAGCTGTGAAAGGGTGGGAGGCGATACTGTGGGCTTCCTGGAGGCTGGCTCACTACAGGAAGGAGTTGCACACCTTTTCTCTTTCCTCAGTGCAGGGCTTAATAAAAGGCAGTAACAATTTTCTTTTAGGGCCTCTTTTTTTTTTTTTTTTTTTAAACAGTACTAGAAGCCTCTTCTGTTTTAGGGTATACCACTCTGAGTGGCCCACATCTAGTGGTGCCATCTTAGCTTCCTCATGTTTTCCTGAGTGTTGATCTTGCTTGCTTAAAAGCCCAGAGCAGCGTGAGCAGCACTTGCCTGGGGAACAGAAAAGCTGAAAGGAGCAGGAGCCACGGAGAGCAGCTGCGTTTTCAGCAAGAAAAAGAGTCACTGGATAGAGTAATCCTGGGCTGAAGGGACCAAATCTCACCTGGTTTTGTCAACATGAGTGTCCCAGAGGTCATCAGCCACTGCACTAGCAGGAAATGCTCGGTATGGCCAAGGCCCAGGGGAGCTCTTCTGCCTTGTCCAAGCCCCAGTGAGGTGATGCTGGGTGAAGAGGCCTTGCTTGGGAATGAGACAAAGCTAACCCAAAAGGAAATGGTGCCAGGGGTTGCTGGGGAGGTGGGGAGGGAAGGAGAGGGACAGAGAAGGCCGTGGAGAAGCAGGGGACAGTTAGAGCTTTCTCTTGAGCTTGCGGCTGGCCCCACCACTCCCGCTCCGCTCCCGCTTCTCTTTGCGGACGCAGAAGTACTTGGTGACCCTTTTGCGGCACTGCTCGCACCGCACGGCACAGCACCAGTGGAACTTGCAGTTACAGCTGGACACCATCTCAGCCCGCCTCTCCTCCACCGCCAGCCCGCAGTCCCCACACAGCCGCCGGCAGCTCCGCTTCTCCCACTTGCTGAGCGCCTTGCCTCTCTTCAGGCACTCCCTCCCCTCCGTGCCGAGCAGCCCCAGCGTCTTGTTCTCCAGGCAGTAATCAGGAGAGTCTTCCAAGTGGACCAGCTCCTTCTTGGAGATGGAGCTGAAGGTCTCGGCGATGGCACCCCGGCTGGCAGCGCTGTTCCCTGCCCCCTGCAGCAAGTCCACCTTCAGGGCCTTGTGGTACCTCTCCTTGAGGTAAGTGCCCACCTCCCGAAACTCGGGCAGCTGCAACCAGCAGGTCTGGGTGGTGCAGCTCCCCGACACGCCGTGGCATTTGCAAGTCCGCTTCATGGTTCCTTTGACAGCCTGCAAGATGAGGAGAGAGAGGGGATGCAGGAAAATGTCCAGTGGGCTCACGGGGGTCGTTTCTGTGCTGCAGCTCATGGACAGGTCTGGCTCCAACCTTGTGGAGGGGTCTGCCACGGCCCCTCCTTGTACAATAGACCTGACCAGGGATGGTTGGTTGAAAGTTCAGATTTGCTTCTCCAAGGGACTTTACTACTTGAAGAGGGAGAAAGGACAGCAAGGAGGAGTTAGCAGGGTAATCACGGAAGGTTCGCTATGTTAGAACAAACACTCATCATGTCAGTACTGCTACCCTGCCTTTCCTTCTCCTCAGCAAGGTAATTATTTCTTCCGGGCACATGCTTTTAGCCACAGCAAGCAGTGAGACACCATAGTGAATGGCCAGAGCACATCAGGTATGTGCTTCCAGGTCTGGAGGGAGGGAGGGGGCTCACCTTTCTACCTGCCTCATTGTTGTGCAGGTTCATAGCAGCTCTGGCATCTTGTCCAGTCTCCAGGGCATCCACAAACTGCTTGGAGATGGCTTCCCCGAAGCCCACGTTATCGCTGCAGCCTCCCCACAGCCAGCCTTGCCCACCTAGGAAAGGAGATGTGCTGTGCACTGCCAGGGAACCAGCCCCTCACCGTGCTGTGGCCCCAGGGATGAGAAAGGGTGGTCACCAGAAGTGATAGGATGGGGAATGGAGGCTGGGGGACAAAGCCAGCCATTTGCCCAGTGGTATTCCCAGTTTCCTTCCCCTTGGGTTTCTGCCATTTCTGCTGAGGCCTGGGCAGTATGTGGCTCATGCAAGAAGTGAAGGCACATATAACAAACCCAAGGATTTCCCGGCTTTCTATAGAACAGGATTCAGAAGCTGTTAATTATCATATATTAGCAGTCTTACGTAGATGAGGCTTTGGGTCTTTAATCACCTTCCCTCTAAACATGACTTTAATCAGTCCAGTCTGAAACCATACAGCAAGATGTGGCGGGTACTTTTGCTAACCTAGTGTGGGCTTGGTAATTTAGCTCAGCTGCCTGGAAACACATCGTGCGGTTTCTTCTTTTCCTCCTAGAGAAAAATACCAAATTCTCTGGGAAGGTTTGAAATCTGGAATATTCTGACCCTTGTGTGCCTCAGTGGTACATCGTGGGCGTTGTGGTTTAATGGCCTTGTGCCTCTTGTCCCTGAAAGGCCTGGCCCTTGCCTGGGTGCCCTCTCGCAGGGAAAGGCGGTGGTGTCTCACGGGAGGTGGATGATTGCAGCGGATGATGAAGTCCAAATCAAGAGCTGGGGCCGAAGGGAGAATGGAAACATTGAACCAGCGCAGAAACAGCAACCCAGAGTCAGCGTGGCAGCATGTGGAATTGAACCGTAATGTTTTGGACAAACCCAAAAATTTCTTTTGCCTGCCAAGTTTTTAAGTTCGCAATGGAAAATTTTCATGAAAAACAGACATGTTTTGGGGAAAGGAAGTGTAGCATGACTAGCTCAGTTTTCCAGAGAAGATAAAATTTGTTGTGTCGTTGCCCAAAAGTCTTACTCTCCTAGAGACGGGCCATCCCAGGCCTCAGACACCTATGAAATGGTGACTGTTTTAAAAAGTATTAGCCAATAAAGCAAATTACTCAATACTGGGCACTCCAGTGGAGTTTCTCACAAACTGACACGCACCAACTGCCCAGTACAGTTAAACAAGAAAAGGCTTTTAAAAGATCTTGATAATTTAAAAATCTCACTTTTTTCCTTTCAAAACAAAATGCCCAAATTTCACTGTTTTGTGTGAGAGCTGAGGGGAGAGCCAGAGCAGTGAAGCCCTGGGTTTCCACACCAAGGGTCACACAGCAGCTAGAGGCTAGGGACAGTGGGGACGGGGATGGGATGAAGGCTGGGCACTGCCAGTGTTTCTCCTGACTGTGCTCTCATATATCTGCTATGCTGATGAAAGCTCCTGAGGTCTATAAATGCCATCCTGCATTCCCCAACGGTAGTTCTGGTGAAATTGTGGAGGAGAGGAGAGCTTCCTCCTGCAGTCTGGGGCGTGACAGAGGGACCCCAGCTTGTCTCTCCTTACCGAGCTGCCCATTGCGGGAGTCGTCACAGCCGCAGTTGTCGAAATCCCCCAGGCTGCAGTTCCGGGTCAGTGTGTACATGACGCCTGCAGAGCTGATGGCATGGACAAAGGCGGTTTCTCGGTTTGCTGTCAAGCGGGAAGACAAGAAGAGCAAATGTGCTAAAGATTTCATGGCAAGACCAGTGGTAGAAATTACTCTTGCCATGCAGGAGACTGGGTTGGATGAGGTTTGCAATGAGCGGAGCTTTGCAGGGCAGAGAGGAGACCCCATATGTTAGATTAGCTTCATCTTGGCTTGAACCACATGAAGATGGAAGCTTCCAGGCTTGATCCAAACTGACTTGTGCTATTCCAAGGGTGTGGATGAGTTTATCGCTTGGCTGTCGTGGGAGCTCACCAGTGAGTATACAGCACAGACACCCAAATGTCCCCTGCATCTCACTGATACAACCCAGGGCGGAAGAGGCCTTCTCCAGGGGTGGAAGGGCTCCTTCCCCACAGCCCCCTCAATCCTTTTCTTCTGCTAGACACCAGCCCAGACTGACAGGGGCTCAGTGCGGTGCCCATACCTACCCACCAAGATCTGTGTGGTGTTTATCAGTTAATGTCACTGGGCCTTTGGCTTTCATTTAATATCAGCAGGGTCTGTATCTGAGCAGATAACCTAGACAGGAATGGTTCTGGGACCCTCTCCCAGTCCCAGCCAACACTGGATTTCTGCCCAAGGTGTCTCTGACATCTCAGTCTCCTGGAAGCCGTGGGGAGATTTTCCTCCCTCTCCTGCTCCTTGGCCAGAACACAGCCGCTGCAGAGCTCTGTCTGCTCACTTCACCTCCATCCCTCTGTTCACTGCTCCATGCTGGTTCCCAGCCCTGAAGGCAAGAGGCCCATCTTGAGTATGGTGTGTCCAGCAGCCCACACGGGGCTTGGTGGGGCACTCCTGCACCAGCTGGGTCTCAGTAGGTCCAGAGGCAGCACTGGAGTTGCAAGGCTGCCTTGCCTTGAAGCTAAGTCCCAGCACGTCTGATGTGTGAAGGGGCCTCCTGGAAGATCCCTCCTGGGCTTTCCCAGGAGAGGGACAGCCCGTGTGGGAACAGGGCAGGAAAGGAGGCACATGGGAAGAGAGGAGGGGCTGCTGGGCTCTAACCTGTGGCAAGGGGGTCCCGGTAGTGGTGTCCAATGCTTTCCTTACCGCTGCGCAGCCCGCCGTGGCTGGAGAGCTGCAGTGCCCTCTCAGGGCAGTTCCAGCGGTCCCAGGCGAACTGGAACTTGCACTCCTCGATGCCGCTCTGCGCCCCGGCTGCCACGCTGCTGGAGTAGATGAGATAGGCCTAGGGGCAGAGCAGCAGGTCAGGAGGGGGATGGCATCACCCTGGCACTGCATATTGAGGGCCCTGCTGCTTTGGGGTCTCGGTGGATGGAGAAGCATGGTGCAGAGCACCAGTCTCCTCAGGAGGCTGGCATTCAACTGCAAAGGACTTGTGTGCCATCTTATTGAGACAAGATGTACAGAGCTGAAGGGCTGTCCTGGGTTTGGCTCCCCTGGGGTCTGGCAGTTGCCAGCAGCCGCAGGAAATGCATTTTCTGCTGTGCCAGGTCAGAGGCTAAGCCTCTTGCAGGGAGAAGGCCAAATGGAGCTGTTGGCTAGTAGCCACATTAGGAGCAATGTGCTGGCCAGCCCAGGCAGTGGGGAAACCCTTATCTCTCCAGTGTGAAAGGAGATGGTTTCTAAAGATGAATTTATCAGGAGGAACAAAAATCTGGGGGTGAATTTTACAGCTGGTCCTGGTTAGGGAAAAATAAGCCTCTAAAAGAGGGGTCTAAGGAGAAGGGGGGTCAAAAACACCAAACAAGTTCCTGGCAATTCCAGCTGTGCTCCTTGAGGAAGCGTGTTTTGTAGGGCCACAGAAAGTGTCCTTCCAGCCGGATAACCATGGGTCCTGATGCTGACTGGATCAGCAGGAAGCAACAGATGGCAGGTGAGATCCTCACCTGGTGTCAGCAGACCCATCTCCAAATTCTGACCCCAAGCAGCTTAGGAGCCCAGGCTCCTTTGCTGACAGCCCATGGAGCTGCAGCTCTTAGGAGGGTATCCCTGGCCCTCCCCTGCCTTGTTGCTGGAGTCCTGGGGTGAGGGGAGCTCTGGCTGAGGCTGGATGGAGAGGAGTGGGAAGGAGGAGCCACCCCCCACCCCCTTTCCTGGGTTTAGTGGAATCAGGGACAGAGATCAAAGGGATTTCTCTTACCTTGGGGCCCGTCATCAGGAAATTATTCACTGACCTGGAAGACAGAGACAGTGTCAGCAGGGAGGGGGTGACGGCGGAGGGGCCTGGGGAATGCCTGGCATCCCAGGGCTCTCCTCTCAGCCCCGCAGCCTGCCTGGCTCCTGGCTGCAGGCACCTCTGGTCTCTCGGTGTCTCCTCCTTCCCCCTGCCTGCTCCCCCCTCCAGGTTGGACCCTCTCTGCCTGCCCAGCCCCAAGGACCCATCTTCCCCAGGTCCCCATGACTGCACTCTCCTCTGCCCTCCTCTCCAGAGCAACTCCCCAGCCCTGCTGTCTGCACCCCTCCTTCCCTCCCCACTGCTGCAGTCCCCTTGCCCTCTATCACCGCTCCTTCTTTTCGCTCTCCTCCTCACAGCTGCCTTTCATACCAATTCCCCCATATTTTTAGTGCTTCCTTGCTCCCCTACCCTTGCTTTTTGCCATAACCAAATGCTCCTCAGCTTAACTCAGGGTAGCGTGCACCCAGCCCCAGGAGATGGGCCATGCCCCATGGCCTCCTGCATTCCTACGATGCCAGCTTTGGCAGCCCATGCTCTTCTCTTGCTTGGCCCAAATTAATCTTTGATGTTTTCCAAGTGAAATGTGAAAAAATTGAGACGAACAGTTTCCAGAGCTGCCTACTTGTAAGTATTCCTGTGAAAATTTTATTTCTGCTACTGTTTACGGAAAACTGCCACTATTCATAGAAATTCATTTTTCTACTGAAAATGCACTAGGTCTACTTCAGTAATCTTAAATTTTGGGCTTCTAAAATCTTTAGCTCTGTGAGCCCAATGATCCCCCTGCTTTGTTCCATAGATCAACAAATTCTACTCCTTTTACAGAGGGGAAAAAAATGTGGGCTCCCTTCCTAAGGATATTGCAAAATAAAGGAAAGGAACTCTAATATTTATTTTTGAATCACAAGTTTTTTGCTGCCAATTTCATGCTCTTTTGGCATGTGGCTTTTGTTTGTCATGGCACAACATTTTTAACCAGTTCCTCCTGCCTCCAGGTGGGACGGGAGGGAAAAGCAAAACAGCAGTCTCTTCTCATTGCTCCCACCTGAGACTACCCTGCCCAAAAGGCCACACTGTGCCCAGTGAGATCTGCTGCCTGCCAGGGCAATGCACAGGTGACTGCAGAGCCTGAGCTGAGAGCAGCTTCCCCCTTTCCTTGGGCAGTGGTAGGCCATGACCTGGCCACCAGCTGATGTGACAGTGTCCTCAGCAGGGACTGAGAGTGTCCTGAGCTGCTGCTGTTGGTGGGTGGCAGCTGGGGGCTGCTGAAGCTGAATGAAGGATTTCAGGAGGTCACTGTAGGATCACCAACCCCTCAGCCTGGTTACTGCCTGGCCGCAGGCTTGCTCACAGGCTAGCATTCAGCTGGCTATTTCTCCACTGGAGAAAATCCCCACCGGCCTCCCCCATTCCCTGCAGCCTTGAGCTCCTTCCCCTGTACCAGTACAACGATTTGCAGGATCGTGCTGGAAATCAGGGTCACTGAAACCTTCCAAGTCTCTTTTTCCACCAAGAAAGGCTGTTTCAATGCAAGTGGTCTGTCAGTATCAAGACCATGTGTGGTGCTGTGACCACTACAAGGGATCTGGAGGATGCAGCTTAGCTATGTCTGGCAGAAAGGACCAACAGCCAACCCCGACAATCCCTAGCCAGAAATGAAGCAAGAGGAGGGAGGCTTATCCTACAATCAGCTCGTTCCAAAACTCCAGGTTTGCAAAATAACCCTCATGACTGTTTCTGGTGACTCTGTGGAGAGCCTGCCCTGCAGGCACACTGTGGCTCTAAGATAGATGAGTGCTGTACCCCAGTGGAGGACACCGAGGCCGGGGAGGTGATGTGAGCTGCTTGAGACCTTGCATTGAGTAATGGTGCAAAAGCTGGAGCATACGCTGAGAGAAACTGGGCTCTCACAGAGCCTCAGCGCTGGGAACCCCAGCGCTGGCTTGGGTGTCCCAGGAGTGCAGGCAAAAGCAGACACTAACACCCCAAGGTGGGCGCAGAAGTGCAGCCATGCGGCAGTCCCCTCAGCTAGAGCTGCCCTGACGGTGATCTCTCAGAGGTACACCACAAAAAGGAGGGCTAAGGAGGGCTAGCTGCTTTAGCTCAGTCAAAACCACAAGAAACCCGATCATTCCTATTATTCACAGTTGAGAAGGAGTTCGAAGAGCTAGTTTGCAAAGTTTCATTTGGCAAGTCTACTTTTTTTTTCCTTTTTTTTTTTTTTGTGGAAATGTATCCATATGGATGAAGATATGGGAAAGGCTCCCCCGGGTCAAGGTGGGAGGGGGCCGTGGCCACGGCACAGTGTGAGAGCAGCAGGCCCTTTCCCTTTGTTTCAGGCCCGGGATTCAGCCCCAGCTGTTCTTCAGGCCCGGTGGGTGCTTCGGCATGAAGCTGATGGCTATTTTGCAGAGGAATTTTCCTCTGGGAGCCGCTTCTGCATTGTACAGCTAATTAAATATTTCCTGGGACTTGGAGAGACGGCATCTGTAGCCGGGTGATTAGAGCATCGGGTGACCTGAATCACACAGGGGCATGAACCTGGGGCTTTTCAGACTGTGTAAGCTCTGTGGGTCCCCATCCTCGCGCAACTGGGTAGCAGCATGAACAAGTTATTTTCCATCTGTTTTCCCTCCTGTCCTTTGCCTTTTCCTTAAGAGCTTTGCCATGGGGACCACACTAGCTTGCTTATGACAGTGTTGGTATGAATCTGAGTCCCTGGTAGCAGCTGTGAGAAAATTCTGCTAAAATGCCCTCGTGTAGGAAAGATCTAGGGAATTACAATTCCTCTCTTATCTGGCCTTTGTGAAACGAGATACATCCCATCTGCACTGCTTCCCACTTCTTTGGTAGGAAAAAGCAAATTCCCAGTGCTCAAGAAGCATTTGTTTCAAACCTTTGCGGGCCTCATCTTGGACTAGGAACCCTAGTTGTGAGGGTGGCTTTAGGAGGAGGACAGTAATCCATGGGTTCAGGGTTTACGGAAAACCAGTCTGCTAGCAGGCGTCAGTTGACATAACTGCATTGAAGCAGTGGGTCTGTTCCTCCCAGGATAAACCTCAAGGTTCACAAAAAGGCCAAGTTCAGGATATGCCAATTCACCATCTGCAGCTGAGCAAATGGTACAGTAGCAATTTCCCAGCAGGATATTCTGAACGTTTTTATTAAGTCGGAGAGACAGAAGGCATTTTCCCTGAGCTCTCCGATCAACGGGCAGGCATGCTGCTGGGTGGGTTTGTAGCACTTAGATGAGTGAAGGGTTCTTTCAGATCAGTACACTTACCCCCCCACATTTAACTCTTGCAGCTGCAAGTGCTTTCAGGAGAAGGGGAGATGGGACAGTTTGAATATCGGGGTGCTATCTGCTGCAAAGTAGGCCATCGTATGGCTGGAAGTTTTCTTATTTATTCTGAGAGGGAACGAAAGGTAATAATGGAGACAAACTGTTCACTTTGTCCTTGACCATATGATCTAGCTAAGAAAATTTCATCTTTTTTCTGGATATAGTCTCTAGCAAGGACAGAAAGCAATTAAGCCACTTGTACCACAGAAGTAGTGGAATGTTGGCAGTGCCACTGGAGTCATCTCTGAAAGGCAAGTAGCAATCACTATGGAAATGAATCTCTCTTCGTTTTTGTCTCTGTAGCATGATTTGTTTATTATTTTTTATATTTTCTAGCTATCTAATACTCTTTCCCTCTGCCTTCAAACTCCAGGATAGCATTACACAGATGGGAGCAGAGCAGAGACAGACCTCAGCAGCCAGGGAGTAGGGACCCACCGAGTGGGCAACCACCTTCCCAGCCCACGCAGGGCACTGGGCAGGGTGTTATGCTAACTCTGTTCATTGCGGGATAAAGCAGACCTAGGACAAGTGATGTTTCATTGCATCTGATACTAGAAAATTATCTCAAAGCTAACCTATAGCAGAGGTTGTCTGTCACATTCTGTTGGGTTCAATAGGAAATGATGCCACCAAGTATCTGTCCCATTATATTTTACACATATCAAATACTAATAAGCCTCTGATAATTTCTACTCAGTTACAATGTTACCCAATAACATGCACCCTGCTCCTCAGTTTAATATGCCCTGAGAGTCTTATCAAATCTCCCATTAAAGAACTTGTTTGATACCTGATCACCCACTCACGCTGCTCTGCTGCTGATTCAGATTTCTCTCTTTAGAAAATGATATAGCTGTATTTAGATCTTTACTGTCATTGTTTTAAACACAGAAAATGGATACAATTTCACTTTCAACCTGAATTTCATCCTCAAGCTATTAGAAAACCAGCAACACCAGAAACTAGAGGCAACCCCATATCTGAAGTGTAAAAAGCATTTGGAAGCAAGTTGTGGCATTAGAGGTTGTTACATTATTCCTACAGGATAAGAAACTAGGAGGTAACTCATTAACATTTGAGGGTTTACATTTGTTATTTCATTTCTCTCGATTTTCTTATATTTATTAAGTTTTTAGTTCCTAAATACAATCCTGACACTTTGCTGGTCTAGAAACATGCTGACCATTCCACCTAGCTTATATGGCAGAATCTAATTCACTATCAGAGAAGGGAAGTGGCCACATATACAAAAAGCATTTATTGTTGATCTAAATACCTCCCCCTGCCCTGCTCTGAATTATAGTGATCAAATCACAGAAGGAAAAAAAACAAAACAAAACAAAAAAAAACGATCTTGTTGAATTTTAAGCACTTAGATCAGATAAACAGCAGAAATTGCAAGCAGGATTATTACGATTCCCATTAACCTTTTTTTTTTTCTTTTTTTTTTTTTCCTCTGTGAGAGTTAAAGGACAGGATCTGCAATATGATCATTTCAAATAAAGTTTACAATTTTCCTTTCTCTCAGGAAACTATGACCTATGAGCAAGATGCTCAGAGAAGAGCTATCTTGAGCTATAAACTTTTCTTTTAGATAAAACCTTCTGAAAGTCAAGCAGGACATTTAGACATTCCACTTCCATTGAAAATGTCTGGGATTTCTGTATTTCACTCCACTTCATGCACTGAAAATTCCGCCCTTTGACTTTTTCTAACAGATGTTGATTTATTTTTCCTTTTAATGTATTTTAAACCTACTTTATACTGGGGAAAGTAAGAGACATATAAAGGGAGAAGGAAAAGAACAAAATAAAATCAGTATGAGTTTTTGCCTTGCCTAGCCTTTCTGCATAACATACATATTCCCCTTGCTCAGGAAGTAAAATTTGTCCTGAGTTTGCCACTGTATCATATTTAGAGGTCTACAAGGGAGGAGAAAACCTCTGAGAGAACACAGATTTCACCCCCACACTAGCAAGAATCAGTTCCCATTTAGTCTTGAGTTTCCCTTTCTGTAATTTTGATTTTTCCATCCACAGTAACAACTCCAGAGATCTGCTATGGGGGAGGCAGGGGATTTTAGTAATTGAATGGGAAAAGACTTTCCTTGCTGTTAGAGATAAGTCTGTGATCCACTGAGCAGATTCACAGGGGCATCACAGAAAGGGAGAATAAAGTTTGGGTACTCAGTAGAAATCACTTATGAAACAAATACCTACAGAGCTAGGTCATTTGAGCCCATCTCCGCTTGAGCATGGGATAGATATACTCCACAAGAGATGATACTAGAAGTGATGCAAATGTAATCTCTTTCTGTTCACCCTTATAAAACATTTCTGGAAATAAACAACTCTGAGGATGAGCATTAGGTCGCCAGGAGATGGCCACAGGTTTGTACCCAGGGGATGCTTCTGATGGGTCCCAGTTCATTGGGAACTAAACCGTAGCAATTTCTACACCAAAAGCTTCTCCCCAGGAAACCCTAATACACAAATTTCAGACATGTAATCCTGACCCTGTGCAGGCATCACAGAGTGATGCTCCTGTGCATCGAGCTTATCCCTGCTGTCTCTGAGCTCTTAATCAGGGACTGTCTTGTCCGGGGAGAATAAGAGAAGCCCCATTTGATTTGGTTAAGACCAGAGGCAAGCAGACAGTGAGCCTTTGGAAAACCAGAAATCCCTGACTGTCCCAATGGGATATCTTCCCAATTGGAAGTGAGGGGCTAGATCTTTCACATCTGCTCTTGGGACATCTGCTCCAATTTACTCCAGCTCAGGATCTGTCCCATAGAGTTACTGCTGGGAGGTGAGGGGGAAAGAAGGGGAATTCTCTGCTTAGATCGAATGTCTCTGCCAATGGTTGTCTTGGGACTTAGTTAAATATCTGGGCCCACTAAAGAACAGAACAGAGCTACATGGAAAAGAGGGGACATTTAGGAAGGTGAAGAGGAATATCCTTAGGGTCTCTGGGAAGAGCACCTGCCTGCGACACAGGCTGAGGTGCTCTCAATACTCACCAGGCACAGCAGGGTTGGAAGAAGGGAGTGAGGAGGAAGATGCCCAGATAAGGGTCCATGTGAAACATAAAATCCAAATAAAGAGGGAGAAAGGACATCCTAAAAAATAAAAATAAAAAAATGGGTACCACCACCAGGGAAACAAAAAGAAAAAGGAAAGAAAAAAAAAAGAAAAAAGAAATGCAACAAAAATTAGGGAAGGGATGAAGTTATTTTCCACCCGGCGCTCCTGGTGTGATGAAGAGGCGCATGCCCCCTGAATCCCAACTTCTGTGAAGGGTAACCAATCCTAAAGTAAGAGCTAAAGGGGGGTTGGTGAAATGGAGCCGCAGAACTTCCTAAGAAGAGATTATCTACTTAATTAAAGATTTTTTTTTTTCCCTAAGTCCTTCAGCCAATCAGGACTCAAGTGCCAGAGAGAGATTGAACTGATGAAAAGAACACCCCAGGTTCCTCGAAGACAAATGCACCACGAAAGGGATAAGAGGGAGGGAAAAGGGGGGGAAAAGGAGAGAGAGAGAAAGAAAAAGAGAGAGAGAGAGGGAGAAAGAAAGAGACAGCAAATCCCTTAAAGCAATCACTAGACTCAATCTCCACGGCCGCTGCTCTGCCTCTCCATCCCCCGCTAAAGCAGCGGGAAGGGCTGCTCGCCGTGCCCTCACCTCCTCCTGCTGCAGAGGCACCACCAGCAGCTGGGTGCTCTGGCCTGGGGGCTTGGGGATGGCCTGCCTGGGCCCCATCTTTGGAGGTGTCAGGGAGAAGGCTGGGGACATTTATCTAAGTATTGTCTCTGCCTCGGTCTCCCCCAGAAACTTAAGGGGATCAGGGCCAGTTTAGGACTCCATCTGCTCCTCCCTCATCATGGAGACCTGCCCTTTCTTCCCACCTCCTGTGTGCAATATGCCATCTCTGCCCTGGAAGAAAGGTCTCCGGCTAAACCTTCCCTCTCACCCTTAATTTTTGCTTTAAGGGTGTTCTGTGAAGTCCATGCAAGAGTACCTTGGGTTTGGGAAAGTCAGTGGTTGCTCAGTGAGGTGTTATCCCAAGTCAAGGGCACCCAGCCCATCCCTCCTGGCCACAGGGGACATGTCGGTGTCACACCTCAGCCACTCCAACCAGCCCCAGGCCAACGGGACTGCCCTCGCCACCCTGTCCTGGAGCCCTAGGAGCATCCTCTGCACCAGCTCATGGTCAAATCTCCATGCCCTATGGGGTCCGTAGGGAAGGTCATCTTCTATCCAGGACACCACCAGCCAGCCCCACATCTCACTGCCTTCCCTTCTCTGTGCCTGTGATAAAACTAGCAAAGCTGCCATGCAGCCACCCCAGATCTCTTTCAGGCATTGAGCTATATGCTTTCTCCCTGGTGTGAGCTGCATCTTCTCCACGCTGCACAGCTGATTTTTGTGCTGTGGATGTGATCAGCCAAACCATGTGTTGAGACCCATCAAACTCATTTCACCCAAGGAACAGGCCAGGCCAGGGCAAGGATGTGGCCGGGCTCCCAAATAGAGGAATACCCCTGCTTGGTGGCTCCATCCACGCAGCCAGCAGAGACTTGCTCTCAGACGGCCTCTGGCAACTCCAGCTGGGCACAGGGCACCATGTGCAGGCAAAACACTACCTTTGCCCTCAGTGCTCTCATGGAGGGGGCTGGCTGTTTGCAAGCACCCAGGTGAAATGAAAATGCAGCCACCCTCAGCTTATCCCAGGGTCAGCTGTGCCTCCCAGGTGCATCCTAGTACAGCCAAGCTGGTGGTATTTGCAAAAATTAAAGCCCAACTCCTGGAGCCACAAATATTTTAAAAATAAGATGTTATGTATGCTAAGAGCTTGAAAATGTACATGGTGGAGGCTAAAGCTCCAGAAACTGAAAGGTAAGGGGAATAAGCCCAATTATTTTTTCCATGTTGAGCACAATTTAATGGTTTTGGTGACCTAAATCATGACTCTGAAAGGGTCTGCTCCTTCAGGGCAAGCCAGAGGAGAAAGAAATACCACAGCCACCAGGAGCTTTCAAAATGTGCTCCGTGTTTGACAAGTGTTTGCAATAGCAGGAAGAAGAATTTTCAGCTGCTTCTTGCAAGTGTCCAAAGGCTCATTTCTGTACACTTGAACCAGGGTTTTCTCATTCCATGGGTCCAGCAGCAACAGCATTTTGAAACTGGGCAAAACTTCAGCCACATCTTGACCAACTGGAAAGGAAGGACGTACACCAGCTCTGCTGGGGTGAGCTATTTTTATTTACTCCATGATAAATTAAGTAAGGGGATTGCAGAAAGGAGGAAAAAATAATTGTAGGCAGATACAAAATAAAAATGGGGAATTTATGTTTTTAATATCTGGATTTCACAAGAGGCAGGCAGGCTTTCCCCCAAGCTCATACAAACACTGAGAGCACTAGGGTGCTTCGGAGCCAGCAGCCTTCCCAGTCAATTTCTATTTTCCATCAAATGCAATAGTAACTTTCCCGTAAACAATCATGTTCTTCAAGCCAAAGAGGCTGGAGGCAATGCCTGAGGAAAAAAAAAAAAACAAACAGTCCCAAACATTTTTTAAAGCACTTAATTACAGTTCTCAAAGGCTGTATAATAGAATCTTTGTGGTAGTCTCTAAAGAAATGGGATGCAAAATGGTTTTATAATGTTCACCAAATTTTGTTATTGTTACTAAACAAAGCTCTGTAAATTTTCTAAAATGGGTCCACAAAGCATTAAGATACATTTTATAGCCAGAGAGACTGGTATATTATCCCATCTGACCCATTGTCTAATTCAAATCCCATCTGACCTTTGCATGGAGTTCTGTAATGTGTGTTTGACTATTTGCTCATCTTTCAGAAAGGCAGGCAGGGCTTGAGGACAACAAGAGATAGAGGAGCTACTACCACCTGTGGTTTGCTTACAGTTTTGTTTAAAAACAAAAAATGTATACATATAATACAAAACACAAAAATAAGATGTCTTTAATTTCCAGAGTACAGAGGAAATCTTAACTGTCTTTAAAGAGCTTGTAAAAGTAATCACAGAAAGATTAAAAAATACAGTCTCTAACACTCTTACTGCCTTTCACCCTTATAACAATGCACTGATGGAACTGAAAATGAGGTTAAGAAGTGGGGATAAAAATTCCAAGTCTGGCCCACAGATATCTCAAAATTTTATTGGCATCAATACAAAGTTCCCGAAGGACAGATTTAAAACAAACAAACAAAAAATTAAAAAGGTCAGGAATAAAAAAAATAACTATTTTAAAAAATACATCAAATAGATGAAAATAAATAAATAGATCATGCCTAGGGAGTGAAGAGAATTCACTCCTGAAAGAGCAAGAAGTCTCAGGAAGGTCTGCTTTCCCAGAGCAGTAAGCAGACTTCGACTGACCTGACTGCAACTTTGCCTTTTGCACCAGCTAAAATCTGGCTTCAACAGTATCTGGTGCTTGTCAAGCATCCCCAAAGGGCCCCCAAAAGTGTACATATTACTTGCAATCCACTGCTGAACTTGTCCTGTGCTATTCTGCTCCTGTGGTCAAGTGACTCCAGAAACAAAGCTGGGGAAATTTAATACCTTTTATTAGAAGGGTTGGATACACAATGCAAGAAGCTAATACATGTGGGGTTTTGTTTGTTTGTTTGTTTTTATTTTTGTTTTACCATTTTGGCTTTGAAAAGGCAGAAAAGTTGCTGGTGTGCCCAGAAGCCTGTTATTTTTATTTTCTTTGCCATATCAACCTAAGATTGTGCCACTACTGACGGTATTGACACACCTGAACACGCAAATGGCTGCATGACCTCTTCACTGTAAGCTTGACTTTGTAACCTTCATGCTCTCTATCGCTGCATGGCTGACGCACACTGAGGAGGCTCTCATGAGGTCTGCTTGTGCTTTACCAATATTAAATCTGGCCTCATATTTGCAGATTCTCCCTTCGGTTCATGCAGGGACAGTTCAAGGGACACTACTGCAGTGACAAGGCTGGGGACTGGGAGGATAGCACAGGTGAGACCCAAAGCCACATCTGAAGCCTTCAGTAAGACTCAGCAGTGTCCCAGAGAAAAGGGGCGATTTCTAGGCTAACAGCTTTTCCCCCCCTCATTTTGTTTCAGAAAAACCTTTTCCTTCTGGCATCACAAAGCATTTTCCATCTGCAGCTCTCGAAGAGCCTCAGCAAGACAACTAGCATGCTTTTGCCTTCGTGCAGAATGCAAAGCTGATGCTGTGGCCAGGAAGCACTTTGGGAATAGATCTAGTCTCCTGGGCCCCAGGCTGGCCCCAGTCTCCATCTACCTGGTCTGGTGTTCAAGTCAGCCTGGCTCAGGGGAACTGCAAAGGTTTCTAGGGAGAAGTCCTCCTTAGCCATCACACTTAGAAGGTGGTGTGCCTAGGAGAAGGGAGCTTAGAGGCCTTCAAAAGCTCCAGTTCATCCTCAGCCTGTGCTACCATGATTCCATTATCCCATATTATAATAGTAGAGGGTATTTCCTCTGAATGGTCTTGACTTACTGTGGCAGTAACTTGCACAGGCTCACACTGTTACCAAACTCTTTTGAGAGTCCAGAAAGTGAGTGCAGGTGCAGAGCAGTTGTTGCCAGCACACTCTGACGGGGCACCAAAAGGGACAGAAGTGCTGAGGGGTGGGTACCTGTGGATGACCCACCTCTTGAGAATCACAGGAAAGTGTGTGTGTGTTTGAGGGGGGAAGAGAGGATGCTGTGCCATCGAAGGACCAGCAGGATGAGCTTGGAGAAGCAGAACAGTCAGGGTGGGAGGGGAATTATGTGCAGCACTCCAGGAAGGTGTAACAAGGAAGAGCAGGACTGAGCAAGTCAAAGCACATTCCTCACCGGCTGGCAGGAGACAAGATCACCCTGTACGTGAGAGGGACCATGCCAGCTCCCAGCTCGAGCACCGTGCCCTGTCTGCATGCCAGCCGCACCTCGCTCCTGTCCCCATGCACCTCGAAGGAAATTTGGGCTCCCATGCTTTCCCCTGGGGACCAGGAGCCCAGACCATGTGCTGCTGCTTGGCCTGGACACAGCCACTGTCCTTCAGAGAAGCTTGTGTGGGCCACCACAGACTGAGTCACAGGGAGTCAAAGATACCCTGCTGTAGTGGCCTTAGGGCTAGTAGCTGGAGGGGAAAGGTCTTTGGATTCGAGAGGTCCGGAGCTCAGTGGACAAGAGGATGAGGCAGGAAAAACAGGAAGGCGGCCCCAGCAGAGCAGTGTAAATGATGGCTCATGGGTGTCTTTGGCAGGCCTGAGGAACCCGAGAAAACCTACATGGGAGCTGCTGAAATAGGTTCCTGTTGCACCACAGGCATGCATTTTGTTTCCCTCTTCAGGCTCCCTGTGCTCCCCTCAATATTATTACTATCAGGAATATTTGGAAACAAAACCCCATTTCAAACTGAGCAAAATCAAGCCCTTTCATTAAGAAATCTGCCCGGTGGCATGCTTTGATCTTTTTTAGCTGAACCCATCAGCAAGCTCGGCAGGAGCTGCAAATAGCCCCGGCTGGTTTACAGCTGGCCAGCCTGCGCTGAAGCAATTTTGCTTGTCTCTGGTGCCGAGACTGATTGGCTTGGAGTCCCTTTTGTAACCACGGGCAGGAGGAGCTTTATCTGCGGGTTTTACATGATCCTGTGATCTTTTCCTTCACTAATTTGCCATACGGCCTAATGAGCGTGCAGAGGCATGCGTCGCCCCGGATGGCTGCAGGCCTCCGCTCGGCAGCCGGCAGATGGTGCTCCCACCTCACCGCAGCGTGCCGTGTCCAGGCTTTGCAGGGGATCCTGGCATAAAAAACCTCCCCTCTCCTCCAGGCCAAAGCACCCGGAGTCCCCAGCACGGGTAAAAGCCATGAAAAGCTGGAGAGACGTCACAGCAGAGGAGCAGAGACACGTGTGGAGGGCTGGCAGCGGCCTGACACGTGCTCTCTGCGGCCACCACACGTGTCTCGTGGCACACATCCCTGGCAGCGCGGTGGCTGCTGCTGAGTCCTCTACTGACACTTTGGGAAAGGCCAGGTGCTCACTGACCCTCGAGAGGGAGATGGATGCTCTGCAAAGGAGATCTTGAACCACATGTCACACTTGTGCCTCCTGATAGATCCTAGGATGACCCCCTAGGTCAGGGGCCTGCAGTCCTGGCTCAGCTGTTTGCCCTAAAACAGTAGTAAATACTGTGCTGGCACAAGCCCAGCGAGGTCCTTTTCTCTTTGCCTACGGATGACTAACATGACTACCCCTCGGCATTTACCCGCGATGAGTCAGGCCTGCAAAATCATGAGACTGGCTTGAGAATAATACACAGTGAGAGCTATTTGTGTCCAAGCCTTTAAGGTACTCTTGGGGCTTGTTTCCTCTGGAATCGGCAGGGCTGGGAACATGCTGTTCTTGCACAATGGAAGGCAAGCTGAGAGTCCTGAGCTGCAGGCGATGAGCTTTCTGATGAGCATCAAATGTCAAAAAGCTCGCGATAGATTATAGGAGGCGGGAAGGCTGAGAAGGCATACAGACCTCTCTGAGTTGCCCCAAACTTGCTGAGTGGGGGTCCTGGCTGTTTGCATGAGAGATCTCATGCATTCAGTGTTCATGCATTAAAATAATGGATCTTTCTTGCTCTGTCCTTGGCCAAAATCTTCCCTTGGCTTTCATTGTGTTGCTCATTTCCACCTTGGGAGTGGCTGCACTGCAGCAATGAGCATCAGACCAGCCTATGGGGTGCTGTGGCTCTCAGTGAGCTGTAAGGAAAGCTGAATCCTTTCCTCATAAAACCCGGGGCTCAGGTTCTGGCTCTAGCGTCAGTGTCCATTTGTACTGACCAGGATCATCTCTTCTGCCAAAATAGTCAGTCAGCCCCAATAAAAGGTGATGATCAGGAGTTTGGAGGCTGAATCAGACAGCTGGGATGAAGAAACAGCTTCAAGACATTCAGGGTAACTGGCACCATGTATTACAAATCCTTTGCAAATACCATTGCTGACGAAGACAGAATCCAGATCCTGTCAAAATCTTAAGTATGAGGCACTTTTTTTTGATGGCTGTTAGAAAAATGTTGTGGGACACTGTTGTTGGACAACCTTGACCTCTGTTCTAAATGTCCCAAGAAAAGGCTGCTACATAAATAGCAAAGTAGCACTTTTGTTCGCCTGTTGGGAATAAGGACCCTTGGCTTTCATACTGTCAACCTGTTTTCCCCACTGATGAGAGCTGCCAGAAAGAGGAGTGTTGTTGAAGTATAATGCTTTCTGAAGGAGGTGTTGCTTTTCCTGTCTAAAGGGATGAGGCTAAGAGCATGGGCTAAGGCCTGATGAAGCTGAACAGATTTTCCTTAAAGCCCTAAAAAGTAGACAGCCAGAGACTGAAGGAAAGAGAAATGTGCAAGAACAGTAACCCTTTGCTGAGTGTGAATGTTGAAGCCCACTAGGAAAGAGGGATTCATTCTGGTCAGGTGCTGCTGAGGGGTGTCAGTACATGACAGCAAACTGTTCTGGCCATGCTACAATTCATTGTCAACAACTGATAGTACTCAAGCTTGCTTGTACCACTGTTTTACAAAGTCATTCATGTCTGACTTCCATCATGGCAGCATCCGAAGACATGGTCCACTGCAGCCTCCCAGTACACTTATGAAACATCAGCTGTTGAGTGGAGGCTGGCAAGTGCACCATGGCACAGGTAACGACTTGCCCAGAGTCAGGCAGTGAGGTGATGTATCGTATGATACATCTGAGCTGAAAACAGAGCAGAGCGGAGCCTGCTACCTGGGAGAAGAAGGGGAGGGAGGTTGCTCCCTACAGCATTGTCAATGCTGAGACAGGGGGTACCCTACTGAGGTGGGGTGCAAGGTCATCCTGTGAAACGAGAGGCTTCTGGCCAGGGGCTGCTTGGGACTGGGAGCTCAGTGAACTGAGGATGGCACCCTACCAGGTGCAAAAGAGGATCCTGTATGAAGTGAGCTCTTCCCAAGCACCAGAGTTTATTTGGTGACCTGCATCTGGTCTCAGAGTGCAAATCAACAGTGATGTTGCACCGGTTTTACAGTAATACATGCAAAGTAGGAATGAGCCCTGTGTTTAGAGGACACAGGAGCATTCATTACACCATCCATGTCACACCAATAGAGAGCAGGCCAAAAAAAAAAAAAGCAACTGCTACCACATAAGAAGACTAGTGTTGATATTAATCCATCACAAGGTGAAATTTTCTGGAATTAGGTACTTCAGGTAACTTTGTTGTTACCTGTTACCACCACAAAAGTCATGCTAACTCCCAGAGTTTCTGCTGCCAGCCTTCATAGCAGTACACGTTCGGAAGAAGAATCCCACCACTTCCTCTGCTCAGCTTTCAGAAATATGGCAAAATGATTCAGACCTCACGTCACCAGGGTGAGTGAAGAGTAATAAATACATAAACCCTTGGATGGCAAGATGAAGGCCACGAACTGGGGCGTGCGGTCCCTGCAGTTCCTCCTCTCCTACACGGGGATGGCGATGCTGTCTCAGCTCTTCTTTCAGCGACAATGCACACTGTGCGCTCTGTGAAGGGCTCTTTTTTTAGCACCACAGGGCGTGCTGACTAGATGATGCCACATGACAGAGTCATTCTTCCAGCCGGAGTCTGTTCTGCTCTTGCTACGGTCCGAAGCCTTGCATGCAGCTGCTGGAACAGCCCTACACGCCTGGGTTCTGTAAGCAGAGAAAGAACAAAATGTCTTCAGGAATTAAGTGTGGTGGTTTTGGGAGGCTTTTTTTTTATGCTATTTACAGGACTGTATCCAGTGATTGTTAGTGGTGATGCTCACGGAGAAGAGAGACACATCCCTGCTCAGGAAACAGGGTCTTCTAATTCCAGCTTACAGACTTTGAGCATGGATATAAATTATTCCCCTTTTACCTGCCCCGGTCTTCCTCCACAGCTAAGTGTCTACTTAAACTGTAAGCTTTTGGAGACAGTGAGTATCTTCCAGTGTGGGTTTGTAGAGCACCTGGCAAAATAGGGACCCTTGATCTTGATTGCAGCTTTCACTCATTATTTTAATAATAGCATCAAAGTCATCATATAAATTAATTTACCCTGAACACTCCCTTGGCATTATTGCACTCTAGATCATGTGTGATAAGAAATGATGGATGGAAAACTGTGTGTGTGTGCACGTGGCAATGTCTGTGTAGTGTAAAACCCCTTTCTGAGTTTGGTGTGACTGGAGGTGTGACACCTGGGCTGCTAGGCTGAGGTGACTGCCCTCCAAGTGGCAGCACCGCACTCAGATGTTATGTGTGTGCCATCTCTGCTGCCTGCCACAAGGTTTCTTCCGTGTGGGAAGGAGTCAACTCGCCGACTTGGAACCAAAGGATGATTTTGTAGGCAGTTGTGGTGGTTCTCTGCAGAGGCACCTCCTTAGAGAGGGGGACACACGGCCTGGAGGGTGACCAGTATCTCCATTACATGTGGCTACAAGGGATACTGGTTGATCCATCTTGATCAAAAACAAAACCCAAAACAAACAAACAAACAAACAGAAAAGGTTTGTGCAGATAGGGAACATCCAGTCCCTTCCGTGTTTTTCATTGTTCATTAGAAACATCACTGGAAGTAGAGGTGTCAGTTCATAAGGAGAAACTCCCTTTTGACTAAAAGAATCCTGGCAAAGGACTTTTTAAACAGGGACGTTTGTCATTTTTCCATGAGTAATGTGAGGAGCACTAATACTGCTTCCCCTGTTATTAAGAGAGCAAACTTCCCTTCTAGCACAGCAGAAGAGTGAACCCCACTGTGCACCTCACCTCCAATGGGATGTTGGCCAGCTTTGCTGGGCTGCCTGGAGCATACAGTCTCTACCAGAGAAAGACAGTTTCATTTGTGTATTCCTTTTCTTGATGAAGACATCAGCCAGTCGTCCAGAAGAACCTGGTGTTTCTCACTGTGCTTCTCAGGCCACTTTTGTGTCTTCTCGTGTCTCAGTCTGCCCCAGTTTAGCAAACCCACATCGACACTGCACGGAATCTTTCTGGCGACAGCAGGCATTCCTGAAGCAACAGGGAAGCTCTGTTCCTCATCTGCCAGTTAGTTTCTAATCCAGGCCTTGCTATTTGTTATCCAGTTAGGATTTCTCCACTCCCTTAATAAATATATATTGTTGGCACTCTATCAAGTGTCTGGCCAAAGGAAGAGCAGTTTTGCAATCATTTCTGCGCCGTACTGACCCTGAGCAGTTGTGTGATGGTATAGAAGGGAGAGCGCGGAGGAGTCTACAAGCCCGCGCTTCTCCATGCCCTGAAGGAGTACGCACCCTGCATGTCACAGAAGGACCTTCCTCAATGTCCCAACAGAACAGGAACATGATCACCACTGCCATGTCTCTCGTGACATCAGCCCAGTGTGTCCCCCGTGTGCTACTTCTGGTCTGGACCACCACCAGACGTTGCTGCGGCTTCATCTGAGCTGAGTCAAGCACACATTCAAAATGTGATAAGCCCTGTAATAATGGGAGAAGGTGGCCTCAGGCATGCCATTGTGTAATAACAGCTAAATAGTGAGCTGTTTGAAGTGAAGTGGAGCTGGAGCTGTTCTCCTTTGCCTCTGCTGGGTTATCTTGAGTGTGAAATAAAAGCCAAAATTTCCAAGGTACTAGTGACCGCAAGTGAGGTTTCTAAGAGCAGAACTCCTAAGGGAAAAAATCAAAAAACCTCTCTAATCCTGACTTCCAGGAACAAAAAAAAATAATAATAATGGTGTCCCTGCTCTATGAAAAACTGATCCCTTCACAGTATTTTGGGCAGGATTTCTCAAATCACCTTCACGTATGTAAACCTAGGCCTGGATGTCTTCTATTTCAGGGCTTAAACTTATGGTTCATTCTCTTATGTTACACCCCAATGGTGTTAATAATTTTTTTTCAAGCATTGTTAGGGCTCATCTATGCTCTTTGGATAGCTCCATACTGAAATCAGCACCAGCTTGTCAACTCTCTGCCATGAGGAAAGGTGAACTGACCCCCCTAATGGAGAGGCAGGAAGACCTCACCTGTGCCTCCTTCCTTCTTCCAGGTGTGGGGATTGAGGTGTGGAGGATGGAGGCAGCTGAACAGTGGGGCTCTGTATAAAGGAGCCCTGCTGGGACTGAGCCTTCAAAGGCTGGAGGAAGAAGATCGAGAAATAAGAAAACGTAGGCTGTTGCTGATGTGATGTGCTGGGGGATGATAGGCTGCAGCAAAACGCTTAGTGTTACAGCTAGGGAACTGAATGTCAGCAGTTGTGTTCTGTGGGTTAGGCCGCTGTTTAAGTCTTGTAAACAGCTGCTAGATAAAAGGGGAAGTGGATGTATTTGGAAATTACCTATTATGACTGGTACCATCTAGGGGAAGGGGAGCATAACATAGCACGGTCTGCTCTCAGGGAAGAAATATAATTTTGCTGAGGAGGGGATTAACTTTTTGCAATTCTCCCTAGCTTCTAGCTGTTTTCTGGGATTAGGTATGCTCTGGTGAGAGAGGAAAAGGTCTTAGGGTATGGGATTAGGAACCAGAGTAATCCTGAGGCTCTACAGCTTGTACGTATTTCTGAAAGTCTGGAATATCCTGTCCTCAGGGAAAGGATGCGACTTGGTTTCTATGGCCATATATGGCAATGAGGGCTTCAGAAGTCTTCCCTTCCTGATGATGTGGGTAATCTGATCTCCTACATGTCATGTCTTGCTTATTGCTGGGATACCATCAGGGTCTCGAAGCTTGTGAATTGTTCTGTGGGACATAGCTCTGTCTGAAGGCTTCTGTGCCCCCCTCCCAAGGGTCTGAGGGAAGCTTTGTTTCTAGGTCTCTGCACCTAATGGGGATCTGTAGGCTCTTCCTACACCAGAGCAGCTCAGCTGCAAGGTCCTGTTGGCCCAAGCCAGGACATTCTCAGCTGGTGACCTTGCAGGCACTGTGCTGGAGGGCAGAGCTTAGGCAGTGTCATCTGAGGAGCTGGAGGCTAGGGCCACCCTGTGATAGATCTGTCCCTGAGCTGCTATCTTGGTTGGGTGATTTCAGACTTAGGAGTGTTTGTATGCTCGTGGTGCCTGGCCAGTTCATTTCACTTAGGTAACCCCTGCGCTCCTCCCGTGTCAGAGCGTGTGATGTGCATCCATCAGCTGGTTTCCTTGTTGCTGGTATCAGTCCTTATCGCCCGTGAAGTTTACTGTTCTTTGGTTTCTGTGGTCAGCCAAAGATTCAGTAACTCTCTGGCCCTGCTGTTTGCAGACAAACAGAAAATCTGGCACTTTTTGTTAGTGTGACCCATGTCCCTGTGGTAGTTGACAGGCTGTCTGAGGTAAAATTGCAGGATGTTTGATCTTCAAACAGTGTCCATAGGGAATCTTACTAGCTCTGAACAGCTACTGTCTCCTTTGATATCTGAAGAGTAGATATCCTAGCTGAAAGGTTTCCAATAACTATATTTTCCTTGCTGTTTCATCACTACGCAAATAAAGCACACAGCAAACCTTGTATTGCTTAATTATCTATATTTTTTTAAAGCATTTTGATCTGGAGTTGACTTCCCATCTCACCTGCAAAATGTTCTTAGGCAAAGTGCCATAACCAATAGGCCTTGGGATGTTTCAAAATAACTGATCCCCTAAGCCTCTGGTGATGGAGGGCAGTTCCAGTATTCCTTAACACGTGCAGCAACATCGCCTAAGCTGCAGCAGGGGTGTGTTGTACAAGGCCCTGTGAGGTGGGGACTAATCCCTCCTGTGACGAAGGAGCAAGAGGACACGGCTAAGGTTCCTCTGCAGGTCACTGGCTGCATGCGAAGGAGCATCCAAACTTCCTGAGCCCTAGACTATGTTCACGTTTCATGCATCGGGGGGGGGGGGGGGGGAACTTTGATCTTCAATGAGAATGAAGGAGGCAAGGGGGAAGTGCGAACTTGTGCCGCTGCTGGTGGAGGAGCTGGTATGTTCACCTCGGTTGCATGTAGGGCCAGACCAGAGACACTTCTCTGGGGCGAGGGAGTGGATGTCCCTGGAGTTTTAACGTGAGTGGGTGTATTGTTTGGTACAGGTTCCCTCATCCACTCTATCTGCACTGTAACTAATTTAGCTCCTAAACTGCTGGCATTAATCGTGAGGCTCTTGATGGCTTCTCTCTAGTAACTCTGGTGGTGCAGCCTTGGAGAACTCCCACGCGATACTTGGGGCTTTCTCAATGCCTCCCTGCCAGGACAAAGTGCCATCTGCTTGTGTGCCCAGCTGCTGGCAGCAGCAGTTTGGCAGCATTAGAGGCACGGCAGCCAGGCCATCAATACCCACTTGCTGATGCACGGGGGGGAGGCAGAGGACAGGTGTTATCTCCTGAAGTAGGAAGGCTTCTGTTTGAAACAGGGGGATTTGATAACATTTTGGCACTGATAGGGAGCATTTGGAAAGGAGTCCCCTTAGCATGTCGGATGTCACCAAGCGTAAGCTTTCCCTGAAGTCTGAGGTAGAGGTTGAAGTGTCAAAGCTAAGCAAAATGTTCAGGACCGTCTCAGCACAATTGACATCACCTGTTTCACACAGACAAAGAGATAGGAGGAAAAAAAGGAAAGTGAGATTTGAGAACTTCAGGTGGGAAAAAATTCATGACTAATACCCTTAAAGCAGAGCTGAGCTAGCTCACTTTTCCATTTATCTCTGATCACACCTGGTTTGATTCCTTTTGCTTGGGCATTAAATGAATTCAATGGCTGCAGGCATTGTGTGGGCTCAGGAAGTACCACAGGCTGGGGATCTTCTTTTGCTCTCCACATTGGTGCTGGGCAAAAAAGTGAAGTGCTTCGTGGTCTGCCTGAAGCCAGCTGATAATTGCAAATGTTTGCTGATTGCAGCTCACTTGGGCTGCCAGAGCTGGCTGCCCAAACTGAGAAAGCGCTCACAGCCAGGACCTAACCTGGGATGATGGTGGTGGTGGGGAAACAGCAGAAAAACACTGTTCTGTGTCTTAAATCATGCTGTTGCTCATATCAGCTTGGTGGGGTTGAAGGAGCTATCAGAGGTGACAGGAACCATGCTTGCTGAAGCAGAAAGTTTTGCTTGAGTGCTGTTTCAGCTAGGCATGTGTTAGCACCGTGCTCACAGGGGTCAGGTGTGCATGTGAAACTTCAGTGATCGAGGCTGGAACACCACCAGGAAATCTGGAAGCATATTTCACCTGTCACAGCCTTTGTCTCTTTGGTTCAATCATTCCCATCATTGTTTGGACAGAAGGTTTTGAGACTATAACCCAGGAGCAGGGCTCGAAAGACTGCGTTGGGTTCTCAGTTTTGCCATGAATGCCTTGGGCTGCCTCACACAAAGCACTTCTGTGCCTGCATCAGGATTTGGGGTTTTGCCTCTTGGGCTACAGGCCCTCTCTAGGGCTGGAGCCGCTTTTATGTGCGAGACTGTGTAACCTAGTTCAAGCCTTTCAGAACTTAAATGGGAGGAGTAATCATCACAGACGATGAGGCTACTGGTAGTTATTAAAAAGAAGGGTCTGGATGTAATATGACTATTCTTTCTTAGGCCTCTAAGCATCTGCTGCTGGCTGTGGTTAGTCAGAGGATGCTTTTGGTGTTACTCAAGCTCATTTTGTTGCAATAATGATTCAAACAAGCTCACGTTCTTTATGTATAATCTGGAGAAATCTGCTTCTTAAGTGGAGGCACAGACATGACAGCCCTGGAGAGATGGGAACACAGATTACCTGGAGGCAGATTCAGGGGGAGGCTTACAAGGTAAAATGTTGTTGCACCTTGCAACACTTGTTGTTTTTCCGCATTAGAAATGCTGAATCTGCATAGTTTCCCTGGACACCAGTGGCAGCCCTGAGACATCACCTGTGGAGACACCTGAAATAAGCACATTCTGTAGAAGAATTGCAGGCTGAAGTGACAGGCTGCTTCTGTAGAAAGTCTAATGGCGAGGTTGTGTCTGACAGTCTGGGGTCCCCTGCCACACAATGAAGCATGCAGAGAAGACACATAGGTGATGGAGCAGATGGCAGCTGGCTTCCCTCACGTGGGACCTTCTCCCTTTGCCCTTACAATACGCATGTGGTTCCTGTCAAATCCTTCTGCAGGGCTGGCTTTGACTGCATTTTTTACAGCACGTTCTGGGGAGGAATATATTCCCCACACCCACCAGTTCCCTCTGGCAAGCAGTGGCAAGGATTTTGTGTGGATTTCAACAGACCATTTCATGGCCAGTGGCTTGTTTGGTCAAAGAAGCTGTCCTATGCTAACACCATCAGTCCTAGTGGTGTCTGCAGGACCCAGCACCGATATCTGAGTGCCACGCTGTCTTTAATATGTTTCTTCCAAACAAGTGTTATAAATTCCTTTTTCCTTGTTAGCAGAAGACATAGATCACAACTTCTATTTCTTAAAATATCTTTTATTAGCTGTTGTTATTAATAGAATCAAGCTGTTATGTGAAGAGTTACCTGCTATTACTAATAACACGTTCACTTGCATATTCATTCATGCTCACTGTTACCCAGCTGGAGCAACTGTTGGGAGGCCAACCCCAACAGGCACACTTGGAAGCAGAAGGTCATCCTGATGCACCAGTGGTTTCTAGGTAGGTGTTTAGAAATTCCTTCGGAGGGCACTTTGTTTCATCAGGTGCGCACATAACTCTGTAGTCTTCACCTGCGTATAGCAGCCAACGCCCTCAAGGGTGTGTGAACGAAGTTATACAACCTGTTGTAGATGGTAATGTCTGCTGGCAGCTGTGTGCAGTATCAGGCTCTGGTGGTCTAAATTTATCAGTTCTTGCGAATTCATCAGGATTACTAGCCTCCGGAATTAATCAGTCCTTGGGAACCTTCCACATAGTATCTTCTTAGCACAATTCTTCTTTCTTCTCTTTGGCCTGTGATGTTTCTTTGTCACTACTTCTCCATTCAAATTTATAGAAACATATAGAACTTACGCACAAAATTGCACAAAAAGGGCTTTTATGACACCAGAGGTCATTGCTTTACTGGCATGGTGGAAGGCAAACTTACCTGGCCAGGAGGCAGGACTAGGGGAACATGCAGCCCACTTGAAATGAAATCTCTGCTGTCTGTCCCTGTAAAAGCCCCATGCCTTTGAGCTGAAATCAGGAGCATCATTGCCTCTGACAGATACCAATATGCATAGCACTCAGCCCCTGCAGCACAGACTAGTTGCCAAAGTATGTCCTTGGCAGAGTCCATGATACTGTGGCATGAGGTGGGCCACACGAGGTGGGTGAGTTTCATCGGGAATAAGGTGGATGGTGGGTAGATGGATCCGTACTTGGGCATGGCAATGCTACAGTCTCCATCTTTCTGTGGATGAAGTCCATGTTTATCTACTCCAGCTGGCCTCAGAGCCTCTATGCCATACCTCCTGACTCAGAAAAGCCTCCATGCCACAGCTCTCCTTGGTGTTTTGCGGACTGTTTGGGTTCTGCCCACCATCTTGGCTGCCCTTTGCAACAACTTTTTTGCCCTGGATCTCTCCATCCATGGGGATGTAATGTAATGTCCCTTCCTGTTTTAAAGCCTGTGCTTGGGCTGGTGATCAATCCTACTAATCTTCCTGTTTCCCCTTCTGACAAAAAATGGTTTGGTTACACACTTTAAAGAGGTCTAAACACACGTTCAGGTAGACTAATGCTAGTTTCTGACTTTTAATAGTATCCATGGATTTTTGTCTCACGTCAGCACTTCAGGGCACTCCTCCTGATGCTCTGGAGCTGAATGTGGACATGCAGAGGCTTTTACAGGTTGTCTGGCTGTCTCATATATGGAGCAATGACCTTCTCCACCAGCTGTGTTCTGTGCTGTAATGTATGGGTGCCCAGCCTGGCTGCGGGTTGGAGAAGGGAGCTCCTTGCAGGCTCTGGAAGGGTTAAGAGGAGCACAGTGACTACGTGGCACAAAGCAGCCAGCAAATTACACACCTGCCCTATGTGGGAACCTGGCAGAGCGGGATGGCTCAGGCCTTCAAACCCGGAGAGCTTTCTGGGATCTTAGCCATATGGCATGCTGCACTGGTTCCTTGTGAATACGTTTGCTTGGGGCTTTCCTATATGTGTGGTTAATGAAATCGTCTACTCCTTCAGCAGGTCTCAATTAGACTGGCTGCTCTGTGAGAGGCACTGGCTCAGTCTGGCAGCTTCGCCAATGGTCTCAGTTCGCTTCTCTTGCTTTCGCCCAGAGGAGTCTGCTGCTGAAGGAGGAAACACCTTTCCTGGCTGCACAGCGAGGGTCTCCAAAGAAACCTGGGCTGTAGTTTGTGCATAGTTGGCAAGACTGAATATAATGCCAGCCAGCGAACCAGGAGAGAGGAGTTATCATCTTGGGTGTCTCCACAGTGGAGGAAAGGGGTGAGTGCTCTGCAACTCTTCCTTATTCAAGCCCTAATTTTTCCCCTCCATGGAGCCTGAACCTCCAAGAGGTTCCTGGCCTGAGCAGCCAAAGTGGCTGGGAATAAGTGTTGGGCTATGGGACACTGGAATAAAGAAGTCTGTGAGCTACCGAAGAGGCTCCTGAGCAACATCCCATGGGCCATGCCTTTTTTCCCTGCTGCAGGCTGGCTTTCAGTGCGACTTGACCAGCCAGCAAGGAGAGGAGAAACCAGCCTGCCTGATCACTCAGCAGCTTGGTGCTCTGACCTGTGTCATGGTCAGCTGTGCAGGAACCACAGGGGGACCTGGCTGGTGTAACCAAGAAAATGGAGGGAGTTGGGTTTTTAGAAGGAACTGATACGGAGAAACAATTTGTGCCTCTCTCAGGCATGTTGTGGTGGGGAAGGAATGACTTTAGACACTTTTTTTTTTTTCTTGTGGAGAAAAATGAGAGGGTTGTGCTGCTGTGCTTGGCAGCTAGCTGTGTAGGTAGCTGTTACCTGCGATGATGGAGGGGAGGTCAGCAGTGTGCAGGTTAACACACATTGCACATCTTTACATTGCTGGTATTTTGTGGCAGATATCAAAAGTGTTCAGAAGTTCCACGCAATTAGAAATTAAGAACAGGTGGTGGTTTGCAGTTCATGTGATAAAATGCATAAACCAGGAGGAAAGTGTGAAAAGGCTAAGCTGACATTTCAGTAAAGCAGAGCCACTAGCTGTGGATTTAAGTGCTAATATAAGTGGTGCTGGTCGTTTCACAAAGTCAGGTTCCTTATCCAGTTATTGCAGAGCTTCCATTTGGGAAATCAGAGCCATGTGCAGCCCTTATTGACAGATCTTGCTTTGCATGTGCTATGTTACGGTTTGCAATGCCAGGTACTTTTTTTTATTGTTTGACTATGTCACTGATTGCCATCGCTGGCTGTGTCTATTGTGCCATTTGCTATCTGTCAAGCTCCCACCCACGCTATCCTGATGGCTCAATCAAAAGCTCTCCAGCAACTTGGTTATTTCTTGTCCTCTGCTGCCAGGTCCTCATAGATGGTACTCTTGTAATCACTATCTTGCAGTAAGAACAGTTTTGCACCAACATCCCCATCTCTCTCAACACGAAGAGGTGCCTAGCCCTGTCCTCTCAGCCATGGAAAAGCTATTTCCAAATGCAGGAGAAAGGAGGCAGATTTGCAGTAGTTGTAAATCTGAGCTTCTGCTGAGAGGTGCCTTAACAACGCCAGCTGGCCTGGAGCATCTCAGGATTTTTCACTGAGGATGGGGGAATTATCTTTAAACTAAAGGGGTGAAGGGATTGTATTTAAACTAATACTGTCTAAATGAGCACTGTTCTCCTTTACTGCTGCACGGGGGTCCTTCATGACCGCGAACCAGCTCTTCGTGTTGAGGGAAGTAGCACTTTCTCCATAGCAGCCCTTTTACAGAGGGGATCTGGGGACATTTAACAGGCTAATGTGCTCTGAAGTGGGGTTTGCATGAAAGATACAGTGCCTGATCCCAGCCTGACCTTGTAAATATTTACTATTTGATATGCCCTGAGCAGTCCTATACATGTGAGCATGGCAATGGACAGCAAGAACATTTATAAGTATGTGGGTGTTACTGCCCTTTGTGCTCAAGCTGGTGCCAAAAGGCCAGAAAAGCTATATCTGCCCTGCCTCTTGGAGACCAGAGGTCAGAGGCCATTGGCACTGACACCATGTGCTACGCCCAGGCAAACATTTGGGTTAGAAACGTCTGTATGTGCTGGCCATGCAGAATGGAGATGTATCGTTATTGTGCAACTAAAGGGCAAAGAGACTGTCCTCAGCATTTGCTGAGCTTAGCATTCGCCTGTGGCACAGCTCAGTGATGTGCTGCCGGGCAGCATGGCAGTCAGGAGACAGGAGAGTTTCTCCAGCCACGGAGCAATCTGTTATAGCACAACACGATACTGGGGCTGAATGAACCTAACTCAGCAGGGCAGGTAAATTCAGCTGAGATGGTTACTGACAACGACCTGCCAGGCGTGTAGTGATGCTTGCAGTATGTGCTGTACCCGCTCAGGTAGAAGAAGGGGCTGGCAGTAAACGTGCTGCTGAGGAATGAAAAGGCCTCCAGTTCCCATGGCAGAGGCGTTTACTGCTGTGCTGTGCTGTTCCGTTAGCTCAGGACATCCAGATGAGGATGCAGGCACAGAACAAATATTAGGAGAGCTGTACCTTGACCCATCTACCATTCAAAAGCATTAAATATTTAGATGTGCAGTCAGAAATGATTTCAATCTCTTGACAGAAAACCTCCTGGGAGAGGGTGCTTTTGTTTCAGTGCTTACTGCAGTGCCCTCTCATTGCACAGGAACTGGGTTCTGGTAAGGGTTTAGTTTAAAGCAGCAAAGGATGGGATATTGTTTGGGTCCAGTTTTCCTCAGAGGCTGAGGGATAGCCGAAGTCCCTGGAGACTTGCCTTGTCAGCATCACAGAAACAGAAGCAGCTGAACTCCAAATGCAGCAGATAAGACGAGTTTCATACCACAGCCATAAACATCCCTAACCAAACTATGGCTCCCCTGTGTTAGATGTGAAGTCTCTTCTCCAGAGACCACAGCAGAAAATCTAAGGAGCAGGAAAGCAGCATCTGTGCCAGTTCCCGGAGGATGAGGAGACATACCCAGTGTCATGGAGGAAGCCAATGGCAGAGTGGGAAGCAAATAAATGCATTAGTTAGTGACTCAGACTCCAGGCTGGCCCAGCCCAAGGGGTGTGAACCTGCGTCATCCTCCTGACCAGCTAAATTCCACTGAGGGGACCTCTTGCCAGCGGATAATGTGGTCCCATCAGAGCTGAAATGCTGCCAGAAACCAGAAATATCATCTTGAAGAAG
The DNA here is from genome assembly GCF_009769625.2 of Cygnus olor. Taxonomy (NCBI): domain Eukaryota; kingdom Metazoa; phylum Chordata; class Aves; order Anseriformes; family Anatidae; genus Cygnus; species Cygnus olor. The sequence goes on from NC_049175.1 coordinate 18,247,489, forward strand.
AAAGAAAAAGGGAGAAAATCATTCTGTCCATATTGAAATGCTGCGGTTTGGGTATTTTCAAAATGAAATGTTTCTAGCTTCTGCTTGGAAAAGACTTTCCAGCTGTATTTCTGTGCAAGAGAACTGATTGTATATATTATAATGGAAGGATTCAAAATCTAAAATAAAGGAAGGGAAACACTCAAAACTGAAAGACAGAACTCCCTCAAAAACAACCAACCAGACAACAGCTGGGAAATCCCAGCTCTTTGTCTGTAAATCAATCTGAAAAGACCAAGGAGATTTTCCTTTGATTTTCCACTGTCAGGTTCATCCTGCATCCAAACGAAAGCTCTTACTGGTATATGTAATTTCTGCAAAACAGGAATGTCCAATTTTATGCACTTTTCACACATCCCCTTATGCTTTGCCTGCACATGACTCAGCTGAATTGGAGAGATTAGAGACAAAGAAAATTCTCACAAACACAGAAAATAAATCCCATATGGATATTAAAACAAAGCTAGTGCATCATTAGCAGTGCTTTTAAAGAGCCTTGATATTTCCTGAAAACTCCCATGTGTCTGCAATATCTTCCACAACATCAATCCTAGCATGTTACATGGTCATTAGTCCAAAGAACATACTCATTCATTTATGAGTTTGAATTATGAGCTCCATTGCCAAAGATCCAATGTTATTGTGTACCATGTTGGTAATTTGATGGCTGGACTTCTCAGAAGTTTGGAGTATTAACGACAAAGCCTGGGGGAACTGAACTGGAAGAGCTGGAAGGAATGACAAGGAAGGATAGGAGTGCTGTCTTCAGAGCCAGGTGGGATCCTGAGGCTGAGATTCCAGCTCTCTGTATCCCCATGCTGTGACTGAGGCTGCGATGAGAGGAGAGTACAGCACCTGACAGTGGTGCGAAGCTTTCCAAAAAACCCTGTACCGTGTCATAGCAATGGTCCACCTCACCCCATGTCATTGGTGGCAACGAGAGAGGCTGTGCAGGGAGTGTGTGCAAACCTGGCTCCTGCCTGAGGTCTGCACCATCAGCCCCGTGTCCGCAACCCATGTGTGTGTCAGAGGGCACATCTCTGCCCTTAGCATCTGGTTATGGACCTTGGTGCCCGTGAGTCTCTCTAAACTCCTTGCGAACATGCTGGTGCTGTCTGCCTATTGGCAGGCAACTGGCAACATTTTCCAGAAGTTTATCATCTCCTGTGTGAAAAAATGTACCCTTATCTGCCGAGCACATCTAAAATTTCCAAGTTTCCCATAATTCTTGAGGCATTTTGGACTTCCTCAGCTCCCAAACAAGGAAGGTGAGTCACAGACAAAAGCCACTGCTTTCAAGGGACGCCTCAGATGATGTTGCTCACGCTGAGCACAGAGCCCATGTTTTTGGGGATCATTGCTGGAGAGCTGAGGTCTCTCCACAGCTAAAATCCAGGAGTGGAACTCATCATACCAAACTCATCTAAAAGACAGGCATCCAGCAACTGATCCGGGTATCTGGATACAGAAGTTAGAGATGCACCACTAGAGGATGATTCACCCTTTCCTAACACAGGTATCTCAGATTGCTGGTGTGAGTCACCCTGGGAACCGCCTCCCTGTCTCTCTTGACTATAGAAGATGCTTATTTAACCAGTGTGGCTCTCATACATAAGGTTAAATTGCTGAAGTTTGTTGAAACCTGCCCCCGCCATCTTTGCCCTGTGAAAAGAGATGCCTAAACTCCAGTCACCTTGGAAGAATTTTGGCCGAAGGGGAACACTGGGCGGGTGAGCGCAGGGCAGCCTGATGCTCCACCACCTGCTCAGGGTGGGAAAACATCCTAGCCTCTCACAGCTGTAATGCATCAGGATTTTTAAATTAATTATTTTGGTTTTTGGAATGATGCAGTTCCTGGTGGTCACCCGAGAACAATGCATCTAAGCGTAGTTGCTTTGGGATTCAGGGTCAGGTTAAGCCCATTTTAGGTGATAAAATGTTAGTTAAATACTTGATATTTGGATCATCACCTTTTAACTTGGCACCTCAAAAAGACAATGATGAAGTGCAATATTATGACTGTGCAAGTTTCCTCATTTCTGAGTGTTAAAAATCACGTGGCAGGTGTCACCAGAATCGTGTTGGTGGCTTGTAAGCCATGTATTTCAGATATCCATGTAAATGCTACAGCCAGAATGTGAAAGCTCTCTGTATATGAAGGGAGAAGTATTTACAATTGTTCAGTCAAAATGACAATTCGGCTTAGTCAGCTTATAAAGTGACTGAAGGTCACAGGCATTTTGAAAAGGGATCGGCATTTTTTCTGTTTGAGGGCTAAAGACCAGGGTTTTGTAAAAAGCTATTTTAGGCGGGCTGAAAAAATGTGAAACAAGCAGATGTGTTTGTTACGGAGCCAAATTGGCATGTAACAGCTGTCGTCATGCTGGTCTCCATTATGAAATACTACTTATTCTGAAAAGTGCTGTTTTTGCATATAGTTTAAAAAGAAATAAAAGTTCTACAGGTAGGTGTTGGTTTTTTTGTTTGTTTGTTTGGTTAGTTGGTTAAGAATTCCAAGCAAGGGTTTGATTGTTTTTATGCAAAGATAACTTTAAATGTGCAGTAACAAAAGGATCAGATTCAGAACACAAGTGGCTTTTATGTGTATAAAATCGTGATTTTAAGCCTCTCTCCCAAATCTAAGATGTCCTGCTTTGTGACCGATCCTTGTGAGTTTGTATTTACGTATACGTGCTGAAGCATGGCCACGGCTGCCCGTGTGCACACCAGGCTGCATTTTCACCTTCTGGACCGCGTGTGCTTCCTTCCCAAGGCTGACCCTAAAACCTCCCTTTCGCAGGACAGAAAGCTGCCCGTGCTTCCCACGGCTGCAGCGCCCGGTGCCGCAGGGGCCGGGGGCTTTCGGGCTCGGTTCCCCCCTGGCAGCGACCCCCGGCCGGCACCGGGCGCTGGGGCCGGGCCTCCCGCGGAGGGCGAGGCGAGGCCCCGGGGCCGGGGCAGAGGCCGGGGCTGTCTCCGACTCCGTCTCCGTCTCCCCGCGCCTCCGGAGATGAAAGGATTGGGCCGGGCAGCATCAGACAAGGCTGCAGAGCCGCGGATTGGCCCTGCCCGCGTCAGGCGGCTGCACACACACGGCCGGCACGCTGCTGGAGGCCGGCCTGACCGGCAGTAACCTCCGCGGAAACTCAGCCTCTTTTTTTTTTTTTTTTTCATTTCTTTTTTTTTTTTTTTTTTAAAGCACCGTCAGCCTTGGAGGGCGGCCCAGCCAATGCCCGGGAGGGGTGTGCGCAGGGGCCGCGGTGGCATCTCCTGCGCGTTGTGCTCGCGGAAGGGGCTGCGGAGCCTCCACCTGGCCGCTGCCTCCCTCCCTGCGCTGGGTGCCGAACAAGCGGCCGCTTGTTTCCCCGTCCTCCCCTTCCCAGCAGGGCTGGCTGCCTCGTTAACCCCGTCCCTTCCCCGGCCGGTGCGAGGTTTTCGGGGAGGCAGCGCTGGGGCGCGTCGCAATGGCACCCCTAATTCATAGATTACATGGGGAACCAGGAACAGGAATCCTGCGTGGGACACTTCCAGGCAACCAGCTCAAAGTGCTGAGCTGGCAGTGCTGAAGGGCTTGATAGTACAGGAAAACATTTTGGGCAGGGGATTTAATAACAGCGTTTAAGAAAGAGGGAGAGGCAGAGATCTGAGTTCCACTCTCATGAAACGCAGGCAGAGGGATCATTAACTTTATTTTTAGGCTTGGCTGAATAATCAAGGGGTTTGTAGATTTGCCTCCTCTGTCTCGCTTGTTTTAGAAGGGGTTGTGCTCGCAGAGCTCAGATCAAAAGAGCACCAAGGCACCAGAAGCTGCACCTCTCTCACTTCCAGTGTTTCTGGGACCAGCTGAAGAGCCAGAGCGTTCCACATGCTTGTTGTTACAGCTCAGGACAGCCGCACAGCACCACGCTGCTCAGACTCGTTGCTCACCTCCGGCTGGGAGAACACAGAGCAGCCCAGCCCTTCCTCCCCGGTGACCCCCTGCTCCCCGCCGCAGGCACCCGCTCCCACGCTCTGCAGCTCGCCAGGCTCTGCCTCTGCCCTTCCCACCCAAAGAGCTTTCAGGCAGCAGGAGCTGCAGCTAGAAACCCAAGCGTGGGCCCATACCGAGGAATTCAGCATGCTGCGTGCAAGGGGCTGCCCTTTTGCACAGCAGTGCCTCAGCGCTGCACCCCCTTGCATCCAAAGGGAGCGAGCAGGAGCCATGCGGAGATGGTTTTGTTCACTGCTTCTTCCAAAAGCAGCAGTTGGGTGGGGGAGTGGGGAAGGAACATCAATTACAGCGATATCTGGTTCAGGGATTCCCCCCCTCTCCTTTTGCTTCCCTCCAGCTGTAAAAGGGATGGGGAGAGCAGGGGTGCGCGCACTCGCAGGAGGAAAATTCCCCCTGGCTGAGGTTGACGAACCCGTGTGACGCGCTGGCGGCTGCGCCCGGCCACAGAGACAGGCTGCCGGTATTACGTGTTGTGCTGCATGTACATCCGTCAGCCACGGGCCCTGGCACCAGGCCCCGGCTGGAGGTAACCTGCAGTAACCCGGCGGCGCGGGCAGTTGGCTCTGCAGCAGAAGGCGTGCCCAGCCACCGCCGTGCACTGGAGTATGAAAGCCATTATAATCCGCTCATTGACCGCCCTTAGAGAGGCAGAGGTTTTTTCTGCCCTTTCCTGCTGATCGTGGAAGGGAGGAGGCACTGGGAAACGGGACCGCATAGCCCCGGCAGGAGCTCTCGCGCTTCACCCAGCCCGCCATGTCACCAGCCCAACACGCCTTAAAGTAACATTTTTATTATGAACAAATAAAATTTCAGATCAGCACAACCAGATGTCTGTTTCCGTATTAGTAGAAATTATTTCAAAAAGGTTTTTTTTTTTTTCTTTTCCAGTACACAAAACAGAGATACTACTATGCAGAAATCCCTAAGCTGTGAAAAATCGTATCCTACTCTCATTTCAACAGTGACAGAGCTTAGACAATGTGCAGATTCAGCTTTCCAGTCCTTCCCCAAACACCCAACGCTTGGACAGCTGCTCTTCACGATACCATCAGGACTGGGAACGGTCTTGGAAAACAAATGCTTCCGCCGGCATCGGTGTGCGTGTGGTACGCCTGCCTCCTCCTGCTCCCTGCGCCCTGGAGAGGCAGGGTGTAGCCCCGTGTTTCAGACAGGGAAACTGAGGCACAGAGAGGTGTTTTTTTTTTTTTTTTTTAAGTGACTTTGTCCAAAAGCACGCAGTGAGCAAGTAGCTTACCTGGGAGCAGAGCCCAGGAGAACTAGAAGCTCTAGTCATGAGGTCCCGCTGCTGCCTCATCCACTACCACCTCTCACAGACTCATTTACGCTAAACATACAGACAATGCGTCCAGGATACAAACATGCCACCAAAAATATATATATATATATTTATAGGTGTATATATAGATATATATATATATCAAACAAAATTCTACTTAAAGTGTTGTTGTATCTGTTTCTTAATCTAACAAAAATTTCTAACTCATACATTCAAAATCACCTGCACCCACAGTTCAATGTAGGCAATTAAATAATTAAGAAACCCCTCGAATGTTCATAATTCAGCAAAACAAAACAAAAAAAAAAAACGGCAAATAGCTGTCAATACTCCTATGTATATTAAAGAAAGATTTAAGGCACCCAGAGATATTTGCCAATCTACCTTTAAAGTGACTGGGCAAACACCAGGACTGTTTGGTTACTGCTCCTCAGCTTCCACCCTAATTCCAGATTCTGGACCCAAATCAGCACTTGAAATCTGAAAGGAACCCTTGATGTCAAACCTTGCTTCTCTGCTGAGAGGATGTGAGATATTGCAGCATGTCACGGCACGCTTCTCTACTGTAGGGTATATCACACAACACGCTAAGGGCACCAGGAGCAAGGAAATTGTTCTCCTCACCTTCTCCCCTCCCCAAACCCCTTTCAAATTACTGGCTGGAGCAAACTCATCCTCCCTGGAGACTTCCAGGACCTCACAGGGGTTTAGATGGAAGTGAAGTCAGCCCACACTTTCAGAGCTAACTGTTTCTCCTTTAAGTTTTGTTTTGTTTTTTTGTTGTTTTTTTTTTTTTTTTAAATGGTAGGATACAGTTATAGCCACAGCCCCTTTGCAGAGCAAGGGGGGCCGTAAGGATGCTGCCTCCAGCCAGCTGCCGCCTGCCTTTAGGACGCCAGGAGCCAAAGGGCTCCCTGCTCCATCCTCCCATCACATCTCTCAGCCGGAGACCACATCTCTCCCGGTGGCTCAGAGCCCTGAAGGGCCATGGTGATGAGCAGTAACAAGGCTGTGGCAGGGAGGTGAAAGGAGAGGAGGACTGCTTTTCTGAGTATCAAGCTAAGGAGAGTTAAGGAGAGCATCACAGAGCTGTCCTGGTTCCTGGTGTGTATCACAGCAGCAGGAGAAAGCAAAGCTGCAGAGGCTTGCTCCAGCGAGGCTTGCCTGGCTGCTACGTGGCAGAGCAGGGCAAGGAACTGGGCACCTGTGCCCCCTCTGCCCTGCCTGCCCCCAAACTAAGGGAGACGCCACAAACCCCACTCCAGCATCACCCCTTCCTGGTCACCTCTCGTGCTTTCCTCCAGCTCCATTGATGCGTTTAAGCAACACAACAGATACTATTGCTACAACTAATAGCAAAAAATAAAAGTGGATAATGATATGGGGAGTTAAAAGGGAAATAAAAAGCACATTCAGCCTGGTGAGGGGCTCAGGGCCACTGCACCAAAAGCCCAACCGCCTGAACTCCAGCTGCGGTCTCTGCAATTTGCAGGAAACAACACCCACGAGGACTTCTTTTTCCCAACACACCCTTCAGCTGCTTGCCCACACTGTCTCGGGGCCCTGGTGATATAACCGACCTTTAAGCTGCCTCAGCCACCCGCGCTGCCCACGCGGCGGACGAGCGGCGTGCTCTCCAGGCTGAGGAGTGAGGTGGCGGTCGCGAGGGTCTGGGAGGCGAACTGAGGGACTGAGGAGGAGCTGCTTTCTCTTCCCATGCTCTCTTGGGAGCGCACCCCCATCCCTCAAGGGGCTGAGGGCTGCAAGCCACCTTGGTTCCTCGCCGCCTGGCTCCGTCTCGGTGTTTGTCAGGCACTTGTTAATCGACCGAGCAGAGCCCATGTGGACAGAGAGACCTGCTCCATCGGTCCTCTAAGATGTCCTCACCCCTTCCTGAGCCCGCAGGCACTCCCTCGCCACGCTGTCCCTGTCCCCTGCGTCCCTGCACGCAGCACAGGCATACCCACGGGACATGCACGGACACCGGGACGTCTACCTGCCACCCTGTGGGGACCCTGTTCCTCCAGCACATAAAGCAGCTTAACACCTTGGTGGAGCTTTGGTTTACATCCTTCTCCCCCTCTCCATTTTGGCACAGTCCCGTTTGCTGGCACAGTCTCGGCAGCACCCAACAAAGCCACCCGAGGCTGGTGGCACAACCCTCTGTCCCCTCCGCTCTGCGGCTCTCCGAAGGGGCTGTGCGGTCCCGAGCCAGGCTCTGCCTCCAGCCCTGTGGGACACGCCAGAGGGAGGAGGCCGTAAGGCCGCTGAGGCTCCCCTGGTGGTGCCCACGGCCACCGGCAGACCTGCCTGGAGCTCTCAGAGACTCTTGGGGCTCTCCTCCCTCCAGCCAGAGAGGCAGGGAGGGTAAGGCAAACTCCCCGCACTCTACACCCGATGGCAAGGGAAGGGGATGGGGCTGCTCATCTCAGGGAGCGGTTTGGCCGTGCCAAGCGTCAGCAACCCATGAGAAAGGAGGAGGGACAGAGGAAGGAGGGGAGGGAGTTTTGGGGAGAGGGTCACTGACTTTGGCTCAACTGTTCAGCTGGCTGGTACTGGCATCCCTCAGCTCCGTGGTACAGCCAGCTGCAATGGCCGGGCTGCTTCCTACCGGCTCCTCCACCGGGGGAGGCAGGGACAAAGTAAAGCAGAAGACAGGGCAGAGGGGTTAGAGAGGAGAACGAAAAGGGGAGGAGGGAAAGGGGTGGCCTTGCGTTACAAAGGCAGAGCTCCAGATCTTAAATACATCATGTAAAATACAGTGTGGAAGGGGGTTAAAACTCATTATCGTTATCTTAAGCAAACTGGTAGCATTATTCAGTAGTTAGTAAACAGAACATTAAACCTTTGTCCAGCGTGTTCGGAGGGGTCAGGAAGGGAGAAAGGGAGAAAAAAGGAGGAAGGAGAGGTGTGGATGTGTGTGAGAAGGGGAGTAGGAACTCAGCCGCTCTTGTGACTCCCATCTCCAGTCCGCATTTTCCGAGCCAGGATGACCTCCTTGGAGACCTTCTTGCGATCGCTGGCCAGCCCCAGGAGGCACATGAGGTCGATGAAGGCTGTGGTTAAGTTGAAACGCCAGCCAAACTCACTGGTAGAGTAGTCATAGGGGAAGGTGTGGTGGTAGTTGTGGAAGCCTTCTCCTGCAAAAGAAGACCAGGGAGAGGATGTTGCAGGGCTCTAAAGTTAGCGGTTAGGGCCCCTTTCACTTGGCCCAAAGCACTACATTCCTGGAACAGACTCTGGATTGACTCTAGATTGCTTTCTCCTCTCAGCCAAATTAATTCTCTCTGCGATCCACCCCATCTCATTTGGGCATGGCCCAGCACTGGAAGAAGCCTGGGCTGGCCCAAAAGATGCAATGACAGCCATAGAGGAGCAATGGGACTTTGCAGGAAAACGAGCATGTTGCAGGGAACCTAGAAAGGCTCTGGTTCACTGGGGGAATCCTAATGCCTTTTCCTCTGCCACTATGAGAAACCTCCTAGTACAGGTTGAGCTACCAGCTAGACCTGCAGCAAGTCCATGACAAGCCGGGAGAGGCCAATGAATAATCCTACAGCACCGATAGTCCTAATGCCAAAATCCAAATGGCATTTCCAGATGGCAGTAATGCAGACAGACTTCTACTAAGCAACCTACCCTAGACAGCTACCCCCTGCTTTGGGGGGTGTCAAGGCAGGCTTCAGTGTTCACACCTTCAGTGACACTGCCTGGGCTCCTGTTCCTAACCCCTGGCTCTCTGCAGTTCAAATTCCTGCCTACTAAAAATCCAGGAGCAGATCTTTCAGTGGTGGTAATCAATGCAGACCCGCTAATGTACAGGGATGCAAAACAGCTGAGACGTGGGTTTGGGAGAACAGATCAGGGCAAATGCTGACTCTAGGATATACTTTCCTAGGTTCCCAAAACTTCAGAAAACACATAAGATCTGTCTCGTCTCATCCTCAAGTACCCCAAAAGTCACCAGCTGCCCTAAGAATATGTCCAAATATGTGTCTGCTGTCTTTCAATACAGAAGTCTAAGAGAGATAAGCAGGGACTGCAGCACAAGTTTTTCAGCCTGGTAAATGGGGCGGAGAGACCTTGGAGCAGGGTAAATAAAATATTGCTATTGAGATAAGGAGGTGCTAAGTGTAACAGAGCCCTTTCCAGGCTGCAGAAAGGCTGGTGGAAGCTGATAACCCCACTGCCCTTGTGTACTTAGTGACCAGTTTGGGAAACCTCCCCACATGCAAAAACTGCAGGGCTGGAGGGGAAGGTTGCAGGGGAAATGGGGACACCTGGATTCACAGAAATTCCCATAAACAGCTGCAGCACCAAGGAAGTGAAAGACATGGACACTGAACGTACCTAGGGCCCCCAGGCTGACCAGGGGGTTCTCCCGTGGGTTGATGTTCTGATCGTACGGCCGGTTGCCAAACATGTGAGCAGCACTGTTCACTAGCCAAGTGGCATTGAGCCCTATGGTGTAGCGCAGGATGGCTGGAATGAAGAAGCTGATGACGATGGATTCATCCCAGAAGTACCAGGGCACTACAGTGGGCAGGGTGAAGCACAGCAACACCACCGAGGGCTTGTAGTATCTGGAAAGGAAAGGACCAGGAGAAAATGGTTAAGTGGCAGAGGCAGGGCTGGTTCAGTCCTCCATTTGGAGGATTCACGCTTGCCTGAACTATACAGGGAAAATCAAGTGCAGAAATACTTCAACCCTGAGCCCTGCATCTTTTACCCTGAATACACAGAAGCCATTCCTGGAGACTTCGGTTTCCCATCCCTGCAGACCTGGTGATAGGCTCGCCTCCTCTGGGGATTAGCCCCAGTACAGCCACAGACAAGCTGAGACCCCACACAAGAGGCATGAGTGAATCAAGACTGTCCTTCCCAGTGACTGTCCCTCTCACGTCCCCATTTTCAACTCCCCTTTCACCACACCGTTTCCAGCATACTGGTGGGAGAGAGGCAGAGGCATGACCTGGAAAGCATACCACAGCTCCTCCAAGGATGGCCTGGAGGCACCCACGGGTGGGCTCTGGGCCAGCCAAAGCAGCAGCTGGGCTGGGGGCAAGCAGGTGTGAAGGTGCTTTGTGGTGGGAAACTCAGCCCGCTGCTGGCGAGGTACTATGGGAGAAAGGGGTGTAGGAGGGCTGGCAGCAGCACCAGCTCCCAAATACTTCCTGCAGGAGAGGCACGGCTGATTTCTCACAGAGCTCATCCCACAGCAAAGGCTCAGGCAGACCAAAGACTCACGTTTCTCTTGTGATACCCTCAGTCCCCTTCGTGCTCCATCAAAGGTGCTTGTGCTCCCCAGCCCACCCCACCTCTGTGCTGGGGCTCTCCCCAGAACTCACTTCCGCTGGAACATCACCACTTTGTCAGCCTTTATGTCGCTCAGGTCCAGCTTCTGTCCCTTCTCTATAACGTCTGGGTGCTTGCGCACCAGCAGCCAGCCGATGTGGGAGAAGAAAAAGCCCCGCATAGCGTTGTGGGGGTCTGCGTCTGTCTCAGAGAACTTGTGGTGGACACGGTGGTCCCGGACCCACTCGTAGATGTCATTCTGCAAGGCAAGGGGAGCAGAGATTTAGGGCCAAGGCTAGAAATGATCCCTTCAAAGTTACAAAAGGGCCTAAAACATTTAGGCAACTAAATCCTGTTAACATGAACTTGTATTGGTCATGCTAACTTTCTTTAGTGTTTGATTGTTTTTGTTTGTTTTCTTTGACTTTTAAAGCAGGCATTGGATCTTCTTTTCTCAACCATTTTAATTGTCTTCAAAATTTGTTTCTTTGGTGGGTCTTCTTTTCTCTCTTTTATTATTATTCGAATCAATGTTTGCACATCCTCCACAGCACCACAGGCTCTGATGGGTCCATTTGTTCCCCCACCCCTGCAATAGCTGGTCCCAATTGGGCAGTCAATGCCTCCTCCCTCACACACTCAGCACTTATTGGTCATTTGTCCCTGTCCCTACACGCTGCCAGCTGGGATTGACCAACTTGCCCCTTCCCTCCACATTGACACTTTCCATGGGTCAACCTGCCTTACTTTTCCTGGGATTGCCAAATCTGTTTGACTTGGGGGCCCTTTTTAGTTTTCTTGGAAATCAAATTATCTTAAAAGGCAGGTCCCACTTTAGAAATAGAATAAACACACCACTTCAGTGACAATTACCAAAAATCATCCCTTTCGGCCCCTTTACCCATTCAGTTTAATCTGCAAAATCAATACGATTTGGAAAATGTCAGTTTTCATCATTTGTATTAGGAAATGTTTGTATTGGCCAGTTTTAAGAATAGATTTCTGTATTTGTTCCTTTACACCAAGATTTTGACGTGCTCAAAGCCATGTATTACAGCATACTAGGAAACAAGAAACAGATCCAAGCACACCTCCTGTTTCTTCTACTGCATAACCAGCTCTTTAATCTCATAAGTATGTAGGACTTCTACGTACCATGCCTTCTGCTGGAGGCAGCAGGCACAAATCTGGAAAGAGATCATGTACCCCAGCTGGAGCATGGTACCTCCATCACACCACGTACACAAGCATACCAGGGGGCTCAAGGCTGAAACGTCAGAATCTTGATCCAAAATTTAGCTTATACCTTTTCTGCAGATCTTAGTTTGTGGTGACCTCTAACTCCAACCTTGGCTTTCTCAGATCAGCATGCAAAGCCTAGGAGAACCCTCCTTCCTTGAGAGTATCCAGCTACAGGCTATAACTAGAAGAGCTTTTACTGTGCTGCAACTGTCTTGTCTTGCAGGTGGAGGAGCTGCTAGATGTAGAAGTCTCAAATTCTCTGAAACCACAAGTCTCTGAACAGCCAACAGGCATTTTCTGGAGGACCTCAGATAATCTGTGGTCTTCTCTGGCCTTAATAATTATCAGTCTGATCTTGGAGCTGCTACCACTAACAGGAATGAGGTAAATTGAAAATTAACTGTCTTGAACTAATTGAAAGCAACTATTAAAAGAAAAATTCAGGAGGAATGGTAATGAATTTTCCGTAAAACTTTGGATTAGTTCCTATTGATGCTGAAATATCTGTCTCTCATTTTTGTCTATTCCTATCCCCTATAGCAATAACTCAGCAAATTCTTTCTCCCCTCTGCCCTATAACCCTGTGAAAGATTTTTTTTGTATGGGACTGGCCAATACAAAGCAACCCATCCTGTTCCCATGCTGAGTGCTGGACCAGCAGCTGGAATCAACAGCTTGGTCCTTCCTCTTCCTCATGGAAGGCTCTGGTTTGGTACTAACAGTGAACAGGAATGTGAATAGTGTTTTAGAAAGTTTTCCAAAGCTGGAAAAATTAATCCCACCCTGTTCTGTTTACATGTCAATGAAATTATATCCTTTACAGCTACACAAAAAGAGCAAAGAGATAATGGCTTTAAAATAGGTGGTCCCACTTGGGCTTTACTCTTCTCCCCACACCTCAACTGGAAAATTATTTAAGGACACAGCACTGGCACTTTTCTGTGCACCTTCTTCTAGCAGAATGTACTGCATCCTGCTGCACTACCCAGCACTTCCTACACAGTCGCAAGCCTGTATGAAGTCATTTTGAGTACAGTTTGAAGATGGAGTGCATTAGAGCTGCATCACAGCAGCAAACAGGAGAGACTGCCACGCTTTTTATGTGCCAATCCAATTGGGGTTTTCTCTCTGACTTCTTTAGGGCCATCTCTGCTACTATTTACAGTCCCTAAGGACTTCCCAATTTGTTTGCTTTGTGGATGGTGAAGTGCTCCCGTGAGTGGTTAAGCAATATCCTGAGAAGCTTATCAGCTGCCTGCAGTCACTTGGGCCACTCTGAATAGGCCCAACCCTCCCCTCCTTGAAACATCACTGCCCTGGGATGACTCTCTCTGGAAGCCAGTGGCATGACTTAATAACAGGGTTATTCCTAACCATCATTCTTCTGAATGAAAGAAGCATCCCCCTAAATGCATAACCTCAAGTTCTTGGTCTTTCTGCCGCAGCAAATTCCACAGACTGGCTCCCCAGGCTGTACAGATGTGTCTCCCCTTATCAACAGTGCAACAAGGAGAAGGTGAGGCAACCTGAACACCAGGAGAGCACTTGGCACTTCCACACCTCCTTCACAGATCCTCCCAGGGCAAGCACAGGGGACCGCACTTGACTGAAGGGTACATTCCTGCTTTGGAGAGCTTTCCTACCCCTGGCCTTGGTGAATAGTCCTTCCCCCACCTCATTAGCAGGTCATCTCACAGTCACCCTCTGAAGGGATAAGGTGAAGACAAGCTAGACCCTGGCACCACAGTGTTAGAAAGAAAAGGCAGGTTGTTTGCTAACAAGATGCAGTAGGAGAGAGGAATCTATCTTAATCTTGAACCCTGTGTCTGAGGCACAGATTCAGGGGAGCACTTCCTTCTGAGGACCAGCAGCACACGGAGGAGGTGCTTACCTGGAAGGCCACGGAGTTTGCAATAGTCAAGAAGATCCGCAGGGGCAGCGTGGCTTTGTAGGACCGATGGCTCCAGAGGCGGTGAGATCCAGCCGTTATCCCCAGAGCGCTCACCACGAAACACAGAATGGCTGGAGAGGAAATTAAAGTGTTGGAGCAGTTAGAGCAAGTAAGCCTGCAGCAAAGTTTCAGGCACAAAGGCAGGCCTTCCCCCATAGCTGTGTATGCAAGAGAAAAACCCACAGAAGGTGCAAATTAGGACAGTAAAAAAAAAAAAAAAAAAAAAGCACTGGCCAGAAAAAAGATCTAATCAAAAAGACCTAATCTAATCAACCAATCCATTGATGCTTCACCTTCATCCCCATCACAGACTTAAAACTGCCCAGAGGTTCTCATTCCCAGGCTCGTTCTGATCCCCCTTCCTCAAGACTGCTTCATGTATTCCCTTTCCACACAGGTCCGGAGGGGAATTCCTTGCCTCTCTGAGAGCTGGTGAAAAACCACATTCTTCTCCCTCCAGATCATGTGTTTGTCTCCCCTGCCTTTCTTGGGCCTCTGGAGATTAACCTGGGTTCCAGCATTTGGTCCTAAATGGAGAAATGATCTTAATAGGGTCATAGCAACATTATGCTAGGAAGCTGGGGCTAATAAAGAAACTGGATCTGAAAACTGACTCTCTAGGAAGGAAGGATCAGGAGATTTGGCAGAAAGATGGAGGGCATTCAACAGTTGATTTGCACTATAAGCTCAGGAATTGAGAGGGAAGGGTGCACATCTGTGCACGTGTCAATTGATCCACCTTCAGTCTGCTGGGGGAAGTGACATCTTCCCAGTTCCCGCAGGAACTCCGTCCCTGGTTTAAATTTGCAGATTTCAGCCAATTGGCTCAACCCTGCAAGCAGCTTCTTACTCTTACACATTTGCCCACTGAAAGGGACCAGTATGCTTGATGATACCATTCAGTCCAGCCAAATGGATCTAATCAACCTTATCTTGAATTCAGAAAATAGATATTCTGCCAGAAACATGTCTGGAGATCTGAGGCATATGCAGGGCTCTGTTGCCCTGTTTCTTCAGTGAATAATCCAGGCTTTATTTTCTATCATCTCCTGCTCCCTCTTCCTTCTCTCTGCCACCTTTTTGTATTTCTAGATTCCAAACCTAATCTCCTATCTACTAAAGGACAGTCTCAGCTGATTTAACATCCTCTTCGGCCCCTTAAACTTGCACAAATCCTTCTCACCCCAATCATGCTGTGTAACAGTGACCTTCCCTGCCTGTTGCTCTGACTGTGCCTTCCTGGCCTCATCCTCTCCCTTGGCTCCCAGGCCTGCTGCAGAAGCCACTGCACGTCTCCGGTCAGCGCACCTCTGCCTCCTGTCTTCCAGGGCCTCTGCAGTCCCTCAGAAGTACAATCACTGGCCATAACTGACTTTCAGGGCATGAAAAGGAAAGCAAATGCAGCATGATCTGGCCTTTGCAGTAGATAATGGAGCTGAGCAAAAATCACAAAGCTGGTCAGACCTGGAAGGGGAGAGGGAGGGATGCTGGAGCAGGGTGTTTGGTTCAGGTCTACCTTCGGCCTCTCTGACAAGAAAGTACTTATTCTGGACACCTTGAGGGCCTCCTCTAGCCTGGTGATGCTGACTTGAAAGTTACGAACCATCTCATGACTAGTTTACTGTTGGTTTTAGATTTCAACTTGTTTTAAATCAGTCACTATCTACACAAATTCATACAGAAAGCAAACCTGGAGAACGCACCTAACATTTGACTCTGATCTGAAGAACCTCAGACACTGCAGTAACAACATAACCTCCTCCTGGATGTTTCAAACACATCCTAGTAGCAGTACGAGCGTGACACACCACCATTCTCCCTTGGACATAGGCTGCTATACCCTGCAAACCATATTTCATAAAACCTCTGGGCAACTTTATACCTACTGTGCACACCTCAACAGCTGAGGGAGGTTTTGAAGAGTGATGAGTTTATAGCAGAGCTGAGAGCAGTATCTCTCAAACCTGTGCATACTTTATCTGTATATACTCCATGAGAAACACCAAACAGGGAGTCAGTGGAAAAAACAATGGCACCTTGCAACAGATGTCGGATCAAGGATGTGGGAGGCAACTTTCTAGGGAAGGAGCCCAGCTCCCCACTGTGGGGTAAGTAGGTGAGAGTTAATGGTGCACTGAGGACAGAAATTGAACTATGCAATCTTTCATCATCTTTAATGGCACTAGAAAGTAAATGCCAGGTTAGGAGAATACAGGCCCTATTTATAGCCCTGAGTTCAAGCTTCCCTTTCTAGTTAACCCTCACATGCTGACCAGGAATTTTTTGATTAAAAAAGGCCTCTGGGAAGATGGGTCTGGCTGAAGGCTGTGGTATTTCAGTTTTGCAAGAAGGAAGCTGTCCAGCATCTCTTTGACACAGGCATTTCTCAACATTTGCCTGTGGATATCTCCATCCCACAGCAAAAACTGACACCAACAATGAAGACATATCAGTCAGCACAAGGAAACACAAAAGAGACATGGTGGGGACACAGACAGACCCAGAAACCGGATAACCCAGTACTTACTCTGGGTAGTCTTAACTGAAAGACTTTGTTAAAAATCTGGAAGAGTACCCACAGCTTTCAGGTGCCCTGGCAGAGCAGTCACAGCCTTCATCCAAAGCCCACAAGCAGCAGCAGCTCGTGCTGACTGCTCTTAGAGAAGAGTCCCATAACTCTAAGTCTGTGCTACCATGCCCCTTGCCCCTATACAATAGCTGTAGTTTATCTAAGGAGCAGACACATTCTGTGGGAAAGGACCTGATTCTCAGGCTCTGCAGACATGGCACTTAGCCCCACAGAAAACTGAACTCTACTTGGGGGCTATTAGCTCCACCAGACATGTAGGTCGTGACAGTGAGAATTGCTGCAAGAACAGGATCTGGAACCTGGAACAGAGAATCCTAATGATTCAGAGGGTTCATCCCCAAAAACATGGCATAGCCAGGGAATGAGCTTCTCACAGGGAACAAAGATAAGCTTCTCCAAGATCGCTCACTAGGATGGGAATTGGAAAGAGAACAGAAGGCAAGATAAAGTAGCCCAGGTTTTCATAGCAGCCCTGTGATGCTGTCCCAAACTCAAGGACTCAGGCACTCCACCAGCTGAGGTTTCAACATCATGTTCTGTACCGTGACATGACTGTGGCTTTGAAGTGTCCAACATCCAAAACATTGTCACCTCACAGGTGATGTTGTCAATGACCCCTTACAACTGGAATACAAAGAATTATGACCACTAGCAGCAATATGCACTCAGTGGTCCAAAAAATGAATCCAAAAACATTTCACATTCAGTCATGCCTATATGACTCAATAGGCTTCACCTCTTTGTGACCTGGATTCAGACCTCAAGTTATGATGGAAGCCAGGAATGTGCTAAAGGCATTGTCACCTGCATTCAACACTAAGGATGTTTACTTGAAGAGGTGTCCCTGCTCCAACAAGTGTCCTTGGGCTTCTGCTCAGTGGGAGGGAAAGCCACAGCTCAGGACTGTTTCCTCCTTGCCTCCCAGTCCTTGCTAGCCAGGTTGTTCCTAAGGATATCAAGACAGCTGCTGCTCTCAGGAGAAAGATACCAAGAGCAAAGAAATGCATGCAGGCTGCATAAGGGGAACAGTGTTTAGAAGGAGCAATAGGAGCTACTGTTGCTAAATTTTGACTTCCCTGTCTGGCAAAAATCAGAACTTCCCCTCCGTGCTAGTAAAGCCTGGAGAGGACACTAAGAGAGGTGTTACCAGTAGCGGCCTTGATGAGAAAGCAACAACAGACTTCTGTAAACAATTTGCTGGACACATTCCTGCGGGTAGTACTGGCGGAGATTTTCAGGCTGCCAGTTACCTAAATTATCTAGCAAGACTCTCCTCAGTCCAAAGGTGATGCAGCAGCAACAAAAACCAGTACCAACCCATGTTTCTGCCACCACTGGTGCTGCAAGAAGTTACGGTATTGTCAGAGCACCAAGCCAGGAGGAGCTGTCACTGTTTTATAAACATTGTTGGCCAAGCCAACAGGGGTTTACACATCTCTCTCTCTGCTGCACCTGAGGGCCAGGAAGACACCCTACAAATCGTATTTTGTGAGAGGCTGAGAGCAGTGAAAGAAGGAACTGTCGATCACCTTTGCATTCTGCCCTTCCAGGCAGAGTCTGGCAAATGACACAAAATCTGCCCGTGATCCCTGAAGAGAAAGAGAACGAGCCAGACTTTGTCAAGTGCTGTGGAGATGAGAATAAATAAAGAGGGGAGCTGGCCAGAAAGCCAGCTTAGAGAGCTCTCGATATGGTGAGCTTTCACCTGATCAACAACCCCAGCTCGTTCTGGGAAGCTCTGTACCAGAAAGAGATCAGGGGATACAATGCACACAGCAATGCAGAACAGCAAACAATGATGAAGGCAGGGCTGGAGAGCTTGAGAGACAATGAGGAATTAGCACACAGAGAAATGAAAACAAAAGAGGACACAGTCACCAATATAACTGGTTTCAGAGGGACAGAAACATCAAGGAGACAGTGGCCTAGATGAAGAGGATATAAGCAGGGAATTACTCCTTATAAAAAATACAGTAGGTAGATCAGCTACCAGGCACTACAGCTGCCTGCAGCATCACAACAGAGAACATCTGGGGCCATGTTGGTTTTATATTGTACGTACGCAGTCTAAGGAACAAATGGTCTGAACAAACAAACAAAAACAAAACGAGCAGCTCCAAAACTACCACTGGGAGAACTGCTCTGCCATGAGCCCATGGCATATGGTCAGGAGCAAAATAAGTCCCTGCTGTTCTATCCTTGTGTGTTGAATGGGAACTGTAGTCCTCTTCTCACTAGCTCGAATGGGAACTGTAGTCCTCACTAACAGGGGGTGCTGGGAAGATAACAGCAAGTCACTGAAAAGACAGTCACAGAGGCCTGTATGTCCCAAAGAAAGGAATCAGCTGAGAAAGCTGTGTG
This sequence comes from Cygnus olor, assembly GCF_009769625.2. Taxonomy (NCBI): domain Eukaryota; kingdom Metazoa; phylum Chordata; class Aves; order Anseriformes; family Anatidae; genus Cygnus; species Cygnus olor. Next base: position 18,266,255 of record NC_049175.1, read on the forward strand.
TGCTGGAAATGGTGGTCCTTTCCCAGAACAAGTGACGTAGGACAGGGAGCTCTACAGAGAGCTCTCTGGAGCTACTGCAGGTCTGTTAACACAGGATGGATCTTCAGCCAGTCCAAGACAATGCAATTCCCCAAAATCCATTTCCTTCTCCCTGTCCCAGGCCAACTGTCACTCCAGAAGCCACTGAGGAATCATGCAGTGCCTCACAGTGGCCAGACAGCCACTGGCACTTCACACCGGATTTGACTGAGGGAGGGGAGTGGGAGGGACTGGAGGCAGGAAAAAAAGCAAGGCAGATTCCCATGAAGTGCTGTGGGATGCCATGCAGATATCCCGAACCTGCACATGATTGCAAGGACACTGCTTCAGAGATCATTTTGGGGGGTAAGACATCACTAACCTTCTGGATCAAGATGCTTGAGCCCACTTAAGTACCTCCAGGGAGCTCAAGGGGTAAGGGTTGGATGGATTTAGAAATCACAGCACATCTCAGCAGAATGAAACCAGTGAGCCAGACTTACCCCCTCCCTCATCCTTGCCCCAAAGCCCTGAGGGTATTTGGCTGGGGGCTGGATGACCCTGGCTGCCATCACAGCATGTGAGACAAGTCGACAGCCCCTGCCTGCAGCCATGAGCCCAGGAATGGGACTTCCCACCACACAGACAGCCCAGAATCACTTTTCCAAGGTTGTGCTGAGGCTACGTGTTTTGCCCAGCCTTGCCAGCGCCAGGGAAGAGCACAGCCCGTCCTTGAAGCCTGTCAAATTTTCACAAGGGAAAGGTCAGCAAAGTTTTCTTTCATAACTGCCCTGTGAAAGGCCACAGTGACTGTGAGGGAACAGGGAACACTGCCTCTGTCCCCGCTGATGCTCTAGCCAGCATCTGAGTCCCGTGGCCTCCAGTGATGTTCATCCCCAGGCCTCTGCCTGTGAGATGTTCTAGTGGTAGGAGAGGGACAAAGTCAGTGTGGCAGCCCAGGAAGCCATCTCCTTCCCAGCCCAGCTGCGATGCCCCTAGCTCACAGCTGTCAGGAGGACAGGCTTTGAGACTGTGACTGTCCCAGGGTCCCATCCAACACGGACATCAAAGCAGAGTAAGAGACTCCAGGAGGACATCTCTGGGGCCTGTCCAACTCCAGGAGGACCTCTATGGGGCCTGTCACCAGCCATCAACTCAGCACTTTGCAGGAGCACCACTGAAACTAAAAGCACTGCAGCCATGCCAGCAGGTCTCAAATGTGACCAGGGCTTTTTATTTCAGGATGCCCTGCTTCACAGAAAGGCCAGGGCTGAATGCAGTCTCTAGACCTCCCCATTGGGAACAGTTTGGCTTATTGAACCCTCTGGGAGTCCACACAAAGCCTCATGGAAAGTGAGGCTCCCCAGCAGCTCAGGCCCTGGTCCCAGCTGCCTTTCAAGCAGTCAAAGGAGAATTTTGGTTCCTGCCCAGGGAAAGGTCTCACAGAAAGGGGAGCTTCTCCTAGCTACCTTCTGCTTGGTTGTGCTTTCCATTGGAATTTGCTGCCTGGAGAGCCACTTATTTATTTTTTGAAAGTTGTCAGCCTTAATTCTGGGATGATGGAGTCTAATCTGTGCTTTTATAAGAATGGTACAAGACTGGACTTCAGACTTAATTCTTGACTTTTACCCTCAGAATAACTGTATTTTGTCTCTTTTCCTTCACACATACGGAATCTCTGCAGGCTATACAACCTCCCTTGGTAAGGGCAGGAATGGTTTTTATTTCTGGCAGCAGCCTCTCACCAAATTCCCTATATCTTGCATTCCCAGACACCCTTGAAAGTGCTCTTGCTAGTATCTTTCTTCCTAACTTTCTGGGACTGTCACAGTGCTCCATCAAACATTTTCTGTGCTTCAACTTGGTAGTGGCTGCACATTCAGGTGGGGGCTACTTCCAAGTCTAGCAGACCAGAATTGCTTCATGTCAAGATTTTTTTTTTCCCCAGTCAACATCAGGAATATTCCTGAGAGGGTTGAATGTACCAGAAAATTGGGCCCCCACCTCTGCCAGCTCACATTGTAATGGCCAGTCAAGCAGAGGACCTCCATGAGCCTGCAAGGATGCAGTAAAGTAGGAGGAAAGATCTTTCCCACATTTTGTCTAGTGCCTATGCAACAAGTTTACCCTTTACACAGCCAAGCAGTCCCCTGCCAAATTCTTCCCCCTCATGACCTTACAGGAGACTCTATCATGCCTTCCCACAGCTTGCTATGAAGCTGGCTGAGCACCTCCTTCTAACAGAAGACCTCCAATTCTTTCTCCTCCCTGAGTCTGCAGGCATGGAGGAAAAAAACATCACCACCCAACAACAATATTTGCAGATGTCAAGAAACAAGCAGAGGAATGTGCTTACCCCATGCCAAGGTCTGGATCTTTGCAGAAGGTATCAGTGTCAACCCGAATATGGCCCCTAGGTGCAGCAGGCTCATGAGGATGATATTCCTCCAGACATATCGCATGGGAGGCTTGGGGCCCTCCTTCTCACGGTAGGTCTCATCGAAGATATCGTCTACCATGCCCCGGGCTGCTGCCAAGTCCTCATGACTGAGTAAGTCCTTCTCCATGACGGCATCCCCATTCTTGGTCACCCGGGAGGTGACAGTGCCAACAGTGGTGGTGCTGGAAGCGGAGGAGAACTCCTTGGAGAGGTGGCAATGGGTGTTTTCGAGAAAGAAAAGAGGGAAAACAAAACAAGAAATCGGTGGTTACAAATGCAGGAAGCTGCAAGATGAACAGGTAGGCTGGCAGTACCACGACTCGCAGCCTGCAGTTTCCCTGGCAGGCTCCATTTGTTCAGCTTAGCCCCTGGCACCAAGAACAGCCACTCTGGCCCCACCAAGTGATGGTCTGCAAAACGGAGAAAGCCTGTTCTTTCCTGGGGGAGGAGGTGAACGGCAGACACCATGCAGAAAGTTAAAAAAAAAAAAAAAAAGTCTTGAAAGCCAGTCTTTTATCCACCAGTGGCTTTGGTGAGTTCTTTTGCAGGCTGCAAGGATTTTTATTTTCCTTCAGTTTTATTAGTGGGCGTTTTTAAGGTGGGTTTGCAGTCTGGGCATGTGCACAAGCAGACAACAATAAAGGAAACCTTGTGAATGAACAAAGAGGTGGGAGAGAAATATGATCTGAAATATGATTTTATTTTCAATTGTTGGGCTGCTCCTGACCTCCTGTGTCTTTGTGTAACCCCACTAGGGATCACAAGGGAGCATCGGGAAGCATCCACGGGGGGTTCCTCTGGGGGGGCTCTTCACATCCCCATGCCTCACCACCCGGGCTAGGATGCAGCAAGACCTCGTGCGTGGAGACCAGTCAGACCTGCAGCTCCTATTTCACAGCTGCCGTTGAGCCTCTTATCCCTCTCCCGTTTTTCCACCCACAGGCAAACTGAGGCAAGGGAAGGCAACCCCGTGAGCTGAGGCCACCAATGCAGGGATAGGAAGTTTTAAGGAGCAAGCTCGTTGGGTCTGGCTCCCGGCTCCCTCCTGTAACCATGACACAACATTCCCTCTCCACATGCTTGTTTGCCCTGGCGCAGTGACAGCCCGCCCGAGCAGGCACGCATGACGAAAGGCACAGGCAGGACTGACCCTAATGAGACAGGTCACTGAACCCTGAATCACCGATTTCCATCTCCATCCTGACAGCCGCGTGTTTGCTGGCGCTCGCAGCCCTTCCTTGGGCCCGAGCCCAAGCACACGCCAGAGGTGCTGAGCACGTGGGACATGGCTGGTGGGGGCACGCTGCCCCGGTCTGCCTCCTGCCTGAAGGCCACGGCCCTGCGCTGCCTGCCTTCTCCGGCAGCCGGGCCGTGAAGCCCCCCCGGCAGGAGCAGGAGAGACAGGGTGGTGGGGGAGGCCGCAGCAAAGCCGGGAGCCTGCAGCCGGGGAGCTCCTTTCCAGACAGAAACCTTTCCCAAATCAAAAGCAGATTGAACCCCAGGCACTCGGAATTTGTGGAAGACCACCGCTCTGCCATGGCCTAGTTTCCTGAGGGAGGCATTAAAATCAGGCCAGGCAGCTTACGTGGCCACCCCAACTCCTCCCTTTCCCAAGGGTAGAAACTAGAGGGTTACAGACATACCTTCGTACAGGGAGGAGCTGGTAAAGCTGGGAGATTCCCCGCATTTGGGAAGTAAAACGATTGCTACACGAGGAGCTCTCTAAGTTTTTCCTTCTGGAATCGAACGTATCCCAGTTAGAAAGGAAAAACCCTGGATACTACTGAGCACCCTGATGTTTCCAGTGAATCCAGGCACCGCTGAGTGTGGGACCAGCCACCTCGGCATCCCGGCTACGGGCCATCCCTCCCTGCTTTTCTATTTAATGTCAGTTTGAGGGCGTGATATCCCAAGCTGCTGGAGGATTCAGCAATCGCCCCAAAAAGAGCCACGAGAAATGACTTCTAATCCAGAGATTAGACAAGCAAAAGTCCTGCCTGTTCCAAAGTGTCAGATATTCTCGTCTGACATTTTGGCAGGAAGGCACAGTTTTCTTCCTTGGCTGGGAGACAATCTACCAAAAAACCTAAGACTTGTCTATGCAGGAAAAATTCCCAACAGAGAGCTGGTGGTATAATTAGACGGGTAACGCTCCCCATATGGACATGCTGCTTCCAGAGTAAGAATGTGGGGTTGGAGTTGCATTTTTTTCTCCTCCGTGATAGCTTATGTCACTGTCAGAGTTACACGGGAGCAGAGGAGGAGGAGGCAGAGTGCAAAGGAAACAGCAGAGAGGAAAAAAAAAATAAAAAAAAATCATTCTCCCAGCATCGCAGTAGCCACATGAGGAATTTTACCAGCATGCCTTTGCTGCTAGAATTACCCTGATATAATTGAACTGGTCATTTCTCACATGTAAACTAACCTTAAATCAAAAGGGTTATAAAACAGCTGTGAAATACAGCTCTACCTTTACAGCCTTGATGAGGGGGAAAAGGGAGGGAGAAGTGGGCAGCTATTTAGCTGGAGACCAGGGAAACAAGGAGAAAAGAAAGGATTTTTATCCCCTTATGGCCACAGTAGCTCCGGCGGCTCCTACCAAGGAAAACAGAATGGGAATTGATCTGGGGTCTACACACGAGAGGGGGAGGGAGCCAACTAAATCATTTTCAAGAGCTCTCCCTCCTTTCTGAATGACTTGGCAGCTCTCATCTGCAGAACAGATGTGCTCCCCCATCTCCACGCCTCCCCACATACCCTACCAGCAACGAACACTCAATAGGTGATCCTGGCAGCCAGCCAGCGCTACAACCAGCTGCAGCTCAAAGACTCCAGCGATGGGTTCAGCCTAGGGGCCCCAGGGCACTGAATCTCAGGTCCACTGTATTTAAATATGCCCAACGTCACCCAGGGACAGGATTCTTCCCAGCCTCTAGGATATGCCCCAAAGTACACGTCAAGACCAAGGAACGTGGTCCGAGCACACTGTCCTTGGCATCCATTTCAGGTGGTGAGAAGAATACAATTATTTACATCACAGCATCCCTGGAAGGTCACAGCACCTGCACAAAAGGATGGGGAGAGACCCTGCGTGCTGGCGATAGGCAAGGCAGTGGGACTGTGGTTTACCTCCCACTCCTTGGCACAGGCAGAGGTGGAAAGGATGAGAACGCAAGAGCAGGAGCATCAGGATCAGCCCCTGGTTCCCCTCAGGCAAAGGGTGATAGCCAGGAGGCAAAATATAAAAATAATAATACAAAAAAAAAAAAATCTCTAGAGATCCAACAACTCTACATCTCTTCCTGTTGCCGGGTTGTTATTCAGACTGTCTTATGCCAAAAATGGGCTGTCTCCCCATTGTATGTTTGCTTGGCTCTGGCAATGCAGACACAGTCATTCATTTCATCTGGGCAGCTGGCCACTTTCACCTTGCGTCTGTCCTAGAGACGCTCCCTGCTGCAACATTTGGCTTAAAAGCGCTGTTAAGTAAAAGCCCTTTATTTCAGAAGGAGAAATAAAAATCACGGTCTGAGCACTATCAAAACCCCACGACCTCATGCCGCAACGGACCTTCATCAACAGCCCCTACCAGCAGGCTTGGATCGATGTTTTTAAAACAAGCCTGTAATTTCTGCCCACTTCATTCGAGGGTGCTCCCCACCTCCCCGAGCCCCCTCCGGGGAGATAACCCCAGCGGCGGATGCCCCCGCTCCCTCCGCCACCTCCGCGCGAGCCTCAAGGGCGCACCGATCGCCTCCGCCCGGCGATGGCCACGCACATCGGCGCCCATACGAGTGCGCACGGACACGCGTGGCTGCCCACGCCGCCGGCAGCAGCAGCGGCGGCGCAGGGAAGAGGCTGCGAGGAAGGAGGCCGGGGCGAGGCCGAGACAAAGCAGCGCGGCGAGGCGAGGCGCGGGGCCGCCCGCAGCTCCGCGCTTACCTCCTCCTGCAGCAAGTGCGCAGGCATGGGGCAGGGCTCGGCTCCTCGGCGGCGGTGCGCGGCTGTCCCCGGCGGCTGCGGGACTCTGCCTCCTGTCGGCCCCCTCGCCCGGCGAGCTGTGCGGCTGGGGAGGCGGGTGCGGAGCTATTTAAGCGGGGCCGGGCTCTCCACGCCCCGGCCTCCCGGTGACCCCCTGCCCGCGGCGGAGATGCGCGGGGTCAGCGCGGCCGGCGGCGAGGCGAGGCGCGGCGCGGCGGGGGCCCGGCTCTCGGCGTGCCCGGGGGGGGAGGCGCGGCGGGGCGGGGCGGGGCGGGGGGCGGGAGGAAGGATGCTGAGGAAGAGGAGGATGGCGAGGGCCAGGCAACTCGCATGATGCCTGGCCGCTTTTTTTTTTTTTTCCTTTTTTTTTTTTTTTTTTTTTAATCCTCCCTCCCCCTCGCGAGCCGATTGGCTGCGGGAAATTTGGTGCCACCTCGGCTTGCCCTCGCCATTGGCTGCCCGCAATCTGCTGTTCGCTCCCCGCGGCGCGCACCCTGCGCGCCCGCTGCTGCGCGGCTCCGCGCTCGGCTCCGCGCTCGGCTCCGCGGGGAGCGCGCCCCGGCCCCGGCCTGACGCGGGGGATGCTGCGGGTCCCCCGAGGGGCTCAGCGCCGGCAGCCGCCCCCCCTTGTGTCCCCGCCGCTGGGGCACCCGAGGGGCGCAGGGCTCCCCCGCCATCCCCGGACAGCGGCAGGGTGCGGTGGGGAAAGGGGCTTCACCCCAAAACAGCTCCTCGGTGTAGGGATCTCTGCGGGGAGCCTTACATATATATATATATATATCGTATGGTTTTTGCAGAGAAAAGCACGTTCGTAACTGTGTGTCTGGATGGGCATGTATATTTGTATGGGTGTTTGTCCTGACATGCACAAAGAGTCTGAAAAACGTTGGCTGTAACCTTTAAAAATGAATCCTGGCTATTTTCTGCCAAAAAACAGTCCCTTCTGGTGGAGGGTGGAAGGAAAAAGAAAAAAAAAAAGCGCTCAGTTGCTATCAGCTATTTTCCATAACAAGTTTCTCACCAGCTCCAGTAATACCAGTAACAGGGAAACCCAGGCTCTTTCCCAGGGAGACCTTCCCCAGCAAGTGAAGAGGAGGGCACTTCAAATAAAACCTTGGTGGCAGGGCTTGCAGGCAGCTCTCCTAACCCCACCAGTTGAACACCGTGCCAGGCTCCCTGAGATGTTTAGCAGCAAGGCCTGGGGTGCTTTAATGCCACTACCCCAGCCAGGGCACGCTTCGGCTCCTTCCCCCAGTCATGGTGTGTCCCATGCTCAGTCACTGCCCACCCGTGGCACACGAGTCACGCTGGAACAGAGATGACAAAAGCCATGCTGAAGTGTGCCCACATGCCCTGAGCCACATCTATGCAGGCAGCTATCCTGCAGCCATGGAGCCGACCACACAAGGTGCAGACAGACAGCCACGTCCCTGCAGAGTCCATCCCCGGGCTGGTCCTGCTCACGCACAGTGGGGCTGATTCAGTGGCAGCTGTCAAAAGTGAGCTGCATTGTAATTGCTGGGAGGGAAAAGTGACGCTGAAAAATAACAGTAAGCCAGTTGTTCTCTGTTCTAGAGGTGTCCGGCAAAGGGGAAAAATGTGTGTCTCCTTTTTCATTTCACTGTGATGAATGAAGAGGTCTGAGAGGGGTCTGTGGTTTAGTTTTACATTAGAAAATTGAGTCTTGCCTACTCTCAAACACAGTACTGAAAGAGAGAGCCCACATAAGAAGACACTCCTAGACAGTGAAAGCTGGCATGAGTCAGAAAGGGAATTGTAACCATGTCTTAAGACTCTCCCTTAAATGTTTGGTTAACAATGCTGATGGTTACTGAACACTGGGGAGAAATGATGTTTTAGTTAAAGATTCTGCTTTCTATATGAGTGTTGGAAGAACCATAAACAGTGCTAAAAACTACCCTAAGGAAATAAGACTCCTGCTATCTTCAAGGGAAAGAAAACAACAAGAACAATAAACAACAAAACAATGAGATAAGTATAGAAGAAAAAAAAAAGAATAAGGTGGTGCTTGTTGATTAAAAAAATATATATAACACCTCATGCCCCATGGTGAAAATAATCTCAATGCCACGAAGCAAGGAGAGAACTGGAAATGCTACTGGTTGATGAAAAGGAGGCTTCTGGGGATTCCAGGTTTGTGATTTTGCAGATACCCAGACCCACTGGGGCCTTTTCCTTTCCCACCAGTTCCGTTCTTCAGAAGCAGAGCATGGCTAAGGGGAACGTAACAGGGAGAACAGACTTTGCAATCCTCTAAAATCAGCAGCACTGTGCCTGCCTGCTCCCAGCCGGCAGAGCTAAGTTATCTGAACAAACCACCGAAATCATCCTTGCCAGATGATCCCGGGAGGTGACCATCACATCCTTTTCTTGCCTCACGATCCCGATGGCGAGGTTGGGGCACGGACACCTTGTGGGGGCAGATTGCCCTCCCGTGCCGTGCCGTGCCGAGCCGAGCCGAGCCGTGCCCGCCAGGCTCCCCCTGGCGGAGAGCTGCTGCCTGGAGGGGAGGGCGAGGGCAGGGAGGTGAGGCTGGGGGTCCAGCTAGGGGTGGAAGCCCCTCACCCCCTGCCCAGTGCATGTGCAGCTCTGCCACACCGAGCTGGAAAGCGGCCACGCGAGGCTCGAAGATGTGACCTGCTGGGCTGGAGCAGCCCCGCTGCCTCCCTGGAGGGGGGTCTGGGGGCAGGAGGGTCTGGGGGCAGGGAACTCTCATCTATCGACAGGTTAATCTCTGCTGCAGGTTCTGCCTCAGGTCTGCTGCTCAAGGCTTGAGACAAAAGGGGTGATCGACAGGCAGACCAGGTGGGAACACAGACATTTCTAGCACACATACTGCGTAAACCGGGCTTTTCCTGCACCAGTTTGTAGGTCTTCCTCCCTTCGAGGGAGAACTGCTCAGCTGAGCCTTCAGTAGAACCATGTCAGTGGCGGAGTTCACCAACGCTTCAGGAAAGGTTCAGCTTTAGTCATTGTCCCCAGGAAACTGATTCAAATCTTCTGCATCTGGTGACTGCTGCCTAAGGTCATGGTCTTCTATAAACGCGTTGATGCAATGCCAGAGCCGGGGCACTGGGCAGTGAGGAGCAGCAGATGCACCATGGGCAGCACAGACCCTGAACTTCAGCACAGACTTTCTTCAAAACTGCACGGTGCTAACGTGAGGCTGCTTGCACCTTCCTGAGAAGTCCTCCCCATTGAGGCCCAGTCAAGGCATTGTACCAGGGAAAAGTTCTTGCAGAGTACTTTTTATCAGCAGGTCTCAAAGTGGGTTATCAAGGCTGGGGAAAGAGAAGCACCGACCATCAGCGGTGCCACCAGTCACAGTCTGTGAGCAGTGCCCTTATGAGAAAGTGGTTCCATCTCTCTAATGGGATGCACTAACCAACCTGATTTTCCTACCATAGTGCCACTGGCAGGATGCAGAAAAACATTTCGTCAAAACATTCTCCTTCCCCCTCAAAAAATAAAATAAAATAATGTATTGCTTTTCCACACAGCAGTAAGTTTTGCAAGAAGATTTTGTCTGGTGTTGACATCTTGGAAATTTTGCTGAATCTCCTCAGTTACCCCCTCCAAAAGTGTTGAAAAAGCCACACACAGCAAAACTTGCTGCAAGGGCTTTGCAAGGTTTGTTTCATGTTGTTTGTTTATCTTCTTTTACAGCATTCCCTGCCCCCCACCCCCTTTTTTTTTGTCTATTTCATCACTGGAAGTTGAAAAAAAAGGAAGAGAATCAAAGAAAGAGAGAACAAGCTGAAAACTGGGGAAAGAGTTGACTCCTCTCCTCTTCCAAATATCATACCCCTTCTCCTCTGCCAAAAATAAAGGTTTGCAAAAATTATCCCAGGACTATTTTCTGCATCTCTTGCATTGTTTTCCTGAAGAAGTATGAAGCAATTCAAGCTTAGGAGCTTTTTTTCTAGGGATAGGAGAATTATGCCAGGGCCTTTAATCCCAGGAGAAGTGCAGGGGTGGTTTATTGTCATTTCATCGGTTCTGCTTTCTTCCTCCTCTCTCCTCTCATATAGAATCTGCCCTTCAAAAGCATCGAGCCTTCTGTGCAGAACACATGAATACCAACGTGGTTCACCACCGGCTGCCAGCAGTTTCATGAGTTAATTGTTCCCCAGGTATTGACAGGGGTGTGCAGTTATGTGTTGCAGGGAAATGAGGTGACAGCCCCCAGCTACAGAATGAGTTGGGACAAGACCTAGCTCAGAGTTCAGTGTGAACACCTGCGTGAGGATAAGGTGGTGGCAGCTGCAGGTCTGCCAGGATTGTCAGCTCCAGGAACTCAGAACCAGGAATCAGACCCCAGGTCGTTGGGTTGCCATCCTGGTTTAACGTTGTTTTCTCCCCGTGCACTCTCTTTTGGAATCTGGTGTCCCTGGGTTGTATTTACACGTACATACTCTTCCTTGGACAGGAGAGGTGGCAAATGGCCTTCCTCTTTGAAATGGAAAGCTAAGACTGTGTATTCACCTGGCTCCAGAAAGAGGGAATTGAGGAGTCTAATATCATGGCATTCCTCAAAAGTGAGATTTATGTTTATATGAGCTGGCATCACCTCGCTTGCTTGCCTTCTGTCAGGTTTGCCCTCTCCTTAAAACACCATCTGCTGCTCCATAAATTCAGTGGATCCCACAGATCCCTGAAGATTCCCTGCTCCGTCCTCTCCCTTCAGGCATGGCTATGTTCAGGGTCTGTTAGCTGGGCTCTTTAGCTAACAGCTGCTCTTGGGTAGCTCCTTGAAGAGAAGCAGTGGCCAAAGCCCCAGCTGCTTTCCCACTACGGCCTGCAGAAAGGCTGGGGCTGAAAGAAGCTGGTGCTCACTGTGCCACCCTGCTGTGGCTCAGTGGGGGATGTGAGGTTAGAGGGAGGAGATGACGTCCCAAAAATCACTGCTGTCTGATTGCCAGGGTCAGAAGGGAAAGCAGATGTAATTCAGGTGATGGACCATGCCTCCAGGCTGTGACCAGGATGGCTGAATTCCCTGCCACTGGTGCAGAAATCTTATCAGCACTGAGAATTAGGCTGATAACAGGATGATGACTGCGATAGGGTGCTTATCTCTGCACTTTGTCCCATCCCTTGCCACCCGACTCGGTGCCAGCCCCCCCGCCCATCCTCCTCCCCTCCTGTTACCCCAAACAGGCTTTGCTCCCAGCCCTCGGGCTGCCAGCAGCAAGAACCCAGCCGGTATTGTCTAAACAGGGCCATACAATGGGCAGCATTGTTGACACTGGATTTTTGCCCTCATTAAAGATGACCTCACAGCCCACCCCTTGGCCACTTCAGCCAGCCCCTCGGGACTGTAAGGCTGTCTTTTGAACTCGGGTAAATAAATTGGGAGGGGAGGGGGAGAAAGGGATGGGGAGCAGAGGAACACAGCAGCCTTTGTGCTGCCACCCTCTCCTCAGCACTGGTGCTCTCTGGTGTCTTTCTACCCACACCAGACATGGCAGGCCAGGTGCCAAGGAGCCAGCATGCTGAGCGCCCTTATCCACCCTCCCCGGCCTGCGTTCACTGGGCAGTGACACCCTCTGTGATCCTGCAGCCTCCTTTCTGGACATCTCTCCTTGCCGTGGTCATTTCAGCCGTCCTTTCTCCTCCAGCCTTTCTGTGCCTCCCTGCCCACACCTCCTGTCCCTTCTCTTTAGGGTGAGACCATCCTCTCAACCATCTCCTGCTGCCAGCACTGTGAAAGTGCCAAGAAAGGACCGGGAGAATGCCACCTACTAGTGGCAGGTCTTCTGACCCAGCTTAGGTGGCATGGGCCACATTGTCTCCATGGTCCTTCTGGAGACAGACTCCTGGCAGGGGAAACAGGCATACCCTCGTAAGGTGAAGCTGGTGGGCTGCCCTGAGAGCATATACATGCTGCCAGGACGAGAAGCAGGAAGGACAGGGGGTGAACCTGCTGGATCCTCATCCCATTCTTCCCCACTCTACACTTGGAAGTAGCACTCAAAAAAAACCACCCAAACCTCAAAGATGGGGTGTGCCTCTTCCTGTCTGCCATCCCCAGCTGTCTACATCTATACTTCAGTTTCCTTTAAAGTGAATGTTTTGTTTCCTCTTGGGCAATGGGACTAGAGCAGAGACCTGCCTTTATATTCCTCCAGTGGACAGCCCTCATGTCCTTCCTCTGTCTCTTCATTTATCTATGCTATGTCTTGGGAGCAGATATAGGAGAAAGCTACTGGCTCAACACAAACTCTCCGGAATGCTGCAGTTTCCCAATATGCGGTTTTATTACCTAGAGCTGCCTTTCCTGGAATATTTACACACATACAGCATTGTGGCTAGAGGAGGAATAATCTTGGTTTATCCCAGAAGATATTCAGACCATGAGTTTAATGCTCTTCCTTTCCCCACCCAGAGGATGAGGGCCAAAATGGCCTTTAGACCATTATAACATTATTTTGTTGTGAAATGTTCCAGCAAGTGTCAGCATTTGGCCACCAACTTTGCATTAACCCAACACTAACAAAGCCATGGTGGGACCCCACAGGTATTCTGAGGATTAGAGAAGTGTCTTGATTTATGCTTCATTATCTCTGTCCACACCAACTCTTTGGTAAAGCAGTCTAAATAAAAGGCATCACTCCTCATGGCCTAACAGATGAGCACTGTTGTTTCAAGGTACAAAGTCCTAACCTGCTTCCAACTCGTCAGCAGTAACCAGGCTGCAACCCCATGACTAGGGTGCAGCTGGCCTTCTCCACAGACCTCAGCTACTCCCAAAACCAAAGCTTAATATTATAAGCAAGGAGAGCACAGCTGAGTCCTGCCAGAGCAACCCCGAAGTTGTACTCAGCCAGCATAGGCAAGTGGCTTCTCTCATCTTTTGTTTTGCTTTTTTTTTTACTGCCTATAAAATGGGGGTGGTACTCACATGCTTTGTCACATTCACAACTGAAAATCCCTGACAGTTCCCACCTGAGCAGAGTGTCTCCCCACCGTGACTTGTGACAGGCCGCAGCAGTGTGCATGACTGCCCACGGAAAGGACATTCGGAGTCCTGAAAGAGAGAGGTGCTACAAGCTGCTACGTTTCTGTCCGGGAACATTTTTAGGTTTGCTTGCTGGGAATGAAGCCCTTACCTGCCTGCCTGGTTTTGCTGCCTTTCCAGGTCTTTGAAGAACCTGTCTACCCTGTCTCCTTTAAAGAATGGAGCTGGAAAACACACTCTTCCCTTTCCAAATTCATTTCCTCGCTTAAAGGAAAAGGCTGCAGACATGTGGGATCATGTCAGTTTTGGAGGGTAAAATGCCCCAAATTAACTAGTTGATTGTGTTCTGAGTGCTAATAGGGGGAGAGATCTGTTGCAAGTGTAAAAGAAATCCTCAACAAGTAGCACTTAAGTGACTCTGCAGCCCATTATCTACTCTCAGTTATTTCTGATCACCTTTTTAAAGCCTCCTGGTTTTGTCTCTTTGTCTCTTGTGACAGCATCAAGATAGAAGTCCCATTCAAAAAGTCAGATTTGCAAATACCTCTCACAAAGTCTGGACCTTATAGCACTGGAGAGCTGTGGCAGATGACGGACCACCACATGCATTCACACATTCGCACAGTGTGCATTTGGCACCTTCTGGAAGGTATGCTTTTTGCTTCCTTCATGCTTTGCTTGGGTCATATTTCCACAGGATTCAGGTATAAACTTCAAGAACCCATATGGGCACAGAAATTACTTTAACTTTCTCTAGCTGATAAGGACAGGCCTTTTTATCCATGAGTCTTTGGCAAAAGAAAGTAAGGTAAAGGCAGAGTAGCAGAGTTGCTATCTTCACTATGACTTTTGATGTAGAGTTACACAACACTGTCACAGCTGTTCTTTCCCTCCTAGCTTTACCTAAATGAGGATGGTTTGCAGAGGTTTTGAGAAAATGTGCTAGGAGCCCACACTTACAGGTTGCTGGAACAGCACTGGGGTCCATACCTGCAGTAGGGCCGCTCAGTTTCCCTACTGATGTATGTGATGGAAGATAGATCGAGCTTCCTACTTCTGTGGACTGTACTTAGCTAGGAAGAGTACAAAACATGTTGGAGGTCACTCTGCTTAGATTTCCAATGAGATCTTGGCAAATGTGATACGTGAACTGAAATAAATAGGATGCAACTCACTAAACAAGTACAAAGTTCTAGCTTAAGGGGGAAGAGAGTCAAGTGCCCAAACCTACACTTAGAGGGCAATTTGGTGAGATAGCAGTTCTAGAGTTAAGGGTCTGGGGCAACAGTGAAGCATGTGTTCAAAACCTCGTGCAACTGGGAGCAGAGCAAACTGTAGATGTAGAAACAGTGGCATAGGAAAGGCAAATGGAGTAACCATCTGGTTCTGCTTGGCACTGGGAACACCTTAGCTCTGAGGTTTTGCTCTGCTTATCCATTGTGTCATTCTGCTTTTTCTTTTTAGTCTGCTGGCTCTGTACTGTGTCTTGGGAATAACAATTCTGTAAAAGGAATTACATATAAAGATTAACCTTCCTGAACACACACACACAAAACAAACAAACAAGCAAACAAACAAACAAACAACAACAAAAAAAAAAACACACAGAGACAGAACTCAGGCAAACTTACCCTGTCCTGCCCCAGCCAATCTTCATTTGCACATGAGACTTTGACATGAGCAGCTCTGGGAGATGCCTGTCAGGATGGCACCACTCAAACCACTAGCAAGGGACTGCAATGTCCCCCCTAGTGAGGAAGTCCCCATCTGATCACAACTTCTGAAATATTCTGAGACCACTCCAAAGGGACCCCGGGACACCAGCTAACAGGTCTGAGTGCTGGGGTAGGATGAGTCTAGAAAGTGCTGGAACACAGATAACAGCTAGTTGGTGTGCCAACATGCAGTGTTGCCAGTGGTAGGACCTGGACTCCTCTTTCACCACCTCTTTCTCAATCGGTCAGGAGCCAGCTCAACCAGGTGATTGGCTTATCCCTGAATATTAAGTACATGTAGCATCTAAGCCTAACAATGACGCCAGCCTCTGGCTTATTTTAAAAGGCACTTGAGCCCTTCTATTTTTCTACCTATAAAATGGGATATTTATGGATTGTATGGAATTACATGATTGGGAATGAATAAACAGAGTACTGTGCAACACAGGACTGTGAAGGTCGAGTTTATGTTCTGTGGAAAAATGATCTTACTCTAAAAAATATTTTGGTTAGAGAAATGGGATGGACAGAGGTAGAAAGGTGGTGAATCATTTGCAGCTTTTGAGGAATCCACTCCTCTGCTCTCTCGCCATGACGTGGCCAGCACCATCAGCCTGAGAATCATGGGACTGAGCTCCTCAGGACATGCCGGGATAGAACTAGGGCAGCTCTTTGGTGCCCAGGATCCCTGCCTCTGTTTCCAAAGGTGTCCAGATTCCTCATTCTGTATTTCCATACTGGGGCTTGTTGCTGGATCTCAGGATGTCCCTGTCGCTTAGGTGCAGGGACCCACCTCTTCCCCGGTGCTGCTGGATCTATCATAGCCATTCTTGCACCCTTGGGGACTGTCTGTTACTCCTCTTCAGCATGTGGGTGCTAACATGAGTTTCAGCAGCGGGAGGAAAAAGCAGCACCAAAATGTCAGCAGGTGACACCTGGAGGAAGAAGAGAGAGACAATCCTGAAGCAGGTGTCAGAGACGCGTGAGATTTTGCTCTGGAGGTCCCTGATCTCATCGTATCTTATCTCTAAAGCTTGCTCTGGGCATGACAGGAACAGGCAGGGGTGGGTTGCCCTAGCCAGGTGAGAGTTACGTGATAGCTGACCAGTGCTGTGGATGTTAGTTTGAACTCTTAATCCAATTTTTCCCCCCAGTCCCATCCCTTGTGCTGCAGCATGTGAACGATGTGCAGGGAGCAGTAGCCTGCCAGAGAAAGCTTTCCCAGGTGGAACAAATTGCATTTGCTTCACCCCAAACACCTGCGCTGATCCTCAGAGACTATTGATAGCCAAGTACTGTGCCTGGCTCTTGCACAGGATTTGCTGCCTTTCACATTGTTGGCAGATGTCTTTGTAGTTCTGTCCTAGCAGTGATAGGATGGGTTTTGCTGGCACTGTGTTGACTCTGCCCGTGTTGCCTTTATTAACCAAGGTGATAGAGTGGGTAATAATTGAATGAGTTTGGCAGAGGACAATGCCAAGCTGATTTGGAAAGTGAGTGCTGGTGGGATTGTGATTCCCAGGGCTTGTGGCTGCTGTGAGATGTGGTCCCAGGCAACAGGAGCCAATTGAGAAGAGGGCCATGAAGGCAGGAGCAACCAGCTGCACAAATGGGACAAGTCTGCAAGTGCACAGGCATCTGTTCTGTGCTGCCTGGCCCAGGAGGCCTTGTGGAGCCACAGCTGAGCACAAGTCAGCAGTATACCAGAGGGTTGCTAAATAAGCTCATAGAGCTTGGGCTGTGGCACTAGGACCATCAAAGGTCACCATGTGGAGTCATTCTGCTATTGTGAAGGTACCAGCTGAAGAAATGTGTCAAACAGTGGGCACCATGCCCTCAGAGAGAGAGTGAGTTTTGGGGACAATCCAGGAGGGAGGGAGGAAAATAGGAGGGGATGCAAGGTGTGTGGTTAGCCTGAAAGGGTCAGCAGGTGGTGGCCAAGGCAGAAATGAAGGGAGGCAAGGACAAGGCAGAAGGAGACAATAATCTGCCCCTTTTCTTCACTGAACAAGAGGGAATGGGGCTATGTTGCAGCAGAACAGAATTAGATCAGGCCTAACTTGGGCTCACAAACCACGCTCATCCTGCTGGGATGGCGGTGCAGCCTGTGCCTCCCTCCTGCTGTCCGCTGGCCTGTCATGGGCCTGTGGCTGGGGAAACCAGGGGAAGAGGTGGTTTGCTGTCACTCAGAAGTGCCACCTCAGCCCCAAACCTGCCTGGGACCAAGGGCACCCCGAGGACAAGGCAGCAGCCCAAGGGCCACGTTACTGGACGGCCTCTCGGACAGCAGAAGTTTGTCTTAATGTGCATTTTGGGCAGCATGGGCTCTGCCACGTGTGCACCACAGCTCCAGGCCATGCCACCTCTTGCAGCAGGTCCATGTGAAGGGCCAGTCACGGTAGGAAAACATCCGCTGGGCCTGCGTGAGGAGCACACTGCGAGGGCTTGGCCCACACCTCACAAGCTGATTGTACGTGCTGGGGCAGTCTCAGGTGTGGAGCAGGCGGCTGGGGGCCCTCAGGAGCGGGGGCCGCGGCAGCCCCGCGGTGGGCGGCGGCGGGAGGACGGAGCGCGGCTGCCCCCCGCTGGCCGAGCCCCGGCGGTGCCGCCGCAGCGGCCGCTCCGCTCCGCAAAGCCCCACCGTTCAGATGTGATGATGCTCACAGAGAACTTTAAGCTTTGGGGGGTGGAAGGGAAGAAACTGAGAAGCATATTTAGTCCGTTGGCTTCTGTAGGGTTGCCAAATCCCAGCAAAAAAATGGAAGTATAAGACTGCAGCTCTCAGTGTCCCACAGGGATTTCAGTTGCTGAATTGCACCCCGCTCAGGGAGCAAGTGTTTCAGGTAATCTGGACCCAGATTGCTGAGGGATTTGAACATCATCCTTGGAGAACACATCCTGAAAGGCAGAAAAGGCCTGATGTTCCCAGTGAGCTTTCTCAAACAGGGCAGCCCTGTGAATGTGTAAGATGGTCTCCTGGCTCAGCACGTGCCAGTTTGTAGGCAAGAGTCGCATGCAGTAAAATTTTTTAGGAGCTGCCCAGCAAAACTAGGTTGTCACACTAGTGAGTATGAGAGCTTTACTAAACTCTCAAACATGTAATCAGTGAGTACAATAAAAACCAATGCAGTGCAAATAATAGCAAATGAAACCACACACTGTTTTAATGTAAGTTTTACTGTAAATAAACTGAAGAGAGTAGAGGCCTTACCTATACCTCAGACTAAATGCTTAAGTACTGGTGCATCTGAAGGTAGAAACACCAGCAGAAATGCAAGTGCATAACAACGGGAACAACATCACAACAGATATGTTGTTTTACTAGTTTCTCATTATGTGTGTTACTCCATCAGGCAAATGGATGTAACTGTGTTTTCCATCATGCTAGCAAAACTGATGGCAAGTTCCAAACCCAGCTCTTCCTACTTCTGCAGATTTAAACTGCTCCTTGTGCTACCTTATTATAGAAGCGTACCATATCCTATTAGGTCTTACAGAAAGATGTAAGTCTTCATGTAGGAGTTTGTTGATGTTGCAGTATTACTGCTGGTCAAGTGGCCTTCTTTGTGGAAGCTTCTCTGTGCAATGGAGCACAGAGAGTAAGACAGCAAGTTGATCCAAATGGGTGGGATCTGGTCAGCATGCAGGTAGTTTTTGGGCAGCTTTTTGGTTATCAGAAGCACGGGGGGCAATTTTAGCTTTGCCTGTGTGGTGCAATTTAATTGGTGTAGAAAGCTAATCAGCAATGGGCTTTTGCAAGTGTTACTGCTGTACATTTAGAAGTAAGAAAGATGTTTGAGCTAAACCATCAGAAAGGACACAGTCCTCTAAACTGTGAGGTGGGAGGGATGTAAAATCTGCTGCCTCACAGCCTTTGAGTGCTTCTCCTCTCAGCCCCACGGCGCGGCAGATAGTCGAGCCTTCAAGCCCATGCCATGTCCCCAGGCCACCTCTGGCCAAGCAGGCAGCGCCCCTGGGCAGGCCTGACCTCCCCGCAGGGGCTTCATGGGGCTTCCCCATGCGGGCTTCAAAGGGAAACGCTGAGGTACCTCAGAGCGGGGATGGCATGGGGGGGGGCTTCGGCAGGCAACATTGAGGTACCTCCGAGAGGAGGTGGTGCCGAGGGGACTTCAATGGGAAAGGCTGAGAAACCACAGAGCGGGGTCGGTGCCCCGGGGTTGTTCAAAGGTAAACGCTGAGGTGCCTCAGAGAGGGTTGGCAGCGGGGGGGCTTCAGACTTCAGACAGGGAACAGTACCAGGTGGGCTTCAAAGGGGAAACACTGCGGTACCTCAGAGAGGGGATAGCGACAGGGTGCTTCAATGGGAAATAAAGAGGTACCTCCGAGAGGGGGGCAGTATCGGGGCGGCATTAGCAGGAAACCCTGAGGTACCTCAGAGACGGGATGCCACTGAAGAGGGGGAGTTCAGAGGGAAATGCATGGGTACCTCAGAGTGGATGGTGGGGCAGAAGCCCTGAAGCACCTCAGATGGATCAACAAATTGTTTTGGATAGAAAATACTATGGGAGTAGAAAATAATATGGGAGAATGGCAAAACTCTAATTAGGCTTCCTAGAATGCACGTAGAGTTGCAGTAACTCTGCTTTGGGACAGAAACTTTGAGCTTGTTAATCATGCACTATATTTTTCTTTTTCTATCTTCTACAGCACCCAGGTGGATGGGGAAGCAAATATAAAAGAAGATCCACAGCACAGATACCACTAAATACTCTCAGCTTCAGAGACCTGAAGAACAGTTCCATTCTTGTCTTTAGAATCTCTTCTTCTAGGCTTCTCCCACGGAGAACAGAATCCCTAATAAAATGCCATATGAAACATTAGGGTGTACACTCTGCAGCTTCCAAGCCCACCTCTGCATTAATCCACACCTACAATATAGCCCCGCACATGCAATTTTAACTTTGCGGTTTTTGTGGTGGTGTTTGGCTTTGGTGAGGCTAGTGTGTGTTCATCAGCAGTTGCTGTAGGGTGGACTCTTGAGGAGAACATGAAGCTTTTCACGCAGGAGCTGGTAGTGTTGTTGTGGAAGTCCTTATGCAGGTGTTTGTTGATGTTGGAGGAGTACTGCAGGAAGAATGGCTTACTTTGTGACGGCTTGTCTATGAGATGCAGTAGAGGGCGTAAGAGCGGTCTATTGTGAAGGGATGAAATCTGATGAGTTCCCAGGTAGGTCTTGGACTGTTATTGGTTGGACAGTTGTTGGTGTGTGAGTTAGGTGTAGCACAGAGTGCAAAATTGGCTTTGCTTGTGTGGTGTAATTGTGTAGGTGTGGAATGCTAATCAGAAGTGGGCTTTTGCGAGTGACCCTAAGAGTCATAAACCATCTGGCTGCTTCAGACCTTTTCCCTCACTGTAGCGGGGCTGAGGAATCCCAGGCATGGTTGCAGTGTTACCAGACCCCATTGGAGTACCACACTGCAAACTTGAACATCACAAATTCCAGAGAAAGAATAACAAAGGAGGGTAAACTGGGTTTCAAATGATAACATTCATATATGGATGGTGAATTCTCCTGTGCCCGGGAAGACCAGGGTACACATGCTATTTCACCTATTTCTAAAATTACATTTTTTACTGTATTGCACGTTATCAAAATAAAGCTGCTTTTTTTCCATGCTTAATTCTTATCACATTTTAGTAATTAGAAATAATAGAGATACTCAAGTTCATCCTAGCTGAACTGGAAGAAAGGTAGCAGGGGTGTGGACTGTTTAGTGAAAACAAAATCAAATGTACCATCTCGTTACCTTTGAGAGTGTTTTACTCTGATTAATTCCTTCTCAATGTACTGTGTATAATAAGGCATTTAAGTTCAGAATGTCCCTCTCCTCTCTGCCAAATTAAAGAAATCCAATAAGGTTGCTCCTTTTTGTTCCTACATTACATTCTCCTGCTCCCAATTTTAAGGGGCCACCTTTCTCCCAGTGAAAAGGGCACAGAGATTGTTGTGTCCTTTGGTAAGGAGGGGTGTGGAGTTGTCAGAGGGGCTGGACTGCAGACACCAGGCAAGGGGTTTTTGAGGTGCCCCAGAATCGTGGTGTGAGGTAAGTAAAATAGGCCACCACAAGCCAGGAGTGGGGCCAGTTCCTTCCTTTTGAGGTTGGGGGCTGTGGCCATAGTATTTTGAGCTGGAGCATGACCTCAAGCAGTGCTGCCATGGGCAAGGTACTGTTTTTATTAACGTCAGCTTTAAAATCAAGAATGGTGAGAACCTGACATCCACTGCTAAAGTGCATGATAATTCAATAACAGAAAACATTCTTTTTACATAAATTTTTTGCTATCTTGGATATCTGCTATGGTGGAGGATTTGTTTTTTAGGGAAAGAGAATACCAGGAAATTAAATAATAATTTAATTGTGGTGTTACACGCATTCACTCCTCTTTTCTCTACTGTATACTATTTATAGATTTTTTTTTTTAAATTTGGATTGTTTGAAAATGAATGCTATTTTAGCTTTTGAATGCTATTTTAGCTCTACATAGGTAACCTGTTATTCCTTTATGAGGTCCTTCTATCTCAGTTCACTATCTGTGGCAGGATGTGGTCATCACACTACCAACTGATGGCAAAATTAGCTGTGGCTTATACTTCTCCTATAAAACAGTTTAACAATATATTGATCATGACAGAAAATAACTTCACAGTGGAAAATTTGAAAGAAACTACTGCTGATAAATTTAATTGTTAATTGAATTATTTAGGGGCAATAAAAATCCCTACTCTTTTATTCTTTGCTGTGCAGAAGGTGGTTGGACTTTTGCTTTGCAATGAATGAATGTTATAAAAAAATTTCATCCCCTGTGAAGAAGCAGGGTGGATTTATTCATGCCATATAAACACTTTATATTAGCCATGTAGAGAAACAGCATTTTTTAAAACAAAACAAAAACCTTCAAAGGTTCCTGCATACCTCTTCTGTATGTGCTATGATGCCAATCTTCTTGAGAGCCTTTGACAGCTTATTTCCTTTTAGTAAAAACTAAATAATATATTTTTTAAAGAAAACCAAACTGTATTGTGCCAATGAAAGAAAAGTATTTTACTACCCAAATCAGCTTAGTTCACAACTCCATGAAAAGCTAGTGAAAAAGGGGAGGTTTGGATCAGGTTCAGAGATTGTTTACAGGCTCATGGTAATGCACATTTAGCATCCACAAATTTGCATTGCAATTGCTAAGATAGTCCGTGAGCACTGGAACTGTACCTGGCATGTGTGTTCATTTCCCACCATCACAGTCTTTTCTGTTTCCGGAGGTCTTTGCAGATTATTATATAACATTTTCTGAATGGCACAAAACTTCCAGAGTTTCAATGCCTGCCCAGCTGCTGCTAAACTACAACTGAATGTTATAGAATCTGATGGTGTTAGAATAGTAGTGATAGCTGTTGATGATCCAGCTGATGTTGATATAACCAAGACAAGGGATGCAAGGAAAGGCAATAAATTTTATTAAGCCAGAAGACATTATTAGGAAAAACATTTTCAGAATCATAAGCCTTTTTTGTGAGACTTGCAGGAATATGAGAGTTTATGAGGAATAAACTCAATATGCAGGAATATGCAGGAATATGAGGTTTATGCATGCAGAAGCAGGCCAGTTGTTTCCCAAGTCCACCACGTGGCCTATTAAAGGAAAATCCTTCTCCTTGCAGACTTTTTTTTCTTTTTGTAATAGCAGCATTAATTACTAGAATTATCTTTATTCTGTTTAGTGCTGATCTTCAGTGCTCTCTAACAAGGGTTGGTGGGGATCTTGATAGAAAATAATAGTAAGTGCGAGTGTACCCCAAGGTAACTTGATTTTTTTTCTTAACCATTTTATTTCAATTTATCATTTAAATTAGCAATATAAATAAAGCCAAAGCACTGACATTATCCAAACAATGCACCATGATTTAGAAAATCCAACAACTAACAATATTCTTCTCCCTCTCTCCTCCCATGATTCATCTTTTAATTTGTTTAAATAATAATAATAAAAAGGAGGAAGTCATATTTCTTGCCCAGACAAAGTGTGTGCATGTACATGCCTGGCAGCACATGTCAACAACACCCAGTGTTTTACTTTGGTCTCTTGCCAGCCTCCTTGCTAGCTAGCATTGCTCTGTTATTCATTGAAACAGGTCTGTGGCCACAGGCCGTTGAAGAAGAGAAGCGATGGCAAGGCCAAGAAAGCACATCCCCAGCCCCACGGGGGAACACAAGCCAGCTGAGGCACTGGCCAGCAGCGTGCTACTGTATCCTGCATGAAGACTCGATGTGCCAGGTAGGAATAGCTCACGGGCTACCCAATGAAGTGGCTGGCCAGCTGACAGAGAGCTCATCTCTGAGCTTCACCTAGCCTGCTCTTAACAAATTATCCAGCAACAGAGAGCTTATCCCCTCCCTAGCTGAACATTTCCGTGGCTTTGTTCCTCTCATCTGCTCAGTGGATTTGTCTGCAGTGAATGAGTGCTCAGTGCAGGAACCGCTCTGACCCACATGGTATTTTAAGGAAAATTCTGGGGCTGTGCTTTTTCGTTCCCCTACCATGCTGAATCCCACTGTGAAGATGATTTCTAGTTTTAGAAAGAGACTCTGCCTGGGTACCTTTGAAATGTTTCTTCTAGGGCTGCTGAGAAACAGACTTCACCAGAGAAGAGACAAGGAAGGAAGAGAAATCCTGTTTGCTGGCTTTCAACAAGAATGGCGGGTTGGTGAATAAGGCCTAAGGTCAGAAAGATACCATCAGACAGGTGTCATTCCAAAGCCAGCAAATACTGTACCAAATTCAGCCCAAGAATCCAGCCCAGACCACTGATGAACTTCCAACCCACCAAATTACCAGTTGCTGCAGGCTCAGACTGGATGTTCCTTTACCATCTTACCACAGCACCTATGAGGCCTGGGACTACTTCGCAAGAAGTGGATGAATATTGACACCCATTAGCTGCTATTATTTCCAGTTTTGCCTGATACGATCCTGGTTTGCCTCAGAGCAAGCAGACCCCGCAGGGCTTATGAAAATCCTGCAGAAGCTGAAGAGCTCAGCCTCTGGTTTCCAGAGCAAGCACTAGGAGTTTACTCCTGCTCACTACTCCTGCCTTTAACAGTAGCGTAGCAAAGAGGAAGCTGGGAAAACTCACCGGGATCACGCTTAAGGCCGAACCCCGGTGTCTAACCGAGAGCGGAGGCGATGCCTGGTTTTACAGAGCCGCAATCCCACAAGCTAGGCTCAGCGGCTCCCGGGGCGAGCTGCCAGCGCCACCTGGTGACCTGCCTGGCCCGGGTCCTCACCGCCTGCCTTGAAGAGGGAGGATTTCTGCTCTGTGACCCTTCCCTGCCCACTCGAGCTATCCCTCAGCCCCAGAGCAAAGGCTCCGTGCTGAGCCGAGAGGTGTTTGCTCGGGCATCCTGAGACAGCTCGCTGCTGGAGCTGACCCGGGCTGCGGGCAGCCTGAGGGGTCCAAGTAAATCCCAGCCTTCCCCCACAGCTCGGGGGCTGTCTCCTGGCAGCCTCCCCTTCCCACAGCTCCAGCAGCGTCTCTTATCTCAGTTTGGAAGCAGAGGCGGTGTCGTGGCCACATCGCTGTTCCTGGGACTGATAGGGCTGGTGGTGGTTTTTACAAGGGGCAGTGCCACCCTCCCATACGTTTCACCAGCTGAGCTGGTATAAAGCAGGGGGAGGATGCGTGCTGTCTGCAGGATGCTGGTAGTGCACCCTCCCTCAGGCTGCTGAGGCAGACACGCTGTTTGGCATTGACTGATTCCCTTTCCGCTAGCTTTCAACTCCAGCCCAGGCAGGCTACATCTACAATTCCAGCTAATTAGTACTTCTGCTGCCAGTGAATAGCCATGAGCTCTTCTCACCTAAACAGCAGAGCTGAGAGCCACTTTCAAGCCCCAGAGGAACATGAACTGGAGACTGTGGGGAAGAAAGCTTGGGATAATCCTGTTTACAATGGCTCTCCCTCTACCTCCTTGAAGATTCGAGCCATCTACAACCCCAAGTCCATCCTGGAGAATCCCTATGAGAACTTTGAAGAGGTGGGGGATCCACTTCCCTACCGGACAGAGCAGAACAAAGCTGTAGATGGGAAGACAAGTCCTCTCCTCAAGTGCTGCGTCTACATCTTCAGAGGCATCCGAGGTAAAGTTCTGATATTTCGGTAGAAAGGATTTACTAGCCATTGGGAAGAGAGCAATACTTGCGGGGGAAGGCGACTGAGGGGTGCAGAAGGTAGAAAGTACATAATATCTGTGTAGTACAGGAAGCTGCACACTACAGACCGTCATTACTCTGAACATCATCTTTAGCTGACCTAAAAGGACCATCCTCATTCTGTGTGTCTTTCTGTGCCTCCTGGGTCTGTCCTGTCATCTTTGCTACAAGGCAGGAGGTATGGAGAGAATGGGAGTATCATTCAGTCCAAATGTCATGTTCAAAAGAGATGAATTCCCAGGCTTCCGAGGTTGGAAGGTTCCAAAGGAGACACAGACGGGTACATACTTCACATATGAGGTGGTATATTTCCATGGCATGTTTCCTAAAGAAACACCTGAAATAAAACCTCAACTGGTATAGTTTCACAATTACAGGATGCAACCTGAATGATGAGGGACAAGACTCGTGGTCCTCCAGGTATAATTTTGGTCCAGTTTCTGAACCAAGTTTTCAAGGATATTTGAGTGTTGCTGCATTTAGGTATTCCTGAGTGCACTTATTTTCCTTTGCCTTTTTTCTCAACATTTGGTACTAGGGGTTCCCTGCCTCATGGGGTGTTTGTTCACAAGGACATAGTTCCGTCCCTTTAAAGTACCTTTTGTTGCAGTGGAGTGCACTAACATCTTCTTGTCTCTTGTTGCTTATAACACAAAAAATGAGAATAAGATTCAAATCTTCAGGAGCCCAATGACTACAATGAACTTTGTGCCCTTCTCTGAGTAGCTGGCCTTTACTATACGCTGACTCAGCCTTACTGTTACCACTTGCAGTAATGTCTCTGCTCTGTTGTTACCCACTGATTTTTGTTTGTTTCTGTTGTGGAGTTTTCACAGACTACATGCTACTCTCCTGCACTAGAGTAAATCCACATCTTCTCTAGTCTCTCATTTCTGTTGCTGGTCTATTGCATGGCCAGATCAGGCTGTTGGTTTGTCTGTCCAGGAGTGAGGGTGGATGCCATCATGAGTGAGGGTGGCAACCATCATGGCAGCTGAATGTGCAAAAAACTCCGTACTTTGTTGAGATGCCAAAGAGTTATCGTCAGGACAGGAGTGAATGTGCGCTATAGCACTTTTGCTTGTTCCAAAGCAAAAAACCTGTCTCCTTCCTCTTCCTGAGGTGACTTTAGATGTGTGGATCTTTGATCCCGATTTGCAGGGGGATGATAGTTGTGCACCACTGGGGATAGGTATCAGGGTTGAGCTCTCTAGGAGGTGCAGAAAGCAGGAAGACTGTGGGTATTATTGATGCCAGTTCCATCACTAGGCTTTCAAGTGGAATTTCTTATGCCTTTCAACTTCAGGAGAGATTCTGAAAACGCAACAGAAAGCCATTACAGCAAGAACAAGTAAACAAACTAATGGTGTTAGGCGGTTCATCAAAACCAAAATATTGAGGCTTCTTTTAAAGAAAGTGTTCCTGTCTTTTTGATCAATCCTCATGACGTTTAATGGGTTGCTTTCACTGTGTGAAGAAATCAGAACATTAGCTGGTATAAATCTGCGTTGAAGTCAGCAGAGCTCCATTGATAGACATCCTGAACACGATTTGGCTCTAAATTGTGTGCTGAAAATATTGAGTTGGGCTATTTGATTGAGTCTTATGACATACAAGAAATCTTCTAGTGTGTGAGTAAGCAAGGGACAAATATTTGGAGCTTGATAGCTCAGTATACCTAAAAAGAACTAATAGCTGTAAAGCTAAAATCAGATGCAGTTCTGCTATGGAAGTCCTTAACAAAAGGTCAGATGTTGGCATGTGCATGACTGAGGTGAAACTATGACATTCCAGGAAAACTTGTGACAAAGACTGAATTTCTGCAAAAAGTAAGCTGAAAAACAGGCAGAAAAAGATCAGTCCCTATTGAAGTCTGGCAGAAAAATGAAGAGTGATTTAGCAAAACATAATGGTCAAAAAAATTCAGTTTTGGTCAGCCTCAAATCTTTTGTTCACACTGGAATTGTTCATTTTATAGGTTATTTAACAAGTTTTAGTCAAGTTTTGAGATGAAAAATGTTTCTGTTTTGGAAAGTGACAAAAATCTAGTAACTCACAAGACAGGAGCATTCTTTGGGAATAGGACTCCTCCCATAGTCTTTGAGAATGGCCATCAAACCTCTCATTTTTTTTCTTTACATCCCTCAGGTCTGTGGGGCACTACGCTCACTGAGAACACAGCTGAAAACAGAGAGCTTTATGTGAAGACCACTCTACGAGAGCTTCTAGTCTATATTGTGTTCTTGGTGGACATTTGTCTATGTAAGTAGATATCCTAACTCATAGCTGTCTTTTCTGTGTGTAGCATGAGGGGAAGAAGGTGAGTTTTTATTATTAGACTTCCTCACCCAGTTGTAGGTGTTAAATTGATTGTACGTATAATCACTGCAGCAAGCAGGTGTGTTGTTGACTCACAGAACAGCTGCTGCACACACAAGTAAAATGGCTGACAATTGCTCTGGACTGAATTGATACCTGGTAGATTTAAGTAGAATTTCCCAAACCACATTATCAGCTCCAGCTGTTGACATCACAGTCCTGGAAGAATCTGCACAGCAAGATTAGTTTCACAGCAAATGTTAAAACCTCAGATTTAGTCTCACAGCAAATGTTCAAACCTCAGACAGCAGCTCTAGAAACTTCTTGGGATCAGAGACACGGGGTTCAGAGAGATTTTTGTCTTTGAGGCTGGTGAGGTGGCTGAGGTGATAATGCAGATGGCAGCTTGTGTTGTTCTTGGGTAGATTTAATGCAGCCCTGTGCTGAATGCTAATGGCCTTTGTGTGGTTAGAACAATGACTGTTTGTTTTTTGGGAAGGTTCATTCATTATCACAGATGAGCACCTGTGGCACAGAACAGTGAAGAGGATTATATTTCATGGGCCCTGTAGCAGGAGAGAGAGACAGACAATACCAACCCAAGTTACTATCACACTGACCCAGGGAGACAGTCCTTCCTGAAGAACCAGGGCATGCACACAGACGTACATGCAGTCGCACACTGACTCATCTAGAAGTGTTTGGGAGGTGGATGTTGAATATCTGCTGCTTTATTTTCACAGTATCCTTTCAACAGTAGGACTTGTTCCTAGTGACTACCATGATGGATGCTCTTCTGCAGGGAGGAGCTCTGGGTAGTCGAAACAACATATACTTGTTTGATTTTTTTTGGTACACAAAAACTTGCCTGGAATTTTCCACAACAGGGTAGTCTCTATACCTTCATAGCTTTAGATCAGAACTAAGTGCACACAAAATACAGATCATGAACTTTGTTCTGAGAAAGAAGATTTCTCTCAGAAATTTTGTCTCTCTGAGGGGGAAAAAATGTTACCCAGGATGTTCAGTTGCATCATCCAATGGTCTTCTTTGGCTTTTAAACTCTTAAAATCTGTCAGTCTGGCAGTTTAAATTCTGGAAGATGCAGAAAATAAAGTTGAACTCCTTAAGCAATCAAGAAAGTAATGCGATTAGAGCTCTCAAGGTTTCTTCTCTTCTGCCTTGCTCAGCTTACTTACGACAGTAGAAGCTATGCAGAAAATGAATGTATATACCAGGCTCCGATATTCAGGTGTAACGGAGGACCCTCCTCTTGTCTCTTCTCTTAGTGACATATGGAATGACAAGTTCCAATGCCTATTACTACACCAAAGTGATGTCTGAGCTCTTCCTGCAGACCTCTTCAGACAGCCGTGTCTCTTTCCAGTCCATTGGCAGTATGGCTGACTTCTGGGTGGTGAGTACACATCTGGCCTGGCATGGGGAGCCCTGGAAATCTCAGCTAGGGTGGGATATTCAGTTATCTCTGAATGTGCTACCTAGTGCTTTCAGCAAGCCATTCTACTGCTGCTTGCCAGCTACTAGCAGTAGATATGGTATCATTTGCATGCAGGGTACACACTGATTTAAAACATTATAGCACTGTAGCCAGAATACTGACTAGGCTAAGTGTTGTGTGTGTCCAGAAAAATCCATTCCAGGCTTTCTTGTGACAGACATAGCTTTGAATCCTGCAGTCTAATGTCTTCATGCTGGTCTCTTAGTAATAATCTTATCTCCATTTTCATGGGCAATTGTGGGATCAGTGTAGTTAACCTGTAATTTATGCATGGCCTGACCTGACCTGTAGATTCTTTATGGAGAAACTGGATTAAAATTTGCACTGACTTTTACCAAAGAAAATAAAAAGGGGACAAGATGTTGGGATCTGTCACACTTTTATCAAAGAACTGGAGAATGAATAATATGGTCCACGGTGAATGTCATTGAGATATTGCAACCACCTATCTCTAACGGCCAGCCAGAAATTCATTGTCAGTTAGCTTTGCCTTTTTCTGATATATTAAAAAAGCACAATGAACTATGGCACTACTGTTTCCCTCACTGGTTACAGGGAACTGGTCCACCTTGTTTTAATAATTCACACCTCATGCCAGGACAGTTCCTCCAGACTTGTGTTCCCTGAAGAGGAAGGGACAAAGAGGTTGTAGGGCCCCTGTCTCTTTGTTAGCATAACAAGGTGCAGCAAGCACGTTACAGGCCTGAGAGGAGCCACCACACCACCCTGCTGCACAGCATCAATCTCCTACCCTGCAGCTCCACCCAGCTCCATATGGGGGCTCCCCTCCTTAGCAAATATGCAACACAAGCTCTACCAGTAGAGCAGTGTGGGTCAGGTCTTATCTCAAGCCCAGACTAAGAAAATTCCTCTGATATGTAGGCTATGAACCAGTTGCTTTCTTCTCCCTCTCACGCAGTATGCACAAGGTCCTCTTCTGGATAATCTTTACTGGACAAAGTGGTACAACAATGAGTCCCTAGCAGCACACAATACCCAGTCATACATCTATTATGAGAACCTGCTGCTGGGTGTCCCACGGATGCGACAGCTGAAGGTGAAGAACAATTCCTGTGTGGTCCATGATGACTTCAAGGAGGAAATCTCAGGCTGCTATGATGTATACTCAGAAGACAAGGAGGAAAGATTCTCCTTTGGACTTGTCAATGGAACGGCGTAAGTACATCCTCTGCTGTTTGGGATTAGAATATTTGTGATTTTTACATTTTTTAAATTGCCCCAAATTAGTCTCTTCTGGTTAAAATAAGATATGCTGAGCTGCAGAATGAATGGTAGGGGTGAGTTTCTCACACAAGGCTGGAATTCCCCTTGCAGTTAGAGGCAGCAAGTCCTTTGCATCAAGCCTCTTCGAGGAGAGACAGGATGAATGTTAGAGTGGGACCTGTTGAGAAAGCCATGAGAAATCCAGATGAGAATTAGGTAGACATTGCTGTCTGTTTTTAAGGGAGTGCACCTCTTTCATCTTGAAAACCTATTCCTAGCTTTTTTTTGCCCCCCCCTTTTTTTTTTTTTCAGACAGAGGTGTCTGAACCATTTTCTTAAGACCCAGATTTCTTAACTTCTAATTCTACACTGAGATGGAATATAACATGTGAAATCACCATCACACTTGGTTATTTATTTATTTTTTACTAATGATTCATGTAATTGATGTGGATTTTCCTCTATAATAAAGTGAGGCAGCTGCCATTTAATAACCCCTTGCTTGCTGCTTGAGTCTTGATCTGTGAAAAAGAAGCTATTGTTCATAAGGAAATTTGCGTGCAAGAGTGTTCTAAGCAGAGAACTGTGTGCAACATGGTAGGAAGCAATACAACAGACTCTGTGCATAACCTTAAAAGCAAACAAGGCTATGGCATAGCCAATGAGCCTGCAGAATTTTCCCTCCATGGTATGGCAAGATGTGTTGTGTCTCTACTGGGAAGCACTAGATCGGAAATCTATCAACAGTGAAGAACTGGTGTAAGCTCAGATCTGGAATAGGAGTTATGTGCCAGCTCTTTGATTAAACTGCTCTGTCCTTTGAAGATGCAGTTTCATTTCTCCTGACTGCAAGGTCCTATCCAAGGCTGTGGGTGGTAAGTGATGTCTTTTCTCATGGCTTGTCTGTTGCAGGTGGAGGTACCATTCTGAGGAAGAGCTGGGTGGCTCATCTCACTGGGGAAGACTAACCAGTTATAGTGGGGGAGGATACTACATAGACCTCAAGTTGACCAGAGAAGAGAGTGCTGAAGCCCTGCAAATCTTGAAGGAGAAGTTGTGGCTGGATCGGGGGACACGAGTTGTCTTCATTGATTTCTCTGTGTATAATGCAAATATCAATCTGTTCTGTGTTCTGAGGTAGGCTGAGTCCCACTGGAAATTCTTCTGCCTTTTGCTTGTTTCTTAATGCCACAGATTCTTAAAATGCAAAAATAATCTGGTCCACTATGGGGTGTAGGACTGAACGGCATCAGTAGATATTGTATGGATTAGCAAGAAGAGCTGTTTTTTCTGACACAAGTAGACTCACTTCTTTTGACCTTTCATGCTTTTCTGCCATGAGTAGTGAAGCAGCAGAGAGAAGAATGCATAAACACATGCGCAACTCTTCCAGTCACAGTTTGGTGGATAGCTCATACTCAGGTTTGATGCTTCCATCCCACCATTTGTAATTATCAGTGCTTTCTTGTTCCCTTCAAGGTTAGTGGTTGAGTTTCCAGCCACTGGTGGTGCCATCCCCTCCTGGCAAATCCGGACAGTCAAGCTTATACGATATGTCAGTGCATGGGACTTCTTCATTGTTGCCTGTGAAATTGTCTTCTGTGTCTTCATCTTCTACTATGTGGTGGAGGAGATTTTGGAGCTGCGTATCCACAAGCTTCATTACTTCACCAGCATCTGGAACATCTTGGATGTGGTTGTCATTCTGGTGAGGATGCTTGCACACTTTATTTTTTTTTTTTTTAATGAGGGGGGGAAGGGAGAGAAATGGCAGAGGGGTATAAGAGACACAACTAATGAAAGAATGGGAAAACTGGTCTAGATAAGACAAGAGCTGACACGTTTTTTGCTCCAATAGAAAAATGGACCGGCGGAGTAAATGGACATGTGCTTTTCTATCAGGTATTAGAAGAAAATTCTTTCCTTAATGATCATTGAGAGGGTGTGAAGTCAGGTCATCACTCAGTGCATTAGGACCTTATTTCCATCCCCCACCAGTAGAGTGTAGTTATGAAGTGTGATACCAAGTAATTCTGTGGCACTTTAATATCTGCGGACACTTTAACTTCTACACTCACTGCAGATCGTTCCTCTTCACAGCTCTCCATCGTTGCTATTGGTTTTCACATCTTTCGCACCATTGAGGTGAACAGACTGTTGGGGGAGTTGTTGAAACACCCGGACACCTATGCAGACTTTGAGTTCTTGGCATTCTGGCAGACTCAGTACAACAACATGAATGCAGTCAACTTATTCTTTGCCTGGATCAAGGTATTGTAGGGGAGCCAGGGGGTGCCTGGGCTCCAGTCTCAGACCTGTTCCACCTGATACCCTGGGGGCTAACTCTTCCATCTCTCTTAGTGAATGAGGGTAACAGCTGTAGAATAGGGAAGGATTTCCTCGAGCGTCATGTGCTCTGTTTTGTAGTAAATCCAGGCAGCTTTTCACCTTGCATTCTGAGGCCAGCTCTGTGGAGAGGGCAGAGAGGGAGTTCAGAAGCTGTGGTGTAAAAGGCTTTTGAAAATGCTGAGTACAATACAATCTTGTCCATTCTATGCTATGTTCATCGTGGCCACCCAGCAATTGGAAATGACTTGTCCATTGGTATGTACCTTGCATTTTGACCAAAGCATCTTGGCATGGTGAAAAGTCATGCTGTATTCAGCTATCCTCACTATCCTCAAGATATTTGTCCTTATAGCACTCCCTCTTCACATTTTCATTTGGCACAGGGAACAGTCATATATTTACGACCCAATAGTAAGATGGTGGCACACCCAGGACAAACAATGTGAACTCTAGGCCACTATTGCCCCAGCTTGGCTGTCTCCTCAGTGCTTTGGTGCCATAGATAACCTCTTGTTTTAGTAAGCACGTATGTGTAGGAAAGAGACTGATCTAGCTGATGGTTTGGCTTAATTTTGTCCCTGTTCTTTCTTCTTGCAGATATTCAAGTATATTAGCTTTAACAAAACAATGACACAGCTCTCCTCCACACTGGCACGTTGTGCCAAGGACATCCTGGGCTTTGCCATTATGTTCTTCATTGTCTTCTTTGCCTATGCCCAGCTGGGTTACCTTCTTTTTGGGACACAAGTGGAAAACTTCAGTACCTTTGTTAAATGCATGTAAGTGTATTAGTTGTAAACACATTTTCATCATTACCAGCTGTCATCAAAAGAACTTTAACTGCTTTCCAACGTATCCCCAATTGCAAATGTATGTCAAGCAGACACCCGTTGTATTTCATGTAATAAAGTCATGATGGCTAAAAAGTTGCTCACAGTCCCACACCTATAACATCCTCATGGACAAAAGAATGTAGTGAGAAAATTGAAGGTTACAGACAGATTTTTGTTTGTCTGGTGTTTATAAGCAGCCTTTTGGGTCAAAGGAAAGCCCAGCCTTTTCAGGCTGAGAGTTCAGTTCTGTTTTGCTGTAGTCTAGGCAGCTTTCAGCTGATGTGGAGTTGTTAGGCACACCAAGGACGCTTTGCATGCAGAGTAGTTTATAGCCATTCTGCAGAAAAGTATTGTAGCTGAGTTGATAATATAGTTTCTGTTCACCAGGTCATTATGTCATCTTCTCATCTGCTGTGGGTCCATAAAAGTGGTAGAATGGTTCTGATTGCCGCTGAGACCTTGGCAATTGTGTTTTTATACACCAGCAGGTGGCTTTTGGTCTACTTAGGTTCAACTTCTCTGTAATTCTGGTAGTAGGAACTAAATAACTCAAAATAAGTGTTTTGAGGTAAGCTCAAAGTGTTTTCTCTTTAATAAGGAAGAGGTCTAGATAGAAGCTCTGGAGCTTTGAAATTCTCTAGCTTCTAGATAAAGCCACTGATCACATCATTTCAGTGTACAACAGCTGCTTGAAAACTTGTCTGTTTTTCCTCAGATAGTGCATTTTAATAAAAACAAAGATTTGATACAAATACTGTTTTTTGCTTCAGGGCTTTCAAAAGAAAGATTGGAAGTAATGCATTTATCAAGATTTTAGCTTTAAATACCAAAATGGAAAAAGTCAGAAACTATTTCTGTTTGTTATTTTTGTTTTATATAAAACATTAAATATAAAAAATAAGGGTGTTGGAATTAATATTAAATATATAAAATTAAATATAATAGTGGTTGATATTTGACAGCTATGCTTATCCAACTAAAATAATTATTTTATATTTGATATATTTTACATTTATATCTGATTTTAATATAACAGTTCTGCCTCAACTTAACAGGTAATTCTGAAAGTTAGTAGTCATATAATATGCCAATTTTAACACAAATTTAACATGATGCTTCCTAAATTAAGCCATATAGTAACTTAAAGAATGTAAGGTAGAAGTTTTCAAAGGAGAAGAAATATAAATAATTTCTTACTAGAAGAAGACATTTCAACATCACAGAATTGGCACAACTTGAACCAAAGAGGAAGCAAAACCATATTCTTCTCTCTTAGACATGAAAAACATTCCCAGCTCTCTCAATAGACCAAAAGTAAGGAATCCAAAATGGAGCTTTGCATTTCCTAGACAGGATTTTCAGACTCCAGGATGTCAAGACCCTTTTCTCTGCATAGAACTTCATGCTCTGTGTGTCCCTTTCTGTCTCTATTTTCCTTTTTTTTTTTTTCTTTTTAATTGCAGAATATTTGTTTGTTGGTTTGTTTGTTTAACAGAGTCATCTCAGTGGCCAATTTCCAGAGAAGCCCCACAAATAATGTTCAGGATACCTTAAATGGGGGCAAGAACAGTGGGTAGATGAGTACCCTAGGAAGGGTGTCAGGGAAGCGAGTTAAGAAGGACAATCCTTCAGTCCATGTGCCCAGTCAGGCAATACGTGATGTTAGGGAGGCATCTGCTATGGCAGTGTTGTTCAGCCTGTGCTCCATAGTCCTCTGGCATCTGGTCCTATGAGAGGTTACCTCTCTCTCTCACAGGCTTCTGCCTGTGACCATGCAGGCTGCAGGTGGGTTCAGGGTTCTCCTCAAGACTATCTTAGGAGGTAGAATAAATGTATGTGCCTTTGTGTGACCTTGTGCTCTACTTCTCCTCCAGCTTCACCCAGTTTCGGATCATTCTTGGTGACTTTGACTACAATTCTATTGACAATGCCAACAGGGTCCTCGGGCCTATTTATTTTGTCACCTATGTGTTCTTTGTCTTCTTTGTGCTCCTGGTAAGTAAGAAAGGCCTCCTTGCCTCTGTTTTGACAGCAGTGTTGGAGAGACCTCTCATAGCAATCCCTCCCCTGTGTTAGGTGCAGTGCAAATGCTTAGAGAGAAAGAAAGTTTCCTTTACAACAGCTTTGTGGTGCAAATAGACCAAAGTAGACACAAAGCACTTCATTGCATTTGGGGATTTGATTGATACTCAGGGAGATTAAGGGCCATATTTCCATCATTTATCTTGAAGACTAAAACTGACTGAGAATGCCGCTCATGTGGTACCTGAATTCAAGAGGATAAGTTCAGCTGTTTTCCTAGGCAATGGACCCAGAGGGTTGTTCATTATGTTAAATTCTGAGTACCAGGGATACAAAAGTAACTTAAGATCTTGCAGGAGAAGCTAACAGAGAAGGTGTTTGACCTGGGAACAAATGTATCTTAGGCCATTGTTCTAGCTGCAAGGCCCTCCTCTCAGTCCTTTCCTTTGCCCACTTTAATTTGCGCAAGGTATGCCCCATGTGAAAACAGCTGCTTTTTTAACTAAACTCTGCACAGCTATGTCTGTCTCTTGCTGCCTCAGCTGCTGGAGCAGGCAAGGTGACTCAAGCTAATTCATCTATTTTCTTCTCCTTTCTCTAGAACATGTTTCTGGCCATCATCAATGACACCTACTCAGAAGTCAAGGAGGAACTTTCAAGCCAGAAGGATGAGCTGCAGCTCTCAGACATCTTGAAGCAGGTGATGAATAGCAAAAGCTGTTCTACTTTCTAGCCAAATCCTGAAACATTTTCTTGGAGTTCCTGACCTATGTGGAATTTACTAGAGAAAAAAATGGTTGCCAGCTCCAGGTCCACCTTTCTAACATGCACAGTAGCAACAGAAGTCACAGTTCCCTTTGGGATAGATCAAGCTTCCAGATGCTTTGGCAATCGGAAGACGATAAAGCAAAGGTTGGGGGAATCCTGTTGCTTGAGAATGCTGGTAGAGTTTCTCAGTGACCTTCCTTCCCTGGATAGTCTATTGACAAAGCTCCTTCAGTCCTTGATATAGTTAATACTGTGCACTTTGATCAATAACAAATAAAGTGACAGGTTCTGCTTTGATGATCTGAGCATTTTACAGTGATGCAAATCTGGTGGGTTACATCTGGATTTCCCATGGGCAAATTCCAGAAAAGGTCCTGAAAGTTCACAAGTGTCTATGCTTTAGAACCAATATTTTGCAAAGAATGGTATTTGAGACATTATCTTAAGCAGTTGATGAGTGGAAGGTCAGGTAAAGGCAGATTTGGAAGGAGAAAAGCAGACAACAAATTTTCTCATGGAGACTTTGGGTACCGTGTTGGTGTTGCTTTGAAGAAGTGATGCTAGTTTAGAAATGAGGCATACTTTATCCCGTTGTATCTGTACTTCTGGAAAGCTCAAAATCTCCTTGCATTACTCAGCATCTGCTCCACCCATATTGTTTTCACCCATATGTGTTTTCAATTCTTTCTTGTTTTTCACTCTTCTGCCTACATGATTCCATACCCGTTTACACCTTTATTAACAGAGTTACAACCGGACACTCATGAGGTTGAAGCTGAAAAAGGAGCGGATTTCTGATGTGCAGAAAGCACTGCAGAATGGAACTAAAGAACTGGACTTTGAGGACTTCAAGAACAGTTTGAAAGAGTGAGTGAGTCCACCTGAGGGATAACCATTTATCCCTTTCTCTCAGTCACACTTGTAATTTAAATTCTGTGGTATTCAAAACCTAGAGAGCAGTTAGCTCAGACTGGGGCAACGCCAGATGCACACACACACAAAATAGTTCTTATCATTTTTCCTCACATGTTTAATCTCCTGATCTAAGTGGGGTTGTGTTGCTGTCTCCTTCCTATTTGGGATATTTAAGTTTGTCCCTTGCAGGAGGCAGCAATACACTGATTTCAAAATGGGTGTTCCTGCACAGTTAGAGCCTACCTGCG
This sequence comes from Cygnus olor, assembly GCF_009769625.2. NCBI lineage: Eukaryota > Metazoa > Chordata > Aves > Anseriformes > Anatidae > Cygnus > Cygnus olor. The sequence goes on from NC_049175.1 coordinate 18,303,812, forward strand.
TAATTCAGTGCCTTGAGCTTTCCCTTTCTGTTCTTTTGCAGACTGGGCCATGCAGACCATGAGATCACGGCAGCTTTCTCCAGGTTTGACAAAGATGGCAACCACATCCTTGATGAAGAGGAGCAGCAGCGGATGAAGCATGACCTAGAGGCAAAAAGGGTAAAAGAAGGGCAAGGAAAGAAACTTTCTGTTTGGTAGAGATCATTCCAAAGTGGTCACAGGACTATTGGGGCTTGTGGTGTAAACGAAGCAGGCAACACAGCTCCAGTTTTGTCTGAATAGCAGCTGAGTATGTGACCTGCCTGTGAAGCTATGTGTTATTCAAAGTGAAACTGTCACACAGCTAATATCCAGTTTTGTAGGAGTAACTTTATCTATCTTCCAGGTTGCTCTGAATACAGAGATTGAAAATTTGGGGAAATCCTATGGTGGCAACAACTTAGATGAGAGTCTGACCTATGTGGAAGCAAAGAATAACCATGCCAGTAAGGCCAGCTGGGTCTCCAAAGAAGAGTTCCAAGTGTATGTTGGTGCTGGTATTAGTTTAACCCCTCTGCAAATAACAGTCTGATCCCTGCTGCTTTCTCCCCGATGTAACTGTTCACACTGGTGCTGAGCAGTTGCAGTAAGATCTTGTCCCTTTTTATCTTGCATACGTGTAACTGATCAGGTCAGGAAATAATCAAGGCATTTCTTGTAATGTGTTTTGCTTGCTCGCATAAAAGATCAGGCTAAGAATTTTTTTTTCTGCTTCTTGAATAAACTCTGCAGCTGTCAGCTGGCCACAAGCAATATGCTGTCATGTTTCAGGTCAGAAGGTAGCCTGGATAACCTGCCCAGGGAAAGTTGATACTTTTACAGAGTCCCTGTGGGAATAAATATCCTTGGTTTATAGCCTAGCTAAATGTCATCCTCCATGCCAGAGAATAACATGTGGCTGCTTGTTCCAAGACAGGAGCATTGGATAAATACAGCACAGAGAATGAGGGTATCCTGATTCTGCTACTGAGAAACACTAAGCAATTAGGGCCACATGAAAGCATAGGGCCACATGAAAAGAGAATAGGGTAAAACATTAAATAATAATGTGATTATAAGGTGTCTGGACTGTAATCCAAACTGGTTGGGATCCATCCCCTGCAGAATCACTGATTACAGACGAAAATCCAGTGCAGCAGGGAGTTATGTGTTCAGTGAGTATGAATCAGCATCTCTGATGTGGAGCATTCGCTCCTGATTGAGATCTGGCCCATCGCCCATGGGATAACTGATGCAAATCTTAGTGTTCATCGCAAGAAAAAAAGTTGTAAAAGTTCTTCATGTCTTCCCCAGCCTCCTGCAACGTGTGTTGCATCTGGAACAGTCCATAAACAGCATTGGCTCCAAGATTGATGCAGTGGTGAGCAAGCTCGAAGTCCTGGAAAGAAACAAGCTCAAGAGGAAGGACCTGATGGGCAAGCCACTGGATAGTGGTAGGAAGGTTAGTAGCACTCCACCACTCATTTGAACCAACTTCAGGGTAGGTGACCAGCCCTGCTGTGTGAATGGGCCTGGTATCATCTTTGCTTTTCAAATCCCCATTGATGCAAGACAAAAAGGGTTGGGCAGGGTCAGAATTTTGCATGATCCAGCCTCCTCTGGTCACAAGCAGTGACACAGGATTTCTGTGAACATTATTGTAGAGGACAAAAAGGGTTGTCTCTCTTCTCATCTGTCTAATGCTTGTTTCTATATTCATCAAAGCATTGCAGCAAACGTTATATTGGATCTTTAACAAATGGGTTTTTATTAAGTATCATGTACACCTTGTCTCTCTCCTGGAGTGCTGCTAGACTTCTTGCTATGTTGCTAACAAAGCAGGTCACAATTTCTTCTGGTTAACAGGAGGAAGAACCCAGTCAGGAAGAAGTGCTCCCCAAGAACCTAGACCAGCTGGTGAACAAAGAAGCAGAAGGCTGGGGAGTGGAATGTCTACAGGGAAACAACCCAAGTGGTAGCTCTTCCCAAAATGGGGTCTACCCCATCTTGCCCAGGTCAAGTGTACCAGGGTCTCAGGTGCCCAAGAACATCCAACTGCAATCTGACGTGCACTTCTAGTGAACAGCCCAGTGCTCTCAGTCTGGCTCCCACAGTACTAAGTCACTGTCAGCTCTTTTCCCCGCTGTTAGAATAGTCAGAACAGCTGAACACAGACACCACTCTTGCCAGGGACTGATGACGGGAAAAATCAGGGATGCTCTTTACCAGTGTAATGAAGTGTGATGTCACAGACCTGAAACTTCCGGCCCCACTGTCTCTGGACTAGGTGGAAATTTGGAACCAGGCATTGTACGAGGTTTCTGTCTCTAAACAGGACAACTTAAAGTACTTTTACCTATACTTTTCCAACATGTAAAGACCTCAGAGCTCTGGAAACACTTGGATCTAAGGTGGGAAATTGCAACTTGTTCTCTACAATGTATGCTTACTCTCAGAACTGTCTGCAGGAAAAGAGGTGGTAAATGTAAACAAGGCAGAATATAATCATTAGTGTGAGATAGAAAGGAGAGAATAGTTATTTGCATCTACCTGGTTACCACCAACTTTGTTCTGTTGTAATTTGTTTCCAGAACACATTGGTAACTCTCTCTGTACCTTAGATTCAGAATTTGAGAAAAGGGGATATAAACATCTAACTCAGGATAATTAAAACGAGATTTGACTCCCAGTGTAACTAGGAGGAGATCTGAAATACAAATGGAGAAACAGCTGTTACTGGTAGAGTCCTGGGTCTGAAAGTTAGGGAACAGACTTCATCGTTTCTAACACAGGTGTTGGCACCAAAAAAAATCTCTATGTTGTCTATTTTCACACTCCTTAAATTGTATTTCAAGATACTGAACAAAACTAGCACCGTATTTACAAAGTTATGACACTTCCCATTTTTCTCAAGGTAATGATTTTGCTTGCAGTTGTGGGTACTGACACCAATTTCAGTTTAGGAATATTGTGAAAATTACGATGAACATAAGTTTCTCAATCACATGCAAGATGCTGCTTTCCCAGGCATTTTTCACTTGGAGACTCCTGTTTCCTTGCAGTTGGGGCAGATTTTGCAGCTAGTATAAGTCAGCACCTGATTTATACCTTTGGAGAATCTGGCCTGTTGTTCTACATTCCAGCTCATCAGTTCAATTTTGTGTTGCTTATGTTATTGTAACCCTAACAAGCACATGAATGGTTAATATATTTGAGGAATACTGTCACAAGATCATCTTGTGAAATGAGCAGGGGCAAAACTTTACTTGTTGGCTACACTATTTTCCATTTTTTATAGTAAACTTCATCCTAGGGCTGCTGTGAAGTTTAGCTTAGAGATCACTTCACCACTGAAAGGCAACCACCTACAGACTGAAAAAAAAAAAAAAAAGTCACTTGGGGAAAAAATTCAGGACAGGACCACTGTAAAGGTTATTTGAAGTATGTTAACTGCTGGTATTCCACAATAGTTAACAGAAAGTAGGTTCTGTAGTCTTAAAGCCAATGGAAGTGTGAATTGTACCAGACCACTGCTAACAAGTCAGGTGAATGCTGCGCTGTTTAATGTGCATGCAGCACAGTGAAAGGCTTAGTGGGGATATTGTGCAGTGGCATCTTGTATTGCCATGCTTCCAAGATGGATGCGTCCATCTGTTCTGAGAGAAAGCCTCCCTGGGAATGTCTGAGGGACCTCAGGAGGATCAGCCCTGTCCCAAGATGGCCCGAGCTCCAGTCACAGCTATTCAACATCACTGACAAACTGAAGAAGAGGGTCATTCAGCTGCAAGAGCCCAGCAAGAGCTGTGAGACCTTGTCACCCAGCCCACAGGGAGCTTGAACTTCAGCCAGGAACTGTGGATCCAGGACCTGCAGGTCACACAGCTCTAAGTCCCATCAGCTGCTGCTGGGGATGAGATTTCCCTGTGAGACATTGCCATGGTTCTTGATTCCCAGTTCCATTCAATGCAGAATTGAGCAAGAGCTCTTTGCCTTCAGCTTTTCCAGCTGAACACAGAGCAAGGATACTGCTTATTTCTTTCTACTCTCAGCACTGAAGCTATTGTCTTACTCAGGAGAAAATGGCCTATGTCAGAGACATGAGAAACTCTTGAAAATTTTAATTAAACAGAAAATCTATTTGCAAAATTATAATCCATCAGAACTATGTGCTTCTAATTAGATTGAATAGCACACACAGCCCCTTAAAGATGTGAAAACTGAAGCATGTTTGCGACTGCAGGTGGAAAGTTTGTGGTTAATGAACTGGCTGCTCTGCATCTCAAGAAGTAGAGAGGAAAGATCTTCTTTAAAATCATTTGCTAGACCTTGTTTGAGATCCTGCCTCAATAGCAGACAATGATTACTGAGACCTAACTGAAACAAAAACAAACAAACAAGCAAAACACACTACCAAGACGCTCTTTGAAATCTCTGGAGGGGTGCCTACCTCCTCCAGAAACTTAGAATAGCAGGAGAGGGACTGGGCATTACTGCGTAGATATCAAATAATTTGGAATTTGTGAAGAACTAAGCTTGGCACCATGGAAGACATCCAAGCAGCAACTGTCTGCTTCAGGTGGTTGATGCTGTGCTGGTAGAGTCGGTGGAAGATATGTTGTTGGATGAGGCTCTGCTCCTCAGCATAGCAATTACCATGAGGACAACAGGATCCTGCATCCAGGTCCCACCAGAAACAAGAAGGTGAGGCCATGCTCTATAAAGTCTCAGATTTCTCACAGGGGGAGTGTTTCTGCCCAGCCGAGAAGCTGGCATGAGACCTCCTTGTTTATTGGCACCACCCGGTGTTCCTGTTTCCCTCCTGCAACTCACCCACAGGGAAAGGGATGCTGCAGCCACTGCAGGGCAGCACGAGAGCCCTGCTGTCACTGCACACCAGGAGCCAACCTCTACCCAACCTCTCCTCTCTTTCAGAGACCCCTGTAAATGTCAGAGAAGGTAGTTGAGGCAAAAAGATGATGGTGTGGCAACAGGGCAGGGACAATCATCCTCAGGCAACCGGGTCATGTGTAACATAGGCTGCTATTTAGGGCAGTAGGCTATTGGAGGAGCAAAATGGTGATGTTTCACTATTGGGTTTGTTCATGCCCAAGACCTGGGAAGCCAGCTTTCCCTCCAAAGTGAGAGTGTGGAGTCTCCATACTCCTCTGCTGAGAAACTTTGGCAGGGAATCCTGCCAGGGATCAGATGAGAACCCAGGGTCTCCAGGGTCTCAGCCAGAATCTGGTCAATGAGCTCCTTTCTCCCTGCTTTTAGTCAGAAAGGCCACTCTCCTCACCATGTGCTGTGATTTTGGTTGTGTCAGTGTCACTGGGTGTAAAACCAGCTCTGTTACTATTAGATTCCTGTGCCTGTATTGACTTCTCTTACATGTACATCTCCATGCAATTGTGTCTGATCTGTTCCTTGACATGCTGTCATGTAAACAATGTGTCCTAGAGCAGAGCAAGGCAATTACTTGTTCCAAGCAGTCACTCATGTGTAATACTCAATTGTGTGTTCAAGCTGGTTGAGAAACAACATAAATACACTGAATGGTAAGTTCATGTAGTTGCTGTTTTCAGATGCACAGTTAGGCCTCCAGCAGCAGCTGGTATTATTTAGATGACAAATGTCTCGTGAGGAAAGTAAAGTGTTTTTTTCCTCAATAGTGGGAGCATGGATGTGTTTTGTTCCAATCTGGAAGGTGGCCCATACAGACTGCAGCATCCTGCTGGGGAGCTCCTGTCTCACAGAGAACTGCTGTGCATTAGGGTGGTTAATGAGCTCACAGAGCCAGCCAGGAGGAGAAAGCAGTGTCACAACCACAGTGTCAAAGCATGAGTGAGGCATGGGGAGACTCACTGGCTTGTACAGGGGGAGGCATAGCAGCAATGTCTGAAAATGGACTCAGGCTAGTGAGAGGTAGCCCCAGCCAGCAGTGGCCATGAGCAACGGAAGCTCCTGCAGTGTCTCTTTGCTGTGTCTCTCAGGAACATGGCGTGTTTGCCTCACCAGTGAGCAAGTCCAACTTGGCACATTTGAAAGGAACACATGAATCCCCATACCCTGACAAATACAGCTGAGCTTCTGGAGATACCATAAGAAAAGTATTTGGTGTTCCAGCAGACATCATTCAGCACCATTAACAGACACACCTGCGAACTGTCCTCCACTGTTCTCAAAAGACCTCTGCTGCAAGTGTCACGTTTACCTTACTGAGGCAAACTGAGGCACAGAAAAATGACTTTCTCAGTGGCAAAAAGACATAAGCAGAACCCAGGGTTCCCAAAACACACTTTATGATACCAGGTTTTCCCACACACTTCCCACAAACACTTCATAGCAGAAGCTGCTTACAAAGTGACACCAGGGGACAACTAAGAGTATTAAGCTACAGAGTTTGTTAGAGACCTGGGAAAAGGGAGGCGAGAAGCTATCATCATGCGATGAGCCAGCTGATCACAAAAACCCACATAAAATGCCAGTTAGGGCCTCCAAACCTGAACGCAAGAAGCCAGGTACTGGGAGAGCAGTAGTAAGAGGAGGAGGAATTTCAGTGGGTGCGAGGCCCAGCCTTCCTCCTGAGCTCAGACATCAAGGGGGGGCGTTAAAAGGAATGCACTGGATTATGGAGAGGACTTTTTCAGGACTCTTGAACAAGGACACTGCTTGAGAAACCAACTAGGAAGTTTCACTGGTAGCCCGGGTTCAGAGGTGGGAAATGCCAGGCATAGCTGACAGCCAACCACGCAGGTACTGTGAGCTGAAGCGGGCAGCTGAAGGGTGCTGGCCCCTGGGTGCGGTGAGCTGGGGCTGCACCCCGCCTCTGAAAGAGAAACACCAAAGTCAAGCTGGTAAAACAAAATGTAGTGTTTGGTGACAGGCCTCTGGCCTTGGGTCACGCTTCAAAGCCGGGCTTCGCCGGGGCATGCCATGGCATGTCACCAATAGAGCCTGCACACCTGGCGTTGTGACAGGGCCTTACAGCACAGGGTGTCCCAGACCAGCTCTGCCTGGTCCTGTATCCTGACCACTGCCATCCCCTGAGGACACCAGCCATTTCTCAGCTGCCATGCTCACCTCCAAGGGCCAGAAGGGACAGCAGCCTGAGGAACAGCCCATCCAAGCAACAGGCAAGGCCGAGGAGCCTGAAGCAAGCCGGGCTTGTGCTGCCTGAGAAAGGGCTGAGAAGCCATCTCAAGCAATCATTTATGTTGGCTGTGATTACTTTCAGGTTCCCCTTCTGTGAAAGGCACCAGAAATAACAGCAAATGGCTTTCTTAGAGATGGAGAAACTGCACATGCACATGCACACATGTTGCTCAAACGTGGCAAAAGGTTGTTCAGACACGTCTGGAGTTAGCTGAACAAAGCAAGATTTGGAACTGTGCACAAAGATTTATAGGACAAACAAAAGGGCAGAACTTTTCCTTAGTTTCATAAGGAATAGACAGCAGTTACATAAATGGGAGATGGCAGTCTTTCAGAATCTTTTCAGGAATCAACCTGTCCTGCCTCAGCAGGTTTTGTCCTGTACAGCCCCAGAAGAGGCCCTGCCACAAGCCTGCCTTCTCCACCACAGCCATGTGGCGACAAAGGCAGTGGACCAGCTGAAGTGACAGAGCGCCAGGGTCTTGTCCCTGAGCTGCTTACTGGATCACACTGAGGTGTGTGACAGGGAGTGTGCCTTTAAAAGAAGAGGTAAACAGTGGTGGAAGGAAACTTGTGGCATCCAACCCACTTTTAGACTTTCCAGAAACATCAAAGGTATGTAGGGCCTTTGATGAAGGCCTTTCCAGCTCTGATTCACCAGCCTTGTCATGTTTATTCAAATGGACTGTTGGCTGTTCAGAATTTGAGCACCAAGACCTGTGTTCAGGTGATGTGGTCAGGGATGTCCTTGTTGAGGACAGAGAGCAAGGAATGACAGTTTTCGAGTTCTCATGTCTCCTGGTTTCCTCTTAGATGAGTGAAAATGGTTGGTCTTGCAGGTGCATTTTCATAACCATACCCTTAAGAGATGATAGTGTTCAGTTTCTTATCTTGTCATGAGTCATTAATGTGAGTCATTAAGATATTGTCTTGTTTCTCTCCCAGTCTGAGTGCCCAGAGAAGCTACCCCTAGTTGTGTTGATGTCCTGATGAGTTGCTAAGCTCAGTGCTATCAACACCTGTGACCCCTCCTGGTGTTCCACACTCAGACTCTCATTTACTCTCCATTCATACCTGTCTTAGACTTCCTGATATGATTCTTTATTCTCTCTGCCTCTCTTGAATTACAGTCTCCTGCCCTAGGACATCCGGTTGCCATTCAGTGGTCCATGGGGTCCCTGGGTAGCTCTGGGCTCTCTCTGCTCGTTTTGCATGCATTAGTCATCCCCAAAGGGGATGCATAAAGGTTTCCAAACTAGGAGAGAAAATTAGGTCTGGAGAGGAGCAGAATGACAACGTCAAAAAAAAAAAATAAAAGAGATTCAGTGGCTAAAACAAATACCAGACAGTGTCTTTATTGAATGAAATTGTTAAGTATTGAGATGCACCTGGGACATAGTAGGGTGTAACCAGTTGGATCAGCCAGAAGGTAAGCACAAAGAGGTCTGGGATAAGTAATGCAGGAGTGTGGAGCTCTTTCCTGTGGCATATCTGGGTGAGCTGTGCAACCAAGTGCTTCTTTCTTTTTGTTCTCGCCATCATCCATGTCACTACCTTCCTCTTGAAGTCAAACGTCTAACCTGGCCCACTGTTTTGGATTCTCTTTGATAATGCATGCTACTTGGTGAATCCCTGTCTTTCTGCCTTGGTTTTCATGTTGTTGAATGCTATTTTCCTGCAGTCTGCACCAGAGGAGGGGACAACTGTAATTTCTGAGTCTTTGCACTCTGTCTTTTTCTGCCATCTAATGCAAGGCTCTGTCCTGTGTTGGAAGGATGTGGTGCAGTACTCTGTCAGGGTCATACAGCACTGTCAGGCATCTAGGAAAGTGCAAAAGAAGGGAGAAGTTATAGCAAATCAGAGCTGGTTTTGTTTCTCTCTCCTCTTCCTGCATACAGGCTGTTTACTATCATGCAGTCTCACGTTCTGCTGTTGTGCAGTGTCCCTTTGGGGAGAGACACTCTGCGCCTCTGGGTGTATAGCACCTATTGAAAAAAAGTTCAAATCTGTCCAGGGCTGCAGCAGCAAATGCTAATGAATCAGGCCATGGGAATGTATAAAATTTAAACTGCTTTTAGGAATGGCTGGTAGGGTAGCTTGGACTTTGCTCCTGAGGAAGGAGGTGAAATGCCTACGTAACGTTGTGTATGTCAACATTCATGCCTAGGGACAGAGCAGACCTCTGGAGAGCTGACTTTGGACAGATAAAACACACTGCAAACCTGTAGACTGCTGCGGGCACTGAAGCACTCAAACGGGAAGCAGAACTGCAGAGTGGCCATGCCTGACTTGCAAATGGCAACATGAACTGCACTTGAGGGAGTCCTGCCCCAGGAGCTCCTGGTGAATGTGGGAGAATTTGTGTGCCTTCCTCTGCTTACCTCAGGTCCGCTTCACCTCCTGGCAGTCTGCAGTCCCAGGCTTCATCCTAAAGATGTAAGAGCATGGGGCAGTCATGGCTGGTGTCTCTTCATATCTGCTTTTTTAGAGAGGACATGGGGGCTTCCTTTCTTAGCAGGCTCTCAAAATTTACCCACCTCATAGCTGCTATTCTGCATGACTAAGAAGTATTCCTGGTCTAGGTTGCTATTTCAAGTTTCTAATTAAACTTTACCTTTTCTGCTCCTTCTACCTGTTTTATCTCCCTCTCTCCATTTTTCTAGATGGGGGGGAAAGGAGCATCTCTCTATATTTGCATTGTACATCTTATGCTAACCTGAGGTTCTCTGTAACCTCACTAACAGCAGCAAGTTGGTGCTGTAAATATCTGTAAATATTTATGATGTTAGTGTTTTACCCACCAAAGAAGTGGAACGGTGGTTTACATCCTCTAGATACTTTAGACTTCAGATATGTAATCCTTGTCTATCTGCTTTATCCAGATAATGTCTATGTGTAGTTCTATTGATCCTATTGTTTAGCCATTCTTGATTTCTGTCAGTCAAGCCAGTGATACCTGAATGTAGCACACTAGTTAAAGATTGATCTTCTTTACTCTCAGATTTGCTTGAATCCTTTCTTATCTTTAACCTATTAGGGCTTTAGCGCTACTAGGCATTGAGATAATGGACTAAATGATTAACAAAACTCAACAACATCTGATTTCTTGTATATAATCTTCAAGTCTTGCAAAAGCCAATTTCCCCACAGGAAGCAGCACTTTAGTCAAGTAAGCTAGCACTGGCTTTGACATGATGAGCACTCAGGGTGGAAAAGGCAAGATGAGATGTCTTTCTGTGCCTAGGGTGGTAAATTTGAAGATGCAGCCAATTCAGCACATATGTACACATCTGTACACACAGGGTGTGTCTTTTAGAATGGTTTACTGGAACTTTTGAAAAAGAAGAGCTCCTCACTCATGCACCACATCTGATACTGCTGTCTTCTCCACTGTTCTCAGAGCTGCTTTTGCACAGTGAGCATTTGGGATCTGCTTCTTGCTGCATTCAATAGAGAAGGAAATAGTACTCATCAGCATGCAATTCCTCCCGCACATGTTTCTCATCCACTCTCTTGCTGGCTTGAGTCCCTGAAATGTTTTATGAGCTTTATGAAATTCAGCATTAGGTGGGATTAAAACAACCTGGATCCTCGGGGCAATGAAGGCAGCAGCCCAAGGAAAGCAATGGAGAAACAGACCTGAAAAATTTCTGTCTGGCAATTCTGCTAGACAAAGCCATGTCTGAGTTAATTAAGGGGTGGCACGTCCCAGGCCCAAGTGTAAAGCTGGACTAGAGGGAACCTCCACCACCCCCTTCAATTAGATGCTTTTGCAAACCTGTACCGCAAGCTGCAGGAAGGAGGAACGAAGAGGCCAGGACCTTCAGCAGAGAGATGAACTCATAGTACTCAGTAACTTCTCCACTCTGTGTGCTGGGGCACATGCAGGACATGTCTAGTGTGACCAGATCCAGTAAGAAAGGAGCAATGTTAAAATTAGCCTCAAATGAGAATAATTCTTTTCAGCAGGCCTCCTCTAAGCCTGACTTTCTGCCAGGTTCCCTTCCCCATGCCCAGGATCAGAGTCTCTCCTCCTCTGCAACCTTGTAGTAACAGACAGGTCAGAAGCTCATGGCAACATCATCTAAGAAGCAAGAATGTAGACCCCAAACGTGTGCTAAAACCTGCATGGGATTTGGCGCATGGCCCAGGCCGGTCTTGCCTTGCTACCATAGTGTATCAAGGCCAAGCTTGTAGCTGAATTTGTTTAACATCTCTCAGTAAAAGCAAGAAGGCTTTATAGCTTGGTGCTTGCTAGAAATTTATGCTGGGTTAATAATGCCTTTGTCGTCTTTCTTTGAAGACCACATTCTTTAATCAGAAGCAAAGACTGACAATTTGCAAGGCAAATCCCCCTCTCTGTGCATGAGCATCAGAAAGCACCAACCTACAAGTGGTTTGGTGAGAGAAAAATACAGTGTTTGACGTGAGGATCTCCTGGCTTGCTATGAGTATTTGTCTCAAGCCGCAGCTCTGGCCACTGGTGTCTTCTCCTGTGTGGACAGAAATCTGCCTCAGCAGCATTATGATTCAGATCAACTGGATCAGTAAAATGACACAGCAGAAAAACTCTCCCTTCCCTCTTGTTTCTTTCCTATTGCTAGCTTAATTGCAGCCAGACCCAATTCCTGTGGTACGGTCAGATGTAAGAGGGCAGCTGAGGCACAGCCTGTGTGTGCACCCAGCAAGGGAGAGCGTTTGTCCTCCCCCAGGCTGCCTAGCTGGAAAGGGAGATGAAAAAGTCTGAGGATCAAAAGGCCCTTGAAGAAGCCCAGAAGACTGTTGCTTTAGGAATGGGCTAGAGGAAAGCCAGAGTCTCCAGCCAGATGCTTTAGTTGGCAGATCTGGTTCCTCCCCATATCTCAGTTCTCCATTTCTACGCCATTGGGATGTGCTTAGGTACAGGGGGCAGAGAAGTGTTTTTTTTTTTTTTTTTTTTTTTCCCCACGAAGTGAAGGGAAGCAGCACCTCTGCCTGAGGAGCAGCCAAGCAACTGAAACCATCTGTCAAGAGGAACCCGAACCTCTAGTTGTGCTGCTTTAGAGAGCGCTTCTCCTGCACCACTGTGCAGGCACCGTGTGGAGCAGCAAATTTGTGGCTCAGAAGAACACTTCTGCTCCCAAGCACACCAGTTTCTTTTCTCACTGTCCCAGGCATGTGATGAGAGGGCTGTCACCGCAGCACAAGGAGGGCAAGGGAGCGTTTGATTGAAATACCCTTGGACACAGATATGCATGCTTGGTGAAGCACTAGGACAAAAGTCTTCAGTGCAGGCAGATTTCCCTCGAAGGGGGAAGTTAAAGTGCAAACTAAACATGAACTTGAGCTGCTTCTGCCCCACAGAGTGACTGCAAATAACATCCTTATTCAGCAAGCCTGAATCTTGAGTGTATCTATGGCAAAACTTACCCTCTTGACAGATCTCTGAAGCTCTTTCAGAACCCCCCAGTCCCCCCTGCTCTTGACTCCTGTCAGCCCTGTAGAGCAGTGCAGCTGCACGGGATGTGAGTATCTGTTCGGCTTACTGCATCAGCATGTCTGGAGGCAGGCAGGCGTCAGGGAGGAGATAGGTGAACCTTTGGAGTTTTTATTACTGGTATTTATTGGGTAGCTAGAGGCATGCTCCTGCTTATCTGACCCTTGAACTGATATAGCAAGAGCTGTTGTTAGGGAAATGCAATTCTGTACAGAGCTGCTGTGCAGAGGGTGGTCAAACCGGAGGCAATTGATAGCGTGACTTGACAGCGCTGATATAAATTATCTTTATAAACCAAAAAAGCAGGCCTTTCCTGCACTCGTAACTCCAAGGAGCCTAAGTAGAACAAGCTTATTTATAGTAAGACAATAGTGCTTGGGAACAGGAGGCTGAGGAGAAACTGTGACAGCAAACCAGCGGAAACTGATCTTCCTGCTTTCACACGTTCTTGGAGCTGGGGACACATGGCAGCGTGATGGACGACAGGTGACCCGGGAGGGCTGCTGTGACCCCCCGGGGGGTCACAGGGCCTCTGCAGGCGTGCGACCAGGTGGAATTGTCACGGCGTGGCACCCTCGAAGGGTGACACTGCCAGGACCATCCCTGGCCCCAGCTGAGGATTTCCAGGGAAATCCCCCCTGGGTGTGATGAGCCTTCCAGAGGGATGAGGGAGGGAAGGACGTAGACGGGGGGCTGCCTCCAGCCGTTCCCCCTGAGCTAGGGATGGATGTGCGTGGGCCGTGGGCCACGTACGGGCCGCAACACGGCGTTTTGGCAGCTTCCAACCCTCGGCATCCCGGCGCCGGGGGGCTCCACCGCTCCGCCCCGCCCCGCACCGCCCCGCACCGCCGGCTCCCCCTGCGCGGCCCCCGGAGCGGGGGGCGGCCCGGCCCGGCGGCACCGCCCCGGGACGGGACGGGACGGGACGGGACGCGGGGCTTCTCCGCTGCCTTTGCCCGGGTCGCGGCGGGGGTTGCGTGACAGCGCCGGGCACTCCCCGCCGCCGCTTTATATAACCCGCCGCCCGCACCCGGTTATAAAACGCCGCCGAGGCAGCGCCGCAGCCAGAGCCGCGTGTCCGCCGCCCGGAGCGCCGCGGCGGCCCGGAGGTAACGGGCAGGGACCGGGACCGGGACCGGGACCGGGAGCGGGAGCGGGACCGGGAGCGGGACCGGGAGCGAGACCGAGGCCGAGACCGGGACCGGGAGCGGGGCTCGGACCGGGACCGGGAGCGGGACCAGGACTGGGAGGGGGGCTCCCTGCGGGCGGCGCTGTCCCCGAGCGCTTTGGGGTGCGGTGCTGGTACCGGTGCCGGTACCGGGGTCGGGGGGTGGCTGCCCGCGGGGTGCTGCTGCCCGCGCCCACCTGTAGCCTCTGCCGGGCCGGCTGCATCCTTCTGTCATCCTCGCTCGTGCCCGCAGGGCGCTGGCAAGGTGGAGCGGTGCTTATCGGTAACTTTGCAAAAACACGTATAAAAGGGCTCGTGGGGTTGTAAAGGGAGAAACCTGGCTATCCGAAGCACATGTGAGGTTTACAAACAGTCGAATGTTCAAAAGTCTAACCGGGTCTTTGCCCTTAGTGTCGTGGTCGTCCTTTTTTTTTTTTTTTTTTTTTTTTTTCCTTCTTTTCCCCCGAATGTGTTGTGCAACCTTTATATATAAGCCTTCTCTTGCTGAGGTAAGCTGCAGATCCTTTCTTGCTTCCCACAGGCAAGGCTTTCCTAGGGGTCACCAGCCACAGGATACGTCCAAGTTAAACAACCCTTCATTTTCTCCCCCCTGCCACTCTTCCTTTACTTATAAAGAAATAAAAACTACTGCGATTTCTTCAGCTTTCACAGAATGGTTGGCATTGGAAGGGACCTCTGGAGGTCATCTGGTCCAACCCTCCTGCTCAGGCAGGGCCACCAAAAGCTGGTTGCCCAGGACCGTGTCCAAGCGACTTTAAGTGATAGGAAAGGGTAGTTTCTGTTTTCTGTTTGTTTTTGTATTTTTTTTCTTTTTTTTTTTTTTTTTTGGGGTGGGGGTTGTCTTTGTTTTTTAACCTGGCTCTTGGAGCTCCTGTTTCTTAAGAGTGAGACCATCTTGCTTCCGGAGATATCCCTTGCTTCTGCAGTGATCAGTCCTACTGGTTATCACCATCTCAGTCCTCGAGAGAAAGAAGTGTAATCGGTGGGAAAAGGGTGGTTTGTGGGTGCAGATGGCAGGAAAAAGGTCACTTGTGGAATACATCTGCCTTCCCACAAAACTCAACTAATCAGCAGCAGATGTCTTTGTGCACAGTTCTTTCTTCTTGTTCTTCATTATCCTGGTGAGGGCCTTGGCTCTCCACACAATCACAGTAACTTTTTAAGCTTTCCAACAAACACCTTTGTGCCAGCAGCTAAAAGGGAAGTAAATGATTAGACTAGTTTGTGTTAGTCTAACCTGTTCCCTTCAGTTTCTGGAAAGGGCACGTAGTGTTTCCCATCTTCCTTGCTGTGATTGCCTGGAAAGGAGACGAGAAGGTTTTTGGCTGCGAGGTCACCTGGATAAAAGGCAGGGTGCGGGCTAAGCCCAGCCCTTGCCCAGGCTGCAGAACGTGGGGACCGCAAGGTTTTGTGTTCTTCTCATGCAATGTCAAGGGAAGAAGTTTAAACTTTTATTTTTTCTCTTTTTTTAAATGAGTGAAGGTGTTCAAACTTGGTCTCAGTCATTTACAGCAACAGAAAGTGAAGCATCCCTTGACAAAATAGCTCTGTTGCTATGACTACTGAGTGAAGCAGTATTAATGGTTATGGCAGTATTGATACTTTCCCTGCTGTGTAGGTGCTGCTGCATGGGCAGGGAGAACAGCTCTTTCCCTTTGCTGGTCTCATGCCCTTCCTTCCAGGTGCTCCCGTCCTGCACTACGGAAGCAGCTTATCTGCTTGAATCGGGATGGTTTATAACTTCCCCTGTGATTTCAAACAGATACCATATTTAATCTTCCTTAATATACCCGTTTGTACCCTTCTTTTCTTTACTGTGGGATGTCCCAGATCTCTTCCTGTGGAAGAAGGAAATACCTGCAGACTAATCCAAAATTCTCTTCCTCCTTGTATCTGTGAAGCATCTTGATACTGGCATGACTGAAACATGCTAAGTGATATGTGTAACTGCATTTTAATCAAATTGATATCATTGAAACAAACTTGTGCCAGCAAATAAGGTTTTCTCTGCTGGCTTTGTAGGGGTATGAAGCGGATTAATTGTGTTCTACCTGATGGAGGGGAGCTTCAGTCTCTTTAGCTTAAGCATAGCAGCTTGCATCTGTAGCCCCCACTGTGTCAAGCAAGGCATTGACCATCACAAACAGGCTTGGTTTTTACCTCATCGGATGTTCTTTGAACTAGTGTCACTTCTCCAAGAACATCCATGTCTTGTTCCTAAAGGCTGTGTGCATTGTTCTAAGTGTTTCCATGCCTTTGGGGAGTACTGGATGTCTTCCAGTGCGGACGTCCATCCTTTTGGAAACTTGGCACTTGTATGAATTGGAGTGGTGTGCATGAACGTGCTTTTTCAGGACACCTTCTGCAGGCCTCTTTGCTCACGTCTTCTTGTGTTTTTCTTCGTGTTTTTGTGTTCTTTGTCTCAGTGGATGGGAACTGCCCAAAACAACAGCAGCCCTAAAAATCTTCATGCGGTGGAGTTTGACCTGTGTAACAAGGACACAATGGCAGACACATTTGATCACAGCATCATTTCTGTTGGAGAAGAGGAAGGAGCGAGCAATTTCCAACGTTCTCTTCCAACACGGGAGTCCCTCCGATCCCCTCGGGGCTCTGTTGTGAGTTTCCATAACATCCAGTACTCCGTTAAGCAGTCCAGTGGATTCCTGTGTAGACGGAAGACTGTGGAAAAGAAGATCCTTCAAAATGTTTAGTAAGTTCCTAACTAAAATACCGGAGGGTAGGAATTAATCTGCTGCTGTGAATCAGAGACCTGAGTGTCACCTTCCAGATCCAGCTGTACTGTTGTACAGAGAAATGACAACCCTCCTGCCAGTCTGCCGTTCATGTGAGCACTTGCTAATTTGCCTTAGGCATAAAAATTGGGATATAACTGGAGCAGTTTCAGTTACTGATCTAGGCAAATTAGGACCAAACTTGTGCGAACTCTTCTGCCAGAAGATCTGAGGGTTCCCTTAACTATGGTCTGAGATGTGCTGGGAGGAAATAAGTAACAGAGGGCAATTGTTTCTTCTTTTCCAGACCCAGCTCAGCTGGTAAGATACATAATTTGCCTTTTGTAGGTTGCTCTTTCTGTCCAGCTCTGGTTTTGCTTTGACTGGCAGTCTGGGACAAGAAAGGAAAATGCTTACTGATTTCAGATTTAAGGAGAAGTTCTTAATAATCTTTAAATTTTGCTTTCAACAATCCTGAAAGGAAAACTTCAATAATTTTGTTCACATCTGTCCTCTACTGTGAGCTGCATGTGAACAGTCCTCCATTTGGGAATAACTCTTTCCTTCTTTCAGTGGCATTATGAAGCCAGGCTTGAATGCTATCCTGGGGCCAACAGGGAGCGGTAAATCTTCGTGAGTACTTTCTTTTGCTCTTTAAATGGCCAGTCAGCTGCTCAAAGGGGATGTGGGACTGTTGGGGTTGGGGAAGATATGAGGGAGCCCCAGGCTCAGACTTGCATGTGCCTGGGAGAAATCTGGAGATGCAGCCAGACCTCTTGTCTCTCTGATGCTGGCTTTGCTGGAGTTCTTGCCCTGCAGTGGTGTCACACCCCTCATATGCTCCACTTGGCAGTCCATATTACTGCTGTCACCGTTAATGGTGGCCTGAGAGAAGATACCAGGCTGTACTGGGGTGACTGGAGCTCAGGTGTAGGCTCTGTCCCAGACCTGCCCTGGGATGGGGATGAGGGCAAGGTCCCTCAGGGGCAGTAGGGAAGTCATCCCAGTGATGTTGCTGTAGCAAGACTTCCTCGGAGATGCAGGGTCAAACCCCTCTGACTGCCAAGAATAGGGTAATGTCAGTCCGTAGGATACCTGCTGGGTTTCATCACCCCAGCCTGGCTGTTGCCTGGTGGTGGGAATGCACATGCTTGAAAACTTTGGATGAAAGCACTGAGAAGTAACTTGCAGGCTATCTCCAGCCACCGCTGATGCTGTTTTCTCTTCTATATAAAAATATTAAGAGAGTGCTATGTCATTCTTCCTTTGAGACTGTCTTGGACAGGCAGATATGGCCAGGGTTCATGCAGGTGTGTCGTTGTGGTGACCCTTGATCTTCCCCTCTAAGGAGACTGCCAGCTGATCAGGATGTTTGGAAGAGCCAGACCTCATTGGTATTTACATAGCTAGTAGACAGTCTGACCTCTAATTTGCAGTAAGGAGAATCCAGAGATATGTTAAACAAAATGAATTTATAAAATTAATCTTGACTGTAGTCTTGTTTATACCAATTCGGATTAATTTGCTTGAGATCAAAGTAGTTTCTTCTGTGCTCCTCTGGCTGGAGAGCAGACAGCAGCTGCTTGGCAGGGCGCTTTTGTGTGCGTGTGTCTGAGACTAGCTGTTAGCATGGAGACTGAGTTAATATCTGTAGGGGGCTGATGGCTCTGAGGGTCTGTATATTGCAATACTGCTGGCACTTGAGAATCCTCCATCTGCATCAGGCTTTCTGTACAAAAAGCTGAAGCCCCCAGAGCAGAGGAAGCCCTTTCAGTGCCTCACGTTTGGTTTGGAGCATGCCGTGAGCAGGCTGTAGCTGAAGTCCTGACTGGTGGCACTTACCCGGTCAAACATAAAAGCAGTTGTCATGGCAAAACCTAAAGTCTGGTGTCTGTCTGAAGTCTGCTAGATGTGCTGGCTGCCAGAAAGGACCCGGCAGGCCTGTCTGGAGAAGTGCTTATAGATGGCATCCCACAGCCTCCAAATTTCAAGTGCATCTCAGGATATGTCGTGCAGGTGAGTAAATGCCTTCAGTGGAGGCCTGGTAGACCTTCGGAGGGAAGAGCATAGGTTTTGGTGTAAAGCCTTTGAAAAGTGTCCTCCACGAGAAGAGGGTGGGGGGAATACTTTGGATGGAGCTCACCACTACATGAATGAGAGATAGCATGGTCTTCCCCAGTGAGTGAGTAGGTCTGCTGTGGGAAGAGGAACAGCTTCTCAAGAAAAAAGGCAGGGCTCTGTTGCATAAGATGAGCAAAGCATGAAGCAAAGATGAGCAAAAGCATGAAAGCATTAAGTAAGGTAATGTTCAATGATCCCTACAGTGTTGTCCTGTGATACTGAAGACAGAGGAGCAAACTGTTTACTCCAGCCAAGTAAAGCATGGAGGTGTTTGGCTTCCCAAAGCTGCATGGGTGCCCAAGCCACCGGGCTACTGTGGCTTGTTTTTGTTTGTGTTTTTTTCTTTCTTTTTTGTCTCTCTCCTGAAGTTCCAGCAAGGGTTCTAAAAATAAAAATTAAATTAAATTTAAAACAGGGGTTGGTTGGTGGGAACCTCTCAACACCCAAAATCTCCTGTTGTAAAACTCAGAGGCAGTTCTAGTCAGCAGAAGTACCTTCAAGCTGTCCAACAATAATTCTAGGAAGTAAGTAGATCTTTGCTGTTCTTCCTCTGATTCTGGCTGGCTGGGACAGAGCTTCGTTCCACTCAGACAGGAAAAGCTGGCTGAATCTGCGGAAGTGGGTGGAGGCCTGGACCAATAATAGACCCTCAAAGCCCTGGGGGAGCTGAGGAGAAGGGGATTCTTGGCAGTTATATGAGCCTCTAAATCTGGAATCCATCCAGGCTTCTGTCTGCAGGCAGATAGAAAATATGCAGCCTTTCTGAAAGCTGACAGCTGGGGGGCTTTTGAAAGGATACATGTGACAAGACTTGTGATAAATCTTGATGCTGCAGGTTAAAGATCCCCAAATCCTCATAAATGGCCAGGAAGTTTCTTGTAAGTGTTCCCAGTTTGAGACATCTGTTTCTCCAATGTCAAAAGCAAACAAATGAAACCTTGAAATGATTGGCAACTGGGCAAGACATTAAATGGTTGCTCTCCCCTCCCACCCCTGTGCACTACTCCCTATATTGATAAAAATGACCCAAAGAGTCATAACAAACTGAAGGCCTAAATGCATACATATTTAACATATTATCTGTTCTATGCAGATGGGTGTGTAAACCTGCTGAGTCATGTGTTATCCCTATAAAACTGCTAATGGTCTCTGCAGTCATATCTTGCAAATGCTGAGCACTAGCAGCAGAAACAGCTACCTGCTCTACCTCACTACAGCCTGTAAGGAAAGTGCACTTCCATAACAAAGTGGTACCATCTGCACTTACACTCCTGAGCCTGAAAGCAGGCTGAGGTGATGCTGGGCACAAGCTGGGAGCCTGCAGAGCTGCGTTCTCCCTTTGACTTTACTGAGTGATCTTGAATTTTGTATTCTGTATGCTTTGAAGCAGTTGTCACTCAGTCCAGTTTTCCCTGTGATCCACAAACAGCTTATGCAGTAACTGCCACCACAGGGACTCCAGTGCTCAGTCAGGTAGCTGAGGGTGAGGCTTTTCAGCTGTCAATTTGTGCTGCTTTCAGGATGATGTTGTCATGGGCACCATGACAGTGAGGGAGAACCTGCACTTCTCTGCTGCCCTGCGACTCCCCAGCTCCATCAGCTTTCAGGAGAAGGAAGAGCGAGTCACGCAGATAATCGGCGAGCTGGGATTAAGCAAGGTGGCTGATTCTAAGGTGAGCAGTGAGAATACCCATCTTAGAAATCCTACTGCCTCTGGAAACTAAACTACTTGACTCTGGGTAGTATGGAGTATGTAGCGCAGCTACACTAAGCTAAGCAGGAACCTGACAAGATCATAATACACGCAGGAAATCACTCCAGCTCAGGAGGTAGCTTGGAAAGAGGTATGTGTATTTGTTACTAAACAGGGAAGATTTTGGGCCGCATCCAGCACGTTGTATAAGCAGTGGGGAAAAAGTTGCCTAGTCATAGCACCTTGGAACGCTGCATGGTGGCTTCCTGGCTTTGTGGGACAAGACAAGGGAATTGTTTTTACAATTGCTGAATGCTGTGGGGGTGGGAAGCTGGGCTGTGATGGAGAAGTTTTGTGCAGAGCTTGCTCCTCCCAGCTGCATTTTTACTCTTATTTTACCTTTATGTTACTTACCCCCACTTACGTGGGTAGCAGGTGAGCTACCCATGAAAGTCATCCCCGATTACCAAAGCTGCCTCTGGCTGCTTTGGCCTTGTCATGGCTCTTGTCAGTGTCATCTTTGTTTCCCGATGCCAAAGGTGTCTGGCACTACTAAAAATCAGACTGTCTGCTCACTGCTACACGGTCCTCCACAGTGCCCTTTGAGTCAGACCCATCATCTGCTGCTGGCTCTAAGAGCTCACTGAAGGGACACTGAAAATGAAAAGGTCTGCTTTTCGTGGGTTTGGTGAGCCCTGAACTCCAGAGCAAATAGTTGCAAACGCCTGACTTCTTCTGCTTGTAGGTAGGAACTGAATTGATCCGGGGAGTGTCTGGAGGGGAGCGGAAGAGAACCAACATTGGGATGGAGCTCATCACAGAGCCACCAGTTCTTTTTCTGGACGAGCCAACGACCGGCCTTGATGCCAGCACAGCCAACGCTGTTCTCATCCTCCTGAAGAAGTAAGAGTCGATTCTTCAGGGCTCTGCTGAAATTTCTTTGCTAGCTCATTATTTAAAAAAGGAATGTTGCTATGACTTAGTAGCTACAATGTTTGTGTTTTTTTTTCTTAAAGCTAGACTAGCAGACTCAGAAGTGGTTGTAAACTCTTTATCTGGGTCTTGTCCAAAGCTTTTTGAAGTTGATGGGAATCTTTCCACAGCAAGCGTTGGACTGGAGCCCAAAAAGCAGTTGTAGCTTGGACAGCTTCCCTTTGCCACAGAGCGGGGTAGACTGTGAGGTCAAGCCTTGTAATCACAATTTATTGGCCTTCCAGCTGAGCCTATTACAAAAGCTTTTCCTCTGTTATGACAATGGCCTGTAACTCAGATCCAACTTCACCTGCATTTTTGCCCTCAGTGTTCCCCGTTACCTGCTTTAGAGATGAACTATCTTCTGCTGCAAAGAGGTCCAAATGAGGCTCATGTAATGAGAATGAGTTCTAACACTCCTCCTGTGTTTGCGGCATGTTGTCTGACTTTGTCCATGGGTACCTCTTACTCTGCTGTTCGTGGACAGAGGGTCTTAATCAGGGGGGATACTTGTTGGGCATCAGTGACAAAGCACTTGAAAAAGCATCTGACAAACCTGAAGAAAAACTAGTTTTGACTTCTGTAAAGAGTAAGTCCTCAGCAGAAGAGCTAGGAGAAATCTCAGCTGGCCAGACTTCAGCAGCCTGCTGTGTAAAGCCTGGCTATGCCACTGAGTGCAATGGGACCTTTCCTGTTAGTCATGTTGAAGCCTGGTACAGAAAACTTATAAGGAAGTTTTATATACATACAGCTGTGGTTAACCTGTGTGCTTAACCTTTGCTAGCCGCAAACAACATAACATTCTGCCTACCTGGATTGCAGCAAGTCTCTTGTAATGATGGGTGCTTGAAGGTCTTGCAGGTAGCATCTGACACAGTGAGAGAAGAGGGAACTAGAGCTTTACTGGATTGGGACTCTAGAAAGCTGACAAGCATTTATCTTGGATTTGGATACTTACATTTTGCTTCAGCTACTATGACCCTTCTGAATTGCAAAGTGTGGTGTATTTGAGAGAAGTTTTGTTTCTATTTCAGGCTCTCCAGAAGAGGCCGAACCATCATATTTTCCATCCATCAGCCCCGCTATTCCATATTCAAGCTGTTTGACAGCCTGACGTTACTAGCCTTGGGGAAGGTGCTGTACCATGGTCCTGCAAACCAGGCCCTGGACTATTTTAGTTCTATTGGTAAGCTTTCTGTGCCAAGAGTAACAGTAACCAGCTACCAAGTTTAAACTGTCAGTAGGTTTTTACCCTTGCTCTTGATAAAACTCTCATGCTATTTTATCACTACAATACTAGAGGCTGTACACAGACAATCTGAACAGTGTTAGGATAGAATTAGAAAAAAATGAAATATTAAAAAGTAAAATTTCCAGATAGAATAGAGCATGGGTGTCTCCTGCCTTTGTTTTGACTTGTACCAGGCCAAAGAAACAGAATTGCTTGGACATTTAGAAGCATGATGCACAACAGACAAGATGATGCTTCTAGTTCTGCCAAGCCTAGACGGCAGACCTGGTCAGTTTTGAACCACAGCCTCCAGATTGGCAGCAATCTGTGGAGGCTGATCCAAGAATCTGCTCTAGTCTGAACGCAGGTGGGTGACTGAATGGATAAAATCATGGTGTGTCTTAAGTTGGATTAATAATTGCAGTGTTGGTTGGCTGCCCCCCCACGGATAAGGAGGATGGGGGTTTCTGACTATAATGGACAGAGAACATGGAGTGAATTCCCAGTCTAGATGCAGTCATGGACATTGGATTGCAAGCTTTGATTGCAAGCTTTTTTCACTTGGAAGAAGGCAAGAGTTGTCCATGCTGAGCTCTGTAGAAAGAAGCAAGCTGCAGATTTCTCCTTATCTGAAATCAGTGAGGAATAAGCAGCTCTGAAACTCTGTATAGATACCTCAGTTTCACCATCTCCCAAATCCTGTCCGTTCTACTGTTGTAAACTAATGTTCATGAAAAGCAGTGAAGCAGTGGGTTTCTCTCATAGCAGGGTTGTAGAATAGTGATATAGTATTAAACCTGACTTTTCAAGCTGTGCTCTGTGTAGTACAAACATGTTGTCATATGGAGTTTGTTTATTTATTTATTTATTTTTAAGGATATGAATGTGAACCCTTTAACAACCCAGCTGACTTTTTCCTCGATATCATAAATGGTGATTCAACTGCTGTGGCAGCAAACAAGGAAGTTCACGAACCCGTGGACACAGGAAAAGGTAAATTGTCAAGGAGAAACCCACCTGGGTTAAATGTAGTTATGGCAACCTTTTGTTCTCTGGGTTTTCTCCAGTCTAAAGACACTTTACTATCTTTTTATTTTTCCTACTAATAGATATACTTTGCTTTGGGCTTGTTTAAAGATCTCAGAAGACTTAAAAGGGATTTTTTTTTTCTTCCTTCAGTAATATAGGAGGACAGTGATAGATATTAGCTGTCTGCAAAATGTAGGAAAGACAGAAAAACTAGAATTGCTTAGTCTCAAGAAATAGCTGAGAAAAGAAGACAAGCTTTCAGTCATGTAAGGGGCTGCCATATAGAAGAAGGCAGATAGGCCTAGGAGTAATGGATTTATGTGGCATCAAGAAAGATTAAATAGAACTACATGTGAAAACAAATTCTCTAACAATATTGTGAGTGAAATGTTGGAAAAGATTTGTCTGGGGATGCTTTAGCATGACTATGACTGAAGGATTTTAAAGCAACAGTATTCATAATGGTGTCTTTACGGAAATGGATCACTGCAAATCATTGATTTCCCCAAAATCTCATGAAAGTTTTCTAATGGCTTATTCTAAGACTGTGGCCATGTTTATGCCACAAAGGCAGATGATCCAGGCTGATTAAAACTGCAGGGAAACCTTCTCAGTCAAGCTCTTCTCTTAAGATCAGAGCTAAGGCTTGAACTATGCAAATTCTCTGGCTATTCCTGATCATATCTTTGTCCAGCCTCCAGAGCGGACCCATGTTGATGGGCCATGTCTGAAGGTACGGGTTCATGGGGAATCACAAGCCATATCTTGTCTTTGCCACTTAGAGGTGAACAGTGAAAATGGAGCAGTGGAACAGAATGCGGTCAGCAGCGTGGTGGATGTGCTACACCAGAAGTACCTCAACTCCAGCCTGTACCAGAGCACAAAGGAAGCACTGGCAAAAGTGGAGCTGGGATGGGGAAGCAATCGTAAAGTATGCAAGCAGGGGCATGAGATTACCTATGCAAATGGATTCCTCACCAGCTGTACTGGGTTTCCAAGCGTTCCCTGAAAAACCTCATCAGGAACCCGCAGGCCTCTGTTGCACAGGTTGGTAACAATTGTTAGAAGTCTCAGACTCCTGATCTCAGTCCCACAATATGCAGTTTGTAGAGCACACTTCTGTTTTCAAAGTCAGTTATGGGAACAGAAAAGTCGTGTGCCACTACCACACAGGTTGTTGCCTTTGGAAAAAAAAATAGCAGAAGGATTACAGCACTGAATACTGGGGAGTGGAGTAAATGCTCCATGGTTCACATGGGGAGCTTCCAGGGTGATGTTAATCTTGTGGCTTACTTGACATTTCAAGCTGGGATATTCTTTGGGTGTGCTTCTGCTAGCCTTTATGAGCTAAAGAAGATCAAACGAAGGAGAAAAGGGAAAAGGATAAATCATGACAATTTGGCAGAAGTTTTTTAATTGTATGTGTTTTATGCTTACATGGACTCACACTGCATAGTTTTAGGTAGGCATGACTGTTAAACCCTGTATATACCTTAATGACCATCTAGTGATTTGTCCCTATTTGCCCATTTGAAGGACTCCATTCTCCCTTTCCTCTTTTCACTTCCAGATTGCAGTGACCATAATTCTAGCCTTGGTTGTGGGGGCCATTTTTTTTGGTGTGAAACTGGATCAAAGTGGCATTCAGAATCGGTAAGTTGGAAAGATGCAGCTTGCTTATTTCTGTGCCGACAGACTACAGGTTTTGGCCACAAAGAAGGCTCTGGGCTCTGCTTGGACCACAAAGGAGGGTTGGGTTCACCAGCCTGAACACACTGCAGAATAAAGGGACCACAATTTCATTGGGCTTGCACACATGTCTGAAGGAAATGTGCAGGGGAAGACAAGGGAATAAACTTGGCTTTGCAGCTAGGATCTACAGTAGCACAATTAAATATCTCTGTTCTATGGACAGAGACAGAAAAGTGCTGACTTGATCTTGGCTGTTTCTTCACTTCTTGACTGCTGTTTTGCCTTCTAGGGTTGGATCCTTGTTTTTGTCACCACAAACCAATGCTTTTCCAGTGTCTCTGCAATTGAGCTGTTCATCAGAGATAAGAAACTATTTGTGTAAGTAGAGATGCTCTTGGACTGTTTCCTGCCCTGCAGTGGGGGGGAAATATCTTAAAAGCTAACCAAAAATATTTCTACCTATGAGGGCTTGAGAGCTGATTTCTTCTTCCAACGTCAGAATGTAATAGTAGTGCTAAATCAGTCAGTAAAGCAAGGAGCTGAAATGCTAAGAAGTGATGGAAGCAAGGGAGAAATAAAATACTTTTACTTGCTTGCTGTATCACAGTTTACCGAGAAGTGCTTTTTCCACTTCTGGTAACAGCCTGTTCTTGAAGCCTGCATGTGAATCTTGAAGATTGTGAACCCTGCCTGCCCTCTTGCTGGCCTGGTTGAAACAGGGTTTTGCAGTGGTCCCAAAGTGGTAAGACTGGGCAAAGATGAAGGGGAGTTCTTGGAAAAGCTTCTCAAAGGATGCTTAGAAGAAAAGTGCTGCTGGCTGGCTTGCAAGATCTCTTTAACATTCAAGTGTATCTGTCTATATACATACGTATATTAAATACATATATAAATGTGTGTATGTATATAAGTGTGCATAAAAAAGTGTATATACATGTTGAAAATGTGGTTTGGAATAGCCTCCAGCTCATGGGACGAAAGGGCAAAAGATATGCAGTAAAGAGGAAATCAGAGATTTGTGCCTGGAAAATGAGCGTGATTTTTGTGAGGCACTAGCTTAGATGTGCGCACAACCACTGGCAGCTTACTCAGAACTGCTTAGTATTACCCCTAACAGCTGCTCAGGAATGAATCTATGACATTTCTTGCTAGTCTGGCCTGCTTACCAACTTAGTGGGGATTCTGGCACCTCACCACTTGAGTCTTTCCATGAGCTCCATTATGCAGCAAGGCAATCGTAATGATATTTAATTGCCCTGTGAACTGGAGGTGAGTTAATGTCCTACAGGTGTTTTCTCATTCTTGGCTATCATTCCTTCTCCCTTAGAAACAGTTGTATGAGATAGCTGTGGATAAACTATTCCTCCAGTTAATCTCATACTTTCCCCTGCTCTTGTGTTTAGGATCATTCTCTTTGAACAGAGCTTTAGGAGCTTTTTTCCAATATGCTATTTAGTAGTCACATGGCTTCTCATTCATCTTCCCAGAGTACTCCCAGCATTGCTGCAGGGCCTGTGAGATAGATCAGCCCTTACTTTGGAGTGGGAAGTGGCAGCACAGAGCAAATAATCAACTTGCATATAGAGGAGTCAGTGGTAGAAAGAACAAACTGAATCAGGATAAACCAGACACACATACTGAACCTGCTTCCTAGATAACCTCTAAACCTGTACAACTTGCCTCCTTCCTGTCCTCGCAGTCATCAGTACACCAGTGGATATTAGTGTGTCTGCCTACTTCCTGGCCTTGATGATAGGAGATCTACTGCCCATGAGAACTGCTCCAGCCATCATATTCTCATGCATCACTTACTGGATGATTGGTAATGAACTGATGCTTTCATTGAACCTGTCATCTTCCAACACATTTGATTTCTGACTTAGCCAGAGTTTG
The DNA here is from genome assembly GCF_009769625.2 of Cygnus olor. Lineage (NCBI taxonomy): Eukaryota > Metazoa > Chordata > Aves > Anseriformes > Anatidae > Cygnus > Cygnus olor. The sequence goes on from NC_049175.1 coordinate 18,331,010, forward strand.
TTTATCTAAATTGAAACTGGTTGAACGCTCAGCTGATTTAAGTGCTTGGCATCATACCTTCTGAGGACTCTGGAGCAGGGGCAGAGACACCAGCAATCAGAGATGGGGACCTGCTTGTCCATGTCTTTTGGTAATGCTTTAGAGCATTCACAGTTGCTGCCAACTCCAGACTCAGCCTTTCTTCCTCCTTTTCATGTCTTGTGTGGGAGCCCAAGGGTACCTCTCTGAGGTTCGTGATGTGGCTATTAACTGGACTTTTCTTTCTGCTTTTTGACAGGATACCAAGCTGTTGCAGGCCGATTCTTCTTCTTCATGCTGGCCCTGATACTGGTGTCCTACACTGCCACAGCCATGTCTCTGGCTATCAGTGCTGGGATGGAAGTGGTGGCTGTGGCGAATCTGCTCATCACCATTTGTTTTGTCCTGATGCTTGTAAGTACATAAGGTGCACAGATGGATTTAGGAGACAGGCTGTCTACATGAATGGGTCCAGTAGCTTGTTACTCTCTGCCTGCAATTTTACTGACACTGTAGTCAGATTTACCTCTGCTAAATTGTAATCTAAGTGTCAAACCATTGCTCAAACACAGTTCTGTAGGTGTGGTGCCACCAGAGCTGTGCTAAAAGTGTGCCTCAAAAAGGTGTTTTTTTTTTAAATTGTCCTTAGAAAAAAAGGACAGCATTACAAATCTAAGTGATCAACTAGATTGTTTAAAAGGAAAAAAATGAAATAAACTTTAGCTGATTTTCTTGCATTAACTTTGGCTGCCCAGTGGGGTTTGCAGGAATGGCATGGTTTGCTGTAAACTGGGTTTGTGACTCATTAGTCTCTTTTGTTCTCTTTCAGATCTTTTCAGGCCTTCTAGTAAACCTCCCTTCTGTAATGGGCTGGCTGAACTGGCTCAAGTACTTCAGCATCCCTCGATATGGCCTCACAGTAAGTAGAATGTAGCATTGGTCTCCTGTGAGTAGTGGCTACCATGCTGCATCCTAGGGAGGTTTTGTGTATAAATGCAGTTCTCTTAAAAGTCTGACTTGGTTTCTTTCCTCACATGAACGTGATGAAAGAACAAACCAGCCATCCTCAAAAAGGAAGAAAAGTTAATTTGTGTAAAACGTGAAAACCTGAGAGACTGAACAATTAATTTGAGCCACAAATTAGTACTGCTTGGATAGCAGCAAACTGTTCAATGAGGTACTAATTCCTAGCCTGAGTAGTGATCCCTCCTGCTTCATAGTGCTGGTGCTGGGGTGTCAGTATGCAGCCATATGGTTTTGAGGGAGGAGATTGACTCGGATAAAGGTAGATAAATGGGGACTTGTAGCTGGCAAGACAGAAACCCATGACTAAAACACTGAAAAGTAACTCTGAAGTTACAGATTCAGACACCAAATCATGCATGTAGACATTGGAGCAGTTCCGGGAAGTTAGTGGTTAAGAGCTTCAAAATAAGTGCTGAGAAGTAACTTTTCTGGGCCACTCAGTTCCGCCTAAAATTAACGTATGATTCCAAGAGTGGTGATATATATCTCCTAATAATCATGCACCTTTGAGGCGTTTCAGCTTTAGCACCCCAAGTCACCAGCTCTTTGTAAAAATCTGCTGTCTACCTCTTTCCCTAGGCTCTTCAAGTGAATGAGTTTAGGGATCTCTACTTCTGTGGTGAGAAGAAACCAAATGTTACAGTGTCTGTGGGAGATGCAGGTAGTTGTCCTCCAGTTACTTCAGGAGAAATGTAAGTCTTTACCTCATGACTGTGTTTGGGTCTGAATTGTAATGGCTTGCTAAAGGACAAGTCAGACTATTTCTAAACTTACTACTACCCAGAGAATAAGTATTTGTGAGAATAAGTGAACCGTTTCTAAGAATAAGAAAATATTCTCACTTATTGTGAGAATAAGTGAACCGTGGAGGCCCTGCTGTGGGCCTCCAATCATTGATGCATAAAACTAAATATTTTTGTATGTATCATAGTCTGATGTGGTTATGAGGCTTGCTCATAAACTGCCAGTTATCTGTAAGAAACAATTATGATGCTATGGAATCATCTGAAAAATTATGAGAACAAAAATTCCAGATTTGTTCCTTAAGCTTTATTTTTTCATGATAAGTCACTCTATTTCTGTCATCTCTGCCTTGCAGAGTTGTGGGTAGAGAAATCTTTGTATGACAGAAAAATAAAAGTAACCAACTGAAGACTTATAGTATCTTGCACCAAATATAATATCAACTTCTGCCCCATGCTTTTCTGCAGGTGTTCTGGTGAAGCATACCTGTGCAGCCAAGGAATTGCACCTACCGACTGGGCAATGTGGGAAAACATAGTGGCTCTCTTCTGCATGACTGTTATCTTCCTCATCATTGCCTATGCCAAACTACGGTTTATGAGAAAGTTCACATAGATTCCTGCATTGCCTTGCTCAGCAACTTCTCAGGTCTTAAAACGGCAAAGCTTGTTAAAGCCTGCTGGAGGTTGCCAAAGATTTCAACTGACTTTACTGGACTTAAGATGGAAATCCTGTCCTACTGTTTCTGGACCATGATCTCCATATGATTGTATGATTTTGTTTTTTAAGAGGAAATGTATTACTGTAAGATTGCATAAGTGATCTTTTTCCTTTTTTTTTTTTTTTTTTTGTAAGGGAATATATTTCTCATAATTCTTAGGTACTTATCAAACTGTTCATTATAGAGCGTCATTCTTCCGTGGTTAACTTGTACAGAAAATATACACAAGGAAACATTTTCCTTTGAAAGTGTGAGCTTCTCTACCACATGGCATAAAGTAATGATGACATTTATGCATTGATATATTGCCCCTTGTTAGTGTCTGTCACACCTGAGGAGATCCAGAAACCATTCACAATGAGTTGGACATGCATTCAAGGTTGAAGCCTATACAGTGAATGAGCTCTCAGTGCCAGGCAAGAGTTATACTTCTGGTAGCTCCTCTGTGGAAGATACTTGCAGAAGCAGCGTTTGCTGATGGCATCTAAACAGTGGTATAAGCCATAGAACCTAAGAGTGAGAAATATGATAACAGTTGTACTATAAAAATGAATTCTATATTACTTAAGAAGGGATTTTGTTCCCCTCTTTTTTAAGAAGTGAATAGAAACCTGTATGTATGGTAAACCTTTTTAGCAGGCTTCCTGTTTAGCTGTGCCAACTCTATATAGAGATGCATATATATACTATACTATACGATATATACTATGCTATACTATATACATATACTATATATATACTATGCTATACTATATATACTATATAGTATATATACTATATATCATACTATGCACAGAGGAAGACACATACCTACTGCTGTGGTAACTGCAGCAAAGCTTACCGCAGTCACCACGGCACAGACTGCAGCGTGCCAGCAGCTGTCTCCTTACCACACCGTCAGCAAGGAGAGCAGCTTCTAAGCTGCACGAAGACCCTCACACGGCAGTGCAGCTGCTCCGCCAAGGGAAATACTGCAGGCATGTGCTGGAGACGGCTGGGCGAGCCGGCAACCCTTGGAACGGGGCTGGTCTGTCAAAGTGCTCCTGCAGTAAATGTTTGGGTCACGGTGTCACGAGGAAGGAAATAACTACACTGACAGCACAGCTGTGTGAAGTCAAACACTTTCAACGCTGCTTCGCTGCCTCTTACAGCTCATGAAAATTAAAACCGTGACACACTTTACATCTCGGTATTCCTCTTTCTCCCGCTGCCGCTATGCGGGCTGCCCCCGCACGTCCCCGCAGCCCACCCCTGGTTACGGGGCCGGGGCCTCCCCTCAGGCTGCGGGGGCAGCAGCGCCCCCGTCGGGCAGCGCCCAGCGCTGCGAGAAGGCCGCGGCCCGCCCCGGCCCGCCCCGGTTCTCCAGGGCCGCGCCTGCGCCGCCATGGCGAGGGGCGGGACCGCGGCCTCGCGTGAGGGCGGCGGTGGCGGCGGCGGGCGCCGGGGCAGGGGCCTGGCGCCATGGCGACCGCGGCGGAGGGGCTGCCCGAGGCCGGCGCGCAGCCCGCCAAGCGTAAGGGGCCGGGGGCTGGGGGCGCCCCGAGGCGGTGGGGGGGCGGTGGGGGGCGCTGCCTGCTCCCGGCCGGGCTGGGGGCTGGCTGCGGGCGGGCCCCGGGGCTGTCTGTCTGTCTGTCTGTCCGTCCGTCCGTCCGTCTGATGGCAGCGTCCTGGCATGTATCTGCGATCCCCCTACGGGCGGGGACCCGGGGTCTCTGCGTTCAGCCCAGAGGCAAGGCAAAGCTGTCACAAAACAAAGAGCAAGCTGCCGGGTTGTGGGAGAGCAGGGCAAGGGCCAAGTGTGGTAGAAATGGGTTTCGAGGAGGAAAGCGCTGGTTATCGTTTTCCGTGGATGGAAATCCGTTTCTTCCCCTTGTGAAACTGGCTTGGGGCAGTTTTTGTATGTTAAGGCAGTGACTAGAAATAAACATCAATGGAATTGTGCACAAGTTCTTAGAGGCAACATCCCGCAGAAGTTCTCCCCATATTCCTTTCAGAAAGGGCTGGTATTTGTAAATGCAGTCAGGCCAGGTACCTTCCGCTTAAATGTTTCCCAACATATTACTTAAAAATAATCTTGATGCTTCTTTAAGGTAAAGGCTTGGTTTGTTCTCCTTTCGTGCAAAGTAGACAGTGTGTATGGAAAGTAGGTATAGTCAACAACACCAACAAAAACAACAACACCAACAAAAATAAAACACTTGACCATTTCATTTTTATGGTGTGTTTCTGTACCTGCTAACCTTCCTCTAACCCTATAATGTCTGTACCCCGATTAGAGGATTCAGCTGTTGAAACAGCAGAGGAAGCTAAGGAGCCTGCAGAAGCAGACATCAATGAACTATGTAAAGATATGTTCAGCAAAATGGCCACTTATTTAACAGGTGAACTGACAGGTAAGGCACTGCAGTAGTGACTGGCAAATAAATTTTTGTTTCTTTTCATTTTCTTTCCAGGAACTCTGTTGTGTTGTTTATATAAACTATACCTATTTTATCATATTTGACAAGGCTGGCAATAACTGTTCTGTTCCTCATAGGTGCTTCACATGCGTATGTTTTAAAAATCAGCAGTCTTGTCCAACTGCTTTGAGCCTGTAACAGGCAATCATACAATTATATAGGTTGGAAGGGACCATTGCAGGTCATCTAATCTAATTCCCTGTTAAAAGAAAGGGAAACTTAGCAGTTAGGTCACTTAAGCAGATACCTGCCTAGCTGAGATGCTTCATAAGGTTGATGATCTCTCTGATATGATCGTCCTTCCACCTTGCTGTGAGTGTAGAAGATCTCTTATCTCTGTTAAACAGATAGGGGACTGCGGGAAGTGGAAACTTGCTAATTTATCTTCTGAATTTCACTGGATTCTGTCTTGAAAATCTGAATGAAAGTGACTTTGGTAAAATAGGCAAGGAAGTCTGTGAGGCTGAGAAAATGCAGGGATTGCCCAAAACTCTATCTACCATTCTGATCTTTGAAGCATTCTTCCTTTCTATGTTTTGCTGAATTGGCCTGTCTTCGGAATGACAGTTTCCTTCCACCTGAAGTTTCTCAAGTTTGCTTGTTTCTTGTTTGTTTGTTAATTTTTTTGAGAAAAAATTGCAAGTATGTATTCAACAGTCCAGTTGATTTTTACATTTCACAAAACGTCATTTCTTTTTGTACATCGTTATACTAATACCTCTAGTACCACCTAAATTATTCTTCATTATATTTGGCTGTTGTTTTGAAATTTCTTGTCCTCTAGAAGAGTCTGCACTCAGTTCAAACTGCGTGAACATTAAAATGTACTCTGTTGTTTTTAAGCCACCAGTGAAGACTACAAACTCTTGGAAAACATGAACAAATTGACTAGCTTGAAGTACCTAGAAATGAAAGATATTGCTATAAACATCAGCAGAAATCTGAAGGATTTAAATCAAAAATGTAAGTAAACCAAATAAGGGAGGGATATAATTAACTCTAGACTTGTGTGTGAAATTAAGCATCTAAGATTTGATAGTTTACACTCCAATAGGCTCTCAAGGAAAGAAAACTCACTGAAATATACATGCTGTTAGACAGTGACAATCTTCTGTATATCTTTACAAAACTACAGTGTACATAGACTAGCATAAGAGAATTTATGTCCCATTCTACCCCAAATTTTGGACTGATAGGGATTAAATAACAATTCTTTTGATATACATTGTTTTTTTATTTGTGTGGAGTCTAGCCAGTAAGCTTTTGCCAGTAAGCCAGTCTAGCCTCTGAAGCTTTTCATAAGTTGCTGGAATATGGCTGTCAGCATCACCACTCAATTTTGGGGTGGGAAAAGGAAGGAGCTTTTGAAGTATTTTATCTGGAGAATATTATGAGAAATTCTTATGTTTGAAGTATGAACTGTTTCCTGGAATTGAATTAATAAGAACTAACAGCTTTTTTTTTTTTTTTTTTTTTTTTTTTAAGATGCTGCTCTTCAGCCATATCTGGAACAAATCAATCTAATTGAGGAGCAGGTTGCAGCTCTGGAGCAAGCAGCTTATAAATTGGATGCATATTCCAAAAAACTTGGTAACTATATCTTCTACTGTTACTACCTAGCAACATATCTCTTATAAGGAGATTTCACAAGACAAAGTAAACTCTTACTTTATTTAACAAGTCTGAGTGACAGAGTTGCTCGTGTAGCATAATGTTGATCCACTTCCAGTTAATGAACATTAGAAGTGTGTGTGAAGTGGTAAGAGTTGATAAAAGATTAATATATCAAGTTACATGGAGGTATAATACAGGTATTATTGAACTACAACTTATTAATGAAGCTTGATTTCTTTTTTGCAGTGTGCACTGATGCAAATTTTAAAGACAGATGTTTAATCCCACAGATAGAGAGATTCACTGAGTTCCACCAGGCACCCAAGTCTTGGCTTAAGTTAGTATGCGTTGTCTGACTTAGGCATCTAGATCTTGACAATCCCATTTTTCAATTCGATTTGCCTAAGTACTTTAGGAAAAAATGGCCCCAAGTGATTTCTTTAAATTAACTTGGTTGTAAGATGTCTTGTATTGCTGCATACAAGATTTAAGATTTTTACCTATCGAGTCCTAAAATACTGTTATTTTTCCTCCTGCAGAAGCCAAGTACAAAAAACTGGAGAAACGATGAAATTACAACAATCTTTAAGTTGGAGTTGGGCTATGAGTCAGACCGATCCCTGTTTAAGTTACACAACACCAGTTTTATATGTTGACAAGGATTTGGTAACAGCTAACATCATGACTGGTAATCTTTTGTATCTATCGAATACAGTAAGCTGTATTCATGCTTAAGGCTGAATAGTATTTCCTCTTCTCAAACGTTCCTGTTGCTTCCGTTGTTACACGGTGAAAAGTTGAAACTTGTCCCTAACCCGTACATTGATATTGGCTGTGTTTAGTCCTGTGTCCCACATGAAACGTTCTACCTAGGAAAAGCCCTGCATAACCTATAAAGATGTCTTCCCGTAGTAGCAGCAGGACCTAAACCTATTTTTTTCTTTCATTGAGCTCTGCATTAAGAAGATTCCCTGGCCTTTGGAGTTACAAATGCGGTATTGAAAATACTCGAGTTTGATATACATCTTTATCTGTTTGAAATAGAGAGACTAGTTATGATAAATTTACAATAAAACAACTTGCTGCATTTGTCTCTCTGGAATCTCAAATTCCTGTTGGAAAGATTATGTAACTTGTCCTTTTATTTTTCAAAGGGTCTGTTAATAAAGACAAACTCTTTCCAGTTACTGGAGGTCATAGAAGAGAACATGCTTTAAACTCTGTGTCAAGTATTTCTGCACTTATATTCTTTACCTGTCCTGACCTCAGGTGGAATTCTTGTATCACATTATCACATGCTTAGCTAACATAGCACATCCTTTCTCTGCTTTCCCAGTGAAGTTTTGTATAATATTTTGATCCTAGTAGTTTTTGGAGGGGCATGCCCAGCAAATAAATCTCCTTCTCTACAAGATTAACAATGCTCCAAATTGCTAATTTAACAAGGCCCTTTTCACTGAACAGAAACTCCCACTCAAAGTTTGTGGGTTTTTGGTTCCTATTGACTCATACTAGTTGAAGCTGGCTTTTGAGTGAGTTGCAGTAGATGATGCTACAAGTACTGATGCAGGAAAGAGGAAGTTCAAACTTTTGACGGACTATTTAGAAGAATGGTTAGTCAGGTGACAATATGGTAAAAATCATAATTCTGTCAGTCAGTGTACAGCCGCGGATTGACAGTTTTTCCTAGTGCTATTTAAAAGCGGTGAAGCAAGGCCTCTGAGAGCCTCCGGCATTACTTTAAAAATCCTGGTTTTAACATGGTAAATACTATTCTAGGTGGCCTTGACATAGGATTTGAGAAGGCCAAGTTCACTTTGAAAGATTTTCTTGAATGAGTTTCTTTAAGAACAGGGTTAAGTCTCCCAGAGGCATCCATGCATTTGTGTCTGTTTGCTCTTATCCGTAGTTAGCTACTAAACACTTAGCATCATTATCAAAGCAACATCCTCCAGTCCAACAGGAGGAGATACCAGCTGATGAGTTATTTCTGTGTTGGAGGAAATCATACCATGCAGAACAGCACCTGTGTTCACAGTTATGCTAGACAAGAGGATCTTAGCCAGGCAGATCTAAAATCTTAATTCCTAGAGACTGGCATGAATGACAGTGTGGACAGTGGCCTGTTTGGTGATCTCTGATATGGGGAAGTGTAATATATCAACGCAATAAGACAAGGTGGTAGAGAGTCTACAAGTCCTGTTTCTCCAGGGTTTCATGCACTTTTGATTATACAAGAGGTGGACATGATTCAGCCAGACTCACCAGTGTATTTGATAGTACCATCCTTTTTCTTTGCCATTATAGAGGAGAATCACAGCTGATGATGTAAAATCTCTTGAGGATAAGATGCTGTCTAGAGCATTGTGATCATGTTTATGTGATAGGGAAAATATCAAGCACAAAGTGCCAGTGACTTGTCCTGTCACTATGCAGCAAGCTAAATAAATTCTTCTGCTCCTGGCAGATAACCTGTCAATCAGGTATTGAACAGAGAATGGAACATGATCCAGACAGGCTCCATACTCTAATGGCAGCATGCTGTCGATTTAGGTGCAAATCCACTCCCTTCTTGGATGTGTGCCATGTACTAAGATCCTCAATTGGAGACAGAGTCCACAGAACCAAGCTGGGTGCAGAACTGGATGCGTGGCAGCCCTGCTCTGTCTTTAAGAACTGTTGCAGTCACCATGGCATTTTCCTTAATACGTATGTCCACATTCCAGTTAGTTAAGATGCCAAGGCTCATAGTGTCATGCATAAGAAGAATCCTCTGCTACTGGGATCATTACAGCGGCCTTGCTGTGTAATCTGCTGAACTGACCATGAAGAAAAATGCAGGTTTCCTCTCTGCTTTTGTTTACATCCTTTAATACTTCCTACTGGAGCTGCTTTAGTAGGGCACCTGCTTGTCTTGAGGCCATGGGGAGGCACCAATGGTGAAGAAGTTTCAGGGCTACAAGTCTTTCTTAAAAGAAAATAGGAGACACTCATGTTTCTCCCTCAAGCATTGTTCAATGTACGAAGCTCATCCTGTGCCAGCAAGACTTCTTCCCCTAATGCATGCATGCAGCACACTATATCGCCAGTGGTAGCTTTGGACATTATGGCAACCCAGTAGGAATTTTTACTAACACAGGAGTTAGATACAGGGATGGCCAGAGTGTTTAGGCAGAAGGGACTGCACTCAAAGATAGACTACTGCTAGGTAAGCAAGAACACACACTCAGGGGCACGAAGGCTAGAGTTTGTCCTCGGCTCAGCAGATAACTGGAAATTTTTGATTAAGCAGATTATACTGTACAGAACACCACTCTGGGTACGGACCTACTAACTGTAAGCCATAATCAGCACCTTATACGGTCTTCAAAGACATGTCTGAAAGCAGAGGATTCTGTCAATGTCACAACTAAACCTGGAATGAGAATCCTGGAAATTGGAATCCTCTAAACTGGAAACTAACTGGAATCCTCTAAAGAAGGCATCCACACTACTGGTGTTAACAGGTACTGCTCCTCATCCTTCAGGGCCCAGTGGATCAAGGGGACAGAGTGACAGTGGATACGTAAATATGCTCACATGCAAGCAAAACCATTTTATCTTTTACCTCTGCATTTAGCTCAACCTGGAGAATGTTCAGTCGCATGGAGCTTCCTGGTCTGCCCTATCCCATCTCTTTATAGTCAGAGGTCTAGTGTCTGATTTGTGTCTTTACAGTGAGGCTCAAGAATAGGTTTAAATATACTGCAGGGACACTCCTATTTGGATCTGGTTTTGTAGAACTGCTAGCTTAGCCATGGCTTGTTTTACTCAAAGGTACAATTGATGGTGAGATCCACTCACCACATACAAACCAGTATGCTGTTGGAAGTTCTGGGAATCTGTATGATCAGGGCATAGAAAATTCCAAAGAAAAATAATACAGCATTTTTCTGCTCATTGTCTTTTCTTGACAGGATTGCAAGATGGCCACAAGAGGGTGATGTGTCAGTAGAGAAAAGTTCCCCAAGATAAAGCAGTTAAGGGAAAGTAAGAACCAGTATTGTTGTGTTGAAATAATTGCTTTTCTGCATGTAGAAAATAGTGGTATTTTAAAATTACAAAGATGAACTCTTTGAACTCTGGAGCCTCAGGAATTCTGAAGATGGAAGTCTGTCTAGCCATGGATTTCACTTAGTGTTTTCAGGTAAGAGAGCTAAGAAATAGCAAACTCTTTCACAACTTTTGAGTATCATATCTCCAGGAAGCAGAGATGGGAAGAGGAGCTTGTCCAACAAGTGAATTTTTACTGAGAGGAAATTTTAGAGAATGGGTACCTGAGTGTTTGTGTGACAGTGGCACCCCAGTTACACCAAGAGTTGGCAGCTGCGTTCTCAGTTCTGTCTCTAAGTGACCATTTCCTTCTCTGCCTGAGGGCCCTCTCTGTGACTGGTAGAATCCAAATCATGGCAAGGTTGGCAGGTCCTTGAAAAGCAGCACCACAGAAGAGGCATGGTGAAGTGTGTGTGGACAGCATATTACTAGTGAATTGTATAGTCCAAAAGCCAAGGCACAGCTTGGTTGCTGCTCAAACATTTTTCCTAGGAAGTCCATTAGACATCTCAGAGGAGGCACAACGGATATTAAAACATCATCTCTTCTCTTCTGTGGCATTTCCTGGTGGAAAAATAATACGAAAGTAGCATGTGCTCGAAGGGAAGAACATGGAAGATCACGAGGAAAGAGGGGGCTGACAGATGAGAGTCAAGGGGCAAAGTATCTTGTCAAAGTGGTTTGTGCAGCCGCTTTGAAGCTGAAGCAGTTCTTGACAAGTCTGTAGTTCTTGACAGGACTGTAACTGCAAACCAGGGACTAATAGCCTAGCAAACACAGCTCTTTAAGCAGGACAGAAGCATTCAGTTCCAGAGAAGGATTTTTTCCCCAGCACCCTTGAGGCAGTTCTACTCAGCTGCTCCAACAGGTTCTTCAGAAGTTGGACTTAACAGTTGGACTCGATGATCTTAGAGGTCTTTCCAACCTAAATGATTTTATGATTCTGAGTCTGATCCAACTTTCTGAATAATATTTTGTGGAGATGTCCAGAGTATTCAGGATGGGGTCTTAAATCATTAGTGGAAACTGCAATGTGTTCAACAGCTGAAAATAGCTCTTCTAGAATGGAGTATACTTTTTTACGTGGAACTCTGTGTTCAATAAATGTTAAAAGATATCCAGTGGGGTGCTAATCACAAATGTATATTGGCCTGAAGCTAAATATATAATTATTATAAATAATATGTTGTTGTATGTGAGTGTTACATCTGAGGAAAAACATACAAGCAAAAGTAATAAGCAGAAGACATCATGATATTTAAGTATGATGAAGTCTGTTAATGCAAGGTTTGTTAATGATTAGTATTTGTCCCTGCTTTCTGATATTACAGTAGAACAAAGTTGAACCTTGACAGGGTCAACAAAAATTATAAATTAAAGCAGTTCATCCAGGTCTGTCAGCAGCCAGTGATTTATCTAGCCAGTTATGTTTAACCTGGAAGAAATGAGATCTATTGATTATCTTTTCACTGTTGTTTTTACCGTAGGCTACCTAAAGTGAGACTTTCAGGATGCAGCATCAGCCCCCTTTGATCCCACATCCCTGCTTCACATTGCAACAGAACTGCTGGGAGCCACAACCAGTTCCTTGCTAGTTTCATTGTCTACCTCCTTGTCTCTTCAGCATTGGAGAAGATGTCAGAAACAGGGAAGCTACTTCCTGGGCCATTTCCTTTGCCCTTCATAGGAAACATGTTGCAGCTAAAGAATAGCTTGCCTGAGTCTGTGGAAGAGGTAAAGGATATTTGCTTGCAGGGCTTGATAGCTTTTACAAGAGCACTTTCATTTCTATGTAGTGTGACTTGCTCATGTTCTTGTAATTAAATGGGTGTAATTTAAAAGCTGTGTTCTTTTTTGGTAAATTGTTTCAGCTCAGTAAGAAGGACGGTCTCATGTTCACAATATATTTTTGGGCACAGTATGTGCAGTGGTGTTATATGGACCTGATGTTGTGAAAGAGGCTCTGATTGACTAAGAGTTCAGTGGAAGAGGACCTATTCCACTCTCCTAGAAGTTCTCCAGAGGAACGTGTACTTTCCTGAGAGATTCTTGCTGGGTAGAGGAGGAGGATGTAACTGCGAAGATCAGAGAGGAAGAGCTGATGTTTCATTTAGTACATTTAGAACAGACCTTTGGCTCACTGGCATTAAATGGTCCCATTCTCTTGCTATTGTAGATGGTGTCTGTTGCATTTTGTAATGTCTGGGTTACTACCTGGAAAACAGATGGCTGTGTTGTCATTCTCACTCAGCTTTCCACCCTAGGAGCTGGGTAGGTCATCTCTATGGGACAAGTATTTCCTGAAACAGTCAGGACTATTTCAGTAGTCAGCCTCAGTGCTCCTCTATCTCTAATTTCTGCTCCGTATCATGGTGGAGTCTCTGGGAGCTAAAGCTGTTTTCTTGCTGATTTGCATGGGCTGCCTGCTCATCTATTCAGCATGGACGAAGATATCTGGAACAGGGAAGTTGCCCCTTGGGCCATTTACTTTGCTTATTTTAGTCATGGAACAGCTGAAGGGGAAGTACAGGGTGCTTTCTTTTTTTTCTTTTTCTTCTTTCCTGCCAAGAAGTCTTCTAACAGTTGGTCCTGGTTGTATATGGTTATAAACTAGATGATATTTTCATGTATCTTTTTTCATTTCTATTTCTGTGATTCTGTAATATTTTTTGCTATGGACTTTGTAATGCCATGCTAACAACTCATGGAAATGCCAGTTCTACATTTGTCCGTCTATGCTTGGCATCTCACATAAACTCCTTTTACCTCTTTCTGCCTAATGGTTGTAAAATTGCTTTAGTGATCTTTACATAGTTCATAAAAGTAATGGGAAGATGCAAGCTGCCATTCAGCTAGTAAATGACGTCATGGGGATCCCAGTATTATTTTATTTGTCCTCTTTTGCACAATGGTCAGTGCTGTAATCACAGTTCTGGTTCTGATAGGTCTAATAAGGCCAGTTGAGCCTTCTACCACATTGTTACTGAAAATGTAAGTTTTATAGGTCGTTGTAGCTCAGTCTTCAAGCTGTAATGTGTTTCATATAAATGAGTGAAACAAAAGTCAAATACATACAAATCTTGGAAAACATTTGAGAGTCTAAGCTTTGTGTAGAAAGGTTTTCCACTAAAACATGTCCTTCTAGGATTTTAAGAAAGCAATTCAGTGCATTACTTCTTATTTATTTTGCAGTATAAATTCTAATTTTACAGATCTTCATTATAATCACACAAGAGAGGACCCATGCGCCCAGCCATCAGATTAACTCCATCCCCGTCATATGAGAGGATTTGTACTGGGGCAAGATTACAGTAGATGGTCATCTTCTAACAGAAGAAAATCATTCCATATTGCTTTGTGCTTACTTTTACAAGTAGATCACAAACAAACTGAAAACAGAGGAGAAATGTACCTCAAGCAGGGTCTGTGAAAAGCCTGTAGTGCAAGCATCTGTTCCTGCTGTGCTGAGAGGAGCAGGTGATAGGGACAGCAGCAGCTGGGCTCTCACAGCACTAGTCCACACAGCCTAACACATCAGGATGTCAGGAACCAGATAGGAACCTGAGCTAGGTGAAGGAGACCCTTTATCGTTCAGCATAGGGAGCTGTTGTTGCTATGCAATTACCTACTCTGCCTCTGTTTAGAGCTGGCTGTGGTGATTATCAACACACCACACTTTTTTTTTTTAAAGCATAACATTTATCTCCATAAAGAATATAACAATGATGTCAGTCTCATCAAGCTGGGAAATGACTTTGATTCAAGCAGACTTTTCATGAATTTGGGAGCTGCCAGCTGTCTTCATTGTCTAACAGGGAACAAAACCGACCTGATAAGGTCGGGGCATATTTGTCAGACTGGTGATTAATGGGGAAGTATCAATGTCCTTCCGATCCAAAACAGGTTTCAAAGTAAAGTTCTGCAGAATGGATGTTAGAAATATGAATATCTCCATCCGGGCCAGACCTTCGCCTGCACAGATGCGTTTTCCTGCAAAGAACAAATAATAAAAAGGAGGTGATGGTAGAGTAATTTTTCTGGTAACTTATTTTACCCCCTGTTCCTTGAAAGTTCGGACGTCTCAGAATAGGTGGGCAGCACTGCAGCATTTTGGGGAAGTGAATTGAATTAAACTAGGGGTTCAGTATCCAAAATAATGTGAGAGTGCTCAGTGGGGAAAGGTAGTTTGAAGGCTTCAGTTTTTCATGTTCTGCTTCTGTTTGATGGTAAGTCAGGAGATAGAGAACTGGCATGGCTGTGAGTCTCACCTCGTTCATCCTTTTGTGTAGAATGAATCGGATGGTCTTTTGTAACTACTAAGAAAGGAAGCCAACTGAAACTCTAGTACAGGGGTTAGGGCTGCCCAGAAGTGACTCTTCTATTCTACGTCACTGTACAGACAGTGGTGACAGAGCCCCTAAAATGTTCGGAGGTTCTAGCAAAGCACAGCCTAGGATCTGAAGTAGAAAGAGCTCTTACCTGCAGAAAACGGCATGAAGTAGTCACTCCTTTTAAAGGTACCGTTTGCATTCAGGAAGTGTCCTGGGTCAAATTTTTCAGGATTTGGAAATTCCTTGCTGTCTTTTAGGATGGGAGCAGCATAGGGAATATCATAGTGTCCTGAATTAGCAAAGAGAGAAGAAAATTCAAGTGGGGACATGCCAAAGCACAGCAGTATTGAGCAGTTCCCACAGCTGAACAGCATGGCACTGCTTTGGTTTAACTGCTACGTAGTCTCAGTACATGTAACTGTCACTCAGAAGTAGCAAAACTAAAATTTCATGAGAAAGGCTGGTAGAACTCCTCATGAGCCACAAGTGGGGTTCTTGGGTGAGATTTAAAAGGTTTAGGGAAACAGGATTTTTTTTCTGAGGAAAGAAATTACAGAAGAGTTGACTGAGATCAACAGTACTCATTCATGTATAGGAGTTAACTGGCTACATTCTTCCAGAGAAGCAGTTCATTCAATAACAATTATTTTTATAATAAGTAAAAATCAGGAGGACTATTTCACAAAGGGAAATAAAAACGTAGAGCACTGCAAGTCTTAATGCATAATAACACCTCAAGAGGACCATTTGCATCCTCTAGAATGTTGAAAAATAAATTCTCATGTCAACTGTATCAGCTTTGAAATCATTTGTTATAGAAAGAGAACCCAGTGGCAAAGTTTTTATGAGGTCAATATCCTGATAACCCTGAAGCCTGGAACAGGAAGCTCCAGCTCTCATTTATTTAATTCCCCTGTACTTTTGGCCTGGGTAAGCTCTGTGATCATCACACACACTGGCTGGAAAGCAGCAATTCAAAACTTAGCAGACCTCCGGTCGATCCCAGAGCTCCAGATACCTAAGTTTGCACATGCACATGTGATACGAAAATCCTGATGATATAGAAAATTGGTCAAATGAATCTCTATTTAATCCACATATGCTATAATAAGGTTAAAAGCACTCTTTGCCTAAGCAAAAAGCACAGCTGGAAAGGCATTGTTACTGATAATCGATTCATGATCCTTTACTCCCCTACCTCTTTAAAAGATAACAGAACATATTTTATCTGAGTCAGTGAAGTTTGACCAGTTTAAAATGAGCATTTAATAAATAAAAATATCTGCTATAAGTATGGTAAAGATGTTCCGTAATGAATTTTAATAGCAAGGTTGGTTCGAGTATTTAACATTGCTTTCAAATAAATTAGAACTTTGATTGTTTACGTTTGTGTGAAAAATAGAAAGCTCCATCTCCTTCTTCACACAGAGGATGGAAAGGCTTTTTTCAAATACAATGGAGGGGGCTAAACTCAATAACTTTCAGGATACTCTCCCACACTAAATTATTCTGATTCTATATATTATTTCAGTGTGTTTGAAAATAAGCAAAGTAAAAGATAATGAATAGAACTCGTCATTGTTTACAAGAGATTATGACCTTTCTCAGAAACAGTGGAACAGACCTTGGGGATAAAATAGTCTCTGAACTTGGTGTCTTTGGTCACAGCATGTGGGACATTAAGTGGAAGGAAATCAATGAATCTCTGGATTTCATGAATCACAGCATCTGTGTAGGGCATCTGGCTCCGGTCTGCCATGCAGGGACCTCGGTCTCGGCCAATCACACGGTCAATCTCCTGGTGAATTTTCTCTGTTAGGAAATAAGTAAGTGTTGAATGGTCAAGTCTCTTGTCTGTTTGCCTAAACCTCTCCCCAGAGCTGCAGCAAAACTTTTAGAGCCCCAAGAATATATGAACAGACTTAGTACTAATGCCTCTCTCCTATGAATAGAACTAAGACTGATAGACATCTTCATGCTTCAAATACATTTCTTTACTCAGGGGACCATTGCCACCTGTGGCAGTGACAGGAATTGTACAAATTGAACCCATGTCCTATTAAAAATTTTTCAGGTATTTATTCCCTTTCTTTTACCTTCAACCTCTGGGTATTTTTGGAGTATCAGAAGTCCATATCTCAGGGCAATGCTGGTTGTCCCTGTTCCAGCAAGGAACAAGTCAAGCGTGGTTCTGGTCAAGGTACCAACGGTGAATTCTGAGTGACCGTTCCCTTTCTCCTGAAGGAAGATTTAGCAGAATTCTTTGAATGAGAAAGCTAAGAAGCTTGTTTACAAAGGAAAGTCTTGTTCCTGTAATGTGTGTTTAGGTACATCTAATTTTTTTTGAAAATAAAATGATCTCCAGAACACCAGCAATTATGGTAGTTCTACTGAATGATGTGAACATTTTTGATATGGGAGGAGTGTAATTCAAAATAACATCAGTCAGGTTTGTCACCAGCTCTCCTAGCTTTGTCTAGTGCTGTATGCCAATGTTAGTTCTGTGTTTAAAGATCTTTAAAAAGAAAATGGAGAGGGTAGAATGAAGGTGAGCATAGAACAAGGTGCCAATGAAAGTGTATTCCCCTCTGTGTTTGCAAAAGCCCAGTGCCCTGCTACAACTGCGAGAAGACACAGGGATTCAAACAGTGGTATTCTTAGTATCCAAAACCTTCTCACTCTGACATCCAGAATACTCTCACTCTTACATTACCTGTTCCATTTTGTTGATGAAAGCATCAATAAAATCTCGAGGACAACTGGGATCCAGAGATTCCTGGTGTGCTGTTACTATTTCAGAAATAAATCGATTTACATCTTCAACATTTTTATGAGTGTCTTATGGGGCCCAGGTAAAAGATCAATGACATTTGGGATGAAATTGTATATCTGTAAAAATAAAATGATGGAAAAGCACATTTTGCTCAATGTAGATACAATATTTTTTTCCCTAACTGTTACTATGAAAATTAGTAATTAAACTGTTTTGGAACAGTAGGTCTGTATTATTCAAGTGGATTTTAATGCCTTTTAGATTATGGTTTCAAAGATAGAATTCACTTGAGCTACTTTTGCAATGATACCCTTCTCTGGACAAACAATTTGGAGTCCATAAATTAAACAAACAAACAAACAAAAAAAACCACACAAAAAGCCACCACACATCAGGACTTGATCATTTAATTGACTTTTTGGCCTTCAAAAGTTTTCTCCATATTTAGGCAAATTTACCCCAATGAAAAATGAATAATGTGAATAAATATTCATTAAAATCATAATAATTAATACATTTACTACTGAAATGAAACTGCACGTACCTGTGTCTGTATATTGTTCTGGAGCCTGTTATTTTCTTCCATCAACTCAATTAAAGTTAGAAATTTCTTGTCCTCATAATCAAACCGATCCCCAAAGACAATAGAGCAGATGATGTTGGAAACAGCATGGACTAAGAAACTGCTAGGGTCGAAAGGTTTCTCTGCAACAAAAAAAATGGTTCCTTGCTTTCAGTATTTTGGTCACTATTCCCTCCTTCGACACTATGGGGAAGTTTTGCATCTACTATGAGTCTTTGAGAATCAGAGTTGTATAGTTCTTCGAGAAGCTGGTGGAGAGCTAATCCAATTTATTTTTCTCTACTTTAAATGATCCAATTTTCCTGTTTGAGTGGTTTAAATACCTCTTTTATCCTGTTCTCACCAGAACACTGGTCTGAGTGGCTTGGTTCCTCTTCAGCTGACACATGCCTCTCTGCATTATAGACTATTAGAAACAGCCTGAATAATCCCTCCAAAATCTAAGGAAAATTTTAAGGACTTTGCATTAACCTGTCTTTAGGTTATTGCACCCTGTTTACAAACTCTATTAGCGTAACCTCAGTTACCTCTCTTAGGGGTTCAGATACCCATGATCAAAAGTTGAGTTTTGATAGCATAGCTGCATAAACTTCTAAGAAAATTACCTAAGTGTGAGAAAAAGTGGTATTAGACCCACAAAAGACAGGAAAGGTAAAATTGCAGACAGTGGTGCATATCAAGGATGGAAGAGGAGAAGCATCAAGATGAAAAGACATAAAATCTTAAAGGAAAAAAAGGTGACAGAAAATGTCAACTCAGCAGCACTGAGGAGCAGCCTATTCCAAGGAGCACTGCAGCCAACATTTCTCTGCCTGCCTGCTGACTCCCTGGCCAGCAAAGGCCCATCCGGTGTCCCATTAGAAGTGGTGAGCATAGTAACCCTAAGCCTAGTAGGTTAGTAGTCCTAGCTATTTATTGTTAGCTTTAACAATAAATATGCTTTATACTTTTCATTTGCATATATCTTGCTTGCGAAACCTTTTAGTATGTAGTAAAAGATGCCATACCAAAGTGACCCAGAGATGGAGGGTCACTATTTCCTAGAGGCTCATAGGAAACAGTGATGCATTGTCATCCATTTAGGTCCATCTGCTTTTCCCCCCTTGCAGATTATCACTCATGAAGGTTGGTTGTGGAAAGGAAGCCTGTGGTCCAGGGTGGTACCACTCTCAGGGGAGGTACTTAAAATAAGTAGTCTTAATTTACATACTACTAGAAAATGCATTTGTAGGTTGAAATAGCAGAAATAGGAGCTGTGTGCCCACTTCCTGGGTCACAGGTTTGGTGAAGCAGCCCCACACCCCTCACTGTCCCATTGTGGATTCACAGTGTCCCAGCAGGCACAAAGTCCATGTCCTACCATGTGTTTTCCTGAGCCTCTCCACCAGAAAACCAGCTTCCTCCTGGATTCGCGCCTCGATACTCTTCTTCCCCATCCCAAAGTCACGCAGAGTGGTGAGGGCAAATCGTCGGAGCTGCTTCCAGGTCTCCCCATTGCTGGTTACAATGCCTGACACAGGAAGGAAAAACAGAGGAAACGGATTTTTCCCCCCCTGAATAGGCATTACGTGGTAAATTCTCAACATGCAAATATGCCTCTCTGTGGCGTTCTACCACAATCACTGTATGCCCCCAAACCTAACTTTCCTTCAACTCCGGAGATGACAATCTGATCAATATGATCACAGCACTTTGAGTAAAACTGAAGCTTATTCACAGAATAAGAGAAACTACATCAGGATGTAAATAAGAAGGCACCACAGGTACTAACCTGAACTTGGCCACCAGCACGTGGCCTTTGCACTTAGGTAACTGACCAGATGTTCATCTGTGCACTTTCACACATCGTGTGATCACTTAAAATACCATGGAACAGAAGTACCCTGGAATAACCATTTACGTGGCTAAATGCCATACTGGGAACTGTCCTAGTGAATGGGCCCAGGGCCTAATCCTGAGTGTGACCCTTACTAGGACAGCCGATATTAGCTTGTTGCTATTATGCTCTGGGATTTCCTCTTGCTGGCTCCTGAGCTGTAGGTATCTTGCCAGTACTTTCAGAAACAGGAGAAAGACAGTAAGATCTTAGAGGTGCATTTCATGAACAAGATTTTAGCCAGAATTTGAAGAGTGGTGGAAATAGAAAGGAACTGACCGAAGCCAACCTGGGATCTTAAACAATCCTCCAGGGGTTCAGTTTACTCAAAGGTCCAAGCAGTGAGTTGGGCTTTTAATCTTTTACTACTAATTTTTATGTATGAAAGTAGTAAATGAAATCCACCACTGCCCTCTCAGCTGTGTTCCTGAAGCACTGACTGCCTGAGCTTTGCATGCTGACATTACCAGGGACATACCTGTGCCTTCGAAGAGTTTTTAAGCAACGGCAGATTGCCTCTTCCACTGAAGTTATCTGCCTGATCGATCAGGGCTTCTTTCACAGCTTCATAGCCATACAGCACCACAATCTTTTGGGGGCCTAAATATATTGTGAAGACAGGACCATACTTCTTGCTGAGCTGTAGGAAGAAAGAACACAAAGGCCACATCTGGATGTTAATCATGCTAAAAAAAAAAAAAAGAAAAAAAAAAGATTGTAGCTAAGAGGTCTGAAGGGCAATCTAGCATCACTGAGGCATGACATTTCACCTATGGAGTACACCTAGAGGAAAGAGGAACTGTGTGAGAAATAGGGGGTCTGAATAGGAATGGTTACGTGTCAGGTCCAAATCAGAGAAAAGGAAATTAATCTTCACGAGGCTGACAAACAGTCTGAAACACCTTTCTACTGTATGTGGTAGATAGTAACAGTTTGCACGAGCTCAAAAAACAATTATACACACTTGATAAAGCAAGTCCCTAAAGGGTTTTTGAGCATAAAATACTACAGATGTCTCTAAAATCCACAGATCTCTGGAAATTGGATGAGTACACCAGTGAAGAGTCACTGCATCCTTGTGCTTATCATGTACTCTTTCCCAGGCATCTGGTTTTAGCTACAGCTGCAGAAAGATTCTTGGGCCACTTGGTTTGAACTGGAACACCTCTTCTGAAGTTCACTTTTTAGGAACAAGCTCACTTTCTAAGAACAATCTAGTCCCAGTATTTTGGGGAAACAAATAACCTAGGGCTCTGAAACAATGCAGGATGCTTGTGATTCTCAACACTCACACAGCAAGGCAAAAAGAAGCTCATATGGATATGGGTGCATCTGCTGATGGACATGGTGATGCTAGCTATTGCCACATTTTTCTCTGAAAAAGTGAACACTCAGAAGTGACTTGGTTAACACTAACCTTTCATATGAAAGTTTTTTTTTTTTTTTTTCTTTTATCCCTGGAAACACTTGCAGATTCCACAATACTGTGACAGACAAGAGGTCTGATATGCACCAATACATTGAGCAGCTTAACTGCACCCCAGGAGGCGCAGTGTCACTCACGCTGTAGAAGTGGGAGTGTGCTTTGGTTCAACAGATCCTCATCTCACTCAGTGCTAAGGGTGTGTGAGATTAGAGTTGGGATAAATATTGATTCAAGCATATTTAATCCACAAGGGTTTCTTTTTAACTGTGCCAGGCACTCACACCTTTGAGCTCTCCAGAGACATGTTTCGAGGAACTGTGCTGCTTGTATGTTGCCACATAGGGTAAAGATAAAAGAATAAAGATAAAAGAAAGCTGAGTGAAAGAAACAGTAGCAGATTGCTGACAATGACACTGAAAAGTCTCCTGTTGCATAACCTAGTGACCTGGTCACCTGTGTTACTGCTTGACCTCCCCAGTATTCATATTTGGCAAAACACTACAGGACCACCATTTCATACTACTGTTAAAACTTGTAGATTCGCTGGGGCTGGACGTGAAGCCTGGAGGTTCTCAACTGCCTGACCTCCCACAGAGATGGGATTTGCCCCAGAGAGTCTTTACCCTGTGGATAAGAGCCCTGCTCAAAGTGTCTGGAAACTCAGTGAAGACTCAGCCCCTTCCCATCCATCTACCACCATCCCCTCACAGTCCCCTAAGGAACAGTTACTACAGCCAAACTGCCTCCACTAAACCCCTCCCAGGCATTGCAACACACCTGTTTTGTTTGACAGATGCATGACATTAGCCAGGGGAGGGAATGGACAGCACGATTCACCTCCAAACTCCTTTGCTTCAGCCCCTTCACTCACTACTTCCCCTCCTAGGAGATTATACCTATAGGCCAGGGAGCAGAGGCAACAAAATGGAGCAGGGTCTTCCCTCAAACAATGCCAGACCCTGCTGCCAGGGTGGCAAGGAGATGGACACAAAAGGAATGTGGTGAATAGTGCAATAACATCAGAGCACTGATAGAAAATCTATTGCAAAATGCAGTACAGCCATGAGGCCAGCACAGGACTCATCATTGGTACGATTACTGTAATACGCAGTATAAGACATCAGAATTATGCATTTCTGGGAAACATTTCCTGTTCAAGTTTGATGTTTGGTCAATGCAGCGTTGACACTGTCTAGTGAATTAAGCTGAGACTATCTGGACTGCACTTCATGCTATAGGCAATGGAGACAACACAGGAAAGGAGACAGACTTTTACCTCCTTCAAGCTTTTAGGCAAGTTCCACGGGTTCAGCTGTAACATGTTTCCAATGATGGGGAGGGCCATAGGACCTGGAGGCTCCTTCTCTGTTCGTGATATGCTTCTCCATGCTGCAAAGAGAAGAAGGCATGAGATGCAGGCCAGCAAGATGATAGTAGTCAGTCCCAGGAGCTCCATGGTGGACTGACAAAGAGATGTCAAGTTTCATAAGAGGCTGAGCTTGGACATCCAAATCCATCCTTAGTTATATGCTGTAGTACAAAAGCACACAGATGAAATTAGCCAATAGCACCTCACTATTCCTGCTGAGATAGGAGATTACTTATTAATCTGTCTAAGATAAGAATGAACAAACTAGTGATGAACTCTCTGTTTGTATACTTGGACTTTTTATGTCTACAGCTTGTGTCCCCTTAGGTAATCATTCATGTAGGACTAAAGAAATCATGGTCTAATGCTGCCAAGCAAACTCAAATGCAGAAATACTAGAGTCTAGCTGCTATGGGTATGCTTAAACTCTTGCTGTTGTCCTTAAGCATAGAGCAGTTCCTGCCAGTCACTGCAGTATCACTCCAGTATGTGTCCACAGTGGAGGGAGCTGTGATTGAAAAAAAAAAGACATCTAGTCCTAAAAGGACCCTAGTTCTTCGATATTTCACCTCCATTTCTGGAATGAAAAAATGAAATTGTACTCAGTCACACATGCAGATTTTTGAGGAGTAAAATCAGTTTGTCCTAATCTGTTTTAACCAGACAAGCCACACTGTCTACAGCATTTGCATGATCACTGAGGAGTTTACAAGAGTTTTACAAACCAAAGAGTCCTTCAGCAACCTGCTGTGTTCTTCATTTAATGATGTTTCTAGAAACTAGCTGAAAATCCATAGAAGATGTGAAGAGCCATGAAAGGTAAAGGCTTCCTGATCAGGGAATGACATAATGATTGTCTCTATTAATAGTTAATACAATAGTTAATAATATTTTATCACTTTATTATTTTATAATAATTGTTATATAATAATATTTTTTTATTATTTAACACATTATAAAAGCTTACATAAAATATTACATCCCACTCCTCCTCCCCACAGGAATCCCAAACCCTATAAACAAGATGGGAAATATGTATGTTTTCTGGCAGAGAAGTGGAATGAAACAGTGAATCAGCTACCTGGTAGCAAAGAGCAATACCAAAGAGCTAATCCTAGGACTCTGTTGCCAGATCTTGTCTGTACATCATGCATGGTGTCTCTAAATGTTAGCAATCTACTGTAGACACTATACTTAGACTCATCAGCCTCTTGGGTCTAACATGCCTCTTCCTTCCACTCCACCCCAACTACAAGGCATGGCATTAGGCTATGTATTTCCTTTTCATGTGACTTTTTACGTGACCCTGTCCTGGAGCACATTTAAACACAGCGGACACACTGCTGTACAAGAGGATATGAAAAAGGTTGCACATCAGGCTCTCTGTGGGCCAGGGCTATGTCGGTATGGGAAGGAGTCTGAATAACAGGTACCCTTTTCCTAAAAAAAGCTCAGGTTTCAGTCAACCTGCAGTGCTGTAACCAGTGCAGTATATAGGCGTACAAGGTGAGAAAAGGGGAATTAGTAGGTGCAAAATTATACTGATTTTCTGACACAGCATAAATATCAAGAAAGTGAGCTGCTCTTTGGTTATTAAGGTTAACAAATATTACTAAACTTGACTTGTGAGTCATGTAACAGTCCTAAGTGAAGTTAATTCAGGCTCAATAAAGCCTTAGGAGTGAAACAAATAAATGAGAGAAGTGCGTCAAATGGAGTTGTTCTGGAGTAAGATCTACATGTACAGCTTTGTTTGAAACATCTTTCTTTTTTCTTTTTTTTTTTTTTTTTCTTGTTTTTTCTTTCTTTTTTTTTTTTTTTTTTTTTTTTTTTTCTTTTTTTCTTTTTTTTTTTTTTTTTTTTTTTTTTTTTTTTTTTTTTTTTTTTTTTTTTTTTTTTTTTTTTTTTTTTTTTTTTTTTTTTTTTCTTTTTTTTTTTTTTTTTTTTTTTTTTTTTTTTTTTTTTTTTTTCTTTTTTTTTTTTTTCTTTTTCCTTTTTTTTTGTTCCTTTTTTCTTGTTCCTTTTTTCTTTTTTTTTTTCTTTTTCCTTTTTTTTTTCTCTTTTTTTTAATTTTAATTTTTAATTTTTCCTTTTTTATTCCTGTCATTGGAAAGCTTTTTTTTTTTTTTTTTTTTTTTTTTATGTTCCCAGATCCCCAGTGGGGCTGACAAGTCCCCATTTTTGTGCTTGCTAGGTAGCTCATCCCACCTAGAAGTGCATTCTGACTCCCAGATATAGACAACAGAGACAATTCTCAGATTTTTTTCCTTTTATTATTCAGAATCAGAATTTAGAAATCTTGCCCGGCAAAGGAAACTATCAGTACGTAAACATTTACAACTTCAGAATATATACCTTCTGGCTAATCATTCAATGGGGAATGTAGTAGATTTCAAGGGATATATAAGACAGTTTTACACTAACTAGTCCTTAGATAATTCCATACATACCACAAACACTTGATCCAACTTCTGGAAAGACAGCTTTACTCTTGAGTCCCAGGCAGTGGGGTATTGTACGGAAAGTTGGGGTGCAAGGATTTGCAACCACATCTCTAGCATCACCAACCGTGCAAGCTCCAGCCCCTTGTAAAAGTCTGCTGGGCTATCTGCTCCAGTCAGGCACTTTGCAAAGGCTGGATAACACTTGTGTATATACCCTATGACATGAAACATTTGAATCTTCCCTTAGCACTGAGACACGTGTTTGACATGCTTTAGTAAGGAAGAATGGGCAAGGAAGGCTGGATGGCTATTACATGTTTTGATGGGGAAAGACCTTCCTGAACTCATGAAGATTACATATCAAATCCACAAAAGTATCAGCTGCATTAGCAGCACTTCATATAGACCAAGTTTCCCGTCTTTCCTTAGCCGTTACAAGGATAAAGTCTTTCTGCCCTTTCTCTTTTCTAGTCAGAGGCTGGGAGTTGACTGGAAGAAACGAGGCTTGCATCCGGAGTGCACTGCAGCATCCTCCCACTCCTGCTGCTGTGGGGGGCAGCCCCTCGGCAGTGACACACAAAAACAAGAGGCTCGACCAGTGGTGGAGTCTGAAGTTTTCCAGCAGCCTTAGATGATGTCCCATACTCTTTGCTTTTTGGCAGATTGATTTCATGGATGAGGAGACTGTGCCAAACATTTTACTCATATTTTTTCCTCCTTTGCAGGACGGATACTAAGGGCCTCTATGTCAATCTGGAGGCCAAAAAATAAAAATAAAATAAATTGGATATAGTAGACATCTGTGAAACTGTGAGGGTTTTGGAGAATGTAAGAAGGGAATAACTGCTCATATTCTCCTCCTGTACAGAGCACTAAAATAGCAACTGGCAACATTTAAACAGGCAAAAGAAGGTGGATCTTCACACATCACTTCCTTGGGCTGTGGAACACCATTTGGCAGGATGTAGATGATTTAATTTTATATGTGTTCAAAGTAATCAGGCAAAGTCATGGCAGAAAAATCCATTGAGGATACTCAAACACAAAGATACCAACTATGGCTCAGGAATCACTAGAGGCTGGAAAGCAATCTGAAAATGATTTGTCTGTGGTTGCCTTACTCTTATCCTGTTCCTTGGGACCCTCATTTTGAGTCAATGTGAGCCAGGATCCTGGGTTGGCTTGCCTATAGTCATGATCCAGTGTATCCATCCCCAGGCGCCTCTCTCCTTACATTAAAATCTGGCATTTCACTGAATGTTTGCTTTTAGCAGATTAGGCTGTGGAAATCATCTTGCCTGTTCTACTGCAAATAACATCTCGGCTGCTAAAATACTATTTTCAGGTAGGACTCTCCTTAATGCCTTGTAGAAAATCACAGTGTCAACATCTGCTTTACTTCTGACAGGAATTAGACAAAGGCTCTGATGTGTCCAGCATATATTAAGGTTCAGCATTCAACAGTTTACATAACATGTTTATTTCTACATGCTACACAGGCAGTGCTTGAGATAAGATACAAACCCTACCATTGTTTTTCAGATGATCACAGAATGCCCTTTGACCAACCAACTCAAAAGATTTGGTTAAATATTTGTATCCGAACTCATCAGACCCAAAATACAACTCAGATGACTTAGGACCAAGCCAATGAAACAGCTTCTGTTCAGCAGTCGTTTGCAATATGTAGCAAATTTCCATGCTCTTGTTTAGTCTCCAAAAGGGCAAGAAAGTCGAGGTTGTATCAGCCTTTGTGTGACCTGTGCTGTGACTCCAACAGTAAATCACTGTGTTGCTCCTGTTGCTCATCATCTTTGAATAAAGCCAAGAGGCTTAGCTCTAGATTATGATCAGCATTAAATAAGAACAGCCCTTTCGCTGATCCAGACAGAAAAAAATATCAGGAAATAAGACAGTAAGTCCCAGTGTTATACCTGGTAAAGAAGGCTAATGAATTGCAGGGAAGGTCTGAGCTTAGTAGAGTTTCTGCATCATGGGGAGAGTGCCCACCATGCCTTTCCAAAGGCCAAACAGGGAATCTGCAGTAGAAAAAGGACCTGAACACAGACCTGCTGAAACCTACTCAAGGCCCTCACCAGGGCATTCAGCAGCAGTTTTAAGAAGTTGCTTATCACCATCACAAAATATAAGAGAATATGTCACCAATAGTTCACATGCTCTTGAAACAGTGCATATCATAAGAAAAATGATGACAGACAAATTCACTGACTGACAATTTAAAATCCAAGAAAACTTCAGCAATCATTAAGTAACAAAACCTTTGGCTATACTTGCAGATATCGAGTAACTACAATCATAAATAAACAGATGAAATATCATTCATTTAAAACACTAACACCAAGTGATATAATGTACGCCTTCACTATGCTTTTCAGTCCTGCCAGAGACAGAAGCACAGAGTGGTTTGGGAAGTCAAGGACGAAATCAAAGAAAAGGACAGCCCTAAAAATGGTGCCACCACAGTGGCACAACCAGTGCTGGACCATTTTAGCAGGAGGACAGTTCTTCTTCACTTTGCTGACACTGTCTTCCCATCAATTGTTTAGAAAGTCAGGATATTGCAATTTCTTCAATATCACACATATTCACAACATCACACAAGCCTATAGTGTGATACAACACAGATGTCTGTAGGGGAACACACTACCAGTTATACTTCTCATCAGTCTAATCTTCTGGACAAGTTCTCCCAGACGGGTTTACTTATTTTCTTACTGTCTGGGAATCTTCAGTTTTTGCATGGAGAATATTGCAGAAACCAGTCACATTTTAGTACTGTGTTTACAGACATGCATATCTGTCACATTTCCCAACTTTAAATAGTAACCAAGGAAATGTAGAATAACTTGAGAAAGAAGTACTGTGT
The DNA here is from genome assembly GCF_009769625.2 of Cygnus olor. NCBI lineage: Eukaryota > Metazoa > Chordata > Aves > Anseriformes > Anatidae > Cygnus > Cygnus olor. Next base: position 18,359,373 of record NC_049175.1, read on the forward strand.
CAGGAAATGGAAGGAAACGAGGAGGTGTACTTAATATTCTTCCTGTCAATGAGCAGTGTAGAGGGCCCAGGACAGGGCGGAGGGCACAGCCTACAAGGGACCTTTCACTGTAGAAGTGAGTGCCAAACCGGTGAGCAAGCAGTGGGACCACAGTGTACAAGGACAGCGGCAGGTGAGACAGGGAGCACTAGTGGCTGCCTTGGCTGAAGACCCAGAGTCGTTTCCTATGTGAGGGGTTACGCCAGCTGCATGGTGACAGAGGGAAATGGAGAATTTGGGAGTTTCTGGGACATTTTTTCTGCTCATCGTGGTGGGAGCCTGTTATGAAATGATCTGGCAAGGAATGATCTGACACAGCCTGACAGTCCTTGACCTGCATCCCATCAGGAACAAGAACTTGCATGAACTCACTGGGGTAGGAGATGACAGACAGTGCTTTACTGGCAGGACACAAGCAGTGGCTTGGAAGATAAGATACCAGATGAACTTATGAATGAGCCAAAACTAGCGTTCACTCGATTAAGGCAAACATCTGTGTGTTTCATGCTGAAGTGAGATTTTTTATGCTAACTTTTGTATTTCAGTTTCATTTAATGTTTGACAGTGATTGGCCTGTTCTGTTCTGTGGTAGCTTTCCTCATTTGGATGTTGATTCTCTTGCTCCATCCCACAGCCAAAGCATGCAACAAGCTCTTCCAGTCCTCCCCCACTATGTTTCATGCAAGGCACCACTGGGTGAGCAATCATAGAATCACAGAATCATAGAATAGCTGGGGTTGGAAGGAACCTTAAAGATCTAACTCCAACCCCCCTGCCACAGGCAGGGATGCCACCCACTAGATCAGGTTGGCCAAGGCCCCATCCAGCCTGGCCTTGAACACCACCAAGGATGGGCATCCACAGCTTCTCTTGGCAACCTGTTCCAGAGCCTCACTACCTTTACAGTGAAGGATTTCCTCCTAATGTCTTGTCTAAATCTATCCTCTTTTAATTTGAGACCATTTCCCTTTGTCCTATCATTATTTACTCGAGTAAAGAGTCCTTCTCCACCTTTTTTTAAGACCCCTTTAAGTATCGAAAGGCCACGAGGTCTCCCCAGAGCCTTCTCTTCTCCAGGCTGAACATCAGCCTTTTTTCATAGGAGAGGTGCTCCAGCCCTCTGATCATCTTTGTAGCCCTCCGCTGGACTCGCTCTAACAGCCCCACATCCTTCTTGTGCTGGGGGTCCCAAGCCTGGACACAATACTCCAAGTGCGGCCTCACAAGGCCAGAGCAGAGGGGCACAATCACCTCCCTCGACCTTCTGGCCACTCCTCTGGTGATACAGCCCAGGATGCAGTTGTCCTTCTGGGCTGTGAGCACGCACTGCTGACTCGTGTTGAGCCTTTCCTCCACCAGAACCCCCAAGTCCTTCTCCTCAGGGCTGCAAGTCCCAGAAAAAGACTCTTCTGCAGCTGTCATTCCTGCCTGCTTTAAGTGTGAAGGGTGGCTCAGCTCCATCTCCTAGCCAGCATCATTTACCATACATATCACGTCCTCTGGAAATGATGGTGCCTAATGCATTCTCTGTCAAACACGACAGATCTCCCCTATCCTTTGGCTTAAGCTCATTTGGAATAGTGGAAGAGGAGGACATCAACTATTATTTATTTTCCCCACTGGAGAGGTATGAAAAATATGACATTTCAACAAAAAATTGTCAATAACAATAACAAAATCTGGTTATGTACTGGTGCTTTCTTCCAATGTGACTTTCAGATCAAGTCATTAACTAAAGTAAGTCTCCTTGTAGTGCTAAGGCAAAAGACACACAGTGATCCATACGTGGTACAGTACAGTATATGCTGTTGGCATGATATAACAAAACGAAGTATGAACAAGAAACAAATCAGACATATTGCACAGCCTCTCTGCTATTTCATAAGGACTTGGCAAAAAGGATATTTGATTTGTCAGTGCACTTATGTTGGTTAAATGTTTCCTGACGAACTCAGTTACCCTGAGAATTGGCTGAAAAGATCTAACATCAGACTTTCTAAATAGCTCTTATTGAAAAGCAATCTGAACTTCCATGACCTCTTTCAATCTACCTTTCAATCTACCCTAACATCTTGCGTTTTACCTTTCAGTGTAAGGTACATTGACTCCTCAGACTAAAAGCTATTAAGGAAGGACTCTTACCTTATATTTAACTCAGGTGTACTTGAGGGCACCTAAAAATTAGGTGAAGCTGAAGGCCTGCCTAACAGTACTTCACACTTTATAAAGGATATAAAATAAAATAAAATAAAATAAATAAAATAAAATAAAATAAAATAAAATAAATAATAAGAGCGTCACCACCTTCATTTTACATAATAATGTTTTTTTCCAAGTCTGAATCGAGTTTTCCCAACTTGGGAATCGCAGGTGAGATGAACTACACCCTTGCAATGATTATTTATGGTCACTCCACTGATGACCACAAAGCCATAAACATATTTGAATGGAGACATTTTTGATTCTAAAGGTAGAGTTCAAAACCAAATAGGCACCAAGTGACCATGTCACTTTGAGGTTAAACTTTTTTTCTCACTTCATTTTACTGTCTGTCAGCAGAATGCTGCTGGGAGTAAGCCCTAAAGTAGTGCTAGTCATACACCCACAGCCAATGGCACACATCGGAAAAAAAAATCTTTAAGGAAGCCTGCGCAGGAATTTTTTCCAATATTGTCTGTTAGTTGTGTGGAAGAGTTTGGAGTGATGTCAGCAGGCTGCTGTCCTTCTTCTATTTCTACCTGCACAAAGAAAGGCCATCCTTGCAGAGCATCAACGTGAGACCAATCAGTCATGTTACAAATATTTGCTTCCCGTAACCTTCTTTTTGTTCCCTAAAAAATCCAAACATATTTTTTACTTTCTAAGCAAACCAAAACAATAAATAAAAAGCCTCAGTGACAGGTAACATTGCATAAGGACAATACAACATTTTTCTCCTCTTAAAAGAGAATAAATAACCCCAATGACCTGCAGACCTGTAGTCATGCAGATGCAGCAAGGTAGCCTCCAGCGCGACAGGATAATTTCTTAGACTCTGCACTGCACTGGTTATGACCCTAGAGATTTGTTTACTCTGCGTGAGAAGGTCCTGTTTCATTGTGCCATCGTAGAGTGACCCAACCGTCCCAGCCTGAGCAAGAGGTCTGTGTGGAGGCAGCACACCAGGCTTGCTCCTCACGGAACAGGGATAACTGGAGTGGAAGGGCTTCTCATTCTCCTAACTACTCAGAGATACAAGTCAACAGTAACTATCACTTTGAGAGCTAGATTGACATAAAATTTGTGAGCAGGCCATTTGCTTAGGAGTCCCTAACAGAGGGGGAGATGAGTTAGAGCTGATCTGGGACATTCCTCCTCTTTTGTTCTAGGCTGGCAGGCCTAGTCCAAGTCCAAAGAATGCTACTGGGATTCAAATCCTCTTGATACAGAAAGTGAACCCTTCAGATTGTTGCTCACCCAGAAAAGGTTTCTGCTGGTGAGGACGAGGTGCTGCAAACACTGCTTTCTCAGGTGCTCTGCTGAGCCTTTCCTCCCAGCTCTCTGGCAGAACACATTGCACACATTGCACCTGGGGGTGCACCAGGAGCTGGGAGGGGACGGAACCAGGACAGCTGGCCCAAATGTCATGCTCAGCAATAAAAGCTGGGGTAGAGAAGGACATTTGGAGTGATGGCGTTTGTCTTCCCAAGAAACTGTTACGTGTGATGAGCCCTGCTTTCCTGGAAGTGGCTGGACACCTGCCTGCCGATGGGAAGTAGTGAATGGATTCCTTGTTTTGCTTTGCTTGTATGCACAGCTTTTGCTTTACCTGGTTGGTGTCTTTATCTCAACCCATAAATTCGTGCAGTTTTACCTTTCCAATTCTCTTCCCCATCCCAGCTGGGGAGAGCGAGCAAGTGATTGGGTGTGCTGAGCTGCCTGCTGGGGTTAAACCACAACAGGCTCATGCATTCCCAGCTGCTCTCAGACAGCCTTTGGCACAGATGGAGCATTAGCCTGATCCAGGCTTGTCCGCTGGCTCTTCTTACACTCCTCTGCACACATTTCCAGCTTCGTGTGCTGTACAATGTGGGCTGTGTTAATTCACCTAATGACAGAGCTGAGAGGGAGCGGGGACAGAAGTGTAACTCTTCAGCAGGCAGCAATTTATTTTTTTGTTTTCTTGTTTTCATGCATATCCACCAACAATCTTTGGAAAACAAACGAACCTTGTTTGCTACCACAGTTGTGTTTCAGTAAACAAAAAACACCCAGTTTTTCCCCAAGGACATGTACTCATACATTATCATTAAAACTGTGATGTGGTTTTTGTTTGTTTTTGTCTGTTTGTCTATTTTTAAATGTAATTAAAGTCGAGCAGAAGAAAAGTCCGTTTAGTACAGTCACAGAGGTAGTTTGTGGAAGTGGCTGGATTTCTTCCTGCCTCTGATGCATTCTTCTTGCCAGGAGAAATAGTTTGGAAATAGCATCATTTTTAAACGGCCATTTGAAAGGCTGGTAGGATCTACTATGGAAAAGAGAGAGAGAGAGACGGAGAGAGAGAGAGAAGGACCCTCTATGATAACTGATATGGTGTTATTCTGAGAAAAGACAAGTGCTGCTGCTTGGCTAGGTCGTTAATTTTTGAGCAGAACAGAAGGATGCAGGAGGGAGGATGTCCCATTTCTTTTCCACCTCATCAGTGACTGTGGAAGGGGTCCAGGCTGCTCCCAGTGTTTTGAGATCCCAGAGCCCTCTGCGGACTGGTACTGGTCACGCAGGCATTTTCTGGTGCTACGAACCAGGGATTTGCAGAGGTCCAATGTCTTGCTTTTCACACCTTCATTTTTTTTTTTTTTATAGTGACAGATAATGCCAGTATCACCATACCACCCAGTCTCCTTGGCAGCGGCTGTGCTCCTCTCTATTCCTCTTTTTGCCTCAAACACATTAACCATGCCATCCCCATTTGTCTTGTCTGGAGAAACAAATAGCTTTCCCTTCTAGCGGCTGGACCTGGGGAAATAGAAGGGTCCAGCAGGTTGCCAGTGGCCTGCAGAAGACCAGGGCCAGACTCTGCAGCTACACCATAAATACAGCTGCAGGAGCCCTCCTCTGAGGTGCCACTCATGAAGTGAACAGTTGTGGCCCTCCATGTCAGCACCAGCAGACACTGCTGCAAGCCTGGCAGCCTCCGAGTTCCTCTGGTGAGAGGAGAGAAAAAGCGGCACCCACATCCTGTCGCTGGGTGTGACTTGGCTAACCACTGGCCCTGTCCCTCCAGAAGCCTGAAAGGAACATCTCTGCTGGACCCATGGCTAGCTCACAGCATCGGTCAGGAGCATTCAGCATCAGCGCATACCCTCCACTAGCACAGAGCACTGCAGGATTTCCTCTCATTTTGGAAAGCCACGGGTGCTCTGGCAGCAGCATGTGCCTTGGTGCTGTTCCAGTGGCAGCGAGCAGCTGTGCTGATGTGGGTGTCACACACAGCATGCGGTGACACGGAGCTGTGCTAGCCTCACTGCAGCAGCCTTATAGTCTTCTAGTTCAGGGCTTTTTTTTAAGATCAGTGATGTTCTGCTGTAGGCAAGTCCCTACATCTGCTTTCCATACCCTGCACTCAGATTTTGGGAGGTACTTTCCATGAAAAGACAGACAGAGACAAGCAAAAATCTTTATTGCTGTCCCTTAGGTTAAAGACTGCCTCAGGAAGGCAACCCTGTGGGACAGTGTTTCATGACCATGCCTTAAAAAATACATGCTGAAATTTACCATACTTTAGCATTTAAAACTTTTAATGAGAGCACTTATGGTGTACCTACACGGACGCAAGATCTCTTTCCTATTAAGTTGAATGTCAGAAATCCCCATGAGGCTGCTTAGGCTGGGTTTGCCCAACAGAGGGGAGCAATTTCCCTCTTTTGCAGTGACTTGGTGAGCTTGCAAGTGACGCAGACAGGTACCTGTTTTTCTGTTGCTTTACACTATTTGTACATAAGATAATGAGAACAAATATGAACTTCCAAGGAAGCAGAAGGCAAGTTTCTATGCCCAGGGGAATTTGCTAAAGGTAAATGCAGCAAATGGAGCAGTTCCAGAACAACTTCTTCAGCAGGAAAGTGTTATTATATCGTTGGTATCTGAACAACTCTCCTTCTGCTCCTCCTCCTCCCACTGGGAATTTGGAACAAGTTTTGGGCAGATAACTTGAGAATTCTTTATCCAAGTGTGTTTTTTTTTTTTTCCCCAAAATTTATGAGTAGGCAGTGTGCTGCAGATGTGCAGGTAGGACAGCACAGGTCTCTCACCATTCTGGGCCCACTTTACCAAGACCTATGTGGAGATCTCCACAAGCCACGCTCCCTGCATGCTGCTCTCCTGCTATAGTGCTGAATCCTCATGAGACAGCACAGCAGTGCCTGAGGGACCAGAAATGCCAGCCAAAATATAAGGGCATTTGTGTAAAATTGTCTCCCCTTTTTTCTTTGCCTCCTCCTCCTGCATAAGTTAGGTTTTTAGCAACACAACTGTTCCGACAAAAATATCAGCACTGGACTTTAAGGCTGTGAGACTTCCCTGGGGAAAGAGCAACCCCTGTGGATATTACTAACCACCCACTATTGGAACTAAACATCCAGTCATAAGACTGTGCAAAAAATAGAAGTGCAATTGAATATTACTTGATTGTTTTCCTTTTTGATCACCTCTAGTATGGCAGAAAATGCAGGTCTCCTGGCGGGGTTGTGAATCCAGCAGGACTTCATGCACGCAATCAGTCTAGCAAACATTGGAAAGCTTAAATCACCAGGGATATTTCCTAACTCTATGAATTTTAGAACCTGTTTTCATTTATGTAGACAACAACAACACAACAAAAAGCCACATCAGCTTTCTGAGAACTGGTGCCTGGATGCAGAATTTGGCCCCACCAGAAACATGTTAGTAACAAAAAAGACTAGCTTGCACTGCATTGCATAATAATTGCATAAGAAAGAGTAATTTTTATGTGTTAATTGAAGTTAGTAGGAATAAATAGTTCCTTGAAAAGAGGCTTTGCATAGTTGCTATGTAAATCCTTTAGCAATACGCGCGAGTTTACACTGTAGCCTTTTATTACTGAGGGCAATAATCCATTTCTTACCTCTGCAGAGGGAATTATCTCCAAAAATGTTGCAGGAGTTGCACTGAGATCTGTGCCCAGCCATTACACCAGGTCAACAGGTTGAAAAGTCACTGTGGTGGAAGAAGTGGCAAGGGTGCTGACAAACTGATGGACAGACAGCTATGGCACAATCAGATAGACCTGCTACCCTCAGGCCTGGGCTAAACATATCAGCAGGGAAGGAGCGAGGTTCCCATGAAGCCTGAATACAGTTTACACATGGGAAAATGTAGATGAAGAGAAGAACAGATTATAGGTAAAATGCACATTCTTGTCTAAGAAGGGCATTCCATGACCAGCATTACAGGTGCTACACTGAGAATACGGTGGAATATTTCTCAAATATGACTGGATTATGGAGAAAATAATAACCCACTGATAAATGGCAACATCCACACTTGGAGTGGGGGAAGTTTTTTTGTTTTTTTTTTTCACACAGGAAAGAGAAAAAATGAAAAATGGGTGTTCCCATTCCTAGCAATGCCCAGGTTACAAAGAAGCTGATACTGCGTAGCATCGTGGCTTGAACATGTGCGGGTTGGTCAACTGTGCTGTTAGATCTTCCCATATCATAATCCCCACATTAAAGTTGTCTGATACTGAGGAATAGAGCCTATCATTTCTCACTTCTGGGGCAGCCCTACTGAAGAAATGAACAGGTTATTCACCCAATATATTTCTGTATATTATAGAGCTGAGGGCAAGGCAAAGCAAAGTGGTCCGTGGGTTTTGCTGTGGATCCAGAGACTTGAGTTCACACTTTGCATTAGTGGCTATGGCTAATTGACTAAGAGAAGAGGAATGGGTGACAAAGGTGTATCATGAGACACATACTAAGATACTGAAGAAAAATGTGGGCAAAAGGAACAACAGCATTTTTATCTGTAGCTATAGCTATAGCTATAGCTATATATTTTTTATATTGCCATAATGTCCAAGTTTTCTGCTGGTCAGCAAGCTACAAGACAGTATCTCTGAAGAAAGAAAAAACTACATTCTTCTGTTTGGACAGGTAAAATGTAGAATACAGAAACACATCTTTAAAAGAAAACACTCAGCATTTTCCCCATTTTCCATAGGAGCAATTAGACAGACATGGATATTGTAAAACAAGTTAGTGCTAAAGTTGTGGATGAATGAGATAGAGTTTGTGGCGGGAAAATGGGTAGAAAAGAGAGGGGAAGTAAAACATAAAAATGCACCTACCATTTGGCTGAATCTTTAACTTCGAGCACAAGCTTGCTCATGTAAGGCTTAAACAGGTTGTCTTCTGTCCCTGGATGAGGCTGCTCTTCCCCTGTGACCAACTTTTGCCACCACCTTTAAAAAGACAACAGAAAGGGTGGGGATAGGGCGGTATTTAAACCCATGGCATTTATCCACTCTTTAGGAAAAACAGCATTACAACAGTGCAGGACTTGCTAGACAGTTTTTCTACATTCAGTTAACAGCAACAAGCCCCAGTGCTTCTCAGTACAAGGATGAGTAGTGATGGATTGACCTGGCCTTGATATTCGTCCAATTAACCTTTCAGAAGTTAAGATAGTCAATACAAGCTTTTTATTCAGCTTACCTCACAGGACAGAGCTGAGCATCTCCAGAAAACAATTAGACACCTCTGTCTTGGAAGCCTACCTTGGCTTATGGTGAATCTCTGCCTGGGATGGCATTCCTCATTGCATTACCATCTGATTAAGAAAAACAACTAAACATTTGCAAACTTCTCTGTTCTAGCACAGCTAAAATGTATCATTCAACATGTGACAACCCATCTATGACTATAGTTATAGTGCTGTGCTCCTTAATGTCCCTCATGTATTTTCCTGCCCATTTGCTGAGGACTCACTTTGAACAGGGATCTACCTGGGTGGAAGTGGATTGCAGCTGCAGGCAACAGTGGGCCAAGTGGAGGCAGGAAAAGAAGCTAGGTAATAATCTGAAACAAGACTGCATGAGTAGAAAGCACAAATACCTCCAGGCAACCGTGACCAGAGCTAAAGTAGATGCAACTGCACTGCAGATTGCAGTGTATGACCTTCCTAGAATGAAGACAGGCCATGGCAGAAGCAACCTGCTCCAGGCAAGTGAGAAGTTTTCATCATCTATGCTAAGATGTGCAACAGTTTCTATCAGGGACCTTGGATTGCCATGGAGAGGCTCAGAGATCTGCAAAAAAAAGAGACATGAGAAAATTAGGAAGTGTTGTCAAAGAGCAAATACTTGTTAGCAAGTTATCACAAAGCAGAACTCTGCCTCCATATGTGTCCCACCCACCAGCTTTCCACCCTCCAGGAATGAATAACAAGACACTGTATTTGGCCCCAGATCTCATTCCTCTATCAACCTAGAGGAACTACCTGGGATCCCACATCAAGACACAACAAACCCAGACGCCAGGTAATAAGTCAAGGAAAATCTCTGTACAGAGAAAGGACTCTTTGCTCCATCCCACTGGTATAAATATGCAGAATTTCTCTTAAAGTCAGAAGAATCACTCCAGATTAACATGGGACTGAATAAGAGAAGAATTATCCAGTAATGTCTTCATCATCTGCCCAAAGACCTCTCCATGATACAAACACAGATTTTCAGCATTGGCCTGGTGGACACCTGGGAAAGGACACTCTATGATCTAGTTCTCAGGTAATTATGAACATCTGTTAATTAGAGAGAAACAAGTCCATTGATGACAGGCTGAAAATCATTATGCTGTGGAGTTACACCTCCACTTTCCTTGCTTACAGGAAAAATAAAAAGCACACATATTCAGTAGCTCCCTATTACCACTGTGAATACTCCTTTCTGAAGCTTCCATCTCTGCTTTCAGAGAGAAGGAAAATGACCTTTTTCTGCCTGCGTTTGGTAATAGGAGAGCACTCCTACAGTCCCAGAGCTTGGGATAGACCTGAAGACCCTGTTCTGATCTGTGCACCTCATGGCCACATCACTGCTGCTGTGGGACAGCTTTTACCATTACCCGTGGGATCTCGTTGTGCTAACTCACTCCAGAAATGAGTGGTCTGATGTTTCTGCTGTGTCTGAGAAAGGAAGAAAGCCTTTTGTGTGATTGCACCTGAAGGACAATTTCAACAAATGTTAGCAACATATTTTAAGATTTCAGGCAATAAGGAGTGAACGTGTTTCACTGAGATAAAATAAATGTTGCACCTACCCAAAGAATGGGAATGCTGTCTACACAAAATTACTCCGTGTTTTTATACTGATAACCACGGAATAAGAGATGATAATGATCTGGTAATCAGCCATGGAAAGCCACGTCTGCATGTTTATAACTGGAAAAATCACTGTACCAGGGGAATGTCAGACAAGTCTAGGCAAATACGTGACCTTCTGGACACGCTGAACCTGAGCCCAGGGCTGATTCCAAGGGAAATCGGACCAGCAGAGATCACTAGGGACCACCCGATGCCTTTCTGAGAGTCATGAGAGGACTCTTGACTTGCTGGGAGTCAAGAGAGGAGGAGACCTTTGTGCTGTCAGCAGTAAAACTCTGTCAGAGAGGAAAATCCCATATAGCTGCTTACACATGCTCTCTTAGCAATACTGTAGCGGGATGCCAGAGCATTCTCTTTACCAAGTGGTGAAGATCTACAGTGTTGGCAAAAGACATGAAATGCTTCCCCAGCGACTGCCCCACTACCCCCACAGGCCACCCACCACACCCTCCCATCCTGAGCAATGATCTATCTATAACAAGAGTTTGAGAGGTCACTGCCACTGGGACTCGCATTTTTTGAATCTATCATCAGACTCTATCTGCTCTCATCATTTTTCTGTGTAGGAAGTTTCTTTTTCCTGATGTTCTCCCAGAGCACAATGGGCTATCTACACACAGTCACAAAGGTACCTCCAAACCAAACAACTTTCCACCAGAAATGAGCTGTTTCGGGAACGCAATAGAATAGCAGTGACAACCAATGGCAGAACCACAGCATTAAAGGTGTAAGATTCGTCAGTTTTCACATCGTACTAATGTCAGATATTTCTCTCTGGTTTTCTTCATTGACTCACCAGTCCAACCCCCCCCAAACCAGAACCTTGATGCAGCTGCATCACATCTGTCCTCTCCACATCATCTCCCTCCAGGTCTGCATGCACAGCCACCCCCCACCAGTGCTCTATGCACAGGAAATCAGTCCATGGCCATTGCTCATTTGGTGACTACTGCTGAGTTTACTCCCCAAACCAAGTTAGATAATGAAAATAAAAATGTGTCCTTTATCTGAATATCAAACTGATGGCCAGAAAGTCAAGATCAGTTCTACACAGTGGTGGCTTGCATATCCTACATTCCATTGGCTATTTAGAAATATAAAGAGTAATTTCATATTATTGGAAATATATTTCATATTATTGGAAAGAAAACACTTTATCTTCTCAAGATACACAAATGTCACTGGAGCAGTAAGATTTCTTGGAATTCTTTAGACAAGACATTTTAGGTCAACTAAAGACCTAAATGCAACCCTCAGGTTGCATTAGAGGCCTTTTACTTTTAAGCACAGTTTTTCCCCTCCCTCTCTGAAAAAAGATCTAGATTAATCAGTTAGAAGTTTTTGTTTGTTTGTTTGTTTTTTAAACTGCTATAGGTGTGTGTTGGTAAGACTATCAAGCATTATCACCAAGTGCAGACAATGTGACCTTGTTCTGCCTGTATTTCTAGCTGATGCAACCTGAGCTATGTCCATCTTAGAAACCATTTATGAGCATGTCTAAAAAAGTTAGGATGTATTGGTCTTTGAAGACTGGTATACATGTAACTGGGACAATCTTCATGGTTTTCTGCATGGCCTGTATGATGGTATCTCCACCAACGAAATTCCTGCAACTATGGTAACAACAGTAATCATAATTTTCCAGGACTTCAACAATCTTCTTGTTAATAAAGCTGTCAACATCCATCTGCTCCTTGTTCCATGGTGCAGGTGTAGATGGGTTTTAGAGGTTGTAGCAATACAACTTATGAAAAATGAGGTGACCTGAAATGCTACAAGATCACCAATCATACAGCTCATTCCACTCAGCTGGGAATATTGGTTCCACGTGGGCACTTCCTTCCAAGAAATCCAGTTAACTTTACAGTCCAATGACTGTTTCTTCACTAGGAAGAAGAGCATTAGTTTTGCTTACTGGAGATGCACTTGGGCAATGTATAAACAGGTATTAGAGTCTGAGTGGAAGCATCTACTTTGTATGAAAGGAAAAGATGCCTATTAGATTAGTTTATGATTGCAGTCTCTGAATAAGTTTTTTGGGTTCTTGCATTTCTCTTCAGGATTGTCTGAAGTTTTAGCTTAGCAAAAAAGGTTGAGTATGGAGCAAGATCTGATTCTGATGAAGCAGGTCATTGTCTTTTCTTCCCATTTTATTCAATATGATAGCCTGAAAGTGAGCTAAATCTGTGAGAGGAAAACTACTTCCCTTGGTGCTTTAAGTTGAGGCTCTGAAGAACTAATCTTAAAGGTACAATAAGTGAAGTAAAAATAGCCAGTACCTTCACTAATCATTGACCCAAGAGATGTTGATGTAATTACTAGAAAATCTGAGCAGTGACACTGCAGTTCAGAACAGCCCTGAGTGAAGCTAAGGTTCTGCACAACTCCAGCATTGGAAGAAAACAGAAATGTATTTCAGGGTGAGGTTTTACTTTAAGTTCCTCTTGCATTTGGTTCTTGTTGAAAATTAGACTTACCACATTTGTAAAGTAATGGTAAAATTTACATATTGTGCCATCAAGACTCTTAGACTTGAGTAACACAGGTTTGCTCTGAAGTTCCCTACTGATGATTTCTTCTGAGAGACTGATCAAGTGTTTCCCTTTCCCTGCCTTCTCAGATCTACCCCCACAGACCTGGGACAATATTGACCTTTTAATAGTGGGTTTGAGGGATGTTTCCAGTCAAGAAAACAATGCTCGGAGCCAGCAGACCAGCTGCAGGTTGCAACCTAGGTGGACTGGTTTTGGAGACCCTTACACTACAAATTTTTTTCTCCACACTGCTGACAGGTTTCTGTATCACTGTTGATATTCATTCTTCTCAGGGTGTTAGCATGGGTTCTCTTTGCATCTATGGGAATTTACCACAAGTCCTTAAATGTAGAATTTACCAAATTTCATCTCCCACTAGTTCTTAGTGGGTCCTGAATGCTTAATGTCCTTCGGCAGATGAAACAACCCTTCTCTGCCAGTAGACGAAGAAAAAGTTCTGCCCAGGAGCCAACATTACACAAATAATTGCTACTAGTTCCCACCACAGAATTTGTGAAAAGCCAGTGGACATAAACCATGGGTAGCCTCCAAAAAGGACACATTTTGTAGTCCAGTTTTTGAATACAAGCAATGTATTGTATCCTTGTACTCCATACAAATCTCCTGTCCCTGAACAACAATATGCATCCAGATATCCCTGACTTTTGGAGAGTATCCTGTCAGACACAGGCTCTGGTCCTAACCACCACATACACCCCCGGCCTAAGCAGCCTGCCAGTCCTCATGCAAATGCTCTGACTTGGCAATGTAAAAAGGCCAGGTAGAGGTCTTTTTCTGCCAGAGTCAAATTAAGAACATTATATATGAGATGGCTGTTTCTACAGTTGTGTGTGTTTGTTTAGGCATTTTTGAAAGATAACCGTGGTATGTGACCATGGATACCCACATGACTTCTGAGAATAAAGACTTCAAACCCAAACCTTGGTGGTTTCCTGTGTCTTTTCTCAGTGAGCCCAGCCTGGAATGAAAATTAATAACGGTGAAGACCGTGACAGCATCAAGAAGACCCCATGAGTTCCAGAGTATCTCTTACCACAGTGGAGCTCATTCCTCACCTTCTCCTAGATAACCTGATTTCATTATTGGCCTGGAAACACAGGTAACTTGAGGGATCACTAATTACTCTTTCACATGGCTTTCTGTTTCTCATGTTGTCATGAGTCAAGTAAGCAAAAGGAAAGAAATCTACAGTCACAAGGCCTGCTCTTTATGGAAAGGAAAATAAACTGCAGAAGCAAAACCTGTAAAACAGATCTAGCAGCAGTCTGAGTAGGTGAATACACTGATAACCCATCTGCAGCTAAGTGGTTTAAAAGGAAAGAAAAGCAGAGCTGGTACCAACAAATACCTATCTGCTTACAGTGGGATCTCTGGCTGAACTTGCCAACTAGTCTACTGAGTAATGTTCTTCCCAAGCACATTTGTCTTGCAGTTCCTAAACACCAAAGAGTACAAGCAGCCTGGATTCAGGGAGGTGAGCCGAACAGTGCAGTTCAACCTGCAGGTAGCATGTCAGGAAGGAAGGAGGGAAAAAGTCAGCAAAGCCAGAGACAAATTCATCTATTCTGTAAAATCACCGAGGAGTTCAGTGATTAGGACAGCTGTATATATTTCACTGCCTCCACAAGAAATAAAGGTATATTATTTACCACAAGCCCCATCAGAATGTCTGCTCCTTCGCATTCTTATCTCCAACGTGGATTTTATAGACAGAATGAAACTTCCTCCCTGGTTCTTCCCATTGCCAATTCCTTTTCTTTTCTCCTCTCTCTGCACAAAGCCAAATCCCTTTTATCAGGAGCTGCCTCGGAAAACAGTGGAAAATGCTGGTGTCTGATAGCAAATCCACCTGAGATTTAGCTCCTGGGAAGTGTGGTAAAGTGTTCGGGGCATATGTCTGATTTGGGGCATGGCTTTGTTCTTAGTTTATTTTTATTTATTATTTTTCACCCAGACTTGACTTCAGTCCAGCTAAGTACTGGAAAAGGTGGAGATATGAACTTTGCACTCACTTATCAAGAAACTCGGTATCTTGTTTCTTCCTGCAATAGATAAGCAAAACATGGCAGGTCCACTTGCCATCTCGTGGAGCTACCTTAGTTTTGATGGAGGTCTTCCAAGGACTGGACAGCTTATTAACAAGTCAATTTTATTGACTTCTCATATTTTTCTTGGCTTTCTGAGGTGATAATTCAGTTATTCAATTACAGAGTTGGCCTAATCACCAAGTAGTGGATTTTAAACACCACTGAACTGAAGTTAAAAGGTTGCTGCATGTATGTTTTAGTTGTGCTCACCAGATAAGCTGAATTTGGAACTGGACAGAAACCTACCAGAGCACAGACGTTAAAACTAGGATATCAAATTCCAACTCAACTCTTACAGCAAATTATGTGGACAACAGCTTACCTACTATTTCTCCCACTGCACTGAAGGCGTTCAAGCATTGTTCACCACTTGCATATGTTCAACTAGGAAATCTAATGTTAGAGAAAAAACAAAACAAAAACAAAAACAACAAAAAAAAAATAACCCACCACAGAAAATTGCTGTGTTGATTGTGTAGCAAAACTGACAGCCTTTCTAGTGCAGGATGCAACCCCTGAGGTGAAAACTAGAGGAGAGCTCCACAGGAGGCACTGAATACTGAAGAATGGATACATTTTCCTACTGAACCTAAGGCTGTAGCTAGGTATACTAGTATAGACATTCAGTGCTCTGTTGACATTAAAAAGACTTAATCCAACTTGACTTTTCGTGCTCTCACTGACTGTGATGTAAGCATAAGCTTTATGAAACTTACTACAACTACCCTCAGACCCACGCAGTGTTTAGGAACTTTAGCTACTTACACATTTCTCTGTCACCTGAAATGTTAAACTCTTACTATTTTCGCCTTGTCTGAGTCAGAGATCTTTCTTTGTTTTATATGAAGAAGAAAAGATGACACTCTCAAAGTTCTGGTTTCTGGACATTAATGCCAGATAACCTGAAAAGTATCTAGTTTCCACCTGGGAAATCTCAAGAGCAGGTGAGGCGCTGGGTAAAATGATATTCCCTCCACACTGAGGGCTGACTTGAATATCCTGTTCGGAATCCCCCATAGGTTTGTTTGTTACCATTTGCTTCAAGCAGAAGGAAACCCAGCATGCAAAACCACAAGTACTGAGTGTGATGAGGCAACATTCATATCAGATATGGCTAAATAGATGGCAACAGCTCAGTAATGATATTCCCACTCAGTATCAGTAAGGGCTGTCCTTTAACAGTGCTGTTGGGACAGCCTACGTACCAGGAGGAGGCCAGGAAGGAACAGTGAGAAAGCTTCAGACAAGCAGATCTTCTGCACTGTGACTTGCACACCAAGGAGCTTCTTCATGCTATTCCACCTAAGCATGTATTTCAACCAAGAGGTGGTCCAATGCAAAGGCAGAAGTACTGAGCACAAGCCACCACACCATATCCAATTAGCAGACTGCATGTACAGCAAAGAGTGAATGAGGACTGATTGTTGCAGTGAAACAAACGAAGACACTTCAGTGAGAGGGTGTTGGCCCTAGTGGTCAGAATTGTGATGAACAAGATTACCAGCTCCACTGAAGAGTAGGACTAGAAGGAGACAGGAGGGCTTATTTTGGGTGGCACTAGTATTTCCAAGGGCTGGAAAAAGATTAATTTTTAACATATTCTTGCCACCCTCTTGTGCTTTGGGAAAGAATCTGCCCACAACTACTAGCCATAAACCATTAAGTATTTTCTGACCCAATGATAACTTCAGGTCAGCTGCCATAACATTCCTCATAGCCTCCACAAATACTCTCCACACACACCTCTGTGTTTGCTGTATTGTTCTATGGCTACAGAGACTCCATTAAGACACAATATGTCTAAAATATCTCTACTCACTTTCTGCTTAAAAAAACAAAAAACAAAACAAACAACAAAAAAAAACACTTAAAACCACTCTCTTGCTTCTGGTTTTAGAAGTGATAGCACAGATCTGTGAAAAGCAGCCCAAACTGACTACTTCAGCTGCCTTTCCCCGCCACTCTCCCTTTCAAGCATTTATTGCATATCCATTCAATATGAAAAGAATAAAGAAATTTATGTTTATATAGTTGTGTTAGAGCTCACAGAAACTGAAACCGTACATCTCTGGTATCTGGGGAGCTCTGTCAGTAGCGGCAATACTTTCTTCAGCATCCCCATTGTCACCGCATAGGACAATCACCCTTCCCAGTGCTTGCCAGATAAAGGAATATTCAGGCTGGAGTTTAATTTTTCAGCTAGCGAACCTATTCTCTCCTGCCACTACTGAAGACAAGCAGTACTTTATCCCATTATTTTGTCCATGCATCCAGACAACCCAAAGCATCACCTTAGCTTTTTAAGGATACTCTATCAATACAGGAAGGAAATTCAGACCTTGTGGTAAGATCATAGAACTAGCACCCTTGTTTTTCTGAGTTCTGCCTCTAATTTTTTGGGAGGCTATAGGCAAATCTCCAGATATTTTCCCTCTGCCTGCATAGCTGACATACATTCTGTGATGTGCACCACCTGTCAAGATGGCATGAAATTTCTCACAGTTGTGAGAGGGCCTGTCTAACTTTTTATAAAACCTCTGAGATGGCAAAACCCAAATGTGGGTGGCAACTTTCTGCTCCGCCTGAATTCCCTCCTGTCTGTGATGATTTGCCTCATCACCCTGCACTTCCTCTCAAGTCACCCGCCAGTATCCTTATTTATGTGTCTGTATATATGCAACTGCACATATGTGAAGACAAACTGCTAAGCAGATAGTCCCTCCATTCCCCCGCATGCTGATGGCACCTGTTATTGCAGAGTGTTTGAGTGCATGTGTCCCTGCCCCAGCCAAGGTCTTGGAGGCAAGGCTTCCTTGATGCAATGCACCTACACTGCCTTTCCATGTCCTCTGCACTAAGAGTCTGCAGCTTGTGTTAGCTGCAGTGTTCAAATTTGGTTCCTACCACCTACCAGCTTAGCAGAGATCACAGACTAGGGGAGGCAGCAGGAGCTGGATTTGAGTGTTGAAGCTGATGCAAGGAAGAGGTTGCTGATAAACCACAGGAACACAACAGTGCCCCTCATAACTGGAATTGGCAAGGCTGGGCCACTGAGATCTGCATCCGTCTGGATCTCTCGAGCTGCTGGCTGTAAGCAAGCAACCCGTGGTTTTTATTTGACACTTCAGAGACTTAAATCCAGGGACAAACTGCAGACATATAGTTACAAATGAGGAGTTCCAACCTAGGAAATAATAACTGAAATAACCATTAAATCATGGCAGCTGGTAGCTGTCCAGAGCGTTAATAAAGATATGATGTGAATTGATAACAGATTTAAAGAAAGTCTTACAACAAAAGGCTCCAGGAAAATTAAATCTACTCGGTGTAGCAAAGGAAAGGGGAAGGATGTAGAAGGGAACAAGTCAGAGAGGATCTTCAGTCACACAAAGCTACTGCAAGAAGCTGTCTGTTGCAAGAAGGAAAAACTGAATGCGTGCACACTAGAAACATGTCACGTAACTTTAACAGCAGAGGGAATCACTAGTGTGACAAGTGAATAAAAGGTGAATCCTGTACTTTGGTAAATCATGAGTTTTCAGTGAAGATAGTTTCCTAATTAAAGCACCCCCTATTGAATTTGAAGAGAAAAATCCTTCAGGGAAATACGAAGACCTGTGTTATACTGAGATCAGCCTAAGCAATCATAAATACATCTTCTGGCCATAAAAAACCCATGACTCAATTAACCTCCAAACTTACCAGCCCTGTCTGTCTGTGTAGTATTTATGCTTGTTTATAGTATAAATAAAACAAACCAAGCACTCTGAGCTACCATCTTAGCATGTGCAATTATTTCCTAAGGTACCACTTAGCTGCTACTGTGGCTGGAAAGGTCAACTGCTGATTACAAGTTGCTGTTCATGAACAGGTCTTTGGGGGCTATTCCATGCTCTGCCCTATGTGAAACAGAGCAAATAATTCTGCGTGCCCAGCCTTGAACACGATGTCTGCCCTCTAGAACCAAACTGTTAGTGTAAGCAGGGATCAGGCACTCCCCTTGGGCAGAGGAACGTGACAGAGTGATGGCTACCTGACGGGGCTGGTGAATGGGAGAGACCTCTCTCATGCAACACAGAAGAAAGCTTGAGAAATTAACCAGTCTCACTCTGCCTAAGGGGGAAAGCTTCCAACAACACTTCCCCATCCCTTTCTCACTAGCACTAATCGTGTTTTACCAGCTGGAGCATACTCTTCTGTGACCAAATGCCAAGAGGAAGGGCAGAGACAACTGAGCCTCCCAACCTGCTGCCAGGACATTTGCAGGGGATGTCTCCCAGTCAACTGTGAGTCACCACAATTGGAAAAGACAGCAAGGAAGCTCAAGCTGAAAGCTGGGTTAAATTTGCTTGGTTGGGCCAGCAAAAACAGCCATCCAGCCAAGACACATACCATTGATTTTCAAATCCTGTTAGATACTACCGTTCAATGCACATCATTCCTTGTCTATTACATTGAGTGCATGACCCACACCCCTCTGAAGAGTGAGCACTTTACTTTTTGCTTGTTATTTGCTTCCTTATAGCAACAGTGTTACCTTTAACCTCCTCCCCTCTTTCCACAGCCTCTGCTGCAGTTGAATTAGGCTGCTAATATCAGCCTTCAAAGCTTCACAACCAATTCCCCATGCTTCCCACCAGCTGTACTTGTGTCCCCCAGGTCCACAGGCTGGAATGCAAGGGAACAGATACAAGAGAACAGCCATCAGCCTCTCTTCCCATATTTTTCCTAGACAGGTGCTTGACTGTACAGATCATTATCATATAAAAGCTGAGGCAAGAGGACATTCACTTTACACAGGCAAAGAACGTGTGTAAGGACTAGTAAGTTGGATATATTGCATCAGTTTGTTGTGAAATTCAGTGGTGTGTTTTTTTGTTGGTGGTTTTTTTTTTTTTTTTGGCTCACATGTTATGTTCTCTGATCCCCTGGTACTATTTCAGCGTCACTAAGCAATTGCATGTCTTGGTGTCTGCAGTCATCACTTCTTACGTGTTGTGGTAAAAGGAATATGTACTTCCTCAAGAAAAGGAAGTGGTCTCACCTTCCACATTTTTTCTGTAACTCTTCAGCTGGTGGGAGAAAAAGGGAATCAGACTACTGTAAAGAGTCTAAAATCAGCTGTGAAACAAAGAAAATTCACTTTAGTAACACCCTTTTCTGAAACTCACACGAGAGACAGAAATAACTGCATTTCTTGAAGTGTGGAAGCTTCATTTCTCTACACAGCACATTCTGCATATTTCTGCAAGATTTTCAAAACATACAGCATTAGAAATTGAGCGAAGAAGTACAAGCTAGATTTTCTTGTTCAGTTTTGTTTTATTAGCATATGAAGCTTTCTTATTTATGGAAAAAACACACTGCAGGCTTACGACACCAGTACAATGAATAATTTCTTTGAAAAATATGAAATAAAAATGACTTTTTCTCAGGTGAAATAGATAATGATTACTTGGACAAATCCAAAGATTCCTCTTCGAAACTGTCACTTAAGCCTTCTCCATATTCTTTATACATGCAGCCTTTTTTTCCCCCACAAAACAAAAGAAACTATCCACAAAACCCAGCTGCCTCAGCAACAAAATAGAAATTGAGCATAAGCACTGTTCAGTCTGTACTTGTTATTGTGCTAAGCAAAATATTTGTCCATATGTATCAATGACAGTAAACTCTGCTGGCAGAGGCTGAAACAACCTTGCTAGTTTTATGTAGAAAATACATACGTCCATACAGGTAAAAAGTTTTCATCTCTTATGAATCAGGTTTTATAATTCCACATGAACTCAGTAAGAAAGTGATAAAAAACCCCTCAGCTATGTTATCAAAATGTCCTGCTTCTACCTTCATCTTGATGGGGGCACTCAAAGTTGTAGTGAAAATATTAAACATTTGCCTTTTAATCGGATTAAAAACAATACATAAACTTTGAAGTTTATGATATTATGTAACCAGTGTCATCTATTAAAAATAGGACGGATTTTAAAAACATGACTTGCTTATTGCTCCTGATACTATTTTCATTGAGTAAGATGAGTGACATGAGGAATATGAAGACACTCATCTTCATTCAGTTTTTACTGTTACTGTTCAATTCTCACGTGTAATGTGGCGGTGCTCAGCTTGAAAGCAACAATTTCTGTGATTTCATTGTTTTGACTGGAAAAGGGAAAACTAACAGAAACATGTTTCTAAACAGTACAAAAATCTTGGAAAAATAAGCTTATAATAAATTTGACCTAAGGAGCTGCCAACTAGCCTTTCAGTAAGATCAGTCATAATTAAACTTGTTTTGAAACCCAAAATAGACTGTGGGTCAGCTCCAATGGAGATGGTATGTTTGTTATATTACCCATTTCTAAAAGGTCATAGTGAGAAAGAATCATACGTAACAGGAAAGCATACATTAGCTTTATGCTCCTCTGAGCTCTCCTGGGCATCTGCTCAAACAGCAACACTGTTGGGAATGCGGTCTGGGGAAAGGTAGTAGTAAGGGAGCTTTTTGCTCTTGTTGCGCTCGGTGATGGTGCTGACAATCTCATCCAGATTCTTGCGGAATTTTGCCATAGCCTCTTTCACTGGCTTCTCCACGAAGTGTTCATCCGGGTACATGCCCAGAAACAGCTAATTGAAAAACACCAAGAAATCATGCTCTGAGATTTAAAAAACAAAACAAAAACAAACAAACAAAATACTGTTCTGTCTTAATGTTATCTCACCCAGTAGAACAAACACCCTGAGCTTCAGGAATGTTACTTTTACATACAATCAATATTAAGCTAGCCTACCGTAGTACTGACAGTGAAAGATGCTGTCCTGTATTCCCTCCCACCCTAGTTGCTGCTTCTCATCCCTGCACGTGCCTTTCTGCAGTACTGGTACAAGTACCTATTTGGAACCACCTCCACCTGCAAAGAGACGATCCACTGAAAAATTAGCACTTTTTTCAAGCTAGTGGTCAGCCAGACCAGTTTCCCAAGCCTGATCTCTGCAGAGCCACTCAAACATTTGTGCTGCTAAAGGAAGGAGCAGCATGGGAGGGGAATGAACAGCCAGGGATGAGAAAGGATGACTGCTTCTTCTAGTGACAGTGGAATTTTCTTCTGACTGTCCTTTGAAGTTCAACCTTACAGCTGCTTTCGTCAACTTGGATTTTAAAGGTGCACTGAACACCACGATGCCAATGTACTTGTTGGCATATTACCTGCTCAAGGTAACTATTTCCCGTAAGACTACCCATACTACCAGCTTCTCAGCTGAGATCTGCCTCGCCCTTAGAGAAACTTCATTTGAAGTACCCTCTTGCCTGCATCGTCCACTTAAGGACTTCAAAACATGATCTCCAGGTACAGCCCTTGGGTGAGACAACCTACAATCCCATTTTACATGAGGGAAATGTCTGTAGACCATGCCTACAAAGCTTCCTATAGGCTTTTTTTTTTTTTTGCCGTCCACACCAGCCAGGCACAAGCCACAGCTCTATTGCACATGGCACTGGGGCAGATTTTCCAAATGGACAGGACATGAAGGGACAAAGAGTGCCGTAGCTTCTCTACCAGCTATACTGGGGCAAGGACTGGAGAAAACTCTTGTGCCCCAGCAACTCTCTTCCTCCCACACCAGCATCGTTACTTGGTAACCCCATGCCCAAGTTCAGAAACTTTCATCTTGGCTGAAACGCAGCTACAGAATAAAAATGACTTATTGCTCAGAGCTAGCTTGTATCTGGCTGAACAAGGGCAAACCCACGCATCTCCACATGCTCAATTCGAGCACAAAGCCAGGAGCAGCATTACAATCTCATGCAGACACGGGGTCTTGCCATGGCCCCTGTGGTCTCACCTACATCCCCCTACGTCCACCAGGAGAAGGGAGGTCGACTTACTTCATTGTCCTGGAATTGGCTCAAGGCCCAGACAGCTCCAAGATGCCAACAAGAACGTCCCCTGTCTGGCAGACTCTCCACAATCTGCTCGATAGTGACTGTTCCCTTTTGTGTCGGAGGAGGGCAGCGCATTGTTGGTGGGGCGTTTGGAATCCAGGAACACCAGTCATACTGCACAAGGCGAGAGAGCACATTGAAAAGCTACAGTGGCTGGTAGCCATTTAGGAACATTGCAAAGAAAATGACAAGTCTTTGCCCTGGGGATTTTGTTTCTGTAATATGAGCCCTTCAAAAAAGAGAAGACACTTAGTACTGTGGTAAAACAAGCCTACAGTTTTTATTGTGTTTTGAGGAGATTTTTTTTCCTCCAGTCATAATGCATCATTCTTAGATCCCCAGATTTGCTAACAATCCTTGTTATTGGGGTTGTGATTCCAGTGCCACATCTCTGAGCTTACATGTGCACTTGGTGCTGGGGCAGTGTCAAAGTCCCCCAGGACTCTGGTTCCCCGACAGGCACCCGCTCAGATGAGCCATGGCCACAAACCAGCATTTCCTTGCCAGGCTACCAGGGGAAGAGGGTCGGAGAGGCAGCTGATAGTGAATATCACAGAATCACACAACTGTAGGGGTTGGAAAGGACCTCAAGAGATCATTGGGTCCAACCCCCCAAAATATGGCATGTGGATGTGGACACACTGAGCATCACACTAGGAACTCAGAATCACTCCTGGGCTGCTTCAATGTTGTGGAATGGTGGTGCCTCATTTTATTTTGCCTGAGATATGACCCTGAGTTTTGCCGCCATCTGAGATGCAGCAGTTACCATTACCCTTTCTTTTCCAAGCAGTTTTTCATTACTTTCATACATATTCCCTGCCATGCCTGATGCTAACTCCCATTTCAGCTGTGGGCCACACTTCCAATGTTCTCAGTCTGTTCTCCACACTGCACAACCTCTCTCCCTGCCATTTTTTCTCTCAAAGCTCTCTCCCTGCCATTTTTTCCTATGGCTGAAGACCCTTTTGCTGACAAGCTGGATAACCTCTGCATGCTGAACTCCCCCTCTCATTCTCTGGAGAGAGAATCTCATGTAATGATGGATTAGAAGCAAACGGTTGCAGAGATCCCCAGTCACTGTTGGAACAGCATGGGTTCATTCAACACCTGGCTCTAGACCTGCTCCGGGGGCTTCTGAGCTGTAGGGGAGGACAGGAGGGTCAGCATTGGAGAGTGATGTAGGATATGTTTGGGAAAAAGGGTCTCCCTGCTTATCTGTGAGATCATCTGTGCCTGAAGCCAGAACATGTACCAAAGAAAGCTCTGTGCAAAAGAGATTGACAAATAGATTTGCTTCTGGCTGTGAAGTCTGTTTTCCAAAATGCTTTGATGCTGGGAGAAACAGCATTTGAAAAGCAGACTGCCACTATAATTTCAGGGTGGATCTGTGTCAGTGAAGGGATAACACAGAGTATCAATATATGACACATTAAACATCACAGAGAAATTGCCAGTTGGATCGCAAACATGAGAAATGAACAGCAATGCCCTACCCATGCATTGGGAATATTAAGCATGTAGCTACTTTTAAAAACCTGAGCATAAACGATCAAAGAAAGCCAAGATCCTCAGGGATATAGGGATATACTGCTTACAACAACTACTCATGGTAGTCACCCATACATGTCCTCACGGAAAATGCAAAGCAAAGCCACTTAGTGTTACTCTTTGCATTTTGTTGCAGCGTGAGCCACAGACTACCAGCACACATCCAGGCAGTTCAGGAGATGTCTGGAAGGTATGGGGCTGTGATAGCAAAATCGTGCACCTGAACCGTTCAGCATTTCTAAAACGGGTCTTAGCAACCTGTTTAAATGCTTTAAAAACAACAACAACAAACCTGTTCCCCATAATAAAATATAAATATAAAATAATATAGAAATATAAATAAAATATAGAAATTATAACCCCCAAACTTGAGCTTTGGTACCTACTTAGGACTCAAAATGTCTTTCTCAAAATAATTTCAAAAGCCTCCAAAACAATTGTTTCCACAACCTTCACAGGGATATGCAGATGGCCCTGCAGTTATTTTGGCCAGAAAGAGCAACGTAAATCCGTTCATCTGCTAAAAAGCACTTCTCAGACCTTGCCCCAGCAGATGCATCTCCCAGACCAGAAAGAAGAACAGTCTTCCCAGAAATTCCTACCTGACCAAAATTCACAGCTGCATGCTGGGCTGATGTGGTGAATATTATCACTGTGAGATACTCTGCTAGCTTCTCTCGTGTCTTGATCATCTTAGGAAAGCCTGAATGACAGAGAAGAAAAGCTGAAGTAACCCAGCCATGAAATAATCCAGTTACCCAGTAGCAATCAGTGAGTCAAAGACATGAGTTAGAGGACCACACAACAGTCACTGAAAAGCAGGGCATTCTCTCTCTGACTCTGTTACGGTTCTGCCACGTGTTCTAACAGGAGTTAATTCAACATCTCTGTGTCCCAGCTGTGCAGCCATAAAAACCAGAGTGATCCTGCCTTACCCCATTCAGGTTTGTGAGGCATCACTACTGCTTGCAAAGCATGGGGCATTCCTTAAGGGAAAGGCAAAGCACAATTATACCTTTAGAATATATGGTATCCCCTGTCCTCTCACCCTACCTACCCCGCAGCAAGGAACCCAGAGAGTACACAGGGCAGGGGCCTCAGGTCCCTTTTTCTTCCCAAGCTCACTTTTTCTTCCATCTGCAATGCAAGCAGGGAAAGTTCATGCCAAGGAGCAACTCTGTGTGTGCTTGTGTTTGTAAAGGTCCGAGGCTCAGCAACCAAGCGTACTGAGAGCGAGCACAGGGAGAGCTTATTTGCTGAAAAGGGAAGTGAGGAAATGAGAACTTCTGAAACAGAAACAGCAGAATGAGGAACAGAAATAATTGCATCAAGGTGTCTTTGAGAGAGGAATAATCAAACATAGCTATACAAAAAGGAAGAAAGGAATAGTCAGGGACAAGGGAAATATTTTGTCATCAAAGCACAACCAAGCCTGCGTCTCTCCTGTCCTCATTACACCATGGGACTGTGTTCCTCTCCCTGTCCCTGTCCCAGCCCAGCATGACCACAGGCCCTAGGATACCTAGAGAGCTGACAGCATCCTGGGGTGAGCTGCCTCTGCCCAGGCTGCCTGTGCCAGCTGCTGCCACATCTCCACCGTGAACCAGATGCAGATGTGAACTTAACCTGACAGGGGCAAGAAGACATGACAACTCTGGCCAGCCACCAAACCCAAAGAGGAGAGGATGTTCCACTGCTTCTTGCACCCTCCTATCCTCAGCACACTGTGCTCATCTTCCAAAGGGGCTCAGCATGATCCCAGTCAGAGCAGTGCTCCCTGGGCATGAGTGGAGACTGGAGAGGGAGCCTAGGGTGCAACAGCACCCCCCATTTATGCCTGTCCTGGTTTTTACAAACCCAGACAGGTCACCCTGCTCTCTCTGACCCAACCCTTCGGGTGGCAGCAGTGCAGGCAGGTGATGGTGCAGGTCTGGAAATTTTCCTACTACCTATAGTGGCAGTCCCGCCACCAGTGGTGCTTGTATGGTCCCACTCCAGCTGTAGCCCTGGACAGGCTTGCTACTTGTCCCCTGTCAAGATGCTAATGTCAAGCTTAAAGTTCCTACAAGCAGGCTATTTTTAAGCCCTAAGAGACAGCTAGAGAAATTAAAACGATAATAACTAGATATCCTTCAATCCTTTGCTTGTCCAGTCACGTAGGCTCCAGGAGGTTGTTAAAATGAGTGGGAACATCACAGTTTTGCTTGGAGTTCTCACATATAAATATATGTACATGTAATGCCAAAGCAATATGACACAGATCACCAGCCAAAAGGTGCTTCCAGATTTAAATCGGTGAGGACAGTACGAAAAATCCCCACCCACACGTATTAGCTCCTGAAGACCCTCTTGGAAAAAATATGTGGGTGGAAGAAAATAACATGTTTAGGAAAAGGCTGGAGAGCATTAACTTATGTGGAAGAACAGGGCCATATTAGAGGTGAGAGCTCCTACAGTCAAGTAATGGTTTGCAAGAAATGAGAGGCAGCAAGAGGAGACAGAGCAAAGGAAAACACTTCTAACGAATTATGAGTACCTTCTCTTGAAGGGAGCAGAATAGCTTGACCATGACTAGTATGCTAAACAAATGTGAAGTGCAGCATGACATTTCTGGGGAGGTTCTTACTTGTCATTTGATGCAAGCTTTGGAGGGCAGGATTCAAGGGGGTGTCACTGCTCCTCGGGATTTCTATCACTATCTGTCTGGTGGTGCCAACAACACATA
Organism: Cygnus olor; assembly: GCF_009769625.2. Taxonomy (NCBI): domain Eukaryota; kingdom Metazoa; phylum Chordata; class Aves; order Anseriformes; family Anatidae; genus Cygnus; species Cygnus olor. The sequence goes on from NC_049175.1 coordinate 18,386,652, forward strand.
AAGACAGCCCCTCCCCTGACAAGCTTACAGCCTCAACAGAGAAGATCTAAGGTCCAATCCCCCATGTAAAGAGAGATTACATGAGTTGCCCAAGCTTATGGTGAGAATCTGTGGAAGAGGAAGGAGTAGTCTCCCGAGGAAGGGAAGGAGGGCACGATCCAGGGTCTCACCCATAAAACTGCGAGTCTTTGGGCCAAGGGAGAGGCCCTCCAACAGTTCAAGACGTGCTGTGCACACAGCCTTGCTGTCACTAGGGACCTGACAAGCTGCAGGCCTGGTCAGGTACTTTACCTGCGGCCTTCACGCCCCTCATCCCGTACATGTAAATGTCCTTGACGAAGGCCTGGAGTTCCACATCCTCACACACCACCTCGTCGGTCTCGTAGTAGATGTGAATCACATCCTCTGCAAAACTGCGGACAGAGGAACAAATGAACAAGATGAAACGAAAAGCGGAAAGAAAGCCTGCCACTCCCAAAGGCCTTCTGCTGAGCTTGCAGAGAGGACGGACACTGCATAAGGGAGAAGGGAGGGAAGAGCAGGACTCAACATGCTCCCAAAAGCAGTGGGAGTGCAATCGCTCTAATTACAGCGTCACTCCTGCTCCACCAAAAAGACTCTAGACCACACTCCATCCCCTGACCAGACCCAGTGCTTCCCTGTGCTCCTTACTCTCTTACTTGAGCTTTGCTCCTGCCCAGACCTCTTCCTCACATCCATATCCTTCCCTTAGCACAGACTCCATCTGTGCTTCGTACACGTGGCTCTTGCACTGAGAGCAGGGGTTCCCAAACTGTGATAGGGGCACTGTCCCTTCTATGTGGGACACGCCAAAGCTGCTCCTGAATACTGTTCAGACGGCTCATCTCCTCCTACCACACGTACTTCTCACAAAAGCCAGGTGGCGCACACTGAAGTGAGGGCAGCCCAGGATACTACTGTTGGGGACAAAACAGGGGCTAGAGCTTCTTCCCATGCCCACAGCACACAGCAGACATCTCCTCGCTGTTCAGTTCCTCTTCTCACAATCCCTCCTTCTATACAGCCTGCCCAGGCTAACCCATCTCAGGGAGAAAAGCTCTGAAAACACTAAGATAACAGAAACGGTTCTGGAAGCAGTGAAAATAGAAAAGCCCGGTTTCCTGCAGATGTGTGTCTCATGATTAACTGAGCTGCGCTGAGAAATTCTGTTAGCTCTGCAGGTACCTATAATCTCTTTCCAAATATTTTGACAACAACCCATAGGGTGAAACATTTGACTGCAGAAGCTTACTGACGGGATTAAGAACTGTTATCTAATCCAGATTTCTCCTCTAATAAGCCATCACTTTATAGCAATTTGGAGACCTTCACAAATCTGTATGTGGCTTCTGTTAGCCAACCAAATCAAAAATTGTTATGGAGGCAGACAGACAAATAACTGCACAAACAGCAAGGATTTTAGTAATTTTTGCTTCCATTGGAAACCAAATAAAAAGAAAAATCCTGCAACATGCAGAGATAAAGCTGCCCTGCCTGACCTCTACCTCCGTCACCTGGCACCTGTGCCAAATGATTACAGAAGGTAATCCTTCTCTTACACAGCAGCAACATTTTAGCCCTCTTTCCATGCAAACGCAAATTAGGATATGAAGTGTAGATAAGGTCTTTGGGATGGAATATTTTTGCCAAGATCTGCAGTTAGATCAGAAAAAAAAAAAAAGCTGACTATCAGAGGTTTAAAAATTTGCTGCCTGACCTTCAGTTTTTCTAGAGGGACACACTTACCAGTTTTCTTAAGCCTAAGGCACCTACCTCCTATGAAACGATGGTGGAGACAGAAGTTATTTAATCAAAAGAGTGGAGACTGACATCCCTTCAGAGTGTCGTCAGGGGCATCACACACTCTAAAGGGCATTGCTCAGGCAGATTTGTGGTGCCTAGATGCATGACTGTGGATTCAGGGGTCTGGACATCATGCACTCTAAAGGGCACTACTCACACCACTTATAAACCAAATACTTATGAAGAATCTCTCAATCACATCTGAGGCAGAGTAATACCTTCCTCCAGCTAAATTAACACATACAAACAATCAAACTGAATTGAGCTAAGCACTATCTGGTATTTGAAAAGGCATCATATCTCAGCACAAGAAAACACAGGAAAGAGAAGAGGGGCAGGAAAAAACACACACAGGCAGGGAAACTACATCAAGAAAACAACCACAGAAAAGTTATAATTTCCTTTTCTCTCAAATGGGCACTTAACAATTGCAGGAAATATCGCAAGATAACACCTTGCCAAGACACAGAAAAAGCATATGAGGCAAAGATATAACCAACACTCTACTTCATGTACACAAACGATCTGATTTTTACTGAACATGCTTTTCAAAGGCCACAGGATCAGAAACAGCTGCATACTTGGAAGCAACATATATGGTGCAAAAATACATTGTTTGTTAAATGAAATGCCATTGGAGAATAACTTAAAAAAATAAAAAAAAAGAGCAGTCCATTCTGATTCAGGATTTCAGTTCCAAAGGAACTGAAAGGTTCCAAGGAGCTATGTTTGTATGGCAGCCTTGCAGGACCTCTCCAGATTCAGAATTGCTGCCCTTCCTGGCAAAACCCGGGTCTTGCAATTTTACGGCATTTTAAGAAAGTTGTTCAAATTGGTTAATGGATAGTATACTGGGTTTCAAAACACAACTATCTCATGCAAGCCACACTTACATTTCTGCTTCCACAAGAACCCTGATGAGCTCATGTGGGTAGCTCAGACAGACCACTGGGTTTTCTCCTGGCTTGTGCATAGCTAAAAAAATACTAGTTAAATTCCCTTTGCAAGGCAAAACTCCAACTCACTAAACCCTGTTAAATCCTATAGAATTACTATTTCAGGGCTTCTGAAATACAGAATGCAAGAAAACAGGGCTGAAAAGAGCAGGAATAAAAAGTCTTTCAAGAGTGTGTGCTTCATTATATATTTTTTCTTCAGATGAGATGTAAGCTACAGGTATGGCTGTCAGACTCCAGCACAGTCCAAGGTCAAAATTAGGCAGAAGGCAGACTGTACTTTGCAGGTAAGAGACTGTTTGTCAGTTGCTCAGCTGCACCTCACAAAAGTAAATCTGAGAGAAGCAGCAAACACTGAACAGGAAACCCAGCAAGAGCTGTGAACTAGTAAGTGTTTTTCGAGATGGGTTCACAACACCCCATGTGATGTCATTTATTCCCTGCCCTGGGGCAGGATCATCTTTACCTACACCACTCCTCCAAATTATTGATTTAAAATGGTATTGGAAGCCCCCACATTTGAGGACTTCACAGGCTCTCCAGATGAGCTCTTCCAGTGCTCCTCTCTATCAAACAGTGATTTGTCCAAAGTCTAGCCATCATCATCTTTGTTGTAATTTTAGCCTTTAATTTCTTTTCCACTACAGACACAGGGAAAAATTCTTTCTAGAAACATTTAACCCTTTTGAATAGTCCTCCCTCAATCTTCTCTCCTCTAGTCTTAAACAATGCTAACTCTTTGAATTTCTCATTTTTCCCCTCCGGACTCTGTACCATCAGCCCCAAACTTTCCAAAACCACACTGCTCACTTTGTGGTTTGGTCTTGTTGCTGCCACGCCACTGCTACTGTTTGACATACTGCTGGTTTTGCCTCTCCACTTCCTCAGGGGACAGACGTCTGTCTGTGAGGGAAGGCACACTGTGTTTGCAGGTCCTCCCAGCTCTGCTATGGCAGGATTGAGTCAACACACACTTTTCCAGCCACGCACAGTTCCTGATGACCAAATTCAGTGCGGAGTGGTGGTACCAGCATGTCACTCAAGAACAGAACAGGGAGGGATGGTGACAGCCTTTGGCCTGTGAGGTTGTATGTGAGCAGTGGTGATGTGGGCACTGATGTGTTAATGACTCTGTGGGTCACATGAAAGGACAAACTGGTGTTTCCTAGCAAAGGTCTATACCTGAGGAAGCAAAATCTGAAGGGAAGAACCACCACAGACAAGTTACAATCCACATGTACAGCAGACACATAAGATGCTTGGCATTACACATCTATTCCAAAGAAAACGCTCAAACCAAATGCACCAGAGAGGAGCGCAAGGCAACAGCTAGTATGACCTACTGATCTCCTGTTGCACCTTTACTGCCCAGTGCAGGCATTACCAAGACATGCTGGTGCCATGTTCACATGGCTGTGATGAAGAGCAAAGTGTGCAGTGAGAAAAAGGAGTTGCCCCTGTGGGACAGTGACTTTACTGGCTCTTTTCAGAACTACAGTCTCTTACCTCTTTATAGCCTCCCAGACTTTAATGCCATCATCCCGGTAATAGTAGTAGGGGATATCCTCTTTGCTGTCCATCCCTTTAGCTTTGATCTCATCAGGGAAGCAGAGTGAGCTGTAAGTCAGATCCTTCATTGCTTTCTGAACCATTTGTACGTGTCCTCCTCCACCTGTAGCATTTGCCTGCAGGAAGAATAGCAAGACATGAACATAGATAATGTTTTCTTCATGTTGAGATTGGCTTTCCAAATCCCCAGGAGATGGCAGTCAACATGTTGGTGAGTCTGTTTTTACCAGCAAAAAAGCACATCTCCACACACAAAAAGCACCAAACTGCAGAGTTCCAGGTCTGGACATTCAGATTTCACACAGTTCTGAACTGGTGACTTTGTGGTGAAAGATACCATCTTTAGCACAACAGGAAATGAATTCACCATCTCTGTGTCTCAGATGATGCTGGTTGTTTCCCTTTTAGTAGAAAGGTCAAGAAACAACGTGGTATGTGATGGTTAAAGAGTTAAAACACATAGGGAACCATGAAGAATCATGAAAATATGCAAAGGGGATTACTTACCTTGTCAAAAAGGCCACATTCACAAATAAGCTGTTCTCGGGCTTTGGTATTGATGGCTATTGTGAACCGCATGTGTGGCACCAAGAGCTGTAAAATGGGATGAACAATGAAAGAAAGCAAATTCTCTGACTGAATTTAACAGCAACCACGTATAGAGTTTGATGTCCTGGATGACAGCAGCTAGCTGTATGCTGCCTTGCAAGGCAGCTAGTTGAATCATCTCAACCGAGCAATTACCAGGACTTAACTTTTGGTTTGTTAAAAGTAATGTGAAACCTCCCTGACCTCCACATATCCCTCATGCAAGAACCAACCTTGAAGAGGGGATGCACAGCAGGCAGCTGCCGGAACATAGCTATGCTGAACACCTCTGAGACTAAATGTGTCCGTAACAGATGGGTCACTGTCTGGTGGATGTGGAAATCAGATGAGCGAACCCAAATTTTGGCCAGCAGCCAGTCATACGTGGCATCTGAAGGAAGGAATATGGGATTTTCTGGCCCAGGCTTTTGACCAAGCTGAAAGACACAAAAAGAATACAAAACCCAAGTCATTCACATTTAAGATGAGACAATAAGAACTGTGCTCCTTTAAAGACCCTGACAGCAAGCCCACCTGGATCGCAATTGGTACAATTTTATTCTCCAGATTCTTGTACAGCAAACAGATGGGTGCAGCCAAGTACTGTATTGTGCATGGGTCTGTTTTATTGGCATCCACACCATCCAGCAGTTCATAGTCCACAATGAAAATGTTTCCTTGCTGGAAAAAAAAAAAATTAAAAAAAGCCTGATGTGTTTTAACAGATATGGGCAAGAGGAAAGAACACAGCAAAGTGTTCCTGGTGGGAAGGACAGAAATAGGGCAGGGCAGCAGCTGGAAGGCAGATGAGAAAGAAAAAAGAAAGCACACAGGGAGGATAAGAAAGAAAAGCAGAAAGGCAGAAGCCGCAAGGCTCAGAACTAAAGTTGGGAAGTCTTGGCCAGAGACTGGGTTGTGCCCTGCAGTTACAAGTGGCTGCAGGCCCACCCTTGCTCATGGTGGCCCAGGGGTGATGTTTGCCACTGGCACAGCAAGCACCTTTACACAGACTACCTGACTTGTGTCTACTGAGCCTGACAGCAAACCTTTCAGCAAAAAGTGGATATATATTTGGTATTCATGCAGTGACACTAAGGCGCAAAGAAGTTTTGTGCTGTTTCATCCCCCATGCTGATTGTACAGACAAAAGGAAGGCACCATCCCTGCCAACCCTTCTTCAGAAGGTTAGTTCAGCTCTGCAGGTGACAGAGGTTAAGATGATTCTAGGGAAGGGTAGGACGTTTTGTCCCTCTGAAGCTCCCTAACCTTTTAGACAAAGCCACTGAAAAGGACCCTTCACCTCCTGGTGACACCTCTGCAACCTGGCCTGCAGCCGAAGAGAGGAGATGTAGCTGAAAGCAGCTAGAACAGGGTTGGGATGTTAGAGAACATGAGAAGGAGCAGATGGAGTCCAACTTCACTTGGAGCCTCACCTTTACTTCCTCCTCCAGGGTCAGGTTCCTCTCCAGACTGCATTCTACCATATCCATAGTCACTGGCAACTTCTTGGGTATCTCCGTGCATCTCCGGATCAGCACGGGATTGCACCCATTCAGGAACTGGTAGCCAAACATAAAATCTTCCTTCCAGTGCTGCATCACATATTCTAAAGGAAAATGAGTCTGCAGCATCAATATCAGTGCATTTTGGATTTCTCCCTTCCTCCCCACCTTTTGTTATACTCCACTGCAACTTTGACTAAAGAAAGTTGCAAGAAAGGAATTCCAAAAGTGGATTTTTTTTTAAATCACTTAAACGGACAATGCAATCTTTGCTTTTCTCTTTGAGAAGAATGGAATTGATAATAATTTGTTTCTTCATATACAGCAGCTATGAAGAGTAAAATATTCCATTCCAAGGAAAAATACTCTCTCCATCTGCAGACCACCTTTTCAGGTCTTCCACAGCATTTTTAAATCTCACTCTTCAAATTCTCAGGGTATGCTGTACAGACAGATAAGCCCCAAAATGACGGCACTGGCAGGGGAAGGGAAATATTCAACATGGGAAGGGAAATATTCAACATGGGAAGGGAAAGAACAGCAGCGGATGGAGCAGTTCACTTGGCTGGAGCTGGGTGGGTGCTTCCTGGGGAAGGGTTTTGGCTGTGGGCTTCTCACTAAGGGTCCTCATTGGCTGTTTTAATGTTTTTTTTTTCCTGTTTATTTTTCAATTGTTAATATAAACCTAGATTAACAACTCTTCTGAATAAAATGGTAGTTTTAGGTACTCCATCTTCTATTACATGTGTAGTAATACTGCATGTTTCCAAACTTGCAGTTCTCAGTTTCCTAATATATTGCCACTTCAGCCTACAACTTCAAAGTCAGAAAAAACATGATTAATATAAAAAATTCCATCGGTATCTTCAAGGGAAAAACAAACGACTTAACCAAGTAACATTTCCCACTATGGCCTATTTTCAGAAAAAAAAAAATCATTTTTCATTCAAAAAAATTTTAAGAAAAAAAATCAGAAAACCTTTTTCTGAACTCAATTTGTTTTTCCAGGAAAGGTGAAAGGATTAAAAAGAGAGACCTGGAGGAATGCAGTGATAATTAAAAAAAAAAAAAAACTCACATTTTTTTCTAACAGAGGAGGAAAAGTTGAGTTTACTTAAAGTTTATATTTACATCATCTCTGTCAACTGCACAGTGAGTTTGGAGCTGTGTCTGAAGTCTATAGGGAGTAAAAAATGACTCATCTCCTTGGACAGAAACTGCATGACTGAAAAACATCTTGAACCTGTTTCTGCCGGGGTAGGGCTTGCAAATAATCATATTTGGTTACATTAAGAATCAGTCTCAATTATATTAAAAATTTAAAACTCGCAAAGTTGGAGTATTCCTCACGGACATGGAAATATTATCAATTAAATTAAATGTAAATTATATCTAAGCCTTGTGTTAAAAGTAGGAAGCAATCTTATTAAATGTAACAAATTGCTGTAATTAGCTTTTAATAGCTCTGGACTCCTTGTGTGTTTTATTTTATACCTGAGACTGTAGAAATTCCTCCTATTTTTGTTAACTGGTCCTTAGCCAGCCTGAAGAGAGGAAATACTTCAGAGCAGGAGGGAAAAGTATATTCTTTTGCAGACTGAGAACAGGCCATTTACATGCACTTGAGGAGCCACACAGTAACTACTGAATAGTATCTATGTATCTATTATAGCCAGTAACACAGTAAAATAAAACCAAGTAATATAACTGCCAGCCATAGTATCAGGTTGGGTTTGGCTCACAAATCAAAGGCTTCCAAGCCCTGCTTTGCAGAAGTGACACCACCAGCTCATTCTGTCTGCAATACCTTTACTCAGCTTTCAAATAACTGCTAAGATTTCATACTGAGAAAGATTAAAGAAAAGAAGAATTTTCTCTTTGTATCTGAATACTGCATCAGTGGAAGTTTTAGCAGTACCAAAGATACTCCAGAAACCAAATAAGCATGAACACAAAAGTGAAACTCAGGCTCTTACAGTGTTATTTTTTTTTCTAGTAAGAAGATGTGAGCATGAAATTGTAAATGCAGCGCCACATTTAATGCAGTATGCACCAGTAATTCTGACACATTTTTGAAAAGAGGTAACATTTTGGGTAGATGCCGCAAGCCTTTTTAAGCACTAACTTGCGCTAATTTCCAGTCAGAATTATGGTTCCTCTGGTTGTGGTCTGATGGCCTATTTTGTCTGCAGCAGAACCAGGTAAAGAAGCTACAGCTCCTAGGTCATTCTCAGCTCTGTGCAACCTCTCCCCTGACCTGCTGGACTGATGGCATGCATTTTCATGCTTGAAACAAGTTCTGTCAAAATGACCCCTGTTAGGAACAAATTACCACCAAAAGCATTTGAGTTGCACCTCACAATTGGCGCAGATGGCCCACAAGAACTGACAGAGGGGAGCTACAGCAGAATTGAGGCATGGTTACCTCCCCATGTCGGCACAGGAATGAGGAGCCGGGAGCTTTAGCAGCAGTGTAACCAGGACCAGGCACATGGCTGGGATGTTAGGCAACAGACTTTAATTTGGACTATGCAAGAGGCCAGAGGGCTGATCCTAGCACTAACTTTTAGTGGAGAACATTTCCAAACAGAGCTCTTAGCAGACTGTTCATGTATTTAGATGACTGAAGCGGGAGATATGTGAGCAAACTTTCAAAAAGGCCTTAACAGTTAATATGCTCTGAAAACCCCACTGAACTATCTTTAGGTTTAAATGGTAAACACAACTGAAAATTAGTTCAATGGGACTTGCACATATCTGAAAAATAGGTTTCTAAAAGCCAAAAGAGACTATGATGCCCAACTGGCTTGATGTCCAGTATAACTCAGGACAGAGAACATCACTGAGCAACCCCCAGCAGTTTTAGCTTGTATGACATTGTAAATTAGAGAAGTTGTGGATGCCCCATCCCTGGAAGTGTTCAACGCCAGGTTGGATGGGGCTTTGGGCAACCTGATCTAGCGGGAGGTGTCTCTGCCCATGGCGGGGGGGGGGGGGTGGTGGTGAAACTGGATGACCTTTAAGGTCCCTTCCAACCCAAACAGTTCTATGATTCTATGATAACTTCATCTTTTGGTCTTGCAGGCTGTTACTATGATCAGCTGTCTAACATTAGAGGCTGTTTACGATAAATAATGTGAGAGCAGAAGTGTAGATCAGCCACTTCCATCCTAATCAGATATATTCACAACAACAAATTAGTCATTTGACAACGCAAACACAAGCAAATGCTGATAAACCCACCAGAGATTGTGTTGCTGATTCTCACGAAGATCTTCTCAAAATCCGCGAAGTCACTCCAGGAGGACTGGAACATGTGCATAAACCGGTTGATATAAAGATTCTCCATTCTAAAAACAAAACAAAGTCCTGAACTGTTACATAAATGCTAAACTTGTTATTAAATGCAAAGGACTTATTTTGATTAGATGACAGTGGATATAGAATAAGGTTGGCTTTCCACTAACACTTCAAATGTGCAAAGAAAAGAACATTCACTGCACAAAGATGGGTGGGGAACATAACAGAGCAAAGGAAGACCACAGTGTCACAGGAAATCCTCCCAAACAGAATTTGAGGGATGAACAACTCCAGAAGTCTGGAGTTATAAACAGCAAACTAAGACTGAAGGACATTAAAATGAACTGCATTAGAAATGGCCGAAGAGGGCAAAAAGCCTGGGTGAGGGTTTCTGCTTGCTGATAGTGTAGGTCACATAAGCATCTGAAGTCTTCAGGATTATCCCCACCTACACATGATTAATCCTGCAAATCTAAGGAATTATACATTGCCAACAGCATCTTAAGATCCAGCGCTGCAACAGACAAAGGAATCTCCCAGCCATATCTTCTTCTTTCTAAGTTCGGTTTTGCATGTCTCAAGAAACAGAACTTTCCCTCCTTTCTTCCACTATTCCCAAGTCCCATATAACTCTCACAACTCTCATATTTTTCCTTAAGTTTGTACCCTGTCCACTGTTACACTGTGCCTGCCTTTGGGTTTTCAAACACGCCTCAGGTGTCTTCCTTCCTATTGCATCCAACCTAAAGGAAGACCTCATGCCTTCACGTCAGTTGTGCAGATAGCTATCCCAAGTTCCCAGAACACAACAGGGTAGCTAGATAGGAGCTATCAAACTAATTCCCCAGAGCTTTTCAGTCTAACCAGCCAAAAACGTAAGCGTAGATTTTCAACCCAACATGCCAGGCAAGTACATTGCTGTTCCTTGGGACAATGTCTTTTGTGTCACACCAGTGCTCCAGAACAGCTGGCTATCTGCAATAAAGCTTCAGTTTCCTATTTCACAGCGATGTGCCCTTACAGCCAAAGACAACAACAACAACAAAAGTCCCTGCACTCTGTTAAACATTTTGCAAGTTTTACTTGGCTGTGAGTCAGGATCTCTGACAATATATTGCAGACTGGTAGGAAAGGATGGCTAGATGGGCTGCTAAGCTCCCTACTTCTCTTATCGAACTACGCTTGATGACAAAACCCCCATCTGATCTCCTGGGAGGCACATCTTTCCAAAATATGGAGGGACCAGCATGTTATCAGAATCACAGATGTAGAAATAGTGGGTGATCTTAGAGCAGCCTGTTCCCATCTCAGACTACCTCACCATTTGATACAGCACAATGCAGCTTGGCCTTGTGAGACAGCTCTGAAGTGGACTCACAGGCCAGAGGGTTCCTATTTTCCTCATTAACCCTGTATTATTTCAAAGAACTCAGCAGGATTTCTCAGGCTCATCCAACAGCTCGGACTCTGTTTTTTCAATGACATGAGAAGTGCAAGTGGGTGGGCAGTGACTTTATTGCCACAGACAGAACACACTCCAATGCGGCTAACCACACCTATCATCACTTCAGTGAGGAGCTGCTGGGAACAGCTTTTCTTCAGCAGGGTGTCAAGGGCACCCTGATACCATCTTTTGCTATCTGACTGAAAGGCCTAATTTTTCCAAATAGCCAGAGGAGAGAGTATCTTCAGTGGGTGACACTGAGCACTAAGTCAGATGCCTAAGGTAGCACATGACAATAATTCTCCTTCCTGTGCCTTTCATCAAAGCCTCCTGTCTACAGCCAAAACAGTCTAGCAAGGATGCAGAGGCGTAGCCAGTTCTAAGTGTGAAAAGCTTAAAATATTGATTTAAAACAAGACATTTTTTCCTTCATTTTTTTCCTACTTTGTTTGACTGCAGGTCCAGCTGGGAGAAAAGAATCAAATTTTGAGATTCAATGAAACATAAAAGGTGAACACGTCCTTACCTTGCACTAAAAAAAAAAAAAAAATTTTTTTGCAAAATTCCACAAACACTTACGCTTTAGAGTAGTTCAGGACGAAGTCAATTCCTTTCTCATTGTCAAACTGGATGTCACGGGGCAGTTCACTGTGAGAATGGGCATCAATGCTCAGTGGAAAGCCAGGATGCCACTCCTTCCAGCTGAGAAAACAAGAGAGATTGAATTAACTACTTAATGTTACCAGCACAAGAGCTGTATCATTCATTCACCTGCACTGCTTCTGTGACTCAACTATAAAGAAAACTTGCAGCAGACTCATTTGGGACAAAAATAGTGACTTACACTATATTAATACCTACCAGTAACCTACAGAAACCTACCAGTAACCTACAGAAACCTGAAGTACAATAGAAGCCATCTACTTGGCCACCTACCTTCACAAAACCTGAAGTATCTTATTATCTGTGATATTTCCAAACACCTGTCACATTTGGTTGAAATTGGCAGTAGCTACAAATTTACTGGGACAGGAGGGGGTAGAGAGAAAGATGGCTGTGTAATGCCCACCGTTTGATCACATTATCCTAATCCTTGGTGCTACAGTTTTGCAGAACTGAAATACAGCTGGAACAGGGTGAAACAAATAACCTGAGATTTGGAGTAAGCAGTGACTTGATAATGTTTTGTTAATTGTATCTGCATAGTGGAAAGACACAGAAAGACAGACACAGAAACACACAGGAGTTGTAACTAACTTGCGCCACAAGTCTCTGGTGACCAAATGCATGCTCAGACAGCTACCTACATAAGATAAAAATAATGCTTTACCCAACTGGCATTGCAGAAGTCACTGAGCAGGAATATTATCTGCCCTAAATTTGCAAAAAATACTGTGAAATGACTAGCAGCTAAAAGTACTCAGACATGTATTTAGTTTTCCTCCAAAAGGCAACTGTGCCAGAGACACACAGTCTTGCCTCAACTCCTCAGAAGAGCCTCACCTTCACAGCACTCATTTTCTGCAATGTAGGATCTTGCCCTGTGCCCCATTTTTACTTCAAAAGAAAGCGGGCAATTTGTAAAGAAGGTTTCAATGGTATTTCCAAATTTCCTGCTGCACATAGATTGCTTTGGGCACTGTCAGTTAATGCACATGAACTGCAAATTGCTATTTTCCTGGAACTAAAAGTGGTTTTGCCTTCCTTTTTGCATATATAAATAATTTTTTGTGCCACTCATCTTTTGATCTAGCTTTTCCTCTGCTCTGTTTCCCATCATTTGTGTTCAAGATCTTTTCTTAGTCAAATGATATCAACAACACATATGTCAAACCTCAATCCAGCAGTTCTGAATGGACCCACTGTTATTCTTCTCTACTGATAAGGAGGGGCAAGTGAGAGAAACTTTTGTTCTTTTAACAGAGAGTATGTTTCTACAGAAAGGAAATGCATGTCTTCTGGAATTACCCACTGATAAAAGATAGCATTTTCCTGTTGTGACCTTCTCTTGATTAGGAACAAAGGTCCATGACAGTATAGAGGTGGATCATACAACTGTGTTTTGATAGCACATTCCAGACCACTCAAACAGGGCCAGATCTTCCACTGCACCCTGTGCAAGAAGCAATTAAAACTAATTTGCTAGAGCAGCCAAGGAAGTTCTGCTAAGAGATGGCAGGCTTAGATGACGTTCCAAAACTGGAGTACTGCTTGCAAAATGCAAATTAAATCTGTCTTTGACCATTCTTGAAAGAACAACTGTGGGTCAGAGGCTGTACACATGCAGAGACTGTACCTCCGAATTCCACCTTAAATCTTCCAGACAGGCTTATCTGGGATTCAAGTATCTCGTAATGCCACTTGCAGCAGCATGGCCATCATTTACATGAATTCCATCTAAAGTAAGAGCATAAATGGCCAACATGCAAACTTACTTTTTTTTTTTTTTTTTTTTTTTAACCCAGCAATTCAGTATTTAGAGGAATATGATGATCTGAATATATTCTGCCAACCCCTGACACCTGATGAGAACAGGCCCTGGACTTTCTGGGGAGCTATGAGAGACTCACCGATATGTTTTTTGACGGTTCTCAAGCTCTTTGCGTCTGTGCTGCTTGAGAATCTGGGTCTTGTCATCCCGGGGGAGCTTTGCTGTGAACCAGGGAAAAAAGACAGGGTTATGAGGTTTCTCTATCCCCACACAGGTCTTGAGGAGGACAGCAATGTTTCCAAACCTTCAAACTTCTGACCTATACCTTTACAAAGTTTCTGTGGGAAATGCTCACATGATCCAATTGAGTACCTCAAGTAGAAATGCAGGTCCCTAGACAGTCTGTGGAAAGAGATAATCTCCTAACTTGGTGCCTCCCATAGGCAGGAAATTTGGATAAGCTAAGAACATCTGTCTTAACTCTGTATAAAACCTAGATTCCTAACATAGACACTTGCTGCACTTATCTGGTGTTAAATGGTCTGAATAGGATCATGGGAATTCATTTTATATTTCAGCATCTAAGGGTGTTTTCGCTGATCAAAGAAATCACAACCACAATTATTCTAGCAAATCTTCTAAGTTAAAATACAACACTGGGAAACATGTCCTACCCTCTCTCCTTACACTGCACTCTCCTTGCGCAATGAGCGCATTTTTGTATCATGAAAACAGAAAGAAAACCAGGGAGGCTTCATTCCTTGACAGCTTGCTCTTCTGGCCGCATATTCACTATACCACTAAATAACACAGAGGCTTCCTTAGTGATCAGGAGAAAGGGCAAGGTATATGGCTTACTTTACATATGCAAATGGAAAGGCAGATAAAGCCCATAGGAGTTCCATGGAAATACCTATTTGGGGTTGGACACTTCAAAGGTAATACAACTGTTAACATATATGGCTAACAATTTCCAGCTGGTTGTGTTTAAGTTACCAACAGGGTTTCACTTGATTTTGTCCTCTACCTCACCATACTCTGAATGCCATGAAAAGCTGCTTTTTTATGGAATGGTTGCAGTTGTTACAAATCAAACTATGAAGCATGAAAAGTCCCCTCTGAAGACCAAAACTAAGGAAACTGACACATAGTTGTCATGACATGACAAAAGGCTTTAAACACACAGTTCTTCAGCATGCAGTATGTCTAACCAGGCAGCCAACACATTAACGGGGAGACAAGCATCTATTTCCATCATTTCGTATATTGTCATTTGTTTTCAGGCATTCATGCTGCAGACCTCTACAACAACCAATACTAGGAAAACACAGAGGGGAACAAGGAAACACTGGTGAAAAACACCCGCCCCAACCCTGATCACAGTAAGTGGGTAATTGAAGACTGTTAAAACACAAATTTCGGGACTAGTAGGCTACTTTGAACAGAGCACAGAAGTGCCGTAATGCTTCTCTCAGTTGGTCTCTGCTACTCACAGCAGCCATATCTATCTCACCCTGCTTTCTCCTGGACTTGATAACATGCAAAGAGAAGGGGCCAAAAGTGGAGCTGTTGTTTCATGTTGTTTCACCTGCTGAGCAACCTACTTTGGGATTTTATTTTACTCTCAAGAAAATGAGGCAATTTCCAATCATTTAATCATGGGCCATTTATGGGCTTAGCGTGAAACAAAGATGGGACATTAATTATATTAGCTCAAGAGGGCTATGGAGATGTGGAACAGACAAAAATTTGGCATTAGGGTCAGCCTTCGATTTCAAGACTAGCATACTGAGCAAGGGAAAGAGCACTCCCTTGCATGTGTTTCCCAAAACATCCAACTCAACCGCGAGTGTCCAGCCTGACAAAGAAAGTGGTCCTAGTCAGCAGGGACAGCCCATTCCCTTGGATGCAGAAGGGTTCTGGCAATGGTTCTCCACATGATAGAGAAGACTGGGATGTACATCAGGAAAAAGGAAGGAGAGGTGGGAGAATTCTGGGAACTCCACAGGAAATCTGGTTTCTTAAAGTGCTCACCTCTTCCATCTCGAAGGACAATCTCTTTTTCATCTGTAATCCAACGGTAACATGGAAATTCCAGATAATCACCCAGTGGTGTTTTTACAGTGACATACTTAAGGTACCAATCATCTTGGTACCAATATTTTCGTTTCTCAATTTTTATTAGCTGAATTTCTCCAAGGTCTTCTTCCACTGTCACATCATAGGAGTCAACCTACAGAGCAGAAATACAGTCAATGGTCCACTGCATACACAGGGAGCACAACCAGCACTACACCAGCATACCTGGCCTTCCTGGTGGCCTGGTATGGCATGGGTACAGCAAAACTTTCTCGCTTCCACTGGTTGAGAAAAGGAAGGGCCATTATGGGATTGCAATGCAATAGAAAGATGAATAAAAGAACAAATAAGAACACGCAGAGCACTTGAGAAATGAAGAAACATTTTGTATGCAAAGCAAAAATGGTATTACTCCTTGAAATGTTTGCAAGTCTGAGAAAAATCTACAGACCATGAAAGTTTTTGCTACTGCCCTAGCAATAGCCAAAAGAGAGATTGGTTGGGCAAGTCTATTCACGCAACTGGACTGGAAGGATGACCATGAGATCAACACACTGGATTAAGAATCAAAAGATCAGTGTGTATTATTCAGATAGTCTTCAGACTCAGGACAGAATCCAGATCACCTGAATTCCCTTTGCCTCATGCTTCTTGTGGCTGATCTGCTTCAGTTCTCCATTTTAAAAATGAGGACAATGATGCATTTTTTGTCTTTATCACTCAGATTCACAAAGGAATGTAAGCAGCTAACTGAAAGCAAGGTTCACAAGAACCCCATCTAGCTCTGTAGGTACTTCAGCATCTTCAGGCACTCAGCCTTTCACAGAAAACAAGTCAGCATGTGGAAACATGGCTTAGTTCCATCCTTAGTTTAGAGTTAGCTCAAAGGCTCAACTCCCACAATGAGGAGAGACCTCAGAGTGGCACAGTAGCTAGTCTGGTTAGTCCTTTCCCATGCTAAGGGTCACAGGAGCTTTCCACCGAGCGGGTACTGATGGCTTGGGCCACACACACCTCCCCCTTCAGCTGTGTCCTCACCAGCCACCTACGGGGACAGGCCCCAGAAACTTTGGGCCTGTCCCCGTAGGCCTTGCCAGGAAAGGCAAGAAACCTTACTCAGCCTTGCTAGGAAGTGTGTATTTCTGGCCATGTGCAATAGCAAACCTAAGCAGCCAAGTGCTCTAGCTACTGAGGTGTGATGAGTGGCTGAACTGAGGACCACATAGAAGTAGTCACCCAGACAGAACAAGATACCTCTGGCCACCAAGGTCAGGCACTGGTTTACTGTGAAAATCCTCTTTCCCACAACGCTGCTTTCAGTGCTGCAGCATGGTCAGGCCTGGGAGAAAGCTGGCTGTGAACATGCTGCTCCCCTCAGCACTTCTTGCCCGTGCTAAGCACCACCAACCCAGAGCAATGGCTGTGATGAATGAGGATTAAGCACCTCACTAAATGGGCTAGTGTATTTAGGATGGTGAACTCTTATCCCAAAGACAGCTGCTTCAGTCCACTCATGAGATGCATGCAGTCTCTTACTGCATGCCGGGACAGCACCGAGGAAACTGTAGTTTTGGTGGCACTTGAACTACCAGAACAGAAAGAAATGAGTAATCGTTTCCAGTATGACCAGTAAGGAACCACATGGTGCTAGGCAGTTCTGGAGAATGAAAACTGACTCTCACTTTCCAACAGCATAAACAGCTCAGGGCAAATAGGAGCAGCCAAGTGCTCATTGTAGCAAAGCTGAATTGGCTACAGCAGTCAGGACAGCAGCAGCCAAACCCCGCTCTGAGCAGATGATCTGCTAAACACAATGTGGTTACAAGTAGAGACTGCATTCTGTCATGTTTTTTCTAAATGCGGACAATAATCTTAGAAACAAATCAGTTGCTGATATTGAAAGGGTGAAGCACTCTTCCTCTATAAGCTGCAGGGTCTGTAGGCATTCACCTCCTTGCATGTGCTTTGTCATTTGGCTCCTTGCCTAGACACCATGCTCTGCTTGTTCCTTTCAGGAGGACTTTCTAAGCCCTCTCCAGGCAGGCATTTGATATATACCCACTATTACTTTCTTATTTGCTTAAAAAAAAAAAAAAAAAAAAAAAGAAGGCAGCTATTTCACATAAGGACCAAAACTGAAATGTGAAGCAAGATTAAATTCCAGACAGGGAAAAAAAAATGTAATTTATAAATGTCTCTGGCACCTGTTATTTCAACTGTTACAAAAATAAGATTCATAGCACCCATACAGTTAGAAGAACACACATGCTAAGAAGGACCCCTCAGTATCCTTCTCTTTCTCATTTTAACCCAAGTTTCCCACATTACTGATGCCAAATACCCTTTTCTGTGACCTGTGCATGAATTACTATCTGTGATAATCACTTCAGGATGAAGACATCTACCTATCCGCCAAAAATTTGGGATGACAGACTTTAGTTCTCTCACAACTTGCTACATGAAACTACCAGCTTTCATAAAGTTCATCACATCTAATTGACTCACAGAAGTGAGAGAAAAATAAACAACCAAACCCTTTAGGCTTTGAAGTCCAAGCTGCAGACAATGAAAGATAGTCTGTCTGTCTTCCCCAAAAGATGTTCTTCAATAAGCTTTGAAACTGTTCAAGCCAGATTGCTACACTACAACTCTTATGAAGTTGTTTCACACCAACAAAGATATTGGAATTTCTTCTAACAAGCAGCCTAATTTCACTTTAAACTCCAATATTTAAAATCAGTATTGGCGTCACGTATTTTGATATGCTGAGACTTAACAGACTAATATCAGTTTGAGCTATATTCCCCCTTTCCTACTCAAGCTAAAGACATCAAACAGTTTCTTTTAAAAGCAGGCTTATCATGTCTTACATCAGAATTTGCAATGTTTTTGTTAACAGCCCACCCATACAAACAAGGTGATAGCAAATGGGGGAACTGTGCTTCACAAACAGCATGGCAGTCCTTGGCAAGCTTGGAATGACAGCATCTGCCTGTCAGAACTGGAGCTGAGAGATGAAAATCACAGAGCTAAGATTTCAGCCGGCATATTAAAATGATGCCTCTCTTTCTTCGTGCATATCCAAGCCGAAGAGAAACAGTTCTTTTGGTAGAGCTAATAAATACACTTGTTGTAAACATTTTGAAAGCTTACGTTGCTGGATCTTGAGCCCTTTCACCCCTCTCACACACACTGTCCCAGACCAGCTAGAAGCATAATATGTACAGGTAAATCCGTTCCCTTGATGATTCAAGATTTTGAACCAGATGTGGAGACTGAAAAAAGTTAAGCAGCTTTTCTCAGAAATCACCATAACAGTCAGTGACTTGAGCCACCACTATGGTGATCTGTGACTGCAGGACCTGTGCTCCTGGCTAAATGGATGGATATGCCTTCCTCCCACAAATGCAGATTGCAAATACCACCCTGATCTTTGCCTATCCCCCCCGTCCAACATCCTCAGCTTCACGTGTCAATCAGCACAAGCAATTCTGGATGATGCCTAGAAAACATAGGTAATAGGCTCAGATTATTTCCCATTCTCCAAATCTTCTTTCCAGAATGCAGTACTCAAACTGTTTCTAATTCAGGTTAATTTCCCTGCAACTTCTCATTTTCTCAATAAGAGGAGTGACCGTAAGCTTGTAACAACAAACTCTCCACCAGGCTCAGGTTTCGCATTGAGTCAGTATTTCTGCAATTCTGTATGTCTTTTCTAAGACCAGACAGCACCTTGCAAAAGAGCCACTAGTCTCAGGCTATCATACCATTTATCTCAAACTTGGTCACTTCCTGCTCATGTACCTCTTTACGCAATTACAACACAATTAATTCTCTTTTCAATTTCAATATGATCTTGTTGCATTTGGCAGTCCAGAGCTGGAAGCAACCACCTTTCAGAGACACAGACCCAATGAAACCACAAAGCTATGTGAATAGCTTGCGTTCATCACTGCAAAAGGAATTTAAACACATCAAGACTAATGCAATAACCTATAGAGCAATAGTAAACTACATCTGGATCAGAATTGCTTTGTATTTTGCTATTTGGGATTTTTTTTTCTCCAACTTTTCACTCATTTCCAGTTCCAGAGCTAGTCATGTACAGAGGAAACACAGGCTGAACAAAGACAGTGTCTGGACAGGGGAAACATACTGGACTATTTTTAGCCCAAGTCCTCATGAAAACCTCTTGCTGTCGAGTGTTTAGTATAGCACAGAAAGTCTGAATGTTTCCCCAAATCCTTGTTGCTCAAGGCTCAGCTACTCTTTTTAAAATTTCTCTTCTTTAAATGTTTAGCTAACTTACATTAATAAAGAATCCTCATATATTTATGACTATAGTTCCTATAATTTCACACTTATATAAATACATCTAGGATTAAAAATGAAACAGTAATGTGAACCAGACCCAATCTGTTGATAGAAATGTCAATTTGACAGCCAAGACTTTGGCATACACCCATTCCTCTGGTAAAAATTTCTTTGAGAATATTACAAGAGCCCTAAAATAGTTGCATAAGTCTTTGTCAGTGTAATGCAGAAAGGACATTCAATTAGCCTAAATGTTGCTGAGGGTTTCTAGCCATCTTATGACCATCATGGTTCTATGTCAATGGCAATTCTGGAAGCAAGGATTCCCTCCTCGCACAGCTTCCTCTACCTCCGAGCCAGGGAGGCTAAGGAATAACTGAGATTAACTAATGCAATTTTGCTAATGTAGTAAAAGTACATCAGGCGACAGAAATGGTGCAAGGCCCTGATAAATGCCGAAGGTTAGTTGTTCAAGGTTTTTATTGTATCCATTACATGGGGTCTCCTGGTAAACACATGGTGCCCTTGATGTCTGTGCAGTGAGCCAGTGATAACTGGAGCTTTTATACAGCTGACCTCAGAGTGAAAGAACAGAATTAGTGACGGCTGCTGGACTCTCCAAACTCCCGTAGCATCCTGTCCAGCAATTTACTCTCTGTAAAACCTGAGCTCTTTCTGATTAAGGGGAGCCTCCTGCTGACCAGCCTAATACTGCAGCAGGGATGACACAGACCAGCACCCTTTCTGTAAGCTCAAAGCGGACAGAGCTGTATTTCCCTTCTGGAAATAGTTGAGTTTCAGCAAAAAGCAGATGAAGGGGTAACAGGAAGAAAACAGAACTGAGGGACACGATGACATGCTGAAATTGCTCTGCACCAACAGGAACTTACTCAAAAAACAGTGAGTGAAGAAGAGCAGCTATGGCTTTCTAAATTGCCCGCGTCCAGCACTTGGAATAAGTCAGACTAAAACTAAAACTGAGCTGCCTTTGTGCAAGCCCCCTCAGTTTTCTCCTCACCCCTCTCCCTCTATCAACATTTAGCACACAAATCTTCTGTTCAGGAGTGGTTGGAGCCCCTCACCCACTGTATCTAGTAAAACTCACAATTTGCATTAATTTAAATGAAGCCATTACCAGAATAACGGAACTACTGAGACTGGCCCAACATTTAGCAATGAAACTGTAAAGTGGACAAAGCCTTACAAGATAGTACTGTAGAACTGTGGTTATCCACAGGAAAAGTGCCTTTTTTTTTTTTGTGATCACATTTAAATTGCTTGCCAGAAAAAGAAAGTTATAGGGATACTAGTGAAACACCAAGCCGGGACTGGTTTCAATTGCTGCATTTTACAAACCAATCAACACGAAACATTTTTTGCCTTCTTTGTGTTTTTGTTTGTTTGTTTGTTGTTTTTTTTTTTTTTTTTTTTTTTTTTGGGGGGGGGCGGGGAGGGGTTTTCTGTTGTTGTGTATCTGTATTTTTTCTTTTCTTCTTTCTTTGCACAATGTATTAGTAAGACTCACAGTGTTTTGGGCACAACGTTACCTGAACAGGTGCCTGGAGAACTCCACAGCGCTTTCCAAGAAAATGCCTGCAGCAACAAAACTTAGCAAACATCCTGCAAACATCCCATAAACCAGGCATACCTACAGATCACATTAAGAAAGGACTGCATATTTCTCATATCAGACAAACATATAACAATGAACGGAAATAATTAATTTGGATACTAGGAAAAGTAAAGGTTTCTGTCAAGGACCTTTGCAAGTTGGAAACAAGTTCAGAAAAACAAAAGATGGACCCTGTCTCAGAAAGCTTACTTAGCTAACAAAATATTTTGTATAAAATGCTAGGTAAACACTTTACCCAGACAAAACCTTTCAAATCTACCTAAAAGCTACATTCCTGAGGTGAATGTAAGTGCTTCTTCTAGGTGCACACATCTGCTCTAGAGCTACCAAACTCCACCAACCTCCGCTCCTCGCCCTGCAGATCCCAGTGCTCACACATCTCTGCCCCTGCCGGACCTGGTCCCAAAGCAGTTCCCAGGCAGCTGCCAGGCAGACACTTGATGCTCACAACATGGCATTTTCTCCCTGTGACAGGATCCAGTCCCCCCTAGAAGTTCAAAGCACTGTCAGCCACTTCTCAAAGATCCTGAAGCCCTCCTTTGGAGCCTAGGGATAAGAGCAGACTGCCTGGTGGCAGGAGTCCCTCAGTGCTCATCTCCTCAGCCAGGAAGGTCTCACTCCTGGGCAAAGCACACTAACTCTGAGTCTGCAGGATACTCTGAGGTCTTCTTCAACCTCTCTCACTAATGCTAAGCTTTGCTTAACGTTACTTACTTTGTTAAGTATGTGACTATTCACTGGATAAAGGAAGAAGAATGAGAGGATACCCATTTGGGAGATTAGGATAACAAGACCTCTATGCAAATGAATGTTTAATCATAAAGGAAAGTAATTGCAAGAGCAGCAGCTGGTAAGTGCCCACACCTCTGAACCTTCTAGACCACTTACCTCAGAACTTTTAACTAAAAACATTCGGGGACCGTATCTACATACACCATCAACCCTTCCTCAAAATGCTGACTTCTGTTAACCATATCTGAGGTGTCTAACGCAGAAGAGGCCGGATAGCTGACTTAGGCGGTGAACCTCATGGGTAGAAATAAGCCTCAACGCAAGGCAGCACCGTGACAGCAAAGTCCCACTTGTATATGCATCTGTAGGTCTCATTTCCAAAGTGAGTTATGCTAAAACTTTCAAAGCCACTTAAATCTTGTTAGATCTTTTGGAAGCTGTGAGTTAGGTTTACAAATAAAAGACACGTTAAAAAAAAAAGGAAAAGAGACGTCTATTATTTTGACAGCAGACAATAAACAAATAGCATGCTAAAACGGTGAGGATAAACTAAAGCATATGAGGTTGCAGACGGATAGCTGGGACGCTGTGACAAGGTGCCAAGACCCCTGAGAGGACAGGACACACACTGCAGTAGCCAAGGGCAGCAAGAGCAGCCCAGCCGCCCACCCAGCCCCAGCCCACCTCACACCTGCACGTCCTCGCTGTTTTCCAGCTTTCCCTGGAGTTGGGGGGACATGTCTCCTGGCAGGCATCCCGCCTTCCCCCAGAAGCTCCCGCCAGGAGGTACCTCGGAGGCAGCACTGCCCTGACTGCCGCCCCGGAGCATCACCCGCTAGCAGGCAGCGTGAAAGCAGCTTTCACAAGGAAGCACCGGAGCCCCCCGACAAGCCACCCCCGAGGGGCTCCACCTGCCCCGGGCAGCGCGTCCGGGGCCGCGCACTCACCGCGCCGCGCTCGAAGTCGTTGTAGAAGGGCTTGTCCAGGAGGTGCCTCTCGCTGCAGCCCGCCGTGCCCTCCAGGCTCAGGTAGACGTAGTCGTCCGTGCCCGCGAACCACTGGCTGCCCGTGGCCACCGTGACGGTGTAGGACGGCATGGTCCCGCCGAGCCCAGCCGAGCCGAGCCGAGCCGAGCCGAGCCCAGCCGCCTCCTGCCCGCTCCCCGCTCAGCGCCGCCTCCTCCCCGCAGCCCGGCCCGGCTCTGCCCTGCCCGCCCCCCCGGCCCCGCTCCGGGAGGGGACACGGGGACATGTTCCTCGCCCTCTCGCCGCTCCGGGTACAGCCGCCCCGCGCTGCGCCCTCGCTCTGCGCACCCAAAAGCCGCAGGTCCCGCAGGGCACCCTGCTCTCGGCTCCTGCTGGTAGGCGTTGTGCAAGGAACTCCTCTGTCTTGTCAAAAATCCCTCTTGTCCCGGCACAGCTGCCTGTCAGCGCATCAGAGCTGTACATACACGCACCCCCACACCACTTCCACGGTAAAAATCCCATAATTCCACAGTCCGCACCCTGCCTATAGCACGCACCAAATTTCTGCTACAATTAAGATGCTAACATTAGGACAAGTGGAGCTGTCTGATGCTGTACACTTGGCCCTTAGGCACCAAAACCTTCGAAGCTATTCTCCTGTATTTTCACCCAAAGCCGCATGCTGTAACCCAGCCGCCCGATGCCCTGCTGAAAGGAGCCAGGCTGGGCTTTGCAAATCCCAGTGTCCTGCCTCCGTTGCTCTGCGGCCAAACCAAGCACCTTGCTTCATCGCTGCCAGCCAGGTTTCTCTGCTGCTGTGAATTTCTGTGCCAGGCAAGCAGAGCAAGATCAATTAAAATCAGCTGAGGAGTGATAAATTAAAATCAGCTTTGCTCATGGCACACTTGCACCTCAGCTGCTGTGCTCACACGCATTAACCCACTCCTCACAGCCTGAGGCACTCATTAACAGCCCCCAGCCATCACATACAGATGACAGAAGTGACAGACATCAGCAGTTTGAAGTTAGCCCTGGCTCTGCCTGCTTCTGGTCTGGCAAGTCTGGCTGCAAAGTGCCTCGTGCCCCCCTCCAGCAAGGACAGGGAGCTGCAGCAGCTTGGGCTGCTGGGCACCACTGCAGATACGCTTACTGAGACTCTGCTTCAGCTTCTAAAATTGGAGCTATCCACGTGGGTCGTGGCTTGCTTGCTTGCTTACCCACTGTAGTCAGTGGTGGCCACACAGCATTGTGGACAGCTTGCAATGCCCTGTTCTTCCATCTAGAAGGTGTGACGGCACTGGGCTAAGCTCCAAACAAGTTGGAGGTCTCCTACATCTCTTCTGTACAGAGAGACTCAGCCACTTGCTATACTGTGACGCCATCAGATATCAAGGCTCTCCCACACTGAGAGTGTGTATTTACATGTAGGCACAAAAAAAATCACTGTGCCTTCCTTGGCTATATGGAATTGCTCAGCGTGAGTCTCTCGCCTGCTGCTGCTTTTTAAATAGCACCCAGAAGTGCAATATTGGCACTGGTCACATCGCACACCCAAGGTAGTTGCAGAACCCCAGCCCAGAGCTCTGATCTCTCCTCCTGAGGTTTAATCAGCAAGGGATCCTTCCCGCTACACCGTGATCCCTTCCAAGGACACTGTGACCCCATGAAAGTGCACCACAAACTCCTAAGTCTTTCCTTGCTTTTGATTTTCCCTTTATAACAGATTTCAAAGAAATCACACATCATTTTTTGCACAGGTGCTAACAGTACTGAAGTTCTTAAATTTAGGCTGACAGTCAGCTTTCACTCGCAGTTACCTGAAAATCTTTTCACACGTCGGTGCCTCAGAACCCGCTTTTGTCAGACACGAGGCCACCTTCTGGGCACCTTTGGTTTTGCTGCAAATACGGAGCAAAGCGTTGTCCAAACCTTGTTTGGTGGGTTTCCACGTTTCTTTGCATTTCAGTTCCCAAGCAGCGTTTGAACCCATCCCATTCCCCTGGGTGTTAGGTTTTGTTTTCAGACTGTTCTGGCTTCTTCTGCACAGATATGCCTGGAGAGTCTCCCTACAGTGCTGCAACTTCCCTTATCAACACAGTAAAGAAAATATTTGATAAGCTTGGTCCTGTACCTGAAATCCATATGAGCACGTTGTTCTCTCCCTCCAGCCCCTTCACAACTCTTTTTGGTCTGTTCTTTTAGAACCTTTCAATTTTATCTCGATTTCCACCTGCAATGATTTCTTGATGATAGTGTTTACTATTGGTAGAATTGCACATGCTTCATATCAAGATCCTGCCAAACAAACTAGATCATTATTCTGTGTGCAAAAAGCAAAACCAGCCCTTTTATCAAGAGACTACCTTATTTCACCCCTGAGGAGACCACACCATATGAGACCCCTGCATGGTTCTCTTTTGCGTTTTATCTGATGGTTGCTTGACGTTGGACAAGGAAACCATACTTGGAAAAGGCAGTTGGATCACCTGGCTGCATCCAAGGCGAGTGTCCTAAAGACGAGGACAAGGGACGAGCAAGCCTGCTGCTCAGGCACGCAGACAGAGGCAGCCTGCTTTCCTCTGGCCAGGCCTGGGAAGGATGCGCTGCCTCTGCCTGGTAGCCTTGTTCCTGCAGCAGGGGAAAACACCCAGAATGGTGAAATAAAACTCCCTGCCCCTTTTTGGAAGCAGGGCACGAGCCCGCTGCAGGGACAGGAGGGTTATTCATGGGTCCTGTTCCTCTAAGTACTGCTCAGATTCACTGTGTCAAACTTTCCAGCAGAAGGCAGTTGCTGTCCCTCTCAATCTCCTTGCAATGCCAATGAGAAACAGGGTTGTACTGTGAAGATGTCACATCTCTTATAGCTCCCCTGAGGCTACAGATAATTTGGATCAGCAGATGGCTCCTGAAGTATGCTAATAAAGGACTGGGGATGGGGAGGAATGATGCAACATGGTAATTACCAAATGATGGAGGTTATCAGCAGAGCCTGCAGAAATTTACAAGCTACATAAGTAATCTAGGGGGCATTGGCTTAGTAGCTGAGAACACACGGGTGCTAAATCTGCACTGCTCCACCAGACCAGAAAGCAGCAGCTCCTTGTTCACAGGCCTGCTTCTGTCCCAGCTCAGAGGGGCCAGAGATCAACTCTAAGAGAGCAAGGCTCAGCACAGGGTGTCCTTGCTCTGCTATCCAGGTGGTGGCGACGCTGACACCAGTTGAGCCCATCACAAACCCGAAGCAGGGTTGCTATACCAACGCTTACCACAATATCCTTAAACAGTCTGTGTATCCTTAAACACTTACCCAAAATCTGCAAATCCTCTCGCTGCCCCTGCAGATGTAGCCGTGCTGCTCTGGCATTTTGCAAGAAGAGAGAGGAAAGGAGGCAGACAGACAAGGAATGCAGCAGCATTTGGGGCCACCCTTTTGGGATCTGAGAATCACAAAACTGGAATAGCAGTGGGGGACTGAAGTCTGGTGCAAATGTCCCAAGCCCTGGCGACAGTCCCAATAGAGGCACGTGCAATATCAGCTCTAATTTGAAGGCAGGCAGGTCCAAATTCATCCCTCAAATAATACCTTTGACTTCTGCCTCCACTTACTTTGGCCCAGCGCTACCAGAAAGCTCAACAGTTGGATTTAATTTTCATGAGAAAGTGCTCTGTTGGGATAAAATTAACCATCATCTTGCTGGCAGGAGAATGACTTAGGTAATTCTGTGGTCCTGGAAAAAAAATCAATCCTCCTGTAACAGCACTTTCAAGACGAAGAAGTAAAGCATGAGAACAAGACAAGTGGCAAGACAGACTCCAGAAAGACCTCTGTTCATCCTCAGGAAGGGAGCAATGGTACTTCATGAGTTAATTTAGGATGCAGAGGGGTAAAAAGCCCATATGAAGTACTACATATGTTGCCTAAGACAGCTGTTTTCTTAGTTGGAATCAAGCCTTCAGTCAGAGACATTTCCTATTCTCTCCAAACCACAAGGATAACCATTTCTCTTGACAAAGGAACACGCTGTCCCCAGTACCAGACCCTACAGCTCTGATAGTGATGAATTCTCCTAAGTTTGCATGGTCTGCCCTATTTGCAGGTGGCCTTGGAGGAAGAGAGCATCAGAGCAAACCAGCACGCCAACAGGCTCCCAGCAAAAATGGTTGGGAGGTTAATTTTAGTGAAGTCTTAAAATGTCAGGAATTGCAAGCCAGATTCCTTGAAGTTTGGGGATTTAACAAGCACACCCTCAGTGGTGATCTCCCTCCTCTGCTCTGTGCAGCCTCGGGGTTGTTTTATTCAGTTACTTCAAACCCTCCTCTGATGTTAAAGCCTTTGAGACAACTTCATTCAGCCTCTTAACACTGCCAGCCAAGGTCTCCTCTCTATTTTCAGCTACCAATTCCTCTGTCACCAATCTTGCCTTTTCTCTAGAACACACTTTAAAAGAGTATTCTTAAAGTTTGCCATCACTTGACCCTTTCTGAGCAATATTACTTTTTCAATTATTCTATCCTGAGTAATACACTGAACTTGCTCCCTATTTCCTTTACTCAGGGCTCTATGATTTTATATATATATATATATATATATATATATATATATATATATATATTTTTAATGTTTAAAACCTTCCCTGCCTCCCTTCTGAATTACTTTCTCCTCTCTGTGTGGCCAGGATGATTTTTTTTAAAACCTCTGTTTCTTATTCTATGAGATATTTTTGCCTGATTTTCTGATATCATTCATCCATCCTAAGGCTGTGAAAAAGCATCCTCTTCTCACTGTCTGGATTGTGGTAACACCATACCCCATCAATCCCAAAACATCAGAGAGCATCCTACACATCAGAGAAAGGAGCCAAATACATGATTTACAGGAAAAACTGGGAAGGCAGGCTGACATTGAGCTTTATATGCACAGTGCCAGTTTTGAGTACTTCCACAGTCATCTTTATGAATCACATGCTGATGTAATTTGGCTCTTCCTGACACAACCCTCTCTGCCCTACTTCACCAAGAGGTGAGCTGAATACTGAGAAAATAATGACAGCAGTGAAAGAGGAAGAGCTGGAGGGAAGACAAAGGAAATTTGGGTTGCATGAATAGAATGAATCGGAAGGGCAAACACACTATGATATGGGTAAACAGGCTGAGGATGGGGAAATCTGGACAGTGGCCCACATGGCAGCTGTGTGGAGACATGCTGGAGGACGTACAGCCCCTGCATGTTGGGCAGAACAGCAGTGCATGGCCCTTCTCCTGCTACTGGCTATGTGTGTCCTGTGCCTGCAGCAGGCGTCAGCTCAGCCTCCCAGCCCGCTCTGCTGTGTTATCAGCCTCTCCAAGAGCCCACCTGCTTCCTCCTCAGACATTGTGGGCCCAAAACTCCTGGCCACAGCCACCACAGCTGTTTTCCCTCCCCTAGCTTCCTGACAAAACCCTTGCAGAGAGGTGATCTCCTCTCCAGCCAGGGCGTCCTGTGAACCCCATTTCTGCACCTCATCCCTCTGCTTCCTCCAGCCCTCTTTCCAAGGGGTCCCACCAGAGCAGGTTAGCAGGCACAAGTCCGGCTCTCAAGGCCCTTCGGACTTCTTTTTTTGAGGAGCTGGGAGACAGCAGCTGCAGTCTCCATTTGACACCTCCACAGCCTCCAGAAGACACTCAGGTGGATCTTCCCAACCCCTGCTGCTGCCCTCCTGCCTCACACGGCCTCGCTCTGTCCTGGTGCAAGAGGCAGGTCACACTGATACTGCCCACCAGCTGACAGTAACTACTCACCACATGGCTTCAGCTCCTGAGGTCAGCTGAAAAATTCAGTACCTGGAGTCACAGCTGTGCCACTGTTCTGCTCTGCCTTGGAGATGGGCACGCTTCACACAGTGACAGCAAGAATCTCAGATCAAAGCAAGGTTTGCAAGAGGGAAGAAGTCATTTTGTAATTAATTTGAGGTGTCTGACCCCAAGATGAAGAACACTTTTAAACCAGAGTCCAAACAGCTCTACAGGCTCTGCTCCTTAAAAAAGCCCATCAGCTTTTCAGCCCAGAGACTGTCAATCAAATGGCAGGCCCTGTGTCTTACTTACCATCTCTCCAGCAAGGTATTTTTGCATATAAGACTTGCTGGTGCATTTTAGTAAGCTTTATACAAATAGTTTCATGTACCATAACCCGACTTGCTTCACTAAGGAATACAGGACATAGACACTTTTGCTTCGCATGGAGAAAAAAAAAAAAAAAAAAAAATCCTCTGCAGTATTAAGATGGATGCCCTCCCATTTCTTACCTTAAATAAAATTCAAAACTTATCTTTCTTTTTAAGGGGTAATTAACTAAGAGTCTCTTTGAGACCCCCACATCTGTTACTGACAATTTTCCAGATCTTATTTCCTCTTTGGCATTTACGCTTTTGTTACAAGCTGTCTCACAGTGGCACAGATAGCAGTTTTCCTTGATCTACCGGTGCTAGAAACCTATTCTAGAAAAACTGCTGAAGACTTTGTGTCTGAGGCGTGGTCTTGCAATGAAAGGACATACAGCACTGCAGTTGTGCTTCATGCAATGAAAGGCTATTGCAGTTGTCCACCACTCCATGCTTATGCAAACTTATTTTCTTCTTAGACATGAATCAGTGTAATGAGCATCACCTGTTCAGCACCAATGCACGTGAGAATGCCGACATCAGACATCAAGCACTCATAGCAACACTCAGCGCTGACTCAAGAAGCTCCACAGATTTTACTGCCCACAGGAATCCTCTCTCCACTTCCTGCATGGCACAAGCCAGAAAACTCTTTCCACAATTCCTGCGCCTGACCCCAAAGCACCTATACAAAGTTTTATCTTCTCACTACAATGAAGGGGTCACCCACTTACTCTGACAATTAACCAACCTTTTATGATCCACAACATCATACAGTATATTGTCATGGATCTTACTGCGTGTTGGCCTCCTACGCTGAAGAGCTATGAGGTCCTGGGTTCACTCTGGTGAAATTAACTCACTTTTTTTGATCATCTCATTACTGGGAAGCTCAACTTTTCTCCAGGCTGGGCTGCTAATGCTGTTTGAAACAAAACGGATACTATGCTGATTTTGTTTTGTTCTGTTTCTTTTTTTTTTTTTATAGAAACACTTTATTGTTGCAGTCAATAACCCTGTGTATCACACAACAATAACCAATTACAGTTTAAGAAACTAAAAATAATTCTGCAAGTGTCAATACTGAGAAAATGAACATACATGAAAGGATACAAAACTATACATTTAAGTTACTAGAAATTTACTAACTAAAAAATTCTGCTGAACTGTGAAGTGTCTTGTATAAACTATACAACACATGCCAGTGTAAAGTTGTTTAATGTTATACAATTACCTATCTACAAATGTTTTACCTAAGTACAAGATCAGCTGCAATTTTTAAACAGTTATCTTCTATACAAAGACAAGTGCTTTCAGTACTTCATTGGAATATACAGACACTGCAATATCTCAAAACTAGAAAATAATCACAAAAAAGGTCCTGTTTAGAAGTTTTCTTTGCATATCTAATATAATGCTGTGAAAATCCAGCCAGCAATATCCTTGCTTTTGTATTTGCCCTGTTTCACCCATATTTGAGAGGGACCCAACCAGAAACACAGACCTCCCTTTCATTGCTGGCCACAACCTCCACAGCAGACTACACTGGAAATCTGTATCTTAACACGCCTCAGCTTTAGGTGATCCGAGTCCCAGTTTGTAATAGATACTTACCCAGCCAAACACAGGGCAGAAGGAATCTGCTCCTGATACAGCACCAGCACAAGTAGGCTGGATGCCCTGATCAGTACAGGGGACACAGTAGAAGGGCTGGACAGGGAGTTACTATTGATTCCCAGGACTTCTCAGGCAGTGGGACAGAGGCCCAGCACTTGTCTAGCTCCTTGCAGGCTTGGTGTAACCTTTGTTGAATCCCTCCTGCTGAAGCAAAGCCAACCTCAATGACATTCACCAGGTAATGGTGGCAGGACTGGCCACATCATCAGAGCCCAGGGAAACATTTTAAACATTGACCCCCTCCCCAAAATACTGGATTACGATTGAAGAAACTCCTGAGAAATCATAGGAATGAATTTAACATCTCATGATCTCACAAAGTGAAGCAATCTTCTGCAGCATATGCCTGTATTTCTAACATAATGCATGTTCATGACCTGGCAGATGCACCAAACACGATGTAGCAGGGAGATTTCCTTGGCATAGCCAGTGATTTTTTGGACAGGACTTAAGAGTCAATAGCATGGGAGTCTGGTCAGATGTCTAAGCCATATCAGTAAAGGCTCTGGCAATTTAGTGAAGGGGCTGTGGTAGATGGTATTAAACCTTTATTCCCTCCTATTTAAATCTCATCTCAGGGAAGTCACAGGTAATCTGAACTAATGTTGGCGAAAGGACAAGGACCAGAAAAGACTTTATTTGTCATTTCAAAAGCTGCCAAAAGGAAGTTTTGGAATGCCTGGTGTGATGGGGGTGTGATTGTTTCCCTTACCAACATCCGGGCAGAAAGGACGGTGCTCGCCTGAGCTAGTATCAGTGCCTCACAGCTAGAAGCTGAAAACAAGTCAACAGAATCTCCTTAAGGAGAAAGAAAGAAAAAGCACCATTCAGCCTTCTTATACCACTTGATAGCACCATGCAGAAGCAGAAGACTGCAGCTCCAGAAGCCCCCTGTTAACATCAGGCAAGAATTAGCACAAGTGTGATTGGCATAAACAAAAAATCCTGACAGATGGATCTCTTCTGGTTCAAACCAGCTCAAACCAGCCCCTGCTGGTTTAAGCAATCCTCAGTAGCATAGAGAATTAAATACTATGTCTTTCTTTCAGAAAAAAGCTACTGTGGAAAGGGAACAGTAAGCAGCAACACTGGCTAAAACAATTTTATCTGCAATTATTTTTCTCCAGATGATTTTACTGGGGATGGTTTTTCTTCCCAAGTTGAAGATACATAGGGTTACAGCAAAAACAAACAAACAAAACAAAACAAAACTTCAGCATCCTGAATACACTGAACACCAACTGGCATATGTTGCATGGAGCTTCCAAAACGCCAAATGAGATTTCACAATGCTTCACCAAGAATCATTTATGACAGTGATTGAAACAGGACCAGCATTTTACAGTATGCCATACTGGTGCTTGTCAGAACATCAGTCAGACACTTTTACCTCAGATGTGAGCTGGAGCACACACAGGTTTCATACCAGAACTTGTCCATTTTCATTTCCCCTACTGGCCACAGATCAGATGAGAACACACACAGCATTAGTCTGCATCTGATTCTGTGCATCTTGCAGACATGAAAGCCATGTGCACTTGGGCATTTCAGAAGAAAATGATGAAGGTGTGTAAGACGTTATTAACCCACCTGAGTTTATCCAGTAAACCTTTTCACAGAACAAAAAACAAACCAAACCAAGACTGAATGTTATCTATCTGGGTTCTCAGAGCAGGATCATCCACAGCAGAGTTCGGGAAAGAGTCCAAGTAATTGCACTTTAAAATATGGCAGGTGTAGGCAACAAACTCTACATGCACATGGCCATGAAGATTGCTCCCCAGGTACTGGCAGGGCTTGTCTGCCTTTATCACATAAGCATGGGACATCCTGACACCTTGCACAGTATGCAAACCCATGCCAGTGCAGCTTTGCTAGAACTGTCTAGAAGTCTGTCTATTTTAAAACATCAAGAACAAAGAACCGTGTTGTTCATGAAGATCACAGGCAGTAAGCTTCAAGCATGAGATCATACAGAGGCACACACACACACTTTTCTTCTAACAGCTCTTAGTGTGTGTTCTCTTACCACAGACCCCTCTCAGGCATTATTTTTTTTAAAGATTAATTTAGAAATAAATTAATATTACATTTTAAGAAAAAAAAAATCACTGATCTCTTATTCTTTGGGATATGTTAATGCAACTAATTTTAATATGAAAAGATTATGCCCAATGAAAGTTGTACTTGAAAAGGACAAAGTAAAACCTGAACTGGACCTCAGGATTTAATTCAGTATCTCAATAAGTAAACAGAAGCTTTTACCTAACTGAGAAGTCCAGGCAACTCCTAATAACACCAGTCAGAAAATTATCATTGACTTTACAGAGATTTAGACTGGGCTCTGGTAGAGAAAGCTTTCAGATGTAGAAGCCTCATGTGCTGAGTTTGAGAGGGGCTTCGGGCCTGCCCCAGTCACACTGATGCGAGACTTTGGTTAAATGACTTGAAGATGGACAGTGGTTCAGTGAAGCAGAATGGTCAAGTAAGTGGGTAAGTCTGTCTAAAGCTCTGCAAATAGATTTTAACACTGTCCCTCTTTTCATTAAAGCTGACTGATTAAGAAGAAGTCCCAAATTCAAAGCAATAGCCAAAGCAATTCTCTGACCATGTAATTTATCACATCAGGACTAAAACCATTTTTAAACTCATACACTTAATGCAATATTTACTTCCTCAACTTTGAACTTAGTACCTCCTCTCACAATGCCAAATTCTCGGGTAATTCACACATGACACAGCACTAAAGAAGGAAAACCAATTTCAGCTGTATTGACTAAGTATCTTTTTTCCATAACAGCTCACATTTTTACCAATACACTAACAAAACCTTAACCAATGGTTTGGAATGAAAGTTGCATCAGGTATATAAGTGCAGGTCCGTTGATGACCTGACCTGTTTAAAAAAAAAAAAAAAGCAAAACCAATCCCCAGAGCACTGAAACCATTACGCATTGAAAACAAACACTGTACACATCCACTACTCCCCAAACACAAGTCACAAGTGCAACATCCTTTGAAAAAAAAAATTGTTCCTCAAAGGAAACCCAAAGAGGCAGTTTTTTAGTGTTATGTTTAGTAAGATAATGTGTGCATGTGTTGGAAATCACAGGTTGGAATTTTAATTTTTTTTTTTAAATAAGGCAAGAGGTTTACGTTTCAGTAGAATGAGTGGGGTAGAGAATGAAGAAATGTTCTGAAAATGACACATTCTTTCAAGTTTCATTCTCATTGGACATACATATTACAAAATAAAGATTTTTAAAAGTGCTATATGCTTTATGAGTCTCATCACAATATGCAAAGCATAATTTTACACCTGCTGCCTAAGACAAAATGTTAGTGGCAGTGTTAGCAGTAGATTAGACTCTAGCTTTCTCATTTCCCTCAGTGTCTGGGACAGCCTCCTTCATCCTGCTGAGAAAAAAACCACAAGACAGGAAAAAAAAGACAACAACCAACACTCTACACATCTTCCAGAATCATTTAGAGTCATCTTCTAAAGTAACAGACTCCATGAAGTTGATGACAGTTCACTAGTGGCTTGCTTAATACCACAACCAAGGCTCATTCTACTCAGTAACCTGTGGCTCTTTGATCAGCCCAGTACATGAGACGAAATGTTGAGAGGTATGCAACCATGATAACATTGACGGATACGCCAAAGGGATTTTAAAAAATTCCCACAAAACGCAAATGTAAAAAACTTCATCTGCCAGCCCTCGGCCGTTAGCCAATTTTAAAAAGGTAGAGCAGTTTGCAGTAAACAATGATATTTTAAATCTTCAAGGACATACAGAAACACCCCTCCCACCCAGCAGTCAGACGTGAAGGATTTCTGCAGCACAGTCTTCTGGCTCTGTGTAATGTGAAGAGTTTGTATCTGAATGGTGAACCCCAAGCATTTCTTTACTTTCAAAGTTTGGCTCCATTAGTGCAGGTTTTTCAAAAATATTCTTTTTGCTAGTTTCTGGACAGTTTTGTACATATATTACTCGGTTATAAGCTTTAAGTCTCTTCCATAACTGTACGTACACTTTGCATTGTACATACATGAACAGAAGTCCTCCAGTGAAACCAATAGCCACAACCACCAACTTAGTCCAAAATGGCCATTCTAGAATCCCTGGAAGAAAGGAAAAAAAACAAAAAGGAATAAATAAAAAGGACCAGGTCAATATTGGGTAGACTACATTGCATCTCTCAAAAACATTCCTTAAGGAGACTGTCACAGAGTTCCTATTTTGCCTTTTTTGTTGTTGTTTTGTTTTGCCTTTTTTCTCCCTTTAAGTTAAAGGCATGCAGGCTTCTAAGCTTGTTGAGTTCACATAACATGTTTATTCTCACCCACCAGAGGAAAAAAAGAAAAACAACAACAGAACAATTGATCCTCTGTGACTGAGCTCTTGTACAGCACTATCAGGGCAACA
The DNA here is from genome assembly GCF_009769625.2 of Cygnus olor. Taxonomy (NCBI): domain Eukaryota; kingdom Metazoa; phylum Chordata; class Aves; order Anseriformes; family Anatidae; genus Cygnus; species Cygnus olor. The sequence goes on from NC_049175.1 coordinate 18,422,236, forward strand.
GCCAGTAATAACTTCAGGTCCTTTTACACCTGTTTTTACAAGAAAATTGGAACAGATTATGAAAAGAATTCTATGACATGCTTTCCTCTTGATAGCAAGATACTCAGTGACTTAAGAAGTCTGTTCCACTGTCATCACATAGTATACAGAGTCATAGTTTTTGAACTCAAAATTGAACCACTGATACCATTTAGCTTGACGTGTTCTTTATGCACAGCAGACAATTTTATCCTCATCAGACCCAGTAACTTCTAGTTGAACTAAAGCATCTCTTCTGGTGCAAAATGGGAAGCGTTGAAGATACTGAAGCGTTCTAGCAAGCTTATCTGCCATATTAAGAACAACCACCTGCACTTTTCCTGAATCTGTCTGGCTTGAACACTCAGCCATTGGATCTTGTTACATCTCTATCACCTACTTTTAAATAACAGATTACTTATTTTATACATCATCTGCTTTTACAGGTCCTGCATCCACTCAGTCTCTCTCCTCTTGAAAGATAAGCATCACAAGATGGATATGAAACCATACTGAATCGCACACTTCCAGGTTTCTCACAGAATTAGCAGCAGCACAGCAAAATCACAGCCAAGCCTTCAAAGTTTTTAACTGAAATACAGGCCACTGTTCTTCTGGAAATGCATGGTAGTGTGGGAAGAAAGAAAATATTTTAGTCCCCAAACCCAAAGGGCACTGCAACATGACTACTGATGAAATCCCACCAGTGATTAATATCTGAACCTCTGACTCACAGGTGAGCTATCTGATGCTATCTGTGGGCAGCAATAGCCTACACCTGCCACCGTGCAGACATGAATTCATAAATGTATGCACACTCTCCACACGCACCCCAGCTCCTCTGAGCACTCCCCAGATTTAGAATCCAAATGAAGGGAGCGAAGAAAGCACTGTAACAAGTACTAAATACTCCACTATTCTTCCTAGTCATGTTCATCTAATATATTTTTTTACTAAAATAACCTGGAGACTATAAATCTTTGACAGCATATGCTTTTCATTATTATATGGAAACCTTACATTGAAAGAACAACAATTTTCACCATACACAGAAAAGAGTGTTGGATAGAACAAAATCTACAAGCTTTCATTCAAAGCAGCTTCCTGACTGAAGCTATGAACAATCAAACTACAGCTAAAATGAAAAATTACTGCAAAACAGTTCTGTTTGAAGTGTGATTCTGCTCTGAAGAGAATAACAGCTCTGTGGATTTGCAGGTTTATTGATGCTCAGCTACCTCCACAGGTGATGCTCTTCAACCACAAGCTAAACATTCTCCAGCTGCTTATCAAGTTGGCATCCAATGCTCTGCAAGCCAGTACAGCTTACTTTGAAACAGCCACAATGGCTCCCAGCCTTGTTACACACCCTGTCCCTCCTATCCCCGCCTTCAGGGGGAGCTCAGCTGCCTGAGAAACCGTTCTACAACAGATGGAAATCATAGCCCAGCACACCAAACTAAATAGATTTCAATTTGGTAAGTTTACAGCTGGCATTCTGAAGAAAACCTTCTATTCAAGAAGTTAAGACATCCTTGCAGTGGGGTGGCAACCTCTAGATGAATTGCAGTGTGTCTCATCTCAGTTGCATGAATTGGAGTCCTAAGAATCAACCTGAATTTCTTCTGCTTCACGTACAACCACTAATTACAATTTCTCCAGCTGAACATGTCTCTCACAGGAAACCTGTGCTAACCCACCTCACAGATGGCTGAACAGAAAGAATAATCCTGTTAGTTTGGCTCAAAGATTTGGATTTAGGTTCCTCTTTCTTCTTCTCTTTTTTAAACTGTTCTCATTTTGCTCAGCTAAAGGTAGCCATAGCAGCAAACAAATGTTTACATCCCTATCTGCTCAGTAAGTGTTGCAGTTGAAAACTAAATCAGCTAAGCCAATGCAATTTTGTGTCTGCCACAGTGGATTGGTTCCCTTATCTGTGCATTTCATAAGTGCAAAATAAATTGCTATGAAATAGACTTAAAAGCACCCACAGACAAATTTACACCAATTTAACTAAATCATTTAAAAACTGCTTTTAGCCCAACCCAACCTCAGGCTAAAGCTGCCTGGTCTAAGTAAAAGCAGTACCTGCACACTCATGTTCTGCACCCTCTCTGCATTCAGGATCAATAATTATTCCAAGGGAATAAGTGGGAAGATAATCAGGTAACTTACCAGTAGTCTGTCCCTGTTTAATCTCTTCAGCAGTCCTGTCTATGAGGACATACAGAGACCACACAACGCAGGTGATGGCAATGATATGGAATGTTACAGAGCACATGATCTTCCTCCTCTCGCTGGCTGTCATCTGTAACTTCTCCCACTGTCAAGAAATCCAGAAGCAGAGCAAAAGATTAAGTGTTTATCACAGTTAACAGAGAGTATAAAAACCAAACACTGATAAGAACAAAAACCAGACAGCAGACCAGTTTTAGAAGTCACACAACGACTGCCCTGACCACAACACGCGCGTGATGCCTGGCAGCTTGCTCTGCTGTGACATGAACAATCGGTTCAGTACGGGAACATCAGGGCTCAGCTCTCACCTCGAGCCTCAGCACAAAGTCGTCGCACCCTGCTCACCCACACAGGCTCCAGCACAGAGGGATCCACGAGTAAGGCTGCTTCTTAGTGCGTTCATAACTGAGCAGCTGGCACCCACACTCAGAAATGAACATCTTGAAGGACAAAAGGGCTGCCTTGCTCAGGCAGGCATTCAATAACACACTGCAGTAAGAGTAGTACATGATCCAATCGTCCAGTACGTGTAAGATATCTCACTTTGTGCTGTTAGAGTCCCCCGGTGCGCAGTCAAGGCTGTTTAGCTCTCAGCTCGAGGCTGTTTAGTTCTCACCTCCTACCTCTGGAGGCTTCATTCAATCTTCACATATATTTAACGCTACTTACAGTAGCAACACCCATATTTTATTTTCAGTGTTTCAAGTGCACTTAAACACGTGCCCTAAGAATATACAGCAGAACTGGGACAACAGCTTTAGAAAGTGAGATTATGCATTAAGTTAAACCCCCAGACCTGCATCTTTCAGCAATGTCTTTACAGCCACAATAGAAACCACAAAGTCAGGTCACTGACACTGAGGAAGGATGGAAAGAATGTAGACAATTATTATAGATGCTTCTAACATAAAATATACGGAAATTTTCAAAAACAGCTTTTATTTATTTATTAACCAATGGCACCTGGAAGTTTTTGTTTGTTTGTTTGTTTTTGTTTTTAAATGCATTTTCTCTATATGATGAAAGCTTTTGCAGGTTTATTACGCATCCGTCAGTGTATTTGCTTGGAACAAAGTGTTAAGGTGTTTTGTTTTTTTTTCCCCTCACACTTCCATAAAATATATACCAGGGCACTTAAGCTTCTCATACATACCCATGTGTTATAGAGAGCTGCATTTGATGTCTCCTGAAATAACTCATAGAAAAAGTTGACTTTGAAAAAGAGGGAAAGTGTGGAAGATAATGAGGATGACCTTACTGGTATGACTGAAATCACCCATCATGTTGAATTATTGTTACCACTGCTTCAAATACAAGAATGGTTGAACCACAAAACAGAGACTTTGTGATCCTTTGTCTTACCAATAAATAATGTCTTTGGCCAGTTCAAGCCATATTTCTAAATCAGTGGGCATCCAAGTCTCATCGTGGCACAAGAACTGAAGACTTCTAGCAATGACATTAAAGATTTGGGTCATGCTAGGAAATTATATTCTTTCAACTTCCCTGAAAAAGACTAGAGAAAACATTCCCTTTGGATGCTATGTTTTAAATAAGAACTGGATTTTGTATCTAAACAAAGATGTTTAGTTTCTACAGACTCTTACAGAGTCACAAGGTCTTGCGTTTTGACTAGCTAATGCTCCTCTTTTCGGTTCTGCAGCTAGAGCTCCTCTGCTGGACTATATCTCCTGTGAACTGCTGCCATCAGAGCCACCAAACCAACCCACATCACTTCATCTCTTCCATCGATACAAGTCCACATCAGAGAAGCTGTTCTGCAAATTATTTATTCTGCCCCATCCCCAACTGAAAACTAGAATCTGGAGGCCCCTGGTGCACTGTTCTGATGACAGAGCAAATGGCATTTCACAATTACAACACTCAACATTTCTGACTTTTTTTTTTTTAAGTGTTGCTGGAACAAACAAAATAAAAAAAAAATCCACAGAAAAATCAAGTCTAGTTGTCTTCTTTTTTTTTCATTTAAATTTAAAAATGAAGCTTCCCTCTCTCTCCCCTCACTTTCACTTGTACCATGACGTGGTTTGTTCCTCATTCTCTTCCCTTTGTAACTTGCTGTTTGAACACGTCACAGGTCAATATACAGTGATGCAATACAGCCTTAAGATGGTGAGGATGTTAGATACCATTTCTACCCTACAAATAAGCACAAGCCCTATTATTTGCCCCATCCTGTTCATAATCACCAGTTCCAGACTGTTTTCTCCCCACTGATAGAATACCACAGAGGGTGAGTTGAAGATACAGAGGCAGCTTGTCTTCTGGCTGCAGCTGAACCTCTAAAGGACTCTTTAGACATATTTGAAAGGTAAATTCCTTCTTATCCTTCTACTTATCCTTCTGGCATCTGGTCTCTCTTCCATGGATGACCTGTTCAGATATAACTAATGATGCCAAATGACTCATTTCTGAAGGTGCCCAACAGATTTTTCTCACAAATACGCAGAAAATGCTTCCCCTGCCCACTCCAGGCAGAGTGAGCATAGAAGAATGAGCAGCTAATTGGCACCTATAGCACCTCTTTTTACTTGGGCTTCTCTAGAATAATTTCTTTCACATCCTATGAATGGGCAGCGCAAATAATCGTCTGTTGAAATAACAGAACCTATGGCAGCCAGTACTGGCAGCTCAGAGCTACAATGCTCTGTGCTAAGGGGCTACCAAGGAAAAAGCTACAGTTCTTCAAAGGCAATGATTTGCTGCAGTCATAAGGAGAGGTCGTCCTATCAACAGGAGATGCTATGCTATATATATTGCAAACTGCACATCTCCATTTAAAAAACAACAACAAAAAAGTGTTTGAATTATGCTCCATTTTCTGTTAGGAGTTAGTTGTGGAAACCAGACAAGTTCTCACAGTAGCTTTCAGTTGGCTGCAGTCTAGACTGCAGACCCTACATGATTTAAGATCATCATATTTGATTGTAACGTTTCTCATTTATTTGAGCTCCAGACTAAGGTTATTTCTATTAACCTCTTTCACTTTGGTAGATGTGGCAAGATTTGTCTGTGCTAAGAATACCAGTGACTTCCACCTCAAAATCCCGATGGGAAGGATTAACTGAATTTGAAAGCTTGGCGGATGTGGGAGAACAAAAAGAATTCAAGCACAAAACTGGTCTTACAACACAAGTAGTGTTTAAGTACCTATACTTTAAATCACCGGATTTATTAAAGGTATTCCTATTTTATAAAACAAAAACAGAGGTTCTAGCAACCTGAAGTACTAAAACTTAGTCACACACAAAGAAAAGATAAAACATTTATCAGTGAACCTTCTTCTACTTACACTGAAATAGGTTTTCTTGATAAAAAATGCTACAGATTTCAACCGAATTATATTCGGAACTTATGATTTAAAACAAGTTTAAACTGAGATCTTCATATTTTCAAAAGAATTTAAAAGCCATGTAGACCTCAGTACAGCAAACCAAAGCAGGTAACAGTAATATAAAGCTCAGTCTTTTTTTTAAAAAAAAAAAAAAAAAAAGCCACCAAAACCCAATACGGATAACTGCAAAGCAAATGCCTTTGTGCATTAGCTCAGAAATGCAAATGTGAAGTGAAAAAACAGGTTGCTGCATGCACATATGCATGAGCAAGCATGTATGTATGTACACTTACACAGAGAGAGCTGCAGGGCTATAATAAATCTCAACTATTTTTTCCTGTTAGACATGGGGCAATGCGACGAGAGAAAGGACTGGAACTCATCTTCAGGTTGGGCAGTTGAACAGGATTCCCACCTTGAACTCTCAAAGCAGAATTATTATGACAAAGGTTAAAGCAGAAAAAAGCTGCCTCTCAGAGCTGGATTCCATCGATGTTGAATTTGCGAGGCTGAGTGTTAAGCAATTCAAATTCTTCTGCAACTATACACAACTGACTGGACTTACTAAGGAGCCATAGCCATAAATACGTTGGTTCTGTGAGACTGTGGGCAAGGACAGCTTTCAGCATGGATGCATGTGTAACAAAGCCTACCTTTCGCAAAGGCTTCAGTTTTGTCTCCATGATGAACTCGTACTTGCACAGTTCACAGCATCGCGTATCTGAGCTCTTGATCCATTGCTGCAGGCAGGCTTGGTGCACAAAATGAAGACTTCCCGTGCAGTGACAGGGGGTAATCAAAGGGCTCTCGTCATCTCCTTCACAGTGACATATCCTGAATCAGAAGCAAAGCTGCTCATTAGAAGAGGAACCAGAAAGGATGTGAAAGAGGCATGTAATATCTATGATCACACACGGCTGTCCATTGAGGATCCGAAGACATACATATCAAAGGAATGTCTTTCGTAAAGGAGCTAAAACTAGAGAACTCCCTTGCTGCACAAGCACACACATACACGCAAAATAATTGAGTGCAGACACTGCTAACTAATAGATGAGGTGGACACACAGAGCCTAACAGAAATTTGGTATCCTTAAGAAAAAAAAAAAGTGTACAAAACGACAACCTTTCATCTACTAGAACAATAGCACTTAACTGAAAATAGCATTTAAACAAATCAGACAGCACTGCCCAAGACAAAATATGCAGAGGTACAGCTACTCACGGATTATGATCTAACACAGAGAATAAAACAAAATTTCCAAATGGATTATGAAACAGCCCACGGCAGTAACATGAAGAGTTAATTTAGCCTGGATTTTGCACAAGGGAAATGATTATTTCTGGTGCCAATTGCTAAGAAACAGAACCATGCTGCAAAGCTATAGCATCGATTTTCCTCAAATACACCTACTCTAAAAGGACTAATGGCTTTGCTCTTCAATTCCTACCTTGCAAGAGCTGCTAAGGAACAGCTCTGCAAAATTCCCAGTTTCCCTTACTGCCTAACTGTGCAGACAGAAGGGGCACCTGATACAGTGCTACTGCCAGGTGATGGCATTTGATTTCCAGCTTTAATTTATACACAGCACTTGGGCTGCATCAAACACCACTAACTCCTTCTAGCCATGTGGAAGAGGTCATGAATTGAAAGGGGGATGGTAAGAAGCTCGCTCAGGGAATGAAAATAAGTTACTAGGCATATGCGAAGTACATCCTGGCATGCTGCCATCCCTGTCTATTACTGAAATCTCTTACTGATGCGTAGCATCTTGCCTCTCACGACCTTGCTGATAGCTAGCAAGTGGGACTGAAGGAGTGGGTGGATTACAAGAGCATCTTGTTGATGACAAGCCAGTAAGGAACTAGATATTGCTGGTAACGGGGTGTAGTGGGGGAGAACCAAAAACTGGCAGGTAGTAACACAACCAGCTCCAGAAAGTGGTGTCAGGGAGGAGAAAGATTAGGACAGTAAAATACTAGGTAGAAGGACCTGACAGTTACTCCTGTACTTGGTGTCTCCTGCTCCTCAGACACATCTTGGAACTGAGATGGGGCAGACCTGCAGACAATTCACCATGAAGACAGTCCAGAGCAGCATGCTCCTACCACCTGTGTATATGACTAATCCTTTGTAGCTGGAACAAGGACACCCCATCCTTTTTGGACCCCATATTACAGACACCACATGAACTCATCACTAACACCCAGTGCTTAGGTCTCCCCTTCCACTAAGGCAACCAGAAAGCTCTTCACGAATAAAACAGCATGGTGGGATAACAAACTGGGATGTAAACGTTAAAAAACAATCCTAAGATATATGGACCAGATCTCAGAACCAATGTTCAAGCAGCCTCTTTTCCTCCTTATTCCCCACCCTCTGACACAAACCAGCAGTGGCTGTCAGGAAAACACATCGCTCATTAAAAGCCAACGAATTTTCAGCTTGGCTTTTAGTATGTGTAGCTGATTCTCTCATGATATTCCCAGTTTGGGCACTGATGAGAGAAAAATACAGCCTCAGAACCCTGAACCTGAAACAAATTGAAGACAATTTATTTGACTCCCAAGGAAATTCTTTTGTTTAGTAGACTTGTTAAGTGCATCAGAGGGGTTAAGGGAAGCAGAGAGAAGGTTGCATGCTTCAAAATGCACAAATTAAAGCAAGGTGACAGGGTGAAGGAAGAGACAAACAACACAAAGGCAGGGAAAGCAGAATGGTCACCACCGCACACAGTAGGGCTCGAAGGTAGGCGGTTCTCCAATAAACCAACCTGCAGGTATCCCCCGATGTAGACACAGGGGAGAGAGGGGGGAATTTTTCTGAGAGAGGGGAAGGGCAGTCAAGGTCACTGTCCTTCTCAACCGAACAGAGCGGCGCCCGCTGCTCTTTTGTTTTCAATTTCACTGAGGTGTTGTCCTCAAAGACGTCATCATCTCCCATATCATCAGAGCAGAAGTCCGTGCTTTCCACCAGCATGCTGGAGGATTTCTCAGCTTGAAAGTGACTGGAATAGCTCTCCAGTTCATGGAACTTATGCAGGCTGCTGGTGCTGGAGTTGTGGGAGAAGGAAAAAAGGTAACGCAACAGTTTTTTGCTTCTTGAAGTGTCATGGTCCACTTTGTCCTCCAGCAAGGGGATGTGTACAGTGCTGCGGTTCTCTGCTCCTCCCGATGCACTCGAATAGTTGGAAAGGGAAGGGATGTAGGAGTGCTTATAATTGCTAAAAGAAAGAGGCCTGAGATTCAGCGATTTCCTCTCTTTAAGATGAAATTTGTTAATCCTCAAATACTGCTCTTGAGTCGGGGTCAATTTGCCTTCTGAGCATGTTCGCTCCACATAGTCAAAGCACTCGCTGGTGCTCTGTGCCTTCTGGTCCACGTCATTGAGGGACTTGGAGAATTTCAGAGTGCAGGTGGGCTTTACATTCTTAGCAGACCTGAGTGCCTGGTCCCGATCCTGCCCACGGGAGTTTCTCTTTGCTGCATGTAACGTGTCCTGACAGATTACTGTCACAGTGACCCCTTGTGTCAGAGAGCTCTGGCAGTGAGGATTTTTCAAGACAACAGCAGACTGCACTGGACTGTGATGACAACATTCAGAAAACACTGCACTGGAACTGCATGCAGAACAGTGGAATAAAAGCACAGAAAGTAAAACACAATTACATAAGAGAACATGTAATTAAAAGTGAAGAAATGAGAATTACAGCTAGGGTGGGAATGTCATACACAGCGGGCCAAACAGTCAGTGGGATTCAATGAAGCAGTGTTAGAAAGCAGCTGAGTCAAACAAATGGGACGCTTCAGATCAGAACCCCGTGTTGCTTACTTCCCCATACACATGCTTTTTCAGTTTTGTTTTTTCTCAACTTGAATCTTGCACGAGCCTCGCTGTAGCCATGCAAATATCACACTTTACCTGCAGATGTCCTGATTGGATGGTGTAACAGAAGTCCGAGAGAAGCTATGAGGAGCTGAGATAGAGGTTGGACTTCCAGCCTGCAGTGAAATAAATCAAAGGAAAAAAAAAAAAGTCAGAAGCTGGAAGAGTTTGGTAGGCACAGCAGTCGCCTTCAGGGTTAAACACAGCATATAGAGCCAGATATCACTCTACATCCCATTCAAGGGCGAGCTGCAAGAAAGTGAGGCTTCATTGTCAAGTGCTAAGAAGGGAGGTCACACAGCCTCATCCTTGGGAGAACAGAAATCAGAACAGAAACATTTCTCCCCAAGGTCAAATTCAGCCATCTCTGGAGCAGAACCTGCCAGCTGTCAGACATTGCACAGAACAATAGCTCAGGAAATGAGCAATGCTACAGTAATTAGCATAATTAGACGGAGGTGTGTATATAGACTAGTCGTAATTGAGCTACCACATAATAGCTAATCCTTCCACTCACAATGAATACAAGAGATTAGTGACTTGTTATTTTTTTTTCTCCCCACAAGACGTCACCATCAGTAATTCAACAACCCAGGCACTATTTGGGGACGTATTTTCAGTACTAGCATATGTACACGAGCACCATCTGCCAAAACGGACCATTCCCTGAAGTACTCTTTGTACTTCACGAGGCCTTTCATCCTGCTCCTACTCTGACAGGGTCTTCCACCTACTTGCAGAAAAAAGGTGTGTCAGCAGCCACGCTCAGGGGACCTGACAAGATCACAGTGTGAAACAGAATAAGCAAAGAATTCAGAGTAAGAAGCATCCTGTCTCAGAGTTGGAACTTGATGGCCTCTTATTACAGGCCTTTTTTGCTGCTATATGCTGTGGGTCACTAGCTTCCCAAAGGTTTTGGTGAGAACGAGACCAGTGTTGATAACTGCCTTAATGGGCAGAGAATCTCTGAAGCAGTTTTTCCCATGTTCCACAGCTGCTGGATATGCTGTGCAGCTTACCCACTGCTGCAAAACTGTGCTCTCATATCCCAATTCAAACAACGGTTTATAGCTCTCTTGATCTGCCCAAGCAAAGCCTGAAAACCACGACAGAGGAATGCATTCAGCACAACAAAACTGTTTAGACCACACCACTGCATTGCATCTGTTCTTGGTACACAAGCATACACTATTACCTCTCTCGGGTCTCTTCAATTCTGTATTTAACTCATTAAAAGACCCCATGGTGTATTTAAACAGGACCACTGCGCGCTTCTACAATATACAAAGCTTGTCGAACAATATTTTCTTCTTTCTTTCTGTGAGAAGGTGGGTATGCTGGGAGACTTATGCTACTTTATAAATACAAACACAACCATCATCTTCCGTGTTACATGACTCATCTGTTAAAGTTTTGTTTCTCTAGCCCACAGCAGTGAAGAGAGCAATGTGCCTGGCATCGCATCAGGATGTCTCAGGTGCACAAGGCCTGAAAAAACGGGTATCCATTTACAGCTGGGTCTGCAAGAATCAGGAGCAAGGCTCAAACACACATCTCTTGATCTGTAGCGAGACACCTCAACTTGTTTCCCATCCTACCCAGATAGGTATGTATAGAGAAAAATAATTAAAAAGGGGATAACCTTGTTCTAGAAGGCAAACTGAACAATGTCATGACTTTGACAAAACAAATTAAACATGTAAAGATCAGTCTGCGCTTTAACCTGGAAACTATGGTTCTTATATTTTACACCACTTGCACATGCTAATGATATAGGATGTTGATCATACAGGGAAGTGAATTCAGCTATTATTTGGAATTTTTCTAGTTAGTGTCTAACCTATTCTACAAATAGTCAACTCCTACCTCTTAAAAAGAGTGCAGTAATTACTTTTTTTTTTTTTTTTATGAAAGACGAGTTAGCAAAAGAGCCGACACTCTATAATCTGGTGCGATAATTATGCAAATGAAAATTAATATGACTTAAGTAATGAATTATTTAAAAAGACATATTTAGCAATCTTCTAAAAACAAAATATTGAACCAGTAAAACAGCACATTGCATTCTGCCATGGAAACAGAGTCATATATTGCTGGAACTGCAGTGACAAATCAATTAATAAATTTGTCTGGTTTTTTGTTATGAATGTATCATGGAAGGTAACCTGCTTATAAAGAATCCACTCTCTTTACTCCTTCATTTTAGAAATGAAGCATTAAAAAAACCAACAAACACAACAGGTGTGTATGCAATGTGACAGTCTAATGGCAGATGACTAGACTGAGTGATCCAAAATTTCACTTCTGAACCCATCTTATCAGTTTCTTGATCCAAACGCCTGGTACCAAGATAGAGTGTCAAAGTCACATTGCTTGGGAAATCAAAAGGCTGGGACAAGCAAGAAATTATGAAATTTTGTTTGCATTTCAAGATTATTATTTTGTGTCTACATGCCAGCACTGCTCACAATAGCTTGCAAATAAACAAAAGCTAAAACCACAAATCCACACCAAAACAACAACAAACATACCAGAAAACCACCCATACACACACACACGTGTGAAGCAACTTTCCTTTTCCTCTTATCTTCCTGCTTCTCTTATACAGGAGGTCTTTTACTCCATCTTCAGACAAAATGCAAATGCAACCAAAAAACAAACGTAAGATAACACTCATGGAAAGGCACCACAAATTGGAACAAAATACTGGAGGAAGTTATACCCCACCCTCAGCTGAAGCTGATGTAAGCTGTGGCTACCGCTAACAGCCACGGTTCAGTGCACCTCCAGTCTCTCATACCTCCCACCTTCCTTTCCTCCCATACTTTTTGCTTGTGAAACTATTTACACAGCTGCACTGCAGATCAGATTAGGATACTGAGGTAAGGCCAAACTAACCACTTATTTTGCTGAGCTTGTTTAACATCAGTGACTTCCCCAGCTTCATTTGCCAGAGGAACATTAGTTGGTTACAGCAATGAGTCTCTAACGGTGAGAAGAACACAGAAAAATACAAGCTGCTGCCCAAGAAGTAAGAAAGCCACAGCAAAGAATAAAGGAAGAAATACCAGCAGCCCTGGATCAGAACAGGACAAAGAAGAGGTGATGTTATGGGAGAATGCAGCAGAGGTGGATCCAGCTAGCTTGTAGTACTGACAGTTCTCCCATGCAAGGCTTAGCTCTAAAGAGGTTGAGAAAATAAGCAGTCAAAGCCTTTACCATCATCCTTTATGCATCAGAAGCATCCTCCCAAGTGGTAGCACCTTTGGGTAAACTAGCTACTTATATGTGGACAGCAGTAATAGGTTTTAAAGCACTCCTTATGATAGGGGGTTTCTGCCATGCTCATTATCTGACAGGTATCCTAAGCCTGAATTCCACCCGTCTAACCCCAGAATCACTTGCTGAATCACTGTGGACTTTCATGCCCTTCACTCTGGGTGAATATCACCTCCAACAACAAGCCCTAGGAGCTATGTGCTAGAGAGTTATCCAGTACAGCCAGACTGGTGGCCTAAAATAGCTCAGAAATAAAGGTCAATAGATAGTTAATTGTGTATATTGACATTCCCATCTAATGCAATTCAGTGAGGTCACAGTGTGGTCCTCTGCACTGGTATTTGGATAACCACAATAATTCTGAAGGCAGCAATCCCTGGAAGGCAACAGCTCTCTATACTGTTGCCATCAAGAAGATATATACATACATCTTACGTATCTTATATAAATATTTATATCTTACATGTATAAGATACATAATATATGTGTGTATATACATATATATATATACACATATATATATAAATACATATGCATGTGTGTGTGTGCAGCCATAGCTGGTTGTTCTCATTCTCACCCTATTCCACAAACTGTGATTTCTTGGTGAAATAACTTGGTCTTTTCTGATTACCTGCTTGTGACCCCAAGCAGCACACCAAAAACAAGAAACACACCCCACCCTGCCTCAGAAAAATTGTCATCTTTGAAGTGAGCCACAGTGAACATGTCAAGGGCTTGGGTACATTCCCAAACAACCTGCTTACCTGAGATGCCACTTCTGGGTATAGTTGCTGTCATCTCACTCTGAGCTGCGCTTTTGTACTAGTAGTTATACCTCATTTTAAAGAGCAGGGTCTGACACAATTTAACAACATAATTACATTATTTATTGATGATAGAAAGTTAAAAAACAACTTCAGTCCATTTTTCTCCACTGAGGGGAAATCTGAAGGAAGCAAAGAAAGGGTTTCCCCCATACCTGCAAACCTTATCATTTCTTGCTGCTACATGAATAGGAATAACATTGTGCCCCTAGTATTTGTGCTACAAAATCATCTAGAAGGCTTAGCTAAGGACCTGGCAATTAACATACTAAGCACTACACACATTTTAAAATGGATCATACCTCTCCTGCGGTGTACGGATGATGTTAAGGCAGACAAAGAGTTAGAGAAAAGCAGCACAATCTTAAATCTTTTGCTCACGAGGAACTGCAGCACAAGAAGCTTCAGAAAAATATAAATGTAACAATAGAGCAAGCAGCCCAACACTCCGCAACCCAAATCTCAACCTGGCGTTTTGATTATAGGTTTGCCTTTATTTTACACTGCGATTAACCCATTTCTAAACTACTCTCTTTTGCCGAGTTAAAAAAAAAAAAAGGGAATAAAAAGCTTAAAAAGGTAGCTTGCACCTGCTGTCAAAAAGACTGATGCTACAAGATGTGTCAAGTGCCACCAGACCATTGCAGCTGTTTCTGTCTGCCTCTTCCCTGTAAAAAACCAGGAGCACAGCAATAGTTATCTCCACTGATACAACTCCCATGACCACCAGGTCCTCTGGGGGCTTAAGGAGACACAGATAATCAGGGTAGGCGCTGGCTAAGGGGAGACATGACCACTGCATTGGAGTTGTCAGTGCCCCAGGTACAACAGAGACCTAGCCCCACCATATTACTCCCCACCACACACAGCCTCTGCACTGTGATGCTTTTTCAGCCCGGACATCACAGTGCTGCAGTGAGCCACCAGGACTGTTGTTTGAATCAGATTCATCTCTGCTGGCATTAACACGTCACAGTGATCAATGTGGTAGAAACACACAAGAAAGACAGAATCAGAGGGATGGTCATCATGCGCTGTATTTTAGAAGAACTCATTACCGAAGAGCTGTTTTATCTCTCTTGCACAGATCCCATTTAAACATGTATTAAAAAGGCAAGGCTGCTGCTAGACATGGACATGACAGACATTTATCTCGCATTGTACATATCCAGAGGCAGTGAAAGCCCCAGGCTCTGCTGCCTCCTTAACTTTGACCATGGAAACCAGAAAAAACCACCCCATCTCTGTTCCCTGGCAGGATCTAGGTACAGTCAGTACACAGTGATGGGGACCTTGTGAAAAGAGGCCCCAAGTGCCACTGGAACACACTTCATAGCTAACACTTCATAGCTAACCTGGCTATTCTGCAGGTACTTGAAGGACATCTATGAAAAGACGCAGGGACAAGACTGTTGTTCTTCAGGAAGGGGACGCCAGTTTGTACATTACACAACTGTACCATATGCCAAGAAAGACTGTAGCTACCTATGATCTAGACTCTGCAATACAGCCATTGCTCAAACACCCAGCTCTCACCTCTGCATTAACCTGTCAGCTACGTTTCTTTTGTTTTTTTTTTTTCCTGTGTTAACAGGGAAACAGCAGGAGCAACCAGTCTAACCTTTCCTCCACCACACCCTCCCAACCCTCCATGTTTGTGGGCCACTTCTGTACCATTCTCTGCTTGTTCCTTTGCCCCAGCCCCATCTCAACCAAAGCAGCAAAATTCAGCTTTGCCTGAGAAGTCCTGAGTGTGGGCTGAGGGCAGGCAGGAAGGTCTCAATTAAACCCAAAGGATGCATCTATTGTTACATCAGAGTCACTGCAGAAATAATTGCTTTGCTGGAGCCATTCGCCTTCACAAGGATGCAATACATTTGTGTTTGTACATTTTCAGCAAGTGTTGCATTCCCTGTACACACTGGCTGAGGGCTCCTGCAGAAGTGCACTGCAGCTGTAGTCTCCGACATGTATTTGTGGAACAGATGTGGCAGCTTTGCTGCACATGTGATAAAGGAGGCCTCCAGCTGAACCAGCACACCCATGCAGCAGTGCAACAGGGCAGAGACAACTAGTTGTGCAACCAACTTGGCACTTGAGGTGGCCAGAACAGGCCACCTACATGCAGGCTGGGCATTGTGGAGGGTGGGCAGCCCTAGATGGCATGTTGTTTTTGAAAGCTTTTTCTAAATACCAGCATGTCAGGATCAAACATCAGTAACTTCTGGTCTACACAAGCTAAAATTACATCTAGAAACTAGGAGTAAAGGTGCAGTCAGCTTCTCCTCACATTTCCCCAAGAACTCTAAAGGTGAATTCTGGCAGGAACTTTTCCTAGAGATATCAGAGCTGTAGGAAACACAAAGCAGGCTATTTATCCTTTCAAAATCTCCCCAGGCATAATTCACCCTGCCTATAGCACAGGATTAAAGTTGACTGAAAACAGTAACAACTACACAGATTCTGCAGAGAGAAAAAAAAAATAGCCCATCAATTATAAAATCTTCCTCAAAATACCTTGAATAGACTGGGGAAAGAAATCTCCTGCAGGTTTCTCCTTCACAGGGTTCCCTCCACACCTATATGAAGTAAGAACCCGGATTCAGGACGGGCATCACAGCAGAGGGAGACTGTTACATCCCTACCAACACTACTGCACTGTGCCCCAGCAGAAGCTTACTTCTCTTCTGAGTGGGGAAAAGAGCATACATACCTTTACCTTCACATCAGGCATTTTTTCCTCTCTTATCCTATCTCTAGTAGCTCAGAAGAATCAGGATTTCTTTTGTTTAAGCAACTTCTTTTTTCCCTATTCCTCCTTCCCCCCAAATTGACATACCTGAACAAAACACCTCTGGAGCAGCAGACCTTTCAGCTAGCCCTGGTCATCTGATAGACTACAGGACGGCTAAGCCCAGTTACTGAAAAACCTGGACTGCTTTTCTACGGGCAAACGCTCACTGAATCCATCTACGCTGCAGGCAACGGTGGACGTGTGTATTCATATGCTTTCCTAAATCTGTTCCAAGCTGATGAACAGCCTAAATGGATTTTAAATTTCATAGCAAGCTTAGGCTACCACTTTGCATCTGCACTGGCTGCCATTCAGCCCAAGAATAATTTAATACTTTACAGCATGCTTCTGCTCAAAAGATAAAGCTGTGCAGGCCTTCAGAAAAGACAAAATCATTTACATTTTTTAAGGAGTGTACTTTTGATTCCTTTGCTGTGATCCCAGTATTAGTATTTTCAAAGTTTACCTCTCAGAGGGCTATGAAAATAAGACTACAAAGTGCTTCCCCACTATGCTAAAATCAGCCCTCCACAGCAATCAGGTGACAGGAACAGTACGCAGATGACCTAAAGACATTTCCCTATATCACGTCATCAGTTTCGGGGTCTATCAGACACTTTAAAGGTAAATAATATCACTAATATCAGGATAACTGTTTGCAGACCAGCTTTGTTATTGACCCCAGTTGTGCTCGTTAGCACAGTTTCTTTATTTAAGAGCACAGGATGTGAATTACCAACGCTGTGCAAATCCTTTTTTTAGCTACTCTGTGACTAGCTGTCTTTTACAGTCAATTTTATCTATATTTAGAGGATGAAGCTTCTATTACACTTAATTATTTCTGTGTGGCTTGTGTGATGAAGGTACTTCCTAATGAATGGTGGCTTCTCGACAAAAATGCTGGCTTAGGGTACGCAGCTGAGATTTGAACCTGGCCTGTGTAGTTGCGTGCCAACCAGCAATGTTTCAATCAGTCACTGCTCCTGAACAGGGCAAGTTTGGAATTGCGCCTTGCCTGAGTCCCATGACTGAACCAATTCAACCTCCCTCTAACACTTTTTTTTTTTTTTTAATTTCAAAACAAACATAGAAGAGATTCCACAAATTCAAACATTTCTTGTGGAGCAGATTTAAAAAGAATGTTTGAAATATACACACCAGAAAAGCAAAGAAGGGCCTGGAGGAACGCCACATCCCCCAGCGTGCAACAGACTGCATAAAACCTAATAGCACCATATGAAGATCCTCCTACATCTTATCCCCTACTTCTTTTTCTGCTTCTTCTGGCCTCCATCCCCAGCCAAACGTTCAGGTTCTTCTTTTCTCTTGGCCTGGACACATGTACCAGCGTCTCTTCAGCCTCTCTTTGCATCTGCCCCTTGGAGGACTGCCCTTTGCCCCTTCCTCCCAAGGGAGGGCTCCACCTGGCCCCAACACTAGAGGTCTATCTTCGGAGAGGTCCTGCTACCTTCACCAGCTGATCTTATTTTCAGTGGCACCATCTGTCTGCCTCCCTCCTTGATCACTTTTAGCCCAAGGTCACTGACTCCCTTCCTTGGTCACACTGAGTAACACAGCATCCTCTCTTGGCTAGAGGCTGAGTTCTGACTCAATCCTTTCCACTCAGGTTGTACCGTGCAACTGAGAACAGTGGAAAGACACACAGTAATAATCACAGCAGGTTCATAATGACATAGCAGCACCAGAAAGGGCTTTGAATCAAGTGCCAGCACCAAGCATTTGTAGCAGCTGTGCTATACTGTATGCTAGATTTGGATGGAAGAAATAACAGCTGAAACAGTCATTTGCAGAAAGTGTGATCATTATTTCTGTACACACATAAATACACACACCCCAACATATCTGGTAAAGCAGCATATAATTGATGAAACTCAACTTTAGTTAAATAGCTCTTCTTAAAATAGTGCAGTGTCAGCAAGCTCAGAGGATTCTAGAAAGGGCTATATAGGCAGCCAAGCATTGCCTGACGTTTTCCTCTACATGTATTCAACCTGCATTACTAGCGAGGTTGTTACACTATTCTAAACAAAAATAAAAGGCGCTTTCATATTAAACCTTGGAACTAATGAAAAATGTTTCATGCACTCAAGATTCCCCATAGCATCCCGCTACTATAATCCTTCCTGGTTTGCCCCACAAATTGCTTGTGACAGCCATCCCAGTGGTGAGCTGCAAAATAAATTACTGCAGCTTAGCACTGAATTGTCTGGATGCACAAGGCAGCATTCAGATGAAAGAGGCAAATCAGGTGACTGATTTCAGCAGCGGGACTTCCAACTCTTGCCCTTGCTAGGAGCTACCTCCAGAGTGAAGTGGTTGTGGATCAGACACAGGCAACAGAGGGTCAGTAAGAATGTTTGTACCTCTGGGAAACTCATGTTTGGAAACAAAAATTCTCACAAGTTGAACTGGCAAAGCTGACTTTAGATCCCCTTGAGAACTTTAGCTTTTGCAACACGCAGCAATCACTTTGAACGTTTTAGTGTTCCAAGAAGAATGCAAACATTGGTGTCTCATTCGCCAGGGAGAGCTTTGCCAGAGTGCAAGGTCCTTCCCATCGCACTACCACACCATCAGCTCTTGATGAATTAAGAACGAACTGTGCAGCCAGCTTTGCGTATGCTGCTTCTGCTGGGACTAGCCACCTCTGTGAGAACAACTTAATGGGAATGAAACTGCTGCTGCCAAAAGGCCTCTTGTGCTGAATTTCACACACACCAAGAAAAGTATAGTGATACTTGATAAAAACTGCCATTTCTGATGAAAAATGCCTGGAAAAAAAAAACCAACAGTAAGGATCCCTAAGAAGAGAACAGCAAGGGCAAGGAGGAATAGCAACAGTGCCGTTTCAGAAAAGTACAAATCACAAGTTATACTCACCTGATATTTACTTCAAAATCCTGTGAATACACATTTTCTGAAGCTGAATGCAAAACACAGTCCTACATCACTCCACAATAACAACACCTTCGGCTTGGTCAATGTTATGCACTTGGCCAGTTGCCCTGCTTGTTATTTAAGACATCCAGTAATCCTGCCTTTCTATTCCAAAGTGAAAATTGTCTGTGCCCATATAAACCATAAATTAAGTACAGCCACTGTTTCCTTTGCTGCAGATAGGCAAGAATAGCTTCATATATCCCAAAGTACCCAAAATGGCATAAAGTGACTTGAGTCTGTCATTAGAAGTCACTACTACCAGCAACAACAATGGTGAAACAGAGGGGTTAAGGTTTATGCACCCTGTGAAAAATACTGGTCAGCCAGGACAATGTTGCTTGCATGAAGGCTTTAAACAATTGTATTCACGCAAGCAAAAAGGTAAACTGAAAGCAAATTAGATTTCAGCTAATTAAAAATCCTCTTATTTGTAAAGCAGAAGTGGGAATAGGGTGTGTTATTGCCATAGGTTGTCTTGGACAGAAGATTTTTTTTTTCCTGATGAAAACACAAAACAACTGTGCTTTTGAGGCCTCCATTTGTTATATTGAAGTTTGACTACAAGGGGTAGCGCATCACGTTTCCCTCACAAGACCAAGGTTGTAATAGCAAACAATTTAAAATACTTACATAGCCATGACCTGATAGCAATGCACATCATGACACTAGCAATATAATTCAATGTTGAAGTGACAATAAAATAATTCTTAAGAATGTATCCAATACATATTATGGGGTATATGGCTATATGCATCTTACACTGGACAGCTTATGGCAAAATAGAGAACATACTCGAGTGATGGTTTTGGAGCATTTTTTCCCCAAGATAAAGTCTCAGGCATGTGTCATCTATCTTGCTCCTGCTGAGCTAAGCAGGCTGACAGTGTGAAAGAGAAAACCTACTGTAGCTTCCATTTCATTTGACCTGTAAAGACAATCTGCACAACACCAGAGAATTCTAATGTTTCAAGAGAGTGACTGTCAACTACAGATAGTCATGAGCAACATTTTCTACTGGTCACACTCTAAAATATACCACCCCAATTTTGAAATGAAAGAAAACCCAGTATCCCCAAATTTATCAAAGACAGTTATATCGAGGAACGTACCTTAGAGATGTTACTGGAACGGCTCACAGAATGGCCCAAAGCTTTCTCATTCTGAAAGAGGAAGAAGATGATCATTACAGGAACAAATTACAGTTATGAGGATATTTTAAAACTGGTATTAGAAACCAAGTATCTTGGAGAAAGTCTTACAGCTGTGACTTTTAAGGATGTTGCTTCTATTGACATCAGCCTGATTTGCTGCATTTACTAAGCTGTTTTGTTTGCTTAACAAGCTCCTATGCTGCTGAAAATCAAATAGGCAAGACAAATACAAACTGAGAAACACTAGAACAATGACCTCTTCTATCTGTACTGCAGAGCCCCTTCCCCAGATGCCACCTGATTTGGAAAGGATATTTTTCAGCCCTGCCTCATCGAGATCTAAAGGCAAACATCCAACCACTAAAACTGAAAGCTCTTGCTTAAAGAAAACATTCCAGTGATGTAAACAGAAGTATCCCAGTGGTGCCTGGAAACAATTCTGAATAACCACATGCATGTCATTTCAGGAGACGAAGCAGAATTACTGAGGAACTTCTTATCTACCACAGAACTCAGAATTAAACTGGAAACGTTATACAAGATGGAAATCAAAAGCCGCAATTCTTAAAACTGAAGTCGGTGACGAATGTATCTGTTACTTTTCAGCATGTAAGCCCTGACGGATATGGATGACAAACATCTCCTACCAAAATAAACTGCAGGTTTCACCAAGATATTTCATCCTTTACGGCTTCCTGCTTTCTGACCATCAATTTACCATCAGTGTAAATGGATGTGATTGTTCCACAGGTACGAACCTAGAAACTGATCTGCAAAGGCTTGTTGCTTGATTTTCTGAATAAAATCCAACAACAAAGGCATTCTCCTAAAAATATTACAAACAGAGCCAGTCATAACATTTCATTACTGATCTGTATCAACGCTTCTCTAATTCTGGGAAGCTGGGAGGCAAAGCTGTTTAAGACTTAAACCTCCCAAAACAGGGCATATTTACTACTTTCTCCTATGGGCTCTGTGCTGGCTAAGAGCTTCTAGAAGTGCACCCTTCCATCTGGTATTTCAGGAACCTAAAAGAGATGCTTTGACAGCACCCTCTTCCAGTTCTCTCTGGCACCAACTGATCAGACAGAGACTGAGAACAGAAGTCCTGCATACATAACAAATGGGGGCATTAAAAAAAAAAAAAGCAGCCAACCACACTTGCTTCTAGGTCAGCTCAGATATAATGCACTTGGTTTCAGATCTTATGCCTGTAATTTGTCACAATTCAAGTGACCTTCAGTGACTAAAGCCTGCATCAAGCCCACCTGGGTGGCTGGGCACCCAGATGCTACCCCCACGCTTTGGGATCTTTGCACTCCCAGACATTTCTCCTAACAGCGCACTCCCTGAGCAGCTTGAGAGCTCTGCGCTGAGAAACAAGAAAGCAAAGCAAAAATTTCAGCATATGCTTACAAAAGCAGGAAGGCTCCATCTTACAACACTGGTTGCCTCTCCACACGGTCATGGGCACTGCCTTGGTTGACAGATATAAATTGCACTTCCTCCTTTAAAAATTTGAGGAAGCAGACAAGGTGTTCTGAAATCCTCTATCTGTAGGAGTTTGAGTACCTAAATGGCAGTGAAATGGTCTTTCAGAAGAACAGAGAAGTGACAAATTATGACTGATAGCCAAATCAAAAATCAGCAAGGACCAATGTAAGGTCTGGAGTAGCTGTGGCCTAAATTACCATCAACCTGAATGCCAGATCTGCATCCTGCAAGGCTGAGCTTGATTTGAGAGATGACTATGAGCTTATATTATGTGGATATCAGTATCCCTGGAACAGAAACAAACAGCTAAAGACCCCCAAAGAATACAGACATGATGCTTCTGTGATGACTAACGCTGGACTGGGCTCCTGCCAGAAGAAGCATGGCTAGGAACTGACTCCAACTGTAAGGGAAGGACCCAGCTAATTTCATCAAAGACATTGTAACTATAGCAACAGAAAAAAAGTTCATTGAAGCTACAGAATGCAGGAGAAAGAAAGGGGGCAGGGACATCTTCTCAAGCTATGACGATGAGAGAGCAACGCAAGTTGGCAAGCACGGAGATTTGTCACTGCCTGCGTGTGAGGTGCGGAGGGAAGCAGGCCATGCTTGGCCTTGCAGGGATGTGTGGGAGGTAAACAAAGCTCAGCTATGTGGGACAAGACGAAATGGTAATGAAGAGTGAGACCTGCGGCCAAGAAGTCTCTGCCTGAAGCAACGCACAGAGCCCTACGCAGATGACAGTCTCAAATCCAGCCCTAGACATCAAAGACTTGCAGGTGAAATTCCTGGAGACAAAATCAAACAGAGCCGAGCTCTTCGCATTAACTCAACACTCCCCAAATACTGCTGTCTAGCTGAAGAAAATGCCTGCAAGGGAGCACGGCTGAGCTTACACAGGCACCTGTGTTGAAAAGGATGTGCTAAAACTCAATAACTCTGAAGAGGCTGGAGGACAAGAGCTGTATTTGCACAACACAGTGAGTGATGCAGAGCAAACATACTCTTAGCCGTGCCACAGAAACTAGTCTTTCTGCTCTGCTCCCAGGACTGTGATTTTATCTGATGGATGCCAGCAGCGTGAGAGAGAGATGCTCCTATCATCTTTATTGATCTACTGTTGGAAATGTACCTATCAGAGGTTCCAGTCAGTACATGATTGTGAACAGCTGGTATTGTTATTGCATGCGTAATCATTTCTAAACAAAAAGTGGGCTTATAAAATATTCCTCTATAAAGAGAGTACACATACACATATTTAAGTATCTGTGATATTTCTAAAGGACTCAGCTACATAAATGCTTTTTTATGGTTCTGTTCCTTTACCACATAAAACTGGTATGTCCATAAAGTCAACAGGAAATTCACTGAATCTTAGCCCAGATTGGCCAAATTCTGTCCTCTTAAAGGCTGCTTGTACTGACAAACAGGAGGAGCACCAACTCAGGCATATGCTCAAGGAGTGACAACTGACACGACAGCCACTACCACATCCAACACGGATTTGCAAATACCCACCCGCAATTTTTTCCATTAGGTTGGCCTATCAATGACCAAGCAACTCCCTCACCTGGTTAAAATTGCTTCAGCCTTCGGTCACCAATTAACCCTGCTTTCTCCCACCTTCTAATCAGAGACATTTTTTTGAAACAGCTGCTCCAGCTCTCCCAGTTTACATGCACACAGACTTTAAAATGTGGTGAGCTGAAAACAGATAAATATCTGAGTTTCATTGTGTAACAGCAATTTCCAGTTTACTATGACCACTCAAATAGCATCTCCACTGAATGCACTGTTTTTTTTCCAACTTCTGCAAAGAACCAAAAAGATTATTTTTTAATAAAAAAACAGCAACAGAAACACCTCTAAGTAATATATTTCATGAGGTCTAGCTATACCATTTAATTCTCTTTTACAAATAAAATAATAAAAATCTATCCTTAAGGAAAAAAAATGCTGTGGAAGACATTACATAGACACAGCACTTGATGGTGTTTTTCAGGCTGCAATACATTAAGGATACAGTATACGCTTTCCAGTCATTAAGCTAGAAAAGAGCTGAAAAGCCATGGAAGGAGCTTTTGGAATAGATGGATTTTAATGGCAGGCACAATGCAAACAAACAAAAGCTCACTTTTCACACTATAACCATCACCAGTACATTCATCCTGGGATCTTTTAGATTATTCACAAATTAACATTGACTTAGGAATGGAAAAGGCAAAGCCTCCATGACATTACTCCTCTCACTATCCAACAAATAAAGGTGCTCAGAGGCTATTTCTAGTATGTTCTCATTGCACAGTAAGACACATTCTAGTCCAGTAATTACAGCTCCAAACAGGCTCTCCTTCCCTCTTGCAGAAACACTAGTCTTTGCACTTGAATGGAAAGGTCAGGACCAATGCAACATCTGCCAGCATGGACCACACAATTATCACCACTTAAAGCAAGTGTGGTTCTCCTTTAGCAGATCAGTCTTTCTGCATGGGATAATGGGAAACCTGCCTTTCAAAATTCATCCTACTCAAATAGAATTACCTGGCAGGCACTTAAAAAAATCATCATCCAGATAGTGCAGCAAGGACTTAACTTCTTACAAGTCACTCACTGCCCACTGCTGCGCTGAGGTCCCCATCACAGCCAGGCTTTAGGGAAACAAAGAAGAAGGCAGAAGGGGAGGACAAGACTTAAAAACAGGAAAACTGCTACCAGTTCCTACTGTGGCACATGATTTTCTAAATTCTGGATAGAGTTGCTTGCCATTGCTTGAATTCCCCTCCCAACTTTCCTTTCTTTCTCTCTTCCTTGAATCTGCTCCCTACTGTGGCGGCAGAGCTGTCTCCTTCCTCCCGCAGCTGCTTCAGCTCACATCTGTCCCCCTGTAGGACTCTTCACCTTGCCTTCTCCACCTGGATGGCTCCTTTTCCCTTCTGCCACCACTCCTCAGTTACTCTCGCATAAATGGCTCGCCTCTCTTCAGAGATCTCAAAGCTGCCACTCCCCTCCTATCCACCTGTCTCCCATACTTGTCACTTCAAGTTATTTTACCCTTGCTTCCCAACTATAATGCACCCATTTTCCAATAAGAGCAACAGCTATGTAACTCACACAGCCATGTGAACCCCAAAGCACTCGTTCCTATTGCCTGAGCCAGGAGGGTTGTCCACTCCTTCACAGCAGTTAAGCACCCAGAGGTGCTCTTGTGCACTCACAACACCCACGTTACACCATCCTTTCTCCAAACTCAGCTGTAGACTCAATGCAGCCTTAGCAAGTGGGTACCCTGAAGAAAAATGCTTTGGATGTCCCTTGCCAGGATAGAAGGAGAAAATGCTGAAATGGTTTGGATTTTGTGTTCCAAAACTACTCAGGACTGGGCTGCTGAATGACCCTTCCACAGTCAAGCTGCAAGTCAGCCAGGAGTGAAACTCAGTTCTTCTGTCAAGCCCCGTGACAAGAACATGAATGCTCAGCTGTCCTGGAAGCACGCAGCTATACACACCCAAGTATTGTTTCAGGTTTCATAACTGTGACCAGATTTCTAAGCAACCTCTTCCAGTGTTTATGCAATCTTGCACTGCAATCCTATACCTGGGATATAGGAAGTACAAAGAACATGTGCTTTTAGTTCATGCAGGGGGGTGTTATTGTTGTCGACTGTATCAGCACATGCACTTAATTGTCCGAAGTGCCTATGATGAGAGGAAAGAAATGGGAGACGGCTTTACGAATTACTTTCTTCGTTTGTCAGAGCTGATGGATTGTTAAATGACAAAAGATCTGTCAGCACTAGATCTTGTGACTGACAGAATCTAACATTTAATTATTTCTGCAGGAAATGGTATTTTGCATCATATCAAATGAATGTGGCTTTTATTTCTTTGGCAGTCACCAGGCCAACATGGAAAAGCAATAAACTTAATAACAGTTTATATAAAGCCAGTGCTTGACAAACTTCTTAGGCCTTGCTCCTTTCAATTTTTTTTTATCTATAAAATACAATCAGATATCATCAAGGTTCATCAATGATTTTGCATGCAGCTATTAAAATAATGGCACCTGAGCCTTGCATCTCTGCTCCTGTGTAGTATTTACCTCTGGACATTACCTCTGCTGAGCTGAGGCTGTCTGGCCTGGAAGCACAAATTTTCATTTCTGCACGAGACCATCAGCCTGGTACGTTTCACTAACATCGCATCCATTTGCGCATTCATATGCCATGTGCCCCATTTGTAACAAAAAGTAAACTGCAAAGTGTTTGGCATCCAAGATGTTTATGGATGTTCTTATCTTGCTGTTGCCAGACAACCTGTCTAAAATGGATGCATGTCTATGGGATACAAAGCATAAAAATGAATCCTTCCCTCAGGGAACAAGTTATATGAACTACAAAAGACCTGACCCAAAAATATATACCTTTCGTGGTAATGGAAACAATACGCATTAAACTTACCTGTGTGAAAATGCCATTTCAAACAATTTCATGTATTTAACAGCAGAAAGAGGGATACAAACACAAGAAGCCAGCAATTACAAACAGATTAAAAGGGATAACATACTGTCTTTTGTAGAGTAAATGCACTTAATGCAACTACTGGAATTCTCATGGTACACTAAACATGTCAATATGCCAAAGCAATCGACAATTTTAAACATTCACAAATTAAAAAACCCTCTAGGCAACTGATAATTTGTAATTTCTTAAGCTGCCAACAGACATAGGAAGACTGCAGCCCACATCAACTCTCAGAAGAGCTGGACTTTCTTAGTGTCTATTTAACTTTGCACGTTCAGTTGTTTACGTGTGTGATACCATACGTTCCCCATGCTCAGTTGCACAGTTTGCTAATCCTGTGGAACCTCCCAAATATGACATTGAGAAAGCATTTACGATATTTTTGGTAACATTTAACATGATATGGCCAAAAACATGCAACAAAAAGCTCTTGAAAGAGAACTTGTAGGTATCAGCCCTATTTAGTAATACCTACTCATTACATACCAGCTTGGTTTTGCCTGAAATTTCATCTTCCCATTTTTATCAGTGCAGTTTGCAAAATATTCTGAACCACAGCATTTCAAACTCAGCGTTAAACAACCACACAAATTTAGCTAAATGAGGAACTAGGCCCTACAGAGCCCACTAAAGTTATTTAGCCAAACACTGGTACAGTGAGATCCTTGTAAAAATCTGACCTGTGATGTTTTGGAGAGTTTTAAGCAAATTGTTTTTAACAGTAGTTTGTAAGGTGAAAGAGTACACGTATATCTAAGAGAAAACAAACAAACAAACACATTTAACCATCCTTATATAAATAAATCACAACTAGTTAAGGAAAACGACTCTCTGGAAGGAAAGATGTCTAGACTAAGCTGAGAGAAAAGGTATGCTCATCATTGAAATGGTAGCACATTCAAACTGCAGAACAATAACCTCAAAACAAAATTGTGCTAATAAAAGTTGTATCGAGCGACCAGTTCGGAGCTCCTAGCTAATCACGCCAGAAATTGAGGTGCAACTGATTATTTACCCCCAATCATTTTAAGAACATACACATGCACCTGTGAATGCACACACACATTATGGTTTTCATGTTAAAACTTAATAATAACTAAAAAGACCTACACCAAGCACACACACACAGCCAACTATCCTCTCCCTCCTGAAAGCACAGCCCCTGTATACAAGGAACAAAGCAAAGAACTCTTTAGGTGCAGCAGACTACTTCAGCCAGTAACCCAAGAGCACTTCATACCCATCACATTGTCAGGCAATCACAGTTGGTCTCGCTTGGGACTAGCCTGATGCTTTGGGATGCAGGCAAGCAGTACATGCCCAGAGAAAGCTACACAGCAGCCTCTCCCTAAACCCAGAAGATATAACATGCTGTAAATTTACTTACTCCTTCTGTAGCCTAAAAATCTGTACTCATTTACTTCAGAACAACAGTTAGGGTGCTGCACTTGAAAGATCAACATATTTAGCAACATTAAGGGAATTCAGAGTGCTGAGTTCCCAGGAGTCACAAATAAACAAGCTTCAGAAACTGGTAAACGTGGGTTGCGCTGAGAAATACTTCATTGTTCATCTGCAAGCAGATATTCTGGCATTTTGTCATGCAAAGGATGCTCAGGACCTGTTATTCATAGGAGAAAATCCGGCCGATTCTGGTTACCTTCCAATCATACAGCAGGGATAGGCAAAGTACATCACCACACATCCAAGATATCAAGGGGAAAAATAACAAAAACGAAGGGAAAGAAAAGGACAGAAGCAGAATTTTGATGTGTTCTGTTTTTCTTTCCTATATATAACACTCATTAAACTGGTCCCTGATATAGGAGCAGGACAAGAATTCAGCATCTATCTGCAGATCAGTTAACATCACCTAGATCCGTGCCTACCTAACAGCCGATGCTATCCAGTTTCCTGGTATTGATCACTGGGATATGCATACGTCATGTTCCCACTTTTTCTCCTACGTCTGTCTCAATAGCTTATGCCCGCAAATGAAAATTGATTACAGAAGTCTTTTGGGAGGAAGACGAGCACTCAGGAGATTTGGATTCTCTAAATTCTTGATACTTTGCCTCCGAGTTATGCTTATCATTTCTGAGTAGGAAAACAGGATGAAAAAAATCCTACAGAAGACTTATGTTTGCTTAGGAAGGTCAACTTTTTATTTAAAGGTGTTACTGAAGAAAAAAGAGATGGTATTGCCATACAGAATAAAATGACATTCTTCCATGAAGGCATGGAAAGCAAAATGATCAGCCCCATTCTGTCAGGGACATCTTTTTTTCGTTCTGTATTCAGCAGTAGTGCTTCTTGAAAAAGGAGACCTTACCAGATCATTCCTCTCTTCAAAATGTAGCAGCAGTCAACACAGCCAACAAAATGCCAGCACAGAGAAAGAATGAGTGGAAATGAATATTAAAACCAGTATAAAAAACAAGGCAAGCCAACTTGTGTATGGTCACTAGAGATTAAATCATGGCTTTATGGAAGTTGATGGAAATTCCACCAATAATGCGATCAGGTCTGGAGATCAGCCTCTGTTGATATGAGCAGATATCAACAGAGATACATTATGGCAGAAACGCAGAATTCATAGCAACAAACAATTGGGGTGAACAACAATATAGACAAGCCTTTATATGAGGACAACTGAAGCAATATATTATTGAAAGCGAAAATAAATAAATAAGATGAAGAAAATACATGCCGCTAAGTAACTAGACATCACAGCTGTGTCCCACACCTTCAGAAGAACACGAGAAAGCAGGTGATGCAAGCCAGTTATTGCAGACTAAGACACATACACTTGTTGTGGCTTATCAAGCACTATTTCCTGGAAGACGCAACAAACCAACTCTCCATGTAGATGTAGTGGTCCCACTGAAGCCAGCAAGAAATCCCGCTGGTTTCAGGGAGACTTGGACTGAGCCATGACCAACATCCTGATCCGAAACAAAGTATTTCAGAAACTGCAACTGGCCTCAGGCACACCCTAGCACATAGGGACCTAGAGTACTTTATAAATACTGACTTGCCTTACAGCATGAGAAACAAAGAAAGAAACTGCAGCGGGAGCTAGCTAGAAAAACATGTGTTTACCTTGCACATGGAAATCTACATTTGCTTGACGTTCAGCTGGTAGAAACAGGAACCCCACACAGGAACGTACGCCTGTGCACTGCTAACACTGAGTAGTGCTGCAGCCAACGGAGCTAAATAAAGCAGGGACAAGCCCAGTGACCCAGCACAGCAGAGCAGATAACCTAAAGGCCAGCAAACAGGAAGCAAAGGAATGAAGTTTTATGAGCAGGTGGTGTGAACAGGCAGCATGGTGCTCAGAGCATCTCTAAGTACCACTCCTGTGCAGGGCTGTCGTAACTGAGAAAGGGACGCTCCGTGTAGGCGTCCTCGTTTCCCATCACTGTCATCCTAAAATCATCGTGTCAGATTACAGCGGAAGACTGTCTGAGGCAATCAGACGAGAGATGAACAAAACTTGCCGGCTGCAGAGGAAGCCCTCCAAAAGAGCACTGCTCTTCACCCAGTTGGGAAACTTCAGAGCCGTCACAGACTAATGAGGAGGGCTGAGGTTTTTGTGTGCCTGCTGAATGAGCTGAATGCCAGCAGCTGCGTAAGAACTAAATTTATCACCGCAGTCCCAGGAACGCCTGCATTTTCTGCTAAAATAAAATCTCAGGGCCATTAGCCTATTGAAATAGAAGCTTTTCCACTTAACTGAAGACATTTACTCATTCTTATTCCTCAGCTCTCATGCTCCAG
The DNA here is from genome assembly GCF_009769625.2 of Cygnus olor. NCBI lineage: Eukaryota > Metazoa > Chordata > Aves > Anseriformes > Anatidae > Cygnus > Cygnus olor. Next base: position 18,452,538 of record NC_049175.1, read on the forward strand.
TTCCAGTAAAATCCTGCTTGGTTTCAAAATTTATTTTATGGAAACACATGTGCATCAGCTCAAAAATCCTGATGTTATGTGAGCAGTATTAAACAATTCACTTCACTGGGCTCCTCTGCCTCTCGCATTTATTCACATGAAACAGAAAATGAGCTGCAGCTGTCAGAGTGCTGCCTGACCTATCGGGGACCGTACTGCATTCTTGCACACACGCTGACAGAGCGTTTTCTAAAGTTTATTTCCTAAGGGGAAAGGGTTATAAATAAGTCTCATATTCATAGTAAATCTCCTGTCCTTCATTCCCGAGAGCTTTGAGCTAGGGCAGTTTTTGTCACAGGAAATTGCAGCAAAGTTTTCAGAAAAAGCGTATTAGCTTATATGATTTGCTTTTGTCAAGCTGCCTTTAAATTTACCCCCACCAAAGCTAGGTTTTAAAAACTAGTTTCAATCTCTCTTTGTTCACTGCTGTACACATTCGTTATCTGTGGAAATCATATTGTACATCTATGAAATCTGCAGTTGCTGTAGAAGATAATAGATTTTATTAAAATACATTTTGTAGTTTTTAGAAGTAACTTCTTTGTAAGGGTACAAAGGACTGCTAAATGGCTAAAGGCATTTCTGTATGCCTTCTGAAAATACATGAAGTCCAACTGCTAAGGATGTAAAGTTTTCTGTTAGGCTCTACACTTGTAATTGAGCTAATGAGAAACTGAAACAATAAAAGAAGGGGCTCACCATGGGCTCTAGAATCCAACAGAGAGGATTCACACTTGGGGTAGGATCCTCAGATTGTAAGCTTTTATGCCCCAGGGATCACATTGACAGTGTTTGCTCATTCCATTACAACAAAGTTTTGATTGAAAACTTTTATATATATATATATATATAAAAAACATCTCTTTTTGATTCCTCTTACTTTTAAAGATACAAAAGATAAAATCCCAGAATGAGAATACTATCCTTCCAGTTTGCAATGAAGTATTTTCCAGGAGGTCGAAGAATAAGTAACTGCTGATTTGGAAATTTATGTTCCTTAAAGGCCAAAACACAGACAAACAATATTGCCTATCTAGACATCAACAAGATGTCAAAATTCTTCCCGAGATTTTAGTTTTAAATGGGTCTTTCAGCAGACACACAGTGAAAAAGAGAAATTAGATCATGTACAGTCATTCTTTAAAAGATGAAATAGACGATTTGGCCAGATTACCACCTCAGGGAGAGGCGAAAGAGCAGGGGGAAGTATTAGATGCTGCTGAGCTGCATCTTGCAGTGCAGGCAGTAAGACTGATGAAACAGCAGCATGGGGATGTGGATGCAACCTGCAAGAACAACTGGACTTTGTTCCAAAATACAAAGACCTAAAAGCATGAAGACTCAAGAACATCCTGATCCAAATTCAGGCTTCCATACTGGAGATTCCCAGTTCTGTGTTTCCAAACACAGACAGTTAGAAAAGGTGAACAAGACTGATCTAAATTTACATGGAAAGACTAAGGGTTAGATATTGTTTATGCTGGGTCCTTTGCATTTTAACCCTCTACTTCTCTATCACAATCCTATATATAAGCATTTGTTTTGAAGAAATTGTTTTCTCACAGGCATCCAGGAGGAAATTCATTAATTAAATTAAATTATTTGTTAGGTCAGGCAAGGCCTGAGACTAGCGAGCAGGGATTCCAGGAACAAAACAAGCAGCACAAACAACTGAAACCTACTCTGAGACAAAGGCAGGAAGGATGGGCACCTTGAAAGGGAACCCACTGAAAAACATATCAGAGGAAGGTCACAAGGTACAGCTTAGCCTTGTAGTTATGACATCTATCTGCAAAACTTAACCGATTAATTTTTAATAAGCCTCAAATTAGGGAGATGGGGATATATAAATACAAGGTCTGGAAAAAGCCTGTGGCTCCTTTGAAATGCTCCCTGTAGGCTCTAAATAAGCCTCCCGTGTGAGCTCTCATTCAGCACATGGAAGGGAAGAAAACAGCTGGACAAAACTCAAAGCTCCTAAAAGCAGCGAAACAGGCAGTGTTGTCCTTCAGCTAAGAACGAAGTAGTAGAGCAGAACGGTAAATTACAAAAGCAAGAGTTCAAAGGGACAAATGGCTTTTCCTTTAAGAACAGGATCAGGAAAAAACAAACAACTTAATACTTTTCTTGTGGGGTTTGTCAATAACAGCTGCTGCTAGCACCATGGAGGACAAAATGGATGATACCAAGAAGAGGATGTAAAATTGGAAGAACCTCTCATAATACAAGTATGCATTGAAGTAACACACCCAAATCCTCAACAAAAATCAGGCTGGACCACCGGGCTGAAACTTCAGCACAGAATGAATGTGCTTCTTGTTTACAGAATCACAGAATCATCTAGGTTGGAAGAGACCTCCAAGATCACCTAGTCCAACCTCTGACCTAACACTAACAACTCCTCCACTAAACTGTATGTTTAACACCTTTCTTACGAAATACTATTGTCCAAAGTGAAATACTGCAGTTGGTTAGTGCTGAACAGCAGTAGGGAGCAGCTCAAAATAAGAACTGAACAACTTGATAAACTGTAAGAGGGAAATTGAAGCCAGTTTGCAATTTACAGCCCCTTGCACTCTACACAACTATCTTGAAGAAGGCAAATGTGATGGTCACTTGGCAGATGAGAAACCTGAGACACAGGGAAATTTTGCTGCCCTCTGAAATTTGCCCTTCCTTGTCCTATACCCCCACACAATGATTCTTAGTATCACAGGCAGCAGCTGTATCCTGTCATAGGTGTGGGGCTCAACACTGCATGTATTTTGCATAGTACTTTTGCACGGGGTGAGTTTTACATATACTGAAACTGTGCCAAAGCAAGAAGACTGTCACTGAGACCTCTCTTTCATTTTTCTCAGTAGCAGAACACAAGTCTCCAACCTGGAACTCGTCAGGGCATTGATTTTCACATGGAGTATCAGACTTCGGGATTTACCCAAAGAGCTGCCACCTGGTAAAGAACAACTACACTTTACTAAGCTCTTCCTTGAAGTCAGAAGAATGGTCTCAATCATCCCACCAGTCTTCCTCCATGAAACTTTACACTGCTTGTCCCATTCACTTGTAAATGTGATCCCAAATTCTCCTTGCACTTCCCTTGCCGAACAATGGCCTTCGGATCTCTAAGCATGGTAGCTCTTGAGAATGCAGGTGGTGGTACTCCATGCCCTCATTCCCATGCATAGAAGCAAGCAAACTGAGGTTAATACAGATAGATAAAAAACTAACATTCAAAAGATGCCTTCTTTTTGTTAAAGGTGTAAAACTATCATGGCACCACAACACAAGGTATCTACAGGCTTTTCCAAAAAAAGATGGAATTTGGGATCTTGGGATTCAAGACAGTACGTTGGACAACAGCTCTATTGGAAATCCTCATCTAGGTGTACTGTTTTTTTGTTTTTTTTCAGCCTTTGGCAAACAGAAGCCTTGCTGCCCACACTCCCACGCACGCATATATAACCAGTGTAACTGTGGAACTGAAGTAAGAGGATTACATTCCAGGGGGGACATGTTTTGGTGAGAGCCTAGAGGCTTAAGGGGATTAAAAGATAGGAGCTGCTTCTGAGAGTGACAGCAAAGCCCACACAAACACTGCCTGAAAGTAAGCATTGCTTTGTATTCTTCAGCAGCAATGAGATATACCAAGCAGAAAAGCAAATGAACCTGTGACCACATCAGTTGCATCTTCAGCCACCTCCACTGGCCCCAGCACCATCTTAGCTCATATCACACTTGAATTTTCTCTGTTTCTTTGTGCCTTTTATTACCCTTATTTCTGCTTAGCTGCAGCTCCAACCACATGAACCAGACATTTTCTCCTATCTCTGTATTACCTACATTGGTTTATCCTGCGTCATTTCCTGTCACCACTGGTAAACAAATTGGAAATACTTTTCAATCCCACGCAAGAAAAGGGTATAGGAATACTATATAAAGGAGTGCAACTTTTATAACAAGTAATGGACAGAAATGTAGCTGTCTTCATAAGATCTAATCCTGGGTACAAGGGAACTCCTGTAAGCTTTAGCAAAAAGGACTATAATCATTTTTAAATCCAAGAGGATTTTATTTTTATGCTAGCTAACACTCCTCAGAGGTGAAGCATTAGAATTGGCTTCCAGTTAAATATGCTTTTCTAACAAATACTTACAGAAGCAGGAGTTTTGCTCTCTGAATGATATGGAATTAAAATCACTAACAAGAGTTACAAATGCCAGAGGGCCTAGCAGGACTGGAACACCCTATCTGAATGCAATTTAGAAATCAGAAGACAGTGCCAAATTCAACTGATGCTTTCAAGAAAGAACAGAATTCAAGAGCAGAACTCTGTGGTGCTAGGTATTATAAAACATGGCAAAAGGTTCAATTGCTTCAGAAAGCTTATAAGCCAATACAAGAAAATATAAAGATGACTACAACACCCAGACAACAAACATTAAGAGGGATGGACACTGGTGTATTAGGTATGAGGAAAAGCAGCCAGGCATATTTAATGTCAAGTACATTAAAATAAATACATATATATGAATATACACATGTACATGTATTTGTTTATATGTATATTGCATGTATAAACTTACAAACTACATTTTTGTTTCATTTAATGGAAAAAAATGCTCTAAACCAGGCCAAATCCCAATGGATACAGTAAAATATAAGTCAAAGAAACTATCTCAAAAGAGAAGTTCTGAATTGTCTGCTGATTTACAATGACAGGGCAGTTGATCTCATTTGATCGCATCCCAGACAGCATCCTAGAATAAGAGCAAGGCTTAGGATGACCACTGAGCAAGCCACAGGCTTTGGAACCAGGAGATGCACTTTCTGTGGTCAGACCTTTATGACCTTGGATACTAAACCTTCCTGAATCTCAGTTTTGCCATTTGAAAAGAATGGCACAGAACATTCGGACCTCACCTCAGAAAAGTGCTGACAGTAAAACTAGTTATTGCCTATAAATGGTAAAGAAGCCTCTCTTATGGAGGACAACCTGCAAAAATGCTAGCGTTACAATAAGTGTACTTAAATTCTCTTTCCACTGCTGTTCATGACCTCACAATTTCCTCCTTGTTAAATTCACACTTCTTGATATTGCAGATGTTCTGTTTTCATTTCAAATAATCTGTGTTCACCTTTCTTTTCCTCTCAGTGAAAAGTATGTTAACATCCTCCCTGCAGTCAGACATGTGAGAAGGTTTCCGCTTGTGCTTCCACAAATCAAAAGCAGCTGCTACATGGCACGGCATGGCAGAAGTGAAATCTCTTAAATAAAAAAAAGAAAAGCAAAAGGTGAAAGGAGGATGCAGCAAGCAATATAGCCTACAATACAATTGAGGAGTAGTAAAACAAACAAAATCTCCTTCTCTCTTTTTTTTTTTTTAAATGGCAAGGTAACTCTTACATTTATTTGTTGAATTCAGGATGAGAAATGGACATCTTCTGATGAAAGTCAAGTTGCAGAAACTTAATGGTTTGAAGCATCAAGAAAAAGTAGACTGAAGAGCATGCTTCATACTATTCTTCATGGCATAGGGGGAAATATCTAATAAAGATCAATGAGGATTTCCCTTTCCAGCTGTTCCCATCCAAGAAATGGCCTTATCCCTGTTGTACCTTGCCTACTTTCAAGTTAATGGGCTACAGAAATGAGAACATTAACATCCATCCTACAGCTGCTGCTTCTCAGGAATACTTTGGGAAACCAACACCAGCTCCCACCACTCTTCCAGGTTGAGTTTGCAGAATACGCAAAGTTCCTCAAAATGCCTTTAAAATGCCTTTTGGGGAAGGATGGACAGAGGGAGAGAAAGAGGCAGGTCTGCTTTTGGGTTAGAATATCACTGCATGTACTTAGCTTGATTTTTCTATGGCATTATATGAACTTGGTCTTTGTTCTATTTGTTTTGTATAAATGCAGGTATGCCAGGAAAAAAACGTGGTGCAACAGGAACTTACACCCACACAAAACTCCCTGTCCTGTGCAGCCAGTGTTAGTTCTCCAATCAAAATAAGGTTTATGGACAGACTTTTTATTTCTTGCCATTTTTCTTGTGTATTTGCCACTTGTCTGCAGGTATTGTGCTAAATTGTGAACCTTAGAAGTACAAATTTTTATCTGTTACCCTTGCAGCTATAAGAAAAAATTGATAATAAGCCTTTTCATTGCAAAAATGCTTCCAGTTGAAATACACAGGCAGCCTGAACCAGCTAGTCAAATGGGAGCAAGCCCCCTTTTGCTAAATGCTTATGTAGCAAGGACAGGGTATAGTAACAATTGCACATCACCAAAAGTTCATACTTCAGGGTTGATGAATATCAACAGGCACAGTTGCAAACTGTTTCACCATTGAGGCCAGTGGCTTCCAAGCTTTTCCATTCAATAAGTCATTTCAGGGATGATGACTGCAGTTAGGCTCACCATTTCTATATTTAAGAGCTTCTGTCCAACTGTGATACCTACATCAGGCTACAAGACAGACAATCAGCTAGTCAACTCCTACTATGGACTCTGACCATAACCCTGGAAACGGGGATTCAACAGAAGTCAGGATATTAACTTGACTTCAAACAGATGATATTTTTAGGGAGAACAATGCATAGTCAGTGCTCTCATGGAGACTAGAGCGGGTGCAGGGCCACAATTACATGAGGAGAAAGTATTACAAAAAAAAATTAGCAGAAACATTAGTTCCTTGACAAAGCAGACAGAGAAAATACATGGATTATTACCCTAACCACAACGGCCCAGCCTGGATTTGAAAGCAGAGCTGGTGCCTCAAATAGCCTAAGGTATTACATCTGGTTCTTCAAACTAGTCTGACCCCTCTGAGACAGACAAACGCTTCCTTGGGGAAGAGCATCGTTCTTTCAAAGTCATAATGCTAACTAACCAGTGAATGGCAATCAAGATAAAACAAGCACCCCAATGAGTCATAAAACATTAATTTTCCATTAGACAGCAAGAGAGAATCTGATGACAAGAAACAACAACAAAATTAGCTATTAACAGAAACCAGATGGAATGGCAAAAAACTATTCAAAGAAAACTATTAACCTAATATCAAGAGAAAGAAGTAACAGGGTGTAGTAACCACAAAACGTCTCAATACAAAGACCAACCAACCATCAAGGTCAACACAAGGGAGCTTAAATTGGTTGGTTCTGAGATAGCTTCCTGTTACGCTAGGTTAAGCTGACATTAAATTATCCAGAGGGAAAACAAAGAAAACACTCAAACAAGAGAAACGCAAAACACCATGTTGACAGCAACCTAGCTGCCCAACAGAAAGTACAGGAATCAGGCCCTGGAAGAACATTTTAATGACATTTCTTCCTCTTCCCAGCAATTCCCTGCTACCTCAGTGCCTTCTCTTTTGAACTACAAATCTATCACTGACAAGCTTCAGATTCACTAAAATAAAGTGAAAGCATCTTCACTTCATTATGGCATCTTCACCGTCCAGACTAGGACCTAGGATAAGGTTGGTCTAGTAATATGCCAATTCAAGCCACCCAAGTGCCATTGAAGCACTACTGGATATATTACTCAGAAGCTAAACTGTTCCCCACTTTTTTTTTAAACAACTACAATTCAACGTTGTCAACCTCTGATACACACAAAACATGACTCAAGTTTCAAAATGATGAGATTAGCTCTAAACTCATAAAAACCAAGTATGAGTGTGCACATCCCCAATTACAGAGACCGAGTACACCAAAATACACATGATAAAAATAAGTCTGCAACACTGCCTAGTAACTGCAAAAGACATGAAAAAATGCAAGTTTTAAGCATCTGATGGAAAAAAAAAAAAGAATTTGAATAAGGTTAAAAAAAATGTACTTTTAGCTTCAGCGCCTTTCTTTCAGTTACATGCAGGACAGATGCATAGCTATGGTGTTTCCATGCTCCTGAAATATTTTATTTTTTTAATATTTCAGTAACCCTGTTTAGGCTATACTTTCAAAAGTGTTGAATCTCAGAAGCAAGAATATATATGGTTTTTGGTTTTAGGCAAATATCACCATTTTCTTTTCTAGGACTCAAATTCTGGATTTTTTTTTTTTTTTTTTTTTTGCCAAATAAGGCTGCCATTCACAGAGGCAAGGCTGTCTGTTTAAAGTTACTACATAGCAAATGGGTTCAAGTCATTATGTCCTTTGCATGCAGTCCCTCAACAATGGAATATGGAGACATGAGGGATAAGACAGAGGAAAAAAAAATGAACAAACCTGTGTAGTCTTTCAGTCCTGAACTGCTTAACTGAAGAAATGGAAAAATCACCCTCTTGGAAAACTCTTCTTCATTATCTCACCTTCACTGAGACAATAAGCTCATTGGAGTGCATCCTATGTCTTTAGGCCCATCTGTACAGCACCCTTCTGCTGTCTGCAGACAATAACAAAAAAGAAAACTTGGAAGAAACATCTGGGGATATGCATGTCTGGCTGTATGACAAAAGGCTTGAGCTGGGCTCTTCCGATTTCCTCACAGGTATCCTCACAAAAAAAGCACCGTGAAGCCATACTGGGAGAGACAAGTGCTACTTCTTTCAAGCCCATTGTGGAACCGGTCTTGTATGAAACTAAATGACTAAAACGAGAGTAAAAGGTGATATGAATCTCACAGGTTTTGCTCCTAAGGGCAGTAGAGGAACTTCAGAACAAATGTCTTTAGACTGCTACTTGAGCTCCTCTGACTCATTAAATCCTAGTTTCTAAGAACACTGGCGAGACGTTGATGGCTTCGCTGTTCTTGATTATCCGTGCTTCAGGCGTGTAAGGTTTCTACGCACCCGTAAGTCACCAAGCATATTTATCTAGCAACATTAGTTAACTGGTGAGATTGTAATCAAGGTAATAAAGCAGAAGCAGAAAAGCCCCTAATCATAATCTTTGTCCTTCATCCATATATAGCAGACAGATGAGAAAGGGATGTTGCTAACTAAGAAATGCATGGATTCTAAGAAACATTACAAAAGACTAGTTTTAGCAAATGCAACTGTAGGAAAGAAGTGTATAGTTTAGCAACAAGTGAAAAAAATCCATAAGTGAAAACAACAAATCTAGAAGAAGTGATGCTTAACAAAAATTCAATGCTGATGTCAAAAGCATATCAATAAAAGACATGAAAGGGAAGGAGAGCAAGCCACAAAAAGACATCAAAAAGGAGAGGTGGCAGCAAGAACAACATAATCTGAAATTCTCTGTTCCTTACAGATTTATGATTGTTAAAGACCAGAAAGAAGTTGTTTTTCTTTCCCCTGGTCTTGTTTTTCTCAGCAAATCAACACTATAGTAACTTTGCAAAGTTTAGGCCTGTTCTGTAGCTTCAACTGAATAGTTTTGACTATCTTTGTTCTTCTCCAAATGCTCTTCTAACTTTGTCAAGTAGGGTTTCCCCACTGGGGCTGACTGATTTCTATTGTAGTTGATAGGATTTCTACTCTTCTAAAACCTCTGTAGTCCTTTTGATACATCTCAGAAGGAAAGATTCAATGTGGCCCTCAAAGCATTATCAACAAGCACAAAAGATATGGCTTGGTAGTTACAAAACTTATGGTCATGATGTGTATGAGAGAGAAAGACAACTCTGTCACACCACACATATCGCAAAAGCTCTATTATCTTTAAAAAAGGATACTGCTAGACACCCTTCTTTCAAACCAGGGAGACAAATCTAACTCTTGAAAAAAAAGTGTTGCCAGAAGGCAGTATAGCTGAGTAATCGTCATGAAGAGACGACAATTTACACTGATCGGAATCACCAATACTAGTTAGTGCCAGGCTGCCTTTACCAGGTGCAGTTAAAATCCACTGATGCCACTAAGAAATCAACATACTGCCTGTACGTAAGCTTTGAGAATTATAGTAATCACATATGACCATTTAACAGAAAGCTTTTAACAGAAGAACAAAAACAAACCCGGAGATAAGCCTTTCCCTCCATTTCCAGGTACTCCTAGCATCTCCTCTGCTGAAAGAGTTTAGGCCTCAGAAGGAAATGGCCCAACTGAAAACATTCTGAAGTTTCCGTGAAAGAAGCAGTCACAGATATATTGCTGATTTTTGAGTCGGGAGGTGCACTTTCACTTCATGGTTTCGTCACTGTTTTTGTATGCTCCTTGGGTAAGCCATTTCAACTTATAATTTAGTTCCTTAAATGTAAAACGGAGCAAGCAAAACTTTCTTCTCTTGCCCTGTGGACTCACTTTTTTAGATTGAACATTTTGAGAACAAAGGTGGTCTTTACCTACATATCTACAATACCTAGTAAAACAAGACATGTGAGTGATCTTCAGTGCCAATATCACACCACAGTACCAAAAAATAATGCTTTAAGAGTGAAAGTACATGTTCCCAAAAGCTACTTTAACTGAAGTCTTGCTGTAAACACCATAGAGACTCTAAATGCCACCAGAAACTGGAGGTGACACGAGCAAGGACCATACTGACAGCCAAGTTCAGCTCTCAGAAGTCCAAAGGAATATCTGGAAAAGTTAAAAACATATAGGGTAAAAAAAATATTTCTTGATAAATCAACAGCAATATGAATTACCTTGCCACGACTGATGCCAAGGTTTAATATTTATAAAGAAGCACAGTGTTAGGTAGCTCTACAGTGATACCCCAACAAAAACAACCTTAGTATAAGAAGGAAAGGCACTTGTACAGAAAAGACAAGTTTTGTACCAAGTCAGAATATTCCTCAAGCCTCCTGACTAAAACTGTTTTAGCCACACTAGTTTCTAACAAAGGTCCCAGGAGGTACTGGAGTACAGAGTAGGAAAGCCAACCTCTATACTGCACAAGATCAGTGAATAAAGCACCAGCAACCTAGCGAATAAATCTTATACATTACTGCTTTTGTAAAAGAAAGTTATTTTCACAGATTAAATAGTTTGGGATCCTTCCCCACTTCCTTTGAAAGCACCTCAATAAACACATAGACTTCAAGATATTTAGGGTTGAAATTTTGTCAAATTCTTTCTATAATCCAGGTAACGTAGGTTGACTAGTTCTGGGTTTTCTATGCTACCACAGGCAAGAGGAAAGGCTTTTACATGGCAAATAATGGACTAAAGTAAAAGGAGAGGTGTTGGTTGTTGTGGTTGTTGTTGTTTTACTACAAATAAAGAAAACAAAGTTTTCACAGCAAAAGGGGGTCACCAAGTAGAGTGTCACAGGTATCCATGCCAGGGCCCGTGCTACCTAATACAAAACAGTCTGAAAAGCAAGATACTGGGGTTGCAAAGTTGTCTTCCTGTAGAGCTTCCCGTCTTTAACAAAGACAAGGTGCAGAAAAAAACAATTTTACCAGTTGCTAAAACAGCAGATGAAATGCAGGATGGATAAATGTGAAGTGACAATTTGAATTTTACATATTCAAGGCTGGGGTCCAGGAACTTAGGAATACAATTTTCAGGTTCTAGAATAAATTTTAGAGAAACATCAGCTGAGTGCTTAGTAGTGGACAAATCAACAACAACAAAAAAAACCAATAACCAAAAAAAAAACTCCGCAAGTATTTGAAATTATTAAGGAAAGGATGGAAAATAAAACAGGGAATCCCCATGTTCTTCAGAAATATCACCTTAAATACCACGTGCCGTTCTAATCCCACAGAAATCAAACAAGAGTTAGTAAGACTGAAAAGGATACAAAATGGGTAATGGGGTGACTAAATGTCTGCGTGACTGTTTTCCACTGAAGAAATGACTAGAGAGACTGGGGCTCTTCAACATGGAAAAGTGATAACTGAAAGGCTGTATGTGATAGAGCACACAGAGAATCATGACAGTCATGGAGAAAACAACTAGGAAACTACCACGCCTTTCTCCCATAAAAGAACCAGGAGGCAGCCAATGAAATGAGCTATTCAGAACAAAAGAGAGAATTTTTTGCACAATCCATATTTAATGGTGGGACCCTTTGCCCCATGTGGCTGTGGATGCTCAGCATTTTATTTGGGTTCAAAAACCTGTTGGAGAGATTAGTGGAAGAGGAATCTAGTAAGAACTATTAAATACGAATACAGAAAAGTCCTTGAGCTATAAATCAGTGGAGGCCGGGAGAACTTTCTGGGGAAAAGCATATGCTTTATGATATAACTACTTTTAGACATATTACATAATTATATGCCTGTTTTTATTCTAGTCCCCAAGCACCTACTTTGCATACTGACAAAAAGTGCTTTGGTCCAACCCGGTACAGCAGTTATGTTCTCAATTCTATCTGTGATTTCAACTTTGTTGACAACTTCAGGATTCCTGATATTGTGAACGTAAGGCACAATTTTGTTCTTTGTGTCGGTTCTCTGGAATAATCATCATTCATGAGATATGCATTGAGTCCTGAAGGATTCAAGAGAACACTACTCTCTACTCCCATATGGGAGACAAATCTGACCAGCAATGGAATTTAGGACCTTAGGAGAAAAAACAAAACAAACAAACAAAAAAAAACAATACAGAAATCAGAAAACCAACAATGCATAACAGGAAGCAAGTAGGAAAATAAATGCCACCAGCAGTGACTTAGATACATGTGGTCCAGGTACCCCCTTAGATAAAAATACCCTGGGACAATCCTATAAAGAGGACTGTGCTCTCCACTGCAGGAAGATAAAACAAAAATGGATTCCCCAAATCCCAAACCTCAATAGCTGCTGTCAGTTCCTTCCTGACCTCCATTTTCTCAGCGCCTTTCAAGCCAGCGTTCACTAGCTTCACACAAACTCCTCCAGAAACACAGGAAAGGCACAATGGCCAAAGCTCCCAAAGTTCGACATGGAGGTGGTCCAATTTGGAGAGGTTTGCAGCTCCAACTGGCCTGCCTTCATGATTTTGGATCTAAACCCAAGGTCGTAAACATCCCTATACCAACATTTGCCAACCGTGTTGCAACGTCTTTCTGTTAGCTTTCAGCATAGATGCTGTGCTGGTATACAGTCACCTCACCACAAGATTGGTCTCCTAACTTCACTGAGAGGCATATGCAAGACTGGGGAGCTCCAAAGCACAACTGCAATGCCACATTACCATTTATTGTACACAAAACCTTGCAAAGCATCAAAACGCTACTTTACCTCCAACCTCTTAATTCTGCCTTACTTTAATAGGAATGCACAAATATGTCAGACCAAACCAGAGCTGTGCAGCCAAGATAGCATATCACTGTGCACTGTGCCCAGGACTTGCTCAGAGAGACTACGTGGCTAGGCAAAGCTCTGCACTGATATGCTTCCACAGCTTTTGGATTGGAGTTTGCTTGCATCAGCAGTCAAGCCCTGACTTGCCTGACTTGCAGTCAGTCCACAGAGGTGCACATGGTTGTCTCACCACACCTTACACATGGTCAGTATCCTACTGTAACCTCTGTATTTGTGCCCACATTGCAGTCATTCCCATCCTGCTGTGGCAATCAATGACATCTTGCTCTACTGTTCATCAAGTTCTTCTACCACTGTATACTACCATTAGATCACAAGCAAGTGGTGTATTTACTATAAAAATCTTCTCCACCCAGGACCTCTAGTCCCATCACTGTCATGCCACGTGCCCACCTTTCCCTCAGCTGATATCGATTCTTCCTGAGAACACTGAGTAATATTTTGCTGTTATTGAAACCACTCCTCACAACAGTAACCATATTAAGACATCAGCATCCTTCTACTGATGTCTTAGACTAAATCCATTGCACCAGTAACAAGAGGAGAGCTGGTCTGGGTTGAGTATGATTTATTTTCCTAGCGGTCATGGGGATGGCCAGAACACAACACCCTTTGGCCTTAGGACAAAACCTGCTACTCTGAACCAGAAACATACACTCATGTCGTTCACAAACGAGAAACACAGATTCACAGTTCCTAACAAATCTCCAAGGCTTTCAGGGTTGGAAAGGAGTAAAAGGATTGACAACATGGTTTCATTCCTTACTGCTCTGTTTTCATGGTATCAGCACATCCTGTGGTTGTAGTAAGCATTTAGGACAATGAGACACAGAGGTCTGGGGAAGTGTTGTTTGGGACAAACAGCCTCTGTCCCTACTCTTACTAACCCTCTGCAAATGAGCCTCCCTTCTGCAGCCCCCCTGAGGAGCAGCTCCAGCACTTCAGAGGGAAGAAGCTGTTATATTCTGCGCTACTGAAAACTTGATTTTCAATCTAAGCTTATTCTTCATGTCTTTTAAAATTAAGAAACAATGAAACAACAACAAAACAAATGTACATCTGTTCATCTACCTTTAAGATTCCTTGTCAGCTGAGAAATATAAAACCAAAGTTTCTCCACTGCTTGATAGGTCCAACAAAGAGGCCACTCCACACTTGTCCTCATCTTTTTTCCCTCTTTTCCCAAGGACATCATAGTTGCAACTGTTTCATTTAGGTGCTGTTACAATAAGATGTTGCCCTTGTATGACAGAATTGGTTAATAACACCTCTTACAGTCACTACTTTACTACCGACATAAGCATACTGTTCATTTTAGTTTGTGTTGTTTCTTGCTGCTGCCAAATTTTGTATATTTTCACTGTATTTCTTACTGTAGCATTAGGAATTGTTATATTCTATTACAGAGATAGTGCTGAGGTTGGAGATAAAACTGGTAAGGAATTTTATCAAGTAAGTATTAGTCTCCTCACCTCAGTCTGAACACAGAGTATCATGTTTCCCTTTCTGGTTTGATTCCAACTCTTTACTCTGATCCATGAAAGAATTAGCAAAAACTGGAGTCGTACCCTTTTTCCCCCTTATTAGTTAACTTTTTTGTTCAGTGCAAGCTCTCACTTTCCTGGATTGTAAGTAATGCCTGAAGTACTCTTCCTCAGTCTGAATATTTTCCTCATTCTTAGATGATGGAGCAAATCTTTGTGAACTTTTGCAGATATTTTGATCCAGACATGGGAAAATTCCTTTTTTTTTTTTTTTTTTTGTTATTACTGATAACAAGTGAATTACAAGCACCTAAATAAAGCAACCTCCTCTCCCCAGGAGTGAGATTTTATGATCTGCAGTGTCATAGTCCGCCCAGATTCCTTATGCCTCAGCTGCACAAGGATTTTGAGAAATTTCTGCAGCACAGGCATAAGCCTGAGCACCTTCAGATGGCATGTCAAAGACGACTCTCCTGTCTGGGCCCAAACTGGTTTACACCAGAAATGGGCATGCTTGACTCCTCTCTGTACTGGTAAGTCTGTAATTGCCGTTTTGTTCTACAGTGACGGTATTAAATCAGTATCTGATTATTAAAAAAATAAAAAATATGCAAAACCTGGATGTTGATAGTTGAAAAAGAACAACACAGAGATGCTTTTAGAAACTATCAACAAACACATCAACACAGTGCATTAAATATGAAAGTGCAGAAATAACTTCCTTCTCTATCCCCTGATGACAGACAACAGGGCTCTAGACTACAGGTGTAACCAAGTAGTGCAGCAGAAAAATATGCTAGTAACGTAAAAACAAAACAAAACCTTAAAGTTTAAATAACAGAATCCCAAACCTACCTCTTCATTCCACTGACTTCAATCAAGTAATTGAATGCCTGGAACCTCCTAAGTCTCAGGAAATCAGAGAAAGAGCCCTGGTAGTGAGTTTCCATGAAACAAGGACCTTACACATTGAAAGTTTTCACAGTCTATTTTCAAAAGAGCATTAGACTGTCCTCTCCTTACCTTACAAAAATAATGAAACATCTGCATAATTCAAGTGACAGATCAATTCTTACTGTATGTACAGCATATAATTTAAGGAACTTTAACATACTAAGTGCAAAGGAGCTGAAAGTTTTTAAAAAGTAAAGATTTCAAGTTATTTAGGACTCCCAAAAGTACTGATGTGCCCCACCCCACAAAACCACAGGTGGTAGTGTGTGACAAAATACAGTCACTCCTAGTTGCTAGCAAAAGGAAAACAGAAAAATCACTAAATATCATGCTCTTGTGTACATGCAAGCTCTATTTAGGTGATCAAGTAATCTTGAAAGAAAACATACTGCCAGGCAGTGTACATTTAAGCTTCACCAAAAGCATGTGATCATTAATCTCCTCCTGGGGGATTTCACTTAAAGCTGACAATTTCTGCTTCCACTAGTAATGCTTATTTACTAAACACTGAATCAGACTTAAAGCTACCATTTTTAAAAGAAAGCAACTTGTCTGCACTGCACAGCACAGCACACCGTTTCACTCTAGTTGTCCAGCAAGGACTCAATCTTTGCACTCTCAAGTTTGGACTTTTCAGCAGCCCACCCCTCTCTCTCTCAAAAAACAAAACAAAACAAAAACCAAAACAACATGAACAACAAAAACAATGAAAAGCCCCTCCGCAAAGCAAACCACCTCCCCTAAACAGGGAAGGCAGGCAGGCAGGACACACACATGCACCCGTGCAGTTAGCAGCCAGAAGCAGCATCCATACTTAAGACACACAAAACAAAAAACATTTGAACATTCTTGCCAAATGACATTACGCGTTTGCATTCTTCCCTTTCTCACACATGCACAAACCCACACGTTACAGAGCAAATAATGCTCACAGAACCGAACAAAGACCCTTTGTTATTGTTCCATAAGGTTTTGCAAAATCCCCCTCTTTGTCTAAACTGAACTAGTGGTGTTGCTTGAGCCATGATGATCTAAATACACAAAGCATGTACGGAAAAGGAATACAGACTACTTTTAGAACTGATATCATTAGAAAATATAGACAAGCTTTTGAGAACGCAAGCCCAAATCTCCGAGCATCTTTATTCAGGAAAATTAAAAAAAAAATAGTAGTAAATACTGCAGCCATTCAAATGCACACACACTGAAAGGACACAATTGAAGCTTAAGGCTTATCACACCCAGCTGTGTTTTAGCAGAACCTCTTATGTTTACCTCTCCCCAAATAAAAGTGCTAATACCAGTACAATTAAAAAGCGAGTTTAAAAGAAAATTAAAAAAAAAAAAAAAAGACCAAAACCAGCAAGAGAAAAAAAACAACAAAACCCAGCAAGCTACCTCTCTACTTTTAATAACCAGCACCTTCAAAAGAATGTTAGTGTGCATGAAAGAAAGGTGCTTAATAACAACAACAAAATGCAGCTTTACAATTAGGACTGAACAAAGTACCACACAACAAGGGATCGCTCATGTAGCACCCTAATGAGGAGCCTCTACAGCAGTCTCTCCACCGGCTGCCCTAACATACATATTTATTCTGCAAGGTTTAACAGCATCCCTACAACAAACTGCAAGCCACAATACTCTGCTGACAAGGCATTCGCCTACCTGAAGCTTCATTTTGCAGCACGAATGCATGTGTGCATCCTCAGTGTTGCATCCCCTGATTGCATGACTCCTGTTAGGCAGACTAAAGAGATGGAGCTGTGTAAGCAAAGCTGCTGACTGCCCTACATTTGCCTGCAGATGAAGAGAAAGAGTTGGTACTGTACTTGCCCGGGCTTGTTTAAGCCCCCTAAATATAATACTAGTGGAGCTCAAACTAGACTAACTACATCCTCCAGCTGATCAAGTGAAAGGAGCTTGTGATGAATAATGCATGAGAGCTCCCATGAACACGCTCCATTCCTTGCCGCAGCTGATGTCCACCTCTTCCCCCTTCCCAAAAGCAATCCCTAACATTTTTGTGCTATGAAGCACAGCAGTTTTCCCTGTGTTCAAAGAGCAAGGAGGACGCCCCTCCCAGCTCCAGTTTCTTTCCTTTACTTAGTGAAACCAATAAATCTGGTGATTTCTTTTCTTTTTAAATATTACATGTCCATGCAGGTAGAAGTGAAAGGAAGATTGATAAGCACAGGGCCATATCTCTGGACTGTACAATATCAGCAAGTTCAGCCAGTTCCTTTGAAATTATTTTTTTCTTATTCCTAAGGGAATAAGAGAAGCCATATAAAGATGAACATTGAAGACAGAAAAAGTGGGACAAGTCAGAAAACAATACAACAAAAAGAAGGTGGAAAATAAATACTTGCTCTAGCTGGCGAGTTCAGTTGACTGTTTACAGAGAAGAGAGATTAGGGGAATTTAGTGGGTGGAAGAATATGGGGTATAAATTCACATGGTTCTTCTCTTGAGCAATCAATTCCACTATCTACTACAACTTTGCAAACTGACTACAAAAATAACTTACTTTTGGATATTCTTCCAAAGAGTGAACAAATACAGGACTAATTTGCAAGTACTTTATTCGCGAGTGCAGTTACTGCAACAGACAAATATCAATAAATGCCACTTGCAGGTTCTGTACTATTTCTCAGAACTGTTTTGTTTTGATTTCTGTTAGATACACAATTTATCTGGCATCTGTTTATCAGTTACCTGCTGCAATCCAAACGACAGAGCCATCCAAACACAACCGTCAAGGCTCTCACAAATGTTTAGCTTCCTGGAAAGGAAATGCAGCTTTAATGCATTATTTACAGCGAGAGAGTACTTGCAACTTCCTAACCCCTGCACCATGGCTCTTCATTTGGGACGTAACTCACAGGTCACAGACATCTCTCAGGTCATACTAAAACTCAAGGCAGTCCTTGCTTTCTCTCAGCGCCCCAGGAACAAGTTAGGCAGAAAGTGAGAGACCAAAGTTGAAGACAACTGAGAAGGACCAAAGAGAAAATGATACTCAACGCATTCAAGAGTCACCCAGTGCTCAGTTGTGACTGGTTATTCACTTTAAAGGGACTCTTCTTTCACCTCCTCTAACAGCGAGGTGAGGATTTTTCCCTTTAACTCTCTCTTTCTTCCTCCCCCCAGGTAGAGGAAGCTGAAGCATCTCTTCAGCTTTTCCTTTTTAAAAAGGAAAAGTCCAATGCAAAATCAAACCCACGTAAAAATTTACCAAATCCATAACAAAGGTTATGAAAATACTTATCAAAATTCTACACATAAACCTCAAGGAGGCTAAGGTTTTAAACACTTAAAAACTGGGGCCATAACTGTCTCCTCCAGGTCCTCCGTCACTATTTTAAAAAAGGGAACCAAGAAGCTTCCAGAGAATTAGCAGGGCTGCCCAAGCCAGAAGGCAGTGTCTGTGCATGAGTCCAGACCTGTACATTATGTCCTACCAGGTAAGCAATTGTGCTGAATATGACAGGTACAGGAAAAGTACTTTATAGAGAGATCTTCTGTTCCTGCAAAGGAAGCCAAAAAGAATACACCTTGCTAGGGAAAACACAATCATATGGCATTCTCAGAGCCCGCACTACAAACAAACAGTGAAATTAATCAAGACAAACAAACAGTGAAACAAACAACTGAAATTAATCATTCTGAGTGCAATACGCTTCCTAGTTTTGAAACAGGGTATGTTATGTTTGTTTCTATATATCTGACTTGATTTCATATACTTCAGCAAGCAGTAAACATAAACGGCAAGACTGCTCTATCAATGGCAGGGTTCAAAACCCATCTATTTTCATACCACGTTTCAGTTAAACAACAGAAACCTCCTCCCACTCAGGGCCAGCCTTGCAGACTCCTGCGTGCATGCAGAGCAATACCTGGATTTGGTCCTTGCAGCACCAGTGCTAACAAGAACTTTGCAAACAAAATTTCTGCCTTGGCTAAGCCTGGACATCTGCACTGTCATCATTTCACTCTCTAGATGTTTTCTTTAATATCTGTGCTTACGATATGGAAACTAGAGTTGAGCTCTGAGATTGTTTTCCATTGAGTTCTGAGATTGTTTTTCAGAGGCTCTGACTTACTGGGGCTAATGGGATTACTGGAGGGGAGGGAAAAAAATCTGTCATAAACATACAGTTGTCAGGCTTTGTATAGAGGGAAGTATACATCATCCAGGCTTAGTTAAGAATTTGCCATTTTTTTTTCCACATAATCCATTGGATATTTGCCCTCTTCCTCTAAGTACTCCAGGAGGTAAGGTCAAAGGTTGTGAAGGTCAGTTTCTAAACTTAATTGGTATCTTACTACCATTACGAAGAATTGTGCAAACATGGCAAGCTGGAAGAGAAATGCAGTTTAATCACCCAATGCACCAGCGTTATGCCAAAGGACTATCCCAGAGCTGTCTGCACGTGTCCCACAGGGCTGCTCCCACGGCACTGGCTGCTAGGAGTACAATTCTGGGAGAGATAAACCAGAACGCAGACAGATGAACGTAAGAGTAATTAAATGCTGTTTATTATTCCAGACAGTTCTCTCAGTTGGGTATTTCAATTTAAAATGTAGCATGAGAGAATTCTACCCTATCTTCCTGCTCAAAAGGGTACTTCATCACAGAGATTTAAATTAAAAAAATATAATTTTCCTAACCTTCTAAAGAATAATGAACACTTTTTTTTTTTCCTGAACCCATCATTTCATTTAACTAAAAATCTCATCTTCCATTTAAGAACACACACCCATACACAAACCCCCTAATTTCTATATGTCACCCATGTACCACAGCACTGGGGGGAGAATAAAAAAAACTGGAAACATGAACACTGAAAGTCTAAGGCCACATGGCAAGCAACTTCAAAGTGACGGGAGCTCATGGATTTTTGAAGTGACTTGTGATTTCCGACTGGTTAGAGTTCACATATTCTTGAGTCATGCCCCCAAAATAAAGCAATTTATTTTTTAATCAGGTATTACTAGGCTTCAAATTGGAACTTAACCAGTATATTCATTCTTATGTTTATGAGGCTAGAAAGGGCAGTTTAAAAAGTAAATGGGTTCAGTTGAGCAGTTTTACATTTCATTTAAACTGAGGAGCATTTCGTAGCATTCTCCTGCATGCCTGAACAGTGATGTTGCCACCGTGAGAAGAAGAGATGCAGGAGAGGCCTCACCCCAACAAGAGCTGTGCAGAGCACAATCATCCCTCATTCATGTGCACTTAGTAGGTGAAACTTGAAATAACGTGTGCAGTGTCAGCTCAGAGACACATCACTTCATTATATGCTTATGCTAGGGGCCAAGTTGAATCATTTCGGTTAAGTACTTAGCTACTGGCTGGACAGTTAATTTTACAGTCAAATTTTGTACAGTCTATTTAGTTTCTCCCATTTTTAAATAACTGCAACCTCCTGGGGAAATTCTCTCGTAGACCATCTGCTCGTTTCCTATAAATCTCCTTTTCAGACCTTACGCAAATTTCCAAGCTGCCAATCAGAACTTCTTTGATGTTTCGGTGGTAGTGAGGAAATAAGAAAAAAATTAAAAAGTACTGTGAACTGAAGCCTGCAGTACAAAAAGTTATCACCTGATCAGTAAAATAACGACAGCAGGTCCGGTCATTTCTCTGCAGCAGATATGTCCTCAGTAAGACAAACATTTCTGGTCCTTCCCGGCCACAGGCTAGGAGAGGACAGTCATGATCCAGGGGAAACATACCTTGCATCTTTATCTGAGTATATTTTAACCTGAGAGTCTGCACAGCCTTGCAGGGCAGTGCAGGGGTTGCCCACAAGCATCTATTCAGCTTTTTGGCTGCTGCCACACATGATCTGACCCCAGACTACCCCAGTGCAGTGGGAGAGGGGCTTACAGCTGATGGATGTAATGTTACCTACATCCAAACCCAAAGCGGGGTAGAGGGAAGGAAGAAACGATTTGGATGGCACAAGGGTAAGGAAGGAAAGAGGAGAAAAGGAGATGGCAAATATCACAGTTTCTTATCTGTGAATTTGCATGACCATGCTTGTGCAAGGCCGCCTGCTTCCCTGCTTCGTGCGGCGCTGCAGGCCAGGGCAGGGGCCATGCTACCTGAGACCATTTCCAAACAAACACGGCAGGAGGGAGCTGCAGCAGCCACTGAAGGAGCTAATACACTTTGATCCAGCAGATGTTTCTCCCAGTCTGTGTGTGTTTCACAGTGTTAAAAAGTGAGGGGTTTGTATCTATTTTTAATGAAATTAGCACCAGTGTTCAAACTCTCTACCGAGCATTAACAAACACCACATAAAACCCCACACTTCCATGCAGCAGGCAGAAAGATAGCAGCACCTGCGGGTAGGAGCTAACTTTTGGCTGCTGCCTGTGCCCAGTTCAAGTGCTTGTCACTGCCACAGTAAAATTACACTTCTGCAGAGCAATTTAATGCTGCTTTCCAAGGGCTGTGGGTGTCACTAATGCACCTACCAAACAAGAGTGGGATGCAACAATACAGTCTGCAGATTTTTTTTTCCCCAAAAAGTGTTAGAAGATTGAAGGAAAAAAAAATACACACACAAAAAGCACTTCACACTAGAGAAAAGCTGGTGATTGAACATGAAATGAAAAGGCCAAACAACTAAAGGGCATATTGAGCTTCCTGAATGGTTTTATTTCCCCTCACATCTACAGTTTTGGCTCCTTGTTCTGCTTCTTGGCCTCAGAAAACTGTGCTGAGTTCAGAATAACGGATTGCACACAAGTTCTGCCCAACGTAACTACACATGCAGGAACTAGTTAAAACACTTTCACAAACATTTGAGAAATCTAAGGAAAAAGTAAAAAACAGAACTTTATTATAAAGAGGAACTGTAAGAGCTTCCTCAGAACTTCTTCCAAAAATAAATAAATAAATGAGATCAGATTGAAACCTAGCAACAGCTGAAACCCACCTAAATGTTGCACAAGATTTTAATGGAGAAGATGCAACAGACTTGGGGTCAGGGCTCTGCACTGAACACCTCCTAAAAGTTCTGGTTATAAACCAGAACTTCAGACTTCAAGTTATTTGTCTTAATAACTGAACTGAAAAACAGCAGGGCGGTGAAATCAGTTGATCTCATCTGCTTTCCTTCACCCTGTAATCCATGGAGACTTGTGTGCATGCCTCAGCCAGGTTTACTGCAGGCAGCAAGACTGAAGCAAGTCTTCAGGCCCTTCAGCGATCGACTTTTTGTGTTCCAGTTGGTTACCCCACACCATCGTGGTGGGCTTTGCAGGGTCACCAGAGCCTGCAGCCGACTCATCGGTGGTGGACACGAGTAGAAAGGCATGGCAAGACCTTTGCTGGAAGAAGATGAACAGTAAGAGTGCATTTCAGAGGCAGGCACAGAAAACACATCTGGGTTTGGCTGGGTTAGGGCTTGGGGAACGGCACTTTTAAAGCAATTCCTTTAAAGTAGCAGCTGTAGCACTAGAGTTAGGGAGAGGTCAAAGGGAAGTCTTTAAGGGCTTTTCCTAATGGATAGCTATCTTCTATCTGTTTTTACAGATGGGCTTATATTGCAAGGGTCACACCGAAACCAACAAAGTTGCCAAAACACTCAGACCCAGATATCGGAGCTCTTGAAAGCAAATATTTGGATCTGGAGAGCATGCCTAGCACATTCAATACATACTTCTGCTCTCTCCACATTAGTCAGTGACCCAAAACAGATCAGACCAGAGCCAAGCAAAAACACCGGGCGCTTTGATGATGGCACAGCACGCTTTGAGCCCCTTCCCCAGCAGCTGACTGCATCTGTGCTGCTCCCAGAGGGTGCTGGGGCCACGGTTTGGTCCTCATCTTGCAATGCCAGACAACTTGCCTGAGCATTTCACTCTCACCAGTTCTACTCACCTCACAGCAGGACAAGCTTCCAGCGGCTTCACTACATTTTTATTTTATTTATTTAAGTATTTAACGTCATGGTAGCCTTAGGGTCTCAGTGAACTCAGGGTTACACCACGCAAACACAAGCAAGAGTTATAGTCATGCAGTAACTTGGAGACACATATGAGGAAAGCTTCCCTGGCATCCTGAAAGCCTGAATAATGCCAGAGACCTAAATACAGCTCTGGCAGGAGGGTGGGGACAGCAGGAGGACTGCTGGCAGTTCAGGGGCAGAACTGAGGACTACAACAAGGAATGCCTTCTGCCAATAAACAGCCGATACCAATCCTGACACAGAGGGGGCTGTGAAAATGTTCACAGGCCCAGGAGCAACAGCACTGATTCATGATCTTTGCTGTATCTGCATTCAGAAGGAAACAGGTTTATAGATAAAGGGTTAAAAAAAAGAACAAAACAGCAGGGCATGGACATTAAAGAGTGGGAACCAAAACCTGGAGTGGGACAACACAGCCCAACCACACAGGACATGTAGCAATTTCCCATGGAAACTCCGTGGACACTTTAAGGGAGGGAGGGCTGTCTTGATGGAAACGTGCTCTCCCCATCTGTTTTTTTTGCTAACCTATCATCTCCTATTAATATTTCCCTGGTAGCATACTTTAGTCCACCGAAACTCCCACCTTTACTATGCCTGCAACGATAGAGTGCTCCCTCTCCATCACACTCCACAAGTTACAGCAGTCTAAGATCAGATGCTGCCCAGTGTACAGCAAAGCATCATTTTTTTGCAGTCTTTGCATTAACGAGTTGCTATCCCTAGAAACATGCAAATATTAGGAGATAGGAACAGAACAGTGCCTTTTCCAATTACCAGCATGAACTAACAAGATTCCATTTGACAAAAGCTGTAAGGAAGCCATATGTTATTAGAAGTATTTTCCATGGTAGATTAATAGAAACAATGAGGATTTGATTTGCTGTGTTCAACAGAAAAAATATCTCCTTAAGAAGAGGAGCAATTCTGTCCAAGGTGTTTATGAAACTATTAACTTACCTGTAAGTCTGCCTGGATTTGTATTCATTAAAACTGTTCAGTCCAGATCAGGATTTTGTGAGAGACTTTGACTTGATTTCCTAGAAGCCTTCTGTGGTGCCCGATGACCCTTTGTAAAGGGCACAAGACAGCAAAGCTCTGACTTAGCATAAGATGTCATTCTGCATCCGAGTGACAGAAAGGGACACTCGCTATTCACAGGCTTATCTGTTGTCAGAGAAGGAACGTGAGGGGAAATATGCTAAATGGTTAAGAGATGGCTGCTGGCAAATCTGAAGTTGGCCTTGGTAATATACAATAATAAAGATATTCCTACTGGCTCCACAAGATCAGTGCCAAGCCAGACATCAGTCAATATTTTCAATAATCATGTGGAAATTAAGAAAAAATGTAGAAAAGTCACTGCCAACTACATTTACAGGTGACACAAACCTTCGCAGGATGGTAAAAATGATGAGGATGAGTCTACCTCCCACTTCAGAGACACTGACCAACTGAAATTGATTTGGGGAGGGAAGAAAAGGACTCAAAACTGTGTTTTACTTTCAGCAAGTCAGTGACACCAAACTGCAACTGCAACTACACAGGCTTCAACCCATAAAGCTCCTGTACAGTGAAGGATTTAGGAAGTTGCAGTGAAGTAAGAACTGGAGATGAGAACCGGAATTGAGTTTAAGGACAATGCGATTCGCCACTGCGTTAGAGCAAGGAGGGATCAGTTTTCCCTCTGAAACACAGCACTGCCAAAGAAAGGTGCTCAAGAACAAAGGGAGGACAGCACCAGCAACAAAGCACTAACAGCAAAGAAGTGTGGCTTGCCTTGTAGTTGAGACTCTTGCATATACAACTCCAGCATCCCAATCTTTCCTTTCAAATAGGAGAGGGGACAAGAAAAGGATTTCTTTTCCTGCCCCCAAGCATTTTCAAGGCTGTAGGAAACACCCAACTATGAGAGATTTAAGAACTTTATCTGTAAGTTTCTCTAAAAAGAGGATGACCTAACTTGTTTGCAACAACCAATAGGTCCAAGAGCACAATTTAAAGCCTGTTTCAATTAATGGAGAAAGAGGCACCAACAACTAGCTAGAGCTAGAGACAGATAAAACCAGAATTAAAAACATAGAAAATACAAGTCAAGTATGGTTTCTGTAAACTGTGATGGTGGCTGGCATGGAAACAAACTACCAACTAAACTAGATCTACCACTTGTCTTCAACTCAAGGCTGGAGGCTTGGCTAAAGTGCATCTTCTCACCAAGAGTTAATGGCTTAATGTACATTGCATCTGGTTAGTGCTGTAACAGAGGTCATTGCAAGTCAGATGTGACCACCCCTGCTGGCCTTCAACATCAAAAACTTCAAAGAAGTCATTAAAATAAAACAAGGCATTCTCAACCTGACTATGGGAAAGGGTTTGGTGGTGGAAGGTGCTGCTTCTGTGCTGCAGACTTCAGTTTAGAGGACAATCAGTCCTTTATTACCAATGCCTAGAAGGACATAAATATATTTTTATATTCTACTTTACATCATAAAAAATTCACCTAAAATAGATTTTAAAATAAAAATCTGTACTCCAGCATGCCTCTCTCTTCTGTGTAAGTCAGCATCTATTATTATTGTATGATAATAAAGATTTTTTACTTGGTGACTTGACACAATGTAAGCCCAATAAACAAGGTTTTCATATTAATCACAGAAGAGAACCGGTTCTGTTCTGTTCCCAACTGTAATGGGAGAGGGTACCTTGTATTAGTTTAAGCACAACATAACACTGCAAGTACCCAGTGGCCCTAATTTGCAAATGTTTCTGTGATGTACCCTAATGCTCCCCTTTTAAGTGCTTAACTTAAAACAGCTTTGGTTTAAAGCTTACAGGTACTCGGTAGCTGTGCTTCTCTTTTCCCAAGTATCCTAACCTGGGTATCTGAAAACAGAGCATCCTATTTAGGGGGTCACTTCAACATTTCTGCCTGTGGATGTTTCAGTAACTCCAGTGGCTCTACAGTACCTGATGCTCATCTGCAGCCAAAAGGGAAGTTGCACAGGATTTCATGTGTTATGATGTCTCAGGATTTCATGTGTTATTTCATGTGTTATCTATTTAACTGCTGTTATATTCATCAGCTCACAGAAATTAAGATGCAAAAATTAGTGAACATTTCACTTGGTTGACTACAAGCCTGCCTTGCAATCTTTACCCAAATAATGTGCTTTCTGCCATCCATATTACAGTAAACACAGCTAAAGAGGACTGGAAACTGGGAGGGAGGGGGGAGCTCCCGTATTTCCTATTCTCTGGAGTCAGTCAAAAGTTTCCACTGTTGTGCATAAAAACTGAAACCAAAAACCATCAATGTAGCTACTTGCTGAGGAAAAATGTAGTGATTTTTCAAACTGATCAATCCAGAAACCTATTGCTCTGGCATCTACTGGTTGGGAATAGTTATCAGAAATAGGCAGGCAGACAATTGCCAGTAAAAAACTTTACAACTGGTGTGGGTTTTGTGCATCCAGTCAGAACTGACTAATAAGTTTCCTGCTCTGAAACTTTCCATTATGGAAAAGCTATCAATGTTAAAAGGCTGCTCCCTTGAGCACTTTAAAGGTAAAAATAATAATAATAATCAATTGACTTTTTGGGGGGCTCCTGTCTCCAATTCCTAGGAAAAGGATGATCTTGTATTTCCTTTAAGAATTCAGTGCCAATCCCTAATTCTGAACAACAAGGTTGTGGGATTTAAACTATAATTTAGGAAGAAGAAAGAAAAGCTAAACAAAACATTGCAGACTGATAATTTCCATGGGCTGTATAGTCAAATCTGATATCAACATTCCCGTGGGGCCTCAGAGGACTTACAGACATGCCTGCTTACATCTGCCCTGGAAAGACAGCACTGAACTGTGGGAATTACAACTTTTTATTCTATACAACCTCTCCTCAAATGCTAGAAGATACACTTAAGATATGTATCTGCCTCTGGTTTCTGGTAAGCATCTTTGTCTCTCTTTAAGAGAGGTCAACATCCCCCACAGGGAAGCGAAAGTCAAACTTGGTGGCCACCTCTGAAAGGAGTCCTGGTACTGGCTGAAAAGCTATCCTGAAATAGCATGAAAATAAAAAGGGACAGCATGGCACGTCATTCATTTAAGTCACTTCTTATTTTCCTAGTAACTAAGTACAGAAGAAACTGAGGCCTAGTGCTCAAGGCCAGGCTGGATGGGGCTTGGAGCAGCCTGACCTGGTGGGAGGTGTCCCTGCCCATGGCAGGGGGTTGGAACCAGATGGTCTTTAAGGTCCCTTCCAGCCCAAACCATTCTGTGATTCTATGAAAGACTAATACGTTGGCTCAGAAAACTGCTGTTCAAAAAAATAACCAGCTTCTACACAGATTTGTGGTATAATGTGGGGCAAGCTCTTAACGTCCACATTTGCCAGCTCTACAGAAACTTATCTATTAATATAATAGCTCATATAAAACTCCACCAGCAGAAAGGTCAATTACTTCGTTGCAAAAAGATTTCCATGACTAACAGAAGGTCAAGGAAAAAACATCCACACCTGCCTGCCAGTGAGCGTACATCGTTCTACCGCACACGACCTCTCCTTCCCAGACTCGTTTCCTCACCCGCCTCATGAATCAGGTCAGCTTTAACCATGCTCACGGGGATCAGCATCCCCAGAAGCCGTGATCTCAAGTATGCGGAGGTGTTTCTAATGTTCATCCTGCATTCTCACTTCCCCTTATGATCAAGCCTGCTACTTCTGTTGCTGAAATGCCTCCTGGACTGGCCTTGCCACTTGAGATCACCTCTCTCCTGAGCTAGCCTTGAGGCTGTGCGGCACTCAGAACTCAGCCCTCAGCATCTGCTCAGTTCAATACTGTGACTCCAAAACTATACAATAAAAAGTGCACCTAAGCTAAGAATAGCATCTCAAGGATTTTTTCCCAATATCACCCGTTCTGCAAGCTTCCTGTCTACTGGCTGTCACCCACCTCTGTTTGCATCCTCAGGCAGGCCAGAAATCTGGTACATCCCAGAGCAGCAGAAAATCCTGGGGATAAATTAAGTGCGTGTGTGAGGGGGAGGTATTTAATTATGTGTTGCCTGGCTTCCTGGCTGTACAGAAGCTTATCCAAGAAGGTTGCAATGAAGGATAAACACAGCACTGCTACAAACAAACCCAGAGAAATATGGTTAAGATAACTGTAATTAGCTAACATGCCAAGTGATGCACATTTTCCTTCCGGGTAGCTGGGCACACTGGAAATCTGCATCTCCAAACCCACCTTTGATATATACTCAAGTAAGTTATACAAAAATTAAGATGTATGTCACATTTCTTTGCTACAAGCTCCCTGAAAAACCTGAAACGTAAGATAGAAACTTAATACTGAAAATGTTCTAATGTTAACGCTATACCCAAACCTGCTTCCAGATGCTCTCAGAATCTAAGGACGTGAATATCTAAGCTAAATGCACACACTTGTGGTTACACTGACAGGTGCATAACGTGTTTGCAGTGTGTTTAGTCACACAGTCTCCAACTATTGCCTCCAGGAACACCACGCACATGCTGCACCCTTGAAGAACGTGCCAGGAGCACACAGCATGCACGTAGCACAAAGGCTACGCCAAATTCTGCAGGCATGAGGACAATCCCCTCCCTGATCCACAAAGCCACCTGTCGTCAGGTCCATGAGGAAACTGATACATCCTACATTCAAGAAGATGAAAAAAAATATAAAAAGGCTACTTCCACTCATTTGCATTAACATCAAAGTAGTGCTCATTTCCAAAAAGAGAGAACTGGATTGTAAATTAATTTAAACCTCCACAAGTACATGATCCCATTCTTCCCTTGTCTCTAAAGAAATCAGAATTCAGTTCTCAACTGACAGAGAATGAAATTCTGAATTTCAGCCACTAACCTCATAAAAATACATTTGGGATTGCTCAGTAATAATAATAAAAAAATTCCATTGACTTGTGGCTGTCATGAAAAATCTCCTTAGGTGACTTCCTAAAACAGCAGCAAGGTAAACTAGCAAAGAGAAACGTGGTTTTAGTGGCAGATGAGAGACCATCACTTCTGGGACATGAGAAGCTGAATGGATCCCAAAGGTGGATTTTGTTTCCAGGTGTGAGGACTACTGACTCAGAAGACTGTAGTCCTCACAGGTTAGATTTCTGCAAAGAGCAGAGCAGCAATTTCTATAGAATGAAATGGATTTTTTTGTCCCTCTCTCCCCTGCCAGCAAGAATTCTTCATAAATAGCATAAAGGCTATGCAGAATTACTTAAATTCAGAAGTGCAAATCTAAGGCCACATATAACTTTTCAGAAAACTGGGGTGGGGAGTTTAAAGGAAAATCAGCAACTTGAATGCCAAATGCAGCTTTGAAAACTCCGAAGTACAAATACTTTAAGGATACTCTACCACTTTATGCCTCCCTGGCACAATTTTTAGGCTTTGTTCTCTCTCAAAAAAAGCTTAAAACACAAAACACAACCTGCTTTAAGTACTTCACCAAGTAAAGAAACAGACCTGTCTGAAAAAGCAAAACCAAAGACACTCATTACCTATCAATGCATGAGGCAAAACATGTTACAGGGAAAAAAAGAAGTCCCTGCATTTCTGGTTCTCTCATTTACAGAAATCACCTATAATAAACAAAGAGCTTTAAAAATCATTTTGCAGGAAGCTTGCTTGACAGCATCGCTTTCAATAAACAGTATAGCCCCTGGATAATACAAAATCACTGTAAAGTATGTTTAGGGCCTTGACCCATGCCTTTGTGGAACTGCAATGTTTCCAGTAGTACTCTGCCTCGACACAGACATTTATATGCAGATACAGCTCAGTGTGGCATCATGGCTGACACACATTTCATGGAAAGCGAAAACGCAAGCATGCTTTTTTGCCAGGGAAGAAGAAAAACTCCAGGATCATGAAACAGCAACACCAACAAACCACCGACAAAATGCACCAGACTATCGCACAATTAAACATCCCTTCTATCAAATTTTCTTCTTCTAAAATGACGCTCAGCTTGTTGACATGATCTGCTAATGAAAACTAGACAGAGATTGTGTTAATATCAGAGAGCTGGTTTAAGGATTCAGGTTAATGCAACAGCTACAGATGATAACAATTAACTATAAGTTTCTGGTCCTGAGACACCAAAGCAAGGAGTTCATCTGCAACAAGCAGACAAAAAATCAAAACTGAAGCTGTGGATAAATGAATCTAATTACAAGCAAACAGTGAAACCTGAAACTTCGAGTTTCTTCTCTGAAGTATCACTACATAAAACTCTGCTGTATCAACTGCTTCTAGTTTCTGTAATGTCTACTGAATTTTTAAAATAGTTTTCTCCTCTTCTCCCAAATCCCTTTCAGAAACCACTTCCCACAGTTCGCCTTTCATAATTCAGCTCCACTCAGAAGCCATCTGCTCCTTTCCTCACACACACGCTACGCACACTCCAAGACGAACACAATACAGAATCAAACTGCGTGATCTCACTTTTTTTTGTTACGACTGCTCGAGTGAGAGCAGCTCCCTCCCACTTCCCGCTTCCTCTCTTCCTCCTCTGCTGTCAAGTTTTCTGGGAAGCTGCGTGCTCCTGCATTGGGTTCCTGAGGGCAGGCCTGCAAAGACAAGCTGCTCATCCTGCACTCAGCACAACGAGAGCAGAGGGCACTTACAGGGATTTCAGAAGGTCACAGTCAACCAACTGCAAAGTGTCTCTCTTGCAACACAGCCATCTCAGAGGACAATTACTTCTGGCTCCTCAGCTTTTATCTGTAAACCTGACGCCCTTTCCTAGGCTTCAGTCAGCAGCGCCAGCCCTCTTTCACAGATGGCAGGAAGGATAGCGTCAGCACCAAAGGGACTTGCCCAGTTCCACCTAGCAGGGTGGGAAGAGACTAATTAAATCCCAAATTCCAGAACAGTGGTTTAATCCAGGCCTGGCTGCACTCGGTGCACTTCCTGCCAGCTTTCCAGGTACCACGCTGAAGGGGGAGGTCAGCAGTGCTCCTGCCAGCAACACAGGGGTGAGAAGGAAGCCCTGAAGCTGGCAAAGGATAGGAACAGTGGCAAGCGCCCATGGGGAGAAGGAAGGCAGGCGAGGGCAGAAGCACCACCTCCAGACACCAAGATGCTTGTAGCAGTAAAGAAATACCCTACGGCCCAACGTCTTCAGGTTTAATGCAAAAACGGGTTTGATGCAAGCAATGGCTCAGCTGTCGTGATGAGCACAAGGACTCTCCTAACGGCTGAAGAGAGATCTCAGGCAGTGGGGTGCTGAAGTATTTACCAGTGCTCCCATGGAGAAAAGAGACGTGTTTGGTGTCAAGCAGTCTCTCAAACAATTTTTCTACAGTGCTCCTCAGTAGAGTGTTTACCTGCTGAGTGGGAGTACATTCAGCACGTGCTTCTATGCAAACAGGTACTAAGATGTCAGAAGAAGTCAGTCTGTGTTAGCACAGAAATCAGCCATGGAAATCCCACTCTTGGCACGACAGCATCACTGCAGGGGTACAATTCAGACGGCTGCCTGAACAACTGCCTCCGTCATCTGATGTGCTCTCAAAGCACGAGATCTGGAAAGTGTTCCTACCTGCTCGCAGACTGCAGGAAAAAAAAAGTATTTTCACTGCAGCTCCTCAGGTATGCTTCCGTCACAGGTTGACTGTTATGCCAGCTAAAATGTGTTTAACTGCAACTTTTTAAAAAGGAAGTGTGATAGGAAGTGTGATATTAGCTTTTTCCAAGAAAAGCTTTATGATCCACTGAAAAACATGCTAAGTAAGAGCCAAGGTTTGTATTGCCAGGAAAGGATTTTGCAATTCCCCCTTTGAGGCTAAGTTTATAAGCCTGTCTACAGCAAGAGAGGCGTTTTGCTTCCCACAGAAGAGTTAAAAGATACTTGAACAAAAAAATCTTCTGTAGTTAACTGGTTTCTACACAAAGTGAATTTAATAAAAGAAAAATGCCAGAGACAATGTTAATATAGTACACAGCTATACATAAACACACAGATCTCGGTATAAGAATAATGAGGGGGGAAATTCTCAAAGGATTCACAGCCTGGCTGCTTAATAACTGGTTTGATTCAATGGAGAAGCAAAACTAAACACACACTGCCTTACAAATGGAGAAGTATTTGAATTAAGTTCAAGCAGTCAGAGCCCACATACACAAAGTCCAAAGAGTGCCTTTGTACCTTGAGAACAATGTAAGAGCTCACAAAGCATCACACTAGACTCAACAACACAAAGCATTCACCTTTTATTACACTACTGATCTACAACTAAAAATTCTTGCAAATGCATCTATTGCCTTTTTTTTTTTTTTTTAAAGTCCTTCTTTTCCAGTAAGACATGGCTTATGTGAGTTATTAGGCTATAGTGCTTTTCCTGTTATAGGATGCAAGAGATCATTAAGAAGACAGAACAAATTTAGCAAGACACAGCACAATGCACTTCTTTCATTATAATTTCAGCCAGACAAATTGGGTAGTCATAGTACCTGCAAAACAGCAGCTTTGAGAAGCACCTGGAGATATTTGAGATTGTCAGAAAATCTCTGCTGAGCACATAGCAGCCAATAATTATTTCACAGCACTCAAAGACAAGAAGGTAGCTCCTCTAAGAACAGAGGACAGAAGGGAGTTTCAGTCATTCAACTGGAATTAGTAAGTTTAAATTTGACTAGAATATTTATCCACTTTTGTGCTCTATCTTTGCTACATGACCTTTGAGAGCAATTCAGTATTGCTTCACAAGTCCAGGCCATTGTGCACCCAAAGTGATTTGCACCAGCATCTCCCACTTGGACACCGACCCAGTCCACCCCAATCTGCTTATGAGATCTGTGGAGATCACAGCACACAAGGTCACTGTTGTGAAGTTACTCACACATTTTTAGAAGAGCCATATAAAAGCTATTGCTCAAGGAGCTTCATTCACCACAGTAACTTTTACCAACAACTTGTGTTGTACAAAACTCTCAAACAGACAATGCTCCATCACAAGACAATACAAGAGCAACACCTTAATCACATGCCAGCATCAGTGCCTCGTTTTCATTCCAAATGCTGAGGGCTGCTGGCTTTGGGTTAGGCAAATCGATGCCAGCACAATACTCACCAAATGGGCAGGGTCTGTTGCACCTCACAAACAATAGAGCAACTCTCCCTTAAATCAGGTAGGTATGAAGCTATTCCCAGTGAAGGATAAGTAAGAAGCTAATGGTTGTTATTAATAGCTCTTAAAGCAAACAGTTCATCTGAGTTAAATGCAAGAATAATAATCCCCTAATGACCTTCTCCATTTTTACTACAAAAATGGACAAAGTTTCATCCAAGATTGTTGTTAACCACAGTTTTCAACTATTCTAAACCTTGAAAATTACACTAATTGGAATAAGATTCTACGAGGCTCCACTATTAATAAATAT
Source organism: Cygnus olor (assembly GCF_009769625.2). NCBI lineage: Eukaryota > Metazoa > Chordata > Aves > Anseriformes > Anatidae > Cygnus > Cygnus olor. The sequence continues at coordinate 18,486,605 of NC_049175.1, forward strand.
CCCTGACTTCTGAGGTCTTAACGCAGAAATAGTAGGCAGGTGCTTTGCATTTTACCACATCTCCAAATACAATAGGATTTTTGCCACAGACTTTCACAGGTATTGAACATATAGGAGACATGCCCAGCGACTGTAGATTATCCAGTTTAAAAACTGTTGTGTAATAACGGTGGTGAGGATTTCTTGGTTTTCTTCACTGTTAGTCCCAAATCATTAGTCCAGAAAACTTGTCCTCGTAGCAAGGAAAACTATTACTAAAACCAGTCAAGCCTTAACCTGAAATATCAAAGCTATATCTTGACCAGAAGCAAGAGAGAGCGAAGAAACACTAAAAGATCTGAACTATTCAGCTTGAGAAAATTTCCTCTGCACTTCTGTTACAAATGTAATATGGAAAATTAAACATCCATATTCACAAAAAATAGAAGAATAGGATATAAAGCATCTTCCTTCTGGGGAATAAGTCTAACACTGATTTTTCTAATACCGGCAAATTTTCCTCTCTAGACACATTGGTGCTTCATTTTCTGCTGTTGTACTTCTTCAGCCTTTTTTCTGACAGGCTCACTACAATGCAGGTACAGACAAGCTAATGGTCTGGTTTGATATATCAAGTTCCCAAAGGAAAAGTAAACCAAAACAAGAATAAAAGCAAGAAAAACTTTGATCTGCTACCTGACATTATACCTTTATACACTTCGGTTTTAGCCAGAGCTTGGTAATAGACAAGGCAGATATGTACAGAGTCTGCTCAGACTACAGAGCACATTACCTGGAAATGCACTTGGTCTAAGAACCTGGTATAATAAAGCAAACCTCCATATTATCTGTGAAAAAGTAATATTGGTTTTGATTGTGATTTGAGGTTTGTTTGATTTTGCTCAGATTGGCAAGTGGCTTTGTACAACTCACAACTTCTTAAGACCACAGTGTACACAATGTGTACACAATGGTTTGAGGTGCTCACTGCTATTCCTACATCGAGAGGTATTTCTATTACACAGAAAAGGTAAGATAAGAAAGTTATGGTACCGGAAAACAAACTGTTAAATGTTTTACTCACTCCCCAAAAAAACATGATATATTTTCATAGAAATTCATGTGAAAACTGTGTCTAGGCCAGCCACAACATGGAGAAATAGTTGTAAGTTGTGTTACATAATAAAAAGTTGCAAAACTGAAGTCGGAGAGTATTGATGTTACACTGCATTTGCACTAAACTTACAAAACTGAAGTGAAAATGCCTTCTTTCTCAGTTTTACCTAGTGTCTTTTCTCTTGCATCAACTCTCTGCATCAACTGCAGATGTTATCCAGGGCACAAAAAATCATCTACAACTGCTCAGTACAGTTTGCTCAGTACAGGATCACGCTCTTTATCTTGCAGTGGTTTCTACCTCAAACGCAGGCATTTTGAAGTGCTTTTTAAAAAATATGTCAGCAATGATCTACAATTTCTTTTTCTTGCACCCTATCTCCCCTTTACCTTAAATATAAGCAAAACTCACAGTCATGGCCAGCAGGTCCTGATAGCATCCAAGAGTTGACAGCGACTCTGCCTAGCAAGTGGCCTTGGATGTGCTAACTGATGCAATATCAAAATTTAACTGGATTGGTCAAAGTCAACACATTAACAACCTGACTGCCCTCCAGCTCATTCATTAGATCCAATGTTAAAGGTTAACACCAGAAGCAAGGCAGTTTTGCAGGAGAGAGGAAGAATGGAGAGGGGACATAGCATGTTGCCTGCAGTGCCTGTTGCACGCCGAGGGTGGTGGGCTGCTCACCCCCAGCTCCTGCAGTGGGTCTGGCAGAAGAATGGACACTTGGGGGATGAACGAATACGCTGATGGAGACAGGAAGGACAAGATTTGGGAAACACAAAGTGTTTCCAGGTTAGTCTCATTTATTGCTTGTATAGTCTCAATCCCTATTATCTTCTCCACAATATTTCACATATTTAAAGCAGCAGCTTTTTCCAGTCCTGACTGTAATACTCTGTTCTGTTTTAGATGTCACAGGTGAAAGTACAACGGTGGCCTGGTGAGGAAAACAACAATCAACCCTTCAATGAGTTACCTCCAAGAAAACATATGGAAGGTTTATTAACACTGAGGTTGCTGTGTCAGAAACGAACGGGTTTAGAAAGAGACTTGGGACTCTCAATTCTGGGCTCGGGGCATGGTGAAATAGTCAACACGAGTTGTTCTCATCCGATTGGCCTCTCAGTTCGCATGACCCTGCTGGAGGGAAGCCAGTTCACAGAACTGCTGTGTATTTGCAGAGGGCCTGTTTCACGCTCTCTCAGCACGCAGCGTTTCCATATGGGAGGGAACAAAAACGAACAAACAAAAAAACCCCTCTTACCCAGAGAGCTTCCCGGCACAGTCACAGACTGCCATTAGTGCTCTAAGTTGGAAGTGAGAGATCCAGCAGACACCTGAGAAAAGATGCCTCACTGAGTTAAAGCACCTCTGCTGTGAAGACAACTTCTTCAAAAGCAGCACTGCACCAGCCTACCTGGATTCAGGAGTCCAGGTAATTAATTACTCGTCTAAGAATCTGAAGGGCTAGAATCCATTTTAAGTTGTTACTAAAATGACAACTCCAAAAAACAACCATGCAATAATTTATTTTTTTACTGACCCACCACAGACTTTGGTAGGTGAAATTTGGACAACTGACATGTGAAGGTGGTAGTCAGAATAGATGACCATAACACATCAGAAAGCAACTTTTTAAAAAATTCCATCTGAAGTTAGTCTTCATTAATCCCTTTCTGTAACGTGACTTTCCAGTCCCTTATACTTCAGCTATGCCAAATCTGTACCAGTGTTGGTCTAGGTCTCCTCAGAATCTGACCACTGCTGAAACGTGTTCCTGCACCACAGAATGAGTCCAGTCCCCGCAGTTCTTCCATAACATGAATATTCTCTTGGCCTGTTTTTATGCTAGAATAGAGCTATAAAAACATTAAAAAGTTTATATGGAACTGACAGATAATGTAAAATTCAATGTATCTTCAGTGTAAACTAAAGCATGATGCACACCAAGATCTTTGGGCTTGACCAAAGACACAGCCCAGGGGTAAAATAAGGTTAACACAGAAAGATCAGACACAATATGCCATCATTATTTTTTTAAGTAGCCTATTAATTAAATTCTAGTAGGCTTCAGATATTCTTGCATTCAGTTTCTCTCTAGCACCACAAGACCTCAAAATGATTTCACTCACATATGCTCCCAAGTTAAGAATACAAATCATATCTTCAGGAAACAGCACAGCAAATATACATAGAGGTGTATATTTCCTTCCTTGTAATAGTCTAGTCAATACAAACCACGACATGGCTACTACATACTGCAAAGAAAAACAGAATGCATGGCTGCATGTAGGGGCTCATACCCCATACTATTTTTCTCTTTGAAAGGTAAAATACACCTGTTACAGCTTTCATGACAACCTTACTAGACCTGTTATACAGAATTCCTGTGTGCCTTGAACTGTTATGCAAAACCAAAAGTCAGTTTCTGTTTTGCTGAAGTTATTCAGCAATGAGTTCTAGTTTTTTGCAGCCAGCTGCTTTGAAATGGCAAATATTAGAATGAAGAGATAATTAGGTAACATTCGTTTTCACTAAGAGCAGTAACCATGCAAGGAGTTGGATCTTTGGATCAGAATCAGGTCTGATTTCCTAACTCCTAGCATTTTATGTTCAGATGTATACAACTTTTACAGGAAGTTATCTGACATTACCTGTTCTTCTTTTTCTTTGGTCTTGCTCCTGGAGACTCTGGAAGAGGTAACATCCTGAGCTGGAATGACAGAGATTTGATGCAGTGGCATGCTCATCACACCGCCTTGTTTGGTCCAATCATTTACAGGAAGGAGGCTTGAAGTCAGCACTCATTCAGTGCCATTGTCAGGCATGGCACCTAAAACAACAACCAAAAAACATGATGTTAAAGTAGCTTGAAATGCAATTATTTCTAAACCAAAGCTAACCCATCAATTAAACCGGGGTGCACCTCTTTCCCTCTGGTTTCTGAACAGGAAATAGTTCGGTGCACTGGCTGGGTGAGAAAAGACACAGGACTTTTCAGGAGCCAGTACCTGACAGGTCAGAGCACGGTTTATGCAAATAAGTAAGTAAGTTATCAACAGTTCTGGAAGCGGTCCTAGAGCAGGACAGAGGGCAAGACTCAAGCTTGAGCATGCGTAGATAGAGAGGAGGAGAACGAGCAGCTCTCCCTGCTGAGCAGCCGGAGCATGCTACCTGGAGGTACAGAAAGCAAAGCTGGCGTGGGCAGTTTCTTGGGCTGCCAGCTTCACCACACCAGATCAAAGTCCCTCAGAAACAGTCCTGAATGAGGCTGAGTGCCATGGTTTTATTTAAAAACACTCTGGTCTGCATTTGGCTCCTGACATTCATTCAAATATGTACCAACAACAGGAAGACACATTATGTGAGCTTGTGCTTTCTTAGGGTCATTGGAGAATATTATAATCCAAATCCCTTGCTAGGAATCAGAATCCACTGGATTACACATTTTTCCTTCCCTCACTAATACAACTGTACACAGACGAGCATTACACACAGGAAAGACAGTAATAGACATAAATTAGCCAAATTTGGCAGCTGTAATCTGAAAGGCATGCATAATTAGCCATACCTTTTATTAAATTAGCAAAGTTGCATTAAATAAAAAGCCTTCTGAAACATGTAGGATCATAGGGTGTTTAATTGGAACCTAACCTGTTGCAAATTAGAAACAATCAATTGTGTTTAAGGAAAGGATTAGAGAGGAATTAACGCAGCAGGGACTATATAAGTGGGACAAAAGGATGATGCATTGTTCTTCTGCTTCCATAACATATCAACTTTTTGTTTGTTCATGAATCTGTCCCAGCAGAAAACAAGGACTAGATAGATAGTCTATATATTACGCTGCTAAACAATTTGGAAGAGGTATAACTCAGCACTTAATGTATACCCTTAGCATATAGTGCACACATTTCTTATTGAATATTTACTTAGCTTAAGTTTTAAAGATAGGCCAAACTTCCTAGGTTTTTGATTCTGTGAAAGATGCTGGTCTGGTCCAGTCCTAGTACCATTAGGCTCCACAGGAGTCCTGTAGGATCTTTGACTGCTTTTGATTAAATAGGGGAAAAAAAACAAAACTACATGTCGCAAGACACTTTATGCAGAGAATGATAGTTCAGCATCCTCTTTCCACTGAGGGGGAAAAGAGTAACCAGAGTTCATACAGGACGTCACCAGCAAAAACAAAGGCAATGCCTGCTGCTTCCCAATCACACACTCCATTTGCCCATTAGAGCGCTCAGCCAAATTCAAGAGCATTCCTGACACCTGGTCAGAATTTTTATTACTTTCAATGCCAAGACAGCACATCATAACGCATTCATGGAAGCTTTGAAGGCAATGCCTCCATAACTTCTAGACACCACTGATCTTAACAATAAAACACATCTATATGCATGAATAGGCAACAGCAAGGACACTTCCTTATTGGAGGACAGAGGGAAACATGGGACTTATCAGCACTGCTGTAAATCAGCTCTAGAAAAAGGAGAAAAACCCTGAACCTCACTGGGTCCTCCACAACTGTTTAGTTTCATCCTCTAAAGGAGCCAATCCATAAGTGCCAGGAAGAGAGATAATCATGGGCTGAATCAGGAATAGCAAACTGCAGTAAACAAAGCAGGAATGGAAGGTATTTTCCCAAGAAAACATAAGGAAATGAAATCCAGAGAGCGTCATGCTCCAACGAAAATATGTCAGGTAATGTGTTCTGTACTACTGCCAGCAACGGCTGAACCAAGGGGGAGGAGGGCAAGGAGACAGACCCTGCTCTGTGCCCCCCCAAGAAGGGTTCTGGGCTTGCAGGCAAGGGCATTTTATTACCATAAAAAGAATAAGGAAAATTATTAGAAAACACAGCTAAACCCCTCTGATTACGACAAACACATCAGACCAGTTTTTCTGCAGGTACTTCGAGGATGGCGCATGTTAGAATTCTTTGCCAGAACCCAACCAGCAGATATAATCCAATTAGATATTCAAAGACGATGTGAAACAGCCCTCCTCTGGTAAAGTAGCCTGGCAGACACTCAATAAAGCCTGCCTTTGTTCAAGTGCAGCTTAGAAAAAGCTCTAAACTTACCCCAGATGCCACACAGTAACATCTCCAGCCAGGAAGGTCTCTAACACCACACACACTCAAAGCCTGTCGGTCTCAACCCGAAGCACCTTAGCTCCGCGGTGCTAATTAAAGGATAAAGTTACACGAGTCAAGAGACCATCTGCAGTAACCAAGTGCAAACAGACCAGGTACCAGAAAAGCAATGCCACTCAAAAAACACAACCAACTGAGGCAAGCTCCGCGGGACCTTTACCCCTGGCTAAATTAACACCATGGGCTCCCTGACCCAGGGGGGCGAGGAGCTGGGCACCTGGGAACAAGGATTTAAGCTTCAGGCACGTCAAATGGGGGACCTGCCAGAAAGGTTCCCCAAGCAGGCAATGCTAAGGCTAGGGGACTGCTCCTAGTTGCTCCCTTCTATTCACGATTTGCAGCTGTAAGTAGTAGTGTGCAGATAGCTGTGTAAGCCCTCCCTCGTACAGCCTGAGCAATCCTTTATTGCTGCAGCACCTCTCCCCAGCTACTGAACAGCTAAGCACACGCACCCAGGGGGTGGCAGATAATGGCTCCACTTCCTCCTCCTTGTGCAGGATCCAGCTCACAAACCCCACACACGAGGGAAGCCCCATGACCACTGGTGTAGGTGTTGTCCTGTTTGTGGCAGAAGCTCTGTCACAGCTCCGTCTTGCCTGGAAAGCTGAATTAATCATGGAATGGCAGGAAAGGGAGAGAGAGGGCACACGCACGAGCCAGGTCCTGTAACCAGCGCAGTCATTTGCCTACAAAGGATGAGGGATCCTGTTCTCCTGCCCCCAGGGCTGATAACATATCATTCACTCTACGAAAATACTTAAAGAATACCTCTAAGGAGTTTGGGCATTCAGCAAACAATAATGAGCTAATCCTGTTTTCACAGCTGTAGCCACGAGAGATTTCCTTACTGATGCTGCCAACAGCCTATAAGCCACAGACCGCTGCTCGTGCCCCAGGCTTCCCACCAACCTGTCCGGGACACATGGGAAGCCCTACTGTCCCCCCATCTACAGCCACACTGGTTCCTGCAAAATGGATTCCAGCAATGCTGCCAACTGCAGACAGCCTTCAGAAACCAGAATCATTTCGACAGAGAAAATCCTGGCCTCAGAGCCCACAGGAGAGCCCTCAATGGAGCAAAGATTTCACTCAGGTAGCCCAGTTCTGCTCTCTGCAGGGCACGCAGACAATAACTAAAAATGCCAGCAAACACCTGGAACCACTTCAGTTGTAACGCTCGGACCCTCCTTACCTTGCTAGAACCATGGCAAGATCAGTAAGATGCAAAGGGAATGAGACAAAGTCTTTTAAGGTACTCAAGAAGAAGAAAGGAAGGAAAGGCATGCGTGTGAGGAGGGCCTGGTGGCTGGGCACACCCCGGGGCAGTTCAGTCTCCTGATAGCAACAGAACATTACATTCCCTTGGGTCATCAGCATTAAGTACATGAGAGGGGACAACTGACAGCAACAGGTAACTTCACCATGGCAAAAGCAGCTGGGAGACCATTTAAAACCCCACTTCCATTATCCACCCCATCAGGACCTTGCTGACAAGACAAGAACACATCGGCCATGAGGTGAGCCTAATGCTCTGCAAATTGTTGGCCTCCTATGGCCAGAAGTGCCATTGGAAGAACCAAGGCAGAGGAAGATGCTCTGCTGTCCCCCACCCACCAACAACTGCAGGTTTTCTGTCCATTACATGTTCTGAAATAAAGGCTCAACAGCTCCTTGCCAAAGATCCCCAGCTAGACTGGGGCAAGTGAACACAAATGCTGGTTTCCTGTTTGTGGTTTAGTATCTAGCAGAATCTAAAAATCTGCAGTATGAACTGCAGGTTTTATTAGGTCATTTAAACTTCAAAGCCCACCACGTTCCCTTGTTACACAGCCTATGTTGGAGAACTCCAAAAGAAACTCTAGAGCCACAGGCCGTACCAAAATGAAAGCATCCTGTGGATGTATGTAGGTGTGCGCACGTGCTTTACATTGACCACAGGAGAAAAAGACCCTCACATTTCTGTTGTTTTACTATTTAAAGTATAATAGACGCTCAGCATTACAAAAAAAAAATACACCTACTTCCTGTGCACGAAAGAAAAACCCTGTAATCTGCAGTATAAGCAAGATAATAGTTGCTAAAAGAGGGAACTAGAAGGAATTTCACCTGTGAGTTGTTCCTAGCTGTCTGCTCCAAGGCTTCTGACACTTTTCTTCAATTCCCTTAGCCCCTGTTGATGGTTGTGAGTTGTATCACATAGGTCAGTGGTCTGATAATCTTTGGGAGGATGGGCAAGTTAAAAATAAAGAAACAGATCACTGCTGTCCAGATAATCCAGACACTGCGCAGCACTGTGCAATGCCACGAATACCCTGCCTCAAAGCTGCTGAAGTCCATAGAGTTCAAGGGATGCACTGACTGCAGGGTGGAAAGTGCTGCCCTGAGGCTTGGTGGAACACCAATGTGAACTGTGATCTTCTAAAACTTCCCCTCTACACAGCACGAAAACCAACCAACTCAAACAGGAATGGAAACCCTCTGAAAAACACCCTCTGACTATTGCGAGACAGTATAACTCTTACTTTAAGTGAGACTGGAAATAATCTATTAATGCAGCTTTGGAATCTGTTTTTCTACTGAAGGTCTTGATGAAGTCCCATAAGCATAAAATTTTATTTTTTTCCCCCCAGAAGTTAGCAGAAGCACTCATCCAGTGAATTTAATAAATTCCTGTGTGCATTTTACTTTGCTTACCTACCTTGACATTTGAACTGGATATGGCTTATATCTACCTTCTGTACACTGTATATTCCATATTTACAAATACTTCCAATCCTATTAGCTTCTGTTGGCTCTAGTTTGAAGCTTTTATTTATTTTATTTTGAGCTTGTCAGGACTCCTCCCCTACTAATGTGGCTTACATAATTCTTTTCCAGAGATGACAGATGTGCATTTTCAAAAAGAGGATCCTGCATCTGCATTTCATTTTGTTTTACTGTAGTTCAATCAGTACTTTGTTAACAGCATCATTTAAGAGATGTCATCATGGTTTATGCACTTCACATGCTTTTGTTAACTTGACAAACAAATCTAATGAAGAGAGCTTAAGCTGAGAGGGAAGAAAAACTGGCACTTCTTCCCTACAGTACCTTTCACATTCTAGGGTTCATTCAATGCTGTACATGAAAAGAGCTGCCAGAGTCAGACCTTGCTCTATGCAGAGATAATTCTGAATTATTGCTATTTACAGCTATGCCTCTATACACATTATCTTGCATTGTTTACTAACTCAGCTGCAACTTCTCACTTTGTTATCTCAGTTCCTCCTTTCCTCCACCTGCAAGTGTACTAAAAATAATCAACTTCAAGACTTAAAAATATTTTTCTTTTAATATTTTTGAATTACATTATGTAGTTGAAATGAAAGTTAGAAAGGGGACAAGAGATCCTTCTGCACATTCTCCATGTTCCCTTTAAAAGCTTCCCAGGATACAGGAACATACAGCTGCAGACTACACACGCCTCATAGAAAAACAGAGGTATCTGCCAGCTCTGGCTGACTCCTCTCTAAATACAAAAATGATTGGTTTTACAAACATTTCTACATAATGGAACTAGACAAGCAAGCTGCTAAACTACAGGGTCAGTAAATTATGGTCCCAGAGCTCTTAGAAATCCCTTCCCTTGACTTCAATGGAAGCCGAGCATGGTCTGCACCTCATAAACAGATTCCTTCAGCTGTCCCCTTCAAATCCAATCAGTTGCTACGTGCAATTACGAACTAGTTTGGCAGCACTGAGACGAAAACATCACTTCTCTCTGTTCCTGTAACAAAATAACATAGCCGTTATGTTCCCTTGAGAAAAAAAAAAAAAAAACAAACACAAATTACTATTTTCCGCTTATCCTAGTAGTGACTTACCTGCATCACAAGCATCATCACACCCTGCGGAACCATCCAAGCACCCAGTGCACGTGCAGGGAGCAGCTCCTGCTACAGAGGCCCAACTTCACTGACTACATCCATGGTCTGCTAGGTAGAACATATTTTTAAGAATTCCCCTTGCATATGTGTTGATGAAACTGCCTGTAACATCACCAATAATCCCTGGGACAGTCTCTAACTATCACAAGCAAAAAGAAACAGAGGCAAAGCCTCAGTTTCATTCTCCACACTGGGAACCCCTAAGGATGGAGGGGGGAGAGGTCAAGAGCCAGAGGGATGCTGTTTTCTAAGCCAGCATGCAGAGGTCTCTAACCGCACCACTGAATTTCCACACCCATTTGCATTAGGGAGTACCACCCATTTTTGTGCCTAGACCATCACCATTTCACTTCATCCCTTCACATCAAACACCTTCCTGCTCCAACGTGCTTTCGAATAGAGCAAGTCTAGCACACAGATCGTGCAGCAACCTCTCTTCATGGCTTTGCTCTGAGCAGGATGTAATATCGCAGCATTCGTGGGGTGTGCCTTGTTATCACTCTTAGCCACGATCCCATCAACTCCCACAATAAGTAGAGGTCAGCTTTCTGAGAAATTAATGCCCTCCTCCAGGGAAGACATTCCTCCCTCTGATCTGGCACTGAATGCACACTTGAGAGCAAGAATTCGCCTGTTTTGATCACATGGCTCAAATTAATATTTTCTTAAAGACAGGGATGATGACTTGCTTCTTTACCATATTCAGTCAGATAACAACATGCAACAGCACCACAACTGTTCCTGCAGTTTTTAAGAAAAGCTTTTACATCTTCATTGTGGGTCCAAAATCACTGCACAGCGTTAATCTACACCATGCCACATGGGTGGCTGCTTGCTCTTGCTGGTGATGGCCAATGCATCTTTTCCTTACTAACCCATAGGAATGGCTAGAGAGTGCACTGGTGAGGTTTCATACCATTTGAACTTCTTAAATGAAGTGGGGGGAAAAAAAAAAAAGATTACTGCAAACATAGTTTGGGAATGGCAAAGAGCACCACAGTCAGTCCTCTGCAATCGTCCATCACCCTGCGACCAGCACAGAAGGGTCCACAGCACATCTGTTGGATACAACAAATGCATCCTTTCCCCTACTACTGGGCAAAAGCTAAAGCCCACAGAACTATGACATGCAGGCAAAGACAGCAAGTGATATCAAGTGCAGCGCAGTAACGCAGGCCCCTAGAGTAACAGGCAATCTCTTAGGCAAAACATCCACATTATCTGCATGATTAGGCAAAGCATTCCCTATGATGATTGATGATTTTTGAAAGAAAATTTTGTTGAAGGTTGCAGTCAAATGGAAAGAGGGACACACTAACACATGTACAGACCAGTGAGAGAAGTCTGCATCAAAATATATTTGTAGGCAAGCTTCTAGTCTAGGATAGAAGTCCATGTGATATAAAGCAACCCCTATAATTTATGATCACCTCCCATTCTCTGCCGCAATCATTTTGAGGTTCATGAAACTTAATCAGTTCTGAAATCCAAAGAAAAATTGCTTTATATTTTTATCTTCAAAATTAATAAAGACTATTAAAAATAAATACATAAATTTATATCGAAGATAATGAAAGTCTGTTTTTCTCAAACAATGTAAATATTTACAGCACAAGATAGCGAAGAAACAAAACAATCTCATTATTGTTCGGTGAGGACATTGCTCACATTCTGTATTATGCATGGATAACAATGATGCATTTTTAGGGTAATCCTGTACTACATCACTTATTTTCCAGTACATCAGAAGATAACGTTTGTGAAAGCTATTTAAGAACAACAGGCGCCTAAGCAACGTTTTTCACCATTGTTTAATTGCTACCAGGCAAACTGTTCATCCTAAGCCAGAGTAAAAAGAATATAGTATTGACTAAACGATTCTGCATTTTGAAGAAGTATGAAATCGTTGTTTCTTTGTTGCTGGGTGAATAAGAAGCTTCCAAACTGGTGCACATCAGAATGCATTTCTTTTGAATGATTCATGAGTTAAATCTCAGATCACTATTTATAGGCTTAAGTTACAACATATCTTTTCTCTGGAAATCTTTAAAACAAACAAGCAAACAAATCTAGATTTCTGCATCATTATGCCTAACCATTAGGCTCTTTCCAAGGAAACAGCTATAAAAGTTCCTTAGAACCTGCACTGTGCAGGAATTGGAGAGCCCCAAACCAGTTTCTTCAAAAGCTCAAGCATGAAACAAGACTGTCAATGTACCTAGCATTTTGTACCTGATTATTCCACAAACTTGCATGGCATAGCATCATTTTCAACCATACTTCCCCATGCTTTAGAATAAAATGACCTTCTGATACAAAACTAGCTACATGAAGTCATTTGCTATGCCCTGAAGTTAAGAGTGTTAAATTTTAAATACATTTTAAATCTAAGGGAATGCTACAGGTCACTACTTTTTATTACAGATATATTCAGGGATAGCATGTCTACTTTATGGCTGGATAATGATACTTCCAACTTCCCTACCCCGTGGCTGCTTCATCCACACAAAAAACTTATAGGACTGGCACTGCTCCTTACTGTGGCAATACACAGTATCTGGCATAACCAAATCCCAGACGCTATGGTAAGACCCGCATTAACAGCAGGATGTGTGTTAATCACTCCTGCAAGGTTCACACCTGCCCAGTCACAATTGCGATTCTTGATTTGACACAGTTGCTATCGAGGCAAATATGGTATTTCTCATCAATTTCAACATGGAAATTGCGCTATGAAGAGTTTAAGAACCTCTGTGTAACAGCATTATCATTAAATAGCAAAACTGCATAAAGCCTACAGACAGGGTCCAGGTCTGGACAGAATTAATTCCCCTCCAGTGCCAGAACAAGACGGTCTCTCCCAGCTGCAAGCTCGTCACAGTGCACGCAGCGAGATTAAAACCCTGCACCTTCTCTTCTTATCTCAAGCATCCATACTGTAGCTTAAAGCCCAGGCAAGTGATTTCAGAGGGCTGACAGACAGCCGGGCTCCCCGCATCCCAGCTCCCCACACGACACATTGCTGACACCAACGAGCACTGGCAGCAGAGAAGTGTCAGCAAAAACAATTTCCTTTCACTAGTGAGCTGGTTCATGCAAGCGTGCTGGAAGGCGTATGTCAGGTCTGCGTGTCCTCCCCCCTCAACCGTGCTCTGTGCCACCAGAAAAGAAGGAACTGGCGTTACTGAGCCCCCCAGACAAGGCACTCCTCACCACGGTCTATAAAAGGCCATTCATCCCCACTGTACCTAAAATAGCCGCTAGATGCGGTCACAAGATGAATACACGACTGTGGATTCCTTTCTTACATTTACAAGAAACCTAGTGTCCACTGCTTACTTCCTCACCCTCTATCCTTGTTCTTTGTTCTGCAACTGAGCGTTCACCCTTTCTGTCCCATTCCGAATTTGTCCCTTCATTTCTACAAATATTTAGATGCTTGGAGAAACGGTTTACAAGAAGTTTAGAGAAACACTACAAAACTCCATCAATCCATTCCTATGCACATACAAGCTCTATATAAAATCTTACGAAAAAATCTATTGCAGCTATCTACCAGGACTAAAACAGGATTTCTAAGCCCATCTGTCAACCACGGGAAGATGTAGAAGGCTGCTAAGACAGCAAGCGTGCAGGTCAATGGAAACTGTGCCTGTTCATGAGAAACCATGAGAATTGCACAGGTCTGTTTCTTGCTGCTTGGGAAGAGGCTGACTCACAGTGCCAAAATGACTTCTGTTTTTTCACCCAGGAGATGCTCCAACCAATCTTCAGGTATCTAGTAAATGTAGGGAGAAACCCAGGCTGTTAGAGAGCAAAAAATTGTCAGACAAAACATGTTTTAGATGAAGCTGGTAGTAGCCAGGGCAATGCAGTGGAATGGATTCTGGGATGCAGTTGCATATCCGCAGGGCAAGCAAAGGAAGTCAATATGGGAAGCTGTCCATACAGGGAAAGGCTTAAAATAAAATTCAGGATCATGACCACAGCACTGATACCATTTGGTCACACTTTTCAACTCTATCACATTTATAAGTGGTTTTTCTGACTTCTTCCCTAATAGATGTGCTTTCCTTTAAATTAGTTTAGACAGGAGCCATCGAGATAAGCCAAGTGCGCTGAATAGAGCCCATGCAATTCTGGTGCACGTGCGCACTATTACAAAACCCAAAACATTTATGAGGACAAAAACTGTAATGAACAGCAGTTTCCATCAGGCATCTACCGAAATTGAAGGCAAGAAGAAAAAGGTCCTTTTTTTTTTTTTTAACTGAAATTTCATCAGTCCTGGAAGAAAACATCCTGTTGGAAAGAGGGAAGCATTGAACCTGTTGAGGTTACATCAGAATTTTATATCAGCTGCATCCAAAGCTGCAGCTAAGAAGAAAAAGAGCCCATCCTGCTTTCCTTCAGATTTTCCAGGACCTACACCTGGTGCTCATGTGGTTTCCTTCTCTAAGTAGTCAGAATTAAAACAGTATCCAGGCATATCCGCTCTTCCAAAAATTAGATAAAAAATTACTACCAACAAATAACATGAACGTCTGCTGAACTGGCCTAATAGAGCAATAAGGACATATTTCTTTATTAAGCAGCTTTAAATGACAAATGTAAGATTCTTTTTTTTTTTGTAATTGAAAAAAAAGAAAACTACTCTCTATTCCAAGTGCAACAGATGATGTCAGAGAACCAAGACAAAATCCCCTCAGTTTTCTGCTCACTCAGGCCAGCTGGCTTGTTCCACCCCAGAGACAGCCCCAGCTTCGGTACAGGCTCACATCGGCACCAAGGCAGCCATAAAGTACTTCATGCTGAAGGGTATGGATTCTGTTAGTTCTCAAGTGGCAGGAGCCCGCAAGTGACCAAAACACTTCCGATTTCTCCTCGGAAAACCCAATCATTTTCCTTCAGCGCCTGGGTGCAGGAGGAAACACCTCCGGCATTGAGGCCTCAGTGTCACAAGCCACCCAGCGCCTCACACACTTCTGCATTGGCTGTGCTCTCTGAACAAGGCACTAAACCTTGGTCCCACGGGAAGTCACACTCCTGTTTCACAGGGACACAAGGTATTTGCTGAAGAGTATCAGCTGACAATGGCAAAAGCTCCTCTTTTGCAAGCTCCCTTTACCATCCTCTGTCGAAGAAGTAACTTGGCGCAATCCCACATTCCCTGCATTTTCTGCAAAGTTAACAGAAGTTTCACAATTTGGTGAGGTCAGCTCAACTCTCACAGCACCCTTATAGAGGACAGGGACTACCTAACTTCGAAACTAAACAAAAAAGAGGCTATCAAGCATTCAAAGCCCAATCTTATGAGATGTTAAATAACCCAGTGGAAAAGGCTCCTTTTTCCCTTGTTGCCAAAACATGCTGGTTCTGCAGCAAAACCAGGCAGCTTTCTTGTTAACGCTAAACCAATGTTATGTAACAGTTTGAAGCGGGAAACAAAAAGGATACCATGGACACACAACGTGGAAAGGTTTGTTTGCGTGCTCAGTGTTTTGGGGGAAACAAAGAATTTTCTCCAGAACAGCACACCAAGGAGGGCATCTCCTCTGCCTGAAAAAAGGCACTGCTGACAAAACAGCACCCTACAGCATCTAGCTGGGGACAAGATTCAGCAGGAGCTCAGTGCAAAATCAGCACCATCACCCTTAGCTGGTGTCCCCTCAAAATTCCCTCTCCGTGCACTGATTCTGCCCTGACTTTCTTCCTGACTGACAAATGCGAGATTTCACTTCAGTCTCCGATCTTGTTCCATCTGCAGGCTGTAAATTAGAATACCTCTTCAATTAGAGATCAATGATGGGATTAGAAGGTGGATTATTTTTAGCAGCCCTCTGATTGAGCCAGTATCACAGTCAGTTATGAGTCACTGCCCTTCCTAGAACTACGTTTTATGCCCCAACTTCCAATGCAACATTTAGTAGCTCTTCAAAAGCCATCATCTATCAGTCGTCTTTGCTGGGAACAGAGAAAAGAGAAAGCAGCTATCATTCAGCCCAGAAGAGACTTCTTAAGATCCTCAGGATTCTCGTTCAAAACCTAGAAAGAAGCGCAAGGGGAGATAAAGAGCTCTGAAAAGGCACAGCCGTCTTCACAGCTGTGCTGAAGACAGTTACAAGCTCGAGTAACCTATCCCTGACAGCTGTCGTGCTGGAGTGGCCTCTTCTACACAAGGGGTCTTATGAGGCCCAGTGACAGCACACTGCACTGTGTTCTTGTTCGTTGGGTTAAAGCATGACTTGGTTTGCCAGTGATTTTCTCTCCCCACACCACCACCTTTTTTTTGGCGCATTCCAGCAGAGGAAAGGCTCAGCACAGAAACTTGCCAGCTCTCCCTTGACTCACGGGGGTTGCTGGAGACTGAGGACGAACAGCACCCAGGAAAAGCAGGCCTGTGCTCTAGCACGTCCATGCCACTGGCCTTGGCGGGACGTGCTACGCGCGGCCATGCTGCCTTCCACCCCATCCTCTGCTGGCAAGAGCTGCTTCCAGACTTGAAACCCAACAGTTTCTTCATCTCACTAAATTCCCTATTCTGGCTAAGATGTCTCTCATACGCATTAGTTAGATTACATCAGTCACAAAGAGCTGTCCATGAGGCTCATATGACACAGCTCAAAGGAGGCCAGTCAGAGTCCGGACAATCAACCTGCAGTTTCTCCTTCCCTTACTCACACAAGAAATAATACCAGTTACAACTGTGTGACAAGGGATGAGTATATGGTTTGTGGGGTCTCATGGAAAGCACAGCAATACTGAAGTATGAGGGTACAACCCATAAGCACACCTTCCCCAAGCTAGGCATGCACCCTGGAGCAGAGCCATCCCTGCAGCTTCCTCCCACAACCCCCGCACAGGCTCAGCTGGTTAAGACAGGCTCAGCCAAACCCATGCAGGATTTGCAAAGCTGAGAGCCTAAATACAGCAGCTAGGGAGGACCTGAAAAGAGATCTGACAGCAGCCAGCCAGCAGCCTAACCAGCAGGATGCCCTGATGGCAGCACGGGCTCATTGCCAAGTCTGAGCACAGCACCTGTAATACCGCACAGGTATACTGCCCAGGGGGCATTCAGAAACGGAGCACATGTCCCAGCTGACAAGCAGAGCTCAAGTACACAGAGAAAGCAAGCAACCATAACGAATGTCTAATGCACACACAATGGAAGATCACAGCCAAGAGTCAAATGCATGATGTATTTAATTCCCTTTCTATGTAAGGAACTGATCCTGACTCAGCTTCCTTGCGCTCAGGATCTCTGTCAGCTGAACCACACAATTCTGCGCTTGCTTCTTGCCAGGGTATCATTGAATGAAGGAAAACGAGTGAGAAAACTGATATCAACACCAGCAGTGAATAAAAGCCTGGGCTTGGTGCAGATATGAGTGTCTCAGGGCTCCCCACATACCAGATGTTGACCAGGGGAGACTCAGATCCTGGGAAGAATAAAACCACCAAGAGACTGCAAAGCATACATCAGATTAACCAACTGCATGTGGCATGTAGGTAAGTAGAGGAGATGCTTCCACTCTTCACTACAAGCATCTGCGGTGAGGAGACACAAAATGCAAGAAGCACTTAGACAATGCTGGTACAAGCCACAGGGCTCTGGCAGGGCTGTCTCCTGCTGCTTTGAACACAGAACCTTGAAGCTGAAGTTCTCATCTTTCACTTGCACAATGTCCAGCTAGAAATAAAGCCATACACTTCGTTTAAAAAAAAAAAAGTAATTAGATCAGGAAAGCTCAAAGAGGAATAATTTTGAAACCCTAGATATTTAGAAAATACAACAGGACCTTGCAAACCTCACCTTCTCAGCAATTCACCTGGAAAACACCACGCTGCAGTTTTCCTACACTCCCAGGAAGGTATATAAAAAGAACCTCATCTCTAAAATGCCTTGGAGCTGCAGAGCTCTTCAGGTGTACCCGAGTATGGCTCTTTCTCACCCACCTGCCAAAACATGTAGCAGCTTGTATAGAACAACACAGAGACCTTTCAAGCCTTGCAATTTTACAACAAAAACAACTCAGTGAATATTTTCTACAACATTTGAAAGATTTAACTCCAGGGGTCTCACTTGGAGGTTATCATCTCCTTTCAGGTCTGACCCCAGGGCAAAGGGTACAAAATAGCTGAACACTACTGTCACTGGAATCACAGAAACAAAGTACACTTCTCATGCAAAGTAACTGCTAAACAGCAATTATAGAGTTTTCATACCTAAAAGCAGAGATATTTCAACAATACAGTGTTAACACGCTGCATAAGAACACAAACACTTTTAGAAGGCTGAAATCTTATCTCATTTTTACTGGCTTCTGCTTTGTCATGCCAAGTGCTAAGTTAAAATCCCCTTCTATCTTTTAATCAAACGTGCTTTTTTTTTTTTTTAAACTCCCCAGATCAAGCCAGTCTGACAAGACTCCTGTAATTTTACAACTAAATCTCTCCTCCCTCCACCCCCTTATGTTATCAAACATTAATTTTGTGAAGAGTCTGATGCACAGTGCCAATTCTAATTTAGTAACAATTCTTAACCTTTTCCCTCCCTTACACTCTCAAAGCATCTTGCAAAGCAAGAAGGGCATCCAATGGACAAAAGGACCAGCACAACAAGAGCATACATTTTGGTATCTTGTGGTTGCAGTGTTCCTAAGTGTCATCCACCCATGTGAAATATCTTGTGTCTAAAAAAGTGCTATCTCCATGAGCTTCAGCGCAGGGTGAGGCTACAGCTCTAGGTCATGACATTGCAGTTTACATTCCCTTCCTCCTGTTACATCTACAGTTTCAGCAAATATCTGACATTTGGCCGACAGGTTCAGAAGTTACTTGCAGTGCAATTGCATAAGCACACTTCCTATTGGAAAGCAGACTAAAAACCAATCCAAGAACATTACAAAACACATGGGACAGATGACAAATGAGCTGCAGAAAGTGAACGTATGCATAGGTGAGGTAGCTTACACCAGAAAAATACAGGGCAGAAGCAGAACAAGACTCAGATTTCCTGTCTTTCACAACAAACCATTAGCTGCAAATGAACTTCCTCTTTTTTATAGAGCTAAGCAGACTTTTTTTTTCTATGCAACAAAACAGTATTTATTTCTTTACACATTTATGCTGTGTGGAATAAGAAAACTCTCTCACCTAGAGATCATTTTCAATGTCAAAGAGCTGCAGCTCCTCTGGAAGCTTTCACTCTCCTTGGTTTTTATCTATTATGTGTACATATTTATGAATATACACATTCACTTTACAGAAGCAGCTGCAATGTAAATGACTTGTTATGGACTGAGCTAGAGAAAAAACACTGATGATAACTGTCCTTCATTGTTCTGGCACCTCCAGTTCAGATCTGACAGGCAGATTGTATATGAAAATGACCCTGAAAGCTACGATGATGATAATCGCATTTAAAAGGACAACTTTTTGGATGCAAAACTAAAAGGGAAATTCTCTTCATTTACCAGAAAGGAAGGAAAAACTGAATTCTACTGATAACCCCCCAGACTGTTCCCATGTGTATTTTGCACTCTGTTGTCACTTACGGTAAACTATTACCTAGTGCTCTTCACATTGCTCTGATACGTCAGACTTTACCGGGCTCATTAAGAACAGCAAAGCCACCGCGAACTTTCACTTTCTCTCTGTTGTAGCAGAGTTTGTCCGGCCGTTCAGCGCAAGTCCCTTAAGAACAGCCTGCTGAAGGCAGCCACGGGAAACAGGCAAGGAGGAGACAAAACCACAAACAGGGCAAGATGAGGCATCTGCAGGAATTTTATGCTGTAACATGGCCCATGGTATGAAAGCATGGCAGAGCCTGCATCGCATGACTCTGAGTTTCAAACCATCCATCTTCCCACACACAAATATAGTCTACACAGAAGTATGCCACATTTTTCCATTAGCCTTCCTGTTCTGACTGATGCGTTCATAGTTACAATAGATTATAACAAGGATTGGCTTAGTAGTGAATCACCCTCAACAGCACACTGCACTTTTACAACTAGAAATAGAGGGATCAGAGAGATTAATCCTCTGTCCCGGCTGACATGAGGTGCAGGGACAGGGAAAGCAAATAGAAATAGTCAAAGAAGGTTCTTCGCCTTGCTACAGCCCCCCCCAGTTGGTTCTGAAGGAGGCTCTGTCAGCATGACATGCTTTAAGAGGCCATTAAGAATTAAAATAAATAAAGGAATCCCTGCAGTAATCGGGAGAGGAGGCACTCCCATTAATAACCTGCATAACATCTCCTTCCTCCTCACAGGAAGGTAGAGGCCCATGTGCGCTGCCATGTGAAGCACTTACCATAGTAAGATTTGCCTGAACACTTCCTCAATGTTTAATTGGTGCTGCAGGGTGGATCATACACAAGGAGGCTGCTGCTTCCTCTTCAGCTGACATTACTCAAACGACCCTCTACAGGCAAAAATCACCTATCGAAAAATTCACCTGTGAAGAAGGAACAGCCTTCGGTACTAGGAGTCATGACAATGCCTGGACCCCCACAGTTGCACCCCCAAAAATTCTTGGATAACAAGAGACTAGAAGTTATAAGCAAACTGCTGATAAGAACAGAAGCACGTTTCCCATCCTCAAGCTACACCCATGGCACAGAGTTATTAGCAGTAAGTCAGAGTGACAGATTATTCTGGTCATCGGAACCAGCTGATCAGACCCAAGGGAAGCCTGACTGTTTATTAAGAAATGCCTTCCCCTCCCACCCCACCCCCTCCAGATATTCTTCCTTGCAGGAGCAGCACACACGATAGAGAGGAACCAAAAGGCTTTTTAAAAATAAAGTATGTTTGAGAGGAAGGGATTGGTTTGCTTTTCTAAAAAGTAGCAACCGTGTGTGTGAGCTTCTATCCATATATAGGTATTTTTGGCCTGGCACCCTAGTTCCTTCTTTTGTTCTCCTCTGTTCGATTCAGCTGCCCCTCCTGGTTCAGAGGGTCAGTTTCTCATTGCACGTCCAGAGTATGACAGAAGTCAAGATACCTGCTCAGGTAGGGAAGAACAGATGGGAATATTTTTGGTTCTTTGTAATGAATCTCTTACCCTTCATGGTGTGTAAAAGCGGGATCTTGCTGAAGCTGGGGCCAAAGTAGGGGCCAAAGTTGCCCTTGAATACACTGAAATATATTCTGTAGTCCTTAAGGACAGAAACTTTTAGGGGCAGGTATCAATGTATGCCTAACTAAAACATAGGATTTACCCACCCTTACGTATATGATATTCGTATTCTGTATTGATTCTGGCCACTTGCTCTGCAAGGTTTAAAACTGGGACCCTTACATGAGCCTCAAGGAGCAAAGTGCTCACCTACTGGTTGACTAAGCATCTCATTTCATCCAACACTGGAAGATCTCAACCACAGTTTCCAGGATCTGTTAATATTTTGTAACCTATGAGAGATATACCTGGCGTCAAAAATCCCAGCACTGTTTTCAGTTGAGTTCAATCAACTATGACTTTCTGTCAGGTCTCTGGTTAAACGCGAGATGTGCTGCCAAGATCCCCTACTCGCCTGGAGGTCTCCCAGGTGAACTCCAGACAGGCACCTACTTTAAATGACATAGAAACTGAACAGTCATTTACATGCACCTTTTATTTACACCAGCCCAAACCTGATAACCAGCTGGGCACAGAATAAAGGCTGGTTTTCCCCCCCTGGTCCCTGGGGAAAGAAATTGCAAGCACTAGAAACCGTTGATGGTTGAGATAGACCTCTGCTGCTGTTTGTGAGCTGTCTGGTGATGAGTTACATTTAAGAATAACAGTTTTTAAAGCGTACTGTTAATTGCATTGAACAGGTGAAAAAAAAAAAACAAACAGTGCTTACAAAGACTGCGCAAAGGCATCTTGTCCATTTACCTAACCCAGAATCAATAAACACAATGTAATCTGTTAAATGCTTGTTTAGTGCTTCGCAGCAATGTGGTTAGATTCCTTGATAAAAGACCCACAAAAACACTGTGGTAAGCAGTGAAAGAGAATCTGCTTTGGAAATTACAAGTTCTTTAACCAGCTGGTGTTTTCAGGAAAGGCCACACAACAGAAATAGTAAAACTGGCCCCAGCTTTGTGAAGATGGTTTCAAGGACCTGGAGCTGTAGAACTTCACTACTAACAAAACCCATCCAGCAAGCTGAATGCAGCTCTGCAATGCCGAAATAAGCTGCCACCAGATCTTTACAGCCAATGCACAAGTTAGCGAAACAGAAGTCACAGCAAACGCTGCACAAGTTCCATGAATACTGCTATTTCCGTATCTTGCTGTAAGAATTCATACAGTGAATTAGACGTGTGGTTTATGTGGTTCCCTGGTGCTGTTCCTGCAGCAGCCAGCCTAGATCCTTCAGAGAAGGAAGCACTAGAGTAGGCAGTAACAACATTGCTTGTTCTCTAGGAAAATTGCCCCTTTAATCTGTCCTAGATTTGAAGTTTTCCCAGACTTTTAATTTTCCGTTCTTTAGAGCCTTCTACAGCTTTGCTATTCACTATTTGTATGCATAAATAAGATGTATTAAATTAATTCAGCATATTCTAAAGCGAATAAAATGCCATTTCCATAGAAGTGACAGTCTTTGACCTCTCAAGCTCAATGCACATTGTTTCTAAAAATTTTGCATGACCAAGTCTTACTCAGAAAAACCTTATGTTGCTCAGCCCATGCTACCCAAAGTGACAAACGAGCCTCCCATTGGTTTTAGAAACAGGGGAGGAAGCAGTGGATGCAAAACCTAGACAAGAGCAACTGCTTAGAATTACAAGTGTTCTTATTCTCCGGTATGCAAACCCACGAGAGCACCCAGGAAAGGCAGCTATCCATGAACAACAAACATCTTTGGGTCCTATGAACCAATCAAATCAAATGCAAGACCAGAGATGACCTATTTTCCTAAGCAGTGTTTCAAAAGAGGATGAGCAGTTCAAGGGTCTCAGAGGCCAGAACAATCATAATTAAGAAAACAGGACAGCATTCCCACAAGGGGATTTGACTGGATTGCTGAACGTCTTAAATTCTGCTTTGCTGCTTACACAAGTTCTGGATATCCAAACCTTTATACATAAACAGATAATGCAATTAAAGTTTTGGGGTAGATTTCCAGGGACATGGATGACATTAACTTGCCTTGACATCTAATGGAAGTCAGGCACTTGAACTATTTCCTATGCATTTCTTCAGAACACACTGTATAAACATACTGTTCATTTGAGAACGTACAGTAAAATTCAGACAAAAAAAAAAGGCAGAAAAGACTTTTTCCAAAAAGTGCCATGATGAAAATACAGTGCCATTGAAACAATAGCTCTCTGGTTACAAATAAAAAGTGAAAGTTCTGCCTCTACTCCACCTCTTTCTACAGCAAACAGAGTGGAAGCACCTCCCCATCTTTCCAACCGCATCCAAAGCACTGCAGAGCTTTGAGCTCTTACACAATACTCATTAGACACTTCCAAGGCTCAAGAGTTCCTTATATCTAACTGGGGACAAGGAGGGTACAGACACAATAGCAAAAGAAAATACAAAGCAAAATTTAAAAAGAATAAAGAAGAGGACACTTAATTCCTGTTTGCATTTTTCCTGGCAAATGACCCTTCTCACTCTAGTCTTCAGTAATTATTTATGAGGTTGGCTATCACTCTGTCACCTTAGGGCTGACTGCTTCTGACAGGTCCGACGGGAAAGACCCAGAGCAGGAAACTCTTTTTTTCTCAGGATGCGGAATCAATTTAGGACTTGTTACAAGAACCTACCGCTCCTTCCTCAAGCGGCATTGCTACTAGGAGCCGCAGTGATCTGCTTCCTCCACTAATAACAGTGCTTGGAAGAGCAATAAGGAAACCAGGCTGGCAGAGAAGAGACTTTGGCATGTGTTGACAGCTCCAGCAGCTGGGAAGATTGAGTCCTTTCACCCTTGAACATGGGAGGGTTGTTTGTCCAAAGGGTTAGGGCTATAAGAGCAGAAAAACTTTCTGAAAATATAGGAAGTTCAGCCAGCCTGCTGAATTAATACATCCTCGTGACACTTAAGACTAGGCAAAACCAGCCGGAGAAGAGGTGGATTTCCTGGTGCTAGAATAATAACTGCTTCATTTGGACACCTCCACCAGCTCTGACTATATATCCCTACACCAAGTTATGAAAAAGGTTATAGCTTTTCTTCCAACCTGACACCCCAAGACAGAAAATGGCTTCTTTTCAACTAGTTTACCTCTGTAAGCAAGACTGCTGACTAGTGCTAGCAGAAAGCCAAATCAAAGAAAAATCCACAAACATCACCACAACATCAAATAGTCAGTGAATTCTGGATTTGTCAGGTTCACATCAGACAGTAACCAAAGTTACACAAAGCCCCCAGCAAAGAGACAGTTGTTGGGTCTCCAGCAGCAGTGTCAGCAGTTGCAGCAGCACGAAATGCTGTGGAAGGTCTCACCCTTGCAGTGCGGCTACACGGTTGCTCCAGGGAGTCTTGCACCAACAGCGTGGGTCACAGCAGCTTGCAGCACCCCTCAGCAGGTATTGTTATCCTGGGCACATCTCTGAGCCAGGACACTTGACGCTTCCAGCAATCCTGGTCCAGATACGAACTTAGCTGAACTCTACGTCAGCAGAAATTCATCGGCATTGACAGGTTTCAAAAAAAAATATCTTGGGCTTGATAAACAAGCATTTTCCAAAGAAAACTTCTTTCCTCTGAAAATTTTCTGGCTATTTTAGGGCTCTTACTGGTTCAAGCCCAGCCTGACCTGACACTGCTCCAGAACTGAAGTCAGCAGCCAAAGCTCTTAAAGAGTGCTGCTGCTTCGAGTGAAGTGCTACTGTCAGACCAGGGCTCCTCTGCCAGCCCCACCTTCCTTCCACGATCTCTTTGCACACCCACTGGGCCCTACCCTGAGTGTCCCTGGCCGTTTACGCCACCGGTAACTCCGCAGGTTTGCTTTGCTCAGGACCACGCACAGACTGTGCCAGTTCCAGAGCCAGAGGTGTGCTCTCTCACACTGCTGCGTGGAAGATGGGCATCTTACACGTCTGGCTTTGCTCGCGCTTCCAGCACGCTGGAGTTAGCGTTACACTTGGGAGACAACCGGAGGATGACACCCACCAGCCAGCTCCTGCAGCCGCCAGAGAATCCCATTTCTCTGCCTGCCGGCTCGTTACGGTCACGCCACGACCAGCGCACCTCGCACAAAGTTTTCTCCCCGACCGCCTCCGTTCCCCACCGCCAGCCGGATGGCAACTGGGGTCCTCCTCGGAACCAAGCACGCAGCCCAAAGCCAGCGCCTCTCCCCCTCGGCTGCCGGGCTCCCAGCTCCCCCTGAGCAGCGCTAACACCCCCGGCGCCCTCCCTCGCCGCAGGACGAGGTCAGGCTGCGCAGACAAAGCCGGCGGCAGCGGGCAAAGCCTCTTAGCGCTGCACCTGGCGCCCGCTCCCCGGACTCGGCGCAGCCCCCGGCCCGGCCGCCTGTTGCTCGCCGCCTCCCCGGGGCCGGCAGGGACGAGCGGCGGCCGCGGGGCAGCCCCACAGAGCCCGGCCCGGCCTCCCCGAGCCCTAAGGGGGCGGCGGGGCTCGCTGGGCCCCCGCGGAGGAAGCGGCGGCGGTGGCTCCCCACGGCCGGGGCGGCGGCCGAGCCTACCTCGGTGCCCCGCGCAGGGCCCGGCCCGGCGGCTCCTCCTCCGCTCCTCCGGCTGCGGCTGCTGCCCGTGCCCGCGCCCATGCCCCTGGGAGGCGGCCGAGCCGCGGCGTTGCCGACGGGCCGGGGGGGCTGCGAGGCTCCGGCTGGGCTGGGCTGGGCTGGGGCAGCCCCAGCTCCCTCGCCCGGCTGCTGTTTACGGCGGGCGGCCGGGCTGCCTGTCAGCGCGCCGCCCCGCCCCGCCCCGCCCCCGCCGCCATGGCCCGGGGGAGGACGGGGAAGCGAGGCCGGGCAGGGGCGGCGGGGAGCCCTCCCGGGGGAGGAGCCCTCGGTATTCGGCTTCCCTCTGCTCCCTCGCCCCGGCCCGCAGAAAGCTTCACCGCCGGGCGCGGGGCGGAGCAGGAGCGGCGGGGAGGCCGAGGGCAGGCGGGGGAAGCCTCACCTGGAGCCGCGAGGTGGGCGCGGGGGGCCTCGCCTGCCCCGGCCACCAACGGAGGTGCTGAGGGCGTTTCCTCAGGGCAGCGCGGCTCGGCCGGGGCTCCGGCAGGGCTCCAAGTCGTCACGCCAGCTTCACGAGCTGCCGTATAACTTTATTTTTTATTTTTCGTATGCTATAAGCCTGACGACGGCTTATAGCCACCTTGACGGCGTTGCTAATTATTAACAGGGACTTACTAATTTATCTTGTAAATTTATCGTTTACAAGATTATGTAAATGAAAAGGTTCAAGTACTAATGAAACTTGCCCCAGAGCTCTTTCTGGGTGCCAGACGCTGTAGCTATTTTACACTTCCATGCTGCAAGTTTAGTCGTTTCCTCCCAAAGACAGAAACTGGGTATAAACATCTGCTTGTTATATGCAGGAGCAGGTGAACTGTATATGCTACAGAGGTGAGCTATGCAGAGAAAAAAAAATGAGAGTTTTATGAGAAAATGCCAAGGGAGAGACTTCCTCTGTCCAGGCATAGTACGTATCACACTCGGGAATAAGTGAAAAAGAACAGGAATAGGGGCAGCGCTGCTAAACTGTTCCCGTCAGTGCAGCCCAGACAGGAAAGCAGGCGGTAAGAGACAAACCAGACAGAAAACAAGAACTCTTGACTTGACGTGCAAGTTCATTCACTGAATCTGGTCAAAGTTTTTCATCTCCCGAGTCTGCACTTTTTCACGTCAATAATTTACAGGGCTCCTGGGAGATTACATTTACCCTTAGAGTACAGTGAGAAAGAATAAGCTGAGTAAGGCAACCCCGTTTGATGCAGAGCACAACCACCCCCTACATAAAAATGTGCCACGATAGGTTTTCAGAGACCAATGATGCCAGGCTGAAATTCTGTCATTACGCTTCAGAGCTAGGACCCAGCACACCCATGTAGTGAAGGAGTGAGAAGCACCACCTATAAGTACACAGTGCATCTTCGTGGGAGGAGGAGAGCGTGTCTACAGCTCCCATTTAGTCCTACATAGACTGAAATCAAAAAAACAGACTTAGTTTATATCCCTTTAGGAGATAGGGGTAATGATGTCTGTGTGATGATAACCATGTCCTGTTAGTAGACAGTGTAGTATGACACCGGCTTGTAAAGAGAACCAGTTTCTGTTCTCAGATGTGCTGCTGGCTTACCTTGAGGCCACAGGGAAATCTCAAAGGAGGCTGTTTTCTTCCTTCATACTTTCAGTCCTTTTGTTTTTTAATTACTTTTCAGGGTAGGATTGTATCTCACTATGGGTTCAGCACAGCTCACCACCCAGTACTCAGTGTGCCAGACTAGGAAGGGTGAGCGTTGACACAGCTAAATAGAAATTACACAGAAACCCAGTGCATAGAGGGCAGATTTTCCAGATAACTGGATAAAGAAAAACAAAAGTTAAGGCCTGAATTGAAAGAAGCCACCATAAACCACCAGTACAACACCCTTAATTCCAAAGAAGAGCAAGGTGCCTAAATTCCTTTGCGGATCTAAGCCTTCCTAGTGTTTTGCAACTATTATACCATAGTCTTTTTGTTTCCCCAGAATGCTTGTCTAGTATTTTAAATGCGTTGTTGTTCTGGAGTTAAAAGTCCCTGCAGCACCCCGCGTGCAGTACTGCAAAGCCAGGACCAAAGCCTTGGTGCTGAGGAGCACTATTTGGAACATCCTCCCTCAATGCCTGACGGACCCCTAGTAGAAAATGCAAACCCGAGCCCTTGCAAATGTTTTCCCTCAAAATTTGCAACTAATTTAAAAAATAAGGAAGAAACTATAAACTTAAGGCCATTAGTCAAGTGGAAAACTTAAATTCTTCCAGCTAGCATTGCTGTTGACGATCCCACATTTTAAACAGCACCGCACAACAAAAGACGGAAACAGAACATCTCCACCTGGCTCAAAGTTTAGGGGAAACTGTAGCTGGGCAACATATTCCTAGAAATGCATGTCAGGCTTAGCTGAAGATTGTGATGGGTCTGGAGAAAAGGGCTGTCCCGATGCCCTGCAGATGGGATGTGGACTGTGAGCATACTGATGTGGCCTTTATATACTTGCCATTAACAATAAATACAATTTGTTTAAAGTCACAATAACAGAATTATCCCTGTGCCCGAGACTCCAATTCTCTGCAGGTGCAGCACAGACTTAACATAGTTGTTAAGACTATGCTTTCCAGAAATACTTTTGTTCCTTTCAGTGGGAAGGCCTGATAAGTCTTGTGGGGCACAAACACTGAATTCTAAAAAATATGCATTGGAGAACTGTGCACTCCTCTTTGTCTTCAGTTATGACAACACATACAGTAGTTCTTATGTGGAAAAGAATCATTCTTCCCAGATAATTATAACTGATCATTTTATTCCACAAACTCAGCATGAGCACCTGCAGGTTTCCATAGCAACTGCACAAGACTTTAGGGGATTACTTCAGAATTCCACTGTGGTTTGGGTCTCCAAAGTTATTCAGATTTTCCGGGTAAAATCTGTTTCCTGATATAAATTGAAATCATTGCTACCACATATTTAATGAGCTATACCAGTCTATGTTATCTTAAGAAACTGAAACATTTTCTTGCAGCTTTCTACACAAAAACATGCAATATGGTAATACTGTAATTAATTAGTGTTACAGCCATTAGGAGCTCAGGACTGGAAGCAGCCCCAGACGTCTTGGAGGGGATCACACAAATGCAAGGGGCAGATGGGGGACTAATTCCCATAAATCCTTCTGGTCACCTCATCCCCAAAAGACCCCTTGGAAAAGAATAGGCAGGTGTAAGTACTTTCATGCACTCCAGTACACACATGCTCATTCATTTCACATGCATGTGCATCACCTCTCCCGTCTGTGGGTATTAACGAAAAATGTAAAGCAGCAGATCTATTAGACTGGATAATAACAACTAAACGAAAAGAATGTGTGCCCTGGAAGCCTTAAATTTAGACAGTGCCCTGTCAGGCTGCTAGAAACATGCAAGCCTCCCTCTGTGTATGTGCTTCTATGTACAAATGCAAGCATGCAGATGAGACAGGATGTCCTCCCAAACCTTCTTTGCTAGCTTTTCTCCAAGTCAGCTCAGTTCCTCTACTTCCTTCCACCTGCATATCCTGTGCTGTGTTCCCCCATTTGTTTGCTCTCGCCTATGTACACTACTCACAGAGAAAAGAGGAATTTCTTCAGTTCTCTGAAGGCCCTTGGTGCAGATGAACCCAGGATTGACTCCTTCCTGCACTGCTGTCTCTGCATTATCTGCCTGTGCTAGGTGAATAAAACAGATTCTAGTACAAGAAGGAAAAAGTATGAAGGTGAGAAGAATGACAAATTTAAGTGGAAGGATGGAAGCAAATAAAAATAACATTTATGTCCTTTCTGACCATCTTTTTATCCACGCAAAGATGATTTCAGGTTCTGAAAGAAAAAGGAGGAAAAACAAAAAATGAAACACCACCTTACTTACCTCTCTAACATCTAGAATTCCTTAACGCCTGTTACCCGTGTGCTTCACACAGCAACATTTCAGTCTGCTCTGTGGGATAAATAGGAATGCTTTTTGCCATTCTCTCCCCTAGAACATCACGAAAGCTAGATGCACCTTTCTTGACAATTTTAAGATGAATATTATTTGCTGACATTTTTTAAAGAATATAGGAAGTTGGTGTTTTCCTAATTCCTTCAAGAATAGGAAAGGAACAAGTACCATTCCCCTTCTTCACCAGCCCAGAACATCAATGTTACAACCAGCAGTGCTCAGACACACGATGACTGAAAGACGCTCACTGTCTGAAAACTGTTCTGCTCCAGTAACAGCTTAGAAATGAAAGAAGAATTTAGATGATGCATGAGAATTGCATGGCAGGCACGTGAAAGATAGTGCATACTGAACCACACAGTGTTAAAGCACTGACTCTGTTTGTAAGAAAAGAGGGAAGAAAGGAAGTCCAGAAGTGAGGTTACTCATCAAATAGATAAAAGCAACATATCCAGAGCTGCAGTCACTGTAAAGTAAACCACTTTTCTTTCTTAGATTGTCTGGGAGCAACATTTGTCTATGTGACTTGCACCCAGCAGAATGCACCAAAGCCTGTTTAAAGACTGCTTTACAGCTTTAGCCAGTGAGGCACAAGATTTCAAAGCTTGTGTCACCTTTAATAAAAACACTGCCAGAGCTCCAACTAGGTGATTTGCAGACATCTTAATCAGTGTATTCCTAAGTGCCTGAAATTTATCAGATTTTCTTCTGTCTTGGATGCCAGATATAAATTAGCAGTACAGTAATACATTTCAGTAAAATCCGGCCTTGGAAAATCACTAGGATGAGATCATTTGACATCCATCTCTGAGACTGAGTGGCATCTGCCCTTAAAGTTTCACTTGGAAAGCAACCAGAAGAAAAAGCGTTCCTGCCTGCAAACCAAATCGTAACCTTTCTCCCAGTACAGGGATGAAAGACCCTGGTACGTTGTGCATTCAGCAGACAATGACTGCAGCCAGCCCTACATGCAGCAGGTTTAATCTGGCGTGGCGCGTGACGAACAGGCGTACAGCTACACACTCCAGCAGGCTTCAGCAAGGCCTTACAGTCATGTGAGGGTGCCTTTGAAGACTGGCGAGATTGGATACAGCTTTGAATCTGTCTCAGAGCAGATAAGCTTCTGCAGTCATAAAGCCTAACCCAGGCCTCATAAATGCTAACCTCTGTAAAAGTATTAACAAGGATTTTCTCATTACTGAACCTCAAAACTAAGGAAAAGGTTGGCAAATGCAACAAATTGACCTTTAAGGCAATTTCTCTAGATAAAGTCTAGGTAGGGGTGAACCGGCTCTAGGGCAATCCAAACCACAACATTAAGGCATCACACTTGATTAAGGCTTATAGCACTACAAGCCATCTGGTATCTGGAAAAAAAAGAAAGGAAAAAGTCTGCTCCTTGGTCCCTTCTTTGCACCCCAATAAATTTAATGCTTGTTCAAGGTAGAATACACACCACTTAGGGGAGAGGAAAAAAAAAAAAAAAAGGAAGCTCAGTGGGAACTGATGCATCTCCAGAGGTCAGATGGTGCTGCAGCTAGGCCTACGGCTCACCATTCTTCTCCTTTACTTTGCAACAAGCAAAAAAAGTTCCATGCTCTGCTGATCGGAACTTGGAAAAGGATCTGACTGGTCTGCTGCACTTCCAGGTTTGTTACTCAGACTCCTGACGAGTGTACAAAGTTATGCAAACTCACCCCTCCCAACCTCAAACATGAAGAGGAGAGACATTTGTCCTTGCTAAGCCTCTCTTGGCAATCCGTATTTCAAATTCAGCTCTCCTACTGTAACGAACAGCTTGCATACATCCAACACATGCATGCGGTGAAGACATAAAAATAGACAGCCTGTTTCTGTGTAACAAAACCCAGACATCATCTTCCTCTTAGGCACAGCTATTGTGCTGAGCTTTTCAGCTAGATGTTCCCCTTACATTTTCTCCTCATACTGTATTGCTATTTATATCCTGTCCAGAGAGGACAGATTAATACTAAGCATTTCTATAGGACCTCCCTTTGAAGAACCCTGGGTATATTTTACCATTTGAATCATGTTTTTAAAGGTTTCCATTGTACCTAGTAGCTGACAGTCACTACCTTGAGCAACTTGAAGCTTAATATACAAGACAGGAAAATTGGAAACAGGGAACTGAAGAAGACAGAAGGATCTCTGAAGGTGTACTCCAAAATTAGAGGAGATTCAGCAGACAGCAAGCACAATTAAGGCCCTGGAAAAGCAAAGACAGTGAATTGGTACCACAAAAAAAAAAAAGAGTAAGAAGAGATGCTATATAAAAATAGAACAAATTGAATTGTTTAGGAGACACTGTTCATGCTTTCTCACAGCAATAGCTTTCTCACAGCAATAGACCAAATTAATTTCAATTAAAAAAATGTAGGAAAGTAAAAACTGCAGTGAAAGAAAATGCTTTTCACAGTACACACAATTAGTACCAAGATTCAAAGATAGTTTTGGATTTTTATAGACCTCCAAATTAATATCATGCTGCAGATATAGACAGTAAATTCTTCACCAGTCACTAGCACAGGAGATTAAGATCCAGTGTTGAAAACAGGTTCCTGCACATTAGTTACTGAAGAATTTTTGCACCTTCTTCTGAAGGTGGCTGTTACCTCCTACTCCCGGAGACACGTGCTGGACTGATCTCAAGCCGATCCTGCCTATTTTGATGAGTCCTACATTTCCACTGAAGCAAACTACCTAGGATGATTGGCAAAACCAGCAATGCTAGGAAGAAATCCTGTCACTCAACTCTCAATCACATCTAAAATCAAAGATATTTCATTACAAATGCCTGTATTGTAATGTTGCACTGGCCAGCACAGGAGTTTAAGCAAACCATTGTGGCCCATTACAGGCAACAGTTCTAGCATTTGACATTAAGTATAAAATAGGTTCATGCAAAATAAATCTAAAATCTGGTGGTGTTCAAACAACTTATTTTTAAGTAAAAAAAAAAAAAAAAAAAAAGACTGTCTGCACAAAGTTTATGGAGAGGAAAAAATACTTTTTTTTTAAAAGTTGTAATTAAAAAAACACAGGGGAGAAAGAAAAGGGTGTTTTGAAACCCTTGATTTTTCTTTTTTGAAAACCTTTTTGGTTTTATTTCCAACTCATTAACCCTCTTAACGATATACCATGTAAATCATACTATTTTAGTGATTAGGTATTGTTTTAAATTTCTGATGCCGGCTAGAATGCCTAATTTCAGTAACAATTCACCATCTAGTTGCGATCAGAATGCATAATCCTTATCTAAAGATACATAGTCATCAACCCTACAGAAGACCAGCTTAAAAAGGATTGAAAACAACCTGAAAGTGTGGATTAGGAATGAATTCTTGTTGCTGAAGACCTGTAAAACTTCTTGAATTGCAAGGGCAGAAATGACAAGTAGAAAGGGGCAGTCAGAGCTTGTTTGAACTGTTATTGGTGTACACTCCTCACATACCACTGAATTTATTCTTTCATATTCTCATTCTGTATCCATAAGACAACAATATTTGTCTCCTTACAGGATGAAATTATGGGCACAGGTAATATTTTTTACTATGCATACAGCATCCTGTATAACTTAGCTAGCAGACACTGCTGAAATACACATTTGCACGGTTAGTGGGGAGAAACAGAAGAAACCTCTCTATTCTGCAGTATACTAAAATTAGGTAATAGTTTTTGTCATAAGAAAAAAACAACAGTGTTCAAGCACATTTTTGTGTCATTCTGTTCTTTTTAAAGCTTTTTGAAACGCTTCAGAATTAGGCAAAGGCAAGGTACCCTCCTCAAATCTGTTCAGAGTGGGCTGAATAAAGGTCATAAAGAAATGCTTTCTTATCTATGGTTTTCTTTTGTAAAACTCATTGGATAAAACCAAAAATTTCCCCCATTCTTAAATCCTCCGCTGCCCCCTGGTGTCTCCTTTCTGCAGCTTCATACAGAATGTTACCTCACGTAGTTCTTTGCCAGAAAGGCTGTATTCCAGAGGAAAATTATGCTGCAAAACAGTTGACCACACTTTTAGACACTTTAAGGTTTTTTTGCATGCTTATAATCACTTCTGAAAAAGAACAAATTACTAAGCAAGCTTCATTCTAATAAGATACTGAAGAACAAACAAAACCAGTGTCCTATGCTGAACGTTTCCAGACCAAATTACTCCAAATTAGCCAGAGTTCCAATAGACTAACCTGGACTGCACTGAAGATGACTTAAGAGTAAGCAGGGAAATAGCTTGTTTCCTCTTTTCTGAAAACTTCTGCAGATATGCTATTAAATTGCTGCTGATGCAAGCATATTTTTTTCTTTGCT
This sequence comes from Cygnus olor, assembly GCF_009769625.2. Classification (NCBI taxonomy): domain Eukaryota; kingdom Metazoa; phylum Chordata; class Aves; order Anseriformes; family Anatidae; genus Cygnus; species Cygnus olor. Next base: position 18,520,769 of record NC_049175.1, read on the forward strand.
AAAGAACTGTTCAATGGGAAACTTTAAGCAATAACCTATTTTCCGTAATATATGCACAAAATAGCCCTAAAAATAGAGAAAAAATACAAGGTTGCATTGACAAGAGTGATGAAGAAACCCAAACATACTGGCTTATTTATGGACTTGATATGATTTAAAAGATTAAGATGACCAAGTTTGAAATACAGAAGAGCTGAAAACACAAAACTTCCATGTCACCAAGAGTTTTATGGCTGGGAGAAGGAATGGCTGGAATAGACAGAACCTACCTAAGCTACAGAGTTTCACATACGGGTATAGCATGATACACATTGTATTCTGCACTTTTCTTAAATGGTGCATTCTTTTTTTTTGACATATTTGATGGCTTTGAAACTATCACCTTGATTCACTCTAATAAGATGTATCTAGTGGTCCCAAGATAAACTGGTTACAACTGGGTTTCTTATTCATGGAATTAGCTGCAGGAAAGGACTTGGCCCAAGGAGCCAATCCACACATGAGATTACATGGCTACATCTTTTGAGAGAAATACACAAAATCTGGCACGTCAATCTTGAAAAACTGGAAAGGCTTTAAGTGTAGCTTGTTCTTTAACCACACAACTTCCTTAGTGGAACTCTTATTGGATGGCAGGATTCATCAGGAATAACCCTACAGGATCTCAGCAGGTCCCCAGAGCTAACAAGAACAACTACAGTAGAGGACCTGCTTCTTTAACCCACGGCTGTAAACTCTGACAAAAAGGGAGTGGTGGACTTCCCTCAAGAGGAAAAAATAAGGCAAGCATCCACCCTACTGTAAACAGAGCAAGGAGAGGACAAAAAACAGCTTGCTGAAATACTTGGCCCAAGAAGGTCAGCTGACAAATAAAAGAATCTAAGCTTCACTGATGACGAAATAAAGATAGGCTATGAATATAAAATAGGTCAAAATAGCAAACACCTACGCATTATTAGAAATACCTGATTCTGTCCAATTTTGAAGGCATGTTTGAATAGTTTATCCTGAATCTGCTCAAACTGGCATCTCCACTGACACCTAGGGGCTTTGCCTGACATTCCTTACTAGAAACACAACCCTTGTTATCTTTTCAAGCAATTGCTCTTTTTTTTGGCTAAATGAGTGGAAAAGCATTTCTGACTAGCTGTTAAGTTTTGCATGCAAAACTGTTCATTTCTATATTTGCTCAGCATGCGTAGGGAAAAGTGGAATTGAAACCAATACTGCAAAAAGGAATATCCCTTTACTCATGTACAGATATGCTTGTAATACTCAATGGTACTCAAGTAGCCTTAGGAACATACAATACAAAACAGGAATTGAAAACGGCTAAACAGGAGACTGTTTTGGGAAACTTCATTGAAGAAAATTTAAAAAATTACAGTTCTATGTATTAAAAAGCAAGCATTGCTACCCAAAAAAATCGCAATGGCCCTGAACACACTTGCTTCACAAGAAAATCCTAGAGTTCATCTTTCTATTGAGCACATCTTGTGACTTTAATAGGCAAGAATCTTAAACACGACAATAACCACACAAAGGAAATTGCTTTCTTTCATTGTTTTCTCTCCAACACTCCATCCACTGCAAACATTGCAAGCTCACCCCAAACTAAAATCAGGTTAAGAACTACAGTATTCAGAAGCAGCGGAAGCTCACACAACTATTCCATAGCTGCAAATGTCTGTCTTAGTCACAAGAATGTTCTCACATGAGTAACTGTGACTCAGCGCTAACAAATATGCCAGAGAAAACAAGAAATGCATTTCAAGATGAATCTGAGTTACATAAAAATTAGAAAAACTTGACCAACACAAAGACTGTAGGTGAAAGCAAATTCCTAGAGGTAGAAGCAACTCCAAACCCACAGTTTACACCCAGGAGATAGTGCCCCATTACAAAAGTTGAAAGCGTTTGAGAATTCTAATTCCTCATGTGTAAAAAAGCTAGAAAGACTTCATTTGGATAATATAAAGCATTAACAATTCCAGCCTTGTCTATGACAAGATTGTTAGTGCAAGGCATCAGTGCAATTACATCTCAAGGGAATGCCAGCTGAGTAGAGATGGGATGACTTTTATCGCCACAGGAGATTTCACAGAAAGGAAATCTTTCATTCAAGATTCAGAAACACTTCTGACACCTCTGTAGAATGTAATAATTTGACACAAGAATTCTGAAGGTCACAAGAATTCTGTTTCATTCACAAGGTCACAAGAATTCTGAAGGTCATTCAACAAGAGACCAGCCTGGTTATGCCTCAAAGGTCCTCACATTAAAAGAAAAAAACAATACAAAAAGAAAGTAGAGGAGCTCACAAAGTCATTGTTAAACTCCCACTGTGTAAAAGCCTTATGATACAATCTAGTTACATGAACAAGTACACAAAAACCAAATGGTTGTGTACAGCGGATGCACAGCACCACAGAGCACTGACTAATGTTCAGAAAACCAAACCATTCAGGCAAGTTTACACAGTAAACAGTAATTAATCGAAAGCACAGTCCAATACAGGATTTGGTAAAACCTGATATCATACATTAGCAAGTAAAACAATTAATTATAAATGTTAGTGCTCTTAGGGCTGTACTACTGGTTGGAAATAAGGACTGCCTATAACATAGTATTGTTGACCAGGCTCAAGAAAAGCCTTTATCAGGTATAATTAAAATGAGGTATAATAAAAATGATAAGAGGCTACAAATACAGAATTTACATATTATTACTACACTGTATTTTCTGAAAAGAATGGTTATGCACTTCAGAATGTCATTATGCATATGTAGAAAGTGAGAGTCACAACCAAGATTTTATTCAAACTTCCTGATCCAACTTTCAGTTGTACACTCTTTGTAAAATTTGAGTATGGCCATTCTAATGCACTGCAAAAAAATATCCTGCCACTATACTTGAACAAGATCAGATTACGTTTAAGTTATAACAGCCTACATTATTTTAATTCCACTTCCTACCAGAGCTCTACTTTATCTACAAGAGAACAATACCACTGTCTTAAAGATGCTGAGCCACAAATAACAAATTGCTAGGAAAACACTGTATTTGCCCAGTTTCTTATTCTTTTCCTTCAGGGTGAAATATTATCCTGTGTTGGAAAGAAGGAAAAACTACATGCAGTTTTTTGTACCCAGTGCAGCTTTTTCTAGTAAGAAAAAAGCCCTGAGATCACATGCAGAATGACCATTTTACCTTGTGACTGCTCAGAAGAATACATATGAAAATTGTGTTCCAAGGACATCGATTTCGGAAAATTCCAAAGGAAGAAGTTGCAGGTGGACCACATGTAAAAGCATTTCTCCAAGGATGAGAAATCTTCAAGTTATTTCTCTATCTTTCATTGATCTACTTAACTTTATTGGCCGAACTTTTACCATCTGTGCTCCTCAGATGCTACTGTTTGACTACAAAGCAGCACAGAGCATTTTAAATCCCAAAACAACCAAATAGCTGAGGAAACTTTTAAAAAAGGGACCATGACATTTAAGCGTCTAGATGCAATGTGGAGGTTCATGTGTGTTCATACTGTAACACCTTGGGCAACATAAGCTCATAAAGACTCTAGACATGTTAAGGGAATGAACAAGGACAGGCTTTAGGTCAGGCTTTCAGCAGGTATGGCTCCAAACGCCACTTGCTGAAGTAGCTACATGCTCATTATGGGTGCCTCATGCAAGTAAGTACTGAATTGCCTTTTTTTTTACAGTATCAGCAGGAGGTGATAAATGCTCAAGATTAAAATATGCCACTTGTCGAATACCCGTTTTGCCTTTACTACCACATCCCGGAGGTTTATTTAATTTATTTAAAGCATACAATGTTGGTCACATTGTTTCTAATGAAGTGGGTGTGAATTTTGCCACCGACTTCAGTGGGAACGGAGATGAGCCAGTTCTTCTGAAAAATACAGATGTAAAAATATCCCCTTCTCGCCCCCCCCAACAAAGCCCAACTTTTAATTTAGGAATGTGCTTTGAAACAGGACGAGTTATTTTGTGTATCTATAAGATCATAAACCAGAATAAAATTTAATATTTATTAGAATTTCTTCCAGTAACAGCATTCGACATCTTAACAAACCAGGCTGTGAAGTCTTAAAAAAATCTAGGATTACAAAAAAAGTTAAAATAAGTTGTTCCTTATATTTAATGTCAACAAAGGGGAAGATTTTCTATTTAAAAACAAATTTGTCATATAAACAGTATTATTTTAAGAAAATGTGATTAACATGATATGTTATTTTCAGAATGGATACACAGTGTATGAATACCAATCTGAATGGAATAGGGGGCAGAATGCACTACCACCTCGGATATCTCAAAACAGGCTCTTTGAAGAAAGGGGAGGGAGGAGGATCTTTCTAGTGAAATAACTTAGATACCACGCAATGGACAAAAAAACGCAAGAGTACAGAAGACATTACATGACACCCTCATTACAACACCCCCTCAAGTCTGGTTATACAGTAAATGAAGTTAGTAAAGTGCATCTTTTAAAGACTTGTCTAGTGAAATAGCTTTTCCAAATATAAAACACAACACAAGACGTGCAGTAACAGTTAATTCATAGTGTAAGTTTTTAAAAACTATCTTTAACTTTTCATTCACTAAAGAAGAAAAGTTTTAACTGCAGTAGTGTTCACATTATTCTTCGATAGGATGCATCCTCATGTGCTTTTGTTACTTGGCAAATCTTTAGATATGGAGCATGGCAAAATTATGCAGTTTAAGCAAGTGCTTCTCTCAATGTAATAATTCTTCAATGGCAGAACGGCCACATGCAGCAAAACCATGTTAGATTTTGGGAAGCTTTGGTGCACTAACGACGGGATTGGTCTCCTGCAAATACCTTCTCCCTGCACTCTTATAGTCGTAGGTGCAGGTGTGAGTCTCTGCATAGCGGTGAGTTGCACAGAAGTTGTTTCCACATCTGAAGAATCAAGAATATTATAAGTTACAAGCTTTTAGAAGCTTTTAACTCTCTGACACGCTGGGAACCCTTTGGCTTAATCACGTCTTGTTTGTTTGACATAACTGCTTAGATTCCGATTATCCTTGACTGATAACATTAACTGGTAATCAAAATGACATTGTTGTCACTGAATGCTGCAGTTTTGACCCAACAATCTCTTCAGCTGGTAAATTAAGCCATAGCAGTATACCAGGAATCAGCTAGCAAGGATCACAAACACATAAGTTAAGAACGATGGGCTCTCATTTATTTTCCTTCTTTTCTTTTTAAAGACCTCACACAACATCAGTAGGTAGACTTCGGAGGACAAAAACGTGGAACTAAAATAATGGCATTAGGTGAAAGCCACAATGTATTTCAATTAAAAAACACCACATCATTGAGACCACCAAAATAGATGTTTAGTTCAGCATGATTTCTGTCTGGCATAAACTCAGATTAGTAATTACCAATTTAGTCAGCTGTAAAGATGACAGATGAACTATAGGGAACATAGCTTCCTATATGATTGGCTAAGTATGCATCATTCCAGAATCAGTTGCAAATTGAATGAGTTAAGATGATAATTTTGCTTTGACAGCTCACCAGCTAAGACTCTTAACAGGAAAAATGGTACCATATATGCTGTACCTAATCTGAGCTTGGAAATCAATATTAGCGTCCTGTTGTCTGACGTACTTGACTAAGTTGCTTCTTGACAGTAAAGCAATGACATCATCCAAAATCAGAATGCTCTTTAAACAGACTGAGCATTACTTATCCACCTTAACATATCACACTATTAGACTGCACTTCTCTATTTATCTACCTACGTGGGTTCACCATAAACTTTGCAGCTGTTCCTGAGGCTTGTGTGCCTGGTATCAGATTTGTTTTTCTTTGGTTCTTGGTCCTGTAATCACCAGTTCTCTCATATGACTCTATTCTCCATTTGGTTGATGTTCCATTCTAGTAAGAGGTCATATGGCTGGAGATGTACTTCATTTTAACCTTAGCAAGCTGCTTTGTTACTTCTAGAAGAACTTACATCTATTTGCTCAGTAATAAGTTTTATATTGTCCAAAACTGTTTCAAACATAAAAACTGAAGAGTCAGTAAGAAGGTAGTTCCTCACCCTGAAACTCCCCATCACAATTCCCCAATGACAGAAGTCTTTTATTTTGCTGCTGTTTGGCATGAACCAAAATCATCTTCAAATGCAGCCCTCAGTGCAGCAGTTTCTAACTTTTTCTAGGTCATGGGAAATGACACTGAGAAAAGAGTATCTTGGGAAAAACACAGCTTTGAGAACTGAGAACAAATGAGTGCTTTTTGCTTTTTTTTTTTTTTTTAATCTCAGTGCCCACCACCAAGCGCCAAATCTCATTACGTTGCCTACAAACCATGACTTGGGGAGCAGCACTTTTATATTCTGCTTTTGAGGTGCTTAAAGATGACTGAAGTTTCACAAGAATTTGAACACGTATGAATTTTCAAGTTGTCAAATATAAATTTGTAAGAGGCAATCAAACGGTGCAGACGTGTTACAATAGGGCCAAATCTGAGGGAGATTTTCTTAAATTGTAAAAAAAAGTTTTTCCTCAAGATGTTAATAATTATTGTTGATAAACTATTCAGGACATAAATCTGTAGGAAGTTCTCCCCTCACCAGTCTTCTGTATTATATGATCACACACACAAAAAAAAAAAAGAACAATGACATTTTCATTATTTCCTGATAACTTGCATTTCTTGATTTTCCTCAAAGAACGTACACCTCAACAGCAGAACAAGTACAACATTCCTGAGCTTTATTTCTTGGAGTTTTGCTGAACTGAGAATTGCAAAAAGTTCTTTCAACTTCTTTTGTAAATTCTCTTTTGATTTCCTATGTTCAAGGAGTATCATGCAGCCCAGAAAACCTTTTGGTTTACCCAGCTATCCATTTTAAACAACAGCTGGTTATATACGCAGCCTACCTGCACTCATAGCTGGTTGCCAATCCAGTTTTCTTGCCACAAAGAAAGCAATGCTTTGTAATTTTCTTTTTTGCTTGAACTGAGCCATTCACAGGTGGAAGATGGGTTGCTTCACCTGCTTTCAGAAGTAGAGAGACAGCAAAGACATTTTAATTTTATTTATTCCTGACCACAAACTAGTTAAATGTTCTTCTGAAATCCAGATTCAATCTGCATTTCTTAGAATGCTTCAGGTGGGACCCCCAAGCCTAAACAGGGAGCAAAACCACAAAAGCCAGAACAGTGAACACACTTCAAGCCTATGAACCTTATGGTGATGATCCTTATGGGTCCCTTCCAACTCGGGACAACCTTTGGAAAAGGCAGTGCAATGCAGGTGTCCAATGCACTTTTTTTTATACGTTAAAAATTCACATAAGCAAAAAGTTACAGAAGAAGTCAAACAATTCCTAATACTATTCCCAAATGCAAAAATGAAAATACATAATGCAATTGGGGGAATACCCCACACAACAGCTTTCCAAAGAATCAACTGGATGTTCAAGTACATAGCATCTAGTATATGCAGTATCTAATAATCTAAGTTTGTCAAATAAATATAGCAACATTTTAAAACCTTGCCGGTACTCCATGATTGCAACAAAAGTGCATTATTAGACTACAGACCTCCATTTAGCTTTAAAGGTTTCATAAGACACTTTGTGGATGTTCCTTAAGACTTCTGTACTTAGAAGCTTATTTTACTCTTTTTTGTCCTATAATTCTTGGCTATTGCTTCAGAACTGGTGAGCACATAAAGAAAAAGCATCTTTCTTCCTTCTGCAGAAATAAGCTCTTACTCATGCATGCTTACCATATGCTAGGATAATGAAAACGAGCACCACAGTCTCTCAAACATTTTTCAGTACTTGAATCACTATATTGTCAGGATGCTGCCCAAAAAATGACCTCATGAGCTGAGAAGTGGTCCTTGTGCAGTGCACCTTAATCCCAACAGTCATTTCTCAGCTGAGGTGCAGCAGCTGCATGCAACAGTTAACACCAGGTAGTCACTACACATTGCAGTCCTATTTACCAAACAGTGCTATCATCCCACTGCTATCCAGTATAGCAATTTCCAGACAACGTTTGTCAGTGCCATCTACTTCATCATCTAAAAGCATACTATCCCAGAAGCGTCAGTTAGCCCAGTTTATGAAAAAGACAGAGCTGGAAGACAGTCCTCATGGTGAACCATACCAAAACACAAAAACGCTACACCTGTTCTCTAATTTACAGTCCCACAGCAATTATAACAGGAAGTAACTATAAATAAAATCAAGGCCTTAAGATAACAAACTAAATCTGTTCTTTGGCCAGTTACATAAGTGATTATTACCACTAACCCTTCTCCCAAGAGCATGCATGATATTGAATCACAGAATCATTTAGGCTGGAAAAGACCTCTGAGATCGTCTAGTCCAACCATAAACCTAGCACTGCCAAGTCCACCATTAAACCACGTCACTAAGCACCACATCTACGTGTCTTTTAAATACCTTCAGGGACAGCGACTCAACTACTCCCCTGGGCAGCCTGTTCCCGTCACAGCCTTTTCAGTGAAGACATTTTTCCTAATATCTAATCTAAACCTCCCCTGGCACAACTTGAGGCCATTTCCTCATCGCTTGTTGCTTGGGAGAAGAGACTGATCCCCACCTCACTGTAGCCTCCTCTAAGGTAACTATAGAGTGATAAGGTCTTCCCTGAGCCCCCCTTTTCTCCAGGCTAAACAACCCCAGCTCCCTCAGGCACTCCTCACAGGACTTGTGTTCCAGGCCCTTCATCAGACACGCTCCAGCACCTTGATGTCCTTCTTGTGTCGAGGAGTCCAAAACTGAGCACAGTACTCGAGGTGCGGTCTCACCAGAGCTGAGTACAGGGGAACAGTAACTTCCCTGCTGGCCACCCTGTTTCTGACACAAGCCAGGATGCTGTTGGCCTTCTTGGCCACCTGAGCACACTGCTGGCTCGTATTCAGCCAGCTGTTGACCAATCTCCCCAGGTCCCTTCCCACTGGACATAATGACACCCACTTAGTCTTTCACAAGCCTGAAACGTTTTGGAAAATACACTTTTGTCTGACAAAATAGACCAGAGTAGTCTCTTCATCACCGTTCTATCCAAAATGGAGCAGGTAACAAAAAGGTAGGCTTCCCCATCCTGCAGATTTGCCTGTTAGGGCATCACCTCTTTGGCCACGGAGAATTTATGGACAGATGTGTTTATTGATTTTGACTGCAGAAGATGTGGAAGCAAATCACTGTATTTACCAGTTTAACATATCCATGGGGAGAGGATAAAAACACCACAAGATTCAGCGAGTACAGTTTTACCTACATAGGCATTTGAACACACCCAGGACAATTATTTTCTTGGCCAAGCATTTTTCCCACAGAGAAGTCAGGAGATACATCCCCTGAATTGTTTTACACTCCTAAAGAGATAATACGGTCTAGGCTCACGACCATTCTTCTACCCCAGACATACAGCCTGGTTGCTTCAGGCTAGAGACCAACTCACATGGATTAAGAGTCTTTAAGTGCCCCTCTAGACAACTTCATTCCTCCTGAGAGAAATAATCACATAAGTTCATATTTAGGCAAATAATATCCTTTTTCAGTAGATGGTAAGCATTAAACACAATACAGTTAACAAGACTAGGGTAGAAAGAAGAAAATTATAAAAAAATCAGCACGATATCAACGGTCTTCAGTATCCATGTCCTCCCCGCTTTCCTTTTGCGGAATTGTTTTGGCTAAGGCTGTAGTCCTAGAGCAAATGCTACCAATGAATATAGTCCCTCTGATTCTAGTACATTCAGAAGTATTCATAGAACTGGTCTTTTGGAAACTTCAGAGCAGAAAGTCATGTTTTATTTCTAAAGACGACAAGCAGGACTCATTAAGTATTAAAAATGCTAGGGAAGAGTCACAGCCATATCTACCCAAGATCAGAATGACATCTGTATATTAAAGAATTGCTTAAAATATTTAAGGTTATACCATGCTACAGAAATATAACACAGCAAGGACTTTCAAAGATGTATGCCTTACAAAAATATGATCCTTGCCCTCTAAATATGTAATAAATCAGGAAATATCAGGGAGTCATCTTTAATTATTATTGAAGTCACATTACTTACCTACTCTTTTCCCTACAGCTGCATTAATTCCGTTCATTCCAAGCGCATGAGCAGACTAAAAAAAAATTCCACAAGGAAATTACTAGCAGATGGAAATTAAATGAAAGATTAGGCAGTCTGATATCAGATTGTTTGAAACCAATGCTGTATCAATCAATATACCTACAAAAACAGTCCAACACTTCCATACGAAGAAATTAAAATTCTACAATATAAAGCCTTACTCAAATTAATAATCTCCCTGTACTTCACAACATAGAAAACAATAAAGTACATTAGAGATCTGAAGCTAGGAGCATATGGTGCCAGTCACAGGGAAAACTTTGGATTAAGTGGCAATTAGCGAGCAGCAGGAGAAGTAAGACGACACTTCAGTCATAATTTTATCATTACAATAACTAATAATTTTAGTTGTGAACTAAACAACCACTTTAATTCTTAAGAAAAATTACTTCCAGGACCCATTTAGATACGCATGCAGTTAATATACCAACAGGAATTTAGAAAACAGTTTCAGACTAGTAGATATTTATGTATGCACCCCACCCCATCAGCATTCCCTGAAAAGACACATAGACATACACAAAGTACAGCTTTCATAATGCCAACACCAGAAGGGACAGGAAGACCCCAACTCCTTTGGGGGTATTAGTACTCACTAGAATATATTCCGCAGCTTCATTTGGAGGAGTAGTTTTCCTAAAGCTTTCTTCCTGAAAATGCTGAAGATTTGTAGGTAGTGCAATACCAGAAGTCCGAAACCTGCCTGTCCCACAGGAACTCTGTAAACTTTCCCTGTTTGTGCTTCGGGCCAGCGAAGCTAGAAATCCTAAGTTATTTACAGAACTCACAGGTTCTTTGGATGCCTTGTTAGTCACATCTGTGATGTCCCTAGCTTCTGCTTTAGCAGTTACATCAGGTCTCTTGCCAAGTGAATCTACTTTCATGCTATGAAATCTAGTAGTCCTAGAAAAGGAGGAGTCTGCTATACTACGGACTTCCAAAGATCGAAGCACATTTGGGGAGGCTGTAGATCTCAAGTTATCAGCCTCAAAGCATTTGGGTTGTGTTTGTGGTTTCAGAGAACTATGATGTGCCACTTGTGCTGAATAACAAAGAGGTGACAAAAGCGTATTTTTCCGAGGACTTAGTTCATGAGTACTGAGAAGTCCAGACCCCATTGCTGCAGTGCTCAGCACTTTACTAATAGGTTTTCTATGCTGTTCTAAAACCTTAGATTCTTCATCTCCATCAGACAGTTCAAGTTCTGGGTTCACTTTTCCTATATCATATATCTCACTACACTGCTCGGTGGTGCTTGCTTCTGTTAACAAAGCAAAAGCATCTGCTTCAGATAAAAGTTTTTCTTCTGTTCCACACAGTTCTACATTTGTTAGATTCGGATACAAAACAGAATCTTCCTCACTTGCTGAGGTCACATTTTCAGATACTTTTTCCAAGTTTGCAGACAGAGATGAAATGGGAGTCAGAATACTATTTGTAGGTACTTTTGCATTTTCTAGTTCAACACGAGATATTTTTGGTGGTAACCTGATGCTACTAACCGAATGAGACCAAGAGGCACTCTGCCAAGTGTCATCTTCCTTAAGAAAGTCATTAGTTGTGGATGGCATTGTTCTACCAGCAGTGGCCAAAGAAGCCAACGCTGAAAGTGCATTTTGGGAAGACTCTGAAGGATATGAATTCCCAGGAGGAGGTAGGCAAGACTGTCCAATATGGGGGAGCACTCTTAAAAAAACCGGTGACGAGCAGCAGCTGCTGAGCCACTAGATGGTCGAGGAGCTGTTGGAGGACGAGGTTTCACTTTGACAGTTTTTTTAGGCTATTAAAAAACAATGAAAAAACACACAACAACAGTTAGTATTTAAATTATGGAAGCATTCAGAGACATTGCTGAAATCATATTCCCAGGAATTCTGACAGTATTTGGCCAGAGATGACCACCAAATCATTCACTCTACTCTCTTATGTATTGCTAACCACCAAAATTTCACAGTAACATCACAATATTAAAATCAAAGATTACAATCAGAAAAGGCCACATGTCAGAGGAATAAGAAAAGGGAAACCAGAATGCCGACAAAGTTATCCAGAAGAGCTTAGGGTCTCAGCCAAGACCAACAATGAAAGAAAAAACGTAATATTGTCATCTTACATCTAGGGAACCAAGACAGATATTAAATAATTTTACTAATCCAGATCTCCTGAACGCCATCTGTATTTTTATTTGCCACGCAATCTCATTCTTATATTTAGTTTTATAGGCCTTTTAGTTACAGTATTTCTAATCCCAATTTTAAAATTAAGTTCCACTTAAGAACAAGTTCAGAAGTTCCATTTAAGAGAAACACTGTTTTCTACCAGAGGACTGATGTAAAACAACACTACTTAAAACATAATATATATAAAAAAACAAACAAAAACACACACACACACACAAAAAGAACACCAAAACACACACACATCCAGGACCAGTAGTGAATTCTTCGAATCCTGACAGGTCGATCCAGGTAAAGGCTATGCCCCACAACAGAAGAACTTTAATAAAATAGCATTCTTCTTTCTTAAATTGATATTAAACCATATACCCTTTTATCACTCTACTTCCTAAGACAGTAAAGTATCTGACCTGCTTTTTAGAAAAGCCGGTATTGGGAAAGTACAAACCATTTAATGATAAAAGAATTGAAATCATAGCTTTACCTTTTTACTTAGATTCATGTTCTCCATCTTTGCCTTAAGCAGTTTCATTTTATTCATAGTAATTGAATTCTCAATAATCTGTTGGCCAGAAGGTGATGCCTCCGTCTCATCTTCATCATCAGCATATAAGTTATACACTGAACCACCACTGAAAATAATAAAAGAAATTTGTTTTCACCCTCTAAGTAATTTAATTGTTTTCAATGTAGAGTATTCTCACAACTAGAAAGTCAAATCCGTAGGTGATCTGTTGACAAAGCATTACGTAAAACTGTATGCAGAGACATTTCAAATCCATTTATTTTAGAAAATAAGCATTCCTTATTAGACTGCTCACACAAAGTGCTGATGCTGAAACCAGAACATAGCCCCACTTCTGGGAAGTTTTTATACCATATACAGTTGGTTCACACTCACTATATATTTTCCCCACAGAGGGAATATCCAGTTCCACAAGTGTCTCCTGAAGGTATGGCCAAAGCTGTTAACAGTGTGATTCAGACAACAAGCTGATCAGTTTTCCAATTAACCAGACACTGGCATGGAAGGAAAGTCCAAATTTCTATCCATCCTGAGGGGTGTTCTCACCATAAATGGAAATGGAGGGGTCACCCATGTGGATGTGATATTCTATTTCTCCTTTTCAAAATAAAAACAAAAAATAAAAAAGGATCAGTTTAGGTTTCCAAAAAGTCTCACATTTGGAAAAAAAATTATACAGATTAGAATTGCTAGACCTAAGACAAAATATTTTAACTCAGTCACTGGAAATTTACAGCATCACATTGAAGTTTTGCATTCTGTTAGAATACAGAATGGAAAAAGACAATGTTTTAAAGTCATTATCTGAATTGTTTTTCCTATGAAGCATTAATCACCAACACACATCCAACATTTGACAGAGAAATAAAAGAACGATTAGGAATGTCTATTCACTACAAATTGATGCATTTTCAACACTGTATATAGTACATCTTAGAATGTTTTAATTTTTCCATTAGGCTGTCAACAGCTAGAAATGGTGACAATCAGACAATTCCCTTGTGTTCATACAGATGTCTTAGTAGATATAACAAAAGTTTCTTCTCTCTAATAAGACCAAGGAAGAATTAAAGGTCGTGGGAAAGTCAGTACCAAAAAATTTTCCACTAATTAAAGCTGGCATCTTACCTGATTCTTGGAAATACTCTGTTGGCTTTAGTCAAGAGCCAGTGTGTTTGTACTGACTCTCCCAATCCATTTCCTAAAATGTAGCAAAGTTCAGAAGGCAACACAGCTGGGAGACAGATTTTAAGAACAAGATGGCAGCAGAACAGCCCAGTCATTTCTCACTAGAAACTGAACAGCTCTGTATGGGAACGGTCAGTATAAACATTACATACCTCTCCTGGTAAAGAACCAACACTATAGAATTATTTCAGAATTTTAAATCTGCGAAGACTTCAGCCATCAACTCAGACCCATTCTTTGAACTCCCCTTCATTCAAGAAAAGGATAGAAAGAAAAGGGATGCAACAGTCATGTTTCCTTTCTTCCCCTTTATGCAAAAAGAACTGCTACTCTTTTTCTTGCATTTTCTGACTAAATAAGAGAAAAAACACCAAAAAAGGGCTAATAAAGCAGTTTTTGCTTTAACATGATTGTAAAGTTATGAGAGTTGGGACAGGGATCTTTGCTCTTGATGATACTTATAGTCCATTTTTTAACTGACTTTGTCCACAGGTATCAATGTTCCTGAGATCTTGCTCGTAAAACGTGTGCTTCAAAGATGATCCATATCTTGTTAAAACACTTTTTTCTTGCCACCAGTGCTCTACCACAATTTCAGGTATTTTATTTTAACCCAGAGACAATAATCAATGTATTTACACCTTGTCAAGTTTTAACCGTTAATGTAACTGCAGGCAAAGTAAAATGATCTGGAGGACTATAAAACAGAACCATTTATAAATTGTAGTCACTGAATTCTGCTAATGTGAGACAAGCTGACCTTGCTTTCATTGCTTTCAAACAGGAGCAAGAAGAGTTACTTAAAACATTGCAAACCTTAGTCTTGGAGAAAATGCAGATAGTCCCCACAACAGTACAACTCCTTTTCTTACACCTGTACAAATATTAAGTTCTTCAGGAGATTAAGAAACCTGACCAAAACCTGCAGTATAAGACAATCTAATATTTTTCCAATAGATTTTATCAATTTTGGTAGCTTCAGGAAGAAACAGACTAGCAGTCTGTTTACTGTAACACGGTAGCGTACGTGACAGTCTCATTCATTTGATTATATCAGTACTTCGATTCTGAGACAAGTTTGGGGTCTCAACAGTAACTAATCTGAGGTCTAGTTACATCCAAGGGCCAGCTCTATTAGTAATTATTTAAGTATATATAAAAACAATAAAAACAAAAACAGTTTTTCTGAACTTCAGGCAGACCCTGCCAGGTCTTTGCACTGCTAATCAGTTATCTTCCTGAATAAACTATCTTCCTGACTAAACTTCCTGACTTAAACTATGGTCAAGCCATATCCATACGGAAAAGAAGATTTACACCATGAACAGAGAAATCTATACAATACTAAATATAATACTAATAAATATCTTAAGATGTAAAAGTTTTTTTATAGCTTTTTTTTTTTTTTGATTAACAAAAGTTTTTAATATCCCTATGGCCAAGTTGACTCTCTCATGTAAAGTTCTCTTTGGGAAGGGACTGGAATTGCCTCAAGCACAAGGTCAGCATTATCTCACTTTACTGACACACACAAATAGACAACAGTTAGCATGACCACTGACCATAAAGTCCTACTGTATAGTTAGGCCACTCAGTGACTGCAATTTGGTAGCCCTTAGGGCACCATTCTTCCAAAATTCCAGATATCTTTTGACAAAGTCAACACAGCATCCCCATCTTGATGAATAACAGTAAGATTAAAACCAACTTACCTCAAGATTCAGATAATGGTGTTAAAGTGCCATCTCCCCGGTCTACCACACGGAAGAAATTCAACTGATCTCCTTCTCGATATACCAAGAAGGTAACTTGTTTGTTAGATGGCCCTTTCTCCCAGATCTCATCTCTACCAGGATCCATGTATTCAGCCATTTCCTTATAGGGTCTTCTACAGGAACTACAAAGAGAAAAACAGAATAAAAACAAATTATTTCACCTTTGAAGTCCCATATTTCTGGCAAACCCCTCACATTTTCAGACATACCTAAAGTCAACTGTAGTTATGATACAGAAGCATTTTAACAGGCCTGTCCCCTGGAAAACAACAGCATAAGATTCAACTTGAAATAGCCAGTTCAAACATCCTGCTGTTCTGTAAGTGGCATTCTCTAGATTCAAGTTAGATGCTTAAATACGTACACACAAAACATCTGGCTCAGGTCCGTCTCTGCCAGTTTTGCAACTCTACACTTCAGTGAACTGTTTAGTAGCAAACAGAGACTAAGAAACAACAAAGAAGTCTTTGTAAATAAACTAGTTTAGAAGATAACTACTAGGCCAATTGTTTTAATAATCCATCCTCTGAAAACTTCTTTCTGTTCAATCACCTAACTATAATTTATTCCATTTCATAGGTACTCTAAACTGTCCTACTCTCAGCTTTTCTGACAGATATAAGAGAGGAAAAAATGTAGCAGCACCTACCAAACCATACAGAGAAGCAACAGAAGACCTTATTATGACCACACACATTCTGGAGACTGTTTGGGAGGTATTTTTACTTCCCACATACAGCAGGCTGGCTGAATTGATAAATACAAATCTAAACTTCAGAATTAAAGGAGTACGGTTCATTCTGTTAAATTAGCTGTTCCTCCTTACCATCACATTGCCACTCTCTTTTCTTGTTTCCATTAACGTATAGGATGTCACTTCACAAAAGCTGTCCCACCAACACTGAGATGTGTGTGAAAAAAAGGAAGGAATAGCCTAAGAAATCAACTCAAGTTACTGAATAGCTGGCCCAGTAAGATCATCACATTATGCCCCTCCCTGATTTCCAAAAGCTGAAGGAGAAATTCTTTCTATATTGGTGATTGTAGAACAAACCTTACACATCTCTCTTAAGCACTAGTGCAGATGGGAAGCATGACACAAAGCAACTTGGAAGACCTCTAGTTCATTAAGCATAAGGTACAATTATAGTTGTATACCCAAAGTATCAAGTTAAGTAGAAACAGTAAAAGAGGAGGCAGGCCCAGCCCCTCCCACAATTATTTTAAACACTTCAGAGGTAGATTTATTTCAGAGTCAGAAGAATGGGGTCCAAAAGAAAATTACTGAATCCCCCCCCCTTTTTTTCCCCTGTAAAGAGCCTATTTTGGAGAATTCTCTCACTGCAGAATAAAATAAAATGTATTTAGCTCATCTATTCAAGTTTACATGAAAAAAGTAATTTCCCATGTGGTTTGTCACATTAGTCATATCTCCTGTATTCTTTTATTAGTACTCAGGACTTCTACAAGGTATTTTTCGGGGAAGAACAGCTAAACCTTTACAGAAAACTTTCAGAGATGGAATTATCCTACTGTCAACTGCTGCTAGATGACAGTCAGTCCTCTTATGGCAATGAGTTCTCTTGAAACAAAGACTAACATAATTCTTCTGCAATAATACAACTTAAATTTTAATTCAGTTAGCTGCAAGCTGTTTACACTTATGTTTACACGAAAACAATCCATTTTAACAAAGTTAACACCTACCTCTTCTAGTGTTAATAGGTCCACCTCTCGCATAGCCAGACTCAACTTCAGAGTGCAGCCTTCTGAAATGCTGTAAATACATAAATACATTTTTATAGCATTTTTCATTGTCATACTAACATCATACAGAAAAATTCATTGGCAATTTATTCTCTACTTACCTTATATCCATTCAAACAATAGTCACTCTTCATTCCATATTATTCCAAATTAACGTGCTGCTGAGAGACGGAATACCTAAAGGGGGGAAAAAAGATTAAAAGTAGAGTTTGATGGGAGGGTTTGTGGGGGAGTTTTGCTTTTGGAAGAACATGGGTGGTATTATAGGAAGAAGAGGTGAGAAGGGAGATAAGAGAAGAACGAAGCAGGGCAAGGACATGCATTTGGGACTGCAGCTGAGTCATGATGTCCAACCTACTGAATAATTATTAAGAACAAAGTTAAGGTTTTCAGTAAGTTTGTGCTTGCACATGGAGCTCAATCACTTGGCTCAAGAGGTCTGTAGAAGCATTCAGTTGCTTCAGACTTACTGAATACCTGCTCTTTTCCCAGTCACTGGTCAAGGGAGGGTTGGTTTGTGTTCTTCCATACAGATGTAATCCATACCTCAGATTTTCCTGTTTACTGACAGGAAAAATGGGATAAATTTCTAACTACAGAGCTGCTGAATAGTTTTATCAGACTGACATTCTGTGTTACTCACAGTAAGACAATGTCGCAATAAGTAACTGGTTGGGGCAGCTCAGTTAACAGCTCAGGTGACAGCTATAAAGGTGTTTTTATTACTGTTTGACTTGGAGCCTGAAAGGTCACATGTACGATACAGTAAACTTCATACTAGAAAATTTTTACCTTGCTTTAAGGTGTTCTTTTAAGCCATCAGAATGCTTTATTGTTTATAACCATTAATACTCATTTCCAGCTCAAGTTCTGGGACAGATTTAGAATGACTTCTGTTAAAAAGAGGAAAGCATACAAAATATTTGTTCCTTATTAAGGTTCTACAGTCTACACAATGACTGTTTCCTCTTACCTGTACAGTCAAGTAATTTAAATACAGACCTAACACGCATTAAAGAAAATAAGCACGAGCAGGTAGAACCCAAGGTCTTCACACAGTTTTATTAGGATGCTGCCACTTTCCACATTTTGAATAGAGTACCAGCCAGGACAGTTATGAAAGGATGAGACATTTCTGACCACCAAAGACCATGAGGGCTACTGGGAAGATGAACAGCTTTTCTGCCTTTGAAAAAAATAAAATAAAATCTTCCCTTCAGCATCAAAAGGAAGTAAATTCTGTTCAGCCTGCTTAGTGAAACCCAGGTAATTAAGATTTCACTGTGCGTTCCCAAAAAAATTTAATTAAATTGGAATCTATAGAGGCCAAGAACTATTTGTTGAAAATAGCCCAAACACCACTTTTCAGCTTAAGCACCAAAATTATAAATACATTTTCCAAAAGGTTACATTAAAGTAACCTTATCATATACTTTCATCTTGGATGCTTTAGTGTCAGATTGTGCCATTCACTGCTTATTTGCATGCTCAGATACTTAAAAGGAGATGTAAGTAGCAGTACTACACAGACTTCTCAAAATACACCTGGGGAAAGGGGAATGCAAAGATCAGTCTTCCAGTTGTTTTGCCAAAACCACCTCAACTTCCCAAGGCTTGCAACTGTGCTTGGCAGCAGCAGCAAAAGGTCAGTTCAGTAGCCCCTTCTAACGCCGGAGAAAGGACACAAGGCTACCAACACCCACCACCAGCAAGAAAAGGGGGCCAAACTCTGGTGGAAGTCCAAGCAGATTTAAGAGACAAGCAGAAAACCTGCTAAGTGGACACCCCCATGGAAAAGACGGATTGCATTTTGGTGCAACTATCATAGTTTTTAATAAGTTTTAAAGAAGATCATAATGTCCTTTTCTCACCACAGCTAGCATCTAGGTTTTGTCTTTTATGAATGACCGACACACCATTACTGCACTTGAAAAGCAGTCAGAACGAGTCTTGTATCCTCCGAAGTACACAAGACTTTTATGAGGGGAATGTGTTCATATAGTAGACTAACATAATAGCTGTTACCCTGCCAGCTATTGAATAACTGGTTATTGGTTATGTTTCAAGTCTGCAGCATAAGCAAAACAAGAACATGCTGGCAAGAGCCAGCAAGTCTGCAGTGAAGTTCTTTTCTTTGCTGTTTTGTAGTCCTCTGATTACAAACAGTCATTACTGTCTGCATTTGTCATGGTTTCAGCAGCCTCCAAGGAGCAATTTCCAATTACTTTGATAAACTGAGAGAGTCTATGTTAAAAAGGCTGCCTTGCGACTGGCAGTGCTGCAGTGAAGCATGGTTTTGTTCATCCAACAATGACAATGTAATTTTGATGAACAGATGAAAACACTATACTCTGGTATAATGGGAAACAGACGAGTCTTTATTACTAATTCCATTTTATGCTGCTTTCTAAGAATTCTGTACTCATACACAAATGAAACGGTATGTGCTTTATAGGTTCAAGTGCAAGAAAATATGCATCAGCTGTTCCTTTTCTGGATTATAGTAAGCCTTTCTTGAGGAGACATTTGCACAGGGGATCAGACATGGAATTGGCAACCATAATGACAACAGCAAGATACTCATCTGCTATCCCCTCCTCCCTAAGCAGCACATGACTGTATCACTGGTCTGCTCTAAATCGGTCCTGAGCGAAAGGAAAACAGGGCAAAAAGCTAAAGCTCAACACTCAAATGGAAGCGGGCAAGCCAAATGATGCCGTGGGAGAAAAGAAGTTTCTTCAGGCTGTCAGCACATCTGCAGCCATTTCAATAGAAAATATGACCTACTAAAATGGTGGCAAGTGGGGTACAGAAGAGGGAAGTAGGGATTTGATTCTGTCTCTGAATCATCCTGTCAGTCACACCCTTAAGGTTCACTCCTTTGCTTTTCTTTCTGGCACACCAAGCAAGCTCATAGAAACTGACGTGGGTTGAACCCCACAAAAAAACCCACAGATTTCAGAGCAAGCTTGATTTTATGTTGTGGGTTGAAGGTTACTACATTTAAAAACACAAATACTTCAAAGTCAAAGTTCAAACTCAGCGTACTTATCTTTCATCTAATGTTGAAATTGCTGGAGACTTTCTTAAACATTTACTTTGTGTTCCTCCTACAGCGAGGCTGGGCCGGCAGTCTTCATTTTGCCCCATTACCTAGCTACATTATGGAAGAGCTGCAAAGATTTCCAACAACTAACAGCAGCAGGTACTGGTTTTATAACTGTCAAAATCCCCAGCTGTCATTTACATGACAGTAACCTACATTAGCGTACATATTTCCAGGTATTATCTACAATTATTTTACAGATCAAAAAATTAATTACTACTAGGCATGTGCTGTCTAAATGCTCCTTCTTAAAATTCAATATAACAACTTGTGTTTCTGAACGACGAATACTAAACCTTGACCAGCCCAGCAGCCACAAAGACTTGTGCAATGGAGGAAGCAAGAAAAGATCACTTGAGGGAGTGACCAGTGCTTCTCATTTAAATAAATGCTATTTCCTCTTCTAGTGAACCCCTGCTATTTTTAACCACGATTCCTATGTTAAATCTCAGACTCTCTCATCACCTTGAAACCCAGGTAGCATCCTACCTATGATCATCAACACGTGGTCCTGATTTAAAATACTGAGTAGAACCAAGGGAGCAGGCAGCACTGCTCACAATACCACATCCTGCTGCTGGCTGAGAGTATTCTGGCTTTTATGCCACCAGCAGAGACAAAGGGAGCTAGTTCTTCTCTAGTACACCACCTAAAAAGGCTCATTCAGTGAATCTGAGACTAGAGATGACTGGTAGCTCCAAAGTCATTATAACAAACCAAAGTTTTGGGAACCGAGCGCTCACTTTGCATGGAACATATTTGAGACAAATGCCTGGATGACAACCAAACACGCACATTGAGTCTGCTTTAACTCCAATTTACGAGTTGATTTGCACTGAAGTTTCAGATGTGCTAGAACCCACCAATGCATTTTAACCCATATCCACTGGCTAAAACCAACTGGAATGAGACAGCTGGAGATAATAAAGCTCTTTTTTTAGCAGGATACCAATGTCTACTGCAGCTGTCTAAACAAACCCTTTCCCATCAGATCATTAAAAAGGTACCAAGGATGACAAACAGTATCAGAAGTATTGAAAATTCCTTACATGACACCCATACTATCCATTCTTATTACAGTCTGCAGCTATCAATATCCCAGTTGCTGACAGAGGTCACTTCTTGATGTAGTTTTAGTATTAGCCTCGTACAATTAGAGGCACTGATGACAACTGAACAATTATGTTAACTTCTGATATGTCAAAATTTTGTGCTTGGAGACGTCAGCAAGACTAATCATTTTCCAGAACTTATTTGCATGCTTTTCTACCATTCTCCTCACACACAGATCAGTCCATGGAGACAACACGCACGCTCAGGGCCCCGTAGTGTCTCCTAGCAGTGTACATAGGAGGCATTCTGCAGGCAGATACGCCCGGAGAGGTTCACCCTATGAATGTTGAAACAATACAATAATAAAAAGTAAAACATCGCTGCTGCAATGGGAACAGAAGTAAGCATTCCGCTTCCCGTGCTAGACCACAACCACAAAATTACTTCAGGATTTTCCCTTCACATGGGTGATTCATTGTTTCAACTTGTACATTACAGCAGAACTTCGGTACTGAGAAGCTGCTGTTTTTTTGTTTGTTTTTAAAATCATGCAATGGTAGCCTCAAATGCAACATAAAATGGATTTGTCAATAGCCTCTGTTCCCTTTTACACTTACACACATAACCAGTTTTTTTCTGCCTTCTCCCCTCCAAGTTATAGTGAATTATGACTTGAGTAGTTGCAGATCTTTTAACTGTGTTCTGGAGTATTACAGTATTTCATCTGACTTCTAACAATTCAGTGGTAAGCACCAGCAAACTCTTCTGTGTTTAAATGAAATTTACTTATTAATAATTAATTCAACACAGCAGGCAGCTAAGCCACTAACTGCTTTATCATCCTAAGAACTACAACATGTAAACCAAATTCCTAATAAACAATGCTACAACCTTAGTACTGATCTCATGTAATTGTGATGCTTTTTTAAGCTAGGCTCACCCAGCCCGCAATAATAGACTGTAGATATAGTTCAGTGTGCCAATTTGCAGTCTCCTGTTTTGAACTACAGGAAATTCAAATTATTCTCTCACATTTCCCACTGGTCTCTTCATGCAGCCTTTAAAGCTCTTTCCTTCATCTGTATGGTCTCTATAGCCTGCCTTTTCCTGTACTCTACTGCCTATGCTCCCTTTCAATTCACTTGACTGTATCACTGTATCATGTATGCTCACACCTCTCCTAGTGTTATACCCAACCACGGAAGAAAAAAAAAAAAAAACAGCTTTCCTTGTCCTGTTTCACCTCTAGCCTCCAGGAGTTCCTCAACACATTCTCTGACTCATGTTTAATTATGGCCTTGTCCACTGGAAACAAAAGCATGTCCACATCACTATCCTAATGTCAACTCTAGTTATAGAATAGAGTAGAAGAGAATCATTTAGGTTGGAAAAGACCTCTGAGATCATCTAGTCCAACCATAAACCTAGCACTGCCAAGTCCACCATTAAACCACGTCACTAAGCACCACATCTACGTGTCTTTTAAATACCTTCAGGGACAGCAACTCAACTACTCCCCTGGGCAGCCTGTTCCAATGCTTTACAACCCTTTCGGTAAAGACATTTTCCCTAATACATAACCTAAACCTCCCCCCGTGCAACTTGAGGCCATTTCCTCGTCTTATCACTTGGTGCTTGGGAGAAGAGACTGATCCCCACCTTGCTGTAGCCTCCTCTAAGGTAACTATAGAGAGATAACTATAGAGAGATAAGCTCTTCCCTGAGCCCCCTTTTCTCCAGGCTAAACAACCCCAGCTCCCTCCGCTGCTCCTCATCAGACTTGTTCTCTAGGCCCTTCACCAGTTTTGCTGCCCTTCTCTGGACACATTCCAGCACCTCGATGTCCTTCTTGTAGCGAGGGGCCTAAAACTGAACACAGTACTCGAGGTGTGGCCTCACCAGAGCTGGGTACACGGGAACAATCACTTCCTGCTGGCATGCTATTTCTGACACAAGCCAGGATGCTGTTGGCCTTCTTGGCCACCTGAGCACACTGCTGGCTCATATTCATCCAGCTGTTGACCAATCCCCCCAGGTCCCTTTCCTCCAGGCAGCTTTCCAGCCGCTCTTCCCCCAGCCTGTAGCATTGCACGGGATTGTTGTGCCCCAGCAGGACCCAGCACTTGGCCTTGCTGAACCTTGTACAGTTGGTGTTATGTGCATAGTGGAGCTTCTAGTATGTAATCTCTCTAGCAAAATATCACCCTTATTCTTGCAACTCTTATGTTTCAGTTCATTAGCACAGATTTCCATAAGAGGAGGAGAGTATCCTCAATTTAATCAAGCATCATATTTACGTCTCCCAAAAGGTGGCTTCCGCAGACAGAAGCATTAAAACCCATGGACAAGTACTGAGTAAACAGGAACCCTTGTCTTGAAATAAGCAACTGTCAGCTCCTGCAGTCACACAGTTCTGTTAGGCTTACAGAGCGAGAAGATGCAATCATGTTCTTCCATGCAGGCTGAGAAAGGGGTGAGAGAAGACTAATTCAACACGTATTTTCTGCTTTCATTAGCCAGACCAACAGACCAGCCTCATAAATTAAAGGAGGTTATCACTTCACAAGACGCGTGCCAAGTTCATCACATTAAGACAAAGCAGTACTCAGACAGACTCCTGCCAGCAAAGCATCAGTCACCTGAACAAAACTCAGATCAGAAACTTAAAGCTGTCTTTGCAGTTGGCCTGCACAGCAATTACTCTTGGGACTATGGTATCATGGACAATCCAAACTACCACAAACCAACGAACCTAAGAAGCAACAGCTACAGCACCAAGTTTAAAGTGTGCTTGGAGCTGCAGTAAAGACGTACTGCGAGACTCAAGCTTATAACCTCAGTTTTGAAAACCCTTGCTGGTTAACAAGCAAGTTTTGTGTCACATAATCCATTGAACAACAAAAAGATTACATGCCACATAATATCAAGACAATTCATGATTCGTCATAAATTTCTTATGCTTTATCTTACTAACAACACACACAAAAAGAGGAAAAAATGGGAAAACACCCGTTCCAATGAAGCCTAAGATATGAGCTGATAGGGAAACAAAAGAAACAATAGAAAAAAAAAACATTTAAACCAAAGCCATAAAATGAGCGCCTTACTTATGCCTATTATTGAATAAGTAATTTAAATTTTCTGCTCTGATTTCAGGAATTATCGTTTGCAGAACAAGACTTTACCACTTTAGGGGAAGTTTAAGCTGAAATAACAGAGAAGAGTACCTTCCAATCTTTGAATTTTCGCTTTCACAGAAATAACTGTTTCGAAGGGAGAAACTCGCAGTTCGAAGCAGGTTCCCGTGAGCGTTTCGATGAAGAGCTCCATAGTTTCATAGAAAGGAAGTTTGTAGTGAAACGGCCCCATGTTATCTTCATTGAAAAAGGGAGGCTCCTTCTTGTTGGCCATCACAAAGGATTTATAACTTCCTCGCAAGACGATCCGTCAGGAAACTACGCTCTGCTCCCAGCCAGGTCAGCTCGGAGGACAGGTGCGGTGTGTCGCTGCTCATGTTTGGGGTCCTCCACCTACGAAGAAACAAGCACAGCTCTAACAACGCCCGAGCACAGCCGGCCCGGTTCGTTCGAGAAGAAAAACCCAGCAGCCGATAGCAGACGGTCAATCAGTCAGCACTTGGATCGCGCAACAAACGGTGCCGGCAACCGGGCACCTTCCGCGCTGCGGCGGCAGGGCCCGGCCGCGAACAAAGGAGGGCAGCAGCCGCCCGCCCCCGCCGCCCCTCACCTCAGGCCGGCCTCTCCCCGCGGCCCCGCCGCTCTCCGGGGCACCAGGGCGGGGCCCATTCCCTGCCCACCTACCTGCGGCCGCCGCCGGGTCCTCAGAGGGGTAGCGACCCGGCCCCTCTCCCCCCGCGCTGCTCGCCCGCCCGCCCGGCGGCTGCGCGGGGATCGGCACCGTCACGGAGCCGCCGCCGCCGCGGGGTGGCAGCCGGGAGCCGCCGACGCCGCCCGCCCGCCGCCCGGCAGCCCCCGCGCCGGCTTGGTGCAGCCTTTATGACCTCCCCCAGGGAGCTTCCGGCCAATGAGGAGGCCGCTCGGCGGCGGCTCGCCCAATCGGCTCCCTCCAGGGGCGGTGCTCCCGGTACCGGCGGGGGAGGGCGGGGCCGAGAGCGTTCGGGGCGCTTGTTGTGGTCGTTAAGGGGCGGGGCGTACGCGGGAAGGGCCCGGATGCAGCGGCTCCGCTCCTAGTGGCGGGCACGTGAGAGGCTGCGGGCGGGGGGCGCAGAGGGTCCTGGGTAGTGTAGTCCCACGCCTCAGGGGATTCCTCAGGCTGTGGGCGGGGCCATGGTGCCAGGCTCCATGAAAGGTTTCTCTCCCCTGAACCTTCAAGCCCCTGCCACGCGTGTTTTTACCTCCTACTCCAACTGCTCTTAGCCCCTAGGGTGCTCAGCTCATGAGCACCACTCTCTGCCATGCTAATGTCAATTATTAATGCAAAGGGAGCAGAGAAAGAGAAAGAATCCACCATCTTTCTCCTTTCTCCACCCGAGCTGTCGTTGAGTCCGCTATAAGCACAAAAGAAAGGAGTAAAGAGGCTGTCCAAACATATGCATGAGGCACGTATGAGGCATATGCAGCAGATGCAGTGCATATAAATAAATTGTGAGCGCTTTCACTGTAGGCTCCGTTTGCAGACATCTCCCTGTCTTCTTCAAGCTGGTACTCCCAGCTTACCCCCCACTTAACGTGAGTCACACCATAGGTGGGCCTGGTAATAAGTCAGTATGTGATATTTCTCCATTCTTACCCCTTCCACCCTTCTCTTCTGCTTTACCCTCATTAATGCTAGATGCTCCGTCTGTAGTAGTTTCTGTGCCCATAAAGTAGATCCAACTGAGTAACGACAGATGGAAGCAGGTGTCTCAGAACAAAGGCTTCAGTGACAGCAGGAATTGCTTTAAAGAGATCTTCTGAGCACCTGCTTTAAACTCACAAAAAAGAACAGTCTAAGAGCTAAGGAGGACAGTCCTATCATAAAAACAGCACACCTAGTTTAAAAGTTAGAAATTCAGGCAGTCACTAGTAAAATTTATACATTTGCTCTGCTTGGACATAAAATATGGTTAATCACATCTGTTCCACAAAGATAATCTAGAAAATAAGGGAACCAAGAAGGTTAAGCCAAATGCAGTAGAGAGTTAGACAGCTTACACAAAATAACAAGTTCCTGTAAACGGCCTACGATGTGTTACAGATGAGAAAGAAAAGCAGATAGTAAGAGGTGATCCAAGCCTTTGGCACAAGTGAGCCGCTGCGTTAAGGAACGCACAGGCTTGTCAACACAGAAGTGACCAACCATGCTCAGTATAGATGGACTGCTTGGAAAGTGTTATTTGCAAAACTTTGACAAATCCAAGCAGGCCAAAGTCTCATTTAGTGGCTTACAACTTGAATAGGAGACAATGTTAGGTTTCTATTGTTCTCATAGAACACTAGGTACTCTTCTCTAATACACAATAGCAGAGAAGTTTTAAGCATTTATTTTTATAGACCATATTAGCTGCCGGTATGAAATAACTGGTCTCTACCTGGTATCAATTCCTGCTCTAAGTGCAGGATTTATATATAAAAAGCTATACTTAATAACAGACAGAATCCCACCTTACACTAACATTAGCTCAGGAGATTGACAGCTGGCCCACACAAAGCATAGTAGTGGTTTGGATTATTTTCCAGTCCCAGTGCAGATGTCCTTAACAAGTGGTAAAGTAGAAAGCAAAACGTACAGACGGATCTCATTTAACAGACTCCATTTACTATTTAACAATATCAATGATTTTCTCTATAGATCTGTTCAATAAAACAAACTATACTTTGTATAATAGATTACTTCATCGCAGGTATTGCACAGGCTATATTCATCTGGCCACCATGGAAAAAAATAGCAGGAGGTTACCGTCCTTTTTTAATATATCATTAAGAGTAATTAAACCCAGTACAAGAGCATAGTAACTATTTATAATGGGTAATCTGTCATTTACATATCCACAGCTATCTCATTTCAGCTCTACTGGATTAGGGAATCCAGTGTATTAGACAGAGCATAAGGAAGGCCTCCCCTCTGCAACATATTCCCCTTGGCTACTGGCCTCCAAAGGCATTCAGTGGGTCATCAAATGTGTTCAGTGCCTTGCTTTCAGACTTCACTTCCGAGGCTGTCTGGGAAGATCTACTTTTGGGAGTGGGTATCTTGGTTTGGCTGCTAGAGAATATCATCTAGAGGGGAAGAAAAAAAAGATGCTTTTAATGGGAAGTGACTGCTAAACAGAAGTAACATTGTACAGAAAAGTCCCCAGCACAGAACAGGGACTGCCAAGGACATTCTGTGATAAACAAATCCTTTCCTGCTGCTTGCAATTCTACATCTATTTGTAAGGACATACGTGGGAGCTGTTAGCTGTAAGTCAAATCAAGAACAATTTTCCTTCTCAGTAAAGCAAAATTACTTGTATTTTATAACGTGTCTGAACTCTCAGAAGCATTTGAAAAATATTAATAAGTTAAACCTCCACGATAAGTTTCATCTTGCAAGTTCCAGATAACATTCCACTTATCTAGAACATGAGTGTCTGAAGAACCTGAGAGACTCCAAGAGCAGCCAAGTTTGGTGTCAAAGAAAATCATAGGAGAAAAACAGTACTTGCTAGGGACTATTGTATCATCTGTTAGCCATAAGAGAGAATCTTTAACCTATGGCAGAATAAAAACACAGCATACATCACTTGAGAATAGGGCACAGCTAAGATGCAAGGAGGCAGACTGCTCTCTGACTGCCTCAGGCTGCCATCCTGCTGAATATTCAAAAGGTCTGTCTACAGTCCTCAGTCAAGATCTTCCCCCACCTTCCTTAGTATTAGCGTTTCTGCTATGAATAAATGGGACCTCAAGGTAGAAAAATCTCACACTGCTATTAAGAAAGAGTGAGCCCACAGAGCTGCAGTTCTTGCTGGGGCTAGGGCTGCTAGTGTTTAGGCTACACTCAGGGAAGAAGACAGTTTTTCCAGTACAAACACTGAAGTGTTGCTATGAGGCATCTGAGTCACTAGCAATTCACAAGACCCTTACATTGCTAGTCATGAATCCCTATTTAGAAAACATGCCTTACACTGAGGTTCATAGCTATTTACTGGTCCAGAGGATGAACACTAATATTCCAGACTTCAACATATATCTTAACCATGAGCAGAGGCCAAGCCAGAAGTGGCCTATCACAGCACACTCTCCTTTCTGTCCTCACTGCTTCTTCCTCTCTGGTACATTTGCTACTGTGCTTATCATAAAGGATTACACAGGAATAATCCAGGACACCATCTCAGCACAAGAGCAGTTTAGAACAGCAGTAAAATAAAGTAATCCCCTACTGGCATCACTCCAGAGCAAAAACGTATCACATGGATTAGATTCACAGCCAGCTGGGAAGTACAGTGAGTGACATCAGCAGTAGAGGTATCACTCACATTTTATAACAAGGTTTAGGAAAGAGGAGAGAGTTTTGGCCATGAAAAACAGCATTTGTCAGTGCACAAAGAGAGCTCAATCTCCATTTTTCTTGGACTGTCCGAGATGGGCAGAGATGGCTGTTGATTAAGCTATTTGTGTCATCAGCCATAAGGTCACTGAGGAGGCTAGAAGAATAAGATGTGAGATAAAATTCCTCCTAATGTGTAACCACAAGCTTACCACAAATGTACCAAATAATGACTCAAAGCTGCGGTAGGACAAAGAAAGCAAGTAGCCTGCCTCCTCCACCAAACTGCATCCAGTTATTTGCAGTAGAAAGGATTTCCTAGGACAGCAACGTTCAGCCTAAATAATCCTACCACAATCCCTGAAGCCAATCCTTAACCTACGTGGTAGGAAAGTGCCAGTTCTACTAGCCTACATCCAAGAGAGCATCCTCACTATCAACTATCTTCCCTACACTCCTGTTGGGCTTCTGAAACTCCATACCTTTGGGCACTAAGAAGCTGCATACCTAGAGCTGCACCGCAAAACAGCCAATACTCTAGAGGAAAACAAAGTCTATCAGATAACAGGATGCTGTAGCTGCTTGTAGGCATCACCATCACATGTAAGAGACAACAAGCTCTAGGACCAGAGTAGATGTCAAAAGCAGAAGCACAAACAGGCTCTGTTGTGACTAATTTTCCAAGTTACTTTCAAATGACACTCTCTAATTGTTTTTCAACATGAGGTTCTGATTTTTTGTGCAAAAGTATTTAGAAGGGGTAGCTGCTTCAGAAGTCCTTTCATTTGATATAGGCTACATCTAGGAAAAAAAATTAGACAAATATTTTTGTTGATCCCATCTATATTTCAAATATCTTACTTGCAAATCTGTAAGGGTTGTTTTTTTTTTTTTTAATCAATTGACAAGATTTTGAAATCTCAACGTTTTCATTCTCTGGCAAGTTTTCTAACATCTTTAGAGACTTCAGCCAGGTCATTCCATCACGTTTGAGTGCTTAAGAGCAGCACAAGCAAAACTGTGATAAATCAGATTCGATTTGAATAGGCAGAACAGAATGAAGGACAGCTGACAGGAATCAAAGCTAGAGGTGAAGGAACTCCTTTTTCTTCCTGTTAGAGGAAAAGAAATAAGTGCAATCCCAAAGGAGAGCTGTAAACACGAAGACTCTGAGAACAGATGCAGTCAGGGATCAAATGACTTCTGACACCTCCACTGACAGAACAAGAAAGGAGCATGCTTTGCTCCATTTTATATTACTATATGTTGCTTTCTCAACTAATTATACAGGGCAATCTTTGCTCTTAGGTGTAGTGTATGCAAAAATGCTTTGGGTACACACAGACATAAACAAAATCTTATGGGCTCCAAGACAGTCTGTGCAATACTGAAGGGGGCTGAGGTGGGATGCGGGGAAAGATGCCGATCTCTTCACACCATTAGTGATTCATCTGAAAACAGGATACAAGAAGCTGTGCAAATTAAACAGAGAACATCTCTTAGTGCTGTAACAGGATGAGATTAGTCTCTTACTCCAGACAAGAAATTTTCTAATTCCCACAGATGAGAAAATCTCTACAGAAATTAAACTATTCCTCGTCTCAAAAGAGGACTTTCATACACTTTCCTAAACCATTTAGATTCTGTGCTGTTTCTACAGATCTAAGAAGTTCTCATCCAGGGGTAAAATCCAAAGATATCCAGAGACTTGAGAGCAGTTCATAGTTAAGGAAAGCAAAGGGTTCTAAAACATCTCTGACAAACACAACTCAGGACAATATTATGAGATTAGTAACAAGACATTAGACACTTACCCATATCATCATCAAATATGGATTTTTGTTCCACCTTTTTCTTGGTGTTCTTTTCTTTTGGTTTTATGGTGAGATCCGCAAAGATATCAATGTTATCATCAAACAGGTTAGTCTCTGGCATCTTCTCTTTTGTTTTCGTCATTGGTTTAATTGCCTCAGTAGCAAATATATCATCCTTAGAGCAAAGTACAGAGAGATCATCAATACACAATACACTTCAAAAGATAGTCACTACCTGTACACAGCAGCTAAAGTGTTTAGAAGACTGACAGCCTTGACAAACCTGAGAATTTTCAGTCCCTTGTCCCCAAGCAAAAGTGCCCTAGTGTCGGATTGTGCACAGGTCGAGTACAACACAGAGATGCTTGTATCACCTCTCCAGCCTGCCAAATTCATTCCTCCTTTAAAGATCTATTTGAGCTACTGTGCTTTGAACAGGCAAGTAACAAAAAGGAACCAAATACTTCACTGCTTTGAAAACGGTCATAAACATAGGGACGTCATCACAGCACATTCATTGATGCATCTGCTCTGTGTTAAGAATCCACCTTTTAATCCACATTTGCTAATAAACAGATGAACATCCAAAGAAAAGGTTTCTGTTGCCCAATATCAAAGTATAATTGACAATTTACTTCACTCATTCTCCTGCACACCC
This sequence comes from Cygnus olor, assembly GCF_009769625.2. NCBI lineage: Eukaryota > Metazoa > Chordata > Aves > Anseriformes > Anatidae > Cygnus > Cygnus olor. The sequence continues at coordinate 18,552,518 of NC_049175.1, forward strand.
CCAGTCCTACAATAGCCACCATTCAGCCTGTGTTTAAGTAGAAACTTCTGCATAAGGCCCTGGGGATCAAAAAGGCCAACATGGTAGGCTTTCTGCCCCTACTCTTTCCAGCAAGCTTCAACCATTACCTCAAAGATGTCTTGTTGTGCAGTAGGGTCAACAGCTTGCCGGACAGAAGATCTCAACTCCTTCTTTCCAGTTTTCTGACTGGTGAAAAGAGAATCTTCCTCCTCCTCCAAAAAGGTATGGGGCTGCTTTTCGATGATGATTTTTTCTGTACAGACTGGAAGAGATCATTGCTGTCCCGATTACCCAGAACAGACAGATCAGGCTTTTTCTCTCTGCCCTTAATGGGTACGTTAGCCATACTGTCTGGAATTTCCTTCTTCAGCTTTGACTGTGCAGCTGTTCTGGATGCTGAGCTGCTTGCAAAAAGGTCTTCTGATTCAATATATCATCTCCTTCATCTGTGGATTCTGGAGGAAGGATTTTGTTTGTCCCAGCAGAAAGAACACTGCCATGAGCTGGTAGTGACAAGCCAGACAGAAAGCCATTTTCCTTGGACTCTCCTTCAGTAACAACAGGCTCCTTTACATTCTCTATTGGTGACCTCTGTTCTGGTAGTGAGAATTGCAGTTCTTTAGCACTGTCCACCTCCTCACTCTCACCAGACTGTTGTGCAGCTAGACGGCGGGCCATTCTGCTAGGAGGTCTTCGTTTTCCTGTAACCTTGATCCTGGTCTGCAAGAAAAGAGCAGGGTTACATATAAAGGGGGAAAAAAAACAACAACAATAACAAATTTATGGAAGAGAGGTTAGGATTCACATTTTGTTCCCTTATAACATTTTCTGCCTTCGTAACACCGCCAATTAACACAGCACCCATTTCATACTAGCACACCGAAACCAAATTAACTCAAAGTTTTGCTTATAATGCTGGTTTAAGTAACTTCAGCAGCTACCTGTACATTTAAGCAAGTGTTCAGTTGTGAATTCTGAGCAAGGAATGATGAAACTAAATTGTTATCTGCTCAGAGAGAAAAGCAGCAAGAACCATCATCTCAGCATTATCCACTCTCCCTATTTTGCAGAAAGGCATCTGGACATTCGAGCTTGGAGTAGCTTGCAGCAAGAAAATATTCAGAAAATAACTCAGGACTTTTGCTTTGCTAGTCATTCCACAGCAGGTAGAACTGGGTTGCAAAAGCAATAGCACTTGCAAGTAGAGAGTCACAACACGGGTCAGCAAATCACACTAACCCTGTGACTTTAGGCACTGCTTTAATCTGACACTTTACTAATCCAGAAACTTCTGTGGTGCACAGTTAGTCTAGGTCATGACTAATTACATTTTCCATTTAATTTCACTGCTCTTAAGGAAAACACATCCTCCCGCAAGTTTCGATTATAGCCTCTACCATATACCACATGGGCACACAAGTAGTAAACATATCAGTTCAACCTCATCTTCCCTGTTATTAACACCCAGACCAAGTCTTAACTGTATGATTCAAGATTTTTTTTAAAGAACCATTAAATCCTTAAGTAGAATGTCTTTTGCAGTCCATTAAGAAAAAGGTAGGAATGAAAAACAAGTGAGCCAGGAGACAGATCTGCCATTTCAAAAGCTATAACTTTTTTGCTTGTGGCTGGGTTTATTTTGTTTGGCTTTTTTGTTTGTTTTTTGTTTGTTTAGGGGGGTTGTGTGTCGCGTTTTTTGTTTTGTTTTCTTTTGAGTTTTGTTTTTAAGGGTTTTCTTTGAGCTTTTGTCTGAAAAAGAATTATGACTGACAGTTCAGGACAGCATGACATGTTTATCCACAGAAGGGATAAAGCTCAACCTCCAGTAGTGACATGTCCTTGACATCTTGCTACAGCAGCTGTCTATAACATATTTTATAGTTAGCCTAGAGAAATGCCTTCTTTATGTTTTCAGGCTGGCACCTTTCAAGACAGTACAAGGTGTTAGACTAAAATACCTTCAACCTATAGGGAAAAACAATGTATTTGGGTGCTGTATGCATGTGCCTTAAAAAGGGACTGAATTGGGCATATGCGTAAGCCCCTTACAGAGCTAAGAATGCAGTAAACTTGACCTTCTCTTCATTGGCCTTGTACAGTGGATTAGATTTCCACACCTTTATTCAGATAGACTACACTGTTAGCAGAATTTGCATGGCAAAACATAAGTTTCTGAAAGAGAACAGAGACTGTTTTTAATCCCCTTTTCTATCCTGTTAAATACCAAGGTTACCTTATTGGCACTGTGCAAGGTATCCGCTTGCATAGGCTGATCGAAGCTTACACCCAGTTCCTCATTGTTTCCTGCAGCAGGGAAGGCTTCACTGTTCTGTACATCATTGGGTTCATTCAGTGGGGTGTCCAAAACTGGCAAGGGGGACTTTACATTGGAGACCTTAGGCATTGCACCAGGAAGTAAGGCTGCAGGGTTAATAGCTAAGTTAGCCTACAAAATAGAGAAAAACATACAAACACACACAAAGAAATCATGTTAATACTGCTCAAGAGCAGGCATGGCTCCAGAGAAGCAGCAAGCGTGTTTAGGCATTCAAATTCTACTCCTGAGAGTACCTGGCCTCTCTCACATCTACTCACTTCTGTATATCCCACATCATCTGTCTCACTAAATCTGTCGAGTGCTCAACACTATAATCCTGTATAAGAGCTTCAAGAACAGCATGGCGACTCTGCATCAGGCAAAAACCTATGTAGCTCAGTATCCTGTCTGAGGAAAAGACTGGTTCTGACATTAAAGTGATATTGTCATGTAGACAGTTATTAGATTTTTCATATCAGAGAGGGAAGCAACCAAAACTCAAAAACCCTAAGTCTCTGAACATTCTTAAAAGTGCTGAGTAGATTAGCAGGTCAACGAGCAGCCCACCCTCTGCCCCCAAATAGAGTTAAATAGCATTGCTCATAGTCAGCTCTGAAAGGTGAGAAGGGGGAAATAATGTTAAACATGCAATACAGAAAAAAGTAACAATATAGAATGTAATCTGAAAAAAATTGCAAGAGTAAGGTAGGGAAGTAAAAAGATTTTGTTTCAGGGAGAGCCATCAGTAAGGCAAGGAAGGTTTTTTAAATTTTTTTTGAAAGTCAAAATGCCAATAAAGTAATTACTTGTAACTTTCCAATCCGAGATGAGGGCTCTTTGGTTTTAATGGGAACAGGACCTGTAGATTTTGCACAAAATTACACTGGATTAAACAACAGCTGGACAAGTTAATATCAACATCTTCAACCAGACTATAGCTTACATTTTAATACAACTAAGGAAAGGAACCAGCTCACTCCTTACCAGCTTTTTCTGGAATACTTTGTTATCGAGGCATCTCATTACATTCTAGTACCTGAGCTATAGTCATTCAATTTTCAACTTCTCAATTCCCAACATCATAGCCTTATCTTCATTATGACATCTTTGTTCCACCCTCTTTCTATCCAATATTATGCTTTGCCATAGTAACTCTACAACTTCCATCTTCTCCATGTCACACATGACTCTTGCCAAACCAAATTCTGACAGCCACCCTTACTCCTTGCTTGTTCCCTCCCCTAAGATCCTCTGAGGCCATGCTGCCAGATCACGATATAATGAACTTCTCTTCTCTTTGTAACCGGCTATAATAGGGCCACAGGCTTTAATGCAGCACACATAGAAGCCAAGAGGGTTACAAAATAGAACCTCTTAGCTCACAAGGAAAACAGCTTCTGAGAAGGGAGTGCTCCTCTACAGAAAGCAGACCATCAGTACCAGAAATAAGACCAGCAGACTAAATGAGCAAGAGCAGCTTTGTGGTCTGAAGATTTGAATCAATTCTAGGACTCCGGGATAAACCAGATCAGAGGTATTTGTCCAGGGTTTGCTCACTACAAGTGTCTGATCTAACTTGGTTCTATGAGCTGGGCCATACTGCCATTGGTGTGAGTGGGCAGTCACTGAGGGTTTGGACACTGTTTCGGGGGACTTGATAGCATGACAGAAGAACCCTGCTGCCTGAGATTATTCTCCATTTAAATGCACATGGGATTTGGCTGAACCTTACACAGGCTAAAATCATTCTAGGCTACCAGTAGCTCCAAAAAAAGGGAAGACAAGTGTGATTCTCCACATCAAAGAGTACTTCACCAAAAGGGAAGACAAGCCTGCTCTGTGTTCCTCAACCCAGGAGGCAAAAAACAGCCTCCCCCCTTCCCGGAAGATGAAAAGCTCATTTCCTACAGCTGGAAGTCAAACAAGCAGCTCTGATGAGACAAGACAGACTTCAGATCAAGACTGCCTCTCTGTGATATGCTGTTTCTGCAAGATTAAGAACAGGAGTAGGAGTCTTGTTTGCTCCTCATAAAGCCTCCAAGAAAAGATACTCAACAGCCACAGATTTGTGCTATGTGCCATGATCTCCTATCTGAGAAAGCCTACCTATACTTTAAAGATAACATTCACTCCATCAGACACTGGCAATTCGAAGAATGAGCAAGTGATCAAATCACACATTTTTGTATCAAACTGCATCTGAAGCCTAGTTATTCACTGCCTTGCACTTTGCCCTCATAAACACGTGGATAAAGAACAAAATACTATCAACAGCATTTAAACTTATTGCAGTTAACTTAAATTTCTGCTTATCAACAGTGCTGCTGTTGATAAGCAGAGATAAGTATGGCCATGCATTACTGCATTTCTGCAGCTTTGCAGCCAGTGAATTCAGGCATTAGTTTTGATCTTTTCAGGAGACTTTAAAACATCTCCTTTTCCTGTGCATACTGTTCAAGACACAAGATTTCAGTACTTGCCTCTGTAGTTACTGTCTTCAGAGCGTCATCTTGTTTGGCACTTAAAGCATTTTCCAAGGGAGGGCTCGAACTGGCTTTCACTGTTTTCTTCTCCACTATTTTCTGAAAACATTAAGAGCACAAGACCACATGAATTGGTAAAAAGCACAGTCAGCAGAACAACAAAGTAAGCAAAGCTTTTAGGATCTCAGTTCCATTTGCAAAGAAAACTACCAACATCTTTTGAGTCTGCAATGCACAGGCATTGCTTTTTGGTCTGCAATGGCAAGGGCCTTCCACTCCACCATACTTTTAACCTACCCAGCCTTTGTTGTCTATACTAAAAATAAAGTGAGTTTGGATAAGCTTCTGAATGCATACATATGCTGTCCTCATACACAGGACAGCGGGGAAAATAAAGGTACAAAGATAGCTAAGCAACACTACTATTTTATAGTTTCAAGCAAGCAGGCTCTGTACATAGCTGCCAAGCACTAATTAGCTAAGACCACCCCTTCTACAGTCCTCAGAGAAACAGTTTCCAGGAAATATTGCCAGTTTTCTAGCCTAACTTCCAGCTAACGACCTGAAAATAGATTAAAGTAAGAGTTGGCTTCATTTAATTAAACTGTAAATACATTTAGAGTAGCAGTTTAGAATGCATGTTAGGACTTTGACCTCAAACCACCCGTAACGCAGTCCAGTTCATTACTGCAGCTGCTTGTACTCTAAAAACAATCCAGTGACCAAGAACATTTTAACACATTCATTATCTTAAATTAAACCAATCTGCAGTCTTTAACAAAAGTTATCAAGTAAGGCTCAGTCATGCATGAATCACAGGGAAGAAAGTGAGACTTCAGTTGCTAATATTACACGTTGGCAAGAACTAGAATATCATTGGGTAGACAAACACGATGAAAGATGTAAAGTCTTAAGGTAGAGATCTAGATTTGTTCTGTAAATGGCCTGTTTCTAAAACCAGGGCATTTGCAGTAGTTATTGAATGTGGGTTTTTGCACTTATTAGACAAAATAGTAAAGATAAAAAGGAACACGAGCTCTCTACAGTCTGTATTCTTCAGGGTAAGAAAGTCAGCTTATTTTTTCCCCAGAACAATGCTGCTAGGCAATTATAGTTTAAGATCAACAATCTGCCACTGTACTAATGATCTGTGGTTCCTGCACTAGATATTCAATCATGATTTGTTATCCAAACTGTTAAGCCTATTGAAAAGAAAAACATAATCACATCTATTCTTTCCCATTTAAAAGGTTATTTTGAAGTAACAGATGTTTCCCCTTGTTACCTTTATAAAAAGTTAGTAAAACCACTTAGTTCTATCTAAACTCTCTGTCAGAAACCAACAAAAAATTAAGTCTACTCGAAGAGACCTCTCAGTGATATGCAAGTATGTTAATCTCAGTATTTTTTGTTGAAAGCGTAGATATACCTTGAAGTAGCAGCTGGTCACAGGAAGATAGACCAGAATAAGGTTACAGCCCTTATCCATCTATAAGGGTAACTATACAGCTAGTCCACTACAGTGCAAATTAAAACAGGTTCATCTGAATTACTATAGAAGTGGCTCAAGCTGCTTCTTATTGCGGTAGACAAATAGTGAATGCCTCAGGGAAGGAAGTGTAATTTTTTAATCTCTTTTCCACAGCTTGGTTGTGAAGCTGTATCTGTAGGCAATCTGTAACCTGGAAAGCCAGATTTGAGGCTAGCCATCTGTGCTAGCTCTCCCACAAAGCATGCTGAGCCTAAAGAACCTCATTGCCCTTTGGAGCAGAGAAGCTGTAAGCTGAAGTTCTACCATCTCCCTACCTGTTAAACCAGTCAGACCCTGAATAATACAAATGTAACTCCACTACTCCGATTTCTGCTCAGGTGTATTCTCTAACACCTAAGCCCATCCCAGTGGCATGCAAAGAGGAAAATAATCCACTCCTCACATCCCAGTTTTGGGAGATCTACTGCATCTATTTGTTCCTTAGGTCTTCAGGGTCACATGAGCCATTTCTATTCTCTTAAAAAGATGAATTCATTTCGTTTCTTGTGGGAACACATATGGAAAAAATCCCTTCTATACACTTCTTTCCAAAGTCTTTTACAAAAGTCATTTATAGTAGAGGACCAGATACCGGAGGGTTTGTTTTAGCAGTACTGAAGAGATCATCTTCATCATCATCATCCCCAAAAAGCCCACCTCCAGATGATGGTTTCAGGATACGGTTTGCAGACTGAAGAGAGAGATGATAAAAATAAATAAATAAAAGAGTCACTGATCAAAAGCATGTCTCCCTCCTGCCTGTGATGCCTGAACTGATTTTAGGCATTTGGCCATCCCTGGAGATCAGGGACTTTTAAGTTATGTACAAACAAGCAACATTCGTAGGTTGCACACTTCAAAGACCATTTTTAAGTAGAAGGTTCAGAGGAGGGCTTTGAACTCACCACTGACTTCTTGGGGCTGGCAAAGAGGTCGACATCTGGATCATTGTCCTTCTGAAGTTTGTGACTGAAAAGAAGCTCTTCATCTTGAAAGACCCCAGTGCTTTTGGGACGAGTGCTTTTCTTGGAAGGCTGAGAGGAGGAGAAAGGTCCACACAATGAAAAATCCCTCCTTACGGAGGGCATCTAGTTCATGGGTTTACTTGCCTAGTAATAAGGCAGGTTATAATTCACCCAAGGCTACACTACAGCCTTGGTAACAAAAATACAACTTTAACTATCAGTTGCATTTTTCACTTTGACTAAATTTGCAAAACCTACAAAGTACATACATGTATTAACAGTTCATTTTTATGAGAACATTAACCAAAATGTACCTGTCTGCTGACCTGAGAGCCAGCTTCTATTACTTACTCATTACATGTCCCTAGGAGGAAGAAAAGTTTTTCAGTATGGTATCGTGAGCGTACAGGAAGGTTTATATTTTAGCAAGACACTTTTATGCCTTGGATTGTTCAGACGAAGGTGCAGGACAGAAGTGAAAAGAAGAGAATCTGGGTAATTATTTTTCTGAGCTACCTTTAATTAAAAAAAAAGAAAAAAAGGAAAAGAAAGACAAAGTACAAAGTCCTGTAAAGCTGTTATTGTTGACAGCGTTCCCATTCTCCTCCCTTTAAAGCAAAAGCACCCCCATAAATAAGAAAATAACATAATGCCTGCCTTTGGCAAAATATGTACTTACAACTTCGCTGCTGAGTGGTAGGGAAGGCTGACAGTCAAACGGAGCACCTGATCAGCCCTCCATAATCCAGCAAGCCAACTGGTAAAGCTGCTATCTAAGCAGTTTCCAGCACATCATATTTGGTCTGCTCTTCCTGTTCTACATTTTTTATTACTGCTCCGTTCTCAGCCTTTCCATGCTTCAGTTTCAACTTCACATCAAAAGCTAGGTCAATTTTTTAGAGAGCTAGATACGCTGTTTATGCCTAGACACACGTAGACCTGATATAGGCTTAGTAGCATCCATACACAAAACACATACTAGACTGAGACAAGCACTCAAAATAGTCTCACCTTTCAGATTTCCCTACTAAAAAGATAAGGTTCCTAAATCATCTATTGTGGTTTTTGCATGATCATGCATTTCAGCACCTTAATCACTCCATGGATGTTAGATGCTGACTGCTGAATGCTTTCCAGAAAAGCTTTGAGGGATTCGGGATCATAGGGAAGAATAGGAATCATTTCTCATCCAAGAATTTGGAAGTTTAAAATTTGAAAAAGATTGAACTTCATGACTTGCAGAGAAGGGAGGGTAAAACAAAACCTTGCCTAGAATAGAAGAGGTATAGAGGCAGAAATATTATTTCTCTGCGTTCAAGAACATCTCTAGACTCACCACACCAATTTCTTTCTGTGCATTTTTAGTGCCATCATCTTCCAGTCTCTCCTCTTCCTCCTCATCAAACAAGCTTAACACTTTCTTAGCTTGGGTCTTGACATCTTTTTCCAGAGCTGGTGGTGACGTTGCAAACAAATCTGAATTGCTGTCTGGCTCCAAGGATGTTGCTGCAAAAGGCTCCACCAAAATAAATAAATACATCAAGCTGTTATTTAGTTCAGGTTTGCCCCCCAAAACCACTAAACTTTACTGTTTAAATGCCAGCAGTGGTCAGAGTTCTGTAATCTGGTACCATAGCAGACAACTAATTTCAATTAATTTTTCCTAAGCAGACAGAATAGCAATATGCAGATTATCAAGATAGATTTCAGTATAAAGATCACGCTTTATGGCTCTGAAAGGAACAAAGGCTTCCTCCTGGCACCCTAACACCACAGTGCTGTTGATAAGCAGCTTTCTGCATAAGGTTTCCTCCCCATCTATAAGTCAGGCTGTCTCTGCTCCACAAGGGCGCATACAGCAGTTTTGACATTATCTATGAGGCACCCAGTTCATGCAACCTGAGATTCCTTGTAGTGGGCAGCACTACCTGAACACTGAATGTGATCAGGAAAACACACAGTGTGATAATAGCACCCTGGAAACCCATCAGCTGGTATTTCTCCAACAATCACTCAGTAGGAGAACGCCCAAGAGTAAGTTCTGCTGAAGCTTCTCCAATAATGCACTCAAATCTCATTTTGTAAACAATGCAGCCCAGAAGAAACTCACAATCCTGAGAGACACGTTTCTACAGCTACCAAAACCATTTATAATTCACCAAACAGTATGCTCAAACAATAAAGTTACTGAGCTTTACAAAACCTGTGTGTTAGTATAGCCTGCTTTTTGAAAGGAGAGCTCTGCGAATGCGAATAAAGGTTGCCCTGGTCAGTATGGAGGTGGAAAGAAACAAACCCAAAACAGAAACCTCTCATGTATGCCAGCTGGAAAACAAATTTAAACGTCATGTAATCAGTTTACTGTTGGTTTGACCAAGTGATTCTGCTATAGAAAGACTGAATTATTCTCTCTTTAGCAATAGCAGACACAATCCAGAAAAATAACTGTCCCAAAGCAGCGCCACTAGATTTTTAAACTGAACCTTTGCCAAACTTCATATTAATGTAAGAAAATCGCTCACTTTTTCCTTTGTATGCTGCCCTGCAACATCTGTTCCTCTAGGCACTGGAACTGCTCCAGGCTCTTCTAAAGACCACAACGTATCTTCTACCTGGTTAGACTTTGCCTTATCTGGCAGATCTCCCTTTTCCTCCTTTTCTTCGTCACCAAATAAAGGTGGTGCTTGTGCTGGTTTTACTTTCTCCTGCAAAATTAAGAGAATGTCACTGACACAAAATTGCTTGGTATACAGGAAGTACTTACTGCTGTGGGATAGCAGACTCACAGTATGTTATCTACAGGGATCTATGTGGACACTGGCAACATGCTTGATGCCTCCTACTTTCTTCCCATGGGGCTTTCTGATTTGTGACTTTTGATTTCTATTACTATAGGCTCTTAAGACTGAATGAAGAGTGCCAGGAAGCAGCTGCAAGCTTAGAGTAGATGCTGTGGGAAACCTGTTTAATTACTGCACTGGTTCCTGAGACTGCCAGCAGCCAGACTACAGCTTGCCTGTTTTTTTTTCTATTCCCAAGCCTACTGAACCCAAACTGAAAAAGACAAGGTCTGGAATTATAATTATGTTTATGGCAACTGTTTTCCTGGTAACCAGAAAGGCAAAATTGGGGAGTGAGGGCACACAAGTGCAGGGAGTCCTACAGATACAGCTCAATTCAACTTCTGCAATTCCTAGTTACAATTCCAAAGCACAACCAGACAGACAGCACACTATGGGTTAAGCTCACAAGACAAAGGACAGCATAAGTGCCCTCCACAGAGGGTCAGTCAGCTTGGGCCAAGGTGGCACAAAGGATGAAATCCCAGCTTCGCAGTCAGCAGTAAGCCATCTGCTCCTGTTAGTGGTACCTTTCAGCTGAAAGCTCTTAACACATGCACACGTTTAACATAAATTAAACAAATGTAGGGTTGACGATCAAGACAATTTTGAAATCTTTTAGGCTGATGTTAGAAATTTTACATGTATGAATTCAGTCTTCCCTGATCCCCTTCCAAGTTTGCTAGAACTACTATTGTCTAGAACAATTTGGGTTTACATTACCTATCAAGGAAGATATCCTATGAAAACACTGTGCAAGTGTTGTGTGTTATTTTTAAAAGAAAGAGAAGGTACCGCTGTGGCCTTTGCAGCTGAAGGAAGTAGTGTTGATTGGGAACCGAAGAGTGATTCTCCATTAACAGCATCATCTTCAAATAGCAGCGATACTTTCTGTGGCTTTCTTTGGCTGCAGGTGAGGAAGAGAAAAGTTGAAGATCAATGCAAAAGTTTCAGGGCCCATGTACTGCATCTGTTTAAGTATGACTTCATTTGCAGGATCTGGTCCCAGATCTAAGACTATGTTTCCTCACCACATCAACAATTCTACCACCACCCCTCTCATCTGCACAGCTTTCTGCAGGAGTGAAGACAAGAGAGGTCGGAAAGGTATCAAAGGCAGGGAAATGGGGTGCCCAGTTTAGTGGTAGGGAGGAAAACAATCCATCACAGACATAAATGAGGTGAAAGAGCCCAGCCCAGCCCACTCAAGCATCTCTACTTCCTCCTCAACAACACTAACAGGAGACAACATTCAATATGCCTGACTCCGTCAGGTTTTGAGGACAGTGCTGAATTGTTCTGAAAAAGCATTCCCATCTCCCCCCAAAGGATTTTCACCTCTCTTTAGTGATTGCAAATAAATCCTCCTCATCCTCTTCCTCAAAGAGGCTCGTCTTCTTCACAGCTTTAGCTTGACTGATGGTGCTAGCTGATTTTGTAGGTCCCTCTTTTCGGTTATCTTCTGAAGGAAGCTTAGGTGGCTTGGAGACATTCCAGTGTTCCTGAAAATAAGGAAACTTTAAGTTTCTTTTGTCTTTGTCAAAGCCACTTTCACATCTTCTCTACAAACAGAAACAGCTCAGCATCTTGGCAGTCTCCTTGTATCTCTCTACCAGTTTCCTTTCCTGCCTTTGTGTTAGCCACTGACATTGTTCAGGCTTTGCAGAGGGCCCGGCCACCTTTCGGCATATGGTATTTGCCAGCACAACAGTGTACACACTTTACTATTATAGTTGCTCTCAAGAAGTGAGATCGGTGCAAACTGCAGTTATACTATTCATGTGAGTAAATTCAGAGGCTTTCCAGACAATTTTTTAGTTACTTAGTGCCTCTGATTTTCAATTAAGTTTTAGGACTACACTTAATCTATCCCTAATAGAGTGCTGGTCATTTAAGTTTAATTTTTCCCATCCCCACATTTCAAAACAAACAAAAAAACCCACCCAATCTATCTAGAACTGTTAAACTTTCCTCACAGAAATTAAGTCAGTAAAAAAAAAAAAGCAAACCCACTTTTTCCTCTTTCAGTATTTTTAAGTCAGGCAGCAGCCTCCTCCATTTATTATTGGCCTTACTATAAATTACATTGAAAATTCCGATTATCTCTTCCACATAACTTCTGTTACCCAGATCCTGAGTTAATCTGAGCCAAGAATCAGCTTCCTTGGCTGCAAACAAGTCAGAGGAATGAGGTAGCCATGGCACATGTACACAAGCAGAGTCTGGCTGTGGTTCCTGTCTTAACAGTTTTATGCTTTGTCCATTAATAAAACCTTGTAAGCCCTTTCATCCAAATCTCACTCTTCACTACCTCTTCATCACTGCTGAACAGTAAACTGGAAGCTTTCTTGAGTGGCTCTGACTGTTTTGCTTTCTCTTCCAGAGGCTTTTCCTGTTGCTTCTTGGCAGGTACCACACCAAAGAGATCCTTAAAAAAAATTTAAAAAACAAAGCCATGATGGAAAGCTCACTGAGAAGTCGTCAGCATGTTGCCACATACTTCTCAGATGAAAGAAACATCTTTTTCATGAACCTTTTCTGCAGGCTTTCTCAAGCATGTCACAGCATTGTAGTTAAGGGAATTCCATGCACACAGCATTTGATAGGCCAGAAACTCATAAGTGCACAGCCTGATTTTGGCCCACAGGTTCTCCAAAAACCACCACACAGCAATACTGCTGCACAACAGCAAAAACAATGGGGCACAGTTTCTACATCTATTCAGTGATATGGAGAATGAATCCCATTCTACAAGGGTGGGCAATAGGCAAGCTGAACCACCACCTCTGAGCAAGAACCACAACTTTCACCTGAAGATATGCATGCTGATTATTATAAAGATATCAGAACATACAAAAACAGATGTTGACTTCATTACGTAACACTTTGTTATGCTTTGCCCCACTCAACTTGAACATCAGTTCCATAATGCAACCTTCCTGACAGACACCTCAGACTCCAGTGCATTAGAAAACGTTTCATTAACCTGCCAGTTACTTCTGTGAACAGCCCCTAGTCAAAGAGGAGGTGAGCTGCAAGCAACCCCTTCCTGAACAGGAGACTGTTACCTCAACTTTGCAGACATTCCTGGTCTTATGGCTCTGAACAGGTCTCCTGTTTGCCTCATGTTAAAACTATATGATAACCTTAAGTCACCATGAAGGCTGCAGGTCCAGAGTTGAAATCTCTCTGGAGAGCATTTGCGAGGGAGAAGAGGGTACAAAAGGTAAGGAAAACACACACTAATCCAGATTTGAAAAGCTTCTTGCAGAAACTGTGCTCTCATCTCAATCTCTGCACTAGCAACCATAATTTTTACATAGTGAAAGAAAAAAAAAAAAATCACCAGCCACGACACACAGGAAGCAAGAAGTTCCCATGTGGCTGGCTACCACAGGCCAGTATAAAGCAGCTTCTCCAAGCTCTTAACAGTTCTATATCTCAGCGCTCCTTAGCCACATGAGCATGCCAGTATCTTTAGTGTTTAGGTCCAGAAACGATATGCAGTGACTAAAATACTAAGAACCCACAAGAGTACCTGCTCAATTCTCCTCCCTGATGCTGTCCACATGCTCAGAACTGTTACACAATGTAAGACCACCAATTTGGTGCTCCAAATTTAGCATTTTTGAACACTTGAGTATTTCCTGCTGCATTTGCAAGGCTGGGCAGGAGGATTCCCACACATAGGCGATATCAGGAAGTGGCACTTACCTCTTCATCATCATCATCAAACAAAGAGAGTGGAGTTTTTGTCATGGACTTGCTGGTGGGAGAGACGGAGCTTTCGACTTCACAGTTTTACTTGATGAAAACAAGTCCTGCACAAAAACAAAGAAACATCACTTTGCAAAGCAATGCTATGGACTTAAGAATTCTAAAAATGACATTTATGTTCTTCCTTTAAAAAAAATTTAGTATGTCTGTGAAGTCAGGAAAGACTTTTTCAGGTGTGCCAACAACCTGAAACTCCACAGGGAGTTCCTTCAGCCTTGCAGATTAATTGCTAGCTGCAAGTCCAGGACACAAGGTTAAACACATGCAGTCTTTCGTGATTCTTGCTCTTGACTTGCTGCTCCCCTCGTCCCCCATCAGACTTTTAATTTATGCCTGTTTGTACCACACAAGTTCAGGTTTCTAGTGTTGGGGAAGAAATTCTGCCAGATTTCACTCTTGGAGCAAGAACGAACTTTCAAAAAGGACAGGAACAGATGCATGGATGTCCTCAACCTTATGGGTAAACAAGGCGTCCCCCAGATACCAGTGAACTGAAGTTAGCGTGACCCAGATCCCAAGGATTTCTGTAGTGATTTAAGAGATACTCACTTCAGAATCCTCCTCATCAGAGAAGAGGCCCCTCTGTTTCCTTTGAGGTGCTTCAGATAAAGGCTTGAAGTCATCACCTGATGACGGCTGACTCTTTAAGACAAAAAAAAAACACACTTCATCTGCACCCATTTAAGGTCAGTAAGGACAGACACCCTATATGTCCCTTTTTACAGGGCAGCATCCCAGCAGTCAAAGGGACACAAGCTTGCCATCCACGAGCTCAAGTCCCACGTGCTGTGTGAGCAGCTCTTCCTCAGCCAGAACTATGCAAAGGTGACAAGCAGATCTTAACATAGGCCTCCTCTCCCACCACCTTACTTCTCAGCAGAGAATGTGTGCAGCAACTCATATCAGGCCCCATTGTGGGCTAAAGGGAAAATTATTTTTTAAAGCCATATTTAGCGAAGAAAGAGGGCAGTTTCTGCCGATCATCATTTCCTGTATTAGCAGTGTGCAGCCCAAGCCTGCTACCAGCTATATTGCCATTAAAGTCAGAATGATTCCAGATCCAATCACTACTGTCAGCAAGCCTGGAAGATAAAATAGACTTCGCTTCCTGACAGTGCTGCTGAATCAGCTGTCATGCTCTCCCCCAGGAAAGCTAAGTGCTACCAGATCTGAGCAATGGCTATGGATGACCTCCCATCATCACTGCTGCTCCACTGACCACAGATACTGTTGCAGTGCACCAGAAACAGAAGCTGGCCTTGGGCCTTGTGCTCAAGTGCTTTTTATAAGGCTGTATGGAGAGAGTCCTACAGCAATTTGCATCACACACACCTAGCTCTGTATGCTTCTCAGTGCGGAGGGGAGAAGAGTCACTGTAGCTCATTATGTTTGTATACTGCTTAGACAGTCAGTATGTATTCAGTGAACACATACAGTTTGTTACAGAAACAAAGAGCATTACTGCTTTTCTCAAGACACTGCTCTGAAAAGGAAAGTGGAGTGTGCATTAGGAGGGTCTCAAAAATTCCATACATGTGTCCTCAGGACAGCATTTAAGGCTTTCTACAACTTACAGTTTTCAGCTGAAAAGCAGCTTTTTGAACACTCAAAGTTTTGTATATGCTTCAGTAAAACTGTGACACCCACACTCCTATCCTAAAATATATACAAGCAACAGGTTACCAGTAAAGTTCCTATCTGTGGTCTGTATAAGTGCAAGCACAATCTCTACACAGAACCATGACACCAAAGGTTCTTAAGTCAAGCTGGCTTCTTTCCAGCCATGAACTTCATAAACTGTTTCAGTCGTTGTTTTGTCCTTAAACTGAGACTTCTCATTTTGCTCTCACTTCAGTCCTGCTTTAACAATATTCTTCTAATCATTGTCCCCCCCCAAGCAACCTAAATAAACCCCAAGTTTGAGAAGCAAAATACGTTTACGGACACGTGAAGCAGTTTGGTCACAGAAGACTACGAATGCAGTTCTGCCTCAAAACATGGCATTTCCATATCATTTTACATGGAAAGATGACTTCAGCTGCAGTAATAACTTTTTCCTCAAACCTTGAGGATATGATCCATTTATATTCCATTACCTTTTTTGCTGTGACTGTCTCCCTGTGACTTTCTGTTTCTTTAGTTGTGCTGGCAGCCACAGGAGGAATGGCAGGTTTTTCTTTGAACAAGTCACCTTCATCATCATCCTCAAATAGGTCAGCTGTAGACTTGACTGCATTAAGAGACAAAACAAAAAGGGAATGAATAGAACAGAACAACCACTATGGAACAAGAGGAGACAGCAGTCGTAAAAGATACCATGCTCCCTTTTTAAAGCTGACCCATTCCAGAGATCTTGAGAAAAAACTAGCACGCTCTCAAAATGAAACATCATTTACCTGAGAGCACTAGTAACAGACAATGCAGTCAACATGCATTGAGCTGGAGTCAGCAGACACCTCTAAATTCCTGAATGCAGTGTTTTGCATTAGCTTGGCATCTCTAAAGGCCTAGAGTCTGCTAACAGGTAGTGGTGAGCACAGGAGCTGAGCACTGAACTCACTGGGGTTCCTATCAGTTTGACTTTTGCTGACCCTTAATGTTTAACCTGCACCACACACATACAGAGATACCTGGATATGGAGGCTTTTTACTTGCTCCCCCAAAGAAGTCATCGTCATCATCATCAAACAGAACAACTTTCCCAGGCTGTTTAGATTTCTCTGTGCTCCGTGCTGCAGGTTTCTTGTTTTTTCTACAATTACAGGGGAACTAAAGACATCACTCCCTCCTGCAGGTCAGATGGGAGAAAAAAACACAACACATTTATTACCAAAGTTACTGAAAAGCTACTCCTTTCTAAGTGAAGCCAGGCTATAGTTTCCATCACAGCAACTTTTGATGCATTCCTGCAACAATGTCTCACCAAAAGCATTAACTAGAAATTTCATGGTAAAATCAAGTCGCAGACTGATGGCCTCTCACTCACACTGCAAACACTTCTTCCTAACACCTGCTCATCTCCCCTAAAACAGCAGTCAGCTCCTGTGTTAAAGGCAGCAAACCCATCAGTCCCACTCTGTTGTCTGCATGGACTTCCCAAACCAGAATCCTACTTACAAACCAGTAAGCTACAAAACAGTGGACAAATAGAAGTGATAAGGTACCTGGGGAGAGGGGAGGGCAGATGACTAAGCTCTCCTAAGGAGCAGATCTTGTCATGCAAAATCACTAATATCACTGCACTATGAGGATGAGTTTGGTCCCAAGATCCCTGAATACTTTAGGCAAACTGTCTGCAAACACTTTTAGCCTTTCTGGTAAAATAAGCAGTCTGGTTCTAAGCCATCTTTTTGCTCCTTAAATACGGGTATTTGGAAACAGTGAAGAAAAGAGACTAACTGAAAGCCTGCTAAAAAGAGTAGAACTGCTATCTGGTTAAAACTCTGCTGATTGCATGAATTTAGAATCACAGCAGCAGTTCATCATTTAAAAAAAATGAATCACAATTAGAAAGTGCCACGGGATTTACAGGAATACAGTCAGAGAACTTGTTTAGGTAGTTATTATACATTCTCCTGTTCCTAAACGGGCTGTTCGCTGGGAGTATGTTCATGAAGTGATTTTGAAGAGCAAATGAGCTGGTGACTTTAGCCTGTCTACAAGGTACTGAAAAGATGCAACGGAACACTTTGAATAAATGCTGCATACAACTTAATGAACAGAACACAATTAGAATGATGGCAAATTCACTGCTTATGCAATAGTACCTCCAAGAAAGAACAAAGGATAAAGAAAATTGCTATTTGCTGTTTTGAGCTTGGCTATCAAGTCTTACAATTACGTAGAATGACCAGTGCTGACATGTACCTTTGATCTTGGAGTAAAAAGGCTGTATTTGTATATTTCCTACTCTAAAGTGTGCTGAGGGCTCAGTTAGCTGAAGTTGTTATATTAAACGAGGCCTTTCTTAGTAACGGGCAAAACTTAAAGCTGAGGTAATCAGGCAAAGACTCTGCACAGAGACAGAAATTACTGTAACTCAGTTGATTCAGAAAGACTGAGGACATGTTTCTTTTCATGGCTAAGATTGAAGTTGCATATGCAACACGCATCTTAGCCTTTTGTTGTTGTTTTTCTGTTGTTTTTTGTTTGTTTGATTGGTTTTGGAAAGCTCTGAGCTACAGATCTGCTCCTTCTCCATGTATGCCGATCCTCATAATCAAAACTGAAGAAAAATGAGTGGTTTTATTTACTTGTGTCACAAAAAGAAAGAACTTGAATACTGTGTTTAAACTGTCCTTCTGCTAATCTCAGGGAATATGAGCAAGTCTGAAAAATCAAAATGCTTTTCCTTCACAGAGTATAGAGGGAAGGTGTACCGTGTACTGCAGATTTAAACAGCATATTACTAGTTAAAGTAACACACATCCTTAAGAGTAAGCTAGCAGAGCAGCAGCTGTCAGCTTCCAGAGTTATCTCCCATCACTGACACCTACCTTCAGAGCTCCTACAGAATCTTGATTAAACAAAGCATGCTGCAAGTTAGGCTTAGCATGGTAGAAGCGCCTGTATTTGTCATTAAGCACATGATCAAGCATGCAGTGTTGCTGTATTTTCAGAGCTTTCTTCTTTAAAAGCTCCCTAGTATGGTTTAAAGAAAAGAGCATTTTGTGCATGAAGCAATTTGCTATTGAATGGGTCATACCTGGGAACAGAGACACTGCACCTGCAGGAACTTTCTTTAAGGACTTTGTAGAGAATGCTGAAATCATAGGAAGTACAATACAAATGGATGCACTTGCTTTACACTGTCAAAGCCTTTAGAACTCTACCATAGAAATAGGAATCTGAGAAGTCGTCTGAGCTCCAGTTTTTGCTCAATGGCCCAGAAGTCTTTAGACATTTCTCCTTGAACCTCTTTCTTTTTGCAGATATATATAAGAACAGTCTAGCTTTTTGTGGTCCATTGAAACTTGCCTATGAAACTGAAGCTTACAAATATGGCATACATCTACACACAGAATTATTTACAAGGGTTGACATTCACACATTTGAAACCACTTCAACACAACGTGCCTAAACCAAAACGGCTTAGTCTCCAAAGCTACGTATGAAAATTCAACAAATACAATGCTTCAACAAAACCTGCTGCAGTACAGAATGCATGCTCATCAGATTCCTGAAGAGCCTGGCTATATAGCTAATGTGAAACTTAAATGTTCATCAGTCTGTGAGGATCAATCCTGACCCCACTCAAACCCACCACTGGACACTGCAAAGTACTCTTCAGCAACAAGAACCCGTTGTATGCAGTGAGTTCTGCCAACACCAGCAAAGACCTCATTTTTAGCTCCAGGAGAACAGGGGTGTGTAAACGATCGCAGTGAACAAACATGTAAAATTCAAAGAAAATACAGCTGTTCTCTATTAAGATTGGGCAAGAGAGCTGCCAACAATTGCTACTTCAGACTTTCCAGTTCAGAAAGAACAAAACACTACCCGCTAGCTGTGATAAATCCCAGCATAGACAGGACTACAGAGTTGGTTCTTACCTTCATTTATCAGGACTTGCTCCTCTTGCTGTTTTGATTCTTCTCCTTGTGGTACCTCAGCAAAAAGATCACTCTAGTAATAGACAAAAATGAGTGGTGAATTTGTCTATTGTAGAAGACAGATGTCAACTTTTCCATGCAGAATATCCACTTCTGAGCCAAGACAGAGGTAACCACCACTCCCTTCCCAAAGGTATGTCTGCACATACAGACTTAAACCTAGCTACTCAAGAGTTAACCTGAGCACAGACATTCAGAAAGGTAGCTTTCTGCCTTCTAAAGTTTAATTTACACTACAATTCACTCTGATTATCAGCCTGTTTACCAAAGAGAAAGAATGAACTTTCATTTGCACCTCTTCAAGGGCTTACACTAATTAAACTACAGCTGTTTAGATCCTGGTTACACTCCTCCAAGCTTTCCCATTAAGGCTTATACAGCAAGGTCTAAAGGAAGAATTCAGGTCAGGACACACATAAAAATACTCCTGAATTTCATGTGCATAAGATGAATGATTTATATTGTTGCCAATGAGTCTCCAAAACAGTAATTTGGTGCAGATATATATGTTATAGCTCAAGAGCATTGCAAGACCCTAGCACAAGAGTCTTTGAGGAACAGCACACGTCACAGGTCACTCCCCTTCTCCTCACAACCCAGGGGAGCAAACTCTTACAGCACACAGAACAGCAGCTAAACTGAAACAAACCCATTTTTAGTACATCCAAACCCAGAAGAAACCTGTATCTGCCTTCTGGTTCAGTGAGGCCTCCTCCATTATATAAGGTAAATGAAGATATGTTACCCTTCCTAGATGATCATTTTTCAGCTAACAGAAAATAATATTTACATGTGGGCAGGCAACACTCAGACAACTCTACTTGGCCGTCCTTTATCTAGCAGGATAAGGAAAACAGTCTTGATATAAGTAAGCAATAGAGTTTAACGATACCTTCATCTGAATTTACACTGATGTAAAGCTGGCTAACAGTACCAGATTAAATTATTTTTTTTAAAGCTGTCAGCTGCCACTTAAAAAGAAAGCCCGGTAGTTGTTTTTTTTTTTTTTTTTCCTTTTTTTCTTTTTTTTTTTTTTTTTTCCAAATAAAGGCCATATCTGCGTGGAAAGCATTGCACCAGAACTATCCTCTTCCCCTCACACAACACCCTTGACCAGTGCTTGTTGGATATATTCCAGCATATTAGCATGGTAAGCTTGAAGTCAGCTGTACATGACGTCTCCTCCCAAATTCCAATCCAATAGCCTCCTTGGCTCCAAGGAAAACATAACTTTTGTTCCTCTAGTTATAACTAGAAATATAACACCCTGCAAATGCAGTGATTTACCTACCATTTTGGACAAAGCTGAAGTGTTAGCAGTATCAGCTGCACGATAGAATCAGAAGCAATAATTTATTTTACACAGCTTTATTGTAAGATTCTTAAACCTTATTAATTTTAATATAAATCTTTTGTTTTAAGATGAACAAACTGTATGGTGTTTGGTTTACCTCCACAGACAGAAGTGAGGTACTGAGCATACTCTGCTGCAATCAGAACCACTCTAGTGTAATGCCAGGACAACATTTGAATTTCTATCAGCACGACTGCCGAAGAGAGGGCTTTGCGCCAAGGAGAACACAAGCATCGTACTTGTGTCATTTTCTTTCTCCACTAGAAAGATAACACTGTCCTATTATGCTTGAATGTTACCAAGCAACAAAATGTTGTTTCTTCTCACTGCTGTCCAGAGATGGGCTCTGGGATTGTGTTTTTTTTGTAAGACACACACACATCTCTGTTTCTATCCTCTCTTGCATTCTCACCTCATCATCATCAAAGAGACCTGTCCCACCACTGAAGAGTCCACCCCTAGAACCAAAGGGTGTGAAGTCTTCATCGGTCAGCTTAGGAGGCTTGAAGATGTCGTCATCATCATCTAGAAAGCACAAGAGTCAAGAGCTGTGACCTAATTTCAGGAAATGGGATAAAGAGACAGCCAAAACAAAAACTGGTATAATTCCAGCCCCTCCCTCTTATGATGATACATACAGAGAAGCTGCTGTAGATGGATCAGGTTGTATGTGGTTCCTCCACAATGCCCCATTTAAGGGGAAACTCTTACTAGGCCTATTTCTGGTCCTGTTTTGCACACACAGCACAACCTAGATTTGTGTACACACTCACCCTGAAGGATGTTCACTGATATCCCACCCAGTTTCTACAGCAGATATCACATTTTCTAAAGCAGTGTCTTACAATCCAGCCAGTGACTGAAAAAACAAGAAGAGGAAATTCTACCATCCGATGGAACTCTAGCTTCCTTCTTCTCTTTTTGGGTTTTCCTTGTTTTGGTCTCTGGTGGCGGGGCTTTAAGAAGAAAAGTTCAAATGAATGAAACGTTACTTGTAACCTGTGCTCAACCTATGGTAAAAAAGAACCTTAAAAAAGTAATATAATCAAGCTGAGTTATGTGTCTTCACATATATATAAAAATCAACCCACTGAAGCAATTCTATGAAGTACAGGTTCTAAAATATACATTTGAAATCATATGGCATCATTCTGGCAGACACTATAGGTTCAACGTGGTTGCCCACACACTAACTAGTGTCACCTGAGATGGCAGAGAGCAATGCAGCATTTCTGATGGTACAGCTCTCACACACAAGGGCGTGCAGAACCTTTGAGCACCTCAAATGGCTCCAGACATACATTATGCCCTGATTCAGTTACCAATCCAGAAAGTTTTATCCCCTCTCTCATCCCTCGACAAGGTTATTTCAATGAACAGAAGACTTGCCTGTAACTCAATAAGAGGTTAATCTGATAGTTTTTGGTACTCCATCATCCAAAATCCTAGCTAGATCATTTGAACCAAGTAAGAACAAATACATTTTGTATTTGTCTGTTTATGCTCTCAAAATTACAAGCCAAAACCAGGCTCACAAGCACTCTACAACTCAGTTTTACTCAGCTATATTCAATTGCCGCTTTGCTGCGAGAGTAACTAGAGAGACACCTCTCCATTTGAAACTGTAGCAGAAGTAACTGTAGCACTTACTCTATCACTGAAAACAGCTGTAAGGACAAGCTCCTGAAAACACAGCATATTCAAGCCACAAACGGGGAGATAAAAAGCACCCAGACCCCATGAAAACACCAAACTGTTGCTTGAGGGATTTTCCACTGCAGAGCTTTAAGGAAGACTATAGAGACCAAATGCCTATAGAGACCACAGCTTCCACAAACCTATCTAAGCAGGGGGGGAAAGCACATGTGGTCAAACACGCAGTTTTGCATACCAGTGGAGAATCAGATTAGAGAGAAAACCTGTACTATAATATATGCACCTGGGAATGACCTGTCTCACCCAAAAGCAGTAAGTTTACCACTATAACTCTCAGTAGATTTTGGTTCATTCCTATAAGTAATGACCAAAAAGTTTCTCAGAGCACAAAACCATTATAATAGTGTCTTTAATTCCTCCTGTCAGGTTTTCACACCCGATACATGCTCAAAAAATAGATCTGTGTAATTTCAGATATTGTTACATAAAGTTTCCTGTCCAACACTCTCAGGAGTTTCCCACTATTTCACAATCATGTATCAAAACTTGAGAGTTATCTTACACGAACGGTCTTCATCCTCTTTGACCAGTACTTCTCCTTTGATTCGGGCTGCAAGCTCATCAGCAAACGATGTCGGTCTTTTCTTTTTCTGAGGAGTAGGGAAAAATAACAGCATATTCCTTATATGCAGTTCTGTTACCAGTTTGATGCAGTTGCATTGTATTCTACAGCCTCAGTTGTACAATTTCCTATCTACACTTTGATTGAAGCACTCATAAGAGGCAATGCAGCTTTCTATTAAGAATGCAATTAGGAGATCATGCATGCATCAAGGAAAAGCCATTTCTAGTCCTCCACGACAATACAGTTTTTAATATCATCTCATTTTGGGAACACAACCAGCAAGAAGCATTTACCACACATAAATGCAACAATTTCTTAATGACATTTAAAGACAGCTTTGATGCTAATTTAGGGTGCAGGATTCCACCAGTTTAAAGAAGCAAAACTGGAACAAACATGTTGAAAGACCATACAGGATTCTTACAGGCCCTCTCTACAGGATCCCATCTCATGTAACCAAGAGTTACTGTTATAATCACACCTTTCAGATTTTTCATGAGGGAAGTCAAAAGTCTATCCCCACAGAGTCAACATTTACTTACAGTCCTTGTGCTTACCTCTATGTCTCCATCCTCCTCTTCCTCTTTTTCAGAGTCAAAGAGATCACCACCATCATAATCTTCTTCATCACTCATCTGTGCTGTCCTCTAAGAAAAAAAATAATACCCTGTTGTGTTCTCCTGAAGTTGGCATACAAAAGGATAAGCAAAAAAAAAAAAAAAAAATCCACCTCCTTAGATAAAATATTCAAAGCAGATTTACTGAAAGGATGGAAACATTCAGCCAGTTTGAGGTACTGCACAACTTTTAGAGGTACGAACAGAGTGCCTCTAGCTGCAAGTAACTTGCTGTATTCTCTAGTACACCTCTATAGTGCATCACCAAACATTTCTGGATTGGGGCAACTGAGGACAATAAGGCTGGCCTCACAAGGAGCGTACTGCTACCATACACAAGCCTGAACTGCTTTACCTGCCCAATTTCCCTTAGTTTACTAACTGCTCTCCACCAAAGACCTAGTAATTATGCCTTATTTCTGGAACGCTGAGATTAGCTACTACAAACTTTTGCCATTTTGAGCTATTCCAAATGTAGATAGCAGTATCTTAAAATATAGTACTAAGTTACTAAGTACTTAAAATACATCATGCATACAAAGTTACCCTATGAAGACCAATACAACTTCACATAACTAACATCTGAGTGCTTTTGTAACTTTGCTTTAACAATTTTAAAAAAGGGTTGCTTTTTGAAACACTGTTCTTTTGGCCCTCATCTTCTCAGCCAGAGGGTCCCCACTAAAAGTCCCTTTTTCACTGATACATTTAACATGGATAAGATTCCTTCCCCTAGCACCAACAGTTGAAGTCAGGCTTGAATTTATAAACCTAAGCGTTTTTCTCTTTTCATTTTTTACCCAAATAGTCACACTTTCCAAATGTTTCATGCTGTTCTTATCTTTGATTTCATGTCATACCCAGACTGCATTGTTCCTTACTTCCTGCTTTGCAAGTTTAGAATTTTGATCAGACACAATAATCCCTCAGGAACCTAGCTCTCCTAGGGTTGATTCTTTCAACTCTCTTGGCTCTGAAGTTATTGCTGAGGAAAACACACATCAGGCAATGCTTTTGCACATATGCTTTTCATCTAATGACGGCTTGCAAGCATGTCTTTAACCCCAGTAGAGGTTCAATTGCACAATACAATGCCACCTAGTCAGGACAACCTACCCATACAAAGTTATACAAACCAGGCTTAAATAAGGCTTTTAATAGTTAACTGTCTAGAGCTCTGATCTCCTTCCTCTTTATTACATTCTCACTCTGTCTCAAGCAGAAAGTCTTTCAGGTGGTACCAAGGTGTATAACCGTACCGTCTTTTGGTCATCTTCACTAGGGTTTCCAAATTCATCATCTGATTCCTGGAACATAAGAGACCAAAGACAAGCATCACACACTGCTTCATTCAGTGGCTAAGGGATAGGGCTCAAAGTCCAGACTTGCTTAGGTTTGGGTATTCACATCTCCTCACTGCAAACGCGCGATTGTTTGCCCACCACTGACCATCTTCATGAAAGGAGCTCAGCAAAGCATCACTGAGTTAGCAAAGAAAGCAAGCTCCATTTCAGTGACTCACAAGGGATTAAACTTTAATTGAACAAGGATACCAAAAACAAATTCCTAAGGAAAAAGGGAGTGCTTCTACAACACAGCCATAAACCAGAGACATTCCAGCTAAGGCAGACAAAATATCAGAAATTGTTATTCCAATGCAGTGGATTCATAAGGCAAAGCCTGGAGGTACATCACTGAAACCTGTTTAAATTTATTCCTGTTAGTTTCCATTCCATTCTTTGTCACTGTAACTTACAATAAATTTGCCCTCCATCAATTCAATTGTTCATTGCAAAAGCTTCAAGCTGATTTTGCTTCACAATGTGAGACTAAACTGGAATAAAAAATTTCAGTCTGAAATATTCTACTATAACAGCAGTTAGAGCCAACACCACTTTACCACTCTTCTGAAAGGCTGCGGAGGAAATTATAGTGTAAGAACAGTAACAGAAAAATACATTCACAACTGACACAGAGAGCGTACATTGCAATACTGTCTTGATACCACACATGGAAAACCAAGGTAGGTAATGGCCTCGCAGGTAAACAAAAACTCACGAATACTTATGCAAAGTAGCTAGTACTCTGTTGCTTACCTCTTCATCCTTTTCTTCGCTGTCAATCACACTTCCACGATCACTATCTACCGAACCTTCTATTTTAAATGAAAATAGAAAAGTTAAGATCAGGCATGACATCTCCACACACAGCTTGCTGGTCAGCAGACATACCTACTGCAACTTTAAAGGCTTTGTGATGAGAACTAAATATCAGGTAAAAAAGAATGGTTTGAAAGTGCTTTGTAGTCTGCTGAAATTCTAGCATTTTGTGTTTCCAATACACAGAGCACAAAGTACTGACAACTCATATTTGGAAAGCTGGTTGTTACAGCATAGTGCACATTTCCCCAGCTAACTGCAGTATGCAACTAAACGTGCAAAACCACTACGCAGTATCACACAAGCTATTACAATTAAGACCAAAGTCTCAAATTAGGAGCTAGTTACTCCCATAGAAATAAAAGGTCATGCTAGCACATACCTTCACTAGTCAGATCTCCAAGGCCAACATCATCTTGTTCCATGAACTGCTGAGAGCCAATCAAGTAAGGTAAAGGCCTGTCAATATAGAGATCCTAGAAAGAGACAACATGAAGTCTTTCTGACATCTAGGAACAGCTCTACATTACTAATGAGCCCTACAACCCTTATTTTAAGGCAAGGAAGATACAAACTAGTTTCATGTGAATCCCACCAGACATACACTTCAAGTGGGGTGGGCCAACTGAGATTTATTCCTTTCAACACTGTCAAAGAACATGGGCTACTTCTATTTGCGTGGTCCCAGCACATTTTCTAGATGTCATAATAACATAAAAACATCCTTGCAATTCCTACATCTAGGGTTCTTCATTACCGGTACAGTAAAAACTGACTATGAAGATACCGTTTGTACCTAAAAAGCATGACATTTAAAGGTGCCCTTCCACCCAGAACTCAGACTTCCATTTCCAAGTTCACTACCACTGAACTAATCCCTTAAGGGGCGCCATTCCTTAATGATAAGCCCAACTGCAAGACAAGCAGGCTACACAAGAAAATAGCTCAGCAAGGAGCATCTCTGCTTTAGATATAGTCACCAAATCCTCTTTTTAGATAAAGAACATCAATTTTTAACCAACACAGTGACACTGCTTGCAGAAGTGAAGAGCAAATCCAACAAAAACGAAACACAAACACAACGCTCCCAGCAAGAACATGTCTCTCTACCTTTGGCTCAAGTATCAGTTCCACCCTTTCATTACTTTCTTCCTCTTCAGAGTCAGAGTTGCCTGCTTTGATGTCTAGCTGTTCAAAAGCACTGTCTAGTACTTGCAACCCATAATTCACTGCTTCTTGGATTTGGGGATCAGATCAGCTTCTTTCTGTTCACGTGTCCTTTCCTTCAACAAGAAAAAAAACACAATTGCCATTGCATTTTATTCTAGACTCAATCTCACTGCAACATGCATGAGAAATTTAACTTTTTTTTCCTTAATTCACCTTTATCAACGCGGTGAACAGAGATGTTCTAAACACCCCTACCAGCACAGCACTATCCTATTTGTGCTTTCAGCTCATCAAAAGAACCTTTGTGGTATAATACACCAAAATTATAAGATATATAAAAAAGCTCTGAGTTTTTATCCCTGGGAATTGTAGTCAGATTCTGCTTCCTTAATTCACTACCTCTGAATCCAATAAGGCCTGAGGCCTCAATTCTCTTGCTGAAAAATATGCATAGCTGTTGAAAAATCAACACAAGTCTTGTCTACTAGATTACAATATTGAGTTTGGGGAGGCTCTAACAGGTTATCATAAGCTTCAATACTACTTTTCAATGTTATGTTTGAACGACATAAGCTTATAAAGTAGAAAGACTTCAAAGGAGAACGGAAACAGTTTGATTTGTAAGCTCATGGAAGTAAATACTCATGGAAGCTTAAGGTAACTACCTGCTCTGTTTTGTCTCCAACATCAGCTTTGGGAATCGGCTCTTCCACTTCTTCATCATATACTCGCTAAAATTCAAGCACAAATAACTCAAGTAAGAACAACATACTGCTGCAAGGGCTAAATCATGAGGACTGCCAACAACAACAAAAAAATACACTGTTAATGTATGATTAAACTATACATTAATTCATGAAATATTAAAAACAGAACAAAACATAGATGATGCCAGGCGTCTTCATAGCCTCCTTCATGCATTGCAGTCATTATCAAGTTCCTATCACGCAGCCTCTCAAGCCAACTGAGGTGACTCAAGACTGCAAATGTCACCGCAGTAGAAGACAAGTTGGCCATTTAATTCCATTCACAGATTGACCTAAATATGTTTAAAATAAAATACACACAATACTATTTAACCCTCTATTATTAAGCTGTTCTAGAAGCCTTCAAAATCAAGCCTAGATTTACTTATGATGTGTCAGGTTTTGTCATCTAGCAGCTTTTCCCCCTCTTTTCTATATATCCTTCTCTTGTTCTTACAGAGAAGGGTCACATCCTCCCTCAGATTTCAGTTTGTTCTGATGATCCCTCCATCCAGTACTTTTGGTATTCTATTGTAGGAACAGCTACAAGGAGACACAGGGAAATAAAAAGCACTCCTTGAATCTGCAAACTTGAATCCAAATCTCTCAAGCACAGATGAAAGTTATCCCCTTGGAAGAGACAGGGCTCTTTCCATTGCTAAATTGAGAACTAGAAGTGAGGACCCATTTCTGTGGGCTTAAATTTGGGCACAACGTTTCGAAGTACCCAAGACTTAAGACATTTGGTACAAACTGTTCTCAGCAAAATTGTTAAGCTGAACAGCAAAGGTAGGCCAGTAAAGACACTGCTGTACTGAGGAAAAAAAAAAAAAAAAAAAAAAGCAACATCCACAACAGAAACCCAGGTTTTCGTTGCCTTGTCCTCTGCCAGCATCTTTCCAATAATGGCATCATGGCTTCAGAGGAGATACATGTGGCCTGCGAGGAATGCTGATCAAAACAAAATACTTGATAAAGGCCAGTGCTAGGGAAAAAAACAAAACCCACAAATGTGTAAAACTATTAAAGCTCTACATCTTAATTACACATTTGCTATTAGCAATACAGTATCATAAGGGGCTTTCACATCTTTCTTGTAACCTTTCCAAAGTCGCAACATTCACAAAACGGTACGATTCACTAACAGGCAGCTCTTCCTGACCAAATATAATAGACAACCACCTGCAGACTAGCACCTTTAATTTTACATTAAAAGCAGTTTGTGTAACAGCACTGAGCAAGCTTACAGCACTGTACAGCATTCTTTATATTTAGACAACCAAGTGCTACATTCATGCTACCTGTAAAGATGTGCCAAGGCACCCCAGAGATCCCAACTCACTCACAATCCTGGAAAGGAAATCCCGATCACCACATCACACATAAACAAGGAGGTAAGTAACTCAGAAGAGGCAAAAGGGAATCTGCACATCTTGGACTATGCATCACTCACGAAAGATTTGGGAGACCTTTTAAAATAAAGTGTTTATAAGCCACTCCGTCTCTAAACCAACACTTGCCACAAAGTGAAAGCATTTTTACCAGTTATAGCGCGTGGACACGCCAGGGTTTGAAGCACAAGCTTGACACCACACACCAATATACTCACGTTCTCTATGAACTGCGTGTTGGACAACATGAGAAAGTCGTTGAAGACATTGTGGAGGCGGCAGTCCGCGGCTTTTGTTTCACTGATCAGCCCGTCCACTTGCTTCTTGATCTCGTGCGTCCTGGAAATGGTTTGCTGGGAGAACTCTTGCAGAAAACGCAGCAGCTGTTGTGGACAGGGGAAGGCAGCGCTCGGGGGCAGCTCCTTCTGCCCCCCTGCGCCACAGCCGGCTGCGATCGCGCCCTCACCGCCACGCACACGCCTAGGTCCCGGCCCTCTCCATCCCCGTCCCCGGTCCCGCTGCTCACCCCGGCGTCCGAGGCCAAGGACCAGCTCTGGCTGCCCTTACGGATCTCCTCCAGCGACCAGGGCCGCTCCCACACCGGCGCCGGCTCCGCCGCGTCCCGCGCCCCGTTCATCATCTGCGGGAGAAGGGCCGTGAAGCGAGGGGCAGATGGGCGAGGGGCCGGGGCCGGGGCCGGGGCCGGGGGCCGGGGGCCGCCACTTCCACCCTCCCCGCCGCTCACCGTGACCACGGGCCGGGCCGCGCCGCAACCCCGGGCGCCGCAGTCAGCTGAGCGCGGTCATGTGAGGCCCGGCCCGGCACGGCCCGCCCCGAAGCCTCCCGCCCAGCGGGGCGAGGCCTGCGTGAGGCCGGGCCGGGGCGGCAGGGGGCGCGGCGGCGCCGCGGGAGCCGGGTGCGGGGCAGGCGGCAACAGGCGGGCCGCAGGCCTCGGTGTGTGCGTGGCTGAGGGGAACAACCAGCCCTCCGGGCACACGCCGCCCTCCTCAGTGCCGGTTCTATAATAAGATACCATCGCTAAGCTGGCTCAAACCTTCAGCCTTAGTCGCATTTAAAGTATTTTAATAGACATAATAAAGCAGAAAATCAAAAAAGTACAAGTAGACAAATGTTTGTTCAGGATCGTTTCACAACAATGTCCTGAGCAAGGTTGTAAAAATGCTACACAGATGGGATTAATCTAAAATTATTCTCCAGGCTCTTAGTGTTTTGCCATAGTTCCTTCCTCTGCAGCATTCCAAAAAGCAGCAAAGCCTTTAGTTAATTTTCCATATTTATTGAAATGTGGGATTAAATCCAACAAGTTCTTGGTTGTTAATGCAAAGTGTTTGTCTGCTTGGCACAGAACTTTGTGTGTTACAAAACGTGGTGTTTATATGCTCTATGTGTCGTGATGCTGAAAAATTCAAGGTCTTGCAACCAGGCAGCTTCAGGTCTGAGGACCTTGTGGATTAGGTTCCACTAGGAAAAAAAGAAAGACAACAACATGGAACCTAAATGTTCCTTAGGGAAAATTGTTTCTTTGAGACATGTACACCAATCTCTGAGCAGATGGGGCTACAAAGAGCACAATAAAAATCTGCCTTCATGAAGGTCCAACCTAAACATTATTGTCAGGCACCCAAAGAACATTTCAATCCCAAAATTCCTTTTGGAGAAGAATTTTGCTATATTCCTTGTAGAGGTTAAAGAGAAGATGACAACAAGAAAAATCACTTGCTGTTCCCTCCAGAACTTTACATATAAGTATACAATGTAATGTACCAACAATCACATTTATCATCAGGGACTGATCTGCATGCTAAGAAACAGACCATGTAAGACTGCACAGAGCTGAGCTGCATGATACCCATGCTTACAGGCATGCCTGAGCTCTGTGGCATAGCTTGCTATTTCTATGTGACATTGAGATCTGTATTTGTGTAGTTCAGATTCCCTAGGACCTTCCAGAGCAGGGCAGAGTGCTTCTGGAATCAGGCTGGGGGGCAAGCTTTTCCTGCATGGCCACCAGTACAGAAGTTACAGCTCCTTGCCATTCTTGTGGTCCTACTGCTCTGCTTTGTGAATTTGCAGCGGTGTGAGAGGAGCCAGAGGTCTTCTGGTGGGGCTCTGAAAGGCTGCAGTGGAAGTGTTTAAGGTGGGGTCAAACAGTCAGAAGGTTACTAGAAGTCCTTGCGGATTGCAAAGGTGGGCCAGAATACAGGGCACAAGAAGTTTGAAGAAAACATACACAAAACAGAGTTGAGAAACATGGCACAGACTGCAATTGCTGCTTTCTTCTCCTGGACATCCCTCCAGTTTCTGGTGAAGAACTAGCACAGTATAATGGGTTGCTATATTTACGCAGACATGATGCAAGAGGAAACAAACTTCCACGGACCTCTTCCCGGTCCTATTTCAGTCTGTTTTCTGTAGTGAAGCTCCATGGCAGAGAAAGTCACTGACCATCCAGAAACTGCTTGTTAGCCTTGTCTCTAAACATTTACTATCCCAGACTGCTGCCAGCTCATGAATCTTCTGGTTGGTTCTGGTAAAACAACACTTAGGACTGGAGGCAATAGCAATGAAAGTTTGCTGTTCTGATCTAGAATCTTGCTTACATACAGAGTTGGCATCAGGAATATGAAATTACAGCTGGTTCTGGGGATTTCCCAACTGAGCTGGAGACACAGATGTAAATATGTGTCTGGAGTTTGCCTCCTCAATATGATAAGGAAATTAGCTGAGCTTAGACTGAGCAGTGGAGGGTTCATCCTGGCATACATTAGTATTCTGTGCTGTAGCAACCTGGATGACTTTCTCCTGGCTTAGGTCCCTAAGCTTCCTTCCTCTGGAAACTAAGGCATGGGCTGGGGAGAAAAAAGGGTGAGACAAGTATGAGAAATGGTTGGAGGTACC
This sequence comes from Cygnus olor, assembly GCF_009769625.2. Lineage (NCBI taxonomy): Eukaryota > Metazoa > Chordata > Aves > Anseriformes > Anatidae > Cygnus > Cygnus olor. The sequence goes on from NC_049175.1 coordinate 18,584,701, forward strand.
CAGACCAAAGAGCACAGTAAGACTCCTTAATCCACCAGTTTAAGTGTCGGTTGTCCTAACCACAAAGCATGTTCTTTATGTTCACAAAGAAACATCTGCAAGCATCGGTACAAAAAGCAACTGCAAAGCAAAGGAGAAAATCCAGTATTTACACTCCTGCACAAGCTGACAACTCGTCTTCAATAGCATCCACAATGATTCCCACAGGCCCATGGAACTGCACAGGACTTTTCACAGCTGCAGAATGGCTGCAGAAGGCTAAAGACAAGATGATGGAACCTTGAAAATCATTTGGAGGCCAGTGGTGTGCACTTGGTATGTATGACCACAGTTATTGCCTCTGCACAACTTCTACAGAGCTGAGGGCAAACATTTCCATTTGGAATGGATCCTGACTACTCTCAAAGCAAGTAGTAGGTTGCTTTGTCCAGAAATATCCCAAAAGCAACATGGCCAGCTTTAAGGGAGATATCGTGTATGCTGTATTTGCTTCTAGACCATAAGCAACTATTTTAAGCACAGAATAATTTCTAAACCCCATATGCTGACTATGAAATAAAAAAATATATATTCTGAGTTGGTACAGGGCTATTAGAAGGATCATCTGATTTTTTTTTCTTTTATTTATTTTTAAACTCTTTGGATGAAGCATTTACTAAATTCATATTAGTGTTTGTTCATGAAGAATTTACAGCTTACAGTAGACAAAGATTTAGGATCTTGATGTGAAATTTGATATCAATTTAAATATAATTCTCTCTTCTTGAGAATCCAGGGTAACAATATGCCATATGGCTAGCCTGGATAATTTTTTTTTTGTAGGTAAAACCTTTGGCAGAAGTACTGCTTTCTGTTGCCTTAAATTTGAAATGCTAACAAAAGCTTAAACAGACACAGCATTTGGTTAATCTCACAAATGTTTACAAAGTGTTTTTTTTTTTTTAAAAAAAAAAAAGAATACCACAACCAGCTTTCCTAACACAAAGTAAATATGTTTTTTATAATTCTAGAACAGGATGCAAACAAAAGAAACAGTTCATTTACAATAAAAAGATAAGCTCCTTTATCATGCCAGGAAAAAAAAACAGAACACCACACTTGATTGTTCTTCATTTTTCCTGCCACTCCTCATCCTTCTGCATATATTGTGTTGTATAGGTTGGTACAGACATGGATTGAGATGCAGCTGTCGAAGCCCTGCAATTACTAGAACTTGGGGCTGGCTACTGAAGTCAGGGCTGGAGTGTGCCTCGGTGCCTGGTGCACAGTGTAGAAAGGAGTGTCTATAGCTAGAAATAAGCACATGCACTGGACCTGCCTGAAGCCCCCAGGGCTACTTCCTCCTCTGCTGGTCAATGCATGACAGACCACACCACTTGTGTATCAGAGAATTCATCTCAGGGAATCCAAAATCAGCTGACCTTTCCTTTAAAATAATTAATTATAACCTGTGTGTCAGAAATTAGCAGACTGTGATTACCCATTACCTAAAAGTCCTTGCTGCCAGATACTCAGTCAAATTAAATGGATTTTTCTTGCTGAAATAAGTTGTCATACAAGCAGGAAAAACAAAACAATAACCAAAAACCAGACCAAAACAAACCAAAACAAAACAGGGCTGATAAACTCATTTCAGGTAACTGAAAGTCCTAAAGAAGGAAAAAGAGCAGAACTGCTAGCCCTCTAAAAGAACCTGGGCTCAGACACACATGACTTTGCTGGCTCATCAGTTACCCCATGTGGTTTTTGTTCCTAAAAGTTAATCTCTAATGATAAAACCGTGGTCTTAGAGAATAACCATTACCCTGGAATTCCCTTGCAGTAGGGCAGGACTGCCTAGTGTGTGAGGAGGCAGGGGAAGGTGAGTATCGGGCTCCATCTCTGAGGACTGAAGTCCTCTATAGTCAGTTAGTAAGCTCTGAAACTTGTAACCTCCAACACACTTAAGCAAGCCACCCAAACAATGCATCAGGTCAATATCAGAATCAACAAATAAAAAAATGCTCAAATCATAGTCCCATGGTTGTCCCATTCATTCTTTATCAAAAAATGGAAATATGAAACTCACATGAGTAGTGAAATATTTCTACCTTCCCACTTTTGTAAATAGGTTGAGAAATCACACTTCCCGTATCAGTTGATATATCATACTTGATAAAGCAACAAGGATGCAGGAAAACTGTGAGTTTATGTTCCCACCATATGACCCTGGTTTTGATCCAGCAAAGCCTTTACCAAGCCTATGCTTGAGAACAAGGAGTGACTTCACTGGAGACAATTCAATTACCCACACGTCTAAAGCCAGGGGCATATTTAAGTGCTTTGCTTGATTCAAGCCATAAGATCTAATCTGAAGAATGCAGAAGTTCACAGGTGTTTTCCAACCTTCTTTGGTGGACTTGGAACTTAGTTAAGCGAAAACTGCTATTTCCAATATATGTAAACTTTAGTTCTCTGTGTGATTTCTGTACAAATATTTGTCTGTATGGTATATGTATCTTAGATGGAATCGGCAGTGAACATTGCAAAATCCTTGTTCTTCCATCGAGGATTAGCCCACCACAAGGACAGATGTCTTCTGGTGGAGCAGGAGCTAAAAGTGAAAGCTTTGATGATAGAAAGTAAGAACATGCAGCTTACATTTAAAAAGAAGGGAAAGGCATATTGCTTTTTAAGTGAATTTGGATAGATCAAAACTATACATACTTAGACGAGAAGCTGAAGGCAGTTACAAAGGGAATAAAGCTGCAGGATAGTTTAGAAGCATACCGAAGAATTCATGCTAGGTTCTGTGTATGCATATTCATATAAGCAACACTGCTCGAAAAACTATTAAAGGATCATTAAAGGACTTTTAATTGCTGTTAATAGACTGCTGTTGCAGTGCATACATCAATCCTGGCACACAGGAATGGCACAACAGCGGCAAATCACCGTCTTTCTATCACCCCAAATCAGCCTGGTAGGATTTCATACACCCCTGAAAGAAGGTGAATTCAGCTCCTTTGAACTGAATCCCTTCCACCTTGCTTTACACTGTTGCTGCTGGCTTGTATCTCCTGCTGCTCCAGCCCCCTCGGGTGGGCTGGCTGCTCTGGGAGACCTGCTCGTCCAGCCTCAGTTTGCCCAGGCAAAGGCAAGCGATGGTCCGAATATCTGCCGCTCACAACAGGCTCACAACAGGCTGGATAAATACTGGGTCATACTGGGCTGCCTGCTGGAAGGTCCCAGAAAAGTACTTGTAACATCTAGAAAAATAATACTATGATAGCTGGGCAGGATGAGCTTTTCAGGTATTTCTCCAAGTGTCAACACTTCTGAGAAAGTGCTGAGAAATGAGAAGCTGAAAGAGACCAGACATGTTTAGCAGCATTCAACTGGGAAATTAGGAAAGGTCCAAGTAGTGGTTGTCATACCAACAAAGCCCTACAAATGTTTCCTGATGCCTTGGGCAGACCTTCAAGGCAGTTTTGTCTCTCTTCTTCCTGTATGACAACAGGTGAAAAGCAAATCAGCACGTTATTATGGAAACAATCATTCTTGCAAAAAGTGTATTAAAATCATCTCACTGGAAGTGTAGCGCGATCTAAGACTTGAGGAAGAGACTGGGGAAACAATTCTCTTAAAGCAAGATCTGTGTGTCCTGAAACGGGAGGTTCAAAGACACTCGGAGGAATGCCAGCCTACCAGCAGACAATGAGCAGCACGGCTGGCAGGGCTCCAACGTGTTTATCAAGAGCTCATTGACAGAAGAATAAGGTGTTCTGCCTAACAAGTGCCTTGAAAGCAAAACCAGTCTTGCTTTGAGCTGTCTATGAAAAACCACAAAAGGACAGGCATAAAATTTCTTGTCAAGCCCAAGGTGACCTGGGGTTAGCAAAGCCTGAACATGGTAGGTGAAGGGAAGGGAATAACGTAAATCTGGTACGAGCCATAGGTGGGTACACATGGTCAACAGTTCCTCTACACTTGTATGGTTCATCTATATCAAGTGATCTGGGTGAAAACATAAACTCATTGTTGGGAGAGTTTGCAAACAATGCTTAATGAGTCAAATACTAATTAAAGTTGTGCTGATGGTGAAATAAACTGCGCTTGCTTAATCTATGCTTTAGAGATTTTTTACAGTTTGTAGAAATGGGAATTTTGCATGAATATCAGTGGGTCTGAAAAGAATTCAGGGATGGAAAGCCAAAGTTCTGTACTTAGAAAAATATGGTGCTTAAGATAGCAGTGGTGATACAGCAAAGGCAATAGGTCTTTTCTTAATATCTGGGGTTATTTTCACAGCATAGGCAAACTTCCATGTCTTTTTCTCTATTCAGTTTTTAGATGAGATACTGTCAAATTGGAGACTGTTCAGAAATGGGTTACAGGAATGAAAGGAAATCAGGACTACACACCTGATGGCTAAAACTAGTGTACTCATCTGAGAGAAGTTATAAGCTGACTTGACAGCCTATAAGCACAGACAAGAGGAAGATTTTGATGATAAAAGACTATTACCAGGTATGCAGGAAGCAAAGGATGAAAAACAAAAGTTATTCATTTTTTCTCAGTGACATAAACAAGATTTTCATGAAATGAGAGTTTTAAAACACGTAGTGATTATAGCAGAACAACAACAAAGAAGAGACAGGTGTGTAGTCTGTAAAATTGAATGCTTATGAACTTTTCATGAATTATGTATTTTTTCCTAAGTGATTATTAAACCTGCACAGACTTCAACTTCAGCATTTACTCTAAGGGGATCATGGAATTATGATGTGATGTACTACAATTTTGTTGTTGTTTTTCCTGCTGAATTCTTTGGAATGAGCACATCCAAAAGCTAAATTAATTATTAATAGTTCTCAGAAATACACAGCGCATGGAAGTGTGTGAATGACAAATTCTCTTTCTACCACTCCAAAATATCTAAAACTCTGTGAATAGTTTAATTGACTCTTACAACAAATAAACCCCAAATTGTTTAGTTTATAGTACAGCCGAATTTTATTTACTATTCCAAACTTTCTAAATGTAATCATAAAATCATAGGCTAAATTCCTTAATCTGGTGATCAGTCTCATGTGGGAATGAATTTTCTATTGCTTGCTATCATCCATAGCAAAGTATTTATTTTTAAAACATAGGCCACAGCTTATTATTTCTTTCTGAAAAGAGGCTGCAGGAGTAAGAGAAAGCAGAGTATTTGATTAGCACTCTGACATTTTTCACTTGTGAAAGCATTTTGCACATATGAAAGTGGTCACATACTCTATCACAGTTACTCAAATCAAAACCTGAACAGTCCCACAAGAACAGCAGGCGGCTTTTGATTTGTTAGAAAATACTTCTTTTAGTTGAGGAGAGAGAGAAATGTTGCAGTTGATCCAGCTTTGATTAACATCTGAATGTTAAGAGGTTTTAATAGTGCTATTTCCAAGTGCCTTTGATTATCTTGCAGTACACACAGTAGCATTAAATATGCATATCCAAAGATCTGGCAAGAGATCTCTAAGCTATTAATTCCTTGTTTCCTATTCTAAGCACGTTCCAGCCCACTGATAGAAGAAATGATCATTGTGGATTCCTCCCACTCCTGAAAATTACCTGGACTAACTGTACAGTTCTGCCTACAGCTTACCTAGCAATACTTGAATTTTATCAGAAAGGCATTTTTTCTAATCATAACGCTTCTGAACAATACTTGATTCTGGGCTCAACTCTTTACTCACGTCAGTGCTGTACAGAATCAAACTTTGCCAGCTGGCAAAATTTCAGCAATTTCTTCAGAAATTTCAACATAAGTGCATTTGAGTTGAGCAAGCTATTTTTCTAGACTTAAATTGCTCAACATAAAGGTACCATAAAACATTTGCTTTCAGATTCCACAACAAAGCACTTGTGGAGATCTTCTGAGGACTTGGAGCTCTTTGGGAGCTACACATTACACAATGGTGAGTAAAGGCTTAGCTTTTTTTATGAGGAAGGTACAGATCACTATATGTTTTAAAACTGCAAAAGAAGGATATTTGAAAGATTCACCTAATTATGCCTATATCTATATCCCTATTAGATATGGATGTATTCCGTTAAAAACTGACAGAAGATTCAAAGAAAGACACATTTATGAAGATTACTGTGAATTTGGGTTTTGCTTTGTAATGATTTGAAAAAAAAAAACAAAACAAAACTACATATATCTCTCTAGGTATTTCACCTGCTGTTATCCTTTTTTCAGAATTGTTTGTGAGAATATTCAGAATATTGTAACGTATAGATATGAAATAAAGCATAAAACATAGCCCCTTTACAACAAAATGTATAATACAGTGTACTCGTTCTGTTTTTCTCTTTTGATTTATAAAGACATGTCCTGTTTCAACTTTTCAAGCCTCCAAATTTGTTTGCAGAATCTGAATCAACAGTTAGGTATTGCCAAATAGATAGACAAAGCCCTATGGCCCAGTTTTCCTCTAATTTGTGCTCACCTAGTCCCCAAAACTACAGACATCAATTACTACTTCTGATGATAATCTAGGGAATGGCATAAGTTTTAAAGAAGAGTTAGCAGTTTCTTTAATATATGTAGATTTGGAGATGAAGGGAGAAATTATCATCTACTTATTTCTTTGCTTAAGCTTTCCTTAGGGCTTGTCTTGTCTGTAATCAGTTGGAAAAGACTTTGTTGGACAAGGTAATATGGCACCTCATTTCACATTAATTCATCCAGTTGCAAAGTCCATTAAATCCAGTTCAGAAGATCCTGCTCTGCAAGATGGCTGGTGGCATTCCCTTTTTAAGAGAGCAAACAAGCAGAAAATATTCCTTGAGGTGCCATGCTCTTGAAAACCCAGAACAACGCAACCCTTATGTTGAACTAGAAATCCTTGCCATTAGTGTGACAGTAACAACGTCACCTATTTTTTAATAAAGGACATTGTTTCTGCCACTGCTCATTGATATCTTCTGTGCTCAGCCTGATTATATGTGGCACCTTTGCTGCTAGCTAATTGTTACTTAGCTGGTGTACCGGTTGGTTGTTCCAGAAAAAGGTCAGTTCAGAAGTGGTTAGACACCACACACTTCCCCTTCTCTTTCTGTTCAAATCCAATAGAGGGTCCAGAACTTTGCTCTTTAGAGAGAGGAGCGTGCCCAGTTTCACCTAACTGACATTTCTTTGAATAGCAAGATAAGGACAGATGTTGGAGCAAACTAAAGACAAAACATTCACAGAACACAGCCCAGGACAGCAAACGACAAATTTTAGCCATTACTATAAAGACATGAGTACAGCACTCAGACTTCTGATAGAAGTAGCCTGTGCAACTGCAAACCTCTGCACCAGTTCGGAGGAAGCACCACCACCACATGCTCTGGACAACTAATATAAAGCTAGCAGCATCACAAGCCTATTGAGAGAGATCCTCTGTGGAAAACTACAGGTCCCCAAACTCACATAGCCCCATACACCTGCACAGCATGAGTAGCCCCACAGATCCACTCCAAATGCCTTAAGAGAAGCCTTATGGGAGACCAATTTTAATGTTACATATACTTTCCTACAACTTCACAGAACAGGAGGTACTTGGACAATGTTCCTTTGACTGGAAACCATGGAATTAAAGTTTGAGAGTTTCAGTCTTTCTCCTTTGCTTTTCTCCTTCTGGCTATGGTGTTCACCATGGCAGTTGGCTCTATTCTACCCCAAAGCCTCAGGAACCCCAAATGGCAGAGCCACTGTGGACATTAAGCACTGTACCTTTCCCAGACCAGTCCATAGTCTCTTCCCCTCCCTTTCACAACACCAGAAATGCCCCTCGGCCCTGTAAGAAAGAAGCACCTAAAATAGCAAGTGTCTTCCAACACAGACAGAGGAGATTCCCCATGGCTCTCCATGGTTCAGAAATTTTCACTCTTTTGACATTTATGGTTCAAGTAGTTCAAGGTAAGTAGCAGAGCTGTCTAAAACCAAAGCCTCTCATTGTTTTTTTCAATCTCACTTCCAAGTTGCAACAGCCTCTGGAGTTTAGAACAGCAACTATTCATTTCACAATCCTTTTGTGTTGATCTGCAAGTGCTATCAAGAAAACTGAAGTATGTTCCTCACTGCTTCTCATTCTCTGGCCATTCCTAAACTTTTGCCTTAAGTTATCCAGCTTGAGGAACTCATCAAAATAATCTGGGGCTCCAGACCCTCTACCCCAGTAAAAGTACCCTTACAAAGTTATGCAGGCCTTTTCAGAGAAGTCCTGGGTGTTCAGCAGGTCCCAGCTGACACCTCTGAAGAGCTCTTGCAGATGTTTATCTGTTGCCACCGCTAGCCAAGAAGAAGGATGACCAGACCTGTGTGTGCATGTTTTGACAAGATATTTCACACGCTGCTAAGCAGAATATACAGCACTGGGATTCTGCCCCAAGGCACTAATTTGTGTCTCTTCTCTATCCAGCCACTTATTTCACAAAACTTATCAGAATCTAATTAGTTATGCGATCCAAAGATTGCCAAAATTTTGGTGCAATTGCTGTGCTCAGAAGTGAAACACTGGGATGCTACACAGACAGTGATGTACAGGAGAAATAGCTAAACATGACTCAAAGGCAATAAATAAAGCACTAATAAGAATCTGACAGGGCTTTTAAGTCTACTATGGAAGCTTTTGGTGATTTCTAGAGCTTGGATTTTGACAGGGAGGGATGCTGCAGACACGTTTATGTTACATCATTTTGTCTCTTCCCATGCAAGGAAAATGTAGTGAAGTATCTGGATTTCCCTTTTCCAACATTTTCATGTGCACATAAGGTTGTTTCTAACTCTTGTTTCAGGTTCAGTGACTTATCTTTTCAAAACAATGATAATCGAAGTTGAATTAAATTCATGCCATGTGCTCCATGTCTCTTTTACAGAAAAGCTTTCTCGCCTTCCTTCTTGCAATGGGCATCGTGACACTGGGTGATGCATACTGCTTTACAAAAATAAACAAGCCAGGGGAGTCTGACAAAGGTAAGAACAGGGAAAGTGCTCTCACTTGATATTTTTTTGTTGGCTCAACTCTATGCAGAACTGCTGGGAAGGGCCCAAAATATCAGGGAGGTGGAAGTTGTCAGAAAGACCTGAATAAGAGGTTCCAGCACCAAGATACCAAAACTAGGGAAAAATAGTATTTTCACCTGGACTGGGTATAGTTGCAGCAATACTATTGCTATTGGTGGTGGGTTGCTAGTGCTATGCCAGCACGTGGAGCTGCTGCTGGATTTGGGAGCATTTCTGAATGCAGTGTGGTTCTAGATGGCAGACCTGGCTGTTTGGTTGCTCAGTTTCACCCCAGGTCTATAACACTGAAACTGTCTCTAAGAAGTAAAGAAGAAACAAGTTCAGGCTCTCAAAATAGTCCAGGTAATAGCCAGGAGGGCAAAATGACTTCTGTTTAATCATTCTCAGGAAAAACATTTTCAAAAAATATACAGGCATTTTTAAACCTTTCATCTTTAATGTGGAGGCTTAAAGAATGTCTTTTGTTTTGTTGCTGTGTTATGCAGGCTGTGTCCTGGATGGAAAAGTGTACCCCTTTGGACATATCTCAAGGACAGATGATTGCTTCCGATGCAGCTGCACCCAAAACCAAATATCTTGCTGCTCCCTGTAAGTCTGAACTCACTAGGAGCATCATTGCCCATACGAAGACCACAGGTTTCCATCTGCTGGGAATAAATGGGTCTCTAAAGGCACAAGAGAGCCTTTCCTTACCCCTCATGGAGGGATAAAAGCCACACATGGCTTCAGATGACTTGACTCCTTGGCTGTGTTTACCTTAGTTCACTTTCTGCTGACTGGGGGTGGACACAGGCCCTTCCAAGCACATCCAGTTGGTGCTTGTCTTTAACGCTAAGCAACTTGTGAACCCCTCTTACACTGTGGTTAAGTCATTCCTTGGCAGGGAAAGTGGAGAGTAGAAAGGAGTTCATTCCACAAGCCGCTTACGTACAGGTCCTCTAAAGAACTCATGATGATCTGAACCCCTTTTCAGAGATGCTTTTCTCCACTGAACATGCAGACACTAGAGTGGCATGGCTCTGCTCTGAAGTATCTCTTTCCAACATCCTCTTTTCCTCTTATCCCACCTTCTCAAAATGCCAAAATGGCTAGATTACGATCATTGCCTTTTCTCAGGTGACACCCACTGTCAGGAAACTGAAACCACACTCTAAGCATACTGAAAATAATGAAAAATGATGGAAAAGAGATAAAACATGCTGCGACCATGCTTATGTCACATTGTAGAGTGCTGTGCTAAAAAAAATCCCCATACTGGTACATCTACATGTCGTTGCAGAAGGAAATCTGTTGAGGCACTGGAAGCTGTAGCTGTGGGTGCTCAAGCTAGCTAGGCTGGTCTAAGTCACAGTTTCAGAGATTTCTCACTCTGCACTAGTTTGGTAGTTCAATATATAGTCACTGAATTATTGAATCTTTTATTGCTCTCAGTCTAACATTTTTTTTCTGTTTATCAATGATAGCTTTCATACTCCTGTTGGTTATGACAAAGAAAAATGTAAAATCGTTTTCAACAAGAGAAGCTGCAACTATGATGTTGTGGAGAAGAATGACCCCACCAAGGAGTGCGTTGTCCACAGTCGTGTGGGTTAACAATGCACCTGCTCCAAGCCTACAGACGCTTTGCCATCAAAGATGCTTAAAGACATGGGAGATCTTATAAAAGAGAGTACTTCAGCAGCTCACTTTTAATCTCCCAGTTATTCTAATTCAGTAAACAAGATGCATAATCAGATACAAAGTCTTATTTCTGTCATCACTTGTGTTGGTATGACTGAGCTTTGTTGAATGCAATAAATCCAGATGAAACATCCAGAAAAGCTTCATAATGATGGCTCTTTTTATGTAACAATGCTTGGGAACATCACTTTCCTTGAGAGAGGAACGCATTTATCTCAGTACTCCAATGTGCCATACACCAGTGCCCTGACAGAAGCTGCTCTCATGCTTTGCAGGTTCTGTTCTTGCCAAGCATCAGAGCAGCCATATTAGCTCCCCAGGTGTCAAAATTTGGAGGGGAAGCACTGTTTGGGATATGCTCTGCCACAGCTCCTACTCCAGGCACACAGCGGCCTAGGGAAGGGAGGAGGACACTGGATCAGATTCCCTTCGGTATGGTCTCTCCTTCATGTCACAGTCTCTGAGGTAACCTTTCAATAGCTTCTTGTTAGTGACTGGCACAACTGGATCCCACCTGCCAGACACTCAGAATCTACAGAGTTTGAAGAGAACCCAATGCCAGAATAATCTTAGCTGTCTCAAGGTATGCTCTTGGGATGCAGAGCCTGTATCACGTCTTTGCCAGAGCTGGACATGCAGATGAACTATCTACTGCCAGGATCCAGAAAACACCTTGCTAAATTAAACATATACTCCCCTACCACTACAGCCAGAAGTGCAAGCCTTCAAACTACAGTGTAATTCTTTGGGAGGGAGTCACAGTCAGCCAAGCTAACAAGCCTTTCTATTACATAGTAGGCAAAGCACCAGCGATTACAGAGCAAGTAGAAAACATCAGATTTTTAAGCCATTGTCTTCCTACTATATCTTCTTTCTTCTGGGGCATTAAGAATGGCTGCTGAGTAGAGGGAGACACATTTCCCCCTGGCTCGTTGCCATATTTCAGCCAGACTTCCGACACAAGGAGATAGAAGAGGTTGCAGAGAGAAGCAACCAGTTTTCTTTCACAACCTGCCACTCCTCTGACAGTTAACTCCCAGATCAGCCCAAAGCCAGGTACTCATTTGCCAAGGCAACATCCTTTCCACCTGCCCTGCTCATTCTGAGGGGACCTAGTACCTAGCTCTGCTGCTGTGAGCTTTCAACAATGGTCTGCTTCAGTTTGACAAACTACTTTCTGGTTCCAGTTCACAGGAACTGCAGCCAGCCTAGCCGGGGAGTAACAAGCTGTATAACAAAATGGACCTTGTAGCTTGGACAAGTACACACTGTGAGTTCCTAGTTCCCTAAAGCATTCATGAACTGCCCATGGAGGTCATTTGCACTGTTGCAGGAGTTTTGGCAAGACCCACGCCACTAAACCCATGACCTCTGAAAAATCAGTGAGGATGACAGATCATTGCCCTTTTTCTCCCCCTCCCTCTCTCTCTTGCTTTTTTCTCCAGCAACATCACCACCCAATAGCAGTCACTGTTCCTCTCCACAGCCCCCTCTGAATTGCTGCCAGGTGTCCTCCTCCAAGCTCCACTCCTGAAGCCTGTACACACTGCACAGCTTAATGGTTCTTGCCCACACTGCGGAGAGAGCTGGGTCAGCTCCTGGAGACGTGCTGAGCCACAGCTTCCTCATGGCAACTGGAGAGCCTGAGGTAGTAATAAAAGGCAGATCTTTGTAGGCTGTGTACAGAACAGACATTATGACTATGGTGGGGCACACATAGTTTTTTCTTCTATGAGCAAGTAGTTCCTTGCTAATAAGAAACAAGGATTTTCTTTCTGAACACTTCCCACTAAAAAGAGTGAATCTGTGTGCCTAAATATGTTCACCATGCATATTTGCAATAGATCTAGACTTGGCATCCATCATGTGCCCTTCAGATGGGAAAGTAGAGTGGAGTTAATCTTATTTTCCACTTCTGACAAGGTATGAATTGTGTCTTCCCAGTCACTGCTCCATGTTCTATCTTCTGGAAGGAAAAATGGTAAACACAGCAGTCCTTGTTAATTCAAATACTCAGTCAGCCTGCAGGTGCTAGGACCAATTTGGTACTGGAGAATCTCCAAAATAGCAGAGAGGTGGAAACAACCTTCTGACTGACAGGGTAGGTTGCAAGGACAAGTTACAGACCAATGCAGCTGTGTGCTGGAGTCCTGTGTAACATGTTGAGAATGTCTTCTCCGGGTTTTTAACGTAGCCATTGGAACAATAAGAGTCTCCTCCTATAAAACTCAAACTTGGACTTCTGCTGAATGACACTTACACTTGGCTGGAATTTGGGGAGGTAAATTCCTGTCTGCGTGAATGGACAAACTAACACAAAATCAAGGATTGGCTGGGATTTGACAAGGGAAATAGCAAGAAAAACATGCTGAAAGGTGAGTTAATCCACTGTGTACCACAGTTTCACCAAGGGCAACCTTTTCCTGTATAGCGTAGGCAGTGCTGGGCATTGCTGCTATTCTGCCTTGCCACCATTTGTACTCTGTACTGGAATGATAGCTTCATTTCTCGTTCCTTTTTCTTTTCTTTATTTTTTTCTTTTCTTACCATGAGACCTTGAGACTGCCTTACCCTCCCGAGACAGCAGGTGTTCTGCCTCTGTTTCATTTGAACAGCTGTGCTATGCTCTGACACCAGCTTCTGCTCCCCTGTCCTGCCTGTGAACCCATTGCCAAGGCCACCCCAAACCCAGTTTCCTGCTACATGCAAAGCTCCTGCCTGGGGCCTCCCAAATCCCTGTGTTTCTGCAATCCAGAATTTTGGATTCTGCCTATCACTGGGGATAGAATTTCAGCCATTGATCTGGGCTTCTAACAGAATCTCCCACTCATTGATGGCCTACATCTGCCCACAAATAGGAGACCAAGCAACAATACCCTATAAAATGCTGCTTCTGCACAGTCTCTTATCTCCAAAACTGATTATTAAAAAAAAAAAAGAAAAAAAAAAGTCTGTGTTTAAGCGGTGTATGGTTTGAAAACAAACACATCTTCCAGGGTAAGTGCATTGTTTAATGATACTTCACAGTCATGGAGAGTCTGTTGTCTTGTAAAAACGAGCATACTTAGGTAGGACAGGGATCCTCACTTGGCCCAAAATAAATTGTCACCCTATGTTCATTCAGCAGAGGTATTAGCTTCTCAAGAAAACCTGTGACAAGCTCTGCTAGCCATTAGTAAAATCAGAAGGATTTAATGTGGAATGTTTTCTCTGGCTTTGTTTTTGGTAAATTGCCTATGAACATTGTTTTAAGCTTTCTTATGGCTTCATTTGAGATACCTCTTTTTGGGAAAAACATCCAATGGTTTTGCAAGCATTAGTATTACATTCTTAGCCTTTTAAAGTCCTCTGCACTGTGGGCTGGATATCAGTCAATAATTCCATGTTTCTGTAAAATTGTTACCTGTGAAGCTGAAGAAAATGTGAGGGGCCAGAAATAGAGTCAGTTCAGCTTTTTCCAGCATGTACATTTGCATATGATTTTTTTTTTAAACCTGACCTTTATCCACTGATTTAAGCATGTTATTCCTCAAACTTTTGCTTCCCCATAAAGGAAAACCATATGCATATGGAAATGAACTTTCTCATGTTGCTGAAGGTAAATTTTCTCCAAAGAGATTTTGTATCTTGCAGAAGAGGAAGAGTTTTGAAACTTGTCCTGAATGGCTTATTCCTTTTTCTTACAGCTCATGTCAAAATCATAAAGAGCACAGCCTCAACTGGTACCTATGTGAACCTTCTCACTTAAAAAGCAGACAGCTGTTGCTTCTTAGCAGAAGAAATACTTTGAGCATGGAGATTCAGAGACTTCCTACTTACATAGCTCATACAACAGTTTCTTGAGAAAAATCAGCTTTCATATTATTATTTTTTTAAATGACAGTTTTAAAAATCTTTTCATAGCTAACAAAAGTGGCATGGCAGCTTCTTATGGATTATTTTTTAATTCATATCACTGAGAACTGTACACATCAGCATTAACAACCTGTTTGTCGCAGTTGGGAACTGTGCCATACCATACTGGAATTATTTCTGAATTTCAAGTTTTGCCTTACCATAGACTTACAAAGTAAGACTACATTTTTTCTTCTGAAATATATGAAAAACATTTTATTATCTCATGAGGTCACATTCATATTCTTAATATGAGTAGTTCCTCAGCAAGACCTCAGATTCTAAGTGATTTGCAGATGTTTAGTTTACTTTGAAAGTAAGTAGAATTTAATTCTACATATCACCTTTTTTGGATCCTTATTTATTTATAATTAGGAGATTTATTACCTCCTAAGGTCCCAAATGTTTCTGTAGAAATTAGGTGCAAAATTTCTTACACAAGAAGATGACTTTCTCACTGCAAGAAGATTTCCAATGTTTTGACAATACCAGTAAAAGTATGAGTGACTGGAGCAAGAAACCTAGCATACCTTTTGGATCTCCAGCTTAATATAGACATTAATGTTATGGGACTGGGAAGAAACAGCACGTTTGATGAACATGATTCATAATTAACATATCTTCCCAGAAGCCCCCCATGTGTGGGGAGGCCCATCTTCCACTGCAAGGGCACCTCCTCCACCACATCCACTCAAGGCAGAATCTGAATCAGCACAAACAAGAACTGACACCAGAGAAGCAAGGAAATAGATTCTGGTGAGTTTACTGGGCAAAGGAAACATAGGAAATGTAGAAACTGACCTAGAGGTGCCAGAGAATAATCCAGCTTCACTGAAACCCACAAATTCCCTCCAGACTTCTTAAAGAGAAGTCTTTCAGTTTCAACATGTAATTGTATTGGGTTTTCTGCTGGGAGGAGAAATGCTTAACAGCTTGCTGCCGACAATGTTTTTTGCATTCATGAGATGACCCTACTGTAGAAAAGCAAGATGTTACACCACTTACCCTCTGTTTTGAATATTTGCTATTATTTGTGTACCACCAAAGACAAGCAGTATATGTGTAGGACAGGAACATGCAGAGATACCATTTCAGTCTACTATCCTTTGCAGTGCTAAAACTGCTAGTCAAATTTCAGTAACTCCCTCAGAAATCTCAACAGAACTTCTCCAAAACTGAAATATTTTTGTAGTCGACACTGCACTGTATTTGCTAAGACATTGAAGAATACATTTTTGCCTTTTTCCAAATTTCAGATCCAAATCTAAATTTCAGATTCTTCAGATTTGATAGCACTCCATCTGTTAACATGTATGTGATCAGTGATGCCAACACTGTACATGCATTTGAACTGCAACTATTTCACATCTGAAGGAATAACAAAAATAAAATGCTAACTGTGCATTTGTGAAAACAGACACACAAACTCTATTAAATACACAATTATTTGCTTACACCTGTGTTTTTAAACAAAGACTCTGATGACTGATATTTTCTCCTTTGGGAAAAAGGGAACTTTGCCAAAAGTCTGCAGACTAGTGGTACCAAGAGTCAGGCACTCAAGTTGCTGATTGAAGACACTGTACATGACTACTAGTACTTCGCAGATCTTTGTTGTTTCAGTATCCATTTCTCATCTTGCATTCCTTTATTATTCTCAGTGAAGTTGTTTATGCCAGGTAAAACATTCTCAGTATATTTACAGCCATAAGCACGGATGGATCTCAGAAGCTGCAAGCTTTGCAGGATAGGCAGCAGGTTTTGTTCAAAGCGTATGTTTGTAAGAAGTGGCAAGATGGTGAATGGAGACAGGGCTGGAAGAGATGATATCCTGAGTCATTGAGCACTGTTCTTTACCATTGCAAGATATGCATCGTACTATCACTTTCACAAGCTTAGAGTAGTGTCCCAAGTCCTACCCTTCAGATGCATCCCCTTTTCTTTGTCAAAGAGAGGGAAAACAATTCTTCTAGCACAAGTATGCTTTCACTAACTGTTAAAATACTTCCTAGAAACAGTCACAGACACCGTGTGTGTTTTTTACAGCGATGTTTCCTCAGCTTCCTTCTTGCCTTTGGCTACTTGACATCCCTATGCAATGTATACTGTTATTATGAACTAAATAGCCCAGGAGCAGTTCTGGTGAAAATTGCCACAAGAGCCACAACAGCCCTCCTTAGGTTACTCTTTTCTAGTTGATACCCACTGGAAACAGAGAGAAAGTGTGTAGAACAAGAAATGGGATGAAGTAGGATTTTATCCATTACAGTGGAAAATAGCAGAGAAAGAAAAGAGAAAACATCCAAACAGCCAAGATATCCCATGAATTGGACTGAAGCACTCTGTGGCTGCCCTCCCCACCCCAGACTGTTATGGGTCCATGCAGCAATAATATCCAAGCAATGAGTTTTATCTTTGTGGAATCAGTGACTAACAGATTTAAAAAATGGAAACAAGCTCAAGTCTCTCAAAATAGAGATGAAATGTAGTGTAGGTAGAGTATAAACAGAATTAACTAATTTTTCCCAAAATGGCCCAAACCCGGAGGTCGCTGAACTAAGTAATTGACAGCATAAACCTTGACTGCCACCCTTCCCATAGCTGACTGCTTAGGTCACACCTCCATCAAAAATCTTTGCTTTTTCATAGACTTATGATCTTCGTTTGCTTAATCAACTGCAGAGTTTGGATAACAATCTGTGTATGGAAATACTGTGTTTTCTCATTTCTGGAATAAGCTTTTCTTTGATTTTCTGGTTCGCAGAAGATTTCTAAGATCTTTTTGTTACCACATGGCTTGAGCTGAAAATTAGCTGTGTAGGAAATACTGCATTTCCCATAAATTCAAGCTCTTTTTTTGGCTGACTATGCCACTCTTAACCATTCTGTTTTTCTGCTCCTGGACTTTTAACCTTGCTGCCATAGTATTTGTGGTTATCTTCCCCAGTGCTGCCCACACTGCAGAGACAGAGGTAGCCTTCTTGCAAGCACAGCCTGGGCTTTACAGCTGGTCCTTTAGATCTTCTTGTCCTTATGTTCTTTACCTAGCACTGATCATTTATTTTTGGGATCATGACAGGACAGGATTTTCTGGGCCAGCTGAAGAATTACCATGCATTTTAAAACATGTGCCTTCGCAAGAGGGATCTTTGCTTTCCCACAGAACTAAACAGGAAAACAATGAAGTGTTTCTCACCTCCCTGAAACTGCATTGAATTCAAACTGAAATTTGGCCCAGTGATGGAGACTCTGTTACATATGGAAGGAGACAGGGGTGTTCAAGTCAGGGAAGAAATGACGTTGTTGACTCCAGCTTAGGCCTTCCAGCTTGAACTGAGACCTCAATTCAAATTTCTGCTTTGCCAGATATCATCCTGGTAAAGCCATTCACACCCTTAGTCTTTTGACTATAACATTTATACAGCTCTTTGACAATGCCTAGAACAGGAGGGATCTGAGGGCACAGGTTTGGAGGTTTGTGGGTGTATAAGCCTCAGAGTTAACAAAAATGTTCCCACCAAGAGAAAACTTCCTTCTAACAGATTTACTGTTTCAAAAGTGCACCATATTCTTTATTGCTGTTTAACTATGCTTCTGCTTAAACAATTGTCCCGTCTCGCATGCGACTGTGGAAGATCATCATCATTCAACAGTTGTAAAGCCAACATACACTACACCTAGCATTGTCCATTTAAGATCACCACGAATTTATTTGTAAAATTGTGTTTACTTATGATCTATGAGCTGATATGCCTCACTCTTCCTCTTGCTTTCTCCCTTCGAATGGCAGTGCCAGTCAACTTACTGCTTTTAGCAACTGGGTGTGTGAACTCGTCTTCCATAAGGAGTACAGCACATACTCTCTCCCCTGCAGAAAGCAGAGCATTCTAAAAAAAGTGAGGGTAGTACTGATATGGTCTGTTAAGAAACAGTGTTCCTGGGCTGCTTTCCTTTTATCTTGAAGTTATTCATGGATATTAACTTTTTTTTTGGTTGGTTGGTTGGTTGTTTAAGAACATTATTGCTGTATTTCTCTGTTGACTGCCTAGCACTGAAAAATACAGAAAAAAAGCAAGGCCAATGGCCTTGCATTACCCTAATTATCTCAGTGGTCATCAGTGACATGTAACCAGAAACCCCAGGTGAAGAATGACCAACTAAAATAGTGAGATAGATCTTCAAGAAAGTCTCCGAGATTTCCCCCCCTTCCTGAGGAAGAAACAGGATACTCTGTTCATCAGAGTGAGTGAAAAGAGGGCACAGAACTGGGTGGAACACGGATATATTCTTTGAATGTTTTTAAGAAGAAATAAACAGGTTGAGTAGACAACAGGAAATTTCAACAGAGCAATATCTGCTGTAGATATCTGTTCGTTCCCCACACAAGCATGGCATCTATCATCCTGCACACAAGCAACGTGAAGAAGAAATGCAACGTGGTATGGGCCAAATACGACGACCTCAGTAAGCATATATGAATGGACTATCCACAGAATTTGCTGTTCTGAGTGGTCTCAGAAACACAGCATGTTTTAAGGGTCACCTGAGGTACACAGATCATGCAAAAAGCTTCTTCGCTGTCCCTAGACATTGCACAGGCTTAGACAGATCAGTCCCTGCCGCATTCCGAAGAAAGCTGCTTGCAAGAGCCTCTCTCCATTCCTGGCATAGCTTGTGCCTAAAAATCAGGGAAGGGCCCTGCAATGGGGACGGCTGGGCGGTCCGTGCTTGTCTGAAAGGTTGACAGAGAGTGCACACACCCATTGGTTGGATTTGTGTATTTTGGAGCTAGAGTAATAAACACGTTCTCTGTCACTCAGCACCAAACTAGCAAGTTTAATGGGTCTTGGCTGTAACAGATTCCACGGGTCTCACTCCAGCACACCTGCGTCACAATTTGCAGTGTGTCTGGCGGTGAGTTTTGTTCACATACAAAACCTGCTGCAGGTCACCCATCAAGCAAAATGTTGTGTGCAAGCTTCCACACCATGGAAGGAGAAAAAATATAAATGACTCGGTAACACTAACAGAATCAAGATGATATAATTTGATGGTCCTTTTCTTACGAACTATCACAGAATACTTGCTGCTTTACCTTTGTACCTCCCACAGCCTTCTCAGCTAAGGTGAAATAGTTACTTACCCACCACGTAGAAGTTGCAAAGTACAGGCAAGCAAAACAAGTACCTGTCCTCAGCCATCTCAGACGTAAGCAATTAGGTCAGGCAGCATAGCGACAGGACAATGGAAGTGAGAGTGTGAACTCTCTCCATTCTCACTGTAACCAACACAAAAGAAGGCCTTGGCCAAGGACCAGGATATATAATTTTGTTAACCTACCGAGTCTTTTATTTCCTTTAATAGAACAATGCATCTGGTCTGGAATACCTTCTCTGAAAAACTATCCCAAACTGCAATGACACCGTGAAATTGGTTTCATATATGTTTGTGACACATCCAAAGGGGATATTTGTACTCTGCTGATGTCAGAAAAGAAATTTCCAGTGCCTATACTCATGGACTAACATGTTCTGTTGATTTATTAGTGATTAGAGCTCAAGGGCGTTAACCACGTGGCTGCGGTACTAGCCATTTCGTGATAGTGCATACATTGACATTGCCAAATCCAACTTACTAATTAAAATTGATTGATAAAAACTGATTCTGGGCAGTTTTATCAAACCTAAGAATACCTGAAAACTCTTTATCTCTTTTCTCCCATCCTGAAGAAAGATCTGGTAACTAAAGAAAAGCACACACCCCCTCCCCTCCCTGGCCCGGAGGGTGTGTGGGGGGGGAAAGTTACAAAAACAGTCTTCTCATGCTGTGGTGACAATTTACCCAGCCTACGGAGTTGAAAGCCAGCTAAGGCTGCCCCTATGAGTTGTCACACTGTGACATGCACTGCAATAATGCTGGCTTTCTCAAATGGGTAACCTGAGTGAGCTCTCAACTCTGGAGTTTGAGTAGAGGTGGAGTAGTCACCCCAGCCTGGTGTTAACCTCAACTGTCAAATCCACACGATGAGGCAAAAGTTAGGCAGCCAGACTAGCTGAAGTATTGCAAATTGGGTAGCTCTGGTAACAAGAAGTCTTCCCCTTGGTACCAGAGCTACACAATTTGCAATACCTGAATGAACTAAATCAAAACTACGCAAAAGGGATCTGTTCTTGACTCCTTCACTATCAAATTACTGTCCTAAGCATTTGGAAAGAGTGTCTGTCCTGACACTGTCTACCGCACACACAGAGGGCCTCAGCACTTGGGTCTTCTAAATGATGGAAAACTAAATACTGAAGAAAATAGTCATCTAGCACCCGTTTTTAAGGGCTCACAGATGCCAGCGACTCTTCACAGAAAACCATCTTTCCACATAACCCTTCCAACCACCACTCCTTTTCCACAAGAGCCTTCCTTCACCTGATGAACAAGAAAGATGAAAAATTGTTCAAAATTTGTCTCTTAAAATCTAGATGGTTCAAATTAAGCATACAAATCTTGGTGTGAGCAACAACCACAACCACACAGTCCCTAATGTTTTTTTCAGTGCATTAAATATTCCTCTCAGGCTTGAAATTCCTTCTGAAGTACCTCCCATAGCTCCCTTCTAAATGCGGAGTGGAACAAAAGCCACACCTATTTCTTCAGTGCCTTTCAGAACCAAACCTTCCTGTGTGTAATTGGCTCATTTTAATAATCTTCACTGCATGAGGTCATTTTGCAGAAAACTCATTGGAGTTATTCATGTATGTTCAGTTTGCTCAAGAACTGGTATCAGAAGTTTCTGCTCTATATAAGTTCGTGGACAAGATGAACTTCCTTCAGGCTGGCTCCTTACTGGAAACCTCATAATTCTACGAGAATGGTGAGTCCTTCCATCTTATGTTGTAAATGACGATGATATATTGCTACAGGTTTTAAAAGAGGTTCTGCTGGGTTTTTCTGAGTACTCAGAATTCTAAGTAACTCAGAGAAAGTAGAAACTGTGTTTTAAGAACAAAAGTCAGACAGATAAGGACAGGCAGGTAAGAACCCTGGGTAAAAGATTCCAGGATTTACAAGGAAGATGTCATCTAATAGGACTCCAGTTGAAGGTTTTTATTATAACATTCTGTTTTCGATTCTTATAATGTTTGGATGTAATCACTTTTCTGGCAGAAAGCAACTGTTTTGCCTCAACCTAGCACTGGCCTTCATTTTCATGAAAAGTTTGGGTAACATACAAGTGTTTAGTTAAACTCAAAAAATGTTATCTTTATTTTTAGTCATTTTTCAGCTCAAATATATTTGAATTCTCCCTACAAAAAATAACTCCTCTCAGTAAGTACTAGAATCTTGTTTTCTTCTTTGAAGAAATCAAAATATTTGAGTGAGTTATGCTTAAAATCTTGATCCAACACCTACTGCTTAGTATGACTGCTCCCAGCTCTATCGTGTACTCATAGGCCTAGCACACTGATTCATCCAACTAGTACCATTCCTGCAGGGTTCTGCAAATCTGTACCAAAATACTGCTTTCTGGGGCCAGACCATAAATGACATCTACATCATCATCTTTCAGCTTATTTTTCTTTGTAATTGTTTCCTGTTTCAAGACTATCTGATCCCTTCCATGACAGAGCTTGGTCTACAGGGAAAGCTAGATATAAGTACAGATTATGAACGCAGAGGACATGTTAATATCTTGTACTTGACTTGCTTAAGGTGACCAGAAGCTCATACCTATACGTCACTGCAAATGTTATGGAAACAATGATCGCAAGATTTGCATGATTTAAATAACTATTGTCTTTGTGGATTTCCTGTTCTCCAAAGAAATCCCTTGTTTTCAGTGCTCCGATTGGTTTATTTTCTTTAACTTGTCCCTCCACCTGTTAAACAAGCTGGTGATTTTTAACCTCATCTCTGCAAAATTAAATGCTTGTTTATCCCTCCTTCCATCTCTAAGGTAAGAGTTCTTTTTCTAAGAAGTCATCAGTTCTACTCTGTCTGACAGAGAGCAAGAGAGACGTTGTTTATTTCTTGTCTATCTTTCCTCTCTTACCAACATTTTAAACTCATCACAGATAATTCCATCCCAGCACTTATTTCTCTCATGTCCTCACTGAAAGCCATTCAAACATTTCAACCTAACATTGAAGGATGAGGTACTAGGTGGGGAATTTAAGCTAAACTTTGTCAACAGATTTTCTGAAAGTTTATAGAATATAGAATTATCTAGGTTGGAAGGGATGCTTGCAGATCATTTAGTCTAAACTCCTGCTTAAAACAGGGCCAAATCTTGAAGGTTTAACTTTGACTAAAGTTCTTCAGCTTATTCCTTCAATATTAGGTTGAAACATCCACTCAGTTCTTCGGACCCCAGTGAAGAAGGTTTTTGGTGTTTTTGCTTTTGTTTTTTTAAAACAACTATGCAGTTAGTGGCAGAGACAGTTGGTGACCAATCCTATGGAGAAAATAATGACAAGAAAAATGAACGTGGATGGGGAAGGAGTAAAATACAGTCCCTGTTCAGGTTACTTTCACAGACAGTGTCTGGATCTACCAATCCTGTATCAGGCAGTGCCTGATTTTAACACCTTGGAAACACAGACTCTTTCTTCTCAAATGATGCTCTGCTTCTTCTATATGGCTTGGTATTCCTGACTGTATGTTAAAGTGTATAAAATGCAAAAGACAATTAAATTTTGGTTCAAAACCACAATATATTTTCCTATTTCTAACAATAGCATTTATCATCAGGAAGTTTTAATATATACTTAAGTATTCACAATAATTCTGCTTTCTTGTTCAGAAAACCTTCTTGGCCTGCCTTCTTGTTCTTTCTGCTAGCGTGGCAGTGTCCAATGCTGCTTGTTACTTTCAACCATTGAAGCCAGTGAATCCTGGTGATGAGATCAAAGGTGAGAAGTCAATTGTCCTCAACTTGACACACACTACCACAAGTACTGCCTGATTTGATTTATCCAGTCGGCACATTTCATCGCAATTCAGAAATAATTGGAAAGAGTGGAGAGGAACCACTGTGAAGTGGGGAAAATGGAGCATGGAGAGTAATGGATTTATAATACGCTATAAAAGAAAAGCTTGTCTAAGAAGCATGACGGAGGCCAAATTACACATGGATTTTGTCTAGGGAAGTAGCATAGGCTTAGGTTATTTACCTGTATGAAGTCATACTTTTTTTTCCTATGAGTGCTGCTACAGGAAAATAAGTGTTCAAAAGCAGTATGCAATTAGTTGGACACACTATTGCGGTTTAGCCTAGCAGGCAGCTAAACATCACACAGCTGTTCACTCCCTTTCTGGGATGGGGGAGAAGAACCAGGGGAAAAAATTGTAAAAGCTCATGGGTTGAGATAAAGAAAGTTTGATAAGTTTTGAAAGTTTGTTGTTCTGTTGAGAACAACAAGGAACAGAGCAGATGAGGATATCCTTTTCCATGCCACTACTATAGTAGTAGTCCCGCTACGTTAATGAAAAAAGCCAGCAGATTTCCTATATGGTTTGTGCAGGCAATAGCAATGTTAGTGCAAGGTGTCTGACACTAACAGATACTTGTGTACTACATTTTCAGGCTGCTATGACTCAAAGGGAGAGCTGCATGAATTTGGTTCCGAGTGGAAGACTGCGGACTGCCTTGAGTGCTCCTGTTCCAGGGGTGGAATCGGCTGCTGCTCCACGTGAGTTCAGAGCAGCAGTGGGGTTTCATCTGCTGCCACAGCACAGCACAAAGCACTTCCCTTCACACAGGGGTCCCTGAGAAATCACCATGACTCTTCTCTCACGCCTTTGATATCACAAAGTAATGCATTAACCCAACACCATCACTAAGCATGCAAGAAGTTCCTCTAAAAAACAAAACTCATGTTTAAAAAATAATCCTTGTTTAAAAAAAAAAGAAAAAAAGAGTGATTTTTTCTTGGGGCTAAAGTTTCAGGTAAGAAACTGATTCATGAGGGAACATTTAGCTGCTTAAGAATTTTCTACTGCTGCTAATCCAGATCTTTCCCAAGCCACGCATTGCTCCTCCTTTCTCTCTGAGGAACAGCCTGGGATACACTGGCTTGCCTGTAGTTTTTACTGTAGTGACACCTAACCACTCATGCAATTCTTGTTCCATATCATAGCTAAATAGAAAAGGCAATGATATTGTTGATATTGGAGCAACAAATAAACACAAACATCCCTTGGTCAAAAATCAGATCAGTAAGCTACAACTCTCTCTTCATCCTGTTTAAGCAGCAGGGTAAGTCACCTTTGATCTGGGAGCTTCACATGAGCTCCTTTTTCTGCCCCTAAACACTGCCTCAGTATAGTGTCTTCATATTAGAAGTGCATAGATACAATCTCAAATGGAAGCTGTTTTTTTTCTAGGTCTCATCACCTCTTTCTTTTTCCAATGACAGCTATTCAACACCAGTTGATTATGATGAAGAGAAATGTGTAAGCATTTTCAACAAGGAGACCTGCACTTATGAAGTAGTGGAGAAAAACGATCACTCAAAGACATGCCCGGTATACGGGATGGTGGGCTAACACAAAAGAGTGCTGGATTTGGGCTTTTTTTTTTTTTTTTTTTTTTCATTTCAAGGCTTCTTTCTCACAAATTCAAAAACACTGAAAAATGCAGCCATCAAGTGAAATCTACTCAAAAACTTCCTAAGTGATAAAATTGAGTATGTAAGCACAAAAGATTTCCTCAGTTTCTCTGCCTTCCTCTTCTCCATGCAGTTAGAATTTATACCTTCCTTGACATCTGAAATTAAAGCTGACTTTAAGTATCATCAGTAGCTGCTAATTTTAGTTCTTCTCCCTTCAAACTTCAATGTCAAGGAGTATGTTATCTTCACACAGCTGTATCTTAAAGCTAAAAATAAAATCAGATGAAGCACCAAACATTCATGTGACTTTTTTTTTTTGAGGAAGAAAACCTAAAGAATTAACAGTCAAAAAAATATGGGAAAGCAATGAAAAGCAGCTTAGAAGTCTTTCTGAACACTTTTCTAGGACAATGTCTCATATGACGATCATTTATCCTACTTGGCTCCCTGAAGCCTGCCCAACCTATGGGCTTTAAGATCCAACACCTACCCAGTATTGTATGTCTACAACACAGCAAACCCAGTCCTCAGCCAAGGGTCTGATTAATCTTTAGAAGATTCAGCTTGAGCCCCATCCACAGTAGGAACCAGTCTTCTTACCAGGTTTGTCCTTGCAGTATGAAGTGGCCTTTACCTCAAACTTCAGCTCACTAATTGCTTTAATTGTGCAAGTGCAGGCTACTGGTTTCCTGCCTGCCTGCCTTACTCCAGCACCCAGATTTTGTTTTCCAACAGTCTGGGCTCCAACTCACTGTGCTGGATGGCTAGCCCCAGCCCCTTCAGCACCTGCCAAGGATACTGAAGTTGGGCCAGAACTATTTCAGAACCGCACCCGCACTCTTACACGTGCAATCACAATTCAGCTACCACAAACCACATGCTTGTGTTTCTCAGGGAAACTTTGGCCAATAGTGTGACTGCAAGCAGTGATACCAGCTTCCCTTTTCTGTTTCTGCTTCCCACTCTCTCAACTGCTTGGAAAGCTCGGAACTTCCCATCCACAAAATAATCTGTCAGCATTCAGTTGCATTGCTTGGAAGACACTAGCCCCAATAGCATGAGAGTCATGAGCCAGTTTACCTCCCTTTGTTCACCTGTGCTAAGAGAAAGCATATTTGAAGGCATCTTCTAATGACACAGTGTCCAGTACAGACCCCAACACTTTAGGTTTGAGTCTGGAGGACTCAGAAATGGATACTAAAAAAACTACTGCACCATGGATATTGTAGGGTTGTTCTTTGTAGTTTCATCCAGAGGAGATGACACAGGAAAGGTAGCAGCATGGACGTCTTTCTGTCTGCAAGAGACTTCCAGATTCAGTTGTAAGGCATGTCCATAGAGAACATCAAGTTTCTAGTAAGCTGTGACCAAAGATTTGATTTCCTTTTTAATGCTAATGACTTATGTACCCAAACTCCAGAAAAGCCAGCCTTACCAGTACTCCTACTGGATTCAAACCAATTTAACCATATTTTAAACACACTCAAGCACTTTTCTCTAGCATCTGACAATTGTTGTTTTATGTGGATCTACCCTGTCTACTATGCAAAAATAACAAAGATTCACATCTAAACCAAAGTATCTCCAGGGAGCTGTCTGTTCTCCTCTTGTCTGCTCAAAGCTTCAGCATGGGAAAGGATAATGTTACCTATCACATCTAGTTTCAGAACACCAGAAGCACAGCAGAAATTTGGCTGCCTTCTGTAGCAAGGAACCTAGCTGTGGTAGGATGACAAAACCTTCCAAACCGAGAGCAGAGAGCATAAAACCTCTGCTCCTCCTTCTGCCAAGTAATGTTTTTGTCTTATAATTTCTCTACTTCAATGCACACAGCTACAGTCCCCTACAAAGAATACATTCCCAGTCCCAGTCTTCAAGCTTTAGGTGATAACACCACTAGCTCCATGTAGAGTAAAGGAAACATTTGCATAAGAGTTTCCCATTATCCTGACATGTAAAAAGTTTAAAAGAGACTCTGCAGAACCTTGAGAGTCCAAGCACAGCCCCAGGCAGAGTGAAGAGACTACGTGCTCTCTTCTACACCCATTACTATCTCCCTACCTGGAAGAATGCAACACTTCCACTAGCCTTACTAGAAAAAGAAATGAAATTTCAGGTGGCTGATCCTGATCCCTCTAATCCCAGTAATTCTTTCTGAGGTAAGACTTTTAAATACCAATAGATGTTCTTGCCCTAAAACTGAAATATTATGCTTACCCTACCAATATGTTTGAACATAACAGAACACATAAGCCATAATCTGATGGAAATTTTCCAATTAAGGAGTGTTAATCACTTAAATCCTATTTGTTTTTACACCCATTTGTGTGTTGTTCCCATTAAGATTTTTACAAGCCTTAAAAATAAAATCCAATTTAAACAGTCATAAATAAGGAATGCACATATCTTATTTACATTACAAGCTAGAAATTTCCGGCTCATATTCTGCTTTGTGCTGCTTTTTTAAGATATTGTTAAGCATGTTCACTTTGGTTTTAATTAATGCTTCTGTTGGTATGCAGGAAAGTTTGCCTTGGCACCTTCTGAAAGCCTGAAAGTTTGTTCAAATCTATTGTTGTGTTCATGTTTCACTAAGCCAAGCTGTGGTTTATTTTAGGGCAAACTAATGGGCTTTATAATAGTAATTTATATGAAACTCCAGAACACAAGTCATATGACCAATCTAAAACACTCAGTAAGACTGAGTTACTTTAACATTTATCCCCCACATCCAAAGTCTTCAACATTTCATTTCTTACAGCATGTAGTTCTCAGCAACTATCATGGTTTTTTACACATCATGATTGCAGCGCTCTTGCATAATCATTACTTCAGGTAGATCTCCATTATAGAGCACTGATGAACTGCAGTCCTTTACCACCATGAAATCAGCCTCCAAGAACAGCCTCTTATTTTTCCCTCTCTATAAGTCCAGAGAGGTCTCCCATTTCTATCCTAGCCCGCCAAAGACAAGACAAATCTACCAAAGCAAGCAGTTTTGTTTTACTGATAAATATAGTGGCTCAGAAATCCTTTAGATATCTGAATTCAGATGGGATTATTTGACCTCTTAAAGGCTTCTTTTTTTCCCGTTCCATCTCAGTTGTTTCTTCCCTTTTCTAGTATTCAGCTGTGTAAGGCAGGCTATTGAACAAGTTAATTCAAAGCAGTATTAGTATTATTCCCTAATATTAACAGAAAATGATAAAAAGTTAAAGAAGAGATCAGTTCTGTAAGATTGCGTTCTGAAAGGAACATTTGTGAGCATAACACCTAGAATTCCATTATCTAGTTTGGCTACATTGCTTGCATCAGGCCTATGTTTTTACAATATAGTCTCTTTCTATCAGTCAATATTTCTCATTAACATCTTCCCTCACTCCCTTCTGAGTATTAATTGGAAGTGAGGGACTCTTCCAACCCTCTTCAGTAGAAAGGGGTTAAAAACTTAGAACAACCAAAATTGTATCACAAATCAAGAGCATCAAGCCAGTGCCACTTTGCTTGGTGCTGCTCACTGGGAGCCAAGGACTTCAGAGGGTACCTAACTTTTCCAGCAAGTGTTGTGGGAAGTATCAACAACTTCGCAGAGTAGATTGTGCTAGCTACAGCCCAGCTACATTAGTACAGCTGTTTATGTACAAAGGTGACAGATCTGGAACTTTATTTTTGTTCTCTGCTAAAAAACAGCAAGTCACTAGATGGCATCCTAGTTCTGCAGCAGTGCTCCTGTATTGGAAGGAAAGGCTGGACAAACCAGATGTACAGATAGCATGAAAACTTAGATCCTGATGCTCCTGGCAGACTGGAGCTTTTTCATTTGTTCTAGTGAGGTTCAAGAATGCAAGCATCTTTTTAGAAGTATTCTTAATCTATTAATAAGGGGAAAAAACTCCAAGGAGCTGTCATGGACAGGACTGAGTAGCTTTAAGTTTTTGGACTCTGATAGACTGGCCTACTTAAATTATCCTTGGTAGAGGAGAAAGAAAGCTCAATAATAACACTACAAAGTTTTATTCAGGGAATAGATATATTAGCATCTCTAATTGTTACCAGAGGAAAAAAAAAAAGACTAAAGAGTTTGATGGGACTGATCCCACGCTTTAAAGCATGTGGTGACAGACTTCCTTCTTGCAGGCCTCTTATCAAGAGCTGCAGTTTTAGTATATTCATTTCTGACTGTACTGTCCTTTTTTAAGCTCTGTTGGAAAAAAAAAAAAAAACACCTTTGTGCAGTCCTTGCCAGTGACCAAGCTCAATGTCAGATTTAGAAGTTTCTTGCGCATTGTATTAGTGCAATGTCCCTTAACTTGAAAGGACACAAGCTCCATTTTCTAAGCTCACCTCTGCTCAGGTCTTACTCTTGCTTGCAGCAAAATCGTTAGAAGTTTATTCTGCAGCCCTTTCTCCCAAGATTTCCAGCTAAACTCCTCAGAAGCACTATTTTGAGGAGCCAAAATGAAGACTGATAGATCTGCTTGTCTACCAAGTTAGTCTGGGCAGCACTTCTTTCCCCAGAGCCAGAACCTCAGAACTGGTAAGGCCATGGGGATTGGCTGGAAGGAACACAAGTGGCAGAACATACCACTTACAATTCAGGAGGCATACATGCCATCAGCTGCTGCCATCCGAGAAAAGCCTCTCAGGAAACAGTTCTGTGGGTTGCCTGGGCACTACAGCACATTGACATCATGTAATTGAATTGCAATGCTTTATTATTCAGGTAGACAACTTTGGAAGGGTGTGGATAGGAGCAGAATACATAGACAACACCAGCTTCCTATCTGGAAGAGGCAGAACAGAAGATTATGGTTTTAACGCAAGGCTTGCTCACTGGAGCTGCTACCAGAGTCTTGTGACTTCACAACATCAGGTAGCTCTGAGGTGCTTGAGAAGGGGTCAATGCGCAGTGGCTCAAAGGAGCCACTACCAGGTCTGAATAAAGCTAAGCCCACTGTGGCAGGAATATGAGGACGGCAGTTTTGGCTGCTTAAGCCACAGTCTAGCAAAGTTCTGTCATCATCATCCAGCAGCTGGTCATCTTTGTAGAGCCTCTGCTCCTCCGGTGGCCTCTTCAGTATTCCCTCCACCACCTTTTTCAACTCATGCACAGTTGTTGTCTCTTTGGCCTCAGTGAAGATTGTCGTCTTGTGACGTCGAATCATCAGGTAGACATCCATCACTGCCCAGGGGCTTCCTGCAGTCCTCTGTCACTGGGAAGCAGGTCTCAGTCCTCTTAGCAGGAAACCTGTATTTTCAGGAATAACTGAAGTCAAGACAGAACTGTCATTAGGTGATTAGACCCACTGGGGAAGGGTGGGTGGGGTGGGGGGTGAGGGGAATAGTCTACAGGAAGCTGCTCTGCTAGACAGACTGAGATCCTCATCGTCAGAACTATGGAGTACAAGTACAGCAAGCTCAATGACTTCTGTATTTCTACCTAGGTATCATCTAGTAGAGAGCTAGTACACTGTTAATGAGAATTTGTATTGCTTCAGCTTCTTTCCTGAAAGGATTTAATTCCTAAATCATTTGGGGCCACCCGCATCTACCCAAGATCCTAGGCACATGCAACACACAGAAGATGGAACATGTGAGGATGCAAGCACACAAAGCAGTTGGGCTTTGTTCCTAGTCAGTCAAGAAACCGAAACATCCCTGGTTCTTCCATACGCTTGGTAAGTGTAGGAAAGCTGACATACTGAAATAAGTACTGAAATGTTGGAAGTTCTCAACATAAGGGATAGTGTTACAGTATTACAGCTTCCTGCTCCAGCATCAGGAAGTCAGTTATCAGGTCTCATTGCCTAGCATCAGCGAGAAGAGGGAAGAAGTTTAGAAGTAACTTTTCTCCCCCAGCATTAAGATTAGAGATCCATGCCTGAGTCAGGAGCAGTCTGGGAAGGGAAATTATGTCTGGTAACATTAGAGAAAGATTAGAGAAAGAAGGAGTTCCTCAAAGTCCAGCCATTTTAGTACTTTATGGCAGTGCCAGTACACAGTCCCTTGTCACATGTGGAACAAGTCACACCCAAGAGGCTTAAAGACTCTCTTCAGTCAAGGACATCTGCCCAGAGCTGCCATTACTGGTTCACACAGAGTTTAGGACCAGTTGCATCTAATCCCATTGACACCAGGCCCTACTTCCAGCTCCCTGTCAAAGCAGCCACATTTCAAGGGTATGGGCTGCTCTTGTCTTTGGGATGATTTATACAATCTGAAGGGAAACCAGAGTATGGCTCTCCCCACTGGAGCCCCCTGGAAGGGGTGTGATACACTCCTCTGTATGAAGGCAAGCAGTGGTCAGATACCTACAGGCTACAATGCTGAATAGGCAGAGCTCTTGTTCACTAGGTCAGAGAGAGGTGGGTGGGTGGGAAATTTAAGCTTGTTTTTCTCTTCCTTTTGCACTTTGATATCACTGGCACAAACAAGCTTTCCATGACAAACCAAGGCTAGAGTTAATCCCTTGTATGGTCATACAGGCTAGATTACACCAAAGATAGTAACAGATGCAATAAAAGCAACTCCATTCCTCCAGTAGTTTCTTCCTATCCAACAGGGAACCAGATGTTTATTCCAGTCAGCATCCAACCCTAAGCAGTGACCCATAGGTACTGTCATCTAAGCATTGCCAATAACCATAATGCCACATAACACCAACTTGCAGACATGCACATGTGCCTGTTCCAGCTGGAGTTCCCTGGGCTTTGCAGTGCATTCTGCAGGAGAGGGGGAGAAAAGAGCCACAAGTACAGCAAAACCAACAAAATAAGAGGGAGCTGCTCTGGACTCAGACTCAAGGTTTATGTGCGGGCCAATTCCTGCTGAAGGCAAGCAGAACCTTGGGATCTACACACATTTGTGGACTGAGGCCTAAATTCTCCCCTTCCCAAGGCCAGAACTGAAGGAAGGAAAAAAGCCAAGTTTACCTCTCTTCAACAAAGTGGAGTTATTACATTATATTTATGTTATCTTGCTGATCAGTTTAAAGAGTCAGGCCTGTTGCAAGAACAGCAATTAGAAAACTCAATTCTTGTTTCAAACAGCATTTGGACACACAGGCATGCTGGACAAAATGGAGTATGCTCATAGGCTAAACAACTGGAAGTAACTCAAAAAAAAAAACCACAACACAGTGCTCCACACATACACAGAAACCTCCTCTATCTGCCCCAGACTAATAGAGTTACAAACTAACAGGGAGAGAAAGGTAGAGGGGAGAGAAAGGTAGAGCTAGAGAAATGTTCATTTTAAATTTCCTTAGGGACAGGATTTGGGCAGCATACACATGCATAACCTGAAAGCATCAGGAAGTCAATCCTGAATCCTTGCTGCAGAGGGAAGATAGCACCACCTGCCACAAGGGATGGTCACACCAGTGCTACTGCACTCAGATAAACAGCGGAATACATTCTCATAGACAAGAGGAGGAGCAGTCCTCAGCTGGGCAAGCTAAACTAAGCCATCCCTTAACGGAGGGACCCACAGAGGACACAGTACTACAGCCCTGAGAGGCACTGTTCACTCATATCTACACAATAGAGAACCCTTTCTGCTCCTTCATTACCTACTTGACCTGGAAAACCTTATTTGCCTCAAGAGAAGATTTCTGAGCAGGTCAGCACAACATTGACAGAGAAACAGGTTCAGCCTCTACTCTGTTACAAATCCCATAAACAACTCTCTCAAAGTTACAGTCTTTTAAAAGCATTTGGTTTCTTCATTCTCAAGTCTACAATCAAAGTGGCCTTCAGCTGCCGCCCCCACCCCCCCCCCCCCCCCACCCCCCCCCCCCCCCCCCCCCCCTTTTTTTTAAGGAAAAAAAGCACAGAGCATACTTTAAATATACACATAGGGTTAAGACAGTAGTGCTGCCAGGCTCTTCTGGCAGCAATAGCTTCGATCACACTGCACTTGCCTACCAGAGAAACAACAGGAGTAATAAAACAGTCATTAACATCGTTACTTCTTTTCAAGAAATAAAAAAGTGAGCTTATTATTTTAAGGGAATCATTTAGAATACACCATGCCCTTTGAGTCAAAAGTTACTTATCACATGTCCTTGCAACTATACTATTATTACAGATACTATACACCTTAACAATAACCCATCAAGAAACAGTACAAGATTAAGAGTTACATCAGGGACAGGCCAGAAGTTTGAATATGATCCCATGTTTAAGGGTTTAATAGCATAAGAGAAACTGCAGTTTCACTTGATTTCCTCTAAGTGCCAAGGTCATTTTGAACAAATCATTCTTTTCAGACTGAAGTTCATTCATTAAGGATTACAAGGGAACTTTTTCCTTGAGGCACTTCATTAGATACCACAACTGTTTCCTAAAGCAGAACCACAGAGTGTAAACTACCACAATCACAAGGTTAACACAAAAAAATATCAGCTGCACTACAAGATCAGAAGCAAACTACTATAACAGCTCTAAAGCTTCTTGCTAAGTACACAAAAACAAGCAAACAACTTACGTAAACCAAATCCTCTGTCGCAGCAAGCAGCAGCCGCTTTCCCCACAATCATTCCTTTCCTCTAGACCACTCCAGAGAGGGCACGTGCTCTGCCACTGTGCCTTTTATCCCCAAACCCATTCCAGGGCAGCTTTGCTTCCTTCATTTGTCAATCAGTCGAAGCTGATGAGTAACCAAGGTGTCTAATCAAGGAAAGGCTTGCTGAAAGACCCATGCTAATAGAATTATTTCAACTCATTATGCTGGGAATCCTCTGATAACTTTTAAAACTTGTTATGCCTGTGCTGCAGCTCAGCAAAGCAGTGGATTCCTACAGTCCCTGACACAGCTGCAGACAGTCTGGGATCTGTGCAAGTTTTCCTGGTTGATTTTGAGATGCAGCCTCATATACTGTGTATTGCAACAGTCTAATTGTGGAAGCCCTGGACACCTGTGGTAAAATGTCCTCATGATCTCCAGAAATAACGCTGTAAGATCCTAGCTGTTTCAGAGGCAGGGAATGCGTAAGGTAAAAGAAAACTGGAACTTTTGCTTCCTTTGCCTTCCCCAGTCCTTAGAATCACTATTGTTGCTGTCAGGAATCCATGAGTAACCAGCATCCTGACTGTTACATTCAGTTCTGGACCAAGGCAATGCACACACAGCTCATCTCACTTTTGCTGACAAAAAGGTGCTATCTGTTCACGGTGATCTGTCTCTGCCTCCTCAGCCTGGCTTTGCGTCAGCAACTGAGAGATACAATACTCTACAGCTAGGCCCTGCAGCTCACTAAGTATGGACAAAATAATGTGTCACATGTAAAATAACTGAAATTATAATAAATCAGTCTGAGAACAGCAGCCACGTCTCCACACCACTGCACTGTATGAATGACCTGTTCTACACCCGGGTTGATCTCCTTGCAGCAGGTCAGGCGAACAATAGTGTGCGGCTGCCTTGCTTCACATGTGCCCTTTCCCCACTGTTTCTTGATAGCCTGCCAGCTCTGAAGGCATAACTTTTGGGGGGTCAAATTCTTCCCCTGACATCAGTGTGGATGTGGAGTAACTAGTGTATCTGCTGGAGTTTCTTAAGATTTACGCCGGCACAGTGGAGATCAAGATGCCGACGTACATCATTGCAGGCTTTTTGAGGTGACACCTTCTGATCGATGGTAAGAACAGGTTAGAGTGTCCACTGGCACCCCGGGTACTCACATTTACATCACCTCCCTTTGCACTGACCATTGTTTCCTTACTGTATATAAATAGACAGCTGCCCCTTATTTGAGGATTTGAGCAGTCCACGCAAGTATGGTAAGTCAGCAGCTTATATTCTCTCTCTATATATGTTTGTGTGTGTGTGTGTGTGTATGTACAGTGGATGTATTTTTCAAAACCACCTAGTTTTAAAGAAAGCTTCCCGTTTCTTTTGTAGAAATTCTTGCTGGTCTTCTGCTTGATCCTTCTCTTCTCAGGGACTCTGTGTGATGCTCGCTGTTACTTTAGACCATCCAGCAAATACGGTAATGGCAAAAATACCTGACAACCCTGAAGCAGAGATTGAAAGCCTAATTATGTTAGAAATGTTGGAATAGTATAACACATTCTGTGTTGAAGAATGATCTGAACAGCTACACACTCAGGTACCAACCCATCTGGAAGCATCTCTGGACAGAGAGACACTATCTGATGGATAGCTGAAATTCTTGCCGAAATGGCAAAAAATATGTACTTTCAAGCAGCGTTGACTAACTTGAGTGGTACCTGGCACTAAAATCAAAGCAAAAACTATACAACTGGTGTTTAAATTCAGTTTAGCAGAACAAGTTGAAACCTAATAAAAGTTGTGGAGGGAGGGAGGAAGGAGAAATTACAGTCTAGACTTGTATGTTGAGCATGAGAAAGGGCAGAAAGATCCTACCATAGCCATCAGCTAAAGCATTTCGCTAGCAGAATAGTGCTCCTCTAGTATGTGATCGCTACCACTTTATCATGACATGTCATACACTCACACACTACAGAAGCAAAGACATGGTATCCTTTCCGTAGAGCACTGTGTCACGTTCTTCCCTGATGTGACTCTATGGAAATCAGCAATTTGATTGCCAGTCCACAAACATGAGACTGTGGTTTATGTCTATTAATACATGTTCATACTGAATTACTGACAATTATTTTCTGCTGTGTGCATGTAGGGTGCCTTTCAAACAGAAACCTTTATGTTTTTGGTGCGGTGTGGAAGACTGAAGATTGTTACCAATGCAGGTGTAAGATGAATGCAATGATTTGCTGCAGCTTGTAAGTTCCCCTAAATTACTTTTTGGGTTTACTTATTCAGGAATTGGTTGAAATTTTCAGACTTAAAGAGCCTCAGTGACAGCATGCACTGGAATTTCATACTCACTTCAGCAAAATTCCTCTTCCTGTTTCTCAGCTCTAAATATGACCAAGCAGAATTATTTGCCAACCACACAGACCTTTTCTGGGATATCACCTGGTCCTTCTTTTGATTCTGACACTGGGGTCATGGGTGTATGACAACTGGATGTATGATTCCCTCTATCCTCATTTTTCTTCCTCCTTGTCTTCAGCAGCTTGTTTATAGATACCTAAATGCCCCATAACACAAATACATATGGACTCCTGAAACTGTGCTCCAGACCAGTGCCTGCCTGCAAGCATTTAATCAGGCCAGTGCTGCTCCACACCCTTCCCTGTGCTGCTACGAGCTCATCTTTCCTGCTTAGCACAACAGGACACACGTGCTCTGCTCT
Organism: Cygnus olor; assembly: GCF_009769625.2. Taxonomy (NCBI): domain Eukaryota; kingdom Metazoa; phylum Chordata; class Aves; order Anseriformes; family Anatidae; genus Cygnus; species Cygnus olor. The sequence continues at coordinate 18,621,161 of NC_049175.1, forward strand.
GATCATTTGGTTTCTAAATCTTCTTGTGTGTTCCCATCTCATGGATAGCAGGTGGCACATCAAGGACAGATGTCTTCCTGAGTATAATAGGGTGGACTGATTATGTCCCCAGAAGGCTAAAAAACTTTTTGGGGTGAAGGATAAAGAGTCCCATACAGGGTCTATGAGGAAGGATACAACTTGAGGAACCTGTGGTGGGGAATATTTCTGGCTTTTCTCAGCCGTAAGACAAGGGGAGGTACCTCATCTGGGAGGTATTCATGCTAGGGTGATTCAGCACTCTTTAAATGGTTTGTTCTTAACGATAACAACAAAAAAGCCTTAGTTTGAATGGGAACGACAGAATTAATCCCCACTTTGTCTCTATGCAAGAATTTATACCAATCCCTAACAGAATGACCAGTGAGAAATGTATTTGAACTTGAAGACACAAGTAAATCATTTCATCTGTGACCAAACATGATCAGGGCTCTGTATTTCTCTTACTATAATCCCTAGTGCTTACACTAATGGAATCTACAAGCCAAACCAAGCCATAATGTATCTTCCCCAGATCGGCTGTGGATCAATAAGCACACATATCTCAGTCCATACCTTAACTTCTTATTTTTCTCTTTGCCTTTTTCAAATGACAGAGTTGTAATCCCCAAGAACTATGACAGGGCAAACTGCGTTGGTCTGTTCCACAAGAAAAGCTGTTCAATCAAAGTAGTGAAGAAGACAAACCCTGACATAAGCTGCAAAGTCTACAATGGAGTTGGTTAAGTCCATGTGATGTGTTTCTCCTCTTCTGCATGTCCCTGGAAGTTGAATATGTTCTGGATCGCTCATTTAGAGGAAATCAGCAAAGCAACATGGTTTCAGGAGGAATGGGTTCACCTCATGCCTTTCACAACTCTAATTACGGCACGTCTGTCTCATTTCTGACACTAGGGGGTTTGTCTTATTATATACACATTTGTAACAAATCTTTACCATACGTAATTTTGTGACTTTATTCCTGTTGGGATCCAGAGTTAAATAAATTTCCACATACACCATATTACTTCTTTTCCTTCCAAGTAGTTACTGAGTGGTCTTGCTGAAAACAGAAGAATTCATGGTGTCTATAAAAACATGATTGCAAAGCTAATTATTGATTTAGAAATCATCTAGCAATTAGAGTAACAGATATTACACAAAGCTGCTAGACAAACAGATTCATTATGCTATTACACCCATTGACATTTCTCCCAAGGACTTGTACACTAGAACAGGATAAAACAAAGCAGAAAACAGCCCTTTGAAAGCCTCCCCCAGCCTGGTGCCTTCTGTAGGTCAATCCATTAGTGCAGATGTACAAGGGAACATATTTTTCAGGAGATAACTGGTGTATTACAAAAATGGCAAGCTCATTCCTGGGAGTCCAACCTATTGCAAAGAAATGCCATATAAATAGCTCTGTAGCCTTCCATACTGGTGTTGAATTTCCTGCAATAATCTTGTTTGGACCAAAGTCCAGTGACAAACAACCCTGTGAAAGCTGTTTGTATAGAAAACCCAGACTATAAAATATGTTTCGAGAGTAGACTTTAGGCGCTACACTGTGCCTGGTACAAAGTCCATGAGAGAGGTTTATATAAAAATATCCTATAAAACATATTTATACAATATAAAAAGCAATTATAACAAGAGCACTGTACAACTTTAAAGGCCCAGATAAATAATTTGAGTGAGTTTATTTAACAGTGACATCATGGGTGTTCTCTTCATGTCCTTTCTTCTATCTTGCTGAAGTGTATTACAAAGAAATATTTCAGCTGATGGGAACACCAACATATTTTTCATAACCATTGTGATCTATTTTTAAGTGCAGTGCACATACTAAGGAAAACAGCTTACCAGTTTTTAGAAGAAAATCCATCCATGGCTCCATCTACTACCAGAAAGTCATTAAGGTGATTTGAGAAAGTAAGTAAAATGAAAAATACAATTGTAGCTCCCTAAATCTGTGGCCCTCAGGATTAGCAGCTCCTTCAGACAGTATCTCCCAGTGCCTTTTTGGGAGTAAGGGAGTGCCTAGCCTAGCCCCAGGGAGTGCCGTAGCCTAGCCCCAGATTTGTTGCCCATTGTCTCTTCTGTGCTAACAGTCTGTGGGAAATCAGGTTCACTAGCTCCCACTGTTGAAGGAGGGGTATGAACAAAGTGGAGAAGGATGAAAATGATTAAAATATCAATTCTTCCTGAGAGAGAGAGAGATTCTGACAAAGCCAAGCAACCAAAACCAAACTTCTTCAAACTTCCTACAAGGATGCAATGTAGATCTGTTAAGCTTAGCATATAGATGGACTATGGTGCATTTTTTTCCATAATACTTTTGTTATCAAGTAGCCCATCCTATTCTTTTTGGACACTGTTTGCTCCCTGTTTAACAATGCCAGAGAGAGCAGGACTCCAGATGATGGACCACAATTAGATTTCCTAAATGTACTGTAGGAGAATTGGCCTCTGAAATTCCAGGCTCAGAAGAGAGAAAGGCAGAGCCTCAGGGCTCCATCCATGAAGGCTGATATGGCTGGAAGCCTGACACAAGAATGTTGGAGGAGACCCTCGAAACATCCAAGGTGCAGTCATAGTCCCAGTGCTATGTCAATCCCCTTTCCTCCAGGGAAACAGTTTACTGTACCCAGTGAATGTTTCTTGGTAGAGACTTTGCTATCACCATAACCTCTTGCAGAAATGAGTTATCTGGCCATCACAAAGAGGACTACTTCCCATGCACCTCCCTTGAAACAGGTTGTCTCTGTGGAGTCCAACTGTCTTAAATAAAAATAAAATAAAATAAAATAAAAATAAAACACCTGTAGAGAAAAGAATTTGGTTCCCAAGTGCCTTCCCATAACAGGAGCACGTGCTGTGGACAGCAAATGGGCCCACGTGTTCTTATCACTCTGTGGGTAGGAGGACAGGCCTACGCTATGCCAGCCGCAGTTTTACTCCATTTCCTATCAACTGTAAACAGAGGTTGGTCCATTGGTTGCTAGAGTCAATGTAAACCAACTGATAGGAACAGAAACAGCCAGTCTGACCAGCCCGTGGCTTGCAGTAGCTGGACCTACCACCCTCCCGTGCTGCTTTGCAGCAGCAAGTATCCTGGATAAAAAGGAATTTCCATGCTTGGGCACCCTCTTACAAGTACTGCTTGTGCATTTGCCAAAAGCCTTAGCAGGCCAGGATCCGCGCAGACACTCTCCGCAAATAACAGCTCAGTGGTCCCCATCGTACAGTGCCAGATAGGACTCTAGTGCAGCCCCATTTACCTCACCAAAAATGGCCAGAACCTTGATACATCAGTTCATCCCCAAAATCTGTCAAGAAAGACCCTGATGCCGTAGAAAAATATCCATAGTCAGGTCATTTCCTGATCCCTGGGCTGCATAGGCCTGAGCTGCCTTTCAGGAAGAGTGCTGCAGCTGTTCTTCATTGCTTGTAAGAAGAGAGCAAATGTTAATTTGCTGGTTGGAGGCTCTGCCCAAAGGTCTGAACTGAGAGGATAAATGTGACACAGTGTGTCTTTAACTGTTCAGGAGGTGTGGAGATAGCACTGGCAGACCACTTTCACAAGCTGAAGGGGACAGGAAGAACAGCGCCATAAATCAAAATATTCCCCAGGAAAAGTACTGTCTGTTTCCTGGTGGTTTCCCTCCCCTTTCTTTAATGCTTTGAACAGCAGAACAAATAAACATACGATAAATAAATTAAGGAAGGAACAGAAGTGAACAGGCCAGCTAAATAAATCATTTCTGCTTTTCTGTCTCCAGTAAGATAGGAAGCCTCTACTTCGTAAGGAGCTGGCAAGAGGCTGAGGATCTGCATGGGCTGCTGCCTTCTCAGCTGGAAGCACAGGCTTCATGTCCCCTTCCCTAGTAAGATCAGAAAGGTCATCTCCACCTGAGGGGTCTGGGTAAAAGGGAAATGCTGTTTAAAGCTAACTGGTAAATAAAGCTCCTGAAAAAGAGGCTGGGAAGAATAAGTAACACGAAATAAGCAACCTAGGCATGCACTGAAGAAAGGAGCACTAAGGACCACCCTCTAGCTTATACCACTCATCATACAGGTTCCCGTTTTAAGCCTCTCAGCATCATAAGATACAAGAAATGCCAAATTATGCTAGAAATATTTTAAACATTTCTGTTTCTGCTTTATTTCTTTAATGAAGAAAGATGTCAGCTAAGAGCTTAATAGATGGGCACATCTCCTCTAATAGCTGGTACCAGAAAAAATGAAAGAAAGAATACAGTACAAATAAATGACTATTTTCACTGTTAGTTTAGTTGATAAGAGCTTGTAGTTATTTTTGATATTGAAATGTTTTATTTCTGTTGACATACTACACACCTACAAATGAAAATACGCATTTACTACAACTTTAGAACTACACACCTTTAGAAGGGCCCCAGAACAGCAGTAGGTAGAATAGACCTACCTTAGACTAGTAGCTGACCATAGCTTAAAACACACTTTAAGTAAAGACAAAAATTAGGTTATTCTGGTATAGCCCTTGAAAATATTCTGTTTGTGTATTTTCTCAATGCAAGATAAAAATTTGCAACTCTGATTTCTGACTTGGATTTTCACGAGAAAGGGGGGAAACAAAACAAACAAACAAACAAAAAACGATGAAAGCTAGCACTTGGCAAATCCTTCTTTTCCTCCATTTCCAAATTTCTCAGTGCTCTCAGATTTCTGAATTCTTTGCATGGGTAATAGTGCACATCTTCCCCTTCCACAAGCTGGATATTTAACGACTTGAAGCCTGGATCCTTCTAAAATAAAATTCCAATTCTGGTCTTTGGTGGACTAGGCGTAGGGGGACTGGGGTGGAGAGAGGGAAAAAAAATGATACTGTCATCTTTTTTCTATATGTATGAGGAAAAACTGTCTTTGAAACCTACAGAAATCTCACCTCAGGAAGAAGAACAGAGTGAGGATTCATTCCTGTACTTCGCCCCTCTCCTTCCAATCATGTACATGCTTGTGTGCAGCATGGGTGCACATAGTGCCTCAAATCGTTTCATAGCTCTTTCCTGGAGCTGCATTTCATCTCATGTATCTGTAGAATTTCTACATTTACGGAACAGCAGAGGGAGCCCGAACTTTTAAGTCAGACCAACACCATGAAGCAGGAATAATTGGCTAAACTGAACAGAGGGAAGGGGGGGGGAGGGAGAGAACTACCATCCAATTTACCTACAGAAACAGCGAGGAGAGCGTCTCCTCTGGATTGCTAAAACACAGAAGATCTTGCTTTGCTGCTACAACAGTCCTCTCTTCTTCCAAGACAGAAATGGGCAGCAGCAGTCATTTTCTCCATCAGTGAGAGGTAAGAATTTCCTAAAGTATTTATTTCAGCATTGTAAGAGCTCAGATCTCTTTATCTCTTTTGATTGTCAAAAAATTATTCAACTTTCACTTGAGTGGCTGACAGATGATGCCATCATTATTAATTCCCTTTGTGCTCAGACCTTGCTCTGCTTTAGATAACATTTTCTGGTCAGAAATCAGTTAGTTAACTAAGGATTCACCTGAAACTTTAACCTAGGATGTGAGGCATGAACTATATATCAGAAATTTTTACAGTAGATTTGCTATTACATTAATACAATTTAAATAAAGAAGTTTTAGAAGAATGTGAGAATATGAATTAAAACCAGTTTTGATATGATTGTTCATTCATTTAACTATTAGGGTAAACATGAAAGAATGAAAAGCATTCAATTAGCATTTGAATTTTAAAATTGAGCCCTTGGAACTGACAGAGATGTAAAGTTTAAATTCAGCAGAAGCTGTGGATTCAGAGGCTTTGCCCAGACTGAATTCCTAAAAGCAAAAGATTCTTACATAGTCCAGTTCCACAAAAAGTTGTGGATTTCTTGATGGTTTTAAACCCATACAGAAACAAGGGCAGAAATATGAAGTGAACTTGATCCAAAGTCCACTGGGATCAATGCGCTCTGAATTCAGTCACAAGGCAAGGAAAAACAGTAATAAATACTTTGCTCTGTTTGCATACTTTTAAGCTCTTTCCCTAACTCTTGTCCACCTCTGTTGTCAAGAGAGAGACTTGTCTCCTCCGCTAGACCTGTATAGCACCAAGCACAAAATGACCTATTCTCAATCAGTTTTTTCAACACCACCGCAATAAACATTAATATCATTATTAATGGTAATAATTTAGCAAGGTTTATAAAAGTGAGGGAGGCCTTAATAAATACTTAACTTTATCATTCAGCTTTGATTAAGGTTGTGCAAACAATTGTTTTTATCAGTCAGTGCCTGAACCAAAACATTAAAAGTATAATTTGAAAGGAAAGAAGACATTTTTCAGATGCAATTAAAAAAAAAAGAGTTATTTTGGTATGAATGTTACTTTTGTTTAATTGGAAATAAAATTTTAATCAATTTATGAGCTTTTTCCTTTTTTTTATTTAAATAAACAAAAGGACTTGAGCTTGGTACAGGATATGGTGATACCAAACCTGGTATTTAACCCATTGGAGCTGGTGATCTTCTGAGTTCTCCCTCCTCCATCCCATTCAGAAAAAAGCATTTGAATGGACATCTCTCAGCTCCATGAAATGTTCCTTTCCCATTGTTTTGTGGCACGTCTTACTGGTTTTAGAGTTCCTACCTATACCACAACTTTTTTAAAGTTACCCTGGCATTATTCTGCGGGTTTGAGTTCAGAGAGTATGGATACACAACCACCATATGCCACCAAGCAGATGACTATTTCTGACAGATTGATCCAGTCTTACTTATCATGAAAGGTCCAACCCCTGTACACTGGGACTTTTGCAAACTTTCAAGGTCAAAGAAGGAGATGGCAACTTCTTGGGAGATTTTTGAGGCTTGGGTGTGCTCCCTGCCACCTTGCAATGTGCCACAAAGACTTTCTGGTTATCATTAATCCCAATACTTTTGGAACAGAACTTAACAAAGATGAAGATTGATAAAATGTTCACCACTGAATCTCATTATATCAAATCCCTTACAGACTTCACTTTGCTGTGACATGTCTGTGCATACTCAGTGACAGGTTCCCTCTTCTAGTTAAGTGTTGCTTTCCTGTGAGCCTATAATGATATCCACCTGATTTTTAACCCCTCTCCAAGGTATAAGGTTAAACAGGGCAGTTCCGTTTTACTGAGATAACATAACTGCAGACAAAAATGGGGTACCACTGTTAGTTACCACCATCTCCATTAATATCTGCAATATGGATTTCAGAGTTCTGGTAAACCTTTCCACTACACATTTGTTTCTACTTTATAAGAGACAGCCCATAGCTACTTTATTCAAGATAATTTGCATAACTTTTTAAATAAGTAATACAACCACTTGGCTGTAAGAATCACTTCTCTCATGAAGACTTACGGATTGAAAGGAGCAAACAGTGCTTGAGCTACTGATTAAGTTCTGAACTTGACAATTAATTCCTTCTGAGTACCAAACAATGATGACAAACACTGCAAGCATATTTTTTTTCCTTCTACCTATATCTAATGTAGAAATCGATCCACTCTGTCCATCACAGCTATATAGAGACTGGCTTTTGATTGCAGGGAGGGGCTGATGCTGATTAGCTTTGCAAGAAGGACCTACCCTTTCCCAGTTAGCAACAGAACATATTATTAGCAGTAGTGCCATGCTTTATCCTGCCTCCAGAAGAAGTTTTTATAGAGATTTAAATGGCATGTCTTCAAGTCCACGGGTCTCTCTAAAGGGCAGTCATGTATTAACTGCCTGGGATCACTTACTGTCTAGCAATCTCTCTTTAAAACCCACTGGGGAGTTCATTTTCTTCCCTGAGCCATTTCTGCAGAACTCCCTTTCTTTTGAAGATTTTTTTTGGGACATATAGGATATCCCTTTATGAGAAAACTTTCAAACTGACTAATTACAGGGTTTGTTTGTTTGTTTTGTTTTTTATATAGCCTGAGTGATATTTGTTACTTTAGAGGGCTGTGCTGTTCAGCAAGGCAAATTCTTCACACCTTGGCTGCTCTATTTCCTTGCTTCCAACAGGATAATGAATGTCTGTTAAAGACAAAAATGGAGAATCTAACTTAGAATAAGATTAAACTGGAAAGTCATTTTTCTTTTTCTGTATACAGTCAAGTTGCTGCAAACTTTTGTGATGCCTACCTTTCAGAGATGCCCCTCTTGCTGCATCAATTAGAAAACCTTGCTTTTGAAGCACGTTAGCTCTTATAACTGACCTCTTTCCTGAAGTTCAAAAGTTCTGAATATATATCTTCATTCATATTTATAACCTTCCCTCTTTAAAAACAAACAAAGAAAAAAGCCAACTCTTCCCCCAACTCCCTCTTCAAACTGATTTAGGAGGTTTGTTACTCCTACAAGCCAATTCAGTATTGCTTAGTTTCTGGAGAAAAAAATGTTGTATTTGTCTTTAATTTTTTGCTATATTTTAGTGGGTAATTGACAAGCATTCAATACAGCAAGGGGAGCTAACACTCTTTTCCATGTGCATTGGTGATTTAGTTTATTAGCTAACATTTGACTGAACTGTCTAAACAGAGCAAGTCCATATTGATTATTACTAGCTCTTAATTTAGACCAAACCAAATGGCAATCAAACATTTTGAGATGACAAGCAATTTTGCAGCAACTGACCCCAAGAATCTGTCATTTAAGGATACTGTAACAGGACACATAAGTATTACATCACCACAATACTTATTTCTCCTGTTTTTCTATAAATGTTTTTTTTACATCATGATTGCCAGAATAAGAGATATAGAGAGCTCTGCGTGTAAGTGAGCTAGGCTCTGACTTTTCCAAATACACAAGGTTTGACAGGGAGTTTTAAGCCCTGCATAGTGTACCAAAGATTTCCTTGAGACACTCACATTGCACCTCCCTGTCTCACTCCCCTGGTCTGTGATAAGAGGGTAATTCCTTATATACCTGTGGGCAATACCATGAGAATACATGACCAGGAAATGTTTGCCAGTCACTTTGTGAGAGACACCACAGAATGCAAAGTATTAAAGAGGGAATTCCTAAGCCAACAAAATGCATTGCAGAGCCTTCAGAGACATGGCAGTGCCATCTGCAACAAATGCATAGCCACATTCTCCTTGGCGTTCCTCTTGGGAACGTGCCCCTTAAAGCTGTGGGATCTAGCTTCCACTTTTCAGGTTGCTCCAATACTTCATTTCCTTGTTTAAATGTTATTAGTTCTCCTTACTGACCCCTCAGTGCGTCCAAAGCTGTCTGGCACCCTTGAGAAGGCTTACTCTGTGGGGCACAGATGTTTGTAATAACAGCACACATTTTTCAAGCAATATGAGAACCATGTATTTGTTGTCTGGGATACTGTAACTAAGGATACTGGGCTGGGACTGTAGTAAAAGGCCCATGTGTTCACTTACAGCAGAGTCTGTTTGTCCTGTCCAAATGCCAAGACTGAGCTCCTTCAACTGGTACCAAACCATATTGCAGGCTGGTGACCCCTCTGCTCTATTCCGTATGCAGCATCTCCACTGGCCAGCAGTCACTAAAAACTAAGGGGCTGGTTGCTGGTTTTTCATTTGATCACCATCTTCATGCTGAGACAGACTCTCACTAACCCTCCGCATATACAACTATGCAATCTACACATCACCACTGCTGCTTTTAGTTTCAGAAAATTAATCAACCTGTTCACAGGGCTTGAGTAACAGCACAAAAGTAAGTGGATAGGAAGAGTTACACCTATACCCACAGTTTGGAAAATTTCCATCATCCTCTTTAATTAAGATTTAAACTGCTGAGAAAAGAGCAAGAGGAAAAAAAGGTTAGAATATCTTACTCTGTCAACCATCTCTGACATACGAATAAAGATAGATGACAAAGACAGATAAATCAGCAAGTTTAAAAAAAAAAGGGAATTGCCTGTACTAATTTTTGCTGATCAAACACAACAACATCACAAAACACCTTTATATTTACTGTACACTATGCCTTTGTTGTCAGTTCTGGAGATGCAATGCTTCAGAAAGAGAAAACCAAGGCAAACAAAAGAGGCTAGCATGGCAGGCGGACACTTTTTTCTAGAGTGTTAGTTACCTTTATGCATGCAGTTGCTCAGCAGTTAATGCTACTCAAACAGTGATAAGCTCTCTATACCATTTTATTTATGTATTAATTTTCTGACCACTTGTTTTTCTGAAGCTCTGAGAAATTTATCGCAACCTCACAAACTTGTTTGAGTAGCATTTTATTGCTGAGGAAAGGCTTGTGCAATGGGTAAATAGTGTCATTCCCTGTGTATTTATTTACTTTTCACATTACAAGCCTTCGTACAGCATGTAACTGCCTCTGACCTGAGAAGGGCAGGGTCATATTTTTTCTTCTAATCCTGGACAAGGAAGATGTGGACTCCAAAGTCAGGATTATAGAGCTACGGCAAGGGGTAGTCACTTACATCAATGTATCCCAATGCCTGGCTGAAAGGAAGGAGCTAGTAACAAAGAGGAAAGAGGATATTATCCTCCATGCAGAGTGGGAAAGGGAACTGGGAAGAACGGGTGGTGCCAGGTGATCACGGCAGCCTCCCAGAAGCCTTCTGGTAGAGCCCAGACATTCCTATGGTGGAGATTTCCAAACACATACAGCCCCAATTAACTCTGTTGGGTCGGTTCCCTGGGCCCGTTGAAAATCCCAGCTCAGGGATTGCAGCCACGGCTAAGCAGCAGTCCCAAATGCCTATGCAGAAACAGCATCCAGTAGATAGCACATGCTGCTACAACACTTGAACTCTCCCAGTTAAAAAGAGAAAAGTTCTGCTGAGGAAGGAAGCTTATTGCAAGAAATTAAGAGAAGTTGTCAAAACCACCCATTCTTAAAGCCAAAATCAGGAGATTGGAATATTATCCCTGATAAGCCCTGTGATGGCCACATTGGCCACCCAGAAAAAGGTATCAGTGCCCTGTGGGCACTGGGGTTCATCTAGAATGGGGAAGCAGGGAATTTGGACCGCAGTTCCCATGACCTATTGCAGCCGCACAGAAGCTGGAAAATAATGAATTTCGAATTCCTTCAGACTCTTTCAAAATTGTCCCATGTTATCCCTCCTGAGGATATGAGCCTGAATTTTTGCATGGTGATCCTGTCTCAAGCAAATGTGGTTTCTGGCTGCAATTTTGATTTCAGTGCACAAATTAACTCACATTAAGATACGATAGTGTTAGCTTTATGCAGTTAATGTGCCTTAGTTTTGCATTGATGTTTAGCTTGACTGAAGGAAAATGCAGCCCCAACAAAGGGCCTTCCACTCAGTTTGGGATCAGAACTTTGCAAATCCAGAATCACACATGATTTTTATTCTCAGGTGTGTTTTGATCCAACTTTCTACTGCATTTGTCATGTTTAAGATACTGCACTGAGTTAAGTGATGAAGTGAAAATATTCTTAAATCTCTAGGGTAACCTCATAACCAGTAAACACAGTTAATCTATTTCTATAGAAATAGACCACAGACTTCTATACCACACTCTAGCAAATTGTTCCATGTCATGAGCTGATAAGCCATATGAAAGGGAGCTGAAGATACACAGAGTCATTGGTGTTTGCTTCTCTGTCCCACTGCCCTCCACTACCCTTTTGACTAGTCTTTTGTGGCATAACAAAGTAATCTTTTTCCTTTCCTTTGCAGGCATACCTTCTGCAGCCAAACAGAACAGATACAACCTTTTTAGAAGATAAAACCTTTTAGAAGACCCAGACTGTATTTGATTATCGCCTTTTTGGATAAACATTTTGGGGTCCAGGATGAATAAGACAAGGTCTGTTCATGATGGTTTTCCTTTCCTGAACAGTAAGAACTTGAGCTCAAACCGAAGCTTCCCCTCACACCTTTCTAATCAGTGCAGGAATGTCACTGACCTCACTGTTTTTCTGGCCACCTCTTATAGCTTGGAGACAGTTCTAGGCATTGTGGGAAACATCTGCCTGATTGCTGTCATAGCCAGGCAGAAGGAAAAGACCAACGTCACCAACATCCTAATTTCCAACTTAATAATTTCAGACTTGTTTATGTGTCTTGTCTGCCTGCCTTCCACCATTGTTTACACCATGATGGACTACTGGATATTTGGGGAGGTCATGTGTAAAATGACCTCTTTCACTCAGTGCACATCTGTGACGGTGTCAATACTTTCCCTTGTCCTTATTGCTCTGGAAAGACACCAGCTCATCATAAACCCAACTGGCTGGAGGCCAAGTATCTCCCAAGCCTACCTAGGAATTGGAGTCATTTGGACTTTAGCATGTCTCATGTCCTTGCCCTTTTTGACCACGTCCGTCTTGTCTAATGACTTGTACCAGCAGCTTTCACACATCATGAATTTTTCCAGTGACAAGGCCATATGCATTGACTCATGGCCTTCTGAGCAACACAGACTTATCTACACCACCACCTTACTGCTCTTGCAATACTGCATCCCACTGTTCTTCATTATACTTTGCTACCTGCGTATCTACTTACGCCTACAGAAAAGAAAAGACATGTTTGAGAAGAGCGAATACAGCAACCGAGCAGTTCAGCTGAGAAGGATAAATATTTTGTTAGCATCCATGGTTGCTGCTTTTGCTGTTTGCTGGTTACCACTGCATGTTTTCAACACCATTGTGGACTGGAATTACAAAATCATTTCACCTTGCCACCACAATCTGATCTTCTCATTGTGCCACCTGGTAGCCATGGCTTCCACCTGTGTCAACCCCGTTATCTATGGTTTCCTAAACAGCAACTTCAAAAAGAAGTGAAGTCACTGATTCTGAGCTGCCAGCATAATTCAGTAACTGCATCCATGGAAGAATATGATCATTTACCTTTATCCACCATGCAGACTGAAATCTCCAAGGGCTCACTGATGAACTGCAGACATAATTCCATTTAGCTAGCAGAAAACATTTCAGAGGGTTGCATTGACACCACACACCAACAGTACCTGTGAGTATAAAAAGCAACTGATGATGCTGCAGCTGGGATGCAAACAGGAGCCCACTGCTGCCTGATTTTTGGAAGGACAGGCAAAGAAAGTTCATAAATGTATGCAGTAGCTCCTGTGGTGCCCAAGCTGTTCACATCATTGAGGCGGTACAGACGTTGAGAAGACTGGGCTGATGTGTAACTGACTGCTCTACCAGCTCAGTAACTAAGGTGCAGCTGCACATAGACTGACGTGGGGTTCATTAGCTAAGCTCACATCTCCACCACAGCCGAGATAGAATCTCAGGCTTCCAATATCAGTTCTACAGGCTGCCAAAAGCCGCATTAGTGAAGGCTTCATTTTCAGTATTAGTAAGATTTTTATGCACTGATGACACACCAGTGGAACAGAGATATGTAAATATATACATTTTTGTGCTTTACTAACTCTGACAGCTTGTTAGGTAACAGTAATGTATCAACAGATCTAGTTCACATCAAACTGGATGCCTGGAACTTCTCTCTCATCATACAGGCCTGGGAATAGCCACTTGGCAATACCAAGTAGGGACACAGAACAACAATCCTGTTACATAAAGAAGAAAGTTACTTATAGAGGAATAGTGGCAAATGAAAACATTACTCTGTCGATTAAACCCCCGAAGCACATAGACATGATGCAGAGCACTTTTTTTAAATAAATGAAAAACAGTTGCAGATCTATGTGGAAACAAATCTGGTTGATTTTGCAATTCCTGCTGCTGCCAGTCACAGAGCTCCACAATGCTAAAAGTGCATGCCATGATGATAAGAAGTGGCTGGATTACTGGAGCTGTTCCAGACCTCGGTAGCAAGATCTCAATTCTGCTTCAGCAGCAAAATACTAATTAACTCCTTGGTACTTTAACTGCAGGGTGTCTCATTCAGAAAGTCTGAATGATCATGAAAAATTTGTTTGTGGAAGCCTTGTATTTTCAGAGTGCATACACTCCCAAAGAAATAAGCATACACATGGAGGTTTTCTGTTTCCTGTTAAAATAAACCAGATATCAGACACCCGTCCCACTTGCTGGCATCAGCAACAAAGATGGAGCTGAAGCTCCGACAAATCAATAGAAGGTCAGTAAAAATAGCACAAGTGGAATCCAGGTCAGGTGGAAACACAAATCTTAAAGCCAAGCTACATGTAAATAAATAGTATTGTCTATTTTGTCTAATTGCTCTACTGAAGCGAGGGTCATGCTTTTTAAGATGTGTGGTATTTTTAGTCTTTGTCCACAAATTGGCTCAGTGACTGCTGAGAAACCAAGAAGTAGTTATGCCCAAGAAACTCATGCTGAGGAACAAAATGAAATAAAAAAATATATAAGTAAGTTAGAAGGCAAGTGTATAAAAGGATACCAACATGTTAATTCAAGGTGCTGTAGGCTAATAGTAAAGAAATATGGAACTGTATTCTGTCCTGTGTTGTTAAACTAACCTTAGCAGAAGACTGGACTAGGTGACCAGCTGAGGTCACTTCTAACCTGAATTATGTTACGCTAAGTAGTCATTACTATTGTAGTCAATGGGATTGCGTGGAATTGAAGCTATCTAACATACAGTTATGCAGAAAGCTTCCCTTAGCTGGAAGCTCTCCAATTAGTTGACTGGTAAACAATTAGATGAGCTTCCCATGCTGTGGTCTGACAAGCAATATGGACTTTGGACAAAGCATCTGAAGACAAGATCAAACTCTTACACCGTGGGGTAGCAAGAGCTATCAACAAAGATGAATTCATATCTGCAACTGGCAGAGATGGCAGGTAATCCCTTACCATGAGCTGGGACACAGAAATCGGTGGCAAAGCTTCAGGTTTGGACATTGAATTCTTGCATGCAGAGTCTTAAGGAGGAAGCTGTTCTGACACAGCCACCCTTCTAATTCTGGGCAGAACCTGTATATCTCAGTAAGAGTTCTTGCGTGATTTCCTTCTGCATCTTCTTCAGTTATCTGGCAAGACGGCTGCTCCTTTCACAGGGACTTCTGCTTTCTTTTGTATTGTATTTTTTGTTGTTACTTGTTGCAATATGAGAAGTAGTTTCTCTTGATTTCTTTGTATTCAGTGTCATTTCTAGTCTGGACATTGATCCCATTAGAAACACAGAACAAGGGGACTCATTTTTATCTGAACCACAGTTTGAAGTTTGCTACTGTAACTGAAACCAGAGCTGATATAACCATGCAATGCTGAGTAGTAAAAATATATTAATTTCCCCTAATCAATTTTATTTATACCAAAACCGTATTGTATTATTTGAGAGCTTAAATACTGATTACATTTTATGGTGTTTTTATATTTAGGGTCCATTTCACCCAATTACTCAAGTAATTCTGCCTGTTTCCTGCTCTTTTTTGTAATTTCAACATTTAATTAATGTGCATGTCAAGCTATAGTAAGAATACCCTGCTAAACGTGAACATAGAAGATTAGCTGATTTATAGTCTTAAATGTACAGCTTTTCAAGCACCACTCTGTGAAATGGAAACACAATTACCCTAAGGTTTTTTAATTCCATGAGCATGTCTTTGGCGCTAGTTCTAAGTGAAAATTTTTTGATAGAAAACTTGCATAGCTCTTATAGCAGGTCTCTGACATACCATATTTGCATTGTTCATCAAGTGCCAGTTCCTCCTGCAATGGCAAGAAGTATCTGACTCTTTCTTAAACTGTGATTCATGCGGCCATTTGTACCCACAGTCACAAGTAAGTATGCAAAGCAAGCAGATCCAATTTTACAATAACCCATACTGACACAAACAGGAATGTATCTTCCTCTAGTGAAGAAGGGAAGTGTCAAGCTTGGAGTCAAGTACCATTTATTGCTAATGGACTTTGGGCTGGATAAACTAAAGGGTTTAGACATTAAAACCCACTAAACTCCACCCAAACATCTAAGCACAAAATGCGGAGCCTGAAAATTCCCAGTCAGCTGCTGCCTATTCATCCCGAGGCATATACTTCAACATCTAAAATTCCGTAGGTAACTAAACATAATTTTAAAGTAAATCCAGAAAAAAAAATCTAAGTTCCAAGGGGCTAACCATATATGCCACATATAAGCTCTATCTTCATTTACACACTGGGCATCATGCTGTCACAAATAGCCCTAACAGGAAAGGTGCCTTTATCACCACATCTTCATTCTGCATGGACATAACGGTGCACAGAATGTAGCTGTGCACAAAGCAGTAGAAAACATTACGCTGTTAGTTTTCACAAAGAGCTCTAGCAACTGTTCTCCGTCCCCTTTGAAGGCAAAGGCACCAGACTGGATGTAATTATTCCTGCATGGCTCTTGAAAGAGCCTTTTCATTTGTTGCTTTGTGGCTTTAACACAACCAAGAAGGGATCTGTCTCCTTAGTCCTGCAAGAGGGTAACAGGACAGAAATAGATTACATACATTTTACCCACTTGTAAATAACTAATAACTTTATTTAAGGATCAAGCACTTCTGTGTTCATTGTACTACAGCAATGCTTTTTAGTATGCTCTTTAAAAAGTTGTGCTACTGAGTTACAAAGGTGATGTTGGGGAAACGTGCTGGAGCTATGTAAACCACAAGTTCATACACTTCTAAGACTTTTCCCTGATTTTTTGTTTGTTTGTTTAAAAAAAATGCTTTTTATGTTCCTGCCTCTTGTGACATGCGGTAAAGAGATAGTAAGATTTTTCAGAGCAAGAAAACAACTTATTGGTGTGATATAAGTGGCACACTTTGGGAAATCTAGTAATAACTAATAAAATAATATTGCCTCTGTTACTTTGTCTCTGCTTCTATAAAATAGCATAATACTAATCATAATATGAAGCATATAATGTTTGGTTCTCAAATAGCGTTTTTCAAGAGAAAAAAGTTAAACATAATCGGTGACTCATACAGTTTATTACATTCACACACACAAGGGAAAAAAGTACAATAGCGTTACCTGTTACATGCCTGGGTTATTGATATATGGCATAAAATGATAGCAGCAGCAGTCGGTAATGATGTCACTAAGGGTACACACACTGCGGGTCTGCTATTTTCAAATGCAGTTGTACACAACCATACAAAGTGTTGCAGTCTAACACAGCTTATGGTAAATTAAGACATCGCATCCTGAGAACCCATTAAGGGATGCTTTTACTTTGACCTATGTGTCTTCTCACACTTTGACCTGATATTTCTTTTATAGGCTATTCTCCTCTAAATTGCTAGTCCATGGAATACTAGCTGATATTCAGAATGTATTGAACATTGATTTCAATAGAAATTGTTGCCTAGCATCATGAGTAACCTGGGTTTAAATTTTATGAACAGCAGCATCCACAGAGCTTTTATGACCTTCCCTCACTATCGCAGTTTGCTTAACAAAGTCACTTCTTTGAACTCAGGAAGTCATAAGTAGAATAAGCCTGAGATTTATACTTTTGTATAATGCCTTTTCCTGCCAGACAATGCTCATTAGGCCTTAGTCAGAATTGTTTTGTTATCCTTCCAATAAATGCTTAGTAAACATGAAGCCCAGTAGCAGCACAGAGATTATATGATGGAAAGCCAGGACGAAATTGAACACCAGTGGTTTCTTTATTTAGAACTTAAATTGATGAGACTCTACTCCACTTTTGTAAGAAGCATTCAGTTATAGAGTGCTGTAGTATTCATCCCATATGCATGAAAATACTTGGTCCAGTAGCAACTATAGTAAAGATTATCAGCCATAGTACTAAAAAGAGTTTTAGTCATGGTACATGAAAAATACAGCACTGCATTTTTTTTCTACCAATTGACAAAATATGCAAATAGCCCAATATGCAAAATATGTGGGCTATGTTAGAAATGGTGACATAATAATAATAGTACATGTTTTCTGTGGAGTATCACAGGTGCAAGTACAGCTTGATTTTATTAGGCTCAAGATGCAACCCTGGCAGTAGAAAGATAATTTTGTTAATTACAAGCTATGATGACATGCAGAACATTAAATTTGCACTTTAACCCCTAAAAATAGGGCTTTGTTTTATCCTTAAAGCCTTTTTCAGGTAAAAATCTCTATCCTTTGAATACCATAAAAGTAGCTCATAAATTGTTGTGTCCTCTATCCAGACTATGGGAGTACAAAGCCTCCTTGTCAACAGCTAGCGGGCAACCACTACTTCATCATTCATAAATATTTGTCTTGAATCCATTTTATTACAGCAGGACTGCAAGTAGAATGCATTTATCCTGTGTTATGCTCATAGTGAGGTAGGAGCCACTGATTCATCTACTTGATAAGCTGACTTAATGACTAAAAATAATTATGTGTACCAAGTATTTATTTCATTTCAATGCAGACATTAGAAGTGGTCCTGATGTTCTAAAGACCAATTTCTGAAAAACATTGCATTCACAGCAGAGAATACAGCTGAAAAATACTAGAAGGTTCTGGTCTCCTCAGCACATATGTTAAGTTCGCAGCAAATATAGTCAAGTATAGAGTTTTGTTAAAAAAATAATGGCAAAACACACAGACTGCTTCTGAACCATAATGTGGATATACTGTCTGCCCTGTGTTTTTGGGAAGGCTCATGGGATTCAAAGGCCGCAGACGCTGGCTGGCACTGCAAATAATATTTTTAAAGCTGATGAAGTCATCTAACCACACCATTCCCATTTAAAATTCAGCATATATTTAACTTCATTTGTCAGAAATACAGCTAAACTACTGCAGATTGTAAAGTGTCCTTTCCCAATAATCTGCATTTTCACGAGCCATCACAGAAGTCCCATATGGAACGATGCACACAGGCATGCGCAGCTTCACATCAAGCAAGCTAATTGTCATGAGCAAACCAAAAGGGATTGTTAAGCCTACAAACCGCTAATATAGCTCCTCTGTCTCAGAAATAGCCCACGAAATATGGATCTTAATAGGATGAATATATTCCCCATGCATTGCAAAGGCAAGCTTCACAGCAGTTTAATTGCATTCTCTGAGTTGGTTACAGACTTTTGGGCTAAGACGTACTAGTAAAGAGCATCTTACTATTTGTGAGAAGGAGTCATGGAACTATTTGACTGAAACAAGAGGAAATATTCTACCTGTACTCAGAGCAAAAGGCAATATACTTGCTAACAAAAATCTTGATCCAGCACATACTCAATTGTTTGCACTGCAAAATGAATGAACAATCCAGATTTGCAAATGCTAACCTTTATGTGAGGACAATGGCAGGCTTTATAGTTCAAAACCATTTTCACTGATCTGTTTTCCACAAAACACAAATAGTTAGAACAACAATATGCAAAGCATTCCAGAATTAATATATATAATTACTATATGATTTCCCAGGATCTGGTGCATGGAATAACAACTGCACACTATACATATTTTAAATCACGCATGAAAGAATCCACATCCAAGACTGTAGAGCACACATGAAAGCACTATTGTGACTGGTCTATAATTAAGTGGTATGATTTTGTGCAATACAGAACAGCTATTAGGCTTCTCTTAAGTATAATAAAGAAGGGACATACTTTTATTTCAACTATCTGAACTCAATGTCACTTTTTACAAATAGAGTTCACATGAAAGAGGTAGTAGCAGACATCTGTGTGTACAGAGAATATGTGAGCATAAAGAACAGATTTAAGACGTTATCATTAAGACTTGTATCTAGGAGATTACGTAAAGTCTTTATGAGTTTTTTAGACCTGGAAACAAATTAATTGATGCTGTTGCTATGATTCAGCCATCAGCTAGACTGGCTGCACTCATTTTTGTCTGAGTAGTCTGTTATTATATTTAGGGAATGAAAATAAGCAGTGTGATGCTTATTCTAAGTGTGTTACTCAGTGGCAATCCCCCCATTTTATACTAGGAGCGAAATATGTTTAATATTTCCTTTTATAGCTAAATATAAGTTAATAAGAGGTATAGGGCCAATAAGTAGTACCAACACCCAAGAATACCTACTCTTTATCAAACTTTTTTTTTTAATAGCAGTTTTAATACCTATTGAGGAAAACAATGTCAAGTGTTTTAACAGAGGTTTACAAATCACTTCCCTATTAGGAAAGAACACCTATGTTGCATCCTGTGCTGTGTGTATTAGTTGTTAATAACTACCAACGCCACTTGCCTACAATGAGTTCCAAGCCCCTCAACACCATCATGATACACAGAAATTAAGTGTAAATGGCTACAGAGAACTCGATTTCCAGCTGCAGGAGCACATGAACTCAGACAGGACTAGACATTTTCCTACATGCCACAAGCACACACACAGAGATGCACATGCATTCAGAGCTGCAGACACAGCTCCAGAGCTCTTGCTCTTCACCATGTTAAGTATCAATTATGTGCAGGTAATTAACTCCCAGGAAGAGAATGCACTATCAAATTAAATATGTTAGTGAGGAGCTGTTGACTCCCTCGAGGGCAGAGAAACCTCGCAGAGAGATCTTGACAAATGAGAGGGCTGGGCAATCACCAACAATATGAAGCCTAACAAGAACAAGTACCAGATTCTGCACCTGGACGGGACAACCATGGCTGTACATACAGACTGGGGGATGAGAGGGTGGAGAGCAGCACCACAGAAAGGGGTCTGGGTTTGAACAGGAGTCATGAGCATGCCCTGGCAGCCAAAAGGGCCAGCTGTACCCTGGGGTGCATCAGGTGCAGTGTAACTAGCCAGCCGAGGGGGGGATTGTCCTGCTCTGCGCTGGTGCAGCCTCACCTTGAGCACTGTGTGCAGTTTTGGGAACCACAATATAAGGACATAAAACTATTAGAAAGCGTCCAAAGGAGGGCTACAAAAACGGTGAAGGGTCCAGAGTGCAAGATGTACGAGGAGCAGCTAAGGTCACTTCATTTGTTCAGCCCAGAGCAGAGCAGACTGAGGGGAGGCCTCATGGTGGCCTGCAGCTCCCTCATGAGGGGAGCGGAGGGGCAGGCGCTGAGCTGTGCTCTCTGGGGACAGCGACAGGACCCAAGGGAACGGCATGGAGCTGGGACAGAGGAGGGTCAGGCTGGGTGTTAGGAAAAGGTTCTGCACCCAGAGGGTGGTCGAGCACTGGGACAGGCTATCCAGGGCAGTAGTCATGGCATCAAGCCTGCCACCACTTATTAATAAGCCAGCTTCCACCCTACACATGCATCAACCTCTGAAAACTGCAGCCCCAGCATCTTCAATGAAGAAGAGGCACACACAGATTAAGAGCACTGAAAGAAGATGAGGCTGTACAAGGTGACCCAAATAAGGATGGGCAGTCACACAATTAGAACATTCATCCTTCTCAGGGAGTCTCTTGATTTTGTAATTAACTTAGTTTGAATGAGTTCACTTCTTGCAGGCTCTGTACTGCTAATGAGGCATCCAGCCCCTGAGGAACACATACCTGTGCAGACCTTGCAGGATATACTTTAATGCAATTTTAATTCTTACTTGGTTAACTGTTAGACCTCCTCAAATGCACTAAACAAAGCATACCCAGTTCTGCCTACCCATATATGAAGAGCACCCAAGAGGTACAGTCAGATAAAGACAGAGGCCTGAGTTTTTTAGTTAATTAGCACCAGGTAATAGCCATTCCTACTTTCAGTGAGACAGGGCAAGTCAGCATGCAATTTTCCAATATGTTGGATTCAGGGATTATACTGGTCTCTTTCCAGCTTTCTCCCCATCCACTCATTCATCACTCCATGAGACAAGACATGACAGTACCTCCCAGGAAAGCTGGCAAGTAGACAGCTGGACTGATAGGCAATTAAAAATAACATTAAAAAAACATTCTAAAAAAGGAAAATATCTATTTTTAACCTTATTTTTATCACTGATCCAGCTAATACTTTAATAGTTATATTACCAAAACTAAAGAGACAGTGACCTTGCAGCGTGGGAACAAGCAGAGGAGGGAGAATGTTGGGAACTGGAATTTTAAGACAGCTTCACCACTGAAGTCAGCCTTGTGTCTTACTAAAGCCTCAGTCTGGGGATTTGTTCCTCACCTGTCCTGAGGGAAGCATGGCCAGAACCTCACAAAACCACAGTGGCTAGTCCACAGGCCGAGACAGGGTCTTCAGCCTGATGGCAGAAGATAGTCCATTCAAACTTACTGAAATTTAGGTCTAACTTGCATGATCCTGTTTCTTTACAGCAGCAGCTCTTATGCGATAGTCATATCTCACTCAATACTGAATGTACAACCACGATAAGATTAATTTCAAAAGCTAAGCTAGAACAAGAACGGAGGTTTTCTATCCTGAGGTACGGGTGAAGGTTCAGTGACCAATAGTTTCAGTCAGAATCTCTGTTTGAACAACTCCCCGTCTAAGACCTGTTACTTGTGTCTTTGCTCCAGATTCCCATGAAGAGTTTCACAATTAAAACATGGTATTTTCCACTTGGCTATTAATATTTGTCAGCAACTTTTTTTTTTTCCTGTTGGGCGCAGTATGAAGTTCCTGAGCCTCATTTGCCACAGTATTCTGCTGTAAGGACATGGCAGCCGCCAGCAGTAGTGAAGGTGGTGTTGGGTACTTTCACAAGAGGACAATCTTCCTTATCTTCTGCAACAATAAGGAGATTATCCCTGCAGCTGCATGAGCTGTGCTGCAACCCAAATCTTTAGGAAATCAACTAGATGCATCAAACCAGCAAAATGTCAGCTTATTTTTTCCTCTGCTGGGGTCTTATTTTTTAAAAGCAAATTTTTTCCTAAGCTGCCCTGATTAGATAGCACTAATGTCATTAAGCTAAATTGGTTCCTTGGGAGATGTCCCAATTAAATGGCTATCCTAATTAAGCACATCCTGATTAAGCAGAAGATCCTATAATTATAATAATAGCGTGTAATAAAAACTGGCCCATAGTTTTGTTCAGACAGAAAGCATTTTGCAAGCCTTATTTACAGGAACCACTTTATCCAGCACTGAAACACAACCAGCTCTTGGGTGAAATGCTACATCTGCTTAACAACATTCGGTAGAACTAAACAGTCTTTCAGGGCAGGAAATGAACAATTCTGCACCATACTGACAACATACAGAATATTATGATAAGGCAGAAGGCACTTAGCCAACAATTGGGCCAAGTATTTTGGCTATTCTCAGCAAAACTGTAGCAGTATTTATGAATGCTGCATATGACCACAAGCGCACCCAGAAGTGGCATCCATAGAAGCCTCTACCATAAAAGTTTAAGTTCCATGTTAAATGGAGGACAAATGCTTCATGTTGAACTTTTGGCTTACAAATATCCAAAAAAGATATCCTGTTCCTGTGTTAATACCATGGACTTTTCTCTGCTTACAATACTGAGAAGAGCAACACAAGAAGCCAGGTACAGTCTGGTAATAAGTACAAGTGTGAAAATACTAGCAAGTCCATTTTCACCAATGAGCTGTAAATCCAAGATCCCAAACCTCTGTAGTTATCGTAAATGCATGTTTTTTGAGTGCTACTGTACCAAGGGGAATTCCTACTGTGTGTTTTCAATGCTGTTTGTGATCCAGCTTGCATAGTTGTATTTTGCTGGCTCACAGCTCTGTCATGGACAGCCTCATTTTTTAGTTTGTCCTACACAACACTACAGGGATGTTAAGTGACCCTTAGTAAGTAATGAGAGCCAGATAAACAAATCTGAACAAACATTTGTAGTTATTAAAATTACTTTTTTGGCCTCAGTAACAAAAGAGCAGAAACAAACAGTCAATATGAAGCTCAAAGGCTCAGAACTGTTAGCTGATGAAGACTGAATTAATGTAGACGTGAACAGCCATCAGCTGGTAAATTATCAGAAAACAGGAAAATTAGAAAAGACTACAACAAATCATTGGTCCAAGGAGTATCTCCAACAACTCTCTACATCTCTCCTAATTGCGCTGCCATTGTCATGTCTGAGCATCTCAATGCTCAAGCAATTCTGCAATATCCCTTTATGCAACAGCAGCTCCAGTGCTTCAGCTAGGGCTGAAGCTGTAATTGCGTGGGCCTGAAGGCTTAAAGCTAGCACCATAACTATGAGGAGCAGAGTCTGACCCCTCTGTGTACTGGTGAGCACACGAGGTGCCTTGAGGTGCTGCAGACCACAACACCAAGCTAGAGAACTGAAGCCATCTTCTCAGATAAGATCAATACAATGCAATTCCCAGAGAACAATTCTCCAATTCCTTGTTCATGCTGTACCAAGCTTGCTGTTGGTCTTCTGCAAAAAACTCTCTCTACACATAGCAATATGCAATAGCAATATGCATCCTCTATACATAGCATAGATAGACTTAGAGTGTTCTTGAAGTACTGCAGAAATGTGCTTTCCTCAGAGCACTTTCTTTGTATGTGGGAAAACAAAGATCTTGCAGTAGTTTACACTAACTCTTGACCCATCCATTCCCTCTCAATATCCTCAGGAACGCCAGCCATTTGGACTGTCATTAACCAGAAGGGGCTTAGAAGTCAAAAATCCCCAGGAGACTTCTCAGCACAAATGGCCCTTACACAGATCAGACAAAAACAACAATACCCTGAATCTATTTAGCGTCCTGGAGGGGAAAACAACAACAGTATTTGTCCCACAAGCATATAAATGTTGTACACCATTTTATTGCCATAAATAAATACAAATAGAAACCCCAGAATAAGATGCAAGGACTGTTGTCCAGTACGGAAAATGCAGAAACTAAAGAAATGTATGCATCTCCTGATCCAAAAACAAAGTAAGCCTTTTACTTTATTTCTCATTATGAATAGCAGTGCAGCACAGATTAGCCATCTCATTTTTTGCCAATTATGATAGCCAGAAATTACCACAAGAGAAGTGGTCTGGAAACTCATACAAAACTAACCTAGCATTGCTCAGAAGAGAGGAGAATCTGACCATCTACATCCCTCAGCAATAAAAGAGCTGGCACATGAAACATGCATAGTTCCTTTCCAAACCAGGGACACAAACAATTCAAATATTTATAAAATTAGCTTCAGTGTTATATAGCATTTCTAAGCAAGTATTGAAGAAAAGTAAAGTTTGATCCTGGAGGTGATGAGGCAAAAACATAACACAAATTTACCACAGGGAACACATGCCAAATTAACTGGCATCCCTAATTGATATCACTAACCTTATTAGGACAGAGCGGCAAATTTAGTGTCTTTGCAAGTACATGAAGCATTATATAGGGTTTCAGAGGAGAAATGACTAATAAGAAAATGAAGAAAGATGAGGATTTAAGTAAAAAAATAAAACAAATCCCTATACTGCACAACTAATAAGGACAGTTAAAGATGCCAATGGGTTATGTAGAAACAGAACTACAGGCTGAACACACCCCACCAATGGAGTGATCTTTTGGATGGACCTTATTTCAGACATTCTACCGTGACTGCAACATTAGACCTGTGTAAGCGCAGGTAAGCCCTGCTGATGACACTTTGGTTAGAGACATTAGCAACATGGAAAAGGATAGGACAATACTGAGAAAGGGCGTAACTGATACACCATGAAACTTAATAGAAAGTGCAAAGCCTAAACAAAGAGCCTAGAGCTGTTTTAAATAAGTTGTATGAAGGAGGGCAGAAGGCTCAGCAGCCAGACCTTGCCAAGGGTATGAGGAAAACACTGCCATCCCAGCATTACTGTGGGGTCATGACATGAGGCAGCTGTGAGAAGCACAAATGCAATCTGAAGATACATAGAGCAACAAACGTGAAATAGTTGACAAAAATGGCATTGTGCTAGGGCTTCATGCAAAATGCAGTATACAGTTGTCTACACTGAAGAAAGAGCTACAGAAACCAGGACAAGCTGCAAAGTAATATCACTAAAATCAGAGAAACAGCAAGTCTATGTAACAAAAAAGGCTAAAAGAGCTCACAGCCCCATGCTCTGCTGCCCAGTAGTTGGGGTATCAGACTGACTGGCACAGTCTCACTGCCAGCCCTGCCTTAAGTCTTCTTCCTTCAACCCAGCCTGTCAAATCATTAAGAGCTCCATACCTTCATATACCTTTCTACTAAGCACTGACAATAAAGATGATAATTTTGCAGAGGCCACCTGTGGCTATGCTTCCCCACAACAGCGCTGGTTTAGGATAACTTCCTTTTTAAGGAGCTGCTGTAAGTCTTTTAGCAGTTCTCAGCATCAACACAATAACCACTCTCTTTTCAATCCTAGTAAGGGCAGGAGATTTTTCTTCTTCAGAATAAATTCTTTTTTAGATAGAATCATACCAAGTTTCCAGACCACCAGATGAATATTGCTGTATGCAACCAATGTCTCAGAATAGAAACTTGAAATAAAAACATTAAAAAACATTTTGTTATTATCTCCAACAATAAATACCTTATGGGGAAATACACTAAACTTCTGTAGTAAAAACTATACTAGCTTCCTGCTTCTTTTCAGACTCATCTTCCTCAACAACTCAACTAAGAAGCTAAAGCCCAGCCCCTGAAATAGCACAAATAAAGGGCAAATCTTCTGGGACCTCCCCTAGCAATTACTACTCAAGCTTAATTATCTTAGATTGGAATTACATGAAGTTTGATTTTTCTCACCTCTCCATGCCCTGAGGTCTCAGGTGATGATTTTATACCCAGGTCTTCCCAATAAGTTGCAATTAATATGCTTCCTGATTTTATGACTGTTTTCTACATTAAAAAGGTAGTAAAAAATGCATCATACTTAAAAAACTACTTTCTGCAAAGCATGAGGCATTTTTGGAAACATGAAGAAAGCTTCACAACAGTCTTGAAAGCAGGGCTAAGGTTATGATAGATGAAGTGGCAGCTACCCCAGTAGGGGAGGCTGGAAGAGTATTTTATTTTCAAAAGCCTATTTCCAGGCACTCAGAACTTGCCCAGCCTTTGGGAATTAACATTTGGCTGAATTAAAGACAGAGTTTCAGCTGCTGTAAAGCAGCAGAGCACCACCAGAGCCAGTGAAACACATTTGATTCCTGTAAGTGGAAATGGCCTCTGCAGCTCTGCAAAGTCATTTCCACAGGGGGAACCAGGCTCGAGCTTGGATACTGGTTAGGCCCAGACCTAACCAGTTTTTGAACCATCCTGAAGCACACATAGTTAGCAGGCTATTTCATTCTTCATTTCACTGAGACATCCTAAATTGGAAACTCAGGCATGAACAAACTGGTTATTTTTAACACATATACATACCAAGTGTATCTGTGTTACAAACTTATTTTGTCAAAATAGTGATCATTTTCCACCTGCCATAAGTTGAATTCTGCTCAAATTTGTATTGCTAGGTGATTCCACAACTGTCATGATTTTTTTTTCCTTAAATCAGGATTTAATTTTCAAAGGAACAAACTACCTCATAATTTGGGAGTAACCCTAAGAGTACTCTTCACCATTCATGTGAACCTGCTGACTTTTTTCTCCTGGCAACCTTTTGTCTCATGGTCTAAAGATCAAAGTTGTCTCCTTGTAATACTACCAGTCTCATAGGATGGACAAATGCTAATGTTTCCGTTATTATATTATAAAAGACATTGTGCAGGCCCTGTTTTCTTCAACAGGCCTTCTGTTACATTGTAAGAGCTTCAAAATTTGAGGTGAAGTTTCCTGCCTGCCTTACACACGGTGGCAAAATGGGGCCCCGTTCCTCCATGTGCCACAACAAAAATACTGTTATTACAGCACTCATCTTGGGAACAGACATGAAAGACTAGAAGAAGCTTTTCTTCTGAATCAAAACTTCAGCCAGCATGAACTAGGCTTCTAATGCGAGTTTTCTACTGACCTGGGTTCAGATTTTGGCAGGTCTGGTGCTGTACTCAGACAAACCAAAATGACACATTGCCTGGGCTGTGTTAGAGCAGAAGTTGAAGTAAGCTCCATACTGCATTTGAGAAACCATAAAGGCTTTATCCCCATACAATAACCCATGGGAACCTTGAACAAGAGAATCTGAGCTCTCAGGGTATGGACAAGATTGCAGAGTGGGAAACCACTCTTAGGGACATGTCCTGGTATCCACATTTAGGCTGTTAGAAATCAAAATCTCATGTTGTGTACGTTTATAGGGAAGTCATATAACACAAATTACAGGAAAAGCAGGACCAGCTAGTGATCTGCCAGAGGTTGCACTAGCAGATCCTTCTGGAGGGCCCCTTCATATTGCTGTAATTTGGCATCTACTTCTGTTTATTTATTATGATAAGCATAACACATACTTATTAATAAAGATGCTTAGCCTCCACACCCGTTATTAAAATTAATGAGAAAATAAAGTCTTGTGCACCTCTCTGCATCTGACCATACGTCATGATCTTGAGAAGATGTTGACTGGCCCGCAGCATCCCAACTTCAACAAAATCCATGGTCCTCAGCCATAGCGTTGAATCTGTCCTGAGAAATTCACCTGCCAGGACTGGAGCCCAGACAAGCTGGGATGTTAATGAGTCCTTTTAAAGTAAGTTATTTCTGTGGTAAGGTTTCTATTTCCTTTGCATACAACATCAAAGTCTAATTGATAATTGCATGCTAAAATTAACAAGAAACATGAGGTTTTGTGGGTTTTGTGCTTTTTTTTTTTTTTTAAACTGGTTTATTCTAGAGGAAAATGGTAAATATTTTAGGAGCTATGTTGCAAGTCCTGAATGTCTTGACCCCTGGGATTACTTAGCCTTAACCCTAGATGTAGTAACTTCACCCTGTCCTCAAAGCAGAAATGTTGTTGTGCTTGGCAGGCTGTCCACGTCAGCACAAACTTATGAAACTTCAGAATATAATGTCTCCAGTGGTCTTCAGGTGAGGGAAGTGCCCCATTGATCATTACTGTAGATCTTGGAAAGGCTGACAACCTCATTCATTAAAATGACTCACAACAAATATTTTTTAAAATAATTTTGGCTTCTCTTTGAAAGGCTGTCGGCTCTCACAAAGTAGGGCCTGTGGTGTTGTTAAACTCTCAGTTCTTTGGCTGGCAACCCACAAAAGCCACAGGCTATATGCAGACATAGCTATTTGTTGTTGCAAGGTTGTGCTGTCGCTGCTGCTTCGTTTCACTGGTGAGCAGGCAGAAGGTGAGTCTGCAGAGCTTTACAGGTTATTTGTTGCATTGCCACTTCATCAGATGGCATCACATCAGGGTACTACAGATCACCTTTGCACTGGAGGAGAAAACTGTGCATAACTAATTTTATTTATATGTTATACACAAGTCCTTGAAATGGGGTGGTTACGAACCGAGATAATTTGAGAGGTATGTGAGGCTGAGTCCAAACATCAGAACTCAGTTCCCAGGGAGCAACAAGCCTAAAGAGCAGATTCCAAGTAGACAGAAAGGCAAATCTTGCCACAGCTCTACCCAACATTGCACCATTTTTCTTTAGAGTTCAAACTCCATTGCCCCAGTCAAAGAGAGCCAAAAACTAAACCAAGCTGAACCACGGTGAGTTCTGCCCTATATGCTTTGTAATCATCACTTACCTTCCAGCAGACTTGGTGTCTGACAAAATCTCCACCTCCAGCAAGTGAGGATTTCAATTTACCCAGAATGCAGGAATCACAGGGACAGGGACAGCACAAACTTCCACTGTCCTGACATTGCTGCTGTTCTTACTCTGGGGAAGGGACACAGACTTACCTTTTCTTTGGCCCCCTCATATCAGATTAGGACTAATTATAATGGAAGTTGTTTAGAGACTACAAATATTTAGCTGGTTCCACAGTAAAAGTATGAGAAACAGCTGGCAAAGTACCAGCTTTAGACTTGGGAACCTGTGATTTTGTTCCTTGCAGTATCACAGGTTTCCCATGTGACAACAGGTACAGCCAAGCCCTAATGTAGAGAGTAGCAACAGTCCCCACGTCCACTTGGTTCCATGCTCTAAAACAGAAGTAAAGTGTAACAGAAGTATTGGGAGGACAAACACGCACCAGGAAGTATTCAGATACCACAGTAAAGGTGTTATGTAAATACCTCCAGCTAACAGCAAGAGATGTTTGCTCTACATGATTATCATCGTGACACCCAAAACTCACTGCACCACATTTATTTATCAGCAAGACGCAGTCATAAAAACATCATGCCTTCCAAGCACTATGACATTCCCTTCCTGCAGATGGCTGGAAATGTTCTTAGATACAATATTTGCAATTAGTTTGCTGATGAAATTAGTGCTCTGAAATGGTTAGTTTTATAGATGCCTATGTTGCTCCCTCTGTGGCTATTACTGCTTTAACCTCTTCAAGACCTTGGCTGAGAGCATCTTCTCAGGACTGTGTTATTGAAAGAGCAGGTCAGAAAGAAATACAGTCCAGTGCAAGTGGAGAGAAAAGGTGTCATCCCTGGGTGGATGATTTCCCTGGGGCTCTGATGATCTGAGGTCTAATCCACTGCTTCCAGTCACTCATCTCCATTTCTACATCTGTCCCTGGCAGAGGACATGCAATGGGAGAGCTCAGTGTCATCAGTGATCCCGGTGACCAGCTCTGGCATCTCCTATTTGCATGAGTAGTCGTCTGTCCTGACAAGTGCTTCCTTGCCCCTTTCAGTTACTCTCCAGGAGAGTTTTGGGCACATGTTCAAAACATTCAGGAAAAATGCCTCCAACTACTGCCCCTGAATTCCCCAAGAGAATTGTCCTGGTGCACACACAGCTGATGGCAAACACCGCCCTTTGCCTGCAGACCCCAGGACTGGAAGTGTGCCAGTGACAGAAAGGATCTGTCCAGAATACAGGGACAGGCTTCATGGGGCACATCAGGGATCTCTGGGGGTCCCATACTCCCAGGGCAGAGTTGTTTCACTTTGCCTCTGTTCACTGCTTTGTGCCATTGGGATGTGCGGGACCAGAATCTCTTCCATAGGAAGCAACCAGGAAACTCACAGGTTAGTAAAGTCTGGATTCCCTTTTTGCACCTAAGCCCATCAATGTTTCAGACTGGTTTTCACCTTTCATTGACAATAAAGTAATTTGCTAGTAACAAACAACTTCTAATCTGAACAAGGACATGAATCAGATAGCTCCTGCTCATTTTTGAACACTGCATTATGCCCTGATTGATTGTCACTGGCTAATGGTTCCATCAATAGGACACGCTCCCTGGAAGAATGACACACTTCCAAGAAATTTTCAACAGACCCAAGCATGTATTACTGATGAGCTAAGAGAAAATAATCTTGGTCTGGTTACAAAACACGAGGTTTAAAGTGGTTTTATTGAAGGTCTGCCAGTCTTTTTGATTATGGCTCCCCTCTGAGATAAAGTGTATTTCCCCCGAGGCAAAGGATTTAGCTATGGCACTAACCTGCAGCTCAGGAGAGCTGTGCTCTCTCCTTGGTTCTGCCTCAGGTGGTTCAAGCAGCCCCTTGGAACAAATCTGCATCCTCAGGCTACAGATATTGAGAGAGGTTCTCTGCCCGTTTGTCCCCAGAACCAGCTCATCGCCAACTCAGGGAAGTGATGGAGTGAAGGAAGCTACCAGAGCAGCTAAACTGGATCATTAAACCACATCCTAAACCCCTTACTTTCTGTGTGGCTAGCTCTACCACCTGTCCCATACGTTGTGGGATCTTTTTATTTAAACTCAGCCTTGAAGCAGGAGCTTCCCCTTAACATGCACTCATGCAATGCCTCGCAGCACGGGGATCTGATCTTTGTTGTATGCCTAGAGATCATAACTACTCATTAAGTAGTTTCACAAAAAATGAAAAGCATTCAACTGCTGCCAACAACCATGGCTGCCCAGTAGTGCTCCCTCTTTGCTGTAGTATTTGCAGACCTTTGGAGAACTTTTCCATCTTCTCCTGTTTCCTGCAAGGATATTATCTGTGCTTGCAAGGATTCAATTAATGCCATTGATGGGGAATGTTGTTCCATTCATCACCAGCCACTGCATCTAATGAATAGGATAATCTAATTCTCCCCAAATAAATATGACACCAAATTAAAAGAGTTCATAAGCAGCCTCCAAAATGGAGTGAGTTTGTTTCAATTTATTGCCTTTTAAATTACACTGGATCCCTCAAGTACCAACCTCGCTATAAACAAGTCAGTGACTGAGGTTGAAAGTTTATTATCACAAATGTTTGCCTCTATTTATACTAGAATTGAGTATTAGTATTAGCTGGAAGAACAGCGAAAGGAAGGTCATCCAAATGCCACAGTTTTTAACCACAATTTTCCTAACCTAGTGAGAGAGCTTTAAGGCATAATGCATTCATGACAATTATTTTTGCTGTGTTTACTGTCACTAAAACATTTAACGAAGTGGCTATGACCTGCCATTAGAACATGTGAAAAGTTCACTAGGGAACCGGAAAAAAGTAATAATGCCTACTTGGTGCTTGGCTAGTTTAAGAAGAGACTTCTCTCCCTACCCTCCACCAAAAAAAAAAAAAGAAAAAAAAAGAAAAAAAAAAAACCACCCACAGCTCTTCCAGCTTGTTGCCAGGTCTCATTTCCTTTGGGAAGCAGCTGTAAGACAGATGATTATGTACATGAAGATAGATGAGCTTGTCAAGCTCTTTGAATTTAGCCTTGAATTTCAGGGTCCTATGTTGTCTGACAAGCTTTTCCAGATTATTTGGCAGGAAAAAAGGTAAGTAGTGTGGCTGTGATTTCTTACAGGATGATCTAGGAAAAAAAAAAAAAAAGAAGACGACAACTGAACTAGAGACTTAATTTGGTGCTTACAAACTGTATCATTTTGGCTCACTAGTTTCTTACTCTAGGCAATATCTGGTGCTTCAGAAGAAACAGATCTTGTTCTTCACTGCTTGAAAATCCTATTTATTTAACAGCTTTTATCATGGCATATGAACACTTTCCTGAAATTAATTGATTTAACCTCATTAAAGGCAGTCCCAAGAAGATGTATCTCTATGTGGCTTTTACAGTTAGCACATTACTCATGGCAACACAGCTGTGCCTTAGAAATACAGAGCTATCAAATCTGCAGAGCAAAAAACTGCCTTGTGCAGGGATTTATTTTTTTTTTCAGTCCCAAAAGCATGAGAAGCAGTAAGAAGTAAATGGATTTGTATAATGATTTTCAAATCCTGCAGAACATTCTTCATTTCAGCCCTGGACTCTGACATTAATGTGTGATGTGGGGACTCTGAAACCCTTGTCTGCCTTGCCTGCAAGAAGAGAGCTAAGGCTGAGATGGTGATGGTATGGGAAAAAACTATGGGATCTTCTTGTATCTAAGCAGTAATTCCTTGAATTAATAGGAATGATTGATCTTAGGAAAAGTGGTATCTCTGTTTATTTATGAAGGATTTTTTTTTTTTTTTGAGTCTAGGATAGCAGAGTATTGAACTAATATTATCTTAGATTAGGAAAAAATGGTACTGAATAGCTAATGACTTCTGAACGATAAGCTGCATTTGTAGTTGTTTGGCACAGAGTGAATACATTTCTACACCTTCCTTTTGCTACTGTCCTGCTGCAAACTAGAAAGCTCACGACTTAGTATTTCTTACAAAAATATTTGTCATCTTGTCTGTTGCTTCCTAGCAGAGTAATGAAGTAGGGCTAGGGCGAAAAACCTGGTAAGTGTGGAAAGTAAAGGATAACCAACTAACAGAGGAAGGCAGAAGAGCTGCTTGGTGATTATGATATGCTTCATAACCTTTGATCACAGAGCTCTGGCAAAAGCAGAGGTTGACATCAGCTGTACTTTTCCTGTTCTTTTCTTGTCTAGCTCTTCTGTGAGTTGTTTTTCCTGTTAAACTCATACAGAGTTTAGCTCCAACTACACCGGTCTTTTCTGTTAGAGAAGACAGCTAGTGAAGTTTAAAGCAATCAGTCTTTCCTCCCTTATAAAGGACATCAGCTTTTATTATGGCTAAAAGAAAAGGGGATCTTCAGCTCAGTGTCTGAACCACAAAACTGAAGGGAAAACTGAGGTTGGTTGGCTTAAACTAAAATACAAATATAGGAGATATACAGGAAAGTAAAAATATATATATATTCTGATGCAAACTGAAACATTGAGCATTTTCCCTTCCAAAATGTCATGTCTCAGGTTCAGATTAATGAAACCTTTAAACAATTGTTTTTCAACATGAAATGTTTTTTTTAAAATAAAGTTGCCATTTTAAAATCAATACATGGAAATGTTGACTTTCATTTTTCCCTATTTTGCTGTCTGACATTTATTTATAAGCTTAGTTTAATTTAATTTATGCCCCCCAGATGCCATTTTTCAGTGAATATACTACTGTCAATGACATTTTGCCCAGTCCTGATTGTGATCCTATGCTTCTCTTGAACATGGCCACACATGACTCAGTTCCTGCTTGGACTGTAACTCAATTTCAAAGCTTACTGTCATCTATAACTCCAAAGAGCAATTTCAGCTGAAATCCTTAATTGAATTACAAAGTTGTATTGCATTGCTCACTATTTATTAATAATATTGTGCCTACAACATATCCTGTTCTTCATTACCACAGAGAGAACAGTACTGGTTCCTCTGTGTGATCCAGAGCTATTTATTTCTCCAAATGTTAGATTCCTGCATGCACAGAGTCTAAAGAAGCCTGCATTTCTTTTGTAGTAAGTACTTTTATCTAGCCAGTAATGCAGAAAAGGTTTCTCAGGATTATAAAACCATTGGGAGTATATACAGGCGTTATATGCCATAGAAAAACACCACCATATACATTCTTCAAGTTTCAAAGAAATTCTAAGTGTAATGAATAGTATCCAGGAGACTTGAACTCCCATACCAACACCACCGTTTGGTCTCAGGTACACAACTTTCAGACAGAAATGCCAGTCCCAAGCCTCCAACAGACGCGAGCAGTCCAAAGCACGATGCAGATGCACTGTGACTAATTGAGATTTGGAACAGGAAGGGATATTGGGAAAACAGAAGCACAGCTTGAACATATCATACTTTCTGCCAAATAGACAGGAGCCCAGGTCCCCAAGGCTGACTGTTTCTATCATCTTCTGGGAGGACGGTCAAATATAAATCCCAAACTATGATTTATTTATTTATTTTTTTCTGCAGCTTAACATAAGTTTATTTAGTAAACAGCAAATTCTCTACTGATAACTTCTTGGAAACTCAGGGACAAGTCCTTTGAGTTCAAATATATGACACCAGAAGACTGAACGACAACTACTTACAAGCCCATTATTGTTTGCAGTGATGGGAATGATGGAGTGACCTTGTCTACATGTGGTCTGATGAGAAGAGGTCACTGCACTGCGTTGAACAAAACATCTCTGTGCTGCTGCGGTATCCCAGGCACAGGGAAGTGCTGCACTTATTGACCCTGACCACTACAAGACTGAAGAGTTTTGGAGTCAGCTCGGGCATTCAGGTTCAGGGCAGAAGTTGAAGAAAACATGCTATGTCTTTGGCGTAATCCCACCTTTGCGCCTCACAGGTTCTACTACCTTCCCTGCAAGGAAGATACCATCCAATAGGCCACAGGGAAGACCTCCAGTTTTGTCATCAGATGGTGACCTTGCCAACTGAATGGGCTCCTTCAAGAAAGACAGGCAATAAACCTCAACACTAGAAGACTCTCTTATCTCATCTGGATGCCTGTGGCAGGCAGTACTTCCTCACCATGTCACATTACAATAACAAATTGACACTAATTCACCATTAATTTATGAATTTAACAATAAAAAAGCCTATGTTTCCATCCAGTAAGGCTCCCATCTGCCCAGCATGGAGGATGCTCTCCCCTTGGGTCTCCCTTCTGCCCACCACAGTGACCAATGGGGGTGTCCATACTAGCATAACCCACCTCCCCATGGAGCTCCCTGCACACTGGGCTGTCCTGCATTTCAGCAAAACCACCCCACCCCCTACTCTGAAGAGAAGTGCTGTCTGTGCAGCCCCACAGATCTCCCAGCACCAGCTCTGGTGCCTGACCTGGAGCTCTTTCCCTGGCTCCCCCAGCTCCAGCTCAACCCCATACACCCCCCAGGGATACCTCCACACACTCCTAGGGAAACCACAGGGAGACAGGAAGATTGAACATCCTTTTCATGTTTTCTTCCACAAAAACAATTCTTAAGGGTGGGGAGATGGGAAAGAAAGCTTCCACTTTGCCTCAGATATTTGCCATTGTCTTCTTTCACTTCCCATCAGGAATGAGGGCTTTACTAACCTCAGTTTAAACACTTAAATATACTTTACCCTCAGATGACTGCAAACTATTGCAAAATAAAAATGCAAATGAACATGGGCCAACCCAATCTTTTCCTCTTCTCTCCAGAAGTCCCAGCAATGAGACACCTCTTCTGCAGGGCCTTCTCTTGCCCATGGCTGGCCACTGCCTGGGGATCCCGTGGTCACTCTTTGGGGTGCTAGGCCATGTCTGCACTGGGATGCTGGGAGAATCAAGCAACTCCTACATCGCCACCTTTCTCTGGAACTGAAGCCTTTGGGTTTAAACATATTTTAATTTACACATTGACATCATACCTTGAACAGATTTTTGCAAGTTTACCTCTTGATCATGAACAGAGCTGGTAGCTAGATTCAACCGTCGCTACATATACCCAGGCATGAGCTAAGCAGAGATGCAGTGCCTGCAGCCAGCCAGGGGGCACAGCAAGGTGCAGCAGGGCAGCTCCCCAGCTCCACACACACAGCTCTGACTGCAGCATGGGCAGCCAGCAGGACTGGAAAAGGGCTAGCGCATGGGTGGCAGAAGGCATGCACCGGTCCCGAGCATTTCTTGCAGTGCCCCCGTCAGAGTCTGTGTTGCCTTTTGCTTTGCTGAGAATTTATCTTGATTTTTGTGCAATAAAATCGTGTTAATTAAACTGTGGATGAATAGAAAGGCCCTAAGTCAATGTTTGTGTTTGGAAAAGACTGGTTAGAACAGCTTAGGAATTGATTCCGCTTTATTAAAGCACCTGTTCACCCAGGGAACATTTTAGCAGCAATCAATATGTAATTAAATCTTTATTGATGTTTTACAATTGCTTTGTTTCCCAGCAATTATGTTGATAGAATCAGCTTCCCTCAGTTGTTCCTCCTTTCCCAGCTGATCCCAACTACCCATCACCTGTGATCCCAGGGGCACCTCACCTCACACCTCCCGGCCTGTTGTTGGTATGTGGGCACCACCATCACACCCAAGCCCACCGCACGAGGCACATGCCATTCAGCACAGAAAGCCAGCCTCTGGCCTAAGTAACCAGGTACAAGGGCTCCAGGATGATTTAAGTACAAAAGTTTCACTGAAATCCACAGAACAGGGATGGTTTTTTGTTTGGTAGTCTACTGGTCTGCCTCTGGGTGACTCCTCTTTTCAGGTAATAAAGAAGAAACTGGCAACATCCTAGCTGGCCTCTGTGTTGTTACTGAGGATAGATTGTGATCCCTGAGAATTAAGGCAAGGGGTGAATGCTATGTTTGTGTGGGGTGGTTGGTAAGGGGATGCAGGGAGATGTCTAGTAGGGCAGGGATGGTTCAAGTTCTATAGGTACATTGCTCAGAAAGGAAAGTGGGTGATATTGGTGGTAGGGAGATGACTGGACCAGGTGATTTTGAAGGTCTTTTCCAACTTTAATGATTCTGTGATCTCTTGCAGCTGGGGTCAGTGCTCTCACTGCCTGCCCAGCCTCCAGAAATGCAGACAGTGTGGGTACAAACTATTTAAATCATTCACACTCCCTGCTTTGTCAGTTCCAAATTCCCTTCTGGCCTTTCCTATAAAACACCCAAAACATAGAGGATCTGGCTTGTATTTTCACTAAAGCCTCATCGTGGGGATCTGGACAGAAGAGAGCAGTTCTGCAGAGCCTCTGAGCCACACGGAGGCATGCTGCTGCAGGGTGAGAGTCAGCGGACAGAAGCGGAGGTGCAGTGTCAGGAGGGGGACACGGCCAGAGGAAACCACAGGATTTAGACCAGCCGAGAGGGCAACCACGCCCTGCTAGACGTGGAGCAGGCCTGGCCCTCCTCCTCGCCCCGCATCCCGCCCGCTGCCGGGCGCTGAGGCCTGGTCCCGCACGGGGCCCCTCGCGTCCCGCCCGGCGGGGTGCAGCGCGGCCGGCCCCCAGCAGGTGGTGGTGCAGGCACGGCTTTCCCCGCAGCGGCTCCTCGGGGAGGGCTGCCAGCGCCGGCCGGGAGCTCTTGCCCTGAAAACCAGGGGGACCCTGGCCTGTGATGCCTGGAGCAGGCCGCCATGCCTGGGCAGAAGCGGGTGGCAGCCAGGGAACAGCTCTGCACCACCCGCAGCCCCTGAGCGGTGCTGCACGAGTGCTTGAGGCACCTTTGTCACATTAGTAAAACTGGTACATCCCCCGAAAAGTGAGCCTGCGGGAGACATTAAAAGGCCTGGGAATTAAAAATATTTGGTGAGAAGTTAGGTGATACAAGGTAATAGACCTAGCAGTTACGGGGAAAACGAACAGATAAATTCAGTGTAGATAAACTGAGGTTAAAAATAAAAAATAAAAAAATCAACCACAATATAAAACTATCAGGAAGTTCAGAAATATGCAATGAAGGCAATTTTCTCTCTCACTAATGTCTGTAAAAACAACCAAAAATCTAGTTATTCACCAGTAGCAACCAGGACATTTATGACTCAACTTGGGTGAATATTTTCCCAGGAAGAATAAGAAAAAAACCAAACCCACAGTTTTTCCATTTAGAACATTTGCATAAGAAGCTTCTGATTTTGGGGGAGAGGAAGAGACTTAGCAGAAAGAGCATGTAATCTGCAACCCAGGCCACTGAAAAGTATAGTTGAAAATATATTTTAGTGACAACTTTTGTATTTTACTTAAAGTTATTTTTAGAAGTCATTTTTGTTTTGACAAGACATCCTTTCTATTTACTGAAAATAGTTCCCTCCCCGCAACAAGAAAGATATGCATCATCCCCATTTAAAAGAAAAACATTTATGTCCCCAGAAATCTCTTTATTAATCATAACAAGATTTTCCTCATCTCCATGTCTTTATTGGTCAGCCCTAGTCAGATATCAGGGTATCATCATACCAGGCACTGTCAAGAGTTCATAAAAGAAATCTGTCCCTGTGCCAGAATTGCTTGTTCAGACAGAATGTGGAAAGTGGATAAAAGAGACGAGACCAAGTGTAGTGAGTCCAATACATGCTACTACAAAGTCTTGATTCTGCTGTGCCTCAGGATGTTTGGGTGGTACGCAATACCTCATACCCAGGAGCTTACAATTTGTATCTCACCTAAAGGTTGCTTAAACCTCAGTTTCTGTGTTAAGAGTCTGTTCAGTTCTTGACAGGTGAAGGAGCCCAGGGCTCATGAACTGGAGGAAGCCCAGAGGACCTGGCAATGGCATGCCACCACAGCAGGACATTCCCCTGACTGGAGGGCATCTAGCTGTGCAGCTCACCCACACCCCCCAGAGACTGAGCGAAGAGCCCATCCTTCATGCTCAGTCTAGAAATACACTTTTTAGTCCAGGTGAGGAATTGGGATATTGCTGGAAACAAGCACTTAAAGGATAAGAGATTTCTGCCCTTCAAAATGCATTAGAAAAGAAGAGAAATTACACAGAATGAAATGGAAGCAAAAACCAAACACAAATGGAAGTGTTTCTAACACCATTATGGAAGTAAACAGTTTTTAATGTGTACTAAGCATCCATGTTTCTCAGGGAGCTTTGGAAATCTTTACTAATTTGATCTCTCCCTACCCCAACCCCCCTCCCACCCCCTCAACCCTCCTTGAATCAATGGAAGGATTTTCTGTGTGCGCATTTTCAGGCACTTATTCTCTTAATTTGCTTTCTGTATCCATTTCAGCATCTTCCTCCTAGATTTTGTCACTCACTGCCACAGAGATTTAGCAAGGCTGTCTTGTAATCACCACTGGTGTCATCCTGATGGGGGAAAAATTAAAAAAAAAAAAAAAAAGAAAAAAGTTGAGTATAGAAGTCCCTCTTTATAAACTGGCTGCTGCCTTTGTCAGTGGATGGGATATAACCCCCACAAGAAAAACACTTTGGAAAGATCAAGCCAGATTTCAGCAGGGTTACTGCCAGCTGAAACCATCAAAAGTGAACAGAGAAATGAAGCCCATTACTGCCACCTGAAACAACATTTATCAAGTCCAATTCTTTTCTTTGGGATCCCAATGAGTAATTGATTGGGGCTCCATCCTACAGAGTGGCACAGAAAGTCAGCACAAACAAGAGAAATCAGTACTGTTGTGTTCAGATTTTACATCCCTGGTATTTGTGTAGTGTTCCCTCCCTTACAGGAAGGGAATGGGCAGTTAGCCCTGACAAAGGACGTTTTTAAGAAAGCCACAAATATGGTCATTTTGGTCTACAGAAGTACTACAGAGAACATCTTGAGATAGAAATTTTACTCCCTTTGAATATTTTGTGATGACAGGTATAAAGGCATTTCCACTTCTCAGAGGAAAGAATAGTCCATACAGACCCTCGAAGACTGATCATTAATCAACATGACAGACACTGACAGTGTCAATTAGAAGAAAGGGCCCTCATTACAGAATGAGACGTTCCATGGGGATTGATAAGCATAGGGCTTTTGTGCCATTTGCACTAGGGGAAAGGGATACCCCAGAGACCTTATACAGCAAATTATAAAACCCAGCTTTTCAGCCCT
Source organism: Cygnus olor (assembly GCF_009769625.2). Classification (NCBI taxonomy): domain Eukaryota; kingdom Metazoa; phylum Chordata; class Aves; order Anseriformes; family Anatidae; genus Cygnus; species Cygnus olor. The sequence continues at coordinate 18,661,731 of NC_049175.1, forward strand.
AATAGAAAACGTGGCTTTTTGCTAGGGGAGGGTCCTTTGTCCAGTGCTGAGACTCAAGCACCAAGAAATGCAGTATGCTTTGATAAGGTTCAGTTTATAAACTTATCTCACCACAGCATGGGCCAGGCCTTCATTTGGGGTAAGTCAATTTAAAATAGAGAAATAAAATCACAACTGCTTTGACTTACATGACACTAGTTTTTGGTAGTTAAGGACAACAGAAAGGAGAAAATGGCACAGTGTGGGAAAGGTGTAAAAGGGAGGATTAAATGCATCTTGATTCATTTAGAAGATCATGAAGGACACATGAAAAGCCTAGAGCAGTCTCTCATCAGGTTTGGCTTTGCCCACATCATGTTTTTCTGGGCAGGTTAGGAAAGCACATGACGACTAAGAGCCATTATATCAAGATGCTGCTTACCACAATCATGCTGGAGAGAGACTGTCCTGCAATCCGCTTGAATTCAGCCTTGATAAGATTTAAGTCAACTTCACTTCGAGAAACAATCACCCTTATGAGGGTCCCATCGCGGGTGCCAGCCCCCTGAAACAACAGATACATCAGTCTGCAGTGTTAGTGGGCATTCAAGGGATAAGCTGTTGCGAACTGGTCTGGGACTGGGTGAATTAGCTTTCAGACACCACTCGGCACACATTCTGCAGCAGATCTGCTTTTCCTTGTGAAGATGCCACATCCTCACCTCCAGGGGCCACTGTCCATACCACAAGCCTTCTGTCTAAGCGTGCCATGAGCCTTTGCACATGTGAAATGCAAAAGCAAACACTTACAGGATTGAAAGAGGGCATGAATACATACTGCCCTTCTGCAGCAGCACCCATACAACACCTGCCTTCAACCAGTATTGTTTAAGAACTCACAGGAAAATAAAGTTCACTTCAATAACACAAATCTTTGGGGGAATAAGAAAATAAACAGTCATCTCAGCTTTCCACCAAGTTGGGAGAGCTGACATTTTTACATATCATTTAAAAATTATAGGGACACAATCTGCAGTTGTCTTACATATCACCATTTGGAACTTTTTTTTTTTTTTTTTTTGACTGTTTTATTAAGAGAATTGCTTCCTAAAAAGAAAATATCATGGCCCAGTCCATTAAGTTAACATTATGGGCAAAATCCCACTATGACAAACTTCCTCAAAAAGCTTCTTCCAGAAGTTGGCAGGAGCCAGATTGCAGTAAAGCCCGGTATGAATAATAATAATAATAAGAAGAAGAAGGTTGCAATAAATGCCTTACCTTTAAAGCATGGTATAGCCTTTCTGCAAAGTAGCAATGGATGTTCCTTGTGCATTTCACTAGGCATATAAAAAAGACTCAGTAAGAATCAATGATAATTGCAGTCCAGGGCAGCAGGTTCAACAGATTCAGCTTTTCCATTCATTCAGTCTACACCTAGGACATGAACTAAGTATCCTTTACTTCCTACCAGAGAGTTTTATAAAGTAGATCCATCCCATAGTAGTCAATTGCTGCAGAAGGAAAGACAACAAACTCAGGAAAAAGAAAGGGAAATGGGACACTTACCAATAGCCAGCATAGCATCCTCTAGTGAGCCACTAGTCTCACTCTTGATGCTGTCTTCTATGCTTTTACCAGAAAGTTTCTGGTATTCTTCAAACACTGTTTGAAACACAAAGCACTTTGAATTTTCACCAAACAGCTGCTAAACATAGTAAACAGGTGCAGATTCCAAGTTATATAAACTCCCACATAAACAAAATAGTAACAGAGTTGTTGTTCCCTTTTGTTCTCTAGATACAGATTCTGGTTCCAAAGTACAAACCCCTGTTTTGATTCCTAGCTTTTAAACTAACAAAGAAGAAAACCTGCTATGTAATGCAATGAATATCATACTGAAGTTTGCACAACATTTAGGATCGTATCCCTAAACATTAACACTCAGATATTTTGGTGAAAGGCAATACTACAGAATAGAGAAATTGATACAAACCTTCTCAACTCAGACCTACTCTCCATATTAAAAAAATAAATATATAGTTGCAATACACATACATTTTAAAAAATAAACTATTATAGTCTGCCTTAGTACAGAGGAAATCAAATTCGTTTCCTTGATAATTTAGCAGGTCCCAAAGATTGGTTACATCCAGACCAACTGTTGCAACTCAGTTCTTAAAGGCAGACACAGCCAAAGACTAGAGGCCACTTTTTGTTTGGTTTGGTTTGTTTCTAAGTGCTGTTGGCAGATTAAGTTTAAAAACACAAGGGGGAGCTGGCCTCCAGGGCCCTGAAAATTGTCTCCAAAGACTTCAGCTTGAAGAAGTTCAGGCATACTTAGGTCATCAACAGCTAAATTTATCAATTGAGTTCCAGTAAATTCACATGCTACTTGATGTGCTTAGATCAGGGCCAACATAACAAAATCTGTTAGTTAGAGCTTTGGACTGCCTCGAAAGTCTTGCGATTACAAGGCCAGGTCTCTGCTGCTTTGGGCCTTGGGGAGCTGAGGGCTCCCTTAGCTGGAGCTTGTTCATCATTTCCCCTCCCAAGCAGCCTCCAATGGTCTCAGAAGAACTTCTAGGCCAAAACTGGAAAAGGCTTCCTGTGGTTGCCCGGCACTGGCTTTGTCAGTGATTTTTTCCCAAAGAAACCCGTGTCCAAGGAGTCATGAGTCTGTCCACTGCACGTTTCTACCTAGTTAGGCAGGAACTCTCTCCCCCTAGGCTTATAAAAATAGCTACACCATCTAGTCATCACTGCTGTATCAGGACTCCTATATAAACAATCTGATTTTCAGTTGCATTAAGTCTTCATAAGCTTCAAAGCTGCTGGCAGCTTTGGGGCATGGATTAGGCAAGGATTAGTAGGCAGGTGTTTATTTCTGACCACCCGAGCTTTGACATCTGTATCCCTGCCTCTTCTTTTTTGGCTAGGATGATTTCTCATTTCAGATGCTTAGGAACGTGGACTGCTTCATACCTTTCATCAAGTGTGTGGCACTCCTCGTGCACAGGATGGTGATGAACTGTATCTCATCGGTGCCCCGTATCTTCTCCCCAGCAGCATAGAGAGTCTGAAATTTAACACACTATTGTTAGATTTTCTGTGCATGCAGCTGGTAAAGGAACAGGCATTTGGCTTGAGGTACTGCTTGGGCAACAGGTCTCAAAGTAACCTAAAGTACTGTATGAACTAGACTCTGCTAGAATAGTTGACTGTGTAGACCCTTGATTGTGTCTTCTAGTGAAATCAGGGCAGTCACTATCTCCACCCTTTCTATCCCTCCTAAAGCAGCTGGAGCAGCCAGCACTGCTATTGAGGTTTCTTCCCTATCTTCAGTGTCCCTCGCCACAATGTCTATATATTTCCACATGTCAAAAGCAGTGGAGCCTGAGCCCACACTTCTCATCCTTCCTGTTTGGAACAGCAAGGCTCGGCAGTGCAGGCAAAACTGAAGAACTCCAAGTTGCTTCTGCTTCAAGAAGGCCCCTCCCAAAACTGTTATGGCTCCAACCCCATGATGACCAGGACTCTGTTGCCCAAGGACCCTGAAATTCAAGATAGGCAGGATGCAAGCATATCACTGATCACAGGCATTTGAGAGTACCTCTGCATCCTGGAGAGCCAACGCGGTATCCACATAGAGAGTGGCATTGTCCCTCTCACCCTATGAGGAGAAAAAGACAGACACCATTTGCTCTCATTAATTATTTTCCACACAAGGATCACAGAGTACATTCTAGACAAAGAACAAATCTCCTCCTCAGCTATTTCTGTAGAGTACTCAGTCAGTAATGTTTCAGACAACACAAGAGCTAACTCCTTGGCTCCACTTCATATTACTGATTTCAGTCAAGGAGTTGTTAAGTTATTCTGCTTCTTGGCAAGAAAATTGAGAAAATTCAATAGGATAAATAAATCCAAACATGCTCTCAGCATTGAGGTGGCAGACTCTGGAATAGTGTTGAATCATTGTTGAGGAGATTTTTTATTTTTATTTTTTAAAGACCCCTATACGGTGTAGTGACTTTATGCGTATGTAAAAGTGAGATGTTTCTCTGCAGCAGAGCTGACTGTTTCCAGCTCTCTTACTGCTGCTAAGGGAGGGTTTTCCTGCCTCGGTCACACTGAAGCTGAAAACAGAGATCCAGTTCAAGTGATGTGTTTGTCCTGTAGTTTGTGATGATTGTGACTGCATTGTCCCTTCTATCGCACATCTTCTCCAAAAAGGAATAGAAAAATGAAGATCTTTGGATCCTCTTTTCTCTTCTCTAACATTACCTGAAGAAGGCAAACTAGAATCTGTTCAAAATAGCCACTTGTTTCTGATTTTATGTCTTCTTCCAGATCAGAACCGTATTCTACACAAGAGAAAGAGAAGAACGATGGAAGTATTTACTTGGGTGTTATGATCAGGATATCACCAGTCACCTAAGGACATACACAAGTCAAGAAGGTCACTAGTGAAAAATGGCAGGCTGAGATCAGCATACACCCTCAGTGATACCCAGACAGGCACTCCCATCTGACCGAGTGTACCACTAGCTCCATTGGCAAAGGCATAAACCCACGGCTAATGTTAGAGATGTAGTTTGAGGGACCAAAGAGCTGTGAAATAGTTACAAACATAATTGATAGATTCCCATTTACAGCACATTTAAGGGAGAGAAAAAGCCAAGTGTACAGCTGTAGCTTTATTTGCCTTCTGACAATGGTTGAGCTTGGCACCACAGACTAAATTTGTGATTTGCTGACCTTTTCCTCTGACTGGAAGAAAGCTAGAGAGGGATTTTCAAATTCACTCAGCACAGCCAGGTTCTGTTTGCCAGGCTGAAGGCAGAGTTAGGCTGCACCTTCTTGCTTCTACAATCCCCTTTTCCTGCTGACAGTGCTAGCTGGTAACACCATTCCCGCTGTGCAGTCAGGCAGCGGCACATTGCTCTGACCACACAAACCAGAGCCCCAGGCACTTTACCTTCTTTGTACGCCTTGATTATCTCTCTGATCTGCGCCTTTGTTCGTGATGCCAGGATCTCTATGATAACACCTTCACTTGTTCCCACACCCTTTGATGGAAAGCATAGTGGAAAAAAAGGTAGAGAAAGATATCCAGTCATGCAGTGAAATTTACTGCTGGAGAAGTATGGTTAAACGAGGAGTCTGATGGCAGCAAAGGGTCAGACTGTGTGCTTAGCTGTGAGAAACTGTCAAGATGAAAGCTGGAGACACAAAGCACATTTGTTTTGTGTGGATTCATTTACTGAGATGCCCAATTTGTAAAGGTTTCTTGTATATAACCCTGCACTTCTGCAACGCATTTTTGGATCTGAATCTTTGGTGGAAAGTATCGGAGGGATGTGGGGACACTAATGCTTGTCTAGTCAGTCCTTTGTACCATTAAAAAAATACTATATCAACAGGTAGGATCCCAGCTAACCCCAGCTTGGCCCTTGCACCAACACTCATTCATTTCTTTGATTTCTTAACGGTTTCACTGCTCAGGTGGGGTGTCAGGGCAGCAACTTTGGCCCAAGGTCATTGAGCTCCATTCACAATAGGCACTACATAAAGCATCGAAGAGTTTCTAGAGCTACATGTTAGAAACTCATCTGCAGATGCTCATCTGTTGCCAAAGCCAAGTTTAGATCCACTGTTACCTTCCCCAGGCTTTGAAACACATACGTACAGAAACACATATACATATTACATATAAATATTACAGCAGCATTCCCCCCCAACATTCACTGATAGCACAACTAAATATTTCTCAAGGGGTAGTGTTAATAACAAACTTAATAATCACCCACTAGCCCAGTTACTATCACTTTTCATTAATAGGCAGTTACAGGAAATGAACATTGGACCTATGCTACTAAAATAGCAGCATGCAGTTTACTTACCTTCATGGCATCGTACAGCTCCTTTGCATCATACTTGAACGGGGGGTACATGAGAGCCACAATGAGCCTCTCGAAGTCGCCGCTCAGTTCAGACTTCAGGCTTTCAATCAGATCCTGTTGAACATCACCATGCTTACCACATAAAAAGCCTCAAAGGTTCTCTTTCCTGCCCAGTGCAGTTTCCATCCCCATGGCCTACAGCCGTGAAGCTGTGACATCATTGTGCTGACAGTTTATTAGAAAAGGTCCTGGGGGCTGGAAAAGGCACCTAACTCCAAAATGGATTTTGTCTAGGTCCTTCCACATCCTTTGTTCCCCAGTATCAAGCTTCCCCCAGGTAATAATTCTGCAGCAGAGCAGGGAAGATAAACATCTTCCTCCAACCTGTTTTAGACAGGAAGCAGAACCAGGAGCTGAAGGCCTTGAACTAAGTGAAGGATATAGCCAATACCCAAAGCCTACACATGCACACACACACAGGACGTCTGCAGAATCAGGCATGCAGTCTGTTTAAAGACAGGCTTCAAACCTTCCTCTCATTATTGTATAGATCTTTTAGGGTATGCCTCACCCTGTTTCAGTGGGTATATGGAATGAAACCATTCTATTCATTGTCCCATACACATTTGCTTCCCTTTCTTAGGCCCTTTCAAGGCAGTCCCTTTTCCATCAGGGTTTGCTGGAGATTCCTATTTCTATATTGGCCCAAGAGCCTATATTGCTCTTTGCCAATAACTTTCCTTCCCCCACACTTTTAGATGCAACTCTCACACATCTGGCTACACCGTTGGGCTGGTGGAAGGGTTTGCAGCACAAGTTTTTCTAATGAGAGTAAGGTTTTATCAAAGACAGAAAGATAGCCACATAAAAACATGGTTGTCAACAATTGCAGTTTGTTTTCATTTTTAGAATTTCCAAATAAATGTAATGAAATAAGTATTTAAATTGAATTTTATCACTTAAAAGAGCCCCAAACCAGCCCGATAGTTTACTCAAAAGGCTACTTAGAAAGTATAACTTTTTGTTATAGCTTCAAAAACAATAAGAAGTTACACTTTAAGTCAAAATGGATTTAAAAAAAAAATATTTCTGGTCAAAATACCTTTTAGAAAGAAAATTACAATCACTAGGCGAAAACCAGTTTATCCCACCACAAATTAATTTCACATATTCACCCCAGGCCTTATTATCAAATATTAACCTGTTTGCAAAAGACCTGCATATTGTTTACACCATGCTTGCAGGATGAACTGTACACCCATTTACTACATCCCACATGCAGTGAAACAGTGACTGAATATGGCTTTGTTTTGGAAGAACCTTTCCAAACTGTCCTTTGAAGGATTTGGCAATCTGTTGACGCTGCATGTTACTCCTCTTAGTTAGGACATCAATTATAGCTTGTTCATCAGTCCCTATGGAGAGCAACAATAAGCCATAAACACAGTGCACAGAGTAATAATAATCCCAATTCAAGTAATCAGACAACCTCCCCTAGTTTATTGCCTTCATGATGTAGAAATTCAATTATGTCTTGCAGAAATGTTGATTTTGAATTATCCACATAAAAAAAACCCATCATCTCTAGCTGCAATTTTCTTCAGGAATGGCTTTTAACTGAGCAACTATAAATGCAACATAGAATTTACACATATGGATAGAGTTAACTCACCAAGCCCCTTCATGGCCTTGTACAGGGCTTGAGCATCAGGTGCAGGGTCAAAGTTTAAAGCACCTGTCACAGACACACCCTCTGCTTCGCTCTGAAAAATAAGAAAAATACAACACTTCATTACTGCATTTTGTCAGCTCAAGAAAAGGTATTTTGGAACGTAAAATAATATTATTCATATTATTACACATGTGGAAGACAGAAAAGCGGAGGGGTTGGTTCAAGTCATTCTGAAGAGCAAATCTCAGAAGAGAACACAAGTTTCTTCCCTCCACTTGCCTGTACCAGCCTCTGGCTCCTGGCAGAAAAATGAGGTCAAGCACTGCTGCAAAAGTCATTAGGTGCAGGTGGTCTGGCAGAAAAAGCTAAGTAGCCTGGACTTTCCTATTCAAGCCTTTCTACAATGCTTAAGAGCACGTATGCTATCATATCATACTGCTATTAAGCGCCACATTTTCCAGCACTTTGGTACAGGGTGGTTTTATACATAGCCTTTTCAGTTTCATGGAATACATATCTTCCCACAAACCATTTTTCTAGTTAGCAGCTTTATTCTGCTGCTGCTTCTCTCAAGTGCAACTGGTTTCACATAAGGAAGCACCTCCTTGGGAAGGATTTGTGCCAAGAGGCTACTTTGAAGGAACAGATCCATCTGGAGAAGTGCAGTTACAATGTTCTCCTCCCCAGAGCTGAGAGCCAACTACATAGCAATCCTCCAGTCAGACCCGTAAGGCACAGCCAGCACCAGAGTAACAGGGCAGAAAGACACACTGGGACTTACTCCAGTCACCATAAGGCAGTGAGGCCATCAACCAGAACCCAGGCTTAAGAGCTTCTGTTTAACCAAAGCTGTTAGGCAAGGGAATTGGCTTGAATACACTGACATCTCCAACAATAATGTCCTATCAACAGGGAAGTCTGTGAATGGTTAGTCATAAAGAGTCATCACCACTTTATTCCAGTAACTGCAGTTTTCTCTTGCTTAGCAGCGGAGAGATTTAAGCTTCCCCAGGAAACTGCTGTATTCTCATAAATGGACTTGTAGGGATATGATTAATATTGAACTAATGATATCAGCATGACTTGATGGATTTTTTCTAAGGGGGGTGGCCTCACAGTCAGGTAAAAAGCACCTTCAATCCAGAGCTTACAGACCAGAAGTAATCACTAATGCTGTCCCATATGACTTGCATAATATAGACCTCCAAGTGCCACCCAGCAGCCTCCTGCTCTGGTGCAAATTCCTTTTGCTCCTATTTCCTTTGTGACAGAGGGATCTTCTCCCTCTTCTCATTGCGTCCTTTGAGGTAATTCATGTCCTCCCCAGAGAAAAATCCTCCCCAGAGCTAACCTTCAAGAAATCTTTGCCACGTAGAAAGGTTTGTGGAAGTTCCCTTCGGGACCTGCATTGCTGGCATTTTTTATTTTTAAATAAGAGTCTGGAAGATTAATGACATGCTCCTGAGCACGCAGCCAAGAAACACTAGGCCTAGCCCAGCACCACAGCTGAGGCATAGCCACGCCATGCTGCACAGATACTCAGGCTGGCTCAGGGCAAGCTCGTTCAGGTGTTCTTGTCCAGTGCTCTACTGGTAGACATAGCTGGCAGGTGTTTTCACGCCAGCCAAGCTCTGGGAACAGTATCAAGCAACCAAGAAATGATGAGCTTCAATAGAAGCAGTATGTTCAGCAGACTGCAAGATCTGGAAGAACTCTTTTTTTACTGAAGTTTGCTTTGCATCCAGCACAGCAACAGAATCCTGTGCCACCAAACCCTGCTCTGGGTAGGGAGGGCAGCTGAGGAAGGGACTGCATCAATGGGAAGCTTGTCATTAGATGCAGCTTCAATTACGTCCCAGTGATTACTGAGCAGCAAGTTTAAGGCTGTGGTGAAGCTGTCACTGCAGAGCCACTCCCAAAGGCTTGCCATCAGCCTGGAACAGGAGGCCTGGCCAGGCTGTTGACAGGATCAGAGCAAGTGCTCCTTTTCTGCTCCCCTGTGAAGTCAGCCAGTACCAGCAAAACTTCCCCGGAAAGCAGGATACACTCATCTGTCTGATTTTGCTCTGAAATAGACAGACAGTCCTCTCTAGCTTCACTCAAAGGCTCATGTGAAATAAATGCTCTGGATCCATGCCTGGTGACTCAGGGTAAGAGGCAGTGCAAAGCTCAGCTTTCATTTGGAGGCAGCGGTAACAGATCAAACAATGGCCCTTTTTGGTCTTAATTCCAAGAAACACAGCCCATCCTCGTTCAAGTAGCTTACTCATGACTCACTCATAGGCTTGATTCTCTGTGTTCCAGCACAGGTACAATCACAGTCAGTTTCCAGAGAAACACTATTCAGTTTGGTCTTGTTTTCCAGATGAATTGATGCTATAATTACCTAGCTGAAACTACTCAAAGCATCCATGCAAATCTCCTGGTAAGATGAATAACTAGTGCAAAAGCAATGTAATCTGTGTACCCTGCGGCTGATGATGTGAAGAGCGTTTTACCTATAAATGAAGGGTAAGGGGATTAAAAAATATATCAAAATATATATCCTATCAAAATATTTTCTAACCTAAGGAGTAGTTTATCAAAAACCTGAAATGTGTGTGACAGGTGGGGTTATTGCTTTTCAGTGGAAAGTTTCTGAAAGAGTTTCACATTTTTCATAGTTTGCATATGAGTTGTATTTTTTATGGAGGATTTTGAAAAAACAATTTATTTTTAACTACTCCTCCATTGCCTGTCTTCATACCTTCACCCCTACAACACCAACAGATAAGAGTCCTCTAGAGCTTTCAATGACTTTCCTCCTTTTCTCACTAAGTTTCCAAATGATTTCCAGCTTGGAGGGTGGGGGCAACAGATCAACATAAAGGGAAAAATTAAAGTGAGAGCTCCTCCAGGCTTTGGAAAAAAATCCATTTTACTATACTAACTTCCAAAAGGGTGGTGACTGGGCAGGGAAAGAAGACTTTTCCACCAGTGCTCCAACACATGCCATTCTCCAGCAGCTCTCTTCTAGGCCTTGGCTTGTAGATATCTAGAGATAAAGTCCCCAGGGAAACCTAGCCTTCCACAGAAGCTAATGTGAGAGCTGCCACTGATCTGTATGTGGAGGCTGCTTCAGGGCACCCCACAACTCCCAAAGCCACAAGAGCTTAAAAGAGAACAAACAGCATTTCTGGCTCCTAGCAGACAGGCAGGGCGTCCAAGTCCACATCGTTGCAGCAATATTCAAAACCCACCAAAGAAAGACACTGTGGCTTGACAAACCATACCTCCCTCCATGACCACAGCCTGCCAGCATGCTGGGGACAGGCCACTGCTCTGAACCCACTGCCAGAGGTGAAGGAAGGGACAAGGAGTCTGCAGCTTTCATACCTAATGCAGACCTCTGCTGTGCAGCTTTGCTGATCCCCAGTACCATATCCCAATGTACACATAATCATCCCTCTGCACCACTCAACTGAAGGGCCAGGGAGAGTCTGGTCTTCTTAAAGCCAGCATGCATGTTAACACCTCCTTTAATCAAGGTTTTGGAAGTGCTAAAACCATTTTATAGTCAGAAAAGCAGTAAACAGATTTGGCTGATTTTTAAAGGGAAACATTTAATTCCCACACAGTGCCTGATAGAGCTTACAAGTTAACTTATTGTAGTGCGAAAGAAGTGAAGGTGTTTCACTTCACTATTTCCTCTACTTACCCAAGCCTTCCACCATGCCATCTCAGTGTTGGTAGTGATACCTGGGCCTGTTAATGAAGAAAACCACATGCATCACACCTCACAGTAAGGGAATCTGAGATTTGAAGAGGGTGGGGGGGGGAAGAGGAATAATTTTCTTTTTTTTTTTTTTTTTTTCCAATAGACTTACCACAAGAAAGTTAGAATAACTGTGTTCCTCTGGAGGCTTATTCCCTCTGGAAGCTGCAGAATGTAACTGGACTCTGTGCTGAGAACTGGCAGGTATAACCCATCCTTATCTACAAATTCCATGGGGCAACGCCCGCAGACACTGCTCAACCTGTTTTGCGCGTATGATCTCACAGGGAGAGATCGAGTTGCTTAACAAACCAGGCTTCCCCTGTGAGGAGCCCTATATTCAACCTCAGTTGACTAATGCTCATTGTAATTTTTCCACTGCTTCTCCCCCACACCCTAACCCGCTAACATTTTAGCCTCTGGCACTGACACAATGTGCAAATTAAAGCCAGGTAATTTCTTGGCATTAAACTCCACTGAGACCCAGTGAGTTCTGCTACAATGAAATAAACCACTCTCATATTATTAAGGACTTTCTATTTCTACCAATCTGGATGACACCAAAACAGGACTCTCAAAACTTAACAAACGCTCACCTACATCCCTTCCTTCATAAAAGCCTATAAAAAAACCACACTAAGTCAACAGCCAAACATGTCCTACCTCTCATAGCAAAGCTCAGTACAGCAGCAGACTGTATACTGACTTGGGAAGTCTCTTCCTGTCACGTAACCCAGACTCACACAGCATGAGCAAGAAGCATCTCAAGGCCAACACAGAACCAGCACGTTTCAGGCTAACTGCTCTCAGCAATGTCAGTTCCAGCAAGGTTACCGTAAGGCTTGCTATTACATGTTAAGGCTTGGTGCAATGTGAATATTTTTTCCTTTTTGTGTTCATAGTAAGAGCCAAAATGCTCTTAATACTTAAATTCGGAGAAGTGTTTCTGTGAAACCAGCTGAAATATCTTATGGCTGTAGCAATATTTTCCTGTCTAGACTTTTGTCAGAACCCATCATGCCCGTGTTATTTATTTGTTTTTAGATGGAAAGCTGCCCTGATGGAAACATTCCCATCAGCTATATCTTAACCCTTGCTATAGAGGAACTTTGTCCCCTCTCACATTTACAAGCCCACGCGGGACCCTGGGTAAACACCAAACCATGGGCCTCTCTTACTTCCTTCCCACACACTGTTATTTCACTTAACCCAGCTGGGTCCCCCTGGCCTGGGAAGCTGCTCTGGTTATTCCCACTGGAATGAGCTCTGCCAGCTCCTCCCACCTCAAACCCATCCATCACACGGGGAGGGCAAGTTGTGGAGGAGGAGGCACTGTCCTTGGCATAGGAAGTGTGCAACTAGGGTCCACACCAGCTTGGTTTCTAGTCAACTTTAAGCAGCAGGGTCATCAACAGTGCACAGCAAGGAGGGTTCATGAGTGGTCCTTCATTCTCCCTCCTTCTCGGGGAAGGGTGGTCAGAGCAAGATGGATTTGCTTTTGCTGGATCCCAAGGCTGTGCCTGGCTGCTTACATATGCCTTTTCCCTGTGTTGGGATTTAATTAGGTCAGCTTGCCATGAAGGTCAGCTTTCTTGAGGACTCCATGGACAAAGAAACTCTTCTAGACAGAAAGTCACGGAGTTGGAGCTAACAGCTGTAGGTCACAGAGGGGAGCAGAAACCCAACCAGACAGAAAATGGGAAAAAGTCCAAGCAGTCATTTTTGCCAGCACAAACTAAAAAGGCCGCAAAGGGACACCAGAGGAGACTTTAACAGGGGAATTAGAATTTAATGTGGCCAGATTTTAAGAAATCAGTATAAATGGGCTACATAAGATCTAGAGAAACTGAACTCCGAGCAATCCCTCTTCAGGTATGGTGCTACTGCTCTGAATTGATTCTTGCTCTTCATTCACCGTGGTTTATCTTGTTAGTAAGAACTGATCACTTTGTCAGCTGTGAGTTGAACTGTATTGCAGCATCAATGATGCAAGGCCTCAGAGCAGTGCTGCACAGTCTTAATGCAGATGAGAGCAGTCAACGCTCTCAGGCCAGCACAGCAGGAGGTACACTGCAGTCTAACATCCCTTTTGCTTGGGGAGATGTTTGTTTTAAACAGCTCAATTAACAGACTCATCTTCACTACACATCTTGGTGCTCCCTTACCACACTTGTTGTACATGTGAGTGAGCTTGTCTGTGGTTCGTGTACTTTACTGTTATGTACCAGAAACATACATACACACACATCTTTTACAGCAGCAATATAACCTCACATACTGCAGTGATTATCCTCAGGATCACACAAAATTTCAGAAAGGGGTAGAAGACAACACACAAGTTCTACAGGTTCTCCCAAGCCTCCCTGTCTCACACACACAAAGTCATTTCTGCATCCCTTCCTTGTAAAGCGAACTCCAAATTCACTAAAAATACTGTCAGGAGAACTCTGCCCAGAAACATGTTAAGGTGGTTAAAATTTGATCTTGTAATCCTTCTTGCTTGCCCTGCGGTACCCCTACAAAACAGGGTCATCTCTAAGCCATCTGCAAGAGCGTCATCTGAGCGGTGGGTCAGTCATGTTGTGGGTACAGACATCCACAAAGTGTCTCCACAGTGAAGTTCTCTCAAGCCTCAGACCTGAACACCTCCAAGCTTTCAGCAAGTCCCTGCTTCTGCCAGTGTGTCTGGCCAAGTCAGCTGTTGGCACAGCCATCAGCCACCAAAAGTGGTCAGAAACCTCCAGAAGCAGCAGCACATACACCATAACTAGGTCTGGTTTGTGTGTTTTTAGGCCATTCAATCCAAATCCATTTTCAGCTAGACATAATGAAGAAGCTGCTCTGCACTTAGCTTTTTCTTGACTCTGCACTTGGGACTTTCCAAGCTTGAATCAGGGACACTGGAGCTACCTCAGTACATACCCAGCCAGTGTAAGGAATGCTATAGAAGAATTCATGAGCAGGATTGGATTTTGCTCAACCTTGTTCAAAACCATAAAAGACTTGAAGTAAAAGAAAAAAAAAAGTGCTGATAGCCTTCAAAAGGTTCACTACTTACATTGCTTCAAGATTGTACCACTCAGTAAACTCTGACTGCTCTGTTTTATGTTGGACAAAAGCAGCTTAAAGGATGCTCTAATTTAGATGCATCTAATTTAGATGCTCTAGCTTCTAGAGTGCAGCCCCTTTCTCCCCTTCCCCATTTGTAGGTTAGTAAAGTCTGGCCCTGTGCCTGGAGAGTTTGAGGCCAGGAGCTGACTGCTTTGGAACACGAAAGCTTATGCAAAACAGGTCCTCAACTGTCCAGCAGTTTTACTTACCCCATGGCTTTTCTCTGCTACTAGAACTTCCTGCAGCAGGACAAGAACAGAACAGCCCATTGGGAATTTCACCCCAAAATTTGTATTTATTCTTTTTTTTTTAAAGCCAGGAGCTTAATCATTCTGGAAATAGCAGACCAAACAGACATTGATACTTGATGCAAATCAATAATCTGACCAATCATAAAATATTTTACTACGTAAATTTGAGGAAATTAGAGCACACCCCTCATACCAAGCAGGAGAGAAGCATTCTGCTGCAAAGAAAGAAGATAAACAACGTTTTTCAGCCCAGTTTATAAGTAATACTGCGTAGAATCACAGCTCTGATGAGGACTCATTTCAACAAATTGCAGGGTTTCCTTTCATGTGATACCAAACTCTTAATATCTCTTCCAGTCCTATGCTTTCCAGGACAGGTCATTACCTCCTTACTTTTTAGTCTTTTAGCTCCAGACCCATTACTGACAATACTTTGCCCCTACCTTCCAGTGACTTACATCAGTCTCTTGCCCCAGCAGCTGCCATGTTTGCAGACCAGGTTACACTCCCTCACTGTGCAAACCTAACCTGTCTCATCCTGCAGATTTTAAATCAGTGTGCAAACAACTCCACAAACCACACTAAGTTCTACTCCTACTACTCCATTCTTTTTTCCCTTCTGTGTATTGCTACTTAAATAGATACTATCAGCTGACTACCATCAGCAGTAAGAGCGAATGCCCTTACATCTACTAATCAGCTCGCTATCACCTGAAATCAGATCATTACATGGAAGGGCTGTGTAAATTTGCTAGCAGGCCAATCCAAGCAAAAAGTTATTGTCTGTTTATGAAAGAGGTGTGAGCTGGGGTAAACAAGCAGATGGGAAAGGCAGTAGTTCTCAAAAGGAGAGTATCTGCAATACAAAAATAAAGTCACTAAAGTCTAAAAAAATTATACTGACATACCTGGCAGCTCACTGCTCACCCTGCCCTTTCCTCTTGTGCCTTTGAACCATCTTTCAAAGTGAAAATGATCCCAAAATAGGATTATTTCCATTTGAAAATCACTAGCTCAGCTTCATTTTCCAAGTTTCCTTTATTACCGCAAGCAGCTTTGTGCCAAGTACCATAAGAGAAAAATCCGTGCCTATATGTTTTGGGGGATGTTCAAGCAGCAACAGTGTAAAATCTCAGGGCCTGATTGTGTCAGCACCAGAAGGACGAGCCCCGGGGTCAGTGGGGCAGCCAGTGCCACAGGGGACTGTGCGCAGAGCTGTGTGCAGGTTAGCAAAGGGTGTGTCGGCTTCACCTTTGCCACACAGGGCCCCTTCGCTACCGGTGGGACAGCCAGGGTTAGGCACAAACACAAACGAGCAGAGCACGTCCCCTTGGCTTGCTCTGGCTCTGCTCTGACTCCGGCTGAGCATTTTTCTGTTCATTCCTTTCTTGCGCTAGTGCTGGAGCCAAGGAATTCTTCCCAGTTGCCCTAACAACCATTCCCCACACAAAACAGGCAACTGCTGCTCTTGTTTAACCCCAAAGGCCAACAAAGAAAGCACCCTCTGAATCAAAATGGGCAAGGGGAGTTCATTTGGGTCTGATGGGGACATGACAGATGCCAGGAGATCAAATGCCAGCAGCGGGTGTGAGGCAGCATTCAGGAAGCATTGGGTGCTTGTATGTGTAATATTTTGTGCACATCCCAAGACACCTCTACGGGGATTATTTTTTGTATAGTCCCTGATGGAACAAGTACGGGTGCCCATACACAATTAAAGACAGTCCTGCTGTTTGAATGAGCCCTGCAATGGAGAAGGATGTACACAGAGCTGCCTAAGGGTGACCTCTCGATGCCACCTGTCATGCCCCTACTGATGTGCTTCACTCTGCAGCAAGGATTGAGCCAGCAGCCCCACATCAGGCTCACCCTAACACTGATCATGTGGTGCATTCCCATCAGTAGCAGCTGCATCTGAATGGCTCAAGAGCCACAGAGTTCAAGCACTGCTGAGTGATTGGAGTGATCTATGCTAAAGGAGGTTAAATTTAAAAATGAGAGAACACAGTGTCACTTCTGATTTGTTAGTAAAATTAGACATAATATTACATTTTCACATCTTCCTCTACAGCTAGATTTTCCTTCAGCTTTGAAGTGGCCGTATTCCAGCCTGGAGCTGGCAACACTGAGGACAGCATCCTGGAGCAGACTCTGTGAGATGCTAGTGGGTCAGCTAGGCTAGTAGCTTGGCTGCAATTGCTTGGTGGCACAGTCTCTGAACACTGCAATACTGCAGGCAGTACTATGCCTACGCCATAGTATGAAGGGCCCAAAGCCAGTCCACTTCAGCCCATGCCTCTGTTGAGTATACAGAAGCAGAGAGCCTATGAGTAAACAGACTGTTCTACTAGCTCTAATGGAATTATTATAGTTCTAATTAGGGCACTATAATATCATGATAGAGGAAACAGGCCTAGATTGATACACTAAAAAAAAACCAAACACATTTTTCTATCAGGTGCAGATGTTTCTCTGTGTTCCTCTGTCACCTGTAAAACCAGTGGGAGCTCTGCCAGTGATTGGTATGAGTGCCAAGCCAGACTTAACTTTGGTCCCCCTCCCGCTCTGGCAGAATTTTGACACTGCTGAAGTCAGCATGTCCATGATGCCAGTTACACTGGTGACATTGTGATTGGTATCCAGACCTCTGCTTGTGTGCATTCAGGTGTCTTGGTGGAGACAGCAAAGGCATTTGTGTCTCACAATCTTGACAAAGTAAAACAGAAGCAAGGAGACATAAAGTACCGCTTTCCTTTCCCAGAGAAGTGGTGTTCAGTCTCTACTCAAGTACCTGTGATCTTCATTCACTAGCTAAGCAGACTATTGGGAACCCTTTACATGAACACAAGTAAACGAGGAAGCAAGACTTTGATAAATGGTTCTGCCTGTCTGAATTTGTCATTCAAGGTATAGACAGGTCACTGAGCCAGATCTCACAATATGAGCACATACATCTGCCCTCTCACCCAGATACCAGTTTCTGGGACGCACTGAAGAACACACACCTAGAAATGTGTGTGAGGTGGGGATTGTTTGTTTTCTCATTTTATTGTGAGCTAACACAAAGGCTGTTGCTTTCTAAGGGAAAACCAACATATTTCACAAATTGTTTTTGTAGTAAGAAGAACTGAAAACAGGGCAAGTAAGTTTATAATGGAAAAAACTTTTGTATCAGAAGCACTAAAAATAGCAGCAGTGCTGCTAAAACAGCCAGCTCTCCTTAAGCTGAGGGCTGTGGTCTAGCTGTGCTAGTTGAAAATCTTCCAAATGTTCTATTGTTTCCTTAGAGAGCTCTGCCAAATATAGGTGGTTCAACCTTAGTGTGGAATGAGACCAGCCCCTCTTTAGTACTGAGATAATTAGAGGCCATGGGGATCAAACCAGAGAGGATGTGTTTAGGATCACGGAGAGATCAAGAAATCAAAATAAGTTCTCCCAAGAGCCAGGCTCACAGTGCCACAGCATCTCAGTCGTGGAATGGTGGGAAGTATCATCTGTGCCTCAACAGAATACCTTGTGCCCCAAACTGTGAGTTATTTTCAGCACTAATTTTTGTCACAAAAGGGATAAATGAAGGCTGGATGTTTCAGACATTGAATCAGCAGCAGCTCATGAACCAGCTCAGTTAGATGCAAGAACAGAAGTAGACTGATGGTCTCTTCTGCCTGGAGAATTTTACTCAGTACACGTTCAGGGTTGATTTGTGTCTCTTTGACAGTGATAGAGCAACCAGGTCACAGCTCACCAGTGAATATGCCTGTATGAAAAGTGCACTGCAGAAAACACAGTGCTGCTGCATTACAAACTTGGCTCTGCATGGAAGCTGCAAAGGGCAGAAGCATGGCTGAGAAAGGAGCAGCACTGAGGAAGGCAAATGAAAGAGCCAGGAAAGAGGATCTAACCATGGCAAGGGCTCAGGAAGGAGCTGAGGAGGGAGCAGTTGTGGCAGAGGTCTATGAGTGCTGGAGGGAGGAAAGATGGCAGCACCAAGGTCAACCCCAAGTTTTCTTCAGCCTACAGTGGAAACAGCACTGAGCAGTGGCACTACCAGGCTGCAATTACCTAGCTGCAGTCCTGCTATTGAACACCCCAGAAATGCTGAACCATTCCAGGTCCAAGAACTGAACCTCAGTGAAACTCTTAGCCATGAGACCTTTTCTATTGCAGAGTTCTACTTTGGTGCAAGATGCATAACAGTAGATGCTGTTAGCTGATAGGCTTAGACAGTCATCTTCTTCAATGCTGGGCACTAGAGAAAGCACCACTTTGCTGCCAAAGCTGTGTGGTGTCTTGAGGATTGCTTTTGTTGGGTCAGCCATGTCTCGTTCTGGTCACAGCCTTTGTGAATCTCATCAGAGTCTTAGGCAATTCCTATGCAAGCAACAGAAGTCCTGCATTGCATCACAAGCTGACGGTAACCAGGAAACAAATGAAAACTCTTATCCCAGGAGACTTTTACAACTATCATTTCCAGTTTATGTCGCTGTCAAAAGGCAGCTCTCTCATGCTGTGTGTGTGACCTGACCTACCACAGGGAGCACATACTTCCAGCAGCAGGCTGCTCCCTGCTTGGTGCCCACGCAAACCCCATCCCAGCGTGTGGTGTGGGCCTCACGCTGGTGGCGGCTGGGGACAGCTCAAGGCCAACAATGCTGGTCGGTGGTGAGGGCGAAGAGGCCAGCGGCTGGCAGCAGCGTGGCCATGGGTTTTACAGCCAGGGAGTTGCTGCTCCTTGGCAGGTCAGGCACAGAGAGCGCTGTCACCTTGTGGGCGGTACAGGAGCTGGAACTGCAGGTTTAACTAGGGGTTCCAGAGCAAAACCAACTTAAAACACATTACTTTTTTCTTTAAAAGCCATGCTGACTTCCTGCACTGCTCTGGGAGCTCCCGGCAGGCTGCTCCACCGCGGGCCATCGGCTGTCCAGCCCTGCCCTCCAGCGGCAGCCCGGCCGGGGCCTACCGCAGGCGGGCGAGGACGAGCAGGGGGACCGGCCCCTCGGGGGCAGGAGGAGGCCCTGGGGGGGCTCTCCCTCAGCAGAGGGGCAGGGGAGGTGTGGGGGCAGCCAGAGGCCTCGGTGGGGCTCGGGGGGATGCCAAGCTGTGGTGGCATGGGTACAGCAAACTGGGGTTGGTAGCAGCCCTTTCTCCACCCTGGGATTTGGTAGGGCTCTGCTCAGAGCATTGCTTCCAGGGCAGCTTCAACCATCTCCCTCTTCGTTGTCCTGAAAGACGAGTGGCAACAGAGAATCTTGGGCTCCACAGGCTGCCCTACAACGAGCCAGCAGGCTCCTGGGGCTGACATTTGCCCTCAGTGCACTGCCGGGGCAGCAGCAATCTTGCAAGGGGCAAGTGCTTCTCTGCAGCTTGTCCCCCCTGTGCAGCTCTCCAAGATGGTTGGGAAAGGGGCTGCCGGGGCCAGATCCTGGCAGAGAGACATCACACACTTGGCTTGGCTGCGAGCACACCAACAGGCTATTTTTACACTTATTTCCTGCTGTTGAATTGGGGCTGTTCACAACAAACCAAAACCCTGGCTTCCCAGATGTGAATCATGGGCATGGCCAGTGCAGGGCGCCCGGCTCATCCCCATGCTAAGGGGGGAGCTGCTAAGAGACCCAGAGAGGAAAGCAGGCAGCTGCTGAATTTGGACAGAGCCACCATGGCTACAGCTGCAGAAACTGTCAGAGCAGGAGTGCTGAGACGCACAGTTCAACCAGCCATAGCTGGGCTCTGTCCTTCCAGCAAGGGAAACTGAGGCACAAAATGGAGGGCAGAGAAACAGCCAAAGCCTACTTCTCCTGTGGTAGCATTACAGGAAAGCAGGAAAGACTTGATGCTGGCTTTGCCACCCGACAAGAATGACACTGCAGAGCTGGTGAACCCAGGGGTGCTCAGTCGGTTCCTCAGAGCCACCCTTGATACCAGCAGGCTGCAGATCAGGCTGTTGGGGAGCAGACAACCCCCACACATACATAGCTCAGGAAAAAGAGAAGGACAGGATTCCTGGATGATGTAGGAAACCTACCCTCCAAATCCACCTTCCAGGAGACCTTGCCAGAGGCCTGTCTGAGGCCACCCAGGAAACATCCCACCTGTTCTTCCTGTGGTGATGCTGGGTCCAGATGGGTTAGAGGAAGACCTGTTCCTTTGCTCCTGTGCTAGGGAGGAAAATGAGCTATTTGCTGTTTTGACCTGTGGGTCACTTCAGCAATGCAGAAACCAGTAGAGTTGGCAAAAACAGACAGAAGGCTGGGAAGCTCCAGAGCCTGCAGGGAGCTGTCAGTTCTCCCCACCCACTTGTTCCCTAGGAGAGGATGAGTGCTGCAAGACACCTGCCAGCTCAGGAGGAGACAGACCTGACTCTCTGTGACTGTCCTGGTGGATGGGCTGTCATTCACAATGTCTCAGACACAGGCTGCGTGCATTTCTGGAGAGGGAGGCTCCCGATGACCCACAGTAGACCCAAGTCTACCAACATGGTGACAATGGCTTTTAAAGTTTATTAATTATCTTCTGAAGGCATCTTTCTGCTGAGGACATTGCAGCATTTCCCAACTGGCAGCAGGCCCAACAGATGGAGCAGAAATTCAGTAAAGAATAGAAAAGACCTCTAAAGCTGACCAACACTAACTCCTACCTCTGGTCACGTTCACTTTTGCATAAGGTACTCCTCGTATACAAGGAAACAGAGGCACAAAGCAGTCACAGTTGTGTTTTTGAGGAGGTTGAGCTACCACAGATGCTTACCACATTTTCCCATTGGTTTTGGTTAGCCAAATATGCCTTTGGTGACATAGAGGAATCTTAAGACTCATGTTTTCATCTCAAAGCGTCTTCGTATGTACTGAAATAATGGAGAATAGAAAACACTTTAGTGCGCTTAATATTTTACCTGAACAGTGCACGAGCCATGATCTCTAAAGAAAGGGTAGCTTTATTTAGTAGCCTGTCAAATGCATGTGTGTTTATTACAAGTGGATGTCCTGAATGCTGTGTTCGTCTGTGCCCTCTGTGAAGACTCAGGCTATAAATCCAAACCCCTTTGCCCTCAGACGGAAAAGCATACACCTCCAGTGCTGTATGTTCTGGGTCATGAGACCTAGGACATTTCTGCAAGCCTGCTCCCAAAATCATGTCCCTGAGGTTCAGCAGGATGCAGGAGAACACTAGCATGGACAAAGGGCAACTCAGCTGCTACATGGCAATGACGGACTGGCATGAGAAGAGCTCACTTTGTTGAACTTGGTGGCGAAGACACAGATAGGTTTATATAAACACCTTTAATGAAGTATTTATACATGCATGCCAATGCTGCACCTTGGAAAGTTTAACAGGAAACATTTTTCAATCAATGTCACAGCCAAAACCTTTCAGTAGGATGCCACATTGTTCCCTTTCTCTCAGGGCTTGTAGCTCTTTCGTTTCATCTTTGGAGTTTCACTGGTTCTCCTGAGCTGCTGTCAGAAATCAGAGTAGTATTTGGCTAGGAGGCTTCCAGCATACCCTGCCTTGCAGTGACATGGGGTTCCTCAGTGTGAAGGAAGGGGGCACCTTAGTTGCAGAAACTGGT
Source organism: Cygnus olor (assembly GCF_009769625.2). Classification (NCBI taxonomy): domain Eukaryota; kingdom Metazoa; phylum Chordata; class Aves; order Anseriformes; family Anatidae; genus Cygnus; species Cygnus olor. The sequence goes on from NC_049175.1 coordinate 18,683,974, forward strand.
AAAGCTTGGGATAAGTCCTTACCCCAAGGCCAAAGCACATTCATAGAGTAAAGATCAGAAAATTTTCAGTATGGACAACATACTCTGCCTGTGGTTTCTTTAGGAATGGGAGCATGTGGAGAATGGGTATTTTTCAGTTACTAGCTCAGATGCTGAAGCCAGTAAAATTCTTGCTGCTGACTTCCACACAGCCACATGTTGGTGTATGTTCACATGTAAATGCCACTCCTGAGACTGTGAAGTATGTTTGATGAAAGGTGCTAAATCAGCATTAGAGACTATTTATAGACAAGGCTGTAACCAAAGCCTTAGACTTAGCCCAGACTGCGGGGAAGTTCAGGTCAAATCTGAATTCTGTTGTCTCAGGCATGCAGAAACCTAACCAGCCACAGCTGCAGCCAGTGTTGGGTTTTTGTTAACGCAGAACAAAAATGCCCAGAGCCTCGGCTCCAGCTTTTGTTTGTGTGATCTCTTCTGAGAGCCCTAGCCTGCCTTTCCCGTAAGAACCAGATGGAGGAACAAAAGAGTGAAGGTCACAAAACCGTTCTGTCAGCCTGGGGAGCAGAGTGAGGGCAAGCTGGGCTTTGTCAGAGACCCCGATGCCATGAGGAGGTGCACAGCTCTAGGCAAAGGATTTCAGCTCCCATAGGGATGGGGGCACCTGGCTCAGTCACCATGCAGCTGCCCCCAGCTTTGTCACAATGACTTTGTGCAGGGATCAGGCCCCTAGAAATCGGTGCCCAGAGTTTTTCCAGATGATGCTCTACTGCACTATGAAGCTGGGCTTAACTGACCCTTCCCACTACAGCTCCTTGGTAAGGATAGGGATAAGAGCCCAGCCTGGCCCAGAGAGCATCTTGTACCCAGCTGGCTGCCAGACACACTGCTTTCACAGGAGGATGGCAGAGACAGAGCACAATTACCCCACACACAATCTCTGCTAACAATGGACATAGAGAAGCCTTTGCCCAACTCCAGCTGAGAAGGAAGTCACAGATGTCCTTGGCATCACCCTGTCATGTTGTGTATCCCAGGTAGTGATGGCATGGGCTCAAGGGGCTGAATATGTGCAAGGACCAACTTCATTTCCCATTGCACACACGACTGTGGCTGCCATACTGTGCAAACTACGTACATAGCACAGCTCAGCAGCTTTGCAGCGTCCTTGGTTTCCTATAATTGCAGCCTACTTAGGTTAGAGATTTTTGTGGCTTACCCCTGCTGACCTCCTTGCCTGGCTCATGTTTCCCCCAGGCCCCCCACCCTCAAAATCCTCAATGGGGTTTGGAGAGATACAGAGGAAGCCTTAGCAGCAGGGAGGGAAGAAAAAATTAGCTTCAGAGACAGTGAAGGAGAAGGGAGTTTAGGATCAAGTCCTGCGTTCTTCAGGCAAGGCTTCTAGAAATCAGTAGTTGTGCTCAAGTAAAGATAAAAACCAACCCTGTGTCTCCAGTGTTTTCATAGGTGTAGGCTTTGCTATAGAATTTGCTCTTTGCCAAAGACTTGGGCTCTAGCATCTTATTTTGCTTGGCTTTATGTTCATGTTTCTATACACTGGACTTCTCTTTAGATAGCAGCAATAAGCTCACATCCTACCTCCCTCAATCAATGTTCAAGTACCAACTTCAGTGGAAGTTACTCATCATTTCTACCCTACCTGAGAACAAAAAGGGCTTAAAACAAGTGAATGAGACAAGGATTTCAATTCTCAGGAAACTGAAGCACTGAACATACCCTCGTCTCTATTCACATAATGACTAAACAGTAACTTGGGATCGGAATTCTGACAGCCCAACCCCACATACTCCTCCTGACTGTTAGAGGGTTCAGCTGATTAGAAACCCGAGCACAGACAAGCTTATCCCTTCTTAAGATGACCCTTACAATGAAATTCACTGTAGTGTTTAACCAGTAAGCACTTTTATTGTTGATTTTGAATCCATTACGACTACATTATGTTGGATTACAAGACGTTGGCTACATCTCCCACATTTGCATGCAGGCATTACATTTGCGAGGTTTTCTCAGAAAAATGGAGCAGGCGCGTAAAATGCATAAAGGTTATATGATTATAACATGGAAGCAGCATGTCAGTTACAGAAATTGGTACCACATGTATCAATAACAACCCCCCACACCCCCATTTAAAACTTCTTTGTCCATCAAAAATCAAACTGGTTTCTCTGTCCCTCGTCTCTGTTCCCTGGCTGTCTGTCAGCCCCCATCCCCAGTGTTTCTGAAAACACACTTTTTTTTTTAAAAGAATTTAGTACAGTACATTGTTTTTCCCTTAAAAACAAAAACCTTTCTCCTTCACTATCCCCTCCCCCCAAAATGAAAAATCTATCATAACCTACACATCTCTTCAAGCAGTGTTAAATGTTAGGAATCTATTGCAGTATCAAAAGTATCAGATCAGTAACAAACTTCTAAACATACTAGGATGACCCTAAAATTCCCCTTTCCCGAAACTACCGAGAACTGAAAATGCTATACTGCATTATCACACTTGCATGCATGTATCCTGAGCCACCTGTATTTATTCACCTTAAGCCCCTTTTAATAAATAACTGTCCAGCAGTAACATCCAGAAGTGTGCTGTCTCCTCCAAATTAAACTATATTTACAGAAGTAGGGCTGTTTTTTCAGTGAAATTTTTTTTTAAAAAAAAACAAAATAACAACAATAAAAACCAGCAAACGATTAAAGAGAAAGCATATTACTGATCACGTTGTCTAAAGACCAACAGGAGTAAAAAGCATTAGGAGCACCAGGTGCACATGCATTTGAACTGGTACAGTTCATGAAATATCATTCATTGTTATGCTCACTCATTCAGATGAGGAGCAGATTATTTTCTTTTCTTTTTCCTTTTTACATTTAGGACTGTCTGCTCTGCAGGCTACTCCCACAGATGGCAATGCATGCACTGAGGTTAAAAGATGGCCATAAATATGCTTTGATCAATGTGGTTCTGTATCAGCTTTAAACACTTGGGGTTTCCCTCCCCACTGCTTTGCACCTTGTGTCACTTCACATCTGTGCTAAGTGTGAGCCAAAGGTCCCTCAAATCCACATTTTTCTCTTGGATGAGGGGAAGCATTAGATACTCACTTTTCATTAAGTTTCAAATGATGCTATGAGCTGGAAAATACAGGGGAATCATCCCACATGAGAACATTTCTTAGCAGTGTAAGTACTGTAATCACAACTGATATACATGCATATCAAAACAAACATAGTTAAATCTCAAGCCAGTTAGAAGGATTTTGTTCCTTCTCTTATTTGAGCCAGCTCTCAGCTGATAGACACCAGTATTACTGCCTTGATTTCAGTTGACCTACGTTAACTTACACCAGGTAAGGATCAAGCTCAATAAAATAGCAACCATTTTCTCTTACTGCATTGTTATAGTGCCTGAGACCACTGCAAACGGGCACATTTCTACAAAGCCAAAAGGCCTTAATGTAGCCAGTGTGGTATATTAACATTTCAAAGGCGATTCAGCCAGATTCACTTTCTCTTCTTCCGACATTACCAGCAAACTATCATCTAAACCTGCAGTGCTGCCATCATAGAAGCTGGTGGGGGGCACCAAAAACTTTGAGTTATTCACCACACACTTAAATTTTATATAGTGAAGATGCTGGGAACTCCATTTACGCTAAACCTAATTTTCAATTTCATGGTGCTTTCTGCTTTATAATACAGAGATCTGATCACCTGGAATCACCAAATCACTCCTATTCTTGCTGCACTTGCACATTATGCAGAAATTATAAGTAATTTATACCTGCAAGACTGCCTATTTGTAGCAAAGGAGAATATTTTCCAGAACTACAAGTGACAGGCATGTTGGAAGTTTGATTGTGGAGAGTCCTCCCTAAGCCAACACCCCCATTCTTACTGAAAGCGAGTTAAATTCTACATTAACATCAGTGCAAGTCTGCGACAACTCTGACCCCTCTTCAAGATCTATTACAGGAGCAAGAGAATAAAGAATTTGTCTTACAGGCTTTTTCATTAGCTGAACTTTACTCCTGACCCATTAGTTCAACTTGATAAGCAGATACTAAATCAGTAAGCAAATTTTCCCTTTCAGTATCACATAACTTGTGAGATCCACCATTATTACAATCCCATCATCACCTGCTGATAAGAGACTTGGCATCTACAGAGCAGTGGTCTGCTCCAATCCCACAAGCAGATAACCCTCAAAGGCTGTGTTTTGCCCTGGCAGGGCAAATTTATTATTTTTAATCACCCTCTGCCATTTCAATTCTTGATTAGCATTTGTGGCTAATTGTCCATTGCCCATCTAAACCACATTTGTGGCTAATATGTGAGACGCTATTAGGTTCAACTGTATGTACATATTACAACACATCTTAGATCCAGCAAGTTTACTTCACATAGGCTTCCATAGGACAAAAATAACATCAACCAGTGATCTCTGCTTGTAAAGCACCTTCCCCCACATCCAGGTTCCCACACTCTCATTGGAGTCATCCAGTTGCTTCCACTGGTGTCAAAAGTGGAGCTTCACCAGAACTGCAGTAGAAAATTAGACACATTTTAGATTCACCTTTCAACTGAAAGAAATGGAGATAAGTAAGCGATGACTGTGTTGCACTGGCTACAGAAGGCCTTTCCATTCATAGGAGTGCTGCTCTCTGAGCAATTTTTTGTAAAGGAAGAGAAACCAAACATTAAAAACCTACACACTTCCCACACACACAGACACATACATACATACACACGCTTCTCCTCCGAACAGAAATCCATTCTTAGAGATCAAATTATGCAGACCCTCTTCAAGTGACTAAAAACATGAGAACAGCATTGAGTACATCCCAGTTCTCCTTTCTGATCATGAAGTCACAGGTCAGCAAAATACTTGGGCATAAGGATGTTCCTCTTGACCTGCAGGACATATTAATGCATGCAGAAGTGCTTTGCTGGCTCAGGCCTAAATTAGGAACAGTTCCAAGGCCAGCTGGCACCCATGAGTGTGATTCCACTACCTGCACCAATATACATGAGGTAAGAGCATAACTCAAGAGAGCGGAGCAGTGCAAGAGGAGAAAAGAGGCTCTGTGGTTCTTCTGAGTTTAACTTTGACAGCCCCAGCTGCATACACACGGCATGTCACAGTGATCAGCACAGACCGATGAGAGCTTGGTATGGTGTTCTGCAAGTGGGACTTCCACTGGAAATAGTAAGCCTGATTCCTATTTGCACCAGTGCAATGTTATATGTCTGTAAAAATTGCATGAAGAGGCCATTAAATCTGGAGTAGTTACATGATAGTTTGTTTTATCTTGGATCTATATGCCAATAACTCATGTGATGTGCTACACACCCACACCTACACACAGATAGAGAGATAGGTATATGCTGAGCCATAATGCAACATACACATTATTTCTACAAATATCCTAACTACACAGTTAATGACTAAGCTAAGCAGCATAGGGATTTGCAGACACCCTCTCCAATACCACATGATAGGTACTGGTGGAGAAAAGCAAGCTCAGGTGTTACTTTGATTACTAGGGAATGATCTAGGCACAACCCACGCAGATGCCACACTGCACACTAGGCATGGGCTGTCCCACAGTCCCGCGTCAAACTCCCACCTCTGTGTAGGTGCCCCATCACTTCTCTGATGACACGCAGAATTGAGGGCAAGCAGTCAACACTTGGGAAATCCTCCAGTCAAACTGGAGAGAGGGGAAAAAGCTAGCACCAACACACCACACCGTGCCTCTCGCAACCACAGGTAGACTGCAAGGCTACATGTTATTGGGATCTGGGCCATCTAAAGAAAGCTACTTATTTACTGATTTCTTATTTACTGATTTATTTACGTCTGAATCACAAGAGGATTCAGTTCTGCTCGGCAGTAAGCCTGAAAGGAAAATTTTTAGTGATTAACCGGCAATGGAATCAGTCCCTCCTGATTTATATGACATACTGTTTGCATATGGTAGCATTCATGCTCAAATTACACCTTTCTGTTCCATTTTGGAGTGTGTTTTCTGTAAGTGAAAACAAAACACCTATCCAAAATACTTGTCAAAATTCCTCTGAACTTGGATGAAGCTGAACCCAGGTCTTGCTCAGGGTTTGGACTTCTGGAACCAAAATCTGGCCTTCAGTGACTATCCCATGCAATCAAATCTAAACATACCTAGAAATGGCAGGCTCAAAACTGATTTTTCTGGAGAAAGACACCCCTCTTATACGTGAGATTACTGGCACATAGTCTTATCTTACTTTATTATTGTTATAGCCTCCTTATAAAAACTTTCATGGAAATTCCACCTGCAGAACTAAAGGCAGAAATTATATTTGCAATTATTGTTCCATTTTAACATCTGGATGCAGTACTGTTTGGGAAACAAAAAGCAAATTCTTCTGTGAACTATGTTTAACCAACTTGCAGGTGGCAGCTATCAAAACAGATGCACGTGTATCCAGCTAAAGTTATTAACATATGATCTGACATACCAAGTCAGACAAATGTCATGTGTAAATAGATCTTCAAACGTATACATATAAAAGCTGCTACTGTATCTAGATGATCCTTTTTGTTTGTTTCTGTACCCCATAGCTCTGAATCTATCCACTGAATGTTTACTCAGCACGTGTGGTATAAATATATTCATACACTAAAATTGACACTTGGCAATTTTTTCCTTTTTTTTTTTTTTTTTGCTGACCAGCAACAAAATCTGATATCTTTAACTGTAAACCAATACTCAATAAATATGCCGCATTCAGCAAAGAGACATATTTTGTCGATCAGGATTTTGCTGTACTAAGCCATGGGCTGTGGAGGTGGCCGTGAAGGAGGAGGTCCAGGAGGGGCTCGGGATGGGGGTGGTCCGGGAGGTGGCTGCCTGGAAGGGGGCTGCAGAGACACGGGAGGAGAAGGGCTTCTCGGAGTGTAGTTGAGAGGAACATCGTCACGTCGTGGCAGCTTTGGCGGTGGGCTGTAAGGGGCAGAGGTCCCATCTGATTTCACCCGAGTGAAGTTCATGCATCTTCCCTGGAGGTAAAAGAAAAATTAGTTATTCATAAAAAGCATGTGTTTTGACTCATCAGCAACTAGCCAAAGGGCCTGTAAGCAGAGAGGCCAGGCTGCACTTAGAGGTCTTCATCCAACATCATTCACTGGATCCTAGACATGATATTGAGACTAGGCTATACTAAAGGTCAGTACTAGAGACCGATGCTTTCCTTGGGTTCCAGAGCTCCTGCCTATGGAGAATAGCCTAGGACTGGTTTAACTCAAAAGGAAGCCCAGTGTGACTTCGCTCACATACACCCTCTTCTTTGCTATGACTGCCATGCAGAACCTGGCTAAAGCCACAGAGCTGCCACAAAGTCCTGCCTGCCTTGGTGAGATCCATTACTGACACAGCTGTGCTGGAAAAAAAAAAAAAAAAAAATTCATCGGGGAAAACAGGATTATACCAAACAACATTAGCAAAGGCACCATCTGCGGCTTTCCTTTTCACAGTGATGCTAGCCTAGCTGGTGTCCATGCTTCCAACACTGTGCTGGGATAGTACATCTGTCTTCTCTGCTCGAAATGTAGCTGGGGCTTTTCTGTCATCCTCACAAAAACCTATGAGGTGTGGGATTTATGCAGAGGGAGCTCCAGTGGGTGTGTTTTCAGCATGGATGTGGGATATAGGCAGGCAGGACCTGGTGGAGAACTGTAGATGGAGATCTTGGAACAGGAGTAGATGAAGTTTGGGAAAAAAAAAAACAAAATAGCAAATGCTGAGGATATCCCAGACACAACTATGGGCTAAACACAACTACACCAGGGTTTCCTTAAGCCAAAACAAAAGCTCTATACAGGTTCCCACTAACCAAATTCCGGACAGGAAGAGATATAGACAGACCCCAAAGACCACCTAGCCTTTCTGATCAGGAGCAGCCAGGGGCTCCTTGGCATTTCAAAATCTACATGACAATCTCATTCAGGAACCAGGACCTCTGCTGTCTGCTTTACTTGCTTCTCCTGTTGGCCACCGTGTTCTGTTACAAAGGAGCCCGCTATTGCTGTGAAAGCCTCATGAAATCCTGCAGACACAAACTTGTGTGCAGAGTTACAATTCTTGGCGTCTCTCTACCCATCTCCTCACCTGGAGAGGTGGGAGGAGACGCTTTGGCAACAACCCGACTGCTGCAACCTCAGCAGCAGCCTGCACCTGGAAGTCAGAAGGTCCTTTAATCACCACATACAAAGACAAAGGCTGGAGGTAAAGACTGAAAACGCACGTGTGGCACTGCCGACTGCCCATTTACAGGAGCCTTCAAATGCCTGGTGAACTGACTAATCCCACCAGTCTCAGCCCCTGAATTTTAACACAACAGCACTTCATGAACACTTCAGATACATAACGGGGTCGTTCACAGCTTTGATATGCACTTATCAAAAAGCACACACAGACTGCTTTTCCTCATTGCAACTGGGACTTGGTTTCCACACAAGTAACCATAGGCAGGAAAATACCCATCTCATTGGTGATGAACTCCATTTGCCAGCACTTTTTCCTTTGTGCAGCAGGCCTGTTTTGTTTCATGCAGTAATCATCCTAATGCAAATGCCCTCTGCAGTTTAGCATAGAGAGGAATGTTACCTGTTTTTCTCTTTCCAGCACAAACACTGGGTGTGGAAAAGCAAAACAGTTGTTTGGTGTTTAGAAAGCATGTCTCTGAAGGCACCTTTCCCTCCATCATTTTGAAAGGCCTGCAAAGCCATGATGCTGGCAAGAGGTTTAGGTTGCATGCTGGAATCAACAAACCAAATTCAGCTCTAGGTTATACCAACATCTCTCAAGCAAAAATCAGGAGAAGGATTCCATATTTATAAAAGCTGCCTTCAGGGCCACACAGCTGTAGACTGTGATCTCTGTAGCTACAGATGGCTGTGACAATGGGGATACAAGATCCCATACCAGGGACAGATCGCTGCTGGTACGGTGCTGCTTGGCACAAATAAACACTGAAGGTGCTTAGGGAACTGGCTGAGTTTCTGAATCACAGCTTCCGCTGGAATCCAGGCAGAAGCCATCACAGCTTAACCACAACTATCTGTTTTGTTAAGTGACTTGCAATGCCTGTAGTTTGGTTCATGAAACTATTCCTTCAATAAGAAGGGAATTGCTTTAGTTTATGACTTTCTGAAGAACGGCAAACAGAGCTGTTTCTGCTATGTATCAAGAGAACCTTGTGCAAGCTCCAGAGAGCCTAGAAAATGATTCAACAAATGTAATAACGCCCAAATGGTACCACCCTACCACTTACTTGGATTGGATGGCTCAGGGCTTCAAGAGCTCAGCTGCAGCCAAGAGTTATTTGAATGGACATGTTGTTGCCTGTACACGAGATGTACTCAGTAGCTCTCAGTCCCAGTTTTCACCATCACAAATTCACCACTACACTTAAATAACAGCCTCAATAAATAGGATAAAATCCTCTTTCTAAAAATGGAGGCTTGTTACAGCAGACTTTGCTTATGCACCTGGCTCAAGGGAACAATGTACTGGGGCCAGATGCAAGGAGACCTCAACGGGCAAAAGTCCAGGTCTTGGTGACTTCTGCAAAGATGAACCATTGGATCAAAAGACACCACAAGTCAGTGCTTTGCTCTACTGCCACAGAACTCAAGTCCTTCCCAGCACTGCTGTGAGCGACCATCCCTGTCAGCCTCCAACTGTCATTTGTCTTCTGCTGTGCTCCGCTGTACTCAAAGCGCACTTTGGAATTCAGCAGTGTTTACTGGTAGGCAATTAATGCTGCAGATAAACTTACAAATATCAAGGCTGAATTTCCTTAAATGTATCTGCAGTAGAGCTATTGAGTTTATGAATTTAAAACAGCCAAATAGTCAATTCAGGAGAAAAAAAAAAAAAAGGTATTCAGATGAGATGCAACATAGAGGGAGGGGAAAAAATACAAGAAAAAAAATAGAACAATCTCCCAGAAAAAATGCAAAGCTGCAAACCCAGCACTAGTGCTTTTGCCTACAAGCCTTTCCTGCCTCTCTGTTGTCTTTCCCCCAGACATCAATTCCAAATATATTCATAGTCTATAATCAAAGGGGATCCCATAAATCTGTTTGCATTACTTTCACTTCAGTTAAAGTGATAGGCGACGTCAAACTGCTGCCAGTTTCTGCCACAGTCACTGATTTGTCAGACAGATGGGTAATTTAAAGGCCATGCGCCGCATTGTGTCATGAAAAATACGGTTGGGTTGGGAGAGTCTGACAGACAGAGGCTCGGATGATCGATGTATGTATTGTGACACTTCCTCACAAAAGATTACCGGTGTTACCCTGCAATCTCATACATCAAAGACTTCTGGTGAACACTGGAGCAAATCCTCCTGAGCACTTCAAGCAGCCATTGATAAATTGAGGCCAAACTTTTAGCTAGGGTTAGGATTAACAGCCAAAAGGGAAAGGGAGGAACTAGTGACAATAAATCATAAGCCAGTTTGAACTTCTCTGGTATATTTCAAAGGATTTCCACGTTGAAGAATTAAGCCCTGCACTCATCACACTTTCCTAAAAACAAAATGCCACAGCAATTCTGCCTAGCAGGCACACCCCTCTGGGATTAGCTTCAAAAAAAATTGTGACTGTTTCTCAAATAAGCTCTTTCTTACAGTAACCACAAGATTTTTAACACTGTGGCTGAAAGGATTAAGTAATTTCCTCTTCAAATGCATTTGAAGTCTCTTAAACCACAGAAATATTAAGACATTATTCCAAAGGTATCCTGTACCTCTGCTCTCCTTGCACAGAACCAAGGAGAAGCATCTTTTTTCCAGGAGCATTGTATACACCAAGTACTTTAGGGAAGGGGGTCTGAGTTGCAAGATGCAGTAATATGATGGTAATTGCAGGCACAACAGCTGTGGGTAGCTGCTTTGTTGTCTACGAAGCAAATGATCTGCGTAAATCCAGTTTTGTCTGGTTTCAGCCCCACTCCCAGGACAGCAACCCTCAGATGCTACGACCCGCACCGCGTACTGTCATACAGGCACCAAGTGAAGGTCAACAACGCACCATATGGAGTTACGCCCTTGCTTCAGCTCACATCTGCACAGTCTTCCTAATGCACAATTATTTTGCCTCCCCATATGTCCATCCACTTGTTAGGCTCTTGTTACGCTGCTTGCCAAATTGGCTTTTCAAAAAGTACAAATACTGAAGCAGCAGGATCTGCCCTTGTCCCAGCTGTATTTTATCCCAGTGTAACAATCACATATGCAATTCAAGCACTTTGTACTTCTAGGCAATGCCTCCTCGACCACCTAGGATGTGTTTTTGTGTGTGGTTTGGGGGGAGGAAGGGAGGAACCTCTTAAAAGCCACTGCATCTTGTTTCTGGACTAGTTTCATCATAGTGCTCAGTACATCACTCCCCAGTGCTTGTTCCCCCCAAATTTTTAGATACTACTCAGCAAGGTTTCAATAGAAAGGAACAATTCTGTTAAAAGAATCCAGGTAATTCAGTGTCACGGGCAAGTCTCTTCACCCATGATACTAAGAGCATTTCAGAAAAAAAGTATTTCAAAAATCCAGCCCATCTGCCAGTAACTGTCGCTTTTCTGTGTCCATTACAATAAACACATTGATATTTAGCGAAAAAATCAAATCCAGTTTCATCTGTGCGTGATGGAATTTTTGTACACACTAAAGTCAGCCTGTTTCCTCTTTCTAGCTGTATTAGTTGACCTAATAAAAGATATCCTTCCCATTATAAACTTAACCTGGGTTTCCATTCACCCTCATTTTTGCTTATGGAGTCTCAGTGCCACAATTTTGACTAGCTGAGGGGGTATATGACTGAGGAAGAATCGGCTTCAATTAAATATTTACTGAAATTTCTTAGTCTTTATTTTGGATTAATATGATACTTGCCTTTATGTTTTAGAATGAATTAAATAGAACATGCCTGCAAAGATTAATCACTCTAAAATGCAAATTTAGGGATCCTCACATAGTGGTCCAAAATATGGGTCCATGAAAGTTTTATATATATACACATATATATATATATATACACACACACACAGGACTTTTTCATTAGTGTTTATTTCATTAGCATTTAGCTTTACTTCCTAAATATCAATAATTCATTGCAAAAGTGGAGTTCTAAAACTCAACAGGATAGACGAAAGTTTCTATGCTAGCTAAAAACTCAGGAGAGGAAAGCACGGTAAAAAATAAAAGGAATGCTAAAACTTCAAGCCATAAGGCAAAGGATTAAGTTGAAGTGCTAGCATCTACAAGGAGTCAATCACTTTAGCTAAGTAAAGGTTTTGACCCAAACACCCAGAAACTGATGGGATACACTTTTAAGATCAATGATTTCTGCAAAAAAAGTTTAATTTTGGAGACATTAGAGGGCAGTGATTAAAAGAATAAAGACTTTTTAGTAGAAACACCTACACTGAATATCCTAAACCAGCAACAGTGCAGAAAGCTGTTCTACTAGACCTATTTATGAATGAGGCAGATTATAGATAGTAATTTTTATTTTTAAAAAAAAAAAGCCTAACCAAGGAGGTACAGAGCTCCCACTACTCAAGTCTGCTGGGCAAGTATCAGGATTAGCAGCTGGCTCCTCAGAAGTCAGGATCTACGTGAAGCAGCCTTTGCCAAAAGCTTCCTTGCACTGCACTGCTTCATGCTGACTGCGTGCTGAACATGTCACAGCTCATTAAAACCTTCACGGATTTCCTGGAAATTGCACTGATTACCCTGCAGCACACAGGCTAGAAATTAGTGAGCCACTGAAACAGTTTGTCACATAAAACCCAACCCTGCCCTGTTTCCAGGCACAGTCCAATAACTTTTACTAACTACTAGTCTTATATTTGGGACTGAGATACTTTTTTTCAACGCAAAAGCAGTATCAGAATTGTCAGAGATTCCTATATCAGCAGTTTGGTGGTTGGTCATGCTTTCAGTTGAATAAATATGTAATTTATATTTAATTTCTTATTATAATTAATGGTGATTAAAGTTTAATTCTTAAATGACATTGTTGTTAACAGATTAAACATTAATAACTAACATGTAATTATTTTTTGTATGTAGCCATTTTTGGTTATTAGGTTTCAAATCAAAACAATATAATTACCATAAAATATTTGTTTGTATGAGAGTCTGGCTCTGTAGACATCCTCTAGTTTGACAGGTCCTCTCCTGTCAGTGCCTATTTCCTAGGGATATCTGGCAGCTCAGAATTGTTACCTAAAGTGATGTCAATCCAAAGCTATTTACAGGTAAGAGAACATGGGGTTGACTGAATGGAAGAGGATTTTAAAAGATCCAATAAAGAAGTGGAGTCCAACAATGAGAATATACTTACTTTCTTCACCACTTCTTTTAAAAAAGAAAGAAATTTAGTCCATCCCTTTCTTTATCCAGTGTATTATGCGGCATCTTTACCTGCAAACTGATATCACTTTTGGTCCCTCCTTTTATGATGGAGCTATCTGAGGGGAAGAAAATCACTACATTGTGGGCTATAAATCATTCATATGGTAACAGTGAGTGCCTTATAATGGCTGTAGGTACATCTAATAAATTGAAAATTACAACAAGATGAATTCAAAGGCACAAGAATGATCCAAGAAGCAGCAGAAAACTGCTTACAGCCCAACATGACATGCACACCTGCAGACACTGCTCCCACCTCACAGCTCAATCTGTGCAGGGCACTGCTTAAAACCAGGAAGGGGTCCTCTGGGAGAAATCTACTCAAGTTCAAAGTCCAGTGCAAGAGCACATGGAAGAGAAGTGGGCTACTTCTAACCTACACCAGGAGAAATCAGACAGTTCCAGGAATCAGATGGAGAAATTGGCTCTTTTAAGCTAGGATCAGGGACCTTCAGCAAAATGAACTTCATGCTGAGCACATCCATACAATCTGTCTCTCACATGCCTGCTACCACTTTTCCAGCTTAAGAACAGAAGGAAAGAACAACACAGCAGGTGTTGGACATCGAGAACCTATCCCAGTAATGAATTCAGGACTACTAAATAATTTGCATCATGCTCCATTCAGCAGGGAGCTGCATGTTTTTTCCAGCCCTGCCTTAGCAAGAAAATGCAGCAATGGACTACAGACACCTCCTGAAAGAAGGGCCAGAGTCACAAGATATCTTTCAGGAATGCACAAAACATCACATGTCTTGGACCTTGCTGAGGTTGTGGCTAAAGTAGCTCTCAGTGCAGACCATAACAAAGCCTGTTGATTCTGAGCCCTAAAAAGCTGAAATGGTGAAAGGGATAGAAATGGATGACAATAAGCATAAACAAAGTAATGGTCCATCAGTCATCCTTTATGTTCACTACCAATCTCCAAGTATAGCCATGCTAAACCAAAACCCATCCAAACCTCACAGAAATATCAAACCTAAACCTGCACTTATGATGCACAATTTACTGCCTTCCTCTTGGCTGTCAGCTTTTATGGATGAAGCTCCTAAAGTAGAGGAAGCGAGGAGAGAGACTGCTAGGTCATATCATCTACCCAAGGTCAGGCAGAAACTTGGGAAAAAAAAATGGTACATACAAGTTCAGGACTCGTGACTCACATCCCTTGTTTCAACCACAGCACCACACGTTTCCACACTTGAATGCTGACCAGACGAGAATGTGGTTCAAGGGAAAAAACAGTGGGGTTGGTTTGCAAAAGATTTTTTCTCATTTCCTTAGCATTTTCAGGGAAAAGGAGGTTGCACGTGCACATCGCCTAGAACACAGAGGGCTTTGGAGCATAGCAACAAGAGCAACAAATACTTGCTGGGCATGACAGGCCTAACCTTGAGGTGTCAGCGGGCTGCTGGGAGGAGCAAAGGAGGCCACAGAGGACCACAAATAGTCTTGCTCCAACCGTAATTAAGTGTCACCGTGCTTTCCAGAGTGAATCGTTTGATTGTCTCTGCAGGAGCAAGATGGAGATTGTGATGCACACAGAGGAAGAGCACTAGGCTCTTTATGTACCTAGTATATAGGATAACATTGGAGACCGAGAGCTTTCTAGTGAAAATGGCTATTAATTTTCCTTGGCTTAGCCAAAAACTTAAAACTTTGGCCCACTGTGCAAACGAACTGGCTCTTCGTTTAAAATGTGGAAACAAATACAAGCATGCCCAAGCCCTCTCTGAGTAACTGGCCCTTAAGAGACTCTGCTGCTGTCTAGGACAAGCAGATGGTAAAACTGCAATTCCCACGTTACCTCTGTGCTCATCTCACAAAGACTTTCCCCTCCTGGGATGAGACTACTACAATTCATTATCAGTACTACCATAATTTGAAAGCACAGAAATCCTCTACTCGCCTCAAAGCTCCTACGTTAACTTGGATAGAAGAGCTCCTTGGGACAAAGCCACCTTATTTCTAGGAATGAACACACTAGTGAAGCATTTCAGATTCTGAAGTCCCGACATGGAACTTTCCTTCCTATTTCCAGTGCGCTATAGAGACCTAACACCCTATGAAAAAATGTCATTGTCACACTTCCCTTACAGAGCATGACCAGTCTATTGAGTACCAGTTCTGCACTTTGAAGCAGCTCTCTTCCACAAGCAACTCATCACCATCTCTCATACATATTCTGCTATATACCCTGGTCCCAGCTTACCACAGTAGTGTGACCTGTCTCCCCAGAAGCAGAAAAAAAAGCACATACAACATAAAACACAGGTACACTTCCATTTTTCCTCAAACCTCTAAGGAAACCCAGCACTCAGAGTGCCTAGTCCTTAGCATTGCAAGAAGGGAAACTACTTTTTGTGAGCTTCACTTCAAAATTTCTATAAATCCCACTCCTGAAAGTTATCAGCCAGTGAAGTCTGAGGTTTCTACTCACATAATTATATTCCCTAGAAATAACCCAAAAAGCAGAGAAGGAATATTTCATGTGGGAAAAAAAAAAGCAGAAAGATCTTAAAATGCTGCAGAAACTACCAAAGTTTTTGCTGCAAATGCACACCACTCAGCTTCCTATCTGAGACTAAAGCTGCCATAGAAGTCTGGAGGATTTTAATATTTACCTGATATTTATGTTCAAAGCAAGATTAAGTGACTTAACAGATATAGCTCATAAGCTCTCAGGTCACATAGTATCTTTGTGCTACCCACATACAATAGCAGACAGTGATTTTGGGTAGTCCTCTGGTACCACAACACGAACCACAATAGATTATACAAGAACAGAGGCATCCAGAATTACAGCTCCTCTGTAGACAGCAATGACGCAATACCTTTTCATCTTTAGTTAATCTTTTGTATAATAAACTTAGTATGAATAACAGTATTAATATATCACAGAGCACATTTTATTTCTAGAACTCAAGCATCTTTAAAGGATGGTCATGGCATTACTCATTCTCCACATGAGGAATCAGATTCCTGCACAACTACCAGGAATACGTAAGCAGAGAGCTAAGAACGGCTGGTTAGGTTAAGTTCTGGACTATTACCCAACTCAGAAGACAATGAGGGATGCATTTCCCAGCAGTGCCAAAGAAGGCAACATGGGGTTCAGCACTGATCAAAGGGCGCTCCTCTTAAACCCAAGAATACTCAGCTGAATCCAAGACAGGCCTGTACAGCTCAGACATGTTCTATTCGAAGTCTCATTAGAGCAGCAATGCAGTTCTGCCTAGAAAATCATGATAATGGCATCCACAGACAGACACATCAAGGTCACAGTTAGCAAGGAACTAAGCCAGTGGTTCTTATCCCAGGGTCACGCTCCCTATAAACACTGAGAATCGGATCTGATGAACCTGTTCCTTTGCCATAAAAATCAAAGTATCAAACTCTTACACATGCTCTAAGAGTAACAGAATATCACCACCCTGTCTACCCAACAGAGCCCATCTCTGGAATGTTCAAAAAGCTGACAGGAGCAGTCTCACTGTCCTAGAACTTAATCTCATTTATTGCTGGGGAACTACAGTACAACAGACATGAAGCGACTTACATCGGGTACAGCCAGGGTATCTGAAGACACAGCTCAGTGTCTTAACCACAACACCAATCCTTCTTCGTTCTGCTGTGCAGCCCATGCTGAGTAGCACCAGCCCCAGGATCTGCACCCATCCTTCAGAAGAGCCTCTTTCAGTGGTTGCTACAGAGCATGCCTCTGGCTCCCAAAGCCCTGCACACACCACTGTTCTGCACGGGGGCAGGCAGGCAGCATCCACCAAAAAGCCCATTTGTAAACCCTTCCTCCACGACAGAAATAACACGATCCTGGCACAAGTGAGAGGTAATGCCAGTATGTGGGCTTCTTACAGGACAGGAAACTCATTAGTCACTGATTATGTTTCCAGCTGCAGTGCTCAGCATATCCTGGGAACCATGCATTAGGACACAGACACTGCACCAGGGAGCTTTCCTCCCCCATACCATGCCTGTTATAGCGGGAGTTAAGCTTACAAATACTGGTCTCCTTTGCCAAAAGAAAAATAGAAGTCACACAGGGGCTACATGTGTCTTACTTTCATCAAAGGTGACAAAGGAAGATCACCCTACTGTGGCAGGCAATGTCCCAGTCTCTTGAATTCTTCAGCAGCTTATGAAGATAATTGGCTCCGGAAGGGTTAAGGAAATGGAGAAAAACCCTTAAATCAGGCAGCAGCCTCTGATGCATAGTCTGAAGGAGAACAGTGCTGCTTTTCCAGCACCCCCATAGATCTGCCAATTGCTACTTGGGCAATTACTACACAGCTCTGAGCTGCAGAGAAACCTATTAAAGGCCATTACTCGCACTTGAAAAGCAGTAATCAGTGTGAGCTCCAACTAGTACTGGTAAGTGGGCATCTAGTGTGGAGTGACAGGCAGGTGCTGCCATCCCCGTGGGCTGCTTTCAAACCACTGACCACCTGTGGGTAGCAGCCAGAAAATAATGACAAGTCATTAATAACCCATAGGCTTGGTGTCCCACCTTTCGTCTGAGGAGTCCCAAGTGCCTGTCAGGACTTAATTAAACCTCACAGCTGTAAGGAAGGTAAACATTGCGTTCAAGATTTTGCAGTTGGGAAAACTGAGGCACTTAGATGCCATTGTCAGCATTACTAAGAATCACTCAAAATTTGACAGTATTCAGATGTTCTGAGCATTAACAAACCCACCAGCTTAAGAGTGATTGCTTTGAAAGGGACACGCAGAATAAGGAACCCCATCTCCTCATTTCAAAAGGCTTGTGTTTAAAATCCCTGTTGCCACAACTTACTCCAAGTCGTGCAGTGAATCAGTGTGTAGAACTTGAAAGGACAGAAGTCCTGGCTTCCAGCATGAGCAGCCACTCATATTTTGTTAATTTTTTGGATGCAGCACAGCCTTTTTACCATCAGTTTTGGGGGAATAAATAGGAAAAAAATTCCAATTTTTGTACCACAGTCTGCTTCTAGTCCCTTTCCCCAAAACAGATTTTGCACATGCTAACCAAAGGTTAGACTAGTAAAGCATTACCTTTTTCTGAGTAAAGTCCCATGGGTTTACAAGGGTAACAGTGACAGCAAAATCCAGTCTACACTCTCGCTGCTGCAGGTAATTTTCAGTGACAAAAGTAAGATCACTTTCTAAAGCTTTAAGTAAACAAGAGCTATTCTGCAGGAGAGGAGGGGGGACGACATCTTTTTTTAGCTGAGGTTTTTGGTAAACCAAGCTGCTGAGAATTTCCTGTGACAGTATGTGCTGAAATGCAAAATGGAATGGATTTGCTGAAAGCAGCAGCTAAAAAGGCCATTTGAAAGAAGCATTTCACCTTCCTCTCTGCACATATCGGAGCTGTTAATGTGTATTTGATGGCATTGTTAACACACCCACTTTCGATCCAGGAGGCTAAAGAAGAGCAGCTTGAAAGCTCCCTTTTACACAGAGTACTGAGAACCTGCCTGACTAACCCTGCCCCTGCCCCTCCAGCTGCCGGGGCTTCTATTAAATACTTTGAGATATTCATATATGCTCATTTCCCAAACCGTAATCTTTATAGCAGCCTGCTGGCAAGATCACAAACTCCTGAATTTCACAGGGGAAGCAGAGGAGAAGCAGTCAACACAGTTGGTCCTGCTGGTCCCACCAGTGCTGTTGGCACCAAGGCTACTGCAGGGCCACGTTCCAGCTCTGTAAGTAAATTCCTCATTGGCAACCAGAGTCTCCTTTTGTCAAGGAAAACAAATATTATATGTGGAAAAAAGAATAAAAAAAAAAATCAAATGAGAAACCATCACCACCTGCCATTGCCTGGGGGCATCCCAAGCTGGCACTGCTTTAAAGAGCATGTATAAAGGAACCAACCATGCCCTCATTCAGTAGCAGGAGATTCCTAAATGCATTCCTAGAAGACTGAAGAGCTTTTATATCTGCCCACACTGTATGACTCAGACCTGATGCTGCACTTTTCAGTTGGAGGGCCCCACCAATGGGTATGGCAAACATATGCCTTGATACAGAAGGACATCACTACAGAGTGATGGGAGAAGCCCTCAAGGTAAAAAGGGCAACCTGAGCAAGTATCCCAAGCCACAGATAGCTGGCCAGACCACCTCAGAGCTGTCAACCCCTCTGTTGGGCCACAAGAGTGGAGCAAGGCAGTGACCACTGGTGCTGTAAGCCCCAAATCACTGGTAGAAGAGAGGGGTAGCAGCCTTGGGATGAACAAGGAAGAACACCGCACTGCCAGGCACACCAGGCTGTGCTTCCGTAAGTACCAGCAGTAAACCAAAACCAAAGCCTGTTGACCTCCATCAGCACATCTGGGCAGGAGTGACCCCTTCCCTGCCTGGGCTCTTGGGGCAGCCCAGCTCCTCCAGCTCCCTACAGCCAGAGTTCCAGGCTCCCCACACTGCCAGGTCAGTCACCACACTTACATGACTTCCCCACCTATCCTTTAGCCGGGATGTATGGATGCACACATGTGTATGCATGTATAGTTATGCAATCCCTCCTCACCAAAATGTAAAGTCAAAAAGAATCGGAAAAGACCACTGAACAATCCATAGCCTTGCTCTTCTCTGTGCTAGGTTTCTCCATGAAACACAGGCCTGTGATGCTCTTTATTTATACAGTAGAATGATGTCCAGTTATTTTCTTGTTTCCCATTCAATATTCTTCAGCTTTAGTTAATTTCACAGACCAGGGAACAGAAATTATCCTATTCTTCCACCAAATCTGGCTCAATAGGATTCTTTCCACCCTATTTCCCAGATGTACGTTTGATTATCTAATGTTCGCCCTGACACAATAATCCTTCAGCTTGCTCTGCTTTACATAGCCTCTTTTGAGTCCCTTGTCCTCCCCGCAGCAGAGCTGGAAGGCAAGTAACTGAGCATCCCTGTTCTGAGCCAGCCCCTGCATGTTTCTCAGCCACACAGGCTAACAGAGGCTCTGTTGTGCTCTGCACCCATAGAAACGTACCAGCCAAGCGAGTAAAAGGCAGAGGATAGATTCGTGGTATACAATGTTAGCGCTATCAAAATACAGCTGGGCCTAAAGAGCCTATTCACAAGCTCTAGATCGTGCTCAAAAAGTAAATAAGGTGTCTCAAGCACAGCTGCCTTGAAAATGCAGCTTGGTAAAACAAGTTAAAAGGCCATCTTACAAAGTAGCATGGGATACTGCGTTTGTACTCTTAGTGCCCTCACACACCCAAAGAAAAATTGAAGACAGTGAAGTTTAAATACCAGATCTTAATAACTAAAAAAAAAGCCATAATGATATTTTGCCAAAAGCCAGAGGGTTGCAACTTATTTGTCCTAGCTGATGGAAAGTAGGGCTAATTTTAAGTCTGTTTTCAGGCATGAAAATCACCGAGACAGACAAGCCCAGCACAAGGCCCCCTGCACCACAACTACCCCAGGAGAGCACCTGATGGCCCCCACTGCTGTAGCTCTATAACCCTTTCACCCGAAAGCAAAGGTGATGAAATATACATATTCTGGGTACAGAATAGCCATGGGGGAGAGAAGAAAGACACCATCATCTTTGCTTGATCCTTGTGTTTCAAAGCTCCACTGCGGAAGGACAAGTCTGAAGGCAAAAAGAAGAAAAGCAGCAGCACTCAACTATTACGGAGTTTTTCCTCCAGGATACCACAATAGACAACCGTAACTTGCCAGGCTCTCATGGGGAAGCAGAGAGCTCCTGGTATCACAAGTGACCCTGGAGCAGCAAGCAGACAGCTGCGTGACTCAGAGGCACAAACTCCCTGCTTCCTCCCAGGAAGAATCTATTCCTGACCTGCATTTGACTTTATGAAGACAGGAGATATCCTATGCCTCCATACAAGATATGAGGAAGAGATGTATCTTTGCACAGAGTTCTAAGGAAATTTTTTTCTCCATTAACTTTGCTAGAGTTTTTTTCTTCATCATCTGCACTGTTCATAGTTTCTCTCGTTAGCAATCACTTAATTTTATTATCAAATCTGAAAAGCTGTTATCCTTCCTACCGAACTTCAGAAAAATGATGTTGAATTTAATATGCAGTAGTAGTTTTACAAAACTAGCAGTCCACCAGAGAACCTTTCCTTTGACTCCAAAAGGTGTGCGCCGGAAAGCAAGGCTAAGAATTTACATTAATGAAAAAGAGAAAGATGCTACCAAAGCTGGTCAGCTTCTACCTCAGTCTGCCCAAACCATAACAGTGGAGACATCGCTTTTGACCTTTTGGGGCAATACTTTTAAACAGATGCCACTGCAAACATTTTAGCTCATTTTGAAATCTCTGGTTCTCATGACAAATTTTTAGCCTTGGGCTAACATAAAAAGACAAGCTCTCACACACACACACAAAAAAAGCAGGGAGAGGGACAGCACACTGTTGCTGCTAACAAGGAAATGGAATGACAATTTGTTTGTGACACCTTACCTTATCCCCTGGCTGTGGTCTCATAAGAGAGACTTGATCATAGCCACGTCGAACCAAAGCCCATAGTGCATCAAGTTTGCCCTGAAATAAAAATCATGTGAGATGACCAAGAAAGTTTGGGATAACATCATGAAATTAAACTACAGCTGAGCTGATGCAGCCTTTCTGTATCAAACTGTATAAAAGCTGGTCCTCTGCCTTTGTCCTGTGCATACCAGAGAGCCAGAACAGAGACCTTGATGTGGTAACACATACCTTATACACAGTGGGCCAAACTCACCCTGCTCAAAACTCACTGAAGATGACTAGCTTAATGTGAACAGCACCTAACTGTACCTCTTTATGGAGTTATATTAACAATAGGCAGAACAATGAAAGTGTTCTGTACTGGATAAACAGCCACAAGACCTAGGCAGGCATTAAAATTCACAGGTACTTTCCAGCCAATAAATTCAAGCACTGTTAAAACCCATCTGTGAACCAGCCATGGCAGAATAGAGAGTGGGGACCTCATTCCTGCACCCACAAAGCACTGGTTTGGGACTCGGCCACGGGTTTCTGGGATGAGTGCAGTACGTTCCTGCCTCCATCAGCACGAGCCCTCCAGCTTCCTTAGCTGTAAGCTGAGATAACAGCTCTGGGGTTGTGTGAGGATACATACATTAGGGAGGGGGAGACATCAGATACTATAATGACACAGGAGAAATGAGGATGAAAAAGCACAGAGAGACTGAGTTACTTACCCAAAATCAAACACTACATCTTGTGGCTGAACTAGAAGGGAACAGAGCTGAATCCCAACCCCAGGCCTTAGCCACATTGCAGCTGAAGCAAGGACAGGGTGCTCCAGCTGATCCTCCTTGTATGCTGCTTTAAATCAGCATACAGCTGAGACCTTTCCCAGAAGAGCTGGGATATCTGCTGCTGCAACCCAGTCTGTGCAAAAGTACCAAAAAGGGTTGAGACAAGAGCAGGAAGATTTCTGCTCCTGCCCTACAACACACTCCATTCTTCCCCACCCCGCCACCAAAACTGTGGCAACACAAGCCCTGGGGCAACACATGTTCCAAGAAGTAGGCAAAGTTGAGGAATACCAGCCACTTTTCTATATATAACCTCTCCCAGCTCCACCATAAGAAAGGTTGCACTATGGAGGCAGGATGTAGTAGCATGTAGGACATAAGACTTTGTCAAACCCAGGGACAGGCTTGTTACCTTGATTGGAGTGTACCACTTCCGCTGAGAAGGCGGTTTTCTAACATGGGGCTTTTTTGGCTTGGGTTCCCATGGCTCATACTCCTGCTCTGGCAGCTTAATAATAGCATTTTTGGGTTTCTCCAGTTTTGCTCCTTCCTCTGTTGATCCTTTGTCTCCCCACCGCACCTAAAGCCAGGAGAGCACATTGTAAGTACAGACATTTCCATGGTCCCTCCCCTAAGCAGGTGCTTTTTGCAGATACTAATCTAGTTCCATCAGGTAATCCAAATACCTCCAGACACAAAGCCAGATTTATGTAGGCACCCAATTGTCACTGTAATCAGAGATACGCATTTAAGAGTCAAATATTTTCTCGTGAAAGCAGTCTGAACTACCAGCATTTGCACCTTCTGGCAACAAAAGGTGTTGTGGGAAGTTGCAACATCCAGGGCAGATTAACTTATTTTCAAGTGAAATACAAAGCCCTGCTCTGCTAGGACACAGGTGTAATTTGCTTCCCATTGACTCACCCAAAAAGCAGGCAGCAGCACTAGCTGAAGAAAGGCAGTCTTTATAAATAGCCTTATGCTGATTAGTTCAAAAATGAAAAAAGGGTCAGGGAGAAGGACTAGAATGCCTTCTTAAGAGCAGCAGCTCTCAGACTTGTGTGTAGCTCCTACTAAAAACATCTTTTCCAAATGCACAGCCACAAAAGGGGACAGTAACTTTATCCTCACTTAGTACCTCCCTCACTCTATACACTACTTATCTCAACCTGAAATTCTGCTTTTGTAGTCTGGCTCAAATAGAAATGTTATCCCACATTCAAGGGCAACATGGGATCCATGGGGGCTACTCAGCCTCAAGGATAGTAATTCTGAACAAAGTTATTACGGATATTAAGATGCATTACTTTTACTGCAGACTTTCAGGGACTTGCTGAGAAGCCACTGCTTTCATTCTATCAGCCCTAGTTTGGTCCAGAACCTCAGCCGGCTTACATTAGCCCACCTCCCTCAGCTACCTACTAGATGAGGTAGGAGTTTCTGGTGTGGCATCACTAAAAGTCATAATTAGGGCCTCAGCAGATATGAGTGAGTGATAACTCCCTTAACTAGTTCTCTTGGTTAGAAATATTAAATTGATTTCACTAACATTATGGTGATTTACAGGAGTTAGTAGCTGATCACACCATTATCAAATGGCTCCCCAGAATGTATGTATCATAGGATAGCACAAGACATGTTTCTTTCACAGTAACGCTTCACCTCATTTTACACGCGAAGACTGACTTGTGCATGAATCCTAGGGCAAGATTTGATTTATAGGACAATTTCAACTCAGAATCAAGAGTGAAATTTTTCCCTGACAAGTTTTTGAGCATGCTCATTTTGTTAATGCTCAACTGAAAAAAAAAAAATCACTATAATTCCCCAAACCAACTGCTTCCAACCAGGAACAGTGTAGACAACATCCTCAAATACTGCTTTTTTCCTCAAATATAAGACGAGCTTCTTTACTGTTAGGGTAACAGAGCACTGGATCAGGGATTATGGAGTCTCCTTCTCTGGAGATATTCAAAACATGGCTGAATGCAATCCTGTGCAACGTGCTCTAGGTGACCCTGCTTGAGCTGGGGGTTAGACTAAATGATCTCTAGAGGTCCCTTCCAACCTGAGCAATTCTGTGATTCAAAACCAGCATAACTCTGCAGTCGACAAGAGAACTGGAGCCAACTGCATTGACTGAAGAGTTAGATTCAGTAACTCAGAACTTCTTTTGGTGCTTGTCCCATTTCTTAACCTGCAAATTTTCTCCCGCTCATAATGCTAGATTCAATTAATTACTCATGCAAATGTGCCAGATTGATGTCTGATACTTGGATGCCAGGTGCAATTAGGTGGACAAGCCTTAATCAAATCTCAGCCTCTACTCCAATGAAGTAGGTGTGGGTTTTGTTTTTAAACACGAGCACATTATTAAAGTTAAGCACATTTGCACTGATTTTCACAACAGCAAAGAAAAACCCAAATACCTCCATCCTCTTAATTCCACCAACACCTCGGCCTCCGTAATAAGATGCATCCACGGTTGGCCACTTTTTCTTTGGTAATCCATCTTCATCATCTGATTCCTGTGGGAAAGACGGGGAGATGTTACTGTTGTTCTCACATAAACGGGAAACAAATGAACATCCTATGGTCCAATCGTTGGATATCTGGCTTTGTGTGTTACACTTACTTGCTGACAAAAAACAAGAGTGTCTTGTCTCTGCAGCTGCAATTTTATCTGAGAACTGCCTATTCCTCTCTCCTCTTCAAGCAGCTTTTATTTAGTCAAATATGCATTGAGCTTCAAAATCACAACTGACTTTTAAGGGACAGCAAAGTGCAGATGAATTGTACATTATACTGGCTTGCCACTACGCTGTGCAGAAAATGCCACAATCAGCTAACCCAAAGAAATCATTTATTAATTGTGCTTTTAGAACTTAATGTCACCTAACAGGGAAAAAGCTACTACTGTGAGATTTCTAACATGTGCATCAGGCCCTTTTCTCATGGCAGCTGTAACCAGTTGTTCTACGCTACTTGATTCTTTGCAGAGTCTGGCTCAAGCTGTACAGTTTGGAGCTGGGACTGAGACTGGAGCACCTCCAAGTTTTCAGGAAGCTCAGATCCAGAGTTTTTGACCTGCATTTCTAAAGACTGCAGATTTTCTTCTTCTGGAACGTGGGAGATTCTGAATCAGGGTTTTACTTCAGGTTCACCGTTCTGTTCTTGCTTAACTGAAAGCTGGCAAATATTTCTGGTTCAACAACCCTGGGAACACATCCCTAGCTCTATCATCTTGAGCTGTAGAAGTCACTGGGATTTCTCAGTCTCCCTGTCATTACACTGGAATCAAAGTGGCTGAAAGTCACACCATAACACTTTCCCTGGCAGTCCCAAGAACACATATAATTGAGGGAGGGGCCCAGCAAGCCTCTTACAACACTATTTTTGTTCCTCAAAAATTAAAAAAAAATAACCACACTTAATGCTGATATATAGAAGTGAATGCTGCTGTTGGACTGGCCATGCATAGCACTCAATTTTCATCAGTACAAGTATGGTTCTAGAAACACTGGAATTTTTATTTAAATAATAATTAAAAAAATAAAATAAAGTGAAATCCAAATACTAGAGAAAGACACAATTTATTGCTAGATTACTAGGTGACATTCTCTTCAAGTGGCCTGACATGTTTCTATTTTAATGTGAAAGGAATTGAGACTCCAAAAGCCAATAATTTATTTTTAAAAGCATGTCTTCATTTTTGTTTATTCATATTTAACTCTTAGGTTTTGCCTTGGAGAAAGCTATTTCCATTCAGTGACATTTGAACTTTCAGCTATAGTTCACAGGTCAGTTCTTCCAACAAATTCTTCAGTATGGCCAGGCAAGACATTTCCATTACTGGTAAGGGATTTGGGGGTGTCCCCCTCAAGTCACAGAAATACACAAGGCAGTTATTGCGTGCATGTTTTGATGTTGTTTTGGAAGAGTATAATACACAAACCCATTTTGTGCCACATTAAAGACGGTAACCAGTGAACTACATCAGCAGTTTTAATTTGTTTCACTTCATTGGGAACTTGAGGGCTATATAAGAAACGCTGCCTCTTCCATGGGATCTAACACTGATTTAAATTCTGTGTGTCTAACAACCCTTATTACTGGAAAGCCTGACAGTTACAGGACAGTTAATTATGGCTTATGCTTTTCCTGTTGATATAGAATTTATACTAAATATCTCCTATACCGAGCATGATTTTTGGTGCATATTCTCAAGTTAAATTGTCATAGTGCTGCTGTCCAGGACAAGCAACAGGATCACAGACACAGCAATGGTGGCCTCTTGCAACCTCAAAACAGCAGCTGTGGTTGTCTCCTGATATTCATGCCAAGTTACAGCAAATTAGCAGCAAACTGTAAGCTTCTCTTGAGGATTAGGCAAGTATATTCCACCCTTTAACTGCCTCTGCCTAGGAAAGGAATAGAGGCTGCCATGAGTTTACTCTGGAAATGCTTTTATTTCTTGCTATTACTTCCATCAAAACAGTAGAGTGAAACCTAAGCTGAGGTCAGGGCCTTTGTGTGTTACTGTACCAAAAAGAGCTCAGTTCAACCCAGCCTCCAACAGCTCACAACTTAAATAGAGAAGGGCCAAGTGTCCTGCCAAGGGTCAGGCTGCAGCAGAACCACAGCCAGAGGCCGGATCCTGCTCACTCTCCTGTAAAGCCACAAGAATGCGGCCTTCACTGTCTTTTCTTTCAGCTGACAGACTTTGCTCTTTACTTCCAAAGGGGCTAAACTCCTGCTGAGAACAGCAGCTGTGCAGGAGGAGGGATGTTTTTGATGCTGGAGAAGCAAAGATTTTCCTACACACACCTGTGTGATGCACAGCAGAAGGAACAAAATACAATATGAACTGTGGGTCTGTGGACTTCTGAGTTATGCAATTATTTTCTCTGTGGATGAAAATAGTCTTGCTGTACTTATATAAAGAGGCCAGAAGGCAAAAATAACTGCCCTGACCCAAGAGACTTCCTCTCTCAGCCCTCAGGGTGTCATTAAGACACCTCCAGGGCTGACGCTCCTGGGCAGCATGATGAACTACAGTGGCTGCAGACAGTGCGACAGCTCAGAAATAGCATACTTACAGGCTCTGGAGGTGGTGGTGGAGGCGGCTCCTTGATCACCTGGAATATATAAACAACAGGAGAAATCCAAGTTAATAGTAGGGCTCATCCATCCCAGTGCTACGCCCTCTCTGCTTTCATGCTTGCGTCATAGATGGGTTGCTCTGCTCCATTCCCCCAGATTCAATTCTCTTATTAGCCTCTCTGCTTTTCATCAGAGAACGTTAATGCAGATGAGAAGCTAAACCCATCAGATTGAACTATTCAATTAGTGAAGTGCCCTCTTAAGTAACTCATAATACAGCTCCACATAGTTCTGCATTAAAATGTCGTGTGATTACCAAGCTAGCGCAAAATATTCATTCAGAATCTGCAGTTCCTATGCATAAAAAAAAGCCTAGCTCTAGTGTTTAATAGCAGAGCTTATGTACATATTAGTAGATCAGTTCCATTACGCTCTTCTGCGGCAGGTGCCAAAGCTTGTTTTACAGAAGCACTGATCCCTGCAGAAACTTGGGTGAAGCTCAGGCAACAGCAGGAAAAGGAACTGAAACCTCTTGAAGCTCTCACGTGATGTTTATTTGGCTACTCCTATATATTTCATTTGCTATCCTCTTCTGCAAACACTGTACTTGACCCTGCAACTGTCACTCCTGTGAAAAACCTCAAGGGAATGACTGATTGCTCACTGCACACAGCACCACAAACAGCAGACTATCGTTACTCGCACCCATAGCAACATTCATGCTGCAGCACCAGGACCACCACATATCGTAAAGAGACCAGGCTTCCAGCCCTGCCTGGTGCTTACCGGCCCCTGTGAAATGCCCATAACTTTCAGCTCCACACACATTAAACTCTGACTTGCATGTTTAACAAATAATGCAAAAGTTCTTCTAATTTACAGGCGCTTCAAAAAATTGTGCAGAGAAATTGCATCATGTAACTTTCAAGGTATCTAGGCATCGCTTCACCCAAACACATGCAATCTAGACAGCTGGTCTATTTTTGGAATAGCAATGTGGGCTGTGGGCATTTGCACCCTATATCTGACTGTAGGTAAGATTAGATCTTGTCTGTGATGCACAATGGAATGCATTACAGAATCCATAACACTGCAGAGTCAAGCTACTTGGTCCACTACTACATGAAGAAGCTACAACTCCAAACCATTGTGATCGTTTTAGCAATAATCTAAAAAAAAAAAAAAAAAAAAAAAGGAAATCAAGTAAAAATAAATAAATCTGTACTTACCACTGTGCAGCAAAGGGGCCAGAACCACCAAAGAAGAGCCAGAGCCAGCAGCAGAAAGAGAATCAGCAGAGCAATGAAAAGGATGGTTCCAGTCAGCTGCAAAAAAGGTGATTGTTTCTGAGTTATCTCTGTATGCCAAAAATGAGACTGGAGCCCAGAATTTGCACTATTAGATTGGGCAAAATGAGCCAGGTTTCCCTCACTACAAGGTCTCACTTAGGCAGTGCAGTACATCACTGTTACCATTAGAGTCTCATCAGGATTTAGCGTGACAAATGTGTATTTGAAGTCATGCTTCAGGGAAGCACCTCCTGTTTGTGGTATGTATATCTGCAATTTATATATACATTTACGGTATGCCTATAGCTCAGTAGACTCAAGGGAACTAAAACTGTACACAAACCATTCCCAAATCTGTGCTGACAGGTCCCTTAATACTGTCAGAAGGGCATTTCAAACTACATGGCCAGACTCAAGTAATCTTCCGTCACTAGAGATGCAGAATATACCAGCGTTGATATGCAAAGAATGGTAATATTGGAGCTAGGAGCTTACAGGTAATTTAACGTGTCAACATCATACAACAGAACAAAACTTATTATCTCAGCCTCAACAGCTCCCACGCCTGCCTCTGTTGCCTCTTGACTCAGACAGCACACAACCCCAGCCCGAGGACTTAGACAAACTAGTCATTAATGCTGCTGGTTCTTGGTAAGCTTCTTGGGACTGGTTTGACTTTTTAATAACATGCTGTGAGCTTAACCATTCCTTTCTTATATTCTATCTACCACTCCGCAGGTGGGAGTCTGGGGCTAGATAGGTAAGGAACTACATTCAAAACAGATGTCAAGTTTCTCGAAAGAGTCTGGAATTTAAAAAGAAAAAAGTGTTAAAACTTGAAATTAGCTTTTCCTGTGGAAATCTTGCTCTGAGTGCAAACAGTCCATCATTTCATGACAAGATGTGCTCACTGAGTATTGCTCTGATGACTACAGGAAAGCAGGTCTTCAATGTGCTGCTTGGCTCCTGCAGAACATACAGAGCACATGGTTTTTTGGAAATTAAACATTTGATGCAGATGAGCAGTGGCAAGGTGAGACATGCAGTTTCCTTGGACTGCAATGGGCTCTGGGATGAGGTTAATATTAGCTCTAGTGATCCAAACCTGTGAAAAGAAACCTCTTCAATGGTAAACTGGGCTTAAAAGGTTTAATTCACCAGCAACAGGGATACCAGAGAACAGGAAAAACCCAGTAGCAAAATGAAGGACAGCCTGGGACTGGGAAGCAAAAAGAGCTTGAAGAAAGATCTGTGAATCAGGCTGAGGAAACGTGAGATGGCTAGAGAAAAAGCTGTAAGATGCTTTGAAACAAGGATATGTGGGAGGTTAAATGGAAAGAAAGCAAGTCCCCATGCATGGAGGTTAAGGTCCATGAGATTTACCTTGTTAAATCTGAAAACTATTTGCTGAATTCCCATGACAAGACAACTCAAACTCAAGCTTAGCCCCTTCTTTCAACAGGAGGAGTTCCCTTCATTGTTCCCAGTTGATTTGTTTTCCCCCCAGACAGCAAAAAGGCTGAGGGTGGAAAAGAAAGTACGGGCTGATAAGAGTTTTGTGAAGTCTGGATGAGATCCTGAGTGGCTGACTTGGGTGATATCTGCTCTTCCTCAGGCCAATCCTAGATCTGTCAGGACTGGCATGTTAAGACATGACTAACCCACCCACAGCTCCCATACCACGCTTAGGCATGGGCCCCAGTATCCCATAACTCTAGCACTGCGTCACCATCCCTTCACTGCTCTGCAACTTCTTGTCACAGATACAACAAACCAACCTGTTCTGGGATACACTACATAGCTCACATCATTTGTTAAGTCAGGGAGCAGGAAAAAGCCAAGGTGGAATGCCAGGTGTCCTGCCCAAAGGAATCCTGTTGGAAGACACTACCCAGCTGCAGCTCAGTGCTGCTGTCCCCCTCTGGCCCACCCTTGGCTCCAAACAGCACTAACACATCAGGGAAATGGACACTTGGGAGACATCAACTTCCAGTGAAGCTAGTTCACTGAGAAAAGAGTGATTAAAATCAAGTATAACTTTTAAGAGGCGTTTCTGCACTCCTTACAACAAATCCAAGAACGGCACCAATGCAGCACATGAGCCACACAGACGTACATACCACTGCTACTGTTACTCCAAACACACATTGCCTCCTTGTCCTGTTCCCAGGCATTGCTTTTCCCATGCTAAGTACTCATATAAATCACCAAGACATTTGCCAGCAGCAGCTCGGGAGCTGCTGGCAGCCAGAAGCTAGAGAGTCCTCTTTCAGTGATCAAATATACAAAGCATTGTAGTGAAGCTGGACTTTGAAAAAGGAAATAGCAGACTTCATGCAGCTGAACAGAAATGAGCACAGGGATTGCACAGAGGCTTTAGGAGTAAAGTCAAGAGAAGATACTTACTGTACAGAAAGGACAGAAGCGCCAGCTGGGGAGGAGAGCTGAGCAGGCCAGCTGACGGCAGCTCACAGAAAAGGGAGCAGGAGAGGAAAGGAAATGGAGGGAGTCTCTAAAACAATAAGAGCGAAAGGCATGAGGTTAGGACAAAGTTGGAAAGCGAACTACCAGCCTTCCTGCTTACGGACTGCAATTGGGATATGATCTTTCCTGCACCAGATGAGAATCAGGCCCCTTGTCTCCTTCACGTTCAATCTGCAGGAGCTGGGCAAAAAATGTGAGATTGACATGACTGGAGATTAGAGTTCTCTCTTTATCCTATGGCTACTGAGAGGAAAGCTTCCTCCAACCACATTCTGGCCTGAAGGGACCCCAGCTAGGACTAAGACTTCAGCATCTATTAGAAAAACAACATATGGGTAACTAAATGCACCAGTTAACACTTGTGTTTCACTGTGGACTCAAAAGGCTTCATGGTACCTGGGGTAGAAGGGAGTAAAGTGTGGAAATATAAAGCCTTAGTGTATAAAATTTGGAGGAAAGTTTATAAAAGATATATATATATGAGGCAAAGCTGCAAAATCATCTCTGCTAGACTCTGCATCCTGACACCCGGGGCTGTTCCAGCAATCTGCTGTAAAATTTCCCAGCTGCCTTGCTGAAAACATCAGAAAATCAAGTCTGCGAGCTCCAGTCGCTGTTCCCATTCCTGTCTTTCTACTCTGCAGCTGTCAGAAAGGCCAACAATGATTACAAACCAATATGACAGCATTTGGTGTAGGCTATAAAAGTCCTTTAGACACTAACAATAATAATAATAAAGCCCAGCTTCGATACCAAATGCTTAGTACCAAGTACTTTGGCAAACTTTTAGTCCGCAAGCACAAGGCCCAATCTTTAGAGTAAACTGTTGTTAGCTTGCACCAGCTATTGTTGTTGCTTATTTCTACTCCATAGCAAGGAAGAAAACCATTTATCTACTTGTAGTCAGCTTTTTTTAAAGTTCTAAAATCAGATTTTGCTGAAAGATCACTTCTAGCTGCTGGTCCCTTACCCTCCCCTGGGGAAAAATGGTCTTCCTGACATCAGCCAGGATATGTGTAGCAAAGCCACTGCTGTCCCACAGCAGGACGTGCTCCTTTAGCTGGGCAGCAGCCTTGTATCAGGAACCTCACCATAGGATGTGAGGCTGCTGTCTCTTTCTGCTCATCCCCCGTGACACCAAGAGAAAAGCAGCTACCTCCTGTTGTTAAAAGTGTAAAAAAAAATGCCTTGGCAAGTCCTGAACTAGAGGTAAATTGTGGAGGTCTAACAACAAATGCAGTGAACTCCAACCACCAAAAAAAATTAAAAAATGAAAGTTTAGAGGATCTTCCATGCTGTGGCCCTTCTATGTCAAAGTTCCAGAAGTTGTACATTTCACCTCAGATCCCACAGGTGATCCCAATGCTCAATAGCATATTGCTTCTTCATGCTCTTTCTTCCGTTTTCATGGATTCCCTTCTAGCCAAATCCTATCTATAAGGACGTTTCTCTCCTGGGATAGGAACAGTCTCGGAGCCTTTTGTTGTAATTGTTTACTCTATAAATCTACCATGATCTAGCCATCATCAGCAATGATTTAGTCTTAACTAGCCTGGTTATTTTTCAAGGAATTGCTGGGATTCACTCAACAACTGTGATGCAGCAGCTGCAGGGAGCTCACGCTCAGTCAAGGAGGCTTTGCCTGAAGAGCCACCGCCTCTTCTTTCCAAGGTCTCATGGTTTCTCTGTCAAGCCCCATTGCAATTACTTACACACTGTGTGCTGGTGATGCTGACAGAGCTGGAGATGAACGTTAGCCCGTTGTTCATGCTGACTTGTAGGAAAACCACCCTAAAGCACAAACAGATACACTTATTTTTAGTGTCATCTTTATACTCATTGTTCCCTTTATTCCGGCTGTGTTTTAGCCATTGGCTGATGAACATGCATAGATAACATGCCCTGCTGAGTCAAGGCATTATCGTGGCTTCAGGTGCTTACCTACCTCTGTCTCTCTGCTTGCCCAGGAGCCATCCTTTTATGTTGGCTTAATTGAGTTGGGACATACGCTCTTTATTTAAAAGCCTCCATCCCACCTGGGGCAAAGGGCACTAGGACAGTGAGTTGTAACAGTCTCAGACATTTGGAATATTACCCTAGATAGCACAGGAAACCTTAAGACTTTGTTTTATTTTAAATCTTTCTGGAGCTTAAAGAGACGGTCTTTTTTTTTTCCTATTTAAAAGCTTACCTAAGTAAAGTCAGAGTACCTGCATGATGTCAAAGGAAAAAAATCACTGAAATGACAGTGAAATTGAAACAGACTCTGGCCCTAGGCATTCTCCAATATCAGAAAAAGG
The DNA here is from genome assembly GCF_009769625.2 of Cygnus olor. Classification (NCBI taxonomy): domain Eukaryota; kingdom Metazoa; phylum Chordata; class Aves; order Anseriformes; family Anatidae; genus Cygnus; species Cygnus olor. Next base: position 18,717,880 of record NC_049175.1, read on the forward strand.
GTCTGAGGAGAAAAAAAGTTTCCCCAGCTACCCAAAAATAGGGAAGGGGAGGGAGACCCCAGTACAGTATTCAAGGACTCAGAAGATCACCAAGGAAGAAGTTACAGTCTTGTGCCACATCTACGTGAAGTCTGCAAGATCACAGTGGCTGAACAATACCAACACTAACCAAAGCAGATCAGGGGCAAAATGAGAAGCAACATCAACATCAGCAAAGGGATTCAAATCAAGCACCTTTTCAATCAAAATGAAAAGTTTGCTTGGAAGTCAGTTAACTTTTGGTCTGGAAAAAATGCAACAGGAACAGAGAAGAAATTACATAGGCATCCTCAAAAATCCTCCCCCACCAGCATCTGAAATCCTCCCTCCCCGCTCTTCTCATTAACTCTAGCTTTCTCCAAGTCATCTCATGGCCAATAGCCTCCCAGCTGCACTGGGTTCACGGGGGGAGACTTCCAAGATGTCTTATTAGACAGTCCCTCCATGCAGAGCCCTCAAGTTCTGGAGATGTGGTGCAGAACAGCTGCAGCTAGCTGGACTGCAGCTTCCTAGGCAGGCTGCAGTGGGAAGGTCAATCCTAACACCCACCAGCATCCACAGAAACAGAGTGAGGCCTGACATCAATGATTACAATGACTCAGTGCGGCTGTATCTCCAGAGACTGTGCATGACATGGGTCCAATGATGCCAAGAGCTTTGTGGCACAGCTGATGTGGGAGTTTTTTATCACCAGCCTTCTTTTTCATTGAATAGAACTGTGCTTGCTCATGCTAGGAGGGTATTTGGTACGCACAGGATTGCCCTAATCCCATTACAAAAATTAATCTTCTTAGTTTAGCTCTTTAGGTAAAATTCCAAGCCCTTGGCTCAATAATGACATCCTCATCCAAAGTCCCCTCTCTCCTGACACCTACTGGAAAGCAATACTTACTGTCCAGCATCTTCTATCACTGGTGCAGGGCAAAGCAGGTAAGTATCATGAACGAGGGTTGGCTTTTCATCTGAAAAAGAATTAATATAACTGTCAGAAATGAGAAAAACCTCAAGCAACAACAGTTATTAGAGCTGTTCTTTCCTGCTTCTCCCATCCCAAGCACACCTGAAGACACAGCTCATTTCCATGGCCTTATCCTGCCAAAGCAGGTAAGTTAGTGATGTGTTTTAGGGCCAGCCTGAGGGGGGAAAAAAGCACAGCCAACACAGATCAGTGTCTTATCACATCAGCTGCTGCAGATCTAACCCAAGGAAAACACAGTTTGGAGGACATATGGAATTAGGGCAGTTTTTCTCCTTTGTACTTCCAGGTCAGCCCTAGCACTTGCAGTGCGAAATCTAATCAAGGTGCCAGTGGGTTAGGAACAAGGAAGAAAGAGCCAGAAGTCTGGCTACCTGGTAAGCCACAAGAAACAAATCCCCTGCAAAGGGCATCTGTGAGTGTGACGGGAGTGAGACCACCAGAGTTTATTTAACACAGCCTCTATGTAGGCAGCAAGGATGGGAAATGAAGGAGCGATTCATGTGCACCCTCTCTAAGCGAATTCACTGCTAGGGAAGGCACCAGTCTGGCCGCAACAGAGTATGAAAGCCCCTACTGTGCTCAGCCAACAAGGGCAGCATATAGAGAGAAGGAGCCAAGCTCCCCTCCCCATGCCATGCTTCACCCTGCCAGACACACACTGCTTCTCACGAAGGAGAGGACTGCTGAAAAAATGGACACTCGATCTTTTTTGGCCATTCAGTCTTTTGCCTGGCTGCTGAGACAGCAAACAAAAGACCCGGTTGAGCACAGCGATTGCAGGGAGTTTCCACGTTACACATTCTCTGCGATAAGACAGGCAACTTGTGTCAGAGAGGAATGGAGCAGAGCTGAAGGGTCCTGCTTTATGGTAAGCATCTTCTGAATCAGTGACCAAATAGCTTGAACACACCACCAGGGCATCAAGACAGCATTATTTATTTTTTCTGGAGATGACCCAGGTAATAGGGAGCAATTTTATTTCCTTCCTGTTAAAGCCCGATAGCCAGTCCTTGCTGGCTGGCTGTATCACCCACGTAAATCATTACAGCGAGCCTGGAATTCACTGTGCAGCAGTATCTCCTGCATAAGCCCTCACAACACAATGCCCACAGGTTGTAAGAGTGAAAAAGGATGAATTTCAAGCTGCTAGATGCATATCCCCACCCATCTCCCTGACATCCACTGCAAGGGCTCCCCTGATACAGATGGGAGACAGGCTGCATCCCATGGGATGACAGCCAGTGGGGAACTGGAACCCCTCAGCCTGAAGACTTACTGATAGTAAGGCTGTCGTTGAGCTTGAAGCTGCAGAGTACCTGGTCGATATTTCTTGCATGATAAAAACCATTGCCTCTTACCACAACTTGAAAGGATTCTGTAAGTAAAAGCACAGAAGAGTTATGAGAAATAGCTCAAATACAGCATTTCCTTCGACAGTGGTCTGAAGTACAACATGACAACAGCTGTTCTCCACCCTGTGTCTGAATCAAAGTGTCCACGCTGACACTCAGTACTCAGCAGCAATAGCCAAGAGTATTATAGTGACACTGGTGCTTTGCAGAGCAACATTCATCTCGAGGGTGCTCCCACAAGCATCCCACAGACCCTCAGTGCCTCAAAGATGCCACAGCAACACTGTGAACCTGACTTGGCTGATGGTATCTCATGGTTCCTCCACAGCTTTGGGTGCAGATACCTTCTGTAATCACAAGCACCAGGCTTTCCTCTTTTCTTCCCAGCAGATCACACTCTGCTCTCAAGCAGCAGCAGCTGCTCTGTTCAGTAAGACATGGACAAACAGGACTGCCCTCCTTGCCCCACCATGAAACAGAGGGGAAGGGTTTGTATCTGGCACAAGCCCTGGTGAAAGTCTTTCAGCATGTACAAGAACTGAACCTGTGTATAGCCCTGCTAGCATCTGCTGCATGTTTCTTACTTCTCCATAGCAAGGTTTTAAAACTATTATTAGTTCTATTATTTGTATTTATTAGTAAATATTAGTAACAACCTCCATGGGTAACACATCTTCCCAGAGCTCTGACAATACCTGGACACCCATCTAAAATTTATTTTTGTCTCTTGATTTTATAGAAAAGCAGCTTGATGTACTATAATTACAGTTAGATCCTCCCCCTCTCCCCCATACTAAATCTTAAAATGCAGCAACCACAAAGACTTCACTGAGAGCTATTTCAGTGGTTTTAAAAAGATGAAAAAAAAAAAAAAAAGACTTTCAAAACAAAAAGGTAAAAACTACATCTAGAGGTCTAGTCTTGTCAGGACAGGTTACCCCTCCTGCTCTTCTTTTCCCGTCACTGCCGTTCTGCACAGTCACTTGTGAGAACTGACTTTGGAATAACCTGCCCATCAACACAAGCTGACAATTGAGTTTCAATCCCAGACTTGCAGGGAAATGCAGACAGCTGGTACAGGATTTGGTTGTTGCTGTTGAGAAGTCTGCCCCTTCAAATGCTCCTGAGCATTAACATGTTCTGGGTGACGGTCTGTTGAAATGGCTAATTCCATTTAATTTTGCGCCCTGGCTCTGGCTGCGTCCTTTTCTTCCTTAGTTACTGTCAGCTCGTAGATTGCAGCTTTTGACAAGACAGCAAAGGGAAAAAGGTCAGCACTGAAATAACTGGGCAGCGCTGGCAGCGAGATGGTAGGTTGGAGCTGGTGTGCGCTGGCTGCGCTGTCGGCTTCGCTTCTGTGACTCTGATGAGAAGCTGACGGCTTGCATCCACACCTGGGAGTTGATGTGGCCAGTAGGATGCCACATCCAACAAAACCTTTCAATCACATCCACGTACCGTAAGCATAATCAAAGCAATGATGCTGTCAAACAGGATATGAGGCACCTCCACTGCGGCACTGATAGCCTGTTTACAGGCTGCATGTCTTGGTCACTTTAAATCAGAGGGAAGAGAAAGGACCCAACTCCGTTTCTCCACAGTGGGGATGACAAATTTGCAGGGTCAAAAAGCATTAAGCATCAGATGGTTGTCATAACGCGACTAGATCAATTTGTAAACGGACTCACTGGATAGCTTTGTCACAGAGAGCCGGAGCCCCAGTAGGAATTGTCGTAATTCAGCTGCAACCACATGGAAATCGTTTCATCAGCAATTTACTAAACCTCTGGCAAATCAAAAATGAAGCTGAGAACACCAGTAATCAGCACAGTGGTAATTATGAGCTGCAAGAATAATTGTGAGCTGCAAGAATAATTGTGAGGAGTAGGTCAGTCTGCTCTAATCCCCAATAAAGACTGGCTTCCACTGAGCAACACAAAGCCTGTGTGCTTTCATACCAGATTCTAGAAATAAGTAATAATGTTGAATAAAATCAACACTAATTCCCCCCTCCTTACTCAGATAATATGCACACAAGAAATGCACAGAAAGATTGACATTTCAAGGCTATAAACAAGCAAGCTGCTTTGCTGGAGAATGTCACAATATGTCACTTCCAAAAAAACATAAGTATTTTTTGATCAAGATTTTGAAATGCAGATTTTAATTGTATATATTTTTTTTTAAAAGAATAAAATTCCTCACTAAAAAAAGAAGGGGGACAAACCTTACATTTCTACAAACTGTTATGTTCCAATTTTCACCCAGCTCTAAATGCACAGTATACATATTTTCCTATAGGATTTAATGACCATGTGATCTTATTTCTTACCTATATATTACCAATAAACTATATTCATGATTACCTAAATGTAACGTGCATTCAAATTTTTAGATTACTTCAGACACCTCAGGACTTTTCTGTGTTGAAGTTCAAATAATAAACGTTAAAAAGTCACATTACATATAGAAAAGAACTATTAAATGACTGTCCAGTGAACTGAACTCAGGATCTGGATTCACACTACCATGAAAAAGTTGTTCAATCCAAGGGGATCCCTTCCAGGAGACAATGGTGCTCACAGCTATAAAGACAAACCTCTGGCTCTGCTGAAGTACATGGGATTGCTCAAGATAATAAAGCCAAGCACAAGCATAAGTATTTGCAGCCATGTCCTGTAAAACTCTTGCAGTTCATTTCAGGTATGGCTTGCAGGACTAAGCCCGTAGTAAAAACTATTATGATCCCAATTCTTGGTGTTAAAGACCATTTAACCCACATGTTGACAGCTTGCACCACTTAGACCTGCACTTGCTGCTTCCTCCTATTTTAAGCAAACCTTCAAGCACCTGAGATCCACATCTTCATGCCCTGGTGATTCAGCAACATGCTTTGCCCTGAGCCCACCTTTGCTGAATGATGTTTTCAGCAGGGACAGAACAAACCCCAGAATTTAAGCATCCTGCTGAGTTAGCAGCATACACACAGACTACTCCAGGCTGATGTGTACTGGTCTTGTTTGAGAGCTATGAAGATGCTGAAAAATACTGATAGATGCAAGTAATATATAAAAAAAGAAAAAACTATTTTAAATACATTTTAATTATACTTGTGACAAACTAGTAAGCTTAGCAAACCTGGCAAAAATAAATAAAATGGTTTGAGCTCAGTCAAGAACTGAGCTGGTTTGTTTTTCAAAACTGTTTTGCCCTTTTTGCTGAAAGATGTCAAAAAAATCCAAAATGAAAGATGTCAAAAGATTCCAAAAGTCATATAATCACAGAACGGTTTGGGTTGGAGGGGACCTTAAAAACCATCTAACTCCAAACCCCCTGCCATGGACAGGGACACCAAAGGCAAACTTTTTCCTGAAAAGGCAAGCACTTAAGCACTCTTGTAAGATATTTTCAAATTGAAAATTTGAAAAAAATGTTTTCAAATTCTATTCTTTGATATGCTTAACATTATGCCAAATCACTACTGGAGCTGTCACACTTTCACCTGGCTAAAAGCAGTTTTTGATAAGCAAGAGAACTTGCAGTAAGTTGTTATGCAAAAAAAAAAAAAATGCCTGTTATACAGCAAGAAAAATTTTTGCCATAAAATAAAAAAGCTTTGAAGTTGTTTTGATTAATTCTGCAGAGTTTGCAAAGGAGATTTTTAAAAGCAAAATTATCCCTTTTTGAAATTTTCCACAGATTTTTTTTATGACAAACATCTGTTCCACACTTACATGTTTAAGAGTAGTTCAAAAGATACAAGGATATTTTGTTCTAAATTTAAATACTAAGGGCAAGATCATACTGCGATTGACATGTGGAAGTGAGTGAACAATTTCTCTTTTGTGCTATTTAATAGATTTTTCCTGAACCTCTTATTTTGTATCCTGCATTTGTATGTACTCTTTTTTCAGTGGATGAGGAAGTGAACACAAGACATGAACATCAGATCTAAATAACCATGCCATAAACTATACTGTCCGGCAAACTTAAGGTGTCACTCTCTCTCTGCTGCAATAGTCTCTCAAGTAGGCAAAAAAAATAGCAAGCTGCTAACGTAAACAGAACAAATACGAGTTAAATATACCAGACAGAAAAGGCACGAAGTTATCAGCAGCTTCTCTTGGGATTCTTCACATTTGCCTGTACCCTAATAGTTCTTTCAGTGCAAGTAATTAAAACACTAATGCTTCAGAAAATGTCGGGTGTCTTGGCCTATGCAGTTAGCTAATTACATCTGGTTCAATAACCCTGAAGTTTCTGTGACTGTTCTGCAAAATCTTGTTCTAACTGCTGACAAGCCATAGCAGATCTGAGGAACGCAATCTTTCCAGAAATTTGTGAGACGTTAGGCACTAAGATAGCCTCTGGCAGTCTGACTTTGTATCACTTTTGTCTCCTCCTTCTGTTGAATGTTTTAAAGAGCAGTATCCCCAGATCTCCCAGTACTCTTTCAGAGAGTTCTCCAAGCCAGTGTTTAGAGGCTACCTGTGTATTGACACCAGCTCCTTCTCAAGCTCAGAAGGGACACACAAGGCTTCAAATGCAGCCCCAGGGGATCTCTCCAACACATCCACAGGCTTCATCTCTGATACTACATCAGGTAGTTGCTGACATTTCAGTGTCATTTGTTTGCCTTACCACACTGTTCTTGTGGAAGCTTACCTCCTGCACAAACACTGGATGGCTCAGCTGCTAGGATCTCAATGCAAGATTTCTTGAGAATCTGTAAGATTTAGACAAAGACATTTTTTGGTGATCTTTTTATCTATGCTTTATTAACACAGTAACGAGTACCTTTTTTTAGGTTTCAGAATAGCCAACTTACTGAATCAATGGTTCCTCTAAGGGCATAAAAGCCTCCCGTAACTGGAAAAACATGATCGATGCTGTCAGCAATTGTTGACAGCTGCAAAGAAAGACAATCATAAATCATGAGGAAAATAAAATTACGGTGAATAAAACTGGGCCCCTTCATACTTGCTAAAAGACATCATACTGACACGAAATGATTTATGCCTCAAGTAATTAAATAAATGCCTTCAACTGATGCTGTTATTTCTGCACTAGTGTAACAAAAACAAAACAAGAAGCAAGCAAGCAAGATTACCTGAGTTTCATTGAAGTCTTTCACTCCAACACAATAAACAATAGCTCCAAAGCTTCTGGCTCTGTTGGCCTACATGAGAAAAAAAAAGACAGTAAGTGCAAAGCCATATAATCTGTAGAGCCAAAACAGCAAATGCCTACACTTGAGCTAGTTTAGGTAAACATGAAGGTGACTTACTTCTTGTTCTGCATAATAAAACTGAACATCTTGCAACTCTCCATCCGTCAGAGCAATAATCACACTAGCAGTCCGAACTCCTACATGGACAACAGTTAACAGAGCATATACAGATGACACAAGATTGAACAATGAAAGTAAGTGAAGTGACGCATGTCTCGTTGCTGACAAAAATACAAAACCACAAGGCCAGACTCTTAGCCTGATCTGTATGGACTTCATTGGAGATGCAATGATCTACCCCAGCTGAAGGTCAGATGCATGGCAACATGCAACAAGCAGGAACCTACGCACTTCCATCACACAGAAGCAGCACTTAAGGGCGAGTACTGCTCTGGCAAGGTCCATGCACAAACTTTGTCCTGTGTAAAACGCAGTATCTGGCCAAGGCTATATCTAGACCCTTCACGTGGGGAAATGGCAAAATGGAAAATACTTCTCGAGAAGAGCATTGGCCAAAGACTGCTGGTATGAGACCTCTGCAAGAGGACCTTTCCTGCCACCCTACCTTCCCCTCCACCAGGTTTTAAAGCAGCAACCCCACTGAACACAGCACAAAAAGGTGCTTCCATAGGCGGGTTCAGTTCTACTTCTCATGCAAGAAAAGGTGTTAGTGAAGTTCATAGGATTTCTGAGAGTAAAAAAACGCAAGACCAGGTCCACTGGAGAAAATTCATGTCTTGTGCTAAGCCATTTCATGTCCCAGATAAGCTTATATGAAAAGAATGCACACTTCGGACAGCTATAAAAGTAACGTGGTATAGAATACAATATGACCTAGAAAAATGCAAGATATTAAAAATTTAATCCCAAATAATACACAAACTATGGTTCAACACACCATTCTACTTCAATAGTTCTCACTAATGCGTTCACACATTACTTTCAGGGAAGTATTTATTATTTTATCAGAATAATCTGGTACAGTTTCAAGTGTCTTTCCCCATACTGTCTGAAACTAAAGACTGATTGGCTTTGACAGGTTTCTTATGCCATGCAGTCCTTCCCATGTCATGTCAACACAGACATAAAACCTTAAAAGTGACCTGCAACTTTGGAGGGGAAAAAAGCTTGGATTCCCATATTCATCATTTTTTTCTGCTGAGGATGCTTGAAAAAGGCCATAAAGAATCTGAACTTTGTTTTCTTCTGAATTCGTTTCTTTCCCAATACTTTATTTTATGAATCCAGATGTCATCTACTCCTTTTTCCTTCCTAATCAACTTAGCTAGGAACTAAGCAACTACTCTCTATCTATTAGGAAGAAGTAAAATAATTCTCTTGAGCTCATCAAAACTCTTGATTTGTCTGGTAGAAGCATGTGAGAAGCCATACAAAAAAGTTGCTGTTGAAGACTCCACATGCACACCCTGTTTTATTAAAAGGCATTGATAGATCTTCCAAAGAGGCCATCTATCCACAAATGGAAAAAAGCTAATTTCAGGGTGCAAACTAGGCATAAAGTGCTCAGTTCAACTTCTTAGGCCCTTTTCCCCCCCGCCCCCGCCACAGAAAAAAGCACAAATACATTTTCCTCTCCAAATTTAGCAAAAAATTGCATAACAAACTCAGATTCTGATCCTAACTTTTTCACACTGATGGAAAAAATCTCCAGCTGATCACACTCATACCTATGCTAACGAGAAGTAGAATCTGGGGGAATGAAGCAGACAGGGCTGAGTTCATCAGGACAGAGCAGGGAAGGGAGATGAAGGTGTTCCTGTCCCCTAGATGCAGTACAGGCAGCTCCGGCTGCAATGCTCCGGTCTGTATTCTGCACTGGGTCAGATCTGGGATTATAATGGTCTCCTCTGGTCTTAATAAACCATGAATCATGCATCTGAAAGTAGGGCTGTAGTCAAAATGGAATGCAACGATTGTGTAACACCAGTCCCTTCTCCAACACTTCTTTCAGCGGGTTTACTGCAGGTCACACAAAGAACACCATCACCTCTGTCTTTTCCATGCAGATATGTAACAATTGATAAGCAATGCCTACCTCCATAGGTTTCATGGTAAATCTGCTCATTTGCCTGCAACAAATTTTAGAACATTATTAGCTCTTAAGTGCAGAAGAAGAAAGGAAATCAAAGTTTGCATATATAAATCAAAGGAAGGAGGTGCTGTGGTGTGTACCCTTTTAAATCCTTCATGCATGAAGGTGTCTCCTCCAGGCACTTCATACTGAAGAATTTCAAGTCCTCGTCTTATGGCTTCCCTTTGGATTAAAAAAAAAGAATTTTATTAAGAGGTAGTTTTCCCTTCCCCCTTTTCCCCACCCATGAGATATTCCTGTAACACACCTAGATCACACATCCTGTCAATACATGGCACAAAGTACACACACACCAGCTAAAGCACTGGTAAAACCAAGATTCAAAAACAGTTTTGACATGAGCTGAGCACCCACGGAAGCACAAAACCAGGCATATGATACAATGCTAGGGTTAATACATTTTTAAGGGTGAAATGCTGACACTGCTCCCTCACTCTGCTATATTGTCAGCCAGAAAAAGACTGAATTAGAGCAAATGCCAGATATTGAACACTGACAAACTGCAGATGGAATGAGAATTTAAAAGCTTGTGGCCCTGTCATGAAAATAGGATGACTAAAAGCTCATTATTCAATCAATCATCAGGACAGTTGGGATTAAGACTTTTCCATTATAAAGACAGAGGCCAGAAAACATGAAAATAGGATGGGAATGGGAATTTCCTGTCCCATACCAGAGGCTCAAACCTCCTCAGGCTGTTTCCTGGTACAAGAGTAATTTGGACACCATCACTCCTGGTGCATAGCTTCCTGCTTCACAAAGAAACACCTGGAAACTAAGAGGATCACTCAGGGAAATTAAAACTAGTTTTCCTGATTACTTAAAGATTCACAGCCATAAATACAGGGGAAACAGGAGTATGTGGGATTAAGGTAAAAATCAGGGGTTGGGATTAGGGACATCCATTGGGCATAAAGCACACTTTTACACTTCTGAAATATAAAATGAGCTGAAAAAGCACACTTGGGAGATCCAACAACGAACAACAGTTTAGAACAAGGAACATTTTAATACCACATTCAATGCTATTTTCCTATTTGAAAATAGCAAATCTCCCCTGTGAAAAGTAAAGAAGTTTGACCTCTGTCTTCTAGATAGACAACAGAGGCCTGAGGACTTGATTGTGAAGGTGGCAACAAGAATTTTGCTCTGGCCTAAGTCTCTCCTAAAAAGGCTGTGGTCTGGCTGCACAGTGGCAAAGCACCTCTAGCACAGGTGTTGTCCAAAGGCAGGGATGTGACAGCCTGGCAGATAACACTCCAGCACCATTGGTACAACCGCTGCTGGCATCAAGCACGTACCTGAGCTGATGCCACACTGAGGACTGACACAGAGCTCTGCATCCTGGTTTTGGGGCCACTCATTGAGAGTGGTTTGAGAGGAGGGGTGGAGGGAGTTTCTGGATGAAAACTGGGAAGTACTTGCCTGTTTTCTGTTAATTTCATGATTGTAGTGCCTCGTGAAGAAAAAACGATGAAAGACATGCGCAGCATTGGACTGAAACAGAAGAACAAGCCAGATCCACGTCTCATACACATTACTTCAGCAGATTTTCATTTCATAAGGAGTGAATGAGAAATAATGCATGAACATGTGTATGTGTACATATACATAATCAATTTTAAAATACCATCTAAGAAAGCTTTACCTTATAAACTTCTCCGCCAGGCTTTCCACAAAAGAGTAAATCTCTGTCCAATGATTTCTGACACTTCCAGATCTGTATACAAAACATAATGGATTACCTTCATCGTATTTCACAGTGAAATTCCTTGTATCACTCTGAATTTTAAGACTGGGATACTCTGGAGGTGGCTAGGGACACAACCTGGACAGAGGTCTATGGAGATGAGGCAGCTAGCTCTGGTGAGACTTCTACAGCAGTTGTGCTGGAAGCGGTAACAGAACAATTATTACAAAACCCACTGACCTAAACACAAGTAGAAATATTTATTTTTTTTAAACATTTGTTACATAAAATATTTATAAAATGAATTGAACTACAAGAAAATACTTGACATTGCTAAATCATCTGCTAACAGACTATTTACTTTCCTAGAGCACAGCTCTGCTCTTGCAGCCACACAAAGTCCGGACTGGTCTTTGACCCTCCCAGAACGCGTGGGAGAATGTTTCCATGAATTACTGTTTGTTTCAAAAGAAAAAGCTTTTGAAGTAATTCAGAGGGGGAAAGGCAGTACTAATAGCTAACACGCAGCACTAGCGTTCTGGAGAGTCGATCCCTGCCTGTTACAGACTTCCTGTGAAAACTTGGGCAATAAGTTATATGCACAAACTTAGGGGTTTTTGCTCCCATTCCTGATCCATAAACTGCATTACTCACACTCTCTGGCTTTTCTAAGTTTGGTCTTACATTCTCAGGGACCCCAGCAGTCTTGTGGGACTCAGAGCCCTGTATGCAGCAAATCTACAGTGCAGTTGATTTGCACTTTATGGATCCATGGCATACACTTCCAAGCCACTTGGAAAGGCTACAAAACATGAGAAGTCAGTGGTGTGAAAAGCCCTCCCTAGGTGGTGTTTATGAATAAATGGCTCATTCACTTGGCTTGCAAGGTGAATGCCTGCATCAAGTGTCTTGGGCACAAGCAGAGAGATGACTAATGCAGCAGCATGTCCTGAAGGATCACAGAGGCTTAGATGCAAGAACTAAAATACTTCTGAAATGTAACTACTGAAGAAGTAAGAAACAAATTTTTGCCTTAGGTTTCCCCTAACTGCCATTAGACATTTTTCTGTGTAAATGTATTAGAAAAGGGAAACAAATTGCAGTTCTGCTATGGGTTTTCAAAGCAATCCTATGTCTACCCCTATACACCAGGTACGGATCAGCAAAGAGAAGTCCATGCGTGTAGTGCAATATGGCACTGCGTGCCTTGCAGCAGTGCTGGTGGGCTGAAGGAGAGCAAAGAAAGGGTTAAGGACCATAAAGGGACCACTAAAGTATTTAAACTTGAATAAGCCTGCCTGTGTGCTTTGATGCTACTTTTCTGGAGAAGTGGTGACTCATTCACAGAACAAACTGGTTATCTAAGAATGAAGAAATTAAATTGCCAGACAGCAAGGGAGGGCAACAAAGCACCAGAAATGGATCAAACCGAGGACTGCTCAGTCTCCAATTTGTGTGTCAGTCAATGGATGAGCCACGTTCACATATTTGTGAACAGTGCCAAGGAAAGGTGATGGCATTACTAGCAAACAAGCCATTTTCTTATCATAAAAATGTACATAATTCACATAGGCATGGATTGAGGAGTGCTTTTTCAAAAGGGATCTGAGGCAGTCCAACGCCTATAATTCTCTAGGATTCTTCTGAAAGTCCCAGACTAAGCCTCCAAGTTGGCTGAACTCAGATTTACCTTGAACCTAAGCAAGGTTCAAGGTATCAAGATCTATGCATTTAGAGCTTCCAACTTTTATTTTTAAGTTCTCCCCCCTACCTCACCCAGAGATGACACTTTTCAGTTTCTCTCTGAGCTTGCTATCCCATTTCAGTTCCATTCTTGCAGTTTCCAACAGGGTTATTTCTTTATACAGAATGCCAGTTTCCTACTCAGAAAACACCGATCTATTTTGGATGAGGTATCAAATTTCTACTGCCAGCTGCAGAGGTAATGATGCAATCCAAAAAAGAAAGTAGCAACTAATTCTCTTCATAATGGCAACAAATCATCATTTCCAGTACCTTCTTAGAACTCTGAATTGCTTTTTCTTTTTTTTTTCCCCCTTTCTCCTCTCACATACCTAATTTTTTAGGCAAAGAACAGCTTGATAAAACAACAGACACTGACAATTTAAGAAAGTTGTAAATCATTAATGGTGGAAAAACACAAACACAGTACAAATGCACATATAACCTTAATACTATGCACTTCCTATGCACTCTGATAACCTTAAATATAACAAAATACCTCGTCTTGGAAAGCACAAGTGGTGTTAAGAGTAACAAGTGGCTGTAATAAATCTATACGTACCCACCCCGAAAAGCTAAGGATGCCTGTCAAGCGCTAGTCCTCGCAGGAAGCATACTGTCACAGAGCTACAACCCTGCTGAACAGAGGCACTTCAGGGCAGCAGGGGGTCTCCTCCTCCACTGGGAGGAATTCTGCACCCACACATGGCTTATATCTTGTCTGTCAGCTGGGAAGCATCAAAGCAAGACAGAAGCCCTAGCAAGAAAGTTTTACTGTTTCCAAATCTTATATGAAGAGGGCCAGGGAAGTGGTCAGCACTTAACTACTTCCTCCATCACACTCCTCCAGACCCGGGTGTTGTCCTGTTGATAGCGATGCTCAAACACAACCAATGCTGGTAATGTCAAAGCCCTCAAGAACCAGAGGTGGCCTGGCTTACAAAAGGACATGATTTCCCCTCCTTGCCCCTCAAATTCCTCTCTAAATTGGCCACTTTAATGACAGAATAATGAAAATTTCCAACTATAAAATGCAATTTTACTGTATATAGCTTTGCTAAGCTATATACTAAGCTGCCCACTACTGTCAAATAGTACTCCCAGTACTGACAGAAACAGAAGCAGCCCAGCACTATGGAAAATACTGAGACATTTCACTGCTTTCTGCATCTTAGCTTTAATACCACAAAATCCCTTTGTGCTGGCAGCACAAACTAACATGCTATGCTGCGTGGCTGGATGGAACTAGGAAGCTTTTGCTTTGCTTCTCCATGGCAAGTGGGAGGCTGTGACTTAAACCCCTCCAAGCATACTCTTAGCTCGTTTCTGACAATTGTCAATGCTTGAAAGACACACTCATTTTCAACTCCACCGTTCCTGAGCCTAGAGTAAGCATGAGATCTTTCATACTCTCTGCACCACAGATTATTCCTGGACATCTTCACAGCCTGACTTTTACAGTAGTTTTGGTGCCTTTGTCATTTCTTTTAGTCCTATGATAACTGAGAAAAAAGTAATTCCTGTTAACCAGCTTACTGGTGCTAATAGGAGCCTCAGACAAAGCTGGCACGTTGTCCCAGTAACCAACCATCATCAGTAACCAACCACAAACAGATTCATTGCCTGGCCTGTTTGGTCACTCCTGTAAGATTTCAGGGGAGCACCGAAGACTTCTGAATAAGGAAAGCATCAGCCAAATATGGCTCAGCCCGGTGCAGAAAGCACACTGGGTGCAAGTCACATGCTCGGCCACCCTCACCAGCAGCTTGGGGAAGCCATGTGGCAGCAACACAGCCAGGGAACCCTACACACCCTGCAGAGCATCCAGTCAGAGACTTCTGTGGGCAATGAGCCACTGCTTACAGGCGGCTCACGCGCCCTCCAGGGCCAGGCAGGAAGACAAGGCCTCAGTCCTTGGAGGTTACACGATTCTCATGGTGAAGGCAAACACAGAGCAACAGACAGCTGCTGCAGAGAGCCAGAATGCTGCAGAGGACATGTTAGGGGCTGCTTCTGTTGCCAGCTCGCTGGGCCGAGTCTGGAGCAAATCCAGCAGAATTCCCCCAGGTCCATACCTAAGGAACTGGGATCAGAATTGGTCCCAGCCAGAGCCGAAAACCCACAGGAGCTGTTTGCTGGGAGCTCGCTCCCCAGTGCCGAAGCTCGCTTCCCATTACAAACGAGACAAAGAGAGGAGTCAGCAAACCACAACATAGGAAAGAATGCGCTCCCTGCCTCATGGCCCGCGTTGAGGAGCAGCTGCTGCTCCTGCTGCCGTTTTCCTGAATTTCGCATTGCTACTGCTGGATGGGAGGGGAAAAGAGGAGGCTGGTAAGTATTTCTGGGGGCGGAAGGAAGTGATGTGATCGCAGGCCTCGATTCTGCTCCTGCTTACTTTGGAGTGACTCCTTGCAACTTAGCAGAGCTCTGCACCAGTGTAAAAAAACACAATGAGTGGTGTCAGAGTTGTGTCTGGCCCTTGCTGATGGCACAGCACGAGCTGGGCTGGAGTCAGCCCCTTCTGTCCTAGCAGGCCCCAGAGGGGGTAGAAGCTGGAGGCAGAGAAGCCGAGCAGCACAACCTGACACCCAGGCCATCACACTCTGCCCTGCTACTTCAGGGTCACATCTGAGGTGTCTGTCCCAGGACATAAGTGATCCATGGTTAGAGCTAAACTCACTGCCAGGAGCCCACTGTGCTGCAATACACCTCAGACCTGCAGCTCTGCAGTGAGAGTTAATACCCAGGCACTACCCAAACCGCCCACGTTTATATTACCACACACGCACACAGAGCAGGCAGCAGGACTCAAAGCCTCAAACAGGAGAGGGAAACCCCTTGAAAATGAGGAGCTGCCCCTTGTCCTACATTTCACACACCCCCAACATTTGCCTGTCTCTTACTAATTAACTGATGGCAGCTATTTCAGAGATCCCAGTGGGAAAAAAATAAAATAAAAATAAAAAAAAAAAAAACCATAAACCTGTTATTACTGATTCTGGGTTCAGTTTGAGTGTGGTGTCAGGAGAATAAAACAGCTATCAAGTTTGCTGGTCCCTATAAGTATCCCCTTGAGCTAATGGTGGCCTTGCACACAGCCCTTTGCTCAGAAATAAGGCAGTTTGTTGTTATTTGGAGAGAGCTCTTTGTGGCCACAACCACATTGCAGACAGCAGGAGAATTCTTGCACATGGCTAATAATGGCTCTGCAATAAAAGCAAACCCTGGGGCATCTAGTTTGTTGTGGCTTCAGACATGCATGCGCATGTTCATCCATCCCTCGCCTCTCTTCTTGTGAGCCAGCAGAGCATTCAAAGTGACAAGGGCCCTCCTCTCTCAAACAATGCTTCTTGCAAGCATGGAAGGGACCTTCAGCGGGTGATTCATCCAGGCTAGGAAGAACTAGTTTATATTATCTGCTCCAAAGGCAATTAGAAATACTGGCAGAAATGGCCACTCCAAAGCAGCCCTCGCTGCAAAGTACTTACAATATTAATGGACAAGACAGGAGAGGGGAGGAGAAAGATATGGAGAAGCAGCTAGGAAACAGATTTCATAGTCCTAGGTCAGTGCACCAAACACAGGACTCTAAAGTACTTGAATCCAAAAGGTTTTTTATGACCAAAACCATTAATTTACAGATGGCTTTTCTCCTATAAAACTACTGACAAGATTTGCACCAACATCACTGACTTACGTAAATCATCCTTCAAAACACCACCCATTGCTCCTGCTGTCTAATCTACAAATCCTGTCCCCCTGCGTTACAGCTCATGACACACCCAGCCACCTGAGGAGCACACTGCAAGGTAGAATTCGAAGGCTCTCTTGGACTGCATCCAACCACTTCAGACCTCCCAGGAAAGCTCCAGCGCTGCTCTGAGCAGCACCAAACCTGGAGGACCTGGTCTCAGTATGCCAGTCCTGTTGAACACAACACAGGGAGCAAAGCAGAGCCCTCAGTCCCAGTCAGGCCGCAGCACTCGTAACAAGGTGCAAGCAGTAACTGGGAGCACGGAAGCAAGGCTCTGGCGCTGTCAAGAGCTCACAGGAGTCACTTCATTGTCTCCCTGTTTGAGATGAAAAGGTTTGGTGTTACTACACCTTGTAACAACTCAGACTGCATTGCATGCCAACATTTGGCCTGCAAGCTTCATTACAAAAGTAATGAAATTCTCAAACACTGAGCACAAGCAAACTGAAACCCTAGGTCAGGGGGAATCTTACAGTTTACTTCCTTGGCTCAAGCCCCAAATAAATCAGATATAGTTACATGCCTAAATAGACTGCAAATGACAAGCTGCCATGCCTTTTTCTTCCTGTTAACTGTACACATTTTATGTTGAATAACTGCTACCCATTAGCGTTGTCTTGGGTTTAACAAAGAATTTTTTCTTGGTGCAGGAGGAAGGGAGTTCTTCCCCTCCAAAAGGCAAATCTGGCAGAATAATATCAGACAAAATGCAAACAAATAAAGCCTGGTTCCAATAACATAGGTATGTCTGAAGCTGAATAAAAGTTTCCTTTGGAACATTCCATACAATTATACCTGGTTGTAAGGAAATCCCAACACTGGCTGCAACATAACCACAACAAAGGAAGATACAAAGGCAAAATACCAACAGACTATGTTTTGAAAACAATAAAGAATATTGCTTACAGGCAGTTGGAGACTATGAGAGGTGTCATGTAGATGATGAGTTTACATTATAAAGGGGAAAAGAAGTCAGACAGAAAAGGAAAAGATACAGACACTAGACAACCATTTTTAAATATATACGGCAGTCAATGAAGTCTAAGGAAAAAAACTGATACTTCTACTCTGACAGTGAGTCCTCTCAATCTTGATATGCAGTTTACCTGCATCTGGTCTCAAATCTTACAACGAACTTAGGTCTGGCTGCAACAGGCAGATATCCTTGCTCACCAAAATGGAGTTCAGCAGTGTTTAAAGTTAGAAGTGAAATATGATATTTTTCAAAAGCAATGGAGTGAGGTGACAGAACACATGTTCAGGCACCTATCTCTGCCAGCACTCCAATTTCTGACCACAACATTGTTATCCACAGGCCTCCACTCCTCATGCCCTGTGTAGCACCCATGCACAGAACTGCATCGGTCCAAGACACCACAGAGAAGAGCTGCAGGAACTCCCAGGGCCAGCTCTGCCCCAACACTGGGGGACTGGGACCGTGTGAATGCAGGGAGGAAGGCAGAGGGCTGCAGTGAGAGCATAAAGCCAAAACTACTTGCTCTCACCAGTGCTTGTAATTCATGATTCTCACGAGTGCTAAATTCATTCAAAAAATTGGCAAGGAAATTGTGCATTCTTGGGAGGATAGGAGCAAAACGTGTTTACTGGACTCTTTTCTTTGTTTGCTTTAAATAAGGCATATGGGGGGAGGGGGGAATAATCTGGAGATCATCAATGCACTATACTTGCCTTAAAGTGATTAAAAACCTGGTCCAGAATAGCAGCTACTGAAATGCCTTTTGTTCTGATGGCTTTCTGGCTTGGCTAAAATTTGAGGAAGTATCAGCTCATTTCCCACCCAGCAAACTTCCACAGAACAACTGTTTTTTCAAGGTGAAGTGCCCGGGGGGAATTACCAAGAAAAAAAAAGAGGAGACATGGAAGTTAATTTCCCATCTAATCAGCAGAGATTGTGTTCTCCTGCACCAGTTCCCTACCCAGTGATGCTGACCTATGGAGAGTGGCTTAGCAAGGGTAAAGGAAGGTATCTGCAAAACGGATTACAAGGGAGAAGGCTCAACTGGCTACACTGTGCTGATGTCTTTAGCAAAGTTGCTGCTATAAGCACAGGAGAAGCAGCAAAACTGATGTGAAAAGCAAGACTGTTGGGGGCCCAAGAGACAGGAGTACTGTGAAAAGGGACTATCCACAAGTTCAGGGGGAAGATGGGAAAGGGTAGTTAGTCCAGCCCCCCAAAAAACAATCGCTGCTCTAAAAGAAAGCCAACCAGGGCCTTCAGACATTTGCACATCCATGGTCTGTGCTGTGGAAAAAGGAAACATTTTCTCAAGGAAGCACAGCTCATTTTTCCCTCAAAATCCAAACAATTTTAGCAAACATCCCAGCAGGAAAAAAATACTTTTGAGAATCTCACATTCTTGTTTGCTCTCCCTCTTCCCCCTCCCCCCATTTTCCATCCTGACCTACAGTCAAAAAATAACCAAAAACCTTTCTTTGTATTTATTAAATACAGCAGCTCAGATCTGTCATATTAAGAATTGCCAGGAGCAAATATTTATGGCAGAGTTGGAAATCCTTTTAAAATCAGGACTTATATTTGTTGCACTAATCATAATGATGCCACCAGGCACGGTTATAATTAGAAAACACTAGAGGTCAGTCATCCTTTTTGCTGTGCAAGTGCATTGCAATATGATTACAAACAACTGCTGGATGTTAACAGCAAGGCGGGGATGAAGAGGAAGCATTTACGTACTCAAGCACAAGGATATCAATACAAGACCAGAATAGTCAAGCAGCTAAATACCTAAGAGGACATGTCCTCAGCAGTTCCGGATGGGACTGAAAGAAGTCCTTCAAGCACTTTGACAACTGAAGCAAGTGAAGCAACCAAAGCAAATGAAGAGTGCTCAGCTACCCATTTACTTGTTTTAACTTAATAGCTATGCTTGTTTAAAGATGAACATGAGGTCTTTGTTATCACCTGTGACGATCTTACCATATGCCACAGGAGAAATGGGTATACCAACAGCATGGTATATTGCTTTAACTCATGCACAGGGCTTCACTTGGCTGCAAACTGAAAAATCTCTGCTGCTTCAGTATAATACTTTGAAGCCTTCCACTACACATACAAATAAGCTCAAGCTTGCATAACTCAGAGTATGACATACAGACAGCACAATTTTGCAGACTCTAGGCAGCCGCTTCTGTAGCCAGCAAGCGTCCAGTTCTCGTAGCTTCAAGAGATCTGCTCATTTAAGTATTCCTAGAGACAAGGCAAACCTACTGGGACTCTGACACGGTCAGACAACCCTAAGGAGAACGGTAGCAGGTCTCCTTTCCACACATGCTGCTTTTCCCTTTCACCATGCCAGTTTCTTGGACATCCAAGGCTTAGTTCCACTGCTCTGATCTTGCCTCTCCTGTAAAGTTAATTTTAAGGGCTACAGTCAACTTCAGGAAGAGAAAAGCTGTAAGAATTCAGTGAGTTTCTCTTTCTAATTGGCACCATATATATTATACCGATAACTTCACAAGCAGATGATCTTTTCCCTCTGATGGTTGTTGCCTGCAGGATTAGATTCCCCACAGACTTTGCCTGGCAGAACAAAAAGAAAGTCATGACCCAATAAAGTCATTGCAGTAACACACAGTGCTTACATGCATAAGGAGAAAGGTTTGTTGTCTTCTTCCAGTTTGCCTCCTACAGATGAGAGATTACATCTTTCTATGAGGAAGCAAAAGCAGATTTAAAGTCATTTTGGTTCACCCAGGCTGACTTCACAGACAGGGTCAGTCATTCAGCTCAAGAGTGTGCTACAGGGTCACGGGATTAAAGCCTGGAGTTTTCACAGAATCAGTGCTTCAATCCCATTGTTACACATCTAATTAAGACTTAATGCAGCTAGCTCCATAATGGCAAGGCACCAACAAAGGCGTGCAATGCCCCGGAGATGTGGGGATACCTACCAGTATACCAATGTTTTTCTTCTGGGGATTCTCCTGTCAGAAATTAGAGCCAGGATTCTTCCTGGATATGCATTAGCATGGATCCAACTGTAAAACGCATCCGCCCCATCTCCAGATTTGACCAGCTGCTTATAACTGGCTTCCTGCCTTCTCCCTACCAGGAATACCCTGACCCTTCTCAGCACTAATCTCTAGCTCCTTTCTAAAGAACTGTCCCAAGATCTGGAGTCTATCCACCTGCTGCTTCAACAAGTGCTCACGTTGTTCCAGATGTCACAGGATATATCTGGGACTAAACACCAGCAGCCAGCACGTACGCTGCCTCTAAGTACCATATGCATTGCGTTACAGCAGGAAAGCAGCATGGGACCTATGGCTCCTGAGATCTGCCACTCTAATATTACCCACGTGGATTGTAATGCAACCTCATCAAAGCCAGAAGCAACTTTGCAACTGCATTGCCACTGGCCTGTAGGAGTGGGAATGGATTCTAAATGGATTCTGTTTGAGCACCCAGGGGCTCGAATAACTTCTACTGCAACTTTTTACCCAAGACTTCTTTCAGCCTCTTGAAGGTTATAAAGACACAGTTTGCAACTGAAGCCAAAGAGAGCTTTCCCACTGGTACCTAAATGCATGACTTTTACACCATGATCAGGTCTGGTCTGCAGTGGAGTAATGTACAGAGCAGACAGCCCCTGGGCCAAGATGCAAGACCCATAGCCTACTAAAAGAAAACATGATTGTGTCCACAACACTGAAGAGGATCTTAATCGCACAACCAGCGTTCTATTGCTTGATGTACCTAACTCTGAGCAAGTTGCTTTGTTCTCTGCCTTGATTTCCCCAAATACAATTTGACTGAGAACAGAAGCCACCCCAGGAAAGTGCTTTCTGATCTACAGAAGAGAAGTAGCATAGTAATTCAGTGTGCTGATTGCTAGGGGTACACGATGATATTTTAGACAAGGAAATCACAAGGAAGAAGATATACCATGCCACAGAGAGAACCCATATCGCGATCATCAACATTTACTGTTACTGGGATCTCAGTAGAGGAAGTGGACAGAACAACAGTACCAGGTGCACCGTGGAACTATGACAAGCATGAATTCGAGTGCTAATGCTAGCCCCTCACAGAGCTCCTTCTAGGCAGGAAGGCGCCTTCAGGAACAAGTTCAGTGAAATAATAATAGTAAAAAAAAAAATCACCAAGGCCACCAGACAGTGTGTTAGCACATCTTTTAGAACGGCAGACCATTTCTGGTAGTTTTCAGACCATTTTGCTCTAAAAGCAGAATCTTTACTAATGATGCTTTTCTCTTCTTCTGGAACATAGGGACTTGCTGGCTCCTGAGCAATGGCGGCTTTTTGCCTCACACCGGCTGTGCAGAAGTCCTGGTGGACCGAACAGTTCTCCCAGCCGGGAAACAGCACAATGCAGACTTAGTACCTGGCTTATGAGCAAGAATCACAAATATAAGGCTTCATTTTTCATAGTACCGTGTCACATCCTGTCACATAACCCAGGATGTGCTGGATAAGATGACCATCGCACTCACTGTATGCAGAAGACCAACAATTTACTCCTGGAGTGTAACCCTCGGTTGTCAAGCCAAAGCAGTGCACCAAGAAAAACAGAATTTTGGCCCTTCTGAGAACCACCTGTGGGTGCACTAATTTACCACTGACTTCACTGGTTCTTGCCGTAACGTGTCTATGAATGTGAGCTTAACCAAACCCTCAGGCCACATCTAAATTAGAATAGCGTGATATTAAAGAAAAGTGTTTGCCAACATATTTTAATAGATGTAACTCAGACATAGGTTTAGGCAATTCTAAAGAAGCTGATCAGAAACAAGTTTCATGAAACTATACCACAAGCATGTGAAAAAGGCAATCATTACATACAAGCACTTGAACCTTAACTTTAGGTAGCTCTGCACAGACTGCTCTGGCATGGCTTAATGCCACAGGTGGCATTTCAGCACTTCGCCAAAGCCCTGGCACCAGACTCCAGAAGTGCTGGGGGCACTGACCACTGTCCCCTCGAACCCAACACCCACAGCTCACACACCATGCAACCTGAAGGTGACCTGATCTCCTGGGTTCGCATGTGCGACTAGCCCACGATAAAGCACAGAGCTCCCCTAAATGCTGCACTTGAGAACCGCACAAGTTGGGGGGAGCAAAACTAAGCCCCCTGCCCCACACATCGTGCTCGGCACCAGGGGAGACGGGGGGAAGGCACCCGAAGAGACCGGGGGAGGGGAAAACGACATCCCTGCTGATGCAAGGAGGCACTGAATAAACGTTTTTAAACGTGACTGTCACTTACTTGTCCAGAATGAAGTAGAGATCAAAGGCACCGTGACAGGAGCGCTGCTCTTCTTGCTCTTCTTCCTCCTCGGGCCGGGCGCAGGAGGTTAGGCTCCCGCTCGCCAGCAAGAAGCAGCATAAAAACGCTGCTTTCTCCACGCCGCTCCTGCAACTCGCCATCTTTTCCCTTCCTTAATTCTTCCTCCTCCCCCAGTCTCCCTCTGGCTGCCGACCTTACAGTCTCTTCGGAAGCGCCAAGGGAGGAGAAAAAAAAATAAAAAGAAAAAAAAAATAAAAACCACAAAAAACAACCTCACCACCACTAACTTCAAGATCTCAGCTCAGCCCCGCGGGCTCCGGACAGCCCTGCCCGCTGGCTCAGGGCTGGCTCAGGGCTGGGGGCTGAGCCCAGCCGGAGGGTCCCCAGAGCCCCGTCCCCATGCCCCGGCGCCTGCTCCCAGCGGCTCAGCCCCGGTCCCGCAGGGCGCAGAGCGGCTCCCCGCGCAAGGGCCGGCAGCAGGAAGGGGCAGAGGGAGGGGAGCGGCGGGGGGAGACAGGATCTTATGGGGGAAAGCTGAACCGGGACTTTCCTGTTCCGGGATGCCGAGCGGGGAAAGGCTGCTGCGAGCGGGGGGACCGGGAGAAGGGAGGGAGGGGAGAGCCTCCCGTCCCGTCCCGTCCCGTCCCGTCGTGTCCCTTCCCGGGCTGCTCCAGGGGAAGAGGGGGACCAGGTCACCGTGGGGGCGATGGGCATCATTGCAAAAACCTGGGAAGAAGCGGGGGCGGGGGGGGGGGAGGACGTGGTGCGGGCACATGTGCGAAATTGAGTTGCAGGGGACGAGGGTAATTGCAAAGTTTCTTGCCTGGGGAGGGGCGAAAGGACGGCGTTTTCACGCCTGTCTTATGTCACGGCAAATTGCTTCGTTGCTGTGGTAGAAAATCGAGTTTGCTCTCACTGCGTCCAGCAGGCAATGAGTAACGCTGAAACGAAAATCTGTCGATGGGGGCTGCACGGCAGCAGAATCCCACCCGCCTGCCACCCGCAGGGCACAAAGCGCTGCCCCGAAGAGCTGCCCCAGCTCATCTGGATGCTGCCTCCAAATTTTGCATAACTGTTGGCTGCCAGCCGCTCCTCCCTCCCCCACAGCCGCTGCAGCTCCTAATTAATGAAAAGAGCCACGGGGAGGGATGCAAGCGGAGTCACTTTGCATGACGGGCTTGGGACTAGACGTTTCTCTCTTTCCTGGGGGGAGGCTTTCGAGCAAGATTCAAGGGCGAGGCGATCCATCCCCCGTGGGGTGCTGGCACGCTGCCCCCCAAACACGCATCGCTTCGCTGGGGACCGCTTCTCCTGGGGAGCCGAGCGGTCATGGGGGGGCTCCGGCCGCTTTTCAGGAGCCACGAGCAAAAAGTGACACCTCCTCCAGGCGACAAAGCCGGCACCGAGGCGGCGCACGGCCCCCGGCAAGGCACAGCACGGCTGGAAGGGCCGCGGGGTGCCCCGTGCAGCCCCAAGGGGCTCTGTCCCGGGCCGTGTCCCCACGCACCCATCGGTCCCTTTCCTCCACGCCCGACACGGACACGCGTGGACGCGGCTCGCCCCCGCCGCCCCGAGCCCCTGCCCCGTGGCAGCCCCCCGGTTTTCAGCCGCTCGCCCGGTTAAAACCCTGCGCGGCTCGAAGACGAGCGCATCGCTCGAGCTAACCACTTGAAAAGTTTTTCTGTGCGCCGGCCAGCTCAGACCCAGCGATTACTTAGATCATGGAGAAATCCAAGAAACCCACATCCTCCCTGGTGACATTCACAAAAAATGAGCAAGCGGCTGCTGGGCAGCAGGAATCCCCCGTCCTCCCGCTCCGCCTCGACGGTGCCCACTAGCGTCGGCAGCCTGCGCCTTCCCGCAGCCGCTCCACATCCCCGGCCCCGTGTCCCGGCGGCGTGCCCCGGGCAGGTCGTGATAACGCTGCGATTGGCGCTGCCCGCTGATTATCGCGACTGATGCTGGGGGCCGCGCTAGCCCCCGGCCGTCCCTGCCCGTCCCGCAAGCGCGGGCGCTGCGGGTGGCTTGCGGCCGTCCCCGCAGAGCCACCGCCGGGCTTCCCAGCCTGGCGTCCTCACCGGGGCGGCTTGGGGACGGCCCGGGACGAATTCGGCTGGACAGGCACCGGGCCCGAAACGGGAGCGAGTCTCGCCACGTCTGTTCGCCCCCTTCTCAGTCCTTCTGTAGCTATTTGCGCAAAAGCCGCGCAAACGTGAGCGCTTGCGGCATGAAGCGCAGTGGGAACTGCCCGTCCCGGTGTGCCGAGATACCTTCCTGGCCCGGCCCGGGGGGGCGACGGGGCCGGCAGCACCCAGGTCCCGGCGGGGGGCTCGGCGCTGCCCGTGCTCGGCCCCGGGGGATGCGCGGCCCCGGCTCCGTGCCGGCCCCGGCCCCGTTATAACGCGCGCCGAGCCTGGAGGTGCCTCGCCCCGTTATCGGTGTGAGATTACTCCCTAATTGTAGCGAAAATCCGCCCTTTCAAAAGCATTAAAGTCTTGACGTTTCTTTTTCCGATACGAGCCAATATTCGGATTACACGGACACTAATCAAATAACCGGGGCTATTCCCTTTGTCAACATGCTCATAAGAATCTTCTGCCAGGCGTTAAAGGCATTTATAGGGAACGACATCTTTCAAAAGCGATGTTGCTTAGTCCGGATTTAGGAAATATTTGATTATGACAAGACGTTTGATGGTTATATTTTACATACCAGCTGTGCCATAAATCGTTTCATACCTCAAAGAAATTCCTAATTTTGTAGCCTGCGAGTGCTTTCTATGAAGCAGGGATTTCCATTTCTAGCCATCCTTACCCATACCTGCAGCCCCCCGTACACCACGATAATAAACCCAAAGCGGTGTCAGTCGCCGCCGAGGAAGGCTTTGGAAGATCTTTCCATTCCCCTCCAACTTTAAAAGAAATTTCTCTTTTTAAAGTACCGCTACAAGGGGGAATCCCCACCACCTCCCGAGCTCCCCCCCCCGCTGCACTTCGCGGCCGCTCCCGGGACCGCCTCTGTCTCGGGCGGGCTCCGCGCCCCTCGGGAGCCGTCGGGGGTCCCTGGAGGAGGCTTTCGGGGCGGGGAGGGAGGTTAAGGGGGGGTCGGGGCGCCGCGGTGGGCGTTATCCTGGGCGGGGAGCGGCGGAGGGGGAGGAGGAGGAGGAGGAAGCCGCCGTGGGGGGGGGCGCAGGGGGGGCGGATCGGGGCCGGCCGCGCTGCTGCCGGCAGAGCGAGGGCAGCGCCCGGCGGAGCGGGGGGCTCCGAGCCGTCCCTCCCGGCCGGGCAGAGCCCTCCCGCAGCGGGTAAGGGCGGCGGAGTGCGGGGACGGGGCGGGGAGGGCGGCCCCGGGAGTCCGAGACCTCCGGAGGGGTTCCCCGGGGAGCGGAGAGGGCGTGGGGGGGGAGCCCAGAGAGAGCCGCTGCGGGGGCCGGGGGCGATGGGGCTGGGGGTGATGGAGACGGGGAGATGGGGCCGGGGGTGATGGAGCCGCCGTGCTGCAGTCCCTCCTCAGGTACCCCCAGGGGTTCCTCTCGGCGAGCATCCCCTCGAGCATCCCTTGCCCTTTTTGCTGCTCCCCTCGTTCGCCCGGCTCCCATAGGTGGCCAGGGCGATCGCGGCCGGTCGGTACTCGGGGTCTGGGCGCTTTGGAGAAATTGATGAAGTTTCTTGGCAATACATCGCGTCGCTATTCTGTATTTGTATCGGGTATAACGAGATCCGCGCTCCCCTGCAGAAATTTCTGAGTGGGTCAGTAAGTTAGGAACTGCTGTTGTTGTCACTTGGAAATGTCACATTGGGCTTTACGTTTGCAAATCCTGCCATGAAAAGGTTTCCGTAGGATTGAAGTCCGGTACCAGTGTGTGAAGCCTCTTCATGTCTTCATTCTGTGATCAGACAGGAACTAGTCGTAGGAAATGTCAGTGAAAACTTGATGGAGGACATCATTTTTAAGCAATTCTGTATTTTCAGTAGAGTTGCTCTTAAATGAAAAGTGGTCGCACTCATGCATTGAATTCGGGAATTTAAAAAGGATTGTTCAGGAGCTATTCTTTGTTCGTGGCTTTTGAAAATGCCGAATTTAGTGCTCGACAGCTCTTGCTACCATTTGTTAAATACAATTGTTACTACAGAGAGAGGGATTTATTTAGGCAATAGGAAGACAGGGGTATTAAATTCAGTATTTTTTAAAAATGTGTAAAAGTAGACGAAATCACAAGTAGGTTTTTGAGAGAGCACGTTTATTCGGTATTTAAGCATCCTCCAGTATTTTGAAGCAAAATAGAGCTGCCGTATAGAACTCTACGGAAATATCATCTTATAGGAGAAAAAAAGCCATAGAAACATTGATGTAAAGTCAAAATATTACTTTAGCTTCTATTACCTAAATGTAAGATAACCAGATAAGAAAAAACAACAATAAATTCTTTGTAAGAAATTATATATTATACGGAAGAATTGGCAGAATTAATTGCCTAAATCCTAGCATGTTATATGCGTTTTGTGTTTTTTTTTTCTATGTCCATAATGCAGTGAATCAGTATGATTTTCCTACAGTACATGTTACTTGAAAATGCTATTAACAAACGCCAGCCAAAGAACAAAGTATTTAATTGGGAAACAAATTATTTTAGATCAGAACTGTTTTAATTTACAAAATTCACTTTTGATTACAAGGTTTCTTTGCTTCACCGTAGTATAAAATAAGTTGTTTATGTTGTTCCCCACAATTTCACATTACATAGTGTTATTCAGATCAGTTATTGGCTGTTAGTGGAGTAGACATGATGTAGTAAGTTTAGAATTAATGTAAATAACATTAAAGTAAGTGACTGTTACTTAGTACAGTTGAAGTATTCTCCAGTATTAACCATGTGAAAGTGACTAGTCGTAGTTTTAAAGTATTTTTTTTTATTTTTAAAATATTTTTCTTCATATGCAAATGATAAATATGCAAAATTGCAGAAGATTATATAGCTGTATGTGCATATATATACGGTTGTGAATACGTGTATTTATGTGTAGACATATATGTGCACACAAATATTAGTTTCTTGTCAAAAAGAGGTGTTTGAACAAATATCACATTTTTTTAAAAATCAAGAGCTATCAAAAATAAATAGCATGAGTGTTAAATGAAAACAAGCCTTACACTTCTTGAACATCAATCAGATAGTCATTTCTCTGAATTTGCAAAAAGAAGACATGAATTTGAAATATATGAAGAGAGAAGAGAAACAATCTGTGACTATTTTCACAAGTTACACATTTTGTTTCAGTCTGATTGCGTGTGATTCGGTCTGATTGTGTTTGGTTGTGGTTTGCTGCTTGGCTGCTTGTTTATCAGTTTCCTCTGGCTGCAGATAAGGAATGGAGGTTTTGCCTGCAAGGATGCCTGGGTGAAGGAAGAGATGCACCGGTCTGTGTGAGAACAAGTGTGGTAGCACATATTTCCATGGTTGGGGCCTGGGTCTTTCCTATTTACATGAATGGGACAAGGATTTTCCTGAAAGTGGATACATGCATATGTGTGGCAAGTAACTTACAGCGTGTTGACAGAGGAAGGTTTGTTCAGTTGCCTTCTCTTCACATGAAATGGGAATTCCCATGAAATGACTTTACTGCTTTAAGATGTTTGTTTGTTGTATGCTCCTTTTGTGTGGGGGAGAATTAGAGGCATTTTTTGCATCTGTTTGCTCTCCCTTCCCGGTTGTTCCCTGTAAAATTGAAATTTCCTGTGACATTTTGGGGTGGTATGTATATTGCTGAACACTGAACAATGCCAGAGCAGCTGGGGCAGAATCCAGACCAAGCCTCTGAAATGACCACTGGCACAATTCAGATCTGGAATACAAAATACTGTGTGCTCTGAACTGAAATATATCCATACAGCATGCTGCATATACTATGCGGCTGAAATGATGCTAATTCATTACATGTATAGTACAGTAATCTTCAAACATGTCTCGAGGGTTACAACGTGCTCCCAGTATCCCACAGGAACCCTATTTTTTAGGTCCTAGGCCTTGAAACTTCAAGAACAAAAGTGGTGGATTAAGATAATGCTTCCACCACATGGACAATCTGTATGCTAGAGAAGAGTCAGCCCTTCAGTACAGAGCCCTGTGCACAGAAGCTAAGTCTTTAAAAGCCAGCAGACTACAGAGCTATAGTCAGCCCCTCTTTGTCCGCAGGTGGGCTGTCTGACTTGTGAATGGCTTGTACAAGGCAGTACCATCCACCAGGGTCCATTAAATAAGATGCACTGCCAGACAGAATGAATAATTCTGCCTCTGGGGCCAACCCAACTAGAAAGGAGTATTGACATTTTATGCATCATGGAGCTAAACTCCTAGATTCAGTTTGTATGAACCTGGGGTAGCAGAAGATCGACATATTTCCTGCTTTCTAATTAAGACATCATGGTATTTACTACTGCTTGTTATCCAGCCTGAAATATCAAGAACCCTGCTAGTTTTTGTGTTTAGTTTGTGGGTTGGTTTGTTAGATTATTTTTTCATTTCTTGCATCTGGGAGGTGTGGAGCAGAGACCTCAGTGGCTCTGTGTGGTCACCCATGTTCTACCAGATTTAACACCTCCCATTCACAACAAGGTCTGCTAGATCAAGGAAGGCTCCACTGGAGCTGTGCTGATACCATTCCATCACACATCCCAGCAAATCAATATTAGTGAGGCTTTCCTGTTATGTGGGATAGTCCGTTCCACTCCTGCCTGCCCTTTTCCTGCTCTGGAGGATAGTGGCAGTAGAGATAGGTGTTCAGTGTGGAAAGTGAAAGAGAGCACAGGGAAGTTTGCTGTGGAGCTCCCATTTGAAAGTCACTTAGGTTAGGATACGTGCCTCTCCTGGAACTTGTCCAAATCTCAGTTATTTCCTCACCAGACTATCTCTGACACTGAATCGCAGACATTTCATTCCTGTACTTCAAGCAGAGTGGAAATTACATCCCTGTGGTCTTGTGAGAAAAGTTCTGCCCCTTCTGCAGTGAGGCAGCTCTGCATGTCGGTGGGGCAGCTGCCATGCATCAGGAGAGATCCCACTACACCTTCCCCTGTCCTCAGAGAAAAAAAAAAGAAATATGAAAAAAAAGAAAAAAGAAATCAAAACTGGAATCTGGTCTTTTAATCTGTACTTCCAATTGGCTCCTGTACTTCACAAGACTTGCTTCAGGCAGATGTGGAGCTTTAGGTATTTTCTCATTTCTAAACAGGGATTTTATCTCTGTCTTCTTCATTATTCCCCATGAAGTTTGAGAGATTGTTCATAATAAAAAGATTTGGCAGCTTCATGATTCACTAGGCTGGGCAGCCAAGATATAATGATGGCTCATCAAGAGGTGTCAGTTTATATTGCATGTACTGTGGATTTCAGGTGATGGAAGACAGTCTGAAGACCACGGAGCCTTAAAATACTAAGATTTGGAGAACTGTTCCCTGAAGATACCATGACGATAAAACAGCAAAATTGTGTGCACCCCATAAACTTGGAGGTGTCTGACTCAATAAAAACTTCCAGATTGGACCAGCACTCAAGAAAGGGCCAAACTGGAAGCTCAACATAGATATCAGGCTCTTCACTAATAGATGCCTTATGATCTTTTCAGGGGATGTGAAGTTTCCCTATTTCTACCCCTTATTTTTCAGGGCTTGTCAAACCAGAGTTCTGCAGCTGCTGTGCAGAAAGGCATGATGAAAGGATGCTGAGGCCAGCTGAAGTGCCAAGGGAAGACCATTTTCATGCACCGAGCTAGTTCAGCCCCAATTTTATTCCACTCTCATCTGATTCAGTTAATCTCTGCAGCCAGAAAATTCCTCCCTGGTGCATAATTGTATTTCCTTCTGCTTCTCCCCTGATGCCTGGCTCAGGCACGCTGCAGGGACTGAGCTGTCCCAGGAGCGCAGGGTATGTGCTCAGAGCAGAGGAGCCAAGAAGAGGTGCTCACAGTATGGCCCAGGATAGCCCTGAGTAAGAAAAACATTCTGGTCTCCACAGGTTTCATTATTAACATTTTGTTTATCAGTGCTAATTGGGCTGCTCTTAACACATGAATTGGAAGTGGTACATTGGCAGTAAAGGGCCTTCTTTGAACCAGCTGACCCCATATCTCTATGCAGAATCATTGCTGGAATCTAAATTTGCCATGTGTGAAACTGGGAGGATGAAAGAGGATACTTAGAGCTCAGGAATTCAAGGAATACTGTCCATGGGCTATTTCTAGAAGATGGACAGGATGCTGAGCTTGAACTCAGCACTTTGTGCAGCCCACCTGGGCTGGGAAAGACAGCACATGGCTGTATCCACCTGTCCTCTCCACATCTCCTTGTGCAGTTTTCTTCTGCCACATGCATGAGGTTTTCAGCAGCAAAGGTCTGAAGGAACCACTTCATGCCCAAAAGGAAAGGCTCCCAGACCTGGGCCCAGGCTGAAGCAGAGATGCTCTATCTTGCAGCATCAGTGAGCTAAAGGAAATGGCCTGCTTAGACCTTCTGTGCTTTAAGAAGACCTTTTCAGCTTGTAATTTAATGGATTTAAGCAGCAGGTTGCAGTTTGTTCCAGCATTTGTCTTGGGGTGTTTGGAACTACTTATTTTATCTTTCAAAACAAGAATTCTTTCCTTTCTTTGATTTCCTGCCAGTTTCCTCCAGTTCCAGTTTTGATTCTTCTCCTTTGCAGTTCACAGCATGAATAGCAAAAGAAAACTTTGCACAGAAGGAAAGCAAATGTATAAAACCCAAGAAGCAGATTTTCTCACTTTTCCATCTCTGATTCCCTTGGAATTCCCTTCATGTGTTAAGAACCCTTAATTCCTTATAACAACAGAGAATAATAAATACTGCAGACAGAAGCACTCTGTCTGCATCAGCTCAATTCCCTTAATATCTGTAGTTTATTGTGCATGACACTGCATGTCTGATCATGGATTCCTCAGACCGACAGACCCCTAATTGAAATCAAAGGGAGTTTTGGCAGTAGCCACAGGAATGCAGTGGCATGGAGTCCCAGGTTATGTGCCTCAGGGAGAACATTGTCACACTTTTGAGTTGAGAGGAGTAAGTTAAAAGGTGAAGGAAATGATGGTTCCAGTATTTAATTTCTATTTTATTTATTTTTTTATGTTTCAGTCTTGCTGACATGGCAAATGCTGTTTAAATTAATCCCTACTCATGAGAAAGGCCAGAGTAGATGTAAAAATGTCTGGGGAGGCTGGGATGATGCTTCCCCAGGTCAAATACAGTAGTTTTTGTGAGTAACTTGTGGAGTGGTTTGTTTTTTTTTTTTTTTTTCCAAAGTAGGGTAATTGTTTCGAAAGGGATATCACTATATGCAAATTATGCCACAGTTCAAATGGAATGTGAAGGTGAAATTGAAGAAGCTATTAAGAGTTATTTTTATCAAATTAAGAGAATCAGTTTTTATTATCCCCTTCCATTTATGATTGCAAAGAACTAGCTAAAACAAGTTCTGGTTGAAAAGTTTCCTCACTTGCAAAAGTGGTTCAGTTGTTTCCATTACACTTCCAAAATTGATAATAATATTAAGCAAGGCTACCAGTGCTTTTATGACCACCAAGAAGCAAAGGGTGATGCCACAGTTCAACATTGTCACTGTGGCAAGGAGAATTGGGCTGAGTGCTATGAAAATAGGGAAGAGGGGAGTCTGTGTTCAAATTGGTGTTTCTGCACTTGGGCTTTTCCAGACGTTTCTTAGAAGAGCTTGCAGTGACATCTGAAGGCCATATAGTAGAAAATCAGGGATCTGAAAATCTGCTCTTGACTGTTCCTATGACCTTCTTTCACTTCTCCTCCCTAGAAATGTATTTTTGTCACAAGGTGAGGGAACTACCTAAATATTTTTTGGGAAGGCACAAGTTGTAACCTGATTAATACAAGTGGGATGACATGCAAGTGCTAGGAAATGGGGAGAGAGAAAGGCTATCTGCAAGGTTCCAGCTTGGAAGAGAATTCAGGAAAATGGAAAATAACTACTAAACATTTCAGCAATGGAGTTATTTCTTAATATGCACAGGAGACTGTTAAACAATCAACTGGGATAGATATACACAGAATAGCCCCAGCATTGGGAATGTTTGTGTGTTTTTTTTTGTGAATGTTTTTGAAAGAAACAGACTCTCATGCTTCCCACCCAGCAGCCAGGCAGTCACGGCTCCTACCCACCAGCTCAGTGGCTGGAGGCATACGGCTGAGGGTGGGGAGCAGAAACTTAATAATGCCACTCAGGTGGTGAAGCACTGGTCCAACCTTGGTTGTTGCAACTGTGTGACAACTCCACTGCACCCTTCCATGCTAAGCGCAAACTTACAGACAAGCTAAATTGTGTCTTACACTGTTACAAAGCATGCTAATTCCAGTGGGGTGAGCAGTCTTCTTGAAGAAGCACAGGAAAATGCCTAGAGTGGGTCTTAGTAAGGGAGAGCTGAAAGGAGATTGTTTTAACCAGGCAGCTCTATTAACTGGATGAACAGAGCATAGGTTCACAGAGGTCTTCTGAAGACATAAAGACGAGTAAGTCAAAACATTGGAGCTGTATCTTCAAAGCAAATTGCTAAAAGTGCCTGCTAAATCACAATGAAACTTGGCAGGAGGAAAGGATGTAAATCCTTCAGATTAAGATAAGGAACACCAGCCTAAGGCGTCATAGTTGACTTTGCAGGGCCACAGATTTGTTATAGACTATACCCAAATCATCAGGTTGAACCCTTTTCAGTAGCAATTTGTCTGCTACTTCTGGAAGCAAGCAGGCTGGGGTCAATTGCTGTGAGCACCATCTACTTCGTGTTCTTTTTGATGAAACATCCACAACTGCATAATCCATTGGGAGTTGCCTGCCTATAGGTACTGGTTGTTTGACAGATCTGTCACACTCAGAAATAAAGATGCAAAATCCATGACTCAGGGACATGGTAAATGTGTATCAGATACTCTCTAGGGGATGAAGAGTCCATTAAACAGCAAGACCCTAAACTCATCCATATGAAGAATTCATATCTGTGACAGATAGAATATGGAGTGTACCCATCGTCTAGCAGGTGATCTGACTCTAATGTGCTACTAATGCACTATAAATATTCAGTTTATTTCACCCTTTCAGAGACGTGTGTGGGTGAGCCCAGAGGAATTCTGCTTTTGCAGAACATGAGTGAGAACAGCAGGATTATGTTGCATGAGGGAGAACACATCTTTAGGAGGCAATGGCACTCATAGCATTGGCTGTTTGAGGCAAGTATGTCATTGCACAATACAAAACTGAAGATATGACCTTCACAAAGAGGCTTATGACAAGGGTTCTGTAAACTTGCCAAATAATAGAAGAGGGGTGAATTAGTCAGATGTACAAGACAAGCTAGCAAAACTGTGTGAAATGAAAGTGCAGAATAATTATTGCTTCTCAAAGCAATGTTAGCTAAAATGTGGAAATCAGTAACATAAGACATGTGATTTTGGTGTAGTACATCTTCACCTATACGTTAAATGAATTTGCATCAACTCCTCTTGTTGAGCACAGTAAAGCAAAAAGAGGGGTAGTTGCCTTGCTGACACCATCCCACTCCTTTGAGTAATGTCTCAGCACCTCTCTTCAGGATGGGGTTCTCTTCACACAGCACCACCAGATAGGTTAATACCCTCCAAAGCAGATAGAAATCAGACTCATTTAAAATCTTCTTTTAGGAGAACACTAACTGTCACTGTTCTGTCACTGAAATCAAAGGAAGTTGCCAGAGATGTCACTGAGCAACAGACACCTGCACACAGGAATACATAACCACTTTTCCCCGTTCCATTTTTTTTTATTTGTTTAATGAAAATAGGTAACATAAGCAACTGTCTCCTGCATTTCCACTGGAAAAATCATTGTTTTGATATCACCCATGAAGCTGAGATGTCTATAAAAGGAATAAAATCATAGGGAAAACCTGTAATGCTTGTCCTGATAGCACGTGAAAACACTGATGGGCATTTCTAGGTCACTGAAGAGAAGTTGATTACAACTGTAGCTGCTTAAGTACTGGAGTGAGGTAAGAGAAGGACACCTACCTCATTAAGGGGCAGAGGTGGTGGTGTTTGAGGAATATGTTAAGATGAAAGATAGGATTTATGCTCAGCTTGGGAAAATAAGCAATTAACCCATCAGTGGGAACTCCATAGATCCAAGTGCTCTGAGGTACAAATACACCAGCCAGAGGGGGGAATTGTTGAATACACCATAAGAGGTGTATGTAGGAATGATAGGAAGTTGAGCTAAGGAAATGAAGGCCTGATACCAGCCTCAGACATTCCTGACATTCTAGGAGAAAGTAAAAAATCAGTTAGATGAAATTTTGGAGAATTCACTGTTATGATCGTTTTCTCTGTCCTTTGCTCCTTTTGAAGAGTGTGAGCAATTCACCTACTTGAGTCTGTCAAATAAAAATGCCAAT
The DNA here is from genome assembly GCF_009769625.2 of Cygnus olor. Classification (NCBI taxonomy): domain Eukaryota; kingdom Metazoa; phylum Chordata; class Aves; order Anseriformes; family Anatidae; genus Cygnus; species Cygnus olor. The sequence continues at coordinate 18,753,527 of NC_049175.1, forward strand.
CATTCTAGTGTACCTTTCTCATTTTTCATTAGGACTCCAGTTGTAGGTTTTTAATGATTATAACCTTCTTTAGACTCTGAGGACTGTTGGCAAAGATGTGAAATTTGCTCTGGGACTGGATTCGGAATTATACAAGAGCTCCTGTCCCTCTGTCACGTTTTGGGACACCATGTTGTACTGAGATGTTTCACTAGATGGTGCATTCGCCAAATTATTTGAAGAGATTGATCTTCCCATGCTGAAAGCTTCTGATGCGAGGTTTACCATAACAAGCCTTTTTGCTCTCTATATGCGGTACATCCTCTTCACAACTTTCTACAAAGTTGACCCTGCTGTGCAAGAGAGGAATGTGACCATTGCTGTCACTCGGGGGATTTTTTTTGTCCATCACAAATCTTTGATTAATTCACAAGTCATTTAGAAACTAGCAAAGAATCCTGGCTTATTGGATTGGAGGGACTCTTAACTTTGGAAAGAGAAAAGTTGTGTTGGTCAGAAAATATCTCATATTCCTTATTAGGTTCCATTTCCCCCATCCCATCAGTCTAGGATAATTAAATGGAACTGAAGATGTGCATATATTGATTTATTTGCTTCCAGAAGGGAGGTTTAGCCTGCAGGCAGCCCTGTGGGACAGTGAGGACAGGCAGAGGTTCCCATGTCCAGGGAATTAATTCCTGCCCTTCTCCTTGGATGCGTGGAAGCCCTTCTGTCCTCAGGATTTGGGGTGAGGGCATGGGCAGCACATCAAGCAGCACACACCTTGCCAGGAGCTGTTGAAACTTTCACCGAGGAGCTCAGAAAAGCTACCCAGGTTGGAGGTGTGTGCTGCGCTTGTGCTTTGGGAGCTGGCGGTTTCACATCCATCTTGCAGGTAGCAAAGCCAGAGTGGGGCAATGGTGCTAAAACCTGTCTGGCCCCTCTGCCTTTTCTCTTTCTTTGGGACGTATGTTATGGCAGAAATCACTAGGTGGTTCTGTTAGACATAAATCTTGCACTTTTTCTTGATATCTTCACATTTTCAGTCTTTGGAGAAATGGTTCTGGTAAGCTTTGGGTGTATGGAGCTCTTTGAAAGCTGCTGAAATAGGGGAAGGTAGCAGGCAGCAGTAGCTGGCTGGAAGGGGGTGTAGATTCTTTGGACCCTGGTATTGGTGCTTTGGCTAGGATTTCTGGAGGAAGGGAAGAGATTTACTCCACACAGGCAGCAACACATCCTCTTCCTAAAAGTGTGTGTGTTCAAATCTAGCATCCTTGACTCCTTCCCCATCACAAATTCAGCTTTGATGGCCCTCAAAGGAATCAGGAGATTCTATTTCCTTTGGATGGACACCAGTGTAGCCAAGGCACAATGCTCTCCCGGTTTACATGGAGACATTCAGATGAATTTCACAGAAAGGGGAATCTTAGTGAGAGGATTTGCCTTCTAAGGTCATAAGTGGATAAATAAAATAATGTTAGAAAAGATTAGGAATTTTAGATTTTCTTTTTCTTCTGATGGTTTGGAACTTTTTTTTTTGTATTATTATTATTTTTAAATGTGACTTGACTGTTTCAATTTATTAAAAATTAATATAATTTAAATAGAAACACACGTGCATATGAATGTGTTTATGTGTTTATTTAGGTAGATCCTATATATTGCACAAATGTACATATACAAGACATCATTTTGTTCTCATAGCAATAGTAACTTCAGCAGATTATTGGGAAACCAGGCAGTGAAACTCATCAGTAACAGAAAGCAGAGACCCATTCTATCCTCCTCTTAATGACTAATATCTGGCAAGCCACCTGAACTTTTTTTTTTTAAAAATTATTATTATTTTTTAATTTCCTTTCACCTCCTGCTCTTTGTCTTGTTCGTCTTTTTTTAGGCCTTCTTCCTTCAGAGGCTTACAATGTTCTGTATACATAACCATGCATTTCAATATTTTCAGAGTAGGGATTTAGACTTGCCTACCAAGAGGAAATTATTCTGAATTAACTATACTGATTTAGAAACTGATTTAGTTAAATCAGTGCAACTCTCCTGAGCGCTTTATATCACTTCAGTTTAAGTCATGAGTCAGTGAATAACAAATCAATTCTGTTGGCAGAGAGTGAGAAAGATTAGACTGGATCTTCAGCCCTTCTATCTCAGTATTTATTAGGCTAAGGACTCTTCAGGGCTTGTTGCTGTTCTCTTTAATTTTCTCTGCCTAATGGACCTGATCCATCTCTTGATGGCGTAAATGAGGGTTTTTCCATGACCTCCAGCTGGGAGCTGAAGATGGCAATAACTTTATTAAAAACCTGGAGAAGCTTAGAATGACAAATAACTCAAAACTGCCTCCTTGCTGTGTATACAGTTCTCAGACTGAGGCTCATAGTGCAGAAATCACCTCTGCTCTGAAAAATGTAATGTTCTACATTCAGTTCAAGAGACTTCAGTCCCTAAGCATACCAGTCTCTCCTAACATTGTGCTGAGAATATCACCATGCAAAGAGCCATAATCTGATTCAATTTTCCTAACAACAGCTAACAGCTAAAATCTCACATATATTTTGAAATAGGATGAAAATAATCCCTGTGTCAATCTACAAAGATTTTGTGCATTCAGGCTGAATAGACTTGGGACTCAGAATGTTCCTGGCTTTGTATCTGCTTAACCAGAACATAGACTGATGTTACACTTACAAATTAAAAAGCATGGCTTTTTCAAAACCTATTTGGTAAAGCATCTGCTTTTTTGTTGTTCTCTTTCTGCATTTTTCTTCGCACTTCTACAGACTACTAAATAAGAAAGTTATCTGAGAATATGCTGATCAAGAATATTCTGAGTTCCACTAATTGAAAATTTTGCTTACTGTTACCAAGGTTTCTTACTGCTGGCTGTAGAGAGTACAGTGCAGAAACAGTTGTGCTCTTGGATGGTCTCACTAGTCCTGAAAAGAGTAACTAGGTTGTTTACAAACCTAATATTTTGGTTTATTGCAAAGCCTTTTTTCTCTTTCAGAACTGGATGTTCATAAAGCTCTACACTGTGTAACCAATAATGTTCTGACATGCTCTTACAATTCACCTGCAGTTAGTTCCTAGAAGCCTTTATATTGTAAGTAGTGGTGCCCCCTTCCATTTTCATCTGTGTTACAAGTGTGATTTCTTGCTCATTTTTCAGGTTTATGATGGAACTCACATCTTTGCCTAAATTCCTGTGGACAAATGACAACAAACTTCTGCATCACCATTTTCCGGATGTATTGGCTACTGTTCACACCACACAAGACATTCCCAAAGAAGCTGTTTTTGGACCATGTATGCTCCAGAACACCCTAGTGGACACTGTAGCTTTTATTGCCCTCAAGTGTTCTGAAAGACGAAACATCCATTACGTATTCAAGGTAAGAGAACGCAGCATTTAATGCAAGTCATGTCAGACAGGGTCACACCATCTCTCAGGCGGTGGCTATGTCAGGGGGGAGATTTTTGTTCTGTTCAGCACAACTAACAGCTCCTCCAAAAGGGAGAAGTAGCCAGCATGTTTCTGATTATGAGCTGTAGACTGGAGGGACCTGAGTGAAAACTGGCTCCTTTGCAGGAAGAGTACAAAGTTCCACTTCTGTGCTGACTATTGATGACTTGGCTTTTAAGTTTAGTCCAAAAAGGGGCCCTATATTTTTTCTCTCATCTTCCTGGGGACCCTAATTTGAGCTTCTTGGTCCATTTTGTATGCTTGGGCAAAGACAATGGCCACCATTGGCACAGGTGGTTCTTCCCAGCCAGCCGTTTACCCCAGCAAAGCAAACCTGCGCCTTGTAAAGCTGTCCTTCCCATTGAGTTCCTCTGAGCCTTACACCCTCTCGTGGGGTTAGCTTCCTGGATCCAAGGAACAGCCTTATCCTCACCCTTCTCCTCCGGCTCCTGTCAAGGAAGCCAGACCACGTCCATTGCACAGCTCTGACTGAGCCTGTTGGGCAGTAAAGCCCTTCCCTCATTTATGGATGCAAAAGATTCATCTGAGGGATTTCCATCCCAGGAAGAGGGTGGATTTGCATTACTTGTAGTGTCTCTGCATGTGTGGAAAAAGTGAAGCAGGCTCATGCTTGCAGTTGAGTGTACCCAGGTCTTCTGTTCTGCCCTGTACTCCTCCCCAGCTCCTCCAAACTCTCTCAGCTCCTTCCCTGCAGGCCTGGTTCCTGGAGAAGCTGAGTTCCCTTTGACTTTGCTTAGAGCTTCGGGTGGGTACTTGGTATTTCTGAAACACTGAAACTAATAAATGACAGCCTCTGTCAAAGCTATTAGTTGCAACCACTGTGTGTGTGGGTGGGTGTGCTTGTGTTTCTGTCAGACTTTTGGATTTCTCAATCATTGTTAATTACCATGGCGTTTAGAGAGAACCAGTTACAGGGCATGCTAATTTATTTTCTCCCTTATAATAATTAACTCTTATACTAATGGCCCCTTAATATTTTATTCTTTTATTCAAGCTCCTACCGTGGTCATACTTTTCATGGTAGGTAATAGTCAGACTGAGCTAAACACAGAGAAAGAAAACCAAAATACTGTTTCTGATACAAAACACCAATGAATGGCTGCCCTGCAATTAGTGGAAAACAAAGAGCTATACATTGCTTGGGGTGAAATTTGGATCATACTTGTCATTAGACATTTTTCATTTCCAAATTTCTTCCTTTCAAAACAATGACTTAGTGCTTCAAAAATTAGTTGAGGCTTTTTATGTGTGTAAGTGTTGCCCTTGATCGCCCTGTGTTTCAGCCTCCGAGCTATGAAAATCTTCCCCATCCTTCAAATACTGCTGAGGACATAGATCTGCTGTGGTAAACACCAAGGAAAAAACCTATTAATAAATAAATCATTCCCTATTCAAAGCAAATGCAATCAATTAAATAAGATGGGAGCCACACACTGAATGAGGAAGACAAAACCAAATGTTTTACAGTTATATTATTTCCAGAGCATGGTCAACCTGTGACTAAATGACTCAGGAGTCCTGTGGAGAAAGGCATTTATGCGACTGAGGACTATGTTGTGACATGTACACAGAAGGGAGATTTAATTTGAGCAGCAGGCTGAATATTATGTTTTTAACTTTTGAGTGCCTGACCTTCCAACCTAAGTGAAATTTTTAAATTGAGCTGTTTGGTATTTCTGAATGCACACACTGAAAGTAAATCAATTCCTCACTACACTCAGAAGTAATTTAATGAAAAGTATTAATCAGATGAGTTTTTGTCTGTTCGTATACCCTGAAATGAATTTAAGCTATTTATCAAAGGGAGAAAGGGGAATATGTCATTTTATTTCTGAAAAAGGAAAGGGATAATATAAGCGCTTCCTAGCTGTACTTGTTAAAAACTTATATTTACATAATTTAGCTGCTAGTATATGCGGAAGTTGTCTCCTTGGGATTTTGACTCAAATAACCAATATTATTCCTAATTTACCCCTCTCCTGACACATCCCATTTTCCCATGGGATTGAGACCCCCTACTTACAGAGGAGCACGCCATCTGTACCTCTGAGATCCACACCCAACGCAGCCTCAGGAGACAACCAGCATCAGCAGAGGACAGCACCCTTGCCACGAGGGGGCCGGAGACGGGCCAAGGGACCAGCCCTGGCACTGCTGGCCCAGAGCAGGTTCACGTGAACAACGGTGTCCCCTTCTGGTCCCACTCAGTGCTCCCAGAGCTCTCAGCACTCACACCAGGGAAGCCTTCTCCCTCCCATGACTTTGGGTTTGATCACAGCTGTGTGTGATTTGGGCTCGCAGCTTTGGCATAGGCTCTGTGTGAGGCAGAAAATAGGCTTTTTCTTGAATTTCATGGAAATCTATTTGGGGTTGCAGGACTTTAAACTTCCCTTTTTGTGTGTCCTGTCTCACAGGTGGATGTTACGTCTGTGCACAGTCCTACAGGGCTGCCTTGGATGAGACTTGTACAAGCAGCTGTCAATAGCAAGGAGCAAAACTTGGAAGCTTACTTAGAAAATAGTCAGTTATATTATCGCTCCACCAGGAAAATCAACAAAAATGAGGAGCTGCTTGTCTGGTATGATGAGGAGCTTTCCAGACTCTTGGGTTTCAATGAGATAAAAGCTCAAAGTCCCCCAAATGGTAAGTACCAGACTGCTGGCTCTGCAGGAGTCACTGAGGACTGAAGTGAGTCTGCAACTTCTTTAGCATGGGTGATGCTGTAATGCAGGAAATAAAACCAGTCTAAATCCTTAGCAGTCAGCTAAGAAAAGAGACATTCTCTTTTGGGGATTGGGCTGGAGGCATACAGTGAGAAGAAATTTGTAGTTCTCAATGACATTTTAGTTGTTACTGTCCAGCAGAGGACAGTGCACTAGGGAGCAGTGCTGAGGTTTTTAAGCTGTGCAATGGACATCTATGCACCTGACTACCTCGGACTCCTAAAAGCCTAAAATATCAATTTGAAATATGCCCTTAAAATAAAAAGATGCCTTTAAAATAACAATTTTATCTAATACAAGCATGGCTGGAGAGTCTAAATGAGAGCATTTCTGCAAGGAGCACATGGAGGTAAATACAAGTGAACAATTTTCCATAACAGCAAGGGACCTGACTCTGCACTGGCATTAACTTTACCATGTACAGTCTTGTATGACATTAGAGATGTTTCCGGGTTTGTTTTTTGTTTGTTTGTTTGTGTCAACAGCAGGGTCAGGATCTGCATCCATCCATGATTCTGACTTTGCAAAACTCATCATTTGTTGTCTGTTTCTGCAGAGCTGAGGTGCCAGGAATGCAACCGAGTCTTTAAATGTGAGCATTCGTATCTCTCCCATGTCCGCTTCCTATGCGTCCCAGAGAAGAGTGCCCTGCTATGGAGAAACTTCCAGGATGGCAAGACTGAAAAAGGCAACTTAGAGGACCAGACCACAAATTTCCACAGCCTGGCAAGGGATCTAGAGGTCAAAATGACAGCTCGTAAAGATGACGCACATGGTCTCACTGGAGAAAAGAGAGCAAAATTAGAAGAGGCTGAGAACAACAGGAGCAGGAAAACAGTGTTGTTGGAGAAAACAAATAACCTGAGTGAGGGACATAACTGTGGGGGCAAGGAAGAGGTTGGGGGAGAGCGTGCACTGGCAGGTTCTTTCTGGAAGCCTAGTTCAGGGAGGCAATCAGCTAGGAAGGATGCTTTCGAGCAGAAGCAGAGTGCTTTCACTGAGGTCAGGAGGGTAAAAGAGAAGCTGAGGAATGAGAAACCCAAGGAATCAGAAGAGGAGGATGACACGGTCCCAGCTGGTAAGGAGCAGGTATCAAAGGAAGTGTTGCTGAACTCCTCTGGCAGTGCATTCTCCTTCGTGTGGCCCACCAGAGCCCGAGGAGAGCAGAAGAGTGCTTTCAGCAAGCCCAGTAAATGTCTAGCAGAAAGAGCTGCAATAAACTCTTCTCATCCCATGAGTGAGTCACCAAAGAGCCTGGGGGAGCTGTCCGGCTTCATTGCCACCACAGACATCATGTGCTGCAGCACTCTTCTCAATTCCAAGTTCTTCGTCAGTGATTTGTGTAATGCTCAGATGCTGCAGACTAGCATCACTCGGAGCAATGTTTTCCCGTATACCTCAGAACTGTGGCCCAAACAAGCAGGAGGACAGTTACAAAACACAAGTACCACTTCTTCCTCCTCCTCCTTGACTCTTCTTCCCCCTACCTTCACGTCATTTGGAGTGGCTGCCCAGAACTGGTGTGCCAAATGCAATCTGTCCTTTCGCATGACATCTGATTTAGTCTTCCACATGCGGTCGCATCACAAAAAAGAATACTCCTCAACTGAATCCCAGAGCAAGAGGAGACGAGAGGAGAAGCTAACATGTCCAATTTGTCATGAGTACTTCCGAGAACGCCATCATTTATCCCGGCACATGACCTCTCACAATTAGAGCTGTGCAGATAGATCTCACCAAGGGACTGGGCAGGTTGGGTAAAGAAGGGAAATGTTATTCAATTGTATCAATTTCTTTTTGCAGTTACATTAATTTCTTACAGGAGATCACTGCTTACAGTAATTTACAATAGATGCTTTGCAAAAAATATAAAATGTTTACGAAAGTCTGAGTGGGTTGTAAGATCTGAAAACTCAGCCTAGCCCTTGTCAATCTATTTTTGAGGAAATAAAGTAGTGAAATTTATGCACATGCAGTACTAATTTGCAATGAGTTGGGAACAAAGGTATCATTTTGCAGATAGAGTTTGCTTTGCTTGTATCTGATTTGCTGGTTTATGTGCAGTACAATGTAAATACAGAAGTAACACACTCTTTACTGAATGTGGAATCTTTAAAGACTAAAAAAAAAAAAAAAAGCATTTATATGCTTAAAGAAAATAAGTTACTTTTCCTAGCAGCTTTGGTGGACTCACTCCTTTGTGTTAGCTGAATCAGCTCTCTTATCAGATTCATCTCACTGTCTCCTTGGCTTTGGAAGGGACTACTTAAAGTTAAGACTACCTGAAAATAGTGGTTGTCAAAAAGTGACCAACACACAGCCAAAGAGGATGTGAGTTGTAAATCAGTACACCTGAGTTCTGTTCTATGCTCTGCCACTTTTGAAATATCTTACACAAAACCAAGTCAAGCTGGATCTGCATCAGAATGTGACCTGTTGTCAACACGATCATGTAGACAGGGAGAGCAAATTCTTCCCTGGGTGTGCTTGCAAAATCTGTGTGACTTTGGTAGGCATATAGATCGGATAAGGGCAGAGTTTGGCTGTGGTTTTCAGTTTTTGGATATACTAAAGAAAGTAGCTGGGAATTCTGAGTTACTGCTTCTGATAGACAGAACCTGCACCCTTTAAGTCTGGATGATAGGCTCCATTCTGCTGACAGCTAGAAGAGGAATGTCCTTCAGAAAATGACAGAGGCATTAATTGCATTGGATGAGACCATCTCTATCATCTGGTTTCTACATTGGCCAATCCATCCATTTTAAAGAAGATGCCAAAGTCTCTCTGTAGCCAGTCTATATGAGACAGTTTCTGTTGCCTTCTTTGGTTTGTGCTCTGCTTAGTCTCAATCAGTTTGTATTGCTTGGAGGGGAGGGGAGGGAAAGCAAGAACCCTGCCTGTTGTTACTGCAGCTCATCTAATTAGCCTTTCATTACTTTCTAAATCCACTTAGGGACTTGCTCTTGATAGCTTATGACAACATGTTATTCAAGTGAGCATTTATGTCTCTCTTGAATGGGATTTTTTTAAGGTTGTCTCCCGTTTTTGTGGCCTGTCTCTGAGCCTTATCTGCAGTTATTCCCTTTCAGATAGAGAACTGTTAAAAAGTGCTTATTCCCCAGATAAGAGTACCCCTGAGATTTGTACAGAACATTGCAATATACTCCTTATTATTTAACTTCATGCTGATGATACAGTCCAGTGTTTGTCTGGAGCACACTGGACAGAAGTTTTCATTGAGTTCCCATGATGATGCTTAGGTTGATAATGCAAGTATCGGACATCCAAGTGACGAGAGACAGCCCTAGAGTCTTAGGCTGTCAATTGGGATCAATATATTACCCTCATTGTCATCTCTTGGGAGATTTCTCTGAGTCAGAGACCATATTCTTACCAGTATATTGCTGTTTATTATTAATACATGGCTGTTTCCTGTTAGCATAAACATTTGACTTATTGTAGGCCAGCCACTGGCTCTGCACTCCAGCTTTATTTTCCCAACATAAAGTGATTAAACCTTTACATTATGCCTTTGAGTTTAGAGGACATAAATTGAGACTGGAGGTCTGGTTGGACTGTAACACAGCTTTCCCAGGTCAGTTGTGCAACTTCTTTCATTGGAGTCATTAAAAACCAAAGTGAACAAAAGCTTTGATACATGCAGCACAGGGAACAACCTTGCATTGAGTAGGGGATGATGTGGTTTCCTCCTAATCTTTCCATCTCTATTTCGTGTCCAATAACATTTACTGTGTAAGGAATATATTTATGGCAAGGTTTTACAGGCCAAATTTCACTCCATCTGGTTTTATCTGGGTGCCAGCCAGTTTACTGTGAAGTCAGTGTCCATAAAGCATAATAAAGGACTCCATGGTGTAACTGCATTCATATGTGGTCAGGGTTATAGTTCCCATTAGTAGTTTAGGCCAGATTGTGATCTCACTTATTCCAGTGCAAATCCAGAATAATTCCATGTTGCTACTCCTGATTTACATCAATAATATTCAGATCAGTCTGGCCCTGTATGAATAAGACTAAAGATATTTTTTTTTCGTACCATTACTGCCAAGTATTCTCCTCTATGCTTTCTATAATATGCTGTTTTCTTAACAGTTGTATGTTAGAAACTTAGTTTCAGATTTTTTCTGGAAAAAGACAGGAGCAGCTATGTAATGCTTCCCTGTATTATGTTGGTGCATCGCTTCAACACTGTCTACTCCAAGGGCCTGTTTTTCCAGTGCGCTACACTTGGTTATCATTTAGGTCAGAATGAAGCAGTATGTAACTGGCTACATGGTTTCGCTGATTTTGTGTTGGTGTAAGTGATACTGAGAAGTGTGGAAAACCAGCCATGGATAAAAAGCTGCTAAATCTCCAGATTTCTTCTGATGGTGTGTTAGATCTACATCCTCAGAGCTCTCATCAGTAATTAAACTTCATTTTGCCCATCATACGAGGTTTCAGTAAGCAGCAAGACTACGGGGAGAGATAGCTTTCCTTTATACCATGAAGTCGTTTTCTTCGGTGAAAGAAAAAAAAACACAACAAAAACAAACCAAAAAAACCCTCTAACCCAGTTTCTTTGTGGGCATACCTCAGCCACATCAACTTGGATACTGTGATGACAAGCTCTGTATAAATGCCTTCTGTGCATAGAAAGGCAAGAGAACCAGTTATGAAGAGTGTCAGAACTAATTCAAAATACAAAAATGAAGAGGAGAGATTTTTAATTAGCTTTCCCTATGACACTGTCCTTACCTCCTCCAGTTGCAGAAGCAGCACGGTTTTATGCTAGCATGTAAAGACTGGGGGGTTTCCTTGTGCAAAACAGAAATCCCACTGCAGGGAAGTGTGTGCTATGCTGTCCTTACCCCCTTTCAGATGGCCACCGGCACAAAGATTGAATGAACAAGTTGCTTTTTACACTGAAGACTACAGAGTTTTGTGAACTAAGACCTGTTTACATACACTACTGTCCAGTATCACATTCTGTTGCCAGCTACACCTGTGCTGACATCAGAGCAAAATAGCATTGGTGCCAACAGAATCAGAACTTGATTCCCTATGTGTAAAATAAGCTTTTGTGCAAATCCCCTCATGCAGTTGGGGGGAATGTCTTTTATGTGTCTCATGTTTAACTGAGTGTCTCATCTAAGTTGGGTTACATAAACCCTTGGACTTAGCCAAAATTTTGGGAGATTTTATTTCTTTATATGAAAATATTCATATTAAAGCTGAGTGAACCAAGGCAGCACAGGCAGAAGGAAGCCTAACGAGACAAAGAAAAACAAACTTCCTGTAACTGAGTCATGCTGGAAGCTTTTTTTCCTTATGTCTGGAAGTCTGAACATTTAAATTGGTGCAGATGAAAGGAAATCCTGCTGTAAGAAAGGCACTCCACTAGATGAAGAAATTTCTTGAAGAAATTTCTTGAAGAAATGAAGGGACTTAAGGAATTCATGAAGGACTGCATCCAGTCCCAGCGCAATACTGTGATTTCACAGCAGGGATCTGTGTCTTTTTTATGACTAGAGATACTTGGAGGAAAAAAAAATGAAGATGTGTTTCTCTATCAAAACCACACTCAGATTTTTGAAAAGTATGCATGTGCTTGTTTTTAAGAGTAAATTTTCACTAATTCCTTAGATACAGTCTGTGGGCTCCCTACAGACCATAGTTTGAAAATCACTGGACTAGGGCAGTTTTTGTGGTGTGATCAGGGAAGACTGCATTAGAAGCACTCTCTAGACAGCAAGAATGCACCATTCTGTAGAAAAAAAAAAAAAAGAAAAACACAAGTAAGCTGGCTGCCATTTCTTGATCGGAGTCCTGTGAACTCTAAAAGGAGAAGGATCATACTGCTAGGAGGGCTGGTACACCAACTTCTTTCTTCCTTTCTTCGAAAGGAACATTATTAGAATTAACCATTAGGAAGTTGTTCTAAGTTGGAAGGTAAGGAAATCGTGCTACAAACTGTTGAATGTCCATGTCAGCTCTGGAACCAGAAGAGAGAAGGGTGATGGTTTCAATGTGTTTCCTGTTGTATAAAGAGCTGGAAAGGCACTTCAGTATTTACTAAGTCCATCCCTAAGACAACATTTGTCTAACTTTCTCATTTAAACCATAAATCATGGATTGTCCATAACTGATTTTCATTTGTAATTTGGTGATGTTCTAGTCTTTCACTGCAGTGTAATTTTCTAAACAATTACTCTCTATTGAGAGAGTATTACAGCACTATTGATATCAAATGGACTCACCAGCAAATGCATTTTGTTTTTTGTTTTTCTGACTGTATCCCAACTGTTAAACATTTATTATTCATAAGTACTTATCATATTACTCAGGCGAAGAAATTATTTATTATTTGTGCCCATTTGGCATAGTTTTTGGTCCTTGAATGGATGGCTGAAGTTTTTAAATGTTGGGTTTGACAACCACTGTTGTTTGTACATGACAGCACAACAGACTGTGTTTAGAAAAAAGGAAGAAGTATATCTGGATCATTTAGATATTAAAGAGGCTTAAAAGACATTAGAAGAAATACATTAGTGTTGTTTACTCATTCATGACTAACCCAGTCTTTTCCATATTAAGTATCTTTAATATTCTTCATACATATATCACTTTACACAATATACTGTATGAGTTTTAATCCATTTAAATGGTTCTGCAAAACTGAGAAATTCAACAACTGGCTACTGCATAAAAATCAGAATACGAAAATGACTCAAAAGAGCCCAGGTTAGTGATCACACCAAACGTAACTGGAAAGATAAACAAGTAGTAAAAAAGATGGAAAGTCTACTTTGTTGTTAATATTATTTCCTGTAAATACTGAAAGAGATTCTCTGCAGCTAGATGTTTAAACATGATTTATAAAAAATGGCGGTTACTTACAAATGAGCAAGCAAACAGCAATGTGTAACTACTACAGTCTCTAACTGACAAAATTTGGGGGGACCATTTTCCTAAGTTTAATGCCTTACAGCTGGTATTTTGCTGAGACAAAGAATGCTGAGATCTAGATTAGAATTATATGTATTTCTAAATCATTACAAAGACATATGGTTAGATAAGAATTGTAAGGATGACAAGGAATGTAGGGCATTGATTAGGTTCATGTGAATAATATGAACTGTTAGTTCACATTATCAACTCTGTTATTTGCCCTGAAATACACTATCAGTTAATAACTATCTTGTTATTATGGTGCAAAGGATATTTCTTTGCTTTCCTCTGGTCTATGGAGTAGGGCACACAACCATCCGTTTTTTAGCCTTAAGTAAAAACATGATTCTTTTTCCTGAGTGTTGATCTGAGCACTGGGTTAGTCAATGTACTGCCCTTTCCTTCCTAATTTCCCATCCCTCTGCCAGATACCAGGGGAGAAACAGACATGCACCAGGAATCTGGGCAACCCTGACAAACTGGGAAAGATTATTTTTGGTACATCTAATGATGAAATGGAGAAGACACTTAGCTCTTGCAGTTTGGAAAACAGACCCTCACAACTACTGTTAATTCTGCTTTAAGATGTGTAAATGGGAATGTGCACATTTTCCAGAGGAGCAGATGTGCATTTTCTGTCTTTGCATGAACGCTTTGAGGTGGCCCACATGCCTTCAATACTGAGCTGGGATTTTCTAAGGAACCAAAGGAAATCTCTGTGATCTGGAGCTAAATCTAAGACAGACAGTGCAACAACTAACATTTACATTTCAAGCCAGGAGAGAAATCCAGAAACCCCACTGAATTATCCAAGTATCTCAACCATGCTGAGAAGGAGTTGGATTCCTCAGAATGGGGTGAAAATGCAACATGTTGAAAAGGGAGTCACTTAGAGCTATGTACAGGGAACCACTGACTATAGAGATTGAACCCAAGTTCCTACTCCTTTTTTGTCTGGGGAGGTGGCTTTCTTCTCCAAGACACTTGGTTACTAGAAAATTAACACACAAAAAATGACACTTTGGTGTGAAGCCTCCCTTCCCTGTTAAGAACTCAAATCCACTTCTGCTACCCAGAACAGTGCCATTCCTGAGGCTTGGGAATTATTCTGTGTAGCAGAAGGGCCTTAAAATAATTTCTCCTGTTGGAACTGTGCTCTTGTGCAGTAAACAACCCATCATTTATTAAGCCAGACAGATAACGCATAGAAAAACACCCATACCCTGCACATTCCCTCACATGGAAATGCACACACACACACACACAGTGAGATTTTTGGGATCTCGTTTTTGCATTAGTTACCTAAATTATGGCTAAATACTCTTCTGGGCTCCCCAAACCGTTATTGGTTCAGCTCCTGAGAGTGTTAAGTCCCTCAGGCTTCTTTGAAAATTACAGCCTACCTTTTTTCTAGGAGCACATGCCCCTGCTGGGCTATCTAGAGCTGTGCAGGTGAGCACTGAGCATCTCCTTTGCTTTGATGAGTGCTGTTACAGCTGGTGTTTCCACGTGAGGAGGCACCCCTTTCCCTTCCCAAGAAGTGCTCTCTGCAGAGATGACTGATCTGGAGGTGGGGATGATGATGTAGAAGTTGGTATCATCTACTTGGTATGTCTGTGGGGAATGGGAGCCACCACTCGTCTGTTCCCCAATGATGAGAGCTCTGCCCAGCCTCTTCATTATGGATACAAACTCCTCAGCAGCTCCAGATGTCACAGCACTGGTGAGGATTATCAGACCTTTCTGAGACCCGTACCTCTCCCCTGCCAGAAAGGACAAAAAACATCACAAAATGCGTCCATTTTCAGAGATTCATTTGCATAACTGAGCCAAGATACAATTCTTTCCTTACTTGCTATTATAAACCAAACGAATTTTAAAATATACTTTGCAACTATGATGTTATTAGAGCACTTCTTTTTTTTTTTTTTTTTTCTCCCTAGCCCAGCCTTTGTACTGTAAAAAAGACTGTCACCCTATGCAGTACTCTTGAGCCATCAGTTTCTGGATATGAGTTCCAACAGCTGATGGTTACTACTGCTGGATCTCTGTGGCTTTTACTTCTACAGCAGCTCCTGGAGCAGTAGGATAGACAGGCGAGGAAAGCAACCTTTTCCATTGCTCCAGCAGGGTTACTCAAAGCTCAGCCAGCAGCACCTTCAGTTTCATTCTCATCCCTGCTCTACGAACATGGCTCTCATAGTACTTGGCCTGCAGACTATGCAGGCAGCATATTATGAAATTATAATTGTAGTGGTTTCCCACAGGCTTTTTGTAGTCTATAAATGGAAGATGTTGTATGGCCTTTGTCCCAAGCCCTTCAACAAATACCCTCATATTTTTGGGATGCCATCCAAGTTATCTCATTCTCTTACATAAACCAGCTGACAGGAGTAGGAGTTTTCTTGCACCTTATTTTCAGTATATCTGAACACACTGGATACTTTTTGAGGGCTTAGTTCCCTTGAAAATGAAGCCAGTGTGTCATAACTGGGACCTGATAACATGAAAGATACTCTAAACTGCTTTAAAAATGCCATTCTTTAAGTAAGTTGCAGGATGACATCTAATTCTCATACTAAATCATAAGAGAGGGGCCAATAGCATGGTAATTAATTTTCACACCATCTTTGGTCTTCTCAGTTCATTGTAGATGTAATATCCATTAGAAGACCCTTTTCACAGTAGATATATATAATACAGGACCAGATCCAACTCCTTTGAAGTTAATATGAGTCTGCCTGTTCTCTTTGATGGGAACTGGAATGTGTCCATAGTAATCATACTCCCTTAGCACAGCCCACCTCTAACTGCTTGGGAAAATAGATGGACCCTGCAGCCTGCCACTGAGTTTAACCATTTCAGCATGCTCCAAGCCAATAACTGCAGACACCACGGTGGCACCTCTTTCAGTAGCTTTAAAGGGGAGAAGAATTAAAACCATTGTTTAAGGCTGTTTAGTACTCCTTCTGCACTTTATGAGCACCAAAGAGCTTTGTTTCTGCATGTTTGCAGCATCTCTTCAACTTCCATGGACAGCAGGGTAGGGAGTGACACACTGCCAAGTGCTCCAAACTCACTCAGATGTGCAGAATTTAGTGCTTCCCTTTGCTTTTGCATTCTCTGGACAAACTGGGCTATTGAGGGTGTTTTCATTTATTGAAATAGCATCTGATGGATCGCACAGGTAGGAAGTGAAGTGCTACATGTAAAACTATAAGTGAGTTTTGGAAGAGGTGTTACTAGAGTTTTAAGCAGCATGGGATTTATTTCTAATCTTAGCAACTTCTATAAGCAGTCATAATTGCTGTGTACTGTATTCAGCTAAACTTCTGGGAACCAGTTTACAAACCTGTGTGCCCAGTCTACCCCATTCCTAGGAGTTATTTATAAATGGCATTAAGGACAGGGCTGAGATGCATATTTTTGTTTTTATATTCTCTGCACAGCTTGAGCTAATTGCGGCAGGCGCTTTCACCAAATGAGTTATGGTGTCTAATGGTTCACTTTAAAATACACAAAGAGGAACCTCTGAAATGAAAAACTATTCTCAAAAGAAATTGTCTTTTTACCTTTGAGCTGGGGCTGGGTCCATATTTCCTTTACTGAGTCACTGGGTCTGTCGTAAACTTTGTCCAGGAGAATTTGTTGTCCTTCATCAAAGAAGTATGAGCATAGGATTGGTATTGAAGTGGTGTAGCCTCCAATATTGTACCTTTTCAGAAATTTAAGATATTAATAAAACAAGTAAAAATTTGTGGCAGATGACAAATCTTCCTTCCAAATGTTTTTTCTTAACATCACTGCTGAAAGGGCTTAAAGCTACATTTTGATGCATTTACATTCATTCTCCCCTATCAATATTGGCACATCTATCAGAGAAACAAAATCCCATCTAACAGGCTGGGACTGTTATTGCCCACAGTTGGCTACAAAAGCAAACAGAACTCTGAATGGAATGTTTTTCTCTTGATTCAACCTGAAAAAAAAATCAGAAAGTACACAAAGGCTTTTATTTGTAGAGAAACATCAGATTCTTTTTCTTCTTCTGATTTGAATATTGTTATATATTTGAATATTAGGGTTACATATGTACTCATACTTCCTATGTCATTAGTGATATTTAAAGGTAGACCCCAGTTTAAGCAACATCCATCTGTAGAGCTGATATGGGTTCTCATTTCCTGCTGCACACAGTAAGAACAACTGGAATTTGGCACCTTATAAGAGGAGGCATTTGTTTTTGTGCCTAAAGACTTTTTTTAGCTGCTTCATTTAGGGCCATCATGTTTGAAAACTTTGGTTGTAATTTTATTTCATATCCATGTCTGAAGACTGAAGTCACAGAAGTGCCTAAATGTCAAGGGAGAACCCCTGCTATGTATACACACAGTGGAGTACCAAATTATTTTTTGTCTGTCACTTCTCTCTGATAATAGAGCACATATGACACTGAAGTATTTGCACATTGTTGACTATTGGGAGATAGCATGCAGTGATCTCCTGTGGTTGATGTTAGGAGTGCCTGGCACAGACATTCCAGCACAGACCTACTAGAAAAGGGTGTTTTGTCCAGTTCAGTCCATAATTAAGTTCTTTTCATCTCTAAGAAAGGATTAGACAACCCAGGAGATCTCTGTCCCAAACAGTGAAGATCCCTCATTTTTCTGCAGCATTTGGGAGCTGTGTGCTGGACTCACACTGTGACTGCCCAGAGCTGCAATGAGCCTCTTTAGTGTGTCCCGGGGAGCGCTGTGCTGCCATGAGGTGCTGCTGCTGCACGGCCCAGGAGGCAGCTGGAGCCAGCAGAGCCCAGTTCCTGCAGCTGCCATCCCAGCTGAAGAGAGTGGCCAGCAGCCAGATAGCTAGCTGGTTGGCTGAGGACAAAGCAGCTGTCTCTGCACAAGGGTAAGAGGCAGTGATCTGCTGAGTTGTTGCCAAAAAAGCTGAGTCCTTCCACCTCTGTTGGTGGCATCAGACAGGGCAAGGTGGATGAGCACTGAAATTCGTTGTGTTCTTGCTGCAGTCACCCATCTCCAGGAGGATTTATTTGTCTGCTAGATGTAGCCTAGAACACAATATCTCCTCGTGCACTTGGAAGAAAGGAAGGAGGTCTTTAAGGTACATTCCTGGGTCCCCATCTAGCCCCAGTTATGTTGCAGTGCCAATCTCAGACAGCTGGCTAGGCAGCAGAGAGACAAAACTATGCAGCAGGAGTGAAGCCAGGCAGCAAGATGGCAGAGCAGCTGCCTGCCCTACAGTGCGTGTCTCACACAGACTTGAGCTGAAGAAGTCTACAAGATTTTGAGGGAAAAGCAAACATCAAATATCTCCCTCCTTTGTGAACATCAATTTAGAGGCTTCTCTGATTATCAAACTTCTTGTCAAGAGAAAGAGACAGGGCGGATGACAAAGACAAGAAACATTTTGACAAGACAATAGAAATAGAGCAATGCTGGAGAGCTCTTCCTGGGACTCTCTAGGGCAGGGAAACTGCAGAAACTTTATTCAGTAATAACAACGGAGCAATTGTTAGAATTTTAGCTTAACCCTTGGAGGCAAGTTCTTCATTCACTACAGACTTCTTGTGTGACATTAGGGAAGCTGTTTAGTTTACCAATGTCTCTCTTCTCTAAACTGTGATATTTAAAAGTAAGAAGTTTGTGATTGGCCAGGGAAGGGAACTTGTAAGGTGAGAGACATTATGCATTATGGTTAGTCCAAGCAAAATGGAAGTTATCAGCCTCCCCTTAAAATCATTGGATTGGTTTAGGTAGAATTTGAAAACATAAAATGCTTATGTTTCTTTTTACATGACTTCAGAGACTGAGTCTTTTAAGTGCTCTCAACTCTGCTTTCTTAAAGGGCTAGAAATAAGAAAAAGATTAAAGAAAAAAAAGAAGCAAGGAAAGGACTATAATGACACCATTTGGTACCTAGGGCATGATGTTACCTTTGCTGCTTTGTTACCCTGGCCCTGGTTTGAGTTCTGACTTGAGAGAAAACTAGGGCAAGAAAGAGGAAAGTGCTGGTGCCATCTCAAGTGTATTGGAAGATGGCGGTGTTAAGAGCAGGCATATGGTGCTGCAGCTTGCTGCAGCAGGAGTGCCACAGTATCTTGAGGCAATAGTGCCTTTAAGCCACCTTCATGTTCTGCACAAGGACCATTCTGTACAGGGCTGATTGCCCAGCATAATTTGGCACCAAGGATATGGCAGACTAGATGCTGTAACACAGACTTACGCATGGTCTGTTCTTTGGACCATTCAATCACTTGACCACTGCCAGCAGTGAAGTAATTAATTAAAACAAACATATAATTAATACAAGACACATGCAGAGTCAGATTAGAAAGAAATCAGAAAAAGAAAACAGATGTGATGTCCAGGATTGCGTCCTGCAGTGTAAACCCTAAATTTGCTTATTTAGTTTTAAACATGTCAAGTGATGGTACAATTTCTCTTGAGATATATTTCCCGACTGTTATTGTTTTCCTTGGCTGTTTTCCTTTTCTCATTTAATCCCAGCAATGCTAGGCTGTAAACAGGATAGCAAGCCATGTAAAGATAATTCACTGTTACAAATAAAATGCTGTTTTGAAAGAGGTTTGGTTATTTGCCATTCAAAGGTTTACCTCATGTCTATGATTAATGCATCTGTATGAATAATTTTCTTCCAAACATGCTCTACCAGTAGGTTGGACACCTGGGTTAGAAGTTCGCAGTCTCCAAACATATCAAATCTCAGATAGCCGATGTTGTTTTCAAATACGTTTGTGTGGAATGAAAATTTAATCAGATCTTCAAATACTTCTGGAGAAGGGATCTGAAAGAGTTTGGAAAAAACAGAACAAATCATTTGCTGGCACCGACAGCTTGGCACAAGTTTTAAAAGGAATTATGTGGGTCAAGTTTAGTTCAGGTGGGACATATGTGAGAAATATGACCAAGTCTGAAGTACAATAATGTAATGATATTAAGACTTCTGCATACTAAACTTAGGTTAGCACGGGCTGCCGACCAGTACTGTTTGCCCAGTATTAGATGCTTTAATAGCATGCTCAGAATCCAGATCAGGCCCCCATTTGTCAAGGCTTAGCTTATTTATCAAAAATACAAGGGAAATCCTTGTGCCAGAGAGACCGAAAAGGCTACAAGAACAAGCCCAAGCCTGTAGCACAAGTCATTATTCCAGATCTGCCACCCAAAACTGCTTACATCCTTTCTAAAAGAGGCACTTGAGGCTTTTATAGTCTCATTGATTGGGTTTAGCTGACAAACAGCTGCTGGCTACAGATGAGGCTGGTCTCAGCCCGTTAATGGGCCAGTCCCTGTGACAAGGAGGAATCTCCTGTGTTGGGTATGTGCTGAGATACTCATGAAGTAGATGTGTTAGATCTCTTATATGGTGGCTATGTGCCTGGAATTTCATGTGTTAAGCTGTGATTAATTTCATTTTGTTTATCTGGATGTTAGCAGACATTTTTTCATAGCAATGTGTAGCCAAATAATAAAGTTGTCCTAATAACCCCTATATGCTTTGGAGACAGAATCTGCTCCCTTTGCCAAACTTATGTTTTGCATGCATATGTCTGAAAATGGAAGACCTTCCAGCTTAAGGAGATAAGGCTTTCAGATATAAGGGTGACCTAGAAGGGTGACCTTCTGCAATGTGGGCTTTTCTCCTCAGGGTTGCTGTGAAACTGATTTTATACTTGCTTTTTAATCAATTTCCCTCTGCCATATCTCAGCCCCAGACAATCCACGGTTTAATAGTGAAAAGAACAAAGAATCAGCAGTGTCATGTGCTAAAAGGTGCTCTCCCAATCCACAGTATGACCCAGAACTTGGGAGACATCTGTGTCTTCTGCAACTGAAGGAAGTCAGGCAACCTCCTGCCCTTCAGGCAGTGCCCTGGCCTGGGGTCTGTGCTCCTGCCAAAAGCACCTCTGTCGCTGCAGGCAGAGGGTTTCCAAGCTGTGTGAATGCAATTGTACTTGACATAGCTCAAGCACATTCCCTTTACCTGAGGGAATATTAGCTACCATATCACACTTCTGGCTGCCCTGGGCTTCTTCATCATTCAGTGCCTTCTGTATGCCAAAATTTCAAGAATTAATTCAAAAGCTCTGTTGGCCAGTAGTTGTTGATCTAGTGGTGAGAGCAAACTTGCCTCGGCCCTTTCCTGTACTTTCTTTCTCACTGTACCTTGTGAAAATAACCACTGTATCTGGACTGTAAACATATCAGTCCAAGCTGCTGAGTTTGTCATTTCCAATCCACTTCCCAGTGACAGCAATGCTACTTGATCTGCCCACTGTACTTTGATTAAGAAATCGCAGTTTTGAAGAATACATCCAGCATGCATTGCGTTGTTCTGACAGAGCTTATTTCTAGTTCAGAGGTACTGGTCCCCCCAGGAGAAAAACTCATCACTCATTTGTAACATACAAATAAAACTGATGTGGTACTTTCAGCCACTTACCAATGATATTTTAATTAAACGCGCACATTTCTTTCCTCTTTCTCATACAATAATTGCTAGATGCACACCCAGAAGCATGTTGATTAGCAATAACCTCTCGGTCTATGCCTGGTAATATTTTTTTTTCTACTTTTTTTTTTTTACTGTGCTGTATCACATCTTGCGTTGCTAACTCTCACAAATTCATTACAGATTTCAAGGTGAGTAGGTTTCCCTTAGAGCTTCACATCTCTTGGGCTAAAATGAATATGCAATGATCTCAAAAAAAAAAAAAAGAGAGAATAAAAGGAGAAAGTATGAAAATACATCTATTCCAAAGACTCTGACTGAAAGTCAGACAAGAAGCACTCACAAAGCTATTTCCTTAAAAAATAAAAAACACAAAACAACAAAAACAACCACCACCACAACAACAACAAAAACCATTTTAAGTAAAGGAGGGGAGGAGGCTGGGACTGACAGTAGAGAGTAATGGTCCTGGAAAACCCCAGGTTCATGACACTGGCTGATGGGCCACGTGCTGCTGGTACTGACGGAGGTGAGTCTAGCTTCAGAGACCAACCGCGTACTCCCCTTTGGAAGGCAAGGCTCTGCTTGCAGGTCAAGAACAAGCTGGGACAGGATGCAGCTGAGACTAAGATCCTGCTGGTCAGTTAGGCAGTGTTTACATACAAATGACTTGATGGCTAAATATAAACCCTCAGGTGCCTTAGTAAGAACACTATAAGCAATGTGGCTAGACTAAAGGACCTCCAAGCTAACACCACTTAAGCCAAGAAGAATTTCTTTTGGTTAACTATATAGAGTCTCCAGCTCTGTTCTGCAATTGCCTTCCACATGTGTGTGGCCTAACTGTAACAAGTAGTGGGACACAGAAGAGGACTTAGATTGCTGCCCTGCGACTCGTGCATGGAGTTTTATCACTGGCTCTGCTGCAGATACATACCCCAGCCATGGGCAAACTACTTTTCCAGACGCACCTCTTTTCCCTCTTTTCTCCCCTTTCACCTCTCCCCTAAATTGTTTTGTTTATTTTGATGGAAACTGTATTTTCACAGCTAATTATATACTGACCACTGTAGTGTAACTCTTCTCTGTTACGGTTGCTAGTGCTATCAGCCTCCCGGTTAGAATACCATCAGCCAACACACCTGGGCCATTGCAAATCCAGAGGCTGGTTTAAGAACCACGAGATTTTGGGGCAGTAGGGGGGTGTTGCTCCTTTCTTTCTCAGAATAGCAATGGGTATCTTTGTTCACCCCCACAGGCTGAAATGGTACCATCCATTTTATTAGGTTCCCTAGCAAAAGTGCTGAGCAGGACCACCAATATCCCTGACAGCTGCCTCTCAGTTGCTCTTAAAAACAACCAGTGATTGAGGTTACATGTTCTTCTCCAGGCAATCCAGTCTAGCACGTCACTAGCCTCACTATTATAAAGATGTTCCTAACATCTTGTGTAAACAGTCTAAGTTTGCTACTTTCTACAGTTTAAGTGCATTACTTCTTGGCCTATTCAACATGGGTAAGGAAACAGATTATTCTCTTCATATTTGAAACAGCCTCTTATGTATCTGAAAACTGTTTTCATATATCCTCTCAGTTCTCTTTTCTCCTGAATAAACAACTCAAATCCTTTAAGCTTTTTCAAGATAACTCTTACTCAACTCTTCTCTTTATTCCTTTTCCTCTTCCCTGGGCCTTCCCCACCAGAGACACAACTTTCCAAAAAAGCATTGCCCAAGATTGGGCACAGTGCACTCCAGCTGAGCCTTCTTTAGAGCTGAATGTAGCAGAAGACTTCATGCATTTCACTGATTATATTCCTGCTTATCCAACCCATTTTGATGATCATTATTTTTTACTGTGACAACTTGACTCTGTGAACTTGTGTTCACATTGTGAACTCTGAAGGACCCATATACTTTTGTACAGGACTCCTTCTAAACAAGCCATTTTCCTCCCAGAGTTGTGCAGTCAATTATTCCCACTCTAGAATCTGTGCAAAAACCTTGCTTGTGCTCCTCATCCTGCTTTTCACGGATAATTTATCCAGTTTTTCCAGAACCATAGCTTTGAATCCTTATTCTGTCCTCTGTTGCACCCGGACAGCCAGGATGGAGAGGTTACCATAAGCAAAAGCTGAAATGCTCTGGGAAGGATTAAATGAGGTTATTTAAGGCTCTCAGTCCACACTGAGGAGCGCAGGGCAGAGGGAAAAGCTCTCACAGCAGATGGCGCTGCACAGCGACATGTCAGCCTGCTCTGACAACATACGGCTCCTAACATACTCATTGCAAGTCAGTGACCAAGAGTGTAAAGCCTTGTTTTCTTGCCTGGAATAACCTGGAAGATTACATTGTAAAACATGATTCATGGATAAGTTTTGATTTTTCATCTAAAGCGCATTGAAAATCCATAAAACTAATGGGCAAATCTACTGTAACACTGATGGCAATGGCAAAAAATGAGCATAAACAGGTCTCTTTGGTGGGATTATTGTAACTGCAAATGTAGCTGTATTGAGCTCTATTATCAGGGTCAAAAGATGAAAGGTGCTAGAAAAAGAACAAAAATGATTAACAAAATGCCATTTTCTTCTCTGCACCAAATATAAGAGGCAAGCAAAAGGTGAAAAGTCAGGAGAGTTAAACAGGAGACTTTTTTTTTGGCTTATATAAACTTCTTTAGTTCCACTGACTTTACTGTGGTTATGTTATAAATCAGCATCAGAAAGGCCCACAACATTTTTTTCTACCTGTTAGTGACAGATGTAGCAATTTGTTTACCTATCTTGACACTCCGAGGCTATTTTGTTTTACTTGTTAATGGAGGCATATAAGCAAGCATACTCATTTCTGGGGGAACGTCTGTAACTATTACCTCCATCAGCAAAGCAGAATCTCTGCTATAGGTATTATTTATCCATGAAAAGTGATTCTTCAAATGAAGGAACAGCTTCTCCTTATAAAAGATTCCTTTTTTTTTTTTTTTTTTATATATATATATAAAAGATTCCTTTTTATCTTTTACTAGGGATGTACAGTGCAGTGGGGAGACTTTCTTCATCAATTTCATCTGCATATCTAAAACATTAGCACAGAAATTCCCTTAGGTGTGAAGACTACATTAAAAAGATTTGGGCATCATCAAGGGGCCGCAAGAGTCACTCAGGGAGGGGCTTGTCACTTGAAGCTGACTTAACACATTTGCCAAAATCAGGCAGCAATTCCTCTACAGGTAATCTACAATACTCAGATATTCATGAGTACATGGAAAGGAAGGTGTGATAAGAGAGAGGCAAACAGAGGAATAAGAAGCGAAGATTACAGAAGTGTTCATCACCGTGTTTACAGAATTCATCCTTACAAGCAAAAGGCTATTTTCTGTTTCACAAACAGTATACGCAGCATTTGCCTCTGGGAGGTTTGACTTCGGAAAGTGGCGTTTATGCAGCAGAGTGCTCCAGCTAGTATCGACCTTGCTGCTGTCACAGAGGAGACGTATTCACTACCCAGTATTATGCTTCAGCTGCTATTCTACTACAGCAGATGCAAAGGTCTATGTGCATTTCACTTGTCTGTCTACTATGTCCCATCCCATCCCTCCTGCAGTTATTCATCGTCACTTTCATTTAATTGTGTTGGATCCGCTTCACTGTCAAGGTCACTATCTAGAAAATCCAACTGTCAAGGGAAAGGTTGGTTTGGAAGGCTGGCAGCATAAGAGAAAAAATACCTCTTAGATTGTTAAAGTATAAGCATAGTACAGATTAAATAGCCACTGTGTCCTGTTTGAGACTGTCAAAAAGAAAAAGAAAAAGAAAAAGAAAAAGAAAAAGAAAAAGAAAAAGAAAAAGAAAAAGAAAAAGAAAAAGAAAAAGAAAAAGAAAAGATGAATTTATAAATGCATTTAGTGCCATAATCTAAGCTTCACTGTAATCTTAAGGCATTTGTTTTCTAGAGTATTGGTATGGGGGAATATCTGAAATGATTCATAGAAAACATTCCTCTTGGCTCTGCAAAAGCAAGGCAGAAGCAATTATCCTGTAAGGTGAGTCAAGAAGATACAGGGACACTGTAGGAAAAAAAAAAAAAAGAAAGGTACTTTTGCAGCCTAAAGCTCTGTGGAATAGGTGAATTTTCTACTATCTCCATCACAGGGAAAAAAACCTATATGTTAAGTCTTAGTTCACTCACTGTCTTCTGCCTTGAAATATTTTAACACCACTTTCTTGCCTCTCTCCCTCCCAGTTTCCTCAAGCACTGTGAAGGGATGCATACCTCCTTGGTAGCTATTCTAGTTCCATAAGAGACCCATGCTTTTCCTCTGCTGTTTATATATTATTCCTCCTTAAAGAATTCTTAGTTTTGTCCTAATTTGCATCCACACTGCTGTGATTTCTTTCTGGTGGATGTATATCGTGACCTTTTCTAATAATTTTTCTTGACAAAGAGTTGAGATAAACAGTGGCATTAATTAGCATAATGACATTTGCTCATTAGATCATTAGCTCTATCAGGATCAGAATTTTATATCGTGTAAAAAATAAGATTTTTGTCCTGTACATTCTGTTCTCAACTTTCAAGATCTGAATAAAGTAAGTAAGGTCTAAATAAGTAAAAATACACAGCAATATCCATTAACAGCTTTCAGCAAATATGGTGACTAAGTTGCAGGATAGGTCCACTTTGTAGGATGGAGAGAAATTCATATCAGAGCTAATATGCTGCTAAAAATTTAATAGGAGGGGGAGAGCAATGGAATTTAAAAAAGAAAAAAACTTTAATTATTTTATTTATTTATTTATTTATTTTTGCTTAGAGGCATGAATGAAGCCAGCATCTCTTGGTTATCAAACTTGAATTGAAAAAATGTCCTCCCCTGGAAATACTTAGACTTTGTCCTTGACATTAGTGTTGGAGATAATACCACAAAGGTCATGCCCACCTTAATTCATGCATGCCAAAGACTTCAGAGGGTGGAAGCCCACAGATTTCCTCCCCCAGGAAACATTTAATAGTTACCTGACACTTGGTATACTCTGGTTCATTGCAAAGGCAAATGCATTCTCTTCAAAAAGTAATTTTATGAGTCCCTTGGGAAAAGTCTCTGATAGCCACGCTGGAGCAGTAGCCAGAAAGGAGCTAACTCCATCCAAGAAAGGGATCGGGTTATCCTAACCCTCCTTTTAATTTGAATGTGGAATTTTAACAAGTGCTCCTGGGAGCTCCCTCTAGCACAACAATGAACAAGAAAGATTGCCAAGACAGACCAATGTATAAATAGCCAGGCTCAGAACAAAGTGCAGACTGTTATGCAAACCACGCAGCAAAGGCAAAAGTAGATTATTAAAAATCAATTTCTCCCTGGGGCCACCTAACTTCCACCCAGATACTTCTTCCAAAGTATTTCTAGGTCACTGGGAAACTGTCTGATGTTGAGCATGAGATACAATCAGAACAAGTTTCCACTGTCACTACAAAAGGAGTTGCTTGTTGTTCTAGTGTAATAGAATTAGAAATCAGGTATGGCAATCTTATATATAAAAATCCATTGCAAAGTATGGGGCTGTATGTTTTGCAGGTCTATGCATTTACTCTGGACCAACCTCATTTTTCTCAGATTACAAACTCAGTTTGTAACCAGTGGGTTTCTGCATTAATTTATTACAGCTTGAAAAGCTGTCATACTCTTCTATGATCACAGAGATGAGATATTTTCACTGTAATAGGGAAGTCCTGCATCAGCATCTTTTCTTGTGGTAGATGGCCACTGAAAGAGATCTACAACCTGAAAGCTGTTGTCCCCAGAAAGTATGCATCCAGAACTACCGTCTACTAACACAAGCTACTACCCTGGCTTGCCTTAGTATCAGAGAAAATTCAGTCTCCAAAACCCATTGAGGGACAGGCTTCTTTAATGGATACAGGTAAATCCTGATGGGTTGATGATATGGGCTAGAAACAAAGTAAGATGTCTGACTCAGTGCTCCCATTCTAACTGGCATCAGTATAGCTGGCTACAGGAGAACTGTACCTGTTTTGGCATGATTCCTGGGATGCTGTCCTTGGCGTGTTCAGGGATGTAGAGTATTTTGAGGTGCTCATCATCAGAAAGAGCTTGCAAGTTGGCAGTCACCTTCCTGGCCAACTCCTCTTCTGAATTAATCCTTTTGTAATTTCCGTTGTTGATATTCTTGGTGAGATTGGATGCTATAACAGCCCCAATGTCCACAAAGGCATAATTATCTGCCACAAGCTTACCTACAGTTTGCAGTGTCTGTGGCACCTGGGCACGCAGGTTGGCAATGTGCTGGGCTACAGCCATGGCTTCACTGGCTTGGATGGTGATATGTGGCTCCACTCCAGACACACTCCACACTTTGCCAGTGACTGGGCTGAGCACCACTTGGCTGGGGATGGAGGTGTACAGGGAGCTATTACCAACACGATAAATGCCCACTGAGAGGGAACCACCTACTGTGGGCTCACCAATAACTGTGGCCCGGTGTAGATCCTTCATAGAGCGAGTAAAAGCTTCAGCTGCTGAGCCACTCATATGGCTTGTTAGGATGTAGACGTCCTTGAGGGAGCCATATCTCTTGCCAGTGACCTGAGGGAGAGTCCATACCTCCGTGCTGCGGGAGGTACTACGATCGAAGACAGTGTAGAGGTGTTGCCGAGGCTCAGGCTCAAAGAAGTAGGAACAAAGTATTGGGACAGCAGTGGAGTAGCCACCCGCGTTGTACCTCATGTCAATAATCATGGCATCCGTGTCAACCAGCTTGTTCCATACCATCTGCACCAGCTGAGGCCCAATGGCCTTCACTGTTTCTGCCTCAGCCATCATATCAAAGCGAAGGTAGCCCAGGTTGCCTGGCAATACCTCGATTTTGAAGAGCGCCTCAATGATATAGCTGAGCTCCTCAGGGCTGGGAATCATGTTGGGAAGCTGTTCTTCTGCTGTTGGTTCCACATGGCTGTGGAAAACATGAAGCCGATGGTCCCCTGAGGCCTCCTGCAAGTCACTGGTAAGCTGGGAAGCCAAGGTCTCAAAGTCTACAGCTGATCGATAACCTCCTTGGGCCCGTTTGGTGCTGAGCATGGCACTGGCCTTCCCAGCCACTTCTGGGATGGCATAGTGAGCTTCTAGGAGTTGCCCAGTACTTTCCAAAAGCACCCCCATGTTCCTGTGAAAAGCTAGCACCTCTTCAGCCTTCTCCAGCGCGTCCTCAGCCAATACTATGGCATCAGGCACAACTCCTCCACCCATCCAGCTTTCTCCATGGTTGTCAATGAAGGTGATAACTGGTACTGTGATAGTTAGGCCACGGGTTATTCCCTGCTCAGGCTGCAGCAGAGGGAAGGTATAGGTGTGTGAGAGGCTGCCTGCTGTGATCTCCCCAATCAGTGTGGCGCGGCCCAGGGACTGCATGAGGTAAGCAAACTCCTCAGCAGCTGTAGCAGTGTGGTGGCTGGTGAGCAGGTAGATGCCACGCTGAGCTCCGTAGGGCTGGGCCAGCAGTTCTGCCTGGCTGTTGTGCTCCTGCGTGTGGTTGGTGCGCCTGTCGTAAGTTGTGAAGAGATGGACAGGACCTACAGCAGGGTCTTGGAAATAGGAGAGTAGCACAGGCACAGCAGAGGAGGAAGGGCCCCCAGGGTTGTAGCGTAGGTCCATGATCAGGTTCTCTGTATTTTGGAGGGGCTCCCACACTTTTTTTACGATGTAAGGTCCCAGTTTAGCAAGCACAGAGGCATCAGCAAACTCATCGAAGCGCATGTAGCCCACATTGCCTGGCAACACTGACACCTTGAAGACAGTGTCCACCAAGGCATGCAGCAGTTGCTCATTGTCAGGCAAGTTGGCTGCCACTGCAATTGGCGTCTCAGCAGGGGGGGCAGCAGTTTCACCTGGCATCATGACTCGGACCAACAGGCGAGGGTCCTCGGATAAGGTCTGCATCTCAGTGTTGAGCTTGGTGGCCAGGTCCTCTGCTGACTGCACAGAAGAGAAATCAGAAGTGGCGAGGTGCCGCAGCAGCACTGGCACCCGCTCCACTAAGCTGTAATAGTCCTTTAATATGTCTATGAGGTGGGTTAGGGTGCCAGGCACTGCTCTGCGCACTGCCAGGATGTCCAAGGATTTCTGTAAGGCTTGTTCTGCCTCAGTAGCCACACATGGCATCACCCCATTAACCTCCCAGCTCTGCCCACCCCCACTCAAGGGGCTCACAGACCGTGATACAGGAACCATTAGATAAAAATTAGAGAGGCCAATACGCAGCTTCTGGATATCCAGTGAGCCCCCAGCTGTCTTCTCCCCGACAGTGATAGCTCTGTTCATGTGCTTGAGGATGTAAGCCACATCTTCAGCCACTCCTGTGGTGTGGCGGCTGATCAAAACAATGACATCCTTTTCTTTGCTGTACCTCTCTCCCAACACTTTTGGCAATGTCCATATCTCTGTGGTGGTGTTGGAGGGCCGATTGTATACGGTCTCAACATGCAGCATCTTGTCTGCTTCATGCAAGTATGAGATGATGAAGGGAAGTCCAGAGATCTGTCCTCCAGTGCTGTGACGAAGATCTATCACCAGGGCAGATGTATTTATCAGCGTCTTCCACACCTTGTCCACCAGAAAAGCTCCAACTTTCTGCACAACGTCCTGTCCTATGACATAATCAATCCTCAGGTAGCCAACATTGCCCTCCAGCTTGTCATACACAATCACACGCTCAATAAGACTCAGGAGTTGTTCACGAGTGGGGGAAGCCTCAGTTTCTTTTTTGGGAGCTTCATGTGGTGATGGCTCATAGGAAATCACCAGTCTTGGATCGTTCAGAGCACCTTGCACTCCAGCTGTCAAGACGCTGGCCAGCAGTTTTGGATCTGAGATGTCCAGGATCTCCCCACTCTTGATGGCTTGTTCAATGGCTTCTTGCATTCCCACTAGGTTTTCAGGATAGCAGTAGTTATCCAGTAGGACTTTAGCCATGTCCAGCACTAGAGTTGGTTGAAAAATTTCCTCAGCAGATATGCTGCACATAATCAGAGAATAAAACAGGAAAAAATGTGTCCTGAACATTTTGTATTTGTACGGAATAAAAAAAAAAAATTGTATTTAGGAAAGAAGTCAGAAGCTCTTATCTGTCAGGATGAGCATAGCTCTCCGCTGACCCTCTGTGAATCACACTGAAATCCCTGTGTTGAATCCAGGTGCACTGAACAGATAAAAATCTTTTATCTGCATTAAACCTTTAATCTCATTAAAATGGAGTGCATCATCCAAAGTGCACCAATAGATGAAGTTCAGCTTCTTGCTACGTTACAGACCTCTTATGAAACAGCAACAAACTTCAGTCATCAAGGAACATTTTTCTGGCAGTTAATTGTTTTCAAAAAATAATGTATTGCCTGTTATAAACTGGACCTGGCTTATCCTGACAGTGAATTGCTTAAATCCAAAACTTTGATTTTAACCACAATTAGAACAGCAGTCATCCAGTCTTTTAGCATTATTTATGAAAAGCTTATACCAGAAGATTTTTCAGTGACTTAGTTGTATCAATATTTAATATTTTTTCAAAAGTTGTTGACAATACATTGTCTTTGGTGTTTTCCAGTCTGTGCTGCAAAGGACTGTTTTTTCATTCTCACTAAAGACTCCAAACAAGGAACTCCAGACATTTGGAACAGCTCATAAAATCCAAGGTAATGACAGCCTGTTAATTTCTGTGCTGAGAATTGCCAGCATTTTAAACAGGACTTTGAAATACATTTGCTTCAACATAATGCAGCTAAATGTGAGGTGACTTTAATCTTCATAATTTGCACTCAATTAGGATTTACTTGTAATACCATTGAGTAACATATGGTCATGTCTGATGACAGCTCCCAGCCAATGGACTTTAGGCTCAACATACTAAAATAGAACGTGGGGGGTTGTTTTCTTCTGCTCACAATGTATTTGAGACCCTATTGTGCTAAGAGTTTGAAAGAGGATCAGAATATGCGGGATGCAGCCGCAGGCTGTACCCATGTGAATTGTCAACACTCTGAGCTCCAGTATGACATGCCAAAGGCATACAAGAACAGATTCTTGGCTTTAAGTCTCAAAAGAGCTGCTACCCCAGCCACTCTGCTTGCTGGAGGTGGCTGTAGGAATAGACTAGGGCATGTGGGAAGGTCATGTTTTTGCATTGCTTTCAAAATGTCACTTGCTGCTACATATGAATACATGTGGAGGGGACAGTTTTAGAGATGGTCTGCCCCAGCTGGGCACACTCTGTCGGTGTCTTGAGCAATGCCTGCCTGAAACAAAAATCACACACTCACATGAACAAAATTTAGTACAGTCCTCTTTCTGGGTCATTCAGTAGTACGAATGAAAGAATTTTGGGAAGCTCCTTCCTGTAACGTCTGTATAGGGATAGCCTAGTCTATATACGCAGGTGCTATTTCATCCCATGCTTGATTTGTGCCTGTGTGTATGTAAATGTACAAATGATGGAAAATTAAACATATCCGTGTGACTTTTTTCTACCCATATAATGAGTTTTCAGAAAATGTTAAGCACTATATAAACTTTCAGGGTAAGAAAAATATTTAATTTTTTTTTTTAAACCTTAACCATAGTTAATCTGTACAGTGGTGAATATAAGTGTTGGAGCCCTGAAAAACAGTTTAAGCAGTTTAGCATGTTGTTTTCATTTGAGTCTGCTTAAAATTTCAGGGCCTGTGGTATTTGTCGAAACTGACAGGAAATTCTCTATTTTTAATGAGGAATAAGATAGTATGACATTTAAATATTATTAAGATTTCCATATCTGTGTGCACCGCCTTTGTTGGCATTATACTAAAGATTAAAAAAAAAAAATCCAACAAAGGGAACAATTAAATTGTTCTAAGAGTCCATTAGAGAAAGGACTGCTCTATGGCAAAAGCTGTAGAACATGATGCTATAATCACAGGTATCTGTGATAACTAGGCTGTGCTCTCATCTTCAAAAATTAAACCCTAGTTTAAAAATTGTAGCCAATTACCTTGTCAAAAGAGACGACTGGTATATAGCTGAAATTTTTGCTGATAATGCAGAAATAAGTAATTAAGCTCCAAGTTTGCCATGGCAATGTTTTGTATGCCTGATTGGTAGTGAAACAGTGAGATTCAGACTTGTTGCATCTTCTTAGTCTGGCGTGTGTGTATATACGTGTGTGTGTTGGCTGCTCTATGTTGTGACAATGTGTGATACCCACCACAGAGCTGACTCCAGGACATTATCACTAGCTTGAATTGCTCTTCTCGCTTTCTTCTTGAAAAGGATAATCCAGTACACCAGGGCAAAAGTAGCTGGGATAAAAATGCTCCAGCAAAACCACACTTTGTCCAGAAATTGACATTTGAGCTCAAGGATTTATTGCCAGAGCTGAATTAATTTCTCACATGGACAATACAGTGGACAGGGACTCAAAAAAATGGGCTTCTGTTTCTAGCTCTGCCACTACCCTACTAAAATGACTTTGGGCAAATTGATTTCTATTGCTTTTCTAATCCAAGACTCTTCTATCTGTTTAGTTTGTAAAGTCTGGGGGCAAAGGATCTCTCTTGCTACGTTAATGTCTACCACGTACCCTGCCCTTACTTCCAACCTCAGACTGTGCCTCTAAAGGCTGTTAACACAGGAATAATTGTGCACACTCCAGTGTATGTTAAGACAATTAGTCCAACAGGCAAGATATTGTATTTCATAAATCCCCAACTTAATCCTTAAGCCCCACGCACTCTGCACACTGTCTGAAGCAGGGACTTTCAAAATAAAACCACTAGGAGCTGTGGTACGTAGTTGTATCACGTGATCTTGATTCTGACACTTCACTTTGGAGTGCTTAACTCTTTAACCTTAATTCACTATTAGCATTTTTTTCTGCATTCCACCATCTTTCAATTAACTTGAAAGTGAAGATATAGGTTAACTAATTTTGTTTTGATGGAAAACAAAGCATAACAATTAAAAAAAAAAAAAAGTGAGATCTAAAACAATGACATAAAAATGTGTAAACATGAAGGAGTTAGATATTTTGCCTGCTGGGCTAGGGGGTTGGGTTGTTTCATGGGTCCCCTTTTCTTCTTTCTTCTTTCTTCCTTTACTCCCACTGGGTGCTGGAGGAGGGCATGCCCAGGAGCCAAGGAGCAGGGTTGCAAAATGGATCCATTGTGACAGGAATTGGGAAAACAAGTACAATAATCCATGTCCCTAAGAATATGTCAGGATGGATTTCTATTTCTGTCTGTCTGTGCAGTAGCTTTAAGCATACAGCTTTCTATCCCACAAAAAAAGAATGACATTGCATGTTTAGAGAGTATACATAGTACTTTCCTTTTCAATCCTTCAGTACATAGAACATAATGGCCACCAATAATTATATAAAAATATTTACCAAGTATGAGTTAACGGTGCAAAAAGTTAAAGTATTTACTATTAAAACTGGAGAAACTCAAAGTTTCTGAATTCCATGTAAGTAACTTCATTCTGCTAAGTAAATCACAGTAAATCTTCAAAAACCTTATTTTTCTAGAAGGGCCTTCTTTTACACTGTATTCTTCTCCATGACTTTCTGCTTTTAGAATAGACATAAATATAACTTGAAAGGACAAAGGATTACTCAAATTATCTCATTTTCAACCTTCTGTGCACAGGGTGACTTAGAATGTTATGGGTGTTATATATGAGGTGTTAATAGCGACCTCATCTTACTCTGAATATAACAGATATAGATGAACAGCCATGAGAATCATACTCAGAAAGGAGACAGCAACAAACACTGATCAATTTTGATCAAGATATGTGCCAGATAACTATCTTCCAGAGCTAAACAGGTTCTATATATCCTAAATTAAATTCATTATATGATTTTTTTCCTAGCATTTAAGGAATTAATTCCATAGATTTACAATATTCTTCTCTACTGTAGCCATATTAAGAGGTTAAAAATCTTGAAATAACCCTTTCCTGCCTGTGATTTTTGTAGAATCATAAGATTAAAACAGGAACTTTTTTCTTTTTTTCAAATATATATTGTGCATTTTATCATGTTCTAAAGATTTTCATATCAGAAAGAGTGGAAAATGAAGCTGAGGTTTTAACAAAGCTAGGATTTTGAGAAATATTCATAAGATTATGATTAGTTTCACCCAGTAAAAGCCAAGATATGGCAACACTCCACAACGCACTGTATTCCTCAAGTTCAGATGCGTATTCTCCCTCATGTTTTTTGCTATTGCCCTTTATCTCTAGCACACTGAAACAAACCTTGTTTCACATTATAAATGTAAAATAAATGCTTCCTCAACATGTATAAATTAAAAGCCAGGGCAGTGGAAAAGAGTAGTTTTCACACTGGATCTTTTCAGTGATCTCTGCTTTCTTGTGCATTGAATTCAATGTGATATATATCACTCATTTCTACCTTTGTAATTTTTCATAGATAGTGTTAGAAGGTGAGAATCCTTCCTTATGTGGTGTGGATACTTCAGGCTTTGGAGAACAACAATTTACTTACCCCTTTTCTTCCTTCATAGAACTTATATTTTTATCAAATATGTTGTGTAATGCAATTCCGCTCATTGAACTCTCAGTATCTGGAATGTAATTCTACCATCAAGTCTAATTTATAACATAACCCAAACCAAATTCCTATTTTGATTTTAGTTTTGATCTGAACTCAACAGCTCAGGTCTAGCTCTTGCTTTTATATCTCATAAACTTTTATGACCCTTTAAAATCTGTCCATGAGTATTTCATTTTCTGACTTCCTGTAGCTATGAACTTCCCACATGCTCAGAGAAGAGGCTTTTTTTTTTTTTTTTTTTTTTTAATCTGTCCCAGATTAGTCTGCCTGCATGGTCTGCATCATTCAGATAACATGCTAAAAAGCTTCCACAAGAGACAGAGTAAATATTTTGCTTCTTTTTCGATACTCCCTGTTTGTCATCTGCAGCTCACCATTCCTTCAGAGGACCATTATAGACCATTTGGTCACTGACAAACTGCAGTAGCAGGAGACTCATCTAAAGGTGGCAGCAAAAGCAGCTTTCTCTCTGGGAGAAATAAATTTTTGAACATAGAAGCTATGCCAATAGGGTAATGGTGAAATTTGGACACAAACTACTTTTCGTTTTAATAGAGCCTCCTAATATAGACATATTTCAAATTATATGTAAGAAATAGAATTAAGGTAAAGGTGATATTGGGCTCCTAAATACTGAGAGGCAGGTTTTATTAGCTCAATCATGGGACTATGGTAATGAGAATGTTAATGTTTCCAGGACTTTGGTAAGTATTTCTAGACAAATCTCCCCTGCCTTTTATAGATGTACAAGTCTGGGTCAGTACTACTTCATGGCTGTCTGGGTCGGGCATACCTGAATTGCATAGGTATGGACTATGACTGTCTTTTCTGTTCTGTTCTTGCAATGTCTGGTACAAAGGGAACCTTGTACCTGAGAAGGCTTTCTAGGCTGCTTGGTAGTACAAACATCAAATAATATCACCTTAAGATTCCTTTATAACTTCTAGGCTAAAAGAAGTAATGTTAGGTTTTTGTTCCTAAGTCTTGAAGCTTTTATACTATACAAACCTGTAGAGATTAAAATTGAAGCTGGTGGAAGGGTTTTTTTTACTTTTTTCTTTTTCTTTCTTAATAGTGAAAACTTTGCATTTTATGAAAATAACACTTAAAATGAATAACGATTACATTTGTAACAGTAATACCTTAAATCCAAATTATGTTGGATATTAATTTTCTTCTGCTTCCCTTCCCTTCCCTTCCCTTCCCTTCCCTTCCCTTCCCTTCCCTTCCCTTCCCTTCCCTTCCCTTCCCTTCCCTTCCCTTCCCTTCCCTTCCCTTCCCTTCCCTTCTTTAGTGTCCAAGAAAGAGAAAAGCAAAGGAATAAAAGAAGGAGAAGACAATTTATATTTTTACTGAAAGATCGGGGAAGGGTAGAGAATGTATATTCCTATTTTGAAACATCTCTAATTTCAGCCAGGATTCATGGTACAATCAGGAACAGGTGGAGAGTAATGGCACAGTTGTAATAAGCTCACATCGACAGCTCTGCTGAACTGCCGTATTCTAGATAAGCAGAAAATTCAGGAGGGTTTCAGATAAATGTATTGCAGCTATCCAGCCTGAGCTAATCTAGGCACACAGTTTTGCATTTCTGGCAAGTAATTTGTCAACAAAAATAGGAAATTGATGTGCAGTCCTTGGAGAACTGGTGTATTGTGTGCTTGCACTGTACTGCCTGTATCCTGTAGATCCTACATTTCTAATGGACTTGCCTGTCCAGCATGGTGAACCAAAACAGAGTTAATACTAAAGAGTGAATATTAAATATACAATCTGGAGCCCTCCTATCCTTAATATTCGAAAAAGTGAGAACTCCAATAAGGCCTTTGTTTAGCTACCAGGTGCTGCAAACAGCTGCCACCAAACTAAATCCTACAGACTGTGCTGCTGATGCCTCTCCAGCTCTGAGGCCAGATGAAAGCCATCCTGCTGCAGGTGTCCACTTCACTGACACAAGATGAATGTGCTCAGTATGTCCAGGCAGATGAGCCATTGCTGTCTTTAGCCATATGGTCTGCTGTAAAGAAGTATTTTCTCCACCACTTCCAGCTCAGAAGTTTTGGTTATCAAGGCTGAAACTGCCAGGCCATTGCTTGCTCAGCTCTTCTGGTGCACTGGGCCTGTGTCAGGACGTGTGAGGGCTACCAGAGGCACAGCAGGGCTCTGGCCAAAGCTTATGTCTTGGTGAGGGGACAGACTCAGGGTATACCATTTTCTAGGGCTACACTGTGGCCTTTCTCCTGCGAGTCTTTCAGCTGATTTAAGACTGACTATCCAGCATAAGCTTTGTGATAAGGTACAAAAGGGAAACAGGGCCATCTTGGCATCAGCAGGCCACACAAAGGCTCTGAGGCAGGTTGGCAGGATGATATGGTGCTGAGGCAGCCTGGTGGCAGCAGTCAGTGCACAGATGGCAGCAGGGCAGTTCAGAGACGTGATGAGAGCAGAAAAGGCTGTGTCCAGCCCAAAGGGAGACAGACTTTGCACAGACATTAGATTTGAATGCACCACTGCATGGGGAATAAGAAAGGGCCATGGCAGCCCACAGCTGGCGCTGAGGCAGCGCGTGGGCCTCTCACAGCCCAAACATGACACTGAGACAGTGTGTGGGCCCCTCACAGCCCAGAGATGGCACCGAGACAGCACATGGGCCCTTCACAGCTCAGAGATGGCACTGAGGCAACATGGGGATGGGACAGAAATTAGAGAAAGTGATGAATGCTGAAGAGGGCCCAAAAATGGCTTGAGGCATTTTGTAGGCCTCAGTCAGCCCTGGGGCTGCACTGAGGAGATTTGCATCTCAGGCACATCCAGCTCCACTCTCCTGCCCCGCAGACCGGCAAGAAGAGCTCTTCGAGCACCTTGCTCTCCAAAGACTGCAGAAGGATCTGCCCTCGTTTTCCCTGTGCTAAACATGACAAATGGTAAGTTGGGGAGTTCAAATGGTTAGAAGGGAGGTGGTTAGCTCTAAGATGCAGCTAGAGGGGAAGCAGAGCTTTTGTTAAGCTGTTTGAGGATGGGACCTTGCCTCACACAGATTGCTCATTTACTACATGTTGTCTTTGCCAGATTGTTCTGTGTGCCCTTCTGTACCTTTCCAGTCTTCCCTGCATTAACAAACATCAATTCAGTGCTGCATATGGGCAGCTACAGTCAGGTGTTAATACCTCCTGGAGTGCGGGCCTATGTGGACCTAGGTGTCGCATGATTACTGTGACCAGGCACAGAGGGAGGCTGGAGGAGACTCAGCTGTGGTCTGGGAGCTGTGTTAGAGCACAATTGTGTCTGAAATTATATGCCTCCTTGAGAGAAAGTCTAAAACCTATTAATATGAATTTCAGGAACTGCCAGTTCTGGGTTAACATTTCTGTATGGTCAAGGATATTTCCAGCATAAAGGTATCTGAGCAGATGCCAGCTGACCACCTCCAGATTCCTATGAGGCTATTGGCTCTTAATCAGTAATCATGAAAATGGAGATCTTTTTGGCTTTTAGTGATCACTGGTGCTGTGTTGTTGTTAAGTGATAAGTTGCATCTGCTGTTCTTCTGCGTTGAGACATGACACAGGATATTTTGCCTGCTGCATACACAGAAAAGGTAGGAAGATATGTAAAAATAGTAAAAGTTTTATCTCCTGAACAGCTTCCACCACCTCATCATGGTATCTATTAAGAATGGAGTGCTGCTCAGTAGCCTTAAAATTGTCTGTGGCATCAGCTGGTGATTCTGATGTTAAAAGGGTCGTTGTTATACAGCTAATGGGTCTGAATATGAGGACGTACTTCAGCCACGTGTTTATGTTAAGCAAGTATGTTTTGTTTTTAACTGTACATCTGCTGGACATTGCACAAGCCCCAGCCTGCTCCTCAGTAGCAGCAAGCTGCTGGTCAACATCCACAGTTTGGTGGCGAGGGGCGCTTTTCTCAGTGTCTGATGGGGCCTGGCTTGATGCAGGTGGCAGGGTGCTTTGCCTGCTCGTGCAACCTGTATATTTTCTAGTGCTTTTTGGCCACCTGGCTGAT
Organism: Cygnus olor; assembly: GCF_009769625.2. Taxonomy (NCBI): domain Eukaryota; kingdom Metazoa; phylum Chordata; class Aves; order Anseriformes; family Anatidae; genus Cygnus; species Cygnus olor. The sequence goes on from NC_049175.1 coordinate 18,792,812, forward strand.
TCTTTGCACCCCAAGGAAACTGAGAAGTGAACGTGAGCAATTGTTTAAAATCAAATTTTCAAAACTACCTAAATTGGGCTGCTAAATTTACAATGTAAAACCAAACACCAATTTGACACATACTTCAGCCATGCTGTAGGTAGCATCTGTAGTCACTACTGGGTTCTCATTCCTTCTTGACCCTGATCATCACCCTGTGGAAAGATTCATGTTTCAATTTACTGCTATACCAACCAAAATGTTAAGCCTTTGGGAACACGATCATTAGAGCTGGCTGGAGGAGGAATTGATTTTTTTTTTGTTGAAATACAAAAGAGACTTGTACTACAGTTTTGGGAAAAAGTCTGTAGAGCTTCACTGGAATTCTGATAGCATAGCTAGGATCTGAATTTTTGAGCCAAAAAAATGGCTTTAGATCTTTTTATTTTTATTTTTTCTTCAAGTAAGTTCGGAAAACAAAGATCGATATTTGACTTCAGAGTGTGAAAAAAAAAGAATAATTGATTGTAGAGAATTTCTCTCTGTGGGGACTGGTCTTTCCCCTTCCCTACTATTTCATTTGATTATGGATGAAGTCCTGTATTCAGTGAACTTGGAATTATAACAAGGACCTTGTATTTAGATGACTTAAGAGCAGCACACAGTTGCAATTACCTTAACACATAGGTGAATAAGTTTTCTAATGTGTTCACACCACATGCTTGTTCAGTGGTTTGTTTTACTTTAAGAAGAGAAGTACAAAATATCATGAGCTTAGGAGACATCAACAAAACAAGGAGAGAATATGGGGGGTTCTGAAAGGAATAAGACATAACAACTGTAAGATGACAGAAGCCAGTGGGGAGTGGTAAAATGAGAGGATGTCACAGGAAACCTAAGAGTTTAATGACATGCATCTATGGATGGATGGAGTTCGCATGGACCCAGACCTCAGATCTGATCCAATTGCAGCCCAGTTCTAATGAAAAAGGCTATAAATCAGTCCCAGGATTCTGATGAATCGTGCTTTGTGCTCATGGTCTGTGATATAACCATCAGTTCTTGATGGAATTATAACCATCCTGCTCACACTCACCTGCTATTTTCTCTGTATTAGGTTAACAATAGTAAATAAACTGCATATTAGATTTCAAGCTGAGCTGTTCGTGCCGAATGAATTCGTCTTGCCCACAGGCTGCCTTAATTTAAAACATATGTATTCATTTAAACCATGTTGCTTCCATACATTAAGCTTCTGTTGAGACAATATTCAATATTTTGTACAGACATATAGTTTGCTATGAGTTTGAATCAAAAATGTTCTCTGATAGATTTATTTATTTTTTGTGGAAGGTGGAGTGATAGAAATGAGGTGGACCATGATGGCTTTGTACAGCACTTAAAATTAGCACCTGAGAACAACACAAGACACTGTCTTTTCTTGTATGGGCAAAACCTTCACTAAAATCAAAGAAAGTTTTCTTTAATTGCAGGAAAGATGGGATTCTTGTTTAGTGAAAATACAAGTGAAGTCAGGAGGACCATTGTATGATAGTGTATTTATCTCATGCAATTGCATGTGTCCCAGAACACAGACAGGTATTTTCAATTGATCCCAGTTCTAAGGCATGAAAGAATTTTGTATGATGGGGCAACCCTGGCTATACGTACAGACTGGGCGACGAGACACTGGAGAGCAGGCCCGCAGAGAGGGATCTGGGGTTGTGGTTGACAGCAAGTTGAATATGAGCCAGCAGTGTGCCCTGGCAGCCAGGAGGGCCAACCGTATCCTGGGGTGCATCAAGCACGGCACTGCTAGTCGGTCGAGGGAAGTGACTGTCCCGCTCTACTCTGCGCTGGTGCGGCCTCACCTCGAGTACTGTGTGCAGTTCTGGGCACCACAGTACAAAAAGGACATTAAACTGTTGGAGAGTGTCCAGAGGGGGGCGATGAAGATGGCGAAGATGTCTTCCCTAGAGGGGAAGACACACGAGGAGCGGCTGAGGTCACTGGGCCTGTTCAGCCTGGAGAAGAGGAGGCTGAGGGGGGACCTCATCGCAGTCTACAACTTCCTCGCAAGGGGGAGTGGAGAGGCAGGTGACCTATTCTCCGTTATCACCAGTGACAGGACCCGCGGGAACGGTGTTAAGCTGCGGCAGGGGAAGTTTAGGCTGGACATCAGGAAGAGGTTCTTCACCGAGAGGGTGCTTGCACACTGGAACAGGCTCCCCAGTGAAGTAGTCACTGCACCAAGCCTGTCTGAATTTAAGAAGAGATTGGACTGTGCACTTAGTCACATGCTCTAAACTTTTGGGCAGACCTGTGCGGTGCCAGGAGTTGGACTTGATGATCCTTATGGGTCCCTTCCAACTCGGGATATTCTATGATTCTATGATTCTATGTAAAATAGAGTTTCTCCTAAGAAGAAATAAAGAAAAAGAAACACAGCCTGGTGGCAGACTCCAAAGAAATTATTTAGACCCCTAAAAATGAGTTCTTTTCACAAGTGCTGAGTACTGCCAACCCCCACTGTTGTTATGATACAGCTCCTAAGACTGGACATTGTTTGACTGCATGTTCTTGCAAAGAAATACTAAGAATATGCAGTAGGTCAAAGTGGCTCTTTATCTTTGTGCAGAGATAAGGGCTGCTGTTCCTCCTAGGAAACAGTGTCTTAGAAGCGGAAGGCTGTGCTTCTTATCATTCAAGTATGTGCCATAAAGGGGTAAAAATAGGGACATTGAGGATAAGAAAGATGAAACCAAGGCACCTGCTACCCACAGAAGGAAACTTGGGAATGAGATGAGATGGAGAGTCTCGTCTGTTTTGGAAACTGCAAAACTTCACTTAGAGGAGTAAATAATTTGCATTAAAGTGATCTGCAAAAGCCTCTGAGATTACTGACATGAGAAAAGGCTTGCAGAATTTAGACTCCTGACTTTATCATGCAGACCAAATTCAGCTCACTGAGTTTTACAAAAGTTGAAAATGTCAGAATTGGATGACAGAGTTATATGTCTGTATCTATTAAATGTATACAGGACATCCTCAATCCCATAGGCTGCTTTGAAGATACTTTGGTTTGTGACCTGAACTGATTTAAGAGAAAAGTTCAAATAAGGTATTCAGATTATATCACTGTTAGAAATAATGCATGGTTCTTTCAGTCTCACAAAATTTTAATTCATGATACATAATGCAGACTATTTACAGTGATTGCCATTTTTTAAATGCCAGCTTTCCTTCAAAAGAAGCAGCACCAACAGCTAGCCCAATGCTGTGCTCCAAACCTTGTTTGCAAGGATTTTCATTTGCATTACTAATGTACAGATTTACAGAGAGCAGAAAGGGGTGTATTCTTAGAGCTTCTGCCTTGTATACTACCTGCAGCCACATTCCGCCACTTTCATCCCTTCATAGTTATATATCAACGTGGGTACCCCAGCATCATCCTTATACAGAATAGAGATGGAATCCAATTTGGTTGGTACACAGCAGGCCTTAGAAGCTTTCTTCGGGTTTTGGAGGTGCACCAGAGTTTGGACAATAGCGTGTTTTGTTGGGGTAACGTTATCTGTCAGAGGGAAGAAGCAACCTCCTTTGCACTCAAAAGCCTCATAGTCTTTGGGAGCGATGATCCAGGAATCCCAGCCAATCTCCTCGAAGTTCACATGGAGGGAAGTTCTCCGGCAGTGGTTGGCTACGATGCTTCTCTTGCTTCTGGAGGAATGCCGGCGGGGCCCAGTGACGGCCTTTCCCTCTCGTGGTTCTTCTTCAGACGAAGTGTTGTTCTTTCCTAATTTATTTAGTACATTTTCTTGTTCATGAACAATCATCTCCCGGAGCTCCACTTTGGTCTCTTTTGTCCCATTGCTGCGGTCATTGGAGAACACTATTAACAGGGGCAGATTTTTTTTGTCAGGAGTAACACTGATATCCAGCTTCCCACAAGTGAAACCACCCAGAGCCTTACTCTCTATAACAACCTCTAGCTTGTTTTTAGTCTTCAGTTTGTCTGCCCTGACCCATCTTTTCACAGCGCTGGACACTTCAAACATCTCCCAGCCACACTCCTGGATATTGTGGGAAACGAGGAAAGATTTTGTGCTTTCTGGGTTTTCCCAGTGGTCTCCATCTAGAACATCATAAATGACCATGTTGCCTTCCAGTCTAGACAGAGACCCAACTTCCCTGTGACAGGAGATAAAAATTCTCAGTTCAGCTCTGGTGATTTCCTCATATCGTGGAATCGAGATGTTGAAGAGCAAGATGTGTTTCTGAAATGGATTTTCTTCTGGTGAAGCTAAAGAAACAACATCTGCAATAGGAAATTAAAACACGTGGTTACAGTGCTTCTGACTGTCCAAATAACTTGCTTTTCAAAGATGCAGGGTATATTTTGGGCGTGAAATAAGAACATGGTTACCTAGCAATAAAAAAATAATACTGTCTTCTGGCCAGGTTTCAGGGGCAGAGGGCGAAAAGTCAAAATGGAGGTCCCTGATGGTGGTGGTATTTTCACCAAGATTTCATGGTCAGGTGAGTATGGGGAGGAGTGGAGGGATAGCATCAAGAGTCTGCCTAGAAGAAGGTGTGGGTAGTGCTGGTCAATAGTAGGTGTGTAAATAAAGCATCTAAAGTGTTCAGATTTAGCATTTTCCTGAAGAGATTTTTACAGAAAGGATTCTCAAAAAAAGCTGTGGGAATTTACCACTGATCATCGTGCAATGGGATGAACTGCTCGCCTAGTATGGAGAAGTATAGTACGTACTTGTCTCTTTCTAAGAATTAGTTGTGCTGAGGCTTTTGCCTCAGCTGTCTTCAGATAGCTTTGAAAGCAGCTTGGGTGACTGAGAGTTAGGGGAAATAGAAAAGCGTTTGAAAAACCTGAATCAAAGCTTGAGGGTCTGTCTAATTTGGCACTTGGTGATAAACAGCCTTTCATGTCTGGGTCTGTTCCAGGCAGGACTCACTGAGCTTGTGTGATATATATATATATTTTTCCTGCAAATGTATGTGCAGTACCAGCAATCTGCCTTGGGAGGGGCAGATATTTGGCTGGAAGATCATATTGGTAATGTTTTAAAGTGATCACTGACTGATGTCTATTTAATGGTCAATGTAAGATAATTACTCAAGCATCATTTAGGGCAATTTTAATTGGTTACTTTTGACACTTGGCTACTTTTTACACTTTTTCAGCATTTACCCTCTAAAGCAGTCTGAGAGGAAAGTGGGATGTGGGAACTGTAATCTAGCTGTTATACTGTCTAGCTGTAATCTGGCTGTCATACTGTTAAGGTTTCTTTCCATTTCAGGACTAGGGTCACTGATTTGAGAGAGGTCCCTATAGTGCTGTTACCTGCATATGTCTATTTTTTTATATAAACAGATTCTCCATGTTGCATTTCTATCCCAAGAATTGCATTTACTTATAACTATTTTTTACTGCTTCTTGAGGTAGAGCTTTCAAAAATCTATTTATTGTTACACAGATCTTGATCTTTTGTTGTTGTTGTTGTTGAGACAAGCTTGACTACCACTTTCGCTGTAAATCTGCCTGCCTAAACCAGAATCTGTGGGGAGCACTGCTGTTCCTTGCTTGGATCCAGAGACAAATTTCTCAGCTGGCTACTGTGTTTTTAAGGATGATAGGAGCCTGCCAGAAAGAAGAGCTTTCTTGCATGGATGTCTCAGTTATAGATGATCAAAAGTATTCTAACACAGAAGATCAGTGACAAATCTCTAGCTTGGAGAAATGTGGTTCATGTAAATGCTGTATTCAGGACATTGTCTCAATTGATGCATTTGAGAAGAGAATATTGTACAATAAGAACATCAAAGAAGAAAACTTAAGGTAATGGTATTTTTTAAAGATGAATGAAATGATGGAGCAAGACTACAGTCCAAAATTTTAACCTGCTTAGTTTCTAAATAATCTGTGGAAGTTAGACACTCAGTTTCCTCAGAAATTCAAAATAATCTGAGTAACTGCTGTCCATATACTTCTTTAAAAATTCTAGTCCACATATTCAGGACTTCTCCTACCTTCAGTACTGAAGCTCCTCACAATGTTGGATGCGGGGATGGAGGACTTGTCCGCAGTGTATCTGTTGTATAAATCAATCATGAACTGTGGTGGTTCTTCCTTGGTCTTCACTTGTGAGGGGACCCTTGATAAATTCGAACTCCTTAGTAAATCCGTCTTCATATTCTCCAGGAAAGATTTAAAGTCAAAATGGGTCTCATCTTCCACTTCCCCAGGATCGTGAATGGGTGCGTCAGACTTTCCCATAGCTGATAACTTGTCCCAGTTTTCCAAAGGCTTGCCTCTTGTCAGACAGGCAATGATATTGAAAACAGACAGTGCAGCTAATACTCCAAAGTAATGCATTTCTTATATATTTACTTTCTGATGGAGAGACGAGAGGACAGGGGTATTTTAGCTGATTAAAAATATTGTACCATTACAGACAGAGGAAAGGAGATGGAAGTCAAACAACTGGAATGCCCTTTGCAAATAACTTTCTTGTGTTCTTTTCACAGTCTGCTTCAAACCCCAGCCTCTTGTCAGTTGTCAAGCAGATTGGTTGTACACTTGCCCTTATCTGAGTCATTGATGCCATGCTTCAGCTTCTGTTATCTAGCAAAGCTCTTAGTTAATGAAGATTCTGTAAACATCTGACAAACACATATGGCTGGTGGGAAGGACATTGTATATTGTAAAGAATCCACATTTCACTTAAGGGTCATCATTGCTTAATTACACTCTTTTGTCATTTCCTTTCCAACACAGACAGAAGCTTTCTTAGGGACGTTGAGAATTACACAGTTTTCATCAAGACTAGAAAACAGAGATCTAGAACAAAAATCCTCTATTGACTGTTAGTAAACAACATCTCACAAATCTCTGTCACAGTCCCTTAACCTGCCATCAGAAAATCTCCAGTAATTTGATGGAGACCTGCGATTCTGCAAGACATGATCTCATGGCAGTGCAAACAACCTTAAAACTTCTTTCGTTTATCAGCCAAGAGCTATTATTTGTACACAGTGAAATATCTGTTTTGTGTCAAGTTTGCTTCATGCTGTTTGCAGGCCTGTCCATTTGGAGTTTGATTCCTTTGGTAGATGGAAATTAATTATTGTTTTTATAGTATCTTACGTAATGTATTTCTTAGATTCTTGATGGTCAGTCCAGTCCCAGAGCAACCAGTCATTATTTCAGTGACCTCAGAATAAAGACAGAACTAAGCCTTCTAAGGCTATGTGGAAAGTAAGAGGTCTCTGTGAAGATAAGGAAGATTATCTATGCAGATAATGTTACCCATGAAAAGAAGTGGCCAAGAGAAAAATACAAGTCTGATGATATCATTTCTCCTGATACAGAGGAAAATAAAAAGTGTATTTATAAGCAAAAATGGCACTTGTTATTTATCTGAATGAATCTCATTATCTAATCTAGTGATACATGTTCTGTCAGTATTATTAATGCATCATTTTTCTAAGCACAGTTTAATCCACACTGCACATGTGCCACAAAGTCTGAATAGCATTAGGAGATCTTACATTGAAAAAAAAAATCGCAAAGATACAGACAAGATTTTGTCCTTTCTTCTCTAGTTTTGTAGCAGGGCATACACGGTGTTTAAAGTGAGCCCAGACTTCTCAAATGCTCACTTATGTATCTGTTCAATTGACAATTGGGATCCGAGAGTCTGGTTAACTATGTTCCTAAGCTGTAAAGTGAGAAAGGATTGCTTTGCACTGATCCTGTTCTCCTGAATTAGCAAGATTGGTTTGTTTTACTCAAGGCCCTTGTATCTTCTACCTGTGTGCAAGAGCCTGATGGCTTGTGTTTGGCTAAAGCATAACTTTTCAAGGGTCTCCAGAATCTATCTGAAAATGTCAAAAAAATTTTTTTTTTTTCTTTTCACTTTTTGTAGCACTTTTTCCAGAAGATTATCACTCACACTTAAAAAAAAATCCTGGTACTTCATTTATTGTTTCATTGTGTCTGCCTTTACCTTCTAGACACTAGTTCTTTCCTGCTGGCTTAAGGAGCCCCACAGTGCAGGCATTTCCCCCCCATCAAAGTACTTGCACAGTGTAATCGAGTTACTTCTCAGTTTGCTTTCTGATAAAATAAACAGTTAGAGAATGTATCTTACAGAACGTGTCTAAAAATGCACCAACTCTTCTTGTTTCTCTGTTTGTGTCAGAATTTCAGTGCCTTTTTGAAAAGGTGAACACTGGGGCTACACATGGTTTTCTAGTGGCAGTCCATCAGTACCACATGCAAAAATAAAATCTCCTTTTCTTCTGGGGTTTGCTCCACTGTGCATCTTTTAAGGCTTTCATGTAGCTCTTTTTACGTAGCATCACTGTGGATGCTCATATAATGCTGTAAGACCATGACAACCACCAAAACTGTTTTAAAATCATGATTTTCAAGGGTGCAATCTTCTGCTCAGTAGGAACAGCCTCCATTTCTTGTGCCTAGGTACAACGTTCTGCATCTGTCTACCTTGAAATGAGTTTTGATTATATAGAGTGCAGCTAAATCAAGATGTCTATACAAATACCTCTCTCCTAAACGCTCCTATGCAAATGCTGTGGATGTTGTCATATATAGACTTCCAGTTCATATACAAAGATGTCACATAGTGTCAGGCCAAGTGTCATCTTTGCAGAAACTTTACAATGAACAGTTTTATTCAGTGACAATTGCTTTTGAAAGCTGCTCTTTGAGGTTTGGCAGTGAGACAGTTGTTAATTCATTTGATAAACAAATACATTTATATTGTCCAGTGGTTCCTTCTAACTGTGCTGCCTTGTAAAAGTGAAGTGAAACAGTCCACAAAAAGCTAAGTACATTCTACCTGTTGCTTTTACCTCTGACAATTAAACTGTGATCTCAAAGAATGAAATGAATTTTGTTTTAGAAAAAAATGTCCTTTAAGCTTCGCTGACTAGTATCAGCTGTTTTCCTGGCTTATCTGTCTTTAATCATCCAATATTACTATATCCTCAATTCTTTCAAGATTAATTAGTGGGATTATCTTAACCTGCTATTTTAAGTGTTTGTCAATGTAACTTTCTCAAGAAATTTAGACATTGAGTGGAATGGTTTATAGGATGGTCATAGAGACCGAAAAGGCTGTTGGAAGAGAAGAACCAAGAGAGCAGTGATGCTGGTGTTTTCCAACAGCAGCTGACTGCATTTGTGCCATTTTAAAAATATTTTAAAGTGTTTAATGCAAAGCTTCCTTTTCTGAAGGAAGATTAGATGTCTAAATACCAAAGACACAGAAAGTAGTAGCCACTTCTAAACAAATAGTGGTTAAAGGCCTTGGTAACATTTGAGAATTGACCGATACAGCTAAACCAGAAAATGCATTGTGACAAACATGGGTTTCTACTCGAAGTTACACTATTCCCCTAAATGAAACAAATTTTACTAATAAGAGAATTGTCTTGTTTGTGTAGTAAGGGAATGCCTTGATAGCTATGTCACTTACGGGTGTAATTTTTGTTTGCCTGTGCTAAATTGTAAAGTTATGCCAACAAACCTTTAAATGCATATTAGATCTTTAAAGGTTTTCTAGGTATCCTAAAGAGTGTAGGAGTAGTGTTTTCCCTTATATCCTATAGACCTTACAACAGATTGTACGATGGTATCTCTATTTTGTAATTGCTTGCATGGCACATCTTGGAAAGCAAATTTGTACTCAGTGACTAACTCAAGATACAGAAAAGATTCCCAGAGGAGAACAAAATGCAAAAGACCATATCATAAATACACTACACTAATATGTCATTCTGTTCACAGTTGAAACTAAATGGGATCAAGACGACCTACAAAGAAGGATAAATCTTCATGTAGAACAGAAATGGCAATGGCTTAACGTACTTTGAAAAGTGTTATGCTTATGGCTGTTCTGTAGGAACAAATGATGGATTTCTGAGAAGTTTCTCATTTTTCTTTATGCATCAGCATTACTCTGTCAACATTAGTTGAGTGTCTCTTGATTTATAAAGACACAAGACCCTACATTTTTAAGGGAGGTCTTTAATAGCAACAGTATGCAAAGGTTTGTCCTGGTAGTACCCGTGTAAATCCCTGTAATGCTTTTGGAGAAGAAATGCCTAGCAGGATCCTTGACCTTTTGGCAATTACTACAAGGTCTTAGAGGTAACTACCACTTAATGAGAGCTGTTGGGAGGAACTGGGAAGAACTGTTGATAGAGTAACCTTGCAGACACTCCCACGTACGCAGAATCTTAGTTTGGTGTAGGTTAGCAGGAAGGGCCACATTTACACACCCCTGTTGTCTGGGAATCTGCACCCCATGAATATGGAATATTTATGGTAGAAATTACCTAGTGCCTTAGCTGGAGAGGAGCCTTCCAGGTCAAGTCATTCATCTGAGGGTAGTGCGCGTTTTGTCCTTTTGTGTGAGCAATACCGCTCTAATAGGATAAGGTGGTACAGAAGGTTGGACTGTCCCTTGAGTAAGAAAGGCTCCACAGCTCGCTCTCTGTGCTACCTCACAGACCTCCGAAGTTTGTTCTGCTCCTGCTCTGCCCAGGTGGTCATACAGCAGGTGGGTGAAAGCAGAGCACATCACCAGCACATCCTGGCATGCAGGGATGCAGAGGAAGAGAATTGAGTGGCTCAATAAGGGAACAGCAGGTCTTAGAGGAGTGCTGCAGTTACAGGGGCTACCACAGATGCATCAACAGAGGATTATGCAGGAGTTAGAGGGAAGCAGAGTTATTTCTGTTAAGACTTTTAATGGAACAACTGCCAAAGATTGTGTCCCATTTTGAAGTTCACTGTTGGAAAAAGAATTTAATGAAAGTTCTGGAAAGACTTCAGAAAAGAGCCATGAGAAATTGTTTTGAGACTTGGAATAATAAGAAATCAAAGTATCTATTTAAATCTTAGCCAAAATGTAATTTGACCTTGCTCTATATACTAAAAATACACAGTGAAAGTATTTTGGATAATAGACAAAAGGGATCTAATAAAAATAGGTTACAGTAAAATCCAGTGAATTGAAGCTAAAGCTTAATAAATTCAGACTAGGATTAAGCCACTGCACTTGAACAAAGAGCACTAACTTTTGGAACAACTACTCATAGTCCAGTAGAGATAGTCCATCACTTGAAATTGTTGAAGCCAAATTTATGCAGGTTTTTCAAAGGTATTTCCAAGCTCAAAACAGAAGAACCATAATACATGGTGCAGAAACTACTGAGCAAAGCTCTTCAAACTGTGCTGTGCAGGAGGTCAGTCTAGATGATCAGGGTATTCCATTCATGCTTTAATCTATTGAAGCACATTATGACAAGCTTAACATGCATTTACGTGTTTCCATCTAATTACCACAATGTAGCAGAGTGGATTTATAGAAAGACAATTCAACTATTTTTAGATACTACTGTACCTTTAATTTATTAGCTTTTGTTAAAAGCATGTAACAATCTAGAGGATATAAAGTATAATTTACAAAAATATAAATCTTGGTTATTTTATTTTTAGTATTTCAACATTATTATATAGTAGGTGTTACTCAGAGCATATGTTTAACAACTTGAAATTATATCCAGCAAACCAAAATTGTGGGATATTATATATGTCTTTTGTAGAACAAATTATATATTAGGGAAGGGTAACCCAAAATGGCTGTATTATCATACTGTATATATGAAAGCTTATACAGTGCACTATACTTGCATCCTGAAGAAAATATACATATTAAGCCCTTTATTACAGCATTTTTCAGTATAAATATGCAGATTAAGAGAATGAGTGTTTTAGGCAAAAAGTTTCAATCTGTTTACAAAAGTGATATTCTAAAACAAGCCTGCCTTTGCAAATTCACTTCCCATCTCCTTGGTTAACTGAAGAGATAAAATAGTCAGTAAAAACAGTGTATAAAAACATATTTTAGTCCATTGATTATGGAAAACTTTACATTTAAATTTCTTACTAAATATCATGTTTCTTGGCTAGGTGGGTTAGGAAGATACTTGTAAAAGTACTGAACTCCTGGAAGGTAAATATATAAGACAGATGGTGATCGTAAGACATATCCTTGCAGGTGAGCACGGGTATCGTTTTAACCTCTCCGCATGCTTTCTGTGGAGGAATTGCAGGGATTGTAGAGGAATTGTAAGTATCAACACAAGTGGATTCATCTCCCATTCACAACTTTCCCAGTGTGGTCAGGCAGGACCGGTAGGTAGGTCTTGTTAGAGATGTGTCTGTATGAACTTATCGGCAGGCACAGGTTTCCACCGACATATTGGGATATACCTTCAAAACAACATTTTTATTGTCATCTAAGAACAGGACACTGAGGGAGCTCATTTTGTCAGGAACGCAGCAGGGCTCTGGGATGCCAGGAATGATTCCCACTGCTTTTACGATGCTCTGGATTGTAGCATGGTTTGATGGTCGGACAACCTGGAACAGAGAAGGAAATGGTTATTGCTTCATTTATGAGAAGCTGCTTTCCCAAAGCAGCTTGGAAAATGACACAATTATGTTATTTTTCTTGAAAAAATTAATATATGTGATTGAGTCACAGGGCCATGCAACATAACCATGCCCTCACATTTTCAGCTTTTCTGCAGAGCATGTATCCAAGTTTGTACTTCCTATGCTGCCTTCATAAATACCAGAGGAGGGCACTGGTGGCACAGCCAACAGTCAGTAGCTTAGAAAAAGAGCAATGTCCATGGCTGCACCTATTAAATGCTGGAGACAGGCATGCAGGGAAAAGGGCTAAGGTGGGGCAGACTTCTCAGTTGCAAGATGTGCTCTCGTGTTCTTAACCTCTTGTCTGACTGAGAAAATTGGCTACTGTATTTCCAAAGTAAATATGTTCCAGTACTGTTTCTCCTCACGAACACTGACCTGGAACTAGTTACTTTTTCCCTGTACTAATTACTCTGATTTAAAAGAGTGCTCCAGAAACAGCCTCAACAGAGGGAAGTTGCTCTAGAGTAGACAATCTCACAGAGACTTTTCAGATCATAAGCCCTTGCAAACTCGTACTGTTACCTACAGTTTCAGTAGTTTTCAGCAGATTTGGTGTACATGGCATCTGGGGGACAACAAAGAAGGACTTCGCAAATCTCAACATGGAAGCAGATACTTTAAGTGAAAAGAATTTAATTAAATTAAAGCTTTCAACTGTTCCTTAACTTAAGTGACATCATTTGAGTCATTACAAGGATGGACTGTGAAATCATCCTTTCTGCTTTGGTGTTTCAAGACAGCATACATATCAAGACAGTCCCAACAAGTGACCAATCTTGGAAAGAGCCTTTCTGTAATTAGCATGTGTTGACATAATTAGCAACAGTTGCTCTCTTAGATTTCAAAGCTGTCCAAAATCAAACAGCAGTGAATTAGCCTTGCAGCTGCTGCATGAAGTAGAAATAAGCTTCTATCCACATTGGCCATGCCTGCAAATCTGGACAGCAAGAGAGACAGAAGTAGCCTTCATGTATATAAGCAACTGCAGAGTTTAGAAATTCAAAGAACTGGAGCTTCTAGAATCTTAACTCTTGCATTAACCTTTATGAAAAAGCTCCTCAAGTACTTCTAGCTCCTTTATTATTTTATAGTGTTACTTGAAAGAATCACAGATCTTAATGGGCTACTGAAAGAATTTGTTGACCCCATGCAACACACAACCATCACTGCCCTCAGTGCCAGTAGCTGTCATGTAGAACTCCTTTTTATGAACCTGCAGAAGATCCTACTAGGACCTTCTCCAGCCATACAGTCTCTAGGATCTGCAGGGAACAAACAGATGTGAGCCAAGTCTAGTGAGAGCAGCTGTCACCCCTGAAACCAGTTAGAAACAATTCAGCCTGAGTAAATCAAGCTACCAAGACGACAGCACTAATTAGGTTTCTAATGCCTGCAAGCGTACACATTATGAGCAACAATGCTTAAAGAGAAAGCTGCTTATTATGGACTATTACTTTATAGAAAATCTGGATGCCTGAGCCCTACATCCACAGTGGAGCCAAGCAGCACACCCATCCCACATCCAGCCAGGCTCCAAATTTTCCAGCCCTTCTGGAAATCTGGCCCAAGTGCTTAGTGATCTTGGGTTAGGCTTCACATTAGCCTTTGTACCAATGTGCTAAAGTGGAAAGCTTGAAAGGCTTGAAAGACCGAGCTGAATGCCCAATAGTGATGGTACTGCGCAAGCACTTGATGAGTGAAATGCTGGCTACAAGTTAAATACAGCAGGCTAGGTTCTGCTCTTTCTTAACTTCTAGGACAGTCCTAGCTGGGGGAAATTCTGAACCTCAGAAAACAGGAGGGTGGTGATGTAGTTGAAAAGCAAGTCTGAAATACTTCAGCTCACCTTCTTCGTGGTTTGTACCCCTTCTAAAGTCCGCTTTATCATGAATTTACCCATCAGAAGACACCCTCTGCCACATCTTAATAAGCAGTACTTCTTAGCTTCAGGAAAGTTCTGTTTTCATTTCAAGAATGGAATTCAAACGGAAACTCATAAAATAATTCTCTTACAAGGATAAAATCGAGTATTCTGATTACTGTAGATCAGGGAGAAGGTTTGTCCAAACACTTGTTTCTGACATTAAATAAGCCACCAATATAAACTTATTACACTGTTCCAGCTAAAAACACGTCCATTCTGTTTTGGTTCTGTTTCCTCTTCCATCATACTCATTTGCTCTCAGGAAACCAGGTGTGTTAATTTGTTTTCTTTTGTACATATGTATTGTGCATTAGATTATGGCTGAGGACCCATATTCCCAGGCTGGGTTTTGCATTGGATAAGTTAAATGGTCATTGTGCTGCATAATCGTCCTATACTACAACAGAAGAGTGAAATTGTATATGAGCCTCTGCAAGCTTTAATTTTTACCAGACCATGTATGAATTTATGTGTACCTGGTTCAGCATTGGCCAGCAACACAAGAACATGTGGTCTGGGCAGATTTCTGCACCCCACCCTGAAATCTGGATTTCTACTGTTCCTGGACTTAAACTAGCCTGCATATCCTCTCTTCCTGCAGTCATACTACTGATTTCAACGCAAACACTCAGACTCCCTGTAGGGCAGATTCCTGTCTCAGATCTTTGATATTCTTTGTTGTAAAACACTATCAATTATTCATGGGCAGATTGACCATGTACAAAATTGGCAGTTAAATGAATAATCAGACCATTTGTAGGTAGAAATGTAAAATTATTAGTTTTTGAACATGCACATTATGCAGTGCTTCGAACCTTCCCCTTTTATTTGAAAGCTCTGTAAAATGAGAGAATTTTTGTATTTCATGGGACTGCCAGAATTTCTACTTTTTGCTGAAGGGCAAGTGAGTTGGGAGTAGGCCAAATCAGAATTCCACTAGAATTCAAAAACTCTTTGCCTCTTTATTAGGAAATTTCACACTGCTTCTCAAGGAGGAATTCAAAACACCAGAGTTAGAGTGTTACAGACAGCTACTTGGCATTTTCAGCCACATATGGAAAAGCAACTTTTTTCTAGTTTGAGCAGGATTTTCTCAATTTTAAGACTTTAACAAATTAAAGAAGCACCAGAGAATTTTGAGACAAATATAACTGTAAATAGCATTCTTATTTTCAAAGTGACAGGCAGTTTCTTAAAGCATGTGTCACTACTCTGCATTTTTCTCCTAAGGTATTACCAGTAGAATTCAGAAATACTCTGATAGAGTAGCTTGTTTTATTAGCTTTCATACTGTCTACTTCTGCTGCCACACAGGAGTAGTTTGATGCTTTAGTGTGCATAACCATATTTTATGGAACTGCGTAAGTCTCTGTTGTGGTTTCAAGATACAAAATAAGAATTTCTAAGAGAAGTTATCTTACCTGAGACATTTTTCTTATGAAGTTGTTAAAAACAATACTACTTATTTTTTTCAGTCTAAACAGAGCATGGGGAGATGGGTAGAAGTCTAAAGGTAAAAATCTAGCTAATGAAGTAGTTGGAAAGGCAGAACAGTACTATTTGCAAGCTAACGAGTGAAAAGGCATACTACCTTAGGCATTGGAAATTCACATGTCCCTGCACAGTAGTAGGCATCAAATGATTTGGGAGATATGATCCATTCATTCCAGCCAATGTCAGCAAAGTCAACTTTCATGTATCTTCTTGAACAAATCCGTGGCTCATTCCATTGTTTTCGCCTTGCCTTCTTCATTGTTTTCTCATCAAAATTTAGCACCTGAGACTTTGCAAGTGTTTCTGTGTTTTCTTGCCCTTTTCTCCTTCTGTCTTTGCGTGAGCCTTTTGGTTTCAAGGACTTGTAGGCATTCTCCCATATGTCATGTTTGTTGTATTTGTTGTTGTTATACTCTACCTCTGGCAACTCATTGTTCTGAATAGAGCTAGAGAGGTATGTGTCCCTTCTCACTCGGGTATCAGTAGAAGCATTAGGTGACAGATTTTGGTCCCCATCACTGGAGGGGAATGGGTCATAACGCTGTAGGGTGACGGCCACACTGTTGGGTTCAGAGATTGCAAGGTCATTGGCGTAGACTAGAATATAAGGCAAATGGCTGGTGACCTGTTCGGGGAAGCCGTGGTGCTCCTCCCCAGAATCAAGCTCAGCACAGAGGATGAGCTCTGCAGCCCGTTTCGATTCTTTTATGATGTGCGAAATGTCCTTTGCATGCCAAGCCCCTCGCCTTTGAAGAAACACGGTGATGTTCCCTTTCACTAGTCCATAAGCAGAATTCTGGGGGATGGTTTGGAAAATGAGGTTGAGACGCAGGATGGGAGGCAGGTGAAGGAGGCGGCAGGATGAGTTCTTGGACCGTTTACAAAACACTTCCTGGTGCCGAGGGCGTTTGTCAGCATAGAAGTGAAATGTGGCAGCAAGGATCATCTCTGAATCCTGCATGGATGTCAGGTTGAAGCAGTACAGCGGCTTCTGGGCCAGAAATTCTGCAAGAGAGCAAGGAAAACATGGATAAATATGAGACAAAAAAACGGTAGTCAAACCACTTATTCCTGAAAGCAGATTAGCAAAGTTTGCTTTTTGCTTGCTCACTTCAAACCAAAGAGTATAGGGAGCTTGTTGGACTCACTTCAGCTTAAAACTGTAGTGAATGGGAGGAGGAAAAAAAACTAACAATATTTAGCAGCAATATTAAATTTCAGAGGTGAAAAGAAACACTACTTATCCCATTATTCACAGATCAATAAGATCACAAGAAAAAAAAAATATGACCATCTGAAGAACATACTGCTCTCTTTAAGCTCAGACTGGTACTAAGAATGCATTAAGGGACTGTAATGGGTAACCAGTAAGTTGGTGCTTGCTGCCTTCCAGTTCAGACATATGCTAGCTAGAGCCATCATTTGGATGAAACCACAGCAGGTTAGGATGTTCATCAGTTCCAGGACCACATACATAGTCTGGAAGTACTGATTGATATTCAAATAGTCAAATTCCATCCACACCATCTGTATTTCTTCTCATGCAGTGAAGTGGACCAGCCTGTCCTGATACCCGTATAACATTTCCATAGGTGGCAGAGCAGCTGACAAAGTGTTCTGTGATGACAGCCTGTTTGTTTCAGTCAGTTCAGGACAGGATTCCTATCACTAAACTTTTTAATCAATGCTAGCCATATTCACAGGTGCTCAGACTATGAAAAAAGTTGAGAGTTCAAAGTCGGCTCAAGTCCTTGGAGTAGTACACTGCCAGTACTATCAGTTCTATACATAGAACTTGAATTCTTGCATCAGTGGGATAAAAGTGTTTCAAACACCAGAGCTCCCAGGGTTTCTGATGAATTGGGAATTTGGAATGAGTGCTCAGAGAAAAGGGATTTTAATTTTTCTAAATTTCTAATTTTTGCATTCCAAAGTGAAACAAATCCTTCAAAAGTCAACATTCTTTGTAGAAATAGTGAATCAATAGCTACTGAAGATCCAGAAACCTGGAAGTGTGGGCTTTTTAGGAATTGAGGAAGCTTGAGTTTTGGATGGAGCGTAGCCATATTTATTGTAATTCATCAGATCGCTCATGCTTTTACCAGCCTATCAGCCAAGAATTGTTATGTTTTCCAGGCCTAATATGAATTGAGCTGTACGAATTAAAGCTATGAATATTTTACTGACCGCATCTACCTCTGATCACTGTAGGCATCTTCAAGTTCAGAATACAGACATGATGTATGGATGGTACATGCAAGAGATGAGTATAGAAAAAACAGACAAGTGGCCAAGGAAAAACACTTGCTGTTAGTAGGCAAGCCACCTACTAGGAGAACATTGCATTGCAGTAAGCGAAGATTAGCAATGCAGATTTACTGATAACATATTTGTGTTAAAACCAATATGCAGAGAATCTAGTTTAAAATATTTTAAGCTATGAAGTTATGTTAAAGCAACTGTAAGCCTCTAGAGCCCAGAATTACAGTTCCTGAGAAATCTTGATTTGCTTTTCTTGCACATTGGCATTATGATACTGTCTTAATTAAACTGCTGTTATTTTCTACTCTTCCCTGAGGCCTGGACTTCATTTGGAGGATGGGTGGCATTCAGTGAAAGAGCCTGAGCTGGAAGAGGCAATTTTTGCAGGAGGGCTTCATGGCTTAGGCAGCTGTTTGCTGCCATGAAGACCAATTCCCATATCTCAGCAACCTAGATGAAGTTGGACAATAACTTGGTATTTCACATCTGGTCACAAGCTACACTCCAAAGCCACTCATGACTTAACTGTGCAACTAACTGTGGTCAATTGGTGCCATTTTCTAAAGCTAAAAAGTTCCCTGAAGACAAGAAAAAAGTCTATGAACTAGTTTGCATTGAACTAAGGCAAAACTTGAACTGCATGCCCATCTCCCAGCTCCTTCCCAGAGAAATAACCAACTCCTGTGAACACAGGTGGAGGCAATCAGATGTTTGTGAAGCATTTCTCCTGAAGTTATTAGTACTGCTAAAGAAACATGAAGTTATATTTGGAACATGTGCAAAATTCATATGCTATATAGCAATTACTTCACATTAATATCTAATACTTCTCCATATTCAGCAACCCCAGTCAACATCACCCATACCCTGTAAGTGATGTGTGGTTTCTCAGGGCTGTGGTAATACAACTGTGTAATTGAGGAGACCTCGGTAGCATGACAAAGGAGCAATGTCAATCCAAAATCCAGTGAGAGGCCTCATCTTGGCAACCCTATCTTGAACACTGATGCTAGAATGTGCCCAGAGAGCTTTAAGCTGCAGCGCAGGAACGGAGGGTTACAGGTTTTCTGAAGGGTATCTTTTTTTTTTTTTTTTAATAAAGTAAATCCATTGCTTGGGATAACAAGAGGGAAGTTATTGTAGGTGTAGTCTGTTTTGCTTGTCTAGATAAGATCAGAAGTATCATCTGTATTTCATAAGGAACAGATGTTCCACATGTCTTGTTAGAAGACCATGCTGATTTCTTCTCTCAGAAGAATGCTAGAATTTCTTTGAGGAGATAAAGAAAACACTCTGCAGAACAAGCTTCTCACCGCCCTTGGTCTTGTGTCATTCCATGGTTGATTTCAGACTGCTCATCACTAGGTTGATGAATCACAAAGAAATAACATTTATTGTCATAAAAAGCATTGCAGAGGAGCTTTGGCTTTCATGCCATGTTACTGGGGAAAGACAAGATCCCACAGAGAAGGGATACAGATGGAACACAGGAGACAGGAGGTTTGGACACAGGTGTGCATGATGCTAGGCAAGTTACCGTGCTAGCATCTCTCTGCCTTAGTTTTGTGATCTGACAGATGAGCAAAATACCAGTGTGTAGTATACATGGGTAGGAAACACTACTCTGGTGTTTTAAAACTAAATTTAACCACTTGGATGCAAATTGCTTGTTCAGCAGAATAGCTAAAAAAGAAGAATATGGAAATGCAAGAACTGTCCCACCAAATGGGGCTTGTGGCCCAGGACCTTGCTTGGGTAGCAGCCAGCATCAGCTGCTCGGTTCACTGAGAAGGAAGAGCAGCAGTAGGAGGTCACGGAGCAACCATCCACCATGGCAGCTTCTTCCTAACCCTGTTAGTTAGTGGCTGGCTACTGGTCTAATGCATGGAGATTTCCCTCCCAAATGGCTGCAGTTGCCTTACATCCTAACTCCTAGGGGTCTGTGTGTTTTAACAGCCACAGCCTTCTGTAGGATCTCCTCCTCCTAGCAGGAGGACTTGTAATATTGCATCTAACATAGGAAAGATTTAATTCATGCATTACAGATATGAGTTACGGTGTGATATTCTAGTAACCACTCACTACTAATTCATCAGATGTGCCTATAAAATCGGTACTTAAGTGTAACAAGTGCTGTTCTGGAAGCTGATCTAATTCTTATTTCAGAACCGAGATGCTAGCTATAACCTGTAAGAGCTAACCAAAGAAGGAAGAGACATTTTCCAGAAACGTTATTTTAAGTATCCTTGGCAAAGGATAACAAACGTAGAGAACATTAACTGAGCAAACAACTGATTTTAAAGAGAGGGGGCGACAACGAAAGCGCAGTTCCGACCCGGTACGCGCTGTTGCACCCTCGTAACGAAGCCGAGCAGAGCTGGGGAGCGGGAGAGAAACCCCCCTTCTGCTCGGGGTGAGGCAGCGCAGCGAGCTCCGTGCCCCAGCTGCGAGCTGCCCGAGGCGGTCCCACGGACGGCACCGCTCCCGCACGGGAGCCGCGGGGAAGGTTTTGGTCCTCGGGGGAGGCGCAGGTCCTCCCCGCAGTGCCCCGGGCACCTCCGGTGTGCTCGCCCCTAGCAGCGGCAGCTCGCCAGGGTGACCCCCTCGGGGCAGATGCTTTCGGTTGAGGGCAAGGGGCAGCGGGACCCGGCCGGGTGGCACCGGGGACCCCGGGACTCGCCCCGGCGGCGCCGTGAAGCCCACGCACCCCCCGGGCAGGCTCCGGCCGCCTCCCCGAGCCCCCCTTACCTGGCGTGGCTTTGAAGCTGCGCACCGTGTTGCCGTCCCCGGGCCGGCTCCCGTGCCGGTTGTACTTCTCGTAGAGCTTAAGCATGTGGACAGCGACCATGTCCTGGGCGAGGCCGCCCAGCGCGGGGGGCGGCGGCGGGGAGCCCCCGCGGGGGGCTCTGCCGGCGGGGCAGGCGGGGGGCCGGCCGGCGGCGCTTCCCCCGGCGGCGGGGGGAAGGCGCAGGGCCCAGAGCAGGAGGCAGCAGCAGCAGGTCAGGCGGCCGGCCATCGGGGGCTGCTGCTGGGGGCCCGCGGGGACCGAGCCGCTGTGTCCCGGGGCGGGGGGGGGGGGGGGGCGGCCCCCCGCGGTTAACGTCGCTGCCGAGCCAATCCCCGGGGCTGGGGAGCCCTCGGGAGGGGCCGCCGCGATCCTGGCGAGCGGCGCGGCCCCGCTCTTTTAAGCGGAGCGGGGCGAGGCCCCCCGGAATTAGCGGCCGGCCGCTGATTGGAGACGCGCGGCCCGCCGGGGGCACGGCGAGCGGCGGGGAAATCGCGCCCCGAGGCGGAGAGCGGGCGGCGGTGGGTGGAAGGGAGGAAGGAAAAGGGGAAGGGAGAAGAGGAGAAGGGAGGAAGGGCCCCGCTGTAACCGCGGTCGCTTCCCGGGGGCCGGGGAAAAGGCAAATCCCCGGTAAGAGCCAGCGCGAAGCAACCGGAGCGCAGCGGGGCACTGCTCGCTCCGGGCAGGCGCTCACGCAGTTGGGTGAAGGGGGCAGTGCCCGGGCAAACTTTCCTCGCTGGGCCGTTTCCACGGGGGATGTGAAGGAGGAGAGCACCCGGGTGAAGTTCTGCAGGGCTGCCACGGCTTAGGTCGGAGAGCGGCGGTTTAGAAGTGGATGGTGCGCGGTGTGCTCATCCATCAGGTGACAGCAGCTCGGAGCCAGGCTTAGAGTCACCCAGCGGGCGCACCAGCCGTCCTAGGGCAGGCAGCCTCCGAGGGAGAGGGCTATATTCCTAGGGAGTTTGTTCATTCCGCCTCTTTTTAAATCTTGTCCTCCCGTAGCCAAGACAGTTACTTTTCTTGGAGAGTATACAATGCAATAATTGAAAAATTGTTGGAAAAAGCTACTGTTGCTGTGTATAACACAACTCTTTTGTGATTTTTTTAACCTTGGAGTGTCAAATCTGAGCAGATACTATTGAAAGCCTCTGAACCACAAGTTTGTAGCTTTTGGATCATCACAAAGAAAGGTACGATTCATTTTTAAAATTAGCACCAGGCCACATCTCTCTGTGCCCCTTGAACGTCTGAAATGAACAATTTGCAAATACAAATTTGTCCAAATGGACGTTGCAAAAATATCAAACCTCCCATTAATTACTCTTTGCTTATAAATAAGCCAAACCATCCTTTGATGCTTTTTTTTTTTTTTTTTCTCCATGGTAGCATGCTCATGACCTCCACTGGGGGTGTGAGCGAACCTTTTGTTGTTTGTGGTTTTTGTCTGTACTGTTTCTATACAATCAAGGTCCTGTGAAAAGGAGGAAGAGGCAGCAGGAGGTAGGAACAAGCTGGGCTATTTTGGACCAATGTCCCATTAAAACGTTCTCTCTCTCCTTAACTCACTCCAAACTCCTATTCAGGCATACACTTTGTATCAGTCTTTAACCTGCACTAAAACCTGTAGGACACTGATACTTTGACATTGTTGGGAAAGAATTAAAGAATCAACCAGGGATGGCTAATATTTCTTGCCTTATTTTATTGCAGAACAGCAGGAATTCTAAGTCTTTAAAGCTCTGGTACTTTGACTCTTTTATGCAGCTGAGATGATGAAATAAAAATGTGTTTGGTAAAGGAATTCAAATTAGCACTGGGTCACATAATTCCCCTGTTCTGAATATGGCCAATCAATGGCATCTCTAAGGCATCTAGAGGCAAGAGCTATGCAATTTCTGCTCATGCAGAATAATATTCCTAGCGTGGAAATTTCTGCTAATTAAAGCTCTTGCCAAGTAGAGTCTTTTTCTTTTTCTTTTTTTTTTCTTTTTTTTTTCTTCTTCTTCTTAAATAGCTCAACTCAAAGCTTTGCAAGCCAGGACTTGGAGAAAGTTTCCCTGTAGTTAGAGCAATGCATTCAAGATTTTAAATTGCAGATCTAAGCTTCCTGCTAAAATCATCAAGATATAAATAGCATTACACACAGTTAATAACATCTTATATAGAAAAACAAAAACAACCCAAATAACATTTTCTTTCATTAGAATTAAAGACATCTATACAAAGGAACTGTTGCGATCTGTGCCTCTTTTGTTGTAGAACACAGATGTAGGAAATATATACGAAATATATAGGAGGGGAGATACGTCACCAGGAAGGGAATCTATTCCTTTTGTTCTATGGTAAAATTGCTTACTAACTCCCTTTAATGTTAGAACTTTAAAATCTGCATTAAAATAGTTTTGCCTGACCCTTTTTATAGTAAAGTCAGTGGCAGGGATAATGATGGTTAAAATTTCAGGGAAGTTGATGAAACAAATTATTACTGAATTTGGGCTTCAGTCCAAATTTCTGGTTATTACTTATGGTAGGATGTCTCATTCATTTTTCACTCACAAAAATACCATGCTATGTATAATGCTGTGCAATTAGCTAGGACCGTACAGGACCATTCCTTAAATATATTACACGTTAATTGGAAATAAACTGGATGGAATGCAGTGGGCTGCAGGTTCTCCTGGAAACTGATGGCAGAATTCTAAAAATCTCATCACATACCTTCCAAAATCACACGGTGTGGCAAGAATGATATATGGTCAGTAAAAAAACGTTTCTATGTGTTGTTCAGTTTTTCTGAACAATAGTGAAATTATCTTCACGCCCCAAAAAGAAACAAAGCAGCACAATGCTGTTGAGGTGTTACAGCAGGTGGAATGGTCAGAGCTGATTCAGAGCCCTGGAAGGCTCCTAATTTTGAGAGGAGAAGTTTGGACATATCAGGCAGTGCCCACTGTGGGCAGTTTCCCTGCTTTGCCTCTCGAGAAGCAGCGCTCACTGTCGCAGTCCATCCCATCAGCTCAAGAACAAGCTCCCACCTTGGATTTCTGCTCTGGATCCACACGTTCATCTTCCAGTCTGCTGCAAGCACAAACCTTACCCCTGCTAGGTTTTCCATCCTTCATCTTAGTGACAAAAGTTTATTTTGTCTGTCTTGCTAAGAAGCAAGATTTGCCTCTATTCACCTGCTACCACACTGTCTACAGTGTATAATTACAAAAAGTAAGGAAGTAGGAACCAAGAGGCACAGACTTGTTTCCCATCATTTGCTGACACTCTTTGATTGCTGCTAGGACATCAGACTAGGTTTTACAGTGACCCCTTTGGGAAATGAAAGAAAATATGCTGTGTCTTCACATCTGTGAAATGGTAATCTTTACCTCAGATGTGTGATGTGAGGACAGATGAATGCAAGTGTGAGATGTATTGATGGCTCTAGACAGGTACATACCTAAGGATTGTTGGTGTAGTGCAGTTTCTGAGTGTTTTCCCAAATGCTAGGTGTTCATACGTACACTAAACAAGATGAACGATCGTTAACAGCAATAAAGATCAGCTCTGTAGTTAGTTTTATCATGTCAGCTCTGTAGTTAGTTTTATCAGGCCTGGAGAGCACCTATAGGCCCTAACTGCCCTGAGCAACATCACCTGGGGCCTCCAGCCCCAACCTGAGCTCATGGCCCTGGAGCACCATTTAAGCCCAGACCGAAGGCTTTACCTTTTGTTTGCAGGATGTTCCTGAGTGTGTCTATTTCCAGTCTTGTTCATGAGATGCTGTTTGGATTTCTTGGGTGATCTTTGGACTTACTGCTTTTACTGTCTCATCAGCAGACTGGCTATAGGACCTGTGGCTGTCACTGCCCTGCTCTGCCCACCCAGCTCAGGTACTGTGGGGCTGTGCTTGGTGGGGAGGTTCCTGCCTGGCTCCTCTAGGCTTGCTTTTTCTTGGGGAAGGGGGGCTTTCACTAGTCCCTGAGTAGTTAATCTGTACCTCTGCAACCCAACTGTGCTCACAACAATCCCTATATTGTCCTAAAACACCAACAGTGCTACTTGCAGGCCCTGTAAACTGAGAGAAACCTGGCAAAGTCCATATACCGGGGAGCTTATACTTAAGCACAAGAAACAGCATTCATATGTTTTCATTGCAGTGTCTATATTCCAGGCAGCATATCTGAGCTGGTTGTGTTAGGCTGCCTTTGTAGTCAGTGGGGGAGAAGCAATGATGGTTTCAGCATAATTTGTTGCATCCTATAGTAGGTGTCCAAAGGTGTTCGTAAGGTCTGTTCTCTCGGAGTGCCTGTAGCTCCTCATTGATTATAAAAGAAGTCAGCTAGCTAAGATGTATGGGACATGCATTTCACTGTAAGGGACAGAGTGCGTGAGGTGGAGAGCACCTTCCTCTTTCATTAGTTTCACTAGAATGTGATAGCACATGGCACTACTCATCCTCAGGATTAACATTTTGCACAACTGGACTTAACTGCAGTTTCTCTTCATCTAATTTGCATTTAACAGGTATTGGTATATTCATGTCTTACCCTGTGAGTAATGAAAATGTCCCAAGTATCTCTTTTCCAGTTCTGTCTCACTGGGAGGTTGGGATATGTTTTTCTATATTGGAAGAATTTCAGAAAAAACTTTCTTTATGATGGGGCTGCCTACATGGAGTCACAGACTTGTGTTTCTGCCTTGAGGTTTGCTGCTCGTGCTTCTAATGAGGATAGCCTAGGCAATCATCAGACAAGCGTGTCCCATTCTGTTGCTACTCACAAGCTGCTAGGCTCTGCTGGAGATTTTTCTCTATCTGTACGTTACTAAATGCAATCCCTTCATCTTGGCAGTTTAATCTAGCAGAGATGTCAGCAGGTATCAGCAAAAGTAGAAATTCTGTGACGTTACTAGGCACTGGCCTTGAAATATAGGTAATGTTTTATTTTACAGCAGGCACTTTCAACTTCTCAGTGACCCATGCACCGCTACATAGAGTCATTTAGGGAGAAAAAGGATAGATGTTTCTTTCCATTAAGAAAGGGAAATGAACTTTCCCAGTGGAAATTCCAGTGGTAACTCATATGAGTTGCAGAGCAGGTTGGTAATGCTGCCTTGGGACTCGTGTGAACTGCAGTAGCTCCTGTCATTGTCTGAGAGGCATCTTGTTGTGAGATGCTGTGTCAGGCTCCTGTACTTTCTGGGGTATGTACCCTCTCCTTTTGTGGGATGGAAAGCCACAGACCAAGCAGGAGGAGAGCATGAGGCAATCCAAACACTCGGACTGTGGCTGTAGCAAAAATACAGCTTTAGGGAGGGAAGGGGGGGGGGCTTAAATCCAATTTCCTGTTCAAAAGCAATTTTAAGGAAATATTTCAAGCAGCCCAAGGCAGCAGTCTTCATGTTCCAGCCAGCAACCTATAGGGCTTTGAATTCCCTGTCCTTTTACTCAGATTGTTTCCTAGGCAGCAAAGACTCTTGCTGAGGTCACTGCTCTGTCCAAGTTCAGAGCTCAGCCTGGTGCACTTAACAGGCAAGATCGATACCTGCTGAGCTGCAGCTGCCAGTGTAAACAGCAGGGCCTTCCAGCAGAGCCAGGGGGAACGGGAGATGGGCCGGGTAGGCTTGGTGAGACTGCGGCGTGCCCTTACACACAGCATCAGTGCTCGGGTGGCCAGCGGTAATGTGCATCTCTAGGCTCCTCTTTGTGAGTGCAATTTGAAGAAATCTGTGGAAGTGCTGGGGGGGAGTGGGGAGGTAGGGGTGGGAAGAGGCAGCAGTGATTGGGAACGACCTGTGGCCACAGCTGGTTTTGCAAGGATATTGTTGCAAATTGGGTTGGGATCTCTGCAGGATGTTCTTAGTCTGGGTAATGCTGCAGATGAGATGTATCGAGCTGATGGTGCAGAAGGGTTTCTGCACACGGTGGATGACATTAACTTCTGGGGAAGTATCTTAGAAGCACGAGGAGCGGCTCCTGACCAGTAGATGGCAAGCGTGCCCCTAAGTCAAGGCTCACCCATTGCTCTCCTGTGTATGGGACGCGGCTGTGTCCTTAGGATGACAGTTAGGATCACTTAAGATCCTGTAGCATTTTTCTACTGAGTAGCACTGTGTCAGGTAGCCTCAGCGTTTCCAGCTTGCCTGTTCATTGCTTTCTAAGACCAGAGAGGACCATTGTAACAGCTTTGGCTGATCTCTGCTTTTGGGGTGCTTTTGGGTGACCCTGGCTCAGTGAGGTACACCTGGTGCTCCTGGATCTCCCTTGAGCTGTAACAGCTGTGTTAAGGATCCATGCTATCTTAATTGCAAGTGGTAGAGAACTTGCAACAAGAATTATATTATCATCAATGTTTAAAATTTACATGTTTGTATTTTAGACTTGTTGGGTGTTGATTCCTCTAGAGATTCAGAGCTACAGTATCGAGTCAGTGCAAGAACGAGTGGTTCTTGCGCACTTCTAGCAGGGGCAAAATTGCAGAAATGAATGCAGGCAGCTAGGGATGTACTAAAGCCTGCCTTATGACTTATCCATACCAAGTATGGCAGATATGCTAGGACATTTCCTCCCCTAGAGGGGATTAGGCAGACTTTATTTCTCTAGGTATTCTTTTTTCCATATTTCCTCAATCCATGTTTTTCATCTTCTCAGATCCAACACTCCTGCAGGGAGGTGCCAGCCTATCTCTCCTTTCTGAGGAAATTTGAGGCATTCACCATTCAGCTAGTCCATTTGAAAGAGTCATTCAGGTTATCATTGCTATTGCAAGTTCAATACTGATTTTTTTTAAAAGAGCAATCAAGTCAAATATCAAAGTGGAGTTTTATTCTGATTCCTATAAACAGAATTCCGGGTAGTAAGCAGGATTCACACATGTATGAACTGACTTTACGGATCACTGTTGTGTAGCTTGGCTTCATGTGGGTGTTTTGCTTCTTGTAAAAGAAAGCAAAAAAAAAAAAAAAAGGGGTTATTCTGTTTTTCTGTCACACTGAGTTGTAGGCCAAAATGTAATGTCACTACATCAACTTTGGAGTTGCACCCAAGATGAATTTGGCCTTGTCATTATGAAATTCTTGCTATGATCTCAGAAAGGGCTCGTGCCAGAACAGCAACCACAGAAATCATCAGTTGAAACTCCACCGAAGTTCTCATTCCGTGTATATTAAAAATTAAGCTTTGAAATAGAATGCTTTATTTTACAATCTTGCATTACGTTTTCATTAACGTTATATAACTCTGAGGCTGTTAAGGGGATTCCAATTGGAATGTAGGTATTTCAGCTGCAGCATGGAATGGGTTGAAGTATGAGTGGAGAAATAGAAACATAATTCCAAGTGAGATACGTTACTAGGTCTTGGTATCTTATCTCTGATATTTTCAGTTATAAATTTCAGGTTGCCCTGTCCCCATTAATCAGATGTACACTTAAGTAAACTAAGGCCTGTTCACGGATATGTTATGAATTCAAAAACATCTTTCATGTGTAGGAATGATGCAAAATCAGTACTTTTCCAGCTCTTCTTCTCAAACTCTTTGAAGAGGAACTCTTTCCATGGCAAAAACTCCCAGAAATTCTATAAGGTTTACTTGGAATTGCTTTATAGCAAATGAATGAGAAAAAAGATGGTAGATAAATATTAGAGGCAGAATTCTGGAGTTAACGCTATTTTTTTCAATAGTTAGAGGCACGATTGCATGTGTCTTAATTACAGTTCTATTCTGAAAATCTGTTCTTCCAATGTAACTTTTCAGACTATCAGTAAGTCAGTGGCACAAAAGGAACAAACAGATACTAAAAAATCTGCTATCATTAACTGATGAGTTAGTTGGTATTGTATTAAAAGGACCATTGATCTAATGGCATGGCAGTCCATTTATGCGCTAGTCGTGGCATTGTACACTCATGTTTTTTACATACTAGTGATTTCTGGAAATAGTTATTTCCCCTTTTTGCACAGCGCTGGTAAGGGTCTGCAAGCCAACTTGAATCCCTTGGCCCAGCTGTTTCACATTCCTGGTGGGGATGGGTAGGACATGGAAGTTCAGAAATATGGGTAATCAGCTTGTAATTAGAACACAGTAAACTATCACACTGACCATCAGGTGTAAAATTTACATTCCAAAGGCATACAGACATGAAAACATTTATTTTTTTAATCCCTAATGTAACAAAAGAAGAAATGCAGGGAGCAAATGATATTCCTTTAAATCCCTGCTTCTTGGAATGGAAAGCTAGGTTGAGACTACTTGCATGCATTAATAATCAGCATTATTTTTATTTCTTTTTGTCCAATATTAGAAGTCTTATGTTCAAAAGAATGCACGTGTGACTTCATAAATATACCATTTGCAGAAGCAGTGAGGAAGGGCTGTGTTAAATTTGCTAGATTTCCTGTCATTGAGAAGGCTAACAGAACTTTTTTTACTGAAAGACCCTGAAGCACTAGAATAAATGTGAACTCTTAGAGGCTGGAGCTTTTTATAGATGTGAAAGACAAACATCTGTGATGAATGGTTAGGTGGAATTGAACCTGCCATGGGACAGGAGAATGGAATGAGTGACCTCCTGATGTTCTGCCCAGCCTGATTTCCTATGCGTCGTTTTGCAGATGGAAAAAATGAGTCTAATCCAGCCTGCATTTATAAAGGAATAGAGCAATCTGGGTAGTGAACTCGAAAAAGCTGTGCACAAAAGTTGTAAATTTGCAAACTCAATTCTTATTTCATCATTTCTTAATATAAGATGGTTGCAGTACCAAGTGGAGACACTAAATGTGTGATGTAATTTTGTCCTACAGATTTCCTAAAGAGCTGCATTAAATCCTTTATAAAATGCACATCTTCAGTAAGATCTCTACTTTGAATTGAAGAGTTAGCAGCATCTTAGTTTAAGAAATACCTCAGCATCTGTGCAGATCCAATAAAATGTTAAATCTGATTGCAGTTCTTCAACTGGCTTGATCTGTCATCATGACCTTCCTTAAAAGGATTCTGAAGTGTAGAACAAGTTGCCCATGGCTTGCATGGAAAGGAGGGATCTCAAAACTGCAAGGTAAATAAGTAATTTGCTTTACATATTGGACAAGTAATGGTAAATTAAGTGAATTGCCAAGTAAATTGGTAATTGCTGATTGTTAGTGATAGTCTTATGGCACTTCCTTCACCTTTCCAGCAGGTGGTTATCTGACTTGCCTGGTTAATGAAGTATTCAGCTGCAGTTCCTTGGCGGCACATTACCTTCTGGGGATTTCAGGAGATGGAAGCTTCTTGAAGACTCTATTTGAAATAGTAGAAAAACTTTCTGAGTAACTAAGGGCTACTGAAACCCTTACCAGGTTTTCCCTTACACTCAAGGTGCATTTCCAAGACATAGTGCATTTTTTCATAAAAGACCACAGGTATTGGCTTGTTGTGTTTATTTATAAGCTACAGGCTAATAAGGAACTTCCATACTCAGAAATTTTTGGATGGCATTCTGATGCTCGGATGTAGAACAACTTGTATGTGTTAGAACAAACATGCTAACCTTTGTTGCCAGCATCTTAGTGTCTCCCAGAGCCCCACTAGAGAAGTAGGTGTGCTCCAATGAAGTGGTCCAAGTCAGGTGAGCAAAGGTCACTTAGGAGACTTCTGGCTCCACCAAGGTCTAACCTCCATGGTTCTGCTCAGTGAGGCAGCTGTGAAGTCATGAAGCAATGTGTTCTGAAATTGGAAAGGGCTGCAGCAGGCAGTAAAAGTTTGTAGTCAAACAAAGCTCTAAGCCTCTACTTTGTTTTTGGTGGGTCAGGCTCCTTCCACAGGAGCTGAAAGCAGCCGCGGTGCCGCCGAGTCCCAGAGCAGGGAGTCAGACAGCTAGTAAAGCGGCTCAGCAGGGCTGTGCTGGAGCAGAGGCAGCTTCCAATGGCCCTGTCTTTAGTGAGGAGTGTCAAGTTTTTACGAGCATCGTTATGTTTTTATAGTTTAATGGCTTTGACTATTAAAGCATAACAAAGCACGTTAAAAACTTGCCATGGCTCATTTCCGCACTCAGTAGCAACTCCTTGCTACGTGCAGTGTGGGTCCCTAGGAAATACTAAATAACAAAGGCCAGCTAAATACAGTGCTTTTCACATCTTCCTTACCCACTTTAATCATTCTGGCCCCTTTCTATTTAAAAATGGTCTTGATTTGGGATGTGTTTTACTCAGCTTCAAAGCGCTCTGCACGGTAGCTGGTCTGGAATTCACGCCTATCAGTGGACTTGTTTATAAAGCAATGGTAGTTTGCATAAAGACCCCAGATGAGCTGGAGATGACTAGAAATGTGTTTTAAGAGACACTTCCTTAGAAACTAAGGAGCACTAGATTGAAGAATAGGGTGATGAGTTTCCATAAAGAAGTAAAGAAAAGAACTATGACTAATTTCAGACACCTGGAAGTTTGACAGAATGGAGAAGGATGTGTTTTCAACAATGATGCTGTCATCTTTAGTTACAGAAACATGGACGTAGGGCCAGGTTGTAGTCCAAGGCAAGTGGTGTAGCAGCAATTCAGAATTCACTCTAGCAGAAGAGAGATCTGTAGATGCAAAATGCTATTAAATTGAGACTGGACACTGCTCCCAAGGATGTCAGTGTTGCAGAGAATGTGGGCGGGCACTGAGGTACTCTGGCTGCCAGGTACTCTGTTACTGGAGCTCCACAGGGAAACAAGGACGGGGAATGATGCAGAATGAGGAGCAGTTCTTTAGGGTGGGTGAGAGCATTAACTTTCTGATGCTTGCGAATGTAACCAAGTGCCTTGGGGTTAGATTTCTTTGCATCTTTTTCTGCATTTGCAGTGTAGGAAGTATGATAATTCACTGAAAAATCTTGTACAAGGGAGAATTTTAAGTCTTAATTCCAACCAACAGTTTCATGAAATGAATGAACAGAGTACTTAAAGCTTTATGTTTGATTTTTGGTTTGCTATTTCAATAGGATCTTTGCAAAATAAAATTTTGAAGTTCCTGTTAAATTGAAGCCTATAAGGCAACTTAAATGTAGTGCAGCACTTATGTACTTGTATTGCTTTTTTAAAAAAAGTTATCTAGGTGTCTAAAGATGCAGATGTACATGCACCTAATGGCATTTTCAGAAGAAAGCTGGTATTTATATTTGGAATTTTAGAAAATGTTACTAGGTGTTAATTGACATTGTTTCATGCCTAAATATGATTATAATTGGGTTCCCTGTGAGCTTTGGGATCAAAGTCCTTTGGAAATGTAAAGTATTTTATTATTATTTACTGCCTTTACTTAATTTGCTCATATGTTTTATAAGCTCTTGAAAGCCATTGCAGAGTTATGGCAACATGATCCAGACATGGAATAAACCCATGGATGATGCATTCAGAAGGGATGTATTTACCACAGTGTGTTCCAGTGCTTGTCAGTGGTGCTTGATCCCCTATGATGGTTTGTTACTACATTCATCTTCCTGCTAACAGTCTGCATTTAATACCAGTCCCACTCATGACTCAGAACACAAGTTCATCATGGGGTTACTTGCTATTGCCAAAGAAACTTCACTCAGTCTTTTTTCCTGATTTCTTATTTCCAAGAAATCAGGATTCTAGCAAGCTACTTGAAAGGGAGCCGCTAAATTTAGGGATTCTGCTTCATGACCCACATGTTACAGGATCTTTTACAGCAGAAGGTAGTTATAACAAATGTCACTGAAAACATATTACAGATCACTGTAAAATAATCCCTGCTTTATTACAGTGAGAAGTGATTCAACAGTAGAATGATGAACAGGGAAGAAAATCCTCCTAATAGCTGGGCATATGCCTTTTTAGGGTTCTGGAATGGTAGCTAGACTTCTTGGGGAAGACAAATAAGCACAGGTGACAGGGATCCCAGCCGACATTTTAAAAAGCTTCTAGCATGGGAAAGCAGAAGAGGGACCTATTGTGAAACAGTTCGCTAGAAAATGGTTTTCTTAAAGGAAGGTGTCCCTGCTTGATGGGAAGGAGTAGAAAGTTGCTCATTCTTTTGACAGCAAATGAAAGATTGATTCTGAGATTTCACGTCAGAGCAACTGTAATACTTTATTATCCCTTGCAGGAGTTATGGTCTGCTTAATTCTGCATGTAGGTCAAGTGGCAAAACTGTATAGGTAACACAACAAGATAAAGGAAAATCTTATATAAACATTGTCTGTTCGCTTAACTCATTCATTGTACCTGAACAGTATGGTCTCTTCTCCCCTTTGTAGATAGAAAAGTGTTGTTGGCTGCTGTCAATATAAACTGTGGTTTTATTAAGAAGTGTAGAAAGTAATTCCAATTTGACGGTTTATATGGGGAGTCTTTATGTGGCAGTAGGTGAGGTGTGAATAGGAAAAATGTGATTTTGGCCTTTCTAATGTCACCAGAAGTGGATTTGTCAGTGCAGGCGTGTTCCAGGAACAATAAGGAGAGGTAGGAACAAGTAGACAGAGTGCTACGGGACTGAAGGACAACAGAATGGTACAATAAGATAAGTGCAGTACAGGGAGAGGTGAATAAAACTGGATCCTGTGAATCACCCTGTGGGGTGGGGGAGTTTGGCTGCCTGAACTTAATGGGTTAGTGACTGTTCCACTTCTATCTTCGTCAGATAAATGGCAGTATTGAAAGTGAAACAGAGGCTAAACACGATGAAATTCGTATACTAACAAAGACAGTACCATCGATGTGTCGGGTACTGTAGTCTTCCCATAACATGCAATGTGTGGTTTGTTGTGTATTACATCCATCAGCTGCCTCCACTCTCCTATCACTTGCCAAGCAGCTAGCACATTGGTACCTCCATCTAACTGCCCTCTGTTAACACAAAGCATAACACAATTACTAAGGAGACTTCATTCACTTGTGAGACAATCCAGTGAATCATTCTTTGACTATTTCCACCCCTCAGACAGGAAGTTCTGTTGGTGCTGTCTGGGTAGAGACAAAATGATTTGCCATCTTTCCTGTATCAAAAATAGTTTCAGTACAGAAAATGCCTTTGTATACATATACAAACATACTTTCATACCTGTATCATACTTTTCACGTGGCAATGTTTGTTAAAAAGTCTGTGTTTCTTTTCATATTCATTTTAAAATGAAATGGAAAAAGCTGCCTTTGCAAGGAATTTTTATTGGCGAAGCGTATCATTTACTTTGGCTCCATAAATCAAAGTGCAGTCATGCTGCAAAATATGGGTAGCCCATTTAGAAATATTCCATCAGGAGGTATGGAGGTACAGTATATTATACCTGCTGTGTCAAATAAATAGCATTCTCAATTCCTGTTCATCTGTGTATGATATCTTTTACTGCAATGTGGTGCTTTCCACCAAGGTAGTTAATTTTGTTCCTGCAATTTAAGATGGAATTGATTGCTACAGTACTTGCCCTTGGGACAAAGTATCTTTTTATCCAGCATGTCATTTTGACTTTTCACTATTCTTTTAAAAATATTCTATATGAAATATTGTAGGGTGTGCAATAAGCTTTATAGTTCCCTTTTTATTTTCTATCTTCAGCATCTGTATGTAGCCTGCAGTTAAGTACTATATACATCCTTCTGTTCTCTACCTGCACTTTGCTTTGCAAGATGTATTTCAGTATCATTTAGATGAAGCCTATGGATGACTTTGGCTAGCTTTAGATTACAAGGTTCCTCAATTAAGTATTTAATTTTGCACCAAATCTACTATAGTTTTTATAGTTACTCAGAGAGCAATGCAGAGCTGAGTTTTAATTTCAAGATTTTATAAATGAAAGCAGCTTTATAATATTACTTTGAAATAATTACCATGTTTCTGTTGGTCTTCTAAAATTGTGCATGTTTTATAAATTAAAATTTATTTTGAAAGTATTCCAAAAATTTTGGGAAATTTTGAAATTTTGAAAGTAATTCCCAATGAAAAAAGGAAGTGTTGGAAATTATTCATAGGTAGCTACTTATAAGAAGGCTGTGTCAGACTTCAAGATGAATTGATAACCCTGAGTAAGTGAACAAATAGCTCGGGATGGTCAGAGGTGTATATCTTTTGGTAAGCTGCTGAAAGAAGTATTGCCTTGCTGAGTGAAGCTAACTAAGTTGGAATGCCCGAGGAGCAATATATTTCAAACAAAGCCATGATGGAACAGTGTAGTTATTTCAGAATTCAAGTGCAAAGCCCTTTGGGCAGGGACTGTATATACAGGGGGTCCTCTAAGGTACTATTTCAGTACAAATAATGATAAAAAATTAACATAGGCGTTAGAAAAACCAGAAAGTGGTTGAAGGAGGCTGGATGCTTGCCTCCTGACATTAGGGGTATGGCTGGGAAACAGCAGGTGATACGCTGGGAGGATTTGAGGGAAAGAAACTGATGTAGTTGAGTGTATTTCGTGGACTGAAAATTCTAGCTCTAGCCATCTAATCTAGATAGAAAAAATAATAAATTCTTAACTATGAATGGGTAGTGTTCTCATTGGGGTAGTTCAGTTACGTTTCTGATTCCCAAAATATGTATGTTTAGGCAAGTGGGATACAATTAGTGCAGCATGGATTGCAATAACAGATCTTGAGTAGAAAGTGAAATCCATTGTTAGTAGTAATGCAAACACATTTCTATTCCACTCTTAACAATTCTATTTCCAGTATACTTTCATGGATGAAGAAAAATGGCTATGTAGTAGTAGGAAAACTTGTACAGTTTAATAGTAGTATGTGAGTAGGAAAAATTTCTATAAACTGTTCCAGAGTAAACATAAGTAATTTCCTTTTTGAAACACCCCTAGTAGAATAGCCTGAATGTTTCTTTAAATGTCAGTGGTGCAGCATAGCTGGTAACACTTTCTCCATTGAACCACATACTTAGCACTGAAAGTTTCTTGCCAGTGTAACTGTCCAGGCTGGCTATAATTGTCTTGAGCCCTAATGGATTGCATACGGCCCCGTTCTTTCAGTGAGGCCAAGTGGAAGACTTGTGGAGAAGGCGGCGTGCTGGTAGTGGGTGGCTACAAGTGGGTACTTGGAGCACGAGAGCCCGGGGCTGGCATGGTTAAATTGACTTGGTCTGTGAGATGTTCCTGGTTACTCAAATAGTACTGAAGTATCAGACTAGACCATTCAAGTGTACTCTGTAAAGAAGTGTTATGGCGCTTATCCAATATCATCAAGACTCTGTGGGAGTCTGTCCATTTATTTCTCAAAGGGTGCTGGGCTGGACTGTATGCTTGTGGTCCCTGACAGCACTTGCAGGTCATTGTCCCCGTGTGTCTGTGGTGTGCTGTGGGACTGTATTTGTGATCTCACTTGGGCATTTGATATTCTTTCTGCAATTAAGATTCATGGGAGCCTTTGCTCTTACCTAGCCTGGTTTCTGTGTTTTCGCTGTGTGAGGTGAAGATGTGGTGATCTTGCTGGGACGTTTTCCTGACCCCTCTGGCTGTGGTTAGAGAAGCGAGAATTACTTTTCCATCTTCCTCTCATCAGATAGTACACAGTGGGCATCCATGCGTGTCACTTGCTGACTGATACCAGTATTTTACCAGCAGGGTGTGTGTATACATACCTATGTGTGTATATAGTTTCTATCATTCACCAGAAATGTTGCCAGAAATAATTGGAGACTTCAGTGAATGAAAAATGATACTTATTTTTGTAATACTGTTTCAGGAATGTTCCTTGCTGTTGTATGTCCTATTCTATTACATAAACATCTATTACTGTTTGAATTGTGTAGTTAGGCCATTGCTTTTCACATACTGAGTCATTTTTACTTCTGAGCTTCCAAAACAAAAGTTATGTCCGTTGTTTGAGTGTTATAGGAATTTTGAACTCCTTATAATAACAAATCTTTTATTCTTACGTTCTTGAGAATGGTGTATTGTTAAGGTTATCATACACTGCGTGTTGAAAGTATGTTTCATGCATTAACAATCAAGGTAGGCAGGGCATGAATTGGACATTTAAATATTCTGCAAAAAAGAAGGGAATAGATGGTGTGAGTCTGTGACCGAACGACACCAAAGGTAGATAGAAAGTTGTATTAGGAGTTCTGGTGCTGAGACTGCAGCTAGCTGGGAAAACTGGAAGAGATGGAAAACTGGAAGAGATGGATAGCTAGGGAAAACTGGAAATGTCTGGAAAACGAGTTCAGAATGAAA
This sequence comes from Cygnus olor, assembly GCF_009769625.2. Classification (NCBI taxonomy): domain Eukaryota; kingdom Metazoa; phylum Chordata; class Aves; order Anseriformes; family Anatidae; genus Cygnus; species Cygnus olor. Next base: position 18,829,948 of record NC_049175.1, read on the forward strand.
AACCAGGTAGGCAGACTGGGTCCAGAATGTATAGATTGCAAAGGGAAGACTGCAAAAGGAAATGGATGCACTAGATCAAGGATCCAGAGGTCCTTCTTGTAATCATCTGCCTCATTCTCTGCAAATCTAGCTTTTGCAGTAAATGAGGCAGGAAATTCCTTTGCCATGCAACTTACCTGGAGCAGGTTTGTCTAGAGCCCTGAATTAACCAAGAATTTATAGATAAACAATGTTCCAGATGTGGTTTTAGATTCTCAGATGTACATGCACAGAGTCAAAGTGTGGGATGGGCATGTAAACTGAATTACAGTATTTTCAAATATCTACTGTTTGACTTTAGTTCCAAAGTATTGTTAATTTTTCTATATATACCAAAAATTTGTGTACAAAGGGATGCATATCCATTCACACTAAGATGCATGTTCAGGTATATGCAGACTATACAAATGGACACAGCAATGGAGGAATACAGACAGAATCAGGAGGGCACATAGGACCATGTGTGCACATATGCACATACAGGCATAAATTCACATACAAGTGGAAGGTGCATAACTGGGAAACAGCATTGCATGAATACATAGGTACTTGTGCACCACAATCTCCTCCTTGGCTATATAAAGCGACAGAAAGGCCTGGAACTGTACAAACATCATTAAAAGGCACCCACACACCTGTGGCCATCTCGGGCTGGGGAAGAAAAAAATGAATACTGAAAAATACTGTCTGGGAGAACAAAACAGGAGAGTCAACCCATCAAATGGCTGGAACTAAAATAATGCCAGAGTATACCCCAGCCAAAAGCACTGCCAGCAACTCAGTCAGTCACACAGCAAGAGCAGTCATCCACACATCCATATGTTGCAAGAAAAATATCCACCACCTGCCAACTGGCTACTAGCAACCATGACCTGTGTGTGTGTGGCCAGTGTGTTGGTGCCAGTGTTGGAAGAGGAGTGGAAAGAAAGGAAACAGCAATAGGAAATCAGAAACAACAGAGGTGAAATGGAATCAGTGCTCCTAGTCAAAACATTTGCTTAGTACAAACAGAAGTCTGGAATGTGTACAGTTTGTTTTACAGTGAAAGATCCTGGTCATGTGTGAAGCTTCAGCCTTCTTGAGTTGCAGGAGGTCCTGTATGTGTGCAGCATATTTCTCCACTTAGCACGCATCAGAGGTCTTGAAAAGGCTGAACAATGCAACAGGTGGCTAATTGGCTTCCATCCTTTCAATTCATATAACAAGAAAAAATCTAGTCCAGTGCTGAGAATAGGATGTTCAGTCCTCCCGCTTGGTATTCTAGGCTCTCTGAAGTGCTCTGTGGCCTTAGGTGACTTGTTTGTGTTCTTTGCCTGCCATGTGTAAAATAAGGACAATGATGCATTTCAGCCTCTCAAAGGTACAGGAAGATCAAAAGAATGGATATAAAACTCAAGATTCTTGAAAGATACCAAGCAGAGGAAAGCTGACTTGTAAATGAAATTCCTGAAGTCTGTCAGTCAGTTATGTAATGTAGATTTGAGTGACAAAAGCATTTCATGACAGTCAAATTTCATTTCCATGGTGATTTCACGTCAGTATCTCCTGTATTCTGTTAATAGGTTTGAGTATGATACAGAACATAGTTCCAGTATCATACTATTGCTGTATGGCATCTCCATACATAAACTTCTAAAACCAAGTAATTGGAAAAAAGCAAACTTGACACCTGTAATTTCAGCATTTTCATATTTAACTCTGTATGGCTGATAGCTATTTTTGCCCTATTGTTCTTACCTGTTGCTTTCTGAACAGCTTTCTTTGAGCCTGAATCCTCATGAAAAATGATCCATAAGTTAACTGCTTACGTGTCCCTCTATAGGAGGTACCCTATAAATGAGGAGCTCATCTATTCTTACATAAGCTAGTAGGAGTTTTTGAATTAACTTGATTTAATGCTGTGTTGCCTTCACTCACAACTCTTAGGTTTGTAAGGAACTGTTACCAGCTACCATGCTGGGAATTCTTTTAGCCATGCCAGGTTACATGTGTTGGCTTCTCATCTGTCATGAGACTTGGTGCTTTGTCAGGGATTCAGACCAGGCATAGGCAGGATTTGAAATAAGATCACATCCATCCAGACACCCACCCAGCTGAGTGTGGTTTTGGCCAGAAATTCAATCCAAGATATAAGAATGCAGATAAATTTCTGTTAAAATGGTAAGTACAGTAAGTTTTTTCCAAGGTATTCAGGTATTTTTAACAAAAAATGCACTTCATAAAGTTCCAGGCCAGCAATATACTAAATTTTCTTACCACTGAAATTCGCATCATGGACTAAATATATAACTAATTAGAATTTCTCATTGGGTTGTTTTCTTGTCAATGAGTGTCATTCCAAAACTATAACTATGTGCAGGCTGGTGAATTTATGCATTAAGAAAATAGAAGACGAAGCATTTTAGTGGGGATGGCTGGTGTAACTAGATTTGTATGAAAATGCATTTGGTCTTGTTTTTTTTGTCTTCAAATAATATTTCATCATAGTACATCCCAGCTCACTTGGAAACTGCATAGAAATGATTCTTCTATGGAGGTGCTTTACTGGGTGAGTAGAGGCAGTTGTGCATCTGCTTTGCCCGTGTTTTGAGCCTGGCAATTATGAGAAGTCCAATTCAGAAGCCATGTGCTGAAAAATAAGACATATTAGCGCAGGCTCAGTGCCATGTTCATATGGTTACATGGCTTTTGGATAGAGCTGGCTGACATCTGGCTTGTGTGAAGTGTGGTAGAGTAAAATCCCAACTGTCTACACCTATTCATCTGGACATACCCAACATGTGGTTGGAGAAACAAGTTGTAATTCACTGCTTAGTAAACTTGCTTCACCATTTTTAGTTTCTTTTCTGACTTGTGTATTAGCAGGTTACATCCTGTGTTTACACAGTATCTTCATTGCTCTAGCGTTCGTCTCATGCCTGTCATTGATATACCTAAAGCACTGTACAAATAAATAACTATAGCTGCTTAAGATTACTACATTCTCAGAATAAAAACTGGCTTTACATCTAGTTGGGAATAGTCATGAAATAATGCTGGTTTGGAAAAGAATTGAGGAGTCATGCCTTTCTAAGAAAAGTTTGGATGTCCAATTTCCTTTATTTCAAGAAAAGTATAACTTTTTTCAAAAAGCTTCCTACTTGTATTTTCAGCAAAGACAATAGTCTAAAGGAAAATAAAAAAATCGTTTAAATCATTGTTGGTCAAAACTTGGTCACTAAATTATTAGAAAATGCTTGGATGAGTTGTATATTACTATGAATTTACAACTTTTGTCTCTTAATCTGTTTATGATATGGGTATCCCCACGCAGGGAGTGTGTAAAGCTGGATTGAGGTTAAATGTTTTAAATTGCTTAAGTCCAAAAGCTTTTGTATGAATTTTAAGAAGGCTGGAAGAAAGCATGCTGGTTAAAGTTCAGGTCTTGGTATGATTTATGAATGATTTGCTTCTGTTTTAGGTTATGAGCCTCTCAGTACCTTCATCAGTTTTTCAAGAAAGCCAGGTAAGATGATCTGTTAAGAGATTTTTTACACTTTTGTACTGAGCCTAGAATCATGGTTTGTCTGCTTGACGTCAAAACATTTTCTTGTGAATAAAGCTCTGCCATAAATCACGTTTAAAGGAGCAGATCTTAAACTCCCTTTGGAGAATGAGTTGACTAACTTAGTCTGAAGTTTGGCTTTGTTCATAACTCCCATAGCTTGAATTCTGAAAAGCCTGCTCTACAAAATGTTCTACTTGGTTTTGCAAAGATTTGCCTTGCTTTTGCTCATTTTTGCGCTAAGCTTATTTCATGTGATGAATGAGCACCTGCCTCTGTTTGAATTTTCAAGGTGAGTGGTTGAATTTAAACTTGCTATAGTCTTTCTAACACTGCACCACACACTTACCCTGGGTTCTTTAAAGCAGACAGACAAAACATCAGTTTTTTTCACCCTAAACTTTGCTGGTATTATTTTACAAGCATAATCTTGTTTAATACCTGATAATTAGTGGTGACAGCCTTTTTAACTTCTGCAGCTGCCAAAACCACACATTTCTAGCAAAAGAATACTAGGTATACAGGTAGTAGGCTACAATACCCTTTCAGTTTGCCTCAGCTAAGAAAAATCTCTAACTCACATAGTTTTGGTTCTTGATCAAATTTGTGTTGATATTTTTAAATTATCTCAGTCCTAGAAGCATCTAAAAGGCACAAAGCAGAGAAATGTCCTTTTTTAAGGAGGATCCATGGATCTCAAATTCAAGAAGTGCAGTGGAAGTTGTACAGCAGTCCCCACCAGAAACATGACATGTGACTTTTAATTTACTATCTTGTTTGTCACATGCCGGTACTCAAAAAGTGGGACGATATAATTATCTTGGAAACAGACTGCAAACCCTACAGCTGTTGTAACATTGTGAATCCAACCCCCTATTATAGCTGGCTCCAAGATCATAAAAACAAAAGCCCCTTCCACATACTCAATCCGCAACACAGCTATGTTCTTAACAAGCTTGGAAGCAGTGCTGTCCGTGCTCTGTGCATTGGTACAGGGATTTGGGAGCATGGCATTGGTGCTGGTCTTTGTTTTGCAACTAGTGTGTGGAAGAACTGTCACTTATCTTCTAGGTGTTGGATCTTAGCAGAGAATAGCATGTCAAACTATGAATAAAGACAGCATCCCTAACATGTTTAGGATATCTGTGATGCTGGACAACACAGGAGTTAAAGGAACATGTATTGACAGCAAAACAGTAACACGATGATCCACCCACCTATCATGAGAAGTTTGTGCAAGCTGAGGTAAACTAAGGGTTGAACAAAGGTGGGTCCTTCTGTCCCTAGTGACAAGTAGGTCCCTGTTTCAGGCATATCATGTATGGACATGGAACATGCTTAGAACAAAGCTAGCTGCAAACGGCTATTAATGTCAGCAAACTAAGGGGGTTAGGTCATCTTAAATGATTCCAAATCAAGTGTTTTCTAATTAGTATGGCTGACCACTGTATGTATGCATTTCATTCCCATGATGAAAGCTTTTTGCCAATGGATTTTCTGAGACCAATTGTAAGGAATGTATAGAGACCAGAGCATCTATCTGTTGAGAGTTCCTACAGGCACAAAATGCATGAAGGAAACCCAAAAGAGTGAAAGCTCAAGACTGACTCTCCCTAATGGTATCCTGCAAGTTGGCTGTAGAACCAGGGCACACAACTGTCAGCTCTTTCACTGGTCACACATGCTTAGGTTTTTCTTAATTTTCCGAACTTTTTCAGCTGAATATCAAGCACATTTGTGTTTGGAAAAATACATGCCTTATATTCGTCTCTGTACTCACTTGTGAAGCTGCACTCCAGCTTTCAAAAAACATGTTTTTTTTATTCCCCATAAAACAAGTTTCCATTTTCCAGAATATAATTCTTTAAACTTTGAGTTGCCCCTTAATTTTTATTTTTAATGGGGAAAACAATTATTTCTCATCTAACTACTACATTTTGCTTTGGATTAAAGATGACGCTCTTTGGCTTCAAGTGGTGCTTCCTTTCAATTATTCAATGGCCAGAAATGTTGGCTTGTGATTGACTGAGACTAATTTTTCTTGATATCTTAGAAATGTCATCAACAAAAAAGTTGATGCAACCTTAGTTCTGACCTCTTGTCTTCTCCTGTACACACTTAACTCATGCTTTTCCTCTTGTATTTCAAATGGAAAGCTCTCTGCTGTTCATCAGATTTCACAATAGTCCTCAATTAGAAAAACATCTTTTCCAGGAGCATAAAGAGAACATGTAGCACGGAATGTGAAAGTTGCTTAGAAATGTCAGATTTCAAGGCTGGTGATTAAGAATTTGATTCTGAATCATCTGTCTTTTGAGAACTTTTCTTTTTGCTCAGATCCTGGAAATTCTCGTACTGCCATGCTGGAGACTGTGCAGCAGCAAACTGATGGCACACTAGAAGGATTAAGCTTTTGAAAAAACTATTTTCCTCTAAAGAAAACCCTCTTAGGAAGTGATGTCCATTGCTGCCAATGCAAACATTCACCTAGCAGCCTAGTGTCCATGACAGCAATAAAACAGAAAAAGCATGACACAAACTTGTGAGGAGCATGGTGTGTGGTGAAAGCATGAAGGGGCATGCAAGCAAGCCCCAGTTATACAAGAAACTACTCAAGCTTAGAAAAACTTGTTATCAAGGAGTGATATATGGTCACTTCTGTTTATGTTGCTCAAGTGTTTAGAGCACTCGTCTGAACTCACTACCCCATATCGCAGTAACTTCAGTTCATTACAAGAAACAGCCTCAGCCCTCAAGATGAAATACACGCAGGCTAGACAAGCGAACTAGGAGGCTGACAGGCATAAAACCCCCTGTCATAAGGGAGGCAGTTGCAGAACTGAAAAGCCGTCATCCAAAGCAGAGTGCTGACCTCCCTGAAGTCAATACAGCTTTGTCATCTGATGGTAAAGTGGTAGGACTTATTTGTCCTCTGCTTCCCTGCACAGGGCCAAACTTGGTCACATGTTTTACTGATAAATTCCTGCCACTGGTCAGTTTCCATGAGTGACAATAAATAAATCTTCCTTTGAGGAGAGAGGAGGCTCAGTGTGTTAATGTCACAAGCCCTTCCACTGCTGGACTGCTCTTCCAGCCAGCTTGTTCCTGGCTCATTCAGTATCACAGCTACTTGAGAAAACTGTGGTATTGTCTGCTAAAAAGAAACATTTTTCAGAAATAATTTTTGAAAAGTTTTTTAGCAAACTGTGAAACTGCAAATATTTTGACAAAGAAAGGATGATATTTTGAAATGTCGCTAGTCTTGTACCCTGCTATCCTGTTTCCAAGTAACTAGGCTGGCCGCTTAATGCCTGGGTAGTGGCCTTGTTGATGGTATATAGAACCATTAACTTCCTAAGGTCTTAATGTCATCAATGCTGTATGGTTAATGTTAAAAGGCCTCCTAAGAATTACATAGCTGGCTGCCCCTTTTCTCTGCATTCCCGTGTTTCTGTGTTTATCTCTCAACTATTAGTTCACAAATTTGTACCTTTTGGAGATGCAACTTGTAGTTTTCCTTCTTGCACATAAGCTACTTCACCCTCAATATCAGCCAGCACACCGAGTAGGGTTTGATCTGTGTAGTTCATTACCTGTCCTTTCCTGTAGGATCTGGATCAGTGGGCAGAGCAAGCCTGTGCAAAACAGTTTGTTTAGTAATAGAACAATGCACTAGAGGGAAAGAACTCTCAAACACAAAGCAGTTGGCACCCAAATTGCTGTACTTGCCTTTGTGCTGACACTTGTGCTTATGTGGCTGCATAGGGAGCTGAATCAGGGAACTGGATGAAAATTTCCTTTTGCAGAAGGAGGGGGTTGGTTTTCCAGCTGGATTAGTTCCCTGACCCAAATTACCGTGCAACCACACAAGCATCCCTCTCAGTGGCAGCCCACACTTAGATCAACTTCATTTGCTTGTATTACCTCAGCTTAAGTGGTTGGTGAATGGTAGAAATAGTCTTTTTGCAGAATAGTTTTTCCATAGATCTGTGTTTCTGGAAGACTTATTTCTTGTTCTGTATTAAGTTTGCATCCACTCACATGTGCCAGTGGTTACTTCCCTGTCTTTGCTCAGCACTCTGCTCTGGAAATCAAGCCTAGGTACTTGGATTGTGTGTACTGGGCAGGTGATGACATACTTTAAATAGTGTTTCAAGCGTAAATTATTGAGATCAATTCAGGACTTGGATAAGTAAATTACGAACAGCTAAAGGCTGTTACTCATCCTGGTGAACTTAAGTGACACTGCCAATCCAGTATGTAAGGGGAGGAAACTGCTTTTCTGTCAGAGGTGATCTGAACACATTTCTGCAGAGACTCGTCGCTTTGTTAGCTTGAAATTTGTTTGAGTAATTAAGACTGAACTCCAGCAAGGACGTAGTTTCAGACAAAATATGGGACTATCTCAATACTGATACTTTAGATACTGATACTTCAGTTTGCATTTAAACACCTATACAGCAGGTTCTTTCCAGAGTAGAACAGGGGTCTATCTTCACTTAAGCACTGTTAGAGAATACTTCAACTCAAGCTACTCCTAACTAAAGAGTGCTTTGACTTGTAAATGAAAATCACTGCGACCACTCTTACTTAAAAGGATTGAATTGTGAATTGTTTGCATTGCACAAGGGCCCATGTTTCTGAAAATGATACCTATTAACATTTATTGCACTAGTGAAGTTTTATTAACTTCGTATTTTTTGTGTAGGTATTAAAAAAAATAGTGAAGAAGAACTCTAGCTACAAGAAAGGCTGTTTCATTAACACCAGTTTACCAGTACAAAGTTTGATTAGGCCGCATTACACTTGCCTGCTTAGCAGCTATGAGTGCAGTGTACCTATTGCTTTGGTGTTGACATGCTTTACGAGCATTTCTTCCCAGATAGCAGTCACACAGCAAAATCCTACTGGTGTGTGGTTGGGTTCTCTTTTGACAATATGCTTTATAGGTATCAGGTGTTGTGCTGTTTTTCAGCGTTACAAGCAAAATTCTGATTTGGGCAAAGGGGAGCATGCCATATACATGGAATTAAGAATGTATTTTTAGACAATGGCTGGGTTAATGGTTTGGTCTATTAGACTTACAATAACATACACTCAGGGTGTAAATTAATACAGGAAAAAAATACAATTGAAATTGTTATAGAGAAGAAAACTTTTCCTAATACTACTGGGCTAGATTTCTTATGAATATGTTGTGGTAAAGGCTGGTAGAGAGGTGGCTCCAGGCAAGAAGAAAACAGATTGCAAGCTACGTGGGACAACAGAGTCTAGAGATATCAGGAATGCGTGCACACATTTGGTGCTGTAAGAACTAAATGGTCTGGACACTTATCAGGGGTGTCATAAATGGATTGCATTGTGAAATTGTTTGACATGGGTTTAAAAGTTGCATATTAAAAAAAGTTCCTTAAAACCTATTATATGGAAAGTTATGAAGGCTTCCATTAAATTTCAATAGCTAAATGTGGAGCATGGGATTAGGCAAGGACTGTTTTGTACGTGCAGGCTAGGCAGACTTTTTTTTTTTTACCAACAAACCCATAGAATTTGTGCTGTATGAGAAAGAAGGAAAAGAATCAAAGATGGGGGGAAAAAGATAAAATGACTTGACTTCCCTTAGAGTAATAGATCTCAGCCCTTTCCACACTGACTGTACTCCATGGTAGACAAATGTTACACATAGTTTTTATACCAAGCTTTATATCCATGAATCCTGAAGTGTTTTTCAAGGGGTGAGAGTCATTTTATCTCTAAATTATGGAAGGGGAAGCTAAGGCAGAAAACCTTGACAAAAATTGTCTATGGTCAGTGTACAGGCAGCTGGCTTTTCAGAGAACATCACTGTGGCCCCAGTCCAGTGTTCAAGACAGGGCCATGCTGACAAAAAAAACAAAAACAAAAAACACCTAACCCACAAATATGAAAATAGTTATTTCAGTACTTGCTCTCCTTTGCTGTAAAGAATAAGAATCCTCTTGACATCTGTTCATACCCTGCTGGAGTTCCATTATCTTGTAGAATTCAACTCAGCCCCGATATCCTTTTGTCTGTTACAACGCAAATTGTCAATGACCACACACTGTCAAGACTGGAATTTCACTTGTGAATGAATGTACACCATTCTTTGCAGTTGTCACTTCACAGCTACTCAGCTGGGATAGCTTCCATGGCCTCTGTCCTGCAGCCATGGGTGACTGCTTGGGCAGATCTCACCCAGATATATCACAAACTAAAAATGGTGCCACTTGGAGCTGTGAAACAGTACTCGTTTGTTCATTCTGGTTTGAGATTTTGCCAAATAAACAGGATGATGAAGACATGCTCAGTGAAAAGGCAAAAAGTACCGATACTGCCTGACAAGCAGGATTTGACAAGTTACTGTCTGTGGTATCTCCTACAGGTTCCAGTTGCAATCCAGGCCTCATTGTCTTAGATGCTGGAGCTGGACAAGAGGTTCTGTTTTCATGGCTTAATAAAGTGCTGTGCAGATACACCCAGACTCAGTCTGAATGATGATGCTCTCTCTCCAACATGGGTTAATTAGATCGGTGCTGCATTGCATGTTTTGTCTGGGATAGCTTGCGTAAGTTCTGCACTTAGGATATAGCATGGGAGCAAGATCCTCCACAACACAATATTCTTATGTGCAAAGCAATATTTCCTCTTCTGAACATTTCTCACTTTTCTCCATATATAGTTATCTCCCATAATTACTATTCTTTCCTGTATAAACTCGATGTTTTTAAAAGATGAACATAACAAGCATTAACTTCAGGCTGCAGAGGTGGATACGAAATGGAGGATTAAATTTAAATCTTTTTAAAATATAAATCTTTTAAAAATATCATTGTCTGGAATTAGTATGGAGAAAATCAAGGCATTTCAAAAGATCCACAAAGTTACAGCCTGACACATTTCAAGGCCTGGAGGAACCATCTAATTTGACTTTCGTTCCAACAAAGGCCAATGAATTTACTTCAGTTGGTTTTGGACTGAATCAGTGGGATTCAACCTCAGGCTACTATAAAAATCCAAGCTTTAACAGAAAGCCACAGAGTTCAGACTTGGTTGAAGGATTGGAGCTTCCCCAAAATTTGAGCATGTGTTCAGTCAGTAAGATCTGATCTCGTTTCTAGTGATGTGCGAAGAAACAGTCAACTTCTGTGTTTTCCATTATTATTTCTATTTACATTCTTAATAGAATATAAAAGCATCTCCACCTTCTGTCCTTAGTTCCAGCTTGTCCCATCCTTAACACTTGTAGAATCAAAAGATGTAAGCAGCTGTGGAAAACTAAAACCCACTGGGAAAATCTTTTCTATTGCCCATCATGTTTTGTTTAAAAAACAGAATTTTTGGATGGAAATGTTCCTGGCTGTAGCCAAGCAATGACAGGCCATCAATATTTATTTAGAAGTGGCATCAAAAAGACAAGGAGGATCAAATGTCACAATGTATTTGTCACAAATAAATATCGCTTCAGTTTCAAGCTATTATTTCTCCCTTTCTCTGAAGTGAATGCTTGTGAGGGGAAATAATGAAAGACTGGTGAGCAAAGGAATCCAACTGCAACTACTCAAAGGAAGAAAGTCTAACAAATCATTAGTGGTCTGAGATTCAAATTCTGTCTTGAGATGGATTTTGTTGCTTATTTAAATTTTTATTTTCCTTTGCATTTGGATACATTACTGGGCTGAATAGGTGTAAACACAAACTGAGTAAAAAGCACTTGATGTGCAGTGATGCCTAATGGTCAGAGAAGTGTGGGGTCTCAAAATAGTTCTTTTGCTTATTATTAATAGTGTGTAAACATGAAGGTGTCTGAAACAACCTTAGCCCATACTCAATAGTGTGTTTAGATGCAGTCAATCAAAGATCTTACCTGCTGGAGCAGCTCACAAACCAAAGTGCTGCAGTGTGAAGGATGGGGTCTGGGAAATTAAGAGTTAAGGCTAGTGACAGAATTTGGACAATTCCCAACCATGCTGTGGCTCACCTTGTCATTTAGTAGTTTTCTGCATGCTTTGTACCCCCAAAGTCAGTTCAAAAAGTGTTTTGAAATTACATTTACTGTATTAGAAAAAAAGGAGCACATTCCTGGCAGTCCTGCCCATGTACTTTATAGTATTAGGCATGTCACCTTCTGTGCTCCCTGGACAGCGCTTTGCCTGCAGAGCATCTGTCGTACATATTGCATTTGTCGTCATGTACTTGAAATCAACACATTTCACTTCAGCTTGTTTGGGTGAACAAATTCCTGTCATTTTGTTCTCTTCCTGTATCCTTGTCAAGAAAAGTAGCCTGTAGTTGAGCTTCCTACTTACCACAATATTTTAGGAAGAAGTATGGTTTCCTTTTATTTCTTATAGTGAGATGTTAAAATACACAAAATAAGTAGCTAGCAAGGATAAGATCTAGATGCTGGGATTGTAGGCAGGAGAGGGTATTTTACGTTAGTAAAGGGCTTCCTACATTAGCAGTCAAAGGAAGCCAAACCAGAGCACACAGAGCTAAGGTGCACACTTCTTAAATGTGGAAATAGTTCCTGAAGGGAAATACTTAATTGGGATTCTGGAAGATTCCCTGTCTTCTAGGAAAAGGAATGTGAGTAAACACTGGATGCTGTTCTGAAAGGGACAGTCTAGTTTGTCCTGAAATGACGGCCAGCAGCAGTAGTCAGTGGTGTAACTGCATGGAAGGTCGAGTTAGCAGAGGGTCAGTAGAGTTAACGCGGTTCTTGGCGCTTCTGAGAACCCAGCGCGAGTTTGTAGTGATTGGTGCTCTACAGATGTACAGAACAGTCTCTCTTCCAAAAAATGTAGTTTAACCAAGACATTCAAAAGTAAACAAGTAAGGAGCAAATCTTTGAATGTTTATTTTACAGTATTATCAAATACTAGCTACTTTTTGGGGATGTTATAGTAACTTGATTTATAGGATGCAAACTGAAACTTTGTGGGCTAGAAAGGAACTTCAGAAACTTTCCAACTTAATTATATTTGCATAAGAAATGTTTGATCTCCGCAGCAGCTCTGGTAACTTTATAGAGGGAATGGAGATGTTTCTTGCGGGACGTGCTTCCAAATAGCTCCCCTCAAAGCATACCCATGCTCACTGACTCTGAGGAAAGCATGCAGATAAATTCTTCCACGGATGCTTGCAGCATATAATTTGATGTGTAGATTACACAGTATTGCAGAACAAACACAACAGATTCAGCTAGGATGACAAAGCATTACAATTAGTTCAAAACCTTTGTAAGTAGCAGGCTGCCTCGCATCATTTTTCCAGAGTCCATCAAATGCTCTGACTCCAAATCCTTCTCCCATAGCACTGTGGATCACTTCTCAGAGGTTGTATCAGATCTTCCTGAGTGTACCGAGGTGGGACAGGAAGATTCCTTGGGATGCGAGGAAGTAGTTGTGAAGAGGAACGCTTAGGGACTTGATCCAGAGAAGGGAACAGGCACCTGTCCAAAAGGAGGCAATTGCACTAGAGCAGCTGCATCGCTCCACAGCACTGTGTCCAAAACAAGTAACTGGCATTTTGGCCTAATTATTTTTGTTTGGATTTTTTTCCCACAAGAGTGCTAGTATTTTTCTGCAGAAAGCAGCAGCTTTTTGGATTAAGCCACCTTATGCTAAAACCTTTTCTAAAAAGAAAAAAAAAAAAAACATTTTTAGTTAGGAGACTTCCATTACAAATAGAGCGGTTAAATAACAAAGCCTAGAAGCACAGCAATCGATACTTTTATGTAGAAAATACAGGAGTACTATATGTAGCTGCCAAACTGTGTAATCAGCACTGTCTGACAAAAACACCGATTTCCTCTTCCTCAGCCATTATAGTTGAGCTATCAAAACAGAAAACTGTGCTTCTCTTGATGTGAAACTTGGTACCAAGTGATAACAGGAGAGGATTTATTTTCCATGATTTAAACAAATGAGGTTGGCTCCCAAACCTGCAGTTAACAGTTGACAGATTTATCTTGATGGACAAATTTTTACTTAGGAAATGGAAACCGTCATAAATGCCTTGCAGGGGCACTGCTTAAACAAAACAGATTTTTCAAAGGGAGTATAGGTGATGCCAATAATTACTCTGAGTCAAACAAACAAATACAAAAAAAAGTTTCCCTCAAGAAGACTTAACAGAATACACAGTTGAGGTAGCTGTTAAAAGCCCGTGCGTTTCAGTTGGTAAGGTGTCAGCTGGTTCAGAGACTTGGGGCCAGCCTTGCCATCATGGAAAATCTAGGCTAAGTTATATGGTGGGTAGCTTATGGATATATGTGCAGCTTAACACATGTACCTCAGTAAGTGAGATGGAAAACAGCATTACTCAAGGATTCTGTGTACTCAGCCACACTGGAGGACAGTGAAAAGAGAAGTGATCCGCATGTGGTGAGTACTCAGGACAGATTATGAGCTGTTTCCCTGCATCTGGCCAACAAGCACCACATCTGTATCTAATAACTCTAATCACCCAGTATGTAAGTTAGATAAATCTGTATTACCATGTAAATGAATTACCATTAAAATATGACCTGGCCATAGATCTTCTGTAGAAGAGGTAGCGTCCCATAGTGAGTTCTATTCATTCTTAATAATGCAGTCTGATTGTTCTGAGATAATTATCAGACTTCGTTTTGTGTTCACCTGGTGGTTATCAAATGACTAATGATCTTTCACTGCTTTGTAAGAGCATAGTTGCTCCAGGTAAGGAAAATATTATGTTGGGAACTTTTGTGATCTGTTAGCCTGAGACTCCATACTTGGGCAAAGTGATAATGGTTTTGTGGCTTTAGCTAAAATGGTGCCTGTCAAGCTGTGAGCAAGGAAAAAACTGCAAATTATATATCTTAGTACAAGGAAGCATCAGGGGAAATTTAGTAAGCTGTGCTGCACAGGAGTTCAATCTAGTTTAAAATCTATACGAAGCATCTCTGCATTACAGTGGGTTACAGTGGATTGTGAAGCCAGACACTGAAAAATCAAGCCAACTATATATTGTAGCAGATCTTTACAGATAGAGAACACCATCAGTCCCACTGCAGTCAGTGAGAGCTCAAAGCAGTCATCACCTGTGAAAATAAAGTAGGTAAGGAGGATTGGGTTGTACGCCTCCAGAACGAAAACCACTCACGCATAGTCATCAAGATGTTGGCAGCTAGCAGCAGGAGTAAGGTTCAATAGAAAACCATGTAGTTAGGCTCATGTTTATGGTGTGGAAAGCACTCTGCCAAAACCGGTTGTTTCTAATACTGAGCTCTCAGAATATTTCATGCCAACAAAGTGGCAAAAGTCCATCGTCCATCCTCTGGGTGCTGTGGCAGAAGGAATGGTACAGCTCATGCCTGCACCCCTTTACTCTCTTCCACCCACAGCCATGCATCGTGTCTCAAAGTGTGAGCAGGAAACAGTCCCTGGCTGTAGAATTTCCATACCATACCCAGGCATTGCTGGAGACAGTGACCAGTTAGCATGAGCAAAAGTCATGCCAGGGAGTACCCTGATATTCCAATAGGAGGAATGGTTGTATGCCAGTGCTTCAGCTTGTGCCCTAGCCATGCTTGGTTTGCTAGCACAGAGGTGGTTTCATTATGCCCATGCGTTAACCGGGTAAATGTGTTCTAACAATATGGTAAGGGTGTCCAAAATAACTCTCTTCATTTTTAGTACTCTCTAAAGCTATATGTTGTCCAGCTGGCTACAGAACTGAAGCAAATTGCTTTGGTAAGTTTGTGAAGACAGTGGAGTAAATATTTGGAAGCTCTATTAGAAGCACAGCGGAAGGCTCTGTGGAAATCTGCTGCATTGCCAGCATTGAGATATTAACTTGAATTTGTAATGTAGTGACTCAAAGGTATCAGTATATTTTTCAGTATATTTTAATGGCTGGGTAAGCTCCCAGTCCAACAGGATTCTGAGTTTCTGTACTCAGCTCACAAGCTCTAACCATGGACCTCAGTTGGTAAAGCAGGGCTGATGATATTGGCAAACCATTTTAGATTTTGCCACTGAGAGGCTCGTAAAGTGCTAACTAGTGTTAGCTGCTGTGAATGCCTGCGGAGTACTTTGCCTCTGTGATCACTGATTGGAGTTGCAAAAGAAACAGCTGGCTGCTGGATGAAGATATGAACTGTACTGAGAGTCATTTGCGGCTGCAGGCATTTGTAAAGCGTTAAGGGACACAATTTCAATGGATTGCAGTGGGCTTTTCACCACATAACTCCCTTTGATTGCAATGGGAACTGACTACTTTTGAAGGCTAAGTTGTGTCAGCATAGCACAATGACGAGGCTTTCATCTCAGACATTTGCATGGCAATGATTTGTTTCTTCCATCAAGTCTTCTAAATCATAGAAAAACTGAATAATAGACTGCAATAAAAAATATACCCAGGGACATGATATGTACTGAGTAAGCAGGCAATGAAAAAAAGGCATGCGTGTTAATTTTGCAGACAAAAATCTCTTCCTAGCAGCCTGATTCTCAAATCTGGGACTCTGTAAAACCTCCTGCTACATCATTTTTGAGAAGAAAGTATTACATTCACAATCAGCGCTACCTGCTAGACTGCAGAGAAACCAGAAGTTAATTATATTTTCAGATCTGTACTCTTTAGGCACAAAACCAGTCAGTTTTTGATGCAAGGGAAGAACAGCCTGTCTGAATAAGCTTCTTTGGAATAGCTGGCATTTCAGATGTTTGGTGGGAATACAAGCCCAGAAAACACACCACTATACGTGTGCTCTTCAAAATGATCCACTCCCTGTATCTGTCAGAAATGAGGCTTGGTTGCTGTACTGTACATAACTTGATGCCACTGACTGCTTAATCCTTTCGCACTTGTATACAGCAGGTGCATACAGTGTAATACTTCATCAAAAGCTTCAGCTTTCTTTGAAAATATAGGTTTTAAACAGCTAAAATTAGGATACTGCTGGTCAGTCTGACCTTACATAGAAAACCCCACAGGTCTGCATCAGTGTTCCTGAAAGAACACTTCGATTTTGTCCCTGAAAAGTGCTGACCTGGGGATGGGCGGGGCCTTGCTGATGACTGGGTTTGCATTCCTGGGTTTGTGGAAAAGCCTTGTGCGTGACTGTAATCAAATTACTTCCTTCTGTTTTAATTTGAGCTTATTTCTGTCTGATGGAGTTTCTTATCTGCCGCGTGTTAGACAGTAACACCATGGGTACAGAAACTCTGCTTAGTATGTGGACAGTGCTTTGAGTGCTGGAGCTCTGATCTCCGAACACGTGGGTACTGGGGCCAAACAAACACCAGTAGCCCCATTCCTTCAGTG
Organism: Cygnus olor; assembly: GCF_009769625.2. Taxonomy (NCBI): domain Eukaryota; kingdom Metazoa; phylum Chordata; class Aves; order Anseriformes; family Anatidae; genus Cygnus; species Cygnus olor. Next base: position 18,846,845 of record NC_049175.1, read on the forward strand.
TAGGTAACATTACACTGCCATGAAAGCCATGTGGAAAATGGAGCACCCAAAGAAATGTGGTTTGTTTTTTTTTTTTTTTTCCTTTAAGGCATTCCACACAAAAAACACTGTTTTGCAGGGTACCGATTCCTAGTGACCTTGTTAGCAGGTACAGACTTGAGGAAAGGATGAGCTGGGAATAACTGATTCCTGAGCAAAAGTTATCATGGCTTATCTGCCACAAACCATCTGTTTTGGACTGCCCTGTTTGCATTCTTTCCCTGGACCTGGTTCACTGTCACAACAGGCACAGGTTACACTGCCTGCGTTGATACAGCACAATTCAAAGGTAACTCCTAAAAATGACAAAGCTGGGAGCAGACTCAAAGCTACAACTACAAAACTAGCATGAGCCAAGAAACATTCAGTCTCTTTTCCCCACTTTTTAAAATTCAGAGCCTACTTATTTTTTCCAAATGTGTTTTTTTTTTTTTTTTTTTTTTTTTTTTTTTGGGAGAATGGACAAATTGAGGAAACTGAGAAAACTGAGGAAAGCAGGGCATTGGAAATAGGACAATTTCACTCCTGTGCTGAGGCACAAACTCAGACCATATTGCTTGTAGTACATAAGCAACCTTATGCTGCTTATGTAGCTAACTGCCTAAATATTACATGTCATCTTTTGCATGGAAATGGCCTTTATGGAGTTCAATGCATTAATTATTTTCTCACAGCTATAATTTACTCCTTACAAATTTGTGATTTCTGCATGAATTATTTTGAAATATAATGAGAAATATGATTATAAACTGATTTATGTTGTGGCTCAGCCTAACTGGCAGTCAACTTCCCTCTGGTCAGTTCCATTTTTATTCTTTCAGTCTTTTGATCAGAATTCATTTAAACTGTTTTAGAATTTTCAGTTGGTTATTTTTCTGTTAGGCAAAAGAAGGCTGCAAATAATATAAAATATTGCCTTAAAAAAATCATTTTAGCATCTTTGACCTTGAAGTTTTATTGAAATTCTGTTGCAAACTCTTCAGCATCCTCTTAAATTTGGAAACTCATTTTCGATGACATGCACCTCCTATGCTATGGAACCTTCCCCCCCTACTCTTCCAGAATACCTAATGCATCTCATCCCAGCTAAGAGGTTTGTAGCATTGTCTCATTCCAGTCTGGTGTGATTGTTAACTGGATGCACTGACTTCATTACCTTCATGATCTTTCCAATAAAGTCAGTAGAATATGTCCTTGATTTGTATACATTTGTCTTTTTTCAATGACAGTGGCGTTACGTTGATTTTTACCAGTTGATCTGATTTTAAAAATGCTCTTTTTACCAATGTAAAGCTGCTCTATGGTCCTAATCTTGTGCATAACATTTAAAAACAGAGCCAGATCTTCCGATGTGGAATCGGTGGTAAAGTATGTGATACTGTAGGGGTGCTCTGTGCAGCCAGGCAGTGAGAAGATGAACTTTTTTTCAACACATGTAGTCTGCTTCTTCAGTCCACCTTCACTTCTACCAATCCCAGAATCACTGTTTTGGCTCCTCATTAACACACTTAGCTCACAGTTAACAGTTTTAACCTCTATTCTTGTTAAATTTAGCATCCATGCAAATGATTCATTGTTGCTTCTCTATGAAGACCATAGGTGTTGGGGCACAAAGCTGAGGAAAGCAGGGCATTGGAAATAGGACAATTTCATTCCTGTGCCAAGGCACAAACTCAGACCATCAGTGCTCCTCAGGATGCATAGCTGCAGCTTAGGTTTGAACAGCATTTTGGCAGCATGGTTTAATTACCCTATGGATCTGAACATAGAGCTGAGTAAGATTTGGGAGTAGAGTTGTCAATTCAGTTGGACGTTAACATTTTGAGTTCTGTTAACTAGGTTAAATTGAAGCTTTGGGGAATATCATCTCTTTCTCAGGGGTGTGTTCAGGTCCTCTACAAGACAGGTGAAGTTCAGTTTCCCTTCCCTCATCCCCAGTCATGTGCAGTCTTGTACAGGTGGCTCTGATCAAGACTTCTTGCCATCCTCTGAAGCATTTGGTATAGGTCACAGCTGAACGTGAAATTCTGTGCCTGATGGACCAGTGACCTCTTTCACTGTGGTAAACTGCTGCTTACAAAAGACATGGCAGTAATGGCAAGGAGCAGGCTATCAGCCAGTATGTTGCTCTTCTGTTTGGGCCATCTCCCCAGGCGGGGGGCTGCAAGGTAATCAGTGCTGGAAGAAACCAGGTCAGGGTGCGTGAGGTTTTGAAATGAATGTTAGGAAGGGCTGTTCCAAGGTTAAATTTTACTAGAATATTGACATCTGGAGGTTTCCAACCCACCATTTAAACAAGAGCAAAACAGCAAAATCAAAAGCCAGCCAGTTTAGCTTGGAGGGAAGCATTCAAAGCAGAAATTAAAGTAACCACAAGACAGAATTGCCAGTATTCAAAGAGAGAAATGAGATACTGCAGTGGCAAAAGGAAGTGTCCAAGTGTTCTATAGCAGTACTATTATTTTTCAATTCTTTTGCATGTAAGATGTTCAGGTCTAATGGCTTGCTTTACCAAATTTGGATGATTTGGATTCTAGTCCTAAAATCAGTTATTTTTAGGAGCTTTTGTCTCCATCTATAAGATGGGTGCTGACCAGCTTGAAGGGAAGTAAGAACATGGATTTGAACAGATAGGTATCAGTTTTATGCAAATACTAAGTTTAGGTGGTATAAGTGCTATTGCTTTAAATCTGTGAAGTTCCCTAAATGTAGTAAGTACAGAGGTGCTGCAGTGTTGACCTCTCTCACTTTACGTGGTTTAGAATATGTCCATCTGCAGTTCTATTCCAATCATTAAGGACAAAATTGTTTCCATTAAAGTCCACAGGAGAGATTCTGTGAATTCACTGCATTGTGACTTTAGCTGTAATCTGAACAGCAAAGCATCTGCAAAATGTACTGGAACTTTCCACAGTGAGTAAGGGACCATTTCACACATCTGAGCTTTTTATGAAATCTAAGGTAGATACCTCTTTTCAGGGAATCCTGTTATAGTACCTATGCAGCTGTGAAAGAAAATCTTTTTTAAATGATAGCAAAGGAAAATATCATTCCCCAAGTGAATATTTATCATGTGTAACATGTTGCCTTAGTCTGGTCTTAGTCTTGTCAGTTGATAACGGAACAGTGTACAGCTATCCCCAAACCTGTGCTCTATTCATGAAGGACCGTGATGTTAAAGTATTCTTCCCTTGCAGACTTCAGTGATATAAGCAACTTGAGTGCCTAGTGAGGTCCCAGCCTCAGGACTATCAGGAGAGAGTAATTCAGGCTGGTTTGGTGCAGTCCAATCAAGGTGACTCCCACAAAAACACAGAAATGACTGCCTGACTGCAAAAAATATACTCGCTGTGTGGGGAATGGCCACTGAATTCCAGGGGCCTCAACTCCCCTTGCAGCCAAGGGAGTCTTGGTTTTTAACCCAAGGAGTTCCCTTGTTAGGTTTTGGTCTGGACGTTAGCCTCAGGACTGGGTTCTTTACAGTGGCTGACTCTATAGATTGTGGTACTAATAGCCCCAGTGTGCTTGACACTGTAACTAATTATTTTGTTCCTTGGAATAGCAATAAAAATAGAATTGCCAAATTAAAGTGGCACAACACAAAGAAACACAAATTAATTTCGTATTTGCCTTATTTGTTTTGGAAAATGTTTTGCCAGGTCAACCCAAACTAGAGGGGTTTTCACTGTTTCACACTTTACAGAGACAATAAATGCTTTTAAAAAGTGTGCTTTTTGCATTTCAGTAGATCTTCCACGTTGAAAACACAGTTCAGACAAGATGCTTCTAGTTTGAGTAAATTCCTAAAAGTTAGACTTCACTTTGAAGGAGCTAATGTTCTTTTGTTTTTTTTTTCCATGGTGCTTTTAGAGCAGATAGCTGAACACCAAATTCAATTAAGTGAAGCCAGAACTGCCGTCATCTTTATTCAGCACTCCCTACAGCTGAAGGGAAAGGACACAACACATTTCTTTTTACCCTACGGTGGTGGAAGGACCATAATTCAACAAGGAAAATAGAATTAGAAGCCGAGCAAACTGTAGATAGACAGTTTGCATTTCTGCTCCACTTAGCGTAACTTGGGTGTAGAACTGAGTGTCCTTGTGGCTTAATTGTCTTTGCAAGTACTTACGTGACTCCAGTTCCCTGTAACTGATTTACGTGGTTTTAAACATGCCTATGATTTAGATCTTTCTTAATTTTACAGATGTTGGGAAGTGGGAACACAGAGGAATAACTTTTTTGAAAGTAACTGGGATTTAGACTGCCTTCCTGGATAGTTCTGGTTAGAGTTGTTTATTAAGGGACTGATTTCCTAAGTATCAGTGGTAGTTACCTTTCCACAGAACTGAAGGATCAGCACTGCTGAAAATGTAGGTCTCATCGACTTCGCAAGGTCACTCAGTTTGCAGCAGCAGTAAACAGGTTTGCTTTGAAGACCCCCCTCAGATCAAACTCGCCCACTTTGCCATTTTGTAAATATTGATAATTCCTGCCCACATGGAGTCTCAGAAATCTAACAGCATCTTTATACACCCAGATCAGAAGGCCCTAAAGAAGGCCAAACCATTCATTTTCAAAAGTGTGTGCGCAGAAGCAACAGAAGAACTCTGGCTCTGAGCTTAGGTGTAAATTTATTATCATGGGTGACTTAACATTCCAGCAAAAAAGCCTGCAAAACCAGGGTGTTAGTATCAACAGTGGAAAAAGTACTTCTCTTAAAGATTCCTGGAGTAGGAGCACTAGCCTATAGATTTCAGTCTTGGAAAAAAACACATAACATGCAAATTTCTTAGCTGGTTTCATGAAGTTTTATAGAAACGGACATCTTACACTGCGGAAGTTGCACTGAGTTGCTGGGAAATGCTGGTCAGGCACGTCATTTGAGCATGGTAGAAGTTCATCGCTGAGCCTGAGCTGTAGAAGAAGAGAGTCCTTTATTTGTGCTTTCCTCTTCCCTATTTCCAATATATTATGAATTAGGGAGTAACAAAATGCTACTTTGAATATTGACTCTCACTACAGCCCCTAAAGGTGTGCCTGCTTCTGGTGGTCTTAGAAAAAGTGTCCTTCTTGTCACGCCTTCTCAAGTCACTGAGCAGACCTATGTCTAGAAGTATACTTCAGTGACAAAGTGTAACTGCACCGAGAGTTGGCTCCCCAAGAAACGAGTACCTTACCTTCCGAAAAATATGTCAGAGCTTGCTTGAAGTATTCAGCAATATGTTTACACTGGGGAAAAGAGGTCCTAGTCTACCTGATAACATTTATGGAGCGATTCCAACCAGTGACGGGCTGGTTAAGTGATAGAAATTCTGGTTTTGGTCTCTTTTACTGAAATGATTGGGCCTTGTTTTGCTGTGTTTCAGGGAATTAAGTGATGAAGTGCAGGTGTGCATGGATGTTATCTGTGTCATGCCACTTAGTTTTTGAGGGCCTATAACAATCAGTTTTCTTTTTCCTGCCCTGTGACAGCAAGTGCTAAAAGAATAGCAAGCCTTGAAATGCCATCTGGGAAATCTTACTGTAAACAATTATGCATATTTTCCCCCAAACTGGAAAGAATTTGCTGTTTGTTTGTACTTCATTTAGAATCTGTAGTGTTTTGTTATTGTTTTGTTTTAATAAACATTTCAAGGGAGGGTCCTTCCACATTTTATTTCTCTCCATGTCATTCTCTTCCCTGCCAGAACCTCCCAGAAGGCACTGAACATAAAACAAACAAAAAAGAAAAAAAAAATAACAGCATGGTCCATCTACCTTCATTTTGGCTGCAGTGAGTGGTCCTTCACAGCAGTATGTCTAGGGATATGAGCTTAACAGGAACATCAAATTCTCCCAGAAGCATTATGCCTGAACTTCTGATGCCCTGGTGATGGTATATTGTTTAGGGAGCTTTCATTTGTTAAGGTGCATTAAGTTAAACTTGTTGTGATGCACTCAAATGGAATGGGTGCCTGCTAAGTCTAGACAGTGACAGTGCAGGTCTTTTACAAAATAACAACCTAATTCCTTTTTTTTAGTGTGTGTAAAGGGCATTGTGTGCTGATGTAGCTAATCCATGCGTCAGGCTTTCAAAGGACGCTGGAGCCACGTGCACCCTAACGCGGCACAAAGAATCGACAAAGTTCTGGGAGTGCAGGTTTTTTGTTGTTGTTAGTTGTTTATAATGAGGAGAGCTTTAGCTGCATCTGGACAAGCCAGGGATGGGTTTGCACAATTCCTAGAGGAAGGAGAAGGCCACACAGAGGTCTCTGCTCTGTACCCTGAGCTGTATATTGATTGCACAGTGCTGACGGAGAAGAGCAGCAGCATTCAAAGTGGAGTGGCAGGATAAGAGGGGAAAAAACACGCCTGCCCGGACTGGGAGTTTGCTGATAGAGAACAGCAGGAAACCGGTGTTTGCAGGTGTATTTCACTGTGCTCCTTGTACAGATGAGCCATCTGCCACATCCAGGCTCTTTAGGCTGTATAAACTAAAGGAGACTTTCTGAGGTTTGAGCTGGAGCAATCGGGTTTTCATCTTCTGCTCTTCCAACCACGCTGTCTGTGCTTTTATGGCCATCTGTGTTTCTCTCATCACTTCCTTATATTGGTCCAGGTCCAGCAGAGATGAACCCAAACCAAAGAGGCACAACCTCAGCAGTGAGCTTGGAGCACAGTGCCTTGGCCCAACTGCTGCTGCTGCAGGCGCAGCCTTAACCCTGGAACTGGGATGAGGCTCAAATCCCCGGCCAATCCCAAATCCTGGATTGTATGGTTTTACCTCAGTTACCCTTTTGCAAAAAGAAATTCTTCTGAATTAGCTGATCCTAGTAGCTGTGCTTTCTGACCACTGTTGTTGAGTCTGTACTGTTTTCATCCCCAGCAGCCCTGGAGGGCAGAACAGTACTGTTATCTCAATTTCATTACTGGGGAAACAAGCACATGTAAAGGAAATGTGTGCATGTCTTTGCGTGCAGCAAAGCAAGGAATTGCAGAAACATTTCCTAGCACTTGATTGCATGTTGTTTCTAGCTGAATTAATGCTTCATTGCTTTTAAATGCGTATGTCCTGATCCTAGAGTTCATGCACAGAGTAGGGTTTATTTTAAAGTGTGAAGTGGAGCGATGTGCTGTATGGCCACAGCTGATAAGAGCTGCGTGACCAAGCAGCTGTCTGGTTCAGAAGGGCTCAGACTGCAGAAATCAACTCTCATAGCCTAGCTTTGCCCCTTTGCAGTGAATGTCTTTAAGCTGAGTTACTGATACCAGTCCAAAGTTAGAATTATCTGAAAGCTGATACCGTCTGTAGATGGTTTGTCTTTGTCTATTTTTCTTTTCTTTTTCAAATGGGGTTCAATGCAGCTTGACAAACCAGATAAATCTCAATGTCTATTGATTGTCATAAATTTCACAGTAACTTTTTGCTCTTCAGTCCTGCTGAAATCTCATTTCTTCTAAACTCCTTGGGTACAGAGATGAGCTGGAAAATAGCTCAGAAAGCAGAAACTTGGATTTGTCCTAAGTCTTCCATCAAAATTGTCCCTTTGCATGGGGATGGCAGCAGGCACACAAACAAGAGTGCTCAGGTTCTGTGCCGAGCACTGCCTGCAGCAGGAACTCCATGCATACAGGCAGAAAGAGACAGACATGTTAGGAAATGCTTAGAGGGTGCTGTCCTCTGGTATTGCCGTGCCTCTCCATGTCGGTCATCAGACAGACCGGCTCACGTTCTCGCAGCTTGCTTAGGGACTGAAATGAGAAGGAAGAAAACAACAGAGGCAGTAAAAAGGCACACGGAACAGAAGGCAGTCCAGTCCTTATACTTGATTTTTTTTTTTTAAAAAACAGATTTGGGATCAAAGTGTCTTTTGGAAACAGATGGCGTTGACTGCTGTTGGAGAGAGCCTACTGGACTAGTTTGACCCCAGGCTGCTCCAGTGTGTCAGTGCCAGTGCTCTTGGGGAAAAAACAGAGAAGGAAATGTGATCGTGGGAGAAAGGGATCTTTTGAGATAGTCCGGCGGAAGGGCACTGGGCCGGATGTTGGGAGATAACGCTTCTATTCCCAGCTCTGCTCTTCACCTTCTTCTGACCTCAAACAAACTCCTTATTTTTGAGGATTCTTATGTGTGTACAACTCTTAGTATTACAGGGCTTCCATATCACTTGGCAATACCGTGAACTAATACATTTTGATTTCAACCTGATATTGGCTCTCTCAGGCCAATTTCCAACTCTTTTTGTTGCAGTTGTTCAGCCAGAAAATTAGAGAATAAAACTTAAACCAAAAAGGGATGATGTAGCTCCAAGAACAACTTCCAAGATCTCATGAAAATGTTTATCCTTTAATCAAAATTCAAGTAACATAACAATATTCTTGCTATCCTATATCACCACAGCTTATTATAACAATAATTCAGTCATTTAAAAAAAAATACCAAAAAACTTCTGGGCTCACATTTCAGTTCTCTGCCAGAAAGGAAACTACAGAATTGTATTTAACAAATACACTACAACAATATCAAAACTTTGTTTTGTTTTGTTTTGTTTTTTCATCTGGTGCCATAGAAAATGTGTGGAAAATTTACAGGACCGTTTACTGCTATGGTCAACAATTTTTTGTGGTCAAATATTATGGGATGTTAGGAATATATTTTATGACTAAATAGTCTGTTATTTTCCATTTGCTGAGCTGTTTACTGGTACCAAACTGGGTGAGGAAGGGAGTATTGTAATGTAAAGCAATACAAGCCCAAACTGCAGCATCTTATCATAGACCCAGAAAGAAGAGGAACAGGATCTATCTTACTGAATAGTTCTTCCATTTTCTAAAATCTTTCCTCCTTTTTCTGACCCTTGCTTCCTGTTCCTTGCTAAGGACATATGCTAGCCCTGCAGAAGGCACTGAGTTATGTCACAGGTGCAGGCGGGCAGTGATTTCACCATAACGCTCCTATGCAGAATAGCAAAAGTCTGGCACATGAGAACACACAAGTGGCTGGCACTCAGGTTTCCGTTACAATGAAGATATAGGTAAGCATTCAATCAGTTCCAGAATATGCTGAGGAGCTGCAGTGACAGTAGGCATTAGGTGAAATGCATTATGACCACCAAAGCAAAACCAGGCAAAACTATGACAGCTTGTTATTTGGCACCATCTAAATAATCACAGAATGTTTCAGCATTATAGCAGTTATCTTAAGCAGAAAAGCTTTTTTTGAGCAGGTGTGACGTTTCTTAGCTGCCAGTGGAACGTGGAACTGAGGCCATAAATCCAACCTTAAAAATAAAAAATTGCAAGGTACTGAAACAGCAAGGTAACTAGATGTGCAAGTATGGAATTGAAAACCAAGAGGATCCTATGTACAGTAACTTCATGTCTGACATTGATTCCCAGTAGGCAAGTTATCTAGTGGACGAATTCATCAGTTCAGGAGGCAGTCATCAAATCATTTTGCCCATTTCCCTCCAACAAAAGACAGAAAATAACCACTTACAAGGATTTTCTTGTAAAACTGTCAGACTGGCCAGCAGCACAGAGCCCTGATTTAAATACAGTCTTTACCTGCTTGCAAGGACACTGACTGTTCCAATTCGTGTTAGCGGGGAAATTGGCATCAAGATGTTTTACACTAGCAGAGACTTAAGACATGTGGATTCTATTTGTCCAGCAATTGTGAATAATAAACTAAATAACAATTTAGTAGGTAATTTATGGACAAAAAAGAAGAGTGGCATTTGCCAAAACTATTACTCTCATAGTTTAAATCCGCAGATAGTTTAGTTGCTATTTCCTAGCTTTTCTGTGAAGCTTTATGCCAGCAATTCCTAAACTGTGGTTATGGACCACTCACTGGTGGTCCATAAGACAATGAGAAATGGCTGTGTAGCTGGTTTCTGAAACTACATTACCTTTGTTGTGTTTCCAGCAAAAACTTAAATGGGAAGGGTGAGGCTGAGAGAAATTCTTAGGGTTGACGGTGACAAAAACTTCGGAAGACCACTATACTAGAAAATACGTGGCCTTTTACAAGACTGGTGTATAATTTGTTTTGAAGGTTATGTACATTGCAAAGCCGTGTTTAGGATTCAAGTGTGTTCTGGGCTGAGTTGTCCTCCAACCTCTGCAGGTCCAGCCGGTGCATTGCCCTTGTTGGGGTCATGCTGGGAAGACTCTCAGCTGCAGGAACCACATGTCCTGAAGAAATGGGGTCCTACATTTCTGGCACTGACTGCCCACCATTGGAGAAAGAACTGGATGACACTTAATGTAGAGGGCTAATTACTCAGAACTTTGAGGTTGAAGAGGGGAAAAAGAGAATCCTATTTTGGCAAGTAATTCTGTGGCAGATACATCCCACAGACAGTTTATGCCCTGAAGCTTGGTCTGATTACTGCAGTCGTTATCTCTGCCTAGCATGGCTAAAGATGTGAACGCTCATAAAATGACCCAAGCCTTTCATTAGTACTCAGCCACAGTTAATCTCACTCTGTGACCATTTGGGGTGGTGAGTTTTAACAGGTCAGCTTCATGCTGTTCAGAAACTTTTCCATTTCTGGCTTCTAAAATTTCCTCTCCTTTAGTGTCAGCAACTGTTTCCATGTTTGGGATCAACAGGGAGGATGGAGTGATCAGTGTGCTGGGAAGAAATGGGTTTCAAAATGCGAACCACTGATGTTTAGAGGATTGCAACTGCCAGTTCTCAGTGTTGCTGAAGGTACGGAACGTGACTGCATTATTTGATAATAAAGCAAGATGCTTCTTGGCTCTAACAAAACTCGGTCCATAGAGCTATGGACCTATTTTGCTACCTGTTTTCTAGGTGTTGCACGTTTAAGTTTGTAAGACTGCCATTTATTCAAAGAGCATGTTTTGAGGGTGATGTGCTGTATTCCGAGAGACTGTATCTTGCTTTATTGCTTTAATCTGAAGGAAAAGTTTCACAGAAAAAATACATAATTCTTTCTTGAATTTGGAGAGGAAAAAGATAAAAACATTCCTTAAGGACATTCTCCTGCAACTTAGTCAACATGTTCATTAATACCAGGAGGGGAAGGGAAATAGTAGCTATTTTCAGAGATACAAATGAGATACAAACCTAATGTGTTCACTGCACCTCTTCCTAGAAAGAGAAGGGGTGGATAAGAAGGCTGTTACTGTAGCAAGACAGTCCAAACGGCTTAGTCTGTAAGGGCAGGCAAAATGGCTTTACCTTGTCTGAGAGCATGTAATGCTGTGACTCTGGTGCTAGCTGATTGCTGTCAAAATTTTAGTACTAGAAAATTCCATTCAGCTTTGCTGAGCTGAAAGCCTTTGATTTTTTTTGAATCTTCATCAGCTTCTATGGGTGGTCTAACATGCACTGAGGGGACAGAGCACATACACCACTGCAGCCATGTTTTCCGTCTAACATGCAAAGCATCCTGTTGGATAGCATACCTTTCCACACCTTAGCTGGTCTTGTCCACACTGGAAAGCAGCGTAGAAAAATTGGGGTGGGTATTATTCCCCTAGAGCTTTGCATAGGTTTGCGCATGGGAAGGAAGGAGGGAAATCCATGCTCACGGATGTCTCTTGGAAAGTCCGTGCAGGAGAATTTATCCCTGTGGTTTATTGTCTGCTATATGTTACTCCCTTGTAGCCATTTACAACTGAGTTCTCAGGCATTTGAAATGTGTAGGACCTACAAAAATAAAATCAGACTGCTTAATAGAGATATTTTATCTCTGTATCTGTATTTTACTGCTAGATCCTGTTTATCATGGCAGATAAAGTGAATAACTTACTTTAGTAGTCTTCAAAGCTTTCTAAAATTGGAAGCTACTTCTGACTTATGACAAGTGCAGCAACAAAATGACCCTGTAAAACAGCTTAAACCAGAAAATGAAGAACAAAGTTTTTTCCATTAAAAAAAGGGAGATGCACTGAATTAATAATTAATCACTCCATTGGTATTTATTTTCATCATAGACAGGGACTACCTTGTGCCAAGAGGAGTAGGGCCATGAAAAAGGACAGGGTCTTTTTCTGAAAAATTACTGTTTAAGATTTGTCTACATGGAATCATTTCTGAATAAATTGTAAATGTAAAGTTCAGTAGCTATTGCAGAAAAAATTCCATGGGGAATTCCTTTTTCTGAGTCCATATATTCTTCTGAGAGTTTATATAAATTTCATTCTTGCTATGTAATCAGAAGGGCAGGAAAAAGTTCCTGTGATTTTTCTTTTCTCTAGATCGCTTCTCACATGTTTGTAGATCCCCAGAGTTTTCTCTTTACTTGTTTGTAGTGATTCTCAGTCATCTCCTTTTACATATATATTTTTTTCGGTGTCCTAATGGCATGTCAGCTGTTGCAAATGCTTTGGCTTCGCTTATAACATGTCCTAGATATTTCCATTTTTCTTCAGAAGAACGTTAGAAATAAAAGGTAGCTGAACTCAAACTGATCTAAGAATTTGATTTAAATTCATTCCATTTAATCCCTGGTACTTTCCTAGGGCATTTATTTTCAAAGGCATTTAGACATCTGCCAGTATTTTTGCTAGTTTCCAGCTGTCACATCCATATAAGAAGATAGAAATTACATGGTTTTGTAATTGAATTATAGATTTGGGATAACCAAATTTTGTTTAAACTATGGATAAAGTTGCTGCCTTGTCAGCTTTGACTTTAGTCTTTTAGAGGCATTTCATGGCTTGAGTGCTACTGTCGATGCATGTTAACTGAGTCTTCTCTTTTTCCTCTTCATTACCTCTTTTCTTCACTAAAGAACCCAGGGAGCCTGTCTCCAAAGATTATTTGAAATGGCTGTGTCCACAAAAAGCTCCATACGTATTCTAAAAAAGGTGTTTGTCAAAATTCCCCAAAGATTCCTGATTTTCTTCACAGTCACAAGAGCTAGCATGTATTCCTGCCATTATTTGGTTTCAGATAAGCTGAAGAACTTAGTTGAAGACGATTACCAAAAAATGATGAGGGTTGGCTGCCTTGTGCAGGGTGCAGAAGTGCGGGGAATCATAGGGAATCAATAAGACAATATTGGTCAGTAATTTAGACAACAGGCTCGGTATACCAACGGGCTAGCTTTCACAGAGATTCTTACATGCATCTCCAGATGACCCAACTGTAAGCAGGTCATGCAGGCTAATGTTTCGAAGATGAGCTTTGGGAGGTGGCTCCATCACTTCTTTGTGCACCATTGGGTGTGGAAACATATATTAATCTCATTAGCTGATTATATTTTCTAGGCTTGGAATAAGCTTAGTCTTCCTGATCACGTCAGGTATGTGAAAATGTTTAAATTGAACATCTGCATTAATAATTTGACCATTCTAAGAACTGGGTCAGTGGCTTTTGGCCACAGTTTGCCATTTCCTATGATGTGCAGCATCTCCAGCAGTAGGGTGATAGTACTAAGTAGAATGAGAAGGGAAGGAGTCATGGTTTGAATCCCAGATGCATCTGGAGGTCTGCTTTTCCTTCATAAAGCATTGCAGTCCCATGTAGCTTCTGAAATTAAGCATGGTCTCATTTTCAACGTAGAATAGGATAGTTCAGCCGGAAGGGACCTTCAAAGGTCGGCTAGTCCAGAGATTTGGGTAGATGAAACTTTGATAGTATTGCAAGTCCTAGTAGAGGATCAGTATGTGAATACCTACCTTTTCACTGGTACAGTTTTTTTGCAACTATTTTTCAATGTCAAACCTGCCATTGATTATGATGGCAGCAGCAGGTAACTGCTGCTAGGTCTGTTGTTACCTTTGAACACCTTCAGAGCAAAAGATACCAGGAGCATATAAATTCATTTTTTACTCCACAGAAGTAAAGTGAAAACTTCTCAGAAGACTGTAGGAAAACAATAAAAACAATATTTCACGTTGAGCATGCTCTATATATCTGGGTAAACGTGTCAGATATATGAAAGAATACTTTTTCAGCATTGTTTAGAGCCAACATAGTATGTTAGTGGTCTACAGCTTTTGCTGAATTGCTATTTCTTATAGTTTTTGTGGGGCTGGTACTGACTAGCTATGCCTTTAAATGAGTAAGCCTAGACAATCTGAAAAAAAATCTTAAGGGATGATGCACTATTTTGCAAAGCATTGAACCAGTAAGAAGACTGGTAGTGCCTTTGCAAGTATCCATCTTCTTAACTGCTTATCTACCTTTGAAAGGAGGAGCAGGAAAGGAAGGAAGATGATTTTCTGATTATCTCTTGACCAGATCCTTAACTACTATAAGTTGTGTAACTATGAACATTTGAATCATTTGAGAATCTGAAACTGTATATTGCAGATTAGATGGCAAAGTGAAATGGGTACATTTTGAGCGTATGCAGAATACAGCACTGAACCTCAGATGAGTTTAGGGCTACAGGTCACACTGGTTCAAATTCCAGTTTGAGCTGCTCTTCAGCTTGCTGAAAAAACTGGCTAAATTAAAACAAAATATGGAATAATGCATTAAATTTGTGACTTCCAAGTTTTCCTGTGGTTTCCATAATTTGTGGTATTGCAGTATGCACAAAAGCAACAGAGCAGCCTTGGAATGAGAAGCTTACTGTGTCCTTCTGCCTTTGCCTGCCTGAAAATTTCTTGGATTTTCATCTAGGTTCTGGTAACGGGGCTTTTCAAAGTTCATACATAACCATTTGTGGGCAAGATGAGAACCATTCTTTGTGCTTTGCTTGGTAAGTCTTCAAACGAGAGATCCTAGTTCATTTGGTGCATTTCTGAAGGCTTCATCTTTGAGAAATATGCTTAGGAGAACTTGCCTTACTGCATGAGAAAACAAAATGACAAACATGAAATTGCTTTTCACATTCTGGTGTTAATCACTTGTTGGGGTTGGGAGTGTATAGCTGCTGAAGAATAGCTGCTTCTACTCTTCCTGATCAGTACATTAGTGAGGTGCAGGGGCAGTAGCTTTGCTTTTTGGAATACAAGAGAGCATAGAGCAAGAATGAGGTAAACATGTCGTTTTAGATCATTCCAAATGCATAAAATCAGGAGCTTAATGACTTTGAGTGACAGATTGCACCTAGGCCATTGTGTTTATTAGCTGATGTAGGATCTATTTTCCATGAATGTGTTTGTTTTGTTTTTTTTTTTGACTCAGTAGTGCTCCTGGCCTCTGCAGATCATGCAGCAGTTTGTTTCACTATTGAATTATGTACTATATAGAACTATGTCCTTGGTAGACATTGGTTTAGTCCTCTACAGACTTAAAATTTAGGGGGAAGAGCTCTATTTTTTTGTGCTCTAAAATAAAAGAATACTAATTCCATGTTTGCCTCCTCCACATTATTTGTGATTTTATAGACTTCTAGCATGTGTCTCCTCAGTCATATTTTTTTCAACCTGAAGAGTCCTGGTCTGTTTATTCTCTTATCTTCTCTAGTGGAAGTTGCACAATACCTCTCACCATCCTTGTCAGCCTATCAGTGCCTGTTTTGGGGTGTACTTGAATCTTTCATAGGATACTCTGGTACTGGACCATAGGATACATAGGGTACTCTGTATCCCTTCATAGGAAATCCATCACTGGCTTGGCTTCAAGCTCTAAACCCGGATTTTAAAATCCTCAAAAGAAAAACAAACAAACAAACAAACAGCCTGGGATACGTTGTTAAGGACTTAATGATGTTTTTTACCTAACTAGACACTGGATTAGCGTCACACATCTAGATCCTCAGCAATAGTAAAAAGGGGAATTTTATTAAACTATCTTACATTGACCTTTGTGGGAATGCGGCATGACTCTCCTGGGGGATCTGTGTTGTTCTACTTAATATTAGCTGTGGGGTGATTTTATGTCAGGTTTTAAAAATATGTAAGATAGAAAATGGTTTTAGCTAATTTGTATTTGCAGAAATTGTGTTGCTAACCACCTGCTTCTGCTTCATATCCAAAGACTTTCTTTCTTATCCTCAAAAAAATCTCTCATTTAAACACAAATGTTCTTTAAAATATTGAACTGCTTGGCTTTCAGCACTTTTAGAAGATATTATTTTTCTCCACTTTTATTGCCTGAATTCAGCCCTTGTTAATATTAAAACAAATATCTTGGCACCAAACGCAGTCTCCCTGATCCCTGTTTTTTGTTAGCCACTGTTTGAAAACCTTGTTAGCCTAGTGTTGGGCACTCATTAAACTTTCAGCTTACACAAGGTGCCTCCCAGCTCTGACAGATTCTGCGCTGTGGCGTTTATATGCGTGAGCATGTGTTAGTGTGTGTCTGAGCGTGTGACTTACTGACCCGTACACCAGGCCAATAAAACCGTAAAAGAAACGCGCCCTCACTTCCCCCCGGCAAGTCCGGGGTGTAATTCCTCCCTTCCCTCTGTGGTGTGCAGAATCCAGCAGTGACCCCATACAGGGCTCCGTTCTGCTCCCAAACAATGGGCTGCTGTTCGTGCCATATTATCATGTACTACCTTAGCAGTGGAAACTCCTCATTACTAAGTTAATCAAATATTTTTCTTCCTTCCCTCAAAATTTGTCACAACAAAAAGATGCATGCCTTTGCATTCAGAATGATCAATATCTCTACTTACATATGCAGGTGGTCGCATGTTCTTTGTTTTCTTTTGTTTTGATTTTTTTGTAGTTTTTTTAGCAGCACTGCAGGCAGCACAGGAGACGAGGGGGATTCTGTTTTTCCAAAGGTTGGACTTGGATATGCCAATGATTGCCTGGCTTGCGTATGTGGAAAAACACCGTCAAACAGCACAGCGGCTCTTTATTTTTTAATTACTACGTGACATTTTAATGTTTTACTTTAATTACATGTCCCTTCTCCCAACACTTTCCTGCTGTTCTGAGAAGGAAAAAGAAAAAAGGAAAAAGAAAAGAAATCATTAGAGACCGATGAAATAAGTAGAGACACTTCTGTGCAATGCATCAGAACAAAAGGGAGAGCTTAAATTCTTTTGTCCATCTCTGTCTTCCAAGATCCTTCAACCGAACAGGTTCCATTTTAGCAAAAGAAAAGCATCAGGAATTTGAAATATGTGCACACAGGTCCTCTGTTTCAGTGTAAATCAGCAGTGATGTCAGTGCTGCCATGCTGATTTACACCAGCTGGTGTAGCTACCCATTGCTTCGGTGGGGTCGTAGTGCCGTACACCTGCTGAGAGACAGCCTGGGACACATCTCGAGTATTCAGGCATAGAACGCTGTTCTGATTCTGCTGTATCTGGTATGAATTAGGAATTAGTCCCACGAAATTAAGGGAGCTTGTAATAATATAAGGGAGGGTTAAATAGGGCCCCTTCAATGGCTACTAACTTGCTTGGCCTCTGAATTTGCTCCCTTTGCTATTCATCTCTCAGTAGCTGCTTGTACTGCTAAATATCAATATTTACATTGGGATATGTTGCCTTTAAACCCAATGGCTGATTATTTTTCATGGTTTGTGCTTGAGCTGAGATTCAAGGTAATGAGGGTTTCTCCCTCCCTCACCTCCTCATGTTGAGGAGGTTCAGCTGGTTTCAGCTGAAAAATAAAATTAAACCAAACAAAAAAACCTAGCTTTTGATGGATAAGGTCAAGAAGAAATTATGAAGTGCCCAAGACTCGGTCTGTTCTTTTCAGGATAACTCTGTCTCCAAAATAATGCCAGTTCTGGCCCTTTTGGGGAAGGGAAGTGGCAGATGAGCTGTGGTCGGCCTAGCCATGAGGCCTAAGCCCTGGCACCTTTGCCTGGGGCCTGCCGGCGCAGCATGAGGCAGGCCAGGCCCAGGTCCCCTGCACCCATTTCACAGCCTAGCACCAATGTCCTTTAAAACCACCCTGGGTTTTGCCAGCAGAGCTCCATATGTGTTTGCTGGCTTATCTGCTGGTTGAAACTCCACTTTAACTGAGGTAACCTAGATTAAATTCTGTGTCAAAGCATGACACGGATCAATAGCAAGGCTTACTTTAAAAGTTACCTCAAAATGTTACCTCATAATCTTGATGAAATGGTCCTTCCAGGAAAGCATTAGTGAGTCAGGACAAGGCCAGATCTTGCACGAATTAAATTCTCTTTCCATGTGCTGATATGGCTGCATGTTTAGTTGCCATAATTCCTAAGAGATGGGCATCCAGATGGATCATATTTTCTTAAATCACTTAGTAAAATCAATGAAAGTGCTTTCTACTAAGAGTAAAGGTTGCCCATCTTATTTCTAAGAGGCATTATTTTTGTTTTTTATAGATTTTTTGTTAAATTAATATAAAATACAGGTTATACTGAGTGATCTTGCACAGCTTTCTGGATGCATCTTAGTTCTGTGGAACTGAATAGCCTCATTTTTTTCATGTATGTCAAGGTGTCTCTTTCAATCTCAGTTATATGAAATTTCATTTCAAGCTATTTAAAATATCCTGTTTTCTGGAAGCAGAGAAGTATATAACAGTTTGACACCACTGAACCCAAGTAGCTCAAAGCTAAAGAACATTTTTTTTTGCATTTAATCTCATTTTTTAGGACTCTCAAAGTTCAGTGTTAGGTTTACAAGCTGCTGACTCATGATTTTAGCAGGCTTGATTTGCCAGCCATAGAGCAGCCTTTGAAAATGCTTTTTAATTCTGTGAAATAATTGAGTCTTCAGAAAATGTTGTTCCAGGGAAACCTTCACAGATTGGAAATAAAGCTGTTTATACAGAATATTTGAATTTGACTAAATCAGCAAGTTATGAGAAAGAACACTTTGTTGGAGTACTTCTGGTTTGGTCTACTTAGTAGTATTATTCTTAACTTGAAATCCATCACTGTCTTTCTGAAACATCAGTCACATTTGGAAAAATACACCTTCATTAGCCTTCCCACTTTTGAAAGATGTTACTCTTCCTTCCTTTGGAGCTTACTGTCTGTAGAGAGCAGAAAGCGGATGTTTGTCTCAGCAGCTGAGATGCGCGTTGCTGCCACAGAAATGTGAGGGGAGCGTTGCTATTGACGTCAGTGGCACCTGATTGTAAACAAGTAAGTGCATTCTCCTCACTATCTGCTTTATCCATTTGTTATGCTAACAGAAATTATTCCAGTGCATGTCACCAGCAGGAAGAAATTAGTTTTTAAAGATCTTCTGCAAGCTAGACTGTTTTTCAAACAGAGAGAGGAAAATAAGGGAAGGGGAAAAAGGGAATGGGGCAGGGATTTCCTCTTTCCTGTTTTAGCAATGACATAGAACAAAGCAGACTCCATCATCACTGCACTTCAGGTGCTAGTATTTGTTGTCACAGGAGGAGTGAGTATGTGCCACGTGTGACCTGACCTGGTGGCAGTACCCTGTGTCCCAGAAATGGGGCCTGTCTATTGAATACTCCCTGCAGCTGAAACTTTGTGAACGTAACAATCAATCTGCACTGGTTCCCTCAGAGAAATGAAGAGGGTGACTTTCAGAAGAGGTCTTTGGGATGTCTTTTTGTATGTATGCAAACTGTATCTTATTTTCAGTGGAGCTGAGGAAATTGCGGGTTCTGTCTAACCCAAATGAACATTGATAATGGATTTTATTCCCTTTTGTTCACTTTGTAGTAAATTCTTGTACAGCGGTAACAGAAGTATAGAAAAATGCCATACACATCCCAGTCAAGGAAGTTCACCTTGGAGACTATATTAGACTTTTGTGTATTTCTGTATTAATATGGAGATGAGCTAGATAACTCAGTAACTTTTCCCATCTTCAATTTATATTTTTTGTTCCCAGAAATTCTGTAACAGTGGTGGAAGATGTTCCTCTTATTTGAAACCATTCTGTGCCCTGTTCTTGGTTTCAGGAAGGAATACAAAGGAGACACCATCTTTGTGTTTCTGTTTTTTGTGTGACATACCTGAGACTAATTAAAAGATAGTAAATTGCAGTTGATACAGAAGTTGCAACATCTGTTCACAAAGTCTGATTTTCTCTCTTCTGCCTCACACCATTGGTTTACCATCCTGTCTTTCCTGTTGGAAACTGAAGAGGTAAATGCCAAAAACTGGACTTTGTCCAGTTTGCAGCAGTTCAATATGTTCCTCTCATGGGATTTAGCTTAAAGTGCTTGGTTGCATCTCTTTTCCCCACTCATGCTGGTTCAATATCCTGTCTATTTTTAAATAAGTTTTGCAACATACAAACCAGATGTTTCTGAGACTGGAGAGGGGATCTGTAGTGGAGTTTGAGCATGTGACTCCTGTCCTTCCCCCACAGTGGTGAGTAAGGACAAATAAACATCACCAGAGTGCAGAAAGACCGGGCATTTTTAGCCCTGTAACTTTCAGCAGCTTTCTCTTGAACACCTCCTGAGTTTGTTCCTTTGCTTCATCTGCTGTCTTGCTAGTTGTCCCTTCTTCTGCAACAGCATACGATCACTTGTTGTACATGCAGCTGGTGGTGGCAGTTGACCAAATAAGAATGTGAGCTATTCCTTCCTTGCATAGCACAGCTTGTTCCCCTCTTGTAGCCAGAAGGCAGGGTTAGGGGGTTCAGAAGGCAGGATTAGGGACTGTCCCTAATGTATCCCCTTACCTCTCTTGCTGTCCCCTTGTTCCTACCTTCATCATCTTCTGGGCCCTTCCCACGTGCTGGTGTTTCCAGGTCCACCTGCAGTGTAAGCCTTTTTACCTTCCAAGACATGTTCCCACAGTAACTTCTGTTTCTAGCAGAGTCAGATGAAAAAGGCAAGTGTATTTTGTGTGAGAGTCTGAAAGTGTGAAAAATGCTTGTTTCATTTCCAAATAGCTTGTTGGTATTCTTAAAAAAAAAATCTGAAAAAGAACAGGTCAGACAGAATTGATTTGTCTTTTTACATTAACTTTCTTTCTTCCAATGTGAGAAATGCATAAACAAATGAAAGAAAAGCAGAAAGTAATAAATAAAAATTGTTGGCCACAGCTGAAATTCCACAGAGAAAATATATTCAATTGAAAAGTCATTTTCCATCAGTAAAACCTTGAAGCCAAAAGTGTCAAACAGCCTTTTCAGCACATTCTCCTTTTCAGCAGTCGTCCAACAGAGGCAATGTGATTGCAGGCCAAGGGGAAGGTGGGCTTCAGCCCAGTGGCTCAGGCTGCGTAACCATTTTTCAAACAATTTCTAATTATTAGAGGCATCTCTTATGGGATCATTTGATGAAACCTGATGTTGTCTGACCTTCACAGAACATAGTACTCTGGTAATTGTACTATTGTTTTATTCTTTTTCAATAAGGAAATTGTTGTTTATAGTTCATAAATAAGTTATCATCTTGACCTTCTCATCTGCCATTCATACACTCCCTCGAGTGGCCCACATTATGAATTACATTTACTCAACAGGGCTGTTTGGTTTGTCTGGATATAATTTAGCTGGTATTTTGAAGCACCTCAATACTGCCTAAAACAGCAAAGTTTTGCTGTGAAATTGTGAATGTTGGAGTTGTCTTTAGCTGAGAACTTGCTGGGTAGAAACAGCAGGAATGGAACAGGCTGCCGCCTTGTTTCCCTGTCCTTGGAGTTGCTGTCTTGACCATGTGTCATCCGTGGATCAACTTATGTGGTTCTTCCTAATCAATGGGGCTTAGCAGAGTGACATAATTCATGTAACTCTTTCATTTGAACATATCTCATTATTAGAGGTTGGTGCCAGTTCTACGTAAAACTCTGAATTCCTGTACTTATATTTTGTTTACCAAATTATTGGTATGACATCTGTGAGGATACCCTCTCTGCTTCTTTAAAACTGCAGTGGGAAGTACATCAACAAGGTTTGGGAATGTTCTTGGCTCACACTTACAGGGGAAGACACAGAGGAACGTTCCAGCCATTACTGATTTTCTTTTTCAAAGTGCTTTGTGTTTAGTACTAAATCTTTGTGGAGTGCTGTTCCCTGATGGAAATGTCATATGTATGACTGATGGAAATGTCGTGAGTATGGCCCTTGGACATCTCTGACAAGTATCACGTTTTCTCTCTCCTTTTCATATTATTGCTAATACCATTTTAAGGGGCCAGTTTTGGGAGACATATTTGTTCTGTCCCAGATATTCATGCTGTTATTGAAAAATGTTTAGAATAGTGATTTTTTGAGGGTATGATCCTCTAATCTTCTGAATCAGCTAGATGCCAGATTTTTTAGCTTTGATCAAGCTGTCCAATTAGTTGTAGGAGAAAGTTTCAAAGTCTCATTGTCTGACTCTGACCCTCACAAGTGTTTGGAAGCACTAGCTGCTTGGTTTTCTCTGTATAGCTGCCAGCAGGTGATTGCTGTTGTCATTATCATTTGTGCTGCAGTAGCAGTTAGAACTGTCCCTCACGACCCAATATGCAGCACTCTACTGAACAAGATTTCAGCTCCCAAATCTTAGTGTGCCTGCCTATAGTCAAAGGTGTGGCTGCAATTTGTGTGGACATAGGTACCTGAGCTTTCAGCTAGGTAGTCTGATACCAGTGTAGCTCTTCATGCAGCAGCTGAAGCATAGAGAGAGGAGGTGACATCTGCGAGATCATTTAAAGACCCGGAGTCCAGGGTGGGGGGCAAACCAAACTGCTGAGCTTCTCTCTAGTGCTCTGCCTACTGAGATACATACATACTGTCTGCTAATTCTACTAGCATCAGATGCTTCAGTGATAAACACGTAAACCCAGCTGCATCTGATTTTCACTACAGCTTTTGACAGAAGTCTTTCCCCTGTGTGGCATCCAAAGAACAGAAGATCCCAGTATGTAGACACCATTAGCACTGGGGGGTGGCTGGGGGGGTGTTGGTCTGCAATCAACAGGGCTGGCTTCTAGCATAATGATTTCCTGATAATTGGCCCATGACTGAAAGTGGCAGGGCATACTAATATTCGCCAGAGCCAAAGGGAGTGATGGATATTATGGACCTTCTGTCAGTCGATAATATCCTCACTGCTGCATGTGTCGGAAGAAGACAAAGGCCTGCTCTTCCCTGGGGTTTCTCACATGGCAGAGGGAATGCCTGGCAGTTTTACATGGACTTCGTTATTCAGCAGTGGAAGCTGTGATCATGAGCTGGCTTCATCTGGTTTCAATCAGCCGTTTCTCTCTCTCTGCTGAATGTTCCTATGTTCGTGGAATATTTTTCCAACTGCCAAATATGTTCCTTTGGCATTACCTTTCCAGCCCGCAGCAGAAGGATTGCAGGAAAAAAAAGTGGCTTCATCAAAGTAGCTGTTTGAATCAATAAGGCGTTATCAACGCTATGGGTAGCTTTTTTGGCTGCCCTGGCAGCAAACTTGTTCTACTTCTCTTGCAGGGAAGTGCATCTTAACCTTTCCCAGCTCTAGCCTCAGTGAAACTTAAAACGATCAGATCGGTATCTTCAGAGTCCTTAGCTAGCTAATATGATTCTATCTTGCTGATGTGGAATAAAGGGTGTTTGAATGAAGAATGGAGTAGTGTTCTTCCAAGATATCATATTATAACTTTGCTTTGGGGGAGATTTTCTTTTAAGCAAGTAACAGTTGTGATAGAAAATAACCTCTCCTTTATCCTTCTTATACTTCTGTCACCAAGAATTTAAGCAAATCTGTTCTTCATCGCATCCAGCTAAAGTCACTAGCAGATTTCAGAATCACTGCATGTGTCAATAATCAAACAATATAGAGGCCAGGGGGCTGGTTTAACTTTAGCAGTTTTGTGCTGGGATTATTAAAATGCATGGTGATGTGTTTCAAGAATGGGAATATCAAAGCGCCCTCTTTTATGTGGAGGAAGCAATAGCACATGTGAGAACACTCTAACTAAAAACTGCATTTTAAATAAAAACATTTCCAATATAAAGGCAGATTAATCTGCCTGTGTCTGCTGCGGGGTCCCGTACTGACTCCAGGAAATAAGTGTGCTAAGTATGTGGATCACTTTTAACTTAGAAACAGAAGAGCAAGATGATGTCAGTGTCCTCTGGCAGATCCAAAAAGAAACTCAAGGCTATTTCAAGGAATTAAAATGAGGACCTATGTATCCAAGTGTGTTATGCATACATCTATTCCTTTAGGTGAGGACTACTTTTATTGTTTTGAAGAAATGGCATACAAGAGCTGTTCCATGTGGCCTGATCACTAGAGAGGGCCAGAGATGCACATTGCATCAATGGGGTTCCACCAGCAAGATGCAAAGGGACTTATCTTTTAATTGAGTGGAGTCATTTTCCATTGGAGTTCAGGTGGACTTGTTGCCTAAGTTGCCTAAGAAAGCCCGAGAGAACGCCATCAAAATACCTTTTGTGTCTCTGTCCACGATAATTTTAACAAAAGCTTTCTTAGTCTGGGTAGATTGTTTAGATCAGCTTTACAAGAATCTTTCATTACTTCAAGGCAGCTGTGACAGAGACAATTGTCTAAGGTTTAAACATCTCTGACTAAGAGTTAGGTAAAGTGCCGTCAACTTCAGGTGATTGCTACAGTGGGCCAAAAGAAACTAGATGTACAACTGAGCTAAATTATAGCAAATTTAACTATTGTGAGCTAGATAAACAAAGACATTAGGCTTCAAAGACACTGCACCATGCAAAATCAAGAGTCCCCAGGTAAGAGCACCCACAATTCTTGATCTCATGGCAGTCTGTTCAAGCCTCATCACCAGTATTGCAAATGATAGATCTAGAATCATTTTCAGTTCTAAGGTAAGTTCACAGATTTTGCTTCAGGTCCTTAGCTTTAGAGATATTCCTAGTTAAGTTAAAACAAAAATACAGTAGAAGATGGTGGGAATAAAATGAATTGATTGAAAGTTAAGGTGGGAGTTGAAAGTAGCATCAGCTGCAAGTGCTGGCATGCAGCTGCAGTGCAGTAACGGCTGAGGAAGGCCTCCTCCTGACATCGGGCAGCTGTTCTGTCTCAGAGAACCAGTGGAATAAAGCAGACCAGAAAGTGCTTTCCTTAAAACACAGGTGGCAAAAGCATCATCCAGAGCTTGCTGAGTGCAAGCCAAAAGCATACTTTGTTCTGTGGAGCAGATATTAACTCTGATCAAGGCCTTGATGAAAATGCATGTGCAGACACTTGCCCTGACTGGAGTTTGTCATTGCTATGGAGTGAATTTGGATGACCAGCACATTGTCATGTCCCTAGCTGTGAGCAACAGCCACTTAGCAAAGCCATACCTACAAAACTGGTTCCTCCTTCTGTACGTGCTCCCTTGATTCTGTACTCCCTGTTGTGCCAGCAAGTTGTCTGGGAATGTGTCTTGCTGTTTTTGGTGTGTCAGTAAGCTGAGCATTGTGTGATTCTTTCTGCCTGACGTGTTCCTCCTCTTGGCCTTACATGGGCAAGTATGAGACCTTTAGATAACTTTCTGTGAAGGGTTACAGTTGAGAGTGAGCATGCTGGTCCCTAGCCTCTAACCTGGGGGAGCCAGCTATCCCAGATGGAAAATGTCATCATTGTAAGAACATTTTGGGGTGTTTTACGGTGAAAATTTGAATAATAGATTATGTTAAAGCGAAGATGGACTTATGTGGTACATAAGATATTGATCTCCTGCCTGGGAGCTAGGCTACATCTGTAGTACATCGTAGTCAGCTGGACTAGGACCAGAGCTCAATAGACACCCCCCCAAGTCCACACCACCTAGATATGGAGTGCACTCACAGCCCTTTAAGCCAGCTGTATCCTGGGCTGCATCAAAAGCAGCATGGCCAGCAGGGTGAGGGAGGGGATTCTGCCCCTCTGCCCTCATGAGACCCCACCTGGAGTCCTGCGTTCAGCTCTGGGGCCCCCTGCCCAAAAGGAACATGGACCTGTTGGAGTAAGTCCAGAGGAGGGCCGCAAAGGTGATCAAGGGGCTGGAGCACCTCTGTTATGCAGACAGGCTGAGGGAGCTGGGGTTGTTCATCCTGGAGAAGAGGATGCTCCAGGGAGACCTCATAGCAGCCTTCCAGTACCTAATGGGGGCCTGCAGGAAAGCTGGGGAGGGACTCTTTGTCAGGGGTTGTAGTGATAGGACAAGGAGAAATGGCTTTAAACTAAAAGAGGGTAGGTTTAGATTCAATTTTAGGAAGAAATTCTTTACTTATGAGGGTAGTGAGGCAATGGAACAGGTTGCCCAGAGAAGCTGTGGATGCCCCAAGTGTTCAAGGCCAGGTTGAATGGGGTTTGAGCAACCTGGCCTGGTGGGAAGTGTCCCGGTCCACGGCAGGGGGGTGGAACTGGATGGGCTTTAAGGTCCCTTCCAACCCAAACCATTCTGTGAGTGCCTGTGGCTCTGTGGATTTCCTCAGCATTCCCATGGGAGCACAAACTGTGTGCAGATGCTGATCTGCTCTTATGAAAGACGGTTTTAAGGCACTGTAGGGAGAGTACTACAAAATGTTGTCTGCTCCCATGGGCTGAACTTTAAGAACAAATCTGAAATGGGTCACTGTGCCTTGTCCAGCTGCACAGGGGAGCTTGCGTGATGAGGCAGTATAGACCAGAGTTCTCTCTGTCAGAAGTTTGTCCTCACAGGGGATGTAAGACAAGTTAGGGCTTGACCATAGTTTCAGTCCTGCTGTAGCAGTCTTAGCAAATTCTGAGTGTTACACTGAAAACAGAGTGTGGAGTGAGAAATTGCCGTGTTTCCCATCCCTGTGCCCTGGCACGTTTCGGAGGGCTCTCTTTACCTCTGGATGGATATCATCCTTATGATCCTTTCTCCCTTCTATGATCCTTTCTTCCTTTTTTCTTTCTAGAAGGATTTCATACAAGATGTTCCTTAAGTGATGTGGAGAAGGCTAGACTTCTTGAGCAGAACTGTGGTGCTTCCTGCTGCAAATACTTTGCCAGTCGGTCTCTATGCTACTTTGGCCAACAAAGCCAGCCACTTTGCTCCTGGGTACGCACCGCTTTCCCATGTCAACGGTATCTACTGCTGCTTGTCTGGGGGCACTTCAAAGCTGCCTGTGATTCCTACGACTAAGCAAAAAAGGTTTGGTTGGGAGTCCAGCTCACATCCTGTTCACTAGCCAGATACAAGAAGGTCTTTGGTCATTTGAGTATAACTGATAAGTATTTGACTCAGTGTTGTCTTAAAGTAGAAATCTGTCACTGTTAAAAGGTATCATTCCTCCTTTTTACTTACGTTCATGGATGTCAGCTTGAGATCATATTGACTAGGGGCTTCTTAGGTAACGAGAGGGTAGAAACCTTGTAAAATGCATCTAAGATTGCAAGGTTAATTTTTAACCTGCTGCAGTATAAAGCAGTATAAAATCAATTTGGCCAAAGCCTGCTTAAGTGGGTAATTAAGGTCACAATCAACCAAAATGGCTTCTGAAACCATTGCAGCTATAGATCATTACATTTCTCTCCCAGCACAATGCAAAAAGACAGGCCCCAGCTAATCCTTTCATCTGGCTATCAATCATCATTACATTGTAAACTGCCAGGGTGAGAGAGGGCAAAGCTTTGAATTCAGAGCTGATGGAAGTTCTATGACCTGGGGGCTTTCTTAAGCTAAAGGCTAATTAACCATAAAAGAGTCAAAGGTCTGCAAGTCTAACACATTAAACGATGTGGCTGCCTCTTTAGGTTCCATTGTGTCAGTAAACATTAAAGTGTGAACAAGTCTACAGCAATCTGTGCCTTCTCCCACCTCTCCTTCTGCTTCCTTAATTTTATATCTTGGAAGTTTCTCCACCTACGTGAAGCTAGGTGGAGCTTGGGAACCGTGCTCCCACTGGAGAAAGTTGTGAGCAGTGCAGGCTACATCTGGAAGGGGAATTCTTGACATTCTTCTTTCCTAATCTGCTTGGCCAAGCTAATCACATTAGCTTCAGAGAGTGTATTTGGTCATCATAGTCCAGAATAAACAAGCTCGTAGTCTAAACAAGTGTTTGAGATTTCATAGTCTGTGTGAGGCAGCTGTAAAACCGTATGAAGCTACATAATAAATCTATGGGTAGTGTAAAATTGAGAGATAAAGGTAAAAATTGAAAATTAAAGGTAGAAATAGCACAACATGTGACAATAACAATAGCAATAATTAGGCAGATCTACGTTCTGGAGAGTTTAAATGTTTGTTTTCCAAATGGTGTTTTGTTTCTATAAAAAACATCATTTAGCGAGAAAGGGATACATTTTTTTGTCATGCAATACCTGCTGTTGGGGCCTGACTTAAAGGCCACTGAATGCAGGGGGAATTCTCCTATGAGTGCCCAGCAAACGTGAGTTCAGAAGACACCAATGAAGTATGGTGTTAAGCAGCATGCCAAAGCTCAGGAGATGCATATGTGCCATTGGTGTAATTATATAGGTTTGGTACCATCCCCCGCCCCCCATACCTTCATTCTGGACCATCTTTCTTTTCGCATGCTGTCGTGCTCCAAACCTTCAGTTACCTCACAGTGGTTTGCTGAGCCACTGTATAAATCAGAATCAATATAGGATTGGAAGGTTTCGTTTTAGTACTTGGTTGGAAGTCTTGTTAGAAAAGTCTGTCTCACGCTAGGAAAAAATACTGATGTTTCAGAGGCCAGAGCTTTATGGGCTTTGGGCTGCTACAGGTAATGTTTTCAGAAAAGCCTGAAAACAACCTCCTGATCTTTTAGTGTCAATTGAAGATGCCATGATGCCTTTCTCAGGAGCTCTCTTAGAGCATTTTTTTTGGTTCAGTTCCACTGTGGCTTAAGATGTTGTAGCTTTGTGCAAAAGAATTATTCCTTTTTTTTGCCTCTCTGAAAGAGCTGTGTCTTTGCTGGTGCTGAATGAGAATGTATCCAGGCTGTACAGTGGTGTTGGACGGGTATTTAATAAATCTTGGAAAACTGAGGAATTCCACAGGACTGGAGGATTTCCAGTGTAGTTCCACTGTTTAAAAGTGATTAAGAGGAAAGCTAGAAAATTACAAAAGCGTGTAGCCTAATGTCAGTTGTACTTAACATAATGGCATGGTTAATTTGGAACTGCACCAGCAAAGAACTGAGAAATGGAATCCTTGCCAGTAGTATGGCTTCCTGGAAAGCATGCCTTGTTAAGTCAACCTATTATCCCTTGCTAATAAGGTTGTTGATGTTTGATATGAGGAGTATTCTAAGACAGCATACTTGGCTTCCTCCAAGGCTTTCAATTTAGTACTAATAGCTTTAGTACTAATAGCTTTGCCTGCATTCTGGGGTAGGTGTTGTTACAGTGTCCCTCCGGCTGCCCCCATCCAGTCCTCATCCTCCAAGCAGCAAATGGGAGCACCTAATGGAGCTGTGGGAGTTCCCTCCCTGCTCACCTATCTTTCTTCTGCAAGATGCAGCTGGAGACCAGGGCTGAAGGGTCCTATTGCACAAACTGTTAGTGTTCGGAATTAAAAGGTGCATCACAACCAAATCTCATCTATTTTTTTAAGACATTCTAGGAGGGGTCCCCACAGACTACTTTTTGTTCCAATATCATTTCGTATTTCCTTCAACAAACTTCATAATAAAATAGTCTCAAATGATAGTTGTTTTTTAATGAAGAATAATGTAATGATAAATGAAGAAGAAGGCAAGTTTCTGTCACAAAGAGATCGAATCATCTAGGCAAGTGCTCTTCCAGGAAACTGAGTTTTAGGACTGCAAGCTATGAAGGCCAGGTATTTCTGTATGCCATGAGACACTGTTGTGGAAATTCAGAGCAGTTAGATGTTGTTCTAAATAACCATAACCCAGCAAGTGCTGTCAGTGCAATGCTGAAAGAAAGAGGGCCAATGTGACCTTTTTAGAAGGTAAAAAGGCCCCAAAATGGAAATATCAACCAGTCATAGAGAATTAATCTTACATATGTACATGGAATTGATGAGATTAGTTTTGGTATTCGTATTACCAAGAATAATGCATGAGAGGGATTACCAATGGAAAGCTTATGATGCGAGTTTTGAGAGTTGCAGCTGAGGGTATTTATGCTTAGACATGTAAAGAAAGATGCCAGATCCTCTGCCTCTTACGGGCTGTTTAGCTGCAAACCAGCTTTTGTTAGGAAGCTGTAGCTGCAGACATATGAGTGGCATGCATGGCATCACTTTTAACATGCACTGTTTTCCCTTTACTTGGTGCCAAAGGGCCTGCTCACAAAAGCTGGGCAAATGAGTGACACTAATGGAATTATCAACAGTGTTTGATTCTTCAGAAGACTTGTTTCCATAAGCACAGTGACTTGGTATTATACCCAACAAAACTAGGTAAAAGTTGAGTGATACCTGATGAAGTATACAACAGAATGTGATTGTATTGATACAGTTGAATTGATACAGTGTTATTGACCACTGCAACACTGCTCAACAAGGATACTTTTAGTCTAAGTAAAGCCATTTCAGTTCATTTCAGACACATGCAGGTGAAATTTGGTGTCCTGAGTAATACGGAAGGTCAGATGATCCAATGGCTGCTTAAGTACTGAGATCCTGTGAACCTTTGGGAACAGCTGCTGCTTGCCCTTCAGGTCACTGTTTTCCTGTGCAAGACTGGATGGGTCCCACTTTACCCAAGCAGGATGGCACTGTAACCCAGCTGGCTTTGGAAGAGTCACGCTGGTGTCAGACTGGAGGAGTGCAGTGGCAGGCTGTACGGTTTGCACAGAATTTTTGGGATACCTCGGGATAAAAGGTGTTGTATACATGTAGGTCATTTTTATTAAATGCCTTGCAAATCGTTTATAATGCCTTTAAATATCAGAACAGCCATACCACATCAATAACCTGCGCACATGTGTTTACTTTATTTTAGGGTTTGCCACAGTTCACTATAAATGGCTTAGATATGTTCAGTAATTCACTTATAATGAAACGTGCAAGCCTTCAATAAACGTATGTGTTACAACTGGCCTCTGATGTAAATACTTTGCCAATTATATGTACATTAGTGATGACTGTAGCAGGCTTATAAATACTCTTTGTAATTCTTTGGTCTCTATTCTCTCCTCCCTTACATAAGTTTTATAGCGGTGTGTAATTCTAGATCTACAGATTTTAAGGCCAGGAGGGACCCTTAGATCAAGCCTGACTGTCGGTGTAGCAGGCTAGAGAATCTCATCTGGTTATTTAAGCATTAATCCCAAGAACCTTTTTGCTTTACTAAAGCCTGTCTTCCAGTCTGCATATCTGCAAGTGCTCAGGTGAAGACCCTGAGACATGAAAAATCCACTCGTGGCCTCAGAAGTTTGCTCCAGTTGTTAACCATCCTCACCGCGTGTCATCTTCTTCTACTGTATCTTATATTACTTCTTTGAACAGAGGAGATGGTCCTGTGGGGAGAGCATCACCTTAGCTTTGAGCCTCAGACCGTTTCTTGTCAGATTCTAACCTACATAAAGTTTAGAGAAAAAAAATCTTGAATTAATTCTTGTTAACCTTTTTTTTTTCAGCAGACATCCAGATGTTCTTTTCTGTGATGGATAAATTCTCCGCAGAAAATATCAGTGAGAGCCCTATATCATTTAAAATTTGTTATCAGCCTTTGAACACACTATTGAAAGAATTCATCTCAGAACTGTAAAGCTTATACATCCAGAAATGATGTCAGATTTTCAGGGGCCAGGCACCTCTGTAGGTATACATAAGATAAAAGACCCTGTTGAGTTTTAGCAAGAATATGAATGAATATAAAGGATGATGAATAGGAGCTGAAGACCTTGAAAAATCTTCTTGCTTTGTGTGGATGTGTCTTTTGGAAAACGGGTCTGATTCACACGATGCTTGGCAATTCTTTGTATGGACTCACTAGAAATGAAAAAATGTTCCCCCTTTCTGTCCACCACCACCATACAGGTTTCTTACAGTCATGAATGCTTCTTTGGACACCTTACCTGATTGTCAGCACAAGTCCCTTTAATCTCCCATGGTTGCTTCAGCACTGTCAGAAAGTCTACACGTTTCTAGCAGCATGGCTTTATTATCTGCCAGGTGTACAGGGACTTGCGTTCTGTGGGAATGGAGGAGGAAGGAGATGGAGATTTTAAAAGCAGATCTGAATCTAGATGTGGTTTCATGTTTTAGGGAATCTTATTTTACTTAGTTTGTTTATGTAGTCTGTAAGGATGAGTAAAATACTGCAGATGTGTTAATGGCAGGCAAAGGAGCAGGTGACAGGCAGGAGGGAGAAGTACTGGCTGTGTGCAGCTGGTAGGTGGTGCCTTGGAGTCTTGTGGCAGAGCAAGGCACAGCATCAGGGAATGTGCAACCTGATAATTTAAGCAGAAACTGGTCACAACAAAGAACCCATAATGGTTGATCTTTATGTTAATGAAAGCACAAAGGGGCAGGAGAGGTCTGTATTCTCCTGACAGGTAGTGATTTGCAGATCGGCCCTGAATCTGCAGGAAAGTGTTGAAACCTCTGTAGAATGAAAATGCAAATTTGAGATGGTGTGCATTTTTAATTGCTCTATTAGCACAAAATAAAAACGCATATAAACTTTAGTGCTTTTAATATTACACTTAGGACTGTTTACTTGCTGAAGGTAAAGTGCTTTGAGAAGGAAAGCATACTTCCTCACAGGGGCTGCTTCCCATAATTAGTTGGAGTATGACTGTTTAAATTGTAGCTCAGCAGAAATGTTTTGATTCTGTGGGGCACCAGCAGCTCAGCAACAGTGCTGCCTTTCACATCCACTTCTTAAGCGTAACAGATCATTTAGACCCTGGGTTGGCCAAGCTCACATAAACCAGGTTTACAAAGAGTTATAAAAGCTTGGCTTTCCTCCTCCCTTCTCCCTCACATTCCAATTTTTCCCCTTATAATTTTACCACAAGGCAATGCAGTCAAGCTTTTCTTGGATCATATGAATCTAGATCAATAAATATCAGTTGCAGAATGGGAATCTATGCACAGGCATGTGCTAGAAGGATGAAATGGTTGTGTTAGTTTAAAGGAACCTCAAAGTTTGTTTTGTTCTCTATTTGCAGGGCACAATGCCTATGTTATATAGGCAAGCAGAAACTGGAGTGGAAAAAGAAAGTTCCTACTGCAAAAGCAGCAAAGCTGGAATGTGCTGTGGAGACTCAGATTGTTTTTCAGCTCTGTGGGTGTGTATGGTAAGCAAAATGATGCTTCTGGCTGGGCAAGGGTACTTTTTTTTTTTTTTGTCTGTGTCAGCTACTACCAGGGACCTCGTCCTCACTTCCCCCGTTCTTTCCTCATATCGTACTTGCAAGAGATAAGTGACTTTATTAATTCTAAAGTGAGATTCAGAGTGAAATTCAACCATTTGCAGAAAAACACTACAAAGATTAAGCGTCATTTAGCAGAGATCCTATGGGAAACCAATGGTGCATGACATTTATGGCCTGAGCCATTTTCATCTATGCATCTGATATCGATCACAGTAACTAACTTGAGTGAGCATTAGATCAAGTCCGTGCTCTGTGTAGTGTATGAATCAACAGATCTACTTAGAAATCAAAGACCTCAAATAATTCTCCAAATGTTAGTAGGTTAAGCATTGTTCCATATGCCATGCTTATCTGTGATGTAAGTAAATATTAGTAGATGTATTTTACAGAAAGACAGATTTGAGTTCCCTTAAACTACTTTGCAAGCCTAGAACCAGGCATCATCGGAGCTGAGAAGGGACCTGAGGAACTGTGACAATGTGCTGGAGGCACTGGCTGTTTTGCAGCCTTTACAGAATCCAGCAGCAGCAATATGAGAGGTTTTCCCTTGATCTCTGAGCCAGCCTGAAGTAACTTTTTAATTTTTCTCATGATGCATCTGTGAAAGGAAAGTGTCTGTTGTCTGCATCAGATAAAAATAAAAATTCCATGGTCATGGTATTAGAGTGCCAGGAGATTCTCATGACTGCTCAGAGAGTTCCAAATTGTAAGGAATTATGGGGAAGGGGAGCTCCAGTCTCTTCAGTGGAATCAAGAAGTTCTGATCTGGTTCTAGATGGTGCTGTTGAACTTGATTGCTTCAGTGAGGTCACTGTTGACTGGAAACCCAGAACAGTAGTCCAGGCACTGGGGAAGAGAGGCTTACCTACAAGGCAGACATATAAAACAAAGATGTGGACTTACATTTTTAAAGGTATCAGGTATCTAGCTACTACTGAGATGTCAGAATACTTTTTCAAAACTGGGCTTTACAAGTTATTAAGCAAGTGAATGAAATACCTGAACATACACAACTAACAGACCAGACACATAGTTCTGTCTTGAACATCTTTGTAGGGTCACATTTAAAAAATAAACATGAAGGTCATGACAGAATATTACATAAGCATATCTCAGTTCCTTCAGTTTGGGAATCTGTAGTTCACCATCTAATCTGAACCATTCATGGAGATGATGAGAGCCAGTCATACGCCAGGTTTACTGTCTGCAGTCTTGAGGAAACTGAAGGATTTACTCTGATAATTTACTCTGATTTTGAAGAAGCAAGCTTTAGAACCTTGCTTTTCTTTTCTGAGATCTGACAAAGCTGCTGTGCTTGCCTGTCTTGCCTAGAAGAGATGAGGAAATGTCTGGTGTAAGAAACTGGTGGAGTCGCTAATGCTAGATAGCCCTGTACATAAGTATGGAGCAAAACCATGCAGCCTCACGTGGCTTGAAAGTGCTCCCCTGAAGGGACTGGAACAGTGGGAGAAGGAATCGTGTAGTCAGGTCTTCCTACTAGTACCTTACAGAAGCTGTCACGTTTTCTTGCTAGCTGTGCATTTCTAGGTTCCCCTCATCCTTAGCTTAAGTAGTGATGGTTTCAAGGCCCACAGTGCAGCCTCTCTGTTTCAGGAGAATCTACTGAGCTAAAGAACAGATCTCAAGCTGAAATTTCTCTTTTAAAATAACAAACCTTAAATTGTACAGCCCTAGAATTGCCCAGTTCACATGCAGCACCTAAACTGTGCAAGTATTTTCCAGGCATTGTTCAGTTCACTCCAGGTGCTCCCTGGAGCAACACTGCCGTCCAAGCAATAAGCCCGTCGTGGAAGTGTCAGTCCTCACCCCTCTTGGAGCAAAGTAACCTGGACTTTTGTCCTCCTTCCTGTTCCTCAGCTTTGTCAGGCAAGTTAGTATTTGGTAAGGGACATAGGAAAAATCAATAAGACACCCCGAACAGGAAAACCATGCTCAGGTCTGACAGTGTGAGTCCCAGAATACAGGGAAATATGTGCAAGGCTCAGTCAGTTTTACCCAAGTTGGTAACTAGAAGAGCCCTGAAAGGGAAAGAAAGCTGCAAGGATCAGTTCTGACCATAAGCAAAACAAATTTAATTGCTTTGCCTTGTTCACATCTGATTTGAGATTCAGTGGGAAGGAGAATCTGTGCACAGATACAAAGAGGAACCTGATCCCACCCCAGGGTAGTTACATGAGGGTGGGCCACTTCTCACAACTGCTGTAGCTGAATCACAGATTTGGGAATTACTGCAGACATCACTAAGTGGAATGTCTTGCATGTGATATGGATTTTGGAATTAAAGGTTGCTGGTTTATATTTTAAGTATAAAATATAACAATTTGGCAAGCACACTTAGTCAGAAAACCTAACTTGAACAGAGGTTTGGATATTTTTTACTCAGTTATTAAAGGGTATTCTTTGAACAGTGAGCATGTCACAGGTAAACGTATCATAAGCAAACTCAGAAACAGGGATATAGCCACATTTTTCTCTGAGTTAATTCACTGAGTAGCACTCTGAGGTAATTCTGCTGCATGTACTGCCATGAATTAGAAAACAAATTTTAAGAATGGTGACTCTAAAAAATGCGCTGAGGGTAAGTTGGGACCCAGGAACAGGAAAATGACTTAATTTGAACTTGATGGCAGTTCACTGCCTGGCATCAGAGTAGTGTAGTGATCAAACTGTTCCAATAGCGTGGCTTTCTGTTTGCGTCTCTTAAGATGTCATTATTACTATGCAGATGTGATGCTTTATTACGGTAGTGCTGTCAGCCGCAGGTAAAACTCTGACCTTAATCCTTGGAGTTATTTTAGGAAAATAAAAATAAAAATTCAGTCCATGCTTTGCAGAGTTTGCTGTCTATAATTCCAGTTGTGCAACCTGTGGTAACCTTCTCCACTGCGCTGACCTCACTGGGAAAATTAAAATTGTGCTCATTCTCATTGCAGTCCATCTTACCTAACCCTGTATGTAAGTTAAACAGAGAGGCTACATATTTCACTGAGTAGAGACAGCAGGCTGAATTAGGACCCCAGAGATGCTTACACGGATAGCTTGTTCACGATAGTACCAAGCCCTTTTCCTGCCCCATCATGATCCAGTAATGTTCTTGTGGCAACCACAACAATTCCCTGCAGGGGGCAGGGATATTAAGAAAGTATGTTTAGAGTCTCTTAATGTAATTTAGCAGCAGGAAGCTAGGAAGGAGTGCCAGAACCATGTGAATAGCCAGTTCTTTGTACACCACTTGCAAATGCTCCACCTAGGCCACAACAGGGCAATCGCTGCTTCATTTGAATTTATTGCTAAGAAGTGTTTGTCTGCAAGTATGTTCCACACCTGATTTAAGGCTTTTCATTTACATGTGACTTGCGTAATAGTGAATTTACTGTTCAGATGTGGTTAATGAAAATTAGCATTTTATTCACTGGAAACTCTTGTTGACTTGCTAATTATTTGCATGTTTAAGCTCTGTAACAATTCCAAGGCAAAAGAGTTTCTTTCCTAAGGCCAAGTAAGCCTGTTAGGTGACAGCATTGCCAACACCTCTTAGCACTGAATGTATCGCACAGCACTTCATTGCACCTGAATACTTTAGAAGTGTCTTCCTTATAGTTCTGTGGTAAACCAGCCATAAAAATATTTTATTGTAGCAGTCATTCACTTGGAGATAGTGAGTGAGTAGAAAAATCTTGTAAGTACTGAAGTGTAGTGAAGAGAGCATCAATCTTGAAGAGCTTGCTGAAAGTGGGTGATCTAGGCCAGCAACCATCAAGCTCAAAGGCACAGGGAGCTAAAGTGACATTTTCTGGCTCAGTCCCTAGTGAGGGTAACTCCGACCTGTAATCACGTTGTTCTATTACATTGGCTACAGGAATCTGAGAGCAATTGCTAGTTATAGAGCATTAATGAAGTATTATAGGTGACAAGAACCAAATGACAAAACAATATCGACCAGCCAAAAAACCACCCCCTCTCCCCAGTCCTCACACGTGTCCTTAAGAAGCAGTTAAAAATATCAAGATAAATTTATCCCTCTGTTGCCTTCAAAGACAAGACATCAGGGATGAATTTGGTCCCATTTTATTCAATTTGTCCTCAATTTGCTAAGCTCATTAATTTGCTCTTGTTTTACTCTCTGTTAACTGAGAAACAGCAGCCCCTTTGCATTAGGCATTAGAAGCAGGAAATCTCAGGGAATGTTTCTAATTGTCCGAACTTCTTTCCCCCTTTCTGCTGTTCCTGTTCTTAAGAAAGCACGAGGGGGTGGCCTGAGCATGAGGTACCACTAGGGAGACAGAAAAGAGTATCAAGGTCAGGGTGAAAACCACACAAGAAGCAGGAAGAGATGCTTGCAGTTGGGTTCGTGACCTTTGTATTTTTTCTGATTGTCCAGGAGAGGGAGGAAGGGGATAGAGAAGGAAGATAGGAAGTTAGCATTAGAGCAGATGTGTGCATAACCCCTGCTAGAAAACATCAGAGCGCTATGCAAGCTACATCGAAGCTGCTGAAAATTGTAAGGTTCTTAGTGCTGAATGTCTGGGGAAATCAGAGGTGTGTCTGGTCTTTGTTCTTAGGCAGCTGGGGTAATTCCAACAGGTAAAGGCCAAGGCCTGGGCTTTAAAGAAGATCTGAACCTCAGAAAAGACATGAAACATGTCTGGTTATTAGAAAACAAAACAAAAATATTTAAAAACAAACCAATAGCCTTGGCAATCAGTAAAACAGAAGTTCTTACCAAATACAGTCATTTTGAATGTTTATAAACGCTGGCAGGTACTAGCCTTAGTGAGGGTCTTCAAATTCTCATCAAGATAGTTGCATTCTTCACCAGTTCTCTCTGTGTTCTGACTTAAGCATATTAAAGTACATGTCCTTGTCCACACATATGCAAATGGAAAGCTGTGACCAGGTCAGAGTGCTGGTTAATTTTGTCCAGGCTTGCTGAGGTCTCAAATGTTTCAGTTTGCTCACATTCCTAAAGAAGATAGAATGTTTTTTTCCAGTGCCTTGGGGAACGGTTTTAGTGCATTACCACGAGCTGAGAGGGTAAAAATGCCTGTTACAAAATTCAAGCTCAATATTTGCCCTATTTCATTACATGTGGAACTACATAGCATTTCTTAATATGCCAGTCTTGAAATAAAACAATAAAACTCGGTGGCTCTGAGGCAGCAGGTGATAGATCACTGCAACTGAAAGATGCTCTACAGAATGATGACTCTGTAAAACGTCTGATGGTTTCCTAGGAGGATGGAAAGAACAACAAGTCTTGGAGTGGGGCAATAGTTAAAGAAAGTTGGTACGCTGCCTGCAAGGGTGATCCCTGAAACACTGCTCATTATATTGTCACCTGCATTGTGCTGAGCCACTTCCATACCCTTCCTGTTTTGGTAAAATATCCTAAGAAGCTATAAAGCAGTCCTCAGCCAAGTTTATACTTGGTTTTATAGCTCTGGAAATTGTAGGGACTGAATTGTAGGGACGATAAAAAATCTATAGGGACAACTGCAATTAGCAGAAAATGAGTGTGTGAAGCGATAAGTGGAAAGACTTGTTAAGATGCTGATGTTCTGCTGTGAGTAGCTGTTCACCTAACAGCTTGTTCTATGTGCAGTCAAGATGCTCCAGAATTTAAAGGGCTTCTCAGGCTCCATGTGTGATATCCTCGGGCATATCACGCACACACACAAGAGCTTAGAGGTCTGTTTCCAAGACTTTTTACCTTCTGATATCCAAGCTGATGACTGTGTGTCAAGGAGCTCAATGTAGTCACATATTGATGGAGAAGAGAAGCTGAATTCTCGGGGATTCCAGTTTATGTCCGGATGGGACCATGTCACCGCCTCTGGGGAGTCAGGCAATTAGAGCAGGCTTCATTTCCCTTTCTGCTGGGTGACATGGTAGGCGTATTAGTGAAAATCACTTCAGTTTCGTGTACATCAATAACAAGACATTGTTATTTCTACTGGATTATTAGAAGACATGAGAATCACACCAAATATGCCTGCAATGACTGGTTACCAGACTAATTGAAGTTTGGTATGATTGGATGCTAAGAAAAGGAAAAATATAATGGAAAAAAGTTTTAGTTTTGGTAGGTATTCATGATGGCAGGGATTTTGCTTGGGGTATCACATGGTGCTGAGCTTTCTGGGGATAGCTAGTATCAGGACACCTTCTGTAAACCACGGAGGTGATGTCCAGGTGTTTTTTTTTGTTGACACTGGAGAGGCCAGCAGCTTAGCAGAGGGATTTCTGTGAGCTCCCCCCTTGGTTGTCAAAGCAACACTTGCTGCAGCTGGGTTTACAGAACAAATACGGAGCGCTCCCCCTGGCAGAAGTCTTCATGAATTCTGGGCTTTACCAGCTCTGAAGATAAAAATGTGATTTGCAACAACAGAGGGGAGCAAACTGGCCATTGCAGTGTACTGTGGTATGGAGATTAAAGATTAAAAAATTAAAACAATTGCAGGAGGAACTGTCTTATTCTGTGAGGGCCTTGCTTGATATCTACAGATACTGATGCTCCGTTATTGCTGGTCCATTGTTGCTGTCTTCTACAAGTTTATTCTTTCCCCATTTTCTAGCTTCCAGCAATACTCTTTGTTTATGCAGCTGTCTTAGAGTTTCCATTTGCTGTACACCTTTGAATATTGCACTGTTCCTGTGCAAATATTTCACAAAGTTCGTGAAATATCAAAAGTGATCTCAAAATGGGATTTTTCTTCCCTCATAAATAGTTTGTTTTCATGCTTCCTTTTCTAAACTGCTGCCTTCAACTTGCATTCAGAAACTTCATCAGTGTTCATATAGATTCAGGGAAAAACATGACCACTTAAAAATCACATGCTGTAATTATCATTTGAGAGGTGCTTGTTTCATTTTTAATGATACAGGATCTGTAAACAGAATTTATATAACCCTATGTTTTGGTTTAACCAGGACAACGTATAAGAATCTGCATGAGGCTGGTAAGTCCTGAACTGAAGACACAACAAGGATGGGGATAAAAAGCTGGTTGTTTCATGACTGTAGCCTGAAAATTATTACATTCTTGAGAATCAGAGGAGGAAGCAATACTTTCCAGAGCTTTCTGTAACAGTAGAAAAAACATGTTCAAATACCTAGGATCTATGTCTACAGTGGGAAAACTTTCATACATTACCATTTTTGCTAACTGTGACTCAGCCCAGCAAAGCTAGCAATAAAAAGGGTTCTCACAGGCTTCGTCTACTAGAAAAGTAAGCTGGGTCGGGAAGTGTTCCTCAGCACTGAAACTCATTCTCTGTATTGTTAGATTGCTCCAAAAGTTCCTGGCACAGTTCCTCTTCCATTACCTGGAAATCTCCTACATGATTCCTGGGCATGGTTAAGGAGTTAGCAGTTTGCAGTAAGCAGTTAGGATATGGCCACCCCGTTGCAGGGTAAGTGAAGCTAATAGCACTGATGAGGACTGTTCCATGCTAGTTGACGTTAGTGCCAAATGACACACTTGGGTACATTTCTTGTACTGAAGAACATGCCAGGGCACATGTTAACCATCTTAGACAAGCCACATACTGGCTTAAAAATCAGTCTCAATAGCAACAAACGATAGCTTGTTTACATGAATGGCTTCTGGGGAAATATATGGTGCTTACAGTGATAGAGACCAGGCTGGAAAAGGAGCATTAAAAAAGAGGTCCGTGATCCAAGTCATTGTGGGGTTGCCACTGCCTGCTTTCATTGGACATGCTACCTGACTTTGCATAAATCCTTCAGTGGCTGTAAGATAGTTTTCGAGTTATTAGGACACAGCTGAGGCATTCTGGATTTACATTCCTAAAGATGAAAGTCCTTGTTTACCCACAAAGCACTTGCAGTATAGGAAATGCCATTGTTTTCTCTACAGAGCCTTTCCAGCATGACTTAGTGTTAAACTGGAGTGATTGCTTCTAGAGTAACACAGACTAATTTGGTTTCCGTGACTAATCCACTGACAGTCATCTTGATGGAGAACTATCAGATATGTTACCTAAAACGATG
The DNA here is from genome assembly GCF_009769625.2 of Cygnus olor. NCBI lineage: Eukaryota > Metazoa > Chordata > Aves > Anseriformes > Anatidae > Cygnus > Cygnus olor. Next base: position 18,887,924 of record NC_049175.1, read on the forward strand.
ATGCTTTTTCAGACAGTTGGAAACTCAGTATCTGGTGCAGAAGCTCATCCAAGATAACGCCATCTGCGGCCAGGACCTGTTCCTAGCTTGTGGTCACCCTTAGTCAGGACTGAGTTCTGTTCCATTGCCAGTCTTGTAAGCCATCATGGCTCTCAGAGTGTTGAAATTTGACATAAAATGCAAGTCCATAGCATCCTTTCTGTCACTGTCATGAATCATTAGATCAAGTGGGAGAAAAGGGGTAACACAATACCTTCTCCTGTCCCCGATATCACAAAGCAGGTGCTTGGGAGGGAGCTACTTCCCCCCTGCCCGACCATGCTCCTCCAGCAGCTGCAGCTGTCAGAGCCTGGCACTGCGCAGGTCATGGCAGTGGGAAGTGCTGCCAGAGAGGGGCAGGAGTCAGTGAGGGGCGGTGGGGAAGGAGTTAAAAGTTCAGCAATTCAAAATGGAGAGTTTGAAATGTGTGGGCATGGGATTCACTGAAAGAATGAGTGTGTTGGTCAGCATCTGACAGGTCAAAGCCAAGAAAGTCCTTGCTGCCCTGTTGCAATTGCTCCAGAGTGACCAGCAGCACTGGAAAATGAGCAAAGTGCCCGCTGGGAAGGAAGAGCAGGTTCCAAGATACCAGTAGGAAGGACACAGAGAGCAAGTGAGCTTGCTGAGGAAGACAAAATAGGGTTGGGGCTGTTTTGAAAGATCACCCTAATTTGAAGTAGGATGGAGCAGTGATTGGTGGGGTAGGTGAACAAAGAGAGGGCAGGAATGGCGCCTACTAGACTAACTGGAGGTGGCAGTAGCTTGCATGACCCACACAGCAGAGATGGCTAATGACGTGCCTTGTACTCTCAAGAGCAGTTGTCAGCGGTACCCAGAGGAAAATGGTGCTAAATGACCTGTCAGCTTCCGCTTGGTTCCAAGGGATCCGACTCCAGACTGTCTGCAAGTTGCTCTGAGAAATGGCACCGATTGGCTCTCCGGCTGCTGCTGTCGGCAGGGAGGCCAAGGCCCGAATGCTCCTTTCCTTCTTGGGGTGGTCTCCTTGGTCTCGGAGCTGTGTGTGTGGCAGAGACCCTCTCCCTGCCACTGCTTGTCTTGTACCTATTCTGCAGACAGAAGGGCTCTGTCTGCAGTCTTGTTAAATTGGCATCTTCTATCAGCAGTGGATTCACTAAAAGAAACATGTAGGAAGGGAGAGTTTATTTTGCCGATGCTCTTTATTTTAATCATACAAAGAAAATGACAATTTTTATATAGAAGCCATTAGGGATGCAAGAGGTGTCGGTTCCTAGCTCTGGGGTTCTTTCTTTTAACCAGACTGTGGCAATGCAAATATAACCCATCATGATATTTATATCTTTAATTCTCGCATTCACCACATTACTAACACACTGATGGGCCCCTTGTTCTTCATTTGTCTATTTCCTTAAACTTTCTGCCCCCTTTTTTATTATTATTATTTTTTCTGTCATGTGTGCAGTTCTTGAAGGTCAATCAGACGTCACGGATAGAGCCATTCTGTTCAGGGGCTCGCAAGCAGCTTGTTTGTGAATGAAGAAGGCTTTGTGAACTTCCAGGGACCTGCTGAGCTTTTTTATAAAACTACCAGTGGGACAAGAAGCTTGGGAAAGTAAAGGCCTCTTACGGAAACAGAAAGTGAAGGCGCACTGCCAAAAAACCTGGGCTGACATTCTGGTTTGTCAGAATCTTGTCCAAGTAACAAGCTTCTAGAAAGCAAATCGGGTATCTACGTAGCCAGGGTTTGAGCCTACCGTATGAGAGCACGGAGCAGTATGTGTGCTGGGAGACTGACACAGCAAGTGGTTAAGTCAAGATTTGAACATAAAGGTGTTGTAAAATTAATAGACCTGGAAGCCTATTGCTTCGTGGAACAGAAGGTGAAGGATGAGCATAGAGTTAAGGAAAACATTAAGGGACTATGTCTGAACAGCAGGCAATAGGATTTGCATATTGATCTAATACTGACAGTCACAATTTTTTTACCAAATGTTTTCCTGTATTTAAACTGGTGTTTCCTGCAACTGAAAAGATGATCTTTAGTTAGAGGCATGCATAAATACTTCTATAAAAATGAAAAGTGTAGATGTCACAAAATAAAGATAGATGAAGACAATTTTGACTCCAGTGCAGTATCAGCTCATGCAGATAATTTTGAGATCAAGATTTTCTTCATCCTGATATCCTGAATATCCCATGGGGTCATTAAACACTTGTCTAGCTTTTGAATCCCACATTCAGTGGGATTCAGTGGGGTTCTACAGGGAGATTTAGCTAGCTGTGATGAAATCTTTTCAGCTGCTAACACCTCTGTAGAACACCGTAATTCTGAAAATGTCCAAGAAGATAAAAGTTTAGTTTGAGAAATGATCTGAGAGTTTCAGGTAGGCGAAGGGCAATGTCAGGCAGATTGAGTGAGGAATCAAAAGTTAAGGAATTATCATTGAATGAATCATAGAATCACGGAATGGCTTGGGTTGGAAGGGACCTTAAAGCCCATCTAATTCCAACCCCCCTGCCATGGGCAGGGACACCTTCCACTAGAAGGTATACCACGTAGAATTATGAAATTGGTTACACAGTGCATTCTTTCTTTTCCTTTTTTCTTCTTTACTCTGTTATTTCTGTTGTAAATTAACAGCATCCAAACTGTCATTGCTGGCATGGCTACCAGTAGGGAATGGAGAGGTCTACAGAAAGTGGTTCATCCCATTCACTTTTCTACACCTTTCATTTTTGGTTGGCATTGCACTGTTAAGGGTTTCCTAGGGGAGTGAGTCAATACCAGCTGTGATACAGCCTGCTCTGTAGTAACACTTGGAAGTGTACTGCTGCCCAGAGCTGTCACACCCAAGTGTGCAACTGCTTCTGCTTCTTAGTTATTTTAGACATCAGTAGAACAATTAGAAATGATCTCTTTGAATCTCTTGGTTCTTGGATTCTGTGAGCCTCTTATGTGATTTGCATCCCTTTTGCACTTAGCTGGACAAAGAGCAGAGGAACTAGCAAAATCTTTTAACTGACCTAAATTACCATTGCTCTTATTCAAAATTTAGATGCCAGCACAGTGGAAGCCAGCTGGACATTGTTTACCAGAATTCCTTACTTTTGTGTGTATTATTCCAGTTTGTTCAGGGAAATGCTGATACTCTTCATGAAAGCAGGCACAGGCGTGTACAGCAAAGTACCAGAGAGGTTGGCATGCGGTCGTCTAATTTGGGCCTCAGCTTTCTACTGAGAGTTGGCTGTGCAGGCCATAGGTACTGCATGTAGCCTTTCTCTGAATGTCTGACATTTTATTAAACAACAGTTACAATGAAAAAATGAAGAAACCAGTAGTCCCCAAAGCTTCAAGATGTCAAATAGCCAGCACAGTTTAAGAATGCTTGCTGAAATCAAAGGAATAACAAATAGTGGAAATCTTTAGTTACAGGTACTTGTTTTTTGTTTATCCCTCCAAGATGTGAGATCTTCTCTGACTTACTATCCGGCTCCTGCCCTCTGATCTCTGCATCGTCATTGTCATTCCCTCCACCGCTTTTTGCCCAGTCTCCTTCTTGCACCTGATCACCTTGTCAATATGTCCTTTTCTCCTGGGGCTTTTCTAGTTCCATGCAGTGTCTTCTCCTTACATTTATGCCAGGCTGCTTTCTGTTCTGTGACACCTGCAGATGAAAGAGGAACATTTCCTATTATCTCAGATTTGATGCTGTAGCCAGCAGACTGAAAAATCAATCGTGGGAAAAGTCCTGATAACCCCCCTAAAATTTGAAATATACTCACTGTAGAGCTTAATTGCCAAGCTCTATGACACTAATGAATATAAGCAAATGTACTTCTTTTTGCCCAATGACTTACTGTTTGGCCAACTTTGAATTGTTTTTAGTGGGGAAGACAGAAGCTCATTTCTGCCAAGAGAATAACTCATTTAAATTGCAACTCTCTTTTTCAACAGAACTCTCTGAAAAAAAAAGACAGAATATATGAGAATATATTTAATGTGCACAAAATAAGATTGCCCACCTAATTTAATTGTTGGAAACAGCTAAACTTTTTTACCACAGCATGGAAAATGAAATAACAACGATTCTCTGGCAGACATTTAGCATGTGAAATTTCAGTTCTAACAGCTAATTATGGCAAAGACTGGTAAGTATCCTAAAAAAAATTAAGCAATTGCTATGCCTAATGTGTATAAGATGATTTTTGGTCACCTTGTACAGCTTAGGGTGAAAAATCATTTTAAAAACGTGGTCTTTGTTTTGAATGCTTCAAAATACTTTAGAAGAGCAAATTAGTTCTCTTGTGTTCCAGCTGTGCTCAGTGTGGGTGTTGTTTTTTTTTTCTGTCTGTATCTGCCCTTTTTATATCCAGAATTATGGGGTTAATTTAGAGAGAAATTATTTCCTTAGCTGGGATTTTTGCAGGCCTTGCAAAGCAAAAGTTAGAGATAAGAAGGCCACTAATCGAAATGAGAACAAAGCTTTGAATGAGTGAAGTTGTCCTGAGTGGGACTTCAGGAAGATCAATGGCTGTTTTTTTTTAGAGGAGACAGCTGAGGAATGGAATCGGAAAAGAAGCTGGCTTCTGGAGGGATAATAGGGTGAAAGAAAAGGCTGACTTTTGCTATTTTATATTTAATACCGTGATAGGAATCCCCAAAACTGACAAACCTAAAAAGTCCTCAGAGAGCAGATTAATGCTGCACAGGCTGTTGAGTGCTATCCCGAGAGGGAAGAATGTCTGCTGGAGATCATCTGGGAGAATCTGGGTGCCCCGTGAATCACTTCTGGTTTTTGACCGACAAAGGAAGACTGAAACCAGATGACAGCAACTTCCTGCAAAGTTACCTTGGGGAGGGCTGGGGGACAAAATCCTCAGTGATACACCTACTGTGCAAAAGGGAGGCACTCACCCTTGTTACACACATGAAGTCCTACTGCCACCCATTTAGCAACTCGAGCTGGCCTTATGATGAGGCCTAAACTGTGGGGCCACAGTTCTGTATTCTGCCTCCCATCTGATATCAAAGCTTCCCCTGCTTCTGTGAGTGAGCCCCTGCTGCAGAGGTCCGGCCTGGTGACTCTGCTGCTGAGAATTCCTTCTGCTCTGAAACTTGCCCTAAAAGGATTCAATAAAGAGCGGATTTTTAGTTAACGCCAAAATATGTTTTGCTGTTTGGAAGCTATGTGAAAAAGTTATGGTCACTAATTGATTCAATATTTTTCGACAAAATGTCGGCGTGGTTGAGGCTTTGCTGGTTTTCATAGTCAAAGTCAGCACCACAATTTGTTTTCATTCTTTTCTAAGGCTTTGCAGCACATGTGGTACAAACCACTCCTTCCTCTGCTTATCTCCTGTGAGCTTAAAGTACATATGACAGTTTTCTTAGACGTCTGTAGATTCAGAAAAGGTGGGCTCTAACAATCACATGAACCTCTACTTCCTTCTACTGCTGTCAGCTCCCGCTCAGGCCCTGGCTTTAAAACACTTGGACTGGTGAGCTGCCCAGAGCATTGCAATTGTCTCCACGTCTTGTAAGGGGCAGAAGGATGTTCAGCCTGTCTTGCAGCAGCCAGAGTAGGAAGTACTCCTGCCAGCTAGACTGCAAGAAAAAGCCTTTAGTACTGTAGCTAGGAAACCTGGGCTTTTTCTAGCTACAGGCACCAAGTTCCTGGAAGTTTTAGGGCCACCCAGCTAGAGTAACTGGTGGCAGTAGCAGCAATAAGGCTGGAGCAATTCCTGTTACATTAGGGTGAGCATGGGACAGGCAGTGAGCCTGTCCATATTACAGCTGCCATAGTAAACACCCCTGTCTTCTATTAATAAATTGGTAATCGGGCAGTTGCTGAATATCCCCTTGTTGTAGGCTGGAGAACAGCCACCTAGCACTGAAGGTTGCAGGTCAGAGTCAGTTTGGACGCTGAAGCGGTGCCCGTCCACAGAGAATGCCACAAGTGATGCAGAGGGCATCATGGTGCTGAGGGGAAGAAGGGGACTGCTGGAACTTTGAAGAGGGTTGGATAGAGGACAGAACATGGCATATCTCGTAAGCTAAGTATTTCCAAATTCCAAGTCAGAAACACCCATTCTTTGAATGGACAAGTAACACTTCCACACCTGAGAAACGTCCGGAGTCCAACAGAACTGTCCCACTCTGCCTGAGTGCTCTGGCTCACCAAGCATACTGTGCCTCACCTTGGTGTCTGGTCTATGTGCTGCTTCCCTCTTGTTCCTTACCTTGCTTATTGCACTTTCTAAGTACTTCCCCTTGGCACTGTTTTTCCCAGCCTCTGAGGTGTTTTTTGGACTTTTGTCTTCTACTAGACTAGTAAAGAATGTGCAAAAAGATTATTCAGAAAGCATGTCTTGCTTTTTTGCTCACCTCTTGTCCACAGTGGATCATGCTCTATTTAAAGATGTCAGTTATTTCTGTTTGAAAATATTTATTCTTATACAGCAGGAGTCTCTTCTGTACTTAAAAAGACTGAGGCTATGTCTATAATGCCATGCTGGCTTGGGGCAAGACTTTCTCCCAGTTGTCCACATGACTTATGTTTTAGTTCTCATTCTAGCTCTGGTCTGGAGTGAACCCACCAACTTAGTTCACTAACTAAATGAATTCAGGTATTGGACACAGACTAAAGTGATTAATTTTTGTTCTGATGGACAATTCAGACCAAACAAACCAGACAACAATGTTCTGTGAACTCAGGCACAGCTACCATAGGCAGACTAGGTCTGGTTTGGCCCACCTCAGAGTTGTAGAAGCAATGAGTAAGAAAAGACCTGGCAAAAGGCTAGGAAAGAACATAGTGAAAATATATTGGACCCTTTTTTTGAAAGCAGGGACCAAAAGGCAACACAGTAAAAGTTGCATAGATGATGATTGATCTGAAAAGCTCATTGACACAGATGTCATGCAGACCAAAAGTTTACTGAGTTTTCAGAAATAGATGAGTGTGAACATCCAGGGCAAATTACGAGGAATAGAAAATTCTTGTGCTCTGTAGATTAAGCCAACTGTAATAGAGAGTTCTCTTCAATTTACAATTGCCTTTTGCTGTTAAAGCAAAGCTGGTTACTCTCTGCTCTGATCATTCCTTTCCTACACTCCTTCATTTTGGCATATGGTACTTTAAGTAAGACCTGACGTTCTATGCAATTTCAATGAAGTCCCAAGAACAAGGCTTTCAGACAACTGTAACCTCTTGAGTTATGAAGCTATAGAATCTTATCTGGACATTCCTATGTCAAGGCCAGAACTTATATTGTATATAACATGTTTTTTTCTACCATTGTGAAATGTTTCAGTATTTTTTTGTTTGAAACAAGCTAATGTTTCAAAGAGTTCTTCTCTATAAGTACCTGATAGTCTTAAATACCAGTAATTGGAAGCATAGTAAGTTTTGATCTAAATTAAGAAAAATTCTTAGTGGAAAATTTCCAGAGTGTGCGTCTTATTCCAGCTGGAGAATTTACCGAATGGATCATGCCATCCTACAGTTTTCTGCCCTCTACTTTTGCAAAATTTGTATGCGTTTAAAATGACTTTCTTTGAAAATCCAATCAAATGTAAAATCTGTTACCAGGATTGTTCTTGAGGAAGTTGGTGGCCCCTGGGGAAGTAGGATGAAACTGGGATTTAAAGTTTTTACATTTGTGGGTGTTGATGTCTTCAGACATTGTATGCTTATTTTACTCCTTGGTAACAATAACATAGATTCTTCTCCTAAAAAGGTGTGATTGAACATCTGCTGCACTTGCAGGATGCCTGCCTGTCAATGCACTTGCAAAGGTTACTGACTCATACAACGGGTTGGTAGTGAGAAAAACCTTTTACAGAAACGTGTATTCATTCTTTCCATCTTGCTGTTGTGCTGCTTATCTTTTTGCTGAGGTTTAGCCATAAATTTCTTGAACCTTTTTCAAGCATATGAGCAAGCTCAGGCAGCTCAAAAGTTTGGTAGTCAGTGTAACACTGAGGTACTCCTCCCAGTCCATGCGAACGTTGGCTTTCAGTCCCCAAACATTAAGTACTTGGACAGAACCCAAATCATCTCTCTAAGCCTACTTTGTTGGAAGGATATTTCCACAATGGGCTAGGAGATTTAGTTATTCAAATTCCATTAAAAACTTACTTGGAGCTGGGTGGCAAATTTAATTGCACCCCAACTCCCCATTTCCTTTGAAACTTCGCCGTCTATGGGAGCAGACCTCTGTTGTAGTGCCAGCAAGCTGTTACAGGGCCACTGTGACCTAGTAGAGCACGAACACACCTGGTAAGTTACAAATAACATACTGACCTTCACAAAAGCCATTTAGAAATGCAGACAGACTCAAAACAGTTTCTACTCCGAGTCTTCAACGATAGCACACCAAACCCTACATATTTTAATGGAACATAAAGAACTCTTGCTCACACTCTCCAAATTTCCAGCTCTGGGGATCATCCATAAAGTATAAATGAAGGTCTGGATAAATCTTAACCTTCATTCATACCTTTGCAGGGAAAGATATAGGCCTGGGGTTTCTGGAATCTGGCACCCTACTGTGTGATTTCTCAATGTGATCTGGAAGCTCTTGGATACTTGTACATCTTTATTGCTAGAATTATAAGATTCAGCTTCGTTAACCAAGGATAGAAGCATGGTGAGTGATCATTTTATGTGTTTCAGGCTGTCTAGTGGCAGAACATATCAGTCTGAGAATGCGTGGGCTGATTACTGCCCAGATTGCACAGTCAGCAGTGATGAATGGAAGAGAAGAGCCTTCTCAGAGGCCAGAAAATGTAGCCCAAGAGAAAATGTAGATGCTGGTCTAGACTTCCATGACTTAGTCATATTTGCACATATTATGGGACTTTGTCTTATGAGGACTTAGACGCTAATAAATGAAGGAAGATATAAACCTGCATAATTCCCTCACTTTGTCAGAGGGCCTGTTATCCCAAGTCATCTACTACTTCTCCATACCAATACTGTATCACTGAGGCTTAGGTGATCTGGAAACATAGATGGTCCTGCTAGCTTGGCTACAGAAACAAGAATGGATTAAAACATCCTGCCATACCAATGCATAGTTATGCAATGTGTTAAACTTCGCAAATGACAATACCAATCATGTCTTAACAGAGATCTCAAACAAAGCCAAGGATTTACAAGCAGCTTCTGAGAAATTTTTGAAAGCAAAGGTCTTATTTATATAGCAATAGTTTTATTTAGCATTGAAATTTTGCATGTGAGATAAGACGTGATTGGTAAATCAAAACATCCCAGAGTGTCAGATGTGAGCATTTGCTATATCTGAAGGGCATATAAAGGCTTCTTTTTAGCTACTATTGAGCATTTCTTGAACAATTACAGCTGCTGTTGAGTTACCGTTAAGTTAATGGGAGCTTTGCTTAATTAAGTGTTTCAAAAGGGCACTGAATTTGGCCTATGAAAAACTTAGAGTTTGGTCCTATTCTTTCTATGCCCACTAAATAGTATTTTCATGAGTAACATGTTGGGACAACACAAACTTGATGCTCTGTTGCTACCCTTTGCTTTCTTTTTTGTTCTTAAGTTTGGTTGGCTTTTTGTTCTTAACTTCTTATATCAAGAATTGCTCCAGGCATTTGTGTTGTGTGTGGTTAAGACTTCGAGGATTCAGATGGCTGTTAAGAAAAGCAGATGAAGGAAGCATCAAGAAATCATTCTTTATTTTTAAACACCCCAAATCAGAGCCCATAGTTGGATGAAAAGTTCCCTTCTTATTGCCTACAAGTAGTTTCTGTAATTGGCAAAATTGCCTGTTATTGTTTGAGTGTGTTTGGATCTCCTGCGGTAGGTTTTATATGTTTGAGAATTGACTGGAAAGAAAAGCAGTGGCTTTCCCAAGTCACTGTTTCATTCACACAGGCCGAGCTGTAGGTATGAGATTAACAGGGTCTGACATGAATGGGGCTCCTTCTCTCTCAGGCTTATTGGAAAACAAAACACATACCGGCATACATTTGAGCAACTGTGAGTTGACTTTGGAGAGCACTGCTATTTTTACACGATAACAGCCCTTTGGATTCCCTCATAAGTCTTTCAGTTCTTCATTACATAAGGACTTTTCCTGAACTGCAGGGCAGAGAGCAGCATGTATGTAATCCCTGTTTCACACTAATGCATCACATGTGCTTTGGATTTCAAACATCAATATTTGTAGGAACATACAGTAGGGCTCTTTCTGTGAGCGGGGATTGGATTCTCACACTTACTGGCTTCACGGACTCTCCATAATTCACTGAGCATGGGCTTTGCTTTTCTTTACTTAAATTTTTGTACTTCAAAATTGGCCCTTTATATTTAAGTGCCGTGGAACCCTCCAGTAACAATCCAAAGAACTACAGCATGATATTTATGAGGAGAGGCTCTCTTATAGGTGAACATTGCTGTACAGCCTTTGTTTCTCTCCTAAAATATTGTTTTAATTGATCTTACTGTCTAGATCTTCATCAGTTGTAAATCAGCACATATGTATTGATTCCAATGGTAATATTGATTCACAGCAGCCAAAGGTTTCATCTGATCTGACTCCTGTCATATCTGTAGACAGAGAAATGTGTAACGGTGTTTTTAGGAATGCCTCTTTGTTAGGTGATTAACTTGTCTGGAACAGTTTTTGTGGACTGATTCTGTAACACTACAGAGGGGAGTACCAAACAACCACTGGTTGCATCGATCATGGGGGATCAAGGCACAAAAAGAATTCCCAGTTTTGCATGCTCAAAAGCAGGGTGCTGTAAACCCCAAATTCTAAGTGCCAGGTCCCCTCTGTGGTATCCAGAATTCACTGTTAATTTCCAAAGCTCCAGGCACAACATGGGAGCTAAGGCAGGTGTCACAGAACAGGAATCAAAGCACCCAGTGCTGTGAGCAGGAAGCCATGCAGAGTAACCAGTCGGAAATGCTAAGCAGAGCCCCATGTGAAATAGGGATTCATATCCCGGACAACACGCAGGTTCTTCCATTCGTTCAGGGTTCAGTGCCACGAATCACCTCCTGAACATGGGCACCTACAATGATTTTTCCCCAGAACTGAGCCAGGCTCATTGTTTTCCTTCAAAACACGACTGCAGGCGAGATTGGACGTACCTTTTCTGTAACAGCGGAGTAGCTAGTACTTTTGCCCGGAAAGGAGGAGAGCTGAGTTCTGTGCCTGCCCACACCCTGCTGCAGTCGAAGGGGCTTCAGGTTGGTGATTAATAATGAGGCTGTACACTAGTGTGAGGGAGAGTCCCTCTTGACCCCTGGCAGAAGGTTTCCCATTGCATTCAGGCTTCACCTAACATCTAAATGTGATCAATTAAGCTATAAAAGGACTATATTCTTCTTTTAGTAACACCATGGCAAAACTAATCATATTAGTACAATTGCACAGCAGATGTTGGCCTTGTACGTCTCAATTATTTCACCTGCTTGGGTTGCAGGCTTCAAAGATCCCAACAGAAGAAAGTGTCCTGTTTCTAAATATGCTGTTTGCATTTATCCACAATTAATCTGTAAAGAAATAATAAAACCTAGAAAGTAGCTTTCTCGGAGAGAATTGCTCTCATTTTCTTTTGCATGCTCACAATGAAACGCTTGTGAGTGCTCCTAACAGCAGACGGCTTCTGTTAGCTGCCTTTCGCCTGCTGAGTTAAACAGAAAGAAAAATGTTAATGGTCAGAGCTTGTCAGCAGCACATTGCCATTCACGTTTAGTCACACTTCACTATTGTTTTGTGTAGTTGTTAGGATACAGATATGTCTAGGGTCAAAAAGGGAGTGGATTCATCCCTCTGGAAACTTTAATAAAGTTTCAGCTCATGAAAGGCCTGCAATACCCACAAAAAATAGGCTGACTTCTAAAAAAAAGTAAATCAGTGGGCAATGTGAGAAATGCTTATAATTTCTTAATTATCTGTATGTAGCCTTTTTTACTCATGTCATAAATGCCCCTGTAGCATAAATAAGAATGCATTCTATCTTGCTAATTTTTTCAACAAGACATCTAAAATTGTTTTAGAAATACTGATAAATGTAAGGGAAAGGATGCAAGTGGACTAGAAAGCAGATAAAGCTCAGTCATAGGATTCGGTAGATCCGAGTTTAATTCCATTCCATCAGTGAGAACGAATAATTCACTTTCTGTGCCTAGATGTAAAATGAAGTCAATACTGCTTCCCTCAATGGATCTTGTGTATTTCTACTGCAAGCTCTTGGAAGCAGAGAAAATCTCTTGTTGTGTCTTCAGAAGGTAACAGTGGGAATTGGTGCATTATCTGATTTTTTATTTGTTATGTGGTACAGAATAGTGATCAGTCAGAATTAATTGAACACAATTCTGTAAGTCTAACACACAATCTTACACTCACACCATTAGATATCCATTGTAGAGCAACAAGGGACAGTTCAGCTGAGGATTAAATTTGCTTTCCTCTATAAATCCAATTTTTACTGGCATCTCTGCTAAAGTACTTTCATTCTTACTTTGCTGAGTTTCAAATTTGGCATGAGTGGGCTGAAGGCAGCTAATAATTTGGTCAAGTTTGAAGTTATTTGAACAAGCTGTTTCAAAGTTGCAGTACTTGGTGAGGTGAAAAGTATTCTATCAAATTTCTAAAGTGTTTTCTTTTTTTCCCCTTTGCCCTGACCTACCAATAAAACAGACTGAGTTTGAGATGCTACAGTTGTATGTAAAATCTGGTGGGCTGTGCTACATGTACCCTAGCAGGCTGTTGAACCAAATAGAGTCCTCAGGCTGCTGAAAAGCATATTTGGAAAAGGACTGAGTTAGGAATTTTGGAATAGCATGCTGGAATCCAGCATATTTCCAGGGGGCCAACCTATTCTGGTGTTTCCTTGCAAGTTCATTAGGCAGCTGGTTCAGGCAAAGAGTTACAAGCAGCACAGTCGGGTGCAGGAGGGAGCCTACAATGACGGGGATGGTGAGGATGGCCTGTCTAAAGGATGCAGAGGTTCAGCAAGCAGAAGGGATAGGTACTTGAGTGCGTTCTTCATTCCTTGCTAGGAAAATACAATTAGTGTTATCAAATTCAAAAATCAGAAATGAAACCCTGAAAAAACAGGAAATTGTCTTTTCATGACAACCAAAAAAAATAAAGGGCTTTTAAGAGCAAGAGGTTTGGAGCTTATTTTCTTCACATCTTGCACTTCTGAAAGTGATGTTTTTTTCCCTCCTGCACTTATGTCTAAATTTATGTCTAACTCAGACTTATGTCTATAATCAGAGGCATTCACTTGAAACTGCAGTGCACTTTTAAAGGCCCCTCATGTTACCACTGCTATTTTGAAATTAAAGAGGGCTTTTGGAAGCCGAATTGCCCGTAATGTTAGACAGGTACACCAGACAGATGCCATCTCCTGGCTGTCTCTGTTGTGACGAGTGGAAGAGGTGAGGTAGGTGTGCCTCAGCACAGAGTGCCGGCCTCACTCCGGTGAAGGTTCTTGGTCCTTTTATGAAAGAGGAAAAAGAGACGAGGACTGGATTTCAGACACAGACTTTTGTATGCAGAGAGGCAGTCTGAATCCAAGTCCCATAAAGAGGCTGCTTTGCCCCACAGGGACTGGCACTAAAGGAACAGTAAAATGCAGCTTTTCCTACCTCGGGATAACCAGTGGCTTAAATCCTAATTTTCCCTGTACATCTGCATCAAAAGCATTTCAATGTGGGAAATAACTATAATATCAGCAACAGCTGCTTTTAATTGAACAGTTCTTTGAACTTCAGGAATACATTAAGTCGTGGGGGGGAGATATTCTAATTACTTGTCCAGTTTTGCAATGTACCCATCAAATGAAGAGTCAGTGAGCTGGTACCTCATTGAGCTGCATTAATCTTAACTATAAGCCTAACAAAAGCCTGTTTAATAAAGAGCGTGTGAGAAGAGAAGCAGGGTGCCTCCATCTCCTGGCTACTGCGTACAAAGCGTGCCTCTGCCGACAGCTCAATGCAGGGAGTTGCTTGGCACTTCACGCAGGTCTACGCCGGCCATCATGCTCCCTGGCCTCTCTTCAGCCATTTCATCAGCCCCATGGAAAGGGTGTAAGTTTTCCTCTCAGCCGCAGGGTGAGCGAGCCTGTGTGGAGATGATAAGATTCAGCTCTCTGTTCTTTCTGGGGGATGTGTGGGTCCAGTGGTTTAGTTCCAAATGATTGAGACAGAAACATTGCCTTTGAATTTTAGAAAGAAACAAAAAAGGGCATTTTTCTTGAGAAAACCTTTGCAGTTGAGGGAGTTTTTTTCTTTTTTTTTAACTTTCTTCTTTAAAGCTCTGCTTGCTGCCAGAACATAGTCTCAGGAATGGCAAGAAGGAGAAGGGAAGTTCATTGCCTTCGTTTATAATCCTAATGAAACCTTCACTGAAATATCCAGGGCTGATCACAAACAAGAATTCCAGTTTGTTAAAAATAGGTAGGATATGTCAAATTCTATTTTTGTCATGCATTGCTATGCAAATGAAATGTTCCAAAATAGCCTATCCAAAAAAGGGAAAAAAAAAGCCTTACAGTGAAACCCCATGTTCATGGCTACTTTCCCAGGTTGGTCAGAGGTTGCATCCTGGACCTGAACTCGCTGCTTAAAGTTTCACCTCAGCCACTCCATGGCATGAGGGTGAATCAGTAGCTCCCCGCAGAACATTTCTAACTGAAAAAAAAAAAAATGTATTGCCCAGCTCAAAGTATGACCAGTGCTTGTGCTGTTTCCTTCAAGGACATTGAGTCTCCCAGTCCTTTACAGTTTGAAACTAATGATTGGAGATCTTGAACACCTGCCTTAGATCAAAAAGCTTATGTAGCTCAAAATATTAATCTTACCTAAGTTAAAAGAAAACATCCACAAGAAGGAAAGATTTCTGTTTTGATCTGTTAGTAAAAAAATATTTTAACAGTTTATATAACAATATAATTCATCAGTGGAATAACTTGCCAGAAATGTGGTGGATTCTTTGCCACCAGCAGATATTTGGAAAGACACCCAAGCTAACTTTAGAAGATAGACAACAGCTTAGCCATGTGCTACAATGTTGATGCAGAAATCGTTGGGTAGATTCGTATAGATAAGTGTAATGGCCCTCTACAATTTTACAATTTGTTCACCTATGAACCAAAATACAACTTGGATAATGCAAGATGGCATATCCTGCAGGACTCTGTGTTTATCCCGTATCCTAGAGCTTCCTTTGAAATTGCTATTCATGAGCTTAATTACTTGAGAGTATTCCTATCTGGCATTTTTCTCGGCCAGCTGTACACCGGGGGAGTATGACAGTGCATAGCTTGCTGCAGATCTTGGTAGAGGGGATTCCACATTCAGGTGTGTTGGGAGCAAGATTTTGGTGTGGATTTCTTTTTTCTTTTTTTTTTTCCCCTCCCTCTTTTTTTTTTTTTAATCTGTTTATTGTACACTCTGACATCTGAGTGAGGTGGGTTGACCGAGCATCTAGAAACTGTTTTTTGACTTCTGCTGCCTACCACCCCTGTTAATTGACAGTCTGCCTTCTGCCTTTCTGATGCCATGTAGTGCTGCCAAGCCACATTAACTCAGCCTTACATCTCCTGGCATATGCCTCCCCTGGGGCACAGGGCCTGCTGTTCAGCTCCCAGCACTGACAGATGAAGGTAAACACTTCAGGATAAGCAAGCCTAATGCTCCTTATTTGCACACCTATGAAAAAATCAAAGTCAGCCATTCATCTCTCCTGGTCGGTAAACACAGAAACCAACTGGGCTGCGCTGCATCTGGCTCCCCGGGGGATTGTTTTCATAAGACTTCTTGTGAGGATTTTTGTTTCTGATTTTGAAAACATTTTGAGGTTGGATTGCAAATGTGATGTCCTCATTTACAGCCTTTCCTGAACCATAAATCAAGGGATATGTAATTAAATGAAACAGATAGTCAAAACCTTGACTAAGCTGTTTATTGAGCTTTGGAAGGGAAAGAGATTCTGTGGTTTCACAAAGATCTAATATAAAGATCCACTTATAAAATACAGTTGTTAAGGTTCAGGTATGCCAGCATTAATGCATGATAGCAGCTAGCACTGTGCAGCGCATACTAGAGAAACCCATTTGCCTGGTTGAAACCCGGACTGTAGGACACTTTGCAATAAGAAATGAGAACTGTTCAAATCAAATAACTTGCTTGGGCCTGTGAATTATTTATTTAGGGTTTTTTTTTGTAAACCAAAGCATATTTTGCCCCCCTGACATTTTTTTCTAACATTACTGGTAAGAGGGGAGATCTGTATTATTTATTTATTTATTTACTTGTTTTTAGAGTCTTCTAAGATGTTTTAAAATTGGATTTTGTGACAAAGATTAGCTTTCAAACAAAGAGCTGCTTCTACCTGAAAACAAGTTTTGAGTGAGAGGAGAAGAAAAATGTCAATCTTCTTGCTGGAAAAAAAAAATCCATGTAGATGTTTATGAGATATGTAAGTTGGAACAATGCTGCACTTTGAGATTTTGACAAAAAACTTAAGAAAAAATCATCACTGTACCCAAGAAGCAAGAAGAGGATGAGATTCTTGCTTTTGAGTTCTTATTTCAGAGTTAGTTTATATCAGCTGGATAAATTTCCCTTCTTGCCTTTCATCTGCCCTCCTCCCTCCCCAGCATAATTTGGGCAACCCGAAGCACCACGGTAGCAATGGTCACTCTCACAATGACTTGAGTTGAGTGTGGAGTTTACAACACAAGCTGGGAGGCCGGGCAGTCACCATCCTCCATGGTTGAAGTGATGGGGCACTTGGGGCTCTGCACTGTAGCACAGTGCTCTCTGCAGACGAGTGCCACTGTCCCGGGAGTGCTGAGGCTGGCTTTCTCAGTTTTCCTAGCTGCTGGAAACAAACCACTGCAGACAGAGTGACAGGTCTGGAGAGAGCACAGAGTCATCAAGAGCCAGGTTAGAAGTCAAGTTGGGACACTCCTTAGCATCTTTTCCGATGTTACCTGCTGATGTTTGATCTGCTGTGTAATGCAAGTGAATGCCACTTCTTTATTTCCCCCATACATTTATATATGTATGTAGATGTATGTGTACATTTGTTATATGTAATATACAACTAGTCACTTAAGCAAATAGGGATCCCCATGCTTATTCTTACTTCTGCCTTCCAGTACTTTAAACTTTAATCAATCCAGCTTTGTGAAGTCCAAGTTATGCTCTTCACCTCCTACCTTGGAGATATATTGTGAGCAAAATTCTTTAAAATTATGTCAGTGCATCCCAAGATGGGTATCTTTCCTTTTGTTTGGTCCCTTATATTCTTGGACCACACACACCTCACTAGTGTTTGTTGGAATCTGCATGTAAGCAGTAAGTCACTACTGTTTTCTTCACTGCCGTGCGCTGTTTGCTGCTTCTTTCCTGGCAAATGAAAAAAATCTTTAAAGGACCACACATAGCAGCTGAGGACATTTCCCCATGTCCTGGCCTTCTGACAGCATTGTCAGCTGTGAGCATGTGAAAAACCAAACTAACCCTGGTGTCAGGGGATGTGCTTTCTTCTACATCTCAGGATATCCACTCTTCCTAGCTCCTGGTGCCACTGAGCTCTCCTTTTCTGTAGCTGTTCAAACCTCTCCGTAGCTAGAGATGTCCAGATCTCTTCAAAACTGGGGGGAAGTTTTGAATAGCTACAGCTTTTACTAAAGGGACAAATCTGAACTCCTATGTAGGTTTGAGGTTCTTTCTTTCTTTATTTCAGTTGCAAGCATTTCCAAATGCAAGACTGAACCTGAAATGGCATCATCTCTCAAGGCTGGAGGGCTAATGTCTCAAGATCAGCTTTTGCAGAAATTACTGTAGGGATGTAGTTGGTGCTGGGGTACGAAGATGGGATGTGGGCACACAACAATTCCTTTCCTAAACGATGGCAGCAATGACTGCAAACTCTTGCTCAGTGTCTCCAGGAGGGACGGGATTCAGCAGTTGCCTTCATCAGTGAGCTCAAGGTATGTTTGGAGAGGTTATACCTTCTCATAGGTTCCCTCCCCCAGTAGTGATATATTGCTGGAGGGTGAATGGGAAGTTGTTGCTATTGAGATTGTATGGGAGGATGTGGGAGAGCAGGGGCTAAGTGTGGAAATTGCAGCAGTGAGTCGCAAGGACAACCTGCTCGTTAAATTTTCCAGAGAGATTAAAGATATTTTAATTGGATTTTTAAATTTGCAATGGATTTTAAAAAAAATGGAAAGAGAGTGTGCTTAATCTTTCAAACTTTGATTACTGAAGAAAGTTTTGCCTCTTCAGGACTGCAGCCTTAGAATTGTGTAAGAATCATAGGATTACATTAAAATTCCACACACAGAAGGTGTGTAGCGGGTAGCAACCAGAAATATGTGTGACTTAAGACTTGGGGTAATGGTGTCTTCTAAGTACTGATTAAAGATGAAATACTGTCAACAACTTTTTCTTCTTTTTTCTTTCTACAACTTAATGCAGCTAAAAGCTGCTTCCAAGATGGAACCTTTGCAGCCATTTTATCCTGCTTATCTGTTGGACTGTGATTAATAAAGGAGAACTAGGATGCACACTGCCTGACAGAATACATGGTTTATTTGTGCATAGAAACAGAATTATAGACCAGATAGTAAGTGCTATTTCAAATACAGATAAAGTTACTAGGACAGATTAAAGAGCTTTGTTTTAAGTTTAATTTATTAGACATTCAGGCTTATATAATGGAATACTTAGATTACTAAAACCCACTGGTCTTCAAGGGAATTGTGCATGTAAATTATTGCTTAGGAATGATGGAACTTAATTTTCATATCACCATAGGTGCAATTTTGTGCAAGAATGAAACTATGTATATACAATCATATTCATGTACAAGTGACAAAGGCTAACGCAAAATCTGAGCACTACACAAGAGGCTAGCATGAAGCTTTTACTTCCCACTCCAGAAAATCATACTGAAATATATGTTGAGCTCACCTTACTGAAGAGAACAGTATGCTTGCAAATTGATTGGGCTGCTTGTGCAAATAAAGCAAGCACGGCTTTGCTAGGAGAAAAAATCATTTCAAGCTGTGCATCATGTAAAGCTTACACACCAGTAAGTCCCTGAGCCCTTTCTTCATCAGGTACTAGATATCAGACCATCTGCTTCACAAAATGCTCTGTATGTGTCTGGCTAGGAGTGACTTGTTTCACTTGATGCGTTTGCAACGTGTGCAGCACTGCAAAGGGTCAGTCTTGCTGCTCTTGCCGAGATGTCGACAGGCAGATAAGCACAGCCAGTGAGTGCTGCCCTTTTGCCGCAGTCAGAGCTGAAAATCCAAATAAGACTAACAGAAGAGCTGCTACACAAGGCTTTGCAAAGGTATGCTCTGACTTGTTGCTTGTTTTTAAATGTTGCCTTAAATCTAGATGGCACAGTTAATGTTTTTCTCCTGTGGAAGGCTGGAGGATTAACAGTAAAGCTCTGGTGTGAAATGAATCACTCTGAATAACCAGGAACCATGCTAGAACTGTCTATAGTGCGGGGACTGTATAAACAGTACTGGAAGCAGGCCCTGTTCCAGCAGTCCTTTTGTGCTCTGCAGAGGTTTTGAGTGAATACTTACAATTAAGCATATGTTGACATTCTTGCTGAACAGAGATTGATTTAAGTAATACACGTAAATGTTCTGTGAAACTTGAGTCTCTCTTCCAGGCTGCACACTATCAAAATAGTTGTAATTTAACAAAATATGCTGAGAAACTGGCTTTAAAGAATATTGTGAAGAGAGAGAGTAAAGCATCTATAGGTAGGATTTCTCCCTAATATGAGGAAGAGTGATTATACCAAATATTTACATATCTTAGAAACTGAGTAAGGGTTGGGACTACTGGCTTCTGAGTATCAGTAGGATATCAGCTGCCAAATGAGAGAGCACCGACTTGGATTAGAAAGGAGTTGCTACTTGGCTATCCAGTACTCCTTTGAAAAAGGTCAGGAAGGTTTCATTGTCAAGTGTTTTGTGGGGGAAACTAGATGAAATACGTAGTGTCATCTTCATCTCTTGGGTTCTCTGATTTACTGTCAAATTGGAACACCTCTGGTTAGTGATTTGTTATCTTTGAACAGCATCTTAATAATGTAGGTAACTGCTAGGAAACTGTGTGCAGCCTGCCCAGCTTTTCTGTTTTCTTTTAGCTCACAGGAGAGGAGGAGTCAGGCTGCCCAAAGCCATAAGTGCACCATTGTACTTCGCCAGCTGCGTATGTGTAGTGTCCCTGGAACGGGTTCTTGGACTCCACTGGAGTTGCTCCAGATTTACACCAGCCTGAGATGGGAATCAGGCTGTACCACCCAGCAATTAGTCATTTCAGCTTGGGTCTGCCCTTTTTAGTTTCATAATTCTGCCCAAAGCAACTAAGACCAAAAGCTATTAGAAAAATATGTGATCAAGCAGATTTATTTTGTATTAATTTTGTGCATGTGGGGGTTTCTGTGGTTTACCTTTTCTGTAGGTGGCAAGAAGCAGGAAGCAGATGGATTTCTGGCACCATGTTCACCATCAAGGGAGGGAAATGCCACAGATTGAGGCAACAGGTCAGGAAGGGTGGGGAGAGAAGCAAACCGCATTCTGAACATCCAATGCCCAGAGGCCATGCAGTAAAGCAGTGCAGATAATATTTGTTTGTTTGCAATGTCTTAATTTGTCTGGAAGTATTCAGCCCTTTAGGTTAATTGGAAACGTAGCACTTTCAAAAGTGAAAAATAAGAAAACTGCTACATCTTTTTAAAAGTCAAATCCAAAATGTTTCAAATCTCTTGATTTTTTTCATCTATACCTATTTCATACTATCTTACTGAATTTAGGCTAAAATGACAAATAATTTGGTCTCTCTAACAAAAGTCTCTTCATGTACCTCTTCTTTCTCATATTTAATAGGATCCCTGATCTAAAATTTTCACAAATTCCAGTTCCTCACAGAACAGAGCATAACGTCTTTGGACCCTCCTGACCTCTCAGAAAACCACATGATAAACACTGGATAAATAGAGTTCAGCTCTGCTCCCCCTGCAGAGTCTGACCATTTTCACTGATGGCTATTAACATCAGCTGTCAGTAAGTAGCTTACTTCTTGAGCCCTTTAAGATCAATGTCAGGGCCTTTAAGTGGGTCCATGTTGTACCAATACATAGCAAGAAGCCCCAGTGCAATATGTTATCATCTGTCTTTCCCTTGCCATGAAAGAGGCAAGTTGCTATGCGTTGTTGATTCAGCTGGAGCTCCTGGGTGGCCCATGTGCAGTTGGTCACAGGTAGATGTATTGCAGCAGTGCAGAAAAAATCCTGGATTATTGTGCTATGACTGGTTCCAGGAAGAGCGATACATCCTACCAGCCAGCTGGTGATATATAAAAAATATTCCTGGCCATTGGTAGTGTTTTGGCACCCAGAGGCAGGAGAGGAGACCGGGAGGATGCTGAAGTTGCAATACCTCAACAAAGAGGAATGTCTCTCCAACTATACCTCAAGGCTTTTTCTATTTTGCTTCTGTCCTGGCTTGAACCCACTGCATTTTATCCAAGAGCTGATTTTTATCAGTTGATGATATCACAGTTTAATAGCATCAGATGTGCTACATGTGAATGGACCAGGACAGGGCTATTGTTCTTAACATACTGCTTGCAGTATGGCCTCTGATTTGATGTATACTATATATGGAGATGGTGGATAAAGGCCAATTCCCCCATGTCTGGTGAGCAAGGCACTTTGCTTTTCTGGTACTTAATCTACCAAAGAAACCCCTGTCTGTAGATACTCAGAGTACCTACATAATCTTTAGGCTGAGAGCCGTCCTTCAGAGTTTAGCTTCTGGTGTTTTCCATGTAAGGGGCAGAGAGGGGCTCCTCATCTATGCAGCATCCCCCTCTAGGAAGGCCAGGGTACAACTGGACTGTGGAATCTCACTGATTTCAAGCTCGCTCTCCAATGCTGGAGATAAATCTTAAAACATTCTTTGAAAGGAATGGCAAGAGACTTTTTTCCATTTTGTTTCCTTCTGCAGATGAAGAAATAAGGAACCCAAATAAAACAAATACATCAGATAAACAGAAGAAAAAGGATCCCATGTACAGCTTTGACACTGGGGGCATTTCTTCTCTTCTGTATAGTGAAGTTCACTCATCTTGTTGCTTTTGCAGATCAGGTACAATGCAGCAAAGAGGAGCACCTTGCAAGCCCTTTCTTTGTTGTACTCAATCTGCTTTCTCACATTGCTAGGGGTACGGGTAGATCGCAGTCTTAAGGGCAAAAAAAGTTCATTTGGCCAAGTCTGCAGCCCTGAAGTTGAAGGGTGATTAGCTGGAGAAGTATGCATCTGTGGTAGCAGTGATCTCCGAACTGCTTCTGTGCACAAGCTTGTTCCATAACCTCCCTGCCTGTAAAACCATAAAATGTGTGTGCTTGCAGCATATTTACATTCTTGCAGCTGTCCACAAAGCACAGGCCTTTACCATGGTGAGGTAAACACCTGCAGAACCTGGTCTCATTGTGTAGCTGCTCCATTCATTAGAGGTGATGAGCACCTTTCATTAGGATTGATAGCTGACAGCTGGTGTCCAGAACATCAGGCACTTGGATATTGCAGGATTCGCTTGCAGGGTAGAAACCTAGGAGATAAAAATTTTTCCGTACTCATTGCATGTATTTGTACTCGTGGAAGACTAAGGTGTTAATAGTCAGCAAAAATCAGTGCTTAATTACAGCCCGTGGGTGCTAGTAGTCCAGATAGTCTAGAACAGTAGAAATGATGCAGCTGTCAAAGGGAATAACTGATACACTTCATCCTGAAAATGCTCCTTCGTGCCTGCCAAGGTAAGAATGACAGGCTTATCCTCCCTCAGTTGCTGGTAGAACAGCTCCCTCTGCTGAAGCAACAGCAGAAGTCTCGGCTTCTCCAGCTCCTTTGCCAACTGCCTACTTATGAGCTGCTTGAAAAAAGGAAAGGAGGCACCATCAGGGCCAGGTGAGATGGTGAGCAGATAAGGGGAGGACATTTTGTCTTCCCTCTTACCCCATATCTCACCTGTTGACAGGGGTGGTGTAATGCAGGGATCATCCTCTTACACAAGAGAACCTCAATGCCTTGGTGCATTGATCACAACAGTTAGCAAAAAGCAGTTAAATGTTTTCACCTATATACTGAAGAGACTTCTAAATTTTATTTTTATAAGTCGCTAAAATACGTGGCATATAGGATTTTGGAAGCTGAAACCTGTTTGGAAGAGAACAGATGGAATTATAAGTGGAGTCTGGCCTTGGCTTCCAGAGAAAAGAGTCAAATTTCTGACCATAAGTGGATTGCTTCACATCTCCATGGTAGGTTCAATATTCCCTTGGAAAAAAAAAAAAAAGAATAGTATGAGGATAAATCCTCATAGCTGTGGACTGCTCAGAAGCATTGGTGAATGTGATTTTGAGAAAAAGCTAGCCCATGACAACCTGGTCTGGTGCCTCAGTAGTAAAACATTGATGACTTAAGAATTGGCTTAGTCCATTAAAAAACCCAAACCCTAACCCTACTGTTGCTTTAATATGATCAGGTTTTTGTGAGTATTCCCTGAAAAATATGAAGACTGGACTGTATGCTATACCTGATCGGCATGCTAATCCCCTGCAATGTAAAAATAGACATTAATTTTCACATTGCTGTAAAGCCCATAATGTGAATCTTCTCAGTCAAATTTATAGAAGGATTTAAA
This sequence comes from Cygnus olor, assembly GCF_009769625.2. Lineage (NCBI taxonomy): Eukaryota > Metazoa > Chordata > Aves > Anseriformes > Anatidae > Cygnus > Cygnus olor. The sequence continues at coordinate 18,911,683 of NC_049175.1, forward strand.
AGCAAAAGAGAGAAAATGTGTTCTGTGTTGATTATGCCTTCCTTTTAGTTACAGTGCCTTGTTATAGAAACTAGCTGGAAAAGTTAACACTTAATTTCATTGTGAAGTAGTATGAACAGCTGAAAGGAAATACAATGATTATGATAATTCTGAAAAAAAAGTTATATTTGGAAATGTCATTGTTTCAATCAAAATATTCAATATCCGGAAAAGGAAACATTTCATGTTTTTCCTCGCCTGGTCTTTTTTGAAATAATTTGTTGAAATTAAAAAGAAAATGGGAGCTGGAATACAAATATTCATGTAGCCATATGGTGGCAGATAAATGCTTTGAAATGTTTTGATGCGCTTCAAAAAAAAAAAAAAAAGAAAAAAAGTTTGTACATGTTGCAGAACAAACACAAAAAACTCCTTTTAGTTTTCCTGACAAAGCTGATCATTCTTTAAAGAATACGCAAAGTACTCTTACAGGATAGACCTTGTCTTATGCATTCTGACTGGGTCTCCAGGCAGTAGAGAAGCCAGATCTCTCCTGTCCTGCCACTCTTCCATGGGCGAGATCAGTTGCAATGGCAGGGCTACAAGAGGCCTGTAGTTATAAGGACTGGCAGCTGACCCAGGGGAACCTCAGTCTGTGGGGCTGTTGGAGAGCATTGAGGGAGCAGAGCCTTTGAAACAAGGGGATGGAAAGCCTTAGATGAAATTCTGTGCCTTCAATTGTTTGTGGGGTAGGAGAGTCCATCTCGGTGAAAAGTATAGTGTGTACCTCTGGGCCTTGCCAGGGACGTTTGTGAGTGGTTCCAAATCAGTTTTGTAGGAAATGGCCTCTAAAATGTACAACTTAGAAGGAGAAAGAACATAAGGAGGGTGGCTGGTTCCTCTCCCAGCCTGGCAAGCCTTTGCTAGAGACCCCTTCCACACATAATTTCTGAGGGAGGAAAAGGCAGGACGCAGCAGCAGCTCACTGTCACTCGAGCAGGCTCGCTGGGCCTGGGACAGAACACAGCGGGAAGAGCACAGAGATTTCACCAAGGCTTCTGGGACAGATTGAGACATCTATAATGTTATGGGAGGTTGCAAGAGGAAGAGGACAGAAAAGATAGTTGCAATCCAGGCAGCTAATGAGGCCTTGGAAGGAACAGATGCAAGCTGTCAGTGCAGGACTGGAGTGGGAAAAGAAGCAAAAGGCTGTTGGTGAAGAAGTTTAGGAGAGAAGACAGATGATGGGGAGGAGGGGAGAGTTTTTAGGTGGGAGGAAAGAAAAGGGGACAAGAAAGAAGGACTCTGCTTGGGAAGAAAGGGAATAAGGGAGTCTGAGAGGAAAAAAGAAAAAAAAAAAAAAGAGGGGTTCCTAGGAGAAAAGGCTGTGTGAATATGTAAAGCAGGCTTCTGCTCTGATCTCCAGAGCACTGTGTTTCCATACCAATTCCAGCTAGCTGACAGTGCAGGTATCTGCACCCCCTCTGGGGCTTCACCAGTCAGTGAAGGAGGGACTCTCGTAGCCTCAGTTGGGCCTGCTGGCTCAGGCTGGTGCCTCCGCAAACCGGTGTGGTGCAACTGTCAATAACAGTCTGAGTTAAGTCTACAGTGAAGATGTACTGTGTGCATTTACAGACTATGTACTCCAACGTGACAATGACCTCAGCTAGAACTATAGGCTCCTAAGGCAGTACAGATAATATTTAAGGGAGAAAAATTAATGGTAGAGAGGGAGGTGGAATACAGTTCTGTTTTTGTAGGCCTTGTGGCAAATAAGTGGGCAAGGCTCGCACTTCTTGTGCTAGTGGTTTTGACATGAAGACTGGCTTATGAAGCCTTATTTTCTGCTTGAATGCAAGGAACAGACTTGCTGTTGGACTTGCAGAAGGTCATTCAGTGATGCTGGTGATTCATGGTAGCAGGACAGTGGTCTCTTGAGAGCAGTCATGAAATCTGAATTTGCTAACTGGAAATAATGATATTGTGGTGGAAGGCTCTCATCTGTTGCCAGAGGCTCTTAGCGGAAGCTTGTTCCAAACCATGTTTACCACAGATGTCTCCTCTCCTTTCTCTCACCAAGATCCTTTCCTGGCACATAAAGATGAGAAGGATCATGCAATTTGCCACTTCTCTTGTCCAAACATCAAAAATTTTGGAAATTCTGACTTAACCCAGAAGAAGTCTTTAGGGGAAACAAACTGTTCACCTCAGTAGTGATTAAATGTCAATACCGCTGTTATTTATGTGAAATAGAACGTACTGACAGCTGGACCCAGATTTGACCCTCTCCAACCTCTGCTGGAGTCCATGAGAGTTGGACGTGAGCTCCTTGTTCCTGCAGAGGCTGTGAGGCTGTGGAGACATTGTTTGTAGCAGACTTTGGGGACAGAACACAATTAGGGGCTTGGAGGGCAGTGGAGGAGGAATGTGAAACTGAATGACAGGCTTCTTTTCTCTACAACTTTTACAAGATGCTCTGGCGTTTTACTAGATTTACTTAGGCAGAGTCAAATTCGTGGTGCAAAACCATCAAGTGCTTTGAAATGGAAACTGCTCTCACAATGCCCCATTTCGCCTGTTTTGATCGTGGCTGAAACCTAGCAAGAGATTGCTGCTTCAGAAGTTAAAAGTGATTCCGAACAGAACCTGAGAGATATTCCAAATGTTAAAAATACCTCCTTTTGTTTCTCTGGCACGTACTAATGCTTGCCATGGAAAAGCCTGTAAGCCTTGCTCTGATGTTGCATGTCAGCAGCATCTTTATGACAGTCCGGTTCTAAAAAAGCACTTACTACTCTTATCTCCTTAGCAGTTACACACACTGACCTACAGAGGTTTGTTTCTGTTGTGTTGTTTTTTTCCATAGAAAATGAGAGGGGAAATTGGACAAGACTTTATATTTTAGAGTCAAAAGAAGGAAATTGGCTTTGTTAGGCACTTTATTGGTACCCAGAGGAGCAGATTTTCTGTCACAGGTCTACTAGATCCTTCTCATGGTGTTCTGACTCATAAATTTAGGCTACAGATTATTGACTGCTTCTGTCTGCTTCACTTCCCTCCCTTGCAGATTCCTTGTCAATTGGAGAATCCTTGCACCACCATATGAGTAGCTTAGCTGATCCTCAAACATCTGCTGTATTGTCCTAAGTTAGTGCGATATACCAAGGAAAACCAAAATCGCTGTTAATTTCCTTGATATACCAAGCTGTAATTTGTAAGGATGCTGATTCCTATCAGCTCAGCTGCCCATGCAGTACATATGCCTGAGAAACAAGCAAGTTGGCCAAGTCTGGCTTTTATTTTAAATGTCAGTGTGTTTGTGAGTCAGGGCTCTTTGCAGGGATGCTGCTGTCTTTCTAGAGCTGATTGAAACTATATTTCACTGAGAAATGTTTTCATCTCTTTCGCAAAAATATTTACTTTATACAAGAATCTCACTAAAATCCAGGAGCAATGTTGCCTCTGCAGATGCAGTGTGTGTTCCAGTTGTTCTGCTTTGATCTCCCTGTACGACAGTTTGATCTGCTGATATCTAACAAACAGGCTGAAGCTTCCTTGTTTTGTTTTCTCTCATCAGTGTAGCAGGGAGTAGCAGTACTCAAGTTCTCACAAGTGCAGAAATAATAGGGAGATTAATTCTTCTATCCCACAAGAAAACTGTGAATTTCCTATTATTTTCTCATCTTACTGGGATGAAGATGTGAAATCCAGAAAATTGCTATGGGAAATGGAAAAAAAATAAGATTAGGTTTCTTGAAATGCTGTTTCAGTAGTTTAACAACATTGCTTCACTTTGATCTTTAAAAATGCCTGCACTTCATACATAGAAATTGAATTTCAAAACAAAATTTCACATTAAGAAAAATAAAATTAGAAAAAAGGTAGCCACACTTGCATGCATTTTTATCCCCCACCACCCCCCCAAAAAAAAATATTGTTTTCCAGCAACGTTGGTTCATGAAGAAAATATGAACAACCTTTAGAACATCAGAGCTGTTTTGTCCTCAGGATTTGGAAGAGGATGCCAAGGCTGATCACAGTATATTCTCCTCCTCCTTTGTGAATTAGTGTCTTCTGTTCAATTACGGCCTCTGGAGAATCAGGCTGAAGCCTTTGCAAAGCATCCAGCAGAAGGCTGGGTGCTGTAGAGGGTGTGGCAGCCTGCAGGGCTCAGAAAATAATCAGCTCATGTCCTGAAGCATGAAATCTGATTATCCTCTCTTTTTCAGACCACATCATTGCGGTTACATCTAGCCACTTAAGAACCCTGTCGCAGTGCTTAGCTCTATGCCCCCCGCAGCAGTGAACGCTGCCATCTGACTATGCAATGCATACAATAATCTCTCTTTAGATTTATGTCACAAGCCATTGAATTTCATTGACAGCCCCAGCTCACTTCTCTGGAAAAAGGGTGAAAGGATGGCAGGTTAATTTTCTTCTCCTCTGTAACTTTGATTTTTTTTTTCTTTAGCTTAATGCTTCCGTTTTCTAGTATAAACAAACAGAACCATGCTTTTCCAGTTTTTGTCCCATATATAGACTGGATCTACCATATAGTGGTTTATGGGGAAAATAATGGATGTAATGCATGGGAAAACAGCTATCAATTTCCTCTAGCAGAGTGTGTATCAGTTCGGTGATGTCTGTGGAGCTGACTTTAACCAACAGGGGACCTACCCAGGCCTTTGTAGAAGGCAACATGAGCTGATGATAACCATGCTGCTTTGGAAAAAATCCAAGAGAACTTCATGTAGGTGTAAGTGAGCATCTGAGTGACATTAGCAAAGACACGTCCAGTTCCCAGTTGGAGAAAAACATGTGTTAACCATAACCTATAAAGAAAGAAATCCCAAATGCAAGTGAAACAGATCAGCACTTGCAAAACAAAGCTGGGAGGAAGGAGCGTGAAGAAAGAAGCATGGCAGAAGTGTGTTGTACTCTAGCACCTGAATGGACGGCTGCCTTCAATTACATAAACCATTTGACAAGAATGGAAAGTGCTTTTGAACACCAGCAAAACAGCAACCACAAAGATTTCTAGGCAGATGTTAATGAACTTTGTACTGAAAGCGGTGAATGGAAGTACTAGGAGATGTGGGGAAATGAAAAGCAGGGACACTGGAAAAACAAATATTCTCCCTTCTGCTCTGCTTGCATATAACTTCCCTGCTGGTAAATCATCAGCCATTTTTCAATATAATTGTCACCTCTTGAAGGCATTTAAGCAGCTCTATTCCCTTCCAGCATAGCCATCTCCCAGTTTCTCAATGCTTTTGTTCTTTCATGTGATGTTAGGTAACTGTACTGCTAGGTAATACTCTACAAATACCCATTGTACAAGTGGAGAACTGAGACACTTGGAGATGGGGGTTAAATTCCCAAGCATGGTGCAGCTACGACTCAGTGTTACAATATGTAATTTAGATGCCAAGTCATAATGCAGAATTACAGCCCTGAATTAGGTGATTTGGCTCCGTACAGAATGCAAATCAAGCTACGTGTCTAAAAATGTGTTTTCTAGATGTCTGTCAGCAGACAGACGACTGCTGATACTCAGCAGGACCAGTTAAGTTGCACAGTAACACAAAGAACAGAGTAAGGCTGAAACCTGATGTTCTAAAGGAAGGAAGAGAGGCACTGCTGGTGCATTGGGCAGGCAGCATCCATCTGCTTCCCCGCGGTGCTGTGCTGGGAGATTCCACCACGTAGGCTGGAGCGTGCCGAAGTTGTGAATCCTACAGCTGAGCCAAGTTGTGTCACAGTACTGTAACAATATCCACTTCAGTGGGGTAAAAGTTGTATCATGCTGTTAGAACAGTATTTCAAACTCTGCTTCATGCTTTACGTGTTATTTTTCTTCAGTTTCCTAGTAACTTCCCTTTTACATTATTCAGTTTTTTGAAAGTTGAGTTAAAAATAACCATGAAACTCAAACAGACTTACATGTCCATGCTTTACATTTTCATTTTTAAAGATAGAAAAGGCTTCAAAAGCTACCTTAGTACAATGTATGTGTGTGGATTCAAATAATTTAGGAGACTAAAGAAAGCATTTCACCAGGGCTGTAAGTGTCCATGATACGTGGATAGAACTGGTCAGTACTCTGCAATTGGCAAACTAATGTCGGTGCCACCTTTCTTCATGGCTGCATGACAGAATAAAAGACTAAGAGAAAGGTTAGGTTTGGGCTTCTCAAGTGATACAATTTTATATTCTTCAGCAGCACTGAAAAGCTTCATATTTGCTCTTTCTGTGATGAACATTAAACACAAGTGGACTCTCTTGCCTTCAGAAAAGACAGGAAGCACGCATCACTTCAGCACTATGGAAGACTCAATACCAAAGAATAACTTGCAAGTAAGAGCACTGGGATGGGGTGATTGTTAATATTGAACTGTTTGCGTGTATTAGAAAATAGGTCATCCACAGAAATAGTCCAGAATCTTTGCCTGAATTCCACACTACTACCAGAAGAGCCCACCACCTCTTCTTTCTGAACAACCCTTCTTTTCCTCCACTGATTTAGTTTTGAATTTTCATGCTGCACTAGCATGACATGTAAAAAAAAGGGGCTTTGATCTTTGGTATCTGCCATACCAATAAATAAATAAATCAAAGTTACCCTGCCATTGTTTAGATAGTTTTTAATAAGGTAAAGGGAGAAAAAAGCCCTACTTATTGTGTCTGTATGCTCCATACAGTGCTCTGATGCTATTATAATTTCTGCGTTCCTTCTTAAAATGTCTTGGCACTTTTTCTTTGTATGTTTCTGAGATAAGCAGTAATTCTCTTTCCAGAAAAAAATCACACAAAATTTCTCCTTTACTGTTTCATTGTGGGATCTGCAATCCTCATAGGTTTTACAGGTTGTGTTTATTAGGAGGTATCGACTGTCTGCATAACAGCCCAGTTACTCTGCTTTGTTTTTCAACATACTGACCTTGGCATAATATCACCCAAAGAAGGGTTATGTGTCTTCTTGTGCTTGCAAGACAAAACTATTTCTAGTTTGTCCACTTGAACAGCTCAATCGTTTTTTGCTTTTTACCTGTGTGCAGATTTCCAAAAGCACTTTTCCATACAAAGGAAGAGAAGAAAAAATATCTTAAAATAGATCAGGCCTCCTTTTGTATGTGGACTAGTGAAACTGCTGTGTTGTTAAATTATTTTAGATGTAGATCTCAGTATAATGTTCAAGTTCATATAGACAGAGGTACAGGACAACTTAATGAATACTAAGGAGCTGCATAGCTGTGTTTAAATTTATCTAGACAGCCACAGCAGGGGAGCCCTGTTAGTCCCACCCAGGATGTTAAAGGGGCTGTCTGCGCCTCTGAAGGAAAAGAAAATGATGCCAGAACAAAAGGGACCTGAAAGAGAAGTCAGTTCCAGTTGGACATTTAAGTTTGTTCTTATCAAATTTCAAGTGAAGCAAGCAGGGAGCCAGGGAGGATGTAAATTGAATTATATTCAGGGTGTGTGCTGTAACGAGGCAGCTGGTATTGGCAAACTCTTCTCTCATCCCTCACCCCCTTATGAGAGACTAATTGTATTGCATAAAATGCTGTTGCCTGGAAAAAAATAGCTCCACGGTCCTGTTTCAGCAACAGAGGATTGTGGATGTGGCGGTGTGTTGGAGAGAGTAAACGCAGGCGTCAGCAGTAGCATGTGTGGGTCTTATGACAAAGAACTAACTCGAATGTGATGTTGTTCATCATGGTCAGTCAATGAGAAAGTCATTGTTAAGAAACTGCTTACCAGAACCTAAGCAGCACTCCGTAAATTTCAAGGAAATCATTGGCCACCAGCTTGACTTTTTCTAGGCTTTACGGGGTTAGGTTACAAGCATGGAAACTTTCATGTGTTGAGTATGCAATGGGAGAACTTTCTGTTGTTCCTGGAACACAGCAGAAAAACATGCTGAGAACTGGAAGAACAACTTAGCAATAAAAAAAGGTGAATACAACAAATAGTTCCCAGGGTATGAGCTTTCAGGCAATGCAGATTCATTCCTCATCCCATCTGGTCTGCAAGTAATGGGTGAACCTATAAATAACCAGAGTCTGGTTAAGAATTCAAAAACTGGAAGCTCCCTGCAGTCCCGATCATGCAACTCTGTGCTTTATTTCCAAAACACCTATCTTCACAAAACCCAAGCAGCAGAGCTCTCATTAGTACATTGTGTTAGTTTTGTTCCTGAAACTAAAAAGACAGCTATTACCAGAGAAACATTAGCAGCATTTGCTGTAATGCCCAGGTTGTCCTTGAGCATTTCTTCCAGCGTGCTGAATAAGGTCGTGCTGAAGTTTGCTCCTGAGGTCCAGTTAGATTCCGTTCCTGCAGGGAACGCCAGCTTGAAGCAGGTATCACATCCAGACTCCATCCTGGAATCCTATCAGAACACATCTCTGGCAGAAACCATTTGCTGTGTGGAAGACAGAAGGGCTAAGCAAAGAAGCCTGGCATAAGCAAGTGAAAAATCAATATTACTGACCAGAATTATGTTTATGAGTTAGCAGGCTGGAAAAGCCTGACATTTCTCTGGGCACATCTAACTGGCATGTTTGCTGCAGATAACCCAAGCTGCCACTGACTTGGCCAGAAAACACAAGACTAATGTTTTCCTTTGTATAAACTGTTCCTGAGCTTTTTCCCCAAAGTATTGGAGCGTGCTTTTCATCAGTATAGGTTGACATGACTTCTTTTTCCATCTACTTTTAGGGGGGGCATGGTGGAGCTGACATTTTCATTTCTATAAATAAACACCCCAGGTCAAAAAATTGGAAACCTTCACTCAACAATGGTATTTAGAGTTACCATTTACTTTGGATTCCTTCTCTAGATTCCAAAATTATGGAGGAATATTTGCAATATGAGCAGTACAGGCTTATGTAACTGGAAGCTTATCATGCCTGTCTAGCAAGTTAGTGAAGTATGTCATCCTTGATACAAGATCCCTTAGCTCAAAGAACAAAGTTGGATAGAACGGGGTGCTCTTTTTAGGGCAGCAGAAATCCCAGGGTGAAGAATCCAAAGAGAAGCAGACTCCCAGTGCAGTCCCTGTAGGTCATCACAGATATTTGTTCATTCCTTGCGCATCCTTTTTTCATATAAAGGCTGCTGCTTTGGCAAGTGGAAGCAATGGGATGGTTGGTGGCACGAGGACAATTGCAGTTGTGGGCGCTATCATCTGCCACCTACCGAACAGTAATTAATAAGGTCTGCCCTGAACAATGCTGCTGGCTTGTCGAATGCTGACATGTGCAACAGATTCTGGAGGGAAGAGACACTCTGTCTGGGGTCGCACCCATTCTCTCCCCCTCCTCCTCCTCATCTTCGCAGCTTGCTTAGAAGCATTCTTTTTCCTCTCCTCTCTCCTCTCTCCTCTCTCCTCTCTCCTCTCTCCTCTCTCCTCTCTCCTCTCTCCTCTCTCCTCTCTCCTCTCTCCTCTCTCCTCTCTCCTCTCTCCTCTCTCCTCTCTCCTCTCTCCTCTCTCCTCTCCTCTCTCCTCTTTTTTTTCTGTTTCTTTTTCCTCACAGCAAAGGTTGCAGTGTATAAAAAGTGGCGTGAAACATTTTGTCTCTTCAGCCTGTTTCCAGCAATGTCATGGATTTCACTGGTGCGGTATAATTAGATGCTGCCTTCTGAACTGACAAAGAATGGGGTTTGGTTGCCTATGTTGATGCTTTGCAGCTATGAGATTTCCCTGTGTCCATGTGTCACTGGAAATCACTGGTTGTTTCAGTTTGTAAGTGTAGCTTTGGTCAGTCATCACCTTCTCAGTGTTTTGCCATGTAGTTTTGAACCTTCTTTTTTTTACTGTAGTTCTTCAAGAGACATTATCAGCCAGAAATAAAGGAAAATGTTTGTTCTTTTTAGTTTGAGGGAATCACTGTACTGTTAGTGGGTACAAACATTCAGTGAGGTGCACTGTTTTTAAGTTGAGAAAATGTTTTCCATTAAAGAGCTGTCTCATTTTCAAGGTAACTGCTTTGCAGCGCTGCCAGATCTGCCTGCAGTTTAACTAATGCTCTTCACACACTGGGGTAAATCAGGTGGAGCTCCACTGAGCTTGGTGTGGTTCCCTTTTCAGAGAGCCTAACCTGACATCTCCATAACCGAACACAACATTTAAGTTCTGAGTTCTGCTGCAGCATGGAAATCTAGATTAAGTTCATCATTTATTAACATCTAACATCCCAAACAGACAAATAATTTTCTTGCTTCACAGATGTGAAACTCGAAGGGATATTAGGTGTGTATTTAGTTCACACAGTACTGTGTTGATATCCCAAGCTAGCAATGTATGAGCTAGTTTCAGCAACTGGAAGCAATAAAGCCACGTAAAAGTGGCACTCAGTCAAACTAACTGTCTTGCTGAGTGGTAGCCATCATATCCAAAGTACAGCCCAACATCAGCCTGTGTTAATGCAGGTATTACCCTGCGGCATTTAGAAGCTCCATATTGCATGGTGTTAACTGCATTTTATGGTGTGAACATCCCCAATGTCATATGGGGTCCTGCTAGACTGCCTGACTAAATGCAGGTGAGTAAGCGTGCTGAAGCCCCTTGACCTAACCACCTTACATGCATTACCAGGACCTCAGGTGCCTGTAGACATGTGGCATGTCGAACTTGGGCTGCCCTGTGGCCGTTGCCCCTGAGGGAAGAAGGTGATGCTTTGCTGGGCAGAATGTAGGGACTAACTTGTCTTCTGAATGTGAAACACAGTTGGGCCCATGATGAGCATTGAGGTCATTCTAAGCTTGTTCCCCCATCATAGCGTAGCCTGAGTAAAGGGATATGCCCAAACACTTTGGAGAGGAAGTGAGTTTAGGTTTTGACACAGGAAATTGTCCATGTATCTATCTACAAAGGCAAGAGTGAGTGTGACTGGAATTAAATGTACATCTGTTCTTAATCATGCCGCAGTCTCTGTTTTCCATTAATTTTATCGGCTGTAATTTGATCAGATGAGTCCCATGAAGTTTTAGATGATGTGTATAATGCCATGACTGCTTTGTAGGATTTGGAAGCAGGTGCTATTGACCCACTTCTATGGAATACAAGGCTGTGGAAGAGAATGAAGAGACTTCATCCGTCCTCCCCCTGAAAAGTAGATTTAGATAGGAATTAACTGTCCTGAGTTTGGCCACTATCAATAAAAGTGAGAAAGTGCAGAGTATGTTTTATATACTTGCGCACATATATATGTATATGTGTGCACATTTTCTGTCTTATTAGCAGTAAATTCTGACAAGATTCTGGAAACTTGGCACCTTTCCTCATCCCAGGTCTGGCATTGTGCCCACTCTGTATATAGAAGGAGCTTTTCAATTTCTACAATCCAATTCATTATGCAGCGGTGCACAAGTTGCCACATGTGTGCTGTTAGGAAGTCTCAGCACAGATGGAAATAGACCTTGTCACAAAATATAGGCATTCATCACTGGTGATGCTGAGCTTCCCCACTTGGAGATTGATTAGCTGTCTTGAAGTTCATTTACAAACTGATCAAAGCCGTGAAATGGGGCCGACTGGCTAAGGCCTGTTTATTCCCGCATGCCATTTGAAACAAACTGGAGGAAGACCAAAGGGGGAAGAATTTTGAATACCACAGGTAAGAAAGGCCTCCTACTCTTAGATTTGTAAATCCTCTTTTAACTAGAATAAAAGGAGACTCTTTTACAATTACATTTTAGATACATATGGTGAATGGATAGTGAGGAAAGAAAATTAAAAAAAGGCCAGATCTTCATCTGGAGTTAAATAATATAAAGAAAACACTGGCTCCTGCATTTCAAAATATAAGACCAGGCACTACTTAGAGTATACTGACTGTATAAAACATGTAGGAAATCCTTTAGGAATGGTTCATTTCTCATGATATGTAAAATCGTACAAATGGCTGCGCTGGCTTTTTGTTTCTTTTTCTCATCTGGACAGTGCTAAGGACTGGCAATTTCCCGGAGTTCACTAAAACGCTAATGGAATATAGGCATCATTGAAATCTCAGGCTTGAACTTCTGGGATATGAGGTTTATAATACTCACCTCTGAAGACGTGTATGTCTGGGAGAATAGAGAATGGAGAAACTGAAGCCTTCACACAGAAGACCTGAACTATCTCTGAGTGTACTAATTTGCATCTCTCTGGTAGCAACAAGAAGGGGTATGCTGAGTGATGCAAGACTGACCTAAGTCACCTGCTCAGTGTGACTTAAATATTAGTGTTTTTTCCTTTTTTTTTTCCTTTTTTTTTTCTTTTTTTTTTTTTTTTTTTCTGGTTGTTCTTAAAATTGAGGAAAGAGGGAGATAATTTTACTATAAACTTAAAAGGTGTTTGGAACCAGGGTTTTGGTATTGGATGTCTCCAGTGGAAACACCTATAGGATCAGATCCCTCAAAATGTTTCATATCTTTATCTTAATTTTAGAAGGCAGGAACTGCACAGCACCCATCACAAATGAAGTCCCAATCCTGATGGGAGGCAGTTTGCTCAGTGAAAGTGAGTAATGGTTGTGATAGCAGATAGAGTAATGCACATAGCAGAGAATTCTAGAAACCTTTTCATATGAAGAAGGAAAAAATAACAAATATTAGTGCCTTTCCCTGATAATGCCATCACATGGCAATGTACCTGCCAGCATTTCACCCAAATGGATGCAGACTCCAGGATTTTCAGTTCTCAACTCGATTCTGTGGCTCTTCCTGGCAGCTTGGAAAAGCTTGATTCAAAGGGTCCTTTTTTTGTTAATAGTGCTTCTTTTTCATGGCTGTCTCTGTCGCCCTTCGTTCCAGCTGGAGTCTGAAATGGAAGTACTGTGCTAATGCTCCACAGCACAGGCTGGGGCTTTCCAGCCCAGCCAGATGCTGGAAGTCCTGGAAATCTCGCAAAAGAGCCTGCCCATATCGCCAGCTCAGTTGTTCCTTGGTTGTTTACAGCCGTGGAGGATGGGCTGTGATGGTCTGGGTGGCCCTACCAGTCCTGTGTTCACAAGTTCAGATAAGATGGTTTGGTTGTGATCTAGACAGACAGGTACTTTCTTAGATGCTTTCCCAATTTTTACCCAACCCTTTCCACATAAGATGAGGGCTGGCAGGTTGCAATATGATTTAGGAGTGGTGCCGCACAAAGCTGTAGAGGCCAAGGCTGGCAGCAGATTGTCACTCAAAGGGGGAATGGTGGCTGTGGATTCTTCTCTTTTATACTGAAAGGTTGTTACAGTTTACCAACCGTTCTTTTCTGGGTAGTTGGTTTTCCTCTTGTGCCAGAACCATCATGCTGGGCAACGTGCTGTGGAGACAGAGCTCTTCATCTTTTCCATGTCTGGCCTTGTACACTTGTGTGGAGAGGGCTAATGATAACTCTGCTATGAGAGTTCAAGGAACTGTAAGCACTTTATTCAGCCCCTGAATTGTTCTGAACAATTGCATACATCAGTATGCTGACTTGTGATATTAGCTTGGTACACAAAAAGCTACCCATTTCTTTCCTCCAACGTTTTTGCATTTTTATCCAGCAGTGTGTCACGTGTCCACACCTCTGAGCATGAAGCCCAAGTCCTACCAAAACACCATCCCCATAAGAATGCTGTGTTCTGCAGCTACTCACAACTTTTCATTGTTTACTCAACCTTTCAGCCCATCACAGTGCAGTCATAGAAAGTAAACCAGATTCAGATCTGACATACTGTGGAACAATCTAGAGTAAGTCCAGAGTCCCTCTGAATTTATTTAAGTGAAATCAGGAAGGGGATTTATCCTGCTCTCCTAGGCATCTGTATCCATCTCTGGCAGCTGCTGCTGCCTGTGACGAGAGAAGACTTTAACTGCTGATTCCCCAGGTAATACCAGGGGAAGAGTGAATATGGGCAAACAGCCATGGACAGCAGTGGTGCTAAATTCTGTTAAGTGTACAACTTAGACAAGAAAGGAAAAAAAGAAAGCAAACATTTTCTCATAACCCAAGTCTAGCTGGGAACAGGGAAAAAATTCTTTGCCAGCACTCCTCCTCTTTCCCAACTTTCCTCCCACCATTTCAGTACCAAATATAACCCAAACCTTTGGAGTGTGTCAGCTGTTGGAATATGATTTTGTTCTGTGTCTGGTTTCCATCTGGGACTGGAGGCAGAACTGCAGTAATACCACAAGACAAACCTCTTGCATGCTGCTTCTTATCATGGGCAGGAATCAGGCCTGCGCCCTGGAAGGGCCTAGATGTGTTGCAGGATGATCAGGCGTCCTCCAGAGCTCTGGGAAGTACTGTTGTGTCAAGCCATCAGCTCCTTGGGATGCAAGTTCTTTGTTCCTGGGCATGTGCAAACATTTCCAAGCAGATCTATGCAGCATGAGGGCTTTCCAAACACAGAACTGGGCCAGCTCAAGGCAACTTCTGTGAGCAGATCATGAAAAGTATTGCCCCAAATGCTCAAGCAAAGTGTGTAGGATTTGGCTGTTCTCAGTGGTCTTTCAATTTACAGCTATCCCTATATGTTGCTGTTAAAGTCACAGACAAAATGTATTAATATATGAAAGAGGACCCTTGCATGAAAATAAAAATGGTATTTCTGAAAACAGTGCGAGTTTCATGGAGTGTGAAGATAAGAAGTAAGAAGAAAAAAAAGTAAGAATGTGTCATGACATTGGTTCTGTTTGTTAGTTTAAGAGCATTCTTTGGGCTTCTGTATACAGTGGCAAAATCCCTCAGTCTATTTTTCCTTCCCCTGACAAAGTGCTCTCATTAAGGGATTAAGGATGTTACTGTAATACTATTCATAATGTATACACTTTGCAGCCCCTCACATCTGTTTTCTGCACTATGTATCTAATCATCAAGACCCTTATTCATATTTGCCTTGCAAATAACAGGGCAGGATACCAAAGGATTCTTGGACTGAGAGGAAATGACAGAGGGTTGATGTAATGGTCTAATTAAAGATTTCAAGGTCAGAGGAGAGAAATCCAGAATTCAGTGGTGCGGAGGGGCTCGCAGGATACGCACCAGTCCCCCATTTTCATTGGCAGAGCTGCGATCAAAGCCACCGGGCTGTTACATCGTGAGGAACGTGCCTCTGCCAGATCACCCAGATTCTGATCAGTGGTGTTCTGATGTTCTCAGCCATATATTAAGAGAGATGACAAGCTTTACTTTGCACAGGAGGAATTATGAGGAAGTCAAGCAGCTCGTGAGAGCAGAGGGCTTGTTCTTCGGTAGGCACTGACAGCCTACAGGGGAGTGAGTCAAACTTTTCTTTCGTCTTGCTGACCTGTCAGCTGTCTGACTCTCTTGGGTCAAAGAGCTCAGATGACAGAGTAAAATGTGTGATGAAAATGCACTCTGTATTCTTTTCAGCATATGTGTTCAGCTATGCCTTCCCATATCACTTCTGCTGCTCATATTTAGAGTGGAAGAATGTGTTTTTTGATGGAGCTGGGCTTAGTGGCCTGGATTGCTAGGTGGTACCAAGGTTACATTTCAAAAATTCACAAAGAGAATTATAGAAAATGTCACTGCCGAACAATAAACATACTTTATATGTAAACACATTTAAACTATTTTGTATATCTGTTCACCCAAACATATGTACGTGGTGCATCAGGTAGATGAATTAATAGATATCATCAAGACAAAACTCATTAATTTTAAAGTTGTCATTGCAGAAAAAGATTTTCCCCCCAAATAGTTTTTAGGTGTTACTTTGCTGTAGTCAGTAGACAGTAATGAAACTTTTCCACTGGAAATGCAGCAAGTAGTTCAATAAGGCATCAGTGTATCAGTTGTGAAGCAGGAGTTAAGTGAAACAAATGGGAAGATGTACAAGGTGAGCATTAAACAATACGGATCTGTGTGATAAACAGTAGTTAGAGTGCTGGCTATTTTTGTGGCCAGTGTATTATATTGGCCAGTATTTTTTGTGGCCAATTTGAGCACCAGAAATAAAAGCTTCTGAGCTGCTAGGTTTAATGAGTTGGAGTGATGCTCAGAAGGGATGGCTGTAGCAAATTCAGACTCTGTGAACTGACACAGTGGGGTACTTATAACAAGTGTGAGGACATTTCAGCTGTCTAAACATTGCCCAATGTTTGGTAGAGATCTTTGTGGAAGAGAGTTTTAAAGAGACATTTGAAGAATTTGAAGGTCACTGCTTCTTCATCTGGCTAATGTCAGTAGCAAATCACTTCTAAACAAATGACTATGTGTGTATTTGAAGAAGTGAGAAGACATGCCAAAATCAAAGAGACCCAAAGTGTAGAACATGATGGAGCTTCGGTCTGAACGAGCAGTTTATCTGGCCTGCCAGCCACTACTTCTGTCTTTCTCAGGCATCTCTCAGCTGTAGAGGCAGAGCTGAGACAAAGTAAACAAATTGTTCTGGCAGCCAAGAGCTTCCTTCTATTATAGACCAAAAGAATATCTTAGGGACAGGCATGCGATGGGTCCAGTAGAAAGTCCTATCACATGGCAGGATGGGTACTATGACCAGACTGGAAATGTGTATTGCATGGCCAGAATGCTCACATGCTGTTCAATGTTACTGGCTGTGCTTATTTGGAGGATACTGGTCTCTTCTCATCCCACGGACATAGCTGCATTTGCCTGACAAAGGTTACCTTCTACTGCCTCCTTAGCTGGCTATGAAGCTTGTCTGGTTGGAAAAATCCTGTCTCTGCTTAAGAGCACTCAAAACATAAATCTGTTCGTGGCTTTTGTGAGCCTTTGTCATTGTATCAGCAGCTCAGTTTGGTTCTGGATTTAGGGAAAGCTGCTAACACGATCCTAGACAACTCTGACATGGAAATTTAGAGGAAAGAACAGGAGCTTGCTACACCCTAAATCTTCAATGGAATATCCCTTTTGAGTTTATTCTGAGTTTCTGCCTTCTTTCAACTTCTTTCATTTACAATGGACAGGATCAAACCTCCCTGCTTGAGTTCTGCTGAACCAGGGGGAGTTTGGTAGTATAGATGAGAGCAGCTATTCAGAGACATTCCTGATTTCTGATCTAGGGCACCGTGATTTGTTTGTCTGATACTGTGTTCCCTCAGAAAATGAACTGGCCTAGTGGCATGCTAAGAATTACCTTAAGGCCAGGATACAGAGGGAGCTTATTTTAGCCAGAACTGGCTATTGTCCCAGACTAGAACCTCTGGATTGCAGGAGCTGAATGAAATGAGATCTAGAACTGGAACCCCAAGGTTGGCTAAACTGACCCACTGTAGTAGGTATTGCAATTATTTATCCACTTTAAATTTCCTGTATGCTGTCCCTCATCCATTCACCAGGCCTCTGGAGATGGTTTGCTTATGATAGCATTGTGGAGGAACAAGTTACAATAATTCAAGTTGGATTTTGATTGTCACAAAAGAAAGCGCAGTGGTATTTGTACAGTTTTCAATGTACCAAATGGTGGGTTCAAAAGACCTGAATTCTGCACCTGGCTTTTTTTCCTGGCTTCCCAGGTGATCCTGAGAAAGTCAGTTTACTTTTCTCTTCTTCTGCTTCCCCATCTCTGAAGTAGTATAAAACACTTCAAATCTCTGGGTGAGAAATACATGATGCTGGTTCACAGCAGTCAGAATATGGAGTGTTACTACTAGCAAAAAAGGTGCTTTTATTTAGTCTTCCATATCTGGATCGAAGATTCAGACCTAGTCAGAGATGTGATTAGTCAGGTTTTCACAACCTGGCTGTCCGTGTCCATCGTGCCCTGACAGACCTAAGGCATGAATAAAGGGCAGGAGGCAGCTCCCTTGTTGCTGTCTCGTCACCTGAGGAGAGACAGTGGCCTGCACGATGGCTGTGGTGAGCAGCACACCCCTGCTGCCTGTCACCATCACATGTTAATCAGGGTACAGTAATTTGTGAGAACATTAATAAATACAAATCACTCTCCAGAGACCTGCAATACATTATTTTACCTCTCAACAATAACAGGCTTTATTATCTTGCAGGGAGATGCTCCTGTCAGGGCAATCAAGGATGGCCACTTCTAATGAAGACAAATGATCTCCTTCAAAGGAGCGGCAAGCCTTGATTTGGCTTAATGGCTCACTGGTACCAAGCATGGATTTAATCAGAGCTCCAGCTTCTGTCATGCATGGGCCTTGAAGCCAGGTAATTGGAGGCAGGTGCTAAATACAATTTAAGTGAAATGTCTAGTTAATAAGGGCAGTTTGAAACAAGTCACTTCGATCCCTCCCCCAAGTTCTCGGGGACATGGAGGAGGCCAGCTGTGCTTAGGAACCAAATGACTTAATTTCTCAGCATTGCCTTTCTCACTCCCAGCACTGTGCAGTTACTTTGAGTTTGCCAGATGTCCCTGTTGGAGTGATCCTCTTTCAGGGAAGATGGCCGGCCTGACGGAGTTCAGTATGCTTTCTTTTGTGCTGGAAGAAGCAGCAGATCTAAAATCGTGACAGAGAAGTGGTCCATAGGAGTCTGGCTTTTAAACATCCCAAAGTCCAGAGGGGGAATGAGGAACAGAGTAGTGTTGTTTTCCTAAAATGTGTGTCGTTGTTCACCTTTAAACTGTGCATCTGAATGGGGGGATTTGACTCTCCAGGCTGTTTTGTTCAGGTCAGTTTTTGTGGTCCCAACTGCCATGTCAGAACTGGAGAATGTGTGCCCCACAGAGCACCTCATTATCCAATTTATGGAGCCTTCTGAAGGACACCACGGATTCTTTCCTGCCTGCTAAACTGTTTTTTTCCATGTAAAGATGCAATCACCATTCATATTTCTATTTATTCCTTTTTTGGGGATGGTGAGAAGGGCAGGGCACAGAGCAGATTCCTCTGAACTTTTGTCTGCCAGCAAGAAACATTGCTGCAAACCTTGACCTATGCGCAGTTCCATTTGGAAACACATAGGAACTGTCAGCATCACTCTTGTGCTTTAAAGGAAAGTCCTACAACACTTGTTTTTCTCTTTAAAAACCCAGCTCCTGGAGTTATGTGCTTATGAAGTAAGCCATGCTGGTGATTGAGGAAGGAAGTCTGAACATGCTGTCTAAAACATCTGTATCGCCAACTGAACACCTCGCTGGAAAATAAATACTTATTTTTAAATGAACGTTACAGTTCTGACGAAAGGCCTCTCATTTTCAAGCATTTGATGCTAGCAACACTGAGCCTTATAGAAAACGGAAGTTCAGGGAATTATCACCAAAAAGATTGTCATATTCTGACATGAATCAACAAGAAACCAAGTTAGGTTTTACGCACTAGTTATCAGTTACTTAAAACCAGGGTCTAACAGGCAAAAACACAATAAGAGCAGTGCTATAGTAGCAGTACTTATAGGTCTTATAGGACCTCCTTTGTCCCTTGTAGCCCCTTCTGCCATCCCCTGAAACTGACAGTTAAAAGGTAGTGCATTTATAACAAAAACAAGATTTTACTTCTGAGGGAGAAAGTAATTAGCCACTGGGTGTGGAAGTATTTTCCATTAGCAATTTTTTAAACTCATGCTGGAATGCAAACATCCCTGTAGGGACTGCATGACTGGGGGAAACCGCAGCCTTTCACTGTAGGGAGATTTCTATGATCAGCTTCCTTAGTCAAAGAACACACAAGCAAGCAAGAACCTTTGATGCAATTAAGGAGTCAGATATCTTCCTGTGCTTTCTCAGGATGCTCTGTGCTGTTTTTCTTTGTTGTAGGGCCAGGCAGGGCTGCCTCTTGACAGCAGGATCAAAGTTACTAAACCTGAGTCATGGTAGGTGCACCTATTTCTGGGAGCATGACATAGCAGTGATGTGTGAAATAGATTTCTTTCTGTTAATGTTTTACTGTGGCAGAACCATTCAAGATTAGTTGCCCTCTAAGGGATCTTTTTTAGAGAAGAATTAAAATAATCCCTGGCTCAAATTGCTTATTGAACTACTTGAAAACAAGAATTCTTCCTGGGGGCCTCTGCAGCTTTGTCTAGATTTCGGGAAACCAAAGAGGTTTTGGCTTTTCAGATACATTTTGAAATTCATTGTTGATTTTTTTAAAATTCTTTCCCCTTCTTCTATTTTTTAATTGGAAAAAAAATGGCCAGCTGTAATTAACAAATGAGAAATAGGACAATCCTAGGCAGACAAGTGGATTAAGAAAACAGAACTAAAATGCAGACTTTTTAGATTAGAAGCAAGTGTTCAGTGGATCAGAGTCCTGCTACCCTTTGACTTTATAGCTTGAATTCCATCCAAAGATAAAGTAGGTAGCCCTGAAGGTGGAAAATTTCCCACTAATGACAAGGTGATTAATAGGCAAAATGTTCAGATGGCCCTTCAAGTTTACATATCCATTGCAGTCATGGATGTGGTTATAACTCAGGTAGGTGCAAAAGAGCTGCTAGATAACAGAATTACTAAATCTAGGTAACTTGGGTACTGGAAGGAAGCAGTGGAGATTCAGCAGCATGTTCTGCATCACAAACTGAGCAAGGCTGGCTGGCAAGTGAGCAAATTCAGTGTGTCAGCTGTGATCGTGTCTGTAGAGGAGAGAAGCAGCGTTCTGTAAGCAGCAGAGATTTGTGCTTCTAAGGTAGGAGTTCCCATCATCACTTCTTATTCGTGTGCATGCACAGAAGGTTTGTCGTGGATGGGTATGACGTGCTGATGGAAGGGGGAAAGGGTGGTTTGACTGTGTACCAGAAAGAGAGGGGTTACAGTGTCTACCTTGCCTTTTAAATGATAGGTGTTCCTATGTACTTGTGTCAAAGCAAGGTGTTTATGGCAGGAAGAGAAATGTTTATGGTTATTCTGTCAGAAGCTGAAACAGTAGAAATGCTCTGATACTGTCATTGATCCAGATGAAGGCAGAAGGAAGTTTCCAGGAGAAGAGAAGGAACTTGTGATGACAGTATAGATCACGTTGGTGATGCAGGGAAAAATGGTAGAGAGAAACTCCAGGCTGGGATCAAAATTCCCCTCTTCTCCTTGGGAAGCAGAATTGGGACCACTATAATCATGGAGCAGTGCGTGGTTTGTGTGTGCTCAGACTGCAGTCCTGAACTACTTTAAACAGATGCCCACACCTCTTGGAGGCAACTCCCACCTTAACAGTGAGGGGATTCTGATTCTAGCGTGGATGCAGGTGTTGGTGGGCCAGGAGGAGAATGTGACGCTGATAGCTGCAGTGGACAGGAGACAAGGCCAGGGTTACCTGATGAGTCACAGTACTGGCAAATAAGATTTATTGCTCGGTTGTGACTGCTGTCAGCTTGTCTGGGCACCAAAGAGTAAGGCCAAACTGTGTTCGTTCTTCTGCATGCCCTTGGCTGCTGTGTATGCTGCACGCAGCGATGTGCGCACCATTCCCAGGACAAACAGGCTTTGCTGCACTTATGGACAAGGAGCTCCTCATTACAGTGTCATTTGCGAGTGCTGGCGCAATAGCAACCAACGGCCTTGCTTCCCCAGGAGTGAGGTTACAGAAACAAGGCACTAGGCCAGGGGTTCATTTATACTGATCAGGATTCACTTTCCCAGCTCTGGGAGTTGTTCACCATGAGGCCAAGTCATTTTGTCTCAGTGTGTACTTCAGTGTCTGTGAAAAGGCAGGAATAATGCTACCAGCCTCTCAGGAGTGAAATGATTTGAGGCCCTCCATGAAAGGTACCATACAAGCCCAAGCTGCCATTGTCAAGCCAGTCCCAACAATACCTCGTGGAATGTGTGGCTTTTGTGTCTGTTCTGGGGCCATGGGGAACAATGCCCTTTCAGGACAATAGATGCCTGCAATTCATGCTGAATTTCCTTCCCTTCTCTCATTAAAATCCATTCATTTCCAGTACAGCCTCTTCATTCTCAAACATACATCTTGGATATTTGTCAACTTCTATTCATCCTATTTAGTCTGCGCATCTAATCTCTTTGAGACTGAACATTTCCTCTGATGGCAGAGTTTTAAGAGTGCTATTCTGCCAACTGGGATGCATTGAGGAGAGCCTCTTGGCAAGCTGGCTTATTCTTGGGGAACACATATTTGAGTAGTGAGACCTCAGGCATTTATGCTGTGCAAGAGACCACAGTGCTGAGTGCTCAGTAGAGCCCAGAAGAGAAGCAGTGCCTTGCAAAGCGGGATGCTTACTGGCAGGAGTTCCGCACGATGGGTATGGAAAGCTGGCTTCAGGGCTCAGCTTAGCTCATGACTCCCTGTGCAGTTTTGGGCAGCCCACATCGTCTCTAGCCTGTAAAGCAGTGACACAAACTTCCTTCCCGTGCGTGTTATTGTACCCCTGCCTGCTCTGCCAGGTGCTTCAGGTAGAGGAGAGAAGAACTGAAAAGGTAGCGTTCGTTCCCTAGCAGGAGGTGGAAGGAGATTGACTCCATTTGGATTAAACTACCCGGCAGCAGTGAGATCATAGCAGCTTTGGCTCTGTATCGATTCGGCAGTGTTTCATCCACTGACACAAAGAACGGCTCTGTCCTCAGCTCCTTAGGTTAGCCGCTTTGCTCCGCTCTCTTTGACAGAGAAAAACCCTGGCACTTAGACAGGAGGCTTCTACTGCCCCAGCTCCAGAGATCCTTGAGAGCCTGGTGACATCTGGTGGGAACTGGAAGGATTACAGGCCTTTAGCTTCCATCTGCCACCAACCCTCTCTACGCTGTGAGCTTTTTTGCAAGATGGGAATTCTCCCAGGACTGAAGCTATGAGGAAAAAAAAATATATATATATATATATATATATAACTTAAAAGAGATGAAACTTTGAAACTTTGGTTTTTCAGTTTTCCAGTGAAAATATCAAGGGCAGAAATTTTTTACAGGTTTTGATGAAGTATTGTTTTTAGTACAAAAAAGTTTATTAATACCAAAAATTGATTTTTCAAAAGAAATGTGCGGTGTCCCTCTCTCTCAAGTAATTTATAAGCTAGCTTTAAAAATATTTCCACAAAGAACAGATAGGCCACAGCCATGAGAAATTGCAGTTGATTTTATGTGCAGAATCAGAAGAGTACAAAATCAAAACATAATGCTGTAATGATGCATAAAGAACACTGTATAATTTAGATATCCAAGAGCTTGAAACTCCTGAAGGGAGTGATGGCAGGGGTAGTGAAGACAATGTTAAATTCAGGTTAAGTCTTATAAGGAAAGCGGAGATGTGTTGACTAAAGTTTGGATGAGTTATCATATTGGATCTGTATGTAGATGCATGTGAGTAAATCTTCCCATTTTTTCCAGATCTTTCTAACCTCAGAAAGATAAAAAATATTGCTTTTGCTCTCTTATTTTTCGCAAGTGCACTTTTTGGATCTAGTTGTGTACAGCATTCTTGCAGTTTCACAAGATGGACCAAGTAATAACCAACAAAGACAAAATTTTCTTCCAGTGTTTTTTAGATGTCAAAACAGTATATTTATTGAAAGACTGAAAGTCAAAGGATTGCCTGCATTTGCCAAGGGTTTCATGAGGTTTGTGATAAAGGGAAAAGAGTGTGAACTGTTATTAATCAGTATCTCTTTTTCTCCTTCATCCCTTTTTAGGATTTTGTAAAATGATGGTCAAAGTTTTCAGAAGCAAAAACTGTGAAGGCTATGCTACAGATCCAGATGCTACTGAGAATCCAGCATGTGCATACACAGTTTTTCCTGAAACTCAAGCCCGCTGAAAGAATCCTGAACTGGGGCCTTAAAGTCACTGGTAAGTTTGAACAATCACAGCCTATTGCTGAGCCTATTTACCATTTCATCCTTCAGTAAAAAAGAGTTAGGCTAGAGGACAAAGCAGTTTTTCATGGTGAAATCCATCAAGTCCAAAGCAGATCTCCTCTTAGCTACTTGGGGGAAAGATTTTCACTCTGAGGCTTTAGGTTGCCTGCCTTCAGCTCAGATCTCTGCCTCCCTTCCCATGCCAGCTCATTTCTGCAGTGATGCCATGAAATGTAATATCACTGCTGGTAACCTTGTTAGCAGAGCCAATTGTATGAAGACCTCCTAAGGGAGGCTGTTTGCCACCCATTGTATGAGCTATGGCCCTATTGTTTATGACAGCGCTAGGTGACCTAATTCACTCCAGTGGGCCCATCACGCACATCCTCACAGGGTGATTTTCCCTTCTGACAGATCATTGTCAGCATCCTTTCTCCTAGTATTCTGCTAGCCCTAGCTTTGTGTTCACAGGAACACACACCTACACACAGATGGGGCCTTTTCTGAGAGCTAGTTTAGGTAACGGGTGTTAGGCATGGGCATAGTGAGCACACAGCATGAGCTTAAAGCTACTTGGACAGGCCTTAAGCTTTTAATGTAACAATATAGTATCTTTAGAGTTTAGCATTGGGTAAGCCCATTATTTTAGTTTTTCTGACCAACACTGGAGGAAATGGGAGTTTTGCTGATATTGAGGTGTTCATGGTACTATTAAGAAACAGTGATAATCTGTTAAGTCCACTTAAGGACCTCAGACAGAAGCTATGGAGAGCAGAAGCCTTGCTAAAAGTTTCTCTTTCCTGCCCAAGGCTGTAATCACTGCAGCTAGGCAACAGGCCTTTCATCAGTGCAATCTGGACCACCTGGAGATTGCACAGCTGCACTTTGGATCCCTCAAGGACTTTACAACAAACTAGAAGCCAAGGTGCACTATCAGAAATGGTAATGGGACAGTGGTGGTGGCAGGTGTGTGAACATGTTGCCCTGTTAACCAAACAACTAAGAAAGAACTGTTGACAAAAGGGAAGGGTGGAAAGTTTTGTTCAATGGATATTTTTAACACGCTTACTTGGTGGTGGTGGTGCTCCAGGCTTATTCTGTGTCCTTCTCAGTACTCCAGGGAGGTAATTTAGTTTCAGCAGATGCTTTGATAGAGCTCAAACCGGTATTATGTAAGTCCCCAGGAGGAGTCCTCAGAAAATTTAACCTGGCCTTTTGAGATACTGACAAAATCTGGCAGAAGAACATAACACAGCAGCCACCCACACTTTTAGCCAGGGATCTAAGTGAATATTGATGAGATGAGGAGTAGGTGGCAAAGTGTCCATGAGATGAAAATCTCAGCAGGAGCTGGCATGGACTGCTCTGGAGAGAGCTGCTGTTGCCTAGAGCAATGTTGCTGTGAAGGCGTTGAGCATTTGTATTGAGCTGAGAGGTGTGGTCATCCCACTGCTGCTGGCAACCCAGACTTTGCCTGGATTTTGATTATAGGAACAGTTTTAGTTCTAAAATTTAGATCTAAAATTGCTGTCAAGTGAAATGAATGATGCTCAGTCTGTGGTAAGTGGCTCAAGTTAGGTGATACTAACGGAATTTCTAGCTGCGAAATAACCACTTTGTTCCCACTTGCTGTTCAAATGATACATTGGCAGAATCCTACCCTTTCCAGGGGACAGGTACATGCAACAGAAATATTTCATAGTCATGTCAAATACTTATTTTCTTTAATAAAGTATCACAAATTTCCTAATAACAGACAGATGTTTGCTACATAAACCCTAACTCACATAGAGTAATGAAGGGGAATGTGCAGTAACTGAGGAGTGCAAGCATGAAGAATATTTTGTGCTTTGTATCAGCTTTTCCCTGAATACTTCCTTGACATTTTGCAAGCATTACCCATGATTCATGTACGTCCTCTAAGATGGCAAAACATTAGACAATGAAAATGAGGCATGATACTGTTAAGGAACTTGTCTTACCATGAATTATAAACATGGTAAAGAGAGGAACCCAGAAGGTCTGGAGGAATATGTGTAGTGCTATTCCGAGTTAACAAAAAAGCTTTTTATTTTATCTTCTGAAAGTCAAAATTCCTCAGGAGTAACTCAATTATTTCAGCTTAGGATACCAGCAAAAGTCAGAAAGCATTGCCGATGTTTCTGGTGAGTACACAAATACAAGTTTTGCCTGGTTTCAGTGGAGAAAGTGAGCGAGCTGGGGGCAGTAATGTCTAGTGACAGACCAAGGTTCAGTTCTTGCCTCTGAAGCAATGGCAACCTCCTGATCATGGTGACAGTGTTATCTGTAGATGGTTCCTTTGATGACCTGGCACTAAACTTACAGTAAAACCTGGAGCCAGCTGAGTGAAGTTTGGGATTTCATTGCAAATAATCAATTTTGGATCTGCTGTTTCACCCAACATTTCCAAGAGTGTGTAGTCTAAGTTTCTGCCTGCTATAGGTATGCTTTTGTGTGTAATGCTAGTGAATTAGTGAACAGCACCATTATGTATACAATAACAGCAATTTCCCAGCACTCATGGTGGGGATTTGCTTTGTGGCTACTAGTGTTGCTATAGCTACATTTCCCTAATGTTCATTATTTTCCATAGTGTCTTTGTCACGCATCCAAGGATGCTGGCATTAAGCAAGCTCACAGCACGTCATTTCTGCCTTGGGAACTATTGCTAGGTGCACTGAATTGACCAAGGGGTATTGCAGCTGGTGCTTTGCCTGGGCTAAATCTACTTCAACCATGAAGGAAGTGGTGAGGGCAATAGTTAAGAGCTTTTTTGCAGCAGTGTGATGGGAAAGGAAAGCTTACAGTCACAAGGGCCCCTTTCCAAGGGGGCTGAACAGGAAGGAGGAGAAGGAATTGTCATCTCTCAAGAGAACAAATGCAGGGAGGGGAGGGAGCGTAGGCAACTTTGGTTAATTGCTAGGTTGTGTAATGAGCTGGGGTGCTGGACAGCTGCTGTATAGTTCCCATTGTGACAGCCGCCTGGTTGGGGGTGTGCTGCTCTAGGGCATTTTAGCTGGGTTTTGTTTTTTGTTTTTAAATGGTTTAATGAGCAAGCTAAATAGCTGCAAAATTCAGAGTAGGGTCTCAAAAAGCTCACTGTCCCCCAGGCATGCATATGTATCTGGTGCTGTGCAGAAGGGGCAATGAATTCTGAACAGCCATCTACTTCCTGCTGGAGGGAGCTACCTACAGAGCTCTGCTACAAAGAAAAGACACCAAAGAGTCAAGATGAGCTGGAAAGTAGAGCCAGTCACTGACAACTGAAAACTGATATCTAAGAGGTACTCCAGTCTCTGCATCTCCTCTTAAACTCCAATCTTAGCTTCTGAGGCCTTGATTAGTGCATAAGAGATGTTAAAACAGTAACCCTCTCTTTCTGATAGGCACCAAAACATGGCACTCGTGATTTCAGTAGACATGCAGTGGTTGTATGGAATCTCATCCTCTCTGAGTCATAGTCCTCTCTGAGTATTGGCCTATTAAGGCCACTGAGATGATTAAGAAATTGGAATATCTGTCATAAAAGGAGAAGCTGAGAGACCTGTGGTTGACGTTAGCCTGGAGAAGAGAAGGCTCAGGGGGGCTTTATCAATATGTACCAAGTTCTTGGTATGGGTGGGAGTAAAAAGATGAAACCAGACTCTTGGTGGTGGTACCCAGTGACAGGACAAGATGCAAGGGCGCTACTTAAAATACAAGCAATTCCACTTAAACATAAGGAAAAACCTTTTTGCTCTAAGGGTTGTCAAAAACCAGAACAGGTTGCCAAGACAGGTCATGGGGTCTCCATCCTTGGAGATACTCAAAACCCAATTGGATTACTTTCCTGAGCTCTAGATAACACTGCTTTGAGCTGGGAAGTTTAGACTGGATGCTCTCTCTCTCTAGAGATCCTTCTACCTCAACTATTCTGTGGTTTTGTGGTTCTGTGATTCTCTGGTATTCGTTCTATGCTTCTGGGTCCAAAGAAGCCTGAATAAAGTATGAGGTTCTATTATTACTGGTGTGCATTAAGTAAGTGACCAAAGTAAGGCCAATGATACCTATATGGCACTACAGAACACTGATCAGATTTCACAATCTTATTTCTAAACCTACAGAGTTACATCAGTACAAAATTATGTGCAAATCATACTTTACTGTTATACATTCCTTTGAAAGTGCTGTCCCTTTCCATCACACGTGCTACTGTACATTTAAAGATTGGTCTAATGGTGGACTCTCAGCTGTAGTCTGCTTAAGCCACAAGAGCCAGGTCTCTTTTCAGTATAGAGATCTGAGCTGGCATCTATTCTTTGTAGTATTACAATAATAGTCAATCATCTTTGCAAGCAATCTTGATGCTGATGCAGGCAATCTTTATGTTGATCCCAGCTTTGTGATCTAACAACTGTCAGAAACACCACTCAGAAGTAACTCAGTGTTTTTTAGCAGGAGGTGCTGTTCGATTATAATTCCAGTAAGAAAGGCACTCAGACCCTGAAAAGGATCATTTAAAATGCTATATGCCAGACCCAACATTATAACAGGAGAGAGAATAGTCAGGATAATCTTACATCTGTTCAGATGGTGGGAACCCCAAGTTCTGCAGCATTGAACAGGCACCTATGTGCTGATCAGGGCACAGCATGCTGTGCAGACCTGGTCTATGGAAGGGTTACCCCATTTTGGTCATTTGAACTATCACAGGATTTTCTTACAGGAAAACAACTCCATTTGTACTGCCAAAAAGAAAGGACATTCACAAGAGAACTTCTTGCTGCACTGTTAGATAAAGGCAAGGACACGCAGGTGGCATAATTACTGATAGCAAATGGGGGCTGCCTCCAGGCTCTCTGTTACAATTAGCTGGCTAAGTTTATCATACAGCCAAGGAATATTCACGGCACAACACAGACCTGAGATTAAGCTGTACATGCAGCACAGCACAGGTTAACTGGTACATAGATCACATTCCTCAGTGCACAATGGCCAGGATCATTGCACTGAGATACATGATATTACCTCCAGTCCTCATTCTGCGGATCAGTTTGCAATATACTTAACAAAAGAAACAAGTTTACAGGGGTTATCTCATACTAGGTAAACCCGAACCCAATTAGATTCAGCTGCTGAGAACATTTCATAAAAACAGTTCTTATAGAACCCCAGTAGTATTTCCCGTTACTCATAATTTTCAGTAAATGAAGAAAGTGCTTCATTCCGAAAGCACCCCTGCTTTAAGGTGAAGAGCAGGTTTATTCATAATTTAGGCTTTGGTCTAGATTTGCACAGATCCTGTCAGAATTGTAGACACGTATCTGCACTTCCCTGAGGCTGAGTATTTCGTTATCATTATTTTAGGACCTGTAGGACCAGCAGCAGAATATATACTATGTAATGTAGTAGTAGCTCCATTCCAACGGCACAAGCGACGGATTGCAGTTAATGTTGTCACAATAGTGGTGTGCCCATAGATGGCAGTATTTCCTAGTTCTTATTTTGCAGTACTAGTGATATTTGCGTTTTCTGTATCTTTTGCCATCACAGATGTTGTTCAGTAAGGACATAAACTCCAACCCCAAAGACAGTTAGAGAAAAGTTGTTAGGATGTATGCAAGTTCCAGTCAGATCAATTTCTATGCTAAATAATATCAAATCAGAAATGGGCCAGAGCAGTATTGTTTCTGATCGTTAAGGAATGGTTTCTTTTGTTATATATGAATGTGTATCATTGAGTCTTGATCTCAGAAGAAATCCTCTACTATGAGGGTGGTGAGGCACTGGCACGGGCTGCCCAGAGAAGCTGTGGATGCCCCATCCCTGAAGGTGTTCAAGGCCAGGTTGGACAAGGCTTTGGGTCTTTAAGGTCCCTTCCACCCCAAACAATTCTGTGATTCTGTGATAAATGTTACTGAGCGTAGATAAAGAATTTCTCTAGTTATGAACATCTCTAGATATGATACCTGTCTGAAAAAAGAAAAAAAAAAAAAAAAAGCAAGTTCTCCCAAATGTCTCTAAACATAGTCTATATATAGGAAGAATTTGTGAATGTCGTTTCAGTCCTTCTCTCCTCAAAATTCATCTGCTGTCTAGACTGTCAGTTGAGCTCATGAGTGGTACTAGTACTGAGGTGACTGGCCTTTAGCTTCAGATGTGCAGTACTAATCACCCCTTGCAAGCCTGCAGTTGCCTTAAAATGTTTTCAGGCTCTGGCTTGAGAGACACTCTCTGTGGAATCACACCAGGACTGTGACAGATGGAGGGCCTGTCACACAGCATGTGGTGAATTGCATCTATCTAGCTCTGCTCAAAGTTGGTCTGAGAGGCTCTGAGATTTTCTATGGATGAAAGTTTCTTTGTTATATAACAGATTACAAAGGAAAGGGCAGTTCTGCTTTGAGTCACTCTGTTAGCAGCATTAGCGGACTAGATCTGTGTAAAGTTGTATGCCTCATCTGAAATTAAGTTCAGACCGAGTGAGGATGTCATTAGAGGAGTCATTACCATGGTATCAGTTTAAAGGCACTGAATTATTATGTTCCTACAGGATAAGAACAAGGAATGTGGCAGAATATCTCAGAAGTTGGTAGTACCCACTTTAGGGTTATGTACAAAAGGTACCATCATGACAAAATCTGCCTTTACAGGAAGTTTAAGAACAAGCCCTCATTACTAAAGGATTATTATTCCCATAACTACTGTTTAGCAGTTAGTATCGAAATGTCTTTTTCATAAAAAGAAATTGAAATGCAATTTAGTGTTTTCAGAAATCTTTTTAATATCCCTGTAAAACAGGAAACACTTCTGCCAAACAGCTGCAAAGATGATGCACAAATGTGGAGTAACAAATAGTGCCATAAAGATTGTCTGCTAAATCCAGAATTCTGTACTACAGAAAAGACAACTTTGCAAGAATTACAGAAACATTTTTACTGAGAAGCTTTTTAAAGTTGCTGTGGTACAAAAAGTGAATTGTGCATTTGTGTGCAGTGTCATCTTGCACAGAAGTACATGTACAGTAATCAAAACCAAAATGAAAGGCCAAATAGCAAATGGAGGTAATAACATTATGAATAAAAATTTGGCTGAAGATGCTGGACAAAATTGTGCAAATAATCCTCTATATGTAATATAAATATAGTGTATTCAGAACGTGTGGAGAGTAATGCTTCTTAGAAGGCTCAAATTCAGTTAATTTAAGACAAAACATTAAATTCTGCTTATATGTATACGGATATAGGTCCAGGTTTATTCCACTGATTTAAAGTTACTCTGGATCTCTATCAGTATGTTTGAAATTTGCGTCTGGCTTACATCGTAAATCCCATTTATATCTTTTCCTCACTTCCAACGGACTGTATGAGGGCAGAAAGCAAAACATGGCTCTGGGCCTTTATTACAATTGTGTTACAATGGCTTTTTCCAAAAGCCATACTTTTAATTTGTTTAATTCCTCATTCTTTCTGAACATAAATCTCTCATCCATAATGAAAATAAACAGCTATTTTATTGTCTTGTTTCTACTGCAATTTTATAATCAAATGCTTCTTAATACCTCCTGAAATCAAGGAAGTTTTAAAATATGTACAACTCAGTTAAATAAGTGCAGTTATAATTTCTTGTGTTTTAAAATTACTCTCCCAATGCACATCTAAAAATTCTGCTTCCATATACACCACCTTCTAGATAAAGGAATTAGAAGTACTCACACAGAAAACAGCTACAATCTTACAAACATGGACAGTAGATTTCTGCTCAAATTCAAACTCACACTAACAAAAACACTTTTTACAAGAGTGATAATCTGTACAGAGAGTTATTTACTCTAATTTAAAGAAGCCAATGGAACTTCCCATAGATTTGATCAGTTCCTAGGTGAGAATTACAAGATAGTCAATCAATGGAAAGGTTCAATGGAAGACGAAATGTATGTGTGCCACAAGACACACACAGTCATTTCATTTGGTTTTGTATTGCATTCCTTTTTACATGGATTTGGAATAGAAGAATACTGACCTTACCTACAGCTGCTCATATTGCTGGAAAATATTATTATCCCGTCCAGTTATTAGAACTCTCTTGTTGCTTTGAAGACAAATAGCTAAGGGTTAAAGGCATCCTATTTTTCTGTCAGTTTCTTGATTTAAGATGTCCAGTGATGGTGGTATAAATTCATGTGCTGGAGTGATGACTGGAAATGGTTCCACATTGTTCAAGCAACCACAGGTAACCGAATTGAGTCCTTCCACACAAAAACATGATTACAAAAAATACTGATTTGCTGTCCAGAAGCCAAGAGTACACAACTGTATGTAAGGGACAACTAATCTTCCAGCAACACCAGCAGAGTCTTAGATCTCTTTAGTTGGCCTCTGAATAGTAAAGCTACTTACAAAGGCTGCTACCCCCTTGTCGCAGTACAAAAATATTTTCCTAATAATTAATATATTATTCAATAGAACACACACAGTGTCCATGACAATTTAACAGCAGTGTTGCACTTGTGGCTTGCTGTTTCTCCAAACTGTACACCGAGATTTAAATGATTTACCAAGGGGATGTTAAGCAAGGTTTTTAAATTTCTTAGAAATCAGAGCAATCTGACAGAGCATGTTGTATAACACTTGTCTGTGCTGGCTTGACGTTCCTTTAAAGCAATTGCTGAGTGGCCCCTGGAGTCCAAGGGGGATAACAACAGGGAAGAGACATGTTGCAGTCAATAGGAATCCATTGCTTGAAGTTTCTGAAGGACTTCCAGAACAAATTCATAACAGAATAGATACTGATCCTGCATACAGAGACACCAGTGTGAAACATCCAATTAAATATAACAAAAATTCTGGACTAAAAAAGATGGACTGGCTGTCATGCTGTTTTTAACACCAGCATCTTTGTAACAGGGATACAGAAATTCAGGCATTTAAGAGCATCCTCAATCTTTTTGTTCCATTACTCGTAAAAGTTCAGGAGTTCTTTTTGATTCAGTGCAGTACTTGTAGGCATGTGCTTAAATCTCACTGAGGTCAATGGCTGTTATCTACTTGCTTAATTTTAATCATGTGCTCAGTCATTTTCCTGAAGCATGTGCTTTAATACTTGCCTACAAGAAGAATTTATCCTAGTCTTGTCTTACTTTTCTTCCCACTTTCTGTTTGCTCTAAGTTGTGTTAACCTTATTTTGTCCTTTCCTGTGTGAACACACTTCGGGGGTAGGTTTAGCTCAGCACTAGAAGGACAATGAGAGGTCAGCGATTGCAAGAATTCAACTGAAGGCTGCAGTTTTGCAGGGTAGAGTCTCACCCATTTCACTGGTGAGCTCCACTTTTCTTTTTGCCCAAAGAAGAAATGTATCTGTACTATATTGGTGCTCTGAAGTGAATTTCAAGTGCCTGCAAGCTACATGTAGAGGTTATTTTCCTTTTTTTTTATTTTTTTTTTTATTTTTTCTTAATTTCAGTTAGCCAGTAAGGGACAGATCTTCTATATTTAAATATACACACCATTTGTATGCAAAGCTGTCATTTTCCTCATGAGAGGGCTAAAATTCAGCTTTGACCTAGAGATTTATCAAAGCATGAGAATATGTACCACAAATGGAAGTTTTTTGAGATCACAGCCTAGTTAGAATATTGAGAACTTACCTTAGTTTGGATCATGCCAAAACGCTGCTCTCTCAAATCTCTCACTATGTGCTTAATGTTGAACTATCAGAAGAGAAAACAATTTTTATTTTATTGATGTTCAAGTTATGAAAAAAGACTTGAACATGTTCTGTTGGGAAAGCTGGGGCTCAGTTCTTCTACAAGTAGTATATTTTTAGTTATCATCTCTGTTTTGTGAAATAACAAAAGCAGCATTTATTCCATTTTGTTAGGATTAATTTCTACCAGGAGTAACATACGTAGTAAGATACCTACATATGTTGTTGACATCTATATCAGTAATATTTATATTTACTGTAATATTGAACAACGATCTGTTTGATACTTACACATAGATCTTTTTCTATATAGCTCAGCAGAATTTCAACACACAGCAAAACTCCACTTCTTCCAATCCCAGTACTACAGTGAGCAACAATAGGTCCTGTCCTGTGAGCTTTTCTCATGTAGCAAATAAATTTTACAAGCTGCTCAGCCAGTTTGGGAGTACTATGGTCTGGCCAAGTGGTAAACTGCAAATGCCTTATAATTCGCTTTTCTTCTGTCTGGAAGAGAAAGCCAGAAATCCTTATTGACTGGAAGCTTAGTAATATAGCTATATAAATTCAATAAAAATGCAAATAAATACAATTAAAGTAAATAAATACAAATAACAATTTTGTTCCCTGTTGTTTATTATGTTAAAAAAGTTAAATGAAAAAAAAAATATAGTATTGTATTATACTGGTAAAGACTTCCATTGTAAAGACCTGAGTCCAGCCAGTAACTCTTCAGCAAATATGATTTTTTAGGTAACTGAAGATCTTCAGTATAAAAGAATCCAGGAACTGTAAGGACTGAAGCTTTCCAAAGTCCCAGTTCGCGTGGCAGTGGATTCCTATTGACTATGTTAAACTGAATACAAAAGGCCTACCTAGATTTTTGCCATTAGAAGAATTCGAATGCGTGCCTGGATTTCTGCTGAAGTAAACCTATGATTCTGTATTAATTTGATACTGGTCCAGGACAAATGTTGCAAAAATAACATGTTCATTGAAACAAGATAGCAACCCAATCACATATAACAGCCAATCTTCCTATCATCTTTTGGATAGACCCATATCAAATTACTATGTTTTATACTCAGTGACATAAGGTGAATTGTGTTTCCTTAATATAAATAGCTGTCTTGTTAGGAAAACAGATACTAAGTTAGTCTGCCACAAGTAAGACTGTATAAATGATTCCATTAATCAGTCTGTCCCACAGAAATTTCTGCAATGTTTTGTTTCATATGGAGGTGAGACTGATGGACTTGTCCCAGTTTCCACGTCCTTACAATTGGGTTCTGTATTTTTTAGTTCTTCAAAACTAAGTTGTTCGTTTTTTAGTTTCATGTGTGTTCATGTCTTTTCACAAATGAAAAAAGTTATCATTCCTTTTAAATATTAGGATGAAAGCCACCTTCTATAAATCATTCCTTCCATCCACTGTTACAGAATATGAACCCACTCAGGCAGCCCTTACTGATCTGATTTGATAAGAACAGTAAGCAATACTGCAAAATACTGAACACAGCAACTCTGTAGTTATTAAAGGACTAACTCTTGGACTTTCTCACCCAAGTGTTTTTAATATTGGATCCATTGCTTGTGCAATAAGCAAAGCAGCAGTATTTCATTTACCTTAATTTCCTTCCTGTTACTCAGACTTTTACATTCCTAAAACTGTACTGAGCAGATGTTACAGAAGAAACAAACAATAATACCACTATTTAATCATGTGAGATAACTAATCAATTTCTTTGTATATGAAAGTATTAACTAGACTCAACTTACCTGCTTGTTGATCATTTCTATTATTCTAACTACGAAGTATTCCAGAATCTGGTAACTGTCTAGCCTGAGATGGAAGTTAGCCAAGTCTATGGAGTCATGTGGAGGTTCAGGCCAGTATCGATGGCATTTCACTTTTCCTAGCTCTGCTTCTTTCATCATCATGGCAATCACATCTGACTCACTCTCCCAAACCATCTGCCAGAAATCCGCCATGGTGGAAGGCAAAGGCCCTTGGGTTATAATATAGAAATGTTCCTCTTCTCCAACTTTCATTCTAATATAACTTGCATTAATGTAGCCATTGTTTTCTCCCAGAGGAACTCGTGTCTTATCATCTGGACAGAAACAGAAAGTTGCTATTTCAGCTGTAGATCTGAAATGGAGCTGTACCATACCTAGCATCTAGGAGATGGGGAACCTCAGCCCCTAGCGGTGAAGTATGCCTCTGGTTTTCAGAACACATTTGGCTAGCAGGACTAATATTAATCATTCTTAATAGTAATTCCTGGAGATAAATTGTATGGTTAACTGCAGCTTTATTTCTCTTAAGGTACTTGCATAACAGTCTGACAGTCCTTCTAATTACCTTAGAATTATTGGCAGTAATTCAAAATAGCGTATTCAACACTGCTATGAGTGTATGGCATGGGAACATTGTTGCTGGTTATAAAACAAGAAAATTTTAAGAATCTGTACTTGAATATAGAGAAGTAACTGTGACAAATTTTGCATATGTTGTTCTGGTCCTGCAGTTTACAATGACATCAAGGGTTCAGAAAGTGTTCTTCTGTCATGATACCTCTCAGGGAACCAATTGGCAGTAAATTGGAAATTGGGTTTTGAAAATCCTTGTTAACAACACTCATTCAGCTCTTGGATTCAAATCTTCCTTCTAAAATTACTTCACATCAGTGATGAAACTTGTTTCTGACTTAGATCAGAGCTGAGCAGCTGAAAGATCTGTTTGGTTATTCAGCTTTCAAATATTTCCGAAAGAATCTTGTATCTTTTCAAGAACTACATAACTCCATGATTTCCATTGTACTTTTCAGCATTCTGCTGTGTCAAAAGCTGTAGATTTAAAGAACTGCTACTATAGTTCAAGCTACACTTGCCAACACAACTGTAGCAGATCACTATCTCTGAGAAAGAGAAAAGGAAGCACTAAGACAGCTGCCCCCCTGCCAGACCAAGTCCTGCCTTGTGGATGATGATACTTCAGAAAATTACTTCCTGTGCAATGCAGACATCCTTACGTCAACTCTTCGTTTCTCAGAAAAATCTTAACACACTTCATTATTAGTGGAGCTCTCTGTAGCAAAGGTTGTGGTGGGATTTACCTCCTACATCCCAGTGTTATAGCTGTTTTCTGGTTTCCAGTGTTGTTCACCGAACGTATGTGCTTAGTGTGCATACTTACATGGAAGAATATCCTGATATCTGTTTTTATCCCTGTTTTCTTGTGCTTTGCCAATTCTGCAGTCATCTGTTGGTTTCACATGTTCTAAAGCCTAGATTAAAGATAAATAGTCAATCCATGTTCATATCCTTTATGAAGAACTACAAAGTCAGCGTGAGTAAACTTTACTGTTGTATGTGACCCAAGACTGGTAAGCAGACTTCTTAAAGAAGAGAATCAGCATACCGTTCCCTAAACTGCTATGCGAGGAATTCAAATTGCCTAGGGTTTTCTTCAGTCTGCACAAAGTTTCTGGAGATTTCCAACCCATGTCTTCAGCCCCCGTAATTACACATCCCCATTGTATAGTGCTGTAAAACAAATGTTTGGAATAGTGCCTTGGCCAAACATCAGCATTCATAATCGATAACATGCAGACTGAAGAACCAACTATAGCACTGTTAACAGATAATGAATGTCAATGAGTACTTTTCAATCACAGAAGAAGCAGTGGATACAGGGAACAACATCAATGATGTTAAGTGCAAATCATATGGTCCTAAGTACTTCATAGCAAATTTAGGGGAACACAATGCAGTGTAGCCAGGAAGCAAGAAGGCGCAAGTTAATTTCATTTACAGTTTTGAGTTACCTTCACTCTTTTTTTTTTGTTTACCTTTTCGCTATGCATTGCACAATGCTCAGCCCTCACATTATGCCACTATACAGTGTATATGGACTGAAATACATTTGACAGTTAAGATCTTCATCGGTTACTACAGCTTTTACTCAGAAAAAATATCCATTGACTTTGGTAACCTGTGCTTTTCGTGTTAGATCTTTATGTTTTATGAGCAGATGCATGACTCAGCTCATAGCATACTATGCCTACATCTGGAATGGAATGAAGGGAAATTAGTACACGTTCTCGAGCTCTTGGCAAAAGTCAACAAATCCTATACATGTGAACCTGTGCTATTTTTTACCCAGAAAGTCAGCCATAAGCCGAGTGAGAGAAATTGATAATACTCTAAATACTATGGAAAAATAGTTGTAATCTATTTCACTGGTAATGAGTGCATCCTTTAATGAAAATTTTGGCATTGTGTTGAAGAATTATGAAACAATCTTTCTTTGGGAATTTGCTGATAACCCCCAATACTGAGTACTCTATATATATACACCAAAACAAGAGATTTTATATGCTTTCATAATTTTACATTTTTCATAATTTATTTGCCATCAGATGTAGTTGTGTATTTTCATTATTATGTATGTTACTTTCTAATTTAATTGCACAAAGTCCCTGACCTCAATAGCATCTTGTGGCAATGAATTCCATGGATCACTGGAGCACTGCGTAAAACATTTTCCTTTCATTGACTAAGTGTTTGGATTTCTTGCTTTAATGCAGCCCGTAGAATAGTTCTTGGGCAGATGTTCAGGAGAGCTGAAGGGGCAGTAAGAAGTTAGTCAATATTAAGGTGATTCTTATTGTACTTTTATGTATTTATTTTCCATTCCATGTGGGCAGGATCTTTGGACAGGAAACAGTGTAAGCCTGACCATGTAGAAAAAGGGAGATCCAGATAATGTAGCATCACCCAAAAAGCAAAGCAGACACCTGACTGAAATAGTCCTCTGAGAAAGTGGAGTCAGTGAAGATATACAAATGCATCTCCCATAAAGTATGTTGAAGGCTGCTAAAAGTCACTTAGCTCTGCTAAACACTCAGGTCTTAAAAATGAATTACACTTTACCATGAACTCTTTGAACACCTCTTGATTCTCAATCTGTGACTGAAGGCCTCGAATAAGACCTCTAATGCCAGTCCTCGGACATACTCCTGTCAGTGATGGTTTAAAATTAATTAAGTGAATCAGTTCATCTTCAGAAACGAAGGCTCTGCCTATATATCAACAAAAAAAAACAAAGGAGTTTTTAATGATTATTGTTCATAGCATAAATCTTGGCTTTAAAAACCAGAGGGCTGCAGTACTTGAGTATATTTTGGCATATTCTGTGTAAGTGAAATGTAAAAAAAAATATATATATATATATTTTTTTTGGCTTACTTATTTTCACAGCAGAAAGAAGAGTAAGTCAGTACCATGGATACAACCAGCAACATGTTTTGTGGAATTTGGAAGTAGATCCAACTATTGCAGCTTCTTGCTTTGTATGGTTTCTAAACACAGTCTGTTCAAAATAAACTGTTGTTGCAGAATTGTAAACTTTAAAATTAGCTTATATCGATATAGGAGACTCTGGCCACTTCTTCACAGGAAATCATCTTCATGTTTCCAGCAGTTTCCTGAAAATTAGTATTGCCATTCCCCTCTGCTACAAATAATTTTTCCTCCCTGAAGTAAGAAAGTATCTTCTGTTCTCTTCATCTTATTTCACACTCTCCTTCAAGAACAAGATGTGAAGTATCTTTGATGCACCAAAACCAGGATTCATTTTTACTAATTAGCTCATCCTGAAGTATATGTTCTAATGTAAAACTTGACAGGTTAAGACTAAGAAGATGGATAAACATTTAAGTCTCCAGAAATATCCCTGTTCTACTAGAGCAATTGAAAAAGGCGTACTTCTTCAGCAACTTCTGTTACTTCCATAGAATAAAAACAGTAGTTTCTTTTGTAGAAAATAGCAGTTCAAGGCAGAGGAATTAAGGAATTTGTCTTTACAGCCTTGAGTGAGTGTTGTCAAAGAAAGCATGCCAATTGTTACAAAGAAAACCTGATGTGTTCCACAGTTTGCCATAGGCTGAAGACAAAGAGCAGTGTTCTCTGTTTTTTTTCTTGCAGGATATCATCTCTACCTTTAACTAACCTTCATTGCAAAAGTGTTGTGCTTGCTGTCCTTGTGTCTTGGTTTACAACTGGCACCCACCTTGCCTGAGCTTCTAAGACACTTTGTTCACTTTCTGTTCTCTGCCCTTCGCAGATGCAAGGGTGTTTCTGTTAACAAGTTAGCTGAGAGTGCCAGTGAAGACAAATCCCCCACTCTAGAGAGAGCTATTTCCTATACACATCTCTTTCTTTTGCTATTTGTTCATCAGAGTTAGACTTCCGGGTCATTACAGTCCTGGCAGGAGGAAATCACCAGCTTTTAAAACATCCATAGTTTTGCAGTTAGAGTTTGAGCCTAACTCACTACAGATTCACACACCTGTAATTTCATTGCTGTTACATCTATAAGATGAAACCTCTTTTTGATCCTACTTTCCACTCCTAATTTCCACTCCTGAATAAAGTGCCTCAGAGGACTTAAATCATATTCCAATTAAGTTACTTTCATATGACCAAAGCCTCAAGTCACGTTGCTGTTACGTTGGCTGCTATGCTGTTTTTAAGCATTGAACTTTTCTTGTAATTAAGAGAAGCCCTTCTTAGTATTTTGAACAGAAAGGTGATTTAAATAAACTAATCATGAACATCCAGTGAGTAGTGATTAAGAATACTGTGGACACCTTTATTCAGCTGCGGATCCAGACATTAATTCACAGGTGAACTTTGAGTTGTAGAGGAGAAGTAATGGAAAGAAGACGAGAATGATGTCAAGGACCTATCATATCTGGTGATAATGACCACATTTTATATATTACTGGAATTTGTTCTTAGTTCTCAACACCTTCTTTGACATTGCCTTTCATATATGAAAGAGGCCTTCTACCCTATTCAGTTTGTTTACTGTATCTCTTGCAAGATAAACCATCTGCTTTTATTGTATTAATTTTAGGCCAAACTAAGAATTTTAAGTTTTCAGTTACGCACTGGGAAATTCCCATAAATTTTGAACTAAACTTCAATGTTCACGTTTTTTTCAGCCAATGCGTCACTTATTTGCACTATCCAGTAGTGCACGATTTGAACAAATGTCATGATGTTGCTCAAATAAATTCAGTAATTTTCTTTTCCTCTTACTTCCTCACTTTGCGCACCTAACCAAGTATAATTAATGTACTGAGATATTTTCCTTTGGGGGAGGAACATGATATATAACATTACAAAAGAAAAAACAAGCATAAAGTTGCCCATCCTTTGGGAACTGGAGCTCCAAAGCAGAGGTGCTTGAAGTAGTGGCAAGTAGATGGTGGCCAGTAAGGCTGCCCTCCCTGCATTCAGTTAATTATACTCATCCTCATGTTCTTCCCTCCCACAGTTCTCCAAACAAGTTGGAGAGCTCCTATGTAGGCTGCTTTCTTGTGGATGTTACAAAGGTTTGATGGCCTCCATACGTATCAGAGGTTAAAATTGTGTCCTGAGTGGTCATGCTTTTGAGAAACAAAGAGGAAAGTCTTAGCTTATATAGAAGGGATTAGTGTTGATCCCACTGTGCATATATGGAGGAGCTAGCTTATTACATGAGTGATACAAGAAGTTTTTGCATGGTTACTTCTAGGTAGGATGGAAATCCTGTGGGGCATATCATCATCTTCATTGTTCCAGCTGTCTGACTCAGACTGCTGACTCTGTCTTCTGCAACCTTCGCATCCTGCATATTTCTGTGATCTGTAAAAAAGCATTAGTTGAATGGTTTTATGAAGTGGCAGAAGCTGTGTACAAAGGTTTTCTTTTTAATCTATTTTCAGTTGAATTTGAACTTTCTTGAACAACTGTTTTCAAGAATTACTGTGAACTCTGAAGAGCCTAAGTTCAAGGAGTATTAAACTAATATAAATACTCCTGTATTTTGCCTGGATCACTATCTGCCTATGGTATTTTATTTTTTTCTGAGAGATGAGCAAATAACTTGTATAAAAAACTACCAGAAAACATCCTTGAAAGTAAAGTTTCTCACAGTTATAGACAGTTTTTCATGTATGACCCAGATTTTTAGTTATTAGGTGATCATAAGAAATATTAACAAGGTAGGCCTATTTATTTAAGGTATTCAGAGAATTTTAGAGCACTTAAATATTTTAGGTAGATAATAGGCCTACTGTTCAGAATACACCAATGCTGTATGCAGAATGGAACAAATATCCCTATAGTAGCTAACTCCAGTACTCTGAAGACCTAATATTTAATTATTTGAATAGGCTTAAGCTTACCATAATCTTGTATAGGATAGAATCATGTATGATCATAATACATAGTGTAAGAAATAGTAAAAGGTACTATTAAATTATTACCTTACTCTCCATCTTAAGTAGCAGCTTTGCAAATATTAATAATCACTGAGGGCTGTTCAAGTTATATAAGGGTTTTGCAAGTAGAAAATAGGACTACCAGAAAGTACAGGTAATAAAGAGATTCAGAACACAGAACAGGGAGCAGAAAGCTAGTTTGTCTTGCTAGTAGAAAGCAAGACAACCAGAAAAGCTACAAGTTATTCTTATGTATAACTTTGTATTAGCCATAGATGCGTTAAGCATCTTGCACATAGAACAAGGTAATTCAATAGCAATCACACCTGATTACCTGGTATAACACAAGATAATATTAGTGATGAGATAAAAGCAAGTGGCACTGAGCCTATGTTCACATGGATATTCTCACTTGCACATGCTCTCAAAGGTTCTTTCAATCTTGTTCTCTGTAAGCAGGTAATTTAGGGAAGATTGTTGCCCCTTAAAGATTGGCCAACTACTCTTCTTAGGAAATTTTAGGTTTTAAATGTAAGTGTTCATTCCTTTTTATCATTTACAGCCCATATAAATAGAAAAGAAGACAATCATGTTTCATATATTCTGTATCATTGCAGTAAACAAAGTTGTCCATGTCTTATCAATGCTACATTATTCTTTGATTTCCCATTCTACTATACAGCTGAAGTAAAATTCTTCTCTTCTTGTACTATGTATCGATATATTTTCTTAGGAGTAATACCCTCAAGTTATCTTGAATCTCAAGCGTCTGGAGTTCAATATCTGCATCACTACAGCCATACTAGCACAGGGTCTACACCAGGCTGCAGGACCTGCTGGGAAAACTCAGTAAACCCCTGCCCACACCAACACAGTAGCACTTCCCCGTGCTCACCTCCTCCTACCAAAGGCATATCTGCATGAGCTTCAGCTACACCTAGAAGCTTCCATTTCATTTCTCCCAGTAGCTGTGTGGAAGCTGTTTAGCCACTCCTACTGCAGATGGAGCTGCATTTCAATAGAACTGTATTTATATTATTTGGAACATGAATATATTTGTATACCATATCCAGACAGGTTTGAAAATAGAAGAGTAAGCTATCCATGATTTTTATTTTAGTAATGTTACTCTGTTTGAAAGACTTACCTGTCCGAAGTGTTACTGATGATATCCTGATAGTCTTGTCCATCCAATTGACCTTGCAGAGGGAAACCGTGCATGCTTTCTGGACCCTGTAAATATAAAATCAGAAATAGCTGTAAAAAAAAAAAATAAATCAATACACAGAAACATCAAGGATGTAGTCAGTGACTTTCATCAACATTTTTTCACAGATCTGACAAAAATGTATCCTTTACTCAAGAAGGAAAGGGAAAGTAAAGTAGTTTCTACTTTTAGGAAAAAACAAAGTCTATACAACTTTGACTTAGCATTAAAGTATCTACTCAGAATAAAAAGTCACATCAGCTTTTTATATTTTTGAGCTTCATAACAATGCTGTCTTCAGACACCTCTACAACCTAGCATACACAGCTAAACTTTGAAAAGGTTTGTGTTAATTATATCCTCTCTGATCTCATAAAGAAAACATGATCACAGAAGTTGTGAGTCACACTCTGCTCCTCACCTCCCAGCTCTTAGCAGTAGAAAGCACCAGTGTTTGAGTTAGAATGGCTGGTAATAATTTCCCTTTTTATCTCAGACACAACGAGGCCAGCTGTTAGGAGCAGGGTGCAGCTGCTCTACAGAAGAAGCACTCAACTGAGAAGGCAGACCATTGATTGCCCTCCAGATGGAGTAGAAGCAATAGTACTGGTGGCTGTTTTTCAGTCCTAGAGAATGACAACTGGGTCCTGCATTTAGATAATGATGCAGGACATCTGTCTTTAGTATGTGGAAGTGGCTCCTTCTCAGCTGTAACACTTGACAGAATTATTTAAATTTTAATTCACAGTGGTGCTTCTTCATCTTCTTTCCCTGATTAGTATTCCAGATGCACTCAGAAACCACCCTAGCATGTTACGTAGTATTGACTACTGAATACCCCACAGAATCTTAACAGTATCTGCCACTTTTTTTTTTTTTAATTTATTTAATCTTTTGCTTTTATGCTTGTATTTCTCCATTAGAATATGGGAATTCATGGCTGCATACTTAATCATGAATTCATTTACCCAGTTTCTGCATCTACTGACTACCCAGACTGGAGAACACAATATGGATTTCAGTTTTCTTTTTTGCTAAGGAAAAGTATTTTACTGCTGCTGTTTTTTTTGCATATTTTTTTCCAGTAGCTTGTCATTTTCTAAGCTAAATCTTTGGAGTAGATGGCAGCTGTGCTCTATAAAGTAAAGCATAGATTATTTCTATTCATAGGAGACAGCTAAAGACAAGCTGGAAATAGTGAAGAATGGAACTAATGGAACCAACTCAGCAAAAAAGTTTAGCATATGCTTAAAGTTAGGCATGTGCTGTCCTGAGCTAGATGGACTTAACTATATACTTTGATTATATTGGTTGAGGCAAGATTTGGATGCTTGTTTGTTTGTTTTCCTCTGGAGAATAAAAAGACCTATATTTATCATATTTCCTGAGGGGAGTTTTTACAGTTGTAAAACTTAAAAGTGATAGATGCTGTAAAATTTGAAGTAGATTGTTTTGCAGGACTTACTAAGATTCAAAAGCAAGACCATGTTTGAAGAAGTTTGGGGCCTTGGGCTTACAAATATTAGTCAAAATACAGTTGAATAACAATCTTTCAATTTATATTTATTTTAAAATACAGAAAAAAGGTAAAATTAATAAATCATTTATTCCAATATTATGAAGTATCAGAATGAGACTTGCTTATGCAACCTTCCTTCACCACCTCTCTGAGGTGTAGTTCTTGCCTGCATCACACCAAACCCACTTTGTCAACAAACATATGAGTACGTTGCCCGGTAACTTCTAAAAGCCGGATTCAGATTTTACCTTGCTGCACATCTGGCTGGATTCTTCTT
Source organism: Cygnus olor (assembly GCF_009769625.2). Taxonomy (NCBI): domain Eukaryota; kingdom Metazoa; phylum Chordata; class Aves; order Anseriformes; family Anatidae; genus Cygnus; species Cygnus olor. The sequence continues at coordinate 18,956,294 of NC_049175.1, forward strand.
CCTTGAAAGTGCAAACAGACTGTGCTCCTAGGCTTCTCTCAGAACTGTTGTCATCTAAATACAGAAAACAAAATTAAAGTAAAATGCCTGTGAAGTGTGAAAATGTAAATCAGTTTCTTCAGTGCCATCTACACCAGAGTACTTTTGGTCTTGAAATAGGCACTGAGATACAGCGCCAGAAACTGGCAAAAAATATCCAGGGGCAAAACAGCACAAATGCCATATATCGCTGCCGAAGGAGCCAGCATAATTCATATGGCCAGAAGATGCACTGCAGTAGACCTCTGTATCAGTAGAAGTTACAAAAACCCTGTAACGGAGTCAAACCTAGTCCATTCCTTTGCAGTGCTAAGGGACATATGCCATAGATGTGATATGTTGCCAATGCTTCTATAGTACCGTTGGGTTTTACTGGTCCAGGAAAAGAGTTTAAACTTCACAGCAACTGTGTAATTTACAAATGTCATGTGAGACCCAAATAAGCATCCCCATGGCTAGTTCCTTGAAGTTGCACAGCCAGAGAAAAGCTTAGTCTTAGTGAAATGAATGGTAATGCTTCTACAGCCCTTGATAGGGCTAGAGCTTTAATTAGCCTTTTTATACCTTCATGTCCATCCTACTTTTGCATCATTTACCCTCAAAATTAAACTAGAACTGAGATGGGACAGTGAACATCATGCTTCCAGGCTTGTGTCAAGCACAGTTCTCTCATCCTTATGGAAAGATGCTTTAAAGCACTAGTTGTATAATACAGGTTGATTGTTGAATTCTGAAGTGCTGGGAAAGAAAAAGGAAACTTTAAATAATCCACTCTCTTTATTTACTTCAGATTCATCAAAGTCAGCCTCTTTTGACAGTCCCACTGTGGCTGTCCCAGAGTCCTCAGCTGCTAAGGACTCACAGCTCCTTCTCCCCAGCTCTGCCTGATGATCCACCTGGCACCCCTTCCCACCCTTGTTGGTACAACTCTTCTTTTGGAAAGCTTTGCTCTTGAGTCACATAGAGTAGCTTCCAGTAAGTGAATGACTGTCCAGAGCTAATGGCACAGGCTAGAAGTTGAAGAGAACTAGGTTCATTCTTGTAGTCAGATACTGAAATTCAAGAATCGAGATCCTTGAACCATACAGGCATCTGCTCCCTGAGAGCAGAGTTGCCTAAAATACCTGTGGAGGTAAGTTTGCATCAGTAAAGTTGACAAGATGCATAAATGTTTGCTGTGAAACATGTCCAAAATCCAGAATCTACTGTATATCTCTCCTTAGTCTGCCTGGGAGAAAGCAGATAGCAATCTTCTTCTTACATGGGAAGATTTGAAACAAAGCCTTCAATTTCTAACCACCAGGCTAGAAGGTATTTTAAGGTGGAATTCTTTATTCATCCCATTGAAGCTTCTCCACGTTGTAGGAAACATTTCAGTATTCAAAGAAATTGAAAGTTGAGGAATAGAAACCCGTAATCTATTGGTAATAGTATACCCTTGCTTCCACTCCCAGCTGTAATCAGTATTTTAATTCTTGTATTCAGCAGGGCAGAGCCTGCAACAGAGGTTTCTTCCCTCAGAGTTAATCAGCTCCCTAAGTACTGCTGCATGCAGGCGTGCGGGTGCTCAAACTAACAGCAACCAGCCTGGGAGCAGAGGTTTCTGAGTTTGAACGTGAGCAAGTACAAAAGGAAGAGGAGTTGCCTGCTAGACAGAAGCTGTTGTGCTTCTGAGAGATGAGGTAGGACTGCTAGGATGTGAAATTCGTGGGAAATAGATTTTAGCAGCTGGGTCACTAATTGGCTCCTGTTCCCTCTGTGACTTCTATAAAGCTGGCTAAAATCAGCAGACACCAAGAACCATCATGACTTAAAAGCATAAGTTGAGTTAAAATATCTCTGAGGGTCTTGGGCATTCCTTCCCTGTGGTCCTGTGTCTTGGATAGCCTAGCCAGAGCTGCAAATCAGGGCAAAGAACTTGTCTGTGTCTACAGCTACGAATCAGAAGTAACTGTAAAGTTAATAATATTAAATTGTTTAGCTAATGGGAAAACTGAGTCTAGGCACCACATAATCCCACTGTTAATATGTAATGAGTGGATGAAGCTACTTACTGGGCTCTGCTTTTGTGTTTGGAGGGGAAGGTACATTATTGCTCTGGTTGCCTGCATAAGCCGCACGTGAAGCCATGCTTCGGCAAACAGTGAGTTGAACAGTGCCTCGAGCCTTGCGCAGCAAATCTATAACAGTTTGGCGTGGTAGACCAGACACTAAAGTGTCATTCACCTAAAAAATACAATGATAAAATAAGATTCCTGTAACAGAAAGCTTTTTTAACATATAATCCATCATTGTGCACGCTTTATGTATCTTCCCTGCATCTCACGTCTTCTCTCTCCCTCCTATTTTAGTGACTTGCTTGATCTTCCCCTCTCTGCTTCTTTATAGCATGACTGCTAGCAGCACACTCCAGAAGTGTAGTCTGCCTCTCTTTCAGGGCACTGAGAGGGCATCACTTCTCCTACTCCTCACATGGAAGAGGGAGAAGGAAGGTAATGAAAAATAGAAAAGCAAAATAAATTTAAAAAGTTTAAAAAGCTTTCTTCCCTCTTGGAGAGGGAAGAAAAGTGAATTTGGAGTTAAAAAAAAAAAAAAGAAGTTTGGTTGCTAAGAGGTTGTTAGGACAGTAGGAATTTACAAGTTCAAAAGCCCTAATTCCAGTGCTTTCTGCTTGTCTTGATACTGGCAGCGATGCCAGGTTCCTTCCCGTCTCCTGGCTAGCTGTTATGGGCACGCTTGGTCAGCTCACTCTTGTTTTCTGGCCTCTTCATGTGCAGTCCTCACTGGGCCCAGCAGCCCCCTTCTCACTGTAGAGGGGCCCAGGTCCACACCAGCTGAACTGGTCAGTGAGGGTGGGGGGCCCAGAGCAGCCTTCTGACCCCCAGGAGTCCAGTGACACCATCTTCCACCTCTTGCTGTGCCGGCAACTTCAGGTTTCTAGTCTGAGCAATTTTTATGCTGAAGAGGATGCTCTTTATAGAGTAACTTGAGAAAAAAAATAGGCCAAAATGATGAAGAACAAGTCTTACCTTAAGTAAGATGTCACCGACTTGCAGCCTCCCATCCAGATCTGCAATGCTGTCTGGACTGATGGCTTTTATTAGGATAGCCCTGCCATTTCTGCCGCCTACCAGTGCAAATCCTAGGCTTCCATTTTCTGCTTTTTCCAATTCAATCTTAATAACTAAATCCTACAATACAAAAGAACACAGTTGGAGTTTATTCAGGGTTCTGTTTTATTTGCATTTTTAATGTGAAGTAATTCTATTGTGCTTTACAGTCCGTACTGGCTGATGTAAACTGGGGGATATCTCCTTCCCTTGAAGGAACTTCCAGTGATTAACATAGCAGTTACATGTATGTAGCAAAATGAAAATAGTACATACTTATTTCCACAAGTATTTTTAATAATAGCTGGAGAGTACAAGAGCAAGGTGGTGTGCACTTACGTAATTCTTCTGTAATATATCAAATACGTTGCCTTCATTGACAGACCAGTCCCTTTTATCTCCAGCATGACAGTAACTCAGTATGTACTCCGTTCCTTTATTGTTCCATAATGAAAATCTTAACCTTGCAGCCCCAACATACCTGTCTGTTTGGCTTTAGCACTTCATTCACTTTTACAATCAGCTGCCTTTTTAGGGTCAAGCATTATGTCAGAAAGAGCAGCAACCTAGAAATGTTTATGACTTGCAGCATGACTGGTTCCAATGGTGAACATATCAACCTCAGAAATTATTGTAGTGAGTTGAACAGACAAACTATCGTGGATTAAATGGTGTGGAAGAAGCAGTGATAGTGAGGACTTAATCAAAAGTAAGAAAATTGTTCTAATTTTTCTGCCAGGTTGGAGGTCTAACTTTAACAAGAGGCAGCCCTTTCTTGCAAACCACAGCCAAGAGAAAAAGAGTAAATCTAGTCCCATGAAATATCAGTCCCAAAGTGGGCAATTTCAATTCCAAGTAATATTATTTTCCACATTGCACAAACATGAGCAATGTTTGCACTTGTAAGTCTTTTGAAGTATTGTATGCTTTGCATGGAAATTCATCCTCCTCCTGCTCCCGTGTAGTTTAGGGATTTATCATTTCAGAAATACCATTACTCTTACTAGTTGTAAATTCAAACCAGTCTGTTTTATGTCAATAGTGCATAATACTCTAAAGGTTTGGAGTAATTTTACTCTCTTTTCAAGTTTAGAATTTCAGACTGAAACATTAATCTCAGGTTTCAAGGATTGTTTTGACATTGCTGTGGAAAACACTTCCCGATTACAATTACACTTGTTTTGCCCAGAATCCCATGCTGTGGCATCTCTCTTTCCTGTGGTACTTTCTTTCTAAGTTAGGGATTAATCCTGTAAGCTAGTAAGAGTACTATGAAGACCTAATAGAGGGGCTACATCGTATGAGTCTTGCTTTTATTGCCAAGCTGTTAAAGTAGTGATGTTATACTCTGGAAAAACAGCAAGAGAAGGGTCTGACCCCAGACAGTGCTGAGCGCACGCTGATCAGTGCATGCTGAGGCAATTCACCACTTCACAGTACATTCTCCAAATGCAGTCTGTTCACATTTTCAAAGAAACCGGAGATGAAGTAAATACATTAAATACCACTATTGAAAAAAAAGCTCAATATAGTTCAGTTTACTTGATGGACCACCTTGCACTTGATAAAATTGTCACTTGCCTTGCATTCTGGAGGGTTGGGAGTGCTTTGCTGAGTACCACAGTTTGTTTCCTTCAGATGTTCCTCTGTGAAAAACCAGCAACAGTTTTTACTGGTGAAATGTTCTGTAGTATAGCACTCAAAATCATAATAGTTAGAGACATAATAAAGCATTTCATATTTGATGTGTGAAATAAAAAAAATTCCTGTGGGCTTATGCGTGTTGCTTGGTCTGTTATGCTCCTGAAGCGAGCCTTCTGCATGTCATCCCTGTAGACCCTTGGCCTCCCAGAGAGTAGTTTCCAAAACAAGCTTTAAAAGCTGCACATTACAGGGTCAGAGACACCAGCTGGACAACAGGCAATGTATACACATTTGCTGATACTCTGAGGGATGCAGTTGTGTTTACTATGAATTAATCATTCCCAGGTACTTCCAATACCATCTACCAACTTATTTATTTATTTATTTATTTATTTTTAAGAGAGGACTCGAAATTTTACAAACCCTGAAAAATCAAGTTCCTTACCGTGTTGATGTGGTAGTTGCTGTTCTTGAGAGTTCAGGTTTTCATTTGAGAGAGAAATATTGGCTTTTTCTGTCTCAGCAGGTGGCCCTAAAAACATACATGTAGGTTTGTTCGGACAGACCTCCTGCTCAGCTTCATATATCCAAGGGAATGTAAACTCTGTGCTTAGATTGTGAAACAAAGCATCAATATCCAGTATTGATGCTGTATGAGGCAGCATGAGACACTTATTATTGCATGATTAAGTCTGCCAAGTTGTGCAGTGATGTAAATAATTCTTTCATGAACTGCAGGAATATTACATCTCATTTATTGCTATATTTAAAATTGTAACAAAAACTGGAGATCCGAATGAGTCATTCCAGACCTGTGGCAGTGATCAGGCAGAGGAAGAAGCAGGGCATCTTTGTGTCCACAGAGCTGGCAATGTAAGAAGCCAGCGTGCGTTTCTTGACTTCCACCCTGCCCTCACTGCCACCACTCCCCCACCCTTTGAGTTTCACTTCACCATATATTGGTAATCTTACTTGTCTTCCACAAAGTACTCTGAAGGTATAAATTATAGAAAAGTATGCGTTTTGTTGTTGGTTGTTGTTTTGTTTCTTAAAAAATGTTCCCTGTTTCATTTGAAATTTTAATATGTATTTTTGTAACTAAGAGAATATATAAAATGAAGGCTTGCTTCCTTGTTAGCAAACTATTACAGATTTATAGATTAAATCTATCAGAGATGATAGCAAACGGAACACCAAACAACAAATTATTATAGATTCCTAAAGCCCTTTACAAAAGGGAAGAACCTTATTTTATAATAGAGGCAGAGAACTGTACCACTGTACAGTAAATATATCTTCATGAGAGAGGGATCATAGCTGGTAACTTATTTTTGAAAGTGTCTTGAGAAATCCCATGGAGCCTGCAAAACTTACTGAGCACAGATGTGTAACTAAGGCCCTACCAGGATGTGTGTTTACCTTACTTTAGTTGTACTGCAGAAACTGAGAGTACACTTAGCTTTTCCCATCGCTTGCAGTAAATTCAAAGAAGCTTGTTCTTTAGGAAGTAAAATTAGCTACTTCAGGTTGTAAAAACATACACATGGATAGTTGTCTTAGAGTAGTAGATCTGTAGCTAGCTTGCCTTGGAACAGACACAACATAGGCGTGGTAGGTGTCCCTCCCCGACTGTGCCGCTGCAGCCTCTGCTTGCTAAGATTCCTTCTACTGCTAGAGCAGTTCTGGTCAAGCCTCTGTAGTGCAGATGGTCACTGAAGTAGTTTGTCAGTTATGGTAATAAACATAGTTCCCTGATAGGAATGCTCCTATATTAAAGGAGCATTTATTATTATAGATACCGGTTTAAAAAGTTGGTCTAAGAAAATTAAGTCATGGCATCATATTAAAGAGTAGCTCAAAACCACTGGAAAACCACATGGAGAATAGTTTTCATCAAAACAGATGTTGAAATATGAACACAAAATTCCCACTAAATAATAACAAATTAAAAAAATAGAAACTGACTATCCAAACATGGATGAAAATAGAAGAATATTTTTTACAGAGAACTCTGTGTTTTATTTCTGTCTATAAAGAGCTGTCAGTTTTTCTTCAGACCCTTAATACGTTAATGAAAATGCTGAATGCCAAGTTACAATCTATTAATAAATGTTTAATGCAATGAGTCAATGCCTTATGTTTATTTCCAAAATCAGAAGCAAATGTTAAATTCAACCCCCCAAATATTAGCCTTACTTACTATTTTCTTGCTCTATAGGAACCACTGGATTGCCATTTCTGGAGGCAGAAGAAGTGAAATATGTGAGCCATTAAGAGCTGCATGCTTTGTAAAAGCACATATGAAAACTATTTCTGAAAAAGTAAGTTGTCTAAATTACAGTTCTATGATTTGTTATTCTTAATGGTGTTTTCCTAAAGAGCATTTATATCAATATATGAAATATTAGACAGCCTTTAACAACAACAAAACATTTTAATTAAATGGGTTTAGAAAAGAAAGAACACGTTACACCGTCTGTCCCAGTACAAAACTGCTTTGTGGTATATTTTGAATCAGCTTCAGTTCCCCTCTGAAGTGGGAGTGATCACTTGTAATTTCCTTTCCCCTTTTTCTGTTTATTTCCTTAGACTGCAGATTCTTAAGATCAGTGTGTGTTGCCTACTAGCTGCTTATACAGCAATAAATATAATGTGGCTGGAGTTTCTTTACCTGCTAGCACAGTGCCAGTTAATAAAACACTGATAAATGTTTGAACTACTTTAAGATTGCTGTGACAGACACTATTGCTGAATCTAGTTATCTAACTTAGTAACCCCGAAGTATGTGAATGACTATTTGACTGTAAGATCTTCAGAGGCTATTTCTGTATCCTGTGCCTCTGTCAGACTGCAGAACGCAAAGCATCTAAAGCGCAGTCAAGACCCATTGAGGGAAATTCTTTACTGCAGGTTATTCGTCAACCCTGGGATGATTTTTTTTTTTTACATGCTGCAGACTAAACGCTGGATTTTTAATACCTTTCTAAAATGTTTGGCTGTTGGAAATAACTCAGAGTTTCCCATCAGAGGTAGTTAAAGGATTCACACTGGTGTTTGAATGATGAAGTCTGAAGAGTTACAATTCGTGTTGTGTGAGTTTACCTATGCTCACATCATTCTATGTTAACTATAATTAGAAGGAGTTAAGATATCTTACTGATGTTGTGCATCAGGTTACACCTTCAGACCTCTGAGCTACAGCATTCTTCCTGTTGTTTGTCTTGGTTTTATTGTTTGACTTGTTGATATAAAATTTAGAAACCTCCTTTAACATTAGGACCGAGATTGAGTACGTTCAGATTTTGCATGTCGGCTCAGATTTACCTTGTTGCTTTGATTTGGACATTCTGGGTGGCAGCTTCACACACTCTCACTGCATCATCCAGGCTGATGCCCTCAGTCCACAGCCCACAGATGTACAGAATCTGATCTTGTGGCTGCAGACTGCCTTCCACACTGGCAGGGGAGCCAGGCACTATCTCTAGCACATAAATACCTTGTAACTTGCTTCCAGCTCCTCCTGTCAGCTTCAAGCCTAGAACAATGCAGACAAAACATCTTTTGTGACAGCATGTTTTCAATTTCACTGTCAGTGAGGTGAAGCCTGAAGGAATAGATGTGGTATTGAAAAATAGGCTGAACAAAGCACCAACATTACAAACAGCAGTCTTGCCCCAGTGAGAGAGGGAGAATGAAATGCAATTTGGTGCTAAACAAAAAAAAAAAAAGCATTGAAAAAAATGAAATGCTATTGTCCATCTGTACACTTCAGCTATTCCATAGTGCTTTATTTCACCTGATGTTGAATATCCATTTGAATAAGACTGTGTGGCATAGCAGTAACTCCGTCATTACCAGTCTGTGTAACTGCCTTGCAATCTTTAGAGTGATGGAGGGTGTGATATCAATCCTCTTTTTCAAACAGGGAATGGAGACACAGGACAACTGAGGAGATACCTATGTGGTACAGAACAGTGTTGTGCAATGATATTCAAGCAATTTCCAAACAAGCTAGTTTCTGAACTGGGAACAGGATGCTGTATCTGAGCAAATATAGCTATACTATTTCCTGGGTCTACCCAGCAATAGATATTTATCATTACTGCATTACTACAAACAGCTTCTAGTGTTTCTCTGTGTATCAATAACATAAAAATATGTGACTGCAGATCTGGCAGAAACTTCAGCTGATAAGGTGATAACACAAAGATAATTCTTCCAACAGCTTAGTTGGTCTAATAACAGATATTTATCTTCCCTTTAAGGCCCTGCCCAAAATAAAGTTCTCCATCCCACAGTCATGTTGATGGAGGAGAGCATAAAGGTGTCAAGGTCACCCAGGATCATATTGATCCAATACCACCATTGCTTATGATTATCATACCACTGCTGTAATCCCTGTCTAAAATAGCATTCGTAGTATTTACTACACACCTAGCTGTCCGTTGGCACCTTTTGTGAGAGTAATTTCAGGAATGTCATCTGGCCTAACAGCAGGACACGGATCGCTGCCAGCACGGCCAACCACAAGGTGCAGATCGGGAGGAGAGTTGTGCAGTAAAGTCAGAGCTTCATTGCATGGTAAAGATGTGACACTGATTCCATTCACCTAAATGACAAACCATTATAGTGATGTCAAAGATCTCACTGACCATCATTATACTTCTCCCTCCACCCCAAATATTGCGTATGAACTTAAATTAGAGTTCACTCTCATATTGTTGCTTTGCTGTGTCACTTAATGCCTGTGAATGTAACAGTTACAATTGCAGTAAGATTTTTTTTTAACTTTTGTTTTTCTGAATGTACAGTTTTCGTAAAAATAGCTTCTTTTTCTGAAACTTGAGGTCTTGTAGCAAAAAGCAAGGAAGACAAGTCTAATGAAACAAATTGAAGATGAACCTTAAAACACATTTTGTTCAAACACTACAAAGGACATAATTCCTGTATCCTTTGCATGCCACCTTTCTTACTACATTAATGCAGTTTATATCACTTAGGAAGTCATTTAGCGTCTCAGTTGTATTGCATTACTGCTAGATGATTGTTGTTTTTTGCCTGGTCATACAATCTATTCAGTCTGAAGTTTATCCTACTGAAGTCAGCAGAATTATATTTATTATATGATTCATTTGCACTTGCATGCATAAATATGTGATTAGCTAGACCCTACAAAATGAGAAATGCTGAAGTTAAATGACATTGATCTGCAAATACTTTCTCCTCTGTTTAAATTCAAAGGGTTACTGTACCATAATGATTCTGTCTCCCCTTCTCAGCCTTCCATCAGACAGGGCAGGCTCATGCAAGATTTCATCAACATACAGACAGTTGTCCACTTTGTTAAGAACCACTGAGAATCCATAACCATTGTTCTCTGACCTTGTCAAAGTCACAAAGACCTCCATTTCCTATTAAAACAAGCAGGAGATATGTTTGATGCAGGCTTTTTAGTTGCTTCATTAACATCTTGCATTTATGTTTTATATGCAAATAGGAATCAGATGCTCAGGTGATATAAATAAGCAGCATACATAAAGATTACTCTGATCTGTCACTGCAGTGTTCCAGAATTAATTTTACTTCTTTATATCTATCTAGTGGAGCTTCATGGTGACTGATTGATAAGGCCCAATAAGGCACAGAAAGCGATCCGGGACTGGATTCTGGGCATTTAAAATGTATAAAGAAAGGCATGGAGGCCTCTGAACTGACAAGCATTACAATAGTAGGTTTCAGAGGTGGCTGTTGTTACTGCTATTGCTTTCCCACTGAAGGAAATGGCTGGACCTAAATTTTGTCCTCACTGCTCTCAAATTAGTAGCAATTCAGAGCTCATTAGTGTCAGCAGGAATGCAAGATGTTCAGCTTTTGGCAGGACTGAGCCCTGTATTTTGAATAGTAATTAGTACAGGGATCATAGTTTCTTATCAGGACATTGCAGTACTAGCATTGTAACAATGTGATTTTGCTCATGGGTTTGAAACACACACACACAAAAAACAACGAAGTAGCTGATTCCAATTAATTTTAGGTGTTACAAGATAACAGGAGGGGTCTTAGGCCTTTGTATACTGGGAATAATACTGCACAGTGATGGTAAGTTAAAGAAACAGTAATATGGCAAGGGGAAGGAAATCGCCTTTAAGGAAATGGTAAAGAGCTGGGTATACAGGGAGGTCTGCTTTATTTGAAGATTTTGGACATTGGTGGAAAGTGAGCAAAGCCATGTAGAAATAGCATAGGTAATGTGTTAAAAATAATGTTTTTAAGAATGGTAAATTGTTAAAGCTGTCCTTTCCCTAGCCATGGTCTGCCTCTTAATACTCCAGTGCCTATCACGTACCCTAGTGCAATCCTCCTTTTTGTCCTTCTCTTCCTCTGGTTCCTCCAAGTCTTCCCATTCATTGTCACTGCCATGTGTCTCTCTAGCAGGCAGGGATGAGGAGAAAGGGCCACAAACACGTGGTTGTGGTGTCACCAAGACTGCGGAGAGTGTCTCAGAGCTTCCTCCACGTGAAAGTGAGGTCACAGATGTTGAGCTGATGGCGAGATGCTCTTCATCAATAGGGGTTAGAGAGAGAATTTCAGGCATACAGATTCTGTTCGACAGGTCATCATCACCCTTATTAAATACAGGGCTGGAAAATAAAAAAGATTGCAGTGCTGGGATTTTCCTCCATATACTTTATTACTTGGCCACTGAAAAGTCTACTGCTTATACTCTACCCTATTTTAATTTTAACTGATGTATTTGTTATAGTATTAAATTGCTGTCTGAGTCCTCCTAGTATTAATATAAAGAGAAAGTAATCAGTCTTTTTACGAAGCTAGTTAAAAGATTAAATACCTTAAAGTCTGAAAAATCTTACACACTTTCTTCTCTAAAGCATTAGTTAGTACTTTTGTTGTTTCTTGAAAAGAATAGTTGGACAGTTCCTAGACCATTAATTCTTTCATCTGCCATAAACAATTTAATTAACTTATCTAGTAAGTGGTGTGCACATTGCAAAGCTATTACAATTTTCATATGTGCATTTTTCCTTCTTGAAAAGTAACTGTCAGCCACATTCATGGCTGCCGCAGTTCTTTCCTTGGTAATTGAAGCCCAGATCATGAACATGAAACATAAATGATTCCTGTCTCTTCCTAAAAATAGAAGTCCTGAGTTCTCTTTTGAAGTTTACGTTTATTCTTATGGTGCACATCTTGCATGAAATGACAGAATATCCTCAATGTTAAGTTCTTGTTTCAAAAGTTGTCTATAGTCAGAAGGAAAATATAAAGCAGTAGTGAAAGACACTTTTTGGATGGATATAGCTAATAACCTCCAATGGTATTTCTGAAACGTTGGCTGAAATAAGGAAGAGCTGCAGGCTCATGCTGTATGCACTTAGTCAAGGAAGCAATCTAGCCTGTTAACTTATATCTCTATAGGGAGGAAATGAGGAGTTGGGCATCTCCAGTAGCACAGCAAAGCTGAGAATGAAGCTGGCAGTCTGTGTGCTATAATAGCTGAAAAACAGGCGCTACAATACTGTGAAAGAAGATAGGGATAATTAAAATAAATATTTAAGGGTAACAACAAATGTGGTCTGGTCCTTTCTTTAGGTTAAAGGAAATAAAAGATTAAGTCCAATGGACCTTGCTCAGTGAGAGTGTCACAGAAACTGACGCCTGCCAGTGAAGTGCTGATTGACCTTCACGGGTACAAAAGGTGTTTGGCAGAGCTACGCAGGCTAAAGGCAATGAGCCAGCAGTGGCCTAGTCACAGCACAGCTTCTAGCCCCTCTCTGTGTCACCATGGGAAATACATGAGGCTTGGTCCTGCAGGCCCATATACAAGGTCCACTGACATGCTAGACTTAGCCTTTGGTGTCTGGGGGACCCCTCCACATGGACTGCCTAGGGGAAAACTATGGGGTGAAGTTTTTCAAAGTAATTTTTTCAAAGGTTATTTTTGTTGGCAATGAGAAGAGTCACAGGAATTTCCGATATGTAATCCTGAGCAGTAAACTTCTTAGAATTTGTATCAGAAGACTTCTACATTAGCATGAAATGTTTTAAGCAATGAAATGTTTTAATCTAAAGAAAAGAAAGGGGAATCCTTTCATTAATGCCTTTTATGTTATTGTATGTATGTACATATATGTATGTATATGTACATATAAATAGTTAGCTGGAAGGATCATTTAAACTGAGATTACATGTAAAATACTATTTCAGTTGCATATCTTCTTAAAGTGCTCTAGCTGTCTTTTGAAAATGCACAAGCTGAAACTAAACGATACTGAGAATATACCAAACAAAAACATTTATTTCAGAACTTCCTTCTTGGGAAGAATCCATGATTTTTCTTGCAATTGATATTTTCCCCCAAGAAACTTAGTTTTGATGATACTGTATCTCTTGGCAAGCGTGTTTGCTACAGACACATTTCAGCTGGTTTTAATCTTGGAAGTAGAGAAGCATATATGCAAGCAGGAGCTTCACTCATAAGTGTGAATGAAGTTTCTTCTCTCGTGAGAGAAGAGCTAAAAGTATGAATTGCAGTTATGGTCCCACCAGACTTGCAGTCACCTAGAATTGTGGCTCCCCAGTGACTGGAATCTGTGATTACCTGGTTCTGTGCTTGATGAATGTCAAAAGTAATGAAAAGATTCGAGTGACTGCCTGAAAACTGGAAATGAGTTTCTAGAGAAAATTAACAAATCTGTAAGTTAAAGGTCTCTGATAGCCATTTAACTTATCTTTCCACCAATCTTTTCTGTTCTGCTAATTTATGTTATTTTGCACTGGGAAAGATGTTTAAAATGGGATGGATAATCTTCTGTGTGCCGTGTGCCAGTGTCGGGTATATCCAAAAGAGTGTAAAAGGAGGCTTGAGTCTGTTTGGACTGTATTTTATTGTATAACTTGTCAGGGCTTCTATTGGCTCCCAAAGACTGGAAAATAATGTTTTGCTCCTTGATCACAGTTTGTCTTCTGAGTGTTTTTTTGATTGTTTGTTTGTTTGTTTAGTTTTCTCTGGAAAATTTTGAAATTAAAAGATTACACAGTAAGAAATGTTTGGTGCCTACTTAAGTCAGCTCTGAGAAAATTGAAGTTGAAAGATCATACAATAAATAAGAAAGTCTTTGGTTCCTATTTAAGTCAATAAGAGTCTTTTTACTCATTTCAAAATGCAGCCAGCTTTAGCTGAACAGCATAAATGATTACAGTAGTGCAGCACTCAACTGTCTTGCAATGAGGATTTATGCAGAATTCTAGTAAATTGAGAGTAATCAGACAGCAGATTAGGATTGTCAGAATAAGATGGTAAAACAAAATTTTCAGTAATCAGCAGTGACTAGAAGTAGAGAGCCCCCCATACTTAATGCTAAGCAATTCACTTTGGAAATCTTAGGAGCCAAAGGAAAGGCCGCAGAGGAGATTTCAGTATTCCTTACCTTTCAGCACATCCAAGTTCACATGGTGAGTAGCAGTTCTGCTTCACTTCTTCCTCCAGGGAGTGGAACACTTCAGAACTGGCAGCTTCTTGATGATATTTCCAAAGGTCCTTATAAGAACTTTCCCTAGGAGGCATAAGTCTCTGTATGGGCTTATCTTGAGATTCTGCTTCTTGCTCTTCGTAAGTTGAGCTGTCTTCTTCTGGAGGCTCACTGAAATCTGCTGCCACTGGAGAATCCAAACAATCTTCGAGGTCTGGAGAGGTGCTACCTCCATCACTGGTAGACCGGTCCAAACTATTTCCTACCTCTGGACTGCCAGGCATTTCTGCCACAAACTCCTTAACTGGAGATGGTGCTGGAGTCTATCAAAATAACAAAAAGGTTATTATAACTCTTTTTTTCTCCCATCGTCTTTCCTTTAAGAACAAAAGAAGAATTTGAAGAGGAATTATTGATAAGCATCTTAATGTGGAAATACCAGATGATGACTGGAAGGGGGTAAAAAATGGAGGGAGGTACTTATTCACTAAATAACTGTTTTGTCTTTATGCCTGTCTTCTACATTGTTGAGGAATTCCAGTCAGGGAGCTACTACACAAGTTCCTTTTCCCAATGAATCATTTGCTAGCGGAGACCTCACTTTATTTCTTTTCATATCATGCCTGAACTTTAGTCTGCATTCTCTTCAGTATGTAGAAGTGGCTTCCAGATTTGACTCGTATGCAAGGGACTAAAGTAATTGGTCAGACCAACTAAATAGCATCTTGTAGGAGAGTAAGAGGAGCAGGTTTGTTTTCTGGAGACAGTTCTGACAGTCATTTCTGTCTGTCCATGGACATCACTTACAAATCCTTCTGGCATTACGGTAACCATGAGGCCATTCTGCATGGAGCAAGAATAATGCAAATGCATGCTCATGATAGGAGTACTTGTGCATCTGTCCATGAATTGTATTCAAAAGGCATGAATACTAGCCTTACCCTCTACTGCAGCCTCGACTGTTTTTTTTGGTTGGTTGGTTGTTTTTTTTTCTGCTGATTCTGCTAACCATTAATAAGAAACTGAATAACTGGTTGGAAATGTGATTTCACTTAGTTAAGTTTGTTAAGAGGAAAAGCTCTTTAGTTTCCTCCCACTTTGGGGAGTAATATAATTGAAACCCACAGATTATAACAGCTGCAGTTGGGAATATCTGCAGTTTCTGGCTGAACATCTAGTAGAACATTTTTAGAAGCAACACTAGCTAGAAGATCTCCTTGGGTATGTGATATTTCACTTCATTGACAGTACTGCAACTCAAAAGTTGTTGCACTGGGATAAACATGTTTCAGATCTGTCAGATTTCTATTTTGGTTGCAGATAAACTGTAGAGGGTATGTTGCATAGGGGAAGGGAAAGGAATGGAAAAGAGTGCCTTGGAGAAAAGGGAAGGTTGCTTTATTCGAGGCTAGATAGAAAATGTAGTAGTGTTTTTCCAGGTTTACAGAAGCAAGTTCACAGACAGAGTCTTTGTCTTACCAGGACACTCTGCTCTATTTCTGGAAGAACACCTTTTGGTGGTCTGCAGAGAAGTAGTGTGACTTCTGGTGGAGCTCCTCTCAACAAGTGCAGGACATCCTAAGCAGGAAGAAGGAATATTAGATTTCTTATGAAATACGTTTTTTTTCCCAGTCTATAGTACATGTGTTTTTACCGACTGGGATGGGGGATAATTTTTATTGTGACTGCCAAATTCCTAGTATTTGTGCCTCTCAGAAGTGTCTGGAGGCCAGTTATTTTTCTACTCTATGATTATCATGTGTAAGTGGGCCATATTATTTATGTGAATGTGTATCTAAATTCAAGTCTCTTCTGTTTACAAATTGTTGTTCCACCAACAGACACATAGGTTTAAATTAACCTTCCCCTGTTCTTGAAGAAAATCAGGATTTTCAGACAAATGCATTCAAACTGCGTGTGACAGGGACACGTGACAGATCTGTCAATTTTATCAGTATAGCTCCATAGACTGCCACACTGAGTAACCAATGGAAGATTTTCCCAAAGCCCTTCCTCAGAATAACATCTGTCCAGTGGCATCTGGCTTTCAACTATAATGGGATTTGAAATACTTCATCGGGGGAGAATGGGGGGAAGGGAGGGGGGGCGGGGGAGAGGGAGTCCTGCTCCTCTGCAGAAACTGAGTAAAAAGACTGTACACCAGCGAGCAAGATGGTACTGACAAAGGACAGACTTCTCCAAGCCAAAAGAAAAATATGAAGTACAATTACAACCTCCCTGAGGATTTACCACACCTTTTCTTCTGCCTTAGCCATTTCATAATACAAATGACATCAGTAGGAAAATTGTGTGATATTCTCATATTTTCTGTTCATAACCAATCATGCCTATTCAATGTATATTTATATAGAGCACTCGCTATCAGGAATTTTCATAAGGTGAAAAGATTACAAGGGAAAAAAATAAATTTGCATGTAGTCCTTTATTACTATTTAATTTCATAACACTATATAATTGCTCATTCCAGGCCCCCCAAAAAATAAAAAATAAAATTAAAACAACAACAACAACAACAAACTTGCCCTAGACTTACCTCACCTGGTGGAGATTAGAATCTGGGGCATGGTATTTAGCATGTTATGAAACACAAATGACCATGGGGAAAAATGTTTCAATTATGCATGGAAGCAACAAAGATTCCAACTAATTAACAACTGTTGTTCATCTAACAATACATTTTGGGTGTCAGGAGTGGAAAGTTATTTGTAACAATTCTGTTACGAAGGGAATTCTCCATAAGAATTCTAGAGAAGACTCCTGCATAGAAATCAAAGTCATTATATGCAAGTACTGACCCCCTCTGGTGATAATTAAGTTTAAATGCAGTTTCATCCCATTGTCTTTATTAGCATGTTACCCGCCAGGAGGCCCAGTGGGTAACATGCTAGTAGTGCCTGGTACCTGATACAAGAGTCCTTGAGTAGGTGTCCCATTCACAGCTAAAATGATGTCTCCAACTTCAATTTCTCCATTCTCTTCAGCTGGCTGCCCTGGAAACAGTCTTTTGATCCTGACAATAGCTCCTCCGAGGTGTTCACAACCATCTCCTTCCATTTGCAGAACACTAAAGCCAAGGCCTCCAGAATTCTTTGTCAAATTGACTTCAAATATATTGTCTGTTCAAAGGAGGGATTGAACAAAGAGTAGGCTTAGTGGCATATGTACCCCGTAAGGAACTGGTATCTATTATGTTCTCTACAGACCTTTTCCCTGTGTTCTGCAGAGATAGATCTACTGATACTAATGACAGAAGATGATTTTAGTGTTCCTTTAATTTGCATGAGCCCTAGAATTCAGATGGGCAGACTGGTAAAAACTGGTCACTGTTCTACCATGTGTTCACAGGCTTTATGCCATGTGGTACAAGCCTACAAAGGAAGAAGCCATTTGTACCAAGACCAACAGTTTCAAATATTATCCTTTTCTGACATTCTTCTGTAAACGTTGGGTAGGTCTTACTATTCTGTAGCTGTCTGATGTTAATTCAGGTGCTGCACAAACCAGCATAATCTAGAATCAGAGCTACTGTCCTTTCGAGACAAGATCAAGAGACCAGCCATCTCCCAAATACCATACTTGCAGTTGAACCCCATTCTCCTTGGGACAGTGTAGAGAAACAACTGTCCCATGGGAGAATACAGTGCAGACTTGGTGGTTATGGGACAGCTTCACAGCAAGAGGGGGAATCTATTTGTTGGATAAACCGATGAAAATGATCTCTGAATCTTCTGCTTTCAAGAAAAGAAGTGATGGCAGTCTCCAGTCCTGGCTGTGGGGCAGCAGCTCACCCTAGCTTCGTCACTGACACAGCGTCAGCAGGAGTGCCAGCCGAGCTGCCTTTGAGTAGCAGACTAGTGACATCGGCACAGCTCCGTCCTGCCCAAGAGTGCTGTGAGTACAGACGGGGATGCCCCCTGCCAGCCCCACCTCATGAAGGCTGAGAGATACAGTACCTATGCCTAGGATAAATTCAACTATATGTAGCAACTGTAGCTCTAAGCATATCAGATTTTTTTTTTTTTCAGAAACATTTTTGATAGTGTTTTTAGTGCTACACATTTTTTTGCTTGGTGTGCAGTTTTTCTCCCAACCCACAGAAATTTCATAGAATTATTTTTGTTCGTTCCTTTCTTGCGCATCATAAGTAGCCAGAGAAAGTCACCCTGAGTTCCTTTGTTCTCTCTCACCATCTGTCAAAAAGCAGTAGTCCTTGGTACCGTCTGTGAAGGATGTTGCTACAGAAACAACTGCACATTGGTCTTCCTTTCTGTCATTAGCACTCAGGCATGGCTCTGCCGGTGGGTGGTGTCCCCTTTCTAGAACCAGCTTGGCAATCTGAAAAAAATGATGGACAGTTCCCATTTACACAGTACGCAGTGAACCCACAGTCTCAGGGCAGGGAAAGAAAAAGTTTCTTTTGGCCCCGCTTTGCTGCTGTGTTTCATAGTAAGTACAGTTTACAGAATCATAGAATCGCAGAATGGTTTGGGTTGAAAGGGACCTTAAAGCCCACCTAATTCCAAACCCTCTGCCGTGGGCAGGGACACCTCCCACTAGACTAGGTTGTATGACTGGTCAACTCATTTTGCTCTGCTGTTACACAAACCTGGCCAGATTTCTTAAGGTTTTCCACAGCCTGCTTGTGCGTGAGGCCACAGAGGCTGATTCCATCTACTTCCAGCAGACGATCACCTGAGGAAATAAAATATAAAATAAGGGGGGGAGGGATGTCAGATTGCTTTGATGATACAAATTGGACATAAAACTTGAGGCTACCCATGTTGCATTATTTCTTCATGCTTACATGTTTCAAATCATGTTACTTTGCTTGAAAGCAATACTGTTTGTTTCATAGTATTCTATAACTAATGCTTAAAACACACCAGTTTCCAGGGTATTCTGGAAACTAATGCAGTGATAGCATCTGTTTATCACAGCAACACAGAAAGTAGGTGTCTGAGAGTCAGTGCCCTGGTGTGCAGCTACAGAGGGAAGCTGTGTTGGTATGAGAATCCTGTTTTTTTCAGTGGAATATCGACATATAAACTACAGTGGAAAGCTGAGGAATGAGGGACTGCATATGTTTTGTAGCTGTATGACCTTCAATCCCAAACATGTTTCATTATCATGTAGCAAGTATTCCACACAAATGTCAAATTCTGCAGCCCAGACTTTTATTGCCAGACTTGTTACCTATCTTTATTTGTCCGTCCTTATCTGCTGGTCCCCTGGGAATGATTGACTTCACATATATCCCACCAAGAGGCACACTAGTGTTAATTCCACCCTGCAAAACATACATGCACAGATTGAGTCTTCACATGTTCTTCACTTGATAAAAATCAAAGCAACTTATGTATGCATTGCAAAGAAACTGCTTCAGAAATTTCACTTTAAAATATATAGGAAAAGAGAAAGAGTATGTTACTCCGATGTTCCCTTTAGTTGTAATGTACTTCTCTAGGCAGTAATTGTGCCTTATTTTCTCAGGAAAGTGCAATGCGTTTCTATATGGCTATATAAAAACATTTATTAAATGTTCAGATTTTTTTTCCTGTGCTAATGTAAAGATCTGGTTGCATCTTTCAGTCAGTCTCTAGCCCAGCTTCCAAACTTTGCAATATATATTCAGCAGCTATTGGCCTTTCAGACAATATATAAAGCTTGGACCTGACATTGTGCAGCCAGAGGAATTCCATATTAAGCTAAGAATCATATTGTGTCCAGCTACATCCTTTGGCTAATTTCAGATGACGAAGCAGCTCTCCATTTCTACTGCAAGCAATGAAATGGCTGTTGCTTCCCGCTCCATTTCAGTGAGGATTATCAACACATCTCAGCCTGGAGGAGTAAATTCAATCTTGATTCAATCTCAGAACAAAGAATAAGTTTTTCAAATGTGGCGCATAAAGTTTTCCCTGTTGCCTTCTCTGCTCTTCTGAATATATGGAGAACTGTATTTTTGTACATTTGGAAATAAAATTGGCCAGGGTCCTTTCTCTGGCCTTTAGAGTAAGAAGCATGGCTTGTCTTGAGTCCATGCAACTCAATTTTCATCCCCGCAGCATGGGATGACTGGTTTTGGCCGGTCCTATCCCCTGCACAGGCCAAAGCCCTATTGGGAATGTGTCAACAATTAAGCAGTGGGCACTGCTTGAGCCTGTACCATGGTCCTGTGTGACCTGCTTGCATAGACACAGACTTCAAGTTCCAGGAGCCCCAGAGGAAAACCAGTCATGATCTGGGGAATGCTTGGCATCGCTGCATTTTCTAGAGGCTTTAGCTGTATCCCTCCCTGACAGAACTCCGCTTTCAGAGGTAGGTCTCATTCGCAAATTGAACAAGGATGAAGAGGACTTGTACCACCACGTGCTTTATGCCAGGACATGTCTTTCACAGATTCTGTTGGCAAGAACAGGGGAATGAGCCAAGCCAGTACTATATCCTTTCTCTGTCACTCAGTTGGATACTTAGGTTTGAAATGTGCCATGCTACCAGTTTTTCTTTATTGACCTATCTTCTACCTTTGCTGCACATGAATACACTTCCCTACATGTTTCTTGGTTAAGTGACAGTTTGAAGGACACACTGAAAGATTAACAGTAACACTTGCAGTCACACTGATTCCAAAAGTCCCATCTTCTTTAACAAGCTCCACGGTATAGATTTCATTGGAGATGGTTTCAGCTGGATGTGGTAAGTGTGAAGAATCAGCTTCCTGTCTCAAAAAAATAAACACTAATGAGATTACTGCATCTCAGGAAAATAAATAAATAAATAAATAAATAAATAAAATAAAAAGAGAATGGGTTTCCAGAAGATCTAAAGGTTTTGATCATGCTGTCACTGTAAGCCTGGAGTGGTAGCATTTATATCCCTGACATTATTTCAGGCATACACTGTTACTCAAAAAATAATCCATCTAAATGTGCATAAACTGAGTGTAGATAGGGAGGCTGCTTAACAGAAGAAAATTAGACACAAAATGTTACTCCTCTGTGGGTGGTTGAAAACTTTAAGAGATTGCAAGAAAATAATCAAAATTTTGTAGTTCACTGGAAAAAGGAGGACAAGTTTTAATAACATTTTGTAGAACAGTTTCTCCATTTTTTCACTCATTCTAGACGTGTATCATTTTGACATTTCCAATGTAATTTAACAAGCAACATCTTTCAAGGTTTTCTTCCTTCTTTCTTCATTCTTTGATTTATCAGTTACTTTCCATTCTTATTATAGCTGGCATGCTGTTAAGACACATGCTGGGCATCGTGCTACTGTACAACATCACAATCTCAGTTACCTCCACATCCAGGCTATCAGATGAAAGAACTGGAGTCCTGGGGCCCAATTTTGGTGCTAAACTCCAGGAAAGAGCCTTCTCAAGTTCATCTATATTTGGGTCCTTTTCTTTGGGGAGAGCTGTATGACAATCTTGAATCTTTTTTCTCCCACTGTCTGCACAAGAGATCTCAGATCCACTAGTGCTGTTTCCCCTTGATAGACTCTTTTCTTCATTTAATCCTTCTTCGTATATGTCTGCAAAACAATACCAAAATCAAACACTGATGAATGCAAACAGTAAGTAAACTTGAAAGCTGGTATTATTGTATATCACCACAGGAGGACAAAACAGCTTACTAAATCAACTGGTTGTGCAATCAGGTCTGTAAAATGAGTTAGCCATTGTGAAATGGAGCACTGCTACTATAAGTATGGAGAAAAGTATTTGCTTCATCACTGCAGAGTACTATGACAATGATTCTGATTCAAGGTTGGGATGTAGAACTAATTCTGTCATAGAAAGAAATGCTAAAATTCCCTTGGTATTTAGCAGCGAAGAATAAAACCCATAATGGATTGGATTTTTTCATACTGACTATAGAACAGAGATCTCATGACAGCCACTAGAATGATTTTCACTGCTAACCTATGGTTATTATAACTGGCACTGAGTGGCAAGAAGGTACTGCAACATCCCAGAGCCTAATAAATACCAGTGTCCTGAGTTAATTGCTAGCACTCCATAGCCAGCAAAGATGTTTGCCTTTATACCTTTGGGTTGAGAGATGATCAGCTCCACTTCATCAGGAGAATTCTGTATAATTTTAACTGCAGTATTGAATGAAACACCTTCAAGACTAATATTATTCACAGAGATGAGTCGTCCCCCTTAAAAAAAATAAGGATAAAACAAGACAATGCACATCAGGATAGGGAAATAAGTTAAGTAGTTAACTTTAATTCATGAGAGTATTTTGATTCTAATTAAAAACTAAGGACAGTGACCTGGTTTGATATTTCCAGCTCTGTCTGCAGGTCCCCCAGGGATAATTGAAGCGATAAAGATACCGAGGTCTAATTTTCCTACATTTTCTCCTCCAATAATTACAAAACCTGCAAAAATGAGATAGCATGAGAATGCAGACACTGGCAGTATTAGAAAAGATGAACCTTAGGAGCACAAAAGGCTCTTACTCCAATGGCATAAGTTTTTTGCAAATTCTGGACAATGGTGCATCAAGATCCTGATTTGAGAGAGCTTTAAACTCATACTATAATTTAAGCATGCTGGTGACTCCAATGGCTGTTATTTTAATACCATTTCTCAATAAGAGTATTTTTCTGGCTTGGGACTTTAAAAGATTCCAACTGCTTTCTTATAAAAGTCACTATGTGGACCTTAGTATTTAACACCCACAGGAGGAATATGGTATAAAAGCTCATTAGATAAATTAGAACATTGTTTTACATCATGTGGTCTAGGACCCCTGTGAAGGGCGATGTAAACTTCTAATGGATATATGAGGCATGTAAGAAAATTAAATCTATTGTCAATTAATTTAATTTCATTATCCTGGCTTAGAATATTCTGCAACAGGCTGACTTCTCACTGGTAGAACAGTTGGGTTGGGAATCAAACATGCCACACAAACCTGCACCATTTAGAAATCTGATAATAAATAGCATTAATGGTCAGCTATGGGACCTGATGGTCCTCTGAACTCATCCACTAGAAGAGGATACACTGTGATAGTGTATTATGTAACAAAAATGTTATCCAAATAAGAATCCAGAAGTCAGAAAACATTCATGTTAGGCTTGTGTACGCATTTTGCACCCACACAGGCAATATGTGAAGGGTTTGCAGAATATCATCTCTTCCTGTTCCTTTCATTCTACTTTTAACATTTGGTCCCCTTGATCTCTGACACTAGTTAATCCTCTGAAAAAACTGTGGCCTTAATTTATGCACTTAGTCCTTTTAAGTCTCTGAAATGTTAACACCTTTGCCAAGACTGGCAGTCTTATTCTATAAGGAGAATAAGTGAGGTGAAGAAGTTTACAGTCTTGCTCAGCTTGAGTCAGCAAGTATCAGTGTTAGCACCAGGACCTGACAGTCCCAGTAACAAATATAACACTCATGTTCCTTACTTACCAAAGCCATTCTTAGGGTCACGTTTTAGGCTGACACAAATGATTTCTCTTTCTAGACTGCTTAGTAAAACTTCTTTTTGGATGGCTGGTGATCCAGGTGCTGCAGAAACAAAACAGCTAGAATAAATGCAGATGAGTGCAAGGAGATGGGCGACTCAAGTAGCATGCAAAAATGGGGCTTCAAAAATTAAATATGTTTCTGTCCTTGTTTTCATTATATCTGAATCAATATAAGTCAGGAAGGAAGCTCAAACAAGTGTTTCAAAATTTGCATTCTTTAGAACAGAATACGTGTAGAACAGGGAAGAACAGTAACTGTGTGAGCTCTTCCTATAATGCTCCTTTCTGGGCGAGTACGCATGTATCTGCAGCATTTTGATTAAGATAACTAAAAAATCAGGCATGTAGCACCCATTGAACATGAGGGAGATTTGAACATGAAAAGTATTATGGATTCCTTTGGAAACTCTAGCCTTAGGCCCTGTGGGCTCAACAGAGCCCTTTTGGCTCTGTAGGTGCAATTCAGTCAGCACGAAGTGTGATGATGGCTTCTGTAGCGTTAACAGTACTTAACATTGTGGAATTGCTTAAAATACAGTTCTAACTTATAAATGGACTAGCCGAAAAATCATAACTTTGTGTTCCATACGTCTGCTCCCTTTGTGCATGTGATACAGACAGCTGGCTTCTGTAAGAAAATGAGGTGCCTTGTGCTTCTTTTTTCAGTTAGTTTTGTCATGCAAACACAAGAACAGAGGAAGGACCTGGAGCCTATTTTGTCTTGTGCACTATTTATTGTTTAGTACATCTCAGTTGCAAACCAAATGATGACCTCCAAGCATAGGCACATTGCCCCATGTGAAAGTCCTGGGTGTACTGAACTATTTCAGTAAAAAAGAAATTAATTTTATTTTATTTGGCACCACTGACAGAATAATTTGATAATCAAGTCCCTTAACACTCATCCTGATGGAAAGGAGGAGTGAAAGGGAAGAAAACAGCTTGCCATGCTAAGTCCTGGGTTAATTTGCAGGGCAAGAAGTGCAAAAGGTTATTCTTTAATCTATAAATAGAATATGTTTCGGTCTCCTGCTATTGAAAGCATACATATGTAAGAGTACTGTCTCTCTTTATGATTATCATACTCACCACTGATTGTGTTCTGAGTTGAGTGGATAGAGAGGTAGTCATAACTCCTTTGTTTTCCATTCAAATTGATGTGCATTTCTGACTGGGATAGCCCTGATGTGGATCTGCATGGCAGAAAATGAATACTGCATTACAGTAACAAATCAACAGTGGTATTTAGCACTCTTCACTGTCGTTAGTCTGTCAGAGCCAAGTTGGGAATACACATCTTTAGCCTTTCAACCAGTATTCTGATTGCTGGGCCACATTTCACTGTAGGGGAGAAGTAGTTATCCTTGCCAGCTTTTGCTTCCAAATAACAGCTGCCATTAGACCACTCACATCAGAAATGATTTTCCCCTGTGTTTTTTTCTGAGCTGAGTGCAGGCAGCAGGGAAACACAGCATAGCCTCAGCATGATTCATTAGCTCTGCTGTTCATTCAGACAAAACCGTGTCTGAAAGTTTTCCTGGTAGTTCCCGTTCTTCCTGGCTCTGTTCTAATTCTTAGTATTCCAAAAGGCACTAGAATTCATCAAAAGCCTTGAAATGGTGTGCAGCTATAGTAACTGCCTACACTGGTGTACCAATGTAAGTGAAAAGGGAGATGCGCTTATGCTCTTCTCTGTGATTTGCACCTTTAGTCATGGAGGAATTCTTTAGATGAGACCTGCTCGAAAACAACTTCCACTGTGCATTCAGTTCACCTACTGCAACTTCCAGAGAAGACACACGTATTAAAGATTTTACTTTCATTCTCCCTTATTTTTATCTTTCTCCATATCCCAGTAAGTGGTTAATTCCTGAGCCTGGTACAAATTTAAATGCCAATCTTTTTCAAGGTCTTATCTGTGAGGTTGTTAGCTTCCTGCCTGTGTTTACACTATTGCTGACACAAAAGAGCCCTGGTCCTGATGGGGACTTCTGGTGTGACCACAATAAATACTGCAAAATAAAAGTCTGCCTTACAGCTACTGTAGAGGTTTGCAATGATGTTGTGTATGACTGAGTGTTCTTCCACAGGTTTAGAGGAAAAAGCAAACCTACCTGGCAAGATTGCTTTTGTCTCTAGTCCTGTTCCTGGTTTCCATGCTGAGGTTATCACAAGACTTGCTCATCATCCCAGCAGAAAGGTTTTCCAGGTTTGCCCCATAAAGCACATTCTCTGAACGAGACAGTCTCTGAATCAGGGCAAGGTGTTCATGCTGAGCTGCATATGCAGAGTTTGATTTGTCTATTTCCATAAATTTACTTTCCTCTGAATAAGAAGGCAGATGGGGGAGGAGAGAAAGGTAAGTCCGCTGACATTATCCCATCTTTTTAAGCTGTTTCTGTCTAACCTTTTGAACATGCCAGAAAAAAAAGATTGACATCACAGATATATTTGTTCTGGTATCCTTGAGGATATCCAGGCCTAGGAGTGTGTGAAAAGAGTTTTCAATCAATTTCTTTCATAGGTAGTATACACTGTATGTAGATGTCATTTCTGTGAATCATACTGCAAATTCACCTTCCACAAAGACAGATAAATGTACAGCCCTGTATAATTTAAACCTGAGTATCTCTATAAATTGCATGTTGTAAAAGTTCAGGGTATGGAGAAAGCTGTCTGTCAGAGGCTGAATCACCAGGCTGGTAGTTTTCCATCCTCCACAGGCCCACCATTGTGTGTCTGAGAAGAGAGGAGCACTACTAACACTGCTCTCCTGAGATCAGAAATGAGCCAAGAATCAATCCCTCTCTGCCCTGAGGGATTTACACAAGTGAAGTTGAGTGGGAGATGATCTTTGTGGTAATGCATGGTATCCAATTTTCCACCTCTGTGTGAAATCTGCTTCTTAATGATGTCTGGGCTCTGCAATTTACGAATCTATTTTCAGGGAAATAAAAGATTTTATTTCTCTGAAACAACATAATGCTGGAGAAGGCACTGATGATTTACTTAGGTTCTCAATTGATGGGCAGGAGTACCCCTAGGAGGGGACTTGAAGAAGAGAGGGATAGCAGGCAATTGGAGGCATGTCTGAAAATAAAACAAGAACCCAGTGTGGTGCAGGCTAGCACAAATACAGGCTTTCATTCTGCTTGTACGTGCCAGCTGACCTCCCATGCCTTTTCCTAACAAATACTACCCTGAATGCAATTTTCTGCAATGCTACTCTGCAGCATTAAACCCAGGCTCCCTCATCCCTCAGTGACTTTGATCAGGGGCATTTGTGGAGGCGTCAGGGCCTCACTGTCAGGGCCTCCCTGTCAGGGCCTCGCTGCCGTGCCGTTAGCAAGGCCTGAGCGTTGCCATGGTGACTCCAGAGCGGGGATGATGGCTAGCAGGGCTCCAAGAGACTGCGGCGTATGCATCTGAGCAGGGCAGGAGGAAGAGCTTCCCTCACGCAGAAGCAGCCTTATAATCTCCTGCAGACTCCCTGCAGTGGCAGAAGCGGCATTTTGAGCTGCTGTCTGTCACTGCCTCCACGGAGCCTGCTTTTCTGGGACAGCAGCACACAAAACCTCAGAACCAGAGTCACACAGCTCGTGTAAGTCTGGATGGTTTCAGGGATGTGAGGGGCTTGTAACTGGGACCTCGGTTATAATTTCCTTAGCTCTCAATCATTTTGTTCTATTTGGAACTATATAGTAATTTTCATTAAGAAGTATTACTGCAAGCAAACAAACAAACAAAAGTCTTGTGGTTTCCTGAAGGGAAGTTTAGTCATGCTTTTCTTTAAACTGAGTTTAGCTATGTAGTTATTCTCAGCAGAGTACCCCTCTCCACTCACAAGTGCTCACTAAATGAGACTGACATACCTCTAGCTTCCAGTGAAGTAGAAGATATTATTTTCAGCTCTGCAAATGACAAACTGAAGCACAGCAAAGCTGCTGTGGAGGTTCTGATTCTCAGCTTAACTAAAGCACCTTTCCCTTCCTTTGAGTTCTTTTCTCCCTTATAAAACTTAACTTTGTCCTGTGGCTTGTACAATGAAATTACATTTATTGCTCACCTGATGAAGTTTGATGAAGTTGCCTAGAGTTCATCTGTGCATTGAATTTGTGTTGGGCTGAGCAGAGGTCCAGTAGATATTTACATGTCTTTGCTGTATCAGTAATGAATGTGTGTTTCTTGCCACTGAAGCTACTTTCAATCATGAATTTTTTTCTCTAAAGGAAAAAAAAAGAGCACAGCTTGCTTCATATAACACATCAGTCATTATACTGAGCCACTGAAAGTTCATTTTTATAATCTTGTTGGTTTGTCTAGATGTATTTATGCCTTGCTGCATCCCTTGTGGTTGCAGTAAATGCCCACTGTAAATTCAACAGTTGTGAGTGAGGTGTTCATCATTTGGATCATAACTGCCCTGTGCTGAATGTCAAAAGCCTTTGGACGTTGACTGCATCGGGAGCAGGTTGATAGGCTTGGCAAAATTTGGCCCTACAGATGTTAAAGTCTTTAAAACATTTGAATGTGAAAATCAAAAAATCTTCAAGAATCGGAAAGGCCATTTTGGGAGAGCAAACAGGCTGGGAGATGTGTGATGAAGATTGACACCTACAGTGTATAGTGATACATTGATACACCTTTGATGGCAGAACACAATTTAGAAAGGGGTCATAATCTTGTCACCAATACTGGTTTAACAGACATAAATATACTAAGATACTAATTTTTAAATATACTAATATACTAATAAAATATAGTAATATACTTTTAAAATATACTAATATACTACTTTTAGGTCAGAGGTTGGACTAGGTGATCTTGGAGGTCTCTTCCAACCTAGACGATTCTGTGATTCTGTAAGAAATGAGGATGCAAAAGGGAGGTGTGGAAAGAGGAAGGCATGATCCTGTGACCTGATGTAGAAAGGAAAATCAAAGAAAAGAGAGAGAGAAATAAAGATGATAGAGGAATGAATAAGGAATATGCTATAAAGAGGTTTGACGTCATTCCTGTAGTAGTCAACACCAGCTTATTCAGTTTTGTAGTAATTGACTTCAGTCTTGGCAAAAACAAAAAAAAGCCAGAACAAAACCTCACTAAGAGTTGGCTATCCTGAGATCCACATCCAGATCCTGCTTTGATTTCAACTGGTTTCAAAAAGGGCACGTCTGTACAGAATGAGTCTAATCCTGCCTCTGAATGCATGAAGTTTATCAGAGTGACAGGCAGAAGGGGAGTAAAAATAGTAAAATAGTAGAGTGGAGAAGAGGCTCACTCAGTTGCAACTCACATGAGCTGAAATTCTTTCTGTTTCACGCCACTGGAATCTTAAACTGGCAATTCTTGTGTGATTTTTGACCTCATATACAATGATGCCTTTGGCACAGATTCCCAGGATGATATCCCCTTCTGCTCCTTTCTTCTCTTGGGACACACGATAGAATAGCACTCCATATTCAGGAAGCTGCTGAGTCACCTAAAAAAAAAAAAGCACTTATGCATTTTTCAAAAAGAGGCATGGGGAAAAAAGGTAGGTAGGTGGGAGGGAAAATGGTTTAGAGTGTCTTTACAGAATATTCTTTCACTTAGTTAAGAAACCCTTGGAAACCCTTACCAAATTTTCATACCTACTGCATCACAGAATCATCACTTTACCACACACCTCATTTGAAAAGGTAAGAAGATTATTTAGCTTCCTGTACAATAATCTAAACATTACAGTGGTGTTGAGGTGCTCAGTATTACTGCTACTTAGCACTTCTGCGGACTCCTGAATAGAAATCCATGCAAGATGAATGCTGTTCAACTGCTGTTAAACATAGATTCTTTCCATTCTCTTTACTATGCCTTTGTTTCCCTGAGCAAACCCAGAAACCACGAAGTACAGCAGATATGCTGATCTTAGTAAAACTGCTCATACTTTGGTGCCAGGGCTGCTCTGGCATTGTTACAGGTTTGTGCAGTTTCCTTTCTGCAACAGTGATGAACAACTTGAAATCTTAACGGCAGCGATACCACAGCTCCCAGCCTTCAGCAAAGTCACTCAAATACATATGTTCATTCCTTCATTGCTGTCATATTTTGGAACCAGACGTTATAACCTTCCATTGCCAAGAATCTTAAGTTACAGGGTTTGCTAAGTTGTACCTTAAGGTAACTCATACAGATATGGTGGTGACTTCTGAGGGAATTTTACTGCCCCACAATTTCCTTCAATGACAGACTTTATAACAGACCTTCAGCATGGCTTCTTTCTTGCATGGTGCTCCTGGCTGGCAGAAAAGTTAAGTAGGATTATGCTTCAAGGGACTGAGGAGCCAGCTTCTGGTCAGTGTGCAGAGGACACTCTGAGGAATCACACCCAGTACTTCTAGATGTTGTTGCTTGTCTTTCTACCTCCTACACTTGGCCACATAATGTTAAAATGGGACTGAGACCCTTTGCAGAACTACAGCATATGAGGATGACTTTCTGGCCTCTTTTGCAATGTGTAGATCAATGTGAGTTTATTGTAATACACTTTTTTCTGGGAAGCTCATGTAGAATTTCCAAGTATCTTTTCAACCATGAATAGAATTTTTCAGTAGCCAAAATAAAACACTTTAAAAAGATCTATTTTTCAGAAAGAATCCAGAGCACAAATGTTCAGGGCTTGAAAATTGGGACGTCCATAATCACTAGCTGAATCTTTATTTTAATTTTTAATCCCTTTTATATTTGGAATTTGCTTGTTCGTGCCATGGGGGCTATCTTTCTCAATGTGTATGATGTGTTGGCTCCTTCTACAGACTTATTCATTGAAACAGATACTAACAAAGCTGCTTTTCTTCATTGGATTTGCCACACATGATGGGACTGTCATTAAGGCTAAGCTTCAATCTATTTCTTCAATTCCACTGACAGTATTAGATGATAAACTAACATAATTAAACAGCAACTGAACTAAAACGATGCTATAAATAAAAGCATAAGGCACTGCAGCAAAATGGCTGTTATTTATTCATTATCTAATTCCCAATATTTTTCATTTGATGGAAAGCAGAGAAGTTTGGAGAGAAGGGGACATTAAGAAAAAAATTAAATCCCACATCATCCTAACACCCTAGAGAAATAGTCATGTGAGAAAATACTTCATCTAACTCCTTCCTCACTTCCAGGGCTCATAGATACTTTTAAACAACCATTCACTGCTTGTTTAGAAAATGTCTGAACATCTGCTGTAGTTCCAGAAGTCAAGAAAGTGCTTATTCCCATGCTTTACAGTCATCTGTAATACAGTCAATAGGAATATTTATAATCACGTAGAACCCAGACAACATGGTCATAACATGCTGGAAACTTGCATCAACCCTTAGGATGTTGAAAATATTCTGAAATGTACATTAACCCTTTATAAACTGTCAATGAAAGAAGCCTTTATTTATGGTGACAGTATCTACGTCAGAATGAAAATGTGAGTTTTGTTTTGAATATTCAAATTTGTTCACCACATCTCAAATCCTCAGTATCAGACAAGAACGAAATGATAGACAATGGTAAACAGAAAAGGATTTGCTACCATAAACTAAACAGATAAATACTGTTTGGCGTGTGGCAAGTTACCTTCAAAAATTCTAGTTCAGCTTCGTCCTCAAATAGGGAGCGATTCATACGGTGTAGTTTAGCAAGCTCTCGCTGTACATAGGCCAGGGTCATTTTCTCTATTCGGCTTGCTGGAATGTAGTCTTCAACACGAAAATAGCTCTTTCCGTGTACCTTTGGGGGGAAAAAATGAAAAGACAAAGAGAGAGGAGCCTTTTGTTCTGTCTTCACTTTTCTTATTTGGTGCATTTCCATTTTCAGTGACCCATACACTGAAGTCATCCTGCTGCCATTTCCTATAAGGAGATAGGGAACAGCAGATAACATCCTGACAGCTGTGTCTCCTGCACCTGTGCTCAGCAAGGTGCTCAAAGCACACACTGCACCGTGCAGAGGTGGGCCTATGGGCATGCTGCAGTCGTGCACTTAGAGCTGACAGCCACAGCTGCATCAGCAAGAACCAATGCAAAGCTGGATCAGACCAGATGGATCAGACCACTCAGAGTTAATTAACAGAGCTACACCGATTTATATAACTGAAGATATGGCAGAGAACTTAAATGGATATTTTCTGTATGCTTTGAAACTACAAGAACTAGTTCAGATATTCGATCAGCAACTTTCCTGTCTTTGCAGCTTGTGGATCTGAGCCTACACACAAAATCTCTGTGAAATCTGGAGTGTTTATTTATTTTTCTCTTCCTTGCTTTCTAATCTCTTTAAGCCCCTCTGTACATCCAAGTTGTGCCCATGCTGGAAATTTTCTACAGATTTTCTGGAGTTTCTTGGCTATGTTGCTAATTATGAAGAACCAAGAGTCTTTCATCATTCTGCCATGTTTCCTGCCAAATTCATCTGGCTCACTACCGTTGCTTAATCAGACAAATTTTGTAATTATTTAAACTAAATCTGAAATGTGATTACTGAAGGGCTTAGCTGAAATTACATGCTATTCACATTTCATCTTTTAAGTACGTGACAAGCAAAAGCTGTAAAAGCTGTTGACAGAAACCTCTGAGAAATATTGTACTATTTATCCACACCTCAGAAGCATAATTGCCAAGCTCTGCCTGTAAGGCCAAAGCGCCGAGCTTCAGGGCAGTCTCATCACTGCAGTATAATCGCTCCTCCAAAATATCTTTACGAAGCTGCAGGTAAAACTGATGTCTTGTCAAGCCGTGCCTGGAACACAGAGGGGAATAGGAACACAGAATGAGCTTTGAACACTCAGCCTAAATGCTACTGTTTTACCAGCAGTCAGCAGAACCATTCACTTACTGGATGATATTAAAGTGGTTGACAAAGAATTTTATCCTCAAAAAGAGGGTGAAGTTAATGATGGAGGTTTTCTTCTTGGGTTGGTCATTCCAGCCTTCTGGAGCCACTTTGTAGAGCTTGGTATCATCATCCAAAAAGAAAAACTCTTTACCTGAAATGAGAATTTGGGGTTCTGTGGTAAGTCTGGAGCCCAAAATAGCTTCAGTAGCCCAAAATTCTGCTCAGTGCAGATTGTTCAGTGCATCACTAGCAATTAAAAAAAAAAAAAGAAAAAGGATCATGGATGTCAGTCGAGATCTACTTCTCTGTGTCATGGTTACCTTATTGCTGCTTTGTCAGAGAAGTTAGGATAACATTTAGTATGTAATTTAGGATTACAACTGTTAGATGCTGGATTGGTATGGTATCTTTGGAATCGTTCAAGAATTTATGGGACTTGCATCTTGCTCGGTATTCAGGTTCTGCGCCCCATTGTAATCCCTGTACCCTTCATACAATGTATTCTTCTTCCTAGTACCTCAGCAGTGTTTCCCAGCATAAGTGGGCTAGGAAGATGTGGATTTTATATGTGAAATACCTGAGCCTGTACCCCAACGGACACCTAGGAGCAGTGACAGTCAGCCTTACGCAGTACTGTGCTTCCTGAAATTCTGCTGGGGGAACGTGGCTCAGCATCGTTCCAGTGCAAAGCTGGACCAGGGCCTTTTCAGCATGGGAATACCGGCCAGTATCTGTATGGCTGTGCTGATGCACAGTCCTGGGGTAGACATGCTTTACATCAGTGCAGTACAGTTTAAACCAACATTCCTTACTTTTACTTAAGCTTTGGATCTGCTTTTGTCTGAGGATCTTAAAGGATCTTGCTGCAATTCATTAATGAAGGGACTACAAAGGCACTGTCAGGAGAGAACTGGTACCGTAGTTAGCTGTGTCTCAGTACCTTTCAGGTAAGCCAAGCCAAAGTAGAAATGTTCCACCAAGTTTGCGTATGCCACCACAGTATTGAAAACATCTCTTGCCTTGGACTTGATGTCACATTGCACCTCAAGGCACTGCCCGTTGAGTAGAATCACGTTGAGATCCCTTTGGGACAAATAGGATTTTCCTTTTTTAGTCTAAGAACATGTAACAAAGAGTGAAGAATGAGTGCCAAATACAAGCAATACAAGATCCACTGCACTTTTGTACTTTTTTACTAGTCTCCTGTCACTACACGATTTGATGGAATTGGTCACAACGCATCCTCCCTGCCTTCTTTGACATTAAACAATATCCCAAACATATCCAATTAAAACAAACAAACAAACAAACAAAAAAAAAAAAAACAAATCCAAATCAAAATAACAACAAAAGGGAAAAAAAACAAAGAGGGAATCCTCACAAAACAGCTGAGCATACACAGATTCTACAGTCACCAGGGCTATTCTAGATTTGAGGGTAATTCCAGATATTTTTTTACCCTAGTATTTACTGCTGTATGCTATCAGCCTTTTACCTTATCTTAATGAAAGATAAAGGGTGTGCCTGCAAACTGGAGAAGTCCAGTATATTGGCACTGGATGTCACATTCCTTATTTGCTGTATACTTTCAGTCTCAAAAGTCTTGCACTAAAATTAGCCTTCTTAGCTGAGAAAGATTAATTCAGCTATTTTTGCAACAGTCTCAGCAACAGAGATATCTGTGTTGCACTGAGAATTAAATGGCCTCCTTCCAAGTCCCAGTATGTCTGCAGGAACTCTAACTTGGTCTGGGGAGAGGACATGACAACAGTACTGGGCTGGGACTCAGATGCAACTTAGAAAAAGCCCCAGATCAAAGGTGACTAGATTAGTTCTAAATTCTTAATGTTCAAGCTTACCACAATTGATCCAGGCAGCTGTAAGGTCACTGGTGGTTCACTAGACAGAATAATAAATTCTGGACCTGAAAACTGTAAGGAGGCAATTTAGAAATTTAGTAAATGTCTCCTTAATGTAGCAAAGATCCCTAACACTGGTACCAATGGAACCCAGTTCTGTTGATCTGTGTGCTGTAGCTAACTGACTTCAGTATCTAATAATTCTAATCTAATTAAAGACTTCTCTTTGGGGACTGTCCTGTGTGGACTCTTTCAGGTCTAATTAGGGGTGAGCTCATGGTGAAGTCTTTTCTTCTGTATAGGCAGTTAACCAAGATCCATTTCCTTTGCAAAGAACCTATTTTCATGATATTCACAGAAACATAGTTTCTTCTTGTTTCCTGTGTCAAATGTGGCTGAAAAAAACATTTGATTCCAGAGTTACTCTGGCAGTCACAGACATGTACACACAAACATACACACCAATGGGATTTCATAAGCCTAACTGCCATGGGGAACCAGTCTAAAATGCAGAGCTGCTTTGTTCCACGAAATATATTTCTTATTAGCAGAACTTGCATTCTTTTGCTTTGTGACATTTGCTTTTGCATTATGACTTCAACAAAAGCACAGAATGATCCTTTTCAAGCTTAAATTTTTTGTAACTTTGAGCACAAACAGTTTGACAAGTTTTAAGAACCATTTAAGGGAATATCACTGATTTGCTGTTAAAAGTGTTGATATTTCACAGCTTCCCTGATATTTTGGAGGAGACCTAGTATGCCTTTCACCGTTACTTGCTGGCTTTGGTTCTACGCTGTGTAATGTATAGCTGCCCAGCCGAGGGATAGTTTGATGTGCACATTGTGCAGCTCTCCCACCTGTGTATACCACAGTGAATCAGTGACAGAGCTGTGAACAGAGAAGCATCCTGGGGTCTAAATGCTAAACTACACTGGCTTCCTTTTCAGGTTACAAGGCATCAGCCTCAAGGCATCAGCCAATTATTAGGTGTAGACATTAAGGAGAGGAAACATTTTCAAATTCACCAACATGATGAACACTGATTTTGTGGCCAATTGCTGGTATTTTGTCAAGTACGAGAGTTGCTAAATGTCAGTGAGTACAAAATGATTTAAGGCTATCTTAGCTAGACCTTCTCAAAGAAGCATGAGCTAGAAATGTCAGGAGGACACAATACAAAGAACTTACTATTTTGAGCAGTAATAATTTAAACACCAGGCTCTGACAGTTGCAGGACAGAGTACAACAAATCAGATGTTTTCTATGTAATAAAAACAGGGAACGATAAAAAGGCTCAAAGGCCATAGCCCTTCCCTCTGCAAACCTTTACTCCCCCATATCATCTGACCATTGTGACTTTAACTTCTTACTGACAGTCTCTCTGTATTCATGGTAGAAAACTGCATTGTCTCTTGACAAGACAATACTTGTATTATGAAACAAACCATAAATTTTCTATTAAAAAAAAAAAAGAAGAAAGATCTAAATGGGTCAAAGAACTACATCATGGAGAGTGGTTGGAAGGATTCACATTTTATCACTTGCAGACATTTAGTCATTTTTTTCTGCTTCAAGGATCTGAAAGCATAGATGAACCTGAAAAAAACCCAATATGTAAAAGTCCTTTAGACCATATGTCTCTTTTACAATAACTTCTTAATTTTAGCCTGTTCCAGACCAGAGCCTGCATTCTAAGTGCTCCTTGTGTATCTTCTGCATCAATACTTATGTTTGTATTGTGTATGTCTTTCATTTTTTTGAATGACTCTACGCTACGCTGTTTTCAGACATATCTTCTGGGTTACATCAGCCTGATTATGAGGGAGGGAGTTGGGGAGAGGAATGCATGCACTCATGAAGACCTTTACTTCGTTTTTTGATTTTTCTCATCATTATGAGAGCAGTCACTTAGCCTAAAAGGAGTAGGCTTTCTTGTCAGAGAAGGTAGAAAATGTAAATGGATGGATGAGTATGACAATAAAACTTTGTGGCACAGACTGGAACTAAAGTGAATCAACTGTAAGCTTACCCAAGCCAGAGCCAAAGAAGCATTTTTCTTCCCATTTAACAGAGAACAAAATCACAAAAATGCCCTATAACCAGACAGCAAACAGAAGTAGGCCCTTAGGTGAACTATATGTTTGGCACACTCACTGTTAGCCTGTGCTTTCTTTCCAGGCATACCCTGTAGAACACATCTGAGTCCTTTTGAGTTCTCTAAAAATCTTTTTTTTGCTGTGCTGAAGCTCCTGTCAAGGTGGTTGATGAAAACACTCCATATGGTGTTTAATGCTTGCAGAAATCACACATGTAGGTCAGAGAGGGTTCATTTCTAAGCTTGTGCTTAGTCTTTACGTACAAGACCTTTCACTGTCTTCAGTTCTGAGTTACCACAACTGGATCACGCTAATTTGCACTCTCAGTTTGGGAGACTCATCTAATGAGGTGACGCAGTAGTTAATATGCAAATCATTAGCAAATGACAATTGGATGAGAGGTTTCTCTTTAGTGATATTTATATTTTCAGATCAGCGTATACATTTTTCATTAGTCACCTTTTCCTTCCTTTGGAAAAAACATTTCTGTGATGCAGCAGCTGCTGTGTAATCCTTTGTAGACACGGAGAAGGTGGAACCTAAACTCAGCAGATTGTGCCTGCTGTTCTTGTGAGCTCCACCAGGGATTTCTTCTACAGCACTGACCGACCTTCAAAGGAGATGTCATAGTAAGCAAGATATCCAGCATACAACAAAACTACACAGACTGAGGAGAAAGAGCTTAAGGTACATTGACTGGCAGAATCATATGAAATCCAGGACGATGTCAGTTACAAGCTGTTACATGGTTTTATCTTTACAGAAAAAGAAATTAACAGAGGTAATATTACTGATGCCCTTTATAAATAAATCAAAATCATGCTTTAATTCAGTAACATTCCTTTTTTCTTTTTTTTCTTTTTTTTTTCTTTTTTTTTTTTTTCATTTGGTGAGCCAGATCTAGCTGGCTTAGGTCTGATGAAACCAGCAGGCAGAAGCATTTAGCCCCGTGCCTTTCTGAGAAATCTACAGGATGAAATCAATTTCTCATTTATTATTTTCTGAAACAAACAAAAAAGATTCAGAAAACCATAACATTTGTTGTTACATTATTCAGAATTTTTCCAGAATGGGAATTTTATCCTTTTGTTGTGCATGTTGTGGAGTTGCTTCAGAGAACTGTTCAGAGAGTTTCAAAAGCTTTTCAACAAAGTGACCGGAGTAGTTTGTATTCCTCAGCCTATAAAGATATGTAGGTATTATTGTTTCGATCTATGCAGCCTTGGAAAGATCAACATTTGACTACAAAATATGACTAAAAAGGACCTGAAGTGATTTTTGTGGATATAAAAATGCTATTAGCTCAAAACCCAAGAGATATATTAAGAAGACTTCTTTCGCTGTGGCAAACACTTCCTGTTACTCTTCCTGCAGGGTGCCACGCTTGGCAGCTGAGGCTTCTTTGTGTAAAGGCCATAGCCCTGCATACACTTGCAAGCTTAACTCTAGAACTAAGAGATGTGAATTATGTCAATTGGGCTGCTTACAGGACTGAGCATGATGATATGAGTAAGCTTTACAGGTAGTAAACCCATCACTAAGTCTTGTGCTGTCTGGCCTCCTTTGTGGGAAGCTGGTGGTTTCCAAACTAGTTACTTCAACTCCACTGTTGTCCTAGTACTTAAAATAGAGTGGTGACCTTGGTAGAAATTCAATTGCAGATCCTTACAACTAAAAGTGGGGCTTACAGTCTCTGAAGTTTTATGGGAAACATCTAGCTGGAAATTTGGAGAAGAGAGTTCATCTTTCAGCAGAGGAGGGGAACATTTTCTTGGCAGCACAATTTTATCTCGAGGATGTCAAGCTGACACCCAGGTTGGTAGTCAGAGGCATGACAGTTGCTCCAAAAAGACTCAGTAAATAAACCTGCTGTTACTGATACCATTGCCAGGTGTGTGATGCATATATAGACGTCTGTATACAAACATACATGTGTGTGTGTAGCTAGACAGTTTTTTCTTCACAAAAGCTGCTACTACCCTGCAACCTGCTGCAGTTCTTTCTTACTGCAGGTTTAGAGGTATAGTGGGTTATTTCACATAGATCAGATTATCGTGGCTGGTTTATCAGGAAGTTCAATTTGTTTATTTGGGATACATTTAATTGGGAATTGATCTAGATGGAGCATTTCCTGTGGGCCTGAATTACTCGTGTCATGGTTAAAAGAAGAAACTCCTGCTTAACTGGGTCAAGAACTCAATTTAAATGGGATGTCTGTAGGGATTACATGGTGCTTAACTATGGGATTCTGGTCTTTGTGATGCCTAGAGGCTAACAGTACCTGCATCACTTCTTCATTTGGCAAGTCATGATTGCAGCTGCACTATGCTAACACCTAGTCTAGAAAACTCTTGTTTAACAGCAGTGGTATTTAGCTGGCTTTGAAAAGAGGGTAGAATCAGTTGTACAGTTCTCAGTTGAGTTTGCCTGTGTTAAGGCAAGCTATGTTAAGCTTGCCAATAACAAGGCTACTGTTATATTTCCAAGGCTGAAATTAGGCTAATCCTCAAGACAGAGCAGAGGTCTTTACTTCTTGTGTCCCTGGGTTACCTGTAACTCTTCAATAAAGTGCTGGTGCAGGGCTGGGGATGATTCAGACAAGTAAGGCAAATCCAAGAACTGAGATGGAAAAGCAGATATTCTACTGAAAACTATGGGTCATGTACATACATGGTCTATCATAACCACTCCAGAACACATCAGGCCTCTGCCAATGTGAGAGCAAGGCAAGACCCCGACCCCGAATCTGAATGTGGGCAAATAGGACTTCACAAAATGCCTTGCTAGTGAAAGCAGTGACTGTTCATACCCTCTTATCACTGCTCATCTGTGGAAATTGTGTCAGGTTTCTGCTTTCCATGCTGAGTTGGACTGAAACACTGTAGGGCAGCTGTGTAGTAGCTGTGACAGCTGTTCGGAGAGGCCAGTAACATCTGGCAGGACACAGCAGTGAAGAGGGAAGGTGGAAAACTTCAGTGTGCTTGTTTTGTATGGATCTTTCAGGGCCCAAGCTGCATTTCACTAAAGCATTTGGACAGTTTTGCTCCGAGACAACTCAGTCTAGGTGCACTTTAATTCTACATAAACAGTATTTATTATCGTAGCAGGTTCAGATGCTAATCCAGGCATTTTCCAGTAATGATGTTGCCACACTAGCTCTCTGCTTCACTTGGTAATAAAACAGCCTCTATCATTTCAGAATAGGAGTTTCGATTACCTGTTTATGAAGAGCTTGTAGCTGCTTTGTGTCCTTGATTCACTAAGGGTGGGGTCCCATGACCTGTGTGTCTGCGTACCTCTCCCTGGAATGAATGAAGGAAATTTCACAGTTGAAGCAATTGTAGTGGCACACATGGGACAATTAGAACAAGGAGGAAATTCAGACTGGCCACTTCCCCTCGTGTCCTTGCTTGGGCATTATAAATGACTGTTTGATGAGGCTAAGTGAATACTACACCAGCAGTATTTCCAGTTCTGTAGTTGTTATTACTTCTTCTTTGTAACCCTCCATATGAATGTCATTTGGAAAATAGCTGAGTACATAGAGTGTCTGTTATTTCCATGTGTTTGTGGGTAACTTGTGAAACAGTTTTTGCTCTTCAGAAATTATCCTTATTATTCCTTTTTCTTCTGTTTCCAGGTATAAAATCAGGGGAAATAAGCCATGAAACTTATCAGGTTTAATCAGAGCAGGATATAAAAACACTAAAATTAAAACTATTTGTAAATATTCCACTGGTTATTTCCTACAGTAAGTATATTGTGAATGCTTTTACATCACAAATATCTGGTGGGGATAGGATAGTTTTGGAGTCAAATAAAATTTCAGTTTGGAGACAAAAAAAAATTTCACCTTCAGTCAGCTCTGCTGCTAGAGAAAGGATCAGCATTGCTATGTCCAAATATATGAAAACTGAAATTTAGAGGTAGGTCCAGAAATGGTTATACAAGTGGTAGTTCTATGAACATTTTTTCTAAAATCAAAGCTGTTTTAAATCCTCCAAAGAAGAGTGGTAATGTTAAATTCGTCTCCACTTGGATCATTTCATTGATCTGATTTAAAGAATTGCTTATCAAACTATTACATACACAGAATGATAGAGGTGATAAGTTGAGCTGTGATGTCAGCTTTTCTTCCAGATAAAATATTCATGAACTGCAGCATGAAAACTCAGTTGGAATTCTAACACAAAAACATGGTATTAAATTCCAGTGTACCAACCACCAATTTCAAGTAAAAACCGACAAAATCCAATCACATTGCTAAAATATGCATAAACATGATTTTTCAGGCTGCAGATTATAGTGACATAATGTGAGATGTGAGATAAACCAAATACTTCGATCTAGTTACAAAAACTAAGATACAGTCCTATGTTCTGAAGCTACATGCTTTTTCATGAGAAGGATCTACAAAATTCTCTGCTCACACTAGTTTTCACGTTTGCATATATATATTTGGACAAGTGCATAAAATTCCTCTTAGTAACAGTCTCAGCTGTTATGGCAGTGGGGCAAGTTGGCTGGTTTCAGTGGCCAGACTGCCATGCTTTGATCATAAATCCAACACATTCCTGCTGTTTAGGGTTAACATGTGGCCCTCAAAGAAGCTGATCTTGTAGATGATTAATTTGTTATATATAAAGTGAGCTTCTAAAGTCCAATTTGGATAGAGATAGTGATCTCTCTTGATAATGGTGCTCTGCTGTATGATAATGTTTCTTTTAGGGGAAAAATGCATTTTTCTTATACATTATCTCATGCAAGAACATCTGTGGCAAACAAGCTCTCACATTCTGTTTTTATTCCTGTATTTTTAGAGTTTTGTCTTATAACATCTTGAGTACCAACAGCTGGACTTTCAAAACAGTCTTCCAAGTCTGCCTTCACTATGTGCCACTTGGTATGTGGCTGACACATGAGTTACATAAGGAGCAGCTGCAGAATCTTACAGGTTTTTATTGCTGCAATATTGATTGTAATGCTGGAGCTTCAACAAAGTGGCACCTTCCACAGGAAGACAATATCAACAACAGCTGTATGAGTACCCCCACCTTACTCATCCTTAGGACTGAGGGGTGAGAGGCTACTCTACATGTGGTGTGCTTTCTGTTTGTTTGTTTGTTTGTTTGCTTGCTTTTGTGTGTGTGTGTGTGTGTTTTTCTCTCTTTTTTTTTTTCCCCATGATATATTCTCTTTTTCTCTGTGAAATATCTCTTGGCAGACTTTTGATGAAGCAGTATGCACCCATTTTTTTTTTGCCATGTTTCCTAAGGAAATTGGTCCTTTGAGATCATACTCTATGCCTTTCCTTTTTGCCTAGTATATTTTAAACCTGTCAAATTTGAAAGACAGTGGGTAATGTGATCCTACGGATTTCGTGATAACTAGCAGCTGGATATCAGAAACCAAAATTAATGCTCCCTAGTGAGAAAAAGCAAGCAAAACTCAGCAGTTATCTGTTATTTATGGCATCAGTGAACTAACCACTTGGTGTGCATACCTTGTTGCAGATAACTGATGTGGTGGATGTTAGGTTTATTGCCTAAGGAAAGAAATTTCTGGGATAAAAGAAACACATGCGCTTACAGAGCACATCTGAATCCCTGCCACAGCAGGAGAAAGGACTTTGTTTCTCATGGAGGCTCATAGAGGGAGGAAGTAAACTCCAAATTAAGGAAGCAAGCTTTCAGCTCCAGGTCTGGAAGCTCAGAAGGGACCCTAGGATGGGAAAAAAGGTCAAAAGGAGATGGGACATGGAATGGGAGAATAGCAATGGGCAGGAGATTGAGAATGAGGAGCTGGCATGATAAGCTTGCTTTTAGGAGATGTTGAGGACATTTGGGCAACAGGAGCTTTTTGCTTTTGGGCAGTGTAAACATCCTGTCTAGGCATCCCCAGCTCAGATTCCAATTTAAATATGAAGGTACACACGCACAAGAGTCCTCCCCTTCCTGCTGAATACCTTTCCTTGTGTTAGAGTTTCTCCCTACACTGTGATTTAAGCCATTTGGGAAGGATCCTGACTGATGTCTACCACAGCGTCTTCACTGAATGGATCCTTTGCCTAGCAGCTTCATTCATGCTGTTCCTGCCACAAATGGATTGAAAATGGAGCTAAATTTCCAATCCTGATATATCCAGGCAAAGTAAGGCAGGAACAGTGCAGTGTAGCAACCTGGCACTTAGCACGATGAAAACACACAGAGCAGGAAATACACAATGGCAGTGGTTTCTTTTCTTTCTTTCTTTCTTTCTTTCTTTCTTTCTTTCTTTCTTTCTTTCTTTCTTTCTTTCTTTCTTTCTTTCTTTCTTTCTTTTCTTCTTTAGATTTCAGCATTAGTCCCTTTGTTTCTAAATGTGCTCAAAGAAACATTAATCCCCACCATTAGTGTCAGGTATTGTTCACAGATTCAGCTGATTTCGGTGCTGCCATCTTGACATTGCTGTATATGTGGGGTAGCTGCATGGCTTCTCATCTATTTCAGGACACCATGTGGCAGAAACATGCTGTCAGGCTCTGTGATCTGCTGAACAGCTTCATCTGGCAAAGGGGGCATGAAGAAATACGCGATGGTGCTGCCTGGTAGGCCTTACAGTAGGGCACAGGGAAAAAGGAAGCCAGCGTAAAAGGATCTCTCTCTGCAGCTTGGTCAAACGTACCTCCCTAGTCACGTAACCACGAGTGCATGGGAGTACCTATCATCTAGCTGTGCACGGGTAGTTCACATTTCAGGGAACAAAAAAAGCAGATTACATAATTTATAACCATAATCTTTCAGGAAAATCTTACCTTTCCTGTGTCCTCGGTTAGATAGTATCAAAGATGTACTTTCTGAAATACTGTTAGAGTCACTGTAGTCCACAGACAGTTGTCTGTAATCTTCTGCTGACTGGCTATAATTCATTAATCTGGATCCATTGTCTGGAAACAGAAAGAAAATATGATGAATCACAGGCTTCAATTATAAATCATTGTATCTGCGTGATAGCTTAAATAACATTTGGCTCGACTAACTTTCATATAGCTCATGTCTGTCTGTCTTCTAATCCTGACTTTGGTTCCTTAAGGACTGAAGGGAGCTTGGTAACTTCATTCTTCTACCTCCGGCCTTCGATAATTTTATTCTGTCCCAAAATAGTTCTCATAGTTCTCCTTGACCATTCCAAATAAAACAAATCTAATATATTAATTGTATGCTGCATGCTTAACTGAAAGGTTGCAAAGTGCAGATAGCCTGGAAAGACGTTCTCCTTCCTTATATTTGGAGGCCCAAAACCTTCAGCTATAAACTACTTCTTC
The DNA here is from genome assembly GCF_009769625.2 of Cygnus olor. Taxonomy (NCBI): domain Eukaryota; kingdom Metazoa; phylum Chordata; class Aves; order Anseriformes; family Anatidae; genus Cygnus; species Cygnus olor. The sequence continues at coordinate 19,000,220 of NC_049175.1, forward strand.
TGTGGGCTAGATGGACAGTGCCCAGGCACTACTCACTTCCAGAGTTGTCTGCAGAAATTCCATTAAGGGGTAATCCTACATAATGAGGAAGTACATATGACTACTCTGAAAATAGTCATTTTTAGGGAAAGGCAAGGCAAGGCAAGGCAAGGTAAGGCAAGGCAAGGGTAAAGAGGTTATGCTGACTTGAAATGTGTGGCTCACATATTCTCAATGCAACTGATATACCAATTCATTCAAACCCTTAAGCAAATGTAAGACATGTGACCCAACAAACAGATCTCACCGCAAATACACAATTACTGAAACAGTCACAGTAGAAGGGGAATGGCAGGAATTTGAGGTTAATAGGCAGTTGAAGATGGGACCAACCCTTTTGGCAGCAGTAGAGTTTTCAGCTGCTCATGAAAGTGTGAACCTATAAACTCTGCTTCTGAATCAGTGACTGAGCCACTATGATTTGAGGGGTGCTTTGTATGTTTTCAGAAGAATCTCCTTTTTTTATGACCAATACGTGATAGAAAAGTTCCAAAAATATTTAAGCAAGTGTGTAATTCTAGCTAAAGTTAGTGGAACATACATTTGATTTGCTGAACAGGGATTGGATTGTTCATATGCCTAATGCTGAGCCTCCAAAAAAAGTCTACCTAACTTGAGCCAAAAGCCAATCCATCCCTTACCCAAACCCCAGAGAAATGAGTTGAAATGAACAACAAAATCTAGAGATCTAGAAAAGAAGAATTTAACTGGACTTGAAGTCCATATTTAGTTACAGTTAGAGAATTACTCTGAGGGTTGACAAAACCTTGATTTTAATCAAATGAAATGTGAAATCAGTGTATGCAGGTTTATTTATACAGTAAGCAGGATTTGGCCTTGTGTCTTGAAATCACTCCAGCAATCCATGTGCACATTTGTAAAATATATTTTGAATAGAGAAATGGGACTAAATGTCAAAAAGAAACAACAAATCGTTGCTTGAGTAATCAAATGGGAAGGATGAATATATAGTCTTCAATGGCCACTTCACAGAACCCCACTCTACCTTTGAAAATCCACTGGAGTGTACAGAGTATAACAGCAGTGCGAAAAGCAGTTTTGTTCTATATGCACAGTTCTTATGCAAACTGCTTTAAGAGTCAAACATGTGCAAGCTGATTTGTTATCCTTGTTTCACAGCCTTCAGACTATTGTCCTTTGAGGAAATAAGGAGCAGAAATCTTGCTGACTTGCCTCAGAGTCTTTCCATTATGAAGTCATTTATATGTAAAGCAATAAATATCTTCTTCAACAGAACATATAATCATTACAACATGAAATTAAACAGTTCACCTAGCGTGGGGAAGACTCAGAAAAGGCTGTGTGTGCCCTTATTGCGCAGTTCAGATTAGAAGTTGTACTTTACCTCGGTGAAGATTCATCTGGGAGGACAGTGGTGAAGCGTCCGGGATTTTCTCATGTAGTCTTCTCCTTATGACATGACTTCTGTTAAGCTGAGAGGCTGTGCTGTCTTCAGCGGCTACTCGTTCTACCTAGAAGACAACGGCATGGCAAGTCAATGTCAGGTGATAAGTGGACTTCGGCCCCTCGTACTCGTACTGAAGCGATCCTTGCCCTCTGCTTGTCAGAGGCTGCTGATTTGTGTGATGTAAGCAGCTTCATCTTCTCAGGCAGCCTTTGCAAAGCAGGACTGACTTTTGATGGTCCCACACTTCCGTGCTAGCTGTATTTAGGAAGGGACGCGCTCTGCTGCAGTGGGGAACAGAGTAACAGAGAGCACAAGGGAAAGGTCACCTCAGAATGTTAATGAATACTGGTTGAAAACAGAAAAAAAAATATTTGCAAGCTGTTTCCTTTCAGTTTCATTCAGCTTGTCAACAAAAATTGTTTGTTGATACTTCAGATCTTGAAAAAGACACAGGTGCTCACTTATTAAAGGCTTCAGATGGTCTGGCTGGATTGCACTGTAAATGTACAGCTCCACCTAGGGAAGATGAATGAAATTCTCAATGTGATGTGAATGTGATTCCTCAGAATTTCACAAAGAAAGTCTGAAGCCGCCGTGGCAATGAGAAAATCTTTTCTCTTGTGCTAAGTCTATTCGTTTGGCTGACATGAAGTCTCTGTGGAGATTATTGTTGTTTCATTTATTAACCTAAGGAAAGAAGATACTGCAAATGCAAAAGGTGGATTTGTGTCATTTCCCAGGAGTGTAAGAGTGGTGTGAGGGATGGTTTCATTGCCTCATTTGCTAGTACACAGACCCACTCAATTTCCTGCATAGAAGCCTACAGCCAAATCTCACTTCTTTAACTCATACAAGCATACATAGAAAAGGAGATGTTTAGGTATGAGAGTAGTACCTACCTCACTGACACTTCCCACCACAAACTGGACCATTTTCTTTATGTAGACATTTACTGGTAAGGAAGAAGATTCCTTCTGATGTGCCTCACACGCTTCCAGAATTGATTCAGGAGAAAGTCTTTTATGTGGCAGATCTTCACATAGCATCAGCAAGAGACTGTGTAGTTGGTCACTGAGCTGGAGGGACTGATTCGACACGGAGGCACAGTTAAATGACATCGCACAGGGGTCTGAAGCCCCGTCTAAACTGGGACTGGGAACTTCTGTAAGCCTTTCACCCTGGGTGAGAAATGGGCACTGACTTCCTTTAGACTTTGGGATGATTCTGTACAGGCAGCAAAACAGCACTAAATGGAGCCTCTAATGAGATATGGGGTAGCCTTGAAGGGAACAGGCATGTACAAGAAGGATCATCAGTCTGCATAGGTGCTTCTTGGTGACAGCCAGCAGCAAAGTCTGCTCCATGGCTTTTCTAATTAGACTGTGCATCTTAAAGATTCATGCAAGCTAGACATATGGTAGTATTAGCTTCAAAAAGTTGAGGAGTTATTCCAGTCAAAGCTGTTACCATAGAGACCAGATACTTAAATTTTAAGGAGTTATTTAGCTTATAGAGTCTTTTCGCTTATATCATGTATACCCACTAAAAGCTAGCGTTTTTCCAAGTCAAAAGCATGTAATCAAAGCATGGATATAGAAATTAAGCAAAATGTGTGCTACAAATCTTTGAAAGGACTATGGGCAGCAAGAGATGCAAAGTTTTGATTAGCAGAGATGCAGGTAGAATTTGTCCAGGAATAAGGGCAAAGTTCTTTAGCTTGTATTCCATCATCCCATTCTTTGAAAAAGCAGAGCACCAGAATCATGCAGACATGATGCTTTTCTTCTAGCCCTGCCTGTCTTGTCAGGAAATTTCTTATTATGGTCTTTGAATAACTAATCTTTACTCTTAAAAGAAAAGTAAAATTAATCTTAATAGGAACAATTCTGCTTTTCAAAGAGGAAAGGAAAGATGAGAGGCCTAACTGAATTCCTGATTGGATGAACCTGTATTTTTGGTGAGGTCTAGACCTTGACACAAGCATTCCAATTAGCCATGTTCTTCTTAGTGGTCCAAAACAAGAAGCCCCCTCTTACTGAGACTTCATGTTATGCCTCTCGATCTGTAAACCTACCAAGATGAGACAGAATACAAGAAAACAAAAATGTCTGTGTTACTGGCCTGGTTTGGAGGAACCTGATACTCTGCTGACCAGTAGAGGGTCATTCCTAGGGAATACACCAACATCTGTCAAAACAGAAAAGGAAATCCTTTTTGAAGTCTTTATATGTAAGTCTTTCTAACTGTAGCCTGATTTGTTTAATGTAATTAGAAATGGATTTTGACAGTAGATTCCTGGTATGCTTTATTAAAGCCCCAGCCTTTTCTTTAAAAGGTACTCTCAAGATTTATTTTATAGTATACCTCACCTTTGGTAGTCCGATGCGCTGGTTTTTGTTCTGCCTGTGAAGTAATTCTGGTGCGCTGAAAGGGGTAGCTTCTGTCTGAGATGCATTGTTTTGGAAGGACAAATTTCCTTCAGCAGACAGTAGTACTGACCATGGACAAAGCACACAGATGGCAGGGTCTGAAAAACGTTAAAGACAGTGGAGTTCTTGCAGAATTCAGTGAGCTCAGAAAGTCATGTCGCTGGGGCCTCAGCCCCATAGCAAAATCCATCACTGAGGCTTCCTGGAGATATACTGAGAAGTCAGTGGAGTCAAGTTCATTTATGCCTGGCTGATTTTGTGATCTGGATTTTAGTGATGGCTAAAGGCTTAATTTCCATCTCAGAATTTCACACATAAAAACAGTATTGACTTTCGTGGATTTCTGAAGCCTAAGGAAAGGCAGGATCACATCCCATGCACAGATTCTGGTTAAGATCTTGTCATATTTTATAGACCTGCCTTGTCACCACTGAGCTGTGTGTTGGTCTGCATTCTCAGGGGACACCGCCAGACCTGCCCTGCCTACCCTACGTGTGGGCTGTGGGATGGGACGGCCCCTGCCCTGCCACCCCTGTAACCAGGCTTGGCTCTGAGCTCCCTGTCCCTTGCTGCTCCCTAAAAAATCCATGTGAAGGTGTCTCAGCAATGGACTGGTTCCTTCTCGTAAAGTGCTGAGTTCTCCTTAAAATAACCACTGCAGAGACCACAGTCCCGGTGGTCTGAAGCAGAAGGAAGCAGGATGATGTGCAGTCTTCTGCAAACACTCTGCACTTGCATGGATATGTTAACTGAATCCAAGTGATTTGGTTAAACTATTCATTAAAAACGCATGATAAAAAGTCTAAGATCAATCTGTTTACTTAGAAAGAGGAAAAGCTGCATTAACTATGGCAATATTTAGATAGACTGTTCCTGGAAATATGGGTAACTGAATAATTTTTTTAAAGTTAGCTATATTGGTCCAGTCTCTTCAGTCTAGCCAGTGAGAATAGGAACTATTCAGATCTCCATAGGAGAAGATTTTGAAAACATGCCGTAAATGTTTTGGTATTTTTGCAATTAAAAAGTTACATATTTAAAATGGCAACTTAATTCTTGTGCATGGTGATCTTTACACTGTGAAAAAAAGGAACAAAGGGTAAAAACGTTAAGCTAGGAAGGTCTTAAAATTATCAGCTAGTTTTTTTTCTTTGTTCCTTCTCCATTTCTGTAGTATTGTATTCAAATGCAACCAGCACATGCTGGGAAATGTGTCTGTTTTAGAAACAGCCAGCTTGTACTTTAGTCTTAATGAAGATTACCTGGCCTTCTGTAATGTTGGCCAGCCCACCAGTCAGCTTACCTGACTAACCACAGTGCCCAAACACACTGAAATGTTGCTATAGCGAGTTGGTACTGGCCAACACCAGGTCTATCAGGATTCATTATACCAAGCACAGTGCCACACAGATGCGGCAGTACTAGCCCTCGGAAGAGGCTGACTCCAGAAGTTGCAGTATAGCTGCACTTAGGAGAAGTGGAGCCAGAGCTCTGCCTGAGTTAACTGGGCTGACGCTGTGCAGGGACTGTTCACCTTTGCTGCCCTCCAAGAAACTGGAGCACTGGGGATTCAGCTTCAGAGTGAGTCAAACTTGGCATCACTTCTGGACTTGAGCTCTAAAGACGTGATTGAGTGGCCTCACACCTGACCTATAAACCAGCTTGGTTCTGCATCCTGACTTCTTGTTTTCATCTTCTGATCATAATGCCATAAATTTATCAAGTGCAGCTCAGGGAACACATGCTGATTATCTCAATTCAGCAGACTTTTTTTGAAATGAGATCAGGAGAGCATAGGGTCAGCTTAGTGTCTTGACACAGAGTTAATAAGCAGTGATGGACCTGAGCTGAATTTATCCAGGTAGGTATCTCCGTGCCGCAGTCCTTTGCATGTTCCTAGTGCCTGTATTGTCTGGCTAGATTACTCTAGATAATGGAGAACTGATCATACAGTCAGCCTGTTAGAGTGGTTCAGTCCATTAAAACTTGGTTGTTAATAAATGTTCATCCCTCCAGCTACAGCAGAAGTTACACATCACTTGTCTAAAAGTCTCTTACAGTCTGACTGAGGAGCCATGTGAACTTGCCTGTTCTCCTCTCTCTCTCTCAGTACTTGCAGGGTGTGATCCTAGCTGGCACTGCCCTTTCTGTGTGTGTATGTTATTCAGATGTTAGGAAGGGCACCTCTGTCCTGTTCCACCATCTATAGTTCTACTTAGATTAATTAATTGCTGTGTAATTTAGGAAAAAAAATAACTGTGTGAAAGCCTGCATGTTGGCACAGAAGTTTGCATGCAAACCCAGCAGCACTGAAAGGCTTCTCATTGTTATTAGAAGTATGCTATTACTCCTGCTAGTGCTTTTTGTCTCAAACAAGCAAACAAGCCAAATCAAACCAACCAACCAACCAACCAACCAAACACAAAACCAAAAAACCAACCCCACAAACCAATCCTCAAAACCCCAAAATAGTCTGGAAGGCATTTCTAATGGTAAGACACTTTTTCACCTCACCTTTGTGAAGGTCTTCCAGAAGCTGCACTGTGGCAAGGTACAAGAGTGCCCATATATCTTCTTCTTCCAAAGGGCTTCCTTTTGCCCACAGGACCTCGGCCAGTGTCACACAGGAACTGCTCATGGCTGCTGCAGTAGAAAGCAGATTTGGATGTGCTGGAGTAGACTGCTCACAGCAAGCCATACTGATTACAGCTGTACCCTTCTCTCATAATAAGAAATCCTTTGTGAACCACCCTGCTTCTTTGTTGCCAAAAGGCAGGAATAGTCTATCCATGTCTTAATTTAAGTAAGAGTGAATAAAGGAGACTGAACTAAGTGACCTCCTGTCATCTTTTTCAGCCTTTTTACTCAATTAAAACCATTTACAACATTGTATGGGGCAAATCGTATTTACTCAGGAGATCCTTTATAAATACGTGCTGTTCAGAGTTTGTGAATGGTTATCTGGAAAGAAGGGCATTGATTTTGCTGCTTAATTGGATGCTCTTCTCTATAAATACACAACGGGGATAATCTGAGAGGAAAAGCACGGCAAAGCAAAAGAGATGCAATATAATATAAAGGATTTATAAACACAGTCCAACAGAGCAATTGTGTTTTGTTCTTTATTCAGCAGGTTGATCAGTAAAAGCTTGTAGGCTCTTACTGAATTAATTGATGAGAGATTTTCTTGGTCAGATACTTAAGACTTTGAACTTGCAGTTCATCCATACCAGTGTACATAAAAACTGGCTTTGTTTCAGTGAACCAAATTAAAAGGTAATTCCCTCTGCATGCTGCTGATAGCAGTTCAGTGGCGCCCAGAACACTGTCCCGTTGAGACCTGGAATGCTGCAGAAAAATGTTGGTCCACGCACTCTCCCTGTTTTGTGCCAGCTGCAATGCAGCATCAGATCATTTAGAGGAAGGCATCCTGCAGTGAATCATAATTTAATGTCTTACCCATTGGAAGAACATTTTTCTAATTCTGGGCAACTAGAAACTGCCATGTGACTTAAGGCTTCTTTTCCTCAGACTGTTTTACCCTACTAAATATTGTAAAAGAAGGTTTTGTTCTGCATAAATGGGTCTGATTTTCCCATGTCACCAGTTTTACGTTTCTGTAGTGTACCAATCTAGGCAGAGCTGCTCTAGGTCTACACATCTGGAAGGAAAGCCTTATCCATGCTTAAAATTTGCTGAAAGTTTTTGTAATTAATTTGTACTTTTGCTATTACTATCCTGTAACAGTGAGTTGTGTAGGCTTTTTGTGTGCTGTACATTTAGGGGCCTAATGAAAAAAATTGGAAGCGGTCCATCTATTACTTTGACATTGTCTGTAGGCCACCAAGTGAGGACACTAGAGCCTAGGATGTTACTGTTATGTATAGGTTTGAAAGTGCCACCATGAAATGATTTCACTCACAGCCTGAAAACAGATCTTCCCCCAACCATTTTGTCCCCCTCAGTACACAGCCCACTTACTGCTACCATTTGCTACCTGCCTCAGTAGAGTTTACTGCTGATCTTTTTGTCAGCTTACCATTTATTATGCAGTCTCCAAGGAGTCACTGCAAGAGCAATACAGTGTTCTGCAGGACCAACTTGTTGCTGATTAATAGACTGCTTAGGCTTTGCTTTGTAGAGTCTTGCCCTGGCTCACTAGCTTCCAAACAAGGAATCACAACACTAGAAGAATGATCCCTTGCTGCAGTCACTCTGGGATTATGGACCAACCTAGTGACATTTTAAACAGAACCAGAGTCCTAATTTTAGTCTCTGTGCCTTCAAGAGATAGTAAAGCTTCTTAAGGACCTAACCTTAATTAGAAGAGACAGACAAATCTTCTTAATCTAAGCCGTCACCATATCTCTTAATGATAAATTACTGTGATAGCATTTCACCCAACCCTGTGGTACTGGGACTAAGCGATCAATTCATGTCCCCAGAGCTAGAATCTGTATGGCTTCTCCATATGGGTAATCCACCAGGCTATACTTAGTGCAGTTTTATTCAAGACCGTACTGGGGGAAGGAGCACTGCACTGTTTTAGATGGAAGTGCTTATACCAAGTGATTTCAGTGCTGGTATTTCTAAATAGCATAAGTTACTCAAATAAGTGATTAACTGGAGTCTAGATATTACATCTTTATAGAGCCAAAGTGAAATCAGCAGTTACAGCAGAGCTGCTTAATTTTTGTAGTGAATGTTTTTTCTAAGAGTAAAAGTGTCTCAGATCACTGAGATTCACAGTGTGAATTAAATTAATTTTGCTAGCAACGATGTGCAAATTTCTTCCAAATATAATGATTAACTTATATGGCCATGAAACTAAGAATCTCTTTAAAGTGTAATAAATTATTGCTTTAGCATGATATAGAGTTAAGCGGTGTGTTATTTTAAAAGCATATTGGCAACTGATTTTTAAACAGGCTTGGAATGCCCTGTGACTGTGGGCTGTATTTTTAATATTTGGTTTTCATGACCAGCACGACATGATGTTTCACGAAAATGTGACTGTGTGAATGGTTGGGGAAAAAAAGAAATTTAATTTATTTTTATAGCCAGCCTACAGTATGTATGTGATATGAGAGTAAAAGTGATATAAAGGTATGATTATCATTGTAGCACTGTACATATTCATGGTCCTTCAATTTAATAAAAGCTGTGATCCAGAACTAAACAATTCTGAGCTTCAAAGAAGCTAAAAGTGATAAGCATTTGTGATAAGTAATGGCATCTTTGGTGCCATTCAAATAGGCAAATTAATCTGAAATACCCTTCCCATTCTCCATTTTACAACACGGTCATTCATTACATGGATTGGCTCAAGTCAATAGATTTTCCTCTCAAGTCAATAGATTTTTAACCTACTCTTGCATAGATATGAAAGGTACACTGAGGTGAGGCTAACCCATCATTTTGCCACAAACACCCATCTGTTTATCTCACTTCTTTTTGAATTGTTTTATTCTGTTTTGGTATGGTCTTTTTTGTCCTGCTTTCCTCCAAGCAGTCTCTGAAATCTAGGGTCAATGAAAGAAACAGAATTGATGATGAAAGATGATGAAGTACTGCTTTGCATCTCAATTTAACACTTAATAGTAATCACACATGAGTAATTTTATATGTGAGGGTCACTTTATGTGCAATTTGAAGTTATTAGATTTGGCAATCTTATTTAGTAAAAGTGTAAGGAGCAACTTAGCTCTTGTCAACATTTATCTTTTCTGTTGCTGCTTTATTGACTGTATAAAAATGACAAAAGAGCTAAAAGTATTATTTTGTGTAGGGAAACTGACTTTCCCTTATCAAACACAGTTACATGAATTCAACATTGTCAAGAGGAGTGGCACATCTGGATTCCTAACTGAAGGACAGCCCTTTTCCAGCCTATCAGAGGGACTTTACTGGGGTGTTGCTTCAGCTGTGAAATGAGTTTCTGTAGAATGAAAGTCTTAATCCATTACCTGGATGCCAGTGGAAAATCAGATGAAAAAGGGAGATCACAGGACACAGCAGTGAATAAGATGGTGAGGAAGGAGGAATTGAGTTTAGATTTTGAAAGTACTGGGTCAGGTTGTTTCTGGTATACTTTCAAAGGCATGAAGCAAGAACATATTTGCCCCATTTGGGCATCTTAAAGAACAACAGGAAATGAAACCAAAACAAAGGCAAAAGGTAACATGAGTAAGTCCGTCTGGACGCCTACCTGGGCAACCTCCTCTAGGGAACCTGCTTTGGCAGGGGGGTTGGACCTGATGATCTCTTGAGGTCCCTTCCAACCTCTACAATTCTGTGATTCTGTGATTCTCTGTAATTAAGCTTGGGTAGGACCCAAGCATTCTGTGGACTGGAAAGTTTTCTGCCACGGCAGAAATGAATTTCAATTTTTACTGCCTGGAAGATGTTCTTGTAGAGTTCTTGCCTTTCTTCTGACTGAACATCCAGTTCTGCTTCATTACTCTGTCCTGTATATTGCAAAATACCTTGGTGGAAACTTAATCAGCTTTTTAATTGCTTAAGTGTGTGAACAGATGTAGATTTTGTAAAGAGCTGTGCGTCAGAAAGGGTTATTGCCTCTTTATGTTTTGGACATAAATGCCCATCACAGGACACCTCCTAGAGGCGACTAACTGATTCTGACGTGAGTGAGCCAGAGAGAGGCCCCATGAGGAAGTCCTCTGACCGGCCTGAGAGTTTCCTACCCTCAGCCCCTGAGCTCCCTGAGAGAATGTGAGGGGAGACTCGCAGTGACAGGCAAGTGGGAGAGGGTTTGCAACCTAACCTCTTCTATTTGTACCACTATATCCAGAAAAAGTTGTCTGCACACAACGGTCCTTGTAAGCTGGTGCAAACCCACTGCACATGAAGACACACTAAGTTGGCTAGTACTGATTTTGCTTTGTTTAAGCGTTACACTGTCTGGGAGTATCTAAATCTTCATTGGCCACTTTCAAGGGCAGCCTTAGAGGCCAGGAATTGTTTCTTCTTGTGCTGCATTGAAGAACACACCAAGAAGACTACACACAAGTCTATAAATAGCTGGTCTTTAGCCATCTTTTTCTAGCTACAGTGTTTTTCTTAGTCGTCTGTCCCTTTCAGCTGCTGTACACCAATTCCTTTGCTATGTCTAGCAGTCCCTGCCTGACTGTCTAAAAACACGTCCTGTAAATAAATGAGCAAAACCAAGAGGACCCAACCCTGCTTCGGTATAGCCCCTGGCAAAACTTGTGTCAGTGGCAGCAAGAATTGGGGAAAAAAAACTTTTTGGAAGCCAGGACTTAAACCAGAGGATCTTGGGCGCTATTCTGCAATATAATGTGCAGTCTGCTCTCAAATCAAAGCTGATCAAATGCCAGGAAAGACAGCAACTTGAAGTAACATTTTCCTTGGGTTTTAGAGGGCAAGTAGACTGTTTTTAAAGGCTGAAAAGGTTTGGCAATTGTGTGTCTTATGTCCAAACCTCAGCTCTGGAACACTGATTCAACCCCTGTGGGGATGAGGCTCATACCTCTCTTAAAGCAACTCAGGTGGTAATAAGGGGAGCATGAAGTACTGTCTTCGATGATATTGTCAGAGGCTTCACAGAGCTTGCTGTAAAGACCTTGGGCACAACTGCGCTAAGATGAAATCCCAATCCATTCAATTCTATGGCAAACTCCTATCAGCATCAGCAAGCCTAAGGTTCTGTTCAGTATTCTTTGTGCACAATGGTAAGCATAAGCACTTTTAAATGTACCTATGAAGTCCATATTTCTCAAAACTAAATTGTTTCTATATTTGCTACTTGAAATAAACAGCTTGATTTTTAAGAATCTCTCCCATTTCTGTTATGCAAATATGACAAATTCTCTGACACACCCAGGTGAGGACTTTGAGCAAGATAAAAGCAGTGTGTCTATCCTGGCTCTTCATTTTCCTCTGGGGTTCCATTCCTCAAAGATTAATACCTTCTGGTAACTCTTTTTGAAGTGCCTTATGTTTAAGAGAAATCCAGTGATAAATTCCTATCTTTACATCTCTATGACAGAAGAGTTCAGAAACTTCGAGAGGGACTGAAAATTAAGTGAAGACTAGAAGCAAATTAAAAGACAAATAATATTTGACTAAGGGCAAGCTTTGTAAATGTCAGGTGTTCCAACTACCCAGAGGAAGGTTCTTGCAGCCTATCTCAGGACTTGCTGTGCAATAAATCAAACCTGGAATACAGAATGAGGGGGATTAAAAATAGGCCCTACGTTAACATTTGGGTAGAGCTATAGTTTTGAAATCATCAGTGATAGTTCCACAGTAAGTTTGCAGAATTCATGAATGGTGTGTCCTGAGCCTAGCAGTGTGGTGATGTGGCATGATGAAGGCAGAACCACTTCTGTAGCCACAGCTGCAGAAGGAACAGATGCAGCAAGCATCCATCCTGCTACCTCTGCCTCCCCCAAGTCACTTCACTGCCACGGTGGCAGGGACCTGAACCAAGGCCAGAATCACCGCTCTGAATTCCATAAGATAGGAATATTCTTAGCTGATCTTTCTTCACAGTCCTTTATGCACTTAAATATATAGTTATAAATGTGAGTGTAGAAATGTTTTTGAAATGAGAAAATTATCCTAGTGTGCATACAGATTAAATGTTCGGTGTACGGAATAATTTCTGGATCAAGATGGGAAAATAGAGCTTGCCTTTTATAGTGGCACAAGATAATTGCATAGCACATATGTATTAAACTGGTTCTGGGTCTGCATAGGGCTCATGGAGACAAGTTTGGGATAAGTAAAATAATTCTGCCCCACTCAAGAGTACAAAACTTAAGTATTGTTAAATGAACGGTTTTCATGAGGATCTCAGTCTTTTGTTCCTCAAGGCACCAAGGTTTCTGCTTCTTAATAAAAAAAAAAAAAAAGTCCAAATCCTGTAATTTGCTGTGCTATATAGGCAGTTTGAGAGGTGTCAACCTCCAGGACAACTAAGACTAGGTAACTAGGAGGTACTGAAGAGACACTAAAAGCTGGTACCAAGCTGTCTACCAATGAGAACCCTAACCTGGTTTTATTTTGCATCTGATACATAACAATCCATAATGCTGTAATGTGCAATTGGCTACAGAGGAAAGAAGATCACTTCAGTCTGTAGCTGTCTTACACTGACCACGTCAAAAGTGCTGTGAGCTTTTGATCACGCCTGACTCCATCTGTTGCATCAATGACAGCTCTGGTTTAATACTCCAGGCTACGTTTTGTGCTTGAAGAACAGCACTCTTATGAGAGACAAATATATGCTTATCAAAAACATAATATAGAAGTGATTTACTAAGAAATGACAACTAAATATATTGTTTTTATAGGTACTATTCATCTATAATATTTAAAATTGAAAACCCATGTAAATCAACAAACAGAAAATATATTAAAATACAGTTAAAATTGAATTAAGGGAATGTTTTTGTTATCACCAAACTAATGACTATTACTGATAATCACAGGGGAAATACAGAAAAACTGCATTGAAAATAAATGTAATATCTTAATCACAAATACATGAATATTTTAGAGAAACAAAACAGAAAAGAGTCTAGGGAGACTAGATGCTCTTACTGTGTACTACGATGTTTTTAACGTCTAATTTAAACACTGAGTTTCTTGTGTACAGAGTGCATGGTAGGACCACTGCAGTAACCCTCCAATATATTTAAAATCAATTCTTGATTCATGCTATCATCCACAACAAGTTAACGTAGGTTTTACATGGGAATATAACCATGACAAAAGCTGGATAAGTGCTAATTACTTTGCTTAAGTACAGCCTACTGTATGCTGTTTGTCCATAAAGTATGAATACATTTTAGCTACAAGAAAAGTTGGAAGAGACTGAAACGAGTATATTTTTGAAAGATCGAGTTTAAAATTAATTTCAATCATAAACTGATTTATTCACATATGTTCCATATGCAAATTCTATCCTCTGACTCACTGTTCAATTATTATTGTGGAGAGAATATACTGAGTTCTTCATACCAGAGAGATGAATTCCATTCAGTATGAAATTCAACTCTCTGAAATGCAGGGTTGAAATTTATGGGTTTGTAATTTGAATAAACACTTAATATTAAAAGTTTCTGTTCAAATAGATAGGCGGAGTCAAATCTGTAAACACTGACAAGTCAATAAGGGAGTTGCCTTGTTGCCAAAGCACAACTTTGTTAGTTATATTATGCCACAGAAGTTATAGTTGTATTGATACAGCATTCATTATATGATATATTTTCACCCTCTTATGTAAAATTAATTTATTTCTATTCCTTTCTGGAAGCATGCATTTTAATCAATAGGAAAATTAACCAGACTATTAGAAAGTATTCAGCACTCAAGGGGGATAAGAATTCATTTCTGAAAAGAGCCAGATTTCATTGCTAGGAAATCACAAACTTCTTATGGACCAGGGTGTTAAAAAGATGTGGCTTTGTTACAAGATCTATGGACATTGTTCCTCATAGACATAGTGCCACCCCAATGTTATTGATGCCAAAGGAAGATGTAGAAAAAATTGCCATCCTACTGAATCAGGCTTACAGGCCCAAATTCCAATTTCTTCTTTATTTCAAAGGGAGCCTAACTATAAATTTCAGAGAATGTTATACTGTTTGCAGTCAGTATGTAAATAGATATTCTTTCAATAGAAATGCATAGAAACATCTCACTGGATACCTGCATTCAAAGGAAAGTGGTGCTAATGTTTGTTCTAGCTAAGTTTATACAATCTATCGCCTCCACCCTGGCTGACGTCAAACCCCAAGGACCTCACAGAATATCTGTCATAGAGAAGTGCTGCCATTTATTTTTTCCATGCACCTTCCATAAAAAGTTCATTTTACAAGAAAGCATAATTCACCGGTGGCCTAGAACTGAATCCAATGCTGTCTACATTGTAATGCTCTAATTATTAAAGCTCCAAAGATAAGCTGTCTGCTGCTGCAGTGCCAGAAATAGCAGGACAGCAGAACTCAACATCATAGTAGTATTTCTATGTGTATTGCCTTATGCCCTTTTTTAGGCATTATGTAATTCTCGATAGGTAATCTAAAGCTGGTTTTGGGGTCCTTAAAGTGTCGCATTTGAATGTTTGTTTGCAGTAGAGAGAGAGCCAAACCTTCTGATCTTGATGTTACTGCTGACTGGCTCTATCACCAGAGAAAGTCTCAGAGCCTTCTTTTACCACATCACCATGGATGATACGGTTTTCTATCTACATTTCAGATGTAAACACTATTTTTACTCCTCTGGAATTTCAATCTAAACATTTCTAAATTGGTTATCTTTACAAGGTATGTGCCAAGATTTCCATAAAATAAGGTTGCTACTATTTTAGAAGCTGCAAACTGTTACACAGGTGTTTGCCTAAAAACACATTAGAGAATAGTAGAGAAGAAATGAGGAAACCAGTTTCCTAACTGAGATTCTTTACTCCTAGGTTGTAACCACCAGAAACATATCTTTCTGGGGTAGAGGGTTGAGTGCTGTTTTTTAAAAATAGTAATCAGTATAAATCCACGAATAAAAAACATATTAAAATGATTTTTTTCCAGAATCACATAAGCTGTGTTATACAAAAGAAGACTCATCCCTGCCAGAAAAGCAGTAATGATTTAGCCTCTTCTATTCCTTTACATTCAATAGAAAATAAAAAAACAGGCTGAGGAACTCTGTACTTTTATGAATGAAATTCTGCCACAGGTCAATGTCTCTAACCCCAGGAGAAGGCAGGAGGGGTATGCTAGAGCAAAATCTGACCAACCCTGTACTACTGCTTTTAATATAGGCAAGCATCCTCCTGATTGGAATTAGCTCATGGCTTGAGGGAAATGAAATAAGCAATAAACTTTATCATTAAAAAAACAACAATGAAAAAAACAGGGCAAATATTAGATACTGCTCCACAAAGGAAAAAGATGAATGCTTTAATACTTATTAAATTGATAATGAAATGAAGTGAAATACGTAAGAACCTACCTGTACAAGTTGGACAGATGCTGCATCCAGAATGGTCTGAAATCTTCTGTATTTTTGTCCAATACTGATGGTTTAGATCTTCATAGTTGTAAACTTCACAGTAATCATATTTGGGACTTCTGTTTCTTGGCTTCTGTCTTGCTCTTTCTTTCTCTTTCTGTCTTTTGCTCTTTCTCTCTCTCTCTTTCTTTCTTCTCCTTCTACTGCTTTGTTTATACCTTGTAACTAAGCACCGTGTGGCGTGGCAAGTGGTGGCTAAGCCAGAAAGCAATAAGGTTCCTTCTTTTGCTTGCAAGCCCAGCCTAGCAGCTCTTGGTCTGAAGTTGAAGGCAACGTCATGGCTGCTGAAGCTGTTTACACTCTTTCTTCTTTCTTTTTTTTTTTTTTCTTTTTTTTCCTCCCCGATAGTTCACCCACCAGGTAATAGAGTCAGCTTTTAGGAAGTGGCTCAGTATAAATCTCTGGGTCCATCGACATGTAAGAACTCAATTGGATTACCTGACGCACACGGGAGCCTTACATCTAAAGCCCTGTAGACTGATGTCACTTTCAGCCCCCTGCCAATCCAGACAGAAGGAATACACCAAAGCACAGACCCATGGGCTAAGGGGGTGAGTGTGTCTTTTGTGAGCAGCAAAATCCTTCAGACCGAATCAACAATGTAGATAGGATTTTGATGGGTTTGCCTGGCAGAAAAAAAAAAAAAAAAAAAAAAAAAAAAGAAACTGAAAGAAGCCTTTTTGTTTGTTTGTTTTATATTGACCGATCTGAAAAAAAAATGGTTAATTATGGCAAAGTGTAGCTCTGTCCAGAGCAGAGCAAAGGGAGCTTGTGGGGTGCTGCAAGGCAACTATGAACTGTGAACTGGGCATAAGAAAGTGGAAAAAATACCTTAGCAAAATTTCTGTTGGACTTACTCAAGAAGCTCTTCATATTAAGTGCTCCTCCACTCTTCTCAATTCTCTTTCTCTTGGCATTCTGTTTTATTCCTTCAGTCTTCAAAACAGTTATCTTCTGGTTTGAGCTAAATAAAAATCCCTCTGCCTCTAAAAAGTCTAAATTTTTTCATTCATTTACTTCCAAATGGTAAAAAAAGTCAGAAGAAATGATCAAAATCTGTATTATGTATTGTAATGTCAAATATCCCCTTCTAAGGTAACATTAACATCCAGATAGAGCAGACAGCATCTTATTTTTAAAAGTGACACTCGAAAGTTTGATGACAGAGCAGAAAATGTGGTAACATACAAAAGGTCAAAAGCTACATCAAAAAAATTTTCAGATCAGGCAACCATCTCTTTTGATCTCCGTGTCTGTGGTAGACACAAGTCAAGATTATTTTGCCACCAGAAGCTGAAGTCATCATTACACTAGATCCTCATTCTGTCTGATTTATCAGCTGACGCTCAGCCATGTTATTTATGTCTTGTCTTGCCTTGGACTCTCATTGTCTCCACTCCTGATTCTTGTCCTTCAAAAGTGCTCTTCTGGGCAGTAGCTGGAGGATACTTCACTTTCTCCTGCCAGCTTGGTATAAGCATTCCACAAAGCTGAATCTATTTATTCTTTCTCCCTTTTTCCCTGAGCAATGTGATTTGCAAATCCAATTTCAGCTACCATCTTAATGCCAATGCCTCACAGACGTCTCCACTTTAGATTTCTCTCTTCATGTCCAGCTTGGATTGCCTCTCTTTGCCTGTCTTCGTACAACTAGTCATTTAAGTTCAATATGGCCAAAATTAGCACCCATAAAGTTAGCACTCATTTCCTTATTTCTCACTCCTTTTTTATTTCTTAGTCACCATGAACGATACCACTGTTATCCCAAGCACATACCCTGTGATTCATCTTCAGTTTGGTCTTCTTCCTGAGTCAACTCTTCCACTGTATCTGGACCTTGACATGTGCTTTTGAATAAAAGTTACAAGCTGTGGTCTTCTGTATGAATCTGTAAACAACATTTATTCAGGCTTTTATCACCTCATATCTCAATTGCTGCAAATCCCTCTCTTCTGACAGTGACAAATACAATATTGCCTCATTCAAAACATCACAGAAACATCCATTTTGCTGAACTCTTGCACTGGGCACATCATTCATCTTTTTATGTCTCTTCACTGGTGCATTTGTAGCTACCCAATTTTATTTAAGTAGATGTGTGTATGATGCTTTTTGTAGAGTTAATAGGGCATGTGGCTTGTTGAATCATTTTGCTAGAAATAACGTGTTATGTGAATATGCTCCCATTAAGTCAGGTAGAAATGTTGATTTGATTAACTAATCAAAATGACTAAATAATTTCTGATCCATCACTTTAAGAAAAGATTCGACCATTCTTCTTGTGAAAACATGGGCCTGATTCTGACTGATCAACACCGATGGGAAACTGTCATAGTTCTGTTGATGTAAGCAATTGTTCTGGATTCATGAAACCAAATTCCTACCCTTGGTTCCTTCATGATTCTAAATAGTCATTGAAAACAAGCATTTGGGGAAATTACTCACCTTCAGTCTGAACCGAAGTGGTATTTCGGACTCACAAACTCAAAACAGACAATATGAGAGCTTCAGCTGAATTCATTCAGTTCACCTATTGAATCCATTACTGTATACAGGTGACATGTATGTGATTGTGGCAAAGTTTATGTAACTAGATCGCTAACAAGATGAAAGACTATTTAGCCCAGTGGAGGAACTGCTGGATGGAGGCTTAGGATCTCCCTTATGTTCTGTCCAGCTTTCTGAGAACTGGCAAGGATTAGAATCCAATTATTCTCTGACATTAATGCCTTTTCATCCCACAGAAGCTGAAGTGTGGGAAGCTCTTAAAGTTTACATAAAGGTGAGGATTATTATTTACTTTTCCGCTGATGGTGGTACAAACAGGCTGTCAAAACTACAGTCACAGCTCAGGCATGGTGTTTCTATTAAACAGAGAAGACTCACGGTACTTTTGTTAAGTTTTAACAGTTTTTAGTTCAGAGTCCCATGGAGGGGACCACAAACTGCTTGAGTGGTTAGAGCTAAATGGAGATCACTTGAACCTTCAAAAAAATCTCCCTTTTTGTTTCAAGTCTGCTCAAAGTCATATAACAGAATTTTACTACTTCTGTCAGGGAACTTCCATGCATCATCCCTATACTCAATATAGACAGTTAAAAGATTTGTTTCCACGTGCTTTCTAAGCAGATTGGAATAGGTCCAGTCATCTATATTTAGGTTAGCAAAGTAGTACAGGGATGTGAGTCTGTGCTCTTGTTCTGGTCTTTGCAGTCAGGGGTATTTCACATCAGAGTCTTCATGAGACACCAGGTCTGATCTGTGTGCCCTGATCTCAGTTGTGAAGAAAAAGAGAAGTCAATATGTAAGCAAGGATCTAAGTAAGGAAATTAATTACAGTTTAATATCTGAACAAACATATCTGAACATTCTGGTTCTCTCTATGAAATAACTCATAAGTAAATGAAAAAAATAAACTGGGAATGGAGGAGGGTGTTTTTTAAATTTGTATTTGAAGGGGGCAGGAAGACAGCATAATTCAATTCTTATCTGCCGCTGGTGACAGTAACTGGTTTACCTTAAGAACAATAGTTGGCAAAGGCTGCATCAACCCCCTGAGAGTTTCTAAATCTCCAGAAAGTTCTATGAGATGAGACCGAATTCAAACCTCATTTTTTAATACAATCTGTTTAATTTCTTCTTGCTTCTTTCACTGCTTTTGAGATGTGATGTGAGGCAATAAAACATGATTGAACAAGTAGTTGATGTTTGTAATACCCGATTGCTGCTCTGCTGATCCCAAAAGTAATTCAATGCTAGGCAGTATTCCGATGAAATGTCTTTCAATGCATCTTTCTAGGATACAAGAAGAGAGGATACGAACCAAGTGCTTCATGATAAAAGGTACAAGCTGGCATCTTTTAATGGCCAAATTTTCACAAGCTGTAATAGAGTCACTTACTAAATAAGAACTGTAACTTCATAGCATTAATCCAAGGAAAAGAAAGAGAGAAGCTTCTTTAAAGGTTTCTGGAATATGGTGATGGAATTCCCTGTGTATACACTATGTTTCATTTAAAATAGACATTTTATCCAGCAGCGATATGGTTATAAGGAAAAAAAAAAATTTTTCCTCTCTCTTGGGAAAGAGATTCTGTCTTTAGTTTGTTCTTGGCCACCACAATGAAGCCTGCATACATTCAGATATACTTGTGTATTGCAGATTAACACTTTACTTACAGAGTGAAAATTGTTTTTTTCTACAACAGTTGAAGTGCCAAAATACATTTTTAGTTGTGACAGAGAGAATATATTGCCAGAATCCAGCCCAGTGAACTCACTGTCTAATGCTGTCTAACATTGTCCTCAGATAATGCCAGACCCCAAGAACTTTTCCTAAATTCTATGAAAGCTTGCCCATGCAAAATTTCAATTGACTAGTAATATAAATATAACACTGTGCTGTGTTAGTATCAGTGTGTAGAAATATGAGGCGTGTGATACCATAAGCACTGTTTCCTAATGGTTAAACTCCACTTCTCTCCACAAACAATTTCCAGTTGGCTGGGCATGCCTCCCTGATTGTGCATACTCTGCTGCCAATTTACTCAGTCCGCCAGCTAATATAAATAGACTGTTCCTGGAATTATGGCAGCTCAGGAAGACCTTTGCAGGATCTGTGAAGAAGGGGTTAACGAGATTAATGACATTTCAGACAACACACAGTTTCTTGACTGGACACACAGAAATGGCCCTTTGGCTGAGCTGAAGCGTCCCTGAAGTATCCCCACGAACAAGGTCCCACCATCACAGACACGTTTATAACCTGTCGCATGGTGCCCCACGGTGGCTGCTTTCCCTCTGTTACATTTGCCAAAGCCAGCAACTGCTCAATTGATTTTGATTACTACTTAAAAAAAATCTTAATATCAATTAATGATTATTTGCTAATAGTCAGAATCCAACTGTAAAACAACATTTGGCAATTAGTGCCTTTTTCTAGTTCTCTTCAAAGAGGGAATAGTTCCCTCCACCTACCTGAAGTTGATTTTGTGCTGCTTTTTAAGACATAATTAAGTAAAAAATCTAGCAGTTAGAGTGTTTCTATTATTAGGTTCCTTTTGATTTGTATGGTTATCAGACTAAAAGATCTTAATGTCTGATGAAGCTATCAACAATTAGAATGTGTGATTCTTGGTTCATTTTTTGTACACTTTTCAGGCTGTGTTATGTTAATTTGGTTTTTGATTATAATGAGTTTCTAGCACATTTCCATTTCACTTTCTCATGTGAAATGGAACTTTTGTGCCACAACCAATAGTAAGGAGATGTTTAAAGATATTACCAAACTGCTTTGTTTACTTCACGTAGGCATTTGTATTACTTCTGGAATTTTCTAAAATGTTTTGAAGTCTGAGCTTTGCTTCCACATATATCTCCATTAGCAAACAGTATTTATCAACCTATTTTCATAGGAGGACATGGATGTTGATCCTGGCTGTGACTTATCAAGTGCTAGTGTGGAAAAACTGCCTACCCAAGTACCCACAGTTCCTGCTGATCTCTTCGTGATGAGAGAATTGGTGAGGCACGGAGGGGGTTTCTTTTGTTCATTTCCAACAGACAGCTTGCACTGCTGCAACATACCTAGGTGCCTGTGTGATTATTATATAAATGATTAAAATAAATAATGATAGATTTACAGCGGCTGCATGTTTGCACAGGTGGTTCAGGCTGAGTAGTCCAATGAAATTCAACTTTTTGCAATACAGTCTATTGAAAATTGCTTAAGAAATGTTAGATGGTCCTTTCTTGCAAAAAAAATCTTTAAATAGATAACTGAAAAGATATTTTAAAAAATCCGTACATGCAGTTCTTTACCTGTTTGTCTAAATGTTGCTATCTCGTAGTTACAACTCATGCCTAGAATATCTTGTTTCTATTTTCAGCTTGTCTAAAATGACTGCAGGCATAATCAAATATTTGCTTGCAGAGCAGCTATTGTGGTTTAAGGAGTTGCCACATTGTATCTGTTCACTACAATCCCACTCAGCTGAAGCCTGTTGGGTTACTATGTGTATTATGCTATTCATTTTTGGTGCAAAAATAAATCCTTATTCCTTAATATCGAAGTTCTGTGGGTGAAAAAGGTAATTTTATATAGCTTTGTTCTGTTACTCGATGCTATAGTTTCTAATTTTTGATATTTTGATCATTGGAATTCGGGTCAGATAACTCAGATCCATTGCTTTGACACCAGAGATTTCCACCTGAATTACGTTTGCTTTGCAGTTTATAAACATTGATATATTAAAACAGTGTTCACTACCAAGGATGTGGTAATTGATAAGAACTTAATGAAAATACTCAGAAATGACAGAACTACATCCCTAATGCAATTTCATGACTGCTGAATCCAGACATTTTAATATGATGTTCATAAATATACTGCTATTCCGATGTATAGGAGTGAGAAAGATTGCAGTATTTTGACATAATTCAGAGTTTTTTGGCGCTGCTTTTCTATCAAAATATTTATTAGACACTCAAAAACAGCGTATTTTAAAGCAGCAGTCCAAATACAAGACTAATGCTGCTTGGACACCTAAACTGGGGAGTTAAAAAGTTGCTTAGGAATACACGTCTGTTTAGAAGTGCCAACTTTGAAAGCTATAAAATCTTAATGAGAATTAGATTGTGCCTTGGAAAATAAATGTGACAAATCTGGACTCAATGCAAAACACCGTTTTGTACTTTAAAGGGACTGTTATCCTTCTGTACTTGCAAATCTTTATACAGCCTTACCTTGAGTAGGATGATCAGGAGCAATAACTCTTCCCAAAAGATACAGAGTACCGTCAACCACCTGTAAGGCCACCGGCCTTGTTGCACGTAGCCATGCTGCCTGAACACAATGTCACCCCACCTGTTTCTTGCAGTGGAGAGACCAGTGGTTAACACCGGAGGTCCTCTTGCCAATAGAAGGGATCATGTGAGGATACCACAACCTGCATCAGCCAAAATCAGCAGGGCTAAACTATCTGCTGGCGAAGATGGTTATGACCTACCCAGATTAAATTTTGCCTGCAGTGTGTTTTGGGAATTCATGTTGCCCCTTCTGCCAGCTGAGTTTTGCCTTTGGCATACATAAGCATGGCAGGGAATGCAATGTCTGACTGTGATCTAACATACTTAGCAAGGTGAACTCTCAAACCAGAAAACTGGCTAATTCAGTTCTGGGACTGTCCCATGGAAGTGATCAGAGGTGAGGTGGGAGAGACTGTCAGTCTCGGAAACACACTTAGAGCCTCGTGGGATCTAGAAAGCCCTGGGGGTAGAGTCTGAGCAACAGTTTTGTTTTGTTTTGTTTTTTCCTATAACCATTGTGTATATGTCTGTGGGGAACCACAAAAGAACCACTTTAACATACGGAGTGAAAATAGGCTTGCTTAAATTGAGAATTTTAAGGGTGGAGAGTGCAAAGATTTCCATAAAGTGGGCATATGAGTAGTAGTATATGAACTGCTCTTTGGAACTGAAGCTTTTAACATCATGATAGTGGGTGAAGCTGGAATTTCTGAAGCAAACCTTTAGTATATCCAAATCTGTGCCTATTACAGCCATGCGGAAGGACAAAAGCTGCTAGCAACAACAATCTCACTGTAATATTTGGCATCTTCAAAAATGTGGCATAAGCCATTCAAATGTTTGGCAAAGTATAATACGTGAAATGTCCATTTTACTGTGCCCTGTGCCCATGTGGAAGACTTTACGTTTTGGAATACTGTTCCTAATTTCTTTTTGTACTATGTGGTGTAAATGTATGAAAGCTTGCTTCAAGCATATTGACATGGCTTCGAAGCATTGAGAAGCCTTGTTTCGTCTCTGAACAGGGACATTTGTAGAAGAAGAAATGAAGAAGAAAGAAGAAAAGAATTAAAAGAAGAAAGAAGATAAGAGGAAGAAAATAAAGGAAAGAAAGGAAGGAAGTGAGGAAGTGAGGAAGAAAGGAAGAAAAGAAACCAAACAAAACATTGAAAAAACAGTATGCACATCAGGTGCCAAGAGCCAAAGGCAGTGGTAATGAATAACTCCAAATCTCACAGAGAGGCACCGAAGATTTAGAGAAAAGACAGTGCCAGACCAGCTGCAGACCAAGACGACGTTCCAGGCCCCAGACGCCCAGCGACGAGACCAAGCGCTGGCAGGCCGGGGCTGCCAAGGCCGAGAAGGATGCCGAGGAGCACAGGAGGACGGGTGCCGGAGCACGAAGGCGCCCACCTGCAAGGCGCCCGCTTTTGGCGAAAGCCCCAGCAGGCAGGCAGCCCAGCCGGCCGACCGCAAGCTAAGGAGCGGCTCCGCGAGGCCGCCCGGCCCCGCAGCGCCCAGCCGGGGCGGGGACAACCCGGCCCCCCGGCCCCGGGCCGCCCCCAGGGCTCCGTGCCCGGAAGGGGGCGGCCCGGCAGCGGCGGGGCCGGGGCCCACGGGCGGGGCGAGCGGAGGGGGCGGGGCAGCCGCAGCCGCGGCGGGCGGGCGGAGCGCGGCGGTGTGTGCGCGGCCCGGCCCCGGCTCATTACTCAGCGGCCGAGGCAGGAGGCGGCGGCGGGAGGCGGTGAGCGCGGGGACGGGGCCGCGGCCCCCCCAGGGCTGGGGACGGGGAGGGGGGAGCGGGGCCGAGGCGGGGCGGGGCGCGGGGAGCGGCCCCGCCGGGCCCGGCCGCTTTGTTTACGTCCCCGAGCGGTCGCAGCGGGCCGGGAGGGAGCGGCGCGGCGGGGCCGGGCCGGCCCGGGGGGCTCCCGGTGGGCTCGGCTCGGCGCGGCGGGGCCGGGGGTGGCCGGGCGGGTAATGGCGGGGGCCTCTTTGTTGGTGTGACAGGAGGGGCTGCGGGCTCCTCCTCCTCCTCCTCCTCCCCCCGGAGCGGGGGGCACCGGCACGGCCCGTGCGGCCTCTGCTTCCAGCCCCGGCCCTCGGCGGAGGGGCTGCGGATGAGGAGGGGGGGGTGCAGCCCTGTGTCAGCCGCCTCCGGGGTGAACTGCCGTGACCTTGCTTTAAAAGCGCCTCTGAACGCTGAAAATGCGCCTCTGGCGTGGTGTAGCTGCTCCAGCTGTAAGGGCTTGGGGCAGGTGGGCAGGGTCTTTGATTTGCCTTTTCCTTTTCGTGTTTCTGGTAAAAGGACCGAGCAGTCTCTTTGCAAATTTTGACTTGCGCCTTGATTTCTCAGTGTTGCTGACAGCATCCAATTTTACTCCTGAAGCCTATTTCTTGAGGCTTTGCTCTGGAGTGGCTCCATCAGTGAAGCTTGACCTGCTAATCTACAAATCTAAGTCCCACTTGATTATTTTGTTCCCCCAGCTACTGAAATGGATTTGAACAAATACAATTCAAATGGATTTGAACAAACACAATTCAAAAAACACACTATCATATAGAATGGGCTTGCTGAGGTCTTTCAGACAATCCCCAAACCGTCCATGGTTTGGCCTATCTGATAATGTAAACACAAAGGGTGTTATAAATATTCGTGGCAGGAAAGTATTGCTTGCCCTGGAGCATGTGCCCATAGAATTCAGCACGCTACTGTCACAGCTGGGTTTCATTTACAGGTGTGGAGACTTGACTAGTGATGGCCTCAGTTTACAGGAGACCCAGCCTCACTTCTAGAGGTGCCAACAAATGCACTTCTAGGGCAGAACAGTATTTGAAATGCCTCTTACTTTGTCTATGCGTTTGCAGGTATATTGGCATCTTAGATAATTTTGAAATGGCTCAAAATGTGACATGAAGAGAAACTGGGCCAAATCTAGTTAAGAATACGGTCCAAATGGGCTCACTGATTTGGGCATTCCTTGTGCGTAACGAAGGGAAACTCTTTGCTCTTTCAGTAGTGATGAGGAAAAATTATTTGAATTTCAAATGGTCCTGTGCTGTGACTTCGGTCTGGGGGGCAGCCATCTTGTCTTTTCCCCACTGGAATTCAAAGATGTGTAGCATAGACTGGTTAGGTGGTAGTGTGGTGATGCATCCGCCATCATTTTCCCCTCCTTGCTGTCGTTTTTGTCTTATATTCTCTCTTTCCTCCTGCAAGTGTTTGAATGCTCAGAAGCTCTGATAAAAATGCTAGGGAAATGTTTAATTCTTCCTTTCCCTAGCATCTACTGAACAAAACTAATCCAGAGTTTCAGAGTATGCACAAAGCTGGTTGCATGGAGCTGTTGTCTGAACTCTGAAAAAGGAATTTTAATGAGGTGTTCCTCCTGTGTGGGGTCTTCAATCTCCCAAGCATTTTGGGCCAATGGCCTCTAGAAGCGTTTCTAGTCATCTTGTGGAGCACCATATATTTTGGGGAGACTTCTAGGTCAGAAACAAGAGAAAAATGATCTGGTATGGTTCTGAGTCGTGTGGTTTGGGACTGCTGGTTCTAGGTAGGAGAATTGCCCTTTGTGTGTGGCTTTCGTGCTTTAACTTGTAACCCAGCTGGTCAGGGAGCAGGGCTTTTGCAGCTGTATAGGAGTGCAAGTGTAACAACCGTTTACAAATTCTGTAGGTAAACTTGTTACATTGTCTGGTTGTTACACAAATACAGGAAATAAACAAGCGTTTGGGATTTCAGTGACTTAATTTTCTGCCTGCTACTTTCCTGAAATGATGGTTATTTCTTTTAGTTGTTTTGTCTCTGTTAACTTATTTTTAAACCATGACATAATGGGGTAGTATTTTGAGATTTAATGCTACTTGGTTATTTGTTCCCTGTATATTTTCTTTGACTTTTTTATCCCTTGTTCCTCAACTGCCTAAATTGACTGCTTATTGTGTAAAAGATGCATAGAAAGTACATGCTTAGCTCTTTGCTTCTGAGGTTTGATCCAGGGCTCTGGACTAATAATAAAAGTGACCTTCTTAATAGTCTATAGAAAAGCATGGTATGCTATTCTCTCCATCCCCTCAACCCATGGGGGAAAAACGTGCTCTGCGTGCGTGCATAGATTTTTCGAATATATTTTGTATATATGTAATATTCATTGCTATATTTCTTTGCAAATTAGACTAATCTGATTATAGGCTTTTAATAAAGACAATATATTTTATTGCTGTGAATGTTTTCTTTAAAAAACCCTAGTTCTTTGTTCAAAACCTGCAGAAACAGACATCTGTTTACATTATGTACAATGTCTTGGTTTTTGAAAGCTCTTTAAACATTCAGTTTAAACTACTTGTGCTGTTTGCCTGCTGAGAAGTTCATCACAGGTTGGACATGGATTCTGAAAAACAACTTTTACTCTGCTGAATTAAGCATCTGAACATGTAGTTTTCAAATCTTTTAAGCATCTCCTTGTTTAAATAGAGATAGAAGTTCACTTTTAGACTTGATAAAGGCCCTTTTGGCTCTCCTTGTTAACAGATGAACTAAGTTTAAAGAGGCATTGCTCCATATACATGACATATTTGTATGAAAATACGTGAATAGTCATTTTATTTGTGTAAGTTTTCTTTTTTAACGGTGACTTCAGCATCAGTGAAAGTGGCTGATAAAATCCTTGCTTTCAAAGCAATTATAACTGTTTATATTTCTATCACATCCATAGTTTCATGTTCAGTGGTTATCTTGCTCAAGCAATCTCTTTCCCTGCTGTTCCTCATTGTCAGCTGCTGTGGTAAAATAGATCAGGGAACTAACTGATTGCAGCTGAAAAAAATCTTTCTTGTGGACTATTTTTCAGCTTGGTGAATTCCCTTATGTGTCTAAACAAACAACTATGCTGTTATGAGGTAGAAAGACAAGGAGGCTGATGAAGTGGGAGTTGCTCTCAGTTATATACGTGCATGAGGGTTCACAGGTTAAGTAACAGTTGCTAGAAGACTAAAGCAATGCAAGTGGACGGACCTTTTGCATGTTGAGAAGTGCTTCTTTGAAGATGTGTGCAGACTGACTTTTCTGCTGATGTTACCTGAAAGTATACTGAACAAGCTGCTTATTTTGACTGAATGCACTGTGGAGACCAGAAAAAACTGGGGAGGAGTACCTGCTAGGTAACAAACGTAAGAATACAAATGCTCCCTTAACTGTTTGTATTATTTTCAAGAATACATAGCATCTAACCTTTAGGGTTTTTTGCTTGTTTGAAATGCCCTACTCCTTTTCTGTCCCACCTTTTATTCCAAATGTGGAACTCCAGGTATAGGTCACTGAGTAGTTTTCTAGGCTGTTTGTATTTATCAAATGTTGAGTGGAATTTTAGTACTATTCACGCATATAAGTTCATCCTGTGGGAAATCAGCAGCCTTGCTCAACTGTGACTGATACTTCTAAAGAAATGTACTGTCTCAGAAGAATTTGAAGATAGTGCTGAGAAGCTCAGGACTTCCTGGTGATGGGTGGAGTATGTTGCCAGTACATTGACTTGAAATTTATGGGAAGTAAACAGTAATAATTGTAGCTATGTATGATGTACCCTTCAATTAAGGGGAATTGTTTCTTGAAGTGCTAAATCAAAATCAACCAGAACCATCACATAATTTTAAAATGAAACTTAAATTCTCATTAGTTGAAGTAAAAATTGATGTTAGCTCGATGAATGCACCAAGCACATGGTAGCAAGACTCCTTTTGTACACTAGAAGACTTTTCCAGACTTATGTAGCATAAGGAATACTCCAGCTCACCATTTATTTCCCGAACAGCCAACAGTGCGCAGCAGTTTGCTTCTGCAATAGCTTTTTGCAGGCTTTGGGCGAGAATTCCTCCAAGAGGCTGGAGCTGACAGCATCAGCCGGATCTGAGTCAACGCCGGCTGGTAACAGATCTTTCTTATAAAGAGGAGAACTGCCCAACCACCTGTGTTCAGAGAGTACTGTTATCTTAACTGTTCTTTATTTTTTAAGATATCTTGT
Source organism: Cygnus olor (assembly GCF_009769625.2). Classification (NCBI taxonomy): domain Eukaryota; kingdom Metazoa; phylum Chordata; class Aves; order Anseriformes; family Anatidae; genus Cygnus; species Cygnus olor. The sequence goes on from NC_049175.1 coordinate 19,029,004, forward strand.
AAGTTTTTTTTATAAGGCAGTGTTCCTGATTTGTGTGTGAAGAGATGATCATGGTGTACCAAGCTTATAAGTAAAAGCAACACACTTGTTCTCAACTTTAGACGCTCTTTTCCCTAAGTGGTTAAAAACTAATCCTTGGTTCTTTTTCTGTCCAAACTGTTTGCCTGTAAGCTTGATACCAAAATAAACCTCTTAGTTGTTGCCCATATTGTCACTTTTATTGTTGGATAAATGCTGCTTGACGTGTGAACAGACGGGATGCTTATTAATCTTTCTCAGTTGGATCTTGTAGACTAATGCTACATGGTGACTGGCAGAAAATGTACTTCATTGGTCATCTGTGTTGCAAACAAAGCAAATACTGTATATGTGCTCATGTACGTGCACTTCAAATAAACAAAAAGGGAAAATGCCAATTCTACAGTACTGCTGGAAAGCCTATTTCCTGTCATTATGGATTCGGAGTATTTAAAAAACAAAACCTCTGACGGCTCTGGTCACTTAATTATGTTGATGTTATACCAAGATTTTTTTTTTTACTGTAGATCTTAAAAGCATGCAGGAAAATATCTTAACTCAATATTTACTCTTAACTATAAACGGTGGCTGAACTGTATGTTCTACTCAGTGTAGTCTGTGTAGTTCCTTCTTAAATATTTGCCTTGTATCTCAGTCTTCTGAACAAATCCTCGGCTGTCTCCAGTCTCGTTTTGTTTGTAGTGAAATGAGAAAAGTGATCATCCGCTATCACGTTCCTTGCTGTGATCTCAAAGACAGGGGCATGCCCAGCTCTGTGAATGTATGGGGGCATATGTACTTCAGTGCGTAAACCGGAAACAATCCTTCTGCTCTGTTTGGGGAGCAGCTGGTGGGGGAGCAACTTCTGCAGAAGAGGGCCTGGGCCTCCTGCTAGAGGAGGAGCTGACCAGGAGGCAGCACTGAAGACTAATTACAGAACCTGGCTAGCCAGCATGGGAAGAAATTGTTCCTACCTGGGGGCAGTTGTGATGCTCTAGCTGTAGCAGTGCCTGGTAGATCACACACATGTGCACACCTGTTAGAGAAACAGGGGGCTCAGAGGGTGGGGGGCTGGAGCACCTGGGCCAGTGGAGGGATAGGGTCTGCAGCCTGTGGAGAAGGCATGGGGAAAATCTAAGCGCTGTCTTTAGGGGGGGGCTATAGAGATGATGGAGCAAGACTCCTTGCAAAAGTGCACAGTAAAAAGACAAGAGTCAATGGCCATAAACTATAAAATACAAGTTTTTATTGGATGTGGAGGGAATATTTTCCTACCTGTGTTGCATAAGCAGTACCAAGAGCACAGAGGTACTATGTGTCCCGGAATCTCCATCTTTCCACGGAACAAAATTACAGAAATAAAATGTTAAAGTTGCACCTGTTTTGAGGACGTAGATGATGTCTAGGCATTACTTTCCATATGATTCTGCTGTTTATGGATTTATTTTCAAAGTAGCTTAAGGAAGTTGGTAAAACAAAGGCGCAGTGATGTAGATAAATAAGGCTGCTCATAACTGGAGGAAGAAGCAGTGAGTTGTGATAAGCATCTTCTTTCCAGTCTGCTAGTGGCAATGCTGGCATTTCTCTGCCCTGCGCTGAGCTTTCCAGCTGATTATGCCAGAAGTGCTTGCAGGCAAGCATGAAGATCAGAAAAGAAAGGTTATGGTACCTATCGTGCCTGGGTTCACAGTGATGAACATGACAGCCCATCCCTGAAGGAGCAGTCTGGCAGCTGGCTGCCATTTGTCCAGGTGTTGCTTTCTGTAGCAGAGGATCATGTTAGCAGGTGGGCTGCAGAGCTTTGGTCTTCTGCTGGGTGGGTGATGGCTCCTCCAGGAAACAGTGTCACGGAGCAGATCTGGTCAGCTTTCTCAGCAATGGAAAGAGCCCTTCACGACTGCAGAGGAGCGGTAGGGCCAGTGTCAGCAGGGCAAAAGAAAAAGAGCCATCGTAGAAATCCTTTTGTGCTGCTGTCCCTTAAGGTTGTGCTGCTTCCAGAAGACATCATCCTGCAGCTTTTTTTGCTACCGCTAATTCTCATGTATTTGTCCGTTTAGTAAAGTTAATGTGAAGCATTGGGGAAAGGGAGGTGAGCAGAATAAGAAGTTACAGCCCCGAGTGATTGTTTTGTCTCTTAGGAAAGTGGCTGACCTGGGGTTTGAACCTGTAGGTAGTTAAATACATGCATACAGCTGCTCACGGGTGATTCCGAGTAGGTCTGTGTGAAATCTGCTGGTAGCGCATCACTGCAAGCCCTAAATGTATTCTCTAATAGTTTTAATGCCTAAGTTTATGCCAGAGCAAATTTAACCTCAGTTATGATGTTTCCGTGGTCTTAGGTATAAAAATACAAACGTTCTTATTACCATTTAATCTTAAGTTTTACTATGCAAACAGTAAAAAATTGAATGCCGTGGTTGACACACAGGTCAGCACGGATCAGATGGCGATTGTTCATTGTGCCCGTGTTTTGGATGGAGAGAAACATGACTTCCTGGTGAGTTCAGAGTAGGAAGGGGAGTAACATGATATCCTAAAAAGCTTTATTAGGGATGTGTGGGCTAAGTTCACTTGCTTCATTTAGTGCCAAAAGTGAATATTGAGGAGATGCACAGTAACAGAAAGATCATTGTGCGTGATAGTGGTTCATTTAATGAGCAGTCAAGCCTTTCAACAGAGTGACTTTCATTTGCATGGGTTCCTGCAATGGAAAACTCATCTTTGTTGAACAATAGCCAGTGTATCTTTTGCAGTTTATTAAATTGAAGCATGACGATTCTTGTGCCACTCATTTGTCAAGATGTGGAAAAAAAACCCTGAGTTTCTAATAAGCTTATGTTTGCCATACAGGGGTCTCATTAATGTTAGCATGGAACTGTGGGGAAATCAGAAAATCTTGATGTAGCTAGAGTTACTTTATTCTTCTGCTCCTTTATTTTATTTGAAGTTTTTTCTTCCTGCTTTTCCTCAGAAATTTCCTCATCACTGCTGTTAGTGTGCATAGCCACTAGCATGCAGTGCTTCTGAAGTTTTTTTTGTTCTTGTTTGAAGAATGGGAATTCTCAAGCCTTTTAGTTTGAGAACTTCTTTCTTAGTGTTTTTTTTGCAAGGACAGAGCATCAGACACTACTGAAGTCCAAGAGAAAAAAGAGAAACTGGAGAACAGAACAGACTATATTGCTGGTAGTAGTGACTCTAGTAGATTCTCTTGCAAACTGCCTAGAAAGCAAAGCCTTTATTTTGAAATGTAGTTTCAAACCCCAATGCCACCCTCCACCAGTAAATGACTGTGCACAGTATGGTTCTGCATTACACGTGGGGTCTGTGAAGGAATTGTCAGCGCTGAGGTTGTGATGTGTTTTGGAGGTTTTTGTTCCATTCTAAAACTCTTATTGCTGAGCCATTTAATGCTAAATATTTTAGACAGGATTTCATAGCACATTAATCTGCTTGTACTTACCAGATAAATGCATGAATTAGTGAAAATAGCACATTCATAATTGGATTCTAAGTTTTTGTAACAGGGATTTAAAGTTAAAACATTTTACAATTTTTTTTTTAGTGGAACTCTCGATGTGAGTCTTTAATGTCCTTTTAAAATGTTCTGAAAACCTTTTTCCCCAGCTGTTACACAACTCCCCGCTTCCTCTAGTGTTCTGTAGCTGTTTTCTTCTTCAATATCAGTATGTAATGAGTATTTTAGGTCACTTGATGTCTTTTGTTTGCTCGTGTCCTTTGAAAGAATCAGAGAATCTTTCAATCTGATTCTTCTGCTGACACATGTAGCTTCTATATACTTCATCTTCCCCTATAAGTAGAGGTTAAAGAACGTGCATTTCCTCCTCCCCAGAGTAGCCCTGGAATGGGATTTCTCTTCTAGCCTTGTGCAGATCTCATTCAACAACCCTGAATCATGTTTGCTGGATTGTTTGCTGATGACTTGCCTTTTTATACTATATTATTGTTTTGCCAGCAGTCACTGGATGAGCAGAGGACTAGCATATGCAGGCAAACATTTGTCATTTCGGTGATATGGCTAGAAATAACATTCCTTTAGGTGGGTAGTTGAAACAGAATACCGAGTTTGATAATTGATTCTCTGCTCATGAATTTCAAGTTAGATTACTGTTAAGCTTTTTGAAGTACCTCAGTAAGTTGAATGGGCCATTACATATGATTCTGCCCCAAAGGGAAGTATAGAATGCAATACAGAATCGCATTCCTTTTGAACATCACACTTACAGTTGTGTGAGAGTGTTATGGTGTAAGTGGGATTTTTGACTTATTATCACATTGCACTTCTGGACACAATTGAGTTGGGTACTTCCCATTCATAAGATGGGATGGCTTTTTGAAGTCTTGCTTCACTGAATTTCCACTGTTTTCAGATTTTAACATTGTAAAAACAACAACAAAAAATACTACTGACAAATAATGTCCTGCCAAAAAACTGAAAATAATCTGTAGAAATCAGAATTGTATTTTTAACAGCCAGCAGTAACATTGCTCCTTCTTCGTAGATTTATTTAGTACTTTTATATTTTAAGCCTTTTAAAAAATGTTTACCTTGAACTTCTCACCATCAACTGTCCTTTTGTATAATGTTTTATTTGAAAAAGGATTAAGGAATTGGAATATCCTTGCCTTATCCTATTATTTCTGTAAAAGAGAGTTTTGCTCAGAATAGTCTTTTAATCTGCTGTCATAACAGCTTCTTTGCCAAACTGTAGTATTACACAGTTTTCTTCTGATGGAGCCATTCTGGTTTATGATTTGTGTGGCAAAACTGACCTGCAAGAGACAGTTGGCAAAGTGTTGCTTCATGTATTGTGATAATAGGATTCAGCATGGAGCCATCTGTAGGGAAGCTTCATGTGACATTACACTGAAGAAGCTGTAGAGACCCAGTCCTATGAAATGTAGTGCAGCAGAGTGAGAATTTCTTTTGTAGACGTAGCTCTATTCATTCTGGTAACGTTTGCTCTAGAAAAATGGTACCGACTACATTTTTTTATGATTAATTAAAGTAACATTTCAGGAGTCTGAAAAATAAAAAAATAAAAACTTGAGAAGAAAGGTGGTGTGAGAATCTTCAGGGTTACAAGTGCTGGGCTGTGTAATATTGGGTATTGCAGACTATCTGCCTCTTCATTTACATCCACATGGCATGCGAATTTAAAACCTATTTTAAAGAGGAAGGAAGATATTTATCTTAAAAAATCCCTGCTGTTGTGTAATCACTTCTTTAAAAAATGTTTAAGAATAGAGAAAAACTCTGCAGTGCAAATACATCTCACTGTGTGACCTCCTCAGTTGATCTGTGCAATGTATTCCTGTCCCAACACAAAGTACAAAAACCTGGAAAACTTGCTGTACAAAATACTGTATACTTGCAAAGTGTTGCAATAAATGAAATTTATAGATGTGGTGCTTAGGGACATGGTTTAGTGGTAGACTTGGCAGTGCAAGGTTAACGGTTGGACTTGATGATCCTGGAGGTCTTTTCCAACCTAAGTGATTCTGATTCTAAATTAGAAGTGATTTATAACTTAGGGAGGATATGTATGTTAAATAAGTGTTATTGGCACAGAGGAACACTTTGCAGGGAGAACAGCTGTGTTTACTTGCTGCTCGTGTTACAGGAACTGACTTGACCATGAGAAGTGCTGGAAGGTTGTATGTGCTGCTTTCCTATTTGTTGCTGACTTGGATATCAGAGGTTGACTTGAGTATCACTAAGCCTTAGATGAAATCTGGGTAAACCTCAAACTATCCAATTCTTAGAACAGTTTTCAGGATGTTTTAAATGCTTATGTTGGTGACTCTCTGTAGAATTTGCTTTGTTTTCAGAATATGTGCGTTTTAATTCATACACCAGGAACCAGGAAATCTGGATAGTACCAAGTGTCTGATACGCACAGATGATGAGGAAGTGTCAGGTTTCATCTCCCCTGCCACATCCCAGCAGACTTCCTTGCTTCCTTAGAGGAGGGGAAGGCAGCAGAAGGAACAGCAGATAAACAAGCAGAAACGTTCACGTTTCGTGGAGTTGATAGCATGTGTTCACTTACCCTTCTTTGTTTCCTTGTCTTCAGACTATTGGAAGAGCATCTATCTGCCTGGCACACTGGGTAGTTAATTTCTTCTGATAACATTGCACCTCTGTTTCCCACAAGGGGTGTTTGCTAGCTCATTCTCAGTTGCAGTGTTTTTTAAAAGCTAGGTTATTAAACAGGGAATTTCACGACATGAGGGTACTGGCCTCTGCCCATGCAGCTGTCTGTAGGTCTCAATTTCACTAGATAAAACAATGCCTTAACTCTTCATGAGTGACTATATCATAGTATTTTTTTAGTTGGAGGCCTGTGGCTTATAGACTGGTAATATGTGACTATTTTAGAGAAACTGAGACACGAGATTGGGAAGGTGGATTGGATGAAAGCCTCTTAATCAGATCTTTATTGATAAAGAGCAGTAAATATCTATTTTGAAAAGGGAAAAAGTCACTGAAATACTGAAGTGTCATTTGTAATTAATGTGTTTGTGCATTTATTATTTGATCCTTCATTTTCCTGCTTATGCAATGTGTTTGGTGTATTTATGTATCTGAAATAAAGTCAGTTGTCAACTCAATTTGATTGAATTTTAAACACAACAAATGTTTTAGAAGCAGTACAAATAATATTGATTCCCTTATTTGGGCTATTTTGTAAGAGACGTTTCATAATATGAGAATCCTCTTTAGAAATGTGCTTAGCAGTTTACTATTGATTTTTGTAGAGAGGGCACTCAAATATTGTGGATGCAGATTCAGCGTTTGAAGTTTGTGCTGCTGACCCCCACCCAGAAGTAGTGGTTTTTCAAACCACTTTAGAAAATGTTGCTATTTGATATTTGGTTTGCATAAATGTAGGCTTTGAGCTTCTGAGGAAAATGGGATATGAAGTGGTCATGTTGGCCTCGTCTGTGCTCCGCAGGGAGCTGTGTGTGAAATCGCTGCTGGAGCCTGCTGGGTCTGTCCGTGCCAGCTGGCCAAACAGCGCTAGGAAATGGTTCAGCTGGAGCAGTGTTTGACAACAGGAATTGTTTTTGCAGCTTCCTACGTGTTTGGATGTGTTCTTACACTATGTATTTCTAGACAAATTTCAGTATCTCTATATTCTGTTAGTTAGTCGTCATTTTATTGCCGCCAACCACCGATTTTTTCCTTACCATTAAAGGACCTCTAAAATGGTAGTTACTTCTGCTATTATTTCAGAAAGTTTGAAGTTACTTGAAATACAGACATAGAAAAGCTAACAATTGCCTAATACAAAAATCACTGAGTGCTGCTCGCTTTCTCCAACTTCAGGTTTTTCCCATTTCAGGTTCAGCCGTTAACATTTTGGCACTTAATGAGTGCAATCTGGGACTGAGGTGATCTCTGTTTCTGGCTACCTGGTACTTGAACATAATTTGATGCAAGGAATTCAAGTAGTGGTGCATAAAACATAAAGTTTGAAATGAACTATTCAAGCTGTGTCATGTACCCCTGGTTTTATTATTAACCTTTTATCACGGTTTGTGAAATGTTTGGGGTGAGGTTCCCAAAATTCATCTAATTTTGGCTTAGATGTGATGGCATGGATTGGATATGTGTGATGGACACAACACTAGGGAAGAAGCCAGCTTCACGTCCCTGTCTGCGTGACTAACCTGGCCCCTCAGCGCCAGGGCATAGCTCCTGTGACACCTCAGGGCTCCCCAGCCTCTGTGGCATTGCTCAGGAGGGACAAGGAACAGTGCTGGGAGGCAAAGCTCAAGGGGCTGTCTTTGCCAGCAGCTGCTGCTGGAGAACTCTGCTTGGGAAATATGTCCTTCTTCCCTGAAGAAAGGCCTGTCTGGTGGCCAGTAGTGGCTCTCCTCTCCATTCCTGCAGCAGACAAGGGAGCTCTGGAGCGCTGGTGGTTGGATTCAGTCAAGGCTGCGCGCTGCTGGCACAGGCCCTGCCATGGAAGCCGTTCACTAACGGCTAGAAAAAGGAGCAAATCAGTTTAATTATCAAAAATGAAACGCGTTTACCATCATTTACGTTTTTAGAGCTCTAAGTGAGACGTGGTTTCTTTGTGTGAGGGTGAAGTGCATGGTCTGGAGTGTGAGAGGATTGAAGGAACTGCCTCAGCTGTGAGGAAGCGCAGGAAAGCCTCTGCTGGATGATGCAGGCAAGGTAGGTTGGCCCTAAAGCTGGACTTAACAGAGTATGGGATACAAATATTTTTGAGGTGGAAAAGGAAATGTGGAACAGATATCATGTACTTTTATGTCTGTGGAGAGAAATGGGGGAATAGAGAGCAGAAGCAACCCAGAGTCCGGAGAGATGTATGCGTTTTGAAAAGGAGGCCTGATTTTGAGAGAGTACCTGATCTACAGAAGGGTCTCTGAACACTGAAGTGACCACATGTATTTAAGTCTGTTCAGACATAAAATTGGTTAGTTTTCTCCATTTTCAATTCCTGCACTCAGTCACTATTAATCTGGGACACAAAGCACCTGGAGATTCTTGGGATTTTTTATGTTACATCTGTAGATGGTGGTTGTAGGAAAGCTCCCCGTACGCTGAGGTGATAGGATTACTTGTCTGTTCAAAACAGAACTAGGATCTGAGGGAGACATCCGTTCTGGGGACTAAAATCAGATTATCAATCTTGTTTTGTGAGTGGCTCTTTCAAAAAGTGGTAGGTCCTTGGGATGTTCTTTTTTTGGTAATCTGTTGATCTTTTTTGTCAACGGGAAAGGCTTTGCTTAGAGCCTCTTATTGTGCTCACATCCTTCTCAAATACAAATTTTGTATTTTATAGCAAAGCCAGTGCTTGTTCTAATTTTAACGGTTCCTTTATAACCTTCCTTATATTCCTTACTTTTCTATAGATGAGATATGGGGTTGCTGTGCAGGTTTGAATTGAAATTTGGTATGGAGTGCTAGTGCTGCTGTGTAAACCTGTAGTGTTTAGGTGGTAACCAGCTAACTGGGGCTCCAAGGGGTTTTTGTAATGCAGAAATAAGTTCAGTTTGTTGCAACTGCATTCAGTTAGGTGATCATTTTGTGGAAACTGTAATAAGGTTTGTACTAGCTAAGAAGAGGCTGCTAGAAAAAGGGGCAGTTTGTTTCCCTGCACATCCTCACATTGTTGTTAGATTCTTCAGATTACAGGTATAATATTCAGATGAGATGACAGAAATACACGAAGAAAATGAGCAGAAAAAAAACTACTAGAAAAAGCTATCATGTCACAGGGGCAGTATGAAGTTACAGCCACTGTATGAACTTGTAAACTGCAACATTATATCACTGGAAAGATTGCATCGGTAGTAATGGTTTCCATGCCGTGTTAATTTAGGATACTGCATAGTTCTTTAACATAAAATGTACCAAGAATAGAGCTAGTTCAACAGAGAGTGATCTAAGTCTTCACAAGATCTGCCAGTCTGGCAATGATGTTTGCTGAACCACTGAGGTAATTCATTGGTGTAAGCACCCCATATTAAAGTCTCTTAAGTTTCATTTATCTCATGCTCAATAGTTTGTTTTTTTTGTGTTAAAGCCACATTTATTTTTCTCACAAAACCTGTCATTTTCTTTTCCGGAATTATTATCCTTAGTGGAGAAAGATACCTATTTGTAGTTAAATATTCAACAGGCTCCTGGAAATCAGAAAAAAATGGCTTTGAATTCTCTTTAGAAATTAGGAAACCAAACCAGTCCTACACTTAAAAAAAAAAAAAAAAAAAAAAAAATCAAATCTCTTGTCTTTGGGCAAACTGAAGTGACTTCTTCTCTGTTTGAACTTGAATGCGGTAGGCAAGTCTAAAAGTGCTCTTGTTACAATTATGCGCATTTCCCCTGCCTCAGTACTTTTGCTCTGGATGACCAATGAGATCTGGTGTCTTATCTTTGCTTTACTGAAGCTGTAACTAATTAAATTTGACTTTCTGATGGCCAAAAGATCTGGTAAAGTAAAATTTTGTGGTAAGAAATGCACCTGCACTGTATTTCTGACCTATGGTACGTAAGAATAACTCCCATATATATATGGTTGTGTTTAATAGTTGCCTGTAAAAAGTAGCTTCAGAGATCAAGGTGGAGACTCGAAATTTTGTGATATGGCACTCCTCCTGTGAGTGGCAGAAGCTAAAAAGAGGACTTCTATAACGCAGATTTACATTAGATTTAAGTATAACACTTCCATATCAATTATGCACAGTCTAGGGACCTCATTAAACATGTGTTAACATTAGGAGTAGTTTAGAGAGTCGTGTGGAAGTTGTTCAAGTTAAAACCATCTGATACGTGAAGACATAATTTGAAAGCTATGCAGAATTTTAAGAAAATTAATCCTTTAGCCAATAATGGGAATATTTCATTTTAGAGTAAGCTTCAGATCTTTCAGAATTTCTTCAGCATTTGTGATGGTCTACTGATATCTTACTGCAGTGTTCACCCAGCTAATGTTAACTCCCTTTTCCAAATCCCTTGTCTGTATTATCGTTTAACAGAGCTTGAAGTACTGCGGAGTATAGCTGTTGGTTTCAAGGGCAGTATGAAAAAAGAAAATGTCCTTAAAACCCTGGTTACTTATGTGAATAAATAAGTGAGTTTTGAAGTTACCTTTAAGAAACAGAATGCTTTTGTTCTTTCGTTTCCTAAATTTGACCATTTGAAGCATTTGTTTTATTAACTCTCCGAAAACCAGGCTCCATTTACAGTACCCCCATTTAGCAGATGTCCAGGAGCCTTTAAATGCGACAGCTGAAAATTAGACAAGCATGCACAAACACAGGATGCATACAAATTAGCTATGTGTGAACTGTATTTTCACAAAGAAATTAAATAAACTTAGTTAATGCAAGAGCTTGACATACACTGTGCATTTGTTTTGCTTTCAGTAGCAATCTAGCATATACTTGAAATACTGTTGGCTTTCATTATATATTTCTCTAGGTCAACCATAGATTCCTACAGAATTTTTCATTTCTGTGGTGTTAGATCCCTTTATTTTAATTGGAATTTTCTAAATGAAGTTATTGAATTATCACTGATACCTAGCATATATTATTGTGATGATAATTTATGTAATTGTTTTATTTTAGAATTGCCTTTTACCAGTTCTGCATTTCTAACTGTCATGATCTTCGTTCTGTCACCCTACATATGTGATCAGCTTCTGAAGTAATGTCTCCTTAATTGTAAATCAGTTTTTCGCAGGATGCCCCCATCTTCAGTATGGGGATCACTGTCTTAACTGGTTTTTGTGTTGTACTTAAGATACGTCTTGCCCCACGGAATGGGGGACAAGATGAGATTCCTTATTTTCCTCAAAGTCCATTCATGCTTGCTCTTAGCAAAGGATTGCTCAGAAAACATGAATGTGAAATGTGAAAACAAAGTCTGATTCCAGGCAAAACTTGTAACTAATGATGGTTGTTCTTTTCTATGATTTTTCTCATTTCAGGTATTTTATTATATTTCAAGGTATTAGGGTATGAAAATATCCTTTCAGCCATACTCCTTCACCACAGCAGGAACCAAATGAATACACACAATTCCTTTCATAACAGGATACTGAGAATAAGGCATTGTGTGCTGTAGCCTGTGCAGCCAAATGCAGCATGGGATGAATCCTGAATTTTCATTTTGTGTCGTATAGCAAAGGTATAAAACAGGAATTAACAAGCAGTCTTAGAGACTTAGCTGTACAGAGCGTACAGCTGTACATCTTCACTCTTTAAACTGACAATATTAAGTCTATGTATTTGTCCCTAGTAGGAAAATTATCTCTTGGGTTCCATTTCCCTGTCTCAGAGGAAGCAACATCTCTAAAATGTATGCTTTTTGTCAGTTTATAAGGCAACCTTTGAAGCTTTCCTGTTAGCTGTTACTATCTCTGCTGAGAGAAAAGTGCAGAAGAGGTCATAAAATATTTCATGCTCTTACATAAACTGAGAGATTCTTTCTTCCATAAAACCTGTTCCATTTCTTTTCCTCTGTATGCCTGGAATGCATGTATTCAGGTCACTGCGTGATGGAAGTCTTATTACACGTGTTGTTTTTAAAGTGATGTCTGATTAAAAAAGCAAGAGTTGGCATCTAGTTGACAGGAAGGCTAGCAAGTATGATAGCCAAGAAAATATTATTTGATGATGGTGTGGCACTGAATTGAAATACTCAGATGTCTAGTTGAAAGCACACAGTCTTCAAATTAAATTCTAATTGCAGATATGTAAACTTGCTGCAGTTAACTCAGGGATACAGATAACCAAATGTTACGTCACTCAAATCCAGCCTTAACAACTGGATAATAGGCCCAGGTCTGATAACCTTGTTGGTACCATGAGCTTCACGTAGCCATAAACCTCAGCTGAGCTGCAGCTCAACTAAATTTAATTTACAGCGTGGAAGTGTGCTGTGCAGAGTTAGCACTGCTACGCTGCAGGCCCCTTTATAGCAGTGCCCTGTGGTACATAGATCGTAGCTTTAAAAAGCATCAAATAAAGTGGGGCCTGGCATAAGCATCGTGTCCTCTCTCTCTGCCTTCTAAAAAAGAAGCCAATTTATGCATTCTCATAGGCAGATCTATTGAATATGCTCCTGTGTTTATATAATTTTGCATTGTGGGATTTTGTTTATATCTAAGTCCCTCTGGCCATTATTAAGGTTTTTAATGCACCTGCAGTGAGACTTTTTAAGCAAAAGCCGTGGGAGCATAGGATTACCTCTCTTTCCCACCCCACCCTTCTGTCCCCAAATCCTCTGTTTGTCTGACATATTTGGGCTGTACTGGAAATACATTTTAACATACACTGTCCATATGCTGTTCTGTGTCGTGACTAATAAATGGAATGCTTTCTGTCTGAAACATGAAGTTTGATATCAGTATTCAAATACAGCAGTATATGTTATATTAAAGAGATCTTGAAGTCAGCAAGTTTGTATAGAACAGTGGTTGAGAAATGCCAAGGTACAGCCTTTCTTTAAACAGAAGTAAATGGCAGAAGTCTGTATATTCACATATAAACATTGCTGTACATGCTTTCTTTTATTCTGACATCTTACTGCTGTTTTCAATATGCTTCAATTAAAGCTGAGTGAAGAACTTTGGGTAATCTTGATTGTCAGTATTACTCATTTGTGGGGGAGGAGGAGAATGGGGTGTCAATGAAACGTTTTTATAAATGTCCATACTTCTTAAAGTTAGCCATAATATTTACTTTCATAGGCTTATGCTACTTGTCTTTTAAAATTTTTTAAGTTGCTATGTGTCTCTTAAATTTTGAAAGAGTTACAAGTTCAGTGGGTCCAAGTGTTTTAACACTGTCATGTCTTTACAACTTAAGCTTCATCAGGCTGCGTAACAGAAGCGATGAGCAGAAATTGTTGACCATCTTCAGTCTCCCGCAAGAAGAATGAATTCTGGTATCTGCTAGGGGAATCAAACAGATGACTATGCACAGTCTTGAGGGTCCTCCATGGGACTTTTCCTGTATGGGCATAGTATTATTTCTATTTCCAGCTTTTTTTGTTGTGCTTTCTTAAGTAAATGCTGCCTACGGTAATCTGAAGAGTTAAGAAGTTAATATATCTATCAAAACACATCCTGTAATGTCTTAGAGTTCAGCTTTGAAATATCCTTACCTTGAGTAATTTTGGGCTGCCACATACTGAAATTGGCTGATGCAAGATATATTGAAGGAAAAGCACAATAGTTGATGTGTGAGATGAAATTGAAGTGTTTTGCAGGATTCTTTCCCTGCTGACAGTGATAGCATTCTGGCAAGTTCACAGTTAATAGGACAAATGTATTATTAGTTCCCTCATTAATAATAGAAATCTGGAATCTGCATCCTGCCTTTCTTCCCATATGTGCTTCTGTAAAATTGCTAGAAAGTGGAACAAAATGTCAAATTTCAGGCAGGCAAGCTTATCTGATATAGCTTAATCATGTTTTAATGAAAGATGGTGCAGGGATGCATTGTGTAAGAATCTTGAAAGTCTGCCAGTTTCTGCATTTAGACTCACTTTAATATTTTAAGACTAAAACTTTTTGTGCTGTGGATCTTTGAAGATAGACTTCATAAGACTAGTCACCAGTAAATTAGTGGATGGGAAAGACTGAAGCCTTTTGGCTTTGTTCTTGGAGCTGTATTTGCAGAGCTGGGCAGTACCAGGCGCTTCCTGAGGTTGCCTTCTGTGCGAGGTGAGTGGGCAGGGGGCACAAAGGAGTCTGAGCTGAGGGGGAGCAAAGCACAGAGTAAAAGTAAGTTTGCTTACAAAACTGGGAGGCTTAAATTCTCCATGGTTGATGGACAGAGCTGTAGAAGTTACGAGACTTGGAGGTGGGGAGCACAGAGGAGGTGGATGTCAGGGCTGATTCAGGCTGAGGAAGCTGTAATGGCCGGATGAAATGGAGGGAAAGCGTATGTATGTTCTGAAACTTCTGTTGTCTGTGCTGATCTGAGTGCTTCCCTGTTACCTCCAAGGGACTTATTTGCATCCCCTGGTAGCACCATACAACAGGTGCAAAAAAATGGCTTTTGTGAGAGTTGACTCCATTTCTTCTCAGGTCAGGTAAGTCAATTTTATGCTAGACACACATGCATTTAAACTAAAATAATAGACACAGCAGAGGCCGATAATTTTTGATGTAGAGTGCAAAGTGTTGCAAAAGAGGGCATGATAACTGAGATGCAAGTGTGGATGCTCCTCCTCCTTCATTTAATCCCTCTTCTCTCTTGCTGTCACAGTTCTATCAATATCATTTTTCTGTCTTATCTGCAGATCTGGGGCACTTTGAATTCTTTCTCTGCTTCAGCCAACATAAGCCTGCACTATAACCTTGTGAAGTTTTGGGGAATAAACTTCCTGCAAAGTAGGAAAAGAAGCCACTGCTATGATTGTGTTTGCAAGTGCTTGAGCATATGGTTAGCTACCTGAAGATTTTTTCAGGCTTGTTACTAGGTTAACTGGGCAACAGGCTAATGCATGTGTTCAGCTGAACTGTTTGGTGTCTTTATCCTTCTCGTGTTTTCAACTGCGCTGACTGTGTATACTCCAGTGAGTAATGGGTTAGAGTAAACAGCAGGATCTTACTCCAAAGTAGACTTTTTTTTTTCTTTGCTGCACTTTGGGTTACAAGTTACTACATGTATTAGAATTTAAAAATCTAACAGTAACTTGAAATGTGGCTCCAGAGCTGCTGTATGCAGATGTATTTTGAAATGTAAAAAATGCCCAATTATATCTAGTAGAGTATTTGTTTTCTCCCGTGCTTTGACTGCTTTTGCTTGTGCATGGCATCCTGACTTGAAGTTTCTCAGGAATTCTTTAGATTTTTTATTCAGGAAACAATCCCTTCCCTGAAATAGGGGTTTACTGAAAGTGCAGAATGTGTTTGGTTGGCTTTGCTGTGTAAGAGCAGGGCTGTTTGGTTTTACTCACTGCCTCTTGTAAATAGGTCCTGCAAAAGCAGTGGTCTCAACTGCAAAACCCTTCTCCTCAGTCTTGCTCTCAGGCCATTTTCTAGGTCTTGGAAATACTGCCAAGTAGTGGTCTGAGAAACATCTGAACTTCATAGGCTGGTGGTATATGGGCCAAGGTAGCAGTGGAGTGTTTGAGGCGTGGTCCAGATAGATTAGATCCCTTATGAAATAAATACCCAGAGCTGTTGTAGTTTTTCATCAGTCAGTATAAGGGTAAGGTACATTTTAGGTTCTTTATGTTCTTCAGATGAGATGTATGGCTCTTTATTTAACAACAATTTAAAGACCCCAGTTGCAGAGGAAGCCTATGAAGCCCTAACCTTACAGTGCTTTTCTAGAAGTTTATGCTTTTTCCCATACATTTCTTACTTTGTTCTTTACTGTTTTTCATTGTTTTTGTTTGTTTGTTTTTGTTTTTTACATTTCAAGTTTTAAGTGTCGTGACTGACATCAGTTGGTTGATTTTTTTTCAACAGGGTAGAGACACAATTATATCTGAGTGCCACTGAATTATGCCCCTAAAACGTTTTATTTTTTTTTCAAGTAAACCATTAAAATTACACCATTAACAACAGTTTATAATTTGTGTGGAATTAAGATAAGAATATAATAATTCTTGGTACTAGAAAGTTTAGCAGTTGGTTATTGTTTGTTTTTTTTTTTTAACTGTAAGTCTCAAATGCCCTGAATGATAATACAGTGTATCTACAGTATTCTGCATTAGGAATATACACTGGAATTTTTTCTCTTTTAAAAGTTTTTAAGTGGCTACTTAAACACATTTTTAAATATTTGAATTTGTATGTTATCCATTGGTAAAGTCAGTGTCTTAGATGTTTCTTTATTTAGGCAGGACAGTGAAAATAAATTTTGGCTTTAACTGATTTGAAACTTGGGGAGTAAAAACGTCTTGTACGTACTCTGAGACTTTAAAACCTTCTTTAGGTTCTCTCTAGTTTTCTCTGTAGGTATGGGAAGGCAGATGAAGGAGGAAACAGTTGATTGAGAGACGTGAGCTTTCTGTTCCTCATGTGCAGCAGAGAGGGGAAATGGCAAAACCAAAGACTAAAGAATTGAGATTAAACCTAGACTGAGTGAGATGGCGGACTGGCACCTGGTTTGCTTGTGCATGCTGTAGTCCTGGCTGGACCCGTCTATTAGCCAAATATTTTGGCAAATATGGGCAGAAGCTATGATAATCTGTTCCTGCCCATGGCAGGGGTGTTGGAATTAGATGATCTTTCAGGTCCCTTCCAACCCAAACCATTCTGTGGTTCTATGATTCTAGAAAAATATTCCTAGTGCTTTCTCTCTGACCAGGAGGTAGAGTCTCTGTATTCCCTGGCAGCTTTGCTCTGGGAGAAGGCTGTAGGGTTCAGGGGGTAGTGATGAGACCTTAAAGCTTCCAGGTGTCCTCCTGTATGTGGCACAGGCATTAGATAAAGCGAAAGAGATAATTACATACAAAAACTTCGCACAAACTGCTTTTTTTAGGACTAGCATAGTTACTGTAATAGTTCAGAATGCAGGCTTGTCAATTAGGAAGCATATATTTAGTGTATGAATGATTATTTTTGCTTTTATCTCTGGAGCAGAGAAGGATAGACTAATGGGCTGTAGGCATTATCTAGGTGGCTGCGATGCTAATGTGTTCAGAAAGGAGTGAAAACATTGCTACGGAAACAGTGCACACTTTTTTTTTTAACCTTAGTAAGAATAAACAAGGATTGCTTTTATATGCTGCTATATGCTAAAACACTACTTGTAATTATAAAATCGTTAGTAAACGCAAGTTTCCCAGTGCATACTGATAAACATATTGATTGAACATGTAGCAAATGGCAAAGCTTTAAGGCAGTGAAATTTGCTTGGTTATAGTACCATGTACTGTATCCATGTAATTTTAATATAAAGGTTAATATAAAGGAATTATTTTCTAAAAGAATGATATACCTCAAGGTCCTTTCTTAACCTGTACTCGGTTTGTTTGACCCTTTGATCCTGTGAAGTTTACCAAGTTGGAATTAAACTGCACACCTGGCTTTGACTACTCTAAATATTGACATGTAAGTGGTAAGTTGTCAACGTTCATCTGAAAACTCCAAATGGAAAGGAACAGCCCTTTCTGCATTCATTTTAGAGGAATTATCCTAAGTGAAGTATTAAACTTTCATTATCTTGATGCTGATACCAAATAGCAGAGCTCTACTAAGCTGTTCCAGCTAATCGTACATTTTTTCAATGTTGCTGCATCTTAATACAGTTTCAGTGGATAAACTCAATGTTTTGGGGTTTCTTGTTTTTTTTTGTTTTCTCAGCTGACAAAGAACAGATGTAAGATCATATGAAGGGCTGTCTTTATTCCTTGTTTTCTGATTTTCAGAAATTTGCCTGGCTGATTTCATACCTTCCACAACAGATTTTCTCCCTTCGTTTTTTGTCATTATATATTTATTGGGCATCTTTGTTCCAAAGCTTTGGGAATGTGTGAGTACATCTGTGAAGAAAGTGCTGAGAAAGTGTCAGAGTCTGAAGAAGCAGTAATAAAAGGGATGGGGAAGTAAGAGGTGGGGATGGCGTTGTATGTTGCTAAGAAATTAGGCCTTTTAGCTCCTTGCAGTAAACCACCATCATTCCCATAGGCCTGGTCTTCACACTCTGGAATCCCAGCTTGCATCCATCTTTTCTTGTCCCTAGCAGCAGTTCCTGTCCAAATAAGCTTCCCCTACCAACTGGAGAAGGAAGCCTTTAACAGTACCTGCTAATGCACTGATGCAAACTGCTTTGGTATTTCATTAAGGTTTTGTGACTGAGACTCAGCTTTTAACAGTATTTAGGAAAAAGGGCTTATTTCATGGACTTTTTTTTTTCTTTTGAGATAGCTATTAAGGTAGTGTATTTTTAATTTATAGTATGTTAAATAGTTAAAACGTGTCCTTTTCTAGAATTTCAAAGTGTTTTTATTGCACCTACATATCTGAAATGAATGTAGATTAGCCAGTTGAAAGAGGAATTCAGCGAGCTTTGAAATTCTGAAGGCATTAGCCTTGTAGAACCTTTGTGATTATCTGTGAAGGCCATGTATGTGCTATCGGCATTTTCAAAGCTTGTTTAAAATGTAACAAATGTATAGTATAATGATGTGTGGAAGCAAAGAATCTGTCACTGTTTGGGGCTGATAAATAATGATAATGGAAAAATGTTGCGTAAGTTAGTAACAAAGGAAGACAGCATGCTATTGTTCTTGAAGAAATGAAGAAACTTAGAGTCAAACAAGAATTTGTACTACTAGACATCTGTTACAACTCAACTCACAACCCATGTAAAGAGAAAACTAAATGAGTACAGCTAACATCGAAGAAGCAGGAAGTGATACAGTAAAAGCAATTGTGCAATTTTAATATTTTCTCCTATGGACATGTGCATTAAGATGTTGTTTATTTTAATTCAAGGGATTTTTTTGTGTGAAATATACGTCCGTTTTTTCCTACTCCTGTTCTCTCTTCCCCTGATTATTACTTTGTTTCGTAGAAGCTTGTATGAGAGGTCTCTGACAAGGCCAGTTTTCCTTTTCTGTCCTTGATTAACTGTATGTGTTTCCACATCAGTGACAGGTGCTCTTGGCAGTTGAGACCAAGAATGTGTTCATGATTTTAATGTCTGGAAGATGTCTTCATAGTCTGTCACTCTTTGTTGCATGAGTCGTGTAACAATTTAGGTTGGAAGGGACCTCTGGAGGGCATCTGGTCCAAACCCTGCTCATTTGCAGCATGTTTGTGTAAAGGCACGGCAGCACTCGTAGAGCTCTGTGGATGACACAGCCTAATTTTTGATTTTCTGTTCACTGACATCTCAGATTTTTGCTACCAATCATTCAGTTTTGTTTTTCTTTTATTTTTTTCCCTTCTAGGTTCCTGTTTTAGGAACATACCTAAAAATAATTCTTTTCAAGCACGTGGCTTCTCATTCCAACAGACATTGAAAACAGCGTAGGTTTGCAAATGGGCCGTTTTCGAGAAGCATCTTCTGCATGTTATGAGGAATTTTTCCTTTTGTCAGATTACGTACAGTTATAAGATCTTAGTTTTTCAAATTTTATTTCTTTACAGGCCAGAAACAAAATTTGGATGAAGCAATCTGACTAAGTTGCCGTCATGAGCAGAAGCAAGCGCGACAACAATTTCTACAGTGTTGAAATTGGAGATTCTACGTTCACTGTGTTGAAACGGTATCAAAACTTGAAACCAATAGGATCAGGAGCACAGGGGATAGTATGGTAAGGTTTCTTTAAGGCGTAAATGTACTTTTAGTTTACCTTAATAGAATTTTCAGTGTCTTAACAGTTGTACGTTACGTGAAAAACAGCATTAGTAAACATTAGCTGTTTTTTCTCAACAATGGCTTTTGCTCTTGCTTTTTGACCTATGTCCCGTCTTGCTTCAGAACTGATGCCCTTCTGTGCAAATCAGTCAGCTGTGCTGAGTCCCATAAATTAATGGGGTAAAACCTGGATAAAGAAACTAATCCTAATCCTAAGCCACACTGTTTACTTATAGTGAAATAAAAGCCAGAAATGCTCTCTATATAATATTTAATGCTTCTAAATGCTTTTACTTCTCAAAATGGTTTGTTAGGGGCCAGTTTCACTTAGTTTTATAATCTATCTAGTCTCTGGTACTAATTAACGAGCACTAGTGATGCAGACTTTCAGGATAATATGTAAATACCCGGTGAAGTTCAGGAAAATTTGACTTGACAGTGTAAGTTGTTGAATGAGAGCTCTGGACTGAAGAGTGTCCGACTGACTGAATATTAGTGACAACTAGCTGCTTTAGGCACTGTTTCCTTTGCAGCAAAATTACCCCAAAGGTAAATGTTGGTTTAAGATTCTTGAGACTTTTTTTGAACGATCAAGGATAAGGTATAGATAGCATAGCAATTTGCAGACTTGCCGATTTATTGTAATTTTAAGATAGTAACTAGTGACATAAAAATACAGAAAAAATGTCAAGGAAGAGAAGGATAGGAAAAAGCATAATCCTCTCAAACAGTTTTCCCTTGATCTTGTCCTCATCAGTGTTTAGAGAATGTGTGGTACATTTGTTTTTAATTCATATTTGTGTTTTAGCTGGCATAGCAATAAAGCAGTGTTCTCAGTGGAAATGAAAACTTGAAGGCCACTAACCTAGAAAGAGCTGTTTTTGAAGTGATAACTTCTCACAGTAAGATTATTTGGTCTATAAGTAGCAGCAGCAGAAATAATAATCTGAATTTTGTACATGCGTGTGTTAATATAATGAGGCAGATTTTTGGCTGGAGTCTGTTTAGTTGCTACAGAAAAGACGGCAAAAGCTTTAGATGTTACCACTTCTCTTCTGATTCCCAGTCATATGTTACCTCCTGTTTTCCAAATTTACTGCCCTTCCCAGAGCTGAGATTCAAAAACTGACCATGTAATTACTCTAGCATCATTCTGTAATTACTGCTAGTGGTAAATGAAGCTGTTTTAGTTAAACCACTCTGATTACCCTGAAGCAGACTGGAGCACTCACGTGGTTAAATCTTGCCCACGTGTCAAGGAGATGGGGTGTAATTCTTGTGATTTATTTTTAACTGACCAAAGTTGATTTGGAGGAATATGAAGGAGATGGCCTAAAGGCTCAACCATTTCTAACAGTGAAACACGCTCTAAAGCTGCTACAGCTATATATTGAGGATGCAGAAGTTTGGCATTCTTTCCTGATCACCTCTTTGCTTCTCTTTCATAAGATATTCCTTATCTTGGGGGTAGATGGGGGAAATTCCAGGTAGTGGAAAATGTAAACCAAAGAAAGTTATCAGTATGTGTTTTTCCCTTTTCTTCCTTTTTTTCCCCTATCAATTAGAGGTTTATATGATAAAAATATCATTCAAGCCTACACACTATACAGACAACATATTTTTAGTTGTATTCAGTAAAAGCTGACCTGGTGGATGTTCTTCATTAGGTTTGTACACTGTTCTTGATAAGAGACAATAAAATGGTATTTTCCCTGCTGAAGCTTTTTTAGTAGCTGACAAATATTTCCTGAGTCTGCACAGTAGTCAGCTGCTGTATTACATCTTACAGGAAACAAAATCCCTGCCTTCCTGTCATGGAAATGTGATATATATGGGAGTTGTCCCCGGTAACAATCTTCATCAGTTAAACAGCCTGTGTTACTGAATCATATGGCAGTCTTGGCATTTGTCTGCAAACAAAATTTTATTCTTCCTTTTTATCAAGTACAAGCCAGTGACATCAAGATGTTCAGGCCTTCCTAGCATTTTTTTGTTTGCCTTATCTTGACATCGATACTCTCATTGTTATGAGGATATTAAACAGCTGCATACTGCATAATAAATGACAGCACAGGACCCATGTATAACCTACTTTTCCTCTCTCCTTTTTCCTACCTTTCAGCGTGAAGATTATACATAAAAGTGATGTGGTTTTTTTTTTGCGTTTGAAATGTTTTCAATCTTATTTAGGCAGTCTGTTCTCCAGTGCCAATGAGTGGCAAGAACTCAATACCTTTAGTCAGATATTCTAGGAAGCAGAAATCCTGCAATTTTTTTTGTGGAGATTGTCTTGTGTTAGGAGTATGAAGCTGGAAAAAACCTTTCTAAATCTTGAATTTCTCAGCACACAAGAGCACCTTATTGTAGCACACCCTGAATCTGAATAATACTGGAAGTTTGGTATATCTGCAGACATGGTAAATGGTATCTGGAAAAGGTGAGAACTGCCACAGCTAAAGGACCTTGACACTGAGATGTAATAATGTTATTTTTAATTATAGTGCAGCTTATGATGCCATCCTTGAAAGAAATGTTGCAATCAAGAAGCTAAGCCGACCATTTCAGAACCAAACCCATGCTAAAAGAGCCTACAGAGAGCTTGTTCTTATGAAGTGCGTTAATCACAAAAATGTAAGTGGAGTGTCCTGCTTTAAATGTTAAAGACTTAACTAGAAGGTTATTCTTTGTAAAGATGACTCAGAGGATGGCATTGTTTGTAGATTATAGTGGTTTTCAGAGCATGGTTGTTTCTTCATGAAAAGTACAAAAGGATCTTTCAGAAGAGTTGGTGCAGGCTGGTGTTAATACCTGCACAGTTTTAAATTCCCTCTTCAAACTCAGGAAGGGAGGCAGTGTTACATTGCTACTTTTTACAGACAGCTGTTTCTGCTGCTAAACAAGTAGGAGGAAAAAGCCAGCAACAGATTTTGGTTTTATTTTTTTGTGGTGCATGAACAAGTTAGGAATCTGGGTTGCGACAGCAGGAACTTTCTGATGTTTGCGAAGCTGTGGAATAGAGCAGATTACAAACATGGGGAGAGAATAAGTGACAAAATTATCGGAGCTGGACTACAGAAGGCTGGTATTGACCATTTTTTTCCTTCAGAGGCAGTTGTATGCCATCTTCCTCACCTTCCCTCTTAATCCCCCTTCAGCAAGTTAAAATTCCCCCGGCCTTTAGGCAAGGAGTGAGTCATAGAGGACTTACTCTTTTAGCTACTTGAGAAAATTTTGTATTCGTTTTAAGACATGCGTGGTTCATAAGTGGATTCTCTGAAGGAAGTTCTACCCAATAGCATGATTTATATGATCATCAGCTATTGCAAGCCTGTGTGACTCTTGATGAGTAGTATCTTGGCCTGTTACTGCATATCCCGTCCATTCTTAGCAACTGGAAAAATGTCATAAAACAGCTTCAATGGTCTGTTTTTTTTCTCTGGATGAATTTGTTGCTTCACCTCTGCATATGGCAAAGCAATACCTCTTTGGTAGTATTTGTCAGTATTTCATTTTATTTTTCCTCCTACATAATGATAATCTTAATCAGTTCTCTTCAAACTTAAGTTAGGGAGCAAAAGACGACTCACTGACTTGAGGTTTTAAGCTCTGGAGATCATCTTGTTAGTGCACACAACATATCTTTAGATTATGTGATTTGTGGAGGAAAAATACTTCTGATAAAATCATTAGCATCTATTACAGTGTGTTAGTCCTGGTTGAGCCACTGAGCATCTGGAGCTTCAATGAATAAATACCAGGAGGATTGCATCAGGATGCTGGGTATCAGTTTTGAAATGTTGATTTGCAACTTTGCTGTTGCTGTGGTGTGATTATACTTCCTCTCCCCCTTCCTACAGATAATCGGCCTACTGAATGTGTTCACACCGCAAAAATCCCTGGAAGAATTTCAAGACGTGTAAGTCTGATTTGATCTAAAACTGTGAATTAACTTTAAAAATATTAACATGGGAAAATAAACAGTGAAAGAATACAATAAAATGACAGCGTTATTTGATTTTTTTTTTTTTTCTTTATAAGCTACATAGTAATGGAGCTCATGGACGCAAATCTCTGCCAAGTGATTCAGATGGAGCTGGACCACGAACGAATGTCCTATCTTCTTTATCAAATGCTGTGTGGTATCAAACATCTTCACTCAGCTGGAATTATACATAGGGTAAGTGAACTTCCTGTGTTTCTTTCGTACACCTCGTTTTGCCTTGTGTATTTAAAGGAGCTAGAAAAAAATCAGAAATGGGTGCACAGAGGTCGCCATAGTTTGCCATACACAAAGGAAATGAAGCTTACTTTGTTCCACTGCAATTCTGGAATGAACCTTTTGAATGTTTTTCCTGGATTTGATAACAATCTGTACAAATAAAGATTTTATCAGTGAGTTACATTACCTCCTCAAATTCTATATCGTGTTCTAGTAGTCATGGCAGGAAAGAGTATCTGAAAGCAATTCTGCCTTTATTCTTTTGGTAACCAAACCTGAAATTCCATCTTTTGAAAGAACTGCCCAATTTATTTCAGCTCTTTTACTAGCAGAGTAACAAATGAGTATCTGAATTCTCCAAATAAACAGATCGTGATAAAGACTTGTGAGCGGAACTTTCATACACCTGTGTGTCACAAAGCATTCATTCAGGTTGCCTACAGGCAAAAATGACAACTAGTTTTCAAATGGTTTGAAATGGTCAGGACAAATGTCAAATGGTCAGGACATTCTGAATTTAAGGTTGCCTATTCAAGTTAAATGTCTTATATACATTTGTGTGTAGTGAAAAGAGTGCTTGAGATTGTCTAGCTATAACTTTTCAAATATAGTTTATATTATTCTGGGAATCTGTAAGCTTGTATTTTTAGTGTTATATTCTTCATTGTAATGTTTTATAGGGAGAATTTTTAAAAGCTTTTATCCCTGAAATGATGCAGAAGAAATAATTAAAGTTATTCATGCGTGATACTTTCAATCGGTACTATGTAGTCTCCCTTAAGGATGATGTACGCAGCAAAGTAAATCCTGAACAGCAATTCTGAATGCTGCAACAGGCATTATTACTATGCGGTGGTGCTTGCACAGTTCAGTAGTCCATCTCATCCTTGAATGGCATGCAGGCTCGATCTGGCAGAATGACACTCCCTTTCAGTCTGCTGTTTTTCACTCGAGAACTGAGACAACTGTTTGAATAACAAATAAAATTTGAATGGCCGAACACTGTTTCCTTTTGCTCAGCTAGCTCCAGTACTCATCTACTGCCTCATTCTAGTAAACAGCTCAGGGTGGGAAGGTGAAGGCTTCCTTCATGCATACGATCTGCCCTGGGACAGCTGTGTTTGAAAGAGTTGGGGGGAAGGAAGGTAGGCAGAGGCATCACCCAGCTGTTGAACCCTGCACTTCCTGGTCTGCACGTGCATATGGACCTGCTAGGGTGGGAAGTGTAAGTGTCTCTTCCTAAGGATCGTAGTGCAGGCAGGAGGTAGTTTCTAACACTTCACTTGCTGTAAGCATTTTGTGCTCCTATAAAGTAGGAATCAAAACATTGAGCCTGTAGATACCATGAATAAATGGAAATGTCTGTATATTTATGGAAAAGTAGTAGTTGTTAGGTAGAAATAAAGACAGTTTTGAGGATACATTTTTTGCTGCTGTAAATATGGGTGAAGTTTTTGGAGTGCTTCATGTTGTGCAGGAGTACAAAGTTTAAAGATAAAGTTCCAGTGAGATTGTCTATAGATACAATTGCTATGTAAATAGTATGCACGAATGCTTTTGAAGGACATGGGCAGATACATTTCACTTTGCATGTCTTCATGGTAGATTTTCATCTGACAGCGTGTTCTCAGACTTTGTTAGAAGATTCAGTGTGTTCAAGCAAAAACGTTTGCACTATTTACCTGCTGTGTATGTCACACCTTTACACTTAAAGGTGCAATGCATCAAAATTCTTTCTGTGCAACAAGTTAAACAAAACCTCGGAAGGCAAGGAGGACATGCTTGAAAAGAGACGTCTTTCATACGGAACATGTGGCTGCAGTAGTAACTCCTCATACCACTCTTCTAGGCTTTCAGTAGCACTGTCCTGAATGTCTAAAGGTAATTACCTTGTTGAAACAACCTTGTTTGGGGTTGGAACTAGATGATCTTTAAGGTCCCTTCCAACCCAAGCTGTTCTATGAGCCTATGAAAGTTGTTATTCCTTAAATATAGTCCACACTACTGTGGCTGCCATTGAAGCATTCTGGGTAGTAATCTAGTGTGCTTCTTTAGGGTCCTCTAAAGCTTGAAGCGTTTTTTGCTGTTGGTAGTTTCACACAGATTTTAACTTGGTTGTTCAGCTTCTAACATAGCTGTGATAATCTCAGTATCTCAGTAACTTTTTCAAAGCCTGCCAAATGACTGAAACTCTGATGTTCCCCATATGTGCCTGTAGCACTGGATACTATCTGCCATAGAAATAAGTGCAGTATTTTTTCATAGCAGACTAGAGGCATGGAACAAGGCAGACATCAAACACAAAGAGTTTTAGACTGTTTCACCTAGAAGTTGCAGGTGACATATTTAGCTTTCACAGAAGTGGATAACGTTTTACCCTGATAATGACTGGACTTTACATCGGCTTTGATGAACACTATGGTGTTCAAAACATTTTGCAGAGATAGAGTCTCCAGCAAGCTACAAGTACACATTCATTTATATTTTGCAGGCTGGGGAGGAGGATGAATAATCAGAGTTGCAGGGCCGTGCCTCACTGACTTGCTGAAGGACACAGAGTGTCTCATTAGTCTTGCATTGAGGCTCTGAAACGTTGTATTCTGCCTAATTTTGAGCACTTAACAAAGGTGCCTAATTATGGAAGCCCTTCACACAAATCTTTCTTAAGAAAGAGAAAGAAACTTCTCCAAAAATGATTTAACTCATGTAAACCATGAATTACTTTCCAGAGATGCCCCTCTCTCCCTGTGTGGCTAATGGGGAGACAGCCATGAATAGTTCTGATTTTTAGGCACTGATATTTTACATTTTTAAGGTTAGGTGATGTATCTTCTGCTATAGGTGCTGGATATATTTTTACAGCCTAGCTATGTTAATCACTCTCATGGGAACTTTTGAGTCCTCATTTATTTTAAACATGAAGTATTGGTTTTGCATGAATTTGAAATGCATTGTAAGTCAACAGCAGCCTCCATCATTTTGAAGGACGGGAGTTCTGTATTCAAAATTAAAACATGCTCCTAGGCTTCATGAGAACAACACAGTGTTCAGAAATTAAGGATGGACAGTACTCTCTAAGCTTTCACTTTGTTTTCATAGTGTTTTTCCTCTTGCAAAGGGAAAATCTCTTAGTTAATCCTGCAGCTTTGGGGAGAACAAATATAGTTAATACTGTCAGCATGCACCTGGGATTCTGTAATGAACGTTCTCCAAATAATGGAATTGTGCAAAAATAAAGCTGATAATAAACAGGATTTTAGCAAAATGTGAAATATGCATATTGAATAGCTGAAATGCCATATAATATTTGAGCTTATTCATGGTATTTGAGAATCTTTTAAGCCAAAGTTGTTTGCAGAGTCTTTCTCAGTGTGATTTGGAAGTGTATGTGTTAATATGGAAGTATGCAGGTCTTTTAATTACCCATTAAAATTGTATTGTTCCAATAACTTTTTTTTGTGGTTTCCTCTCTGTCTTTAGTGCAGGTTTCTTAGCTTTCTGAGGGGCTTGCTGAAAGATGTACAAGCACAAAAGAAAACTACATACATCTTGCAGGTCACCTCTTTTAAGTCTTTACGAAATAATGAAAGATAGAGCTACTTATCAAGTGCCTGCAGCACACATGTTAGGATCCTCTGCTACATCTTGTTGTTTTGTCTCATTAATCTTGGTAGAGGTAGCCAGAAAGGATGCGAGCTTATCTGTTATGGCCTGTGTGTTATGAATGATTTTATGATGCAAAGTTTAAGGTGAAGTTATTCTGAACGTATTCTGCTCATAATATTTGCTCTGTGACATTCAGATGTTTGTAAGATCCTCCTGAGATAAACACTGAGTATGTCTGTGTAGTGTCTGTATAGACATTGCAAAGCCCCTATTGCCAATGTAGTTTTAGAGTTCAGATGAAGAGAATAGAATTACCAAGCTTCCAGCTAAGAACCTCTGAAAATACATCATTTTTTTATTACAATTTAATGATTAAGTATCTGGCAGTTTTTCACTGGTGCCTTTTTGGGTTTGGTCACCAAATTTGGCGTAATGTGAACCAAATCCTAAATGTGAAACTAGACCTCTGTGAGCATGGACGTTTCCTTCCTGTTTAGAGAAATATCTGCATTGGTTCAAAAGAGGTAATGCCGCATTGACTAGCCGCCTTGACTAGCAAAGAAGTCTTCTGCTTTTAACATTCATGTTATAATTCTTAATAATTCTTATATCATGATGACTATTGCATCAAATAATTTCAGCAATTGTCATGTTACTTGTGTAGTAACAGCACTGTAGTAGTAACTGTTGGTCCAGTGAAGTTTCTAGACCTTTCCTCAGAGCTAACATTTCATACTAACCTCGATTTATTTCAGACATTACTAGCATATCTTGTAACACTAGTTGTATTTTTGTTCTTTAATTGCTATATAGATCTACAAGCACAGTAAAGGAATTAGTTCTATAGTCTGCTGAATGCATATTAATTAATGCAAGGGGAAAAGAAACTGCAGTTTTACAAATGATCGAGTAATATAATATATGTGGGGTTTAATGTTAGCAGTATTATCTTTTAAAAATGTGAACCACAAAGTACTTTGTGCTTGTCTTAGCAGTCATATATGATGTTTCTTTTTAAAGGACTTAAAGCCCAGTAATATAGTAGTAAAGTCAGACTGCACTTTGAAGATTCTTGACTTTGGACTGGCCAGAACTGCAGGAACTAGTTTTATGATGACGCCTTATGTAGTGACTCGTTACTACAGAGCACCAGAGGTCATCCTAGGGATGGGATACAAAGAAAACGGTCAGCAAATATAGTCTTTCTTTGGCATAGCTTTATTTTTTGTTTGGCACACCACATTTTACATGTTAAATGTTTTTTTCAAGCTGTAGAAAATTTATAAATTAGGCATGTGACCAAAATGCAGATTCTGGATACACCAATTTATTTATCTAATCCCATTAGAAATGTTTGCATTTAATAGGAAAAGAAATTGAGGGCCTTGTTTGTTTAAAAATTTAAATGACCTGTTTGGTAGATTGAATTTCATGACAGAAGAACTGAAAATATATTACCTTAATATGTGGTATGTACCTTGGTGTACATTGACCTGATTTTATTCCTGATGAGGATATAAATTGTAGTTCATCAGTAAACGTGTGTCCCAAATTGAATGTTCAAAAAATATGTTCAATATAGCCTTTCAGGATGTAGGAAACAAACAAGCTCAAGTCCAACTACAGTGGCATTATTTTTATTGAAACCAGCCCACTTTGAAATTGTCACACTAAGCTCTTAATTAATATTGCTGAAGAAAAAATCAGTAACATAGTTCAAAGAAAAATGCAGCGTACTGTCATGAAGCATCGTAGATTCTTTGAGGTCCATGACGAACTCAAAGGAAATTTGTTTGCTTTGTCCTGCTTGGGTACATTTCCCTCCTCTTTATGCTCAGTCTTTGACCCTCAATCTCTCAGTATCCTCTGTAAGAAAATAAGGAAAGCGTATACCATTTGGGGGAAATCACTCGATCAGGTATAATGTATCTTCTAAATGAAACACCTAGTATTTATTTGGGAAACCGAAGTAACACATCCTTCCTGAAGTTCTGTTTACGATCCCAGTGCTGCTGCCATTTCATTAATCTGCTGTCGCTGTTGTCAGTTCACCTAACTTGATGTATCTGCCTCAGGCAGGCGTTGTGCACAAGGATCGCCATTTGCTGAAAATGTTTTAAACCCATTATCGATTAGTCCTCCAGTAAGCCCTAGGAGATGTTGTGATGCTTGAGGCTTTGCTGGCCGTCTCCTGGTGATACAAGGTGTATGGCTCCTCAGGTTACTGACACAACTGGGGCATGCAGTGTTTTGCAAGGTTCTTAATATAGTCTGCAAACTTTCCTGGCAACCGCATAGCATTAGGGCAAGTGACTTCAGGTTGTACAGAAACTATAGCTGTGAGGTGCATAGAGACTGATTTTTTTTTTGTTGTTTTTCATATAAAAGCCAGGAAGAATAACTCCTATCAGTGCTGACAATAGAAGAAGCCAGCTCAAAGGAAAGAGAACAGATCTTTTTTGCAAGGCTGTGATTTATATTTCTGTTTGGATTGTTAGTCTGCCAGATAGGAATACAGTCTTTCAAATGGCCTCCACAGTTGGCTATTTTTTCTGTAACTTAGAAGTCAGAGATTGAGTGGAGCAAACTTAAAGTTACTTTTTTTAACTGCCAAAGTTTTATAGAAAGCACAAATTTAAGTTTCTTTCCTTTTTTTCCCGGAAGGCTTTACATTGGCCAACTGAGAGACAAGGGATAAAAGAACCTAAAGCTGTAGTCTGAGTCACACAGTTGCCTTACAGAAGGAATTCATGCAATGGAAGTCTCAAGTTTTCTGACTTAGCTTACCCTGTTTACATTTTTCTCTTAAAATTTGAGTTGCAAAAGTGTGAAGCATTCTTTCCATTAAAATGCTTCTCAGGTATTATTGGAGTTAAGTAGATTGTCTTCTGGAGCACTGACAATCCTGTTCCTTAAGCAAGAGTGAATTGTGTTTTGCAGCAGAATGTAAATTCAAATTTACTTTCGTATGAAAAACTACATAGCATAGCATCTTCCCAAAAGCTGAATATGTGGACATTGAGTTGAGAATGACACTTGTAGAGAATGTAAATCTGTTGGCTGAGTCAGAAGACAATCTGTGTTTCCATTTGTACTGTTGTCATTTAGAGGTCATTTACATAAACTGTTGCTCTTCTCAGTCACTGGCTGATGAGTTTCTTACTGTGCAGCTCTGGTGACAGAGCAGCTAGGCTGCAGAGGGCAGTGAGGCAGGTATAAAGGGTGGACGTATCTGCAGTAGGAACCGTGGACTGACTGTCCAGGATCCCCACCTGTTAACGTCAATGCCCGTTGTAGCCCTCTAAACCCATAGCTAAATTACAGGTTACCTTAACTTAGTTAAATATTGAAAATTGACAGCTAATAAAGGTTAAAGAGAGAGTAACATATAGTTTAATTGAACAGGGTCATCTGGCAGCTTTATGCTGTTTCAGTGCCCTGCTGAACTTCCCTTTCAGACAAGATGCGGGAGGATTGCAATACATGTATTGATGACTGAGATACAAACTATAGGGTAGTACTCTTTGGTACTATGGTATGCACATATGAAATCTGTAATTTTTTTTAGAACTAGTGAAGATCCCGGACAAGCCTATGACAGAGTTAACTTTTCCATATGCCTTATACTGAAGTAGGCAAAGCATATATGGGTATTTTGCATTAAGAAACCAGGCCTTGCAAACTGAAGAAATTCAGAATTGAAGGACACTGAAACTGTTCTTGCAGTTACACCTTAGCATATTTAATCTTGGGTACAGTTATGTGTGTTATTGTCAGGAAGTGAGCATTGAAAAGCAGGGGAACACCCAAACCCTTTGAAACAATTATTTTAAAATTTCCTAGTATGTACACTGAGTTTGAATTTCATTTTCACTTAGCTTTTTTTCCTCTTCAGATTATAGAAGATAGTAAATTCACTCCAAACAGGGTTTTAAAGAATGAATTACATTCTGTATGACAACCAGTCCTTTTTTAAGATTTTTTAAATGATTTTTTGAAATCTTTAAGATTTGACTCAGTCTTCTATAACAGTATTCACAGGAGCAGTCCTCTATGTATAAGTTCGTCTAGCTTCTGGAAAAGTTAGTCAGATACCTACGAATAAACAGGTTATTTTTTGATTAATGAAAGCAGCAAACCAAAAGACCCCCAAACACCACGAGTTTGTTTTGAGAGGAATTGTACCTAAAGTTTTTCTTAGCCCCTGAAGTCTTCTGATGCATGAAGTCATTGACTTGTCTTACTTCTCTTCCCAGATTTCTCCATGCAGTTATAGGAGTTGTTTTCATCACATTGGTCACAAACTATTTACAATAGATTTGGATATAGTTCAGTTTGTGAAGGCAGCAGAATGTGTACTTCTTGTAAATATTCTAAAAGAGTTTTAAAGAGAAAACACCATTAATCATAAATTATTTTTAAATGAACCAGGCCCTTAATTTTGACCTATTAATATGTACAATTGTGATCTCTTTATCATATGGTTTAGATACTATTTTAGAGGAACTTATTAAATAAGGGAAGAAATATTTTCAATAAGAAACAATGTTGTTTGCTTGAAATTGCTTAGCTCCCTCACAACTTTAACATGTGATTTTTAGTATACAATTATTCTCATTTAAATCCCCTTCTTTTCCGCTTAATTGAAATTCCAGTCTCATGTTTGACATAAAGGTATTTATAACAATTCAAATACATCATTATGACTTCAAGAAAATATTTGCATACAGAGGTAACAGTATCTCTGAAAGCAATGTAAAAAAAATGGCATACCTGTAAAAAATAAACTACGAGTATGTCTTCTGAATTATTTAAGATAATGAAGGAAATGTGTATTTCATACCAAAAATATATTGCTATTGAGTTTTTCTTTTCTATAAGACGTTATTTGAGCATAACTGGAGAAATATTTTTAAACGAAATAATTTATCTGAAAATCTCTTAGGAATGTACTAATATTGTCATTAACTGATCCTCTAAAATTCTAAGTGACCTTTTACCGATTGTATTTGCTTTTTATTTAAACGGAGAGAGATATGCATGGTAATCTGACTTACAGGAAATGCTTGATGGCAAATGTTATTTAATATGTTAAATAATTAATTCTGCTCCTAAAAGTGTAAACTACTTAGATATACCACATTTATAAAGGGCAATTTAGTTTGCTGCTCTTAAAACAATTCCTATAACTACAATGAAAATAATTTCAATAAATAAACTTATCTTTGGTGCTTTATTATAATCTGTTGGAAGAACTTTGCCAGTCTCAGAACTTGAAGGTGGGCGTTACTCTGCTTGATTCATGTATATCTCTCTCTATGCTCTAGCTCTTGCTTTAGCACTGTATAAACCAAAGGATGGTTTTCTGCCTTGTATTTGAGACAGTTAAAAGCTAATCCTTATATGCTGTGTTTTCAAAAGTGGTCTCATTGATTAATACAAAGACTTGCTCTTCTTTCTGTGCTGTCTCTGCTGTTTATAGAATGCAGTCATGTTATGCTTCTTTTCATTTTAAATGACCGTTTGCTTTGCTTTCCCTTCTTTTTGTGCTACAAACATAGTGGATTTATGGTCTGTGGGGTGCATTATGGGCGAAATGGTTTGCCACAAAATCCTCTTTCCAGGAAGGGACTGTATCCTTGTGCTGCTGCAGCAGGTTGAATTAGTTAGGAAGTGATTAACCTTTTTATCGATGTTGTGTCATGAAAATGCGTATTGTGCAATTTTTTTTTTTATTAAATGGACATGAATTTTTCTTGTGATACACTTTAAAAAAACTGTTGAGAACTTCATTTATACTCAGGCTGCACCTAGCAGTAGGACATAGTCTCTGCTGGTCCTCTAGTTAGCATACATTCATCCACCTTCACTCACTTTCATTACACATGCTTTTTATAGTCACTTCATTTGTGTATGTGTGCATCTAGATATTTTTATTTACTTTATTTTGATAACTATCTTTTATGTTAATATCATTGCATTTTGTTTTCAGTTGACATTTGGTCAGTTGGGTGCATCATGGGAGAAATGATCAAAGGTGGTGTTTTATTTCCTGGTACAGATCGTATCCTTACCTTTGGCCTAGGATGTAGTATTAAAAGGTCAAAAGAGACTGCAACGATTTAGTTCCAGGTTAAGGTGGTTCTAATTTTTAAAATACTGTTTTTAAACTGCCTTGTCAAAATGCAATTTGCTAGTTCCTAATTTTGGTTCCAGGATGCTGCAAAAATGTCTACAGTTATACCATTTAAAGCAAAACAACAACACAGATGGCTTTAACAAGTATGACTGTCTTTAGAAATTAATACTAAGTAAGAAAATACAGCAAAATGAACAAAATACCACTTGGGCTGAACAAGCTTATTTTTCCTTTTTCCTTTCTTTCTGTTTGTTTGTTTGCTTTTTCAGTTTAATATAGTGTCTATTCATTGTTTTTGGACATTGTCACATTTAAGACAGATTTGTTTGTTTGTTTGTGTAGGTGGTGTTTTGTTTAGGTGGTTGACATGCGTTGCTTTTTGCTTTGGACCTCATATTTATATAATAACTTATTAATTTTGTTTGGTACCCAAGCACATTAGCAGTTGTTATTTTATTTTTTATTTTTTTATAGGAGATGTTTACAAAAAGTTCCTAACTAGCTTAAATGGTTGCACTCCATAGATTTTTCTTTTTGTTTGCAGAATTCATCCTGCAAACAGCTTTCAGAAATATCTGGTGCTTCTGTCTTTCTATTCCATGATTTGCTTGGTGGTGTCTGTGTGGGTTGTCATGTGAACAATGCTTCAGGCAAAAGATCTGCTACAAGCAAATAGAGCTGAAACCTCTGGATCCTTGCTAAAATCAGTGGTTATCTAATGGGAGTTTGGCATCTTATTTGTTTCACTAGTAGTTCCCTTCCATTTTGTTAGATGCCATCAGAAATTTTTCATGCTTTTGCTACAGGTTAATTGTTTAAAAATTGTTACATTCCTGTTTGAGGATGAGGATTGGGTGAAGGTTTTGGGGCACAGCAAGGAGATCCAGGGACTTTCACTCAGCTCTGACATTGCATTTGCTGTACCATGCTAACGTTCTCAATCTGGTTTTCTTGCATGGCTTTTGAATTTAGGCTCAGTGCCATACAATGCAATACTGTTTTTTTTCAAAGCCTGTGCTAAAGCATTGTAGAACTTCAAAACCTTATACAAAACCTTACTTTAAAATTTTAAGAACAGAAGAAAGGACCTGCTAGATCCAACTGAAGGTTTAGGGAGTGCAGTATCAAGTCTTCGACAGTAGCTGAAAATAAAATGTTGGGAAGACTGTATGACTGAGATAAGCATATACAAAATTTTACTCTCTCCCAGTATCTAATGACCTGCAACTAGAAATTCCTGAGCCAAACTTCATTTTATTTTCTTCCTTTTTTTTTTTTAGTAGCATATATTAAATTTTACTGCCGTGAACTGGTCAATCTCTCCTTAACTGGTGTAAGCTTTTCAATTAAGATGTTCCTTACATGCCCTTGAAAGTCTTCTGCTTCAACGTTGAAGACTGACAAAATTGTTGTTGACCTGTGTGATCCAGGGTTTCATCCTTTATGAGCCCACTGGTGCTGTGTATTGTGTGTCATTAGGGAGAGATCACTAATTTGATAGAGTCCAGACTCAGCTGAGTTATCAAGGCAAGAAGGAAGGACAAAGCACCCATGCGCGGTGATTTTCTTCAATGAATTAATGGTGTTTAATAGCTTGATTGCTGTGAATAAATGTTTAGATCAGGAAGTGAGTTTTTCTCAGAATGTCTTTAAAAAATAACCTAAACAGTTTTATTTGAACTTAATGAATTTTGTGAGTCTTTTTATTTTCTTTGTTTCACAGGAGTATATCCTTTGCCATTTAATTCTTATGATTTCGAGTAAAATGCATGTTGCCTTGACTACTCAATCATACTTGCTTTGCTTCACTGTTTTCTCTAAGATGATCCCGATTAATGCTGAACTTGATAGTTTAATAAAAATTTCGTTTTTTATCTCTTTTTGATAATTCTTATGGTTTTAACGTAACTTTTTAGCTGAAAATTAGACATTGTTTTTCTTAGCTGTGAAACCTTAGATATTGATCAGTGGAATAAAGTTATAGAGCAGCTAGGAACACCATGTCCTGAATTTATGAAGAAATTACAGCCCACAGTCCGAACTTATGTTGAGAACAGACCCAAATATGCTGGATATAGCTTTGAGAAACTCTTCCCAGATGTCCTTTTCCCAGCTGATTCTGAACACAACAAACTTAAAGGTAAGGTCTGTTTTCTGTGCATTGTATATTTTAAAAGTTTATAAACTGCATCACATTGAATAGAAATGTATCTTAGTTTTGTTCACTGTAGAATCATGCTGCTAAGGATTTAAATATCACAATATTAATATTGTGGAAGCAGGTGAAAGTTCTGAGGTACGGTTACCTCCACTTTCTCATCTGCTCTGGAACAGCTCCTATCCTGGTAAAACCTGTATAAAGAAAAGGAAGCATATTCCTACCAATGACAGATGTGATTTAGAGAAAAATGGGGAGGAGTAGAAGTTGTGTAGCCAGAGCAGCTCTTCTTTCTTTAGGGATGAAAATAAAGTTTTTATATTCATAATACGCATATATCCTTTAGTTAGTAAAATGGTTCTTTCCTAAACTCTAAATTCTGTGAGGGTAGTATAGATCCTAAATTGGAGTTTGTTTACCACAAGTCTTCTTTCCTTATGAGCTTTGAAATACTGTGTTATGTGCACATGGCACGAGTGTAAGTAGAAAATTTCACTTTTGCAGCAAGTCAAGCAAGGGATTTGTTGTCAAAAATGCTGGTTATAGACGCCTCTAAAAGAATTTCTGTGGATGAAGCCCTCCAGCACCCATACATCAATGTTTGGTATGATCCATCAGAAGCAGAAGCTGTAAGTTCTTGTTTTAGAAAGATTGTTTCTCTGACTAAGATAGTCATGTATTAAAGCAAACTTGTGATGCTTAATGTAACTGCTTGAAAGAAGATTATTGCATGATCTACACATTTCACTAGAAGCTTAACTGAGCTGTAATCATTTTTATTGACGTTGATATACTTGTTTATTAGAATTAGTATTAGGAATGGGCACAAACTTGCAGGTAACTAAACTACTTCTGTGTGTGCGTCTGTATTTCTATGTAATTGCATATAAACTCCTAGACAGGTAGCAATGCACCTGAAGTCTCTGATACAGAGTTCTAATTTTTTGAGTTTCAGTTGTTTCAACATAGTTTGATTGCCTGTGATAGGATTCTGAGATGTTTACTCCTGAGCAAGAGAAATATTTTCATTAGTTGTAGCAATTGATAGTACTCTTAAACTGGAAAATAAGTGTTTCAGCAAAAACTTTCTTCTGTACAAGACCTCAAGCTTTTTTGCAATTATTGACACTAAAGAACAAAGGAATTAAATGAAAATCTTAGTTAAAAAAATTTCAACTTGTGGGAAAAAACATTATTTTTAAGAGAAAGTTAGTTGGTGATGGCCCACTAAGAACAGAAAAGGATGCTTGATGTAGATGGTGGAATTAGAATTCTGCTGATCTATAATAACTAGATAGAAAATTATTAATTAACACTAAATAGGTAAAAAGGGCTGCTTGAGCTGGAGACCACTGTCCTTATGAGCTATTTCACCAGGTTGTTCAGTTTCTGCTTTAATTATTTCAGTAACGTTAGCAAATCTGCTAATCAGAACAAGTTTAAAATGTGAAACAGCATCTAAACAATAAGCCAAGTATGAGAGATTATTTATCCATGTAAATACAGTATTTTAAAATCAGGTTCCTATTCAGAATATCTTAATTCCATTTTTCATTTATTCTAGTTTTGTTTCCCTTTTGATTGCTTTATCTTGAGTTAGTTTTGTTTTCCAGCCTCCACCAAAGATACCAGATAAGCAGTTAGATGAGAGGGAACACACGATAGAAGAATGGAAAGGTAAGAACGACACTTTTGCTTATCCTAAAGTTTTTTTGAAGTAGGTTAGTCTCCAAGGTTTACTTGTTATTAAGATTCTCCTGAGTAACCTAATAGTATATACTTCAATTGCTTGGAATGACAAGGGAACAGATCAGTGTTTCACAACCTCTTGATTTTAAGGACACTATAATTTTTCCTGTAAAGGTGCTGAACCTTTGTAGCGAGCTTAAGTTCATTCAACTGTAGGTCTGCTCATTTCAGTCACCTTTTGCAAATCATAAGGCAGTGGTTTTAGTGAGAGGAACTCTTCTGGACAGAACTGGTACAGCTGAAAAAAAAATCAGGATTTGGAGCAGTGTAAGTCTGAAGTAGAAGTTAAGTGAAGAGCATATTAGCAATGTTTGTACTGAACATAATTCAAGCAGAGGATTTGAAAGAGGAAGCCATAAGGAGTGTTAGTAATGGGCAAGATAGAGAGGTTATAGTGATGTGGGAAACACTGATGGTTATCTCCTGTGAGGTCCAGAGAAAGTAGCTGGGGCTGAGGTGTGGAACAGATCATAGTATGACGTAAGACTTACCTCCAAGAGTATGATTTTTAGTGTTCATTAGTGGTTTTGTATCTATATTTTCCTTTATACTTATAAAGTACAAGGGGAACATCTTTGTTACCTGTAGAGCTTGTGTTTCATTTTGAAATTGCTTCTACAAGGTGTGGCGTTACTGCAGAGGTCCTAGTGCTAAGACAAAATGCCATCTGCCACTGCATCCATTAGCATTTGATGTATTGTAATCCACAGCCTTGTTATAACCTTCTGTACCCCTTGCACTTTAGAAATTAAGAGAGTTGCTGAGCTTTAAAGAACTGTGGAGATTGGTTTTAAGATAAATGAAACCTCCACTTCTAGTGGAGAAATCTTTTACATCCGTATTATTAATATCATATGTTTTCCTTTGCTGCTATTGACAAGTCAGACAATGCTAATTGTATGACATTGTAGTTTTCAGAAATCACTTATTATTTTTGTTAGAATTATTTATGTAAGTAAATGGATGAGTTACTGTGAAAGTACAATGTTTAACTGCCACCTCTAAAATGTATTACTCTTTTATTGTCACCAACTGTACTAACTAGGCTAAATACTGAAGAAAAACAAAACAAAACAAAACAATTTATTTAGAAATGTCTGCAGATAACAAAAATGCCTTCCTCTGGATCACTGCAGTCTTTAATCATATGATTTAGCATATCGGAGGATTTATTGTGGTCCTGAATTGGTACTGGTTATTCCTAAGTGAAAGGCAGAACAAACACTTGAATTGGTAATTTTTCACTGAGATTAGGGCAGGTATGTGGCTTTCCCACTGTGGGCCTACGTGCTAGTTCTTGAGAGTCTGTTCAATGTGCATTTCAGTGCCTTAGACTATAAATGTTCTCACTTAGTATAAACAAGTTGCTTTTATTTAGGATGTTTGCTTCCTCTGTCTCAGGTACCTCATTTAGTTCTCTGTGGTTTAAGTGTTTTAAATAGGACTAGTGGTAATGTTGAGCTTGGATGGATCCAGAGACTGTGAAGGCTACAAATACTGAATTTAAGCAACAATTTAGTGCAATGACTGATCTAATAATTTGAAATGAAAAAGTCTAGGAAGGAATATCAGATTGGTGTAGCCTTTTTATCCCCAGAGGGGGAAAACCAAACCAAACCAAAAACAAAACAGGAAAAATGTTTCATGGGTAATTTTTGACAGTTTCATTCTGTTGGCTGATGATGGACACAAGGCTGTAAAATCTGGTACTACCACACTTGCAAGTCACTTCCTATTATTAGAAAATGGGTTTTAATTGTAAAGGCAAAGATAGAATTGTGGAAATTCTCTCCCTGTGCTCCTTCCCAGGAAACTTATTCCCCTTTTGAAACAGAAGATAAGTAGTTATACTGCTAAAATGAAAGGTAGGTATTTCAGGCAGTATGGAGTTTACTTTTGAGACTTCCACAGCCCTTGAAACTGTAATTCCTAAATGCTTTTTTCTTCCAAACTCTTTGTACATTACATTAGTTTGCCAGTGACAGTAGCCTGACAAGTCAGTTCTGATGAACTGCATTTAGTATGTTTAGTTCTGTTATTCTGTCACTACTTCTGTAGATTCATAGCTGAAGTCTCTTCTCAGCAATAAGCTGCCATTAGGTGAGAAACCTTCTGGCCAGTATATAGATAGGGCTGTATGATTCTTGTTACAAGCACTCTAGTAGCACTTGTAACCTTTTTAAGGATGAGGAACTTCTGTAACTGTAAAATAAAGTAGCTTCTTTCATTTCTAGTGTCTACTTCTATGCAATGTTGTATTCCATTTCACAGTGACCTGGACCTTTAGATGTTGTTACTGAGGAGATTTAGTGGCAAATGTGTTTTGGGAGGGTGGCAATGCTGTATGGATTTGTTCATTGTGGTTTTTGCTACTATCTCTTCCAAGGGCTTTTGGCCTGGTCTCTCCTAAGGAAACTCCTACTTGCTGAGAGTATCTTAGTCAGTTACTGTCTTCAGGCAAAGACCTTTGAGAAGAAAAAGGCAGTTTAAATCCTAAAAGTTCTTTCAGAGTTTCAAACTGTCTGCATCATGGAAAAAGTAATAGATGTAGTGTGTGAAACGGCTTTTTGAGATGAGAAAGAATTGGTGACAAAGTAAAGAAACTTGTTCTCCAGCACAGCTTTTTTCAAAAACATTGTCTAACAACTTTGTACGTAGCTCTAAGATTCTGAAGTGCCACTTAGCACGACTTGTCTATTAAGTAAAGATTTTATAGTGCAGGTGAGTAGAAGTGAGAAGCACTGCAGTGCTGAGAGAAGCTGTATGAAGCCATTCTAATCGTATTCGGGAACCATTTGGCTCTCCGTAAGTGTAATTGTCCTTGAATGAATAAAACTGTGTGCAGCTAAACATCCACAGAGCTACAGTTTTCTGGCAATGTAGGCTGGAATACTGCCAGGTAACTGCAATGAGTTTAAATGTGATGGCAGCACATGCAGTTCCTGGTGGCCTACCTGTTCCCTTGAAGATTGCTGATCTGGTTGTTCCGTACCAAAGAAGTCATTGATAAAAACTGAGTGGTCGCTAAGACTCAGTTTAACCCCAGGTCCCTAGGCTGTCTGGACAAAAGTCTTAGGGCAATGTCAGTGTGTGCTTGAGAGTGCCAGGCTGTTGTGGCTCCAACAGAACAGAATTGTACTTTATTATACCACTTGCCTATTTTTCTGTAGCCTACAACATGTTGTTCAAAACTTATTCTAAACAGTAATGAACCTAAGAAATTTTAATGGTAGATGTATTGTTAATTGAGTCTTGTATTTACAAATTCATTTTCCTACCTTCTTTTCCCTGCATTTTCAGAATTGATATACAAGGAAGTCATGGACCTGGAGGAAAGAACCAAGAATGGGGTTATACGTGGACAACCAGCCCCTTTAGGTTGGTTACAATAAAAGCACAGTACAAAGCTACGATGAGTACTAGGTCAGGAGGGTGTAAAGTTGTTCAAGACATCCGAGAGTAACCTGACTCAAAAATATGTCTCTTCAGTGACCAATAACTTCTAGAATTCTCTTATAGTATCCTAGCTCTGGGTTTATGCAGTGCTATCTCTGTGATTGTTACCCTTCAGACAATAGCATTTATTGGAATTTGACAGGTATCCTGTCATGTGAGTTCTGTGGTTCCTGACATACCGTTCATTAAGCCCCGAATTAGAGAATTGTGGATTTTATTTGCTTTGACAATGGCTTGAGATACATCTCTTCAAACTTGCTGAAATGGGGAAAAGTAATGACCCTTAGGAAGAGACAGACTAATGCAAGTGCTGAACCATGCAACTGTATCTGCAACTGATTTGCTGTTTTGTTTCTCATAGCACAGGTGCAGCAGTGATCAATGGCTCTCAACATCCATCTTCATCGTCATCTGTCAACGATGTGTCTTCAATGTCAACAGATCCAACATTGGCCTCTGATACAGACAGCAGTCTAGAAGCTTCAGCTGGACCTCTGGGTTGCTGTAGATGACTACTTGGTCTTTTGGGGGGTGGGAGGGGGGTCCTTTTAGTCATTAATAGGGCACCTTTAAAATTTGGTGGTATTTTTGAGTGTTTTTTCAAAAATAATCGTAGAACTCATCATAAAGTGCTGTAATTTTAAACTGTAAGTTGTGTTAAAAGCAGCCACTTTTTTTGCTGTAATTAACTGTAAAATATTAAACCTGATAATTTTTATTGTGGTTTTAAAATCTGCATATTTGCTTTACTATTATGCTGCTGATCTTTTTTTACTGAATTTGTAAGATTTGTTTTATCAAAGCACATATTAATGTTGTGGTCATTACCATATCATGAATTATTTAAAATTTTATAGGTTTTCAATTTTTTAATTAGAATTTATTCCAGATGTTTTGTTCATGATATCCTTCAAAGTTTTATGCTTGGTCATATGTCCATGTGGAGGTGGAGAGAGAATTCAGTGCAGCCAGCTGTAGTTTTTTTGGGGCATACTACTGTGGTGCTGGCAGAGAACAAAATCCTCTTTAATTTTGGCCTCTTGCCTATAATACTTCAGTAAAAGCAACAGTTATTGAATTTTGTTAGAGAAACAAACCTTTGCAAAGAAATTTCATCTGAATGGTTTTCTGAACTTAAGAAAACAAAACCTATCTTCAAGGCTGCAGAAATATCTAGCCTAACAAAAGGATGTGATGTTTTCTGCAGAACTGTGGCATGCCAAATCTTGTGATCGCCATAAAACAAGAGGATACTTCATGAATAACACATTGCAATGCAAATAAACTGTTTACTTCTAGCTTGTAGCCTGTTTTTGTACACACAAAACAAAGTGAATCCAGGATGTCTAGACTGCCAACAGGGAAAACAAGTATACTTTCATGTAGGATATAATTCTTGGGAGTTTAGTTTCTTAGTATTTTTGTCTGCTAAGGTGAGTGCTTTTTGGGGAGAAGAGGAAGTGACACGAATGCAATAGGGGCAAAACTTCAGCTATTTTCTCCACCAAAAGTAACTGATAGCTAAAACCGTAAGTGGTAGAAGAACCTCAGGATTTCTGTAGCTAATGCATTAAGTGAGCAATATATGCCATCCAAAGGAGAGGGAGAAGTAGTGCTGTATAAATTAATATTTATCTCTTTCATTTCACCATGAGACCAGTGTAGCAGAAATCTTAATAATGGTTCCTTTTAAGTCATAAATATTCAGTAGTTTTCAGCACTGAAGCTCCAGATTTCAATACACTTTTTAAACAAAAGATATATTGAAATATGTGGAACAGTTACTAAATAGTCATGTAAAATGGTGCTGCTCCTCACAGACGTATTTTAACTGTTTACATTTTATATTTACAGAATGATTTATGTATAACTGACTTAAGTTTATGTATGAGTTAAACAATCATTCAGAATTTATTCCTTTGGAAAATGCAGATTTTCAGTGAAGCTAGGCTGTATAATTGATTGCCTTGTGTAGATGCATATTTTGTAGTGAATTAGAATGTGAAGAGGAATTCAAATTAGTCATGCTCACAAAAATGAGCATAAGAAATACAGAAGTCTTGCCAGGCACAGAGCATAAGTAAATAATATGACTGGCTATAAAGTTCATCCAGGAATTATTGATACTCTTCAGGGTGGTTCCTTCCACTTTGTTGGGTTAAGTAAGTATCTTTTTGAAGTTAGAATCAAAAGAGGAAAATTTGTCTTTGCAGTAAGTTTCAGAAAAATGTAAGTGATAGTAATGGTTTCAATATCTAACATGTCTTTTTAAAAAAAATACAGGGTACAAGGAGTGGTAATGTCTCAAAGATGGCTAAATTGATAAACTGCACAGTTGTTTCCCTGGCCTGGCTAGACTGCTGGTAAGTGCTATGTGTGTAATTTTGCTTTCCTCATTTGTACCGAATATTTCAATATTGCCTTTCTGAACACATTTGTTAAGGCAATTATTTTTACAGGATCCTGCCAAATTGTATATTACCTCAGAATAGGCAGGACATATTTGGATTCATCTCACACTGGAACATAGAAAATCTGCTCAATTTGAACAGAGACCAACAGAACAGTCTATTTTGTAATTTTTTATCAAAGTTTAAGCTGTGAATTAAGCCAAAATTTTTGGTCATACAACAGTACTACATTGTTATATAGGGTTAAA
Source organism: Cygnus olor (assembly GCF_009769625.2). Classification (NCBI taxonomy): domain Eukaryota; kingdom Metazoa; phylum Chordata; class Aves; order Anseriformes; family Anatidae; genus Cygnus; species Cygnus olor. Next base: position 19,072,841 of record NC_049175.1, read on the forward strand.
CCAGCGTAATGAAATTAAGGTTGACAAAATGAACTTCTGATACCTGTAAATGCTGTAAAGAACAGAATTTGGTAAATGTAATTGCTATTTCAATTGATTTTGGACCACTCTGGATTGCAGTGGTGACTGAAATATTTTAAAACTTAAAAAAAAATTTTGCTATCACTTTCCAGTATCCTAAAGAGAATTGCTTTCAAATGAATATTGAGTGAAAGCTACTTTGTTCTTTTTTTCTTGCAACATAAACAGGCTGAGTCTAATTTTTTACTACAGCATGTTATCGATAGTAACTTCATTTTGCTCATAATCTGTAAGGAGAATTGAGCTGTTTTTTCTTGTAAGATAGGGTTGATGAATGGCTGGTACTATGCACTGCAACCCATGCAGTTTGAAGTGAGCTATGTTTAAAGTGATTTTCACTAAGGTCAGAGCTTTGGATGCTGGAACCTGTAGTTCACTTCTGGCATCATCTTCATAGCAATGTTACTTTGTTTTTTTCTTAGTTGATTGCATTTTAGGCAAATTAAAGTGATGGTAAATTTAAAAGACAAGAAAATAAGATTCTCAGTAACCAGATTATCACAACAGTAGACTAGTCTTAACATCCCTTTTTATTTATTGAAATGTAAAATGTTTTCAGAGATGATTGTACATTGCCACAGATAGCAAACAAATGGGTAGCTATAGCTGAGCTCTTTTTGTCTATTGTTCTGTTGTTAGCTAGCATAGTATACTATCTAATACACTGTACAATTTCAGTTGTAAAGTATTATTAAGCTTTATTTTAGTTTGTGATTCCAAAATCTTCTCACAGCACCAGGCTTCACTAAAGTGCATATATCTTTCCTAGAAAGGGCATTCCAATCCACTGGAGTTTGGTAGGGATTGAATTACAGTGAGCTCTGTATGAATTCCTGTCAGGTGAGGTGAACAGTTGGACAGTAATAATAAGATTAATTCCCACCTTCTGTGATCAGAGCTGTGGCAGGCACCAAGGACAAAACGGCTCCTTTCCTTTTGTAGAAGTAGGTTGCTCGTGGTTTTAAATAGAGAATGAGAGCGGAAAAGTTTCATACTGTTAACTGTGTGCTGTATCTCCACTGTGTGACGTCTTTTGTCGAGACAAGACGATGGGGTCAGAATGGAGATTTTTGTGTGTTAGTGTGTGGGGAGAAGTTGAACTGACAAAGCAATACCAACCAGTTGAACAACCGTAGACTAGCCAGACAATGCCCACTGGATATCAGGAAAAGGTTATTCACAGAGAGGGTGGTCCAGCACTGGAACAGGCTGCCGAGGGCAGCGGTCACAGCACCGAGCCTGACAGAGTTCAAAAAGTGTTTGGACAACACTCTCGGACACGTGGTCAGATTTTGGGGTGGTCCTTTGGAGAGCTGGGAGTTGAGCTTGATGATCCTTGTGGGTCCTTCCCAACTCGGGCTATTCTATGATTCTATGACTGACCAGGTCACCTCTGTTTCACTCATTCTGCTAACCTGAATAGACATGGCACTTTTCCCTATGGAGATACCATACTGCTTGGGTTTTTGGTTTAGAAGAACCTTTCTATACTATATGTATAGTAGTATTGTTCTGGATAAGAGTAAGTCTTCCTGCTCTGTACACACATACACACACACACACAAATTTAAGAGGATGTAGTGAGCTGTATTTGAGGCAGTTGTGGCAATAGCACCCTCTACTGCTTCAGTGTACAAGTAAGTAGAATGTTACTGATGTGGGTTTGTTTTATGGAAATTTGCTTCTCTGAACATAAAGGCTATTCAGTTAGAAAGCAGAAACTCAGCACCTTGACAGAGTGTTTGTATAAATACAGTGCGCCTGCATTAATATATATGGCATTCATCTCAACATTGCATAGAGGAAAAAAATGATCAAAAAGCTAGTATAGTTCCTACCCATCCAGTAATCCAAAGCATATGACATTAAACGTTCCTCAATTAAAATTATGGGGGAAATGGAAGAAGATGGTTCAGCTAACAATTGTTCTTACTGTTTTGAGTCACTAAAGGGAGTGAATTACTCTTTCTAAATATATTTTTATTTGCTGTTGACAGCAGCCTGTTTGTGTTGTTACATTTCATTTGCCTGTTAATGTTTTGGTTCATCTGTCCCTCCGTATTTAGTTTGAGGATTGGAGTTGAAAGAATCTGCATTTTTTGGTAGGATTAGAAAGGATTTTAATGCAGATATGTGGTGAGACTTTATTGCCTACCCAAATTTTCAATTCATTTACTTTATTCTTAGTTAAGGGCACTGGATAAAAGTGATATATATTTTAATTGATCTCTTTCACTCCCTTCTCCTCTTCCTTAGATTTCTCTGCATTACAGACATGTTATGAATCCAATAACGTTGTTTCCACTTTTGCCATTAAAATTTTAAGCTAGGTTTTCTTGATCTACCTCACACAAACTGTCTACGTTTCTAAGTAAGCAAAGCTAACCCTTGCTATTGGAACTACACTGAATGTGAAATAGAAAAATACACTTCCTTTAGAAAAATAAACCTATTGGCCAATGTTGAGACAATATCAGTAAGTATGTTTCTTATATATTTCACGTAAGATGTTCATGTGTAATATATAGCTTGTGTACAATAATGTACATCTAGAATATTGTGTTAGTTGTAAATTGGTGATTTTATTATTGTAGTCTGGTTTTGTAGGTTAAAAATAGCTTACTAGTAATGTCAGCTCATCCTTTACATTTTACAAAAGGAATAATTCTTGGTAAGCTTTGCATACAGATGAATTACTTTTGTAGGCCCAATATCTAGTCTATTTTTGAGAGTTCTTTAACTTTTATTACTGAAGTTGAGAAAAAAAACAACACCCTAATTATTGTGATCATTATTCTTGCCCCTTTTGAAGTATATTCCCAATTTTGTTTCGTCACAAGAAATATGAAGGGGAAGATACACCATTAAAAATATTGGGAAAACGGTAATTTTTTCTTCCCTGCATTTGATACCTTTTCCTGCTTTTCATTTATTCCCTCCAAATAAGCTGTTGGTGGGGCATTACTGAGAACATTGGTTTTTTTTAATCATTCATGCCATAGGTCATTACATGTGCACCACTGGAATGTATACATTGTTATCTAGTATGTTAATTGGTTATAATGATATTTTAAATAAAAAAGGAAAAAAAAAGTTTGACCACTATGCACGTAGTGTTTCTTCATTGCTAGGATTTCACATCATGAATAAGACTGCAGCTGGAGTTGTGTTAGCATCAGTCTTCCCTGAGATTCCATCTGTTTTAAATGGTATTTAAGTCCTGTCTTGTGTGCAAGCTCACTTCTGGGCAAAAGTTATGTTTCTTCCATTTCTTCATTCTCGTGGGCTTTGACTGTGCCACAGACTGATAGCATCAAGTGTGTTTACAACTGCTGAGAATCCATTCTTGCTTCTTTGATACCAGCTGTAGCCTGCCTTCTTTCCTGGAAATAAAACTGCTGAGACCCAATGTGGTAAAAAGAGGTAAGCCATGGGCCTTGTAGTGTATGAAAGGAAGATACAGGGAATTTGCCTGTAGGAGAATTTTTTTCTCAAAACTGAGTCCCAGATAAGGCTTAAGGGATCTGACTTTATGAGAGCTCTTATCGGAGAGCTAATTTGGGTGATGGGCCTGCTTCCTTCACTGGCACCACTGCAGTGCGGATAAATCCTAGCATAATGTGTTTCATTACCAGCAGGCTCTGCGCGTTGCTTTAAATGAAGAGGCAAGATGCTTTTGAGTTGTGTTTGGCTGCATGTTGTTAGGTTTTCTTTGCATCCTTGTTTTAAGGGAAAGGTACTATGACCATGGGCAGTACGAAGCAGCCCATTCCGTTTCTCTGGAGCAGCTATTCAGGAGGTTTTCTAGGAAAGCGGTGTGGCTCAGAGATATTTTTTATTTGCATCTGTTAGCACTAAGTGATGCTGGTCCCAAGTAATTTATTAGTATAGAGCAAGGTCTGAGAGTCCAAGCTCTGTCAGGGATTTGTCTGTGGGTGACTATTTTTGATCATCTTGGACAGTGGCTCTGGCTCACAGAACTAAAGCTGAAACTCTGTAGTGCTGCTGGCTTGTACAGACTTCTTTGGTGAATGTGGGTAAGTCAATAAGCTAGCATTATTAATTTTTCTTTTCATATTAGAAATGCAATGGAGACCTACAGATTTTTTTTTTGTTCTGGAATATTTGACTTTGGATTTTTTTCAAGTATATGTTTGTGTTGGACTCCTTTCATTGATTATTTATTTATTTATTACATTTTTTCTTTTGGCTGCATAATATTGGAAGGGATGTTCCTGGCTGGGAAAATTATGCTAAAATTTAGGTACCTGATGCCAGCAGCCTTTCTTCATGTCTTATTAGAACTAACAAACCCGTATCTTGTAAACTCTTGCTAAGGCTGGTATTTTAAATTGGGGGTGGGGGCTGGAATAACCTAGAAGTCTGTAAAATAAGGAGTGGTCTTGTATCCATGAGGTAGACACATGAAGTGTAGAGAAACAGGCATTAGAGTTAGTAAAGCGAATATGCTGTCCTCAAATAAGGACACAGTGATCCATGAGGTTGTGTCCAACATCACAAGTGTATTCCCATTTCTTGCATAATTGCTCATGAGAGGAAATTAAGATCATGTGTCTGTCTGTTACTGTGCTTTAGAGTTTATATCCCATCGTGGTGTGTCTTAGCATGAACTTAGTAGTTTGCAACGTCTTGCAGCCTTCACTTACTGCAGAGGCTCATCTTCAAAATGACCTGAAATTTATTACTCATGAAGAAGAGGAATAGATGTTTCTGGAGCACAACAGTCGACTGAAAAAAAAAGGTTAGTTCCATTAACCACTTTGAGTGGATACAGTTTGATTTGTGAAACTGAAAACAGGAATGAATTTTATCGTGTCTGCCAGATTAATATCATGTAGAATGCTACATAGTTAGTAGATGCTCTTACAGTGGAATGGAATAGGTGGGTTTGTTTCCCAGTCCAGCTATATATATATATGTATGTATATATATGTTGCCTAGTATTCTGACTACTTAAAGAATATTTAGAATTATTCATTTGATTTCACTGAGAGCTAGCCATGCGGTCTTGTGTAGTGCTTCCCCTCCTTACTTCACATACCTGTTTTAGGCTCCCAGTCAGCATGGCTCAGTTTGTAGCTTGCCAGAATTAAAGTAGTCTGCACTTGGAACATCCAGGAGCTAATGCAGTATAAATAGTCTAAGGAATGGGGGCTGTCAGGAGGATGGATGTAATGAAAGGTACCCGTGTTGGGGGTGAAAATAAAAGGGTATTAAAGTAGCCTACTTGCTATTATTTTGGATTGAATGTCCCAGATAGTACAAGCTGTCACTTTTTACCAGTCCTGGTGTTCTACTTACAGAGAATTACTTACAGCTCAATTCAGGCAATGCTCTAATATTGAGGTTTATTTTGTGAGGACTATAATTATACTTGGTGCTGCCTCAACTCACTGTGCCGTTCCAGCTGAAAATCATTGTTACAACAGGGGTTGCTACTCACATTATGCATCTTAATGCTGTTGTTTTAAGCAAGCCAGTATCTTCCTTGTAGATTCAGTTGTGACCCTGTAAGTTGGTGATCAGTTGTGATTAGTAATAACACCCTGGAAGGTTGTGATCATTAACACAGGGGTAAGCCTGCTGCTGGTGCCTGCAGGGGGCAGGCTGCTCCTGTTGAACAGTCAGGGACGTGCCATGCTGCTTGACAGCAGGGGTAGCAAAGAATGCAGCGCTGCTGGATATTCTGGAGAGAAGGGAAAATGTTTTTGAAATAACTGCTTAGTTTTATTTGACCACTTTGTTTGACTAGTTATAACTGGGAAATATTAGGTAAATATGTTTTCTTTTTGCTCACTTTAAATGGTTTACATTTCTGTAGAAAGGAGAAGCACTATAGTGACAGAAAAAGGTAACGTCTATTAAAACACGGATATCTGTGAGATGAGGAGAAAGTCAATAGTAAAAGGTGTGAAATCTGCTGGTATTTTAAAAAAAACATTCCAAGGTTATTTCCAGAAGATGAGTTATATTCTTCTTTAGTACGAAAAGATGTCAGATTCAGGTCATTTAAAGAAAAATAGTTAAAGCAAGCACTTTCACTGCAGACTGTACTTTTGTCTTAGCCAGTTCATGTTGTGGTACTTTTCTGTTAAAAATCTTTCTCCTTTGAGACTCCCAAGCTGCCTCAGCTGTCAAAGAGAGCAAATAATGTGGTGAGTGCTGGGGCTGGCAAGCAGAGCTCGAGATGAATCTAGTGATACAATTTCTGTGTGCAGGTTCTGCATAGCTTAGGGCACTACAAATGTTATGCAGAACTTCTCAAGTAAGTCCCTTGAAGGGAAGTGAGCACTGACAGCTAATTACTGGGAATTACAACTTCATTCTAATGATGTCTGTTCTTTTAGCAGAAGTAGTGAACTTAGGCTACTGGGTTGTTTGCAGTTCTCCTTCTGTCCCTTCATATCCTCATGAACTAACAATAAAAAAATCAATTGGGGTCATGAAAGGTATGACAATCTAGAAGTAAACTGTCCTGTGAAGGTTAAAGGTAGATCCCACCCTTTTCCAGCACTAACTGCATTAATTTACTGTTTTTTCTACCAAATTACCATAGTTTCTGCTATTAAGATTTCATATATAAAAACCTGCATCAGCTGGATGTATTTTGATGATAAGAATCTTTCTTCTCTTAACTTGATGTCTGATCAGTATATATCATATATATCAGCTCTTTTTTTTTCTTTCCTTGCGGCTAATACTATTTTTGGCTCAAATAAGAATAAGATAACTAGGGCCAAATGTGCATATTTAAAGTTCCATGGCATTTATGTGGCTAATCTGATAGTTAATCACATACACTTTAATAAGTCATATTTTTATGAAGCAGTGGAACTGTTCAGTATCTAAGGGATAACTTCAGTGAATTGTCAGAATTTCCAGTATTTTCTGCTATTCTGTAGACATTGTTTTCAAAGCATCTTGATAAAATAATGCCATTTTCAAGAATGAGAAATCTGAACAAACTTTATAAAGAGAGTGGGGAGGAAAAAACCGCCTCGTGTTAAATCCATATCCTAAACCACACTGAATGTGGTGACATCCTAGAACTGCGATCTTCCCAAATGCCCTTCTGGCCACCTCACCCACCTTGCACACCTTTCCATTCTCCTTGAACCAGCAAAAGGATGCTGCAAGCAAATCGAAAGATGGCAACAGTACAGCTACGTAGAACAGTACCTTTTGACTTGTGGATAAAAAGTGTGCCCACTCTTTCCGGGTAAGCTGATAGCTAAACTTCCAAGCATTATGTTTCGCAGTCTTTCTCCAGCTTGCCCAAGTACTACAGCACATGTAAAAACAACAGAATAAGCGTCACTGAGAGCACAATCACTGTGGAATTACTCATGATACATGAGTATACCATAACAAAATGTGCCTTTTCACTGGTTTTGCCAGAAATAGAATTTTCTATGCTGTACATAAGCTCGTTCTATTTGGGGACTTTAGCACTTCGACTCCCAACAGTTAAACATCCTAATGTTGAAAAAAACTCTTCCATTTCCTTCTGCAGGAGGTGATTCCTCTTCTCGGCATCTTCACGAGCACGTTCAGAATTCCGCAGCTTTATCTCCAGCATCGTGTATTTCTTTCGTTCTTGGTCCAGTTCTTCTTCTAGCCTAACCACTTGCTTCCTCAGGTCTGAACTTGTTTCTTCAATTCTTAAAACCAACAGGGAGAAAGAGGGAAAAAGGAAAAAAAAAAAAGAGCTTTTTAAGTGTCTTGATAAATACTGCTGATAGCTATAATAAATATAAGCCGTTCAACTTAGAGCTAGAATATCTTCATTCTAAAAGGAAGTTTTAAGTAAGGGCACTAACTGCCATTTCATAGTTACTCAATGTTGAGTTTATAGGCAGGGACTCCTTGAAAGCTGGAGCTTACTTCATTCGTATCTTGAGAAAATAAGCTTAAGTACATCAAGTCTTACAAAACGCTGAAGTTTCTTGTGGACAGACTGAATGGCTGAGGCAACTCAACTCTTGAATCAGTTTGAGTTCAAATACATAATTTGCAATATAAACTTCTAATGTCTGTTTTTATCTTGATACTGTGTTTCCCCGTAAGGGTATCCCAGTACAGGGGAACATCCTTGAAGTCAGTTAGGAATGAGGTCACAGTCCTTCCTCACCATCCACTTATGGTATTTCCTGTACAGTTTGTCACTGACAATGGAATGGGTGAGTAAAAGTTTTTCACACTTTACAATTTTTTACAAAAAATAACATTTTATATGAGGAAGACTCTGAAGAACAGACCTTAAATAGTTCATCTGTGCACAAAGCTCTAATGCAAGACTCAGAGCTTTTCTCTAAGGAGGTCAAAGAACAAGGTTCATGTTTTTGGATTTGAAACAAGCACAGAAGGGACATCACTTGCTGTCCTCCCAATCTTGTTTCCTAATCGCAAGACAGAGTAGTGGTGTTAATACAGAAGTAATATGTCCAGATGGAAATTTCTGATCATTAGAACAATCAGATTGTGATTTTAAAATTTAGGTTCTTCCTAGGAAAAGTGTTGCCCTGTACTTTAAAAAAAAAAAAAAAAAAAGACAATTTCAGTAAACAATAATAATACCCAACTGTAAAAATGGAGTGCTTGGCTTCCCTCTGAAATGGTGAATGGGATAGTTTTACACAGGCTAAATGACACTCAAAAAGACATGCTACAGTCCCCACAACATCAAAAAAAGATTTGGACCTCAGAAGAACCTGAATTACATTCTGTGACCACCAAGAAGCAATTATTCAGATAATGCAATGCAATGCATCCCCTTAAACTTCCTTCACATACAGCCAAGGATGGTATTATCATCATCACAACCTTCACAACTTACAGTCACACACTTGAACACTGATCACCAAGTGCAGCAGACAAACAGCTGCAGTCATGGGTGAACAGAAATGTGCAGAACATCTGGAAAGAACTGCCTGTCTTGGCAGACTCCTATCACCCAGCTAAAGAGAACAATTCTGAAGCTAAGATGCAGCACCCACTACTCTTCCTTATAACATTTTGTTATATCCTACAGATCTGAGCTACCAAGTAAATGTTTGTACCGTGAAGTTTTAGGAGTCAGCTACAGCAGCCTAGACTAGCTGTCCATGTTCTGAATTACACATGTTCACAGTACTTACTTACAGAGTTTCTACATATACAATATAATAGTCCAATAGTCCGCTCCAAGATACTTCCAGTTTCTTAAGAGTCGTAGGTTGTAAACATGAATTACTGAAACTCAACAGAAAATGCCTGTTAATTATACTAACCTCGAGGGAGAAATGCTCTGGAACAGACTGGTTACAGGAAGGCCATAAAACTTGCCTCCCTCTGACTAAGAGAGAGAAAATGGGCAGTTGATAATGATAAATAGCAGCTTTTCCATCAGCAAGTGTTCCTTACCTCTGCCCCAGGCAGGTACCAACGTTGCTTTCCCTCCACTTATGTATGTGCCAACAAAAAGCTCACACACCTTCATTAAAACATGCCCTGCTACACAGACTGAGTTCTGCAAACCACACAAGCACATGTACAATTGTAAAGGAATTAATTATTACTTTGGGGGACTAAATTATCTTCAATAAAATAAAGCTAGTGAGACAGCCCGAAATTTTCCTGTTAAGCTGCTGCACTTCTTTACTCCAGTTAGCTCCCCTCTTTCCACAGGAGCAGACTTTTATATGAAGTCTCAAAAGGGACATATCTTTGCACATGTAAATTGCTGCAGCTGCAGTAAAAACATTGCAAGATTTTTGAGAGCTAAAAAACTTGGCTTGAAATTCCTAGACTTGGCAGCAAAATGCTTAGGGCTGTAATCCTGAACAGCTGGAATCATCCCCTTTAATACAAAAAGGCAGGGATTGCATCTCACCTGGTTTTAGGAAAATACTAGCTCATTAGGCATTTTCCTCTCAGCTGCTTTGCCTTATGAGACCTGGCCAATTTATAGCCCTCCCCTCCAGTTATGGTGCTCTTTGTCCCTTTCCCACTGAAGGGGAAAGGCAGGTGTTAGAGCTGAAATAGCCAAAAAATGTGGCAGGAATGACAAACAAGGCTTCCTGGATGTCCCTGACGGTCATTGGAACAGTGCTATCGCTAAGAGCTGGGAAGCCATCTCTCCCCTCAGGCAGCAGATAAGATGCCCAGCTACACATTTACAAGTTTGCAGCCCAGTCTCACTTCTGTTACTCTGTATCCCTGCAACAAGCCTTGCTAGGGCAGTCCTGCACAATTAAACACAAGGTACATACCATCCTCGCTCACAGACCTTTTCCAACACAATACTAGCAACCAGTGGTGATCTCACCAGCTCTTCAGGCTGGGACACAACAAGGGAGGGAAAGCTTTTCTCCCACTCCGATGCCCGCTGTAACTGAACTGCTATGCGGCCTGCTGGTCCTTCCAGCCTCACACACCAAGGCAACACAAGGCAGGAGGCAGAAAAGGTGCAGAGGCTGGCAAGCCACCAGCATAGTACATTTTAAAATATAGCAGGAAGGTAACAAGTAAAATTCCTACCTTAACAGCCGGCCCACTGGTAGAGATCACAGTTCAGACTAGAGCTTTCCAAAACACCTTTTGAGAAATTACTTTAACAAGAAAAAAGATGCAACAAGCTTAGCTTCAAGCTGTACTATACAGTCCCTACAAACAATCGTGTACTTTTGGTATCATGTTTAGGAGACATGTACACGGTATCAGAGTTTTAATAATTTAGGGAGTATAACTCTAACACCTTAACACAAAAAAATGCTGAGAAGAAATAAATTTCTAAGAAAGGGGACTACAGCCTTTCTCTAATGCAACACACTAGTACTGGTATGCAATATGCCTGTACATTAAAACATACCTAATTCCTTTAAACAACCATACTTACTTCAAGTGCATTCTTCCCTAAGTACTTGTCTGAAAGTAATTCTACTAAGCACTTAAACTCATAAAAACTAATATACCAACTCAGACAAATTAATAAATATGACTCTTCCTATTTATTCATAGTATTTTCTACTTCCTACAGCCCCTACCCTCACACACACCTCTCCTGAAAACCTGAAAAACATCAGAGGGGGCAAGAACCACACAGTTCAGTGCTCTGCTGTACAAGCAGCACCTTGCTGCTACTTTGAGTCAGCGGCTTGCTGTGTGAGCAAACGACTGCTATGAGTACATCTAGAAATGTTGCTTTTGATTTTAGAAGCTCAACACAAAATGGCTGCTGAAAAAGTTATAACTGAGATGCAATCACAACAAAAACAACAGAGAACAGTCAAAATCTGTTTCCTGAACAAAGTTTCTCTTGGAAAAAGTAGCATAAAACCTTCACTTTTGGACTGATTTGACACAAGTCTCAGCACATGCACAGACTTCCCTGCAGAGGCCTGACTGCCCTAGGCCCCATTCCCTCCCCACAAGACAGATGTTTGCCTCCCTGTTTCTCCCAGGACACTGACAAAGAGCAGAGTTTGGGTTTACCTGTGCTGTTCCAATTTCTATTGAAAACAATGAGCAATACTGGAATCTCCTGTGTACTGGAAATCCTGTTTTTTGATCCTCTATTTTGTCAGAGAGAAAAGTTGTACTCACGGAACAGTGAGGAAAGACCAGATCCATATTTGTAGACTCCCAAAGCCAAACTCCAGGTCTGAGAACCCGATACACTTTGTAGCCCACACACACATTCAAACAGGGGTAAGGATGATAAAAGAGTTCCGTGTCCATTACCTTTTGATACTGGTCTCGTACTCAGTCCTCTGTTTGCTCAGTTCTGTCTTTAGCTCCACCACCAAGCTCTGTAAGGCTCTAGAGCATTTGACAGAGTCTCTGGAAGCTGCAGCTGGGTTGCTCTGTTCGCTGCTGCTGCTGCAAGCATCAAACCTGTCGATGCTGTTCTCCAGATCTGCAGTCTTGACCTCACTCTGAGACAGCGAGCCCTGAGTCATCCACTCCGTCTGCAGAGAGCTTAAAGCCGAAGAGTCACTGGCCCGACAGGCTGGGCAGCTGCTGACCGAGTCCACCACGGAGATCTCACACGATGATGTCGACCACGTGGTGCTGGCCGTGCTGTGTGTGCTAAGGGAGAGGCTGGATGAAGGGACGTTGTCGTAAGTAGAAAGTCTTTGGGAAGAACACGAGTCTTTAACTCGTTGTTCCCCAGAGGCTGTCCGGCGGTGGCCTCGGAGCGAGTACAGTCCGTTCATCAGCCAGTTCCCACTGGAGGAAAGGTTGGGGATATCTAAGGATGAGCTGCCCAGCTTTGGACTCACAGACCGTGCTCCCGGCTGGCGGAAGGAGTATTTCCAGGGAGGCAGCGTCTGCACTCTTTTGCTGGGGCTGGTGGCAGGCTGAGTCAATTTGTCGCTGCGTTCTGGAGAGGTGTTTTTCACCACGGGTCCAGGGGTGGCCTCTGGTGCCACAGCATTGGCAGAGGGCGAATCGGCAGGGCTGGGAATGCAGCTTTCTGACTTGTCCTCCCCGTCCTCCTCAGAGATCCACTCCACGGTGTTGCGTGGACGCACGGGTCTGATTTCCAGCTGGCTCCCTGGCACATCTGCCTGAGGAACAGCAAAGATTCGGCCCTGTTCACTTATCAGCACCGTCATCAGGTGCTGCACCAGGGAGGTGCCTGTGGGGAGGAAACAAAGGCAAAAATTCCATGAGACGTGGCAGACCTGAGGCACTCACTCCCTGTCTGTGAGATGCTGTGTGAGCTCCTTGTGAGGCTGGCACATGCAAGTGCGAGTCCAGCTCCTGAATGCAGCCGACTAGTGTACTACAAGCGACCGGTAGCAGTGATTAATAAAACGGGTTTGTTTAAGGACACCCATGAGGAGAGCAGAGGAGGATGACACCTGGAAAACAAGGCATGCCTGTACCACACCATGGCATGGGGTTCAGACACAGCACTGATTTCAGCACGTGGATCCACACAGGACGGCACAGCTCTGTGCAGAGATGCATGCTGGATCCTAAACACACCAATGTGGTAGTTGGGATGGAGCACCTTTCTGTCTGGATTCCAAAACTAGCACGTTTCCACTGACTTGGGTATCTACACTGCACCTACATTCACAGTCTAAACAGGCCTAGAGCTAGTGTTCACTAAAGCACCAGAAATTTCTTTCAGCCTAGGCCTCCTGCTGTACTCCTGCTGTATAGGGAAACCTGGAGAATGAGACCTGCGTGGCACACGTAGCTGCACGCAAGGGGGAAAAGATACGTTTTGTACCATCACTATCTGCAGGCTGGTGTTCACTTCCAATCCTAGTAAAGCATTCAGCAATTTGAAATGAAACCATACTCATGAGGAAACATGTTGAAATACGAGATGGAAGGAAATTAGACTTCAAGTATCCGTTGAAGAGTGCCATGTAAAGGCAGCTTCTCAGACATCTGGTGGGAAAGAACAGCAGAGCCCAGCAGGTTTATGGAATGCTCTGATGACATCTCTACTGATACAGAAAATGAAAACAACAAGGAAAAAGGGCTTCTGCTAGGTTTCTAATATTAAGGACCCAAATGAAACATTAAATTTTAAGGTAGAAGATAAATTTAGGTCACAGCCTAAAGCAACCAAGCATAGGTTCTTTAAGATAGGACAGCAAAACCAAAAACGTGTTGCAGGAATGTAGGAATGAGTAAACCTTGAAAACTGGAACATGAGGTGCCATAGGGAGCTAGTCTACTAGAATAAAGTTTCCTGAAAGAGGCATGGGTGCAGCTACCTCACTGCAGACAACAGCTAGCAGATTCTTAAGGTGACTGACTTGATTAAAAGAGGAGTTTCTCATGGTATTCAAACATAAAAAGTAGAAAGTGTACAGCAAATGCAGAAAGAGTACTAGCAACTATATAAATCCACAGAAATGAGTTGTCACTGCTTTTCAGTACTGTAGGCCATTACAGACTAACAGAGAATATCTCTTACCAAACCTAATACAAAGTATTTTCTACAAAAGAGAAAAACCTTAAAGAGAGCAAATATATCATCATTCTATGTTTACTTATCATCTGAACTAAAGAATAAGACTAACATTCAGGGGCCTACAATAAGGACCTGAACATAATAATGAAGTCTCAGCCTGGCAGCAAGAGGTATTAAGCTCACCTACTGCTTGCATTTAATGTCTGTGGATGCGCAAGAGCATACACCTCTCTGGAGATAAGGTCATGCCTAACAATGTAGCTGTCAAACTTCAGATATTTCTATTTTAAATTCATAGTTTAAGTTTGGAGAGACGCAATTAAAGTGCTTTTTGTTAAGAACTGGCAGCAGTCTTTCTTTGTATTTATTATCCCTATTACTGTGAAGCTAAAGAAATTTTATTAGAGTCTTTCCATTCCTCCATTATTCCTATTTAACCAATCTTCTACCCTCCACTCACATTAAAGCAAAACATTCCCAGTGCTGTTACATTTGGTTTTACTGATTAAGTCTAAAAAACCAGCCATTGGATCCCAATTTGTCTACAGTCCAGGTCTCTGTTAATACAGGGTTAATTCTAGGTCAGGCCAACCCTACTGCCTTTATGAGGACTAGGAGAGGCCATGGGGCCACAGCATCTGTGACATATGTGCACCTACAGACAGAACAAGCACCTTTGCCATCAGCTGAACCATATAATGAAATGCCTTGGGTGATCTGCCAAGCCCTCCATCTGTACCAGCGGAACAAAAGGAACATCGCTGGCCAAGGCTCTAAGAGTCTTGCCCACCACCGGCCAACCGGCCACAAGGGGCAGTCACTGCATCACGCAGTGGAGGGTGGGCCCGGCCGTCCCCACCTTTATACCCCCAAATAACCCAGCATCCCTTTTTGTCCCCCTCACATTTTGCTAAGGCACTGCTGCTGCACAGGCACGGTCATACTGGCACTGTGAAGGATTTCCACCGCACCGAACACGACGGGAGCTGTCCCCTACAGCTTGCAGGCAGTGCCAGGGCTGATTTCAGGCATGTGGGCACAGCATCCCCCATCTGTGCCTAGTGCCAGATGAATCCATTAGTTCTTTCTACAGGCTTGCAAGGATCCCACAGAACTTGCTGCAGAGGCCCTGCCAAAGCTCACAAGCTGCGCTCCATTGCACGTGGGAGAGGCTCTGCCCCAGCCCTGGTGTCAGCCAGCCAGACATCCTGCCCTCGGCATTTGCTGACCCCTATGGAGGTAGATAATTTTCAAGCTCCAGATTTTTACATACACTTCAGAAGAAAGGAGCATTCATACCTGAATAATAAATATTTTTTTTTAATTTTAAGGAAACAGTATTGGGTGACCCCTCACCGCATATCTCATCCCATCGTTTGGCTTCCTCTTACTCTGGAGTCCAACTATTCCTGCAGCCTAGCACAAGAAAGATGCAATGACCGAGCAATTGCAGCAAAACCTGATGACAACAGTCTGGTTTTCTAACTTATCTGAACCCTAAACAGATAAAAGCTGTCACCTCAAAAGAACACACTTTACAGCAAATATACCCAGAGCAACTCCGTAATTAGGGCCTAGGAACACACTTCTCTTCCAGGCTTGGTTTTCATTTTTTCCTTTTAAACTCAGGAAATCAATATACATGCAAACATCTGAGATATGACTGGAATATTTTATATTTTCTAACATATTGTAAAAACATCTGAATTTACCAGTGATTTTTCACTTATTCCTTGGGTTCTGTGAAGATCTGACCCATACGCAATCTGCTTGGAAGACGACACTTCTAAGACACCTACCCGTAGCCCCTGTAGCACAGTAAGAACTGCAGTACCTCCTTCATTGTGCACTGGGTGTCCCTTGCAGGGAGCTAAATGCACCAAAATGCACCAACGCTAAACAACAGTAGTCTGGTACTTAACATGGTCCATCTGAAGAACATTCGACCTTTCATTTTAGCAGTAGGTTCAGAGAGCAGTAGGTTTCACACAACAACTTGCAACAGGGCAGAGGCATCTCCACATAGTGGAGAAGAGAGATGCTCCCGCAGCAGTGGCAAGTGGGATAGCAGTGGTACATCCACTCACGGGCACCGATAAAAGGGATTGCTTGACTTGTTGCTGACTATGCAACAGTCAACAAGTGACACAACTTCCAATGGCTGTATGACTTTCAGCATAATCCTGCAGCCCCAAAACACAGATGCTGTGTTACCTCAACAACAGGAGTACCTACCTTCCATCATGGTCATGGGATCTTCCATTTTGGGTCGTAATATATTTGGTCCAAATACTGTAGCCAGGTTCTGGACACTCATCTTGTTAATGCTGGAGTGAGCCTGAACTTCATCAAGGAACCTTGAAAAGCCCCCCCAGAAAAATCATAGGAGGAGAGGAATATAAAGTAAGTCACTTCTCATACTTGTAGACATTCTGGGGCAGGAACAGTTTTGTCCCATGCTTACACAACCTGAGTATCTAAAATGCTCCTATGGACTAACCGCAGCTCAGATACTCAATAACAATCCCCAGGTTCCTTGTTTGAGGCAGGACAGGATGGCTTCTGCCAAAGGCACTTCTGGGTATGAAAATACAGGTTTTCATATTTTTATGGGAATTTTCCAGTTATACAGAGTGGTTTCTGTCAGCTTTTACCTACAGATGTAATAGAAGTACAAAGACATTTCACTTCTCTCCTCATCCTAGAACTAAGCAGCCTGTGGGAAGAGCTTTATTTCCTGAATCTGACAAAATACAGATAAAGAGCTTCCTGTGACTGCATCAGCTGGGCAAACATCAACACATTAAAAAGACTCTGTGCAAGCCAAAGATAGCACATGAAGAAATGCAGACAGACTGGCTATCCATATGCATAAGCTGGAAATCAGCAGAATGTTTCTAACAGTTAATTTTGTAATTTGGAACAGCCTCCCAATAGGAACTATAGCCAGCCGTAACAAACACCGAAATAGCCTGCAATTAGCCTAGTTATGAAAAGGACTATAGGACATGGAACCGCACAAGAGCTGGAAACAGGTCTCCGTGGCCTCAGAGGTGAACAGTCTTGCTTGACCTATACTCTATTTCCTGAACTATTGCTCATTTGGGGGTGATTAGAGGGGTTTTGGCAGTCAAAATGTTTCCTCACTATTCTGTGCTGCTCAGTTGGCAAATTTTTGAATGCTTCTGCTTGCAGTCTGACTTTTGTAGGAACTCCCATTTTTTATGTGGCTTCCTCTGTGCTGAGGCCCAAGAGCTCTCAGTTCTGTTCTGTAAGTCAGAAGCAAAATCTACTTGCCTTTCCTTTCCTCAGTTCTTCACTTAGAAACACATATGATTATATTCCCCTGCCTCAGACATTTGCTCTGCGGTGCTCAGATACTAATACAAATAACTATAGAAGCACATAGCAAGGCACAATAAATTTTTCAAAGCATTCAAAAGCACATTTCAGAAATGCTATCCATCCGTACCCTTAGGAAAGGCTTGGTATCCTGAATAAAGCATGGGCTTCATGTCAGTGTTTGTGTCTACTCCCTGCTGCAGATGTACAAATCCCACTCATGATAAAAAGACTTTTAGTCTACCATGGAGATCATAATACAACGTGAAGTCTGTTACATTGTATTTGGGGTAACAGTCCATTCCAGCTCCCCAGCCATTCCATCCCACTTGGAACTGGCAGAGTTAGCGGAGAGACAAGGGGAGACAAGGCTGTGGAGTCCCTGTACTCCAAGCCACTCCCATCCCCACTTCCAAATCAGAGCTGAGGTCAGACTGGCAATTCTGGCTATCTGCTACTCAGCTTGCCTTACAAGTACTCCAGATGTGCAGTGCCTGGAACTACTGCCTTTCTTTATTGGTCTTTAAGTGCTTCTGAAACAGACAATACAATGTATTTGCATCATTGATGCCTGCTGCCAGGGCTGTGGGTGACAGCAATTTGCTTGGCTGATGCTCTTGGTTAAACCAAGAACTTCCTTCAGGCAGGCTGCACATCCACCTCCACATGTTTTACAGGAGCAGTAAGTTATGCATAAGTGATGTTTGAATATTCGAACTTTCAGAGTAAATTATTTGTATCTGTGATTGAGCCTCACAAAACTTAGTGACTTTTCCAGGTGTTAATTCATTTCACTTACTTGCATATGTATTTCAGGAGGTTGTAGTTGGCTTGGGGCAAATTCTTCACCTGTTTAACCAGTTCCTGGGTACCCTGAGGGACAGGAAAAACAAGAAAGGAGAACTACTGATATGAATAATGCAAAGCAGATGTGACTCTTTCAGTGCTACAAAGTCCTCTTTCCAGAGTCAAAACCATGAGCAACAGATGATAGCACAATGAGGCTTTTGTTTTTGTTTTTTAAAGAAGGTATCATCCACTCTGTTGTTCCTTACCTCTCAGGTGGGAGCACGAGTCCCACTCCCAAGTTTAACAACCCCAGACACGTAATGGCTGTGAGCACAAGGGACCTGGCTCAGTTCTGCTTCCCGCCGAACTCCTGCTTCCCTTGATGCAGGGGCAGTACCTGACCCTGCTTCAGAAAGTTGTCCCAGGTCTGGTGCAGAAGACTGATGCAGAAACTCTCTGACAGCATTAAAACCCTGTTACTTGCACTTCTAAAGCTTGCAAATACCAAATATGCCACAGAATTATTTGATGCCATTACAAAGGTCATTTGACCAAGCTCCCCCACCCACCCTATCTACTGTATGGCTGCACAACCTCCCCCAGCCTGAAAGAAGTACCAGTGTGTCTCTTGGTTCAGAGATGGAAAACTAAGGCAAGGGAGACATAAGGAATCCTTGCAAATGACAGATCTACCTGGAAGAGAACCAGGAGTCATCCAGACCAATTTCTCTGTCCTAGCATGCACAGGTGCTCTTGAACAAGACACAAATAGCATTGTGAAGATTTATTGCCTTCTTGTAAGCAGAGGCTGAGGTGTGAGGAGAATGATTTATTACTTTGATGGGATTAGAACCAGTGGTCCCAGCAAGAGAGATCCACTACATAAAGTATCCAAACACTAGAGTGCCAAGACAGCTCTATATAGGAGTGCCGTTGGCACAAAAAGCAGCAGAAATTATCCCAGAGGTACATCATTGCCAGGATCTTTCCTCAGGCTGAATGTTAGCTGGATTTTTTTTCTTTAAAATTCCAGAAGACAGGAAAAAAAAAAAAAAAAAGCAGCTGGGCTGTCTAGAACAAAAGGAAAACCACCCACTCTGCAAACCACTAAGTCAGCATGCTTATTCCCCAAACACCAAAAAAACCCTTTTGTCCAAAAGAAAAGGGCTGCAGAATTCTTGAAGTTAAATCACATACTGGAATACTGAAACCCCAACAGCCAGGACTTGACTAAGTTCTCCAAATCAGTACAAATGCTCTTGTCAACTTTAATGGTTAATGTAAAAACCTTCAGCTAGGGAAGCCTGCGAGTCTTCGAAGTCTGCTAATAGGTACTGGTATAAAGGTACCAGCAAACATGCCTTTTCTGCACCCAGCCTACTTGAAACTTTGAGGCACTGAGTGTGCTACAAACACATTGCAGTAATGCTGAACTGAGCAGAAGAGAAATTTTCTTTAAAAAGCTAACAACATTCCAATTCCACTACCTCCTTTTTAATTACTTACTTCTATTTGCAGCCATTCTGAGCTGTGACACACTTCCTCATAAACTTTCTGTCTTTCCATTAAAATGTAAGATGAGAGATCTGCTTGAGGAATGACTTAGAACCCTGAAGCTACTTAAAGCATATAATGAAAATCTCTGACTCAGAAGGCTATTGTCCTGCTGCAGTCCCACCATCATTTACTGGTTCCTTTCAATGCAGTTACCGTGGAGGCTCGCTTACTTTTTGAGACAACTAAACTTTCTTTGTGAAGATAGATATCCAAACACATTTGTGAAGACTGATAGCTGTTAACTAACGAGAGAAGACTGCTAACTAATGATGGAGAAATTTCAGAAGCAGTTGGTTCAAAGCCAGAGAAGTGTGTTTGGACTTTCAATTCAAACCTTCCTCTATTTTTCAGGGAAGGGATTCTGTTGGCCTGCCTCTTCCAAGATCTTCATGACTTATCTGCTCCAGGTAAGTCAAAAAGACCCAGAGAGCAGTCCGTATTCCTGCCTCCATCCTTAATGTCCTGAAGGTAGACAATTTTTTTCTTCTGAATTTCACAGCACAAAAAAAAAATCCTCCAACTAATAAAAACCTGAAACTAAAAAAATAAAAAATCCTCAGGTTAAAAATCATGCCAGTTTAACAGCGACAACAAGGGAGACACTAATAAAAGACCGGTCACTTGAAAATCTCAATCCTCTTTCTTGAACTTCTGAAAACATTTGAATCAAGGGAAGCTGCTATTGATGTGAAGGTTAAGGTCAGTTTTTCAGATCATCCAGCTTTCAAGTGAGGAGTTTGAACTAGATACAGTTGATCTAACAAACCTCTCTCTCGACTTTTGCTCTGTAACCCAGTTTATTTCAAATACAGAAATCAGAATGACATTTGGCACAGTATTTCAAGTGCTCTGAATTAAAATATCGCAGCTTCTCTGGATGCAAGAGGGGACTTTGGAACAGAAATGTGGGCAGCTTTGAATAGCTGGAAACATGATCTAATGGTACAGGGCCATATCTGAAAGAAAAAATGGTTCTAAAAATGTATCACCCGTGCTCTGTCACAAGACATCACAACAATGGGATTACACAGAGAGGATCATTAGATTCATCAAGGCACGAGCATTTGCCAGGTTCCAAAAAAATAGAAAAGCTCCCTCTCCTGCTGCAGGCACCTCAGGAACTTAGCAGCACTGCCCCAGGCCTGTACCCACCAGCCCCCCTGACCCACAGATGCCGAAGGCTGAGCACAGGAACACCACGGCACGAGTGTAAAGAAAAATGCAAGCTAAAACTGCTGCATTGCTAACAACCAGCACAGCACGGGTCATGCTTTGGCTGCAGTTGAACAGGCAACAGAGGCACTGCTCTGACACTCATCATTACGGCACTCCGCAGTAACAGCTCTTACCTCCTTGAAAATGCTCCCCTATGTCTAATTTACCACACATGCATGCTTTCCAAGGAGTGGTCCTAAACCCAAGGATTTTGCAATGTGTGTAACATTGCAAACTAACAGGGAGTTTCTAGTTGGGCTGACAACTAACAACGCTTCTGATATTCCCCCAGATTCAATTTGCTCTTTAAAATCTCAAAGCTGTGTGCTCAGCCCACTGAATTGCTGTGCTGTGTGCATCTCTAGAGCACAGGCCGCAGTGAAGGCTAAAATACTGCCATGTCAAGACAGTCTGACTCAAATTTGAGTTTTTAAAGATTTGAAGATCCTTCATTCATTCTTAAGTCCTTCCTCAAAACCACCTGGGATCTGAATCAAATCTTTTTTAATGCTGCAGCCCTGCTGAGATACCTGGAGGCCTCAGTACAACTCCAGGACTCTGTTAAGTTTCTGTTTGCATTCCAGCACCAGAGATCGGTTGGGTGCAGAACGAAGACGAACAGCAGTCAATGAAAAATGGAAGCTTGGGACAATGCTGGAGTATTTTTTGATGCAGATGGAAATTAGGCCAATCAAAGATCATAATAATTCCTATCTATGTTCAAAATGTAGCAGCACAGCAGCACAAAGTACCAACTGTTTTATCTGAATTGCTATTTTGCCCTAAGTAATTCCATTTTTATTTTGGGGGTGGAGGGGCTACAACTATAGAAAATATTTGAGTCTAAATGTCTTGTTCAAAACTTATATATGGAAAATGAAGACAAAATATTACTTCAAATTCAAACAATAGTTTGCATTTTGTTTTTGTTGTTGTCGTTGGTGTTGTTTTCCCCAAAATGAAACATTTGACTCTAAAATTCTCTGAATTTCAATGAAACCACATTTTTCAGCAGGGGGACTTTCCAGGTGGGAGGCAATTCAAGCCCTACAGGCTGGGGATGACTGCTCCACGTGCTCCGGCACACGTACAGCCTCTCCACCCTTGGTGTGTGCACTCCACCTTCCTTTCCAAAAAAAGTAAACAGCCCTTGTTGAGGTTCCAGATCTTCCTGACCAAACAAATGGTTGTTTACAACAGCAGTTTAACAAGGCAACTTGTGCTATCAGCAGTTACTGTATTTTGCAAGCTTTCACTTCAGCTCTCTAGTGCTCCTCATCTCCTTTCTAATCCAAAGAGAATAATGCACTACAAGTTGTTTCAGTCTGGCCGTGCTCCCACAAAACCAACACAGATGCTGCTTCCCAAACTGCAGCAGCCTGTGCAGGCAGAATCAGACAAACTACACAGCTAATAAGCTGAGCAGTGATATACAATTATGTTTGCCCAACTTGGCACTGTCTCTACTCTTGTGCAATAGTGCTTAATGGATCCAAAACTTCCCAGTCTGCACACTCTATGACCAAAATGAAACCAGCTCCACTGCCTTAGAAATGCTGCTGTTTCTGGTGAGATCAGCCATTCAGCTGTCTGGAGCATAGCACCCTGCAGAGATGACTGAGGTGCCTGTTAACAAGGCAGAACACGAGCAAGTTTTGGAGCTAGCAGACACATGCCTGTATCTATTAAGAAACATCCCTAGTGCACCGACACTGATGTGCATGTGTCCAGGACACAAACACATGCCCATGTGTGGCACTGCTGCGCTGTGTCACACACAGTTACTTGCTTTCTAGGAGTTGACTAGAGAACAGATTGTGTGAGTGCAGATAGTAGCAAACTTGCCTTTTGCCCATACAAAGCTGACACTATCAGATATGGTGCATTTGATGCATGCAAACAATCTTCTTATGGGCATCATCAAGGACTGGATCACCCCAGAGCCATCCACCACTTCAACTAAAGGTAAACCCCAGTTTTTACAGTCCCCACCAGACAGAGATGTGAGCACGCCCTTGAGGCCACACACAGAAAAGGGACAGAACTGTGGGCTGTGACTTACAAGCCCTCAGGCCTTTGCTTCTTTAGCTGACATAAGTAATAAGGCTTACAACTTTAAACCCCTGTTTAGAAGGTGGCACGGTTCCACCCACATTAGACCAGATCCAACGTGCCTTTGCAGTCAGCGAAGCGCTCAGGCATCACCACACAGGGAGCAATATGGACGGAACAGATCAATCAGTCATATTGTAAATTATCCTGCTCCTCCCAAGCAGTGAATCAAAATTTCCATGATTGCCACAGACCTGGAGGTTTCTGTCAGCCCCTTCCTTTGCCTGGAAACTAAACAGAGGAACATCACAGGAAAATTCTGGCAAAGTATTCACACAGCATGATTTCTGCCATTGTGGAATAGTATCACATTCTGCCCTTTTATAGCGTCCGTCCTTTAAGAAATTCAAAGACTGTCACACTGATCAACATCTCATCCACCAACAACTTTGGGATGCAGAACATGCTGTTCCAATATATGGCACTGAAAACCCAGAAAAAGGGAGTGACTTCATAAAACTTGCTCATGAGTCAACAGCAAGGCTGGGAAAGGAACCCAGATTTCCTACCTTACATCTCTTACTAATTATGGTACAGAACAGCATTGTTCAGAAGAAAGAAGCACCAGGCTACAAGACTGACTTCAAAACAACTCCCGCTTCAAGCAGGACCCTGTGATATTAATGCCCAGTTCACAGCTTCAGGAAAATTCAAGCTTCCCAGAACTTCATCAACTTTAAATTAGGACTGAAGAGCGATGAGAAGTAAGCTGTACTACACTGAGTCTTGGGAATGACCTTCAAGGTAGGAGGCAGATTAGAAGGACCACTGACCTCTCCCTCATCTTTTGAGAGTAGCTGTCCACAAGAAAGAAAGTCTTCATATTTGGCAAAGGGGATGACAGGCTCTGGCAGCTCTCGGAGGTAAAGCTTCAGGAGAGACGCCACAGTGTGAACATCCGTGTTGCTGCAACAGAGAAGAAGGAAGGAAATTTAGAAACCCATGCTACCCCAAAGCCTGACGCCTTCTGGGGGGATGGATCAAGGTCCTTCTTAGGGACAGGGGCAAAGTAGGCACATGAAGGGGAGTCGTTCTGCCACACATCTGTATGAGGCAGGAGGCTCTACCTGGAAACTGGGAAAAAGCCCTGCTCTGTCAAGATAAGAATGCATCTCAGGCAATACAAGGGATACTCCTGCAGAATTACTTAGGGTAGGGTGGTGCTATGGTTCCTCAGTCCACGTGGATCAGGAAGGTAAGCAATACAGTCCAGGCAAGCACACAGCGATCACGTAGCACTGACAACAGAGCTCTGCATCCTCATGCAATCAAACATCACCTCTGATCCTCTCACTGATCCCTCCTGCTTGATACTCCCCCCAGCCGGCACCCACCCGTGCGATGGGCCAGGCTCCCCAGTGACTGTCCAAGCCTTCAGAAAAAAATGTAGGATGCTGTATTTCCCCAGGCCCTCTACTGCCATTTGGCGTGGCTGCACAGCTTCTGGGTCACATCTCCCCCAGGCTGGGCTACCTGGTGCTACCTAGCCCATCTGTTATGTTGGGATATCAGCTTTTCTTTTCTCTCCCACTCCAGGAGCTTCTTTTTCCTCTACTCCATCATTTGCTTTAAGTTGGGGTTGAGGTATTAGATCCCATAGTGAAGATGCACCTGTTTTCCCTTTCCATTTCCTATCCATCTTTTGGTTTATGACAATACCTCACCCATCTGTACAGCTTTGTTAATCTTTGTAGATGACCTCTTCAAAGGTTTTGGCCACTGGAAATCTAAACAGACCATGCCACAAGCTCCCCACAACCCGCAACTGCCCTGACATTCTTTAAAGGAATCTGGGAAAAAAAAAAAAAACATCAGCAAACAACAGAGCCTCAAATCCTCACCTCTATCTAAAAGCTCAGTATGTTTATAAACAGGTTTCTGAAATATAATCAGCTCTGCCAAATACTTTGCCTTTTGCTAGTGCAAAAAACAGGTACCAGGGGCTCAGCAAGGCTCTGGGCTCCTTACAAGATACAAACCACAGGAGACTACTCCGCTCTGCCCAGCAAGCAGGGCAGTAGTGAGGTTATCTGCATTCACGGTGTGGAAAAGTAAATTCAGGAGTCTCAATTTACATCCCTATGTACTGACTCTCAAACCTTCCTGGATCAAGCCCAAAAAATAAGATTAAGTTTCTTTTGCCTTGTTAGCACGGAAGCCTAAACATCGCTGCTACCCAAGAATGACAGGAAGTCATAATACATCATTAGGACCACCTAGATGTTGTGATAAACAACTAGCAGTTTCTCAGCATGTATTTGGAAAAGACTATCCATCCCGTACGATACAATGCATTCACAGCCATGTAAGTTTAACATACCTCACCTACAAGGTCCTATCCCATATCTGATCTTCAGTTCGTAGCCCGCCAGAAATATCACAGCCCTATTTTATATGAATTTTCATCTTATTGCTGTCTCACTTCAGTTTCTAAATTATCTCAACCTCCAACTGAAGTTGATTTTGTGGTCATGCCAGTTGTAAGGAAGTTTTTCACACATGGATTCCTAAGTCTAAGAACTTATCTCTCAGAACAGCCCCTCCACAGACAAAGTACACAGAGACTCACACTTCTACTTTATTCTTATCAGAACTCTGGATTTAATTTTCTTGAGGGACTCCATCCTTGTTATTTTACTGAAGCTTGCCAGTAATTTTCAAGCTGTTAGGAAGGTAGAGAGAAAGACAGGCAAGCATACTGGTATTAGAAACACAGATAAAATAAAACAGGAAAAATTACCAGAGGGAGCTGCCAGTAGTTTAATATGTACACATATTTGACCACTTGCTACTAATTTTGATGGCATTCCTATTCAACAACTCTGTCATCTTTGAGAACACCAGAATTTTACGTAGTAGCTTTTTGTCAGTTGATTACAAATGCTTTACAAACGAGGTCAGTACCCTTATTCTTTTAGCATGGATTTTCAGGCATGGATAGTGTGTATCAGCAGCAGAGCCCAGACTACAGCCTCAGATCCACTGGCTGGAGTTTATTGTTTTACCTACCACCAAGGCCATGTGAAATCCAACCAAAATGTCAGTGACATGGACATGCAGTAGGAGCAGACTGCTGTAGGTGCTTCCAAAATGGCATCTTGACCTTTCGTAAAAACTTGTATCTGCATTTAAAACTGGAAACCCAAGCCTTTAAAAATTAGTTATTTTAACTATCAGTCATCACAGACAGCCACCATGGGGCAGGCGGGCTCTAGCATTTGAAAGATGAAGCAATGCTGAGCTCATTGCAGATGCAAAAGACATCTAAAAGCACCGCCTGCAACTAGGAGAAAAAAAAAAAAAAGGATATTCCTTCACTGCCCCTGATTCAGATACAATAACATAGATTTCATACTTGCAGAAAATTGCTGCTGCTGCCTACTTGTTCTAGGCTGTACAAGGACAACTTCAGTTACACAGAGAAAATTATGCTTGTTAGGAGAAGCATTTCACTTGGCCAGGAACTGGCTCTCCCTTGTCCCTGTCTGTGAGTATTGATATCAAAGATCAGAGAGTTGGGCCTGCAAGTTGCAGTGGTCACAGTGGTTTCAAGCGGAAATTAGAGCAGAAAGGCAGCGAGTGGGGGGACCCTCGACTGTCACACTGCTCGGGTGCCACCATGCCTGCTCTAATTCAGTGCTGAACCTTGAATTATCGGATGTCAGATCAACTACCCAAAAGGCAGGCATCCCTTCATGGAGAACTTCACTGCCCCCGTTAAAGGCAAAATCTATCACTGATCTATTTTACCAGTTCAATGCCCAAGGTTCTTTCTGCTTTAAAAATCCTGGGGAGAGGCTCAGCTTACCTTCTTGACAATGATGTTAGTATGGATTAGACTAAGGTAAGACATGAAAGTGAAACTGCCGTTCTAATTGATTCCATCTGTAGATGCTCCTGTTCCAGAATGTGTTCCAAAACAACTCTGTTCACTTCCACATGAATTAAGACAATTCTAATTCTGAACCAGAACATCCAGATATTTAGTTAAAAATCAAAGATTCTGTTTAAGAGAAGATGAAGTGAGACAATCTGGCAATTTCAAACTATATTTTCAGGAAAATATCTCTAAATATTTGACGCTTCCATTTAGGGAGCAAATATTAACTGTGGTTAAGAATCAAAGAAAGGAGGATGGGTGGCCTGGGAAGCTGAGGAAAGGGAAGAATTAGAAGAATGTTCACAATAAACTCAAAGGATATTCTTCCCAGGATGAGAGCAAACAGTGCTGCCCATGTAGGAGAGTGCTAATTCTTCCTGCAGCAGTAGGTAGGGACAGTATGGGCAACATCGAGACTGACTGCAGGTCCAGGGGGAAAGCGGTCCCCTGAGTTAATATGCTGGCAATATACTAGAGGCTGCCACTGTCACCTGGGAAATCCATCCTAGAGAGTTTCAGCAAGAAATGAATCCTGGTCTCCAAGTAAAGATCCCAGATCTGATCCCACTCCTGGACCTGTAATAGAGATTGGGCCAGATCTATGCAGTGGCCTTGGATCCAAATACCCCTGGAGTTCAAGGTCTCTGTCAGGGTTGAGTCCATTTCTCAAAGGACTGTTCAGGTCAGCACAATTCTGACTATCACGCTGGGTAGCATGAGGATATAAGAGAGGGAAGGAAATGTTAGTTACAGAGGATGGACAGGATTTGGCTGCAATGCACTGAGAGCATCCACCCTCCTGATGATTTGACTACCTGGGCTCAGGGCCAAGGCAGAGATAGTGCAGCTGAGAGCTGCCCCCATTCCTTGCTGACCTTAGACAGAGCTGACGCTTCCCATGGGAGCCAAGATTAAGCTGAACCTCTACTGTTTATCCTGCGTCTGAGCTACAGCTCCCACTGCCTCACAGCCATGGCTGTGTCTGGCCACAGACCCTGTTGATCTAGATGTGCACACTGACTCAAGGACAGATTTCCCAGCCTGACCTTGGACCTGCCTTGTCAGTACGGACTTGCCTGCTGATTGCCAGTGTTCCTGAGCCTGGTTACTGTCACTGGGTCTGTCTTGCTCACCTGGCTCACGTACGGTGGGACTGGGCTCTGGGTGCCAAGGCCATTGCCTCTGCCAGCCTTGTCACTGCACTTGGCTCCCTGCTCACCTTCCCTTGCAGAGCAGCTGGCTCTCACCACTCCCTGACACATGCATGGACAGCAGGACCAAAAGGCAGCTAGCATTTCTCTGTACCACACAAGGAGTGATTGTACCAATGTATTTACAAGGGGAAGAAAAATGCGAAATTGCCATTTTTATTTCAGAAACATTTGGCTCAAGTTTTATTGAAAATTCAAAACAGAACACAGATGTCCCTAAGTTATATTCAGTTTTGAAATGTTCCATCTCAGTTGCTGAAATTCTTGACCAAAAAAATTCATTTTGGTCAAGAATTCTTCTGGTGTCAGAAAATACTTTGCTATGACTTGCTGACCCACTCTATATGACCAACACACAAAACAACAAGGGAAGACGTGTAAAATGCTGGTGACAGTTCTGAAACCTGGTGACAAAAGAACGGGAACAGTTGAGATGGCACCCCTGGACAGATCCAGTATGGGGCAAGAGAGAATACAACATCTGAAAGCAGTAAGGCACCTGGTTCACCACTGTCCTATTTTTTTTTTGGTGGGATCCCCACAGCTGCTGACTATGCTACACCCAAATCCAGCAATGCATTTCAATATGTGCTTACGCTGGAAACACTGGAGTAGCCCCATCTTGACCAATGGGCCCAATTTATCCCCCTGCTCAAGCACTGAACTGAACGAAGGCCTCAACACACACCATGCTGGAGAAAGCCTCAGCAGCACTCTGAATGCAGAGAATGAAGGCATGGAAATAACATGTTCCTAGGGTAGCCATTGTCAGGCTATTCCTGCCAAACTACATGCCACAGGTAAACCAGCCTGAATTTGCTGATGTAAACTCACCTGTCAAAGAGGGGCTTCTCTCCACAGTCAAAAGAATCCTGCAGATCTTTGACAAGGTTGGCTTGGCCAGGCATCCGAAAGAGTCCCTCCTCTGTAAGACCTCGCTCCCGAATAAAATCCACACACTGTTCCACCAGCAGGGGGGCCAAGCGCTGGCCATACTTCCTCTCGTACTGTACGGTGTCCTCTAATCGCTGTCCAAAGATCCCTGCCAACAGACAGCAAGACAGACATTCAGGTGTTAGCTGAAGCTCTTCGTGAGCTATTGCTCAGGACACACAATGAGGAAGACTGTTTCTTTCACGACTGCCCAGCCTCTGTAAGTGCCCTGGAATCCCTTGGACAGTGCTGAGCACCACATACCAGTTTTGCTCTGCTCTGTCATGGCAGCAGGGGTTACTTGATGTGATTACAATGCAATCTGTGCAAAACCAGGAAGAAATTCCTTGTCCCAGAGTATAATTTCAGGGATACCCATCTCAGTGAAACTCACGAACAGATTAGAAACTAGAACTAGTAAAACCTTTACTTTGAAAGAAAGCCCGTATTTACAATAATAAAGATAAGTCACTCCTATGCTTCAGGGCATGCTCTCCTGCCAGGAGAAGGAGGGAATTTCCTTTAAGACTCTTCATAGCCCTCCAGCTCTGATACTGTAATGCAGTTGTGTAGGCTGGAGTGTAAGAAAGGTTTCTCTGACTTCTGATATATAATAAACTGGCAGGGAACGGAAATTGGGCTTTGAGATCCGTCTTGCATGTTTCATTTCAGGAGATGAAACTGATGTCAGTGCAAGATTCGTTTCACTGAGGATTCAGCAGGGTTGGACTGAATACAGAATGCAGGTGTGGTTTGGTGAGACATCTGAATCCAGATCATGGTTGAGAAAGCAAAATCTCCACGGCCTGTTCATCCTGGCCTCTCTGCAGAGGCTGCCCACGGGGGGACCCACCAGCAGCTCTCAGCACTGCGCATCACTGCACGCACAGTAACAAGCCAGGCAACAGGAGTTGACAGGTACTTTGCAGACCCCTCAGCTATGAAAAACTGGGCAGGACCATGCGTCCTGTCTAACCTCCTTCATGATATTTTGTTGGTGACCATTTCTCCCCCTTCCTCAGAACTGAATTTTTGATCCTGGGTCACAGCCCAATGCAACCAAGGTCCTTCAGCTTTAGTTACAGCAAGCTTGGATGAGCCCCCAACCTATGCACCTTAGAGACAAAAAAAAAAAAAAAGCCCATATCCTATTATCAATCTCTGAGCCAGGCTTCCTCCCACCAAACCCATCTATTGCCTCAAAATAATAAAAGGTATTTGCTCTCCAAGATGGAAGACACATAGGCTTGGGGAAGTCAGGCTATGAAGATGCAGGGCAATTAGAGGACAGCAGCCTTGTTTTCTCAAATCTCTCCTCCTTGTAGAATGTCAGCCCTGACACCCAAAGAGTCCACCTAGAGAAAGACAGGGAAAGAGGCGAATGCCCTGCACTCTCCCAGATATAGAGCAGAACTCATGTTTTTGCAGAAGCCCACATTCTGGTGTTCTAGGCTGACCCAGAGCAAGGACAGAGGCAGTGTCAGATACACACATGTGTAAACTCATACCCAGAACAACTGCATGCATCATCTCCACTTGCAGTGTGAAGCTTTGTTTGCTTTTCCCTAGCCTTGACTGGCCCGGGGCCGGCAACAAGCCCTCACAGTTAGGTCAGTTTTTGCTGAGGTGAAGAAAAGACCCTTAAGCCACTGCCAGGATGAAAGACTTCTCCCAGCCCAGCTCTCTTGGCTGCCTCCCACCTTGGTTTGGCAGCCCCATTCCAGCCCAACTTCAATTGCAGATATATGTTTTCTCTTTCCCTTAACCCTGAACCATAACTTTCCAGAGAAGCACTAGAAAAGGTCCCCAGGCGTTACCCAGACAAAGTATTTCTCCCAGGCCAAGTCTGTTGGTAACTCCAACTTTCCTTTGCAGCCCCTGTCACACTGCAGACACATGCTTCTTTTTCCCTGTCCTAACCTTAATATTTTTGCTAAGCCATAGACAAGGACCCCCCAGCCACTGTGCAGAAGAAAGATTGCTCCCAGGCCACATCTCTTGGCAGAAAGAGTATTAGGGTTGGGTTTTAGAGAGAGAAGCACAGAGCTGCAGTTAGAGTGGGGCTGGAAAGGGGCAGCCAACAGCAAGCAAGTTTGCTGGGAGAGCTGCCCTTGGAAAAACCATGCAGTGTCTGCATAGCTTTGTCTTAGCTTAGAAGAGCAAATGAGTGTTAGGGTTAGGGTTCAGAGAAAGAGCAAGCTAAGAGCTATCTTTGGAGTAAGGCTGGAAAGGGACTATCAAAGGCACGTTGGAGCCGCTGACAGTCCCGGACTTGCAGAAATCTTTCTTCCAGGCATCTGCTGCAGGGCTTGACAAAGTGTCCTTCAGGAAAATTACCGTTAGGGCTCTCCCAGCCATGCAGGCAGGAGACACACAGATTCACCTACTTCAGTCTCTCACGGCAAAACATGGCTGACTGAGGAGGCGGTGTCCTGCTAGCTCTACAAAGCTCATCTCATTTCAGCTACGTTTCAGAAGGGTTTGTAAAACTGAGGAGGTTAAATGTCCCTGAAACCACCAGACAAGATGGCATCGCTGGTCTGGACAGGGACTGCCCCGCTTCACAAGGAAAAGCTAACGCGAAACCAGTCACACACAGCCTCATCTGCTGGCTCCTCAAGGCACAGGCCTGGTTTCAATCACCGGGCCTGTAGCTCAGGCTGAACTTGGCAGCGTTTCACTCCATTTGATGATTCTGCTGGAAGACATTAAAGTCTTTCTCTTCATTCAGAAGAAGGGGAGTCAGTGCCATCCGGTCACATGCCCAGACAAGGGTAGGCTGGAAATAAAGCCAAAAGCTCCTAGCAACCCAAGGGTTAACTTTCCTTGTACCCTTATCTACAGCTAGGCCCTTTTGTTTGGTTTGAGAGCAGGAAAAAAAAAAAAACAAAAAAAAAAAACAAAAAACAGTGAGCCTGGGACCACATCCTGAATCTCAGAAAGATTCAAGAGATACTAAAAAAATTGGCTAGAAGAGCTCCAGGATTTCTTTCCTCTACTCCAACAAGCTGTCTCTGTTCTTTAAAGATTTAGGTGGCTCTTTGTGGAAAAAGCGAGCCAGGAATGATGTACTAAGACACAGACAGCTTTCTGTCCTGGCCTGAATAGCTCACCCACCAGCTCCAGGCATACAAAGCCTATACATTCAACTATGCTGTCTGGACATGCTGTGGGCAGGAAAATATATGCTCCCAGCTTCATTTTTCCTCATCAGAGCTCTGATTTCAACCAAAATAAACTAAAGCAGAGATAATAAAGTCAGCACTTGAGTAGATTTTCTTTGCAGAGAGGACTGAGGACACCATACGTGCTTAAAGAGGGGAAAAGTCCAGACACACCTACATCAGCTGTACGTACAGGTTAGTACACACGTTAAAAGATGTGGCAGGAAGATAATCAGCACACACCTGGATGCTGCTGTACAACAGTATATACACCCGCGCATGCATGTGGTGCCTCACAGACAGGCAGTTTTATGGATGCAAAGGTTGTGTACGTGCTCACCTGCACAGGTAAGAGTCTGCTTTTACCTTCCCACATTCATGCTTAGGCTCCCATTTATCTGTCCCTCTCACACATGAAAGCACTGAGAAAAAAATCATGGGCAGACATTCAGAAACGCATACGCTTTCACAGCACCGAGCACACACAAACCTGCAGCTCTCCCTTGCCCTTCCCTGGCCCACCCAAGCACACCCCGTGAATGACTGCAGCAGCACCAGAGAATTGAGGTCCAGGCTAGGAGCTGTGCAAGCCCCCAAATGCAGTCCCTGACAACTGAACAGCCCAGCCAGACAAAGCACGCAGAAATGGGGAAAGAAAGGGAAGCGACAGATAATCAGGAATCAACACAATCTGATTAACTAACTCACCCAAGGTCACACAAATGAGTCTGTGGCAGAACCCGGTGTCTTCTAACCCCATTCCCCACAAAGATCAGCCTCCATATACAGGGGCATGACTGCTCTCATCCACCTATATATTCATTTAAATATTCTGTGTAAAAACAAGCACAAACACACTTCCCCCGAAACATCTTCAATGCTAACTTGGCATTCAGTAGTATTTTTGGCCACAGGCTGGGTCCTTCCCACTCCTTCCCCTTTATAAAGACAGCTGCTTTATTTAGATGTGTAGCCTCTGTCTCAGGCTAAGCTCAAATATCTACTTTTCTTCTAGGAAAAGAAAACCATAACAAATCTAAACTCTGGAAAATCATCTCATACCTCTCGTTCTTGTGCAGCACTCTGCTACATGACAG
Source organism: Cygnus olor (assembly GCF_009769625.2). NCBI lineage: Eukaryota > Metazoa > Chordata > Aves > Anseriformes > Anatidae > Cygnus > Cygnus olor. The sequence continues at coordinate 19,106,164 of NC_049175.1, forward strand.
GCGCTGAGCTTCAAGCAGAAACCAGGCAGTGTCAGACAGCAGGAGCGGCAGAGAAAGAAAGTCCTGACTTCAGGCATCAGACACATTCTGAGTCCCAGCACTGGCAACTTTCCATTCACCCAGCGCTACAGAGCGGAAGAGCAGCCGATCTGCCCTGGGAGATAATCTCAGCAGCACATCTGGTCTTAGCTCCACAACTCGGCATTAATTATGACTTGTGCAGAAAGCATTTGAAATATCCAATGAGATGCAGAGCTCCCCGACTCCCTCCGCAAGGGGAAGGAGAGAGGAGAAAGACAGGCAGGTAGGGTCTTGCCCACCCTCGAAGCTGCCGCCAATATAAACAGCACCTAAGTATGGGTCACAAGTTTTAACAAAGGCATCCCCCATCGGCTCTGTAATATATTCATGCTCTAATTGCTTGTCAGATCTATTCTAGATAGCTGGAAAAGCTGAGCAACAGTTGCTGTCTGCATGCCACTCTCTGGAACCCTTCCTGACACAGGCAGCGTTAGCTGTGCTGCAGGCAACTCAGTGCCCTGGTCTGGCCTTTGAGCTGCTTGCAAAGCACCAGAAGCAGCCTTGTGTTGGAGGGGAACAGCCCCCCCTCAGCCTCAGCACACTCTGAGGATATCTCCCAGCTCTGGGACACGCTGTGAAGTTTTACACAGCTTAGGACGAGCCACAGTCTTTGACCTAGTGCAGCTTTTTTGTGCTTACAGCCTCTGCGTTAGCCCTTCACAGAGAAGTTGCCTGATGACAAGCAGCTCAGCTGAGTAACTAGTAGGGGAAGGAACTTAAAGCTCTTTGCATGTGAGCCACCCCCAGGACTTACCTGTGGGAAAACGTTCAGCCCCTCAGGTCCTGCTCTGAGGTTAAGCGGCCTGCAGTTCAGAAAAACGCCTATCACACTGTGATCCATGCAGTTACGCTGAGGTCAGCCCTCTATCCCATTTACAAAATGCATTCCCGTGACTACAGGCACGCAGCAGTCACCGCCCAGAACCTTTGCACCTACCTTCTCGGGAATTTTATGGAGTTTGGCTAGCTGCACCTCCCTCTGCAGAAAATAAGTGTATACACACACATGCATTGCTCTCTGCAGCTGCTCATTCACTTCTACTATTAAAATATCACATCTGTGGCCACTGTAGACTACACTCATCTGAACTTACTGGCTTACCACTTGCTTAACTACACTGTGACGAGCTTAAACACACCACAGAGGGGATACTGACCCAGTGGTCAAGCTCTGAGATTCCAGTCACTGAGACAGTGTTGTCTTCCAACTTGGGAAACTTGATATCAAGCTCTGTCTCTACATCCTCTGTTTCGATCAAAAGCTCCTGAAAAAAAAAAATGACTCTCACTTCAGGTAAAGGCAGCACCAGGATCAAAAGCCTCAGTTCTTGAATAGCAAGGTAGCATGGTATTTCTTAGGTATTCAGGGTATAACCTGAATAACAAGGTATTTCACAACTTGACACCAGAAGCCCAGACAAAACACTAGACAATACCTATGACCCACTAAAGAGCATTTGGTAAGCAATGGAGATCCTTAAATAAAAGGTAAAAAAGATCCTGGGTATTCTTCACACTTGTATTGTCCTCTCTTCCCCTGTGGTGAGCACAGCAGGCTGCAGGTTAGGAAGAGCCTGCCTGCACTGCTAACCAGCGAGCAGGACCAATCCCCTGCTGAATGGCTGAGACACCATCAGGATTTTTGGCACTATTCCCTGGAATGATGCCTCAAAATGTGTCACGTCTGCTAATAACATTATGGAGCCTGGGACTCAAAGTTTGGGATGGGAGCCCAGGAGATAGCAAATGCAGACTTTTATTCTTCCATTCACTTCTCCATTTCTGTTTTCCATCTCTCAAAACACGAGAACAAAGAGGGCATCCAATGAAATGGAAAGTCAGCTTGTTTAACATGGATACTGTTGTACCTGAAGTGTAATTAACCTGTGAAATTCACAGCTTCTCTGCAGCCAAGGGCACAGCATGACTCAAAACATGATCAGACATCAGCATGGCATATAAGAATACCCTGAGTTGTATGAGAGATGATGAAGATGATGTAAACTCTTCTCCAAAGAAAAAGCCTTGGTAAGAGAAAAAGGCTGAAGGAACACATGCTTGCTCATGTGAGCATCACAACCAAAGCAGGAAAGGGCAGCTGCTTCGGTATGGTTCCCTGCAGATGGTCACTCTGCAGCTATAGGTGTCCTGTGAGAAGAATGTAACATGGCACAATATAGCTACACATCACCGTTATCACTTTACCTCCTGATATCAAACAATTCTCAATCCCTTACAAAGCCCTACTTAGATTGCAGAATATGATGAGACTGGAATAAAAATCACTCTCTCTCTCTACATATAAATAGATACATATAAACATATATATAATTTATCTTCAGTGTTTTGAATTTCTAGTTGACTTGGATCCTGCTTACTCTGTTACATTTCCTAAAAATGAAATCCAAGATTCTCACATATCACTGGATTGCAGGGGCCGCAGGCTGCAGAAATATGAGATTGCAATCACAGCAATAAAATCCAGAGAAATGGCCACACTGCATATAAACAGCTAAACTGCCATCACAATTGCCACCCGGAGATCTCCGCATACACATGTGCCGAGGAGAAAAGGGGTTACGGCGACTGAACTCCCTCTTTCCCCGTTTGTATGAGGCTGTTTAACCGTAGGGAAGGTTACTGCTGGCCTGCTCTTACTTTCCAACAGAAGAATTTGGGTTTGTAAGACTGTTTAGCAAGTAAATGTCACACGAACTTCCTGCTTGGGAGCTGTAGACATTTTCTTCCCTAGTGTCATTGTGTGGAGAAAGTGCTAGCAGTGCTCTCACGAGCCAGCACCACCACAGTCATTCTGCTGCAGGTACGGGATCAGAGAGCAAGTATCCTGCCTCTGCATGTCACTACAAGCCTGGAGACTGGCTGGGAAGTTCACTACAGCTCAGACAACCTCTGAAATCCAAGCGTATCTCAGGCTTGGCATCTAACTCAGGTCAAATTCAGTCTTGAATCTGGTTGCAACAGATGGGAATGGCGAGCCTGCATGAACTCAGAAAATATTTCTTCCCCCTTCTCTGGTTGTGAACAACCTTGCTGGCTTGCACAGCTCTAGCAAGTGCCCATAGGCTGTGGGTATTTTTAAACATTGGCTTACATGTAGTATTAGCTAATATACACATATACTCAAGCGGACCTGAGGGAGCTCAGATCTAGGAAATTGGTTGCCCATTTGAACAGAAAGGACCAAGTAGTGAAGTTTGAATCGGAGCTGAAGTTCCTCGATTTTCAGGCAAGTTGAGCCTTACGCAGACTTGTTCCCTCGCCCAGGCAAACACTGGCACGTGAGCACCTCCCTGTACCTGTTGAAAGCTGGCAGTGAAACAGCTACAGGTGATCAGTCACAGGGCTCAAGCCAGCAGGAAAGCCTCCAGCAGTAAGGATGCCCCTTGTACAGAAAATTTCCCTTCCAGCTTTTTCCCTCTCCAAACACTTTGGACAGATCTTCCTGTGAATAAAATGACTCCTTCACATCCCTTCTCTCCCCTGCTCTGGGCAGGGGTCTCAACATTTACCGGTAAAATTAAATCTTTTGAAAATAAACAGGCCTCTGCTCACTGACTGATAAAGCAGTTCATCCTGGGTTGAAAAGTTAGCGAACAGCAACGTTCATCCCTGTCTCACAACAGATTCAATCTAACCTGTGCATGGTGTTCTCCCATCCCTCTAAAATGTCAGGAAAGGAACCAACTGTGCAGCGCTGTAAATTACCCTGCAGTGGACTCTGCCCGGTTTATGCTCTAAACTGAGATTATAACTGTTTGCTCACAGAGAAAAGATGATAAACAGACCTAAACATCACTTAACCACAGCATTCTGAATCCAGAGCCAAACCCTTGTGTTTATTGGTCTATTTCTCTCTAAACAAAGGCAAGAAGGATTTAGAGAACAAAACATGAAGAGCTAGAAAAAATGCCTTTTAGCAAGCAGTGATCTGGGCAAACGTGCCCTGGAAAACTTCTTTCTTCCCACAACATAAGAACATCTTTTACAGAGCTTTTTACTCACTGACTCTTGCACATGCCTGCCTACGTGTAACAGATAGCTTCCACAGACCTGAAGGAAACTGTCTGTAGGAAGCATCTGACTGGCAGAACTCTTCCAAGTGTGCTGCGTAGTGATTTCCCCACTGCACGGAAAAGTTTTACAAAAATTATGAGTGTCAGTAAGTCCAAAATAGTTATGATATAGTATAATTACTGCCACCAGAGTCTCATTGCTAGAGAAGGACTAAAACTCCTGCTGTGGGTCTAAATGCAAGGATCCCCGAGCCTGCAACCTGCCACTGATCCTCGCCTCTGGTACAGAACAAAACGAGCCACCCAGACACTTGAACCTGGCAGGCCTGGTGATCTCGGCTCACCACTGAAATTTAGAACACCAGCCCCTCTAATCCATTCAGCACACTGAGCACGCTTACGTCCTCAGGCGTTTCCGTACCCCAAGCCTGAGAAACTGATATCCTAAATACAATAGGATGCTGAGAAAATGACAGGATCAACACTGATCACCTAACCATGCTACCCGGGCATGGTTATCCAAATCAGACTTCACCATAAATACCTCTGTCAGCCTGTAACCTGCAACTGTAAGACTCACTACCAGGTAAATCGTATATGGAGTCACTTTGTTGCTTCCTCCAACTCAATCAGTGATGAAATCTATTAGTTAATTCCCACACATTTACCTTTATCTTCCACTATCCAACTAAAATTCTCAGTTAATATAAAGCATAAGTTTTACCTTTACAACTCAAGCATAAGGTCATGGTCCAAGCTCTAGCCACAGCTGAACTTGACTGTCTGTGCTTGGGGAGGGGATGGCATTTAGCTCCAATTCATAAAATGGATAAAACATTTCAGTAAATCTGCCAACTTTTCAGGAACACTTCAAGCAGAGGTCAAGGGCTTAATGTTCTTTTCCTCGAGCTGCAACTCAGAAGGTAGGAAGGGGAAACTGCAAGGCTGACTACCTGATGATAGCGAATAAGAACACTGTGGAGGGCAGAAGAGTAACCTTTAGAAAGGAAATGGGAGAAGATAGGGTGAATTTCTTTGTTCTTGGTTCCTAAATGGTTAAAACTGCAACTCGCAAGGAGCAGATTACCCTTCCCCTTCAGTAAGTACAGATTCTCATAACATTCATCAAAGGAATAATACAGAGAAATTAAAATACTTGCCTGCAAGCTGAGAAACACCACAGGAACATGTTTGTCCCATTAATCATACACTGCCAGGACGTGCAGCGAGAACCATCAGCGCTTTAAAAGCCTGTCAGCTTTCAAACACGAATCTGATGATTACAGGAACAACCTCACTGAGAAACCACCAGTGCAGCAGGAGGCACTGGCCAGACCAGGTGCTGCAAGCAGCAGCCACCACAACGTAACAAACACACAGCCGCTATGATCTCTTCTTGGCACTTACTAGTTGAAGGGGACAACAGTCAGCTACTGAAGAAGAAAGCACAGGCATCACCATATTTTGCCAAAAGCAGGATTGCTCTCAGCGATACAAGGTATGTGTGAAGTTAATGACTACATTCAGATGTCTTTGTTTGATAGCCCAGGTGGACTTATCTCCTATGAACTCATCTAATGCTATTTTGAACCCATTTATTATTTTTGTTTCCACAACATCTTGTAACAATGAGCTTCATAATTTGTGCCCTGCATGAAAAACATCTTTGTTTTGTTATAAACCTCATGACTGTGCCTTGTTCAAATCCTCCTTACATTTGTAATTTTATCCATCGTACCTACCTGAAATCATCTCTTCTCCAATATCCTTTTCAAAGCCTTTTCAAAGTCTTTTTTTTTTTTTTTTTCCTGAGGGAAGGCCTTGAAGTTGGATGGATTTTACATCTTAATCAGTTACACAGCCTCCAGACTATAAGACCAATTCCAATTGAAAATTCTTCTCTGAGCAGAGGGGAAGGATCACGTCCCTCAGTCTGCTGGCAACACACATCCTAATGCAGCCCAGGAACCTGTTGACTTTATCTGCCACAAGGGTGCATTGCTGGCTCACGTTCAACTTGTTGTCCATCAGCATCCCAGGTGCTTTTCCGCAAAGCTCCTTTCCAGCCAGTCAACCCGGAGTGTGCTGGTGCCTGAGGTTATTCCTCACCATGTCCTTTGAAAGATTATTGAGAGTGGTCTTACACATCAGCCAGTTCCCTCAGCACTCATGAATGCATCTCATCAGGTCCTACTGACTTGTATACACCAATTTTCTTTAAATGTTCCCTAACCCAAACATTCTCTACTGAGGAGAAAGCTTCCTTGTTCCAGACTGTCCCACTGGCCAGGAGCTGCTGATGACAAATCTTACCAGTAAAGCCTGAGGTGAAGAAGGCATTTGAGTACCTTAGCCTTTTTCATGTCCTTTGTCACCAGATTTCCCATCTCTTTCAGTAAGGAGCCCACATTTTTCTTTGTCTTCATTTTGCTGCTGATATGACTGAAGAAACCTTTCTTGTTGCCAGACACATCCCTCACCATGTGGGCTTTAGCTTTCCTAAGTCCATTCCTGCATGTTCAGATAGTTTCTCTATATTCCTTAGGTCACTTGTCCCTGTTCTCACTTCTTCTATGCTTCCCTTTTAAGTTTGAGCTTTGTTAGGAGCTTATTGTTCATACATGTAGGCATTGTACTACCTTTGCTTGATTTCCTGCACATCATTGTGGACTGTTCTTGAGCTTGAAGGATATAATCCTTGAAAATCAAACAGCTCTGCTGGACCCTTCTTTTCTCCAGAACCATATCCCATGGGACTCTTCCAAGCATATCCCTGAAAAGGCAAAGAGTCTGCTCCCCTGAGGTCCAGGGCTGTGATTCTACTATCTGCCTTGCTGAATGATGCCTTCAGAGTGGCTCTTTTACAGACAGCATGACCTCAGGCAAGTTATTTCATTGCCCAATACCTCAAATTCCTCCTTTACAAAAAATGAGGACAACAGCCTTTCCCTACCTCAAGGCCGTGTCATGGTGATAGAATACATTGGGCATAAAGCAGCAATAAAAACCCCAGATACACCTGATGAGGTAAGTCAGAAAAAAAAAAACTTAATCAGATGTCTGAAACAGATGTTAGAATTCGAATTTTAAAAACTGTTCTGTTATGGGCAGTTCAGACAGCAAGACACACTCCCAACTCTGCTCTGTGTCTCAGTTTCTATATCCACAACAAGTGTAACCCCTGTACATAACACCTCTGCCTGGGGTAAAGCTAACCAGCACTTCCTCACAGATGATTCATGCATCCCCTCGTCCAGACATCTGAACTCGTAACCCCCATCATCCTTCTCTTCCTCTCCCCTTGGTTGGGCCCATCTCCCAGCATGAGACAACACTGAAGAGCAAACACTGATAAACTGCATCAGGCGCCAGCTGTCTCTGTGCAGAGATAAAAGCACATTATCAGGCACAACAAACACCCAGTGCCACTCCCCACACACCTGTGGGAGCCTACACCCTGCCACCAAGTGAAGGGGCTCCACAAAGCCCAGGCAGGAATCCGTCTCAAGGCTGCCACTTTGGTGGAGCCCTGTAATGAGATAGGGAGCAGAAACTGTTCCCAGTCTTCACACTGGGCAGACAACAGAACTCACCTCTGTGCTTTTCAATTCTTTGGTATCTTAGCATCTTAAATTCACTAATATAATTCTATGCTCATGGTGGTCTTACTGGAAAATCCCCATGGTGGAGACAGTAAACCCCACATTCCCAAGACTTAGAGTAATATCCTAGCTCCGACAGAGTCTAGCATCCTTGTGGACATGCATCTAATAACAACATCTGACCCTTCAAAACAGTCATTTCGCTTTCATGCAGATGGTATCTGAAAGACATTTACTCATGTAAAACAGGATCCCTAATTAGGCCTATGTAGGGCTATCCCTCTATTACCCATAATGACTTTGAGATGTGTTTTAAATTACACATCAGAGCCTCCTCCTCTGGTTCTCAGCTCTCCCCTAGTACAAGATATGGTCTGCACAGGGCCCTGATTGCCAGCAAGAACATCCTCTGCACTATTTCTCTGGCAGAAAAGAAAGAATTCACATATCAGGCTTTACCTATCTGGAGGAGTGGACTGGAATTAATGCCAGTAGAGTCCCCAGTGGACACTTCTTCAGAGCCCTCCAGTTAGAAAGTTATTATTTCTCAGAATTATTCCTCCTCAGAAGAGAAGCTGCTCATGGAACTCCTTCAGAATAATTACATTGTCACAGGTAAAGCTCTCCTTGTTTGCCTAAGGGAAGCACAGCCCTTCCAACTGCTTTACCTCTTCTCCAGCACAAGGAACTGATGAAAGCTTGGGATAAGGAGGAGGAGGAGGAATTAGGATAAAGGAATGGAGAAAGGGGCCGTGACATGCATTTCTGGCAGAGGAGCAAGGAACTGCTCATGGCAAGAAAGGATAAGTAAACAGAAGGAAACAAACACAAACACAGCACAAGATTAACACAAAATGATTCTGTCCCATGCCGTGCCGGTCATGTGCTGAGCTACAAGAGAGAATGTTACACCTCATGGCTTTCAGCTCAGGCACCAAAAAACTCAGCTTTTGTACCCTGTGGCCCCAAATTCAGTCCCAGACACATTATGTTTTAAATCTTAAGCAAGACAAAAATGAAGAAGGCATGAAAGCTAAGAGGTAAATAGATGGCAAAGGACCTCCTTAAAGGAGCTGTTTTTCTTCAGGCTAGAGGTACAGTCCCACTACAGATTTACAGAGCGAGGAAAGACCCTCTCTCCACCGTACTATTCCCAGCATTTTCCACACATCCAATTTCAGAGGATGTTGGCAGGCTAACTCCCTCCCAAGCTTGTGGCCAGGAAGCACTATGGCACTGCCACAAGGCTTCCACATTAGAAAACAGCCAGAGAACAACACAGCTGTAGGGCACAAAGGGACTGTCCAGATAAACTTTCAGTGGTGTAAACTCAGAGCAAAATCTGTTCCTCGTGGAGGTAAGAAGGATCAGAGGAAACAGTTTTAAGCACCCTCTGTCCGAATGTGCTCCAAAATGCACTTCTTTCAAGCCTTTGTAACAAACCCTATTCCTAAAGACGTAAACTCAAAACATACAGCTTACTCTCAGATCTCACTTTTACAAAATCCTCAACTCTGAGTGAGGTGGACTAGATTCAAGAATTCAGAAGTCCGAAACTTAGGAAAACCGGCTCAAAATTATTTTCTCCATAAACAAGACAGCTCTTCTTCAAAAAAGTCAGGAACTCTAGGATTTTATTTGAAGGCCACATTTGAAGTGTATTTCAGAGCATGCATTCCATATGGCCTGAATGTGTCTCCTATAAATGATTTGGGATCCTCAGCAGCTTTGCAGAGTTTTCTGTTTTGTTTTAAAAAGCCTTTGCTATTCACCTTTAAACATAGTTCATGTGCCCGCATGAACACGTAAGAAGATACCCTCAACCTTTTTGATTTATAAGTTTCTTCAATACGTCAGCGAAGATTAAAGTGTGGCTAAGACTCCCCTTTTATCTTGGCATGATTTATTTTTACACCATATCAACTCTCTCCAGGGCTGGATATTTACATATTAATAATGAAGCCTGCTTTATAATTCCTCACCCCCATTCCTTTAGCGTCATATATTAAAAAGTGTCGATAGATAAGACTTGGCTCTCAAATTAGCAGTGATAGCAATGCAGAGTTCAAATTATTCAATTAAAACAGAGACAGCTATGTTTACAGTCCTCCCACATTTGAGCTAAGCCGGGATTTCACTCTCAGAAGCTTCCCTGCTCTACTCTGATAGAGGAGGAATAGTTTTAATCATTTCCCCAAACTGACTAAATCCTTTTGGAAACAACGGTTTTGATGTTTTAACCATTTCCTTGTTATTGACAATCCTATAAATACTTTGTGAAGAGAGACTGAGGATGCAGTTCCACGGTTTGTTTAAGCCTATTTAAGTGTGGGCTGCAGCCAGAACGAACAAGCATGCCCTCCTGCACCCTACCATCTCTCCCCACTGCCCTCATTTTGCTGGAACTGCTGTTCTTGCAGCTGCCTGCTTATCTGGGCAAGGGAGCCAACCCACCACAAAACTAATTCACCCCCACCTGTTCTTCTCCCAGGTCATTTCCTTCTGCACAGCTGTATAACCACCAGCACTAGCAGAATGAAACGTGGTGGGAACACGTGGCTGCAAGGTGGGAAAAGACCAATGCTGACAGCAGCTAGCACATAGTCGGCTCAGAGGAGTGATGAAACCATAGGATAAGAATCTGCTCATGCAGCACTGACTACAGAGCAGAGCAGACATAGCCAAGCTAGCTTTAGACTCGTGCATTTGAGTAGCAGGGCAGAGAGCTTAGGCCAGGCTGACCGCCCAGGAGGTACCCATGTTCTTGGGTAGATTTGATCCACAGGTAGAGGGAAAACCTCAACACACTACTGCAGCTCTTTCCAGCTGTGCTTTCTCTTCTACAGGATAGCTTAAGCCAGCTCTCACCAACATCAGCAGCAGCCTTTACACTGACATCAACAGGAACCGAATCAAACCTGCAGCATCTGAAAACAGCACAGAACTGCTGCTGTTTTCCTGTGTCACCCTGCTCCCCACACTCTCATGATTTCAACATTCTACAGTTTTTGATATTTCATACAGCTGTTAAAGCTCTCCAGTTACTGGACTCAAATGTAAGACCATCTGCCCTCATTTAAACGGAAATCAAAATTTTACACTTCACCATTGAAGAGAAGCATAGAGGTAGAGAAAAAGAGCAGGTAACTGGGACAAAACCGCCCGCATAAAGAATCAAAGAAGAAAAATAAATTGATCTCTACTTTTATGCCATTCTCATGTTTTTTTGTTTTTAAGATCTTAGAATTGTTAATTGTTTATTATCTTAATACTTTAAATACAATGCTTGTTCTGGAACTATTCCAAGAAGCTGACGAAACACAAATGCTGACCAAAAAAAAAAAAAAAAAAAGGAAGCAGAATTTGCACAGATACCAGCAGCGCCGAAAACATCATGCCCTAAACCCTAAAGAAGGAGTCTGTTTCTAGAATGTATACTATCTGCCATGACTGACTGTGTCCTTTTTCCTCACAGCATTTGTTTGATGCGCATGGAAATGCTATAAAATACATGCTGTAAGGTCCACTATAAATGGCCACAGAAACACCAACTCGGATTCTCAGACTGCAGGGATCTGCACTGAGCTCAGTGTGAAGATCCCTTGCTGTGGACTGGACTTTAGAAGGAAAGCGAAACAAGCTCAAACTCATGTTTGAGGAGAATTCAGCGTAAATCAGTTTCTGCTAATGAAAAGAGCTTGTTCTACCCATGGCACAACAGAATTTCATGGGACCTCTCAGAATTAGGTATAAGCTGCCTTTTGTATATACACCCTTTCTGCTAAGGAGGGCCTAGGAAAAAATTACATCATCACTAGAGATTATATCTTTTCCAGACAAACCAAATACTGCTGCTACACAGAAAGTCAAAATCACAAGAGCCACTTAAAGGAGGGAAAAAAAAAGATAAAAGTTACTAACAAATACTGGGTGTTCTTAGCGACCTTGTGATGTTTCAGCCTCTCTCAATTGCACCAAGGTCATTTTTTTCCCCTAGATCCAGGAAAAACAGTAACTTCATTTTGGCAAAATAATTGTATTACCAAACACTTGTTCAGCACTTTTTATCTGTACCTCTCAAAAGAGGACGATATCACTATCTGCACGTGATATCGCCATCTGCATGAACTCCATCAGTAGCACTGAAGCATTTGGAGTATTCAGTACCAAGCCAGGAGTTGCTGCTACCAGCAGTGAACCCAGCAGAAAACATCTGTGAACCCTTGGTCTGTGTCAGACCACAAAAATATCTCCTATCTAATCCCCTGACTTAAGAACGTGACTCGAAATCTTGAAGATCATAGTACAGTATAGAAATGGGGAGTCTGGATTTTTTGTTCATTTTAAATACAAGGATTGTGAACAGCTGTACTCTCACAGGTGTTCTCTCAGCCTGACCCTGTTGTTCTTCCTTAGGTTACATCTTCACTGAAGCCAGTGGAAGCTTTGCCTTCTCAGCCAGGCCCTATATTAACCAATTAAAAAGTTTTGCTGCCTCTGGCTTTGTAGAGGTTTAATTTGGGCATCTGCCTTTGAAGTGGAAAGTTGAGATAACTGGACAAAATCCTTTATGTCCATAAGGATAAGAAAGATCCACGGAATACACAGTAATCAGCTTTAAGAAACTTAGCACTGGCAATTGTGTTATGTTTGTTATTACCACCCATTTTTGACTGTGAGTCAGTTATACAGTTTGGATGTGACCTCCCCTTTCATTACCTTCCATCCCCTGGCAAAAAAAAAAAAAAAAAAAACCAACCCAATCTCCATGCTGTAAAATACTTCACATAATCAAGAGCTTATCTAGGTATCTCAGTGATTTTACAGTGTTACACATATCCTAGTATCACAAGAATATGTTTTACCTTGAGGCAAATGTTTTAATTTATGTGCATGTGAGCTATTTGCAATACCTCCACCAAATGGAGCCCATATAACCCGTCGGATGGCTTTCACCCAATCTTCCATTTCATTCTGGGAATTAGCCATAAGCAGGAAAGTTTCATGATTGACAGGCATCTTTTCCCGGTTGCCTGCTCCACCTGAAAGACAAAACACAAATCTCTTTTAGCATCTAGCCCAGAAGAGAACAAGTGATGTTTAAAACCACCAAGATTCTGGGTGAAAATGATTTAATTTAATTGAGCAGTTTTACGCACAATTCCTACTCATATGTTGCAGCACCCACAAAGCAGGTTGATAAGACGTCAAAGCTGAAGTAAAAAATACGCATTTCCAGTGTGGGAACTTGGAGATGTTGTGCTTGCTGTCCCAGCAGTAGCAAAGGGAGATCACAGGCTGTAAGACCCTGCAGGAGGAGCTCAAAATGAATTTCACATATCTGTGCTGAGGCACTGAGAGGGACCAAGGGAATCATAAGACAAGTCAGGGTTTGAGACGCAGAAGTTGCAAGATCATCTGCTTTCCTCAAGTTCCTGGGAATTTATAGTCTTGATATAGAAAGAGACCCAGTTTGATTTTGGATCCATCCCAGAAGCAGTGTTTTGGAACAGGAGTTAGGACTTGGGAATATGAATCTGACTCTCCCACTTGAAACAAGATCCTTAGGAGCCACTAACATTGCTGTGGAACATCCCAGGCAGTACTGACCAGAACACCAGGCGCACTCAAGCTGTTCTATTACATCTGTCATTTGAGGATACTCTAAGGCTTACAACACTTTCACCTTTCTATTCCCATTTTCTTTTTAGCTCTGCACTTACTTCAGTCAGTTTAAATTTTCCCCTCACCCCTCATTTTATGTCCCAGAGCCAGACACAGCCTCATGAGGCCACACAAACAGCTTCGTTGGAGCTGATCCTGTCCAAAGCAGCAGCTGCATCACCAGCGGCCTAAAGCTTTTCCATCTCCATGGACACTGCCTTTGGCTTTTCTGCAGAGACAGCACCTCAGCTGTTGTGCCCATGCTGTTTGACGCTTGCAAGCCAGAGCAGCTGGGATTGCCTGTCCGTGCAATTCAGAGATAAGGGCAGGACAATGGCACGTGGTGGTTTCTGCAGAACTGACTTAAACACAAAACGTGCACCTTCTAAATCCTTGCTAATCTGGGAAAGGAGCAAACTGGAAGCTGCCTGCAAGCCAAGGAAGTGTTTTTTCTTGCTGTTAGTTGTTTCCCGGCCTAGAAACACCCGTGGAGCACGCGCTGATTTGCAAAGCAAAAGGGCTTTTTGTGTGTGGTGTGAGATATGCCACGAAGGGCTCTGTGGCAATTCACAGAACAAAGGAAACTGAGGCAACCTTTCAGCACAGAACAGAGATGACTGCACACCTGGCACTAGGCATAGAGCTTAAAAAACAAAAGCCAGGATCTTTTCCCCTGCGCATATCCAAATTCTGATTCTCTCCTCACAGCATCCTCCCGGACAGCCTCCCCTTTTGAATTTGCTCAATGATTCGCATTCCCTGAGATAAGGAAGCAGAACAGCTGCAAGAGGTAGGCACCGAACACCGAGCTGCGCTCCAGCTCTGCTGAGTACCACAGACTGGGGAGCAGTAGGCAAACTGGACTGTGGGTTTGGGTTGGCCCTCGACCAGGCCCTGCCAGGTTACCACGTCTTTGCATTGCCAAGCCCAAACACTCCAAAAACTTCTTTGTTTAACCCAGCTCTCCTTTCTCTACCTATAGAGCCCAACGTCATGGGAAGCCTTTCTCCAGGCTGTCTCCTCACTCCTGCTCCCAAGAACCTCTTCTTACCCCACTTTCCAGTAGGCCCAGCCGAGTGACCCGATGTCAGTGATCTGAGTGCTGCAGTGAAACGAGCCGTGCAGCTGAGCACCGGCCCTCAAGGACTCAACTCACCCTGTAAGGGGCACCTCTTCATTTTATTTCACTCCCCAGCAGTACTACACTAGCCACTCTCACCTCAGACAGGCAGACATGCATCCTTCTGACTGACCTCCAGCCATCCCCTTGGCTTCTTTCTTAGCATTAAAGTCTTATTTATTTATTACCAACAATGGGTTTGGTTACCTTCATCACAGCAACTACAAACCTTATAGTTGAGGCATTTCTAGCTGCCAGTTAATTCTGATATATCCTGGTCTTGCAAAATGGGCTGTTTAGCTCTACTTCAGGACACTAGAGCATCCATAAGTGCACGTGCTGCATGAACCACACCAGAAAAAACTGAGCTTGGCCAAGGCAAAACACGCGTCCTGTTCTTAAATTTAAAGGGACCCAGCTGAGGTCTTGCCCACACAAGCCACAAAGTATAAGAAGAGAGCAGAGTCCTAGTTCAGAATGAACTACCAACTGCAAATTTAGCGAGAACAGCTGAACTAAAGCATGCAAAGAGAGACATAACAAGCAGAGAAGGATGAAGCCTCCATCCGACTGAACTTGTGCAGAAGTGGTGTCTCAGCATCTTCCCCCTGAATTGCCGTACCATGGGGACCTGACTACAACTCCCCTTCCCCTAAGATGTTACGTTGGACCAGCCAGCTGCCTTGTAAACCTCCTTAGGCATTTTTCATGCAAGCGTTTAGGGAAAAATATTTATACTTCTATTAGAGTCTGCAAAAAGTAAAAACAGGATGGGAAAAAGATTCCTGCACATGCTGCAGAACCTAGGCTTGAGACTCTGCCAAAACCTATACATACAGCTTCTCTGTGGTTAGCTTTCTCCCACTGAAACTTTAAATAGGAGCAAGGTCATGATCCTACAAGCTGCCTGTGGGAGAGTCAGTAGTGACTAGTCACGAGAGTACAAGCGGATAAATACAACTCCACGCAGAGACACTAGTGTAGAAACCAGAATGCACTTCAGAAGGACTTCTTAGAGAAGTCCTCATGTGTTAGTATGAGATGAATAAGCAGTGGCAGAGCAAGCAGACCCAAATATAAACAATTTTTCTTTTATGGCTTTTTGATCTTGTTCCTTTCCACACACTGCTGGCTCCTTTCACTACATCACCAAGGCAATGAGCAGAATTAGAGCTCCCTGAAGGGCGGAGTTCAGATGCATCTCTCTATGCTGTTGCAGCACCCAACAGATTTTGAGTCTTAGAAGTCAGAATAACAAAAAACAGCTAAATCCAAATATTTAGATCTTATTAAAACAAATAAACAAACAACCACACCTCCCTTCCACTACACCCTCTTTACAAATCCAGAATTGTACCAGAAATTCACAGCTGCTTTCATTTCTGTGCCGAGCTACAAAAGAGGACCTTGTTCAGGGTTTCAGATTTGAGTTGTCAACAGAGACGCTGTACAGATTCAAACATACTGGCCTTCAGGAACCCAAAAACAATTTTAAACCTTTCTGCCTAGAAATGCTTGGATACAAAATTTTAGCTTTGCCCATCGAAGCAGTATGAAGCTTGCAGGCCGACACTGCACTGAAACCTCCCTCCTGCCCTGAGGGGAGCCGCAGCCCACCCTGAGCAGCTGGGAGACTCCAGCCCGACAAACACAAGGGCTGCTGCATAAAGCTAACAGGGCTCTGGCTCCTCCGCACCACAACAGGGAGGAACGGTCTGCTAATGATTTTAAACACAGACAAGGGCTTTCTATTCCTTTGAACAGAATTTCTCACTCATCTTTAATCACGCTCCCATACAAACGAGACTAGCCCTCAGAGGCCTGCTCTGTTAGCTCAGGATTGCCAGGGACAGACATTCCAGCCCTTCTGCTCAGGGACACTGTCAGCTCCAGACCAGAGGAAAAAATAAAACTGTCTGCAAACACAGCACCTCAATGCACGCGGTAGAAGCAGGGGGCTTAACTTTGGGGGTGAGTAGCCCAGCAGCTTCAGCATTAACCTGCGACCAGGGCACCCTGCATTCAGTCACCTACCCTGCTGCAGACGTGCGGCATCAGATGAGATGTGCTGGGTTTCACCTCTATCTGTAGAACAAGCGGGCAGCACTACGTGCCTCCCTCACAGGTGTACAGAAACAGCGAACAACTTCAGGACTAGGAAACCTGATGGTGACTGTGCAAGTGCATACAGTAAATGTGATGGCTGAGAACGATTAAAGGTCTTGTTTTGTTACTGCTCACCATCAAAAGGGCAGCAGACTTCAATGCTTTGCCACCCTCACCTCAAGGTACCGTTGCAAAGTTGCTTTATAGATACTGGTAGGTATTTTGCCTCAAGGGAACTGAACAGCTCAAGGCTGCTAGGTGCAGAGCGCGAGTGCTCTCTCTCCCAGCAAAGCTGACAGAATCGCTCCCGAAGTGCTCAGGTGGTTTGTGTAACTGCATTTCACGTGGCCTCGGAGCTATCTGCTGATGGCATCAGCTGCAAGCATTCACCTCGGAGTAGTGTGCCACCTCCTAGGCCTTAGTAAGTCATTCTTTCAGCTCTTTCCAGAGCCCAGAACATGGAAGATCAAACACAGAAAGGCTGGGGCTAGGTAACTGGCTGAAGGTCTGACAGAGCACTGCAGCAGCAGCAGGAATTGAAATCTGTATTTCAAAGCCCTTTTTACCAAAAATTCTTCCTTTTTTGACCATCCTTAGTCTGGTATGCATTCACGGGGAAGCACAAAGCATAAGGCTGCCATTATGCCACATGTACCTGTCCTGCCCTGTGTTCCTGTTCAAAGAGCCCAGAACAGCCCTCCAGCTGCAGCTCCCCCTTTATAACAGCTGTTTCCAATGAGGAAACCTTGGAAGCATTCTTTTTGCCATGAATTTTATTCACACAAGCTTAACCTTCAGAAGAGCAACATCTGCAGATCCAAGCCTTACAGCCCCTTTCTCTGTATGGAAACAGAAGTTCAGGGGAAGCAGGACTGGACTTCCAGTAGATGTTCCTGTCCCGTTCCGTGTAAAAGGAGGAATGTTTATGTCCTCAGATGAAGCTGCTGTCAGGTTCTGCTGAAGTTGGCAACTTGTTTTTCTCTTCAGACCATTTCCCTCCCTCCCCTGCCACATCTGGTTTGCCTTTCTCCCATTTCTTACATAGTTCTGCTTATTGATGTGCTTGGGTATTGTCATTATATCAACTCCACCAAAAATGTACACAACTACAAATGCTTGTGTATTTGTATATATTTACATGCTTGCAATGCTTTGGTGTGGATAGCAGTGGTGTTTCCAGTAGGGGTGAAACTGAGTTGGCCACGCGCATGCTGCTGCAATGTGTGGGGAGGCAAACAGCAGCTCCAAGGGTGAGTTATGAAAGTGCTGGCGGATGGGTAAGTCAAGGCCCAAAGAACGCTTGCCCTGAGTGCTAAAGCAAGCAGTGACTTGAAGCCTTTGATTGCAGACAGGCAGCAACGAAGATCTTGACAAATGGACAAAAACTTGCACCCAGCAGATGAGAACAATTGCAATGATTCATCTTCCCTGACCGACTCTTCATGATTGTCCTAAAGGTGAGGATCAGATTCAGGGCTCTAAGATCTCCCTGATAATGAAAGAAGGTGAAAAATGAGGTAGATGAATTCTGTCAAGGTAAAGGGCAGCTGTATTAGGGGGAATCTGCACAGCAAGAAAAAATAGCCTTGATCTTTGGATTATGAAAAGAGACAAAAAATATTAGCAAAATAAGCAAAAGGTCATTAAGTGCTTGAGTGCTTGGATCAGGGAAAATTGACAGGATCTACAAGGGAAGGACAGAGGAACAGAGCAGTACAGTAAATAGTGATATGTGCTTGCCATGGTTTTTTGTATTTGTATCTATAGATACAGGCACATATCCATGCATGTATGGGATATCCGAGTTGGAAGTTAATGTGGAAGCTGAGAGTAAACTTGTGATCACCTTTTAAAAAGCTTATAAAGTTAAGAAAAATAAAGTCTGGGGATTTAGTATTACACAGCATGCAAATAAAAGAAACAAGCTTTGGATCAAAACCCATTTATTCTGTTTCAGTTCAATTTTTTCTAAAGAAACATGCACCTTTGCAGGTGACATGTTTTATTTCCACATTTTGGAATCAGTCTGAGGGGATTCTAATGTTCAGCTTTCACTTGGTTTTGGCAATGAGGAAAACGAAATCTTAAATTGCTTTTATTGTGCAGAGCAAGGCCAGCTCATAAATTGACATGGTTTAAAGTTTCTTGGTGCAGAACTAACAAGAGTGTTCTAAACTCTCATTGACTTTTCAGTCAAATGCCTAATTTCCTTAAATGCTTTTAAATCCCACAGGTTTAATGATAATTACAAGTAGAAGATGATCAAATTTTCAAAAGTTCTAGCAGAGGATTTTCATGAGTCACTAAGTGATTTTTAGATCTCAGATCTTAGACCTTGTCCCAGAGAATAACACAAAGGCAGATAAACAGCCTAACGTCAGTGCCATCTATAAACTAATTCAAGGGCCCTGGTACTGGGGGGAGAACAGATCCCTTCTGTGGTTTCAGACGAGTACTTCTGTGCATTTCAGACACCATTAAATTACTTTAAAGAGGCACCAGCAAGGAGATTAGACCTTAGAATCGTGGTTTCTTATGCAAAAATTTTGACAAGACTTAACATGAACGGAGGCACTTCAGCTTTTCTGTACTGACACACAGGCTACAGAAAACTCTTAAAAATCTAAGGCTAGTGTTCTGTT
Source organism: Cygnus olor (assembly GCF_009769625.2). Classification (NCBI taxonomy): domain Eukaryota; kingdom Metazoa; phylum Chordata; class Aves; order Anseriformes; family Anatidae; genus Cygnus; species Cygnus olor. Next base: position 19,125,413 of record NC_049175.1, read on the forward strand.
TCAGTTGTCAGGATCAGGTGTATGATTAATAAAAGTACAAGTAATAAATGAAGATTTGGTTTAATCTTTGACCTTTTAGACATAAAAAAAAATGTATCAGGTGAGTTTGACTTTTGTTTTAATTTCAACTCCTGCCTGGAGATTCCTTTCTTGATATGTCATCTGTATTACTCTAGACTTATCTATTGAACTGAGGAACTGGTTAATGCTACCAATCACTTCAAATAAACCAAAACCTTGAAAGCAAACAAACCCATACTCCAGGTATGCCCTATGCTGTTACTGATGTTACTGTCACATAAGCAAAGTGCCCTGGCAAACAGAAAGAAGATGCAAGATAAAAGGAAGTGAGAAGGACAACTTTAGGTGCTTTTATAGGATGAGCAAGTAGCAGTGTACAGAAATGCCACCTTAAACCCCTGCTTATAAAGCTTTCTCTTGCTCAGTGCTTTGTAATGCTTAAGTCTACTTAAGTAGATTTTTTTGATGTGCTTTATCTGCCTTAGGCTGAACTGTGAGAAGTCTCAGTAAAAAAAAAAAAAATAAGGCTCAGCCATTTTTAAGTTAACATCTGGTATTAAAAATACATGTATTGCAATCGTACTCTAATGCGTCCACACCTCCTTGTTTTCAAGAATCTGAAATTTCATGAGGAGATCGCTATGCCACCTGGGATGTGCTGCTCAAAGTGGCTGCAATGTCCAGTCCTAGCTTAGAGCTGAATTCACAGCTATGGGAAGGCCACCTCTACTGCAGCAGCCCAATATTTAGGGTTGAGGTGAGCCCAGGCATAATATGCAACTGCTCTAGGTACATTATTTTTCTCAAGGACGTAGCATCTCCCTTGTACCAACACAGCTCAGGCACCATTCCCTCCAGCTCCTGCTCACAATTACTTTGCTCCATAAGAGGAATTGCCATTAATCAAGATCATGCTGGCTCCCTAGCCAGAGAGGTTTCAGGAGCCTGTGAAACGCCCCCAGCTCTGTTCAGTATCCCTATAAACACGAGGTATTGTTATTGCTTTGAGATTTGTTTGTACCAGCTTCTACTAGCTAGCAGCAAATGATGAAATGTCTCCAACATAGTCACAGCTCATTTAGGAAGTCAGAAGAACCTTTCCAAATAGGAATAGATCAACAATAATTAACACGAGGAGCAACTACTAAACCACCAATTGCTGGGAGCAGCATGACACCACTTTGCCTCTGCTGTGACTTGTGTTTCATCCTGAGTGGGAATACTAGAGCACCTGCACTCTAATTATCTCCAAGGGTGCTTCAGGGGTTAGACTGTCAAATAAGTGACAGTATGCTCAAATCAATTAAACCCTTGTGACTCGACTCAAATAATATTTCCCAATAGGAAATTACTGTGCAGACAGAACATGTTCACTTCCAAACCTGGATCACAGCAGAAGTAACAGCTTGTTAGCTGGACTTCTCAGCACACAGTGGCACGGTCACTGTCTTAAAACAATACCTGCTGAAAAGCAGACAAATTTAGGGTACAGTGTGGCCTATGCTGATACTAACATCGTTTGCCTGCCAAGCAACAGGTATCAGGCACCTTGACACCAGCCTCTCACTAGAAAATGAAAGTTCCTACTGGAAAAGGTGGTGTTGGGAGCCCAGGCACATTTGGGGATCAGCTCCTTCCACTTGCAGAAACCCTTCCTTCAAAATCTGTCTGATGTCACCAGCTCTTAAAGAGCTGTTCATCTCATGAAGTGTCTTTTTTAGAATGATAGAAAGACAACTTCTGTCCCTCTGTACAGACGTCCTAGAAAAAAAAATAAAAAAGCCATTTCCCTGAAAAAAAAAAAAAACCACAAACCAAACCAGAAAACCAAAACACCCCAGTCCTATTACAAAGTTAAATCTGTGGTGGTGATGGCAATTGATGAGAAGGGGGAGAAAGACCAGGTTGCAAAGCTTTTTTCCCAGTATGTTACATAGACAGCCTTGTACCAACAGTTATTTACTTTCCCTTATCCTTCTTTCTCCCACTCCAGAAAACTGATCCTTGCAGCCTTTCCTCAATATATTCCAAATCTAGAAAGCTACAACAAGCTCAACCCTTAAAAGTGATGAAGTGTGCAACTGCCCAGGCTATGGTAACCTCCTGATCATTTCACTGGTCTCTGGCCTGGACTGAAGGGAAATGAATTCTTCTGAGGCCAGCAGAAACCACGCACTCGGATGGAGATGCTCCATTCAGAGCAGCCCAGTGGCAGAAGGTGTGTGCCAGCCCCTGTAAGGCACATTGCAGGAGGTGTATCTGAAATAAGACAGCTATGAATTTGAAGGTACAAAAAAAATATATCTATATCTATCACAAATGCATGCACAGAAGACTCAGAAAATAGTTGCACATCTGTACAAAGCAGGTCGCATGGTTCAACGTGGTTCTCCAAAGCAACAAGTGCTAGACACTTCTGAGGAATGTATCAAATTATATATTCCAACTGTGGTTATGTTTACACACTATTATTAGGGAGGAAATTCCTTCCTGACCAAAGACGATGATCCTTCATGCTTTGAAATATCTGAATGGAAATGACTGGATAATTTTTATGCATTACCATGCAACCACAAGCAATTTTCTAGCTCTCATAAATTTCTTCAAATCTTTAACACTGAAGACAAGAGTCAAGGGAAATTTTAAATCCTGATGAGCAGTGAGTTACCGCAACACCAGAATAGCAAAATCTGATCTATTTTTCTTTGAAAATTTCATTCTGGAAAGATAATACCCAACTGCTGCTAATACCCAACTTCTTTCAGGATTGTTGTGTTCACATTTTCCAGGTATGCTCACTGATAGGAGTGAAGTTGCTTCCGTGCCTTCTAAATAAGTCTCATTACAACTATTTCCTCTTCCCCCTTGCACCTCATAAGCCTAATTTTTCTTTCCTCTGCAACTAACTCCACTATGAAACTTAAAAATACAGTGAGGGAGTCTTCAAAGATGATATTGCTGCCATCTTAGCCAAAGCTATGGACTTTAAACAAAGGAGAACTGAGGTGAAACCATCAGCTGGTACGGCTTTGGCTGTAGACAGCAGCACTCTTAGCTAAGCCTGCAAAGGCTCAGATTCTTTGCAGACTGAATACAGAGTTCTTCAGAAATCCAAGCCAACCAATTACAAATGTTATTTTCTTCAGTGAAGTGACTGAAGCTTTACAAGCACAGTTTTGGCAGCAGCAAATACACGGCCTATCATTAAGGACACAACACTTACAGACTTTGTTTTCACAAAAATGAAGCTATTTGTTGCATTAACAGAGGAAAGGAATTGAAATGCAAAAGAATATATACTGTAAGCGTTTTGTAAAATGTTGACAAATTTCGGGAAAAAAACCTTGCCCAAATTAACGATGAGACAATGTAGATGATACCAGTACTGATCTAAGTCAGAGTTTAAATGCTCTGGGACATCCTGATCCAAGTCTCGCTATAGTTTGCACAGAATAGCAGTTTTATAGCAGTCTCCTTCTGTATCTCGCTAAGTGTTGGTTACCCAATGAATCTTCTAAACGTGACTGTTACACAGTACTCTTTACTGTGGCAATAGTGGTGTCTGGCAAAAAGGACAATTTGTTCTTGTCACTTGGGCTAAGCACTGCAGCCACTCAGAACACAACGGTGGATGGCTAATGGAATTGAGGTTATGCTGATGCACAAAGCAGGGGCCTCAAATCTTTGTGCTTTCAGACAGTTGTCAGTGAACTGCCAGCAGAACAATGCTTTAGAAAAATCAATTCTGCTTCTCTCTACCCAGTGGCAATGGATAAATTCATCCCAGTTAACAGCTTTATCAAAAAGTCCATAAAAGTTCCTTTGAAGTGGTTAATCATTAGGAGATGTAACCTCACTTTTCAAAAAACACGCTGATTTAGATGTTCAACAAGAAATGAAAAGAGCCTGGTATGTAAACAACAACTCATCCAAAGAAATGTCTTCAGTTGGTAGATTTGTTCCCAATGAAATTCAAGAGAGCATTGCACAGATCGTGTCCTTTGAGACTCAGTGGGTTTCCTAGTGGAAGCCCTGTCTGCAGCATTCACTGCCATTACAGCACACTGGGATATTACAGACATACCCTCCCACTGCATCCCATCTCAATGCTTCCAAGTCTTCCACAGGTTAGGCCAAAGGCACGTGCACAGGTATTGCCTCTTCTGCCAGCTCACATACCTTTGCTCACCTATTGTAGAGGCACAATAAAGCTCAGATGTGCCTCAGCACAGCTGAGGATAGCAGTTTGTAAAGGCACATTTGTAGTTTGGAACTATTCACGTTTTTCAACCTACATGGCAGGATTGCCTCAAGCATTGCCTTGCAAGCTTCCATTCCCACAGCGCAGAAAACTCATGGACACCAAAGCCCTCAGCCACTGACCGGTTGTTTTCTAGCTCCTCCAGACAACAGCAACCTGCTTCTGGGCTTGTATGACCTTCCCCAGCTGTAGGTCTGTACTTGTGGGCTGGGGCAAACTCCAGGAAAGGGACCTTCTTCATGCAGAAATCCTTGAATTTCTGATGGTCTTCCCATACCTGCATGGCACTTCTATCTGAGCGCTCTGTGCTGGGAGGTTTTCTCTGGAGTGGTTAGGTGGCTGAATGGAAATCCTGATGTGTGAAAAACTTCTCCACTATGCCAGCACATACGATCTCTTAGCAAAGTGTGCTGATGCCTAAGATGTACAACACACTGCCAGAAGGTCCTCCAAACTATCTTACACTCTTCCCTAATTTGCAGCAATACGTGCCACTTATCAGCCAAAACACCGACTGCAGGAGTGCCAGCAGACAAGCATGTCTTTGTTGTGCTTCAAGCAAAGGCTGCTGACCAAAGCGACATCATAGTCACAGCAGAAGCAGCTCTGTTTATTAACAAGGTAAACTAGAAGAATTTCCACAAAGGAACACAAAAAGGAGACACACGTCGAGGAAATGTTACAAGTCACAGGAACAAGCCCCACTGCAAGAAAAACCTTAAGAAAAGTCTCCATAGAGAACCTGGAAGCCATACAAGCCACAGGCTGAATTTTTCTTAGACCAAGTAAAAGGATGGGCAGGTTTACCCTGTGCTGTTACATGTGCTAGTTTAGGACCCACACATTCTGGGGAAACCCCACCAGAATATTTTTTGTCTATTGTATAACATCCAGGCACAGATGACAACAAAGTTGATATCTCAAGGAACTGGAAAGCCTTTCTCATTGCATATAGCACTACTCAGACTCCAGGGTTGCCAGTTTGGCTGCTTTTGCCAGAGTGACAATAACTATAAAAGTCAGATCTCATTACACAGATTCAGGCCGCAGACATCTAGCACTTGGATGAGAATGGTGGAATATCAGCATCATTGCTTGGAATGCTCTCTATAGGCAATGTATTTGGATATTTTTATGCTTACAGTAGCAGAAAGTCCATTTTGACAATGTTGACATCAGTGGGCCTGCTCCACAGATGCACTTAGCCCAGCTGGTGCACTGAGAAGAACGCAAGCAGGCAGTAGGGTGCATCTGCCTCGTAAGCCTCCTCCTCTTCACCCTGCTCCTTCCTGAGAGCACTGAACTGTATGCAGCCCTCATGCTACAAGAATTTTTGTCTCTGCTGTCAAAGGCAGGATAACAGCCAGAAGACAGCGATCTGCTCAGCCAGTGACGTGGCATATTAAGAAGCCTTCCAGCTTCTGTTTCAAAACAAAGAAACCTTGATAAGCCTAAAGCTAGCAGCTGCTGTCAGCAGCATGCTGCCTTCCTTACCTTGGGGACACCTGCTGAGCTGCTGCCTCTTTAATATTAGATTAAAACAGTGGCTTTCCATATAATGAATTATGTATCTGCAGTGAAGCTGTGGTACGCAGGGAGCCAGGGAAGACAACATCTGGACACAGAAAAACCGTTTGGTTTAATAGTCAGCAAGGCTGGGAAAAAAATCACTGATGGCTTTATATTTTGTCTGAGTCCCAGTCAGGTAACACAGGGGATCAGGGGAATGTGGCAACTGCCTCCTCCTCCTCCCTTCCCCATTTGTTACTGAGAGTAAGCAGGTGAAATTGAAGTCCCTAAAAGGGCGTAACAATTTAAAATAACAAGGGAAAAAATAACAGAGCTTTAAGCTTGCATATCTTGTGACTGCAACCAGTTTTTAAAAACAGTTGCTTTTAACCATTATTTTTATTTAAATACTCCACAGCATGCAAGCAAGAACCCATAGATATCAGTATTGCCTTGCCAGTCTGTACCCTCCAGTATCCTCTCTTTAAGAGACCTTTACCTATAATCTCTGAAGCCAATCTGCAAGTGATTGCCAAACAGATGCAGCCTTCCAGAGATGAAATTTAATAATTGTTCTCCCCTATTTAATATATCTTAGGTGACCTGGGCACCTAGGCATGACAGCATGTTAAAAAGTGATTCAGAGAAGTGTGCATATATGCAAATACATATAGTAAAACATCAGTAAGACTTAAATGCTCCTGTGTTTGCAGGTGTTCTAGACCTGTCCATGTTAAAGACTAAATACGAGGGAAGTCTGGTTCTCAGAAGGAAATGGACAGTAAAGATAGCCATTCGTACCATACACCTTATGTTAAGGCTCAGCTTCCTCCTAACTAGTTTTGTTACTTGTCTATCCCATTAAAAGTATCCAACCCAGCTTAGACTGGAAGAGAGAAGGAACAGTAATATCACAGTAGCTGCAAATAACGTTACAACAAGGACATGCAAGTGAAAGTGATTTCGATGTTTGCTTTAGCTATTAATAAATAAATAAAAAGAAATCAAAGATGTTGCACTGCTGGAATATACTTGTCACAGAACTGAATATTACTATTTTGGTTTTATGTAAGGGGAAAACAGGCACAGAGAGGTTAAAATTACTTCCCGAGGTCCTATTGTGTGTTAGTGGGAAAATGCCTTCTCTGTATTAAAAAACAGTTTTCAAATTCCACAGTGCAAAATTCCTACATACCAATATAGAACTGAGATACAGAGACACTAAATGACTTCCAGGGTGGTATTGGCTAGCGACTAGCAGAGTCGGGAATGAAAAACAGATATGCCACCTCCAGGAGCCCTGGATTAATCAAACGTTGATTCTCACAAAGCAAGAAATACTGTCTGGAAGGTTAGTCGTGTGCAACTGCAAAGGCAGTGCCAGTCCTAGAAAGCAGAAAGTGAAGAATGAGATGGAACAAGCTGAACAGCACGAAGATTGCTCCCCCAGCACAGGATGGAAAGCAGGCCACTTACTCACCAAAGCAGTGCTCTTGAAATAGGAAAGCCACATTAGAAATTAGGAGTGTATTGTGTCTCAAAAAGCTGTTCCTTCACTCAGCAGCCCAGTGGTTGCCTGGCACCTCCTCTATTTGGAGAGCTTCAGTGCGCGAGCTGAAGTCATCGCGCTCTCAGCAGCGCTCGCATGGCTCATTGAGAGGCACAGCGGTGTGTTGGCCAACGCTGCCTCTCGAGCACTACACGTCTTGGCAGTGCCGGCCTCTCTGGATGCTGAATCCCAGAGCCCTGCGGAGAGAGCGGCCTGGCTCCCACAGCCTCCTAGATACCGCTTGGATAAGGCCCCAGTTCTGCTCAGATTTTACTACTGATGAGGGAGGTTTGCACCGGAGCCGCATGGCTCTGGAAGCCATTTGCTGCACGACAGACGCGTCTCTGCAGGGCCCTGCCAGCTCCTTTCATGTCCCCATGCCCACGGAGCCCAGCACACCGCTTCCCGGAGCCTCTGGCTGCTCCGAGGAGTGGAGCAGGCAGCCAGGAGCTGACTGCCTGGGGGTCCAGCCTCCCCCCAAACTCCTTGCTTTGATTCCAGGCAACTCACCACAGCGTGTTTGCACCTCTCTGCATCCCAAAGGTACAGAATTAATTCATTTGCAGGGGATTTAAGACTGATTCCTCACTGGGGAAACGTTCCTGGAAAACACTACTCTCCGGGGTTCAAGATGTAATATAGTTACCTAGCCCTATTTTCTGCCTCATCGTGAGGCTTATGGCCTGTTTTCTCCACTAGAGCAGCCAGCAGATACATGGAGAGTTTAGTAAACAGGAGGAGTCATGTCACACTGTCTGGGCTTCAGAGTAGGAAGTAAAGCCACAACACCACAGTTCCTATGTCCCCCTAATGACGGAGCTACCCAGCTGCTCTTCCCTCCCCACCAGCTAGACTGAACTAGTGATGTATGGTTGACTGGATGAATGAAGCATTAACATAAGAACAAAATCACAAGAGCCCCTTTTCAACGTGACTGGCAGATGCAGAGCATCCTCACCTCCAGTCCTGGTCCCTATTTCCCTCAAACCCCAAGGCTGTATGGATAAACGCTTCCTTTTGCTGAGACAGCCTCTTCCTAATGCCTATAAAACCATCCACGCTGCAACCCCATCAGAGGGGAAAACAACCCAGCAGAGACAGAAGGGAGCAGGAGAGGCAACAGAGCTCAGGCCCAAATCCATGGCCGTGCTAGGGGTGCACGCAGAGAGAAGCTCTGGGCACATCAGGAGCGCACCAAGCCCCGCAGCTCGATAACATGCAAAAGGACCCAGCCAGCAGCCTCTAGGTACCCCAAGGCTGCTGGGCGCACGCTGCTCTGCTCAGGCAGCAGCCAGCCTCCCCCCCAGGAGCAGCAGCAGCCACACCACTGCTCTGCTGCAGGGGGAATCTCCCCGGCTGCTGAGCGCAGAGCGAGCCCACGACATTAAAGAACACCCCCTTCCTTTGAAGCTGAGGCTGTTTGGCTTCCCTGGCTACAAACTAAAACTGTGCCTTAATCATCCAGCTTTGAAGTCCTGTAAATCTACAGCTGTGGCAAAGCAAGGACCATTTGGCAATAAACACGCATTATTAAGTTCTTTGGTGTTTTGGGTTGTGTTTTTTTTTTCTTTTTTTTTTTTTCCTCCACTAGAAATCAAGGGGCAGGTGAAAACCAACAGTGACTTGCCAGATCAGAGGAAGTTCTGACTGATATTTTACAGCCCAGTTTTGAGTAGTGTTGAGCCAGATCTCAATGAATGGTCAACGGAAGACAAATTTCATTGTAGGAGAGCTTATGAGAGAAAAGCTGTTTTTAACAACAGGCTGCTGAACGTGATAAATGTTTTTCACAGTTTTGATGCCTTGTTTAATGTGGGTGGGGGGACACGACTTTTAGGAGTTTGATATTGCTTAAAGCCAGAGAGAGGGGAAATAAGTGAGCTGCTACTTGTGTCTTCCCAGAACCTGTCATTGCTGTAGGTTTTACCAGAGGATCAGAGTAGGCTAAGGATACATCACCACCTGAGACCTGTTGGAAATCTCCACAGAGTTTTTGCAAAGCAAAACATGAGAGAACATTGTGCTCTGTCTTACCTGTATTATTTCAGGGGTGTGCCAAGGCTCTCTCAACCCCTCCACCAAAACAAAACAAACAAAAAACTAAACAGCGCAGAAAATTAATCCAAAAAGCATCCCAGCCTGGCCCAGTGTACTAGTGAAGAGACAAAATGGAGCACAGCGAGACTAAAAGTCACTTAAGGAGAAACTTGGAACTAATATTGTCCAGAAAGGTAAGAGAAAACCCTGCACTGCCTGGGATTTCAGGCAATAAGATGTTGGAAAATCACATCCTAGTTCTCAGCTCTGCTGGCCACTTCCTGTATTGACCTGGGAAAGTTCCCTCATTAAGGCTGAATCAGGAGTGTTAATTTGGGACTTTTCTTTCCCATGTGACCAACATTTTTGGCCACAAACTCGTTCATAACTCAGCTCCTGTCCCTAGGCCGTTTGAATGTACGGGAAAGATCATGCACAGACATCTCTGCTCTTGCTGGTTTGCTCCTCTGTTCACAGGCATTGGGAACAGCAAGCAAGGACAGACCCATTGGAGCCTGTGGCTACTACAGCTTTTATGCAACCACACTTTTGATACTATGCCTAGGGCACTCTGTAATCATTTAATGCCTTTTAACAACCGCATTTACTTACTGGGAAGAATGGAAATCTCCTTAGATCACAGTAAAAACCTCTACGAATGAAGTGCATTCTGGAAGGGAGCTAGGAGGGATTGCCTCGAGTAACTGGATGGAAAGTGGTTCAAAAACTGGCAGGAGTCCAGCCTGTTCAAAGCAACACTAGTGACAGACAGATGTTAAACAGCTCACGGAGACACCCAGCTACCTCAGCACTCCCTACCCAGACACATAGGCTCTGCCTTAATGTTTTGGCACTTCCCTTCCCAGGCTGTCCTGGAAGCAAGTGGAGAAAGGTTAACACAGAGCAGAAAGGGGATCAGAAGGGAGCAGGGTCCCCAGCCTGTCAGCATGCCTGGACCAAGAGGTATTCTGACAGATAGGTGGATTTCACACATCAAAAGGATTTGACTGAAGCAGGCTCAGAGAAGTAACACACCCTACCCTCTTTGGTCCAGAAAGATACTTTTAGAGAAAATCTATTTGGGGTGCTCAGCTGAAGATTTTCATGCTGGTAGTGACTCCCTAAAGTTATGACTAGTTGCTTGCTGTTTTTGGCTAAGCCTGCCTCAGCAACCTTTCCAAGACTCAAATTATACCCGTATTGATTCCGTTTAAAAAATGATTACTTCTCAGTCCCCTGTTCCTTGCACAGGCTGGGTACCAAGCTGCTCCTCACTTTCTTCCTATGCACACAAGTCTTTCTCCCCAGGCTGAGTTCTAGGGCTAGACAAGTCACAGCCACCACACCGCAGCACTAGCAACGGCCCCCAGCAGATGCAGCAGCACTAAGGCGAGTCCCACAGCCACAGCCCGTGCTCCCCCCCACGCTGCTTCTTGAGGCTTAGCCCCAAACACACCAGCAAGGCGTCTGCCCCCAAGGATGCAGAATGACAGCAGAGCAAAAGCAGCAAGCAGCAGCTCGCTAGGTGAACGATTGAGCAGCGAGTGACTGTTCCCCAGCTTCGCCCTGTAGCCTTTGGAGAGCCGCACTGACTCACGCTGGATGCCTAACGCTGAGCCCCAAGCTTCCACACCCAGTTGTATCTAATACATTGCAGCTCCTTACCGCAGCGGGGCAGGGAACATCTCCGAGTAAATAGGATGCACACACCCTGCTGCTTAAGAGACATCAGGGCTGGGTAATTTTATCTTCAGGTTGCACCTGCCAAAACAGTGTTACTTTTCCTGGCTGTACAACCAGCCCTTTCCTGCACACACAGGTAAGGCAGGCACCTTTCATAAGTGTCTGTCTCGAGAGGTATTGCTGCCGTGACACATGAGGTAAGGGAAAGCAGCACCCGTCAGCCACCCATCCTCAGTGGGAAAGCAAAAAGGGGGAGCAAAAATTGTCCAAAACCTCCTTCTAAACTGGTATATACATGTATGCACATACAAAAACAAGCAAACAAACAAACAAAAAACAACTTAAAAGCAAATGAATTCAAATTTTTTTTTCTCATCCTTCTAATAAATACTTTGTTGGTATAATTACATCCTTAGAAATTCGTGAATGATTGCGTAAATTTGTGTACACCTGCACACATTTTGCTTAACAAAATACTAGAAATTGGTGCTAGCGACTACGAGTCAGCTTAACTCTCTTCTCACATCACCACTGTTGTTTCTTGCTGTGCAGTCCCATTTTAAATAGGAACCCATCAGGAAAAACAAAGGTAGGTTAAAGAAAACAAATTTCATTTCTGCAAAACCTTTTCTTCAACTTTAAACCTGCAATGAAAACCTACAATTCCAGCTTCTAGCTATGCCTTAGAAATGATTCCTATTCAAAGAAGGGATTAGGAAAATGCATGCTATAAATGCTTAGCCAGGTAAGCAGGTCAGGTCTCCTCAATTGCTCCACGTCCCAGCTACAAGCAATCACTGCTGCTTTCCTTTATGCAGAACCCCTATCGGGACTGCAGGCTAGAGAAATTTCACACTAAAGACACATGAAACAGAACGAGAAGAATACAAGGAATGTATTTCTCTATTAGGAGTTTATCACATTGTTAATTTTTATAGTGCTAGAAGCAAACTGCTCTCAATTTTGTATCTACCTGGAGGCAGAACAATCCCGTTTCCTGGAAAAGCCCACACAGCCATTCGATAAGCAAACATCACAACAGCGAGCTAAAAATCTTTGTGGAATCATGCACTCAGGTCACCCTGCATAGAAAAGATGCTAGGAGGAAACAAGCATTTCCTTCACTTGGTGTTATTTAACTTATTATTTCAGCACAGATGAAAAAAATCTTTTTGTCAACAGTAACAAAATACTGGAGCATTACCCAGCTGCCTACCTAACTTGTCAGGAAAAACAAATACACACAGACATTCAGCTTCTGTTTTGTTCTGCATTAGGGATTCCAGCCCCGTGCAAAACATATGCTCCATGTTTAAAGGGTTAAACATTCTCTCGCTTAGTCGGCTTTAGTGAATGTAAAATGCAAGATAATAACATACACTGTATCTTGAACCAAAAATGTGCACAGCATAACAAAACCCCTGTGCTAACCGACCGGCACTATGAATAGACCCATTCCCACTGCTTGTTAATTCAAAATAAATCCTTTACTGAGATTTAAAGCAAAACAGACAACACTAAACACACCAAAAATATCATGACTTACCCTTTCGGAGACACTTGTTTTTCTTAAGATATTTGGCAGTAAAAAACGGCATGGCTGCAACACTAAGGTTTCAGCCAAAGCTGACCTTTTATTACCAAGTGCTAAGAGCAGAATGACTGGACCAAAGAGAGAAAGCAAATTATTATACCAGATCTTTAAAATGCTCAATGATGTGCAAGGGGAATTCAGAGTGGGATAAAGTATGTCAAGTTGCACGGTGGGGATTGCAGATATCTTTCTGCTCATTAGCACTGCTGTTCGAGTTATTTAAAGTGTGCTCGGGGGAAATGAGGACAATTTCCATGACAATATGTACAGTATCATATAAGGAGGAAGCATTTTTTCAGGCAGAACTTCTGCATTACTCAGCTGCTACAGCAACCAACAATACGTTGAGAAGGAAAAAAACACCATCAGGTTTGGATAACATAAAAAAAGATTTTATTAACCAGTTCTTGTCTAGAGAGAGGTTTACAGTGATACATTTTCCACGTCACTTTACTGGGCTATCCCTGCATCTTATTCCTATGCCCTTCTGAAGAAAGGAAGCCTTGCTAAGCAGTTAAAGAAATTGTCATGGATTTCAATTCCAGTTAGTTACCCCAATACTCCTATGCCTCAGTTTCCCTATCTTTCAAATGGGGTGAAAGCGCTGCCATATTTGCATGTGTAAAAATCTTTGAGGTTCTTCGGAAGCAGGTACTAGGAGAAGAACAAGTGTTTAACCCCACTGCTTCGCACTCCGTGATTACAGCTGGTTATTTTCCCTCACGCTGCCATACTGCTTTGAGGACCAAAGACCACCAAAATCTCTCTTGCTTTTTTTCCAGCCAGGATGATTTGATTGATCTGGAAATTCTGTCTTCTTGCTTCTGCTACCTCTCTGGAGAGCATAAAGCAGTTTGGTGCTGACTTCATATTCCTTTCTAACTGCATGAAGTTAGCATAGGACATTTAATGGCAATGACATTTACCCATGTCAGTGCTCCTCCCGGTCATCTGCCTCTGCTTCACTCGACTGCAATGTATCGCCTGCCCAGGCGCCCCTTCCACCCTCACTCCTTGGAATATGAAGGACAATTCCACGAATTGGGCCATGTAATCTTGGGCACACTCATTTCTCTACGCCTCAGGTCTTGTTGTGTGCAGTGAACAGAAAGTGGCACTTGCTCTTAAAAACCCAGGGACTTGTCATGGAAAATGTGTAAAAGCAAGCGATCTGTATTTCCATGGGTGTTTCAGCTCTTGGCTTTTACTGCTTCCAGTCTTTGGGGTACTGCCAAGTCACCACCGCACGGAGATGCAAGTAAACCAGTTGGCTGCCAGGGAGAATGTTTATAACCTCTTGCATGACTGGATTTGAAGTCAGCTTTCTAGACTAGCAAAGCAAATGATCTGAATGAAACCAGTACTACTCTTAAAAGAACAAATAACTCTATAATGAAAAGTATACAAGCTAGGGGTGCACTGCACCATGCATAGAGCTAATAGCAGGGCTTATTTTTTTTTTTTTGGAATCACTTGTCAGCACACAAATATTTCATTTAGGAAATCCAAGTTTCCTCCTTACTTGAGGAAAATCCATTCAGGTAGAAATATGAAAAGCTTCACCATAGTTTAGCATTCATAAACCCTGTAATGCTCAATACATGCCATTGTTACTGCGTCTGTACCACCATACCAAGCCAAATTCTCTTGTCACATCACTGCCAGGTAACTGCCACATGTCACCTACCGCTGCAGGCTGGGGGTTGGACTTGGGGATGATCCTGGAATGGATTTTGGGGGGCCAAGCTAGTTACTGTCCTGCCCTCAGAGGCAGCCCAATACCTTCTGCTCCAGAAGCTGGAATCATTTTGCATGCATTAATATACATGGGCCTCCTGCTTGAGCTGGGGGTTGGGGCAGAGGACTTCTAGAGGTCCCTCCAGCCATAACCACTGTGATTCTGCCTGCTCCATCCGTGATCAGACAGCATTTAACCGGAACATCTCTCCTTCAAAGACTGAAGGACACTACAATGTGCAAGTAGGAAAGGAATCGGTCAAAGTCTGTCTACACTGTATTTAATCTGGAAACGATGCCTGATCCTAATCTCATGTCATCAAAGAAGAGGATCGGACACAACTTTCTCCCTTACTAACGCAATTACAGCCATTCAAATCTTTCCGCAGAATCTGAAGTCTGGAGGGTGGCGGGGCTTTCTGCCACTCTTCATTCCTTCAGAAGACCCAAACCAAAAGATTTATGCTAGAATCTGGTTATTTTGAAGGAGAAACCCAGCAGTTTCCTCACAGAATTCACCCCTGAACCTCATGCTACTTCCTCCCACTGTCACTGTGTGGTATGTGGGAAAGAAGATCAAGCCCAAAGAGCCCTTGGAACGTCCCCTTTCTCCTTCAGCTTCCTCTTTGCCAGACAACGTGCTCCCCGGACAATGACAGGCTGGAGTTTCTGCTGAAGCAAGTGTGCCTTTTTCCTCACAGTAAATTTAAAATAAAAAAAAATACCCAGTAAAACCACAGCACCCCAAGGGAATTCCCTTCTCTGCCAGTTTAACACAGGGCAAATTTAGCCTAATGCAGTAATCCCTCCCAGCTGCCTAAAAAACTGGCCCTTTTATGACCTCGCATAAAACCCTACTGCTTTCAGCTCCAGTACCCTACACATTATGCCTCATTTCCAGCTCTGCCCTTGGAGCTAGAAGCAGAGGTTGCCCTCCTGCTAGACTCGCCATTTCCAGAGAGAACCCTGGGCTTACACAGACATTTCTCTCTAATCCAGGGCACCAAAACACAGACTCTCTACCACTCCCCACCTCCTGCTGCCACAATCTCCTTTAGGGGACCCCAAGACCTTGCTTCTTCAAGACAGGGGAACTGTTTAGTCTTCTCCCCTGACATTACTCTGTTGCTCAGGCACAGCTTTCCTTAATCAGCTCTCTGAAAGAGATCATGACAAATTGTACCCTGACAAAAATCTCCAGATACCAAGAACAGACTGAATTGGATCCAAATCCTTAAATGTATCATTCACCCAGCTTTCAGTCTGCTTCCTATAGTAACACTTTTAGAAAGGACTATATATAACCAGGACTGCATGAAATCTAAATATTTTTGTTGTATACCAGCACTCCAAAAGCACAGAGACCGACCGCAGAGCACATACAACACGCGATCTCTGCTGTTAGCAGCAGGCTGCCCACAGCAGAGGAAAGCACCTAAGACTCTTAACACCGCATTTTCTGTAACAAGTTTCAGTATCAGATTTCAAAATGCTTTACTAAGAAAGCCAGCATCATCTTCCCCGTCTTACAAATGGGAACTGGAGAAAGGGATCATGACTTCTGCACAATGACCACAAGATAAAAAAAAAAAGGGAGTACGATGGAGGGAGATTTTTCTGAACGTGCAGAAGCGATCAGCGTGTATGTTTTCACGTTCCCTATCCCTCTCCTGTGGCCCAAGAGGATTTCACCACCTTACAGGAACGGTGGGGTGACAGGCAACAAACATGAAAACTGCTGCTTTCTATTAAAGCAGTTAGTCATGGCCACGTGTTGGAATTTTCCTCCGAGTTACAGCCTTGGGGGACTTTCTGCTGATATTTCCCACCTGGGCAAAGTTAGCACAAAACCCAAAGAGAAAAAGGCAGCAGGACTCTACCTTCCTGCTAAAACACATGCTACAGCTTATGTGGTAAGAGCACATGGCTCCCACTGCCCTTGAAGGAGAGGAATGGCAGTGCCTAGTGGGGAAGGAGTTGCTGAGGGTGCAGCAGGTGCTCTCCAGCCCCCAGCGCGATGGAGGAGCAGGGGCTCCCTCCCCGCTCTCCAAAACCAGTCTGGGGCTGGAAGGGGACCCAGCTTGGGGTCAGAGGACAGCCTGGCCACACGCTGGGCAAAAGCTGCCATGCTGTGTGAGCCCTAGCACAGGAAGGAGACCAGATGACTGCAGCATGGCTCAGCCCAGCCTGCCGCCATACCACGGGTTTCTGCTTTATCAGACGGCAAGAGCACGCACTCAGGGTGCCCATTTAAAAAGATTTCTCCTCGCCTCCCCAGCCACAAAGTGATCTGAGAGAAATTCCCGTCTGTTGCTGATCAGGAGGATAAAAGCTGCCTTTTCTCCTTTCAGCAGTTAAAAACAGTCTGCCCTGAAACAAGTAGGGTCATTTTAGTCTGTGACCGCATACATAAATTCTATCTACAGAACAAAGGAATCTCAGGTCAATTAAAAAGATCCTGTGGCTACAATATTCTTCTGGGAAGATGCCATCTCCATATGCTCATTACAGCCACATAAATCCCACCCCCTCACTTGCCTTGAGCAAGTAATTGTCTTTAAAAGCAAGCAAAATAATTATTTTTCCAACAGAGTTGTCATCATTAATTATGGCCAGGATAGCCAAGAAGGAGCTCATGCCTGGGCTTTTAAATGCTTGTAGCTAGTTAGCGTGGCTGTAACTTTACAGCTTTTTTTTTTGCAGTGTTAACATTAACATACTATGGCTTCATTAAATCAAGGCACTCACTGATGAGCTAAGCGATTCATTTGCAGAACACCAAGACTCTTCATGCTTATCTGTCCCACACCGAGAATGGGTTTTAAGGGCCGCACAGTTTATGCCTGCACTATGGGTACATTCAAGCAGCTCTGGCTGTATTCCTAAAGTCATATGTTTCAGTGAAGTAAGGATTCACAAACCACGAAGGCTGCAATTTACAGGAATTTGCCAGAAGTCCACTGAGTTACAGGCATATCACTACTCTACTGCTCACCTTTGTAAAGCCCTGTGGCTATAGTCTGTAAACATGTGATAGTAAATTCCTAAAGAGAAATAAAAATTAATGCAAACTTTTGGCTGGCTTCTGTACCTCTCACTGAACCAAGTCTCCCCCTGAAGTTGATGGGAATTTCCCTGCATAAAGACCACAGAATTTGGCCTACCTTCCTCTTCTAGTTTAAGGGGTGAGGGCGAGAAGCAACAGACCCTGTTTCACTAGGACATCTCGGTAGTTCTCTATTCTGCTTACCAGGGCTTGTTAAGCTGAAGACAGTGATGCGTTGAAAGGTCACTTGATACAGAAGATTATGATAGAGTGCGAAGTCCACTGAAAGTTTCCAGAAGGCATTCTTTATCTTAATTCATTTTTAAATGACATGTCTCTAAAATAACAGTGACTTTTGTTTGTCAACCAGCCTGCACAGATCTGGTTTCTGAATCACTGCCACCGCAGGGATTCACAAATCTCAGGTCAGCTGACCAAAATCATGAGACTGGCTTCCAACCAACAGGACTTTCTCATTATTATTTATCTTCTAGTTTCTAAGCCTTTACAGATCCTACTCAGTAGCTTTATTTTAAAGTATTTTTCAGTATTATTTTTCAGTAGCTTTATTTTAAAGCCACAAGCTGTTAAAAAAATAAAAAATACCTTTCTTTTTATTAATGAAAGCTACAAGTTTGACATAGTCATGGTATTCAGAATTAGGCTTTTTAAGGAAAGCACACACACAGTAAGACACAGCATGTGAATTCAGGCTTAAGTATTTCCTCCACCTGAGCAAGCAGCCTGTCTTTATGACCTTTGCAAAGCCAAAGCTCAAAGTAGGTAGATCCAGATTTTCTGAACAGTCCAGACTCAAGACTTTGCTTCAGGCTCCCTTGTAAATATGCTCAAGAATCCTTGCTCTCCCTCCTCAGGATCTCCACCTGCATCAGTCCAGCCCATGTCTCAGGCACAGCTGAGATGTACAGCAATGTACATCCTTCAGCTACGTCATTCTCCACCTGCTGCTAGGAGTTTTGAGGGCAAGTCCCATTTTCCTCTGAAGTGCGGTAACCTGTATCCCTACGTGATTGCTCCTATGGAATTTGAGAAAAATATGCTTGGGGGGGACACGGACAGACTAGCAGCTCTATAGCTTACGCTGTGTCCTTACAGCAAAGGTCCTTACATCACTTTGTGTGGATCCCACAACTGACGGCAGGTCAGCACAGTGGGGAGAAGTGCCATGCATTTGCAATAAAAACTTTGCATATAGATAAGAGGGCAATTTGAGATGACCTTGAATATCCTGCAGAAAGACACACTCTTCCATGGGGACATGCTCTGAACACCAGGGACATTTTGATTTTCTCTTATAAGTCTGCTGCTGCTTTAACATGGACTTGAGGGGCCACAGAGCCACTGCTCCCACAGGGAAAGGAGACTTTGCACCTGGGTCACAGTGCAGGGCCATGGGAAACCCCACAGACTTGTTACACTTTGCTTAGTACACTTTGGAAGTGGAATACATGAAATTATGTAGGTGCCTAAAACCAAATGAGGACATAAATATATCTATTGCACTAGCAAAGAATGGCTCAAAATGGAACTGATTCAGTAGTGTACTTTTAGTGGTGGAACTGAGTACAAAGCATAGTTTTAGCGACACACTAGGTGAAAGGATTGGATAATCACTGCAAACCTGCAAGTATTAAGAGAGCAGGGAATAAGCCTTTGCTTACGTCTTCAGCACAGGAAATAGGTGCAATCCTGCTCCTAGCCCTCCTGTGTTTAGCACAGCCATCTCTACTCTCAGCCCCAAACAGGATAATGAAAACAAAAAGAACAGGGATATGGGAGCTGAACAAAAAGACCGCACGTGCAACATAAGCTAGCAGCACAGGTTCTGTGGGGATAGCTTCATCCTGCTGCTCCACAGCCACAAACCCCTGAGAATAACCCTCCAGTGCCGTGCAGCCTCACTGCATCCTCCAGCACTGCTGGTAACCGGGAGTCAGAACCTCGCCCCATGTGTGCAATCAAGAGGATGAAAGCCCCAGGCAGCAGTTAAGAGAAAAGCTTTTTTTTTTTTTCTCCTCTCCCTGAAGTGAGCTGTGATTTTCATCCCCATTGCACAATTGCCACTCCACAGTCCCTCAAGCATACATAATGCAACACAGTGATGCCAGCCTCACCATGCAAACCACCCCGGGCTTTTATAGGAGCAAGGGAAAAGACAGGAATAAATAGTAAAATGCAAATCAACCACATACTGAATTTCAAAGCTGCCTTTAATTACAATTTCTTCCTGTTTTCCCGGGTGTTGTAAGCACTGCTCTAAGCGAGCCACCCTGGTAAACAGAGTCGTGATCATCTTGTTAAGCTCATTCAAGTACTTTGTGTTTTTCTTGACAATTCAATGTCTTCAAAGCTGAAATCTAGGCTACAGCCAGACTGAAGCATCAAGGTACCAACAATACCTTCAGTGTTTGTATTTTCCCATCCCTCCACCGGGCAGGAGACTGAGACTGAACTTCTCTCTTTCATGTAAAAGCATGAGGAAACCAACAGTGCAGGCTCCCAGCCTAACCCAAGGATATGCCTTCTTTAAAGGCTACGCCACTGCTCTCCTGTGACCTGCATCCCTCCAGTGCTGAGCCTAGGTCAGGACCCTTTCTGTTCAGATGGTTCTTCCTCAGAGCAGCGACCCAACAGTTAGCTTTGTTTTCCCTTTCTCTCCACCAGAGCTGAGAGCAGGACAACACCCTCTCTTCGGAGCACACAATGACAATAGTAATTGTCCCAGCTATAGAACAGGCTGCTTTAGTCAAACAAAAGCTGCCTTTATTTCAAGGTGCAGCAGGGGAAATAAATACAGTCATGATACTGGGCCAGATTCTCAGCAAGTAGAAGTCAATCAGCTCTAATGAGGTCAGGAAAGCCTAATTTATCCTCAGATAAGGATCTGGCCCCATTTCTTTCCTGTGCATAACCACAGGTGAGGGCATCAGGCCCATGAGCTGAGCTCCAGGGCTCCATTTCCACCAGGAGTATTCCCAGGAATGATGGAGGGATGGCAGCACGGACTGAAGAAGCACTCTAGTATGCCTACAGCTTAGATTAACAAAGCTGCAGACCTACCACCACAACTTATCCCATAGTTCACACTAAGCAAAAACCTCCCATGACACTGGATAACTGATACCTAACAGCAGGCAGTTTCTGTAAGACAGCTGCATTGATCAGAGACCACCTCTGTTTTCACCCTTGACCAGTACGGAGTATCGTAATGTAACAGTGAGCTTCAGACTGGTTCAAGCAGAGTAATTTAACTGGACTGCTTCCTGTGGAAGCATCTCCACAACAGAGCAGAAGAAATGAAAGCTTTGTTACTGGGGGGTGAGAGTATTTCAAGGAGGTTGGAACTGTTCCTTTATTTCAGCGCAGATGGGTTTGACAAAAAAAACCAACACTTTAAAATATTACATTTTACATAAATTTGAACTTTTTTTTGCTGGTATATGTTTCTCATCTAAAAGCTAGTATACAGCAAAATAAAAGCTTAAACAAAAGCAATAAGTATAAAGCTAAATGAAAAACATTTGGTTTACAAGTCAGCAAACTGTCTTGGGATGACCCAGAATGATTTTTTTTGTTGTTGCGTTGCTGAAAAATAACATGAACTTCTCTAATTTTCCCTAGGAAGCCTAAACCCATATCTTTTCCTGAACTTTTTCCCCAAAGATTATTATTTTCCTAGAAAAAAAAATGTAGGGAAGTCAAAAAAAAGAAAAGAATTTTGGTTTTTCTCAATGGTCTCTGGATCAAGCCCTAAGAGTTTTGCTCTGTTCAGGAAAGACCCTGCAGCTGACAGTGCTAAAGGTGCTCTGACAGCTCCTTTCCCAGTAGAGTACGAGATGGAGAACAGGAGATATTTGCAGTCTCTGTGCTTTGAACTGCTTTGATCCATCAACACCTACCAGCTGAACCTTCCACACTGCTAGCCTCACTGATAAGGACTGTCAGCATCTTGGTCAGTCCTCTAGTGTAGACAGGTCCATAGGTGTGACAAGTCCAAGTCTGCTTTACTTTGCTTTATTCATTCATCCCTAGGCAGTGAAAGTCTTTTCACTTTTCATGTTAAATATGATAAATGAAAAGCTTGATTTACTACATGTGAATTCACCATCATTTTGCTTTAAATTGCATTCAACTCCTCCAAGCTCTCTCCCCCATTGCATGGCAGAAAACCATACCCATATACCTGGAGCCAATGCACTCAGAACCGTTTGAGAAGCCAGAAACTGAGATGTTACCTCTGAAACCCACCAATGGTGATGCAAATATCCTCATCTAACATATTAAGATGCTTTGTATGCAAGTGATAAGCAAGAAACATCCAGGTATCATGCTTAGCCACCTTGTCACCCCAAACCACCAATGGCAGCACGATAAATGTCAATCTCAGAGCAGGGACAACCATTCCCTACAGCTGCCAAAAATGATGTTTTTCTACCCTCTTCATTTAGATTCTTTGCATTGCCATTTCTTTCCCCTTCCTCCAGTATAAATATACAGCAAGGTTTCAGAGTGCAGCACTAGGATGTCTGTATCTTCAGTCCTGCCACTCACGGCTCTGAGCCATAGTTGGCTATTTTTAGGAGCTCTGAACATGCTGCTGCAGCCAAAGTGTGAGAACCCTTTCTGAAGTCTTCTTGCCTCCTTAGATCTTTTTTGATATGCTAGCTAGAATGACAATGAGTAGTACACTAGGTGAGAATGCTTCAGACTTCCTATTTTGATTGTGTAAAGCAGCTGACAGTCCAAAACACACACACCATGGTGCATCGCCAATCCACTACATGTGGTCATGGAGCCCGTACGGAAGCCAGTGCTCAGACACAGCTGCTGTTCCTGAAACTGTCCACAGCACTGACATGAAAGCAGTGGGGAACGATTGCTCTGGATCAGAACATCAAGCTTAAGCAACCAGGTAACACACTGAGAACAAGGGCTGGGGTTAAAACTGACATTGCCCAACTTTTCTGTCTCCAACCCTGTTGCTTAAACGCAGCATTTTGAGTTATTGCTATGCTGGAAACATTGCTTCCTTGTGGCTGCCCTGCATTAGCCATTGTAAGACTCTTCAGTTGCCCATAACTTTGCCAGAAACCTACCCATGTGCAGAGGGCTGCGTCTCCCAGCTGGCTGGCTAGCCCTGGGCAATGAGGGCTGCCTCACCTGGTAAGGATCTAGGATCTGCCGTTCCCACACAGTCCTGATGGCTGCCCAAATTGTTCTGCCCCAGTGGGAAGGAGTCAAGTGCAGAGAGCCTGGCTGGGTCTGCCAAGGCAGGAGAGGTGGAGAGGGCAGACCACCTCTGCAACCCATCCTTTAGAGATGGCAATGTGAGCAAGAAATCGAGCCTTCTCACCTGCTGCTCCTCTCAATCAGCTCTCAGGTCTTTCCTGCTGTCTTCTAAAGCACCAGCTTTTTCCTCAGCATTTTCCTCTACAGCTATTCCCACAAGTGACTTCTCAAGGCCCGTGGCTTATTCCCAGTCTGGGAAGGCTGGAAGATCTGCCTGGTGTTTGGCCCACTCCAGGGCCCCACTAAACCCAGCTGAGGCTGCTGGTTGGGCCTGCCCGATCTAGCACAAGGCTAGCACGATAACTGGGCTCCCCCATTTTGCTGTGATGATCCGCACACATAACACTGCATTTGCTGTATGGACACTAAACTGTTCTAGGCCCTGCACTAACCCTGCCATAAAGGAGAATCTTGAGTTGGCAGTTCCTCTGAACACCAGGATCAAGCTCACATTCCCATTAAGTGCAAAATCTCCAGCTAATTATAAAGCTTAACATCATCATCATCTGTATTTTTACAAGGAGGCACAAAAGGAAAGAGGAATAATCCGTCATTACTGGCCTGAGACAGACCCTTCATCCAAGCAGAAATATAAATAGTAGGAAGAGGACTAATCACTACTCAACAGGAGATGGGAAACATTTCAGAGGCAGTGTTGGCTTACAAAGGGCAAAGCACTCCAGACAAAACAGACTGGTTTGCTACAAGAAGACTGGAAAATAAGCAGAGGGAAAAAAATGCAGCTGGGACAACATGATTGGAGCTCACTCGAGTACCATATCCCACAGCTCCTAAATTCCTAATAGCAGTAACTCACATTGTCTGGAAAACAAACTGTCACAGGACTCTAAACTACCAGAAGGGCTCCTTGAGAAGGTGCACTCCCAGCACACTGCACTAGAGCAGCGCTGCGTGGAGCCAGCAGCAGAGCAGGAGGGGCTGAAGGGCCGGCCAGTTCTGCACTCAGCTGGAACACGGCTTCGTTCCCTTGCTGTAGCTCCCCACACGTGAAATGGAGAAGATGACAACTTCCTATTTCTGTCTTGCTTAACATGGCAGAGGTTCCACATCAATTAATGCTGGCTCTGTGAGCTACAGAATCACTTAACAAGGCATGACTGAGCTAGATCAGGCATGGACACAATCACATTTCTGTCAAATTAGCAAGAGCAGAGTAGAGTTTACATCAGCTTTATGCCAGCTGCAAGAAACAAGATGCCCAATCCAACATAAAATTGGAATGATATAAGCGGGCCATATCAGTGTTAAAATAAGGCTTGCTGGTTTAAAACCTTTGGGGGGGGGAAGAAAGAGGTGTTTTGGTGGTAGGGTTTTTTGATAAGTTTGAACCATCAAAATGAATTTATATCAGAACAGTGCTTGTATCATATGGCTACAACTTTGATACCAGCAGCTCTAAAATCATATTAAATTCCTGAAACATTGAGTCTCTCTTCACAATACATGCAGTAAGAGGTTCTAGTCACAGCTGTGCTTCTGGTGTCCTATCTACGTTTTTGTTTGCGTTAAGGTCTACTCTATTTAGAAGCATCCATCACTTCTCTCTCCCTCGAGAATACACCTTGTAATGTTTTATTTAGTGTTCAGATAATCAGAATCACAGAATCATCTAGGTTGGAAGAGACCTCCAAGATCACCTAGTCCAACCTCTGACCTAACACTAACAAGTCCTCCACTAAACCATATCACTAAGTTCAACATCTAAACGTCTCAAAGACCTCCAAGGATGGTGACTCAACCACTTCCCTGAGCAGCCTTTTCCAATGCCTAACAACCCTTTCAGTGAAGAAGTTCTCCCTAATATCCAACCTAAACCTCCCCTGGTGCAACTTTAGCCCATTCCCCCTCGTCCTGTCACCAGGCACGTGGGAGAATAGACCAACCCCTACCTTGCTACAGCAATAGTATCTCTATAAATATCGAGATAAATATCAATCTCTATAAATAGAGATAATAATATCTCTATAAAGATTGGTAAGTAGAAAAGTATTAAGAGCATGTGAAGATAGTCACAGTGCTGCAAGCTGCAGTGACAGAAGTAGAACAAAGAATGCTAGATTGGTTACAAAGACAGAAATAGCCACGGGAGATATGCACAGCCCATTAAAAACAACGTATTATGTGAAAACAATGCATACGTTATGGAAAAATGAATCCTGGCAACAATAAGAGATGACAGAGAACGGCTAATTAGGAAGGAATTTGTATGTGATAAAAGCAGTAAAGAAAGTACTATTTAGGCTGCGAAATAGTAGACCTCACAGCATCAACCCCCTCCCAACATGTTACATTGCTCTGTGAACCTGCGTGCTGTCACAGCTATGCGCTGTAGGCCCAGCTCAACACCTTCCCAGACTTACGGCCGGGACTCTTTCCTTGCCATTTGTGCCTGAATTAACTGATTTTTGTTAAATTGCAAGAAGCTTGATTTCTGTGAAAATCAGACGTCTGTTGAAGTTTGTTTTCAACAGAATTATCAGCTGACTAGGACTGGAGATCCAAGACCCACCCCCCGCCCCCCCCACTGCAGGGGTATAGGCTAGAGACAGAGCTGCCAGCAAAAGGAGAGGCTGTGACATGCTGGGCAGAACATGGACACAGCACCCCCCAGCCTTAATCCCATCCCCAAACTCAATACACCACCACCATACAGACAGTGATTCAATGCCCCATCACTCAACCTCATTGCCTCAGCCCTGTTTCCTTATTTCCAACAAGGATTTAAAAAAAAAGCATTTAAGGAAAAAGAAGGCAGGCTCTTACAGCATTCTGATGGTTACTTTTTAGGAATAGCACCTTGCCCAGCTACTGGAACCTTCCCTAGGGCTCAGAGCTTTTCCCAATATTTTGGTAGTGGTTTTCTTGGTGTTTTGCAAGAATAAAAAAAAAAAGGACTGAAGCACTGAAGCTACCAGTAACCACTCTGCTCAGCAGATGTGAAGCTTAAAGAAGAGTCATGCAGGAGCCTGGCTTGCTGGCGGGCTTGCTTTCACAACAGAGGAGCACAGATCATTTGAGTGGTGACACTGGTCACAACTCTACAGGTGACTGCAAGACCCCTTCTGTGGTGAAAGTAGAGACTGAATCTTTGTTACATACGGAAAAATGTAACATCTCATCTTCAAGCTTAGAGCCTTCTAGCTTAGACGCTATAAATGTTCTGGTAATTGGCTAAGTGAATCTAATTTTTTCTTCATAAGAGAATCAATAGAGCTTGGTCCCTTAAGAAAAAACCTATTTCCATACTTGTTTTCATTTTGACAGATTTCTTATACCAAGCTCCACATAATCTTTTGAATACTACCTACGAAAAAGCAATTTTACTGTGAAAGCATTACTGGCTGTTCTGTTATTATACAGCACATACGCAGGCTAACGTAAAGCAGTTGGGTAAGGCTATCTTTAGTTCCTGCAAGATTTCTCCCATCATGAGCAACTGGGGTTGCATTCTGGGCTTACACAAAATGCAGCACCGCAGGAAACCAACAGAACAGACCGATAATGATTCAACGTGGAATCCATCTTTTCCCCAACTCTGACTCCCTTCCCACTTTCAGATACCTCCCCTACCTCCCATCTTCTCTCTGCCTGCAGGGAACCCTTGCTGGAAGCCACAACAACAGTTTCTTGCCTCTATAGCCTCTCCGGTTGGATTGGTGTTATTAGCAGAGAGGCACAGATACTTCCTAATCAACTTTATTAAAACAGTTCATTACAACATGTACACACCACTTGCATGTTTATGACAGAAAAGGAACCTCTAAGGCTCAATTCCTACAATATTAGCAAATTAACGTGGCTCAATAAACAAATCTGTTTGTCTTAGGAAAAGCAAGATTCTCTCTTGGGTCACTGTTAAAGAGACTGACTCACCTTCTTCCTGCTGGCTTAAGTCTATGTCTACTCCAGCCTCCTGTTCTAGCAGCCTTACTCCATCTACGTACCTCATTGCTTCTGAGTAGATCCTACTTTCACAGTATCATTGTACAGTAAAGAACTCAAATCACTACTGATGCCTATGGCTTCGCTAGATAAGGATTTTTTCCTTCTCTGTACCTCAAAACTTTATTTCATAGCATTTGTCCCAAACTCTCTTGGCAGCCATTATGTCTAATCTCAGTGAAAATCCCTTATAGTCAATTCCTTTCATCCCTCTCCCTTATGTGTTTATATTAGATACATTTGTCAATTTTTAACTCTATAAGGAAATACATCTCAGTTTTAAGAGCTGTGTTGATCACTGTACTCCACTGAGCCAGGAAGGAGCGCTTCTTCCAAGAGACACAACTTATCTGTTGAGAGGCCAGTGCTAAGCACGCTCTGCCTGCTGTCTGGATGGACAACAGCTCTGCCTTGTCATGCCCACAGGCCATCGCCATTGCAGAAACTAATGAGACAGTTAACATTTCTTCCCAAATAGCTCTAAAACTGAATTCCTCCTTAAGTTACAAATAGCAGGAAGTTGCTGGATCTTCTCAAAAGCTATTTAAAATATATGTGGATGAATGCTAATATTTGTTGAGAAGTAAATAGATTCTTTCATCCTAATGTCTCTTTCGTACTCTGATACTTTCAGGGTAGCTGGCAAGCCTAACAAAACTTTCCATTCCCATAGGTGTGGCTTTTCTTTGCCTGAATTGGCAAAGAAAATCTGCTTTATAACGTCAGCAGCCAAGCACAGGAATTGTGGATAGCCAAGAAGCAACAAGGTTGCCTCTGCCAAATTGCATGGTCAGCTTTACGAGCTGGCAATTCGGAGTGTCAAGACAACTCTCAGCAGGAAGCATGAACACACAGCACACTATGGAGGGTGCACAACAGATCCACAGGCTTCAGGCCCCTCCACCCTTCTCGAGTTCGTCTTTTGTTGTCATCTATTCAGGTTCGCCAGCAGTAGACAAAGCATAACAGGAACAGCCTCTGAATGATGTAGGCAACCACATCCATAGATGCCATTCACCTGTTTACTGTAGCCAGCAATTGTCAAGGATTTGCAGGCATGCAGGGTTGCAGAAACAGATCCAGGGCACATCAAGAGATAGTTTCAAATTTTTCCTCAGAACAATCCCCTCCAATCCCCAAAACCACTTTGGATCAGCAAAAATCCCTTTGCCTTAGTCTGAAATTTGTCCTTTACAGGTGAAAAAAAAAAACCACCCATATAATTTCTGCCCACTCCAAGAGACACAGAAAACATTCTAAAATGAAATTGTCTCCCCTGATCTTTTAACAAAAATTTTCCTAACTTGCAGCAATCCACTGAGTAATTTCAGTCTTCACAATTTTTTCCCATACCTTTAGCTTTTTATTTACCAAAAATGTGCGCATCCAACTCTAATGATAGATGTTCTTTTTGATGACAAAAAGACACGTGAAGACATGGGTGCACAGCAAGAAATCTTAGCAATGGCACTTGGCTTGCCCTGCTCCCAACTCTTGTGCTCAAAGGGATACCTGCACTGAAAAGAACAGCAATTACATGGGCAGAGCACTTCAAATTGAGACCCAAAAAAAACCCAGCTTGAGTCATCTCATTCACTAACCAGATCTGAAAACACTCTTGTTGCAAGCAAGTCCCTAAAAGCTCCTCAATGATGTGGGGCAGCATTGGGATTAAAACCTGGCAGGGAGCTATCTCCTGGAGTCAGCAATCTAACCCCTCTATCCACCCCAGCTTCCTTGCTTCCATCTCAGCTGTCTCATGATCCTCAAGCACTGGAAATAGAGTGGGAATAGCTGAAAGAGAATGAAAAATAAATGAAGTGACCTCTATTAATAACAGCTGAGGGGAATGAATGAGACAGACCGGGTCAGGGCCAGGAGAGTGAGAAAGGGCAGGCTGGGCCTTGGCATGCCAACAAGGGCTTAACATTCTGAGAAAGAAACTTGGAATTAAATACACTTTAAAAATAAACCCCAGTCATTTCTGAATTTCTCTCATGGATGCAGTTGCAATTCTGAACCTCTGCCCACAGCAATGTATCTGGCTTTCGGCCAAAGGTTTTAAAGTCAGTGATCTTTTTTTCCCCTCCTCCCTAGCTGTACATAATTTTTATGCATTCCCACAGCTGTGAAAGAAATGATAGCTAGGGGGAAGCAGTGCTTGGGCACTCAGGGACTGCTCTCTCACATCTGCTAACAGCTGGAATTCCTCATAGGCTTTGGCACAATCCATTGCTATTGCCTTGGCTGCCGGGCTGCCCTTCGAATGGGCACAGCTATCTGAACAGATCGGGATTATTTCTAATTAGGCAAATACTGGATTTTTCCATAAGCTAACATGAAAACAAGGCAGCTGTTTCCAAGTGAAAAAGAGTGGCAAGTCTATTTGGAGCTGAGGACCATAATTCAGGCAAATGAATAGTCTGTTACAGATTTCAGTTTATGAAGCACAAGCTGCACCTCATCGCCATTTTCCTTACTCACATGCCCCTTACCTCACAAAACTAACTCCATTGACAACTTCACTTTGGGGCAGTAGAGTTGCTGAGCTCGTGTGAGCTGCTCTTGGAGAGACAAGGAAAGCAGCCAGCATTCCCAGTGGTCTCCCACCTGCCCAGCTTTTTAGCACGGGAACTACCTGAGCTTCACAGTCTGTAGTGGCTCTCAGACCTCCTGCCTGATTTAAAACCAAAACAGAAAGCAACTCGGTGGTGCTCAACCACTCACTTGGGATGGGACAAATCGCCTCTTCCAGAAGCCCTTAAGCATTGTACCCCCCTCAAACTTTCATCAGGTAGTTAGAGATCTATCCCATGCCAGGTTTGTGTCACTCGATGGTGACAGGTGACATCCTGCAATGGGATTTGGACATACAGATTCAGATGCAGATACTCCATTATTCCATGCACATTCCAACACATCACTAGATGTGCCCTCATTGCATGCATAGGAATGCATATTAGAAAATTTCACACACCTGAAAGACTTCCTTTTTAAAAAAAAAAAATACTGGGAAAAATCTGTAGTGCCTCTGGGTAGGAACACAGCAGGGACAGGACTACCAGAGTAATTCATCTAGACCTCGACCCACTTCCTGCCCACATCTGAAGAACCACCAACAAATAGGGTGGTAGGGGAATGTTCTGGCCTGCATGGTGTATGCCTGGCATCCCTGGATTAATCTTTTTGAAACCTCAGGCTGTCCTGACAGTTTTAAGAAGCTGTAAATACAGGATGAAATGCCCTAAATGAATATGCCTGTCTAAACTGCAAAGATTTTTACTTTGACTAAAGACATTTTTTTCCTCAGTGTTGAGGAAGTAACTGAATTTAACTTGCTTGTTTACATGCCACTGCCACTGTGCAATTTACCCTTCAGATTATGCCTCAAACTTCGCTTCTCTCCATTTAGTTTATGAACTCAATGCCAAGATGCACCAAGGAATGGCTAATAACAGCACTGAAAGAGCTGGCACTGATGCCACAGCTAAAGTTTCAGCCATAACACAACGCCACTGTGCTGTATCGCTCTAAAATACAGAGCTGTAGTAGGAATATAGTCACAGTAGTGACTGAAGGTGTTCACCAAGGGCTAAGAGCTGTCTAAACACGCAGCTGGCAGTCTCTACTGTCTACTAGATAGAGGTAACAACTGGTTGAGACAAACAACAACTAAAAATAGTCTAAAGAGGGAGTGGTAGCTAATGAGGATGTGCGTGGCATTATTAGACCACAAGAAGAGATGGTCCATGCCCTGCAGAGCTTATCATCACAACAAAGCAGAGAACAGGCAGGCAGGGAACTGCACGCAGACAAAGGGAGCAGTGTGTTCATAGTCACACAATAGGCATCCGTAGAGCCAGGAGCAGGAACTCATATTGCTCCCTTCTCTGCATCATACACTATCCCCTACCCACAGCGTGAACCCCTGCCACACAAACACAGATTCCCAGCAGGTTTACTTGCTGCTTTATATTCCACCTACTTCAGATGAGCAGAGAAGCATGTGCAATTAACTTCTGCAAATGTCTTTTGTGGACTCTGCGAGTTAATCGCTATACAAGCAGGTTGGAAGTTGTCTGTTAAACTTACGTACCAAAGCAGAAAAAGAAAAATAAATACTGTGAGATGAAATGACTCCATGAGACATCTATCATAACAGCACCTCTGCAGCAAGGAGAAGTAAAACAAAGAGCAGCTTTAGGCTAGCTATTTTTTGACTTGGAAGTGCTAATTCTTACAGTGTTAACATTCAATCAGTTGTGTGGTGGGTTTAAAAAAAATAAAAGGAACCCAGAAAATGCTACCTCTGAAAGCCAGCTGAAAAGCTGAACATGGGGTAAAACCAAAACTGATAGGGGAAAGAGCTTACAATGCAAAAATCCCATTACAAAACACTTAGAGCTTGTCAATATTCACTTCTACAGAGATTTAACTAAATTGGCATGAAAACCAATGCAGTTAAATAGATGTAACCCGTCAGCAAAACTACAGTCAGAGTACATTAAAAGTATATCAGCATGACTTGCTTGGATAGTGAATTAACTAAAATCAATATCTATTTAGTTAAATGGGTTTAGTAATAGAGTGCCAGCCCCAACCAAATATAAACAACGCTGAGTTCTAACCATTGACAATATTTCTTCCCTGGGCTCCAAGCCCCCATCCCAGCACTACGACAGACTCACTGAATAAATTAGCTTGTGAGTTTGATTCATAAAGTCTTAGCAACGTACATCTGAAGCTGAGATATAACAACTCATGGAAGACCCACTAGGCAATGTGCACGCGGCAAAGTTTGGCTAGACTTTTGCCATCTCTAGCACCCGTGCTTCCCAATAAATAAGGGCATAGCAATAGGAGGAGCTCCAAAAATCTCCCTATCCCTTTGTGGGGTCTAAAATGAAGATACAAGGCAGAACTGTCACAGTGCAGTTTCCTCTTTCTGGCATTTCTCATGTGCTCCCTCTTGTGGCAAAGACAGACTGACTTTTTTCCTTCAAAAAGCTCCTAAACTTCCAATATAGTCTTTGCTACCTTCTATTACATAAGAACTTCAAAATGTCACTCAAAGATCACGCGTGTAGTCTTCATTTTTGCTGCTGACGTTGTAGTACCCAGTCTGCATCTGGCAGGACACCAATGCCTAGTGCCAGGACAGTAAGCAAGGACAATGTCTGCGTTGTGTGAAACTGTTGCACAGCTGTATGTCTGACACACAAAGGTTCACAACACACCTCAACATGGAACCATGGAAGATTATTTAGGACTTATTAAAAAAAAAAAAAAGAAAGAAAAGAAAAGAAAGAAACCCAGAAGACTATAGCTTTCTGATTCAGACTGTACAGCTCCAGGAAAGTGAAGTATTTTCAGTTGTAATAGTGACACATGAACCAAAGTGCTGATACCAGAACTCTGAGTTCCTATATTACCTTTTTTATAGCCGTGTTTTACACCACTTCCTTGGATACTCATATTTGCCCCAGGATACTGCTCTGTAAACAGTACTCACTATCATATAAATCTCATCCCCTTGTAAGCTTTTCTATCTTTGGCAGGAATGAGATTTAATGATGTGTAAAAGCAGCAGCAGGTGGCTAAAGATACTAGGAAGGTGGGAAAGAGGGACCAAAGGATGCTCTCTGTCTGCACTTGCAGAGAACAGACCAGAATACAAGAGTCCTTCTGTTGCCCTGCAACAAACAAAGCAAAGGATCCATGAAATGAATCCAGCCTCAGCATCCATTGCATCTCCGAGAAGGGGATTTTAAGAACCACGGCATGTCAACAGCTGTAACAGGAATGGTCTTTTCATGACATGCATTTCAAAAGAAGAATGAGTCTGTCCTCACAAAGGTTACATTACGCCTGCTCTGTTTCCCCTATTTTGGATTAGCTACATCCAATGTCAAGTCCCCTCGATTAGGCGCATTCATTAGTCAAGCTAATCCAACATGCCCTTGAAAACTGGAATTCAGAAACAAGGGTATCGCAGCAGGGACAGACGCATCTTTAAATGACTGCAACTGCCAACAGCCTACAGATGGCTGAATCAAGCCAATGACTGAAAATAAAGTTCATCCTTCAGGTCCTAGATGCAGTTTAGTCTCTAAAAGATAATATTTTTATGCTCAAGAACAAATTAACATGTTACTTTCAATGATAATTTTATTCTACTGTCCACAGCTTGCAGTTTATAGGTTTTACGCTAGGTGGAATTTTTTTCTTCTAAAAACCTAAATTATAACATTCAATTTCCTTCAAATGCTTTTGAAATGAGTAGCAAAGAGAAAGAAGGCAATCCAGTGTAAATAGAGCACTGAGAGCCATTGGCCAGATAAAGAATTTTGACTTAACCATGGAGATTCACTGAAAGAATTAAACAAAGCAGAGAAGAACAACATACCGCAGGCATAACTGCTTCATGCTTTCCTTCCTTTATATAAGGCATATGTGCGAAGTATTCAATTTGTTGATCTAAAGGTCTCCTATGAGACTGGAATGTCATTACAGGAGATGACCTTATATTCTGCACACACTGTGTAGGAAAGCTTCACTACAAGCAAACAGCATGAGAACCATATGAACAATAAACACTTTCATGACTGTCTGGACTTGCAACTTCTAACCTTAGATTGGCATCAGAGATCCTTAGGAAGATCTCTGTCCTACAGAAAAGCAAGGATTGTCCTTAAGGACAGCAGCAACCAGCCCAGCACAATGCTCGGAAGAGCTGTACTGCTGCAGCTTTTGGCTCCCAACATGGAGCAAGTGACACCAGAAAACCTGTGTCCTGTCTAACAGGCATGTAACTAAGAGGCGACCAGTCTGTTAGAAATCACAGTTGAAGCCTAACAAGACTTTAAGCCAGTTGCAAGAGAGGACCTCAGAGCAAACACAAATTTAACACCACAGGAACACTACCTGAAGGCAGCACCCTTCTTTCACTGTCACATAAAGACTACCTAATTTGTCACTTTGAACTAACCTTTAGCATAATTTTTGTAACCTCTCATTAGCTGAACCAGTTTGATCTAGAGAGTGCAAGCAGTGACTTCGGCATCCAAAAGCGACATGTACAGCACACTTATCCCTTCCAGGTGTCTTGTCTTCAACATCTCTTTTTGGCCTAACTTGGGCTAAAAGTCTTAACCTCTAGAGCAGAATGTATAAGGTGTTGTAGGGCCTGCAGAAATATTCCTCTATTTTCACCATTTTTCCAGAAATCAGCCCCTCAGCCCTCTGATCATGAAGCACTGCTGGGTCTGTTCAGTTCCCCACAGCAGCAGCTACTTGCATATAGGCAAAGCAGCCAGTCCATTAGGATAACATCAATATAATGACAGCTAGCACTCACATGGCACTTTAAATTACCCAGATGCAATAACTGATTAAGAAATTACAGAAACTATAAAGTAAGAGGAGGCCATACATTTTAAGTAGCCCGATACTTAGCACTGAAAACATGTTGGCTTTTCTTTTCCACAAACCCAACTGTGAAAGCGAAGGGAATGAGTATTTAGCAGCAGCAGAAGGGAACGCACCTCTTCCCTAATTGTGACAGTATAAAATCCACCTCCATTAGCAGACTGTGAGCAGGCCCACACCACCAAGCACCACCTTGCAGCACCAGGCTGACTTTGCTAGCAGAGCTCTTTACAACACTGTCAATACCACCAAGGGCTGAAAATGCTTCATGTGAAAAAAAAAAACCCGGAGCTTCACCGAAGCTATTTCAACTATCCCCATCCTAGGACACTTTAGATTAGCAGAATTTATGTACTGTCCTTAGATGGTGCCTCATTTCAGCAAGTAGCCGCTCTGGGGGAGCATCATTGTTATTAACCTTGACTTTCCTGGAAACAAGCCACTAAAAGGATAAAAACCAGACTATCCCTAGCCAAAGAAATCCAAATAGGCTCCCTAGTTCAAAGTGACTTTAAAACAAGCCATAGTAATAAAGATCAACACTACAGAGAGTGAGCCCATTCAAAATCAATGTCTACTTTTTTGGAATGCCTCCTGCATGTTTAGATGAGTCTGGAAAGATGTACATCACTACCTCCTCCATGCTGGGGCAACGTCTCCGTGTCCTCATATCACTGAGCAGTTACTGTAAGAAGTCTTGGCCTCAAAGAAACAGGCAACAACAGAGGTGGCTCTGGATGGTCCTACCATCAGGTC
Source organism: Cygnus olor (assembly GCF_009769625.2). Lineage (NCBI taxonomy): Eukaryota > Metazoa > Chordata > Aves > Anseriformes > Anatidae > Cygnus > Cygnus olor. Next base: position 19,160,307 of record NC_049175.1, read on the forward strand.
AGCACGTTTCTGCAGCTACCAGCCCTGCTCTAGAGGTCTGCACAGTTAGGGGAGACTCATTAACATACCATTACATGGCCTTCAGCTTACACATTTTCCTTTGTATGCCCACCAGAGAGAGAGACACATCTATAAGCTATCATACCTCAGTAGTTTAAGATGCACCAAGTTGATAGCCAGCGATCACAAAGCTTTCTTTGCTCTGAAGACAACCAGATCCAACTTTCTGCCAAGAGCAACGACCTGTGGGAGAGAGTTGGATTCTACCCTACCCCCAAAACCACCATCTTTCTTTACCATGCCATTCTGCAGAGAAAACCCTCCAACACATTCAGAGGAACAACAGAGACTTCACATGCTTTTATAAATTCTCTGTTTGTGCTTGCAGAGGCTATACAAGGAAGCTTCTTTCTCCCTTTGTTTTGGACAAAACAATGGATAAAAATAGAGGTGCGCTCAAATTTTAAGCATACCCATCAATTTGTAGAAAAAGAATGTCTGCTTTGATGCTGCCACACATCTATAGAAGGTATAGAAATGCCAGTACCAGTGACAGAAAAAGCCATTACCACAGCTCATTTGGGGTATAAGCTGGTTCTATGCCATTCTTCACATGCTGCAAAAAATTAACCAATGTTTGGCTTCCCCTGCCCTTCCTTCTGACATTCATCCTCACCTAGTGATGCAGAAAGCACAAGGTAATTTTTTTTTTAAAGTCATTTCTGAAAGCTCTCATGGCTGCTGAATTCTGTATGGCAACCAGGACTAGCTCAGCACACACCTCACAAAACATTAAGAGGTAGTAATTATGAAACTCCCTGAGGAGAAGCCCCTGACGGACACCTCAGTTGAAAGCTATTACCTAGTTCTTACAGATTACAATTAGCAACCAGGGTTTGGAACAGAACAACAGGGCTGCCAGAATAGAAACTACTGGGACTATTCCTCAGAGAGCTGACTGGGCAGGGCACAACACGCTGACACTGGACACAGATATCATAACTCACCGACCCCTCCTCAGGAGAAACCTATACAAGAAAATCATGCCTGCCCTATTACACCTTAAAGGAGATGCTCCTTTCTATGACTATTTTTAAATCAGATTACCAGGCCTCAGAACCCTGGCTTTGATGATGACAGAGACATTTATTCACATAAAGAATATTCGCTATAGAATCAGTATTGAACACTAGGCACAGCTGAAGGCACACGTCTTTTAGGAAACCACTAAAATATCAACCCCCCAGTGTGAATAACGCACTTGCTGCTGAGACTGCCACATCCTCCCAACCTGTCATCAAGCCATACTGTCTCACTGGGAGTCAGGCAGTAATAACTGGCAACTGCTGTCTTAACAACGGCTTTCGCTTAAGACTGACCAAAGATAAATCCATCTACCGTGCTACTAAATGACACAGGTTTGGACCAGAAAGCTCTGCCCCCTGGGACGATGAATATAGCATCCCAAAGCTCTGTGGCTCACACAGAAGGCTAAGAGCAGCAAAGGTTTTGTCAAGAAGCTGCATGCACAGATCATTCTGTGCCCCGCACAGCAGTACTGCTCTGTTCTAACACCGCACTGATGCAATTAGATTGCAAGTAGCAAAAAGAAAAGAGGGGAAGCAAAAACCACTGCGCTATAAGCCTCTGGATCTGTTTTCAACTATATTCTGTGCCTTATCCAGCTCACCCAGTGGCATTGCCTTCATGGATTGCCACCTACCCTGGTGGTATTAAATTATTGCATGTTACACCTTAACCCAGAAAGGATTTTTTTATGCACAGTATGAAGGAAATTAAAACCTGAACAAAAGCAAATTATTTCAGGAGGTTTTCACTTCAATACAAAACTTTCTCAGCATTCCAGGACAAAAGAACACCAAGACCCCTGGAGCATTATTGCTATTTAAGAAGAAATGTTTCAGTATATTTAATTTAATCAAAACTTATCCCACATATTCACCCTGTGAATGAACAGTCTGTGCACCTTTTGATTCTTGAAGACAGCAAAGAGACTTGTTTAGATTAGTCTACAGAAGTTTTCATTGACTTCTCTTTCCTTTGGGGGTTCTGCATTCCTTCTGCAACTGAGCAGACAGAAACAAACCTGCATTGTGATCCAGCAAAGCATAAGGTTAAGACATCTATCAGCACTGCATTTAAGCACATTTTACTGGACAGACTATGTAATGTTGATTTATTCTGGATGACAAGAGTCCCAAGTTTTCTCCCACACTTTGCTAAGGGCATGTCACCCAACTTTCAGTGGGTCACTTAGGTCTTGATTTTTCAGAGCTGCCATGCCCTCAATACCTCCCACTGACTTCAGAGGGCATTCTGAACTCCGCATTTCTGAAGGTCAGTCCCTTAATTTCTCAGCAACCTCATCTGTAACACAGGAATAGACAAGACCTGCACTCCATCTGAATTATTTCTGACCATGGGCAAAAGACTGTAAAAATGTGAAGCATCATATATTTTCTACCTTTACTTTGCTATGAAACAATGGAGCAGTCGACAACTGCAGATTTACAGCTGTTGCAGGAGGTCTCTTCAAGCAAAGCAGCTCTGAAAATTTAAGTCATTGTTCAAGCTGCCCATGCCAGGAAATTCACCAGTAATTGTAGGGCAACCACTAGAGTTAAAGTTTGCCACAAAATAGGTCCTGCTGGAACCTGAATCTGAACTACACCAGGTGATGACATTTGGGTGGTGCTCAGTGTTAGTGAAGCTACCTAGACAAGTCTCAGACTTGGTGGTTCGCATATCATCCAGTGCTCGGTATTTAGCTGCACTGCCATAATCATGGACTCAAAACCAGACTTCTCTTTGAAGAATTATTGCCCATTAGTGAATCTGAGAAACCATACTCCCTGGCTCAAATCCCAGCTGAACTTTCTCCTACAGTCATGACCAGGGACCAAATTACATACTTGGTCTCTGCCTCTGTTTTCCGTTCTGTAAAATACAGACATTGCATTTGTAGAAATTGAACTATTTTTACTGAACTCCAGCTGACAGAAGACAAGAGGAGTCGAAGTCTCCTGTACTTCCACAAACAGCCAGGCTGCATTTAGGCAACACCAGGTTAACACTGTTCAGCAGAGCCACCTCTCCAAGAACAGTGAATAGCAAGCAACACTTTCACTATCACTGCAGCTGCAGTGGCTTCAAGGACAAAAACTGCTCTTTCAAAAAAAAAAAAGTTATGAATTCCCTGAGGAGCCAGGAAGGGCCAGTGGAGGAAGGGACACAGTTCAGTAAACAGGAGCACGTGTTCCCCTTGTGCCACCATGGGAAAAAAGGGCTTCTGAGGCAAACTAAGAAAAAAGAATGAAGAAAGCACCAAAAAATTATAACTTGAAAGAACTGTAAATTCCTAGTACTAGTAAGGCTATCCAGAATGATTTCACTATAACAACAGACATTTGGCAGAAATATTAAACCATCTTTTCCAGAGCTTAAGTTATCTCTAGCTATTTAAAAAAACATGATAAAACGTAGTGTAGGGGTAGATTAGCTCCCACCTGCTGCTGCAGAGCCCATTCACTTCAGAGACATCTGGTGCTAGCCACTGTCAGAGACAGAATACCAGACCTTGGGTCAGATCCAGTCTAGCAACTGCTACATTCTCAGGAAAAAGAAAACAACAGACTTAGATAATTCGATAATTAACAGCTCAGCAAGGGTTCTGTCCAGGGAAACTGAACTGACAGGGAAAACAAGCCTTGATCATGCTTTGTTTTACCCATTGTCAGAGAAAGGCTACTCCTGCAGAGATTTTTTTCAAGTATGATTTTCCTTCTGTTTCAGATAATTCAGAAAGTAGTGCTGAGAGCATGAGATACGAGGGGAGTAAAACAACTTCGAAATCATGCCCAGAAATCACAGCGCACTTTACTTTTGTTCAGCAGAAACCAAGAACTTCCAAAGGTTTACCTGTATTCCCACATTCACACGTTCATTGTTCCATCCTACAATCTAACCACCACTCACTCGCCTACAGCATCATGGAAATGAAAGGCAATGATTCTCAAGCTCTCCCTGGGCTATCCAAGCCTGCCAGTAACAACAGCCCAGGTTTCCGAGGGGTTGAACAGCTCAGTATGGATAAATTATTGGGATGCTGTGCATGGAACGAATGTTGCAATTAAACTATGAATTCACGAGTGGCTTGATAGCACGCATAGTCAGGAGGATATGGAGTTGTAGACCTGGCAATGCCAAGAGACTTGTAAGACTACTGTCCTATGAGACAGCAAAGCAGGTCTTAGGGCATATTCTATCGTATCAGAAAACACTGCAGATGTATAGTGCAAAACGAGGTTGCCAATTCTGTCTGCCACGTTCAGATATATTACAATATTATGAAACGGCAAACCTCTCAAAGACAATGACATCAAAACAGGCACTGGCTGCTCCCACAGACAATACAAGGCATAAAGTGCTTGACTAAAATCCTGCTATGTGCTTGCTCTGCCTCATCAGATATAAACACTGCTGAGTTGGTCCTGTGGACCAGGATGACATTTATACTGCCAGCTAACACACATCTAATATTAGTAAGCGTGGAACCAGGATGCTGAAAAGCAGTAATCCACAAAGCATCTCTCCAGTACGGTGCTCAGGAACCCTTCCAGCCCCTGCCCAAGAAACCTCTCAACTAGCAGAGTCCCCTTGCTTCAAGGGGAGAATTCCAGTCCCACCCCCACTCTGTGCCTCTCTCCTGAAGTCTCTCACCACTTGTACGCCAATACTGGATGTCCAGAATCAAAATGGAAGCAAATTACAATGTAAAACAGAAACATATAGCAAGGCTCTAAGTCAATGCCACTGCTAGCAGGCAAAAAACAGCCCAAGCACATCCCTGGCTCAGACTCATAAACCCGTGAGAGTAACATCTAAGGGCCCCCTCACATCGATGCTGTTTTCAAGCAGATTCCCCTCATTTCCTTGGAATCTCGTTCTCTTCCCTACAGTGATGGTTAAACTATTTTTTGCCTCCCAAGGGAGTACTGGATGCCTGTCACTTGAATTGCTTACAGCCAGGCTGGACAAAGCACATGAGAATATGCCGAGGGGAACAATGCTGCATATGATTTCTCAGCATTCCTGAGAGCTGCAGACAGAAAGGGATTGATGGAGCCAAAGCCCTCCCTCCCACCATCCTTCAGTCCGACTCGGTGCTGCTGAGGGGTGTCTGACCCAGTGGGCTAATCAGCACGGCGCACACGTTGGCACACACTGATTTTCCCACACAGAAAGCCAAAACACTGATTTTTTCAAAGCTTTACTTCAAGAGCTAGACACAAAAGACCTACATGCTTTGGTCAATGGGAGTGAAGCCGCTGATTCCACCTCTTTCAGGAGGTGCTTAAGAGGTTGAACCTCAGGAAGAGGCCCCGTGTGCTGGAAGGAAAGCAGCCCTCACAGAGCAAGAGGAGGCAATGGTGAAATGGAAATGTTCAGCAAGGGTTTTCCTCAAGGGACTGACTGCTCTGTATTTCTCGTCCTTGCACTTCACGCTGTGACCAGATCAGCTCTAGGTGAAAGCACCCCAGGCAGAAGAGCGTGGCAGGGAGCAAACTGGGCATACCACTACTGCAAACTTACTTTCCTATTGGAGCCCCAGAGTCCAGGCTGAGCATCACCAGGGGCAGCCTGGGGTGCACAGGACAGCAGCTGCAACAGGACAAGAAAGGCTCCATCCCAAAAGCAAGTGCAGTTAGTGCTGACAGGCATTCAAAACAACCATTGCTCTAATAAAGTCACGGGATAAGCACTATAGAGTCTAACAGTAAAAGGTACATAACACCACCCTACAAAAAAAAATTAACAGCTAGGAAGTGTGGGGGTGTATCATCACATTAAATAACCAGACCTGAATTTAGCAGTATGGCATAAGGGGTTTTGCCAATTACTCGGGCAGAGGGCTGGCCACTGGCTGTAGTCTGCATACAATAGATTCAGAAAATCAGCAAAGGGAACTGGAACTATGAGCAGGAACTGAGAGAGAGATTCTTGAGCAATTAACACCCTAGAGCATTAGATCAGGGCAGAGAAGTGCCCTGCTGTTGTCCATTTTCAAGGAAATGACTTCAGTAGTGTTTTTTTAAAGCAAAAAAAATCAAGATCACTTAAAGAACACACCCAATTCACAGTCAAAACCACCTTCTGAAGCCTTGGATTTTGGCAGATCACTCAAAACCATGGGAGAAAACAACATTATTTTATTTTGTAAGCAACACATCATTTTTCCAAAACTCAGGTTTTTAGGTAGCTGTAATTTAGGTACTAAACCTATAGGGTACTAAATGTGGGTCTCCCAAACCAGTGCTCTAACCACTGAACTTCCTTCCCCTCTCTCTAATTCTAGTCTTTGTCCACAGCACCTCAATGGCAAGAACATCAGTGAAAAAGGCACAGTGACACACGGTCTTTCATTTCTCATTTAGACAGCAGCAGTTTGCTAAGCGGTTGCTGTGCATCCCTGCAAGATGGTTGATGCAGGCGTTTCTCTCACATCCTCATATTACCAGTACAGGGACCAGGGACCAATCCACTTCTCTCACAGTTGGTCCTGCTGCAGGGACGTGTGGCCAAGATGATCCACACCTGGAATTACTGGGAAGCGCCGGCCGTACTGCATACTGCCAGGAACTGCCTGGCCTTCATCGCCAGCTCAGCATCACGGCCTGTCAATGAACTGGCGCATATATCACACTTCCCAGCTGAATTGTAATGGCCTTTTTATAGATTTACTAGTTAATTTACAGGGCGATTTTGAAATAGCTCATCTCATTCATTTCTAAGCTCCCCACCAGATTCACTTGCTCAGTTCATTAAACCTGACGGTACAGCATGACCGAATATTCATTTTTACTGAGATGTCAGCACACACGCAAAAAGCTTAGAGAACATTTTTGTTGCAAAGCCAAGGAGGGCAGGGAGTCCCTCCTGCAACCTCAACTGCCCACACAGCAGTAGTGAAATTCATCAGCTTTGATCTTACTGGGCCAGGCTAACTCGATCACAGCTTTTGTCAAAGCCTCTGCCAGAGCGAGCACACCGTGAGCTCCCTCTACCACCAACTTCTTAGGCCAAGAAATTCCCATAAAAGCAAGACGACAGTCTTGTCTTCTCTATGGAGTCAAACTCCAGCAAACTCCAGTCCATTTTCTCACCCAAATTATAACAGAAAAAGCGCTGCTTTAAGTCTTACTCTATTCAGATGCTGGAAAAGCCTGCCTTATGGAAATGGATTTTGGGGGAGGTGTGAGGGGGATTCCCCATTTTAAAGCAACATTCTTTCTTATATGGAATTAATTGTCATATAATCACCTGCATTATGTCGTAGGACAACTTTGTGAAAGTCAAAACAAGATGTTCAAATCCTTAGATATCATCATTCCCTAAAAATGTTGTTACCCATTTTTGTTGTTGCTAGATTTATATTTGCTAGCAATGCTAACATTATACTTCCTTAGAATAAATAAAAGTCAAAGTAGTGTTGTTTATTATCCCAACAATAAATATTCAACAAACAGAGGGTTTGTTTTTGTTGTTAAATTAGTTACATCCCTAAACACTGACAGTAACTCATCTGAAAGACCCTTCAGCTTACAGCAGCTGCTCACAGCAATGTGATAGTCTACAACAGATGCAAGGCGTTCAGCGTTAACTTTTGAGCAAAGTATGAAATATTAATTACAATAACACCACTTGATAACAACAAGCACAGCTGTTCTTAGTGTATGAAACTGATGCATTAAATGCTACAGTCAGCAACCAAGTCCAAGTTACAACAAGACAGCCATTCACTGAGACTGCAACACAAACAAGGCTGCTTTTTACAATCCCTTCTGTTGACCGATACCTGCAGGACATAGCAAACTGCAGCAAGCCTGGAGGCTGTTTCCCAGGATGTCTTGAGAGAAGCAGCAAGAGAAGAAACCACCAACATACCCTCAGCAACATTTTGACTTGCACAGGTAAGATTCACCCTGCTTCCAGAGTAACCCATAGCTTGTTTGGGAAAGAAAGATCAAACCTTTCATTCCTCCTGGTTAGAAAGTTAGAAGCACAGGTTCCTTTACTTTCTGGATCTGTCTGACAATAGCAGCTGGTACACAAATTATGGGTTGCTTGTGCTTTTTTTATTAATTTAAAAAAAAAAAAAGCCTGCCATGCCAGCTTCCAACCACCACATTTCTCTAAACACCCCCTCTTTGCTGAGCTCTTGCGTGCTGCTATAGAGGGTTCTTCTCCGCTTCACAGACTGGTTAAAAGAACAGACATCTCCTTCATTTCATTTACATACACTCAACAAGTTCTGCAGCACCCCACTCAACAAAAGCTGATTATTTACCTGTAACTTGCTTTCAAAAATACCATTATTTATCTATATAGCAACATAAATGCTCCAGGCCAGCTGGATATGTGGGCTGGAGAAGCAGTTGGACATAAAGTATCCAGCCTGCTTTGATTCCCAATTGCTCAGTTATTTATGAGCGTCTGCAGGGTGCTGAGCACCTCTGCAGTGGAGAAGCCCGCACAACCACAGTTAGCCAAATAGCATGTGCCTGCATCCAATTTTTAAAAATCTCCCTTTAGGCCCCAAGAGCACTGTCTGGTGGATCTTTCTTCTAGGAAAAAAAAAAAGCCACAGATGCAGCATGACAAATATTTTCTTAACTCTACTGTTCCACCAACTTCTTCAGATCTAGGACAAAATTACAAGTGACAGAACGAATTGAAAAATTGCTGAAAGGTAATATTTAGGCGCTTTGTGTTAATGGAGATTACTACAGGACACCTGAGAACTGAATTCGTGATTGAAAATTAAGTAAGTTTTTAAAAAGTTTACAGTAGGTTTTCTTTTAAAAAGAAAGATTTTAAATGCCTCTAATCTGAAGTAAAGTTTTTCCATGCAGATTAAACAATTGATTCCATCTCCAATAAAAATGTGTACTTTTTGAGTCACTGAAAGTTTTACCACACTGTCACGTCAGGCTGATCCAAAAGAGCTTTTGTAGAATACAGGAATGTAAGAAAATAAACAACAAATTATGCAACAAAACTTTCACCAGGAAACAGGAATTCATTTTCTCATTCCCCTGAGTATTTGCTAGGTAGCATTTGCCAAGTCTCTTTCCTTCCCTGTACCATAAAATTAAGATAATGGAAAAAAAAATTGCTTAGCTTTTCAGTAGAGCGAACCACAAACCAAATACAGACCAATAATGGAACTATCACAGAAATGTAACTTATTCTGAAATTTATGAACAGTGCCAGGAGATTTTCTGCAGTCCTCTGTCCTGACTAGGTTTCCCCTAGCATGGCAAGCTGGGCTGGCATGCCAGGCAGAGGTGTGGACAGACAGATTGCTGAGGATCAGTGGAGAACAGTAAGAATGACAGATTTAGACTGCAATTCGTAGAAAAGACAGAAAACAGTGGGTCTGCTTAAACCAAAGAGGCGGAGGTGGGGATTTCTGCTAATCTCCTAGTATGATAACAGTTGTCACTGAAAAATAAACTTTGACAAAAGATTCATGGAAGCATTAGGAGAACATGTCTGCTAACAGCACTGCCTGAAGAAGCTGAATAGAAATCTTACTTGCATCAGGGGACTTTTCATCAGCAGTTTAAGACCCAGCTGCATTTCATCTGAGACAGCCTACGTGCATATAATTCGGGCTGAGCACAGGACCTCTTGAAGCAATTCTTACAGCTCCATATTTCCTTACCAGCATTTGGTCCTTTATTTATTTTGAATGCTCATATCAATCACTAAATTTCACTTGGCCTCTGGCCTCTCCTGTTGCTTGTTGATACTACAGAAATACAAATTAAAAACGAGCGTGACACCACACAAAATGCGGCTAACTACTTCTAGAGCCAATGCCCTAGAAATTTATTTCAATCTTTTCAGCCAGAAAGTCCAGTCAAGTATCTCCAAATTTAGCGTGTTGTACATCTCTCTAGATACAACAACTTAACATTCCAAATTCAATACAAAAAAGGTCTTTATGGCAATCTTCACCTGCACAACGTGGGTGACAACTGCTTGCATATATTTAAATACTCCTGAAGTTTCGTTATGTTTAGGTAAAGACAATGGTTAGGAAAAGAAGGCAGCACTCCATAGAACATCAGTTCCTGCCATACCTATGATGCTGTAAGCATAAACTCTTGAAACTGTATGGCTCAGATTGTCAAACAAAATCCCAAATAACCTACAAGACTGCTTTTACACATGGAAACTAAGCAGTGGACCTGATTAGCCAGAGGGGGATTTAAAGAACACAAATACTTTCTACCAATGCTTCATACACTGAGTTGTACCTCCAGGCCAAAGCTTCATGGAGAAGGTTGAGCAAAATAGTAAATAAAGCTGCATCAGCCAGAGAACCTCTAACCTCAGCATGCTAACAGGCATTAAATAACAAAACAGGATCTAAAGAGCACCTGGGCAGTTGGTACTTCTGCAATAACCACGAATAGGATGGCCTGCAGGAAACTATAATTGTCCGGCTGCCTGAAACCTGCATGCACCAAGTCATCAGTTGGGTTCTTGAACAAACTACCTTATTCCTCTATGCCTCAGTTTGCCTACTCTTTAAAAAATAATAATCCAACTGTTTTGCAAAGCTGCACATGGAGACCTCTGTATCAGATATTCTAGGTAAAAGCTAGATAGTCTAATAAAAGTGAGATTTTGTACCTTTGGACCTGCCGCTTGAGGTCAGAAAGGCTCATACAATGGTAGGTCAAGAATGGAGAGGTCCTAAGTTTTCACTAGGTACAGATCTCTGTAATGCCTTTTTATTTTTGAAATCATTTTTTTTTTAAATAATATTAACCTCTTGGAACAGAATTAGCAATGTCAGCATCAATAAGCCTTTCCCACAGCACATTTAATTAAATGACGGCTGGTTTGCACACTTCATCAAGTCCTGAGAATAATGAATGCAAGTTCTACCTGGGGTAGGGTGACATACTGAAAGCCCTTATAGATGTAGGGACTCTGTATTTAGGTTAAAAAAAAAAAAAGATAAGAGTTTTATATACTCTAAACAACAGATTATATACTAAACAAGCTGGAGGAGAGGGCATCCCATGTCATGCAGTTTAGGAAGTTTTCCCTGTTACAAGTGAGTGATGTGGCAACAGAGAGCAGAAGTGATGTCACTGCAGGGGTCCATGCTGCCTTTATGAGCTTTCCCACCATGAGAGCCTGAAATTAGATCAACAAGTAACACGACTGTTGACAGTAAATAGGAGCCAGAGGTTGTGAATACAGCAGATGCTATCAATATCAAGCCTTCAGGTGTTAGCTTCAGCTGTATACAGATTAAGCACAGCAGGCAATTTAATCTATACGAGGCAGTTCATAGAAGGGGCACCCAGGCTGTTCACAAGGGAAAGATGCTTAAGCATCTCAACTAATGTAGCTGTTACAGGTTAAAAGCCTCTGCACAGCTACCCTCCACATAGCCATATTCCACAATTCCCTGTTTTTATATACAGACAGCGACCCATTCCTTTGTTGAATCTCAGCAGCTCTGTTTCTGGTTTTGGCCCCACGTTTCTTGCCCTGCAAGGCTGTATCCCACTCCAGTTAATACACCTTGTGCGCATTTTTGGAGGACACAGTGCAACAAAGCCCAAAGTGACATTTACTTCCTTAGGTTACAATGACAACTGGAGGTACTCAGCACTCGTACAGGGTGCAAAGTATTAATTTTAGGGGAAAAAATAACCCTTTTTTTTGACTGAAATTCATGTTTCCAAATTGCAGCAACCACAGGCTGTAGGAATACAACTTCTGATTAAAGTCTTTTAGTGAAATGTTCCAACAAAAGAACTGCAACAGGTTCTGCCTAGCAACCAGCCAGTATCTTCCACGATCAGTTCAAAAACCAGACTGCAAATCAGACATAAGACCAAATATATGATTAAGCCTCTGAAACACTATCAGTTGATTTCTTCCCTCTTTGGAGCATAACCTCTATGGTCGCTACTACTTAACAGCACTTTTCCATCTCCTAACACAGCACCAGCTCTGCTGTGTTAGGTCAAAGGTTAGCGTTGGCTTTCATTGACAGAAGCAGTCACAGAAAAAAAAAAGAAAAAAAAACATTAGACAAGTGTGATAATTGACCAGATAACTTCAAGGTAATATTTCTTTTTAAAACAAGTCCCTTAGACTTGAAATTACTACTTAGTTTTTGAGTTTCAGCAAAAACAACCAAAGAGAAGTTGTGTCCCACCCCCACCCTCTCAAGACATATGCTCCAAATGTCACCCTTATTAACTACAGGTACACTGAAAAAGGAGAGGCAAGCACATTTGGGTCAGTCACAGAAGGGAACACCAGTTGCAGACCCATACCAGTGACATTCTCTGCTGTGCTCATCCACAGATCCCAATCCTCTTTTTCCTTTGTTCAATCTTGGGTTTTCAAAAAAGATGCAAAATGAAAGCTCGTAAGACTCCCAAGTCCTTTTTGTTACTATGGTTATTGTGCACATTGATCACCTTGCTGAAATAAGGAACGAGTCCGTATACTAATCCAATGCATGTTCTTGCCATAACATATGCCGTTCTCATGGCTGTTGGGTCCCACCACACAAAAGAAAGAACGGTTTCTTGTAGGGAGTAAAGTGCACAAAGTACCAAGTACACAAGTTTATTTATTCACGTTTTCATCTGGGGTCTGCACAGCTCTAAAATACTGCAACTGTGCTATTGTGTGCTTCACATGACTGTGACGCCTAACAAACTGTCCATGGGAGAGCCAAGTGTATAATCTTATAGTCTAAACCTACTCAATAGTCAACCCATGGTGGTCTTTTGTTAGAAGGTATCATTTTTAGTTGCTATGGAGGCTAAAAAATAATCCACAAAAATAAGTACATAGAAGAAACTATTTGGAATAACTAAACAGGAAAATTACTTTCTTAACTCTGAAGTAGTATTATGATTCCTAAAACTATGTTTCTAAGGTGTTTTAATATTGCAGACTGGAACACGTTAAATACATTTTATACTCATCATGAATGATAAGTTTCTGAAGAATGGTCTCCTGTGAAAGCCCTGCCTTTTCGTTCAAGCAATGGAAGGTTATTAAGGTCACCCAAAAGACAACTGCATTTTTCAAGAGTTCCATTTACACTCCTTTTTATATAAAGCACAACCATCATCCAAAAAAAAAAAAAAAAAGCTAGCTAGCTTTTGTATCTCATATAAGCCTCATTTTCCCAGCATTCCCTCTTTTGCAAGCCCTACAGACTTTGCACCTTCCTAAGCACAAAATTGTTACAGAAAGCACTCCTTGGCAGCTGGCATCTGATAAGATCAAATGGGCAAATACTGCTTGGCTGAAAACTTGTTTCTCCTTCTTCCTTCACATCTGCCCCAGTTTGGAATTTGCTGGTCTTTTAGTCACGTTTTAATGCAGGTCTCCCCAAGAGCTAAACCGAGCAGCCCAAACCGATGGCCAGGTTAAAGAACATAAAGGAAATATTCACTTACAACCATGATTACACACTGCATCACCAGAAAGTCACTTACCAGAAATCTTTGCAATGCTTCACTGCAGTTGTGGGGTTTGTTTGTTTTTTGGTGGCCAGGGTAGCCATCTAATGGAAACAATTGCCAGACTATCATTGTAAGAAATGCCAAGAGAAGTACAATCCCAGTGTCATAAGCAAGCTCAGGAAATAGGTGAGTGTAGAGCAATCAACAATGGGATGTGGCAAACGCTCCCCAACCAGCTTCGGGTTCCAGTTTGGCCCAGGCTCTTAAGAGCTGACAGTAGCAGTGGCTGAGGTAGGAGGACTTTATTGCTAGTTCCATTCCAACCCCTGCCAGCAATCCTCATCATCTAGCATGCACTAAATCACTGAATCTAAATGAAAATGTAAAGGAGCAATTCATTACTCCTGCCCAGGAGTCTGACACTTCCTAGCCAACAGGACAAGTTTGCTACAGAGACAGAAGTGAAACCATTCCTGCACCTCTGCTGTCAATTGTTCCCACCTCTGCTGTTTTGATGTTTCTACTCCAGTAACACAATTAAGGTAACTTCTTCAAGGTCTTTGGTTTCCCCTCTGACCTCAATGAAGAGTGGGGTGGGGGGAGACTCCAACTTCATTCTGAGCTTAAACAAAGCTAGTAGCCCCCAGCTCCTACCCCTTCAGTAAGCTTGCCTCTGAGAGCTGCAGACAGCCAGCTGCATTCAGGGAGACCGACGCTTCAACTTGCCAGTTCTTCTAAGGATCAGAATCTGCTCCATCTACTTTGACAGTTAGCCCTATCTGTGCCTGATGTGCAAAACACCTATCGAGACAAAGAGCTGATAGGGCAAATGCAATAACCCAAAACATACTGTTATCAGTACCTTGGCCTCCAGCACCACCTCTCCTCCTGCATCTACCAAAAGGATTCCCACAGCAGAGCAGGATTAGTTGAAGCTCACAGCCAGAAGGTCATTGCAACAAAAGCCCAAACCATCCTCTAAAGTTATGGACAAGTGCTTCCTGCGTAAAGATGCCACAAGAGCAAGGGGGTGAAAAAAAACTTCCACTGAAGCCATGGAAATAAAGCATTGTGAGAGCAGTATGAGAGACCCCAGTCAGCAGCTTCTGTATGTTTTAAATATCTAAGAGTATTTCAAAAGCACGTGGAAAATAAACTTATTGTCAAGTACAATGGAACATATGAGTTTCAGCAAAATCCTACAAAGATCTACTTGGTCCCAATTAGGAACAAAAAAACACAGTTTTGCACTTCAGGCCTTCCCCCAGAGGGACCGACCAGCATGGGAAACCTTTTTACCTTGCTGATCATACTAGCAAAGTCACACTGACCTTGAGATTTACTAAGTTTCACGTAGCTGGAGGCCCAGTAACTTCATGAAACAAATGAGAACCTTCTGCATGGGTTAGAAGTATAAAACAGAGGAAATATCTACACCATTTCAAAGGAGTTGCTTAAAAATATAAATTCCAAATAAGATAAAAACATAGCAGGCACTATTAATGGGCTAGACTTGTAAGAAGACCTCAAAATGTTTTAGTATTACACATTCAGACTTTGGGACATTTAAGGCCAGTTGTTCTGCAGAAACGTACAGCTTAAATACCTGTATCTGTTCACAGAAAATGGAGTGGCTTCACCAGCATCAGCAGGTCTACCCAGCAGTACAAAGCTGACACAAGCATACTTCATTCTTTTGAGCCTGAACACAGCACACTCTCTGAAATACCCGCTGGTTATAGAAGCAAGGTTTGGGGCCATGTGTGAGAAAGTACACTCAGATCCCCTTCTTGTTATCAGCAGGTAGAATCTGATCTCACACCACTCTAAATACAATTTCACTCAAGTGAATGAGGTGACTGGATTTATGCAGCAATTAGATTAATTCCCCATCTAAACCTCCCTTCCACAATGGGTTAAAATGAGAAGCAAACCAAAACCTCCGTATTTTCAAAATTCAAGGGAATTTTGCTCAAGGACTGTTCTGAGCCTCTCTCTAAAAGGAAGAACAAGGTACCTTGATCAGATCCCACTTTGAATTGACTATCCCTAGATTCTCAATAAAAGACTAAATTACTAGATACACTTTTATCTGACCTTTCCTACTTCTGATCTCTCTCCTGAAAGGGAAAAATTCATTTCAGGATTACAGTATCCTTCCTTTTATCCAGTGTCAGGGACACTGCCTCTGCCCTGATTACCTCTCATGCCAGCCTCCTTGGAGCCCGACCCCTCAACAAGGTATCGAAGTCCTTCTTGACATAAAAGAGAACATAGGAGGAAAAAGTCTGTTGGCTAAGAACCTTATAGCAATGTGAGCAATCTTTTTATAAAGGAAAAGAGAGCTCCATTTCCCCTTTTAATAGAGAAAAAGGAGAAGAAATGAATAGTTTCAAGTGCAAGATCACACCTGGAGATGGTACCAAGCCCATTTTATTTTATTAAGTGAGCCACAGGAGATGGCTTGGCACCCTTCAAAGGGATGGACGCTGCCTGAGCTCTAAGCACAGAGAACAGGGCTCCCACACCCCACCGCACTGCGCCTGCTCAAGCAGCCGCTGGTTCTGCACCCGCTGCAGCCCCAGTCAGGCCTGCTCCTTACCTCGGCAGCAGCACAGCCCCATGGCCTGCAGCAGCCCCCCTCCGGGCCCCGGGTGGCGTTTGGCCAGGTCCAGGTCCCTGTCCCCTGGTGCCCCAGGGCTCCCCTCCCGTGCCTGAGGCAGACGGCAGCTTTGAGCTCCCAGGGGGCCGGAGGGCAGCGGATGCCAAACGCAAGTCGTGGGTGTGCACAAGGAACTGCGGGAAGTGCCATTTCACCTCTTGCAAAATTGTGTCAGCACAGGAAGGGGTCCTATCATAAGCTCCCCCCTGAGCAAACACTCAGCACACATCGCCGGCAGCCTCTGCACCGCGCTATGGGGGCCTCGCGCTCTCGCCGAGGTCAGCACTGCTCCAGCCATATGCCAAAGGCTTGTTTAAACACTCCTAATTGCATCAACCCAACTAAAGCACTAGCCTCAAAGACAAGATAAGAGCTTTGCTTTGGGATAAGAAAGAACCGTATCGCTAGAACAGATGTTTCCCAGGTCTCCGCCGACCCTGTGTTTGCTCTCGAGGCCCTGCAGCACCTCCCCGAGAGCAGCAGGGACCCTGTGACCGCAGAGCCACAGCCCCGAAGGCACCAAGGTCTCACAGTGGCGTGGCACAGGTGTGGGGCCTTGCTGTAGGCAGCAGCTCACAGGCAAGCAGCATACAGAGCATGGGTCACACAGTAAGGTCTGAAGTCACAAGCAAGAGCCAGAATGACAAAGTCCCATCCAGGGCAGGCACTGTAGAGGAGAATGCTCCGAGAGCGCTCTGCGTGCAGTGCACCCAAATTACAGTATGGGTGGGAGGGAAGAGATGCACTGAAAGAAAAGTCAGAGGAGGGAGTAACAAGGAACTACCTTCAAGGATAGTTCAAATACAAGAACCTGAACCTGAGAACTGATGAGACTCTGCAGCTCCTATTCCTATACATGTTCCACCCAGTCTCAAGATCAAACCAATTCTTCTAGGCTAGAAGCTGAATAAAGGATCTAATGCTTACCAGCTCTCCCATCATCCTTAAAAACAAGCCTATAACGTGCTTGCAGAGTCCCCCCTGCAGAATGTTCATTTCTTACTGTGCATTTACAGCCATCCCATATTATGAACATTCATTACCTAGCAGAAAAACAAAATTAACAAAACAAACAAACAAACAAAAAAACAACATGCAGAGTGAAATTGGGCAGAAAAGCTTTCCCATCACCACCAAATACGTTAGAGGAAACTCAATATATTCTTGCAGCAGAGCCGAATGAATCTGGTATTCTGGCTTTGCTGGTACCAGCTTGTTCCTGTTGGGCCTCCAAACTTATCAATGTCAATAGTTGAAATTCATCTCTTGTGCAAAGTGTCAACTTCCCCTTGTAAAGCAGCAGACACTTCTGCTCTCAGAGACGAGGTGCATACAGCACCTGCCTGAGCAGCTGTGTGCTCTCCTGGCAACGCTCCTGCACAGCACACAAAGCGAGCTCCAGAGAGCCCCTTGGCAGGGGTAAGATTTCTGAGTTCTTGAAAACTCACACAAAGCAGTTACTAACGATGCTGTTGGATCTGTGGTAGATAAAAGGTGCAGAGAGAGCTCTCTGCTCCCCAGCTGTTCCAGCCTGGCAGCCAAAGCAGGCCCCTGGGGACTGTTACTGGGTGCTATTCCTCACAGCAACCTGCCCCCCCCTTCCCCCCCGATAACCTAAACCTTGCTGAAATTTGAACATTTCAAAAGTTTCGGGACTGCTGCGTACCACATCACCTCTCACTGACAACTAGAGGTTGCTGTGGTGTAAAACACATTCTTTTAAACAAACTGGCAGCTTCGCTAAAGCACATTACAAATTTTTATATTTATAAATGAAGCATTGCATTCTAAACTCCCTTTATTTTCAAGAAAATTGAAAAACTGACAAGTTTGTCTACTCTTCTGATTATGCTACATTACAAGAGGAAATTAACTGGTCCCAGATGGAAACAGCTGAGATGAGCCACAAACGTGAGCCAGCAATGTGCTCTTGCTGAAAGCAAGCTACTGGTATCCTGAGCTACACTAGGCGAAGTATTGCCCACAGATCAAGGGAGGTGATCCCTTCCCCTCTGCTCAGCACTGGCAAGGCCACACCTGTGTCATTTTTGCTTAAGCATAACCCTAAAAATTCTCATCCTAGACCCTAAGGCCTTGACAAACTCATCCCACGAAGGACTTGAATGCTCAACAAAAGACTTTCACAGAGATGGCCAAACCTGCCTAGATCACACAAATCAGAATTATGATTATGTAAAATCTATTTATATTTACACACTGAGAATTCCAAGTAGGTATTACCCTATTGCTATAGTAAGTAGGGTGGGTATGTTCACACCTCTCCAGCAACAAAACCCACTTCATCTGTGGTAAAATGCCAAGACTCATTTCTGTTAATGTACATAACATTCTGCACAGCAGCTGTTCAAAGTGGGATTTCAGTAATTCTCAGTAATTCGACCTTTTAGATGCATGGTTAATGGTGCGTGTTTTTGCCTTTAACTGCACATACCAACTTCAGGCAAAGATTTACAAAGCAGGAGCCCAGAGCTTTATACCTATCTTGAAACCAAGTACTAAGCAATTTGGGTGATCTTTCAAAACCACCAAGTACTTAACAAGTCCCTGTGAGATGAACTGGTACAGACTGAGTGCCCTAAATTTTTCTTAAAAAAAAAAAGAAGAAAAAAAAAGCCATTTACTGTGCACTTTATTCCAGCTACAGCTCTCCAGTTTTGCCATCTGAAATTCTTGATTTAAAGCTTATACCCCCTCCCATTTTTTCAGAAATATGATAGTGCATTGGCTTCTACGCTAAAAAGGAAAGCTGGCTGCTAAACAGTGCCGTGTATCTAATGAACTTTCCTATTTAAGGACCAAGCTGAAGATCTGGAAAACAGAAGTAAAGATTTAAGCCAACCACTTATATTCGGGGGGGCGAAGAGTAGGGTAATATACTGTTCTATTTCAGTGATTCATTCCAGATGTGATAGCTCACTGATGGCTGAAGGCATTTATTTTTCATTCTCTTACTAGGAGACAAATGGCTTTTGTGATTCCTAAATCACAAAAGTCACAGTTGCATCTCTAGAACCGAGCAAAATCTGCTTTTCAAATGTTTAGACGCAAGACAAGGATTACAAAATTTTCTCTCAAAACCCTGAAGGCACAAACTGTCTGAAGAACAGAAATATTGGCAACACTTGGAATCACTAATAACAACACAGGCGATCTGCACTTGATATAGAACAGATCTCAGCCAGCCAGCGCAAAGCAGACGCACCAGTGAAAAGCTGACCATTTATACTAATACCTATATTCAAAAAAATATGGGCTAAAGTTGTGCCAGGGGAGGTTTAGGTTGGATATTAGGGAGAACTTCTTTACTGAAAGGGTTGTTAGGCATTGGAACAGGCTGCCCATGGAAGTGGTTGAGTCACCATCCCTGGAGATCTTTAAGAGACATTTATATGTTGAGCTTAGTGATATGGTTTAGTGGAGGACTTGTTAGTATTAGGTCAGAGGTTGGACTAGGTGATCTTGGAGGTCTCTTCCAACCTAGACGATTCTGTGATTCCAGAAGAATGGGGTTAAAATTATTCAAGTTTTGCCAATAAAAGCTTTTATCATTTGAACTGCAAAGTTATTTATAGTGTGAATTTCTCCCTATCAAAGATCTCCAAGTCAAGGATTTGATAAACTATAGACTTCTTCTTCAAGCTCTCTTAAATGGGGAGGTTTGTTTTTTTTTTTTTCTTGTGAAAAGTCAAATTCAAACCAGTTTATTCCCTTACTCAATTACCCATACACATGGTGAAACTCAAGCAGAACCAGCTTGCCAGGTAACAGAACCCCATTGCTCTCCTTTATTGGATGCACAGGCTAGAGGAGTCAGAAAAGAGCTGTACAGGACTGAATTTCAGCAGCAACATCTAGAAGAGTGTGCTTTGGAAAGCTTTTTCCTTAAAATGAGTAAAAAGGGGTCAAATTAGATGTTTTGCAACAAAGTTAACCACTGTAGCACTGAAAGGTAAAAATCAAAAGCAGAAGATCCACCCTGAATATTAGGCAGACAACCTATGCTGCTGCCTTCAGTGATTCAGGAGAGCTCTGGCTGGATCTGCTCAGGGTAATAGAGAAAAATATTTCTCAACACTTATCTGATTAGAGCATCAATGTCTATTTGATGAAAGCAACAATGCAGCTTACTTTGCCATGTGGATGTCTTTGCAGGCATTATAAACCCATCTCCAACCTACAGACAGGTTTTGTCTGATGAGCAGCGGGCTCCTACTGGGGCAGCAAAAGACATCAGTTGGTTTGGAAAAGACAAAAAACTGCGTAAAGCCAAGCCCCCTTTTGCTTCAGACATCCCTTCTGAGAGAGAACACCGGCATTTTCTCCAGAGCCTGTCATAACTACAAGAAGTCAGGAAAAGAACCAGCATCACTGCACATCTTAGCACACACTCACTCTGGTGCCCCAACACACAGAACAGCTTTGGCAAATCTCACAAAACTCTGTCCCTCCGACTCCTGATCTATGGCTCTTTTCATTAGGCAGCTGCCAAATTCCCTGTTTTCCTCTGGAAACATCAAGATGGCATTTCAAGAAACTCAGGACAGCATTTCTTGTCCACCACTGGCCTCTCTCCTTTTCCATTTGAGTAAGCTTTTTACACCAAACCAGTGTCCTATGGTGCTAACATTGTAGCAGAGCACTACTCAGTTGGCTAACTTAACAGTTTGTACGCATTTCAAGATGCCTTCAAAAAGGTTAATTTAAAAGCCATTCCAGAAGCTTATTGCTCCACTCAAGAATTTAAAAATATATCAACCTAGTACAGAATTCCTACTGCTTGCTGGCTCAGGAAAAGTATTTTGGTAATGTAATAGCACACATAGAAGAGTATGTGAGTACATTAAAGTCAACCTTAGCTTATATAAATCCAAATATTAAAACTCACTTAAAGGCATACTTCATCTCTTATAAGTGCCTAAGACTGGATAGATTATTTAGTAATAAGGTAGAGGTGCTACCTCCCCCAACACTTCTTTCCCCTGAGATGGTAGAAGTCTAAACCATCTTCCCCTTCATCCCCCACCCCTAAAAGCCCAACCCTCTAAATACACACTTCTAAAGCCTTTAACATAAACTGTGAAAGAAATGTTTTTGCAAATTCCATTTCTCCAGCTTGGTAACAGTCTGAAAAATAGCTTGCTGACAGAAGAATCAGATCTTCATGGCTTAAAGGAATTTCCAGTTAGTTTGCTCTTCCACAAAAGAACGTGAGTTAGCACCAAACATATATCACTAGACTGTACGAGGTATTACTGCATGCTAGCTACATCGTAATTTTGTGTTCACTCATTCCTTTTCCCAGGTGATACAACACATTCTCTTTAGACAAGCTAGGCTTTTAATACAGCACACTTATGTTAAGAAAAGCATTATGGGCTTAAAGAAATAAGTATTTTAAAACACGAGATCAAAAGTCACCTAACTGGTGAGACACAAACAGCATTTCAGAACATATAACCTGGTCCTATCAAATGGTTTCTAGTCCAGAAAGGCACAAGATACTGAACTTATGAAAAATTATTCTGAGTTGGCCGTGTCTATTCCATACCTCTTCCTTCCAATCACTGTACTTCCAAGTGACCTTCAGCACCTGAAGTCATACCAGCAGAGAGCTACAGCTGAATAATTTGCACTGGCATTTTGGCATTTTTTCCCATAGCATTGACCATTTTTTAAGAGAGATTCCCAGGTGTCCACCTCCTTTATTCCTTCCATTCAAGTAAAACCACTCTTCAACCTAAAACACTTGTTGAAATGAAAAGGAATCCTATGAAAAAGGAATGAATAGAGTCTGCAAATTCTAATGGACCATCTGGTGTACATTAAAAGCTCACAGCCTTCTAAGCAAATTCAAAACAGAGAAATTTTAGGTGCAAACAACAACAAGCAAAGAAAGCTTCACCGTAAATTCCTGTATACCTTTAGCCACATTGTGCTATAGGGTAAATCTCGTAACTGTAACTCTAACCCTTCCTCTCTTTAGGGTCTTTGCCCCATAGTCATCAGCATGCTTTTAGGGTTCTGGCATTAAAGTGCTGGTGAAGCACAAAAAAAAACCAAGCAGTCAGCCTTGGCCATGGACAAAGTCTCCTTTTTAATGAGTCTTTCACACCTGCTCCTGGCAAAGCTGATGCCCTTACTGTTCCATTTTTGTTAGCAGAAAGAACGGGTGCACTGATTAAAGGAGTATGCTAGGGCAGCACTTACTGCTGTGCTTTCGTTTCTTTCAGTGGCAGGTAAGCACACTGCCTGACTTCAGCATCTCTCACCCTGCATCATAACCATTTCTCACCAGCGGCCCTGCATCCAGAGCTGCTCTTGCACAATTCACCCTCACTGACAGCACGTAGGGGAGGAACAGTTAAGCACACAGAGTGGACCTATAGAGACCAAGGCAAAATCTGTGATGCTGTTAGCATTACAACTGAAAGCAAAGTTTTGTCTCTGATTCATATTCAAACTACATGGTCTCAAAGCAGAGCCTTTGGGGCCTCTGGAGCGGGAGAATTCTCACATCAGTGTAGCTAGAAATAGATATTAAATCCAAAACACCGAATACAAGGAAGCAGCACAGCTTGTACAATTACCTTTCAATACAATGCATATACATTTGGTTACGACACAGCCCTTCCTCATGTCCTCATAGAGGCTCCCCCTTTTAACAGGGTATTCTTTTGATTTCATAGCTCTTTTCTTTATTATCTCACACACACCCTTCCCAAAGTTTTCACAAGTCAGACACCTCATGATTAAAACCAACCCCCAGAACTAACAACAGTATTTCATGAGCTCAGCATGATATACAGCATCTTTGGTACCAGGTGGGGACATGGATATCAATATCTTAAGTGGACTTCAGTGAGATGAGCAATGGTTTATAGATGCAGAACACGTTGCCTAATCCTGCAGTTGCAAATACATCTGCCTCCATTGGCTGAGATTCAAAGCCAGACTTTGAAAGAATGTGTATGCACTGGGCTGTGCACCTGCCAGAACAGAGATGGGAGACAAACTTCGAGAAAGTAAACAGCCTGCTAAAAGGAAGACTTCTATATTAAGTGACCTGAACTTTGTCTTCCTAATGGAAGAAGTCACATTCACTTCAATTACAGTGCCTGAAGAAAATTAGGAAAATTATGCTTATCAGAGCATGCTACACTAAACAGAACATAGTCTTGATCCCAGCTGCCTCACTGCTTTTGTTTTATAAAGTAGTATCTTGAGCAGAACCCACTGCCATAGGTACTGTAGAGATGCTGTGAGGCTTCAGAAAAAACTCCACTAAATTCAACACAAATTAACCACACATCAGTAAGTGTTCTCAGTGCTCACCATGTTGTGCTCCTTTTAAATTTTTATTGAAAATAAGAGGAAAAAGGTTGGTTCAAAATACAGCTTTGGTCACAAGGAGTACTTTTCTTCAAAATCTGCAATTTTACACCTGTTTAGACACATACTGCTAAAGTAATAAAGCCAAAGTCATTCCTAGTGTTGATAATATAAACACAGAGCTGAAGGGTTCTGTACTGGCATAACTCAGCTCTGTTAACGCAGTGCAACGTAAAATGGCATGATGTCCTCTACATAATAGAGCACACATCTAGGCATACCTTAGAAATGACAAGCTCATGCATGGCTTACAGAGAAGCTATACAAGAGTTAAGAAGGAGTTAAAACTGTTCCCAGAACAAATCAATAGACAGGTGAAATACAGCCATGCTGGTTAGTAACTAGGTCTCAAAAATTATAATAACTCTCCTCCAACCAAAGATGTTTAAACCAGATCAACAGGCTCCGTTCAAGTCACTCTAATCCAGTGGAACTAACTTCCACCATAGAGCATAAAGCTGTCAGAAAGGAAAAAAATACACCCAATGTCCTGCAATAACATCTAAATCCAATACTCAAGAATCTACAGGATTCTATCTGTTAGGAGAGCTTGCATCAACACACAACAAAAAAACAAAAGCAAAACCAACACCCACACATTCTGGACGTGCCAGAGATTCCACATCCATCCCTTGCTGAATAAATTTCTTTGAACAACAGGAATTGACAGAAAGAGACTGATTCTAATCATTTATTGATTTGAAAACACACAAGTTTCTTTAGTTTTCCAACTCCATTTTCCAGGGACACCTTGTAGTAATAAAATCACATACGTTTCGCTTTTATGTTGATTAACGTCAGCATCTCTCTTGACTGTCCCAGAGAAACTAAATTGTTTTGCTTATTTCACATTTTTATCATTTTTTTTGTGTTGCACTGGTCCTTCAGAAAGTACACAACCTGCATTGCCAGCATTTCAGGTGTCAGATGAACTTGCTTCCCTGCAGTAATTTGTATCTTTTTAAGTTTATGAAAAAGCATTAAGCCCAAGATGGACCTTTGTCATGACATGCTCTGACTTCCTGCATAACACAAGAGAATCTCATGAACAAGATCCAGTGTGGAATATATTTTGTGGGCAGCCATGTTAATAGGATCCTGCCCAAGTGTAAGGCTAAGCACAGGCATGAGTGTAGGATAAGTATCTGAAAATCATTAATAAGAAGCACATAAGTCACTTTGACACCCAAATCTTCCCCCACTCATCATACCTAATCACTATTTGGAAGTAACTGAAGTAGCATTCAAAGGCTAAAGAAAGCTTTTAGAACATAACATTAAGTTATTCTTACTTTATAGCATGGCAACTTATTTAACAAAGAATAAATCTTCAATGTTATGCCCTAAGCAATACATCTTTGCTGTATTTCCTCCTCCTCTCTATGAAGTTTAGATAGCCTGGTGCAAGCTGGTTCTCACTGATAGCACACTGGTTATCCCTAAAGCATTTCAGACAAACAACACTTCACGTTTTGCATGTGAATCCTCACAGCTGTTTGACAGCAGGCCAGCTGCTACTTCAAACTGGTATTAGTGCATCATTCACTAAGAAACAGTTTCATAAACATACCAGATAGCAGTTTACCAATTAGAATTTCTTTTGGATGCTGGAGCAGCACACTATCAGCTTTCTGTTCCTTCCCCCACACTTTTGTGTGGGCCATGTGAAAAGGAAGTGTGTTTTCTTTTTCTTACCTTTACACCCCAAATGACTTCCAGCTGGTATTTTCAAGTCAGCATATTATCCAGAGCAGTTAAGCTACCAGCACTAACAGGTACCTTAGTCACATCAGCAGTGCTGCCTAACAGGTTTGTCAGTACATAGTGTGTTCTCACTCTCTATTCTTTAGATAAGGGTTGGTGTGCATGTCAGAATTGCCTTCTGGGGAACAAATACTTCGGTTTCTTACTTACATGCTGTCCGGAGTTGGTTTAAAGACCACTCCTGCTTCTTGCCCTATTTTTAAGGAATGTAATGTGACTGATGCAGTCCCACAGTGTGGGGGGAAGATGTTTGTATATTCTGCATATCCTGAACCTGCTGCATACCACAGAAAATCAGATCCACAGCACCTCAAATCAGGTACGAAACCAGACTAAACCCACAGGTCATTAAATACTACAGATGTTACAGCAGTTCTGTGATGACAACAGCAGAAGTGAAGCAGGTACACAAGAAATTCAGTTTGTTCTTTGTCCATGAAATTTTACATTTAAGAAGAGATATTTTCTTTATTCCTGCTATTATACCAAACACAAAAGCAGCATGAATTCCACAAATAGATACACATGCATCTGCTGCCAGCTTCAGGATCCATAGAACATTTGAAAAAAAAAAGAAAAACCTCACAGAATCATCATCCATCACCCCAAAAATCAGCTATTTACTTCTAGTCTCAGAGCTAAAGAAAACACACTCAGCAGACATGCTGACCCTTTAAAAGCTCAAGTGCAGAAAGTCAAGAGGAATGCAGCCACCGGAATAACCTATGGAAAAAGGTGAACAAACCTAACTGCATCTCTAGCTAACACAACCAACAAAAGCCTACAGGTTAATGGGTCCTATGAACTACATTGCCATATATTATGCCTTATTTTACTTTACTTCATTATGCTAGTGTACTAGAGTATCTTTATCTGAGGCATCCCAAACATTGCATAAAATGTGTGGAGAACTCACCCACCCTTCTTACAAATGGGAACACAGCTGCTTCTGGCACAGAACATAGCTTAACCTCCCAAGAGCAGCATCAAAGCACACAAACTTCTAGACAGCATTGAAGACTTGATTTCTGACAAATTAGCAAGAAATATAGGGAAGGCACTATATAATTGATCCTGTTGACAGATTGATAATCATATCTTCATGGAACAAAGCTGTTCCTGCACAGAAATGCTAAAAAAAGTATCTCCGCTAACCACACATGCCTTAGGGCTTAATATATTATCCTTAAGGCAGAATATTCAGAGCTTACACTGGAACGTCTCAGAAGGAGGAATTCAAAATCTTACCTAATTTGCACTAAAAAGGCCAACCTGATGAGATTAAATGACGGCTTGTACATTCCAGCGACAACATGCCATCATCTCACAGAGCCACATTTCTACATCCAAAGGACAGCCCACACAAAATGCTGTGCAGACATATTTGACTTTCTTGAATAGAATGGGTTAAGGAAATCTGCTCAAGAACAGTGAGATTGTCTTAATTATCTCCACTAGCAGAAAAAGTTATTCATGAAACCCCTTAAGCCTCATTCTCCTTCCCCAGTAGGCCATACGCTGTTGGAATTGAAGTTGTAAAAACCAGCATCCTTGCTGAAAGCCAGCACTTGCATTCCAGATAGCTAGATGCTACTGATCAGAGATCAGACGCAGAGTTTCTCGTGGAGATGCAGATTCCAGGACAGCACAACACATGCTGTCATAGCCTATTTCCGGGACCTCTTTCAACTGCCCAGGGTCCCAGAGCACTGATGGATGTAGACAGCATAACAGAGTAGATCAAACACTTCTAAGGAAACAAAGGAAGAATCTTTTTTATTTCACAAAGCAGGGTTTTTGCTTGCCAAATGCAAACATAGGCCTTGGGCATTACATATGGCGCAGGAAAAAAAAACACAAAGCAAAAAAGCAATGTACAGGCTGCAGGTGCCTCCCAGTGCCCTTCAAGATGTTTTAAGTTGATAAAATAAGGTAAGTCAAAACATTCGTAACTATCAGAGAGCATCATAGCCCTGAGGTGGAAGAGGAGCCTCATAACGTCTCTGTAGAAAAGTCTGGATGCAGTCTGAAGACCTTAACTAGCAATGAGTCATTGCCTTAAGTAGGCAACAGTGTATTGGTCTAGTTACACAGATAGACCACTGGACCTAATACAACATTTCTGAAATCAATGAGGTTATATGAATTCAGAGGACAAGACTTCACTTTTTTCAGGCTCTTTTCAGAAATATGCATCAGTGACATGGTAAGTCAAGCTTTCAGGGAACGTATGGATCAGGCTATCAGTAAGAAGAGATGCCTTGCCTGTAGAAGATTTGAGTTGCTAGTGTCTAATGTCTGCATGAGTGAAGCCAGGGTCTCCATTAACTTTCCCAAATAATAGCTGCTGAACTCAAATCAATTTGTAAAGCAAACCTAAAAATACTGGCAGCCCCTTGGTGCTTCTATTGATGTTAAATTGTCAGTGTCTGAACAGGTCATGATTTTTTTTTTTCAGGCAGACAACAGAATTATAGTAGAATAGGAAAGAAGCTGCCCTGAAGAAGACAATTAGTATCTTTCAGACAAATCCCTTAGGTGCAATGCAGTGGGAGGTTTAATCAAACTCCTTCATGCCCACATTCAGGCAAAGGAGGCAAAATGCTGGTTCCTTAAAACTGTAAAAATCTGAAGATATATATTTTGAAAAATATGTTTATCATGTCCAGAATGGGGGGGGGGGGGGGGGGGGGATCCAAGAGAGATGCAACAAAATAGCCAGTATGTCCCAGGTCAGGATGTTAACCTAAAAGAGCCTAGGTTCAAGTGGCTTCCCCACACAGCCATTCCTATACAGAATGTGCTTTGCTCTTCTGTACACAGGAAATCAACCTAACATGCAACAGGCAAAAAACATGAACTTGAGTGTTTTCAAGGACTGTTGATTTTGGCACCTGTGAGTGCATCTCTAAGCTTGCAGTGGTATCTTGTGGATCCAAGCAGAGTAAGTTGCTCATAGTGGGACAAATGTGCAGAAATGTATGTCGTTTTGTATTCTATCTACAGGGCACAGCATTAGCCTCGCAGGTAATAGCATTGTTTGGGAACTCTTGCTTGTTGCTTTGCTTTTGAGGATACACCAAGGAACAATTAGGAGCGGCTAATTTCCTCTTACAGGATTAACTCACATTCAAACGATTCAGGACATAATGCCATAACCGTTTCCAAACACAAGGCAGAAAGTACCAGCACCATCTAGTGTTCAGGAGCAGAAGGAGCAAGCAGAACATATGCCAAAGTATCAGAAGTTTCTGAATTTTTTATTATGGAAGTACAGGTTGCACACTTCCAATGAGACCCAGGCTGCACTCATCTGGCATGTAAAAAGAGTCCCTGCAGCAAGTAAAAGCCAAGCAGGTGCATCTGGCCTTATCTTAGTGCTAAGACTACCATGAAGGACTTCAACCCAAGTTACAAGGAAAGTAGTAAAGAACAGTTTCCAGATTGTACAACAGCAAAAAAAGACATGCAGTTTTATTGCGCTAGGCATGCCTTTATAAAGGCAGTTCAGAGAAGACATCTTAGGTTTCTCCCTCCTTAATAAACAAAAGTCAAACATCGGCAATGGTAGCTCCCTGCAAAACCAACACCAATCAACCTTCTACAGGTCAATACAGTGACATAGATGCTCCCTGATGTCCGTAAGCTCTCATTTGCTAAGTGTTTCCACAATGCTCCTTTGAAATAATAGTCTCATTCTCTTCAGTAGGTCCCAAAATTACTTTCTTTGCCATTTCCCTAGTCAATATGCAGAGTGCTGAAGCCCAGAAGCCTAAATAAAACTCTCTAATATCAACATCACATATCCAGGCAGGCTGTCAGTTGTCAGCCATAGGCTTCAGTAGAAAAAATTAATTACCAGCAGCAAACTCAGTTTCCTGCTGTTAGAACTGCAATTTGCACTGAATAATATAGAATGATCTTTAACATCTGAATTTCTAATTACCCCTCCAGGTATTTTCATTACACACCATGCCAAAGGAAACTGAGATAAAAAGGCCACAGAAAAACTTAATTGGCGTTGATCACCTGGGACACAGAAGTGTACTGCAGAGCTCACCCTACTGGGGCAAGACAAAGAAGCTGCCACTCCAACTGCTTGGTAAGACACTACCAACGACCCTGGTGGACTCCTTGCACAACATGTAGGCAACGATAACTATCCCTGTAAGATTCCCATCTTCCAACTCTGCCTTTATTGAGCTCAGTCTTTAAAATTAATTGAAAATCATGCCACAACTCTGATTTCTAAAGCTTTGAAAATAACCTTCTAAATGTGAATCAAACGTAGGCAGTCATCTTTGCTCTGGCTAAGTCTGTAAAAAGCCTGAGACAACAGGTCTGAAAACTGAATTGCCTCATTAATGAGAGGGCTGGCAGCATTATTCAAAGGGAGCACAAAAAGCAACCCCAAAGTGCATTTTTCATCAAGCTTGGTTTGATCGACCAGACGTCTGATTGGTTTGAGAACTGTTTTTTCAGTCCTAACAGCTGAAATGAGGGATGTGGTAGGGTATGGAGAAGAAGCCAAGAGGAAAGGGGAAAAGCAAGATCTAGCCCTTGAGCAGTGGTTTCCAGTGAAATCAAATTACACTTACCACAACACTGCACAATACTCTTATTTTCACATACAGACCTGGCTAAAAGCTGTCACTATTAACCTCAGCAGACAGCACTATGGCAAGAAACAGAAGTAGCTGCTGTCAGGGACCAGGAGACATGGCAATGTGCACCATGATTTTAGGTCAGGAATTTTTCAGCAAGATTGCTTTCAATCACAACATACCGGTTTACAAAAAGCACAAAAGGACACATTTTCTTTCATCAAGAAGAAGGACTGAAGGGCTCTAGAAAGATTTCAGAGTCAAAAATGAAGTGAAACTACCCCTCATCCGGCTCATCCCTGGTAAGTTTCTTGTTCATGTTTCTATCTTTCCTTACTCACTCTTCGTGAAAAGATTGACTGAACCTGTTCTAGAGCAGAATAGTAGTATCTTCTTAGGTCATCAAGTTTTCTACAAAGAAAAGCTATTCTCCATTCAGTTGGTAATAATCCCAGCCCTACCTATTGGAAAACAGCACTTTTCACCTCCTATCTTCTGAACTTTTTTTTTTTTTAAACCACTCCCTTGACTCCAAAACTGTTATTATATCAGAAAATATCTTATTCTGCAGAGGAACTTGAGCATCTCCTCTCATAATGCTGCAGACATCAGAGAATTAAAACTAGGCATACTATTTGCCACAGAACATTAAAAGCATCAACTTCCTAAAAGATAAGACATCAGGAGCACTTAAGCCACCAATACTTCCCTAAGACATTCTCAAAGATCAATCCCCGTGTGTTTTACACACCACATTTCATCACTCTGATTACTATGGGCTGCAAAGCAACCATGAATTCACCTGGGGTTACCATGCATTTCAGAGTCAGCTGCTGTTTCTGTTACCAGATCTGGACTCCTCGCTCAGACAACATACAATGGCTATTTTCTTCCTGAAATATCAGCTGCTATGTGTGATGATCACCCCCAATTGATTAAAACTTTGCACCTGACCTCAGACCACCCTGATAATTTTATAGAAACATCCCTCCCCCAACCTCCAAAAGTGCCCTGGAACATGAGAGCGACTGGTGAAGTATCCACAGTTTACCCTACCATTCTCCTATGAATTCTACGAGTTGTGAGCGAAGAAATTATGAACAGCTTTAAAAGGATCTCAAAATGCACAGTCTCTCCATAAAAGACAATAGAAAACATCTCTGCCAAAGGAGGTATTTCAGGAAGTCCTGCCACCAGATATAACACTGGTTTGACTGTAGAACTGTTCTGCAGTCTCTCATGTCCCCACTTAACCCTTCTCCCAGCTGCACTATACGGCTTAGAAAAGAACTCAATGAAACATGAATAATACACAATGCCCATCATTAGTTCTTGTTACTCAGCAGAAAATCAATACAGGCTATCTTACAGTGCAGGACATGCTGTTAATCTAGTCCCTGCACTCTGAGGAAGCAACTCCAATAGCAGCCTTTACACAACCTGCAGCAGAGAAAAGGTGGTAAGATCCAAGCAACAGTTCTGGCAATGAGGATCCTGAAAGCCCTAGCTATCAAACGCTAAACAGGTTTTGGAGATAATTGGTACTATAGTACAAAGCTTGGGACGCTTCCTTGCCAGGAGATACAAGACAGATCTCAGCCTCTCTTTGCCAGCTAAGTTGATAACAGGACACTATGGAAACATTAGGAACACAGCACTGTTCTGAATTTTGTTAAAGCTCAGCAGCTCACAAGCAGAGTAAAGTCTCATACTTGTATTTACAGCTATAGAATGTGCTTGCATTCACAAGTTCCACAACTTTGTTAAAAAAGACTAAAAGATCCTGTCATCCTTATAGAAACTACGTAGTCCTAGTTTACACTGGGAGAACTGAGGCACAGTTAGGCAGCAATATGGTCATGGCTATACATACAACATGAGGGAAGATGGGAACTGATGGAAAATGTTATTGGTCCCGCAAGATCATTTGCAGTCCCCTTCCTATCTGGCATCCAACCACGAGCTGTGCACTACGTGGGTGTTCTGCAGGCTGGCAACCACACAGAGCACAGTCATTTCAGAATACGTGCAAAAAGGAAAAGGCATTTATGCCAAAACCAGCCCAGAATAAATGTACTGTGAAGAGAATAGGAAACTCTTCAGGTCACATTCTCCAGTGACGTCTGTGCCGAGTCACACTGAGTATTGACTGGTTATTTATAGCACTTTTCAATACTTCCTATCCTTGTAGCAAATAAGCTCCCTACAGACATGAATAGATTTAGCTCCACAAGGTAGGGAAAACATCTGAATTTTGCAGGCAGAACAGTGGTTCACTAAGAGCAAGTAGTTTTTCTTAGGAACACAGAGAAGGGCAATGTCAAAAAGGCAAGCTGAACACAGATGTCCTGGGACTCGCAACCACGCTGTGAAGCACTGCTTTTTTCCACCCCTTTGGATACCCTCTTTCAAGTAGCCACATGGCATTGTTTTTATCAACTCCACTGAAGCAACAGCCACTTGTGGTTCAGGACCATTCCTTTGTAGTCTACAGAAATAAAACCTGATGGGCTGGGCAAGAAGTGAAGAATGCCAATTTATCTAACTAGAACCAAAGGGCAAAATGCAAATCTGCAGGATACTCAACTGAGACAGCCAGTGAGTCAGTTAACTGTTTCTCTTTACTGCCATAATACATAGGATCATTCACAACCACAAAAACCCAAGTGCTTTCACAGCCCAGGTCCACAGTACTGCTACGATAGTATAGTGCACGATCTTTGTGAAATGGTGCATAAGATCTGTCACTTTTGAGCCGTGAATACCACTAAGAGACATTCCAAGTAATCAACACTGAGCCCAATGCACGCTGTTTGTGCAGCCCAGGCTATGAAGGCATGGAACAGTATATGAAAAAGGGAGCATAAACAGATAACGTGCAGCGATAAGGAAGAGAAAAAAAAATAAAAATCTCTTCTCCCCAAGCAGCTTCTCGTGTGTCAAACAGAATGCTCTGACAGTTATTGCAAAACCCTGCCTGCTGGTGTAATTCAAAGCCTTTCAGTACCACCCATTCTTCTTCCATTGACTGATACTGTGTTAAAAAGAGCGTATAACATGGGCATTTTAAGTCCACCCTGATCAGGTGACAAGACGAGACACCCTAACATGCAAGTAAATGTACACCTGCCTCCTCAACAGCAGCATTCAAATATGGGGACAAGTGTCCCCTGCATTGCCTATTCTGTTTGAAAGTAATTACGTTGAACTGCCTTTTTTTTTTTAAATAAAAATAAAAATCTGCTCCATCAACAGCACCAACACCATGGGGAGACAGACAACATTAAGAAGCACAGAAGCTAGTCCACGCAAGAGAAAACGGACATGAAGTGAAAGCATGACTGAATCAGTGCACTCAATTTTTAGCCCAGTCAACTCCATCTCCCACCTTACTTTCAGCAACTCAGTCTTCAGATATTGGTAGACAGCTGTGGAGAGACTTGCCTGGGCTTGTCTTTGCCACTCCTCTTGTCTAACACTGCTAGCAGTGCAGCAGCTTTCTCTTCTGCAGATCTTACCACCTGAAGCTACCCCCCAAAATTTGTTGCCTTCAAGTCTATGCACAGGAACAATCCTCACCCAGACACAATCGGACCTGAATAAAGTGAGCACAATTGCTTCTAGGCTGCAACAAGGAACTCAGAACATACTCCGGAGCTAGGAAACGTTTACACAGGAGACAAAATAATTTGAAAAGCTTTGTATACTTTTTGTCCAAAAAAATGGTCTCTCTCTCAACACTCCTATTACCAGTTTGTGAAAGAGCAGTAGAATACATAAAAAAGAAATTACATCCAAATACCGCATACCTCTTTTCCATAAGTTCTGTGCTGTGTATTAGCTCCTACCACAAAATATAACAATCAGAAAAACACAACAAATTGAGACCACACAGCACTCCGGGCAAGGTGTGCCCCTGAAAAATCAAGGGGCACAATGTATCTCAACTACTATTTTCGTGAGGTATCACAGCAGCAGTTGCAACCAAAACAAAGATTACCACAGTAAAGAAGTCTGTCAAGTCCTATTTCACAAATTGGTCTAGACAATTTCACTAGTGCGTCAGAATACTTAGAATTCAAGTGAGCCACGCAGCTCACTGATGTTAAGTACAAAAGAGAAGGAAATGTTGGCCTACCTGGGGCAATTTCAAAAAGATGCTTTCCTGGTTCATCAGGATTAGGTGGCAGCTCGTTCACGTGATTGCCTTGCAGTAGAATGAGACCCTGTAAGGGACACAAACACCAGTGAAATTGGAAGATGCATGAAGAGGGTAAAGAAAAAATAAACATAATATTGCAAACTTAAGCCCCCCCTCTTTCACTAAGTCCTTCGTTTTTCCAACCCCACCCCTCCTGAGCAAGAAAAATACTTGAGCTGGTCATGCACTTGCCTCACCCGCCCCTTCTCTCACACTGGACACTTGTGGTCAAACGATCTTTCCTCTGTAGTAGCACTACTCTATGCTTGCACAGGTGAATTCTACTTGATTTCCTTAATTAATTATCCCTTATGAAAATTTTCTCATATCACATCTATTTTTCCTTCACCTTTTAATTTCTCACTTAACTGAGTTTCAAAACTGAGTTTTAATTAACTCAGAGTGCAGCCTGCAAGCTATATCATCAGCTGTCTTGCATAAGAGGATGCTAACTTAACTTTGACGTTCATCTCAGCTTCCATGAGTTAACTAAAAAAAGCCATAAACTGAGGTAAATTTCAGTCTTTAGTTTGTACCTCTGCCTCTCACATACAAGAAACTCATTTGACTCACTGGAATTTTTCTAAACCTCGAGGAGTTTGGATGTAAGCAAAACCTGCGCTCTAGGCCCATCCTCTGGAAAGTACTTCCAGTTCATAAGTATATAACATAGCAATGATCTTCAGATCAGCTTCACATTTCAGTCTGCATATTTCAGTGAATTATCACTTACACTGTAACCATTTTTTAGGGGACAACAAGTTTCTCTAAAGGGTAACAGAGAACCAGCTTACAGTTGTCGAATCTGTCTGACACTATAAAGCACTCTAAATAACCAGAATGTAGAAGACAAAAAACAATTCATAGTCGCAGGAAGGGCGTATCAGTTCTGACAGCTGCTGTCACTAGTAGAAAGACATTACTAAATTTAAACACATAGATGTGTCCTTGCCCAGCAGTCCTCAGACAGCATTAATTTACTTCCCAAGCAAGATGGCTAATGGTGGATTAAATCAGTTTAATTCCCCAAGGTCTAACTTGATATATGCCAAAGCATGCCCCAGAAATAAACCTCAGTCGTGACTAAGTTATTCCTCCCTCCCTGAGGCTTTGATAGCCATCCCTGAGATGGCTGGACAGCTCAAGGGATGGGCAAAAGGTTTTATTGCTTCCAGTAAGCTGGAAGTTCAGATCTGGTTTTTGATAATAGCATTACCTTATGCTCTTTTCCATAGGAAAAAAGTTTAAGGAGCTAGCATGCTTGAGCTTCGTCAAGCATGGGTCTAGGGTCCAGAGGGGAAGACGTATGAGGAGTGGCTGAGGGCCCTTGGTTTGTTCAGCCCAGAGCAGAGCAGGCTGAGGGGAGGCCTCATGGCAGCCTGCGGAGGGGCAGGCGCTGAGCTCTGCTCTCTGGGGACAGCGACAGGACTCAAGGGAACGGCATGGAGCTGGGACGGGGGGTGGGGGGGGGGGGGGGGAGTCAGGCTGAGTGTTAGGAAAAGGTTCTGCACCCAGAGGGTGGTCAGGCACTGGGTCAGACTCCCCAGGGCAGCAGTCACAGCACCAAGCCTGCTGGAGCTCAAGAAGCACTTGGACAATGCTCTCAGACACGTGGTCTGAGTTTTGGGTGTTCCTGTGTGGAGCCAGGAGCTGGATGCTGTGATCCTTATGGGTCCCTTCCAACTTGGGATATTCTATGATTCTAATTTCTTACGATTTAGGTTGTCTTTACTGAAGTTGTATGTGCATATCTGGTTTTAATAGCTCCTGTGAAGAGGGGAAGAAATGGGAGTACTGTCTGTTCTTTCATTACATAGCTTCGTAGTCTAAAAACGTTTTGAGTGACCAGCCCTTCTAGTCTTTGCTGTGCAATCAGCAAAAAGGCCTGCAAAGTAAATTATGAATAGAAAGATAAAATTGGTAACTACTTTTGCCTATGTTCAAGCAGTGCCACTGATTGCTCGGTTGCTGGCCTTCTGAGGTAATTGTAAGCACTGCATTTCATGAATATCCAAGAACACCATAAATAAAACAGCAATTCTCTGGAGCTGTGTAAGGTTCATACTGTTTCACAGATTTCAAGGGCAGAAGAGGTTAGTAGGGTGTCTAGCCTCAGCTATACCATTACACATACAACTACAGCTTTGCTCCTTTGTCTTGCAAAATTCACCCTAGATTGGAAAGAGAAAACAGGCAGCAACTAGGTGGCTTTTATTGACAAGAAGTGCTCAGAAGACTTGTGGATAATCTGAGAGGACAGATGTACAGGAACATGCAGACACCTTAGAGATGAGGAAGCATCAAAATGCCCAGCTACCAGGAGGTGTTCGTGTTACCTAACAGCTAGTTAATTCCTGTTACCAAAGTCAGTGGCATTCTCCATTTATCCAGCGAAATTAATAAAAATATTCACCAAGTTTTTGTGATAAACCCCCTATGTATTAAACATGCAGCTGCCCTCCTCACATCCCCTTTC
Source organism: Cygnus olor (assembly GCF_009769625.2). Lineage (NCBI taxonomy): Eukaryota > Metazoa > Chordata > Aves > Anseriformes > Anatidae > Cygnus > Cygnus olor. Next base: position 19,196,968 of record NC_049175.1, read on the forward strand.
GGGTGTGCCACTATCAAATCTTTTACAGGCAGATCACATGGTTGTAATTTCTATTCAGTGACGATGTGAGGCTCTAATGTTCTAGCAGGGCCTGCAGATACTGCTGCAGAATGGAGTGTCAGGGCTCAGTTCCTGTCCCCTACATAGCGTAAAGGTTAGACTGTAGAAGGGCACAGTGTTGGAAGGTGCCCAAGTTCATACTGAGTAGTTTATCTAGAATAGCTGTGAGATAAAATGAAGAGAAAGCAACAAGTCAACAGAACAGAATCTTTCAGCAACTTCCTGCCCAATCCTGTTGTCCTACATTTTTATTTTGAGGTTCACTTAAATTAGAAGATACGATGAAGACACTCCAAAAAGAACATGAAAACACTGAAAAGGCAACATGAGTAGAATGCTGGTGCATCACAAATTATTCCAAATTGGGGCAGGAAATGATCTTCAGCTTTGGAGCCCAGCAGCCAGAACATGCTGTAGAAAATTCTGCTGCTTTCTGGCATGCACAGTTCAGTCCCACTGCATATGCACAAAAGCTTTTTATCATACCAAATCAGTACTGGAAAAAGATCACTGAATTAGATGCAGAGTAGCTTCCCCCCCCGCAAACTGGGGGTGGGCACATGCCACCTCCTGCCCTGCGAGTAGAAGCAAACCTAAGGCTATTTTACAGACCACACATATTAGCAGAGTTATCAGGAACATCAAAAGCTCTTTGCAGGTCAGTCCTTCCTTCCTTCCCCCTTTACTCATGAGAGCACCTAAGAAAATATTTTATAGTAGCAATAGCTGCAAGTTCACACTAGCTTTCAGCACAGAAGTCAGTCTGATGGAGTGGATTGTGCAGCTGCAACTATGTTTTACAGCACAAAAGTGCACACACTTTCAACAGTACGTGATGCACCAAAATTGCTAAGTAATTCCTCTTCACTTCAGGGAGTCCATGGCATTCTCCTGACATCAAATCACAGCTCCATCTTTTTAGCATTGTTTTCAAGAGAAGAGTGTCTATAAGTCCCCCTAAGGACCTGTAGGCACATGTTTTCATAAAAATAGGCAATACTACATCCATAAACAAGATGACGTTGTTTAAGGTTTCTATCTTGAAGTGTTATAGCATAAATCTCATTTCACCTTGTCAGATAAGCAATAAGAATGTGACCCTCTTCCAGATCACATATAAATAATCAAGCAGGCAGAAGATCAATGGGAATTTCAGTTAAGATAGTTTTAGCTTTTGCACAAGCTCACAGGCCTGATTAATATTAATCAATTAAAACCTCCACATGGTCTGTAACGAAGTTTTCTCAGGGACACAATGTCTTCCTAAGTCATGTGGGCATGCCTGCATCATTGTCCTTTCATTCCCCAGAAGCAGGTCAGATGCAAATCCTAATTTTACAACTGTTACAAGAGTTGTAAGGACATGGTCCTGCAACATGCTATTCAAAATTGCATTCCCCAATAATAAATGTATGGTAACATTTACGCTGGATGAAGAAAAAAGTTCTTATCCCCAGTAGTTTTCTCCCAGACAGATGGAGTTCACATCCGTGCAACGACTGATATGAACAGCTTGGTGCACTATAAGTGACGGATAACCAAAGCACTGTTTCTGCAGAACTTTCAGAAGACTTAAAAAAAAAAAAAAAACTAATGATACCATATCTATTAAATAATGTGTTTTAGTAGCCACAACTTGCTCAATGTTACATAGAAGCAGAACAGATTCTCCAGGACAGAGCTTAACTAGCAAAGTAAACTATTACAAGTAGCAGCACAGCAATATCACATTCTGCTAGCAGCCTATTAAAAAGGAAACTGAGAAGGTGGTCTGCCACTCAGCAACAAGTAAAAGCCTGGACCAGGGAACTTAAGGCTTCTACAGGATATTTCACCACAGAAGCATTAAGTTCTTGGGCTTCAGCAAAGAGGTTAGCATCACATCCTTAAAAATAACAGGTGGGAATTCAGCTTTACATTGCCCCAAGCTTCTCCTTTCAAAGGGTTACTCCTCAGGGGAGCCTTACAGAAGTTCCTGTCACCCAGGGTTAATGGCTTTTTAGCACCCTTGTTGAGTGCAGCTGGCTCTTTTCCCTCCTCCTAAAGCATCATAATCTTGACACAATTTCCACTCCTGGGACAATGACAGTAACAAATTAAGGTTTCAATGAGTCACAGGTTCTTCAGCTTTGTCCCCTCAAGAAATTCTAGTTCTGCCATCCAGGCAGGATCTACTTCAGCAGGAGAATCAGGCACTTGCTTCTTCTAAGTACCGGCACTGCAAAACCTACTCGGACAAGTCAGGGCAGTGCTGTCTTTTTCTGTCTACAACATACCTGGCTCCGGTTCCCAAATCCCATCTGTTATGCATACAAACCCCAAGGACCACAGAGACAAGTGGCAGATGCCAGATTCAATTATGAGGGCATTGGCTGCCTGTAAAATCCTGAAGTTTACAGTCTTGAACAGTAGAACAAAGCAGAAACTGGCCCACTACAATAGCCCCATGAAGAGCTGCAGATAATTTCCACATCTAAGCAAGTGAGGGACAGTGTGAAGAGGAGGCCAGAAGGCATGTGCAGGGGGCAACTGATAAGCAGACTAAGGGTCACAGTTTTACCAGGGGTGTTAAATTTTCGTCATTAAAATCAAATTATCTTGAAGGCAAGAAGTGAGGAATGCAGAAACCTCCATTGCAGCTAAGTACCCGACTTGAAGTCTACAAAGATTGCCAGTATTTACAGGGTCCTGAGCAACAACAGATTATATTAAGTTCAAGTCTCTCCAGCCTTTACAAAGCAGTCTTTCCATAATGATGGATCAAATTACTGAGCAGGTAGATGCAAAAATGCAAGATGCTGCCAACATCCTCATCCATCTGCCATGGACGTTTCAGGCTCACAGGGGAAAAAACATTTCAGTGCTCAGTATACAATGAAATTTATGTGTAACAGTTTAGCATGCAGCTGTAGCAAGCGGTTTAATAATAGGCTATAATGTGTGTGTGGATGGCAATGGTACTACACAGGCTGTCTGTCACTCTATAATGCCTGTACTGACTTATCAGGAGGCAGCAGTACAGGGACATTGTCTGGCTTATTCGGTTACATTCCCTCTGTTCAATGACTCTGGTTAGAGGCCTGGCAGTCAAAACAATGACTACATGAAATATGCTGCCTAATATGCTACTTCAACTAGGAAAGCACTTAGCTCAAATGCTGCAAGGATCTTTTACATACATACTGAAGAACTTGAATAAGAAATTCATCTCAGCTGGAAGCTTTATCCCTGCCTGTAGTGCAAAGCATGTACCCACTAGCTCTGTAAATATAGATGGGTAAGAAGCTGAAAATCATCCTGAGTTTAGTAGTGTTTCCAGATTGACAATTAAGCATCTTCAGCACTGCGTTTAACGTAGGAGTGCATTCCCTCACTATTACAATTAAATGTGGTTCTCTAAAACAGAAAAGAAATGGATGTTAGACTAGCAACACACAAAAAAGCATGTGAAGCAGCAAGAAGTTAGTGAAGTACTAACTAATGGAATTCTTGAAGATAGACACACTCAGGCAATGCTCAGTGCATTAAACAATGATAAGAGTATTCCCAATCAATAAGTTGCAAGCTAAACATGCTGTGTACACATGCAAATATTGCATAGTGACTATTACGCTGTATCATCGAGGTACCCTACTGCTACTCACCACAGAGTTAATTAGAATTTAAGTCTTCTTTTGCAAGAATAAACATTTTTTTGCACATATCTGCTGTCCTATGATACAGCTGACCTAAACATTTTAAGTAGCCCTGCTCTGGTTTGACTTATTCAATTATCATTTAGTAGTGGTTATTAATTCTCCTAACAGCTAGGTGATCTCTTCTCTTTGCAAGCTCTTAAACATCATACTCCCTTTCTCTAGCTACCCTACTGCTTTCTTTTTTCTTTCTAAAGTCTACTTTGGGACATCTCTACCACACTGTCCAATACGTATTGTACTGTAGAACTTAAATGTCCACAAGGACATTCCCCCACCACCACCCTCACCTATGGGTTATGTGTTCCACTTATGTGTAACAAATAATAAATTTGTCAAGTACTATCAGAGAATTCGAAAATTCTTGCAACTTCCAGATATACTGTAAATTTTATAGAAGATTAAATCCCAATATTATCATCTTATGGTTGTTGAACACATCACAGAAGAGCAGCAGGAAAAGAACGCCACAGTTCTCCCTCCACACTCCTGAAGCATCGGATTGTATACCTCCTTATTCTAGATCATGCAGGCCAGTTCAGACACATCCAGTCTCTGTAGGTCATGTCATTAGGACACTCATTTGTAGCACGTCTCTACTTGTACCATCCAACTTAATACTGTAAAAGCAACTGTTTTAAATGATTTATTTTTAAGAACTTCTTTTATACTCTTATACTGATATTTATTAGTCTTATACCCACTATATACCATCTTACACCACATACCACCAAGAAGTTTAGTCTCCAGTAATGATACAGTGAGGTCCTGAAAGCTTTTCCTATTCCATGGTCAAAGGAGGCTTTCTTTCTTGCCTGAGATCATTTCTTTCTTTGAGCTCTGAGACAGTAACTCAGCCAGAGACAGGAAATCCCTGGGACAACTCAAAAATCTTTCTGAAAAGCACAATATTCATTCAGGAAAATGAAACTGATTGCACCAGCCAATACTTCAAATCAAGGCACCCTGAGCAGAGACCCAGCAAGGCTTTTACATTGGTGCAGCAGATGAAAGCCTCAGCTATAGTTCCTTTGTAATACATACTGCACAAGCAACCAAAAAACAAAGAAGGATTTAGACCAAGACCAGCAAAGAAACCATACCCTCTCCTTCCTATCAGCTCACAAAAGAGAAATTTAAGCATGCAGCCACTCTAACATCTGCTTGATAAGAAGAAAAAAAAACAGTGATTTCAGCAAATAATATCTTAACATGTTAGTGAAGTCCTTTCCCCTGCACTTAATCAAAGTGAGTACTGAGCACAAATATTTCTTAGAGATCTTTATAGCAGCTTCAAGTGTTAAATTGTTTAGCAATCTTCAACAACATTCACTGAAGTCTATACAAATCTTACTGTAGATCAATAAAAACAATACACTACCTCTGCTGCTATATCCTGGGCATCTTTACCCAACAAAATTCTTCACAGGGGCAACACTTCTGTTCTACATGAAGTTTGTCAGTTTCTTCTGATTCTCTGAGCTTCAGAGAAAAGTAAATGCAACCCACCTCTAAAACATGTATTCCGCTTTCTTGTTGCGCTACTAGTATATCAGAACAGCAATAGCAACATGCTGCAACATCATTTAGGAAAAACAGCTGTCATTTCTTATGTCTGCAGAGTACCCAGTAGCACAGAATTCATTGCTTTCTGCATTCTACCGTGGTGCAAAAACAAAATGACAGGCCTTCTTAGGTCCTTCTCAGAAATTACTCGTTTTCCCTTTGTGTCTAACGGAGAAGTTAATCCAGTACATCTGGTCTCAAACTCTGACACTTGGGTAGACCTAGATACAGAACCAATAACCATAACTATAAATAAGAGCCATTCTTTAAAAATCAGTTGTTTTGCAGAGGAAGACTCCTTCAAGTAAAGTTTCCCCATCAACTCCCTGTGTGCTATCTTCCAAAGGAGCACAGAATAATTTCTAGGACATTTGACTAGTGATCAACAAACCTATTCCTCTTAAGGTATTTTCAGGATGTTTATTTGATACAAGAGGAGTCAAGCAAGGATCAATCATTGTCACACTGCCACGCACGGTTTACTCTGCCTTGCAGGTGACAGTTAACCTTCTCCTGCATTAGTCCAAGAGCTGCAGAGATTTGTAAGAGAGAAATACTCTGTTTTAAACTGCTGTGAACTGAACCAGGGAGAGCCCAAACCACTTTACATGCAGCTGTGATCTTAACCTGGGAGGGGCCTTCAGAAATATCAGAGACTTATGTAAACACACATGTACATACAAACACACCCACACTCCTGTGCTGCAGAAAATCAGTCCTGTGTTTTAGTAGAAACAGCATCATGTAGAAAAGCTTTTAACATGAGTGATTTGTTAGCAGCTGCTTGTACAACATAAGGATAGAGATTTTAAGTCATTTTAGGGTATAATAGTCATCTGTCCAGACTAAGGCTTTCACATACACAGAACTGTGAAAGAAGACTAGAGACTGCTGTCAAGAGCTTCATGGGAGTTCAGAGATAAGCCAGACTGTCTGACATCTGTAGGAAGATAAGGATCCTTGCAGAAGTCTCCCAATCAGCAGGACATATAAGAAACTATGCAAGACATCCACCATTTCTAGAAGTGAAGTACAAAAACCATACAGCACTAATGAAGAGTTTTAGCAAGCTGGGGAGGCTGGGCTTAGGAGCTCTGAACCATACTCAAATATCTAAGGAGATACAGGTCCTATTCTGCAAGAGTTATCTTATGCTTGCATACCCTTGCCTGTCAAGTCATTAGCCAACAAGGCTAAAAATCCAGAAACAGCTCACAAAGCTATGCAGACAAAAAGGAAAATGGTGCAGGAGTGAGCAAAACCAGGAGATCATGATGGGAGAGAGAAGGAAGAACATGAAAAGCACGTGGCTGCCAGACATACCACTGAGATATCCAATTGGCCCACAACAGGAACAGTACAAGCTGTGTCATGATCCAGTGGAGGAACCCAAAAGGGAGAGGACCAACATGAGCCTCTACATATCTTCAGTCCTTGAGTTCTGCAGACAGTATGCCACAAGGTCACTGGATTGTGGTACTTCTGAGCCAGCAAAATTGGAGAAACAGAAGCCTGCCTCCCATGGCCTCCTCCCCCTAGGAGGAGGTCAAATTGTTCCCCAGCTTGCTAAATTAATTTTTGCTGACAGATACTCACTCCTTCCAGACACAGCACAAATCCTTGCCTAAATTTCTTCCCCTCAAAATTTGCATAGAACAGCAATAACTCCCAGGTGTATATAAAACATGCTAAAACACATTACAGCCCACTCCCAAGTCCTGCATGCTGGCGTACAAAACCCATATACTCTACCCACACAGGCTAGCCCTAAGCAGCTGGCTCACCTCTCTCTGCTTAACAATGGATTACTTGGGAGATAATGAGGCCCAGCTGACTAAGCAAGGCTCTTCACTCTTGCCTCAGCAACCTGGAACACCATAGCTCTTGATGTCAAACTCCAGCCTCACAGATGACCATACGAAGATTTGGAGGTCAGTCTAGGACAATGAAACACTGTTTTCACGTCAGTGCTTTTTCAACAGAGAACTGGTTTAGGTGAATTGAAAGCAGAAAAGACTGAACAGGTTAAATGTCTGCTCACAAAGTACGCTTTTTTCCCCTCACAGATTGTTGTGGTGCAGCATTTGCATTCATGGGCTTGCCAGAAGATACAACCCTAAAAAGCGGAATTTGAAACATTTCTCGTGTTGAGAGGACTGTGACAATGCAAATAGTGTAGATTAGTGAACATTGTGCCATTAAACTGGCATACTTTGCAATTTTCTGAGTAAGGTTGCAAAGCAGCTGATTCTAGCTCATCTTTCCCCTGCAGGTCTACAGCAACCTGAGAGGCAAGGCAGCACCTTTAGGAAAGCAGACTGTACGTTCCAACTCAGAAGACTGTGCAAAGCCTCCTGGAAAGGAACATTCCCCCCCTTCAATACAATCTCTCGTTGTACCCAACATTTCCTTCACATTTACAGTTCCTATAGATTTTCAAAGTTTACAAAGACTCCCAAAGCATTATCAGACAAAATAATAGTCAGGTCTTGGTAAAAGCCTATCCTCCAAAAGCCTTCTTCTTGGGCTAGTGCATTTTGCCTGAAAAGAGAATGGTCAATCATAAAATTGCTTTCACTGAGACCTGTGTTTGGACCATTAGCACAGACAAGTGCAAAAACTGTTTTGAATGGTCTTCATAGTGCACCTTTCAGCTCCCAAATCTAACCTTAACTGAGCATAGAAGGAAAGCACAGTCCAGACCAAGTAAGACTAAAGTTGTTGAAGTGCTAAATTTGGGAGATGCAGATTCATTTTCCTACTCAGGATTTCTCAAGAGTACATGGCCAAGTCACTTAGTCTCTGCATCACAGTTTTCCATGAGCAAATTCAGACTAACAACTTCACCTTAGCTCAAGATAAGGCTTGCTGTGAGGATAAAACATTAATGCTGCTATGATGTGTATTGTTTTTTTAGTGTCATCCATTTGCATCCATGTCAGCCACTTTCTAGAGAAATACAAGCCTCGTTTCTGGCTTGCAGCTTCTGAAAACAGCAGCTGACAGCCTAGAATTACAGATAGAAAGAATATTCACCAATATTCTGTTTAGCTGTGAAATGTACTCAAATACTATGAAGACAAGTTGCATTAGCAGAAAGAGACAAAAACAAAACAAAATAACATGAAAAGCAAACAACTTTCAGTTGGTGAAAAATACTTAACTTTTGCTTTTCATGAACAATCAGCATCTGCTTAAAAGACTTTACTTCCAGACGCTTAACAGAGCCTCCTGACAATCATAGCTTTTACTAGAAGTCCTTACTTGAAGTAAATTGCATTACTATTTATTATGGGGTATTTTGAGTTGTTAACTGCAGTAGAAATGGTACATAAATGGTACTGACATTACTGTGATTCTAAGCAATGAGTTTTCTGTAACTAGATTTCTTCATGAGGAAAGCTACAGAACTGACAGGAAATGTAACTAATTCAGGGAACATCAAACTTGATAGCACTTAGGGATTTAGTAGGAAACATTGCTGCTCTGTCAAGAGAAAATTAGCAGGTCAATAACATCATATGCAAAACCAAGAATGCTACTGCCTTATGAAATAGAGAAATACAGTCCGGCTACCTAGAGAAAAATTGTCTGGACTGCCTCACTCCACCCTTCTGCTCTTGCTACTGGTCAGGAGTTCATGCTGTGCTTCAAAAGTTGTAAGTCTGGTGACAGCTGAACCAAAGTGGTATTGGCTTATAGATCATATTTTGACCAGTTTTGGGGGGAGCATCGTGCACAGTGGGAGTGGAGAAAGAGAAAGGGAAACTCTTAACCAATGTTGGACAGACACCAGTGGAATATATCGCTGCAGAAAGCGGCTGAGTCTAAAACCAAAGATTTGGAGAGGCACTATACACACAGATAACAAATTTCTTGAATAATTACAGATGAAGTACTGGATACAGCCTTAAGAAAACAGTGTTAGTGGGCTCAATGCTGTCCAGCAGATAACAAGAGTTAATATGACAAACCATTCCCTACGTGCTACTGCAAAGCTGCCACAACTTGTAACTGCTAGATGCTGTCCTCAGTTGCATGGAACATATAAGCTTAGATAGACCTCATGTTGCAAAAATAACCATTACATATGATAAAATAATATTTAGGTCTGAACAAAGCTCAGTACTGAGCTTTCTCCAGTAGCAGACAAGAACTGCAGGATTGCAATGGATCAGGAAAAAAATCTCATGGAGCTAGAAAAAACTTCAGCAAGACAAGATGGTAGCAGCTTCCAGCAATTGCTCATGGTCAAAGGAAAGGGTTACCAGTTCCCAAACTTGGCTACTTCAAGCCATTTACAGCATTATTCCACTAAATAAAGCAGGGTTATGGTAATCCTGTCTTTCATCCTACTTCCTACTACATCCTACACACCCCACTCTTGTCTTCAACCCTCTTCTCAATACCACAACCTAGAAAAAGGTTCTTCCTTCACTTCTGGGCTCCATCCACTTTACACCTTTCCAATTACACCTGACAGTGACAGCAGTTTCTTTTTCATATTTACAGCTTACAATTCCTACCTCTCTCTCACATAACTATGCTCTTACTAAACTAGCCTCCCTGAAACGCTAACAGTGTACTGTGTAAATGATGCCTTATACTTAACACCTTGCCTTGCATCTGGTGAGATGTATATAGTAATGAAAGTTTTGACTAGTTACATGGCAAATAGTCAACAACAGGCAGAGGTAATTTGTTTTGTTTTAGAATTTCTCAGCATGCCACAGTAGGTAAATAAATAACTTCTGATGTTCTCCCAAACTCTGCAACTTATCCATGTGGTAACTAAGTCTCCTTGCAACATCTCTTGCTTCAAGCATTCTCAGTGCTAAGAGCAACTGAACTGAGGTCTCAAACAAAAGTACCGACTGTGACCCACATAAAGTCACAGCCAATACACTGTACAATTCTAAAAATAGTCTTACCTGAGGTTTAGTTTCTTCCTCATCCTTATAATAAAAGAGCTGGTCCCCACGCAGCACAAACCACCGCTGCTGCCAGTTCTTCATAATGCTCCTCTGTTTCTTCAGCCAGCCACACTTCAGCACACGTTCTTGAGGGTTAGGAGAGGAAGGTCTGGAGGGAGGCCCAATCTGTTCACCCATCACCAAACTCTTTGATCGGGCTGAAAAAGCAATTACAGAGAAAGTAAAATAATGAAATAAGGATGAGAACGAACAAAGAGAACAGACCACTACTTGCACTCTCCTTCTTTCAGTAGGAATTTGCTTTTCAGGGTGTACATTCAAGTTAATGACAGCAAAACAAGACAAACATCAACCTTTTGGTACTGCTCACTGCAACAATCTTCTAGGCAGCACAGTACCTCCACTGTTCCTACTCCCTCTTCCTTCATGGCAAGTCATTACTTGCCTCCAGCTGTACATGGGAACAACAATATTACTCTATCCAAAAGAAGAGGATGTGCCTAATGAGGATGTACAGGTGTTGTGAAGGGGGTACAGAAAAGAGAACAGGAGATACTAAAATGAAATATTCTTACCCCCACCGCCACTGAGCTGGTTGGTCAGTGACACCAGCTGCCACAGGAGGAAACAAACACACACCAATAGAGTCAGAACTGAGAAAGACTCAAAAAGGGAATAGGCACGTAGAGATAACATAACTATACAGTATGATTCAAGTCACCTGAGCCCTTTGAGCTTTCCAACTTTGAAGCAGAAAAAACACAATGGAAAATTTTAAAAAGGACAAATGTACTAGTCTGGAGTAGCAGATAATCATATATTGCAAGTAAAAAGTGAGCCCTCTAGAATATAGAGGTTACATGATCTCATAGGTCTTTTCCATTTCTACTTCCTTTGAATTTATGAAGTATCTTATAAAAAAAGTTATTTACTATCTGAGGTCATTTTCCTTCACTAGAGCAAATCTGCTCACCTCTCCTGCAACCACCCCACAGAAAGTCAGCCTGTCCTCTGACAGTTTTCCAGTTTTATAGGAAGAGGGCATCACTTTATTAGTTTTTTTTTTTTTTTTTTAAGTGTAAAACTCAGTGGGAAACCTTGTCTGACATGCAAATTTTTTCCATTTCTCTAAGTTCCTAGGGTGAGTTCCACTACAATAAAGTTTGTCTCATGCCTCAATCAAGAAAAAGTAGGGTTCAGCCTATAACTATTTCCTACTGTAAGAAGTTTGTTTTCAGTTGTACTCTAAAATTTAATTAAAATGTTGAAATGACGTCAGACATGCTGATAGTTACAGCTTTTTCAGAGTTATCTTTCCCTTATTTTTGGCTAAAATAATTTGCTGAATTTAAGCTGAACTCACATAAAGCATTAGTTCCACATTAGTGAGATCTACCAGCAAACTTTGTATTTGCTCAAGTCACCCAGTACTCCTCAAACACTTATTTTTACATATATATATATATATATATATATATAAAAAGCTTAACACAGAATTCACTTAAAATCAGGCTCTGACGTATCTGGGCTTATTCTTTAAGTTTACTCACTATAGTCTGAGCTCTGATAAGACTTTTCATTCTAGCAAAGTATGTAAAGAATCGCTTGCCTTCCACGAAGCTAACTGAAGTCTTCATGCCTTCATACATCCCTTTCTGGCAACACAGTGCCCTCTAGCAGATGATTGCAAAAGTACCACATACAACTTTGCCTGCTCCCCCCATCACTCTCAAGAAAAAGAGGATCCCATTTCGTGTGTATGCAGTAAGAAAGCAGACTTCACATTTAAATCTCTACCACAGAGGTGCATAAGGACTTAGTTGAAGGAACAGCCTTTTCCTCATCCCAGGACATGTTTTATAGCAAGGAGCAAGCTGTTATCTGTGACAGTCCCAGGTTCCTTTTCACATTCATGTTACAACACACCTTTTTACAAATATCCCAAGAATTTGCTCTTCCAAATGGAACTATGTTTCTTGGACAGTCTCTTGGCTATTAACCTAATTAGTCTAATACCACCAAAATCTATACTTCAGGAAGCACCTCGGTCACCTCCACACTAAAGCACCTCAGCACCTTCTAGACCGAGCGTGATTCCCAGTAGTTTCCAAATTCCCTGTCTGCACACAGTTATATAAACCCTCTCCTACTCCCCAACTCCTACCCAACAAGAATCAGATTTATTAGATTTAACTGGAAACAAACTACCTTTATTATATCATCTACATTGACAAAAACCTCACAAAAGACATCACCTAGCTTTGGCATAACCCACAGTAAGCCTTCCTTCACACACCCTTTGGGGTTACTTGCACAGCCCTGCCTAGTAACAATTTATTATAGCAAAGAGTTGAGGCTTTTGCAGTCAGACACTAGAGGACGTATATCCTCATACTTTTATTTTAAGCAGCACCACACGTTAGTCAATTGCTATGGCTGTTAATTCTTCATGCTGTCTTAGCTTTCCATTTCCTTAGAGCTTCTAGTCGTGACTGTAATAGTTAATTTCATTATGGAGATACTTAGCAACCTCATCTGTAAGTCAACAACATGGACCAGACAGAAATTTTTAGAAGGAGGAATTATTTATGGCTATTAACGGCATTGACGTTTACATTGCATGCTTCATGGAATACAATAATTGCATAGAGAGGTCAGAAGAAAGTTTTCAGATGAGTACGGCCTGCCTTTAAAGGAGCTGGTATCTCATAGTACTTGGATCAAAATACCTACTTTGATAATCCAATCCAGTACATCAAGCCCCTTGTTCTTAATGGTAGATATATAAATAGATGAGCACTAAGAATATATAACAGAATTATGGAATCAGCAAAGCATAAGGAAGAAAACAAATCAATAAATCAGGCATACAACAACTCAGCAAATACTTTACACACTCTAGAGTTCTAACCCAGTAATGCCTTTTCAATAACTCCAAACAGTTTGGTTTTGCTCTCCACATTTTCATGAATTGATTATTGACTCAGCCACACAGAAAAGCATTAAACAGAAATCAATGTAGAAAGGATTCAACCTCCCCCTGGAAAAAAGGTTTAGGATTCACTTGCACGGAGCAACAGTACTGAAATGCCAGCTACAGGACATACCCACTCAGAAGCAGGAAAAATGACAATTACAACCCAGCAAGTTTTTTTACAGACCATATAGACCCACATCCTTGCTGCCAACAACAGTGAGCCAAGCCTCTTTTAGGAACCATTAGAGAGCAGGAATCATTAAATGGCAAGAACCAGAATTGCAGACGTTGAAAATACTCCTGCAGCTGGAAGTGATGCTCCATATGGATGTTCTCATGGCTAGATGAAGGTGGGAGTAGGCACTGTGAGCAAAGACAGTGAGGTGACCAACAATGACTGCTGTACTAACACCTGGGATACACCAAGTAAGCTCTTCAAAAGCCCCACACTTAATTGCCATGCCTCTAATAGTAAACTCAAAGATTATCCCAAGGAGTGGACAGACCAACTCAGATGGAGCCATGCTGCCATTCCTTACAGAGACAGGAATCCCTATCTACATCCCAGCTTGTCTAAAGTCACTCTTCAGTTCTCCTCTTCGCCCCATTACCAGAACATCAGACATCTACAAGAGTCCTCTGCCACTCAGACCTGCCCCTGAGCAATACACATCACCACTTTCTCATCACCTTGATTGTCTACCTTAAGCATGCACATCAACACATAAGTTCCTCTGCTACGCTTCTTCCCTTCTCTATCCACACCATTCCCCTTTTCTGAGCACAGTCCTGACTGAAAACACTTGACAATTTCTTCTTTCCTTCCCCTTCTCAGACCACTACGGATTTGAACAGTCATTGAGAACCTAACTAAATGGGACATTGAATTGCATTGACTTGATTGATTTCAATATCAATTGAAGTTGCGGTCTTTTGAAATTTCATAGGCAATAAGACTAAATCAATACAGTCATTAAACAGACTCTGGCTGACAAACTGTCCTTCAGTGAAGACACTTTGTTCTAATGTTCCTTCAACTAATGACATAGTGACACCAGCTATTATTTCTGATAGCCTTTATTTAAAACACCAGCCACAAAAGGAAGAGATCTTACACACTATAAACAATATTCTCAGTTTTTACTTAATTCAAACAGTGTCAAAAAAAGCTCCAACAACACAAGAGATACTGCATTTCCTTTCACCAAGTTGTAGGAAAAAATATTTGCTTCAGATTTGTGTTGTCTCTAGTACACATCTGTATTTGTGTTTGCATTTGATTGCTGAGATACCACAGCCAGCGAGCACAAATGAAACCAAGACACTTCCTCAACAACCTGAGAATTTATCATCTTGAAACACAGTAAAGACATTAAGGGAACAATGTTTGAAATGATCAGTGATATAATGTATTTAGACAACTAGAAGGATATCAGTTTAAAGAAACTGGCAATGGCTTTTTGTTCTCTGAAGCCAAATAGAGTAGCAGCCTGCACTGAATCAAGATGCTGCTACACAGCCATGTGCTTGCTCACATTTTGTGACCTGGAAGACACATACTACATTTAGGAGTACTGCCATAGCAGCAGGTTGTGCTCCATTAGTTGTAGTCAATGAAGTTACACCTCTCTGTTCAGAACATTATATAGAATATTCCAGGATTATACAGACCAAGACAATGTGCTGCATTCTACCACCTTTCCTTGGTTCCTTGTGAAGCACTAATGCAAGCTCATGCCATCAAAGTAAGACTCCAGGAAAGATGCACTAAAGCTGTACCAGGGTGCCTGGCAAACCAGCAGGTTCCTGAACAAAGCAAGTCCTGCCCAAGGGTGCCAGCTGCAGAACAGAAAGGCTGCAGACAGAGTCTGACAGGGGCCTGGCGAGCAGACCAGGCTGGCCACAAGGGCTCAGAGATCAACCAGAACAAGAGGCAGCCCAAAGGATGACTGCATATAAGCCAGCACCCTTGAGCTGGAGGATTTAGAACTGTATTACAACTACTTGGGACTGCATCATCTCTCCAAACATGCCCGGGCAGGACTGGTGCATGGTTTTACAACTGAAAATCTCAGATAAAATAGAAAAGCCTGGAGATGCTGCTTTCACAGCTGTACTGTGGAATATTTCACAGCCCAGACTTAGTTTGTTTTTTAAGCCATGCCAGCTGTAAAGATACAATAAAGAAACTCACTGCTGAGCAGCCTAGCTCCTTCACTGATAACAGGGAAAGGGAAGGCAACTGCATGTGCACATGCCAAGAAGCTCTGAAGCATTAGATTGCATACATTCTACATACCAGCATGTTTTAAGGGTAAGCATGCTGACAGTACCTGGCAAAACAGGAGGCAAGATTTCCTGCTAGCTAGCAGGTTAGTACACCCACACAACACTGCTGTTCTACCCATACTCCTGCAGGTACAGAAAACTATTTAACACTGCCATGCCCTGAGCTCAGGCTTCTTCCAAGGTTTATTAGCTCAGGCAAAGCAGCACTCAAAGCTGCCTATAACCTTCCTAGAGTCAGAGCAGGCTCAGATATTTGCATCCATCTTCAATAAGCATGCAGCATTTCCTTTTAGGACATGTGGAACAACTCTTTTCCCTATGCTACAGCATTTACATAACACCATCAGAAACCAAGAAGGCAAGACACACTGGTTTGAGGGCTGCTGCTTTCTGAGTGGCATGAAGGAATTAATCTTGTTCTTCTGTGTAGTTCAAGACAACAGCCATGGCTTTTCACCACTTTACAAACGGTATAGTCAACTCTGTATAAAGCATGCTCTAAATCAGAAAAGTTATTTTATACGCCAGTGACCTGTGCAATATGACCAGGAGAACCACTTATACTCATCAGTTACTTTCCACAAGTAGGCAACTAGTGCACCTAAAAAAGGCATTGGGGCGATCAGGCTGAACAAAGGTAGCAATCAGTTTGAATCTTTGCTATCTTTTAGAGTGACCCAAAGGGTCGTGGCTTCAATGAAATATGCTAACGTTATTTTGGCTAGATCTGAAGCAGAAAGTACAGCACACTGGGAGCAGACAAGCATGGTGGAGCAGCTGGTGTCCCCCATGACCCACACAATACTTATTTCAGAGATTTTCTTTTTGTCTCAGTAGTTGCATCCCACAGAATGACCATGGAAGCATACTGTACATGAAGCACATTTATTCATCAGAAACAATCCAGAACTATGATAAAACACCAGCCAAAGCACAACGGTTGGTTTAATGTTGGAAAAAGCCTTCAAGATCATTAAGTCCAACCAAAATGATTCTATGATTCTACATTAGGGAGAAACAATCAGATCTGCTTCAAAAGCATGCCATTAATACAAACCAAAATGGTTATTTACGTAGACATCCCTAACTACTCCAAATGAAGACACTAGACAGTATTTGCCCACTGACCCAGTAGCTTAGACTAAGGACAGAGACACATGCAGTAGAACAGACAGTAAATTGTGAAACTTTTGGACATTATAGTAATAGAGACTATTAATATAATGGCTCTTCATTGAAGACTTAGTCTAAGCCTTAGCTGTTGCACCCATCCATTCTCATCTTAGTTCTCCTGTTCCCAGTGTATCTGAAGTAACAGCACAGCCCCCTCTGTACAAGGCAAATGAAAATATGTATCAAACAGGTAAGCAAAGCCCTTGCAAAGAAAAGCCTGTGAAAGGACAAGGAATAAAAACATCATTCACTTAGCACCATAACTACTGGCCTTTTAACCCTCAACACAAGATACAATGTGGGGGCTGTAATGGTTATATTTTCAGTACCAGCCAGTTTGCCACTGATCATGTAGCAGCAGCATGCATTAGCTTCTCTGTAATAGAATGCACAATATATCACAGCCCAACCATTCAATTTTGCCTTTCATCACTCTTACAACCTTTTCTTCACTAACACTGGCCTCCTTTCCCAATTAGAAATAGGATGAAGTCGTTTTGCATAGCATGCTGCACATCATATTTTAAGCAAGTCATTCAGCATTGCCTTTTGTGTGTATGTTCCTCGGCTTGGAGAAGGCTAGGTAATACTCTACTCTTCAGGCAAGGTTAGAGAGCTACAAGCTCCTGCCGTTAATTGAACACTAGTCACTTGAGTAATACTCATACACTTTATTTATTTGTTAAGCACTGAAAGGGACACAAAGAAGCTGGATAGCCAGTCCATTATAACTTCGTGCTATTCTATCCCAGTAGACAGCAGGTTCAGGTTAGTTTCATTACCAAGAGAGATTCAACAAATTCAACAATTGTTTTTGTTTGTTTTCAGGAAAAAAAAAAAAAAAAAGAATAGAAAGGAGACAAAAGATATGATCAGCAAGAAGAAGAGGCAAAGATAAGTAAATGCCAGTAGGTCAGAGTCCCAAATTCAACATGTTATGTCCTTTGTTATTGTTAAAATCTCAGTTACAGACCGTACCATTGGGCAGCCCAAGTACAGAAACCTGTTCCCTGCAAAAGTCTGCATTTTCAGGTCTGCACCATGCACTGGCAGTTCCCAACTGGAACCACTGCAGCAGATTGTTCAGAGGACAAAGCAGCACTTAGTTCATATCCATTTGCTGAGTCAGTTTAAAGCATGCCCTTACCACCAAAGTGCACGCAATGGGCTACAGAACTGTTGCAAAGCCAAGCACCAGCTCTCCGCTCCCACTGAACCTTGGCAGCATCTCTTGAAAGCTGCCCATCATCTCCATCTGGTTAGTTAGAACTGCCTACCTGACAAGCACTGCTAAACTCACACCCTGCTGCTGGCAAAGCTCTGTAGTTCCTTGGGCAACCATGCTGAGCTACAGCTCACCGCTGCCAGAAGAGGGAAGTCTTACTCCCTTCTCCCTACACCCACACCACTCTTTCCTTCTGATCCACCCAGCCTTATGTTCCCACACTTCACTGACAAGCTTAGACCTTTTTATAAGAATAGTTACTCTCTGGAATGCCAGAAAGTCATCTCAGATTCCTTTTCCCCCCGCTATTTTAGTGAGTCAAATCAGGTCACAGAAAGACTGAATAAATAGCTTATGCCCCCTCCACAATCAGTGAAAACCTCTTGTAATCTTCCCAGTGGGTATGGATTTAAGACTTCATTTTAAATAGTTTTCCTAGCCATGGTGGACTGAGGGGCAAACAAAAAATGCTGGCCACAATCACATTCATGTTAGAGCAGGGACTGTACCTAAACGTGTATAGCACCAAGCACTGTGGGATCCTGGTCAAAGCTGCAGCTCTACAGATACAGCACATAGGTCTGCTGCAGCGTAATAACTTAGTTAGTCATATACCCTGCATTCACCCATGTGTTTGTAACAAGCGTCAATACCCATGACATGCCATGGTCCATATTCTTCAGATACTGCAGTGGCTGCCAGCATCACTGATATCTGATACTAACCAGACACATTTGTATGCCACTCTCCATAGAATATCACTTCCCCAAATTATTCTGAACTGAAAATGGTAACTAGGAGTAGACAAAACTTTGTCAAGGCCTTTTGTCAGTAACACTGAAGTGATAACGTCACCCAGCCACTTTCAGGAATAAAACCTCCCCATATTCAGCAATAACATATTTCTCATTTCTCTTATACAAATATCACACAGGTATTCATTCCTACACTACTCTTAGGGCATTACACCAACAGCTCAATGTACATTTCAACATTTGTTATGTCTGTTTTCAGTGTGCAAACAGCACCTGTCCCTTTCTCTGTAAAACAGGTCCCTCAGTGACTTGCCTTAGTGACAGGGTTATTTATTTGGGGGACAAAACTAGAAGAAATCCAGGAATTCTTACTCCTACATGTCTCATACTCTGAACACAAGTACCCAGCTTAAATTATTTGGCTGTTTGTAACAAGATGTCACTAGTTAACACCATAGGGAGGGGTCCTCCTAACTTGGAGGTCTGTACAAGGTTAAGCATTAGACTGTGAAACTCCCTGCCTACAGTTCTCCCAGAGATCATGGTTGATCCAATCCTTTCCCCTGGAGTGTAACCACTTCACCTTAGAACAAGTGTATACAGCTTCCTCCTCATTTAACACCACACACCATAGTTTTGGCTTTTGTTTTTTTTTTCTTTAACTTCAATGAGTTCACAAAACAACTATCCTACTGAAGCATAAGTTGCTTTTAATTACACGCATTAAGAGGAAAGATACTCCAAGCAACTTTTTTCAACTCCAGAGAACACCTAGTATCTCCTTTGTTAAGCTATTCATAAAGACAAATTTACTCTCTTTTGGGCATGAGACACACACACAGAAGCTCTGTTGAAGGCAAACACATTAGAAGGACTGTCAGCAGCAGCCTCCCTCCCCCATTCTAGTTTTAAATACCTTAAACACATGCAGGCCTGGGCACGGATCCTTTCCTTTCCTCTTCCAGCTCACCAGATGGCTCATACTGCACCCTCATCAAGGGGTTCCCCCCTGCCATCATGGTGTGGGAGGACCTTCATCATTACCTCAAACTACCTCTGCCTATTATGCAGGGAGCTGGAGAAAACAAATCAAGCTGTTTGTACTGCTGTGCTTGCCTATTAACTACCACCAATGTAAAGGGAAGCCAGCAAGGAAAAATAACGTATTTCTGGTAGTAGCCTTGCAATGAAAAGGAATACATTTATACAGGCTCTAGAAGGAGCAGGTGACTTATCTCCCAGGAGCGAGGTGCCAGCATTTGTAGTGCTACCACTGTGCTCTTCGCCAGCCTGCACTCACTCAGTAGGTGTTTTACGGCTAAATTAGAAAGCCTATGGCTTTTTCATTTTTAAATATTTAATTTCCCCCCACACACAGTTTATCTCCCTGGCAGTCCAGCCACCCTTCAAGCAGTGTTATTGCTCCTTCTTAAGGCCTCAACACTTCCCCAGGAGGTGAGGCTGTAGTTCGTTATTTCAAATTCAAATGGCGTGTGCCCAGTAAACTGCTGCTTGCCTGCAAAGTTTCAGGGCTTGTCCTACAGAAGGTGATCTCCTGCCTGAGCCTTCAGGCCAGGACAGAACACTATTGCCAAAAGCTTCACCTAATTCAGCACACACCATGAAGCCCATGTGGAAAGAAAGAGGCATCTCCACATGGATAGAGAGGCTCACCCCTCTGAACAGCCCAGGTCCTTCTTTCATGGATCGTACCACTGAGTAACAGCAGGAAGCTGAACCTCTCTCTCTGGAGTTATGCCCCAGTTATCAGTTTCTCAGACCTTCCTGTACACACACACAGCCACTGAACCAGACAACAGAGACAGAGCATGCAGCTGATAATGCAGCTCGCTGCGCTGCACACCCCTTACCAAAATAGCAAAGTGCTAGGAGACTGACCGCCACCAACAGGGCAGGGATAATCCCCTACTTCCTTCACCTCCCTAGGGCCAGACACAGCGTGCAGGGACACCCACACCCTGATTTGTCCACCCCAAGCTTCCCCCTTCAGCTTGGGGCTGTTCTTCAGGGCACCTACATACAGCTAGTCCAGCAGCATACCAGGCTCCAGCCCCAATGCCTCCCTCAGCAGCCCACAGCATTTTCTTAGGATTTTAAGCTCAACTCAGCAGCTTTACCTCACATTTCTCCAAAGCAAGGAGATGAGGCTCAGACCCACACCACAAGCAGGGCTTGCCCCACAGTGCCTCAGAGGCTCCTTCTCACACAAGTTCACAAACCACAGGCCATAAACCAAATTGGTTTTGCCAGCATTTTACTCTAGCCTTTTACCCACATACCTTTCTAGAACACAGCTCCTGGAATTGCCTCTTCTACCTCAAAGAAACACTCTTTCAAGGAAGGGATATAGTAAGCCTCCTCCTTGCAGCTGGGCTCCCCCAGTGTAACGTTGGCCCTGCCATGCCAGCTGCAGCTAGTGACTCTGATTGCTCCACGCCATGGGGGCTGGTGTGCTCCCACCTGTGTTGGTGGGCTCTCAGGGGCTCAAGGAAATTTCTGTAGGAGTTCACAGCTCCAGGGCTATTGACTTTGGTTGCAGGAATACAAAGCTGGGTGTTATTGTTTGCCTGGTAAGATGGAGGCACCAAGGTGCAGGCCACCCATATGCTTCGGAATAGCTGTGTGCAACGTCAGCCCCTCAAACCAGAGCTGCAGCATTAGGGCTGCAGAGGCCCTCTGAGTTCCTCTCCGCGGAGCTAAGAGGCTGCAGGTGCAAAGCTGTGGTTTGTGAAGGGGACCAGGTGTCTGTGAGAGTTCCCCTTTTCTGCCTCTCGCTAGCCAGAGAAACAAGCTTTTCACGCAGCATGATTTTGAAGGGGGTACAGCCTGAGGAGCCTGCACTGGGCAGCCCTTGAGGTCTAGGGCTTGCCCCAGCAGTGTGGTGCTGGCCCCTGCTAAGAGAAGTCGCTGATATGGCAGGAATTGAGGGCAAAGATGCCCCCAGTTTGCCCTGTATGCCTGAGGAAAATAGCAATGTGACACCAAACTGCTCTGCACAGGGCAGCAGGAATGCCTTCTGTAGAGGACTCGGAAAAAAGCCAGAGGGTTGACCCCTCAGTAACCAGAGAAGCCAGATTGCATTTGAGACTGTTTGGCTGCCTCTGGGACATTATGAACTCTATTTACTTCACCGTTCCTAATGTCTTCTCTCTGCCATATCCTTTTTTTTTTCCTATAAACTAATTTTCACACTTTTTCTCCTCCTTTGTGTTGAAATCTCATTTAATCACTATTTTTTGTTCCCTTGTTAGGCCTCATCTCAGCTTTTCCTGTTGCAGACTGTCTTGCTATCGGCACCTGCTACTGGGCCTATGTGGTTGATTCTTAGATGAGACCCAACCCCTGGGACCCGAACAGTGTCAGTGCTACTGAAGAATTATTAACTTAGAATTATTAGCTTAGCCAAATATGAGTCTGAATAAGCAGCATCTTCTGACAGAGTCAGAGGTCACCTTCACTGGTGTAAAAATGCCCTATTCATTTTCCAGAGACGTTGCACATCAAAGTTCATTCCTAAGCCTGGCAAACTCAGGCTAGATGAGACCTTCTGAAAGCCATGACTGGTTGATAGCTTTCTGCTGTCATTAAGGCTTCTTGAAGAAGTGATTAATAACAATTTCATTTAGACAGGAAATCTTTAAAGGGATGACCCCAATCACTCCATATTTCTGGTACAGAAATAAGTTGCTACTGGCAAACCCCACAATTTCATACCAGTACATTCATGTTATTATCCTGATGTCCTCCATCTGCTCAAGAACTAAGGTTGCAGGGTTGCATTCAGATATCTAAGCCCTTAGCTGGTGAGTTCTTATAGAGTCAGATGTGTTCTGATGACAGAGAATGGCCAGTTAATAGCTGCTGAATAAAAAGGAAGGATAATTCAGTATTCTTTCACAGTACACTAAACTTCAGCAAACTTGTTTCAAGTCCTAGCTTTGCCTTGGAGTTTTCCCTAATCCACAGAATGTAAATGTTAACTGTGAAATGTAGCATATGCAAAGGTAAATCCATTATGAATTGTGAAGTTCTGTGACATGGTAGTGAAGTGTTAGCCACAAGTAAGGGATTGAAATAAAACTATCAGTTCCGAATAGGCGTGTTGTGACTGACAACTTTGGAGATGTCTACATTAGCAAATAGTGCAGATCCTTAGGAGTGGATTTGTTAGACAGTTAATGGCATGTAACTAATATCCTTACTACATATGAATTTTAGGGGGCTCTGTTTTGCACCAGTACTATTTTGATCCTATACAGGATCATCCCCAACAACACAATACATTCCTACATCCCTTAACTTTTTGGCTAACTTGAACATGTGTGTGCATTTACAAGATCGCCAATGTGTCTTTTGCATGGTCATTTGGGCATTTTCTTTCAGAACATATATTTCTGTTGAGTATTATATGAGAGTTTTCCCTGGGTACACAGATATGGTTATCTTTCCTCTATCCTGCCTCCAATTTTCTTTGAGCTTATAGGAGTCAACTATATTTTGGCATGTCTTTTCTCCTTTCAAGCCTGTCTGGATTTAGCCAACCAGCTCACAAATTGCTAGGATGGAGACTGAACAATCATGTATCCTTAGTGCCATAAGAAAGCAGTTTATGTATAGGGTATCTGTGCTCCGGTAATCAAAGAAACAGCACTTTCATTAAAAATACAAAGACACCATTGCAAAAGCACTGAATATTAAAACATAGCTGTCCTCACTGCAAGCACATGAAGTTTACATTGTACATGTGCACACTCCCAGAGGGGTATAATAGTACTTTACCCTCTAAAGTCCCTCCTGGCAAGATTACTATACATCATTCTTAGAAATGTTTTAAGTATGCTAAAGCCCACTTTTCATTAAAATTGAATTATGATGAGTTTCAGAAAAGAAAAAAAAGGAAGAGGGGAATAATGCAATTTTACGACAGCCATGTTGAAGGATACCTGAGGAAAAAACAGCCTGCCTGCAGCAGGCTAGCTAGCTAAAATGTTTCCCATCGTCTTTTCCAGTCTCTAACTTTTAATTAAACAGGGGAAAAAAAAAAAAAAGTAATTCTTATGACTGTGAATAACATTTTCAACATACTGTAACATATGCATGAATGTGCAGCCAAACAGAAATAATAGATCTGAGAAGTGCAGACAATTCCATAATGTCAGACACCCACTAGTACAAAGTCCTAGTAAGAAGAGAAGGTTAATTCTTCGTGCCTATGTAACTGAGACAGACTGTGCTGAAGACAGGAATACGGTAAAGAATCTATCATGTCAGCAGTTCTTTTGCTATAGAGAGTAATACCATCATAACACTTATTAAAAAACAAATGTGCAAACTTGTAGCCAATCCAGCTTCTATTGCCAAGCACATTTAAATGCAACTGGTCAGATATAGTCTGTTTAAGAATTTTTGAGAAAAGCAGCAAATGTTTTGCTTCATTTTTTCATACCTTAAGAGCAATGAAACAAAAATGCATTCCTTGAGACTGAAGGATGGAGTCTGAAAACTGCTTTCCCTGCTCTCCATACTTAAAGTTCTCTTGCCTCCACTTTGGAAGACAGCATTTTTATGCCCCATCACAGTAAGTGACAGGAAAGAATGTGAGAATAGGAGATGTTTTCCATTGCAGTCACTTATTTCAGAATCCTGGACTCCACCAACTGCTGTACATAAAACACTGTAGATGAAAAAATGTAAAATCCATTCAGGCCTAACCAGGATGAATGATTTTCCAGAAGGCCCATTTAGACACATTAAGATTTCCAGGCTGTGAGATTTTACACCTTACCAGGCCTTATGAAAACAATGTACCTCTTAAATGCATGTGTCTGGGTTACAGATGCCAGCTTGCTGATGAAATGGCAGGAACTGCATTACACTGACAGTTACCTCTAGTAAGGCCAATTATCTTTGTTCCTATCACGGATACTGAGAGCTACACCCCAGATGTCAGACTCAACACTCTGAAAAGCCTGAATGTCTTTAAACCCAGGACCTATGTGAACAGATGCAGGGAGCCTGAAGTAAAGAGCAGCACATAGACAAGGTAGCTTGAGTAATTCAGCCACAATAAATCTACAGTAAATACAAGAACATCCCTGGGTTCCACTTTATTACTGCCTCCCATCACACTCCTGTGAACCCAGAGACTGTAGCCAGAGCATTCTTTTTGATCCCTTCTCATCTGTTCAGAGAAGTCATGCTGCCCCCCTTACATAGCTAAGTCCTCACTGGCAGAGCTAACAGCCTGCCACTAACCTGAAGTCAGTAAAGCTCGTGCAGCAGCTTGTAGCTCTCCAGACCTTGTTGATGTTCACCATCGGCAAAGGATTCACGCAGCCCTCCTCAATACTTTGCTTGCTCACCTTTTACTACCTGAACCTTCATTAACAACCCCAGCAGAGAGGTCAGGAAGCATGAACAACCATTTTATATTCACTTCAGTCTTGCAAGGTGGGATGCTTACCTTCAAAGAAGCATTCAGCCATCTTCAGCACTGCCTGCTTGCAGCTCCTATGAATGAGAGCTATAGAAGAGCCTCGCAGGATTAGGCCCTGCCTGGTAACTAATACTTTGCCAAGGCATTAAAAAAGTAGGAAAATTCCTTACGTTTCAAAAGGCATCAAGACAGCTCTTTCCATGAGCTCTAAATTCACTCAGAAATAAACCTACCGCTGCACAGTTAATAAACCAAACTCAGAGCAAACCCTGAGAGAATGACCTATATTGCTATAAATTGAATCACAGAAGTACACTACAGTTTGTCCTCTGAGCATCAGTAACCCACAGGGATCTAGGATATGCCTCATAACTAGACTTCAATATATATTTATATTCTCTTCTAGATGAACTGAAGAAAGTGGTAGTACAGCATATAGTTGTGAAAGCCTGTTTCCTTGCTGTGCTACAGATTTCCTGTACCACTTTAGTCACATCAATTAGCTTGTGTCTCATCAGAGCTACAACAACCCACAGGAATGCTGGATAATAAATGTATTAAAATACTGGAATAAGATCAGGCACCTCTTAGAAAGGGAATGGCAAAGAGGCAGCACCTACAAAAGATTTGCTGAACTTCTACAAACTTGTGCAAGTAAAATATAAGTACCTATGAATTACTGTGGATGAGATTGTACATGTACAGCCCAGATAGCAGAAAGCTTCTTTTTTTTCTAAGATACTGCTATTTAATGGACTGTTGGTATTTTAAGGACTGTTCAGAGCAAAACACTGCTTTTACATAGATATGTATGAACCAAAGTGACATTTAGCTGGAAGTGTCTGTCTCAGAATCACAGCAGTTAGAACCAGTGACGCTTTCCTATTTTATAACGCTGGCATGGCAGAGGAAAAACCTAATCTTTACATACTCTTCTGTGTCTGCTTTTGCTCCTAAATGACATTAATCTGTTTCTGTGTCTGATGGGCGGGAAAATATCCTCCTGAGACTGCCATTAGGCTGTGAATGGCAATGATGCTCAACAAATGCCATGTCAAGCGAGGAGCTGGAGCAGCAGCAGATCACCCAACGCAGCCCCTGCCACAGTATCTCCTCCAGGCGAGCCGTGCACAGCCCTTGCCGATCGCTTTTCGAGCACGTCTGGAGGACTGCTCTAAACAGCTGTTGCAAACCCAGGGCAGGTTTTCCTTCCTTCCTTCCTTTGTCCTTGCCAGCAGCTCCCACCAAGTGACTTTCCCCAGCGCCTGCATCCCGCCCCGGAGGGGCAGCGCGCTCCAGCAGCCTGCTGCTGCGAGGTGCCGCAGGTGAGCCTGCCACACCTGCCGCCAGCAGGAATTTCGGCATTACAAGCGCAGCATTAGCAACCCCCACAGGGGTGCAGTGACTCCTCCGAGTCCCAGGACGGAATCCAGCGCTTCAATTCCCCCCGGCACCGCAGACCACGGCGGGGCCAGCCCCCTCCCTCCCACCCCTCACTTGCCCGGAGCCTCTGCCGCCGCCGCTCCCTCCCCTCGCCCTCCCGGGGAAGTTTCCCGGTGGGGCCCGGCGCCCCCCGAGGACTCACCTCGCCGGGCCTGCCGGATCCGGGGGCTCAGCATGCTCCCTCCCTGCCGGCAGCCTCGCCTCGCCTCAGCGGGCTGCCCCGGGCCCGGCCGCCGCCCTCCGCCACCTCGCTCGGCTCCCAGCTCTGGCTCGGCGGCGACGCTTCACGTGGGGCTGAATAAACCGTCATGCATTATTTATCCGGCCTCGAATTAATTCCCGTCCAAACTCAGCGCTGAGTGCCTCGGTAATTACTGCCGATAAATCACTAGCACGCAGACACGAGGGCTGGACCTGGCTCCTTCTGCTAATTGGCCGTGCATCGGTGTTATTAATATGCCTCTTCCAGGGAGCAGCGTGGATCCCGCATCCCCCCTCCACATCTTCCTCCTGTCGTGCTCAACAGACGCTTCAACTCGCCAAGGACGGAGAGCTGAATCTCTCCCAGCTCGAGCTGGGGGAAAAAAGGGGCACAAAGCACACGCCGAGGAGCTTGTGCATCTGCTCAGGTTGTGCACTGAAGGAAACACAAAGTGTGCTGGACCACAGGGCAGCGGCGTGTAGAGAGCACCCAGGGGCTGCAGCCCTTCTGGGGAGGGAATCCACCGGGCACCCAGGAGCCAGGAGAAATGACAACAGTTACTGCAGCGCAGAACAACAGCTCTTCCCTGCACTGACAGTCTGGCGGGATGGGCACGGGGGAATGCCGGCACTCCATCCTAGCACCCATCATTTCTATCTGCACTCCTTGCTAAGCTCTCCTCCACCCCATCCTGGGAAGGAGCAAGTCAGCAGTGGGGAGAGGAAAGGACCATTGACAAAATAGTTAGGTACTATTAACTAGTGTCTATAAACTCATAGTTGGATGAAAATCAAATCCAATTGACACATTCTGCCCTTGGGCTGCTCGTAGCACGAGCCCCTTCCTCACCATCCCCATCTCTTGCCTAGCAGGTCCTTTTGCAACACAGAAAAAGTGGGCAAACATCTCCCTGGCAAAGTGCATGCTCTGCAGCATCACCCTGCAGGCTTGTATTGCTGAGTTGCACTGACAAAAAGCACCTGAGATTGGCAGCTTCTTTCTTTGCCAAGAAGATCCATCGTATCTTGGATCCTGAACACTGGCCATGAAGTTGTATCTCCAGCAGTGGAAGAGGCTCTCTGGCCCTCCACAGAGGTTGTACTTAGCGTACAAGGGTGCGGCAACGGCAAAGATGCTTTGGACCTTTACCTGCTTTAGCTGCCAGTGGAACCAGCTGCTTAGAAGTGATCATAAATCTGTTGAGCTCACAACGGCTGTCTCAGATTTACACACCTGTAAATGAGGCTGGAAGTGGGATCTGTTTTGAATATACAAGCTCCTGAAGTTATCTCCCCACTAATTATCTGTATTAGCTGGGCTTCAGCATGGTGAAGAGCAGCTAACTGGTGATCCCTTGGCCAATATGCTTAGCAAGTACCCTGACACCAGCGGGGGTAACCAGCAATAGCACGAGCTGAGGAAAGTTATGCTTCTGACTTCCTATCCAACCTCAGTGCCTGGATTAAAAGTCATTCTTCCTAACAATTCAGGAGACCTCTTTCTCTCTCCATATTTTCAGCTTTTCTTGTCTGATTTGATGCTGTTTAGATTGCATTATTTTGCACTTTGAGCAGGAAATCAAAAGGTGCGTACAGTAACACATAGCAAGAAATAAAGTTAACTGAACTTCTAACCTCATGAGAAACTTGTTACACTTCTTCCTGCTAAGTCACTTACCATGAGAGCTTGATTTCATCTCTGGGGAAGGATAGTATATATAAATAATTGATTTTCACGTTCATGGGTGAAATGAAAACACTCAAATAAATAACAGCCACGTTCAACCCTAGATACTAGCTTTGAAGACTTTTTGGTTAATTGAAAACAAAGTACTTAGTGTAAACAGAATCATTCCATTTGATCCTGTTTGAAGTGTTTTGCTTTGACATAAAGATTATCAGCCCTTCTTAAAGCAATTTTCAAATCAAACATATTTTAAATCTTTTTTTTAGAAGTCAAAAGATTCCTATTTTTTCCACAGATTAAGCATAAGAAATTCATATCTGAGTCTCCCAAATTGTACTTTTATGGGAAAATAAACTGTCAGGGAAAAAAAAAAGAAAGCTATTAAAAATTGCCAGCTAAGAGAGAGAAAAAAAAATTATCTCTAGCACTGAAGGCTGCAGTGCTTTGCTCTGACGATTTAAAGTACTTCCTGAAAGAAAAACTGAGAATAGGTCCAACAGAAAGGTAACCTAGCAAGTGTCAGGGGTGAACCAGAGCCTGTGGGAATGTTTAACCATTGAAGACTGTATACCAAGCTACATATGCTGAGCAGGATAGCTGGGGCAACAGATCTCAATGGCTTGTACCTTAAGTCGCTCACAAGTTTCAGAGCCTCTTTCCATCCTACAGGCACATTCTTGGGATGCATGTCCCTGAACTGCACCACCACCACCGAACCACATCTCAAAGGGCCCCAGCCCTTGAAGCATAGCTGGGCTCCCTGGCTCTGCCTCAAGTGCTGCTTCATCTGCAGCCCAGGTCACCTCTTCACCTGTGCCTGCCCCACACCGCAGCCAGATGCTCCTTCCACACATGTATCTGGCAATATGACTTCTTAACAAATACACATACACCCTCCTATATAAAAAGGAGCTCTGTAAAAGGCCATGCAGTAGGCAAAAACAAAGAAACAAACAAACAACAACAAAAAAAACTTGAGTAACGGCTGATTTGGCTTATTCTCTCTGTATCAAGCTGCTTCATTGCTAAATGGAAACTGAGAAAAATAGAAATACAGCTTTAAAACATAACCTCTCCCCTCCTATTTGGTGTGGGTATCTTTGAGTAGAGTTTAAGAATAACCCAATCAGAGAATTTGAACAGAGATACCAGAAAATGCATCTGTGTGGTCTCCCCAGCTTAAGAGTACCTGAAGTCACATGCTAGGCCTCAATAAAGTCTTTGTGCTAGCGATTCTAAACAACATATTCCTATTGCTTCAGAAAGCAAACTATCTGTGCCCTTGCTATGAAAGCCAAAAAACCCCAAACCCTTATATATGTGTATAGGAAGAGTTCTAAGAGTTACAGAGACCTATATGGTCATTACAGCACACAGGCTTATTCCACAAAGATCAATACAAATGCCTATACCAGGCCCCTGAAGTGCATTAATAGCCTTATTGGCCCTGACTAGTCTCACCTGGGGCCTCCACTCACACCCTCCACCCCTAGACCCAGGAGTTCCATTTAAGTTCAGGCCTGGGGTTTTACTTTTAGTCTAGATTGGGTTGTAAGAACATTGATTTTTAGCTTAGCTATGCTGGTGTGTGTGAGGTATTGACTCTAATCTATCAAGGAGCTTCTCAATTTGAGTACATCTCTGCCTTATGATCTTTGTATTTCATTTGATGTTAGTAATCTTAATCTAAATCTGTGGCCTTCCTGGCTTGACTCTAGACCCGCCTTGTCGTTATGAACTTGTTTGACGATCTAGGCTCTTAGCTGAACCCGACCATCATTTTTAGGCCTTGCCCTTGCTTACTCAAGAAATGTGGGGCTAGGCCTAGGTTGATGGGGGAAACACAGTGTTTTGGTTTTCTTCTCTGGTCTTTAGGGATCCTTGCTGGTCCCTGGCAGTCTGAGGCTTATCCTGTTCTAGAGCTAAGCTAAAGATAAACTAGTTCCCCAGGCTTCTTAAAAAGATCATAGAAGCTGTGTGTTTGTAGGTAATTAAGACAACTATGACTGATCTGAGGCAAGAGGGGCCTTCCTGATGGCTTGAGATAACAACATTCATGTGTGTACCTGTTATTGGAAGTCACTGGTCTAAATACAGAATGGCTGTGTGTCACAGAGCAGTAACCATCTACAGGGCAAGAAAATAGGAATAGGCTGACTAACCAAGGACTAGAGAACTGTTATTATCTGTTTATTATGTGAATCTAAAAATAAATGTGTTCCTTAATTATCTGTCACCTCTTTGGAATGTGGAAAAAACATTCGGTATGTCACAAGTGTTTACCATTGATTGTTAAGCACATAATGATAGCAAATGATATGGCCTAGGGGTTAGAAAACTTGAGTAGAGTGTGGAGGTGAAGCCTCCAGACTTAATGCTGACTCATTTCCCTTGGTCACATGCAAGACACTGAGCCCCAGGCCCTATCCACCTCCATGCAGTGTTTTGAGACCTGGGATTGGCAAACACTATCTAAATCCAGTGGATGATAATGTTAGTAAGTTATTGCAGTGGGGACACTCATAGAAGATATGATTCATCTGCTGGCGCCAGGGCTGATGGCTAGAGGCTATGAAACATGTCAGGTACTTGCGACGGAAGAGTGCGTGGGCCAGTGAAGTTGCTGAATCTGTGTGGGGGGCATTGAATGGAACTCTATTTCCCCAGGCTGCATGTGCAGCATGCTGTCACCCACCAATTACTACATGGCATATCCTTCTTTCCTCCTCCTCATCTTCTGCTACCATATGCAGGCCAAGGACTTGTTGTAACTAGCTGATTGATATATTCTGTTTACTCATCAGCAAGATGGGTCTGGATCAAAGCCCGAGATCTAATCACCCTGGACTTTGGCACCATTGAAAACCAGATCCAGTTTGTTTAGATTGCAACTTCATTTGGTTAGAATTTGTTCTCTTACTGTATAAAATGAAGTTGATGGAAAAGGGTCCAAAGAAGAAGGGACTCTGGTATGCATTTTCAGATCAATAATTGCAGCAGCATTGCTTTTGCAAGGCAAGCTGGAATAAATATGTGTATAGGAACTGTGGAAATTCTCTTGCTAAAAAAGATTGAGCAGTAAATAGATGTCATTTGAAGTATCTAATGACCAGAAGAAATTTCAATTTGATATGACCTTTGCTTCTAGGCTAAGCGATCGCCAGTTCAAAACCTCTTGAGGATGCTGCCATCTGGTTTTCCAGGCAAAAAGCATTACTGGTCTTTCAGCTGTCAGTAATCAGCACTTTTATTGGCACTCTTAGGAAACACAGCAAGAAATATGTGGACCTTTAAAAATGACCTCTAGTACTAGGTAAGCTGATAATGCATGATGGAGGATGCTGTGTTGATCCTCCAGATCTGCTCTGGAAACAATTGAAAGCTTGAACGTATTTTTGTGGTGGGGGAAAAAAAAAAAGTCAACAGTTCAGGAAAAACTTCAGAGATTATCTGTGACTAAAACATAAATAGAGCAATTTCTTTAGGTTTGGGTTATTTATTTTTTTATTATTTCTTTTTTAGGTAGGCCTAATGGCATCTTGGGTCTCCCAGAGGTAATATTTTTCAGATGAGGCAGTGAATGTGCCAAACACTTCTAGGCTACTAAGAGAGGACAGAACTATGATCTTACAGAAATACAATCAGGAACATGGGATAAAGTGGAGACTATAAACAAGAATAACTTTGAATGTTTTGCAGAGTGAAACTAGGCAATTTCTGGGTATCTTTAACAATTTTTTGCAGTTGGTGTTCCTTTCTATCTAGTCTCATTCTACAAGTAGGTCAAGAACATTCATCTTTCATTTCAGGCTGTACGAGCTTCTCTAGAGAGCAGCAGCTACAGCCTGAGAGAAGGCTGTAATACAGCTGTCATAAACCTGAGTAGGGGAAGAAACTAAACAAGCAGCCATAATGCTGATGGCCAAAGATGGCTTCAATTTTTCCTCGTTCTGCAGTGATGAACATGCTGAATGCTTATATCCCTACAAGACCTCTTCTGCTACTGGAGCAAATACCTGAAAACCACTTGACTTAATTTAGAAGTGTGCCCCTCAAGTAGGAATATTAGGTATTTTGCTTAAGTGACCTGCAAACACATTTAGAGAATTGTTTTATTCTTCGTGGTAGATAAAGAAAACATGAATTTGTATTTTCTTTCCCTCTTTTTTGTTTACTGCTGACAAACATCAAAGATGTTGATGTGCCCTTTTCTGGTCTTGCTATAAGCATAATGGTCTCTGACCGTATTGAGGGGGTGTACTATATTAAGGAGAAGGAAAATCTTTAACAGAAATGTCTGACTTCCAATAAGTTATTATGTAATCGAAGAAATAACAAAAGAAAGTCTAGACCATTCTGAATTATCTGAAAAAGATTTCCAACTTTGTTTTGTGATGCACATTCATATGTTGGTGGCAGACAAGACACAGATTATTAATGTAAAAACAATATATAAAATCAATACAATAATATAAATAATATAAACAACAATAATATAAACAATACAAATACAATGCAATAAATACAAACAATAAAAACTTCTGAACAAGTGCTACTCAGATTGTTGGAGAGCTAGGGTACACTACCCACAAGGAAGAAAATGTTGAGGCTTGCTTAATCTGGCAGAGAGACTAATGGGGGATCTAATATCAGTCCACAACAAGTTAAACAATTTTTTCAAAGACTGTGTAACTCAGAGCTTCTTGGTAGTGGCAGATAATAAAACAAAAAGCAATGCCTGCCTGGTTGTAGCTTAGGAATTCAGTTTGGAGACTAAGAAAACTTTTTCACCAGGACAATGGTGAAATACTGGGATGGATACAAAGAGAGCAGGTATTCAGAGGCTTTCAAGATGACTAGGCTAGGCTAGTTTTGGTGGTAGGCCTGTTCCAAGGAGAAGGCTGGCCTAGATAACCTCCAAAGCTTCCTTTTCTCCCCCATTTTTGTGAGTCTGTCTGAAAGACTGTTTTCTGCCGCTATACCTGTTGGCCTAGCAAAATGCTAGTTCTCTCTCTAACCCTTGCTTCACTGACACCCTCATATCATCACAGGTCTAACAGACCTGCTACTGCGATCACATCTGTCAGATCAGATAAATAGCAGCTGAGGTTCTTCCCCACATCATTACCTCTTTCAAACAGATGAGTCTTTTCTTGGAATTTCTCTATGAAATTAATTCTGAATTTCCCTGAACTTCGGTGTTTTGCTATACTGGAATCAGGAAATTAATTGTTTAGCATGAAGTATGGGGTTAGCGTAACTGAAACCATAAGAGACTACTCACTTGTCTTACATCAAAATACATGCTTAACTGACCTGCTAGATCAGAAATTATTGGAGTAACTCATATTGTTTGGATTTTGTATTATGTAAGCAAAGCATAGAGCCTCAAACTTCATAGTGAAAGGAAGCTGTATGTCTAAGTCCTAGGTAGCTCTGCTGTCTAGCCCAGGTCTCTGATTCTAATTGCATTGTCTATACAGCCGGGCCTCCAGTTGTATCTTGACATCAGTCTGCTCTCACTCAGATCTAAGAAAATTTGTTGGAATTGCTCTGACAGTCCCGGAACATGTCTGGAGAGGTTACTGTATTTTTTTCTCACTCACCTGTTCCTCTACGTGTCCAGATTCTCCCTGCACATTTGAGATCAGTGACAGGAATATACTCTTTAGTCAGGAGCTGCAGAACCTCATGAATCAGTTGCATTAAAAAACAGAAACATGGGCAGTCACTTATATTTGTGGGCCTAAAAGAAATGAGGTCCTTGATTCAGAGAGGAAATACAGAAATGCATTATTTAAATGTTAAATGCTATTGTTGCAGAATGGATTATTTCTTTTTCTTTTAGTGGCAGGAGCCAAAGAGCAGTGCATGCATATTTTAGACGCTGGTGACTGAGGCTGGCATCCTCAGGAATATGTCTCTTCCTGCTGTCTCAGGCAAAACCATAGTCACTTAGTCTGATCTGATTCAAAATGAAACTAGGGTAAAAACTGGAGGCTAGGTGAAAAATGATGGGAGCTAAAAATTTCAGAAGTGATGTTATTTTAATACTGACATTTTTTTCTATTTCAAAAAAAAATAAGCAGAAGGGGAGAAAATAACTAAATTAAAATTGAATTGTAAATATTAATGACTTCTGGACTTGGGTCTTGGAGGCCACATAGTATCTTTGGCTCTGTCACTGGGTTACAACCTGGCACTGGTTATGTCACTTCAGTTTTTAATGTCTCTGTTTTCCAGCCTGTAAAATAGAGATTATAATACTGACCACTCAGATGATAATTTTTTAGAGATGTATGCAAATAAAATGCACTATAGAATGGATTTAAAACAAGTAGTTTTACTTACTAAGCAAAACTCTGACCTGAAATTTTTTTCCTGTAAATTCTTTTGAATCAAAATGTAACTGAAAAATGTGAAACACACTTTTGTTTTTTAAATAACAATACCAGCATTTCCATGGGGGAACAATCATTTAGCGGTCATATTCTTATAAAATCAGCATTCAGTTTAAAGCAGATACAATCCTAATAAAAGTGCTCTTAATTTTGGTAATCAACACCACCTTTTCAACGATTCCTGTTTCCTGGAAGATGACATTTACATCCTTCCTTTCCCTTCCCCAATATCAATATATGGAACATGCCTATTTGAACTACCCAGCTGTGTATTTACACGAATATCTTCTCAAATATGATCTCATGTGCAGGTTGTCCATGTTTAGACTCTCAGCAGCTGCAGTGTAATGAGTCTGCAGAGAGATACCACAACTGAATATCAGAAATATTGCAGCACCAAAAAAAAAAAAGGTTCTAAATCCTTAGGAATACAGTTCCTAGGCTAGTGTTACTGCAGGGAATTTACAGCTTGGAAAGTAATAACGCTGAAAAAACCTATTATTGGATTTATAGAAACAGAACTGTGCGAATAGAATTTTTTTCTTTAAGACCAAAAAAATAACCTCCCAAAAATGTGACTATGATTTAACACTCCCCAAATGACATTTGTCTCAGGATATTATTATTATTATTATTTTGGGTGCTTTAATCAGCATCTTACCTACATTTAATCACCTTACTTACATTTTTGTTCAATATTTAAGTGCAAGTTGCCTTTTCAAAACAATGTTGACTAGGTTTGCTTCAAAAGTATTGGGAAAAAAATGAAAATAAATAATAATAATTAAAAAAAGCTTCCTTTACATGTCCCTGATTTTTTCCTTCTGAAACTATTTGCCAAAGTTGACCAAGTTTACAAGCAATTTTCTACCACACCAAGCTCCATTCTTTGTTCATAATCTTTTATCTGTTCTGCTACATGCTGACAGCTTCTGTGCCCCTAGAATGGGAGGGTCAAAACAGACCACTGTGTTCAAGTGGCTTCTCTGCTGGGTGCCCAACCAAAACGTGTCCATTCCAGAAGCTCGAAATGTAATTCTGTAAAAGCTCAAATTGCTGAAAATATATACAGGAATGAAAGTCATAATATTTTGTTCTATGATGTACTCTCCTATCTCTTTATTTAAGACAGACTGAGGAAAAGCAATGGGCGCTGCAATTATAACATGAGAATGAACTGCCTACTTGCAGCTTTGCATGATTTCTAGGTTTTATGTGGCATCAGACGTTGAGAGCCCTTCTGCTGTGCTGCCACCTGGTGACACTTGGAGGCGAAGGTGCCAACACATGAAATGCTCTGAATGCAGGCTGCTGATGCTACCTCTGAGACCCAGCAAACAGGTAATGTCTGGAGCTGGGGTGGGGGCTAAAAGGCTGTAAGGTGTAGTTTCTTTTTTGTGG
Organism: Cygnus olor; assembly: GCF_009769625.2. Classification (NCBI taxonomy): domain Eukaryota; kingdom Metazoa; phylum Chordata; class Aves; order Anseriformes; family Anatidae; genus Cygnus; species Cygnus olor. The sequence goes on from NC_049175.1 coordinate 19,233,232, forward strand.
TCTGCATGGACAGAATAGCTGCGTGGGAAAGGAAGAGCTCTGAATATCTCTTGGAGGCATGCTTGTATGGGGGAAAGACAGGCTGAATTTTTCATCTTTATTCTTTTCTCACATAAGCAACAATTAAGAAATAAAAGAAATATAAAAGTTCAATGGAAATGATTTCAAATAGAAATAAAAACTACCACTAGAGACTGGCCTGACCGTGTTAAATATTTAATCGTACGCTTGTCATCTGTGCATTCAAGAAGGCTCTTCAGATGAGTCCCACCTCTGAGCTACATCTCTAACTGTGGAGAATGAAACACAAGCCATGGGACTGACCTTGACCATTTTTTTTTTTTTTTGTAATGATGCTGGTAACTCTGTCAGTGCTCTGAGCATAGGTTCTGGTACAAGTTCGTTGCTATGTAGTTGACATGATGGAGATATAAACCTTGCAGAATACACTCTGAATGCATGTTTATCCCACACTCTCATGAGGTAGACCAAAGAACTTTTTGCTTCCTTCAAGAGGCAACTACACTACCCTCTAAGCTTGTTGTAGTGACTGACTGATGCACTGAGCTACAAAACAATGGTTTAAGTTTCACCTCAAGACTGGTCTCTTTTTGTGCAGCTTAAAAACCCTAAATACTGAGTAAGTCTTCTTAGACCTCCACGTGAGCCCTGCCATTCACATTCCTCTGCTCACAAAGAGGCAGCCCAAGACCCAGTGTCTGGACTAGCATCCTAACACATAGGCATCCAGAAAGAATTTTCTGGGCTATCTGCTCTGAGCCACTGCTCTCCAGCCCTGGGATGGCAGTGCAGCAAAAGGGATTCCTATCTTACAAGCAGCTGCTGAGGAGCCTGATGCACTTCCTTTTTGTGGTGAGCCTCTCTGCAAGGTAACATTTTAATAGTTCCTCCTCTACTCCATGTGGTAGCAGCCTCTACTGCAAATTTGTAAGCTGTATTTTCAAGGTCTGAATACACTAAGCTAACAAATGATCATATAGCTAATGACGAGTTTTTATTGTTCAACTTTTCTCTTTCACAAAGTATTTCGACATGTTCAGCACAAGGATTTAATTTCAGCTCTAATTTTTTTTTCTGAGCAGCAGCAGCAATTTTATGTATTCTTATAGGTTAAGCTCCTAGCAGAAAAGAAACTATTAATGTACTATCTGGCTATAAGTTAAGCAGAGCTTGTTCGATTTTTTTTTTTTCCTATTATTTACTAGCCTAGAACAGTCATCTGAACACCCTAAAAGCAGTCCTTTCCTAGGAAAAGATGAAAACAATTCCCAGGGACCTACTCAGTTTCAAGGATTGTTTTTAAACAAAAGAATATCAGATAGCAAACCTACTGCTTATATCAGTTTGTCCTCATTGCTTCTGCCCCAAATTTTGTATGACAGTGAAATCTAGCAATCAAGTGCAATTGCAGTGTTCTGTAAATACTAAGTACTAACACTAAGTAAAAAGTGGAGAAGGTACATGAGTCTAGTTCAGAGAGCTAGAAGAATGTAGAAAAGCCAGGTTTGCCCATGCACAGGGTCTGAGGACTTGTTAAGCATGCTTATTAGCTATTTGAAGGTACCTGAGTAGTTATCACTGTGGGATAGCTGCCTTCCTGGATATATGCAGAGTCCCTCTGGGAGTGCAGCTTACAGGAGAGCAAGGTCAGGAGCAGGAGTTCATAAATAGAACTGGGAGCTAAAAAGAAAAAAAGGTTGTTAGTAGGGGATACATCAGAGATGTAAAATGTCTGCTTTCACACGTGTTTTGCAAGGATTTTGTTTAATTTGATTAGTCTGAACTTCAGGCTCCCTATTTCTTCTGACAATAAAGAGTTACTGCAGGCTGTGCAAGCTAAAAATCTTTGCTGAGAGCAAATGGGGGTATTAAAAAGGAAGAAAAGATTTCTAAAACTTTAAGAAAGTGGTGTTCGCTAGAGGTTTTGGTGCTGATTCTCCAGACTGAGATAAGTAAATCTTCCTGGAAAACAGCTCTTGGTCAATATGTTTATGTAATTATATCTTGTGCTTTTGTCTGAGTCTGAGAGTGTTGTTTTCTGATGAGCGCTGTGTGTTTAAATCTACCTTTATATTTTGTAGATGTTTTGCTGCAGAACGTCTGCATCATGATCCTTTAATTCAAATACTCCTGAAAACAACGAATTCCTTTGTATCATGTAGTAGAATGTTAATCTGAGGTACAGGAAGGGGGGAAATGGTATGCCGTTATATGTTCCATTAGGCTTTCGACTTCCTCAGTCTCATTAGATGAATATGCATGCCTTCCAGTGTGAACATCATGTGTTTCGCCAAGCCACCTTAAAAATTTTCATGCACAATGTATTTCTGGTCAGTAGGTGGCATTTAGTGTAAATAGCAACTTCCAGAGGAACTTTCAGATTTGATCCTTTTTACTTCTGGAAAAAAAAAAAAAGTTTTAACTTTTTGTTACAAAATATTTTCTAAATGTGGCTGGTTTTTCCTTTTTTTTTCTTTTTTTTTTTTTTTTTTTTTTTTTTTAGAAGTTGCTATTTCTTTACTAACTGGAATAACTGGAATAATTTTGGTGGAATATAGTTAAGGATGGAATCCAAATATTAGAGTTTAAATTTGTATTTCTGTGCTTATAGTCCAGTGATATTCCCTTCTTGACCATTCCTGACTACTTTTAAAGGAGCCACAAAAAATAACTAAGAAAAGGGGGGATTTAAAAGCAGCAGCCCTGAATTTGTTCTGTAAGGGTTCATAGGAAACTACTTCAGAATTTCACAGCTTGGAAAAGACTGAAAACCACTACTCTAGTCTGACTTATAAGACCCAGCCTATTGGATTTACTTTGGTTCATTCTTGTTGAAACAAAAACATACAAAAATCACATTTTGATTTATGGACTTTTGTTGATGGAGGGAATTTTGTACCAATCTCCAATGAAACCCTTTGAAACAACAGAATTTCATATATTTCATATCCATGTTGTGGATATTATCCATGTCACAACACTGCCACTCCAAATCTTATCGCTGCCAAGATCCAGCCTGTACGCTGGGAGGCCCAGAGGGTGGCTCATGGAGTCCCCTAGACGTCTAGGGAAGAAAATGGACACCTTTTGTGAGAGGAGTCTGGAGCGTGACTTCAGCAAGTTGCTACTTCTGATCTTCATGGTGTCAGCGTAGTTAGTGGTGTAGCAGCACCTCCTAACTCAGAGCAAGTATGCTCGGGTCAGAGGGGCGCAGGCCGGCCACATGCAGAGGATGGCTGCCTGGCAGCAGCACATCACTACCGCCTTCATGGCTTCATCAGCATGAGCTCCATTTACCTTAACCCTGAACTTCAGCTACCTGTGCAGGCACACAAATATGCAAACTACTGTCTGCGTAGCATGGCCCTGCTGATTTCCCCAGGGCTGGTAGTGCTGCCCACAGCCGCAGACCCCCTCAGGCCCGGCCGTGTGCTGCAGTGGGCAAGCCTGAGGGGCAGCCTCCTTCCCCACGGCCCAGGCCACCTCCAGCCACACGGCCGCCACCACCCAAGGCCTCACAGGCTTTCTGTTGCCTCTGGCTTTTCTTTTTTGTGTGTGTGTTGCCTTTCTCTGCGGTCTCACTGCCATCTTCTGCCACTGAAGAGAGGAGAGGAAAGTGAAATGGAGCAATGCCTTAGCAAGAAAGGCAAAGGGTGAAAAAACCTGCAGCTGGCCCAACTTTTTGACACTGCAATGTTGAAAGGCATGTGTCTAACCCACCTTTTTTCTTGATTGAAGGTTATGAATGTGAAGCAGAAAATGTTGCCTGTGCTGCACAGGCATGGAACAGGGTTTTTCCTCTTGTGTTTTGAGGCAGGAATAGTGAAGAAAAGTTTCATGTGAATTGGCATAAGGGATGTTATTTGGTGCAGTAAGACAGGTGGGTCTGGTAGTTATCCACAGACCCTTGCCTCAGATCGCCCGCTGCTGCTTAGTGTTATTGCGAAGGTATATGATAGGAAGGAGCTAGCAGTGTTAGGATGACAGCCAGGGGAGAATTTCCTTTTGTAAAGAAAAACTTTTTTGGGGTCTGTTTTAATACAGCTAACTTTTCCTTTTTGTAGAACTGAGAGGCCTGCTTTCTGGCATGCTGAACAGGCTCAGGAAATGTTCAGAGAGAATTTGGTCTTGTGAGGCTGTCCTGGATTACACAGACTTAGGTGCTTGTATGTGTGTGGTGGAAGCTGTATCTAGGTGACTTTCTTGACAGTGCTGGGTGTGAAGTACAGAACTTCTTGAAAAGGAATGCCCCTATATCTACCTATCTGTCTCCCAAAGTGTACTAATTCTGGATCAGCTCAACGGGACAGAGGGAAGGCCTAAGAAAGGAAGTGGTGTTCCTCCTCTTCCTTGTGGGTGAAGGCATGGTGCAAGGGGATGTAAATGTAAATGGTACAAACTGACAAGGGGAGTTGTGGTGCCGTGACCTACTACATTAGTTTTTATCTTGTCTTTATTTCTTGAGTTATTTTTACTACAGATAATTTGGTTACAGCTGTTCTGCTCCAGTGAAGCAGAGATGGAACAGGAGGGCGTGTTGAAACTCTCCACTTTCAGCCCCATCAGCAGATAGTGCAGAATGAAAAAGAAATGATGATTCCTCTGCTGCATGAATTAGAAATCTACTAATGACTGTGTGGCTGCTTGTGGCCTGAAAGCGTCCATGGAGAGGGGCACCACTACATAGGAGAAGGCTCCTGGGAAATAAAGCTCTGTGATTGAACAGCATAGAGGTGCTGCTGCAAGTGACCTCATTTCGTGATTGTGAACTGACAATAAAAGGGGAAATGGAGCAGCAGTGGTAACATTTAGGCTCCTTCTGAGCTAGGAAGGGGAAAACAATGTTCTCTCTTGGATGGTATTAATATTCTCTTCAGTGTCTCTGTGCTTGTCATTCATCTCACCACTGGTTTTGGCTAGATTGCAACTGGGAAAGTATTGGCTAATATGTGAACAGCCTAAGGCAGGAAAACAGTGGATACGTTGGCACAACCAGTGCAGGCTGCGTGGGCTTGTGCTCTGCATGTGCTCAGAGCTGCCTGGAAGCCTGCATGTGTGGCTCTCAGCTGAGCTTGCCAGTGGCCCAATGTCACATTCACTGGAGCCACCCCTGTGTGCGGGTGGCTCCAAGTGTGACCTTGTGTCACACAAGGAGATTGAGAACGATCTACTGGGACTGTTGTGTGCTAGAAACATCACTGCATTAATGGAGATCCCCATGTTATATAGGCAATCACTTTCCTGTTGTACTCATGACCTAACCCTGTCCAACAGTGAAATCAGACCTTTTAGTACTTGGTGCTTATACTATTGGAACCATCAGGAGTCTCCAGTCTGGGTACTGCTCTAGTTTAGCTGGAAGAGAAAGTTGTTCTTCCTCCTGAATAATTTTTCAGGCATTTGAGAGAAGTATATGTTAACAGAAAACTGGTGGCTTTAACTAGGTAGAGGAAAATCCCCTTAGGTTTCAGTTACTGTAATGCCACAATCCCACTAATTCTCAAGATCACAGTAAAATTCTCTGGGAGAAACAGTTTAGGAACATTCTTATTTTTCCTCTGTAAAAAATGTTTACATCCCCTTGCCTTAAAAAACAATTATAAAGCCTTTCTGGTATGTCATTGGGAAGCACAAAAAAAGCAAACAGACAACTGAGAAGTAGTCTTCTCCCACCCCATGGCTAATCAAGACTTCTTTGTTGTCAGTGCAGTTTACAGTGCTCATTTGCCTCTTTGAATAGCTGCCTTGGCCATTTTAGTAGAGAGGTCAAGGGCTTGAATATTTACCTCAGCGTTCAAGTATATTTATTTTAAAGGTACTGCATTTGAGGAAGGACTCAGTTGTTGACGGTGCTTTTTACATATGTTGCACAGAGTGTGAGCTTTGTGGTGCTGTATTCCTGTAGTAGTTTGGCAAAACATTAAACTTAGAAACAAAATTAACACCACCACCACACAGACACACTCTTCGTTGTGAATATGGTATGGAGGGGAAATAACTGGTTACTCTTTATCCAGACAGAGGAATGCGATGCCTGCCAGGTTTGTGCATCAACTGAATTGAGTTGCTTTGGGAGCTTGGTGGGTCCTGAACATGTGGTTCATTTGCTCTTTTCCACTTCTGCTTTCTTCAGGAAACAAGTGCAGCAGCTAGCTAATCAAGTGATTCACAGTGGAAAGTTTAAAGAGCGGAGTGGGAGCTGCTGCATGCACCAAGATGCGTAATAGGACAGAAGCAACAAAGCTCACTTCTCTGGATGTGGCTGTTGAATGCAAGAGGAGCTGCTGAATCCAGGAGCCCAGGTATGTCAAGAGACTTTTTCTGTGAAAGTGGAAGGAACAGATTTAGCTGTTGAAGGAAACTGCAGCATGATCTGCAATTGGTTTGTTGTGGTAGGATCATTTTTAAACAGCAAAAGTTTCAGTCAAAGCTCACCCTGAACTGCAGCACAAGGAGGAAAAAGGAGCAGAGCTGTTTGCTTGTATCCTTTGTTCTAGGATTGACAATAGGGTATATCTATTGCTGCTACTAGTGGAAACTCATTAGATTTGGTCCTTATCAATGAGCTGCTGTTTTGAGGTAATTACCCTGGTCTTACTCTTGATTTTGTACAACTATTTTGTCTGTGACTAACCAGAAATACTCTGTTTACTCTTGGGCTGGGGAGCATTTGCTTCCTTGCCAGGAAGACAATACCTCAAAAGCAATCTTTTTTGATATCTGGGCTTCTTTTCTCTTGACTTCATTAGTGGCATATGCAAGTCAGAGAAGAAACTGCTTCCAATTAGATATTTAGAAGCTACTTTTTTAAAACAGAAAAAAATGAAGATTGGGTACATGAGAGAGGGTTTAAATCAGTTTTGTATCCACTTTTGAACTGCATGGAAATGCTTTTCCAAAAAAAGTGAAGATAAATGCTGTTACATGTTTGAGACAGAAATAATGATTTTGAGAGGTTGTACTGCACAGAAAGGCCTTGTATAACTTAACATAGTCAAAACTAAACATAAGCTTGGGCAAATTATGTTCTAGCATAAATTAAAGAAATTCCTTTGGCAGTAATAGTGTCATACCTTCTTGAAACAAGCTGAAATTATACTTATTGATGAAAAAGTAAGGACTGTGTCCTACTGAAATACAACTTGTTCTTTGAACAGCTTTCAACTTTCTCTAAGCTGACAAGTATTTTAAAACTCCTTTGTATATTACTTTTTGACAGTCCTTGGTTCAAGTCATCAAACAGATTAGGCCCCCATTGTATGAAGTGCTGTGCCAAAATTTATGAAGGGCGAATTCCTTCCCAAGGAAGGAATTAAAATTACAATTAAAACCTGGCAATGATGGGTAGGAAAATGATAGCTTGAGGGACAGAGGTAAAATAGTAGATAGACAGCCTGGCACAGTGTTTTGTTTCTGAGGAACTGTTGTTGGTGCCTGTAAGGACAGAATAGTGTGAGCCACAAAAAAGGAGGTTGTGGCTGAATTCAGGGTCAACTAGAATTTGTGGGATAAACCAGTTCATAGAAGAAAGGAGATGCCTTCCACTGCTTGGATCATATAACATCAGAGAGCCTTCTGATGTTACTTTACTTGGGAAGTAAAGGAATCCTTGTTTTAAGCATTTCAAAAAATTGACTGGCATGACTGTTTAGTGAACAGGCTTATCTTGGCTGCCAAAAAGGGGAAGGGGATATTGAGAGTCATCACCCAGTGGATTTTTGGGGTGCTGTGAGCTGTGCATTTCTGACAGTCACCAGGGTCCTGGGTTTTAAATTACTGTTTTTTCTTGTTTTTTTTTTTTTTTTTTTTTTTTTTTTTTTTTTTTTTTTTCAGACACTTACTATAAAAAGTGGACAAAACTCTGAAATTTGGTATCAGGCTTCACTGTGTTTTGCTTAACTATCCTAGTGTGAGACCTTTCTCAGATAACAAATGTTTTTTAATATTTAACGAAACTTTTTGATTTGGTGCAATTTGGGATTTTTGTAGCATTATGGGATTATTCTTTAGATTTCTGGCGGAGACAAAACCCAAGGTAAATATAAGTAATGCTGAATTAAAAATGAGTCTTTACAAAAATCATGCTTGTTCAGCCATTAAGCTTTTAATATCAACATTATCTTTCTACCAGCTTTGGTCAAGCCTTTCTTCCCTTTTATCCTATCAGTCTGAAAAGGCATAACCCCACTGTAGTGTGATTTCACACAATCTTCATTTAGAACAAAAGGGAAAATACATGAATAAGTTCAACTTCCTCTCTGTTACCTGACACCACTTTCTGAATGATAGCATTAGGTTTCTTTAATATATTTTCACTTTCGGGTCTTTTTTTTTGTTTTGTTACTCATTAGTATTTAAACTTTACTTTTTCTATTATTGTGGTACTTATAACATAATCAAAACTGAAATATGCCATTAGTTTACAATGAGGACCAGTACAAATGGTGGGATGTAGCAGAGAATCAACAGATTAGACCTTTTCAAAATATCTAAGTTATCCTTAGTACCAAAGATACTTGAATCCTGGATCCTGTGATATGTTGATCGGTCCAGAAGAATAATTTTCCTCCAAGAGGAATAGAAAACACAAAGGATTTAGAAGCCCAAATGAAATTGTAGATCCAAGCAAAGACTATTAGGAGGCAGAACATGTAAAGTAGAAAGTGCAAGTGGAGAAAACGGACTAACACTAGGGGTCTGATGTTTATTTTAATGTGCCTCTTGTAGTCTGAACAGTTGGAGTAAATAAGGAGGCAAATTGTGATCCTCATTTTGCCATTACATAGCTTTATAGTCTGAAAATGTTTTGAGTGACCAGCCCTGCTTGTCTTTGCTGTGCAATCAGCAAAAAAGGCCTGCAAAGTAAATTATGAATAGAAAGATAAAATTGGTAACTACTTTTGCCTATGTTCAAGCAGTGCCACTGATTGCTCAGGTGCTGGCCTTCTGAGGTCACTGTAAGCACTGCGTTTCACCTCCATGCCTCAGTTTCACCATCTGTAAAATGACTGCCTCTGTCATGGATTTTGAGCTTCTTATACGAATGATCAAGGTAAATCTAGATGGTAGGAGTGTGGGTTACTTGTTACTTAGCATTGTTTCAGGCTTAGTGTGGTAATTTCCACAGCAAGATACTTCCCTTAGGAAAGAGGATGGTGTCATTTGGGATGTGAGAGCAGCCTTCTTGAAAAAGTGACTGAACTATGCTATCACTGACTCCTAGAACAGTACCCAGGCTTTTTCAGTACATGGTACAGCTTTGTGATGACTGAAGTGGGCTGAAATCCTATACAAGGGCAAAGAATAATGTATGACAAATGTCTCTCCCACACAGTCAGGAGGAACAGTGTCTTCCTGTTTACTCAGTGCCAACACAGTCGTCATACTTTCTCAGTTCGCAGAACTGTGTTGTATTGACACAGACAATTAAGGAAAACAGCAGTGAAACAAACTGTTGTTGAGGTAGGAAGCTCCAGATTGATACCCCTGGAGACTGATTAAAATCTCATAGCCCCTCCATTTCCTAGCCATCTCCTAGTGAAGGATGGTGTATGGGCTATGGTAGAGTTACCCTTCTCTGTAGTGTGAAGGATCAGCATTTGCATCCAAGTGTAGGTGTCTTCTGGGACCATCAGCCTGTTGCGGGTGCTGTGGTGCCCAGTGAAAAGATAGTGTCACCCTCTTCATCTCCACAGCTCAGAGCTGCTGCATGCTTGTGGAAGTGAAACTGGTTCATCTGGCTTGGAGTGGGCAGGGTGCAATCAGTAAGCAAGCTGCGTAGCTGATTGATGGCAAAGGAAGAGAATCCCAAATATAGTATCACTGTTGGCTCATAATTTCTAAACAAGGCTAATAAGAGTATTTTTATTTCAAGGGGTCTATAAATGGGCAGTGCAGGAGAGCTGACTCAGTTTTTGAATTACATTGCTTTTAGTCATTTTTTATTGACAATCTACAATGGTAAGCAAAGAGCCACTGTACATAGAGAACCTATCTCCTAGAAACAGGTGTATGCTGTTTTTCTTTGAGAGAGTGTTAATAATGGGTTAAAGATTCTTCTAGGCTCTTAAAAAATGATCAATTTGTCAAGTAAAGCGATGGACCATGTTCCTCTTGCTGACAGCTGCCTAGCTGCCTGCTCACACTGTAATAGTTTGTGTCATATCCCTCAATTTTGAGCAGTCAGTGTCCTAGACACTACACAGTATATGGCTGATTTTGATTGAAACTGGAGAAGCCTAACTTCCACTCACGCAAACATAAAAGATTATGACAGCTCTGGGTAGCGGGGTGAGCTCACAGAAAGCTCTGACAAAGGTGTAGAGTTGCTGTGGGCTCAAGGCTGAATCAGTGACCTCCCAAAAGACTATGGGTGAAAACAGAACTGGAAGATAGATGAGAGGACTTGGGGTTGAGATGAGGTTATCAGAGGGATTCCTTTACCTACAGCACAAGATGGACCAATCGTAGGTCAAATTTAATGAACAACCAGTGTTTCCAGCTGGTGCTTCACCCCTGCTCTAGGTGGGGGATGCATCAGACACACATCTTAGTTTAGCATTCACACTTAATGAAATGCATAATCTGGATCTTGAGTAGTGCTATTCTGTTGTAAATCTGATGATGGTAATAGTTATGATTTTTCTTTTATACCTGAGGCAACGGAAGAAGAGACAAAATCTGACTCTTAAAGCTGGGGCTAGAATCCAGATTTCCTGCCTGGTTTATCATTTTGTACATGAGTTGTGTAGAAAATGAATGAACTCTCTCTTATGAAACATGCATGCATATGATTGCAAGGTAGTAATGCTGTTGTCCAGGAGCAGAGTGCTTAGCCATTAGAAGTGGAAAAGAATCAGTGGCAGCAAGCCTATAAGCTTCCCAACTCCAATAGCTAAGACTGTCAATGTCTGGTTTCGCAGGACAATGGGATGGTATGGGTTGATGATAGCTGTAAATAACACAGTATCTTTAACTTAATTTCTGATTTCAGCATGGACAAAGCAACTGAGCACATGGGGCAGCTGGAGGATTCACCTGGCAAAGCAGGACAGCAAGAGCAAAGCCCTGGTGAAGTAGACAAAGCAGAACCACTGGGACAGCCTGCACACAGCAAGGACGAGCTGCCCCAGAGTCATACTCTCCAGTGGGAGACTCTAGGCAGACAGTTTGTAGAATATGAGCAGGTGGCTCCATTTCTCATCCCAGAGGAGCAACAGAGAAGGCTGATGGACTTTCTTCCTCTCTTCCTAAAGGTTTGTTCTTTTTATTGCCTTTGGTGCAGATGCCAAGGCCATGCATTTGATTTTCTGTTGCTCTGTGTTGTGTGGCCACCCTGCCAGGGAAGTTGATTAGTACATGATCTCTTTGGCTAGGAGGTGGGCACTTTTATTCCACTGGAAGCCTAGGGAAACAGTTTCTTGTCCATCTCTCCTCTAACTAACCTGCAATCTTAGCACAAGAAAAGTATATAGGGGAGCACTGCTTTATTTATGTGAATGGCTAAATTCTACCTATTGTGTCAAGGAATATGCTGATGATACAAGCATGTTTCAAAGTGAGTACCCTGTGAAGAGGTTACTTCATGTCACCCTACACTATTTTATTTACTTTGTGGAGACTGGATGCAGTTTTGGTTTGGGGAAAATGTGGTTGTGACATGCTGCTAGCTAGGGGAAATGCAGGGGTATGGTGTGGAAGATGAAATTTTGGAGTTAATGACAGTGCAGATGTCTCATTCCGGTCCTTGAGAAAGGAGTTGTTACAGATGGGGAAACTGCAGCATGTGAAGAGAGGAAAGTCATACTGTGGGTGAGATAGCTCAGGAGTAGAACACTAGTTAACAGGCTGCCATGCTGCATTCCCTACAGCTCCTATCAGACAATGATTTCTGAGATGGCCGTATTGAAAGGTGAACCTGGAAGAGTCCTGTGATGAATGGGAGTCTTGAGGGTTGATTTTGTTTGAGTGCATGAAAAATACAGGGAGCTGTGTGAGTGGATTGTACAGTGGCAGAATGGCAGAGCATAATCCTGAGAGACGCAGAAAACCCGGCCTATACTTAAATGTTTTCTGACCATGTAGTACAGTAGGATTGTCTTCCTCCTGAATTATCTAGGGTATTTATGGGTATAGAATCTGAGTTTTTACACACTCTCATTATGTAAATCTTTCAGAAATACTTTTTTTTTTTTTTTTTTGTGAAACCATATTTTAATGATGGTATATTTTATCTGTCTGTACTTGTGAGTTTTTGGTGTTTATGGGTGACCAAACTCAGACCCATCAATTCCCTACCTATCTGAGCCAGTTTTCTAAAAAAAAAAAAAAGTAGCAAGTGGGTGAGAAAAAATATTGCTAGACATGGTCACTCTATGTGGAAGCATTGTGGGACACAAAAAGGGACCCTGTAGTACAAGGAATGTATTGGAATGTGTGAGCAAGGAAATCACAGCACTCAGTTCTGTGAAATCTTTGGTGTCCATAATAGTAAAGAAGAAATAACTTCCAGACAGTCAAAAGCATTTCACTCAGCTGGATGAAACATGAACCTGTGAAGCTTACACGGAACTTTCCCCACAAAACACAGGGTTTCAAAACTGCTGTAGATGCTGGTGCCAGTTAACAGTACTAAAGCAGGTAACCCTTTGGTGTCAGTGTGATGCAAACAGATCACGTGCAGTTCAAGTTGCAGGTAGGGTCTGGCTAAGACCTATGGCAAAGGCTTTGCTATTTTTGAGTGCAAGCTTGCCCTGGGCCAAGGCACAATACACTTGTGACACTTGAGAAATAAACTTCAGTACCTGTGAGTCAGAGGACAGCAATTCCTCAGGAGGCAGGCTAAGTGTTGCCAAGGCACTGGAAATTTTGTGCGTACAAAAACCCATCTGTGCTTCCCTTCTGCAGGGCTGAACTTCACATGTTTTAGGGTTGTAAGAAATGATTTCCTGAAATGCAGTAATTATTTCAAATTCCTAAAAGGATATCATGGCTACAGAATATATTCAAAACGGATGCGCAGATTTCTCATTAGCTTAATGCTTGCTTTTGTTCTCTATGAGAGGGATATTTGCCTTCCCTTTTTTCAAGTTTTTTAACAGCAGAGCTTTGTGCTGTTTTGTAGTCTTTTAAGTTCAGATGCATGGCTAGAGCATTTTGTCCTTGCATCATTGATTTAGGAGTACATTGTTGAAGGTCTGGCCCATTAGCTTTGAGTCATCATGTCTTTCCCCACACAACTTTACTACCTTCATGTAAGAGCTTCCTGCTTTGTGTGAAGCCCCTGGTCTAGCCTGGGCAAACACATCTTTGTTCAAGTTCTTAGTTGCATTAACTACCCTGCTTCCTTGTATTTAACGGGGGATTGTGCATAAGTCCTCTTTCTCCCTTGAGGATTTTCATTTGTCTTCCTTTCCTTGTTGGATCATGTGGGTGCCAATGCATCTCTGTCTCCACCTGAGAGCTTTGGCTCTTGCTGGGCTGGCTGGAGAGAAGGCCCTAACCAGGAGCCAGTTGAGATGCAGGGGCTCATTGCTCCCTGACACTCCTTGATGCAGAAGGAAAAGGTGTAGGAGGAAAATGTTAGCTATCTGTTTGTGATCTAGGCATAGGCTGGGAGTGATTTTAATGTGACATCTGGTGCCTGTTGGTGTCTCGGAAAGCATCAGAATGTTCTATTCGATAGATGGCTTTTGAGCTAGCATCTCTCCATGAAGCATTGCTCAAACCTCAGAGGGAAATGTCATCCCCCTTAACACTGAAGCAGTCTGTTACTCGGCATAGGCAATTCTAATGTAGTGCTCTGTATAAAACAGTTGGGAGTTTCAGTGTGTTGCTGCCTGTTCCCCCTACCCCTGAGTAGGAAGGACAGATGGTAACAGCAGACAAGGAACTTGTGGCAGAATCTTTAACATCTAGAAACAGCCAGGCTTAAGAGGAAGAACAGATTAGGTTGACACCACATTATTTGAGTTTCCCCAGAAGGCAGACATTCTGGAATGGAGTCAGGTTTGGCTTCTTCCAGATACAAATCTTTATGGACTCATAGACCAATAAGGAACTCATTGGGCCTGTTTTTAGAGGAGAGCATTTACTAGAGGTTAGTGTCTGACCCACAGGAGGATCACCCAGGAAATTAAATTGGAACACGAGTGGCCTTCTCTGTAATGCCACAGGCTTCCTGAGCTTTTGCACAATGGCAGTAGCATTGTGCTGACCCTTTGATTAATTAATACTGTTGGTTGATTGAAAATGAATATGTTTTAGAATGAATGGGATATATTTGAGAAAAGGAAATTTTGTCAGATTTGGAGCAGGGAACCATCAAGTCTTGCTAATGTTCTTTTTCCCAGTTTTGCATTGAATTGTTATTCTGTACTTGAGCAAGTAATTTGTAAACTAGTTTATAAATTTGCTTTTCTAGACTAGCTAAACATTTAGGGCAATACCTGCCTGCTTAGGAGAGTTTTATTATAGTGTAATGTAGGAATTATTTAGAAATTCTGGGCTGCTAAATGTTTACTGTCAAAATCTCAACATTTCAAAAGAACATGTTTTCCTATTATAGAATTGAACTGTATTCATGATGTAGCTGGCTTGTAAAGTTGCAAGTTCATAGCAAGGCACAGGTGTCACTTCAGGCTAGGCAGCCCTTGTGGACTTTAACCTCATAGCCAGATGAGTTAGGCAACTCACACTGCTGTAAAATCGTATCCAGTGCCTTTTGGGCTTCAATATTGCTCTTTTTTTTTTTTTTTTCCTGCTCCTTTTCCTGTGTTTTCTTTTACTTCCTTAGTTTGTAACAAAGATTATTGTGGTTTGGCAAGAAATTCTGGTTTTATGAACCTTACTTTCCTCCCAAATTTGCATAGAATTGTAAGGCAGAAACTTTATATGTGCACGAAAAAAAAAAAGTGATGGATTTTCCTTTTTTTGTTGTTGTTGTTCTGTGATTTTTCTAAATTTATTGACTTCAAAGAAATAGTTCAGTTTCCGGTAAATCTTGCCAGTATACTGCTGCCTTCATTCAGTAGTTTATTATCATGGTTTGTTTGTGACAGATCTGTTGCAGTGCTCCATGAGAGCTGCAGTTCCAACCCCATTTCAGTTTCTAAGTAGCTGAGACCGTGCAATGACTTGCTGAACGGAGAAAATGCAACTTTTATTTTATATTTTTATTTAACTCAAAAATCTTTTTTATTTTTTGGTTATGACTATCTTCAGTTTTGGGAAACCAATTTTTGGAGAAAGATATTATTTTAGTTAAGTTTTTGGACAACGCTAGCAGTAACCTCTTTAAGGTACAGACTTGTATTTTAAAATGGGCTAACAGGTTTTTTGGTACAAATAATTATTGGCACAGGGGCTGTGACAGACATCTAAGTTGTTTTGATTATATCCATTGGAGAAAATAATGTAAATGCTGTCTGGCCAGGTGCATTACGTGAGTCAAATGTTGACCTGTTCCAGGTTGACTTCTGTATCTGTAGGGTCAGACTTCTGCTAGTCCATTAAACAGCATTTGCCAGACAACACTGTCTGGGGAGGGAATTTTGAAGGGAAATGTTAACTTCAGGTTTATGTGTATTTATTAGTACTTCTCAATCCACCAAACACATGCTGTATCAGAAACTTTTAAACAGTTTTTCACACTTGGATTTCAGGCCTGGGAACAGTCTGCTGGAGTAATCGTATTCCCCAACATTCAGCTGTTAGCCAGTGAAGTTTCCAAGCTTCTGACAAAGGAGATTAAGAAGAATCTCAATGGCAAGCCTGCAGGTAAAGATCCCGTAGCATTTCTACTGGGCGTTTGCTGTTATTCAGCTGTCCTCTATGCTATGTTACACACTTAGCATGAGGGAAATAAAGAGAACAGAAAATGCTAAGCATAGCATGCCAGATCTACCAGTGCTAGCCCACACCTATTAGGTGTGACTGTGCTGAAGATCTGGACTTGTATACCATACCAAACTTTATTTTGGAGCTTATAGGTAGAAATGTATATCACTGCAGCTATGCAGTAAAAGAGTAGGCTACACTTAATATTCTGAAGAGCTTTCTTTAATGGGAAAGGTAGGCCAGTCCCATATGGCTTTCCTGGTGCCTTTTGTACACTCTTTGTACTGGTCAGTTGGCAAACTTCATGAACTGAGATGATATTCCCTGTGAAGCTTGTCAGTTTATGAAAAGTAGTTAACATGAACTGGCCTGAGCCTGTTGTTGGATCAAAATCCTTTCAGGTTTTTCCATTCACCTCTGGGTTTTTGCTAGCGTAATTTTTTAAAGTTTGTCAGATCTGTTAAGAAAGGATCAATGCAGTGTTTTCACCTTTCATTAAGGAATTGAAGTTTAATGTTTTGTGGTAACAGAGGAAGCTCGTCTGGCTTTGGAGCAATTGCTGCAACAGAAAGGGGAAGTAGAAGATGGCTGTTTGCTCTTGAAATCAGTGTATCTACTCTCACAGACTGATGTGGTAAGAGAAATAATTACAAAGGGTTTGTTTTGTGATTTATTTTATTTTTATTTTTTAGTTCTGAGAGAGTGGGTAACCACCCCAACAGTGGAACATCTAGGACTTAAAATGTTTCTGTTGTCCCCAGTGCTTTATGCATCAGCATGTCCAGGGTATAGTCAGAGAGAGAACTGCTAGCAGGTTTATAGTCCAAGCTTTTCTAAAATAGGGAAGTAAGTGCTCTGTCCTTTCAGATACCCTTTTGTTTTGATAACCAGAGAGCTGTTTTTTCTAGTATTTATCTGATTTTTCTCCATTGTCTGTTGCTGCTCTTCAGCCTTTCTTTGTCACTCCAGCTTACGTATCAAGGAGATGACTGGTAAGGATCTGTCTGTGTGATACTGCAGTGGTTGCATTCTCATTTTGCAGCACTTCAAAGCATTCCTGTATGCCCATCCTCAGTGCAGACTGGCACCAGCAGTACAGCCTGCTGGTGGTGTGTGAGGGTGCGTTTATCCCCGGCATTGAGCTGAGCAGTTTGTCTCCTTATTTAGATAAATGAAAACAAAATCTTACTGTTGGCTGCTGGTAGGCATGATCTGTGTCACAGGAAGGAGGTGTATAAAATTATATATAGTTAGTCACAGTGTGAAGCTTCTTGATGAGGTTTGTGCTTTTCAGAAATGTTGCTATTTTTTTCTAGTACAGACTCACAAAAAACTTCGTATCACAAACCCCACTCTTCTTTTTAGTTTGCTGATTTTGGACTTGATTATTGCATGCCAAATGGGCACCCTGGGATGCCACTTCTTTAAGTTGTACAGGGTTGTTAGTAGAGATAGAAGGAATCTAAGTGCTGAGAAACATTGTGAAGAAGCAGTGTGTCTATTTATAAAAGCTATAATTAGAAGTGTTTGTGGACTTACTGAATGAGTTGCAAAAGAAAAGGAATTATAGCTAAGTTGCTGCTATGCTGGGGTCAAGGATGGAATGGAGAGCTTATGCTTTTAACATACCAGGCTTCTGCGGTGTCCTGTGAATTTATGATAAAGGAGGCACTGTCTGCCCCTGGATTTATTACTATTTTAGCTGCTAGTTAGTTTGCAGGTTATATGCTTTATCAGCTGTAGGTCTGCTTATGTAGGGCACAGTAAGCATCTGTCAAAGCTGTATTTGATTTGGGGAGGGAATTTCTGGGAAGAGCTGTGACAATGCATGGTCAGTGTGTTTGCTTCTCCCAAGTGGGTCTCTAGAGCCATGATAGGATTGCCATGCTAGTGTGCCCTTGAGTACTCCTAAGAATAAAATACTTAGGTAGCTGGTTCACCTGTTAAGACTCCGCTTGGTGTGTAGAAACATATGGAAAGTGCAGTCAGCTTCTGGAGGGGCTGATTTTGGTTTTTCTTACTTAGAGAACTTTGTGGAACATCATTGGATCTGGCCTTCCGGCTGCTCTGATGCAGTGCCTGTACCTTTTCTTTACTTTTCCTCCGAAGAAAACCAGTGATGATGGAGAGACAAGTGAGAATCAGACTCAAACTCAGGAGATGCTTGTTAAGGTGAGTTGCCCCTCTGGCAGTTTCTTTGCCCAGAGTGCTCATATTCATTCAGGCTTCAGAATGGAACTGGTGGTGATTCAAATGTCCAAAGAAAGGAATAAACTAGGACTGAAAAATCATTGAACAAGTATCAGAAGCATTATAAAACAATCTAGATGATGCAGTTATCTCTTATTTTGTTATTAAGTGAAACAACATGACATATTCAAAAATCAGAAATTCAAAAAATATCCTAGTGGAAGTTACACTTGTTAATTTTACTGCATGTTATCTTCTGGCATCAGCAGCTAAACTGATTTTTTTTCTTCCCCATTTAACTGCTCAAAAATTGGTGGTGGATAGAACAACCACCAATTTAGATTTTTTTTTTTTTCAGTTAGACCTGGCTCACTGTATCCAGTTTTCATTTCTTAGTTCCTGTGTTTACATGTTTAGGAGGGCTTCGATACTATAGTACTGTGGTCCCCCTATAAGCTCTGCAGTGACCCCACCCAGAGTTTTGTGCTGCTTTGGTTTTCAGTGGATGCGTACAGCTGTGGTCATGTTGGGTTACTGCTGGACTCTGTCTCCCAGGTATTTGTTGAGGTGTTTGCTGTAACTGATGTTTGTTTTCTTTTCAGATAATGCTTAACATGTACAGAGAGGAACAAGGTGTAGAGGAACTTCTGGCAGCTGATAAGCTTCAGTCATTAATTATAGCAACTGCTTCCCTCTGGGACCAGTGTAACCGTTCGTGGAAAGTACCCACAGGCCGTGTGCTACGAACAATTTCAAAGGCTCAGACCAGAAACAGCATCCTATACCTACAAGGTTTGGTTTAGTAATTTGGCTTCTCTTTTAATCGTGGTTGTCCTGCAAATGAATGCCCAAGAAAATTTTTCCTGGGATAGATTTTTATCTCTACAGTAGCTGATACTCAGTCAACTGAACACCATGGGCTCTTTACTGTCCAGACAGGAGCTTTATTTAGTGATGGTTGATGGCACTGCCAGAGGAACAGTATCTTTTTTTGGATGATATCATGATTGGTTGTGAGTTACAACCTCATTTCTTTCTAGACTATTTGTCTAATGTTAAAAACTTGTTGTTCCATTTTTGTCAGTAACTTCAAACTTGTTTGACTGTCACTTCTTAAATACCTGCCTTTTTTTATCCCTACAGCTGTGGACTGCATTAAAATAGCTATTCAGAATCTCTTTAAACTGGCTGATACCCTACCTGCTTGTGATGTGTGTGAAGCTGTTAGTATCATCTTGTGCTTTGTGAAAGATTCCTATCCCATATCATCAGTTTTATTAACAGAGTTTGAAAATAATGATGGCTACCAACTCCTGCTAAAAGTTCTACTCAGGTAAGCGTAGAAGTTTTTTGTTGATTTCTAGAGGATGGTAAAACTACATTTTCAGAAGGTGTGTTGGTCTGCTTTAAAATGTTAGTCATATAAGTAATCCTGTGTGGATGCAAAGCCAGTAATAGTCTCTGACATTGGGTCTTTCATTGCTATTTTGGGAGGGGAAGCAGTTCATAACTTCTCCTACTGAAACCATAACAGAAATTAACTGTAGGAGAAGTTAGTTTACAGGTGGGGTGGGGACTTACCAAACAGAAGGCAAAGGTTTTCATCAATTATTAGGATTAGAAGGGATCTGGGATGCTTAGAATCTTAGAACCATTCAGGTTGGAAAAGACCTCTAAGATCATCTAGTCCAACCTTGTTTTAGTTATGATGAACTCTTAATCCAGAAATACACTCAGCTAGGGAGTGAAAGCAGATCTCCTTGCAGTGCAGAAGACAAAAATTCACACAAATTTATGTCTAAAAAGATTAAGTTCTTCTGAACTGAGGTGAATTTGAAAATATCAGATTAAATTCAAACTAGTCATCCTAATCAAAAGTGCAAAGCAGAATCTTTTAGTCTTCTTGTTATTCTCACTGCCTAAACAAGCTGTGAGTTTGCTACATCAGAACAGAATGTTATACCATTTCCCCAGAAGCGCTTAGCTTTTTTTTTTTTTCTTTAATACTATATGAAGAGAGCACTTCCAGATCTTCTCAATACATTGTTTTTTCCATTATGGCTTTGCCTAATCTTGTACTTTTTCTCCAACACTCGAAAGAACTTTGGTCCCTGACCAGTATGTCAGGCTTAAGAGGTATTTGTAATTTGAATCTAGAGTATTCATGGATCCAAACTAGGTGGATATTATTTCTGATGATTTTTTGCAGGGCACAAAATTACTGACCTACAATTGGAAGAAGCTTTGTCTCTTTTTCTGGCAGTGTTTTCTTTGGTTACCATGGAGTGTCTAGCTTTCTCTTCTAAATAAATTGTGTTGAAAGATGGCTATTTCTGAAAAAAATCTATCCACATAAGGGAAGAAACATATGATCTTTATCAGCAAGGGCTATGACTGTCTCACTCCTTTTAAACTGATAAAACTAGGCTGGGGAGACAGAAATAGTATACAGATGCTCAGGGCTTCAGTTTTTTGTCTCTTTCCAGCATATACTGGCAGCAAAGGGTAGGCTGAGAGCTTCCACTGAACTTTTTCTTTGCCAGATTTTTTCTTTTCTGATGTTTGGAATTTGTTCTTCAGATAAAGAAAATTCTGTTTACAGGATATTCTTCCCCACCAGGTCACATTCTTCCCTGCTAAAATTGAATGCTAGCATTTTCCCTCGCCATTCTTCTCCTTGCTTATAAAACATTGTTTTCTTTCTGAAAGACTAACTTATAGTATCTATTGCTCTGCCACTAACCCATGCCCAGATACTGCAGTTTTCATTAAGAATTAATCCTCTCTGTGCGGTACAGAATAGAATGGCATGACAAGATGTCTCTGCCCTTTGGCAGTTGCTGTCTTAGGTCTAAACTATTACACATCTGGGGTGACAGCTCAAACTGTTTAGTTACCTAGGAGAGACATGGTATGTTCGTGTTTGATTCAGTACGTGCTGCTAGGTCCAAAAAGTTTGTATTACTAAGGCATGAACACATGACTGTCTCAACTTTTGTTGCTAGATGTGAGGGGTTGCAGCAAAATGAAGGAGACCCCTATCTGAATGAGATTCTGGACATGCTGACTTGCCTTACAACCTGTGGAAAAACTGAACTGAAAGTTTCTGGCAATATTGTACACCCGCAATTACCGCACTTTGATTTTGAACGGACACGGTCTTCTGGTACAGTATATACATGTTGATACGTAGGTGGATAATAAAAAAAAAAAAAAAAAGGGTGGGGGTGAATCTATTCAGTATGCCTCTTAAGAGTGAGGAAATGCTTAAAGTTTACAAGCCTGAATGTTACCTACATCAAAATGAATTGACCATATCAGTTGGATGGTCTGGTTGTAGGTGGAGGATGTGCCTCCCAGTCACATTCTTCGTATCTGTGATTCCTGTTTCTGGTCTCAGATGTGATTGAACGTTAATAGTTAAAGTGCTTGCAGATAAAAACATTAATTCTATTTATGATTAAAAAGGAGAAAAAAAACACAAAGAGGGATCTCACCTGTTTTTCTTGCAGGAATGACAGTGAAAAATCTCCAGGCTTTTCAGGTGTTGCAGTCCATTTTTCAGAAAAGTAATGATCAGCACCTTTGTGGAAGAATCTTAGGAGCAATTGGTACCATATGGGCCTGGAACATGGTGAACTTCTTTCTTCTGGAATGGACACTACAACCTATCAACAAGTTTACTGACATAATCCATTTCAAACCACACCCAGTCCAGGTCCAATTTTTCAGACTGGTGGAGTCAATAGTGCTAGACCTGTCCTACATTCCCCATGAAATTTTGAAGAAGGTTCAGTATTTGATAAAGGAAAATGTAGTGCCAATCTGCACTTTAACAGCTCTCCGGTGTCTTCTCAGCATGACCAAGAAGGATCCGCTATTCAGCGACATATTCCGGGACTCAGGGTTATTAGGCCTACTGCTGGCACTTTTGAGGAAGCAAGCCAAGATCCTGAGGAAGTCAGGTACAACTTCTGTCATTCGAGATGACTGTTGAGGCAGGCATATCAATAGGAAAGAATACATCTCTTTCTGCAATCAATTAAAAATATACTGAGTAGCTAGATTTATGTCTGGAAGCCAGCTGGCCTAACTTTAAATTTTAGATGTGTCTGTCATACTAAGCCAGGTCTTCTCTGAATTCTTAGTGAACAGAATGAAACTATAACTATCCTAAACAGTTCATGTACTGTTCTTCACCGATGTACAGTGAATTACTCTGGAAGGATACCATTCATCCTGTATTTCTAAACTGGTCTTGATTTGGGATTCTCTGAGATGCCAGCTTGATAGTAGAGGAAGAAAGCTTCCCACAGAACTTAGTTCCTCTGAAAACAGCACTTAGTCCTGAGGACTGATGATGGAAGGCAGTTTCTTGAATTTTGGACGTACAGTACTCACAAGTGCTACTATCAATTGTAGTGATATAGGTATCCGATATAGCTATCTCCTATATAGTTATTTGACAGGAAGGTAATGGTCCATGTGTGGTAACTGTAGGGTACAGCTGACTTATGGTAAAGGCTCACATATTTAAAAGCTTTTTTTAAACTATTTTAAATCATGTTAAAAATGCCTGTGCTGTATGAATCTGGAAATGCCTTTAAATTTCATTATAATAGTCATTTAACAGAGGAGGGACCCAAAGTACTAGGTATAACTTCTGGAGTAGTAATAATTTATATATGTTTATTCCAAGCAACAAACAGAATAGTAATTGCAACAGAAGTTCCAGCGTGTGGATGCCCATTACCTGGGAAACTCAGCTTTGAGTTCTTGATATCAGAGAGTTAGAATTTTGTATGACAGTACTTAAAGAGTGTCAAGATAAGTTGCCAAGAACGGTTGTATGTCTCTTCCGTTTATCAGCTGGCTGATGTATTTTACTGCCTTAGATCACTTAGTGATGAAAATTGTACAGAATGAGTGACTGAATAGTTAGGTAATTTGTAACTTCATATGAAAAGATGAAGAGGGGCAAGTGGGAACACACTGTGTGAAGGGATCACGGATTCCCTCTCTTGGTTTCTAGAAATTGTCTGCAAACTTCAGGGCCTTAGAGCTTAAAACAAAACAGAAACAAAACAAAACCAACCCCCTATCTTACACTGTCTGATTCTGGAAATGTTTGCCTTTATACATGCAGACATTTTCTGCTTTGCACTTTTAGTTTAGCTATCTATGTACTATCTGTTGCTATATTTTTCCACTTTGCAGCTCAGAAGCTGTAATGTTCTTTTATTTGTGTGTGCTCCTGCTAGGTATTACTGAACAGGTCACTTTACATCAGCTATATAAGTGGGAAGTAGAAACATAGCTATTACTAGTATTGTCTATAGTTATGCAAGAGTTTGGGATGCAGAGCCTAGAGTCATACCTGTGTTTTCCAATTCCAGACTAAACCCTGATTGCTAGACAGTGCCCTGGCTGTCTTTTGCTGCTCACTTTAGAGTTCAAGTAGTCTGCAAATAATATTTAATTGAACTAGAATTTGCTGGAGAATTGGTTTTATTTTTTTGGTTTAAGATAATCTAGCTACAGTTAACCACATCTTGTATAAATTTTATTACTGCTTCTAATACACTGACAGCTGGAACCCAACTGCCTGCTCCAGAAGAAGGCACCGAGAAGGAATTAAATGCTGTCATGCTGAAGATGGTGGCTGCACTTACTCTGGGGTCTGTAAGGAACACTGGTAAGAAATGACATGACTGCATTGCCTTTGCGATACTTGGTGATAAGTGGTCACGATGCCTCTTCAGGAGCACCGACAAACTTTCTGGCTTTTGTGCTTCAGTGAGAAGTGTAGGGATGACAGTGTTACACCAGAAATACAGTAAAGATATCCACATTCTCCACAATGAGACTTACCCTGGTAGTTGTGCTACTTCCCTCATCCATGTGGATGACCCTAAAACATTTACACAGAAGATGTAAGCTTTACTCATGGAAAACAAAATTGTGTGTGAAAGTTTTATGTATTGTTTGTTCATCCATGTTTTTCTTCCATGGTGTCTATTATGTGAAATCTTGACGTGATCAGAGACATGATGGGTCACACTCGTACATTCAGTATTGGCACAATTAAGAGAGATGTTTGTGTGGGGAGTCTTGTGGAACATAGTAAAACGTAGTAATACAGGAGTAAAAACAATCTTCTGAATACTGGAATCCGCTCATTTAATTCACTCTTGAATTCTAGAGTCATCATTTGCAACATCTTACACCATGCAAATGTATCATCACAAACTGCCTCACAAACAAGTCTCCTTCATAAACTAAAGGAATGCTTAAGCTGAAAAATAATTAGGCACCTTTTCATGCATTATTGAATTGGGAAACTGTCATCTCTGATGGTTAGAGACTGTGATCATCCTGTGATTTTATCCCCTCTTGTCCTCTTCAGTTTGTGTCCATCAGCTTAACAGTATTTTCTTTCTTGCCTCTCGCGCTGTATTTGTAGAAATGTGGCACTGCACACCAACACTGAAAATCTGCTTCTAAAAACTACAAACAAAGGATACTTTAAGTAACAAATGATAATGTGTCTTTCCCCAGTTGTTTTAAAGGACTATGGAATGGTGCCGTACATCAAGATATTTTTGGATGATGAGTGCTACAGGAGTGCTACTCTTAGCATCTTGGAGCAGCTATCAGTCATCAACTATGAAGAATATATGAGCATTGTTATTGGAGCCCTCTGTTCTTCTACTCAAGGGGAACTAAATCTGAAACTAGATCTGCTGAAGGTAATTAACATGGATTCCAAGTTGGTTGTTGTTTTCTTGGAAACTGGTTGGCTTGTGGCAAATTGCTCTTAATCTTTCCCCAGCATTGTGTTTTTTCCAGGAAGGTAAGTGCTGAAGAGGAAGGAGCTACGGACCAGTTTTTGATTCTGGTAGATCAGGCGCTTTGACTTTTAGTGGGGGCTGTCTGTGTGGTCAGCACCATCCTTCAGTATCAGACTGAAATGAACTTACCATGAACTTAAATAGTAACACAGGACAGAGAAATGGAGGTGGCAAATATTAGGGCACTGTTGTATGTGCGGTTATATGTAATGTGACAGAGAAAGGGCAAACAAATATGAATGAAAATGACGATGTGGAGGGAGAATGTGGGAAGAGGTAAAAGAGTAAGATTGGAGGGGGCAGGGTAGGCATGAGATGGAACAGCTAGATTCTGATACATTTCTGAGGTTGTAGCTTTGCTGTCCTTAATTTGGTAATCTCTTGCATACACCAGTGTTAGGGGAAAAACAGAAGTGAGTTCGTGGTAAGGAGGATTCTTATGGATGTTTATGGAGGGTCTGATCCATAAGCAACTGAAGCAGGGGAAAGAATCAGTGTGCTTTATTCTGGTTTAGGTCATAAACATCAAACTGAAAAGCAGCAGTGCTGTAAGAATTAATTTAAAGTTTCATTCTGCCTTCTCTACCAGGTGTGAACAGAATTCACATTTTAGCACAATATAGCAGCTGTTTTTGTGATAAAAGAACCATGTTACTTTAAATTTTGTCGCTTTTTATAGCTTTGATTTGAAACAGTAAAGTTTAACAATGTTTGTGGAGAAGTTGAGTGCAGTGTCCAAACTAATATGAAAATAAATGCAGCTTCGGTGTGTAATTCTGACAAATGATAACTGTATTAAAACATAATGTAAGCAAATGAATTTATTATCTGCATCCATTGGGACTGTGATTGTGTTATACACAAATTCAGATTGATTTGCTAATATATATTTAGCTGTTAAAGCCTGAGCCCAAATGTAATTAGCACTGCCGTATTCCAGGGTGGCACGTGGACAATTATGAGGAATAACAAATAATGGAATGTGAAATAAATTCTGTTAACGTTAACTGAGTTAGGGGGTTTCCAGCAGACATCAGTTTTATAGATTCAAGACAGAGGAATACTAACTCATAGGCGATTAAATTCTAACTGAGTTAGAGCTGGAGGAAATGTGGTTACCGTTGACCTTCTCTGAAATGTGTTAAAGCCATCCTGATAACTTCAACTCTTGAGTTATTAAATTTACTCCCTGTTCAGAAGTCTCTGCCTGGTTTGATGCATTATCATACAAAATTGTATGGCAGTAACGGCGTTTCCCTTCCCCCTCGAGTTCTGGCAACCTTTTCTCACAGTCCTAGATCCTGTTACTGGGAGATACACTTGTTAGAACTGTTCCTCTTCGCCAGGTTGTAAAGTGGACTTCTTTCCAATGTGAAAAGATACAGACTCAAATTTGGAAGGTCCCCAGTGCCTGAAAGAGCATCATCTTTACAAAATAAATTGTTGAATGTCTCCCGAACCTGGGGTGGATTGCATTCAAATACACTAGACTGCTTCCTCACAACCTCTTTTTTTTTTTTTTTTTCCCACTGACTTTACTTCCACTGCTATAACTCTTAACATCTTTGCTAGATTTGTTTTGCAATGGCAAGCCCGTAGCATTTCAAATTTACAAGTGGAATAGGTTGGGTTTTATACCTGTGTAATATTGTCAAGTGGCATTCACTTATATCCTGCTTTAAGCCCACAGAAGTTAGAGAAAACTTAATAACTTCGTTGTCTTTGGATTTGACTCTTCATGGTTGTTTTTCTTCTAAAGCGTTGTGCAAACTTTAAAAATAACTCTACTGAGAATGGGAATTGTTGTTGCTTTTCTTAATGAGGAGAGCCTACTGCTTGCTGTATTCTTTGGGCTATGCTTTGTCACTTTTTTTTTTCATCTCAAGATTTCTTGAAAGTGTCTGAGAAGATTGATCAAAGATTAGCCAAAGGTCTGAAACAGTATCTCTGGCCAAACTAGCTAAGCTGTGTAATGCAGGAATTTTTTCTTTACTTTATTCCTGTGAGCACCATTCCTCACCTCTCAGGCTGTGTGTTTTCTCCTGAGGGTATGTGTGAATCTAGGATGTTTGACTTTGTGGGTACATGGGAGAAGGGAGAAGGAGAAAAGATGTGAGGTGGTGACCTTACCTTTGACTAACTTTTTTTCTGTTCTGAGTGAAATTTCAGTGAAAGAATTTTGCTAAAAACTTGCAATTTTAAAATATTCTTATTTTTACCCTTTTTTAAAGTGCTTCTTTTGTTTCCTTTCTTCCCGGTGTTTATAGTCACTCCTGAGAATATTGGAGAGTCCCAAAAGTCATTCAGCTTTCAGAACTTGCAGTGGATTCAATGGACTCCTGTCTCTTCTCTCAGACATGGAAGGTGCCTTGCAGGACCCTCCATCCGGGCTGTGGGCAGCAGTTGGACAGAATCGCATAATGGAGCTTGTTTTCTACACACTTCAGGGGATAACAGCAGCCCTGCACTTGGACCCTGTAAACAGTGACTTCTTTCAGAGGAACAGCCTCTTTGAAAAGATGGCAGAGGATCTTGGGTCACTCGGTTGTTTCTGGACACAAAGAGAATGGCAAAACCCTCTGAGCCTTGAGAAGAAAAGGACATTTGCAGAATTCTTGGATGCAGCTTTCTGCTCCTCAGAACCTTTCCCAGCATGGCTGAAGAACTGCATATGGATTTTGAATTTTCTTGATCATATGGTCAAAGGAACCCTCCATCTGGAGAGCTATTTCACAGAGATAAAGCCAGAGGTGGGTGAGCCATCGAGAGATGATCAGGAGGGACCTGAAGCTCAAGAAGAACATCCTGTTGCTTTCAAAAGATTAGTCAACAAATTACCTGCCTCGGCATACAGGTTATGGGAAAACCCTGAGGAGAAGTAAGTCCTGATTTTACTACAGGAAATATAATAGTAAGACTGGTATCTGCATTTTATATGGTAGTAAACTAAGGCAGGGTGTGGCAACATTTCACTAGACCAAACAAATCAGTCATACAGTCCCAAATTCCAGGCCTTCAGACAGCAGAAATCACGTTGTTTTGAAAGGTAAATGGTGGTAAATGTTAGGGCATACGTGTTTAGTGGAGCAGTGGGACACAGAAGCCTGAGAGTTGCACAGTTAGAGCTGAAGGTTCTGGCACGTGCAATGTGTGAACAGGATTGGATTCTAAGGAGGGTTGTTGGGACTTGCAACTAATAATTAGTCTCTGCTTGAACATTCCCCAATCAATTTTGACTTTTTTAATGTTGTGAGTAGCTGTTTCCAGTCACCTGATATATTAAAAATAAAAACTTTTAAATGGTTTTAAATGCTCCCTGATTTGTGTGCCCACACAGGCACACGCTGGCTCATCTAGTTGTACAGCTTAAATAGAGAAAGCTGGGAAAGGAATAGTCATGCTGCATGCCAGATATAGTGGAGTATAGCAGGAAGCAAAGATTACACCAGAGATCAACGCAGCTGTCAGCTGTAAATCAGTTCTAAATTATTTGCATTTCATAGTTTGTGAGATCTGCCCCTTCCTGTGTCTGTAGCTTTATCTTGGATCTCCCAGTCTTTTTCTCAAAAACATTTCTGGTTGGAGCTACACTTAAAAAGGTTGAGTGCAGTGCTTATAACTGGGAGATTTCTTCAGCCCTTGCTTTAGACTATTCCTCAGTCATCAGTGTATGCAAACAGCAGAACATATTCTAGCAAGCTGTCAATTTTCATGACATACAGCCTGTATCCTTTTCCAGCAGTAAATTTTCTGAAAATAAAACTAAGAAATCAAGTTCCCAGCATTCCTTCAAGCCTGTGGTTCCCCTTATGCAGCTTCCTCCTAGCTGTACTCCACACTCTCGCTTCCTCCTGAAAAAGGCTTCAGCATGGAGCTAGACAGTTTGAAAGCAGGAACTTGAGTGCAGCCAGTGTAGGTGGCCTGTGATGCCCTGTCCTGTGACATGGATTTAACATCCCCTGAAGAGGGAGAAAGGAGGTGATCTGATAGTTCTAGGAGCCTATGACTCAGACACGGGAATATCAACATTTTAACTAGGTAATATTTTAGCCTCTTACACTGTCCTGTGGTGAATGATGCTGCAAACTGCTGAGTAACGGGGGAATTCACCCTTTCATTCCTGTCTGAAAAATGGCCCTCTGTGTTCCTGCTCTTGTGTTACTGTTTGAACCACCTCCTGTTTTTCCTCTTGCTGCTGGGGATTTGAGATGGTTTGCTGCAAGCTGTGTTAGTGAGGGTGCTCTCTCTTTGGGAGGAAAGCCTCTCTTTGTTCCCACCCCAGCAGAATGGCTGCTGCAGCTACCGTTGCACAGATTATGCTAATGGCTCTTCAGGCTCTTTGTGGCATCTCGTTTTGTCCCCAGGCCCTCTTTCTTGTCTTGCCGTTAAGTAACAGTCAGTGCAGAGTGCATTTGGGATCCACACAGTGACAGTGATGGGGTAAAGGGAGTGGTATCATGGGGCTGACTGGATAGTCCTGAAGCTGGGGTATTTGCAAGGGTGAGGAGGTGGTGCATGGAGGCAGCTTTTCTGCTAAGACAAGCCAGAAAACGAAGGCCTCTTGGAAAACCACAGAGAGGGATGGAGATAAGACTGATGGGATATGCTTATCTGGTATTCTGTAGGAGAGTGAGTGTCCAGTGTCGACAGGGGAGCAGTGTGATGCTGGTCAGGGACACTGGAGTCACTGTTTTCTTAGGTATTTATACCAGATCTGATTTTGATCGATTACACAGAAAATGCAGCAAATGAGCAACTGCTTTGAAAGTGTTATTTGGTATTTTCCTTGAGGGTGCAGTGAGAATTATTTGTCACTGTGTGGCAGTGTGCTACATATTACTTGCTGCTCTGATGTATTAGATAAGCCTTTTTTGGTCATGGCTAACAGGTGTTAATTACAGCATTTTATGCTCCTTTCAGGTCCCTCGTACAATTTTTTTTTTTTATGCTTGCTCTTTTACTTATGCCCTTTGATTTATACAGACTGGAAAGCACGTTGTGCTTTATTTTTTCTGTCTAACTATGGATGTTAGATGTTGCCTGTGCTTTCTTCATAAAATATTTTTGGGATAGATGTTTCCAACAGTGCACATCACAGCTCCAGTTCAGAGGTGCACCCAGAAATACTGATGATTCTGTGAACATGCTGATGAACGTGCAGTGCCTGGAGTAGAGTTACTGCTATGAAGTGCCTTTGTCTTAGAGGTACATCTGACCTCTAGCCTGCATCATGGCATAAGCAAGTTTTCTCTGTGGTAGCTTTGATGCCTCAGTTCTTTCCTGTGCCTGAGTGTGCGAAGGTGATGCATGGTGAAAATGAAAACTGGTGGGGAAGAGTGGATACATAACTTTTTTTTACTAGTTTAAGTAGATTCCGGTGTTAGAAGGGAAGGGTGGCATGCTGATTTCATCCAGGCTCTCATCTTTTCATCTTGCTGTTTTGGTTTGAAAGCACTGAAGTTACTGTCTGACCAAAGTTACAAACTCCTTGGAAATAAAAAATATATGATACCTCTGGGCTGATGCCTCACGGAGACCTCTGGTTGTCTGTTCTCTGTACTTCAGGTACCTTCAAAGGTAAAGTTTATTTAAAGAGGCTGCTGCACATCTTTCAACCTGCAGGTTCCTGACACATGAGATCATGAGCAGGTTATGCCCTGTCTTTGTTACTCCCAGGAGGCTCCCATCTGCTCCAGGTCATCTGTATTGTTTGCTGAGACATTTTCAAATTTTCTCCATTTTCAAATGCCAAGCCTGGTTACTGCTACACAGGTTTAATACTGTACTCTGCTGGAACCTTGGTTATAACCTCCTTGCTGCAGTTAATGATAATTATAAGTCTTATGCATATTTTTTCGTACAGGTGGGAAATGAGAGACTGTGTCATTGTACATCCAGGTGCTGTCTGTGTTATGGTGAGACTGCTGCCAAAGCTGTACAAAGAGGGACACTCTCAGGTGAGTCTGAGAGTGGGTCCTTGTGAATTTTGCTCAAATCAGTGTTTCCTACCTGTGTCTTGGTGTCTTGTGTGTGTGGCTTTTGTTTGCAATCTTGGATGAGTTGGGCTTTGATTTCTGTTATAAATTCAGATAAACAATAACAAGGAATGAACAGAACTAGTCCACTGAAAATTGTTAAAATATTGCTAATTGATCTAGCAACCAGAACAATCTGGCTCTTTAGGTCTAACAGTCCATAAGCTTACAATTAATTTAGACTCTGTTTTGCTTTGTCTGGCCTCCGATACACGCACCCACTCTGCAAGTAAACTGCCTACATTGCATCTGCTATCTTGTCTTAAATACTTGAATATGGTTAAAGTACGTACAGAGGGATTGAAATAAAACCAGATTGTTCATCCAGAGTTGTGGAAGATGGGAGTGCAACTAACTGCCAGCATGTCCCAACTCTGTGTAGCAGAACCAAGGCAGCAGCTATTGAAATTTTGATAATTACAGTAATGAATTCCTGATAAACAAGTAGAATGGTTAATTGGATGAGAGAGAGTGCCATCAAGAATGTGAATCTGAGTTGGCTCTATGGCTGAGTTGTGAGAGAGAGAGTCTAGTCTGTCAGATCCTCAGTAGATGGCAGTGTTCTTAAAAATTTGAAGGACTGGAGCACAAATTTGAGATACTTCAGTCATGTATTTAATTGTGTTCATCTTTTTCCTTCATTTCTTGCTCATTTTTTCTTAGCCAACAAGAAATTATTGTTGATATTGCTTGTTTAGTATTGCTGTTGTGAATAGGATTGCATTGGGTAAATTGGGACTACTGTTACATTGGGTCCTTAGACTTGGAGTAGGAATTAACATGGCCTGAAGATTTTTTCATCAAATGAGCCACAAAAAGGATAGAGGAAATAAGATTTTCTTGGTAATTCTGTTTAAAGGCAGGTGAGAACTTTGTGTCTCATAGTTCGGGCAGCTCATTCATGCTACCAGGTAGTGACACAAAAAGCTGGATTTAAATACCTTTCCTTGTAATGTATGCCACTGCACAAACCCTTGTGAAACAAATTTCTTGGAAAATGCAAGTCAGGCAAGAACCGATGCAACAGGTGGAACTAAGTGACTTAGTAAAAGAAGGAATTACCCTTTGAATTTCCTTCTGTACCAAACAGTGCTATTCTTTATTTTAGTGCTGCAATGTGACAGTTAAGAGAGATGAAATAATTTCTTTGTTGATGGAGCTTTCTTGCTGAAGATTTTCATTCAATTTTAAATTAAAAATCCAAAGGAGTTTCTTGCTCTGAAGTTAGGACTGAGTCAAATAGCATATTTTTTTTTTAGGAGCAATGGTGAAGAACAGTTAGTAGCTCATCTCTTTCAACTTGTTTTAGAGCTATAATTGATCTTTTAGGCCCATATATTTGGAATTCATCTGGAAAAATCTTCAGAATGTTCAAATCACGTGCAGATCTTTTGCTTTCACAGAAATGCAATGAGAAAGCACAGCCTTTAGAGAAACGTTAATGGAACTCAATAAAATTAATGTACTTTGACTCTGACCCTGAGAAATAATATCCATTTCCTGCCAAAGTTGCTGCTGCTTGGTGACCTTTGTCAGACCTAAGCAGTAATGGGCTGAAGCAACGCTGAGCATGTAGGTATAGAAAAAACAGTAGTAGACAGCAAAACAGATGGTCTTGCAGTTCAACCATTTTTCTGACTGTCCAGAATGACAAGTAAGAGCTGAGAACAGATTTGTGGTTGTGTATTGCTGACATTCCTAGGTATGATCAAAAATGATTTGAATGTCATATGGGTATGAACACTTGCTTAAAAGCCTTAAAACCCCCAAGAGACAGTCTTTGAGTCAGTAGTCAGTGTTTAGAAGTTATTGCTCATGTTCATACATAGGGTGAGTACATCTAAGGCAGTTCCCATCAAGCTACATACAGTTTAACAATATACAAGGCAGATTTTCCTTTCTTATGTTTCCTGTTCACTGATGAATGACGGCATTATCACATGTTTCGAAAAATAAGTACAAGTCAGACAGGTTAACATCTACTTTAACTCTGTGGCTCAGGACACTCATAGTTTATTCTACCTTAAAAGTTCCCCTTGGACATATCTCCTCCTTGTCTGGCATTTTGGAACATGACTTTAAGATTTCCAAGTGTTATGCCAGATATTTTCTGTTTGCAATGTCAGATAAGGAGAGCTCCTAGATCTCACAAGGCCAGGAGGAGAAAGGCAAGAAATTTGTAAAAGAGAATCAAAGCATGATTCAGTTCTGCGTCATCTTCCTGGCTTGTTTCTTGGGTCTTCTTGTGAATGCAGACCAAAAAAAAAAAAACAAAAATAAAACAACACAACACAAACAACCAAACAAAAAGAACCACAACAAAACTATCACATCATTCATTACGTAAATTATTTATACGCTACACTCTTGCTAAATAATATTCTTTCTGCCACAGCTGGATTTATCCTCTCTATTTATCCATGTCTCTTCTATGATGAACTGTTGTCATATTCACTGTTGTAAAACTAAAACAGTTCAATAAGGACTTAGCAACTTTATTAGAAAGAGGTCTTTTATCTCTATGTCTTAACGTTAACCAAATCAAGTTGTTCTTACTGCAGATGTTAAGAACATAACACTTTCCAAATATTTACGCTTCCTAGAAATGTAATTCATTCTAACCCTAACAGGTCTCTGACACTGTTAGATATGGCCTGCAGAAGGCTGTGTGACACTTGAGATTTGTCGGCCTTTAGACACCTATTAATGATACTACTGCTAATGTAAATGCTAATACCACACCAAGTTCCTGAACTACTGCAGTGAGCTGCGCAGGGAAGCTCCTCAAGTTTTTGGCTAGAACTTCATTCTCTTTTGGGTTTCACTGCCAAGGCTTTAGGAGAAAGGGACCAGAACCCTGGCAGGAGAAGGGGGCCACAAACACCCCGGCAGCAGGTTCTCTAGCCAGGGTTGGCAGCTGAAGGTCAGCTCTTTCCCCTGAGCACTTTTCTACAAGCTTTGCTTCAGCCTTGTCCCCTTGAGGATTCTTTTCTTTTATTAACCTATTCTGATTACAGCACAGCTTTCTTTTTTTTTATTATTATTATTTTTTAAATGCATAGCCTGTCTACATGTTCTTTTTCAAGGTTATTTTTGGGCTTTTAGTAAGAAGTTTGCTTGTTCCTTGACAGAACAGCTTCTGAAGCTTGGTAACAGCAATTTTCCTATTGTGCTTCCAGTTCTACAGCCTGCCACTTTATTTGTACCACTTCTCGTGCTATGCACTTTCTCCTTAAAAAGCAGTCAGTGTCTCTGAAGTTATCCTAAAATCTTGGTAGCGTACCTTTGATTGAAGACGTACGGACTCAGCCCAGAATTCCTGACTAACTGTACTGAAGATCATTTTAACTATGGTGAATTTTGGAATGATTTATTTTTGATAACATTTTAAAGGGTAAAACGCACAACTGATTTTTGGAATTAGACCCAATCTCTTTATCGCCAATGGGTTTTAAACTCATGGGTGTCTACCTTTTTCTTTTAAAAGCATAATTTGAAGGCCTGAGACACTTCAAACTTCTTGAAAAATCTACTTTTGATGCCTAGTAAAATTAAAACTGTATTGTTAGAACTTAATTCTAATTTTCTTTGAAGGGCTGATAGCTTTTCAAGTGAAAGGTGCTCCAAGGTTGAAAAGTGTCGTCTTTTTCCAATTGTGCACTCAATTATTGACGTATCATTCTTAATCCTAAGAAAATTGAAAATCCTTTTGAAACTAACCCCCACTACTGAAGGTTCAAAGTTCTTAGTCATCTTACACATCACGTGATCATTTTGAAGAGGAGTAACAATGAATTGAATTAAACTACCAAGTTTTGCAACTATGGGCTCTTAGGAGCAAGAATCTGGGAACTACTTAAGCAGACTAGGCAAATTGCTAGGTGACATTTTGCCCTTTAGACTCAAATTTGAGGCAGAGCTGTGAGCCCAACTGCATTCTGATTGCACCTTCAATATCCTGATTCACGTGGTGCAAGTGGTATGTGTTACGAAAATCAATCCGTGCACATAGAAACACACAGCCTGGTTTCCTGGCCACCATTAGTATTTCCACTGATATCTCATTTTACTGGAACTAAGATCCATGAAAACAGCACATTTTATTCAAAACAAGGTAATAGTGGTATTGACAAAGCTGCTAAGCTAACGAAAACAATCAATGTTTTGTATGCCATTATGGTTTTATTGGATTTATTTTGGAGTAAACTAGTAGTTTCACTTAATCAAGACTTGTACTATTCTTTTTTTTCTTTTTTCTTTTCTCATGGCTTTATATATGCAGACACTTTCCTTCATCCAGTCAAAAATGGGGTAAATAATAATTTAAAGTTCCAAAAAGTTACTGAGGCTTTGATACACAGTAGAAATAAGTTCCTCCCCTTAGAAGAAGAATGATGTTGGTTTAGTCTGGTGGAGGATTTCTGCATGTAATTAGATGCACATTGAAACTTATGTCACTGGAAATGAACAGTCTGAGACAGGAGGAAAGATTATCTGAAGAACTCTCTCCTCAGGTATCAAAACCAGTAGTTGTGTTTACAAAATCAATGTACCTTACACATGATGCACTACTATTGTTGTCCAGGTATTCCACTTGATGCTTTTGGTTGTTGAGCACTTTTTAAAAGAAATTGCTTTTCAGCTTTGAATTTGTCCTGTACTGGTTTTGAGCTCTTCAAAGTTTGGTCTACATGCAAGAGAGCTGAATTGCTCTTTACACTTAATAAACTAGCAGAATCCAGTGAAGTTGCTTCTCTTTTGTGTCATAAAATTGAATCCAAATGTCATAATCTGTGTCTGCCACCATCTGTTTTTCTTTAAAAATGTGTATAGATATTTTCTTGAAGAGTGTGTGAGAAAGCCAAAGGGCTCTTGAGGATGGGGAATAATGGAAAGATTTGTTTAAATATGTTGCACAGTTACTTTTGAGAGAAACCTAGTCTTGTCAATGGAGTAGGCTTCTTTCCTAAGTGGGAACAAATTCTTCTAAAGATAGTGAGAATTCAGAAATTCTTAAGGGTTTCTTTAAAATCTTTAAAAAAAAAAAATTAAATCTTAGAAATAAGATTTCTTTAAAAACTATTTAAGACCATTAAGAAGCAATAGTGAAGTAAAGCATCAATTCAGCAAAATATGTAGACAAAGTGTTTGTGTTTCAGGACTTTGCTACACGCAGTTTTGTTTAAACAACAGTGCTTTCACAACATTGCAGAAGAACAGAATATGTCAGCATGACTCCCCATGTTAAATACATTCCGAGTAAATGTGTTGGTCTTGAAAATTATGCCTAATAACCTGCCGTCGGTGGTGTTTCCCTCTTTTGCATGAGAGGTGATTGTTGACATCCCTCACTACCATAGTGGTGTTTCCAGAAAGCTCAGCTGTGGGTAGCTGAGCAGTTACTCAGCTGTGGATGTATCCAGACTGTTCAGGTGCACAGTTTTATAGAACAGCCATGCAGTTGCACTTGCGCCTTTTGCCTTAGAGGTGTCTTTTGGGGCCAGATTTTTGTACCCAGAGACTCAGCAACTGCAAAAACAAATGCAGTCGCCATGTACAGTTTTAGTTCCAGGTCACTGACCTCAGTTCCTTGTCTTTCAGCTTTCTCAGGAAATCCAGTGTGCTGTGGCTGATCATATCCAGTCCCTGGTGAAGTCAGAGAAGAGTCGCCAGGTGATGTGTGGTTCTGGCTTGCTGAGCACTATCATAGCTTCCTGTCAGGATGCCTTCCACAATGAGAGCCATCCACTGCATCTGCCCCTCACGAGAGTTTTTGAGAAGCTTGCCTCACAATCTATTGAGCCAGATGTGTTAAGGTATCAGATTATATTTAATGGAACAAATTTCCCTTAGTGGTGCAAATTTTTGTAAAGTCTGTGTTTTAATTGGACACTTCATGTAGTGCCCATATTCAGCAAGACTTTTAGTTTCAAGACTCATTTAATATTTCTGATTTGTTAGTCACAGGTTATATGCTTAAATGAATTACTGAAAATGGTGTAAGTCTGTAGTCTCCTGAATCATCTCTGCAAGGGTTGTAAAGCCATTTATGAATGGTAACTAAGTAACTGCAAAACACTAGGGTGATTCAGGATTATTCTCCCCTGGAGAAATATATATTCATATATCCATATATTCATATGGAGAAACTGTTTCCTGAAGAGTTGAAGTGACTGTCTCTTAGCTCAGATCAGTAATGACAGATACAGAAATAAAGTATAGTTTTGTTTCTACTTTGAAGATGTGCTTTCTCCTTTAATGCTCACAGATGCTAGGCACGAAGTGTACCTAGTAAAGATAAAAGTGCAGATGAAGTTTGGATATGCAGTGGATTTATTTTAATAAAAAATTGAACAAATTCATTTTTTAAAGAATCCATAGTTTTTTTTTTCCCCTGAAAAAATGGTAGTAATACAAAAGTATTGCTGAAAAAATAAAACTTCTGATTTTTTTTATTTTTCGATAAGATGTCTTGAAAGGCGAAAGTATTAAAGCAAGACATCTATTTGTGATGATGCAATGGAAAGCATTCATTCTGTTTTATTTCAGATGTCTTTAAAATTTGGTTTCCAATGATAAAGTTGATCTCCCAGGGTCTGAATTGTATTTGCATGGTTGCTGTGACTCCCAAGTATCTGTATTTATTGTATTTTCTTTTTTATTGTTTTGTTTTTCCAGGCAATTTCTTTGGTTGGGAAGGCCTTCATCAATACCTTCCAGGCCCAGCACAAACAGGACTAAAGTACTTTCATGTCAGGAGAGTGATTCATCCGAAGCAGCTTTGAATGAAGGTAAGCACTCAATGAACAGCCTGTTACTGATACTGTGGTTGGATTATAGATGTCTGTAATGGCACGAAATTTCTGGTTCCAGCTATGACTGGCTCCAAGCCAGTCATAGCTGGAAATAGTTAAAAATGTGAAAGAGACAACTGCTTTTTGCAATCCCTAGGATATCCCAGCAGTCTGCTTGCTATGGGCCATTTTCCATCCCAGTCCATTCTCTGTTCTAACATATTTTGCAGTTGAAAGGCTTCTGTAGTAGTATTTTACACCTACACCATTCTCATGCTTGAGACACCTGATACAGCATGGTGCAGATTTGGGCCTTAAATTCTTTGCAGTCATTCTTCAGATCTCCTCCCATGTGTTGGTAGTAACCATTACTTTATGGGACTATTGAATAGTCTGTGTATGAGAAAAACAGAACCAGGGACTTAAGAACCTCTTTTACTAGAAGTGAAGTTTGGAGCTACCTGAAGAGGTGTGGAGAGAAAATATGGTTCTCTTCAGTAAACTCATCTCTCTTGCTAGCCTACTATTCTGAGATTCTTTCAGTGGAATACTTTTGTGTATTGCTGAGGATTTCTGCAGGTTACTGAGGATGTATTAGCTGAAGAGCCAATGCCTCATGCAACACTAGATCTTAGCAGTGATGAATTGAATATGGGCAATGCCTGTGATTTTAAACAAAAGTAGTGCAGACACTGATCTGTTTTTGCACTATGCTGATCTTGTAGGTTCAAAGGGGATCACAGTGGACAATAAAACTGCTCTTCAGACAGTTGTGCCTCTCAGTACCTCCCCTTGGCTGTCTAAGGGGTCTGCATTGGCACTCCAGACCGCAATGAGTCTCATCTCCATGACATCACCACGAAACTTCCAGCTCTGCAGCACTTCTTTGGCTCCATCGTTTGTGGAATTTGACATGTCCATGGAAGGATATGGGTACTACTGCTATTGCTTTCTTCATCAGTTGCTTTGCAGTCTTCTCAAGCCCTTATTCTGGACATAGCTAGTTACATCTCTCATCTGAGTTCTTCCTTGTGAAGCAATGTTGCCAGCTTTTCTGGCCTAGAGACATTGCCTTATTGCTGATAGCATAGACTCTTCCTTGCTACCTTGACTGTGCAGTATTAAGTCAGTGGTGACATTCAGGGATGAGTTTAAGTTTCTGATGAATGGGTACTTCCTTGCTTTTGTAGGTGTTTGTACCTCCCTACTTTGGCCACTGTAATGGGCCCGGGAGCAGAGCAATCTGTCTCAGGTGGAATTGGCATGGGTAAGAACTTTCTGACTTACCTACAGCTTTCTGAATGTACTGGGTTTTGTTTTGTTTTGTTTTTTTCAGGCCAGTTAAAGGCGTTTGTTTGTAAGAAATGGCAGCAACTAAACTGTGTGTGCTTCAATACGCTTCTGTCTGTGTCCCAGTCCAGCTCTGAGCTGTACAAATCGTTTCTCCAAAATGCAGCATCAGGTGCCACTTAATAGTGTGATACATTAACATTAGCAACACAAAGCGCTAAGAAAACAGTCTTAACAAGTAAGAACCACCAGATTTTAGGGTAGTCTCCCACGGAAGGAACAGAAACTGTGTCACTTAACGTTAAATGGGATTCTCATATAGATGAAAATCTTCTGTTTGGTGTACTGGAAAATGGTTATTCATACTGTACCTCTTGCTTCCTGAATTTTGTGGATTCCATAAAACTTGTTTCTGGCTCAGTGCTACCGAAGTGATGAGCTCTGTGAAACAGAGATCTAGCAATCATTTCTCATCAGTCAATTTTAGGTCACTTATATGTGCACACACACTTGCATATGCAGTCTCTATAACATTGAAGATGGGCAGTAAAATCTAGAAAAACAATGAGAAATTAAACCTCAAATTCTAATGTTGGTTCTTACATGATTTGGGCTACAAATGAAGCAGCAAGCAGTTTGCTAATATCTGCATAGAGAAACCACTTTCCTAATTGCCTTTTGTTTCCTGTCTACAGGCACTAGAATGTTCCCTCCCTCCAGTGGTCTGACTCTCTCCTGCTGGTTTCTGGTTAGCAAGTTTGGTGTAGTGCACAACAGTCACCCAGTCCGTTTCCTCACTGTCATAAGGCACATGGCAAGAACAGAGCAAGAATTTGTTTGTTTTTCAATAAGCTTCTCCCCTCAGGACCATTCCTTGGTCATTTCCACAGAGGAAGTGGAATTCCAGCCACTTGGTGAGGCTATTCTCAATCAAGCTGCAGTTTTGTGTCCTGTGATTATCTGGATTTTTTTCATTAACAAGTTTTATCTTTTTATAAATACCTAGAACATTAATGACACTTTCTGTCTCTTTGGTTTTCTTTTGAACTCCTTTTACATTTGTTATTCATGGTCGTATTTCAGTTTTAAGTTTGCTGTAGGTATTGAGAATTATCTTGTAGTCTGCAATATATGATAAAACTCACAGACATTCTAGGAAAACTTTTGAATGTCAGTTATATGGTTGTGCAAAGCCGTGGGGACTGGACTTGAGGAAACAGCTAGTTCCTGCCTGTTCTGTGTGGCAGTAAGTACTGTTGACTGTCCACTGTTCTTGTTGTTACAGATATCATGGAACCTGAGGGTGAGGTCCTAAATCCCTCCCTATTTCCAGGGCAAGTCCAGTTTGGCTGTGGCAAGCTGCTGGTCACTGGCCAGTGGCATCACCTCACAGT
Organism: Cygnus olor; assembly: GCF_009769625.2. Lineage (NCBI taxonomy): Eukaryota > Metazoa > Chordata > Aves > Anseriformes > Anatidae > Cygnus > Cygnus olor. The sequence goes on from NC_049175.1 coordinate 19,273,644, forward strand.
GACAGTTGCTAAGGAAGCAAAGAAGAGCTGCATTGTGTCAGCATATATAAATGGTCAGACGCTTGGCTCCGCAAAGGTAAGGACTTTCTACATAGAACGTGTGTCTGACAGCTGAGCGTTTGCCTATCATTGCTTTTCACTTTGGAATCCCTGTACACATACCGTGTCTTCTCAGTGTAATCACGATAGACTCAAAGCATGGTGATTTGGTCACTAAAGATGTATCACACATACAAATGAGGAAATGTTTGTGCTCAGAAGTATATCAGTGTATACTGATGCTTTGAATTATTATTTTTTTCCTTTGTTCTCTCTCACCCACCAATAAGCAGATAACCACTCAAAATTGCCAACAGTTACACTCAGTTTGAGAGTGGTGTTTACCTAGTTTACAGGTGACTAAGGGTTATGTTCATGAAATGCAGTTGTACCTTTCTTGCTGTCTTCTTTCTACATAGAAGTAGAATCACAGTTATCACATAGAAAAATGGTGAATTAAAGATTTCTCTGGTTGCACAAGACATCATGAGAAAACAATACAAAATGCACCTGAAGGGTTTAGAATATAAAGGACAAATGAGAAGAACCTTTAGTTTATGTTGTCATCATGCTTCTGGTTTTGAAGCTAATCTCAAATAATTACTGAGTTTTGACTTATGGATTTTGAATGCTGGAGCCTGGCAGCTTTAAAAATGTAGCCTGTTTTTTTCACAGCTCTAGTTGGTGTGGGTTGTTTTTTTTGTGCTTTGTTTTTAAATAGATACCTTTTATTAATTGCATCTTGTAACCTTGGTCTCTTCTTTCCAGTTCCCATATTTCAAGTCAGTCTCGACATACGCAAAGCTCACTTGTGTGTTTTATACTTCCCTTGTAAAAGCAACCTGTTTAATTCCAAATATTCTCTTTCCCATACTTGAGAAAAATGATCTGTCTTCTAAATGCCTTTTGGGACCTATATCCATTTCAAGAATGAAAATTTAATTTAATTTGCCTTCCTTCAAATGAGACTGAAAGTCATCAATAAAACTAGGCCTAAGCATTGCAATTGATTAAAGAATTCACAGCAAATGTGTTTAACATAAAGAGAAACAGCTCATAATAAATAAAAAAAAAATGCATTTAGTAAATAAAAGATGGTCCCTGTGCTGGGGTCTCTGACATGATTCACACCTTCTTAACATCTACAGCAAAGAAAAGATTGTGTAAGAAATCAGAATTACACAAAGGCTGTTAAAAATATCAAAACTACTTCTGAGTTGACGAGGCTAGGGAGTGGGTGAGTATACTATGTTGTATCAGAGATAATATTTGTTCATTCCAGTATCAAGTCCTGCCTCCTAATACTGACCAGCCCTGTCTCCAACATCTCAGCTGTGAGAGAGTGGCAAATGCTATGAGTCTCTCATCCTAACAGCAAGTTGTTAAAGACTGGGCTAAGCACAAATTTCTATATAGTTTCTTTTCAAAAAAAAAAAATAAAAATCTAGCTACTTCCTACAACAGCTGTTTGCATTAAACAAAATAAAAGACTCAGTTGAGGAGACTGAATCCTTATTTTGATGCAAACAATAAATGGTCCTATTTCCTAGACAACATAGCTTTCACTGAGGCAAATCGAAACACTTGGACACTACGCTGTTCAAAAACTCTTTATTCTCTGAGTGGCTAATACAAGGTGCAATTTGTAACTTGGCTTCCTGCGTTGAAAGTCAGTCTGAGTTACTAAGTTAAGAACAGGAAAAATAAGTCTTCGGTCAAGATAAGGTTGTTTGTTGACAACACTGGAAATGATTTTGACTGTGTTCTGTAAACAAAAGAAGTAGCTTTGACCTTTCCAGAATGCTTATGTTTGTTATACTTCTGAAAGTCCAAATTCTAAACAGTAGACTGTGATAATCATGTACACAGCTAACTGTGAGGCTTCTTGGAGGGAAGGGGAGGCAGGCAGTACCTTCTAGGGAAAAAGACCTTAAGGAACCCTGAGCATATTGAATTCTCTCAGTGAATTCTTCCTCTGCTGCAGATGCGGTATCTCCAGCCCTTACCAGGTAGTTATATTTCCATGGAACCCTCTTCCTTTGTTGATGTCTATGGGTACATAGCTACTCCTCGAGTTTGGAAACAGAAGTCCTCCTTGACTTGGCGCCTCGGCCCCACATACTTGTTTGAAGAAGCCATTTCCGTGGAAACCATGGAGGTGATTAATAAGCTTGGCCCACGATATTGCAGCAATTTCCAAGCAGTACAGCTTCAAGGTATGCAATAATTCTTTTCTGGCATTATTTGTTTTTCAGGGCAGTGTTCTTTTGATTTTTTTTTTTTTTGTAATCTGCTGTTAGAATTACAGCTGTGCCTGAAGCTCTCCCTAAAAGTCTGGAACTCTGTGTTAATAGGTGTTGTACAAGATTGTAGGAAGATACCATAAGGGTCTTGTAACATACTGTAAATGGGCCAGGAAAAGAAAGGGGAAGAATCAAGAAGCAGTTTAACCCTGATTTTTAAAGCTGGAGAATAAAAAGGGATAACATTTTGAAATGCAAGATTGCAATTTCTGTTGGACCAATATTAAAAAGGCAGCTTTGTAACTGAGACATTCTGAGACAGGGCAGAAAAAGAAGCATCTGCTTTCATTGCAAATGCCTGCAGAGTAAAGGAGAGGAGAGAGAGAGGAATAAGTTACATTCTGTTTAATGAAGAGGCTTTTTAACTAAAGCATATTGTTAGCTTCAATTATTAAACAGGCAGACAAAACATTTCACTTATTGATTACTGTTCAACAAGTAGCGTATTCACCTCTGGACTAGAAATCAAGGGTGAAATGGGATAATCTCCTGTTTGACAAGAACAGAATAATCTCACCTGGTGAAGCTCTAGCCTAAAACAAAGTGAAAAGACTGTCTGAGAGTCCTCCTTCAGGATGATGTCTGTACAGTAAAAAATAAATAAAAAGTTTCCAAGTCAGTTATCTGGGGGGGTGGGGTTGAAAGAAAATTACATCACAAATATATCCCTAAAATAATAAAAATACTGATTGAAGTCAGATGGGCTTGATTTTTGAAGTGTTGAGTCTTCATGAAGTGTGTGGTACTTGTTCTCTGCACGCTGGTCTTCATGGATGACTTCAGTACTAAACATGGATTGTGGCCATCTGATTCCAGCAATGCCCTGGTGCTGGGAAGTTACAGGTCACTATATAAGACATAATTGGATCTTTGTGAAATGATCCTTCTCTCTCTCCCCCCCCCCAGTGAGGGAGAGAGGTAGGAATGAGACAATATCTAGTGTCTCCCTATTCCATCAAAACACCTGAAGAAACTTTCCAAATGGAAATTCTGAATTAAAAGAGTTTTGGCACAAAACCCCCAAATACCATGATAATTGTTTGCCTTTAAGGGCTGTCTCAAGCATTAGTAAATGGTTTCAAAGATCAACTATTTTTTCCATTTTATGAAGTTATCAAATACAAGATTTGTATTTGTGTACAAGGCACACATTATTTTTCGAAGTGCAAGCAGGAATAAAAAATTATTTAAAGAAAAACGTGATAATTTCATACAACTGTTAAGCTGCTGAACTTGGTACTTTTTAGAAACTTCCCACATGTTATCAGTTAGCAGCTCTGAACTTTTTCCTCTCTCCTTTTTTCTTTGACATGAATCCTAGCTCGTAGTACCCCTGAGAAAGTTCACAGTAACATGGAAGGCCTCTGAAATGTTTTCTCTGTCCAGACTGTTTGTATTGTGTGAACAGAGAAAGTTTTATTCTGGACTTCTGAGCTTCAAGAGATACTGGGAGAGCATGTAGGATCTACACAAAACAGACACGAGAAGAGACAAGCCAAGCACATCTTCTGGTGCTTGTGCTGGCAAGCTGCCATGGGCTGGGTTGCAGAGTCAGGGATTTTTCTGATTCTAGTTAAGTCCTCCAGTTATTTTTCAGCCGCTTCTCTCCTATCTTACATGCTGAGTTTGCAAAATTCCTTCAGAGGTTTATAGTTTCTCGTTTTAGGTGAGGACCAGTACAGTGAGCATAATCCTACACTGCTGGTGGCAGAAGAGAAGATTTGTTTTGGAATCAATGCTATGTGCTCATCTTTCACTACAATTCAAGATATAAAGAACTCCTACAATGAAGTGGATGGCCGGCTGGTTGCCAAAGAGGTCACACATTCTCCTCATTTGTCTTTAACATAATTTCACTTGTTTCTCATTGGTTTCCCTCAGCACAGTTTGTGACTTTTTCTTATTTCCATACCTTAGGTGATTTTTTTTGAGTTTCTCTTCCCATTCCTTAACTCTATTCTATTCATGGTTTTAGTTTTCATCTGTAGAGAGAAATAGATTGGATAGCGTGAACACAATGCTGAAAGCCTTTTTTGAAACAGCAACAGATGCCATAGTTTTGAGGTCTAAGGATAACTGATTTCCTTAAAGCCTTCACAGTGACCTTTCAGATGCTATCATTGCTTTCTTGCCTGTGCCAGGCCTGCTTTTGACATGACAAAGTGATGAATTGTAGGATATTTTAGGTGGGTTGATGTTTGTCCGAACAATCAACCTGGAAGAAAAATATTGGTTTTCATATGCAGAGCACTTTTTTTCATATTCTAAAAGTAAAAAAGAATTGGAGCCTATGCTCGTTGCTTTTTGTCTTCCCAGTATTTCCACAGTTTTTCCTAGAATGTCTTTGATCTGTTTTAGATTGGGATTAATTCTCGGGACAGTTCAACTCCAATATTCCTGGCTAAAAATATTGCTGGACACCTCTCAGGTTCCTCGCGGACTATTGGATCAGTTGCTGTGGGCCAATATGGTAAATGCACGATGCTTTAATGTTTCGTGTATTCTTTTATTTTAAGAGTTGGTCCTATCTCTGTATTATAACAGATGTAGTTTGTATAACTTCTTGACAGAATAATATTGCAATTTCCTAGGGGTAAGAGTGTTCAAGTCCTCTCCAGCAGCTACTAGCCTGAACTTCATTGGAGGCCCTTCCATTCTCCTGGGTCTCATTGCCATGGCCCGTGATGATCACACAATGTATGCAGCTGTCAAAGTCCTGAACTCCATCCTGAACAGTAGCCCAATGAGTGAAAAATTGATGAGGCATATGGGTGGATACCAGGTAGGTAACCTTTTTGTTCATTCTGGGTATCATCTTTCCTTTAGGGGGACCTTATCCTAAAACCTGTTAATGGCAACGAACCAAGAATATCCTGGCTATCAGCCCATATGATTGGAACTGTGTAAGTTATGGGATCATTGAGAGGGGAATATGGAATAGTGTTCTAAATCCTGTGCTTACAATTTCTGGAAACCTCTATAACAATGTGTCTCCTGATGGGAAGGTGAGGACAGATGTATCTTTGTCAGATGTGATCTAATAATGGAAGGTGTCATGCTCCCAATGCTAAGAAGACTATTGTTGGTAAAGTCAGTGCAGCAGATCTGTGAGTTCAGCTTTTGCCACCATACTTTATCCCTCCCACAAGAGACCACTTCTCAGGCAGGTCTGCTTCTTCCCTTTGGCTCATCCAACCTAAGATTTTACAGTCTTTACACACTGCATAGTGTAGGTCTGACAGTGAATTCCTACGTCTCAGTCTTCACTGTGTATTAGGAATTGTGCTGAGATAAATAAGTGCTGTCTGCATTTCAAACGAGATTGATTAGGTCTGTCCTAAATTCATCTTTCAAACCTGAAAGCTGTGCAGACTAAAGATTTTGGTTGTCTCAGGGCTTTGATAGAACCAGGGCAAGTTAAAGCACTATGCATAATACTGGCTGGATTAAGGCTGAAGTGTGAAGTTTCAGTTCAATATCACTTACTTTATGACTCTGCTTAGCCTACACAGCATAAATATGGAACAGAGAGAGTTCCAAGCAAGAGACTGTTAACATTAGAGCTTCATTAATGATTAATTATAAAGTTTCCATTTTCCCAATTTGTGAATTGCTCATAATTGTTCATAGATTGATCCTGATTCCTATGAATATATTTATCTTAAGTACTACTTGCCCAAATACTGAGCCTCCTCTTCTCCAGGCTAAACAATCCGAGTTCCCTCAGCTGTTCCTCATAAGACTTGTGTTCCAGGCCCTTCACCAGCTTTGTAGCCCTTCTCTGGACACGTTTAAAAACAGTGCTACAGATTTATACTCAGCAAATACTTGTCTTTTTTTTTTTTTCTTCCAGTTGCTAGCATACCTATTGAAGAGGAAAACACAGCTGTTAAACAACAGAATTTTACAGTTAATGTTCTCCCTAGTGGGCACAGCTGAACTTGGTTTTGAGTCTTCAGTCATCAAGAATTATAGTGCATTCCAGTACATTCTCTGCAACTTCGAGGTAAAACTGTGCGTTTGACTGTATTAAAGATGCCTTTATAGTATGAGGTTTGTTCTTAGCACCTCCTGATTCCAATATTTCGGATGGAGTGGTATGTTATATTCTGCTGCGTAGCTTGCTCACATGGTGAGGTGCAGGCTCCTGGAATGGCTGCTGCTCTGGCACTGTGGCTCTGTGTGCCCTGGTCCAGGTTCTGAAGTGTTCCTGCAGAGCCTGAGGGCCTGCTCCTCACAGGGTTAGCTCAGGAGCAGAAATTCTTCACACAGGCAGGGATTCCCCAGTGCCTGACTGGAGATAGCTTACCTTGGTGAGAAATAGTCTGTGGCTCTGAGCTTCTCCTTATCCGTCGTATCCCTGCAGTGGGATCAGACACTGTTCCCCTCCACCTTTCTTGTTTTTCCCTCCAAGCAATATCTATATGGCACAAAATGGTTGGGATTTATTGGGTCTGGAATAAAATCTCCCTTACTTGGGGGTATATGAGAACTTTCTTCAAATGTGGCCTGGTTTTGGCTCTATATCCTGCAGAAGAGTGCTGTGATATTCCTGCTCTCCTATAAATGAATTGTAAGCCCTGCAAGTGGATGTACTTAGGCATCTTTTCCTTCTTTCTTTGCCTCCAAAAATGTACTTACTGCTCTGTTGTGTTCCCCTTTCCAAAACTGCAGAAACCATCGATACAATATTGTGAATATTATTTGTAGTTTTCTTTACAGTGCACTCTTGCAGTATAATTTAATTCTTTTGCATTTACATAAAACCTAGAATTCTGTAGATTGTCATTCAGATGTGACTATGATAGTTTATGATGTTATCCCACCTGAACTGTTTGTTACTCATTCTCTGCCACAGGTTACTGTCCCCTCAGCTCACCAGAGCAGTAAAATTTCTGCTTTCCTTTGTCTTTCAGCTTTGGATGAAAGCACCAGAGAACCTTGATCTTGTTCTTTTTTCACATCTTGCGGAAATCTTGCAGTCCTCCAGGTATGCAGCTAGCATCTAAATCAGAAGCACGTGGCTGTGACTGTGAGGCGTATGTGGAGGGCACAATCCTAGTTGTAATCAGTGGACCCCAGAAGTGAATGATTCTTCTGTACTACTCTTAAATTTCAAGGCTGGAGTTAGTGATTTGATCAGCCTCTGAAATGACTATGGGACCAGACTAGGAAAAGCTATTTGGTGACCTGGTTCACATGGAACCTCTGATGTTTGAAGAAAGTTAAAATGTATGCTGGGGAGAGAAATCTGAATGTTTGAATAGAGCATGGAATTAACTTTCTCTGTTTGTTTAAAGCCAGAATACAACCAGGAGGATTTTTTTTAAAATAGTATAGTGGTTCTACTGGAGTTAAATGCATCTGAAGAGATGTAGCAAGGCAGAGGGGCTGAATAGAGCAGGTTGCTAGATTCCTTTGTTTTGGCACCAGAAAGATCTCTGCAGAGCTGTCTGATGTCCCTTGCTGTGTTTTACAAGAATAGTGTTTATTACTACCAACTCACTCCTTGAAAAGTCAATAATGTTGTTTTCTTTGAACTCACTGAAATGCAGCAGGTTCCGGGGGAGAGGGCAGATGCAAAGGGTGGAAAACGCACAAAGAAGTCTTCAGATCTCCATTGCTGACACATATTCAATTTGTGTGACAGCATTTGATCAGTTGCCAAGGCAACATCAGAAGCCAAATGTGCAAAGCATCAGTGCAACTTGAGAAACCTTTTAGCTGAAACCCAGCAAGTTTTGTTCTTTCCAGTAAAAGCTTTTAAAAGTCCCTGTTCTTTTACGCAGAGATGGGTGTCGGAATGCTGAAGTTGCCTACCAGGTGCAAATGGTGCCCAAGCTCATTTTCCTCTTCAATGATCCTGAAATCAGTGACTCCAGGATCACTGTGGCCTGCACTATTCTCTCCCACCAGTTGCAAGGATACTTTAACACAAGGGATGTTCTCAGGTAACATTCAAGTCTGTAGCTTTTTCTCAGTTTGCAAATGACCTGTTCTCCCGAGCTTCTCTCACCTTATCTTTAATAGGAGTCCCAAATCTCTATCAACTCCAAAGTCCCTGGTAATTAATGACTTTCATGCCTTCAAAATAGAGTTCAGTCCAAGCTTGTATTTGTGTGTGAGGATCCTCACAGGTTGGGTGACAACCCTTACAGTGATGGCACAAATAGTCCCAATGCTATGACTGGGACTGCACAATCTGTACTTAATATTTGTTCTCACTGAAGCCTGTCTATGAAGTATTGCAGCATGGCCCTAAATGGCTATGTACCAAATCCCATTGGCTTGGCCTATATCCCAGTAACTATACTTTTTGTTTTTGAATTTGTATCGGTTAAACGTGCAATAGTCAGGATTTCATGGAGTGTTTCAATACTTGTTTACTTTCCACAGAATGTAAACGATGCTCCAGTTTATATCCCCAGTCCAGCTGCATCAGCCTATAGCCTATGAACTGAGGAAGGTCCACACAGTATTATGCACAGCCACTCAGCTCAAGGGAAATGCACTGCACAGATGACAGCTGTTTTATAGCTCTGTCTTTGACCAAATGAAATGTAGAGACAAGCATCTCCAGTAGTTACTGTGGAGTAAAGTAACATGAACTTACTGCTAGCCAGCTTCTTTGTGAAACTGTCTGTATGCATATTCCTACCCTCAGCTCTATGAGTTAGCCTATTCTTTTTTCAGAGGTATGACTAATGGATTTAGTATATCAAATAGGTCTTGTGGTAAGGAGCGTACATGATCATTTTTCTTAAAAGCTCATGAATGGTTATTCCTTGGTAATTTTGGTTGGTTGTCAGGCCCATTGGTGCTCAGTAAGTGGATAGAGATGTCACCATCCTCCCAGCTCCCGGAGAACAGAATATAGCAGGCCCTCACCAGTGCTGAAAAGTGCTGGGGTTTCTATTGGTCCCAGATTTTTGGCACATCTATTGGAGGTTGCTATGTGGACCAGTCCTGCAGAACAAGTGGTATTCTGTCCCTTAAGAAATGCCCTTCTTGTGGGCAGGAGGTCATGCACTTGCGCTAAGTGTGTATTTCACATTTACCTGTAGAACCAGGTAATTACCATGGATTCATGTATATTGGTTGACTTGCATGGCTTGTTGGAATCATGGTCATGTTCGCATGAAACGCTGCTTGGCCCAAGCTCAGAAAATCCCCTGAATAATCCCCTGTGCATCGCGTGGAAGCTGCTGCACTGGAGCTCTGATCCTAGCCCAAGACCTGGAGGGGCTCGTGTAATACAAAACAATTAATTCTGGCCCTGTTGAAGACAAATAGGACGTTGGCAATTGATGTGGCTGGCTGCAGGATGCCCTCTCAGGCAAGAAAGGAACGTGAATTACTTTTCCTTTTCACACAAGTCAGACCTTTCCAATAGTGATAAATGCAATTGTCAAACCACAATATCTTTTCTGTCCTGACAAGGTGCACTTTACCTAGCTCAGATGTGAGGCAAGGTCCCCACTCTGCAACACCGTGACCTTCATGCTTTCCTGATCGTAAACCCTCGATAAGGACGGGAAGCTGCAGAAGCTCCTTTGGCCCCCCAGCTCATACATGTCCTCCGAAGCATGTATAAATCGTAAATCCATTTTGTGTAAAAGCAATGGCTACAAAACACATGCAGTAGAAACCTTGTCACACTCAACTCTCACCGGGGAAACAAACTACTGCAAATCTCCCCAACTTTCCAACTGTGCCTGTGCTTGCCCTAGCTCCGATACACCGCTGTGCTTGGTACAGTTGGGGAACCACTGTTCTGTTGTCTAGCAAACTAACTCCATGGCAATTTGAGCTTCTACTCGATTATCTTGACCGAATAAATAGCTAGCTCAATCTAAGCAATGTGCAAAGTCCATAGCAAGATTATAACTCGATTTGCTTAAATGAGGCCCTGTGGCTGATCCACCTGTCCTCAGTGTGTAAGAACTTCGGTCTGACCCTACAGCAACTTTTCATTGTTTTCCAGCAGCTCTGGGCAGCTCAGGGCGCTGGCTAGCCATTTCCAGCAAGGTCAGCACCCATTTCCAGCTTGGGTCAGGCTCAGAAGTTCATTTAGACATATTTCAGCCCACTTAAAGTTAGGGAACTTGTTTATCTTTAAGTAAAGGGAAGTAGTGTCACTGAAATAAATCGAAATATCACTTCCTGAAGCATACCAAACTATTTCCACATGTAAACGTGCCAATTAACTCACATGAAACAAGCTCTGAGAGCACTCTCTCTTTGAGGCAGTCCAAAAGGGTTTACTTAAACTGACCTACACAGCAGCAGAGAATTCTTGGCGTAGCACGATGAAGGGCATTTGTCTTCTAAACAATTAGTCTACCGAGACGAGGGAAACAAGTATTTTTGCTCTCTGGGGTGCGTTAATAGGAATTCTCTCAAACTAGAGATGAAAAGCATTTGCCAGTCCTCCTCCCTGAGTAGCTTCTGAGGGCTCTCTGCTTTCCACTGTGTGCTTGGAAACCAACTGATAATGACAGTAATATCTAAATGCTACAAATTCAGAATCTGTTCCCACCCCCAGCTTTGTATAAATAGTACTTAACTCAGTTTTGCTGTCTAGAGGGTGAAAGACATTTAAAATTAGAAGATAGATAAACAGAAAAACTCTTCCATAGTAGAATAGACATAACTTACGTTTATAGGTATCTTTTTCTTTCTTTTTTTGGGGGGGAGGGATATCCTCTTTATTTGCTTCCTAGTTTATGAACTTTTGCATTCTTATTTCAAGCCTATTTCTGCAGCCACTAGAATTTCAAGCAGTCATCATTAACAGTCATTGTTAATTACTGTTGAGATATATATGTAACCTCAAATTAATTAAATGAACATTGTTCATTCTGTTGACCAAAACTGGTTCCTTCTCTCTGGAAGGGTTGCTTTGTTCCTTGTTTACACTTTGAAACCCTCTTCTGTGGATGAAAATCAGCTCTGCCTGGAAGGTGTGGCTGAGACACCCAGTGAAGGTGAGGAACTGCCTTTGGTGTGTGTGTGTTCTCATGGATGGCTAGGTGCATTCCCTCTTCCCCAGGGCACAATGAACCCTAAATGAAATGTAGTGCTTCTGACTCTAGTGGTGGGAAGAGACACAATTCAAATGACTGGCAAGGGGCAGGCTGCATGGAGGTGACCTGAAATTGTAGGGAAAACTTATATTGCTACAAAGTCCTCATGTGAAGAATACTGAAGTGGTAGTTGCTATGTATATTCAGGAAGGCCTGATCTGCAGCATGATCCTCCTCCTTCTAAGGGAGTTCCGCTTTTGTCCTTTCTGCTTAGCCAGCAGTGCTTTAACTACTTCGTCTAGAATCTACGCGCAACATTGGATTTCACAAATACACACTGAGATGAAGGCCAATTAAATTGAAATTGCCTCCAAAACCAGTATACCATGATGTTAGGAGTAATAAATTTTCATTTGGCGTCCTGGATTTTCTAAGAATGCTTTGCTGCACTTGTAGTTGTAGCAAATAATTATGTGGAGCTCTGCACCTTCTAAAAAAACCCATCCACTTATGTCTGCTTTGTCGGGGGGAGCTTCCAGTCAGCTGGCTCTTTCATTTTCTGCGATCTTTCAGTTTAGACTGTATCGGTTATTGCACCTCCAAACAATATATTAAGGAGACACTAATAACTGTGGTTTGTACCTACAGACATCATAGCTAGGAAATGAATGTCATTGCCTGTTTGCATTTCCCTCTCTAGTTAACCTGAGATTGCTTGATGTGGATTAGTATTCAACATGAAGTCTGGATGAGTTTTGAGAAGCTCTAAAGACAGGACTTTTACAATTTAAGCACTGGTTGTTTCTGATTTTGCAGGAATTCTTAAGACTAAAAGCTGATGTTTGCATCCTTTTACTCTGCATAACGCTGCTATAAGTACTTCCATTGGGCTAATCTGGTGCAAACAAGGTTGTTCATCAAAGCAATGGAACATGTGTTTTGTCTCTTCATTGCTCTTTATTACTTTCTGATATTTGTAGCCTTAAGCCAAACATCTGGGAAGACAATCTGGCTTCGAAACCAGTTACTGAAGATGCTGTTAGATGTAATCTGCTCAGACAAAACTCATCTGTCCTCTGAGTAAGTAGAAACAATTTAGGAAGGCAGGAGTAAGTGACTCTTTCTTCTAGGCTTTGTCTTTCATGGTGTTTGATAATGACTAAACACAACGGTAATATCTGAGTGTCAATAAAATGGTAAGTAAGAGCAGACTAGATTCAGAATTATGTCTTGGCAGTGATTTATCTGGGATTCACAGTGATCTCCATTTTGAAAAATGTTGAGTGTTTTCAGAAAATGATCTCAAAGAAGGAACTTGGAGATACTGTTTCTTCTTCAATTGCAAGGGTTGGAAAAAAATCACAGCTGTTACTGAAAATCAATATAATATAACTTGGGATTACTTGTGTCCCTGTATCACAGTCATAAGCACACAGTTATAGTTCTACCTTGTGTAACTAAAAGGCAGAGTTCATGTTGTTGGATGCTGTAACTGCACTTCCATCTGTTAAAGTGTCTTTGACTTCAAAATTTAAACTTGAATTCTGAATGTTCTAGGTTGAAAGACCTAGTCTATGATGTATTTTTTAACAGTTACTGATATGCACTCTCAGAGGGAACCTCATGTTAATGAGCTTTTGTTTTGTAATATAAGGTTGGATTTAGTGGGAATGAAGTGGCTTGAGTTGTGTATGTCATTAAGTCTTCACGATTCTGTGTTGTGGTAAAACCTTAATCAGAATTTTTCCAGAGAAGCTTGAGCTTCTGAATCACCTAGAGATAATTTTAAATAAAATCTCCTCACTGTCTTTTCATGTGTCTCCTTTCATATTCTTTTATTTCCCTCTCTTTTCCAGGGCACAACAAGAGACATTTTTGGCGCTGGGGTCAGACTGGTTTCTGCTGTTCACACAGAGCTACCTGCACTCTAGCACGGTTGTGCTGGGGGTGAAACTACTTCTGTGCTTCCTCCACAATCGTTCACTGCTAAACAAATTCAAGGAAGGGATAGTGGCTGGGCGCTGGCTGGAAAACAGCTCTACAGGGTTGAATATTCTAATGGGTACGTGTTGGTTTAATGCTCCTGAAACAATCCCTTAATCAAGCTCAGTGGATGAATTCCCACTAATCTCGATAGACCAAGAATTAGTATTGCTTTCTAGGGCAAGCTTGTCTTGGTACTTCAGGTTTTCTGTGCTGAAAGGTAGAAAACACTGCTGCTTTATTGCACCGTAGTTGGCATCTCTGATTAGAAGTTGCAGGGAGATGGGTCTTCCTGTCTTACTTAAAATCAAGCTAGTTCGTAAGCATGTGAGAAGTTCAGATGTCAGCTTGTACAGTGAACCCTTCTTTTTCTTTAAGATGTGTTCAGTTTGCATTTTGATAACTAGACCTGTGGTTATGAGAGAGGGAAGAGAAGGGAGGAAAATTCTGGGAGAATCTCCTGTTTGAAGTTTTGTGAAGTGTTCATATTGCAGTCTAGAAGAATCCTGAGTGGCCTGGAACCACAGACAAAGGAGGATGAAATTGGGTCAGTAGTCCTTCTTCCAATATGGCATTCATTTTTAGAGACTTTCTCAGAATGTTTTCATTTTCTTTTCCTTTACAGATAATTTAAAAACTCATCCTTCAGTAACTGAGAATGGCCCCTTCTTGATTTTTGGATTTTCTGTGTTGCAAAAATGTCTGACCGATCATGTCCACATCCCTGAGATCTACTTGCTGGTGGCAAGGCTCTTTCTGGCAACTCCACATTGTGAACCACCTGAAACAGCCAAGGTAAGAAAAACATAGTGGACAAGCGTGAAGCTGCAATTACTTTATTACTTTGTCATTTTCTGGCCCTTTCCATAAGAGGATTCCCAGGCAATCTAACCCTATTTAGTTTTTGGGATAGATAAAATTAGCCATCCACACTTAAAAGATGAAGTAAATTAAGTTTGATTTAAGGAAATCTGTGTTCTGAGCAAACTTGTTCATGTAGGTCTTTAGTACCATTTAACTAATGCATGTTAGAAGGTAATTCCAATTAGTTTTTCTGTCTGTTTTTATGTTGTCAGTACTCATTAAAGTCTCAGAATTAGTGGATTTGTGTATTTTTCCCTGGTGCCATGAGAAGCCATAAGGCTTTTTTTCCCCCAGGAGTAACAAAGATATCTTTCTGAAGAGGACAATCTATTAATGTTATTCTGGAGAAACACATTTAATAGGATAGGAGAGGGAGGAGCAGGTGGAGGTGAAGATGTTGTGGTGTTTTGTTTTTTTCCTAATGTGGGAGAGCAAGCATTGTTCTTGATGTAGCATAAATAATTACAATCTATTCTTGAAATATATCTCTTCCTGTTGTAGGGAGATCTTGACTCTATGTTGCAGTGGATCTTGCAACACCACATTACAGAGAATGTCCTCAAAACTGGATTGTGTGCAGAGGCAGCTGCTTTACTGTTGGAAATGGTTAGAGTCACTGTGGACAAGGTAAGCATCTTATAGCAAGGACAGTGCAACATGAGTGGCACTACCTGATGTACATGGCGATCTTCACCTGTAAGCTCTAGCTTTCATCTGCCCTCACAGGCAGTTCTAAGTCTAAAAGTGAGCAGGGATTTCAAAGCATCAGCATAGCTCTTGGCCTGGTTGTTACATAGCAGATGATGTGATAGGCTCATGTTTACTAACCCTGAACACAGAGATGGGTCTTACCCACAGCATCACCTGTTCTGCTCATTCTTGGCGATAAGGATATGTAACCTTTCTGTAACCTGGTCTGCAAGCTGGGAGTTAGCTACTTGTGCCTTTTCTGACTTCTCTGCGGCCATGCAGTGTTTGCTTAGCTGCTTAGGGAACATCTGGAAAGGACCTTATCTGAATGTGGAATGCAGCCTTGACTAGATGCACATTTGTCTGTGTTCAGCCCATTGCAGATGCAGAAGCCTCCTGCGAGATTAACTATCCAGGGAATGTTATCCAGTTTCTGTGCTTGATCTATCATAGTTACACTCAAGATCCAGTGTGGCACTGTCCTGACTTCTTGAAAACTTTGGCGATGGTTGCCTTCCATTCTGGAGCACCCAAGGTATGTGTGTGTGAGTCAGCCCAAGCCCTTCAGATGTGTTGCCAGGAGGAAAAATCAACTTAAAGGAGGTTATAAATTAAAATCCCTTGCGTGTTTGTCTGTGTCTACAGGGAGGTTCTGAAGGTCTTTTGTCCCCTGAAGGTCCAGCCATTGCTGAAGGGAAAGGCTGCGTTGATTCTTCCTCTCTCCCACTCCTGCCACACCCTGCCAAAAAACAAGTGTGGGATTTCATAGGCATCCTCCTGATGGACAGTCTCCTCAACATCCCAGCAAACAAACAAGGACATCCACTTGAGCTGCTTCTTGAGGTTTCTGTTGTAGTCCTCAGGCTTTGCTGCTCTGCTTTGCTCTGGGGGTGGAAGGACAGGAGATATCCTGCTAGTAGCCTAGCGAAGGGCTAACAGTGATGAAGAATTGTATTCAGTAAGCATTTCCAGCAGTCCAGGATAAGGCTGGATCACAGCTCTTAGCATGCATTACTTCCTGGCAGATCCGGACAGCATACATAATAGAATGGAATTCCTCCTACCTGTTCTTGCAAGGAAGAGACTTCTTTTTTTGCCTGCTGTGCATTCATGCTACACCTAGACTCCAACAAAGGCATTTTTCAGGCAACATTTAACATTAAAGTAAGGCATGAAAATTTTCCCTTTCCCTAGTAATGCCTGCACGTCATTAGAGCAGCCCTTGAATTCTAGAGAGAACAGAATATTTCACAGAGCATTCCTGTGTACTGTTTTCTGAGACAAGAATTTCTTTTCAGTGACCAAATAAACCAGCACCAACCATCTCTTTCCTCCTTTTTTAGGACAGATTAATAAAATCTGTAACAACTGAACCTAGGTTATGAATTCCAACCACTCAAAGCACTGGAAAGAGTCAATCAACAAATTGTCAATAGTTCAGGTGTTCCAGATATAATCATAGAATGGCTTGGGTTAGAAGGGACCTTAAAGATCAGCTAGTTCCACCCTCCCCGCCATGGGCAAGGATGCCACTACTAGATCCCCACTAGATCAGGTTGCTCAGGGCCTCATCTAACCTGGTCTTGAACACCTCCAGGGATGGGGTATCCACAAGCTTTCTGTTCCAGTGCCTCACCCCCCTCTGAGTGAAGAATTTCTTCCTAACCTCCAATCTAAATCTCCCCCCTTAGTTTAAAACTGTTCCCCTTGTCCTGTCATTATTTGTTTGAGCAAAGGGTAGCTCAGACTTAGCTTAGTAAGACAAATAGTAACAAACACAAGAATCTTTATTGCAATTGTCATCTTATGAGTTAAATCACATTGTGAAGCAGCAGTTCCCTAAAGGCTTACGTAATAACTTCCCAAGGCTTAATCATGATACAATTGAAAATAGAGTGGCTCCTATGACTACCTGCATCCTTTCTATGAGAGTTACTGATTTGCCTTTGCACAGAGGAGTACAGCAGTTTTCTGCACTTGTTACTTTGGGTTAGCTGCTGAAGATAACTGTTAACCTTGCATCAGCTTTTCATCTGCCCATAACAAAGGCTGAAGTGTGGAAGTGAGATGGAATTCTTCTCCTCTTTCTTCTTGTGCTGTTTTTCCACATCTCTCCCTAAAGCAATGCCTAGGGGGTTAAAGGAAATGTTAGGCATTTTGAACTATCTCAGGTGGTATTGAATTTCTTTTGGAATCTCTACTTCTTACCTTGAGCAAAACTTTTACCAAATCCCAATCTTTGATAACTATAAACTGCCAAAGATCTAGTGAAATCAAAAGCGCTTGAATAGAGGCTGAGTGTGACTTTCAGAATCTGATTTCTTGCTGTTTTCTTGCTCTAGTAATGTTTTTATGGTGACTGTACAGGCTTCTCCAGAGGATGCCACCAGTGAGCAGAAGAGAGATTTTCAGACAAAAGTCTTGCTCTCTGCTATGGATGTCTTCCATGTTATCAGCCAAGGCGAGGGGAAAACAAGACCAAGAGGTGAGTGGTGAGGTTCAGATCATTAGGTAGCTGATATTTGGCATTTAGCTGTCCCTGTTAGACAAGCCTGGAAACAATAGGTAGAACTCAGCTCATCAGGCTGGCCTGTCCGTTTACTCCTGTCATAAATTCACATACAGAAATTACTGCAGTTTTACTCTGTTTCTAGAGCTTTTTTTGAGAACAGATTCTGAACATTAAAAGGGAGTACTTAACAAGAAAGAAACCTAGGCTTATCTTTAAGTGCTTCTGGAAACAACCCTGGTAACTTTGTTGTTGTTGCTTTGCTTTCTGAGTCATTGGTTGGACTAGTCCTCCAGGACAGTGTTTTAGTGGGATTGGTTCTGTCCCTAGGATGGAGCAGTCATACCCAATCTAATTAACACGTTTCTGCTAGACCTAGAGTTTTCTTAGACATGTCCCACCTCTGATACATTGACATGATTTTGTTCTTTCTCAACACTGGCATTCTCAGATCTTACATTATATTTTACTGCATTTCAAGTTGTTGCAGGATAATCAACTCTCTTGTATTATCTCCAGGGAGCAGTGATCCTCGTGGCACTTCAGAATCAACTGCATCTGTATCCGTGATGAATGTTGCTTATTTTGCTCAGAAGCTGATTGAGAAGCTGAGCAGCAGAATGTTTGCTGCTGACCCCAAGCAAATCCTGCTCTTCACTGCCAAACAGATTATGGGGGTGAGTCACATGAAAGATTTTTTCAAACTGTTATAAACATTTTATCTGTTTCACACTGAGATGGTGATTCAACAAATCTCAAGAAGTTGGCTGCAATCTAATGATTCTGATTATTTCTGTTCTCTTGCATGAGCTGATAATGGCTGTAAATGACAATCAGAGCTAGATTTTGCTGAATAAAGAAGGGAGTGTTAGCTCTTTCCCATGTACTCTGCTGCCTATCTATATATTGCTGAATGAGAATAAATTAATCCTTTCTACAATTCAAAGGACTTCAGCAGAGCTACAGGGAAATTGAATTTGTACTTAACAGGTAGTTAGGGGGAATATTACCAAAATAAGTTTAGAACAGCTTAAATGAAGTAAGAGGAGTGAATCCTTGGGGAAGATGTTTTTTTTGAACAAGCCAAGTACACTGCTGTTTTGTATTTTCACAGGTCTTAGAAGGCATGGTTTCTCAAAAGGAAGTTTTCCTCAGTACCCTGTACAGCTGTCTAAACAGAGCCATCCTCTACTGCCTGTCCAGACCACAACAGTCACTGCCTGAAAAGTTTAATGTCCTGAACACTCTCAATGTTCTACAGGAGCAGTGGGACATTATTTTTGCAACTTACAACTCAAGTAATAATTTTGTTGTCTGCCTAATGCACTGCCTTTGCCAGCTGAATTCATGCAGGTACAAATGTTTGTCTTGGTATGACTTCTGCTTAACTCTCTGTACTGTAATTTATGGCAGCGGGTGCAGAAGGGGAGATCTTGCATGTTTTATTTTTTTTCTTCACAAGGTTTAAGTAATCTCCAATTTGGAGAGTCCCTAGATGCTGAGATTGAGATGGATACACCTAGACTAAGGATTTTGGTTGTACTGTATCCTAGCAAGACTTTGGCCTATTGGGTCTCAGTGCTCTGGGGATTTAAAGCACCATTTTGCAGCTGCCTGCCTTGGGCAGAGCTTCTTGTCTGAGCTGGTGTCTGTTGAAGTTACAGAGTAAAGCTCCCTGGGGAAAGATGGTTGTTTTCCCTTGTACATTTTACAAAAAAAAAAAAAAAAAAGTAATATTTTATCATTTAATTTCAAGGGAAAGTTTATTCATGTGCTCACTGTTCTGGGGACAAATGATTGGTTTTTAGCAAGAAAGTGGAAGAGGTACAGTTCTTCAATCAGAAAACTGTTTTCTCCTTGAAACACTGGTGAGCAGAAAATTTCCTACCACCTCTCTGGTTTAGAGGCAGATTAGTAGGCATATTTGTGGATGTAATAAGCAAGGCGCAGTAGATGGTAATAACACTCAATTCCATTTCTTTCATTTTGAAAAGGTTGTTTCATTTCAGAGGCACTCAGGCAAGCTTGCAGGTTTGTCTAAGAAGAACCCTTGAATTTGCACAGAGGTTTAATTGCTGCTTTGTATTAACTAAGATATTTATGTATATCTGTTTTACTCACCCAGCCTTTCTAGCAGCTCACTCACTTTGGAGTGAACTGCAGTTAACAAGTCTCAACTGATTTCAGTGGAGCTAGCTCATGAGCACACCAGTAAAATGAGAATCTGGAAATTTTGGGATGTAAAATCATTCCACAAGCATGCAGGTGGCCATTTTCTGAGCTATCTGCACTGAGGTAGTTTAGGGAGATGGTTGTTCTGATTCAGGAGTCATTCTTATGTGGGTACACTTAAAACATACATAAAGTAGTGCATTGATATTCTGAATCTTACTGTTTCGGTTATTGTTACTTGGATATGAATTACAAAGTCCTGGTTCTGCTGAAATTGTTGGGAGTTTTGCCCTTGACTAAATAGGACTAGAACATTCATAGGTATTTTGTTTGTCGTTCTTACAGGTTTTGTGTCAAAGGTACTTTTTTTTTTTTTTTTAATGTAAACTGGGGAAGGTTGGCTTTTGTTGTTTTTTGTTTGTTTGTTTTTGGACACTTCTGTTTCTTTAAAAGAAGCAAATAATGGCCAGGGCTTTATTCACTTTGATGCTTGCTGTTTCAATGAAAACCTTCTGCGCTGCTTAGGCGTGCTGAACTGAATGCGGTGGTAAGGTATCATAATGGAAATGATCCACAGTTCCAGAGGTTTTCTATAGCTCCATGATTATTCTTATTCCAGTCAGATAATAATTTCTAGACAAAAACTGTGGAGATGGAGTAAGGATTGCTTGTATATAAGTGAGAGTATAAATATTAACAACAATAAAAATTACAGAAGTATGATATTATCCAAAAGCCAAACACAGCAAGTCCTGTGAATCAGAGTTGTTGCATTTTAAAGAAAACCAGAAATAAAACAGGCAGCTTTGCATACCCAAGAGGCTTTACTCTCACTTGTAGTGGTGCCTATTTACTCTTGAAATAATGTAGTGTGTTATGAGTGGCTATAGTGGGTCAGAACAAGGATTTAGGTGGCTCTGACTCCTACATTGGCTAATACTGGTGCTTAGGGAAGAGTGAAAATAGGGCGAACACTAGGTGCTAAAGTATGTGGCCTTGTTATGCTGAGTGCTTTATAAACTGTATGAGACTAAGTGAACAGATCATCTGTAGGATATGGCAACGCAGTATTTCCCAAACAATGGGAGATAATTCTAGTGAAGAAATTCGGAGCAAAGAGACTGCACAAAGCTTTCCTGTACCTCCCCTGAGCATCCTGTGTGCAATCTGGATACCTCAGTACAACCCTGTGCTCGAGCTAACTGAGGTAAATAGTAGGTAAAGTGCACCAAGGATTGCAGGGATAAGGCTTGTAGAACACAGTGATTCATAGGATCTTGATGAATGCTTTGAGTTTGAAAATCAGACAGACAGGGATTTAATTCCCATTTCTTGTAATTTCTGCAGTGTCATGTGATTGATGTAGGCCTTTGAGCCTGGGAATGTGGCCTGCTACATGAATAAAGTAGGAGTGGATGAGTAGAAATAACTAGCTTTTTCATTGTCCTTGGTTTGTTCTACATCTGCTCTCCTTTTCTTTCGTCACAGCTATCCAGAAGGTTTTGGGGTGGATGCCAAACCAAGACTGGCTTCTCATCACCAAATTTTCCTTGCACCCAGTGAAGAGGAGAAAGGCAGCCTACCTACTCCAGATGATGGTAAGTTATTGCACATTGGCTTCAGCTTACAGGGTATGAAAGCGCCTGATCTAAACAGCTATCCAAGCAGCTTGTGCAAGTGCTGCTGAATTCCTTCTTCAGAGTGTTTAGGCACTGCAGGCACAGCACAGAGAGGAAGATTGTGCTAAAAATAGCTTGTGTCTTTACACGGTATGTTTTTATTCCAAATTCATACCCCACATCCTCAGGAGTAATGGATATGTTTGGAGATATTTTCCCCAAGTTGTGGCCAGTATCAGTGCCCAACTACCTGCTATTTGGAGTTCTGTTTCTCTTTTCAAGACCTATGTAGCTTGGTAGCTGTTCTACACAGAAAGAAACATGTGGTTCTTTTTAGAAAAAACAATTAAAACACTTGGGCTGGATTCAGTGTGTGGGCTATCAGCTGAACCTTACTGCAGAGACGTTTTTTGTTTGTTTTTTTTTAATGTATTGGTTTGGGTATGAAGCAGTCAGATCAGTCTGATTTGCAGGGAAAGACAGCAAAACAGCTCAGCACTTCCTTGTACAGCCCCTGTTGCCGTATCAGATTTTTTCATGACTTGGTTACCTTCCTCCTACTGTTTCTGATGACATTTGACAATATAAAGGAATGGCCTTTATGTGCTTTAAAACTGTGTGATAATAAGCTCATCAAACTTCTGATGAGATGGTTTTCCAAGGCAGGAACCAGATAGAATCATCTGTCACTCCTACTCATTTCATTCAGGGAATTGAAATATAATGAAAGAAATGTCCTACTCTTTTCTGTATTAGACTAAATGGTCTGGCTTAAGATGTGTGTAGACACTGGACAGAATGGAGCAACTCTATGCACTCCAGCAGTTATTCTGGACCAGAACTGTTCAAAATTAGATGCTTTTGATTTATCTGCTGCTTGACTTGTTACACAAAAAATACTCATTTGTAGTTTCTTTTGCTTCTTAGTCCATCAGGAGATTCTGAGAACAGTAGAAATCATCTGGAAGCAGCTCATCTCTCAGAGGCGGCAGGCTCTGGAGGACATTTACAAGATGGATCTCTCTGTAAAAGGAAGTGACAGAGAGAGGGACATGAAGATAACTGAGATCACTCCATTATGGGAAGAAATGATGACAAAAGCTTGGCAAAACTTCCTAGGTCTCTGCTCTTTTATTTAACACTCGTTGTAGTAACCAAAGATATTGCAGTGCTTAATGGAGAGCTGCTAATTCCTTGGTTGTACTCTTCCTCTGCATGTCACCTGCTAGATGAAACAGGTTCTCATTTTCTGTAATCCAGTACTGTGACTGTTTTCTGTGTCGTGCCCCAGCCCTTCTATAATCATCTGGTGATGGGTTAGGGCTGGTGTTGTACCATAAGAAAGAGAGGTGTACTTAGACAAATGTATCCCACAGGAGAATTTAATAAGAGGGAGGATATTTGGGTGAAAAGGGGCATCCCAGTGATGCTGGTATATGGCAGACCTCAGTGAGGCTTTTAAATAAAGGCTTTTGAAAAGCACATGTTAATTCACCTCTCTTGTAAAGAAAAGGACAAGCCAGCTGAAGTGAGGTGCTACCATGTTGTATCTTGTGTAAGACTGATACACATTACACAAAACCTCCCAACAAGCTCCACTTCAAGTCTTACAAGCTCTTTTTCTATTTTTTTTCCTTTTTGGCTCACAGCATCTGAAAAGAGAATTCTCCAAAATAAAGGAGGGCCTGGCTCATCTCAGAGCAAGCACAATTCCTGGAGTGAAAGTCTTTCTTCAGCTATTAGGCTGATGCCTGGCCGGAATACAAAGGAAATGACATACAAATCTGAGGTAACATCTCCTTTTTGTCCTTTCTGTCTCTGTCACCTTCTCTGCCTTTGATATGGTTCTGGAGAGCTTGTCTGGACTTGTGAGGCTTCTGTGTATGTCTGTTGGTGTGTTCCTTTGGAAATTAGACACCCATGGCTGTTAAGGTTCCTTTCCTAGACTTTAAGAGTAGAGTGAGACAATTACGAATAATTTTGTCTGTTCCCCTGGATGGAAGGGGCCAGAAAGCTTTACTTGGCGTTTGCCTAAAAGTAGAGATTTCAGTGAGTAAGGTGAGACCTTTACTTAATAAGCTGTGCTGGACTCTTGAAGGCCAGGTCAGGTGTTTTTGCTTCAGTACTGGGGAGCACTCATGAGCACTGGACAGAGGTGTCAGCTAGTGTTTATTAGGTCAGTTTCAGAACATCACTGCTGAAGGTGGCATAGTGTGAAATAGCTTTAGACCAACAGATGGTCTGCCCATGTATGGAGTGATTGTGTAGCTCACATGGAGCGGGAAAACATTTTTTCTAGAAGCTCTTTGTCCTTCTGTGTGCAACAGTAGGTATTTCTGCTGGAGAAATTGAATGCATGCCGTGTTGTTTAGGAATCCAGGTCTGTGTAGAAATGCAAGCTGAAAAGTTGTGCCTTCAGTTCTACTCACTGGATTTATTAATAGTCTGTCAGGTCATCTGTATAATGTTCATATTCCTATTGTACCTTGAATTTAGTGACTTAAATCCTGCTTGTCAACATTGTCTGTTAGCAGTGTACTTTTAAGCAACTGAGGCCCCAGCATGGCAAGGTGCATGGTAATATCCATAACTTTAAATCTGACTAAGTCTGATGTTCAAAAACTCCATCAGCTTTCTAAATATTTAAAATCAAACTTAAAAAGTAAGCCACAAAAGAGAAATGGGGTGATATATCTTTTTGGTGGCAGAGTGGGGAACAGAATAGCCAGAGAGCAAACTGAAGATTTGGAAGCCACTGAGATCTGATTTCATGAGCTACTTGTGTGGGCAATATTCATGAGAATGGTTAAGCCATATAGGTTTTCCCTGCTTATCTGGGTGGAAACACAATGTTTGTGTTTCCAGGCTGTGGCTCTAATGACAAAATTGGTTGTGCCTGTCTCGAGACACGTTTTCACTTTATTTATTTGCAGTAGTCTTTTGTATGATGTTGTGTAGTTTTATGAGTCTTGGTGAATCCTACACTGCTAGCTATAAAATGGAGTACTGTAAGAATACGTATTTTACTGTGTGTGATATCTCAGAAGTTTTAGCAGTCAAGGCTATGTTATAATTTCTGATGCTATAGTAAGCCATGGTCATGGTCACAGTAGAAATGCAGAATAAAGAAATATTCACTGATGTAAAGAACTTAGGTTGACAGTCTTAACAATTTCTATGTTTTTCACAGAATCACAGAATTGTAGGGGTTGGAAGGGACCTCAAGAGATCGTCGAGTCCAACCCCCCTGCCAAAGCAGGTTCCTTACAGCAGGTCATTTGTCTAGAATACAAACAACACACCAGTTAGTTGTGTACGTTGGGGCTAGAGTAGCTATAGGGTACAGCAGCACTCAATTGACAGAATATTCAGAGCTTAACTGTTTCAGTGGGGCACTTCAGAATTGGGCATTCTCATCTTACTGCAATGCTGAATGTATCAAGGTCTTTTTTTCCTCCTGTTGAAGAGACAGTCTGTTACAGCATCACTTTAGGGAGTTTTAACCCTCTAGCTTAAGCTGCAGCAGGTTGAAGCTTTATCCCCAGTGAATTGCTTCAGTTCTAGGCGTGTTAATCGGTAAGGCTATGATACTCTAAGTAATACCTAAGTCAGTATCTGACTGAGCTGTAGTTTTTTTCTCATTATGCCACAGCATCCTTTTCATTCCTTAAAATCACGTTGCTGCTTACAGTGAGCAAGTTCTTCCCAGGTACATATGTAGACTGTGATGTCATACTGCAAGAGCATCTACTATTTGCCCTGGGGTCTGTTTAATTATTTTTTAAAATTAATTTTGATTATTACAGCTGATTACACCTCAGTGAGCAATGTAATTGATATTTGTAAATGTATCCCAAGGAACATTTTGTACAACATGCTTTTTGCTGTTGAAGGTTAAAGACTCCGTTATTGGTTTTTCCCTAAATATGCCCACATCATTAGTTCCTCCAGTGAAAAGGTTGCCATCTGGAAAAGGCAGCACGGAGACATTATTCAGGCACAAGTGCATGAAATTGGTGTTTCTGCATCTTCTGTCTCTCTTCTGCAAGGAAGGGGCTTGTAATTAAAGGAGCTGTGTTTGAAGGAAACATTACTCATTTGGTGTTATTCCTTATCATGTCAAAGACTGACAGCTCTGTAGCTCTGATAAATTGTTCCTTTCAATGAGATGCAAAGCTACAGTTCCAAATATTCTGCTCCACTTTCCCTCTCCCTGCTTTTCCCTCCAGCCTATATTTGAAAGGACTTGCTGTACGTTTCAGAGATAAAAATTGAGGGGGAAGAAAATGAATTCCTTTGCACTTCCACCATCCTTTCTTCACTTTCTTCATACACTTCACAACAAAGATAAAAAGGTGGGATTCTCAGTATCAAAGGAAGCTGTGAGCACAAAAATTGAAAGTAAATGGGATTCCTGTCTAGTGCAACATAAAGCTTCTGCAAATTTCATATAGTCTTATTTTAGCTGAGGTGGTTTTTTTTTGGATTTTAAGAATGTCTCTACACTGAATAGGATTAGGCTTTTGGTGTGATTGTTGCTGTACCAATATAGAAATAACCTAACTAGGGTTTGGCAAATGAAAATAGTCACTTATCAATAGTGTCAAAATGTCTGTAATGGAAAGCACACAGATAATGTCAAACAATGCTTGGGATTTAATTCAGTATTATATTTTGGCCTCTCATCTTAAATGCATATGTTGAAGGAAAAGATGACAGAATTGCAGAATGGTTGACATTGAAGGGGTTCCTGGAGGTCATGTTGTTCAAACCTGTTGCTCAAGCAGGGTCCCTAAGAGCAAGTTGCCAGGGACCATATCCAGATGGCTTCTGAGTGTTTCCAAGGATTTAGATTCCACGAGTTCTCTGGGCAACCTCAGTGCTCTGTCACCTTCACAGTAACAAAGTGTTTCTTGATGATAAGGCAGAACGCAAGTGAAGGTGATTCCCTGCTTTTTGATGGCAAATATCAGAATGAGCGACCAAATACAGCTGTGTTTTCTCCATATTCCTGGATCTGTTTTGCTGTCTCATGCTCTGCTCAGGTCTCTGTCTGGAACGCATGAGCTTTCAGAAAGAAGAGTCTGATCACATTTCTAGGAGTGGAAGTGCAATTTGTTCTGGTAGTTGCTACCTTGTGCTTTCTTGGAAGTCTGAATAGCCATGCAGGGGCAAGAGGAGCACTATACAAAGTCAGGTGCTCCTTTAGCACTTAGAGGTGACAGAGTTGTATAAGCTCACCAGCAGGAGGGTCTATAAAACTCTTGAATACAGTACTAGAGTTTTCAAAATCATTGACTTTCCTGTTTCAGAGCAAGTCTTCTGATCTCTTGCTCTTCTGCCTTCCCTGTTCCCTACCCTTCTCCCCTCATTTTTCTGTTGGAATCTTAGGCTATGTAATTAGTTTTTAGGTTAGCAATGACCAGTTGTTTTTGTTGTCTTCAACAAGCTGCAAGAGACCGTTGTAGCCAACCATTTACGATTTCAGTAAATTGTAAATCTGTCGTCAGCTTCTACCATGCTGAGTGTCTTAAGGTTCTTCCTGAGGATGAATGCCTGAGCAAGGTTACAAGCAGAATACTTCTAACAACTGTAAGACATGCTGCCTCAGGGCTGTAGATATAGTTGTTATGCTTTCCAGGAAATGCACAGCCTCCTGAGTGGTACAGCAGGCCTGATCATGCCTGTCCTCTCTCATTTAGGTTCATTAATTACATTCCTTTGCCAAAGGGTGATAGAGTTCTGGGACTTCATTCACTCGCGGCTGTCAATCTTGCTTCCCATTTTTTGCAGCCATTTATACTGGTGTTTTGCATTAAGTGTGAGGGAACACTGAGAAATGACCTGTTTGAAACTAATATTCTTAGATCATATTCACAAACTATTGAGTCAGACATTTGTGTGCAAAAGTCTGTATTTTAGAGGGTAGTTTTAAACAAGACTTTTCAAGCAGAAGTGTTTCATGTTGAACTGAAGACTGATGGTGCACCTACAGACCCTTGTTGGGGTGTAGAATACTTGGCCCCAGCACATAAAATCAGTATTAGCTCAAAATGCTGTCAGTGGGTTTTTGAGTTTGGTAAGAAAGAAGCTTTATGTCAACTTGATGGACATGAATTTAGAGACTTCGCCATGATCACACAAGGTGGTTAGTGGTAGAACTTAGCATTTGGTTCAACTGCTAATATTGGATCAGCACTTTCAAACACTAATTGCTTATTTCCTGTATTGTTACAGCATCTTTCAATAACCAACTGTAAAATCAAGAAAGATGCTGATCAGCCTGGGTTTTCAAACAATACTGGGGCAATTAGATCAGAGAATGTTTAAGGTGTGGAAATATGTGGGTTTCATCCAACACCAAAGAGGTGTTGGATGAAATGAGCTTGTTATTTTAGATATAACAGTAAGGATGCAGGATGGACAAACTCATCTTAACAGTCCATGGTAGGTGAAATGAAGTTTAAAATACATATATATATTTGAAGCATAATCACAATTCTTATTTAAACAAATATTTTTCTTACTAATTACTCTGTTGGTCTTTTACCTGCTTTTTGGGTTAACTAAGTTAAAATAAGCAAACATAAAATGGTATTTCTTTGAAAAGTGCATTATTTGTGTAACATCTTTATCTTCAAATAGAAGGATAATTAACATCACTAATTATCTAATTAAGTTCATTAACCATCCACCAACAGTGCACTGTGAAGTTGACATTATGTTCTACTGTCAACAAATGCTTTGATTTCTCAGGAAGTAATTAAAATGTAAATTAGCATGTCATTAAATGCACAAGGGAAGATTGGAATCAAATATTCATTTCAAAACTGCTCATAGCACACATTTTTACTTCAATGAAAGCAGGCACTTTGCTATTAATGATGTATATTAAACAATTTCCATTATAATATTATTGTCTTGTTTAATAACTGGCTCAAAGCTAAATTACAGTATGCTGCAGCAAGCTGGAAAAAGTTTCTTTAACTTTGAACAAAGAATTTTTTTGTCCTCTTAAGCAGTTATCTGATGCACTGTTCATTTTTCATTTTCAGATGGCTTAGAAGATCATAACGAAATAATCCAATAGGTCAATAGGTTAGATAAGAACTGCATGAAAACATACAATGCAGAGCTACCTAATTTTATATAATACAAATTACTGAAATACTTGAAATATTTGGGATAATTTCCACATTCATTGAAGATAACTGTTTAAAAGTGAAAATGGAATATAAAGGTTGCATAACGATGAATACAAATTATTAGGCTAACTCAGATCCAATAGCTATTCACCCCATTGTCCTCCCCTAAAAAGCCAATACCAATTGCTAAAGGAGATGGTGTGTTACAGCACAATGCACAGTAGACAATCTATCCTACCAAAGTTGTTCCTTTCTTGATTTGTATCAGTTATAATTCATCTAAAGCCTGTAACACAAGATCCAATATCCCTTCCAAAACTTTTTATAGGTAACTATTCAAATGGCTTTTTTTACTGTTATCCTGTGCCAGTGAAGTTCCGTTATTTAATTACATACTGTGTAAAAAAAAAAAAGTTTTTGTTTCCTGCATTTTTTTTTTTTTTTTGAAAATGTGGTGTTGTTTTGTTTTGTTTTTTCTTTCAAGTTAGAGGCTGTCTGATTCAAGTTTAAGCCTGGATATAGGATTTCGGCCAGTGGAGTTTAAGGCTTAAAGCTGTTAGCATTGTAGTTTCAACTTTCAGCTGCTGGTTGGAGAGTTTTATTTTCACATAACAGAGATCATGCCAAATAAATTGAATAGTATTAATGTGGATGGAAGCAGAGCTTTATTTGGATGCAGAGAAACCTTAGAAACAAGTGGTAGCCGGTGAAACAGAATTACTTTTTCTGTGCTGAAAATAGAAAGAAAAATCACTTTTCATACTTCTTGTTTTAGAGATGTCCACTTGCTTCAGGAGTTTTGATGCAACATTTCATTTATAATAATTTCAGGAAAATTATTTGAAGTCAATTACTTCATGACTTATGCTATTTTTTAGTACAAATCTTTATAAGGAAAAGAATTATGACCAACTTTACTTATCAACAAGTTATGAAATTATATATGGTGTATCATCTCATTCAAGGAGCAGTATAAAATGTACATAGGAGTTCAGATGCCCAGAAAATTAAGTATGCATTTCCACTAGAGAACAGGGATTTAAAATAGCAGAGTATAATTTGATGATGGTACATATAAGTAAAGAACAGGAAATCAGGGGAAGTTCTAGAAATCTCTGCAGGATAAACTTAAAGGTTTTTCTTAAACAAGGGCATAGGTTACCTGCCTGTGCCCTTATTCCCTTTTGTTATCGTCCTTGCTAGCCAGATTAAAGCTTGGTTGTGGTTGACTGTGTTCCATTCATACTTTCTGTTGCTATGGAATAATCATGTCACCTTTAAATGAATGTCATTTTAAGAAAACTGTTAATTTTGTGGGCTACGGAGAGATGTTTCTTTGTATTCTGGACTCTGAGCTCTAAGCGTATACTAATATTTACAAATTCCTTTCTTCAGCTAAAGGATTAGAAATGCACATTTTTCTTAAACGAAAGCCATAATTCATACATAATCAGAAAATTCCAATGTGTGAAGCTTTCAGACAAATGTATTGTGATATGTAGTAATAAAGCCCTAAGTTACACACAACTGTAGCACTTGTTAGAAAAATCACCACTTTCAACAGAAATAAGAAAATGGTGAGAAAGAACAAATGAAGGAAAGAGAGACCTTATTGCTATTCCCAATGTCGCTGAAGTCTGACCTTCAGCACTCACTAGAAGAGGTAACACCTCTTCTGTAACTGGAGGGAAACTGCATGCTCAGGAGGTTGAGTGAGTTATCTCAGAGTCACAGAAGTCATTCCCAGAGACAGGAATAAAGAACAATTAGATCTCAACTTACATTGAACTTTTTAGCTATTAGGAGGTAACTTTACTGTTCTCACAGGAATTATCTCTTCAGTAGTATCAGCTGTTGAAAAGGTGTGTGTGTATGCATATATACACAATTTATAAATATATAGTTGCTGTAGAAGTAGGGAAGTTTCTGTGCTGCTCAAGTTTAGCTGATAATACTGTGTTGAAACCTCATCACATGTATACTGTACTTTGGGTTTATCCTCTTGAAACTCACCCTTGTGTTTGGGTACATTTATGGTGCATTGAAATATGGAGGTTTTTCTCATTAAGCTTGCTATTCCCCAACCAACTGGAAATGCCAGGAATCCATCCATGATCCTTAGGAGCAGTTGGCAGTGTGCATTAGCCTCCTAGCGGGTTGAGGCACGGAGCTTACATGCAACACTTAACTGCTGGAACTGCAGTCTGTTGAAAAACTAAATGAATTTTGGCAAAGTAACAATAAAATCCACATGGCAATAACAATTTTGTGATTCAAAAGAGCCTGAAAACAGCTCTCAGTGTGGAGAGTATATGCTAAGGACTAGGACAGACTGCTCTTTGATGTTAGAAAAACACTACCTGCCATAGCTTAATGTTTATTACCTGGTGACTAGTGAAACTTTTTTTTTTTCCTCTTATGAAATGAACCTACTTGCTTCCTAGTTCATAGTCAATTACTTGAAAAGTAGTCTGGTTATGAGATAGGTGGCTTATTGTTTGTTTGTACAGGGCAGTAGCAGATCTGGCCTCTGATTCACCATGTTAGATTTAGGAGCAGGGGTAGACTTGACTGTTGTTGGAAATGGTAGCTCCTTTTTCTTCTGTAGCTGAGTACAACAGGACTGGTGAATTGGAGACTTCAGACAGCTTTAGCAATTTACTGTGACACTCAGATTCCTCTCTGTAAAATGGCAATGCTAGCTGTAATCCTATCCTCTGCTTGTGAGACTGATTTATTCTCCATGTTCTAGCAGGAACAGACCAGAAGTATTGGGCTTCAATTGTGTATTTGTGGGGAGGGGGGAGAAAGTCTGGTTAGATTTGTGGAAACAGGATGAGTATGAGAACTGAAGTAAATACTACAAGATAGAGTTTGTGCTTTGGAAGAGTTTAGCCTCAAAACTTAACTGTTGCCAATCTAGCTCTGTAGCTATGTAAATAAGTGTTTCAGGAATTTTCCATTACAACAATTCTTGGCTTTAGATGGTGACTGCAAAAACTGATACATTTTGTAGAAAATGTCTCCTGCCCAACTAAATCATACGGTCAGTGACAGGAGATCCACACTGGTTAGGGCACATAGTCCAGGGGACAGAGCTGGGATGTGGGGCTGATGAGAGAGGAGCAATGCTGCACCACAGCAGATGTCATTTAATGTTGAACTACTGAGAAACATACTTGAGTAAAACTGAACAATTTTCCCTTTGTAAAATGACATTTTCTTATAGTTGTGTCATTAAAAATGCAAATTGTTTGATTCAAGATGAAAAGTGGTTGAAATATAAATCTTACATTAATAGCATGTGTTTGTCATTCCAATGATGCTCCTTTTCTGTTTACTGCTTTTTCAGTTGCCACCCATAGAGGTTTTAATTACACTTAACTGTCACTTTTATGATGTCCAAGTGCTGTGTATTTATTAAATGTATGTTTATATCTTAATGCTTGGATTAAAGTCAAATCTGCACCCCACCTTAGTAGCAGAAAACCCATGTGTAAAAGTTGTGAAAGAAAAGCTAATTGATACTGAAGAGAAAGTAAATCTGTTAATACTTGGTCTGTTCTGCAGTATCTGACAGTATCACTAAAGAGATTTTTTTACCTGCAGACCTTTATTACTTCAGATATTCCACCCACAAGTGATAAGTTTGGGGTAGTTTCACCTCCGGTGTCTTGTTTGTTTGTAAATGTGGTTGTTAAATGGCCTCATTAGTCAAGCCTAGTTACGAATAACTGTGATTTGACATCCTTGTTTTTTATAAACTGGAAGTAGGTTTAGTATTTATTCCTTGTGAACATACCAGCAATCAGTAAGAAGTGTTGCATTGTTTAAACGTAAGTGTATGCCTTAACACCTGCTGAAACAGTGAATTTTTGAATGAGATATTAGATCTGATTCTGCTGTGCACAACCTCTTTGGTAGTCACATATTCTACTTAAATGCACTTTTTTGTGTCTGTAAGAGCACCTTATGTGCTGTTCTATTTGTCTGCTGTGCCCATAGAACACTTTCAGAAAACCTAGTGATTGCTCAAATAGCTGTAATCAAAAGAAAAAATAAAAAAAAAAAAGAAAAAAAAAACACCTTCCGAATAGAATTGTGAAAGGCATTTTAGAGGAATTAGGGATGTGGACCCTTTCTGTAATATAAGATCTAATATCTGGCAAATCAGCTATATTAGAAAATGTGGTGGCTCTAGGAACAACATAAGAGCAGCAGAAGGGATTTCCAAATTGGTTGAAGTTGTTCACCCTGCTACTGCACGTTATCAGCACATACATCCTCTTTGTGGGTTTATCAGGCTGTTTCAAAGTAATTCAGGTTGGTTTTGTCCCATCACCAACTCCCATTCATAGTGGCAGGATGTTCCAGAAATTCACTTGTCTTAGTTTCTCCAACTGTAAGGTAGAAATAAAGGCACTTACCTCCTTCATAAAGACCTCTGATAGGTACTCTCCTATTAGAGAGAGTACCTGTGAAGAGAGGTTGAGAGAGCTGAGACTGTTCAGCTTGAAGAACAGGAGGCTCAGGGAAGATCTTATTGATGTGTACAAATACCTGAAGGGAGGATGCAATGAAGACAGAGCCACACCCTTTTCTGCGGTGCTCAGTGTCAAGAGAAGAGGCAATGTGCAGAAACTAAATCACGAGAGGTTCCATCTAAACACCAGGAAATCCTTCTTTTCTGTCTGTGCGATGGAGCACTGGAACAGGTTGTCCAGACAGGTTGTGGAGTCTTCCTCCTTGGAGATTTTCAAAAGCCATCTGGACATGGCCCTGCTTGAGCAGAGGGGTTGGACCAGAAGAGTTCAAGAGGTCACTTCCAGCATAAACCATTCTGTGATACTGATGAATATCACTGTGCAAAGAGTAGATGTTTTTATTTAATACATCTAACATAGCTGCAGTACTATACAAACTTTCTGTGTGTATATATATATTTGTTTATAATACTTATTTAGCTTAGAAAAGCAAAAGAAGTAAACTAACATCACTAGTTCTAGTCCTCACCAACAGATGCTAAAAACACATGCTTCAAATTAAGTATTTGGTTATTTTCACTGTCATCTGTGTGACTACTGACTTTGTTGGATTGGACCTGTACGCTTGCCATTGTGAGAGATCTGGATATATGGGCTGTCCTTTTGGCTCTTCATCTTGAAGCTTATTTTTATTTGTTAAGAGCTTTGGCGCGCGTGTGTTCTGTAATACAACATGCAGCCTGTAATTCCCCAAGAAAGCCCCAAAGCGCAGAGCTCCAATGACATAATGTTTCCTTAGGAAAGATCTGTGGCATTTGTGGAGTCTGTATCAGGCAACGTGAGTTTATTATGGCAAGCCTGGGTATTTATGGACTGCACGAGTGTTAAGTGATACATATACACACACGCACGTATAACATATACGTATAAAAAAATAGACATAAAAACATTCCAGAGCTCAGTAGAGAATTGTTAACTTAAGTCATACCTCAATCTTTTTTTTTCCTCTAACCATTTCTTATTACAAATAGTCCTTCCATTGCTTTTGTTGAAAGAAATTATAGAAAATCCACACTGTTTTTTTTGGAGTGCTATTTTTCTCTGCTTGCCAGCATTTTTCTCCTTGCTGGTTTTACTATTCCTCAATGCTAATCATTTTCAGTTTTATTTGCATGAGGTCTCCATGCAGCAAGAGGAAAAATGGGTTTGGATTCTGTGTGTTGTACCCCCTTCCTCCCTGCCATCCCCCTGTCCCCAGTAGAGAAATAGTTTGTAAATTCCATCACGTTTTGAAGCTCTAAATATTGTCTGGGGAATGTGGGCTAGCAAAATGACCTGAGTCTACTTCCAATGCAAGTGCCTAAGGCTACAAGGTGGAGAAGTCTGTATAAGGAAGACTTAAAGTGTGTTACTGTGATCAGTTTTAGGCCAGGATGGATCAATATGGCCTTTTAGTTTGATCTTCCTTAGAATACATGTTACACTTTCTGCATTCAGACTTGCTTTTCTGTATATTGAAACACAACCCATACATAACGTCACACAATTCTAACAATTATCAAAGTCAATATATCCTTTTTGTTCAATATAAATATTTAACTATAACACTGTTGTGTTCAACCTACTGCATGGAGTTGCCATTTTAAAGGATAACCCCCTACAAAATATGATTTCAGGATGTGTCTTTCTAATGGAATCTGCTTATTTATTAGCAGGTCACAGCAAATGTCACACTAGTTTTTCATTAAGCTTTACTGTATAGTCTTAATTGTTCAGACCAAACATTGGATAGATGATAGCCTGGTCTATACTCTCTTCAGTGTGTGTGTACATATATATATATATATATATTTTTTTTTTTTTTTTCAGTCACAGCGATCTCCAGTCTTGTTAACTGTTCATTTTATTTTTACAGCCAGATGGATTTCTTGTGGGGGTGGTTATGGGGGACATGTTCATCTGGTTAAAACTGAGTAGTTAGAGTGCATTTGGAAGCCCAAGTGGTTAGTCTTCATTCCACCAGATGTGGCTAGCAGAATTTTTCCTTCAGAGAACCCTCCGTGTGCTTGGAAGGCCCGGAGCTGTGTCAGGGAAGGCAGCGAGAATCTTTGCAACGTGGGCTTTGAGCTCAGGGGTCTGATCAGTGACCATGTCTGAAACACAGAGTGTGCGGAACTGAAACAGCTGCCAGTAGGGCACTGGCTCTGCTTGAACAGCCTGCGGGTATCTGAAATGGCTGCTAATACATGGAGGGATTGATTGTCTACTCTGAATGGCTTTTACCCTATGTCCACAAAAAGCTGGGATCTCGGCTCTCCTGTACTGAGCCTGGCTCAACAGCATGGAGATTCTGTTGCTTTCTAGGTCAGCCTTTATGGGAGTTTTGCATGAATTATGGAATACTTTTGTGAGGCCGCAACTGTGATTACAGGTTTAATGATGCTTTAAACAAACAAAAATGTAATGACTTTCATCAGTGTAAAACAGGAGCTTCCTGCAGGGAAACAACAATAAATGTGACTTCACGGCAGGGGTACAGACCTGGCTGGCAGCCAGCAGTAATCGGCACACCACATAGACCTTGTGTGTTAACTTAATTAGAGCACAGTGCAAGCAGCAGCTAGACAGTTTGCTGTGAGGAATCACTGCCAGCGTGCACAGAGTCCATGCATTTAAAAGTTACCCATCTGATCCATGGCTGTAGGTAGAGAGAGTCTGGGACTTTCACAGCCAGTTTAGACTTGGGCTGTGACTCAGAGCAATCTGACTTTCTGACCTTTGTTAGAAACCCTTCAACGAGACTGGTGGGCATGAGAGCTTTTGCATGGCACTGAGGGCACTCCAAGCTGTCCTATGTAATCTCTGAACAGCTTCTGCCTTCTCTGCCACCACTAATCCTCAGGACCTTATTAAAGGAACAGAAACTTCTGCTACTCTCTGTAATGCAGTTAATAACCAGCCACCCTGATTCCTTTTCTGTTCATCTTATTGTTTTGGTGTACCTTTTACACATTTGGCTGGCGTATGGAGTAGATATTTGTGGTTTAGGTGGTATTGTGGCTTGTGGGTATCTGTTTAATTCACCAGTGTTTAGGAACATCATTGTGAGTCCCATAGCGATCCATTTGAAAAGTGGGGAATGCAGCAAATAATCTCCTGACAGCAGTTTATCAGTCTTGTGCTTGCACAGAGACCCTTCCTTAGCTTGAGAAGTTCATTCATATACAATAACAAATGCGGTGACTATTGATGCAGGTTCACTGTTCTCTGAGTCTAGAGCATCCTGGAAGGGAAGGTGGCCGGGAAGTTGTGTCAGACTGCTTTGGGGGACACGTATTTCCAGAAGCACCTGAGTAGTGCTGGGTTTAAGGCACATCCACGCTGTGTAGTGAAACAGAGGCAGTTACTGTGGGTGTCGTCTTGCACTAGCACAGCTCTACAGTCTTCCAGTTCTAGAACTAGCTCAGAGATCTCTGCATCATATTCCCATTAAATAGTATAATTATACTGAAAGTTATTTGTTGCCGGTAGATCTAAGCTCCTAAATATGAAAAATATTTTTAGGAGCGCTTGTTTTCCTGTGTGCAGAATGGGGACATGGACCAGTCCTTTGTCTGTGCTTTCTGCTTATACAGCAAGGAGCAGGTGTATAGTTAGAAATCCCGGATCCTTACCTCAGTTGGAGTCTTGACAACAGCAAATTGTGTTGTTTTTTTTTGCTACTTATAGTACTAAATATCTCAGGTCCAAAAGGAGAAGCCTTGCAATTTTATTTATTGTTTTCTTTCTCCTTCTTGAGTAATTCCACTAATGACCCTTGTTAAGATCATGGATATGTTCATCTCCCTTGTGTGAGTGTGCAGCTTGCTCTCAGATGATTGCCTCATCGCTGTACTGTCTGGAGAGCTGTCAAGCTCACAGACACAGGCCATATTCCCTAATTATTTTTCAGAATACAGAGAAACTAATGCTTGCTTTTGTCCCTCGGGGCTTATACTTGCAGCACCTTGTATTGGTGTAATGTGTTCTGATGTTTCTTCTAGGGATTTGTGTCATGTATGGAACAGTACCGAAGAACTGGGCAGGAGCTGTATGCCTCTTTGTACAAGGATCATGTACAGGTAAAGGTGTTGTGTGACACCTTTCTGATTTTGATAGGTTGCTCTTGGACTACCCTGAGAATCAGGCATTTCAGAGGTGAGATAAGTGTGCCTGTAATGGGCAGTGAACTCCGTTGCTGACCTCATCACTAATGCATGATACAGCATCACTCACCAAATAGTTTGTAGATCCTCACTTTATCTTCAGGAGCCTGTTGTTGTTGTTGTTTGTTTGTTTAAATGAATTATTCCACTCATACAGTGGCAAAAATGAAAGTGAGGGCTTTGAACTTTTTTCTTGGCAGCCAGTAAAACTTCTCAAGAGAATTCAAACTCATAGTCAGTAAAATCTCATAGGTATGTTTCTTTTTCAGGATTGACCATCAGGGACCAACAAGCTTCTAATTCTTTGAAATTTGAAATTCACCTCTCCTTTAGATTAATGTTTTAGTGTGTTCCTTCTCACCTCCTCCCCAAGTAGAAATATTTAAATTTATGCCACGTTTGGAGGGAATATAATATATTTCTGAAACTTTCAGACTCTGTTTTCATTGAGCATGGTTGTTGCCATTAAACATGAGTTTTGGCCAGAAAAACTGGAGTTAAATAAATCCTCTGTGATGCTGTTCTCTTGGCTCACTGCTTTTGAGCTAAATATCTAAATGAAAGCAGCTGTTCTCAAGGAGATTGAAGTGTGCTACATTCTTATATTTGTCGCTATTACCTGATTAGTAGCATCTCCCAGAGCACTCTTTTGGTAGTCAGTCAGACCTGTGCTGGGTCTGCAGCACTTGCTCTGCTGTGGTCCCACATGGCAGGTTGGTTAAATCCCTCTGAATCACTGGGGTGGTGCCATCACTGGGTGGCAGGAGGGAAGCGTGGAGGAGTGACACAAAGTGGTTCTGTCCCACAGATGCTGCAGTGTGGTTACAGCAAAGCAGCCAAGGACTGGATGGTACTTGAAGAGCAGCTGTTCTACAGAAGGGGCCCGTGGGGAATTGCCTCACAGTCCTTAGAGCAGCAATGGATTCTTGACTGCTTTGAAGGGCCTTCACGTATGAGGAGGAGGATTCAGCATGGGAGCACCCGAGCAACGATGATGCGACTGAAGAGTGAGGTAGAAAAAATTTACAGGAAGTGCACAAATTCTGTTACAGTTGCTGGTGTCTTTATAATCCTCTCTTTCTACCGGTTCCTTATCGCCTGACTTACCCTTATGCTCTGCCGTGCATATGGAATCCACTGAATGGGTCTTTGTTTGAGAGAGAGATTAACAGCAACTGCAATGAATTTGGCAGCCACAGAATGATTTTCCATCTCTTCTGATACAAAATCTAAAATAATTGAGAGTATAACCCAGACATATTTTTCTGCTTGTAATATCTCATGGGTATAGTATTTTGCAGCATATCCAGCAGAGTCTGGTTAGAAAGCTGCACCATCCTGTTAGTCTTATGCATATTAGGGCTGCTAGAACTAGTGAATGATCAAGAAGGGGAATTAGAGTGGTTTGAACTAAGCATTGACCTGTGTATATGGGGAATTTAGTACTGTCTGTCTCCATAGATTCTAAGTGCCAAATCCTATCAGTCAGAAGCTGAAGCAATTAATATGTCAAGAGGTTTCCATCTTCAGGACATTTTCAGCTTTTATACAAAGTTTGAATTCTGACAATTTTTTGCAGTCTGGGTTATATGATTTTATCCTATAACAGGCCTCATACAGGTTCATCTTTGAAAAGACAACAGACCTTTTGCTTAATTGTTGACACTTATTATTCTTACGTCTAGTTTTTTCTTTGGGTCCTTTCAAATGCGTTTATTTGATTTTCCAAGGCACTTGTCTGCAACATAGTTCCAAATCTGTGCTCTGCTCTGCAGCAGGGTTTTGAGTTATGTTTACCTGACAGCATATTCTTCTGTAATCATACCTAGTCTCTTTTCAGGTTCTCCTACCAAACAGAAATGAAACAACCTCCACTGCTGAAGTGGATTCAGGTAATGATTTAGGGCTAAATTACATTGTGGTAGTGGGTAGATACAAACAGCCAAAGAGAGCTGGAGATAGTGGACAAAGCTCCAGGTCAGAATTTGGTCTAGGTAAAAAACTTAGTGTCAGTGTTCTGGGCTAAAAAAATAAAAAAAAATAATAAAATAATTAAATTTGAACATCTGTTAAAAGATTGGCACAATTATTATAGGTGGTATAAATACCTGGTGATAAATGGCTCAGGGAAGTGGTTATAGGAAATGTGAGTTTCCAAGAATGTGGACAGAATAATGGAGAATGTGAGGAAATCTCCAAGAAAATTAACATGTCAAATTTATTTTTCAGTGTTCAAAATGGAACCAGATTTTTCAAAATATGGTAATTGTCAACATTTTTCATTTTCCAAGGCCAGGTTTTCTGTTACATGAGACATTAAAAGAATGAAAACAACAGACTAGTGAAATATGGTACAGAGGTTGATAGGTTTTCAGAGGGAGGAAAAAATTAAGAAGTTTGAGTTCAGAAATGTCAGCCAAGTCTAAGGCTGTGGATTTCAGCCGTTTGTATGACTGCTCCAAGTCCAGCTTTTAGTGTACATTGTTGGATATAGGCAGTATATTGTTGTATACTTCTTAGCGTGCTAGGGCCCAGGAATCGAGGGAGAATGGAGCCTATTGTTTAGGCTTGGAACAAGACTGAAGTACTATGTAGTTTCTTCATGGAAGTGATTACAGTCTACTTCAGTAAGAAGGAGTAAGAGAAGGCTGATCACTCCTTCCCTAACTGTGTGTACAGTACAAATTCCCCAAACCTGGGGCAAGGTAGGAGCTTGGGCAAGATATGAGTGGGTTATCTCTCCTTGTGGTCTTGTATGATCCTGCTCATTGCATGTTCATGGGAGACTGCCATTTTCAATTCTTCCTAATTTAATATGAGTATGTAAACAGAGTCTTTTTTAAATTATTTGGTTATCATATGATCAGCCCAACACAGTGCAAAAATGTGAATAAATATATTTGTTCAGTATGTTTGAATCTTCAGTGATTATAGGGATTTGATTTGAATTATGACTAAATGTGGGGGCCTGGTTTTAGTTGAACTAAGCATCCTTCTTTAGCAGTCACAGATTCTACTTCTCTTGCCTATTTTTTGCTGATCTGCAAAATCTGATAATGCTGTTTCCCAAAGTAGAACAGATTGGGTGAAAGTCTAAATTGCAGATTCTTTTGCTGTCATCTGGCTGCCACTAAAACTGCCATCTCTTTCATACTCATATAGGAGAGCTGACGTTAAATGGAGCAGAGAGGGAGATGGATGAGAAAGGATCAGACTGTAACCAGCTAACGTTCTTCCCTGCTCTACATGAAAGTTTCCATTCAGAAGACTTCTTGGAGCTATGTGTGGAGAGACAAGTTATACTGCAGGAGTTTGCAGAGAGTGAAAAGGTAGCAAAGATGAGCTAGAAAATTTTCTCAGGGGAAATGGCTTTTAGAGGGTGAACTGGATGTGGAGGCCTACCTGTTCCTCTCAGTTTTTACTTCAGGTGGATTCAGTCTACAGTAGATATCAATATCTGTCTCTTAAGAGCACGTGCAATTTTCCAGCCTCTGTACAAACTCCTATATAGGCTTACTTTTGAAGAGCATTTAACACTAACTCTTTGAAGTAGCAGCAAAAATTTTGGGCACGTGACCAAGGTATTCTGGTACATGTGAGACAATATTGTCTCAATTTGCCTGAGGCATGGCAAATTATACAAACCTGAGATTCCAGCTTCCCTACCTTTACTCATGCCCAGAGCAGTGTCTAGATCCAATTTATTACCTGTGGAAGATTGTGCTAGATTTATAAATATGCTAGTCCAGTGATGTTTAAAATCTCTTCCTGATGAATACCAGTAAATATTTTGTTCCTTCACATGCCCTTTTTTTTCTCTACCTCCCCTTGAATGCTGGACAGATTCTTCCCCCTGAAGCCATAGAGACCTTCGCTGCTTCCTATTTGTATGATGCTTCTGTTGTCTCATCTGGTCAAAACTGTGCTGTTATTTCTTGGATGTTGTGCTGGACTGGTCACCCTTCTCCCATATTTCTTTGCAGTGTCTTCTGCCTCTAAGAAAGA
The DNA here is from genome assembly GCF_009769625.2 of Cygnus olor. Classification (NCBI taxonomy): domain Eukaryota; kingdom Metazoa; phylum Chordata; class Aves; order Anseriformes; family Anatidae; genus Cygnus; species Cygnus olor. The sequence goes on from NC_049175.1 coordinate 19,314,688, forward strand.
GGCAGGTTCAGGAATGCTGTGAGGACAGGAACTGGGGAGTAAATAAGGGTGACTGTTAGCAGGACAGTAACTTCACTCTGGTGTTCTCAATTTAATCCCTTTGCTCAAAAGCTGGCAACCTGCCCTTCACTTCTGGCATACTCCCTGCAATGGTGTCTTTGGGTCAAATCCTTGGTGTTGGATATGCTCTGCACATAGCCATTTCTCCCAGAATTGTGAGATTTTTGTTGCAAAGAGTACACCTGGCCTCGTTCTCTGATCTTCTACACTGTACATTTTACTTGCAGTGGCATTGTTCCCCCTGTTGGCCCAGGAGTTAACATCCCATAGTGGAACCCAAGAGTTAGACTCGAGCATTTAGACTCTGCTGTTACACTGTTGTGTGATGGTTGTACTTAGGTATAGAAATAGTTATTTTATTTTTGTCTCAGTATCTTAGCTGAATTTTCTTGGCATTTTGCCAGGGGTCACATTTGTGTTCTCCAATGTGATGGCTTCCTTAAGCTATTAAAGCTGTTGGTACATTGTCTATACAACATACTTCATTCCCCTGCTCCCCCTCCTCTTCCCTGCCCCCACATACCTCTCCAAAGCAGAAGAGTCAGGCATGAATATGTGAGGCATGTTTTCTGTGTGCTGATCTCATTTTGAGCCTTTAGGCTGTCTGTCTCTTCTCCATGTAACTCCACAGGAAGCCGTCAGAAATGCCAGGCATGCTTTTTCCAGCAGCAGTCACTGTGCCGCTGAGCTGACAGAAGTATTAAAAAAAGCAGTAGGGGGTGACATTAGCTGTCCTGTGCTCACTTAGTGCGCTGCAGTCCTGCCTTGCAAATGGCTGCCTCGTGAGCTGTTTGCACTTTAACCAGGCAACTGGAACCATCTTACCTACTGCACTGCACAGAGAAGTCACTGCGATGCCTTGGCAGCTACTAGATTGATTTCTGGAACACAGGGATAGCTCTAGTCTGGAAAGTGGTCCTTGTTTCATATTGTCACCCTCTGCTATTTTTTTTCCTGTATTGCCATTAAACAGGCGCCTTTGTACATATTCAGATGTGCAATGGCTTTTTGCAGAAGTAGCAGATCAAATGCTGTTAACATTGTTGGCTCAGAGTCAGCAAGTTAAATAAGGAAAATATTGGTGCAGGTGGGGTATTGTCATGCTAATGTAATCTACTCTTTTGTTTTATCCTGCTTGTAAAATAGACTAAAACATTTCTAGGCATTCCTGTGAAATCATTTTAAGTATGGTAGGCTAAGGAAGGAAGTTTCTGAGCATTGCGAAGGTTAGTCACTGAGTGGAGACAAATCACAAGCGGGAGCAGTCATGCTCTGTGTTTGAACAGGACCCAAACCATGACAAGTTCAGCCTTTAGACATGTTCTTTTCATTGCCTTTTTTTTTTTAATGCATTAAACTAACCATAGAGGAACATATTTCCCAGATTTCAAAGTCAAACATTCTGAATTTAGGAACTTACAGAGATCAAGAAATTAATACCTGATTTGTGCAACTGTAGCCTTTAACGACATAATCATTTGCTAGTTTCATTTCTTCTGCGCTACCAGTGCATAGGATGGGAAGGTATGTATGTACAAATCCATACCTTCAAAGCAGCATTTAGTTATACTGATCATATTTTTTCTCCTCCAGCCGGGGTCCTTGTAATACATACTGCTTTACCTTCAGCATTCTGCAGCAAGTAGGGATGCTATAGGCCCCAGTCATCTTCCTTACACAGTGGTAACTTATCACTAGACTTGCCAGGTGTATGGGGCTGGCTGTGTGCTGTTCTTTTCCCATTTCTTTATGTACCCTGCACCATTTTCCCCTAGACCTCATCAACTTTCAGTGATCTAGATCCAAAAGGCAAAGCTTATATGTGGCACTGGTGAAAAGCAAGATGCAGAGGGTGTTGTGTTTGGCTCTGTGGTGGTACAAAAAGAAGGAAGTGGCTGGTAAAAGGAATTGTACGTGCCCACAGCTTGCCCCCTTGATGAGTCTGGGCACAAGGAATGGAGGTTCAGGGCAGATTTTTGGCAGGCTATAGGAGAATGGTGGATGGGTAGCTGAGACATTTTGTTGCTTTGCCTCCTACTTTACAGATAGCCCCAGCCTGGACCACTTGTGGAAACTAGGCAAAAGGACTGCTCTCGGTGGGCTCAGGTGAACTGTAACAAAGCAGAGCGTATACAGCCTAAGATTGTATTTTGCTTGGCTTCAGTGTAGGCATGGAAGGAGAGGTAATGTGCATTGTGGGTGATGTTATGCACAATTCCGCAGCTGTGCATGCAAGAGAATAACTGCAAAATTGTGCAAGAGAAATGCGAATAGGAACCTGTTCTGATCTAATCTATCAGTTTGCGTACCAAAAGCCAGGGCCAGCCCTTTAAATAACCCTGGTTTACTAGCAGAGACAAGAACATTGGATTTGTGTATCTGCAACCTGAGCCCCCAACTGTGAGGTTGCCTCCCTGATCTTTACAAGCCTGAAGCAGTCCTGCCAGGTTGTTAATGTGCAGTTAACATGTAGTAGATGAAGAAAAAGTATAAGGCTTGGGAAATGATTTTCGTGTAGAAACTCTGAATTTTGGAGAAAAATAAAGCTCTGTTTGCCAGCAAGTCATTTGAGATGGTAAGAAATCCAAGCAGCTGGGGTAATGAATCTGAAGTTAACAAGAGGGCATGGCCTAGCAGAAATCTGGGCACAATGCCTTTCCTTAAAGGAGGGGCTGGGAGGGAGCACAGGAGATGCCAAGGACAATAATAGAAGTGGCTAGCATAAATCAGTTAAAGAGGGAGAGGGATCCATTGGCTGGAAGAAAGGAACTGATTAAAGAACAAGTTCAGTTGAAGGAGGGAGCAGCTGTGAGGTTCAGCATCTGGGACAGGCAGAGGTGTGCAGCAGCTCTGCATGCACTTAGTGGAGCCAGTGGTTTTAGGGGCATTGCACAAGCTTCACAGCTGTGTAAGGCACCGAGACAGTTTGTTTTCATGGGAGCACTGTTACAGTTCATCCTAGTTCAAGGATGCAGCAGTAAAGAACTTCACATATGCTGATGTGCAGCGTAAACAGACACTAGCTGTTGGGATTGAAGCAGGAGAATGGGAAGCCAGGTCTTGGCACAAGTCATTTGGCCTTTCTATGCCTCAGTTTCTCCTCTTTCCTCCCTGCTGCATGAGCAGAGGCTGTAATGGCTGCTCCACTGCAGGAAGCAGTTCTGAGCGTTAATAAAGGTTTTTGATGTGAAACTCTTCTGTGTTCAGCCAAGACTGCATGAAGATGGACAAGGCTTTACAGGTGATTACTCCTCTGTCTTGTCCTATCTGGGTTTCTGCTGCAGTGGAGAGACTGCTGGGAGCCCCTTCCCAGCCCATGCTCCTGCATACTCACCCAGCTCAGTCAACAACTATGCTACCAGGTGCAAAGGGCAGGGTCTGACTCATGCTGTGTCACAAAAAAACAAAGCATCTTCAGCCAGTTCTCTGCTTTTCTCAATGTGCTCCTTCACCATGACATTCTGTACTCCTTGGATATGTACTTGTGTCCCCCTTCCTATCTGCTTCTGTGTTTTTTTGGTGTTTGCTTTGAAAAATGTCTTTCAGTTGTGAAGCTGTAGCTGCTCCCTGGATCTCTGCAGAGCTCCAGACAAACACCAGGGCCCTGACTGCCACCTCAAGTTAGCACAGCTGATGATGCCTTAACAGTTGCTTTCTGTAGAGTGATGTAGCAGGGTATGGCATAGGCAAGCTTTGCTGTGGTTATTCCCGAGAGTCATGGGGAAGGGCATGAACTTGAGTGAACTGACCTGAGGGAAAATTAAAGGGCTCATATTAGTTTTTGGCAGCATTTTCTGTTTGAGTGGAGCCTGGAGTGAGACAGAGACGTCTGAGTGTGCAAGAGGTATGAGCACAATCCTATTAGAGCTGGCTTCCAGATGCTATCATCAGCTAAAGGATGCCAGCCTCTCAGGCTGGCGATGGGCCGGGACAGATGGCAGTTTTCAGCACAGAAAGCAAGGACAAAGAGCAACCCCAGTGCCCATGACCATGTACAGACAGAAACCTTCTTCCACCCCTTTTCTCCGGAATATCTGATATTCTTTCCCTGCAGCATTTGAGAAGTTGTTAAAACCTGATAAGTGCACACTAATGGAACAACTCCTGCACATAGGGTTTTTGCTCCAGCAGATTATGGGAGAGAGAGAGGAAGGGTGGATAGAGGCTACCTGAAAAAAAGTGTATGTGTTGTGGGTCTTCCAAAGCAAAATTGTCACCACAAGGCTTGTTGCTATCTTTCTGGCATTCTAATAGTTTCACTCAAACCCAAGCAGAAGGAATTTGAACCAATGTTTTTAACAGTTCAGATGGGATCAAACTTGAGCCTGGAGCCCCTACCATGAAAGACTAGGTCAAGTGGATTTAGTTTCCTTTGGTCATTGAGCAGCTGGGGAGAATGAAGCAACCTGTCATTTATTCTTAAGTTGTGATTAATGAGGTGCGTGTGTGACAGTTTCAAAGTAAGATGAGTCTTCAACAGCAAGCAAACTACCAAACATTGCAGGAAAGGTCTTGTGAGTGGCATTAAAAGATGGACCTATATGCCTGTCACCATGAAAGCATGCATCTGTTTTCCTAGCAAAAATTGTGAAAGCAACGTATTCTGTTTCATATATTCCTAGTCATTTTAAACTCTGTGGCATTGACCCTACTTTACTGACAGATCCGTTGTAGCTAATACACCCTGATACACAACAGAAAGGACAGAAATAGTATATAACCACAGGTTTCATCTCTGGTCAAATAATTAGAGATGGCTGTGGGTGTTTATAGGGGAGTACAAGATGTGGCAATAAAAAGGAAGAAGGGGCTTCAGAATGTCCCTAAGTCACTGGTTGCTTGGAAGATACATAAAGATCAAGAAAGATGCCATACCTAGCATGTTTCTTATACTCTTTCCTTAAGCTTCTGCTACTAATAATCAGGATAGTTATTCAGACTGATCTCCGAACTGACTCAAGAGTAGCCGTTCTTTTGTCCTCACGTTGTAAAAATGTTGTGCTCAGTAGGGTGTGTGGCATGGGTAAGCATGTTCCATTGACATGTTTTTGTGACTTTAATTTCCTTGCATTGTATTTTTCCCTGGAAGGGCAATACTAACACTGCCAGGGTCTCTAGGAATAGATCTAACCTCCTCTGGTGTTTTTGTAAACCTTGTAAAGACTGCTAGCATCTTCAGGAATGTAATTCCTTTGGAAATCTGGCTCCTGAACTCCAGAGCAGGTGTGGTTTTATTGCTGTTTGTTTAAATGCAACTGGATGCCTTTAAAAACAGCTCTTCTGAAAAACAAGAGAAAGGGAGAGAAGACACATGTGCACACACACACACAAAACAACATGCCTTTAGCTTTAATTCCTTTGTACATACGAATGAACAGAGAATCAAGAGATGCAGAGCTTCAGGCAATGCCTTAGAAGGTAATTATTCAATTATGTTATGTCACCTTTGCATCATTGATTAATGATTCTAGTAGCTGGTGAACTGGATTCTGTTCTGTTTTGACAGAAAATGAAAGTTTTTATTTAATCTGTGGTAATTTCAAGCTGCCTGGTATTTCAATGCAAGACTTTTAGGTACAAGACTGTCCTGGTGGGGGTTCTCTAGTACACCTCACTGTCAGATCTTTATTACTCACCTGGAAGAAAAATGAACCCTGTTGTCCAAATGAGAAGAACTGACTCAGCCCAAGGGCTCTACTATTTCTAACAGTGCAAATATATTTAATTCTGTTGTGGGTGTTAACACGAAATGAAGAAATGGATTTGGCATCAGTGACTGTTAGTGGTTTGACAGTGCAGAAGGCAGGAATGTACTTGGGCAGAGAGTTTAATAGGCCTTAAAGGGGCTTAAAGGAGAAGTATATGCTCTTTCCCTCTCAAGGCCTGCTAATGTGTCCCAATCCTGCCTTAGATGGAGTACCAGAGTGGTTATTTGTGCCAGACCATGTTAGTGATTGTGTGCAGGCCCCCTTCACAGTCCATGTACCTCCCAAACACACACACACGTGATCTCTGTTATCTCTAATATGAATTTTTCACTCTGGCAATGTTTTCAGTACAGCTCTGAGACTGTGGTTTTGTGGTGCTCCTGCTGTGCTGGAAACACTTTCTGAGGCTGACCTACAGACCTTCCTCCTTGCACATTGTGCAGTCTTTATCCAGGATAAAGGTCCAGGAATTGTATGTAGAGTTTGACCACTGTCACCTGCTGCAACTTATCTAGGCTGTCAGCTGCAGGTTTTCTAAGGTTTTCAACCTATCTCATAGCTCTGCCTGGGTCTTCCCTGCTAACCGTTCTTGACTCGTCTCTGCTGTTTTCCAGCAGCAGCTTTGCCTCCTGCCCTGTGCTGGCTAGCATGTGGTTTTATGCCGTGCATAAAGACAAAGGGCTCTCACTGGAGTGCTTTACCTGACTGCTCTATCTATATGGCTAAGAGTCAACCTGCTGTGCCTTGTGTCTTACACTGGTATTCAGATTAGTATAAGCTGTAAACAGGAGAGCTGGATTCACATGAGTGCTTTTAGCTTTATTGGCATGTTAGTCCTACTCCAAACTGTACAATTTTGGGACTTACCCAGCTGCTTCCCGAGCTTCACCCTACACGCTTTTCAGTTCCATATTTCTGGTTTGAATTGTCCCATATCCCTATTCCTGTAGGCTCTTTGCTCTTCCCTATTCATATTTCACATTAAGAGGGTTAAAGATGTAAGTCATACTTGCCTTTGTTTTCCTGTGCTGTTTTTCTTACCACCTTCCTGCTCCCTTTTTGCTCTGCCTTTTTCTCCCTGCCCATTCGCCTTTACCCATGCTTACCTGCCTAGATCTACTTGAGAAACTCCTTTCTTATTACAACACTTCCGTCTGTCCCTGCCTTCTGCTGTCTGCTGGGAGTCCCATGATAGCCATATATGCAACTGAACAAAATAAATAAAATTTAAAAAGCAGCAGAGTTAGAGTGAAATTGGTCAAATGGCTCTTTGATGTGGATCAGAGTGCTGAATTTGCTGAGGCAGGTTTCTTAGAAGTCTGGATTTCAACTTTGTGTCCATTTAGCTATTTTATGCAACTGCCTGATGTTTCATTATTCAGTTACCTTCCATTTGGGAAGAAGCAATCTTTCTGCTATTTAATTACTTCAGGAAGCCCTGTGGTTCACTAATGTGAGCAGAATTCCCCAGCACTCTCAGTGCAAGCATACATACCTCTAACCACGTAATGGCCTGCGCACATGTGGGTACTGTTCAGAGAGTTCTGTGGTGGCATATCCCTGCGGAGACAGGCATTCCTGTGGGAGAGGTGACTGGAAATGCTAGATTCTTCTTAAAAATAATTTGGAGTGGAAGGAGGAAGAGAGTGAGGGGATTTTCATCAAAAATTGCACACAGTAATCTTCCAAAGTTGTTGGTTTTACCCCAGAATGTAACCAACCTTCTGTTCCCATCCAAGTGATTTTAAAATGAAACCCCTCCATTTTGCTGGTGAAAAGAATTGCTTTTTAGTAAAAATAAAATAAAATGTCGAAGCAAGGTTTTATTTGAATTATTAATGAATTTATTTATTATTGATGTCAATTTTAAATATTGATCAAAATAGTAATCACCCTTTTGAATCCTTGCATCTTTCCACTTCATACAGTTTTCATTCTGTACTGAATTTTAAAACAGAAAACTTCTAATAGTTTCACCAAGTTATGCTGGCATCCAAGACTGAAAGCTTATATAGCTGTGCAGGTCTGTTTCAGCTGACCTGAGTCAGTCCGTTCTGGGATGGAGGCAAGGAAGACTGTAGGTTTGCTTCCAGAAATAGTGTACAATAGGAACAAAGGCAGAAAGCCAGTTGAAACGTGCAGACTCTAGAGAAGCAGACCTACTCTGTATATTTTTATTATAGTGATATTGAGACTTCATATGATTTTCTAGAACCCCTGCTATTTCCGGGCCATTTTTGCATGTGCAAAAAATTAATACAGGACCCTAGTTCTGGTGAAGTTTGGTAGAGGTAAGAGTATTGAGATTGAAAGAATAAACTGCTTTGTGCTACTTCCCATGCTTGCCAATCCGTTCTCTCAAAAACATTGCAATAGATTTCTGAGCCAGCAAAGTTCTTGTTATGTAAATACTTCTCAGATCTAATCCTTTTTTAGTGTGTAATCCAGTATTAGGACTTTAAAGTTTGGGGAATTTCACAGTTTTGTAGTATTATGAAGGGATTTTCAAGGGTGTTTCACCTGTGAGTAGGCTAATAGGATGGTGATTAGCTTCTGCATCCTTTCTTGGGAATGTAGAAGATGCCAGCTCAAAGTTCATGTCCAAACCTGGAATAGCAGTGAGTTGGCCTTGATCATCCTCCCAGTCAACTCTGCTAGTCAGTAGACTGTTTGCTTTTCTTGAACTGAGTATATGTAGAAGATTGAATCAACACACAAGAGGAACAAGGAGCGTCTTGCCTCTAAATGTTAGGAAAATTCCTTTCAATGAAGTACTGCTTGATTTAAAATCAGAACTAGTTCTTAAGTTTCTCACAACCCACATAATTTTTCAATTCATTAGGCTCTTCTGGTCTATCTGTTGGTCTGTTGTGTTGGTTTTTTTATTATATTTTTTTTCTGCACCATCTCAGCCATAAAAATTGTTCCAGATGAAAGTCTTTTTTTCTCCATCAAAATTGGTCAAATCCCAAGAAAACTTTCTATGAACTGGCATATATACTGAAGAACTATTTTGTTGAAAAATTCGCAACACATCTAAATTGTGGGTTAGAAATTCCTCCATTTTAAGGCCCAAGTTAGCTTGCTCAGGAGTAAGAAAAAGGAGGTGAATCTTAGGGATGCCAAGGAAGGTGTGTTGTTTGGTTGTTTTGTTTTTACTATTCCAGAATGTCTAACTAAATCTTTATTTTAAAGCAGCTAGAATCATAGACTCATATATTTTGACTGGTATCCTGTATAATATAGGAAAGAAAAATGCTAATGCAAGGATTTTTTTTACTCAGATTTGGAGAGATAAATACCAGGAATATTAGATCCTTTCCTTGCTTTTGCTCCTTGGAATCAATTTGGAGGATTTTTTCAAGTGTAGATTTCATTTTCAAAAGTATTTGCCTTTTCTCTGCATTGTAAATATATGTATATTTGTTATATGCCACTGTTCTTATGCATGGTGCTGTGTAAGTCACTCTTTCCCCAGCGCTTCAACTCCCTGTCTTTGTAGAGTCACTGTCGCTGACAAGGCTTTGCAGTGCTGACTTCCGCAACATTTGTAAGCCCCTTATGTTCTATAGTGATGTTGCTAAATACAGCCCCAGATAGATGGGGAAGGGGTAGAGTTACTGAGGGGGGGGGTTTGGGGAAGGACATCAGACTTTGCCACTACTAGTGCCAGAGAGGCATGCACTGTCAATCACATGGTGATTTTGTGGCAGCATCTGTATATATTTGCCAATCAAGAGGGCAGCTGTTTTGGTACAAATATGTCATTCTGCATCATTGGGTTTTGCGCCCTGCTGTCCCTGTCTCTTGTGTTACCCACTCCTGGCTTTGTTACGCTTACTTCCATACTAGGTTACTTTCAAGTGCTCTGTGGCAGTTGTGCAGGGACATACAGCTTTGGAAGGAGTGCTGCTCTTTGGCAAAGAGCACTTCTACATCTGCGAGTGCTTTGTATTATCCCCTCTAGAAGAGGTCTACTGTACACGACACTGCTTGTCCAGGTGAGTCATTCTTTCCTCCCAGAGATCTGCTTGATTAACTACGGAATTGACACATGCAGCCCTAGATTTCTCACAGACTTTGGGGGATTTCAAAAACAATATTAGCACAGCAAGAAGTTTGCCATTTTTTCCATATTTGCAGAATTGTTTAACCTAATTCACTGTAGATGCTTGTCCATAGTCTTTGGAGGTACATTAAGGACTCCCAACTCCAACAGATGGAGATGGTGAGCAGTCTAACACGTTTCTTTTTTTTTTCAGTTCTTTTAAAGTGTTGTTAATGTTCCTTTCTGGCTGGCTCCCATCTTTTATTCATATGGAATAGTCGTTACAAGAGCCTTTCACTTCATTGTCTAATAAGTTTTTGCTTGTTTCTCCAAGACAGAGAGAATCATAATTAATATTTGGCACAATGCTATCATCTTTGACTCATGATTTATTGATACTGATCAATATTGAAAATGAGTCTGTTAGACTTAGCTCTTTGCTCATACTGTGTGTTCATGTGCAAAGCCCAGTGGGACAGTGAGTAACTCAATGTTTTTATTCCATGACTGTCTGTCTGCTCTGCATCCGATTCTTACTAAGTCCAATACCAGTCAATCTGATCAGGTGACTTACATATCGATTGGACTGAATCTGATAAAATGACTTGGGTTGATTTTTTTATGGGACTTGTTGTGGGATAGATTGTAGATATCAGTTGCAGTACATGTACATACCTAAAGTAATAATGAATTAAATGCTTAATTATTAGTTCCAATTAATAGCTGTTTATAGCAGCAGCATGTCCACATGATGCTTGTCTTTGACCCACCGAACTCCTTCCATTGCTACCTTTTAGACTTAACTGTGTGCAAAACATTGCTGTCTGCCTATTTGCATACGTTAAAATAATTCCAAATCTACCCTCAGCCTCCACAAGTTGTTGTTGTTTTTTTTTATTAAGTACTAGTACAGAATCTTCCTTCAGTATTTGCCTTTATCTTTGATTCATCTATACCCCAGTTGATCATGCTCTTAGTATTTTTATTCTTCTTTAGAAAGAGGGCTTGCCATGTTCACAAAGGTTTTTCTGATCTTCTTTGTTTGAAATTCATTTTTCTTATTTCTCCTTTTTTCACAGCATCAGTGATCCATTCATTTTCAACTTATGTCATAAAGATCATGCTGTGGGAGATCAGGTGTGTTCCCGTTACTTGTATCATGATATAAAAGAGATTCGTCTGATGCGCTTCCTTCTGCAGGTAGGAACTAACATGCCTGGTCATTTGAATTAAAGCTGCAGCAGCAGTAATGGCATGTAATTGAAAACTACTTACATAATTTTCACTAATTCTGCTGAGATTTCTTTCAGAAAAAAAACACCCTCACTGGAGTGGTTGGCCCATTAGTTGTTAGGCTGATAATGTTCTTTACAGTTCATCTCAATATTTTTGAAAATAAGTCTTGAAGTCCTGTTTTGATTGAAGATCTCAGTAAGTGTCTAATTTTTCAGTAATAGTTCCCATATACCAGTGGAGGTAGACATAAGTGGGCTACAAGTATGTGTCACTTACCTACTCCGGGCCTCTTGGAATAACTTGTGCATATGAGTCAGTATCTGAATCATAATGCAGCCTTTAGCTGTGTTACCCAGAACTTACTCATTACCAGTGGCTTGGTACCCTTTTAGCTTTGTCTGGTTTAGGTAAGCTTATGATGAGAATCACGGAAGAAGCGTAGGTAGAGCTCCTTGCAACATCAGAGCCTGTATTTTGCTTTAGAGCATTTTGGTACAGTCTAAAGAGTAATGCACAGGTATTGTTTGACAAAAATACAGTGTTTTGAAACAGCCATAAACAGGTACCTGTTCGTTTAGTCCATTTTTGGAAGGTAGTTCAACAGAAAAGTAGGAAATCGTTCAGAAAATTTGAAAACTGAGAGAATGGTGCTGATTAATGTCTTAAGTCGTGCAGTATGGCACTCATCCCTGTTTTATTTTATATTTAATTATGTATGCAAAATGGCCAATTTTAGTAGATCAGACCTGATTCAGGGCATGTTATGTCTTGGTGGTTAGGTCACTCTCCAAGCAGGTACAGGAATGTTAAATCTTGCTCTGAGTAACTGCATGAAGGTTATTTTCTTACATCATTGATGAGCAACCGGAGTAACAGAACTTTCACCTCTTCCTCCATTTTGTGAATAAATTCAGAGTTGCCAGTGGAGTCTTGCTTTCTTCTCATGTATTTGTATGCCTTTGGACTTTTTAAAATGTGAAATGGAAATGTTTTGTGTGACTTAAAGTGAAAAAATGGAGATGAGTAAAAGTAGTCATTGAATGAGCCTTGGACAAAAAAAGGGGTGGTGGGAGGGGGAGGATATAGGTGGTTCTATGTGTTTTGTTTTTTTTTTTTCAGTTGTGTTTTGTGTGTGGTTTTATTATTATCTGTTTCTATTAATGACCTGAAAATTCAGTCATCTGTAGCACTCTCAAATTCTTGCACCAGGACCCAATGCCAAAAATTGCTCTAAAAAAAAAAATAGTACAGAAAAAAGAAGAAAGCTAATTCTTTGTGCTTTCCCTAGAGGACAGGTGGATCAGTTGTTTAGGCAGCAGCAAAGCAGCAGAGAGCCGATGTCCTATTCGTGCACACAGCCAAGCTAAGAGCAACACACTGTGAAACCACACAGCCTGATTCTGTAATGGCCACACTTTGAGCAGACTTGGTTTGGAAAACCAAGCTTCAGATCCAGTGCTTCAAGCTGTTTATTGTCATAGCAGCTCTCACGTTGCCTTTCTGCTTTATACTTAATTTATGAAACGTGTATGGGCTGTTGCCATTTAGTTATCTTCTCAGGTTTGTATTACACCTGCCATGTTTGGACTGAAACTCACATCTGGGTTCCTAGACACTACGCATCATTTGTAGTTATACTTGACTGACTTTGGTGGGGCGGAAAAGGGACTGATCACTGAGTAAATTACAGGTTTATATGCAAATGCCCAACATAATGTGTGTGAGGACACGGTGGAAAAAGAGGCTGAAGGTTTCAATTTTGCTTATTTAAAGCCTCAGTAATAAATGTCAAACTTCCCTTACTCCTCCATTTCTAAACTAAAATTGTTTGGTTACTTCCATCGAGATCACTATTCATTGAGGAAGTAGCACATGTGCTGTTTGAAAGGGGCTCTTATTTAGCGTCTCCCCGTCATGTGATTGTCTTTCTCAACTATTTAGAAGTTAATGCTACTAGTCTAATGTTAATCACACTGAGATTTCAAGACAAAAATGCTTCAGAAGTGGCGTGAGGTGGTGGTTGATAAAACCAGTATCTGGAGCTTGGTTTTGCTTCGCAGGAGCATTTGCACTCTTGGTCATCCCAGTATGACCACTCCTACAGTTGGAGAAATTGGGAATATTAGGCTTATTTTGCTATGCTTCACACTTAATACCAAGTCAAGGCCCTTTTTTTTTTTTTTTTTTTTTTTTTTTTTTTAAAGGCCTTAAGAATTGGGCAGGCCATAGTGGACTCCTTGCAGCACTAGGATTAGCTCTGCAATTCTTCAAACTGTAAATGATTTCCCTTTCCAGGAGATCGCCTTGGAAATATTCTTCAAAAATGGCTACTCCAGATTTCTTGTATTCCATGACAACGACCGAAATAAGATATTTAAGAGGTAATCACTACTTCATAATATCATATGAACACCCAGGTTACACTCTTTGTCTATTGTCCCTGTTTATCCCAGCTTGAGATGTCTGTCTTTGTGCTGCCCCAGGGGCTCTTTCTTCAGTTCCAGCTCTTGTTCTTTAATGGATTAGACATAAAGCTATGAAAATTTCCTTTTGCTGACTTGTGAATTCTTTGGAGCATTATATAGCCATTGATTTATCAAGGGGACTAATGCATTTGTAAAGCTCTCCTAGCACCCAGCGGTGTGTTGTGGTGTACGTCCCTGCATCCCAGGGAATTGCAATCTCACTGAGATTAGAAAGCTGCCTCTGCCTCACTTTACGGTACTGTGGGAAAGAAGGCTTCTTCCTTCTTTCTTCCAACACACAAAGTACCATTAGATGTTTTAGGAATAAACTGATTTTGTATCAGTATTTTGTAGTCTGACTCTGATTTTGTATCCTTAGTGTGGATAAGTGGTAAATTTTAACAATAGTGGTAAATTTTAACAATAGAATTTTCATATAGGAAAGACTTTTTTTTCCTTACGTGCTTTTTTTTTGATGGAATTTGTCTGTAAGAATACAAAGTGATATACACTTTTTCTTGCTTTTTTTTCCCCTTCACTGCAGTTTGGGCCATTACATTAGATTCACTTTCACTGTTCTTTATGCAGGAAAAATACCTCAGTATGTAGTATTTCCTTTGGTAAATTCTGTAGCTTGGACTGAGAACTGTTACTGTTAATTTCTAAGTAATCATAGAATTTCCATGTGCTCCTGAAATCACTGAACAGTTTCTAATGGAGAATTGCTTAAAAAGCCGATAAAGATTTATCCACTTTTCCTTTCTAAACAGGCTGCCTAGTGTGGCTACTTAGAATTACCAGATCCTGCTCCAGAGCCAGCTGCTTTGTTCAGTGCTTACCTTTGCTGTCTCTTAGCTCTGAGATGCATCTCTTGAGGTTGTCTTGCTGAGACAGTTGAGGATAATGTTTTCATCCTCAGCTGACTGTCTTGCCCCTTGGCTGCAGGTACCAAACCTATGTATCTCAGGGGTTTTATATCTGATACAATAAACCCCCAGCGACGGTAAACAGGAATGACTGAGACATGAGTTGGTATTCCTTTCTGTTTTTTTTTGCCAAGAGGCTGGTAAATGTCTGAGAGGGTTCTCTTTCTCTGGGTTTAATTAATACCATCTTACACCACCTGATCATAAGGTATAGCCCTGTATATCAATTCAGGGCCCTATCTGGGAAACAAACTTTTTATGTAGCCTATAGGCACTTCATTAACATTACATGTATGCTTTTGCTGTATTGTCTCACAGCTTTGTTCTGGGTAGGTGAAATACTGTGACATCCTTCAGGAGGAAAGTTGCTGTTAGAATATGACATTATTTAATAGATTATATGCATATATAATTTTATATACATATGTAATGTGTAAAGATAACTGTTTAAATGATTGTAATGTTATCTTTCATATCTCTGTAGATTTTGCTCTTTCCAACCTGCTTTGAAGTCAAAGGGGGTAACAGAAGACTCCCTGAATATAAGGTAAAACCCAGGGAACATTGGATAACAGTAGATAACAAATGCAACTGTGTGAATAAGTCTTACCTTAAAAAAATGCATCTAGAAACTTACATGTTTGTTCCCCCTATTTTAAAGACTGAAATGTGTCCCCAGAATTCTGAAAAGCATTCCAACGTACAGCATCCACAATATGACGGCAAGAGGAATGGGCTAAGTAGCTGACTGTGCATATTTAATAATTATTACCTCCTTAATATGACTTTATTGGTGAAGTCTACACAGATGGTTACTGTGGGAAAGAGAGTCAGTGTGGTGAGGTTAGAGAGGTAATCCATAATGTTTTTACATAATGGCCTCTTTATTGCATGTTTAGAGCAGACAGTGACTGATGTGCACACAGACGTTTTGGCATGTTATAGTAATTGTGCAGTGGAGATTCCAACTTGATGTCCCTCCGTTTTACCACTGCAGGAAAAGAAAGCTTTCTTCTAATGGGAGGTGACAGAGCATGTTCTGTGCTGACCTTGAGTTACTCAGTTTTAGAGACTATTCAGATCTGGTTCTAAAACTGGGTATCTTTAAATGAAGAGAACTGCAGAAAAATGGAGGAGGACAGCTTTTTTATTAGTTTTCGCTGGATTGTATGGGATGTGGCCTGTGGAGCGCTTGGTAGATTTCAGGGATCTTCATCTTTTAATCTCCATTGCTCTTGGTTATCCTTCGCAGTGGAATTGGGCGTAAGGAGTAAAGGGAAACTGAGCTCCTTTGAGGGGCTGGGTATTATGTTCTTTAACTTGTTCATCTTGTCCTTCTCATCCTGACATGTCTTCAGGCAGGAACGGCACAGGTCTTTCTCTTGTACTAAGTAAAGCGTTTCTATGCATTTGATGGGGTCGACACACTCTTCTTTTTTTATTGAATGAGGGAAAGGGTTTCTTTCTGCATTCAGTTTCTTGAGCTTGGGGAGCTTTCTCACACTGTTCGGGATGGTGGTCAGTAAGTTGTCAAAGAGACCTAATTCCTTAAGTTCCTGCAGGGCCCCAAGGCTGGTGGGGATGCATTCAAGACAGTTCAAGCCAAGGTTGAGAAAGCGAAGGTTCTTGAGAAGGTTCAACTCCTCTGGCAGACTTTTAGTTGTCAGCTTGTTATTACAAATATTCAGGTAGAAAAGGTTCTGTAGTGTACCTATTGTCTTGGGCAGCTCTTCGAGCTGATTACTGTGCAGGTCCAGCCAGCGCAGTTTCTGGAACTTCTCGATGCTGTTTGGGATCTTTTTTAGCATGTTTCTGCTCAAATCAAGCTCATCCACATCAGCCAGTTTCAGAATGCACTTGGGAAAGGTGGTGATACCCATCTTGCTTAAGTCAAGACGGCGCCCTCCATCATAAGAGATTTTGATGGAATTTTTGGCAATTTTCAAGGTAATTTTTTTCCCTTTTGGTCCTTTTGCTTTCCCCTTGGCCATATTTCTTCAGAGAGGGAAACACACCAGAATCTGGATGAAGTGTGGGAATCCCAGCAAAGCCTTTGAAACCAGTGGCTGTGACTTCCTAAATAAAAACAAAATAATGACTTAGTCATGAATTAACATGTGACCACAAGACTCTTCAGAAGTTGTTTTTTTTTTAAGGGTCAGGACTTTTCAGCCCCGGGGCTGCAGCTCTAAAAGGTTTTCCTGAAAGAAGTATTTTGAGTAGGTAAAATTCTAATTATTAAAAATGTTATCTTATTGCATCATAACACTTGCATTGCACTATACAGCAATATAAGTATTACAAGATGAAATTAGAAATATTTTAAGTGGGCGAAACTTGCTGTCTTTCATCCCTAGGTTCAGGTTTGAGCCTAGCACGTAATGAAACTGAACAAAATGTGTTGTTATCCATTCACTGTTTTTGAGGACCTGGCTGAAATGTACGGGTCTCAATTCAGCCCTTGAGGACTGCATTAGAAGAAGCCATCCAAAATTGTACTTATTCTACCAGACCAATGGGTTGCCTTCTTTTCAGGTCTGGCCTCTGAGGATGGGTTGGTTAAACGTCCTGTGTAATGGACCTGAGACTTGAAAACTGAAATGTTTAGAATGAATGATTAAAGGTTTTTGTTTGTTTGTTTGTTTTTCTGCAACTGGGACCTCAGAAACCTAGTGGGCTCCCAGGTTTGCCAGGGCTGCTTGCAGTTCACACATTTTCTGCAGGGCAGACTGAACAGGGAGGGGTCAGTGTCTGTGCTGCTTTATGATATGTTAAACAAGACCTCAGTCAGTGTCTCTGTGCTCTCAAGGACAAACTGTGGATATTCTAACCTTGTCTTTCCACACATGCAGTGGGATAGATGGACTCCTGTGGTGATGGTGCCCTGCCCTCAAAAAATATATGTAGGTGTTCTGGTCAGAATTCTGGTTATTACTGATGCTAAGCACATGCTATGTGCTTTGAATTGAGGCCTGCATGAGTAGTAGTCCACTGTAGTCTTATGGTTGGTGATCTGTCTGTATAATTGAAGGTCATCAAATACAGCCAATAGTTAGAGCTAGTGACAAAAGATCCCCTAGAAATGGATGACAATGTCTCTATCAGCCAGAGAGCTGAGAGGAGCATGGGTTAAACTGGCTAATCATAGGGATGGTCTGGGTGCTCTGACATTTAGTTGTGAAGAGACAAATCACAGCTTTGATGAATGATTGCAACAAAATATGGATTTGTCTACAATACATTTCCATATTAGAAAGACTTCATTACAAACCCTTCAGGCTTTTTGGCTACTCATTAATCATGTGCAAATACATGATGGGGAAGCTGAGGCTACAACTATGGTATTCAGCTCCTTTCAATTACATGCCATAGCCAAAAATGATGCAAAAACAAGGGACATCTCTGCCAGTTACTATTTGTCCTCCTGGGAGCTCTGTAATGAGGCAAGTGCTTCTAGAAGCATCACAGTGGGGTCGGTCTTGCCCTGAGGGTATGTTCCAAAATTGAATCTTTCTGTTATTTATTTATAAAAAGACTTAAACACAGTTAAATCTTTTACACCCACGTTTCTGTCTCTCATCAGTAATTACGGGGTTATACTACTGTTATATCTCAAGGCCTCTCACCTTTTGCTATGTTTAATCTTACAGTGCTCCAAGGGCAGTATCTATGCTATTCCTTCCATAGTGTAGACTGGGAACTGAAGCACAGAAATACTCTACTATGGAAAATTATGCACTTCTCCATCTTTGTGGATGTTAGCTTAAATAATTTGACCAGGATTGTGCAGGAAGTTCTGGAGACCAAAACAATAGGTTGTTTTAATCACAATTCTCATATTTTAAGGAGTTGATGGAAAAAGATCTTCAGGTTAACTGCCTTACACTTTGGCAAGAAATACATAATTTTTTTCTAAATTCAAAATGATTATCTTTTTAAATGTTTTTTAAAACATCTTTAAAACTCTCAGAAAACATTTTGTTCAGTTTCTATTGATTTTTTTTGTAACTTTTCATTGAAAATCCAGCGGAAGGGGATGGGAGGATTGCTCTCCTTGATCCCAAACAGTTTAATTTAAATAGATAAATAAAATCAGCCTTTTGCGCAGCTCTCTTAGTGCTGGTTCCCAGTCCCGGTATTACTCTGTGCTGTGTGTACCTGTGAACACTAGAGGGAGTCTGGTGCAGAAGATTGAATGCTGAAGGTAGGAGGCTGGTAAGAAGTAGCAGTACAATTTAACCTTTTGGGTACTTCTCTGTCAATGACCCTTTGCTGACTTGTTATAAAATTTGAACCTAGGCCCTTCAGGCTGTTAGAAATCCAGACAGATTATTAATTTTCCTGAAGACAGATCACTTAGTATGATGCATGGCATAATGCCCCAGACTTTAAAATGATTTAACTACTTGGGTCATGTCTCTTTTAGTTGGATTTTTAAAAATCCTACCTTGGACCTCTAAGGTGTACTGATCAGGAAAACATGTGTCCCTGCAGTGTGCTGACACTTTCTAAGGGCTATTTCCTTTGGGTTAAAAGTAGTATTCAGGTTTCAAATGTATTAAAAAAAAAAAAAAAAGTTATTTTCATTCCTGGAGACAGGGATTAGCATTAGAGTTCGCAGGAACACTGCAGCGCACCAGACAGCTTGAAGGGTATGAATAGCTCTCTTGTCTCTGCATGCTTGTAAACTAATTATCAGTGTTTCGCAGGGCTGTAGCTGGAGATAATGGAGCTTACTTAGCTGTGTCTCATTTTCTTTAGCTCCACATAAGAAGGCTCCAGTTCTGTAGCCACTGGTATTAAAAATTCAGGAATTGCAGGAGCCCTCCTTGCTGTAAATTTTAATTATGCCTGTTCAATCTCATGCTCACAGTGCATCTTTGGTGCTAGCAGAGGGAAAGGTACATGTGTGCCCCACTGCCTAAGAAATGGTGGTGCCAAGAGGAAACTCTATTTGTAGTTTTCTCTAGACTCTGACACTCCGAGCTGCTGGCAGGCCTTTGCCCAAGGATGAGGGTGCTGCATTTCTAGGTTGATAAGGTTTTGGTAAAGAAGATCTTGACTGGGAAACTCTTTCCCTTTATATCCATACCTGGCAAAGTCTTCGGTCTGGATTGGACTTTTAAAAGTCTAGAGCTTTAGGAATGTTTCACAGGTCCAGAGCTTTGAGGCTGACCTGACAGAGAAACTACGAGAAAATCTACGTCTATTGTATCACACTGCCTGTGGTGCTTTGTGTTGCTGGGAACAGACCTTGAGCGTCAGGACTAGGGCTGTGAGCCTAGGGCTGTGAGGCAAGGAAGGCTTGCACAGGGCCCTGCCATGACCCACTGTAGCTTAGGCCTGCCCTAAGAAGGAGATCCAGTGCTGGAAGAATACAGATTAGGACCCTGGTACACAATCTTCCGCCTGAAACTTTCTCTTTCCTTTCTCAGCCTAGTGCTGGCAGGAGGAGACAGGCCTTCTGTCCGTGACACTGGGTGTTTCAAGATCTCCTCTGTGGTTCTCCCTGTTCTCTTCCTCCCCTAGGTTGCTGCTTCCTACTTCACTGCACCCAAAGCTGAACAGAACCATCCTGATCCCTTCTTAAACTAGCTTGTGAAGAAAGTTTTCTCTCTCTCCCCTCACTCTGGAAGTCTGCATGTTGCAGAGTGGGCTTGCCTGGTCCAGCGGCACTGCTCTGGGATCAGGAGGTCAGCGAGGTGACGTGTTCCAGCTCTATGGAGATACTTCCGTGTACAAATTAAAACCTGCATTCATACAGTGAATGATTTTGCATGAAGCCAAGCAGTTCCAACCAGGGGAGGATTTTATTTCCTTGCTTACGAGCCTGTTACCACTTCTTTGTTGTTGGATACGACCTATTGTGGAAGAGATTAATTCACTGACTATCTTAGATGTAGTCTCTTGTTAACAGGCTGTTTTAGACTAAATCCTACCATGAACAAATAGATAATAAGGGATTTCTTTCTTTCTTACTTTTCTAGATGACTTCAGAGCCACTGTGCTATCACACAGTGCAAGGTCACTTATAAAACCAATGCCCACCAAGGATAAACAAAAATATTCTCATCTCAGCAATTCTGTCAGGCTGCCCCCCTGCACGAGGTCTTACCGGCTAGCAGCTAGGAGGACTTTAAAAGCCAAGGTACAGATGTCACAAGCTGATAGTATTTTTCAGTAGTGTGGGATGAGCCTTCATGTTCTGTTACCGTGCAGTTGTCCTCTGGTCTGCTCTTCCTTGAGTAATGAGTCAGTCTTTCAGCTTGTAAAACAGGAGAGCGCAGGACAATTTCCTTTCAGAGGCCTGTAAATACTGAATCGTACTTCCTTGAAGGAAAATGGCAGCCCTTCAAGGAACTGTTGTGTATGTGAGTGTTGAGGGGAAGAGAGTGGTAAAAAGGACTTCCCCAGCTACAGTGCCTCTATTCAATTCTCTGTCCACAGCCTGTGAAACTTTTGTTCCTAAGCAACAGCAGTGCCAGGTCCTTGGAGATCATTAGCATAATGTTTGGTTCCAGCATGCAAGTTCAAGCTGGAGGGAAAAGAGCTGAACTGCATGTAGTGCCTGGAAATGTTAGATTTCAAATTATGCAGAAAGGAAAAGCATCTGGACCTGGTTAGAGGCTGTTCATCAGCTTTGTTGCCCTAGCTGTCCATTTTAGTCATTTGGCTATTTCATTTTACTTGGCTATAGCACAGTGTGAAATGCCTGCATGTTTATGTTTGAACTCACAACGTTTGTGATACCATCCTTAGGACATGCCAGACTGCATAGATACAGACTAGGAGGAGGTTTGTCCAGCAGTGCAGCAAAGAGAGGCTATGAGCTGCAGTTTATGTTCGTCTATTTGGGACCCTTCAAAAATGCAGCTGTTGAAACAATTTCCTCTTGTGCCATGTGAATTTACTAGATTTTGTCTTTGTGGCTGCAGCTACCAAGCTCTTGCTTTTAGTAACTGGTTGCAATAATTTCAAAATATCTGGAGAAAAAGAATTATTGAAGAGAAATGGGCTTGTGTACCACCCATGGCCAAGAAGTACACAGAAATGATTTTCTCAGTGTCCTACAGAAATGCCTATTGTTCTCAACTGTAGAGAAGAAATGGTGTGGTCCTACTGTAATATCTCTGTTCTTGTAGCACAGAGCAAGAATACACAGAAGGTAAACTGGTACAATCAGATAAAGAGGGCCCTGCACCTTTGTTCAAAAGTAAACTAACCCAAGACTTCTGAGATTTGAGAGACTGGATTGCTTCACAGGGAAAGATGGTGTTAGAATAGAATAGTTTAGTTGGAAGGGACCTACAGAGATCATCAGTCCAACTGACAGACCACTAAAGGGCTAACTAAAAGTTAATGATGTTATTAAGGGCACTATCCAAATGCCTCTCAAACACTGACAGGCATGGGGCATCAACCACCTTGCTTGGAAGCCTGTTCCAGTGTTTGACAACCCTCACAGTAAAGAAATATTTCTTAATATCTAGTCCCTGTTAACCTCTGATTACTTTGTTTAATAATAAGGCTTGGACCTAAAATGTGGTTTGCCATGAAGGAGATTTTCCTCATAATATTTTTCCTAATTACCAGACATTCTTTAAGGAAGCTGGGTTTTAGGAGAGCCTTGGCTCTGGGCACTGTTTTGTGGACTTCAAAAGTCTTGAGGATGGAAGACAAAAAGAAAATGAAAGTAGCATCGGGAAATCTAAGACCCCAATGAAGTTTATTAGAATTTTAGTTTTAATTTCAGTGGGGGCAAAATCTTATCCTTTGAGATTATTTTATCCTTTGAGATTGTCTCTTCTGCAGTGACTCTTCAAATGGGTTGAGGTTCACCTGTCTCTAGCAAATGGAGGGCTCTTGCTATCACAAGAGTGAGATCATAGTCTGATGTTAATGGAAAAAAGGGATTAATAAATCACTTACGCATACTGTAGCCAATGATCATCATTAGTACATATGCTTATATTGTGCTATGGCTAGTGCCCTACAAATACCTTATAGATTTAGATATGAGTGGATACGTGAGTACTTCTGTTGGGTTCACATAACTTCACTTTCTCTTGAAGTTTAGTTATTTACATTTAAGAAGCACTTTTCCTATTTCTTTTTCAAACCAGACTTTCGTTTATTTATTTCTAAATGCACTTACGGTGGTTGGATAGCTGTTGTGGTTGGATAGCTGTTGATCTACTTCGAGCTTTTGCTGAGCTTCACCTAACGCAATTAATGGATGGGACCACTGGGAGTTGACAAAGGAGATCTTGGGAGTTGGAGGGGGAGCATCCTGTCTGGACCCTTGAGACCCAGAAGGGTGGCTCTTTCAGGGAGGATGACTACACTTAGCCTTGTGTGCTTTTATGAGGTGTTGAACACATCTGCCTCTCTGTTATATAGAAGCTTCCACTGAGAGACATTTGTTTTGGCTCTTGCAGAGTCCTTATTAGTGGGCTAGGGTGTGTGACAAACTAAAATAATAGTTCAGGAGGGGTTGTTTACAAGAATTTACTACTGCACATTCAGTAAAACTGTAATGATCATAGACGATGATGGTGTTTTATTTAGGTCTTTGAGGCTGCTTTAAGACTAGCTTTGTAAACTTCTAGTGTGATCCAGTACAGAGCACAAGAATGCAAAATAACAGCTAGTTATTCCTGTAGCAGTTTTATAATCTATGGCTGAACTGATTGCTTTAAGCTTCAGGAAGTTAGTAACTTCGTCTCTGAACAGACACCTTAGGGTTAGTGTAGAGCTATATACTCAAAGGGAAAAGCATCTTCTACCACCAGTTATGTCATATCATGCCATTAACCCTGTTTACTTTGGCAGGTCAAAAGTTTCTTTAATCCAGAAGCTGTCACTTGACTCAGTTTGGTCTCTTGCAGTAGACATGAGCAAATTTGTAGTCTTCAGATACTGACATACCTGGTTCAGTGTAGTTGAAATGTTACTTCTGTTTGCACAGACCTTTGACTCTTTCACCTTTTCAAGTGAATTTCTCTGTTTAGTATCTGCCTTCGTCTGGTTTGTTTTTATTTAAAGTTTCAGTAAAAGTTGCTCTGTATTTTGAGAACAAAGAAAGGGCAGGAAAAAAAACTATTTACTCTTGTTTTGCTTTTGTTTTGTTTTTAAAAATTTTAAAAAAGACTCCACTCTACTTTATCAGAACTACATCCATTTAAAAGTGCTTTATACACAAAGAATATCTTTCATATGGAGACTGAGACACCTTTGTTTTCAAGGCACTGTTTTCAAAAAGCATCAGAAAGATACGAGCTTTCAAGAACAAGGCTTCAGAATACAGACAGCCTTAGTGGTACCTGTCACTAGTATGCTAGCTCTGCAGTGGGATGCAAATGAGATCACTGAGAGTTCAGCAGGATGGCTTGTCTCAGAACAGCTGAGAAGGTTACTGTCCCCCACTGTCTCTCTGCTTCTGCTGCAGGGTTGCTTTCTCTCCCTGTTAGTCAGCTTCTAAATTTTTTCAGCTTACTATTTGTCATTACTGCCACCATTTGCGGTGATATCTTAAGGCAAACAGAAATCATCTTCCACACCACTACCATAATTTCTCTTTTTCTCTATTAAATATCATACTTCAGGTGGTGCTTCATTCAGGAGCAGGCTGGTAAGTAGCTTAGCCCTCCTTGTATAGGTACAGAGAGTGACTGCCAGTGACAATCTCACCAGTCATCTGAAGCTGGCCAGCCATGTTCTGGCCAGACAGAAACTTGCCACCTACTGAAAGCAGTAATAAAACTTTGATCCTGCAGCACTAACCTATTGACACTCTGATTTTGGAATGATTTGGTCAATGCTGAAACCTCAGTATTCCTTAGTGTTGGTGTTCTCTTGTTTCCATGGGATGATAGCAGGGGCTCAAGGAGCACAAGCATTAATGTATTGACTTTCTCTTATTGTTCTGAAGCAATTATTTCAATCAAATGTCTGTTCCATACAGGAAACACTCAGGAGGGGAAAAGACAATGCTCCAAAAGTGGCAGGTAAACTAAATCTTGGCTCCACGTGGTTAAGCAAAGAATTTCATCACCTGTGTGTCCACCCACAGTTATATATGTGTGTGTGTGTGTGCATGCACGCGTGCACTTCCACGCGTAAGCTGCTCTCTCACTGCTGGAGGTGAGGTTATTGGCAAGAGGAGAAAAGAATTTACATCTGGTTATTGCAGGGATTTTGTTCCTGCTGTGAAACATATGGTGTGACTGGCAGATTGTGTGATCTTACACACATTTTAAAGCAGAGACCAAAGAGAGCCACCTAGTCAAATTATTATTCACAGATCTGTACATCTAAATCAATGCACCTCTCTTGATTTCATAGATTTTATACTGAGCTGAGAGATGCATTCACTTTCCTCTACCCCTGATCTTGGTGGCCCAAGACACGTCGAAGAAATCTATACCCTCTTATTTATATGTAGCACTTTGTGCAGCCTTTCTGTACAGGCAGTTGTCAAGGATTTTCCAATGTACAGATTGCATGCATTTGGCTCTTTTAAATTGCGAAAAAGTTCTGTTATGCAAATACAGCATAAAAGCACTGGGTGATTATAGATGAATGCAAATGGCCTGTCTGAAGAAGAGCCAGAAAGAAGACTCAGATTCTGTTGAATGGACTGTTGTAAAAGAGCTATTGCACTGGTCTGCATGGCAGTGGGTGATTGATTACACTATTTATAATTTTTGTCCTGGTGGACAAGGGAACCACAGAGCTCTGAGGCTGCTTTTCAGGCATGTTTTTCATGGCTGGAGTTAGGAGATTTTAATGTCTGTTTCCTTTCCCTGGCAGAAGAGGGAGATCAGCAACTTTGATTATCTCATGTACCTGAACACACTTGCTGGCCGCAGCTACAATGATTACATGCAGTATCCTGTGTTTCCATGGGTCCTTGCTGACTATCACTCCCAGGTCAGTGCATGCCGCTTAACAGCATTCTGTACTTTCTGTGATAGCAACCATGTAAAGGTTTGTTTTGTGATACCACTGAAGCAGAGTGGCCTAAACCAAGGGTTCAAAGTTTGAGACAGTTAAGTTGAACTGTATTGATTCTTTTGTTGAACTGTATTGATTCTTTATAGATTAGTGTTCTCTTCAAGTTAGCATGCTGAGGTGAGGTTCTGCCTTAGTAAGGTGGATAAGCATCTGTCAAATGCATACCTAAGGAATAAGGAAAGATTGCACTGGCTTAGCAAGTAGGCAGGGGCAGGCCTGTAACCTCTTGGCAAGGAGGTCTGGACAGTAAAGTCCTTGAGAACAATCCTTGCAGTCATTGAAAGCAGTCCTTGAGACCTTCCAGGTCCTTTATTCGGGACCTACTGTGTCCTTTATTTATGAAGCACCTTGTACATGCTGTCCTTTCAGAGGCACATGTTGCCATTCTGTTTCCAAGTCCCTTCCCAGTTCTGAAGATGACTATTTCTGCACTGAATCTGTGGCAGCCTTGTATATGTGAAACTTTGAACACAACTTTACCACTGACCAATGACACAGAGTTGGTCATAATGCCTGAGTCTGCATTCTAAAAATTCCCATCTTTGCTGTTTTTGCTTTTCAGACTCTGAACCTTAGTAATCCTCATACGTTTCGGGACCTGTCAAAGCCCATGGGAGCACAGACTACAGAGAGGAAACAAAAGTTCATCCAGCGCTACAATGAGGTGGAGAAGAGTGAAGGTGAAGGTTTTAGGAACCTAACAGGCAGTAGAGGCTTTAAGTCTCCTCAGGCCTTTGGGGATACTGTTGAATCCCTTGGAAAAGACACCCAAAGTCTTTCCACAGCTGTAGCTAAGGGAAACATCATGCCAGGGAGATCCTCTTGCTTTTGGTTACAAAGTGGTTGAGGATTGAAAGAGAAATGACTCCCTTGCATGCATTTCCTTCTTATGTGCCTTCTACTGCTGTGTTCTCTCCTCTTCACCTGGGCAGGAAGAGATGCAACAGCAAAAAGCAATGTTCCTCAGAAAAGGCTGTTCTTGTAGGTAAGCTGCGTGCAGCAGTCTTTGTTAGCCAAACTGTATGTAGAAGACTGCTGCACGCAGCTTAGCTAGGAGCTACATTAAGAAAAGGAAACAGCATTGAGCTGTTTGACCTCTAGATATCAAGACTTTTTTATTACTAATGGAGAAGAGGATGGTCTGGCAAGATAAAGGTCTGATTTTTCAGAAAATGAATGTGGAAGGGAAGAAAAAAGAATATACAGACATGGTAGTAACTGCACATTCAATGCAGATATGAAAGGTGTGCTTTTGCACGTCTTTGAACACGTCTGCCTTAAAGACTTACTGTGCTGTAGTAACTAGATGTTATGAACTTGAGATGCTGGAATTTAGCACTGAAATCTGATTTGTGTCAAATTTCCAGGAGACCTGTCAGCCCAGTGTCATTACTGTACGCACTATTCATCAGCAATTATAGTGGCATCTTACCTGGTCCGATTGGAGCCATTTACACAGACCTTCTGTTCTCTGCAGGTAAGGGGACAAGATAGCTTCCCTCCTACACCTCGTTATGGAGCCCACTGCATTGTCTGTGCAGTGAAGAGGGATTCATTCTCTTGACATTTTTTTGTATGCTCTCTGTGGACTTTGGGCTAACTGAAGGCTCTATGTTGTGTCTGTTGATTTCAGCAGAAAAATTTTAATAGGAGTAGAACTGATGTCTGATTTTTTTTTATTTTTTTTTCTTCCCTGAGGGGGAGGGATTATTTAGTTTTTGTTCTATGGTGCATTTTGTGAGAGCTGAGCATGTAAACACCAAGATAATGTTTTACTACCACTCTGAGTGTTAGCTTCTGACTTTGGGGTAGATGCGCTTAGAATATCTGCTGTTGAAGTCTCAAGAGCTCATGCAGTAATGTGTCTATTGGCAAGCTCTTGGAGATGACTGTGCTAATGTGAAGAGCATCCCTAGGCTGGATGGGGACCTGTAGGTTCTGGTGGGTTGGGAGCATGAGGACTCTGGGGCACGACAGGGAGGCATGGGCTTGGCTCTCTGAGGGTGGGGTGAGACTAGGTCCAGTGCCCTAGAAGGAGTATTTTGATTTTGCTTGTTCTGAACTTGGCACCATTTTGTTGGTGCTGAAAGGACTCTCCATGGAATTGAATTTCGCAGAAACTGAGCCTCGTGTTTACCTTTCCTAGCCAGTCAGCATAGAGGGACACCAAATTACCTGTCTGCCCTTTTCAAGCGGTTGGCGACACACAAGCAATGCTCTGCTGTTGTGCTGGTCTCTTTCTTTATTTTTTTTTTAATGGACTAGTATAAATAAAGCACTGTGCTAATTAAGTAATGAGCCCTATGGTATCAGCTGTTACCAGCAGTAGATGATGGGTTAGTGAACTACCTGAGGCAATACTTGCCATTGCATTCTGTGAGCCATATGTTAGCTGCAGTCACGAATGCCTGTGGAGCAGCTATTTCTTTCAGTAAATGATAATGGCTGCCGTGTCTCACTGGCACACTTTTATGCATAACGTGCCCCTAGACTGAGTACCTGCTTTGTGTTTATGTCTGTGTGATTAGCAGGTAACTGGTATTTCATGTGGATGTACATATTCGAACACTGCTGAGATCTGAAGAACTTGAAATTTTGTCTGGATGTGGATTCACTAAACTGCTGAACTTTCATTCTCATTCCTTTGCTCTTTTGTTGCTGCATGTTCAGCTGAGCTTGTTGCTGTCATTTCTCCTGCCTGACTGGTCCTACTGTGGTTTAGGAGTTGCAAAGTGTGAGATGCAGTCAGGCAAACAGCAGATCTGCAACTCTGATATTCAGTCAAGAACAGATTGGAGAAGAACTCCCGAAGTTAAGACCTTGGAAAGGTGCTGACTTGGGAAATGCGAAAGATTCTCAGCATCTTAAAAAGTGGAAAAGCCATGCTTATAACCCTAAACCGGCTGTCTGAATGCACATGACAAAAAAAAAAATGATGTTGCATAACATCCTGTTTCTCACATCAGATATGTAATTTACACCTGGCCAAAGAAGGCGGCAGTGAGGAAGCAATACCCCTCTACTAAGGCATTCCATACAGGAATTTACAAAGCCTTATTATTTCACATTTTATTTAAATGTGTTGAGATCTGATTCTGGAGGAAGGCGTGTATGTGCTTTGCATATTGTACTGGAATGGATCAAAGATTCTCTCATCAGATGGGTATTTGGATGATACCTCCTATTTCATTGGATTCCTTCACCTACCCTTAGGTACCTCATAGAAATCCTTTCAGGAATAGGTTTCTGTGCTTAGTATCTCTGTTGGAAAGGCATTCTAGGACTTCATGCTCCTAATGATTTGTACCACTTGCTTGTGGTTTACCTTGTATTTTATTCCCTTTTGTTCTTATCCCACTGTTGCGTTTCAGCTAGCAGGCTATTCTTCCTTCCTGGTGTTTGCCTCTCTGAGGTACTTGCAGAGAACAGGGTTCTTACTCTTCATTGTGTCATTGACTCTGGAGCTGTCATTTAAGCACTGCCTATAGGCAATTGCTTCTCAGCATCTCTGAGGGTATGGTAAGTCTTTGCACTTTGTAAACATCTTTTAGAAACACTTTGTCTTTGGGTTTAAAACACAAACAAGACTCAGTGCTGATTAGTTTTATAAACATGGGGAGTTCTAACTCCCCTCTAGAGATCACTTTGACCAGCTGCCTTTTATATACCCTGCTGAACCATAGTTTTAAAAAGCATGTTTTTTACCAGTATTCCTGATCCGTAGTAGAAGGCCTCTACTGAAAGGAAAGAAACAGACTTACTGTATGTAGCTATACAAAAGCTGTAAGAGTTTGTTGAATTGGAATCTAAAGGCATAAAGCAATTCTTGATTCTGTTTTTTTTTCCTTTCAGTGTAGTGTTTGCATTCATAGAGAGAGAAAACTCATTAATTCTGATATAAATATATGCAAATAAATTTATTAATATAGGAAATGGGAAAATCAGTTATTGCTTCCTTTATAAATAATACAGGCTTAAGTTTTAAAGATATTACTTTTCCCTAAAATGAATTAGACAGCCAGGGAAAAAATCACATTTTTTCGTGGTGGTAATATCTTTAACCAGATTTGTCGCGCTAACAGCATTTCCTATGTATATATTATTTTTATTTAATACAGGTAATCTTTTTATTACAAATCATATTGTTTCTCAGGAGATTACCATCAGCTCTCATAAAAGCTGCAAAAAAAGATGAAAAAGCATCAATCACCACCAGACACAGTGTGCTGTGTGCAGATTAAATATACAAAGCCCTTTAATATGCTTCAATGAGATACTTGTTAACTGTTGATTTATTTATAGTGCTTCTTCTACTCCGTTTTAATTTCAATTTGAATTTGACTCCAAGGGTCCCTCTCTAATAATGATCAAGAGCAAGATGACCTTGTGCATCAAATTAACTCCAGCTAGGCTTACTCGTGATTTTAGCCACTTTTTCACTCAGTCCCTTGAGTGGGTTTGGGAAGGCTTCACAGTTGTCAGTGGGATAAGGAAGAAGGACATAAAATGCAAGGAGGTGTACAAGAATTATGCTGTCATTTTGAGATAAAGCAGGACCAAAAGTCCTGTCAGAGTTTATCTCAGGGGAAACAGAGACGAGGTCTTTACGTCTGGACTGTCCTAGCTTTTGGTTGGAGTCTGTCTCAAAAGACAAGCAAGGAGATGTGTCTGGTTTATTGATTTCTGTGTTTTGTTTGCTTATCTGTGAGGGTAGTTTCTTCTTAGCAAAAGATAAGGCAAAAGTTACTTCTTGACCTGCAGTTCGCAGACTTAAGAGATTGTAGACTTTAGTTTTGTCATTTTACATCATTTAAAAAGTCAGCTTTCTTCTGAATCAACATGTTCGTTCTGAACGGCTCATTCAGATGATCTCCAAAAACTGTCTGTTGGGTTATTTCTGTTACTGTAGGACTTCTATGTTAAAATAAATCCTTTTCTCAGTGTAGGGATCCCTATGTAAATGTGCACCTGATATTTTCACAAATCCATACTGTATCTAAAATCCCATTTAAAAATAGTGTAGGAAATATAGTTGCAATATAAGGCATAGACCCTTCATCCAGTTAGTGATTTATTTTTATCTAAAAGCCTTGGTTCAGAATGATACTTAGGGCTAAGAAGGCTGCTATTTTCTAGTGCTATACTGTCATTAAACTAAACATATTCAAATGCTCTCAGGATTTGAGGTGTTTTGTTTCTCCTTCCTCATAAACGAATTCAGTGTTGGGCTCAGACATTCTTCCTTTCTTCCCATCTTTTTGCTGTGCCTCCTTCCCTGCTGTCCCCTGGCTAGTGGGCCTTTCCTGTTTGCCCAGATCTGATTACAGTTATTTCAGTGGTACTGCCTTTCTCCAGAGGACTGCACATAAGATTTTGCACAACTATTTGGTTCACAGATATTAACACCAAAGCTGTGTCTACTGCTTGCAAGTCGCTTTGGGATATTAAACAAATGAGTTACATTGAGAAGCATTAATGTCGAGTATGCTGATATTCTTAAGCTGTTTTTGATCGTTTCTGCTTGCTTCTGTGTTATTGCAACCTACACAAAATCTCAAGCTGTATGATATTCTTAACCTACATATATACAATTCAGGACTGAAACAGTAAATAGAGCTGGGACATTCTGAGATATCACCTAATCAAATGTGTGATGACTATTGCAGAATTGGCTAAGATTCTGCATCTGCTTCTTATTTAACAGAATATTCACAATGCAATATTTTTTGTCCATTTAACAGGGTGGGAGTTTTGATGTTGCAGACAGGATGTTTCACAGTGTCAAGAGCACGTGGGAATCAGCATCAAGGGACAATATGAGCGATGTCAGGGAGCTCATCCCTGAATTCTTCTACCTGCCAGAGTTCCTCACCAATGCCAATCATTTTGAACTTGGTAAGTGCCAGAAGGGACTTCACTGCTCCCCTCCTGCTCCCCAGCATCACACCAAGAGAGAAGTTCTAGATCGCATGTTGCTATTTGGTCACTGGACTATGCTGACTGATGAGGCTCTCCAATCAAGTGAGATATTTTTTTTATTAAAAGAAAGCTTCAAAAGTATAATCTTTCTATATCCACATGACACATTCAATAAACCATGTTTCTAGCTCAGAAGGGGTTGTTGGTCCTATTAGTTGTTCCTATTAGTTTCTGTGTAAAGAAATTGTGCATTTTGTCAAACAGAGGCGGATTTTGATATCAACAGGCTAAATGGCTGATTTTGGAAAACTGGTCTCTATCGTCACACATATGTGGCTATCAACCATATATTAATTTCACTTTTGGAGATGGATCAGTTACTAATTGGTACTGATGAAAGTTTGGTGTTTTTTTTTTTTAAATCTACTTTTTCTGGTGCTTAATGTTGCCAAATGTGACCTCACTATCATCTTGAATGTCTCAGTGCAAGTTGTATGAACCAAATACATCATCACAGAATCACAGAATCGTCTAGGTTGGAAGAGACCTCCAAGATCATCTAGTCCAACCTCTGTCCTAACACTAACAAGACCTCCACTAAACCATATCGCTAAGGACTACATCTAAACGTCTTTTAAAGACCTCCAGGGATGGCGACTCAACCACTTCCCTGGGCAGTCCATTCCAATGCCTAACAACCCTTTCGGTAAAGAAGTTCTTCCTAATATCCAACCTAAATCTCCCCTGGTGCAACTTTAGCCCATTCCCCCTTGTCCTGTCACCAGGCACGTGGGAGAATAGACCAACCCCCACCTCTCTACAGCCTCCTCTATAGGTACCTTAAAGAGCGATGAGGTCTCCCCTGAGCCTCCTCTTCTCCAGGCTAAACAACCCCAGCTCCCTCAGCCGCTCCTCGTAAGACTTGTTCTCCAGACCCCTCACCAGCCTCGTCGCCCTTCTCTGGACTCCCTTGAGCACCTCCATGTCCTTCTTGTAGCGAGGGGCCCAAAACTGAACACAGTACTCGAGGTGCGGCCTCACCAGAGCCGAGTACGGGGGACAATCACCTACCTAGACCTGCTGGCCACGCTGCTTCTTATATAAGCCAGGATGCTGTTGGCCTTCTTGGCCACCAGAGCACACTGCTGGCTCATATTCAGCTGCCTATCAACCAGTATTCCCAGGTCCTTCTCTGCCAGGCAGCTTTCCAACCACTCATCTCCCAGCCTGTAGCGCTGCTTGGGGTTGTTGTGCCCCAGATGCAGGACCCGGCACTTGGCCTTGTTGAACTTCATACAGTTGACCTCAGCCCATCGGTCCAGCCTATCCAGATCCTCCTGCAGAGCCTTCCTACCCTCAAGCAGATCGACACACGTACCTAACTTGGTGTCATCTGCAAACTTACTGAGGGTGCACTCGATCCCCTCATCCAGGTCATCGATAAAGATATTAAAGAGGACTAGCCCCAGCACTGAACCCTGGGGGACTCCACTAGTAACCGGCCTCCAACTGGATTTGACTCCATTCACCACAACTCTTTGGGCCCAGCCATCCAGCCAGTATTTAACCCAACGAAGCGTACGCCAGTCATCCCTGGCATCAAGCAATATCACCGTCCCCTCTGAATGTACACTGTCTCTAAACCTTTCTCCATCAGTGATGGAGGGCCAGAGAGAACCCAGAAAAAAACATTTTTCAGAAATAGGTATGGCAGTGTACCAGTCCTAATCCATTTCACTTTACAGGAAACTGACATCATTTGCAATACTAAGCTTCTTTTTCAAATGGATGCTGGTTGGTTAACAATGAAGGCAGAGGAGACCGCTTAAGACTCATCCTAAATTGATAATAGCAAGGACACCTAACCAGTGATTTTGAAATCTAGTCATAAATTGTACCTAAGATCTCAGTGAAATGAGACATGCTATGAAAAGGGCAGTGTAGGAAAAAGATGTTAAAAGGTTGGTAAAAGATAGTAAAGAATTAGGTTTATTTAATCTTTGAGAGGAGATGAAATAGCAGAGCATGCCTGAAATCAGGATTCAGAAATTGACCTGAACACAGTCAAGTGGAGGGATCTGAAAAAGGCACCAGAATCTCACGGATAAAGAACAAATATACAGAAAGATTTTACAGTAGGTAAATCCAATAACCTGAATCTGTTCACTGCTACACTGTAAGGAAATTTGTAGTCCCAAACCTGAGCCTTAACTTAGATCATCCAGTTGTGTAACACTGTGCCCTGATTTGAAAACATATGCTTATCTTCTGAAAGGAATCAGATAGCAAAGGACTTGACAGTGAAATCCTTCCCAGAGGCTGCTGTAGCAGAAATATCAGACAGTGCAATGGGATTATGTATTAGAAGAAAGTTATGCCAACAAGTTTGTGTTGCCTGAGTTTGCATTCAGGGCTAAAATGATTGTACTGAGCACATGCATGATTTTACTGCATTAATTACAGTTTGTAGAACATCCCACTGCTTTATTAACATCAGAAATCCAAGGAGAAATAAATTCTGCAGTGTTCTATGACATTATATTCAATGAAGAACCTGAAATTGCATGTGTGAAAATCACTTGAATTTCCCTTGACTTCACTGTTTTGGAAAAGCTGTTCCTATTTGCAAAGTGTGTGATTCTTGTTTTTATTTTTTCCTTTAATTCCTGCAGGCTGCATGCAGGATGGAACAGTGCTGGGAGATGTGCAGCTCCCGCCATGGGCAGATGGGGACCCCCATAAATTCATTCTCCTGCACAGACAGGTTAGTGAATATCAAGTTTTGGGACATAGTGCTGAACTGAAAATGGAATCCCAAAGGCCAGAGTCACAAACTAAAATATTTATGACTGGGTGTTGTCAGTAATCTAGGTGTAGTCCCATGTTTGGCAATACCATTTTTATCCATCTTTAAAGAAAAAATCCTTTATGAGCTGGTTTACAGTCTGTTATTTCATCCTGAAGCAAATTTTCTTGTATGAAACCAGGTTTAAGAGAACAGGCTCCTAATAATGTGCATCATCTGTATATCTTGCAAAGAACGGGTTGTTGCTAAAACATTATATTCCAAAGAAGTCAATGCTTTGTAGCATCTGCATCACACACCATCTCCCTGATTCCTGATGTTGTGAACACTTTGACTTGTGAATAGCTCCAAACATGAGAGTGAGCCTGTTGAAATTAGTGGATTTATTCACATGTGCTCAGGTTACTCCTGTGAGTGATCATGAGTACAATCTAAGCCTGTGCTTACCTACTTTTTTTTTTTTTGCTCAGTATTCTTGCCATAGTTTCTGTTTTAGGACTGTTGAGGATTGTTAACGAGGTATTTTATTTTTAGTTTAATAATTTAGTAGGCTCCCTTTAGGCTCTGGTGTGAAATCATGACCTGAACAATTCGCTTAAAATCAGTGTCAGAACAATAAGTGCTAAAAACTACTTCGAAGAAGCTAAATTTCTATCTTGCTACTTTTAACTATTTTGAAATGGTTAACTATTGTATATACTTTAAAAAAAAAAAAAAGTTTTCAATCATTTTAAAAATATGATTGAAAACAGTCATTTATTGCTGTTTTCCCTGGAGATCTTCTTTGATACAAAAAAAAACTTGTGAATTAATGATATTCCAAGTTATGTGGTGGGGGAAAATAGCTACTTGCTATTATTAGTAAGTCTCAAGTGTGTCTCCATGCTTAGTAGCTAGACTCCATGGTGTGTTGCCACACGTTTTAGTAACTTGAACCAGTATGTTGAATTTACAGCGTATTCAGATATTCATCGGTACCATTACAGAAGCTACGTTAATCTTCTTCTTTGTTTTACCTTGTATTTCTGTAGCAGTTAAATGTGTAACTCCCATCACAGCCCAGTGTTTCTGGGTTGACAAGCGCACAGTGAGTAGAACTGTCTGGGAAAGAGATGTATGGAACAGCTTTTCACCAGAAAACAAGTCTGGTTGAAATGAGAGTGTGTGGTAGTAACAAGGAAATCTCTCAATAAATAATTTCAACTTTCTGTCTTTGTTTTCAAAATGCTTCAGAAATGATCTTTTCATTGCAATAGTTATGTTAGATTACAGGCTGAACTAAAAATATTTTATTTTCAAGAGGTAGTTGTTATAGCTAATCTTGTATGGTATATAGCTTCATTATTAGTAAAATAAAATTATGTTATTTTTCCAAATTTAGAATTTGGGGAGGGGGGAATTTTGATACATGAGAAAATTTGATAAGCTTTTTGTTCTAATTTGGAAAGAAAACGCTATTCGGTATCTGAACAGCTTCCATTTTTTAGTCAGACTCTGTCCCCTCTCTTTTTACGACTTTGTAACATGAGATGGATGAAGAAAGGAGATGACTTTTTTTTTTGTCAGAACAAATAACTGAGATGAAGAGAGATTGAGACACTTTGAGACTGCTTAAGCTCCTGTATGTACACAGTAACTGGTATTACTGAGTGAGGCATCACTGAAGGTGCCTAGAGAATGATTTAAAGGGTCAGAGCTGCAGATACACTGAAAGGTAATGGAAGGGACAAGAGATCTGAATTTCGATCATTGCTCATCAGCACATGACAATACATTTACTGTGAGGAGCGAGATTCTTTTTATAAGTGTTGTGTGCATTGCGGGCTCGCTGGTTGAAGTACAGTCCTTTCCAAAGTGAAGAGTTGAGCCTAGGGACTGCTCAGCCCTATCCCTTGCAGGGAAGCAACTCAGTGTCACCCACTGCAAGTAGGTTTTGCCCACCTCAGTCAAACAAGTAACTGTTCCCTGTTGTTCTCCCCTGACTCCAAAGAAGGCATGTAGACTTTAGGGCTTTCTGGTTTCTTTCTAAACTCTGTCTCATGCTCCCTCTAGTAACCTTACAAGGTGCTTAGTCTCTGTCCACCAGTTTGCTAAACATGGGAATGACAACACTTCTCTAACAGAGGTGCTGCAGACAGAAATACATAGACGCCTAAGAGCTGCTGCAATTTTATACTGATGTTCTTTAAAGAAAAGTGTAGGGAGATATGCTTTCTCTTACATCCTGTCTTGTTTGGATGTAAAGTACTGGGCTTTGCTCCTTGCTGCTTGTTAATGCTGGGCATTCTGAGGGCACTTAAATTCAATGGGAACATCTGCTTTAGCCCTGTAGTTTGGAGTAAGGGTTTAGTCTTGAAATGATCTATCAATCATCCCTGCATAGCATGGTTTTGTTCTCACTGCAAAGTGATCTCAGATTGTTAGCTAGATTCGTTTTGAATGAAATGAAACCAAAAGCTGCACACCAGTTGTGCACCTAAGCTATGCTCCTGCCACTGATGGCATTCAGACTGGGGGAGCAGACTAGATCTAGTTTGAAGTAAAGCCCCCACAGTGCATATAACGTGGATACTGGGCCCTCTCTACCAGCTGTTGTGTTCAGCAGACCTGCTTCCACTAAGCTGCACTATTTGATAGCGTTGGCACAGCTGATTAAACCATGCAGCTTGTACAAATGAATTGGAATCTCAAATAGGAGCAGTTTAGCAAAAGGAAAATCATGTTTATAGACTCATGTTCTTAATGTCTTGCTAGGCTTGAGCAGACCTTGAGTACAGTCAGTCCAGTATTTTATCTCCAACCACTAATAGCACCAGGTATTACACAGGAGGGTGCAAGAAATCTTGCCATGGAAAGTTAGTTGATTAACATGCCTGGGAAGGTTTCATCTAATCCTGAAGAGATAGAGATCTTCAACTCTGAAATGTGAAGACTCCTCTTTCCTCTGAAATAACCTGCAAGGCTAGATGTATTTGTTACTGGTATCACAGTGCTTTTCAGGAGGCTTCACAGAGTTTAAAACACTAAACAGATACAGGTCAACACTGTTGTGAAACCTGGCTATTTCTTTAAGGAATATGGGAGCAAAGAATTGTTCTTGAGCTAAAACTGTGAGTAACTCTCTACTTCATGTATAATAAGCTAAGAATCTGGTCTACATAAAGTAATTTCTTTACTCTCTTCTTAGACCTCAGTTCTCCCTGCCTTGCTGGGCATGTCACAGTGCTCAGTGAAATACTGAGTGGCTGCACAGTCTCACCTCGGTTGGTTGCTTTGTTTTGCTCTGGCGGTGATGCCAGGCAAAATTTACAGTTTGTAATTCGTGCACTAACTGCTTTTATTAATAAGAATGAATTCTGAGTCTGTTCATAAGTGTTTTCTTGTTTGCAGGGGACAAATTGTATACTGTGGTTGTTCTCTGCCCTGCCCTGCGATCATTTTAGCTGTGGGCAGGGTCATTCAAATCAGTATTGGGCTCACTGTCTGCTCTGCGAAATGAGCCATTGTTCTGGATCCCATTAGCGTGTTTATTTCTGCTGTGCTTTGGGTAGGATGGTCTACTTGGGAGACCTTTAACTGAGCATCAGGGAGTATTACACAGTCAAATGATTTGGAGATAGGAAAGTAGTTTTAATAATGCTTAACACTGATGCTTGAATCATTGAGCAAGGCAATTGTGGAATTGCACAAAGATTTGGTGATGCAGGTGATGGCAGAGACAATAGTGTTTAGCAAAGCATCGTAGATAAGGCTGACTAATCTGGAGGTGGGCAAAGGTTTGACTCAAACTCGTGTCCACTGCCCTTGAACTTGTTGTCTGGGTCTTCCAAGCACAAGTTTTCTGCTATCACGTTGAGCCTTTTAGGGAGCCCACGTTAGGATGGATGTGCACTACCTTGTAGGATCTCTTATGGTCTTCTCTTGTACTAATTGTTTCTTCTGGTTGTGTTAATCCACGTGCCTGTGATTGTGGGTGGCAGATCTAGTCAGACAAAGAGGGACATTTCTTGTTTTGGTGGGGAAAAGTTCAGACCTTGGGCTTTTCCAAGATGGGGGAATCTGGTGCTGCATCTGTCTCTGCTTGAACCTTTTGAGGATTGTAAAATGTGTTGATGAAACTCAGGTAGTCATGAAGCTTCTTCATACAGCTGTCCCTGGTGTACCCCAACTCTGCTACTGCAAAGCCCTTCATGCTCTGCCTGTCTTGGCTTGTGGCACCCCTTGCCATTTCACTACAAGCTCTGCATTTCCTTAGCTGGTTCATGGCATGTACCCTCTCCTACCATAACCTTCAGACCCAACTTAAAACTTCTCTGCTAGTTCCTTCCTTTCCAATATATACTTACATTATCTTCTCAAATCAAGTGTCTGCTACTCTAAGGCCTGTTTCTACAAAGAGAGTAGACATTAAATCACCTGTGGATTGTCTACAGAGCCAAAAGGTAGTACTAAATGCTAAATAAAAAAATGTCTTATTCATTTAAACCATCTTGTATCAGTGACAGTATTGATGAAGAAATCATAACACAGGTTTTAATACATGCTTGGAAACCGGAGGATGTGCCAAAACCTGTGGAATGCTTGTGCTTTGCTTAGTAGAACCTGCCTGAGTTTTCCCTAGAGATACTGTAACTGGTGTCTGCTATGTCAAGCATGCTTCACTCTGTCCTTCCTTTTCCTGTGAGGATCTCCCCTACATCTCTATGGCCTCATTTTGTGAGGACGTGCTGTGAAAGATTGTGCTGGAAGAACTGAAAGTGTGAAGACTTGCTTTCAGAGAGTGCTGTGGAGAATTTGTCTCCAGCAGGGAACAGGGAGCAGTAACACAGCTGCAATGGATGAACTCTAATGAATTAATTTTCTTTGGTTTCAGGCACTGGAAAGTGACTATGTCAGTGCACACCTCCATCGCTGGATAGACCTGATTTTTGGCCACAAGCAACATGGCTCAGCTGCTGTGGAGGCAGTTAACACCTACCACCCTTACTTCTATGGAGACAAGATGGACCTCAACAACATCAAAGATCCTCTGATTAAGAGCACCATCCTGGGTTTTATCAGCAACTTTGGACAGATACCAAAGCAGGTATCACTTGATTATGAGAGTATAAAGAAAAACAGAAAGTATAATTTATTTTGGTCTTGTAGTATTTCAGTTGGAAATCAAGAGAAGAAACTTAAATCACAGACAGTCTCTGATTTAAATCTGCTAAAAGATGGGCTGTAGAGTTCTCCAGATGGTGTGACTCCACTCTCTAATTATGCTGTTCTTGTCATATACCATACAGCTGTGGTATCAAATCTGGGTTCTGCTCTCTCAGTACTTACATGAGTAACCACTAGTCTGGGGCTGAGTACAAGCAAATGACGGCAACTTAAATTCTCACCTATAGTTTTCTCTCTTCTCCTGAATCACTGGGAGTAGCTTCCTATCCCTGTAAGGGATGTAGTCTGATGAAAATGTAATGATAAGGATAAGATGGTCTCATTTTAATGAAGAGGTTTGTTTGTGACGGTTCTGGAGTCTATGATTAATGTTTTAAATAGATGCGTCTCCTGCATGATCTGGCTGGTAGAGATGTGTTTTTCAATGCCATTCCTTTGTTCCAGCTCTTCACTAAGCCACATCCATCCAGGAATGCCCAGGGTAAAAGTTCATCGGGAAGAGAAGCAGTGCTGTCTTTTCAGTCAAGTGGAATTCTTCCTCCGTTCATCAGCAGTCTGCAAAACCTGAAGCTCTCACCAGTTACAGTAAAAGGTGCAGCAGGGGCTGTGCTCCATTTTCTGAGCTACTAAGTGTAGGATTCCTGGACGGGGGTGAATCTGAACTTTTAAGAGAATAAATATAGTCACACAGCTTTGTGTGAGTTGACATGAGTTGGTACCACCAAGATCCCTTCAGACAATTGTTATTTGCATGTGTGTGTATTGTGAGGGGGCATTGAAAGTACTCAGACACTCAGGAGAAATCTTGAAACTTCTTTTGTAGAGTTCAGAACAGATTTATGTACAACATCTAAATCTTTTCTGTCTTCTACATTCTGGATATATCAAGTTAAAGCATAAAGCTTGCTCTTTCCCCTTTTCATTCTTCATCTTTTTCTTAGTCTATTTTTCTAAACTCTAACAAGCCTGGAAAATTTCAGTGTATCTACTTCTTTTCATCCCATGATGCTGGTATGTAATTGCACATTTTTGTGTGGCCAGCAGACTCCTGTAGCTGTACTACAGAGGCTGTTGGTGACATACCCTGCATCGTATAGTTCATGGCATAAGGCTGCCTGCCAGTGAAAAGGAGCTTAATGATACTGCTGTCCCTTTCTTTGGAGCCATTCTCCACCTCTGTATGGACTTACGTGGTCTGTTGGAGAGGGGAGTTTCCACCATTGTCTTGGAATCTCAGTGGCAGAGTGGATTTCTGTCTGTAGACCTGGTCCCAGCGCACTGAGACCAGTTGTGGGGCATGCCTGCCCCACCACAAAGCCATGTAAGGCAGTAAGTTAATGTTAGTGTTCTAAAAACAACAGAATTAAATATGTTCTCTGTCTTGTCAGACTATCCCAAGGGAGCTATTGGACACATTGTTCATACTGAGAAGGGCATTCTGGCTGTTGAAAAAAATAAAATTTTGATTCCTCCTCTTTGGAACAAAACATTCTGCTGGGGATTTGAAGACTTCACCTGCTGCTTTGGCAACTATGGGTCTGAAAAGGTAAATAGAAAAAGTCTAAGCATTTTAGAAATGGATGTTATGTTGTGGTCTGTCTTGTTTAGGGACCCAGTTGAGAGCCTGTAGGGGAGCTGATTTTGGAGAGTGCTCTGCATGACTTTTTGCAATCAAGTTTTTTGAGGATTCTCAAGTTGGATATTCCAGTGGAGTACAAAATTATTTCACTGCTGAAAAATGTGACTTTTTCCCTCTAAATGACCTTGAGTTTTCCTTCAAGTGACTTTGTTGTCTGTCACAATGAAGGAGAAACCTCATTTCATAGGTTGTAAGGACAACACAAGGTCTTCTGGCCCCCAATTAGAAATTTCATTGTGCAGAACTTTCTGCTGGAATTAAGATAGGACCATCTGTCAATTCCCCTCTGGCTCCCAAGCTTAGCCCAGTGCATTCATTCAACATAATAATGTCCCCTAATCTAGAAAGTTAATACTCTTACTTCTTTGCTGTTAAAAATCAAGGGTCTGTGTCACCACACTGCTGGCTAGGGCACTGGACAGATTCAGTTGTCTACCACAAACACACTGATATTGCATGTGTTTGGGCCAACGTTATGATGTGCAAAGACATCCAAGTTTGCTTGGGTATCAAAATAGCAGAATTAGTCATTCAGCAAAATACTAGCTTGGGTATCAGAGCATACCATATCATTATGTTTTTACAGACATATCCACAGTCACTGGACATGAGAAAAACATGAGATTTATTTTTACTTTCTGATTTCTGTAAAATCACTGAGTTCTTCTCCATTGATTTTCAATATAGCAAATTAAAATTGGTCCTCAGTAACTTACAGTGCTGCTATAGGTGTAAACTTTTTGCTTTATCTCTACTGGTTGACTCAGAAGAAAGGAAGTTACAGAATGGTGGTTATTCTTTTTTTTTTCTTTTTTTTTTTCTTTTTTTTTTTCTCCAAAGATCAAGGTACCGTAAAGTGTTCTGGTATTGCTCAAAAGTCAGGGTGTCACTGAGCCTCTTGCAGTGATTATACAGTTACTATAAGTAGTTGAGGTTTCAGCTTGAATCTCTATTGGGACAACAGTGCTTCTGTTGAAAATATATTGGATATACTTGAAGTATATTGTTGCCTTCATTGAAGTAGTAAAGGTTTGTTTTGTCCATGGTATGATTTTTGTAACTGTGGCATCCAGGTTCATCAGAATCATTAGCACTGTGCTGTCATTCCCATTGGGTGTGAGAGAGCTAATGCAGAATGTGAGCGGAAGGATGTTTATGCTGTAATTGCAGCAGTGTAGAGTTGGTTTAGGCCAGCTTGGTACTGCTAGCAGAACAGTTGACCAGAACGGAATTCAGTGCTTTGGCTGTTCAATCCAAGTATGACAAAGGTGTAGCTGAGCCTGGCACTAACTCTCTTAACGGTGGCAGTAATAACCTGAGCTTTGTTATTAATCTACATTGAATGTTTGCATACTGTTGCTATATGGTGGCAGAACAAACTTGCCTGAAGCTATGTAGGAAGTCTGTAGCACCCAGAGGGGCTGGAACTCTGTTGTCCTAAGACACTGACCTTTATCCAGCCTTCCTGTTTGGTCCCCAGAGTCTGGCACAGCTGCATGCAGTCACAGTGTGTGCTTATACATAATATACAGCTGTGCTGTCAACATAGAGACTTGGGATAAGATGAGCTTTTCTTTCCTGGGTTAAAAGAGGCTCAGTTCTGAAAATTAAATCTGCCATTTGGTATTAATAAATGCATGGTATCACCAGATGAGTTTTTGGCTGAAAGCTGCTTTCTCGTACAGAACATGACTACGTTTGAGTGCATGGCAGACTGGGGTAAATGCCTCTGCGCTGTGTGTCCTTCAGCAACTACCATAATCACATCTGGAACAAGCTCTGTTGTGTGTGTCTGGGAACTTTCTTTGGTCAAGGACAAAGTGAAACATCTGAACTTGAGACAGGTGAGTACTGTGACTCTTGGTACAGAAATTTAATAAAAAGCAAAGAGCAAGTTTCTTTCTGTCAGAAAATTGGAAGAGAAAACATGCTACAGTGAATTGAAAAGGCAAAAAAAGGTGACAAATTAAAAAAAAAAAAAAAGGATAATGTGAAAACTTGTTGTCAGGTCAGGAGTTGATTATATGCCTTATACCCATACCTTATGTATTATGCTTGGTGGGTTTTGTTTGTTTTTGTTTTTTTTGCCTTGGTAGCATTTCCTAAGTTTATAATGATAGAAGAAACAGTGACAATAAGGCATGTCCTCCCTTGTAGTGCAGCCAACCCTTGGATTATTTTCAAAAGCCAATATTACCTGGAGACGGTTCTAGTTCTTTTTTGGCTGCTAGAGCAGTGGGCAGGATCTCCAAAACACCCTGTCAGCTTAGCTGACGGAGATGAAGGCTTGGCTAGGCAAAGCCCTTGATACTTCTCCCTTGAACAGAATTCAAAACTTAAAAGGTTTGTCTATCACTCCACAAGGTAGGGAAAGATCCCTACAATGATATAGTTTGTGACCTTGCTGTCTGCAGTCCTTTAGTGTTTGTTGATTTGGAGCTCATCTATAGTCACCCAGCAGCTGTATAAATGCTATTTCATTTGCAAAAGTGAACAGTGAGTTCCCAGCTTTACAAGAAAATCTGGAGCACTATCATATCTGAAAGGCAGTGTGTGACCTCTCTTCCCTAAGAATTCAAGAGACAGAAAACTCTCTGCTACTCTTAGGCAAACTAATAATGGGTTCATTGATCAGCAAGGAGGTCTCCAAATTCTTGTTCTAGAGTCTTGTTCTGTTCATGTGCTCTGGAGATATTCAGGAGATATTTCAGTGCTTTCCAGACCTGGAGCGAAAAATATTTTATTTGTCATTTAAATAATGTGAAAACATCTATGTCTGCTGGGAGGCCAGAGAAATTCCTAGACCTTCACTTATCTGATGTTTTTGGGTGTTGAAATTAGGAAGAAAACTGTTTAGAGCAGCTTCTCTTCTGAGTTCTGTTTCTTTCTTGAGAAGCCAAAACTAGGAGACAAAATCTTGAGTGACGACCTTTTAATCCCTCTGCTTAGTATTCCAAGCCAAGAGGTGGACATAGAAATGGAAGAAATAGCAGCAGAGAAAATGTAAGCAGTAATCTTCATAAACATCAAAATGATACCAGTCTGGTGATCTGTTCGAGTTTCAGGCAGCTGATTGAAGAGGCTCTTTCATCTTCAGTACCTTTCCCTTTAGCAATATAAAATCAGCTTTGCTGATGTGTTCTGCTGTGATTAATCTGATATTACCCAAGGTCCTCAAAGTGGCATGAGGTCATACAGTGACAAATGCTGTATTTTTTTCCTTCTCTTTGCTTGCAGAGACCTTTTTTTTTGATGACTGGCATAAATGTAAATTCGAATTATGGTTCTAAATGTCTTCCAGTGAATTACATGCTGCTTTCATGTAATTCACTGTTTCATGGTGGCTGTTTTTTTTTTTTTTTTCTGAACAACAAAAAAAATTGTATCGTCTTTGCTGAGAGAGTGAACTTTGCTTAAGTAAAGCTGATGTGCTATAAAGTGGATGGTATTCACTTATCAGCTGTCTCATGGGACTGACACATTCTGGTTTGGAATGTAGTAAAGTGCAGAAACTATATTTCAGCATAAAAAGTCACTTTTCCCTCTCTAGCAGGGACTGCTCCCACAGTTTTGTGGAACACTAAAGATTGAGCATAATAGCCTCAGTATTGATC
This sequence comes from Cygnus olor, assembly GCF_009769625.2. Lineage (NCBI taxonomy): Eukaryota > Metazoa > Chordata > Aves > Anseriformes > Anatidae > Cygnus > Cygnus olor. The sequence goes on from NC_049175.1 coordinate 19,359,291, forward strand.
TGTGCAATTTACCAGTTCACTCAGTGTTCATGAACATAGCAACCCATGCAATCCGCCCCCCAGAATTTCTGGGCCGAATAAAACACCAGGCTGGGAGAAGCATCCAGGAAAGCTGTGTTTTGTGTGCTGTGCTGAACTGTCAGGAAGGTACTGAGCATAGCTGTGAATTATCTGTGCCCACGTCAGCCAGTTACATTGGATGGCCAGAACTTGGTTCAGTTTTTCTGGACTGAGCATACCTGCAGTGAAGCTGATAAGCTTTATTTACTTATTTATTTGTGAATTTACTGTGGAGACAGGCCTCACAGTTCTTTTCCCCATTAAGGGAAAACCTTCATGAGGAATAACAAGAAGACATTAGAGAGCTACCAGCACTTGCACTTGACTGTTTTTGCATTAATACATATCAAAATACTGGTAGATCAGAGCTGAAATTTTAGCTGAGCTCTGATCTATCCTTCTCTTCCACACTCAGCTTGCATTTAAAGTACTTCACCACCAAGTCTTTCTGAGTTAAAAAAGGACAAGAGGGTTGATGAAAATTTTTGTAGGAGCTTAGCTTGTCTCGGCAGTGCGAATGTTGTCACAGTGGGTACATTTCCTCCCCTTCCCTCCCCTTCCCTCCCCTTCCCTCCCCTTCCCTCCCCTTCCCTTTCCCTCCCCTCCCTTCCCTCCCTTCCATCCCTTCCCCTCCCTTCCCTTCTTCAGAGGAATGAGAAGGAATTTGGAGCGCTTGAACCTGCCTTGTCACAGCCTGTTCTGTAGAGGTCTTGTGCAGTTCTTGAGCACAGGCATTAGGTTATGCCCAGTCCTTTGTAAAAAGACTTCTACAGCCAGTTGTAAGCTACTACTGAGTTGGGAGTGCTTCCAACCTCTGAGGACTGCTGATGGAGACGCCATTTTGTGCCAGAATTTTTAGCTGATGATTCTCTTCAATGGAATACATTGCAAGGTGAATTTCATCCCTTGCAGTTGCAGGTCACCTTCAGTAGGTCATAGCTGCAGCTCAGCGTCTTCTCCAGTGGATTCATGTTTGAATACTGTTGTCCTAATAACCTTGGCGAGTGGCAGCGCATGTTAGCTAAAAGAGTTCAGTCTGATATTCACAGACTGGAAAAGAGTATGAGATGTCTTCACAAAATTCATTTGGGACATGTGGCTATCCTGCTCTGTGACTCTGTCTCTGAACTGAGACGAACCCTGAAAATGTGTTAATTAAGTCATGTAGAGAAAGCCAGCAGGGAATATGCATTTACTGTTAAAACCAACATTAAAACTGGTGGATCAGATTTTTCACAGTAAGGCAGTTAATAAGTGAGCCCTGAAAGGCTTTTCAAGAAATCTGTGAAGGCCTCTTTCTCTGTTGCCCTACAGGCTTTAATGTTGTTGGTGGTTATGCAGCAGAAATGTATGCTGCTGTCACTTGAGAGTGCTGCATTACACAATTGTCATCAGTATATTCCTGTTCATGACTTCTGTGATGTTAAATTGCCTAAAATATAGTCTTTTTTAATGAAACTGTTTAAAGCTAAATCAAACTGCGTATTCTGTATATCTCTGGAACCTAGAAAGCAAAGGAAGGATGATGGATAATGACGAATGAGAGAAGAATTCATATATAACTTTTTAAAGCAAAATAAAAACAAATGCTGTTTTTATTCTGATTAAAAATTGGAAAAATGTTAGTACTTGTTCAGAAAAACAGAAAGAAAAGTCTGGGAAGGTCACTGAAATATATCTTAAGTTTTATTTCAAAATGATTTAAAATTTTTGAGAAATAATTCTCAAGTCCAAATTTTACTTGCTTAAGACTGCCTTGACTGAATTTATTGATGTTTTGCATACAAACCACTGTGGTAGAATCTGAAACATATGCCAAGGGCCAGAGTTGAGTTGTTTTACCTGACCTACCATGCAACTTGGGGCAAGTCATGTAATCTCTTGGATACTCAACTTTCCTCAACCACGAGTTGAGGAAAAGGATGGTTCTATAAGAATCTTTGGGATTTCTACTTCATACACTTTTTGGCTCTCCAAAGTGTGACTTGGTTGCTTATTCTTGCTAAGTAAATGGCCGTAGAACTGCAGCTCCCTAGTAAATCAGCCACACACTGTTGTGTTTTATCGCTTTTTTCCCCACCAGGCTCTGTATGGGCACTCTCAGGCAGTGACCTGCCTTGCTGTGTCTGTGACCTACAGCGTAATCGTGAGTGGATCTGATGACAGAACCTGCATCATTTGGGACCTGAACCAGCTGACGTACATAACCCAGCTTCCTGCCCATGGGGCAAGTCTCTGTTCTGTTGCCATCAACAATTCAACAGTAAGATCTTCATTTATCATCTTTCTTCTGATGCATCCATGAACATTTCATGATAATTTAATGGGTGCTCTTCACAACATAAAAACATCCTGAGTCTGATACATTGATTTTTTTTTCTTTCTATAGAGATTGCTAATAGTGTTCTTAATGATAAGAGGGGAGCACTAAAAGCAATGTTTTAGACTGAGTAGCTAAGCAGAAACATCTTAGGTGGATAGCAGGATTAAAACTCTTTTAGTTTGCAGAACATGAAGTATTACCTTAGTAGCTCCTGGATCTGGCTAACCCATAATCTTATTGCTTTCATTATCCCATTAATTTCTCTTGACATTCATGCAGCAGACCCATGTCAGCTGAGGAATGCTGGACCTCAGTCTCCCACCTCAGCTGACAACCTTCTTACACCCTTGCAGTGATAGTGTTTGTGTTTGTTGGTTGTTTTTTTTTTTTTTTTTTTTTTTTTGTGTTTTTTTTTTTTTTATTTTACTCCTACTGTCAGCTGAGGGGTGTGCTCTTGATAGCAGTGGCTGGGTTTTTGTTTACCAGCAGTGGAAATAATCCTGTTGTGGTCTGGGCCTGGCTGCAATTGCATGCATGCTGATAGGAAAATATTTTCTATTGGATTTAACTGTAAGCACTCTGGATATTATTTTTTCCAACCTTCTACCTCCCAAGAATGTTTCTTGTATATTTGTATTTTCTGTGCTAATGTACCATAGCAAGGTTCTAGCTGCTCAGACAATTTGCGAGTACATCCAGTACTGGAGTTTGTACCAAGAGAGGCAAAACTGAATTCATAGCAGTGAGAAACCAAGTAGACGTTCTATAGTTAGTCTGTGCCAAAATAGCCATCTCATATTAGAGCTTCACTAACCATGCAGTCTGATGACTAGTGACTGAGGGCAGGAATTAAGTAGTTTGTTAAGTACTAGCTTGGCACCCAGCACCAGGGGTCCTGGTTAGTAGTAATATGTGGCCAGTAGCTTCAGCTGGCCACCTCACAATACCTGGTGGCCCCTTGAGAAGGCAGTTGAAATAGTGCCAAGCATTCAGAAATGAGTGGGTGGGATAACATGGGCTTCATACCTCAAAAGCATAGTCTCCTCTTCGTCTTACACACCAACCTACCGTTAATGGTAGCCATTTCAGTTAGGAGCTCCTCTCCTAAACTGTCCAAAAATTAAAATAGTTAAACTGATCAGAAAATTGTCTGCAGAAAGGTTCATTTAAAAGAAAGAAACCTTAAGAAAATATGTTTATTTATTTCATAATTTGATAATATTTGTTATAACATGAAGATAGAAACAATGCTTCCATTGTGCTAAATTAAATATTTTGTTTGATACAAAGTGACATTTTTGGTAATGAGTTTTTTTTCTTGGAAAATTCAGAATGTTTTAAAGCAAAGATTTGAAGGAAACAAATTTCTGAATCACTTTTCTGTGAAGTAAGAGCCCTTTACACCTGTTCGTGACATGATTGGTTTAATATTTGCTTTAGCATCTGGAAGCTCCATTTATAGATCCAAACTTCATGGTGTTTGTATCACTTAGGCACAAAAAAAAAAACCTTTCCCAAAGAGTTTATAAGCTAGGCAGGATTGTAAAAGCTTGCTGTAACTAATGATTTCAGTTTTAAATCTCTGGTCTAGACCTGAAAAACACTGTAGATAATTACCAAATGAACAGACATGTAGATGAGGTAGCTGACATTTAATCTCTTTAATTATTGGCAACTGTGTTTCAATGTTTCAAACAAAATCTTCTGTTTTATCTACAGAATCCTGCCCTCCAATGTGCCCTCCTTTCCCCAAATCAGGGGTGACATACAGTGTTAGTTGATTTAAAACAGAGGCGCACTGCTAATTTAAGGGTACACTGGCCTTCGCCAGAATCAGATGACTTGGCTGATGCTGTTCTGTTTAACTGGCTCTTAGTATGCATAAAGGGTGAAAAGTTTGGGTGAAATTTCAGTTAGTATCTCGATCAAAGGGCATTTCTGATAAGATTATTTAAGACTGCAGCATCAGCTTTTGATTCTGTGCATTCCTTGCCCCAAAGATACCTGTGTGTTTGCTCCTTATATGCCATCCCTGGTAAGACTATCCACCTGCGCTGAAGGAGTATGAGAGATTCAATTGCAAAGGATGTTTTCTGCATTGGAAGTGCCGCTCATTGAATGCTGAGCTGGTCATTGGTCGAATGCAAAACAGTTTAAAAATGCGATGACATTAAGCTCCCTGTGAGGGGCAGAGGAGGATTGTGAAATCACCAAAGGTTTCACAGCTAAGGAGGTAAACTCCATATCCTCATTTAAGAAAATGTTTATTTGTAGATCAGTAACATTTAAAAGCACTAGTCCTGGCCCAGAACTTGTGTCAGGCACTGACTGTGCACAGTCCCTGTCCCTGGTGGTAGCTGAGGTTCAGTCTGTGGTCTGCTGGGCTATGCACTGACTAAAAGGTAAGGGCAGAGCGTAGCAGTCAGCCTTCTGTCGTCTTTTCTGTGTTTGCCTTTTTTCTGTGTTTCTTTGATTCCTTTGCCATGCTTAAAAATGGGTAGCTTGGTGGGCAAGAAGGAGGATTCTTTTGAATGCCTAACCCAAAGCTAACAGACTGTTATCTCAGGGTGTAGCCTAACATTTTGTGACCTGGTCTGTCTGCAAGCTGCCTGACATTAGCGGGTGCCCAGGACTGCAGAACAACATTGAGAACGTCCTTGGTCTCCCCCTGCTCAATTACAGGAAATGGATGCCAAGGCTGCATTTCTGATTGGCATGAATCAAGATGTTTCTTTACCCATTTTTTGACAAAGCAGCAGGCTAACTGTATCTGACCTGTCTCCATGTTCTTTTCCACCAGTTGGAATCAAGGTAGTTTTGGCAGAACACAACTTAGACAGAACTGAAAAACAAGTGTTGAGGCTTGCTTGTTTACAAGGAGGTTTGAAGAGGTTCTGGGACACTTAGAACAAAATATGTTAAGTAATTAAATGATTTAAAACCAGCCAGACTACAGGAGGGGGCAGGTGGACATGAAGGCATGATGTTCTGCAGATCTTTGTAGCCTTGTATTATTTTGCAATGGGAAGTGTCATTCAAAATATCATCAATTTCTTTTATTTTATGGATGGTCACTGTTTTTTCTAGTGCAATTTAGTAAATGCTTTCTGCAGAACACATGAATTCCTCCTCAGTTTGAACCAAAAGTTTGCTGCTAATTTGGTTCCTTCTACATCCATTCTGCATCCATTATGCCCTCCTGTGAGGAGGATGAGTGTAGGATCTTGAAACATGGCCTCTTGCTTTGTTACAGGGTGATATTGCCTCTTGTGCTGGATCCTACCTATGCTTGTGGACAGTCAATGGCCAGCCTCTTGTGAGCATTAACACCACCTGCAGCCCTGAAAGCCGTATTACTTGTTGCTGCTTTGCTGAAGTGATGGACTGGGACACACGCAGCGTCGTCATCACAGGAAGCACAGATGGAGTGGTGAGGGTAGGTGGACAGGGGAGAGAAAAGACACATCCTAATTTAGTGTAGACCAGAGGCAGAAATTTTGCATCCTGGATGGTGGGGCAGAGCTGCTAAAAGCCTGTGCATAGGGCAAAAAGCTGAAGATTGGAGTAAAAGGTTTGCTTCCTATCAGCTTTTATCCTCCTGAATGAGGAGTATCTGCCATTCAGGAAGGCTTTTGAAAATATACTTTTCATTCTGGTGTGTTTTTGAAAGGAAAAATTATATTGCCCATTAGAAATATGTTTGATAGAGTTTCTGGGAGAAACAGTTCCTTGTGGGAAAACCTACTACCTGGCTCTTCTGCAGCACTTGTTAGTGGATGGCAGCGCATTGCTTAAAGAATTTGTTATGCATTGCCTTTGTTTTATAAATGGAGACACTGAGGTGGTGGTGGTGAGGAAATCACTTAGGTTCACTTTTGCATAGATCAATACCACAGAACTCTGCAGGATCCATAGCTTCTGAGAGTTGGTTCACAGCTTAGTTCATTAAATCATACCTTCTCAAGAGCAGGAGTTTGCTGCTGGTTCCACCTCCTGTCTGGTGGGAGAGCTCCCTGGGTAATTGGGATCCTGGCTAGCACATCAGACCTGCAACCTTGCCAGCTACATGCATACGTTTCTCCAGTGTGACAACATTTCTCCAGTGTGACACCCTGCAGCATAGTGGCAGAGGGAGAGAGAACACTGCCAAGCCTTGCTCTGATGATCGAAATCCAATTTTCAGCACTTTCTGGGAAGCAGACATCCACATCTCATGTCATTGTGTTGTTATAATCCATGTTATTCTCCTTTTTCCCTCACTGGCACAGCTGTGGAAGACTGAATACACTGACAGCCCACGCCAAGCTGCTGGACTGAGCTCACAGAGAGGCGCCATGGAAGAGGTGAACAGCACAGGTATGACCCCAGGGTGGACTGTGAACTGATTTGGGACTGTTGCAGACCTAGTTCTGTTGTGAGGAGGAAAAGGATGTGGGAGCACAGTGGTGTGAATGGGAGATGGTTTGGGAACCGGTATGGTGGTACTGTAACCAGCAGCACTAGTGGGTGGCCACTGTCCAGTCTTAGGGAGGCAGAACAGTGCTCAGCCACCAGTCTTTTGGGTAAATCCTGTCTGGATGAAGCTGGAAGGTTCTTTATAGGTTCTGTCAAGCTTGACAGCTTGATAGGGGCTTTGAGCAATCTGGTCTGAAGGTGTCCTTGCCCACGGTAGGTGGGTTGGAATTAGATGATCTTTAAGGTCCCTTCCAATCCAAACCATTCTGTGATTCTATAAGCACCTTTCTGCATATGAACCTAATGAATTCCAGAAAGCCCATTCCCTTAGCACATCTACTGATGGCCTGTACTAAAGTGTCCTGGGATGTCAGAGTGGGCAGTGCCACATTCTGTCCTGGGATGAAACAGGGAAGCTTGTTCTCTTTGCTGTCTTAAACGAGGTCGGAGGTCCTCCAGGCTTGTGGGAGCCCAGCAGCAGGCCTTATTGCATGGTGCTATATTTTCAAGGCTATGCCAAGCTGAAGCTGATGCCCTGGAGTTCTTGCAGAGCAGCCAGGATTAACGAGACGATGGGGCTACAGTGCTGACTGGTATTAAAAACAACTCAAGCTCACTACTCTGTTCTAACAAATACAGGAGCTGAAACCTGCCAGGGAGCTTTAAAGGCATGTTCTAATAGCACAGCTTGCTTCTGTTCACAGCACATTTTACAAAAGAAAGGAATTGTGTTGTTAGTATGTATAATTTACACCACTTATTTGCTGTGATCCTCATTAGGCATTCTCTATTGCTTCAGTTTTAGGCACACAATTTGCATAAAGATAGAGTTGTAGATGTAACATCTGCATAAAAAGATATTATACGGTAATTGGGCATTACCAGTGAGATCTTCAGAAGTGCTCTTCATGGAAGTTGGCAACTTGGCATCTACATTACTTAGATTGCTATGTGAAAATATTTATATGTACAGTCATATTGGAAATGCCAAACCAGATGCCCATCCTACCTTTTGTCATGTTTCTGAGAGTAGCTAGAGCCAGATGCTTCTAGGGAAGGAGCAAGAACACCAGAGATGCCAGATGTGAGGCAGTCTGGCTCGGTAGCTGTATATTTGGTTTCATTGTGGTCTCTAACCAGAGATTCCTGCAAGTCAAAATACAAGATTTAACCTTCCTTCCAGAATATTTGTAGCATTCAGTAGTCACTCTGCAGATTCTTTTTACATCTAGAAGCATCTAATTCATTTTAAGAATTTCCTAGAATTTGTTCCTTAACTTCCTGTGGCAGATACTTCCATGTCTGTTTTACTCAGGTACAATTGCATAGCAATTGTCTTTGAGCAAACTGAGACCTTGGCTATTTTTAAAAAATCAGATCTTAAACAGTATTCCAAACAAGGACTTAAAAACTGCCCATGGGAACAGAGCAGAATAGTCCTGTTTGTGCCTTTTTAAGAGAGGATCATGAAAGAAGACATGCATTGACATCTGTTGATGTGTACAGCCACACCTGTTCTCATACAAGTGTAAGAAAGCCTGTTCTCAGATGCATACAGCAACAGTGTTCTTTAGTAAAGAGTTGAGAAGTGTGATCAGAGCAGTGATATGCTCCCTCAAAGTATTCAGGTGATTTCAGAATTACTTTAAATGGCCAAATATTCCCACATGTCATTCTACATGTTAAAGAAAATAAAATTAATACAAAACACAAGTCATTAAGAAGACCAAAGTAACTATGATTGAATTATTTTGTTAGGTGTGTGTGAGTGTGTATGTATGTGTGTATGTGAAATGTTCTCAGCATTTAATTATTGGTTCTGTTATGAGCAGATTTAGATAAGTTGATAATACCAGGGCTTTATGTAATTTCTTTTTACTAGGCAATTATGGGCTGTATTATATCCTGGCAGCAAGGTATTGTGGGGCATCTTATTAAGCACAGAGCCAGTGAAAACTGATGAACAATTTTGCTGAACTAGGCATGCAATTTAGAAAGCAATAATACACAAATCCAATTTAGCACACAATTGATACAGCCGCACGTCAGCACATGTAACTATCATAGCCACAAATTAAATTGGGATGGGCCTATTTTGCAACAGCACAGGCTGAGATTAAATATATTTGTTCTCAACTTAACAACTTGCTGACCATAAATAATAACAATCCCTTCCATGCTGCCCCCCAGACACTTTCTAAATATTTATTTTTAAACCACATAACAGGTAACAAGTGTGGAAAACATCTTGTTCTCTGTCGGGAACTGAATCCCAGCCTTGCCTTGACTGGAAAACCAAGTAAGAACAGCCCAGCAGTGACAGCACTTGCCATGTCCAGGTACGGTCCTGTCCTTTGCATTGTAGCATATGCCCGGCAGAGGGCACCGCATGAGCCTCAGTGTCTCCACTGATCTGTCCTAAATCCTCGGGTTATTTTAAAGTTTGTATTTCTGCTGGTTTTGTTTGTGTGGTTTTTGTGTGCATGTGTGTTTGTTGTTGTTGTTGTTGTTGTTTGTGTTTTTTAATCTCGGTCAAATGCAGTCATTCTGGGAGCTGGCCTAGCTGATTGTTTTAAGTGAAGGGTGTTGGGATACTCAGTGGTCTGAGAAGAAACGGCCCAGAAGAAATAGCAACTTTCAGGTGGAATAGTTGTATAGATCAATAGCTGCTGCACTGTCTCTGCATCATAGAAAAAACAGTGTCCTAGGAGTTTCTGGAGATGCTATGTCCTTAATGAAATATAAACTGGAAGTTTTTGGCTAATGGACAACTTTGTTGTTGAACTCAGTTGGCACAGCCAGCAGTATTTTAGTTTACTCAATCCCCCTCCCGCAGCGTCATCTGGCTGTAATATTGTTGCATCTTCTACCCACAATGTTGCAATGTACTGTAAAACAGCTGCTGCCTTTCTCTCTAGAAGTGCTGGCATTTTGATAGTTGCTAAAATGATTCCTATACTGTCTGTGCTGAGATTTAGAGCACTCAGTGTGATACTTATATGCATGGAAAGTGGAAAAGTTTTTTGGGGGGGTGGAGAGAGGGGTGTGATTACTTTCATCAGTGTTGATGACACTGTGTGCAGCAGAGATTTCAACAGCTGAAGCCATTAGATTATGTGCTGACAAGCCTGAATTCTGAAGCTGGCCAACACATTGAATTAACATTCACAGATTTTCAGGATCGGAGGAGGGTAAAAGCTCCTGATTTGGCAAGATTATCTGCAACTAACCCCTTGAAATACAGGAAGGTTTGGATCTGTTTCTAAGTTCAGTCTTTTGTATAGTCTAGACCATTGTTCTTCAAATTTAACGTTAGAGATTAATCTGCTCCCCTGAATGTTGCATCCTCCTAATTGCTGCATATACAGAAGAAAGTCTTGATCCTATTTGCATCTTGTGCTTAAATATTTTTTCTCTCTTTCTCAAGAAATTCCTCCAAGCTCCTAGTTGGTGATGACTGGGGAAGAATCTGCTGTTGGTCTGTGGATGGGTAGGAAGAAATAGTCAGGACTCATGTTTTCAGCCTTCTGGATGGAGAGAAAAGTGCCCATCAGAGCACGAAGAGTTGAAGTCAGAAGATTATTACTGGGGACTGAATCTCAGTGGAATTGTTGGAATGACCATGCAGTCAGCTCTGATTGAAATCAAAGACTGGACTCCAAAGGTGCAGGAAAGACACTGACAGACATACACGTAGACAATGAGAATTCACAGTATTTGTCCTGGGAAAACTTCTGTATTTAAATGTTATTTTAAATACTGGATTTTGCATAATTCTTTGTATTTCACAAATAATTGCTATCAAATAAAGCAGTCTAGATTTCTGCAAAAGAGCAATGTAGCTTAATAAAATGAATATATACTAATTTTAATACTATGAGGTCAAAACACACTGAGGCTTCAAACTGATGTTAACTGTGTTCACAGCAGACTCTTTGTTCTAACAAACACAAAAGTATGTTAGTATCTCTGTTCCTGCTATTCCTCATTCCCTGAAAAATGTATGCATGCCGTCAGAAAAGATTTTTTTTTTTTTTTTTTGCAAAGTGAAGGTAAGAACTCCTAGATGCCAGGTTGACAGTGGTGCCCTCCTCCAGCTCAGCTGTAAACATGCTACAGCATAGTCTTTAGTTTCCTAATCTGACTTAACTGTTTTTTTCCCCTCAGTGATCTGACAGTTGTTCAATGTATTCTTTATTTCACTTCCGCTCCTGCCTTCTTTCCTGCCATGATGCCATCTGGAATATTAGCAACATACATCAGGATTTACCTTCATAATGACTCTGCATAATAGAAGTGGGTATTGGTAGTATAAGAAGGTTGAGGCCGTAATCTAATACATTTAAATGCCATTTATGTCCCTAGCTGAAATGAAGAAAGTGTGAAAAATCAAGGTCCTTCTCATTTTTTGAGAATTTGAAGGAGCTATATTGGTGATATCTGCCCCTCTCCTTCCACCTGACTTTACAAAGGGAACTCCTGAGAAGCCGCTTAGGCAGAGTGGCTTCCTGAACACCACAGCCTGGGTCAGGACAGAACTTGGATGAACACGATGGACCCTGTATGCATGAAGGCACTTATGTTCATAGCACCAAACGCAACCCCTGAACAGCCAGAGCCACAGGAGTTCCATGATTTCCATTGCACTGGGAGTGCTTGGCAATGCAGGACTGAAGCCCTGTGTGTGCTGTGCAGGACAGACAGAGTCTGAGGAATATGAGGAACTGGTGTATGCCAAAATCTTGGTGCTTAGAAACTTGCCAGCATTATTAGGAGGAATCTGGAGTAAAAAAGATGAGTTTTTTACTAGTCTTCTCTAACTGTAACAACTTTCTTCTTCCTGTAGGGTACTGCTTTGTTCACATCTTGTCTTCGAATTATGTTGCTGAATGAGCAAGACTTCCTATGGCAAACAGCTGCTTTCCTCACAGAGTGCTGAGACAGCCCCCCCACCCCCTATGCTCTGTCTAACCTCCATCAAGAGTGAGGTAATTGCCTGTGGAAAATGTAGTAATTAGAGGTTAGCTCATGATGCAGACATACAAGGAAGGCTGCATTATGTCTACACCGATGACCTGGCTGGTTATCTTTCCTAACCTCCAAGTACCTGACTTGATGATTCAAATTCCGTCCTTTCTGTGCTTGGCGAAACAGACCCTGAAACTAGGCCAAAACACACCAATTTTTTTTTGCAATCAAAATAACCCTATGTTGCAAAGGTTGGTTGTGCCCATATTTCCCGAGAACTGGGGAAAGGTCAATTGCCATAGAATTCAACAAAATTAAGTACATTCCTTTTTTACTCTTCCATCTCTCCACATTCCTTAAAAATAAGCTGTGGTTTGGCTACGTAGGAGGATATGTACTCCTGTCAACTATGCATACAGCTTTGCTGATCCATCATCAAGGTGATTAAGAGCCATGGAAAAAGCTCACTACCCATGCTTTCATTTTACCTAGCAGGCATCTTGATAGCTGGCTAATTATCTGCTCCTTTAGCATTTTCATGCAGCCTCTTTTTGCCAATAGTTTATACTTCACTTTTTTAGAGCTGGCATTGGCATCTACTTTGCTGCCTGGGTAGCAGCATTAATGGTTCCAGTGCTCTGGACACCAGTCTGGCTTTGTCAGGTATGAGAAGAGACCACTCGAAGCTGCGGGTTAACTGTGTGTGGCTTTGACAGGCTTATCTCCTTGTGCTTTACATCAGTTCTCTTGTGCCTCTGAGAGAAGGACGAGGTGCATTAGCTGTTGTTTTGGATTGCAGAACAAATCCAGAATGTGCATGTGAATGTCAGTCAGGTTAAGAATGAAAGTCTTCATGAGTTAAGGTTGTTTAGCAACAAGTCCTTTAAAAAGTAGTATCTTTGAGACTTGCATCTGTCTAGCACCTGGGCAAGTTCTGCTCTGCTGCTGCACTCTTCAGAAATTTAGTCTGCTGAAAAAAACTCTGAATTTTGGAGTATAGGCTCTGGACCATCATCTCATGAGGCTGTTGGTGTCTTCCAATTTATTGAGAAATTCTTTGTTTTTCCTCTATCTCCAGAGGACTTTTTCCAGTCATAAGCCATGGAAAGAAATGCATGCTGTGGGTACCAAAAGCACCACTCCTTGCTTGGCAGAGCTGAGGCACACATACCACAGTCATTTCCTAGGTTTGATGTAGCCAGTGTCTATGTGACAGTGGTACAATGCCACTGATCATTTTCCTGCAGGCATATGACATGAAGTAATAGTTAGAAATTTCTAATACACTGTTGAGCAATTTTCTGAAACCTATCCTTCTGCAAGTACCTTCTTTTATATTTGTGCTGGGCTCCTGTGTATTTGGTAAATGATGAATGTACATGAAAGTCTGTCAGCTCTGCATGTGGAGATAAATTTCACTGCACGCGGACAAGGCCTGCTTTCTGTCTTATGATATGATACTGATTCTCTAATGGCTGCATTGGATCTAGGGGTGGCAGATCTAGAATGTGCTTGAAAATTTAGCAGGTAGAGCTATTTCACAGCAAATGCTTTCAGCATAACTCCATCACTACCGTAAGTGGCACAATGCAAGCATCACCAGAGTGTTGTAATTATCTCGGAAGCAGCTTTTGCAGTGGGTAAGTAGTTCAGGGTGAGAATTACCCTTGAAAGAAATCCAATCCCATTAGGATAAGAAATGCAGAATTAAGGCATTAATTAAGGCACAGTTTTAGCTCTGCCCCATAGGGAAGCCAAGAAGAGAAATATGGAACAGCACAACTTTTATGCGACTTTAAAAAACAGTTTAATCGGGGACAATAAACCCTAAAATGCATTAATCACACTTCTTTGGTTATTGCACAGACCACGCGGCTTCCTTGTTTGGCAACAGAAGTCTTATAAATGCTACAGTGAGCATTAAATACTGTCTGATTTCTGTTGCTTTCTATTGGCTAATAAACACTAGTGAAGCAATATTTGCAGAGCTGCCTGTGCACTGCAAAGCCTTTGTATGCTCATAAAAAAAGAATTTGCTCAAACCTTTTTCAAAAAATCCATGCAAACCAATCTGTAACTACAACAGAAAGTTCCCCATGACTGTCACCACGTGCTAGTGCTTCCAGGTCCTTTTCATGCATGGATCTCAAAGCTTGTTACAAGGGGGAATTGGTAAGCAGATCATCTTACTCAGGATCTCATACTGCTGTCACAAGGGAAGTATCTGAGCCTTATGAGCTAAAATCATTAGCAGCAATATGCTAATGTCTTATGGGAACCTGTTATCCAGAACCAAGTAGGCTTCAGGAGTACATCAGGATCTTGGCAACCATCAGTAGTATTTGTTGCAATGGATACTGAGCAAATTGTGAGCACTTACACAGCCATCTCTGGGTGAATGCAACAGGCACGTGGGAAGCTAACCCTGTTTCAGGTCAGAAATTGTCTCCTTGTTCAGTTTGGACAGGAGGCTTTAAGGACTGTGTTTCTTCCTCCTACATCTGTTCCCTGGCCAGGTGGGACATGGAGGAATTATGCTTCCCTAACCACTCCAGTTTTTGAGGGATGGGGGTGAGCACAGGGATTAAACTGCTGGAATGAACAGTGAGAGTGCTCTGTAGACACTTGTGTGTTCAGTCCATTCCCTGTGGTCTCCTGGCTGTGGAGGTCTCCAGTGGAAAAATAGTAATAGGTTAAATTTCTGCCAGTGTCTGTGTTGAGACACACAGACACACACACTTAATTTTCTTGCACTATGGGACTAACCAAAGTAAAATACAAAGTGTAGTCACGTACGGTGTCATCTTTGGATGTCACAGTTGCAGAGCACTAGATCTGGTAAGCAAGCAAATGTGCTATGTATTGCAACAGTGGGACCACGCATGTTTTAAACAAGGGATTCCAGTAGTGTTGTTGAAATAACCAGAGCTGCTGCCAGCCTAAAAATTAATTTGGTTGGAAGGTGAAATCCTTATTTGCTCCAACGCTTTGTCTACCTAGCAAGCTGTCCTCTGCCTGTAACCCGTTTTTTGTTGACTTTGGTTGTGTAAGGACTCGATCGCTGCCTTAAGGGATTTACCATCATGTGGTTTTCATGGTGGGTGTGAGGCTCTGGGCAGCTTTTGACTCTTCAGAGTCTGATTATGAGCTGAATATGTACTATATGTTTGGGCTGTATATTTACAGGCCCTTCCCTGTGGCAATGCTGGGACTATGATAAGTGGGAGGAGGCCCACTAGAAATCTACTCAAGCAGGTCTAATTGTACGAAATAGAACGGCTCAGTAGAGTGGAAAATAGTCCTCATATATCTACTCGAAGAAGATAATGACCTTTTAAATAACAGAAGCAATTTTATTTCAATACCCCAATTACTCAGAACTCTCAAATGTCAAAGTGCTGGGCACTTTCAAAATAACTTAATTTAGACATTTATAGCACTTAGACACTGCTAGTTCTTATCTAACCTAATTATGGGTTGTACAGGAAATTGCAAAGCATCCCAATTAATGTTATTTTTATAGTGATACATAGAAGTGGCCTTTGCCATTTGCTGTTGTCATGTGCACAGTGATTTACTCATTTTGGCTTTTCAGTTAGTTTCCTGGCAGGACACAGCTCTTCTATTCTCTGCTCTTTGAGAGCAAGCAAGGAGGAAGCAGAGGTAGAAATGTGTGTAGCTATGCTTTTTCCCTGGGGGATTTGAAGGGCACATGTTCCAGTGAGAGCAGAGTGCCATTGCAAGGCAGGACTATTTAAGGGATAGAGGTGCCTTATAGAGTAATAACAGCTGGCTAACAACTTTGTTCATCCTCTCTGCTCTGAGTACTTAGGCCAGGATTCTCCATTTGCCTCTCTGCCACGGGACTAGTACAGTGGAATGAGGATTGTAAAGCTGCTTAACTGACTGCCTGAAAAACCTCTTCACAGACAGTGCTGTGCAATTTCCCTTCTAGTTCCTACACTTGGAGAGGAGAATTGGACGTGGAGGAAGTGGTGTAGCACCTCTGAGCGGTATTCACCAGCTCCTGGCTCCTTGTCTGCTTTTATGGTAGGGGGAGGACACATGGCCAGTTACCATGTTTGAAATTGATAACTGTTTCCCATCCCCCTCCCCTCCCCTCCCCTCCCCTCCCCTCCCCTCCCCTCTCCTCCTTTTTCCTGTGGTGTCCTGGTTCTTGTGCTGTGCTTCCCTCCAGTGTCAAGAGAAAACTGTTAGCAGTCAGAGAATTTCCTGGAGGCCTTATTTTTCCTGAGGATAATCCAAAAGTATCGATGTTTAATTTCTTAAGGAAAAATTCGGAGCTATGTACTGTATCTGCTGTCAACTGTGCCCAAATGCCATTCAGAGGAAGGCAAAAGCCCTCAAAGGTTGTCTTCTCATGTGAGGTTCTCAATGTACAGAGCCATGATGTGCTGTCGTGTTCTCATTCACTTCCTTATTGTGAAATATTACTGCTGGATTTTAACTTGGCTTAACAACTCAAACAAAATCCAAGAAGGAAAGTTTGAGTTGAACTCAACAGCTTGTGTTGAAGAGGGCCACACAGAGCAGGCATGCAGGGAGGTGAGAAGTGCCTTTCCCCAGGGTTTTTCTCTATCCAGGCCCAGAACGCAGCTGAGCTTCCACACCTCCAGCTTCCCTGGTGGTAGGTGCAGGAGAGCCCCAGGCTCTGCACATCGGGGAGAAATGTGACTGCAGTGACTAGCTGCTAGCTACTGAAATGAAATACCTAGCAGATACCAGCTGGAGGCTTTACAAGGGCTTCATTTCTGACTGGGGCTGTCAAAGACTGAAAAGACTCTGAGGATTTTGCAAACTTCCCTGCAGTGCTGGTGAGGAACGCCAGAGTTAACATAAAATGGCGGCAGGACTCTCGGCCTACCTATTGTTATTTAGTCAGAGCACATTGCTTCAAAATTTAGCCTCTTAGCAGAAATACTGGAGTATGCAATAGCTGCCAAATTTACTGAAAGGGGCTGAGGTAGCCAGAGAGAGGGGTTGTTTTGGAGCTATGGCATGTTTTGTGCGGGTGTCTCAGCAGGCTTTTTCCTTTGTGGCTGGTGCTCCAAATGGGATTTAGAAGCAACCTCAGAACCTGACCTACCCATTGCCTGAATTTCCAGGGCATGGTGTGTTAATAAGCATTTCCTCTGGAATAATTTGGTTACTCATTTCCAGAAAAGTAGTGTCAGGAATTATTTGTTCTTTATATGAAGAAAGCCTGACAGAATTGAGGTTGACAGAGTTGAGAGAATTCTTTTTTCAACCTTCCTTACACTAGACTTAGCAGTCTTCAAATATGAGGAAGGCTCGTAAAAGGAAAGGGAGAAGTTCTGTGTGTCTACTGCAGAAAGGCAAGAAGATATAGCTTATATGCTAGGAAACATTTTGAATGATTAGGGCTGTGGAAACAGTTCATGAGGAGAATATGGAACCCTATCACTTTAAGTTTCAGAGAACAGGTTAGAGCAGCCTCTACCACACTGAGTCAAGTTAAGTCAGGCTGAGTTGGTCCAAGCTTGAGAACAAGTGATGGACTAGCTGACACCTCAAATTCAGTTCCATCTTTACTTTACTTTTCTCTCTCTTTTTTTTTTTTTTTTTCTGAGGGAAATAATACAAACTTGGTGTCTTCAGTTCTTCAACTGACATGCAGTCTTTCTATCTGCTTTACCTCACAACCAAGGTAAATAAAATGGAGACATACTAAGTGTTGAACAAAGCATACCAAATAAGAATATTTCAGATGTGCAAGAAACTCCAAAGAACAATTGCTATCTGCTAGAATTTAGGATTTCTTATGTGTTCACCCTGGCAAGTTAGACTGAAGCCCCAAAAGATCTTTGCATCCTGATATTGCTCACCAGAGGTGTTTTGGAGAAGTCCTAAAAAACAAACGCACATACACAAAAAACAACCAACTAACCAAAACAAAACAACACAAAGCAAAACAAAACAAAACAAAATTAAAAAAAATAATTTGATCTGCGTATCAAATAACAAATAAGACCTCATCTAGTTGAGTCCTCCTATGGCCAAACCCTAGCTAAGGACACAAGTTGATTGAACTTCTTAATGAAGAGAACCCCACAATTAAGTTACAGTTATTCTAAACCAAATAATTTGCTTGTAATTACAGATATAACATTCCAGCCACACCTACCAATTAGAAAGTTGTAATAAAGAGTAAAAACACCCCTTCCCTGGGCTGCAGAATCAACCCCCACACAGCCTGCGACACTAATATGATTTACTCCTATTTGCTGATGGAGAATTCTGGCAATAAAATTTAATGTGGAGGAACAAGGTGCATTTAACCAAAGCTGTAAACATCTCTAATTTTGTTTAAAGCTATAGGGTGCAGTACATTAACGTTTAACAATCTGACACTAAGTCTGTGTGAAGCTAATAGAGCTGTATTTGTTAAAATTTCAGCACTGGGCCATGTTTACCAATGAAAACAGAAGGAGTAACCAAAATTGTGTGACTCAGCAGACTCCAATTGTTACTAAATATGGTATTTAGAGTCTTCGTGGAAGCTCCTGTCATAAAAGAGCAGTGGACCACATTCAGCTCTGCTGCTATTCTGCTATAGCCAGAGGGAGTTAGGCCAGAGTGAATTCTGCCTTGTGTTTCCTGCTAAAAGGAGCTAAACCCAACTCATTCTACATTTCTTCCATTAAAGCCCGTTACACTTGGTGAAACTTTCTTCTCTGTATTCTTTCAAGTGAGTTGTTTTTAAACTTAAAGGTGTACAATTAATTTTAAGGGACAGGATGATGTTTTACTTTCTCCACAATATGACCCTCCTTTCACTTGGAAAGTCTGTTGCCTTTCTGGATTCTGTTGTCATCTGAAGTCAGTCACAAATGGAAAACTTTTTAAAACCTTGGGATTTTCTGCAGAATGAAAAAGTCAATTACCATCTCCTTGGATTGTCTAAATGTCAAGTATGAGATGAAAACATGTCTTCGTATCATTCTCTAGCAAGCAATAAATCCTACAAAGACTGAGAGAACTTATCTCAGCAAAAAAAGTAATTTATTTAGCTCAATTAACTATTATTATGGGGAATTAGATATGAAGCATAAACAAGAATATATAAAATATTAATACACAAAGAATGGTGTTCATTAAAATACTGGCTATAAACATACAATAGAGGACTTTTCTGAACAATGGGCATAATGGCCAGTTGTATGTAAAAGCAATGTTCATATTACCAAACTTTAAAAAGTTTTTACAACTAAGTGATCAAATTATTAAGGTGTTAGGGTTGTATTTTTAATTCCAAAGGAATTCCTAATAAGTTCTATACCTTTCTAAGTTCTTCCTTATAGCTGTCTACCTAACAGATGCTGTTTTCTCTGAATATTCAGTCAAACTCTGTCTGGTCCCTGAATGTTTGATGACTTTTTAGCACCAATTTTTTGGTCAATGAGTTGATTCCTCTTGCCGGTGAGAGCTCATCAGAGAATAAGGAAAGACATTATGCCATTTTCTTGGGTGATTAAATTCCTGGGGTAATGAGAAGGTGAAACAAACCCAAATATTTAAAATGCAAATAATTACTAGCAACAAACCTGTTGATAAAAACTGGCTTGAGTTTGGAAAGAACTGCTTGATGAGGAGGTAGGGATGGAATTACTACTATACATAATGGCCAGCCTGCCAAGCCTTTCTTAAATTCTTCTTTTATAGAAGAGGTTTTTAACTAGCATGGAAGCAAATGACTACATTTTATATCTACCCACCCTGACTGCAAAGTAACTTTTTATATATGCCACGTAATCTGCACCTCCGTTCAAGAAAAATTAAAAAGCAGTTGACAGAGATTTGCTTACTCTGGGGGAACCCTCCAAAAGGCAGGGGTGTGCTCTGTCCCTTTGTCATGTGTCCCCCTTCCTGCATTGCTACTGCTGCCCTCTGCTCTCACATGCTAATTGAGAGTAGCATCATGAGCGCTACTATAAGGGTTCCTAGCTGTGCTCTGAGCCCTGGAATGAAGTTGCTGTATCGCTAAATAGCTTGACCTGTGAAGGAGGAAGCTACTTGGATCACCTTGATTAAGATTTTCAAAATGCAAGGGCTGCAAGCACTATTCCAAAATCCACACTTACGCTGCTGAATCTGTGGCCTGTCAAGGGGCTCGGCACATGCCGAACATCAGATCTTGAGGAGCTGATAGTAAGATAAAGAGCCCATGCTTTTCTCTTTCCTGCATTAACTCTGTGGTTACTCAAGGGCTAAAGCTTCCTGAGGGCTGAAAGGCGTTGGATGTCCAATCCCTGACCTTGAGTGGAAATTGGGCATTGCAAATTTAGGAGCTTGAAAATACCAATCCAGCTATCCTTCATGGCTGATGTGCCTGGGATGCCAGAGAACATCCCATTTTCATGAATGTGTATCATAGGAAAAGGAAAAATCCCTTCTCAGTTAACAAGAGGGGAAGCAAGAGGAAGAGTATCTTGTGCTCTCACAGTAGACTCAGTTCCCTATCTCCCAAGCCCTGGCCTTCCGAAAGAAACAACTCCAAGATAAGTGAGCAGGGTGTTACAGAGTCTGCTCCATACTAAAGGAGATGCTCTGTGATTTTTCCTCCATGTCACTTCACATCATAGCAGCTCACTAAGGTAGGCCACAGGAGGACTCTTTTGCAGGTTTAGGAGCACCAGTCTAGAGCAAGGCCAAAAAGCGTCCCAGTTCTGTGGAAGTCTCTTGCTATCAAGTTTTTCCTATCCCCAACCAGAACTAAAAAAAAAACCATCAAATCCTGGAAAATGTTCCCAAGCTATAAATATTCTTCCTCAAATTGATATGGTTTAACTAGGAATGTTTCCTTTGGATTATTTTGGTGTTTGATTTTAAGCACTGAAGAAGGGCTTTACTAAAGGTAATGTAAATTGTTAAATGCAATATCATTTAGAAAGAAAATATAGAAACCAAACCTTTTGATAACTATTTTGGGGGGACAAAAGGCTGAAAAAGTAATTCTAGCTTTCCTTTCACTGTGAAAAAAAAAAGTCGCAGCTTTACTGAATTATTATTTTTTATGGAATAAACAGCAGCAATTTGATGAATTTCCTGATGAATGGTCCTCATCTTGAGATGCAGGCTGATGTGCATGGATCCTGCCACTAGTCCTTCTGAGGCTTGCTCAGGTGTCCATGTTTGCAGCTGGACTTGTTGCATTAGTGTCAAAGAAGGAATAATGATTAACATTGAAAATGCCCCAGGTGGAACTTAGTCCCCTTTTAAATGGGGAGAGGAAGGGCAAACACAGGGGTGGGGTGTCTCTGGGTGTCACTTGTAGACCAGCTGCTTTTTCTATGATTACTTTCAACTACATTTTGTATAAAAGTCTCATAGAATAATAGAAGCACGTGAACGGCAATAAAAAAATATGGACATTTGTATGATCTTTATAAATAAACAGCACAGCAAGAATTAAATAGAACACAGACAAAGGACATTTATACAGGCATGAACTGTTACAGCTTGTTCTCCTCAAAGAGTATCTGTGCGTAGACTGTCGTACTGGGAATGCCTTTGGCTTCCTGAATTGGCTTCATAAGTTCAAGTTCAGCGTATGTTAAATTCTCCTCTGCAATTTTTGGCTAGGAAACAAACAACAAATTACAGTTACAATGTCATTATCGTTGAATGTAAAAGTCACTTCAAATATTCTATAGAATGGGGTGTATTTCTTCTCTCACACATGCTAGTTCTACTCTGCTCATAATAAGCTTACTCTGCACCAAAGTTAGTTCAAATATGATGAAATAAAAATATTTTTTAAAAAGGAAACATTTAAGGAAATAGGAGATAGGATTTTTAGCTTCATGTCCAATTTCTCCTCGTTTCTTAAACATTGATTGCTTTAATTTGACAGTTCAAATAGTGCACATTTGAAAGATGTCTATTAGCAACATTTGGTCACTTTTATCTTACATTTCCCAATTTAATTTTAATTATTCACAAATTCCACAATTTGAAATATATGTGACGGATTTGCTTGCCAGTTACATCTTTAATCACTGACAGTCACAGTACCTCTCATTATGTTTCTTAACAGAAAAAGCGTGTTAATGTTCTGCATAAGGTGGCAAAAAAATGGGTTGAGTTGTTACTGTCATTCCAGGGGGATTTCTTCACTTTTGTAAATTGCTGTGGCTCTGTTGTCCTCAAATTTAAGACTAAAATGGACTATTTAAAAATATATATACAAAAAATCAGCCATGCAGTTTGTTGCAGTCACAAAATTCTACCTTATAGAAAAGTTTGCATTTCTAAGACCAAGAAAGGCTTTGCCAGTTGTTAAATTGAAAACTAACTCAAAGTTCATAAACCAAGGTTTCCATACGGTATTTAAGCCTTATAATGAAAAAAAAAAAAAGTATTTTCCAATGGCAAGTTTCCTTAAGTTTTATTTACCGCTATTTATTCCCTTAACATAAATGATTCCTGTTTCCTTGAAATGTGCTTGAATAATTATTATATTGTCTTCTGGCTAAAAAGATAAACATCTGATATCCTCTGAAATCAGTCCCTGTGCTCCCCTGCTTCCTGTCTTTTGCACTTTTCTGGAATCCTTTCATTTTGCCTTGACGGTTGCTCACTCTCTACATTTCAGATTGTTTCCCTCTGGGTGGATCAGCTTACAATTTCCAGCATAAATTTAATCTTATTTCTTCTATGTAGATCTGATCCTGAAATACTTTGTGCAGCTGCTGCTGCAAGGGTATCACTGAAGTCAGCTGATTGTACATGAGTAAAGACCATCTGCAGGGCTCTTTGTCTGCAGGACTGTAATATATGCACTTCTTCACATTGTCTTCCCCACCTTGCATGGGTAGTCCTATTTGCTCTCAGCTTCTGGTCCTCATTCACTTCTACATGCTCCACTGTTAACCACACAAAACTTCCTGTTTTTGTGCATTTCTCTGCTGTTATGATGTAAAAGGACTTCCTGTAGACTGCAACCTGATCTCATATGTAACACAGAAAGAAAGTCACATTTCTTTGTTCAAATATTGGGAGTGAACTAAAACACATATAGAAATCCATACTATCCTGTCTTAGAGTTAAAATAAAAAGTTAGAGAAAATCTGTCAGCTGCTCTGATTAATTAATTTTTTTACATCTCTCTTCTTTATAGCCTGAAAGTATCTAGGCATTTGGTTTTGCCTTTTTTGATATGTTAAAGATTCCTTTTAAGACTTCAAAGCTATATCTACCTATCTTTCCAGTAGGAAGTATGCCAGCTAAATGTAGAATCTAAGTTGATGCTGGACATTGCAATAAAACCAGCAAATACTGAAGATTTTATTCTCAGTGTGGGATAGCAGATCTAGCCTCTATTTGAAGGTAACAGGAGTTTTACTACTGACTTTAGTAGAAGTCATCTCAGCCCCTGAACATCATGATATGATGCACACAAAAAGTATCCTAAAACATATCTGATAAAACTTTCCAAACAAGCTATTGATCACTGCCAGAGTAAAACTCCACATTTCCTAGGACTGACCCAGTACACCTTTTGAAGTAGAACTATTTTCATTGTTCTGTAGAAATCAGTTGCTCAGGGCATGCTAAATCTGTATATGCTTTCTTCTTTGCTGTTTAATTGCATTTCATATTATGTTTCCATTTAGAAATGTCACGTCCTAAAATAGCCACCTCAACGCCCAGCTCATGTAAATTTTAGAACTAAGATTTATGAAATCATATTGGCCAGGTGTTTTATTGTGTTAACTCAAAATTGCATTGTTTTCCAGTGTAGATTATCTCTTTATTCTTACTTTATTCTATTTATGTTTGGATATGAAAAATAACACTAGATTCCCCAAAAACAGGTCATTGGGCAGTAGTGGCTGATGTGTTGTTTTCATACATTTTTATGATGTTCCTATAGTAAACATAATTTAATAAAACCAAAACACACTAAATAAATAATTGCATCTAGAAAAGCAATAAAACCAAATAAAATTAGTACTTTCATAAGTGGAAAAGGTACTTCAATTACTGCTACAAGCAACAGCACACCATAAAATGTGTAGAATAATTTCCCTTATGCATATTTCTAGTATGTAATAATTTGATTGAAAATATGAGGAAACACACAGGAGGTTCAAAATTGTGAAGGGTATACAGTTTTCAGCGAAGGATGTGTAATAACAGTGCATGGAAGCCAACACTACTATAAAGTACGTATGGTAGCCAGGGTTGTTTTTTCATGCGCTTTTCTGTACTTCATTTATCAACCATATGTTTAATTTAATTTTGATGGTTTGTTTGTCCAAAAACAATTTTTTTGAACAGGCAGGGAAAGAAAACTAATTCTATGATTTCATCTCTCATTTGGATTGGATACCATTTTGGCAATGTCAGCCTGGAATCCTGCCACCACCTCCTTTTTAGAACAACAGGGTGACTTTAATAACTGATCTTAGAGGTGGGACTGATACTAGGACAGAAGAGGAAGAGACAGCAAATGACTGGCTGTTTGCCTCTTTCTTTCCATCCCAGCTCTTCATCTACGGGGTCATTGGGATTTCTATGGCTACAATGTCGTTTCCTGAAAAATTACATCATTGTTCTTAAATTATATTGAAATGATTTATTCAAATAGAGTTCTTTTCCAAAGTGACATTTCTAGATGTAGACTTTTATCTTGTGCATCTGTTTTCGTCTTGTCTTGGGATCATACCCTTTGAAGAAATATAAATTAGGAAGAGTCATCATTTTCCAGTGTATCTTCTGGCAAATGCAAAATGATCTTCTTCCAGATCTCTTCCAGTTTAATTTTAGTTTATTCCAGTCACAGGGCTTCCCTTGGGCAACTATGTGAAATAATTCAGTTATAGGAACATTTTCTCAAAAAACAATCTGCAAAGTCTATCACGTGAATATCTAAAAGAAACTTAAATGTGTGCATACTCAGTTTTGTTTTTATTGGGTTTGTCCAGTATATAAATGTGTTAGAAAAGACCTGGAAGGGTTGAGATTTTAATGAAAATTACTCTGATTTTTATGTCATAATTACCAGGAATGTCAATTTTGCTCTTCCTTGGCTTAGCTGGGTTGTTTCTTGGCAGCATCAAGGATGTTTACTGTGAGAACTGTCAGACTGAAAGTTTTTAAGTTTTAACTAAAACCACTTTTATCCAAATTTGTAAATAGGTATAGATAAAACAAGCAAATAATAACCTCATAATTTTAACTTGTCTGGAAAAACAACTGCTGCCAGCTTTCACTCATGGATTGCTGTAGTCTTGCTCTTCCATGACCTCAACAGTTATTGTGAAAATGACAAAATGAATGTGAGTTTCTAATTTAAAAAAAATAATAATCCCCTGATTCTAGCTTACTATCAAAATTAAGCAGACAAGGGCTCGCTTGCCTATTCACTTCGGTCTTAATACTTAATTGACTACTACTGCAGATATTTGCCTTGGAATTCAGTGTCTATATGATTGCATGTGATGGAGTTGTTTGGGATATGATGCAGAATGACTTTAATTAGGGATGAGAGTAAGAAAACTACGCTTATAGACCAAATTGACTTGTCACCTTTTATGTTTTTGGGGTTTAACAGGCATATTTCAAGAAAGTTCCAGTCAAGAATTTAACAATTCCTGCAGAATTCCTGTAGAAACATTAAAACGAAACCTACCTCACTGCCAGGTCCCGTGCTTGTGGGTGAAAGGATTAGGTCAAGCCTTGCCAATTACGCATGTTTGCTGCTCTGAGTGCCAGTACAGGGGAAATTGTCACCTATGGCCTAGCCACACTGCTGTTGGGTGCACGCTGCAAGAAACGCAAACTGGAAGAGTATGGAGTCAAGAGGTGGTGGTGAGGTTTATTTGGCACAGTCTCTAGCAATTGTGCCTTTCTCCAGGCTGCAGTGACACGATGTAGGTCTCTCTTAGCAACAACATGCTGCAACTACCATTTTTCCTCTCTCTTCTTTTGCATAGTCCAAACTCAGAGTTTGGGCCTTTTCCATTTCATATCTGAGACACTGTGTTTTGTATTCACACTCTGTACACCGCTCCCCAGGGAAAGCGCTGATACTGTCCCGATGGCACAGCTCGGGAGCGCCTGAGCACACAGAATCAGACCGTGCCCAGGCAGAACTCTGCAGGCCAACAGGGTGGGCTCAGGCATGGGGCAGACTGTTGCTGCTCTCTGTGGGAATACCCTGATGGGAGAGAACTATGTGCTGCCTAAGGAACAGGGGCTAGCTTTGGAAGAGAGGGACTTCAAAATGACTTCTGCAGACTTTTGCGAAAAACTGAAGCTAGATCTGCAAGATGAATTATTCCTCAGAAATGCAACTGCTGGCTAGTAAGAGCTCTGGAATATCAAGAGAGCCATTGTGCTCTCCGTGCCAAGGCTGAGAAATATGACATTGGAAAATTGTGGAGTAGGAAGTATGATTTTTGGTGGCACTATCAGTTAAAAAGAAGGATAGTTTCTTTCCACTAAGATGTCTGGTTTTTAATCCCTAGAAGAGGCTTCATCACTGGAAACAATGTCTGTGTCAATTTTTGAACCCTCTTTCAGCACTGCATCTAAATTTTGCTTTTAAATCCCACAGAAGTCACGATAAAAACATCGGGGACAAAGACAAAGGTGATTCACTAAATCCCATTGAATCATTTATTTTAAAGAAACAGAATCCCATAAATATAGGGCTGGAAGTGTTTATATGGAGTTAGTCAGTCCATCTTTCTTCATTAACAGAATTAAATGTACCTGGCAGAAGTTTGTCCAGCCTGTTTTAACAGCTTTTGCAGAATAGTCCCTTTGTTAATGCTGTATTCCTTTTACAGCTGCAGAATTACTCCTAGATTCTGAACCAAACCAACATTGCTGGAAATCAGGATTATTTCTCTTTATCCTTCAGAAAGGTTCAAGGACACATTTTTTACTCCAAAGGTGTTGTCGCACAAAAATCATCTGCTGTGGGACTTTGTAAATACACAATCCTTGGCTCAATTCAAGCAAGAGCTTTTCTGTATTTACACAAACTGTTCCTTCTTGGGGCTGAAGATAGCAATGCAGGATCTGAATGTGAAAGCAGGCATAAATCAGATGTTTTGAATATGTTGTATTCTGAGTTTCAACTTGAACATTTAAATGATATTCATGAAGAAATGTTCCTATGGACTTCTCACATCCTAATGAAAGACTGATAAAAAAGGATTATTTATCTGACAGAGAAAAGAATTATGTGGACTGGATGAAAATATTCAAGAATCGCAGGGAGTCAAGAAAAAAAACTTCAATTCTTCTTTGTATATCATATGTAAAATGTTACTTGAAGTCTGTGGAGATCAATAATGCCTTGAGAAATTGAGGACTTAAATCACAGATTGTTACATGTTGTGGAGAAAACAACTCTTCTAACAGAGGGTGGCATAGCTTTTAATTTAAAATCATGCAGGCAAAAAGGAGACCCGATTGTTCTCAGATCTGAAATATATGATGTTACTGAACAGTATTTCACTTTCTTTGTTTTTCTTAAGGAAAGGGACAGTGGTACCTGCACGTTAAGACTATTCAGGAATTCTACTAGTCATGCAAAAAGCTGACTAGCCTACCTTTCCTGGCTAGCTAGCTTGGTGAATAGGTATAAGACTGGCTTGAATGATGTAGTACTTAATTGTAAGATGAAAAGAGATCATTCACTTGCACATCTAGACCCTTCCCCAAAAGGACTCCAAGTCACTGGTTCTGATATACAGTGGGTCTGCTTGCTTATTGGTACTCCTGAAACCTAAAAGTCAAAACAATTTTTCAGATGAAGGAAACTTCAGCTTCTGGGCAGCTCTAGGAGCACCCTTCTTCATTGCTTGATTCGGGAGTATACACTGATGTGGAACAATGAGCTAAATGTGAAGTAAGCTTAATTTTGCTGAATACACGCAGAAGAGACCAAATCATGTCTTTCTCAGTTCCACAAGTGTCAAACACCCGTCAAGCTCCTGCTCAAAACAACACGCTTCTGCCTCACAGACACAGCAGAAGCAGGACAGCTGTGCTTTGGTTGAATGCTTGCAGATCCCAGGCTTTCACACGCTTTTCTGCTGAGTAAGCGCTTCCAGTGCAGGGACTGTCCTGACATGCACTGGCTGGCATTCAGCACATTGTCAGCACTTAGCCTATAATGATAAATAAGGATGGGATTTTTCAGAACTGGGGTGGGTGGGGAAGAGAGAGAGAGGAAAAAAAAAAAAAAAAAAAATCTGAGTGTTTTATTTCTGATACATCTGTAAAAGCTGGGAATCCAGATCTCTGAGCTGTCACCAAAATGACTTCCAGAAATTTCCCTCAATCTTAGATAACCATAAGCCCTTCCTGTTTCTCAAGTAGCTTTTACATAATCATCATCAAAAGAAAATCTCAACAATCATGTAGCACCAGGCCTCCAGTGATCCAAACCATGCTGAGACAAACAGTGCTGTCTGTGTTGCATGAGCTGTGGGTAGTGGATGCTTCTCAGAAATAGCTCCAATATGGTCTCTGGAAAACCTCTGATCCAGAAGTCACACAGGACCAATGCGTATTCTGTGCTGGGTAACAGGAGAAGCCAGATACGCTCTGGTAAGGAGATTCGTCAATGCAGGAGCTGCCGAAGCCAAATTGTATGTACTGTGTGCTTTACGTTTACAACATGTTCAAAGAACTAGACCCAAGGGGATCATTTATAATATGGGATGCATTTATCTGATTTCAAAGTGGGATGATTTCTGACTTGGCAGAAGCCGCATAAGTCAGAGGCAGAATCAGGAAGATTCCCTGTATCCTGTCTTATCTGTGCAGGTAGTCTTTCCCTTAAAGTTTAATGTGAAGATGATGAAGTCAACAAAAAATTTGCATATGTAAAGATTGCAGAATTTGGTCTAACTTGAAATCAAATTATTTCCACTAGCTCCACACAAGATCTTCTAAAAGTTTGGTGATGCAAACCTTCATGAAGACACTGAAACCTTTTCATTTAGATGTTCTGCACCTAAAACTCTTGGGCTATGACAACAAATCTCTAGGAGGCAATGAAAGGCTTACCAGAAAATTCGTTTGAGGAAGTATAAGATTTGTCTCTACCAACTCAAAGGGCTAAGTACTTAAGGCTCTAGTGGAACAGCCCTTAGAGAGACAGATTTGTGAGCCCCTAGAATTTTCGTCTTCCTAATGACTCTCTGTGCTTCTTACATGCTATAAAAACCATCCCTTTTTGCATTTCAGCATCTCTATTTCCTTTGATCTGTACACATTTCTCATTGATGCTAATAGAGAATGACACTGATGGGGAATATTTTTGCAACAAGGGGAGCATAGAATTCTTGTTCTGGCTAAAGCAAAAGCAATATGACATAAGCGGAGTTTTTAAAAGACTTTACTCAAGGCTGTGCAACTGAACATGATATTAGGCTTTCTCTTTTTTTAATTTTCATTGAGATTATGTCCATTTTATCCAGGTTATTGTATTCTTGTAAAATTATACTGCAATCCACTCTAGCATGTTAACAACAAAAGAAATTCTCTAGCTATTATAAACATCTTTCAGGAAACCAGAAGCACATGTCCTCTGGAAATAATTTTGCTGGTATTTAGGTTATTACAAAAATTTTCCCAAAACACTGGAATTATTTTGTAATGTTCCCTTATACTCAAACTTGTTTGCTTAGGTTTTCTAGAATATTCTCCTAGTGTGGTATCTTCTTTGGATTGCAATGGGAAGCTGCAGAAGAAGTCCAGATACTCAGCAATTTGAGTCTGGCTTTCCAAGGGCTATTACCTAGCAACTATGTAAAATCTGTAAAAAAAAAAAACTAGTGCAGACAGCAACTCTGAAATAATTGCAGTTGAAAGGAAAAAAATCTCTTATCCTGCAGAAAGTTGGCAGGGTGGCGATAACATTTTTCTTGCCCCAAAGCAGATTGAAAATTTTAAATCTGAGAAATTTTTGTGAATTAAGAAATGGAGGCGTGCTGAAACCAACCTGTTCCATTTGTGTTTGAATTCTGTGATTACCATTTCTCTTGTTGATTTTTTTTACTCAGTTAGTTTAGGTTTCTTAGAATTAAAAAGAATTTTTTTTAAGAGAAAAGAATGATTTTTTTTTTTCCCTGAGAATACTAAAACATGGGGGTTTAAACAAATGGGTTGTGGAGAGAGGCAAGAGAAATGGGAAACAGCTCTGGGGAGTGTCCTGCTCAGCTTCTGAATGTGCCTTATGGACTGCCTTGGGTTTAGTTTTCTGCCTTTTAAGTACCGCTAGGTGAGTTTGTGTCTTGAAAATCTCTTGGACAACATTTGTTGAATTATTTTTCAACTAAAAGCTAACTCTCATCCATAGATTGTGTGTTTTCTGCAGGCTGTGATGTTTCTTCAGGTGCACTCCGAGGTAACATGTGAAAGGGAAAAGAGCCACGTATGGAAGCAGCTGCCAGACTCGAGTCTGACAGCAAGGCAGCTGAGGCTGCTGGTGGCACACAGGTGCTCAGTCACGCTAGGGAAACCAAAGCAGATCTCAGGGTTTGAGAAGGGTTTATTGCTGCTCTCCTCCAAAGAGCTTGAACCTTGTCTGGGGTTCCATGGTGGGAAGGGAAGAGTAAATAGCTATTTGTGGCCCCCATCCCTGGATTTATTCCAGAACGAAAAAGCATCTGGAAACAGATTTACGTCAAGTTCAGTGTTGTTGATTGCTTTACTGACCTGCAGGCAGAGTCTGAGTGCTTTAAGCGATGAGAGCTTTTCCTAGGAGGGCCGAAGGTTAGCGGATCTCTGGCATAGCCATGTGCTGGGACACAGTGGCTAACACAGTTTTGTTTGTTTTTTTCATGGGCTTTTAAAACTCTACCTCTTCCTTTACTGATACCTTACCGGTACAAATGGAGGCTGGCTGAGGCACAACCCCTGTATGACCAGGGAGGAGAGGTGGGCAGTGTGCCCAAGAAGCAGCATCACACGAGATTTAAGCTGAGCTGGAGCCACCTGGCACTGTGCCCAAGCACCCTGGGCTGTACCCTGACCATGTTAAAAGAGCAGAGAACATTTGCTGACAATTGGTGGGAAGGTTCCCAGTTCCAGTCCTCATCTGAAAGTGAAGCCATCACAGAGGCATTTGTGTTATTCACACCACCTAACTTTAGACAGTCGCCTTCACTCAGGTGCCAAAGTTAGGGAGTTAGTCACCCTGGGCTCTGCATTGCCAGCAAAGGGAGAAAGGATCCCCCGAAAGGCAACGTGGAGCATCTCATCAGGCTCCTGCTCTGACTCACCTCTGCCTATTGACTGCACAGGGAGCCCTGCAAGCCAGCCTCGTTATAGGGCAGCTGAGGTTAGTTGGTAAAACTGTCTCTGTTACCCCAGATGTCTTGGCCAGGTACTGCTTTGTTACTAAAGCGGAGAAAAATCTGCCCATCTGTCTGATCTGTCTGGCAAATACCCGCAGGTTTGGGGGTTTGTTTTGTTTTTTAACAGAAACTCATATCCAACAGAAACCACATCTGAGTTTTTCTTTTCTTTCATACAAGCTCTATACATATATTCATTCCTGCAACTTCAGCTATTGCTGATTTACACCACTGTGGGGCGGAATCAGGGCCCTGTTTTTGACTTGAAATGTCTCAAAGGCAGTGTGATGGTGTGGTTGTGCTTCTGCCAGTAACGGATGTTTTTTTTCCAAAGCGCCAGCTCCCAGCAGCATGTGAGAATCAATAGCAGGTTTCGTTTAAGAGCGGGCTAAATTTGTAGACACAATGACTGCAAGAAAGCTGGAAAACATAATCCACTGTAACCTAATGCTCCAAATGAAAAGGGCCAAGACAATTTATCACTTTAAGAAATATTACTTTATAAAAAAACAACAACAGTAAAAAAAAAACACTTGTGTAATTTTTATGCCAATTTATAGCTTCTGAACCTGGAGTTCTGGCAACATTATGGCAATTATATTGAGAGAACAGTATGGAGAAAATGTTATAGAAAATTACTTACCAGGATCAATTTTCTTTGAGGTTTCAAGAGCTTGGGCTTAGGAAAATTATTGGCTATTGGAGCTGTGGAAATAAATGTTAAGGGGTCATTTCATGTTATTATAATTCACTGTCATTTTTAGCATATGCATTAGCAATTTATAAATTACAGATTTATAGCAGATTAGGAGTAAATAAATACATGTAGTTACACTTTTATAAAAGCTTAACTGTATTTCAGATAACTTGCTTTACAATGAAGCATAGGGCTTATGAATCGGAAAAAATCATAAGATTAAAGAATCTGATATACAAATCATGCTGTTTTGTGCAGAAGCCAGAGAGCAAAGACACCTCTTGAGGACTGGTCACTTGTGATCTGATGCACAGAAAACTTTTGGCTCCTTTCCTTCCCCTCTGCCAGTGGGTTAGCACTGATGGCAGTGCTCAGAAAGCACACCCAAGACTTTGTGTGATTGACCCCAGAGGCAACCCGAAATCCTCTTTGAAAATGAGATTCCCAAAATGTTGATCTTTATCTCCTCATCTTGCTTGACCTCTCAAGTGCACCCCACTTTTTAAGAGAGCAATATGCTGGCTTCCCTCACCAAAGTGAGAGTTCATCTTGCCTAACTGATCCCCAGTTTGAGTGTGAATGTTGTGGCAGAGGTCTGCTCTCCCCTCTGCTACAGGGAGCTGAGGCCTCTGGCCTAGATTGGGTGACAACCCTTCCATACCTAAGGCCGCGGGGGTGCGGGCCTGGTCCCAGCAGCAGGCACTGGCCACGTCTTCCCCCACGGACGCGTTGCCCACAGGCAGGGTGGGTGCAGAGTGCCAAGGCCTGACATCCCGCACACTGCTCTCCTCTGTGGCTGTGCCTGGGGTTTGAAATACCCCTGCCTCTCTGTTTTCATACCTTTTGCTGGGATGGCGGGCGGCTGCTCCACTTTCTCTTTCTTCTTCTTTACCTTCTTGGGCTGCAGAGGGGACATGCTTGTCACGCTGGTAACGGTCTCCCCAGAGCTGCAATGCAGAGACCCGGGTGTGAGGGACAGGTGAAGGCAATGCAGGGAAAGATGCCTTGTCCCAATGAGTTCATGCAAGCAGACACATCACCTTCCACTTGAGAAAGCCCCTGCCCAACAACTTGGATTTTGACCTGGGGCTATGCTGGAAAACCTCTTACAGGGGGCTGCAAATGCTCTGGATCCTGCATTTCTTCAACCGTTCAGCCTGGCTGAGAAACTCAGGAGCCTGATCTTTCCTGACATAGAAAAAGCAAAGTGCCCTTAAAGCCGGGTTTACATAAGACTCAGTTCATTGCAGCTATTCCTTAAAAACACGCGTGATCCTGCTGCTGTCCCCAGGTCATGCCTGTACCCTTTTGTTGGCTAGGGCCAGGGCCATGGGCAGGCTGGAATAAGATCACACAGGCAAAGCAAAATCTTAGGGGCTAAGCCGGGCTGAGTGGTCAGCAGGACAGGAGAGTGTGCAGCGTGCCTTGAGGTAGCTGGTCCTTCAGATGACTCACAAAGCTATGTTTGAAAAAGGCAGCTTTTTACAGGAGGTTCAGTGTGTATAATATGTGCTGCAGTCTCTTAACTCTGGCAATTTGCATGCTCCAGTACGTCCATGCTGAGAAAGCAGTGGTAGATGTGAGGGAAGCGTACAACAGTTGTATTATAAACAGGGTCCTAAAAGAGGGCTTCTTTGTCTGGACTATTATAGCTCATCATCCTGTAGCAGCTGTTTTGTTATGCTTTGTTTCATTTTGTTTTACCCTTAGCATGTTCCAAGTCTGAGGCAGTATAACCTGCTCTGAACATTTAGAGGCTCAGATATGCAGCCAGGCTGCAGAGACTTGATCTTGTCACCGTGTGTCAGCTGTGCCAACTGACTGTGCAGGTGCTCCTCGCTTGCAACTAACGTGAAATAAAATTGTATTGGCTTAACTGGGAGTGAAAGGAATCTTATTCCACAGCTGGGGTGGGAGGACAGTGTATAAATGATGGAGGAAGGGGGGTGGCAAGCAGCAGTTGTTGGGTGCACCTGATGTAGGCCAGCCCTAGGAAGGGCACAGGGTGGCTGTGGGGGGATCATCCTGGTGAGCTGCACCATGCAGTGGGACCCAGCTGGGGGCTTTGTGGTAATAACACTGGTGACAGTGAGTTCTCTGAATTTTAAATCATTTGTCCCAAGATGCTGTTCCTCTCTAGGTTATTTTGTATCAAGAAACATTCTCTTTTTATTAATAGAATTAGATATTCAAATTGGGCCAAAGTCTCAATGAAAGTTAAGATGTCTCAGCTATTGCCTACACAAGAATAACAAAATAGGAGCCGTAATCATTTTACACAGCTGTACATCTAAATGAATGCCACTAGCATTGGTGAAATCACTCTGGATTTACACGTGAGTAGATTAAAAAAAACTCTGGTTTGCTGATTATGCTAAATTCTGTTCCTTGTATTCAGCTGAAGACATAGGTTTGCTGCCAAACTTTTAAAAAAGTGTTTAAGAGGTAAAATATTTTCATGATTTATAAATAAATCACATCAATTATGTAAACTGAGGGTTGCATTAAAGTGATTTTAAAGTGTCTGCACAATTGTGAAACTCTCCCACAACAACCATTTGTTTCTATGTTAAAATCAAAATGTTAAATTGTTTAAAACCAGCAGGAAATGAAACTGTCCTGCCTAGCTCCATCACTCAAACACAGCAAACTGACAGAGAAAAGGGGGGAGGAGGTGATTTTTTAAAAAATGTTTTTTGGTCATTAAGACAGATGTGTAGCTTAAAGATATTATTGTTCTGATATTGTTACTTTAGGTGCAATATGTTAAAAGGCTTAGTGTTAGTTCATTGCATTAGTTTTTTGCACTGCTTTGCCACTGAATAAGTGAAGCTACAGAACACTGTATTTGTGGCTTATGCTTTACTTTTAAGTGCCAGGCCTATACAGGGTTAACTGATTCTGGGAGATAAAATAACTGTACTTGCTGTCTCCAAACTGAGCTCCTCAAACCAAACAAGGAGGCTCAGAAATAACTCCTTGGCTCTGAAACACTGTCTCTTTGTGAGCTTGTCTTGTTCTGGGTTGAAGAAGAAAGTTACTTTTTATCTGCAACTCCTCCTCCAGCCTCCTGGCTTCTTTTCTAACAGTGTCACATTGTGCCTTCCTTGAAGGATCTGGAGAGTTTTGAGAGAGCGAGAAAAAGACAGGAGTTTGGGGAAAAGGAAGCCTGTGGAAGGTGTCTCACAACCAAGGCAATTTTCCCTGGACGTAGTGGCTCTTTCAGGAACATACTGTCCAAGAGCGGGCAAAGTGCTACAATTTGGGCATTACTATCCTTACCAGAGTCAACGATGTGGGACTCTTCCTGTGGTTGTCTAGGTCAGCTATTCCCTCTTGTCAAGGGTCTGTGGGTTGGGGTGACAAAAGTGCGAGTGGCTTTGGAACTGTGTTGATATTTTCCAAATGGGGAGCTGTGTAAGAAGGTGCCTGGGGTGGGCTGGATGCCTGGTTCTGGTTCAGTCTGGCAGAACTTGTTCCTGCACCGTTAGAGTGGTGGTGTGGGACCAAGGCATTGGGACAGACAGCTTTGCGAAGTGAGTGCTTTTTCACTTCAAATTATTTGTCTCCAGAAGAGCAGTCACTGAAAGACTGGAGTGTTCAGGCCAAAACAAACAAATAAAAGACAGGAAAAGAAAAAAAGAAAAAAAAAAAGTCCTGTTTTCAAAGCTACAGCTCCTGTGGGTTTCTGGATCTGAAAACTGACAAAACGATCTAATAATAAGGTAGATAATAAAAAGGAAGATATTTAAAGGAAAGAAAACCCAGAAAAGAAAACTAAGTGGTTTGGAAAACCCATAATGGCTGTACTTTTTATTTAGTTATTTATTTTTAGAAACGGGTTTGGTTAACTCA
This sequence comes from Cygnus olor, assembly GCF_009769625.2. Lineage (NCBI taxonomy): Eukaryota > Metazoa > Chordata > Aves > Anseriformes > Anatidae > Cygnus > Cygnus olor. Next base: position 19,395,019 of record NC_049175.1, read on the forward strand.
TTTTCCCCTTTATTTGTTGTTGGTCAAGCAGTGAACCAAAACCCAAACATTTGTTTCACGTTGTTCTACTCAGGCATTTTCTTTTCTAAGGCCATTTTGTGAGACCCGGGGCAAATCACTTAGCAATTTGTGCTTCAGTTTCCAATTAAGTAAAAACATCATTATGATGTCAAGACATGAAATATTTTAAGATGCTTAGGTATTACTGCAGTGGGAGTGCTGATGGTTCCCAGACACCAGACTATTAATGTAATTTGGAAACTTGATTCTGCTCTCAGTTTGAAATATCACTGAGGGAGTTGGAGCTGAGCAAGGCTGAGCCATTTTGACTGGCAAGAATCTCATGCAAATTTGTTCATCACATTGACCTAATGGGCATTTAGACACTGGGTTTGGGGCATGAACATTTTGAATTAAGTTCCAAGACAAGCTAACAAATACTTCTAAAGGAATGGGCAGGTAAAGGAAGATAGTTTGAAATGCAGCCCTTGTGCCAAGTGCACAAATGAGATCTGGTCAAGCTTTTTAGATTCTGGTTTGATCTGGCAACACTGATGGAGTTTCTCGGGTTTTGCAGTGTAGGTGGATGAAGCCATCACATACCTCTCATATCCTCTAACACTTCAAACTGTCTCCAAGCTTCTGAATTCTGTCATTGTGTGACCATAGCACTGCTGGCGCACTGCTGGCATTCAGCTAGAAGTGACCAGTGCCCGGTGCCAGCTTATGCAACTGCATCTCCTTCCTTTCAGTGGGTTTACCTATTAGCAGTAGCACATCTGGATAAGCCAGAATACAAGGTTTACTTGCCATTCAGATTTGTGATGCCTTGAAGCACAAGAATAGAAACAAATGTTTTGCATCAGACGTGGATCATAACATGTTTAATACCAATACTTGAAGTTAAGCAGAATAGAGATAGTCCTAACGAGTTCAAAGGAATTAATGGTTTGTGTTTTCAGTAGAGGGTAGAAGATAAAAGGTAGTAATTGTGAAACATAGCAGAAAGCATAATACTGGTAACACATTCATAGGTACTTATTTTAAAGCCCTGAAGTCAGTGCATTTCTGACATGCATTTGTAGGATCAGGGTTTTCACTAGCATACCTTGTCAGACTAAAATACATTAAGCCACATTTTTTATCCATATAGAGTCATGCACTTCTTTCACTTCCTAAGATTCCATTTTAAGGTGAAGAAATCATGTTGGCTTGTTTCCTCCCTGCTATTCAGCTCCCAGCTTAGCATTTTTAGTAGTATCACTACCACATCACGTATGCCCAGACAGGCAGATTCTGTATAGTATAATGAGTCTTTTATCTGACTGCCATGTTCAATTTTTTCACCAGTTTTGACTGTCATCTTTTCAATCAGTCTCATTTTCTCCTATCTTTGTGTTATCTAACAATCTTGATTTCCTTTGATTTTCCTCCCCCACTTTTTTTTCCTTAGTTCTAAGTTTGTCTTAGTAGCTAATAAAGAAGGAAAAAGAAAAAACATTCAGGGAAAAATGAAAACTGCTGAGCTGTCTCTGTAAACTTTTGGTGTGGTGCAATGGCTGGTCAGGGTCACAAAACAAAGATCTTTCAAGAATAACATGAAAGTTTCAGTTTGTACTGACCTCGCCTGAACTCTCTGTAGCTTTATTTTGACTTTGCTTACATCTGAGCATTGGTTAGAATGAATACAGTGATTATCCCATGAGAATGCACCAAAAATTACACTAGTTTAGGATCTAGGACATGCTATACTTGGCACTGAATTGGTGCTAAAAAGATACTATGAGAAATAGTATCTGTGATACCAAGCAATACTGGATTTAAACTACAAGGCCAGAAACATGTTTTATGTCACTGAAAACTGGGAAACAGATGTTCTTTTGCATTATGAGGCATCCCTCTTTAATCTTTTTTGTTTGTAAAATACTTTTGTCATCTTTCTTTTACTGCCATTCCAGCACAGTTTATATCTCAAGAAGCTCATACACTGGACATCAGTTTTATACTACCATGCAATCAAAAACTTTTGGCAGTCAGTGGTATTTAAAGGGACAGTGATTAATGACTGCAGCAGAAGTAGAGTTTTTCCCATCACCCAGAGTCTTCAACTAGGATTAGACTGTGGGCCGAAAAATATGTTTCTGAGCCCCACTCCCAGTTCTGGGTGCAGGAATTATTGGGTAACATTGTGTGCTTTATGTAGTTGGATGGCTTATGTCATTACCATGTGGTGAGGTGTTGGGAAACCCAACAGGATTCTCCAGAAAGCAATTCAGAGCCTCAAGGAAAGGCTTGTCACTGAAGCAGGACCTACAGCAAGACAGCACAGGTGGATCTCCCCTGTCATGCACGGAAGATGTTGGCTTTCAAGCACATCCATGAGTCATGGACCTGGGACTCTATCTCATGCAGGCATTTTGGAAAACATTACTCATCATCTTCAATATACACAGCAAAACCAAAACAGAACTGGTGCCTTGGGTTATAGTAAAGAGAATTGTAATCCCTACCTGTTCTGGGGGCATTTCACCAGGTAATGCTTCACTGTTAAAGAAAGAAAGAAAGAAAAAATGTGGCTTCACACTGGTACAGTTTATGGATTACAAATGGACACTGCAGGTAGACCTACGCTCCTGGGACTGTGGAGGAGCCAGGTTGTCACACTGGGAGAGCTGCTAACGATCACCGTATTTTTTGAATTAAAATGTAGTTGGTTTCAAAGACAGCTACGCTTGGGAGAGGGAAATGTATCAAACAGCAAAAATCTGCTGTGGAAGTGCTGGGCAGCTCACATTCCAGTGGTCAGCCCCGGTCAGCCCAGACAAGAGACACCTTGCTAAGGAGAAGCACAGCAGGCCAGTGATTTTACTCTGAGGACTTTTATTTCCCTTGTGGTGCCTCTGTTTATTTCCAGAAGCCTGAAATAAACCATGCAGCCACAGGAGCTGCTGCTGTTCCTAATGTAGGCTAGTCTGAAGCCTCAGGCATTTAGGGGTTGCCTCCTGGGATCAGACTGGAGGTCCAGTCTGGCCAGTGCCATCTCTGACTGCGTGTGTGTGAGCTGTGTAAATCCTCCCACTTCATACTGCTTTGAATCAGTAGCCCGAGCAAGGGCAGCTTCGCTCCTGCAGCCTTTCAGGAGCCAGGGTTATTAAGATGCTCTTCTGTGGCTTAGCTCTGCCCAAGCTGCGCCGCGTGGAGGATGCAGGCAGAAGAAGAGGCTTTGGCTCTTCTAGTTAAATTATGGCCAATTTATTTTCTTAAAAGAAAAGAGGGAGCAACCCTGGGCCATGGTGTGAAGTGTAATGTAACATAGGTAACCCCCTGCATCTTTATTTTCTCCATTCTTTAAAAGGTTTTGAAAACCAGACAATGGTGCACTTAAAAATTATGCCCCTCTGTGCAGGAAAACTTTCACATTTGGTCTTACCTAAATTTTCCATTCCAAGGAAGCTGAACAGCTCCTCACGGGCTGTATTTTGGACTTAAATAAATAAGCTGTTAGGGCTGAGGAAGCGAGAGGAAGCTGGAGAGGGGATGGTGGGAGAGTGGACGGAGCTGTTGGTGTTTCCATGCTTTGCTTCAGGTGTGTTCCCATGATGGGTGGGGTGACTGGAAATGGTAATTTTTCTGATGGGAATTTACCCAGCAGGTGAGGTATGGAGATGGTTTTGTTTGTCTTGGGCCCCTGACAACCCTGTTCCGTGAGGGTCAGGCTTCTCTTGGGGGGCCTCTGAGGAAGATGGTGTGGCAATCACCACACCGAAGGTGGAAAAAGGCTGTGCCTGGAGCTGGCCTGAAGGCTCAGGGTGAAGCTCTTGGAGGTTGCTATGCTGTGCCCTGCTCCCTTCCTCAATGACAGGCTTCAGGATTTTGCTGAAGGCTCCTTTCATCTGAACACTCGGATCTGCCTACTCCAGCCCAGGATGGAAGTACAGAGTACCACGGATGGAAAGAAGGTAAGATAACGCTTTTTGAGGAGAAGTGCCTTACTCTAACAGTCTGAATGAGAAAGCACTGCTGTTTTAATTCCCTGCTGCTTAACTGAATGCTGAGCTGATTAACGTTGCTTTGGGAGAATGCTCTGACCAGGTGGGTGAAAGGCCTATAGATAGGTATAACCTGTTGAATACCGAGTGCCTGTCTATTAAGCTTTATTTTGTTACATTTCAATTGAAACCATAAGTTTAATGCTGACGGCGTTTACTGGATAGTGTACAAAATCTAAATAAAAATTTAAGACTACAATTATTCAGATATTAGAGTAGTGAAGAAAGGGTTTAGCTCAGAATAAATTATTATCTGTTGTATATGCTTATTCTATATTCTTTTTATAATTAACTTGTTGATTTGATGTGAGGAGAGCTTTTCTCTAAGCTGGTCATTCACTTTTGCTACTACAAATAAATACAAACAGAAGCAAAACCTAGCCCAATGTCTGCTAGAGAGTGTCTAGTGCTTGTGGCTTCAGGGTGACTCACCATGACCAACACACTTAAGTGTGGGTACCCTTGGCACAAAGCATTTGTCATCACTTACCAGGGTAGGAAGAATAACATTGATCTTATTTCTTCCTCTGGGCAAGCACAGTTCTTGGGTTCAGATAGAACTGGAGTTACTCTACTGAGGGCACTACCGGGAAAACAGAGCCACAGCTTGAAATACTGTTGTGGTCAGGCAAGGACTTCTGTGCACATCTATGTTTTGGCTTATGTGTCTTCTTTCCTGTGTATCTGAGTCATGCATTCCTTTGTGGTATGTGTGTAGTGCTGAAGAGGCAACAAGTCATGATTCTCTCCTGTCATTCACAGGACAAATCACTAACCAAACTCTTTTTCAAAGCTTCTGTTCAGAGATGGTCCTTATGCTCTCCTCAAGCATGGTGGCTGCTAAACATGCTGGTATTTTAATTCTCACAGTGTGAGGTCTCCAAAAAATACCATTCTTAAACTGAAATGAAAGTAGAGCCTGCACTGGTTACTCCACAGATGAAATAGCACTTTTGGTTACAACAGGGCTGCTTTCATGCAGGTTTAGCCCCGTTGAAAAACCCTCTCTGAGGAAGAGAAAGAGAAGGATGAAACGGTAATCCTTGGTCTTGAAAGACTATAGTGAATATACGCATCTGAATGACAAAATGATGCTTTAGGTTCAAAGTACGCTACAAATGAGAGAGTGCTAATAACAGCCCCGCTTTCCCAAGAATACTGACAGCTTAGTAAGGAAGGGATAAGAAAATGGAACACAAGAAAATTGCTTTGAAGCCCCTCTAAACATGTCTGCAGAAATGTCACTCCTGCAAAATGTTGGCTAGATCTGGTCAGAATGCAATTTAATGATATAGCACTTGGTAGTCTTTGAAGAAAGTCCTAACAACCTGCAATTTATGTTTAAGAAAAGTTGAAGGGTTCTGAAAAAGTACAATGCAAATTTAAAGTGAAATAGCTATTCAAGGGGAGCAAAAGGCCTTTGTCCTAGTTACTCCGTGGAGGAAAATTCCATTTTTTTCTGGCAGAAATAAAGCAGTCTTTCCTTTTTTTTTTTTTAATTTAAAATAAAAGCAAGGAAATATTTTTATTTCATGCATTTTCTCCATTCTCCTTGTCCCCCTTTTCCCTCTTTGGTAAAGGTCTTGCAGCCAGTAAGAATGACATTTCACTCACCTGTGGATCTCCTCTTGTTCAGAAGCGACTGACAGAGAATGACGAGTGTGAAAAGGAGGACACTGATGATTCCTATTGAGCACACAAACACTGCGTACACATACAAATCTGAAAGGCAAGCACAGGTGATGCTCAATGTTGCTGCTGTATGCTTCATGCTTAGAAGATAGAAAATATTATTTCAGCAAGACCTAAATAGAGTGTGACCCAAAAGAATTAGGTAACAGTTCAGAAATAATTAACATTCTTGAAATTTTCATATGGCATCCTGCTCAGTTTAAAATTTGGGTGAAGTCTCTATAAGCACTAATAGGTGTATTATGAGGGCTTGCTTTTGGGAGGGAGGGAAGGCTGGTTTGGTTTATTTGGTTGGTGGGGTTTTTTGTTTGTTTGGGTTTGTTTGTGTGTGTTTTTGGTGTGGCTAACAAAATCAGAAGAACTTCAGTTGGATTATTTCCCAGTTCAAACAGCTGTACTGGTTTAAAAATAAAGACATGAAAACAACTTTTAAAAGTGGCAGTAGGGAGAGTTGGGGGAATGCTGAGTGGCTGAGGAAGAAGGAAGGAAGCCTGTGATTGCTGTTTAGGTTTTGTTGGTTTTTTTTTTTTGGTGGCAGCATTGGCTTGAAATTTTCATCCATACATTTTCTTTATTTTTCAAACTACAGCCTCAGTCTCTCTTTGTGGCTTTCAGTCAGGTCCCATAACACATTCCTGCTGGAGGGGCCAGTACTTCTACCACAGCAGATCAAGACAGAGTATTTTGTTCAGAAGGACAAGTCTTTGATGACTTATTTCTGCTTTTACTAGAACTCTAAATAGAGCACTTCAAGGATGCTCTACCCATTAATGCCTTGAAATGTCCTTAGGGATGTATATTGGCTTCTTTCCCGCTTTACAGAGAGGAAACCAAGCCTCAGAGGTCAAGTGTTCTTCTAGGAAATAGCGTTGCTGGAACCAGACCCCTGACCTACAGTTCTGTGCTTCGTTTACAACATCTGCCCGTACACAGTACAACAATATAGTTTGTAAATTGTGGTTTGAGCAGCAAGGCTCTCCGCAGAATTGAGCAAGCAGTGCCGCCTGTCAGGCAGTGCAGCACAGTGGCTGCAAATGTTGGGCTGGTGCTTTGCTGGTGCCCTGGGTTGGGGTGGGAGGAGGATGGAATCCCAGCTGCGTGCAAGTTCTGGATTTCAGTCTCTTGGAACAGATGTGCCCTAATACACACAGAAAGTACTGCTTGCCTTGAAACTCCAGGGGGCTTTAAGCTGCTCCCGCAGTGCAGAGCATGGTTTGTGAGCAGTTTCTAAGGCCAGTGGGAGTGCACAGTGCTTGGTACCTCATGCTCAGCACCCTCCTGGATGAGGGTTTGTATTTGCATTGCATGATCAGCCAGGTGTAGGCCACTTTCCCATTGGCCATAACAAACGTATAAGAAAGCGGAGCTGAAGCCTTCCGTTCTCTTTTTGCCAGCACCCCCTGTAGTCCGTGGGATGCCTTCTGAGGCGAGGCCTGAGTTTGTACAGGAACGTGCAAAACTGGGCCTGTTGGGGGGCACTTGAGTTGTACTGTAGAGTTTGGCCAAACTAGCATCTTGTATGCAACCAGTAGCAGTTAGATGTGTCTTACCTTCAAAAAACTTCCAAGCTTCATGGTTTTTCTTGAAAGTGGGATCATCGGAAGTTTTTGATGAAATCACTGAAAAAAAAAACAACAATCACTGAAAAAAAACAACAAAGAGGACATAACAAGAATTGAAAATACGCAGAAGAAAGTGTTGGGATCTCTCGGAGTAAATGTAGTTCTGCCTTACACATCAGCGCATCAAGATCTTACTTTAACTAAGAGTTTTATTTCAATGAGACACTTCAGTTATAAAATGGCATTACTAAAAATGTCTTCCATCAAATCTCATCTGGTTGTTTCATAACAACTGTACAACCTGGTACTAGAATCCAAATGCTCTGACTGCTGGATCACCCACTGTTCAAAACCCTCTCTGCTCTCCCAGTCAGATTGTTTAAGCATGCTGACATATTTTGATGACATCAGATTAGATGATCTCACTTATGTTAATCCATGATTTCTTATGCTAGCTGTCATTACAATGGAAAAGGAGTCTGGTGATGTCTTCCAGGTTGCCTCCAAGAGGGTTCGTGTGGCAAATCATTACAGAAAAGTACCCCATTAAAAAGGAAATTAAGGCCTGTCCTGTAGGGATGTGATGTGTGGGCCTAACTCCGTGGATATGGAAATACTTTCAGAAGTAATGAAATCTGCTGTTTAGTTGTGATGGGAAGCTTATCCTGAACATTTTTTCACAGGTCTACTCATTTGTTGGGTGAAAGCATCACATGAGTAGCTTTTTGGCAAGTATTTTAGAATACATTCCCTGAAAAAAGGGCTTTTGTTTATTTTTGGGGGGGGAAAAAGTTCTTGCATTCCTTTATCTTGCAACATTTTTACTGTTAGGAAACAGCACAGGCTACTAATACTTAATAGAATTCAGAATCTTTTCTGTAGGAAACTCTGATACACAAACTTCTCAACAAGACGTTGTGATCATCTCTACTTGTTGTCCATGCCAGTAGGATTTTAGCTGGACTGTCTAATTTTCTCTGTTTGTCCTCCTACATATAATCTCTTCTCTTGGATCATAAACCATTTAGAACATGTACTGTTCTTCCTAAGCCATGTGCAGTATCTGGGATGGAGGGATTACCCATCTGTAAATGGTGGTTTGGAGGTGTGGCACATTGTTTGTAGAAGACCACTCACTTTTTTGAGTTTTCTGATAGGAAGGCAGTGGGAGAACCATCTTTACGATGTCTTTTTTTTTTTCTCAAACTGTTTTCTGGCGTATTCAGTACTATAATGAAGATGATTAACTTGGTTTTAGGCTAATATTGACCAGACAAACCCATGAAAGAACATATACTTTTCAGGAGAAGATGCAGGGAGGGGAAAGAGATCCACCTTAGCTCAGAGTGAATATGTTGTATGGCTGAAGTAGGAGACACTTCTTGACAATGTGAGGACATGGATTTACTACCAGGATTTAACAATATCCTTCCTGTGAATGTTTGCTGTCTTGTATTCATTACACCTAAAGGGGCAAACTGCAGCATCTCAAATTTCAGCTGAGCTTTCTAAAAGACCACAAAGTTGCTGTAGTTGACAAGTGAATTCACAAATGTAGGACTCTCCATCCCCATCAGATGAGGCTCCATTTCTGAAAAATTTATTCAGCCCTAGAGGAGAAGCCAGATGTGTAACTAATCTTTTAATTGCCATTATTAAACATCAAGGAGCTATAGCCTGTAACTCTTTTTTTTTTGATTTTCCACAATTCCAATATGTCTATCTGTAAAAAAAAAAAAAAATGGTGTTGCAAAAAAAAAATGCATTTGCAACCTCTTTACGGACTACACAAATTCACACTAGCAAACTTGCTAGCAGATAACAAAATCCGAACAAAAGTTAATAGTGTTAGATACTACAGACCCAGGCTTAATCTATCAAGTTCTTTTGATTGAAATAGTGCTATGCTTTGTGGTTGACAAAGGCTACATACTGAACTGCCTCTGTTTTTTTCTGCTTACGGTGCAAGTTAGATTTTGAAGGTGCAGAATGACTCTTCCTTCTGCATTTCCCCCGCTGTTTTCTGTCTTACGCACTGACCTTCTCTTCCTGTGTTAACAAAAATAATTCCTATTTCTGCATCCACCTGATGTGCAAGCTTGTAAGAAATTTATCTGGTGCTTTAGCATAAAGATACCACTTTGAATTTGTGCATAATTGCAGACACATTAACTGGAACAAAATGTTAGAAAAGACAGCAACTGTGATGTGTTTGAGCACTGCTACCTTATTTGATAAAGCACAAACAGTACTGTTAAGTATCCATGTGCTACAGGCAATTTGTATTGCTCCTTTTTTTTTTTTTTCCAGGATCTAACTGCAATAAAACCAAATCCCTTTGCAATAAAAAGTGTAACTGATCATAATATAAAATACAAAATGTGTTTGGAAGAAAATTTCCTTGAAAAGCCCAAGTGTTACCACGGGGGAAACTGGAGACTTTATCACCACTCTGAAAATCGTTGCCTTCCCTCCCGTGTGTAGCAAGGCCTGTCCAATCACAGTGTTCTACCTGATGCTAGCTAAGGCAGTTATTTTCCAGTAAAGGGGCTTTTAACACTAAAACAGTGGCTATGACATTTAAAGATATCTGACTTTTCAAGTGTCTCTTAGTATCTTAGTCCCTGCCCTTGGCAGAGGGGTTGGAAGCAGATGATCTTTAAGGTCCCTTCCAACCAAGCCGTTCTATGGTTCTGTGATTACACAATCTTTTAACCTGGATTTGGAATTAGAATAGATATTCCTTCTGGGGTGTCTGCCTGAGATCCCCATGGAGTGTTGTCAGTGTGTGTACTCTACAGGTGTCCTGCCCTCCTTCCTTATCTCAAGTTTCCTGCCCTGCTTTGGGTTACACTGGAAGCAGAGAGAAGCGATACAGATGGCCAGACAGTTTGAGAAGGATGAATTCATGAGCTGCAAATCCTCACCCTGATCATGTATTTATAAATAGTACTAAAAATCAGAAAAATAAGAGCTAAATTAGCATTTAAGGAACAGACTGATAAGTTCTCATTTTTCTTCTTCACAATAACTAAATTAATCTGAACCCCAGATTTTGGCTAGGAAGAGCAAGGAGACATTTCTGTGTTATAGTTTTCAATTGCCTGTGCAACAATGCAACATGCAGAGTGACATCTGTGAGAAGAGTTTTGACAGGTGGTCCATCAATATTTTATATTGCTTTTTCTTCTGTTGCCATTTACCTGCAATATGTTGTTCCCCTAACAAACACTCCAGATAAATCCATATGTTTCAGTACAGGCATTTAGGAAATTCTATCCTTCACTGAATGTGAAAACACTTTAAACTACTGACTTGACTTATGAAATTACACTATCACAGGAAAATCCTAAAATGATCCTACATCTGATTTCCTCTCTTTTTTCTTCTTCCTTTTTTTTTTCCTTCATTTTCCTGAAGTACTTGTTCTGCACTTCTTGTGTTTATGTTCTGGTTTATTTTGCAAGTTCTTTGTGCAAGAAATGCACTAGTTGTTATCCTTCAGTGTGCCACCCTTGAAGATAGCTACTGGTCTGCTGCGGATGCTCATAGGCAATGGGGCAGCATAGTTCCCTCAGCTGAAATGATACTCTTCTCCTTCACTGTCTCTCTGCATCAGACCTAGATCTCTCTAGCTTTCCTCCCTCGAGTAATCCTCAGCATTTTTTCCCCAGAGCATTGGAAAACATGAAGAGAGGATTTCCGGGTTTGAAGCAGTGTTCTAAGCTCTCTGATGTGAGGGACAGCCTGGGATGGGGATGAAGGTGTAGTCTAAGACTCTGGGATTGTGTGCTGACCTCCTCGCTCTACCTGTAGGTCTGCAAGCTTCAGCCCTGCCAATCCCTTCCAACCACCAGGGGAAGCCTCCTCATTGTTACACTCAGACTCTCCTCCTCTTCCCCTCCAGCACAGCATTTGAACCACCATGTTTTTGTAGGTTGAGACTCAAGCCCTGGCTTCTGTCCCCTGCACCATTTGTCAGCTTTGCCCCTGCCCAGAGGTGGCTGAGGCAGCGCTGTGGGGGATCAGGCCTCCTTCTTCCCAGTTCCTTTTAGCCAAATCTGGAGGGGTGAAGGAGGCAGAGGAGAGGGAGAGGAGGAGGAGTCCCCGTTCTTAGCCAAGAGCAGGAACAGCAGGGAAGAATAACTGCCTGAGCGTGAAGCAAGCTAATGCCTGAAGTCTGCAGGGCTAAATCACGCATACCATAAAGTTTCATTTCAGCACAGATCCCTGTGTGGTTGTGAGACTAACCACTGTGCCTCGGCTCCAGCCACCCAACATGGGGTCAGTGCTTGTAAAATTTAATGATCTCCAGAGATGCGAGATGGCTGAGTTCAGGGGATGTTGGGCCATGGTAAGTTTACTCCTCCCCATTTAAAAACAACAGAGTGAAAGCAACAACAAAAACCAAACATGAAACTGTTCTTTGAACTGTGAAGCTAATGAATTCTGTGTCCTGTATCCTAGCGTGTCCTCTCTCCACAATAACCTTAGTGCTGGCCACCTCCTCCTGTGGCATGTCCAGGAGCCCCAGTCATTGACTGCAATGTGGAAGGTCACTGGCCACAGGGCAGAGCAAGAACAACAGTTACCAGCTTTGAGCTTGGAGCTTTTCTTCAGAGACAGACAAATTTTACATAACCAGTAAGACCAAAGATTTTCTTATGGTTGTTTAAAATTGACCCATGTCCTTTGTTACCAAAACAACCAGAGATTCAGCTTTGGATTGTTAGTGTCTTTCATCATTGCTAGTAATAATCAGCTAATTGTATTATATTAATGTCATAATTTCTCAAGGCAGATTTAAGCATAGCTGGTCAAAGTGAAATTGCTGTTTATCTCATTATTATTGTTTTTCCACCTTTGCTCTTGTAGTGACACCTGAGAGCTTTCCAGAGGAGGATCATGCACTCAAAGATTATTTTTTACTGTTACATTGTCCCCTGGTGTGTGTATAATCCAAAAGTGATACAGAAACCTGAATGATGCTAATGAAGGTGGCACTAAGGGAATGTGCTTTGAATTAAGTCTACATAAATGTGTTTGAATCTATCTGGAAAAAGCTTGTAGTCAGTGGAGTCCCCTTAGTGCAAAATTGGTTTAGAAAGAGCTAGAGCCATTTTCCCCAAAACAAAAATTAGATAAATGGGATTGGGATTTCCCAGCTACGGGAATAACCTTTGCAATCTAAACACAACAGTAAATTTAGCATCAACAACAATGGCAGAAACTTCATGAAGTACAATTTCCTCTTACAAGTTTTTCTGTGATTGCTAGATAACCCTCTGGAATTTCCAGACCTATGGACCAAGCAGTCCCCCTTGATTTTTGGCATTATCTTCAGAGCTGGCTCTGTGGGAAATCAATTTTTCTGTATGTAAAACCACATGCAGGGGGCTTGTTTGTCAGCTAGCCCTGACAGCACAACTGCTGAGCTCAGCCAGCTCTTCAAAGGAGTCTGTTCTCTAAATCCAGTTTCACCACGCGTGGATGTGGTGGTGTTAGGTTTGAGCTGAGCCACCCCAAAGAGAAGGCCTGTTTTCCAGTTGAGATGTACGGTTCAAAACCCTCACTTGTTGCTGGTCATTTCTTTATCTGAAGTCAGGCTGTTCGCTGCTTTTCTAGCTCTGCTTTCTGGCTACAAATTGTATAAACAAAAGTACAGGAGTGATACTAGAAATGCGACTTGTAAACTGCTTCTGGATTAGAACTAAAAGAAATGAAAACACCAAGAGAGAGGCAAAACACAGATCTAAAATATCTTCTATTTCTGGCTGACCCACTTCATATTCTTTAGAAAATAAGTTAATTTCTCTCTCTGTCTGTCTCTTTGCATTTAAATAATAATGACATTTCTTTGTTCCCACTGGCAAAGTTGTAGAGACCCGTAGCTGAATGTAACAGAACCTTAATTGCTGCTATTCTGGTGAAAGGCAAAGGAAATAGACCATCTTCTACAAATATACTAATCTCGCTTGTTTACATTTTATTATGGGCTGAATAATGTTTAAATTGTAATGTGTAAGTAAAGAAGCAGGGTATTATATTTTCTTCTAATATCCACAGATAACATTTAAAAAAATAACCTAACTTCAAATATCTTACGGATGAACTTGACAGAAAGATCATAGGACAAGAAAAATGATAGAACTGAAATCAGTGATTTCTCACCTCGAATTTCAGTAGCTGCTGTGCCATTTGACCATGCTGTCCACTTATTCCTGTGTTTGCCAATTTCCTGCACTTTGCATATATAGTGTCCTTGGTCTGTTTGCTGGAGGCTTAGGATAAGGAATTTGTACAGAGTTCCATGTTTCTCCTTAAGAAGACGAAGTCTTTGCTTGTGGAAATGATGAGTATAATTTCCATAATACTGGACAGACCCAAACTTAGTCATTTTGATCATCAGATACTCCTGGGTAGGTGATACAGCAAAGACCCACCGCACAGCCAGCAAATTGTCTGTCTTTCTCTTTTGAGAAATGTGGCAGTAAAGGGTAGCATTATCTCCCTCGGAGTATCGCACTGTCGGTCCTGGAGAGACTGTCACGTTTAAAGCCTCACAAATATCTGCAAAGGAAAGAAAAGATGGTGAGAATCCTCCCTGCCAGCACAACAGCACCATAATCTGTCCCAGCATACAGATCCACAGCAGGTAAACCAACAGCATGAGTTCCGTGTGCAGCAACTCAATGAGCTTCTAGAACCTGACATATTCTGTCTCTCTGTGAAAGTTAAGGATGGCATTCAGTCAATCTGCTCCAGTATTCTTGTGTTCTCTAATAAATAAGATAGGGCTCAGGTAGACACTTTGCTGTCACAGGCCCAATATCACATAATCTTTCATCACCTTGAACAAGCCTTGTCTAGAACTGGCTTGGAGTAAGAGCCCGGAATATCTTTTGGAAAGCTGTTCCCTGACCAGCTGACTTGCATCTTCCAGTGACTTGCATCCTTCTTACAATTTCCAAGCTAACTTTTTTCAATAACCAGTTTGTGCCCATTTGCTCCTGTGCCAACTTTACCCTTTAAGTTTAAATGGCGTTTACTTCCTGACTCCATATAGAAAGCAATTATCTGGCCTCTCAAATCAGCACTTTGTTGAGCGAAAGAAGCCAAGCTTTGTTAGTCTCCTCTGGTAAAGTAGTATTTCCACTTCCCTATTCACCTTGGTAACCCTTCTGTGCATTGCTTCCTCCTTAAATTTTTGTTTTGATTGTAATGTTTTTGTTATTTTTATTATGGGTGCCTGGAATTATAGACAGGCTCTGAAAAGCAGCTCTCCAATGTCCTGTGAAATAGTCAATGTACATTCCAGGTTTGATTAGAAATACTTTGTGTATCCAGAATTCCATTGTCCTTTTTCATCATAGTTTCATATGGGATTATATATCAGTTTATATTTAGATACGCTTGAGTGTTTTCCCTCCTTTGTCATTTGTGGTTCAGTTCCTAGTTCATCAGAGAAATTCTTACTAATCCCCAAGTGCATGACTTAGCTTTACTAAGTTCTGCTCCGCTTTTGTTACTTGGTCCTCAGTTTTTCCACATGCTACCACAATCGTATGCTGACTTGATAAAGTCACGTAATTTCAATGTGTATGCTTCTGTTTCTTTCTTTTGGACATAATTTGTGCAAACCTTACATGCTACTGTCCCCTAGATGAGTCACTAAAGGACTACTAACCTCCCTACATGCCTGTAACTCCTCAGATATGAGTAACTCCTCACTTTACAGTTCCCTGTGTCCTCTGTTTTAAGTAATATTCTCCTCGTCATAATCAAATGATCATCTGGATTAAATCTGTCAGATCAGTCCTTCTGACTACTTGCATGACAAAGTGTGATATGCGGTTATATTGGGGCAAATGGTTATTTCGTTTTTCTACTAATTTCTGACTCTTTTTTTTCCTGTTCTTCATCATGAACCTAGTTTAGACTAGTTGTCTCTCTGTTTTATTTCTAACAATAGTCAGTATAAGTGAAGGTTGAAAGAAGTCCATAGCTGTTCATTAGTGCAAGATTTTTCTTTCCTGACCTTGCTGATTTATGCTTAACAGATTTTCTGAGGCATGGGAATCAACACCCATTTTATTTCCTTCCCAATGTATATTATGTCCTTGGTAGTCATATCACAGACTGATCTATTTTTGACCTGATCTATTTTTTGGTATATTGTGGCAACGTGTTTCCTAAGTTACTTGTAGTGTGTAATCTACTGGTCTGATGGCATCCACTAGAGAGAAGAAGCATATTTTAACAGTGAGAAAGCACTCCCTGCAAAATGCTGTGCAAAGCATGAAATGTCCTCTAAAATGTGAATATTGAGCTTCCTGTTATGTGAGTATACTGTACTCAAATACCAATGAGAATTACAACTCTGGGAGAAGGATTTTTTTCATTTCTGGACACTTTTCTAGCACATCAGCTAGGAACATTTTAACAAAAGGGATGAGCATTTTGGCAGACTCTTGTCTGACATCAGCTCCTGAAACACAAACATATATTTATCTCAAAATAAGCAAGTAAAGTATTTCCATCTATTTCTGAAGGAGTACTGAAGGCAGAGATGCTGCTTCTGTGGCCTCAGTGAAGCTGTGAAATGGAGTGACGAAATGTATCAACTTACTTAAAGTAAATCCCACTGAATTTAAAAAGTTACATTGCAGTTGTTTGAGAGAAGAACCCTCTGAAAATAAATAGTATAATTACTTTGTGTTATTTTAATAGAAAGTTTTACTGATTGGTATGATTTTTTCCAAGTAGACACCACGAAGTAGACATTTTGTACAAGTAGACGTTTTGTGAATGAAAAAAAGTAGTGTGATGAAAAGATTTATTCATGAAAACACAGTTAAGAATGGTCTAGGTTATTGATATAATTATCTGTGCATTATGTTTGTGTGTGCATTATGTTTGTGTGTGTGTGCACTTCATGTGAGTGCCAAAGCAAGAGATTATTTTGGATCATAGAAAGCACACAAGTAGAACAGGATGTTGAAATTTAAAATTAAGTCTGAATACCACCAAAGATTTCCAGGCATGAAACTTCATTTACTACATGCTGGAGTTACAGGGCCTCAGTGTTTTACAGGCAGATGTGAAGACAAAGTGGCTGCCTCCGCCATCAAAAGGAGATTAAAATTTTGAAGGCTCAGAAAATAAGAAATAAATTTAGGAATTTCAGCACTTTTGGGAGTTCTCATAATTATTTATGCTATAAAACTTTTAAGAAATTGATTATAAAAATGTGGTTTGGGTAAATGAAAAACATGAGCTTTCTCTACTGAAATTATGAGCATATCATGAAAAGCTGTAAAGAAAAACAATTATGTCATTTTCCTGACATGTGAACTTCTTGTTTGAAAAAGCTGGCTAGGATTAATTGTGGAATACTATCCCAAAATAAAAAGCAAAAGAATCATTGCTTAATTCGAAACTAGGCAGAACACATTGCCAAAAAGTACCCCAGAGAAAATACTGAGGAATTCAGATATGGTGCTGATGGAAGCCTCTGCGAGAAGATAAAGAGGCATTGTATGTGGAGTCTCTGGTTCCCATCTAGCTGCTTACACTCATACAAAAATCGGTATTTTATACCTAGGGCTTCTACTTTTCCTTGGGGGATGTGCCTTTCTGTAAGGAAATATCAAATTTTGCATCCTTTGTGTAGGAAAGCTCATTTACTTCAGAGGGCCAGTTGCCTGAAGGTTTGTCGGAGCAGTGGAAATGTGTCCTATCTTCTACACCTCGAACTGGGGCAGCTGTACAAGTGCATCAGAGGGAAAAGCTTTGGAAATTTTCTGGTGACTGTGACCTCACTTCATCTTATGTTGGGCAGGGTGAGGTGATGCTTTACATGAAACAAGAAAATGGTGTCCATTTGACTTTATCCTCCCACTGCCACTGGAGCAGGAGCAGTGGCGAATAGCTGGAGGAGAGGTCATCTACCTCCCATGTGGGAAGGACAAGCCTGAGTGAGGGCCTCCAGGCGCTAGTGGAAATGTTTCCCTTGTCTTTAGCGGCCGCTGGACCAGCCCCAACACGAGGTTTATCCTTGTAGTGGGCTCTGTGCCAAGACAGGAGACTCCTCCACAACTTGAGATCAGGCTTATGTGCCAGCACAGCACTGAGTTTCTAGGCTTCAGATTGCTGCTCCAAGTGAGGAATCACTTGTTTTCTTTTCCTGGCTTCCCAGTATAGCACAATGTTGCTGCTCAGGTGGAGCTCACCACAAGACTTTAGTCTTGCTTCTGCTTGAAAAGGGAAACTATTTATAGAAAAAGGGAGGAGAGTGAGTCAAAGGCTTGAGGATTCCTTTGGAGTGTGCTTAATCATCAAACATGTCTCTCCCATCTGCAACCAGCTGATTTAGTTGCCCCCATCCCCGGCCTTTAGCTGCTTGTTTCTTTGGTCCCTTCCACCTGCATGTCTTACCGGGCTTTTGGGAGTCACAGAAGGGTAGTCCTAAAACTACACCCCGATTTGAAAAATCCTAATCCGAAAATAGCCTACTTGTGCCTACACACAAATTCAATCCCAAGTATTAGCTAGGTTTGGACCTTTTGTCTGCCATATTACATACCAAAACACTTTTATGGCACTGTCAGGAGTAAGGAACCACAGTTTCAGCAGCCAGAAACCTGTCCATGCCAGGGCCTGCCCCAATGATTGTGCTGGAGCAGCAGCAAAAGACCAACAGTTGCTGCTGGGTTCTTAGGTCTGGGGGGAAATTCCAGTGGGGCTGTGTTCTTGTGAAGAGGCCCAGCTGCTGCGGTGGAGATCCCACACCAGTAGGGTTGCTCCTGTAACTGCTGCAAGCATCTGGGTTTAGCATTATTTACAGGTTCCTCTGCCTGCTTCCATGGAGACTGAAGGACAGTGTCTACAAGCCACCCTTTAGGGCTAGGAGAACTTTTTCCCCAGCCCCTGCTGATAGCCAAGGGACTGAAGAGGCATGCCATGAGAGCACTTGCCATCTCAGTAGTTGCCATCTCATCTTGGATTTGCGGGAGCAGAAGCAGACGGGGTGGCTTCTGTCTGCATTGTAGTTTGTTCTGTGAAATCATGTTACTGTCAAAGCCCGCTTTATTTTGATTTCTCTTCAATTAAGAAGTAAGAAGAGCAGATGAGCCAGGAAGAAGCAAAGCTCTTTGTTTAAATGAAAATAATTAGGAGCTGGCTAGAAAGATCACCAAAAGCAACCAGCTGCTTTCGGTTGAACGGATGTCTGCAACTTTTGCAAGTCAGAGGCTCCTTCCCTTGGAAAGCTCCTGCAGTGACTGAAGATGAACTTACACCAAACCTCTGCCACCTCCTGCGCTGCTGAGGCAGAGGTGCAAATCCAACTCTTGTTACCCTCTAAGGAGCTGGGCTTCCCCACCCTCCTAACCCTCCTAGCGCCTTGAAGTTCAGAGCCGGACTCGTCCACTGCTGCAGCTGCGGGACACAACACAGCGCTGCCCGATGCGCTTTTCATTTTCAAAGAGAAGCAGGCAGGAGCAGGGGCTGCTCTTAGCACCAAGCGACCTGGGGGCCCCATGCCCACCGGCTGCCTAGGGGATCCAGGCACCTGTGGGACTAAAACTCCCGAGGGAACGCTTCCAGCGGCTCCTGCGTGGGCAGCGGGGTTTCCTCCCGCACCCACGGCCCCGGGGGGGGGGGATGGGGGGGGCGCAGCGGGCCGGGCACCCCCGAACGGGGTCGGCGGGGCTGGGGCTGCCGGCGGCCGGTTCCCCCCCTCACCGCACACATCCCTGTGCCTTGCTCCTGCCCGCCGAGCCCCGCTCTCCCGGTTCCCCACCACCGCCCCCCCGGCCCCGGGTGCCCTCGGTGCCGCTTACCTGGGGCCGGGGCCGAGGCCAGCAGGGCGGCCAGAGCCGCGGCCAGCAGCCGCATGGCCCGCGGGGCGCCGGGGCCGGGCCGTCCCGTCCCGTCCCTCCGTGCCGAGCCGACTGTCTCCTCCCCGCCCCGTTCTCCCTTCTCCCTCGCCTTTCATCTCCTCCCCTTTCTCCTCCTTTTTTTCCGCTTTCTCCCTTCCCTCCCCATTTCTCTGCGCTTCCCACCGTCCTGCCTCCGCTTCGACTCCCCTCCTCTTTTTCTCGCCTTCTTCCCCTTTCTTTTCTCCTGGTGGCACTAGGGCTAGGTAGGGCTGGGGGCCGCTCCATCTGCCATCACTGCAGTCCCCCGTGCGCACACACCCTGCCCAAAGGACGGGGATCTGAGCAGAGGCGAAGCAGGAAGCTCCCCTCTCCAAGCATGGAAATCCTTTTTGTGAGCCAGCACGAGAGCCCAGCAGCCCAGGGAGGCTGGACAGGGTGTCGGGACTGGGCAGACTGTTATGCACCCTCTCTGCTTCCCTGGAAGTGTTTGACATTTGCAGGTCCTCACACCCGTTGCCCATAGCCCATTCTTCAGCTGAAGCAGGAGCCCTGTTTCCAAGCGATTCCAGATAACAGCCATCTCCCTTTCTGTGGGCTCTGCTGGTGGCAGCTTGGGGGTGAGGTGGTCTGGCAGGCAAGAGTGGCCCTTGAGCAGGCACGGGGTTGGATGCCTTAGGCTGTTTGGGTGCCTGTGCTGGGACATCACACAGTGCTCTGGTGGTGGCAGGGTTTTGCTCTGCTGTAGCAGCACAACTACCAACCATGGACATTCGCCCTCTGCCATAAAAAGTCCTGAATTAATAGATAGACCTGCTTAAGGTGCATCACTCCAAGGGTACCATTCTTATTTTGCCAAATGATACAACATCCTAGAGCCAGAAAGGACCAGTTGGTTTAACCCTTTTGTGAAGTACTCCAAGGCCACTGACCAAATACACCATGGGGCTCCTTTACATTGCTACTGCCATCACCACCTCCAGTTGCTTGGTGTCTCTGTGCCAGGCAATGTGGCAGTAGTGGTGGTGGAAAGTGATGTGTCCCTGCCTCAGCATCTTCTGCGTGCAGTCTGATAACCCACCCTTAACTTCAGCGAGGATGGCAGTCACAGTGGATAAGGTTATGGGAATGCCTTATGCTTGTAAAAATCTAAAACCAGTGAGAACAGTGTTTGCTGAAGGTTGCTGGTCACCACCTTGAATGGTATCAGAGGGCAGGAGTTAACCGAACTGGTTTTGTAGTGAAGGTCTGTCCAGAATCTGCCCCCTGAGAAGGCAGAAGATGAAGTACTGCAGTGCTGCATCGCTTCTATGTCTATTAATGGCAGGGTTCAGCCTCATAAAACGGACCATAGTCACCACTTCATTAATTATCTTAATCCAGCACTTTCATCTTGTGATGGCTTCTGCATTCAATCTCCATGGCATAAGGTCTTTTGGGGAACATGGTACTCAGCAGTCTACCTCTGCCCTTCCCCTTTGCTCCTTTTGATGATATTTATCATTTTAAAGCCCACAAATCTCCAGAGAGGGGGACTTAATCCTTCTACCAGCAGGTATGATGGATTATGCCTGATTTCAGTATTCATCTTGTGTGAAGTGTGGATGATACAAACACATTGGCATTCCTGCTTTCATGGATAGTGCAATTAGTACCAATATAGCTACTCCACCCCTCTTCTAGTAATCCCTGAGGCAGGATAATACATGTCTGCTTTTACGCATCACAGAAAAATTAGCATGTGCTTCATCTGATCCTTTTGAGACTGAACCCTGCCTTTAATAGACATGGATGGAAGCAGAAGGTGCAGGAACATGACTTGATGGCTGCATGGCTTGTTCGGACCATTGGGCAATTCCTTTACTTCAGGGACAGGCTTTTGCGTCTGTTCAGCAAACACTCCTCACAAGAGAATGCCAGGTCTGCATTATGCACAGATCAGCAGACCTGAGGAAACAGACAGAGTTGTTAAAAGATGTACTGCCTGGGGAGCTAATTAAGATCTGTAGATTCAAATCTACTCTTTTAACTCAGGAAGGGAACATCCTATCAAAGAGAGAAGCTAATTCATAAAGAAGCAGACAAATTCACACACACACAAAAAGGTGCACCAGCAATTATTTAATTTGATGGTCCTGATTGAAGCTCTAGCTCAGGGAATCTTGGGTCTGCTGATTGAAAGGTGAAGCAGGGATGACTGATTTTGCCTACTCTTTTCCAAAGCATTTTCTGCATGCCATGTCTCGCATAGATTCCTTCAGTCTACTAATCTTTTAAGGGTGCATACAAAATACTGATCAATAAGGACTGCCTAAGCTCTCATGTGAGTGTCTGGGCCCTGGATAGCTTAACGGTGCACTATGAGAATCGGTATCAATAGTTGTGTCTTTGCAACCACTCCGGTTACTGGTGGCACTAACAGTTCCTTCAATTGCATCAGGAACTCTAATGAGCTCTGGGGCAGAGCTGGATCAATCAGCTGGGGAGAAGGCTTCCTAAGAGGTATTTGCCCATGACAGAAAATAGATAGAAGACGTCAGAGGCCCACCTGGGCTTCTCCAGCCTTGTGTGCCTGCCAGCTTACTGCCACATGTTGTTTGTGTTCTGCAGCTTGTGATCTCTGTGCCTTTGACATTTCCCTGTGTTGTGGGTTTGCTGTTTTGCATAGAATCATTTAGTTGGTTTCTCCTCCACTGAAACACCTTTGTTAACGTAAGAGCATGAGAAGCGCTCTTTATTCTTACAGGAATGTTTCTTTTAAATTTCAGAAAGTACTTTTAGAAGTGGTTTAGGCTGAAATTCTTTTGTACTTGTCATGATACAAATGAGCTCAGGTGATGCTGACCTTGTGTGTTCTTTACCAAAGGAGAGCTCTCTGTTGCACCGCTAGGAACAGGACGCATGAGCTCCTGTGCTTGGGCCTCTCTCTTGCCACTAAGCTGGATCTCCAGCCGCATTTGCTAGGCAATGCAGCATGTAACCTATCTTTACCAATGTTTTGGGATATACTCGTGGGCCAGACAGCACTAGTCAGGCTACTGAGCAGTGGATAAACACAAACTGTTGCCTCTCATCTTCTCAGATGTACTGCAGGCTTCTTGGATGATTTTATGCAAATGGGTCCCAACTCCTGGACTGCAGCTGGGTGATCCGTAAACTTATTTGTCCTGGATTGGGAAGGGCTGCTGATGGGACTGGAAATATTTTGGCAACCTGGATGAAAGGTTGCAATGATATGGTTTGCATTCTTTCACTCTTAAAACCTTTCACCCCTTCAACCCATTTGTAACAGCTGAGATGCTCCTGCTTTTGCAAAATGTTTATTCCAGCTTGTCCATGCCTCCCACGTGGTAGGGTCACAGTTGGTCTGCACACCAGAAATCCCAGAGGCCCATGAGCGTGCAGTACAATTCCCCTTCTCTCTCACCCGCAGGGCTGTAAGCCCATGCACCTCCCCTCGCTCTGCTGGACGTGTGCTGACGCAGGCGAGCTGAGCCTCTGCCCCGCAGGATATGGCTTCCTCAGCTTTGGCAGCACCTACGTGTCCTGGTTTCCTGTCAGAACGGGTCTGCTCGGAGCTGGAAAGTGCCTGCTCAGCACTTCGGTGCAGCTGACACAGCTCAGCTGCCTTTTCCCACAGAGCCTGGAGCCCCTGCTCCCTGGGGTTGTGTTCAAGGAATCACACGCCTCAGGGGGCCAGACCAGCTGTGTGCGTGTACTTCAGTGCATACAGGGACGTAGTAACATCTGCCACAACCCGGGGTTGTTTCAGCTGTGCTGTAGCACTGGGAGAAATGTCAGTGCAGATGGACTGGGGTGGGCTGACTCCTGGCTTTCATACGCGATTGCTAAGGCGAGTTGTGCTTCTGCTGAGTGATGGATGAAGTTTGCTAGTGATAAACTCTGTCTCTCTGGACTTCTCTGTACCTGGACTGATCGGGGCAGCTGCAGCCTCTAACCCTACCACGACTCCTGCAAGGATGCTGCCTGCCTGCCTGAACCTTACAGCGGAGACAATTATAGCCAGGTCTGCTAAGGATCCAGCAGCAGGTAGCTCCCATGGCCCGTGCAATCTTAACTGTAAATGAATGTTCAGTGATTAGAGATGGATAAAATCCAGACTGATTCAGTGTTGCCAAGCATGGATGGAGTTTGGATCTGTATCCAGACTTTCCCATCCCTTTGATGGGCAAAATTAGCTTTGAATTGTAACAGTCCAGAGCTGCTGAATAATGTGGTTTGGGATTAAAAATTCTACTCCTGTATTTTCCCCTAGCTACTTTGTGGACTGGCATATGGGAACCAGCTCTTCAACAACAGGACAGGCACTACTGTAAGAGCTCCTGTGTCTTTTCCTTTTTTTTTTTTTTTTTTTTTTTTTCAGAGTTATGAATGATACTGATGTACCTGGGTAGGATCTGATTTTTTTGTGGGATGTTTCCTGGACAGGTGAAATCCCATCCTTAAAATTTGATGCTGCAATAAGCATTTTTTCCATTTTCTTTCCATTCCAATGAGAGCACATTATTTAGTCTCCAGGGAACTTCCTTTTGTTACTACTTTTATGATTATGTTTGGGACTGCATAAGAGGCGAGGGGATTTATTATGTTTTTCTTAGCTCCTGCTTCAAGTTTGGTCATTCCAATTTGCAGGGCACTACTTATCCCCCCAAACATGAGACTTTGGGATGTTTCGCAAGTGTTAAGAGCCTCTGTAATGTGAGACATCCTTTGTATTTTCTGCTTCCTTAGATGTGTGCAAGATGTTGAAATCTGTTTAAGTCTTATTGTGTCTTACTGTGCATCATCATGCGCAAAGGCATAGCCTCAGCTTCATATAACTGTAGATAAGAGCGTCATTTAAGGCTTGTTAAAAAGTCTGTTATATTTCCAGCTCTGTTCTCCAAATATATTAAAATGTAGCTTTTAGCTGTCCTTATTTCTGGCAGTAGGTGAGCAAATGTCACGCTAAGATGGATTTCAAAGCCTTTTCAGTACAGTAATATGTTCTGGCTCCATATTCTCATTAGGTGCATGTCCCAGCTAAAACATTCCTGACTGCTTTGCCCTGAGCTGCTCGCTGGGAGCCTGCTCATCCCAGCCTGCCTGGCTTTGAGGGGGTACAGACTCCAGCACTGCATGGCCAGTGAGAGCTGCCCTGTCATTGCACTGTGCTGGCCCATTTCTGCTGATCTGCCTCCCCAGGAAGTGTTGTGACTGAGCCTGGGGCAGCACAACACCCTCCTGAAGCCTGCAGCAACATGGCTTACCTGTGAGGTCTCCTGCCTCATGGGATCTGGGGTATGCTTTCTGCACGGCCTGTGCTGGCAGTGTATTTAAAGCTTTGTGTTCATAACTTGTCTCTGGATCATCACTCTAAGAGACATCCTGTGCCTCTTTGTCACATGGAAGAGTGTCAGAATTGCTCTCTTGGGACAGCACAGTGATCCTTCCAGCTCAGTGCCCTCTTCCTGGCTGTGGCTGTTAGCAAATGCTTAGAGAAGAGTAGTATGAGCAGGGCAAGCAAACAATACCGTGTTCCTAGGGGACTCTTCCAGCTTCATATGATTTACAGCACTTGCTTTCTCGGCAAGATGTTGTGCTAACATCAAGCAAGATGAAGTTTGCCAGCGTACCCCTCCTCCCTGCTCAGGGTGGCTCAGGGTGATACTGGCTGTGGCCCTGACAGGAATAAAGCATTGCGGAGGGAAAGCTTCCTGGGGTGAAGCAGATCATGAAAGAGTCACTGAACCCACATGGGGATTCTCAAACAGCCATTGCTGTCAACTGGTGCTTTGTGGTTCATATGAAAAGTCACACTGACAAAAACAGCAAACTCCTATCAGAAGGTTCAATGTACGTGTCCACCATTTGTCTGGTTATGTTTGGATTTATTGTCTTAAACTTTCAAACTTCTGCGCAGCAAATTGCAATAATCAGAAAATTTATCCTGGATGGGTCTTAAGAACAAAGGCCTTCACATGAATTCCTTCTCCAGCCTGCTTCTGCTCAGGCCAGAAGTATCACAAGAAATGCTCCCCTTGCCTGTGCCTGCTGTTTCTGACCAGGCCATACGCCACCGTACATTGAGGAGGAAGATGGAGGTAGTGTCCAGCAGGGAAATGAATGGTTGTGAAATGCAGGTTTTGGATGAAGGGGAATTAAGGTGAAGAATAGTTGTGATATGAACCAAAACTTCTCAAGTATTGCTTCTGATACTTTTTTTTTCCTCCTATGCACTATATGCATTAGCTATTATTCCCCCTACCTACAGAGCTATGACACATTCAGAATCTGCCTTTTCCAAGAAGTCTGGAAAATTGTCTGTGAAGCTCTTATTAACTCTGTTGTCTAGCTAGTGGAACCAAACTACTGTTGGCACTTCAGAAGTTGCTAACTCACCTCGGAAAGACCTGAAGGTCACAGCTGGAAAGCAACTACAAACTGGAAAAAAACATATGCACCAACTGGAGAGCCCGGCAAGGAAGGTCACAGCTCTAGCAAACATGGCCTGTGAGGAAACACTGCAAAGCTGGGATAGCTGAGGATTAGGAGGTGTAATAAATCTTCAAGTATTCTGGGGCTCTTGCAAAAAGAGGGAATAAACAACTATCCATGTCCACTGACGGTAGAATGAGAAACTACAGATCTAAATTGCAGAAAGCAAAATAAGATAACAGAAAATGCTTTCTAACCACAAGGTTAATCAAGGGCTGGAATAGGGAGCTTAGAGGCCCTCCTTATGGGAGGTTTTAGGTATAGATTGCACAAATATCTGTCATAAGTTGTTTAAGAATAGCCAACCAGCTTTTCAGAAGGATGTTGGACTAAATGAGATCTGAAGAGCTCTTCTAGCCTTTTCTTCATTGTTATTGTTTTGTGCTCTCTGTATTTTTTCTCCCATAGTAGAAATACTAAATCCTTGAACATTTCATAGAAAAGTTATTTAAGCTTTTCACGTCCCAAGGAATAACAATGCTTCTGACCTACTTTGCCCTATTCAGGCATAGATAGCATCTTGCTCTCTTATCTCTATTTTCTACCATGTTCCCCAAGACTTTCTTGTGCTTCTGCTTTTATTAAATTTGGATAATAAATCCTGCATCTTTCTGTTTTGCATTTTTAAAAACATTCCAGGCTGGAAACAAAGTACCCACACACGTACCCACAGCACAGAGCTTGTTGTCAGAAAAGCAGGGAATCTTTCCCTAACCTCAGGAATGTCCCTGGAAGATGTGCTCTCCTTTTGCTCTGTTGTCAGGAATGGTGTTGCTGCACTTTGGCAGCCGCTAACTTTAGAACTGATGCTCTACACTTTTAAACAGAAGTAAAAACCTACTGTTTCTTAAAGAAATCTCCCAGTAAAGAGTTTTACCAGAGACAGTTCAAGCCACAAGCTCCAGTCAAATTTTGCATGCTATCTAGGGTTGAGTAGTGGTCAAACATGGACCTCTGAGCTTCAGGAGGAGTTGTGGATGAGATGAGTTGTTATGTTTCCCGCTGAGCAGAGAAATAATAAATATCCATCCAAATATCCAGCAGGTCTATGAACTGCTCAAATAGTTACCTCACTTGTGTTTCTAGGATGATCTCTCTGAAGAATTTTTGGCACAGCTTTGAATAAACAAAATAATTGACTTTCAAGTCCTTCAAGTATTGAAAATTTTAAGATATAGTCTCTTGCATGTTGTAGATATGGATGTATACTACCTGCCTTTAAGTGAAATAAAAGTTAGTCCTGTAGCAAGTTAAAGGCATCTTCTTCACATAGTTGTCAGTTGCTGAATGTTGTGTGTTCTTCACCCTCTTTCCCTTAAAGGTAAAAATAAGCAGCGAAAGAATTGCTTTATATGTTCTTTTTCAAAGTACAGAAGTTCAGGTGCTATTTGTTAAATGATTCTTTGCAGAGAATATGAGAGAAGCCACATCTTGCATACCGTACATACCGTATGCTTGGATACATCCCTTAACCAAACATAGACGTTTTTCTTAGCAGTGTTGGAGCCACATGGATAAGATGCAGGGCTGCCATATCACTAAGTTAGCTTGTATTTCTGCTCTCTTAAAAGAAACTAATCTTTTTTTTTTTCTGCATTCCTCTCCATATATGACAAAGCAATAGGCAAAAGTTCCTCGCATACCTCCTGAAGCAGGGAGAGGACAACTGCCTCAGCAGTGGGCCTTAGACAGGCACCACATTACCTGCACCGTTTGGTGGATGAGGGGAGATCCCAACCCAGTCGATGTAGTGATTTTGATGTGGGGAAGCAACAGCCAGCTCCCTTTTGGCTGTGTCCTGCCTGGTTTGCGGGCTCCATGGCTACGTGGAACAATAGCTGTGCAGGGCAGCAGGAACGTGGGCAGAATTACAAGTGAGCATCCGCGAAATTCCTCTGAGCAAGTACAAAAAGGGGCTTTCCTCTGCACTTTCTAAATGACAGAAAACCTATATGAATGTTTCTCTACGACTTGGTTAAGAAAGCTCTGAACTCCAGATTGTTCCCTGGAAATGAATTTTTCCACCTATGATTTCACAAATGATTTTTTTTTTCACCTATGAAGATTAGAAGTTTATTGTGCTGATTTAAAGTCAGATGTTGGCAAAGCTCCCCGTTTTTCAAACAGATGACTAATATTTGCTCAGTTCTTTTTAAAGAAAAAAGAAAAAAAGAAAAAAAGAAAACAACTCCTGGTGGAGAGCCCATGCATAGAACATTTTTGCACTGATGGTTAAAGTCTGTCAAAAGTTATTAATAGTAGGAGTCGAGGGTTATGATGGAGATTGCTGATGGAAAGTACCATAAGCAATGGCTGAGTGCAGTGACAGAGGTGATACAGCTTTAAACGTGAAATTACAAAAAGTTCAGAAATGAAAAACCTTGGGAAATGGCCAGCAAAGGTTACAACAGCAGTGCTGAGAGCAGCAGCAGAGCTGACATGTGCCAGCTTACCCTGTTAGGATAAGCTAGGCACGTGTAGTAACTTGTGTAGGCACAATAAGTTAGGCCAGTTATCCATGGCTTTGCATCTCTGCTGCCTGTTAGGGGTTGCAGCAGGATGGGGCTTCTCCTCCTTTTGGGAGTTTCGGGACAGCAACTGGGACAGATGGGTGCCATTTACTGATTTGCCACCACAGTGCTTTGCTATATCCTTGAGAAGAAGGCCCATGACAATACTTCATCCTCTTTTTATTTTGGGGATCTGGCAGGAGAAAATGGAAGAGGGAGGGTATCAGAGGTTGAAACTTGTGCTGCCAAGTTCAACCTATCACTTTCAGGTCAAGCACTTCAGGCTCTCCAAATTAATATTCCCTTGGTCAGAGGAAGGATTACTTGGTAAGCATAGTCAATACCTCTCTGTAGCATTTGAAGGGTCTGTGGGATTATATTTCAAAATCAACGTTTTTACTTGGAGCAGCAATTTTATTGGAATGTTTGTTGTCTGCAACGGACATTGAGCAAAGGCCTTCCAGCCGGGAAGGTTATTGCTGGAGGGGGTAATCTGGGTGTCCCGTGCTTGGGGTTGACTTCACGGAGCTAATGGAGGTGCTCAAAAGTGTGTGTGTGCCTGCGTGGCCATGCAGACACAAATGGAAACAGGCAGGACTTGGCGCCTTCGCTGGGATTCACAACAGACATCATGCCAATCTTTTATGGAAGTCAGTATCTGAACCTAGGAAACCTCAAATATTAAAGAGGAAATGTGGGTGAAAGTACCTAAATTCTACCTGGGTGGCACATGTAGGTTATTAGTAGCAGTTGAATGTCTGCCAGTAATTCTGCTCTTGAAGTTCTATTTTATATTTTATTATTTTATTTTATTTTATTTATTTTATTTTATTTTGTTATTTTTATATAGACTCCTCTCTGACTGTCCGTGCAAAGGCAGCCAACAATTTGAGTGAAAAAAAAAGCTAGCTGGACTGTAAAATGACCACCACTAAATAACCATAATACGGGCTATGGCATATGCAAGTAATTTTCAAAAAGGAGTACATTTGAACATTGCTCTAAAGAAAGAGATTGTAGGGGGAAAAAAAGGGAAGTGGGATGCTATCTTTTAAAAGTCACGGCACACAATGAAAGCTCCAAAATGTTCCATAATTGTATGTGGTATAGCCCCAGGGTAAGGAAATATTATCATTAAGAAGAAGTAATTTTAGTGAAGCTGGAGATCATAACATTCCACTTACCAGTTGCAAACACGTACCATCAAAACACAGGTTTCCAATAATACACAGAGACTTTCTCTGGTTTGTTGTTTTTTTTTGATCAGTTAGCATGTAACAACTATACTTTCCTTCTCCAACACTGAGCTTAGGAAAGTAAATGAAATTAAAACCATACTTAAAGCACTGAGTCACTGAAAACATTATATATAAAAGGCATATGTTCTATTAGTCATTATAATTAAAATAATACCCATATGTTTTACGATGAAATGTGAGTAATGTGCCACTAATTACTAACATCTGTAGTTCTTTCTAGCTATGATATTTCCATTTTTAAATGCTGCACATTCTGAGGATTAATAAAATGTGCAAAAGCACATTTAACATTTAGATGTACAAATAATAATACCCTGAGCCATACTGTGATTTCTGTTACACCAGCATGTGTTGTTAGGGGCTTTCTGGCTTTCCAGGAGTTGTGTGTGTGTTTTCCCCTCTGCAGCAACCAGACAGATGTTCAGCAACTGGGCTGGTCCTTCTGCCCTGTGTTCCCAGAGAAGCTGGTAGTAGCTTTCATGGGGGCCTGTGCCTTGAAGCAATCGTGTTCTTTCAGCTCTGCTCAGCACATAAAGTCTTCCTTAGTTGTTTTGATTTACTTCTTTTCTAATGAATGTTCTGTCTTGATCACACTTGCCACATTAAGATCATCAAAAAGATTTTCCTTCTTCACCAAGCCTCAGAAAACCATCATTTCTATCTTGTTAACTGTCAATACATCTAATTCATATGGTTCTTTACTGGGGCCTTGACTTTGACTTATTTTATTGTTACTGTAGTGCAAATACAACCATTTCTGGCATATTGCCTTGTGCATCAGAGACAAAATTAGTAAGCATCCCACAGCTGGCAGCAAAATCACAGTTTGTAGCCATGCTGTCCAGACTTCCGCAGAAGTATCAGTGTTGGTGTTGCCATTACTGAACTTGCCAGACTTTGCTTGCAAACTCATCAAGAATTATGGTTTTCGCATCTTTTTAAGCTTTGAGCATGGTTATGGCTTGTGTGCTGAGTCACGTACTGATGTGTTGGACTTGGAGCTCCACAGACGGGCCCTGTTGATTTCTTTACTTACGGTGTTTTTAATGTCCTGTCATGGTCGCTGTATCAGAGCAGCCTGCACTCTGTAAGCTTCAGTCGAGTCTGGGTGACTTCCTTTGCTTGGCAGATTCCAGACGTTTTGCCAGAGTTTATTTCTGGATCTTTCGTTAGTCTCTCTGACTATGTGTCTGTGTGTCTTAAATGCTGACGGAGAACTGCTCTCTTATCAGGGACTTGGTTAGTCAATTCCCTTCCTCCCCGCTCCAGAAAAAAAGACTTTCAAGTCTTAGGCCAGTTGCAAAAACTTTTTGCATTTTATCCATGTTGTTCCCCTGCATTAAAAAATCTTGGTTGTATGTTCCATATGTCTCCGTAAGTTTCTGCAATCCATTTCTGTTGTGAGCATCTTGGCTATCTTAATTGAAAACTATTAAAAACCTCCAGTTCAGATCCAACTTCAATCAGGAATAAATTGATGTTCTGCCCAGTATCCTTCTGATAGCACGCATTGTTTGTAGCCGTATAGACTGTGAAGGTCTTCTCCAAGTTTTGTTTTGTTTTTTTCACTGGAAGAGAGTTTACTCACTCCTTTCTGTATTCCTGCAGAATAGTTTTCTAATTTGATTCTTTGCCGTTACTGTACTTCGTCCTGAGATAGTGCCAAGTCTGGCAGTCTGACAGATTGTAAACGTGATGTCCGAACTTGTCAGCATTGCTCTGCATGAACCTCTGTCAAGCTGAACATTTCCTTCTGCACATCTCATACCAGCACAGCTCCACACGTGCTGTGAACACTCCTTTTTTCCCATGGCACTTACCTTTCTACCCCTCTTTTCCACGCCCTACAATGGCACTGATGAGGAGACAAATTAAGGGGACTTAATGCACCCTGCAGGACATGGCCCTGCATTCCTTCAGCTGCTTGCAGAGTGTTAATGAACACTGCACAGGCCACAAAGGGACAGAGGGAATCTGTCCCAAGAGTTTTAAAGCTTCACCCCTGCTGCTAATGACACCTTTGAGAGTTAATGAAATACTTTTCAGATACAGGTCTGGGTTCTGCTAATGCTCATGAGTGTGAGCATATGAGTAGTATTGCATGCTCCAATGGGAAGTTTATTCAGGCAAAATTCCCGCTGAGGTCAGCTGGGCTTTCTCCAGAGCAATCCTTGCCTAATAGATCCCTCAGTGGTAATAATTATTGAGTTTGGGGTTGTAGTTAAATATAGGAATTCTTTAAATTAAAAAATACATGGGCTGTGCTCTCCTTCTGTCCGTGCTGCTCTTTCCTGCAGTAATTCCATCAAGTTGCTCCCAGTTTTTGTTGGTATAGCTGAGTGCAGAATCATGCCTCCTATTACCACTTGAAATAACTCATGAAAAAGCCTCAGTTTTACACAATTTATTTCAAATACAAATTTATGGCTTTAAACTAGTGAACAGCATGACATCTAATAACTCCTGGAGTATCCTAACCATAAAATAAAATTAAGGAAAGGTTTTATTTTCCCTAAATGAGGCTGTGATGGCAGAGTGGTTACAACATCTGGCTCTTTGCCAGAGGTGTACGTTCCCTTATGCTAGCGATGAGTGTTTTCCAGACAGGTAGAGAATCAGATCATGCTGCTCCGAGGCTTTTCTTGGTCACCTCGGTTGTAAATGAGTACCAGTCATCCAGCTGGGGAGTCAAAAAGGCAGCTGCCTGCGATAAAAAATCTCTTCTTATATGTGGTTTACCACAGAATTGGCATGCATTGGCTAGGCCAGCCTGACAGGCTGAACTGCCTTGTCTTAAATTGTGGCCATTTTCCTACTGTGTGTGCTGGGAGATGTGTATGTCAAGTGTACGCAGGGCAGCAGAACCAATGGCTCTGGTTCCCAAAAGATTTGTTTCTGTGCTTCATTGATGCTTTAGCTAAATAAAGCTGTATCTATTCTTAGGTGTCGAGTAATTTGTAAAGAGTGATCTAGAGAACACACCAGCCTTGGAAAAAGCTCCAAACAGGGTTTTGTGTCATCTTAGACACAAGATCCACTCTGTATAGAGGACTAAGAAGAGCTTTTTTCTCCCTGCTTGACTTCATGGAAGTTACAGGAATGTTTTGCTAGGAACTGGCCAAACTAGTCAAAAGTTGGTGGGAGGAGGCTGCCTTGGCTGGAGCTCCATAATTCTCTGAAAGAACAGACTCTAGAAATCCCAGCATTTCATAGTGGGTCCTTGCTTTCAAACATGACGTCTAGAAGGATCTGCCATGGGCAGATTACCAGTGAGCGTACCAGGAAATACCCTGAGTTCAGCTGCTCCGGTACCCGGTTATGATGCTCCCAATCCATGCTAGAGTCAGGCTGCAGCCAGCAATGTGTAGGGATGCATCAGCCTCAGCTGACTCTTCACTTTAAGTTTGGACAAAGTCTGTATGACCCTGCTATGACAAAGTAATTAACATTGCTTTAACACTGGATCTGCTTCTGTTACGCCTTTTAAAATCCATGCAATTCAATTGCTTTGATTTGCTTATGATTTCCCCCAGCATGAGTGGAGCCAGAATTTGGACTCAATGATCCCTATGGGTCCCTGCCAACTTGGGATATTCTGTGATTCTATGAAAGAGGCTAGTTTTTACCCTCAGTATGAAGTAGCATCAACTTCTTTAATGCCACAACATTAGTATCAACTGGCAGTGTCCAAAAGGACTCACCAGCATAACCCCTTTTTAGGTTTTCCTCCAAACTGAAATGGAAAACACATTCTCAGCTGACAGGCCACTATCAGCTACTATGGCTAGATACTAGGATTTTCCTAGGGAACTGCAGTATGGGAAATAGGAACTGTGAGGGGAGGTAAATCCACGTATAATGTGAAATTCTGTAGTATGTAGAAGCTTTGCAAACAAATATGCAAATATTTCTCTTTCTGGCTGAGTTTTTACCCAGTTTTCTCTTTGGCCAGAGAAAACATCCTGTTCTCCGGAGTCCTTAAGCATGTGCTCAACTCACGGAAGAAGGGATTTAAAGGAGAATTTCTGTAGAGCCCTGTGTACTTCCTATCAGCTGCTTCCATGTGGGAATCAGGCCATTTATGTATACAGTTCTTGACTCTGGGGCAATTAAAATCTCAGCCATAATGTTATATTAACACAGAATTTGGTGTGCCTAATGACATATTAAATCTTCCTAAATTATAGTTAAATTACAAAAAGGACTAATTTACCAAAACCAGTTAATAAATGTTTAGAAAAGGAAGCTAATTGAATTATCCCTTGTTTGTCAGAGACAGATAATCTCCTTGTGAGAAATCTCATTTTTTCTGAAGCATGATTAATTGGCCTGACGAGTCAGAGATTATGACAAATTACACAGGAGGAGATAATAAATAAGTCAGTAGGAAGGCTTGGGAGCAGAGAACTAGCAGCTGTTGCTTGGTCTGAGCCTGGTACCACTTCTGGCTTCACCATGACCCATAGGTGGTTTCCTTGGTCCTGCTGGGGACAAACCATGCAGCAGCAGCAGCAGCCACCCCTTGTTCCTCTCTGTTCCAGATCCATAGCATCACCTCCCCGCAAAAGATGCCTGAAAAGCCACATTCCTCCAGGCCAATGACCTTTTTTTACTTCATGAATAATCAAGGCCATGAGATGAGGTTTTTATTTTTCCTTAGTAATGGTGGGAAGTCATTTATGGCTCACACAGAAGGTCCAGTCATCTTGCTCTCAACAAACAGTTGAAAAGTTGAAACCAGCTGTAGCTGTGACAAGATCTGAAAGCGAAGCATGTCTAAACCCTTCAACAAAACCTGCCTAAGGGACTGCTGGCGACTGCACTGTATGAATCTACACTTCTATGGGAGAAGGCTTCACCACTGCTCTGAGACTGCTCAGCTTTTGTGCATGTTGTTGGGCCACAGCGCTGTTGTGGCTCAGGCTTCAACACTGAGCAGAGAGGAGCCAAGGTGGGATGTGCACTGGTGCACTGAGCTGCAGGCTCTCAGCCTGGCCTGGGTTGGCCTGTCCGGGCAGACATTTGGATACTGAAGTCATCAAGTCAGTTCTTCACAAGCATTTTTTCAGTAGGAACAAAGTGCTGCTCATCCCAGTGGGGAAGGCACACAGGTTTATTTATGATCCTATAGAGATTTTTTTGTTAGTGCAAAAAGTTATATTCCTCATTTAGACCTGGATTTAAAGCCTTTCCCCAAAGTTAATGAGCATCTGTGATCTGACAGTCTTTCAGTCCCATTCATGAACAGCATAGGGCAAGGATGTCAAATGTTGATCTTAATATTTGAACTCTATGTACAATGTTGTCTTCTTTTATCATCCTGCTTGAAAAGCCTGGTAGGTGCTAGAACTGAATTAAGGTTTTTTTTTGTTTTGTCAGTGTTATATCAAGTGGGCTTCCATTTGCACCTTCTTGCATGTGTAGATCATGGTATTTAACAGGAAATTTGAATTTAACAGGAGATTTGAATTTTTGACTCATAAACATTATTTGGAAAATGTTACAAATTACAAGTTAGATATAAATTATTTATTAATATGCTGCTTTCATATATGGATGATAGTATTCAGGGAAACTGACCTTGGGAATCATTTCTGGGTGGTGGATGCAGGACTGAGGCAGTGATCTTTTTGGGTAAGTTTAAGAGAGGTCTCAGCAGAGTGGGGGGAAAGAGAATGGGGCTGGGCAAACATTATTGTTGGGACTGCCTCATAGATGGACATACAGGAAATATTTATATTCAAACAAATGTATACATTTCATTTACTGTACACCTGTAATTCCCAGCAATATGCACTGGGCTTTTCTTTCACCTCATCTTGGAGCAATTTTGAGAGGAGAAGCAGGGGTAGATGATAGTAACTAGTTAGGCTTGGTATGTGTCACTGGGAAGGGACTGCCTCTCTGGTAGCAAGCAGGTATGGGCCTGCCATTTACTGAGCTTGTGTTTGTAACCCTGAGAATTCAAAAGTTTGCAATCAGGCCCCAAATAATCTTGACAGGTTTTTGTTTTGTTTTGTTTTGTTTTTTAAATAATTATTATTATTGATCTCCTGGTTTCTGAGCGTGTGTGATACAGCAGTGATCAGAGCTTCCAACTACTCTCTACAGCCTCAAAAGCAAGGTATATTTTAAGTTAAAATGGGGGTTGCCACAGCCACATACTTTGAAGACCTAGTGTCTTGAGTAAAGTATCAGCCAGTGCAAAACTCTGAGTTAAAAAATGACTATTGGCAGCACTCTCTGTTGTTCCTGAATCTGTTAAAGCATTGTCTTGAGGTGATTGTAAGTTCACGTATCCTGTCTGTTCCTGTGCAATCACTTTTTCCCCCTTCCCAGCATCAGTCTGGTCTCTTTTATATTTATTTCTCCTTTCTGTCATCAGTTTGCGTATCAAAAAAAATCCAATTCCCCTGGCATCCCCTGGTCAAGCCCCTTGACTGTTGTGCCGACCTGCCCCTATCCCCAGGACAAAGACACCAGTAGTCTCCCACAAAGAGGCCTGGGTAGGGATAGCGAGGTCCCAGAGGCAGCAAGCTGCTGGAGATGGCTGGCATGTGGAGGAAGGATTCACCAACCAGCCTGCCCAGCCTTCACAATTGCTTTGCCCATTGCTGGTAGAACTGCTTGTCCTGTGAATATGCAGCAGCCTTTTCTTCGTAGTAGCTGTTTTGTGTTTTATATTCATTTCAAGGTGGCACCTCTTTTGGAGGGCTCCCTGCAGGAGCCCTTGTGCACTCTCCCCAGGTTTCCCTTCATTCCCTTGTGCTGCTCTAATGACTTAAATCTGAGGCAGATTAAAACGTACAGAGGGTCCCCCAAAGGGCTGAATAGTCACCGTTTTATAGCCATTGGCACATCTCAGCCAGTTTTAATCACAACAGAATATCTTTGCATCTGGTCCCAGTCCTGCAAGTCTTCCCTTGGTACTGTGGAGTAATTGAAGAATATGATTAAAGGTAATTATTTTAATTGCCTATTGACTCAGAAAGATTTCTGTTAGCAATGAGTGGAATCTGATCTATAAAGTGAAACGCCTTAAGGATTCCCTGCCTGAGGACAGTCTGCCGTTAGCAGCAGTGGGAGGGATGCAAATGAAGCATCGCTGACCTCCAGGGAGCATTGCATGGCTTATAGGAGGGACCGTATTTTCCCTATTTTTTTAACCGAATGCAGAAGACAGGTCCTGTGCACTGCTTCAGTTTGCCTGTGAAGCATTTGGGCTCGTTTTTGTTCCACGCAGTGTTCAACCCCAGTGCAGTTTCACTGACTTTGCTGTCAGTAATTGATAGATCTGTGAGTGAAAGCATAGGGAGCTTGTAGGGCCTAAAGCCTGAAATATGAGAATCAAGACCATATATATTCAATAAGGTGAAATACTTAACACCTTACCATTCCAAAAGCAGCATTTTTGTTGGAGGCAGCAGGAGAGAAGAATGATGGTCTCATAATAATAATTAGGTCACCCACGTTGGACTTGGAAAAAGCTGTCTGTATGCTCTGTTCTGCTGAGGCTGCATTGGCCTTTGGCACAGCACTTTGGCTCCTCCATGTCTCATTTCCCCTCTCTATGAAGTGTGATCATTTCTTCTTAGGAGTATGGGAATTGCTTTCATACTCGGGGAATAGGGACCATGCAAATTTATCGATGTAGTGACAGGGAGGGCACTGTGGGTTTTTTATCATGTAAATATACAGTATCTCCAGAATCCACTACTGTCTATGGAAGGAAAGTACATCAGAAGATAGTAAACTTAGTGATGCTAAGCAGAAGTGTGCTGGAGGCCCCTGGTATCTTCTAAGAAATTAGTGGCACGTCTGCAGTGCTCTTAGACATGGTGCAGACATTTGTACTAGCCACTGTGGCAAAGAGGCTGTTGGAGATGACAAACTTTTAGGTTGGCTGTCCTAATATTCCTTGTATGTACTGAGTGTGGCTTTCAAAAGTTTAGAGCCTCTATAGGTCCTTTTTGTTTCTTCGGCATTAACAGACACTCGGTATTTCAGACCTGGTCTATGCCATCGTAGAGTGTTATACTTCTTTGCCCTTTCTTTAATTCACACTTCATTTCTATTTCTGTTTGTAGGTGAGTATAAACACTTTTTTTTTTTTCTTTTTTTTTTTTTTTTTAATCAAGTTTGTTAGGTAGGTTCTTTCCTTTGCTTCTGTTTTCCCATTGTTTTGTTTGGTTAGTCAAAGCATTTTTAATTATCTTTTTCTTTTTTTTTTTTTTGATTAGGTGTAGTTAAAACAAACAGAAAAAATAATACTTGATGAAAACAATCTGATTTTTCACTTACAGGCATGAGAGAGACCAAGCAAACTCAGGTTGCAGCTTTTGACTATTAAGAAATTTGCCTTCTCTTCTGTTTGGGAGGACTGAATCAGGCTCTTCTCTTACATCGCCCAGAGCAGATTTATGTCAGGACTCCTCCCCCAGGCATGTCTTTTCTACTCATGCAGCTCCACAGAGCTCAGTGGAGTCTGGCCTGATTTATTACCATGTGAGCGAGCTGCACCAAACTGTGTGACTCCTGCAGTTCGTCCCTGTTTGCACTGATGCAGTTGACAGCAGGACTCACCCTAGATGATCCCTCTTGCTGTGGCACATGCGTTGTAACTAAAGGCAGCACTGCATGGCTGTCTCTTTAGAAATGCATGCTGTGTATGTACCTCTTAGCTCATTCCTTGTGTCTATGACCATCTCCTCTTCTGAATAACTCAATTCAAAAGCATCATTATGCTGCTGTGCATCTGCCATGAGGAGACCACAGGCCCAGCATGACATAACTGGGACATGTGTCCAAACCCTGCCCCTGAAGACCTTCCTGCTGTTACCCATTCAGGAGATGCCACTGAGCTCTGGGAGAGCTCAGGGTGCTCAGCAGGGGCAGGAGGAGCCTGTGCTGGACAGACAAACAGGCGAGAGCAGAGATCCCATGGATGCTGGTCATGCAGTGCCTGGGCTGTACCCTTGATCAAGCATTAACAGAGCTAACAATGTATTTTGTCTTTTGACTGGATGCCTCCAAAATGCTCTCCTTTTATCTAGTTTTCCTTCACTGATTAATTCCAAACAGGGGTGTGGCAAAGTGGGGTGGCAAAACGGTCATGGCAGCATGATCTGTCTGTGCAGAGCCAGCCTGGCTGCTGGAGCTGTGGGGTGGGACAGTCAGGCGTCATGGGGCACTGGTGGCTGTGGACACCACGGCACCTTGCAGCAGGGACAGCTGCTAAAGGCAGCAGCGCTGGGACCCCTTGCTCCAGCTTTTTGTCTCTGTGTCGCCCATCCTTTTCCTCTACTCAGGGAGCCAAGCACACCCCAAAAGGTTTTAGGAACTCTTAATTTCCAGCCCAGGGCCTTTGCCTGATCAAGATCAGTAATCATAATTCTCCAGGCCTTTCTCCCCTACTGCTTGCAACTTACTCTTTTTTATTGTTGTTTTATTTTGTTTATTTTCATCTTTATTTCCTGTAGTGTACTGAAATGATGCAAAAGAAACATTTATTCGCACAAATAAGGGAAGGTAATAGCTTCCCTCCCTGACCACATGCTCTCTTCTGTTCCAAGTCTTAATTAAAATGGTACTAAAGGAAGCAAATCAATTAACAGATACCTTACAAGATGGTTTATTCACTTACACATGTACATATACACAATTACTTGCAAGTATCACATTACTGCTTTAGTTTATCTGTTTGCAAATGCCGCTAATGAACTGGAGTGTTACAGAACTGGGTAACAGACACCTAGGGAATCCAGGGAAATTATTCCAATATATCACTTTTCTCTGAAATAAGCCTTACATTTTGTTGTTCAAAATGTGCAGAAAAATTACAATCCAAATAAATAACAAGGTTTCCTTTGCACATTTGGGAAATTACCTGGTTTGCTAAGGTCAGAACAAAATTATATTCAAATCCTTTCAGTTACAGTTAGAATTTAGCACAGTAGCTTATTCTTCATAAAAATATAATTCTGTTATTTCTGCTCTGACAGTGTGACTCAGCCTCTGACTCAGGGCATCAGCTCTAACTTCAAAATGTGGGGCTAATTGTAGCAGCTCTCAGTCTGAAAGTTGATTAATGGAAAGGGGACACTGGTATCCAGGAATCTTTCAAGTCACATTTGTTAATAAGACACAGACTTTCCAGGTTGGACTCAGGATTCAAGTCTAATATTTGCCTTTCTTTTTCTTTCTCTTTTTCTCTTCACTTTTTCTTTTTCTTTTATTTTTATTTTTTTTTTTACTTTTTCTATTTCTTGCTTTTTTTAAAACTTTTTCTTTTTTCTTTTTCTTTCTTTTTTTTTTTTTTCAAGTTGAATAGCTTCTGCTGTATTACAGTACTGAAAAACTGGAAAGAATTTCATTTATTCTGATCAGAGACTGGCATGACTGAGAACAGAAACTGGCTTAAAAGTTTAACTGGCTTAAAAGCTAGCAGAGACTGGCTTCAGGAATGGATGTTAGATGAGAGTTTAACAAATCCATATGTCTACAGACTTAGGCCTTGGATAAAAGTTTTGCCATATCCACTTTATTTATTTTGTGGTCTGGTTAGTAATTATTTGTAAGCTGCAATAAAATCAAGTAACATCCTGTTTGGAGTCATCCTGTAAT
The DNA here is from genome assembly GCF_009769625.2 of Cygnus olor. Lineage (NCBI taxonomy): Eukaryota > Metazoa > Chordata > Aves > Anseriformes > Anatidae > Cygnus > Cygnus olor. The sequence continues at coordinate 19,435,091 of NC_049175.1, forward strand.
GCTGTGATGTAACAGCTATGCCAGTGAAATCCCATCACATTATTTAATGTCACATGTGCCATCTACCTGAGTCTCCCAAGCCTTTGATTCCTGCTGGGTTTCCCGAGAGGAGAGGATGCCCAGCACAGAGTCGCTGCCAGCCAAGTGTTTGCAGAGCCCCCACAGCTGACATTTGCTGCCTGTCTTTACAAGCTGAAAGTAAAGCCCGGTTTGAAATACAAATATCTGCCTGCTTTTCTTGCACCTTGTGATGACAATATTCTTGCTTTAAAACAAGCAGAATAGAATCCAGAGCATTATTTTCTTAACTGCGACCACAGGCTCACAGCTTTTGCAAAATTTGGGATGTTTTTACAAAATAATTTGGGTTTAAACAATTATAATTATTTAATTTCTTTAAAAATGTTCTGAGACAAAGCTCTTCTTGTCACTTGCACTGTAAGAAGCTTATACCTAGAATTAGGCAAACATTTTTGATGACTACAAATTCAACAGCATATACAAGGCTAGAACAAGAATGGAGGGATAGGAGACTAAAATTATTCACAGACTGATTGAACTTAGTGCATTGTTTTACACTGAAAAAATAGGGTTGGGTGGATTTTGGAAACAGCAGATTAGCTTGTTTGTAGGAAGCTGAAACAAAATATTTCATTTCAGGTGTCCAGAAACTTTTGTTTGGGGTATACGACTGTTTTTATTTCAGTGTTCTAAAAATAAAACATGGAAAACATTAGTTCATAACTGACCACAATTCATTTAAAATGGCTGAAATTAACATTACCACCTAAAGCTAAAGAAAAGGTATTGATCCTAAAGCTAAACAAGATTTACCTTTAGTGAATCAAATGTTTTCACATTAATACAAAACATACTTTTCCTGAAAACCTTGAGAAGCCTTGTTGGCTTCAAACTCAAATGAATAATTTTTAAGTTACTTCAACCATTATTTACCTAACCTGAAATATGAGTGTGACTATGAATTCTGCTGCTGAAATGTATTGCTAGCTTTTTGAATACCCTGTATTTAATTTAATTTATTTAATTTAATTGATTTTGGAAATAAATCATGCATTTATCACCAACTAAACAAGATCTATTAATGAGCAGAGTTCATCTTTTTTATTTTCCTCAAACGTTTCCTTCATGTGTGCATGCTGTTAGGGACTGCAGGCATTTTGGTACAGGTGGTGGAAGTTAGCATGCATTACAAGCTCTTCCTGTAATCAATCAATCAATCATTCAGTCTTTCAATTAAAGAGCAAAGAAAGGAATTGTTATTGGTGAGATTCCTGCTCATCCACAAGAGACTTCTATTAAGCCTCAGACCATGTAGTTGTCAATTGCAAAAGGATTATTGATTATTTGTACTTGGTTTTCCTAGTACATTGATGTCATCTCTGGAAAGAAAAGAAAACATCACAGGTTAACAATAATTTTCTGGCATTGCTTTTATCTAAATAGATCCATAGCATTGTTGTAAAAGCTGAGATGGGTGCTACACAGATAAAAATTACAGGGTTCCTATAAAATTATTATTGGAGGGGCTGTAGTTACATTCATGAAGTTCCTCCCATTTAGTTTATCTTTCCTAGATGTTTGTCTCTTTGGAGATACCCATTTTTTCCTCAGTGAGCTAACAGGATGAATGTATGATTCGGGCTGTGGTGGTGACTTCCAGATGTCCCCTTTGCTGCCAGTTGGGATTCCCCCAGCAGGCAGCAATGTGCTGTAGGGCAGCGTTCTGCTAAGAGAATTTCTCACTGCATTACAAGCTGGGTCATTGTTATTTGGGCTTCTTCCTGGGACTCCCTTCTCACACGTGGAGCAGCTCCTGGACCCTGATAATGGCTGCAGCTCTAAGAGCTTACTGCTTGGAGGAGCTGCTCGTGCAGGGCAGCTGCTTTGCAGCACAGTCATGCTGTCACAACTGGGATGCAGGAGGATGAGGCAGCTAAAAGACTTGCCATAGGCCGTGCAGGGTGGAACAAGGTGGATGGGGATAGGAACAAGGTGGATGGGGATTCCCCAGACCTACATGTACCCAGCAATGTACCTGTTCTGACTGGATCCCATATTTGACCTGCAAAGTATAAAGAAAGAGTTATTAATGGTGACTTTCAGTGCATTAATCAAAATAATCATGCAAAGCATCAACACATTAGGAGCTGGTGAAATGCAGGAACTTTTCCTCCTTTCTCTTTCCTTCACTGCTCTTAATCTGTTATTCAGCTTTACTCCATCTAGCGTCAGTGCTTGGAAATAAGATGTCATCTTGCCTTGCAGCCCTCAGCTATTTATACTCTTGGATCTCATGACTCAACTGGGAAATGGTATTCAGGTCCCCCACCTTCAATACTACTTAAGCATTTTCTGATGACTTTGCTAAAGAAAGACCTCACAGGAGATTTGTCAGCCAGGGACTGGCTTCTTGCAATTTGTCTCAGTCTTCTTCCCTCTCTGAGAGAAACTTTTTTGCACGTGTCTTTTGGAAAGATGTGCTGAATTTTTCTGTGAACATGAAATTCACTGCACTAACAGTTCATGGCCATAAGAAATAGTTAAGGGCTGATTGGTATCTTTCTAGCTTGAACTGGGCATAAAGTCCACTGGAGAGCATATGGTGGGCATATATAGGCTGGAATCAGAGGAAAATCTGTGTTTTTCCAGCTCTGTTCTTTTTCCCCTTGTTCCTTTCCCCAGTTTGGGGCTAGGGTGCGTCCACACCGTCCTGTGGTGCTTTTATGGTTGAACTCCCTTCTTGCTACCTGCTTCGCACAGCCCTGGGGGATCTTCCAGGGCGTCCACAGAAGGGGTCTGGCTGGGGCAAAAGGAGAGGTGCCCACCGGCCATACCGGAGGCTTCTGGTGGCTGTCTCAGCCCTCTTTTGCCTCCACCAGGCTGGCACTTCACAGACAAAGTAATTACAGGTAATGACGCTGCTCTTTTGGGTCCAGCAGCAGTATTTTTCAGCTTGCTCCTAACAGTTTGTGTCAGCTCTTCTCAGAGAGATGAGGGAACTGAAAACACAATCAGAAGACCCAATGTGCACCGTACTTTTGAACTTGTCAACGTTTCTTCACACACACAAAAAGAAACTCCCAGGTTTAAGCATGTGAACTAAGTTACACAAATTTCTGCCTGTCTGGAACTGTAGTCATTTAAACAAACAAACAAAAACCTAACAATTTTCCCCTCTTGTTCTGACTTTGACAACAGATCAATAACAGATTAATGCAGAATGAGGCCAGCGCAGAGTGATCTGAGCTAACTGGAGTGAATCAGCAACTGATTAGGTTTGGGGATGCTCACCTGATCCCATCCCCTGCCTGTGTTTGAGAGAGAAAGCGGCAGGGAACTGCTGGGACAGGCCTTGTCTTCCAGCACCGTTCCTAAGAGACTGACTGCCTCACCCTGAGTAACTAATTCTCCACGTACAAAAAGAGCAGAGAATACACTGCTTGAGAGGCTGATGCTCCTCTCCATATAGCCCAATATAATTGGTAAGTCACTTAAAGAGAATGGCTTTCTTGCTGATGCTCTTAGGCTGCCTCCCCACAATCGACAATGCCAGCTGCACCACAGAAGGATGGTCCAGCCTTCTCCAGCACCTTGCCCATAAAATCCCACCACTTCCCTTGTGCTGGATATCCTTGAACAGCCAGATCTCTCTGAAAATGATTTTTGTTATGCCATGAAGTTTTTGGCCAGGCCTGTTCCCTGAAAGGAAATATGTGGCTGCCTCACCAGAGCATGCAGCTGTACTGGGAGCGACTGGGGAGCAGAGCAGGACTGACTCTAGGAATGGGACCATCCTTTGGGAACAGCTCATACTTTCCTCTCCTCCAGGGAGCAGTGGAAGCTCACTTAAAGTAATGAGTTCACAAAGACTTGAAAAGCAGCATTGCCACCTAAACTGTAGCTGTTCCCAGCTCCCACCCTGCTCTTCCACCTCTCCTGTGTCAGTACAAGCATTGCAATGCCTGTGTAGTAAATCAAATTTCGGAGTGGGTTACTCAGTTCTTGCTGTTACTCAGTTCTTGCTGGATTCAGTGGCACCAGCGAGTTTGACAGCAGAGACCACGATGGCTGTGGAAGGAATTGCCTCCGACAGGTGTCTGAATTGCCAGGAAAGCATTCTCCTGACTCAGCAGGTTTGGGACCAACTCTTACAATCAAATGACTTAGAGCTATTCAAGACTAGCCTCAAACAGTTGTGCAGAGGAGGAGGAAGGAATAGGGATTCCTCCCCATTTGGCAGCTGTGAAAAGGTCAACTGCAAATGCAGCCCCCAGATCTGATGAGAGCACAAGCGTCCTGGGGCAGATGCTCTCCCAGAGAATGTGGAAAGTGGCCAGGAAGGAGCAAAAAATAGCCAGAAGTGTGGCTCTACCCATCAGGCTCATAGCTGGCATCAGTGCAGTATCCTGGAAAGGGGCTTAATGAATTAATCTCACCCAAACAGTCTGGGCTATGTGTATGTGTATATATAACACTGCCTCTCTGTCTATGCATCTATATATGAAGTAGACCTGCCATTCAAAAATGGTGTTAAAAGGAATTGAGGGCCTGAAGAGTACCTATAGATTGGCTTAGCGTTGCTTTTTAAAGCCCAGTGTTCTCAGCACAGTGTAAGGCTTAGTGTCCTTGCTTTTGAAGTGTGCAATAATAAAGATTAATTTCATTTTATGGAAAGGGCAACCTGAGCCAAAGTAACCTGCCCAAGGTTGTTCAGAACAAGTCCTGCTAGACAGGACAGTGACAGAACAAGGTAGAAAAGCCAATTTATTGTCCTGTTTATTGGTGACCATTGCCTTAACACAGAACAGGTATTTACAGTTTGTTTCTGAAAATGTATGTTTGCAAGAAAGTTGAGACAGCCATTTTTGCTGAGGTTGCTTTTTTGTGTCTTTGCTGGCTTTGTTTTTCCTTATTTGTAAACCTCTAATTATTTATGAAAACTATATATTGACCTGATGATTGGGTTCTTTGGAGAATGTATTAGTTGGGACAATGAAAGGCTTCTGGAGGAAAAAATGAGTGGTAAGGGAAACAACAGTTTAGGGCATATATCGCTGAGGGATGAGAGAAAACATTCAAACTGGTGACCCCAGAGGTGTCAAAGATTCTACTGAATGACTGATTTTCTCCAGAAAAAGACACTGGGTATCAGAGTTTAAAAGGAATATTCCTGGCAGAGGAAAAGAGGGGCTTGTTTTAGGAAAATAAAACAGATGCAGGTACCTCAGGGACTCTAGGGAAGTTAGGCCTGCCTGGATTACTGGCAATTCAGAGAAAACAGGGGTAGATGAAGGTTATGGCTAATTCCTTTCCCTCTGACGTGTCACTACTGTTGTTACAAGATGTTTACAAACATGCATGAGAAAGCTACTTTGAAGTGGTCTCAGCTCCTCTAGAGAGGAACTGCAGCACTGATTGGTAGCATCTACAAAGACGTCTGAACAAATCCTATAATAACTTCTTAATGTGAGCCTTAGCAGAAAGGCCACAGCTTGAATGAAATGTTGCGAATGAGCTAGCCTTGTACCAGGCATCACTAGGCTGAAAAGTGAAATACCTCACTACTGGGAAACGTCCTCCAAATGTCAGATCAGTGTAAAGAAAATATCTACCTCCAAGCTGACATATTTCCACAGGAGAAAATTACTTCACTGAAAAGTAATAAAAGTTGCTGTAGTGTGGCTTAAAACAACCAGTACCCATCCCTGTTTCATCTTCTCTTTGTATAAAAATCTTCTCTGGAGAAGACATCGTAGTTACTCTGATCAGTAACTATATAAAAGAGAGTTGCTTTGCAGATGTATTTTTAGCATCTTGCTATTTCATGTACTTTTTCCTGTGAACTTGCCTATAGTACAGCAGTGGTATGTGTTTGCATCTTAAGCAGATACAATTTCAATGGATAGTAGAACGACCGAGACAGTATCCCTCCCTGGCTGTGGAGTGAATGTATAGTGTTACGTGTGAATAGCTGATGCACTATCTGAGTTGCTGCGATGCATTTCAGCGCCCAGTGTCTTGTGTAGCCTCTGTTCTAGGTCTTAATCCTTTTTCCTTGAGCACTGCTCTTTCAATGACACATTTGGACAAGGGCAAGGTCTCTTCTCTTAAATGTGTATTTACCTAACAATTTTGATTTGTGAACTTTGACCCCATCTTCCAAAGGTCTCCTCCTTGTGGCTTTCTCACAGAGGCTTTCTGTACCCTAACATCAGAGCAAGGTCTCCAGTTAAGTTTGTGAGCTCAGACTCCAGTGATTAGCGTATCTTTGATTTGCAGCTAATAGTATCTGTGGTATGACTCATGTCTACTTGATTGGCTTCCTGTCTGGCAGAAGATGCATTCCGCAGTTCACAGCATTATAGGCCAATCTGGACTATTTAGATCAAAAGGAAACTAAGAACTGCTCTCCGCTCCTAATAGGAGGCTTTTTGTTCTGACTCTCAGCCTGCTTGAAAGCTCTGAAATGGTTAGATCAGCTCTGTTATGTGTGCAGTTTCTGCCTGTCTGTGCAGCTGGGTATAGGTGCAAACATGACAAAATGGTAGGAAAAAGCTTCTTGACTCAAACTCAGGTGGTGATGGTTCTGCAACCTATACACTTTCTGTAAGAAACTGCACCTCAACATTCACACTTGCACTTAATTGTCCAAACCTAGATTTTTTCATGCCATCCATCTCTGATATTTATATTTTCCAAGTGGATGGTTTCACCTCCTGTTAATCCATAGCAATATTTTTAGAGTTAGACAGTGTGGAGACCAGAGGCTTTCAAGATGAGATGACTGTTTCTCCTTAGTTTCAGAGAGGGTGTTTAAATGGAAGCAATGAGCCATGACTTTGAACTCTGTATCAGCCTCAAAGGTTATCATTTCACAGGGGCTTCAAGAGTTACCTCTGCTGAAGGCCCTTTGCAGATTGCTGGCAGCCTGGAGAGTTACACACAGTTAGTATGAAACACTTGTTGCACTCTTCAGTTGTCTTTCTCTTGTTAAACAGGAATGTCTAGTGAAGGATGGCAGGCCCGTCACTGTAGTCTCCACTCACTGAAGTGAAACTGAGGTGGCTAAAATTAAATACGATGTTCTGTACATTGTCTTCTATAGAAACACCTTTGGGCCGGAGATGCGAGTGGTTGTGGGCTGCACACCAGCATCCTGGATTTCCATGGGAACTGTGGTTAACCCTCATGCACATGGGGAATACACTGTCATGTGCCATTATGAAATCTGCTACTGGTGAAGGAACATCCTGTTTCATGAAGATGTGGGAAAAAAGGAGAATTTCCTTTCATGGAGCTAGTTTTAATTATTGTCTTTAAGTATATTACCGTCCAGATCTTGCTCACTGCATGACTCTTGGTTACAAAAATCTGATGTGACCAGAAAGGTGAATTTCTCATGCCTGGAGTGCACAGATATTCCATGGTCAGGATAAGGAAAGAAGAGGGCTTTCCCTGTCAGTAGGCATGGCCTGCTACAACCCACTGGGAGAGCTCCACTAGCTGAGAATAATGCAAGGGCTATAACACTCAGCTGAGTTGTTTTCATTCAAAAAGAGCTTAGGAGATGTACCTAGTTTAGTTCCAAGCCCTCTGCCATTTGTTTAAAGAATGCTCTGACTCACAAGATTACCTTTTGTTTCACAAGACAAGTCCAGGAAAGGAAAGAAAAGTCAGTCACTTGGAAGAAATTCAGTGATAAAACTCAAGAGAACATCTAGATATCACTTCAGATAGCAAAAGAAAATCAGCACTATACTTGGCACTGGGCCTGTGTAGCTCCCAAGCTCCTTCTGTCCTCTCACATATCAGTATGCCTTGGGAGTTGCGTTTAAAACTTGATCTTATGCTGAGTGACTTCCATGGGGGCCTGCAGAACCCAGAGAACTGCATGAGGAGTTTTGGTATGTGTTGTTCCCCAGGACGTATTGAGGCAACAGATTCGTTTTTGCTACTACAGCAAGCTTAAAATGCATGCCTTTTCATTTTTAGTATACATTCTCTGTCTCTCCATCCTTCTCCTTGTCTACGTATGCCTCTTTCTTTGTCTCCTTCTGTCAAAATAAATCTGGCTGCCATACACTGTAGTTAACTCAAAATATTGCCAGCATTAAATGTGCCCAGACATTTTTATTAATACATTAAACTTGCATGAAATTTTAGGCATTATAATTTACCAAGCTTACACCAAGATGGCATTTGAAACTGACATGAGCTATTAATTTAAAAAAAAGGACATTAAATAATAGTCAGTTGACATCTAAATTACTATTTTGTTAGCTGACAGCAGCTTGCCTCAAGGCTCTCTCTCTTCTCAAGTGTTAGTAAATATCCCATTGAGTTTAAGGGCATCCCATTATGAACTGATTGTTTAAATCACAATGTTATATACCTGGATAGACTGGTGAATGTTAATTATTTCACAGTGAGCTGACAGTATGATTTGGGTCTAGAAACACTTCTGTTTTAAGGATTTGGGAAAGCATCAAGGGGGACGTAGAAGGATGTTTATTTCAGTGGAAAACGTGATCTTGCAATGTGTTGGTTAGGTTAGGTTTCAGCTAATGGGGGCTTTAGCATAAATGGAGATTCTCCGCGTGGAGGCTTTCAACTGGTATGTGGCTGTAAGACTCCCACTCAGTATATCCCAGTTAGAGGGAAAAATTGAATGACTTGAGGCACTTATGGGAATAATAGTGTGAAATTTAAAACAAAATTTAGCTTATTATGAATTCAGCAAGTGCTCTATCAGGTGGATTAAGGTGGTGGAGTTTGTTTTGTTTTTCCCTGAACAAACACTAATAATCATCAGTGGTGAAGTAGAAAATTAAATTGATTGTGGATGGTATGCCAGCTTTCCTTTCCAGTCCTAAAGGGGTGATATCCTGATTATCATTGAGGGATTCAGGTTGCCTGTATAGCTGAGGGATTCAGGATGGTTTTATGATTGATTGGAATAAATCTAGGACTAAGTAATTTCTGATAGAGGACTTTGCATTATCAAAAGGGTTTCTGGGATGAGCCACTGTCCTAAAAATGCCATGAATTAGAATCTCCAGGGTAGTGAAGCAAGTAGTGAAAATTAGGTTAGATCTAATTATCACGTCTCTCCACTGACCTGAATAAATGGGAAGCTATCCCTTTGACCTATGGGGAAAAATAAATCAGATAAAAATGAACATATAGCTTGGATATTCTTGAGGAAACTCCTTAGTATTTGTGACACTGTAGCACTTAATCATGATGAGTACTTATCAGGTAATATTTCAATGCTGTTTTCAGGACATCGATGTTTTCAGGTTGGAGGGATTGTGATGTTTTTGTTGGAGGGTTACTTTTGCTTGCTTGTTTGTTTTTGTTGTTAAGAACATCTACCTCCCATACATCTCATTCCAGAGATATACAATCAACCTCAACCATTTAAATGATGAATGTTGGAAACTGAAACATGTCATTTCCCACCGTTCTCTGGTTAAAGTCTGGTCCTACAAAGAAGAGATGCCAACATGGATGAGAGTCCTATGGAAAGGCCAACCTCTAAAGGTTAGGAGGAAAGATGAAATAGGACATTGGATCTTGTATACTGTATTTCCCTTTGATTTCTGCGAGTAGGTTGCTTGGATTTAAAAATGATAGTGCAAAGAACAAATAGGTTGGGTTTGCATCATCTGAGATGTGGAATAGCATATATTTGTTTATAGAACAAGCCACCATATCAACTTCCTTCCTAAAAATTTATGCTATTACAAGGATATCTGATTTTCATATGTAATTTTGATAACTTTCTCATATATAATCTCTCAGTAAATTCTTTAGAGCCTAATTTATGTGTTTGCATTATTTGCAGCATTGTCGTATCAGTCATACTACTCCATCCTTACAGTAGGTAAACAAGAATTAATTATGTATTTGTTAGTTACTGAGGATCACATTATGTATTGACTATTTTATACTACAAACCAATGGTTTCCTTGAGACCAGTAAACGACTATTTTGTTTCCTCAGATTAGCATCTGTATTATAGAATCCCTTAAAAATCCACTAAGAGGTAGTACATAGATGCCTTGAATTGAACAAGAACAAAGATTTGTTAATAAACTACTCAGTGCCACAGTAGCGTTGAAAAGTACAATGGACTAAGAAGAGATGGTGGATTTCTAGTTGTTTTCCACTACACAGAAAAAAGGTCTTCTTTAGGATACCTAGTTTTGCCCCCAGATATTGTGGAATTACAGCTTTTCTCACTAGTTGGTGTCAGCATTTCTAAGACAAAGTGTGCTGTGTGTACTGTGTCATGCTTCCAGCCTTAAGACCCCAATTTTAACATGCAACTGGGAACCTTACAGATAGTGCCATCTGTATTTGATCCAGGCAGTAAATCCACTGCCTTCCGTGTCTCTCCTTGTCTTTGTCCCCTTCCTCCTCTTCTCCTGACTCTGGTCTCTGAGATTTCTGTTTTGGTTTAGCTCTTTCTCCCTCCCCATTCGTTGCTGTGTCTTTACTGTCCCTAACGCACCAGAAACAGCTCACTGGGTGCTCTATGCTCTGTCTTTTGGCTGTATGATAGTCTTAATTTATTTTAGGCTGATACACAGAAAGCAAGAAGGAGTGTCTTGTAAGAGAAGAGACTGAACACAGTGTGTGATGAGAAAGGAAACGGGTTTTGTGACGGTTAGCTGTGTGAGGCTGTGGAAGCGTCTCCTTGGGCAAACAACAGATGCTCCGTGCTGGGACCTTTCTCTGTTAGGCAAAACATTACAATACCTTCTGCAAAGAGTGTCCTTGCCTTCATGTTAAACTGAGTGTTTGCATATGTTGTGTTGCCTCTGTGAGGAATGACTGATGAGGACGTGCCTATTAGCACTTCTATCCACCTCTCTGAAAGAGGCCAAAAGGCTTTTCTTAGGTCACTGAGAACAGCTGTTGCCTTCAGTTCATGAGAATGCTGATTAATTCATGTAATCTCTTTTTTTTTTACTCACATAAAATGTCTTAGGGAGAAACAAAACATTGTCTACCCCCACTCTACATCTCCACCCTATTGAACGACCTCAGATGAGGAGCAGTCATCCCCTAAGCAGTCTGACACTACCTCTTGAGCCTGTGAGCCCATAAGGTGCTCAAAACCTAAAATGGCCAGAAGCTTACTGGTTCTGGGTAGTGAGAAAGAGAGTGGAGGGTAAAAATACATCCTTTCCAGTGGGAATGGTCACCTCATGACCTTGATTTGAAAGGCCTTTGGGTGAAGGGAGTTCTCGGAACTGAGGTCCAGTCACAGTGACTGGGAAACTTTTGATGAAGCCATTTGCTCTGGTTTATATCTTTCTGGCTTTTTTTTTTCTCTTGTCTCCTTTTTTTTTTTTTTCTTTTTTTTCCCCAGACTCCTCTTTTTTGTCTCTATTTTTTTTTCTGGAAATCTAAAGGGCTTGTGAAAATATATCAGTATAGTAAAAGCTCTGTTGCAGAGAAAACATGGAAAAATTCTACCAATGTCAAAGAGAATCTAACTTCAGCACCTCTGAAATGAGACCTTTGGCTTTCATCCAAGTCTAAGGTTTTTTTTTTGTTGTTTGTTTGTTTTTGAGCTTGCTGTTAAATATAGTGCAAAATAAAAGGGCAGAATCAAAAGCTTTTGAAGTATTTTCTTTTGAAAATGAATCTCAGTTTGCTGGGATTTCTTTCCTAGTTCTTAAATGTCAAACCCCTGTTACGTGGAATTTCCTTTTCCATGCAGCTCCACTAGATGTACTGGGTGTCATGGTCCTCTAGAGACCTAAATGTACATTATATTATCATTCAAATCACAGTTGTGGGTAAGTATAATATGTAAAGAAAGAGAAAATTATCATTACAGTCTGCATATCATGCTGCCCCTCAGAAAACCCTGGGAGCAATGATTCTTACCTTCTATCCATTTTGCCATCTGACTCTAAAGAGAAAACAGGAAAATGCAGTTAGTTAAGAAACCAGGAAAAGAGTGATGATAGGCCTGTTCACATGCCGTGAGAATGCAACCAGCAGAACATAAGTAGAGCTGCTGGAGGAGGTAAAGGTCCAGCCATCCTTTCTGAGGCAAAACTCTTTAATATTAGTAGTGCCATGCAACCTTCCTAAAGCCCTTCTTAATTCTTCCAGCTGGAATACCTCACAACAACTTTCTCAAAACTATTTTTGCTAATGTTTTGGCTATTTTGAGATTTTGTGGTGTTTTTTTGTTTGTTTGTTTGGTTTGGTTTGATTTGTTTTGGTAGTACATATCCAGAGTGTAATGAGAAACAACTTCAGGGGTAGATGCTTGATGAGAATTAGGAGGAAGCAATTTCCCCTTAGGGAATGTAGTGCCAATAAAGAAAGCATCAGCTGTTTGTCTTTCAGGAACTAGCATTACGCCATCATTTGTATCCTCACAGGGTACCTGGGGAGTCTGTTTGCAAAACTATCCTTTAAGAGACAAGCATTTACTGTAAATAGCATGAAACGCAAGGAGATCTAAATCTCTGGATAAGAAATCGGGAGTATTTTCTCTTACCTCCAAAGACATTGTCAAGCATTTGTTTTTTGATCATGCAAATTATGACTGCTATAAAACCAATTGCTAGAAAGGCTCCCAGAGTAACTCCTATAATAAGATATGTGAAATCTGCAAAAATTGAAAACAAGACAGTGAATATACACCGATAAGTAATAAATACAGCTGTTTGTTTCAGATGTGGTAACACAAATTTGCCAAAGTTAAAATACATCTTTTTTTAAAGTCACATCTATTCTTCAGAAGTGGCTGATGACGCTGAGCCAGACCAGGTAGGTGAGGATATTCACACACCAGACTACCCCTGTGCAGCATGAAACCATCTGAAACTGTGGCTAAGGGGCTCAATGCAGTTATATGATAATGAAAAAGTTTAGCCTTTTGTGTGTGCAGGTCTCAGCTGAGTTTTACAGCTAGGACTCTAACTTTTTTGCCAAAGTGGATTCTACTACCCCCACTCCCTCTCCGCTCTGTATCCTACCAATCTCCCATTCCTGCTGCCCCTACCTGCACGTGCACAGCTTCATCTCCTCCTCCCAACCCCATCATCCTGCTCTGCCTGACTACTCTGCCTGTAGCTCTTTGCGGGGAGGAAGCAGGAGAATTTTAAGTGTAAACTATGAAGCATATTGTTATTTTGCATCACTATGTGTACATAGGGTCCACCTTCATCTGTCAGGCTGGAGACTGCAGGATCTGTGATACTCCTGGCTCTGTCCTCCCTATGCTCATTATATTTAGTTAAAATTCATTTTAAGGCTCCAGTCACATGGCAGAACTCTGCTGTGCTAGGCAAAGTACAAGCACACAACCAGATAATAATTTTTTACACATAAAAAGTTTTTAAATTCTTCTATGTGTATTCACTCCCAAACCCTCCCACCCTCCCCCATGACTTTCTGCCTGAAAGTGAAAATCTCCCCATAAACTGACCTATTTCATCCTCTGAGTTTTCAGAAGCATAGACCTTTGCTCTCCAAGAATCTGAAAAGGAAATATTTTTGTCTGTTAAGACATTAGGAAGAATGTGCTGTGTGCACCTGGTCTAAAGCTAAGAATGTTGTATCAGGCTATTCCCAAAGGAAAGGAACATCCAGGTAAAGGTTAAGAAAGGACCTGAGGCTTCCTGCAGTAGCGAAGTGTTAGCAAAGTTAATTAGTAAAGTTAATGAGGAAATCTTAGAAATTTGGAACAAATCACTGAGTGCTAATTTTCAGACAGAATGGAAAATATAGTTTTAAAAACTTTTGTTGTAGCACTGTTTCCTTTCTAAGGTTTCCTCCCTGCAAGCCCATGAGCTGTGTGCAAGAGTTGAAACAGAAGTTCCTATAAATCACGTAAAAGACTACAGATGCAGTAAAACTAGTAAGACATGCTAGCAAAAGAGGACACAACACATCCTTCTCCAGAAAACCCCAGTCCTACCTGTGCTGTAGCCCCAGCCTTCAAAAAGAAATTTAGAGAAGAGTCATTTCCTCTTGTGGGCAAGAAAACATTGTAAGCTGGAAGCAACCTTTCCAGAGATTCCTGTGCCAAGCTGCCTGTTCATTAAAAAGGCCCCACTCCTGGCCCTGCTTTCTTCCATAAAGCCACTGAGCTGGGCTGCCTGATGCTTGGAGTGTGCAGGGTCCCTCAAGATAGAGTGGCTTTGAAGAAAACAATTCTTTCCCATGTAGTTTTTGAAGGAGATGGACTCAAAACTTTCCAACAACAAGAAGTAGATTTTTTTTTTTAACAAAAAAAAAAGTCATATTTGATGTTGCTTGCTCATTGTAGGAAATTGCTGAAAATGTACAACTGAACGTTTCCCAGTGATGGGCATGCAAGGGTGTTCCCACCAAAATCTTTTCAAGCAGCACCAAATAACCTAACTGTTGCACAGCTGCATGAGTTGCTTGGAGCATGAGAAGGCTTAAAGGCAGATATATCTCCTGCATTTTAAAACAATGTGCTATTAAATTTCTGTCTCTGGCAAATTCTTCAGATGGAACTCAAAAGTCCTCTCCAGCTATTGCTGGGCTGACAACAGACATTATTTGGCTGACAACAGACATTATTATTTCCAGAACCAAACCTGTGTTGTGGTTGGCAGTGGACTGATGCAGATGGAATTAGTACCTCTGCACCAGAGTACTTATCCTGTAAAACTTCAAGGCCTACATTAAGTGTTTACAGCACGTGAGATTACTAAACCTACCCTGGCAGACACAGGATGATCTGCTCCTCTGTGGCTGTGCTGGACCTGCATCCCTGAGGGTGCCCTCCTTGGCAATCCGCTGCCTGGGTGACGGTACCTCTGGTTGGTCATACGGGACCTGGCAGGATGACTGCTGTTCTGCACCCCACGTTGTCTTTTCATAGGCATTCCCCACTTTAATGGGGATTTCTGACTGAAACTCAAGTGGGATTTCAAGGTCTTAAATGCATCCAGCTTTCCTTCGACTAAAATGCCCACATAGTAAAGCCCAGATTGCCTCTCCTCATGGAGAAATAATCCTGCCTTCTTGAGGTTTTGGGGGCTGTGCTTTCATTTCTTTCCCACTAAAATGAATACTTAAAAATGAGATTGTTTTTAAATTTCAAGCATAATCCTCTCATTCTCCAAAGCCACCAAACCAGCCATTTCTGTCCCATTAGAGACATCAGTGTTGAGTCTGCTTTTCAGATTGATGAAAAATCTCTTGAGCTGAGTCTGGGCTCTGGGGCTTCTGCCATTACGTCAGAAAAATCTGATACATTGGGTGACTCTGAACAGATTTGTTTTTATTTCCTGGCCTTAGTCACATTTCTAATCCCAAATTTTCATAAATTATGAACCATGCTTCAAAACCCTGGAGACAAGCTTAAAAAAGTCTTGAGTTTTAAACCATATGTATTTAGTGAGCTATAATTCTGAGCTGAAAGTCCTTTTTTTTTTTCCCAAATTTTTCTTCATAATCGAAATATCAGGAAACTTATTTTATACAGGCAGAAATGTTTTCTTTCCAAAAATCCCATGACACTCAGAGATGGGAGTTGGGAGGGGTAGGGAATCCAGTTGCAGATATGATCAAAAAAGCTGACTTCTCTACATGACCAAAATCAATGTAAAAAAAAAAAAAAAAAAGGAAATTTAAAAACAAAAAAACAATAATCACAAAAGTCTAAGAGTACATAGGTGTAGAAAGCAATGCTTCTGATTTTCCAGATTAAAAACCAGTCTCTTTGCTCTTGCCTGTGAATTTATTTCATTATAAATTAAAAAAAAAAAAACTTTCTTCCATCCCCTTAATTATTCTTTGTGCTCATATGAAGAATGTTTTAAATTCAAACATAATAAAAGTGATATGGTATTACTTTTATTAACCTAATGGTCATAATACATAGACCTTAATGTATGCTTTCTAATGGAATTAAACCAGTGACAGATTGTGTGTTTTATGGCAGAAATAATATTTTACATGGAATATTTTATATAGGTCACTTTAATATATTGAGATTTAATTATTAGTTTCTTTTTAAAAAGGGAGGGAGGGAAATCTCTGAAAACCCACAGGACTGGAGAGAATGTTTTCAATTCATAGTTTTAATATGGTTTTAATTAACGTTTAATATCATTTACTGGATGCTGCTTAAATACCGCTTGCTTTTGAGGACTGCATGTTAGGTAGCTAGCTTCTGTTTGTTTTCCTTTCTCCTTAGGTGGAAAGAAAGGGATCAATACAGTCAAACACATTTTGCTGTTTGATCTAGGTCCCATCATCAGTTCAGATCTCCTGGGGATGTACACCATCCTCCCGGGACAGGATGATAGAAATGATTCCTAATGCTCTGCAGCTCCCTAGTCCCAGTTCTAGCTTTCTCTGGCCCGTATCTCTGCAAACTGGGCTCAGACTAACTCCCACTCTTGAATAAACCCTCTGAACTTGGACAGGATTTGCTTCTGGGTCATAGAGCCTTGCAGATGAATTTGATATCTATACCGGAGTGATTTGTGATCGCTTTCGAAGGGTCTTGACGTAACTGATGCTGTTTTCCCAGCCTTTCTGCGTGCCTGACTCATGCATTTGCACTGTGATTCAGACAGATTGCATTGCATTGATCATTCATGTTGTGGTTAAACCAGGAGATGTGATTTACCTCTACCAAGGCAGAGCAGACGGGCAGGCAATGAGCCCATACAGCATATGAACACAACAGGCTCTGATGGGACCAGGAGTCCCTGGTGCATGATCTCTGTGAACCCTGGGCAGGATTAGCCCTCCTGCCATGGGCAGAACTGGGTGAAGCAGAACACAGCTCCTGAGGCCAGCACCCCATGCTGGGAGCTGCCCCACCAAGGGATGTCCTGTTCTGTCTGCTATCCATGGGTGCTCAGACAGTGCCTTGCCCGTGGGTCAACACAGGGAGAAAAGTGGTACAGAATGCACTGTTTATATATATATATATAGGTAGGTATTTAGTGTAGCAAAAGTCTCAGTTACATCTAAATTTTGTAAGATAAGCACTGCTGGCATGCAGGTAAATGGGTCATTCCTCAGTCCTTTTCCGTAGTAATAGGTGAGGACAGGAGTCACTCCCACAAGGAGACAGGAATTTGGTGAGCTCTAGCCCTTGCCAGGCTCCTCTCCATCTAGGGCCTATGGATGTGGCATTGCCTGCACCTTTCTGTGTGCCACTTGGAGCCATGTTAATGTATTTTCCTTGTATCTATTGCAAAGTTACCTTTTGCACCTCTTTGCTCCAGGGAAATGCTATTGAATTAATGGAACTTGTGCCATTTGCTTGCTGAGCAATAACTAGTCAGTAACTAGGGAGCAATGGTTGCACTTTCTCTTTATACATGTAAGAACAGTTGGTTATCCATGCCTTACGTGGCAGACCATCTCCATTTCTCTGGGCTCCTGGAAGCATCTATAGGAAGGTTCAGAGATCTTCAAGAGCCAACAAAAGGACAGTGAGAGCAACAAATTCCTACATATACTCTGAGAAATATAACAAGAGGATAGAGCACTGCTTTAGACTTACGGATAGCGCTGCATGCAGGAGCAGAGGCAGGAGCATATATGCAGTGGGTGCAAGCTGGAAGAGCTGAGCTGTATGCCTCAGGTGGGGCAAACTGTCTTGTGGGATTCCCCAAGGAAAGTGATGATTTTCGGTGAATTTCTGCTTGAAGTAGGGTGATATAGGAAGCGTCCGTTTGGTGACAATGAGATTTTAGCCACCAGAGGGTGCCTGCCCCCTTACCTAACCTCTCAGAGATCACAGCATCCACGTATATTTCTGTGTTTTAGCTGCTGCCAGCTCCATCCTGAATTAGTCCACCTTAGTCCCAATGTTATATTATAAATCCTGCTGACACTTCCTATCTGCGTGACCTATTTCTTCCCTGTGTAGACTGGAGGTGAGAAACCATGAAGGAAAAGGCAAGTTGTGAGGGTGACAAAGCTCTGCTTTGGGTTGACAGGAAGTGTTAGAAGCATCCTGAGTCAGGAGCATCAAAGTCTGAGAGATGCAGAGAGCAAAAGCGGCTTGCAGGTAACATGCACACAGATCAACTTCTTCCTTATACTCCAGTGAAGTAGTTTCCTACATAGTGCCAAACAGGATGTTCAGCAGCTTTGACATCTAATATGCAAAGATGCACGTACTTAACTTCAGGGTGTCTTCTGGATGACATGTGGCCAATCCCTTAGCACTCAAGGTAGAAAATTTTGTTTAGAAAACCCAGCAACCTATACCCCACAGCCTCAACAAACTTTTCTTCTCTGAGGAAGAGAGTTCTAAACAAAGTTTAAAACAACATACATGTGCATGCAGTCAGACTGAGAAATAAATAACCCCAACAAAGACCAAAGTCAGGAAAAAAGAAAAAAAACAGCTCTCTAAAAAGATGGAAAATAAATAAAATAAATTTGATCGATCACTTACGTAAGAGAAGAAGAAATGTTGTTGGGACTGATATCCAGCTTGTTAGTGAGATCATAGTGAAGTTTTGACAACAGAGTGATTTCACCCAAATTTTCTGAATTTTGCTCTTCTGCGGTGAGAGAAAAAAAAAAAAAAGCTAAGCCAGGTCACGTGGCTATATTGGGAAGCAACAGTCACATCCTGAGTAGTTACACTTACAAACAGAAGTTCCCTTTTTTGGGTTTAAGTTCAACATATAAATAAACTACGTGCTTGAAAACATTTTGAGGAGAAGATGGACAGCCAACAGTCAGAGCCTAGTTCAGCTATTTTTTTTCTCTGAGGGAACTTTAAATACTAATATTCATTTTTACCAAATTGAAAAGGTCCTACCACAGTGAGTTGGTCTCTGCTGAAGTCTTCTCAGCCTGGAGTGATGCAAGTGGCTTTTCTTCTTTAGAGAGAGAATGTTCTTAATAATTCCACCCATAATCATTTTTTTGGGGGGAGCAGAGTGGAAGAAATTCACCACAGCTGCAAAAAGATTGCAAGCCAGTTCCTGGAAAAGAAAGCCACCATTGCCAGGTTCTGCCTTAGAAAAATGTCTGGGCACAGTAGGAACTAAAAAGAGTAACTTACTGGCAGATCACAGAATCACAGACTGGTTGAGGTAGGAAGGGGCCTCTGCAAGTCATCTAGTCCAATCTCCCTGCCGAGCAGTGTCACATCCAGATGATGCCTCTGATAAGAGTACAGTTTATTCATTAGACCACGGTAAAACCAACCAACCAACAACAACAACAAAAAACAGATTTTTCTGTTTTTCAAGAAAATTCCCATTTTTTCTTCCTTTTCCTTCTTTTGATGAGGGAATATCTCAGCAGAATTGCACATCTCAAGGCTGGACAAAACCTCTTTCTTGCTGAGTAGCTTACAGCTATAAAGCCCTCCCTCCTTCCAGAAGTCTGTTTTTAATGGGACCACTGTAGACTATAGAGAATGCTGGTGACTGCAGGTGTATGACCACCTTGGCAGGAAAATGGCTGCAGATGAGCAAGATGCATTCACAAATGTTTAGTTGCTCTGACAAGATGTGAGTGAAGGATCGTGTTTATGTCTTCCAGGTGTTCGTGGAGGGAAGTGCACAACATGGCGTTAAACAACAAATAAGACTCTTGAGGCACTGAAAATGTAAATAAAGATGACCTATGAACTCTCTGAGGTGGCCTCAATTCCTGGCTTGTTTTGCTTTGTGAAGCATAGGTAGAACAGATTGAATGTGGTAGCTGTAACAGAAAGTATTTGTTAATGCTCTGACCCATTGTGAGTGTATGGGTATGCACAAGTGTGTAATTCTCTGCCGCTCTTTCACTGTTCCTGGCTCTCCCTGGGATCAGAGTTGAAAACACCAAAACCAGACAAAGTTCTCTGCACCAGATGTAGGGAAAAGATATCAGGATCCTAGCTGGAAACCCTCAAAGTTTTTATACGTGATGTGTTTCATCTGCAAATGATCCCATGCTCCAAAGTTGCTGAGAATCTCTGATGGAAGGAATAACTTGAATGCTAACACTCTTTTTTTTTTTTTTTTTTTTTTTTCCCTGTCCTCACCACCACCCCACCACCCCCCTCCCCACCTAACTCAGTGTCTCAGGGGCCTCTCCTACTTCAGAGAAACAACTAAGCATTTAAATATCCAAGTGTTTGGCTGAAGTCTCCAAACTGCTTGATTTATTCTGTTTCTACTTCTCTGCAAAATGCTTCAGCTAGCTCAGCCAGCTGGCTGTGCGCTGCTGAGTATGTATGCTTCGCTATTCTCATTCGCTGCATACCTCCAGTGAGGATGAGCACTGGTCAGAGTAAGCCAGGCTTACTGAACTCCTACTTTGTAGTAGGTTTATTCTGGTTCTTAAGCAAACTAGGAAATGTGGTTTCGAGCACAGTCATCATCACCAGACCTGTATTACCCATTCTCTGCCATCCAGCCACTGGACAGGATATATATGTTTAATTAATTCTGCTTTTACCTTTGACCTGTAAATAGTGGGAGTAGTGTCAGATTTATACGTTATATGAATAACAAGGATTTCTCAGGAGACCCTATCCTGGTGAAAGGGCTAACTGTAATTTTCAGCTGTGAGTAATTGTATATAATATAATCCTAAATGATTTTTCTTCTGTAATTTCATTAGAGTTTAGAAATTTAATTAGATTTTGAATCACTCTGAAATAAAGTAGCAAAACACCCAGAGACTAAAAGCAGTGGTTATTTTGTCCTCTGAGGCCAGAATTCTTGGTCTCAAATTGGCATGTGTTCATTAGGAGGAAGTTTGCAGAAGTTCTTGATATATTATTGTCTTTCAGAATGGACTCTGAATAGGTCTTTGGAGAGCATTAGAAGAGCACACAATTATTATACAGACTCTTTTTGAGGTTTAAGATCATCTGCCTTGCATATACTTAATAAAAATATGCCTCTAAAGTTGTTTAAGAAACTGTGGAGATAGGAAAGATGCTCCTCCAGTGCCTCAGTGCTCTTCTTGGTTTATTAGCAACTCCAGTACCTGTGTATGATGATACAGAGAGGAGTTGTTTACTTTACTTTAATGATTAGGTAGGTTTATGGTTATTTTTATTGCTACACATATGAACTGTCATGGTGGCTGTAATTAGAGGCACACTGTAATGTTGTTCCTTCTCTTCCACCTGAGGTTCAAAGAAAACTCTGTCCTTCTGGCAGACTTTGATTCTCTGTGGAATATGTCCCAAAGTGCAAAAACCAGAATCAAACTCCACAAAACAGTGCACAGTGAAGTCCAGTGCAGCAGCCTGCAGTTGTGTGAGGTCCCAGGGCAGTTGTAGTGGGTTCAGAAATGGGATCTTCAAAAAAGACTCTGAGGGCCTAGATAGGCAAGAGTTTGTTCCCCTTTTGTTTTAACTGGTGTAACATCATTTGTGTCAGTGGACATGCCCTGATTTATACTGCTTAACTGGAAAAGGGATTTGGGTGTTTTGGAGCACTTCTCCAAAACCTTTACCCAGGTGGCAGGGCCTGTTTTCTCACTGGGAGTAGTTGCTTGAGCCAGGACTATCTGCATGATTTTGTGAGATTAGGGCAAAGCATGTAGTAAATGGAGGCCTTAGGTAGAGAGAAGGAAATTCAGATTGTCACTTTCAGCATGGCAACAATATAAGGAACCAAAGCAGAGCCACAGACAACGTGAATGTAAGAGTCTGACAGGAGATGAGCAAGGTGGGACAGACGACAAGTGTTGTGAAATGAAGAATTTCAGCAAAACAAATCAAATGGAAAAAAAAATGTTCTTTAAGTAATGGCAATCCAACCTATTTGAAGAGAAATAATGAATTCTGATGCAGTGGGGTGCATGTCAGTCCCAAAGTGAGATGTTGAAAAGAAACCTCCAGGCTGACCAAGATGTTCTGTCACCGGCTGATGCATGCCACCATTGACAGCATCCTTTGTACTGGCCACTGCAGGCAGAAATGGGGTGAGGTTGTTCACTGTCTGATTCTTTTGTTCCATTCAAATCCAGTCCTCAGGCTCAAAATCTGCTTTCAGAGTGTGGCCAAGTGTTAGAGTCACTGTAGGAAGAGAAAGATGGAAAGTGTTTATGTACTTGGCTTGATGGATATCAATGGATATTAGGCAACCTCAGGGTGATCTGGTGTGTATGGATGTGCTGCCTTCCACTAAAGTGTCACATCATGGAACAAATTGAGGAAAACATGTTCAGGCTGGTTACTGCCAAAAATCAAGGGTCTTTTGCTATGGGCATCCGGAACAAATTGAAACTATGCTTGAAAACTCACAGCTGCTCTTCCTTTGCTATTTTCTCCAACTCCTCCTCTGTCAGGACTCTGAGCTGCTGGGACAACTGGGCGGGATTCCACATCTCAGCAAGCAACAGAATCACAGATGTCGGGTGTGTTAACAAAGGGAAACACGCCTGCACCAATTATTTAGTGCCTTCTTTCCTTGATGTTAAGGAATACTATGGGAAACCATTCAGCATTTCAGTGTTCCTCTTTTTTTCCTCCTCCCTTGTTTCCCCCTCATTATGAAGGAATGTGCTTGTACATTCTAATGTTTTTTTTTTTCTTGATTTTACTTGTGGGATACTATTGCTCAGTGCTATTGCCAACTCAGAGAGATGCAAGGAGACAAAAAAAAAAAAAAGCCTTAGGACATGTCTACTCAAGTCTCTTCCATGCAACATCAGGAAAGAAAATGCCAAAGCAGTCCATAGCTCAGCTGAGCAGACTTTTCAATTTGCAGATCTCCTGTCCCAAATCTTGTTCTATTTTCACAAGGTTTATAAAATTGCATAGTGTCCCTCATGGAATTTGTAACTTTTTTCTCAGCTTAATTTCTTCTGTACTAGGTGGATTTGGATTATTTGTTCAGTTGGTCTGTATCAATGTGTTGTTATTGCTCATTTCCCTGTAAAGAGCATTTTTTACATTTCTAACCCAGACTGATTTTGAGTTATGCTGGCAGCAGGAAAGAAGGGTATAGCAGAAGGCAGTTTCCTCTCTGGTGAAGGAAAGCACCTGTGCATCTCTTTGGGAAGCTGTGTATCTTTGGGTTTACACCTACCAACTAGCACATTAGGAGCTGGGATGAAATGGAGTCCCTGGGATGAAATAAACATCCCTGGGGGTGTTTAAAGAAAGCTTGGATATGGCACTAAGGGACATGGTTTAGTGGGTGGTATTGGTGGTAGGGGGATGGTTGGACCAGATAATCTTGGAGGTCTTTTCCAACCTTTATGATTCTGTGATTCTATGAAATGCAGGTAGACAGACAAAAATTTGGGTTGAAAAATCAACATAACAAACTATGTGGCTAATGTTTTTGCTTTAAAGGTGCATATCTGGTGTGTGAAAACAGTCCAGTTCATTCTAGATGGGGTTTCAGACTCCTGCTGCTATGCCATAGGTAAAGTTTTGGATCCTGGAACACCTGATGACCCTGTTTCTGGAATGATGCTTCACACCAAAGAATTTCAATTCCTTCTCGGTTTTGAACAGCTAAAAATATTCCAGAAAAGGTGTAAAGCTCCAGGTAGTGCATTTAGGACCACAGATTTGTTCTTAGGATTACCTTTGGTGATTCTTAAACATAACTCATGTGCAATCAACAGCATCATGTGCATTTGTAGCCCACAGCTCAGAGGGCAGACACTTGTATTCTTATTTGTCTTTACACAACCCTAATCTGATCTGGAGCCCATTGTATAACATGTTTATAAACATTGGAGACAAATTGTCCAGTATGAAGTAGTTTATTTAGGCTAGAAGATTAATAAGAAAGAGTCTTTCAGGCTTCTCATAATGCCACCAGCTAGCCCGTCAGTTAGCTGCCAGCTTAGAATGAGGAGGATGTGTTGCTGCTTGAGATGACTGGGAAGTGTTTCACTTAGCTAAGAAAATAGGAAAGAGGTCAGGATCCTGCCTTCGACAGAGCAGTCCATGAGTCACTGGGAGGGACGTGTGGGAACACACGGAGCATAAGTTTACCAGGTTAAAGGAACTGAGGAGACAGCATAAGGCCTGTGTCCCTCTAAAAGCAAGGCTGCAAACAGTTGTCACTGGAGACAGCAGCTCTGTTTGTTTTTGTAGCTTGATCTTTTTTTTATTTTCAATAGAAGCAGCTCACATTTTATTAGCAATTTGAGACCATCTGACCTGACTTGCTTTTTCCCCTGAAAGGGGAAAAAAATATTTTTCCACACCAATATCTTTCAGAGGCCCAGCAGGTGGGAAGTTTCTTTTAAAACTACAAAAACTTCACCAACTGGTAAATACCTCAACTCTCTCAAATTTAGTTGAAATTGTTCAGTAAGTTCCGGTACCTTTTGGAAGACTGAGGAACACACACAGGCAACACTGATCATGTCAGCCTTGTTGCTATAGGAAAACATGACATAGAGAATCTATGGATCCTGCCTGTCACCTACACTGCTTCCTGGAGATATACTGAAATATTTTTGGCTTGGTTGTCTTAAAAATGTGTATACTCCCACGTGGATAACCTGTTGCTTTTTGACTGTATGTCCTCTATTGCATGGATGGCTTTCTTGCATTGAGTAGAAAGTATTTATTAGAGTATGGAAAGAACCTAATCTGTATTTTTCTTTCTTTATTAAAACAAAAACAAAAATAACAAACAAAAAACAACAACGAAAAAAAAAACACCTAGAAAACACTACCAAAAATAACAGTAGAAGAACTCTATTGCCCTAAGACAAGCTTTTTGGAAATGCTATTTTGTGCTACCATGGGAAATGTCAGAAATAAACTCTGTTAATTCAAGCTACTGCGTATTTCCATGGCTGTCTTTAGTAACACAGTGCTATGGTGCGCGGTCTTTCCTGTCCCCTTTTCCCTGTCCTGTTCCCACCTGGCTTCAAGAACAGATCCTCTCCCCATCTCAAACAGACAGTGAATGAGGCAGAGTGAAGAAGGCAGTTGTTCAGCATATCTCTTTATTCCCATCCTTCTGTGGCAGTAGCGGGCCTTATTTATTGTCTAACCCCCGTGCTGAACACAGAACAAACTTGTATAATCCCAGCGAAGCTGCTTGTGTGCATAAGCAGATGCTTTGGCAGATGAGGACCAGCAAGCTCGGGCAGCTCCTGCGGGTGGGCATGCAGCAGAGAGCAGCACTTCAGCATTGCTGAGCCCTGGCCCCATCTGCCACAGGCGATGGCTTTCACCACTTGATCCAACTCTACCAGAAAGGTTAGGCTGGGGAGGGAGGTGTCTGCTAGTTTTTTTCATCAGGCTTCAGCTAACAGCTCCTCTGCACAGGTCAGCTCCACACTGGAGCTGCGAGTCTGCTCAGGAAGAGCCGGGACCCACTTCTCCGATCCCGTGGATTTCCATACATGCAGCGGCCCATTGGAAAACCTCTCTACGTTGCATATGTCTCATTGCTGTGGTCTGTCTGAGCGAGCTGCTGGAGGAGGAGGTCCTCCACGTACTGCTTGTTCTCTGAAGCACTGTGAATCACAGTGGGGATGCTGTGGAATTTGGGAATGATGCTACAGGAGCTGGAAAGCTGTGGGTGAAACAACAGTGCCACAAAGCTGTGCTGCCCCTACTCATTAAAGATGTCCTTGGGGGTGAGCTTGGCTCTCTGCTCTCTGAGCAATGAGTTTAGGCTTGGGTGACCTTAAACAAAGGCTGCAGTACTCACTGGATGATAGTGTCTGCTCCTCTGCTTATCAAGTGTGTCTCGGTTGCTGGCGAGTGCTGTGTTGATAAAGTTCCTTTAGTGCAGCAGCATTGCTGGAATTTTTCCTGTGTAGGTTTTCATACGACATGAGCAAAACATCCAAGGCAGCCCAGCTTTGTCATTGTTGCACATTCTGATACACCCAGCTGTGTCTTAAAATACCTTTGAAGTGTTAGAAAGCTGCTAAGCAGCCTCTGAAAATGGCTGTTTACTCTTTGCAGGTGGCATGCACAGAGCAAAATAGAAGGGCCAGGAAAATTCAGAGCAAGAGAATGAAAGGGTAAAAGTATGCCCAATTCCCACCAATATTCTTGCATCTCCCATCCACCTGTACTCTGTGTAAGCAGAGAAATACAGGTGTGTTGGACTTTGTGGACAGTGAGGACACTGAGTAAAATGCTTGCAAGGGCATTGTGGTTATTGGAAAAAGGCTAAACAATAGAGAGCCTGGAAACCTGGCACTGGAGTTAGACTTCAGAGGAAGCTAAACAATCATAAATTTTGAAGGAACTACAAAGGCAAAAGGTTTTGCATTAGCCCGCTTCAAACACTATATGATTCTAATGCAGAGGAAAACTTGTGTGTGTGTTTTTTTGTTTTTGTTTTCAAATTCTTGAGAGTTTTGCACCTCACGGGGGTCTAGGACTGGGAGGCAGATCCCAGCCACACTCAGGCTGTGTCAGGCTCACCTTGAACTGCTGCTGCTGTCAGGGTACAGAGCAGCAGCATCTTCTGCTCTCCAGAAGTGCTCTGTTCTTCTGAAAATCATCCTGTTCATTTTACTGTTAACTCAGGAAGCAAAGCACAATCTTTAGCCAGTGTTTATAAGAATATAAATGTAAATAGCTGTGTTAATGGTAAACCTCAGGGTACCCAGGAAAGAAATGAGGAAGTCAAATGATATGAAGATAATGGTACCATTGCCAAAACCGAGTGCCTCTATTGTTTTTCTAAAACACATTTCTATATATGTGTTTATATATACACCTTATTTAAAACAATAATAAAAAAGGGCAAGATAGGATAGCCAGTGCAGTCAGAGTTCCCGGTGTTTAACTTTGCCTTTTCTTGACATGTTTGACAGCTTCTTTAGGTTTTTTGGATATTAACAGTTTCTAGAGGTACTGAGCATCCTTTTTCTTTAGGGTGAACAATAAGAGGATGACAAAAGTAAACTGCCCACCTGTAATAATACTTATTTTTAATGGATCAATTAGGCTTTGAAGGAAAGAATCAAGGGAGGTAGATGGGAGGAGAAGGTGGCAGAGCTAACAGATTTGTTCTTGCTTTCAATTGCTGTAGTGGAGGTGATTTGGTGCTTTGCTCTTGTCTTCATGTGTGTGGTCTTGTTTTAACGATGCTGGTGTCAGGAAAGTTAAATAGGTCCTCTGAGTCCTGCGCAGGACAGGATGCAGTGTTGGAGGTGATGGGAGAGCTGGGAAGCAGGAGAGATTTTGTACAACTCGTGGTCACAGTCTCATCAAATGCAATGAGAGCTGTGTTAGATCGTGCAGCAGGCCCTTTTGTGCTGACGGCCAGCACATTAAGGAGCCGAGGAAAAGATAGGCATGTGGTAATTGGAAGTGGCACTGTGGGGGAGCAAGAAACAGAGACTGCTGGGTTGACTATAGCCCTCATAGCCTCTTTTTACCCTGGAAAGTCTGCATTTGCCCTATTGAAACGGTATACATGTGCTTATAAACATGTGGCTTACACCTCTGGAGCAAAAGAAAGAGCTTTTATGTATGTCAGGTACTTTTATGCTGATTGAACTGTTTTCACAGTGAATCTTGAAACTATAAAGACAGAAAATTGCCTTTTGTTACATTTTAAAATCAGGCCAAAATACCAATGTTGGTTCAGTTGTGATAAACCCAAACTTAATCTAACCATTATTGCTAATGCAGCCGGAGAGACCGTTTCTTTCCCTGCAACAGCTGCAGCCTAGGGAGGCATTAGAATGAACAGGCTCATTGTTTGCAGAGGAAGGGCAGGGAATGAGGATTTCTTCTCTGGCTTCTCCCCACGCTGGTCTGAGGGCATCTGCATCTGCTGGCCTCTGCGGGTAGCGAAAAGGTCACTCGCTGTGCTGGCTGGTGAATGTGGGGGAAGCAGCATTTTGCTGCGTGCTGATTAAGTGGTTTATTAGTATTTCAAGAGTAATGGTGTCAAAGGTATGGCATCTAGCTCTGAAGGCAGAGGATTTGGGGAGCAGATATGTCTTTCAGTGAGATATTGTTGATCTCTGTCATAAAAATTGTGCTGACTGCAGTCCTCCCTAGTACCAAGGTACCGCTCAGAAAGCACAGCTGTCCTTAGTATCTCCAGCAGAACAGGAAGGAAACTGTGTATAATTTGCCTGCCTAGCTCATCTCAAATTCAGAAATTCATTACGATGAGAATTTGTGTAAGTGGCCGTGGCTGACATCACCACTTGTCAGACTAAAACCAATGATCTAGGAAATTTTGGGACAGACTTAAATACAAATGTGACAAATGCATTGAGTATTATGCATCTTCAGGAATTAATAAAGTATCATAACACACTGCTTATAGCTACTACCTGCTGCTACAGGTACACAGCAATCAGGTACATGATGCTCTTCCAAAAGTCAATATGCAGCTTTAGTGGCTAGGCAATGTATGGAGGCCTAAGAGTCATTGCTGCTTTTGGCCTCAGAAGGAGAAGCCGATTTCTCTATGGCCAAATGTCTGCAGCTTGGTTCTTCCAAATGACCAAGTAAGGAATGTGGTGTTCACCTGGATGAAACATTTTTGGTCTCTTCTGTTCCTAGGTGTCAAACAGGGTTTCCAACAGAATAACCATTTCTATAAAACATGGCAAGGTTGAGCTTCTATCAGAAATGAAGAATCAGTTGTTCCTCTTTGAGAATGAAGATGCTGTGTCCAATATGAGTTGTAATTCAGGTAGTTCATATCCCTCTTATCCTCTCTTGGCTGGTTCACCAGCTGAATTGCATTCTCATGATGTGCTGTAACCAGAGCACAGAATGATGCATTGCACTGGCACAGCAAAGATTTGATGCATCCCAGGATTTTTTTTGGCTAGTGAATTCAGCCATCAAAAAGGGTGCATAACGTGTGATATAGTGCTTCCACAGGAAAACATTGCAAGTTTCTGAGTAGTGACGTTCAGCTTGGATTATTATTATTTTTTTAATGATAAAAAGACTTAAGAAATCACAACCAGCTCTGGTTATGTGCCAAATGATAAGGGAATCATCTGATGTCACATCACTAGTCAAGAGCAGCAATGACTAGTGAATAGCAAACTACACAAGCCACAAGCCAGCCAGCATTCTTATGTTTTTCCTCAAATGTATGACCATGTTGCACTTTACTCTTGAAATCCTGTTGCTGGAGGCAAATTTTGAATGCTCATAAAGGAGAGCTACTTGAACAAACAACCCAGTTCTGCCTCAAAGTAACTGTCACTTATTTTGTCTGTAATTTGAGCAATGCTGGTGACATGACATTAGACTTTGCTGCATACCATTTTGGTGCTAATATTTGCCCTAACACTAAGCATAAATAAAATGGGACTTCTCTTGAGACAAAGTAGATAGATAAAGTAGATACAGCATCTTTAATGGAATATAACAGATATAAACAATCCAATTGCCCTGCTTTGGGATTAGAATTATGTGATTTTTCTCCTTTTCCATTTAACAAACACTGAAAAGCACTAGAAGTCACTAGGCAATCTTCATAAACACTAAGTTTAAATCAAACAACCATTTATCATTCATTTCCATGCAGATTCTCTTCAAGTACATTGTCTGCCTGTGAAAATAGTCATTTTGCTTCTCTGCTTGGTGTTGTGGAAGGCTGAAAAATTTCAGAGGCTCCGCAAAAATGTGTTTCTTTGCATGGTGGGGCTGTGCCTGTCTCACTCTGGCATAACAAGCAGAGTGAGTGGAGAGCTGTTAATGGACAAATGAGGAAGAAGGGCACCAAAGTCCAAATTTGAATGCCCCAAATGAGATATATACATGTTTGTAGTTGCTTCCCAGTTTTCTTTAAGCACTTATATATAGTTTTAAGTAAGTGAAGATCTGTTTTAGCTTCTTCAGTGGGAATTTATGCACCTACATTAGGGTTTAAATACTTCAGTGAGGTTAGAAAATCTAACCAGTGTTGTCTTTCTGAATTATTAGGTCTTAGATCTTTCCCATGGAGGCAGTGTTAATGATGGGCAATAAGCAGAAACAGCATCTCAGTGCACAGTCACTTTGCTAGTAAAATCATCACTATGCATGATCAAGTGACAGCCAAAGCATTCAACTTCGAGTACATTGCTAACTTCTGCCTGCATCACAACACTAATTAATCTTATGGGAGGGATCTGAACAAGACTGCCTTTCCCACTAAATCCTTGAAGTACCACAAATTCAGGCAAATACCATTCCTCTGTATTGTCCATCAGTAGTTAGCCCGCAGTCTCCCAGTGCCCCTCTTCCCCTTAATATAGAGCACCCTGTGAAACAGATTTATTTGAAGAAGTCTGTAAAAGCCCTTATGTGATGTACAACAAATAAGAGGGGACCACTGATGACAGCTTATGTCAAGTAATGTGTTCTCTGGTTTTCTTTTCTCTGTGGAAATCAAGCTTGTGGCCATAATACCTTTCTTGTTTTCCTTCCCCCTTATTTGTCACTGCCCTCTTCATTCAAGAGTGTATCAGACACGCCAGTTCGGGGGCAATATGGGGTTGTTTTAAGGTGTTGATGTCTGGGGAGGAAGAAGCAGAACCACTATGTGAAGTATTCAAGGGCTGACTTTGAACTATGTGAATTTGTACTATGCAGGCTGCACCAGAAAAGGGAATGTGAGGTTACTGCAGTCACTCAAGCCTGGGCAGTCAGTCATCCCAATTTTTATTAGTCATCCCAAAGCTATGTTGTTGAGGACTTTGGTGGAGGGGTAGCATCAGAGAGGGGAAAATAGAAAGTGGAATGTAGGTTCTCAGGATTACAATCCACTGAGGCAGAAGTGCAGTCATCACAAATTCACCTATTTCTCACTGAGGGAAGAAGTGCAAACAGTACAGATAACATTTCCTCAGGTCTCTAGGAGTGATTGTTGTATGTTTCTGGGTCAGTGTGCATGTACGCATCTAAATTTAGGTCATGACTGCTGTGTTCAAGGGCAATCTGAAGTGCATTCTTGCTTCATTTGGGCTCTTATTCTCTCTGTGGGCTTGATATAACCTGAGCCTGTCTATAGACAGCAAATATCTCCATGGGCTCAGGAAAGCAAAGGTTTGCAGGGCTGGCTAAGGACAGAATCACCTCTGCAAATGCAGTTGTTGGCGACAGAAAATGCTAAAATCATTTTAGGATACTCATCACTTTGGTGATGCTACCATCCACCTCTGGGTGGCCAAGGGTAGAAGCCTTCACAGAGGTGCAACTCCTCCAGCCTCCGGGGCTATTTTCTGCTTATACCTCACAGCTCTGAGTTCTGCCTGGCAGCCTTTCTGAAATGCATTTCAGCTTGTTTCATTACAAACTGCTAAACAGACAGCAGGTGTCTGTCACCTCCTCGGGGCCTGCTCAGAAGACGCTGCTCCCTGTGGCTGCTGGCACTGACTGGGGTGTGCAACAGGTTTGACTCTGCAAGGTGATACCATGCTTGAAAATGAGCTTTGTGTTTCCAGTGTTTTTTCTTTCCTTCTTATTTTTGTACTCCTTGGCTACCTAAGGAAGTTCATGCCTTGCTAGCACCTGCCTGGGAATACAGGCTAGGCTGGAGCTGATACCTTGCAGACTTGCTTGGGTCACGCTGAAACTATAAAGTCATGGCAACAGGGGCATAGAGGGAGCAATAATATATATAATATATAAGTAGATAAACTTCGTAAAGCAGATTTTGGGGCTCTTTGGCTAAGGAAATTTTAGGAAAAGCCATGAGTTTCACGTGTCAGGGAAGACAGGGGGACAAAGCGGTAACATCCCAAGGACAGAGTTGAAGGAGAAAGCAGAGAGTGCACTGGCTTTAGACTGAGCAGTGCAGAGACCCAGTAGAAGGGCTTGCTTCAGCTTACAGAGCTACAAAAGTCACACAGGGTTTTCCAAGGAAGGTCTGTAGCAGTCAGACTCCTCTTGTAGTTGCAGCCCCTGGACTGGGCATCCATATCCCCTCGGTGCCTCAGACTATCCCCTGTCTGCTCAGTGAACTCTTGCTATCCCACTTGGTGTGATAAAAGAAACTGCTAAAATGGGAGGCTGCTGAGTGCTGCCTCTATTCAAATCTCTAATGAGCTCCTCCTTGTAGTTCTAGGTTTAATTAGTTTTCATTGCAATATTAATGATCCAAACAAACCATTTTAACTTTCCTGTTGCACAGCTGGAATCTTCTTATTTAGCATTCTGCTCTATAAGGGAATCGCACCAACTTCCTTTCCCCTCCCCCATTTGTCCCATTAATATGCATTAAAATCACAATCTCATTGGCAAAGAGTTTCAGACCTGCTATAAAACTCTAATAATTTCTAAAAATGGCAGGGTTGAACGAATCACAAAGTCTCATCTAAATAATACAAAGATAGATTTCTCCCAGAGTTTGATGGCAGTGATGATTAATACTTCATTTATTTATTTACAGTGTATCAGCATTTACAAAGATGTGCTCGCTCCACTGAGCACACATACAATCTCTCTTGAACTGCATGGTATTACGGCAGAAATGTATAATCTGTTAGTCTTCAACAGCATCTTTCTCTCTCTCTCTTTTTTTTCCCTATGAGAACAGTTCATCCTGCCATTCCAAGCATAGATCCAAAGACTGCCTATCTCAGTCTTCTTCTACCACAATGTAGTAGGTTCATCTCACATTTCTCTCAGAAATGCATGATAGGGAAGACTTAGAGGAGAGTCTTTTCATCACCTTCTGGTGTGTTTCAGCTTCTGGACTCAGTATGATTTGCAAAGACTGAAATAAATCCAGTTGTGTATAATTTGGGGATTTTCGTGCTGAAGGATGCTAGAGAGGAGCTGGCTCTCCTGCTCTGAAGGATGGACACAGAGTCATTGCCAGCACCTTCTCCTTCCTGAGCTGTAGAAATCCTGGGAACATTTTTAGCAAGGAACCTCTGGAGTCTCTTGACCAACTTTCTGCTCAGAGCCAGTCTATTGCTAACATGAGATCTGGTCCGTTTTGGCTTTGTGTTGTTTAGAGCTGGAGGATGTCTAGGAACTTGAGGAGTTGTGCTCTGCCGATAGCCTGTCAGTGATTGGATAAAAGGGTTTTCCTGGGCATACTGTACAAGCAGAGGTCACGATACAGCTCTGAAAGTGCCAAAGAAATTTAGCACCACTTTCAGAGATCCATTTTCATTGAGACTTACACTCGTAAGTGTTCACATTGTTTTTGGAAATAGGACTTTGGAGTGTGAGCATTAAGATTAAAGGGTGAGGTCTGATAGTGTGTTTTGGCACTGCCTGCAAGGTCTAAGTTCAAGAGAGCAATGAGTGACTTGATTGCAGAGCGCCAGCCCCATGGCCCAGGCACTGGAGAGCTGGAAGTGCCTTCTGAGGAGGTCTGGCTCTGGGAGCCTGATGTAGGCAGCCTTTCCTCGTGCATCATACCTAACTCACCTTTTCTCAAAGGGGCATGTTCTCACAAAGCTTTTTCCCTTATGTTGCCAGCCAGCCAGATGTGAGATAAATATACATTGCTATGCCTAAATCAAACATTTATGTTACCACAGACCAAAGCAGTTCAATAAGTGCAGGAATGGGGCTGCATCAGCAAGCTCTCTCCCAGCTGCTGTTGGTGTTGGGAGAATCACCTGGGGGATAGATTGGGTATCAAGGGTTGTGATTTCACTCAGTTGTCCCACAGCTCTCTCCAGGTATGTAGAATGGTGAAAATGAAAATCTCTTCCTCCATCTATCCATGTTTAGTTTTTTTGTTTGTTTGTTTGTTTTGTTTATTTGTTTTTTACTATTTACCTAGCTGGATGAATAGAGACTTTAGTGGGTAGGTATCCTGTCTGATGGGATTCATGACCCATTTTTTTAGCTTTTGAGATTTCACAAGGGAAAGACCTCAATCTGTGGAGGTTTTTTTTTGCCAGAACTCTTCTTTGCAGCAGATTTTCCTTGAAGGTTTGTATCAGTGAGATGACTTTGGTAGTGCTTTTGTGCTAGTTTCCTTCATGGCCATGAGTTTGTCATTCATTTGTTGTGCTGGATTATAGCAGTGAGCAGTAACCTACCAAAGCACGCTGTCAATGGGCTGAAATGTATTTGTTCAAAACACTCCTGCTGGGCAGTTGTAGGTCACTAGCTTGCTTGCTCCTACGTGGGGAAAAGCAAGAGTACGTGGTACCCCTTCAGAAATTCTGGGAGAGTAGAAGAGGAAGAGAAGGAGACAAAGGAAGGAAGGATGCTGTCTCCTTGCTTTGCAGCTAAAAGTGGAGATAAGACTCACATGAACTGAAAGCAGTACCAGGGTCGTATCCTGACAGTGTGACT
This sequence comes from Cygnus olor, assembly GCF_009769625.2. Lineage (NCBI taxonomy): Eukaryota > Metazoa > Chordata > Aves > Anseriformes > Anatidae > Cygnus > Cygnus olor. Next base: position 19,469,292 of record NC_049175.1, read on the forward strand.
GAGCTTAGATCTCCCTGCAAGCGGGAGCAGGGTTATGCAGCTTTCACCACAGGTATTTGTGCTGTGATGGAGGCCTCTTTCCCCGGTCTGGAAGCACAGCTCCTTGCCAGGCCACGTCCCAGTGATTCTCCTGAGCCAGGGAAGGGCACCATCAAGAGTGGAAAATAGCAGCAACAGCAGGATAACTACCCCGAGGTCTCATGTAGCCAGAGCTCCCTATAATGTCTTGCCAGCGCTGACAAGACCGGTACCACACCATGGAAATGAGCAGTTTAGACATTTGTTACTGCAAATGCAACCATTGTTTAATATTAAAAATCTTACTATGCTCTCTTAACACTTTCAGCTGGCTACAGCTTACCAGATAAATATCTGTTTTACTCAGTTTCCTTTCCCTATAAGTAAACGTCTGTCTCCACCTCTGGAAACCTACTGGTGCTTCCCTAGATCTCAAGATAAATGGTTCACCAAAGCCAACATGTGCAGTGAATGTGCCCCTCAGCTAAAACTGAACCCAGAACAGTCTAGCTTCCACTGGCATTCGTGGTTAAGCATGCCAGGAAGGTTTTGAATGATAAGAATATGTCCATTCAGGTCAGTGTGGCTTATCCTAAGTGAATTTAACATCACTCATTTCACAGGAATTTAAGCTAACACATTTTACACCATATTTGTTGTGAACTACAGCAATCAGCCATGCCATGGCTAGTTAGCAATGTCCAGCTGATGCATAAACTTGCAATGCAGTCTGCCAGAGGAGGACATCTGACTGCAGGCTTAGCGTGCTATACAACGGTTCGTGGTGGACGACTGAACTAAGTCAAACAACATGCAAAGTTTTAGGCAGTATAACTTAAAGCTCAGACTGAGGTCTGAGGTCCTACAACATATAAATTACCACATATTACTACTTATTTACTCAGGGTTCTCCTAGGTCTGCCAACACGTGGTTTCTTCCTAACCCAGTTCCATCAGAAAGACGCAGTTCAGTTTAAGCTCTTACTAGGAGGACTTTCATTCTGTGCTGTTTCTACAGAGTCAGGCTGGGAAATCCAAAGATCCAGAGTGGGAAGATGGGGCAGGAAGATTAAGCCAGAAAACTGCTGGGCACTAACCTCCTGACTGGCTTGGCAGCAATCGTCACAGCATGTGTAATTGCAGCTTCAGAGTGACCTGCTTTGCTCTTGCTTTGTCAGTCCCCTAGCCAAAATTGTGCTGTCAAGCTAAAATCAAAGTAACTATACCAAGGGATGGATCTGAATTAACAAAATTGTTTTCTAAATTGATTTAAATTGGTGTTCAAACTGTGTGCGCAGCTTCCTTCAGTGACAGAAGTATGATTTTACCTCTTCCTATTCCTGGTGGCTGTTCAGAGCTGAACCACCTGAGAGGAAACAAGCTTGTATCTCTTCATAGCTGGGCACTTACACTAAAACTGAGCCAACTTTTCATAACAAAAGCCTAATTGTCAGTGATGTTTCAATTAAGAGCCTTGGGTGACTTTCTGCTCCCAGACTAAATCACATGGCACGTAGAGAAACATCATTTTATCTCTTAACAGAGCACATCTTTCTTTGCTGGCTGAGGGCATTTGGGGCTGGCAGTGTCTCTTTAAAACATAAGATTTTAGGAAAAGCAGATGCTTCCTATTATTTCTATTCGCTTGGCACTTTGAACTTTTGTAACGTAGCCAGCTTCAGGTTTTTCTTCTGCAGCTGTGAGCGTCAACGGATTACATGTTTTTGGGGGAGTGAGGTCTGACTGCCTTGTGCAGAAACCATTCAACTTCACTGTCCTCTCTTTAAATGACAGAATCATTTCTTGTGCTGAAGGAAATGCAAAAAATTGTGTGTTTGGGGGATAAAATAACGTGTCTGCATTAAACACTGAATCTTATGACTCTCAATAGAAGCATTAGGACCAGCAACCTTATCTTAGATTTCAACGCGCTGAAAAATAAAAACCCAAGCATTTACCTGTGATTTCAGCAAGTGCAATTTCCAGTGATGAATGGTACTGCAAGTGTTAGGTGCATTTACAGTTGTTTGTAAATAATAACTATATTAAACGTGTGGGATTGACACAGTAGACTTCTTCTGGTGTTGAAATCTTGTCTCAAAACCTTTAGCCATTTGATTTGTGATTGAAAGCTGGGTGGTGCAGCGTTTCCACATTGAAACTCAGTGCAGGGAAAGGCTGGGAGCTGTCAATTATTTCAAGAGCTAATGGAGGCATTAAAAATGTAGCAGCTTACTGGGGAGAAAGCAGGGTGGGTGAGGAACGCATGTTACTAGCATCCACTGCAACTGGACTGTAAGTGGTCTCCACACATTCATGAATGATGGCTGACCTCCACTCTGCTAGGGCACATGTGTGCATGTCCATCATGACAACACACTCTGAACTTACTGCATGAGAGGCTCTTGGGAACATAACCCCTGTATTTGTCTCCAAATATAGCTCTGCTGGTCTGCAATATAAGGCAGTGGGGAGAGCTGCTGGATTGAGGAGCCATTTGGAAACTGCGCTGCAGTGATATCCACCAAGATCTCTGTGCCTGGTTGGTGACCTTCTTTGCTAAGAGGCAAATGTCTGCAGCTTGTAAAAGAAAAAGATGCCTCTGAATGCCTTTCCACTTTTAAAGTCTCCCCAGCGCCGGCTCAGCAGAGCAAGTGAAACCCATGGCAGTGCTTACTGTACTTGTACTGTATGAATGTATGCAGCCATACATCTGGACAGAGAAGCATGCCCTGAGCAGGGGGCTGGGAATTATTCCTGGAACTGCCTCTGACTTAGAGTTAGAGCCTTGACCTGAGCCAAACCACTAACTAGGAACTGTTTCAAAGCCAATTCCTATGAAAAATAAGGCCAGTAACCCTTCTCTGTCTTGGTGTCCACCCTTGTAACTGCTTTGTAAAAAAGGACTACATAACAACCCACAAGGGATTGGGGAAGACTCATTTATTTGTATTTAAAGTACATCAGTATCCTTGGAGGAAAGTTCCCTATTAGAGCAATAATGAATTACAACAATAGCAACAATTCAGTTATCACCATGAAATTGCAGGGATTTGGTCAATATCACTTGACTACAGTTTTGTTTATCCTGCAGATTACAACAAAGAACAAATCATCCTAAGTATTTTTTGAACATGGAGGATGAAAATGATATATTGCTATCTTTTAAAAGGAAATTAAAACTTTAACTCTAAGGTGTGTGTAATAAAATGGCACTTTAATTCTCTAGTGTGCCATGAAGGCTTCTTCTGTTAATTTATTCTTTTCTTTTCTTTTTTTGTGCTTCATGTAATATTCTGAAGTTATTAATGTGGCAATATATTTGACCACAAAAACCTGCCTTCTGGTGTTGTTAAGACTGTGAATTAACTCCACAAATGGAAGGCATTTCCAAGTGCCGAGCAAACAGATCACACTTTGAATAAAATGATTAGCAACATAACAGATGTGCAAGGACTTCTAGGGAAACGTTTTCCCAGGTGTCTTGCTGTGATGTGTAGGCTTAGGTCCTATGAGCCCATGGAAGTCCAGAGGTCAGTAGCGTGTCTCTACAGTGGCATGCGTGGTGCAGACACCTGTGAGCATCCCCACCTGAGCTGCTGCAGCCCCTGGGACACAACCACTCAGCAGAGCTGGTGTCCTGTGAACAGCACTGCCACTGGCATGCTTGGATGTTGTCCTGTGCCACAGCAAGTGTGCCAGGCACCAGGTGGAGGTCCCTGATACACACTCCATAGCACACCACACACGGACAGAATTCATTCGGTAAGGTGTCATCTCAGCCCTTAAATGACTTGGATGATACCTGTCTTAGCTGGATAACCCAAAATCCAACATGAAGGCATTCAGTGAGATTGAATTCAGTTCAGTGCAAATACCCTCACTCTGCACACACTTCCAGTACTAAGATGTGCATCTAGAAATGCCACATCAAATTCATCTTGTACCTATGAGCCAAGTCATCAAAGACTGACTGGTTGGTGCTCTTCGTAGTGTTTGTAGCATCAAGCCCTGAACTCACCAATGCTACCCTAGGTTGCAGATACCTAAAAATAACTTTCCTCATCTGTGCTTAAGCACTTATAGGACACATTCTTCACCCATGGTACTGTTCCCACTGAATGCAAATTAATGGGCACAAGTTCAATCTTCTCTATCTGTGTGCCTTTGGCAGCACATGGCTAATTCATTGGAAAAAGAAACTGTTTTTTATTTATTAGTGCTATTTGCCAGGATTAATATCAGGCACTGGGAATGTGTATAGTTAAGGAGATCATGGACAAGCTGAAGTGGGTGGGAATATACATTCCACACATGGTATCAGGAGTTACTGAGGCCTTGACTTTGCTGTGGATGCAGCACAGGCTCCTCGGGTAGCCTGGAGACACTGTCTTGGCAGAGAGCTAAGAGCAGCAGGAGTTTCAAAGATGCTTTGCTGAAGTGCACTGCTGGTGTATTGCTGTGTTAGCTTTGATGTCTGTCTCTCTGTGTTGGTAGGCTAGACTCATGCCTCCAAAACGTCTGCTTCGTGCTCAGCAGTCAGAAAGGCAAACAGAAGACTGGGAAAATGAACAAGAATCATATTTTGTCGCCACATAAATCCATGCTGAATCCATGTCTGTGATAATTCCTGTCATCTCAATAAGGATGTAAGAGGAGATTAGACAAGGTACAGAGAGCAGAAGTGGAGAAGTACAGAATATCTTTTTTCATGTGAAAAAATTAAATAAGTTGGACTTGGCAGCCTAGAAGAAAGACAAATGACAGGGTGAATTTTTACTATTTCTCATGATCTAGGAACTACAGGCCATGCAGTGAACACCAGTGGAAAGATACTACTTTATCTTTGGCTAACCTGCAGAGACACATCCTGATAGATAACAGACTCTTATGAGGAAGGTTGAGCTGAACCACTGCACCTGCACCCATCCCCTTTGGTGACTGCAAAATATATCTGGCTCTTTGGTAGTGGCTGCATACATGGTTTCCCTTGTGGCATTTCCACCAAGCAGCAGATGTCTAGCTCTAGGTGGGCAGGATTCCTGTCTTTAATACTATTAATCAAAGATCTCCTATCTAGTAATATTTCCCAGAAGCCGAACTGCTAATGGCCACGTCTCATGGCTATTGATTTCTCCCCCTTTCCAGGTCTTGCTGGTCAGACCGTTGGCTCCTGGCTGCTGTGGGAGCCTCTACCTGACCTCTTTGCTCCCTGGTGCTTGGCACAAGCAGGAGAGTTTGGCTGGTGCTGCCTGTGGCTGGGCAGGGGCAGGTTGTACAGCCCCAGCCTTTTGTTGGATTTCTCCTGGAGAAGAATGAGGTGCAATTAAAGCCAATTCTTCATTAGGAGGAATGAAGAGCTGAACCATAACCACTCAGCCCCCTCACAGCATCCAAACAGAGAGCTCGTGAAGCTTCTGCCACCCTTGCCTCCGTCCTCCAGCCCCTGTGCTCAGCAGACCGAGAGCCAAGGACATGTACCCTCTCCAGGGCTGTCAACCGACCAGTGACAGGAAGCAGGCCTAAAGGCTCATTTAACTGCAAAACAGCACCTGTCTTTTTAGGCGAGAGCAGGCTTTGCTTGTCAGCCCTGTCAGCGGCACGGGCCCTGCCTGGAGGGCCCGTCAAGCACCTCGTTGTGTCGGAGGGGTCACGCAGCGCTGGCTGGCGTGGGGGCAGGAGGCTGTCTGCACCGGCACGTTTTCTCTGAAAGGACAGCGGGGTACGTATCTCTTCTGTTCATCTTTCTGGGTAAAACACTGCTTCCTGCCTGATTCTGAAGTGAGATATCACGCCCTTTGGTTGTGTGAAGTTATTGCTAACCAGAGGCAGCGATCTGTCTTGTTCACCTTCTCTATTCCTTTTTTTAGCTTAGCTCCAAACTAATTGCACTGCAGTGGTCAGGATTGACACTTGTGTGTGAAAGCAAAAGCTCACAGAAAAGGCAGCCAGAGGTACCATGCTTGTCCTGCACTCCCAGAGCTTGCGAGGCGCCCGGGCAGGTGAAGGCTCACTGTGGCTTGCTGAGGAGGCTGAAACGAAGGAACCTAGAGGAGAATGCCTAATTAATTCATTTAGCATCCTTCTTCCAAGCCTGTTCATATTTCCTGTCAGAGAGAATTTGCCAGGAGCCAACAGAAACAAGATCAGACCTGCAAAGTTTAGAAGCCAGAAAACCAATGCCTGTTGCTGTTTTGTTGCTCTTAGTTTTCCCTTTCCTTGTTTTTGTAAGACTTTCCCAGTATCCTTTCTCCCTTTATATCTCTTCTCCTCTTCTGCATCTTTCATTTGTATTTCCTCGCTCTGGAGAGTGCTGGGGCTCAGTCCCCTCGCTGGGGCGCCAGAGCCCTGCCACCTCTCTTTAGGTGTCTCAGCTCCAGGTTTTAGGAGGACCTAGCCCCTAGAGACCGTGATTCCTCCTGCAGGAAGAAAGACGTTTCAGACCTCCTGGAGGTGTTTGCCAGCCTCCACTGTTGAGAAAGGAAGCCTAAATGGGCAGTTTAAAAGTGTAAAAGGCCAGGGCTGAGCATGATGAATTCCATCTGCTGAATTTCATCTTACTTTTACAGGATGTTTTGTGCTAGAGCTTTTCTCTCCTTCATATAACCAATTATGAACCATCCGCACATTCAAATGCTGAAAAAAGTGTTCTTGAATGTCTCTGTCCCCTGAGGGTGAAATGCTGCAGTCCTGCCCCCCTCCCAGTAATAATAATACTAATATATTCTATTTATAGGGCTTCAAAGTTTCCCAAAGAGCCACCTTTGGGAAGGAACGTACCACCAGTTTGATACTGCACAGCAACCCTAGACAACAACTTAAGACAGATGAATGTATCCAGTTGAAGCTGAACATGAGATTTCATTTGGCAGAAGATAATTGCAAAAGTTATTAATTATTATTGTTGTTGTTTATGCAGCTCTAGACTCAAGAGCAATAGGCGCTTTCTAAATACTACCAGTAGGTAGACAAAAGCACAAAGACATTATGATCATACCATAGTAATTTGCAGAAGGCAGAATGTGCTAATAAAAATCCTCCCCCGGAGGTTTTCCCATCTAAGACTCAGCATAATCTGATGAATAGTCCATAATGCTGGAAGAGGAGAGAGCTGGCTTTTCTATAGGTTCCCAGTGTAACCTTGAGCATATAGTTTAGTTGTTCTGAATCTCAAAACAGGTCTACACAAACATGTCATAGCTGTTCAACTAAGGATGAGAAAATCATTCTGATACAAGTATTTGATATAAATCTCTATGTGTTTTGCAGAGTGATTTAATTGAAATTGACAGTTATTGGGTGTGGTATTTTTGTTTTGTTTTGTTTTGTCTTAAGCTACAGGACCAGGTGTACTTGGAGCCTGGATTTAAAGATCATCTACTCTAAGTGCAAAATCAGGCACTTGCTTACTCTGGAGACCCCTAAGATACTTGATGTCTGTTGTTAAAATCTCATGAATGGAGAAGAGACCTTACAAACTAATGTGACTCACACAGAGAACATAAGGACTGCATGGTTACAGATGAAGTATCTTGTGGAAACAGCTGAAGCATCTTGTGAGTCTGCAGATGTTTTTATATAGGCATCTATGAGAATTTAGTGACTATCATGTTTGGTATCGATGGCAACATAAATGGCAGAGTGGTGAAATGTACAAAGACAAATATGAATCAGGACACTAGAATTAGCCAAAATATCTAAAATTAAAGAATATAAAAATATAGTTCTTTAAATAATATTTATTTTTTACTCATTTCTCTCTACACAACCATTTTATTGCTTTCTTCCTGTCTTCTGGTTTTAAATTACTAACATGGAACTTTTGTATTTGTTTCTTCAATTGTTTTCCTATATGTTTGCACACTTTTAGATATGCAGTGATGATATATTTTTTTCTTCTGAGATGTTCCATACTTGTCAAGATCAACTTGGCTGGAAAAAGACTAGCCCAAGGTTTCATTAGCATCCCTTCTGTGAGAACAGCACAAGCTTCATCTTTAAAGCAATAGGAAAATAGAGCATGTTCCATCTCCCACCCAAGTCTCTAGAAGGGTTTCTCTTCATTGGAGCTGGCTCAGCCGTATACGCCAGGCAGCTTCTGCACTCAATATCAATTTCCAAAATATTCAGGTTCAGCATGTCAAATAAGCTGAAATGTCTGGGGAGCTGTTCTCCTTCAGCAGGGTTAGAATATTGAAATCAATGGGTTTGTGATCCCAAATGACATGGACACTTGAAAATGTCATCAATGGAGACATCAAACTTTACCTCTTCACTTTGGCCTACCTGCATACACAGCCATTCTGTTAATGGCTTGCAGATACACCCTGGATCTGAAAATTACTGCTGTGTTTCGAAACAGCAATACTTTCTTGCAATAAAAATGCACTTTGAGCTTGCAGTGCTTAAATGCTTCAGTCTGTGCTTTACTTCGTGTGTAAACATTTCTGCTGAAATCAATGAGGATATCTGTATGAGTGAAGTTATGGATTTGCTTACAGTCCTGGTTCTGCAAACATGTTTAGTTTTGTTCCTAAGAACAGGGCCTCTGGTCTCTGCAGGAAGATAATTAATCACATACATGTTTGCAGGATTAGAACTTTCACCAGTAATCATTTTATTAGTCTATTTGCTGAAATTACCTTTGTAAAATTTAAAGGAAACCATTTGTGACTTTTTTTTTTTTTAAGGCAGTATTTAACTCTTTACTCCCATTATATTTTATTCAAATATTTGATAGCATACATTTTCTAATGAGTTTTGCAGACTACAACCCTTTAAAAAGTGCCTGAAGTCAGTGGTTTATATGATCATAATTCAAACCACGTGCCCTTTCCTTAATGGAAGGAGATTAAAGAAGTGTTCTTTTATTTGCATTCGTCAGTCTATTAACACCAGCCATTTTAGTTCATTTGGTACAGTGAGTTTCAGTCCCAGGAACCACTTTAATGCTAACAGCAGTCTCTGAGTACCTGGGACCAATCTGGGTAATCCTCATTAAGGGGTTGTGACATAATATTTGGGACTGGTGATTAGGGGGTTCTCTGATGCTGTCTGCCTATCTGCTCCACATACCCCACCGGCCCTGTTCTCCAAGTTCAGCTACAGGGACGGGATGATGACCCGTCCCCAGTTTTCCAGTCCACCTGAATTCCCAGACAGAGAGTGCCAAGGACCTTGCAGCCAGGTCCAGGGCCGTGGCAGATGACCCAGGTGAGCAGCAGGCAGAGGAGCTGGTGTCTAAAGTGAGTCTGTACAACCGAGTTCTGCTTCTGATGGCTGCATTTCTGTTTTCTCGCTTTTCTGCAGCCGTTGCTTTCTGTTCCTTGTTTGGCTCCTTTCTTTGCAGTATTATTTAGCACTGTTCTGCAGAGAAAGCATGTTTGCTGTCTTTCAGAGCAGGTTTTTAGCTGTTCTTGGCCATTCTGTGTTTGCGTGAATTCCTCTCGCTAACCCTGATAATCTCATCATCACCATCTGTCAGTTTGTTAATCTTCCATTCAGGACATGCAGAGAAACCCTGACCACATTGGCTTTTTCTAAAAGGCTGGCTATGAAGTTCTAGTTCCCTCTCTCATGTTTCCTGTATTACTGAAAGCCAATTTTAGATTGCTTGCTCTCCTTTAGCAAAACTTGAAATCAAACCATTTCAGAGATACCATATTCTAATTCCTTGGATTACTGGAATGGGAAAAAGGCAAAAAGCTGTGCAGCTTTTCCCAGTTAGCTTGTGAACTCTAAGCTGCTAATGGGCTGGAAACAGGCTGGGCAATTGTGCCTGCTGTGGGTTGCATGCTAGCAGGGCCCCCTGTGCTGGCTCTGCAGCAACCTGTCCTGGCAGTGAGGGTGGCAGCAGTCCCAGGCATAGAGGGAGGGGATGTAGGGAAGGCAAGACACCCTGTCTTTTCTCAGGCCCAGTGGTTTTTAAAAGAGCCGTGGGCATCGATGGCATTGGCATGGTTTTTTTGGTGTTTGTGTTCAGTGGACTGAAATCCTGCCATTAGGCAGCCCGAATACTTCTCATGCAATGAAACGTTACCAAGACATGCAAAACTGAAATACTTTTCAAAACTTTTTGTGGTTTCCAGTACTTCTGGGCTTGGAACAGAGTTGGTTTGGGAAGGAGGCAATACAAACTGAAATTCCTTCCCTGTCCAGTTCACATGTGGATGAAATCTCTCTCCTATGCCAAGCTGGTTGTTCTGTCACCGGTGCTCAAGCACAGAGCCACACAGACAGACTGTTTGCACCCTAATATTTTCTGAGCACATTCTGCAGTGCTCTGAGTTTTGTAGACCATGCAGATATGCTTTGAAACTTCAGTGACTGCCGAGGAAGAAAATTCTTGTATTTTCTTCTGCTGTGTTTCACTGTTTCCTCTTTCTGGCCCCCAGCAAGTGTATTCTGCAAACCACAAAATGAAAACCCCTGTAATTCAGGCAAACTCATGAGCCTGAAACAAGTAGTTCTGTTTTATCTTTCGTCTCTCGACTCCTCCCCACCCAGAGGTAAGCCTGCATCTGAACCGCAGCTGCACCGAGGCATAACACGGATCCTCATAAAACACGGGCACTCCCCAGAATCGGAGCTCAGGGGGTGTGGGGTGGTCAGCCCTGCAAGCCCCAAACCCAGCTCTCCGTTGCAAAGGAGCCTGGCAGAGTATAGTCAGTGGTCCAGTGGAAAATGCCAAAAAACATCCAAGCTGTTGTGTGAAATGCAAAGTACTTCGTGAAATCTGGGTGAGGTGGGGAGAGGGGCTGAAAAAATCCCACTGGCTTGTCCACCTTGCCTGCGAGGGGTGAGACAGTGCAAAGGGCTCTGAGAGCAGCCGTGTGACTCCTCCAAGTTGACTAGACTTCTAGCTGGTTGGGCTCTCATATGATTCCCTAAAAATAGCTGCTTATGTTTCCCATCATTGCCGTCCAGCTATTTTAATTAGCCTGTGGTCTCTGGTTTTTGCTTTGTGATGTGTAAATAGGAAATATTTACGCTAGGCCAGTAACTCCACATTCCTCCCACCTCTTTTCTTAACTCAGAGGGATTAGAGCTATGTTTATAAAATGCCTAATGCATTTGTCTGAACATCTCTAAATGTCACTGGCTTTTCCGTAATGTTTTTTTTTTCAGAGGACTGATTTTTAGATCACTCACGCTATTCACAGGTATGTTTTCCCTCATCTGACAAGTGTGCTCATTCCTCAACCTTTAGCTGAAAATCTGCTCTGGTGCCCATCCTGGGACAGGCTGAAACTCTTCCAAACTGCAAAGGGCTCTCAGTTCCTGCTGATTTCACTGACAACTCCCGATGGCTCAGAAAGGCAAGATTTCCAAGTGACCTTGGTGCCCAGAGAGCAGATAGGTACCTGATGTGTCTTTTGGCTATTTTAGATTGGCCCAGGTAGTACAGTGCTTTGCTGCGACCCTTATTTGCAGGTTGATTTAACCATCTTCTGATGTTTAGCATTTCCTGTAGTAGGTTTCTGTTCTGCTACATGTGTCTCCTGCTCTTGGCAGAGCGTTTAATATGAAACAGCTGCGCAAAAACATCTTTTTGGGGTTCTGCAGATATGATCAATGTATGTGACACCACTGTCTCTTACTGCCAAGAGCAAAACTTTGCTCCTGACTGCAGAGTCAGTTTAATTTGGGGGAAATAGATAGGATGTGGTTGTGACTGACATCCTTGCCAAAACTGTGACTGCGGCTCATTTCGTTAGAGTCCTTCAAGTGCAAGTTCTGTCCCTAAAAGCCATAAGAGGGCTGCTGAGCCCCAGTCTGCAGCCACAGCCAGGAATCTCCCAGAGCTTTCGGTTGGGTGTTCAGGGTTGGAATCCAGGAGAGCCGTCTCTGAGTCAGCTGAGGCTGGGTGATACTGACAGCAGCAGAGAGCAGATCAGGCTGTAGAGATTCTTCTAAAATTGAGTTTAAGGTCATAGTTGTAGAGCTTAAAAGATAGATGGTGGTGGAAACAATGTCTGCCAGGGATCTCAAATGCAGTCAAAGCTGAGATGTAGTAAGTTTTGTTGGTTTCAGGAGAAGTCTGATTTGAGGGAAAAATTATAGCTTTTTGTTTGTGGGAAAATAATCTCTCAGTACTTTTAGAGGTAGGCTAAAAATGATTTTGATACTGTATTGTATTAAAAAATGTACTGTAAAATTATGAATAGTAAAATCAAGGAAATACTTCTTTTTCTTGATTCATGCTGAAATTTCTTCCAGAGCTTCCTTTTGCAGAGAACTTTTAGTTTGCCAGGCTTCGTTCCAAGCTGCAGGAAGGGCAGATAGAGAAAGCTCCAAGTACTTCATAAATCTGAATTTCTCTCCTTGTCAGAGCTCTAGGAGTCCCCAGAGCTAAGACTGATAAAACCCAGCTGCTGGCAAGGTTTGAACATGGAGGAGTAGTCCTGAAGAATGTCTGTGGATGAGCCCTGCACCTGCCTCATTGCCCAAATTCTGCACAGAGTGAGGATAAACGGCCCTTCTAGCAAGGTGGAGAAATGGCTACAAGGGAAGAGGCTGCAGGATGGTCCGCTTCTGTCCTCACCTCCATATTCTCTGCTGGGTTTGTCAGGACAGAAGGTGGTTTGAACTTCAATGTGGATTGAGGCTGGATGCAGCAGAGAGGACCACAATGAGATCTCTGTCATCTCCCATGATACCAGGTGCAGCACAGCCTGTATTGGCTAACAGGAGGTGCTGAGCAGAAAATGTTTCTTTAATCTGGTTTCTTTCTGGGTGAGAAAATTCCTATAGTGAGGCACCTTCTTCCCTCAGGACCCTCAGGCCTTTTCTGCCTCCTGCAGTCAGGGAAGGGGGGTGGTGCTGGTCTGACCAGACCTTTTGCACAAAATCCAGCTGCTGGAGGAAGCAGTGGTGCTTTCCTGTTTAGGAGAAAATGTGCAGATGCTCAGGCAAGTCCAATGCCTCCTACAGGAGACTGCAAAGATGAAGACTTCAGCTTCCATCAGGCATTCTATCTCCTCCAGCAAGGTATGAAATTCAGAGATTGCAAGAGGAGGAACAAATTGAGCACCCCTTCCCCAGAAACTGTATTTTCATCATCAGAGGAGGTATGCATTCAGATCAGCTTGAGCATGGAAGGGTTTGGGTCCAGGCTGCTGACATGCTGCTGGCATGGGACAGAATTTGGCAGACACTTCCGCATCCAGACATGTCTCATGGAGGTGGAGCCCCCTTACTGGTAATCAACCCCGGGGGCTTGGGCTGTCCCAAGGAGGCAGGTGGAACAGTACCTGGTTTGCACCATGACTCCTTGCTCAGCACTGCAATGCTGCATTTCTCCGGGGCAAAAACAGACACGTAGGTGCTAGCAACACCCCTGGAGAAATGCAGGCCTTGCAAGCCTTCAGGCAGAGCACAGCAATACCTGCCTGCAAGCCTGGGGGTCAACATGTGGAGCAGGTGACGGTGTTGTCCTGCAGTGGGACGTGTTCTAGTCCCTGGTTCACCACTTCTGTCAAGTGTGTTCAGCTGATCTGCCCCTGGGGCTGCTCTGGCCAGCCCATGCTCTGCTCTTGTCTGTCCAGTGCCCCCAGACCAAGTTATTACACTGACTGTGGTAGCCCTCAATAAATCATTCAGTCTGTGGCTGTGAGGTAAGGACTGAACCTGTATTGCTCTGCTGGGCAAAAAGGGCTGTAAGCAAACAACTGAAAGCTCAGTATAGTGCCATTGCTCAGGTGGGTTATTAAGTAGGCCCCTTCCTTGTTAATTCCAAGAGAAATAGAAACCATTTACTTTCTACAACCAAGGCAGTTTGATGCTTGCATTTTCCTAGTCTAGGGTGGCATGCTTTCATTTCTGTTTATAATCAGTTCCACTTTCTGGTTTCCATGTACCAGGGACTTTTTGCATGTGGTCGGTACCTCAACCCATCAGGGTCTGTGTACTGTTTCTCTGGGACTTGCAGCTAAGGTAACAAAGGAAAAACCTGGCTCTCTGAGCATGGCAGAACTCCCTTTATTTCCCTGGAAAAAGTGTTAATGGGTGGGACACAATTCAGAAAATCCTGAAAAATGTTGCTCTTGCATAAAGCTTTCATGTCTGTACTCTCAGCCTTGCCAAGTATACCAAGTTTCAAATCTGTGTGTCTGTGTGTGAAAGATGGAGTTCATTATACTTACATACATTCATTTTCCATTGACATATATGTGTTAATTGCATATTCTTTTCATATAAATTTAGAATTTCAGTCCAAATAGCTGTCTACAAAAGTTCATTGCGATATGTTATTGCTCTACATTCACTGAGAGGAAGCAGCAGGAATTTTTGCTTTCTAACTTTCTTGGGAGCAGGGTAACAACATCTATGTGCCACTGGGTTGTGTTTGCTGTGTGCTATTCAGTAATTTTCCCCAGAAGTGGTTTTATTTTAATGGCAGGCCATCTGATCCCAGAGTCTCATCTGAGCACTGAATTTGCAAATATATGTATTTATTATCGTCATATTTGAACAAGTATAACGCCTGTCCCAAGATTCAAGCCCATTCAAAGCTGGAGTCTGAAAAGCACATTCATCATTCTGGGTAGCACTAACTCCAGCTGCTTTCCTGTAAGAGGCCTCTTTTGGCTTTTCCAAGCAACCAGCCACCCTTCTGCACAAGCAGCTCCAATCGATTTCCATGGGAGTCTTTTTAGTTGTGCCTCAGCCTCTAAGCAGTTCACAAGTTCACGGGCTTACAGAAACCCGGGCTATACCTGCCTCTCTTCATAGACAGCAGGGATGGGTTTATTTTTAGCAATAGTATTCCAGAAATACATTCCACCCCTCTTCAGAAATGTGTGGGAGAGACAGGCACACGTATACAGACGGTTCTGCCTATATTCGTGTCAGTAAGTGCCCGAAAACTGCTTTTCTACTGCCTGTTGTCATCCCAAACCCCATGTTTTTGCAGTTCTCTCAGATGGCTCAGCTCAAAGGTGCTGTGATGCATGCATTCACCAGATCTCAGTGTGTAAGTGCTGTCATGGTGCAGGGCATAAGAAGCTGTTGGAGCGTGCAGTTTGGGACCAGAACTTAACAGAAGTGCCCTGATGTTTGGCAATGCATGTGTTTGGTTTAGGATGAATTAGGGGAAGCAGTGCAGCACCAAAAGCATAGACCAGGAGTCCAGGAGAGCAGGCTTTGCAACATTTTCCTGCTGGGATACATGGGGGGAGCAATACACCTCTCCCAGGTGAGGAAATCAAAGCTGAAGGCCGCTGCGGGGAAGGCAGGCCATTGCCCCTCCAAGGGTAGGTGGGCTCACTCTGCTCCTGGGTCACAGGGAGTTGCTGGTCATCCCAAGCCTGCCGGATCCTGGAGAATCTCAGGCAGCGGATTCGGCGTAGTTGTCGCTTTGCCCTTGCTGTAGCAATGTAATTAGCAGCTCTTTTTAAAATGCAAATGAGCACTGGGTTCACATGGAGCCCTGTTCTGCCATAGAAACAGGAGCCGGGCCATAATCACAGGAGGTTCTTCATTTTGCTGCGGGCTGTGGCTCAAGTCCAGGGTGATGCTGAGCCCCAGGAGAGCCCCACGACTTCAGTAAGGAGCTCTGTGCCCTCAGCAGGGCACGGGGGGCAATCCATTGTTTATATCTGCTGTACAAAAGCTTAGCTCGCCGACTTCACGGCATATTTCCCCTATTATTCAATATCCTACTGCAGTTTGCCAAATGAAACCCAATGCTGGCATGTGCCTCCCGGGAGGGCTGCTGGTGTTGTTTGCTTTGGAAGGAGGGTGGAATGGGGTCCTTACTCTAAGAACACTGGACACATTTGTGCAGCCCTGATGATGAAATGAGCTATTTATGAGAAGGCACTGGTAGGACAGTAATGTGTTACTCATGTCCATACTTCTTGTACGGTATTTTTAATGGTGACCTTCATAAACATATTGACTCCCACCTGGAGACACAAAAATGCGGTGCTTTCAAGCTTGAATCACTGGCAGCAGCAAGCCAATCGCACGCCATTACTTTCTGTATTAGTTATCTCTGAAGCATTACCACTGGCGAATCTGAATGTAAAAATAGCTGATGACTGTTTGTTTCATCTGTCTGTTACTTGACACCGCATGGTTATTCCAATACGTATGTTTGCCTCTTCCCCACCATGATCTCCGTTTGGTTTCCCCTTGCCTGATAACTATTTAAATACATTTTACTAACTTTGGATTCCTTGCTCACTCCACTTCACCTGGCTGGGCAGGTCTGTGAGGGCTCAAGGGTTAGCTCCTCCACTTTTATTTTTCGCTTATTTATTTTTCAGCGACTGTTCCTATTAAGATAACCATGTTCAGAAGAAGAGTCTGAAACACGTAAATAATGGGAAGTGCTAATAGTAAGCAGGCTGCTGTAAAATGTGCTGGGGCTTTGACATAAAGGAAGAAAGCGCAGCACTGTACTGCCCCTGATCAGGAAGCTGGAGCACCAAAGGTAAGGGGGACGCATATGGGCATTTTTAAAACCTGGAAATGGTGACGAATGATGGTGTCTGAGCGTGTGAATGTGTAATTGATCAGATGAGAAAAATGAAACAGCATTTTTATATTTTTCTTCAGGGATGAGAGGTGGAAAGTCCTTTCATTTTGTCCAGCTCTTTTCTGCTCTCAGAAATGCAGGATTGCCTCTAAAAGTCTGTGTATGGAAAGAGACATACATATAGAATTGTATGCAGTGATTACTGTTTATAACACATAACTGTTTGGTAAAGGGGGATGATTTTTGTTTTAAAAGACCACTAAATTGCTATGAAGCTCCATTTAATTGTCCTGCACATTGTGCTGTAAGCAACTTTAAGCAAATATACATTGATTTTATTTTCCAGATGATTACTGCCTAGAGATAAGATACTCCTACAAACTTTAGTGATTTGTGTAGGAGTTTGAAGGCATTTTTATTTCTTTTTTATTTTTTTTTTAACAAATAGGAAGAGAACAGTTTAAATATTTTATAGGCAGCAATTAGTATGCTATAGAGCCTGAAAAAGTAAAATACTTCAAATACCTAGGCAGTGCTAAGAGGTCACTATAAATGACTGTGACTATGACTTGTATCCAATTTTAATCACTGGAAAATTTCTTAAATGGCATAAGCTTTTCTGAGTCCAGTTGTTGCAGAACTTCTTAATCTGCCATCCTAAGGAACTACATGTTGTTAGCCTAGCGCAGAACTCAGCAGCAAAATGACAGAAATAATTGAAACAGAGCTTGAGAATCTAAATCACTTATGCTTTTTTTTTTTTTTTTTTTTTTTTTTAATGGTCTGTGAACAGGCAGTCCAATTAGCTCTGAACAGGGACAAGCATTCTAGCACCAGGCCAAAGCAGCCGACTGAGGCTGACTTTATAACAGCTCTTGTTTAGAGGGTCCCTTGCTGGTGTCCTGCAGTTGCTGGGGGGGAAGCGGGAGGGAAGAAGTGAGAAGAGATAAGAAGGAGAAATAAGCTTTCTGGTCAGGATCAAAGCCCATGGCTCTTTTCCTCCAGTTCTGCAGAGAACTGACCATGTAAAAAGCAAATGTCCTTGGTTAATTGCTTAGAGATTAAGACTTGTGGAAAATACTAACAAATTAAAGATTCGTAGTATCTGGGGGGCCCAAAACACCTAAATCTCTGTCCTTCTGTGCATGTCACTGGAAGGGTTTTTAAATTACATGCATATTCACAAGTTACTTAACAAAACAGTTGTAACAGGCAATCACCTATGTACTTCAGGCCTCAGCCAGGTGGAGGCATGCAGGTGTAACTGTGTCACTGCAACACAAAGCAAAAGCACATGGAAATTTCACGCTGTAGCCTCTTAATCCCATCTGCTTCTCTGAAATGTTTGTCTTGTCTGTGCTTGCATTACTAGAGCTGTGCAAAAGGCAAAGGAAAATGCAAATCCCTCCAAGACCAGGAAAAAAGCCAACTAACCTTATGACCCAGGCTGGTAGAAATAACACTCCTCTGCATCAGTCTTTCATTTCTTTAGTCAAGCTGATTTTACACACACACACAAAGTTGCTGGCAGAGGGAAAATCTGCAAGTGATTTTTTTAGCTGTAGGCTTGGCTGTGCTAGCTTGCATGCAGCCGGGGAGCCAGGGCACACACAGCCTTGTCCACCTTAAGCAAGTGGGTGAGTTCATTGCTTTCAGAGCTAGCATGCATCACTTGAGGTAGGGTCTCGTTTTGGGATCTGCGGTCTCTGAGCCAGCTGACAGGTGTGTGGTGAAAGGGAGCGTAGTGCAGGCGCATGTGTGGACTGGTACGGGAGCTTCGCCTTGGAGAGAATGTTGTGCCTCTTTGATAAAGCCCATGTAAGATTTTGGGTGGGTCAGTGGCTGCCGATACATATCAGTAGGTATATGTGTGTGTGTGCACATATTGAGCTTGGTGATTTGTCGTTACGTTGCTGCTTGCCAGGCTTTTATGTCTTTCAAGTGTGTATGATCAGAGAGTGCTACTGAGACTCCTGTCTCTTGGCAGCCCCAGGGAAACTCAGGCAGTACTGAATCCATGCGCACAACCCTTCTCTAGGAGCAAGGTCTCCCTATCCCTGACCAAATGATCCTCTATGGACTGGCATAGAAAACAGATATTTAATTATAGTCTTGGGTTTCCTTATCATCCATCTTCTGTGCTTGCAAATAATGATATACACGAAGGCATTAGCTAGTAATGATTAATCTAAGTCATCTAGTAACAGTCAGACCAACCTTCCTATGAGCCAGTCAGGTCAAATAATGATGCATATTTATTTTCAGTCTCTCACCTAGATACATCACAATAGTTTCAGGGGTGCTTTCCCTGTTGCTTACACACACTGTCTGAAGCTGTTTTGGGAACTGTGACAGGGCTATGACAGAGCCAGGTACCCAAAGGCCACCTAACTCACACTTTCCACTTGAAAAAGATAGAGATGAAAATTCCTGCAAGTTTGGGGAGTGTCTCTGAAAGAGGTGTGTGTGGTTAACATTTGGATACACCTTACCACGCAGTCAGCAGTATCTGGCAGCTGACAGCTACTGCAGATCCTCAGTCTCAGATACGCCTCTGTCACTGTTAGCTGGGTCAGACATAAGCTGCTGCACCTTAACGTCGGCTTGGTTTGCCTTTCAGCTTCATTACAGACCGTTGTACAATTCTGCACCCTTCTGACGGCTTCTGCTCTGTTGAGGTATATTACAGGTGTGATGACAACATCACTGAGGTTGCTGAGGGAGTGAGGGGGCTACCCTGGGCTACCCTATATCAAGCCAGCCATTGGCCTCTCTCTTAGGGAACAAGGGTGGATTCTGCTTCAAACTCTTGTTGTTTTCTTGTCTTTTTCTCTCTTTTGTGTATATCATTTACAGGATAATCACAAGAAACATCTTAGTATATGCATTAACTGTAAAATAATGAGGAAGTACCTTAGGGACACACCATTAAACCACAGCAATGAATCAATGCCTAAATAGGAATAGGGAGTCTTCGTTTCCCAGGAAAATAAACGAACCCCTGTTTCACATTGAAGAGGGAACTGGAAGGAGCTTCCATCTTTTTCAGGAGGAGACCATTGGCTGGCTTTTGCTGCTGAAAAGAAGGAAAATAGTGTGGCCTTCTGGGATAATACATGGGGCACAGGTGGGTGGGCTCCCTCCTGCCCTCTCAAAGTCTTCCCCTAGGTGGATAGCTGTCCCATAGCCAGCTTTCAGGTGGCAGGCACAGGTAAGGGAGGCCCCAGCTTTTGTCCTTAAGCTGGAATGCCTCTGATACCATCACAAATGGTTGAGGTGCAGTTTGTCATTGCAGGAAAAATGTTAAGCATAGGGATGGCTCTGTGCTGAAGTCATACACTCTGGCCTATCTAGAAGCATGTATTATCCTGCTTGCCGCGTGTCTTGCTCAAGAACTGAGCTCTCTTGACTACATTTGAAAGCTGCAGCAAGGTGTAAGTAAGAAATCTCTCTTTTCCTGTAGCCTGAGCCGGAAAACCTTGAAAACAAAAGCTTCCACTTTCTTTTTCCTGCTCTGGTGCATATCCCTATCTGTTGGCCTGATGTTCACCATCTGAGCTCTTGGGGTCTGATTCTGTATGTAGGGATGTTACTAGGGCAGAGCTCAGACAGCCTGGAAATTCAGGGTCTTTCCTAAAATCTCTTTCTTTAGACTCGTTTTGCATCATGCTGGATATTGTTAACAGATAGTATTAATGAAGTCCTGGCCCTGACTTAATTTTCTGTAAATCTAGCAAAGGTTCACTTGAGCTGATGAATTCATTCTGGTGCAAATCTGGAGTAAAGAAAATTAAATTTGGGTTTGGCTTTAATGTCCTTAGGCAGCTCACAGGATATGAACATCATCCTTTGCTTCATGGGTGTGTGAAGATAATAAAACAGGGTATGTGAATTTTTGCCATCCAGTTATGGACAGTTTATTCAGTGACCTGCACCCTGTCATCCAAAAGGACTGCCTTAGCTGCAAGTCAAGGGAGACCGGCCATGGGTAGCAAGGCTCACAGTGCAGCTGGCAAGCACTGTGCCTGCCACAGGCTGCCACATGCTGACATGCTCCTCAGTGCCTTGTTGTGTCCCCTCTGATCTCCTGTTGTATGTTTAGGTGTGTCTTCCATAATGTGTGTTTCTCTGGGGTACTACTAGTTGCACTGGACTCTGGGGACAATGTGTTGCATATTGTTTTAGATTAACTCTTGAAACTGTTTTGGATTAACTCTTGAAACTATTTAGGCTATACATCCTGATGTCTGTTTTGAATTAGAAGTTTTATTTTGTAAAAGTCTGTGAAGTTCTGTGTCTCACAAGATCTTTAGGAAGTTCTGCATCTTTCCAAAGTCAAGACTGATGTATCTGGAACTGTTCTTTGGTAACATAGGCCAGGTATTTCAGGATATTGCATGTCCCTAAATCCTCTGGAATTCAGTGGGTCATAAAACCACTTAGAACTTGAAACAATTTTGAACCTACAAATGGCTTGATTTTTTTAAATAAAAAATAAAGTCAGCAAAATCCCTGTCCAAACCCTGCAAATAACCAGAATATATAAAAGAAAGGAGTAGGTGAGACCACCAGTAAAAAAAATAATACTTGTTTTCTGCAAGCCTTATTTCCTGAGTATCCTGTGTGAGTGGGTGTGGGTCAGACTCTCCTTGTCAAGAGGCTTAAACCGTCTAAGTGTAAACTTGTCAGTGCAGACGGTATCGGTGTGCTGGAGCTGAGGGGAGGGCCAGCATAAGTGGGGGGTGGTTTCAGGTTCCCCAGCCCAGAGAGAGAAGTGCAGCATGGCTGGATGCAAGCTGCAGATTTCTTTGTGCAGGTCACAGAGGAGAATACACCTGATTCCCTCTTGTGTCTAGCACACTTGGTGGTATCATTAGAATTTTCTCATGGGTAGGGCTGGGACTGTCCAGCACACTCCTTTACAAGATAACCAGGCCATTGTGTTTGTTCTCTTGTCCCTGTTTCTAATTCCCTTCCTCCCTGTCCTCTCCTGTCTCTAGCCATTGCAATGCTGCAGCACTCTGTAACTCTCCCTCTGCTATGGAAAAATCTCCTTTCCTACACTCAGAAAGTAAAAACAAGCTTTCATCCGCTAAGACATGCTTGAGACTAAATGAAAGGAGGTGAATACCTATCTCATTAGCCAAAATCCTGTCAGTGCTCTGTGGAGGGACTGTACCAATGCAATGTCAGTCATTACCTCAAACTGGTGAGGAAGGTTTGAGTCTTCATGATCTCAGAAAGAGATAGAGATGTCAGGAACCTGAGGAGAAGCTGAGGGCTTTACAGTAAGTCAGTCACCTGCAAATCTGCATGGATTTCGCTATATAATATAATACCAAACTACATCACTGTACTCAGCTGAAGAGTTTTACAGCATAAAGCTTCCCCCTTGCTCTTGCAGAGTCTTGCGGTAAAGTACCACACTCCATGAAGGGCAATGTGAAGACATTTTTTACCTTAACTGCTGAAGGTTAAGCTCCTCTTGTGGGATTCAGAAAACATAGATTAGATTCCCTGGCCAACCACAGATGCTTTAATTGAACTTGGACAAATCAGTTGGTTGAGGCAGGGTCTTTGCTACTGATGTGTAAATGAGACATAAATCCTGCTTGCAGCAGGAGAATTTGTACGGATAAATAGCCAAGAGGTGTACATGTACCATATTACTGGGGAGCTGTATAAATATCTCAGCGTATAATGACTGACCTAGTTACAGACAGTGGCCTTTTCCACTCAGACATTTAATGCCAAGAAATGCACTGTTTGGGTTCAGTTGCTTAAATGTCACTTGTCTGTGCTAAGTTCAAGTCATGGGAGAAGCATCATGCCTTCGCCTTGTGATTCTTGCAGAGTTGTGCTGTTTGTCAAGTGCTACACCTGCTTGTTGCCTCTGTTAGTCATGTACTATGTGCCTTTGACTTTCCCCCATCCTTTCTGTGTATTACTGACTCTACAAAGGCAGTGGGTAGGGAACAGGCAATGGAAGAAGTGAGCAGGAGTGGCAAGGAAGCCTCAGTCCAAACACGACCCTTTCTGAGAGACATCTCCTTCTTCCAGACTTGACAGGACTCTTGGCAGGATGGGGCATTTGGAGGACATTGGGAAAGGCAGTCCGGAGAGCAGCTGGAAATAACTGTTGGGTCTTTGCCATTGAACCAGAAAGGGAAAGGTAGAGAGATTGGCCATGATTCTCCATGGCTGTTGCAAGGAGTCTCTGTTCCTTCCATTTTTCTTCACATGAGGTCTTCATCTCCCAGTGGCTGAAGGTTTGCGGTCTGAACGGAAGAGGTAAGCATTCCAGCTGGGGCCTGGAAGAGGTTCCCTCTGGGGATAGGACACAGAGCAAGATACATAACACATGGTCCTCAGCTACGTATATTCCTTCTTTACATTCATGCTTCTACTAGATTGTAGTGACTATCCATTCTTATACTAGGTTGCGGTTGTGAATCTGATGAGCCTCTAGTTCCAGCTCCCATAATAACAAATGCACCAGCTTGAAAAGAGCTCACTGGGAGAAAAAAAAACTGTTTTTCTTCAGAAAAATATGTTTTGATTAAACAAAGAAAATCACAATCATATCCATTTTAACAATATTTCCTCTAGAAATGTAATTGGAATAGATTTTTATGATCATCTGGAATATTTAGTTATGAAAACTTCAAAACAAGATCACACTCTATTACAACACCATCAGAGTATTGTTTGATGCAGAACTTAAAATGAATAGTTTCAGTTCATGTGGAATAACACCTGCTATCTCTGAGTTAGCGGCAGTAATAATAGACTATTTTAACTAGTAACGTATATATTACATGTTACTTTTCATGGCCTGTAAGGTAAAATAATAAAATTATCTGAAATTAAAAGATATTGTAAAAATCTGTGAAATTTGTAATTAAAGTTCTCTTCAGAATCTTATTCTATGTGAAATTTCTAAGACAATCTAAATGAGAGCATTCTCCCATCACGCACATGCACACAAACACACAAGCAAACACATTTCCAGATGCTAATACTGTCCACAAGGTGGCAATTCAGAGTGCCAGCCATCTCTGCTGGTGCAGTCTGGGATTGAACAACATCTACCACACCACTCTTAGGTCTAGATAGTCTAGTTATAATTGCAGAAAAAATCAAAATTACTGTGCCACAAATGCACTGCTATTGTCAGTGGTGAGGGAAGCCAGCTAGAAAATCAGCATTGCCCAGAAGACATGATTTGGTGGCCTAGCCATGTGGTGTAGCCATGTAGGTTCCAAATCCCATTCCTTCTCATGTTGGTCTGAATGCCACACGGGGGTGAGGTTTGTCTCTGCAGAGATGTTGGATTTCTCTTTACTGTGGCTACAGTTACTCATGTAGCCTTCTGGACAATGCACCGGTGTCGGCTTAGGAAGTAGATGTATTTTGAGTCACCAATTCTGTTCTCAGTTATTCTACTGACGTCAGTAACATGACTCTAGATTTATACCAGTGTAACTGAGAACACAAGTTGGCTCAAAGTCAAGAACAGTGTCTCCTCTTCTCTGGCCCAGGACAAGCTGTTCAAGACACAATTGCTGGGCCAAATCCACAAGGCGAATGGACCCCGGTCTACACTGATGTGGTCCAGACACACAGTTCCCTCACCTTGCTGTCCAGTGCAATGACCAGTTGTCATAATACCTGAAGTCACCTTGTTCTGTGCTAGTCATTTTTGTCAGTGTTTGGGGTCTTCAATATAAGCAGGATAGCCCCAGTTCTCCATCCACCATCAGCTGGAGCAGGCGTTTTTATTTCAGTAAAGTGGTTCTTCTTCCATTGAGCGGGAGAACTCTCTGTGGCTGCCCATTATGACCACAAAGCATAAACGAAAGTGATCTTGCTGGATGAGGGAAACGGAGACTTGTGCTAACAGTTTTCACCTTATGACCACCTTAATGCGGAATCTGCCTTTCCTGATGGTTCAGGGAAATGTGGATAGAGTATCACTGTCTCTCTTGCCAGGCAACTCCACTCCTTGGTGAGGACATTGTGGTCTTCCTCCCAGACCATGTGCCCTGAGTACTGATCAGAAAAGGCAGTGTTTGTGGAGGTGCCCATGCATTAGGGCAGGCCAGAGGGAGCACTTGGCTACGATGCAGCACAGTATGACCAGCCCACACACTCTTGGCAGTCCAAGCAGCTAGCAGTCACCGCAGGGCTCTGGGTTTTGAGCTTCCTTGTGGATGGATGCCATACAGAGAACACCACATGAAGAAACCAGCTCACAAAGATTTAAAAAAAAAAATACCAAACTTCCCTCCCTCTCCCTTCCCTTCCCATCCTCAAGGGGAATGCAGTGCTGCTGACTTCAGACTGCTATGTAACTTGCAAAGGCACTGCCAAAATGCCACCGCGATGTCTCACGGCAAAACATTTCAGCCAAATACCAGCCCAAGGGGGGTGGAGGAACCAACCATCCCTTTCTGTATTGCAGCAGCACTGATGTCACACGCTGCAGCCAACTTTGCTGGTTCACCCAGCTCCTGCCTAGTGAAAACAGTTGACATTCAGTTTGTGCCAGGCCAGGAATAGTCTCTGTAACTTAACCTCCTCATCACAACTTGCTAGGCATGTAAGAGAGCCCCTGAAAAAAGCCTCCTTTTTAAAAGGGAAGGGAGTTTGATTTCTGATTAAGCTCCTTGAAATCTGTACATTCATCAAAGCTTTTCCAGTAGCTTGTATCGGATGGTGCCTACTGAAAACACCTGAGATGTTTCTCAGCATTTCCCAAGCAGTTTCAAATGTTAAGATTTGCTTTCTTCTATATTGAAAATAAATAGACTAAAATCACATATCCCAAATTTTAGAACTAGCTGAATCCAGAGCTAAGTTCAGACATTGTACCTTGCTTGCAGGCTGCCATACTTGTCCAAATAGATAGAGAAATGTGATTTTACCAGGTTACTAAACCAGCTATAAACAGCTTTCTTTGCCCAGCAGTTCGGAAGCTGATGTTATACAAATATAAGGAATAGTTAGACCAGTACAGTCCTGCTATTTCAATTCAGTCCTTGTAATGATCTGCATCTTGAACACTTGGTGTAGGTACATCTTTTCCAGCTTGAAACATTACACTGCCCAAGTGCTAATATTATGTCCAGGCAAGACAAGGATCTTCACAAGGGTTTCAGAGACAGTGTCAGTCGCTATTCTACTTTAATCAGTGGCGCTGAGTTGTTTTTGTAACAGTGACTCCATCTAGGAAAATAATTGCTGAGATTACATCACAATCCCCATGTTTATTGTTACCCTACTCACTTTTCAGCAAATGTTCTCAGTTTACAAGGGACAAGATGTTTCTTCAGACCTCTGTCCATGATATCTGAAAGCCAAGCTTCCTCCTAGTTCAGGCATCACCACCAATAAATAGTGATAAGCATTGTGCCACTGGAATTCAGTCAACAGCTCCGTTGATGAGTGTGCCAGAACATAATCACATGCTCCCACGGCTGCGTTGGCTTCACACAGTTAAGAGTACCACAGAAGCAGTGAAATTGTAATTTAATCTCTGGGCAAAGCGATAACCAAGTACACATCTCTGCGGCGAGGATGCCCTTTTACATCTGTCTGCAACCAAATGTAGCATTTTTTGGTGTTTCTTTGCTTTCGCTTTTTTTTTTTTTTTCAGAAATCTTAAAAAAGACTGTGAAAAGTTCCAGTTGGTACAAGCCTGTCCTTAGACTAACAAAGACAGCCTTACTTCCTCAGATAAGGTGTAGGAGACCATCCCAGAGGGCAAGCCCTTGTTGCCCCTTTTGCCAATGTGTTTTGACTGCTGCAGACTGACACAGAGGTTTCCTTAGAGGAGTCTCTTCCTTCAGGAAAATCTACCCTACTTACTCCTATGTCCTGTTTGCACTACCTTAGTGCCAGGCAGTACTCCCTGTAGGAAAAAACTATTGTCTTGCAAGTATTAGACAAGCTAGCCTGAAATCCATGGGAGTCTCCCCAGCAAATGGGCAGCAGCAATGCTTGTCTGCCATAGCTGAACTTTCCTTTAGCATCTCCTGATTCTGACTCATGCGCGGAGGCAAAAAGATGCTTTGTTTACTGCCCCTCACCATCCCAGCTGTCCACCTTTGCTCTCCTTTACAACAGAGGCAGTAAAAACAATGGGTTTTCAGGTCTCAGCTGCTTCAGTTCCCAGTCCAGCAGATGGACATTTGTCTGTCCTTGTTGCCAGTAGGAAGTCAGATGCAGCTGGAGTGGAGGCACACATTTTCCTCTGCAGTCCTTCTGGAAGGGTAGCACATCTGGGAGGTAGAGAGCAGCAGGAAAGAAGTCATCTGTCCCAATCCCTCCTTTTAGCCTGGAGAAATCGCCCACCCTTTAGAGTGGGCAGACTGCTGGGAAATCATTGCTCACTCAGCAGCTGATCTCTGGTGGGACTACCAGAGTGTTGAAGGTTGTGACTGTTTTTTGTTAGGAACCTGACTGCACTCCACAAGCTACCAAACCCTCAAATTATCAGTGTGGGATGGATACCTGTCTCTTGGCTAGAAATTTTGTAAATCACTCCTGAAATCATTGTAAAATGTAAATGAACAAATGAATGAAAAAGTAGAGCATGTGAGAAAATCTTCAGCTCATGCAAACAAATGCCTTTGTTTTTGAATTGTAGAACTCAAGATCAAAAATGCTGAAGGTTGGAAACATCCCAATACACTACTTCTGTCAAATCTACATTTTTGGACTGTTTTTACCTCCACACTAAAGATGGTCAAAGATGAAGCCAAATACGAGCATGAGAGGAAGTTCTAGAGATGAGAAGCAAAATTGCATGGCAGGTATGCACCTGTATTTCCCTCTCATATAAGAGTTAAACATCTCAGCCAAGAGCAGGATGGCCTTTCTCTGGTCTTTTTTTTTTTCTTTTTTTTTCTTTTCTTGCTGTGTTATACGCAAAAATGTATGTAGGGTGGAGAAAATGAAGCTCAGTTTTGAAAAATCTTTGTACAACGTAAAATGGAGAAGCTCTACTAAGCTCATTTTATTCTGGTGTAAATCTACTGTAGTTCTGCATAAGTCATTGGAATTGTATAGCTGGGAGGACGGAATCAAGATTCACTATGATAATTTAAATTTATAAATAGGTTGCCCTTTTTTTTTTTTTAATAATAAAGGAAGATGAGGAGTGTTTTCATTTCAAGAAAGAACTGTCTGAGTAAACTCAGCTGAGTAAGCCTGGTTTCTCTGACTTTTCATACCTGGACTAGCACTGAGTCATTATGGGGAAAAGGCGCCCTTTCCAAGAGTCTCATGGAGACATGACAAAGTGGAATCATGGATCTGGGCACCTGGAGGGTCTAAAATCTGGATTTCATTACTCAGTTTTATAGTAGATTCAACCTGTAGATGGGGACAACCTCCACCTGTGTAGAAGCTGGATGCTACTGTAGATGTGAACTTTGCTGTTTCAGATCATCACAAGTTAATGAGGCAATTCTACCAGGAAATGGAAATACAGATCAGACTTTCTTTAGGGAATGGGTTTTACATGGTTCTTGAATATGCTTCTAAACTGAATCTCACTGCAGTTTAGTCAATAGTCTGTTCAAGCCCTTGAGTGTGAGAATAAGTATCTAAAGAGTTTAGAGAGTAAACTCTAAAGGGTTTTAGAATATACATTTCAAGTATAGCTGAAGGGTCTATTTTGCTTATATTCATTCCATCCAATGATTCCCCCACCCTGTCTTCAGGCTGATGTGGAGATAGATATTGCTGTGGGCTCTGCCTTGATATTGTATCCAGGGATTAATGGAAGGCTCTGATATTTTATAGTTGTGTGGAATGGGTTACCGTTTGCTCTCATCAGTTCTGGAACTGAAACCAAATGTTCTCTGTGCTCCTTTACTGGGACTGCTAGAGTCCCCTAGGCACTCCTGCCTTCTGCTGGCTAAGTTGATATTAGCAGGCTCTTCAGTTTCAATATACCGACCCAACCGTATCTGGATATGGGTGGCTAAAGCATTTTACCTCAGCAATATTTGCTTGGAACATGCTAATGCACAGTAAATTATTTTTTATTATTCTTTATGCTTTAGCTGCAGTGCCATTTTGCTTTCTCAAGCAAGGGCTCTGCTCAGGGTACTAGTCACAGCAAAGCTCCAGCCTGACACGAGGAAGTTCATTTCTCTAGACATAGTATGGATGTACTATGACATTCTTTGTTGAAATAGGTTTTCTCTTCTTTCATTACTGTTTTACTTTTTTTTTTCTGGCCAAAAAAAAAAAAAAAAAAAAGGCCAACCTCCTTAGCCAAACACTTGCACAGCACTTGGAAGTGTTAGTGACTAGAGGTATGCAAGGGAAAGTACTTGAAATTTGGCTCTTAAGTCTTTGTTTAAGAGCTAGAGTAAATAATCTAATGTGAAATAATTTTTAATGACACTTTCCAGTAACTAAAGTATCTACTGTGAGCTACCTGAATTGACTGAAATAATTACTGTTTTTCATGTTGTTTAATGCATTCCTAGCATTTTTTTTAGAACACATGTAGGAGCAAATTAGCCAGTGACTGGTATATCTGGAAAATGCTATTTGTTTAATAGTGTTACTGTATAAAAGTGATAAATCATGTTTTTTGGCTTTGCAGAGGAGAAAGCTTCCTTCACCTGTTCCATAAGATGAATCAATGTGCAGCAGCACTGTCTGGAGGAATTCCCTTATGCTTGTAAATTGCAAACGGCTGGAGCTACCCAACACAGTCATCTGCCTGTTTGACACCTGAAATTAATTGTTTGGATAATTCATTCATGACTCCCATGAACAATGCAGGGAAATAAGAAACATACAGAAGGACACAGTGACTCCTCAAGTATTGGGAGTCTTCTGGATGATGCAGACCGAGAGGTGAGCAGCCTCACAGACCGGGCTTTCAGAAGTCTGTGTGTGGCAGAACTTGAAGACTCTTACAATGAACCAAATCTTGCCATTTCACCTGACCTTGCCCACCAGTTCTCTGCTAAATTTCATCCAGGGACATTAAACCATGCCATCAAGCTAACAGCAAGCTGTAACAAGCTAACAGCAAGAAACCATGAACATACAACATGGGCTTCAACATTCCAGCAGTTACCAAAGTATGCTCCGGAGGAGAAAAAGATTGCTAAAAATAGTACCCTTGGCACAGAAAGGAAAAAGCTGAATTTGCCAGTCCCTGGTCCAAGGAACAATAAACATGTTTCAAAAGTGTCCTCATTGATTAAGACATTTGATAAGACTGCAAACCAAGGGTCAGGAGGTTCCCTGATAGCCATTAAGCAGCCCATTAAAAATAGCTTTCAAAAAAGTAAATTAAATCATGGAAACAATATGGCTTGCGGGGATGACACAGCTATTTTGAGCATCCACAAGGAACTTTCTGAATTTTCTGAGGATAGTCAAGATAGCCACTGCCTTACTGGTAAACATGAGCCACAGAAAAGACATAATAAAATAGATCTGAGTTATTGTGATTCTGATGGTTATTATCCTGTGCTGATTGAGATGTCAAAAATAGCCAAGTCAAATTTTTCCCGTTCTTCTAAAAAGGCTTTGAAAAACAAAAATATGAAAGTTAATGAGCCAGCAAAAAAAGGCAATTTTCTTCACAGTGAGAATAGTGCTTTTGAATCATGGAAAGTCCATCATAAAAAATTGACTGAAAAACAGGAATTTGTTGATCTAATAACAGAAAAGGAAGGTCTTATATATCTTGAAGAAGCACCGTTTAGTAAAGGATCCCACACAAGTGAACATAAATTGCCACCTGACAAGACCACTGTTGCCAAGAAGCAGGAGAAAGATTTTCAGATGGAGCCAACACCAACAGAAACTGTGTTCAGCACCCCCCTCCCAGCTGTATTTGTACCTCAGGGCCCCCTCCATTCAGGAACTGAATTTCATGCTGCTCTTCCTCCTGCACCCCCACCTAGGATCCATGTGCACCACGGTCCTCCTCGGCCACCCCCAGTCCCTCAGGCGCTTCCTCTTGCAGCTCCCACCCAGCAGAGCCATCCCCCAACACCCCCCATCCGTGAAGCCCCTCCTGTACCACTGCCCCCCTTGCCAGCACAACTTTCCCCCCTTGCCATGTCCCAGGCCTCCGTCTCACCCCAGTCTGTGTCCTCCAGGATGGTTTCATCCTCACCTGTGTCCCAGGCACCTGTCCCACCTCCACGAGGTCACCCACCCACCTTAACTGAAGAGGAAGACATCAGTCCCCAACAGGACACCATCTGTCCACCCTGGAGGAGACCAAGGACTACAAAAGAGGCATATGAGAGGAGACAGACTTCAAAGGAGAAGTTCACAGCCAGCGATGAGACATGCTCATTGTCTGAAAAGATGACTGGAGTCAAACCTGATCTGGACGTGACTCCTCTGGCTAAACAGGCAAACTCCCCTGGATCAGCCAGTCCCACTTTCAACATCACCGAACTCTTAACACCCATCATACCACCAAAGCAGGAGGTGGACCCCATGGAAGGTGAGCTGATCCCACTGACACCTCCTCCCACTGACAGCATGGCAGAGAGGGATGATGAGGCGACCGGATTTGGTGATTACAGGTCTCGGGATAGTTACAAGGCAAAAGCATCAAGTCTGTTATTCAACTTGAAGGATGTGCGTAAGCGTGTTAAAAGCATTTATACCCCTTCTCCTATGTTAAGGGCCCTGGAGAATAAAAATAAGACTAAGGAAAATATACAGGAGAATATAAAAGTGAATGCCTCATCGTCAACTTTGCAAGAAATAAGTAACAAAAATATTGCAGAGAAAGACGAATCGAGTGATATAACTTCTGTATTGTCTGAATGTGTTCATGAAAAGGACAATAAAACTGATTTAACTGGACACTTTACAGACAATTACCTGACTTTGAGTTCACCCCAGACAACAGCGGACCTTTTATTTCACCAAACTGGAGACAATTTGCAGCAAGATAATTCAAAACACAAAGATCTGGTTAAAAACACAAGGGATAATGAAAACTGCCCCATGTTCAGACATCAATCAGAAGAACCCAATTTAAGAAAAAGTCTGCCGTATCCAGCACTGAAGCCATACAGTAGAGGCCATGCAGATACAACAGCTGGGCAACCTGTGCAAAAACCCAGCTTCCGAGCTGAGGAAATTGAGAGACAGGCTGGTCATCAGGATGAAAATTTTGCTTTCAGAACCCTTCCAAGCCAACTCTCACCGGCAGAGGACATGCCTTACAGTGACATCCAAAGCAACGTGGCAGTCAGTGGCCATGAAGCACAAGGCAAAAGAAGCCCCAGCTCTTCTGAGCAATCTTTTGTCTCCACAGTAGAGCAGCCTTTTCAGGAGGAGCCATTTCCACTGGATCCCCTGATACAGAAGCCAAGCCTTCAAGAAAGCCAGCGGACTAAGGCTGAAATGAGTGCAGACAGTAAGAAAAGCCATGAGGAGAGAGTGAAAGCAGCTGGGGAAGATGAACTGCAATATTATGCTTGTATCAGCTCTGGTACTGGTGCAGCAGAGAGTAGGGAGGGTAGGGTTACTGGGAATGAACAAAAGAGCTTGATGAAAGAAAAAATAAGGCAAGAGAAGAAGGAAGAGGCCA
This sequence comes from Cygnus olor, assembly GCF_009769625.2. NCBI lineage: Eukaryota > Metazoa > Chordata > Aves > Anseriformes > Anatidae > Cygnus > Cygnus olor. The sequence goes on from NC_049175.1 coordinate 19,501,394, forward strand.
ATGGCATGGATTCTGCTTCTGACAGCGTAAAGGACACCTCCACCCCGAGGTCTGAGGAGACACAAACACAAGCATCTTCAAGCTCATCCAAACCCTGTCTGTTTATGATCAAAGATAACACATTCAGGTCACCTCAGGTAATAAGGGCTGTCAAGTTGCCCCTGTTCAGGTCCTTTTCCCTGGATGATACAGTGAGCAACAGTTATAAGGAAATGGAAGGTAGATTTGCATCCTCAGCAGCACACAGCAAGCAGCCCCGAGACACGTTGCACGCCCAGGAGCGAGGCTGGTCGGCATTGAGGCGCAGAGGGCAGCAGAATGTGAGGGAAGGAGCAACTGATAAAGAGAGAGATGCCAGTGAGTCTGGATCTACTTCAGCAACACTGGACCCCAATCTTCTGGAAGATACAGAGAGCTTTTCCTTAGGGAAGCTGATGGAAGAAGATGAAGAGACATGTGCTTTGTTAAATAAAGATGGGAAAATGAATGAGGAAAGCGTCTGCAGCAGTAAAGAGAAGTCCCAGATTAGGAAGACAAGACACAGCTTAACACAGCCAAATTTGGGTCTGGAAAATGACCAAGCACAAAGCAACTCCAGCTATCCCATAGAAAGAAAGACAAATTACTTTAAGAACCATCATTTATCTAAACGCAAAGGTGGTTCTTGTGCGAAAAAAATAATAACTAGGGAGACAATTTCCCCTGTGACTGGCTCCATATCAGAGGACCACACATATTCTCCTGTATCCCATGAAGTTTTAGAGGAAATCCTGCACATGGAAGGTGGCCCGGTTTTGTTAGACAGTCTTGAATGCTCTGCTGTTACAAGACCCAGGTCGGGAAGCACGATGCATTCACTTGTTGCCAGTTTACCATCAGATAAACCAACGATTTCTAGCCTTGGAGAAACAGAGGATGCTATAAACCCTGCCTTGCTGAACATGACACTGAAGAGCCAAGCTGATATTTCTGCAGAAGAGATACTTGATTCAACGCAGAGACATCTACTTGATTCTGCAGGGGAAGCTGAGAGATTGGAGCTCAGGGGACTTGGGGAGAGAGGAGCAGGAAAGCCTCCCGCTGTGCCACCAAAAACAGAAAAGGCACTGCGGCGGGCCAAAAAGCTGGCAAGCAGGAGAAAGAAAATGGAAGAGCAGCAGAAAAAACATCAGACAGAGCATACAGATGCTGTAGGGAGAAAGCCTTCTCATTCTGGACAGGCACTAGTATCTCCCTCGCCCTTGGGATATTCCCCTCTCCATCCTGCCCCTCACTCAGCATTTCCTCCTACAGAAACCAGTATAGGAAGACTCAGTGGTGGATCAGCAGTAAGCCCTTCACCTTCTTTAACCCAGCGTAAACTCCTCCAAGACCCTGACTCTGGCCAATACTATGTAATTGATTTACCAGCTGAAGTTAATTTAAAGACATTTTATGACCCAGAAACTGGCAAATATGTTCAAGTGTCAGTCCCTTCCTTGGAAGGGAATTTATACCCGCCCTCCTCTTCTGAAATTAGGAGTTCTCCCTATGCCTCCTACCCTAGAGTGTTGCCTTTACCAGCTTCATCTGTAGCAGTGCTGAAGTCACCTTCTCAGCTCTCTGAACCTACATGGTTAATGCCGACTGTGCCAGGAGAACCACCTGAAGATGGCCAACAGAATTGCAGATGCACTGAAGCTTTGGATACCCAGCCCTATATTGAACCTGTCTCTTACTCCTACGGCCAAGACACTGAAGAAACTCAAGTTCACTTAGGAAAGGACATGAGCCCAACCCCAAATACAGACCGAGTGTCCCTCACTGATTTAGATGATTTTGTTGCTGAAGGGGTATCCTGAAAACTGAAATAACAAAACATGCCAGCTAGTGTTTTTAAGATCCATTTGGACAGACACACGCACACACAAGCACATGCAGATTTTATGTTTGTACAACACTATATGTCTGAACCTCGCTGTGGTTTGGGTGGGAAGGAAAACGAAAGCTGACCGTGTTGAAAGATGCAAGGTGATGATCACTCTTAAGAAGTGTGAAATTGAGCAAGCCCCAAATCATCAGTGAGATAAAGGGGCAATGCCAGCTAAAAAATGAATACAACAGTATGAAGCCACTGCTTGCTGCTGCTGCTGCTTTGCCATTATGGTGGCTGGGATTGCCAAAGCAAGTGTCCTTTTGCCCAGATGGGCTGCATGATGTATGACAGAAAGTAAAACCTGTGAAACCATCCTGTCCATCCTATGAGACCTAGGAAAGATTCTGCATCTCACAAACTTTCCTCACTCCCTGCCGTTGAAGTGTATTGACAGGTGGAAAGCCTATGGCTACAAATATGCCATAATAAACCTGAGAGTCATTTTTTGCACACACTGATTACCCAGATGTTATTGACAAGAAGATTGTATACTGGATGCACTATACAGCAGTCATATCAAAGAAACATTTAAACAACCAGAATACATTTGCAGCTGCTCTGGACTTCTCATATACCTTTGCAGTATCCACTAACAAGCTGCTGAATTCTTTATATTTGTTGATAATCTCCAAATATGCTCTTCTAGAGTCAGGGGTTATTTATAATTAAAATTTAAACTTCAACTTATCTTGATACTTGGCCTGAAATATTTTGGAAAGGTGCAAGGCTGAATGAAATGCCTTAACATTATTTAATTTTTTGTTAGGATGAGAAGACTTTTGCTTATTATAATTGAAATGCTTTTTGGTTTGGTTTGGTTTTAGGCTCCCACTGAAATACAGTGCTAACTTTTAAAACCTGAAAAATGTTTTTTCTAATTTTGGTCTCATGCAGTCTGTGATTTAAAGAAAAAAAAAAAAAAGAAAAAAAAAAAAAAGATACGACACATCCAAAGTACTAATTTCTGGAAAAGTGCTTCTTTGAATTATCACTATTCTTTGAAAGCTCTGTATCAAACTATAACTCATCCTTGCTTAAGATCTTCTTTATCATCATAGATAGTAGAAGAACCTTGGTGAAAAATGTAATGTGCCTGCTTATAAATATCTAAATTTGGAGTATTGTTTTCCCTTTTTCCCGTCTCATTTGCATAGTTTTCTCTAATTAAAATTGAAGTACAGGAGTTCAAAGAGCAGACATTAATGTCTGCAGACATTAAAATTTTTAAACAATTTTGACTTGGAATTCAGAAAATGCAGTCTCCCCTGTGACAGGGTTTGTTTTGAAAGAAATAAAAAAAAATGAAAATCAAGAGTGTTTCAGGAATAAGGATGGCTTATCAGGCTGTTATATTAAGATAAATGGCACCTATTATGAATGTTTTTCTTCTATTTTGGTCACAAATATTTTACTAAACTGACATGGGGCCATTTTTGTTGTACTGTTACCTGCTTTCACTGTATATTGCATAATGCCTATCCAGCGTAGGGCAGAATGTCATCATGTTAAAATACTGAGAAATGGATTTATTGAAGTTTTCCATGGTACATTTAGACAGATACTATGTAATCTGAAACCCTAGCAGAGTGTGCAAGCCATGGTTTTGATTTGATATTACAAATGTAAATGCCCTTAACAGCCACAAGTCAAGAAGCAGGCAGGTAATCAGAAGACATAATAAAAGCATGCTGTCCAAGGGGAGACTATGGATACAAAGTATCTGTGCACAGACATGAAAAAATGGTAATTTGATAAACAAAATATATAACCGCATTAAAGCAAACAAACAAACCAACCTTTTGTTTGATTAACTGTTGTTCATTTTGTAGATGTGCACGCTTACCCTTCTGCACCCTTTTCTTCTCTTAGTGTGGAAAGGGGGATCCTCCAGTATACTACTTCAAGGCATGTTAGGAAATCAGGGAGCAATTTTCACTTCTTGTGAAGGCAAGCTGAAACCTGGGTGTCTGAAGAGGAGCCAGTCCTGACTTGGATACCAAATACTTTTGGCCAATCCTTTCTGTTAGCTTATGGGAGCTGCATTCACAGCAGAGTGGCTCTCTGAACTTGCACATGTTCCAGAAGGACTTTTGGCCTAAAGAATTTGTAGCTAAATGAAACAAACCCAGAACTGGGAAACTTTAAAAACAGATGTGAATATGTTTGTCATCATATAACCAGAGCTGTCCCCAGAGTGATTTGCCGCAGGGAGTGAATGATGTTATACAAGTGTTGCGCTAGGTCCCAGCTCGGTAATGATTCCGTTTGAGGACGAACCCATCAGCAAACATGTCTCTGGCCTAGATCACACTATTGGCCAGCTTCTTGCTAGGCTACAACACACACACATACATGAATATATGTACTTATAAAGCTGCTGCTATAAGAAGGCAGCAGTAATGCTTGTGTTGGTGAACACAAAATGTGCATTAAAAGGTGGCCAAATTATATCTTTTCAAATAACAAATATTTACCTTTCCTTGTCCACTTCTGTTTTTTCGTTTGTTTGTTTGTTTTCTTGGTTTTGTTTTTGTTTTAATTTCTGCTTTGGGAAATCTGTGTCAGATGGACAAAGTAACAGCTGTGAATTGACCTCTTTGGGAGAGGAAACTATGGGAAATGTGCAACAGCCACCAAGACAGTTTTTAAAAAGCACTGTTCCATGATGCCAACGACCATGACATTAAATCACAGAATAAAGGTGTCTAGGCAAACTAAGCTGGTTTCTGCCTTTCAGCAGCCTGTGGCTCTGCATGTAGGGAAGCCCAGCAGACTGTAAGGAGCCATTGCTTTCACTGCTCCCTTCTATTGCAGTTGCATGCTGCATTTCTGAGACTTGGTTGCAATGGTTGATCTTCCTTGCAGGCGTGACAGAGGCAAATGCAAGCCCAGAGAGAGTCCCAGGTGTCCCTCGGCTTGGCCCTGAACCACCTCTCTTTGAACCTTTCTCTTTCTGGGGCAGTCCCAACACCTTTCACTTCCCTTGTCACATGGCAAATGGGGACTGCAGTCCCACATCCATGGCTCTGTCCCAGGAGCTTGGCTTTCCTCATGCGAAATGCTGCAGTTGTTTTAGAAAGTGCAGTTTTAGTTGAAATGGCCTACATGTGTGGATTTTACCATCTCCTCCTTGGGTGTTCAGGGACTTCCTAAACCATTTTTCCAAGAAAACGTGTCATTATTAATTAATAAACCAAATAAATTGGACTTATTTTACAATGCTGGAATGACTTCCAGTCAGCTTTTTCATTGTAATTATATCTCAGTGTAGTTTTATCTCCAGCTATGCCCACAGAAACAGTCGACAACGGAGAAGTGTGTGTGTGTGTGGTATACAATCAAAGGCCTAGGAGATGATGATTCGCAGGACTTCCTCCTGCTTTCTAGCCCTCCTAAGGAGAGGGAGCTGGAGGCCGGACAGGAACACCTCACGCCAGCACTCCTCCATCTTTCCCACCACCTTGCCATGTGAGGGCTGCGGCCTGGCCACCAACCCTGTGGTGAGGTGCCAGCAGCTGGGCCAGCAGTGCTGGAAGAGGGTGGCCTTCCTGCCACCACCCACAGGCAGCAAGGCTTTCACACCTCCCTGTCCTGGAAGTTACCAGGTATCTAGCTTGGTGTAACTCAAGTTTGTCGCTACCAACCACTCCTCCAGAGTATATGCACTCTCCCAAAGTGATGATTTTGCATTTCTCCTCAGTTTCTCTTATTGTCTGATGCATTATAAAACACAGCTGAGACTTTTCTCAAAGTGGTTTCAGCTCAGTCCTTGTCCAGACTGGCAATTTCATTCAGATCTTCCCTGCCTTGAACCCTGACTAGCCAAGCAGTCCTCACTGACCATGAAAATGTTACTGTGATTTGATTATAACAGAGCATAAACAAAAAAGATTACTATGATTTACCAGAAATATTTCAACAGATTTGCATGTCTGTATTTGGGGGGTATAATTTGTTTCCTTCTTGAGAAAATAAAGACCTCTAAGTTTGATCTTCAGTCTCACTCAAAAGCCGCTTCAGAAGTTGGTGATATTGTACGAGATGGGCTACATGGGCTCTAGTGAATGCACACAAATGTGTAATTTGGAGAAACTGATGTGCATCATCAGTCATTTTTATTAAGGAAACTCTGTTTCAGAGCCTTACAGGAGACAGAAAGAACATGGAACACTTGAGTAAATTGAACTTTAATTTTATTTATTTATTTATTTATTTTTGTGAAATGCCCATTATGACAACAGAGGTCAATGATTAATTTATTTTGTCTTTAGGCTGATTATTCTGGTCTTATGATGATCTTATATTCACCATTGTCCCCTGGTATTAAAGATAATAATGTAATTATGGGGTTTAAATGGGTAGGGAATGGATGAAAATGACCTGTGGTCTTCCCCTGCTTCTTTTTGATATTCTCAAAGTTTTCATGATGTTGATTTTTTGCATTAGGTAGTCAGGTCTTCAGTACTCTATGGGCAATTAGAGACTTGTTTCTAATATGTTACTCAACATACTTAGAAAGCAGCATTTCAATAGTGCAGAAGAGAAATCATTTATGTCCCAATTGCTTAAAGCTCTGTGTTTTTATTAAAGCAGATTTAACTCAAGCCTTTGGGGAAGCAGCTTGCCGTGCTAAAAATTCAGCACCTTCTCATGTCAAAGTCCACTAGCAAAGATGAATATATTGAGACCTGAAGTACTTTGAAACGAAAAGAGGAAGATGCTGTGAGATGCAGGGTTGATCTTTGAAATCTTTCTGGCAATGGAAAGAAGTTGAACTCTGGCAAAAAGTCAAAAATGTTCAAACCCAGGGTATGCTTTCATAAGCCAGGGCTTGTCAAAGTCAGTCTTGCCCTGCACAGGCCAAACTCTTCCCTATGCTCACTTAGACTCCCCTTTTCTGAAATTCCCAGTGTGTGCCCACTCTCACCCACTGGCATTCAGAGTCAGAGCCTCATCTTCTCTCAACTGCCCCTCCAATTTCTTAAAACCGGCACAGGGGATGACAGCATTCAAAGCACAATAAAAAGGGCACCCTGCTTTTTTGCTGTGCTAGTAACAGCAGGTGTAGTCACCAATGACAGGGAGTGTTTCAGGTAGACCTGGGTGGCCTTGTTCAGGATCTTCCTTACATTGACAGACCACAGATGGCACAGTCAGACTCTCAATAAGCAGTGATCCTTCCTTCTATTCCAAGCACTGATAAGCTGCAGAGGATATGGAATGAATCCGGGCCAAGGGAGACTCATTCTGTGACCGCACTAAGATTGCTGAAAGTCCGTTGGCAGAATAAGTTTCTGCTGGCGAGCACTGCCTGGATCAGGTCTCCTGGGACTGCATCCCTTCCCAAGGAATGTGGATGGAAACATTTCAGAATTATTCGGTGTCAAAGCTGGCTATGGCTTCTTCCACAGGGAAAAGTTGGAAAGAAATTATGGGAGAGTATCATATTGCATAATAATATAAGACAATGTTATTGTTGAGAATACTTTGATACATGGATGTAGGCTTATATATAGATGTATCTAGGTATGTCTCCATGTCTATATATAGTTATAGATATAGTATTTATGTTATAATGAAATGTCTGGACATGATCTAAACAGTGGCCTTGAACTGTCCTTTCCTTCTCCCACCTGCTGATCTGCGTGTCCTGTTACTTGCAGGGTCTGTCCCAAGGGAGCTCCACTTTCCCTGGGGCTTCCCATGTACCCTGGGCACGTTCCCCTGCCCAGGGAGGAATAATATTTATCTCTTTCCATATTCTCATCCAGGAATGGGGGGTGTACCTGGGATGCCCCCATCCCTCTGTCTGTCCTGGTGGAGGAACAAGCGGCTGCCCTTCCCCTCCATGAAGCCACTGCCTCGCCAGCCTGAGACACAAACACCTCTCCTGGCAGTGAGCTCAGCCCCAGCACTCCAACCCCGCAGCGTGACCGGCCCCAGCGCCAGTTCGGCTGACAGGCAAACCTCTCAAATCAGCAACCACTTGAGATCCAAGCAAGATCAAATACCAGCTAAAGCACTGGCCCCAAAACCTACTGGCACAGCACACCGGTCCCAACAGTTTCCTAGGAGCAGCAAAAATCCCTGCTTAACTACACAGCTACCTTGTACTGCTGCTGCCTTGGTACCTGCCCTGTGGGCTGCGAACCTCAGCCTCCTGCCCATGTTTGGGTTTGTCCGCTGCTCTCTTCCGAGCCGAGAAATTTCTTGACTAACTTTTTACTTACACATACATACTTACATGTATGTAAGTATGTAATGTATACATAATACATGCTTACATGTATGTGTAAGTAAACAGCCCTAAACCTTTCTTTTGGCTTGAAATAATTTTTTTAAAGAAATCATTCATTAAGAAATATACATTTAAGAAAATGAAACTAGAGGAAAAGTTTTCAAATATCTTAAGGTATTTCTAATAATATAAAATGATTTGTTATTTTGTGGTTTGCTGGACTGAAAATTGTCTTGGCATCATTAATTTTGTGGTTCGGTTTGACGTGAGGAAGAGCTGTCACCAAAATGTCTATGCGAGGGGGAAACAGCACCTGGCCCAGCCCCAGACAAGGGCTCCCAGCACTGGCTGCCACTGCTGAGCCCCTGCAGAGCTCCCTCTTGTGCTGGACTGTCCGTATCGGGTATAGCTGCCATGAGGCCAGCTCTGTGAGGACAGTCTTGTTATTAATGCTGGGGGGCTATTCCTGCTGCTAACTAACCGTGTTTTCAAGTGGTAGAGGAACTCAGTTGTGGTTTTATATCCTTCTGGGCATCCAAGACATGCTTAATGGTGTGCAATATCTGCATCCCTGGAGTATAGTAAGTGAGGTTATCTGATCGTACTCAGCAGGACACTAACCATGTTTAGACTTGTCAATTTTTAAGCTTCTCATCTGAAAAGCCCAAACAACAGCCTGGTCTTTGAAAAGCTTCTGGCCACATCTGCGCTGTGAGAGTGGCACTGATGTAAGGGCAATCGTGCATTTACACTGCGCTTGAAGCACGCCTTCAGGCGGCAGAGCTTCATCAGCTTTGTACCATGGCAGAAAGCCCACCCTCTAAATAAATGTAACCCAAGTGGTAAAACAAAGGCTTTGTATGTGTGCCTGCACCCACACTATGGGTAGTGCTGGAACAGCCTTGTAGGCCAAGGCCACGTACCCCGATAGGGCTGAGCAAGAGGAAGCCCATGATGTCATAGCTAGAGCAACATGGATCCTGGTGTGTGCTTTTTATTCCAGCTGATCTTAAATCCAGCCTTAATAAAACTAAGCCCCCATGCACTCTTAATTCCCTCCCCCCCCCCACCCCCCACCCCCAGATCCACCCACTGACAGCAATGCTAGGAGCTGAGCTGGGAAAGAGATGGTCACAGACAGACAGGGGAGGGAGGATAGAGAGACAGAAGAGCAGTGTACTTAGCAGGTGTTGTTATTAAATAAAAATAAAAATAAAAATAAAAATAAAAATTAAAAATAAAAATAAAGATAAAGATAAAAATAAAGATAAAGATAAAGATAAAAATAAAAATAAAAATAAAAATAAAAATAAAAATAAAAATCTGGCCAACACAACTCTCCTCTGTAGCAGGTTTCTCATGAGCCTTATTGAGCTGTGGCCCAGATACATCCACCCTGATGTGCAGGAGCTATTTTGGCTGTGGATGTACATGTCCCAGACACAAAGACTAGGGAACCAAGACCATGATGTTGCCTTCCCACAAGGTGGGGGTAGGAGCAAGGTGTATCCAAGACCTTGGCTCCTCTTTCCTGGCTCATTAATGAGATTCTAAAATCTAATTAATAATGATGACTCTTGTTTGCTCATCCCTTTCCTGCTTTCACAGTGTGTGGCAAATGATGTATTGTAGAACAGAGGAGAACTGGTGTCACTGAAGGCATTTTTATTTGTATCTAGCTGATTCATACAGCTGGTGCAAAAGCATAGCTCTTAACTCACTGGAATATTTTTCAGAAAGCTTGATTTGATCTGAGCTGGATAGAAATTGGAAGGTTTCCAGAGTTTCCCATAAACAAAAGGCTTCCCAGCCTCAGCATCTCTCTAGACACTTGACATTTGTGCAGAGCAGCAGACCTAAGACATTTAACAAAATGTATCAAATCCAACTACCACTACCTCAAAAGATAATTTCTGCACAGATCTCGTGATCCATTTCTGTGGGATGAACAGCGTCACCTGTATCTTCAGATGTACTGCTCCTCTTCTCTGGTGACACTGCAATGCAGCCAAGGCAGCGTGACATGGGGCAGCAGAGTGACACAGGGGTCCCGGGTGGCTTGTGAGCCCTCACTGAGGGGACAGCAAGGCTCCCACGGTTATTAGAGGAGACCCTTTAGCAAGAGATATCCTCACTGTCTTGTCTGTACTGGAAAAAAATGAGTTACGTGCTGAGTAAGAACGGATCCTCCTTCCCTTCCTTCCAGCCTGGCCACAGGCTGTGAGCTGTATCGCACAGCCTCAGAGCAGGGCAAGGACAAACACTGTGCACTCCTCTAAATGCAGGTCCTGAACCCTCTGGAGGGAAAGCCCACCAAAAATGGATGAAGCCGAGGCTTGCTAACCTTGCCCACATGCGTACACACAGACGAATGCCTGGCTGCTGCTGGTGTTAGTCCGAACAACAAGCTGCGCCGTGGATTTGGATGATTCCTGGGTTCAACCCCACAGGTGAAGTCCTCAGGTATTCGGCTTCCTGAGTAGGATTTTGAAACTTTCCTTTCTGACCCCTGTTGGACTGTGACTGTGAAATCCTCCCTGGAGAACTCCTGGCTCAGTCCCAGTTAGGTTTAGCTGTAAACAGGGGTAATGGTTCGGAGGAGAGATAGGATCAGCCTCATTGTCCTGTAGATCTTCCTTCCCTGCCAGCAGCCAATTTCTTGCACAGTGCTACAGAAAAATTTCTAATAAAAATGAACAACTCCCAGGGACACTCCTATCCCTTGCTGTGCCAAAGACTGGTGATCACATCAGCATCTTGCATCTCAGTTCTCAAGCATCTGCCAAAGCCTGATGGCTTCAGCCAGCACGACAGAGCAAGGGTAAGCCAGCTGTGATATAACAGGCACAGCTCAGGTTCCTGGGGAGTCTTCTTTGCAGAGATGGGCTTCTTCATTTAATGGCCCTTGGATCTTATTTAACACATCGGCTCATGTACCGTGCGGGTGTAAAGAAGCTGTGTGTATATAATAAAAAACCTCAACCTATTCAATAGCTAGGGGAGGCCTAATAAACTTGCCACTATAGCAAGTGTTAGTCTCTGAGGCCAATACCAAATGCTGGAGTTTAATAAACAAATATTCTGAAGCAGAAAACCAAAAGGTAAAACAGTTCACCTGACAAAGCAAACACAATGTAATTAGAAACAAAAATTTTCTCCTGGCTCCCAAGGACCAGTGTCTCAGGCTGGCTGTGTCTGGGCTGCCTTCTCATGGCCTTCCTCAGGCTGCTCTCGAGATGCACTTGCTGACACCAGCAGAGATCTTGAAACCACGGTCCCAACCTGGGCTGAAGGGCATGGCCCAGAGTACACAGGAACTCGCATATCAGAATAGACCTTGGCAGCTAATGAGGTGTATTTGCCCAGGCCCCAGCTTTCAGCCCCATCAGAACAGAGCTGGGGGGGAATTAGGGCTGGAAGTGATTCAGCCTGCAGAAAAGAGCTGCATTTTGTTGCTCTGCATGTGAGAGAACTCTTCTGGGCTAAAATGACTCAGGTGGTTGTTTTTTACTTTCTCTGTTTCATGTTATAGTTGTTACAGCAGTATTGCAAAAGCACTGGCTGCAGAAGAAACCATCAGGGTTAAATACTGATAGAGCCATGCAGGCCAATATTTTAAATTCTGGTGAGTTTTAGCTGTTACTTGTTTACCAAAGGAGACCTGTCATGGTTACAAAAAAATGATGCTCAGATGTCTGAGATATCAGACCAGCACCTACTTGTCTCATGGTAGAGAGCTCAGGGCAGGCAATAAGGACATTGTGGTTGGATTATTAAAATATTGTTGACACATCACTCTCAAGTAAGACTAGATTTGCTATATGCCAAAGGGAGTCTCATTCTCACAGGCCAGATCTATGTAAAAATTTCATTGGTTGGTATCAGGAAAAGATGGCATTTTGTGGTAATACGGTCGCCTGAAGTCAATATTTCACTGCGGTGAAAAGGAAGTTTTTAACTGGAAAGAATAAAGCATTGTTTACTGCAGAGGCTGCTCGTTTATTTATGGCAGGGGTGTCAGACTCCTCAGTGGAGAGGTCTGAATTATGTACTCAAAGCTCGGGTATAAATTCAAGGCTTCTCACTTCCCCCCATTCACACGCTGCTCCCACCGCACGGACAATCAGGCGCAACAGGATCTTTATCGAGTGGCAGCTCCTTCAGAGGCAGAATGTGCCACAGAAGCACACCACAAGCATTTCATCTCCATCCTCTGCTCCCTCGTGGTCTGCCCGTCAGCAAATGACTTCCTCCTGCACTGCCCTGGCTGGTTTCTGCTGCAGGGAGGCAGGGAGCGTGGTGGTGGAGGAGGAGACGTGAACTGAGGCTTTTATTTGCTCTCTGAAGTTCGGGAGAGTAGCTGACCTGCCTGCACAGGAGGGCTTGACAGCATTCAGCATTGGCTCTCCTGTCTTCAGATCCCCATGAACACCCCGTTGGTTTTTAGATCTGTAGGAAGGCCCCACTTCGGTCTTACAGGGGAGAGGAGTGACACACACAGCCCTAGTGAATGCCGCTCTCGCTTAAGCAAGCACAAACTGCCTGCAGATACAGGCTTTTGTCCTTGGCCCTGAAGAGGGACAGGGCGGTCCCCCAGGAGATGGGGAGAAAGCCACTCCCAGCTTTCCAGGGGCGGCAGCCTAGGGGGAACACAGAGGAGAGGGCACTGATGGCAAGAGGGAAGAGTTTGATGGTATACCAAGATCTTTTTCTGCATGCACATGGCCTTCAGCATCATTGTAAATAATACTCTTAATAAAGAGCCAATTAGCCTAACAATCTCATTACTATCCAGCATGCAGCGTGGGAAGCACTAGCCTACGGCATAACTGAGCAAAGGTGCATTCGCTGCTTCCCGTTTCATGCTATAATGTGGGTTGGCATAAGGAGGCCTAGACAGATGTGCAAGGCAGAAAGCATGTGGAGGGCTGAGAGGATGGCATGAAGCCTTGTAAAGAAGGCCCCAAGGCCCAGCAGGTTGTACCAGCCCCATTAACAAACCCAGAGCAACGTGCTGCAGGGCCCAGGCGCCGTGAGCTGTGTGTAGGGCGGAGTAGGGACGGTGGAGCGGAGGCAACAGAACTGGGAGCTGGCCCATGCAGGGAAGAGATGAGAGGAAGTCTGAGCTCTGTGGATGTGTGTGACTGCCTGAGGAAAGAAAGAGCCCAGGACTGGAGATGCTTTGCCAAAATCACACAAATGGCACTTGCACAAAGGCCGTTCACGCTGCACCTGGCTTATGCCTGTCTGGAAATGCTGAGAATTACTTCATGGGATCTAGTGATGAATGCAGTGAGACATTACGAAAAAATCTTTGTCTTACATCTGTCTCTCATACCTTGGGCTTCCATTTTTCCATCACAGAACTGAAAAAGTGTCACGCAGGCTGGTGTCGGAATAGTCTGCATGTAAATCATCCTCCTGGGCTGGGGCCTCGCACGCTGGGGTTCAGCCTGAGTGGCTTTTTATAGCTGAGTTATAAACTTTTAAATGCCAGGCTTAATCAGAGCTACCGAGATGGCCATTACAGGAGTGGTTTAAGTGGCACAGCCCTGATATATGGCAGCACAGGAAGAGGGCAGGTGGCTCATTCACCCCGTGCACTGTGTCTGGAAGGGAGCCGGGCCTGGTGGCAAGAAGAGGGCACGACTGAAACACATCTCTTGAGTTTTGCTCTTGCCCTTGTGCCACTGCTCTGCAACCAGAGCAGCTAAAAGACCTGTTAGTGAATCGGCCTAGGGTTTAACAGGGTGTCATGTAGTCTCAAAATGTACAAATCCGAGTGCTTCACTTGTGGCTGACTTTTGTGGAACCCACAAAATCATACTGAACAATTGTAATCACAGCTACGTTACAGACTGAAGAGTCCAACAGACTTTGAGCTCCAGCTTCTGGGGTGGCTAAAGCAGCTTTGCTCCTACAAGGAGGCTCTGCAAAACTTGGAGTCCCTTTATTTTGCATATTGTGAGACACTCAGGCTGCAGCTGGGACAACATCTGCAACATCACTCTGCAACATCCCTGTGGTCTAAGCAGAACTGGACAGTCATCAGAGACAACTGGACGGAGGGATTGATCTGAATGAAAACAGGACAGGAACTTTTCAGGGTGTTCTTTCTAAATTTATTCATGTATTAAACAAACAGAAACTACAGCATGCATCAGATACTTTTTTTTATTGTACAATGAAACTATGGACTTGTTTGTAATTGCAGCATTTCCAGCAACATCAGGCAGACTTGTCGATGTTATCCAGTTTTGCACAGTCACTAGAGTGTCGCATCATGAATTATTAAATCAGTGCTTCGTGGTAATACATAATTTCTTATCAATTATTCATGCTAATGTGCGTGTAGTTTACTTAATTGTGTTATTGACGATCAAAAGTAATTTCCTGAAAATCCTCAAGGACAGAAAATTTAATCAGCGTAACTACTTTTCAGATGCAATGCTGTTAAGTATTCTTAATTTGCTCAACAATTCACTTATTTATGTACCTTTCTGGAGGAAATACGAGTTTAATCAAACAATTAGATTGAAGAGTTAGTGTACAGAAGGGCTGAAGTTCAACTGAATGCAAGGTAATTATGTTGAAATGAAGTTGGGCCTGCCTCTTTGGAGTGGAATTATTTTTTCTAATCTTTTTTTGGGGGCCATGGAAATCTCAAAAACAAATTATGACTGGGACAATCACTAAGAAACCAGTGATTCTCTCTTCTCCAACTGCCCACTGCAACAAAGCACATAGCAATCTATTTATTTTGGTGGAAGAAAAAGGTTGTTGCTGTCGTTCAAACTAAGCCATAATTTGCAGTCAGGGAAACCGTCTCCATTTACAGTTCAGCAGTGCAGCTCCTGAAGCTAGAACACACCAAAAGAACACAGATTGCTGCATGTTCACTCCTGCAAGTTCAGGATTGCCAGAAAAAAAAGCACACGGTGTGACACATGTAAAGCAAAATGACTCCGTTTGACAGATGTGGGTCCTCTCTGGCTTTTTGTTGTACTTGGGCCCGAGGACAGATGCAGCACTGCCCTCCCTGATAGCTCGTGTCCAGAGGAAATGAATCCCACCCTGGGGGGATGCCTGGCACCCTTCACTCCCAGAACAATGAAGGTACTTGGTGCTGTCAAGCCATCCCTTGAAGACCAGGGCTTCCACACTTTGAATGGGACCTGACACCAAACCCTGCCTGGAGAAAGGTAGGTGTGCACCACCAGAGGCTCCTGTGAGTCCAGGAGTAGTCCCAGGCTCTGTGACATTTGTGGGCTGAGATTACTTGGGTAGGGGGACAAAATTTTTGCTGCCCACCTTGCTTGGAGCTGCCTTTCCAAGCACATCATCAAGCTCAGACTCTGTGAGAAGCTGAGTGCAACCCAGCACAAAAAGGTGTGCACCATGGATTGCAGGAGATCTTTGGCACAACCCATGGAGTCAGCCCTGAATGAGGAGTGGCAGAAAGACCTGAAATGCTAAATGGAACCTACAGGCTCTGCTAGGAGAGGATCTCTGCCAAAATCAACCTCTGGGATAAAAAACACCTCTCCTAGGACTGTAATGGACTCTTGTTAGAAGCAGGACAGACCTGAGCACTGTTCTCACAAAAGACCTGCTCAGAAGACCTTCGGAGCTGACAGGAATCTTTTCACTGGCCTCCACATTACTTGATCAAGTCTCAGAGCAGTGGTTTCATCCTTTTCTCCAGGGACGTCTGTGGACAATTCTAAGGAATCTGCAAAAGGCAACTGAGAAAAGCAAGTCCATATCACCAAGCTTAAATCTGCATCTGCATTACCCATGGAAGAAATATGGGGCACCCCAGATACAACACCTGCCTTGGAGCATCTGATCTTACTCAACTTTCCTTTGGGAAGTTTTGGGTCAGAGATAAAAGCGCATTTCCTGAGGCATCAATTTCTCCTTTGCACTGTGTCCACTGTATAATAATTAAGATATTTTCAGATCTAGAGTTATTCCAACCAGCCTTCAGTGAATGAAAGAGTCTGATTTTGGATGGCATAAAGGAATATCCTTCCAAGCTTTATTTCCTCTTTATTAAAAACACAACATGCAAGGACATATTTGCAGTATTGCAATGCAGGATGATTTTGTTTTCCAGTCTTTCTTTCCAAGAGAATGACAGTAAAACACCCTCAGCTTTGTGCAGATCTAGACATAACTGCACTCTCCATTAAAATGCCAGCATTATCGTTTGAAGCTCTGAGCGCTGCTCTGGAGTTGTGTGTCTTTTAAGTCTAACCCAGGGAATGTCAAGACTAATGTTCACATAGAGACAAGTGCAAGGATTTTATTCATGGGTAAGCTGATCTCTGCAATTTCCCAGTAATCTACTCCATGGAAAGTCTGACTTTCAGGGAAAGGAAGGGAAAAGGAAAAAATATGAAGAATTTTGTTCTATTTTTGCTTCTCTTACACCTGGCTTGCCTGGGATAGATTTGGTTGAAGTCAAAAGCTGTCAGAAAACATCAGGCCAGGCTGGTGTATACCTGCACATTCATTCACCTGTGTAGGGTGGGGGTAAATAGTGCCTGGAAGCCTCTGCTGCCCCAGAACCCGTATCTGGTAGCGCTGCCCTGCTGCCAGCCCCCCATCTCATGCTACATGGTGGGTTACTGGTGGTGGTGGCCCTGCCCCCTACAAGGGTAATGCTTGCTTTTGGGAAGGTCAGAACCAGGTGAAGATGGTTCCAAGCCCACATGGGATACAGCCCCAGAAAGGTCTGGGGTTGGCCCTGCTGCTGAGATACACAGCCCTGGGGAGCGAGATGAGATGTGCAGGAGGAAACCAGGGTCCCGGGCATTTCAGCATTCCTGGGATGTGGAAGAAGAGCTAAAAACAGTTTCAAGAGTATTTCCAAACACAGATAGTGCCGATAAATCAGGAGAACGAACCTACAGCGGCACAAAAGAAGCAGAAGTGCATGAAAGGCAGCCAGAGAGGCCACTCAGACTTGCCAGGTCCCTGGTGGCCCTGTGACGTCCTGCTGGGGCACGGCCACACTGCAGTTCCCCTGGTGGCAAAGCCCTGGCGGTGGGTTCCTTGCCTCAGGCCACGGGGCCGGTGTCGGTCTGGCCTCATACGCTCTTCTCCCCTTCCATGTGCTCCTTGGCTGGAGAGGGCTGCTTGTCCTGGCTGCCCTCTGGGCCGGGTTTGGCAGGAGGCGCAGGGCTGCCGGCGGCGGGCAGGAGGTTGGCAGACTGCAGCACGGCCTCCGAGTGCTCCCGGGCCTTCATGCGCAATGCGGCCACGCTGGCGGTGCGGTTGCTTTGGCAGCCATAGGTGGGCAGGAAGGAGAGGCCCATGGGGTCCGGAACGCAGCACGAGCACAGCGGGCTCCCTGGGGAGGAAGGAGACAAAGCAGTGTCATTGCTGGGGAAGGGATGGTTCCACCGGCAGGGCGTCCTCGTGGGGGTGGTTCTCTGACCTTGGCGGGGTGACCCACGCCTGCTGGCATCGCACCGTGTGGTGCCTTTCCCTCAGTGGTCAACCTACAGAGGACAGAGATGGGGTTGGGGTCTCAAATGACAAAAGCCCCATCTCCATTTGACCTTTGGTGGGTATGTAGATGCCAAATCCTGCTCTGCTGAGGCCCACTGAGAAGGATCCTACGTTGTGAGCCATCCAGGATGACAAATAGAGCAAGTGAGGGCAAGCAGACTCAGAAGTGAGCAGTGAAACTTATATCACATGAGATCTCCCCACAAGGAAGGCTGAACTTGTCCCCAGTTCCCACCCCAAGCTGCTGCTCTGCAGCATGATTAGCCTCATGCTGGAGGTATCTCCTGCCCTCCAGCTCCACAAGTCTGATCAATCTGGGCAGCAGCATTCGTTGGGTGAGTATGGGGCTTCCACCACTTATCTGCACCTGAAAGATTACTGCAGAGAAAAATGTGAAAATATCCCGGTTATTACGCAGGAACTAATGGCCTTCTCCTATCTCACTGTAAGATGAGACAGCCTTTTTCCTGGTGAGGCCCTGCCAGCTACTGGCATCACATCTACCTGCATGAGTCTGTTCTATCTTCACCAGCCAAACTCTGTGCTGCTTAGGGACGATGCCTCGAAGAGGAGGGCCTCCAAAAGTGAACCAAGGCCGCCTAAAGCTGCTGCTGCTGCTGAGACAGCTTAGAGTCCCATCAGGAGGGATAGGCCAGACCATCTCCAACCTGGCATCTAAGATACATGGGCTGTCTCAAGCAGGCAACAAAGCACTGGAGAGAGTGTGAAATGGGCTTTTTTAAACCAAAAGTATTGCATGCACCCCACTGCCAGAGGCAGTCCTCCTTCCACCAGCTACCTGCCTGAGCTGAACCACTCTGGTTCAGCTGTGATAATGCTGGGACTCCCAGAAGTCCGGGGTGAGCCCCGGGCAGGGCATGCAGTCCATCCAAAAAGCCACCCTAGTACCTTGCTTAGATGCATCTGTTGAACAGAGCAGAATGTGTCAGAGTGAGGAGGAGAGGCAGGACAGGGCGGCTGAGCTACCACTTTGATTTGCTCTCTGGTGAGAAATGTTGGGGAACATCCAGGTGTCTCAGCGGCCACACGAACTCCACATCCTCTTCTATGCCCCTGGCAGAAGCCCATCCTTTGCTGATACGCAACCCCCCAGCAGGCAACAGTGGGGCCGCACACAACCTGACACGACACAATGTCTTCCTCTGATCTTTCCAAGCCAAGGACTTGCTTTAATTTCTGCAGTTAATATTTGAGTTAAATGGCTCATGACTAAGTGATGGTACTAATAGCCTGCAGGGAGCAGGTAGTCTTTCTCTTACACTTCTGCTCTCGATAGCAATGGGTCAGCACCCACTTGGTAGGGATAAAAGCAGAGAGTTGTTTGTTTTTAGGATGTTGGGAAGACTTCTCAACAACGATTGTCAGAAATCAAAACTCTGCAGGTAAGATTCAGGAGAAAATACTCCCTGTATTTAAAAAAAAAAAAAAAGATACTACAAGGGAAGTTATTAATATAACTGAAAAGTTATATAGTTACTCTTGTAATATTCCCCTGATAGAGCATCTGATCAGCACAACAACACTTCCACAGGTTTAGGCATATGAATGAATCATACAAGCAAATTTTACTACTTGAATGGTATCCTCCATTTTTTGATTTTAGCACTAGGAAACTCAAACCTGAATTTTGTGGCTGTTTGAGCATGACAAAAGGGAGGACGTATAACAAAATCCACTGAGTAACACAATGTATAGTTCTTGCCACCAACAACCATGCTCATTTAGTCATTTTTGCCCTGTTGAAATGCGGCCACTTCAGGGATGCTAGATGGCCACTGTTTTAACAAGAGGGAGGAGAGGAGGATTGGCATGTCAGAGCCCTCGCAGTTTGCAGGTCTTTCAGCTGCAGAAAGTCCATCTTTTTCACTGCTATTAAGCCCCACTACCTTAAGGTCAGGTTCTGTAATGGGGGACATAGAGGCCTCCCTGCACATCTGCTGTCTTTGCACTGCTGCTCTCTTACACAAACTGAGTGAGACTCCACCAGAAACGAGCACGTTGCCTGCTAAGCAGGCAGTGGGGAGAGGTAGAGAAGAGTCTTCGCCTTTTCTAAAGAGTAGAAATCAACTCCAGGCCCCAAGAATAATTTTCATTCCATCGTTACAGGGGGATAAAATATTTAACAGTCTTCAGTACCAATCTAAGCTCTTTGCTTAATAATTAGACCTGATAGTACCCTGTGGCTCTGCAACCTGAGGGTGCAGAGTTACCTGTGGTGGAAACCAGGATATCTCTAGCATTAATTCACCCATAAACCATTCCTTGCATTTTCACTGAAGTTAGAAGAATGGCAAACAACAGCTCCCACCTGAAAAAATGTAGAGTAACTAGCGTCATTTGCTCCAGGGTCCTGGGAGAGTACAGAACACTAGGATTTAGTATTGTTTCCTGTGAATGCAAAAGGAGGGTTGAAACTACTTTGCAATTGCCCATGTCTGCAGGCAGTAAATCCAATGAAATCTATTGGACTTTGCTGGCACAAAAGCCAGGACAAACAACATGAGAATCAGCAGCCCAAGGTCTCCACCTGCCAATCAGTCAGCCCACGATGGACATGGGTTGAGACCCAAGAAAAGATGCATCCACATGTAGCAGACATCAGTGGGTTTTTTTACATCTTATTGCAGTAGCCCTGACCTCACAGTGGGGAAGGAAGGAATTGTTCCTACTTACTTAGTACCCTCAGAAGAGTTTAAGCACCTAACTCACATCAAGATCAGTGAGGGTTAGACCTTTAGCCTTAGAGCCTGATCCGGCTTCTGCTAACATCTCACAGCCTGATATCTCTTTAATGGGATTTGGATCAGATTGCTACAGCACAGACAAGGAACTGTTTTCTTTCTTTCAGGAACTTACTGCCTATTGTACACAAAATTAAAATACACAATTAGATTTCCATTAACTTAGAGCAAATTCTGCTGAATTGATCTGAACCTCCTCGTATTCCTATATGAGATCATACTTTAAATGCTCAGCCTGAACATAAATACTTAATGTAATAAATACAGTCTGAAATATTTGATCCACTTGGCAGTTTAATTGATCTACTACAGAGACTGACAGGAAAAATTAAATTAGTTCTGTCTTTTCTCTGCCAACATCACATTTCAATTGTAATGATATTTGATCTACAATTTTGGTTGTGGACCCTTTTATGCAGTTCCAAGGTTCAGTTTCAGATTAGAGTGGGGGTATTTAAAATATCTATTTTCTATTTCAACTCAACAGTTTAAAGGATTTAATAGATGGTCTTTCCAAAACGCAAAACCTCAGTTCCTTGCCTCTTGCAGTATTTGTGCATATCAGCATTTGATGTGAACAGATGAACAGCAAGCTAAACATGGAGGGACGTGAAGAAAAATTTGGATTTAAAAATCCTCACCTGCCATTGTATGCTGTTTTCTTTGCAGTGAAAATATTATGCTTGATTTAAATAAAGTTTCCTGTAGTCACAGTGGTTTGCTTGAGCTCTAGTTCCTCAGAAACTCTGAAGTCATTTTCACAAGGGTTGGAAGGTCAACAAAAACCTTGAGTTCACAGTGCCATTTACCAGGGAGGGCTGATTCCAAGGGGATCTCCCTCTTGCTCTTCATATATGATGCCAACATTTTGTCTATTAAAGCCTGAGGCACAAGCAGGAAAAACAAAGGTGGCTTTATCCAAACCTTTTGAGCTCTGAATCAAGAGGCTCAGAAGAACAAGAGAGGCATGAGCTTAAATACTGAAATGGGGAGGCACCAGATGCTCCCAGTGTAATGTAGAGTAGCCCCAAGGCTGCTAAAGTTGTGCTGGATGGTTCCTCCTAGTGGTTAAGCTAGCTGAGTGTGGAAGGCATCCTGTGCTGCCCAGAAGCTGGAAGAGCACTGCAGAGCTGACAGCAGAGTCCAAATGTTATAGTTTCGTATCTCCTTGGCTTGTGAACCCTATGTGCCCAATGCAAACAAGGAGCTAGCTCTAGCTGAAGCCTTTTTGTATGAATAACTTGACACTGGAAATGGTGGATTTCATCATCCTTTATTTGTGCCATCAGTACAGTTCCAAAAAAAAAAAAATTAAAAAAAAATCAGAAGCCAGAACCTTGCCTGTTTGGACAGGAAAGCTGGCAGTAAAGCCCATAAGTGCTGGGAGAACAGAACCAGTTCTTTGAATACTCTTAGCTCTGCAACCCTTTACCATTCTTTCCATCCATATCAACAGCCTTTCCCAAACACATGATCTGACCCTAAATGCTGCTTATGTGTCACTCTAAAAGAGGTCAATGGGAAGCCCTGCTCAGCTAAGTTCTGCTCATCTAATCAGGATTTGGACTGGAGGAACAGGCCAGCACCAATCTTCTTCACATGACTGTCAGACACTCCCACTATCAGCATATTCTCTATCATTTGTGGTAAAGGAGAAAAAAATCTACCTGTGAAGTACAGCAGTGCCAGAGTTGAGGACTTATGGTACAGGAATCAAAGCAACTTGCTCAAGGTCTGAGTATCTGCACTGAACTAGTATGTTTTATATTCCCTAAAGTCACAGAGGCAGGTGAACTAGGGAAAATGCATTGGCCAAACAGAACATGCTTGCTATACTTGCTGTCTTACATGAATTTACCAAGGTCACATGCTGAGAAAAGTCAGTAAGTCCATAATCAAGTACTACTGAATGACAAAGAAAACAAAGGACCTGCAGAGTTTTGGTGCTTCAATTCAGTAAACACCAGTTCGAGGGTAAGTCAGGTCCTTGAACACTTCTTTCTCAGTCTAACCCAATGATGTTGGGCAAATTCTCTTCATCTTTCCATAATAGAAATTGAAATGTAATGGATGGACAGCTCTAGTTGTCTTTTTTTGTTTGTTTGTTTTTGCCCTGGATACTGCAATTAAGCCTCCCTAATATGAACAACAGCAACCACAGCAGCAACAAACCAGAAAAGAGCCTAATCAATGGTGCCCTGGAATATCCACTTTGATGGGCATAATGCAGTCCTGCTTTTCTAGCAGCGAGCGGTGTGGAGGTGCCGTGAAAACCAACGGAGCTATAACTTGCACAGAGCAGAGCTGTGGGTGAATTATGAAAGTAATTCCCTGGCAAGTGTAATTATTTTTCTTCTCATACACTGCACTTTGAATCACAGGGTCTGGGGAAATTTCAGCGGAATGAAACAGATACATTTTTGGCTTCAGCCACCAGAATGGTAGAATACTTCCGCTAAAAACCGGAGATTCTTGTTTACACCCATTAATAACATCTTCTACATTAATGAATTGCATTCATGCTGTCATCCATTAAGAAGGTACTTTGAGGTCTCTCTCTGCACAGAACGCTAGCTTCTCCTGATGACTCTATTGTTATATAGCCCATAAATAAAACAAGTATTTTCCCTTCATATTTGAGGTCTGCAATTAAATCTGCTAAATGGACTGCAGATGCATGGTTTACAGTAAGTGATTCATCTTGGAAGATCATGGAAATGTCAAAGTCACCACAATGAAGTAGCATAGTTGTCAAATTAGGACAATTTCAAACAGTAATGAACAACAGAAATTTCTTCTGTGTAAGCCAAACTTCTTCCTGACTATGGCCAGTGGTGAAGAACTAAAACATTGAAGTAAGAAGACAGGTATCCCAACAAAATTACGATCTTATGCTAATTTTTCAAATGAGAAATTGCATTTCCTGAAAAAATATATATAGTGAGGTAATATGGTAGTTCAGAGACTCTTGCTACTGAAAGCAGCCTCTGATGTGCTAAACTTCAGAAAGGGAGAGGACACCTAAGGGAAGAAAGAGGTCTGTTGTATTATCGAACAGAGAATCTTGAACAGCAACAGAGAAAAACTTCCCAGTGGTGATATACCCTTCTCAGAAACAGTCTACGCTCTGAGTTACTGTTCTAATCTCTATTGTATTGCCGGCCTGCTTTCTTCACAGAACATCTTATGGTGGTAACACCAGCCATTTCAAGAAAAAAAATATCTCAGTTTTAGAGATAGCAGGGTTCATGGGACGTATTACTTAGGGAGAAGAGTTTTCTGCTCAGTCACCAGAGCAGACCCAATCTCATGCTCCATCAATATCCAGCAGTTACCTACAATTGACACCCGTGGGACTCAGATGAGCGCTGCCTGCTGAAGGGTTGCAGAGCCACACCAAAGCACAGGCTGTCCAAAAGCAAACCTGTTGCCCTGTGCTAGGCTGTCCTGAGATTTCTTGTCTTTACTAGACTGACTTCATCTGGGAAACTGTGCTTATCATATCCTTAGATTATGAATTAGATCCAGATAGCATGTGCCCTAGCCACTTTATGCAGCCTTGGAAATCTGGGGCTGGAGCCAAGCAATCAAAGTCAGAGAAAGAGAAAGAGAGGTATTAGTTTCTTTACAGAAGACAGAGAATTCTCAGGTGGCAGAATGAAAATTGTTCCTGAGAGCATAAAATAATTGTTAATTAGTTACATCACTATCATCACTTGTTATGCACTGTATTGATTTTAATTGTCTCCTTCTAAAGCATCAGTCAAATATTACTCACTGACACCAACAAAGTGTTGGCTCACAAGCCCAACAAAGCACATCTTATCTCCTCAAAAGAAAACAACCTAAACTTCCCAGTGGTATATGATGTCCTGAGAGTGCCTTTTGTTTGCAGACAGCCTTTACGATCTTACTGGAGAATGCAGTTCCCTTTACTGGCCAGGATTGTTCTCCCAATTGAGAGAATATGTATCTATTTACAGGATTGACACAGAGGACCTCTTTGTCAGCATTTCATTTGAAATTTGCATAGAAGAAAGCAGGGTCATGCATTCACTGGTAGTGAAATGATGCTTTGATTCTGGAGGAATTATTTTGCTTTCAAAAGCACAAAGAATTCCTGGTAGTTTCAAACTGTGGTCAGCACAAGAGAGATGCCAGGAAGAGCTCTTGGTCATTTAACTCTTCAATAAAATGTTAAAAATCTTGGAAAAATCTTACTGCTTGTTGAATTTAAGTAATCCAAAAACCCAACAGCTTGGAACGTTATGTCCTGTGTTGATTTTGATAGGATTTTGTGTTGCTTAAAGTCCTACACTCTCAGATTCACTATGGCAGAGCTCTGTCAGCATTTCAGTTGCAAAATGAGACTAGATTCTCAAGGGAGATGCTTAGGAGACTTCATTAAGATACATAAGGACACCAAGTAATGTCCGCCTAAATGTAGGGTTAGATTTTCTTCGATGGACCTGAAGTTGTACATATCTGCCCCTACCTTAAAGGGGGAAAGGAGAAGGGAGAATCAAACTAACTGAACTGAGTGAGACGAAGAAGGCCATATAAAGGCTTTGTGAACACTGAGTCTCTCCCTGTCCTTTCCTTCCTTCCCACAACCATTATCTCTTCCTTCAGGCCTACGTGCGAGCTTGGCTGTGCTCTCAAATGCATAGTTTAGATGGACCGTCATTCATTTGGTGTTTCCATACCAAAGCGAACAGTATGTGAATCATGTCTGTACTCCTTCTGGTCTGTGCAGCACTTTAGAAATAGTCCTGTTTGTCACTGCCAATTAATGAGATTGAAGCACAGGTCTGCTGTGCACAGCCCCTGTCCCAGCCCAGGTGAATTGATCTTGGAGAAACAGGGAAAGGGGAACTTATGGAGATGAGCCAAGGAAAGAGGAGACCGTATTCCACATGTAAATACCACAAGAAAGATGACACAGTTATTCCCTACTTGTATAAATCAAACTTGCCACCTTACAGAACAACAGTAAAATTCTTCCCTCGTAACGCTAAAGCCAAACTTTGACATAACTGAGACCTAGCTGCAGAAGAAAGGAGCAGCTCAATTTACCAGTTCCGTGCAAGCATAACAATATGCCGACAGGCATACGCAGCTCCACAAAGCTCATGGTAGTTGGATATGCAGATATGAAAAATCTGTAACTGGATTTCTTAAAAGCTCAATACACACCAATATCCCCATTTCCTTGCATATATCCAGAGATTTCTAGTTTCACACAGGAAATGTAAACCAGGCATCTTAGCAAGAAACTGCAGGTGTAGCTGAGAACATTCATCAAGAGAATATACATGCACCTGATAACTGTCCATCTCTAGTCAAATTATAAAAAATCTGTATTTTCATTTGGGACCAGTTTTTCAGGGAATGTCTCTTAGTCTGGGCAACTATCTAATGATCATCTCTGCCTGAGATTCAGGAAAAGGATTTTTCCTGCCCTTAGCTGTAAAACTGCTATCATGCAGAAAGGAGCAAATTATTAATTTCTCAATTTGGTGGCCAAGCTGTACAATCACAGAAAACAATGTCTGGAAGTCTTCCAAATAAATAAAACTTTTAAAACACTCGTGACAAATTTTTCATTTGTTCATTTTCACTTCATTTTGCTGAGCTTCAATTTATTGGCATTATTTTTCTTAAAATTTAGCTATATTTAAACATGAAACATGTGAGAACAAAGTAAACTGTAAATTTTAAGGAAAAAAGCAGCCCTTACTTCCACCTGAAATTATTCACTGAACACAGTCCTACTTCCACACCCTTCAACCTTCCCAGGACTATATTTGCGAGTGACTAACCTGTTTGCTCCCAGAATTCCACCTGTATCTATTCCTGAGAGGCTGTTCCTGTCCAGTGGGAGAAGCTGAAAGTCTCTGCCCCAGGAGCTCACGGTCACAGGGCAGAGATCAAGGGGCTTTGCGCAGTCCAACAGCCACTGCCTGCTTACAGGGTTTAGGTTGACAATCATCCTTTAAGTTCTAGGGCTCAGATCACACCTCTGTGGCCTTTCTTGGTTCAAAATCACAGGTCCTACGCCTACCTAACTGGCACCTGCTTTATGCTGTGTCTTCTGCTTTTTTTGGAAGGACATGAAGAAAGGGAGAACAGGGACAAGATGCTGGACTGAATGCAAAACTCAGCAGTTCCAAGCATTTGCTTCAGAACTATACCTTGACTGTACTGATTTAATTGAAAATACTCTCAAGGAGCATGTGGTATGGCAGGGAACACAGAGATTTTAGAAGACTTTAATTTTTAGAGCGGGAGGTCCTAAATGAGGAAATTTTCCTCACAAAATATTGCACTGCACTGGGGCATAGAGCAAAGGTATATGCCACTTTGTGCTTGGCAGAGCTATGAGACCTTACATCCTATAAATCTATAAATTGAATTCATCCTGCCTACACCCTTAGTCTAAGAAATTGTTAGACTAGGAACAGCTAATGGATCAGCTGGTGATTTATTTTTAAAAGATGCATACTGCTGCTTTTTGGCAACCTGAAAGGATATGGACACTGGATGCAAGTTTCCTGTTGCCTGGGTCCAAGGTAATGTGGAATTGCTTTGTATGCTCCCCTGTCCCCTCGCACACTCTGTGTTCAAGAACTCAGAGGGGACTGTCTGGTCAAGAAAAGAAAGGTCTAGCATTGTGCAGAAACATACTGCAAAGGAAACTGCATGCAAAGAGTGGATGAGGCATCAGCAACGGTGCCAGGTAATGTATAATGCAAAAGGATGTATATAACTAATTTATTAGAATAAATTTGACTCTTAAAAAAAGCGCATGCAAAGAAAACTCTGAAGGACCAAACCCCACCTGCCTTGTAAATTGAGACAAAACCTGATCTCACTAAAAGTAACTGACTAAAATGACAGAACTTCACCACAAACCACACTACGATCTACCAGAGGAGACTAGCTTCTGTACCTGCAGCATCAGTCAGTGCAATTATCACCCGTCACAACAGAAAGAAGGATCCAACATTTCCCAGAGGCTTCTCCGCTGGCTTAGGGGAGAGCATACCACTCAGCATGAACAATCTGCTCTTTGAGCTTATATCTGAAGTTAAACAAAGTGACTTACCTTTTAGAGAGGCGACGTGGGATAAAGCTTGTGCGTAGGTGGCCGTGTTGAGAAGAGTCCCTGGCAGGCAGGAGGGGAAGAAAGGTCCTGTGGGACCGACTGCTCGGCTCAGGCTGATGGGGAAGAGAAAACAACTTTCAAAACCAGAACTAGCTGACTCCAAAGACAACATATGTGCATATACACAAACATGCTCAGGGCTGTGCCTGAAAATGATACTGTCTAGGTCAAAGCTTAGCATCAGTCAAGTCTGTACGTATGTACATATATATGATGCATGCTTGCCCCAAAGAGAGGCAGTTGATGGCATGTGTTACTCTTACCTCTGCTGGATCTCCAGGCTCTCTTTTTTATTCCTGGTTTGATCTGCTGGAGAAGGGGAATTTAAATTCCTGACAGGAGGTGCCACCTCAGCCATTGCTTCCTTAGAGCCCTCTTGGTCGGAAGTCCCCCTCTCTGTTTTCCTCCATTTAGCTCTTCGATTTTGGAACCACACCTGGAGCAGGAGAGCAATCCAGGCTGAATACCACATTTAGCCATATGCAAAACAAGTCAACTGTTGCTGAACTGTAACTCTAGTGAGATCAGTCATTTTGAAGTTTGGCTAGAATTTCCTCTGATTTTGTGTCCCTGTTGTTATTCTAGCTGAGCCTTAATATTAATATTTCTATCCGGAATATTTCTGTGTCTGGAAAACAATCCAGGAGTGTCTAAAGACAGTCAAAAGAGATATTTAAGAAAAAAAAATCTTTGATGTTACTGTGCCAGTTAGCAAAATATTTAAATGTGTGCTTGCCTTTATACACATTTCATTCTCATTGAATTCTATGTTTTAACATGTCTAAAATCCTTCTGTCTAGGGAAGGACTTAAATATGTATCTAAGCACCCTGGCAAAACTGTATGGAAGTCTTTAGGTGAGCTCCTGCTAGAATCAGGGGGGTCAGAAATGAGAAGTACATACTAGGGCATCTCAGCCATCCCATTCCCTGGAGAGGCTTGATACTTGCTGTTATTCCTCTGATGTATTTGTCCACTCTGCATTTAGATGACTCAAAAAGAGGTAGATACTCTTTCAGGAAGATCATCCTGCATTTTAATACACACCACTTTCCAAACCTTATTTTTCCCTGTTATGCAACAGAAATGTTCATGCTCTTGATTTTGCTGCCTGACTTTTAGTCCAAACACTTTTTTCATTTACCTTGGGGCTGATACTCTGAAAGCATCTTATTTTAGGTGGAAAAAGCTGAGTCTGTCTTGAGGTCAAGAAATCCACGTTTTAATACATGACTTCAAGTATAGGCAAGATTGTTATTATTATTATTCTCCTCCTACAACTCCATTTTAGTTAGCTGCCTTTTAATTGCATGTATCAGCAAACGTTGAATAATGATTTTATCTATATTCTAAATTTAGAGCAGTTAAATGCAAAGCAAAATGCAGACACTTCCTTGCGTCTTAATTGAATGAAGGTCACAGCTATAACAACATTTAATTGAGCTATTTTTCATTATCATATTTTAATGACTTTGCACTGACAGTTCGCCTGCTTCTGAGGAAAGAGCATGATGAAGTCGTTTATTTCCCTATTTAGTTATTGTTTGACAACATCATCTTCGATTAAGACTCTGCTTTATAGCACATTAATCATATTTGAATGAGCAAGGGGTATAAATGTAAACATATCTCCCATCCTCTGTGTTTCCCCATGTCCCTGCATGAAAGCAGGCTAAACAAATGCTTGCATCTATTGTCTGTTTGCATAATAGCCAACAACAAGGCTAAACACCAGTCCTCAGCAATCTAATTGTCACCACCCCTATCTCACCCTTGCACCTTTCAGGAAGAAGTTATGATCTTCCACTTCTGAATGCTCCATAATTGTCCCATTTATCTCAATTTGCAGTTCAGTCTTTAGGCACCAATAGCCAAAATGGCATTTTTTATTATTTTTTTTAAGCCAGTACCTACAATGCACTGGCAAAAGGAGATTTTCATTTCCAAATAATAATCAGTTTAATTTGCCCGCATATGACCAATGATTCATGTTCAGATTTAATAATCAGGATCGCATAATCTGATTATAGGAGAAATAATTTGTTTACAATCCCCAATTTACTGTGGTGAATTCCATTATCTCTCTTCAGCCATTGGGTTTTAAGAGATACTAACATGACCCTAGGGAACAAAAGGCAAGCTATTATATTTTCTACAATTAGATCTTTGCATAGTCTTAACCCCGAGCACCTAAATAAAAAAAAATACAGAAACAGCATGCAGAAAAGCCCCATAAATAAAATGAATACATAATCGTGTTCAAAAAATGGCTTGCAAATCAGCGGTGGATGCCTGCAGAGTTATATGAATCCATCTCTTACAACTGCAGGACTGCTGTTCTGAGCAGAGCTTGTAAGCACTTACACAAAGTTAATCTCTGAGTATGGAAAACAAACACACACCTGGGTCAAAAAAAGGGAGAAAAAAGGAGGGAGGGAAGTAAAGAAGGAAGGAAGGTGTGGAGAAGGGGGGACCGATCATGGATAATGGCATTTATTGGATCATATTAAAGGTGTAAGAATTGTTCTACAAGCGTTTTAGCCATCTAAATTAAGTGTTTGGAAAGTAGGCAAAAGGGAGAAAAGTTGAGGAGGTGCAGCAATTTCTTGCTAGCAGCTGGGCTCCCCGCAGTTGACTAACCCCACTGCTTGACAGTGGTCATAGTTGCTTCGGAGAATCACGTCTCAGCTCTTTTCTCCACACACACCCCCCTCCAAAAGCAAGGAAATGGATGTGCATTGATGTAATTTAGTACCTTGGAGACGCGGACAAATTAGTGTAGAACATTATCACTAGTTAATTATGAATGACCGATTAATCAACCTAATCTAATATTCCACATTATGTTGATGTTATTAAAGTGCATCATGAAAATGACAGATCGTCTTCATTTGCGTTCTTTGGCCAAATGTGCACTCTGCAGTCGTGATGTCAAAAAAAAAAAAAAAAAGTTTGCCAGTTTGAATACCCGAGAGTTAAATAATTCCCCGGAACGTTTACCTGCACCCTGGCCTCCGTGAGGTTGATTTTCATCGCCAGCTCTTCCCTAGTGAACACATCGGGGTAGTGGGTTTGAGCAAAAACTGCTTCCAGGGCTTCGAGCTGGTGGAGGGAAGGAAAGCGAAGATGTCAGGGCACGGGAGGCGGGCAGGGGGAGCCGCGAACTGGGGGCAGCCGTACCGGGGAGCTTGTGGCCGGCAGACCCAGGGTTTATGCGGGGGACCGGGCAGAGGGCTGGCAGGGGGACAGCTCAGGGGGCAGCTCGGGGGCATCCCGGGGGGCAGCTCGGGGGGCAGGCTCCTACCTGCTGCAGGGTGAAGGTGGTGCGGTTGCGGCGCTGCTTCCTCCGCAGGAACCCGTCGTCGAAGTCGCCGGCGGAGTGAGCTCCGAAGGGGGCCGCGCCTGCGGGCCGAGAGCCGCGTTAGGGGCAGCCGGGGCGGCTGGGGAGCGGACAAGGGGGGCGGCAGCGCTGCCCCGGCCCCTGGCCATTCCCCTGGCCCTGGCCCCGTCCCCCCAGCCCACCGAGCAAACAGAATCGGACAAGTCCCCAAGCCCACAAAACCACCGCTGAGGGTCCCCACGACCGAGCCCGCAGAGCTGCCCGGCGGGAGCCCCCCAGACCCCGGCCCCGCTCCCCCGCCGCGGCCGCTCCGGGGACCGGGGGTGCCTCGACGTCGTGCTCACCCCGCAGCATCACCGGGAGAACGGCCCTAACCCCTCCTCGCACGGACGGACGGCTCCCTGCGGCCCCGGGCGATGCTCAGCACCGGACAAAACACTGTCCCGGTGACCCCGGAGCCCCCTGGCTTCTCTCCGGGTCTCCGCGGGGTGCCCCAAGCCGCCCAAAGGCTGCCCAGTAAAGGGCTCTTCTGGAGCCGCCTCTGGGGTTTGGTTGGTTCAGGGGGGAGAGGAGGGGGTTTGGGATTTGTGCCAGTTTTCACTTGGGATGCCCCACGCCGGGTGGTGTCACCCTCCACCGCCCGCAGCCAAAACCGGGCTCCAGGAAAAAAAAAAAAAAAAAACACCAAACCACAACCGACCGAGCGAACAAAAGCACGTTTGCAAAGCTCTCGGCCAAAAACTAACGAAGAAAGGCGCTCAGGAGCCCGGCAGCACGGCGGGGACCGCAGGGACCCCGGCCCCGGCCGGGGCGGCTTCGCGGGGCCGGCTCCCCGCGGGCAGCGCCAGGCTCCTGCGGGGGCACCCGGGGCGGCAGCGCCGCGGCTCCTGGCAGCGCTTCGGAGGGAAAAAACCTTTTCTGGAGGGCGGGCAGGGGGGACTGGGGGTCACAGACCTGGCCCGGCACGGCTCCGGGGCAGGGCTGAAGGTGCGCGGCCGAGGAACATGCGGGGGGACCCGGGGAAAGCCCGCAGGCTGCCGGTTTTGTAAGAGAAAAGGAAAGAAACAAAAACACAAGAAACATTAAACAAAAGCCCCCGGTCAAAAACACAAGGAAGAACCCTCCCAAATGTTTTTTTTTTTCTCTCTTTTTTTTTTTTTTTTTTTTCAGCCGTGCCTCGTCTTTCCCCATCCTCCCGCAGAATGTTTGTAAAATAACATTAAAGATTTATGCGGTCCCTTTGGCTGGAGGGAGGAGGCGTGACCACGTCCTGAAAGTGTCCCGATTACAGCCATGACACCAACATCTGTGCTGGGAGGGGAGAAAAGCATCTCTTTCGTAGCCCGAGGCTCAACTGCGGGATCGCTATCCACAGAGGGGAGGCAGGTGGCAAAACGAGGGCGGGGGGGGGGGGTGTAAAAACAAGGCCTTTCCAACAGGAATCAAATTAAAAAGAAAAAAAAAAAAAAACATGCAATCCTTCTTTCCGCCCTGTGACAAGAGGGGAAAGCTGGGCACGCGGGGAGGGGGGGAATAGGGTTGTGTTTGCCCTTGGAAAAAGATGAGGCGCCTCCGTACAGCTCCGCTCTCCTCTCGGCAGGCAGTTGCCCGTGCCAGGCCAGTGCTGAGCATCCCTCGCCCCCAGCCCCTGCACCCCTGCGACTTGGACCCCCAGCCCCCAGCCACACTCACCCTCCAGCTGCGGGGGGCAGTGGAAGTAGAACATGGCCCCGCGGCTGGGCTGCCGCCCGCTGCCCAGCGCTGCGAGGGGCTTCCCTGCCAGACAGCGCTGAGGGGTCTCCTGCAGACCTGGAGACAGAGAGGGAGAGAAAAGAAAGGTGAGGAACCAGGAGAAAGCACCCCGAGAAACTCCCTGATGAGCCCAGAGCCCGTCCCAGAGGAGGCAGAGAAAGTCGTGCCTAACGCTGCGTGCAGCGAGCTACAAAAGCCAAAGGCAGAAAACTCCATGGTAGGTGCACAGTGACCAGAACCAGTAAAAGTTTGTTGCTTCTTTTTATTTTTTTCTTTTCCTCTTTTCTTTTTCCTCTTTTCTTTTTCTTTTCCCCTCCAGATAGCTGATCATCTATCTCCGGTTCTTCTATCTACACATCTATCTATCTATGTATATATCAAGTGTTTACTTCCAGAGCAAATAATTACATTACATAAAATAATAAAAAAAAATCTTACTGCTAAGAATGAATTGCTTTTAAAAAATCTAAACTATTTTGCCTAAATGAAACAGCAATAAAACCTAAAAGCTGTCTTCTTTTAAAAGCATCCAACATGCTGGGAGCTGCGTTCGGGTTGGAAACCAATGTCTTCGGCAACAACAACAAAAAACTATTCAAATTTCTATGCAGTCATATAAGAAAATCCAGAAGGCAAATAAAAATAGTAATCCATACCTAAACCGAACAGAAGTAAAAATCACCAGTAAGGTTTGGGGGTATTTTGCACTGGAATAAGGCGCTGTGAGTTGTTGGCTGCAGAGACAGAAGGGCTCTGTGGAGTTCTGGAAGTGGCCAGATGTCTTTATATCTGTCTACAGCATGCTCTGCCTCTCAGCACTTGCCTTTATAATCTCACGCATAATTGGCCTTAATCTGATTATTTCCAGCGCTGTCTACAGTGAGTAACTTGGATAGGTCTATTGGGCCCTACAAATGGCCCACGTGGTGCGTAGAGGAGAAAAAAAAAAAAGATGAAAAGAAAAAAAAAACGTCATTTCTCAGCAAACACCAGGAATGCGAGGAGCAGCAACAAAATCCCATTCTCTTCCGAGCGTTCGCGCTCCAGGGCTCGGCGGCCCCCGGCGCCCCCCCAAATCCGGGGTGCCCCGGGGCTGCGGGGCCGGGGGCGGATGCAGCGCTCCGTGCCGTGCCGTGCTGCTCCGTGCCGAGCCGTGCCGAGCCGTGCCAGCCCTGCCTGGACCCCGGCGCTGACAAAGCGGCGGCTAATTGCCGCTGGATGGGTTTTGGGGGGCCGCTCTGCACACGCCTTGCCTTTCCAAGCGATCGTACGGCAGCAAAGTTTGATTTTGTTCACAGCGAGGGGTCTCTGGATTTATGCTCGCTTCCCGTCTGCAAATGATATGCGGCGGGACCCTTTGCAATTACTTTTAAAATGCATCCGAGACATAGGCTCAGCGGAGAGAGATGGCCCTTGCCTCAGCCCGGGTGAAAATTAGACTTTAAAGTACCCAGATGAAATTTTCAAGTCAGGGACGCGGGATTGGATCAAATCACATAAACTGCAAAAAAAGCAAGTATAATGGCGCATAATTGGTTCTGTAATAGCATTACACAAGGATAATAGCCTGTTATGGCCCCCTGCACATTAAGTGCTTCCCTGGCGTAAAGCCTTTATGATATTAAAGGGGGAATATAATGATATTTTGGTTATTAAATGCGTGTAATTAATTTATGCACCACTGAAAATAAAGTTGGTATTATGACCCACTCAAGATGCATCAGAAGATGTAAGTCAGACAACTGTTGATAAGTTCTGGTGTCTATGTTTCGTCTAGACTGCTGATTTTATTTTGGAACAATTGCTTCTCCGGCAGACTACACAAATTTAATATTTTATAAACATTGTAATGTTCTGTGCAGGAAGGGCGAGCAAATCTACACAGGCTCTCTTAGATCTGATGGGAGTTTAAAGACGTAGCACGTTCATACCAGAGCAAAGGAGATGGATACAGACGATACAGGTGCAGAAATGGATAGAGATTTTAAAGAGACGATGTCTTTGGAAAGTTATTCTGCGTATATGATCTCATTAAATAAACACTAATAAGCCCTAGAAATATCACCTGCTCTATCTGCCTGTCACACTAGGCATAGACGTAGAAATCCCCCTAATGTATAGTCATGCTGAAATTATGTTTGTCTTGTAAAGAATTATTTTAGCAAAACAAGGCAAAACCAAAGAGCCAAACAGATCTGATCTTATCTTACCCATTCACCTACAATTTTAGCATACCAGTAATAAGTTTAGAAAGCTACATTCATACATGCTTATATATATTTATATGTATACACATACATAAGGGCTTTTAGGGAAATCACTGTTTGACAACAAATATTATTGACTTACCATCCAGGCAAGTCTCTGAACTGCGAAGGCTGCTGTGAATCGAGCCGGCTTTTACAGCAGCACCACGCAAGACCAATGTTCTGAATCTGACCACACTCCTTAAAATAGCAGCACATGCTTTAGGTCAATTAACCTTAAAAAGAAGAACATAACCCAGAGGTACCGCCTGGATCTCCCCTGCCAGCCTCTGCATCCCAGCCTTTAATATCCATGCAGGGCCAGTACCGCAGGATCCCTTTGCACAGAGACAGACGTGCCTTTTCCTTCCTCTGACGTCGCGGAGAGAGTGAAAGTGAGTGTTTTATCATAAGAACCCCTAATAAAATAATAATAACTTCATTACGGCACTCTCAGGCCTTGCTCTAGTCAGGGGGCTGCATTGCTCTTTTGGCTCCAAGACTCACTTTCTCCGGCAGTTTGAAGCCTGCAAGTTCAGCGCATTACGGGAGGCAGCGAGGGGGAAATGGAGCCCGGGGAAGTGCTCCAAGTGCTGCTTTTTAAATAGAAGCAGGAGGACAGGGAGCCGGTCGGCTCAACTTTCTCCCAAGGAGCAGCAGCTGCAAAACAAGGAGATAACCAAGCAATATAAAATCCCCCACCTCTCGCCACCTCGGTGCCTCTTTAATTTTAATGCACGAGGCGCGGGGTTGACGATAATTAAAAGTTGCCGCTTCGGAGGCTGGGCTCTGCCGTTCGCCGGCGGCCGGAGCCCGGGGGCGGCGGCTGCGGCGCGGTTCAGCACCCGGGAGAGCTCCGCGCCCGGCACGGCTCGGCTCGGCTCGGCTCGGCACTGTCCGGCACGGCATTGTCCGGCACTGCACGGCATGGCACGGCCCGGCATTGTCCGGCCCAGCATTGTCCGGCACGGCATTGTCCTGCCCGGCATTGTCCAGCCCGGCATTGTCCGGCCCGGCACGGTTCGGCACGGTACGGCACGGCATGGCCCGGCCCGCCGGGGTGTAGCACGGGGAAGGCTCCTTCCCCGCGGGCAGGAGCGCTGTCAGCGCCGCCGCTGCCTCTCTCCGTGCCCCCCTTTTATAAACGCTTTCCTGCGAAGCTGGGACCCCCGAAAATAACTAGAAATCGCTTCGAGTCGTGGGCAGCGTTCCTCTGGTAGCTCCTCTCTCCTAGCTACCAAAGGGCAGCATTAAAAGCAGTCCGAAGCATGAAATAACACACAGAGGTGAGCTACTGTATTTCAGCCAGAAAACCCTTTCTTTGCAAAGTTGTTAAAGTCTGCCTCACGCTTTGACGCTTATCATCATCGTCGTCATTGCTATTGTCAGTATTAGGTAACAGGTCTGCAAGGAGAAGCCCGGTATAATTCTGGATGGATGTTTTGGTGATTGTGTCTGTCTTAAAGTAAAACTGTTCCTGTGCTGCACACACAAACACATCTCTTCTCATTTTCCTCCCGTGACAGTAAAACCTAGTACTGGGCTGATGAGCGCAGGAACTGAATGGACGTTTTCCTTCAGAGCTCTCAGCTTTGAGGGGATCGTTTGTAACACTCAAGAAAGTCTGAATAGCTCAAGTTTGATGAAATGGCTCTCTTGTCTTTCCATGTTCAAACACTTCCTTTCCCATGATTCTCAATACCTGACCACAAAAAAAGCTAGCAGCTAAAAGGTTATTTTACCCTAATTCATGTGCAGTAAAATGTATTTTCCAATTAACCAAATTTGCCGATTTGTCCCGCTTGGACACTCTTATAATTTATAATGTAAAAGTGTTCTTTCTTTATCTAAAGACCAAGGTGACTGCTTTTAATTTTCTGTAACCTCTTTACACTTGATGTTCACCAGACTCATAATGTTAATTGGCTTCATATACGGATCATCAGTTTAATGAAGGAATAAATCCTATGTTGCTTTATGTCCCTCTGTTTTAACAATGATTGCTTTAATGAAGAATGTGACGTGTTTGAAATCAAAGCTGCAGGAGACATTAGGTGTTTTTTTCTTTAAAAAATTATGATTGAAATGCTTATTTAAAGCTAAAACCATGAGATTTCCATATTTCTAAAGGTTTTATTTAAATCATTCTCCGTGGAAAATACCGACACGTTCTTCAGCAAGTAACTTTTCTAGTTATGACTAGAGATTGAATAACACAGTTTTGTAACATAAACATCCCAATTAGGTTATTAAAATATCTCTGAGCTGATTTTATCCCACTGCAGTTTTCATTCAGAGTTTAAAACTCCTACTGAGTTCAAGAAGAGTTATGCCTGCCTAAATAAGGAGCATTTGAGTGTAACAAATACATCCCTTAGTCAGCCCACTGTGTTTTCATTGTTCACATGTAGATGAAGAAAAGTATAGGGGAGAAAGAATTGTCAGTTCACACACAAAAGCTCTGTATTGCTGTAATCTATTTCTCCCCATGGGGATTTTAGGATTTCGGGAGCAAGGGTAAAATGTAATGAAACACGGGCTCATGTAGAGGTAGGTGACTGCAAATCAGCGCATCAATTAGGCCAAGCTGGAAAGCAGCAATTAGACCGAACTGCATGTGCCGGTTATACTAGCTATGGCAGGTTTAAAATGTACAAAGCAAATGCATTCTGGTAATTGAACTTTTACGTTCCTGGTCCCACTTATAATGAAAGTAAGCTTTTTTTTTCTTCTTTTTTTTTTTTTTTTTTTTTCCCTCTAATGGGGAGCGCATATGATGGATATATTTTTTCTCATTTGAGAGCTTCAGTCTGGACTGAAACTACATGATCCTTAGGTATGGGAACATGCAACACAGAAGAGGAAAGTCTCTAATCAAGGTGTGGGACAGGGTTGAGCGATCAATGGACTTAGATAGAAATTTCAGGACATGGCAGAGGAAGCAGATGGGAGGGAAGGATATTAGCTAAAATTCCATACCACCGAGAAGTCGTTCAGTGTGCCAGGCCTGATTCCATGACCTCCCTGGTTTATGTCTCCACAAGTATTATACTCATTCAATGCTGGTCACACCATTATCACACCTTCTCCCAACCCTCCCTCCTCCATGCCATTACTGTATCTGAGAGAACTGTGCACTGCTTTTCAGTGCTGCCCAGAACTATACCCCATGGCCAGCACCATAAAAACATGCAGAAGGCAGCCCATAACCCATGCTTTGCCTTCACTCTCCACAGAGAACAAGAAAATACTCTGAGGCATCTCTAGAGGCACAGATGATTCGTCTGCCAGGAGGCCCATTCAATAGCAACAGTTCTCTAGGTGGGGCTGTGCCTTCACCCAACCTGTGCCTGGTCCCTGTGCTTGTCACCGTTTGAAGTGACTCAGTGAGGCTGGAACTATGCCGGGATTTGTTGAGGCAAAACAACACCGGTTTTCAGGGGGATTGTCTGTTTTTCTGTTTTTTGTTTGTTTGTTTGTTTTGGAAACGTCACATGAAGATGCTTCTTCCCAGATGTGCTCTTTCCCACTAAAATGAGTCTTCTAATCAAGATTTGTGAGAAAAGACTTCCAAGGGAGCAGCTATAAGAGTGAAAAAAAGTAGTAGCAATACTTGAAGGTAGGAAAATGAGGTACAGAAAGACTGACAGTTTCCTCAAGTTGTCCATGATGGA
Organism: Cygnus olor; assembly: GCF_009769625.2. NCBI lineage: Eukaryota > Metazoa > Chordata > Aves > Anseriformes > Anatidae > Cygnus > Cygnus olor. Next base: position 19,540,007 of record NC_049175.1, read on the forward strand.
CAAATACTGCAGAAGAGAGCAGTGGACTCAGAGTGTATAAGTCAGTATCTTAATCATTTGACCTTGGCTTTAGAAAAAAAATTTTTCTTTTCTTCTGTTTTTTGTTTTTCCCTAGAAGCTGCTGCTCTGGCTTGCCAGAATCCATTGTTTTTTAAAATTCAACAGATTTTACATAAATATGGATGACATGATTATTGATACTATTTACCCTGGTCAAAGGCAGAAAAGTGATTTCCTATCCCAAAAGGTACACAGAACTAATAGAAGATTGAAAGCTATGGAGGTCAGAGTTAAAAATTGAATGACACATGTCTATTTTACCATGAACTTGACAATTTATCTGTAATTTTTCAGATGTTTGGAAAGAACTGGCCTTTGACCTATATATACATCACTCATACTATTGTTTATTCCTGCTTTGTTTAAAAGAAGTACTTTTAGGAACAGGAATATAATACTCTTAAATATATCCTGATCCATGTAAAGCCCATAAAACAAATACCTGCTTTTCAAAGATGCTGACTATTGTCAAGAAACTATGTGATTTCCAAAACCCTGAAAACATCTTTCCAGAGACATGGTCTCTTTACTTCTCCATGACTCCTTGTGTGAACAGGACAGGATAATTGAACTTCTGGCAGAATAACTTTGCCTTAGATCTTTAGGTTAGTATGGAGATGGCCCAGCACCGTGTTTATGATACTTAGGTATTTTGCTGCTGTCATGGCCTTGTTTCTCGACAAGTGGGATAAAGCCAAATCTTCATTACAATATCAACAAGGTAAACCCTTGTGCTTATTCGATGAAATTCCTCTCCCCCTTTTTCTTCTTCTCATGATGGATGGGTGACAGTTTATATGTAACACCTCCTCAGTCCTTCAGCCCTACCCTTCTAACCATTCTTAAGTTCAAGCCAAGTTCATTCCTGCTCTAATACTTAGTAGTTGATTTCATGGGAAACTAGAACTAGGCCTTTCTCCATCCAAATCCCCCTGGAGTTATTTTGAATGATCTGGATGCTCTGCACTAGACATTTCTAAGGAAAGGCATTGCTGAAACACTGATAATGGTATTCACTGATATCCAGAGATTTGTTGATTCAGAGAATGAGATGGAACCATTTAAACAAGCTGAATATTATATGAATGAAGGAAAGGAGGAAATCATAATTTGTTCTTTGAGCTTATGAATTAGGCAATGCAGTGCCATGCAAAATTTAGAGGCAGGGTCCTACAGCATTCTAAAAAAAATTCAGCTTGAGAGACTATCCACGCCAACTTTCAGCTCTAGTTTAATGAATCTTATCTTTCCCAACATATTTTCTTAAATCAGGACCACAAAGCCCCCCCTCCACCCCTTCTGTGCCTCTGTCTCAGTTTCTTACCCTAAAATCCAGGTCCTTTCACAGTTTTAGGCACTTTGTAGCACTTGGTCTACATAAGAAATAAGCCTGAAAGGCTTCAGGCAGGAACAAATTATCACACATCATGGTACTTGCAAGGTCACTACCTATCAATGAAAGAGGTATAAACTAATTTGTGGTCTTACGTATAGATAAATAGCACAAAGAAGTTACAAAAATGTGCTGATCTCAAGATAGTGTGTGGTGAAAAAGGCAAGGCTGGGTAACCTTGAGGAGCACAAAGCTCTGGGCAGCTGATGGACTTCTTGTACCTACGGCTGGCCTTGCTCAAGAAGGAAGTGATATATGCATGAGCTGTCATCTGAGAAACAAGAGGAGAAGTGGAATGCCCATAGTCTTGCTGTTAATCAGTTTATTTACACTGCCTGACATTCTCTGGAGTTTATTTAGGATTTGCAATGTTCAAACCATCATTTATTTATTTATTTAAATTTAGGTTTATTTTCTTGGCCTGTCCTGAGCAAATTACATTTATATTTTCAAACTTTACATTCACATGTTATAGGTGCATTTGATTTGCAATCACAAATGTCAGAATGCATCTCTTTTGCAGCCCAAAATTAGTAGAAACCTGCTCAAAATATTTTTATTTTCTTTTTGAAGATTTAATGTTGATCTTTGAACACTGAAACTGTTCACAGAAAAAAAAAAAAGAAAAAAAAAAAAGAAAAAAAAAGCCCTTTTGACATTTTGTTCCAAAATTCATAAAACTTTTGCAAATGTCCAAAAGGCACTTGCAATGAAGAAAATGCTAAAATCACTTCAAATTACAAATGTAAAAATAATGTTGTTGAAATAAAAATAAATTATTATGGAACTCTGGAACATTTCAATGTGTAAAGTGCTTCTTTTAGCTTTTTGTCAAGCAAAAATTATGACAGCTGACTTGACTGCTTGACCCTGAACAGCCTCAGGTACCTGCGCCCAGGAGGAAAGCAGTGAGGCTGGAAGGTGTGGAGTCACAAAGCCAGTGGTGCCCTCAGGTGTGACCCCATGCCGTGCTCTGTCCTGTCCACTCACCAAAGACTGCTGTCTTTGAAACAGCTTCTGAGCTGCTTCTGTACACATCTGTAAACCAGTAGGAGGAACCAGATGGGAACTTGGTGGCTGTGGACCTGCCTCATGTGTAGAACATCAGTGGTTGCTGCATCCTCCAGAGGAGGGAGCTGGTGGGCAGCTGGAAATGGACACGGTGTGCAACCTCTGACTCCCATCCACCTGCACAGCAATTTTGAGCTCCCAAGGCTCTAAGGCCTGTTTGAAAACATCACTTGGGGACAACTCGTTGCCAGGGTTGTACCAACTGGAAATCAGTCTTGGGTTCGACTCTAAGAGTGTAAAACAAGGGCTGAAAATGCAGCACCTCACAAAACGTACCCTTGTAAGTCAGAAAGACTTACTACAATAATAACTATAAATGATATTTGGAAGCAGGAGATTATTATATTCTGGGAGAAATAATCCTAGGAGACCTCAAGACATCTCAGAAGTGATATGGATGTATTAGTGATTTGCTGACCCATTTTCCACCAGAAAAACAGAAAGCAAAATTTTGCATAATTGTACAGTACCAACTGAAAATAAAATAAGTCAACTACTTTCATTTCACAAGCTAGGCAATTACCAAGCCGACCTGTGTGAAATTCCCAGGGTAATACATAAATGTAAATAGGTTCACTCAGGAACAGTGGATTTCTATAGAGTCTTGAGAATTTAGAAATGGTTTTGCATTGCCATAATCTTAAAAGTGAGGTTTGTTTATTTTTTGTTTGTTTGTTTTTAACAAGACAAAATCTTTGTAAGAAAATAAGCAGAGAAACTCTGTCAAAACCCAGTGCTAAAACTAAATACCACATTTAGGAAATGTAAAGCTACTTAGGATGGGAAGCAACAAGCACCACACAGAGAAATGCAAAGTCTTGCACCTGAGAGGGAACAAATGACTCCTTTCAAGCTACCTGGAAGACACGGAACAGAACTTATACTGACTTGCAGCTATAGACACTGGTTTTACACTGCCTGATGATTCCGTCTAACCTGACAGTTCAAAGTTAACCAACCACGATTTCTGTGAGCGGATCTGAACCAGTATACTGGGACTTACGCCATAACACTGCTTTGTGTCATGAGGCCTGGATTTACAGCATCACCGGTTTCACTTCTCAGAAACAGGTCATTTTCCCACTTAGATGCAAAGCTATTGTTTTCCACAACTAAAACAGGCTGTGATCTCGCTCTGAATTAGGGCAGTTAATATCTGCATGAATCTATAACTGCACGCATCCTTGTGACAACAATAAGTTAGCAGTCCTTCTTGTTCTCTGAATGGCTTCTAGCAATAAAGCCAGTAAGAAGAAAGAAAACGTTCAATTAGCTGCTTTAAGGCACAATTGTCTCATTCACAACAGGTCATTTCACACCTGCTAACTACTCTCCTTGAAGGTGAGCTACACTCAACACCAGAAGGGGAGAAATGGCCTAGGTGTGACGTAGCTTTCTTCAAAGCCATTGAAATGCTTCCCTTGGAAGTGGCAATGTTCTCAAATCAGCCCTGAGCACCCCATCTCAGATAAGTAACACCATCCTGGTTCATGAACCAGGAGGAAGGCTGCCTCTGTGCAAACAGGAACGTAATATACCCATGGGTGTGTATAAAAACGAACCCACATGTGAAGTATTTGCATGTATGTATTTGTAAATGGTGCACACGGGATCTTAAAGGAGCTGGACTGGAGATGATCTGGAGTGTTCAGTACCTGTGGAAACACCCAGGCACCCAGCTCTGCTCCCCTCCTTTCAGGAGACAAGCTCCAGGACTATGAACCACGTACTACTTCTGGAGATCTTTTAAGTAAAACACAGAAATGCCACTTTTCCTACAAGGAGAACGGGCCCATAGTAAACACCCCAGGTGAAGCAGAGACAACTCAGCTCACTCCTAACTGGGTGCCTCATACCATGTTAAAGGCCTGCAGAGCAGAGGCCTAGCAGCTGCATGCAGCACCGCTGTGCTCCAGTTTCCTCAGACCAGGCACATTTCAGTTATCTTCCCCTCACAAAGGAAACCATTCCTGAGCAGTTCCTCCAGGCCAATCCCTTCTGCCTCATCATCCACAGGACACCCCCAGCATAGGATACCCCTCTCTTGCTTCAGCGCCAAGAAGCACCTTCCTCTATTCCTCATGACAGGAGCACCACAGAAATCCCACTTGTAGAAAATCCCACTTGTGGAACCACTTGTTCTACAGAGGACTGTGGAAATCTGATCTCTTATGGATTTGTGCTCTTTACCATTAGCTCTCCCCTAGAACATACCCAGATCCTGCTTAACATCCCACCACAGAGGTGACTGGGCCGGGTTTGGTGCCCTCCCCATGCCACACAATAACGAGCATGACTGCGTGCACCTCACTCACCCAGACCTCTTCAGTTCCAAATCTGGAACTCTGTGCCATGGCATTAAGTGCAACCCTGCAGCTTTAGCATGTGGTTGCATTTACTTCCTAGGCATCGTCTCAGAAATGGATCTCATCATCTATTTCTGCCTCTGAAATCCTGCTTTCCACATGCCTGTGGAAGTAAAACACAAGTTGTGTTATTTACCAGAGGAGAATCACACTGATGCCGTGCAACTGAGAGGATGCAGAGCCTCATGGTCTGTCAGAGACCCAAACCAGCAAACCTCAAGCTGCAGAGCTGGATGCCATACAGATGCACCACCAAGAATGGCAAAGTGGGGACCCTGCTTCCAGTCACCAGCTGAACCAGTGCAGACAGCCCTACGTGTGCTGTCACCGTGCCTTTGGTGAGGCCTGGAGTTGGCGGCAGTGGAGATGCTGCAAGGCTCTCACTCCTTCAGTGCAGGGCTCTCCTCTGCATACCTCTGAATTTGGGCGTCTGAGGTGTAGCACCCTGCATATAAAACCTGCAGTCATTCCATTTTGTTTCAGTTCTTTACAAGGTGAGCTTGTCAGGGCCAGATATGCTCCTCATCAGTACTGGTACAGTGTTTATTAGAGAATTTTGCTCCCAATCTTGCTCTCTCTTGGTGCTGCTGCGATGTAATGTGAAGTAACAACACAATCTGTGCCACCAGTCCTGCTCCAGACAGTCCATTCTGAAGACTAGCTACATTCCCTTTGAACCCCTAGCTGTTGCTTTTTGGCATTCCACCTACACATGCCATGTTCTGCTTGTTGCATTTCTTTTCCAGAATTCTTATTTATTTCTGTTGACTAACAGGAAGAAAATGCACCCTTAAATAAAAAAAAAAAATATATATATATATATATATATATTAAAAAAAAGCAGCAGAATACTTATGCTTAATTGTTATTCTAATTACAAGTTTCGGTGCAGTGTAAATTTTTTCCCCTGGCATTATTATGAACCTCATTTCCTTACAAAGTCCAGGATAAACAATTCCAATATATTTTGTTTTAATTATCAGGGTTTAATGGGGCATAATGAGACTATGTTGAGTGGCGCAGAAAAAAATAATAATTTAATGTGTGCAAAACTACTGAGCGTTCCTAGCTTGACTGTGCATATTTAACCTATTGTGGTGCAGCACAGTGTTAACTAACATTCAGTGTGGCCATCATTTATTTATCAATTTTACCTCCATTTCAATGGAAAATTTGTCTTTTTCTCCTAGCATCTGAAACATAAGGAAACTCATTAGGATATCCTGGAAAAAAAAAAAAAGGATAATTCTCTGAACTGAGCAATGAAAGCTTGCTGCTATGATGCAGCTGCTATGCAGCTTGTGGTTCTATAAACATTTGTCAGGTTATGGACAGAAGACTGGAATGTGTTGTATGCCGAAGCTGCCCCAGCCAGTTTGTTCCACATACAGTCCTTCTCCCAGCGTTACTTGACAGTGAAAACTGCTGGCTTCAATTCCAAGGGTCCCTACTAAAACAAGCATAGATAACATCAGCTGAAGTCACCATTAAGAAACACCCTTGTCTGGACTCTCACTATAGGTGTGTTTTCCCACTCCCAAGGTATGGTTCCTACAGACTTAAAATGCCACAGATACTTTGTGGTGAAAGGGAAATAATGCAAAACAGCAACCCGGGAAATAAACCAGTAAAGCCAGATTATGACCCTTTTCTCTTTCCAAGGTGCCTTTGCCAGTGGCACTGAATCCAACAGCTGAAAGTGGCTAATGCAGCAGGTAGCACCAGCCTGCTATCAGACTTTTATTGCACCTTACTAGGCTTACTATAAACTTTTTTTTTTGTTTTTAAGAAACAAACAAACAAAAAACCACAGAAATCTTACCTAGGAAGATTTGGCTTTTTCTCTAGGAATTCTGAACATGCAGCGATGTGGTCAGCATGGCAGTGGCAATGAAAAAGTTGCTCTGCAGAAAGCATAAACACATTTGTTCTGTCATGCTGGGTACACACAGTCCATTTGAAACCTTCATTTCTACTGGATTCCCTTTGCCTGCACTGTACAGCTCATACACCCACAGTTCATCCCGCAGTCTGCTGGAGGGAAACACAGGAATCCCATCATCACAGCTTATTTCCCTCAGTTTGGGGGAATCGAGCCTTTTGTCCCCAACAGAAGTGAGCTTCCTGAATGCTCCACTGCCTGTTCTAGTCTGGACTGAGCACTTTTGCCTTTACTGCTGCTCTCAGAACGGCAGTTCTGCTCTTGGTTACTCTCAGAGCTGTTCTGACATCAGTATCTAAGCCCCGCTGGCCACTTACAACAACCTCTGCGATCTTTTATTAACAGAAGTAACTAGGCAGGAGAAAACCCTTCTCTCCACACTGACTCATGCATGCCATCCTGTCTAAATTCTTGTCTTGCTCAGGGCCCTCTACCCCACCCATTCCAGGCTGTAGTTCTGGTAAGTACGTGCCTGGTCTACACACATGGGGTACAGTCTTCCCATCCATATATTATAATGTGAATAACAGCATTTATTTCATCTTAGCTTTCTAATTTACTGAAACGTTAATAAAGGCATCACAAGATAGCACAACACACCCACAAATAAGGCCTTACAGACCAAGAAAAATTGAAAGCATCTCAGGTATGAAGGTCAAGACCTACTTCAGGCAGGTTTTGTTACAAACACCATGTGTGAAGAACCCTGAAGAACTTTAGTATCTACACCTAACTACAGTGAGAGTTACAAGAAGCTTCAATGCCAATTTCACTTCAGAAATAACTACTGGATCCTGCCTGAAGGGAAACGCTTCTGTTTATTCATTCTACTCCTGATATGGAGTCAGAGGTCTTGATTCAGTGCCCATCGAGGCCACTGAGAATGTCCTCTCTTCTGGCAAAGTATTTGATTCATGACTTTGGGAAGGTGGTTCAAATACAGCACAGACACACACACAAAAATGCAATGTTACACTGCATAATTTTATTTGAAAATTAATGTTTTGTATTACAGATTAAGTTAATATACTCCAAGTATTTTGTTTTTAAATAAAATAATTTTCTTAATTACAGTCATCAGTATTTACACAAAGAAAAAACATTTACATAAATATTTTTTCTGTTATTTTTTTTTAACATGTATCACATTGGAGTAAAAATATTCTCCTTGAAGGTTCTATCCAAGTTCTGTGAGATGTTGGCCTCCTTCAAGGCCACCTTAAGTTACAACTCAATGAGTTGACTGAAGAACTGCAGGCTGTTTGCCTGCATTAGGTAGTAGCAAGACTTGAAGACCTCAGGGAACCCCTTCTAAGCCTGTGTCCTATGCTTTAAGGAAGAATGAAAGGGAATCGGTTGAGTACTTTCCATCAAACTTGCCTTTGGCGCAGGACCAGGGCAGCATCCAGCATGTTCTCAGACCTCCGAAGTTTGATCTTTTTTTTTCCATCCAACTGAACTAGGGAAGTTCCAGCCCAAGCTTAGGATCCCATTGTACAGCCACTCACTGTACAATGCACACTCAAGGGAAACCTCTGCTGCCAGAGAGCATAACAGCCACAGCAAACCATGGTGGAAGAATTTTGACTCAGAATGGGACTGGTTGACCCTCCATCATACAGAGCTGCAGCACTGAGTCAGAAGCCAAGTTTGCTGATGCCCAGATATATACTGACCTGTTTCCCTTGGATTGCCTAGCACTAGCAAGTCCCAGAAGGACTTACAAGGAGGTCCCTGCATTTGGCAGAACTGCAGATGGAAAAGGGGGAAGAAGTGCATTACCATCTGTAGTTTATGCATTACTCAGAAGAGGCCTCTGAGGTTAGCTCTGGGCAAACACTTATCCTCAAAGCTCTGTATAGGAACATACATCCCCACTGGATCATGAACAGCCAAAGCTAAATAAGGTTATGTTACTAAGAGACTTGCACCTCCACAGTGGATTGAGGCAGCATGACATACCTATTACTTAGGATATTCAGAGCCTCAACATACAGAACAGGATCTTAATGTGTTTGGACTCTTTCACATAACAAATTGTTTCTAATGGTTTCCTCTGGTTTACAGGCACAGAGCTTTCCATGCAGGTCAGCATACTCACTAGAAGCCGATAGCTCTTTCTTGGAAAGCCAGTGTTAAACTCCTTTCTGCACTGCCACGGAGAGAGAAGAAGGGTTTGAAGCACTGGCGAGCTTCCGGCTCTCCCGACCCATAATCTGAAACGCCATTTACCTTGGTATCTTCAGTGGCAAATTGGAAACTGAATCCAAGTGCATGCCAAATATGTACCAAAAAATGTTCTGTTAATGACAACCGCACCTTGTTGCCACCATGTCTTTGTAATTTTTAAGGACCACATTCTCTTTGTCATCAAAGTAGAGGAGATTGAGGGATTTCAGTTCATCCGGAACACAGCAGGGTGTGCTGACATCTTGAGACAGTTTAAGCGTATGGACTATGGACTGAACAGTGGCATGGTTTGTTGCATTTTGACTTTCCCCCAAGGGGAAAAGACAAGATCCTCTGCAGTAAAATGCATTGTATCCACTTGGGTAAATAATCCATCCTGACCAGCCAATAGCATGGAAGTCAACGTAGAGTTCCCTCCGATGACATGCTGTAACCTGGCTTTTGGTAGAAGATGCTGCTGCAGCCCGAGGTTCCCTCCTCCTGCTTGCATTGTTGTTTTCAATGATCTGAGGTTCATGAGGCACACCTAACAAAGCGTCATTTTCGGCAGGGTTCAGCTCTGGTTCAGAAAGGAAGTTGTGTGTTAATCTTTTTCACAGTAAGTTCATTTATTCTTTAAGTACAGCATTCTGCAAGAAAATCTATTTCAGAAATTTACATCAAAGTCTTCAGAGCAGATTTTAAAATGACAAATTGTGAAAGTACTGGAAGAGGTGTGTATTCAATTGCCATTTCAGAAACTGACAAATCTCTGTTCCTTTTGTGGCCTAAAAGGCCTCAATTCGACAGAAACAAAAGCTTACTGATATACTTAAGTTTATATTCTCTAAACTTCACAGGCCCCTTTCAGGGCTATCTGTGGTCAGAATGTAATTAATGGCCTTTGTCTGGCTACTCCTACATCACACGTGCTGAGAAGTGCTAACAAAGGGTGGAGATCACAGGTGTTTTCTCTCACTGGTGTTCTCCCAGTAACTACCCATACACTTCCAAAATAGTGCTTTCCTGTAAGGGAGTATTTTTGAAAATCTTTTTTTTTTCTCTTCAATTTTCAGCTCTGAAAAAATAAAACTAGGCTTAGAGAACTCTGCTAGAGAATGTAGCTCCATGACAATTGGTTTGCTTTCTTAAGGTATCTTCTGAGAACCCTTGATAAATATTCACGGAGACCTCAAGATTCATAAACACAGGCTGAAAACCACTGACATATAGGCTGCTAGAACAAATCTTTGTAGATGCACTGATCACGAGCAACAGGTAGGTTTACAGAGTTTTCTCATTGAGAAACAGTAATCGGTTTTTTGATTCTGGCATAGTATCACATACAACAGAGGTTGATATTGGTTAAATTGGGATTTAGGATTCCACTACAATAGTTTCCTGTTGAGAACAAAAATGAACAGTCTAGCCTATTTCTTTTTGGTATCCTTTTCACCATCTAGTTCTTAATATTGACACAAGTCCTACCTAGTTTCTTTCTAATGTGCAAATGCAATGATTTACCAAACAGACCCTCCAAACCCAAAACAGAATCTTTTTTTTCCCCTCCTTCCAGCTTTTGCTCCTCGCATTTATCTCAGACTCTAAAACACAGCCTTAGCTGGTTTTACTAGAAGACCAGCAGGAGAGGTAGAACTAGTGTTTTGTAATTTAATGGATGAGGGTGTTGTCTTTGATGGAAAAAAGCCTTTAGTCACAATGCTAATTAGTCAATGAAGTTAAACAGGTGCTTAAAAACCAAGCCAAGGACAGAAAGGTTTAAATTGCTTACCTAACAACCTCTTCTACTCTTAAAAACTGCACTTAATAACTGTACTAACAGTTGCTTTACCAGCATTTTCACAGTTTTCCAGGTCACTGAGTTTTTTCAGCCTAAACCAAAAACTACAATTTTCGTGCAAACTTCACCACACAGGTAAAATAAATAATAATTATGAAAGAGTGAGAACTCCCACCTCTCTACAAACAAAATAAACCAAGTTCCCTCTAGGCTTTGCGTATTTCCTGAAAACACAACTTCTTTGAGTAGAGGTGACTTAGAAGTTATGTCAGCTGAACTACAAGCAAGAACTATCAAAGCAAACTCTGGTCAGTGATAAAGATGAACTTCCACTAGGCTCAACCCTGAGCATAAATACTGAGATGAGGTATACATGAGGCAACAGAAGGTAACAGAAGATAACAGCTCATATCCTAAAATAGAACTGCTGTTGTGTGAACTTACTTGTGGAAGAGGGTACAAAGCTGGAAGACCTTCGTTTATTACTGTTGGTGAAGAGGACAAGGAGAGCATTTCTACTCTCCTGCAAATTGCCCTGGCTCTTCGCAAATGTAACCAGGTTGTGCTCAATTTTATTGCTGAATGCATGTGTTGCAGTTATCAAAAAGCCGTGGTTGGAGTTGCTGTTTCCGACCCACTTGGAAACCTGGTAATGAAAACAAAATGAGAAAATATTGTTTCAATAATCTTACTACTGCATTGTGATTAAGGATCATTTGTATTAAGAAAAGGGAACAGTCTATGGGAGTGTAAGAACATATATTATCATATAAGCGAGGTAACTGTATAGTAAAGGCTGAATTGAGTTAAATATTTAAACCAATAATTCAGCATTTAAAAATACCATATACATTCTCTAAAGATGCATTTATATGAAGATAATTAATTTTAGGGAAATTTACTACTGAATAGATGAGTCTAGGAGTTAAAATTAACATTGAAATAAATCCTCTGACTTTAGCCAGAACCTTATTTTTCCTAGTAATCTTATTAAGAGAATAATATGAACTCTCCAGACTTTTCACACTATTAAAACTCATTTAAATCTTAACACAAACGTGGCATTTGAAGAAATAAACATATTTGAAGAAATCAAGCAAATTTACTTCATCTAATTGTTATAGTTACAGCCTAATAGATAAGGCCAGGCCCCTCTCAAGCAAGGCTATTATGAACTACGATGCAACTTAAACCAATCATTCGAGCATGCTGTTCAATCTGATTATAAAGCTTAGGCAACTAAAATCATGGTCAGAGTACAGATTTAAACCTCAGAAGCTATTTTAAACCTTATTTGTGTTTTTGCTATGGAAAAGCATTCAAATATTGATATAGTTTATGGATATCTACAAAACAAATCTTCAAACTAGCAATTACTGAATTCTTCAGACAAAGTTAAAACAAAAAGCATTCCAACCATGATAAATTTCAGAAACACAATGTTAAAGTACACTGTACTTCTGCTCTACGATAATTTGACAAGGATAAAAAGAGAGAAATTAAAACCTACTCTTACTCCACAATCAATGCCATCTCCTTTGACAGCCTACGGACTAACATGCTTTAATCACACTGACATACTTGGCCTGATGTCTCTCCTATTGACTAGGTTTGGGTTACTCAATTCTCATCATGTCTGTGGTGCTAGCAGCAAATAAACACTTCTTTAATCCAGGCAGCACCATGTGTATTTCAGAGGTAGACAGAGAGAAAGCTTCTCCCACTGCTGCTGTCCTTCCGTTTGAATTGAGCACAGAACCCAGCACTGAGGGCAACGCTGGAGTTACGAGCTGACTGCTGCTGTAGCAGAAGATTTAGAACTAAAAACTGAAGACAGAAATCGCTGCTTACTGTCTGTGTGACGTTGAATACTTCCCAGCCTTCTGTGTACAGAGACAATAATCTTGATGCAATGAGATGTTTTTTTTGCGGCTTACTTCCACCCTCCAAGAGTTCGTACAATTCCACCTTGAAAAGAACAATACAATATTACAGTAAGAGGTGACAGTAATTGTTTTTCCAGCAAAACAAAAAGGATCAAGATTATACACTTTTTTTGTCACATCATACCAAAAAGTTGTTGTTAGGTAGTTCAACAGAAAAACAAGTATCAGTCCATACACCTACTTTGAGATGTGTACAGAGGCAGGACACCGGACTGTTTAAAGCAATTACTAGAATGTTTGACGCTATAGAAGAAGAACCCGACTGTCCCTTGCCTTTCTCTTTGGAACATCTGATACTGTCAAAATCTTCCCTTACTCTGCACCTTTGCCCTCAGGTTTGCAAGAAGTCTGAGTATGCCCTTTGCCAAAGGTACAGATACACTCATTAACAAGAGCCCTCTATAAAACCTTATCTTTCCACGAATCCTATGCTGCTATTAGTAGTAGCAGTATTTTAAGAGACGAGCAGTCAAATTTCCATCTGAATTTCAAAATATCTAACCCCAGAAAAGCATGGTGCAGTTTGAGATAGGTCTGACAAGGGCATCTTTAGGGATAGCTGACTGCCACAGGGACAAAAGGCCAGAACAGTGCCAAGCCAAACCCTGCTGCTACTTCTTCGCATGCTTGAGACAAAGAGCGTATTATTCCACACTGAGGACAATAATCTAATAAAAATAAAGCAGGTTTATGTAGTAAGTGGTTCCGCTCGCCTTTCCTTTCTCGTTTTCTCCCAGTATTATTAACGACAAAACCGCAGTAAACGCGTAATCAGGCGGTCGCCTCCCCACTTACTTTGCAGAAGTGCTGCCCCTCGGACCTGGCCACACGTTTCCTCTTCAGCTTGAAAACTCGGAACTCGGCCTTCAGCATCTGCTCGCCCCTCTCGATGGCGCTGATGTCGAAGTAGAAGCGCTGCTGGTGCAGCCGAACCTCGCAAGACCCTTCCCGAGGCACCCCTCGGGCCACGGCCCCGCCGCCCCCCGGCACCCCCGGCCCGCCCCGGTCCTCGAAGCTGCGCACCACGTCGCCCTCCAGCAGGCCGGGGGCGCGGGTGATGCCGTTGGCGTCGGCCACCTTGTTGAAGAGATCCACCATGAACTGCGGCGGCTTTTTGCGGGGCAGCACGTCGGGGGGCAGCTCCTCGATGTCGAAGACCTCCCGCAGCCGCTGCAGCGCCGCGGCCAGCACCTCGTCCCGCGGGCCGGCGGCCAGGGGCAGGGCGCTCGCCGCCGCCATGCCCAGCAGCCAGGCCAGGCCCAGCCACGGCCGAGGGCCCGCCATAGCCGGCGGACGGGCCCCACGCCTCGCCCGGGCCGTCGAGGCCCCGAACGGCTCCGCGGGGCACGGCCGCGGGGGCGGTAGCGGCGGAGGGCCGCCCGCCCGCAGCGCTGCCTCTCCCCCGCCCTCGGCACGGGCAGCTCGAGCCCGCCCAGCGGCCGCCCCGGGGCGATTTTACCTTGCTGAGGGCTCGCCCTGCGCTGCCGGTGGTGGTTGTGCCGCCTGGGCCATCGCTCCCCTTCCAGGCAGAAAGGAGAGGAAAGGTATGGGGCAGGTGGAGAGGTCTGGCCTTCCCTGCTTAGGCTACGTGGGACGGGAGCACTGGCACTGAGCAAGAATATGGGCCCATGAGGGAAGGAGGTGGTGTCAAAGAGGCTGTAGCTGCACTAATTAGGCTCCCCACCCACTCCCAAATTACCCATTTAAAATAATAGTAATAAAAAGGTACAACCTGGATCATCCAAACAGCTCTGCTACACTCACCTTTTGCTGCTCTGAAGCTCCCGAGCCAGTTAGTGGTGTGGCTTTTCAGCTCCAGACTCCTTCCTGCTGTCACTCCTTCCAGTCTTCAGCGATTGCTGAAGCCAAACGTTTGGAAAAAAATGGATAGTTATTGTTGCTATGCTTTATTTATTTATTTGTTTGTTTGTTTTCTACCTGGAGACCGATTTGCTGGTCCAGTTCACCACATAAAGTGCAGAGGGCTGACAGAGGAAAATGAGAAGCTGCAATGGGTTAATCAGGCCAGTTTAAAGAGCGCTGTTGCTGCACAAAAAGCTACAGCCAACTTTGATCCTCAGAACTCTCCAGTTGTCTTCTATGGTCTGTAGGTATCTCGGCTCATGGGTAACAGCAGTGGTGGTTGAAATACCATTTATTGCAACTACTTGCCTGAGAGCATGGAAAAAAGACTAGTAAGATGCAAGAAATCATCACTAGACAGTTTTTCAGTCATCCTAATAGTTCAGCTTCCACTCCACTGCTTCTTTACATGCTCATCCTCACAAACCCTACCCTGCCCTTGGGCCTCTTCATTTACTCCTAGTATCCTCCCTAGGCATGTACCTCCATTTCTACTCCCGTGGTGCTGCTTCTAGACATTAATGCCTGGAAACGCATAGCTAGGGTTCCCAAACAACCTTAACTCTGCCCTAGAGGCAAAGATTTATGAAAAAATCCTCTCTGTTTAATATAAGCTGGGACCACAAACAATGAAATGCCTCAATCATAGTAGTGCAACTGCAGAAATTCCAGCCTACTGTTAGCCAAAGATAACCCACTGAGTGCTGTGTTCTTTTATTTTCACATTTCTGATTAGGCAAACAACATAATGAAAGCCTCGCTCCCTATTCTTTCGTAAGACTGTATGACTCACCACTTATGTAAGCCTTATAGAGGAGTTGGTCATAGCTCCACTGATGATACTACATACTAGTTTGCAATTAGTGCAAGGCTTCAACCTCCCTATACTGTATCATAAAAATAGTACGTTCTCTCAACTTACATGTTGTGAGCAGTGTGGCTCTGGGAGCCCGGGAAAAGTGGGGAATCTGTAGGGAACTATGATAGATAGTTAACAACATAAAATTATAGGTGGATTCTCTAAAGATTTCAGCATTGGCATTGTTTTTCCTTCTCCCTCTCTCAAGCGACTGGATAAACAGCTTGGAGGGTCTGCAGAGTTCAAAATTGTCTGACTTACAGGCGTAGCTTATGGGTAAGAGCAGTGGGATTTATTATGTGGCCTGTTGTTTCATCTGTGATGACATTACAATTAGTATGGGACGTCAATACTGAAACAGTGTGGTTATCCTGTGTATTGCTGGTGGGCAGAGCAAAGTTTACTTGGAAGTCTTCATTGCATATTTCAGAGCCTTAGCAAATTTGGATTTAAATGTAAGTCCAACCCTGCCATCCAGAAATGAAGAGCTCAGCTCTGAATATACTCCCCTCTCTCCCTTAAGTTACCAGTATTTGTTTAATTTTCATAGCCAGTGGATAGAGCAGCTTGGAAGTTGTATCTTTCTCAGCACAGCCAGCTGCCCGACACTTCTCTCTCTCTAGGTTCTGTAGTTCCTGGTTCAGTGACTCACAATAATTTCTTCTTTCTGGATAAAAAGGGTAATTTTCCATGCCCTGAGCACAGCATAATGCACTGCAGTCTTCCCTGTGGCTTTTTCAGGCAGGGAGCAGGAACACCAAGTTGTTTTACTTGCTTCATAGCAGCTGCCTTAGACCCATTTTGAAAGGAAAAGAGGAATGACCTTTGTGTGAACGGGTTTAGACTCCCCTTTACTTCTGATCTTAGTAGAGGAGCAAAACCAGGGCCACCAACCAAAGTTTAGAATTACTAAAGAAAACTTCATCTTCTCAGTGTCAGCTAAGGAATGGAACTGTACCACATCAGCGATACCGTGTGAAGTAGGAGCGCTGACGTCACCTCAGAGCCTAGAATAGCAGTCCCTTGAGGAATGGATAGATGGAGAGAGCCACTGAGTCAGTAAATGTGCATTCAGCATTTAGCTTGAATGTTGGAACAGGGAAATTATAAATGGACCTAAGTAGCAGAGAGGTTTTGCCATGTATCTAATATATAAATACCTCTCCCAAGGGGGAGAAAAACTCCCAAGTGCAGACTTGCCAGCACATCCTGACTCCAAGGCATGTGTCCTACTCAAGCCCTCCAAAAACTGTACTGTCAGCATTTTGTATGATAGTTTTATGTAAACTACAGTTGCTGAATTCATGATCCAGACAATAAGATGCCATATTACCTTTGTTATTCCAGCTAGGACTTCTTTGTATTCTGCAATCATTGCCTGAACCATTTCCAAAGGATGTGAAAGGTTTCTTGCCTTCCCCTAAAGACTGCATCAATCAGACGAAGCCAATGCAGCGGGCAGTGAAGTATCTCATCCAAAGTCACTCGGCAGTTTATAGCAGTAGAATCCAGATCTCCGTGCTCCTACAAAACCAAACAGATTACGCCACATTTTAAACTATCTCAGTGACTGTGCTACCAAATTTTATTCCTTCCTAGATTTTCCTGATGGTTGAAGTGATTTCTTGGACAATACATCGGGAGTGAGCCAAGTTTGGATAAAGTTTCTACAGGGTCTCTTAACATCTCATCTTTTCACCGTCTTTATGTATCACCTGAGAAAGCACAGCTACAATCAACATGAGAAACTGCATCATGCTAGATAATTGTTGGAACAAAGTGTTACCATTTTGAAAAACATAAGTTGCTGTTTTCTCAAAGACTTGTCAAATTAATTGCATAAATGCTGCTTCCTGTGACAGCTTTCCTTGAAGGACACAACCTGTAACAATAACTTTCACACCGCTTTTTCTACTTGTACGATGCCTGCCTGGGCATTTTTTTTTTCCTCCACTGAGAAAGTGTGACTTTTAAAAAAAAAATCAATAAAAAGATCTCATTCAAAAAGATCTCAGTGTGTAGTATTTTAAAATACATTGGAAAATTCCCTACTTCTTCACCAATGCTGTTATGAGGCTTCCTTGCTTGGTTTCAGTTATACAACGGTATCATGGTGTACTGAACAGATCTTATGTCTGTGCAATCTTAGCAAATGCCAAACGTTCTCCCTCCTAAAGTTTTTTTTTTTTTTCCTTACATACTAATAATGGGGAATTACTGATCCTGGCAGTATTCATTCACCATCAGAGTTAACAGGTAAATAACACACACATCTACCCCGCTTCAACTGCAGACTAACATCAGTATGACCAAGAGTACTTCCTACTTAGCTTTTTATGTTGGAATTACCAAGAATAGGAAACCAAGACATGAAAGTGTCTTCAAATGGCTACCAAAAGTGTTGCCATCAGCTATCTCCACGTTTTTGTTTTTTTTTTTTTAAACATCTCAAATTGTATCTGGAGTTCAGCCAAAAATGGAGCCCATAGCATTATTCTTCCTGAAAACAAACAAAAAAACTTGTGCAACAGACTCTCTTTCCAGGAACACGACTCACCTGTAATTGTCCTTTCCATATAGCAGTATCCATGAGCACACAGAAATTAGAGAAAATTAACAATGACTACTTCAATCATGTACATGCAGCATCTCACTTTACTTCCAAGGATAACATGTATTAGCTGTAGCAGACTCAGTCCTCCACGTGGTGTACCCCTCCGAGAAGAGGCTGAGAGAGCACTAAGTTAAGTATTTAAAAATACTCTTCTCCATTTTTAATTACCATTTCTATCCTATGCATTCAGCATCTTGCTAACCTTTCTTGTTTGGTGGGGCATTAGTTCTTACACCAAGAAAGTTTTGTACAGTCAACCTACTCAACTGTTCAGCAAAAGAATGAAAAAATGAGAATAATTGGTTGAAAGAGTGGTAAGCAAAACATCATAAAAAACACTAGAGCTCACCTCCCTTACAGATACTTATGGCTTGAAATAAGGAGAATAATAAGTTTTAACTTCTGCGGCTGAGATACCAATATGGAACATTTTATCCAGGAAAATGTGTACACAGTCCCCACAACTGCTTATGGAACAATCCAAGTTTTTGCTATTTAGCTTTCTAGCCTTTTATTTATTTTTCCCCTGCTGAGCTGTGTAGTTAGTAAGTCACATTATCTACATTGGCATGACTTGTCATGCATGCAAATGCATGACAATTTTGTACCATGGTGCATAGCGGCTTTCAGTGTCTTCACAGGAAATAAATTTTCAGTAGTTCCTTGTAGTGTAGCTTTTTTTTTTTTTTTTTTTGTTACTGAAGATTAGGCTGTTGCATGCTGAAATGTCTTTCCTTAATAAGATTTAATGATTTCAACTTCATTCCTAAATTAACATCTGTATTTTGATCTTTATCTCCTTTTTGTTGAGGTAAGAAAAATTATAACACAAATAAACTAACAACTACTGACTGCAGCATTGAATACTTGAAAACTGAAAAGGTAGAAGTACAAGCCTTTGAAAATATTACATATTTATAAACTATTTGATGCTAAACACATTGACTACATCGTATTAGTCAGGAACTGCTTCAGATCTTCTGTAAAGATATGAAGGGAATTCATGTTACACAGGTAAATTAAAGAAATAACAACAAAACAGATAAAACATCTATTCTAGAATAAGAGGAGGATTATTCTAAATAACTCTTCTAATGTAAATGTGTCTCAGCTATTCCAGAATGACTTTCACCAAAAAAATCAGTCTGTAGACCTTTAATCTTACACTTTTTTTTTTTTTTTTAATGAATCACTTAAAAATACACATATAATTGAGTGTTATACCAATATTCATTCAGTCTTTTAAATATCCACTAGTACTGGAAAAATCTAGTTGCTAGGATGCATAATTTGAAGTTGTATGAAAAATGGAATTGTACTTAAAGATAATTAGAATCATTTAGTCACAGAGCCACACTGCAGGAAAAGATGTCTCCCCCACTCCATCCTCCCCACAACACAGGAAGACTTCTAGAACAGATTTTTGCTTTTGCTTTTTTTTAATAAGTCCATAAAAGCCAAGGGTTTATAAAAGCACATGCAAGTCCATTTACATCAACAGATCATCAGTAAGAAGTTCCAAACTTTCCTTAGTACAGAAACTATGTCTTTAAGACTGAAAGTAGTAAATAAAACAGGACACCAGAACTGACAACTAAGGTGACAACAGCAGCTTTGTCAGTGGAATTCCTGGATTGTTCCTGGGACATGGATAAGGATGTGTGTGTGTGTGGGGGGAAGGAATGTTACACAAATCCAATTGAAATCCCCTGTAGCTTTGGAGAGAAAAGCAAGACTGGGTTGGTTTTACTCTTTTACTAATGCATTTTAAGTCATATCAACAGATCTACAATTTTCTAAGCATTTTTTGTTTTGTGATTGCAACCTAGATTCTTGGTTTCATCTTTCCCCTGAAAGAAAGAATATAAATAAATACAAATGGAAACAGAAAAAGATGTCAGGAAAAGGTGCAACAGTCCCACTTTCAAATCAGGAAGAAAATCAGGTTCTTCTGCTGTCTGTCCTCTCCAATCCCAATCTGTGAAAAGATAACTAACCAGTTTTTGAAACAGTGAGGGGCCACTTTTCTTACAAATATTCACAGAACCTTTAACACAGAGTAAAAGGAAGAAAAGCCACTGGAAGTATCTTAAAGACCACCTTTCTTTAGCACAAAGGAACCCAATTTGTACTCATGCTTCACCGTTCACCTTTCAATATTTGTACTTGAAATAAACAAGATAATTTCATACTGTACAAAATAAAATAAAGGTAACTCAGGTTTCCCTTTTCTCAATAGTTTAGGGACAGGAAGGACATTAGGCACATTTAACTGTTGCTAGTTTAAATCACACAGTAGTTTAATGTTGCTGCAAAAATGTGTAAGACCATCATTTTGCTCTCATAACCTTTTTTTTTTTTCCCTCAAGATTTCTTCACCTAGCACACCAGCACTCTGAAGACAGACCCAGCATAGTACTTGGGTTTGCCACAAATAATCCACTGTTTCCTTCCTTGGAAAAAAACAGGTATTGACTTAGAGCTTGTCTGACTGGCAGGAAGACCAAGATTTTTCCCTATCTACAGAATAGGTATGACCTGTGACTTCTGTGTATGCTCCTATTATGACTCTGTCTAACCACAAGTGATTACGTGCAGCAAAATACAGTGAAATCGTTCCCTCTCTGACCAATAACATTTCACAATCTTGTACTTTGATGAAGACTAAGTGCTAACAGGGAACTAGAAAATTTTCAGTGTCAATTACAATGAGACCTGCAAACTTTTCATGGGATCTCAATTATCAGTCCACAACCTGTGACAAACACAATAGTTACTGTTACCCCACTGGTAAGAAGTACGGTACCAAGCAACTGCTAACTGTGTACAGGACTGTGACCAAATCAATGATTATGGGGTAAATGAGTTTTCCATAATCTAATCAGTTTTCCATAATTAGCAACTTTCAGTTGTCTCAATATCCTGCCAGACTTTCCATTTTTGTGATTAAACCTTTGTGGCAAAAAAAATTATTTTCCAAGTTAATTAGTGATGTAAGTTACACTCATTTGTTAGATGCTGGCAACAATGAAAGCAGCAACATTAAAAGCAAATTTTCACTAGTAATGAAAGCTTCTTAATGATTTAGATACCTTTGTCAGTACAAGTGAATCTCTCATGCTGACCACTATCTTTATTTATTTATTTAATTTGGATGGTACACTATGTGCCTAATGACTACTCAAGTAACATATAGAAAATTGAGAAAGTAGTTCTTGGTATTTCACAGAAATCAAATAAAAGTCTTATAGCCCACGGCAACATCCATGGTTTTTATTGCAGTAAAATGTCAGTAGGTGTTCTTCATCCCGTTTATATTAAGATTTCTTTTAAAGAAAAGGTGCTGATATTTTGTATTGTTTCACCTATGAGGTAGATGGCACTTTCATATAAATAGCTTAAATCAGAAATGAAGTCAGATCTAAGCCTGCAACGAATGCTGCTTCACTGTCTGCTCAAGTCAATTATTAAATCACAAACATGAAATAATTTCTCATTTCAAGAGACAAACACCAAGTCTCTGAAAGCAGAGTATTGGCCAAGTGCAGATAGGTGCCTTCTCTCGACAGAGGTCAGCGGAATTCTGGCTTCAGTCTCCAGACACCCTCACCGTTAGGGCTCCTATGGAAGGTGCAGAGGTTGCGAAGAAGTTCTCTAAAGACGCAAGACTGTGCCGCAGGCAGTTTGGAGTCAAATTCCTGCAGTATTTCCTGAGTACTAGCCTCACCGTCCACACGGGCCTGGAATGCTATGAAGTTCCGCACATCCACCAGCAATTCATCGTACTCTGTTGAACCTGTGGCTGGAGCGGGTGCTTGATGAAGATTCTCATCTCCCTCACTCTCTGTCCTTTGTGGTAAAATAAGGTGGTTTCTTGCCCTCATCTTAGCTAATAAGGATGAAGACTCCAGTGCACTGGATGACGATTCTCCCGTTTCTGATTTTCCATCAAAGTGTGCACTGGAACTACTACTCTTTACATTTTCTTTCTTTATTGTATCCGCATCCTGCAAATAAACATACAGACTATGGATTTTGAGATACGCTGAATCTGTTGAACAAAATCTGCCTGCCATTTAGACTTAAACAACACACGTGAGCACACAGAAGCTATACATCTGAAATACACAATAAAGAGGCAGTATATTCTCATCTCAGAGCATGCTGCAGTTTGTTGTACCTGATTAGACTTTATCAAGATGCTATACCAAAAAATGAAAAATCACATTCTTGAGAGACTAAAAATTCTAGAAGTATACATAATCATGTGACAAATAGGTATGTGACACACACCTACAGTATAAATCAGATTTGTTGCATGAATCAGAACTTCACATAGATCAGCTATTAAAAGAGAAATACTAGCTTGTGTCTCTTACCTTATTCTTCCTACCAGGTGACGCACAAGTAGAATGCGAAGAAAGCAGCATAGGGTTTCTTTTTTGACCAAACCGACTCCTAAACATGCAAAAGAATTAACTCCATAAACATCCCTCTCAAAATGATTAAGATTCTTTTGCCAAAGCCACCAATTGGGTTTGCATTCTAGGGTTCTCCAGAGTGCTCTGCCAACCTCTCTCTCCTCTACCACGCAACAGGAATGCCTTCTTTGTACTTCAGGATGGACTACTTCCTAACCTAGTAATACGTTATTTTGTCTTTATTAAACATAAAAAATGAAACTCAACATTGATGCATGTTACTACAAATACCAGGTGCAAAAATTTTTTTTTTTTTAAATCTACAGCATTCTAAGGAACTCTTTGATTTTTGGGTAAGCAGTGTGAGAAGTGAACTTACTTTGTTCCTGCTGGTGCACCTGAAAGACCACTTGTGCCTGTCCAGGTTGGCACACCAGAAGCAGCTCCTAAACATCGCTGTCGAGAGACTTTTAAGGCTCTCAGGGCATCCTGGGCCACTCTGTTTGCTTCTGCTTCTACCAGCACATAATCTGCACTGGAAGCTTCCATAATGGCATCATGCTTCATAACACTGTGCACTCCTAGCAAACAGAGTACACAAAAAAAGGTGAAGGAGGACACCTGCTAATTTACACATTAATTTGTAAAATTAAACTTACCATTTAAGTGAAAGCCACAATCACTTTTTTTTTTTTTCATTTTCAGATCGATCATATTCAGCACTTTAGTATAGTCATTTCTAGTAAGAAATCCCCCTTCTATCAGTTGAGCAATCAATTTGACAGCAAACCACTTCTGGTGTGCTGATGAGGTCATTATTCACAAAAGACTTAGCAATTATGTGGGTAAATTGATCATTACTATTGTTATGGACAGGACAGACAGAAGTGAAACTCTTGTCTAAATGAAGGTTGGTTACTCACTTATTTCCAGAAGAACCACTGTATTACTTTCACATTCAAAAGAGTTTCTGGAAGGCTGGCTGTTTGTGCCAAGGTAATTAGTACATTCATAACCTGAGCATTTCGACAATGAACATTTTAACATGTCACTACAGTAACAGAACAGATACAATACATTTTGTATTGTAACTCTAACCACCACAGTAACAGAATGACTCCCTTCCTCATTTGCATAAGCTTTGTATACCTCTGTTTAAATAGTCCGGCACTGTTGAACAGTTACCTGATTTTTTGAAGAGTTTCTCCAAGACATAATCATCATTTTTCTTTGGATCTTCCTCCTTCTCTTCACTGTCATCCTTTCTGTAGCGCTTTTGTTTCACTAGATGAGGAATACGCTCCCCTTCAAACTTGGCATCTTTGTGATGTTTCTTCTTAGACTTATCTTTGTGGCTCTCACATGACAGCACATCCACCCTATGCTTTGTTTTTGAGGTACATTTATAATGATTATTATCCAATTGCCCATCTTCAGTTTTAGCAACCTGCTTTTCCCAAGAGCCAGCTGCACTACATGCAAGGGTAAGATCTCCCTCGATATTTACATTAGCTGTTCCATGTACTTCATCAGTCACCATGCTGTTTAGAGAGCTGGCATTCTCTGAAGACCCTGCATCACCTGGCAATGACTGAGACATACATTTGTCATCTGTTTCCAAGCTTTCCTCCTTGTTTTTATCTGATGAATTTATATTAGTAGCAGCCTGTGCATTATCTTTTGCAAAGCTATTTTGATTAAAGGTTTCCAAGTTTCCTTTGGTTTCCTCACTTGTTTCTATTGCTTTAGAAGAATTTGTCATGTGGCTGGTTGAGTAGGAATTGGATGACTTGCTGTACTTTGGTGAACTGCTTCTTCCAAGATGGAGACCACCTTTCAAAGTGTCACCATCAGATGGCTTTTCATGTTTCCGTTTCAATTGGTATTTTGGGACTTGAACATCTGAACCAGTACCTGAGAGATGAATAAAATTAATATCAATTTATCAAACACTTCAAACATTTTTTTTCTATTAAAGAGATTAGAAAAGAGTGTACCTGCAAAAATTGCACTTGTTTCTGTCCCCTGAGACACATCTGGGCTGCTCAGAGTAAAAGCTCATAAAGATCATTGGATTTGAAAAAGCGCCTCTGCTTAGGGTCTTTCAGCACTCTGTTTGTTAAAAACTGTTTGAAGATTTGTCTAAAAAAAAGAAAAAAAGTACTTTGTGCATGAAACAATGTCTAGCTATGTTTAAGTACTGAATATAGTACTTAAAAAGAAAACTGTATAAGCACTAATGTTACCCTGCAGAATGATTAAGCAGTGGGAAGATGATGTTAGTTTCCAAAAGACAATCTTGAGTTAGTAACTTTCAAACAACCAACTAAATTGTTAAACACGGGGATTTACTGTTTCACAACAATCCCATAACACAACAGGTAACCACCATCTTGAAATGTCCTGTGAGGCATCCATTAACTAAGCAATAAATAACTTCACAGCTAGATTTTTTTTTTTGTCCATTAAAATTGAAAAGCTTGCATATATCACAATGAAACTATCCAAAAGCTCTTTCAGTGAAAAACAATTTCTTGTTAAAATGACATTTTCATAGTTCAGTTGGTTGAAGAAATCAAGAGCAGCAGTGTAGTTCACAGTCTGATGGTGAGGACTGGATGATAGCCAGTGAAAAGAGAAAGCAGAACTGGGGTTGCAAGGAAGAGAAAAAACAGCCCATTTATAGAGGACTGAACAAAACAAATTCTGAGGGGAATTAAGCTGCAAAAAGTCTGCTAGTATTGGTAGATCTACTTTTATGCCATGTTTATACTATGTAACTTTTGATTACAATAAGCATTGTTTTCCTCTACAAAAAAACGCATCCCCAAAAAGGGATGGGAATCACTTCTCAGAAAATGTTTATTATTGTTTTAGCTCTGCTGGCCTTAAACAGGGAAGCTATTTTAAAATCCAACTGGCAAAAACTAAGTTCAAACATAGGTACCAGGTACTGTAGTGCACCCATCTTTTTAGTCTTCCAGAATTAATTGAGCTTCATAGCTTCCTGCAAGGGCGATCACATATTTGCGAGGAGGAAAACAAGGCAAGGGGAAAAGACAACTTGCTTAAAGCATGAAGTCCACTGACTGGTCTGGAAATTAATTTTTTTTCTGACGGCTGTCCTGACCCTTAGAACCCACTTCCTTGATGTGGTCAGTGTTGCTCAAACACGTGTATGCCAGAGGGATGCAAGCCAACCAACAGCGGATGCTTTGTGTCAATGTGGTAAAGCAGAGAAAAAAAATGAACTCAATAAGTGCTGGTACTTCATTATTTAGAGCTTTCCATTCATCTGCATTTTCAAAGAGGATACTCCTGTTCTAAATAGCAATGCCTAGCCAGAGGACTCCCATGTATGTTGTTCATTTGGAATTCATACGAGTGAAGCTAACTACTAAGAAAGCTGAATGGAGAGCAAACAAAAAGATTTAATTGATTCAGAAATGCAAGCACTTTAAGGCTTTAGCTATATTTTGGAATAAATAACAATCATGACTGGCAGTTCTGGAGGTTTAATTCTTGCATTTTGGAACAATTTGGGAATAAAATCAAATTGGCTTGAAGAGTAGCAAACACACATACATACTGCATACATCCTTACATATCCTCTGGATAACAAAAGAATTGTTGATTTCAAATTGCACCTCAGATTCGTCAAGTCTCATGTTCTGAATAAGCAGCTCATTTTTCTCGTCTATGCCTCATACTCTAATTTACAGTGAATTCTAAATTGGTGGGACACAGCTGCCTGAACAGATTTACGAGGAGTGTTTAGCATGTGGGGTCTCGGAGCCAGAGAGGCAGTATCACAGTGTATGTAATATTGAAAGCCTATTTCTCAGCAGAAATTGTAAAGTTTTCCATGACTATCATGACCAACGTTGGGGGTTACATTCCATGTGAGCACATACACAGGTGTTTAACTGTTACACAACCTCAGATTAGCTGCAAACATTTTCTTGAGCACAGGTCTGTATTCAAGGAATCATTTTGACTGACCTGTGGTATATCTTCTCTTCAATAGTACCTGCAGTGAGAAGCCTGTACACGGTCACTTGTTTCTTTTGGCCTATTCTCCAAGCACGTTCCCGAGCCTGAAACCCAAAAGGTTTGGTTACCAGACATTAGCCTCCTAGACAAGTACTCAACAGGGATACCACTGTTTCAAACCTAGTTTGGACATTTAACAAATAGTTCAAAAAGTTAATAGCTGTGGTATTTCTACAGCATTAGGACAACTAATTCAGAAGGAGAGGAAAACAATTTAGAAAGTTTACCTATGTAGAAAGTCAAGAATCCAATTGTACCACGAATTCTATCTGGAATCTCAAAGAATAAATTAGTATCTTAAAATTAGAACTCACGTCTGAGTTCTGAGTATATATCCCAGATATATACTTTATACAAGCTTGTTCCGAAAGAGATCTACTTATATTTCCTTTGAATTTTACTCCTTTTTCTCAACTGAAAGCTTTTACTGAACATTTTGAACCAACCACTAAAACAGACTACTCTAGGTCAGACTGCACACTTGCAGATCTCAGAGTTATGCAGGATTTCCACCAGAAATCATTTTTAACTCTCAAAAAAGTATGTGTAAGCTCCACATACTGTTAAGGGATTTGATAATGCAGAGTCTCATAGCATCATCAAATAAAGAACAATTCCGTTAAGGTGTTGGCTTAAAAGCAGCTTCTCCTAAGGACACAGCTACATATCATTATTTATTGACAAATCCAATTTAAGCAACATTTATTTGTTCTCCTTTTCTTACCCTGCATTGCCACCACAAACAGTCATGCCTGTTCAACAGCTGAACAGTTGTACTCTTCCTTGAGAAACATCTAGTCTGTTTATTTATTTGGGAAAAAAAAATACAAAAACCTCCATTCCATTTCAACTATTTGTTTTGCTAAACTCTGATTATATGAATCGACAATACTGAAGAGTGGTAAGACCTAACAGCATAAAGGGGATGTGGTGGGAACCACTTAAATTGGCTTTGCCACAAGAGCAATCATAATGTGGAGCTGTCCCCTAATTGACCACTGCTGGCAACAGCAACTTAGGGAAGAGCAACATACTGCTTTAACGCTATAGACATCATATCACCTTCAGTTTTATTTCAACTTAGCTAGTAAATGGAATGCAATGGACCAAACTTACCTGTGTGTCTGTACTGGGATTCCAGTCAGGATCATAAATAATAACCCGGTCAGCACCAGTTAAGTTAACTCCAATACCACCAACACGAGTTGTCAGAAGAAAAATAAATATGGATTTGTCCTATAATGCAAGATAGAATTTACTAAAAGAATTACCAAAGCACAAGATCATTTTCATTATTTCCTGGATTCTTTTATTATTATTATTTGCAAAAATCCAAAGGGAGCCAAGAAGAAGAAGTTTCCTCACTTATTTAATATCTCTTTTGACAAATAAAAGTAGTTTGATCTAGATTTCATTTACTGTTGCCCAACAAAAATTCTTTTTTCTTCCTTCAATCCTTTTTCTTCTTCCTTTTTTCTTAGCAGAAAACCCAACTTGTATGAAAAAAAAGATGATACTTTTCCCCTTACACTAAGAAAGTGGTTTCATTTGACCAAACTCCCCGGTTTTGTGTCTCAAACCTGCAGTAGCATGTTTTTTGATCCTAGTGGGTCCCTTGCAACTCAGGATATTATAAATCTATGATTCTAAAAACAGACCAAAAAGGAGTGCCAAGAACTCAAGGTAAGCCTAGGTATTATACCCACTAATTAGCATATGGGATACAACATCTCACCTCATTATATCTTGTTATAAGGGGCTGTCTGGAAGCTATTGTTGTGGTGCCATCCATCCTGAGGTAGGAATAGCTTCTGCCTCTCACAAAGGCTTCAAGGATCTGCAACATCTGTTGTGTTGGGAAAAAAAAAAAGTTAATGAAATCCAGATGTGAAGACTATGCAACTCTCTGATTAAGTCATGAGAATTTCTGTCATGAGAATTAAGTCACAAGAATCACAGTGCCAATCAAATAAACATGAAAAATAACCAACAACTTGTGAATATAAAGTGAGCAGAAAATTCATCAACATATGTAATTGGGGTAAAGAAAAGAATAGTTATTTCATTGCTGAATACAAGACTGGAATGTTTGTACTTGGTGTGGGAAACCATAAGCTGTGGTCTCAAGATAATTTAAATAAGTAAGTGGTGCAGCATTCCAGGGAATCCACAGAACCAAGACAAAATCATGAATATACAGGGAAGATGAATGAAGGTCACTGGCTATGCTACTGGCCCAAAAGATGCAATTCTCGGGATTAGATGTAACAGACTACCAGTTCTATCCTGAAATTGTTCAGAAGGGACAATAAATACATCACCACTGCTTCAGCCTGGTATTATATGGGTACAACTGATAGAAGCTTTGGCCCAATATATTCAATTTGGGCAACACTTGCCACAACACTGTCATTCCAGTGAAGCTTATGAGCTATGGAACTGATCTCCAGTTATTCCAAAGACATTACACTTTTTTTTTTCTCAGTAACATAATATTAATTTTATGAGAAGTACATCAAAAAAAAGAACAACTCTGTTTTTAATTACAAGCCTTGTTGGAAGAAACACACACTTTTTCAGTTTTACTAACACCTAAACTAAAAACAATTAGGTCCTCTTACTTGTCTTGACTGAGTGAAAAACAACACTCTATGACCTTGCTTGTGCCATATTTTCAGCAAAGACTCTACCACTATCATTTTTCCAGAGCGTTTCCAAAATCCAAACTGATCTGCTTCCTCTACTTCAGCATCTGGTACACCCTTCAAAATCCTGGGACCACCAGAGAAGAGGTCAGGGTGGTTGCAAATCTTCCGCAAAGCTACTAATCCTGAGAAAACCTAAAGAATACAGGAGAAAGAATATTTTTATTTCTTGACAAATACTTGTAGCTATGTGAGTTGTGGCTAAGAACAAGAAAAATAATAATGTATTAATCTAATCATCATCAAGAAGAGTGTTTTTAATAGGGGTTTGCTCTTTAGAGAGACCAATGGATGCCAACACTTGTATCATGGAACTTCTTGGGAAAAAGCAGTACAAGAGAAGGTCAATGAAAATATATAACAGTGAACCTATTCTGATGACAAGGTTAAGTGTATTCTGCAACAATTTCCACATTAGCAGAAGCAGTCCCTAGCTGCAGCTCATGGTCAGACTATTCCTATTCAAAAAAAAAAAAAAATCTATCAAGTTTGTTCTATTAAAGGAACATATTAAAATTCTTACTAGGAAGCATACCCACCGGAATGCATGGTAACAAAGAACAGATGAGTGAACACATTTAAACAAACACATGATGTTGAAAACCATCACTTTTGATGCCATGTTAGAAGAGTTCTATTCAGTTATTTATTCAATAATATTACAAGTGTTATTAATTCATCTGATATAATGGGCACTCATAAAAAAAAAAGGGTTGAAAGAATCAATCTTCCATCACTAAAAATTGGATGAGCCAGCACATAATCTATGGTCTACCTGTACAACAGTGGGGTTTTGTTTTTTCAGCTGGGATTCACAGGTGACATCACAGAACATCCAACAAAAGCACTGACATTCACTGTACAAAATTTTCAAATCTCTAGAAAATACGAGAGCCTATTTTGTAACACCTTAGCAAATTTCTGCAGATAGTCTTGTACAAGCTGCCTCTTGAAGATCAAGCTCCTTAAAATAATTTTCATTGTGATAACTGAAATTGCTATCCACTCAATGAAACTTGTCCCCTGTACCATTGCAAGATCTAGAAAAAGAAGTCAAAAAAAGGGTCAGGTAAATATCTGCTTTGTTTGGCACTGCAATATACATGGCTGTAATGACCATGCAACTAGCTGGAGCCACTGAGTATGAGGGGAGAAAAGATTTCACAGCTCACAAGACAAGGAAATGTAGTAAATAATGCATTATAACAACAACAAAATATTCCTATTACAAAAAAATAGATCTGTGCCCTACAGCTAAAATGCGAGTGAAAAGTGTCCACTGCATGTATACAAATGTCAAACGGACCAAATGTGTGAAATGTAAGAGTAACAAGGAATAGCAGACCTTTTACACAGGCAACAGCAGGCATTTGAAACTATATTTCTATTACTGCTGTCATCCTTGCCACAGCAATTTCAACACCTACATTGTGAGGATTGAGTCAAACTATGTTGAAGCGACTATGAAGACAATAACAAGGATGCTTACTATTTGCTCTGGTATATACTAAGACTGAAATCATCACCTGTTGCATCAAGAAGTTACCATAGCTGTTGTGTACTTTCAGGGCAAATTACTCTTCCTTTGCTTTGCATTTGCAATTGGATGAAAGCATGCATACAGTTAACTAGTGCAGGTCATCTAACAAGCTGTAATTTGTTCCCAGGACCACAAACATATCCTGAAGCCCATTCCACTCCTACTTTTATCTGGTCATGCCATTACATAGGAACCACTAACTCTATGTATTCCATGAAACAGTTCAAAGAAAAAAAGCAAACATCCACAAAAGCAGAACTGAGATGTGTTTTCCTTTCTGTTCAGAATCCAGCTAAAAAAATGTGGAAGTCAATCCATGACTTAATCCATCAACCTCTACCTGTCAACAACCTTAATCAATACCAACCTGCATGTCTCCATTGAGAATCTGGTAGACTTCTTTAGAGTCAATGAAATTTTGATAGACTTGACGCTGCTCATCTGTCAAACGACAAAAGAGGACCTACCAAAACAAAACAAACAAACAGCTCAAGCCCAACCTGTAAACTCCAGACTGAGCAAGTTTTAAAGTTTTACAATGCTACAAATAAACCTCACAGAAACATCTAACATACTGAAATACTGAATTAACAGATAATGTATAGACAACACTGGAAATAAACATTTGTTAGAATTTTAGAGAATGAATACAAACACTGAGATGGGTTTCATCATATTTTCTGTGCCACTTCCCAGTTGTTTTTTCCTCTCAAATGTTAGTTTTGGAGGAGCTGCCATTTTTCAGCTTTAATGAGGTAACTGTGCAGTGCTGACATTCTCTCAAAGCTACTTTTATAGGAAACACTTCTCACGGTGCCTTACAAATTTGTCCCTTACAAATTGCAAATTCTTAGAACTTCCTGTGAAAACAACAGGTTAGTACATGTAAACTGTACTGTCACTAGCATTTGAGTGTGAGCTTATAATGATTTTTCAGGTGGTTTGATAAGTTAAAATGGAAAAAAAATCACATATTCACATCCTGAAAGGCACACAATATTATGCTTTATGTCAAACTTACATAGGGCTCTGTGACTGACAAGAACAAAAACATAATTTGTTTGATCTGCTTATGATTGCATTCTTAACAGTAGCCCAGACTCTTTAAAGTATATGGAAATTCAAAATTTGGTTATCTACAGTTAAAATAGCATTTCAACTGTTATTAGCACGAATTATTGACAAACGTTCTTGAGAGACTGGATTTGGGGGAGGAAGAGGGCTCAGATTTAATAGTAATGATAAGCAAACCTGTTCATTTTTATCTGGAAGCGAAAGGCTCATTTTAACATCAGCCTTCATTCTTCTCAGCAAGTATGGGTTTATGGTGTCCCGTAACACACATGCACATTTGTATGCAGTTTTTACCTGAAAAAGGAAGAAAAAGCAAAAACTACTTTGGTTCTTGATATTAATTTTAGCAAAAAGAAAATTCAATAATTAGTAATAGGAAAGTCCTCATAAAATGAGATGCTTTATGATTTATGCAGACCTACAGTTATTTACTCAATACAACATGAATTGCAATAAATTCATGATAGCAACAACAACACTTAATAAATAACTCTTTCTCAGATACCACTCATTTATCTTTAGTGAGTTAGTGGAATCTGAGACCAAAAATAAGATTTCTTTTAAAAACCGACCTGAGTATAAACTTGCACAGAACCAAAAACCCACATGAATAAATGCTAATACATACCAAAGATCAAAAAAAAAAAAAAAAAAAGGCCTGAAGCAATGGTGGTTACTAGACAATAAGTGAAGATTAGTGTCCGCTTGAGACTATTAAAAAAAATCGGTACAAGAAAATCCCCATGATCACAGAAACTAAAGGTCACTCTGGCCTCAAATGGAGCATATGGTTCTATAATGGGTAATGGATGTGTGAGATGGGTATTAACTGTACGTAATGGCTAAAAATACCTTAATTTCTCTTAAAGCAAAACAAAGAATACAATAAATTATTGATATGTAAAAAAAAACAAATTAGCTGTCCAATTTTAAATTACTAAGCTTCGGACAAGGGAGGCACTTAAGCTCAAAGAAAAAACTTTAGAAATGCATATGTGCAAAACATTAAAAATAATATTTAATAGAAAGCAAATTTGTTAGCATTTATATACAACTTTAGTCTACAGATTACTATATGATTTATCTATTAGGCAGCTTGAAATGTGTTTATGAAGTTATACAGAACCGTAAGTGCAAATATTAATAGGAACATTTATTCAGAAGATATTCCAAAAAATTTTTGTTTTCAAATTAGTTTATATACTTTCAGACTTCTGATACCTATTTTTTTTTTAAAAAATGAAAATAGCTTTCTGTTTTAAGCATTCCTCAATAGCATCTGAAACAATTTGCTGAAGCTTGAAATCAAGGAGGAAAGTTCTATTTAAATATATCAAAATATGAGATTAGTCCTCCACTCCCCCAGCTTGCATAACTTTACTTTATATCAGAGAGTACTTATATTTTTTTCAACTTTCTTGACAAGAAACAATTGTGTATATGCTACGCCTTTCTACAGAAGAAATGGTCTCATTTAGTTGAATATTTTTTTTCACATACGCATAAGTAAAACATATACATGTGACTCTACTGAAAAAGTGTCTAGAATGTAAATCATGAGGTACATTCAAAAGTCAGTTTCTTAACAACATAACAATTTTTCTACTGAACTGATATATTTGATGCACTTACTTGCACAGGAGAGGCATTGGAGTATCCTCCCATGGTTATTGGAACAGAAAATTGCTCCATGAACACAGGTAGCGTTCCCAGTTTCCCTGGGAATACAAAGTCAAAGAGGGACCAGAGCTCCTTTAGGTTATTTTGCATAGGAGAACCAGACAAGATGATCCGATGGGGTGTGCGGAACTAGTAATTAAAACAAAGCAAAATTAAAACAAAGACAGAAGTAAGTCATTTTCATGGCTTATGGTATAACGTGATTCCTGCTTCAGAGGATTTTCAATTCTACCACCAATGAATTCTCATGTTATAATATATGGCTCCACGCTACTGAAATAAACAACCTTCTGTAATATATTGCCCACAAACTGTTAGCAGAAAATAAAGACTAACATTAATTTAACATTTGTTCGTAATGGTAAATTCCTACTCCATTTAACATTTCTGATATTTTTCTCTATAAATCTCTATAAATGAAGTAAACTCATTTAAAATATTAAGTAAATTAAATAGTCAAATATAGAACATTGAGATTTATGCTTTATTCTTACTTAATGGTCAAATGTGTGCTTTTATGATAACTTAATAAGGCTATTAGATCTTGGCCCTCCTCCCCGCCACACTGAAAAACTTTCACCTGTTTTTGATAAAGTACCTGCTTGCACGCAAGTGTTACTGCAGCATTTGGATTTCGGATTTTGTGACCCTCATCCAAAATCACATAATGCCAGTCATAGCTGTGGATGTTATCCTGCATCAGTCGAATGTATGAATAAGAGGTAATTAAAATTCCATGGCATGAAGCAATTTCACGAATTAGTTTCACCTAAAAGCAAAAAGTGCATGCTGTCAGTAACAGAGCAAGACTGAAAATTCAGACTTGCAGAAGTACAGGTTTGCTGTCCAAGGTATGCTTAAAAAGTTTTGAAAGAGCAGATAATCTGTTTCGTAGAGAAAATCACTGTAAAATAAACTGATCATAGGACTCTCAACCTATCTATAAAAGAATGAAGCACCTGAATATTGTGGTATAACAGATCAGAATTTGACCTGAAGCCTGGTAAGAAGGAATCAGTATTTTTTTTTCCAAAGGCAGCATATGAAACTCAAACATGAAATTTGATCAAAGTAACTAGTTTCTCCAAGTTTTCCTATACTCGCATCACAAATCTACCTTTGTGTACTGCATCCAAGATATAATAGAACGCTAGAAATAAAGTGAAAAACAAAAACAATCACAAAAAAATATTTGGTTAATCCTAAATTCTGTCCTACCCCTTTCATTAATAGAATCAATAATTTCTTATTTAACCACCAAATTGCATGCTTCTCCTGTAAGCTATAGCCTTTCCCCATGTCTTTAACTAGCCTTCTTAGCTGTAAATTACCTAGGGCAGGAGCAGTCTACATCGCCTTCCTTGAATACTTTCACATCATCCACAGTATTCGAGAACTGCATCTTTCCTGCATTTGTCCTCAACATATAAATCTAATAGAAAAGTGATATTATCTTCTGCTATACAGGAAGGGAAAGAGCATGGACCAATTTTTATTTATTTATTTGGATGGATTTGGTTATTTGGTTATTTCGATCAAGGTGCTTAACTGCTACAGAAATCAACTGGAATTAGGTGCTTAAGCATCTTTGCATATCAGGACATAAATGAGGTCACTGAAGCTTACATAGGGAAGGGAAAACAAAACCAAATTTCCTTTTTCCCAGAGGGGCATCCTAACTATGAAGATAATCTTTCTTTCTGCTATATTGTGTTTACACAGCAAGCAGGAAAATAGGACTGTCGTTAGCTGCTACTGCATTGCCAATAAAAAATAAAAGCATCAATCCCATATGTGTGAAAGATATATAAACTGGTAACCACCAATTCTAACCTTTTGTTTTAGATTACTCTCAAAATAGTCAAGCTGCACTCAGAATTAATCCCTGCTTTTAGTCAGAGGATGTCAAAACTACCTTAAAATCTGTGGAAGCTCAAGCCCATTCCGTATTTACAGTTTCATGAATTTCATACCCTATTTTACACATGAATTCACTGCTAGAGTACATTGACTAGTTATTCAGTAGTTTTCCAAGAGCTGCACGTATTAGTCCATGACATAGGACCTGAGCAAAATGTGGCAAAATGAATGGGAGTTTTATCACTGATTTAATGTACACTGTATCAGCATGCAGGGGCAAAAGCAGAAGATGATGAGCTGGGGAACAATTCTGTATTAAACAAGCATAGTGAGTGTAAAAAAAAAATATATATATATATATATATTTAAAGTAGAACCACTGCAGAATTTGCTAAAGGAAAGAAAGACAACAATGAAAAAATCACATTCCTAAAATATTTGCATATTCAAAAACATTAAGAACACATTAGAAGTGCTTTAAATTAAAAAAAAACTATTTCTGAAAGAATCATATGGTGTTAAGAGTACATGATCTCGTAAAATTTCTTACTATGACTTCTTGCTCAGAGACATAACCCAAGATTCAAAATGTTTTTCTGCATTTAACTGTGCAAAAACTTTTACTTTCTGATTATCATCTCCCGGTAAAAACATAACACATCATCTAATGTCAATGCTGTGATTCTCAAGAGGATATGCAATCTTTACAACAAAACGTATTACAGACATAGCAGGAGTTCTAGGCAGGTGTGAACATCCAAACCTTAATTCGAGCTGGTGCATTGCCCACAGTCTGCAACAGTGTCCTGGAGCCTCGGCAATGGCCTATCATAGAATATTGTAGGCATCTCTACCCAAACACTTAAGACAAATCATCTCGGGCGATTTCAAATTAAAAGCTTGTAAAATATGTAACCTCTCCTAGTTTTTGCAATTAATAGGGTATGTCTGCAATTAGCCTGACTTACAGAATGCTACACTGTTGTCATTAAAAGATGTTTTGTGAAAGTGCTGCTGTTATTATGGAGGCTCAAGAGACCAATCCCTCCTAGAGGGCAAGCAGTGGACTAGCAGAAAACAACAGCCATAAATCACGCTGTCAGGTAGCAGAAAGAACAGAAGTGAAACGCAGGCACATGAAGGCCATTCACTGTAAACACACCACAGCAGAATCCTAGTCAGGATTTACTGAACCTGTAATTAATTAAAGTTTCCTTCAAGCTAAATTTTTAATAAACAAGGATTTGTGCTGACAATGAAGAAATACAACACCACAATTTTAACAACTCACACTACAACACCTATTAACTATCATTTTATTGTACTAGAGACTTTGTTAGAGGGTGCTTCAGCTTTTGTTGCAGTTATTGGAATAATTACAGATCTTTTAAAATATGATAATGGATTTAATGTTGGACACGCTGTTTAATACCATGTCACTTCAGAATTTGCACTATTTTATGATGTAGTCTTTAATTCACAATTACCATTTGTTTAGATTCAGAAATTTTATTTTATTATTATTTTTCTCTCTTAGGAATACACTTCAATGAAATATTTCAGGGCATACGCTGTTAAACTAAAAAAAAAAAAAGTTCAGATTAGAGACAAATCCTACTAATGACAAAAGAACATAGCTGTTGTTGAGCTTTGAAATTCTGACCTCCGGTCTTTAAAAAGAAGACCTAGTGTTCCTAATGAACACGGGAACAAGCAAATGAATGGAATTAGGCTGATCTTACGGTTTTGTTCAGCACAATAGTTTAGGCCTTTGCAATTTACAGACAGTATTTTCACCTAACATTGTAGTCATTACATAGATTGTGTTGCCCCTTCTTCACTGGGACACACGCAACATACAAAGGCTAAAAGATTTTCAGCAAGTACCATTTCTAAAGGCTAAAAAATTTCAGTGATGTTTTCTACAGACAAGCCTTTAAGCAAACCTTTTCTTCCTGTTGATTACCTTGCTGTAGATACAAACCCACAACTGTTAATGCATAGAGAAATAATATTTATCTTCTTAGCAGCTAAAGTAGTCCTTTTAAAAAAATACTTAAGGGAACCTGTACTCGTTATGCGTTATAATGGTAATATTCTTAAATAGAAACATGCACGTAAGACTGAACTTAAAGAACTTAACTAACAATAGCCATGAAATTCTCTAAACTTTCAGATGCCTTTAAGGCACATGTGAACTCACCAAGATGATACCTACCTGGTCACTTACACAACTATATATAATTTGTCAATCAAAAATGCATTGTTCAGCAGCCTTTTCACTATCTCATAACCAACCATTAAGTCCAGAGATCCATAAATTCAACCTATAAAACCTCTTTACTATTTCCCCGCCCCCAACAAAACAATCTAAATGGCACCACGAAGAAGCTTCACAAGAACACATTACAATGTTTAATAATGTAAATGTTGCAATAAAAAGAGCTAGAGCACTTACTACATATTTAGGAGGAATGTTATTTGTTGTGGCATAATAAAAAGTTTATCCAAGTTTGATCTGTAACACAGAAAGAGTCTTTGGCTAAAATAAAGGTTCTATATCCAGTCATGCCAAGAACTGTAATCTCTTGAGTTTATTTTCTTTGCATGTAGATTATGTACTCTACTGTGAGGGCAGAAGGCTTAAAATCTACAGTGTGCAAAGTCATCTTTAAACAGATGGCTCCATAGGTGCAAGCATCATGAAGAGACAATTGCTTTTGAGGGCTGCATTTTGTCCAGCATTTGGCTAGAATAAATAAGTAGTTAAGGCTTTACAGATTGAATCTGATTACCACCAGAAAGAATAATTAACCACAATGATACTTGTTCTAAAGATCAAGAAATTAAAAATTCAGCCTTGATCTTAGCAATGCAGCCACCTCCCACATTTGAGATGTTAAGCCAAGATAACTGAAGTTCCTGTTGTCTTCGTGTAAATCCAAGAAGCTGGATTTACTTCTTTATTTTCTCACATTCTTAGAGGCGTCAGAGCACTTGGTATTTGCAAGTCACTTTTAAGCTACGTCAGGTTTGAGTGTAAACTACTGCGAGAGGTTAATAGTATAAAACATCACCAAAAGACTCAGCCACAATTGCTGTACCATACTCAAACTGAAAGCTGACTTCATGGTGGAGGACTACTACTTCAGTTTGATTCTTCTCTCCACTTTAAACTTACACACATTAATCATCACAGAAGAACCAAACGATCTTCTGTGACCACAAGCAGAAAAAAATAAAATAAAATCAAGTGTTACATTTCTTCCAGATGGCCTCAAGCTATCTCTGAAGACTACTACTAGGATGGGAAAGTATTTGCAGCAAGGAGGGTGTCAGTCTCTTTTCTCAGTGACAAGTGACAGGACATGATGAAATGGTCTCAAGTTGCACCAGGAAGGTTTAGACTGAATATTAGGAAGAATTTCTTCATGGCAAGGGTGGTCAAGCATTGGAACAGGATGCCCAGGGAATTATTCCTGGAGGTATTTAAGAGACACGTGGATGTGACAGTAAGAGATATGATTTAGCGAGGGGACTCAGTAGATCAGGGTGATGGTTGGACTTGAAGGTCCAACCTTCAACCTGAAGGTCTTGATCTTGAAGGTCTTTTCCGACATAGATGATTTAATGATCCTATTTTTTTAATTTACTTTAGACATAAGCCTTGCCTCTTTTGATTAAGAAATAACTGAATAAATGAGCATGAGGTGATGACCACATTAGCAGTGACTCTCGTTTAAAGCATCCTGTTGCAGTTGTCAAAAGGGCAGGATAAGAGAACTGAACCTATCTAAGGTGATCGTATGGTATCCAAATTCTTTAAGTTACTGAGTAGGTATTTTTAGGAGCACAATGGGGAGGTAAAGTTACGAAAACCTGACTATTCCCACAGATGGAAAAAATTAGATTCAGTTTGTCAAGTTCTTTAATTGACAAATACCCCCAAAATACATGCACACTAATTTTATTTAGGAAGATGTGCAAGCATGTTATTGAGGTCAACAGACTTTTAGGGCTTGAAGACATACCAAGTTAATTGAACATCAGGAAGCTATTAGCACATTAGAGTGTGCTATTCCTTTTTTGCCATGCACTGTAACTGCATCGATTACCTCACAATATGTTTAATCAAGTGCAATTAAGCACCGTATCATTTTAATGTTATTACAAGAAATTCAATAAACATTTAAAGAGAAATTAAAAAAATGCTTTGCTGAATCCTGCAAATCCTGTTAAGTACCTGAAATATGAGGCCAAGAGAAAAAAATAAAAAGCTTTCCTTGTTTTTCTTCAAGCAAGGTACCAAGGGTTGAAAATCCTGACTTGTCTGAAGCTTCAACTTCAGAAATGGAATAAGAACATGTATATAAAGACATTGGCCAATAGAATTAAAAGCCAGAAAAGGCACAGCTTGAGGAAAATAAAACCAATAGAGTAACATTATCATTAAAGGAGACTAGGTGATATGAACTGACACATTGGTCAACTGAAGAGAAATTAGTTTGCCTGTGCAAACAGAAAGTATTAAATATTTATCAATATCACGAATGTGCAAGGAAAGAATTCACCAATACTAGAAGCATATATGTATGCTAATAGGTTCCTACATTGATCAGCTGCAGCAAAAGCAACTGATAATACTGCAAACTGCTTCATAATTATAATGTGGACATTAGGAATAGATGGATCATGCCTTTGAGTGACAGAGAGACATACTGAAGAGAAACTTCATGGAAATTTACAGGGAAGCTTTGCAAACTAACCAATAGTATAGGGGGCTCTCCACAATGAATTCAGAGAATTGAGGATACATAGCATCTTTCTGGTTTAAGTATCTAAACTACAGATTGCATCCAATTATTTTATTTATTTATTTACAGAATAAATGGGCTTAAATTTTCACTGCACTGTAGAGGCGGCTAGCAGAAACTACATGCTTTTAAATAACCAGTAGGCAAGCACAGCCTTATGGAAATTGAGATAAAGCAGTAAAGTTCTCATTAAACTCAAGAAGTCTTCTGAAGCTTTTCTGTTCTTTCAGAGAGGCTCTCTCAGTTATCAACTCTACTGTTGATATGTCTACCTTCAGCAGAAAGACTTAAAACGTTCTCACACCAAATCATGTACGGCAGTTACTAGTACATGAGCACCACTGTAAAAGTAGATTAGGTATCATACTATGTTGGCTACTATAAATGGATAGACTTTTAAAGGAAAATAATATGTTAAAACAATTATGCACTTCAATTCCACAAAAAGCTGAGCTATGTCTAACCCTGCAGGGGCCCCATAGCAAGCTTGAACTACTTGCAATCTGGTTTACAAGCAGTCTAGTCATGGCAGCCTGGATTTCAGCACAAGCAAAGTGCTCTGAACAACAAACCTGTTACGTTTAACTTGTTCAAGTAACGTTATTTTGTATTATAATATAATTGTACTCCAGGAACGACAATTCCCGTTTTGTCCTGTTTCCTAACAAATCTATACAAGGCAGTGAATTTTGTAACTTTTTAAAACAATCAGAGGGAGATCACAAGCTTGCACAGAAACATTCAGGAACAGAGGATACTCTTTTTTTTTTTTTTTGGCTAGCACATAAAAATACAAGCTTCTGGAATTACAAAATGTATGTCAATTATTACCTTTTTGTTGGTGTAAGAACCAGTTTCATGGAGAATGGCAACCCTAAATGGAGGCCACCAAGTGTGGAATTCTTTTACCCACTGATGCATCACAGTAGCTGGACAAACAATGACTGTTGGACCCAATCCCTGGTACCTAAAAGCACACAAGCAAAAACCAAACCTTCAACATGAAATAAATACCCTATGTTAAAATAATCTGACACACTTGATTATTCAAGTGGAATACAAGAGCTACGGAAATTAACTGGCACTCTTTTTCTATAATCTTTTTCAGAGGTAGATAACAAGGAAAAAGCTAGAACAGCCTATCTATTGAATGCAGTGAGCAGTTAATGGATAAAATCTATCAACATAAACACAGAAACAGAAAAGCTCCAAACAATAAGGCATAAGGGAACTTCATACTGCATCCCGTGGTAATACAAATCATGTTTTGGTGACTATGTTTCTTTAAGAGAAAAAGAAATTATTAACAACCATTTTATTACTTCTACACCAAAAAAAAAGTGCACATATGGTCTCACATGTGTTTTGCTTCATGGTGATAATATACTATACTATTATCATCACAATTTACAGATCACAAGATAATACAAGGACTATAAAGAAACAGAATACAACATCCAAATAAGTTGAGGTCAGAGCTGGGCTAAAACCATCTCATCCATTTCCTGCTCATACTCAGACGACTGTTTCTCAGATTCACTGAGGAAATGTCTGAAATAAAGTCTTTCTGTATATAAATTTCAGAGACATTTTTACGATTAAAAAGAGGACAAAATCTCTTGCATGACAGCCAAACAAGAAATATTACCATCAGGAACAAATACCAACAACCATGCAGGAAGTATACTAGAGCAGGAACAAAAATACGAGCTTGGTTATTTTTCAAAAATACTTGCTGCTTGAAAACTAGAACAAAATTACTTTGGAAACAAAGGCAATAGCTACAATTACCACATCCTGGTCTGTGTCTTCATATGATACAAAATAGTCACGAGCCAACTATGCACTATTCAAGTGGTAGTAAACAAGCATTTCAAACGATCACAGCTTAAATTAAAGATCACGTACACACAGCAATAAAGAAAAAAATCCCAAACACCTGCAATGCTCTGCTTTAAAAAACAAAACAAAACTGTTAGCACCTTCAGAAACTGCTGACATTTAGAAATAATCTCGATTATTAAAAGCTTATACATGCGCAGGACAACCTGGATGTCGTTCATCTCTCTAATCATCAAAAAAAGTATTATATAAAAGCTTTCCAAAGTCTAATTAAAGATAAGAACTCCCAGCAATCCAAGGGGAGGTTAAAAGTTGGAAACGCAAAAAATACTCAAATCTTCTTCTGTTGCTTCTAATTTATAAAAGCCAAATTCATAGCTAGTATTCTTTATTAGCTCTTATTTAACTGGATTTACCTAAAGTTGCACATAAGATTTACTCCTGTAACTTACTACCAAGAAAAAGAAAGTTGTAAACCTAGTGTGTTTACAAGTACTCAAAGAACAGGCAACATGAGCAAAAAAATAGTAATAAAAAAAATCAGGGGCAACAGACTTTTATTTGTATCAGTATTGTGGAAATTAATCTCTCTGTCACTCATAGTACATATCAAGCCTTAATGTTTATATATCTCAGTATCTTGAAGAGCACATATGAGTAAGCAATCCATGTCTAAACTTTATGGCAGAGTTTCTCATCTGATCTCTCATATAAATGAAAGAGGGTCTGTAGTGAAGGGCGATCTCTTCATTAGACACAGTAATGTACCTGGAAAAAAGCACACAAGCTCATGGACCCATAAGCTGTTCATCAGGTTTCAGCAACAGATTTCAATCTAAATACAGCTAGAAATGGGTTATGCGAAGCTTGCTGGTGTTTTGTTCTTCTTGTGAACAGACCATTGGTGTGAAAGCCCCCTTGCTTCTTGCACCTACCTCAACTTGTTCAGTAGAAGACATTTCCCTCTATAAATCTCAGAATCAGAATCAGTTTACAAAAAGAAATTTCTACTCCTTTATTTTGAAGGATATTTCTGCAGAAAATTTCATGAATAAAAAATATAGCCATGTATTTCGAATGTTCCAAAATGGCCCTATTGTCTTAATAGCCAAGTGCTACCAAATACGACAATCTTTGCTCTTCAGCACAGTAATGACACTAAGACTGTCTCCATTTTACAGAATGAGAGCTGAGGCTGAGAGAAACTACAGGAAAAGCTGCAGTGCCAGATCCATACAGCAGTACACTAGCTCCCTCTACACATCAAGGCAATGAGGTATCAAGTCCCTTGGACATGTTAACAACACAACTATGCCCACTCTTAACAAAGCCTGCTTCTCAACCACGCTGACCAGGAGGTCTTCTGCTTACTAGACTACACAACTGTCAGACAGAAGCTAACCAGCTACTGTTAGTACTTTCCTAGTTCAGAGTGCAGCTGTGGAAATTACTTGAACATGCAAAGACCAAATTGTTTAGACACACAGGCAAAATGAGAATAAAAAGTTTCATAATAATAATAAAAAAAGCTTGTTTTCTCCCATGGAGTTACTCTGGTGGTGGACTTGCTAGTTAGATGCACCAGAAAGAACAGAATGCATGCTTTCATGTGCAGGAAGAACATTGCAACGTAGGTGTTTGATTATATTTTGGCCTCTTCAAAGATTGATTGTAGTCTCACTGCACTGTCCTAGTGACTCTAACTGTGTAACCATGTCGAGAGGTGTTCCTGAAGGAATTTTATCAACCCAGTGGGCCTCCAACTACGGCAGGTAATATACCTGCACAAAGTCATCTGTAGAGCAGCATCCTTAAAACAGGCAGTCACATCAAAGTAAATCAACTGGCTTGGCGATGGAGTACAGCATGGCAGTTTTGTATAGAAAGGCTACAATTGAAAGCAAATGGAGAATACAATTCTTCCAAAAGACAGTAATGTTTTCTCTTTAAAGCATTATTTTACAATTCAAGTACATGCTGAACATAATCTGAATGTCCCTCTATATATATAGTTAACATTTTTGTTCAGTATAGTACTGCAATATTTGCTTAATTGCATGTCGTAATTCACATCAGATAAAGAGCCACCAAAACTAGAAAATTCAAGTATTATTCATGCATGCATTTGTAAATCCAAGAATGCCAACAAGTATCCTTTCCGGTAATTTCACCTATAAAAAAGAATTTCATAGTATTGTTCAATAATAAAAAAAGAATATGATAGCTTTTGTAAGCCAGTCACTTG
Source organism: Cygnus olor (assembly GCF_009769625.2). Lineage (NCBI taxonomy): Eukaryota > Metazoa > Chordata > Aves > Anseriformes > Anatidae > Cygnus > Cygnus olor. The sequence continues at coordinate 19,584,325 of NC_049175.1, forward strand.
AATATAGTTTTGAAAACAACAAAGATGGAAATTCCTCTGTGTAAGTTACAGTTTTTATTACTACTACTATTTTTCTGGCATAGATAATTCCCTGCCGATCAGAAACTCCAACTTTCATCGCAAATCAGCTTGCTGCTTCCTGTAAAGCATTCACCTGGTGTCTTGCCAGAACAAATATTTTAATGTAAAATTTAATAAATGAAACTAAAGGTATTACATCTAATTTAAAATTCCATATTGTGTAAACTATTGATATTAATGTAATTGAGTTTGTAAACAATCCATTTGTGGAAGCTAACCTTAGACACTGTATTGACCCAAAATATCTAGTGCGGCTCATCTGCAAAATGAAGCATCAATGCCTGGAATTCATTAAAAGTGTTACATGTTTAATTTTTCCTGCCCTACAGCTCCATTGTCTCGTAAAATTTTTCCTTTGATGTCCCCCACTAAAAGAATTAAAGGAATATTGTAATTGAAATGTCATTAATAATTCACAGGACCCTCCTCCACCAGCAATACATCTGATGAAATATTAATTGAGCTCCACAGACTGACAGTCTGCAGAGGAGCACTTGCCTGTAATTTGAACCACGAGTCCTGATCTTGCTGTAGCTCAGACCTGCCAAGAAGGCAATTATCTGGATGGTCTTGCCCAATCCCATCTCATCTCCCAGAATTCCTCCTGCCTGCTGGCAGTGCAATTCCCAGAGCCACCTAACACCTGTCTGCTGGTACCTAAAAACAAGGAAAAGAAGATGGCAAATGTTTGATAATACAGATCGTAACAGAAAGTACTCATGAATTAATCATTTGGCAAGGTTCTTATACTAGTTACAGTAACATGCTGGATGTATGTTTTACATGAGTGCTGTATTTACTAGGTCATACATTTTTGATGTGCTCAAACATTATATGTGACTTTCATTCTTTATGCAATGCTAAAACATTTCTAATTAAACTGATAGTCATGGTAATTAGAGGGTATTTTATTTCATGTATATTTTAAGTGTTAAAAGTAACTTGGAAAGCTACTCTTAACAAAGCATAATTATCTTTTCAGACAAGGAGACATGCATAGGTCTCACGAATTATATTATTTGGAACATATACCTTAAACTGAAGGAGAAGCTTAACTTACAGCTTGACTTCACTCTCCACACTGAAAACTGATCACATCTGTCACACTACGCTTTCTTTTTACGTAAATTCATTTAATAACATTTAATCTCTTTTAATGAATAAATAAGTCAACAAGGCAAAATGTTTAGGAAGGCAAAACAACAGAAGCTATTCCAGTGAACAGGACGCTGCAGTTTGTTATCATCTGAGAATATCAGGGTAGTTTCTACTCCCAGTCACCCACTGGAAATTGTACATGCAACAATGTTAAATACATTCTAGTTAAAAGCAGTAGATTAGAAACCAACATTTACAACGGCAAGCTAAAAAGGTGGAGGTAGGGTGCTGGACTAAGAATAATTTTAAAACTTGCTTTTTTACAATGATACGAAATAGCGTCAGCAGCAGGAATATAACCTTTTGGAAAAGGGAAGGGGGTTAAATTGAAAACAACAAAAAAGTGAAGCAACAGCATATTTAAATAATTTCAAAGAAAATCCATGTTTCAGCATTTCTGTGTCTTGTAATTTAGAAGACCAAGGTTACCAGTATTATTTTCTTGATGGCATGCATTGCTGGAGTGCCAAGCACAGCAAAGAGCAAAACATTTTTTTTGTAAAATAGGAATTGGTCATTTTGGGGGCATTCTCTTGTATGCATATTTCAAATGTTTTTCTTTCAGCAAAGAATGTTTAGGAGTACTGACAGCTAATGACACCAGTATCTACAAAGCCCTATTAAAATCAATTTATGTTGTGATCTGTATGGATTTAGATGAATGCTGAAAGGAAACAAACAAACAGCCTGAGTAGTTAGAAAAAGATGATCAAAGAACACATCTAATGGTTCAGACATCATTCTAACTGCTGATATCTCAAATGCATTATACCAAGAAGCCCTTAAAAACCCCTTTATTAGGGATGAATTCACCTTAATGAACGCAGGAATCTAAATTAAACAACTACAAAATCGTTTTCAGGATTGGCCGTAACCGGGTGAAGATGCTACTTGTTACAATATTTTATGAAGGTCAGAACATTTTCTGATGGAAATATTGAAAAACTGGAGAAAAAAGAATCTTAATTTGAGTCAGAAGCTATTCCAGACTAATTTTCAGCATATATCTTCAGAGGACAACTACTCAATAATTTCCTGATGTTATTTTGTATTATTTCTTAGGATTACATCTAGTGTTTAAAAGCCAGCTGCATTTATAAGCATTTTTCTCCATCTTCCCCTTTCTTGTCAAAAAGAAAGAGAATACCGTTTATAAAGTTTGGGAGAAATTCTGCTCCAAGGATATCTAAAAATAGAGAAGACACAGGCGCTTTCACCCAACAGATTCAGATGAACAAAATGTAAAGAGCAAATTAATAGCTATTACTAACCGTAACAGGTTTAAACAGGCACAATAATAGATTAAAATTTACCAGGAAAACCTTTGGACCCTGAAGATTAAAAAAAGCAAAAGCTTTGTTTTTTTTAAAGGATGGAAAGATAATAGCAAAAAAATCACACAACTTTCTGCAATGAAATGAAATTCTCAGTCATTCTGGGTCACAAAGTGATTCCCTTTCCTAAGTCAATCTCATGCACTAAGACAAACTTCCATAGGCTTTCCAAACAAGCCTGAAGAGTAATTTAAGACTTCTTTTTCTTCTTCTTCTAACCTTTCATATTTCAATAGCTCTGAATATTACTCATCATTAAGGAAATACAGTATCCACCTATGGTGTCTTTCCATTCCCTACACAGGAACAATGCCCTACACGAGATTTCAAGTGTCTACTTAAATATGAAACTTTAATTGCATAGATTTTTATTTTCTGTTTACTGGATATGATACTAAACAGCATTCATGAAGCTACATAGATGATTTCAACTCCCAGAACCTTCCCTACACAAGAATGCTGTATGCTAAGGCCAGAGATAAGTATCTTAGAACATGGAACAAACAAAAACAGGAACATACTTTTAAATAACGTCCTGTAAATACATTTCTAAAGCTCTTTTTTTTTTTTTCTTTTTTTCCCAGGGACAGAACATTAATTTAAATGGCTATGAAAGTACACAGAGAAAAACATTAATATTAGCTTGTGAGGAACACATAAAGGTGATTTGCTATGCCAATTCTTTGTAAAAACATCTAAGCACGCAAAAATTGCAACAATTGAAAAGATTAAGAAAAACTTTAAAAGTTTCTCCCAAATAATTTTTTACGGTTATATGGAGAGAGAATCAATTCTCTTTAATCTTATGCTTTCATTAGACTTTTTTTTGTTTGTTTTTCACTGAAAAAATACAGTCAAAGATAAATGTTGCCCAGTTTTCTAGATAGTTATATTTGCACTGAATTTCACATCAGCAATTACCCTCTGATGCATCCCTCAAAATTTACCACTGTAGCTAACAGTGTTTATTTGCATTCCTGCTGAGACAAAATCGCATTGCAGTCATGTTAGGGAAATCATGCACTGAAAGCATGTAAGGAAGAAAGCTTGTTTCGTGTTCGCACAGACTCCTCTCAGGCTAAGTGCAGACAGTGTAAGGCAATGCTTTTAAGTCAGTCTTGCTCACTGTGTTTAGTTCTGCTCCATAGCAGCACCACTGATACTAGCTAAGTACATCTTGACGAATGTTCCTCAAAGCAGAGAGAAGTGCATTAGAAAAAAACGAAACCAAACCACCACCACAACAAACTTAAGGATCTACTGTTTCTACTGTGATATAACTTCTTTGGATTTCCATTCAAATATGCAGAAAGATCACTTACAGAATAGTGCTATATACCTCCTGCTTGGGTCAATATACTTCCATGTTTTCTACTAAACTTTATTCAGAACTCAAAAGTTTAATGCCTATTGACTATGGGCCTTCCTACGCTGGAGATTTCAGCATTTAAGTTAGAAGTCAGACAAATCATTCAACTCAATTGATCTTTCTAACCACTTAGGAAGTTTTGCCAACTGACTCATGCTTACAGGGATACCCTTCATTAGTGAGGCTGATATCTCTAAGATTAATTTCTAGTTGTCTGCCTTATTTCGATTCCCTTTGGGTTGCTCAGACCACACATCCGTTCTCAGGATGATTACTCCTGCAGTACCTTCGCATAAACAACTGGAAACCACATATTGGCTGTGTATGGTCCTGGCAACCAAGTCATTAATTCAATTCCATTTCAGAGCTAGTGCTTTCCTTCTGAAGAATTGCAGGACAACAGTAATAATTTCTCTGAGGTTAAGACTAAGTGGTCCTGTTGGAAGGGACTCCATGCGTGCCTGTTAGAAACCATAGCTTTCTACTGGACTAATTATAAGACTTCAGAGTTAGCTTTTGAAAGAGGAGATGGTTTTCCTTCTGTGTGAAATGTTGCCAACAAAAATGAATACAAGCCAATGGTGCTTGAAAGTTAGGGAAAGATTATGGATGAAGTTAACTTGTCAGCTGCTAACTTGTTTGGGCTGCCTTTTGTATACAGCTTTTTGAGATCAAGATGAGTTGCTTGAAAGCGTCATTGGACACCACAGTAATGTTTTAAAGATCTTATAATATGATTATAGAACTACTCATAGAAAAAGTTGACTATATTTTTTGCTGGCAGAAAATTTCAATCGCTCTCTACCCAATCACAGAAACACCTATATTCCTTGCTTTCATTTATCACAATTTGCCAACACTGCATCTTCAAAGTAAAGTGATTCTCCTATCACTCTGCACACAGATTAAAAGAAAGCACTTGCTAATAAAAAGTTTACAAAAAGAGACGAGGAGAGCTTCTCAATCCTTAGTTTGGCTAATAAACACAATGCTCACAAGTCACTTATTAACTCTATTTTCACAAAGTTGCATTTTGTGCTTACAATAAATAACCTCTGAGGTTTGCTCCTGCAGCTTTTTTAATAGAAACAATTGTACCAGAAGTTGCAGCAAAGGGTATCTGGAAATCAGCATCACTGTTACTAATATCATTACTAACAGCATAGGGCAACTTAACATTAAAATAAAGTATACAATGCATACTTAAAAAGCTTTTTGAAGAGAAATCCTGGAACTTTGAAACCCTCTTCAAATTCAGTGTCACTTTCATCAGAAACTTCCTCAGAGACCTGATGTTCTTTGTCCTTCAGGCGTTCTTTTTGCCACCTCCTACAGTTACACAAGGAATAGAAAAAAACCTATGTGAATACTACACAGAATTTTGCATTGAGTAGAAAACAATAAATTAAATATATATATATACACACACTCTCAGATGTGATGATCTGAAATAGTAATCCATTGGAGGACAGAGTTACGCAACTCAAAATATTTTACATGAAAATGTTCATGCAATCCTGATTAGTTAAAAGCTTTCAGAGTTTTATAGCTAGTTACAATTATCTACAGACAGAAATACTAAATACAATATAATCAACAGCACCATTAAAAGAAACTGGCTACCTTAAATTCCTAAACCTCCATTTAAAAAAAACATCAAAATCAACAACAGAACAACAAAAAAAGCAATAAAGCTGAAGTACTTTGAAGTTATTTTTCTCAATTTAAACAAATGTTTAAAATAATTTCTTTCACCTAGAGAAATGTTTAGCAACATATAATTGTATACAGAGGACTCAGCTGGAAACATCACTGTCTTAGGGATGATGTGCTCTAAAAGCAGTTAAGTAGTCACTGAGTATTTTAACATTTTGAAATTACAGAGTGATTTATGCTATGCAGCCTGATGGTTGTATTTGGACTCTAGGCAGGCTACAGAATTGCCTTCCCGCCCTGTGCCCCCTTTTAGAAAGGGTACCAAAGGATCTTCAATGTCCAGGATGCATTTGTTTTAGCGACCCCCAAAAATCCATCTACCTGTAATAGCAAAGTGCATGCTTACTGCCAGCTGGGAGGAAATGACTGCAGTACCAAAACAAGTAAATATCAAACCACCAACAGCACTTCACAGACAACTTGGGTTTTGCTGGAATTCTCCCGTGAAAGTGCATTCACTGCAGACACAACAAACACATTGTATAACCTGACAAAATCCCTACAGAAAGTGTAAGTTATAGAACAGATGGAAAATGTCCTTGTACTACTGCTCTGCAAGCAGACAGATTTCATCTAATAAAAAGATCGTTGCATCTGTAAGGATGAAATGATTTGTGTACCTCCTTTCAGATACCCTAGATATATGGGCCAGTACAATTTCTTCTTACTGAAACCCTCTACTCTCCCAAGTGAACAGCCTCATCCTCCCCAAACCAGCCAAAATACTTTCAAATCAAGTGTGCACTCCAATTTAAGCCATCATTATTTGAACACTTTTCCCATATTTATAATTAATTCACACATAAAGGTGCTAGCCTGAATGAGGCTGAAGAAGAAAGAGAAGCCCTGACAGTCGAAAAGCATCTCAAAACATAAAATATAAAGATGGAAATTGTTCAGGTCCCAAAGAACTATAAATAGCACTGATGGGATAAGAAGAAGCAAGTGAAAAATTTAGGCCGAAAACCTAATACAAGCCTCCTAGCACTGAAATCCAAAGCATTGAGCTATAAACTGCCTCCTGAGTGAGAAGCTAGAAAGCTCATCTGTCCAGTCTTAACTCCACATTGAAGAAACCCTGGAGAATACACTCCAGAACAATCCTGCAATATTTAGATGGAGGAGGGCTTAGTGGGATGCAGCAGTTTTCCAGTACACCTCCAGTTTCTGGATGGCAAACATTACAGCTGAGTGCACAGTCCTGTTTCCCTCCTGGTAACAACTTACCTCTCCCATTTACCCATTACAAAAATGGCCTAGGCTCCTGCTGTTGGCTGGACAGCTGTAGCAGCAGAAAGATGGCAAGGTAAATGAATTATCAGAGTTCTTAAAGAAAAATCCATCTTCTGGGAAGAAGGATTTATGAGCTATTTTAAAAAGTGAGGAGATTCACTCCCTTTTTTTAAAAGTTATTAATCCTGATTTTTCTGTAAAATATATGCAAAAAAGAAGTACATATTTTTAGGGAGAGAAAAAATGTATATAATCTTCAAAGCTGAATAATTGAAGGACATAAACTGCATCAATGGAGATGTAAAGATTATTTTAATTCCAGCCTTGCTACACAATGCAACGCACTTTAAGGTTATGGGTTAAGTGAGCGTTTTCAAAGCTGTTGGTCCAATTTTATCTATGGCAGGAAAAAAGAAACAATCTTAAAGCTGTCAGTTAATTTCTGTCCCATAGCTGGCAGTATCATCAGCTGCTGAAACAAAAATTTAAACACACTGTCATTATCTTGATTTACATCCTGACCTAGCCACCCAAAAGGATGGAGACACAAGTTACCATTAGAACTTCTCAAACAACTGCCCATAAAACTGCTGCTATTTCTTGGTATTTTGCACTTCAAACTTGGCAAAATAATCCATTCCTCTAAGTCTTTAAGACTTCACCCATGCTACCCATCTCTATCACGTTAAGAGCAGACACTATTGGCACAATGACATGTACAGTACTGTGACACCCTCCAGCTGACATGAGAAATGCTTTCTCCATGAGCGAAAAACCCTCCCAGTTAAAACAGTTTAAGATAAAATTTGATTAGTGACTGAAAGAAAAAATGAAATGAAAATGAAGGACTAGTGTTCCCCTTGTATTTTATTTATTTATTTTAACAAATAAGCAGATCTGGGGGCAAGGAAAACAGTGGTGCCTGTCTTCCTAGGGACATTATTCTGCATTTTCCAGTTTTAAATAAGGTGAAAACCGTAAAAGAGGCTCGTCTTGCTGTTAGGTCATTCATAGTTGTCTCCCGCAGGACCTGTGAGCTCATAGCAAGACTTAATCTCAAGCTGTGTTTTCCTTAGGGGCAGCATTAGTAAGTTTCTCTCTCTTTCTGACCACTTACTTTGGCAAAACTTTCAGGTGCTTAACTTAAAGGCTTCCGTGTCCCTCAAATTTGTATAAAAACCTCAGATTAGGAACAGGGAAGAAATTCAACACTGGATACACAAACAGCAATCACATACTTTCTCATGGGATAAAGGTAGTTACGGTAGCTTTCTAAATCAGCTTTATGCCAATATCTTGGGAAAATACTTACAGCCTGCCTTTATGGAAGCAGTTCCAAACGTGGAACCGTGGTGCTGTTTTATGAAGTGAAAATGAACACCACCATCTCCAAATACATGAAAGTTACAATAACTGCAAAAAAAAAATTACACTGAGGAATTAACTAGGAAAACACAATACTGGACAAGTTCAGAGAGCCAGCTTTACAGCAATGTGTTTTGATCTCTTACTTTCAGTCACCTTCAGAAGTAAAAATTGTGATGGAGAGAAAAAGCAGCATATGCAGGGAAAAATATGAGGAACTGTTGACAATTTCCTGATTAAAGACTGAGTTGCAAATATTTATTTGTAAGCTCTCAGGTTGTTATTTCATTACATGAAATCATGTACCCAGTGAAGTAGTAAAAAAAAAACTTACTAAAAGTATAAGAAATAATTTTTCACCACAAATACTTTTACATAAATAGCCTAGCATAGGAACGAAAATCTCTCTCTTAGACTAGTAGTCTGCTAGTCCTTGATTTAGGAAAATAGCATTCATGCTCACGGGCTAACTCATCCAAAAAGGCTGATACATTCTAGAGGCACAGCATAAAAACACATTTATTTTTGTCCAGTACTATGAAGTTGTTATCAATTATTGTTCTGAGCTCCAGAAACAACTGACACGTGTCAGAACTGGGTTACTTTATCTGACTGGGTTAAGATAAGACTCAAAACAAGAAAGAAAACACCTACTTATCACACTACAACGAAAACAATTTCAAATCACAAAACTTCTGAAGTGACAGCTAGGTTAAGAATCCATATTAAATTCAAATCGAATACAACTGACAAGCGAAGCAGTATTTTGTACAAGAGCCTGCCTCTAATTCTGTATGTCAGAATCGCCACCAGCCAACGCTAGAGCTTCAGTCTCCCCTGGGAAGAAGCAGATTGCCCTCTAGTGTATGTTAGAAAAAATGATCCACAAACAACCAAGAAGAAACTTCTTCAGGTTAAAAAAAAAGCTCAAAGCCGTTCAGGAATTCCACCAACATTTTCTGCAGTAATTTTGACCAATGTCGAGATATCTCTTGAAATCATTAGATACCTAGAAAATAAGTGTATCTAGAATTTGAACTAATAAATTTTGACCCAAATTTTCCTTTTTTATACACATTGTATTTGTTACTTTACTGAAATGTGTAATAACACAAACTGTAGAATTAAAGACCGCTATTGCATCTCTTTTAAAGGTCTGGAGGCTTTTGATATTTTCCCCTAAGTTTAAAGAGAAAGCAGCATTTATTATTTTTTTTTTTACCACCACTATAATAAACTGCAGTTTGAAGAAGTTATGCAGTTTCTGAAAAGCTGTGAACTTGACACAAGATATTGTATTAAGCTATTTTACAGTAACATTTCACTATTTTCTTTAGGAAAGTGAAAATATTCTAAATGGGCAAAAAATGGGAAGACAGTATTTGCTCTACCAGTTGGCCAGTCTGCTCCTGTACCCTTCCCCTTAAGTCAAACTTTAGAGGGAGAAACAGCAGTAGCTCATAATTTGACTTAATTACTACGTAATATATTGACAAAATTAAAAATATCCTTATGAATCTCAGTTAAATTTCATTAACGTGCCTAACAATCAGGAAACACAGGTTTTATTGTATCACCAAAGTCTCTTGAGAACAGAAGCATGACCCTTGAGAAATTTACTTTTATGCTGTCCATGGGTCACTAATGTAAGTACAATTTCATCCTGCAAGTACAGTATCAAAGCCATATATCATACAATTAAATCTTCCTTACTGTAAGATTGCATTCAGATACTAAGCCCATTTCCCACTTATTGCAATACCCTAGAAAGAAATTCTGCATCCAAAACAGTAATGAACACAATTCGATTTTTTTTCTTTTTAAAATACAGTCAGGAACCAAGCTGAGTGTTTAATATAGTTTGCATTTTTGAAGCACAATATGTTTTCTATTTTAGACAGCTAAGAACCCCTTACAGATTATTCTAATTTGCTAAATTGAAGCATTCAGCATTACTTTTCTGATCTAACTTTTTATGGTCTGTATGGGTGGATTTAATTGGTACGTCCTAACAGATGAAATAAATGCAGTTAGTACCACAAGTCTCTGCAAGTAAATTAAGACTGATGTAGACAATTACACACTTGAGCTTAGAATGAAAGGTGTACTCAGTGAGTGAGCCAAAATATATCTTCATTTGTGTCTTGGATTTGTCATTTTAAAGAGCAGTTAGGATGCTCTAAGAAAATGTCTTCCACAAAAGGTAATATTTAATCCTTTTTAAATTTATAACTCTGAAACAATGAGAGATTCAGTGATACGGATACTTCGAAGACAACTACCATACGAAAACTGATCTGACTTGAGAAAAACACAACTTATTTTTTTAGCTAATTTTATTTTTGTTTTATTCTTTTTATCAACTATTTTGTGCACTGATAGCCACAACTTCCAGCAACTCAGCTGCTTGGATGTCACTTGGGAGACATGGAAAGAAGCAGCTTTTCTAGCCTTTCCTCGCAGCACTTGACAGCACTTGAATGAAGAGCTATTCAGATAACAGTACTCCAAAAACTATACAAAATACACAAGAAAACATAGATATGGCACTTATCTCCCCCAATGTGAGATATAATTCCTTCCCTGAAGCAGTAGGCTTATACAGACTGGCAGCTGCTATGGGAACAGTGACCTTAGGATCGCTATTTTTTTTATTCCCAAACTATTGCCTCATGCAGCTATTGTATTAGCGATGTTAACAGTGTAACACGTTAACTACATATAAGGACCTAAAATTATTTGATTATATTTACACTTTCCATTTTAATACAGCAAAGGAGAATGTTGATTAATATGTAAAAAACCTGCGTAGTTTGCAGCTTCCACAGCTGTAAAACCTTGAAAGAATAATACAAGAATAATCTGACAATGAGAATAATACAAAGAATAATCTGACAAATCTGGTGTCCTTCTACGATGGGGGTACAGCATTGGTTGATAGGGGAAGAGCAACTGGCATCATCTACTGGGACTTGTGCTACACATTTGACACTGTCCCCCAGATGATATACTTGTCTCTAAACTGGAGAGACAGGGATTTGATGGATGGACTACTTGGTGGGTAAGGAACAGGCCAGATGGTCATACTCAGAGCTGCAGTCAACAGCTCAATTGTCAGGTGGAGGTCAGTGACAAGTGGTGCTCCTCAGGGGTCAGTATTGGGACCAGCACTGTTTAACACCTTTGCTGGTGACATGGACAATGAGATTGAGCGCACCCTCAGCAAGTCTCCTGGTGACGGCAAGCTGTGTGGTGCAGTCAGCCACATGGCAGCATGGCCAGCAGGGCGAGGGAGGGGATTCTCCCCCTCTGCTCTGCTCTTGTGAGACCCCACCTGGAGCCTTCAGCTCTGGGGCCCCCAGCAGAAGAAGGACTGGGACATATTAGAATGAGTCCAGAGGAGGGCCACAAAAATGATCAAGGGGTTGGAGCACCTCTCTTGTGAGGACAGGCTGAGGGATTTGGGGTTGTTCAGCCTGGAGAAGAGAGGCTCCAGGGCGACCTTACAGCAGCCTTCCAGTGCCTAACGGGGGCTACAGGAAAGCTGGGGAGGGACTCTTTGTCAGGGAGTGTGGTGATAGGGCAAGGAGTAATGGCTTTAAGCTAAAAGAGAGGAGATTTAGAGTAGATATAAGGAAGAAATTCTTCACTCAGAGGGTGGTGAGACACTGGACTAGGTTGCCCAGAGAAGCTGTGGATGTGTTTAAGGCAAGGAAGTGTTTAAGGTGAGGTTGAATGGGGCTTTGAGCAACCTGATCTAGTGGGAGGTGTCCCTGCCTGTGGCAGGGGGGTTGGAAGTGGGTGGTTGGGGTTGGAAGGGATGTTAAAGACCATTCTGTGATCCTCTGATTTTTCCCTGTGTCTCTGCACACCATTGTTTGCTTACCATTACTGGAGCAGCAAAGGCAAGACCCATGCAAGGGAAGAGAATTGAAATTACTAAGTATGTGCACTGAAAAGCTGGTGAAAAGCTAGCCTTTTCACTTTCCATTGATCATGCCTTGCTTTGAGCAACAACTAGGCTGACTGCTGCAAGTTGCCTTTAGGAGGCAAGCAAAGAACGGGGCGCTCTCCTGCCCGCCCTGTTTCCTGTGGATGCACCAGCTCCTCTTCTGGAAGCAGTCAGTCTCTTCTGGAGAAGCTGAGCAGTCCTGCAGTTAGCTAATTATCATGCTTTAACAACATCACCATATTTTCCCCTTGACACAGACCAATCTCTTCAAGTCCCATCCCTGAAAAGTTTTAATGTTAAGGAAACTCATTTTCAATCTTTAGGAGTGTAGGACTTTATTCAGCGCCAAGCACAAGACTAGATGTTTGGAGGACTAAAGTAATCCTAAAGGACTTTCCCTTGCCTATCTCAGGGGTAAAATATACCATAATCTCACCCATTCATTTGCATTCAAAAGTAAAACTGATGTGAAATAAGACATAAATGTAAGCAAATGACAGAATTTCTATAGCATTCTTAATATGTTTCTTAATTCACTACACTTTATTTTCTCATGGCATTTCCCATAATGAAGATTACCTGGGGGTGTCAGCATAAAAACGTCAATGTGGACAGCTGCAGCTTAACAGCCACAATAACTGTAGCTATGAAATTTTTAAGAGATGTAGTGTTTTGGTGGCAATTACAGTTATTGATATTTCTAAAATTCATTTAGGCTTTTATTGTAACTTTAGTAACCAAAAGAAATGTAGTCTACGATATGACTTTGCTAAGGATAAATTGTCACAATCTTAACGTTATTAAAAAACGTGTTTGAATGAATTTAAACTGAGAGTCATATTAAAACTTTCAATCAAAATAAATTACTCTTGATGAAAACACTGAATTAAAAATGATTTAATACTGGTCTAATTCAAATGTGAAGAACATAGTTTTATTCAATAAAATAGTAAATATTTTACCAATTAAATACAATTATTTTTTTTAATGCACCCAATAAAAACACATTTCTTTTTGACCCTATGGACACTGTTCAGATTAGGCTCCTGTTGTAATCTTCTGTTCAAGAGCAATAAAACTACGCTTTAACTTTGAAATGCAGTATCCTGGGACTGCCAGCCTAATGCCTCATGTCAGCTCCTGATCTGCCTTAGTAATCTCAGATGTGAAAGTCAAGTTGGGCTCTTCCTACTTACAGTTCTGTTACCAGGAACAATTCTGAAACCGTGCAAGTACTTCTGCTATCAGAATATACCTCTTCCTCCAAGCAGATCAGGCTCTCACAACATGAAAAGATAGGTTTTTACACCTCTGCTTCTCTGATACAGCTTCATTTAACTCTGTAGGGTTTTATAGTTTTACAGAAGTAAAATTTAAGTCTCCCAACCGTTAACTAGGCATTATGCTATGCCTTTTCACTACATCAGTCACTCTGCACCAACAGCCCTAATATCTATTGTTCCTTTCACTCTAGGACAGCTGTTTTCAACTTGGAATCTATGCTATTATGAAGGGCTATAAACTACTTGAAGGACATTCACAAAAAGTAACGAATTAAAAGTAAGCATGCTATCAACAGGCTGACATTCATTATATGAAGCTCAACAGTTACAGCAGAGAAGAGATAACATGCCAGCAATTAGAGAACACTAAAATAGTTTTATTTGTTTTAGTTGATCTTGATCTTTCGGCTCCCAATGTGTAAAAACTATTCCTTAACTTTACTGGCATGTCTAGTTAGCATTTTAAGAGCTTAACAAACTACACATCACTTCGTTGGCCCTTAAAAATGTTTTCCAGGCAGTAGTGAAAATGGAAACATTGCAGTCTTATTGTTAGGAGCTCAACAGCTATGCTATCCATAGAGAAGACATCTTAACTGCACACTGTAGCTACAGAGAAACCATCGACACCCAGGCTATATAAATTTCATAAACTACAGATAAGCACCTGGTGTTTCAACTGCCATTTTCAGAAGTAACTTGTGTTCCTGACATTTTAGCTACACTTAACCACCTAATTATGCTAGTCTATTTAATAGAAGATGCTGACTTACCTTATAAATCTTACAGAGTTTACAACCTGAGATTATTGTAGCAAGAGAAAACTACTACTACTATTTCCACTGCCTCTTTAGATAAGGACATCACCCTCATTAAGAGCAAAAAGAGGAAAAAATCACTGTCAAACAGGGCAGCTCTTCTTAGATTTGAGTCATAGCAATATGAACATCCAGTCTTTATTACTTATCTAAACTATGCAAGAAATATCACTTGCTAATCAAATAATACAGATGATGTCCTTTCTAGTATGAATTTTCAGAAGTTCAAGATCCATTTTATACTGATGTTCAAAAAACCTATTAGCCAGATACACTATACATATTTGCCTCATATTTAATAAACGAATGGATTCTACAAAAATAGTACATAACTATGACTTGTTCAAGGAATTTCTTCTTGACTAGCTGTTAACTAAAGCTGAAAAAAAAAAACAACAACCCACCTCATCCCAAACCAAGCCAAAGATTTCTCTCACACTGTAAAAGTGGTCTCCCTCTGAAAGGTCAGTCTGCATGTAATTTTGCCTATCAAACAGAACAAATCATGTATATTTGAAAAGTAGACATAAAGACCCGCAGACAAAAGCACCACTTAAGTAAACAGTAACGCTGCCAAGTAAATGTTGCTTTATATATACACTTTGTTGTTGGCACATTCACAGCTCTGCAAATAACAAATCGAATACTGAAATAACTTATTTTTGAAGGACCCTATAACAATCAGAAAAATTAAATAGCAAAGTCGTTATAATTAAGAGGTAAGCCTGATTCCCTTTTGGAAGGCTATGATTCTTCTGACCGTCTCCTTTTCCTTACTCCAATTCCTACCTGTGTATTACAGACTGCCTTTCACATGTGCAATATCATTTGTTAACGTTACTAATAAAACGTCTGGGACTAACCTTAGTCTCTGTTTATAATAGTCTTCATCTCCATCATCTCTCCATCTCTTTACTTTGCGCTTCCCTATTGTAGGCTCTTCCTCCTCAGAGCTTGGAAAGTAGTCAGCATCCTCTTCAGCTTCTTTAGAATCTCTCTTCACCAAATATTTTCCCTTTCTTGACAAATTCTTGAGTTCATAATCAGAATCGTTATTAGCGTGAGAAGGTACCCATTCTTCCTCCTCTTCGACTTCTTCTGGATCAAAGAGCTCCTCATCAGGTACATACTCAGACTCTCCACTATCGTCCTCCTGTTCACGCTTCAACTTCTTGGCCTCAGGATATTTCTTTTCTTTTGGAATCCCTGCTTTTGACTGAATCTGAAGGGCATGCTTCTGAAGTTTCTTCAAGTGTTTTTTTAACCGCTTATCTGTTTTTGACAGGGATTTACCCTTTTTTTCCTTTGTAGTAGACGTGGGAGCTATGCACTGAACATTTTTGGCTTGAACTTTCTTCTTTGCTCCTTTGTGAAGGGATAACTTCTTTCTCTCAGATGACAACTTAGCTTGGTCTGCTAAATACTTCTCGAAATCAGATGCTTCATTTAGCATTAATCGTCGTGCCTTCCTCTCTGGCTTCTGAGGTATTTTAGTTCCAAAAGGGGTCATCTGGCCAGTACGAATAAGTTCCTCCCACTCTGTTTCCTGTACGGGCATAAGCATACTGCCAAGAGACGATGGGCCAGGTTCTGGAACAAAAAAATCAGAACATCCATCATACCTTTCACGTGTCCTGAATAACTCACACACAAGAAGAACTTTTTTTTTTTCAAACTTTAAATCCATTCCGTTTTTATACACAACTCCAAGCTAACATACAATGTAAGAAGTTCAAAAAAGCCAGAAAGCAATAAAACAGAAAGCTAAAGGACTTTTTTTTTTTTAAACTTCAAACTACTTCTAAAAATTCTTATAGGAATCATTACAGCCACTATCAAAATGCTAATACCGTTGGAACTACCACAGCAGCAGCAAAACCAACCATAAATGAATAACCCTCAACGCCACATGAACTCTAATGTGTCCCTATGCTTTCAATTCAACATATCATGTTCACTGCAAGAAACCACAGACTGCATACGGAGCAACGCTGTCCATTTCTGTTTTTATTACTGACTTTTTGGTCCTACTTATAAGCTTGAAATTTGACATTTCCATTAACCATACCAGGACAGAGACACAAATGTTAAGGTACACATAAAAGATTGTCTTCCCACATGCTTCAAAACAAACAAACAAACCAACCAACAGCACACTATCTTCCTACTCTACAATACTAATATGCTAACATTAGGATTACGACTTTAAAAGTCACATTGGCTGCACATTGCATTGCCATAAAAGAACGCTTCAGTTAAACTGCATACACAGTTACTATACTTATTAACACAGTTAACTAAAGTTATAACCGGTATCTGAAGCATATGGTTATAGAGGAATGAAATCTCTTGAATTCAAGAAGCTGAAGGGAAATTCCAGCCTGAAATGTGTTAAAGGTCTAAAATTTCAGAGTAGCTATACCAGAATCATCAGCATGGCATGCTACTGTCCCATTAAAAACACCATATTTATCACCAAAGCATGTTTATTGAGTAACAATAATGCATCAGGCATGAAACCCCTTCCTTTCCAGCCCCTCAGTTTCTTGAATCCCTGGAACTGCTGAACCCCACTTCTTCTGTCACGGACTCCATTCACTTTCTAACTACATTTCATCACACTGGGTGCCTGAGTCTTACTGCATGAGCCTGCTACAAGAAAAAAGGCTTAAGATGATTTTCTGCTAAGAAAACTTTACTGAGGTTTTCACACCCAGTAAATTTTGTTGAGCCAGTAGAGAAAAAAAGAGCTCTGTGAGATCTGGAATCCACACCTGCGGTGGACACACAGCAGACAGGTGTTACACCTCTGCAACAGGATAGCTGAAGGGGGGGTAAATGCACAGGGCAATAATACTGTATGGGTCCAAACTTGCCCTGTAGAATACTGCAGGTAACGGTGGTGGGCAAGATACAGCCCAGCTGGAGTTACAAAATCCAAGCTCAGTTTGCAGAGGGCGGTGAGAAAGTAAACAGTGAAAATTGTTTGCATAAGAAACACTGAGAGAACAAATATATTGTTCTGGAAGAAGTTTTTTCTTTTATTTTATTCCTAAATGTAATGCAGCCTGAAAAAAATGAAACACTTCCTCCCTCCATTTCTAATGCTATTTCCCAACAATAAGAAAAAACAATTTTGTTAATGCTGATTGATAGCATACAGCATATAAAATGTAATTCAATCATGATGTTAGTCATCTTTATCAAATTAGCTGTGAAAAAAATGTTAAGATTTCCAATTTATTAAGCCCAATACTCTAATGTGCATCAGCCATCCCTACTGAGCTGAACATGGATTAACATCCATTTTTTAAAACTCCCCACATGAACATGCCAAGATCTGCAATTCTGCAGGTGCAGAGAATAAGCGTTCTTAAGTCTCTCTTTGAAAACAAACCACTGAAATTTATTTCCTTATTGGCAAGGATCTTGCAAGTTACCTTCAAACAACAAAAGGCATAACACCAAAGTAAAAGAGGACTTCCAGCTTTCTCCCATACCTTCATCATCCTCAAATTCAATCTCATTTATTTTATCAAGAATCTCTGTTCCACCAAGAATTGCTTGGAGACGTTTTTGTTTTGCGTTGATCTTCTTTAGCTGCTGCTCCTTGAATGAGAATTAGATACACCATTTAATTTTTAGTCTGATTCATAGACCTGCGATCTTTTTAAACAATACTTAAGTTAGAATATTTGCAGTATTTTCCAACAGAAAGTCATATTCAAATGTTTATTCAATTTCAATTTAATTCAATGTTTATTCAAATTCAATTTTAAAAAAAGAAGTGCAAAAAATTGTCACCATGTGTCTGTAGGGCATTGACTCATAGAACACAAACAATTTTGTGTGTAACTTACCTTAAAATACACATGCAGTATGATCAGATTATTTAACACACAGATTTCACATGTTCATTATGCATTTTTATGTCCATCTTTCAAAGTCATTTTATAACTATGCTGATACTAGCAAAAGAAGCCCATTAATTGCACTTGCAAGATATGCAGAGAATATCAAAGAATTTGTTCATGATTTGCAAGACTGGATTACTGGGTAATCAGCCACTAAAATCAGCTGTAAGATTCAGTAAGATTTATTTATCATCCCAGAAGTTTTAGAATGTTTGCTTAGAAATGGAAAATGTAAATCCATCAGTCAATATACATTTCTATACAGTTAATTCATGAATGATCACATCTAATTTAACAGCAAAACCCACAAAGTTAAATACTTTTGAAAAATAAGTGAAAAATTCAACATTACAGATGTCTTAAAAAGCATAGCTCATTAACACTAAGAAAATGATTCATACCTAGCTCTTCTGCTACACCTTTTATCTGACTGCAATATCCTCAACTGGGTATTTACCAGTAATGTTGCAATTCCTTGGTATTGCTAACTTCCATTTATAAACAAGAAATTCCAAACAGTAAAACAAAGACATAGGCAATGCAACTTTCCACATATGTAACTCCACTCCCAAAATATTTCCTCACCTACATAGGCACATAATTGAGGTTAAAAAAAAAAAGTTCAGAGCACAAAGAGTACTTTTTTTTTGTGAATAAAGATTCACTAGCCTGCCCATGCCCTCATGTAGTACTTTTCACACCACAAAGTGTAACTGTGTTCTTGTATGCTACAATATACTACAAAAGGAAAAGTACTAAAAGTCACTTCCACGTGTAAGAAGTTGTCGGAGACCAGCTTCAAATACAGTGCCTGCCTTCAAACAGGCTGTAATTTAACCAGATTCATGAGGTTACTGGAACCACTTTTACAGATTTTAGTTTTCATACAGGGATTGATAGTTACCGTTCAAATGCCATTAGAGATGGCTAACAATGGATTTCCAAAGATGGCTAACAATGGATTTCCAATGAGATATGAACTTCATCTGCAACTAACACTTGCATAAATTACTCAAGTAATACGAAAACAAGAAAATAGTGTACAATTACTTGATAACACTTCAGAGGTTAAGTGCAGTTTAACGCATCTCTTTCTGCTACTACCAGCTACTCATTTCTAGTCCTGCACCGCTATTCAGTACCACCCCCTCTTACTGTCTTTAATGGACAAGTTGTGAGCACAACATTATCGAAGTTTCTGAAATGATCAAAAGAATAATAAAATATAAAAAAAACACTGTATGGAGTCAGTGGCAGATGGCCTGAGAGTGGGAAGAAGTGTCTGAAAGCTTTTCAGTTAGGTGGTCATTAGAGAAATTATTAGGGTGCATTTCCATGAGACAGTGA
Organism: Cygnus olor; assembly: GCF_009769625.2. Taxonomy (NCBI): domain Eukaryota; kingdom Metazoa; phylum Chordata; class Aves; order Anseriformes; family Anatidae; genus Cygnus; species Cygnus olor. Next base: position 19,603,895 of record NC_049175.1, read on the forward strand.
GCAGATCTAAGAGCTATATTCCTGACCAGGACAAGTTCCCCTTCCTATTCACAGCTGTATAGGTCTACTGCTTACATTACACTGATGCCTGCTAGGTTGCTCTACAAGCTCCTTTGACCTACTATTCTGGCAGGAAAAAGCTAGAGCAGCTTCTGCCAAGTCAGTAAGTCAGAACAGCTCACAGAGGGGAATGATGTGTATTGGTACAGGAAAGATACAGACAGTGAGAGAGGACTTAGGGAAAGGAAGATGGGGGACGAAGACCACGGGAGCAGAGACTTAGATCAACTACATCACACCCTAACAATGCATTGCTATTTCTCTAAATACTACTGGGAAGGATTAATTAAAATTAATGCAAATCAGAAATCCAAGCAAGCCCTGGAGCATCAGCTTTACAGCTTGGTCTGAAATTTACAATCACTCCCACCCTGCCCCCCCCCCAAAGAACTCTTTCTCTTTCACATCTTTAGTTATTTACATTTTTTGGTAGAAAATTAAACCACGTACAAAGGGAAGGAGCAGCAATTTTTGATTGACTGTGATCATCTATCATTAAAAATGAAGTATATCACATAAGCCAAAACTTAAGTCAAAGGTAAGTATTGTCAGCAGGAAATTAATGTAATCTAATCACCTTGTTATATTTTTGCCGTTTCACAGAATCTAGTTTTCTGTTTATATCTTTGTTGTTGGCAGCTTGAGGTGAAAGTTGCTCAATAATTTTATTTATTTGTTTCAGAGATGATGTGCATGATCTGAAAAACAAAAAGATTGCAATGTACTGTTCAGCTCTACTAAGAAAAAATAGAACATTTGCAATTCAGACAGTTCAGAAATTCCAGGATGTTCAAGGGAAGATTTAAAAAAGACTAAAGGTAGGTTTCTAAATAAGCATCTTATTGTTAAACATCACTAGAAATACTGAACACTTAAAAGACTTCATTAAATATTCGTAAACAAAGTTTTGCTTATACTAGAATTTCAAAAGAAAGGTCAAACCACTGCAATATTTAGTGTTCAAAAGTTACAACATGATAATGCTCGCAAGGAAGTGACAGTGGTTGATTTCATCATTAAAGATAAACAAAATACAATGCAATAAAACACAGGTTGCAGGGACAAGTGCCAGGGACGGAAGTGGCGCAGGATCAGTTAAGATCAAGTGTAGTATCTGCTCTTAGATAAGTTCTCGACGAGCGGACTTAATATTAAATGAATTTTTGAACTCAGTAGTTGGATCTGGAGCTTGCTCCCTCCACTCCATGCATTGTCCTGATACTGTGGATGTAGCACTGAAAGACATGGTTTAGTAATGGGACTCAGTAGGTCAGGTGGATGATTGAACTTGATGACCACGAAGGTCTTTTCCAACCTACATGATTCTATGATACCATAAAATAATCTAAATGAGAAATAATATGTTTTCATTTTGGAAACCTGTTTTAATAGTTACACGCTGTTATATAGGAAGCCCATTTGTTTTACCTATACAGTTTCAGGAAGACAAACTAGCTCAAAGAATTAACAGCACATGTACATTAAACTTTTTTTTTTTTTTTATTTATGCAAAACCATTTTCCATATCTCTCCATACAATAGGAAATTCCGGTTGAACCACATACTAAAATCTAGTATAATCTGTTACTGCTGCTGAATTTGTTTGCAAGAATGAGGTACCGCCCCACTGTCAGAAGCAATAAACCTGTGCTTGTTGATTGAAACAGCAGAATATTTAATAAAAGATATACAAATAAGCATCTCAAAGCATTATGAAAAACATCATAGAAAACTTAACAACACCTGTAAAGCAGCCGTAATTCCCCTTGTATGCAAAGAAATGCACTATATAGCTTCCTGAATTGTTAGATCACTTACCTCTCTTCAACTCTAATCTGGACTCTACCACTGATGTCCTAGGAGATGCATTCTGCCAGCTATCAATGCTGTCTGCACACCTTCAGCCTTCCATTCCCCTTCAACACTACTGAACCATACCATTCCCCTTCTCAGTCCTCTTTTTTTTTTTTTTTGCTTTTAGGTACAGCATCCTTTTGCAGATGGTGTCCGACCTATTGGCCTTTGCTTCCTTGGCCTAAAGGTCTCTTACCACTTACTGCTACTACCCTCTTCCACAAAGCTTTATTTAACAGAACTGTGGGATTTAACTCTAACTTCAACCACTTTTTTTCTTCTCCTTCATCTACTTACATTATGAGATAACATTCACACAAATTTTGCTTCTACTATGAACTCCATACCAACTACTCAAAAAAAACCGCTCAGTGTTAGAGGACTCTGATCAACTTTATCATGCTCTACTCACATTTTCACTTCTGTTGGTCCCTCTATTCAATAAGTCAGCTGTATCTCTGCTTTTTTTCTCAAAATCAACTTTTAGACTTGCACTCTTCTGCAGCAGTGGTTCTGCAGGTCTGTGCAAACCACTTGCATCCTCATGTAAATCTAATTTTAAGACTGTACATGGAATTTGAAAATAGAGGGGTAAGAAAAAAATTATATGACACTTTTAAAAGAAAATCAAGACAATACCAAGTAACAGTGCTGTACATCCCTCTTTCAGTAACTGGATAATCTTATTAGACTTGTGGCTCCTAGTTAAGCATTTGATTATATGAAGGTGTCCTTAAGTACTTTGTGCAAACATTTGTGATAAAGTTGTCTTAGATGCAGTACACTGATGTTACCAATTCATCCAAGCTACGGAAAATAACTGTAACAAGTTACAGAAAGCAACCAGAAGCGGGTAACCACATGAAGCATGCAGGATTGAAGAAGTGGTACTTTTCTGAATATAACTTTGAATAACAGAGTATAATGCAGTTCTCCACTGGCCAGGAAACAGACATGTATCTTGGCAAGGTAGGCAACAAAGCAGAAAAAGGAGATGCGCTCTGTGTCTTATGTCTCTACTGCCCTGATGCATGACTGAACAAGTCAAATAAGAGCTATGCTTCATTGTTCTGATGTGTTTTTTTTTTTTTCCAAAAGGTGGATGATTCAGAAAAGTACATGTGCCCTGTCTAGTGCTTTGAAAACACCTTTTTATGTTCCAATTTTTTAAAACATGAGACACTGGGCCTCATTTGATTGCCAGTAACAGAAAAGAACATTAAGGACACAAAACTTACCTTAAATCATCCAGCACCGACTGATACTCCTTCTCAGCATCAGCTATTTTTGTTGCTTTGTTAGCTTCATTAATTGCATTATCTACTTGCTGAAGAACTCCTTGCTCCAATACATCCTGGTCATAGACATCAACTCCTAAACCTTTGAGTTCAGCAGCCTGTGCGCTATAAGAAACGGACTGAATCTGCTGCCTGTTGATATGTAACAGGGGTTGTCCTCTTCTGGGCACCTCCAAAGGAACCGCCATAGAAGTGGATGGCTGGCTGGGAGAGTTGTGAATTCCAGAACTATTACCCAGGTCACTGTTGCACATGCCATTTTCTTGTTCAGTTCCTGATTCTTCAGCATTATGGAGGCGATTATTGCTTACAGTAGTACCAGTGTCTTGTTCTTGAATATTGTCTGCTAGGTGGTTGTTTTCTGTTGGCATCCTCTGTTCAAAGGCAACAAAGAATGATAAGAACCACATTGTCATAAGAATATTTGCACACTTTCTCATAAAGGTTACAACCAAATAGAAGCAAAACAATATGCATATTTCTTTACGAGAAATTCTTAAACTTCTTAAAGAAGAGTACAGCATGGAATAGTCCTGGAAAATGCTTGTATTAAGAAGATTACCTGCAACTACTACTTCATTATCAGAGAGTGAACCGAGTCTTGCCTGAACGGTCACGCTCCAGAAGACTACAACAAAACACGTGCAACGTAACATACCCCAAAAACAAAAATACAAGCGTTCAAAACAGGATAAGAGTCTAGTTTAAAAAAACACCAACCAACCAAGATGCAAACAGCAACAACCCCACTGACATTTACTGAGTATGTGAAACAGCCTGACATAAGTTTTCAGTGGGATGGAATGGCAAAACAGTCAAGTTGACTCTTGGAGGCAGACGTGGAGATGTGTCAAACCTAAATGGAAAAGCAGTTATGTTTCTCTGTTTGCTGATGGTAAGAATACAGCCAGAAACCCACGTCCATCTCTGGGGCACAGCCTCTTACCTTTTGACAAGATAAGAAACTACGAGGGAGAAGCCAAAGAGAGCAACTGGAGAAGAGAGAAACCTCCAGTGCTGCATCGCAAGGAAACGCAGTCAAGGGAAGACAGAAGTACCTGAACATCCGACCAGGGCACTTGCCAGCCCAGCACCGCTGACAGCCGCCGCAGGCTGCAGCCCGAGGACCCAGCCCGGAGCAGCAGCAGCCCCCACAGGCGATGGCACACCTCGGCACAGGGACCGGGGCACCCGGCGCTGCCGCCGCTCGGAGCCCTCCAGCCCGCGCCAGGACGCGTTTGTGCTCAGCTCCGGGTGGGCGCAGGGTGCGCTCAACCACGCGCAGACCTTACCCATGCAGGCGGCCTTCCGCGGCCTCCCCCCGCTTCTTCCTGCCGGCCCCGGGGAAACGCAACGGCCCGGCCCCGCCACCCCCGCCGGGCTCCCCCCCTACCCCGGGGCGCAGCGCTCACCTCCCCCGCTGCCGCCGCTCCGCCACCGCCAGCCGCCCACTGCCGCCGCTCTGCCGTCACTTCCTCAGCCGGCCGCGCCTGCGCCGCGCTGCCGGGCCTGCCCCGGCAGGGAGCTGTGGGTGTAGAAAGCCATAGTAGGGGGAAGATGTCCGTTATCTTCCTCGTGCCCTTCCGTTTTCTCCCTGATCCTCTGACAGTGACAAAAGCAGAAAATAAAAACCTTTTGGGGGGCTCATTGGGCTTTCTGTCCATTCTTCCCCTTCCTTCAGACTCCCCACCGCAGTGCCATGAGGGACCTGCACCCAGCTCCTCCTCTTTTGGCCAGCAGGACTGATTTACTCATTTATTTATATACTTATTTTCTTCTCAGCCTTGGGCCAACTGAGAAAGGACAAATACGTAGTAGATTTGGATATTTATTTTTTTTGGTAAATACATACTGAAGCAGTTAAGAGCTGAACTCAGCTTCAGGGAACAATTTGCCATTCAGATCAACCACAGAATTTCTTTCTTCGGCTGCCCGTTAGTTGCCCTGCTCTGTGTGTACTTACTGTCGTCTCTTTGCAGTGACTTGAAATGATGCAGATGTTTAAAGAAATATTCTTTTGTAAATTTTTCAGGTGTGGGTAAAAGTAAGTCACAATGCCTTATCCTTCCCACACTTAACTTCAACAAAATGCTACACACCAACAGGGAAAGAAAGCTTGTGTGCTACTGGAAATGCATTTATAGTGCACCTTTGATCCAAACAAATCCTGGTTTTTACCAATTGGTCACCCTGTGTGTAGAAGATTGTCAAGATTGTGTTGTAGAAATGTTACAGTAGTTTAGAGGAGTAGCAAAAGTCATGTTTGTGCATGATGACATAATGTTTAATCATGAATGCTTATGGACATAGGATGTACAGGGAGAGAAGACATTCATTAGACTTTGGGTTTTGTCTTCATTACACCCTTTCTTTAGGGTGTACACATTGATAAGGTCACCCTTGAGCCTTCTCTACTCGCGGCTAAGCAGTCCCAGCTCTCAGCCTTTCCTCACAGGAGATACTCCAGTCCTTCAGCCATCTCCTTCATGGCCCTTCGCTGGACACTCTCTAGTGGCTCCATGATGTCTCTTGTACTGGGAAAGTCCTAGTCTCTATAGGCAATTGTTGTCTGACATTTTCTCAACCATGTTTCTACAGCGTGTTGATGGAGCTGCGTTTTACCATTACTGTGGTAAAACACTGTTGATAAATGAAGTGCCGAGTGATTCAAGCATTTCAAATGTCCTTGAAACATTTTTGACAAATTTGTCGCATATCTAACACACCCACAGAGTCCCTACACATTAGCTCCAAGAGTAGGAGTTCTGTTACTTTTTCTCATAAATCACCAGCACTGACAGCTGCATAAAAAAATATTACATCCTACTGAGTTTTCCACGTGCCCGCTCTCTGTGAAATTAAACCATTTCCTTTAGTAGCCACTGGTGTCAAGCTTGAATGAATAACTCTCAAAGTTGTTGTTGGCCTGGCTTTATCCTGAACAAAGATTACAAGACCTTGACTGAAGATGTTCCTTTCCCATCCATCTATTCCCTTATTCCATCCTGTTCCCAATCTCTGGAATTCTCAAGGAAACACAGAACTGGTTGTTTAAGGTCTATAAGGCCAAGACCTGAAAGGTCAGCAGGAAAAAAAAAAGAAAAGAAAAAAAAAAAGTGCTTAATTTAAATACTCCTTTGTTTCTTTTGCTCTGAAATATGCTACTACTGCAAAAATCGTTTACTTAGCATTTAAAGACTTGAATGAGGAGGCTTATTTTTAACCTTTGTTGCCGTGTTCTAAATACAAGGAATGATGTTTTGTAATTGCTGAAACAACTGAAAATGTGGAGTGCAAAGTCTTCCAGCAGAGTGAGAAAGGCAGCAACCGGGGTGCATTTAAGGACAGAGCAACATCAAACTGTTGTCAAAACTAAACTGCATTATGGAGGGGTAGGCTCAGTTCTCCAGAAACTGATTAATGAGGGGGGAAAGACAAGTTGTTGTGGAATAATAAAATAAGAGCGTTGTATTATTTGCCAGGAGAGGAGTTTTCAAATGAAGAGCTGCTTCTTTCTCAAGCTTGAGAGGAAAATGAGTAAAGATTTTGTTATATATTAACGGATTGCTGATGTTGTTAGTATTAAGTCCAGAAGCGGGAGGCTATAATCCAACATTAAATACTATGGCTTTGAGGCAGGTACTTGCAGAACAAAACAGTTATGCTGTTGTCCTGACTAGGACTCCAAACATCCCTGGTAGAGCTTGCTCATCAAGAACACTATTATGCTCTGTAAGTGGGGGGATATATGGTCTTTGTGAGAGTACTCTGAAACCATGGTATAAAAATGTAGCAGGCCTTTCAGGCAGAGACTGATCACTGTCATCTGTCTGTGAAATGCCATATACGCTGGCAATGACATATAAATAATAAGCATATTAATAAACCTGTTGTACAACTAGTCTTTTGCAAACTGAGTCATGCTCCCAGGTGGTGTGTATGTAGTCTGTTTGACTGAAGTCTGCCGAAACCAAGTCTCCCAGCAGCTGAAAATCAATGTGGTTCCATTAAAGTCATAGAAAGGATAGATTCCTATAGACCTTTGAAGTTCATTCTGCGGTGGTTCATCCTTGGTGCATTTACAACACTATGCCTTTCTTTCTCTTACCTTAACACATAGTTCTGCCTAAGCAGGTGAGATCTATAGTTTTAATGTGTTCCCAACCTCAACTATTTCCTGGAGCTGTCCTCTAAAAAGGTTTTTAAAAAAATACAAAATCTGTATTATATAACAGAATGGCTTTGAAGTTATATTTCCTATGTAGTCATTTTCACAAAGAAAATTATCCTCCCATGAACCACAAGTTCAGTTCTGCTGTCAGCTACATACATGTGTGGTTTCTAATCCTTTCACATAGTTGCTGTTGGAGTCCCATGCATCCATGTTTCTCAGTATTTTACTATAGCATTCCATTGTATCTACCTTCATTTTTTTTTTTTTTTTACATGTAGACGACTGCTAGCTGCAGTGCAGCTACTCTGCTAAATCACTGGCAGTGTGTTTTTTTGGGCTGGACAAGTTCTGCTTGTTTGGTTAGTTTTTAAAATATTGTTAATGTAGTCCAAATCTTCACCCCTCTAGCATGAAAGCATTAATGATGACACTTAATCGTTGCTGGAGCTGGTTCTGGCAGCTTTTGATATACAGTAATTATGCTTTTTTACTTGAACTGGTATGGCTGGCAAATTAGACTGTGTGGACTTCCTCCCTTTCTGTTGGCTTTGCAGGATTACTGGCTGGAAAGGATCCTGGCAGAGTTTGTAAAGCAAGAGCTCAGTGCTCAGCTGTTACTTCTGGTGGTCTGTGAGGACCAGCAATTAGGCTTCCAAGAAAGCTCAAATAGAATAACAACTTGGAAAGGAAGCAATTTTTTTCTGTGATTCTGAACTGGGTTATGAAAAAACAGGTTCTGTAGTCTATTGTCAATGATGAGATGGAAAGGGGCAGTGGTTTAATTTTTATTCTATCATTTTTATTCAGTTTCCTATTGTAAAATGTTATCCTGAGAGTCATGGAATGGGAATACTATAAGAAACATAGAATCATAGAATAATAAAATAGTTTTGGTTGAAAGGGACCTTAAAGACCTTCTAGTTCCAATCCCCCTGCACTGGGCACGGACACCTCCTGCCAGACCAGGTTGCCCAAAGGCCCATCCAACCTGGCCTTGAGCACCTTCAGGGATGGGGCATCCACAGCTTCTCTGGGCAACCTGGTCCAGTGCCTCACTACTCTCTGAGTAAGGATTTTCTTCCTTATATCTAATCTAAACCTAGCCTTTTTTAGTTTAAAACCATTATCCCTTGTCCTATCACTACACTTCCCGAGTCCCTCCCCAGCTTTCCTGTAGGTCCCTTTTAAGTACTAGAAGGCCTCTATGAGGTTTCACCAGAGCCTTCTCTTCTCTAGGCTAAATAATCCCAATTTTCTCAGCCTTTCTTCATAGGAGAGGTGGTCCAGCTCTTCAATCATCTTTATGACCCTCCTCTGGAGCCACTCTAACAGGTCCACGTTCTTCTTGTGCTGGGGGCCCCAGAGCTGAACGCAGGGCTCCAGGTGGGGTCTCATGAGAGCAGAGCAGAGGCGGAGAATCCCCTCCCTCGCCCTGCTGGCCATGCTGGCCATGCAGTCCAGGATATGGCGGGCTTTCTGGGCTGCAAGTGTTTGTTGCTGGTTCATGATGAGCTTCTGATTCACTATTACCCCCAAGCCCTTCTCCACAGGGCTGCTTTCCACCCACTCGCCACCCAGACTATATACATGTTCCAGCAATGTACCCAACATACCCAATAATAATGTGCTGTGTATAAACCCCTGGTTTCTAGCAGGAGATGGTTCTCTCAGGTCCCTAAGTGGCCTGGTTATGCTGTTAAGGGTGTGCCCTGCTGACACTTGGCCAAATCATCATTCTTGATTTTTTAATTAGGCCTTTCCTTCACAGATTTCAGTATGTATTTTGCTAAACTGAAGACTAAGGAAGGACTTTGGGACAGGACATGATATTTATTTTGTTCTGAGGAAATCCTGTACATGAACTACAATTAATAGCAAAGGAGCCACCACACAGAAAGGCTTGACTGACTAGCCAATAAAAAGTTAATCTGAACCTCCATATTTTCAGAATTACGTGACCCCAGCATTTGAACATCTTCTCTGAGCTGTCATCACACAACTGTATACATGCATTAAGGTGATCTGAGATGGCTGAGCCTCAGGCATGCGACTGCTACTCCTATTTATGGAGCAGTCCCAGTGGTGGCAGTGCTTTGCTAAATATTTAAAGACCTTCCTTGTCCCAGAGTGCTTAGGCCTAAGATTTTCATTTATTCATAGATTCATAGAGCCTAAGGCCAGACGGGACCATTAGATCATTTTTTCTGACCTCTTCTATGACACACAGTAAAAATTCTCACTCAGTAATTCCTACATCAAGCCTGTGTCTTGGAGTGGAGGTAGCACACATGGCTTAGCAAGACATGACATTTTGATTTCAATACACTACACAGCAGAAAATCCGCTAAAAGTCTTAGTAAGTTAATCTAGGGACTAATTCCCCTTGCTATGAAAAACACACTTCAAGTAGCCTGAAACACAGCAGATTTAAAAAAGAAAAAAAAAAAAAGAAAAAGTGTGCTTAAATGAGAGGTTGGCCTTTTAAATAATAGTAGAGGGAAAAACTCAAATGGAATTTTAAAAGAAATCTCAAATGCAACTTTGTAAAATATTGACGCTGAATTTCAGGGGGACAAACTTTCCCTTACTTGCTTAGAGGTCTTCAGTGGCATGGACACCCATGGTTCCAGCTGGAACTTCTCTGAGCAGTTATCTGTGCTGTGCGTGTTCCTAGAAATGCTGCCACTGCAGTTGAGATGATCACCTGGGAACACTTGTCCTTCCTGAGACAACTTTTAAAAGCTGAAAATCCCAACACTATGCTAAAGGGTTCTGTTAGGCAGGTATGGAGTATCCTAGTGCACAAAGGCAGCACTGTTCTTATAAAAAACAGATGTCAGTGGCAGATTTTAGTGCATATTGATTTAGCTTCTCTAGTTTTCAGTCCTTTCTCGATGAACTATCAGCTGTGGGTCTGAGCCAACACCTTAGGAGGTTTCTGTTCTAGCGGTGAAAATGCTGTACACTGAGGCCCACTGACACTTTTAAAACAAAATGCTAACACTGTGGAGTTGTGATGGAAATAGATAATAAATGATTTAGGGGCTGCATTACTTCTCAGGAGGACACAGAATTGCTGGCAGCATTGGCAGAAATGGGAATTCCATCCACAGTAATAAAGCATCTGGATCTCTTTGTACCAGCAAGTTGAGTGGCAAGTATCTCTCAGAGCCATGCCAGTGTAATAAAGCTAATATATCAACTTAAGAGAGCTGCTAAGCCCTTTGAAAATAATTGTGTAGTTGGCAAGCAACAGTAGTTTTTGCTTTTTATATTGCAGAGAAATACAACTTTTTAATCTTTTTATTGTTTTTTCTTTTTTTCTCCCTCCTCTTCCTACCGTGGTGTATTTAAGAAATAAATAGCAGAAATCTGCTCCTGATGCATTAGTAATTTGGAAAATTCATGACTGCAAGTGAGAACAAATTCCAGAAGTCAAGGTTTCTTCTACTACTTTACCCTAGTTAAATTGCTCATCTGGATTTCCTCCTGGGTATGTTACCACCAGGCATTGCTGGAATATATGTCTATTGCTGGACATAAAAATAAAGTTCTTGAGAATAACAGATTCTTAGGAAAACTCCATCTTTTTGCTTATCTGGGCTGCATGTTTCTGCAGGGGAAGAGAACAAGTGACTTCCTAGCCAAATCAGCTTGTAGAGGAACATTCCTGAGCTTGCATCCAGGTCACTGGTTCATGTTTTGTCTTTGCTCTCAGCACTTGTCTTAGCTCTCAGCACTTTCTAAGGCCCTGTATAAAAAGAAAACATATATTAGTTTTAAGTACATGCTGAGACCATGTTTGAACTCTCAGATGGTGTCAGGAAGAGAAGGGTATAGATATTCAAGTACTCTGAAGTCTGTCACCTCCAAAACCAGGCTGGGAGACAGACCCAATAGAGAGAGGCCATCTGCCTGCTTTGACACTAGAGGGAGTCATCGCCTAAAAGAAATCACAAAGGCTTCTAAAATAGCGAAATTTGCAACGATTTATGTCTCTTGGAAAGGAACAAAACACTGATTTCTTTTTAAAGCCCCTGTTTTTATTGGAATACGTTATGGGAGGCCTCATTTGTTGCCCAGAGTGCTCTTGGCCAGAGTGAAATTCAACCTTCATGATGAGGCAGGCAGATTCAGCTCGCCCTGCTCTGCTTTGTCTTAGCTGGGCTCCCCCGGGAGAGCCGTATGCAGAGGGCCTGGAGGTAGTTCAGCCTCTATAAATAGCTCATTGCTGAATTCTTGTGTGAGCGGATTTTGAAGGCTGTGCCAGAGGATAAAGACTTGTGTTGTTTTAGTTCACTTTACACTGACACACTCAAACCGATCTCCCTGTCTGGCCTCGGTTTGTACTCAAAGCAGAGGCCAAGAAGATGAGATGTCTGTGCCTCGCTCTGTATTTATTTCTCCCTAATTGCAAGACTCTAAGCAAAATTATAGTGATTGACTTAATGGAGGTGGGTAGGTGGGGATTGTTGTGGTCCCTAAGGAGGCTTTCCCTCTCCCCTTTCATCCTATTAGCTCCTCCGGTTACAGCACAGATTCTGTACCATGTAAGAGGTAGATAGTGCATGGCTTCCTCACCCATAGTAGGACTGCTTCCTCGTCTGTACACTACATACTGCTAGGCCGATTGAAAGGACCGTACAATTTAAATACTCATCTGAGGGCTTCACAGCGGTGGGTGTAACGTAGTGGGGTATAAGGCATGTATTTTGCCGAGTGGAGAGTTGCATTTCTAAAGTAAGGGAGTAAAGTAAGGTAAGGTAGCTAAAAATCCTGCAAGTTAATTCCACCAAGGTGGGGAGGGCGTATGATTGCGTCTTCTTTCCCTCACGCATTATTCTCACAGGAGTAAAGATGGTTCATGGAGAAGGGAAATAGCTTTGTCGGAAAATCCCAGGAGCTAAACTATCTGCTAAGCTCTGTTCAATGGAGATGCTTTTTTCTTATTCTCCTACATTTATATCCCCTTCCCTCAGCTGGAGAACACAGCTACTCCTGGCAGGGAAAGGGGGAAAGAAGTGCCGTGAGGTAGTATTTTCCAGGCAGGTAGCAGAGATGAAACACCGTTGAAGAAGCAATAGAGGCAGAGCTGAGGTGCACAAATGGGAACAGAAGCAGCTGTGAGAAGGAAATGTGGCCAGAGAGGAGAGAACAGATGTGAAGACTGAAAGAAGGGCTGCTACGGGATCTGGGGACCAGAATTAATTGCTGAGCAGGGCAGTGCGGAGGTATATGGGTGGCTCTTTTCAGTGGATTTAAGTCTTTGAATTGTAGTGAGGTATAGCATACATGCTGATGGGCCCAGGTGCTCTAAGATCACTACAGTGAAGGTCTTAAGAGACAGGTCTGTTGTCAGAAGGTGCAAGTTACAGACTCTTCAAATGGATGGCAGGAATTTAAAAGAATAATAAAATGTGTAAGTTACAGCTATCAAGATCCTGTTTAGAGTGTCTTATGTTGTTGTCTGAATTTATCCTTTAACAAGTTCCAGGCAGTGCTCTTTGTCCTTTTGGCAACACTTAAAATGTCCTGAGTCTCTGCTGAAGTGGGGCTTCATCCACTGTTCCTGACGCATCCTGCTGCGCCAACTCAGCCATCCACTGCTTCTAAATAAAGGAGCTTGCACAGCACCTGTCTGCAGTTTCATTCTGTGGAACTCCTTGGACACCTCATCATTTGTGATTTGCACCTCAAGGCCTTGAGATATGTTTTGTTAAACAGCTAAAAGAAAATTGCACTGGGAAAGCTGCTGATGTGGTTCCTTTTCCCTTTCAGAACACAATCCTGCAGATCTGTAGTTATTATAGCAGATCTCTGTTTAGAGCAAGGAAGATTTCTCAAGGTGCTGTTTAAAACTTCCTGGTTTGTGCTGCAAATTGTTAATCAGTCCATGACAGCATAAATAAAATTAAAGGGTTTAATTAAAACTAATGAATGAGCGAATGGAGAATACACCGCATGTTCCTCTTGCAGAGCCCTGGTGCTGTGAATAATTAAAATGTCACAAAGTAGGAGATGTCTTAGTAAAAATGTTGGAGCTGCAAAAACAGAGGCCCCTGAACTATGGTAGTTTGAGAGGGTTTTGTTCTTTAAATGGGTTAAAATCAGTTTATGTAAGTTAGGGGAAAGATACAGAAATATATACAATGCTGATTTTCATTAGGAAGAAGTCAAAGTTGGAAGCTTGGTGCCAAACAAACCCTGCTGCATTTTGGATCAGTCTGCATGTCTCTGATGATCAAACTATTTTCATACTATATCAATTCTAAGCCCATATCAGCAAGAGGATTAGTTTCTTCTTTTGTCTCATCTGTGACTGTGTTTTTGAATAGCTCACTAGTTATTGCAAACTACTGCATTGTTATTAGTTGTTAATGTTCTGTCTAATGAAAGCACAAGCATTCTTTGGGCCTAAAACCAGTCCGGAACTGGATCTGACTTTGGCTCAGGTTTAATGTACGTGACATGGTCAAATAACAGGCCAAGAAAATCATTTCTGCTGGACTGTTTTAAATAAATCTGGGGGCATGAAGTTGGAATTAGAAAGATGAGGCCAAGAGGCTGATTAAACTGTTGTAAAGCTCATGATTACAGGCTAGGCCCAGAATATCAGTTGTAGGAATAATTGGGAAACATCTTCCATCTTGCTGCTTTACAATGGCTTGCTAATATTTTTGTCTGTGATAGAATGTGTTTGGTATCACCCCTGTGTGATCTGTTCTAAGGCTGGCTTTCTCCTCAGCTCTGGATTTTTCCCTGGATCTCCTGACACCATGACATCTTCTGAGGCAAAGAGTCTGTTGGAGGCTGAAATAGGATCTGGGTAAATGTCCTGGCTACTGACACCTCTGATGAAATAGTAATGCCCTTGTAGACTGCCTTCTGTGCCATAATGACCCAAGGTGAGCCTCAGTGAGGGATCTCACTCAGTCTAGAGGTTTAACTACATGTATTGGGAGGTTTAAAAGGTACCATACCTCCATCAAGTGCCTCTAGAGGCAATGATCTAATGGCAGGCAGTATCTGATTCAAGTTAGAGTGGGGTGAAAAGGTGAAGATCATCCATGAGGTAAATGGCTATTCTGTTGTATAATTCTAGCTCCCTATCGTCTAATTTCCTAAGATGACTGAGTAAATAAATTTACTGTCAGAATCACCAGCAATTTAGTTTGGTAGGTTAAGAGTAGAAGAATAGTATGACTTCCAAATGGCACTAGGCAGTCTTCAATGTCCAGACTGGGTATAAAAAGCCTCACTACTAATGATATCCACAAAATATTCCCTCTCAATGCTCGACTCTCTGTTTAGTGGAAGATCAGACTAGATTATGATAATGGTCCCCCTAAGCCTTAAACTTTTGTAAAGGAATGAGTAGAGTTTGCCAGGAACTCAAGTGATTTCTTAATGGTACATTAAATAACATTTAAAAGTATGGCATAACCCTAACATATTCGCTGTTGGCTTAATAATTTGGCATTACAAATCTGGTGGAAAAAAGGTATCTCAGAAATGCTTTTCTCTCTGAAGAAGAGACTTTTCAAGGATATGGACATTTTACATCTAAAGTTTTCTCTTTCCATATGTTTTTGGTACTTTTTTTTGTTCAAAAATTCAAACAATTTGGAAAAAAAAATTAGAAGTCTACCTAAGAAAAAGCAGAATTTTCCATGCACCTCATTTTTGGATGTTCTTGAGTTGTAAAGACCTATAATGAGGAATATGCTACAAATTCCAAATATCTATATAATATCAAAGCAGACCAGACTTTCTGGCTCACCCAGGCATTAGGGGCCTTGGTTACCCAGGAAAGAAAAACACACCAACAATTGGAGTTAATTAGCTATGGTCTCCTCCTCACATAAATTATGCTGATTTATTTGAATGCTTAGACTTTAGTGGCTACATTAATAATTAACTACAAATTAAAAATAATCACAAGTGCAATTGAGAAAATATCTTCCCATTTGTTACTGTATGATTCTGTTTCATTTCAAAGGTTCAGTGTTCGTTTTCAATCCACCAGGGCTCATATGCTGCTCCTGGTGACATCACTGTAAATCTGGGTTGAGATTGTTATGAAGTCAACGTCATTACTCCAGATTTACACAGATCTAGCCAAAAGCAAAATAGAGTCCATCAGCTAAAGTATCCCCTTATCTTCAAAGGGAATTGGTCACATCTATAATGAAATATCTCAGGGCAGCCTAGATTAAGCCTAGTTATTTGGCTTCACTGAGGCTCTTTGTGTGAATGAATCTTTTTAGATTTGATCCCAGATAGTTAAACTCTATAAGCAACCTTCTATAGACTTCACTGGAGTAGATCCAGGCTCTATAGAGTCTCTGCTAAGAGGCTTTTTGTTATGGCAAGATACAGTTAAAAGTTCCAAAAATTTGTTGGGCTTTTCATAAGCACACATATAAAAGCTTTTATTTCCTAAATTCCAAAAGCTGCCAAATATTATTAATGATGAAGCAAGAAAGAGGAAGGGGTGAGGTGTTGGGTACCCTGTCCATGTCAGTATATTTTTGCAAGGGAGAGTTCTAGTGTGGCTATATTTTCTTGCTGTATGTATAAATACAATATTTTTTCCGAACATGGATCAATCACTTACTTCTTCAGTTTCTTTTCTTAGTTACTTGTGAAGTGATCAAAAGCCAAAGCTTTAGATCAAGGTTCCTTAGTGAATAGTCCCATGTTTTTAACTTAGATTTACTTAGTTTAATTCCCGATAAACAGTAGGGTATACAGTCTTATACCTCTAGGAGGTAGGAGCTCTGGTTTGTATTTTGCTATTTGGTTAAGTAAAGCAAGGCAGAGTAGCATCTTTGATTAGCTGGATACAAAAGATATTGCTCTGCTTTCTGTCTGGCCACATAGTAGGAACTGTAAGCCGTTAAGTTCTGTATTAAAATATAAGTCTTTATTCAGTCCATTCAGGACTTTGGCACAACTCTTCCCCATTCCTACATCTTGTACCAAGAATAATTGAAAGTAGATCTGGGATTGGCTTACCGAGCCCAAGGTTTTTATCTGATGTTTTATTTGTATCCTTTCTGTGTAATGGAATGGTAGCATGGCACAACTTTTTCCCTACCATCAGGGAATCCGGCAGTGCTGGAAACACAGCGCTCCCAGCACTGCTGGATTAGCGCAGATGGCAGCACTTCACATGCACTGTACAGAAGTATTGGAGAGAAAGTGTCTGTGGGTAGGCTGCTGACACCAGTATGACTTTGCCAGCATTCAGCAGGCTTCCAAGTTTCTTCCAGGAATGGTCTGAATAAATTGTCCTGGAAGAGTCCACAAGATGAGCAAGCTGATCTACCTGGCTGCCATTCCTCACAGCTCTGGCAACAAGAGGAAGCTTGCAAGACTTGTTTCGACATATCCAGAAACAACCATGTAAGGAGGAGAGGATTTTTTTCTGTTATTGAATAGGATCCAACCTGTACCTCTATCTGTTAGGGAACTTTGGTGTTCTCCTAATGTTTTGGATAAAAACACACTGCTTTACAGTCCTTCTCCCTGTAGAATATCTGGGGACAGCATTCATTTATAACCAGAAGTGTTATGACAAAATGAAACCAAAACAAAGTTTAGACTAAATATCAAAGAACTTCATGACAGCTAAATTTATTAGAGTTTAGTTAGCCTAAAGAAACGTCAGAAGCCCTGCAGCATGGGTCATATACAAATGGGATATTCCCAAACCTGGGAGAAGACTGTGTAAGGAGTGATCTTAGATTTTTGTACCTGGATGCTTAAGAAAAATGGAACAAATATTATCTTTAAATACAGTGTATTTGCCAAATCTTTTCTTTTACCCTGTCTTTCTTCTAATCTGAATAAAGCCTGGCACTGCTTTGCTCCAGAGCAGTCTTACTCAGGCAGTGGAGAATCGCCAGCCTCTGTGCAGCATACAAGTGGTTCAAGCCTGACTCCTGTGCTGGGGTTTATGTTGTGTGACTGGCTGCAGGGCTGTGCTGGTGCCTGAAGACCTCATCTGCCTAGAGGCCAGCAGGGGCTCTTGAGGCAGAGGGTGCTTTTGTATTCATTGGTCACTCAGCCCAGCACTGTCCAGCTGTAACGCAGAGGTGTGCAGAGCTTTCTGAGGTGTGTAACCCGTGGTTCATAGGAGTAGGAATTGGTATGTGCATTGGTGTATGACTTGCAGATCTGGGGAGCTGGGTCTTCCCTGTTCTGTATGATGGCACGTGTTTATAAAGATCGCACATCTGATGGGCCTTCCTCAGAGATGACAAAACTACAAAGACTGAGAACGGTTGTGGAACAGAGGTGTTATACACTGCCTAATACACTCCAGTTTGTATTTAACTAAGGGACCCTTCTCATAATACAGAATAGCTGAGGCTGGAAGGGACTTCTGAAGGTTATCTACGCTCAAAGCAGATTATTAGATCAGAGCCATGTCCAGTTGAGCCTTGAATATGCCCAGGGATGGAGATTCCTGGGCCCCTCTAAATCCCTGCCGCAATGTTTGACTATCCTTTCTGTGATTTTTTCCCCACATCTGTAATTGAAATTGCCCTTCTTGCATCTCTTATATTGTTGCTTATAGTATTCATCTGATTTTAGGCTGTTTATGCCAATAGGCCATGGAGTCATGCAGCTGTGAATCCACCTCAATAACCAGGGCAGGATCAATACCTAATTCTATAAAGAAATCCTCTTAAGAAGGAGAGGAGACCAAAGCTAGTATTAATAGAGCCTTCTGGTGTACACCTCCAATTGCACATCAGAGAGTTGTCAGTATCCCTGATACAATTTGCACCATATCAAAAACACAAACCTCAGCAAGTACAGAAAGTGAAAGCAATTTTAGAATGATCTGTGCTAGACCAATTCCCTCCACAATAGGTCTAAGCTAACCCAAACTGATGCATTTTACACAAACGATTATAAATAGAAGCCAAAATTTTGTCAGACCAATAGTGCAAACTTAACATATTGGCCCCTTGGTGTCATTTGAAGAAAATTAATGCAGAGGGCCAAAGAGACAGAGTCTGCAATATGTAATGCTCCGGAGACATTGCTGAGATTTTGTTCCTAGTGTAGCAGAAATAAATGCTCTTGGCAAGTCATAAGGGAGAAATAAGACGTGCATAAGTAAGATTAATCAGTAAAGCCAGTGTCTATCTCATGAGTCATATCTGACATCAAAAAGGCCAAGGTTGTTGCATGTCAAATCTGTGCTACTACAGGAAAGGAAAAATAACAAAGAATTTCCCGTGCAAATTGTGCTGTAGATTTGGAGAACATGCAAGCACTAGTGAGAATGGGGGCAGGGGAAAAAGCGGGGGCTTTCTCTCTTCTCTGTCAATAGAAAAAGTGTGGAATGATGGCCCAAGCAAAATCAGTAACAGTGCTCCCATGGCTCTTAGTGGAGCCAGGTTTGTACATACTGGGTTACAGTGGAAGTTAATTTCTCAGCCTTTACATAGGTAAACTCTCAAAGAACTAAGTGGAAATGTAAAATGGACAAAGAGCCTGAATCTCTGTGCTGAAAATGTTAGATCTGTTAAATCAGAGGCAAGGGGATTTTTCCTCAGTGAGGGTCAAATAGGTTTTTCTAACACACCTGGTGAGCCACCATTGAATAATTGTGGGATGGGGTGGGTAGGGGGGAGAAATGGCCACACAGCTGTACAGACTTGGCCCTGAGGCTGCAGGTTCCCTGCTCACCTTCCCTTCCACACAGTGTTTGCATGAGTGACCTGGTGGTCACTGGAATATGGTCCCAGGCCTTAAAGGCACAATCTGTCTCTGCTAGTTTTGTGGCAGTGGTTGTCTAGGCCAGTTCCCCCAGGACTGAAAGGAGAGGCCTCCTCTGCTGGAAAACTTGTGTCTGTCCAGTCTCAGCTAAAGTGGGCTCTGTAATTAGGGTTTGTAATGGGCTTATATCCTAGGGGAAATGACCACAGGGATCAGGATGGTGTTGAACAAAGTCTGGCCAAACGGTGCCTTATAGGAAACAGTCACCCAGGCATCAAGCGCTGGGAATCCTGGGCCCTGGGGCAAGAAGGTGGGGGTAAGGGTCTCTACTTCATTTCTGTAGCAGGAATCTTACCAGCCCTTGAGATGGAAAGCATTGTGGAAGAGCATTTGTTGCTGCAGTGTCAAAACTGGTGTTTCATCTTTCTCTCTGTGTTAAAAATGCTATCCTGCTCCCCTCTGGCTGAGGGAAAGCTATCAGCCAACCTGCTCTTCAGGATAACTTTTGCCCCTTTTGATCAATTCCATTTTTTAATTGCCAGTCTCCTCAGAACAGGCAAACCAAGTAGTACCCTAACAGAGTTTAAGAGATTAACCACTGCACAGGCTAAATTGGATGGAGCAGAATAAAATCAGAGGGCAAAAATGTGCCCTACTTACACCACATACTCATCCACTGTGAAGTATTTCCAAAGGGTTTTGGCTGTTGACGCCAGTAGGAATGAAACCAGCACGCTGGGATGCTGCTAGGCGGAGTGGGGCTGAGATGCTGGCCGAGCAGTGGGGCTGGCCAAGCAGAGGGGCTGTTTGGGGCTGGCCGAGCAGCAGGCAGTAGCAAGAGCAGTGCAGGGACAAGCAGAGGCCCACCGCAGGCTGCACAGCATTGCCAGCTGGCCTGCCCCAGCCCAGGAGCCTGCTGGTGTTTCGGCCGAGGGCAGAGTGCCAGGCTCCCTGTGTGTGCATTTGCAAGGCACCAGCGCCCAGTTTATTGGGATGGTAGAGGAAGCTTTTTGAAGACTGTGCCCAAACCAATGTGCAGATATAGAGCTGTTTTAAAGCAGAGAGATTTAAAGCTAGCTCTTGTGTGCAGGGGAGCTTTTAGGGTAGGAATGCGCTAGCTGCCCTGCTGTTGACTCATTCATATTAAGTAACTTGAATGGAAAATGCAGACAAGTTAAGGAGAGGGACAGGTTGTCAAATGCATTGCTAGATAAAAGATGTAAAGATGGAGTTAAAGGTGAGGTAGTGCGTCAGTCATTTAGAGGTTAAAATCATGTTGTAATTAGCTGTGCAGTTCCCGGAAATTCTGAATACTGATTATATTGGCAAGACAACCTGTCATGTTAAGAACATGCAATTAAAGCCTTTCTGCCTTCAAGTGATGAGGATGAAAACCAAATAAAGACAATAAATTAAGATTAAAAAATCAGTCTCCCAGCCCAGCACTGCAAGTTGTGAGAAGAAAAAGTCCTACTCATATGGTTAATGCATAGATTTGTGCAGCGAATGGACCTATTAGCTACACCACGGTTTATTTCTTTGTCTGTGTAGAGTCAGTGTGCGCTGCTTAGATGCAAAGAGGGATTGAGTGGATGAGCTTAAGTGCTGGCAAACATAACTGCTTCTGGAGTCCCAGCACAGTTGCAAGTGCCTTGGGACAAAGTACTTGCCCTGTGTTACCAAGTTCAGTGACTTGTGCCTCTCTGCTTTCTGGTCCAGCTTTGTATTGTCTCATAGCAGAGACATCCTCTGCTCCGCAGCTGTCATAACACTTGCAAACCACCCACTCTTCACAGGAGCAATTACAAGTAACCCAACCCCTCGCCGTATGTGCAAGCTGATCTGTCCCACTGCCCTAATTCAGGCTCCAGAATCCCTTTGTTTTTCAGCACTGTCACCTCTCTAGCAATCGCAGCAGACCAGCTTCATTATTTTCCAATTTACGCACTGGGCTCTGAGACCTCAGACCTGCCCACCCTCTCCCAGGAGAATTCCCCTTAAGCAGCTCAGACAGGGTGCTGTCTGCCCAAGGTTCCCTCGCCTACCTCCTGTGGATTAGCTGACAGGCTGATTTATCTTTCTGCTAATTGCAGCGAGCTATTTGTCAGCCATAAATTTTGTTTCTGATTTAATTGTCTCCTACTACAGAAATTTGTAGTAGGACTTAGCTTATTGGTAGGAACTTATTTGAGCACTTGTTAAAGTTTACCACCAGCCTCCATTCCATTTTTGTACTGCCACGTCTCTTACTGTGTCCTGGTTGAAAGGAGATCTTGGGCCAGTTTGCATGGGGATCACAAAGATGAGTTGTGACAGAAGAGGAGCCCCCACCCAGAATCCAGTTAGTTTTGTATTGTTTCATGTAAACATTTTAGATCAGGAAATTTGCTCTGCTGGACAGACATTTCCAGAGGTTCTGGGGCTACAGCTGTTGCCACTGTTAAGTTTACTTTCTCAGCCAGTGTTTGATTTGAGCTGAAATGTTCTGCTTGTGATCCAGATTTTGGTCGCTCTGAAGTTGAATGTTTGTATCCACTCAGAATTTAGCTATGAATCAATCCTCCTCCTTCGCTGCCAAAAAAGAAAAAAAAAAAGAAATAATAAAAAAATGTCAT
Organism: Cygnus olor; assembly: GCF_009769625.2. NCBI lineage: Eukaryota > Metazoa > Chordata > Aves > Anseriformes > Anatidae > Cygnus > Cygnus olor. Next base: position 19,625,635 of record NC_049175.1, read on the forward strand.
AACAGATTTCTTTCTAGAAAAAATATGTATGAAATATACCGATTTGACCAGAAGAGTGTTTCTCTTTCTCAGGAAACTCATTTTAGTTCAAACAGAAACAAAGCTGGCTTTTTGAATCACTGATGTCACTGATATTTTAGTTCATAGTTATCACTAATAACTTTTATTTATCCCACTTTACGCTGTACAACTTCTGCAAAAAGTCTCTGGAAAACTACTGGAGCTGGAAATGCTCCAAAGAGCATATGGTAGAGAGCGTCCCCCTGTGGCTCACTTCTTGGGAATTTAAGAGCCTTGCTGGAGGCTGTTGGGGATCTGAACTTTTGCTGTCACTTTGGAAAACTGAAATCAGGTTACCTGCAGCAGTGCCTTTGCTGCAGGGCTGTGCTCCCCCGTTATGTTCGTACCGTAGCCAGGTCCTGACCTTGCTGGTAGTGGAAGCTGAAGGAGGCCTTTCATCCTGATTGAGCTCTAAGGAGCTATTTCAGGGGGAGCACAGTGCTGCCGAGTGTGGTGGTGGTCTGTGTTGCTGGACTTAACCTGGGCCAGCATCCCTTGTTACAAGGACAGCATTAATTTTCTTTTGGGGCCTTCATGGCATTTCTAATAAATACAAATTGCAATTAGGCAAAAGTAGTGGAAAACTACTTAATATTTCTTTCCTGTTTCTGTGGCCAAAAGTTTTGGCCAGCTCTCATAAAAGTGTTCCTGAGGGAGTTGTTTTTCGTGGCTAAAACTAGGATTCATGGGCCAACATTTGAAATCTAAAATTAGGCATCTAAATAGAGGTAGTCTAAAGATAAGACCAGTTTGGAGTAGGAATCCTCAGAAACATGATTCTGTTGTCAAAAATAGACATTCAGAAAAATCTAGCCAGCTTATGGGGTCATTCATGGAGTGTCACAAAAATACAGGTGCTGATAAATAACAGCCTGCTCTTCCCATGTCTGTGTTGCGCCAGATAGGAAAATGCTGTTGTGTGCATAGGGTAGAAAAACACAGAAGCTTTTTCTCACAGAAAGGCATAGAATTTGCTCAGTACTGTGCAGAAGGTGGCCGGGTGGCAGCCTGACATCGGTATCACTGGTCTGGGATGTTTGCTCCTCTGTGGGATGGAATTTGGGTGAGGGGCCAGCAGCTGTGTAAAGCCAGAACAGGAGAACACCAGTAGTGTGATTGTGCCATGAAGTCACCAAACCCATATGTCCGCACCAGGGCGGAAAAATGACATAGAAATGAACCATGGCGACTGCCTGGGCTGTCCTTCCCTCAGCTGCTGGCCGTTGGGTCACATTCGTTGAAGCCCAAACCTCTTCCTTAGGTGTAAATGAGCTGCTTCTGCATGGGGTCTATAGCTGTGGCTGGTCCTTCTGCCCTCCTGCCCCCTGCAGGGCTGTGGCACAGCTGGGCATGACCTGGCTCTGCATAGCTAGGGGAACTGCTTGAGGGACACCATGGCTTCGGGCAGTGGAGGGAGGTGTGTTTCAATTTGAGGCATATGAAATGGCAATACAGCAACTTTCTGACCAACAGATGGTGCTCTCCAGCTGATTTTGTGGCTTGAATTGGAAGTTTGGGAACAGTTTGAGGCAAACCCTTTCATATTGTTAATTCTGGTGCTTTTTTTTCTGAACTGAGTTGAACTGCCCAGTTATAAAACTCAGAACAGGCTTCGGAAACTCTCTTCAGAGCAGACCTGGCCTGATTAACTAGGCAGATCTTTTTCCATTTGCAATTAAGATTTTATTTAAACTTAAACAATGGTTAAACAACAAAAAAACACCATCCCCCATGTACAGCATGCTGCTGGCAGCCTGACAACGTGTAACTCTTAAATTACACAATGACGACCCCGTGGCATTACAGTACCAAACAGGAACGGAGCACGTTTCTACACCTACTGCCAAATAAGAACAAAGCATGCTCTTAAACTTACCGGGGCCTTAAATAATCAGATTGTGACAAACTAATACAACCAGGTGGTAGGTAAATCAAAGCAGAAATAGTTCCTTCCTTGCCCTTTAGAGCCTTGCATTTGAGATAGAGGTTCACAGCTGATTTGAGATAATTGAGAGTTGTGCTCTGGGTGAACAAGGTGCCGTCGTGCACGCCTCTGCTGCTGACTGGGTGTCTGCACCCTCCTTGTGGGAGCAGTGCTGGTGCTGCAGCCAGTGGTCAGGGTGGGTCAGCTGGATGCAGAGTTGCTAGATCAGCAAGCTGGCCCAGTCTGTCCCACAGACACCCAATTGCCTGGCCTAGCAGAGGAAAATGGTATTTTGCTACTGTATTGGCCTGTTTTGTTGTTGTTGTTTTTTTTTTTTTTTTTTCTTTTTTTCTTTTTCTTTTTCTTCAGCAGCCTGGGCTTACGCTGGCTGCTATGCAACTGCTCCCCAGTTTTACCAAATTTCATGAAGTCCTCTCTGACGGTATTTCAGCTAACACACTTTTGCTGGGAGGTATTGTGCATCCCCTGCTCTTGTGCCCAGCTGTGTCATCCCATCCACTTTCTTCTACCCATTCTGCTGTTTCATGGGTCCATCCATGACCCGATTCATGTCACCAATCTAGGTGAAAATGATCTGTGGAGAGACCATTTCACTCTTTCAGCAACAGTGAGCCTGGAGATCGGTTTAGTTGCTCAAGGAACTGTACCTGGAGCCTCCAGGTACCTGATCTTGCTCACCCTGAGGCTGCCAGCAAAATTCCACCTGACATGAGTGCCACAGGAGCTACCTCTGGGCTCCAGTCTTGCACGTGGTTATATAGAACAGCACAGGCACAGGTTTCATGCCTCCTCGGAGTTAAACATACCAATATGTGCTTCAAATAGCTACCTGTTGTCTGTGTACATCACCCTTAGAAAAGCAATATTTTAAAGGACTCACAGCTGCTTGACAGGAAAGCAGTATATCACAGGGAAGGGATGTGTTGCATCAAAGACAATACTCTGCAAATGCTACAGCTGAGATTAACTTCCCAGCTGCCTCTTGATTTACTTATGATCAAGGGCATGCGAGCTGCAACTTCCTTCCTTTACTTTTCCTTGTCATGAAAGACCTGTTTAATGCAAAGCTAGGAAGTATGACAGGATGTTTCCTCATGTGTTGTTGGTGGTTTATGTGGACAGCACTAGCTTGAGTCACTCTAGTGGAGATGTGGAACACATCCTCCTGTGTTAGCTCAAGAGAAAGTATCCACTGTGTTCAAGCTGGCAGGAGTTTCTTGCTAACTCCCCTTCCCCCAAAAGTGTTATCACAACGATCTAATGCATTTTTATGGGTATGAAATCTTCCTCTGATTACCGAGCTGAAAGAAACACGAGAGCAATTTGTTCTGGTTAATAACCAGGAGGCTTAACTTGAAATCAGTTGGAATGAAAGCAAGTGTAAACCAGATGCGGAGAGAACAGAGTTGCAACTTATTTAGGAAGTGTTTGAGGTTTCTTGTACAGATTTTTCTTCAAAACAAATGTTGAAACATGTTGAAAGTGCACATCACATCCATGATGCTTTGTTCCTCCATTGTGAAAGCTGCTATGAACAGGGAGAAGCATTGCTTTGAACAGCGTGTGTGGGAGCAAATGGAGATAGCTGGATTGCACCATTGTAACTCTGGAATGGGCTTCTCTAGAGAGCGGTCTGAGGTCGTCTAGGCCAATTGAAAACCTCAGAGGAGGCATGTAGATGAATACCTTAGTTTCCATTTGGCTGCAAAAGTAATAGATCGCAATGAAATCAATTTGGTTTTCCTGCCTTTTTTTTTTTTTTTTTTTTTTTTCAAATTGGTTAAATGCCCCAAAGGTTCACATACACCTGATTCCCTGGTGATGTGCTAGAGGTGATTGGAATGATTCGAGGATCACGAATACAAGGTAATTTAGGCAAAGAGAGGAAATTCTCTGCAGTGTTAAGTCTTGCTTGTGAATTTAAATCATGGAGCCTTGGTAATGGCAAACTCTGCTCTTAGCCTGACAAACACATTAGTGCTTCTCTTAAACTGTAACTGCAGCTTGGTCCTAGGCACAAAGTTGGTCAGCATCTAGATTCGCCAGAGTTTATAGAGGCTCAGGTCGCCTGTTCAGAGGCAGATGTTAGCAACAGTGTGTAGGTCCAGAAGCTAGATGGTGTTGACAGCTGTCTTGGGGTTGCATCTAGCAGCAGCATTTTTCTAAGGCTTGGATTGGTGCCAGAAAGGGAACCCCAGCCCTGGTTGTCTGAACAGCACATACAACCAGTGCTTAGCTCTGTGTATTTTTGCTGTTACCTTGTAAGTTCACTGGTGCTGCTGTTCTTTGTCAGAGAGTTTAATACATCCCAGAGCACCCCATCAGTGTCTGGGTACTGGAGGCTGCGTGTCCACTTTGTAGTGTTTATTTCCCTGAAGCCGAGTGGGTGGTAGCCCTAAGAGGCTTCACTAAAATCAAGATGGTTTTATTTTCCTTTGACATACTTTTTCCTCATGCATTATTCAAGGAAGACTAAAAGCTTCTCTTATTGGAAGCTAGTTGTGGGGCATGGGGGCACATCCTTCTTTCCATAAAGCCCAGTCTCTACAGAACTTCACTTGATAGCCTACATGGTCAGGCTGAGGCGGCTACACAGCTCTACCTTCCAGGCAGCCATACACAAGCAGGAGTGTGAAGCCATCTATTTAAGACTAGTGTTTTATTTTCTGCCACCTCCTCATTCTTGAGGGTAGTGTTGTATCTACGTGAAGTGTCAGCCCAACCACAGTTTGCCCTGGCACGTCCTACCCAGTATAGAGTGTCCCTGGTCTCCATGGGCTCTGCTAGCTCAGATCCTGTAACAACACACAAGGCAGATTTACTGCCACCTACAGATTCACATTTTTTGTTTAATCTTTAATTTTTTTTTACTACTCAGATGGGAATGAACAGAATTACTTGGCTGCTATAGATCATTTATCTGCCAATTATTTGGGTGAATTATAGATTATAGCAAGCCCGCAAAAACAGCTCTGTTAAGCAGAGCTTGCTTTCTTCCAGATAATTAAGCCATTTAACATTGCATTACTCCCCAGATCACACCAGATATATAATAATCTGACCATCTCCATTTGTGGAGAACTATACCTTTACTGAAACACAGAACAACTATTAGAGGTGCAGGTTGTTGTATTTATTTTACAGAACGAACATAAATCTGGGCAGAGAAGCTTTGGGAGTGCTGTGGGAAAGCATTTGTCAAAGTAAGGCCACCCTCTACTGTACACTTGAGTGTACGAGTAAAGCAGTTGCTAAAGAAATTTATATCAAGCAGAAGGAATTCACTGTTCCTCAGATACTTAGAAGTGCCAGCCACTTCAGGAGGGTCTATGAGTAGAAGTGTGACCTCTTCTGTCACTTAACAGCCCTTTCCCTTGCTCCCTGTGCAGCAGTGTGGATGCAGAGGCAGGGAGGTTGGGAAGTGAAGGAGGTACAATATTTACCTGTGGGCAGTCTGCATGGTGGGGAAAACTCCTTCTCCAGAAGGTGTATAATGTTGTGGAAGGGGTTCCTTTTAGAAAGCTTAATGGATCACAGATTCTGCAGTGGTCCTGAAGACTGGTTTCCTAAAATTATATTTTTCCCACTTTGCCCACCCACTCTTTCTGAAGAAAACCAAATCTATTTATTTATCTATTTATTTGTTTATTTATTTATTTTAATTTTGTTGAGAAGCTGCCCACAGACATACGAAATTAAATCCATTTGTGGGACTTGTCCTTTCTAGGGATGGGCTCAGTCAAAGAGGTGCAGTACTTCTACATGGCTCGTTTGATGAAGTTGTTGCACTCTTCTCCATTGGTCTGGCTGGGCTGGGGCACTCTGAGTATCTGAAGAACCAAGCTCAGTCACGTGTGTAGCCTTTGCTGTAGTCACTCTTCACAGTTTGGAAATACTTGTACACATTTAAGGTAGAGTCAAGAACAGAAAAAAAGCACAAGTGAGCTGCAGTTGAGAGGCGGTTGGAAAAAGGGCTGTGTCCAGGGAAAGGTCTCTGATAATGACATTCATGACACAACAGAGCCAGAGATAGAGACCATGCAGGGTCCTGAACTGATGCAGGCTACGCAATCCTTCTTCAGTACAGTGACTCAGACTAGTGCTACACACATAAACCACCAGGAAAGTATATGAAAGAGTTCTGTCATACTCCCAGCTTTACATTAAACTGGTCCTTTTGGCTGAGAAGAATAAGGGAAGCTGCAGTGCACAGTGTCTCTGACTACAAGTGAATTGACAGATAGTTGGGTAGATAACGGTGTCCATTGGAGAAAACGGGATATGAGGAACCAAGTGGGTGCAGGGAATTTTTTGAAGTGAAATGTTTCTCCTCGACTCCCTCCATGCTTCCCTCCTTTCTCCACGGTCAGTCCTACTAACAACTTTTTCAACAGAAAATCTAGAGTTCAAAAAACTTACATTTTCCAACAGTAGAATGCTGAGTATATGCCACAGTGGCCCTGCTCATCCTGCTGCTTGACCTAAAAGCCTCTTTATACTTGTCGAAGTTGGATCAATATGAACTTTTGGATTTAGGCTCGCTTTTTCTCTTTATTTTCTAAAAGGGAAACAGATCATTGTTCAGAGGGCAGTAGCTAAGTCATTATCCCTGGCATTTTAAGTTCAGTCCAACAGTCATGGAAAACATTGACTGATCTAGCCTTATGCTGACAGAAAATAATATGAGGAGAGGCATTTTCAAATACAGAATATGACGTCTCATGTAAAACTGTGATTTTTCTGCTATGGAAAATATTTAAAGGGGACAGGTAAGCCATGTCATTTTAAAGCAAGATTAATCAGAACCATTTGCTCCTACTCACTGAGCCATGCTTTACCTCCAGAAACACCATGTGGCTGCAGTCTGCTCCTTGAGTTCATTCTGCAATTGGATCCCAACAAGCCCCCGTGTACCTGCAGTACAGCACTAGATGTGGCAGCACATGGGTAAACATCCCGTGAGAAAATGGAGCATGGGGCTGAAGGAAATGTCCTGGGTTTCTGTTGCTGAGGGAACCAGAGTGCTGTTTAATCTTCTGTTTCCTAAATGGAGAAGTGTTCAGCTGTGACCCAACACTATTGTCATCTGGAAGATTTGAGACTGTTTACTAAGTCTAGTGTCTCAACCAGAATTGGAAAGGATGGGATCCAATTATCACAGCTGATGCAAACTGGATCCTCTGGTGCTTGAGCATGGCAACGGACCTGGAGTTCCTAGATCAAAGATGTCAGATGGGCATGTAGCTCTTCGCACTCCCTGCATGGTATCTGTGGTTTGACCTCTGGGAAGGGCTAAGGTGTGCTGTGTCCCTTCATGTATGTGGTCTGTGTGAACACAGCAATATTGTGAATGCCAGACAGGCCTGCCCTGTATTGGTAGTGTCACTGCTTTTCTTTCAATCACTGCAACAAGTATTCTGCATGATTTAACTTTACAGTGCAATAAACTGTATGTGATGTTTGAAAAAATTATGGTTTGAGGGAGAGGCCTAGACCTGCTAAAGCAGCAGTTGTTTGTGTTACCACTAGTTATGTCTGCAGCTGCCTAGGCACTCAGCAGCCACTCAAAACCTAACAGGGGCTGCAGAGATCGGAAGCTGCAGGGAAAGCTCTGAGGCTGTCCTGGGCGGTGGTGTCAGACCAGGCATGCACGCGCTCACGCACACATGCTGGCCGGCATGCTAGTGTTTCCCAAAGGGCTGGGCGAAAAATAACTTGAAAAAGGAAATGGTGTTGTTGAAAATACTTTGAGAACGCAAAATAAGCTCTTGTCCAAGAAAAGGTATTGCTCTGGGAGGAAGCCAGAAACCAAGTACACCCATGACCTGCAATGACCACAGCTTCTCTCTTCTGACCTGGCTTGCTTCTAGCCTCCTCAGGGAGTGCAGTACTGAGTGGAGGGAATGCCAGCAGCTTCTGCTCTTATTTATCTCTGCGGTGAAAAGATCACAATGTCAGGGTGCTGTGCCTGAACAGTACCTTTACTTGGTGAATAGAGAACCCAGTAAAGAGATCCCACCCTATACTTACAGGCAGGGGAGGAGGGGGAATGCTGCGGAAAAATGTGCTGGTTGAACAAGAGCAAAACACCTAAGTTTAGTCTCTTCTCCAAGTACAAATTCATTATATTTATTCAAGGCTATGGTTATTCTAGTAAGGAAGAGACATTTTTATGGGGTTATATCAAAGTAATTTTCTTATGTCAAAGTAAGTTTCATAGAAAGGTGGAGCATTACAGGATTCATTCAGGAATTTTTCAAAGGAGTAGACCATTCTGTAAATATTAACTAAGCATCTTCAATCGGCTCATACTTCTAGAATCAAACCAACGATGTGTCCTAGCACAAAGCCAAGTGCCTTAATCTTCATATTCAGTGGAATTCTCTCTCTCAATCTGACAAGTCTTAGAAAAAATCTTTGCTCATTTCAATTAAGGATGAGCAACAAGCAGAACAAAACAACAGAAAAGGCAAAATAAAAAACACCCCAATGAAAACAAGCTATCAGTTTTGGTGCAGAACTCTATGACAAACTTTAATCTAGAGCTGTCCGTAAACTTTTCAGAAAAAATATTATAGCAACCAAGTTATCTTGAAGGTGTACCAAATTTAGGGAAATTTTTGTTGGATGAAAGTTTTAACTTTCTGAGTATCATTTCAAGTGAAAACGTAGTGCTCATGTATGTGTAGAATCTAAACATCTGGATCATTGGGTATTTGTTCTTGGTTTTATTTCAATGGCAGTGGGATCTGAACTTCCCGTGTACCAAATGACTGCTTGCATGAAAATGCTGTGTTCTCTCTCTCAGGTTGTATACTGGATCAAGTTTGCCTTGATCTCCCTTCAAAGTATTTAGCTAAACTGCTGTTCAAACCTCTTCTAACAGGGATTTCACAGTTTCCCTTGCCATCTTTTTGAGAGCTTTTCTACCATTACAGTTACTCCTCTCAGATGTTTCCTCGAAATCTTTCTGTTGCAGTTTTTTTATTTCTTCTCTTCTACATATGGTGGTTATGCAAAACAAGTGGCAGTCTGTTTTTTATATAACAATTTTTTATTGAAACTTATTACCTTTTTTATTGAAACTTACTACCTTTTTTTTTGTTTTTATTGAAACTTATTACCTTTACCTTCTATTACATGGATCCAGAAGGATGCTCTGTATCCTTATTATCATACATCATCTTTCACTACCCATATGATCAGTGATCAGTGGTCTCCAGTGATCACTCCTTTTAGGCCAGTGAATTTCTGCTCAAATGAAACCAGGGGAAAAAAAAAATCTGTTCTCCTCCTACACTGCTTCAGTATCAGAATTGCTTGAGAGAGTAAGTTCCTCTGGGCATTCTGTAAAAGATTTGTCCATCCAGCTCTTGAAGAGCAATGTTTTTCCAAAGTATTAATATAAAGGAGCTTAAAGCCCAATCATCATGAGTCTTACTGCTACAGCTATATTAGCATTCCATGGATAGAGAATCAGAAATCAAATTCTGTGGGCAACACTTGTCTCAGACACTTGAATTGCTTGCAGACCCTCTATCTGAGGTCATAAGCACTGTTTTGTGACAGCAGGGGTCTCCCAAGTATGACACTGCATATTCTGTTTGTCTGAGCCTCTCCTCTACTGCTCTTGCAGGTGGCTTTCATTGGAGGACAGCCAGTTTGCATGAAGATTATTAATGTTTCACTGTTAGTGGTGCCTGCTAGTGGAATTAGCTGAAATGCATGTTCAAATGTGTGATATGAGGGACTCAGCTCCCTGTCCTGTGTCTCTGGCTCTCCATTTGTTTTACAATATCATTGTCAGGATGGTTGAAAAGACAAATGGAAGCTCCACATAGACAGCTGGAGAGCAACTGGAAATAGAACATTGTTGGTCCTATCTACAAAATAATTCCACCATAAAATACCAAAGAGTCCTAACCAGTCCTTTCCGTCCTCCTTTCTCCCCCCCTTCCAAGTCCCTGATTTTCCTGATTAAATGCTGGATAGCAGATTTTCTTAAGACAAGGAGAAGCAATTCTCAGCTGACCCTTGTGGAAGACCCTGCAGCTGCCTGCTTGACCTTGTTAGAGTGGTATTTCTGACCCTGGTGCCCTGTCTTCCAAGGGGTTTTGATTTGACTCAGCAGTGCACCATCTCTGGGAGAGGTGAAGGTGGCTTTTCAGAAAACTTGGGACTGGACTTGCTTATCTCAGCTATGTCTGGTCTTTGAAAATCCACACAGGAAGCAGCAGCAGGACTGGGCTGTACCTAGTGGCCAGAGGAGGACTGATGTAGTTAGAAAGAGTGGTGGAAATAGTTCTCATGAGCAATAAATAGTTGTTTTGATAGACACCTTTAAAAATTAATCACAGCTTGAGCAGTTTTTCCCCCATAACAGCACAGGTGGGTCAGGCAGAGTGTTTTGTTGCCTATGTGCTAGGGAGTGAACCACTTTTTAGAGCCCTGATGAACAGCACACACCCAATTTTATTGGAACTAATTAGCTGTCGATGGAGGAGTGTCTTCAAAATGATGTATTCCTTTTACTGAGCCCAAAGAGCTGGCCTTGTTTCACATCTGTGTCTGATTACGTCTCTTGAACTTTAAGACAGCTGTCTTACAGGTTCATTTTCTGTAGGAACTCAGGAAATTACTCAGGAAAGCCACTGACACTACTACCACTTACTGCCAGATCTCTCTCACTCCTCATGTGAAGAAGCCTATTACAGGGAACTGCTGGCATGCAGCATGTTCAATGGCAGCTCAGCAATTAGTGTGGAATTTATAAAGACTGATTGCAATAGTTCCTAAATGTTACCACTTGATGTGTATTCTAATGGCCTACAAAGCAATCCCCAGAGACTGTGGCCCTTCCCTCCCACCAACAAATAGTAAGAGATTCTACAAATTATATTGAGGTCACAGTGGAATTGATTAGGTGTAAGGAATATAATATATGAAGGAGAATGTAATGTGATACTTATATGCAAGTCATTACTATAGTGAGGGACTTGATTATTGTAACATTGCCTCAAAATGATGGCGTTGTTTCCTGCTGCATGGAGCAGCCTTCAAAGAGCTGCAAAAAATGACTGTTTCACTTTTTATTCCATTTTAATCTAGAAAAAGATAAGTGACTTGGAACAACTGAAACTCATTCCTCTTCTGGTTATTTTCCTGATAAAAATGAATTGAAGGACAAAAGGTGTTTTCTTAAGTGCCTTGCCAACAACTATACACTAATTACTTCCAAAGGGCATGCAGGCCACCAGTGTCGACTTGAATGAGAATTTAGGGCTTTTGATGATGTTGGTTGATTTTTCCCTTGAATTCTCAGCATACTGCTTTGGGCTATTATCTCATCTGATCTCAATGCTAAGCAAGAGTCAATTCCGCCAAAACTTGGATGGGAAGCAGCCAAGAGCAGGTGTTTCAGGAAATGGTGTTGGTTTATTGAGATATTTTACGTATTAAATCAATGTCCCAGCAAACTGCTGCAGTCACTGTGCTACTGAAGTTGCTTTGGTAGACCTATAAACACCTAAGTCCTGTTTTTCTGGTGAAAGAAAACCACACTTTTTAAAGCATAGACTTATTTGCTTGAATATCCATGCCAAATAAGTTTTGATAAAATTTCTCATGAGTTTGCTTGTTGATTTCTGCCCTCTGTAGCTAGTATAATGCTCTGTGATTCAGAAGACTGATGATATAACGAAGGATTAAAAAAACAGGTCAGTGCAATTTGCTCACAAATGGACCAGAAGCTGAAATGTGTTTATAAGAAACATTAGCCAAATGGATCAGACACATAAATTTGTAAGAATCAAGGGATGGTGGGAATCCTAAGAGCCACCATTGAGCCTGTGCTGGCCTGGAGCTGGCCACACACAGGGGCTGGGTCCATTATGTAAAGAGTAGCTGTGTGTGTGTGTGCTGGCATCTAAGCAGCAAGCCTTCTGAGTACTGCCAAGTTATCTAGAAAGTAGAAAGGTATCTTCCATATACAGAATACCAGGAAGATAACATAATTTTTTTTTGTCTTTTTGTTGTCCTTTCATTGTGTGAAAACCCAGAGTTAAGTAAAAGGAAATTACAAGAATAAAAAAAAAAAGAGAGAGAGAGAGAGAGAGAGAGAAAGGTCTCATGATAAAACATTTCTCTAGAATTAAGATCCTCACAAGTAAGTTCCTGAAATCACCAAAGGTACAAGGAAAGGTGGAGAATCTCCTTTGCAGGAAGCGATAAGAAAAAGTATATGAAAAAGTACATTCTAGCATAAAATGAGCGATCATTTAAATACCACCAATTTACTACAGAGTCACACAGATACTATGTATTCCAGTTCAAAAAAAAAAAATCATTCAGGGTTTTCATTTCTTAAATTTCCTTCCGCAGATCCATTGCATTGGAGTTCCCTTCTCTTAAACTATTAGCACAAAAAAAAAAAAAAAAAAAAAACCACAAACAAGTAGCTTTTGACATTGTTCTCAAAACAGATCAAGAATTTTTGATATCTAGTGGAGAATGGTATACTGATAGATATTTCAAAATTTATTGAAGGAGGATCTGGGGGAGTGCAGGTAGGTGAAACTTCTCAATCCAACATTGAGTGACTGGTGTTTGTCCATAAAACATGGCTGGGAGGATGAAAGTCAATATGCAATTTGCTGCATGAAAATTCAAAGCTATTGCTAACCGTGGGCTAGCACCCTTGGTGCCAGTTCCCTGGCAGGCACCAAGCACTCATACACAGTTCAGCCTGCTTGATTTGAGGCTAGCATAAGCCTTCAGTTTGAGAGCATATCTGAAGAGCTTGATTTCATACTGCAGCGTGATATTTATCTGCAGAGATTTGTACGCTTGTCAAGATGAGACCCATTTTCTGGACTCTTATCTTTTAGACTCTAATCTCCTTTCAGAAGGTTTTGGTGCCTATCTCCACACTAAAATTGGTGCAGACTTGGTCTGGAGAAAGGTGACTTCGCTCTGTAACCATGAAGGGCGACAGAAGGAAGCTGGGACTTCCATGGCTGGCTTCTCGAATTCCCCTTGGCATGATCAGGACTGAAGGGGAAATTGAGGGGACAGGTCTGCAGAGGAGTGAGGTGACAAAAGGCAGGCTACAAAAGGCAGACAGAATTGAAAACGATAAATCCTTTGAATGGCCAGAAGATTTGTCTAACCAGAGGATGAATAGAAAAAAAAAAAAAGGCAAATTGTAGCGCACAAAGAAGAGGACCAGAGGAAAACAGTATTATTAACTGACCTGTGTGTAGCAGTTAATACAGAAATTAATGTCTCCACTGTTTGGGATGAAAGTGTGTGTTTAAATCCTTCTCTTACTTCTTTAGTGGTGCTGGAGGCGGGACCAGGAATAGTTCTTCCTCCTTTATATGTGTGGAGCCCTGTATGTTGGCCGTGTGTATGTTCATTTCCCACAGGGACAGGGGACTCCCATCTTCCTAGCTGACTATGACTGGAAGTGGTGAGTCCTGTTGTGCTGTAAGTGAAGGAAAAAACATCTGCAAAAAAAGAGAGGAATTAATGGATCCAGTAACAGTTGTCTGACTATTAAAGCTTTCCAAGATTTCCTGGAAGCTGTAGAGCTGTAATCAACTAAATGTGCATACTGGACAAAAGTATTGTGGTGTTTGGGTTGTTCTTTTTTTTTTTTTTCTTTTTCTTTTAATTTTAAAATTATTTGTTGGAAGTACAGACTGAATTAAATCAAATTGCCAAAAGACCACAGGGGAGCTCTAAGAGGTCTGAGTACATAAACTTTGGCTCCCATTGGTTGGGCAGCTTTGGAGTCTTTAATCTTTGTTGCTGTTTATTTTTCATAGCTGTCATTCTCTGTAAGCCTAATTATTGGTTTTGTTAGTCAAGTCATAAAGTGTCCTGCTGGCTGGCTCAGAGTCCAGTGCTTGGGAACTCTTTGTTGCTGGGTGAGTCGTGACAAGTGCACATCACTCCAGGCTCCCCAACCTCCTCTGCGGGATTTGAAACAGCCTTGACAATTATTTGGCCAGCTGAAAAAGAGACAGCACAAAAATTAATAAAATGTGATCCAGTAAAGCAATTTCCTTTCCCTTTCCCCGTCCTTCTTCCCTTCCCTACTTTATTTCACCTTTTGTCCCCCAGAAGTTAATTTTCAAATTAACAAACGCATGCTACATGATACAGCTTTGGGTTTTTAAGTGAGTCGAGAGCTGAAATCAGAGAGGCGGCAGGAACTGAGTTTGACCTCAGCACTTGCCAGGCATGTAACAAGCACACAGACACTGCACAGTCACCAAGGTGTCTGTGCTGTCCTCCAGGAAGCAATTACGAATGTCTTTCACTTACCCTCCCAGACTTGCTGCTGCCTGTGGGGTGGTGAAAGAAGTGAGGTACAGGGGGATTGGGAGTGAGAACCCGGGATGGTGGAGTTGCAGGGGATCTTCTTGGCCTGAGGTCCTGCATTCCTGAGTAAATTCCAAATACAGCAGAGAACACCAAGATTGGGGATGGTACTAACTTCACATGTGGGAATTCAGCAAAACTCCCATGACTGCCTTGGACAAAGGATATAGATAGGGGTTTCCAGCTCAGCTGGTCACTGGATCATAGTTTAACAGTGACCTTGAAGTTAATCCCAGTTATCAGTGTGGACATGCTGTTGGACTGAGGAGCACAGCCTTTACTTTCAGATGTGGTACATATTGGTACGTTAAAGTGCCTGTGTGCTGACTTTTGCAAATGCTAACTAATCGCACAGTCTTAACACTCTTTGCCCTCCGTGTTGATACTGTGCTGCTAAATTTAGGATGTTCCCATTAGTGTAGGAAATAGTACTAGTGCACTAGTGTAATGGGCACTTAATTACCATATGGGTTGCTATGACTGCAAGCAGGCAGGGCCAGAGATGTAAATCTGTTTGAGTATCTCAGATGCAGCCATTAGCCCTCACCTGAGGAAGGATGCTCTTGCATTTGAGAGCCAGCTGATATGATGTCCTGTCTAGAGGAGCAGCCAATCATCACCTACTGCTGGTACAGGACAGCATAGCAAAGAAAGCCTAACAAATTTTTATCAAGGATGTTAGAGGTCCAGCAGACAAGGTCTGCACCCAGCTTGCATTCCTGAGCATCTAGTGTTCGGTCACGCTAGATCCCACCTTAAATTCTGCTGCCACAGCTGTATGAAATAGACTTTTTAATTATTATTTTTCAACACTGCGAAAACATTGTTAGAATTCTCAAAGAATCAGAATGTAGACCAACAGAATTCTGGATTATCTACAAAGAACTTTTATCTGAGATTAGTTATTTTGCTTATTTATGTATTGAACATGCATAGCCCTAGGCAAGCTGTGATGAAGAGCAGGCAGGCCAAACAATGAATGCTGCTAATATTGACCCAGAGCTCCATTTAGCTTTGCAGCCCCCTTTAAAAGGAAGCAATCAAAAGAAAGTACCATGAGATCCTGAAGGCTGCTTGTTTGTTTTTTCACATGCTGCTCAGCTTGGGAGGTGAAAATACTCGTCAGTTTTATTTCCTTTCTCAGGCATTGGTTAATCGCTGATGGCTTTGTATTTTCAGTGCTAGAAGTGTTGAAATACATCTTCAAAAGATCATGAAAGACATTCTGGTTAAATAAAGTTTCAGATGCTTTTTAAAAAATACTTTAAAAAGTATTATTATTATTATTATTATTATTATTAATTATTATGCCAGATCATATTGCTGAGCTTTGTTTAAAATTTTTTCGTATATTTGGATTATTCCTCTACATGATTGTCACTCTGCACCTCTAGTGACACACAAATTGTCTAGCAGGTAATTTTCCAGTCTGAAATCTACAAAGGGGATTTTCCAAAGTTTTTGCAGTGTCGTGATGCTTTCTATACAATGGTATATAAATGCCATTTCCAAGTGAGACTGCTGTTATTATTACCAGATGTTCCAGCTCTTCAGTTGCCTAAATATAGTTGTTGGTGAGGGATTTTAGGCTTTCAGGGCAGAAGGTCAGCTTGAAAGGGACTTAGAGTTGTAAAGTAAGCAATTTCTGGATTTTGAGCCTTATCAGCTCTCACTTTGAGTGTGATGGGAAAGCCTTTAAGCTGCTTTTGTCGAGGTTGGGAGATAAAACTGGCATTCTGAGGTCCATCTCACAGGAAAGAATGCTGAGGTCTGAATCAGTTTGGATCATAATTTCCCTATGTGTAAATTTGCTCCACTGAATTGACACCAGTAGACCTGATGTCATATGCTCTATATAGGTTCTGGCAGCATGAGTGGAAGTATTTTAACATTAAATGGATAATTTCAAAAATACAACCTTTTCTCCATCTTCTCATGTGAGGAAAGAGCAAATGAAGAGATGTTGCTTTCTTTGGTGCCATAACATTCATGTCCATCATTTGAAGAAACAAATCTAGGCTAACCTGGAGTCAGCAGGAGTACTTTGGATTTCAGTGAGTCTAAGAGAAAGCTGCATGAATGTCATGAATGTTTCTTCCCAAGCTGATGAACTGCAATTTGATCTCATATCACAATATTTATGCATTGAGGGCTATTTGTTTAATGGCAATTACTGTTATTTTCCCATCATGACTGTCATGCACGTCTCTTTTATATAGGCTTTCACCTTCCACATGTCATTAAAAGCTTTATGTATTGTAGTTTGATATGCTGGAGCATAATAACAAGGTATGTACCGTGAACAGCATTGTAGGAAAATTGAGTTGTGATCTCAAATGTGTAAAAAAGGCCTTAGCATTGGCCAAAGACCTTATTCTGACTCTTATAAGAACACTGTCATTCTTAAGAGCCTCATTAAATCTGAACCTGTGCTTTAATTTTAGTTTTTCACGTTTCTTTCCCTTTTCAGGATCTGTCATCCTTTCTCATATGTAGTGGGGCATTCTCTAGTTTATTTTTAATTCTTTTCTTGCAGAGCTGTAATTGGACTCCTCCCTACCTGACCATTCCTCTTCCTCTTGCTTCTCCCTCTGGAACAAGTCTGTTTTTCACCTATAAACCAAAAAATGTTAGCTAAAAGAATCCTGCAGACCAACTTTCTTTTCAGTCAAAATGTTATGACAAACACTTTGTTTTCTGCAGAAAGCACACATTTTTCACATACTCAGAAAATACCTCTTACTCAAAGATCTAACTTTTGTCCAGAAAAAAGAATTTTTACAAATTTTTAACCAGTCCTAATTTTTCTTCATCAGGGTTTCTCAGTCAGTCCTAATTTTTCTTCATCAGGATTTTATTTTCTCCTCCACCATTTCTGTTTCTATAACCTCTTGAGCAAAATAAGATCCCTATAAACATCTGAGTATGAGATGAACTTTCTAACCTATGGTATTTAGGTGGATTAAAATAAGGTGAAATTAGTTTGCTGGTGCCCTATTTTTGACAAGTCTAGCCTAGACGCTTCCTTTATAGGTCAGTAAAAGCCTTGTTATAAGTTTGTAGAGTCAGCAAAAAAGCTGGCTTTCCTCATAGACTGAACCAGTGCAGTCTTGAAGCTCTCTGAAGTCACTGAGATAAAGACCAGGCCTTGAGAGAGAGCACAAAAAATACACTAAATGCACGGCTCTGGCCCTTGGATACATCAAAATCTTTTGAAGCAAATGGCAGAGGGAATAAATAGAATCTCGCGTCTAGATCCAGACCACACCAAATAGCTCGGCGTTGTTCTCATCTATAATTGCTGCCGTGGGTGATAAATTCTGGTATATCCCCATCGCTTCAGAATATGCAACAGCCATGTCCAAAACCCAACCAACAAGGCCATCCGAGAAATCTTCCAGGTTTAGGAATTAGGACAGCCTGTAGGGATTCTTCTCCACTACAGATGGCAGCGCCAGCCAAAAGCCTCCCACACCTCTCCTCTGCTTGTTGGATGTTAAAGGCTGTGTACATATGCAAATATTCTTGGGGTCACTTACTTCCTTCTAACTAGTATCTAATGACCACAGCTGACCGTGGTGTGGGAGAAGCCTGTGATAATTGCAGGGCATTTTGTAGTTTTCAGGATGTCGCTCGCTGTCTTGCCTGACCAGCCTAATCTAGTTTCACCATGTTTCTTACTCCACCTTGGGCTTTTTCTCACTTGCCGGGTGTTGTTGCTGGGGGAAGCTGGGAGGCAACCAAGTAGAATACGACCCAAACCTGGGAAATCATGCAGTCTGTTTGAAACAGGCTCGCTTGCTGGGAGAAGAGCTGTGCCGAGTCAGTAAAAACAGTTTCTGGGGTACGCAAGATGAAAAGAATTTCTCTATAAGAAGATTTCTGGTGATTTAATTACTAATAACTAGCATCCAGCACTGCTAGCGAAAACGGTTACAGTTTTCAGCTAACCTGCTGTGAAGGCTGAATGGGACATGAGGGTAAATTTAATATATTCTGCCTTAGTGATTAGAGTTGGAGTTCAGCTTTGCAGCCTTTAATGAGAGCTCTGTGACTGTGTGTTCTCTGGTAGCACTGGTTTCCATGGCAGCTTCTGTGTCAACTATTTTTCACACATGCTTTATGACTTATTGTACAGCACGTGTTGTTTAGTTTCACAGTCTTTGCTACAGTTTTCAGGAAACTGGTGACTCTTTAACATCTACTGAACACTGCCTGGCAAGGAGCAATAGCCTGCCACAAGGAGTGAGAGAACAATGAGCAACCCATATAGGAAAGGTGGGGAAAGCACACTGGTATGTTAAAAATTTGGGTTTGTCACATCAGAATACAGCTGGCAGGACTGACAGGCTCAGGAATATCTGTGAGGCCTTGGACTTGAAGGAACTGATTGTTACTGAGTGGTGGTTTTCTGTTGCTTCGTGAACTCGCCAGTGTTAGATTTTCATTCTCTGCCACATTCTCCAAGCCCCATGTCAGATGCCGCCTGAGGGCTCTCTCTCATGTGTATGCCTGCTTTTTCCCATGCCCCTTCTGTCCCATCTGAAAAGCTCCTCACTCATGCCAGAAAGACATTTCTAAAAATACCAAGGGAAAATACTGCCGGGCCTGGCACATCCATGCATGCTTGTGCTGGGTCAGTCTTGCTAGCCCAGCTGTGTTCTCACCATGTCTGTGCTGGGGAAACCTCTTCTAGAAGCAGGAAGGTTTCTGGCCTAGTTCCTGTCCCCCACAGCACTTGGGCAGCCTGGACGGAGAAGCATCTGCAGCCTCCTTTGGGGGATTCCCCTGCAAAAAGTCCCCCACTGTGAACCCAAGGCAGACCAGGGTGGGAGCATGTGGCTGCACATCCAACTGATGCCTCCTTGGGGATTGCTGCCTGGCAGCTTGAGTTCGAGCAGGGCATAGGCTGCCTAAGCACACCTGAGAGCATCAGTAAGCTTTGATTTCCCCTCTGAGAAGGGAGAAGGATGTACCGGAGGACAGAAATCAATGAGAATTTGCCTGAGCAGAATCTGAGAGAGATAAAGGTGGTATCTGCAATGACATATTGAGTGGGTGAGTGCCTGAGTCTTGCCTGAATTAGAGCAGTCAAAATTGGCCTGGAGGGCAGTTTAGAAAACAATCTTTTGGCCAAGTCCCTTTGAAAGGAGCTTTCCAAAAAGGCATTGTTTGTGCACAATGAGGGAGTGCTGGCCATTGCTCGATCAGAATAGAATTCCTACCAAATGCCTGCTGCCTCCCCTGAATAATACCCAACAATTAATGTTACGGCAGGAAATATGTGGGAGATTAACAAAGGTTTTGTTGCTGAGTGGATTGTGGGGCCCAGCCAAAAGGAGCTGTAATTCCCACCCAGTCTGATTATTTCTGCTGCAGCCTAGCCCTGTTGCTTGCTTCCCCTTTCAAACAAGGTTAACACCTTTAAAAATTCGGAACTTGCTAGAGACTTGGAGTCTGCTGGAGACAGTGCTTCCCACCTCCCCTGGGCATTTCTGTACAGTGTTAGGAGTTGGCAGGGCTCGAGGGTGGAAGGGATTCCAGTCTTTGGACTGAGAGGGGAACAGCAAGACAATTGATGGAGAGCAGTGTGCTAGTCCAGGATGGGCTAATTTGTCATCTGCCAGGTACTCAGATCTTGCAGTTCCTGGGAGAGAAATTGTTGAGAAGTGAAAAGCTTTCTGGTGTCTGAAGATCAGTGGAGCCTAATGCAGGAAATTGTGTTTACCTGAATAACCTCAGATAGCTTAAGAGTAGAGATTGAAGCATGAGCCACTCAGGAGCCAGGCAGGAACTGTTTCACACCCAAAGCTGCGTCCTCTTCCCTGGCGCCAATACAGCTCCCGTTTTGTGCTCCCCAACTCCCACCCAACCAGACTTAGCCTGAATGTGCTGCTGGCCCAACTCCAGAGGAGAGATGCAAAGCCTGTCACAACTGTTTTGTGGTTAAATGTGGTCTTTGAGAGGCCCTGGGTCTTCCAGCAAGCCTGTGCCCCATCCTGCCCCTGATTCCACCAGGCACCCTTGTCCTCCTGATGTCACAGCACCACAGCCCTGCTGGTGAAATGTTCATCCCGGACTTGGAGAGCCTGTGGGTAAAAGAACCCCAGGGGCACTGGGATTTATTCAACTTGTGCTAAAGCCTCTTAAAATGTGATGTGTGTGTTTCCTGGCAGCTTGTAATTTGGAGGTTGTATCATGGGGTACTGTGGGTAAGGTCCAAAGCCACCTCTTCTTGGGACACCTGGCGAGGTGCTGCCCCGTGTGGGTGCTGGGGTGGGATGAAGGGGAGCACCACTGCTGGAAAAACACAGGATTACCATAAAACCTATCTGCACAAGATGCCAAAACCTGGGAAGAGGAGAGAAGGAAGAAACAGAGGTGTGCAGGGAGTGAGCAAGTGGGCACTGTCCGTGGCTTTGAGGCAAAGTGGCACCATGAGGTGAAGATTGCAGGGAAAGGGGGATGAGTGTGACTTTGTGAGGTTGGGGGCACGAGGACACCTCATGGGCATGTGTGCATGGGAATGAGGGAGGTGTGAGACCGAGGGCTGCGGGGAGCTGTGAGTGCCAGCGTGACGGGGGAGCTCTGGAAACGCTGTGTGAAGGGGAGCATGTGGGCATGTGGGAGCAGAGCAGAGGCTGCTTCTGCAGGAGGTGGGTTTTGGAGTGAGAACAAACAAGGCCAATGTCCTGGGGGAGGATGAAGTGTTCCCCAGCACTGGCCGGAGGTGCCCCATAGCGGGGTGGGAAGGCATGATGCGCTGGGGCTGGGGCAGGAGTGAGCCTGCAGCCTGGGCTGGCTGTGAGGAGCAGCAAGTAGCCTCACAGCCCTTTCCTCGTGCTTCATTTCACTGTGTCTTATCCTCAGGACTGTTGCCTTTGCAGTCACAAACTGTACATGGCAGAACCCCCCAGACAGCTGGGCCAGGGAAGCGCTGTTCACGGTCCCTGCACTCATGTTGGGTTAGCCCAGTGCCTGTAATCCTCTATGGCTGCAGCTCCACCCAGACAGAGCTGTTTATTTTTGAAGCTGCTGGAAGATGCTGTGAGAGAGGTGGGTAAAGTTCAGCTGGGATTATTTTTAATACCCTGTGTCTAGAGGGAAATTCAGAGCTCCGTTTGATTAGAGCTGCTTTTTCCATCTTAAACGTGTCTGCTTACATTGTGTGAAGTCCCTGCCATTTTTTGTACCTCCCTGTCCATTTCCACTCTCCCCTTTTGGCTGCCCCTCAAAATGCTTAGTTTTGGGGCCAAGACAGTGCGGCAGGTGATGCGCTTTGCCTGGTCAGCAGGAGGACCTGGCCCCTTCTCCCCCCTGCATTCTTGTGAGCTATCTTTATGGCTCATTCCCCATCTGCCGCGCAGGATGAAATCTACCTTCTAGCAGGCAATCCGTCACCGTACTTGGTGACAACACAAAGCTCTCCTGTTGAGGTATCCGAGTGCGTCCCCTGGCTGAGATACTGCTTTACACAAAGCTTGGGGAATTAAGCTGTATTGCTCTATTTATACTGGGCTGCAACTTTGCTCTGGACCCTCTGGCAGGCTCTGGGGATATCGGTAAAAGTGAAGCCAGCAAGTGGGCTAGACTGAGGCATATAGGGCCTACACTCACCTCTTCTGGTCTGCTGTGTGGCTTGACTGTGGCTACTCTTGGCCCTTGGTTCCCCCCCTGTAAAACGAGGCTGACAGTACTGCCCTTGCCTCTTAAGGATGCTAAGGAGATAAATGCATTAATGCTGGTGTTATTACTGTACTCGCTGTTAATTAGAACCAAGCGAATCATAGTTAGGGGTTAATGGACAGGTAGATTTCCCCCTCACCCACACCTCCCCCTTTTGAAAGCACTGGGATGCCACCACGGCCTGACACTTGTAGGCATTATATCTGCACAAGGATGTGTGTGTGCATGTGTGTGACACTGTAGTGTCCTTCTTGCTGGATTCTAAACAGATGTTGGGATGACAATTTGATCCCCTTCTACTCTGGCTAAGCCGAGTGGGTGGAATCTGGACTGCAGCTCACAGCTGAGCATCCAGCCAAGAATCTCCAGGCCTTTCTCCGACATTAGCGGGACCCCCTGGAAGTTTGGGAAATGTTGCTGTATCGATGTACAGCTGGAGAAGCCAAAGTACATGAAACAGTGGACTTTTCCTGGAGTGCAAGCTGCGGCCTGAAGTCAGGCTTCCCTGGGCAGACCACTAGATGGAGACGTTCCTGTCACTTTTGTGAAAAATGCATGTATTTATGAAAACGTATTTCCCAGTGGTTTCTCGAGGATCTGCCAGTGAAAGCACAGACATTCTTTCCTCTGATTCCACAGTGAGTCAAAACTGGAGCGTGGTAAGGGAAGGCGTTTCTTGGTTTAGTAACAGGGTATGGGAGCAACATTTAAGGGCAATGCCCATTTTAAGCCCCGCTCCATTTACCAAGCCCCCTCTCCCACCCTGTGAAGAAGTACAACGGAGTGGTTCAGAGCTCCCAAGCAACTTGCTCTGTAGTGCGGAAGAGAGGGTGCTCCTCCAGCTCTCCAGATCCCGGGGAGCCCAGGGGTGACCATGCTCGCAGCAGCAGCTCTAGGTTAGCGCATGCACCGCCGTGGCACAGTTGTGGGGCCTTGAGGCCCAGAGCAGCTCATTTGGAGTTGCCTCCACCCTGCATCTGGCAGCTTGCTTCACTCTGCCCCAGCCCAGAGCGTCATGAATATGGATTAGTCTCTGCCCAGAATCTGAATTCTGCTTAGACAAGAATTCCTCAGTTTGGATGGGGGAAAAAGAAGGCAGATATTGCTCTGCGGCTTCAGCTCTGCCTGGTGGCTATTATATCTCACTAGTTTAATGTATGTTTGATCTTACTTGCCCCTGCTCTCTGGACTTGTTCTCATCTAGTCCAGGGTGCAGGCTCTTGTCTGTAACTGCATACACGTGCCCAGTACCAGATTCAAGACAGCCCACTCACTGGTACGAGGTGACAAATTGTGAGGGGTGTTCACAATGGAAAAATCTGTCAAGGTGCTGCTTGTAGTGAACACAAGCATCCAGGAAAGTGTTTGGGCTATAAGTTCAATTTTGCCCTAAAGGCAGGGGGAAGCTTCTCTAAAAGTGATGTCTGAGAGTTGAGTGTAGGGACCAGGGGCTGCACAACCCATTTCCCTAGCCAGCAGTGAATGGATGTTAGTGGTGACACAAGGAATCTCGCACAAGGTGGGTCACTGCCAGCATGGAGCTTGCTTTCACTGGCACATATCAGCTGGAGATCATTTAAAGTCGTGATATCTGGATGTGAAGGAGACACTGTCATCAGATCTTCCCTACTCCTTATCTTTTTGCTGCATTCTCCCAAAGGGGAAGATTTGCCAAGGGAGATGTGGCCCAAGAAACTGCAGCTCCCCCCTCTCCCACCCTCCCCACTGACTAAACGCAATGACCATACTGGAAGACCAGTCATATCTGGGCACACCTTCTCCATGTCCAACTAGAGCCAAAACACATGCTCAAAAAGACTGTACTTTTCCTTTCTTGGAAATGGCATATTATTCACAACCTTAAAATACTAGCTGGAAAGTTGTTTTCTTTTTTTTTTTTCTTTTTTTTTTTTTTTCTTTCTTCCTTGTTTTCCTTTTTTATCATGCGGACAATGCCCATTGGCAAAAGTCCATCAAATAACAGATGAGGTGATGAATGCAGCTGGAGTTCAGCTCTAGGACTGAAGTTCCCCCTGTGTTTGCCAGTGGGTCCTAGGGGTACGTACGTGCATGTCTACAAGAGAAGTAACATTCTATAGAAGGAGCAATATTTTCCCAGCTTCTGAGGGATCTCAAATTGCTTTGAAGCCTGGAAATAAAAGAAAACAATTATGTTCAGGAATTACTTTTGCCACTGTTGAAATGTAGCCCCACCTGTGGGACATAGCAGGGTAGCCTATTTACCAGCAAGGTTGTGCAGCAAAGGAGGGGTATGAAGGGAACTGAATCACCAGCAGGAATGTGGAAGGGGCTAGACAGCACTTCCCTAATCATTACGTGGCCAGGATATCAATGTTGGTGTCATGCTACTCACATGAGTCAAAAGATCACTGACAGCACACTTAAGGCTTTATTGGCAGAAAAAAGGTATTTGCAGTGGCACAAGTCTCCTAATGGTGGGCTGGATCCTCAAGGGCTGAAGAGGAATGGGTTCTTAGTCTTGATTTGTGTTGGAGTTTGGTCAGTTCACCTTTTCAATAACTCATTTGGAAATTATTTTGAAAAATGCACTCCTTGTTATATCACCCTCCTCAGATCCCTGTACTTCTTGTTGGGCATTTCCAGAAATAGGGTCACTTGGGAGACATGAATAGACGTGAGCAAATCGTGGTTCTGTGTCAGCAAGGCCATAGATCTTTTTTATTGTCCTCTCCTCTTTATTTCTAAATAGGACTTTCCAAAATGCTGTCAAATTCTGAGCTACGGGCAATCTCTTCAAATCTCCTTGTACTGAGCTCAAAATCCAGGGACAATGCATACTAGAACCTCACAGTATGACAGAGTAAATCCCTAAAGCTCAGTCCATTAAGGAGGAGTTAATCACTACAGAAAAAAGCTTTCTGACTGATGCTTTGAAAGTGAGGAAAGAATCATGGTTAGACAAGTAGAAGAGAGGGACTGGAGCCTTGATTTTAAGCTCAGCTTTGCTACTGACCTCTGAGGTGGATTTGAGTAAGTCGTTGTCTTTCTTTGTGCCTCAGGTGTTCCTCCTGATATGACTGACTTCATTGCTAAAATGCTTTGAGCTTGAGGTAAGATCTGAGTGTTGTTACTCTCTGGTGGCACCAGGGTTTCAGAACAATCTCTTAATATAAACACCTACCTCATCAAGTTGAAAAGAAACTCTCTCACTGGTTTCCCTCTGGGTAATAAACCATTACACTTGTTGGGTTTTAAGGTAAAAATTAATGATCTCCTTCCTGTTCTAAAGGAAGGTGTTCTTCCGGAATCTGGCAAATTCTTTTCTTAAACATTCCATGTAAATATAATTCTTTTAAAAAAAATAATATGCATGGCTTAAGTCATCGTAAGCACAATGGTTATTGTATATAAAAGAATTGGGGCGGTATTTTATAACTAGGTAAGCGCTATATTTAAGAAACTGAATAAATCACATTCAAATTTGCTGATGTTAAAAATGTCAGGTGCCCCCAGGGAAGGTGAAGAGGGTGTGCTAAGGGCCATGAGTGGCTGAAGAGCAGTCTCATAGAAATATTGCAATACAATATGGAATTCATTTTATTAAAAAATAATTTAAAAATGAACATTGTTTCATTGTTTCCTGCACTTGCTATCCCGAAGACTTATATTGTCCTGATCTGTACTGTAGTCCCAAAGGACTTTCAAAGATCCTTCATAGGAAGTAAACTTTTACTTATTGTTTGCTGGTCAGTTTGCTCTGCTGGAGGTAGCAACATCACGGAGGACTTTTGGGGTGTGGGAAGGACACTCCTGGTAGTAGGTTTTCTGGAAACTCCGACTGGCCATTCTGTCTGCCTCTGGTGGGGGAAAGCCCTTCTCTTCTGAAACTATGTGTAGCTCCCATACAATGTCAGTATGGCAAACCACCAAGGAATGCCAAAACTGTAGCATAACATGTAATTCGTGCTGAAGGGGAGACCACACTGTGGGGGCCTGGTTCCCTTCAGTGTGAGCCAGTGCTGGGTTTCTCCCTCAGAGAGCAACCAGGCCTAGCCCAAGAGCACATGAATTAAGACCAAAAGTCAAATGTCCGTGTGAGCAGGGGAGTGTTTCATGACTCTCCAGGGGCCTTTCAGCTCTGACCCTTTGTGGATATGTGTGGTGTATGCAGACATTCATTGTGCAGACTAACTGTGTGGCTTAAGTCAGTCTGAAACCTTGTGGTTTGGTTTCTGTACAGTCACTGGTATTGGCCATGATGGCCCAGTTATTTCAGTATTGTCTTTGAACAAAAGGATCCCAAAGGAGCTGGATACTAGCTCCCAGAAGACCCACTGCTTGTGTGACTTTGGTACTTAACTCCTTTATGCTCTCATGAAAATCACACTTTAAAATATTTTTCTGTGTAATGTTGTACTACCTTTAGCTTTTAATACCACTCTGAGTTATCTTGTATCTCTAGTTCCTCCCCACAACACACCATAAAACAGCCAAGTGCTCCTTTCTGCCCTGTTTCAGCCACTGCTGACAACAGTGCCAGCCGGTTAGCCCTGTCAGAAGGTTTCTATGCCTTATGATAGGGATGGGAATTAAGGTCTTCAGGGAGATGGAATCTTGCCCACAGGGCTTGTGTTTATATCACAGC
Organism: Cygnus olor; assembly: GCF_009769625.2. Classification (NCBI taxonomy): domain Eukaryota; kingdom Metazoa; phylum Chordata; class Aves; order Anseriformes; family Anatidae; genus Cygnus; species Cygnus olor. Next base: position 19,652,340 of record NC_049175.1, read on the forward strand.
ATCCTGTCCACCTCCACAGCATCTCCATATGCAGTGGTGTGGTGCAGGAGAACTACTGGGCTGCTGGGGTGCCTGCCAAAGTCCAGGAAAGGAGCTCAGTGGCTCAGCAAACTCTAGATGAGTGTCCCATTTTCAACTGAAATGCTGTGGAATGTCTTCTGGTGTTATGAATGACTCCTCTGTGCAGGCCCAAAACATGCCACAGGCATCCTGCCTATAGAAGATAGAGCCTTTGCTTCAAACATTGAACCCACAGCCCTGGGACGCTCTGCTGTCTGAAATTTGCACTGAAAGCAAGGTGCCCAATTCTCATTTTAGCTTGAACATCCCAGGTTGATCATTTCCATGGACTTGAACTATGCCAAATAGTATTTGGTGCCAGAGCTGGCTCTGTCCTGTTCTGTTCAGCAGATGTTATCTCTGACTGTTTCTCATGGAGGTGTGTGTGCATGCCATCCAGTGCAGCCCAAAAGACTCATCCTTGAAGAGATACTTTGGTTTTATTTAACTTCTGATCAGTCAGCTGCAAAAATGGTGTGCATTTTAACATTGTAATCATAGGGCATCAGTGGCATCAAGTTGCTAGAAACACTTCACGTATCTTTAAATAGAAAGCAATGTTCATCAGATATGCAGTTGGCTCCACTTCTTAAAAGGATTAACTTTGTCCTTTGAACTTTGCCCCAAAATTATGAATAGGAGTAGGGTGTATGAAGCTCTCAGTTTGGACTGAGTCCAGCTTAGGCTGTAACCAGATCTGAAGTACTATTTTTTACAAGTAACTCTTACTCACCCAAGGAGCTCTGTTCACTTCAGTGGCATTACTAATGTGATTATGGGCTGCAAAATTGAGTGTTGTATATATGACTTGTAATTTGTTGAGGGAGGCCTCTGGAAAAATTTCTTCTTATTTAATTTTAATTAGCTCTGGCAAGACCCTTTTGCCTCTATAAGAAGACCAGGCCACAGAGGGAATTGGTAGAATGATCACGGGCAATCCCTACCACACAGTGTTGCATGCTAACGACACATTACTAAATGCAACGCTAATCTTTGGGTCGTGGGCTGGAGAGGGGCCTGGAAAAAAACGATCATAGATTTCAATTAAGAGGCACTTAGCATTGGGAAAATAACAGGGCTTCAGCTTATGTAATAACATACAGCAATTTTTGTTTGAATTAAGACTTATAGATGTTTTATGCCTTAGGATCTGTAACTCTTTAGTGCTTCCAGAGAATTAGTAATTCTCCTGTGAATTCTAGTGGAGTTGCTCAGAGGATCCTAGCCATTGGTTGCAAGAGAAGGCACCTTCAAAGCTGCTACAGAGATGTACAGATTGAGCAGCAGCCTCTCACTCCTCTGCAGCTTCTTCCCGCAAACCATTAGCATTAGCTTTTTCTGGAAGATGCACAACCAGGAGGGTGTCACTGGCACTTCACTGGGCCACCTTCCTGTCTGCTCTTTCAAGAGCTGTTGTTCAAACTAAAGCACTGCTGTGCTGTCTGCTGGGATGCCCCTGCCTCTGAGCAAAGCTGAACAGCTTTGGGGTGGGCCTCAAAGCATGGGCACCCACGGGTTCAGCTGGAATGGGTGGTCAAATTGCTGTCTTCAGCTGTTTGCCTCATCCCTCTATTGGAGGCTGTTTCCAGTGCATCTGGAAAAGACTTTAAGGCACCAGACAGTAAACTGTAGTGCTTCAGGAAGAGTTTCATGAGCAGTTAAGCCACTCCTACTGCAGTGGCTGCAACCTCTGAGAGAACAAGGGGGTGGGAAAGTGGGGAAGATGGGGAAGGGCAACCCACTCAGCCACCCCAACCCATTTACTGTTGCTCATGAGTGAGGTCTCCCAGCTTTCACCACACATATCAGGGATGGTGGCAGATGTAAAGGGACATCACTAAGGCTAATTTCTGCATTCCTAACTTTGGCTGTTAAAACATCTAGGGGCTCAGGGTGCATAAGAGCATCCTTTAAGGACTGGATGGGATGAAGATGGTTAGGAATTCACTGCACATGTTTTGAATTGTGGATCATTAGGTCAAAGTGCAGGGTTTTTTAAATATAAAGGCAGACTTCTACTGGGTGTTGTGGACATCTACAGTAGTTTTGTATTGGCATAAACTGGAGATGACCAGCCTCTTCCTTCCTCTCAAACCCCTGCCTGATTGCAGCTTTCAGTGACTAAGCCACAGGAATCCCACCAGATAAGTCTTGGAGACCAAATTTTGGAGAAGGGAAAGAACCTGGAGCATAAGTCTTTAAAAACTGATTGAATCTACAAATGTGTTTGTAGACATGTTTAGCATGAAGTTGATTTTTTGCCCTGTTGCCCTGGAATCTATCACCTTGAGTTGCCTCTGTACAAGTGGGTATGGAGATGAGTGAAAGAGGAAAGTTCATGAAAAATTGTGTAATGATATGGACATATGTAACCACACGACAACTCTGTCTTTCTGCCTCCTAAAGGTACAACAGGAAAAACTATGACTCTGAATTGTCTCCTGCCTATTAATACAAAAGTGCCATTCTTTCCTGTTGCAGTTCAGCTTTACAGGTGTCTGACTTGGGGCAATCTTGATTCAAATTGCCAGGATATAGATTTCACATAAGAATGTAGCTATAAAAAAGTATTGACTTAAAGGCACTGGTGAAAGTGAATTAAAATGGCATTCTTACACAAACACAACAGAACAGCCCTGTGGTACATTTCATTCTTGTCCTCTGTTTGCTTAGGATAATAGGAATATTATGGAGAGCAGATTGTCTCCCCATCATCATGTTGTGTCTGCGTTTCTGTTATAAACCCTATTTTGACCTTCTTTTGCTGAGGCTGTAGTATCATGAGTGGATTAAGTTGCCCTGGCTTCATGCCACTCTTTTCTGCCCCTAACATATCCTCCATCTCCCTTCCTTTGTACCAGCACAGCTCTTTGTATGTCCCTGCAGAGGAGTAGATTGGGGAACTGATCAGTATTAAATATTATATAATTTTGCTGGGCTAAAAACCTCCTCTCTGCTTTCACCAAAGCTTTTCCCTATCCAAGTTCAACATCTTGGATAGACACTGTGCAAAAATTGGATATTTTCTCTCAAGAGAAATACTTATATATCAATATTAGTTTTCATTTAAAGCTGGGAGAAAGAGACCAAATAATTAACTTGTTTCCCACAGAAATTACTATTAGGGAAAATGTAGAGTCAAAAACCTTAAAGTGGATGAGGGGTCCAGTCTGCAAAGCATTCAGCATGCTGCACCCCATTTTGCACAACAGCTGGGAAGCACCAGGGCCAAAGGCAAAGGAATATTAAGTTGACTTAATGCAGAATGCTTCTGTTCAGCTGGCCAAGATGAAATGTTTTGATTTCAGCTTAATGAGCCTGAAATGGAATAGTCAGCTCTCAGCTAACTGCCAGTGGATTATCTGTGTTGAAAAATATTTTTTTTTAGCATTGTATCATATGAACAGCTGAATCTGGAAATGAAATTTGTGGCTTTTACTTGGCCATGGAGAAGTCTTGCTGCCATGAAATACATTGGTGTGCTTAATTGCAATATTGTTCTATCTGTTTTCTGATAACCTACAGTTGTAATGCTTTCTGCAGCACTGCTAAGTGCCATTGTATCTGTTTACTCTTTTTTTAAAGTTCCACCTATGGGAATGGGGTGACTGAGAGAATTTTGGGTGCTGTTAAAATACAGAAAGAAACCATGGTAATATACGAATTAAATACAAATGAAACTCCAGAACAGGAACTTAAACATTTGTGTCAGAAGGAAGGTGAATATTTAATTCTTTTAAATGCCCTAGTTTTTGGAGGATAGGATCATCTGGGCTATCAGTAATAATTCATGTTCCAATAAGGACAACGTGATTTACCAACTAGCTGAGTAAAGATTCAGATATACACAGAAGTTAGTGTGTGATAATACAGCAGTGCACACCAGCTCAATTGTAGTGACCGTATGTGTGCCTTTAGTCCTAAAGTGGAAAATGTGATATCATTTCAGTTAGCTTTGCCCTCAGAGAAAGAGGATATTGAGCTAAAATTAACAGATTCATAGCTCATGGCCAGAAGGGACCATTATGATAATCAATCTGACCTCATGCATAACAAAGGTCACAGAAGCTTGCCCAGAAATTCCTTCAACAAGTCTATAAATTGTACCTTTTTTTTTAAAGATATAGACTCTTTAAATAAAGACTTCATGCGATGAAGTATTTATCGTGTTTAGTTTTCCTACTCTGATAAAGTCAGCAAACACTTAACAGAAGAATTAAGTTTATTTATATGCTGCTTTTGATTTAAAAACAAATAAATTTCACAAATTACAAATAGAAATATTTAGCATTGTTTAATTTTTATTTTGGGACATAAAGCATTTGTTTATAGCACTGGAATTATATGTGATTGCATCATGCTTGCATCAAGCAAACATTTTTGTTGTAGCTGGCGGTGGAACCATAGCAGATTTGCAGTGGTCAAGTTTGATGTTAAAATAAAATTGTAATACGAATATGCTTAGGAAGTCCCTAGTGGCTAATATGGCCACAATACATGAATTTCTGAGCCAGTTCATGGGAACTTTGTAATGAAATTGGCTAGAAGAGGAAAGTAAACAGAGGAAGACATCATGCTTTCTGGGAAAGTCAGGTTCACATGACAGAAGTAAACCTGCACTCCCAGTGAGTGCAAGTATGTTTTAATTAATGTTAAGTGACTTTCGTGAATGTACAATAGATACAAATTACAACATGTTAGTGAAACAACTAGAAATACATAGCAATTCTTTCTGTGTGCATTTATCTATCCATTTCATATGTAGCAGGAGGCCAAAAGTGCATCAACCAGGTTTGTGCTACTGTACCAGTTTAGACACTTGAGCGAGTGTGAACCTGTGTGGCTCAGGAAGGAGTAACAGTTGTGCCACGGCAGCTCGGAGCCCAGCGTGCCCTGGGAGTGCAGCAGGAACCTGCATGGAGCTGTGTTTGGCCAGGGTTGCTTTGCTGGTCACTCCTAAGCTGACCAAAATGGTCTTCACTGCAGTCTCAGAGGAGAGGAGACTGCAGAGAACCCATGGGCTCTCGTGCTCAGATAGCAAATTTCATAGAGCAGGGATAAGCTTTACAAGATGTTTGTACAGTGCCTAACTCAATGGAGCTCCAGTCTCAGCTGAGGCTGTAGTCACAAGGCTAATCTGCGTAATAACAGCTTGGACTATCAATTCACTGGTGTCTGCAAATCAGTGATGAGCAGAGATGATTTCACCTTCCTGGTGTCTTGCCTCCTCTCCTGAGGCTGAGGACAGCTCATCCCACTGAAGTCTCATTGCTGACCACAGATTGTCAGCTTTGCTGTCTCCCATTCCCTGTAAAATAACATAGGGGCTGGAAAATAACCCAATGTTAAACAGCACCGCAGCACTGGAAGCCTTTTCCTGCTCCCAATTTTATGACCTTAATTAACACAAGCCAATCCATAAATCAGATCAACACTGGGAGATAACAATGAATCATGCTGAAGGCAGCTTTAATAGGAGCCTAAGCCCTGAAGAAGTGGACAGTACCGGCATTTTAAGTGCACGTGTGAGGTTGAAAGGGAACAGATGTCCAACTGGGGCTGCTGCCTGTGAGGGTAAGTCTGCAGGGCTGTTGGATTTCCAGAGAGAAACCTGTTTTGACATCTTAATGGCAAGAGTGTCTGGCCGAGGCCGATGGAGTGGTGATAAATACTGCCTCCCTCCCTGTGCGACTGCTGGGCAAGGGGGGGAGCCTTGAGGTTCAGTGTGTCTGGCCGAGTGCCGTCACCACCTCGCGGGGTGCTGAGCGGGTCGGGGCAAAAGGGAAGGAAAGCTGTAGGAGTGGCTGTCTGGAGAGCATGAGAAACCAAAGGGGAAATGTAGATGGAAAGGAGGAATTTCAGGCTTTCCCACCACAGCTTCAACTGGTAACTTGCCAGCAGCCAAGTGCAGAGTGCATGCAGAGGAGCAGACAGACGCGGCCTTCTTTAATATAGCCAAGGAGGGGCAGCAGGAATGGCAGGTCCTGTGACTTGCAAGCTCTTAGAGACCAGCTCCCTCTGTGTGGGGTGGCTGGTTTTCCTGCAGAGCCTTCTATGGCTTTTCCAGATGGGAGAGGCTAGGGTATCGAGGCTGCTTTCAGGTTGTGCTTGGAAAAGTGAGGCAGAGAGGATGGCTCCCAGGAAGCCCAAATCACCTGTGTCCCCTTTACTGGGAAGAAAATACGGTCCTTTCCAACCACCTGTCAGGCAAATAGAGCTGAAAGTCAAGCTGGTTGATTGCTTGCACAAAGAGGTTACCAACAAAAGAGCACAGACAACTTATACACACATGTGCCAGTTTCCTGAGGCAGGTTTTCCTCATTCTTCCTGACCGAAACTGAACAGACAATTCTCATGCCAGTGCATAAGCAGGAATAGTCTCCAGGTTGTCTGCTCTTGGGCTGGTTAACTCACCAGCACAATTATTTTTATGTGTTTGGTTCTGCAGGGCTGAGTGAAACACAGTAAAGTGGAAATTCATTCTGGAGTGAGCTGCTGCAGCTCTGGTTTTCACAAGAGGCAGATCAGATTTTGCAGAGAATCATCGCCCCTGTAATGAAGGGTAATTGATGGGGCTGAAAAGGGACCTCGGAGTGCAAACTCTTCCAGTTCTGGGACTGTAAGACCCTTCTGTGTGATCCCTCACACAGATGCCTCTGTCCTTTTGAAGGAGAGGCTATGAGGAGTCATCTCTTGTAATCAGTGTCTTGGTGCTCTGTTCAGCAGATTTGGAGGGTGTCCAGCTCCTGCTTTTCCTGAGCCATAGCCAATTGACAGGCTATCGCTAGAGCAATGGAAAGGAACCTTTATTATGGTGGGGGATTATTTAAGGCAGTGTGCGAAGGCCATTGGGACTATGCTGAATAGGGAGTAAAAAAAGGCCAGTAAAAGAATTTTAAGATGATGCTGTTCAGCTTCCTACCAAACTTTTGTTGCTTTTCTATGGGCTCTTGAATGTGATTTGGGCAGTGATCAACTGAGATGGCTCCTCTTGCAACCCTCCTACAGCCAGGAAAAGGGAGCTGACAGCGATGCTGGGATTGACCTTAGTACAGCCTGATGAAAAATGAAGCTCTTTGGGATCCTTCCAGTATTCTGCATACCTCTGGCACTCAGTGTATTTCCCACCCATAGCTGAGCTCTGGTGAAAAAGAAAGAGGATCGGGTATGGTATATCGTGAGAGTACTGTTCTATGACATCCCTGGGTCTTCACAAAGGTTGGCTGTGACCTCACTCCCTGAAGTACCTGTAACTTCATCAGAACACCAACCTCACTGATAGCTGAAGGATGAATATCACAGGGCTGGAGCAGCAAGTTGGTTTTCTGATGCAGGGACTCAGCTAAGCCATTGTGAGTATAGTGAGCAGATACAGTGAGAAAAAAAAAAGGAAAAATTTTAATTTCAATCAGACTTGAGATCTAACTGCAACAAAGTTGCTCTTGAGTTAGTTTGCTCATGTTAAAACTTTCCACCTCTTTTTTCTTTTTTAAGTCTAGGTCATTTAAAATGAAAATTTCCATTTTGTAAACAGAATTTTAACATGTCAACATGAAATGTTTCAGCATTTTCAGAATAAGATCTTTCATTATGGTGTCATTAAGAGCTTTTTATTTATTTTTATTTTTTATTTTTTTGGAGGGGCAAACTATTTGACATAATCTTGCCAGCAGTTGTGAAGCTCCCTTGAGGATATGATCTGATCTGCAACAGAAAGAGGGCATATGATATAGAACTTAGCAATGGAGTCTCTGTAGTCCAAATAGTATAGAACAGGATATGTTAATGTGTATAGACTTCTTGTGGGTGTATACTTGCCAGCTTGTTGCTTTATGAGGTTTCAGGGAGAAACGAATGCAGTAAGGAAGCTAAAAACCCAGCCTTTATAAAGACCTCGATGAAACTTTCAGCTTCCCTTGTGAAGACCTCACTGTATTCTCTATAGCAAATATTTGACATCGTAAATCATAGAATAGTTTGCTTGCCAAAATAGCTGATAGCCAGATCTTCAGATGACAGCGCCATGCAGGTACCCTGCGTGAATCTCCTCCAGGATGGGAGGTAGCCAGCCCCAGTCACTCTGGAAATATGGAAACCAGGATTTCAAGGCACCAACAGCCTCTTGTTCAAGCTCAACCCTGTAGGTCTGTATTTCAAGCCACAGTAGTGTTTACACTGCCAAAGCTTTCCCCCTGACTAAAGTCTGTTTGGTCAATCTCCTAACCATTGCCCTGGGGCGCTGGGTGTCTCACAGAGATTGCTAAGGGGGTGGGTGGGCAGAGCTCTGTTATTTTTCTTTTTGCTCTTGCTCCTATGGTTTGTCTCCAAGTATGCATTTCCTTGCTGAAGGAGCCTTCAGATACCCACTACTTGGGAAGAGGGTTAAGGACCTATTTTGGTTTATAGCACATAACTTCTGTTCCTCCCCAGAGCCTTCTAAACAAATTTCTCATTGAGTTAGTCCCAAAATAGATCCTGCTCTCTCTACTGTCCAAAAGCAAGCTTTGCATTTTTTTCTTCTCCTCAGATTGTGGGTTTTCTTTCAGTTCAGCCCTGTGGATAGCAGGAAAGCTCAGGGAGTACTTGCCATGCCCTGCCAACCCAAACTGGATTTATTATAGATCAAATTAAGAAATGCTCAAATGACTTGAAACTTCAAGGCCAGGAACTGTATGAACACTTGGCAAAGCACACAGGAGGGTCTCCTCGTCTTCCAGTCAGATCAGGCAGGGAGTAACAGAGTTTTATAAATAACAATTGTAAGAATTAGTGTGGAGTGGAAGGACCTATGTAGGGAACATATCAGGGATTCATCTGGGGGGGATGTATTCATGATTCTTAGCATTTTATGATGGCTAGAGATCTCCCCAGCAGGCCTTACTGAAAGGCTGTGTCAGGGACATGTGCTAGGACTGTAGAGTGAGCAGGGTATGTGTGGTCTAAATTCAGGACACAGTCCACAGGTAGATAATGGTGCCCTGGAGGCTCCATCGCTGGGATGGGAAGGGGTCATGGCAGGCTCCTTCCCCTTAGGCAGCCTGGAAGAGGAGCTGAATGGGCTGCATTATGGCCCATGGGACCTCCAGGACCATATTTCACCTAGCACCCACTGAAGGTTTGTTATTTCATCCCTGAAACATTGCAGTGTAAATCATGGTCCAAGCAGAAATGTGCAATCAACATCCTTATATTAATCTGGCTTTTGGTTGGAGGGACTGCTGATTGAAGCTCTCCATACAAACAATTGGTAGGGTTGGGTAACAGATGTTGTGCTTGCATTGCTTATTTAGATAGCCTTGCTCATGAAGCATTTCGTAAATGCAGCACTGGCCAGGTTGTGCTGCAGGATGGAAAGTATTAGCATGGGGCTGTGGGGATGGAGTGGGGAGCTGCAGCTCACGGGGGCACCGGGGGCTGCAGGCCATGCCAGTGTCTCTGTCCTGTGCCAGCAGCACTGGGCAAAATGGTTGGTGCATGGGGCAAGCATGAGCCCTGCTTTTGGCGGGGGGAGTGATGTCAGGAATTGCACAAACCCATGGTGGCTCACAGGGACAGAGGTAAGGGCACAGTAAGACAGATGCAGCTTGTAAAGTGGCACTTTTACCACTTTTTTTTTTCTCTGTGGAGTTCAGATCATTGGTGCAGTTTGTATGGCAAAGACCTCATTTCCCAACCCGAAGTTGGCAGGCTGAGCACTCACCAGCTCTCCTCTACGGTCCTCGTTGGCCAAATTGTGCCCACCCAGGGCATGGGTGGCCAAGCTTGACCCTGGGGCTAGCAGAGTTGACTGTGACCCGTGTGTTAGTAAAGCTGCCTACGCAGCTGGCTGGGAGGGCACTGGACACCCCCTCTCCTTGTGCTTAGACAGCTTTTGGTGTGGTTCAAAGCCAAGGCAGGCCTTTATCAGGCTGAGAGCAAATTCTTGGTTCTGGTATTTATGCTAGTATGGGACATCAGATCCTCTGGCAATAAGTCATGAACTGGCAACATGTTAATTAGTAAGAGATAGCTGCACAGTCACCATTTCACAACCAAAACATGGTGCATGTTAGAAATGGTGCTTCAGCTTTGTTAGTCTCTGAGGGTCAGAAAGGAGCAGGCTTGCATGGGTGCTCTGCTCTGTGAAGTGCACTTGGGACGGCAGGAATGCTTCTCTGGGTTTCACTGCCCCCTCTGGTGCTGCCGTTGCTGCTCAGCCAAGTCTCCCACTGGCTTCAGAACAGGACCCTCCAACCCTTTATATTAAATCATTTCCCCTTATCAACAAAACTAATTTATTGCTATATTGGGAAGAAAAACATAAACAGCAGATAAATCTGCCATTCTAAAATGTTTCAAAGATAACAGATCAAACATTAATTTAGTCCCTGGGACTTTTTTTTTCTTTTTAATAAAAAAAGAAAAAAAAAAAAGGCATGCTTTATTTACAAAAGAGGTCTTTGATGTATAGCATACATTTATTACAAGTGTATTTTTTCCATTGGTAATGGGATTTTCAACAGCAATAGGATATGTTTTAATAATTAAAGGGATTTAGCTTCTCTACACAGACAGCCAGCTTCTGTTCTCACTTACAGACTACAAATCACCCATAGCTTCAGTGATGTTGCTGCTATTAGCTTGGTATAAAACCAAGGTTTGTAAGACTTGCAGCAGGCCTGTTGTGGTTTTGATTTGTGGCCACTTCTGGTTACTTTCCAGTGTTAACTGTAGCAGAAATCTTGCAGTGCCAGGGGGGAGCCAAGCTTGCTGTGGTTTCTGGGCCACTGTGCGAAGTACAGATGCTGGGATAAGCAACTAAGCTGAACCTCTGGTTTTCCCTAAGGGATCTAATCTGCGAAAGGGGATCAAGCTCAGAATTAGAGTCTGGCATTTCTCTTGGGCCACCCCATAACATGGGAAACTCAGGCACAAGTTTTGGTTCATTTTCATTAGAATGGGTCTTTTCAACACTTGGATCTTGGGGTGTGTGCCCTACAAAACTTGTATTGGCATGTAGGGAGTCGATTCAGGTTCCACTCAGGCATGAATGTGCATGCTTGGTTCAGCTGAAAGTCATCACTGCTTTATCTTCCTTCTGTGGGGACACGCTTGGCTCTTCTATCTTTTCCTGACTCCTCTCAAACCCCAGACAGAGATCTTGCTTGTCTTCACCTCCTGTATTCACTGTCAGCAGCCCCAGGGAGACAACATCCCATCCCACAGCAACTCTAGGAAGAAGCTAGCCATGGTATTGCTCTGTGCACATGCAGTCATGGCTTAAAATTGATCTTTTGTTGATTTGTCATTATCACAGGGTACCAAAATGGTTTTCAGCCAAGAATCAGGTCTTCATTTTGCTTGGCATGGAAGGGCTGCAGTGCATTGTAAGTCCCATGAAAGACTCTTACTGAAGCAAAAGTGGCTGAGGGGACTTACTATTAGTGCTGCTGCCATGAACCTGCCGTTCTCCAAAATCTGTCAAGTCCCTTACTTGAATCCCTGTGCTTCCTTGTAAGCATGCAAAGAGGCAGGTGGAGAGGGCCCTCTCACCCTTTGGGACACAACCTGTTTCTCCTTACTCAAAGGGTTTTATGAAGTCGCAATTCTACAGTGCTTGTTAAATAGGTGGGAAGCTGAAACATGAGGGGTCTTTCTTCAGGAAAGTGCTTACCTATGTGCTAGCAATTTAAACCCTGATTCTTTGGTCATGTACAGAGCTGAATTCCTGCCAACATCATCTGGGTACCAACATGTTCTTTAGTGACTGCTGGTGGCTTTTATTCCGACAGACAGGAAAGAGAAATTGTTCATAAGTCCTGTCAAATTGTTTGTCCCATCTCCTTTTTCTGCTGGTGACCAGTATGAAGTGCTCCAAAAAAAAGCCATAAGAAATCATAGGAAAATTCCTGGTGAATAGTGGATAAAAATTACCAGAGGATTATTCTAATTTTGGTTAGATGGTGCTTTTTTAATGCCCCAATGTAGAGATGGGCTTATACCTTTCTGCATTTTCAAGTGATTTCCAACTAGTCTGACTGTGGTTGTTCCCATTATTTGTATGTATGTGTAGTTAGCTTCTGACTCTCATTCTCAAGGATCCAGTGGAAAAGAATTCCAGAGGATAATGATGTGTTTTGTAACGAGAGTTACTCCACAATGAAGAAATGAAATCAGATCACTGGCATATCCATCCAGGTCCTTCTTACCTCTTAGTTTCCTTCATAAACATGTCTCAGCACAGGCAACCACCACAGATTGGTGAAGCACATTCTAGAATTCAGGAATTTGCATTCCTCAGAGGTTTACCTGGCAGGCCAGCTATGAAAGGAGATGGATTTCAAATGGGACACTTCAGGAGAAAAAAAAAAAAAAAGGAAAAAACAGATATTTAGTCTTGGGTGTTTCCTGCAAGTTTCTCCCAGCTGGGAGGTGACTGTAGTGTGGCTTCTCGTGCCAAAGGGCAACCCAAGAAGGACAAAGACTGGTGTGTGAATCTGCGTTAGGCTGCAGTGTGGTGTCTTCCTTTCCATCCCTGTCATGCAGGAAGGCTGGAGGGCTTTCACATATAAGAGCAGAGAGGGGAGGAATGTAATGAGTAGTGGCATGACCTTATGCCGGAGCCAAATTAAGCAAAGTTTACAATCCCTGTCTTGGTTGAGGAATGGTGTTTTTCAAGAGTCAAAAAAAGATACTGATCTGTCCATCCAACTAGAGGTCTTTTAAAAAGAGCTACATCCGATTTCACGTTCTACTTACCCTCAGCTTTAAGCCTGGTCTCCAACATGGACTAAAATTGAGTTCTTTAAAGTTAAGCCTTTTGTGTGGCCTGTAGGGATATGTGGATCGATTCAGAGATCCCAGGCAGAACCTTTCAGCCTTGCTAATGACTCCTCAGCGTTGAAGGGCATGTCACTTAACACTCAGCCCCAGTTTTACACTGCTAGAGCACCGCCATGAACTTCATTGGGTAGCGTCTGGTCTTAGGTTTGGGACATTCCTCATAAAGCCTGGCACTTAACCTCAGCTCTGACTGTTGTCATGTGAACAGCTCCATTTATATCCTTCTTTACATATTGTGCTTCCAACTTTTTATAACTGCAGAGAAAGCAGCCGATGTCTGTTTCCCACCCAAATCATAACAGAAGAGTGACTTCGTGGTGATTCCCGGCCCTTTCTCTGTTCAGCGGGAGGATCCTGTGTGTTTGATCTGTATCTGATCTCCTGCTGGAAAGACCAAAACATTGTGAACAAAACAGCCCCAACGGGAAGCCTGAGCTTTCCAGCCAGAGCCGCGACTGGGAGCTTGTGGGGCTGGAGCTGCAACGGGTTTAGCAGGCACAATGGCCATTGTTGTGCACTTAACATGCCCTGCCTGCAATGCAATTGCCCTTGGTTCTTTTGTGCCGAGCAGAATATGATTTGAGCCAGCACAAATGGCTCTCAGATGTTTTCATTCGTGTAAATGAGGCAGTCAAGTATGAAACAAGGCAGTTACAAGCTGATCAGCCTGAGACCTGAGGCAGAAAGCTTTGGGCAGCAGAAATAGCTTTGGACAAAGTCATGTTTGCTGTGCTGGTGGGCCCTAGAAAGGCTAGTGCTGATTTGCGAAACACGACTTTAACACATCTTCTATAGGTAGGGCTGGCTAGAAGATCTTTTAATGGAAATAAAAGCTTTTCCTGAAAAGTGAAGATTTTCACCAAAATGAAATAGTGTGTAATTGCAAGTTTTGTTCCTCCTGAACAGATTTTTTTTTGGAATAATTTTATTTCCATGTGGAAGTGTTATTTCTACTCAGAAAGTAATGCTTCCACATAGTTCCATCACTGTTCCAACTGGCAAAGGTTAGAATAAAAAAAAAATAGCTGGTTTTCAACTGACAACGGCTAAAAGACAGTCTGAGGATGGGGAACAAAGTGAGTCTTTGTTTTCTCACCCTTTCCCCTGCCCAATTTTTCTTGTTTTCCTACAGGGAAGCCATTATTTCTTGATAGGGAAATCTGAACTTAAGTTTTCTTAGAAATTACCTTTTCCTAGAGAACAGAATTTTGTTCATAGGATCTCAGAGATTCAGATTCAGGTTACAACCCCATCTCCTCTTGTTTAGTTTAAGTTCCACTCCAGACTTGTCTAAGGTACCTTTTCTCACTGAAATCCTTCTACGCTGAGTTGACTCAGCAGTAATTGCTGTGTTACCTGCTTGGTTAGCCAAAGGATCAGAATGTGTAGAGATGGGTTTTGTATCTTAACAAAATGTGAGGAGAAAAAAGTTAAGTATTTCAGAGCGAAGGAAAAGTATCTGGTTTATACAGGGGTGATTTAAGCAGGCTGTGGGTTCAGTGATACCATCTCTCATGAAGTCTGTCCAAGCCTGCCCTGCAAGCAGGCTGGCTGTGCCCTTTTGGGGCTGTCCCTGAACCAATGATGATCTAAACTGTTGGCAGGATTTGCTGGCTTGTCTGGATGCTGTGTGATTTCAGCTTCTGAATGAGTTGATCCGTCTGCCCAGTCCATGGCCATAAGACCTGCCTGATAACTCACGATACTGCCAAACTGAAGATCTCTTCTCAGTGACCTTTCCCTTAGCTACTACACCCATCTACAGTGCTCTGTCCTTCTCCACATATATTTTATATTATACGTGTTGGTACTTAGTTTAGATGAACCCTCTCCCAGTACTCTAGATATTCAATAGCACAGTGAACTTTAAGCTGCTGATTCATCTAACACACAACCGAGCTGATGAATCATGTAAAACTAGTCAAAATATGTGTCTTTTTCCCACCATAGAAACTTTTGCTTTCTTTTTAGGAATTTACTTCAAACTCTGAAAACTTAAAATACTTTTTTTTTTTTTTCCCTGAAAGGTGAACAATTTTTTTGGCAGAAAATAGCTTCCCGACACCAGAAACTACCAATTCCTACCTGTCTCCTTTAGCCTTTTGCTACCAACTTCTCCATGCAATAAATTTTGGTAAACATTTTTTTATTTGTTAAATACAAGCTTTTGAAGAAAAAAAATAGTAAAAATGAACCATTTTCTGAGCTGTCCTGATGTTCTGTACTCATTTACAGATCTCTAATGTAAGGAAATGTCAAGAAGAAAGTGAGACTAGTTTAATGGACTATTACGCAGAACTTGTGAACTAAATATCTCTGTACATCCAATGTTGTAAAACTCATGTTTGGCATATCATAAATCTGAATTGGAATTTTAGCGTCTGTCTACTTCAGTCCTACCAGGAGTACCCTTAAAGCACTTAGGAAATCTTATGTATAAACTCAGTACAAAATGATGGGTCTGAGGTTTCCCCATACTAAGAAGTTCTTGACCATGGGCTAAAATGGCCCATGAACCACTTTTAAGAACCACTCTTGAGTGTACTGTGCAATTGGCAGCAGCACATGCTCATTGTAACCCTTGCTTCTGTCTCCGTGTTGTTGTTGTTCCTGAAAGGAGCTTCCCCCTCTCAGGAGAAAGATGATACAACAATATCAGGAGATGACACAAAGGCACCTCCATGTTATGTATGTGCACACTGTGGTTCTGAAATTGCACTCAAGCTCTTTTCCCCCTCAGGGCAAAATCATAAAATGTGTAATAAAATATTGCTGTGAATATGTGTCTGCCTGAATTCGTTGCTCTCCCTGTGACATGTGAAATGGCTAATTAGAACTTTGTGACACAAGATCAATATAACTCACATCCTTTGGCTAGCTCTGTATTATAAATACTCATATATAACATGAGTATTTTCTAATTCTCCCTGTTATTCTTCCTCTGCTTCCCCGCTGCTTCTAGGCTCTGTGGACAGTCATTGCCAAAGGATGAATCAGCATCTGGGTCCAGCCAGAGCCCCAGGATTATTCATGCTACATATTACCTTCGGATGATCTTGAATTCCGCAGTGACCCTAATCAATCCTTTTGCTGCCAGTGAAAGGAGCCACCACTCCAACTTAATAAGAGAAAAATAGTTTTAATTCTTTTTTGTTGTTGTTATTTTCATGCAAATGTGTGCTGCGTTTGGATTTAACAACAGCAACAAAATCTCCCCTTCTTCCCTTATTTTAATAATGAAAATGAATTTGAGAAAGCTTTCATTTTTCTTTTGCTCTAGAAGCTGCCGAACATTTTGATTAAACTTTCAAGCAATTTTACTAAAGTGACTGAGCCTGGAAGTTTTCAATCATTAAAATGAATGTTTCAGAAATTGTAGTATCTTCATACTTGGTATTTACACCAGGACACTTATATAGTCTTATCACCAGAATTCACTTTAATGCATTTAGGGGATACAAGCATATTTTTCATCTGCATTTAGAGTTGTGTTCTGGTATGCCATAGTTTACTCTCCATTAATAGGGTTACACTGGATAATATGTCTGGGGCAACACTCTTGACAGCTCACCAAAAGGTCCTGTGAGGCATGGGTTCAAACTCAGCTAGGCT
Source organism: Cygnus olor (assembly GCF_009769625.2). NCBI lineage: Eukaryota > Metazoa > Chordata > Aves > Anseriformes > Anatidae > Cygnus > Cygnus olor. The sequence continues at coordinate 19,668,834 of NC_049175.1, forward strand.
AATTAATTCACTATGAGGTAATATGCTCGTATTAGCTCAGGCTACAGACACTACATTGGGAAATAAATTCTGATTACATTCCATCAGGCAGTGCAGCTTTCTGATTTAGATTCCTTTAAGTTCATTTTCTCTTAGATCTGTTTATCCCTAACCTATGCAGTTGAGGATAAACAAACTTTGGTGCAGATTCATCAGAGTAGATCTGATTTTCAACTTGCTACATCATCTTGCTAGCTGCTTTTGCTCTGTGCTTGGTGTGAACTATTGCCTTGTGAGACCCTATACCCATGTATAGGGGAAGGGATGCAAGAAGACAGCCGGAGGCAGCTGAATGCCATGTGCCCGTATATACACCTGCTTGGCTTAACCATGCTCTGGGTTGATTCTGTAAAGGTGAGCCATGTATTTACATGGTAGGAGCAAGACCAGGTCTAAACGAAGCTAGAGGAACTGTGCTTTAAATGACAGAGGGAGCTGAAAGGAGCCACTGAAAATAGATCTAACAACGTTGTAGGTTCCCTCTTTGATTTTGGCCCTCTGGAGACTGGTGACCTGCCTAGAATTATCAAACCTATCCATGGTGGAAATGAGATCTGTACTCAGGAGCTCTTCTATCTCAGTCATCTCTTTCACCTCATTAGAGAGGCAAGTGTGGTCTTGAGGATTAAGAAAAATTACTTTACAAGCACTAGAGAATGGAATATACCCCTGAATTACCCCTGCTACGTAACTTTAGGAGTCCAAGGAGGTAAAATGTATTGTGGGACTCTGTTAGCATTCTTTAAGAGCAGTTTCATTTCATACTGGGGGAATCTAGTGACATATTGTAGACAGGAGGAAAATGACATTTATTAGCACTAAAAGCTGTTTGTTATATGGCTGAAAATGTTTTGGCTCCACTGGAGTTTAAACTTGTCTGACTGCTTGAAAAATCTTCAGGTTTAATATAGCTGATTCAAACTTGCAGTCAAAGGTCTGTGTAAAACCCTCCTGTGGGATAAGGATCTTGGTTTACAGTGTCTTAAGAATGATTCTAACCACATGCCACATCAGAAGACGATGTAAAGGTGTCTGTTTCTGCAGAGATCAGATTGCCTTGAGTATCAAAATTGCAAATCAATTTCAAATTTGATAAATAGGCATTATCCACCAAGGGGTTCTGCTGGGAATTAGTAGTTAGTCTTGCTTTTGTGCTATCTCTTTCATAAACTGAAGAACATTTCATTTCATTCAAAGAAAAAATACAGCAGTGATTAAGTGAACAAACAGGAAATAGAAAGAAAACAGAAGAATTAGGCAAAGGATCTTTCAGAAAATGTTTATCTTGGTTTATATATTTTCATCCCATAGCTTGTAGGTTCTAAGGCCAGAAGCAATCACTGTGATCACCTAATCGGATTTCTTGCAGAACACAGGTCTGATAGCTCACTTTGTGAGTTCAGCATCAATTCCAGAAATCCTTGTTTGGGTTGAACCTATCCAGAGCAGGAACTTGACTCTATTATTATTTTTTTTAATCTCCTGTGGAATCATTTTACCCCTCTGGTAAGTCCTTTTTAAAAGCTAAAGCCCCTAAGGCCAGACAGTGTTTTGTTTCCATCAACATAAATCAGAACAGCCTCAGTGGAACCAATAGTTATTTCATATTTTCATTTGGGGAAATTCTGATCTCATGCTGTCCTCAGTTAAGAGTAAAATGAATGGAATTAAACTCTGAATTGCCCTGTTATGTGACCACGTCTCCCTCTTATGCCTGATCTCAGTGATTACAATCCCAATGACAGCAAAAAGAATTTTCCTTTTCCTCAAAAATGCCTTGAACTGTGCTGTCGATGGCTGCAGTTGTTGCTGCATCCAGAATGTGGTTGCTTACATGTGCTTGTTCTGTGCCCTGTTGTGCCAATAAATTGCCTTTAGTTTTGATCAGGGATCGATAAAGTTAAGATCAAGCGATGTTGTCTTTTGGAAAGTGAATAGCAATTGTGTAGTGGGAAACTGAACAGAAGGCACCTTGCATAGAAGATCATTCATCCATAAAAATGTTATTTTTGCTTTAGAGAACATATAAAGCTAGGGCAAAGGGGGGATCAAGATTCATTGGCTACCAAAGAAAATGTTTTCTTTTTTAGTCTGAGCGATCTGTTTTTTAACTGACAACCCTCAGAGAAAGGAGTGTGATGCAGGGCGAAGCAAAGAGTCATCCCTCGTCCGCCAGGGGAGGAACAGCTCATTACCACAGGCAAAGCTAGAGTTCAGGCTTGCTTATTTTTGGCTTTAAGTTCCTCAGTTGTGGGAAACAGCTTTTTCATTCTTGTACTTTTAATAAAATCTGCACATTGTTATTTGCCTCGCTCTGGTGAGGGTCTGGATTGATGTTGTGATGTGATCTTTGCCAAATTTGTATCATTCTTTTTTATATATTTGTTCTTCTTTTGACGAAGGCAAAGGATCTTGTTTTGAAACCCCAAAGACTTTCCCAACATGTGGGGGATGAATAAATACTCAAAATGTCTACAACTGCTGTTACTGCTACAGCTGCCAGGTTTAGAAATGAACAAAGTATGTGTGCACATGCGCACATGCCTCTAAGTGTGAGAGGCAGAGAGAAATACATTGTGGGCACTCTTGGGGTCAGGAGAGATCTCTAATAAGAAACACATTTTACAGGCAGCAAGAGAATTATTTTTACCGTACACATTTACAAGTCCTCAGGCAGTGAATTTTGTTGTACGGATATTTTTAAGGCTAATTATTTATAGCATGCAGGGCTTGAACCTGCAGCTTTTAATTTGGCAGAACTCCTGTTCACTTCCAGGGGTGCTTTGCAGAGTGTATGTGGTGGAGGGGAGGGAGGAATGGGATAGGTACGTGCTGGTTACGAGAGGTTGTAGACATCCCTGCTATCTTCAATGAGAACAGAGCTTCTGTCTCCAGTGGCAGATTTTACATGGATGTGGGAGGAAGAATAGTTCATAAAGCTGTGCGGGTGACCAGTGCTGGGATGGGGTGGCTGGGAAGAAAAGAATGGCTCAGAGGAGGATTTCATTGCCATCATTACCATAAAACTTGCCTGATTTTTAACTCAGTTTTTGGCATGGCACTTTAAAGCAGACTTTTATGGGGTATCCCACACAAATTTTACAGTGCTCCCACACAAACCACACTGAGTGGATCTGAGTGTTTTAGTCTTTAGATCTTAGCACTGTAATCCTGAATATTGTCCTTTATACAGAAAGGGAGAGCAGGACGAATCTCTCTGTCAAATTTCCATCCAACACCAGATCTTTTTCATTGAGAAATGGAATTCAATCAGCTCTTTTGATCAAGGAAATTTGAGAGCTGCAGCACAGCAAGAAGAGGACTGGGAGCACCAAAGACATAAGCTTTCTGAGTTAGAAACCAAATTTGTGCTGTACTGAGTGTGCTTAACATGAGTGGGTTCTCTTCAAGCTGGATGCTTCTAGGCAATTGAGAGGATGAGGATGTTGCTTATATTAACAGCTTCACGGGGGTTTTGTTTTGCAAAATACTGTTTGATGACTTGAGAGCAGCTGGGTCCTTTTAGCTTTCAACAAGCCTTTAATAGGACAACTTTCACTGGCACAGGCTTGTGCTTACGGCCTGCAAATGAGTATATTTTTCTCCCTGTATAATCAGCATATATAGAATTTGTACCCACCCGTGGAGGACTGCAAAAAACTCAGTTGACTTCTCTGTCCAATCACAGCTAGTCAAGCCAGGCTGTTTCTCTCCAGTCAATAACACTTAAAATAGATAAGATAATCAAAACTGTGGGCACCGGTTTGAACTCAATCAATTATTTCCTCACTCCTGATCATTTGGCCAGCCACAGTTATAAAGTGCTAAGATATCCATGATTTGCAGGAAGACGGAATACCTTAAGGATGAGTTATGGCAGTATTGCCTATTCTGAATGTAATTTCTGCTAGAGCATAAACAATGGAGAAGGCAAAAATAGGAAGATTACCCAGTGAAAGGGCAATTTTTTATTGATGAGCAGACTTGACTCTCATGTATGTGTGTAACAGATCCGTTTTGCATTCAGCAGATGGAGATGAGGAGAATTGCTTGTGCTGTGAGAAGAGCTACATCTCATCTAGAGCCAAATGAGCCTACTGCTATGGTACTTATAGGGACCTAGGTAGCCAGGGAAGCCCACTGCTTCTTTCTTGTTACCAGAAGATATGTAGAGTATATGGGAAATGCCAATTATTTTATTATTTTATTTTATTTTATTTTATTTATTTTATTTTATTTTATTTTATTTTCCTTTGGAAGGAGTTGACAGTTATTTCATGGCATTCTGACTTGGGTTGTGTAGAGTTAGCCACTTCTCACATCCAACATTTGAGTTTGTCATTTTTTTCTTTTATTTCTATATTTTTCTTTTAAAATTCAAACACATTGAGCCTGCCAGCTCCTTTGCTTTGTCTATCAGAGGTATGAGGTCTAGAGGTGACCCCTTCTCTCTCCCACAAGGCAGAGGCTGAATGGAAGATTGATTCTTGGGACCAAAGAGACTGTTTGCTGAGGATACAGCCAATTAAAAAGGCAGCCTGCCAAGTAAGCGGACTCTCTGTGGGCTGTTGTATACCCAGAGCAGCTTGCTTTCTCTATTCAAGTTGCTGGAGATAACAGGATGCTTCTGTGACTCAGGGTCAGGTTCCCATTGCCTGTATTCATGTTGCTATTGACCTAAAAGAGCTCTCTTGAAAGCTGGAGTTTCCTATGAAGATGTCACTCCAACTGGTGACTTTTTCTCATCTGTGGAAGGTATAGTCTTGGAAGGAGAAGAGCTTTTGGGGATGGTGATGAGAGATATAATCTACCTACTCATAGCATTCCAAAGAGCTGCTGGAGACTTGTTGAGAAAAGGAATTGGAAAGTCTGTGGAAATGGTTCTTGGATCTAGAGGTAGAAAACTCTGCTAAAAACATGTTTTTCTGTAGTGGACTGAGGCTCACCCTATCTTATGCACTAGAACCTAGATGTCCTAAAGAGCTTCAAAGCCATTCTGGGAAGGAAAAACTGAGACGTGAGCCTTGAATCCCCATAGAAGACTGTCAGAATTATACTTGGTCTCCTTCTCCAGTCCTCTTGCTTTGCTCTGAACCAGGGTAAGCAGAGAAGTGGATGTCCCTGGACGCTACCACTTCTCTGCCGGTCTAATTTTGTTATTTTTATGGCTGACTGAAATGTGATCTCAGAAAATGTACCTAATTTTTTGAATTTCTAGCAGATGAAAATGTTGTAATCAATTAGTAACAGAAAGCAGGGTACAAGGCAGAGCCAAACATTCATCCAAATGGGTGAAGACACCTTCTGTAGTTTTTTTTTTTTTTTTTTTTTTAAAGTTCTAAGCACAAGGTATAGCATGTTTGGTTAGTCTTTTTATTAGCAATGTTGCATCTGCACATTCTCTTTTCAGAGATGTAAACTGAGAACTTTGAATGAGTGAACAAATAGGTTATGGCATTTTCCTGTAGCATTCAGTTCCCATTTTGTTATTAATTCTGTGCCTGTAGCACCTACTGATTTTAATCTTGATTAAAATCCTTTTCCACCAGTGCCAGGTTTTGTATACAGAATACAGCATGCTTGTAATCTCTTTAGTATCGAAATAACTAATTGGAAAATCACATTATGCAATTTTACAAATGGGAAATGAAGGCACATACCTTGGATTCCAGATTGATTAATAAACAGCTGTAGCATTCTCCTCCTCTAACGTTGTTGATCCTAAACAATTTGTGTCCTTAATTCAAAGTTGACTGGACATCAGTTTTCTTTCTTTCAGTTCCCAAGGAAAACTATGCAATTTCATGGTGAATGGGCTTCTGTTGTAAATGCTTTCTTTGGTTTTGATCCACATATACAAGGAATAAGGGTTAAGCATACTCAGAATCGACTGTTTTGAGGTCAGAAGAGAATTTGTTATAGTTATGACCTGAAGCTATAAACCGATCCAGTTTTGCTCAGCTTTGGCTGTGGGGAAGAGTATGGAAGGTGTTGCCTGAAAATGCCCACAAGCTTTGAGGAACTTGTTTCAGGTCATGGATTTATAATACAGCTGCAATGACATTTCATGATCAGTCAGATGATCTAGAGAGGTGTCTCAGCTGTGAAGAAGGCTGTAGTACATATAAGCAGAGTAATGCATATTTGTGCATTTTGCCATGACTTGGATGTGCAGCTCCTGAGATCTCTGCTAATATGCTAATACTATGATAATTGCATCAAAAATAGTTTTTTTTTCCTTTTTTTTTTTTTTTTAATGAAACTGGCTTGTTTTATTTTGGGCACTTGATGTCATTCGGACTTAAAACACCATGGACTAAGCAGGTTGTGAATAACAAGAACAACAAAAAAGCTTTAAGAAGCAAAACTCACACTCTCCACACAAACTCCCATGCTCCAAGAAACTTTGGCTGCACACGCTGCCAGAGGAAACTTCTCATAAACCACTCTGTGTTGGTTTATACACTGCAAATCCCACAGAATATATTAAAAAAGCTAGGCTCCATGTCTGAGATGCTACAGTGCAAATGAAGCTCCAGCAAGATGAATATTTAAGCCTTTTACACAAACATCCAATGACACTGTGCTGAAAGATGGTGGTAAGCAACAGCTGAGAAGGCTTGGTATGCCAGTAAAACCCATTGTAGTGACTTTGTGTGTATGCCTCGAGGTCTAGCTAGCAATCCAGTATTTGTCAGGAGTGACTGACTGGAGGGCAACTTAGCAGAGTACAGCTTTGGGGGGAAATTTTCTTCAGACGTTCTTAATAAGTTGCTGCCTATGGGAGATCAGGCTCCCAGGCCTCAAATGCCATTAGGCTAAGGTAGCATGCAGGTACTTGTGCACCAGATGTGGAAAGGCTTGGCTAATCAGTTCTGTTTGCACACGTATCCAGCCTCCAAACAGCAGATCTAACATTATCCAAGGAAATAAAATAGTAAATGCTACCTCAAAGACTTTTTCTCTGTTTGGCACTGAACTGGGAACCCAGCAAGATAACAGCTCTGCAAACATTGTCAAAGCAGGGCAGCAAGTGTGAGTGGTACAGTAATATCTGTTTGCAGTTTCATTAATGTCAGACAAAGTGGGGAGGACCCTCGACCCAGCAGTAACTGTGCACGTGGCTGCCAACCCCTGCAGCAAGGGATAGCGACAGAATATACGTGGGGCAAAACCAGAACTTAAAGCACTAAGGGTTACCAGTACCTTGGAGCTTCAGCATTGTCATGTGTCAGCCTAGTCTTCCTGACTCCTCTCCTGTACCATACTCATCATATTCCAAAATATACATTTTGGAAGGCAGATGACCAGTTGTTTCACCTTTTCCAAGAGATAAATGCACTGATAGTATAGGACAGCAACCCATATTTATGTTAGAAGGAATAGTGTGGATCAAATTCAGCCAAAACAGGGCTGATAGTTAGTCTGGCTAAACTGAACCAAAAACTCCATAATAACGTCACTGCATCAGATCACTGTCTATCAGATGGGCAACTTTGTGTCTTCATCTGTGCTGCCCCCAGACTCAGAAGGAGTTTCCTATAAACCTCCACAGAAAAAAAAACAAACAAAAAAACCAACACATTTCTGTCCTGAAAAACCTTACCATGCCTTTATTTCACTGATCAGGCTGCTGGTGTGCCAAGATCTGTGCCTATCGTTCTGACATTTCCTGGGAATGCCCTGTTGGTGCCTGCTCACTGCCTTTGTTTGCACTGGGATAATTTGCAGTTGGACTGATTTTTCTCAAAGGAATCCTGTTTTTCTACAGGCTGCTCAGTATTATGTCCCACGTCCATTCAGCCCAAATATTGACACTTATCTTTTTTTATCCATGGTGACAGACAAGCATAAATGAGGTAAGGCCAGTAGTTAGTTGGGATGAATTGCATTAATATAACTGAAAAAGAATTGAGTGAAGATTGCTTTTAATAGCAACCATAGCACCACCACCACTGGAGTAATACCTGAAACTACATGATACTAAAGTGCTTTGCAGAATTTCATGTCTTAACCTCTCTCAACCCATACCCATGCTAATCTGTGTATAGTCTGGTGGTCTGCCTGATCCTGCCTCAAGATGTAGAGACCCAAATGCTGATATTCCAGCAGAGCCCTCCCAGACAAAGCACAGTCGCGGGAGCTCATATCAGCAGACCGGATTGCAGGATTTGAGCCCTAGATTCCATGTTGTGCTTGGCCATAAAGCATGCTGTGCACACATATGGTGCCCTAGAAATAATAAATACTGTCCATAAACTAGATTTGAGATGGAGACTACCTTGGATAATGGTGTGGTTTTCATAGAGACTCTATAACCCAGTTAAATTCTGATGCTAGAGGCACTGTCTACCAGGTGAGTGAAGTTTCCCAGAACGTGTGAAATGCTGACATAAATCCCCAAATGGACTGAAATGAGGCTTTGCAGCCCAGCCAAAGCCCTCCAGCCAGATTTCAGTAGTATAAACAAGACTGGGTCACCTCTTCCCTGTTTGAATTAGAGATGGTAATAGTCCTGGCAGCAGCTGATTGCATGCTATCAATCATTCAGTATGTTAATTTTTCTGAGTTGGCACCAGAAAGAAAGCAACCAAGGTCAGAAAGGAGCCCAGGTTGCTGCTCTGCCTGTGTCACACACTGGAGTGAACAGTTCAGCAACAGCTTCATGCCTCAATCAATGCAGCTGTTAAGCCGAAGAAAAGCAGGACTTTACCAAAAACCAGATGTGTTGCACATGAGCTCAGTTACGCCAGTTAATGACCCAGATAGAAAAGAAAACAAAGCACACATGCATACACACACAAACAGGCACAGTCGGTGTTTGAAACAGTATTTAAGAAGTACGTGTATGGATGCTGAGACTCACTGAGAAAGGGGGGGGAAAATAATATACTGCATATGCCTGTAAAACTTTTTGAAGTGCTAGAATAGCCTTTTGGCATGTTTTGGCCCTTTCAGGCACCATATATATATATGTGTGTGCATGAACACACAATTACATAGGTGGTGCAGGGTGACAATGGTAGCATTGGGGCTGATTTGCACGAAATAGTGTTGAAAGTTCCCAGAGTGAGCAAAGTATGTTCTTGCAGAGTTTTTCTATCAGCATTTTAGATGATTAACTAGAAGGGAGGCAGTTTCCCAGTATCTGGATAGGAGAAGAACTATCTTAGTATTTAGCAATAAAAAATAGCAAAATTGACCACATTTTTATTCATCATCCTCACTGGGGACTGAGCTTTTAAGACTGCAAAGAGCCCATATGGTGGTGATTTTGAATGCCTTGGTATTTGGGTTTCTGAATGGGGATACTACAATGAGCCTGATTTCCAGGGCATGACTTCTCAACTTCTTGAAAGTTGTTACATAGGATATGCTTTAAGTTGCATGCCCTCTAAATTGCCAGTCATTTTTATTTTTAAGTGGCCACAGCATCTTCTTTGGGATCACTGACTGCTTTGTCAGGGGCAAAAATAATAAATGTAAATAAACAAAGAGCTTGCAGCTATTTCTGTTTAATACACCAGAGTCTTAGATCTACACAGTGGTATCGAAGAGCTGAGAATTAGAAACTAGTTGGGAATTTTTTTATTGCCCCCATGATTACTTTTTCCACTTTTCTGGCAGAAATTACAATCTTTTTATTATAATTGATATCTATTTAGTAATATCTGATCTCACCTTTCTAAGGCACCAAAAACAAGGATGGAAACGTCTCAAATCACAGCTGAAGATGTCGTCATTATAAGTGACCAAAAATCAGCATTTCTCACTCTTGGAAAAGTTTTTTGGGGGGTTAGTTATTTTCACTATCAAATTTGTTCTTTAACGTTGTGATCTGGCAACTCAGAAAACAAGTCTTTTGAGAAATGAAAATCATTTGCAGCTGCCTAGCAGTACAGAGCTATTTCATTGTCAATCTCTTAAAATGTAGCTTTGTCTCAACTTCAGCAAAACTTGATCAAATGTAAGATGCTTCAGATGAAATGTTCAAGGAAGCAGTGTTTACCGATGAAACTTTGTTTAGTCGGAAATTTGCAAACCAGCTTTAGTTATAGTCTTATATCTCTCGCACACAGATTTTTTTTCCTTACAGATGTATTTGCATTGAGCTTGTGTTAAATAGATGTTATCAAGTATTTACTTGAAAAAACAATAAGTTTTAAACTGTTTGACCAAGGAGTCTTTTCCTCCCTTGTGATGCTGCCAGAAGGACTTATATGGGAGCTAAAATACATGTGGAAAGGGTCAGCCCTGGAATTTTGCTGTAATTGAATTTTTTTGATGCTGAAAAACAGCTGCCCATCAGTTTAAGCCAATCGCTTGTGGGCCATTCCATGCTCATCCATAACATGACTGAATCACTGAAACAGTAACTCATTAGAAAATTACTTCTTCATTTAGATTTTCCTCCTGATCTTTGGCACAGGCCACCCTTGTAATTCTGAGAAGAGCAAATTCACCTCTGAACCTGATGGGTTAAGCTAAGATGGACCAGAACAACTCTGCCTCCTGCTCTGCCTGCATCACCACAATGCCTACCTCTGAAGCAGAAATTTCTGCTTTTTGACATTTCTGCTTCAGCTCCCAATGCAAGGTCAGAAGTGGATATTAGGATGAAAGAAACAACAAGAAAAAATGCCTTTTTTTTTTTACCTACCATTCAGCACTGAAAGCTTCAGATGAGGCTTTAGTAAAATTTCTGGGAGTGCTGTGAATATGTAAGTCTTATTTTTTCCAATGTTTATCATACTGTATTTGTTACAATATTTCTAAGTTACCACCAACAGTTAGTCACATGGAAGCCAACCTCTCCATATAGCCCTCTAGGTCAGCAGGATCTGTAGCCACTGTTTCACTGCTGATCACTAGAGCAATGCCTGTGAAGAGAACTAACTCTGCTGTGCTTACATTGGGCAAGGGTTCAAGTACAGCTACGTTGACAGGCAGTGAAAGAAAGCATGGTTCAGTAGAAAAATGAGATCTGGAAGCCCAGGACTTTAATCAGATGATTAATTAGCAACAGAACCCTTTTTACTATGTGCCTAAAAGAGTACTAAATCTTGGGTGGGTAATGTGAAAGTATGTAGTATTTTATGTTCCTGGTGGTTTGCTTCTATGTGTTCCCAGTGAAAATCACCAAATGACTAATTGAGGAACCTGAGCGTTATGCTGTTCACAGGGTAAAGTAATAGGTATTGAAAGACAATTAGGACTTTGCTTCCGAGTGATCTGAGGGCCCTCAGGCAGAAAACTTAGAGAAGACAAATGATGAATGACCAAGTACTGTATCTTGATAGGAAGAAGAGCCAGGCATCTGTGGGAATGGGACTTCCAAAGAGATAGGTACTGACACAGCTGAGCAGTTTAAACTGCAGAGCAAGCCCAGAAAAACAGAGTGAGTGCTGTATTTCTGAAGGGTCTCCTGGAGGTCTTAGCCTGTGGTATTCACTGCAGAGAAGGGGTCATCAGGTCAATCGTGTTGTCGGTGTATTAAAAATGATCAGACAATTTAATGGCCGATAATAGCATTGTAGTTATGTCACTGAGATAAGGGTAACCAGATACCTGGCTCCAGGGCTTGAACAGGCAGTCTCACTTGAAAGATTGAATGGTCTTTAGAGGATTACAATAAGTCCTGCATGCTGAGTGTTTCCATTTGTGACACTCAAGAGGCTGAGGGATGGGCAGGAGACATGGGGACCCTTTCTTGTGGGTTACCACCATTCAAGAGACAGATAGCATGGGTCAATGGTTGGCTGAAAACTCAGATTGGGATTTTACTCCCAGCTCTACTACTGCCTCACTTTTCTCCCAGAGGAGAGGATTACCGTGTGTCTGGCAGCCCTGTATCCCCGTGGAGATCACCTTGCAGATGTGGGTATGGATGCTACTCTACCAATGCCAGTGGAGCTCGCAGGGTGGCAGGGACATGGAGCAGCCAGTACTCCAGCATGGCCTCAGTAGCATCGTGTCTCTGGGGGGCAGAGAAGGCCCCACATGGCTGGCTTGGCTGCCTGTCCCTGCCTTGTGCAGCAGCACAATGCTGGCTCAGGCCGCAGCAGCTCTGGGAGCTCATTTATGCTGCAGCAGGGTTTGCCCCTGTAGATAAACACTGGGTTATTGTGAGGGGTGCCTGTGCATGTGTGGGACACAGCACGTGCGATCTCCTGAATGAGGAGGGCATGGGGATGGGTGGCTTGTGTACAGGCAGCTCTGAGTCATCGAGCATAAAACTTCAGGTGCCTTGAATTCACAGTGCAGGGAAGAGTCTATATATGCTGTAGACACTAGGCAGGAAAATCCCTGTGAGCAGCTGGGTCTGCTGGAAGAAACCAAGGGTTTGACAGCACTGAGGACTCAAAGGATGCATAGCAACCAAAACCAGATTGTTTTGTATTTTTTTGTATTTTACCTTCCAGTTTTAATGTTCATCCACCACCAGCCAGGATTATGTGATTCAGCTACACTGAATCCTTCTTGTGTTAGGGGTTCATGAATCCTATGCAGTCTCCCAGTGGGTTTGTGCTGTGTGGAAAGTCTGCTGTATTATGTTAACCTAAAGGCCAGCTTCATTTGTGTCTATTCTTGCTCATAACTTTGTCCATGTAGCCCTCAAATACCAGTCTGTGTTTGTGTTCTCTCACACCCAGCAAATAGCCAGCAAGCTGCATCCATGCATTTCTGCACTCTGCAAAAAATACCAGGCACACTTCAGAAAACATGCTTACCAGAGATGTGCTGGTGGTGTTGAAGTACAACCGTCCCCCATGTGCTCATCATCTCCCCCACAGACACACCATACAAACTTACGACATCCTCTTCACATGCTTCCCTTCACAAATTGCTTTACAAGGTAAATTTGCTTAGCACAACACAACTGTTTCTTTCTTGCAAGCCTACGCGTTCCTAGCCCATGAGTTGTACCATAAGTCCCATGAACATTCTGTGAACCTCCAGCTCCCGCATTCAGGGGAACAATAAAAACCTCAACATGTTTTTTATGTTTTATGGTTACAGGAAAAAAATAACACACAAATATGATATAAAAAGCCCCCAGACCAGAAGGCAAATAAAAATAATCCCAGTAACATTACTGTTATAGCTGATAAATCCCGTGATTTTTAAGCTGCCTTCTTTAGGGGATCTAATGTATGGTTTTGGAACTGTAGGATTGGCCACACTTGTGAGGAGCACATACTTCGCTGTGCCCAGTTCTTACAGCACTCTTTCCTTCTGAATCTCACACAGCCCTTCATAACACTTGCAGTCACTTGCTACCCCGAGATCTGCCACAGTATTAAAATGTCTGGGGTAAAAAACCAGTCTTTAGATTCAGCCTGCCTCAGACACAGCTCCAGTCATTACAAAGATCAGGGTGAGAAGTGGAGGCACTAGGGAGCTGCAAAGGCCACTTCCAGTGTCTGCTGCTGCTTTGGCTTAATGAGGCGCACAAGATGCCAGAACAAATAGCCTGTTCCCCTTCGCACTCAGCTGCTGAGACAGCGTGTCCTGCCTTGAAGGAACTGTTCACACGAGATGCTTCCCAGGGTGCCTGCTGGCTGCACTGCACCCTGCCCTTTTGCACGCGTGGCATTCAGCTCTGGGCTTGTAAGCAAAAGTCATGCTTAGTGTGGAGATGTGGTAGGCCGCCCTTTTTGTGACAGTTCAGAGGTATGCTGTCCGATTTGCTGACAGTGGTCTAAGCCTCTTGGCCTTGCTCTGCACTGGACCATGCAGCCTGCACTGTGTGTATGCGCACTTCAGGGGGTGCAGCCCGCACCCACCTCACCTGGCCTGGTGCACCTCAGGCACCTTCAGCATCACCTCTCTCCCCACACCTTTGCTATACTCCCATGTCAGGGTGTTGCCTAAAGTCCTGGCCCTGTTGGTCTCTCAAGTACCTGATAAGTACTCCAAATTTTTGTGACTTTGTGACCCTCTTCTGCTCCCACTCAGGTCTCTGATAGCCAGAGAGGCTGGACGTGGTGTCCTACTGCAGCTGCAGAGGCAAGAGGGATGTGAATGAAACCTCTCTTCTGAAGAAGGATTTCTCTGAATCCAAAAGGGCATCCAGGATTTTTTTCTACGGTCATGGACGTTTTGCAAGAGCTCTGAGTGATGCCAGAGACATACTTTGCAGTCAGGTCTTTGGGGAGTCAGCTGGCAGTTTGGGCTGAGTAAGGATGATGCACTAGAGTTATGGATCTGACCCAGAGCATGTGAGGAGTCTGTGGGTGAGGCTGACCCTAACAGAGATCTGAACTTCATGTCTGGTCCACATGGGAACAAATGTGGAAGACAAAGGGAACTGCTACCAGGACCTGGCGTGGGCTGGAGCAGGGGTGCCCTAGGGAGATTTCTGATTTTGGCTCCAGCAGAGATTATGGAGGGCAAAGAAAAAACTCACACAGGCTGAACTGGTGTTCACAGGAGGATGTAATCTGTCTGAGACATCTCCCTTCTTGTTTCCTCTTCTCTGTCCCCAACACAGTTGCAGTCTCTGCACTCTCCTCGATGCCATAATTCTGGTTTTGTAGCATCCTTGACACTAGAGCAAAACTAAGAATTAAAGAGGGAGCAGGGCATGGACCTGGCAGCAGATCTGGGCTGGAAATGGTTTTCTCAGTTAGTGAGGATTTCCAAGGTAATGTAAAAAGCTTTTTGTCTTGACAGAGGCCGGAAAGTCAAAATCTGAAACATATTGGTGAACTGAAAATCTGGAAAAGAGAAGTAAGGTTGGGGTCAAGTGCAGCATTTTGTTTAGATAATTTTCAAATGTTTTGTTTTCATTCAGGACATTTTTAAAGGGTTTCCAGCCAGTACAATTAGCTAGAATTTGGAAATTAAATGCTACTTTGAAAAGTAGAAGTTTGAGCAATTTGGGGGAGGATGAAACTTCAAGCTGGAAACTTTACAAGAACAAACTCTTTCCTAGGGAGAAAAACAGTTTTAATGAAATGGCTTTGCATTATGAAACCCTGAAATAACCTGATCCTCCCTGCCCGACAGCTGTCTCAGGAAAGGGATGGTGTTCAGCCCTCCACTTCCTCAAGTTCACCTCAAGACAACACAGCTTGTCATGGGGCTCGGTTTTACCACCCCAGTCTGTCCCTAGGATGTTTTTTCCCTACTTGTGGAAGGGTTTTGTGTTGTCCGATAAACACTGAGCAGAACCATATGTGAGCTGGGTTGCATTATGCAATAAGGGAGGATGGGTAAGTATCTACCGTTTAACTTGTGAAAGCTTTTCGTTTTGGCCAGATCTCAAGAAGTGGGATTGAATTACATTGTATTTAATTTCTGATTGGCATTGGATGCTTAAAATTTACTGCCCATGTAGGCACAGGTTTGTGTTTTTTCTTCTGCTGCTGAAGGATTTCTTATATATCCTTAATTTTCTAGATCAACATGAGCCTGCCAGTGCCAATTCTTGCTTTACAAGCAACTACTAGATCCTAAGGCTGACTTTACAGTATTATTTCCTTGTAAATGTCACATGCAATTTTGGGAGAATGCTCAGATGTATCTGATACTGATCGACTCACCAGTTCATTAGGGTGTAGTCAAATCAGATGCAGCTGAGATCCTTACCCCATACCCTTGGGGAAGTCTATTGACAAGGCCTGGAGGCAAGCTTTGGAAATAACAGACATGAAAAAGTATAAATCCTATATTCAAGTTTTATAAGCTTCGTTATATAGTGACATTTCAATTACTCTGTGGGAGATTTGGATGAACCTACAGGAAAAAGGCAGATATGGGATTGGCTGAGACTTCGGGAGAGTTTTGCTCTGGCTATGTTCTGAATTTTTCCTTTTGATTAGAAATAGGAACTCCCTGCTGCTGAAGGGGCAGCACTGGACCAATTTGTTTTGGTCATAAAGAACTCTAGGCCCTTTTCAATGATCACAGATTCCACTGAATTCCAGTAAGTTTTGAGGCTCTTTCCCTCAGTTACCTTTATAGCCACTCCCACAGAACAAACCTGAGCTACTTCCCGTTAACCAGAGAGGTGACTACTTTCACATTACCTGCCAAAACTCCTTATCCAGAGTTTAGAGCCTCCGAATGAGATCCAAAGCCCTGTGCCTTGTCACAGAGGCAACCAAAGACCAATTTGTTACTAGACAAATTATGAGCCTTAAACCCATGAGCTTTCCTTTTGTGCTAGTGTACTCCCTCCAAGGCAAGTATGAGCTCTTTGAAAGAGTAGAGGGAACGTGTTCTTTCTTTTTCTTTGAAAACACATATGGAAATGGGAAAAATACATTAGTGCTGTCATTACAGCAGTCTGCAGGATAAACGTGCCCTGAGTCAAGACCAGATTGGTAGCCAGCAGCCGGAAAGTATTGATGTCTTATGAGGAAGTGTGTTTGATGAAATCCTGCTTATAGTCATAACAAAGGAAATACGAAATATATCTGGTGACTTCTGAGGAGTCCGGAGCAAATGACAACAGTCCTGTACATACCTGAAAATCGGTTTGTATTTTTAAATATAGCTGTTCAGATGAGCAGTAAATGACATTTACTGACTAGTTTCTTGCATAGACATGGCAGGTTACAAGCAGTAGTCAGATCCAATGCTAACATCTCCATGGAGGTACAATTATTTCTGGGGAAACTAAGGCACCAAGGGAGTGATGTGCCAGAGGAAAGCTCTGCTCTGCACTGCGGGTGCTAGTTCCTCTTTTTGTATTCATATTGAACCTTATCTTGTTCTTTACAAGAAAAGTATATCTGAAAATATGGAAGGACTCTACAGGGTCTTTGTTTTTCTTTAACCCTTTCTCGAGGCTGTGGTACCAATCACAAATACAACAGAAATGAAGCACATGAAACCTCATAATAAAATAGCATGACTTATTCCATGCACCCTGCATTCATTCATGAGAGAGCTCAGCAGATCAACAAAACAGATTTGATGGTGTCATTGCCGACAGTACAAGAAGCTGTTTTTCTTTCCCAGTCCATGGTTCAAAGTACTTGACCTTTATTTTCATATCTTCTGTCTTTCAGGAGGGGCTGTACTAAATTCTTATTCCTCTCCAGTTGTTGGAGTCATGCTTACAGCTATTCAGCCTCCAATTGTGTGAAGCTGTCCCCAGAAACACAATTTCAGAACTGCCTTTTACTGAAGGGAACAATAAGGCTTAATATAGTGCCTGCAGTGATATTATAGAGTTAGAGTCAGATCAGAGATTAGTACATTGTTTCTGCCATAGAGGATTTCTTGCTAGGACATTAATAGAAAAGGCTTTACCTAATCATATTGTTTCCAGGCTTGTTTTGTTTTGCCAGAATGATATGCAAGTCCCTGACTGTCAAAAGGGAGCAAAGTTCAGCTTCCCATTTTCCATTGCTGTGAAGTAATGAGTCTTGCAAAGTCTTGAGCTTGGCTTATAATGTGCTGTACAGTAGTGGATACATGAATATATCACCTGATTTCTGAGCCCTTAAGTAATATTGAAGTACATTTCTGAGGATGAAGTCAAGAAGCCTCTATGAAGCAGGGAGACAATACCGGATGAGGTTTGCGCATAAATTCCAGGATTTCATAAGCTGGACTTTTATTTCTTTATTAAAAAAAAAAAAAAAAGAAAGAACAACAAAACACCAGATTTCACAATACTCACATTCTGATTTTGAGGGCTGGTGACCCTTTGGATCTGAAAGGATTTTTTCCAGTGTTGTCTCTATTGACTCTTAGTTCTGATATTTTCCTTCACTTCCATATGTGACCCTCTTTTTCAAGGTCCTGCATATATTGTACATTGGGAAACTAGTTTTTAAAAGCACACTCCTCTCCCTTTCCCCCTTTCTCTGCAGCTTTTTCAAGAGGCAGGGTATTTTCTTTGCAGCCCTTCTTTTCCACCTTTTTCTATACTGTGTGGAAGCCTGTTGAAAGCAGTTCTTTATTCCTCCTGTCTGCTATCAATTGCCTCTTTCCCATGTTCTCTCTCTCTCATTGCATGTTGTGGACCCCTGCTTCAGGGACAAACTTTGGGAGCAACCACTCCACTAAAACCAACTATTGCAGGCTAAATCCTCCTCAAAGACAAACATCACCATTCTTGCTGTGTTGCAGCTTGCTCTTTCTATGCCAAGGTTTGCTTCAGGAAATCCCCCAGATGAATTAAAAATACTTTTTCTCATTTGTTGGGACCTCTGTCCAGCACTGCTCGCAGCGCACAATTTGTATGTGGTACTAGTTGGGTCAAGATATCACAGAAAATCTTATGCCTGGCTATTTGCTCTTCTAAGGGTTTATCAGGCCAGGATATCCATGAAAAGGCACCAGCACACACTCACAAACACACTCACACACACACATACACACACTCTTTCTCGTTTTTAAACAGGAAACTCAACTCAGCATGTGGTGAGTAACCAGATCTCAACAAAGACTTTCTTGCATTTTTTTTTTTTTTTAATTCTGTTAAAAATAAAAAGAGAAAGAGAAAAAAATCCAGTGTTAAAATAAACTCTTGGGTGCAAATGGGTCAGCACAATTGGAAAACCTGGGTATTTAATGGAGATTCAGGCCAGGGTTCATTAGTTACTGATTCAGTCAGAAAAGTGAAGCTTTATGGTACCTGAAAGCTTTTCAGAAGTTTGGGGAAAGTTTTAAAACCAATACAAACAAACAAAGCAACAACAACAACAACTAAACACACAAAAAAAGCTGATATTCTACAAACACAGGATGCAGGCTCATGATATAAGCAGGCGCAACTCCTTTCAAATGTGTTAGAGCTGTGCAAGAGTCTTGGCTTTGGCCCTGGAAATAATGCATGTGTAGGTTAAACAAGGCTCGATTCATTGTCTTTAAGGCCACAGGGATTTTTAGAAATGTCTCAGTAGACTGTCTATATAGCGTACATCTGGGATACACTGTGATTCATCTACAAGGTCAGAGCTGTGGCAGAGTCAAAGTAAATTTTTTTTAAAAGATTTTTTTTTTTCTCCTGAAAGTCTTCAAGAGGCAGAAGACCCACCAAGTCCTTTGGTTAGACTAGCCAAGGGTTAATTATCTTCCTGAACATGCACCATTCTACTCGCTGCTCCTTTTGATTGCTCTCTGTCCTCATGGTGTGGAAGTGGGTTTTGTGTGCCTGTCTCTCCTCTGTCCCACTTGCTGTATCACCGGCTGTACTACCGTAAAGTGAATGCTGCTTTTGTATCAGAGGTGATCAGAGCAGAATGACAGCTTTTAATAGCCAGAGTGCTTCCAGCCCACTCGGTATCCAGCCTGAAGTGAGAGAAGGTAGGCCTGATATCCCCCTACCGGGGGAAGGACCACAAAAACTGGAGCATGGTTATGGGAGCATGGTTATGCAGTCTCCTGAAATGCCCAATTTTGCACAGTGAACGTTTCAGCACTGTAGCTATCTGCATATCATCCTTTCATAGTTGAAAAAAAGCTACTAGAAAGAAGCTTGACATAAAATACGATCTTTTTCGTTTGAAACTTGATGGTCCAGCTATCATATTTTATTCCATCTTGGCTGAGGAAGGTGTTTGCCATGGCTAGCGATAGCTGAACATCTACATCAATGTTTGGCCCACAGATCTTACCAAACAGAAGGTATTTCCTGAATGGGGAACCACGTAGTTCATACAAACTCCCTGCAAGAACATATGATGTTTCTATTTGCAGCAAATCATTACCAGATGGTACAATGGAGGTAGGTGTATGCAAACCCACGGGGTGTAATATCATGGATGAATAACATCTCTCTGCGGCACATTAAAAAGTCAAGGTGATGGCAAGCAGAGGTCTTGCTTCACACTCACTGGTCATGCTCCATTCTGCCTTCACAGTGGACATGGTTTTTGTGGAATGGGGAATGTGTCACGGGAATAGCCATGCCACCCAGGGCCTGAGCCCTACATCATGGGCCTAGCAGAAGAGTGTCGTAGCAAGGAGAATTAAATGTTGGTTGGTCTTCTGCTACTCTCAGCATGAAGGAGGTTCCTCCGAGTTGGTTAAGACAGCTCTGATTCATAATCTTAAATGGAAGGAGGCCAACAAGCACAGCATGCTATTCCTCTGAGTGAGCTGTTCCAGCTAAGCTGAAACAAAAATTGCAACTGCCCCCTCACCCTGAACTACTGTGGGGAGGCACTCTGAAAGCTTCATTAAAATACCATGCCATTTTAATGCCTTTTGTGGTAAAGAGTGAGTCAGCCACATCACCATGGATGTTAGCATGTTACTGTGGTGTTTTAGCAAATCCTGACTTCTCCTGTCTGGGTGGAAAACAGTTTGTGTGTCCTGTGAAAATTTTGTTTGTTTGTTTGTTTTTTAATGTAAAGGAAACACCACCCTTTCAGGATGGTGTGGGACAAAAATCAATATTTTTTTCAAAATCATTTTTCAGGATAACCCTAAAACAGAGTCATGTATTTTCTAGACCAAGCACTCACCTGGGAGCTGGGGGTCATATTCCTTTTCTTAGCCCAGCTGAACAGACTCTTGAACTTGAGGTCGTGATAGGAAAATGACAGTGCATGCATTTGTCAAATGTAGACTCTATTTCTGCCAGTGAACTTTCCAGGACCGAGGCCACCATATTTCTAGATTAGTTAATTTCTCATAATGGATTGATTAATAATTTATTTAAATTCATTTGCGTATGAATTACCCTCTGTGTATGTCTGTGAAGGAATGTGTGTCTCATACCTGGTGAGTTGTGCAAATTAAAAACTTTTTGATGGGTTTACTGCAGGTATGGTACTTCAACAGAGAGAAAACATGAAACTTTCAAGACAACTGTGAGCAGGGCTGCCCATAATAAGCTATGGTAGGAAAGTTCACAAGCTACAGCTATTTGTGAAACTTTACTCATATAAAGCAGGACTTGCAAAAGATCTTAAAAGATCTCTTATGACTGGAAAGCATTGATCTTGCTGGACTGGAAGAGGGCACACAGCCTAATTCACTGAGAAAACTGCTGATTAAATGATTAAGAGATTTTGTCTCCTGGCTCTTTGACTTGCTCTAAAATCAAAGCTGCTTTGCCAGTTACAGATGAATCTCAGTCAGCTCCCAGAAATGCAGAAAATCAGAATTCTCTTCTTCCAAATATCAATTTTGTACAACAATTGAATTCCATTGATCTGAGAGGGATTTGGGGAAAGCTCTTAATGTCCCATATGGTTTTGGGATTCAAAGAATTTCCATGTAATGAAGTATTGTCTTCTGGACTTTTCCCTTTCTGCTTTATACTTAGCAGGCGGTATTATAACACTGGTGGCCTGGGGCAGTTTAAATTTCATATTAGAACTGTAGGATCTGAACTGAAATCCCAAAGGGGATTTTTACCCCTTTTCTTTCCAGCATGTGTCAATGGAAACAATCCTCTGAAGGTCAAGAACAAGTGCTGTCCCTAAATATAGAATTCCTCTGGTTATCACAAAAGCAGTGTTCACCACAGGAAGGGACTGGACTTCTGAGAAGGGTGTAAGTTTTGATTTCATGAAGTTTGTTTTGCAGAAGGGTCGTGGACAGAGTCTTGGAGACTGGTAAGAATCAGTGAGATATTATCGGCCCACTGCAAAGTTTATGTTCCAAGGCTCCTGGCATGTAACTTGGGTCCTTATTTTCCATGCTACTGATTCTGATACTATGTTAAATAAAAACAAGGGTAAAGAAGACTTTTTATAATCATGTTTTCCATTGCAAATGTAAAGCAGATTATGCAGTTTGATGCAAAAGGGGCAAGCATAGCTCATAAAATGTATTTGAGAACGACCCAACTAAAAGCAAGTTTACCTCAGCTCTCTTGTTAGGAATATTACACTAGTGTAGCAGCACCTCCTTTTTATTATAAGGAACACAAAGAGCCAGTTGGCCTGATTGTCTGTGGATTGGCCACCTCGTAAATGTGCTGTACTCCTTGTCACGAGAAATCTTTAAAGGCTCCTGGTGCAAGCTGGTCACATTTTTTTTTTCTTAACCTGAAGGTTGCTGTAATGAAAAAACAATGGGATAGTGGTTTATTTTTTTTTCAGGATTTTATAGTTTATTACCTTTTGATCTTTTAGAGTTCTTCAGTTAACATTCTCTAGAAATAAAATAGTTCAAAATTCTTGTTTTCCTTGTTTGTCCTGCTTTTCTTTCTCATTTTTCTTCTTCTCTCCACCTCCTCCTGCTTTTTCATTTTATCTCTCCCCACCCCCCCCACCCCTTTTCTTTTGTGGAAAAAATAAAAGGGGAAAAATCTTCTAAGAGAAAATCTAGACATAATGAGAATCACAGGTTATAGGAGAGATGCCTGGGTCCAGATCCTTGCTCTGCTACACCTCCAGGAGAACATGATCAACTGATTCTCTGGCTTAGATTTTAAGCATGAATTTGAGCGTGTATTTGAACCCAAACTTGCCTAATCTCCAAATGATCAGTAAGAAGGTTTAAGTGAATTCATGATTAAATCAGGGAAGAAGATCCAGCTCAGCCTTTAGAGGAGTCCATTGTGTTTTTGCCAAGCTTCCCTCTATTTGTCACATACCTTGCAGCCTTCCTATGGCCACTGTATGGAAGATGCACTGATATAAACGATGCTCCTTCCTAGAAGGTCCCAGTGTGGTGCTTGCTCTGGCAGATAAGTGATAGATCTTGTGCTGATGCATCTACCAGGATCCCAGTGCTTGCTCTGCATCAGGCTCAGGCCTTGCTCTCCTGGTCTGAGTAGTGATATAGGACTTCCTTGACTCAAAGCAGTATTTTTGAAGAAAAAATCAATACAAAACTGGAAGGTGGTGAGATACTGTGTTGAGAATGGCCATAAAGCAGCTATGACAGCTCACTGTTGTCGGGGGAAAACACGGTGCTGCCGTTACCTAGAAGCCTGTGGGGAGCTGAGATGGTTCTTGTCAGTTCTCAGGGAGGTCCTGCAGACTGCATCTATCAGATCCTCATGTTCCCTTATGAAACGCAGATGCTGATACTTAGAACATCTGTCTCCACCAGTTACTGTTACATAGGTGCCATACGGCTAGCCCTGATCTGAACAACTTCACTGAAGCAATTGGAAGGTGAGATGAGGCTTTCAGGAGCAGTTTAGCCAGACAGTAGCCAGATGACAATGGGAGGTAGCCCAATTGCACAGCCCCTCCTTCCCTGTGTGCCTGTGATGAAGTGCAAGAGTCTGTTTGGAATTTCTTCCTGAGCCAAGGTCTCCATGTTTGTCATCAGCTTCATTTTGTCGATGGAGCAAAACATTGAGTGGAGCAGCTTGAAAATTACCATCCTGTGGCAGCTGAACTACAGGAGAGCACTGTGCAGCATGGGTGAGGTACTCCAGCAGCCAAGGAAGGATTGTGCTGGTGGGTGCAAGCCAGTGGGGCCTGAAACCCCAACTCTGAGGAGTTCAGTCGATGCTGAGAAGAAAGCTGACTGCAAGTGCAATGTTTTGTGTGCGTTTTCAACAGCATAAATTCCACTAGTGTCAATCTTTGCAATCTGCTTGTGAAGGCCATTTGCATGACACCGTAAAGATGAACATGCCCTTTGCTTTCTCTGTGCTTGGGTGAAGCCCAAGAGGTGCAGCAGCAGAGGAACTTCCACTGGTGCTGAGCACTTTGTGCTGAGTGCAGTGACAAGCATGCCTCTCAGTAGGCTTTCTTTTCAGAACTGCTAAAATTCCCATCAAACCTTACTTTAAATGCTTAAATCAGCTTAAGAAAGTTAATCAATTGTTTGAAAAATCATTGAGACTGTCAACTTGATGTTTTGTGTAGTTATTCAAATTCTAACGCTCTGAGAAACAGGGCTCATAAGAGAATTGGCAGTTGACCCTTAACTTCAAACATCATTGCTTTTATACTGCAATATGAATGATTTTCTGCTTTACAAACTTGTGTCATTCACTAAAGACCCTGTTGTGGGCTGGAGTTTTCAAATATATTAGTGATGAATTGTACTTGTTCTGCAAAAATCCACTGCTCAGTGATTTCTAGGCCTCAACAGCTGTCATCATTTTCCCAAGGTACATTAGAAAATATTTTCTTGAGTTGCTGTGAATCACAGATATTTGTTCTGAAGGATAGGGTTGGTGGTCCTGGGCTGTATTTAAGGGTGCCTTGATGAAATTCTACATGGGGATCAGTTTCAGTGATGGCCAAACTTTGAAGAAAATCTTTTTCTTACAGTTGTCCATCAGCAAAAAATGCTAATTGATTTTTGAAGCCTCAGTCCCAACTGTAGAGAAAGGCAACAGGAGGCGGAAAAAGGTTTTGTTGTCTTTTCTGGTAGTTCTTTTTGCAGTCTCCAATATCCATCTGCTTACAGAAAGTAGGGGACATTCAGAAAGAACATCTGTGAATATCCCATGTCATTACACTTCCAAAGCCAATGGCAAAGGCCTTGGCAAGATCCCGGGTTTTCAAACATGAACATTTTCTGAAAGTGTTTGGACAGATGGTTTGCTACTGTATGGAGCATCTTCAGGGAATTTACTCCTATTCTCAACGTTGCAATTACTGTAGGCTCAGGACTGGCTGTCTCCTGCTGAGTTTCTGAACAGTGTTTGTTTTTGCTTGATGAAATTCTCTCTTAGATTTTTTAGTGATTATGCTATATTGTGTTCTGCCAGGCTTTGAAATGAGATCAAATTGCTTTTCCCTTAGCGTTTACTTACAAAACATATGTCGGCCAAATCTTGAAGTTCCTACTTGCTTACCAGTCACACACCGAAGTCAATGGGACCTTTGCCTGAGTAAGCACTGAGGGAAAATCAAGAAGGGGGAGATTTCTTGGCTGCAGAATAGCAGCTTGCAGTAGCAAATGTTTTATTTTCTCTGAAAGAAGTAAACAGGTATGCTGACTTTCCCTTTGATGTGACAGTTTTAAGACAAGGATTGTCCATTTCCAGTTTGCCAAAGTGTTTATATTCCTGTTGATTTCAGTATGAATCAAATCAAAATCCAAATTCAGAGATGTTTTCAGTGATCTGGAGAATCACTAACATTGTATCTGCTCACCCAAATTGACAGCTTCTGTTATTTTTGCTGACAACATAGCTGTGGAATTGGTAAAGGAATCAATTTCACTGAGTGGTTATAGAAATCTCTGGCCCCAGACGCATCAATAATGCAGGTTTGGGCAAAAGTCTTTAAACTCTAGGTATTTCAGACAAAATATTTTGTGCACAGTAAATCAGTGTTTTAAATTAAATTCTTGTAACAGAAACTTCCACTCATCTCTAATAGACATGATCCAAATCACATCCCAACATTTTGCTATTTAGTGCAAAGTTGAATATGAATGTTGAAATTGTAGCCCTTTGTGAGACTGTTTGCAGCATGGACCACTGGATCCCACAAAGAACATTTCTGAGAGATTTACGTTTAAAGAGTTGCTGTAGAACCATATTTCTATCAGAACCACTTCTCCTTTTCATAACACCACACCAGGCAGACTTGACTGCACACAAAGGAGGAAACTCACTGCTGAGAAAATAAATAGTACAAGACTATTTAGATTCTTGAAAAACAAACTTGGTGGTCTTTGCCCTGGTCTACAGAGGAAGAAGAATACTACATTTTCTTTCCTATTCCAAATATTTAGCAAATCCCTACACACTGCAGTCACTGTCCTACTGTCTGTACTAATTAGAGCAAATAGGACTGATTTAATTTTCATACACCATATATGATTGCTGTGATGTCAGTGGTAAGGGAGTGTGTTAATGGACTTAAGTCTAGATGCTAGTAAATGCACAAGAAATTATTGGAGTCTTTTAAACTGAAATTCCAATCACTCTAACTTGTAATTAATTATTGCAACGATTTAGTAATTGCAGAAGACAAGTTTATTTATGTATAATTTAAAAAAATTTTCAGTTGAGTCTAGGGAAATGAGCCCTGATTTCTTACAGAAAAGATGATTGTGTGTATATATGTATGCCTGTGTGTGTCCCTGACACCTTTTGAATTAATTGGCTGGCTTCCACCAGATTTGTCAGAGGAGTAAGGATGTCTAAGACAAGTAAGCTTCTAAAAGTAGCTGGCCAGGTGGAAGAAAACGATGCTGGGAGGACCTGACAGTGAGGAAAAGAGCAGAGTGAGAGTGTGCATTGTTAGAGATGAGAGGATCCATATGGGGGAAAAACCCTTACAGATGTTTCAGTTGCAATAAAATTTTAGATATCAAAGTCATTCATCCATGAAACACAAGTCTGAAGGAAACTGGCTTCATTGATTCTGGTGCCCTTATTTTCACAGCATGCATATTTTATCTGCATTCAAGTATTTGGATAAGATTAAGAAAACATCCTTCTCTGGAAAACAAAACTAAACAAAACAAAACTTAAGTATATGGGTGATTATGCATTCTTGAAAAGAAAGCAGTATTTTCTGGAGACAGAGAGCTGAAGCAGGCTCTAAATAACTGGGATTCAATAACAAGGTATTGCGAGTGATATTGGGTATCTTACATTCTTTGGGTTCACTACCTGCTTTAAAAATGGGCTTAATGCATCCTAACTCCTTTGGAAAGTGTTTTGACTACAGCAAAGATACGGTCCCTGAGATAGGTGTAATTAAAATCTCCATATAATTTAAAATGATGCTTCTTTCTGCTGAGGCCTCAGACCGCAAGATCTTTGAGTCAACTTTTTTTGTTGTTGTTTAATGTGTACATAAGTGGCCACTTCAGTTCATACCAAAACATGAAGTGTCACAAAGACTGGGCTTCTGTTAATTCACTTCATGCTACTTTTTGAGCAATAAAGTCAAAGATACTAAGCAAGGCAAGGAAAAACATTTTGGTCGAGCTCTTAAGCAAGTAAAGTTTCAGTCTGCTGATGATCAATACGACCATGTCCTGTGGGTGAATGTAGCTGTATTGCTTTATAGACTGGAGGGTGTTTTGAGCTTCACTAGACTTCTGTTAGCTGGATCCACATTGGTAATACGGCGCATGAGATATTTCTGTCAGATACTAAAGAACAGGGAGGCTCAGGACTCTATGTTTTATGTCTCTCCAAGTCAGTCTAATAACTTTTTTCTTTTGTTTGAATAAAACATTTGAGGAAAATTCTTTCCAGAGCTAACATTTCTGGAAGCTTTTAAGGACTGTATAAAGCTTTGATGACGTCATTAAAGACATTAAAGATGAGTTCGAGCAAGGGTTTCTAGAAAGGTTTAAATCGCACAGTGCTCTAATCAGCTGTAGAGAAAGAGTTGCTAGATGGCTGTGTTGATTCTGCATGTCTCTTGAATGTGACAGAGTTTTATACCACGGCCAGAAACAAAATCTAATTTGCTTTGAACATAAAGCTCAACTTTTAGGTGGTAGAGAAGGGTTAAGGCTGAATGTGCTATGAAAGATGTACCAAGACTTTACCCCAGCTCTGGTGAGGAAACCACGATGGCTGAGGGATAAAATTCACAAATGATTTCCTTGGTAGGAAGCCTTACTTTTGTATAGAAAAACAATCAAACAGCATGCTCTGTAAACAAATTAATCAAATACTGGCCAGATTTCTCCCAGATTCATGTGGTTACATTAGGGTCAACTGGGGCCCAATTAACTTGTGTTAGCTTCCCAGGGTCATCAAATCTTGGCAATTTGCATCATTCCAATAAAAATTGGGTTTGAGTTCTGGTGCAGAGAGCAGCTGTGATTCCAGATCTTTAGCTATTTCTAGTTCCAAGGAGTGGTGTGGAAAAAAACTAATCATCTGACATCTCACCAATGAGCACAGGGAAGTGCGAGTTATGTGTATCAGTAACTTGTGCAAGGGATCTAATTAGGAGCAGATGCTTAAACTTTCCTAATGTTTATATGAAGAGAACAAATTGCCCGTTGGCAGAAAAAGCCATCTGTAAAAATGGCCTTCCAGCCTCGTAATTGGAAATGTTTTCATTATATTCCTAATTTGCATGTACAAAATAAATTGCAACTCTATATATTTAACCAGTAATGCAGCCTGAGTTATGCAAGGCTTAAGGTCTGGACCATGTCACCCAGCAGTTCTGTAAGATTGTTATATATTCAGCTGAGGATTAGATGTCCATTAACCATTGTTTAGAAATACATATATGTATATTTTATCAAAAAATAACATTCACGGAGGATCTTACAAAATCAACATGAAAAAGAAATGTTGTTATTCTCTGATTCTCTAGAAAAGTAGTAAGAATTTTCTTGTAAATAATTAATATTTTTACATATAATATTTGTTCCACTAAGCGAGAGAAAATAAACGAGTCATTAAAGCATTGGTGTCATGTAAAGGAGTAATGTACTCGAGGTATGAAAACACATTCTCTCCCCTTGCAAAATCCATCTTTATAAAATAACGAATGCTAATGTGTTTAGGGATCCCTTCGTATAAATTCTATATGTCCCACACAGTGAAAGACCTGCCCATTCCCACAGATGTCAGCTGGGACATAAAAGCTTATTTTGGCAGTGCTTGCTGAGTCCTCCTGCCGTGGGCTAGAAGGCTTCCCTCCACCACCTGTGTGCTGCACTGATTGATGCAAAACCAGACCACAGACTGTAGGCTGGAGAAGCAATTATTTGTTTCTCAAAGTCAATCTACTGTAGCTCAAAACTGGCTTTACAGAAAGTTTAGGAGCGGGACCTTATGATTGCTTTGGGGTGGTTATCCTGGGGAAATCCCGATCCCACCTGCTGGGTAGCCTGGAGCTCAGCTGCCTGCTCTTGCATGTCAAAGACTAAAAAACAAAACAAAACAAAACAAAAAATGTTGCCTTGAGCTCACTGGTAGTACTGCAACACTGCTGAACCTGCAAGGGAGTCATTGAGTCTGATTTCTTGTACATCACAGGCCACTTCATTTTGCAAAATTACTCCTGGACAGAGTTCAATAATCTGTGTTAGGGTTAACTCTTACAGGGTGGGCTTCAGCTGTGATCTGAGTACTTCAAGAGATGAAGGCATGCTCCAATTTTTTAGGTCATTTGCTTCAATGTCTAATGACAGACATTGGTTTAAAAAAAAACAACCCTATGGCTACATTTCTATCTGGAATTTGTATGACTTTGATTTGCCAGTAACAGTTCGTGTTACTGTTTTACATTCTAGTTTAAAAGAATCTGTTAGTGATTGGTATATCCTCCATGTGAGGATACTTAGACACCGAAATCAAATAACCACTAAATGCTCTTTTTGGGAAGCTAAATATGTGGAGCTCTTCAGATCCCTTGCTAGAGGACAAGATTTTCTGAGGAGATGCTGGGAGCTGCAGCCTGTGGACTCTGATTCTGATGACATCTCTTGAGACTCATGCTGGACACTGTTTTCTTCAGCCCTTAAATCATATCAGTGGTTCCTTTCTGCTTCCTTCCCAAACATCCAGCATAATTTTCTGAAAGACATCTAAACTGACAGCAGTGACCCGCTACGTGATTGCTACTATTACAGACATTGGGAAGATCATTTCTCCCCTTCACATCTCTTCTGGTTGCACTTTGGGCCATGGCATTTTCTGTGGCATTTTTTTTTTTTAATTCAATTTAATTTTATTTTATTATTTATTTTTTATTTTTATCATTTATTTATTTTCCATAAAAGTATGATTTGAGCTTCATCTGAGCTTGTCTGCTCAGGCGGTGTAGTCCGGCTGTGTAGTCCTTCAGTAAAGTCCCTGTTTTCCTATTGTCTTTTCTATTGCTCTGCTTTTCTCCCTTCTTTCTGTCTATGGAAAAAGCCAGAGATTTCCAACATCTCAGAAGATGTCTGGCACTCATTTCTGAAATAACAACATTTTCCCCAGACTTCCTCATCCAGCTCAATGTCATGGACCCAGCTGGTCTTGTTACATCCTCCCATACCTTAGACCGGTGGTTCTTTGCTACTAACTACATTCTGAGATAGGGAGTTGCCCAGTTCCCAGCCATTTAGTATATGCTTGTGTGGTACTAATGTAGATGAGGGTCCCATTGTGTCAGACCTTCCCTTAAGAACTAAGCAACAGGCTGGTCCTCAAGGAGCTTGCAATAAGGTACACAACAGTTTGGAAAGCACTTGCTTGCATCACCCAGAGAGATCAAGACATTGGTTTCCTGGGCAGACTCTGACGTCTCTGACATTGGGAACATGGTTCCTGCTATTTGTCTGACCTTTGACTGCAGCTGTCAAAGAGTAAGTGGTTTTGCTGGGCAGACCGCATTGCATGGAGTGTCCCCAAACAGCACCAGAAATGCTGCCAGCCCCAGGCATGGGTCGTGATGGTCTGGGAGGTGGCAGAGATCCAGCCTGACCAGGAGCACTGAGGCGAGCCCAAGGCATCACACATGGGCATTCAAGCACGAAGCTGCTCTCCTGTGGCTCCCTGTGCTTTCAGGGCTGGTTCCCCTGTGGGGTTGATCAGTGCTTTTCCATAGACGCTGGCTGAGGAATACCTCAATGCACACCATCTGTATTTTTAGTTAACCTTTTCCACATTATTTTACTTTCCTCCATTTCCAAATCTGGTGTTGAGTTCCTCAGGATGTGTTGCTTCCAGGGATGAAGATCTGGCCCTTAATTACTTCTCTCACTCTTCACTCTTCTACAGCTCCTGAAAATGCTGAAGCAAAGGTTTCCAAATCCTCTGGAGAGATCTGTTTGCTCATTTCTCAACTAATTAATTTTTTTTGTAGTTTTGACTGCAACACTTTTTTTTTTTTTTTTTTTTTTTTTTTTTGTGGTGGTGGTGAGGAGCACAGCAAGGAGGCTGATCCATTGAGTTTAAACCAGAGGGTCCAAAGCTAAAGCAATCTTCCTACTCTTCTATTCTTCAGAGTTTCCTGTTGGCTTGTTTCTCTCCTTTCTTACTCAGGAGGAACTTCACTGAAATCAATGAAATTTCACTGGGATGTTTAAACAGAGTGGATTTTTAACAAGGAGGATTGTCAACTCTTGTATGAGGTTGCTAAGCAGTGTAGTAATTTGTGAACTCTCTGTCCTTTGAAAGGTTTGAATGAAAAACCATATACCTTGTGTTAGATGTGCCCTGTATCAGCTATGTGTTTGTGGGTCTAATGTGAAAATTCCTGGGGGAAACCCATGGCCAGCTTTGAGGAGTTCTGTGTAGACCATTATAAAATCCCACTTGGCCTTAAAATCTCTGGATAATTGTCACAGCATGGGTAGAATCAGCCACAAGTAGAATTTGGCATGAAAGACAGCTAGCACAGAACGTGCAATTTTTCCACTGCATTAACAGAAACTCTAAAAAGAAAAAAGGTGCTAGTTGTATACCAGCGCCTCTAAATAGGTCCCAGTGTTACCTAATGCCACGTCATAGCCAACCTGGCTAGGCTGTCCACTTTGCAGGCATTAAATTAGATTCTCTCAGCTGTCTAGCCTCATTTTGTGCTTTTCTTTTCCATTTCAGTACATTGTGGTTCAATTTTGTCATGTGTTCCTGTTATTGTTTTAGGCAAAGGAAAGAGTTGGCTGTCTAAGGGTTTTCTGACCTCTCTAAGTGCAGACATAGCTGAAGAGTGCTAGCTGCTGAAAAGGCCAAGAAGATGAAGACAAGTCAGGGTTAAGTTCATAAGTTGGTTGAATTTAAAGATCCCATATGTGGGGTTTATGGAACCATGTTTTTCAGTTTTAAAAGATTTTTATTAAGTTTTCACAAAATACAAATGAAAAGTCATAAACAAAACCCAGGATCCTGCTCAGAGTTACCCTGAAATAAATCTGGAGTAACTGCCTTGGAGTCAGGCAATGACTCCAACTTTATGTTGTTGGGGCTAAAAGGAGAGTCTGACCCCATGAGTATATTCAAGCATGCACTTATAAAGTATGCAATGTTCTCTTAATAATTTAGGTTAAGAAATTTACAGGCTGCCATTCACTAAGGATTGAGTTTAACCAGTGATGTTTTGATTTAAGTGCTCCTTTGGATTCAAGTGTCATAAGAATGGAATGTGTCCAATGACCCCCACAGACTTCCCTGTGCCTGTTATCAGCGTCACAGCTAGTGATCCCCAGGCACCAGGAGTTTGTCCTCATGACACCTCTGTCAAACAGGGAGGCATTATGTTCTCCGGGGAAACTGAGGTACATAGTGGTGAGACACTTCCTCAAGGTCACAGGGGGAAGCTTGTTGTAGGGTGAGGGTAAAACTCTTACAGACTTTGTCATGGCCAAGATTTCACTTGGACTTCCCCAAGGCCCATAAAGGACTCAGTGAAGTGTTGGACTGCAGAGCGGTCATCAGAGCAGCCATGTTCAAGATGTAAGGTCATGATTTTTAGTTGGTTGAATCAAAAGTACTGAAAAAACAATGTCCTTCTTGCCTTTACACCCCTGCAGCTGTGTCCATTCCGTTTTAGAAAGAGGCTCTCATAGGCCTTGGCATCAAAGGTTGCATGGGATACCTTGGGTGTAGACACTCCACTGGCTTTACAGGCCATCAAATCCTGGAACTGACCTTTTCATCCTCACTGCTCTGGATTTGGTTAGCATTATTAGGTTAGCATTTGTTTCCTTTATTTCAAAATTGCATAAAGGCTATCTTCTCTTGAATCCTTGCAGTCTTTTCTGTGATACCGGGGGGATCTACAGTATATTGTGGAGGGCACATCTCCCCGTGGAGTTAAATTACACATAGAAACTGAACTCCTGGCCCTGCTGCAATGAAGGGAAGACTTGGCAGCCAAGCAGGGATTTCACCCAGACACCAGCCCTTTCTTCTGAGCGCTCTGCTCTGCAGGATGTACTCTTTCCATTAGCGTCTCACTCCAGGACTCCACAAGGACACTGTGAGAAAACCACTTTTGTCTCTTATATCAGATTTAGGGGCTGCAGTGCTCAAGCCATGAAAGCTCCACAGAGGCTGGGCAGTCAAATCCACGGAAATCAAATGAGAATTTGAGTAAAGCCCCTGGTTAATAAGTCATTCCCAAGTCCAATAAACATAACTGGAAATAAATTGCATCCATACATTTCACAGTTTGATTTACATTAAAATGAAAACACGGGAAAGACCTGCCATTGACAAGTTCAAACAATGCAAAATTCTGCACAGTTTGTGTTTATTCAACTGTAATTTATAGCTCCAATATTCCATCGAGATACAAATAAATCAATAGTAGTACACTACTTGTGATTTATCTTGGAGCCCTTTAAAAAAACAGATGATTGTTTTTCTATGCTGGTAGTGCAGGTCTATCATAAAAATTGTGCTCTGTAAGGCCCAAGCAGAATGCCTTCTGACAAATGGCCTCTTTTCACAGTTCAGACAGTTTTGCTTCTGTTCAAACCTCAATCTAGCCAA
Organism: Cygnus olor; assembly: GCF_009769625.2. Taxonomy (NCBI): domain Eukaryota; kingdom Metazoa; phylum Chordata; class Aves; order Anseriformes; family Anatidae; genus Cygnus; species Cygnus olor. The sequence continues at coordinate 19,702,126 of NC_049175.1, forward strand.
GTTTTTGTATCTGAAGTGAAACTGTCACTCAGCTCTAGATTTAATCTCTGGATGTATTTTTGACAAACAGGGTTCAATTCTTGAACCTTTTAATACCAGCATCGTGCCAAGGAAATCAGCATGGGAGCAGTGGAGGAGCATGTTCACGCACCACCTGGCTGCTGACAGGAGCAGTGGTTCGGGGTAGTAGCACTGTTATTCAATAAATAGTACTGGATGCAGAAGAGAAAGGAATTCTCCTGCTGTCCCTATGGCTTCTATGGTTCTTGGCAGCATTTATGAGGTGAGTGAGTCATCAGCAGCTGCTCGGGAGAGGAGGGAGGGCAGAGCAGCAGAGTGCCATGGCTCCTAGCTGGGTTCCTCCACTCTTCCGGGGGTTCGGGGCTTTTTTCCCCAAGAATCTGAGGTTAGAGGAGAAACCTCAGAGCTTCACATGGTGTGCTGGCTTTGGGCTTGGGTTAGGTGAGAAGGCTCACTTGTTATTTGCCAAAATGGGGATTATTATAGTCATAAAAGAATTTAGGTTGGAACGGACCTCTGGAGATCTTTAGTCCAACCTTTGAAGCAGAGCTAACTTTTAAAGTCAGATCGGGGTGCTCAGGGCCCAGACCAAGTGAGTCTTCAAGATTTCCAGGGATGGAGGCTCCAGCACCAATCTGGGCTCCCTTCCAGACCTTTTCCCGTGGGTTGTTCTTACAACAGGGACAGGAGAGATGGATTTACACATCTACCTCAAGCAGGAAAGTAACTGCAGAGGCAAAGAAAAACTGAAAGCAGTTTGTCCACCCTAATAGGGCAGAATCTGACCTTCTAGGAGGGGGTTTCCTTCTCCTGCTGTTCAGCTTGGGGCAGGTGCTGTCCTATTTTGGGGAGGAGGCAAGAATTCACTGGACAGTCACTTCAGATCCACTGTCAGTAGCAATAGCCAACTTTATCAGCACCAGACTGACTTGGAGCCTGGAATTCCCTTAGGCCAGCGTTCCAGCTAAAACCAAATTTTTGGCATTTACACTTGGCATTTACCACCAGGATCAAGATACTGGCCTTGAGGTCCCCGCTGGGTTTCCCATACCCCTGGCTCTCAGCACTTCAGAGCACCTTGACCCAGTTACCAGGGTACCAAGGAAGCTGCGAACATAGCATGGCACTCAACATTATGCATCAAAACACTGCTTGCTTTTTAGCTGGGTTAGGACCCTTCAAAACCCACTGCACATCTTCTGCTCCCTTAGGACTCTGCCACTGTCAGCCTCTGTGTGGTTTCCAAATGCAGGGCGGCGTTTTCCTGGGCAGTCCTTGGGGTCTGCCCTCGGTGCTCCCCTGCTTGCTGTGCAGCCTCCCCCATCACCTCTCCCTCCCCAGGGGCCTGCCAGCACAGGAAACAGGCAGGATTTCGTGCTGCCTTCCAACCCATTCAGATCTTTGAGGGTGTGAAGAAGCCCATTTCTTCTATGTGCTTGTCTCAGTGCCAGTCAAAGCCCTGGGGACGGGGCTGGCCCCAGCATTCACACCTCTGTGCTGGGTCTGCACACCCTGTTGCCGGTGGCTGGCCGGGACACGGGTGCTGCAGGCGTGTGGTCTGGGCTCTGGAAGCCTGCCTGGGGCTGCTGGATGAAGGGGCTGTGGGGCTGGGGGATGGCCAGGTGAGTCTAGAGCAGCTGTTTGAACTGACATCTTAGAAGGGAGGCTTTTTGGTTTACAAGAGCTTGGGTGTAGGGAAACTGAGGCAGAAATGAAGTCTAAGCCCAGGTCAGGTGTTCCTATACAGGACACAACTCCTTACACTGTGCAGGTGGGAGCAGGATGTGGTCTGTGTTGAGCTTTGCTTTGCAGGAGAGCACTTGCATGAAAATAGAGTGAGCCCCTCTCCTGGATACATGATTTACCCCCAGTCAAGGCACTGCTCTGTGTTCAGACACTCACAGACAATTTGTTTGCTGCCTTTCCCCACTCCTTATGGCTGAATGCTCCTGCAAGGGTCATCAAGAGAGTTGGCACCTGAATCTTTACATTGAAAGCTTAGGTCTCTAATGCACTAACAAGCACATGCCTCCTCCTCTGTCTCACACCTAGGATGGACATGTAGCCTTTTATTCGAGTGTGCCACTAAAGGGGAGAAAAGAATTGAAAATCTGCAAAAACTGCTCCCCAGCCCTGGCAGCTCGGCCTGGTATCTCAGAACTGGGCTTTCTCTGCTTCACACACTGCCATCAGCAAGAGCAACGCCAAAATCCATTTTCAGGTGGGAACTCTGCAAGTGGCACATGAGTCCAGGTGAAATGGCCCTTGCCTGTCATTACCACGTCCTGCTTCTGGGGGGTGATTTGGCTGGTGTTGCAACTATTTCTCCCAGATCATTTGTGATCATACAAAGCCGGCTTTGTCCATGATGCTTTTCCCAGTGACTTAGCTTCATTTTACAAGTATTTCTTGGTTGATGCCACCACATTGACACTGACCTGAAGCTGGCTTGGCATTTGGGCACCCGTTGGAAGTTGTTGTCATCATTCCTGGGTGTCTTTCAGCAGAAAATGTCTGGAAAGCGGTGGTACAGCCAAGGCTCAGCACAGGGCTGTGCCACCCGGCACTCTCTGCCCCTCTCCTGCGGGCAACCTCTCCAGGTCACCCGGTGTTCTCATTTCTCTCCCCCTGATTTCCTCGGATATTGTTGACATACTTCAGATTCCCCTTCAGTGTGGGAAAAGGGAACTTGGGCCTTGCTCAAGTCAGCTTAATCCAGGCCCTGCAGGCAGGGAAGGTGCCTCCAGCTGAGGTCACTGGTGGGACTGGTTAACCCAAACTTTCTTTTCTCTCTCCCTGCCCCAAACTGTCACATAATTTCTTATACTGCGGTGGCATCCTGTGAGTATTTAATTAATAATTAACCAGTATTTTGCAAAAGTCTTTGAAAGTTACAAAGTTCATTAATTAGCTATGAACCTGGCATCTTTTCATCACAACTTGCTGCAAAGTAGAAGGGAGTTACCAGTCTAATATTGATTTTTTTTAACTTTAACTGGGGTTATTTGCCTGATGCCAGATTCATGACAGACAGCAAGAGCTTGCCATTGGCAAAACTGCATTGTGCCTTTGTCTCATCAGAGTGCTTCATTAGGTGCCTGCAGTTAAGTATCAGGAGAGTCCTACAAAATATTAGTGGGATGTAACTGTATGCTATGTACTTCGGGTAAATCCACATGATCCTTGCTGAACTGGAATCCAGAACCAATCCTGCCAAGTAATTAATTCACTCATTTTACAGGTCTGATTTGTCTCTTGTTTCTGTGTCTTTGGTTCCTTTGGAGAACTCTTTTTTTTTTTTTTTTTTTTAATTTCCTCTTGCTCTTCTTGCTGTGCAGTATCCCTTCACTTCCAGCGCTGCCTCGCTGGATGGACTTCATCCCTCTCCTCTCCATTTCACTCCTCTTTCCATCTTCCTTTGTGATTCCAGTGCTGCTCCCTGTACTACATCTTTTGGTCGAGAATTAATGGTATCTGTGTTTTGTGCTACCGAGTGCAGTCAACTCAGACTTACTTGGGAGCTGGCAGTTTCGATGAAATGCTGTTTTTGGAACAAAATGTTTACAATACTTTCCTGGAGATCCCCTTCATCTACAGTCTGTCCAACTGCTTAATTCCAGCTGTGGTTAAATATGTAATGGCTAATTAACTCTGACCATTGCAGATAGTTCCTACTCTTAAGTTTCATCTGATTATTTTATGGGGTTTACCTACATAAGCTTCGTAGCAGCCTTCTGAGGTGGGTGAGAGGTTATTTGCTGTGGTGCAGTAATGCAGACGCTTTTGGTGAGGAACACAGCAGATGCATCAATTTATTTGGCACTCAGTCCTTGGAAATAAAGGATATGGATCTAACCAAACCATAACACAGACTTCAGGGAGGCAGAGTACAAGGATTTTGCATCTTGTGTTACAACTTGGGTAGAACCTCGCATTCCTGCAGCACTCCTAAGACAATGCCATGAGATCCTCAGCGCAAATAAGACATCTGCTTTATCCCCGTCAGACAGGTGACTCTTCTGTAATACAGCACCCTTGTGCAATACGGTGGAGCTTTTGATCAGTGCTAAGGAAAAAGAGCTCTTGTTTTGTAGCTACGTTTACTTTACTTGTCCATTAAAAATACAGATCCAGCTCTGTTAATGGAATCCGACATGATCACAGCCGAAAGTAATATACCTGCAGGCAAGCCAAAAAAACATTTATAGCCCATCATTAAAATGATTTGGGAAACTAATATGTGTCCTGTGTATATATATCGTACTTACTTTTCTCCACAACAGATGCTTATCATGGATTTTCTGTATGTCTGTTGCAACGAAAAAGAGGCAGAGAAAAAATCCCAAACTGACATTATTTATTATATTGCCATTGAAAAAAGATCATGAAAGTAAGTTATAAAAGCTATTGGGCAACATTAAACTTGTGCTGCTGAGTTCACAGGCTATCTCGGGGGAATCTGTGAACTCCTGCGCGCCCTGTGAGCTGGAATCTCTTGCACAGTTCTTGGGCACTGGCTTTGTTTTTGCAGTTTACAAATTAGTGGGCTTGAGGGTAAGATAAATTATGAATGGGGGGAGATTTCAGACCAGCAAAGATTGTGGGCCTTTGTGGTGAACTTCAGGACCATTGTTTCTTCTGTCATGGCTAAGATCTTTACAATAACAAAATCCTGAGATGGGGACTGGCATTCGAATGGCCATCAGAGTGGATGTGTAAATAGAGCCATGTGAACTTCTCAACCAGTTGGGGTTTTTCACTGGTAACTGTAGGCTTGGAGTGACTGAAACTTGTAAATCGGTGTCAGATTTACAAAATCGCTTTGCACAAATCCCTCCCCTCATGAAAAAAAATGAAAATATCCCCTCTGGCATTTTCTGAGGAAAACATTTTAGTTCCTCCATTATAAATGTTCTGTGTAAATGCTTAATTTAGCTTAGTTTAGAACAAATGCCTTAAAAATATATCAAGATTGAAACAAAAGGTTGTTTGTGGTCAACCCAGCATGGGTTTTGTTTTGTTTTGTTTTGTTTTGTTTTTCTTTTCATCTCATCAAAAAATAAAATGAAAATATATTTTTTTCAGGTGGATCCACATCACATTAAAAAATGTCCTTAATTATCTACTGGAACTGCAGGTGAACTAAAAGTCTGTTATTCACTGACTTTGTGTGCAAAGTGGTCTCACAATTAGTTCAGATGACACAGCAAAGAGGTGCAAGTCCAATTGTCCATTGTGATTTTCTTATTTTGCAGAACAGAACAACTCTGTCCTTGAGGCAAGAGGCAGAGGGGAATTTGGGGCCAGGTTTCAAAGCATTTATCATTGATGGTTACAGTGGGGCAGCTAAGTGGGAGCTGAAAATCAGGCCAACAGAGTCATACGACAGGAAAAATGCTTATTGCATTAACAAAGGTATAAATCAGCGTGGGCCAAAGTGTGTGAAATCACTGAATTCCCAGGGAGTTAAAAACTTTTCGTTTTGTTTCAATAAAGGCAACAGAAGCAAGGAAAGAGGATGGCTCTTCCGAGGTCACAGCCTCTGGGGTTGCTAGAAAACATGCAGGAGAAATGGTCCCACGCAGTTCCCCAGGGCTGCAGAGGGGCACCGAAGGACAGCTCACTTAATTTAATTTTTTTAAAACTCTGCAAAAACAAATTTCCATTTGGAAGCGATAGAGGAAGCAGAGCTGCATGTTGAAGTGCTCTGAGGAGGTGCGCTCTGGCTGGAAATTATCTGCTGTGGAATAAATGGTCCCACCAGGGACCACAGGTTTGTGGTGAGGTATCCAGGCTGTGTGATGCGGTCCTCTCTCCTTGCCTGGATCCTCTACAGACTTAATTCAGTTGCTGTCTCTGGCTGTAGTTTGTTATCACATGCTTTCTGCCGGGAGCAAGAGTAATAGCCTATGATTTACGGACACGGCTGGTGGCGCACACTCTAAGGGGACAAAGACCATTTTACCCTCGCTGTGCACCACGGGGACCATGAGAGTCATGGAGAGCTTGGTCGGGGCTCCACACAGGGAGAGAGTTTTACTTTGCACCTGAACTGGTGACTTGAGCCCCCTAGAGAAATACGAGTAATACAGCACATCCTCGGCAAATGCAGCGTTGTTCCTACAGGCGAAGGACGTTCTTTCTCAGAATTTATAAGTAAATCTGCTGAATAGTTTATAAAATGAAAGTAATTAAAATCTGGGTCCATTAACTGTGCTGTACCTATATTAAATTTTGTTTTCCCAATATCTACTAAAGATACCCGACTCTCAAAACTCCTCATAGGATTCAGACTCTTTGAGACAAGGCCCTGCAGCCTCCCAGCCCTGCCTGAGTGCTTTCCTCGAACTGCAGCACCTTCCAGAGCTGGTGAATATGAACTGCACAAGCTGCAGCCCTCCAAGCATGGTGTTTTATCGTGCAGCGGGTTTGGCTGGTGAAAATATGTACCAGCAGGAGCTGTGATGATCTTTGCCACACCGCTTCCCTTCATGTGCTGGTGTGCACCAGCACTGATTGCCCTGGCTGTGGAGGTGCATTCAGCACCAAATAAATTCTCAATTGCTGGATTTTGCCTCCTCTGTAAAAGCAGTGTACAGCATTCACTCTGTGGATATTACCAGGAAACTAGAAGTACCCAACAGATTTCTTAGGCCAGTGTGATGCTGTAAATGACACCACTTGAACCAACACTGGGACTGGGACCACGATCTACAGTGCTGAAGGCATGAGTCTGTCTCATCTGAGAGGAGAGATGAAGCTTAATGCTTAGAAATTGCCTCAGCTTCTTCTGGATTTAACCACTAGAGGGAATGACGGCCAAGTTTCTGTGTTTAGTGCGATGTCAGACTGCTGTGTGTACCTGGCATGACAGCCAGCTGCCAGCCCCGCATTGCAGCCAGGTGCCCTCAGCCTGCACTGGGCTGAACCCACCCAGACACACAGAGCTTGCGGAAGCACTCAGGCTCTCAGGTTCCCTTTGCGTGTGAGAAGGTGCTAGCAAATAAAATCCCACCCATGGCGCCAGGGCCTTTTCATTAGTGAAGGCCAGGAGTCTTCCAAGAAGATTTTCTCTCCTGGCTGTCGCTGGATTTCTCCCTCACTGTTTAAGAAAGCCTCAGTCCAGCCAGAGCAGTGAAACTCTGCCACGGTGCAGAGCGGGATGGAGGAGAGATGTGGAGCCGGGAGATGAGGGGAGATGGTGGGGGAACAGCTGGGTGGAAGCACATCTGTTTCACCAGGATCGTGCCCTAGTTTCAGTGATCCTGGATCTCGCAGTATTTACAGGAAGGCATATTCAGTGGAGAGATGTGTTGCATTTCCAGCAGAGGGAATGAACATCCACAATAACAGAAAGCAGCCCTAAATGTCATAACCACAGGAATAACTAAGTCTCAACACTGAGTGCATATCTAGATCCATGCTAACGGAGTAATGAAAGACAGCTTTTTACCGTATGCTTTCTATATATGATAAAGAGATCCATATGTTTTTGTGTCCCATAATTCCTTCCAAAGCAAACATCTTAAACACTGTAATATAGGTGCTATTTGAAACTCAAACTAGCCTAATAAGACAATTACAAGAATGCATAAGCCACATGCTAGGAAATAACAATTATGTATCAACATAAAACATGTACAAATACATACTTATTTATGTTACTCAAACATGCTGCCACAAATGGCTTTTCAATTTCCTGGGTCACAAACCAAACATTTTCTGCATAATATTGTGACCAAATCTATCAATAAACATAATAAAATTTAATTCCCCCCCCTCCCCCCTTCCAGCCTAAATCATTAGGCACAATTATGTTGTCCTTTTCCACCTGTTTCTATCAACTCCGTAAGTCACAGAACTCTTGGAAAATGCTCAGTAAATGGTTGTCTCTCTGGCAAAGTGGAATGTATTTTTTTGATATTTTAAAATGTAATATCTCACTGGCATTTTGCTTTCCTGGCAGGTAATGTCTCTGGAATGACATTTGCAGTGAATAAAAGGCTTTTAAGCTGATGTTAGAAGCGTGAAATGTCAGCTGTAAGTAGGAGTCCTTATTTGTTCCTGTTCTTTTGGGGGAAGGGGTTTGAAAAGAAACTTGATTGCTGCTTGATGGTAAAAGTTACCCTCGTGTTCCAGGGCTGCCGCTGGGCAGGGACACCAGGCAACTTCACAAGCTGCTTTCTGTCATCTCTGCCAGAGAGGACATTTCAGCAGGTTTGGAAGTGAACAAACAAGACTTCCATGACACCATAGCAAGGGATTTGTGACGTTGCTGAGAAGTGCAGTCATTGCCACTAGGCCCGACTGGCTGGGGTGGCCGCTGCAGGAGCATCAGGGCAGAGACAGCAGCAGGGGTATGCGGCTCCTCTCATGAAAGCCAGTCTGAAGATGCGCGTGCCCTGCCAGCCCTTCCCGATGAAGTGCAAAAGGGGAGAAAAGAGCATTTAAATGCAAGTCTGCCCTCTGGACATCCATGGCAAGGGAGCAAAACCACTGAAACAGAGGAGTTCTGGGTGAGATGCAGTGAGTTTGCTGCTTTTTTTGCTGCTTTGATACTTTGGGGTCAGTATTCTGTATTTCCTCCAGTGAAAGCCAGCTACTTTGCCGCATGACAGCAGCTTTACACATCCATTTGGTGAGAGGAGAATGCTGCCTTGGGAGGCCATAAAGGAGCATGTAGCCTTCCCAGGATTTGTTGCATGGGTTCGAGGTTGTGGGGCTGCTAATTTTATAGCTGAAGCTAGCTCCTGCTGCCAGCATCACCTTGCAAAACAATTGTGAGTGTGTTATTAGGGAGCGTTAGGAGCGGGAGCACATATGGATGTCAGTGGGGTTGGGGCCCACTTGCAGGGGGATGCACAGGGCTGCAGGTCTGGGGGCGGGATGAAGGAGTGAGCCACATGGGGGCATGGTGGGGGGAGGTAGCTGGAACAGGGGGTTTGGGGGGGAATTAAATGAACTGGGAGCTAGTTTCAGAGTGGTTGGATTGGTTTCCAGAATTGTGTTGAATATGATAAGCAGTTGGGAAGAAAAACAACAGGGTGGGATTTTAAAACACCAGACCCTTTCCCCTGGATAGCTGCAAACCAAAGGGTTTTGGCTTTTCATTTTGAAAGGACATTTTTCATTTAGAAACAGGCATGATAAAAAGCCGTGTTTACAAGAGTTAAAGATCATGAAAACTGAAGAACCCCCTGAATTTTAGTTGTAGCGAAAATTATATTTTTATGATAAGTTTTTCTTTTGGTTTCAGTCTACCCCTGCTGCTCCCCCCGTCCTTTTTCCCTGCCCCTGGCTTCCCAGTTGTCCACCAGCTGAGCCCCGCTCGGCTCCCTGCAGCCTCCAGCTGTGTTCGGCGCAGTTTGGCTCCAGGAGGAGCAGCCGTCACAAGCCAGCATGCCCTGCGTGCTCCACGCCTAACTTCAGCTATCTAAGAGTAAACATCTAGTGTGCTCTCGACTCCTTCAGCAGCCACTGAGGAGGGAGCAGCTTCTCCAGACTGTAGTGGGAGGCCTGCTGGGTATGCCCACGCGTGCCCGTGGGCTGTGCTCAGTGTTCAGGCCTCGCACAGGGGTAAAGCAGAGGGGAATTCAACATAAGCAGAGTCACTGGGCACACTGTAGTTACAAAAAAACAAATCTTTTTTCCTGAAGCAGACCACAGTGACTCTGAAGAGATTTACTTTCGTCCCATGCAAGAGGAAGCCGATGTAGAGACACATGAGCTCTCCAGCCTGTTAATAATAACAAACTAACAAACCCCCTCTCCTAAGTTTGCTGTTCCACATAGTTATGACCAAGTGCTGCCTTGTGCAGGAAACTGAGCAACACACAGGCTCCAGAAATGTTTCCATGAAGATTTTAATCTGCGTAATCTAAGGAGCTTTATTACAATAAGCCATTGAACCCAGCTCATCTGGTCCCGTCCTTGTGTTTAGAGCAACTCTTCCTTCGCATGTGCATGGGGTGCTGTGTCTGGCTGGCCAGACACCCTGTTTGCTGTGTCATGTCACAGCCTGTCTGCGGCAGGACCAGCGCTCCTGGGGTTCAGATGGGGACAACAAATGGGTCTCACTTTCCCCGCACAGGTGGGATTCACTGCCCCCCAGCCCAGGCACCGAGCTGGAGGTATGGCTCTTGCTGGAGTCGTGTGGGACAAAGCTCTACAGAGCATCCCAGCGTGGTGGGACAGGCAGGGTGGACAGGAATCCCTCCAGCATCTCCTGGTGACTTCTGGTCTGAATGAGGATCCTGGCTGGCAGCCCCACATCTGCATACCCTTGTGAGCAGGGCCAAAAATCTGGGTTCAGCCACGGGGAAGGCACAGGGGGAGGGATGGGGATGGGAGAAGTGCTGCTCTCCTCTGCTGCTTCAGCTCTGGGAGTACGTCATCACTTCCAAAAGTGCAAGCCAGAAAGTAAAAATGAAAGACGAAAGTTTTGAATGAAATAAAGCATTCCATTCAGATTTGGTCAAATTTGAAAGACTTTTTATATTTAAAAAAAGAAAAGCAAAGCACATTTTGTAACAGCCATTTCTCATTCAAACCAACAGCGTTTGACTTTTGCAAGAACAGATTTAATTTCCCTTGACAGCAGCAATTTGGAGATGAGTTTATGAAACATATTGACATTGTTGAATCTTCTATTTGTTTTGCTTTAAAAGAAAAGGTTTTAAACTTAGGATTTTTTTTTTTAGGTTTAAAAATTTTTAAAAATGGGTGAAAAAGCCCTTCTCTTTTCATGTCAAACAAGCAGGCTGTGTTTGCAGACCGCATGCCAGCCCAGACACTTGACAGTGTATAAGCCCCCTCAGTCAAGTGAGAAGACCTGACTGTGAGACCAATAAATTCACAAATCAAAACTATCCTTCCTGAGACTGAAAGAAGTTTATTGCTGGAGAACAAAGTCATACACTGGTTTTCTCTCATGCCACCATGATAAAGTCCTCGAGACAATGAGGTATTTATTCCAGGTTTCCTTGGTTTAAGAAAACTTTCAATGCACAGAGTGAAGCACTGTTTATATTAAGCTGAGGCAATAATGGGCTTAGATAAGGTATTTTCCCCACATAGGCATGATCCGTAGCTCTCAGGGCTGCAGAGAGTGGACAGGGCCTGAATCACCCAGCCCTGATATGAACAGCAACCTCCTGGCTGTGCAACCATGGGGCCAGTCCCCACGCGGCGTGCCACAGGCTGGGGTGACGCTCTGTGTCCCCATTGTCCCCGCGGGCTGGGGCTACACCTCGCTGGCTGGCGGCCTTTGTTCGGCACAGGAAGATGACCGCACGGCTGTCCTTGCTCTGCGGCTCCAGGGTTTAAAAAAAGCCTTCCCTCATGAGTCACAGCGCGTGCTCACCAGCCAACTGCACTCGGCTTCCAAGCTGTTTACTACATAGCCCCCAGCAATACCTCCACCCTGCTTTTTGTTCTTTTTAAGGAAAGCTGGGCAAAAATGGGACAATTCCAAAATCTGATTGTATAAAATAAATAGTTTTTTTTTTTCTTTTCTTTTCTTTTGCCCAGCATGTCCTGTTTCAAGGGTTGCATGTTATCCCCAAACTCCAATGCCACTCAGATGTGGCTAGAACGGTGCCAGGAGCAGCAAGAGCCTACTCTCCAGGCAAACCGCGGGGTGTAACAGAGCTGGTAGCATTTTGCGTGGAAGACAGGGCAGGACAAATGAGAGAGCAATGAAGTACAACATTTCAAACAAGCAGTATGTGTTTGGAGCTATGCAGGTTGAGCTCTTTGGAAAAGTCAGAAACTAGAGAAGTAAAAGACAAAACATTTGAGGGTGAAACAGAACATTTCTGCTGGGACTTTTTGCAACACATCATACTTCTTCAATTATAAAAATACAGTGACATGAGATTCCTACAGGGATTTCAAAAATGAAAAGTCATTTTGAACTGCATGTCCCAAGCGGCTTGTTCAGAAAGGAATTAATTGGAGTGTTTCTTTTTTCTCAATCCCTTTTGTAGCGTTCTTTCTTCTCTCTAAATGACCGTGACATCTGAATTAACACAAATTTGCAAAGCAGTTTGTGGTCTCCAAACCTACATTTTTCTTTAAAAAGAGAGTCAAACCTGCTTTTTTGTAAATCTGCACGCAAGCTCTGCCTTGCACGAGGCATGGCCAAAACCTCAGCTCAGCCCATCCTTGAAGTGTTCCTGGACTGACAGACAGGCTTGCGTGGCCAGCTTTGGCTGTGACTTGGCTGATGCTGAGGAAGGGGAGCGCTGAGGCTGCTCTCATTCTGAAGTGAATGCTAATATTGCCGAAATCAGGGCAAAACATCCTCTTGTCATGTGATGGGGTCCAGATCTCAGTCTCCTGTGGTGTTGGGAGCACGTCTGTTTCCAGGCTGGCTGATGGTTTTATTACAAGCTAGGATATCACCTGACCACTGTTAAATGTGCCTGGAGGCACAGAAGTCGGGGACTGAGTTTCTGGGTGGTGGAGTCCTCACTCAGCTCTGGCTCTCCAGCTCCTCAGGTGGATGCTCCAGACAAAGCAGGGAGAGGAGATGTCATTATATTATATAATTACTACAATTATTCTCCAGTGACAGTCATCTTTGGCCTTCCATGAGGCAAATGAGAGGGAAGAGAGATTCATTATGATTTTCCATACATACTTCATCAGAAAAAGCTACCATGCTGCACCCCAGCTGGTTCCTTTTTCTGAAGTCACCCACAGCCACGCTGGTGGCCCAGGGACCTTGCTGGTGGCCTTCTCCTCCCTTTGTTCCCAGCGGGGCAGTGCCTGACGTGCAACCCCACGGCTGCCTCCCTGACGAAGGGGCATGGAGATGTTTGGCCCCAGCTCCCGGGAGGCTCCTCAGTGCCCGACCACAGGCAGAGAGATGACCTTCTCAACTGGAAAAGAGAGGGGAAACTTTCCATCCCATTTTGGTTATTTATTCACTTTTGACTGAAAGCCAGAATTTTCCAATGAAAGTAAACAGTGTTCATGAAAAGTTTCTAATAATTGCAAGCTGTGTTTTCAGTAAAACCCCAGTATTGACAGTTTTCTGTCTGTCCTACTCTAGGCTTTTCAAAGGAGGAGAACTAGAAAGCCCATATGCTGCCTTCTGGTAGGAATTTTTCTCCATTTAAGTCAAATCTGTGAAAAATGGAGCAACTGTTGAGTTTCTTTGATTATCTCTATTTCCCACCCCTCTGTGAAATAGCACTGGACCCAAGGTGAATCCAACGCTGCATGGTTGTGGGCCAAGCAGACCGGCTTGCTATCTCTGTCCCAAAAGACTCAGCCTGCCGTTAATCTGCTGATGAACCATGATAAACTGTGGGCTTCGTCCTGGCCGGGAAGGGGGAGTAAGTCTTGGCTGAGCTCTGGCACCCCGTGTTGGCCCCACAATGTGTGGGGAGCACAGCATTACTGGAAATCTCACCCTTTCCGCTCCAGAAGTCAACTGTTTTTAGCAGCGGCTGTGCAGATGAGAAGAATATTTGCCCAATTCAAGGACAGCCTATTTTTGCTTGCTTGCCCCATGACAACCATCTAAATCAGCGTGGGACACGCCAGACGTGCCGATGTCAGCGTCGCCAGTTCCCGAGGCTTGTCTCAGGCTCCCTGCCCAAATCCTGGGGCTTGGGCTCGCCCTCTGCAAGGCTGGACAATGCTCGGCCTTGATGGCCCTCACGGTGCCAGACCTGGAGCCTCTGCTCACTTCCCGCTGGGAGCTCTCCCAGCAAAACCCCAGCTCGCTCGGGAGTGGAGCGCCGTGTGCCGAGTTACCTTTGTCTGCAGCCGAGACCGGGGTTCCTGCGTTTGTGCTGACCTTGTTCCTGTCTCCTGCCTGTCCCTCAGCTGCCTGTCTCTGCCGGTTTCCTTCTCTTCCGGAGGGCTGGGCACCAGAGCGCACACACCACAGCCCCTGCTGCCCTCCCAGGCTGGAGACATGCCATGGGCCCGTGTGGTGCCACCGCCACCTGCTCCTGTCCCCAGGGCTCCTGCTGGCATTGACACAGAGGACACGGGTGGATGGGGCTAACCCAGATGGGCAAAGGCCCCACTCTACACCTGCGCTCCCACAATGTGCTCTCCCAGTGGATCAAGCCACCTCACACCCCGCTTCAGGCCATGAGGCAGCAGAGGTGGCCTCCCTCCAGGCAGAGTGACACATTTGCTGCCCCTTTCCCTTGCTCAGTGGGGTTTAGAGCAAGAACGGTTGTTTTGCTCAACTCCCAGCCCTCATGGGCACAGGACAAGATGGGTGAGGGCCGGCAGCCACAGAGATTTGTGTGCTGGGGGGCTGCCGTGTGCCTCAGCAGGTGGCTTTCCTGCCACACATGCTGGCCTCGCAGCACTGGCTTTGCCTGTCATGGACTTCAGATGAGCTGCTTCCAGCAGTGTCTGTGACCACTGCAGGTCGTGCTTCCATCTGGGCTTATTCCCTTCTCTGCTTCCTCTTTACCACACCCAACATCCCCCCCCTCCCCCCACCCATATCTCTCCCTTTTAAATCTATGGAGAGAGGGGCTCGAAACCTCTGGAAAGCAGCTGCTCAGGGCTCCCTGCTTCTGGCGGGTCTGAGCCTTGCGATGAAGCCTGGTTATTGGTCACATCCTGCCCAGCAGCCTCCCTTTTGGTCCTGGCTCTGAGACATGGGCCAGGTGCCAGCCAGGCTGACAGCGATGCTTGGCCAGTGCTCGTGCCGCCTGGCTGCAGGTTTTTGTGGCTGTCGAGCATGCTGCACTCCAGTGGTGGCTTTATGGATTTGGCACGTGAATTAACGTCAGTATAGTCCTCACCCCACAACGGGTTTTGTTCTGCTTTTTTCTTCCAGTGGCTGCTGTGGTACATGCAAATTGCAGATGCATAGAGGGATATGCATTGGGTAGCTGGGGAGAAAAGGGGATTTTATAGTCAAGGATTCTCACCAAGCAATGAATAGCACTTGAAGATTGCATAGTAGTTGTGGAAAGTCAATTTTCAGTTCAAAGTTGTTTTTTTGTTTTGCTTTGTTTTATAAGGAAAATATAGATATCTCTATATTGAGAGATATCTCAGTGATTTATTTGTGCAGTCAAAAATGCTTTGATTTTGGAAAGCAAATGCCAAATACAAGGTGGAATTCACGGCAATCCCACAATTACCAGCCATCCCCCAGATGAAGTATGCCTGTGTGAAACATTCATTAACTTTTCTGTAATCATGATCTGATTGGAAGCGGGTCAGGCAAACAAGAAGGACTAATTTTGGGCAAAGAAATAATTTTCTGTGAGTAATTAGGATATGTACTCATGGGTAAAGCATTTTGCTGCTGTACAAACATATTCATAACTGCTATTAATGGAATAAGGAAATATTTTGACAGGCAGCTGTCAAGATGAGCTTTTTCAAGCCACAGAATTTTCTGTAGAGGAATATGAATATGTCAGGACCATCCATACATCCATTCACAAAAGATAGCTGGAGTTTTAGCCAGCTGAGATGATGTCCATGGGGCTGTAGTCTCTCCCACATACCTTTGTGATATCAGCAGGACCCCAATGCTCAAAGGCTGCTCCGCCTGTCCCCCAGGAGCTCAGGGGAGGGACAATGGGAGTGGGAAGCTGGGGGGCTTTGGTAATGCTCCTTTCTCTTCCTGGTTTCTTGAGCTACTGAGCTACTTTTTAATTTTTATTTTTTATTTTGTTTTGTTTTATTATTTTATTTTATTTTATTTTATTTTATTATATTTTATTTTATTTTTTAGTGTAAACTCATTTTTTCCTCCACAGGGAGAATATTTCTTCTGAACGCCCTGACTCTAGCACAGAGAGATGACTCCTGGAGAAGTGCTGCTGAAAAAGAAAAAGGGAGAAAATGAGATGTCTGCACAACTGTATCTTACCAAAAGCAAAGCCCTCGCATGCTGTACTCCTGCTAGCATGGGTGCTGTAATACTCATTTTACCAGGCTAGGGCTGTGTTTGCCTTCTCACGCAGCCACTCTCCTCACTGCGGTGCCCGGTCCCACTGTGGTCCCACTAGAGTGGTGGCACTGGCACTGGTGATGGGCTCGCTGCTCCTCCTGGCCACACTGAGTGGAGACTGGGTTCTCGTATCCCTATGAGACAACAAGGAGCTCACAAGGGAAAGCGTTTTGTGCAGAACACGTCTCTGAAAGCTTTTTTTTTTTTTTTTTGGAGTGGGGGGGGACGGGGACGGGACACTTGAATTGCACAGAATGAAAAGATGTCCAGCTACATAATGCCTTGTTTGCATTTTCAAAAACTGGTGTATGACTTTGAAACTGCCTTTTGTAAGCAGAGTTCCGAAAAAAACACGGTTTCAAATGAAGGTTTCTTTACAATTTGTATGGAAAAATATTTCAAGTCTTGAAGTTGGGGGAAGCAGGGGAATTTCCCTCTCCTCTCCTCTCCTCTCCTCTCCTCTCCTCTCCTCTCCTCTCCTCTCCTCTCCTCTCCTCTCCTCTCCTCTCCTCCTCCTTTCTCCTTCTCCTTCTTTCTCCTTCTTCTTCTCCTTTCTTTTAATTCTTTTTCATTTTTCTTTTTCTTTTTCTTTCAGAGAAACATTTTGCCTAAATCACTGAGAATTGCTAAAATGCTTCTCTGGCCTAAAATTTCTCTATGCTGGAACAAGGAGACCATTGCTGGAGGTGGGCTGCATGCTGCAAGGCAGTGCAAGAAGGGTGGGCACAGGAGTAAGTGACAGCAAATTTATGAGGTCCCACCTTATAAATTTATGTGAAAAGCAATAAAAGTGGTTTTCAGGGTGTATCTGTATGTATATACTTCAATATGTGATAGAGCCACAAAAGCCCCATTTCATTTGTCAGCACAAGAGCTTGCTGAACCACGGAGATGCTGGAAAGGTGCAGAGGTCAAAACCACTTTAGAGGGGTTTTTAATAGCCTTTAAATCCCAAGCTGGGATTGTGAAACTCCTACTGGGGTGCCTAGAGAAGGAGCCTCCTTATCTCCCCACTATGGTGACCTGCTGATAAAGTCCAGCTGCTATGAATGGGAAGCCACAAAATATTTGTATATCAAAAAATTCCACAGACCTTGATAAAACGGTGGCCAGGAGGAGCCTGGCGCAGATGGGATGTTCTTCATCGTTCTGCTTCAAATGCTGAAAAAGTCTTTTTGAGTAACAGTAGCAATGTTTTTTGGGTGGGACAGTGCTCATGCAGATAGAGCCACCTATCTTTCTAGGTTTCCTCTCCCAGAGAGAAGCTGTAGCTGGAGCAGCCGAGGCTGCCGCTGCAAGGGCAGGCTGACAGCTGTCGGAGAACCCCTTCTCCTGCCCCGTCCCCTCTGCCGTGGGTTAGCTGCTTGCTGTGAGGAGCCAGATTTGTTCTATTAAAAGTGTGTTCCCGGGCGGAGGGAAGTTCTCATGCACTCTGCCCCGGGCAGCCTGACCCGCGCTGGCTGCGGTGCGAGCAGCCTTGTGTTCAGCCCGGCCGGGTGATCAGAAGCAGACCGCAGCGGGTGCCTGCCCTGCTCCCCCCGCTGAATGCTGCGGGGAGAGGAGGGCTCGGGGCTGCCAGCACAGAGCCACCATCCTGGCTCCTCACTTCACCCTTCTTCTGCCCCTCAGCAGGCCCATCCTTCTGTACCGATAGTGGCAGCAGCACCGGGAGGTCTCACACGTCTTCGGAGAGGTGACACCTGAGCTGTTTCCCAGCCCTGGTGCAGGCAGGTGGCCCCTGGGGCAACATGGGGCTGGAGTGCTCCCCATTTCTGCAGTGTGCACTGCCAGGTGCTGGCTGAAAGGGGCTTGTCATTCCAAACCCTCTGGGACAGTGTGGGACCAGGCTCCCGAAGAAAGCACTTAGCTGTGATATTGTAAACAGAAAGAAAAACTTTCAATCACTGGGTTGCCCTCTAACAAGAAATTAATAAAGCTCCCACTTAAAAGGCAGCAAAACTTCATGTCCAACCACGTCCAGGCCAGAAGAGTGGCAGGCAGGGAAGCAGAGTGATCTCCATGTGCTGTGGGATGCTGTGGCAGTGAGAAGCTCCTCCACTTCCCTGCATCTTCTCACAGTGAAGCGGGAGGATCTGCCAGTTTTTGAAGCCAAAATATTTTGATAGTAAAACGTCTCAAGTTCTCACACAGTTTCAACAACATCTGGTTTCTGGGAGTGACTTTTCAGGGTGTATTACAAAAGGCAGACTCGGTTTCTTCCCAGGGAAAGTCCTTATCAGGGAAACGCCTCTCTGATGAATTTCCTGCGCAGGGACATATCCTGAGGAGAAGGAGGTTTGATTTTCCCCTTGTTTGCAACATCAGATTTAGAAAGAGAAAGAGAATTTTCTGTCTGCCAGCATTTCAATGTCCCTTCACTTGAAGAAATCCCATGAGACCATTTCCAAGAGCACCCTCTGATTCAGACACCTGGAGAGAAAAGCTCTCTCCAGTTAGAAGGTGTTTGAACAGCTCACAAGGTGCCTTGTGGTGAAGGTCACCTAGAAGGGGAGCCAGGCAGAGTTCTCGGTCCCAGTTTCCACACAGTCCATCAGTTTTTAGTCTCAGTCCAAATGGGCACACTGACAGATTAAGGACCTCGACCAAGGTTGGATGGTGAGTCTGTGGCAGAGCAGAGGCTGGCATTCAGCATTCAGACCACTGGCCAAATTTCTGGCCTACCTCTCCTCCTTCATACCCTCACACATGGCTGCATTTTTCTCTTTTAAGAACAACTGGATTCATTCATCAGATAAATACCCTCTAAAGGGAGAGCTACCTTTGAGTGAGAAGCCCAGGACGTGACACTTTTACCATAAAGTTAACGAGCAAAATTCCTGGGCACTTCTCATCATTCCTACAAGAGTCCTCAAAGCCCATTTTCCTCCCAAGGACAGCAGCATCTGCACCTGGGTGAGGTGAAAGCACCCAGTCAGGGCCTGGTGGAAGGAGCTGCTGTGGCTGCAGGGACTTGGGTGACTCCCAAGACCTGGGTCTGGGCCTGTCAGAAAGGGCAAGATGGTGCCTCCTCGAGAGGGGACCTCTTCACTGGCTCATTTGGTGGACGTCACCCTTAACAGCCCACCCATTACCCCCCTACCAGCACCTTGCACTCCGTTCCAAACTACACCTTGGTTTGAGGGTAAAGACGTGAATCCCAGAGCATTTAAATAATGACATTTATGAATTCCTTGAATGAAAACCAGTGCACCCTGTACCCAATAGTTTTATTTGTCGAATCAAGTGAGTATGTGACAGCCCAAGCAAATTCCTGCCTGTTAGCTAGGAACAGAGTTACTCCTGAAGTTCTTTATAAACTTCTTTTGGCAGAGGTACAAAACATAGAGAAGTTACCGAGGCACATTCCCCACAGCTGCTGTAATCTTTACAAACCGATTTCTTATTGCACCAAGGGAATAAAAATAATGATATTCACAATAATAACAACGATGATGACGATGACATAGTTATTACGTTTTCATCAGAGGATCCCTAAGCACCTTATAAACTATATATATAGCTAAGTTTCAGAATAAATAATCCTGCAAGACATATAAGTATTATACTTTATTTTGCACGGTCCCATTAGGCTAAAGAAACAATAGAATAAATCCTAACTTACAGACTACCTTAACTTTAAACTTTCTTCTAATCATAATGTTAAAAATTGAAATAGCCTTCCCCCTGATGCTTTTCCCTATAAAAATTTCCATCTTGAAATATTTTGAAGAAATCTGGAGATGAATCAGAAAGCACAAGAATACATGGAAATCCCCTCAGCCCTTCTTATGTTGTTTTCAGCAATTCTACTTGAGGTGTGAAAAACTGGAAATTTCTTATTTTGGAAACACTGCTACTGTACTAAATAAAAGTAGCAAAGTACTCAAATACAGTTCTGGGCAGCTTCTTTATTTTATCCAGAAAACATTTTTATTTAGGAAAAATACCTATTGGAAAGTTTTTATTTTTTTACAAAATTATGGAGATGATTCCCGCTTACCCTCTTCACTTTGGGCAAAATCATTTCCTAATTACAAAACAAAAAACTTTCATAATTAATTCACCTCACCTTCAAATCCCTCATTTTTCCTACTATCTCTTTGTAAATGATTAGGTAGGACAACATTTCCTATCTTGTCATGTATTTGTTTGTCCCTTATTGGTCCTTTAAGCTGATGCTACAATGGTGTACATACACAATTATGCAGTTTACTAACCAAAGACATGCTATTCAAATTAAATACTCATTAATATAGTTTGAGGCATGTGCTAAAGTACTCGTAGAGTCTGGGTTATTAGTTTTCTCTGTTGGATTGTTTGCGTATTACATATTTTATGGGAGAGAATAAAAAAAAAAAAATCCAAACCCCTTAAAAGCAAGAAAAAATGTTTGCAAAGACGAGACACCATCCCTCCAAAACCTTCTTATGAAAAGTAGCAAGTGCTATAAAGCCACAGACAATAAGTTAGTCTGGCGAATTGAAACTAATAATTACATATTTCCCTTTAAATGACTTGCCCAAGGTCACGCTGCAAATCAATGGCAGATTCGATAATTTAACCCAAGAGTTCTGAAACCCAATATCCTGCTCTCACCACTAGAAACCACTGCTCAACTGGCTTTCAATCTGTGAACGATACATTACGTAGGGAGAAAAACTAAAGGTGTTTTTTTTTCTTTGTGTGCTCCTGACATATATAGAATTTCTGTTTTCTTCAGTCTAGGATAGTAAATACCTAGGCACATTCTCTGTAAAAATGTATTGAAAAGTTGTCAGAAGCTGCTGGGTCTTTTGGCTGAAAATGACACCTGGGGCTGCTCTAAGCATTACTAATGTTGTGTGTGCTTCTTTTCCTTGCTTGAATAGTAACTCTTATGGCCAAGATGATAAAGATCGAAGTAGCAGTAACAACCAGAAAATAATTCATTTTTCCAATGAGAAAATTTCTCAAATATTTTTTCCAATCTGCTGGCAATATCTTGATATTCAGCTAGATACAGATTTATTTCTATTTTTTCAAAAACTCAACTATTCTTGCATTTCAAAATTCTTTTTTCCCCTGTTACTTTCTTACCAAGAGTTGCAATAGAATGAATAAGGGGCTCTAATTTCATTTTTCCCCTTTCTCCACTCCATATGTTGCAAAGTAGAAATATGTCCAATGAGGACAAAGTTGTAAAAACAAACAAAAGTATGTAAAATTGTGTTTCTTTTTAATGTTTTTAAACAAAACATGAATGCGAAATCACTAACCTCTGGATTTCCCCTTAGAATTTTAAAAGAAAAAGAAACAATTCTGCATGAAGAATTCACACAGTGTGCAGAAAGTCGCTGTGTCTGTCCTCTTGGGACCCCTTCAAGCAGCAATGGGGAGGAGGAGCCCAGAGCCTGCAGGGGAAAGCCAGGACTGGCCCTGCAGCATTTTGGGTGCAGGGAGCTGAACAGCAGTGCATCCTGCTTACGGTTCCTCCCACTGAGCTGGGAGACAGCGATCTCCTTCCACACCACCAAGACTAGTTGGAGACATGGTGCTGAATTTGCTTCGTGCTCTGTCAGCTTCAAACCCAGAGCGTGGGCTTATTCTTCGCTGCCTCCTCTGGATGCGTGCTGCAAGGTCACCATCAATTTTCCTGCCATCCCTGCTCTTGTGACAGCCCCCCACAGCAGGTGTTCCTTGAGCCGCCCACTCTGAGTGCACCAGCTCATTTGTCAGTCCTGACCTCAAGCAGCGAAAGCTTTTCCCTGCCCTTCAGAGAGCACATGTGCAGGGAGCTGTAATTAGAATAGATTTTATTGCCAGGCAGGAAAGGGCCCCACTCGATTCTCCAAACACATGGTCCCCACAGCCCCGGCCAGTAACAAGGTTATGAGGACACTCTGAGGAGACTGCTTAAGAGTAGGCTGGTGTCATGCTTGGATGGTGCACATGTGTACCCTTTCCAATCTTGTCCCCCAGGATGGCATAAACCTTATGCCTGTGAGGTAGCAGCAAACTAGGTCTGTGTTAGCCCTGATTCACAACCAAACAAAATACCCCCCACCCCTCAGGATGTCCTCTCTTCATGACCTTAAAAGAGTCTCAGGGGAAGGAGAGGGGCCTCCTGAGACCCTCCTGTGCAGTGAATCACCAGGGCCAGGTGGAGAAACCCCAAAGGGAGCAGGTGGTGGGGTGCCAGAGACACTAAGAAATCAGCATCATGTGTGCTCCTGAAGGGTCGGAGCTACTCACAAGTGCACTGAAGGAGCCCAGGTTCTGCCAAAGTTCAGTTTCCTGGTGGTGAAAGCAGTGTCTAACTACACACACAAACCAGATAATATGGGTAATGGCAATCTGGGAAGGTCAGGCCAGGCCATGCCTCGTGGGGAAGGAGAGTGCCTTCCTAGCCTCTCCAGGCAGCGTGATGCTCCTTGTTTGAATGGATGCAACAAGGAGCCATGACTGATGGTGCTTCTTCAAAAGGCTTGCTTATTGTGCATACTTGACTTGAGACATCTTGTGCTGGCCTGATTTTAAGGCAGCAAACACATGGACCTAAGATAGATAGGTGTAAGATGTCTTGTAACCAAGAACCTCAGATCACCATCACCTTCTCAAACTTTTGTCTATGCTGACAACTACTACATTAGAGCTATAAATGGGTAGCACCGCCCCGGAGAAGCGTCTGAAGCAGGTACAAGACAGCAAGAAAGCCCCAGGTAGCTCACACAGTCTGTATGAGTCAACAACATCACTGATTTCTTCACATCAAGCTCACCCACACCTTCTTGCCTGGGTGAGGGTCGGCTGGGTCACAGCAAGCCATCAGAGGAAGACATCTCCGGGCCATTTAGTGTTACAGGTGATCTTCAGTGCACACCAGTGCCAGATATATTGGAGAACTGAAGCAATCCATGGTTGAGCTGGTGAATATGGCATTTTTTTGTGCCTTCTCTCTGCGAATAGATGCAAGCCCTGAAGAAGAGAGCTGATTGCTCCTTTTACCTTACAACACTAGCTACACGAGCAATAGCATCAGCCATTATCAACTCTTTATAGTGCCTCATTTTTAGAATAGCCATTCCAGTGCACTGCATGCTATTTTCTGCAAGGCATGAGGAGGTGATGGCAGGGCCATTTGAGCCTTCAGATGATAGCAAGTAATGCAGAGCAGCCAGGCTCTGGGCACAGCTCTTTGCCAATGCATATATTTTGTTGGTTTTCAGAACAGCAGGAGTCTGGAAAGCAGAGCAGAATTTTGGTCCCTCATCTAAGACCTGGCTGTATGCAGATTTGCTCTCTTCAGTAGAATGATGAGGTCTGTTCTTTCTCAGTCTGGCTCTAGGATTTAAAATGGAAGCTTATTGTTATCATAGTCCCATAAAACTCAAACCCAAACCTAGCCCTTGGCAAACTTGGGTAAATTTCCTACGGATAGCAGAATGGCCCAAGAATTCTTAAAGGAAGCTGTGAGAAAGAGTTGAGATAAAGATGTACCAATAAAAACATACCCAAAACCTGGCATTCCAAACTAGGGCCTTACTCCCCTTTAAATCTGTCCTTCCACAAGAAGGAATTGCAGTCAGACAGCAAAGTTGCACCAGTGTAGAAATCCTGGCTGGGAGTGGAAGATCAGATTCCTGGGTGACACTTTGTGGCTTCAGAGCTTGGGGGTGCTTTGATCTGGGCTGTCAGAGACCAAACTAAGATGCTGTGATCTAGTGTTTAATCTTTACCACAAGGGCATCTGGAGCTAGAATTCTCTTCTTCAGGCTGATTTCTTGTTTGAAATAAAATCAGGTATGTTTACTCCATAAAGTACAATGGAAAACTCTGAAACTTAAACAGGCCTATGGCCTCTGTATGCGTTCTCTAATGTGCTACCCATTACAAGCAGAAACACCACAGGCAGCTCTCCTCCCATCACAACCTGTCCAGCTTGTGTCAGGTGGGCAGAACAGCTCACCCCAGGAATGCACTATTTAAACATTGCCAGATAAATAACACCAAGGACAAATTAGCTGAAGTTTCATTAGCTGGGCCCTTCAGTAATATCACTGGGAGACATCACCTGATAAGAGGCCACTTTGCAACCTGATCCTGTGTTTCTCTATCAAGTGCCTAGGCGATGCTTGGAGAACACAAATCTGTTAGCAGGCAATTTACTTATGCCTTGCCAGGTCCATTTGCAAGCTTCTTTTTCTCAGTGAATTATTGTAACAAACATGCCACCTGCTCCTCCTTGGGAAAAAGCCATGGTAGAGTAAGCAGCCAGCAGAGCTGTTGGATCCATCAATCTTGCTTGTGGCAATGGTGTCCTAAAAGGATGTAAAAACTGGGAGATGAATGCCTACAAGTAGGATGTGAGCCTCTCAGCCCCACTTATGGAATATCTTTCCTTGTTCTCTTATAATTACACCTCATTGCCTATCACAAGAGGCAAAAAGCCTGTCCACACCCCAGGCACTTCACTCCAGCAAGCCATGACCAGAAAGTGAATTCTGGAAAATGGCTCCAAAGGTAGGAAAGAAATGCAATCAAGCACACTGAGGATAGACACAGACTGCCAATAACACAAGACATTTAATGCTTGTGGTTCATATTTGCTTATTTTACCTCGGCATCATCACTTAGGTGCCTCTTTTGTAAAACAGCAGAAAGAACAAAGAACCTTGACTCACACTACACCATTTCTCATAGCCAGAAGTAGGCACAAGCCATTTTTACAACCAAACAGTAATTTTACTGAAAAGAAAAAAAAGAACTGATGAAAAAAGTGAGAAGTTTTGAAGTTAGAATCTCTGAAATGAAATATTCTGTGCTGCCATTTCAATGAAGACCAACTTCTAGCAACTGCTCAGGCTCGATGCCTACAGCATGGTGTGATATTAGACTGTCTTGCACACATTCTTTTCACTTTGATGAAAATTCATGTTTATGAAAGAAGCAAACAAAATATTTCTTTGGTCAGACTTGTGTTCCAACAGGGTGGCATGCTGGAAACCATAGCAAAAAGTGATTGTTGCTGTTTATTAAGCAAGAGAAACAAAACTCCAGCCACGGATTTAGATAAATCACAGTTCCTTGGTTTAAGATTTATTGTTTCCAGGAAGAAAAATGGAGTTTTTCTCAGGCTTGTTTTTGCTACTGATACTGCATTTTTTCACACTATCTTTGGAGAGATTTCTCCCTTTTACTCTTTGGGATGCATGGGAGTTATACCAAGCACCATCTTCTGCAGAATAGATAGATCCCTCTTACCATGGGGTCCTGTTCCTTTCCTGAAGGAAAATCTGCTCTCCTACAGCTCCACACCAAGTCTCAGAGATCTGAAAACAGATCTCTGCTCACCTGGCTGTAGCAAACATCCAACACATGCTGAAAGGAAGCAGCTCTCTAGTAGAAATAGAAGAGCAGAGGCAACAAACATCACATAGCCTCATCTAGCTAGCTGGAGTAGAAATCTCCCTGGGTGGCAACCTTTCTGGCATGAGCACCTTGCTATACTGCAAACAGAATTTTAACTGCAGCATTTTTTAATTTTCCATCCCGCACAAACAGCAGTCTCACATCAAGTTACCTATGCAAACAAGGCTTGCTATGAAATCCCAAGGGCCATCAAGCAGGGTATCTCTTACCCAGGTAAGGGTGGAGAGCTGGTTTCCAAGCTGAAGAGTTCTTGCAGAGAACAGACACACAGACTCCTTCTCTAGCCTAGAGTATTTGTTGCTGTTGAAAAACGCTAGTAAACCCTTCTAAAAGGGGAATAGTTATACAGACTGCCTGTAAGAAAAGCAGGGATAATCATCAAGAAACCTCAAGGACTTAATCACTCCCTGAGTCCCTCCTATTTCACCCTCCTATCACAAAACCAATGACAATGTCCTCTCTTTTATAAGTGAGCACAATTAGCTCCGTAAATAGTTCAGCTGGCACAGCTCAGCTCTGCTGTAGTGGAGAGCTGCTGATTTACCCCAGCTGAAAAGCTGGTGCCCAGAGTTACTAGTCCTGCAGCTGATTAAGTTGTGTTTCAGGGAGTAGATGTGGGGTAGGATTTTTTTTTTAATTTTTCCTTTTTTTTTTTTTTTTTCCCTGGCAGGGTTGGGAAGTTCATTTTTAGAACAAACCAATGCTTCTGATTTCATTAGAAGTCATTTGCTCTGCAGAAATCTTTATAACTCTCTTTATCTTTTGCTAGGTGGAGAGCAGATGCACTTCTATCTATTATTATTCCTTACAAATAACCTTGTGTAAAGGAATTTCTATCTATAAGGAAACAATTAAAGGATCAGGAATGCTCAGTTCTTTACATTTTCAGCATGAACTTGCATCTCACCCTCTGTTGGTTTTTGTTTTTTTTTTTTTTTTTGGTCTCCTCTGGAATGTTGTGAAGCTGTGTAAGAAAAGTCTGGATGAAGTGAATGTTGTAAGGAAGAGAAGAATTCTTTTACAGCTGGATCCTGCTTCCTCTGTGCTAATTGATGCAGAATAGAAACAAATGTGGATGCTAAAATACAAGAAAAAATAGCTGACTGACCTCACGCCCAGACAATACCATGCTAATTATTTCACATAAATCAGAGCATAAGAAAGTTTGGCATGCTCTGTTCAGTCTATAGGAATAATTTGTTACAGTATAGGAGAGGAAAAATTAGCCAAATTGGAACACTAGTTCACACAGAAGTGAACTCGTTGACTAAACGCAGTTGTGTCTACGCATGAACTGAATTGGACCACATTGTTCACAACTCTGTGGTCATCACTGCTAAAACAAAGTGCATCCTTCAACACACAGTCTGTGGGATGCTTTGCTAAGCAGTTGTGCCTCTTGCAAAATTAAAACCTTCACTCAAGCGTAGGCTCGAGACTTGGTGGCAGCAGGGTCTCCTCAAACGTGTCCAGCATTTTGTGGCTCTGCTCACCAAGGGAATACTGAGTAAATTGTCTTCTTGGGCACTCTGACTCGTCAGCACTGAGACACCCACAAAGTACTTAGCAAAGCGTGTCATGTAAAATGGCCACCCAAGGTGTAGGATCCCACAGGATGGTACAAGCATAGAGGAGATCAGTTGTGGCCCAAGGATCTGCAATATGTTCCTGTTTCCTCTCCTTTACCTTAAAAGGAGAAGCACATAAATCTTGTGTTAGTGAAGTTTGGTCACTGAACCACAAAGATGTCACTTCTCTTTGTTTTGTTCCTTGCAGGTAACTTGGTGCTTTTGCAGAATGGGGGGAAATGGAAGCAAGAGGCTACAGCAGGGTTTCACAGTCCAAAATCCGGTGTTTGCTTTTTGTGAAAGGAACAAATATTTGCAACCATCAGCATTTTAACCTCAAATGATTTCATTTCAGAATCCAAAATTGCAGAGGAAACATTTCACTCTGGCTTTGCTGATGCACTCCAGTTTGTGTAACTCTTCCCCCGGCTGCGGATTGCTGTTGCTGGTAGTTTTCATCTTCCCCAGCTGATCTTTTTCCCAGTGTCATGTTGATTTATTTGTCTTCATTGGGATTCTGATAACATTTCACCAATAAATTAGTTTTAAATTAAACTCTCTGTTGTGACTTTTATGTTGCGTCCAGTGCATGTGCTGGAAAGGAAGTTTCATTTCAGAGATACTTTATTCTTCTTTTTATTGCCCTCTTCAGCTACAGACTCACCATCTGTTACATCTATTTTACTTTGGGTGAAAATTGTAAAAGCACTCTGTAAATTATGGATAAAAATTGCCACTAGCGAAAATGAGGAACTGAAAAATAAAAACCAACAAAAAAGCCACAAAACAACAATTTCGACTTGTCTCAAAACATAAGCAGTTTTACATAAAACTGAGGATTCAGTTTAGTATGGGAATATGAACCTGTGCCTTGTTTATGGGGTGTCTACCAAGGGAATAAAGCCCTAGAGTGTCTGTCCTTCCAGGTCTCCCTATCTCCCTGATGGTAGACCTGTACAAATGCTAGAAAGCAGCACCAGAGCAGCCTGGGGCAGGCCTTGAACCACGCTCAGTCTGTCTTTATCCATTTATTGAGGTACGTCACCGTCACCCTGCAGCTCCAGGGTGATGCCAGCTGGGCTGTGCCCCTTGCCCACTAGCTGTGGTCCCAACAGCCTGCCCAGCAGGCACACCCTGCCTGCAGCCCTATCTCTGCTTCTCCTCCACTCCCACAGCAGCCTCAATGGTTAAGCTGAGAGTGTTTTTCCACCTGCTGGGGAATCCTGCGGGCAGACGCGCAGCAGCCCAAGAAAAACTTTTCCTTCACAGAAAAAAGGCCTGAGACCCGCTTCTGCTCTGTCTGTGCCAGGCGAGGCTGTGTTCACTTCCCAGCAGCACTGTGTCGGCCACCTCTCTGCTTTTACGCAAGGCAGGAAATTGTTTTTCGTGCGGGTGGCAGCAGGACGCACACAGCCCCGCATGCTGCGGGCATGGCCGCCTGGCCCAGGGCAGGCTCCCCAAGCTGGCCTGGGGTCTCTCGGTTTTGGCAGCACCCTCAGGTGCTGAGAGGAGGTGAAAAATGCGTGTTTGGCTTAACCGAATTCCAAAATGCTGGATTTTATCATATGGAATATAAAAGCAGCAAGCACTGCTTCTGCTGTAGTTTATTTTTGTAGTAGATGCCGTTCATTCTCCTCTCGCCTCATCTTTTCAGCGTGTTGTGGGTAGTGGTGATGTATAGTCTTCTTGATGAAGCACTTATCTGGGGCTTGTTACTGTAATGACAGAGCCCTCCATACTCTTTCAAGGTTTTCTTATCAGAACCACTGCTTTGCTGCAAACTGATATTCATAAATCATCATTTTCTCATAAAATCAAAGGGGAAAAAAAAAAGATCTGAAAACCTGCCACCTACTTTACTGTGTGATTCCTCGCGTGGTCCAGCTGCCTGACCCAAAGGCAGAGTCATGTCAGCTGTGCCTGATTTGTATTCCATTATATTTATATATATAATGGAATATAAATTATACTCCAGGAGATGTAAAAGAATCTCCTGGGTTTGAAAGGTGAGTCCAGATTTCAGGCTGAAGGCTGAAACCTGGCAGTGCTGCAGCTGGTGAGGGGGTTTTGTGCAAAGCCAGTGTCAAAAAAAAGGATGGAAATTCAGTCAGAAAGAAATCATGAAGTCTTGTGCCAAGAATAAAGTCTCAGGCTCTCTGGTGATATCTTCAAAGAAGATCTTGCTTGCTGACCTGTACAATGTCTTGCTCCATAATACTCTGAATTTTGTGCTGCCAGAGCCATGTGCGCAGGAGCTGCCTGCCCAAATCGCACCTTCAGCCCTCAGCTGCAGCTTCCAACTCCCAAGGGACCACCTGAGGAACACCTGCCTTGGCCACCCTGTCCTGCAGAGCAGGAAGGTCAGCCAGGAGGTGTCTGGCCATGCCCCTTCCCGTCAAGGTGCTGGAGGAAGCCCTGGGAGGAGACGCACCTTGGTGCCTCTTGTGTCAGTCCCTGGCCTCAGAGGAGAGAGCTTTCATGTATTTTCCTCTATAGCCTCTTGCTATTTTTGGAGAGGAAATCCAGAGGAACTCTTAATAGCAGCATGGATGAAAAACAAACCTCTTTGCCTTAGTCCCCAGGATAAACATTTCCAACACCAGATGAAAATGAGGGCCCCTGAGGTTCCCGTCCTGTGTCCGTGTCCCAGCACCCACAAACAGGACATCCTCTCCAGCTCTGCCGGTGGTGGCATTTCCCAGAGCAGATTCGCCCCTTGTGTCCAAACTGCTTCTCACCACCTTGCCTGCACAAACCCCCTCTCTGCCATCTGGGGCTTCTCAAGCCCGCTCCTTCCCGCTCACTGCCCCAGCCCTTGGGACCCCCACTGCATTGAAGGGTCACACCCCCCTGGAGCGGGCAGGGCCTGGTGTCACCTCCCTGCTGCTAACACCACACCACGGAGCAGTCCCCGCCATGCCGCTGCGCCCACCTCCCCCTGCTGTGGGGCAGCAGCTCCCTCCCACCCCTTCCGCCGGGCAGCGTTTTCCCAACAGATCATGCAAAGAAATCAGCCCGCATCCCCCGCTGGCTTTGGCTGGCCAGGAGAGTGGCTCTGGGATTTCTCTCTCTGTCACGGGAGTTGTGCAACTCTGCATTTCCCTCGTGTTTTATGTCTCCTGGTCTCCTCTCCCAGCTGGCAATCTTAGTGAAGTCTCAATGCTATGCAGCTCTTCTTCACTGGTGGGGCTCTATTGCGGTGTCTCTGCTGCAGGATCTGTAGGGATCCCACTTGTTTCAGGGACGCTCTCCTTCCCAGACTAACATTAGGTCAGCTGTATTAGATCTTTGTAAAATCTTTGGATGTAGTTCACTTCCAAGTGACAGTGTTTGGTCTGATATTTTTGGATGTTAGTTATTTTAAGATTTAGGGAGGTTTTTTTTCTTTTTTGGCAAATGAACTTATCCCACTGTACAAACAAGGAGGAATCAGAGCTATTTATGAATTTGGGATAAACACAGAAAACTGTTTTCCTGAAAAAAGAAATGAGTCTGTTTAAATGTTAAACAACATTTCTTTTCAACTTTTTTCTAAACAGAAACATTCTTTTGCATCTGAACTACATTTTCATTTATGAATTGACATCAGTTGTAGAAAGATTTTTCAAAAGCTTGCATAAAACAACCCAAATGAGCCATTTCTAGTTCCAGTCAGAGTCTTTGTGATTTTCACTTTTGGTTCCCTACCAGAACCCAAGAGAGTCCTTGGTGCCTGGATTTGAAAACCAAGAGCTGTTCCCACTCTTTGCCACAACAGCTTTCCTGGCATTGGCACCCACTGTTTTGTTGACTCTTCCTTGGCAGATGGCAGAGGGACAACATCCATGGCTGCATTGACCAAGAGGGTCCTTCCCAGGACACCTCTGTCCTCCACTGAGGCTGTTGCCAGCTACAGTGGTCCTGGAAAACGAATTCACTGATTTTTTATCTCCTGGGCCAGTGCTGCTATTTTTTGTTTGTTAGTTAGTTTGTTTGTTTTTCCCTGACATGCCTCTTGAATCTCTATTTTTTTCTATCTCCTTTTTTATTCCTGTAATTTTTGTCTGTCTCTGTGCCAGGATTTCATAGGCAGAGTTACACCAAACAGGTGAAGACCACTCCCAAATCAAACCTGCTACTGGTTTATTTCATTTTGCTTTTCAATATGTGGACCACCACAAAATTTCTAAATGAACTATATCCCTGCATAGCTGATTTGGGCCTCTTCCAACAGGTTAGTTCCTACTTATGTTTCTTGGAGCCCTTGCAAATTGTACTTCTTAAACCTCTCAGGGATTCCTAGTCCCCAAATAGAAACCAATGGTTAGTTTAGTGCATTGATGATGAATGAACTGAGGGTGATATTTGACTGAAGAAGTACAAGGAAGGAAAAAGGGGAGGAGAAAGAATGAACTGCCCTGCTACTCCAGCACCACTAAGAGCTCTGCTGCCTCAGGTTCTTCAGCAATGCCTCTTAAATATATGCTGGATCAGATCAAAACACAAAAATTTAAAGGAACTGGCCAAATAATTTCTTCTTGATCCATTCAGCCCTCTTCAAGTCAATGGGATTAATGACTGCAAATCCTTACAGCCAATGGGATTAACATGTGTGCATTCACTCTAGGGGAAATCTGGTGATTGGATGAGCTTTCCTTGATGTCACACTATTACCCGTTTGCAATTAGATAGGAAGATTTTTAATTGCAAACCAATTTATTCAGCTATTGTCTGTGCACAAAGTTTCAATGACTTTTGACTAAATGGAACATTTTAATGGTCTGCATTATTTCATTGTTGAGATGTTTCAAACAAAGAAACTATTGGAACAGACTTCTTAAAGGACCTAGTTTCTAATTAATTGCAAATCACAAACTAACAAATTACCAGACCATTCATCTCATACCCAGAGGGATAAGTGCTGCCAATTTGAGGAGGAGACTATATTTTTCAAACATAACAAAGAGGTTGAATTCCTGTTTTCAGTGCAAAACGGAACTGTGCCTTAACTGTGAGATCCAAACTCGTGCCTGCATTAGAACAGTCCTAATTTAACTATAAAATTGAATTATCCACTGATGATACTTTGCAATCTGATTCCCTTGCAGAGATTTCCATCATTTCCCTAATACTATCTTTGGCCATCACCTGGCTGCATATGTTCTGGTGATTGCTGCCATTTCTCCTCTTCATTAGTTTCCTGACGCCCTTAGTTTTTGGCACTGACTTACAGCATTCAAGACAGGAAAGCAGTCTGAGTACCTTAACTCAGTGTCACTTGCAGACCAGTGCAGTGATAGGACAAAACACATCATAGCCTCACAGGAAATAGCAGGGCCCCCACAAAACTTTGCTTGTTCGCCAGATGTGCTAGACCCAAGCGGTTAAGAAAACAAAAGGTGGCACTGAAATAAATTAGCAGAAAAATTCCATCTCTGAAATTTAACAAGCAAAAAAAAGAAAAAAGAAAAAAAAGAAAAAAGAAAAGCAAACATGTTAAGTTATAAATTTTAGAGAGATACATGGGGGTATATCAAAAAGAAAAAAAAAAGGGGGAGGGGGGGAAGACAGCCTCAATTTATTGATTAAATTTAGCCTGTGTTTTTTGAACATTCTTCTTATGACATGAGAAATAATAAGTGCTAAATAAACTATAATAAATTATGCATGACGTGTGGAGTGGAGTAATTGTGGCTTCTTGAAGGTGGATGATTTGGGCAGGGTTTTCATTGTCTTTATTTTTACCATGCCTGTAAGGTGGTATTTATTTCTGGACCCTCCTGCATGCAGTTGGGTGTGAAAGGCACCATCCTGTGAAGTACAGAGGATGGCTGGGAAGTGCCAGGGAAGTCAAAGCAGTGAAAGCTGAGCAATTCAGGCCACTGGGAGGGTTAGGATCTCAGGGAATCCCAGCTCCTCTCACAGGATCAAAGGAGTGATGGCAACATGAGATGCTGCAG
Organism: Cygnus olor; assembly: GCF_009769625.2. Classification (NCBI taxonomy): domain Eukaryota; kingdom Metazoa; phylum Chordata; class Aves; order Anseriformes; family Anatidae; genus Cygnus; species Cygnus olor. The sequence goes on from NC_049175.1 coordinate 19,735,011, forward strand.
CAGGGTGAGGGTCTGCCCTGGACCCATATGTGACCATGGACACACTGTGCCCTGCCACGTGCTGTTTCCCTCCCTGTTCTTGTCCAGACAAGCTCCTCAGAATAAGAATTTGCTTCACCTGTGCTGACCTCCTGGTGCTTCAGCTGAGTCCCTCAGTGGTCCCAGCAGGGCAGGCTGGCAGCCTGGCAGAGCACGGCAGCAGTCCTGGGCAGGCCACAGCCCCATCCCTCTTGTTGCAACTAGGACAAAATAGAGACTGAAACATACCCAGGCTTTCCCCTAGTATGGATTTGGCACGCTGAGTGGACCTGGGTCCATGAAAGTGGACATATACTCTGTGTTTACACAGTAACAAACACTGTGTTTTTATTGCTTCTAAAACCTCCCTGTGCTAATGTAAGAAAATCAGCAGTTATTCATTTTTCTCATTATAGCTGTCTTACCTCCCCAGCAGCAGAAATCTGATAGCTAGGAAGATTCGACAGGGGGAGCAGGGCTGTTTAGGCTGATCATTGTTATGTATAAAATCATCACTATTAAAGCACTAACCAAGTTACTGCTTTATAGTATCACAGATCACACACCCACACCCTCAGCTACTAAGCTTCAAGACTGCAGGAACCTCAGGCAGGGAAGGATCTCCACAGAATTAGGTCTCTTTGAGCCCAAACTAGTGTATTTTTCCCCTTCCTAGAATGTGATTGCCTAGCCTGTACCCGAGCTTCTTCAGTGAAGGACAATTTTCTGCTCTGCTGCACTGATGGATGGAAAACTTTCCCTAGGCTCCAGCCAAAACAAGTTTTTGATGCAGATTAAGCTGATCTCTCCTTGTCCTTACTTTCATCCAGAACAATTGCTTGCTGTCATCTTTATTAGAGTTTTGTGTGCATTTAGGAACCATTCTTGTCTCCCCTTCATCTTCTCTAGACTAAACATATGCAATTCTTTCTACCTCGCTGGCTATAGTTTCCATATTTCAGATCATCCTTGTGATCTCCTCCAAATTGTTTCCAGTTTATCTACATCTTTATTAATGTATAGTGCCCAAAACCTTCCAGCTGAGACCTGCACACCAAAGTGCAGAGCAAAATAATTGCCTTCTTAAACAAGATGACTCCACAGATACAACTCAGAGAGGTATATATATTTTTTACCAGGGCGTTGCACTGTCAACACAAATCCAGCCTGCCATTTGCTGTGCCCCTCAGACCTTCTTCTGCCATCCCACCGCTCACACGTTTCTTCCAGCTTTATAGTTGGGAATTTGATTTCTCCCTACTGAAAGTAGCAGTTATCCTAGCACTTGCTTAACCAAGTTGGCTGTAGACCATCTTTCTAGTTTATCCAGATCGTTTCTGCACTTTGATCCTCTGACTGAGATTCTGTTGTAGCCTCTCCAAGTTTAACAGTAACTGCAGATTTCATCATCTGCATCATTAGTGAAAAGAATGGAAACAGGCCCAGAAATGATCCCAGAGGAATCCCACTTGAACAACTTCCTATTTGATAGGAACAATTGATAAGTATGTTTTTGGAGTGAAGTTCATCCAGTTGTGCACCCGTCCTGTTGTGATTACATTTCAGCTCATACCTAATGCGACCATGTCAGGAGGTTAGGATAAATCACATCCACTTGCTCTTCTTTATTCACTACACCAGTTACTCTGTTAAAAAGGAAAATTAGGCTGGTTTGACATGATCTGTTCTTGACAAACTCAAGTGGACTGCTTTTTATCACCATCCCATCTTCTAGGTATTTAAATACTGATTGTTTAATAACTCATTCCAGATTTTTTGGAAATCAGGGTGAGTGGTTTATAGCTTCCTGGGGTCTCATTACTTCCTTTTAAAGATCAGTACTATATTCACCTTTCTCCTGTGCTCTAGGGCTAATCCCATTCCATGTGACTCCTTTACAATAACTGATTTACAATAATTGTTAGCAATTCACGGATTACTTCATTTTATTCCTTGAATAAGTTCAGGTGAACTTTATGAGCCCCTGCTGACTTGTACGCAGTTGGCTCATCCAACTATCCTTTAACTTGGTCTTTTCCTGTTTTGGTCTGCAGTCCTACCTCATTTTAAAAATAAGTTAGGTAATTAGTTGGTCACAAACAGTTCTTTTTTTTTTTTTTTTTTTAATGAAGGCTGGATCAAGAGATGTGCCAGGCTTCTCTACATCACTTATTTGCTCTCTTTTCCTGTTTAGTACTGGATCAAGACTTTCCTTTTTCTTCCTCTAATTAAAATGTATTTATAGAACTTTTCCCTGTTCCCGTTTATGTCCTTTCCTCGTTGAAACTCCTTTTGTGCTGTAGCTGCTCTGATTCTATCCCCAATTGTTTCTTATTCCATTGTACTTACCTATGTGCTTGTAGTCTCCTTTTTGTAGTATCCACTTTATTAATGTCCCAGAAAACTACTGATGCAGCTGCAATTGTTTTTCTGTTTACCTGGTAGTCTTCTGCATAGGGGTAGCTTGCTCTTATGTGTTTGACATGGCCATCTTTTAGGATCTGCTAGTTCTTTTCTTACCACTGAAAACCTTGATTATCTACTTGAGAGACCCTAGTTAGCAGGCCCTTGAGAATGTGGAACCTAACAGCCTTATTTGCAGGGTTTTACTTTACTGGAATGGCAGATAGTGGTTAACTGGCATTTCACAGGCACTGTCCTCCAAATTGCTATATCATTAGAATACCAATACCCTATTTTATTTTTATTTTTTCCCAATCAGACCAAAACAAGAATAGTTCATCTGTCACCCTCTGCTTTTTCAATCAGAAAGTTATGCCAATACACTTCAAGAGCTCTCTGGTTGGTGTCCTTCCCTATTGCTTTTCCTGCCCGGTTTTGGGTAACTAAAATCTTATGTTGCCACCATAGCTCATTGTTTGGATATCTTGTACAAATGCTCATAAAAAGCTGCTTCTTCTTCCTATTAGTGATTAGATGGCCCATAGCAGATTTCTGTCATGAGCCTCCCCGAGGTCAGTTGTGTCATGGCAGATGAACAAAGGCTTCCAGTTCTTGCTGTTCCCCCAGCTCCCTGTGTTTGCCTACGGTGGTCAGCACACTGCTCCTGTATTTACATTTTTGTCTGCTTTATAACTGATGTTTCTGATTCTCAGGCTGCAGCTAAAGACAACACATTTTTCAGTTAGCTGAAGGCTTCTGCAACCTGACCTCTCTGAGTCTGCCTAAAAGGCCATGGTCAGATTGTTTAATGGTTTAGGATAATTCTACCCCAATTTGGTATAATCTGACAGGCATTCCTCCATAACTTGGTAGGGCTGGTTTGGACCAATGTGCAATTCAGCCTGAATGAATTGATCACAGTTTGACCCAATGATTTCTTGAAACTGTAACAAGATGTGCAAACTCCTGGAGTGGGATGTAATAAGGCTGTTGGCAAAACCGAAGAGCAATCCACCAACCCACCCCAATGTGTAGCAGTTCCATCTTAAAGAAAAATGCCCTGGGACATCATGATAGGTGAAGACTAGATACCCATCATTATATGCTGTCTCCCAGTGCTCTGTTGAGACATTAGCTCTTTTTAATCTCAGAGAACTCCATGACTCCCTCACCTCATTCTCAGTCTTTCTGGAAAGCCACCCCCAGGTCATCACCAAGCTCATGGGGACACCGAATTCTCTGTTGGCAGGACTTCAGCGTGACTTCAAAGGTGTGTTTATGCTCCTCGTGTTTCAGACATGGCTGTGCAAAATGGTTCTGCTGTAAATTCTTCTAGGGCTTGAATTTGCTCTTATTGCACTTGGGGACAGAATGACATAATCAGTGAAGGATCAGGCTGGGGGAAGTAGAGTTAAGCACATGCAGAAGCCCTTGAAGACCTGGAGCTGAGACTGTAGTTCTTGTTTGGCCTGGTGCATTGTTTGTGACCCATCCCATTGTTCTGAGCTTAATGCTTATTCATTTCCTCTTCGCTTCTGTTTTCAAATACTATTTTTTGTTTTAATTGTGCCTTTTTATTTTAAAGAAACAATAAAAATAAACTCCCTTGGGCCAAAGAATATGGATCAACACAATCAAGTCACTGGACTCATTTCAATCTCAGCACTGCCACAAACACAAATTTCAAGGTGAAGGCTTTGCCTAAAAGCTTTGCAATTAATAGCTTTAGTCCTGTTGTAACTTCTGGGAATGCAAATGCTCCTAGCAGGAATTCAGCAAAACCATTTTTTAGAGGGAAGAAGGATACTTTTGAGAGGAGACCTAAGATATTCATGGGTCTTCCTCTTTGTGAGGTTAACATTGCACATCCCAAAATACCTGTAAACAATTAATTTTACTTCACACTATGAAACTACATTGAATCTCTCAGTAATTGAAACTCACTAGGAAATTGGCGCTCTTCTGTTCTGCGGTATGTCACATCTCAGTAGTGGAAATGAAGTTTATGCTGGGAAGGAACTGGAAGTGGTGGAGGAAGAAGGACAGACTTTTGCTTTCATAATTAAGAGAGAAGCTCAGTGATATAACGAAAATTTTGTCCAACTCCTCTTTCCCTCTGAAAGAGGGAACTTAAAGGAAGTGTTATAATGGAACAGACAAGGTGGCTCTGCCAAATGAAACTGTGGTCTAGGCATGTGCTCTTCTCCCTTAAGAGGCTGAAATACAGTCTCTTTGTAAAGCAGCTGCAGTTACTTAACAGTAAAGCTGAAAATTAGCAGAATTAATAGGTATTTAAACAATGCCAGGGCACTTTGGTTAAACATTAAAGACTGGAAGGGCCATGCAAATTATGCTTCAGTTATTGCAATTCCACTGAGAGTGTAAAACAATGTGATGTGATCTCCCGCTGGGTAGAGGCAAAACATATCTGAAAGCTTCTGTTTTGAATTATGATGGCACGCTTATGGAAAACAGACAATGTTGATACCACAAAAATGCGATGGGTACCATTAGCAGTGAGCATCGCACAGCAAACCATAAACTCTTAGTGCCTTCAAAATGTAGAAAAATCAAGTCAGTGGATTTGTTTATGGAAGGAATTAAAAGCATGTAAAAAAATAATTGTGTTCTTTTACCCCTTATGCAGTGTGCCAAGAGCTCTTTAAATAGAAGCTGAAAAAGCTATTTATGCTTTTCACAATGAATAAAACATATGCCCTTCTGTACCGAATATAATGATAGTAAAATTATACTACAAATAGAGACAGGAGATGCTGTCATAATACTTTCCTTTAAGTTATTTCCATAGACATATTAAACAAAGTGGTGCTTGTTCTAATTTTTTAATAAAGTGATATGGAGTCACCTTGATCCTTCAGCCACAGGGTCCTAGTCCAGGCAGGTAAGTAATGGCTGACTCCATTACTGATGTGGGCAAGCAAAACTTCCATGTGCAGAGGCCTAAAAAAGCTGGATCAGTTTACATTCAAGACATTAATAAGTGGGGACATGATAAACGTATGAAGAGAGTGGGTGGGATAGATAAGGGAAAGAAGAATTAATATTCACATTGTCTTTAAAACAAGAGCGCAAAGAGATTTGGAGAAACTTAGCAGCTGCAAATGTAATAGTGATAAGGGGAAGCACTTTTTCACACAATATGGCAACTAGACAAGGGAGTCCCTAGTTACAGGATGTTTTCGAGGTTAGGAGTTTATCGGGATTTATGTAGAGTGCTTGAACACGCCAAGTCATCACTGTGAATGCTAAAGAGAGCCAGGAACCAGAGCAGCTTCCTGCAGTAGATCAGGAGCATTGTGTCTCCCAGAGGCGGTCCATCGCCCACCTCCTCCTGTCTGCTGCAGGACCCCTGCCAAAGGCCCTGTGATGGAACAGGCTTTGGCAGCTCCTCTCTTCAACTTTGTCGAGTCTGGTGGTGTCAGTCTGGGCCTTGCTGGGTTCCAGCTGCAAAGTGGCTGGTGCTGGAGTGAGCCCCTGGCAGGGTCAGGGACTGTGTGGGCCTTGGGGAGCACAGTCTCCTTCATTTCCCCAGGAAATTATAACTTTCTGAAATGAGAAACAAATGGGGTTTCACTCCTTTCCCAAGTGTCACTGATGCAGGTGCTGATGAAGATCTCTCCAGGCTGTACCCTTGACTGTCCATACTGACCACAGCCACAGAAGCAGGGCTGCCAGGGGAGCTGTGCAGAGCAAGAGAGATTCCCTTGCTCCAGGGAAGACCCACAAGGATTTTGCATTCCGGGAATCCATGACCCATTTCCATGACATTGTCCTGGAGTTTGGGGCTGGGAAGCAATCCTTCACTCTGAAATCCCTTATCTTGAGGGAGAATGTAATATTTATGAGATTTTCCCTGTTTACTGGACATGCTGATAAGCAGCTCTGGGACCACGGAGCTGTCAGAGTGTCTCCTTTTTTCTTTCTAAGGGATAACTAATTAAAAAATAAATAAATCGTTAGTTGAACTCTCAGTAACTGTTTTAAAAAATTCATGCAGTGTTGGAAAGGTCAATGTCCAAAGTAGTTTCAGATTCAGATCCCAGTGGGTCTGATGGCCGCCCTGTTTCTCCAGGGAAAAGCTAAGTGGGACACCTAAGGGGAGGAGGCACTGGCCATTAATCCAGGAGACAGCAGCTGGCCAAGTCTGATGATCTTCAGTAGAAACAAAACACGTGGCATAGCATGTGGTTCTTAAAACCCAGGTTTTCTGCTTGGCCTGCCAGCCTGAAGAATTGCTTGCTTTTGCAGGGGGAAGTTTTAATAATAAAATGGATGTTAAGGTCAGGGAATAGGTTGATGCTTTAGCCATCCAGCTGGGAGACCTAAGGATGCCTCACAGGAATTAGCGGGAAAGGAGGATTTTGATGGATTTTGTGTGAAACTGATGAAAAAGAATTGCTTTTGGAGAAAGGTCACATGAAAAACAAATGCAGGCCGTCATCTTCATTACTGATGTGTCTTTTCTGTGTAGAAACATAGGTGGGGAAGGAAAGAGCTCTGATTTTGAGTAATGGTCAGTTAGAAGGACTCCGTGATGGGGCAACGTGTTCCTGAACCTAGTACAACTGCTATATGTGAATGCTTACTTTCATTTGATGAAAGAAATATTGTCACAGTATAAATCGGCAACCTCATTCTCCTCTCCTTAATCTCCATTCATTTCATTTGAATTGCTACTGTTTGTATTGGGAAAAGCAAGCTAAGTACATCAGAAGAAGAAAAATGTATCATCTACTGGAATTAGATAATTTTATTTATATATATAGTAACATATATATATATAACAATTTAATTTAATCTATACTTTAAATATATATGTATATACATATACAAAGATTAAAAGCTGCAAAGGTATTGTGACTAATGGTCCAGCAAGTGTGTTCTTTTTGCTAAGTTGCTGCCCTAGTGAAGCTCATCAGAGTTTTCCATCATCCCAGTGAAGTTAGAGCAACCCGTTGGCTGCGGTTTAACAGAACATTGGCTGTAGCAGCGGTCTGTGGATGTTTTCTGCCTAGCAAGAATGGAGGGTAATTTGAGTGATCTTAGTCATCTTTCTTTGGAGCAAAGGTGATTTCAGTTGCTTTGTATTTGCTGTGGGGTTTGAGGTCCACAACAGTGCTGTCCAGGGCACCCCATCTGTACAGGACAAGCTACAAGCTGTTCTCCACCAGCCGCTGGGGACACCCTGCAGCTCAGCATTTTCTGTCTCCAAGTGCCAGGCGTTCAGCACAACCCACCTGCTCTGCAGCAAACAAGTAGGCACTTATTAAAACAAGTTATTTCCTGACCATGCGAACTGATGCAGCCTGTTGTTCTATGGGATTTCTGTGTTTCATCTGTACAAAGACAACCTACATAACAGTTTCCCATGATCTCATGTTTCCATGCATTGCCTGAAATGCCTCACAGACCCTCATCTCTTCTCCAGCAGTCCCTGAACTGCTGGGGAGCCAAAAGCAGCACATGCCATGGCCCATTTTGAGCCATGTGGTGCTGACTGGCTCTCTGGGAGATGTCTGCTGCTTGGCCAGCTGGCAGATCAAACAGGACAGTTAATTACTGCTCTCACCCTGCAGCCCTTCCCTCAGTCAGGACAATAACTGGGGTTTCCTTCCTCTACCCAGGCTCTGATTTTCACTACTTTATAGGGATGCTTTATTTTTGATGTCTCTCCCACTTTGTCAAATGTGACTGAAAGCGACCAGTGGATTCAGAAAATGTAGGGGAGGAGAAATTTCAGAGAGAACTGACAACATATGCAGCATGATTGGCTGCAAAAATTCATGTCCTCAGAAAACTACTACCCAAACACATTGGGTTTGTGCACACAACTTTCCCCAGGGAGAGGATGCAAGGGAAGAAACCCCACATCGGGTAAATGAGCCACATAGATTCATGGGCAACTGGAAGATTTCACGTTTCCTCATGATGAAGACAAGGAGAATGTGTGCTGAACTTTGGGCTTGTCACTATGATACTTCTCATCAGCCCTAAATTAACTTGAATGCAAGCACACACATTCAAGAAATGAACAAGATATAACAGTTGTACGGGGCATTTAAGTGAAACATTTTATTCCCTTTTGGAGCTGTTAATGGGCAGATGACTTAGACCTGAAATACTGTTAATTGGTGATTGACAGACACAAAAGGGTAAATGACTGCTATTACCATCTGTAAGACAACATGAACAGGAGATGGATAAGGCTTGGATACTGATCAAACCTGTGAGAAAAGACCTAGGGCTCTACAGGAGAACTGTACTTAAAAAAAAAAAAAGAAATCTGCTTGCTCTCTTGCTTCTGATTCCTGTTGACTGTGGGCTACTGGCCATCTCTCACTGAGCAATGAGTATTACGGCCTGGCTGGTGGCATTTCTATGTGCGGGTGACAGAGATGTGGCGTTACCACCATAATACCTCCTTGTGCTTATGTACAATTGACTTGAGTAATAGGAGTTTGCTACAGAAATTCTACAGACAAGAAGAAAGGCTTATTCCAAGGACTTTGGAAGAGAAACACATATTCTTTCTGTATAGAAGAACCTGTGGTATTCAAACCACATGCTGATGAGCATGATACAAATTCCTGGAGGAGTCGATATTGTCCTTATTCTGCTGGTAAAAGAACTGCTATTTTCTATTTATACATTTTTGTTCAGCACATCCCTTTAAGAACAGCCTTCCATGGCTGACTCTTGAAATAATTAGAATTAACAAATGATAGCATTGCTTCTTTTATTGCCATAACTTCTAGGAGCCAGGTTCATACAAAAGCCCTTTGTGGCTATGTCTTTTCATTAGTCAGGCAGAATATGGCCAAGTTCTGCTTTCAGTTACAGCCACATAAATCTGAAGTACCTACATATTCCCTGCCAGTAGTGCTTGTGACGTACACTGGAGTGACCGTTCGATAGTATTAGTTTCCCAGAAAAAGCAAAGCAATAATTCATCCATGTGACTTAGGAGCGCAGGTTCCAAATATGTTGCAAGCACAGCTAAAAAAAGGAACATGAAATTAGTAGGAAAAACATAAGGAAATATATTAAAAAAAATAATTTTAAGATTTCCAGTCTTCCAGTCCAGTTCCATACATAAGTATGTGTTTCATGTACACATACTGAAAAGATCTGTTTGCAATCAACTCCTCTGTCACTTACTGCTCAAGTGCCGGATCCAGAGAGTCTGCTGCTCAGAGATGATATGTGGGGAGCAATGCAGAATGAGGAAGTGGATCCGAAAGCATCCAAAACCTAGGAGCCCCGGGGAGAAGGCTTGTCAGACAGCTGTTTGGTCTGGGAGGTGCTCGGGCACTTTGGTGGGGGAAGCCTGAGAAGGACAGAGAAAGAGGGAGACAGCAAGAGATAGGGCCAATTTCTTATCTGTTTGGGGTGTTAGGCTGCACCCCAGTGCAGGCAGAGCAGTTGTGGCCTTGGCAATGGGCACACATTGATGTTGTATACGGGAGGTGACAGGGGCTTGGGAGCCGGCCTACAGTGGGCCAGTGCCTGCAGGCCTTGAGGCTGCGCCACCTGCCAGCACTGAGGCAGTGGTGGGGCAGGGGACAGGAGGCAGCGCTCGCTCCCCGCTTCACAGCCACCACCTAAGTGCCAGCACATGGTCCTGAGGTCCCTTTTTGACAAAGCGCAGGTGCTGTGAGGCTGTCCAGGAGCCTGTCCAGGAGCCGGTCCAGGAGTTGTTTGAGATGGAAGCGATCCCTTCAACCCGCAGGGACACCCGCAGGGAAGTCTCCAGGCCCCGTCTGAGCCAGGAGGACACGCGCCAATTTGGCATTTAGCACATATAAATACATGTGCGACCCGTGTTTATATTAATTACAAATATTAGAGGGTTTAAAATATGTGGCTTGATACCAAAATGGAGGGTAGCTAAAGCAGCAGCTTTGGAACTATCTGCACACAGAAATGTAAACCAGCCAGCAAGAAAAACTATAGCCGACCAAGAGAGATGTTTGAGAAGGAAAGTTTCCCATGGATTTGCAAGAGTTACAGCTGGAAAAGACAAGATGTTCCCTCTCGTTGCCAATACTTAGCGGTTCTGCAGAGTGTTACACGCCTACAGCACGTGCGCTGTGCTGCGCAGGGGAGCACAGGCCAGACTGTCCTTTTGTTTGGTAGCGTCAGGTGCATTGCCACCACGCATGGGAGGCTGGAGGTGACAGCTCAGAGTCCAAAGCTTGGCATCAGTTACAAATGTGATCGTTTTCTTCTCTGTCCCTTTGTTTGCTGTTTCTGATTTGATCCTGCTTTCTGCTGACACACTGCTCATTGCTTATGGAGCTCAGCTGCACTAACTCATAAAGTCTTCCTTGACTGCTCAGGATGGTGGTGTCTGAGTCACATACTGCTGTTCCCATCTTGATCGGAAGGTTGAAATGTTTACAGCTGAATTATACCAGCCCTCCAGAGGACTATCGATTCCTTTCTGAAAGTGTGAAGGGGAAAAGTCCGTTATACGCGGTCAATGTATTGAGAAGGCCACCTGCAACATCTCCTTCAAAAAATATCTAAAAGAAAGCAACAGTAAAAAAAAAAGCGGGTGCTTTGGGTTATATTCTAATGCTCTTGCTCCCCTGGCTCAGACCAGGAATGCATGGGAGCAGGGAGGGGAGTTAAGTGATATGTATTGAGCTCATTTTTCCCATTGTATTCTCCAAGAGGATTTTTTTTTTCCCTGTCTACTGCTGAAAAAAAATAACTAACCCAAGGAGGGCCCTCACTCCCGTTGCCCCCTGTAGACTGAGTGGGATCAGTATAGACCCAGCACACGGCTCCTGATGGAGGGAGGCAGCTTGCAAGGGAGAAGCCAGGACAGGACTTCAGCTCTCTGAAATAGGTTGCTAGGAAAGTGGATGGAGAAGACAGCAGTTTCTTCTGGAAAAGGGATTTTAGGGAAGCTCAACTGGGTGGGAAAGTGTATTAATGTGGCTTAGTGCTTAGTCCTTGCACTGCTGTGGTGCCTGGGGCTGCTAAACAGCTGTACAAGCAGAGAACAAAAGAGTGATTTCAGCTCCACAGAAGCTGGCATGAGAGCTGCCAATGCTGTGTACAGGGTGAGGATAAGGAAGGTTGTGCATTTTCTCCATGCAGAGGTCACCGGGAGACCACAAAATCTCGCTGTTTTGTTTCAAGTCCTCCAGTGGTGCTTGATTACGAAGACCTCCCAAAAAGAAACAATTCAGTCTGATCCACCAGAGAAAGACTCCTTGGGAAAGGGGCCAGAAAGCCTGCCTGGTTGGCCCAACATGAGCCAGAGCATGGCAGGGAAGCCAGGGAGCCGTCATGGAGAAGTCTGGCTCCCCTCCTCCCTCCCTAGGGTGGCATCCACACATGCTTTGTGCAGGCAAAATCTCTCAGACAAGAATGTGATATGATGGGAGTCCCTGCTCAGTATAAGGGAAATGAAGTGTTTCAGCAACTCCTGGCTTGCCAAAGCAGGCAAGGACTTCCTGAGAGCACCAAAAAGTGCTTCCCAGTGGCAAGCGGTCAGCCCATTTTCAAGACCTTGCCTTCAAGCAGAAAGATGCTAGCTGACAAAATGGGCTTCTGGTAAGAGTTTCTAAGTCATCCATTTATTCCCCTATCCTCATATTTTGTGAACTGGATGAGAAATTTCAGATCAAAGCCACCCTTATTTCTTTTCAGAATAGAAATACCATCCTTAACTAAAATTTATCTCCCCAGCATGGAAAATATCAGTATGGCTGGTTCAAGCACAGAAAAGTCATTTCAGTCATATCACGGTCACGTCAAAGAATGTCTCAGGCTTCTCTAACTACATAGAGCATTGCTTGCATGGTGTACGCTACAGGGACTCAGACATATGGATATGAAGGCTCAATATAGAATAGACCATTAGCATCCTTGGTTGGAGGGCTGTGATTTGTAGCCAAGACTTGTAAAACAAATCTCTGGAGCTGAGGGGTTGGGAAACATACTTGGAAATATATTTTGAAGACTCCCTTGGTTATAACAAAAGCAACAGTGGCAAGGATTATATGTTGGTTTATTTTATTCCAAGGTTTGTCATTTTCACAGCTTGACTGGGGGTCACTAAATTTCTCAAACAGCATTAACACTCATTCGTCATACATGTTTATAGCAAGTGACACAGCAAGGCTGGAGACAAGGAGCAGCTTTTTTATGACCAGGGTGTTGTAGTTCCATATGGAGGGAACTTGGGGAAATTTCACACCTGACATATGAGAGTCAGGGCAAGATGCTGCAGGGTACTGAAGATCCTTTGCCCCAGCAGAAATGACAAGGTGCTGAGAAAATCAGTGTCTTGAAGGTTTAGACTGATAGGTATTTCTAGCTTTCCTATTTTGTTACAGGAAACATCACAGATTCTAGAATTAGGCTCTGAAATTGTTTCTGCATTTTATACTTCCCTGTTTATTCTCTTTTTGTATCCTTCCTTTATCAATTATATTCTCCTATCAATGGAGTATGCGTTTTATTTTGAAACATTTTTTTTTGCAAGTGTTTCATTCCAGTAAATATTCTCAGTAAATAAAAATTCAGCACAGAACCATTTTCATTCAGTTTTACCTTCCAATTCTTTGACTGGATTTGGCCTTTCAGTATCTGAAGTTGTGAGTTTTTAGTATTCTCTGTCTTACCTTCTTGGAAAAAAAACAAAACAAAACAAAAAAAAACTGCACAAACATGAGGAGATAGAAGAAAGAATCCTCTGCTTCTTCCTCATTTTACACATTTCCTACTCTTTTTCTACCACAGTGGTCCCAGCTCAGAAAAGTGGTAAATAAATAGGTAGATAATAGGTAGAGATAGGTAAATAAATAAAGGTGGATAAATAAATATGGGGGGAGACAAGAAAACTGGCATTTTTCTTCCATTTCTCTTCTCTCTGCCTCCTTTACCTATGGGAAAAATGAGAGGCATATGAGCTTTTGTCCCTCTGCCTCCCTCTCAGAAAGATCAGAGAAGTTTAAAAACAAAGTGAAAATCAAAACCTGGGACTGAAAGTCAACAGAACTATTTGGATTATTTTCCTTCACATATTTTTTGGCAGAAAAATGTATTACTTGGCAGGAGAAAACTTTGCCTTGTTTCATTTATTGGTCAGCGCTATTCATTAGCAACGTGTTAGGAGTTAGGCACTGCTTGTGTAGACCAGATTATGTCCATGTTGACTAATTAGTCCCATCCCACTAAACTTCTTGGGAATTTTCAGATTTTAACCTAAAACAATGGGATTTTCTATTCAAAGAAGGAAGAAAGAGGAAATGAAAGACCTGGCACTGCTCTGTGCAGCTCTGCTCAAGGCGCCTCCTCCTGCTCTCTCTTCCCCACTGCAGCAAGGGCAGCCCGTGGCCCTGGGTACAGCCAGAGCTAACAAACAGCCAACATGTGTTTTCTCAGTGAACACGGATTTATACCTGTCACATAGCAGGTGACAGACACAACCTCTGGGAAACCTCTTCCTTCAGGAGTCAGCCTCCACAGGAGACCCCAGCTGATGGTTCATGCTATTGTTGCTGAGCACAGAGCAGCCCAGAATTCATGTACCAGAATCTCAAAGCAACATGGGCATTTTCCCTGTATGCCGCTCACACAACAGGGGAGAGAATTTACAAATCCCTGAGTAAGAACTCAAACTGGCTATCCTCACTGCAACACATCTTTTTAAGCAGAAGTACCCAGAGGCACTTAAGGGAAAGTTACCCAGTGCTACATCATCTTCTGCTGATCCCTCTTGTTCAAGGGCTCCCAGATAAGGAAGATGCCAGCATGAAGGGAAACTGGTGCTCAGAGAAGAGGAGAGATCACATTAAGTCCCATCACTTCTCTGCTGCAGATTTCCAGGCCCCAGTGGGGTGTGCCATACCCATGAGACCACGTCACCTCTGCTTCCCAACATTCATTATAGCATCACGTCTTTCTGTGGCCCTGAGCAGCTCACTGAACCTCCCTTTTCCAATTCCTTCCACTGTAAAAGGGTGACAAGGAGGATTGCCAGCCCCATGACTGGCGCAAGATTAAACGTGTGCACAATTTGATGAAAAGACAAAGCGTGAATGCTGACTGTTGTCAGCAAAGGGAATGGGGGCCAGGTAGAATACAACCTACAACTTCTGCATTTACTGCAGCAGCGGATAGGGAGCTGGGCTGTTGGTTCATTCTTTTCACTGGCATGCCATAAAGAACTAGAGTCATTTTGAAATACATCAGAGATATGATGCTGGTAGTGATGGACAAAACAAATATCAAAGTTAATAACTTACTGTTGAGCTAGTCACGTCAAATTCCACTCTGCTTCAGCTAGCTTTCCGGTAAAATAGGTTTCTGGTTTTAAAGATGAGGATTAGCAGCAGCAGATTTAGGGCTTAAAATAAAGTATGTATTTTAGATTTATTTAAGGGCCTTTGACTTCTAAACACTTTGCTTTAATATATCGCTTTCTGGGCTGACATGGCTTTCATTTTTCATCACTACTTTACATTCCAGTGTTCAAATGGTTTACGCAGGGGAAACCTGAGGTTTTAAAAAGCTGAAATTCTTCTGCCACTGCTGTTCAAGCAAAGCTTTCTTTTCTTCTCTGCCTGTAGCAGGTTCTTAGCAGAGACAACATTAATTCAGAACAATACAGTTTTCCATCATTTAAGAAGCAAGACACAGTAATGGCTTAATCCTGATTATACGCAGCCATTTGTGAGGACTGACTTCCAGATGTTCACGTTCTTTTTTTTTTTTTTTTTTTTTTTGTGTTGTTTGTTTCCTTTTTAAATGTGAATGTTACTCATTTCTTTGGACTTGGTGCTAGGAAAGAAAAAAAAATCTCAGAAATCCCCAGGATAATAGCACTGATCAACTTCAGTTCAGCTGAAGTCAGAAAGCCACGCTGAAGTCCTAAGTATTTGCTGGACATGTCCAATTCAGGCTGTAGCAATGGAAAATTTTCTGTCCTAAATCCTGCCCTGGAGGGAATTTCTATTTGGAGAAGAGCGTGTTCAGTCTTTACTTTTCCTTGGACTCTCTTTAGAAGTTGCTAGGTATGGTGTGGTCAGAGCTCTAGGATCTGGTTTACATCCAACTGCCTTTGACCCTTCTGAAGGCAGTGGCTATAACACCAGCCAAGGTTTTGTGGTTAAAGGTCACTTAAGATTACTCCTTAGGTTCCAAAGAATTTGAGGGGAAAAATGGGGAAGAAGACAATGACAGCGTTTAAAAGCCAAATATGAATTTGGTAGCAAATGTTCTTTAAATACCAGATTTTAGACCCCCATATCTTCCAGTCAACTGTCCAAGTCACGCAATCCCCACAACAGGCCTTTCCTGTAAAACACTGCTTTCTGGCCCAGTGATGCAAGTTGGCTTTGAGATGTGAGTTGCTCTCCCTAGTCTGTTTCCAACAAAAAGTGTCATTTTAATTGAATTTTGGTGCTATCTTTGCACATATTATTCTAATCAGCCTGCCGACAGGGTTCTCTATGTGGAGCAACCAGGAGGTTCACGCTGAGGCTGTGCTATGTGGATCCAAGGGATAAATTGGAGTTCATGCAGCTGACTTCCAAGCAAGCTCAGTAATAAAATTTAACTCTTAAAGAAGACAGCTTGGTCCTGACAACTCTGATTGCCTTGGCACAATGTTGTGGAAATGCAATTATAAGATTGAACTGCTCTCAATTTGTTCCAGATAGAGAGAAAGAAAAAAAGTTTTTTTTTTTTTTTTAATTAAAAATAAATAAGTAAGCCCAATTTTGAGAGCTTCTTGCCAGATTATTGTTTAGCTCAGTGTTATCTTTTTGTCTGCGTCATTTTGAACCCAGATACACAGTTCAAGAGATTTCCTCCCCTTCAGCAGGTGAAGATGTCCTGTTGTCTGCAGTCATGGACTAGCCAGACAGGTCCCAGTGAGTGCTGCCTGTGAGGATGTCCCACCAACAAAGCTGCCAAAGCTTTCTGTGGACTGTACAGTTATGCTTGCAGTGATGGTTTTCCACACAGAAGTTCATCAGAGCTGTATGAGAACTCATTGTTATACAGTAAAAAATACGGGGCTTGCGATTGTAGTGTACATGAAGGTCTCTGCCTGCCCATTTTCACCTGCTGGGCAGCTCTTCTGAGCTGCTGGGATGGTGGGAAGGGCTGGTGTGCTTCTGGTACGTCAAAAGACCGTGCAAGGGAGCACCAACAGCGGCATCACATGTCTGAGTCCCATCTCTGCTCCAAAGGTCTGTGTAACATCTACACCTCGTCTCAGCTCCTGCCAGCAACATTCTCTCTCGCAGTCTATGTCAAGTATTAATTACTGCTCCTATGCTGCCTGCAAAGATCACTTACCACACTGGGAAAAAAATGCCAAATATTATTACAGCCTCAGTATGGGTGACTGGGCCGAGCTCCCCAGCAAAGCGGTGACTGCAGGCAGAGTTTGGGATTGTGGGGAGCAAAGCAAAGCAAAGCAGAACAGGAGGTGCTTTCAAGCAGCTGAATAAAGACGCACGACAAACCCACATGACAAAAGCACTGTTGAAGTAATGCAACCTGAGCCCTACACTAGCTACAGCAATGCATCATATTCATCACCCAGGAGAAAGGGGCCGGCAGGGAGCCTGGGGGGAATGCATGGGCAGTGTGGATAATCATGGAGGCCTGCTGGTAGATGGAAAACATCTGTTTTGTGTTTGAGTTAAGAAGGGATTTTTAACTCTATTACCCAGATTTGTATCTGTCCTTTACTTATTCAGATTTATTAGCATAGGCTCGCAACACCAAGGTCATACAAGGCTGAGACATCTTGGTGTGTTGGGAGCCATGGACAGTTGCTATTAAAGGCAGCAAAATTGCAACTAACACCTGCGGGTCTCTCAGTGTTATAAGCACTATATGTGCACTTGTGAGTCTGAAGACCAGTATGTACTGGTGCCCACTGGCGTAAACCCAGGTGATGTGTGCACAGTGTGTGTGCCTGTGTGAGGTGTCCCTGTGGGGGCATGAACGTGTCTGTGCCCAGCAGTGGAGGTGGACAAGGGGATGTGTCCAGGTGAGGCTCACAGGTCTGCCTGACAGTAGCTGTGGACTATCCTATCTCTGCCTGCTTGAAAGTACTTGATCTGGGAGTAGGGACACTGCCAGGTTTCTCAGGTGATCATCTGCACTGTAGAAATGGAGAACAGTGAAAGCAAATAGGTCACAAACCAACCCTAGGCTGAAAATATTACCCAGCACTGTCCAAGGAATCCCCATGAGGACTGAAGACACAAAACAATTGTGAGAAGCTCCCCACTCTGGTTAATCAGCAATAGCCTCAAAGATTGTCAGTCAGCCAGTTCCTGGCAGGTGTAAGCCTATGTTTAACATTGCTCAACCCTAATTGTTTTTTTAAATGAAGATAGGGACCCTTTTTCCTTTCAATTGCATTTAATTCCTCCAAGATATTACCTATAATTCATCATGTTTATAACTTCTGAAATTAACTTCCCTCCCATAGAGTTCAATAAATAACACTTTTCCTGAATAGCTCATTCACAGTGTAAAAACACCTTCTTCCTTGTATTTTTCACTTCATAGAATGAAACCATATGAGGTGGTTAAGATTTACATGGTCAGCTCTGGCAAACTTTTTATATTTATTTGGGTTGCAAGATATAAATCAGGGCTGGGCCTTTCTCCAAGAACAAGTTATTTGTTATCTTGTGACGTGTGTTTCTGGGTCAAAATTTGATAAGGTGTTTTTAGCATTATTGCATGGGGTAGGTAAGGTTTACATTACTCTGTGCCAGCTTTCATGTTTGACTGCAGAATACTTATATACCTTATACTGTGTTTTATCACAACCGATCACTGGAAAATTGAAAATTCTCCCAACTCAGAAATAACACATGTAACTGTGAATCACATAGTCTTCTTCCAGAACAGGCCCCTTTAACTAAATATGCGATAAACGTAAGTGTGATCAGGATTAGATATTTCACTAGGACATTGAACTACAGCTGACATTTAGTTTTTTCCTTAGCGTCACACTTGTGGACTGGGTGACGTGGAAGCCCTCAATCCCCCTTTTCCATCACTTCTGCTCACCTATGAGATCTTTGTAAAATAATCAAATCCAAACTCTGGCAAGTCATATCTACTTTCATAGAGACCTAAGTTTGGCCCTTGATCTTGTATCTATTTATATCTATATGGACCTCCTCAGCTAAGGTTTATTATTCAGATATGTCTCTCATAGGAACATCATGAAAAATATTAATAGCTCACAGAGGCTTTTTGCTTAGTCCATGACTTGCAGTAGAACAATGATAGGGTAACTTGTGCAAAATAACCAGGTGTTCTTAGTCATTACATACAGAGATATTCAAAATCTTCATAAAAAAAAAAAAAATAAAATCTAACTTAAACAAGGTCTTCTTCTGGATTTTCCCAGAAGGAATGAATGGCAAAATACTTCTTCTAATGTCAATATGATAGATGATGACGCATCAAAGCAAAAATGAGCTATATTTTGATCAAAACCTGACATTTATAACCCCACTTTCTCAGAGTTTTTCATTCCAAATCTAACATTTTTACTCTTCATGTTGTCATCAACATATCAGCTTGTTTTGTGGCACATAACTTCTCCACCACATGAAATCCCAGAATAATTTCCTGTCAGAATTTAGCTCAAGATCTAGTCTGAGCGCAAGGTCTGCATCTGAAGTGAAGGGAAGCCAAACTCCAGTATCACTTGGGCTTGGTCTTTCAGCTATGTAAGAGGTTTGTTATCTGACCCCTTTTTCACATAACAAAGAACTTTCCCTCCCTAGCAGAAATATTCCCAGTCCTCTTTCTCACTTTCTTCACCTTCAGTTTCACTTTGTATTAGTTTGGTGATTATCTCTGGAAGAAAACCCTTGAAGTTGTCCTTGTGCTTAAGTATCTTTGATACGCTGATGTCTCCCTTTCTATCCCATATTCCTACTCCTGCCCTGGGCAGCTTAGTTTTTTGACTCCCTGATAGCAGCCATGAGGGCATATGTCAGTGATCAAAATGGTGAGAGGAGAAGAATGCAAAAAAAGAAAGAAGAAAAATTCCTAGAAGGAGTTTGGTTTGGCAAACTACTCAAAGGCTTGTATCTGATCAGTCACAACCTCCCCTCTATCACTAACATGCTTCACTACAATTTACATTCAAGTGGTGTTAAATGAAGACTTTTATCTTGGCTGCCCACCTGCCCAAGAACGTCCTTTCCCGCCACTTTCACCTCATGCTACTTGTACAGAAACACAAGGCGAGATCAAAACCCCCACGCTTGATGGCTGTATTTTAACTCGGTGTATAAAAACCCCTTATTTGTAGGCACCATTGTTAATTGATGGGCTGTGCGGGCAAAGTCGACAGGCACAATAAGGAGAGAAATATTACTACAAGGAAAACACAGGTCACTGCAAAGGATTATGCTTTATGGTCCAGAGACTGAAGCTGTGAAACATTTGTTATACTTTATGGAGAAGAGGCTAGAGTTGAGAGGTATTTATTAACATGTAGTTACAAAAAGCTAGCCCCAACAATAATTCAGAGATTGCCTGATGGGATGTGGGTTTGGGTAGGAAAGGGATTCCTAGGGCCTCATCCTGCTGAGAACCAAGCAGGTCATCATCTCTCCCCTGTACATTAGCCCACTCCTGTGGGTAATTCCTGTGTAAGCCAACAGATTGATGCTGCTGATCCCAGTGGGACCTGAATCAGGCCCTCGCACTGTACAGAAGTTCTATGCATTTGACACAGCACCAGAAATCCATCAGCATGTGGTAATTAATGATGTGTACTAATGATGTAAACAAACCAGAAAGGGTGGGTGTTTCTAGGAGAGGGGAGGTGTTAATGTGTAAATTAAGTCCTAGCCATTTATATGTTTTTTCATGGCTTTCACTGGCCCCCAGACCTATGAAGAACTGAACTTTTATATCTGCTTAAGCTAAGTGGCTCCCCAGGAAACCAAAGATAGGAAATTCAGTAAAGTCCTTGTTCTCTGTTGGAGATTTTCCTTCCTTTTGCAATATTTAGTAATTTCTCAGATCTTAGGAAATGTAATCCCTATGTGGTATGATCAGACACACTTAGTTATCAGTTGTTTTTTGCTTCTATGGTATTCACCAACTCTGGGTTTTGCAGGATACTCAGGGATTTCATTGAAAGGGACCTCTGGGTTCTATGGGTTTGTAGCCTCTGATCTTTGTTCCCATCTTTGTGATAACAAAATACCCTGGACCAGCAAAGATTTAGATGACTGCACTGCTTGGAGGTAGGGGGAAACATTATCCACCCTGCACAGATGGGGAATTGAAGCACACGCTAGATGAAGTGATTTAGCCAAAGGAAGGAAGTCTGTGACTGCTCAGTGAGGAATTGAACACAGGTTTCCTAGTCCCAGCGTGGTGTCCTCTGCCCCAGACAATCCTTTGCATGCCAAGTGCTGCGGCGCTAGCTCTGTCATTAGGCAGCAAGACCCTCAACACTAATGATTCTTTACTAACCATGTCATAAGGATGGCACAGTGCTACACTCCTGAATAAAAGCCTGCAAAGACCTCAGGAGAGGAGAAAGGCAAGAGGAAAAAGTAGAGCTGGACTTAACACACATTGATTTCAGCATGGATCAGGCCAGGATCCAGCTCTAGAAATTATCACACAATATTATTTTGAGCAAAGGTTGTTAATGAGACCACATGTGAGTTGGGGAGGACAGAGCATGTGCACCATAAAGCAAACCTAGGGTTGTATAGATGTAACATGCCTTTCAGATTATTCTCCATTAGCCAGAGAATTACTATTCTCCTCAATACCCAAATGGAGCACTGAAGTACGAAATAAAAGCCACTATCCGCCCAATCAGCGTCTGGGTCACAAAGTGTTTTGGTGTGGGTGGGTAGCTGTGAAATATTTCTATGTTTTATTGCCAAGAAGAGTTTAAAACCTCACCGGAAGCCAAAAATTGCAGTAAGGATAAACGAAACAAAGAAGAGGGTCAAAAGACCCCCAAATGAAAACTGTTAACAGCAGAATGTCGATAACTTAAATGAGAGAGGAGGCAGTGTCCAGCAACACTTTAAAGTTTTCCAGCACTTTTGAATGGGCTTTGCAGATCAGCCCATTGGCTTGTAGTAATAAATCTGGGATGAGGTTGGACATGTAGGAGGTGGAGGCAAATCTGGATATCATATAGGAGTGCTGGAA
Source organism: Cygnus olor (assembly GCF_009769625.2). NCBI lineage: Eukaryota > Metazoa > Chordata > Aves > Anseriformes > Anatidae > Cygnus > Cygnus olor. The sequence goes on from NC_049175.1 coordinate 19,756,656, forward strand.
TAATGATAGAGACTTGTAAAAGCCAGGTGCAGGGACAAGCATGCTGCTTTCTGAGGACACAGAGATCATGAGATGTGTTGACAGCTCTCTCTGGCAGTGACTTTCCTCTTGTACATCAACTGCAGCGCCCGAGCCTGGGAGCCACGCTGGTTGAATGACATACAAATATTAAGCAATAAATCAAAATGCTCATGCCTTTAGTGCGACAAATGATGTTCCAGCTTAAAAATAACAACAACAAAAAACCTACAGACAATGTATAGGTAATGAACAATTATTATTATTTTTTTTTTCTGAAACACTTGTGGTAGACTGAGGTGCTGTAGTGGCTGTACTTTGAGGGCTGTAGCAGCTGTTCTAATGTGAGAAGTGTCAGCTTGGAAATACCATATTTCATTGCAATGTCCATTTAAGTCTTAGCAGAGGCTGCTTAGCTTTCTCACTGGTATCACACATAAACTTCGCAATGGAAAAGTTTTTGGTTAGTTTCTGCCTGAAGCAAAACATATATTCCCAGTAGTACCAATATTTCAAGAAAATTTTCACAGAATTGGTCACTTAGAAAAATCACTCATAATAAGCCCAATGATTTTTGGTGTTTTCAAAACAAAAAAAAAATATGAAAGGGTTTTCATCTTGGAAAAGCTCAATTTCATTAAAAAATACCAAAAGTATGCCTTAAACGTCTTGTAATATATATTTTTTTCAATTTGTCAAAAAATTTGACACCATTTGATGAAAAATCAAGCCAAACCTGACTTTTCACAACCACCAGGAAATCTAAAGCATGCAAACTTCTAAAATCCCAATTTTCTCCCACAGTTGCTGAAGGCAGTTTGGCCCTGCAACACAAGGAATCATTTTCCTGGTGTCCACAGGCAAAATCTCCCTGGTTCCTCTCCGCTGTTTTGTTGGCTGCCTCCTTTCAGCCCAGGGCTGCACTCCCGGTGCTGAATTTTTTACATGTTGTGGGAGACAAGTCATTGAGTACTACTAGGGGGCATGAAAGGGTGCTGGATATATGAAAAAAAAACACCTCTCCAGCATTCCCTTCACCCAACAAAGCAGAATTTTCTTTACTGTTTCTTAGCAGAAAAGCCCTATGACTTAAATGGTCACAAGGAGCCCTGCAAAAGCAGCTGTTAGTTGCAGTCCTGGGGGACGCAGGAGCTGTCTTTTATACCTTATATGTTCTTGCTGAGGGTTTCACACCTGTGTATTAGATAACCAGCTTAGACATTGTCGTTCAAAGAAAGCCCCTACTTGAAACAAAAGATGTGAAGTCCCCAGAAGGTTTGTCAGGCAGCTCAGCCCACTGATGTATTCCCCTGGCTTTCTCTCTCCTTTCCTGTTCTTTGTGTGTATTTATCTGCTTTTCTCTGGCGCCCACGTGGCTGTGCAGCACTGCACATCCCTGTGGGCGAAATGAAAGGCGGTCCAGCAGGAGGAGCGAGAACTGGAGGTGACCCCCGAGGATACAGACAGCCTCCCTGCTTCTGCAGCAGAGCCACGTGGGATGATCTAATGCAGCTCCAACATGTGTAATATGCATTGTCTGTATTTTTAAGTGCGCTTTATTTAGGTCCAGGCAGCCAGAGAAGGGAAATGAGTTTTGACAAACAATAGGAAAACATAGACATCTAAAAACAGATTATTTCCCACTCCTGGGCTGTACTGTGCCACTCCGTGCTCCAGCCAAAGCTGAGGATTTTCATGTGAAGGCAAAATGATGGATGTAGCACCACCACTGCTTATGACCCACCTACTTTTCCTTTGACACATCTGTGATACGAAGGCCCTTCACTCTTCAGAAATGAACTCCAACTTATTTCCTAACACAGCGCTTGATTTTGTGGGGTATCTTTCGTGCAGATTGAATTCCCCAGTTGTTCTCAGCACTGCTACAGAACTAAATCCCACCCGTAACAGATGAAAATAATGAGGTGTGGGCAGGACTGGAGCTGGAAGAGGGAAGGAAGAGAATGGGTTAGGGGACAGACTTTCACATGGGATGAGCGAACAGATGGAGGTTCAGAGACTTGGGTAGAAACGATGGCTGTCTGGGAGACAAAGGAATGTAAAAGAGATCTGTTGTTGACCTCAACTTTCTTGAATACAATGAGGAGAAGAGACCAGGAGAAGGTACAGAGAGTAAATAAGTACTAGAGAAATAGGTCAGCAGAGAGCCTGGGGACAGGGGCTATACAAGGCCTACTAGGCTGGTGCATGACAGCAGGGGCAGATTACAGACCTGTTCTGAGATGATCTTTTTTTTTTTTTCTTTAGTCATATGATCAGCACCCTTCCTTACATAACTCACTTTTAAAGATATTTCATATGGCCCACCAACCACAGGTGACAGAGGGGCCAGTGGGGCAGGTGATCCACAATCCCATACCACACACCAAACAGAAGTGTGGTCCGGCCCTATGTCGGACCTATGCCCATGAAGGAGAGAAGCAGCATGAAGCATGCTGGCTGCTGATCCCATGCGGTTTCATGATAACTGTCAGACCAACAGTGTTTTAACTGTTGACCAAATTTGTCAACCATTTATCATTAATGAAAAAATTTCCCATGGAATGTCTCTTGATTGTCCTTTTTATTTATTTATTTATTTGGTTGATTTTTTTCTATGAGAAAAACATAGAACTAGTGTGTAAATCAGCACCTCCACCATTAATCTTTGGTCCTTCCTTAACTGCAAATCTCAGTGTGAGTTGAATTCGTGGAATTTCCAGAACTGAGATGCTCCCATGGCTTCATAAGAAAATAATTTTTTTTAGCCCTGAGAACAAAGATCCCCTGCTGAGAACCTAGTCAGCACCCTGCAAAGATGGGCTTGGCAAGGGGAGAGCATGGGTGTGGGGAGAAAGGAGCACAGGGTGTGGTAGATCTTCAGCCAAACAGCTTTGTATCTGGCAGACTCGGATGGCTTAAGTGAGACCTTTAACCTGGGTCTCTAACTCTTTCCCTGTGTGAAGAGGGAGCTGGCCCTGGAATGCTGCACTTGGCTGGCTTCTCCCATCTTCTCCTATCAGCCCTTTGAGAACTTTTATTAAGGAGATTTAGGAAACCTGAGTTTTTATAACAACACAACAAAAGGGAAGCAGTGCAGTTCTAGAGTGCAAGTACTTCTGGATAAGTCAATCCACGATTTTGTAACACAAAGAACATGAAAGACCTCTGAGAACTGGGCCTCGCTGTAATAAAGCTTTCTTTAGGAAATGTTTTGGCATGGGGTTTATCTGTTTGCTGCACTACACCATTTTGATCTGAAAGAAGTGCAGTAATTGCATTTAGTCCGCTTTTCTCTGTGGGTAATGAAGCCTCCTGCTTATTTCCAGTGCTTGAAAGCGGCCAAACAAATACGTGGGCATTTGTGTTGCAAAACAGTTCTGTGCTGTTACTAATCCCACCAAAAAGGCACAGGGAGATTTACAGAGAAATGTTTCTTGGCTGGTGCAGGCCTGCTTGTGCCTGCTTCTCATTTCTGAGTAAGTCAAAGGAGTGATCACTCACTTGCCTTTTACTCATGCCAGAGTCTACTGGTATCCAACAATCCTGCATCCCACAGGGAGCCAGGGGCCCAGTTGCCAGGCCTGTGTGGCTAATAGAGGAAAAGCCATGTGGAAGGCCCTGCTGGGGACCCAGGGAGAGGGCTACTGAGGGAAGGGGTGTCAGGGCCTGCCCTTGGGCTGGCTCTCTGTTATCTTGCTACTTGGTGAGGTCAGTGGCTCTCCTGGGTTCCTGCTCAGTAGCTCTGACACTGATTGTCTGTGTATTCAGTAGGGCTGAAATTAGAGCTATCACATGTGCTCAACAGACCTGTGTACGAGCATTAAAGGTTTCTGGAGAAGACTGGGGCTTTTTAATCCAAGAATACAGCAAACTTGGATCATCCATATCTTGAGTTTATAGTTGGGAGTCAGAATAGCTCCCTGACCTCTACAAAGGAAGGTTCAAATGGCTCTCTATGCCTTGTCCAGACACAGGACATATCTTCAGAGGTGCCATCCATGAATTCGTGGTTCATCTGGACTGGGCTAGGTCTGCCAGGCACAGGGCTGGGGTATTTGATTATTTGTTGCTATTGTTTGTCAGGTTTCAGGTCTGAAACATAAGCAGCGCAGCCTGAAACTCTGTATGTGGAAAAGCTGTTCTCATACAGTAGGCAAGTACAGGAACACTGCTGTTTTGTGTTCCTATTGCTGAGTGTGCAGTCGGGAATATCTCTCAGCGCTGAGTAGATAGCCCTTCGTCAGCAGAGGAGCAGTGCAGAGTGGGCTCTTTGGAGCTGCAGCTGTAGATCCTTGAGCAACTGCTAATTGCCACCAAAAGCAAAAGGATTAAGCCCCAGAGCAGGGACCCTCTGCAGAAAGCTGAGACAGACCCTGGGTACCAGAGGGCTGCAGGACAGTGCTGCCTGCAAAGACGAGTGGTGGACCATGGTAGAGGACAGCTGCCTCTTGGACTTTTGTACCAGGGACTGAGTTCTGGGCTCTGGTCAGTGCTACTGCAAGGAGAGGGGCTCACTGCTTTTTTCCTACAGGCAGTGGATGCTTCTGACCCTTCAACCCTATCAAAGCTCAGCGCTTGTGAAAAGGCAAGTGCTGCCTATTAAAGGCACCCGGAGTAGCTGTGTAATGAGCACAAAATGCCGCAGCGGGGGCCCATCACTGGTGGTTATTAGCTTTAAGAGGGACCTTACCCCCTCTCCCTCTTGTGTTCAGTCCCAGCCCTTGCTGCCAACAACTCCTCACATATAACGAGAGCCTTGTGCTTGCCAAGGAGATCGCACCCCCAGGGGGAGGAGGAAAACGTGTAGAGAAGGAGTAGCGAAGAGCATTATCATCATTTATACAGCAATGGGAGACTGGCAGCCAAGCGCTGTTGGCAGTAAAGCTTTCAGCTGCTCCAGGAAGATTGAGAGTGTTCTCATAATGATTCCCAGACATCTGCTTCACAGCAATTTCTCAGACTCGTTCCCTCTTTGCATTGCTTTCACCCTCTGTTTCATGCCCTCCTGCAGGGCAGGGACTAGCAGAGCGGGCAGAAGGGTGGACTCCCCAAACAAGAACGTGGGGGGGACACACCATGTCCCATGTTGTCCTCGTTTCAGTTAGGACAGAGTTAATTTTCCTCCTAGTAGCTGGTAGGGTGCTATGTTTTGTATTAGGATGAGAAGAGTGCTGATAACATGCTGCACGAGAGATCCAGTTTTTAGGAATAAAATGGCAAGATGGACGTCGTCATGTACATAGTCTCTGGGGAAACAAGGGCAGATGTTCACCCCCTGGCCTATCTCCACCCTTGGAGCTGGGACCTTAGGTGATCTATCTGTCCTCCCTGCCTGATGGTCACTTACCTTCCCTGTCGCGGGGGGCTGCCTGTCTGTCCGTCTCTTCATTTCCCATGCAGTGCAGGCAGGACAGACAGCAGAGAGGCTGCCCTGCGTTTGCAGTCCTGGGAGGGGTGGAGGAGAGCTGCTGGCTTGATTGTGAGCTGCCCGTTGGTGATGGAAGCGTTGCAGCAGTGATGCCACAGATACCCAGCTGTGACACAGCAACCCATTACCATGGAGAGCTGGGATGGGGCCGTGCAGAGCGGGGTGAGGAGGAGGTAGCCAAGCTAGGCATCACCAGGCCCACAGCCACAGCCACCTTTCACTGCTGGCCTTTTGTTTTTAAGGAACTGGGGCAAAGTTGAGAAGACTCACCCCCTCCTCCCGCACTGGGAAACAAACACAGGCATCTCTGTCCAAAAATCTGCAGCTCAGGCTCATCTCTAGCCGAGACAGGAGTGACGTGAGATTCCCCAAGCTGCAGCAGGCTGGACGCAGCAGATGGACTCCAGTTAACGAAGGCAAGGAGGAGGGGGAGGTGTAGGGCCTCCAAAACACAATGGGAAGGGCTCTGGAGGAAACTTTGTGGCTAGGACTCTGAGAGCAGATTTTTTCTTTTTTCTTTTTGGTTATTTAAATATAATTGTTTAAATGCAGCTTGTATAACAAGCAGATAACAAGCTGAGCTGGATGAGGGAATTTTGCTTTTCGTGAGCCACCTGGAAAATGACATTAATTCCCTTGTCTCTTGTTTTTCTGGGTGGGGATGCAAAGCCAGAAATTTCTCTGTGGCAAGGATACAAATGCAGGTGTGCAAACCGCCTTCCTGGTCACACACAAATGGACTGCAGTGACTTCAGTGTAGTTGTTCTGCCTTTTCACCAACACACTAAGGGCAGACTTTGGCCCAGTGTCACCTTTGCACTACAAAGTGCTAAGTGGCTGACGATGCTTTGGCAAGGACAAGAGCCCTGCCTGGGACCACCTGACATGTGGCACTATGCAACGTGGGCAGTGGGATTCTGGTCCTGCCAACGTGTATGGAGAGGATCCCAGAGCATCCTGCAGGGGAAGCTGCCTTGTAGCTGGCTCTGTGCCTCACTCACTCAGCCCCTGACTTACATCCAGCCAGCACCAGGTGGGAGGACGGTCCTGGGAATCAGCCTGAGGCCACCAGGCAATTCGGTAGACAATGGCAGCCCCCCTTTTAGGGGTAGGGAGAGGGCAGCCAGGATCAGGGGTCAGAGGGCTCTGCTGCTGTCTGATCCTACAGCCAGATGTTCTTGACTGGAGATGGCAGCAGGGTGACTGCCAAAAGCCTTCATGGGGGAGGGGATGTCATTTGGGAAATAGTCTTCCTTCCAGCTGAGATGTTTGGGCTGGCAGTCAAGAATGTCAGTTGTCCCTAAGGCTCTTTTTAGCAGCTACTGTGGCCAAGAGAGGTGTGAAGACAGAGATGTGTAGTCCTAATAGATCAGAGATCCAGTCAGCTCCAATTAGACCAATCAGATGACATCAGAGATAATGTAAAATAATGTAAGGCCTGTCACCACAACAGCTCTGTGAGAGGGGACATGCAGCATTGGCAAGGAGAATAGGCTGGAACATCGTTCAGGTGATTCTGGTCACAAGTTTTTATGGGCCAAAGCCCATGGAAACAAATTAGTGTTTCCTTTATGTTCTCTGATGTTTGGGGAATGTCATGCAAAAAATGAAATTCCCCTTCAGCCAGCCATGTCCTAATCTTAAACTGGTCCTGTTACAGTTGCTCTGCCTATATATAGACCATCTGTGAGCCTTTTAGGGAGTCTTCTGCTGTACAATAACGTATATATATGAAGATCTTGATTTATCTAGTGCAGAATCACAACCCTGTAAGCAAAGGTTTTGATTTCCTTTTCAATGAGATATGGGATATTTTTGTTATCTACAGATTTACCCGTTCCTTTTTGAATAATGCCAAATATTTTATCTCAATGTCTGCTCAGATTTAGGGAGTAGGAGTACAGACAAGACAGCACTGTAAAAGAAAGTCCATGCAATGTGGCTTCTCCTTTTCTGACAACAGCTAGCAGGCACCAGTGTTTTTGGCAAATATACCCTCCAAAGCAGGAGATAAGTGTCTGTACATATTTTATTAAAGGTTAGTCTCAGCCCTGAAACCAGAGGTTTTAATGACCCTTTAAAATAATATTGCCAGGCATTATTTACAATTGTGGATATGCTTGTTATCTATAAATTTATTCCTTTTACAATCTTGCTAATTTTATTTATTTATTCATTTATTTATTCGCTAACAGTATTATGGGAAATATGTTTTGTAGCTTGTTCACACATTTGATGGAAAAGTGTTTCCTTTGATCCATTTTGAATTTGTCCCCTTTTCATTTGTTTACTTCTGTCTTGTGGGTTAGCTTCTTATTCAAAAGCCCTTCACAAGCAGCATCTGCTCACCCCCAGGGACCTTCAGGATAAGCTGTCAGGTTCTCGTGGAATCCATCTTCTTCATGAAGTGCACTATGAATGTTATCAAATGAAGGACCAGATCGGACCTGAGTTCTACAATCCGAACAGTGCCTGCTGGCAGGGAAACAAGCTGTTCAATTGCCCTGGAAAGCTGGACATTTGAGTTAACCTGAAAGGAACTAAAACCAGTAAGTGGAAGAACTCAGAGTAGCAATAACATCACAAGGGAGGGCAGGTAGCTTTTTTTTTTTTTTTCCTGAAACATTGTACAGCTTAAATAACACCAACATAACCTAAAACACTAGTATGAAATTAATCTAGATTTGTAATATAATCAAAAAGCTGATATGAATCAGAACAACAGAGCTAAAAAGAAACTCTGACACTACTGAAAACAAGTTTCTGTTTAAATTGACATGTTTTCACAACCTCTCTGTCACTCTCTCCCTTCCTCCATCTCTACCTCCTTCCCAAAAAATCCTTTCTTTGAATAAACCAGAAATTCATCTGCTTAAAGGTTTCCAGCCAGTTCAAGATACTCTCTAGAGAAGGAAAACCTTCTTATGATGGCTATCTTCATTTACAAACAAGAGCTGGGTGGCCTGTCTGCATGTATATCTACTTTTCCCAGCTCCTGAAATGGGGCAAAATTCCCTGATTTGAACAGAGTTCAGGGGTCATTTCTGTCCTGGGCAACACTGAGAGCATGGGTGTGATTACTGAGGTATGAAATAACATTGAGATCATGGCACATGGTCATTCAGGCTGTTGAAAGTCCGCCTTGAGTAGGTTTGACAATCCCTTTGTCCCTGTTGGCATGAGACAAAGGTGTTCCCCACTCTCAAAATCCTTGTATTGGTTTAATTTCTGCTACCTGCACTCCCATTCCACTGCCACCGCAGATTGTACTATCTCCTGTAGGTGTTAATCACAGTCCAAGCAAATTACTCAAGGCCTGGTCTCTATCATACTCTTCTGGTGGTGTTGAAAAGTGTTGTTGAACCCCAGATTATGATCCTCCCCTCCCTGTTCCTCCCATTGCCATCTTGGACAAAGTGCTGCATTGGGATCTGCTGCTAAAAAGCTGCCAGCAATTCATCGGAGAGAGGGGATCATGACCAGTGGAATAGCCTCCTTCTCTATTCCTCTGGGAGGGCTCTTGGCTACATTGCCCAAACTAAAGATACCTCACTTGTGTGACAATCACAGGAAGCTCCAAAAAACATCTTAACAGATTACATGAGGCTGATCCAGCCAGCACCACCCGTTTCTTTTCCCTACAGGACAGCCAGGTGGAAAGCAGGCAGGCCCAAACGCACAGGGAACTGAGGTCAGCTCCTTGGGCCCCACCCTGGTGGGCAGAGCAAAGCCTCAGAGCTGTGACTGGCCTGCAAAGAGGTGGCCGGGAGATGGACAGCCCTGAAATGAAAATGGGCTCCCATAAAGGAAGCTGGCAGTACCTTCACTTGCTCCATCTCCCTGCCCCTAGGCAGAGCAAGGTAATCATCAGTAAAGTCATTTTTGACAAATGTCCCTCTAATCTCTTGAATCCATTTGGCAAAGGAGATCCTGCAATGACCCCAGACAAATCTTTTCTGTTGTGTCAAAAAACATGGCCTAGAAAGGTTTTCCTGATACCTCCTCTAACAGCCCTACGCTGCATGCTAAGCACATTACTAGCCTACAGTTTCCAGCTGCCAGTGGGTTCTCAATGACCCAAGAGGTGCTGACAGAGGGGCACAAAGAGGCCAGACAAGGGACCATCATCAGAAATGCTCATTACTGACGCCACTGCAAGCGGGTTTGCTCATTGTTGTTGTTTCTGGCACAGAACAGCAGGGCAGACGGGGGCCACATAATGCCCCTGAGCATTGGGAGATTTCTTGCCGATACCAGTGGGAGAGGTATGGGGATCAGGAGTCAGACACAAGCCTTTGTCTCTTACCTGCCCCAGCGGGTCAAGTTTCCTTCCACTTTATAAGTATTTATTGTTTCGGATGAAGGATGGTAGGGAGTCACAGGGGAGGGGGAACAGTGAGATAATAAAGGATAATATTGCTTCCAAAAGCGTGTCTGCTTTTTTCCGACAGTATTAGCTACTCTAATAAAAGATGTTATCTCTCCCTACAAACCTTGACTGGCCTATATCCTTTCATCACAGCCTCAACAATGTTACTACTGCAGTAAAAATATTTGCAGGCTGTACGTGCAGACAAGTGAGCCTCTGGTTCTTTAGTGATGGGTTGCATCAGCAACTGGAAGGGAAACCTTCATGGGAACTGCTCCTCCACAGTGCTTTTGGGCAGCCCTGTTCCTGAGGAAAACACAGCCAGTCTGCCATGCTCTGGATTAAGAAAGCAATAATGATTTGATGATTTTTGTTTGGTGGTTGGTTGTTGTTGCAACTCTTGCATTGGTGTAAGAAAGGAAGAAGGAGCTGGGAGGCAAAGGGGAACTGGTCTGTTACTTTTGATATTATTCCCAGCTTCCACCAACATGGTCTGCTCATGGAGCCAGAGCCAAGCAAATGTCTAAGTATGTGAGCTGACAGGGCAGGAATGAATCAGGCTTGCCAAAGTGTACAGGAATCCCTTGGGAAAGGGTGGTGATCAGCAGGACTGCTCCTCCCCTCATTTAGAAGTGGTAATGAAATGTTTACAGGTATAGCAGATGAAGGTGGGTTTCTTCCTACAGACTTGTAGCAGTACAGCCATGGAGTTTGAGAGACCTCTGAGCAGCCTTGGTACATTAGCCATGGTGGGGATGTATTGCATGGGTTAAGGGGCAAACAGGAAATTCAGGCCTGAGATTAGAGCTATTCCAAACAACCTCTTGAGTTTGATGGAAACAGCTCCTCTGTGCTTTCTACTGACACCAGATCTCTTTCTCCCCTAAATAGCTTGAAGTCTGAGGAGGGCTTTGGCTAGAATTTTCCCATCTATCAGCCATGTTTGTATTCATATTCCTCAGAAAAAAGGAAGCAATGAGGAAGTAAAAGCAGCACAAACTTAATCTGAAGTAGATGCTGACTGGATCAAAGGTTCAGATCTAACCAGCTGCAGTCATGATTTCCTGAAAAATATTCTGCTAGGTCAAGCACTGCCAGTGGCAGTACCGTAGAGTTTTGGCTAAAAAAATATGAACTGAGAAGGTTTCAAAATGTTTGGCTTTTGTTTTTCAAGGGAATAAGTTTTCATTCCCCATTCTAAAGCAAACTTGGGACAACAGAGACTGGTGTTTCATTTCTTTAAAGAGAGAAAAGTGCCAAATAATTAAATGAATCATTTTTTTCTGGGCAGAGAAAGTGCAGCTTGACTGGGGGTCAGCAAATTTCTGAAAAAATACATATTTTTTCATTTTGAGATGACCACAGCTTTTTTTTTTTTTTTTTTTTTTTTTGGCAGCCATAAGTCAGTTGTTCACAAAGTTCCTCTTCCCCTTTCTTTGCCTTCAGTTCCCAGCACCATTCCAATAGGAAGAGAAAATCTCACTCCAAGAAAAGATGAGAAACAGTTAATGTGCTCTCACCATCCTGGGTGCTTGGAGACAAAGATGCATCAGGTCTGAACAGGGAGTGTGAGACCCAGATATCGACTTTGGAGGACAGAATCCTTTCCCACAAGACCATGGCAAGAAGAGTTAAAGTCTTTATGCAGCTGCTACTGCTCTGACTTAATAGATCTCCTTACACAGACCACTTGACTCAAGATTTGTTTCCCGGCAGGAATGTTTCACCCCTTGGATATAAGGCCATTGACCAATCTTTCCCAGTCAGGAAGCTCCAGTCATCTGTTTGCAGCTATCTAATGATAAAAAGGAAGGGCACATCTTAATTAGAACATTTGAACTCGATTTGAACTCCACAAAGACTGGTGCGGTTTAAGACGCCAGCTCAGGTGCTGTTCAGTTCAGACAGCAAATGCCAAAAGGAAGTTAGAGAGAGGGGAAAAGGAGAGAAAGATCCTAATAAGGACTGTGTAGACAGGAGTTTGACTCCACTTAAGGCACCCTAGTGGGCCATCACAGTTTTGGGTGACTTATCTCTTCCTGACACATGCTGGAAGCTGTTCATGTGCTAGGTTTTATTTTTAAAATGGAATCATCCTTAAAAATTACATAGATTTAAGTGATTGGCGGGGGCCTGCAAGAGGGGTGGAAGATGGGAAACAGTTTATGAATGGGTCTGAGCACTGGGTTGTTCCAAAATTCAGAACAGAATGTTCCTGCAAATCCTTCCCAAAGCATAGTTACAGAGTTACACTCTCATAGCGAAGGCTTGCCGGAGTCCCTGAGCTCTGCCAGTAGCTTTCTGAAACCCTTTGCTGCTGTCAGGCTTTGAAGCGGGAGGATTGATCACAGCAAGCCAGAGCGTACTGACATAAATGGACTTCAGATTTAGCTAATCAGACTGCTCTCCCAGCACTATGCTGATTTACACCCAGCAGACAATTACAAAGCTTACAAGACAATTACAAATAATAGCAGTCAGGAGACCTGACAGTGGTGTTCAGTCTTAAACTTTGGTTTGCTTAAAGGCTGGTGGAAGTGAATGGAGCAACTACAGAGCAAAAGCAGTGTCAGCACAAGGAAACTCAGGCCCAGAGTTATGCATTAGTCCTCATTTTGAGAAGTACCATTGGGACTGAGTCATTGCCCTCCACAGTACTGCAGCTTGAACAGAAAATTCCACCTACTTTCACAGGTCTGTCTGTAACAGCCTATTAAGCTATTTCATTTGGACCCAGAAGGCGAACCTGTTCCACATGCTTGACAGTGGATCACAGTATGGTTTTCCACATAAGGAATGTATTATTTCAGAGATGCAATTACCAAATAAAGGGCTTCCTAATGAAGTGTCCCTTCTCTGTACCATATTGCACTGGAATCTCAATGCAATATTTAAAGGGAATTTAAGCAGGGACCTCCCTTCTCCTCTATTCTACAGAAACAGTCTATGGTTTCCACAGAGTCTCTCCCAATTTATACTGCTTGAAATGGGAAGGGAATCAGGCCCACAGAACTCATTTTAAAGGCATCTTTATCAGTATCAGCATGTAAGATAACCTGTGCACACCTCCCTGACTTATTCCCACCAGTCTGGAAGAGCACGTCTGGGCTCCCCTGGTGGCAATGGAAATTCATTCTGTTTAATGAGTGGAAACCCCATGAAAACCATCTCTGTAATTTTATTCAACAAATGAAACTAGCTCAACAAGGAAACCAGCTTGAGGTTTCTGTATGTGTCTGGATTATTGACTGCCAAACCTGCATCGTTTTACTGAACCGCATCTGCTGCACGCAAGGCCTGCCTTCCTGATGGTGTGACTACAAAACCTAAGGCTCCATCTTCTGATGTAAAGGTTCTGAGCTTGCCTGTGGATTGCTTTCTCAGGATTGCTTAGGTAAGGCCACCTCACAGCCTCGATCAGTGAAATGACCAATGTTTTTGAACCAAACCAATCATTAGTGGAGCAGACCTGCTGGAGCCAGGAGGTCTCTGGTTTGTTGTTTTTTTTCTCTTTTTCTTTTTTTTTTTCTTTTTTTTTTTTTTTTTCCATCAGAGAAAATTTACTATGACCTACTGCTTGAAGTCTGAAGAGCAGCAGTGATAACTTATACTGACATGGTGACAATCCCTTGCAGCCACATCTGCCCTCCCTATGTGAGCAGGCTCACCTGCTCCTTTCCTCGAGCTCTGGGCTTCAGATTGGTGTTGAAGACAAGACACTGCCTTCTGCCTAACTCCACAAGGTCTTCAGAACATGCAATAGCCTTTAGCCATGTAGGCTTTTGTTGTTGTTGTTTAAAAAAGTTTATCAAGAACAGCTAGGATGAAACTAAGTGCTGCCGAAGTCCATGATTAAACTGCAAGTGACTTAACAGGGACAAGGTTGAGGCCTGCAGGCCTCATCTGCAGTACCAGTAATGAATACCAGGCACCGACTTTGATGTCACTTTGTGTGCTGATGATATAGAATCCAAAAAGAGTAGTCACTACTAAGAAAAAAAATTCAAATACCTGGGTGAAGTTGTGATCATTAATCAAAGGCTTTTTTACATCCACATCAGAATGGAGATATACTGGATCCATGAACGAATCTGATATTTGAAGTTAATTAATTACATCTCCCTATAAATTTCAGTGGATCCAGGACTTGTGCCAATATCCTGGGGAATGAGGGAGTACGACTGCATTGCTTTCTTTCCCTTTTGTTGAAAGAAAACAACAGATTTTTAAATTAGATGTCACATATTTATTAGATGTATTGTGTAGTTTCCTTTTCTCCCTCTCCCTCTTATTAACTACCTCTCCCAGAAGTTTAAAATTTCATCCAAGACACAAATATCCTGAAAGCAATAAGTAAGTTATAATGAAGAAATTAAATACCTGAGAGCTGTGGGACAAATTACTCTTTTGTTATGCTGGGGCAATCCCAGTAAGGCAGGGGGCAGAACTTGGCCATCTATCTGAAATCAAGTAGTTGAATCTACGGTATTAGAAGTTGGCTCAGCATGAACATGTTTCTTAAAGCAATTATAGATATGCCAAAGGAAATGTCCAAGGCTAGCCAAGATAATCAGCAAAGTTCCTTGAGCCAACATCCCATATTCTTCTAAGATAAACTTAAACAACATTTCTATTTATTGTTTCCCGAGTCTCTTGATAGCCCCTATCAAAAGGCAAGAAGAATTAGAGGAAAGGACTACAAAACAACTATGTAACAGTTGCAAAGGCAGCATTTTGAAACTGGATTCTCCAGTACAGTCTGTACCAGCCTGAAGAAGAAATATTTTGAAATAAATCAGAGAAACCACATTTACCAGGACGGCATCAACTGGCTTTGTGCACTGGGACAGAACCTTTTTGAAGATTTCCTCCATGAAACTGCAAAGGCCAAGTGAAGAGTGGGAACAGTCACTTTTTCAGTGCCATTGTGCACAGAAAGTTGAACATAACAGATGCTTCTGCTGAACAGCAATCGATGATTCTGGCTCCACTGGAGCTGCATGACAGATACAGGAAAAGAGCAGAGAAGGACTTGTCTGATAAGAAGTTTAAGGAGGGAGATAGGAGTGTGTCCTGCAGGAGTACACATTTATTTTTTCTGCACATCTGCGCTAATCCCCTGCTGTAAATGAAGAATATTTTAAAACTGGAGACAGAGTACATTTCAACCAGGAAACACAGAAGGACAGATCTGCCAACATGTGTGACTACGCTAGTATAAAAAGAGGCACAAAATAGATTCCCCCCCTGGTTTCTAAAAGAAAGCTGCCTCACTAGAAAATTGTAGGCAATGATGTTTGTGGCATGAACCCAGCTGTACCAGTGCTGCTGTTTTCCAGATGGGCCATTAAATCACCCACAGTTATTAAAATACCATGGCAACTTCTGCAAGTGCAGAAATGCTCGGCATAGCACTGTGGCTGAACTCCAGCTCAAGGTGCTTCATCTTCCCTGCTCCTTCACTCTCCCATGCTCAGCAGCACCACACTTCTGCAGCACTGCTGGGGCTGCAGCTCAGGCACCAGCAGTGCCCAGGACCCTATGGGCCCTAAAAAGCCAAGCTTTGAGAACCAGTGTATACTGCATCACAACAGTTTCACTGTATGTTGGCTACAGCTACACCATTTTGCTGTGAAGGCATGAATAACTGGTATCTGAGTTAACACTTTGATGCCATGCCCTATAGGAGCATCTATAAGTGTTTGTACAAAACATCTATAAATGTCTGAATTTCCTCATTTCAGAGTCAACAGACCTTGTTCTTCAGCCCTGGCAACAACCCTGCTTGCTTATAAATGCTTAATTCCCATACCCAGCCTTCCAACCAGCTACAGATTGGTGCCTCTGGCTGGTGCTGCTGATGGCAGACCCAAGGGAAGGGACCAGCTGAATCTGCCTGCTAGAGAGCACCAGCACTGCCTCAAGCTCTCCTGGGGATACTGCAATCCTGCAGGAGTTCCAAGAACATGATGGATGTTTCCTTTGCCTCCCTAATTCTTCATTCCCAGTTCTTTCAGTCTCCGCAATGGTGTTCACACTGGGGTTATGGTGCAATAATGAAGCTTTACCACAAAACCTCCAAAAACAATTTTATATCCATAAAAATATCCATAGAGGAATTCGGAGTTGTAGCACCAGAAGCAAAATGTTGATTCACTGACAACCCAGTTAATGGCCAAGCAGCAACAAAACCAGGACTTATGTCCTCTGCACATTGGCTCCAGTCAAAGGAAACGTTATCATCTTTAGACTTGATTTCCTCATCAGTCCTGTGACCCATTATTCCCTAAGCATCTGCCAAACCACTAACTTGGAGATGAACAACCAAAGGTTTCACTTTTTTTTTTTTTTGTCTAAAGGTAGCCTTTGTCCACCACAGAGGATGGGTGTGCTGCACAGATCCACTGCAGCAACCCCGTTAATCCCAAACAGATGTGAGTATTATCAACCATCTGCTTGCTTATCAAGCACTGTTTGTTGATTCAACATGTGATATAGAAAGCCCAAACTAAGATGCTACAAAGAGTATTTTGTAAAAAATGATTACAAAGACCATGTGCAGCCCCTGGGGTCCCTCGCAGCAGCCACAGTTCAGGTGCTCCTCACAGACATCAACCTCTCCTTGTTGCTGGAGTAGAAACATTTTACTTCCATGGCCTGCACATTGCAGTCTCCAAGTGATAGTGCGACAAGCTAATTGATGTCTCTAAGGCATTTTATTTCTTTATTGAATAGTGAATTATAAAATAAAATAAACTGTCCCACAATATGTTTTCCTCTCTCCAAATTAAATAACTCAGAAAATAGCACTCCTTGATCAGACCACACACACAAAACACTTAGCATTTTGGTTTTGTCTTGCATGTCAAGTGTATTTGTCCAATATAAGTACTGGAAGCCTAACAGCAGCTTCTTGGTCATACGGCAGCAGGTTTATAAAAGGTATGGCTCAGCCCATGCTGCAGCTTGTCATTCTTGAACAGCTACAGCTTTCCATGACAATATTAGTGATGTTTTTTCCTCATTAAAATCTACATGCTGCCTTTGATTATGAACCCTTTGTCCAAAGGAATAAAAGGAATAATGACACAGAAATGCCCTACATATTTCTAGACAACAGTGAGATGGGGTAGCAAGATTTCTGCTGGAAAGCCAGGAAAGTTTGGAGGATGAAGTGTTTCAAGAGGGATTTTTGCTTGTGAGGACTTTAATGGTGTGGCAGAGAGGAAAGAAGGACACAAGCTTTCAGGCTGGCTCTTGTGCCCTCATCTAGGTGGCTGTGCTGCAAGGCCACAGACACAGCTGTGCAGCCAGGCCAGGTCTGGCCCTGGCACAGGCCTCAGGTGGCCTCCATTTTGCCCTGCTCCTTCTCGTTGCAGACCAGAGGGAAAGGACCAGACTGGGTGTCCATGCGCTCCCCTAGGGGAGGTCTTTGAGCCGGGGAAGGTGTCAGGATCCCCTTGGTAACAACAACTGGCACAGTAACATCTGGGCCTGTCATATGCACAAGTGCCCATCATTTACAGATTTCACAAAGGGAACTCAAATGAAACACGAAAGCCATCCCCTGGGTGTCTGGGCCATGCCGGGCCTTGAAGGCGTCGCCCAGCAAATACTCCAGTGAGATCCTGCAAGTTATCAGTGGAAGAAATCCCACCTTTCACTGCAGCCCTCTGACCAAAATAGACCATGCTGGGCCCAAGGGCAGGCAATAAAATACATGGGTTTATTTTTTTAAAACAGCGCTAGAATGAACTTTTACTTTAAATAAAACAAACAATTGCTAATGGTCCTTTCCCACCTTCAATTCCTTTGGCCTTTTTTCTCCCCTTTCCTCCTTGGTCCTAGACATTTTACAAACACTTGTAAATAACCATACCCAGGCCAAACAGAGAGTCATTCTTCATCCTAAACAGGACGTCAGGGATAGTGAAAAAACAATGTTTGGGCTGGAATGCATTGTATGAAGGTAGAGGGAATATAGGACTGTTTCTGTGTCTGGAAACAGATGATGAGTGTTTGTTTTTAACACAGTATGTTGGAGAACAGATTAGATAATAAAATCCTAAACAGAAGACCTTATGCTCCACCAAATCTGAAATAAACTTGGAAGAGATGTCTCAGTGAACTCCATTTCCTTTTGGGCCCTCACAGTACTAGGGGGGTCAGAGCTGTGGAGATGGATCATTTCACATCATTTGCTCAGTCAGTCACCAGGCAAGGATAAACAACCCCTGGACTGTGTGGCCTGATGTGATCAGGAGTAGTAGATCTGGTATTCAGGTCTTTCGGGAGGAGTTAATATGCCCTTGCTGCAGCTGTGCCTGCTCTTATCAGCCATTGATTTCTAATAGGGTATGTGCAATCATCAGCCTGCCCTTGCAGGAAATACATGCAGAAAGGCAAGACTTTTTGAGTTATAAGAGATTTAGGAATCTCATTTCCAGGTGTGACTTAAGATCTTTTGTTTCAGTGAAAGCAAACTCATATTAAAAGTTGATAAGCTCTGTTTTCTTAAGTACATTACACATTGCATTAAATGGGAATCATCAGAGCTGCATTAACATTTGTGCATTTTCCAGAAAAGCAAGACACACTGAAAAAATTAGCATGGATCAACTGGAACATCATGATCACCTTGAAGCATTTAAAAAGCTGTGCTGAATTCATCCAATATAGGTCATTTGATTAACTGACAACACACAGTTTTGAAACAAAGCAATGAAAAATCAAGGCAGTCCAGCAGTATAGCTCATTGTTTTCAAAGTTATGTTTGCTTGTTAGTTTTGGATGAAAAAATAGAAGAAAGCTAATCTTTATTCCTCATTCATTAGTGGGGTTAGGTCCTGAAACTCTATTTAATAACAAATATAGTAAATCCATTGTTTTCAGACTGAGATAGATGAATTGATCCTCTGCTAAGTAGAGTTAGTTGAAATATTTGAGCAGAGCATCCCTCCACCCCCACACTTTCTGTTATCAAAAATGGGTCTGTTTCAACATTACAAACATCCATTTCCATTGAAATGGATCATTTCCAGTGGAATTTTCCGCAGAAGACACAAAACAAAGTGCAGAAGGCTCACAACATTTTGTTAGGACTTGACATTATGGCTGGTGTCTGCATTGTACTGTAGGAGCCTTGCAGGGATGTGCTGCGCAACTATGCCTGGCAGCCTTTCGCGTGGCCCAGATAGTCCTCCAGGACAAGGGGTGGCAAGAGGCATCCACAAGACACCACGAGCCATGGGGCACTGCAAGCACTTGTGGGAAAAGGATATGCCAAGAATAAGGTCAAACTTAAAACTGAAGGCAGCTTTTCAACATTTTTAAACCCATGATTTTCTTTAAAAAATAAACTCAGTTAAGTTTATTTCATCTGCTTGTCCCAGTTTGTTTGTTTGTCCTTAGTGCTGAAATTACATTTTTCTCATGAGAAGGACATTATATTTTTCTGTCCCTTTAATGTCAATCATTCCACTGCCCCCAGATTTCATTGAAACACTATAGGCATAATCCTAAACAGTTTTCAAGGCTGCTTTTCATAAAAATCTTTGTTTCTTTTATAGCTTCCTTATGTTTTCTATGCATCTGCCTAATTGCTACCTGCATCACACTACTGTGTAGCAAATCAAAGTGATCCAGTGCGGTAGATATAATCTGAAGTCACCACCTCAAACAAACAAACAAACAAACGTGAGGAGTAGGAGAAAGTTTAGACATCAAATGATGGCCATTTTCTGATTTTCAAACCTTTCTGTGAGAGCTTTGCACCAGAAAATATCTAGTCACTTTGACAATCTTAGCTTAAGCTGTTTAGATTCACATGCTTAGATTCACATGGCCATATTCCATCTAACTCCCTGGGTTTTATTGCTTTTCCTACCAGCTTTCTCTTATTAAAACCTTGCAATTGTCCTTTATTCAGCAAATAATTGCTATTTCCTGCTGAATCTTTCAGTTATTTGTTGAAGCTGACTGTTGAAATTGACTATAAAAGCTCTAATCTAGTTCTTGCCTACTACCATTTCTGGAAAGGGGTGATGAGTTGATGGGAGCAGTAGTTCTCAACGACCCAGAAATTGTGTACCACTGACCATAGGGAGGAGATAGCCAGTGGCCTGTGACAGCAACTGAAGCTAAACAAAGAGTGGTGCATGTGGCTACACTGTTCATGGAATCACCCTTTTCTACATTGAAACACAGTAGACTGCCTCAATGCAGGCATATGATTCACCTCCACTGATATTTTGTATTGAGTCAAAGGTGGAAAGGGAGGGAGCAGAGGTTAGGTAGGGCCCTTGACTTAGCATCTTGAATTCCTTAATGGAAATGAAGGGGGTAGGGAATAAGGATTTCCAAAGAGGAACACAATTCTGTTATTTTTGGCGTTCTCAGAAATTTCCACAAAGTGAACAACTTTCAGCTGAGTAAGCGTCAGGAGCTCAGATAGGAGGCCCAGGTCCACATCAGACTTCTCAAAACGTTCACTTCTCAGGTTATTAAGTTTGGTCTTTGCCCTCTTGAGACCTGTGAAATGAATCAATGTCTCCTGCTAACTACCAAGGGATTTGCTGTCTTCATGCCTCATTGAGACATCAAAAACTAACCAGTGAGGTGAGAGTTTCTCAGTCATGGATTGCACAATATTCCAAACACTAATGCTCTATGTACAGAAATAATATCCTGAAGGCAGATCTCTTCACACTGTTGTTGATACATTTTCTAGCCGCTATTGCTCTTTAATACCCCAGTTTATACCTAAAGGGCACATATGTAAATGCTGTCTTGCCTGCAAAATGTTGTATGGAGGTAAGCAGCTGCATTTTGGCAGGAACTATGTGGAAATGTCAAACTCCGTGGCTGGTACAGATAGTGTACAGACTGAGTCATCTGAAAAATGCCAGCATTGTACACAACAATAGATTATTGCCATTGGTGTAACTGCGGGAGAATGTGGTTGAAAATAAAGCCCCAGATCTTCCCTGGGTATTTTTTTTTCCTTAGGTGAAAAGTTTCTTAGTCCTCATAAGCATTAGAACTGTGCTGAAAAAATCTAGTTAGTGTTGATATCTCCTTTGCAAACCTACTGATGATGAAGCTCTGTCAGCAATTTCTCTTTGTGCCACTTGTGAATCTGAAATATATTGGCAACACCATTCGTCTCTGAAAAAAGAAAAAAAAACAACAACAACCAAAAAAAAAACCAAAACCCTACACAGGCTGCATAAGCCAAAGTTACCTTCTAATATTCATACCAACTTGCTAGAAGAAGTTATGAGAAGTAATTAAATCTGCAATTAATGATAGAATTATGAATACTGGTGTCTGGAAACAGACCAGAGGTTAACTGGGAATTTCCTCCTCCACATTAAGAGTTTCAAGTTTAGGAACAGTAATCCACTTGGTTTACTCCTTTTCATAAGCTTAGCAGAGCTGGGTGACCTTTCAGAGTGGGGTGATGGACTATGCACAATTAAACCACAGGACTATTTCCTTTAACTTTAAAAACTATCGGAAAGTACTCCATGTGGATTGGTTTTCCATGGCAATTCTGCAGTGCTCCCTCATCGGTGTGTGTTGAACAGATATATTTTCTTCAGGAAACTTGTTGGCATGAATATCTGGCCCATGATAACTCCACAAGCTATATCTAGAAGCCTTTTAGGGTTGTTAGCAGCCCATAATTTCAGTCTCATATCTCATCCTTATCACTTATTACTTCCTTCAGAACAGAAGCTTGATTTTGGACTTGGACTTATTTCAGACTTATTTCAGAACAGCCCTGTTCCCACAGTGCAGGAAGTATCTCACAACACCACCAGAATCTCAGGGCACACGCCACTGAGCTAACCTCCTAATTAACGGCCCTCTGCCACTTTGATCAGTGGCTCCACCATGAGTTTAATGCAGATATCCATCATCGCGTTTCTGCAGCTACACAAATGGCTCCATCTATTCCATGAAGGTGCTTGCCACATGGTTCACAGTGAGTTCAGATGGAGAGGCTCCAAACACTTGTCTGGCTGCTTTCAGGTACGCTTGCATGTCCAGTTGAAATGAGGCAACTAAGTGCATGTGTTGACATTTTAATTCATGAGCATCTGAACTCAAACAAAGTTACATATATACATACAATATATAAATACGGTCTATAAATGCAGCATTACTCTGGAACAGTAAGTATTACAGGTTTCTGTCTTAAGTGTCAGCAAGTGGACATTAGTAATGAAGATATGGACTTCACGCTAGTTTATCTTTCATAATTTTCACCTATCAGCTACAAAGAAGCTGAGGAAAGGAAGGGGGAGGTTAAGCTGCTTTTTGCTTACATTGTCACGGCAAATCTAATTTTTTTCTGTTAATTTCCAGAAAATTATCTACACCTTTCCTATCATTTCCCTTTATACACTACAGTGTCTGAAAAGCACTGGATCAGACTTGTGAAGCTGAAGTATATCAGTGTGACTGATCCTCAGTGGGATTCACCAGCTTAATAGATTGCATGGCAGCAATTATTCTGCAATTTATGACAGTGCCTAATCTAAATCTATGGGCAAGACAGCAGGAGAAATTCCCAGCCACAATCAAGGCTGAAAATCATGTTCATCTGCCAATGACTAAGGAACAAAAAAGCTTTAGACAGTGCTGATCCTTTGCTGGAAATATGTGGTGAACTACACAGTGTGTAATGGAGTGAGAGCTTTATCTGAATAAGCCCACAGGTAGGACAGGTTTATGTCACTAAAACTTCTGCAGAAGTGGAAAAGATATGTATATATATATATAAACCTATGCAAAAGTATTTTGGTTGGTTGGTAAACAAAGAAAAGAAAGAGAGAGGACCTGGAAAGAGAGAGGACCTGTCCTGAGCTGCTGATGCAGACAGAAAAATGACTGCAGACCTCAAACAGGCTGTGTGAAATGTCCCACTTCCCTCTTGGTGTAAAGGACAGACTTAGTTTCCAGTCCCAGAGAGGAACAGGGATTGGAGATCCAGCTTTCCCATCAACAATTCTTGTCCGCTCACCTAGCTGCTCCCCTACACCGTGAAGTGCCGAGCCCTCCTGTGCAGTGAACAGGCAGTGCTCACAGTGAACCCCGGGCTGGCAGCTCCATTAGTAGCCTACAAATACCATAATGCTGTTATGATATGAGACATTTTGTGGCGGATGCCAAAGTCTACTGGCTTACCCTTTGCTGTACCGAGGATAAGGAAAGCTAATATTTCACTCAACCATCAAAAACAAGAATTGACCTTGATAAGTAGATGAGTGGAATTTTTCAGGTTTGAGGTAGTAATAGGCCACTGACTCCATGATCACTGGTGGCATTGGGAGGTTTAAATAATCAATCTTCATAAGGCTCCTAATCTTTGCCTGACAAGCCCTATATACAGTGTGTGGAATATTAATATTGCATTCAGTTCTGGACAGCTCAGTAACAGTAGTGAGAATAAATTGGAAGGAACTCCGTGCAGCACAGCAAAATGATGGATTAGCTAGAGAGACTGATTTATGTAGGGTTATATCAAAAAGAATTATGTGTTCTATTTTGGCCAAAATGTGGGAGAGAAAGGATATCTGCAGAGTGGCAAGATTGGCATCTCTATGTGTCTGAAGGGGAGACTACAGGAGAAAAAAGAAATTATTCAGAGCTCTCTCAGAATGCCTATTTTGATTCATTAGGAAGAATTTAGTAACTGACAGTTAAAGCAGAATATGTCCCAGGGTCTTCTGAATGTCTTGTTGAGGACTTAACATCACAGCAGGAAGAGAAGAGAATATAAGAACCAGTAAGGAGGTTCTAGAAGAAAAAAAAAAAAAAAGAAAAAGAAAAAAGAAAAAAAAAAAAAAGAGCAATTCAGAAAAAACAACAGCAACAACAATAAAAAAAAAAACTACAGGTCATTTCCCAGACACTGACACAGAGAGAGACAGCAAGCTTGGCCAGGGCTGGGATGCATGCTCCTTGGGTGTCCTGCCTCCAGGTCAAACCATGCTATCATACAAGCCTGAACCAAAGACCCAGTCTCTAGAGGACAGCAAAACCCCAAATCTTAGGCATCCAGCTCTGGCTTATGTCTAGTTTAAGGTGACTGTTCTGTATATTTTAAAGGGAAGAGAAGTGGTATGTCCGAGATAGGGACTTCTGTGTTCTGTTGATCCCTCCTTCCTGTAAATGAACAGAACGTGCAGTGCAGCTGTCAAAACCCCCAATTTACTACATAGGGAGTAACGGGGAGGGAGCGTGCATTTCTCTTTGGCAAACATGCTATCTGAAACATGTGTGCAGAGTAGCACTCACCAAGGGTCTGTGCTGTGTGCCAGGAGGGAGGGCTCTCTTCATCAGGACAGCAAGTCCCTCTGGAAGGGGAAGAGTGGAATAATGTACAAACAAGAGATCAAACAGACCCCTTGCTCAGAAGGTGAAATTTCAGTCACTTTACTCCAGAAGGAGGATTGGGATACCCATGACCTCTGCACAGCCACTTCCTTTCCTTGCAAGGAAACTGCATGCTCTGAGGTGGCTGTCTGAGCCAGAACATTGCTTTCCCAGGTGCGGGTTGTGGTGCACCTCGCTGCTGATGTCTGCATGCAGCTCTCTTAACAGGTACAGCTATGTACGCAGTGAAGCCACGCTGTGCAGATAGATGCTGTCTAATCTTTTCAAATGGTCCTTTCTCCTTTTGGAGGAGATTTTAAACCAAGAAACAGGACTTTTAAGAGCAAGCATTTAACAAAGAATCTGCCACAGACATTTCTGTTCACGTTCTCAAGTATTAAGGTTAACTCTATGTTTTCGCCTTCATTGTACCATCAACATTAGAGAGAGAAATTGTATTAAATTGTATTTTAAACCGCTGAGATGATGCAGCCTGAATCCTGGCAGGTGTAAGACCTCGCTGTGCCAGAGTGATACTCTGTGGCATAGAGTGCTCAGCATAGTAGGAGGAAGAGGACCAAAGCTTTTCACATCTCCCTCCCTGAGACATTGACTATTGGTATTGCTCTTGCCTTATCAAAATCTGCTTGTCTTTTTACTAAAGGGACTGGTAGTAACTCAGCTTCCTCCCCATGCCCTTCACACACCAGAGCATGCCGTTCTGGCCAGTTACCTCCCAAATGCTCCCTGACATATCCCCAAAGCAGTGCTGTGATCTCCTGCCACTGTAAGATCACAGCGATCAGCAAATACTGCTGATGAAAGCAGTCCATGGCCCACACACATTCCTCTTCAGTGACAGTCAGCTCAGCTGACCAGGCACATACTGTACCGAGGAGACCTGACATTGATCCTGACACAATCAAGCTCTTTTCCCACTCACAACACCAAAACGTGAAAAAGAAGCACTTTGAAACCCTGGTAGAAAGAAACCTATTGTGTGGGATATTTCACCCAGAGAAACTCTTCTTATTCACTAGCTAATGAAGTTCTCCAGTGTAAAGCTTGAGGAGTCCTCACTGGATTTATTTGATTTAACAATCAACATTCAGAAAAATTGTGTTTAAGTGCCAGACCACCGTACCCTTGCCGTGACAATGGTTAATATCACTTTCTCATTAGCTCATGGAGCTGAATCCACGGAGCTAACGTTGGACTTAGGAAAGAGATCGTCAACATGTTCATGGGACACACTTAACGATTAGGACCACAAAAGCCAGAATATGTAGTGAGCAGTCTCTTGCTGTGGGGTGCAACACAATGGCAGTTTATTTCTCAGCCATCAAGTATTTTTTTCCACTTGTACCTCAAAGAGAAAAAATAAAAGGAAGAGAGATTGTCATGTAATTTCTTCCGACTAGAAGCAAACCATAAGAAGAAAGCTAACCTGGATACAGACAGTCGTTAGTTAAATGCCCAGTACAGCAAAGATATGATCTCTGTAACATTTTCTACAGTAAACACTCCTACCTTTCTTTGCTTGTATTACCAGCCCACAGCTTTTTGACAACTCAACCCAGGGCCTCTCTTCCTGCAGGCAGCAGCTGTAGACTATGCAGCAGTGTTTCCCACCACATCACTGCAGAGCAGACCGAACCTGGACACACAGAGCCAAGTGGTACTGATTATCCACTGCAGTTGAAGCAGGATCAAAGCTTCTGTGATCAAAATACAGTAGGAGTTTGCCCATAACACCATCTGCGTACAGACATCAATATGTATGTATTGGCTATAACCTATCACCAACCATGTATCACTTGATTTCTGACCCGGCAATGTATCAAAGGGACATTCCTGCTAGATGAGTAGTCCCACTGGTTTTAATAGGACTACTTATCCATGTAATATTAAGAACTGTGCCTGAGTATTTGTCAGAGCAAACCAGAGACCTTTAACCTCAGCAAAGTTGGCTCATTTTTGGTATGGTGATAGTGCTTAAATAGATTGATGCTGATTGCATTAACTAGTGGATTAAAACTCAATTTACATCTTTCTTTTACTAAGAAAGATTAGATTCGAGACTAGTTTTTTGCTGCAGGCTTGAGGGTTTGACTTTTAGCAGAGGTTAATAGTCCACTTCCACTCCTGATACACACAGCTGTACCGCCTGTCTCCAGTCCCCCAGGCAGCCAGGCTTTGTGAGCTGGCAGGCTGACACTACCTGCTTCTGTCAGAACACAGTTCTCTGGGGCTGGTGGCTGCTAGCATTCATGCCCCAGTGTGACTGCTTTGCCTTGTGGCAATAGCAACTCTTCAGTAAGAATTACTTGTGCCAGGAACACAGTTTGTGCCTTACCGGTAGCCAGCATGAACTGTTCATACATCTTGATCAACATGATCTTGGCTCCTATGTATCTTAAAATGAGGTTAATTATATAATACTGCAACTACCAAGGCCTTGTATGTTCTTCTCCAAGCAGATCAGAAGCACTGACTTGTGCACAAATGGTCCTGACCTTGGGGAAAGTCTCATCTGGCTCGAACTCTCGCACTCATCATCTTTTTATTAGCTGCCTTAATCACCAGAAATCACCAGCACATCCAAGCTGCAAATACCACCCCAGCTTCACCTGACCACCACAGACTGCAGTATAGGCAGTATGGATCTCTAATCCCCTGCACTGTGTAACATTACATTGGCCTCCCATATTAAGCCTTTTAAACTCTGCAGCAAGCTTTAAAACAATCACATTTCCTCGGGCTGCCAGAAGCAAACGTAAATACAGGAGTTCAAAAGAAGAATCCGTTTTCACAGCTGCATCTTAGCTAAATTAAAAAAAATAAAATAAAAATAAAAAGATGAAGAAGAAGAAGAAAAGGAAGAAAGACAAAATGGACCTAAAAGCTTTTGGAAAAACAGACCAGGGCAGACAAAAGTAATTGTTCTAAAGCTGTTCTGGATGTTTTAAGAACTCGATCATTTCCAGATTTGAAAGACTTGTTTCCTAAGAAAGCATCATTTTAAAGTCCATACAGGAGTTAACAACAGCTTGGTTAAAACTAGTATCAGAGCTTCAAGATGCATAAATATAGCAACAGTTAGAAAAACATGCCATTTTGGCTATAGTGTATGACTAATTGATTTTTGAGTATTGCCTAATTGTGTTGACACTGGTTAACCAAACAACAATGCGTTTTTCACAGGCTCCAATATTAGCTCAGACCATTCTGTGACCTCCCCTGTTGAGAGACACATCGTATTTTGACCATAAATCTAATGGGGTAAGGGCTGGAGGAGAGATTCCTGGTTTGTTTTTACATTTTAACTGAGGTAAAAAATTCTAACTGTTGTCGTTTATATAGGGAGTAATAATTTTAGTGAGAGCTGTGGCTTGGAGAAGCAATGGATACCAAAACTCTGCTGCTGAGCTTTCTGTTTATTTCGGACACAGCAATGGGTTGGATTTGTGAGTAGAGTTGTGCTTCAGTCATGGTAAATTCATTTTTGATGGCTTCACTGGAACTGGAGAAAACTAGGGAAAAAAAAAAATGTTAAGAGAAACTTTATATTAAAAAGGATTTTGAATACCAAAACCTTCAGGTGCTCAAAATATTTCTCTGCTTCCCCTGTATTATGGATGCTGAGCAAAGCATATCATCTTATTCAAAACAATTTCTGATGAAAATGTATATTTATGCTGACAAAAACCTGTATAAATTTATATTAACTGAATTTTGGAAAAGAAAATCTTAAGATTAAAATTTAGTGTTTTTTTTTTCAGTAGAATTATAAAATACAGGTTTTTACTTTTTAAAACTGCTACTGGTCCCTTTAAATAACTAAATTCTTTTTAAAGAAAAAATCAAGAGAACAAAGTGAAGAAAACGTATTTTTCAATGGAATATTTTAATTTTTTTTAGTGGGAAAATTAAAAATAATCATAAGCACTTCAACATAATCTGAAAACATTTTTTTCCCGTTTGGTCAGCCAACTAAGACGCAGATATTCCTATTTCATAAGCGAGATGCTGATAGGATTTAAAGTGTCTTTTTCTTGTGTGTGTGTGCGCCAGGGAACTAACCTCGCTGAATTTCAGAATGGTTTTATGCTCTACTCCACAGCTCTGTGCTGACATTCCACTGAGGAGAGATAGGCAAGTTAATGCTTACAACCTGAGTATGGAATGGGATTTTGGTCTATTTTTGGTAGCTACTTTCTAACAAAATAGGTATCTTATAACACATTTGCCAATCTCAACTTGAAGCATGTTCTTTGATTATTTGAGACTGAGCATTTGAAGCAAGCAGCTAGTTACCTGAGCACTACCGCAGAGCTGCTGACAGGGGGACATCTTTGGTGGAAGAAAGGGTTTTCTGTTTAGGGAAATACCTAAAGTGTCTGTGCAAAAATAACATTTGCACATTCAGTGGTTCTGTCACTGTGCTAACTCTCCTTTTTATTTTTTATTTTTGCTGATAAGAGTCTGGAAAAGTGGCAGGAGTAATTGATGCATGTAATGCAAATTCCCATCTCACAAGCTGGTGGGTAAATAAAAAATCATCCTCATGACTAGCAGAAAAACAAACAGAAACAAAAACCTGAAAGAAAAAGGAAAAAGAAAAAAAAAAAAAAAGAAAAAAATGAAAGAAGGAAGAAAAAAAATGAAGTCAGGGACCACTATGTTGGTCACGGATTGATGTGGCCATGACAGTAAGTAACACGACTGTATGCATTTAACCAAATGAATTCTCTGAGGAGAATAGTCCCAAACATTGGAGCAAATGAATTTAAGACTGCCCATATTTCAAATTTGATTGCTTTGCCATGGTTCTCTGCTTTTTCTGTTCTCTGTGTGGGTGTGTGTGCACGGGATCCTCACTACTTATGATGAAACTGGACTGCGAAGATGAAGGGTGCGTTCCTGAAATGGTTTGTGGGAAACTGGCTCCCCATCACATACTGAAAGCTACCTGGCCACATCCCAGGTCCTGACTTGGAAACATGCCTTAAGGAGTCTTCTTGGCTTTCTCCCAATTATTTCCTCAGTGGTAATGAAGAAGAAAAAAGAAGAGCGATGTGCTGAACATAAGGTGCACTCTCTGCCCATCAGCATTGGCTGCAGCACTCACGGCACGAACTTCAGCAGAATGCAATGTAATGGTCTGATCCAACTGGGAACAGACCATAAAACTCACTGCAAACACTTGTACAAATAGAACTTTTTCTGATGAAATTGAAACCATATTTTGACTTGCCATTAGAAAACAAATCTGAAGAGATAGTTATATATTGAATAACCTGAGAGCTTTTCAGAGCCAAGAAATCAGCTGCTGGCTTGAAGAATTAGATGGCAATGTGAAACATGATGACCCTTGTGATTCTCTGAGCTCTGTGTGGCTCAGCAGCATGTTCGTGTTGCAATATTCATCACAACCATTAAGGCCTTCCTGGGACCAACAGGTAAAAAACTAATCCTTTTGCCCGAAAGTGTGTTTTTATCAAACAAAAGAAGAATTTCTAGGAACCGTCAGCAATATAGGGCAAATGACATGAAGATACGCCTTCTGATGTTGCCAGAAGACATGGTGACAGCAGACAAGTACACTGTACTGTACACAGTTCATACAAACCAGGAGCATGCTTTACTGGTGTTAGCTACGTGCTTCTCTCCAGGGATGTCATTTTTGCCTACAGTTTACTGGATGGCACAAGTACCTCTGACCACAACGCAAGTGATGTGCAGGAGAAGGGTGATATGCTGGAGCAGCTGTCTCTCACCAGGACCATGGCTGGTTTACCCTTTGTGTCTATAGATAGCAACTTCCAGGGTCTGGAGCTGAGGCAGAGCCAAAGAAGGTTTCCTTAGTCAAGAAGAAGTTATGAAATGCAGAAGTGACCTTTGAGCTTCCCAGAGACTTCTGCTAGCAAAGTGGGCACCCAGGTCTCAATCCTGCTGCTGTGATTTGGACATAATGCATCTCCTCTGAATGACAGTGCAAGCATTGCCAAGAGCCATAAAGTATGAGAACACGCATATTAACATCTCATTAAATACATATACGGGTATCTTAAACACCCTGCTCAAAAGGAAGTATGTAAGATGTGTCACATTATTCAAACATTATCCACATCTCTTTGATGAGGTGTGACTGCCTGCAAATGGCAGCAAGAACAAAGCCTCTGAGGAGTTCCAATATGCTGTGTTTTTGTATTTCAGTAGCACTAAAGGCCCTGAATGAGATCCAGTCCCTGCTGGAAAACACTAATTACCATCATAGAGAAGACAAAGGTACAGGGGGAACTGGGAATCAAGAAGTGAAATGACTTCACAAGGATTATAGCGTATGTACCAGTAGAGGCAAAAAGAATCCAGACTCAGGAGTCCACATCCACAACGTGCTGGTGACTGGCTGAGATTAGCAGGTGCTTAGCCAGGTCTGCTGTTCTTTGTTTTTGTCACTGCTCTACGCCATTATAATCAGAGCTGTGTACTTTCAGAATAGCTGAGTCCGAGAACTCCAAGACAGTGAGAAATGCTCAGCAACAGATCACTGGTCTGTAACAGTCAGCCAGGTCATTAAAAGTCCCTTGCAATTGTGACTTGGGTGCCCGGGATTTCAGATGTACATCCATACTTTCTGCAGGTTGCTTCCACTGAGATCTAAAGATTTTATCCAAATTGTGTCCTTTTGAGGATGTACCTGAAGTGACATAGGAACTTACTGACCCTGACTGTAACCCAGTAGTTATATTAACTGTTAATGAGATGCCATAACAGCTTGTGCAAGTCTTTCCATTGTGTTTCATTACAAAGATAAATGCATGCACCAGGTCACTTTGCGTCGTGAAGGATTAGGAGAACGTAGGATTGTGAATGTTCAGGGTCTGAGCCTGGTCACCTTCCAGGAAGCCTGACTGATCTCCTGGAATGAGAAGACGACCTTCTCCTCAGCTGATCCTTCCCTTGTTGCCTAGATGTAAGTTCATGCCAGCCCTCTCAGAAACCTGACTTGCTAGAAGGAGGGTGGTATTTACAGACACCCTTGAAATACAGTCCAGTACACAGTGTCCAGCAGAGGCCAGTGCTGGCAATAGTGATATTCCCTTTGCACTGGTCTTTTTCAGCATCTATCCACAGACGGAGCAGTTGCCAAAAGGGGATTTCCACTGCTGACTTTCCTGTCTCCTATTTGTGTCCGATATGTTTATTTATCCCTCTCCAGTGAATACGTGTGGTTGGGTTAAGAGCTTAGAAAGAGTTTTCCAGTGGGCGATGGCCAAAATCATTGACAAGAAACAAACACTACTAGCAGGCCTGAATTTTAATAACTTGCATTGACCACCATTGAACCCCGGGGTAGTGCATTTCTGAAACACTTGTTGCTCCCAATCATATCAGATGTGCTCTGCCTCTCCTGAGCAGGCTCATGTGATTGTCCTTCCTGCAAACCTAGGAAAACAGGTCTGTGGCCCGGGGACTGTCAGATAAGCTGGAAAACATGCAGGCCAACTTAGCATCACTTCCCCACCTCCTTAAAAAAACTGCTGAGGCTTGAGTAGCTACCATGGGGAAGATCACAGCCAGGGCCAGTCCTTTGCATTTCATGGCAACCTTATGAGTGCCACAGCACAGCCCACCCCATGAGAAGAGAGGCAGTAGTGTGCATTCAAAGACAACAGCTCTAAATGAGAGGACATATCTCTTGTCACCTGTTTATTAATGCCATTTTTAAAGAAATGACCTGCCTGTGTATTGGGTTTGGCCTACAAGTTTCAGCCTAAGAAAAGGTGGGTGTGAAGACAAGTGGATTGCAGGCCCTGGTGTCTGGTCCTGCACCTGCCCCAGACTCTGTCATGGACAGCATTCCCCTCTGTGTCAGGTTGGATGATCCCATGGCAGAAGGACAAAGGAATACAACATATGTGCAGGATATATATCACGTGTGCATACTTATTCTCTCTCCTGACTGCTTTGCAGCACCACTGTTTCGCTCCAGCTCTGGGCATCCAGAAATCCCTGCTGTGAGCAGCAGCCAGACATGATTTTGCCAATGTCAGGGAGAAGAAAAACTAGTTGATTATCATTATGACATAAAGCTGGTGTACCAGTTTCGTAGCCTGTCTGTGCTGCACCTTCAGGAGTTCCCCTAACCCATCTGTTTGTCAGACTCACTGGCTATGCAGTGGGTAAAATGGGAACTGAGGCTCCAAGTACATTCCTAAGGTGCTCATTGCGGTCTGCAGGTCATGCCCTCCCTGCAGCTTGGAGTGGTACAATTCCCTGTATCTGCTTCTGTCAGCCAAAAGTAAGAATAGTAACAGCCATCAAATGCTGTTAATAGACTGCAAAATGTCAATACACTTGAACAAAGAAGGCAACTTTGGCCTTAGTCCACCTTATGTCTGGATGCCAGCAGTTCTGTGTTTCCTGATGGGAAGCCTGAGTTAGCTTAAACATATCATAAACAACTGACTGGTGTTATTAAAAGGGCTTGGCAAACATCTCAGCTATCATTCAGCAATCACTAGCGCCAACATCTCTCACAGAGGACTGCATCCTTTGAAGCACAAGCTTTGAGCGATCAGCTTTACATGAAACAAGCTACAGAGCAGAGCAACTGTTTCAGCTGGCTTGCAGAGACACTTGCAGAAGCCCAGTGCCCCATCCTGGCCAGACAGATATGCACACCTGCATCCATACACTTCTATGGCTCCTTCCTGGGAGCTTCCAAAACATAGGAGGCCAGTACACTTCTTACAGATGTCCTGTATATTCCTGTTTTGCCATTCACTTTACAAGCTGAAGCTGGAGCAAAATGCATCACGGAGTGAGTGGATCGTTGCAGAGGGACCTCAGGGTATCAGGTCTGCCCACTATCTTCTCTGCACCACTTAAAGTTGTGGATATCATTGCGGCCTAGCAATGGAGTTTGACTTTCATGAGTCAAATAGTCTGAGTTCTTCTGTGGGATTCTTCTGGCTATAAACAGCAGGTTTTAAGGCCTTCGTGATGCTGGAAAATGTTCTTCCCTCCTATGTCTTGATCTAACAGAATCTAAAAATGGTGGTGTCCAAGGCTTGATGCAAACAAACAAACAAAAGACAAAACAACAACAAAAAAAAACAACAAAAAAAAAAAAAACACCTTTGGCAAAAAGGTTTTGGAGCACTCAGAGCTGTGAATCTTCCAAAGATGACCATTCATGGCTTCCTGGATGAGTTCTTCTTTGGTCTATCTCTTAAGTAAAAACAGGTCTTGAGTTTTCTGGGATATTTTTGATGTACAACTTCTCTTCATTGTTCTGTTTATTATTTAAATAAAAATCAACATCAATCAATCAAAATTGGCTGTCCAGTCACAAGATTTGATCTGGAAATCTTCATCTCTCCATGTGGTCTCTTAAACCACAGCAAGCTACCAGAGTTTAAAGATGACTGCTTCCAGTACCACAGCAATCAATCCCTCCTGCATTTAACCATGGTTATTTTGTAACAAACCATGACATGAGCACATTCCGTCCTTATAAAATAATTGACTTCTCCATATCTCAGATGAGGTTTCATCTTCCCAGCCTGACCCCATCTGACAAATGCAGTGGTTCTACTTAAAACAGCAAGTCCAGGGTAGCTAACTCAAAGCACTGCAATTAAGTGGGAGCAGCCTGATTAAAATGTTGTCCTTAATTATGTGCGATGACAAGAAAAAACATTTTTATAGATTCTCTTTGTGACAGGGCCCAGACTGCCTTGCCAAAGCCCTAATGCTAGACAGCAGGAAACTTGGCCCAGAACCAAAAACTCAGCAGACATTTCCTTTATACAGCACTTGGTGCAGAAAGCAATCTGTCCTTCCCCATGTATTTTAGGCAGACAGGCCGAAAGTCAACACAATCTTGAATAAATCCGGGCACTGGTGTAGAAACTCATGTTATCTTCAGACAAACCTAACCCCCAGGTCAGCAGGAGTCTAGAGTACAGGGTCAGAGTGGGACTAATGCTTGTAATATGGAGCCCATTAAACTTACAACATTGTTTACATCAATCTGCTTCATTCATGAAATGATGATGCTGCCAAACTTCCCTTGCCATTTTTTTTTTTTTTATGAGAGATGGGCAAGGCAACTTGGGCAATAGGCCAAACGCCCCTGAGGCACAAATTAGTTTTGATAGATTAGAAACAAGATGAATCTCCATGGGATGGTACTAAAGAATCTTTTATTATGTGCAAAGCGGCCTTTTAACTTCCCAGGAGACATCCCTATCTCTCCATGCTAGTCCAAGCAAAAAGCTTTCAGCATTAATAACACCTGGAGATCCCCATTGATCTGACAGTTCAAGCAGAACAGCTTGGCAAGGGCTTTCTGAACTCCTCAAGTAGTCCATTTGGGTCAGATGCTGTGGTGCTCTGGACAAAATTACCTTTGTCCAAAACTAACAGGAGCTCTCAGTGCTGGGCAGTTCACAACTCTATGGCCTTGGTTTCCATGATGTATTGCCAAAACACTAGCTGCTTTATCTGAAATATCCATCACACCAAGATCTCTCAGTATTTCTTAGTAAGTTAAGAGCATTTGATTACTGCAAGGTTGGCTGTTTCAATATCAATGTATTTGCTTATCTTGCTGGGATGTGAAGTGGCAGTGTCAATTAAATAGATGAAAACTGGCAAAGCAACATTTGCCTGGGTGTAAAAGAGCCTTGTGCTGGCTGCCCAGGTGGTGCCCACTCCCTGCTGCTGCCAGCATGGGACAGCTTTCCTCCAGCTGGTCCTCGCAGGCTGGAGAGAAACCTCAGCTCCAGGCCACAGACCTGAGATTAAGGTCTGCTTAGAGCCCCCTTTGCTGCCATCTTCTTGCACCACAGTTCCTCAGGGAGGTGTTTGGGCTGGGAGACATTGCCCTCACAGGCAAACAGCAGGGGGAGGTGCAACCTCTAAGACTGAGGGACCAACAGCACACAGCTGTCTTCACCACCTGCAAGCTCCTGCCTGTGACTCACTCCAAACAGTAAAGACCAGTGACAAACACTTGTGGCATCTCAGAGTGAAATTTCCTTGAGACTCACGCAGCAGAAGCATACAGCCAACAGTCACTGACCCAACATCCTAAGAATGCTTCAGCAGAGGAGTAATTCTCCTGGAGCGCTGGAAGCTGATCAGTTTTTCTTACTAAGCTGACACACCCTTCAGAATTACAATACATGGAAAGGCAGGAATATATAGCTAAGATCAAAAGGCAAGCAGTACATGAGTCTGTACAAGGGATGGAATAGAAAATAAAAAGGACTATAATATGTTGTTATATAAAATCAACAGTACTACCTTTCCTGGATATGGTAGTGTGGGCAGAGGGGAGAGAAATTATAATTGTTCATAAAAGCATTTCTTCCATGCTCAAATAGGTAAATAATTGAGCGTAACTTTTATCCTGAAAGAATGTTTACAAAGTTCTTCATAGGTTCCCTAAGAACTACTTTTTGGTCATCTGGAAATGTTTTATTTTGATTGCAAGCATAAATATATTCACTATACGAATAGGCATCATTTTGAACCCATAAAACTGGGCATGTTCATTTTTAAATGATAAAATGTAGCACTATTGACTCTTTTTTCACTTGTTCTAGATTAAAAAATGGAATGTGTCTTCACCATACGTTGTTGCAGCCAACTCATTTTCATCATTCTGCTGAAAACACGCAAATTTCGAGCCAGTTCTAATGTACATTCCTGCTTACTTGTCTCAAAAAAATCTTCCATGCCCAGACTTTGGATAATTGTAATGAAAATAATGAAGGTTGTAATGAAAATAATGAAGGACTAGAAGTGAAGTCTTTGAGAAGAGACTGTTAAACATTTTTTTTTTTTTTAATTATTTTATTAATAACACCCCCCCCCCCCCCCCCCCGAAGAGGAGAAATAGATGATAAACTGTATGAGTCAATGAAGTGTCAGGGAAGGGAGACTGGGAAATGTGGATCCCCTTGGTCACCTTATTAAAAAAAAAAGGCAATTCAGTAAAAACAAATTCAAAGCCAGTAAAAGGACATGCTTTCCCTTTGAATTTTATTTTTGCATAGTGGAATTTATTTCCAGACAATATCACTGAGGGAGAACTAAGAAAGAGAGGAGACATTTATAGAGATAACAGTAGTACCTAAACTAGCAGTGGGTATTGATAACATACATTTGAAAGGAACACTCAGTCCTAAAGAAAGAAGGTTAAATGAGCCTTAATGACTAAAGGAGAACTAGGTGCTGGCTATTACTAGTGAAAGAAAAACTCAAGGAGAACAGCATTGGTCTACTTCAGCCTGGGAGCTCCAACACTCCTTTGAATACATACACAGGACAGTAGTCATCAAGTGCCGACAAAATGTTGCATTTCCATGGCAGTTCTGAAGATAGGTACAGTTATTAGTTTTCTCATCAGTTCCAAATTTGAAAATCTTTTTTCACTTTGACTAGAGTGGAAAAAAAAAAGAAAAAGGACTGAATGCTTTCTTCAGTGAGCTATGCATTCAGGAAAAAAAAGGAAAAAGTCTTTTTTAGGGAGAAGATTGAATGTTCTCCTATATATTATTCTTATGTTACTTTTATTATTTTTACATCATTTCTTGAGACACAGCCATTCTAGTCTTCACTGGGAATCATTTTAAAATATTTAAACAATAGCTGCTCACACAGTTTATGAGCACTTTTTGTTCCAAATGCTAAAATATAACAACTGGTAGAAGACATAAACCAGAGAAGACAGGAAGTTTCAATCATTGCTGAGTACAGCTGCCCTTATTTGTTTAAGAATAAAATAAAACAAAAATAAAAATATATTTTTCCCACGGCTATTATAGCAGGTATTATAACATAACTATCACATCCTATGCTGGTCATTATGTCATGTATCATTTCACTTGATGAAGGGACTGTGTGCTTGTGTCCACTTTCCCATTTGCTTCACCTCCCCACACACATCCTTCTTTTTCATCCCAGAACATATCAACTGCCGCAACACTTCTACAATAGGTTATGACATGCCAGTTGGAAGATTGAATGACACAGGAATGTCAGCAAATAACTCAGACAGGAAAGAGTATTGATTTTTTTTTTCTTTTCCTGTGGAAAGAGTTAGAAATATTGGTGAGAAAAGTCACCATCACTACTGATTATTGTGAAAAAAAAAAAAGGACTCAAAATGACATCTTTTGAGGGAAAAATCACTTCAGCTAAAATATCCTGAGCAGCTCCAGTCAGTGCTGATTAAGAGTAAGGTCTGTTGCAAGACTCAGCTACATATAGAAGCCAAGAGTGACTTAATGGAAAGAATAGACTAGAGGCATTCATCTGAGTTCATAAATACAGTGCGAATCGCTGAAACGATTCAGAAGCAGATCATGGCTTTTATTTAGGAAAGTCTGCAAGCCCTCCAACAGCCATAGAGATATTTGGGCAGTCAGTCCAGTTAATTGCAGCGTATCTGCCTACAGAACAACAAACCTAAAGAACCCAGGAGACAACTGGGGAAAGCTCACCACTGGTTTGGCTTTTAGGCATGCCCAAAGATTTCTGCTTGTCTTGGAGAACGCCTGGTCCTTCCTGACCAGGAAATCCTGGATTCATCTGCTTTGCAGCAGCGAGAGGGAATGCAGCTTTTTCTTCTCCAGGAATGATGCATGGATCGACCAATCCTTGTGGAGAAGTCAAGAGACTTCTACCGCATCAGTGCTGCGTGGCCCCCTAGATCAAATATACTGCAGATAGAGGAGATCCAGCCCCTAGTTTCTTATAATTCAGCTTGTATTTGGCATGTTTTCTCTACGTATATTGGATCATTGCCGGTCTCCAGTTTAAAACCTCAGTGAAACTATTTGTTAGGAAAGCATTTTGCTCTCTATGCCCTCAGGCAGGCCCAGCATTACAGAATAGCAGGCGCTTGTGTGGCTTCCCAGCATTTCAGCTTCATACCTGCTCTGCAGCTCATCTGTCAGGACTGAGCCCTGGCCAGCTGGCCACATTTGAAGGGCTGCACAGTCCCACCTCACAGCTGGGATCCTTCCACACCCTCCTGTCTCCAGATGTGGGCTCCACATCACAGCACAGAAAAGAGGAGATCTGCATCTGCACCTGCGTCTGTTCCCCCGTCCCTGGGAGTGTGATGTTCTGGTTGTGAAGGTTGTCTCCCTTCATTTCACTCCCTCAGTCAGCTTTTTCAGATTTTCAGTATAGTGACGAAGAGGAAAATTCCTGGGGGCAGCTCAGAGCAGCAAATGACAGACCACAGCCTGGCTGCTCTTCTCCATGCTGAATCATCCTCTGTTAATACCCAAGAAACTTCATCAGTCACCTGTCTTCACATTTCTTTCTTTTTCCATGAACATTAACCATGTTTTATAGGTCCTATATCTTCTTCCTCCCTCAGTCTAGGATCCTGTGGTTGTTCAATATTCTCTTCCAACAAATGTGGGAAATTCAACCAGGCTTTTAATGTCCACTTCCCCTGTTTGGTTCTTTTCAAATTCCCTGTTTATTCCCAGTTTATATCTTGCTTTTGGTCCTCTGTGAGCTTTGGACAATACTTCACCCCTTGAAAAAAAATGAGGTATTTACTTCCTGCATGATGGTCAACAATCCTGATTACGAGGAGAGAAAGGTTTCCAAGTTTTTGTACCTAAGTTCCTCTCTTTGCAATTATGACCCCACTGCTGATCCTACTTCCACTCTCACAACATCTAGATTAGGAAATACAGAGAAAAGGAAATGGCAGAAAAAAGCTGTAAGAGAAAGTTCATTGATTCACAGACATTCAGAAAAGAGAGGCTTGAGACCTTGTAGTCCCAGCATCTCCAAGGAATGATAGAGTTTCTAGTCATTCCTGGTGTGGCTTACAAGTTATATTTGGCTGGAGTGTATCTTTCAGGAAAGCATCCAGTTTGGATTTGAAGATATCAAGGGATGGAGAATTTCTTTTTTTTGGTCCTTTTTTTTTTTTCCCCTAGTGGTTCATCACTGTCTCTGTCAAAAGCTAGCAGATTAGAAAGAGGATCCAAGTCCTGATGTGGTAACCTGCAGGATAAGAGGAAGCTATCATGTTGCTTATGCATCAGCTGTGGCTGTGCGAGTTCAGTGTTACAGCTCTGCCCTCACAGATTGTGTTTCAAGGTTACTCACTCTCAGCTCATACTTCAGCTTGGATGTTAACTCTTCCCCCATCAATCACTCTCAGAGATATATGGGCTTTTTGTTTTCCATGAGATTAGATAAGTGTAACTGACTATGCTGTGGCAGACAAAGCTCTCCAGAAGAAAGGTTTGAAAAGCCTCATACTGTGCTATCCAAATTATCCTAATTACCTAATTATCCTTATCACCGCAGCTAATTAGGCTGGCTATAAAGCTAAACCCATAAACAGACCACAGGCTATAAAAGCCTGCAGGCAGGAGAGCCCTTGCAGAGGTACTAAGAAGAACAAGTGGGTGTGGGAGCGCTTTTATTTGAAGAGCTGGCAGAGGACAAGAGCCCGCAGCAAATAACCCTGACATCTCAGCCTGCTAAGAGCACTGACAACCTACAAAAGCCCTGGGAGCATCAGCAAGTCTGTATCTATAATAGTCAAATTTTAACAGCTTGCAAGGACTGAGACATGAAAATTGAAATCTATTTTCCCCACCACAGTCCCTGAAATCTCAGTCCTCCTCCTAAGAGCCTTCTCTTCCCAGAAAGGAGAAGTGAAGGCTGAGCATGGTACGAAAGCATCTTGTTCTTGAAGCCTCATCCTTTGACAGAGTGAGGATGCAAATTAATGGTCTTTGGACTAGGTCCCCTTGTGTATCAACACCTCTCTTGAAGGCCACTTCAGTTCCCACATCCTAATGCAAAAGGATTTTCTCAAGGTGTGAAGTGTGTTAGAAAAGGTTTCCTGCCCGCTAAGATGAAAGCTTTTACAGCAAGGTGAAAGTCAGTGGTGTTATTTATTGCTCACTTCTGGCTCTCAGCGACAGCAGGTTTGGATGCTGGGGAGGCCATATGTAAACATTTTGACAGGGTGCAATGTCTGTCCCTTTTAGCAGCCGTTCGGGAATGGAAAGGGAGTCTGTCACTGCCTCTGGCGCTCACCCTTGCTTGGAAGAATTAGTTCCTTGTAAATAAAAGCCTGTGCTTTTTCCTGCTGAGGTAGGTCCCTATTGTCTGATATTTGATTTCCTGTAAATGGACTTCCACTGCTCTTGGAACACTTAAATAAAACCAGAAATAGTTCTGAGCAGGACTGTGTACACACAGTTGAATGGCAACCCAACTGAGTCATCTTTTTTTCATGAAGCTACCAGAGCTTGCCTTCCCTCTCTCAAAGGCCCTGTTTGACTGATCACAGCCATCACCTCATGTACATTTCCTGCCAGAAATAAATCATAGCATGTAACCAAAACCAGGCGAAGCAGCAGGCAGCATCTCAGGGTACAAGCACCTCACCAGCCTCAGAGCTGATGGAGAGAAGCACGCTCCTTGCCAAGTGACAGCCCCTATCTCCTGCACTGACATTAAGGTGAATGTTTCTGATGCAAACAAATATTTTGGTTAAGGTATCTTGCATGTTCTTAGCAGAATTGTGTCTCTTTATTCCTTAACTGGTATTTGTCCACATGTGCAGCTGTCCCAGCTGGCACACGCATTTCAAATACCAATTATGCAGTAGCCTTCTTGATAGTAGTAGTTACAGGCTTAGAACTGACGTCTCTCTCCTCTTGTAGCCTTAATAGCCACATATCACGTAATAGCTCCAGAATTGCTAAGAACCAGGAAAAAAAAAGTCTGTTTGGAAGTAAAAAAAAATGCACATTGCCATGGGCCTCCCAGTTCATGCACCTGCTGGCACAGACACGGTCAGTAAAGGGAAACTTGTAATAACATAAAAGCTTGGAATTCAGGGGACTTAAAGCCGAACAAATCATTGGAGAGGGAGGTTTGCATTGCAAAGAAATGAGCTTAAAAGGCCCAGAAAGCCACAAATGCTGATCGTTAATAGATTCTGCTCCATTTTACTAACTTAACATGAATTAGCTGAGGTTACAAGGTTAATCTCCGCAATGTTTACCACTTTCCTAACTAAATAGAGGGGGGCACAAGCAGAATGAGTTAGGTTTCAGAGCTGCAGCACCCTTTCTGTGCCTCTTCTTGGGAGGTACTGGAAGAGGAAAATCACCTGTGGGAGAGCAAGGAACTCAGCACCCTCCAGGCAGCACTCGGCACAGGTCTGGATTGCTCCTGGGAGATTTTGGCTGCACGAGGCTTGGAGTTTTTCTTGCAGCCACGCAGGTAGCTGGATGGCTATAGTTTCCACATCTCCTGTCAGACAAGTCTCTTGCACCTGCTACAGATGAAGCATATTTGATCAGCACCTTTCCTGACCAGAGAGATGGAAAAACCTTAGCACAGATCAAACTTTTCAATTGTTCTCTTTTTTAACCAAAATGAACAGGGTTGAAGGCTGAGAGGAGGCAGAATATTGGCTGCATGTAGCTGAGGCAGCAGTTGAGCAAAGCATAGCTCTCTTATCATCCTAACCCTAATTCTTCGGTCTCTGCTGGACTCCAGCTGTGTGATCAATGACTGCTGGAGGTTTTCTGCTGGGCTGCTTTCCCTGGATAACTCACAGAGCATGGAAAGGGCAGAGATGCTCAGCCTTGTCTGGGTGCTCAATGAAGATAAGTAGCCACACGAGTTATCTGTCTTTGGGCTGGTCAGGAAGAGAAACTGTTCACATAGTGGCTGCAGATTGTTCCTGCAAGCCTTATTCTAGCTTGTTTCCCAGAATAATTACTTTAGAAGCAATCTACTTGAGCCAGATTTTATGCAGTTTGAACATGAAGCCTCAGTTTGTTTGAGGGATTGCTCTGTCTCTGCAGACCCTTAATCACATTATCCCTAGTTTCCATTCCCAGTTCTGCCCCAGGCCCTACCAAATTTGAAGACAATTTCCCCAGCCACATGCCTTGAGAGAAGTCTGAATATTAGAATCCGCTCCTGGCTATAAGAAGGGCCAGAGGAGCCTCCTGGCCAAATGACCCCAGGAAGCAGAGCTAAGGATGTCATTGCAGCTACGGTGGGACAGGAGCATTGTGAGGAAGGTTGGTGCCTCTGGTTAAGTTTGCACCAATATTGTCATGTTCATAGAATAAAATATCTGCCAAAAAAATAAAAAAAGAAAAAGGAGAGGAGAGAAGAATACTTTGATAAAGTCCAGCTGTTTCATTTTATTGTTTTCCAGACAAAACTACTGTTTCTTTGTGACCACTATAGTTTGTTTCCACTTTCATCTAAATTTATTTGAAAATGGGGAGAAAAAGCCTGGGAATGAAACTTTAGTTCAGGGAACATTTCAAATGGCACGCCATGAAACAAACAAAAAGAATCACTTTATTTCTTATACTATTCTAAAAATACTTTTTCATCTATGAATCAAAAATGCAGTTGTTACAGTTCTGGGCCCCGAGTCCATTAACCCATAGCAATATTTACCAGTCTCTCAGTCCATCCTCTTACTCCTATAATGGTTTTAAAGGTGTTAAAACCATTTAATTCCTTCCCCCCCCCCCCCCCCACCCCCCCCCCCCGAAAAGGTTTCTAAGATGCACAGGTGGATTTTAGAGCACTTAGAAATGTGAGCAATGAAAGCTTTGCTCCTGGGTGAAACTGTTCCAAGGACTCAAAGGAAAGCAGTGGGAGAGCACTAAGTACAGGCAGCACACGTGTTTACCAAGGGACCGAGGGATGATTCAGGGTCAGCAGTCATGGCACAGCATCTGCATCCAGCCCCTTCTTCCTAACACCAACTGCCTGCAAATGTCCTGCCTTGCAGAGAGAGCCTGGTTCTGCTGAACTCTTCTCGTTCCCTTTTGGGAACTTGTCTATTTTTAAATTTCAGACTTTACCCTGGATATGGAATTAGAGCTTTCCCAGATAATGAACTAAGGTGAATTAAAAAGAATATGAACCAAAACATTTTGATTTCACATCATAGTTTGAAGGAGTTAGGTGCATATCTCACCCATGTTTGCCAAAAATAAACACACACCCACAACCACAAACCAAAACAAAAAGGACACCAGATTTGGATCAAATTCATGCTCTCCATAAGGCATAACAATTATCCAGACTATCAGTACAAACTTGGAGGTTTCACAGCATTTTGGGAAAAGTAACTATGAAAAGAATGAGCATGTCTCTGCATTGACTACAGCAATACTCCCACTCTATAATGTAATCTCCGATTGCAGACTCATAATATCAGATGTAATGAGGAGAGAAATATCTGAGCATGAGCAGGAAGGGCCTGAGTCCGCAAAGCTACCCACTGAACACAACTTTCCCAGCTATGCTTCTATTTTAACCTGCATCATTCACTCCTTTCCTGTGGTTTGAAATCCCAACAGTAAAAGGTCGAGGCACCATTAGAAATGGCTCTAACCATTGATTTCTTCTCCTTATGGGGTTTCCAACTCTGGAAACACGGGTGATGGGAGTTTTGCCGGTGGCTGACTCCTCACCGCAGTCCTGTGGAGGTGGAGAGGTTGCCTTGTGCTCCTCACTGCCCAGTGGGGATGTGCCCTGGCCAAACCCCACCTGCTGCCCCTGCGCCCATCACAGCCCTACCTCTCACAAACAGAACAGGTATGACACTAGCATAATTAACTTTTACTTACAAAGAACAGAATTTTGCAACAGCCACCAGAGCTACAAGAAAAGTCTCTGGAAGGAAATATTCGAAAAACTCCAATGACCAAGTATATCTGTGCACATGTGAAACTCAGACTTTGGTTTACCGCAGGTCTTATTTGTATTTTCATGGGATCTAGGCCATTTCACTCAGCCCCGACCTTTGGGTATCGATATTGCTGAGCACAGATATACAACATGGCTTAAGTGTGTTGCAATAAAATGTTTATTAATGTCAAATGGAAATTACTCAAGGTATGGCAGACTTTTACCCCAGAAAGACAAACATATTGCAGCAAGTTATTTGTTCTTTTTGAATAAAATTAGGCCTAACTTTTCAAAACTAAACCAGCTTTGATGGCCAGGTGAACCTATTATATTAGCAGCCTGAAGTCCAACAATATTGCACATTGAGTGTCGCTTTATTAAGGGTCCGAGTCAGAGCTCGGGTACTTATGTTCAGATTACCACTTATCAAAACTTTCGGCTCCATGTTAAAAAAAAATTACTCCACGTTAAAAACAAACGAAAAAAACCACAACTCTATATTAAAAGGTAAATGCCAAGCATGATGGTTCAACAACAATTTGGGGACTTGCTTGAGTTCATTGTCCC
Organism: Cygnus olor; assembly: GCF_009769625.2. Lineage (NCBI taxonomy): Eukaryota > Metazoa > Chordata > Aves > Anseriformes > Anatidae > Cygnus > Cygnus olor. The sequence goes on from NC_049175.1 coordinate 19,801,178, forward strand.
AGTGAAGTTAATGGGACTGCTGCACAAAGAAGGATAGCTGCATAAGTAAATGAATATTGAAGAATGAGGCCAGGTTGGACAAAACTGAGTGCCTTGGAAATACTGTGTCTATAAAATGCTCAAAGCCACTCTCTATCTGGGGATGTGTAGAGGGATGTTGATCTATACTGATTGGAGCTGCAGTGGTGTTTTATGGTGGACAGGCTAATGAGAGTCCAGACAAGAAATAGGCATCTTGTTTCACATATGTTTTCCTTTAATTACTGCAATACAAGATTTGGCTTTTCAAGGCAATTTCTGGGATAAAGATTAGGAGATATTGTACATAATAGGACTTATTTCTGAATGGAATCCAATAGTCCCAAACTAATTTCCAGTCCTTAGAATAAAGCATTTCTCCTGGGGATGGCAATATCTGTGGTTTCAATCTCTCACATCCTACCCAACTGTTTCCTCATTACAGTCTCAGGTTTCTTTGTCACCACACAGTTTATACAGGCTCAGATTTAATCAGTAGCAAAACATTCATCAACATGAACCCATGACATTTTTTTTCTCAAAAATACCTCCAAGCTCGCTAAATATTTGTCAAGTAAACATTTCCGAAATGCAGAGAGCTCTGCTGCCCACTTCCTTCTCCTTTAGGTCTATTGCAGACTTTGGATTCTTCCCTAGGATTACAGTCACTGGTATTTTATTCTAACACGTGGCAGATTTGATAGAAAGCCATTATGCCTCTAGGCTGTAAGTTCACAAGTTGGAGATCCAGCTCTGGACATGGAAAACTCTTTTGTGGTTAGCTAACACCCTGTTTCAATATTAGGCTGCTTAGGCTATGATCTCTTCAAAATGATACTTAATTGGGGTTCTCACTTGGAAAAATATTTATCTTGTGCCTTATCAAAAAATGATTATATCATTTTCAGCTCCACAGTAAATTGATACTACTACATGAGCTCTCACAGTGATTTATGGATATGAATTAAAAATTACAATAGCACCATGAGATAAGGAAATGTTCTCCATCTCATGGTGCAGGGAACCAAGGCACAGCTGCTGCCAGGATCGCGCACAAGTTCCATGCAGCACCAAAGCACACGCTATTCCCCAGCCCACCAAACTCCCTGCTGCCACCTACCCTGCCTGCCATTCCAACTCACTCTAGCACTGACTGCTGCCGTGCTCTTAATTTGCTTTTAAGTTATGTACTTTTTCATTGTGAAGTGACATTTCCAAGCACTTGCAGTGAAAGCCACTCCTCTCCCTGTCCTCCACGTCCCTTATGCTCATCTTCACCTTTTTCTCAGCATTTTGAGGACTGCTGGATCTAGCAGTGCCTTATACCTGTTTCAGGGTGAAAGCACACAAGAGGTGACAACCCAGGCGTGCACAAATGCCTCTCAGGGTTCAAATGCCTGGGGCTTTGGGGAAATGGGAAAGATTCCCCTGAGGTTTGTGTATATAAAAGCAGCTGTGGTTCTTGTCTTGCACTTTGTGGTTACACTTTAAAATATCTCCAGTGTTTTCATGCAGCCCTGATGCCTTCTGCTCAGCAAAGATCATGTTCAGCTGAAGACCTCGGACTCTGACAAATGAGCTCTGGGAAGGCTCCCTGAAGTGGTTTAAGATGTTACTATCCATGGCTTTGTGCCCTGCTTCTGCACTGAAATTTACAAGCCCCAGACAGCAGCACAGAGCGTGCTTGTACCACAGCAGCCCCAGCAGTTCAGCTGGTGCCTCCATTTGCATCCCCAGGGAGGTGAGGTTACGCTGCGGCTGGGAACTGGAAGAGCTGAGGCGTGGGCACATTGCGTTGGGCTGGCTCTCATACAGTAAAGGCAGGATGGATGTCCTTGAACCTTTGTACTGTTTGTCTGGAACAAGCCAGAGCTCTCATGTACCCCACACAAGCCCCAGAAGGTAAGATGAAGGGTTAGGAGCTCTCACCCAGCAGCGCAGCACAATGACCTCCCAACTGTGACTGCACGGTGAGCCCCGTGAGGGAGCTTTCCTGGGAGTGCCACCAAGCCCTTCAATGTCAAAGCATAATCTGAGGTGCATAGGTCCAGTTTTGCTGACCAGAAAGCCACTCTCATTTCAGCAACCACATGAACCACATGGAAGTTTCACTCCTTGGCTTTATATTCCCTTAATGCCAACATTTCCACTTCTCAACAAAGCCTAAGTTCCCAGAGTCCAATCCACTGGGCACTTACCTCATACCAAGGGGGGCAGTCAAACTGGACACCAGTCTCTTGAATCCCAGAAGAGGCAAGGCATGCTTGGAGAAGGCTTCTCACCAAGAAGTTCACACTCCAAAATTAAGGTTACTTTTCTTTTAGAGAAGGAAAGAGACATCCTTCCCGCCCCCCATTTACGTAACTGGGATGTGCACAGAGCACAAGTTGAGACCCCTGAATTCAAATTCCTCTTCAGGCTGAGAAGACTCAGGCCTGCAGCACCCTCTGGCCTAGCAAGTGATAGGAGAAAGCAACAGGTGAGCCTTCTCCAGAAGTATTTAAAAGCATGTTTCACACAGGTGTTCAGAGTTAGTGACCCAAAACGTTGTGCCAGCCTGTGCAGGGAGGACATCAGCATTATCATCAGGATTTCTGCTGTCTCACACCCACTGCTGCCGTATGCTGAGCCCTGATGTTCACACCTGCTGCAGACCCAGCTGTGCATCAGCAAATACATCTGGGATCATTCTGCTTCACTCCCCATCTGTGCAGCTCCCCATGCCTCCAGTACGGTGCTCAGGCAGCCAGGCAGGCTGCTGGGGCAGAGCAGCAGAGGCATGGCTGCTGGCTCCTGAAAGCCTGCAGAACAGGGAAGGAGAGGAAAGGCAAAGCAAAGTCCTGCCCAGGGCAAGGACCATGACAAGACTAGCCTTGCCCTGACAGCATCCTCCTCTGACTCTCCACAGTGATCCCACTGAAGCAGTGCTGGCATTGGGGTGGCTCTGTGGGGGTCTCCTTTGTGCCCCAGCTATGTTACAGCTGTCACAGCTGGAGTGGCTATGTGGAGGAAACATCCTCCAGCAATGGGTCCCCAGCACCAAAACTGGTACCAGCCTTGGCCAGGCTGGGCTCACAGCCCTTCCTGGTTTCCCTGGAGGCAGTCACGCCTTGTTGCCTTGTGAGTCACAAAGAAATCCCAGGGGACTGTAGCATCTCATAGCAGCTGACTAGCAAGCCCTCCCCGCTCCTGACCTCACAGTCTGCCCACTGTGAGCCGTGCAGGCAGCTGTCATGGCACTCTTTGGAGGATGCTAATGATTCTGTAGGACCAGAGAGCTCAATCCAAATGCAGGTACCAGAAACTTGGAGTAAAATCTTTTCTAGATAGAATATTGGAAAGCCTCTACCAGAGCAAGCGTTTTCCTATTTTAGAAATTACATATAAACTTAGAGAGATGTTGAAACATAACAAGGCATAAATGATACTGAAATAGCTGCTTTGTGAAATCCTATAATGGGAAATTCTTTTACAAGCCTTTTAAAATTGGCAAATGTTACTAATATTCCTCCAGGCAACACTTGGGCTATTATTTAAAATGGGATGTGTGGTGTCCCAGAGCGACCGTTCTCCTGAACTGCAAAGCATTCTCTAGGACCTGTGAAATATGAAATGATTTAAGGAGGAAAGAGGGTTATGCAGTTCTGTTCTGTGTGGTTTCTACTACCTCTGAAGTAGGTTTAGAGGAAAGTGTGTTCTGGGCTGTAATTCAGTGTTACAGATACTGCAAGAAACAGAAAAAGTGGACACATTAGAGGCACCTGATGCAAATCATTATTACTTTCTCCATTTGCTGCCCTAACCACACAAACATGCAGCTTAGTTTCACTTGGGTGTCTACATTAAATGCGACTGCACTTATTAAGGAAGCCTGAAGTGAGCTTTAGGTACAAGGCTGGGTTGTAGCACTTTGTCTCGCTCCGCAGAGCAATGTCACCACTCAGGCTGGCATGGATCAGCAGCAGATTCGGCACTTGCACAGGGACCCCTGCAGAGATGAGGCTTTTTTCCATCTTGCCTGACCCCTACGCAGCAGCAATACAAGGACAAGCTGTAACTAGCTCATCTGTAAAAGGCTCTGGAAGTGTTCTGGCTGCTTTTCCTCTCGGTTATATGTTACACTCACTAAACTATTATGCTCAAAGAGCAGCAAGGTTGTAAAACTCCTGCATACTTTTCTTCTGCAACAATGGTCTGCTGCTCAGAGTGTGATCTGGCAGTAGGAAGAAATCAAATGCACCATCAGCCCTTCATTTGTAGGGGAAAGCCTCCAGCAGCCCAAAGGGACTGAATAAATGGCTTTCAAGGTGCTCAGAAGTGGAATCTGGGAGCGTAGAGCCAGGTGGATGAGCAGTGTGCAGGTGTGGGGTGATCTTCAGCAGGGATCAAGTATAGAGGGCAGGCAGACCCCAGAGGTGTGCTAGGTACTGAGATGAGCTCAGGAGCACAGGGTGGGGTCATCCAAACGTGAGGGAGAGGAGGTTTGAACATAGAGATCGCACAAAGCAAAAACAATGTTTCAGCATGGAAAGTATCTGTAAGGAAAGGGATCTGGAGGGCAAAGGAAGGCGGACATCCTTTCTGTAGCAAAGACCAAAGGAAACCCATGGAGGCATCTCAAGCTGAGTTTCTTCCCAACTACTTGAAATTCCCTGTGCACTGCTAAACTGTCCTTTATGGTGAAGATTTGTAAGAGGATGACGATACACTAATGTGGAGTATCTTTGCCACTATCTAGGAGCAATGCCCTGAGTGCCACAATCTTGCTGTGTCAGGCAGGGACCTCTCCAGGAAACTGTGTTTGCAGCACATCCTGCAGCCAAACCACGGTGGTGGTGTTGAAAGACACACAGGTTTTTTTTTTTATTTTTTTTTTTTTTTTTCCTTTTCTCTCTCTGGCCAAAGCACAAGAAAGAGTGTGATTTTCAAACTGCCAAACTAAGCTCTGCCAGAGTCTGTGGCTATTGTCATTAAGAAAAACCCTGCAATAAATGTTTACAAAAGTGCTTCAGAAATAATGGCTCTCTGTAGGACTGGGTTGGGAAGTTTCCAGGAGAACAGGTTTCTGCAGAAAAATGCTGATTTGTTGGAACCGTGGGGTTTGTGGAATTGGATGGGTTTTGACAAACTTTCGATGAACTGCAGCAGCAGTTGCCAAACTAGGGGCTGGGAGCCTGGTGGAAGTTCAGCTGCAGAAGTGCAGCTGGTGTCTGGATCTGGGGTCATGAGTCTGGAAACAGACACACTGTGGGCAGATTTTGGTTTTAGCATCCTTTGTGCCAGGGCTACCCCACTGTGCAGGCTGCCCAGGGCACGGGTTGATTGGGCTGCAAGATGAACTGCAGACCTGCTCTTAGAAAATGCATGTGGGCACACACGTTGCAGATGAAACAGTCATGGGATAGCACAAAATATTTTAAATGGACAGTTAAAAAAAAAAAAAAAAGGTGATAGCTTTGAAGGGAGGCTATTAACATTTAAAAGACACATCTGAAAATCAATACTTGGTCTTTAAAGAAATTTGCCCCTGATTACAAGCTTTAGCATGTCCAGAGACACTGGCAGAAGCTGGTGAATCAATGAGTTTCTTCGTCCTTAGGACCCAGCCTCCCAGATGCCCTGGGATGCATATTAATACTAACAACTAATAACTTATATCCATAGGGGGGATTTTTATCCTGAAGTATGAAAAGTGAGCTATAACTGAATGAGTTATTGCAGTCTCACATACCTCAGCATGGTAATTAGGCATTTTACTGAGTCTGTAGCTATATTAACCCCCTGGGACCAGTTCATTGACTCTCTTGCATTGCTAGCTGATAAATACTGTGCTTGGTATTAAACAGGAGAAGAAGGGGCAGGGAAGAAGGTATACTCCTGAGAAGCCAGGCAGGTCCCCTGGCTCTCCAGGGCCATGCTGGAGCCGAGACCTGGCTGTTAACTTTTGCTCATTCACTGCTGCCCTTTCACTGTCTTCCTCACCACCGCCTTTCCCAGTTAAACTGATCCTTCCCCACACGGCACTGCTGCAAAAATCCAGCTCACCTTGCCTTTTATTGCATAAATCCAGCTCACCTTGCCATTGTCTAGAAAACCATTTACTCAGGAAACTAGTTAGTCAGGCACTATTTGCTCAGGGTGAAGTCTCATATGCTGATAGGTCTTCCCAAACGTCTTCTAAACCCTTGCAAGCTAACAAGGGCTGACTGCCCCTCCTGGAAATGGTGCTACTCCTTTGCTCTCAAGTCTTTTTTGTCAAGAACCTGCTGAAGGGTGCACAAAGGAAGGTGCATCCTTTTTCTGAGCTCTGCCCTAGGGGAACTCTGTGGATCCCCTTCTGTCCCTCTGTTCCAAGCATGGGCTTTCATAGCAGGGCTGTGTCCTTGTAATTGTGAAACCCGAGAACCTGCTAACACAGGGAGGAATAAACGCTGCATGGAGATGACCAATCACCTCCCAGGCAATGAAATGCAAATACAACTTTTATGTAGGGGCTTAATCACTTTATAAAATATTTTTTATGGAAACACAGGTATTTTATTAAAAGTAAAAAGGTTGCCTAAATGATCCAAACAGTCAGTTGTTAGAGAAAGTGTTTGGATGATTTTTTCTTTCAGATAAATAGAAATACCTCACAAAATTTTTCTCCATAAATACAACTCAATTAGAAGAGATGAAATGTGGAGATGCTCTTTTTCTCTTTTCAGGTAAAGAGATATCAGAGGAATGTGACACCAATAAGATTTCACTGACTTTTAGGTGATATCATAATGCCTTTTTTTTTCTTTAAAAAAAAAAAAAAAAGCTGCATGAAGAAAAGCTATGCTCCTAATCTGTTATTCATGAATTGAATCCAAAAATAACAGACATTGTAGTAACCCCTTGAGAACAGGTACAATCATTTGCTATGCATTTATTAATTGTTAATAGGGTGGTGGAATACTAAGGATATGGACCCCAACTGAGATCAAGTTCCCACTGTTCAGCGTGTTGCAGAATCAAAACAAAAGGTAGCTTTTATTCTCAAGAATCTACAATATAAGTCAAAAGACTATATGCGTTCATTTTTTCTTCTGGTCTTATATACACGGTAAGTAAATGCCTTTTTTATCCACAGCTGACTTTACCAGTGTGTCTGATATGTCGCTGTGTGAGAGCCTGGGGCATGGCAGAAGTAGCAGGTCACTTAATTTCATTGTTCATCACCAGGAAAATAGGCAGCAGCTCTGCCCAGCTCAGAAGAGGTTTTGTGATGGGAAGTATAACGCAGATGTTGAGATATCAAGGCAGTGTTGCTGAGCCTTGAGGTACCAGATGAAGAGGTGGCAGATGTGGGAAAATACAAAGCTGAGTTAAATGAAAAGCATTTAGAGATCCGTGTTTTTAAAATGTTTCTATCCAGGGCATATTCCACAGCTGGCATTCTGAAACCAGGGACTGTTAACGCTTCTTGTTTTCCAGGTTATGTGTGTAACAGTGAAGAATTGCAGGCAGGCTAAAGCTGCACTACAGGCAGCAGAAGTGATGCTGGTGCCTCAGCTGTCCAGGCAGGAGCACCACGGACAGACAGACAGACAGAGCTGCCAGCATGCACAGGCTGGACAGGCAGCTGCCAACACAAGGCATGGCTGACAACCCAGTCCTGCCTCTCCTTCCCTCAGGAGGGCTTTAACAAGATCCCGCTCCTTCCCTCCCTTGCCCGGTGTTGCAGGGTTCATAAAAACATAATACCTTTGAAACTTCGGCCCTTCTTTCCAGTCTGCTAGAAGGTTTGAGGGTCACTGGGGAGGGATTGAAAGACAGATGGATAGGTATGCTGATCCTGTAAACCTGGCTTCTCTTGGAAACTGAACTAAGAAATGTAAACTGCTGTTCTCAATGGTACTCTAACTCTGGCAGCTGAGATTTAAAACAAAACAAAACAAAACACCATCACCACAGTGTTACAAGACTTGGGAGCTGGCAACTCTGCAGTAAGCAACCAACCCCCAAACCTCACCCTTTCAGTTTTCTTCTGGGTCACAGGTGTTCAGAGACAGCATCCAGCTGCTGAATTGTTGACAACTTACTGCCAACCAAGCCTTGACTATCAAGCCCAGGGCTCACACAGCCGGTCCAGTCCTCCTTGTGCCCCCAAGGTCCTGTCACGGGCAGGCTGGTGGCCTCCTGGACCTGGTGGCCACCCCAATGGGCACAGGAGTGGCAACAACACCTCCCAGCAGCAGACGTGGCTTTTCCCAACAGGGTCTGGGGCTACTTCCAAAGAGCCCCTCCCTGCTCTGTTTTTTCTATGGAGAACTTCTAGATGAGAGCACAAAGGGGCTCCTGGCTCACCTCAAGGAGAGGGTTGTGTAAGTCAGGTGAACTGATGCTGCAAGGGGCTACCTGAGCCATTGCCATACCTGTTTTTATTGCCAAACTGATGCCCAGAGCTGGGCAGCTCTCAAGCAATGCTCTCCTGATGACAAGGAGCCAAAGTTACCCAGCACAGCGTGATCTGAAGATGCTGTGTGCTGGCTGCCCCCCTAGCAGCCAGCCAGCCACCCTGCAGCACAGCAAGGATTCACGCTGTAGCATCACTCCCCTCTTAAGCAAAAAAGCGTGTAGCTATCAGATGGTTTCACTGGCCTTGTTTCCTCCTTATCTCCTTCCCTCCTGCTTCTGAACATCACAGATTGACTCTGGGTCAACCTGCAGCTCACCATTGCTTGTTGGTGGTCCAGGGCCATGCACCTGGTGTCCACCAGCAGGGAGCCCCCCTGCTGCTCCCTGTAAAGCAGCCGGGGCTGGCAGCATGTGAAGGCTGTGCGGGACTCCCTCACCCTAACCAGAAGAGACCACCGACATAAGAGTGCTTGTGCAGCTGCCAAGTTTTTGTTTGGGACAAAAGAGGCCTTTTGCCTTGAACCCCCAGCAAGGTCTGGAAGCTCTGCAGCGTTCTCACTCTCCTCTCATGCACAGGAAACCTATGAGGGACACATAGACCACACCATCAATCAAGGTCACAGCATTCGCAGGGGAAAAGGACACGGTGAGGATGGGCGTGGGTGTATGTGAAGAGACTGAGAGACTATGGAGAGAAAAGAGTTTCAGGGATCACGATGATCTGTGATGCACTGATTAATGATACTGAATAAAAAGCCACATGTTCCATTTGTACACAAAAAAAAAAAAAAAAAAAAAAAAAGTGAATTAATGTAAAAAATTTGCAATAGCCTAGAAAATTATTCTTTTAGAGATCCGGACTGAACAAAGATACATCTGGTAATCTCTTTTTCTGAAGTTTGCTACATTAAACCTTATGTATCTTCTTTATGTGTTTCCCACTACTAAGTGATTTCACTCAGAGCAGCAAATGTATATGCTGGATAAATTAAGTGAATGGATCCCTTCCCAGACTCGCTGATATTGCCTGAAACTGATGAATGCCAAGCTGCAAAACAGGATAGTAAGGTCAGGAACATCTGTCCAAAACCATAGGTGGGGTAGCTATGGCTTAGCTATGGTTTGTGGGTTTGGATGGCAGTAGTTTGGATAGCAGAGCTGAGGAGGCTGAACAGCTTGCTCTTTGGCTCTGCCAGCAAGATTTACACCCAGCTGCATCCACAAAGGGTGCTGCAGTAGGGCTAAGAGCTGGTGTCCCACAATTCAATCCTTTACAGGATACAACTTCTGCACCACTAATGGCAAAAAGCCCTTTCTGCAAAGACACTCAGACACTTGTTTTCTTCCAGAAAATTGTCGCCAAAGTACAACCAAGCATAATTAAGTTTACTGAGAGAAAAAACAATTCATTTTGCCACACCACAGTGCAGCACCTTCTTCTCTCACTGCACCCAGTGACAACTGCAGACCCATTGGGCACTGCAGGCCTCAGTTCATGCAGACCAGCAGGGTCTTGCTGTGTAACCGTTCCCAGGTCCAGCTCCTGCCTGTTCCTGGCTGCCTGCTGAAGGGCCACATCCTGCCAGCAGAGCTGGTCCTCTGCAAGGCATGGGGCACTGGTGGCACCTCACGGCCCCGCCTCGCACCTGCCAGTGATGGCCAGGCACTGCCCCAGGAGACGGCCTGCTCCTGCCCGCAACTGGCCCTGTGCCAGGCACCCATCCCCATCCCTCGCTGCCCCTCAGGGGACATAAAAAGAGCATTTTGAAGCATTTCCTTTCCTCAGAGTGCTGAGCCCTGGGAAGTGAAATCTGCTCCTCCCCGTATGCCGGGGAAGCCCCTAAGCCAGCTAAGGCACGGGAGAAGTCCCTGGTGTGCGGCCATCCTGACCAGGCCCTGACACACAGCGAGACCCCTGCAGCCACAGACGTGAGCAGCAAGAGACACAAGCACAGCAATTCCCCGGGGTAGAGGCGATGTTTGTCCAAGATCTCTGAGGGAAGCAAAGTGTGAAGTAGCAGATGCGTTGGCCGGCCCTCCAAAGCAGCGGAGAGCAGACACACTACAGGTCCCACTGCCAAGCCAGGCTATGGCCTCTGCATCTGCCTGAGGAGGGGCTGCTCTGAATGGGGAAACACCCAGTCTTCTGGGAGCAGGTCCGGCCTCCCCTCTTCACCTTGGAAGGATGGCAGTCTGATTCTTCCCTTTCCAGCCCACATCTTGTTCATGAGATCCTTCTTGAACATTTTAATAGCCACTGAGGCTGACGTGTTTCACACAGCCTTCTGGTGTCACACAGCCTGCAGGTGCCCTCCTGCAACCCTGCCAGCTGCAACCATCGAACACCCCCCTGCTGATCCACAGTGCCCACCCCAGCAACCCGGCAGCCAGCTGGTTAATGCAGGAAACCTCGCGGCTTAGAGGCCTCCAGGAAGTGCCAAGTGTCTCGCATGCTGTGTGGCTGCTCCTGGGGAGTGATCTATGCTCCACTGTGACCCTGGCCTTTTCCGTTCCAAGCTGCCTTGCTTTCAAGTTGCTCTGAGGACGCCCTCCGTGGAGGCCTTTGAAGAGAGTGCCGCGCTGCCCAGGTGGGGTCTGCTCCCTGGCAGTGGCAGAGCAGCATATCAGAGGCAAACAGCAGATCCGACTGTGCAGGGCTCTGCACTCATGCATTTTGTGGTAGATCGAGCTGTCACTTCCAGGCTGATGGACTGAAGTGTGTTATCATGTTTTTTTGCAAAAGACTGGATTATGTTAGTGCATTAATAGCACTTGTAAGTACAGGGTGCGGATGAGACGTACATAAGGATTTGCCCACTGTGGCTAGGGAACCTTTCCAAAATCTCTCCATGCAAAGTGTTTTGCAGTGAGAGTTGAGCTCTTTCATTCTTTCCCTTTCCTCCAGAGGAAGAAACATTTTCTGGCAGCATATGCTGTCATTTTCTGATATTTTTCTTTATTAGAGGCTGAGGCTCATTGGAAACATACGGCATCTACTCATCTGGGTTTGGATTGGTAATGTTACAAGTTGAATTTGGTAATGATACCTTGAGCAAAATGTTTGCACTTTCTTTTCCTTCAAGGCTATCCACGGGGAACCAAGCAGTGGGAAGCTCTCTGGGCACTGATGGTTTGTTACATGCCTCTAAACAGCGTCAGCCAACATCAATATAGAAAAATGGAAGCAGATGGGATAAGCAGGGATTCCTCTTAACTTGTTTCACCAAAAAGTATTTGGATAAGGTAGTTTTGGTCAGGACATGCATGAAGACTAGGACTAGGCACCAACTTTCTTCCTGAAAGCCTGAAGATCCCAGGAGAAACACCATTACTAGCAGCAAGCTGCAGAGACCTGCTCTACACCTCCTTCAATTTAATCCCATCTAATTCCTAGCACACAGAAAACAATGGGAGTTTGTCACTATTAGGGCTTAAATCTCCACTTGCTGACGTTAAAAGCCAGGAAGAAAGTTTTTTATGTAACCTCTGAACTCCAAAGGGCTAAAGTTCATCTTGGATCAAAGAGGAGTCTGTAAAGAGCTCCATGCTACATAAGGAGGGTAACATAAGGATGCCACATACAAAATGCATTGCCTCTCAGGAATGCCTTGTTTTCTCTTATTGCTTTTGTCCTCAAATAACAGATCCAGAGTTCCAAAGTAGAATGTTGCATTAAAATACTAAGAAAGACATTGCGAATTCCAACTTAATGGCCAGTTCAGAAATCCCCTTGTCTCAGGACAGGCAGGATTTGAAAGGGGTTGGAAAAGAAGTGGTGCCTACAAGAATGGGAAGTCCCAGAGACCTGTGACTTAAATCTCCTTTGCTTATTTATAGACATGCATAATAGATGGAGAGCTCAGATCAATCAGCTGGTCCATTTCTTTATCCTTAGACCAGAAAAGGCTGTGATGTGCTGCACAGTTTATTATACCTGCTTTTACTGGTGCACACATACCAATTTTCTAATAAGACAAACTAAAGCCCCATTAGATTCATTTAGCTGGTCTCTACCGGCAACAAATTCCAGAATTGCTTCATGCCTTTGGACCACTGCAATCACCTTGTGTCTGAGAGCTGGTGTAAGGCCCAGAAAGGTCCCTTGTAAGTATGACCAAGCCTCAAAAAGATGCATCCATGAAAGTCTCCAGGACCACATTAACTCTGACTTGTCGTAGTTAACTTAGTCACCAGAGCACATGGTGCAAGGACAAAGCTCCTGGGAGGGTGAATGGATATGACGGCTCCAACTGCATTGTTTGCAGCATCACACGAAGCCTCTCTCTAACACTCTGACCCCGCAACTCAACTGCTGGCTTCTTCTACACCCTGTGTGAAAAGCAGGGGGCTGTGCTGAACACTAGTGTAAGATCTTTCTCTCAGATCCAATATCCAAAATGAACATGTGGACTCAAACTGAATGACTGAAATTGTGCAGAGCTTGGACACTTGTTTAAAAAACTGAGAAACCTAAATGTGGCCAGGGAACTTTGTAAAAAGACTAGTAGGTTCTCAGCAACATGAAGTGTCTAGAGAAACCTCCCAGCATGCGAGGAGCTGTACTAATAGGGTTGGCTGCCACGATTATTTGTTCCTTTTGCCTTCCAATCCAGAAGGTATTTTTATCTTGGAATGCCACAGTCCCATCATTCCTAACAGGTCAGAACACAAAACCAGACAAAGCAGCGATGCTTTATACTGCAGTGTCCTGCTTCTGAATATTTTACCAGCCCAGATTTTTTTAGAAACAACCATTTTAGATCTCACCACTCACCTGGAAATTTGCTCAGCAAATTAATTACTGAAAAAGGAAGGAGGCTTGGATACCTGCATAGCAGAAGGATAAAATGTACATGCTCAGAGCTTCTCTGGGGATCGTGGTACACTGCCTGCCAGGTGGCTCTGCACAGGGCTGGACGGAGCCCACCAGCACTTATTAGCTCCAGTCCAGGGCCAGCTCTGCAGGATCCCAGCTGGTTATCACTACATCACTGCACTATGCAGAGGTTCTGGGAAGGTTTATTAGTGCTAACACTCATCCAGCTGTGTCTACTCCCACCTCGGCATCACAGGCACTGTTTCCATGCAATCCCAAAAATCCCTCCAAAGACAGATGACAGCTGGCTGTGCACACATGGACAATTTATGCACTCTATGATGCATACATTATGTTATTTGTGTAGTACTGGAAGTAAAATCAAGTGAAATAAAACACAATTTAATATGTCATAATTTTAAAAACGTGACTCAGAAAACCCAAAAGACAGATAACATTTGTATGCCTTTATTAGCGTGTGTACATTCCTCACTCGAATCAGAATTCCAAAATCAGGCTACTGCAATGCATGCTTGATTTAACTTATCTCAGCTACCATTCAAGAAATGTGCTAGCACTGGCAGGAGACCTTGCCTGCAGGTTGTCATCACCATGTGGTACCCTATGGCTGGTGGTTCTGCATATCATAGAGAGCTGAGAAAAACTCATTTCAGAGTAATAACACATAATAATAGCACTGTCCTTATGGCAGATATAATCAGATACTGCTACTATATGTCTTTACATGTCCTTTTTAAAATCAAGCAAGCCTTGTCTAATCTCATTCAAAAATTATTGGGGATTTGGGAGTGAAATTGCTTTTCAGGTGAGCTATGGCCAACAGCTGAAACACTTACTTGTTCTTCCTTTTCCTTACACCCTTGGTGGAGAATTGTTCTAGGGAAATGGCCATTCATACTCATGCTTGAATTCCTTAAAGAGTGGGGACCCTGTCTGTTGTCTGCACCTGACATTGGACCAGAACTCATATGTGGAATATAAAAGGTGGAATATAAACATACACATTGCACCAGGAAGTCAGTAAGTTTATCTCACTAGGTTCCAAAAAGCAAAAATAAATAAGGCAAAACAAAAATTGATAATTACTCCTTTAAAAAAAAAAAAAAAGAAAGAAAAAAAAAAAAAAAACAACCCTGCTGCATTGCTTCATTACTGTTAGTATTGCTGCAGAAGGATGGAGCTTGTTTAGCCTCTTCTGCCTACAGCTTCCCTAGTTTCCTTTTCCCTGTTGTTTCTGGACTTGGTTGCTGCAGATGCACACACAGCTGGAGAGAGGTTTTGCTTGATCCGGGAAGATACTCTTCTTCAGGCTTACAAATGAGCATGAACTTGCTAGTGTTTCATCAACAAAGAACTGGCTGACAATGCGAGAGGGTCAAGAAGAAAGACCATGAAAAATTGCAGTAACTGAGGGCTCCATTTACATATCTAATAGGTCAAATGACACTACCTGAAAAATGTGGAGGCTTAGGTATGAAAAATAAGAAGGCAACATGAGAAAAAAACAGGTTGGACAGACTTCTGTCATGAATGGTTAGAGCTCACTTCTCTGGCAAGCACAAGGAGAGAATGGACGAATGTCTCTGGATATTTTTTTCAATGAAAGGCTACACGAGCCATCTGAGAGGAATCTGCAGGCCCCATGCAGCATTTCCACCATGTTTTTCATTTACAACTGGCTGAAAATGAAGCTAAGCGCTAAGCACTCATTTGCTGTGTTTAGTTTTCCCCACTAGGTTTTGGCACACACGAGAGCGTATGGGGTGGGTGGGTACAGTTTTACAACAGATTTTTTGCATTGCTTTCACAGTCTCCTGATGCCTTGCAGACCAGAGAAACGCTGAACTAGATGGTGCTTTGAGGTCCCTTTCCATCTTGCCTTTTATGAGCCTATCAATCTGTCAGAGCTGCTAAAATGTTTCATTTATTAATGCGGACTTCAGACTTTTGGTTGGGGTCAGTGCCCCACCATTTCAGGAGCTGCAGCAACACCTGGCAACTAATGGGGTCAAACCGTGTTCCGTCCCTATTAGTACTAACCAGGTTGGCCAGGCACAATGGCAGCTCCATTGTGTGACAGGCCTGTCCTACCCCACCCAGACCCACTGGAGACAAATGTCCTGCTTGAAGAGCCTTGTGTGATAAAGGTGCTCCCAGACAGAGTGGGGGGGCAACAACCAGCAGTGGTCATACTGCAGTAATGGTTTCATCATGCCTGTGGCCAGAGCTGACCATCAAATTTGAATCCAGAAGTAAATCCCTCCTTTTGGCATTTGGCCTCTGCTTCTCAATACAGCTTGCTATGAACTTGGGGTGTATCTCAAATGCTTAATCTTCTACAAGGCGATGCCACCTTTCCCTCTCTCCTGTGCTAGTGGAGAAGCCATAGATCAAAAGGGCAATGGAGCTCGGCACCCCACTTGCCGTAAAATGGGCTCACCAGTCAGAGGTGCAGCATAAAATGTTCACACTTCCTTCCCCTATTGTGCTTTGTGTGTTTCCCAATGACTCTGCTGACAGGGATGGAAACAGGTTTCCAGCATTTGGCCTCACTTCTAAGCAGCTTCAAAGAGACGTATTATGTAGAAGAGAGCCCCTTCCCTCCTAATCCGACATGTTTTTGCCTCCCCTGTTTGGCACAAGTTAGAAGCGTTTTGAGAATTTATTAATAAAATATCAATTAGGTCATTTGGGCCTCTGATGTCTGAAGCACTTAGGCAAGCTATCCCATATAAACTTGAAATGGGCAGCTTTCCATTGCTTGAGTGGATGAAGTAATTGAGCAGAGGAGTTATATTAAAGCCAGACACATTCAGCATTTAATGCCAATTAGGTTCTACTGACAAGGGAGGGATAGGCTAGAGATCTGGCTTGTGTCATGCCCTTCCACTATCCCTTTTTGACAAGATGAAGGTGGAATGACCTCAAATAATGGCATTGCCCTGCCGTTACTTTTGCTATAGTTGGCACATCATATTTTTTTGGTTATTGATGGCTCACAGCTTTCATGTGTTGCAACCAAGGAGTTTTAAGGCTTTTCCCACCATCGGTATTGAATACAGCTTCCAGCTATCCCTTGCTATTTAATTCCAGATGGATCAAATCTTTCGTACTGCCTGCAGGCATATTACCAGCTAATGAGTTGCACTGCTCTGAGATCATTGCTACAAACATTATTTCCTTGGTAAATATTTTTGATCCAGACCTGAGAAACGGCAGAGGTACATGCAGTCAAGATTTATAATCTGGCAAGAGTCTTGAAAGCTGAGTTGCAAATAACAATGGTTACATTTGTATTCTCTGTTTACAGTTTTCTTCCTGAAAATATGTTGAAGCTTAATTCAAACAATCAGCCCTGCCACAATGCTGGCAAATTCCCATGCTCGTTGCACAGAGATGCACGTCTCGGGGACCTCTATTACTTTCCCTGCTACAGTATCTCAGCCCTTTGCACTCACGAATGCACTAATCCTAGCAACCATCCTGGCAGAGAAATGAAATTGTTTCTCTCTTACAGTTGCAAATGCTGATGAAATGAAATGGGACAGAAGTGCCAGAAATACTTAGAGCCTAAAAATACATCCAAACACTCAGAGTGAGATTTTTCAGAAGCGACTACATCTATCTCGAGGCTGGATGCAGCCATGGGGAGCCCATGCAGCTCTTGGCTTCCTCCTTATCACAAGACCTGCAGCATCAGCACAGAGATGGAAATTTGGTGGGAAGAGCACACAGCCCTTTTATTTGCCCTTCCCCATAACCTGTACCTGCAGGTTATTCCCATTCTTGCAGATCCTACCAGGCAAGAGGCTATTTCTTCAGATCTGTTGAAAAGCTGAACTCATGGCCCCAGTCCTCAGAAGGTTTTAAATAACTCATGGAAAAATTGATGGCTAGCCCATGGTTGGTCAGAGGGACTAGGATAGAAAAAGGATCCCAGGTCTTCAGTCTGACTGTACCTTGCTAGCAGCCTGGCACTGGCTTTAAGCTGAAGAAGGAACATCTCTTTCAGGGAAAGTTTTCATTATTGTGCAACATTACCTACATTTTGGGTAAGGTCCTGCTTCTTTTGCTCAAAGAGGTTATCTCAGTGGAATCACTAGGCCAAATCCCTGTCTCGGTGCACCGAGAACCATTTCGGTGATGCTGTCTGTTATTCCAGCTCTAATCTGAAGACACATTTTGTGTTTGTGTAGTATTACATCAGATATACACAGCTTTTCCAAGACCAGACATCAGCCCCAAAAGACCAGTCCAAAACAGTGGCAGGATACTGTCAAAACAGAGATTAAAAAAAAAAAAAAAAAAAGACAATTATGAAAACTGATTTAATAAACAAAACAATAAGAAACATACTCCATTAAAAACTTCTTATGAAACATAGATTTAATTGAATGCATACACAGGAAAGTGTCAGTTTTCGTGCAATTATAGCATATGCAGGAAGAATCAGATGATCTCAGGGACTAGAACAAGTGAAATGGGACAAAAACACCTCACACAGATTTGTTTGCATAGGGATTGGGCTCAGTAATTACATCTTGAGAGGACAACTCATCACTGGGAACCCATGCAGCCCTGCAGCTCTCAGACATGCGATGTCTCAGAGTTACCACTATAATACTGACCGCGGAAAGCAGATGCTTGAGGAGAAAGAAGCGAGAAGAGGTATTTCCATATGACATGAAAAGGTGCTTAGGAACTTGGAGAGTCTACTGTGAGAGAGAACTAAAGTAGGCTGCTTGGTTTGCATAGGCTAACGACACAAATGTGAAGAGGCAGTGCGGTTATTCCCTCCACAAGTACTGGATGCTGATGGGCAGAAACTGCGAAGGAGGAAGAGCCAAAGAGCAATGCTGGTACAAGAACTAATAAGCATACATGTATCTTCACTAGAAATGGTAATGAACGGCGTTCAAGATCAGGCATTCCAAATGTAGCAAATTTGGAAAATAAATCTACTTTAAGATTGGGCTTAGTGTGTTTAAACAAATACTGGGGTTACAGTACGCATGCCTCTGGTAGCAGGAAAGTGGAGCAGAGCACCAGAACTGTGCTCCTACTCCATTTTCACATCACCCCTTTAAAACACCAAATGTTACTTCTACCAGAGGCTTTGTCACATCAAAGCAATCAGCACTTCCTTATCTGTAGAAAATTAACATATGTGAGGTTTCAGATGACATCTCTGGGGACTTCCCATCCAACAAAAATGTTAATTCTTGTGACTTTTCCTTCCACTTTGTTCCTTTTTTTTTTCTCTTTCATTTTTGTCTCAAGATTAAAGCAGAAGTTAGAATACCCACATACCCTATAGGGTAGAGGTTCAGTTTTCAGGTGTCTCTCATTAATGTTTGCATGTACTAACACAGCTCTGAATACTCCTAATAATCTCTGGCAGGGACGATAACAGATCACTGTGGGATGGCTCTACCTGGTGGCTGTGGGCTTGCCCAGGACAGGGACAAAAGGAAAAGATCCTTCTGCTGCTGTCTTATCTAACATTGCAGAGTGCAGAGGGCACTCAATAAGCTCCTTACTCCACCAGCCATGTCAGGTAAGGGAGAAAGTAAGATATATTTACACTTTCTGGAAGGATTTGGTCAATTTGTCCATTTTGAGGGGAATTTTGTTCCTCTAACACATCACAGTACAGCTCCTTGAGAAGCTCATCTCTGTTCTACCCATACTAAACAGCAGCTGAAAGTCACTCAGGAGGTGATGCTGGAAATCTCCAAACTTTTAAGAGAACAAGTGCTCACTTGAAACTCGGACGCTACGCTAGGGGCAGGAAGGATAGATCTGGACACTTATGGCACCTGTAAGGAGGGCTGGAAACCATCACTTTTACAAACAAGTCTTTTCTTGGCTGCTTTTACCCTCTTGTCCTCAATCAAGAATGAGCTCGGCCACAGCAGAGCTGAACACTCTCTAAGCCTTCACATCAAATGCCAAGCCCTTTTCATCACTTCTCTACCCTCTAGATACCAGCGTCTTGCCTACTGCAAAGAAAATATCCCCTGGAACAGATCTGCATCCCGGCATTATGGAGCTGCTGGGACTATTCTGGGATTATGATAGGATTATTTCACCTCCAGCTATTTTATTAAATGTCATGTGATTGCCAAGGAAATCCCGAGGAACAGAATAATACTGGCCTGCAGTTTTGAATTTCACCTGGATCAGAGTCAATTGCTGCAATATGTAAATGAAGTAGGCAATGGATGAAAACCATTAAATCTAAGCCTGGGATATTCTGGACAAACTGCACTTCCCTGATCCAGCAGAAAGTCTGTTTACTCAGCAATTTCAGGAACAGAACAACACCCTTCTCCCGCACTCCCGCCTTCGCTGGGCTCTAGGTTTTGTAGCTTCCATTGCAGACCAGCCCTGCCACATGCCCAACTGCAGCCACTGTCCTTGTCCCCGCTCCGTCATTCCCACAGCATGGCCCCTCTGCAAGCCCGCACTGCATTGCCTGGGGGGATTTGGCCCACGACTGCCAACACAGCACAGAAAGCAGGAGATGGTTTTCTGCATGCCTAGGGCAGAGCAGTGCTTCCTGTTTCCTCTGCAAGTGGGTTTAGCAACTGGAAGGGTTTAAATCCTGTTAATGACATTTGGTCCCAACCTGGTGTGCCACCAGCTGGAACAGGCACCAGCATCCCATCCTGCATCGCCATCTCCTGGGACCCATCTTTCCCATCAGCCTGGACCCCTGGTGCCTGTCCCATCCTCCCTTCCCTGCTCCCCGGCCCTGCTTTTCTGCCTGCTCTGAGCCCCAGCACCTTGCCAGGCTTCCTGACTTAGGTCTCCTGCACACCTGGGGGTGCTGTCACCTATGGAGCAGGTAACCCAGCTGCCAGTCCATAAAGAGCAGTTCATTACATGGAGAGCAGAGGTCTGAAGTTAACAAGCCTGCAGAAGGTGTGCTGTGCCACAGGATTACTGCTCCTCCGAATGCAGAGTGCAGCTGCTCTCTTCATCAGATGACTATCCCTCCTGGGATGCTTTGGTCCTGAGAAAACTCAAACCAGATCCCATAAAGGCTGTCATGCTCTCGCTGGCCAGGCAGCCTCCATTGCACTGCGAATTACTGCCACGCGTGCATGGAAGGTGGGAAAGCAGGGAGGGTGGAAATGGATTAGGCATCTCTCCCATCTCCACTGAGTCACCGAGCCAACTGGCGGTGGTATCATTAATTATTCAGTATTATTAAGCATTTTGTTCATGGCCATATACAACAGTTACATTCTGTACTTCATGTGAGGATTTCATTTCTTTCTCACAGTGCTGAGAGGGACTTTGACAGATCATCTAATCTCTTCTCCTGCCCAGGCCAGGACCAGCTCTATCTAAAGCGTTGCTGACACATGTCACATTAGTTTGTCACATCCAATTCCTGTTCTCGGGGTCTGTCCTTTCAAGTTTTTGACCTGCATGATGTCATGGAAAGGTAATTGAGGCTTCTGCCAAGGTTTTGGCAGTCTGCAACTATGGGCTGTGCAGTGGTTAATGCCAGCTGAAATGTCTGGCATCCCTCAGCAAGCGTGTTCCCCACGCATTGCCCTGCTCCAGGGCTGTGTGCCTGGTGGCTCAGCTACTAGGAACCCCCAAAAAGTCAACCCCATCTAAAGGAAAGCGTGAATTTGGATAGGCTCAATTAAACTACATTAAGGTGAATCTGCTCAGGGAAGAATGAGGCTACTGGGATTCTGCAGCTGCAGACAGCTGTGTGCCCTGATCCAGATGTGCACCCCAAGCTTGGATGAGAGAGCTGTGCACCCTGTGCCAGATGTTCAGTCTGACCCAGATGTGCACCCTGTGAAAGTGGTGCGCCATGCGGAGAGCTGCGTGCCATGTGCGCGTCAGGACAACCTGCAGGCTGTGCACCACAGAGACAGCTGTGTGCCATGTGGAGAGCTGCATGCCCTGCGGACAGCTGTGCTCCCAGCAGACAGCTGTGCTCCCAGCAGACAGCTGTGCACGCTGCAGACAGATGTGTGCACTGCAGGCAGCTGGGACACAGCAGAGGCTTCTGCTTGCCGCCACCTTGCAGGGTGCCAGCACTCAGGTCTGCCTGCGAAGCTGCTCGGCAGGCTCCTCTCCAACTCGTTTCTTTCCAAATGAGTCAGACTCATCGCAAAAGACTGGCAGCGGGAGGTTGGTTTGGAGGAGCTATTTAAGGAGCAGTCTCAGAAGCTGCTCTGGCTGCAGATCAGGGAGGATGGTGATGTCTGGCAGAGAAAAGCAATTATCTTTATCTTGCTTTCTGTTAAATCTCGATCTCTGCTTGGCTGCCAGGAAAACCTTGTACCTGTTATCTGGCAGTAACACTGGTGCTGCTGCAGCTCTGGCTTGGGCCAGCACCTATAACTGTAGTCAAGATCATACTTTGAGCCCATTTGTCTAAGGGATCTCAGTTCAGCCTAAAAGCCTAAAACAGTCCTGGCCCAGGCAAATGAAAGGAAAGAACATAGACCCAACTGCTTGTGAGCCAGGATAATGGCCCAGGCAATGTGTATTTGGACCTGTTTTTCCCCTGGCCTATCAGGGTCTTCTTAGCCCCATAGGAGCTTGAAAATACAGTGTTTGCTAATGCAATTACTGACTCATCACTAGTGTCTCTGTTGCTGAAAATGCATAAGGAAATGGCTTGTACAGAAGACCCACAGAGATTCACATTAGCCAAATGTGCACTGGGCTCGTGGCCCTGAGCTAGCCAAAGCTGGAGACTATGTGGTTAAGAGAGACTTTAAAAGGAAGAAGATTTGCATTCACTGTAAAATGATGAACAGATATCCTCTCCTTTGAGAAAATACCTGGGATTTATTTACCCCACATAGACAGATGGCAACAGAGAAAGCCAACAATAATCTCCAGGAGACATAAATATTCCTGTTCAGTCTAGTAAGCAAAAAACAGGGATGTGTAGATGTGGGGTAGAACTGGAAATACACAGATCTCTCACGTGGCCAATAATATCTAAAGCATGCCTGTCTCCTGCCACACGTGCTCTGGAAGGGAGGTGATGTTGTGGGGATTCACAGCTCGTGAGGGTGAGGTTAGCACATGCCCTGACAGCCTCTGCAGGGATACACTGAGCCACAGGCAACTGGTCAGTCGTTCTTCAATACCAGAAGCAAGAGGGGCCACCACACCATGCTGATCCACCTGCAGAGGGTCTATCGCCTGATCCTGCAGTCACTGAAGCTGTGTAAAGTCCAAGGTCCCAAAATAATGTGGTTCTACAAGGAATTCAGCTAGCTTTTTTTCCCCCCTGAGGAACTTTGTAGACCTTGCATTGCAACAGAAAAGCTTAAAAATATGAATTTAAAAGGTAACAGAAGAGGAGAGACTGGCAGCTGTGCACACTACAGTTTGCAGTGCTGCTCCATAAGATGGTGCGAGGTACTGAAGGTCTGCCACTCATCTCCTGAGCGCCTGCAG
This sequence comes from Cygnus olor, assembly GCF_009769625.2. NCBI lineage: Eukaryota > Metazoa > Chordata > Aves > Anseriformes > Anatidae > Cygnus > Cygnus olor. Next base: position 19,823,868 of record NC_049175.1, read on the forward strand.
ACAGCGGGACAGCAAGCACCAGAGACCGCTGTGCACTGCTTAAGGATGGTAAACAGATGTTGTCTGTGAGAATTCTTTCCACTGAGAGCTTGGACTGTAACAACCTGTGCTTTGGTTTCTGTTCTTTGCATTGCTTACAAAGGCTGGTGACAGGTACCGTCACACTGCCACGCTCCTCCTCCTTCCTGGGACTTGTCTGCAGAGCCATTCGTAGACGCAGGGAACAGGCCATCATTAATATACCAATTTTCTTCACACTTCACCAATTTTCTGCGATTTGCTTTTTTATTGAACTATCTGTAACTACAGATATGTCTCTTACATTACCTGCAAATAAGTTAAGTTAGAAAAATCTTGAAGTTAAACTGTTGGGAGTTAAGACGAATCCAATCTTGGCTGTTTGGTAGAGTTAATCATTTGGATGCAATCTTTCTTTGCCAATTGCTTCAGTCACTTTCTCACCCTGCTCTCCTCACACATACATTTGTTCTGATTTCACGTATATTGCTTTTGAATCTCTGTGAGATGTAATTTTAAGAAACTCTGGATTTGCCCAAAGCGTAGGATTTTCACTGGGAGGGCATGTGCTCTTACTACAACAATTTAAATTTTTAAATGAAAGTTTTCAGAGTAGTTAGAATTTGGGGAAATTGCAAACAACAGGGTTTAGATTTACTGGTGTCTGTATCTCTTCTCAAACAGGGTCGCAACAACAGCAGAAATAGCACCTGTATGATTTTGGGATTAAAGCATGTTTGCATTCCTGTGGTATGATGTTGCTGGTACAAGTATCTATTCTTCAGATAGCTTTTCTTCATTGTTCTTTTTTTGCTTTCCTAAATGCAGAAAAGGAGTATTTTGGCATAAGACAAAGCAAAACTTTGAAATGTTTGTACTGCCTCTGAGATGTTTGTACTGACTGCAGAAACCACCCAGTGACAGATGCAGAACCAGTGGATCCGTCTGAGGAGGGCTCAGAGGGCAGGGTCAGGCCGCTGTGGGGCAGGGAGGTGGTTTTTCCTGCATTTCTTTTCCTAGGTGGCTATACATACATCTGCACACTCATCGAGGGCTTTGTCCCGAAGGAAAATAAGGACACAAGAGGAATGAGTGAGGGATCTTTCTGTTTTTCACTTCCCAGTTATTCAGCTCCTAGGGTCTGGAAGGGATGAGGAACTAAAACTCAGCACAGCTGAGATACCTGGCTCTGTTGTATGGGAGCTTCTTCAGGGCTCCACCTGCCCTTGTGGGTGCTGCAAGGTGGCAGGGACCCATGGCTCCTGATTCCCTCTTGCACAAGAAGCTGGAAACCTCTAGGAATGGGCTGGAGAAGCAAGTATATTTGACCGCCCAAATATATCTCAGTATTTGGGCTGTTTCTAGATCCTTGATCAAGTCACTGGCATGCCCTTGGGAAACACTGTCTTTAGCTGCATTGCAAACTGCACCTGAATTGGCTGTTTGCAGCTTTGTAGTTCTTGTGGTGCATTATTTTGCAAATTCAGATCTTCAGTTTGCTTTTTCAATGGGCCTTTCTCAGAGTTACACTTGTGCAAATCTGGAGTAGCCCTTCAAATGACACTTAAATTGCTCCCAGTTTATACAGTGGGATTAAAATTTATTCCACAAGGTTTTGCACTGGATCCAGTCACAAATGATGGAAATGCTGAATGCAAGAAAAAAATCCATTAAAGAAGAAAAGAATTTTACAAACAGAGGCCTTTTTAATGGGAAATAAGTGGAGCTCTAGATTATTTATTAAGAATGCTTTTAGATGTAGTCAAAGTTTTACTGCGCTGGCAGTAAAGGGATTCAAACCCAACATGCAAAAGGACTGTGAGTTCAAGCAAAAACCGTAACATATTAACAATAAATTAGACTGTTTAATGTGAGAAAGCTTAATAATATTGGAATCTTTCCCTGTACACCTTTAAAAATCACACTGGAAGACAAATCTCTACCCACCTGCTGTGTGTATGTGGACAAGAATGAAGACAGGGAAAACGCACATGGGAATAACAGGGAAACCTTACACAAGGGGATACTTGCAAGGGCATACAGAGGGGAAGCCTAAATCAAGAAAAATATATTAGTAGAAAACTTCAAAAAACAGGGTGAGATTTTCAGTGCCCGCCACACACTGGTGTTCTTTTTTACATTGCCCAGATGACCTAGAAGTCACTTCTGACCTTCAAAACCAATGACTAAAAATGACTTGGTGTTCTTTCCACCACCACGTGGCTTCACCTCCTTAGCTCCTTTCCACTCCTGCTGACAACCAACATTTCCTTGCCTGCATTCACAGTGAGATATTTCCCTGTTGCTTTCACATGCACAGATATTCAGAAATATAAACCTAATATTGCAAAAATAGAGTAGAAAGACTCATACTTACCTGGTTTGGTACAGACAGCCCTGCATGGACTCAGCAATCCCACCAATCCCTTCTGGTTGACCTGACTTTTAGATAAATTCAGTTTGGTGAAATCGTCTGCATTTTGGGGGGCTGCTGTGCAAACAGATATGTAGACGGATATGAAGCTTGAACAGAGGGAAGGAAAACTCAGAAGTTTAGGAAGCCTCAGGTGAGAACTGGCAGACTTATGGTGGGATGCCTGTCAAGAGTTTAAAACATGGATGTTGGAAACTTTGGAGGAAACAAGCAAAAATCCTGATCCAGTTTGAGAAGCTATGACTGCTGCACACCCTGTGTGGTGCCCTGAAAAGTCGTGAAAGCCACTGCCAGACTCAGTGGTTGGTGCCCCTTGCTCTTCTGAGTCACGCTTGGTGCAAGTGAGCCAAGGGCCTGCAGGTCTGTCCAAGGCCTGTTTCATCCCCTTGTCTTCCGTCTGCATTTTGGCAGCCTGTTTGCCCTGGTGTGAAGGAGAAGGGTCAGCTGTTATGAGTGGGCATCCCCGAAATTTTGGGTCTCCAGCCCTCAGCCAAGGAAAGTGAGCAGGCTAAAAAGCAGGCAAGTGCTCAGCTGTTCTTGAGCAGTGTCAAAATCGGGGCCATGTGTGGAGTATTTTGAATGAAAAATCAACAAATTATCAGGACAAGAATGTCTCTCCCACCAAGAAGCCAGCACTGGAAGATCTATTCCATCTTCCAGATCTGGGATAAACATTATGTTCTGTATATACTCTACATGAGAAGATGATAAAAATGTGTAGTTTTGAAAGGTTTAACATTTACAAGTTTTCCCAAAATTAAGCCAGAAATATCCAACAATTGTGACAAATCCATGAAAGAAATCAAACACCCGACTATATTTATATGCTTTCAATCTTAAAACAGATAGGAGGGTCCCTTAAGGGTCCCTTTCTCATTTACTCACCCTATTTTTTTCTGTAAGTATAATGAGTTTGGAGAGGAAATATTTTGTTTTCCAGCTAAATTCCAGGAATCCCATTTTAATGGGCATTTTTCAATTTGATCCAATATACATAACTGTTAGTGTGGCCTCTGTAATCTAGTCAGGCCATCTAGCTACCTGACATGATGGATGGAAAGCAGCAATATTGTATTTACTTTCCCACTGAAGGGTAAGGACGAAAGTTTTCTCGCACTCCAAGCACTGTAAATCCAGACTGCCTCCTGTTTTTTTCCTGTCACTGTACTTGAGAGGTGGCATTTGGCCCTTAGGGTTAACCAATGTCAAAGGCAAATCATTTGCTTTGCTAATGAACCAGTGAGCTCCCCTTCCTCACAGCAAGCACTTCATTACACTTGCAGATAGCTGTATTTTTGTAGAGAAAGAAAATATAATTAAGCGGTGAGATAGGAGTCCTGCCCTGGAATAGCTTGGTGCTTTTCATAAAATTACCTGTATCTGAAATGCTTTTAATTGGATAATTCCATTACTGGGTACTGTGTAGATAAGAGACCTCTGTCTAAGATCAGGGTTAAATCAGAATGTTTCCTAACAAAGACCACTTTGTATCTGAAAGCAATATATATATATATATATGTATGTATAGTTTTTTTTTTTTAATATATATATATATATATGTATACACAAAAAATACTGCTTTTGGATATCATTCACCAAAACAAATTTAGCTGAAAGATTTGTTCTGGAAACTTCTGTTTTTCTGTTTTTTCATCTTTGCTATATATATTACTTTTCCACCCAAAGAAATGTACACATGCAAACAAAAAATGGACCAGTCTCAAATCTCCTGATGGAATATATCTTTATTTTGTTGGGCAAGCTGTATCCCAATACACTCAACTAAATCCAAGCTAGAGCTCTTCTCAAATACATTTTTAAGACATAGTATTTGGCAGTAAAGAACTCTTTTAGGCACACAAGACAGTCTTTCTGAGTTTCACTGAAGTCTAAGATCGCTTACCACACATGGTATTAAAATCGGAGTAATATTTATGACCAAGCATAGCTGAGAGCGCCATACTCCAAATCCCTTTTGGGAAGCATCTTAGCTTAAGTGTCTAATCGTTGTGAATTCCTGAGCCCTTGAAAACCTTCACACTGCCCTTGCCAGAACTGACTGCTTTCCAGTGTGCAGTGAAATAAGCCCATCTTTCATCAAGTATGCTTTCAGAGTATGTTTCATATTCTTTAATGAAAGAATTGTTAGCTAAGAAAATGTATTTCTTTCAACATGGAAAAAATCTAGAAGATGATTTTATCATTTTGTTTAGGGGAGAAACTCCAAAATGAAGCATTTCAAAAGTATGGAAACATCTTTTTAAAATGATACCACTTCATGGAAATATTAATTTTTCTTTTTGAAAGTCCTTTTATTTAAAAATATATAAATTAAAAAGGCAAAATGAAATAATTTGAATCTTTTCACACACACTGCTTAAGCAATCCCTAATTTGTCTTTATTTATATCACTTTAGAATAGAAATGTTTTTGACATCCCACGCTGAATTTTCCATAAGACTCAAAAGCCAGATCCTTGCTCATTCAGAGGCTTCAATCGAACTGTGCATGGTTTCTAATGAATGAAATCTAACTTTTGGCACTCAGTCACCTAGAATACTCGGGCGACACAGTGTAATACTAGAAGTTACTTCCTTGAGCTATTTTTTTCTCTGCTAACATGAGGTATTTTCCTCAAAGAAAACTTTTCTTAATGGAATGCACATTTGTCTAATCTCATACATGTTTAAACGGGCAAAATGCATCTCATTTTCTTACTAACAAAAGACTACTTTTCTTTCACTTGGTTGTTGTTGTTGTAGAGCAATAAAAAACACAATGTGGCTTCTTTATAAAAAAAAAAAAAAAAAAGTGAAGAATTTCTCCCTCATTTGACAGCCTGCCACATTCACAGAGCAGGATCCATCCCTTTGCACTGCTCCAGGGCTCCCAGCACAACCTCTGCATGGCAGCCAACCTCCAAGCACACCCTTGGCCCAGAGGACAGCATCCAGCACACCTGAAGTGTTTGTATGCTGAAGCAGCAGCAACCCACCCTGCTCCAAGCATTTTGCGGTGCTCAAGATGATGAGAGTGTTACTTCTGGCAAGAGGGAAAAATAAACAAACACAGCAACACAATGCTGTTGAGAGTTATGTTTGTACTGCAGTCTGCCCATTTGCAGATTTGCACAGAATGAGCAAAACTCCTTTCCCTGAGCACGGCAGGAAGAAGTCCCTCTGTTCTCAGCTCCAGTGCCAGGTGGCCCCTGCTGTTTTCTGTTTTTCTCCAGGCCACTATCCAGGGCTCAGGTACTGAGCTACATCCTTGTTACATTCGCTCTCAGCTTCTCCCACACTCTGTGCTCACCTATATTACACCCACACAGCTAAAAGGACGAGGAGGCCCAAAGCATCTTGGCCCAAGCTATGCACCTCAAACACAGCAGCACTGAGTAGGTGTACTGAACAATTTCCCCCTGACATTTACACCACATGCTTGTGCCTCTGTGGCTCAGGTGGCACCGTCTGGTGCAGAGCCAGGCTCCCTGACTCCAGAGCATGACAGGATGCTTCTGCAGCAGAGCTATTCCTGTTGCTGGTACTGCTCTGCTCATGGGGCCCCCATTGCAGCTACCCAGATGTGCAGGTCACACAGAGGGCTTCATCCTTGTCGGGAGGCATCCCCAGGGCAGCAGGTATGCCGTCTCCTAGGGGTTAGTGTCACAGCCTAGGGGTGCCTGTGGAGCTCAGCTGGCAGGCCGGGGGCATGCCTTCAGCCCCAATGTGCGTCATGCAGTCCCTGCTGCTGACTGCTTGTCTAGCAGCATCGTGCTACACGTACTGGCCTTGGTCCAACAGAGTACTTAACCGCATGACTAGCTTTAAGTAGACAAGTGACTATTGCTAGTATTACAGTCTTAGGCTGAGCACATGCCTCAGTGTTTTCCTGAATTAAAGCCGTAGGCAATATCTAAGGGACTTTTTTATTTGCCCCCTGCTCTACCCACTGCAAACCCTGCCTGAGATGCTGGCTTATCTTCATCAGTTCTGGACAACCGAAGTTTTCAGGAAGACCATACAAGGGCTGTATTTGCCCAGCAGATGAAATACTCTGTTATTTATCCCCTGGAAATAATCTCTCAGAGATGAAGCTAGAAAGGTCAGGTGTGGGTATGAATTTTTCAAGCCATGTCTATCACCCCTGCAGAGTTTATTCCTTCTGATGGACCTAACTCTTAAGATGAGCAGCATTTCCTAGGTTGAAATAACAAAATCATTCTCTGCAAAGAAATTCCTCTGCCTAATGACATTCTTGCAGCCACCACACTGAGAGTAATCAACAAATGTCCTGGCTGTCATCAGCAGGAAGATCCTGGTGACCCGCTCTTTAATGGTGAGGCTGCGAGCAGGACAGAATTTTAATTGCAATTCCATGTTCATGACAGCTTCCAGATTTCGTGTTGCAAAATATTTTTTAGCCATAACTTGCTTTATCTTCACGTCATCCTCGGGAAAGCAAAGCTGTTTGGCTCTGTGCTTGGGTTAGTATCATTCTTCTCAGAGGAGACCCACCCACACAACGTCTGCTGTAAATTGCACCCTCATGAGCACTGCTTGGCCGAGGGGCCTAATGAGCAAAGTCTTCTGAATACCAGGAGAGGTCTGATGCAAGGCACTAACCAAACGTGACGCTCCATCTACCCCCAGCACACTCTGCCCCTGCCAGCTGGCATCTCAAGCCTCCTGCTGGGGACAGGAGAGCACTTGAACACCCTTTGGCTCCCTGGGAGTGTTTCCCAACAAATACTGGGAAGGGGGACGAAGCATGCCATCCACTCTCCTCCCTAGCAGAGCAGTGTAAAGGAACGCATGTTGATGATGGCTTACTGAGAGCCAAGTCCCAGATGAATCCAGCTAAGGGATGGAAACAGTTAGACCTATGGAGCCCCAGCATGAGATTGCACAGAACAAATCCAGCTGCTCGTGGCCCTTTGTGTCTCACTATCAGCAGTGTAAATACTGCTGGGCTCCTGAGCACGAGGATTTTGCCTTCCTGCCTTTTCCCAAGCAGCCCAATATCTCTGTGCTGAACCTGGCTGCTAGACTCTCCATCCCGTTTGCCCAGCAATCCTCTTCTACCTGGAGGTGGTGAGAGCCTGTTACAAAACATCCTCAGTGCTGAGGCCCTTCCCTAGCTGAAGAAGGCAGGAAAGATAAAGAAGAGAATAAATGCACTCACAATATGAAAGAATACAGTGGGACACCAGCTCCTTTCTCTGCAGCATCTAGTATCCTTAACGCAGGCACCTCCTTCAGTGATGTTTCTCAGACTGGTTCTTGTCTGCACCAAAATCGCAGTCCTTCACATGCGAAGTGTTATGAAAATTTCTGGATTTGTTTTAGAAGCAGAAATTTGTCAGGTGGCTTCCTTAAAGGAAGAGCTACCCAAGTATTTGTACGTATATCTGCATATGTACGTGTGTGCGCATATTGCGCCATAAAGAAGTCACCACGACTATTTTCAGAAGTGCCTAAACCAGGCACAGCCCTCAGCCCGTAGCAGCTCTGCAGCCTGGAGGTTTGAGCGCAATACCTACAGGCACAGCTGGGACGAGCTGGATGAGGGACCGATATGAGGGAGGCACCACGCGTGGTCTTCAGCCCAGGAGGCACCAGCTTACCCAGGCTCTTGTGTAAAAACAAGTGTTTTCCCACTTCGGGTGCCACTGGAATGTAAACATACAGTAGCCATAATACAGTAAAATATGGGTTGCAGGCACATGAATGGGATCGCCTGAGAAAATCATGGCTTCCCAAGGAAAAAAAAGAGGTTTGTCTACTCCACATGACCTCTTGCATGAAAGCAGCTTTGTCTTAACTCAGGAAATGTCATCCTGGTTTGATTCCAGGATAATATGAACTCTAATGCAATGGATTTGTCTCTATATATCTTTACAGCACATTGGGTGTGATTATGTATACAAATATAGATACAGATATAGATAAAGATATAGGTGATGTGCATGGGCACCTATGTGTGTTTATCCCTACATATGTGTGTAAATGGATGGGAGGATTTCACAGCAGGTCCGTCTGGAATAAATCTTTCTCTTCCAGGAATCATTTGGATCTTATCCGCTGTCTAAATGAAGACAAAAGCAATTTATTCTCAGAATTTGGATAGAAGAAGTATTCAGCCCTCAGGAAAAAAAAAAGTAATAATAATAGAATTCAAGGTGACTTAGAAGTGAGAGTGAGTATGCAAAATGTTTTTTGTCCATCAGATGTAAAGATCTGTAAAGATCTTTTTTGCTTGCTTGCTCTCATACCACCTGAGGTGTCTCAGGCCCCCTTTGCAGTCCTGGCACCCAGGACCTAAACCTGCTCCAGCTCCAGCTCAGAAAGCAGCCAGGCTTGTTTGTTTGTTTTTTTATTTATTTATTTGTTTGTTTGTTTTTTGTTTTCCTCAGGCTGTAGCAGCTTGCAGAGAGCCCTGGAGATCCTGAGCACAACCTGCTGAGGCATTTGCCATCACGCCTGCTTTCCTGCCAGTTGTCCTCAGGTCCATGCAACGAGGGCTGCAGCTGGTGGGGAGCCACACGCAGCCTTGCAGGGAGATCTGGAGGTGCAGAGGGCTCCTGAGCGGCCACACCAGCACTGGAGATGGCTGCAAAAAGTGTGATTTCAGCTCTGATGCTCGTTCCCTTTGTTTACCATCAACACAAAAATTAAATGAGGTGCAACAGCAAAGCATCATAAAAATACCAGTGCTGAGTCTCCTGATTTTTCTCCCAAGCAGGCATCTGGATTAGCATGTGTCTCTGCAGAACACAAAGCCCTACTGCTCTTGCATGGGGACTGGGTAATCCCAATACAACTGGCTAGCGACCAGGAATGATGCGGGAATGATTAGAAAACATCTGCTCCCCCGCCGTGTACTGCACTATCTGCTCTCCATCTGGTTTGGCTGGACATAACTTTTACTATAAATGTCTTGTGAATTGGTCCCTTTGGGAGTCAGCTCCGTTTTAGAAGTATATGACAAGTGATGGAGGGAAAATGGATAAATAAATCTGCTGTGGTGACTGCATTCTTTATTACTAGCACTTCTTGAACCCTTTTGAGGGAAAACATTTCTCTGCTGAGTTACCTTCCTGAATCAAATCATTTCTTCTGCTTGGGGAACAAAGATTTATTTATCTCAAATAATGTAAAAAGCTGTTCTTCACTGTGCCTATAAACTGGATCATTCTTTTGGCAGCAGCTGCTGCAAGGCTATTAATGTCACTGGTAACATGAGAAAATAGATTAGTAGAAATGTCCTCAAAAAAGCCAAGAACTGTAGACATGTATGTCACTCAAGACACAGATGTGTGTGAAGATGTACTCTCATCTCCTGCAGTTCAGGATTTGTGCTCCAGTGCTCCCAGTGTCCATGCACACAGGTCTGGCTCTGAGGATGGCATCAAGGAGTGCTCAGAGATGAGGGTGCAGGAGGGCTGAAGCACCCCTTGTTTTCCCAGCACATCAGCACATCTGGTGGGGAGTTTTAGCAGCAACCAGTGTATCAGAGCTACCTTCCTGTTTCTCAAAAAATAATAGTTGTGAAAAAAAAAAAAATCTAAAACCTAAAATCTGCTGAGTTTACCAGGCTTGCCAAAAATCTGTAACACTCCAGCATCTACTCAGAAGCATCTATCTCCTACCAGTCATTTGCTCCTCTCCCTTGCATCACCATCTCACGCACACACTTCACAGCGCTGTCAGGAAGTGAAATTCAAGAGACCTACTTCAGTGGCTGACAAGCAGGGATTATCCCGGGCTATCTGTGCTCTTCAGAAGTCACGCTTCCCCTGCTCCCTATCTCCCCAGCTGCCTCTGGGCTGGAAGTGGGGCTGGCTCTGGTGAGCCCTCACCCAACACCGGCCACAGGGCGCGAGCAGCAGCGCCAGCTGCCTGTGCTCTCGCACACACCGAAGTTTTTTTTTCTGAATCAACTTTGCTTCTCTCCGTGTTATCAGGAAACAGGAATGTTTGTGATTATGTCTGGCGAAAACTAGTGCTGGGGGAATAGTAAGGAGTAAGCAGTCTGGGTTTGCAGCAGATAAGTACTGAGGAGCTGTGCTGATTAACCAATGTTTATCCAAGTTATTCCAACTTCTACAGTGAGCAAAGCTAAGCTGAAAATCTCTCAAGCCCCTGCTTCCTCCAGAGGTTTCTGATTGGCCTGGAAATGCCACAAGAAGGACCCAGTCTTGCCTAAGACCAAAAATCCATAAAAAAACTGTTCTTCACCCCTCTACAAACTCAGACTCTGCAGTTCATAGACACACAAGAGCTGGTTAGAGGACCCTGGTGTATAAACACTAGCCTTGGGTGTGTAAATAAGAAAACCAGCAATGGATGCTGAGAAAACGCACAGGAGGGAAGACAGAAAACTGAGCATTTGAACCTTAGCTGACTTACAGGAGTAAATTCAGAAGGGAAGAAGCTCAGGCTTGCCAAATTGCCTGAGACATCTGGGCCAATATCTCAACTCCAGTTACATTCAGAACCAGGTGCTGCTAAGAACGAGAGAAACTGCCCGCTGGGGAAGTGCCTTACTAATTTTCTTTATTAGCAGTTGTCTGCCAATATATTTTATAACTTTCCCCAAACTCTTGTTTTTGAAACTTAATTAATATCACTGTGAATACTCCCCTTAGCTTTGAGGAATGTCCTATTTCACCCTGAACCTCACTAATCTCCAGGCATCAGAAGCCTCATATTTATTTGCAACGAGTGGAGAAGCCATTCCCCTACTTACATTCACATGCAATGGCTCAACTTCATGAGTGTCTGTGCACATCCAGGATATTCAAGCATCAGGAGACACAGCAACAGAAGCTCTGTGACGATCTGGCCTCGATATGGCCCTGTCTGCTTCCATAATGTCCCCTGTTTTTATCTCCTCTGTAAAGCAAGCCCCAGTGCTCATAGTATCTTCTCACACAACGTGTTCTCCTGGGCTCTAATCGCTCTTCCTGCCTCTAATCACACTTCTGATTCCAGAGCTTCCTTTTGGGATCGGGGCCCCCTGATACATGCAGTAGCATTATGCTATTGACTGGATTATTCTCCATCGTATCAACTGTGCTGAAAAGAGCAGTCCAGCAGGCTGTGCAAGACAAGCAGCCTTTTCTTGGTGCTGTGCTGGTGGTATCTGCCTGATAGAGCTTCTTTCACCAGAAGAAATACACTTTGGCCTAATGCGTTCCTGGTCTATATGAGATAGCCTGAAGGCCATGCAACAAAACACCCGGTACAGACAAAATTACAAATGAATAGTGTATCCCCAGCTGTCTACTGGAATGAATGATCCATGAAGGTGTGTTTCTGTAAGGAAAAAAAAAAAAAAAAAGATGAAGAAATTTCTTGAGATATGTAGATATGTACCACTTATTTGTTCTCTTAAAACAAGACGGTTGCTTGTAGAGAGATCCCATGTTAGTAAAGGCTTGGTTTGTTTCTGTGCTTGAAAAGGGAATGATGGGCCAAGGGATTGGTTGCATGATTTTCACTGTTTAAAGTGGATTTTGGTTTGGTCAAAAATGAAAGTGAATTTCCCCCTCCTCTGCATCCTCCCTCCCCTGTATTCCTTTCTTTTTGATTTTAGAGATCTTTATTATTTTTTTTTTAACTGAAAGTCAAAACCTGAAACATTTTCTTTAAAAGCTTTTTAAAAAGCCCACTCATTTGTTCTTTCCCTTTCTGTGACTCCTTGAAAAACTGAGGAAGGGGAAGAGACTGTAAAATTGTTTTACAAAACCAGCTGATGCTTTTATGAAACATAACTGTCTTTTCCCTCCAGATCCCATGGAATATTTTAAACACAGCCGGAGGGTCAGAGATGGGGGAGCTCTGCAATCTTTCCTAATCAAGCAGCAAAGGAGATGAGCAGATCCCAGATCTCCTCCTCCCTACGCTGACTCTGCACCGGTTACCCCTGACCTGAACCTCACCAGACACGGGGAGCAGGGGTGGAGAGCACAGACCCTGCCAAAGCTGCGTGGTCTCCCCTGCAAATCACCACATAACTTAACCCTTGCCTTCCGGGGTGACCTTCCAGTAATACACGAATAAGTAAAATAACATTTATTGCAGGGGAAGAACGGTCTTGTAGCCAAGAAGAATTTCTCAGTAAGGAAACGTAGCACTTCCAGGCTGGGAATTGGCATGCTGAATTCAGGCAGAAAGGATGAATTTAGAGGCTAGAAGCAGAATCTGTGATTCAGCCTTGTCTGCACTTGGCATTGGAAGGTGAAGTCCCTCTGAAGGCTGCGGGTGCTGCAGGCAGCTGTCTCCTCAGGTGGCACAGTCTCCAATGTGCTGCCAGCCCCACGTCCCCACACAGACAGACAGCCTCAAAAGACCAGAAGGGGGCTGCCAGAAATGCGTATATTACCCATCCATTCTTTCCATTACTTACATCCAGCTCTGCCTGCTGGCAGGGGAGGCTATCCTTGGGCACAAAGGGGACTGCTTTAAAGTCCTGGTGAAAGGTAACGGTGTCACCACCTGCCTGATTTCCCCAGAGTGTAAAATGATACGTAACCAACACAGATTATTTCCATCTGCTCGGGCTGCAGGGGCAGGAGGCCTTTATGTTTTATTTACAAGCCTGTGTGCAGAGGGGAACCAAGTGCCCAGGGAAGTTCTCCATGAACGGAGATGTTGCACTGAGCTACGGCTTGTTCCCAGACAGCTCCAGGCCCATTCTCACAAAGAGAAACTTTTTGCCTGAAAATTTCTCCCTATCAGAAAACGTAGTTTTAAGTGAAGCAATATTTTAGGGGAGACGGAGAGGATCTGGCCATTGTGGCAGATGTTTTTCAATATTCCAGAGAGATGAAATGAAGCAAAGAGAAAACTTGCCTCCACTTGAGCTTTGGAGCAAAATAAAGTTATTTTGTTTCAAAACATTCATACAAGATGGAAAAAGCTGTTCTCATCAGTTTTGCCGTTGTTTTTTTAATCTTTGTTGAGAATGCCTCAGAAAATACAGTTTCCATGCTCCTAATTCAATTCTCCTGAAATCCTTTGCCATTAAAATGGTTTAGTAATTTGGTCTTCTGGTTTTGTTCAAACAGGAAGCAAAGTGTAAAGCAATTATATTTCCTGCAGCAGAACCGGTCTCTCTCAGGCAGCGCTCACTGGACATGGAGGTGGGTGGGCCAGGCCAAGACAGTGGCACTAGGAAGACCTTACACCTTCCATCTTACACCATCCAGACCTTACATCTTCCCTGCTCCAGCCTCCAGCTCTTCATTGTCAGACAGCCAAGTCAAGAAATGCTCGGTGTGTTTCATTTGGAGGGTCCAAGACAGCCCAGCTCAGTGCTTGGAGTGCTTAGCTCTCTGGCTCCCTTTCACAACAGGAACCAAGCTAAACCTCAAGCTCAGATTCAGTCTCAAGCTTCATTTCAGAGGTGTTTGGAGTTTGGTTTAGACCTGAATCTAATTCTGCTTCATCAGAAATGTCTGCACGTCCCTGCAGCCCCAAGGCGGTCCGCTCCTTTCTGGTGCCAACTAGGAAATCAAACTCAGACCCAGCCCTTGTCAGAGTTTCAGGGATGATGGATGAGCTGGTTATGGGAAACATGAAAAGGAGACAGATTTGGGATCATAGAAGCTGACAGGCAGAGCAGAGTGAGTGTCTGGAGGATGTTGATAACAGGAAGAGCTGTCACCTTCAGGCCTGAATTGAGAAAGAAAACCTGCTGAAACAAGTAATGGAGAGGGGAACAGCTGATGGTCACTGCAGGGAACCGATGGAGCTGGCCATGAAGGACAGGAGACACTGGTTATGTTGTCTTGCAGGAGACCCAGCCCAGCCCCAGTAAGACAAAAACGCCAATTCCACACAAAAGCTGTGTTTGGGAGCAGAGGCAGAGCTCACCCTGCAGTCTGAGACAGACCTACCCAGCAGCACAAAGTAACTCCCAGCTTTGCTTCTCCTATCTCACAAATATAATGAAGTCTGAAAGCTCATCACACAGCATAGCACAGCAGGTCTTTGCTGGGCACTGTGGGGTGGTGACATTAGTGACTAGTTACACTGTTGGCTGTGACGCTGGTGACACCCTGCCTTTTGTGAGGCCAAGCACCAGTCTGGATTGCCTGTGTACCCTGGTGCTACAAACCCCATGGTCGGGGAACCTCTGCCTTGGGCTGTGCCCAGCCCAGCTGGAGTCAGGACAGTGGCGTGGGAAGGGAGCACTGAGAGGGAAGAGAGAGCAGTCAAACTCCCAGTGCCTTCCATCTCCATCTCCATCACTTACCTGCCTCAGGGAAGAGTGTAGCCTCCCCGGCCCAATGCAAAGGCTTGAAAAGATGGACTGGAGGAAAGAAGGGGAATGCAACTTGGAAAGACAGATATTTCTTGTTGCTCGAGCTGTTTTTGCTGGCAACTTGGCTTGAGCAGTCCAGAGATCTCTACTGTGCTGCAGAAACATCTGTGATGGTGGACATGAGGATACAGTGCTCTGTGGTTGTACTTTGCGCCATCATCAGAGGGAGGCTGCTCTCATCCAAATCCATGTCAATGCTGCAGGTCAAGCCCAAACAATTCATGCCTTGCAGCTTCGATAGACTATCTCACCTATGACACCAGATTGTCCAGATGAGGGGGACCCTTAAATAGAGAATCCTCGAAATTCTTCTGAAGCCTGTTGCACGTTCCTCTCTTTCCCCACACCCTTTCTCACTAAACACCAGTTTAAAAGCCATTGCCAGTAGCAGTTCCCAGTGCATTTTTGCTGCCACTCCACCAAGTATCAGCCAACCACCAGAGCTGTCTGCTAAAAACTGAGGCTTGTTTTCACCTGCTCCTTCTGCAACCAGAATAAAGTGAGAAAACAATAGCTCTGAAAGAAGCAGGCAGTGAGAACAGATGCAAAGCTGGAAGTGTTAACCCCTCTGTCAAGTTAATTGTCAGCCTCTCACAGCTCCGTGCAGCTCAGTTTTGAAAGTTTTATAGAAATCCAATTATGTGTTGGCTGAGGAATTTTTATTGATAAATAACTTACCAGAGCAATGCAAACTGAGGAGAAGGCAGGGTGCTGGAGGGGTGTTATTCCTGCAGAAAAGGGGGGGTAAAAAGCTAAAAGTCATGATGGACTTTTAGGCTCTCAAAACTACTCCCACGTGAGTTTCACTAGTAAACCCTGACCTGGCAGCCAGCCATCAGGAATAAATGCAGACCTGAGAATAAGAAGGATACGTACAGATGCAAGCTTTATCCAGTGCTTTGAGAAAGAACCAGCTTACTTGTGTGCTGAGTTATCCATCCAGCAGCCCCCGGACACAGGATTTCTGTATGCGGGGCAGTGCTAGGCAAAGCTCTTACAGCCTGGTGTCTAACAGCTGAGAGCACTATGTCTGGCCCTGCATTTTGAACACATTAAAAAGCCAACCCATCTTCCAAACAGTATAGCTGAAATCTGAACCTCATGTTAATTCTCTACTTTGCAGTTTAGCTTCAGTGAAGATGCTGATGTCAGTAGCAATTGTGGATGCTCTGGGAATGCAGGATCATTTGCTCAGCCCTGGGCCAGCAACAGAGATTGCTGTGTGGGGAAGGAAAGAAATTATACTGGAAAGGCAAAAACAATGGTTTCAACACAGCAAATACTCAAGCTGTCTAAGAGGAAAAGAAAGACATGAAGTGAAATCAGCAACCATAAGGAAGAAGTAAGCTTAACCCTCAGGATTTTATAGCAAATAAAAAATCACAGAAGATACATGACAATTATTTTACTTTTTGAAAACTGCCATTTTAGAAGTGAAACCCTTGGCCAAAATGGATCATAAGGAACTTGCAGGTCTAGGAAAAAAAAAAAAAAAAAAAAAAAAGGACTGTCTTTCCTTTTCATCACTGTTTTTCAGGTTGTTTTTTCTGATGTTTTATTTTTGCTTTAGCTCCATTTCAGAATGAAGAAAAAGAAGTGAATTACATGTAAACTGGAAAATATTGCTTCTGCCCACCTACACCACAACAGAAGCTGTGGACTGGTTGGAGGCTGTGGCCGTTCTGAGTTCATTTCAGAGGCAACATGTCAGGTAGAAACCATGCACACAGCTTTCCTCAGAACCTCCACTTCCATTCCTTTTGGTCTCAGCCCCTGGAGACATCGTTCAGACAGAAAAGACAGAGTGTCTTTCTATGCAAAGGAGTAGACCTTCCTGAGATCAATTTGCATGAAAGACCTAGCAGATTGGATGATCACTGGGAATGGATCCAGATTTGAGGAGTCTGCAAATGAGTGCTGGAAACCTTTCAAACACATCTAGACTTTCTAGCCACTTCCCTTTCTGGTCTGACTGGTGGGAGCTGAAGGATGACCCCCTTTGCAGTATTTCTGCATTTCTTCTTTCATATCTGGCATACAGACAGAAACTAAGTAGTGCATGAAAATTAAAAGCAAAAAAACTAACAAAGTTTCTCAAGTTCAAGGTCTGGATTTAGTCTGAACAAGAAATGGGTCATGCCCTGGGCTATTTGGATCCAGGATTTAGCCTTGAATTCATTTGGCTTTGGGGCAAAGGTCTGGGCCAGTTCTGAGCACTGCATTTGCATTTAGTCTAATGACATTCTCTCGTCCTCACTGGCCTCGTTAATTCTGAATGTGACATTGTGTCATCCGTGAGCTGACATAAAACAGGGAAACCCTTTTAAATGGGCAATAAACTCAGAGAAAAGAAGGCTTGGATTTCATGTGCTGATAGAAAACTGAGGGCGACCATACCTGAACGCCTTCCAAGTCACTCATAAGCCAAACCCTCGCCCCCCTTATTTTTTTTACCCTTTCTCACAGTGAGTGGTGAGGAGGAGGAGATGTAAACCTGAGCACAGGGGGCTGATGAGGGGACACCCTTGCCACTGTGCACACTAGGGAGCTGCTGAGGGCCCATGTTTTGCAGAGGAGCCACCTCAGTCCTGGGCTACAGGTAGCAGGGGGCCCTGAGGACATCCCATGGCTAGCACTCATGTTCTGATAAAGCTTGTGCTTTTTTATGGATTTTTCATAGAACCATTGAGGTTGTAAAAGACCTCCAAGATCATCTTGTCTAACTGTTTTTTCCCTTCTCCCTAAAAAGTAATTACCAAAATTCTATTAAAAATATTATTTGCTTTGAAACTTCTTCACGATTTCTGCCCAGTGAAGAAAGAGACACTGAACTCTATTAAAGTAGAGACATAATCTACCTTCTCTCAATGCTCTTCATCCTTTACAACCTCCTTCTTTTTTATAGACAATTATCAGAAGAAAAAAAGTGTTGAAAGGGAGGAGTTTTATCTTTTAAAATGAACGGGAGAAACGAGCAAAAATTGAAACACTGGGCTGTTTTTTTTTTTTTCTTTTGTTGTTGTTGTCGTTGTTTGTTTGTTTGTTTTGTATTTAAAAGACAACCACAGAAGCAGCATCTGCCTCATGTGGGCTTTAACATTCTCGCTCTTTAAGACATTTACCTTCCTAATGCCTTTGTGCCATGATGATACACTGTCATCCCCATTCTACCCAGGAGGCACAGAGGATGTGTCTCACCAGTGTCTGTCCCCTCCCTAACTGGGGGCACCGTTTGCATGGTTATCCCACTCTTGGGATGCATTGTTTTGCACAGACTGTGGAGCACCTCACAGCCATGGGAGGCTCGGGGCTTTATCTCTCTCTGCTCCTTGAGTGCAGATGTGTTTAGACTTTTGCAGCAATAAGCATCCTCCTTCCCAGAGAGGAGCTGCGTTTCTGAGCACCAGGGAAAGCAAAGAGCCTAACGCAGCTCATACATCATCTCTGGTCCTGGAGGCTAGTTGACGGCATTCATATGAGGGCATTGGCTCTTCGGATTTGTAATGATTCCTGACAGCCCAGCAGTGAAATATTTTCCAGAGTGGGAGTACAGATGTGGGCTGATGTGGATCTTATTTCCCATATAGCTCCAATCGTGTAAATATGTGGATTGAAACGCACAGGGTGATGAAGAGCAGATTACCCAAATAGGAGGCTTGTAAGAGGTCTGCCTGTAAGGAAAGCAAGTCTAATAAAAGTGATAGACATAACAGAGCAGAGCTGGCTACACATCAGCCACAGGCAAAGTGACCCTTAGCTCTCCTCCTGTAAAGTATCTTGTGGTCTTTCTGGATGAACCATCTCTTCAGAGGAGTGTAAAACACTTCAGATCCATATGAATGTGTTGGGGATGTGCCAGGTCACAGCAGTTGAGGGTCTGGCCATTTTCACGCTCACAAGTAAAAGGATCTTCTGTGAATGACCAGTCCTCAGGACATACTCCGCCCTGGTGTGCATGAGCCACATGTTTGGTGTGTAAATTGAACCAGAGTTACTAAAAAGATTTGGGTCTCAGAAAAAAATCACTGGAGGAGACCAAGAAGTCTGATGGTGAAGGAACACATTCATCTAAGGAGGAATGAAAGGAAGAAATACATCCTGCTGACAAGAAATGGAAGATGGGAAATACCCAGAGTAATTTAGCTTCCACTGCAGTCCAGTTGTTCAGCCTCAATAAACAGTAGGTGGTGAGATCAGCAAGAGGATATTGACTGAGAATGTGGATGGAGAAGAGCTGGAAAGGGACAGGCTTTTTGGTTGATGAATAAGGGAATTTAGGGAAGGAATGGGACAACTGATTTGGACTGAGTTGAATTTCTGTAATAGAACAGTGAAAAAAGACGTAAAAGATTTTACAGAATGATCAACACAGAACCTATTGTTTTGTCTCAATCTATCTTTCTGATTCAAATACCTTTTAGACAAGAAAGATTTCCTTAATCAGATTATTTTAAGTGTAAAATGGCAAACTGAAATGCTGAAGAATTTTTGAGGCTTGCTTCATTTTTTACTTCTGAAATTGTTGACTGGATTCAGCCAAACATGTGGCTAATTTCAATCCACCTGAGTCTTGGTTGTGTTTGTTAAAAAAAAAAAAAAAGACAACCGTCACCCAGTAGCAGTGTGGGACAGATGTGGAGTGGCTGTTTCCAACACACGGTCACCCCGGAGGAGAAGATGTCACAGACAGTAACTGGGGATGACAGAGCAGCACAGAGCCCTGGCTCTGTCTGCTGCAGACCAGGAGCAAGCTAGGAAGGACCTACAGAAGCAAAGGCATACCTAGAGAGGTGCTCAGGATCTCCACTAGCAACACTGGGTGTATTAATACACATTGCATGGGATAGGAAAGCAAATTTCTGGTGCCTCCAGCTACTCCACCGTGTCCCTGGCAGCCTCCCAGACCACAGCAAACTCTTCACGGTGAGGTGTCAGACAGAAAAAGCACTTTTCCCTCCCCAGGAATTGAGGTGTCCATGTCTTCACATGGTGTAAACTTGCCCCATTCCTCTCACTGTAGTGCCAGTTCCCACCTGGAGCAGATTGCCCTCAGGACAGCTGTCTGGGAAGGTGGTGGTATGTATAAGTGCCATAGAAGTTGTTCTGCTTCCACCGTTGCACACCATATCCCAGACCATTCGGCAGCACGCATACAAGAACAGGTTTGAAATTATATGGTACATGGTATAATCCTCTCTCCAGCCCTTTCTCTCCTCCTTTCCTTGCAGAGCAGTCTACAGTGCAGAACAGAAAGGAACTGGCAGGCAGTTCAGGGAGGCCCGTCAGAGCAGTGGGGGTTAACTTGTAATGAAGGATAAAGCAAGGGCAGAAAATGTTTGAAATCGATGCTGTTTGGCACACAAGGGAGACAGACCAGAGCTGGAAGTAGAAAGTAGTCTGCGGAGCATATCTTGGGCCTGGCCGTACTGAGATTGCTCCTAAATCTGGTTCTGCTGGTGTAAACTTCCTCAGGATGGTCAGACTATCCTAAGAAATAACAGCTAGGTGCAGCTTAGCCAAAATATTGCAATAACTCAGCAGTTCTCTGCTCACACTGGGCCCTGCTGGTAGATGGTGCTCGCTCCTTACACACATAAACTAACCCAGAGCCTAATTAGTCCACTTGTTAGCAGTTCAGTGCACAGGGTTTGTAGCACAATGGCCTCATATACACATCTGTTTAATTCTAAACCAAGTGAGCCTCTCCCCCACCCCCCCACTATTCTTGCACGGACAACACAATTCTTCAAATGCCTTAACAGCTAGAGCCTAACTAAGAAATAATACCCCCCTCCAGCAATCCCGATATTTTCTACATTGTTTCATCCAGAACCGTGAGGAAAAGTAATGACAGAACAGGAGGTCAACTAAAGAGCCCTTTTTGGTGCTGGGGAGCTGTTTGCTGTTGGCTGATGTTCTCTGCCTGTCCTGCAGCCTTCCCCAGCTCTGCTCATACTGGATTTAGTCTCCAGCGGCCTCCCACCCCCCAACTGCAGCGCAATCCCCCCCTCAGCCTTGCCGCAGTGTCCCACGAGAAAACAAGCTATGCGAGGCACAGGATGACTGGCATGGATGAGACACTGCTGCTTCCAAACAAGCCATTTTCACTTCCCTTTTCCCAGAGGGAAAACGCTGCCAAAATCAATCTATTTCCACAAAAGACATCAATCTTGACACAGCTCCAATTTCCAATGGGAAAAAGCATTAATTTCCAGCAGATCCCTAGAACAGCTCTGCCGGGGAGTTTACATTCTCCATTATGCTCCCACTGGATGTTCTAATATAGATCTCATGTGTCCCTTCCAAGGAGTGAAGCTCAAATTTCTCTACGGTGCCATTTCTTGATTAATATTATGGGTAGCGCTAGGTAAGAATTGATTTACATGCCAAGCTCAATAGCAGATTTAATAAAATTCTCTGTGCTTCCTAGCTGGAGCACCCAGGGTGTGATTTTATTGGCCTTTTAGATTGCTAGCTGCCTTTTATACACACCTTTTATACAAATGTAGAACAGATTATACGTAGGACTGTCTACACATACAAACATATGTATGTACATACATTTGTGTATGTATCTATACACATATGACTCTAATACACACATTTTACTTATGGCTTCCTGATTCTTTACAACTGAGCGGGCAGCAAGTGTTGAAGTATGCAGTGACCTTGCTTAAATTCACACACACAAATGCAAATTTCAGAGCAATAAACTCAGACCTGCTTCTGTAAGTGGCAAAGAAATCAGGGTTGATCATTTTCTTTTCTTAATGTTCATAGCATGCCAACTGGCAGTCAAGAACAAACTGAACTGAAGCTACAGGGTGACTTGAAAATCAAAGGACCAAATGAAAAAAGAAGTAAATTCAGCTCATGTGCCATCTGCTCCTTGCTCTTCCACTTTCTTATCATCTCCCACTCAAGGTGCAGCACCTGTCAGCTGCTGCATCCCCTCTGCATTTGCCAGAGCTGCCACGGTCTCACTACCATGTGGGCTGCAGCCATGCATGTAGGAAGATGCAGGGGGAGCTTATGGTGGGAGGGAGATGCCTGTTGCAGGAAACCAAGGTTCCTGTGAGGAAACCTGCAGAACCAGGCACACTCACCAGTGCCTGGAAGTTAAATGCAAGGCTTGCTGCTGTTGATCACTGGAGACAGTACAACAGAAGAGGAGCTTCAGAGTTCCCAGGCCTTGCCCACTGCAATAGGAGGCCTCTACTTGCACTGCTCCTTGTTCCTCTCACTGTTCTTCTAGGAATGCTTCACCTTTAGTAGTAGTAGTAGTAGTAGTGGTGGTGGTGGTGGTGGTGGTGGTAGTGTCATTTTGCGTATGTAAAATGCTGTTCTCCTTGGGTTGCTCTGCCCTTTGCTCTGCAGTACTTGGTTCAGGCTTCCAGAAGGGTCGCCTGCACTCCTGAAAGCAAAGCAAAGGCCAGTCTCTGTGTTTGTTCCCAGGACCTAAAGCTGTGCCTTTCACTCCCCTACTCATTTGCATCAGGGCCCTTTCTGGTATGGCAGCACTTATGCACAGGTGATACTATAAATAAATTTTAGCAGAACAACAATAAAGTAAATTGTCATGAAGTTGTTTTTTTTTTGTTGCTTGGAAAATATAAATTTAAAAAAAAAAAAAAAAAAAGAAGAAGTTGTAAGAATTCCCTGACTTTCAGTGGGCAGGAAATATAAAGTCCCCAGCTGATGTGTTCTGCTGAGCGTGTCAGTTCCTGACTCTTTTCGTATTCAGCAGCCACTTCATAACCTTAGCACTTGGGTAGTTCTCTGGTGGGAGATTGAGAGGTGCTGCTCCAGGACACCAGAGGCAAGAAAAGGAGATTTCAAGAGCTTAATAACTGTTTGGTGACTCAGCACAGAGAGGAGGCTCCTCGGCTCCCTTCGCCCTGCCAGCGCTGACTGCAGCTGCTGATGTGTCACATAGGTGCAGGCACCACGTGAGCTGGCAGTGATGGTGGTGGGACACGCCACTCAGGTCATGGCTGCGTGCTGCCATTCCGCAGCAGCGTGGCTTGGACTTTTCCAAAGAGTTTGGTGGGTTATCTCTGCAGAGTCGTGAGGGATCTGCAGAAACCTTGCCAAAAGGCGCTGGCTGCTCCCACCCCGCTCCGGGCCGGCTTCCAGGAGAAGACATCTCTGAGGGGAGCAAAGACTTCCGGTGCCCCGCAACGCTGCGAGCGCTGC
The DNA here is from genome assembly GCF_009769625.2 of Cygnus olor. Lineage (NCBI taxonomy): Eukaryota > Metazoa > Chordata > Aves > Anseriformes > Anatidae > Cygnus > Cygnus olor. The sequence continues at coordinate 19,846,846 of NC_049175.1, forward strand.
TCGCTGAGGGGGTCACACAACACTTCATTTCTGTAGGAATTTTCCTAAATGACTTCCTTTAGCAATTATTTAAAGTGACTTGCTCATGCAAGCTCAGACAATGCGTTAGAAAAGCAAATCGTGTCTTCTCTAGAAATGCTTGTGGTCAGAGCAAGAAGGGGCAGTGAGAAGCAGTGAGGCAGTGCAAAGGCATTCCACACCTGGCTGCACTATTTTGCTGAAGGTGCAGCCCCTGAGAGAAACAGGGTGAGAGCAAACCACTCTTACATGTGCTATCCACCTACATAAATCCCACCCCACAACCTTACAAGCACTGGGATGTTTTGCAGCATGAGCTACAAAGACTCAGAGGAAGATTACAGAAAGAGACCAGGCCTGCTGCTGTGTTTGAGCTGCAGGAAGCCTTCCAGCCTTCACATCATGTTTTGCTACCAGAGACAAGCTCCTCATGGGGTATCAGCATGGGTTTCGTCTCAGCCTTCCCTGCGCTTTACTTTTTAGCAGACACAGAGCATGCGCTTGGCCTGACAAGAAGTCCTGACCCGGTGTCTGTGTCTGGGTGGTGAGGGGCTCCGCAGGTCCCCAAGGTTGCTCCTCTGTGGAAGGACATTTGCCAAAGTCTGAGCAATTGGGACTGCAGCATGAAAGGCAGAGATAATCTAATTTAATTCCTCTGAAAGCAAATGTTCAAAGAGCTTGGATCTGCAGGCCTAAGTAACTAGTAAAACAAAGCAACTGAAAAGTCCAAGGGGAGCATACTTGGCCAAGTTCTAACATTGGTTATACAGCATAAATCCAAAATAAGCCCACAGACTTTGTCTTCTATGTCATTAAATCCACATACCTGAAACTATTTGGGCTTTTTTCTTAATTATCTTTTTTCAAAATGGAGAAAATGACTTGCAGTCATTTGGACCTGATTCTGTTTTTACAGAGCGTGGTGTGTATGACAAGTGATAGCATGCAGTTGTGCTAAAGATAAGCTCTCGGTGTAAAAGGATCAAGCATTAGATCAATTTCTTTTTCAGATACAATGTTTTCGGAGCCATGGTTTTCACAAATATATTGGATTGAGAAGTCAAGTAAGGTAAAAGAATAGATTTTTCCTGGTTTGGAATACAATTGCATTAAAAATTGTTTCTTCGCCTTGGTTTTTGATGAAATCTTGTGCCAAAGATAAAACAAAACAAAACAAACAAAAACACAAAAAAAAAAAAAAAAAAAAAAAACACAAAAAGCACACACACAAAAAATCCAACCAACCAACAAAAAAAACACCTACCAGTAACCAGTGTGACTATCTTGCACAGGAAAGGCAAATGCAGATCTGAACACAGGCTCCTTCCCCAAACCCACAGAACACAGTTGTATGATTTTTTGCCCATCACTGAGACACAAATAGTGTGCTGATCAGAGCACATGATGTACCTTTCCCCTACTCGCCGGGCTCTCTTGCCTTTTTTTTTTTTTTTTTCTGATTATATTGAGGCAGTGCTCTGCACCATGCACAGCTGCTAAAATAAATAAAAAAGAAAAAGAAAAAAGCAAGCTTCAGAGGTTTAATACAAAACAGGCAGCGTGACCAAAAATACCACATTTATAGATTCATATCTTGAGCCTAATTCAAATCCATCACAGAACAGTCCCTGAAGGAAAATGTACATAAAAGACTTGTCCGGGTTGGCTGCTGCACATACTACTTTCCGTGGTTTTCAGGCACTGATATTGCCAAAGCATCACTGCTGGGCACCCTCATACCTTCACCTTCTAATCATCAAGGCTCACTGCTGCCAGGGACAGATTCTAGCAGCAGTGCCATCACTTGCCCTCAGTGCTTCAGTATGGCTAGGTGGAATAACAGGTCTTCTGCTCCTCTGCAGAGCCTATCTTCCATGGCTGTGAGAGGCTGTTAGAACTGGTCAAAAAAAAAAAAATCTCTTCCTGAGAACTGCTGATGTTTTGCCATTTTATGCCATTACTAATTGGCTCAGGGGAAGTCAGAATATCATAATTTCTTGCAGGAAGATAATTTCTGCAAAAAATATTTGATTCAAGAATATTATTCATTTCAGAAAGAATAAAACATCTACTTCTGATGTTGCTCTGCTGTGCTATGTTGTTGAATCATATTTGAAATCATAAAGTCAAAACAAGCTGTTTTACCTTATCAAAACTACAGGCTTCAACATGTAGAAAACGAAACATTCAAGCGCTATTGAAAGGCACTGAAACGGTCACCTCGGAGCCTTTTGTCTTTCCTACTGCAGGTTAACCAGCATGGCCATGTTCCCACTGAATGCTGGATTCCGAGAAAATCAGTCTGGCAGATAACCATTCCTTTCAGATCTGTTTGCTACAGGGCCAAGTATAATCCTCCCTCTTGTCTTTCTGCTACCTGCCCTCACACAGGGTGATGGCATTGCTATTTGGGATGAGTCTGTGCAGACGGACTCCCCAGAATAAGCACAGGCAGGTGCCATGGGACAGAGGTGGAAGAGCAGTACAGGCCCCAGCAGCGATTTCTCTGTGTGAAGTGCACTTCACGTGAGGGCTGGGAAGCTTCTGAGATGGAGGAGGTGCTTGAGAGCAACAGAGAAAGAAATATGCTATCAGGACGTGGGATTGTTTGCCTGATGATCGAAATCTGTGAATGATTGCCCCAGCAAAGCAGGATAATCTGAAGAATGGCAAATAAAAAAGTGAATAGCAGGTAAGTGATAACTTGTCAGAGTATTTAGAGGTGAATGAGAATTTCTGCTGCAATATTTATGCAGTTAAAAATAGTTTTTGTGAAAGTCAAGGTTTTCAGGGGAAGTTTGGAGAAATGTTTATATTATGTATTAGGGAGTAAAATCATAAATGAAAGATTGCAGATGAAATGGACCCTGCTCAGTGCCTGTACAAGCTCCCAGATCCTTCTTCATGCTCTCAGTGTCTTTCTTGAGCTAGGCACTGTGGAGGAACTATAAACTCCATGAACCCCACTTGTTCCAATAAGCCGCAGATGGGCCATAACAGCAATGCAGCACAGGAGATGGTCCAGCCTGGGAAACCAAGGTCAGGGTGGATTGCTGGAACTATAGTTCCTATGAGTCACTCTGACATGTAGACAGATGCAATTCTCTGATAATTTGAACAGAACAAACAATTTTGTCATCTCCTGACTGAATTCTTTCCAAACTCCTCATTGCACTAGAAAACATTAAATTCAGACTTCTGTCCTAATTTGGAATGAAAACAAATATCCGAGTATTGGGAATCTCTCCTTCTTTCTCCTGAATGAAAGTCGAACCGTCAAGCAGCTCTGCCTGCTGGCTGGGGCTGAGGAGTGTCTGTGTGTGAGCCACACGCTTCCAGCCTGATGCCCTGCTCCGTACGCCTCTCTCTGGCAGTCCCTGCCACACAGCAAATATCCCTTTGAGGCTTTTAAAGAGAGACAAAAATGGAGTGGAACGTTGTACATTTTGCTGCTGTGCCCTGTGAGGGTTTTCAGAACAGTGTCCAGATTGCTCATTGCAATCAACTACCCTTTATTCATTGAGGTTAAGGGAAACCAGACATTTGAGATACTCATGTCACGAGCGTCTTGTGGCTTTTCTGCCTTCTCTTCCAAGGCAGATAGATTGCTGAAGGCCAGATGGCACTCCAAGACACACTGCTGTGAATCGAGAGCATTTCACCAATCCCAAAATGCAGAATGAGCAGAATCAGGCCCTCCCACCCAAGACACAGTATTGCTGGAGATGTAGCTGGGGACTTCCATTTGTTTGCAATTAGGTGCTGGCACTGGGAAAGCCCTGAAGTCCCCGCGGTCTCTGGGCAGCAGATAAAGCTTTTGTTTTTGCACAGACAAAAGGCAGAGCGGGCCAAACCAACATACAGTGTGTGAGCACTGGGAAGCCTGATGAAAGGCAATAAAGAATGTCCAAAGTCAGCAACAAATAATATGGCAGCAGGAAAGAGAAATCTTAAAGCAGTTAAAAGTGAGGAAGGAGGGAGGGGAAGGGGAAGAGAGGAGGAGCCAGGATGGCTGGGTGCCCAAAGCAGTGATACACAGGGTGAGCGCTGCTGAGACTCACATGGGAGCAGGCCACGCGAGAGCTGTGCAGAGCAAGCTGCACAGCACAGACCTGGTCATGTCCTGCTGCCAGCACCCCTCTCCAGGCTTTATCTCTTGTAACTGAATGACTGGGAAGCCTCTCTTCTCCTTGTCACTTCTCTGCTATCTTTTTGCATTACTCCACCTCTCCAAGGGACTGAAATACTTCCTGTTAGCCAAGTCTTGCAGATGGTGAAAAAGGAGAATGTGAAATGAGATGATCTCTATTTCTTTGCTTGCTTGACATGCCATCCCACAGCTGGTGCCATGCTTCTCCAGCACCCAATGAGGAGATTAGAGACTTGCATTCCTTGCAACATGTAAGCTCGATTAAGAGCCCAGAAGAGCAGATCTTCGACCATGAGACTTGTCAGGTAGGGACTTTATCATTCTGTTTGTGCAACTCCTGCACAACGGGGCCTTATCACAGCTACAAGAAAAATGGACAGAGACAAAATCAGACTGGGAGATGAAACACAAGAAGAGGAGAGCGCAGACTGGTACAGTAGGTAGGGGTACATTGCTTTGCAGGCAATCAAGAGAAACACTGGGACAGCTGGGCTAAGGAAAGGACTGAAAGTTACTATGAGGACCTTAATCTTGAATGTGGACACTGAGCATAATGGCAGTCATCCATCTGCTGTCGTGGCTGTAGATTCTGGCATGCAGCATTTGATTCCTATTTACATTCATAGTATTTATATTTTGAAAGAAAAAAAAAATCCTTTCTTTTTCTTCCTTCTCTTCCAAATAGTTTGCGCAGAACTATTTTACTAGTGCTCTGCCCTGTGGGAAGGCTCTAATTTGGAAAACATGGGCCAGGCTATACAATGGGGCTTGGCATTTGCTCACGTAAGTAGTCCTCCCTTTGCGTAGGAATTGTACTGTATAATCTGAAGTCTTTTATGTGCCTCTGTGGCGCTCAGAAGTAGGCAGATAGCGTGTGCCGAATATTAAACTTCTGTTGGTTTTATGTGTAGCTGTGGCACTGTGTGTTGAAGGACTTGGCAATCTGGCAACTCGAGTTTTGTTACACACTCTGAACAACATCCAGAGCGTCCTTTCTTCAGCTTCTCTGTTTTTACAGGCAATGTACAAACATGTTTCACCACAGCCAAAATCTTCTTCCAGGCGCTGCACTAAATCATGCAGCATGTTTGGCAGCTGGAAGTGATTGTGGATCTTTGGGTGGAAGACTCACACAAGCTTTTGAGGTTTCAGTCAGCTACAGCAGCATTTTAAACCTCTGCCCTGTTCTTAGGTTATGTTTTCCGCCTTTTGACAGCCTGTGCTAGACTTTGCCCTCAGTTCAAACTGGAGGTAGGCCAAGGTGGTCCCGTCTGGGCTTGACAAAAGCGTGAAGCACGCTCTGGGCTCTGCCAGCTCACAAGGCCAGCATGCCAGGGCCACGCTGCCTGGGTGCTGGCAGTCGGAAGGAAATAATAAGAGGTCACCACTTCTCCTAGGCAGCTTCTGTGAGGAATGGCTTTGGAGGGTGAAGCTGGAAGGAATGTGAGCTGAGGACACGCTGATGTGCCAAAGGGTGGTGCTGTGGCAGGCAGTGAAAGACAGATCAAACTTCGCTGGTGGGAATGGGCCCAAGAACATAAGCCAAGCAATTCAGCAGCAATATTCAGGCAGCTCCTCTCTGAAAGGACTCTGATCCTGCTCTGATACAGTGGCTGCAAAAGAGAAATGGAATTGTCCCACCACCTCTGGAAACAGCCCCCTGGCCCTGTTCCGGAGAGCACTGACAAGGGTGAGGATGCAGGGTGGTACTGCTGGCTGGCAGAGTGACAGAGGACCCTGAGTCACCAAGACTTGCCACACGAGCTGTAGCAACTGGGCTTGGGAAGCAAGAAGAGATCTCCAAAAACCAGAGGACAGAGTGAAGGACAAATAAGGGTCTAGGGCAAAAAGAGACAAAGGAAGATGCTCCTACAAGACCACCAGTGTGAGCACTCCTGCCAGAGAGAACCCACGTGAGCAGGACCTGTGAATCAGGGACAGGGCCGTGGCCTTATCTCTCTGCCATGCCTCTGCCTCTTCAGCTGGAGGGCAACCATCGTGACAAAAAGCACGGGCCTTTTACCCCAGAGCTGTCTCCTGTGTAACAGCAGGAGCCATCCTCAGCCTCGGTCCAAGCAGAGCTGGGACGGCTGACGTACTGGTGTTATTAATCACAGGCAGGCTGAGGAATGCTCCCTCAGAGCAGGGGCTTTCTGTAGATGGGTTTCTAAGGCCAGAGGGATTGTTAGCTCATTGGGTCTGACCCCATCCATAACAGAGGCTAGAGAACTTCACCCAGTGTCCCCTGAGAGCCCATCAAGCTGTATGTGGCTAACACCAGAGTGGCGTTCAGCACTGCTCTGGAGACAGAGAAAAAATCGGGGCTTCGCCCCCCCCCCTTGGGGAACTTGTTCCAAAGGCTAATCAGTTCCACGCTTAGAAATCTGTTTTCAGTTTAACGTCTCTAGCTTCAGCTTCTAGACCTTGCTTTTTGTTTATTAATTTTTTTTTTATTTTGCCTTTGCTAGTCTCAAAGTCACTTATTTGTTTTGTCTGAGAGACTCTGGAAGAACTGAAAGCAAGTAGCTTTATAAAGCAGGAAGATGTTCACCGGAAGGTAGGACTGACCCTTGTCATGTAGCATCACAGCAGCTCCTAGGTGAGATCCTCAGCACTTTGTCTTTCCAAGAGGATGAAGTTCTGCTTCTGTGCTTTTAGCAGTTTTCCTCCTCAGCTCTTCATCTGCGGTACCCCTTGATGCAGGACAGAGGTCTGGGGAAACACAGCGGAGCATTTCAGGCTCCTACTCAGCCTGGTAGCTGTTGACCCTGGCAGTGCTACCCTACCTCCTCCACAGGCTGCTTCCTTTCTCTCTCCTAACTCTCTCCTCTGGCTCTCTTTACTTACCTCCTGCTCAACTTCTTCCCTTGACTCCATCCCCACTATCTCTTGCAGTGTCCTCCACACCTCTCTTTATGAGTCCTCATTTTTCTCCACCCCTTTTCTGAGGTGGGTCCCACGTCCTTCTCTGCACCTGTCTCCAGTCTCCCATATCCTCCTTTTTTCTAGTGACAGAGGATTTCACCCTGTGCATCTCACCACCATGGACACATCCCCATCTTCCCATTCAAGCTTGCTGTCAGCCATGCAAAGGTCTCTTCTCCAGCTCACTTATTTTCACATCACCCATCAAAAAGATTTTACCCTTTTCTCTTGCTCTGTACATTTGACCCACAACTTCAAGAAAGGGAGTCCTGTTTTCCCTTGACACAAGTGCTCTTTAATTCTGTTGCTCAAAAAGGGGAAATGGGGAACCAGCACTCCTGTGAAAGACATATAGACAAGCAACAGGAGTTTTCTTACTCAAATCAGGCTCCTTGTTCAAAATGTGAAGACAGTAACTGTCACTCCTTCCGAGCAACTTTAAATCCTATTCTGCAAGCACCTTCCCTACGTGTCTTGTTGTTGCTGTACTAGATTGTAAAGCAAGCTCTCTCACTTTAGTCAGGCTCCTAAAGAACACAGGGATCTGTCAAGATAGCTCTACCTGCAGGACCAGGCCTTCATGTGGGTGATGATCCTGGAGAAACAGGGGGACATTTCCCATGCTGTCTTCTGACCTGCTCGGGCCTCATTTATCTTGCTCCTAATCAGTGTCAAGATGGCTGAAGCCATGAGTGCAGCTGATTTCCTTCAGCTTGTTAATACTGGAAAGCTGCCTCTGAAGAGGGCCAGATGTGCTAATAAAGGTGGGTTTACCACTAATTCCAAACAGCCCCTTGAACGTGCAGTTCATGGATACATTGCCAAGGAAGTAAGAAACCAAACTTTCACGTTCTAGAGAAAATAATTGATGAAAGACACAGCACAATGCTCCACTGAACATGCAGCCTTTCCTTAATATTAATGTGTAATTTTGTAGCTAATTACTCCCAATGCATTTCCTGGTGGCCTGGGAATCTTTCACAGAACATCTGCACGCACAATTACCTGCTCAGTTTTTCATAATCTCTTACTAAATCATTGCTGGATTTGCAAGGGGACCATCAGTCATCTGAGCTTCCTTTTCCCTTTTTTGCATATCTTTTGCCTTGTGTCAGTTTGGCCAAGTAATATTTATTGAATAAGGTCAGTAAGACTCAAGCCCTGTTTCACTGCCGTGAGATAATTATCTCCAGCCTCTGCTCTACCCAGAGCTGTACATGGGGATGGGATTCACCTGTGCTGTTGCAGCGGATGAGCTGAGGACTGGTATGTTGGAGCAGGGCAGCTGCAGAGGGAGCATGCTATGTGCTGCATAGCCTGCTGCATGCCTGCCTTGACCCTGTTGTGCCCTGTTGTGCCCTGGGAAAACCAGTCCCCAGGAGGGTGTTGTTCACAACATCTGCTCTTTTGATATTCCTCAGGGTCTTCAGAAAAACCATCATCCCTTCCCCAGCATGGAGCTGGCTGATGATGACCTCTTTTCGCTGTGGAGACTGGGATGCTGGAGCAAAAATGATGAGCCATTTCTCACTCTAGTCAACTTAATGTGGGAGAAAAGTTGTTAAAAAAAAAAAGAAAAAAGTTTAGGCTTCTGTCTAGGAAGGAAGTGTTTAAGCCTTTCCTTCTGAAGATAGCACTGGTACCTTCAGTCTGGTAGGCTGCTGCTCCCTGCAATCCACTGGGCACTTTGCCTTAGGTTTCCTGAAGGGTCTAAGTCCAAAGGGCTGCTTGGAAATGTCCTTGAAACTGGATGCTTGTGCTACATCCAAATGGCTTTCTGATGGGAAGTGTTTAGCTGTTTGTGTGTGACAACAAACCATGAAAAGCAAGTAATTGTCTCATTTAGATAGACATTTTTATTAAGAAAATGTTAAGTGCATACACATTTACTGGAGAAATTACAACAATATAAAAGTGTTTATTTTCAAAATATTCTGTGAAAGGAGTAATTTCAAAAGCATAATAAAACTCCTTCATAAAAGCTGCCTTACAGGAGCACAAATACAAAAACCTTTTCACATTTTTTGGGAATTTGTTTTTTACTTAATAAAAATATAAAGTACAGTATTCACCACATTCTGACAACACTGAGCTGTTAAGGAGTGGAAGATGGGAGGTTCATGCAGCCCTTTCATCACGATAAATATTTTCTTCTCTCTGGCCACCAGTTTCATGTTTGCAGGCAAGACTTGTGTCAGTGGGAAGTTGGTTAAAAAAATAAAATAGATTTTTAGGTAATAAGTTCTCAGACACCCCTGATTACTATAAATCACATCACTCAAAACAAATTGTCAGAGAAAAGAAGGACCCTCTGCTTCTGACAAAGGGAAAATATCAACAAAAAACTTCTGTAGGAACTGCATTTTCAACAAAATGTGTATATTTTACTTGGAATATAGCCTTCATTACAAAAGACCAATGAACATTTGCTCAAACACCACATTAGTTAAAAACGCATCAAGAAGTGATCCTTCATCCTTCCTCAGGCAGAATTCAGATAAAATATTCATACATACAAGTGTAAAGCTAGTATAAATAATTACAAAAAAAATGGCACGGCAATAAATACCAACTACTCTTCTTTAAACAAACAAACAGACATAAAACAACCTTAGGATTTGACAGCTGCACTTGGAAATATACCACACGTGACACGACAGTTTCACATTTATGGAAGCTGCTTTTTCAGCACCAGTTCAGTGTTATCTCTTTTCCCTCCTTCTCTTCACGTGTGGTCCCTGCATCACTCCCATCTCCCCATGCTTCCTTTCCCTGATTCGGTCTTTGGTCAACAGTTAGAGGCAGAAAGGAAAACCTAGTGCTCTCCCTGAGGGGGCCTCTGTTAGTGCAGCTTCTCGGCCTGCTAGGACTGTGGTGTGCACAGGAGGAATAATAGGGTGTGATGCATAGGGCAGTGAGGAAGCTTGATGCAGCCGAGTGATCGATGTCCCTTGTGTGCAGGGCACGGCTGCTATTCCTGACACAACAGTTCTCTTGAAAATAATGCCAAGCAAAAGGCAAAGCTTCCCGCTCAGGGTTGGAGTTTGGATTAAAGCAAGAAAAAGGTTCTATCGGGTTCTCATGTAAGTCTTCAGTTATTCCTGGCCAGGTCTGTGCCATTCCTGCGTTCACCCTGCCTGAACTCACCCCTGTGGATCTGTGCTCCAGCCGAGGGAAGGGACACGGTGCTGGCCCCGGGAACAGCCCCATGCCCTGAGTGGTCTTAGCTACATGAGCAATGAATTGTCATCAGCCCAGCTCACAGAGTCTCAAGAAATGCCTGAGGACAGACAGCCCACAAGCACCCAGAAAACCATCACCTGACTGTAAATGTTCCCTAGCATCGCAGGGGGTCCCTTCCTCCCCACTCAAGAGCAAATGCCCTTCCTTTAACACAGCCTGCCCCTGCAATGCCCACAGGTTTGCCCCTAGGATTTTGTTTGCTCAGGCTGCGGTGTGGGCTTGGCCTGTGCCCAGGGGCCTTTCCCTGCTGGCACTGACCTCGTTCCCTGTTAACTGGGACTGCAGCAGGGCACTGGCAAGGCTGTACAGCCACAGCCAGTCACTGGGCAGCTGGTGTGCCCCTTAGAAGCAAAGGATGTGAACACGTGAAGGATGCACCTTCCTGGGTGAGAAGGACGCGCTTCGTGTCTGTCAGAACCAAGATTTGCCCACTTTCCCCAAAGTCACTCCTGTTCTCCCCCTGGCAAAACACTAACTGTTGCAGATGTGTGTGTAGGAACAGCAGGTGGACCCTAGGATACACAGTCCAGGGAGGATACAAGAAACTCTAGTTTTCTCACAGAACTTCTTCCTGCCTTTACCTTGACAACAGAGGTTCTGACCCTACTCACATAGAAATCAACAGCCTGATTCTCACCAAGTACAGCGGTGCCAGACCTTCCAAAATGGAGACCAAAACATTTAAAGCACCAGCTTGGTGATGGTATCAATAGGAGGAATGTCAAAGTCACACACACACATTTTAGGCACAGCAGCTGGTTTCTACTTCAAAGTAAATGAGGTGATGTGGTCCCAGCTGAAGCACTCTCTCTAATAGCACCCTTTTGCAGAGAGGAAAGTACTTACAAGATTTTTACCTGAATCCACATGGAAATAAGGTAGTCCCCGGCTATCCAAAGTGCCTTTTTGGCATTAAAGATGCCTGCCACAGAAAGGAGCGCCTAATGAAACACCCCTTTCAGTGTTCCTGACACAGGCTGCAGGTAAGAGGGAAGATCCTGTTTGAAGCAACCCTCCAAAAAAACACACAACGTTACAACATTTTTCGTTTACAATACAGACACAGACACATACAAACACAAGTATTGTGCTGCACAGATGTGCTTCCCCCCAGATCTCTGTGTGCAGCACAACGTGGTTATCATAGTACTTTAGGTGTGTTTTGCCATATACTATATTGCAAAGGTACTTCCTCACACAGGTGGGAATCAGGAGAAAGACATTTCTGGCTGAGAGAGGGAACTGGTGCAAGAAGTGGTACTTGTCCCCAGGTGTACTTTGCAAAGAAAATCCCAGAGGCTGTGCCATTCACCAGCAAGCAGAACCATGACCACCGGTGAACAGTGAGTGTTAGCCTTCATCTCCACACCCAAGAAGCACCCAAACTGGGCAGACACTCAGTGTCTTTCCTCTCTTGCCCCAGTTATCTCTTTTCTCCAAAGACATGGCAGACAACCTTTTTGAGATCTACACAGAGCAATCAAAAATGTTACTGCCCTCAGGCAGGTGTGACTGTTCAGTATCTGAGGCTGCTGGTGAAGGGTCACACGAATGCTCCTCCATCTACTTCAGCACAAGGCCAGCCGATCTGAAATCATCTTCTGTGGACGGGTGGGAACAGACACCTGGTGCATGGCAGCATCTTTGACTCCTCCAGCAATTTGCAATATGATCTAGCTGTTAGATCTTTAATAACCCATTCCTTTTTGTGCTAAAATTTGTCATCGGAAACACAGGAACATAGGAAATGCCAAGTGACATCAGATCAGTGTTGTGGCTCCTAACACACTCAGCTACTACAAACCGAGTACTAGCACTGTGCAGCACCAGATGTGCATTGCCCCAGCTGCTCATAGTTGCCACCGAGGTCTCCAGTCTTCAGAGAATGGCTTAGCCCTGCAGCCCTGAATTCAATCCCTCAGCCAAAATACCTATAACCACCACGAGTAATAGTGCTGTCCACTTTCATTGCTATCTGATGCTTTTTAGCCTTCCTATGTTCTTGGCCTCAATGACTTTTGGGGGAAAGGAACTCTTCCACTACTTACACAACAACATTGCACTGTACAGTTCATGTCCTTCTAGGTTTAAATCTCCAGGAGACTTGCATGAACCAAAAGAAAGTTAAATAAAGCAGGACCTCTACATAGCAAAGGAAATAAAATATTATATAATAACATAGGGTTAGTTTAAATTCATATTTGCCCTCAGTGCTAGGTAATCAACCAACTGTATAAAAACATATTTTTCTCGAAATCAAATACATCTTACTATATAAAGATAGCACTGTGAAAGCAAGCCAATTTGTGAAAAAAAAAATAAAAACACCTTTGGAAATGCATGAAGCGTTGCTTTTGTGCTGCATGATAACAGTGAAATGTATTCATTCCCTAATACTGGTTATCTGTTCTCTGGGTCCTACAGTAAGAAATCCTGTAGACGGCTTACAATGCTTGCCTCTTACATCTTGAACCTCCTGTTGATGAAGAACAGAGTGAAACACTATTAAGGTCTATTTCAGTTGCAAAAGCTTTGATATCAGGCCTAGTCAAACAGCAAATTTGCATCTGGACTAACCCAAAGGCATTTCTTTTGCAGTCCCTCCAACCAGTATGCACCAAACAGTTTGGGGAAAGTTCTCCACAAGGAGCTGCTGGGGCCCAGAAGGGCAAACCCAGCCATGGGAGTTATTTTGGGCAGGTTGTGCTCGTCACAGTTAGTAAGGTGTTCAGAGCTAATATAGGAGGAAGGCTGGCTAGGAAGCTTATTCTGGACTTGAAAGCCAGAGCAGAGAATTATCGGTGGGCAAAGAGACTTAGCAAAAAAAAACCAAACAAACACAAACAAACAAACAAAAAAAAAAAAAACAGCAGGAAAAGGAGGGATTAATCATCCGTGAGAGGCCCCAGTAACAGAGCGAGTGGCACTGGGAGTGCCTCCTCTCCTTCCCCACCCCACAGCTCTGCTGGAGAACCTGGACTGCATCCCTTGTGCTCCACAGGGGTCTGCAAGGGTGCCAGGTGTCCATATGGATGGAGGAACACAGAAGACAGCCCACGCTCTGCTCTTGTTCAGCTCCCCTGATGGGGAGGGTGGAGAGCGGAGGCCTCAGACCAGTGTGAGCATGGTACCCAGGAAGAGTGGCGGGCTAGGGATCACAGCACAGTGCAAGTGTTTTGTGGGCGTGGATGTGGATGGGGTTCACTCAGAACAAGGAGCCAGGCTGTGCTGGTGGCCTCCAGCTTTTGTCCAAAGTGACCCCTATTCCTGCTCCAGCTGATCGACTTTTTACCATCTAGATGGTAATTACTAAGGCTGAGCTACAAGTGTCAGAGGGTAAACACCAGATATTCAAAAACCTTGATGCCCCACCATGTCTTGCCTAGCCTACAGGATCCGCACAAAGATCCCTTTCAATGCCTGCTGGGCAAGTAAGACTGTGTGACCACAGCCAGCGCTCGTTGTGGCTACTCTTGGTGAAGGTAGCCACAGAAAATTCATCCGGGCATAAAGAGGGCGACTAAACCATAAGTAAGATTTTCCTTTTGAAGATATCCTTTCCAGTATCCCATACTGGTAACCCTAACTCTTTTGGTGCAGAAAGGCAGGACACACCATCCTGACGGGACAAAACAACTTGGGACATCCAGAGGGTTGGTGTAGGTAACACCAATCTCTGAGATTTGTCTCAAATCTCCCATAGGAGAGGTGTTAACCCATCACTGATGCAACATTTCATGCTGTCACTGCCCAATGCTGCATTTGTCATTGAAAAACACTAGTGCCAAATTCACAGCTGTTATTTATAGTTTAACTCTGTCACTTTGGTAGTGGAGGAATAAGAACAGCTTAAAAGACAGAGGGCATCCCAACCTTTACCCTACTTTTGACTTTGGCTTTGCTTCAGGGCTCTTTTGGCCTCTTTGGGTATCAGTTCTCCCATCTGTAAAATGGGATGGCCAGGCTTTAGGCAGCATCTCTACAAAGGAGACTGCAAGAATGAGGCAGCTCTTGCCCAGAGACTGCTGACATTAGAAAGCATGGGGAAATTGCACAGATCCCTCTGGGAAGTTCGATATGGGTAAAATGCATTATCCCAAATGTTTATTCCCAGTCCCCTCCTTGCCCTGGTCTCCCTGAGGAGAAAATCAGGTATACAGATCAGACAGGAATCAACAAGTTCTATTCTACATATGATTGCAACCTAGTGAGAAACAGCCAGATATTTTGTTGCATTCCTTGTGTCCCTTAGAAAACCGAAATATGCAGTGCCATTAAAGCATGGCCACTTTGAGAACAAAATAACTTGGACAAACTCCCCCTTGGTGTAACAAAACTGACATCAACACAGCCACACTACAGCTTTACACCAGGGTTCAAAAATTCTGTCCCATTCACCCCCACCTCCACTGTGGCTGAACTTTTCCCCTGCTCTAAGAGCTTTATCTATATAATATCCCGTTGCGGGGAGGGTAGAGTTGTTATCTTCAACAAACATGGGGAAAAATGGAGGCCTGGACAGACTAATGTATTTGCCCAGCATCATATAGCATGGTCTGTGGAAGAGCAGGGATGTGAACCTGGGGTATCCCAGCTCAGAAACTAATGCCTCCTACCATTCTTTCTCCCTGGAGACTTTAGTGGTGTTGCACGGGAAGGGCAGAGTGGGCCCCGTTTCTTCTGTTGCTTTTTTTTATGAGTGCGATGACGTGGTCTAAATTAAAAGAAAAATACAAAGAGACTGCCGTAAATTATCCATATACAAAGGCCTTATTCACATTTATTCTATGTCCCCTTCACATCTTGCTGGCAGGGTGAAAATGAAGATAACATCCCCCTTCACATGCTCTATGCCTCAGAGGAACACTAGGCAAATGAAAGTGCCCTGGTGACAGGCCATTTGCAAGTCCTGGGGCCAGAAGTTTTTCCCCAAAACACTGACACTTCCCCAGATGCCTGCCAGAACTTGTTAGCCAGGAGCCTCTCTATCCACGTGGCACCCAATGAGGTACAACGAGATTGGAGGGGGCTGGATTTCTGGCTTCCCACCCACCATTCCCACCGATTCCCATAAGAGCCGGTTGTTTTTCTATGGGATTTATGGGCATTTGGTGCCTTAAAATGAAGCTGTGAAAGCGTTTGCCTACATTGTACCCCACTGTGCAGGGCAGCCACCCAGCACATGCTTGGTGGAGTACCAGGATGCTGTTGTTTTGGTGTCTTGCACTGCAGCCCTTATTTAGTAATGAGATTAGAAACGAGGAAGAGCTGCCACACCTGGGTTTGCAAGTGCTATGGAGGAAGGCAGCAACAGGGCTTAGCTCTCATTATAACCAGCCCCTGGAAGTCAGGAATTTCCTTTCCTTTCTCCCAAAGGGCTTGGAGGAAAAGCTTTTCTTATTTGACTTTGTTATTTTCTCCAGATCCATCAACTGTCTTGTCTGTGCTGGAAGTAACAACTGAGCTTAATGGACTTCAACATCTTGGGCTGAGGGGAAGTTTTGAGCTGGGACTATGTCAACGTGACAATGGACAAGCCAGGATCATTCTCTGATCTCTGCTTATTTTGGGCTCTGTTAACTCTACAAGGGCCTGATTTTGCAAATACTTGCATGACGGGACAAGGGAAAGGCAGTCAAGGTGTGACTGTAAATGAGGACTGGGATTGCCTAGAAGTGGTAAAGGATTTGCTAGCTGATTCAAGAAAGGACTGATTTGCCCCTTGTCTATAAAATGGATGAGTGTTGAATGATGTTGGCCACAGCAGTTGCACAATGATTTTTAAAGCCAGTTAAGGAGTTTGGACTCCTGACAGCCTGAATGTATTTTACTGATGTCTCATAAGTATGTAGATTACATGGAGATGTGATGAATATAAAGCAATAATAAAGGCTAAGCAGGATTAATGAGCAAAATAATTCCCTACTAAAAACCATCTCTACTTTCACAATCACCTGTATTAGACTACTATGCTCTATGACCTCTTGATTGCCTTTAGCTGCAAATTATAACACAGAAGATACTCTCAAATGGAAGCACTGGTATTGATTAAGATGTCTTGACAGTTTGGATTTTACTTAAGCAATTACAAGAGCCCTTTCTACAAAACGTATTGATTTTATTCCAGAAAAATAAATTCCCATGTACAATTGGGTTTTCATAACATGAAACAATTAGCCATTTTATTGCTAGTGCATATAGGGTAATGTCACATTTCATACAATTTCAGTACAAGTGAAAAAATATAATATATGGCTGATTGAAACTGATAGCTACATTAACATTTATAGATCTATATAGATTTATTTTACAAGCTGTTAGTAGTTTAGAAGGATATCGATGTTTTAAACTACCAACATTCATATGGCTCCAATTCAAATATATGAATTGCTTGATGCGCTATAAATATATTCCAAATACATTTTGTTGAAGAAGTCAAAGCTGTGCACTAAAATATATCAAAAACATGCCTCGTGAAAATGCTACAGACAGAGCCCTGACTGTCTATGGAGTATGAAAATGCCACTGATGCTAGCATTAATAGTTGGAAAATGAAAATAATGCCATGATTACTGGGATTAGGTGATGGAGATGTATGCTGTCATCTTATTTAATAGAACTGGGACCAAATTCTTTTCTGTTAATCAATGTAAATCAGGATGAAATCCACAGAAATAGCAGAGTCGCTTCTGGATGAAAGTTAGGTTAACCAAAAACCAGAAACTGGTTGGAGATCAGGTGCAGGCTCACTGGTTTCAGTAGAGCTGGCCTCAGACCTTCACCAGTGGAAGTGAGAGCAGAAGGTGCTCCAGCTGAGTTGTTCCCCTAAGGCTGGCAGGCAGGATGAGAGCTTATAGTCACATTTAGCCAACCCTGCAAATTTCTTAAGTGCCTCCTAAGTTTCAAGTCTTATGAACAGCACCAAGGGCTTCACTGGGGCTGACAGCAAACAGAAACTTAGGCAGGGACTTGAGGATTTTCCAAGGATGGGGAAAAAAGTAGCCCAAGCCCCTGGAATAGTCGGCATAGGCCACATCCTGCTCTTAGATTCATCTGTGCCCAAATCCAAAACCATCCTGCCAGCATTAACATGGATTACCTCTGCAGAGAATTTGCCCAAAGGATGAGAGGGCCAAGTGCTGGCAGCAAAGAAGGCACTGAGCATCAGATGAGATGGGGAGAGCTGGCAGGGCTGGAATCACAGTCAGTTTGGTAGCTGGCTTCCCTCCCTCCTCCTCCTCACTCTTGACCCCAGAAGGGCCAGGTAGAAGAATGTCGCTGCCTCTGGTACCATTTTTCCCCTTGGTTATTGTAAAACCACAGGGGAACAAAGACTTTTTCTTCCTTTATCCCTCGCTTGGAGGATGTGTTTTCATAGCAGACAGTGGAGGGCGTTCAGCTACCTGTATGGCCTCACATCTGCTCTGGGGCCATACCCTTCCCCACCTTTCTCCAAGAACGCATTGCGTCTGTGAACGACTTGATTCCAGCCCTGCCTTTACCCTAACAGAGGCAGCGGGGACAAGGTTCAGCACGGTTACAGCAGGTAACTGAGGGATGGCAATGTGGTGGCAGTGGTGGGAGGGACTCTGAGTGCACAGGTGGGCTTGCTGGCCAAACCGCCGCTGCAGGACCAACCGCAGCCCGGGGCCCAGGGCCCATTGCTTCTTCTCATCTTCCACTCCAGCAAAGCTGGAGCCCTCCCCTGCAACTCAGCACAGAAATGCTCTCTGTGCTGCTCTTGCTCACCGTAAAATTTGACTGATAGGCTGGGTCCTCCTCAGGATAGCCATGACCAGCCACTCGCAAGGGGAATAAAGTTGGAGGAAAAGAGTATGAATTCGCCAAGCATGGCTGGCTTTGTGGGAGAGCCTTACTCATGGCAGCACATCTTGCCTTGGCCGAGATTATTAGCACTCCACACTGGCCAGCAGAGAAACAATTTTAATTGCAAAGACGTGCTCAGCCTCATCCGCCTGTGCAAGCAGACCCCCAGTGTAACATGGAGAAGGGGCTCCAAAGAAATTGGAACAATATAGATTCTGAAGTAATTGTAGTTTTGCTTGGGGAAGAGGAAGTATTTTCCTTGGGAGAACGGCTCTTTTTAAAAAAGGATGAGTTGGGGACCTCAGCACAGAATCTTTAGGATGGATTTTGCCTCAAATCCTGGCAAAACTCTTAGTTTAACATTTAAGATATACTAGAAGCTGTTGTTTTAATACAGACTAGGTCAACTCCGAACCCATCTTCAAAACAATATCTGATTCCACGAGTACTTTGTCCACATGGTTAAAGCCAGCCCTTAATGTTCTACCCTTGAATAACTCAGGATGTGTTAGCTGTTAAGTCCATTTGTCTCTTGCCTTACTTGTTTAAAGCTTTCTCCAGATATTCCTGGATCCACTTTAGCTTGGGATCAATGCACACTTGCTTGCTGTTGCTCTTGAGCCTTGCACTGCCAAAGGAGAAAAGTCAGGGTGAGTCTCATGTGTGGCACCCCTCAGCCCACACCCCCCCGCACACCTTATTCTGCACACAGGTTTGCAACCCTATCACACATAGTAGAGCTGTGTCCGACTTCCCTGTGTGTCAGTGCTGCTCTCAGATGACTCGTGAAGAGGCTGGGATATCCTTGCCACCCTCGAGGCACCTAATATAAACACAGCTTGGAGTACTGGTAGGGTTTGTCCCCCCAAGTACTGATTCCTGTGCTGGCATGCACGCTGGGGGGAAGAGATGCAGAACTTGAATCTAGGTTTTCCAGTTCCTATCTGGGCTGCTACATGTTCAGTGCTGGGAACAGCTAAATTTCATTTGAAAAGAATAGTGTGGTAAATATAGGTCATTTCTGCAAGGAGTTAATTAAGAACATCTTTCAGATTCAACCACAAACTGAATGTTTGCATGTTTTGAAGATGGACACCAAACCATATCTCCTGAATGTCCTGAAAGTGTCTGGTCACTCCTTCACTTTTTGTTTTACTCTATACTGAGCTAGCAGGAAGATGATTGTGTTCCACCATAGTGCCAGAGGCAAATTTTCCCTCGTATATTCAGTCAGCACTGGAAAAAAAAAAAAGGAGAAATTTCTTGAGGGGCTTCTCCTGCATGTTTGAGCTGCTCCTTCCATGCCACACCTAAGCAAATTTAAATCTGCTAAGAAGTCGCAGAAAAGGGGACAAGTGTCTGAAGCAAATTCCCTGTGATGACCTGGGGTTTGGGTTACCTGCATTTTTCATACAGTAGCAGTACAAACAGCTTGTCACCCATACCAGGAGGTCTGACCCTCCAGGGCCCTCAGGGCCTCTGAAGAGCGCAGTGATCCCTCGCTTTCCCCAGAGGGCCCTGCCTCTGCCCCAGCTGCTTGAAAGCCTCCCCTTAAACAGCCTTGCCACGTAAAAGTGCCAAGAACAGCAATTCCATGGAAGTGCCCATAGGAGTAAGTTCAGTTCTTGCTTAAGCATTTTGTTGGATGGAGGCCAAAATGTTCCCAACTTCATAAAGCAAAGTCTGCAGAATATAAAAATGTGGAGTAAGAAGAGGTCAAAAAGGCTCCTTGGTCTGAAGTTATGCAACAACACAGTTGTAACATAAACACATTGAAGATCCAGTCCTGCAAACCCCGTGCCAATAAAGTGATGAATGGGCCTAATTCATATTTCCCTTACAGTAGTGCCAAGCTGGAGAATTTCCAGTGAAGTGATACCAACAGTGAGAATGGATTTGCTGATGTTAGCAGTGCTGGGGAAGTACTAAGCTGGCCGTATGGAGTACAGAACCAAAAGCACACGTCACCACCCTCCTGCCACAGGAGATGGAACTCCCCTCGTCAAGGATTAAGAAACTGAGTTTCTGGACATTTATTTCCGAGTTTGGCAGCCTCTGATCCTTGCATGTCCGTGGCAGAGACCTAGGCATGTGTAAGGAGCCTTCGTCTGAATGGGTTTTGGTGTATTCTTTAGGATGCAATTAAATGCATGCTAAAAATGCCTATTTCCTTGTGTTGAAAAGCAGGGAAATTGGGGTGGGCTCCGTAGAAGCAGACATCCACAAAGGAGAGTTCTGGATTTGGGGAGATTACTCCCGGTGGAACTGAAGACAAAGGCCTGCTCTTAGGCTTTTTGTTCAGGTATAATTCCCCTCAAATATAAAGGGAAATGTACTTGATTGAAAAAGCCTGAGCTCTTTCCTTAAAAATCTGTATGAATTCAGTGACATTCTCTACTCTTGCAAACAGCTTTTAAGTCACTCACACTTTCACTGTGCAACATGTATGTAATGAATTCAGAGCGTGGTTGAGCTGAGAAACCATTTCAAGCATCAAAATGATAAATTAGTTTTGATTCCATTTCAACTCCTCTTTTAGCAAGGCTCAAACTTTCAGGAGCATTTGGAGGGAAGTTTTTGGTTTAAGTACCTTACATTTTTAAGTAACAGAAAGATGGTGACCTGTAGGTTCATGTGTTTTGTATGCTACTGGATCCTGTTCCAAACAGACACACTTGGATCAGGAACGGGGCAAGAACATGTGCTGTGTTTCTCTATTTCGTGCTCTCAACCATTCTCTAATGACTATGATCCCATGTTAATTAAGAGAAAAACTATATACTGTATCCAATATTAAGTGCCTGCTGTTTTCTTGAATCTACTCCAGAAAATTCCAGATCTTCTATAAAGCCTTAGCATTGGGACCCTTATGACACCGACTGACAGTCCCAGAACACAAATCCATACACTATTTGCCTTTTGGATGCTTGCCTCCAAAATTGTTTATAGGTAGAGATCAGAGTTAGTCACAGCTGGTTTTGCCATTTTTCTGAAAGGAAATTATTTCTCAGCTGGGTTTTACATTTTTTCTCACTGTCCTCCACCAAGTCCTAAGGCAGAACCACACATGTGAAAATGTAGATGATCTACACAGAGTGGTTTAAAAAAAATAAATCATATGAATAAAAAACTGTTCACAAATTGATGCACACCCTTAAATACATCTGTATATTCCTGAGAAATATCATGAAACCACATCAGTTTTCTTAATGCAGAAATGTTTTGGATGACAAAGAACGGATTTTTACAGCATTTAAGTTACAACTGGAAGAGCTCAATGTGGATCCACACAGAACCAGTGCTGGGAGCACTGCAGTGTAGTCACTGATAAACCCAGTGCAGTCACTGAGACACCCTTAGAGAGGTCAATACAAGTTGATGGTAGTAATGCTTCCTTGCAATGAAAAGATGAATGCTGATTTGAAGGAGGGAGTCACCCATGAAAAAATGAACCCAAAAGACCCCCTTAAAATCACACACAGAAAAAAAAAATAAAAAATCATCAACCCCATTTTTCCTGAAAATCGGTGTTTCTTTTTAGCAAAAAGGGAGAGGTGATTTTCCATTGGTTATGCACCTTTTCTCTGCTGCTGTGATCTGTGATTTACTGGAGTCAGACACTGCCCGCTAAGTGTGACCAGACTCAGACCACTGTAAAGTTTTTTTTTTCTTAAGGCATGAAGCTCTATGTATAAGGGACTGCCTGCCTGATGTTCCTGCTCACGTACCTGCGGGAGAAACATGGGATCACAGGGAGCTCGGAGGTGGAACACCACTGGAAACATCCAGAGCTGGGCTCTGGGGGTGGGTGGTGGGTAAAGCAGGGTACGGGGTAGAGAGGTGAGCTGGGAATCACGGCATGAGACACAGACCTAAC
This sequence comes from Cygnus olor, assembly GCF_009769625.2. Taxonomy (NCBI): domain Eukaryota; kingdom Metazoa; phylum Chordata; class Aves; order Anseriformes; family Anatidae; genus Cygnus; species Cygnus olor. The sequence goes on from NC_049175.1 coordinate 19,868,886, forward strand.
TGCAGCAAGGGGAAGGGCTGACCAGCAAATGGAGCAGAAACCAGCCCTGTGATTCTCCCTTTTGACCCCCGAGATTTGCACCCAACTGGAAAGAATGAGAGACTTACACAATCTGAAGTGAGCAGTTGGGGGTGGAGAGGATTTTGAGGTGCTTAATGTTGGCTCTTGCCACGTTGCTCTCGTAGAATCGACAGGGACATCGGTAAGTCAGGCTGACGGGTTTCTCTGTGGGACACAGGGAGAGAAAGGACATGTTACTGCCTCCTGCTCCGGGTCAGCAGCAGATACACAGACCAGGCACGACAAAGTCCTCTCTTGCCTCCCAAATATGCAGGTGGAAAGAAAAAAAAAAAAAAAAAAAAAAAAAAAAGCAATAGAAAAGCTGTATCTTTGGAAGAGCATTTGTCCACAGCTCACAGCTCAATTCTTTCACCCCACTACCCAGCCTTTTAATCCCGGTGCGTGGGATTTTGGAAGACAAAAGAAGAGGGAGAGAAAATGGAGATAAGAAAAGAAGAAGAGATTAGAATAAGGAGCCCCTCCATTGTGCGGGGATGCTCCTGGTAATTAGACAAGATAAAGGCCAAAAGAGGGGGCACTTGTCCTCAGTGTTGTTCTTGCCAAATGATTTTGACCCGAGGCCAAATTAGAAGGTAGCCAGAAGAAAGCGATGAATTCCAAAGAGATCAGATCAAAACGGCTCGGCTCAGGTGCAGGCTTTCAGGGGGGACTTACTGGCTACAGAAAAGCCCCGAGTCTTTCGGCCTTTCCCAGGGCCCGGTGGCTGACCTTTCCCCACTGCAGCCAACCCTTACTTTCAGAGATGCTCGCACAAGGAGGTGTGAGCGGGAGATGTGAAATCACAGTGGTTTTGCAGGAGAGATTTGGGGTCTTTTGAACTTCCTCCAGCCCATGGCAAAGTAATGGCAACTCGAGAAGACAGCTATCAGGCAGTGTGTTCCCCAGGCACTCATCAGGGACCACCGGGCTGGAGGAGAGTCTCATCACCAGCGTCACGAGGGGCAGAATTAAATTTATCCCCTGGGTTAAAAGTCAGCAATATATATGCATGCAGAACTGAGGAAAGCTGCCTGGCTTTCACCACAGCATCCGATGCAGCCCTGCTAGATGATTTCTCCATGGAAGGACTTAATTACTGGCAACCAAGCGCACGTAAATGAAGTCCTTGCTCTGTGTCGAAGCTTCGAAGCCCCATGCACAATACAACACAAACACAGCACCTTTGCCTGGGAGTCTAGAAGGACCTGCCTAAGATTTTAAATGGTATCTCACTGGAGCAGTTTTCAGACTCCAGGAAGAACTGAATTCATAGAGAAGGTCCTAAGCCACAAGGTCTGGCTCACGGTGTCGATGGTCAGATCTGTATCTGACAGACTTTAGATCCCACACAGCAATCTGCCACCCTGTGTATGTAGCCACACGGGAGCACTCGCAGCATCTAAGCCCTGCTCCCTTAAAGGCAGACGAAGAGCTAAAGAGCAGGGAAAGGCCTGGAATCCCTAAGCTCTCTTGTAGGAAGGTGAGAAATGACACAGCTTTTCAAAGTGCAGCTGATCTGCACATATTGCATATTTACCAACACCTGTCCCTAGCGCACATAACCACGGACAGCCTGGTGATGTTACCCTGTCCTTGGGAAGGAAAATCCTTTTTTTTTTCTGAGCACTTCTAACGAGATGAGCCAGAGTCTGATCCCACTGGCAGACAGGCAAACAGAGAAATTCATCAGTGGAGTTCTTCCAGATTCACACCTGAATCAGGACTAGAAGTTAACAAAATTGGAGGTCATTTTCCACTAGCTTCATGGCAACCCATCAGTCCAAATAATTATATCATTTATGAGTGAATAAATGGGAGAAGGAGCTCCCGTCTGTCATGCGAAGGGAGCAGGAGGGCTGCGGGGTGAGCCTCCAGATGCGCTATACGGACTAGTGCTAGTAAGGAAGGGAGGGAGAAGGGCACTGGGATTTCTCACTGCATATCTGTGCCTCATAGCTACACATCAGTGCATTTATATAGGAAAGGGAGGCTGAAACCGCAGGCAGTCATATAGCAACTCTCCACACATCTGCAGAGGAAGCACCTCTGCAGGCTCGTACTGACAAAGTGAGTTTAAGCTTTACCCTACACAGTGTTCAGATCTGTGACTTGAGAATGCAATCCCGTCTTCTCTGAGACTGGGAGAGGGACTTTCGATCCCATCCCACTCACTTGAAATCGGGAGAGAAAGCTTAACCATGACCAACATGTTTCTAAATCCCGAAGTTGTTTCCTGCCCAGAAAAAGGGCATCCAGCACCGCGAGGAAGAGGGCATGCCCAGCATTCGGTGTTCTGTCACCCCAATGCAAGGCGCAGTGACAACTCCCATGCCAGCACAAGAATCCCTTTGGCATTTCTGTGCTCCTTGCTCGCTGACCAGCTAGAGACACAGAGTGGCAGGGACAGCAGCACAGGCACTGGGGCAGCTCTCAGCACCATTCCCAGGGAACCAACATCCCCTGCCCCTGCCCTGCCAGCGCTCCAGCTCTCAGAGCGTGGCTGTGGCTCACTCTGCTCCCAGCAAGCCTCCTGCCAGGGAAACCCAGCGCACACAGCGCTCCCCGACACGGGAACCCCTACAGCAAGAAGCAGACGGGACACTGCTGGTCCTGCCCCGTGGCTGACAAGCATATCTTTCTTTATCACATTTCAGAATTTGAAACAAATTGTTCCACACGCAGTAAAGCTGATTAAGCCAGTAACTCCATGGGCTTGCACTGCAGGAGTGGATGCTCTGTGGGTTCCCCGATGTCTAATAAACACTGAGCACAAGCTGAGGCTACTCTCTCCTATGGTCTGTTAATTGTACCGTTACATGAAAACACCAACTTAGCTTTCATGAAACTGACTGTGCATAAAGCTTTTGAGAACTTTATCTGTCTAGCACATTCGGTTGAAATGGGTGACAGAAGAGCTAGATGCTATTCAGACACCTCTCTGTCACTCCTGCAGCCGCACATCCTTAGACAAAAAGAAAAAGAAAGCAACATTTTTGCTCTTGACTAGCAGGACTTACGTTTTTAATAGTTTGACTCTTTTCTGACCCAGAGCTGAGTTTTGCTGGCTCTGAACACCCACCTCTGCTGACAAATTCTCTCTAACCCAATGTGCTCACTGAAATCTCCCCCGTAGGGTGGACGCCTATCAAAGCTGGCCGGTCAGAGCAAGCGAGGGAAGCTCTGACCAGGCAAGCAGGCTGGGCACGAACTGACGAACCATTTGAAACAATGCAAGCATCATTTTACTCCTGTTCATCCAAAGCTACATTTGGCAGTATCAGGAGAGGGCTGGCAACTTTTTAAGACCAGAACAGCTCCAGTTCCCTAGGGAACAAGACCGTGATAGGTAAAACCAGCTTTACCAGGACGGCCGAGAAGAACTTGGAGCTCACCTGCCCTCCAGAACAAGACAGCCCCACAACCCTCATCTGGATCAGGGTTGAGAGCACTACTTGACGTGCAAAGAAACAGGCAAAAAGCTGTTAGCACCGCAATCCTGTGGTGTCAGTCTCCTTACACCAGTTTTTCTCCGACAGCTCTAAGCCGTTCCTCGCCCGAGCAGCCGGGCCCCCCACGCTCGCCCTGCCATGAAGACACCGCAGCGGTTCGCCCCGGCCACACGGCCTGCCTCCGCCTTCGGCACCGAGCTATTGGGATCATCGGGAGCAATTAACTCGCTCCGGCTAAACAAAGGGGCACCGGGAGGGGACCCTTCCCCGCCCCGGGGGGGGGGGAACACCCAAGTTTCGGTCCCCAGAACGGACCAACGCGACGGGAGCGGCGGCTGCTGGGGACGCTAGGTGCCGAGCCGGGGCGCTTCCGAGGGGGGGGACAAACGTGGCACACCTGTGCCAGCGGGGGACCGGGGCTCCCGGCGCCGAGAGACCCCCGGAGGCTGCGGACAGGGGTCCCGCGGCTCCCCGACCCCTGGTCCGGGGACCCTGCGGGGACAGGCGGCCGCGGTGGCAGCGCCCCGTGGCGCTCGTCGGCGGGCAGCCCGTATTGCCCCGGGGCAGTTCGGGGTCCCCTTTTTGCTCCCCGTTCTCGGAGCCCCCCGAAACCTCCCCGCGGGGCTGCGGGAGCGAGCGGGGGATGCCCGCCGAGCGCCCGCTGCGGCTCAGCGCTGCCCCGATCGAGGGAACGGGGACAGAAGAGGCACGGGACCGGCCGCCTGGTTCTCATTTCTTGCAACTTTTTTTCCTCTCTTTAGTGGAAATCAAGGCGCACATTTTGCAGCCCAAACGCCTCCCTGCGGAGCGAGCGCTGTCGGAGGCTCCCAGCTCCAGCAACCCCCGCATCCCCTCGTCCTCCTGCCGGGGCTTTCCGGCGGGCAGGATGGGTCCCGGCGGCATCCCACTTACCCTCCGAGAGGGAGACGAGGGCCAGGGCGAAGGCGAGCAGGGCGAGGGCGCGGAGCTCCATGCTGGGCGCTGTGCTGCTCGTCCCGGCGGCGGCCGCGCTCTGAGCGAGTCCCCTCCTCCCCTGCCTCTATAGAGGGGCCGGGGGAGGGGAGCAGGGGGAGTAGCCAGCCTATGATTTATTGCCCGTGGCATGTTATTACATCCTTCCTCTGTTAAAAAATGCTTGGAAAGGGACCAAAAAAAGAGCGAGGGCTTTCTCGCTCCGCCAGCACCGCGGTCTCCCCCTTCCCCGGGCAGCAAAGAGCCTTCCCCGCTCCCCCCCATCCCATCCCGGCCGACAGGGCTGGGATTTCGGGCACTGCAGGCAGCCCGGGCCGGGGCAGGGAGCTGCTGCTCCAAGCCCCCAGCCTCGGCCTGCTCCGGGCGTCCCGACCCCGCAGGTCCCGGCCCCGAGCCGCCAGGCTCCCCCCGGGGACGCATCCTGCCACGGCTCGGCCTCCGCACCCGGAGGAGAAAATTCCCCCTTCGCTCCCGTGGGCGAGAATCTAGGCTTACACCGGCGCACTGGACACCACATCCAGCGCCTCATACGAAGCATCCTCGCAGAAGTTTTTCCTCGGGGATTTTTCTTTTTTTCTTTTCTTCTTCTTATTTTTTTTTTTTTTGGGGGGGGGGAAGGTGCGGGGGGAGGGGTGGCAAAGAGAAGGAAGCTTTCAGTTTTGCTTCTGCATGCTTAGCCCTAAACACCACTTTTTCACCGTATTAGCCGGACCCAGTTCTCCATCTGCTGCCCCATTTCGCCCCCTTTGTGTTGCAGATGCTGCTGGGCTCCCTGGCACCTCGGCTGAAAACCCCCAGAGCATCGAGAGCCCCGAGGTCCCAGGGGTGCGCTTCCCCTGAGCTATCGCAGCATTGTCAAGTGTAATTGACCTAAGCACGTCCTCGCTGCCTGCAGTCCGAGACCACGGGGCCCTGTTTGTTGGCATTCAATACTTCAAATAAACATCGAGGCTTTGGTTGAACTGGGACCCCTCGGCTGCATTTAAAACAGGCGCCCTCAGAAGGCTGGGATGGGGAGGGGAGCACCGGGTAAAGCTAATCCTGGCCGGGAGGTGTTCAAAGGACAGGTCCACGAAGTCACTAAAGCCAGCAGCACAGCCAGATTTTACCCCGGGTAGCTTCAAGCTCTCTCTGCCACAGCACAGGAGGTTGGAGGCATTGGCCCGAGGGAAATGCCTGGACTGCCACTGGGCCATGAGCTGGTTCCCTGCCCGGGACGCAAGCTGCAAAATGCAATTCTCACTCACATCCAGCTCCCCTAAACCTAGTTATTCGTATTTCCTTGGCTCTATTTGCCAAGGAGCCCTGAATTTGCTCAGGCTGATCCTTGCTCTCCCCCTCTCCCTGGGCAAGCTAGCAAGGTAGCGTAGGAACCCGATGCATTGAAAGGGCCAGTAATCACCACTGGTGCTCGCTGCGGGTGCCCTGACAGTTGTGACATTCTGCAGGGACGGGAGAAGTGCAGGCTTAATCCAAGCACAAACACTGCCAGGAGCACTGCTGTCCCGCCAGCGCTCCTCCTGGCACACAGGGACGTCCACGCTGCCATAAAAGAGTGTCTGCTGCTGCTACCAGCACGGGGAAAACAGACAGCCCCAGGATCTCATCAAAGGGGCTGGATAGATGCAGAGTGAGCTCAGAGTTAAACCTGAGTAGTGGTCTCCCTCTCCCCTGCGCCCCCAAACATGCACACGTACTGCAGGGGAAAACTGCTGGGACCCTAGGAGGTGCCTGGGCAGCCCTTCAGAGCCGACTGGAAGAGCTGCAGCACGCAGATACGGGGGTCCCCTACAGCTCCACACACGGTCAGCTTCAAACAGCTCCTCCGCCACCTCACCAGAGCCGTCCCCAGTGTGCTGCCCAGCTGTGGCACACCAAGCCCCCGAGGACAACGGAGACCCCGGGACCCCGTGGACCCTTCTGCTGGGGGTTTGGTTTCCGCCCTCCCCACTTGTTCACCCACCCATACGCTGGTATGTTCTGTACTGCACAGCAATCAGAAACCAAACCGAGCCTCAGGATTGTTTTAACAGGGCGATTTTACCTGTCCAGTCCTCACGCAGAACCTCCCCGGGTGGTTTTGTTTCGGGTCAGAGCAAACCCACCCGTGCAAAGACCCCCCGAAGGGGCTGCGGGGCAAGCTGGGGCGGCTGACCCACACCCAGCACTGCCTTCATCACTTCGCTGATGCAGTCCTGCTGCTGGGATAAAGAAAAAATCTTCATAAAAGAACTGAGCTCACCCAAACACCAAGCGATTTGTGCAAGCTGTGATACTTTTTCCACTGAGAACAAATTGTTACCTACAGCACAACGACTCTGTGTTTAAGATTTAAGCAGCAGGAAAACAACAAAAACAAAGCAAAACAAAGCAAAAAGTGAAAAAAAAACTCAATGAGGGTCTTGTCATTTGCCCCCCAACCTAAAATTATGATCTCAGGGAAATCTAAACAAATTATACACTGAAAAGAAAGCTGAGTGACTTGGTAAGTGTTAAATCCCATGAAAAAGTTTGTTTTAACTTCATGTTAACTCCCACAGATTTAACTAGTGCTCTTCTGAATGCTCGGAACAAGCAGCCTGCAGCCCTCGGTGAGCCGAATCCCACCCCATTCCCAAACCAACAGCAGCCAGAACTTCCTGGCGGCCACTAACTTTAATCTCTTATCTGAACACTAACACAGAAAGGATGAATTCAGAAATCTTAAAAATAGACCTGCTGGTGATTTCAACACAGCTTAAGAGCCTTTTCTAATAATACCATATTACAAATTTTTAGCCTATTTGCATCAAATTACATTTCTTCTTAAACAGGAAGATGATAATATTTCTGCTGCTCAGAATTTTAGACTGGCATAACTCAGCACTGAAATCATTACTGTCTGAGCTTGCTTTAAATCCCCACAGATTATATCTACAGTAAGCCATTTCTGGCCAGTACAACACCACTCCGTATTATTAAGATTTTTTTTTTTTGTGAGCTAAGGATTAAGCTAAGTGTCCTTGAGTTGGGAAAATAGTATCCCTGATTTCATCTTGTTCCCACTAATACTATTTGACTGTTATCTCCCATAATATTTCCTGGGCTTATTATCTGTAACTAAACGTATCATTTTTTGGATGGCCATAGTTTTCATGAAGAATCTCTGTTTAAATGGAGTTAAGATTCACAGTGCATCTCAGCAATTGAGGGTAAAATACATTACAAATCAAGCATGTTAATCCCAGGAAATTCAGTGATCTGGAGTTAAGGTAGTTTACATTTAGAAATCTATATGTATTAGGCTGTGGGACTGCACAATTAAGATACCAAATCAACCTTATCTCTGCTTTGCTGTAACATCATGCAAGAGCCCCGACGATAACTACTAGCACAGATTAGTATCTTTGTCTCTAGATGCAGATTCTTTTCAAGGCATGATTTTTTAAAGAATGCTTAAACTGCTTATTTCCACATGCTACGACGCTGTGACAGAAAAGAAATGAAAGAAGCTAAAATGTTAACGTCTAATTTGTTTAACTATTGCATGGCATCCTTACAGCACAGAGCTAAGAGTGTTTGGAGATCTTCAGCATTCTGATATTTCTATGTGTTTATATTCTTTTGTAACTCAATCTAACACTGAAATTCCTTGCATTATCATACTTTAAAGCAATAATAGCAATAAAGGCATCCACACAAAGCTCTTCTTTCTTCAGTTACTCACTACATATTTTTATATTTACCTCCATCTTACTGCTTACTGTCATTCTTGTGTTGCTTAAGAGTTCTTTTTTTTTTTTTTTTTTTTTTTTTTTAATAAAAAAAGCTTTATTTTTGCAACTTTCCTAAAAGAGTGATATTTTTTGCCTGCACTAGTAACCAGGTGAAAGCTTGAAGGCTTTCCAGTGTTGCTGAGCACCCACGCAGCAGCCAGAAGAGGACAACTCTGGAGTGGCTTGAAGATCTTCCCTGACTCCTGTCTTTGACCTTCTTGTTTGAAGTGCTTAAAATAAAGATTATTTTCTCTCCCTATTGTCCTGTCAAGGTTCCAACCTCCTCTTTTACAAATGCGAACAGAGCTTTTAGTATTAAGTATTTGCAGCAAAGGAGCATGAGCTACAAGAAGTGATTTGTTGGATCTGTCTGCCCTGCAGAAGGAAAAAAAAATCTCCCCAAATCACCAATTTTCAAACAATTGCAAGAGATCCACTCTCATTGCAGTAGAACAGCCTCAAATATTTGTGTATGCAGAGAGATCCATAATGCGTGTTGGCCCCAGAAGATTCCTTGGAGGGCAGAGGGAGAGATCAAATAGAGGTCAAGTGAGTAACTGTTTATAGATGGTTAACTAGAGTGACAGAGAACTGTGGTAGCTGCTTTTCTAACAGTTTAAAAGGTTTAAGCTTGCTTCCCTGGGAGCTTTGCATGTGATTCCAGTGCATGTGAAATTGGCCCTTAAGGGCAGAATTCATCCCTCCTCTCATCCCAGCAGAGCACATCCCAAGATGGTCTAACCTTTCATGAAGAAACTCAAAACGTGATAAATTTTGCTTGGTTTTAGGTTTTGCTACAAACATAGTTCTTGGCCTCACTGTGAGGAGTTTCCTGAAAGCTTGGGGTAAAGCAGAGCCAAGTTTGGCGTGCTCTGCCTCTCCCCGACGCTGTGGAGGGGATTTGGTTCCAAGAGCGCTTAAAACTGTGTGGCTTTGCTTGGGTTTCGCTTGGAATTTTCAGGTTCATTGAGCTTGCAGGCCACTTCGAGGAACCTAGACCTCAGCAATAAAGGTTCGCTGTTCCCAGCAAGAAGAGGCACCTGGGATGCCTGGCCAGGGCCAAGCTCAGTGCTGCCTTTATGCTCTCTCCACGGGAAACTGATGCAGAGAAGACCAGAGCATCACAACCGAACAGACTTGTGTCTGAAGGGAAAAGATCTAAGTCCAACTGCCAGGTCAAAATGGTCAGAGGTCCTATGGCACCCATCTCATTTCATTTAGGCTTTCCCTTGACTGCACAAATACGAGTCGTCTGTCTCTTGGGACTTTTTAAGCTTGTTTTTAATTTAAGATAGGCATGAACAAAAAGCCATAACCCAAATATCTATACACCATGGGGATTTTCAGGCTCTGAAACAAACTTTCCAGCTGCCTTCTCCCTCAGCAAAGTGTAGGGGCCTCATGGCTTTGTCTACATTAGCAACTTGTGTGGTGGAGTAAGAACAGACGTAGGGAGCAAAGCAGTCACTCCAGCCCATTTCAAGGGTTTATTTCAGCGTAGTTTTACTCTGGTCCCAGACTGAAGGTCTGCTCAGTGACTGCAGGACATGCCCTTCTGGAGCAACTTTTCCAATTTTGTTTCATCCCAGCGCAAAGCAGTTCACACGTGCAGAGACAACTCTGCGATGCAAAGTAAATAGGGATATGGCTTAGGAAGTCCACTCCAAGGGCACATTCCTCATCCAATTTAAAGTCCTAACGTGAGTGCGACCCCAGGGCCAAGAAAGCCGAGGTCCATCACCCACCTGCAACCCCAGGGCACCCGCCCGGAGCTGCTGCAGTGGCGAGGGGAGGCGGAGGCCGGCGGTTTAGGTGTATTTTGGTGCCCTCTAGCGACTGGACACCAGGCACTGCTTTAAAACCAAACATCATACAAAGCCTTGCAGTATCTGGAGACAGACTCAAACTTTCGTTGTATTTCGCTTTTGGTTTTGATTTTTTTTTCTTTCAGTGAATATTCAGGAAATGTCGGGAAAAAACCTTTTAAATGTGTTCTTATCATTTAAGAAGTCCATTATTTTAGTGGTGTTTTAAAAATATTATCAGCTATTAAACCTATGAATATAGCCATTTGAGAAAAGAGTAACCATGGAGTTATATCACATAAAAGCCCAGATTAGCAGGTAAGATAAAAACGAGGGAAAAAAAAATCAGGTAGGAGGCTTTGTCTGGGGAAGTGAAAGGAAGGCACACTGTGTGCCAGCAGCTGGGCACTGGTGCTCAGGCAGCAGGTACAGGGAGGGCTGAGGAGGCAGATACTGTACCTAAATCCATACTGCACTTACAGAGTTGTTCTCTGGGCTATGGGCAGCTGAATTACTCCCACACTGAAGTGAGGTCCAGCAAGCAGCTTCTTTATGGAGGTGGAAACATCTCACTTGCTGGAACTGTTCTGACACTCGTCGTCTAGAGTTGCCAGATGGTAAACATGTTTAGTTTGTAATAAACACTCATTAATATCACTTAACATAGGTGTCACTCACAGGACAAGGACATGTGTCGTACAGGACCAGAGCTAACTGGGGTGTGGCTGTGATGTGCCAAATCCTGTCGTTTGATCGCTCACTGGATATGTGCTTTGCTTGGAGCCTTACCAGACCTCATAACCAATAGCGGACTGTATAAACCCAGGTTTTCAAAGCCATCTCCTAAAACTTTGTTTCACTTAGAGGAAAATAGTCGGTCAGAAATGAGTCCCTGAAGTACAAACTCATACCCTGACTCTCTCCCAGTATATTAGCAGAAGTATCAGCTACTCATTTCTCCCCTTTTGAGTGGGTCTGGTCTTGTAGCTGCAGCTATTCTTCCTCACTACTTCAGAATCTGGGTTCAAGCGATTATCACCATACATGCTGGAACACAGAGGGAATGGGAGCAGTTGGTGCTTCTACAGATCTTTCATCCTAATGGATCCCCAGGTGTTTATAAAACTTCGACCATCCACAAAGAACATCAAAGAGTCTCTCGGTTACCAGACCTAGACAAGTACAGTAAAGCCATCTAACCAACTTGTCTCACAGTGCAGAGTTGTTTCTCTTAGAATATTTATTGCCATTGTGTTCAATTTGTTCTTAAAAGTTTTTATAGATACAGCTTCTATTTCTTCCCTTGGGAGCCCTTTCTATAGTCCCACAGACCGTACCTTTTTTTTTTTTCTCCCCTAATGTCTCTATTTTTCACTCCTCCCTCCTGGAGTGTATAAATTCTGCTCATACTCAATTACTACCTTACAAAATCCCTCTCTGGAGATGCTTTCTATTTCCTCTTTGACTCACACAACCAAATCATAACTGTCCGTGTTATTTCATTGTCTTATATCGTGAGTCCACAAAATGTTTTTGCTGATCTCATTTCTCAAACAGGGACCTACAGTTGTTGATGCGCAGGTGGTTTTAGATATTTAAGCATTTGTGGCTTTGTTAGCTCACCAAAGGCAGTTTGGCATGCTATTTTCAACTGGGCAAAGAGCATAAAGGTAAGGAACTCATCCAGTCTGAATTTCATGCCAAGAAGTTCACCTATGATTTCAACCAGACTGGAACACAGTTGTGCAAATGATGAACGTTTGATGAGCTCTTGTAATCTCAGTTGTAGGGGCTGCAGTCAATTCAAAGTCATTGACCTCAGAAAAAAACAGTATATTCACAACTATATGAGTGAAGGAATTGGTTCCTCAAGACTTCCGTCATTCAGTAAAAAACACTGAAATGAAAACAACAAGGCAATTTAGAAGAAAATACTTCGGTTTCACCTTGCTCTTCATTTACACTGTTCACACTTTCAGGAAGGAGACAGCTCAAAATGCTCATATGTATGTTCACCCTTGCACCTTCACTCTTATGAGAAATGTGAGAGTTGTCTTGTTTCATGACATATACCTTAAGTTAAACGATAACATCAGCCTCCCACGAGGGAGTAAAGTAGGTGTTTAAATTTGGCATGGCCACCCCCTTCACACATGCATACAATCAGTTCCCCGACATCTGCATCACAGTTGACTTACAGCTTGCTTGGTGTGTGTTAACTTAGCATGTACACGAAGCTCTGCCTGCATATTCCAGGCTGAGGGCCCGATCCGTGGCTCTGCTCTGACTCCAAATGGCAAACACAGCACAGAGGCGTTGACATTTGTTTGAGCTCCGCAGCAGGAAATCCCCCCATGCGATGAAGAACCCAGCGCTAGTCTACCTGGTGCCTTAGCTCTCATCCTGCCCTGCTGCAGCTCCCTCAGTGGTGGTTTGGACAGGACTGGCACTGGCCCCAGGCTGGCTGTGTTACAGCGTTCAGAGGGGCAGGACATCAGTGACAGAGCACAACCAGCTAACTCGCACTACAACAGTTACAAAGAACCCAGAGGAAGATGCACAAGAGCAGCACAAAGGCCACACTATTTCAGATCAAAGGTCTGCATAGCCCAGAAGCCTGCCTCCAGCAATGGTCAACAGCAGATGCTCAGGGGTGGAGGGCAAGCATGGCTGAAACTGCCTGCAGCGTGCCTGCTCGGCACGTGGCCAAGAGTCTGGGCTCAGACCCAGCGAGGATGTGGATCTCCTAACTTGATGTGGATTTTGGCAGTTCCGAGCAGGTGTCACATCATTTGATTTCTGTACGGAATCAGAAACTTCAGTAGAAATAAGGAACTGTGGGATATACACCCTACTTGTTAAAGACTTCGCTCCACTGTCTCTGGAAAACAACTTACAGCTTCATCACCCCACTCCCACCCCTGCTTTTAAATAACTTTTTCAAGCTCCTGCATTATCTGAAAAACCACAGAAGGCATTTATGCACATATTAAATATTTGTCTGGAAGATAAAGTCAGGAATACCTGGAGATAAGAATGATACTGAACTTTGCTTTTCCAGCAGAAGCTGACTACAGCATCCCTATGCAATAAAATACTTATCAGTAGCCTCATGGGGAAAGCCAAAATAGTAGAGTTACCCGGACAGCATACACCAGAAACCCTGGGAATTCACATCAGAGAAGGGCTTCAAGTTTGCAGAATTGATCCTAGAATACTAAATCCAGAGCATTATGATGGAGTTTCTTCCTATGACCAGACAGCAGATTACAGTTAACCAGTTTTTCCTGCGAAGAACAAACAGAATTTCTGCAGCGTGACCATCTAAGGACATAAATGCTATTTCTTGCAATCTCCTTTCCCAAAACAACAACACAGAAAATGTTCTCTGTGCCTATAGCTGGGGGAAGGAGGGGAAGGAATGTGTCTGGACCAAGCAATTCTGCACAAGAGGCCAGTATCTGATGTGCAGGCTCGTAAATGACACAGGAAGATTTTCCCTGGATTTACAGCCTCATTCATTCTGTGGGGGCTGTAGTTTTCCCTTTTACATTTTGTGGAGGTGTTGCATGTGCTCTCAAGCAGCAGATCTGATACAGAAATGGGGAAACAAAAGCCTCTCAGATCTCCTACAGAAGGCAGCTTTTTCCTCCCAAGCAAACACCCTAACCAGGTGGACTGCCTGCAGCTGGGATGCAGGAGCAAGACTGAGTTGTTTAAAGGTCATAAAAACCCTTGGGCCCAGCTTTTATTTGTGTGAAAAAAAGGGAAAAAGAAAAAGGTAGCAGATGCTTCTCTGCACTCCTCCTACAAGTGCCAGTGAGGGCAAACCTGCCTGAGAGGTGTCTACACTACAGGTGAAGAAGAAATCAGCTGGGCTGGCTGTATAAAATGTATGTTTATTTAGACATGACTACTGTGGGGTTCTTTATGGGAATGTCTTAGCACCCCATAGACCTTAGGCGAAGGGGTCAGTTCCCTGCACGTGGACATCTGGTCACCATAGGCCTGTGTGGCACTAGAAGCTTATATCTAAGCACTGAAAACACACCCAAAGGACTCCATCCTTGCTTCTTACTCCTATTTTAAGGATGGAGGAGGAGGAACCAAGGCAGGCCGCTATTCTGGACAATGTCTGCAAGACTGTCCTCTTTTTCTGGGGGAAGCAGTGCCCGGGACACCAAGCCTTGCTTGCCGAAGATGCTGAGAGCTGCTAGCTCCAGCTGACCTCGGTTTTTGGTACGAGTGTTCCGGCTTTTTGCAAACAGCTGCTGGAGGAGTGCTATGGCACCAAAAGCTATTTATGGAATTTGAGATTACACAGAAAGCCTGTATTAAAGACAAGGCTAAGCCCATGCTCTCGTGCGGTACAGTTTACTGCAATAGCTGCAGTGATCCGGAGCTACAATGGCTTCTTGTGAAACCTGGGAGACTTGCAGACATTGCCAGAGATTATAAATATTCTGTCTTCCATTTACCTACTACAAATGATGGAACTGACCCCAAGACCCCCCAAAAAACCTGTAGAGCATGTGTGCTCTTGCCTACTGCACTTACTTGCCCTGAACAGGTCCGTCCTACATTTAACCCCCACAAACACACACACATTTGCTCATCCAGCACAGCAAGCACCATTTAACTGCTGTGCACCTTCAGCTCTGCCTAAGCCCAATTTCGTTTTAGTTCCATGCTTGGGGAGGGGGGCAAGGCATGTTGCAATGATCTATGCAGTTTACATCCAATGGCCCTGGGAAAGTATCTTGGGTGTCTACAGGGAAACCTAGAGTTTCTGGCCTGCACATATGCAAGGCAGCAGCAACACAAACAAAAGCAGCTCAAGCACATGGCATAGTGTCTTCTGTCTTGACTGACACGACAGCAATTGCACCAGAGCATTGATTATCACTGATCTGCGCTGCCCCTGCTTTGCTGCCTGGGGCCTCCAGAGGAAATTGCTGGGAAGAGATCAGCACTGAGAAGCAGCAAGCGCAGTTCCAGGCACGGAGAGTTCAAGGCTATCAGATCCTTGGTGGCCTGGGACTGCTGCCTCTAGAAGGGTCAATACAGCAAGGATTAACTTGCTGGCAAAGGGCCCAGTGAGTGTGGGGCTTCCTTCCAAAACCTCCCAGCCTGAAGGGCTTTATTCAGCCCTAACTCCAGATGCTACAAAACAAGAGGAACAGGAATTTCCCAAACATTTACTCTATCGGGCTTGTGAGGCTGGAAGAGAGAGTGGGAGGATCATGCTCAACAGGGGAAACAGCAGCAAGGTAGGAGACTGCAGGGGCACAGACAGATGAGCAACAGCTACTGGGTACCTGCCCTGGGTCCTGACTCAGAGATATCATTTTCATTAATTTCCACTGCCAGCAAGCCCAGACGTTGCCTAGGACAAGCCTGACAGCTGACCTTTCTGGCCAGTCTCCCCTTTTTCATAGGTCTGCAACCCCCTCTTATTCCTTCTCACCCCTTAGCCTGTTTCACCCATTTATACTCTGTGGCTTTATTTTTTTTCCTTTTTCTTTTTGCTGCTTCAGCCTTCATTTCTCCCTGCCTTTTCTTTCCTCTTCTCTTTCTTTGTCCTGCTCAGCCTCTGTTCTGCTTGTCATCTTTCTCATTCACAGCCTGCCCTTCAACGGTGCTCCACTTCCTTGGAAGCACTGACTTTAGAAGAGTGGCTCCTGCATGGGCTGCTGGAGATGTGTAAGCAATAGCGTTGTCCTTGGGCACGTAGAGCCTGCACCCTTCTGAGATGCTGCCCATGACACCCCTTGAGGTCCTTCCCGAGCAATGGCCCTGCATTCAGGAAGGAAGGCTCAGAAATATCTGCCGTCCATGTCTTGTGATCTGTGGGAGTGCCTGTCCAAACGGACAGTGCTTTCAGCATCCCCGTGAGACCTTCAGACAATACTAGCTCCCTCACACTCTCTTAGAAAACACTTAATTTGTAAGAGCAATAAAACTGCAGGGTTAAAAAAGTGCTTCAAGGTTTTTAGACTCTAAGGTTACAAAGCACAGGGAAGGATCTTCTGGGCTGAATCCAGAAGATTCACTACAAACACTCTTCTGATTTTGCACCTCCTTTATCCATTTCTGCTGGCAGAGTTTTCCAAAGCCAGGCTGTCTGAATAGTTAAGGATTTTCTCTTAATTGCTGCCTCAGTTTATTCTTCATCCATTTATTCCTAATTTGTTCTTGCATGATACAACCTATGGCATAAGGAATCCCTTCTATCTCACTGAAGGGCAGATCTTTTAGCTGTTTTTTTGGGGGGTAGTTTTTACAGATTTAGCAATCACAAACGTTTTGGTGCTTACATGTCCAGTACAGTTAGTACAGAAGTCACAAGAAGGACTATCAGCTACAGTCCTGTCATACAATCTTCCATGTCCTTCTTCATCATATTTCCACATGAATAGGGTTATCTAGCTGGTGCTATCTAACTCTGGAAGGTTACACTTCATTTAGATGTATTCAGTAAATTCTCAGCTCCACTGATACTCCATCTTCTAACAGCGAGGCTAAAAGGGCACAGGAATGTTTATGTTGGTTTAAGGCTCAGTCATAATGTAGGGTTTTGTCTGAGTGGAAGTGCAAAATTGGAGCAGCTGGCAGAATTCAGGAAAACTATAGGATTCCCTTCAGATCAAAGGCAGGCACTTTCCTCTTCGTTCCCACAAACGATGTTAAGGAACTCTGCTGTATGCCTCAATGACAACAACAAAAAGTCATGTTTTCCTCCCCTCTTCTCTTTTTTAAATTGGATTTGATCGAAAATTTTTCATCAAAGCTTTTTCAGTGGACATTTGGGCTCTTGATGAAGAGAAAAAAGGTCTCTGTGTCTTTGGAAACATTCAATTTTTCTCTAAGTAAACAAATCATATTATTTTTAGAGAACAACAGCAGCCAAGGGAGAAGAGAGGGAGAATATCGTGTCTCAGTGGAAAGGCAATATATTTTGTGTCAAAATGGAATAGTTTTCAACAAGCTGGAGGAGATCATCACACGTTCCTTAATTTCACCTTTTGAAAATCTCTAATGTCAATACCAGAAAGTGTTGACAACTAACAATTGGTCTCTGCTTGCTGGTTTGTTGACTCCATTGCTGTTACTCCCAAACATGAATCTGAGTGGGGACTTGTGTCTGAAGTTGAAATACATGCTTGTACCAGTGGTTCAGAGGGGAAATTTTGTTTCAAGTATTCCCAATTTGATCACACTTCTTGAAATTCTGTGGGATTTTTGGAAATTGTTAAGAGGGCCTCTACTCTTTCCCTAGCAGAGTGGGCATGTGTATTATCAGAAGAAAGCTCCCTTCTGTTTAAAAAGTTCCTGGTCCAAGGAGAAACTTCCCTCTTTTCATGGATGGCTGACAGTGTGGTATATAAACCCTGCCTCTTCTTCAAGTGCCTGGAAGTTCTCTGGTATCTGGATAACCTTATTTCAGAAATAAGAGGTCTTGAGCCCCTATGAAAAGAGACAGAGGTGTCACCAGAGCAGAAGAAAGTATGTGGTTGAGCCGATCCAGCCATGAGAAGACATTTGAACCTGCCTAAGCAATTCTGATATGTTCAGACTCCCAGGTACTGGAGGTACAGACACATAGGTGCCACAGGCTGGAGGAACACAGCTAAATTAGAAGCTGTTTTTTGTTTGTTTGTTTGTTTGTTTGTTTTTTAAATAAAAGCCACCAAGATGATAAGACAGCCACTGAATCCCAGTGACCTGAATAAGAACTGCAGTTCAGCTTTCCACCACCATGCACTGAGCTTGACACGTGTTGTGAAGATAGGAATAGTCCAAAGAGCAAAATCAGGTGAAGTCTGTACGGAAAAGCAAATGCAAGCCTGGTGTGAGGGCTCTGAGGCAAAAGACCAAGCAGAGAAGGGACTCTTGAAGGAGTTTCATTTTGATGTCAGGCTTCTCTTCTTTACGAGAGCCAGTGATGAATTTTGCACCGCTGAGTTATTTTGTCCTATGTGGCTGTAGCTCTGTTTATTTTGAAATCTTTCTGTGGTGGAGGGAATTTACGAGCCAGCAATATTTCTGCTTTATGGCACTTCCTTCATCCACATTCCTTCGTCTGGTCATTTACATGGGCCAGGCCCACGAGGAGAGGTCAGGGGGGCACCAAAGTAGTATCTAGAGGCTCGGAATGGAAACATGTTTTCTCACGCAAAAATAAATAAGGGAGAAATGTTTCCATTGCAGAAGAGGAACAAAGGCTGGGATCACAGCAGAAAGCAAGCAGAGAAAAGCAGGCTGCCCAGCCAAGGCAATTAACAGCATTTAACAACAGCCATTCACTGTATGTAGCATGTCTGTTCTAGTGACTCCCACTTTGGTTGCTTTAAATAGCACATGCAACGCAAAGTGAAATTTCAGCTATATCTGAACCTGCAAGAACTACCACAGAACAATCTAAGGTGCAGGTATGTATCTCCTCCAGGCTGCATCTGAAGACAAAATGGGAACTCCCCTTGAACAACAGATGAGGACTTCACATTTGAAGGGGCA
Organism: Cygnus olor; assembly: GCF_009769625.2. NCBI lineage: Eukaryota > Metazoa > Chordata > Aves > Anseriformes > Anatidae > Cygnus > Cygnus olor. The sequence goes on from NC_049175.1 coordinate 19,887,444, forward strand.
ACAGACAAAAAATAAGTTTTTTTTTTTTTTCCAGTGATTCCTCATTCCTGCCTTTCTCAGGAGCTGGATGAACATCCCAGCTGGGAACACCATTCAGGTAGAGCTGCCTGAAAATCCATTTTTCATCTAATTTCCTCATTTAAAAGTCTGCAGCAAAATGAGAAAAATACCTGCTAATTTTAAGCCTATAAACTCCCTGACAGTCTTACCAAAAGCTCAAACAACCACTCAAGCCTAAGCGGTCTACAAAATCAGCAGTCTTACTAAAACGTACCAAGCACCCAAAAGACCAATGTAACTAGCATCATAGCTGAGGTAATTCTTCTGATCAGACTCCCATTTCCAGGTGTCAGCAAGGCACCTTACAGTGGTGCAGACCTAGGGAAACCTCTGTTGCTATGCCCCTTACCCAGCAGAAAAGTCTTAGCTCAGTGTTTGGTTGTGCATGCCTGCCTGTGCAAGTCTGACCTACAGCACGGAAGACTTCCCCCCTCCGTCTGCATGCAGAATGCCACCTGCAGTGAAGGGTCTCAGACACTTTAATACCTTCCACTTAATTGTTATGAGTCCTGTTGGTCTTAATTCTGCCTTCCCACCCTGGGATGGCTGTATTTCTGCTTTACATTAAACAAGTAATTCCCACATAGGCAGTTTGTTAAGTGTCCTACAATGAGAGACAATACCTTAGAAAGGCACAAAGTGTTGATTTATCTGAGGTTACTGGCTACAGCACGTGGTTTAAATCAGATTCTGGTCCATGACAGTGATATAAGAGAGAACCTTGCTTAATGGTAGTGAGGGGAACACATCTCTTTTCCTTAATCACACACAGATTTCCAGTTGGGAAGAGGCTGGGCTGCCTATTTGTCCTTCATTATACAAACCATAAACACACATACAGACACACAGAGCTCATCCATTCTAAATATCTATCAAGAATTCCAGATTCCTCCACTGCAATCCAAGACCTTCTTTATTATCACATCCTTTCCTGAAAATGTTTACAAACTAACTTCTGTTCTCATCCTATTCTCATCTTTTCGCTGAAGAAATGAAAATATCAGGTTCCCAAAGAAGCTGCTTTTGAGGCCGCATGTAGACATTGTCATTTGGGTAAGTACAGCAGTGTAACTTGCAGAGATCTTAATGTTTGTAAGCTTGATTCTGAGCCTCAGATTTCCAGAACAGAAAAGTGTTTTTGCTTTGTTTTTTGCCCCTCCAAGGTCTGGTGCTGGATTTGAACATGAGAACACAGGTATTGTTATCCACTCACTGGCTTTTTGACAGCAAAAGTTGAATCTGTATCCTCTTGTTCTTAGACAAAGGTATCAACTAACTGATCTAAATGATCTGTTCCAAGAAGCCTTTTGTGATTCAGGGGACTAATAACAGTGGAAGGGACAGACCTGTACCCTGAGAGAGTTACCACATCGCTAAGATTCATCTCCTCGCACACAGAATTACCTAGGAAAAGCTTCTCAAAGCTTTTTGTCAGAGAGCAGTACAGCGTAAGTTTGGCATAAATCAATCACAGCCAAAAAAGCTGCATTGATTTAAGAAATTCATACTCCACGGATCTCCACGGCTGCCTCTGGCAGATGTGACACCCCCTACTATTCTATTGCAACAACAACCCATGTGAATGCTCCTCGTTAGACTAGCATGTACCATCTCCAAGCTGCAGCTTGGTATTGCACTGAAAGACGTGAAGAGTGCTCATCCAAATCTGTTTCACAGCTGGACTGTTGTGCGGTAATCTCTTCCCAGTGAAAGAGGTTCAACGACAAACAGCTGGACAACTGTATTATCTTAAACTGCCATGGCATTTTAACAGCTATATCAAAATCTTAATCAGATGGGACGTTTCCAAAGGCAGAAAGCAGGATTAAGGGCCTGTTTCTTAGAAGCTCTTCAGAGGAACTGGGCACTTCATAGATATTTGTGGCCTTGAAGAGAGAATCCAAGTACTGGTCACTAGGCTCTTGCCTGAAATATCCTTGTCTTTTTTTTTTCTTTTTTTTTTTGGCAAAGCCAATTCTGCCAAAAAGATTCAGAGAAAGCTTTTAGGATTGTGTTTACCCTCGGATGTAACTCAGACACGACATTTGTAATGTCATCAGAGCAGGACTGCTGACGCGAATAACAGTGTTGGCAGCGACTTCCATGGGACCAGGACTGGGTCCAGTATTCACATTTCCTAGGCATTCTTTGCTAAACATTATTGTACATAAAGAAGCATTTGTTTGGACTCCAGATGTTCAAGTAACCTCCTGTCATATTCTGTCTGCATCCCATCTCTCCCATCTGTGATCTGAAGTGTTGCAAGGAAAAAGTGGAGGGATTTATTTTGATCTCACTTCCATCTGTTTTACACTTCACTGACTCCCCTCTTGATTTGCACCAGTGTTTGAGAACAGGGCTAGAGAGTAACACTGCTCATACCAGTGTAAATCCAGAAGACCGGCATTTACTCTGAACTGACCTCAGGCAATTACTTGCAGAGTTATTTGGGATAAACAGTTGTGATCCAGGAAATCAGCAAACCCCACGCGGGCAGTTGTTCAGGGAGAGGAACATCTGCTCTGAAACACTGCAGTTGTTACCAGTGCTTAACAGATGGGCACCACTGCAGCAAATGACTGAGAAATGTGAACTTTACAACTTTTCTGAGCAACCCACGGCAAAGTTACTACAGCGTATCCAGCGCTGATGTCTGTTTACTCACAGAGCGGTCTGAAGGCAGTCCTGACCTGGCAGCTCTGGAGGGGCTTTTGCATCAGTGCCAGCCTCAGTTATAGGACAGGAAACTTATGAGCACTCCCCTTAGTGACTGTGGTTATAATCAACCTTATAATCTGTGAGAATGGCCCCTGGTCATCAATGGTAAAATGCTCCTTATGAGTGTCAGATAACCCCGTGTGCTTGAAGCAATCTTCCCCCTTCAGTTCCTGAGTAATGCCCTTCTACCCCAGGACTCGTCTGCACCAAAACTCACTGTGCCTGATGTTGATGGGATACCAGAGGGCAGAGAACTGCTCTCACTAGTTTGAAACCAGCCAAAAATTAGTGTCAGGTGGGTCTGTGCAGGCTCCTAAGACGAATCTAGAGTTCGCACCAGCTTGCATAGCTCAGGTATTTCTCTAAAGCTTCAAGGTGGGTGAAGATGTTTCTGGATGCAGCTAAAGGCTCCTGATCCCAGCTTTCACTTCTGTAAGCACTCTGCATGCAGAATCCTGGCTGGAGCTAGTGGGATCACCCGGCGTAAGAATCAGAGGGACTTGAGTTCCAAATGGGTAAAAGGTATCCACAAACCGCGAAGGGAGAAGCAAAACAAACAAATAAAAAGCACTGTCCAAGAAATTCAGAATGACAAAAACCTTCTGCTTCTATCTTCACCCTGGCTCAGCTGAAATGGGCGGCTGACCCAAGGCAGTGCGGGGTGGATTTTTATCCCTTTGTGCTGCGAGAAGAAATTCTCTGAGCTTTGTCAGAAAGAAACCATTAACACAGGAAAGAAGAATTAACGGAGACTGCAATAATCCTTGCTACAAACGAGATGAACCCAGCTTTGCCCTCCCAGCTGCATCGCTGGAAAGCCACCAAGGGAAGCTTTTTGGACACACAGATTCTCAAGGGCCTGGTGCACAAACCGTGTCACACAGATTACAGGAAGTTGTCTGCAATGTAGCGTTAACATTTTTTGCAGGAGATCTGAAAATTTCCATGCCTGGTCCAGAACAGAATCCCCTGGTGCTTGGCTATCCTGTTCCTCCCCAGGCCTGGCTGCTGGACCAATCCTAACACAGCCAGCAGCCCAAGGTGATATCACTTGCTAACTATGAAGTTTGGGATTGTAATGCCTTGTTCTTTCTCATCTTGCTTGCCAGCACTATCCCCCAGCTCTAGTCAGGGCCTCTTATTTGCCTGAGAACTAAATTTAACTGAAGTAGTAATAAAGATGCTTTACATGCTCATCTGACACTAAGAAGCATTGGTGGGCAGATTATTGGCATGTGGAACAATGATCTCTTCTCAGATTTTCCATAATAGTGTGAATATTAAGCTAAAAGATCATTAATAATATGCCATTTAGCTTGCTTTTGAATGGTGGAGGAAGAACTAAGAATATATAAGGTTGAAGAGACCGAGGGGAAGAAGCTGGAACCTTTACACGCACTTGGCAGCAGGCAAGGAGACAAATCCCAGCTGTGCACGTAGCACACTTTGATGTATGTGTAAGGCATTGCAATAGCACATCCATTTCCAAATGTATTTACTCATGGTGGTAGGACAGCCAGCTGGTGCGTCCGTGTGCTAGTCAGATATCCAGGCTAGGAAAGACCCCTGGTCAGCAAAAGAGGATGATGCTGGAGCTGGGGCTGTGAAGAAGCACGTGTGTTTTCTCTGTTAGAGTTTTTTCCTTCAGCTAGCGTCTCCTGGTGAAAATTGGAGCTTTTGACTTTAAATTTTGCTTTCATGACAGCTAAGTCTTTTATGGATTTGAGGGATGAAACTTTCTGCTGCTGCTTTTTCTTGCACTAAGAGAGGGGAGCATGACAGCTGAGATACTCTGGTCCCATTTAAGCACAAAATACCAACCTCAGGTTGCTCTTTTTCTGTGTTCTTTTCTGTTTCAAGAAAGATATTCCTTCACCTCTGAAACTGGCTGTCAAAGGGAAGAGATGTATAATAATAGCAACCAGGAGGTAGAGTTTAGGCCTCCTCACTACCTCCTAATGTAGAACTAATTTGGGGGAGGCACCTCGCAAGGCCTTCCAAATCTTCCAGCCCCCTCCAAATCTGCAATATTGGACTCAGAAATCTGATGAGGGCTGTGCAGAAACTACCTTATCAACACTGTAGTACATCACCATCTCACACCATTTCTCCAGTGCCCTGTAGTAAGTGCTCACGAGTTGAAGCGGGCCTGGCACTGAGCCCCAGCAGCCCCTAGGAGTGAAGGGGAGCCCTTGGTGTAACAGGACAACCACGAGGGCATGCATCAATTTACCACTCCACAAAGGTACTCACTTCATGGCATAGCTCTTGATTTCCCTGGCCAGCTAGTTGTCTTTGTGGACTCTTTTACATGGCATTTAATGGTGTGTCAGAACAAAGAAGAATCTTCTAAAGCCATTTGACTTTAGGACATGTGGTGGTCCTCACCTGAGAGCCAGGTGAAACCATCTCTCTCAATCACAGTCTCCTTATCTTTTCTTACACTGTCTGAACTGTTCTGACACATCCCAAAACTAAGTATGTATCCAAGGGAGTAGCTTTTACTGATACAGGTGACTAAAGAAGAGAAGTGCTCTTTACACCCTTGAGACTTGGTCAGGACCAGCCAGGTCACAACCTGGTGCTCAGCAGCAGCCTGTGTCACTGTGTCCATATCACCAGGGCCACCCCGTATTCACTTGGCAAACTCACAGCCAGCTGACAGAACATCAAACGGATTTGGTAATTAGCTACTAAAGCATCAAGATCCCAGCAGGTGCCACCTGCTGTGGCAAGTCCTGCTATGTTCAAGAGAGGGCACCTCATTCCCCATCAGTTTTGATGCTCTTTTTATACTCCAGTATAAGCTCTTCTCAAACACAGCAACTGCTGTCACAGCAGGTTGGATTCGGAGAGCTCTGCAGTGGGAATGGCTGCTGCTATTTATAAAAAATCCATTCTACATAAAACTCTACCAGAAGGGAAGAATTGCTTCTGGCTCAAGATCCCCTATGCCTGGACAAATCATCTCAGCAGACACAGAGTGCCATGGAATAGAAATAATGGAAATAATGACAGTGCCTTCGTCTAGCAGGCGGGACGGACACTGCCGGAGCGACGGGCGCTTCTCCTGCAGCCTGAGAACAGAGCATGTCTCATGGGAAAGCACAGACCTGTAACCCTGACGTGCGAGTGCCCTGCCTTATGGATGGGTTGTGACTGCCTGACACATCTTTACAGCTTCTCTCCTGACTGCTGCGCTTTCATACCTCATTATTCATGGTTATTCTGAGGTATATATTCTGGCTGGGTGGGAGAATACTGCTTTTCCTTTACTTTTTTTTTTTTTCTTTCTTTCTAGCCAGTGACCAGAGCTCCTATATCTTCTGTAGGCCAAATTCAAAGATTTATGTGTGAGTTAGTGTAAGATGGACTTTTTGTGCTTTCTTATCACCCAACTACAGCCCCAGACAGATACACCAGTCTAATTACATACCTGGAGCAGAAACGAGTATCTTTTCAGTCACAAAACTTGTGTCTGTCTGGCATCTTCTTGCATACTCCTCTTAATTTTTTTCTCTTCTTTGGACCACTCAGGTAATGAACTACACCAAGCTGTGACTGGACACTACTCTGATATACCCTTAGCTACATAAACAATTTAGGTCAAACCCAGAGATAATATAAGGGAATCAAAATGGAAGAAGTAAAAATGGAAGAGTCCCAGAGCAACCCTCTCCCATGTTGCATCCCCCAACAGGCCAGGAGGATGTTGTAGCTGATGGAAATTTGGGCTTTCTCTATGACGAGGCCTTCCTTCACCAATGCATTTTTGCATGCTTCTCAATAGACAAAGCAAGGACAACACTCTCTCATACAATGGCTTTGCAACAGTTTCACTTTTGCCATGAATTACTGATGAAATTATTCAGAATGGAAATATTTGATTTACCGCCTACAGTCACATAAAGACAAAATGTCCTGACAATAAGGCATCATCATATAGGAAAAAGTAGCGACAGCCCTCTCATCATGACAACTAGCATGGCTGTGTCACAACTTTTGCTGATTTTGTACTGTGTGCATTGCATTCAGCCCAGAGGCTTCCAGAATGGACCTGGATACCACTATATTGAGGTCTGCACCCACACACAGACTTTAACAGATCCCAACCTTATGACTTCCAGGTTTAAGAAAATTTTATTTTCTATAGCTCTACCCCATGCCACCAAGAAGAATCCCTGCTTCTGGAGGTCAGTCAAATTCTATATATATATATATATACACACACATATATATTTAAGGAGGCTGCATAGATTTGTGAGCAGTAATGCTGTTCGTAGCTGTGTGGGTAAGAGAGAGTTAAACAAGTTTTATGTTCAGAGCACCTAAAAGGGTCAAGGGGTCACTTCCTTCACGTGTAACCAGTTGACCAGGTGCAACTGAGGAATTTTCCCTTCCTCAAAAGCCTCAAGGTATAGGCTGTTTCCCATAGGTGGATAATTAGATTTAATGGGCCAATATTCTTTGGTTATAGCAGAACCTAAAAATATTAAATGCACAGTGGCTAGAGAAGAGTGCAGAGATTTGTTTGACAAATGATGCCATCAGTTCCAAACTTACATGAATCATCATTTAGAGTTAGAGAGGAAACAGAAAGGGAAGCGTTCTGTTTGAATGCATCTGAAGTGTGTGAGTTCGGCACTGATTTCAATGAGTTATTTCTGTATTATCCCTTTTAAGCAGCTGCTCTTTCCTTTGGGACTCCAGTGATCTGGGGCCCAAGATCACATGGTAAAAGCTCATCAGCTTTCAGTGTCCTGGAAGCCAACTCTTTTATCTGAAGCAGGTAATATCTTCAAAGTATGTTAGAGAATCTCATTGCTTAGGAATACCATGAAAAAAAAATCACCATATATTCATTTTTGGTTCTTTGCTATGGATACAGCAGATCTGTTTGTTTACTGGCTTAAAAAGATAATTCTCCGTTCTGGTTCTATATAAGGAATGATACGCACACCTTGCTGGAGCCAAAGGGAGAAATTCTCCTTTTTTCAAGAGGACTAAGACTGCACTCCAGAAAGACAAACTCTAGATAAGAATTTCAAGAACATGCAAGCAGAGACCGCCAGTCCAGATTCTGAAAGGCTCCACTAGGCACTGCAGGGCCTAAAAGACATTTTTACAAGTGGATGTTTTCCTACAACCCTAGATCCTAAGCAGAACCGAGGTAATGTGGGCAGACAACATTTCCTGAACTCTATAGAAAACAAAGAGAGTCAAAGCTCCAATGCAAGTTAACTGTTGGTGAACGAAAGACCTACACCATGCTCAGTTTGAGATTCAGCCAGTCAAAATTTAGGTTTCTAACAATGAGGCATCCAGATGAAGATATTTTCCTAAGCAGCCTGTATCCAGATGGTACCAGCTGATGGAGGCTGACACTGCCCTAGAAAGTGACTTCTTTCACCCGGTTTAGGTTGCTTCTTGGCCCTGTCAGTCTCTCTCTGCATTGACTGGGGATTAAGACAAACAGATTGGGTAGGAGCTTGACTGTTAGTTACAGCTTAACTGCTTAGTTAGATAAAAGGGATGCCTGTTCTACTACTTGTGAAAGTGGTACCCCTTTTCCATCATAGAACTTCATGGATATTTTCAGAACTGGCAAAATTATGATATCTGAGGACAATGATCTTTAGACTCATGCTGAAATTAGTGTGAACGGAGGTTTTGGCATATATTTTTAATCTTGTGTTTGGTTTTGTTTCTCTTTTATTAGCAGTGGTTTAACTCAACACCTGAGAAATCCTGCATGAAAAGAAGGTCTTCATTAAAATTTCAACACCCTTGCTGCTTCAGTTGAGAGTTGGGAGAGCTCCCACTATGCATGTAATTGTTTTTCCATAGTAAAACACACTTTGCTGAAGGATAATTGATATGAGTCTTAAAATTCTAGCACCGACATACAAAGAAAAGTTATTAACTTCTCTTAGTATTTGTATGGGCCCCTGATTTTGTCCTCTGGAGTCCCATCATGTTCTTCAGGGGTGGGCTAGTAAATTGTCTTCTTGGCTGCCTCATTGGCCAAGTTCACCCACACATGTCTCATGTTCCAAGGAGTCTGATCCCATAGGTCTGTGTAACGTAACCAGCTTCTCCCCTGCAAATGTGCAATGAGAACATAACACCATTTTCTTTCTGATCTTAGATCATAGGCACAGGCAATTGACTGGCCTCTGAACTGATAGAGAAGAGTAATCAGGAATACAGAGTATGACTGTATCAGTTAAAAGGTGAAAAAATACAAAGGCGTGAGTTGACTACCGATCAGTATCACCAGCTGAAACCGTCCACAAATGTACTCTTTGCTGGTTGTTAGCAGTCTGTATCCTGATTAACCTATTCCTCAAAACCACCAAAAAAATACAAGGGTCCTTCTACCCACCAGTTCACAGAGCACTGACTCTACCCTGCTCACAAATTAGAGGAGCAGGGCTGAGGGAACCCTGGGCACCCCTCAGCCTCCATCCTGCTGATCCCCCAGCCCACCCACCCTTGCCTGCTGAGGGAAAAGCTGGTGCAGCGCATACAACATGCTCAAATTCCTACAGCTCTCTTCATCCTGTGCCATATGAGTCACATTAGAGCCACCTCAGCTATTTACAAGAATACAGAAGCTTTCCATCCCAGAAAGTACCATAAGACACTCAGCTCTATTGTGTTCTCGCTTATACAGCCAGGCTCAGCCCCCAGATGCCTTGCTCCTGCAATGGAAACCGCCCAGATGTGTTTGGTGATGTCAGAACTGAGTGCCGGGCGCTGGTCATTACTCAGATGTCCTTGACAACCCTCCCCCCCTTTCCCTTACACAGTTCATGGCCTTTACTTCTAATCAAGAGAACTAAGGAGAGTTCAATGGAATAAGGTAGCAAGCCTCCTACTGGGGAAAAAGGGAGACCACGTTAAGCAATACCAGTTTCACCCAGGTTAGAGGATATCAGGTTCCATGCAGATATTTTCTAGGGTTTGCTCAATCCAGGGGTAACACTGAGTGAGATCTTTCTTCCTGCACTAGTCCCTACATCCCAGAGAGGATCAGAGTGGTATGACAGGGCCACTAGCAAAGCAACTCCCAGGACCCCTGCTGGCTCCCAGCATCTGCTGTGGAGGGTTGCAGGTTGTGGATGACTGGTATATTTGGGAACGCAAATTCTGCCTGCAGCGCTGAGGAGTTTCATAGCTACACATCAGTCCAGAAGACTGCATCATCAAGGCTGCCTTAACTTCGGCCTCAGCTGCAGTAGGGTTCTCTCCAGTTTCTGGAGTGGTCAAACACTGGGCAGGCGTAAAGGTAGTTTTAAAACCACTCTCCTGGGATGCAAGTCATGTTCTGTGCCATCTGGAGGCAGAACACCACCTCACCCGGTCAGGCCAGACATAGAAACAGGTCCCTAAAGGCATAGCTGTGTCTTTGCACACAGTCCATTCAAAGCTGTGGGACAACGTTTGGCCACAAACAGCTCAGTGCATCTGACCACAGTTTTCCTCTGAAACACGGATCTGAACTTCAATAAAAGCAATCACAAAGTGGAGGGAATAGTACACATTAGTAAAGCCCCCCACCTTGCAATTGCTTAGGGTTGGCTATGGTGGACCCACAGAGTGCTACAGTGTTGATGTGCAGTAGTGTTTTGTTTGGGTTGGGGCCGCCCAGCTTGACAGCGTGATCTAGGGAAGGTGTGGAGTTACTGCAATTATTTACAGATATTGTAAGCTTGTGTGTGAGCCCTATGGAGGACAGACATATTTACTGAGGTGCTAGAAGGATGGATAAGAAGGGATAGAGAAAGGAAATTAATAAAACAGCAAGGCTATCAGGAGGAATTTGCTGATATTACTCAGAGGAATAATCTCATCCCTGCTTCAAACACATAAAACTAAGCTGGTAAAAATTACTAAAAAAAAAAATATACAGTAGAAAAAGCAAACTGGACTCAACTTCCTAGTGTGGATTCTGAGATCCCAGGAAGCTTTTTCTGTCTATCATCTCCAGGTTTCTCTGAAATTCAGGATCTTCTGGGAATACTCATTCAAAGTTATGAAAAGTTGAACTCAATAACATTTGTCTACTACTGTGTATTCCACCATAAATTGCATTCAGAAAGAAAAAAAAGATATTCCTGGAGACCTGTAAGGTCTTGTTAAATGAGCAAAACCAAGAGGGACTTCCTGCCTGGATGTCTTTGTGTTGAGATTATCCAAGACTCTTTCTTGACGGAGATTCCCCAGATTATTATTAGCATTGTTGTTTCCTGCAATAAAAAAAAAATCCTCAAAGATTAGTTTGAACGAATGCTGAATCTGTGCTTCTCCAGCCAGGGAGCCTATCCCCAAGACTGCTGGAGGCTGTTTACCACTGTTTTATGTTAGCTTGTCACTGATAGATTGACTGAATGCCTGACTACGTCCGCCTGCCAGAGATCAATGGCTTCCTCCAGAAAGAAGTAGCCTGGGGTAGAAGAAATGCCTGGACCAAACAGCTTCCTGGTCTCCCATGCAGTTTATGGGTCTATACTCTTCTTCCTTATCTCAGGGCAACACCAGGGTCCATCTCCATCCAGACTGAATAGAGATATGCAAGGTAGTGTTGCTATCAGTGCAGAGGTCATTGGTAGCTTAAAGATCACACAAATCTCACTTTTTTAGGTTTCCTAAACATTATCAAAAGAACATAAAGGAAAATAAGGCAAGGAAGACAACAAGCTATGCAGCAAGTGGTGCATGAGCTTTACAAAATGTAGATGTCTGGATCAATACCTGAAATACACTGAAGTTCACTTTTGCACCACCCTTTTTGAGAGAGACACAACTTGTAGAAAATCCCAAGGAACACTGCAAAGACTGTCAAGGGTCTATAGCACATGAAGTGTGAGGATAGGCTGAAGGAACTGAGTTTTTCTAATCTGGGTAAAAGAAGGCTAGAGAGGGGAGGAACTGATTGCATCTTCTACTTGAAAGGGCTTGTAGAGAAGATGAAACCAGACTCTTTTCAGGAGTACACAGTGAAAAGACATGACAATGGAAAAAGGTTGCAACAAGGCTAATTCCAAATGGATATATGGAAAACATCCTTTACAGACAGAACACGTAAGCACTAGAACAAGTTGGCAAAATATAGAATATAGAACATAGAATAAAACAACATAGAATTAAAAAAAAAAAACAACAAAAACCATAGAACATCCATCCTTGGAGACTTTCCAGAACTTCCTTACATGAGACCCTGAGCAACCTGATCTGACATCGAAGCTGGGTCTTCTTTGAGCAGACAGACTGGATGAGCACCAGAGGTACCTTCTGATATAAAATCTGTCTGTGATTCTATGATTGTATTTATACTACTCGAGCCTACTGAATCAGGCTGCAAATGCCATTGAAACCATTGAGTGCCACTGTATCTTGCTAGCATGGCTTCTGTCTCTAAGTGGAAGAACAGAGTTTGAGTCAGATTTTTAGAAACTGGCAAGCTTTATGTATGCATTGGTTTGCCCATATCCATGTTCAATATGTGATGTGAAGTCAAATAGGCTTATTTTAGAATTTTACTCTTCACTGAGTTCAGAACACCTGATGAAGCAGCAAGCATCCAAGCTCTCTAGGAAAAGCCCTGTAGGGCTCAGAAAAAAAACTGAGTTTCATTTTGGATTTTAGATTAAGGTTTAAGGTTCAGATTGGATCTTTTTTTTTTTTTTTTCCTTTTTAGGAATTAGTTTGGGACTGGAGTAACAGTCTTGTTTGGCGTCTCCTCCCATACTGATTTTAACACAGTTCTCTTCCATTGAATTCAATGGATTTATTACTGATCAACATGAGGATAAGCTGGAAGAACATTTACAAACATCACAAACATCTGTAAGAGTAACATAGAGAGTCCTGGCTTTTTGTGTGGCTCCACCCTCCTGACTCAATCCTGTGCTAACAGAGCCTTATCACTCCCACTGCGGACAGCTGTATTACCCTCTTCTTCCCCCAGAAAGAGAGGGCAGGAGATGCAAAGGAAGAAACAGTAGGAGAGTGGTTCACTTACTTTGGGACCCATTCCTATATCAAAGCCTGTGTCACATATCCATCTGTGGTTAATTATGAAGTCACAGAAACTAGGAGACAAAAAACAAAATCCAAGAAACTGTAGTCTTTCATGACAATAGAGTAGATTGTTCCTATCACCTATTTCCCCTTATGCCTGTTGTATTCTCCACTTTCTTATTCAAAGAAATCCTTTATACACCCCAGTGGTGAGTCTAACACATTCAGCAGGAAAGAAAAACAGCTCAGATAAAAGATTAGACACAAGACAGAAAGAAGCAATTGCCTTGAACACAGAAGTAAACTGAATCCATCGCTTTCAACTAAAACTGAGCCCCTAACCACGTCTGGACTTTTTGTAAATTGGGTGCCAGCTTCAATTTCTCTGCTAGATCCCAGCGTGGAAACTGCTTTTTGCCTCTACAACCTGCTCTGTTTTAGGTAGATATAGGGCCTGTCTTCTTTCTGACCTGTGCCAGGCAACAGAAAAAGTCACAGTGACCTGCCTGAGGGATGACTACCCCTTACTGACACATAAGTGATCTGCACAGAGAGCTGATATTGTGCTGCTGGAGCTTCAGGATGAAAAAGGACATCATCAAAAAGCAGTAGGACACAGAACTTGTTGGGTAAAACTCCTGGAATGAGTTTGGTCCTTTATCTCTAAATACCATGTTTGCATATCCCCTCGTCAACCAAGCTCAGAGGAGCTGTACCTTTGAATGGCACTGCAAGATGAAGAGCCAGGCATTTAGGCAGAACAGCTCAGAACTGCTTGGATTGACTTCAGTGGAGTGATGTTGGATGACACCACATGAGGATATGGCCTCACAATATTTGACATCTGCCCCTCAATGAAGGCAAAGGATTTCTTGGCACATCCCCTACCTTCAATATTTTAAAAATGAAAATAGCCTTTATTGCTTTTTAATTGGGATGAAGGAGGGAGTATGTTTTCTTTGGATCTTACTTCAAAACAGATGATCGGGGTTGCCGAAAATAAAGAGCCTTGTTTAGGCCTCTTCTGATCTTACCCGCTAAGCAAAATAAACTCAGATGGAAGCATCCCCCTCCACTCGTGCTCTCAAGTGCAGGTCATTTCCCTTGCAGGTTTATTTGAAAAATAAGAAACCGAAGGCTTCAGTTTGCAGTGAGCAGTTGCCTGTTCTTAGGAGATAGAGGTACAAGCGCTCCTCTCCAACCACTGCTTTTATCCCCATGCAGTCAAAACAAAGAAAAGTTAAGAGCGCTCGTCTTTGAGCTATATCTTCTGTACCTTCACGTGTTACACAAAGTCACTCTGAAAGGTCACTGACTGAATACAGGACATACTATGAAAGCTATCATATCAACCCTATTCCTTATCTGTGTCACCTCTGTTTAAGGCAAGTAGATTGAAGATGGGAAATAACGTGTTGTAATACTGATATGGAGCTTTCATGTTTTTTCTTCCTTAGCTGTTTTCTTTAAATAGAAATACTGCATTCAAGCTGAGAGGACCATTTCCTGCCCTTTTTCCTTCCCCTGAATATGGAAAATTGGATCTTGCAGAGTCCACTGTGCCTGCTTCTCAGTTAAATTCAGGACAGGGCAACTAGACACTGAGTAACAGGAGCACATATGATGACCAGAACTTTTACTGTACTTCTGAAGAGCCATTAAACTGCTTGCTGGGCAAAATATGTTGATTGACTACATTCCCTATAGCATATAGCTATAGAAGTGTAGATTCCTTCTTTTCAGTGATAGAGCAACTGGCTTTGAGAGTCACCTGAATTCATTAAATAAGGATGTGGGGGATTTAAGGATAAATTTCAACCTGATAGTCCACAATAGGATTGGAATATCAGGCCCCAGATACAGCCAGAAATGACCAGAAAGTTCATGCACATTAGCAGTTTGACAGGGTGAAAAAATCTGAAAACACCCGTCACCGAAACCTTCTGTTACAATGCATCTGAGCTCTCAGTATAGTTTTCTGCACCAATACATACTTCACTTTACTAGACACCAAGGACCAAGAGCATCAGAGAGCTAATTAACTTCTCTCTCTAGAACAGGGCCTGTTGTTGTTTCACATGTACGTACAGGGCCTGGGGGTACATTATAGCCACTTAGTGTTCCTTATGCTCTTTTTTTTTTGTTTAATGGTAAAATTTTGAAGCTTGAAAAATATCTCCTGTGATGCATGATCACGTCTCCTCAGGACTTGAGGTGAAGCAGCAGATGGCATATCTTCACTTCAGTAAGGCTTACTGACACTATCCCATGAGACATTTTCATAAAGAATGAAAGAAACAAAGGCTAAGTGAAACTACTCAAGACTCAATGCCAAAATGATCAAAAAAACTTCAGAGTTATCAATTTCTTAAACTCACCCTAGAAAGATATTGAGAAGGATCACTCAAGGGTCTGTTCTAGCTCTGGCACTACTCATTTTTGTTAATGATAGAATAGGGATTGCCCTTATAAAGTCTGAAAAGAATACAAAAGTAGCGAGATGGAGCAGAGGCTCAACACTGCAGCAGCTTCTTTGTAAAAATCAACAACTTTGGCAAATAACGTCATGGTGAAAAATCCACGAGACAGAAGACCAAAGCCTGTTTGCGTTCTTCAGATGTGCTGATTTTAATGGGCAGCAAGTACCTGATAGCCAAAGCGGTAAACGTATTTAAGGTGTCTAACTCACATTGAAAGCCCTTGTGCCACAGGGAATTTGTGCCACTGAGGAGTTAAGCCTGAGGTCTTCTGTCCACCAAAAAGAGACAGCTAAGGCAGCTGCGTGGTAGGTAGCTCATTTGTGCCTTCACCCAGCCCCCCATGCTGCCAACAGATCTAAGTCTCCACTTCCATTTGAATTCTGGTTTCTATGAACTTGATTTCTGTGCTATTTATGCCGTAAGCATAAACGTTTTGTTGACAACAAAACTGCTCTCCCCCCCAGTTGTCAGAGTTCCTAAGCTGATAATGAACCTGAGATGCATCTGGGGTGGGCTGAAGCTACAGGCATTTGTTGCTTAGACCATTACACAAAGTGTTACTCTAATTACTGGCGGAGCCCACAGGGGGTGAATAGCAGCTCACAACCCAGTGCAAAACGGCAGTCCCTTGCTTCAGAGATCAAATTAGCAATTGGGTATAGAGCAGAAGGGAAAACAGGCTGGGGGTAGGGGGTGAGGGTGGCGGGGACTGGACAGCATGCTGGTGGGAAAGGAGCCCTTGCTTTTCCTGTCTGATCCTAGCACCTCAGTCTTGTCCATGCAGCCCCAGAAAACATCTTTAACCCCTCCAGGCTTGAAGAGGCTTTTATTTTTAGGAAAAAAAGAAATAAAATCAGTGCCATATGCAACTGTTTTAAGCAAAGACAAAAAAAATAGAAGAAAAGAAAGAAAGGCTTATAAGATTTATAAGCAGTGCAAATCCAGGGTTATTCCTTCACTAATGGGGTTTGTCTGGTGTTACCAAAATCTGAGCCTGAGCCACTGGTTACTGGGAACACAATGGAATTTGAAGGGTAATTAACAAAAGAAATCCCTCCACCTGCCTTTAACCAGCACACATGTTTTCAATTGGGCTCACAGCCACAAGTGGCTAAAATTGTGCTAAACAACTCTATTCAAGAGCATGTGGCAGAAAAATAGCCCCCTGAGTCATGAGCCAGAGCCAGATGCTCAAGGGAGCACAACAATCAAAACAAGGCCATGCTCAGGGCTGCGGGTGAGGGGAAAGGGGAAGATAATTTTCCTAAGAGGAGACTTTAATGCCCCACAGCCTGGTTAGCTGGCAGGCATTACCAGGCTTGTGGGAAGATGCTGGGGCTTGTGCTGGTGACCACGCCAGCAAGGAGTCAGGGGAACAAGCTTCTCCTTCCCCAAACCCCTTTTATCCTCACTGTGTGCAGCCAGGACTCCCACACAGCCTCTTAGATGAAACCCATGCGCTCCCAAGTGGTGTGGCTGACTTTGTGTCCCTGCACCTCGGTAGGTAATTCACAGGAAAATGTACAGCAAACATCCAGAAAAAGTAATAACAGGGCCGTCAGTGACTGTTTGCTCCTCAAAACGAAAGGGTTTCTGTCCCTTCTGAGGAAGATAGAAATCTGCCAGCCACCTGATGGTATCCCCTGACCGTGGTTTGCTCAGCAGCGCTGTATGTTGACTGCCCCAGGTCTAGCTCATCAGATGCTCTTGGTGACAGCCTGCTACCTACTGTGACCCTGAATCAAAGGGCTCACAAGAATTAGTGCTAGGCTGGAGTTGCTCCTCTTCTGTAGTTGAAATGCAAATGTAAGTAGCTAATTACAAGCTCTTTTCATCCTTAGAAGGGAGCCTTTTAAGCTTCTCTCTGCTACTCACCAGCAAGCAGTTGCTTGCATTTTTTCTTATCTAAGAGGGGGAGAATGATAACATCACCTGAGGACCTCTCCCCTCCCCCGAAAAAACACACACACACAAAAAAAAAAATAGGCCTCCCTAGCTAAACACCACTGGTGTTATCAAAGCCAGCTCTGCCAAGGACCTTCTCTTCCCGACAGCACAGCCTGGGGAGTAACACCAGTCCTGTGCTGAAGCTGTGCACTGGAGAGGACGGAGCTGCACTGTGGCACCAGGAGCAGTCCTGCCCCAACCGTTACACAGTCACTCCAAGCATTACCTGGAATTCTTCCAGCTCTAATTTCTACTAGCAAATTAAAATAAGCTTTCCTAACTTTAAGGTTGTTACAAGTCTACCGGAATTAAACCTTGCAAAACATATTTCATACAATAGCTATAGCCAAAAGCCAATCTGAAAGAAGCTGCAGCTTCTGATACCATCACTTATCTTTGTAAAGATGGAATTAGATTACTGCAGAGATACACACTCCACCATGCCTCAAACACTGCAAACACACGGGTGGAGAGGCAGCCAACCCGCTAAGCAAATCCACTCCAAAGCCAAGCGGAGGGGAGCTGGGGATGCAGAAGGGGCGGGTTTCACCTAGCCAAGTGCTTGAAAGCGACACTAGCTACGTGATCTGCCAATTCTGCCGGGGGCAAGTTTGGGATTCAGCCCAGCTTCTCAATAACCTCACACCATGCCAAGGAATCTCATGCATGCTGTGCTGCTAATCAACTGGCGTGGGTCCTGCTGGCTGCTCAGTCCCTGCCCTCACCTCCAGCTGGTGACAAGCACAGGGCCTCCTGGGATGCCAAGCCTGTACCCACCAAACCTACTTCCAGAATGGATTAGCAACCCTAGCTTTCTCCCCACAAAGGCTTTGTGTACCAGCAGGCCAGTCTGACCAAAGCAGGATTGCTGAGCCTTGTTTCCTGCTGTAAGAGGGGTACGTGCTGCATGGCAGCAAAAAAGCAGGGACATCAGTGATCCATCCACCTTGGGCTCTCCTAGAATTTTTCTAGAAGTAGGTTTTCCCTTGGAAACATCTGCAGAGTCCCTTATAAAGATGACAGTCAAGTCATAACATTACCTACATCCTCAAATCCTCCATTCTTCTCCTTGCACTGTTGCTGATGGTGATCCAGCCAAGCCTACAGCCAAGCAATACCTGCCCTTTGATGTGGGGCATGGCTGGCAGCACCGACCAGGAGTACAGATGGACAGAACGACAGCAGGCCAGGAGCAAAGTGCTGACCAGGCAGGATTAGCTGAAATATGAATTTGAGCACACGACTCATTCATGGGTGCAGATGGGAACACACCCTCCTGCTTGCAGAATGAAGCTGGCTGGAAGAAAGGTTTCCTGATAAGAAGAGGGTGACGACAGATCTAAGAAGGCAGAGACAAGAAGTCTAGGATTTAGAAAGAAGGGTCAGGATTAAAGGACTTGGAATAGGATGCTTGAGGAAAGTATAGCAAAGCATGGAGAGACAAAGGGAAAGAACAAGCGAGAAGAGAAGAACAGGATGAAGGGGAAGGACAGGGAGAAAGGAAAATGGGGAAGGTTTGGGGAGATGTCAGCATCAACCAAGGAGAAAGGTAGTGCTTGTGTGGACTGGATGTGGAGGAGCACACATGGAGCACAGCAGCCCTGCTGGTAATGTGACAAGGATGCCTTTCAGACACTGATGCCCAAATGCAAAAGCCTCTCTAAACCTCATCACCACCACCTGGGTCAAGCCATCTACCAGTGGAAACCTGCCTGTGGATGAACCATAAAAGGGGATGTTTTGCTAGATTATTTTTAATGTCATGATTAACATCTGTTCTTAAGTGAGCTGAGCTATTGCAAAAAGACTAGGGTTTCCTGGCAAAGCATAAAGCACCAGCCCTCTGGGCACAGAATGGACTTCTTGAGAATTTAAGAGTTTGTTTTGTCCCTAGTTTCTAAATCTGGGTTCACGACACCTCACCCCCACCCCTCCCCAAGCTTAAATAGGAAAGGTGAGGAAGGAAAATAGTTTTATTGCCTCTTGTTGCTTTGAACGCTGCAGAAATGGAGGGGTTGGGCCAGAGTCAAAGCACGGAACCTAAACAGACCTGACTTTTGCTTCGTATACAAATCACATGAGAGCACAGGTCCATGTCTGGCTAGCAGGAGAAACAAATGACGCCTGGAAATAGGGAAGATGATGGTTTTGAAAATTTTAGGCTGGGATTTTTGACCTTACGGTGGAGACTTAGGTACACCATTCCCATTAATTTCAAAGGATATCTAAATTCCCCAGTAGGCTTTGAATAACCTCAAAGTTAAATTCTTATTATTTTGGGATATTTCCTTTACTTGACCTAAGTTTGTCCTTTCACAGTGAAAAGAAAGAGGTGAAAGGAGTGTTCTGTGCTTTCTGTTCAAAAAGAGCTGTGCAAAGGCTTCCCTGCCGAAGTCTGTAGTGGTCATTGTCATGCTGCCTTCTCTCCCAAACACTCATCTCAAGCCCCCTGAACGCTATTTGCTTGCCATGTTGCTGACAGAGATTGTACAGATCGCTTGGGAGAGGACAGTAAATCATAACTATATGACAAGCTGCTTCTGACAGCACGTCCCTCTTGTCCTGTTCCTGCAGCCTTTTGGACTTTGTTTTATGTGTTTTTGTGGTCTGAAATATTCTATAAATCTCTTTGAACCTTTCAGAGCCTCCCTTTGTATCTCACTCACACAGTTCTGCAATTACCTATTGGACTGGGAAGGTCCAGAGCTGACAACTCACTTTTAGCCTGGCTGCAGTTACCGCATCATTTCACTAAGCAGCCAGCTCCTCATTAGTTTTCTGTATTAAACTTTTACAAAGAAAAAAAAATATTTGAGCAGCTATAGAAGATGCATAAAGAGCTGACACACAAAACCTCAAGCTCAACACCTTTCCAACTGCAAAAACATCTCTACACTTCTGGTTATTTAAACAGAAGAGTTCTTCCTCAAAGAAAAGTAAACACTCAAAAATACGAGTTCTGTGAGGCAAAACAGTTCACCTAGTACAGAGCAGGGACTGAAGATTTCAGCATTTTCACTATAATTCAGCCTCTTCGTGCCCCCTTTTTTCCTCCTCTATAGGATATAGATACCATAGCAGGACTCATTCTCCTAGTTAAAAGGCATATTTTTCTTACAGATGTGTTTTTTCCACAAGGAAAAAAATACGTACTTTGTTTGAAAAGTGAAAATGGAGATTGTACACTGAAAGGTGAGAGTTGGTTTGAGCACTTCTGTAGTTAAAATTAGAAATGAAGAAAGTCCTTTCTCTGCTCTGCAGCTGACACCCACAGGTGATGTACACGTTAGGGTTTAATGCTAATTTGTACATGTGTCACCACAAGCTCCCATCTCTCCATTTTGCATCAATGTGGCCAAGAAGGCCAACAGCATCCTGGCCTGTATAAGAAGCAGTGTGGCCAGCAGGTCTAGGGAGGTGATTGTCCCCCTGTACTCGGCTCTGGTGAGGCCACACCTCAAGTACTGTGTTTGGTTTTGGGCCCCTCACTACAAGAAGGACATGGAGGTGCTCGAGAGAGTCCAGAGAAGGGTGACGAAGCTGGTGAGGGGTCTGGAGAACAAGTCTTAGGAGGAGCGGCTGAGGGAGCTGGGATTGTTTAGCCTGGAGAAGAGGAGGCTCAGGGGCGACCTTATCACTCTGTACAGGTACCTTAAAGGAGGCCGTAGCAAGGTTGGTCTATTCTCCCACGTGCCTGGTGACAGGACGAGGGGAAATGGGCTCAAGTTGCGCCAGGGGAGGTTTAGGTTGGATATTAGGAAGAACTTCTTTACTGAAAGGGTTGTTAGGCATTGGAATGGGCTGCCCAGGGAAGTGGTTGAGTCACCATCCCTGGAGGTCTTTGAGACGTTTAGATGTTGAACTTAGTGATATGGTTTAGTGGAGGTCTTGTTAGTGTTAGGTCAGAGGTTGGACTAGGTGATCTTGGAGGTCTCTTCCAACCTAGACGATTCTGTAATGTAAGTTCATCCCACAAGCTTATTGGCATGCAAATAAGATGTACACTAGCATCCAAGGCAGCTGAAATGGCTGAATTACAGCAAAGTCAAAACCCAAACAGGCAGTAAAAAGTTGAGAAGGGTGCAAGGGTGAATGCAAGGGACAGCAAGGAAACAAAACGCAGGAAAAAGAGTGGCAAACAGTAGCAGGGGGACCATGTGAAGGATTGAGCATTGGCAATGCTAGAAATAACAAAGGTCAGATCCAGGGTCCACAAGGAATTAGACTTTCCATGGAAAGGGGAAGCAACAAAGAAGTTAGAAAGGGAGCAGATGTTTTATGGCCAGAGATGACTGAGTAAGGAGAGGTATTTCTCTGCATATGATCCTTTTGCTCTGTTTCATGTCGCTCGGGGAAGATACACAAGGAAGAGAGGCTGCTGAAATCTCCACCTGTCAGCAATACTGCCAAAACCTTCATCAGTCTTGCATGTTATATTCTCTCCCTGACGCCCTGGGAGCAGGTGAGATTACTTTGTTCACCCTTATCACCCTGCTGAGTCAGCCCTACGATATGTCACCCACTGCCAGCCACTCCCTGTCCCCGTGCTGTCCCTGCCCCACCAATCCCCCAGCACACAGGGAGGACATGGACCACACTGAACTATGAGCCAAGGGGGATAGTAAATACCTGCAAATCCCCAGCATCAATCCCCCTTTCTGCACCCACCCACCACCACTGCACGTTATCCATCTGGCAGATGTAGCCGCTGGGGGACACGATGGCAGGCAGGAATGCTGTCATGACCTAAACCCTACAGCACGTTTGTGATTGCTTGCAGAGGTTGGTAGTTCATCTCAAAGTCCTGCATCACAGATACGCTCCCACTCCTGTACACAGAGTAAAGATGTGCAGCTGTTCAGGTCAGGCTGGTAACGCTGTGTCTCTGCCACAAGTAGGGAAGGAGGTACGAGACAGGAGACCCTGTTACAAGAAAGGGTACTTTTGTCCTAAAAGCTGCATGCTTTAAGCCCCATCAACCTCAATTCCCAGCTCTGCTCTTGAGAAGAGTAGAGCACTGCCCTTATTCTCCCTTTGCATCGGTTCACATCCACAGCTCCTATAGACCAGTCTCATCTGATTATCTCTTACACAACACAGTATGGCTTTGTGCTGAGCTGAGACTTTTAGGGAGGTCTAGGACACTCCAAGCAAATACATCCAAATCAGAAAGCATTAATTAGATTAGTTAAGACTGCCTTTTTTTTTTAAACTATCTGTAAGAGTGAAGAAACAGAAAACTCAGGATGAATTGCTGTATTAATGCTACTCAAACAAAGTCATATTCAATACCCTGAATATAAAATTGAAACCTACGCTCAGTTAAATCTAAGAGCATCTGAGAAATATTGTTATCCATACTTGCATATACATTTCAGAACTAACATTGTAAGCTAATTTCATTACATTATTTACTCCTTAACAATTATTTCAATCATCTTTGAAATGGCTGAAACATATGGCTAACATATGGTTTATGTACATCCTTGTAAGACATGTGTAATGTCAGAATTATTTTAATCTTATCTGATTCCATAATATTGAGCAGTACATTAGTAACATGTGTTTCATGATTTTTTCTTCTGTATTAATGATACGAGGAAATGCATGAACATAAAAATCATGAGAAATGGAATAAAAATGTTATGAGTTTAAAAAGGACAAGTTAGCCATGAAGCAATGACTATGAACAGTGGCAAAGCACTTCCGGGTCTAAGGAATCCAAACTGATTAACTGCAAAATGCTTTCACTTGAACATAGGAAAAACCTTGGAGACAAGGAAAAGGATTTTGTTCCCGAGTAAATACAGTTAGAAACCAATTCACAGTGGCTTTTGTATCCTTCCTTATAAAGGGTTTAATTTTGAAATCTTCCTAAAATAAAATAATACCCTAATTTAATTCCTTAAAGCTCCATGAAAACGGTACTTATTACAGATAAGACTACTAGGCAGTTGGGTTTCCTTGGAAATGAACTGTTTTTCTAGTCAGATTCTTCATCAGGGTGAATACTGCCCAGGCTGTGCAGACATCTGATATACTGGTAGGTCAAATGCTTCCTTCAAAGTGCAGTAACTCATGCAGGGCTACCTATACAGCCAGAAGTCCTCTACACGCACGTGAATCAACTCAGTAGCAACTCCCCTGAACATACATGCAATTCTTTTGCTCAAGTGAAGAACTTAAATCCGTGAATTCTATTTAAATAAATAACATATGGAGTGTACACACACAACATGCCTGTATCTCCATGGTTCTGTGATATACTTCAATTAAAAAAAATAGTCACCTCTGAAAGCAGACCCTAAAATCCAATTCTATAGTCCAGCCACTTTTAGATGCAATATTTTCCAAAACAAAGCTTTTCCTCTCCTCATACAATAAGTAATCCATAGTTGTCACCCCTGCATTTGAGGTCTGCTTATCTCAGATTTAAATGTATGAAAAATCACTATGTCAAGTGAATGAATGCAATGATGCCATTTTATCTACAAACTCGCCATCCTTTGCAGGCGTAACACTGGCTTCTGTGGCTTGATTTTTAGGACTTGCAGAATTACAAGAACTTTGCATTTTGCCCAGGAGTTGCTATGGAGGAGCAAACTTCCGAACAGCTGTCTGTGGGCAGAGTTGAACCCATTGCTAATACAGAGTCCATCGCTTGGGGCAGGTGGCATCAATATTTTGGCTATTAAAACAGCTCAAAGAACAGGTCATGCTTCTAGTGTAGGGCCTTGAAAGAGGCAGGAAACACAACTAGGATGAATACTTTCAGCATCTTAACACAGAACTTGCTATGCAGTTTCCAAAATGTGGGGATCTGCACTCACTTTGCACTGACATACTTCCAGAGAGACCCATTTCCCATGCAGCGGGAAATCCTTCTCTTAAAGCACTACTGGGTCTCAGCTCTGCCCATCCGTGCTCTCACTGCTGGTGGGATATGGAAGTGCAAGCACTGCTCTACTGTAGCAATCCTTCTTCACAGTATGTATTCTAGATGTTACAGTAAAATGGAAACAGCTGAGAAAGCTCCTGTTTTACAGGACAGTGGTGTTAAGCTTTTGCTGCTAATTACTGTTTCTTAAACGGAATGATGGTGACTGAAAATCCCCTGAACATTTTCACCAGGAGTCATTTAGAGGAAGAAACATGCCTAAACAGCTCGCACACCCCGCTGGGGCAGGCTAGAGTTATATCACATGAAGAAAAGGAAGCATGGCCAGCACAGATCTCTGAGACCATAAGCACCCTCTCTACCTGGTAAAGGCTGTGTCTTCTAACAGATAGACCTGCAGATGCTCAAATCTAAGTCACAGTGCACTGGCAGTCCACACTGAACACAGCAAGGGCATGTTCTTAATCTCACCATTGCCCCACTCCAGCTAGCAGAAGGGAAAAAAATAAAATCCTTCCACAGCCACACTGAGTTCTCACAGCAGTGTGCACTCAATCAAAGGTCCTTCATCTTGGCACCCGATTCCCACCACCACCCTTCCCTGCAGCTTCACCCTGCACTAGTCCTTTGTTCTGCACCATCTTACACAGCAGTAAGCCCGGGGAATTCAAGTCCTGCATTTCTCAGGCTGCGGGACCCACCGACACTTCAGCATTTAATGAGCTGCCTTCTCCTTTGACAAGCATGTCTCCAGACAGGACAGTTTTGACTAGAGCAAATATATTCCACACATGTTTCTGATTAGGATCCACCTTGTT
Source organism: Cygnus olor (assembly GCF_009769625.2). NCBI lineage: Eukaryota > Metazoa > Chordata > Aves > Anseriformes > Anatidae > Cygnus > Cygnus olor. The sequence continues at coordinate 19,912,391 of NC_049175.1, forward strand.
GTCCCAATATATTGCCTGCATTGGTTTATATCATGTTATACAGGGTCAGCCTCTAGATCCGTATGTAACATGACATAATCATCAACGACAGGGTGCAAAGCCCCAGGGCAACGCAGAAAGAGAGGCCCATGCCGGTCAGATCAGATGTCCATGGGCAGCTGCACGCTTGTCACCTAGGTGACACACAAATAACATGTCCTGTCAAGTTCCTGCCTGTAACCAAAGCAGAGTTTTGACTTCATCTTGTTAAATTGTTTGTTCTTCCATTAATAGCCAGCACAGCCAGAGGGCCAGGATGGCCACACAGCACTTCCAAGAGATGCGTCTGTGTCACTGCACCCCAATTCACAGAGCCTGCAGGCATGCCAAGGTGCTGTGGGACATGGCAGTCACTAAAAACTCGCTGTTATCTGCAAGTCACCAGGGCCGAGCTGGTACAGGCTAGCACCAGTGCCAATGGTGATGCTGAGGAAATCTGTGGGCTTTCTCTTTTCCTGCAAATATGCAGGGTTAAGGATTCTCTCCCTGGGGAAAAAGGAAGAATCCTCATTATCCAGATAAGGCTGTGATCCCTCTCCTATTAAAACCATGAGCAGTTTGGTGTCCAAGAGCCTTCAGAGATGAAGGTTTGCAGCCTTTTCTGCCACACACACAATAGTTTCTGTCCCTGCCATCTGCCTTGGCAGCAGCATCTGAACTGCCCTTACTGGAGTGGTTTTTCCCTCATTTTGCAGTGTGTTGGCAGACATCTGCTGAGAGAGGCTGACCCACATGCAAGGGGTTACTTTTACCTACGCTTCTATGGAAGCAACAGTCTAAGTACTAGTTTAGGCTGCACTGACTGCATGTTGCCTGAAGAAAGCTGTGTATTACATGATTTCTAACATAAATTCACTTGCTCTATCAATTTCCATCCCACAGATGGGAAATCCAAGGTACCAAACAATTCTGGGACACGACTCAGGTGCCCCAGAGAGACGTGCCTGCCTTCACAGCTTCCTGCCCCATCCTAAACGTTGCCAGTGCTACCTCCACCAACTGTGCACACCAAAGCCAGAAACCACGGGCTTCCTGCAGCAGTGGAAATGCTAAAAATGAACTGAACCCACCCCAGCACAGGGGGCTGGCCAAGGCCAGTCTGCAGAACAACATCAAAGGAGTTATCAGGGTGGAAGAATAACACAAGGGACTGAAGCAGGTGATCCAACTCCAACTGGGCTACAAGGCTCGGGAAACTGCCCCGCCAGTCCTGCTTTCCAGCATGGGTCGTCTCTGTGGTGGGGGACATTTTTGCTTTCTTTTCTGTACCGCGGTGCTCAGCTGCCCCTGCATTTTGCAGGTGCACTCAGCTGAGACTCGTCCCAGAGCCCTGCATTCAGAGCAGACAAAAGCTCATGCCTCCCCCTGTGCCCATGTGTCACGACAGCATCAGCCCGTGCCACGGCGCAGACGTGAGCTGCAACAAGGCCCCTGCACAGCCCCCACCACAGCCTGGCCTGCCAGATGCTGAAGGGAGGCCTAAGAACATGGCTGAACAGGGCACCTCTACACTGCACCGACAGCCCAACGCAGGCTTTATCCTTTGTCATTCACAACATCTTGCCAAAAAAGCTCTGGAAACAGTGCATTTGACTTGCTCAAAACAAAGGCATTTCTCTAAACATCTTCAGGATGGAAGGTTTCTTCTAGGCTTATACAAGCATGACTGTAATCATAATTTGGACTGTACTCTTTCCCCCTCAGGGCCAGACAAGCTGTCTGCTGTACATTGGACTAACACAGGGGTATTTGGATTTCTGGTAACCCACCACCTGGTAGCTGTGGAAGTGATCCCATTTCCTTACATTTATTACTTGCTATTCACTTTAAAAAAAAAAAAAAAAAGAATTCTAGTCATCTAGTCAGATGAGGTGGTTCAGAGAACTTCCTAGCAGTCAAAAAATGCTGCTAAAAATGCTAAAAGGTTCTTGGCTGTGTCCTGTCAAGCCAAATCCAAGCCTCATCAGTTTTCGACAAGTCTCTGAAAACACCTTCAATTGATATGAAATCAAACAGACAAGGACACTGTGCTGGAGCAAGTCAGTTTTGCTGCGGGTAAAACACACCCGACTCTAACACATAACTGTGCTCCCCAGCCAGCAGAGCTAGTCTGGAGTCACACAACCCAGTGCACACACAAATGCGTTACCCCCATTAGGCCGGTCTTTTTATAAAATTACGGCTACACATGACACAGACACGAGAGATGGGGTTAGGACCTGGCTGCTACATTGGCAGTGTGTTTGTAAGAGGCCCAATCCAACACCTGTCCTCCCGTGCATGCTCCACAAACGCCTCCTTCCTACCTGGCTCCATCCTGCAAACACACAGATCGAACAGGCACACTTGGGCCAAAGCAAACTTGGAGCATGGCAAGGCAGGGGGACCGAGCCTGTCAGTAGGGGCTCACCAGCATTCAAGCACACCACCATCCCAATTCCTGCCAGCCCAGCACTCCCCATACCCGCAGCCGCTACGCAAACCCAGAGCCCCCTTTGAAAGACATACCTTGCCAGGGAGCCCTCACAAGCCCTCCCAGCTAAGTGGAGGCAGAGGCCAGCAGAAAGGGCTACCATATCCAGGAGCCTCCAGATGCAAGCAGAGCAGATCAGGAGGGCACATGCATGTGCTCAGGGCTGTGAGCCTGGGACAACCCCTCCCTATGGAGCCCCACACACTGAGGACAGGGGGAGCCTCCTGCCCCTTCCCGCTACGTGTGTGGGCCAGAGCAGAGCAAGGAGACAGACAGACAACCCCCTACCCCAACCACACAGCAGCCTGAACAACCAGCCATGTGCTGCAGGGCAATTAAGTTCCTCATTATCTGTAATTAGCAGGCACCTGACACCCTTTGACAGAAGGCCAGCAGCGAAGGGACCTCTGCCTGGCAGGAGAGGGCTAGTGGGAAGCAAACTTCTGTGGCTGGCTTTATCGGCCCCTCTTTCTCCAAGCTCCCCTGCCTGTGCTGGAGAGGCACCAGAGGCAGCACCTGTGAACACGAGCCCGATGAACAGCCCCATGGATTTCATCAGCCTGGGGTCAGGCCTTCGCTGCACAGGCTGGAAATAACAGCCCCAGAGAGCTGAGCCTTGGGCTGAGCTGCAGCCACTGCCAGGAGCTGCTTTGTTGCGTCTGCATGCTGTCAACAGAGCCAACAGCAATTCCCGTTAAGTATCCCACCCTCCTGCCTGCTGCTTCTGCTCTCTGCAAACGTACAAGCCAACATTACAAAAGCATCCTTCCCTGGGTGAGGTCTCCTGCCATCCCTCTCACACAGACAAACTCTTTATGCAGCAGGAATTGTGCCTCATGTCCCCGTGGGCAGGGAGACCAGCCGACACTCTCCTCTGCAGTCAGACACATCATCCATCGCATTCCTGGTCCTCAGCGAACCAGGAGGGCCAGGCAATAGCATCTTTGCAACTCCACTGCCAGAAGGAAGAACACCCCTAAGTGGCCCGAACCACTTGGTACAAGTTTGGTGAGAAATCAGCAGCCACAGTTTCTGCCTGGGATTTCCGTACTCTTGCCAAGCTGGCATGGCTGCGTGCATCGAGTGCGCTGGGATGCAAGGGGCAGGCAGCAGGGCAGCAGGCACCTCAGGTGGCTGTGCCAGGGCTGCTGGAACAGTGTTTGTTGAACAGTCAGTGAGACAAATGTTCGCTCTGCTTTTTGCAACAGAAAGGCTTTGGAAGGGCCTCTTGAAAGCCTGCCCCGTCAGCCACCAACCTGTTTATTGTACGCGCACATCTTTTGATTAGTTCTTAAGCACCTGGCCTTCACTTTGCAGCATGAGAGCTTCCTGCAAACCTTCACACATCTATCTTCGGAGATAAATGTGAGGGAAGGGGAGAGAGTAACTCTTGGACAGAGCAGGTCTCTTAAATCCTCAGCTAACTGTTAAATCCCTCCCGTGCTTAGTGGTCTCCAACTGGCTCTTTTGGCCATTCATTATTTATAGCATGTGTCTGGCTGTATGGTGTTTCATTAGCTCTGGAAGAGGACAGCAAACGCAAGAGTCCCATGCTCTGTGTCCTTAGCCTCAGAGACTCTGCAAGACTTCAGACTCTTTGGAGCTAATCCCATGCTCTTTTAGCTCACTTGCAGAATTACTCTTTCTAAGAGGGGAAAGGATCAGTCAATATGATCTATAGGGCCTATATTTTCACTCTGTTGCTGTCATATTGAGCCTGCAAGCTGAATGCAAAGAAAAGCTTACAGAGAGCAACCTACTGCAACAATATGATAATGCCTTATTTATAGTTCAAATTTAATCTTCATTGTCACAGTTGTGGTTCTTGCTGTGACACCACCAGAGCAAAAACCCCTTCACAACTGGGTAAGCTCTTCCCATGAAGGCACCGACCAGTCTGAGCAAGGCTCCTCTTGTTTTTTCTTGATGAGCCTCCTGAGCTCTCTAATTCTCATACTGCATAAAAAGCAATCAGAAACTCTCCAATCATTATTTTTTTTTTGGAGTGTGTGTGTGTGACTTTCCACTGCATCCTCTCTAATTTTTCTGCTTCTTTACAAGCATGCCCTATTTTAAAATGTCCACAATAAGGGTTTGGAAGGGGATGTATTATCTTTTATTAGTCTAAATGATATAGTTGGAAAAACTAGGCAAGTCTTCGGTTACTGAAGACTTTTGCTTAATGAAAGATACTGCTTTTCTCTGGCATCCCTGCCTTGCTTGTAAGCCTTAAACTGCCTTAGCTTCAGCAATTTCAGTACCACAAAGAAAGCACAGAAATCTTAGACAGGCTGGACATTTAATCTGTACTGCCACAAAACAGCATTATTACAACAACTGCACTGCCTGGGCTGGTTTGTTGTTGCAGGATAGCTCACCAGTACTAGGCAGCTCGTATTACTTAAACATAAATCACCACTAAAACCACTTGTTTGAGTTCAAAACCAACAATGGCATGCCTGAATTGCAATAAATTGGTTACCCAGGATAGCACAGAGAATCACCAAAAAGTACATTAAGTCAAAGGGGATATAGTAAATGTTTTGATAAGCTGTTGTCAGAGCACAAGGGAGCTACTTTTAAGCTATACCTTTTATCTCTGTCTTGCTACAGATAATGGCTGAGCTCCCTCAGCCTCTTCCTGATTTGTCTTCTCCTCGGCCTTTGAAAGTCAGGATTGGGGTAAAACATCCTCCCACCTTCAGGCAGGCTTTGAGGTACAGCTGCCCAGGATGTCCAGCAGTTCCCTCAGCTGAGGGCCTCCAGTCCTCTTCCCCCAGCAACTAATGCAGTACCTGGGGAGCATCCTAGTACCAAAATATCACATGTACAGAAACAAAAAAAAAATAACATCAACACAAACATTTCAAGAAAGCATCACTCCTAAAGAGAATGAGGCAGACTGTAAATCTATCCAGCTCAGCCCATGGCTCAGCCTCCCCTGCAGCTGGGAAGGTCTCTCTCTTCAGATTCCCTCCATCCGTCTTTTCGGCATTGGCCTGTCACCACAGAAAGCTGCTGACAGATGGCCCCGATTCAGGCAGCCACGCGGGAAATCCCCATAACCCATTATCACTGTGCAGGAATTCATCTCGCAGCCAGGCATCCCTGCCTACTAGTGTCTGCAGCTTAATACACTGAAGTCTCATCATCATTATAGTTGCATCTTATTTATCCAGTTAAAAGAGAAAATCAGCAGCAGCATGAAGCATGTGCTGCCTGGTTCAATAACTCTAGCAGCAGCTGCTTGTGCCGGAGGGCTGGGAATGGTTTGTTCTTTTTCTCAGAAAAAAATAGACTTCAGAGAAGGCTGTAAAGTTGCAATCAGACTAGTCCTGCCCTGTGGTCCTTCTTGCCCAGCATCTTGCTCCTAAGAGCAGCCTGGGGCTGGTGAAGCAGCTGTGAGATAACCCCTTTGCAGATCTCACCCTGTCAGCAGGATTTCTCTACCTGTCCTCATGGCTGTCCATCAGACTGGCACAAATACAGCCCTGGTCCCTGCAGGTGCCCTCCCACCAGCATACTGGGACACCTGCTGCCATTTCTGCTCCTGCATAGCCAGGGGCTGTGCCACCACAAAAGCCGTCACATTCTCCACACTAAAACTGAGTCGATATATCTACTTTGGCTTAAAACAAAATTACACATTTGCAGCATTATACTGAGCAAACTTTTATGAGGAAACAGGGACACCGAGAGTGGCCTACTGAAAAACAACGTCTTAGGTTCCAATGAGTGAAAAAATTATATTCTGGATCGATTATTGTCATGGTGCCCCCAAACCCACATCATTAGACCTGTTAGGGAAATGATGTTTATTTTATGGTTAAAGAAAGATACCAGGAGACACAAAAAGCTATTTGAAACATTAAATGAAAGCATTCCTGAATGGTGAAAACCACTGTGTACAGAAAGGGCACAGAGAAGGAGCCTTTGAGAAACGTGAACAAGAAAATAAATCTCCCTTTATTTGCCTTGGAGAGTCTGGTTTTTTGATGTCAGCTCAACATTTCTTTGAAACCTTTACCATCAAGTTGCATAGTGCAAAAGGGAAACAGAGATGTTTATTTATCAGCAGAGAATCACAGGCCAGTCTCTGCCCAAGACAGGCTCTGTCCTCTTTACAACTGCTGCGATGGCAAATACATCTCCTACCATGGTATTTCCCAGGATGAGGAGCCCCGGCAGCAGTGTGCAAACCCCATCTGGATCTGGGGCACTCAGGGGGACAGTGGGAAAGTATTCACAGCAAAGGTTGAAATGGCTTGAAAGTGCATGTGTCATATTCTGTTCTTTATGAACATAGAAATCCATTTTTTTCCTGTTCATTCCCCAGGATGGTGGGAAAAATCACTATGTTTCCTGAATGAGTGAGTGGGAAAAAGACCATTTGCAGTAAAAAGTGAGCTTGTAATGCAAAGCTGAAAAGACAAGCTTAAGGTTTTTCACGTATACTTTCAGCGCAAAAGCAGCCGTCCTATTAAATTCCTTGGTAATTTCATAATGTTAAATTCACCCAACACAAAAGCCCTAAAAAAGGTGTTAACTCCTTGACTATCAAGGGGCTACAGCCTATGACAACCTCCGTATTTTCTCTCCTCAGCTGCTAGCCCCAGCCCTAGCACCCTCACCACTCATCAGCCACACAAAAAAATCCAGCTCCCACCACGTAAGAGCACAGAGCTGCAGCCCGAAGCCTGAAGCACAGGCTGCAGACTGTGAGGGAACAAATCCATCTCTCCAGAAGGTGCTGGCTCACCTGAGACCAGGTCTTATGTGGCTTCAGGCTGACCTTGTGTGCTGAAGCAGGAAAGCCCTGGTTCATTTTCCCCACCTTCACAAGCCTTAATGCCTTCAGCCAGCTTGTTGCTTTCAGAGGAAACCAAGATACACAGTCTATGAGCTCAGAATGTTTTGTGCAGGTGATCTCTAAAATGAGAGCTAAATACCTCCCCCCCAGGATGACCTATTAATATTCATCCAGCCCCTGAGCAAATAAATGAATGTACTTCTACTATTTGTATGGCTAAATATTTCTAATTAAGGGTGTTACGAACAATGCATAATATGTTTGCTTTGGAGAGAGGCTAAGGATTTAAAGCCCATGTTAGAAACATTAGCTGCTGTCACTAATGTGACTTGCTGACTCGACCATTTATTTTTTCTGATTTTTTTCTCCCCATTTGCTCCAATTTTTCAATTAAAACTTAATTGCCTGCCCAATCACTCACTGCTATACTGATAGGGAGATTATAGGCTATCATAAAACATTCTCTCATATTTCTCTCTGGCAACACAGAGAAAAGGTCACTTATAGTACTGGCCTACATGCTAAGCCACACTTTTATTGCAGCTTGTGGCTTAAGCACTTGTTTTAAGAATGCGCATTGGGTGCTGGATGGTGTGTTTAAGTCCCCTCTTTCTTCATCTTTGCCTGTGTCTTCAAGGGAGCTGCATTGCCATCCCATCGGCAGAAATCAGGATCCAGCTCCTGGTGACATACTTCTTGTACCTTCCTCTGACTTGGGTATGTTGATCTGTTTTTATGGCTTGTTTCCATATGTCAGGTAATCTATGGACATGTGAGATTAGCAAAAAGCAGCAGAGCTGTGTCCCATCTAAGCAACTCTTGAGTGGAAAGAAGTATCTGCAAAGATCATTACTTTGAGAATGAAAGCTGGCTGAGCACGGCCAGCACACAACCTTACCTGCCGGGCACAACAACAGCCTGGTGCTATTGCATTCATTTCCTTAAATAAGCCTGTAGCTCTAAAATGAGCAAGTACTTGTTTAAACTTGTAACCAGAGCAGTGGCTGGAGGGAAGCTATAAAGGGAGTTTGTATATATGTGCAATGATAGCAGCAAGAGAAGAGATTAGATAAACAGAAGATCATTTACAGCATCATGTGCCTCACAAACCTCTGCTGGCAGGAGATGTATTACACCCACTCCAAAACAATTAGCTGGCCTGACAAGCTGGGAATATTCACTGGGGGTAGGTAGCAAGGGTGATTTGTCTTTGAGACCCCTAGGCTATCAGAACAGCAGAGGCCAGGGTTTTGCTGGACTCTTTTATGGCCAGCTCTTTATTTTTAAGGATTAATTTATTCTTCCTGGTGGGTTTGCTGCAGTTGCCATGCTAAAAGAGCTGTTGTGAGCATCATATTCTTATGGGAGGAGCCAGGGAGAAAAAGGAATTTGGTTTCCTTGGTTTACTAAGTGGGTGGAGGTCTGCAGCTTGGATATACCTTGGACAGACAGAGCAACAGAGCCTGGTAACAACATAGCTATTTTCCGCACAGTCACATGGGGTCGAAGTGACCATACCAGAGCAGGCTTTTCACTCCCCCGTGTCCAAAAGGAAGCATCAAATGCTCCTGAAAGATTTTCACTTTGTACTGCTGTAAATGCAGAGAACTATTCACTTGCAAGGAACTTTTCTCCCAAGGTGCTGGGGAATTGGCTCAATGCTTTCCAATAGGACGGGGAAAATTCCCCATTCATCTTCGTTTTTGGGGTGGCAAATTTTACAGAAGCAGCACAAGGGTCCTGGGCAGGGTGAGGCAGGAGAAGTGTGAGGAACTGGTAGAGCTTGGGGGCCCTAGGGGAGGTTTCAGAGTAACTCTGTGCTCTATTGGCTCTCCCCTATTCCACTCAACGCTAAGAGCAGCCCTACTGAGCCCTTGCTATTCTCACCCATTGCAACTGCCACATGCCTGGGAAAACCCCACGCAACAGAGAACTACCCAAACTATATCACAAAGGGTACAGAGCTCAGTGAGCCTGCTTTGCTCTGCAGAAGACTGCAGACCTGCTGGCAGAGCCCTGGAGGCCTGGTGCCCACCACCCAGGAATAGTCCTGGTTAGCTGCTGGGGGAATCGGCGAGGCAGCTAACGTGAACTACAGATTCACAAGTACAGCTGCTCCGTATCTTGGTGAAAAATATGACTTGTCATCCCTTCTTACAGATAGTGGACTGTTTTCATCCGGATCCTTCTGGCAATCCTGAGGATTGCCCAGATAGCCGGATGAAAAATGTTTCCAGCCACTTTCTGTATCTGATGCTTTTCCTCATTTGAGCCTGGTCTTGTAGAGCCCATGGCATCGTGCCTATTCCTGATTGGAAGGCTGAAAGATTTTTAAAAGAAGAAAAGTAAACAGCAGATAATATAACCTTTCTGCCAGGTGGTGTTAGCGGTAGGAATAGGCAGACTCAGACAGTGTCTAGAGTTTCCATTTAATATAACTAAAATAAATGGTTCTAGCCTCCACCTAATACCTTGCCCTCTAGAGTTTTAGGAATGCAGGCTGTAAATCCCTGATCACCTTTAATACATATTATTTTCTGAGCCCAGAGTTTATGTTAGTCATCGACTAACTATGAACTAAAACCCTTGTGAGAACTTCAACATTTTTGGTGAGAGTCCCCCTAGACCTCACCTGTCGGAGCCGAGTGGCACTGCCTTCAAATAGCAGTGAGGCACCTTAGCTACTGCCCTTCCCATGCAGCTCTGCCTTTCTTCCCTGGTAGGACACTCAGGCCACTACTACCGCCTAGCAGAGCCCACCTTAGTAAAAGAAATACAAATGTAATAGAAAAAAGATCATACGCAATAGCGTCCTTCAAAACAGACTTGTCCATAGTCATGATGCTAGCCAATGAGGTAGCCATCTAGTGCAGCTGCTAGTCCCACCACTCTCACTGAGGCTTCCCATAGCCCTCTGTAAGAGCTTGGCTAATAGGCACGCAGTGGAGAAAGCACATTTTTGGTTGAGAAATTACATAAAAATCTCACTGCTTGGCAAGCTGTGCACCCAGACAGAGGGACCTGGGAGAGACATATCTCCCATGTAAAGAAGAACAACAGGGACTGTGGTGCTTGATGACGACCTCCCAAAGCCCAAGGGTATCAATGTAACAGCAGCAATGTAACAGTGTTTGGGGCCCTGTCACCATGGAGGAGAGCACAAGCATCCATTCCTGAGAAGGTTTTACCACACAGAGGAGTTTTAGCTGGGAACCAGAAAGTCTCACTGTGGTTTGGGAAAGGATTTTCCTTCACTATCCTCATTCCAGACCTACAGGCAATCTTTGAGATAGGCTGGATCCATGCCACAGCGTGCCTTGAAGATTTAGTCTGAAACTTGTACTTGATTCTCATGAGGAAAGTTACCCAAATATGGCCTGTGTCTGGTGTGCCGCAGCCGTGAATTTCTGTATCCTAAGTGGCTCTCATCCTGACAAAAATGGAAAGGTAGCCTTGTCTACGCGTTAAATATCATGGGAAAAAATTCTAAACTTTCCTCCTTCCCTAATCTACCATCAGGCAATATTTTTCAAGAGTTAATGAGATAATGACAGAAAATCCAATAATAGGTCAAAAATCTTATGTGCTGTTCCAGACTGAATGCTTTTTTTTTTTTTTTTTTTTTTTTTTTTCTCCCCTGGGCCAAACTCATATTCAGCATTCATCATAAACAAGGAATATTGTCTATGGCATCTCAATAGCAAACTTTGCAAGGAAACTGCCAGGAGTGAGTGGGCTTTCGACAGTGACCTCTCATCTCCCTTCAGTGAGTAGAATAGATCAAATCTGTTTCCAAAAGCACTAAGCCACCTCGTAGATCCCAAAGCTTAGAGGTGCTTTCTGAGTCTGAGCAGCTGGTTTCCTTTAATCCAAGACAGAACAGAAGAAGATCCTGTTCTACTGGATCACCAGATGAGCCAAAGCAGAGGTTGCCTCTGTCCTTGATCAGGCTGTGACTGTCTTCTCTAGTGCCTTAGCCAGACCCAACCTGGTTTTCACACACGGGGCTTCTGCCGTGTGTAGAGGATCCAAAATCACTACAGGCCATTAGATCCTGGGCCCACAAAGAGCATAACAATATTTGAGGTGACTGTTTGAAGGAAAGCATCTCCTCTGGGCACCTATACACAGGTTCACTGGTGTTGGAATCCCATGGTTTGAAACATACACCTGCTACTTGAGGTCCTTGCTGCCTCATGGAGGCTCATTGCCTCACATTCAGTTATGACACCGATTCGGCTGTTGTGCTACCTTAGTGAAGTTAGAGCAGTAGTCACAGTGCTGGGCTTACTGAATTTTGCACATGTATGTTTATTCCTTCATAAAATCCACTGAAAGCTCTCACAAAGAGATCTTTGCTGCTTCTTGCATTTGCAGCAGGACTGGTAACTCAGAGAGCAAAGATATTCAACTAAAGTATTTAAAAGCACTTTAAAAGCTCAATTTCCGAACTAATGTCTCTGTCCATCCACCTCACAGACCCCAGCAGACAGAGGAAGGGACGGGATGGCTGTGCTCTTCTGCCCAGGGTTGCAGAGGAAGAACTCCACAGCATTCGGTACCCACTGGCATTTCTGGGGCTGGAGGCTTCATGCCCAGATATACTGCACTGCTGGCAAGCAATACAAGCATTTATAGGGCCATGGCTTCACTTGTGAGGATACAGCTCAGCAACACCCACAGAGCGAAAGGAGCTTTAAAAAGGCAAAGAACAGTTTGTTCCCCAGGAAGGGTTCCTTCAAAGACTTTTAAGCATCTGAGTCCTATTTTCTATAGATGATTCAGACCTTAAAATAGTGGCATCTGGGGAGTAACAAAATACATCCACTTATGGATCTGCAAAGTTTGGGTCAGGAGTTCAGACCATTGGAAAAATACCTTCTCCCTGGGAGGAAAAGGAAAACCCAGAGACCCCAGTGATTTTGGGATAGAGGCTGGATAGCCCGTATTTCTTTGGAGGCTCAGTCAGCTCTTTAATTTATACAGCCACACTTTACCACACGTGTAAGATGTACCTCCCTGGTATATTCTCCTTCCTGGCCTTTCAAGTGCAGGATCTCACCTGCCTGCATGTCTCTGAGTGATGCTCAGTGGAAAATAACCCTTGAAATGCCAAACAGATGTGAAAACACATCTGGGGAGGAATGTATGGTGGGACCCATCTGTCATCACCCCTTTCACCACCTCCTCTCCTCACCTTTCATCCGGTGCCCACCTCTGCCAGCTATGGCCAGAGGAGCTAGGTGAAATGCGACACACAGCCCTGTTACCCTGACCTCCATTTCTGCAGGGTGAGCTCGCCACTGGCCTGTGCCTGGTTGTCTGAAATTCAGCTTCGCTTCACTGAACATTTGTTTTAAGGTGGAAGAAAAGCGCTTGGGTATTTTGGGCAGGTTGCTGTTGAAGAGTTGGTCCGCCTTAACAAAGATCATAAAGATGAAATTTCATTTGTACTTATAAAGAAAAAGCACAGTCGCTACCACCACCACCCACACGTGTAGCCAGTCTAAGAGATTGCTGCCTTTATTCCCAGCTGCCCACATTTTTTTCATTTCATTTTCTCTTTCCTGACCTGCTCAGAAATAAGCTAAACACTTCTAAACAAACAGTGGTTGGCATTTTTTTTTGCTTTGTTTTTAATTTTTTTTGTCAGAGGAAAATGCTTTTTTTCAAACAGATGTTTTTCCTGTGAGATGTTTTATATCAAGAAAATTTATGTAGCAAAATAAACACAGCCCTTATTACAGTGATTATCAGAACTTTGTTTGATGGAAATTTAAACGTAGGTTAAAAACTAATAAACAGTATATGATGGGTTTCTGGTTTAGAAAATAACAACCACACACACTCCCTCCACAGAAGTACAAGAAACTTACAGAGGATCCCTAAGGACTTTTTAAAAATACATAGATAGTCAAAATTTCTCAGTGGAGGTTAAAAATAAGATCACTCTGAAACCAACTGAGTAACACCATCTTCAGCTTCTTTTAAGAAGTTCTTTTTTCTTCTTCATCCATTTTGCTACATGATAAATTCCATTTTCTATAAGTAATTGAACAGTTACAGTAACTAAAACTCTCCTACAATCTTCTTAAATTATCAGCATTTCTCTGCAAATGCTTTGAAAGTCTCTGACTTCCAATGCTCTCAAAACAAAGACCAATTCTCTCTATCCCATTCTTCAATGCCAGAGGGAGGGAAAGCACATTCCTGTTGCCCATACTGAGAAAAGAGAGGCATTGATTTGCTTCTTGCGACTATCAGAGCAGCCCCATTGCCCTAGAATCATTCCTAAATTTTTAACACCACAAAAGGAGAGTTACACTCTTCTTCACACGCAGTCATTTGCTTCTCTCTAAAAGCCCCCAGTGTCACTCTGGGAATTTGACTCACTTTGCTGCCACCCTCCCGGAGGACCCGCTGTTAACAGATGGATGGCTCCAGCATGCCCTGCTGGCTCCAAAGCTGAGCCTGGAAGATGCGACCCTGAAAGCGCACAGCTTGCTACTCAGAGACAGGCTGTCCGCAGATGGGAAAATGCTGAAGAGACCCCAGTAGCAGCTGCAGCACTGGCTGGGGGCAAAGGGCCTTGGACCACCAGCACCACTGGGGAGCTGCAGGAGAGCAGTCTGTCCTTGGAGAAAGGTGCTCTTCCAACAGCAAGAGCCATTGCATCAGAGCTGAACTTGCATTCAATGCAGAAGGTGCAAAGACGTGCACAGCTGTGAGCCCAGCCAGGCTTTCAGATGAGCTGAGGGCCTCCAGCAGGAGTCTGGGGAACAGGGATAGGTACCAGGGGAGATCCTTATGGGCAGCCTTCCTCCAAGCAAGCTCCCATAGCCCAGGACACAGCTGGCTGCCTCCATCACTGCCCCATGTGCTGGGATGCTGCCCACCCTGTATCCTCCATCTGTGCAGAAGCAGCACATCCCACCTCTCTGCTGGCAGCCCAGGAAATCTACTCTGTTTCTGCTTCCTTCAAAACAAAATTACAGTTCAGAAGCAGGGACTGTTGATAAAAATAAGCAAAACAAATCATTACTTAATAAGAATGGGCTGGATACGATCTTATTGTTGGGGAATTTGTGGAAGAAGCTTTACTTTAGGCAATAATTTGTGGTCTCTCTCTTTTTCAAGAGGCTCTCGGTGTTCTTCAGTTCTCAATTTGCCTGAAACCTGAGCCATGTTGATATGGATCTTTTAATTAGTGTCCTCTGTTGACCCGGACAAAGCATTGTGAGAAGCCTTCAAATCAATCATTCCACCACTTTGACTGAGTGCTCACCTGTTCAAAGGTTCAGTTTTGGTTGGTTTATTTTTTTGAAAAACATGCAAGCAAGCAGAAAGATGGAATATTTTGTACCGTCAGTTACCCCTTTCAAGCAACCACTGTAAGAACGAAAGAAACGTTTGTCCTACTCACTGATCCGAAAGCTTGGAATTAAATTCCCAGAGACAATAATAATTAAAACCAGAACAAAACAAATGAAAAAAAAAAAAAGAGAAAACACTAAAAAAGCCTATGTCTTGGTTGATTGCACTGGAATGAATTCGACCAACAGATGGTAGCTATGAAAAGTAAGATGGGTCACTTTCCCAGCCATGTAAACAGAATGAAAACACTATAACACATCTGCCATTTAAAAATATTATGAGTCCTGCTCTTGAGACAAGTCATATAAAAATATATTCTCAAGTCAATTGGTTTTGGCCTATATACAGTAGAAAATGCTGTGCAATGCTGCTCATCGCCGTGCTGCACTTCAGCTGCCACAGTCTCCTCAGAGGAGGGAAGAGCATTCGTGTCCTTAACGCAGAGGGTCCCACGAATGAACCCCTGGGTATCCTCCCTGCCATCTCCGCCAGCCCTGACCCCCAGCCAGGTGGAAGGTGTGAGTGGCCCACAGTGCCAGGGGAAACCACAGAAGGGGGATCAACTACCAGCTGTAGCAAGCAGCACACATCCACCGCCCATGGGGTGAGGAGAACCACAGCATCTCCAGCACGGCACTTGCAGATGCTTGGCAGTTCTCTGCCTGCTGGCCCCCAGCCGTGCTGGCAAAGCACTTACTTCCCTTCATGTGCAAGGGCAGCATGGGGACAACACGTGCCCTCCAACACAGCCCCAGTTTCAGAGACAGCATGGGGACAACCTATGCAACATGAGTGATTCTGAAGAAGCATCCCAGAACCAGGCTGCGTTTTGCTGTGAGTTGGTTTCCCCACCTGTAAGCATGCTGCAGCATTCACACTGCAAGGTGCTCTGCGAGGTGCAGAGATTTTTGTGACTGCCTTTGACATAGCTAATGGTGATGAGCTGAGCCAGGAGCCTGGTGGGGTCAGGTTGTGTTGCCATGCACGCTGTCTCTAGTGGAACCAAGGCAGAGGCTGTAAATGTCAGGAATCTGTCTGCCAAATACAGCATCATCTGTCAGCAAAGCCTGCCAGCGTGATGGCTGTGATGGGGAGAGGTAGTTAGGTGAGAGATTGCTCACTGAATCGGAATGATTTATCTTGGGTTTTATGGACATCCCCAGCCAGCCAAGGAAGAAACAATCAGCTTGGAAGGACATGCACAATTTGTAGGGATGCAACAAGAGCACCATAGCTACAGCACTGGCTGCGCAGTGTGAGCTGCAGAGAGGTTTGCCAGTACCGATGAGTACGGCAGCAATTTGTGCACCGACACCTCTCACCTGCCTCGCAGCTCCGTTTGCACGGTGTCACCTCCCCAGGACACAGTGCCGCTGGAACCAGGACTGCTGACTACGTGGCTTTTGCAGCTCACATGAGATTGCCCTGAAAAGCCTCATCTTCTGGTGGGGATGGGTTCTTTTTGTCTTCGTTGTTTTTATTTTCTCTCCAAAACTACTTCACTCGGTGAGTCTGAATTTAATAAATTTCCTGCAGCAGCCAAACTCCTTTCCAGTCTAGAGGA
The DNA here is from genome assembly GCF_009769625.2 of Cygnus olor. Taxonomy (NCBI): domain Eukaryota; kingdom Metazoa; phylum Chordata; class Aves; order Anseriformes; family Anatidae; genus Cygnus; species Cygnus olor. The sequence continues at coordinate 19,928,651 of NC_049175.1, forward strand.
ACACATATACACACACTTTCCTGAATGCCTATCTCCCAGGCTGGTTTGGACACCACTGATGAAAGTGTAGCCCTACATGTAAACTCAGTCCTCAGATGAGTGCACCTCAGAGCTGTGCTTCCTTTCCTCTTTTCCTTTCCCCACCCACACTGTCACACACACATTTTCCAGAAGGAGCCGTGTTTCTCATCCCATCGCCTTGCAGCACCACGGCAGCTCCCGGCACAAGTGCCAGTACAGGAGCCCACATTTACAATCTATCACTTCTCCCAATCCCATCCACTACCAGAGCAGCAGAAGGTCAGGGTACACCAGTATTTCTCAGCTCTGTCCTTCCTTAGACTCTAAACAGGGTCGGACTCCAGGAGGCAGCTGCCCTGCCTGGCCTCTATCCAGCCTCCAGGTTTTACAAGTAGAAAGAGATTCTTCTCCGATAAACTGCTAGAGGTAACTCCAATCCCTTTTTCTCATAGATCTGCCAGGTTTTCCCAGATGTTCTCAGTGGATGTGAGTGCCATTCCCTGTTAAGGAATACACATCTCTTTCTGTCTGCAGGATCCATAGGTCTTCAAGTCTAGAAGGAAATGTTACAATCTAGTGTCTGGCATCACACTGGTCAGAGATCATTATTCCCTGTGGTGGGACAAACCCATCCTTCTGCTGAGGAAAGCTGCAATTTAGAGACACCTGGTCTTGATTTAAAGACTACATGTGATAGAGAAGCCTGTACAGCCTCCAGTAAATTATTTCAGTAGTTAATTCTCTTAACTGACAAAAAATCTGCACCTTATTTCCACACTGAATTTGTCTGTCTGCAGCTTCCAGCCCCTGGATCTGCTTGGACCACAACTCCAAGAGAAGCGCTCTAGCATCCAGCTTTCTCCCTCGGCAGCTCCTGTAAACCAGGATCTGGTCACCTTTAAAGCTTTGCATGAAGCACATCTGCAAAGTCTTTTAATAAAGTGACTTAAACCCCACCCAGCCACATGCACTGCGCCAACCGCAATGCAAGGCAGATGCATGCATCAGGCCCAAAGCCCACTCCAGCCTGATCTCCGAGGGCGTTCAGCCACAATATTTAAGTAAAAATATAAAACCCCAGAGAGGCAGAGTGACCCCTTACCTGGGGCACCTCCCCAGTGTCACTCCCCAGGGGCTTGAAGGCGCCAAGCTGAAACTCAGAGAGGTTTCTCACCTCATGTTTGCATGGGTTCCAATCTGCTTGGGCAGGTTGAACTCACATCTACGTGCACAACGCTTCATAGGCATGCACCTGGAAAAGCATAATGCATGAGGCCGTGGGGCAGGCTTTCCAGAAACCATCCCTTCACCCGCTTTTGTCTTCTCTTCATAAAGCTCAGTCGAAGTCCTGCGACTTCTCACCAAGAGTCCCCAGTCACTTTCCTCTAAGCTTTACTTGTGCAGAGCGTGACCAGGACCATGGCTTGGTACCTATCCAGTCACACCTGTACTAAATTAAACACGGGGAAAAAGCTTTTGGCTGCATTTTGGCTGACTCCTGGACCCAAGGCTCAGCATTTCTGGCTCAGTTTACATCACCACTACAAATGCCCTAAATTGACAGTATCTGGTTTACATTTATGGCAGTTTATACAACTCCTCTGGCTGGCTTTTTGCAAAATTTCCAGTGATGTATATAGCCAAATGCCAAAAATCAGAGCAGATTATTGTGTTTTTCCCTGACAAATATCACAAGCTTCTTTCCTATGCTTACTCTTACTACAGTGGCATATAGGCACACCAGCCACACACCAGGACCCCTTCTGTGCTTGACATTGTACAGGTACAGGAAGACAAAGCCACTGCCTCACAAGGTTATGACAGCAAACACAAGTGAGAGCCCCAGAGGAGGCAGGAGTGCTCTGGGGCGCTGCCACCTCCCAGAATGAAGCGCTGACTCCTACACAGAGAGCTGCCAGCCACAGGGATCCCCGCAGGTCACCCACACTAGAAGAGACACCTGGTAGTTTCAGATGCACTGACTGGTGAAGCCATCTTAAGAGTCTGGCCAAATTTGAAATGCACCAAGTGCTAGCAAATCTGAAATCGGCTTCACCACCAGAACGTTTGTAGGAAACTGTAAAGCAGAGCTGAACTCAGTAGCCAGCTCTGTTATGGACAAAATCAGATTCTTGCCCCAAATGACTCCAAACACATTGCTCAAAGGATTGGTCCTACTTCCCTGCACCACCACTTATCTAGTGTTAGCCTTCTCCCTTTATAAATGAAATGTCACTCCCATTTTTTGCTGGATGTTGCGATCCATTAGCTGTACCTTCTAGTTCAGTAAATCACATAGGCTTAACTCCATTTCTTCCAGTTTACTGTCCCACATGTGCTTTGATTTAGTTTTATTACAGGATTATTTTATCTAAGTCACTGTAAATAAAACACAGCAGAAGAGGGATGTCTCAGGTGAGGGCAGCCAGCACACTGCTCCCAGCTGCTCACCTTGATCGCCCACAGGCATCGCTCAGCCTGCTCTTGAACTGCCTGGGTCTGCACGCTGAGGCTGTGCGGTGTGCACCCACCCACCTCAACGTGTGGCAGGGGCAGCTCGGGCAGGGGAGCACCAGGCTGTCCCATGGGGATCCAGCTAGCACCTCCCAGCTTCGGAGCTGCGTGGTTAAAGCCATCCCAGGGAACTTTGGGCGCCCAGCCCACACCTCTTGTAACCCAGTAAGGATGGCTGGCAGCGTGCCTCTGTAGTGGGAGGTGGGCTGCAAGTCAACACCTGATTACATGCTGGTAGTCCAATGCCAACATTCAACTCCTGCATATAGCCAAAGGACACACATTCACTCGGCATGCTCTGCCAACAACACCAAGAAGACTGATGGAGCATAACGGTGTATGGAGAGCAAACCAATTCTTACCATGACATTGCTGGATTCAGCTCCACTTCTTTGCACCCATCCACCCTCAATGAAGCAAGCAGCACAGGGGGCAGCTGGCCATGGTACAAGCTCCTGGAGTGCAGATAGGAAGCTCTCAGCTTTCTGCAAGCATTCTTGTGGCCAGAGTTTTACTCACAGGAATATTTGCGGAGAGCATCTGAGTGTGGGGAATAGCACGAACGTGGCTTCTCAGCTTTTGTCACACTCAAATTTCAGTATTTCCCTCCTATAATAGATTCACCGGTCTGATAAAGACGTCACAAAGAAGCAGTGGAACATTTTCCCGGTTGCAAAATGTAAACCAGCAATACAAGTGTTTGTTGTTATGCTGGTACCACTACTACAGCACCCCACATGTTCAACAGTGGAATTAAGTGGTACCTTCTGTAGTAGGCTGTCAATAGGCAGTGCTCCCTCATTATAAGACCCTGGGACTTTGCACACACTGACATTGCAATGTAAGGCTAAGGCCTAGCACAGTGTGCTGTTAGTTGCAAGGCACGGTCCAGCTGCCTTAACCCCAGCTCTCAAACGTGCTGCTTGCCAAGGTTTAGCACCAGTCACCACGGCAAGGCTGGCTCAACCTCCTGTGCAGTTAGAATGTGCCGCCCATGCCCGTGCCTTACAGACAAAGAGGCAGCAGAAATGAATACCCTTCTGATTTCTAAGAAAGGATAGCAAAAAAGAGTGAGTTTACAAACCACCCTCTTCACTTCTCTCTTTGTAATAATCACGGCGTAATCAGACTCTATGACCGCAGTAGCCTGTTAACACAGCAATTACTACACACACTAGGCAAACACCAGTTAGCTTACAAACACGGAGAGGCAGAGCTGGAAACACTGCAGTGTTTAAGCTGTTTTGTTTTTAAAGTTTCTTCTGCAAACCCGTTGCCCCTCTTCTGAGCCCAAAGAGCCCCAGTTGCTTACAGCACAAGATAAAACTCCGCTGCATGTAACAAGGAAAACTCCTGTGTAGAAAAATGGGATGGAGTATCCAATAGCTCTGGGATGATCAGAGGAGCAGATGATTACCTTGGCACCCTTAGCTACATGTGCTCACTTTAATTTGGAGAGACAAGGAGAGAAGGCTATAGAAAAAGAAATCAAATGTAAAGCAACAACTTCACAAAAAAGAAAGCTGCCATTTATTCAGTCCCATTGCTGTAATGCTGATCCTGACCTGACAAGCCTCGAGGCTGGATCATGAGATCCAGTGGCTTAGCTCTGGCAGCATTCTGCAGGGATTGCAGCTGCTTTTTAGTGCCTGGGTATCACACACAGCTCATGAGCTTTCACAGCTGTGCAACTGTGCTCTGCAGCTTCAGCCAGGAGCTATTTTGATGCTACTGTGTATCATAAGTCACCTCTACACCACCTTCAATCCTGTGTCTGCAGGTAGCACCACAATATCAAGCCTGTGCACAGTCATGGTGATTTCCAAAGGGTCACTGGAGGGCTCAGGGGCTGCAGGTATGCTTTCCCTCTCCATAGCTTAATGCTCTTTAAACTCTTCCCCAGATTTTCTCCCCAAGAGGGAAAAACATCTGAACTTCAGCCCAGCAGACCAGGGGCTGTGGAGTTTGTGTCCCTGCAGCCTTCCAGGGGCACCAAGCATCCTGTCAGGGGCCCAGGGGCCGATGCAGTTGCTCAGCATGTGGCCGCACGGTCAGTCCGGTGGGACACCCCCAGCCTCTGATCCCCTTACCGCTGCACGCACTGCCTGCACCAGCGCTCAGGAAAACCTCTGGACTACTGTTTCTCCTCCCACCTTCTGACTGTCGCTGGCAAACTGCAGCATGTGGAGGTCTCCTCCTTCCTTCTCTCAGTGTGCTACAGCTGGTCAGCAGATTATTTTTAATGAAAAATGGCTGTAATATAATCGCTTGCCAGAAAATCAATTTTCAGAAGCAATAGCTAATCTTTCTTCTGAAAACATCCACACCCTCTCCAATATTAGTTGTTGGCTTTTCTTTTCCTTTTTTTTTTTTTTTTTTTAACTGTACCCTCTTAAAGTTTTGATTGCAAAGCACACAAACTCAACATGATCCAACACTGGAAATTTGGGAAAGGAGGTTATGGCATTTTCTAATGAAAACTTTTTTTTTTTTTTTGGGGGGGGGGGGGTAGAAAATGTCAACAAAATAAAAGAACACTGAAATAATGTTAATAGAAAAGAACTTGCAAAACCAACACCCTCAGCACCTAGACAAGGGATACCAGATGAAGAGATACCAAGATGGAACTGAACAGTTGGCAGAATCATGAGCCGCTCCTCCTAGTGCACATCTGCAGTGTCCTGCCTACAGCAGCACCATGACTTCATAACACCAAACAGAACAAGCCCTTTATCCTACTTCAGTTCTGTACCGAATAATGAACTACACTGGATAATGAGCTACAGTCATCTCTCCACAGCTTCAAGAGGAAGCAGCTCTGAGTTTATTTGGGCCCCTACTGCCCTCAGCATGAGAGGATGTTGATCTTTGCCGAGTCCTGGGCTCCAGTCTTCATAATCTCTATGAACACCACAGTTTTCTGCTGCTACCAATTTATTTGTCTGTTTGTTTCAAGACAATATATTTCCTCTGGATCTGGTTCTTTGAAACAGATTGATACAGCTTGTTGTACCAGCTGCTCATAGAGACTAAGGGCTTCAGAAATCGATGCTTAGCCCATGCTGAGTGTCTCCACTTCCCTGCTCCTGGTAGCGGGTACAAAGCTTGCAGCCTGACTGCAGACTCATTGCCTGATGACGGTGCTGAAACCCCACAGTTACAGGAAGCCCAGATGCTTCCCAAGATCTAGATGGAAGCTTCCTAACGGCAAGCGCTGGCACCAGGGCTGCTGCCACCGTTCCCCATGCTGCGGGCAGTGGCTGTGCTGTGGCTGCCATTGGGAAGCCACCACTGATAACCGCAGAGGAAGGACACGAGGAGGTGCTCCACAGCACCAGCCTCCGGCAGCCCTGGTGCCCCTGTGCCTCCTCTGCCACACCAACCAGGCCGGCTTCCTGAGAGAGGCCCAGCTGCCAGTGAGGCCTAAGCTGAACATTAATCACTGCTACAATGTGTTTAAAAATAATTACCTCACGATGCAAGAGGCTCACTTTCCTCGGCATGCACTGTCTCACAACTCCCCCATGTACTTCTCCACTAACCCCTCTAGTGACCATGTGCCAATTCACCCCCTTTCACAGTAAGCTCCTGAAGATCCATCCAAGTTTCCACTCATTTTCTCTTCCTGGCAGACCCCTGTATGTGTCATCAGGATACAGCACTTTGTGCAACTATGTATTTAGGTGTCACACAGAGAATAGCCCTTATGGCCCCTTGGTCATGCTGCACCAGGCAGCTGAGCCTGATCTCCACCGCAGGCCTTCTCTTCCCACCAGGGCCATAAATGTCCCCCATTTTTTCAGGAAAATAGCTGAAATTCCTCAGAATGAAGAGCCTAAACCAGGCATGAATACGTGACCCTACAAATAAACAAACTTCCACGCATATTGTTTGGCCTCCTTAATATTTCAGTCAACACAGGAACCTTCTAGTAAAGGATGGGGCAATATTTCAGACAGCAAAAGCAGACTGTTAGTCGGCAGCTGGGCAGGAAAAGGTCCCTAAAAACACAAAAGGGGCTGGAGAGCCCCATGGATGAGCTGTGCTGTAGGTGGGGAGGCACACATCCCCCTGCTTGAACTACAAATAAACAGCAGACATCGATAATAATGATGGCCTTACTCTTAGAGGGGTAATGGATGGCACTCCCACAAAGAAGGCAGGCCACCATGGTCTCAATGCTCATGTCATGCAAATAATTCAGTCCTCAAGCAGTCAAGCTTACTGATGCACATTGGAAGTTCAGGTCAAATAAATAGGTGGTCTTTTTTTTTTTTTCTTCACTGCTTTGTTTGGCACTGAAGTCACTGTACTGCAGCTGTTTCCAAACCAGGCCAAACTGTTTCTCACCTGTTCTTGTGGGGAAATCCCTCTCTCCACATAGCCACAAAGACCAAAGTGGTGGCAATACCTCCTGTCAGCTGAGCCAAGGCACAAAGTAAATGCACTTCAGTGTTTTCCCAGGGGCAGGACACGGTGCGTCCTCCCCACCTCATATAGCCAAGGCCTCTCTGGCCCAAGGTCCTTCTGCACCTTCATCTCATTCATATCAGCAGAAGATGGATTGCTCCCTGTCCATCCATGACCCTCTGGCGCTGGACACCAACAGCCCTCAGGCCATTGTCCCTGAAGACACTGTCCCCAAGGGGTGTGAGTGTGGAGGGAGGACATTTTTGGAGGACCCCCTTCGTAGAGCTCCCCAAGTCAGGTGTCTCCTCTCCCACTCTCACCAGCAAGAAACAAACAGCAGGGAAAGCATGTTTGGTGTTCAGGGAGCAAGCAGTACCTCAGCCCAAGGGAGCTGCTATGCTGCACTGACCAAGTGCATTGCTGTTCACCCCAACTGCCCACCAGAGATGGGAGCAGGGACTATGCCACAGGGAAAAGGGGACAGGCCCACCCAGCCCCCTGAGGAGCCCCTGGGGCAGTGGCTGTGCAGGAGCAGAGGACGACCAGAGCAGCAGCAGCATGGTGCTGACATCTGGGCCCAAGCGGGGGGGCCAAGCTCTGCAGGGTGCGGCATGGGGCCAGGCTCTGTGTTGGCAGCAGACAGGCAAAGGCACATCTGTGATCTATTTCTTGTGCTAACAAGGATTCCCCGCATGAAGTCCTTTCATTTCCGATTCCTGTTCTTGAAGATGAGGCTAACGATAGTCCTAGGATCTCCTATACAGAAACAGGAATCTTCATTAATGCCTACAAAATCCTTCAGAAAACAGCCTGAGGATGAGCAAGGATGATTTCACTGATAAGCTGTGCATTAACCTGCAGCCTGAGGAGTCGGGTTTGCTTCCGATTGCTAAGCAGAGCAGCCAAAGGAAAGTAGCTGTGCTAGAAATGCTTCTCTTTTGCCCACCCGGATTGCAGTGGGATCAGCTCAGAACTGAACTAAGCTTGGGGAGTCATTGAACTCTGACCTAAACTAGAATAATAGGATGTGTTTATGTCAGACAATGGGGGAGCTTTGCAGAAACCTCCACTGAGCTCCATATGCAGCACTGTTTTTATGGTCCTCCTAAGAAGGGAATTTCAAGGGATCGCATATGCCTTAAGTGTAAATTATGACAGGCATTAAGGACCACCCGCATCAAATGGACGGTCGCCCCAGCCCAGGGTTTTCATGGTGAATTGAGAACAAATTCCACAGCCCCTCTGGTTTGTGCTTCCACGGAATTATATATTTTCTGGTCAGCAGAGCTGTCTGCTTCTCACACAATAGGTCCTTTCTCCCTTTTCCCTGTACCTGTCAATTGCTCTCTGCCTCTGCTGTAATTTATGTTTCACTTCCGAACTGTACAACGAAGCTCTGGAAATGTGTGCGCATACAGCAGCTAAAAAAAGCCTGTTCCCAGTCATGGTAAGTGCAGCGTTACCATTCCAGAGATACAAACGGGCACAAGGAAGCCTTAGAGATGCACTGTATTACTGCATAACACATGTCCAATGTGGAAATGCCTCTGCTGATGGGGCTATGGTTTGGAACTAGATGACCTTTAATGTCCCTTCCAACCCAAGCCATTCTATGATCTTCTCTGGAATAAAGAATCATTGAACTTTTTTGCATTGGCTAAATTTGAAACCTGTTCCTTTTAAGGATTGATCATTACTATTATTTTCAAAATGGAAAGATTTATCAAGTGCTGAAAATTATTCTACTGCAAAAATACCCTTTGTAACAGATTACATACAGTCCTTCCAGAGGTTGCTTCTGTTGTGTCTCTCTAAACATTCCCTCCAATTCTCATATGCTTGTAAGCAAGACAGTGCTGTTGCACAGGCAGTTTTCCTGTTAATAAATACAGATAGGTATCTATATTTCTTGCTCTGCCTCAAACAGCTTTTTCCAACATGATATTTTCCACTGTTTCTTCCCCAATGTGGGGATTTGGAGGGTGGGGTGGGGTTGTTTAATTTGGGGCCAGTCAATAGTTCTTAGCCCCGACAGTAGCCCTATAGTTGTTCTAATGTATTGCATTTTTACACTTTGAGCTTTCTGTGGCTCCTGTCTTTTTTTCCATTTGCAAGAACAGAACGGATCTTTGAATTGCTGAGCCTTTCTCCAGTGCTCATCTGGAGAATGGTTTAATGAAAGAATCCTCACATGGGACTGCTTTAGCATGACTATTAGACAGCAGGATACATCTTTGAAGAAGGGATGCAGTGCAGACCCTCTCTGCTTTTCTTGCTTTATTTCAGGCAGTAAGTAGCAGTGGAAAATGCCAGGGAACTTCCTGCTCTGGTGGAAATTCTTTCTAGTCTAGATCCCAAGCACTGGAGTTACTGGGCTCCCCACGGAGACTGTGCTCTTATGTCTCAGAGCCTGAGAGGCTAGAGATAACAGAGTGGAAACAAATCTGGGATTTGGGGTTTCCAGGAATGAACTGAGCACTGAGAATTAGCCCTGAGAAACAACTGCAATATAAATGACCCAAACCCAAGGGTGGCCATCGTAATTAAGAAATACCTCAAGATGTAACTTCTCAGCTTCCCCATAACACCCAGACTCTGGGACATGACTGTTATCAATCTGGCTGAGCTTGTTACTCCAAAGAACAAATAACGAGTATATTGATGGACTTCTAACACTACTCAGTTTTGCACCCTGCCCTCCAAGCCAGCCAAACCACCTGTAAGGACCTTGTTCTTAGTGAATTTTTAAATTAATAATACAGAGCACCAAATATAACTGCTACCTAATTCTAAACTTTGCAGAACTATCTCTTACTAAAAAATCCCCTTTTGTTGTTACTCCTTTTTCCCATCACTAATTTGTTCCTACCTTCCATCAAGTTCCTTCTTCCTACCTCCTTTTTTGTGTGCATATAATTCATTTAACATCAGGTGCACCATTTTATACTACATGTTTATATCACAAAAGTGTTGAAAACATCTTGTCAGTAGGTTGCATTTACTGCCAATACTTACAACCTGATCCTGTAAGAAGCACTTCAAGTTTTTTTCAAGTTAAAATGATTTAACTTTTATATAACAAATATTGTGCTGACTGCTTTTCAAACTGCCAGCCGCCTGTCTATTATTAGCATCAGACCTTGACAATGGGAGTATTCTGCTCATTAAATCACTGCTGAGCAAAGTGTTTAGGTTTTATCATTAAGAAAAAGGAAAGATTTCTCATGTTGTGAATGGTTCTCAGGAGATACGTACTACCATGTAAAGCCAAAACTAATAGGGTCCTCAGGAATCACCCAGTTTCATGTTTCCAGCTTCAAAACCAGAGGAATGCAGGCCTGGAAAGGACTTGCCGGATCATCAAGTCCACTTCTCATAGCACCACATAGAACAGTCCCTAGAGGCTTGGCTCATGTTTGGTTTCTCCATAAAGATTGGTAGCAGATGGTTGCAGTCATATAGGCAGTCAACTTCAAGGTACCAGCCTTTAGTCAAAAGGAGTTGCAGATGCTCTGTAAAACTGAATAGTCAGGTCATTAATTTAAGTGTTGAAATACATTTCCAAAAATTTGAAAATGATAACTTGGGTCCAGTGCTTAGCATTGATCATCTCAGCTCTGCCATGGAGAGGCCTAATCTGCAAAACCAGACTGACATTTGCATCCTGCCTCCCCTCGTGACTTCAGACACGATGCCACAATTGGTCTTTGCAAAGCAATAAATCCAGCAGCATTTCCTCTGCAGCAAACCCTCCTAGTAGCTAGTCTCTTTGGAAGAGGCAATATCCCTCCAGACATGTCCCAAATCTTGCAACAAAAGCTCAGCAGCAGCCTTTTGCAGTCGGTAAAACCCGTATTTAAGAAGAATCATGTAAGCACATTCCCTGCTTGTGCTGAGGATCAGGCAATGGACTTTGACACTCTGAGTGAAGCCAAGCCACTGTGCACACTGCAAACCAGGCAGGATAACTGAAGAGAAGGTTCACTTCTGTGAGATGTTGAACACTGACCTCAACTCCACAAAATCAACACACTGATTTCACTTGCATGAGCATGCAGCAACCTTCCTGAGTCAGCTCAGATAGACAAAGGGCTCAGATATATCATCCTTGCTTTGAGAATGATCTTTTAATATTAGGAAGGTAAATAAGTGAAGAAAGAAGCCAACACTAGAAACTAAAGGAGGTGTTCATTTTGCATCCAGTTGCTGTTCAGAGGAGCAAGACTACTTCCAAGTTATTAATAGCAGCATAGTTCAATAATAATAATAATTTTTTAAAAACATCTGGATGAGATCAGATGAGGGGAGCAGTACCACATGTGCACCAGGAACCCAGGCATGTCCCAGGCTCACTCACATATTTTGGTACAGCAAAGCCAGAACATTTCTTAGAGAGGGGAGGAAGAAAACAGCCAGAAAGTACTTGAAACATGGAGCTCTGCTACTTTTAAACTAAACATCAGTGCATTTCTGCTTATCTCCTTACCCCTGCAAAGACAACTTTTGTTGAACATCCAAATGTTAATGGAACAAGCCCACAGGGAAGGAAGCCAAGCTGAGTATCCCTGCCCAAAACTAGTTTTTCTCCTTGATTGTTCCTTTTTTTCACTTGTCCAATGTTTCCCAGCCTGCCTCTTTCTCCTTATTATGCACAGAGATCTTCCCTGACATCCTCCTAATTCATCTTGACATGTACAACAGGCTCCCCACCCCAGCGCCCCTGTGGTTTGCAGCGATTAGGCAGAGCAGATAACAATTGCTTCACACATACAAATCCCAGGATGGATGTCCCTTGGCAGGGAAAAGGGGCTGCTTGCATTGGTCTGCCCCTGAAGGAGGAAGAGGAGCCAAGATGGAGTAGCTCAGTTACTGGGGCAACATGAGCTGTCTCAGCTATGCACGAGCTGAGACATCCTTAGACATGAGAGTGACAAAGGCCACACCATCCTGGGCTGTATTCCTTCTACTCATCGATCAAGTCCAGTGGATGACCAAACTCCATTTTTGCTTGAGAAGACAAAACCAGCCAAGGCAGCAAGCCAAATATATTGCACAAGATCACTTGAGGGATCTATATGCTTCTTAGGCTGGCAAGTGTGTAAACATACAAGGGATGAGTCAAGGCACTCATTTCTGTTGAAGGCTGCCACAGAGCAGGAAAAATCTGAAATCCATAGGACCAGAAGGGAGGAACAAAAGCTGTGTAGATGAGTACACTCTAGCAGGAAAGGCTCATCTGTGCTCCGGAGATAGTTTAGACTATTTATATGTAAAGATGACTGCCACCAAATTGAGTATCAGACATTCAGCCATGACCCAGAGACAAGTCAAGAAACCTCCTTGTGCTCCACCACAGCAGAGGAGCAAGTGAGTCCCTCCCACTGGAAAGCATGTTTAGAAACCCCCAAACAGCAGAGCAAGTGGAAGGAAAATATTTGAGAGGAGGGCAGCACATGGGCCCTCTCACGGCATACAGCTCTCCTAACTTTACAGGGCAGGCTCTGACTCTATTCCACCAGTGTTTCCTCCATCCTCTTAAATGGTAATCCCTTCACATCTGGCTGCCAAAACCAGGGGCTAAAAATCACTGCCATGCCTCCACGGTAGACTGCAGTTTTACCCCTATGCAAGCAGAGATCCAGGAAAACCGCCTCTGCCCTAAGCAGCTGGAGATGCTCTGGGGCTCCTTGCTGCCCTGGGAATCACCCCGACCACCCCTTGACACCCTCAGCTGCCTGCACCCTGTCCATGGTGTGACAGAAAGCTGGGAAACCAGAGCTCTCTGTCAACATCTGGGCAGACCCTAAACACAGACCTTCATAATCTAGGTCAAAGTGTAATGGGTTCATAATGCCCATAATGCCATCCAGGACTACTCTGCTCCTTACACTACACTGACATCCTGGTCAGAGGACTTTTCTCAGAAGAAAAAAAGGACTTTTTCTCCTATGAGCAGGCAGATAAAATCTAGGCGGGAGGGAGTAGCTTTCAGAAAATAAAATAAAAATAAATAAATAAAAAATAACCAGCAACATCCTCTTAGAAGCACTGGAGAGCTGACAGCATTCCCCACATGATCTGATGACAACATCATGGGAAAGCTGCAGACTGACTCCAACACAGACATGAGACTGAAAATAAGGATTTATGGCTCAGCAGACAGGAGGTGATTAGTTTTTCTCAATAGTTACCTGGGGACTAATGACCTTGCACAGATGAAATGGTGGGGCTATTAAAGCTGATACACTGAAAATGCTCAAGTACTCCTTCGACAGCTGGACAGACAGGGACCTTGCTGGAATTGCTGGCCAGAGCAGCGTCAGTCAGCACACTGCCAGGAGAATATGTTGCAGGAATGGGGTCTGCTTCACGTGATGCTCACAGAGCCTGCTGGAGCAACTTAGCCTGTTGTGAGCAATTTGTAAGGATGAGAACAAGGAAATCCCTTTTCCATCATCTGACATTAAGTGACTTCCTACTTTCCCACTATTTTTGTGAAGTCCATTATCATCTGTTAAATAAATGCACAGCCTAGGAAGGAATGTTATTAGTATGGGACCAAGAGAGATTAAGAAGAAGAAATGATACTAGGCGGCTGCACACGAAGAAATCCAGTGACACATAGGAAGAGGAATTTCAGGTAACTGGATTTTTCCTGGGGCATACACTCACTGTGAACAGAACAGTGCACAACAGAAACAAGAACACCAAATTGCAGATCTGCATGGACTTCTTGTCCCAGACCACAGTCCTTAAGTGCCTTCTCTGAAGGCTGTAGGAATTCCTTTATAGTGGCTGCTTCTCAAATAAAATGAGCTTTTTCCCTAAATAGAAATAACATGGAAAACTGATCTAATTTTGAGCCCCAAAATATAATACGTCTATACTACCAATGAGACAAGAAAAGGAAAGAGAAATCTTTGAGGAAATAGCAATAAGATAATGAGCACTCATTTTTACCTGATGTCTAGTGAACAACTGCAACACAAGCTAATGTTTTTAGTAACTCAAGAATGAAAGGACACCACAACCAGAAGCTACTTAAATGCTCATGTGCAAGTGGGTGGGGAAAATAATCTATATATATATTTTGTCTATTATAAATCTCAGCCATTTTTCTAGTCCCTAGTGAAAAAACAGCTCTGTCCTAGCTTTCTGAATATCAGCCAAAGAACTCAGTTATAGGCTCTGCGAAGGACCAAAAATTGAAATAGTCTGCCACTCCTCAAAGGATCAAACTAGAAAAACAGCCCTGATAATTGGAGAGATGGTCCTAACCAACAGGAAACATAATAAGTTCAAGTGTATTGTATCACCATCGCAAGTAGAAATCAAGTGCAGAAAGAGGAGAGAGGATTGATCATTAGCTACGCTCTGACTGAACAGGCAACTGTAGTGTATAAAATGATCAAGTCATAAACTCAATGAGAGTACAGCGTGGTGTTATTGCAAACAAGACAAACTGACTCCTAAGATGTATTATCAAAAGTATTATGTGTATATAACACAAGAGCAATGATTTCACTTGTCTGGAATACTGTGTTCATTTTGGGGCACCACAATCAAAGAGAGATGTAGGGAACTGGAAAGAGTCCAAAGGACAGTAACGAGAATGATTGAGGCATAGAAAATATGGCCCAGGAAGAATAGATGGAGGAAGTAGATTTGTTTAGTCTACGAAAGAGAAGACTAAGGAGAGACGTAATACCAATCTTCTCATGTTTAAAAGGTCAGGAAAATGGTGATCGATTGCTGTCCATGTTCACTGAGAGTAAGAGAAGAAAAACAGTTGTACTTGAGGCAAGGTGGATTTAAAGGGGACATTAAGAAAGCTTTCTGACTATCGACATAATTAAACATTGCAGAAGGTTACCTAATGACCCACTTGCCTAAGTGCAGAGTGATGAAGGAGTTCTCTGCAGGCTCATTCCAGCACTACAAGACTGTAATGAATCTGTGATTTTTCATATTAACTTTAGCTCTAGGAAAAACTCAACACCTCTGGCTTCTTCAGCTGCAGGGAGGCTAAACTGACCTTAAGGGGGGACAAATTCCATCCTTGGGTCACCTGCACCTTCCTGCATCTGCTGAGCACAAATCACATTAGTATGTTTAGCAGATGAAAATTGATAAATACATAACATACATGCAAATGACCATGAATGTACATGTCTAGCATGCCTTCTTCTATGCCCAGAAGACAGTATAGGTTGGCTCTGAACACCAAGCTTCTCAGACCTGTTGGATTCCCTTTCTTCCTGCACAGCCCAACAATAAGACTCTTGAACAGCTGTGTTTCATGCATTCATGCAGCAGAAGACACTGGTTTCTCTCTCCAACCTGGCGTATCCCCTTGAGGGAGTGCAAATTCCTGATTTCATTGAAAACCTGCCTGCCTCTCACCTTTACCTTGCTCTTGCCTCAGCTGCTCCAGCAGCCTTTTCCAGTCCCCCCGCCAAAGGTCTTTCAATCCTTATGCTGCCCGTGATCTGTTCATAGTCCAGACTTGTCACATTACACAACACCATAATCAACCATATTAACATGGAATTGAGAAGCTGTCTTGAAAGAGACAAAAATCATCCCAGCCACTCCATCCTGCTCCTTCATTGCCCATGCATACATGCAAGTCAGATGAAAATGCTGCTCAGAGGAGCGTATCAACGGTGGAAGAGACAGAGCAAGACGATTTCAGGGAGCCAGCTTGATTTGCGGTTGCACCAGGACCAAAAAATAAACGACATCATTATCAGCAAATTGAAAACAGATCAGGGGCTGAGCACGGGCTTGAATAATAATAGGAGCCCAACACTGCTAACAGGGAACACGGGCTGGGGGAGTTCAGAGAAGGTTTGTCGTGATGATAGATATCGTCCCTGGATATTTATCCTGGGGTATTAAGCTGCTCACCAAATGCACTGAAAGCCTGATAGCCAACGTTCATAAAATTCCTATCTATGCTCCGGCAATACATCACCCTTCAGCCTCTGCAGCTGCAGGGCCCCCACTGCCAGCGGAGGGGTTTTGTGCCTCCGGAGGGGGGGGGAAAGCAGCGAGGCAAGGCAGCCCCAGCCCTCGGCATCCCATTTCCAGGCTACTTCCATGCCGCAGACGGATGGCTGCTGGCGTGTCTGTGGTTCAGGGACGTGGGTCAAAGTCGGGACTGGTTCACCGAAGAAGTTCACTGAGGGTTATCGAGTACAAGCACTTGAAAGCCACAAGTATTTAAATGACTGTCTACAAAGCTTGGGGTTAGACAATGCCAGGAGGCAGGAAAATTTGGGGTGGAGAGTAGGCTTCCTCTGCCTGCCTCAGAGACTCTGTGGTGGCAGAGAATCCAGCAGGGACCTCATCTGGCCACCCTCCCAAGGGACTTTAATGAATCCCCCCCCAGTAGACCATCCATAATTCCCCACATCTTCTTACCCTACATGCAGTTCTCTCACTCTCTAGTCAGTTATTTTCCAGGTTGCTGATTTTGACAAAAACATATATAAATAAAATGTTATTGAGAATTTTTTTTGGCAGAAAATACTGCTTTCTGCAACAATATTTATTAGCATTTGTTGACATAACGCTATAAATACACGTTTTCCCATGTATCCAAAAATTTAAAACTGTGGGGAAGGACACCAAAGCTTCAACTTTTTCTCCCTTCAGAGGAAGCTTTCTCCATGAAGCATGCAGACCTGCCTCCTGCAGGTACCAGCTCCACAGCACACAGGATGAGACAAGGCAAAATAATGGCTCAAGGGAATCCAGTTCAGCATCCTTGCCCATGAGACAACAAACGTATGCTCTAGTGGTGTTACAACAGGCAGAATATAAGTTGTCTGAGCCTCTACAGCACTACAGGCACCCCACACCTTAAGGCCCACCTGTGGTGTTCCCAAGCCCCTGCTGCACGGTCAGACCCCACTCCTTCCCAGCCCGAACCCCAGTGCAGGCCATGCAATCTGTTTCCACTGACAGCCAAAGCTTGCCAAGCTGCCAAATTGGCTGTTTCCTTGCCAGGCCCATATGTCCTCATCCTGAAGGAAAGCAGAAGCTGTAGATTAAAATTCCCACAAAAGACAATCCTTATATTAAATTTTTGTTAAGGGCTGCTTCAAAACTGCCTGAGATGTCCTTTCTGCAAATGGGCTCCCAAAACCTTCCGACATCAGAAGATATTTTAATGCCCACAGACATAACACTGCTCTAGCCTCTACAGTTTGTCCCATCCAAGCCTGAAAAACTCTGCATATCTTCTCTACAGCTTGCAGCATTGTTAAGCTGAGAGCAGGGATTACTGCACGGAGCAGAATACCTCATGTAAGTTAACTGATGTGCCTGAGAGCATACAAAGAATTAGCGATGAAGTCAGATGAAATCCCAGAAACCCTGAATTTTGACACTACGTATTTCAGTCTAAAGCAAATGGGTGACTGATTCCTTCAAGCAACCACAAGAAGGCTCCAACCAGAAGAAGGGCACTTGGTTACGGGTGGGGGAAAAGACTCGTGTCACCGAGGCAGCTCCAAGCATCAGGAGTTCTGGATTCAGTTCCTGACAGTTTGTTTTTCCTTCCCCTGTATGTACTCAAGTACTCTTTAATTTAGCTTGAGTGACAATTCCTGCCTCAGAGGTGGTTTGTGAGCAGCCAGCAGCAACCCAGTAATAAAACACCTTCCCGTTGCTGATAAGAGAGCATAAGGGAATTGTGCTGTGAAGCACCCGCCCTGGAGAAGGAATGCAGGTAGCCTGCGATAGATCAAGCCCAGCTTCCTCACCCCCTCCCTTCCTTCCTCCCCCAGAGTAGCCTGAGCAAAGCAGCAAAATCCCCCCTTGCTGGTCTTGCTCATTTGACAGCTGCTTTTTTGATTTTGGCTAGAACAGCCTGCGGTCAGGACAACTGCCTGCAACGCTGCCCACTTACCCTCTTGCCTTAGCCACATGGGAAACTGGGCTACATGGGGGCTGCCACTTCCTGGGGTCTGGGGTGCTCGCTCAGGAATCAGCTCACACCAACAGTCAGGCTCCGTTCTGTGCTATGGTTTTTAGGGCACTATTCAGCTTCTTGTACAAAGGCAAAAGCTGTGTGACCACCACATACCATGGCCTGGAGCATCGTTTACACCAGGCAGCACAAACAGGACATCAGGACCAAGCACCCCAACCTCACACCAGCTGGTGGACGCTCAGAGGCTACCATGGACCATTTCCAATTTTCCAGGTAGCCATGTACCAGGGAACTGGTCAATGTCAAAGAGAGACTGTCTTCCATTTCCACTCCCTAGCATGTGTCTGTTTTGGCTGTGAAGTAATGTGAGCAGGGCCCTGGAGAACATGCATGGCCCTGGGCAAGTGCCTCCAACAGTGGTAAACACAAACAGCTAAAATTGGTATTACAAGATGGTCAGACACCTGGTTATGAAGTCCCAGAGTCTGGCTGCTTGCACTGTTTTATAGCAGGATATAGGAAGGCAAAGTCTGCATGTGATATTTCTGTGCATTGACCCAAACCACCATATCATCCCAGATGCCCACAGGAGGCTGTCCCCACTCCAGCAGGACACACACACACCCCAGTGCAGGAAAAGAGGTGGTGTAAAATCTCTGAAGCACATGATTAGGTCATGAAAATATACACTTGATCACAGCTAGATCATGAGACAGTGTTTACCAGGAACACAGGAGTTTAGAGGATGAAAAACTGAGGATGATCTTTCAATAGTAGCTGCTTGCTACCACAGCCCAGCTGCTGCCAGCTTGCGCAGAACAGACATATTGGCAAGAAACAACTCAACCCCCTCCTTAAAATATTCACATTTTTTTCTCCTCCCTCCTAAATTTACTATTAAAATCATTGGGATTGTCTGAAAATTTGGCTATGAAAACAACATTATGCAGAGCTCCCTCCAGAACATTCACATCTCTATTTCATGTCTTTCTTTCTAGTGTCCAGCAAGCTGTGCACTCCAAAGGGAGCTCATCCCATAAGTGTTAGGATCAGCTCGCAAAATGCTGCCTCCAGGTCCAGCATCCTCCCAGCCAAAGCCAAGCCTCTTATTTCTAGGAGCACAATCAGACCGCAGCAGCATTTCCAGCCAAGCAGAGATGAAGTAACAGACTCAGTCTGGTCCTGTTTGGCTTCGGTAACTACCAATAAAAAGCAAGAACCTGGAATGGTCATAGGCCTGCTGATAATTTGGGATGTTTCAATTTGTGAAACAAGCTCCATGTTTCTCTTATGACTAGCTGTGGAATAACAAACACACTGATTTATTTTCACTGCTGCCTGGATTGTCAGTTTGATTTGTTCACAGATGTTTAGGGTTACATACTGCTTTACAGAGACATTCAGCAAAGCAGAAACACAGAGAGCTCCATGGGCTAACACTGAATTTCCTACAGACTTCAGTTGCTGCAGTTACAAATTTTTCATGAATTTGAAGCATGGAGTTCTCCCCTGAGCCCTTGTCTTCCCCCCACCTTTTTTTTTTGTGTGTGTTGGTGTAAGAGGGTTATAAGTTTATAATGTTTCATGAGTTTAGCTCCCTGAAGATTTTTTCCTTCACTGGAATCATTAATGAGGTCCTCCCTCCTCTCTCTTGACACTTTCACAAAATACACTGGAACACAGTTACCTTTAAGAAACTGTAAATTTGGATTAAATTAGTTGCCACAGTAAGAGACTGGATAGAGGAGATCAAAAGCAATTCATGCAGTTACAAATGGAAAAAAAACTAATTTTCTTAGAAATTTTGAAAACCCATGTTAAAAAAAATAATGAAAGCTATTGAAAATAAGGGTGTGACTGCAAACATTGCAGCCAACGCACTAGCCAGTGAATAAAGGTAGCGCATGTGCTTTCTGCTGCTCAGAGGCTGATAGGATGTTCTATTCTTTGCAGGAGAGCTTGAGCTTTAATTCATTGCTTGACATTATTTTTATTAGTAACCTGAATGGCTCTGGAAAGAAAAGGGTTTAAATTACAAAAAAAAAAAATGGTTCAGACTCAGCTGGCTTTGTGAACCCATAAACTGTTTGCAAGGTTCATAAAACCTCAAAAGCCAGAAAATCCTCCACCCCGTTTCCTCCCTATTTCAGCTCCAGCCTTACTTCAGTTCATTGTAGGAAATTATGAGCTCCCTCCTCTAACGGATGGTAACTTCTATAACTTGGAGCTAATCACATTGCCTTCACCCTTCCTCAGCATCTCCATGTTGGATTGAAGCTGGCGCTTGAGCAGAATTCCCCATGTAATGAACCTGACCCTCCAGCTTAATTCCAGTTGCAAATCGGAGCCGATGGGGTTACTGGGCTTTGCTCCAATGCCAAGCAATTGTTCACACAACAGCATACAAGTCCCTAATGCCTCATTCTCTATTTTTCTCTTCCATTCTGTTGAATGAAATATATATATATATATATATACACACACACACACACAGTTCCTGGGCAAGGGGAATGTATCCTTTATACTGCAACACCACCTGGGTGCCAAGTGATCTCCGGGGAACAGCAAAGTTTTATATTTTAACTCAAGCAGCAAGCTCCTAAGAGCCATAATTTCTTGTTCAGTTAAGCCCCCCAAAGGATATTTTTAGAGGGAAATAACTTACACTGGAAAACAGCACCTGTGAGAATTTGGAGGGCACCAAATTCCTGGTAAATCCCATGACCCCGCATGTGCACTAGAGCTGGTACAGCCCATAGTCTTCAGCTCAGGCCACCACCAAGCCCCACCTGCACTAACAGCAGGTTGGTTCAAGCCTCTTCTGTGAAACTTTGCTGCAAAGGAAGCCTGTAAGGTAATGCTATGGACAGACAAAAGAGGCTGATGCACCACTGCCCAGACTAAGAATATCAAAGAACAACGAAAAGGTGAGCAAAACATCTCCCAGCTGATGCCAGTAAGAATAAACCAGGCACCTGTCACCCCTGAACACAGGCAGAACAGCAGAATTCTACATTTTATTAAGAAAAATGCATACACTGGTCTGAGGAAGGCAGCAGCACCAGAAGCTTCAGCTCCAACAGCATGAGGCTAGCAAAGATAGCTCCTGCGAGAGCCATTCACATGCAGGTGCTGGGGTAGCGAGCAGGGAGCCCAGCACACAGCAAGAGGCAAGGGCACAGTGCCTCAGCTTCAGTCCTCCCCAGGAAAAGGCTCCCTAGGCTTTGAAACAAGACTGCACCACCCAGCTATCATCTAGAACATGATGGGAGTGTAAAGCAAATTGAATACCCTGCAGTAAACACCTGCTAATCAGTCTTGATAAACAGAAGCATAGTTAATTGGAATTTAATTGCTGTATTAGTCATTTACCAAACATATGTCTTGCATTAATGGCGGCTTTTCCTCTTCCCACAAACCACATTGTTTTCTCACAGAAAATAAATGCCTCTAAAATCTCGCGAAGATCCACGATCCTTCATGCGCAGCAGCTCCATGTCCACAAGAAACGCCAAGCTGTGTGAAACGTGGTACTAATCACAGTGACTGCCAGCAGTCACAGACCTCTATGCAAAGAGGGAATTTTAACTCACTGAAACAAATGACTTACTTATAGAACAGGAACCCCCCAGTTTGCAACCACTGCATTCAAACAGGCAGATAGCTCCTTTCTGCAAGCCAATACAGATAAGTGGCTGCAATTTTCTCAAGTTGCCTTTAAAACACGGGTTTATTTTCAGTTTAGCCAGAAATGACCTTGTGAGACTTTGGTTCTAGTCTCTCCTCCTCAGCCTGCAAATTATTGCTCTGTAATAAGCAGGAGGACCTAATTCATGTTACCAGCACAGTGTAACTGATGTGCTATTTCTTGGAAAGAATCAGGCTGCCAAAGTCCAGGGCTAGAGTCTGAGAGTACTCAAAGTTACATTCATTACACAGCAAGAGCAACTGAGAAAAATAAACACTTCTAGAGCCTATGACTAACCAAAGCTGTAAATTTCAACCACTTCTTACAGAGTCATAGCTTAGCAAAATGACACAGGATGTGTTATGTATCAGAGGGTAACCTTTAAAGAAGGTCTTACACACTAGGGAAAAATTTTAAACAGAACAGGATGAATTTTGTGTTTTTTATGTGGTTCTTATAATTAACCAAAAACTGTCACAGAAAATCATCCTAGAGGTCTGGATTCAATCCAGACTTCTAACACATCCAATCATCATCTCTGCTGCAGTATCCACAGTGTCAGTTAAATAATTAGAGCTGGTGAACAGCTTTTCAGCATTTTGTTTTCAACCATTCACTTCCCTGTTTACAAGCTTCCTCTGGGTGAATTTTGGGGATTTACCCCTCTTAATTTAATAGAGCCCAACATAACTTCTCCCAAGGGACCAGAGCACCAGGTGATTGCCAAACTGCTCTTAACACTGGCTACCCAGTGCAAGTAATTTAATGCTGAGGCTTTGTGCCTGCCTTTTTTTTTTTTTGTGGCACATGGCATGGTTAGTGATTGTGTGACCTTACTTGACTTTAATACATTACCTTCATTTCAGAGTGAAACAAAACCCAAAATTTATTTCCTCACAAAATTAGCATTGGCCACAGGCTCAAAAATCACTCTCCATCAACAACGTAAATCTTCCCATGGGCAAGAACTTGCAGAACAGCAGAAAGGGAAAGCTGCACAAAGGGGCCAGATGGTAATTTAGTCTCTAGTTCAACAAATTGTTTGCAAACAGCTTTCAGTTTCACAACTACCTCTCCGTATGATCATAAAGTACAATGGGTTCTTGAATTATTTTTTGGTCCAAAACATTTGACTGTTCAGACCAGGATCTTGGCTTTTTCCATCACAAGGATCCAAACAGAGGGAACCTGCATGTTGGAAGGGGGCTAAGGACAGCCCTTAGCCTGAAAAAAAATTTGGCTCTGCATATCAGGCATGGGCTGTCATTCACTGGAGGTCACAGTTGATTCAACAGTGACATGTCCAAGATTCTCTCAGACATCACTATTAAAAGGACAGCTGGGATGAAAACACGCATCAACAGAAATGTACACATTTTCTTCATTTTCTTACCACCTCTCCATTGCTTTACTCAAATTCAATCAGTGAGAAAAATCTGTTGGGAAACAGGTAGACAAAAGTGTGTTTAGCCATGTCAATATCTGGAAAATGCCTGTTGTGTAAAAAGTTAGTGGAAAGAAACGGTCAGTGACTGCACCATTTACAGCAAGAGAACAATTTCTTGCATCTTGATAAACATTTTAAAAGAAAAGACGTAATGGAGCAGCAAGATATTCATACTTTATAGTAGTCAGTGATGTAGTGAGTTGTGTGAAAAATCTTAAAACAGACTGAAGTTGGGTTATAAGATAGTTCTTACACCAAACCACTTATGCTGAGCAGCAACTATCTCCAGCTCTAGTTGCAGTGTAATTGTGGAACCACAAGCCTGGAATGGTTAAAGTTGGAAGGGACCTCACCTCAGGAGGTCATCTGGTCCAAAAGTTTCACCTTCTCCATGAGTCAGGTTGTCTCCTGCCTATATCCTGACAAGGCTGTGTTGATTATACAGAGCAGTCTGCAAGAGCAGCTAACGTACCCACTCATTCTTAGTTTTGTTTTTGATTCACATTGGCAGTTGTAGATGCAGTCTGCTCTCCAGGTATGCACGTGGAAGTGACTGAGACACGCCAAATTTACCAGCAGCTTCTCATTAGTGGCTCTTCCTTGATTATGACATCTGCTGAGGTTGATGACAATAACAGAAGAAAATGTGAAGTTCAGTCATTTGGAAATGACTTAAGTGGAGGCCGTTCTGCACAGTATGATGTTGAAATGAATGATTGAGGCCAGATTTATAGCTCAAGCAGTCTTGCATCTGTGTTTCATTTGAGAACAACCAATATAAAAAAACACCTTTAAAAAAATCTTAATCATTTCCCAGCTGACCAAGACCTCTGGATATTCTGTCAGCAATATAATCTAGACCACAAAATCTTGTTGTTGAAAGGAATTTCCAGAGCATTGTTATATGGCTAGTCCAATAAACTTGTACTAGTCAAGGCTGTCAGTATGCCACTTTGGGCTCTACAGAAAAGTTCTCGTCCACTGGTCAGTAGAAGTCCCTAAAATGCTCCTAGAGAGGACAAGGGGACCATTCACAGACTTAGATGTGAAGAAAGTTTGGAAGCAGCTTATATCTTCCCTTCTTTGATAACTAGTGGCCATTCTGCAGTCTGGCTGCTGTAGTTTCTCCCCCAACACCCTCCACAGCTCACTATGATTGAAAAGCATGCAGCCATAGGAGAAAAGCCAAGAATTTGGTGGCCAGACTTACTAAATTAACTGTTTTTCAGAGTTATGCAAAACTCCTTTCATTTGCATTGATGTTTTCTGAGTGTTGGATACTTGCCAGTAAACATCTGATCCATCGAAGGCTCACAGTGAGGACAAACTGAGCTTAAACTGTACTTACAGCTACCCAGGTAGACTCCATACACAGCCCAAAGCAGAAAGCTCAGTCAAAACTTTATGTAACACTTGATTAACATGCCACATACAACTAACAATGGTCCAAGGAGATCAGGTTTATAAGTTAAGGGAAGACATCTTATCAAGCCAGCCAGCATAAAGCACATGCATATATTGATTTTCCACAATAGTTAAGTTCCTAATGAAATGCCCAATCGCTTTCACAGGGAGAGTTCAGCCACAATACAAAAATGCACTTACATTTCTACAATGTTCTCAGAAGAACAGAAAAACTGTTCCCAAGGATGCATCTCTCCTGCTTCCACACCATGTAAGGCAAGGTGTTAAGACAAAAGTCTTATCCAAGATACGGTAGATAAGTATGCAGAGCAGAGGCATTTCTAAAGAAGTTGAGGAATCCCTGCCAGCAAAGGGAGGTTTTTGTTATTTTTGCATACATTTGAAGTCCATAGTCAGGTCATAAACCAAGATGTTGGTGATTAGCTTCAAAACTCCCATTTGCCAGTATTATAAACCTTTTTGCTAGGAATCATCTTTGTTACCTGCCTGCCAGACCCTCCTACAGGCTCCTTGGGAAACTTGATGAGTTTTGGTGGAAAGTTTCTGACAGGATTTTCTGATGGGTTGCTGTACTCCCAGAACTGTCCTCCTGCACACTGACAACGTTTAGCATTGCATTTGCAAAAGGCAATTGGAAAAGAATAGAGATACCTCCCTCTTCTCACCATCTTTTCCCCCCTTCTACATGCAGGAAGGTGGAGTACATTGCCTGCAGTGATGGAAACTCGGACTGAGGAAGGGGAGTTCTCTGAACATGTGTCTATTGCTTATAAAGTAAATTGTTTACTACGGTAAAGCATGAAGCACATAGTAATATAGAAAACTTTTGCTGTATTTATTTCTAAACCAGAACTTCTCCCTGCTCTGAAGGATTTACCATCTCCTTTTGGCACCCTAGTCATGCAGAATTCACATTCCCCATGCTCTAAATGCACATCTTAACTTAATGTGCTGACTTAGCAGCAACATGACCTCTGAATTTTTCATATTGTCTTGGAAAGCAGTATTAACCACATAAAGGTGGAAAACAGTAATCAACTGCAAATAACTCAAAGTGGCATCTTCATCACAAGGCTAAGAGGCTCTTCTGCCTTGAGCATGGAACAAAAAACATTTTAAAGTGAGCTTCCTACATTTCAGAAGTCTTGTGAGCTAGTAAAATTTGAAGGTAAGTGGCATGCTCATTACAAGGCAAATGAGCATTTAAATCACCAGTTGTGGTTGCATATGCTGAATGCCGCCGTGTGGCTGAACAATGAACAGAAGAGCTGACTGGGAGCCTGATCTGGTCTTACCAGACTGATTGTTCACAGATTAACACATGAATCTTTCTGGGGCAGGCTCCAATTCTCAAGAGAAGTTCACATCCATACCAGTGAGAAGGCTGCCTGATAAGCAAGTGCTTGTGCTCAGAGCTGGTCCTGTAGGGAGCTGAATGCCTCAGAGGGCTACAGGCATTAATATTGCTGAGATGCAACCCTAAACAGACTAGCACTTCATTTGGTGACCAACAAATGATACCTTAATTATTCAGAACCACTTGGGCTGAAGATTACTCTAAGATTACGCCACAATCCAGTAAACTGCAGACTTCAAGGTAAATGTAAGGGCATACCCCTAAAGTCAAAAGCTGGTCTGATATACAAAAAATTAGAATTGCTTTGCTGAATCAGTGGTAATTACAAAGAAAGCAACAGTCTGCAGTAAAGGCCCCAGAAAGGCATCAATTTTTGGCAAACTCTTGACTATTAGCAAACAAAAAGCAGTAACATCAAGAAAAAGTAATTGTCTATACAGAAAGCTGTAATATGAAACATGTATAGCAATGAATAAAAGGCTTTGTGAAACTGTCCATTTCTCGCTTAGATGCATGTGAACAAGTTGAAACAAACTAAAGATATGCCAGGAGTTCTCAACACTGGTGCTAATAGCCTTTGAGAGCTTGGGCTGGACAACACCTCTCAAAATATATTTTCATAACAGATGCTCTTTATTTACTTGAACTTCCCCATTGGCAAAGACACTGACCAATTTCTTCTCTGGTTTCAGATTTTCTGGCTACTCCATCTTATTGTAAACATCAGTGGAAAACATATTTGTTTAGAAGCACTCTCCTGGGATGACCAATGAAAGTTATTTCTCAGAAACCTGAAGCTTGGGCCAAATTTGAGAACTCTTTGGTGTCAAAGTCTTGTGATTTTCATCCTACCTCTTCACATGTAAGATGTTTTGTCCAGAGTAAGTGTTCAGGAAAGGAAATGGGAATCTTGGATTTTGTTTTAAGCCTCACTACTTGATAAAAGAAAGTTTATGGGAGCAGCAGCACAGGGTCAGCCAAGCACCAGGACACTCTGGAGCGGGAAGATGGGAAGGGTTCATGTCAGTGCAAGCTGGGGCTGGGGTTCTTCTGGGGACATGGTCCTGCACTGAACAGGGAGCTCCTGGACAAAGTGGTGCTTAAGTTTGGCAGGCAGGTTTTGCTATAGGTTTTCCTTAAACATTGAAACTTCTGAACTCTTTTCTCTCATTTAAAAGGAAAAAAAAATCAAGTTAATGCTCTGGACAGAAAAAGCTTTTCCTGGAGCTTTCAAATTGCCTGCAGGGGTGTTTGGTACCAGCCCACTATGGGAGCCAAGCGCTGTATTCCCCAAGCCCCTTGGACAACCCCAAACCTAAACAATCTCAAGTGGAAGGGGGGAGCTACCCATCCATGCTTGATTCACGAGTGTACACAGTCTACTTTTCATGCACAGGAGGGTGGATAGGAGGCTGGTGGGAGCTGGAGTGCCCCACACAGTAATGCTGCCCTCAGATGTAAGCATGCTTTATTTCACACCATAAGCCCCAACAGCAGCAGCATCTGCCTGCTTCTTTGATTAGCAAATCAGCAAATCAAGAGCCCAAAGTCTTCCTGCTGAGCTGAAAGCCAGTTGTTAATAGCCAGGCTTTGGGCATTTCCAGATGGCATGACAAGAGCTGGAGAAAGCTGATTACCAAGCAGTTGCAAATAGTGTGTCAGGGAAATTATTTCCATCAACTGGCAAAATGGCAGTTTGCCATCAGGCTCCACAAGTTCTTCAGAGAAAGATAGTACCCATCATTCTAGGCTTGCCATTTCTTACAAAAATTACTCTTGATCACTATCCCTGTGCTCACCCATGTACTCAGAGCAGCCCAGCTGAAGAAGAAAGCTGCTCAGAGGGGTCAGCATGCACAGAGCATCACTTGCATCTCCTATGTGCTCAGCATCTTCCTCATATGCCTCATGACAGTATTTACACCCATCCCCACTTGAGCTATACTGAACGAAAGCCAAACCAACCATTATAACATAGAAACTTCCAGTGTAGCTAGCATTAAAATACAGTTCATGGACTATTGCTCCACAAGATCCTGTGTGCTGACTGAGGCTGGGAAGGACAGGACTCGTTTAACAGCTTCTCACTGTTTTCTTTCAAACTCCATTGCTCAGCATGGGCTTCTAAGCTTTGCTGTCTGCACAGTGCTCTTACTTTCACCTCCCTTCATTTATCCTGCTCACCACTGTTCAGTCTCAGTGCCCCACAAACACTAAATTTAACATGCTCCTGGGAGGGTAGGGCAGAATCACCCCAATTTACAGATAAGACAGCTAAAGAACAAGAATTGCCATGCTGAGAAATCAAAGCCCAGTTTCTTCCACCTAGTTTTAGGTACCCACCTGATGTGATCATAGCTTATTCACACTCCCCCCAGATGAGCACTAATGACAAATGTCTACCTATCTGCCCATCAGTCCTGCGCCATCTTGAGCATGTGCATGTGTTTTGGGACATGGATACAGTCTTTACATCATATTCCTATGATTTAACCAGCATAATTCATGCTGACCATAACAGCATCTCCCCAACTGCTCTGCAACACTACACATCCCCTCCAGACAGCCCCAAACCACCACAATACTCTTTTCATCCACTCAACTCACAAGCTGACAGTGATTAAGCAGCCTCACATGCAACCAATTACCCAACTTCTCAGGCAAGTCCCCAGGACTCCACACTTGTCTCCATAACACATTTTGATCATGATGGATAACCCATCTTCGGCACTGGCAAGTCCCTCCTGGGACAGGTAACTTTCCTAGAGAGGTACAGGCTGTTTGTGCAGCTCAGGCATGTATAAAGCAGAATCTGTGAGAGAAAGAAGGCCCAAAGCAGATAAAACTGGATGAATCTGACCAAAAGTGAACACAGACAGATAGGAAGAAAGAGCTTCTCAACCAAGGAGTAGTCCAGGCAAGACTGACAGATATCCCATTACTCAAGACCATTAAAGGTAGCTTGGACAGTTCAGGAAGGAATAATTGACTTGAGTTTTTGCATGCATCATGCCAAATGACTACTGCTTCAGCTCTACTACACTGCATAATTGGCTTGCTACTATAGCATTTCTGTGCTGTATTTTACAGATATCATTTCAGCTACAGAAGCTGCTCTCTAATACTCATCTTAGTCTTGCTCATTAGGTGGAAAGCATTACCTTACTCACACCTGACTGCCAAATCAGCCAGAGCCCATCCACTGCCTGCTGACATGGCCTGCAGCCATCAGTATTACAAAACACTGCTGCATCCCCCTTCCTAGGCAGAACATCAAGGTACAGAGAGCAAACGCAAGTGATCCTCCACAGAAATCCCACTATATTCTTTGCCACAAAGTTCACTGAGCCTTTTGGTGCAAGTTGCTTTTTATTGAAATAAGAAGGCATCAGAACCACAGGAGGCAAGAGTGAACATGTTAAACCTAGCAGCACATTTATGCCCTTGTTCTCCTGGAATTTGATCAGGAGCATAGCTAAACATGCAGCTGACATTTACTGTCCCACAGGAAGTTTTTGCAAGGGAGACAGCAGTGAGGCTGATGGAAATCAAGTACTTTTCTTATTATGTGGTTGAAACATGGCCAGGACAAAGATGCCAGTGCTGGAGCCAGGAAGCCCCAAGTTCCTGCCACTCAGCATCAGGGTGTATCTGCATGTGCCCTCTGTTCTAGCATCACTGCAGGCTTGAAGGACCAGGCTATTTCTACAGACTTCTTCCTGCCATAAGATCTCAATGAAAATTTTCCAGCAGCCTTGGGGTTTTGCTTTTATTTCATGGGAATGTCCTGGACAGTCAGTTGAAGTGAAGAATCAACTCCCCTGAAACCAGCCAGGACCTCCCTGACCCATGTAAAACTCAGGTGTACATCTCCTTCCATAGCAGCTCTGAAGGAGCATCCAGGAGGAGTCACCACCGACGGAGATGAGAGGCAGTCATTCCTCGCAGCCTGCTCTGTATCACTTGCAAGCAGATTGTTCCAATATGCTGTGTTGGTTTTACAAGACAGAAGCATCCATTGGGACATAAGGTGTAATTATAGAGCAATTTCAATTAAGAGTCAAACTATGGTCCAATAAGGTAAAAAGGTCAGTGCTATATCTAGTAATGCAGCTGGATGGTGGTTTTGCACTTGGCTACAAAACGAAGGGAAATCCTAACTGGGGCCAAATATATCCCTGTCTTCAGTCATGATTTTCTGCCAAGCATCAATCCCAGAGCACATTCTGAAAGGATATTTGCCCAGATTTACAGTTTAAAAAATGCATTATACTATTCTTCATTTTAGCAGGTTCAGGCTGCAACTTCAACTCTTTCCAGTGAGTTTTTTTTTTCCTCCTTCCCAGGCTTTGATTACAAAATAACTAAGCTGAACAGATTCTGTTCATGGTGAGAGTCTTAGCTGTCAAGTATTAGATTATAGCAGAAAAACATCAAAAAAGCTAGCATGCTGTCCTGGTGTGGTTTAAACAAAGATTTCAGGAACAAACTCAGAAAACACTCACCAGTTTATCAACAGTGGGAAATTATCTCAGAGCACCTCCTAGGGGAAGAAGTCTGAGAAAACATCTGGAAGGGATAAAGCACTAACTAGGACAACAAATAGCATGGCATTCAAAAGGGAATCTCAAGACAGCAATTTTTGATCTCTAAAATTCCCTAGAAAAATTCCATACACTCAAGCTCAGCCCAGTGCTTTGGAGAAATTAACATCAAAAAATCAATAGATGGGCCAAAGTGACAAGTATACGGAGACAGAGGCTGAATAGGAGATTAGCTAAAAAAGCCAGAAGGAAAGGGGAGACCAGGAAAACTCAGATGGGGGCTGGGACAGGGGCTGTGGATTAGCCCTGGCAGTGGAATTGCTTATAGGGGGTCTCACAAGTGGTTTAGGACATTTACAAAGCACTACATCTTTCCCAGAATTCAAAGAAATATCAGACAACAGGACATTTTTCCTTCAAATAGGTCTTATGCTGGAAGTGAATGCTTCCAAGAACTGGGAATACCTGGAAATCTCATGTTTGCTTCTGCACAGTTGTAGATATGCAAAGGATTACAGATTTAATGAAATCCTCAGCTTCTCACACAGGGTCTGCAAAAAGGCTGCAGGTATTTGTTCATGAACACTGCTAATCACAAGTGCTGGAGACAGCAGCAAGCTTTCTATCCCAGCCCCCTCCTGCCTCTGCCATCAGCCGGGATACTATCTATCCTCTTAAGTTTTGGGCAGGTTCAAGAAGGGAATCTGGTTTTAAGACTGACAACTGACAGGTCAGGCACTTCTTTGCTCATGTCAGCCAACCACACCATGTCATCCAGTTTTAAGTGGAAATATTTTTGTTAGGTCTTATAACCATATAAGAGGGTGTCCAGGGGAGCAGCATCTGTGTAGGTGACTCCAGAAACAGATGATGCAGCCTGTGGAAGCAAAGACTGGGTCAGAGCAGTGAATTTTACATTAGATTGTAATAGCAGGGCCTTTCCAAATAGGCAGAATTCTGAAATGCTCTGTTCATCTAATGTCTGCTAGAACGAGATTACCTGGAACTAGGTGAAAAGAAACAAGGCACAGAGCTGTGCCAGGGAGATCTGGACAGAGAAAATGGCTCTCAAAAAATGACATGAAAAGCAGAATGTAAGGCTCTGAAGTTATCACCCCTAGTCCATGGTGGAAACTGAATGAACCCTGAAGAATGAAATAAAAGATCCAGCATGTTACTACTTAAACAGTAACAGAAATTGAATAGGCATATAGCCACACTAACTGTCTATGTCTTGGGTGGAAACAAAAGAATTGTATTTCTGCTTTCTGAGCAAAACTGATTCAGTGCTCCTTCTGGCATGGGCAACATTTTCACCCCATTTAACCCTAAAGTATTAAATTGATGAGTTCAAAGCTGCCTCTTGTCCAGTATTAACTTGCTTCCAAGAAAACTTTGACAAAGTAGTGTCTCCATAACAGATTTTAAATGTCTTATTTATCCAGACTTTCCAGAAAGTTGCCAAGGATGTTTTAATCTGAGCAGAAGGTAACTAATTTGAACTTGCTCATGGGAGTTGTCTGAATTGCTATTGACTTCTGAGACAGACTTACACCATGGAAAAAGGAATTCCCTGGGAGAAGAGCTGTCTGATAATGGACACTAACAGTGCCCCCCAAATATACTCGTGTGCAATTGAGACAAATGCAGCAGCAGGCTCATCATTTTGTTAAGGGTTTTAGAAGACATTAAATCCCTGGGCAATCCCATCATAGTAGAAAAAGGCATCTTAAACTCCTGATGAGTTCACTTCTGCAAGCAATATCCTTTATAGGCACCAGCAATACACTGACAGGACACTTTATGATGCAAAGGCAAGTACTGATTGCTTGAGCCTCATGCAAACAGGAAACCTTGTCAGCATCAGCACCAAGACAAAAACCTCCAGCAGCAGTGCAGAAACAATATTGTCCAGCTCTCAGTTGTGATGCTGGAGCCAGAAACACGGGCAGAACATAAAATCTGAGAGTGCCTGATGGCCTGCAGCTGCACAAATCCTGAGAAAGCTGCCTTGTTTCAAAGGTGCTGTGCAAGAGGACTGGCCATTTGAGCTCTGCTTCTGATGATCCCCAAGCCAAAAGGAAGAGAAGGTGATCCTTAGGGATTCTGAGTAAAAATAAAGACAGCAGCTTTACACACCAGCAACTTGAATTAAACAGCTTAGGGAAGTATTGGCTAGCAATTCTCAGCCTTCTGCACCTGACAGTGCAGGAATCCAATTGGTTTGGATATCTTGCCATTTCCAGTTTGATGCGACATGGGAAACAACTTCTTGTCCTGACTGCTATTTGAACCCAGCATTTAAATCTCAAAGGAAGATGCTTCCTTAAAGATGCTAACACAAGGCACATACCAAACAACACCCGGGGCTCTAGCTAATTAACCTTTTATCTCTTAAGCTCTCTGCCCTGTTGCTGGAATCACACCGTGGAAACACCACTCTTGCTCCTGCACCTGGTTTTCCATCCTTCCCTGTGATCCTAGTTAGTGCCTTTGGCTGAGTGTCTCAGTTCCCCTCTCCTCCAGAGACCAGCCCCATGCACTCAGCTTCCCCCCAGCCCAACAGCCAGATGCAGAGCTCAGCCTCAGGGCCACTTTGCTTTTCAGTCTGAAGGGTTGCATCGGCCACTACCAACTACTTGGTTATACTTCAAAACGATTTAACTTGCATACATGTGATCACCTGAGCAGTGCTCATGCTGCTGGCAGAAGCAGACAGCAGTGAGTCTACAGCTTGCCCTGTGGATGCAGCATTGGAGGCAGGACTCAATTTCTCAACAGGAATGCCTCCAAATCACACTGAACACAAGGATCAGCCCAGGAAGCCAAGCTGCTATACACAAACCATAAACTGTCTGTCAACACCCAGAACTGATCCTGCTCAACTCTCTAAATAACCCAGACCCACACTGTTCTGGTGAATCTCCAGAGTTCTGGCAGCATTTCTTGGACTGCCCATCTCCAGCTGGGAATATACTGAGACCTATATTCTGTTTACATGCATATTTCAAAAGCAGAAGCTGGAGATGCAAGCGTCACCCATTTCTAAAGCCTTACCTGCACAGATGTACCCACAGGGTTTGAGGACAAGCAGCATCTCATTGTTCTCTCTGCCCAGGTAACAAATCTGCTGAGCATGTAGGAAGCTTGTGGCTCCAAACCACCTCCTCAAATGCCAGGTGCAGGTGGAGCAGCACAGCACACTGTCTGGTACCTATGAGTAAATGATAAAATGCAGGAAAATCTAGCACCTGCAGCAAGGAATTAGGGAACAATTGCATTTTACATAATTTAAATTGAAGTCCTTATAATTCCTGCCTGAAATGATTTGGAAAAAAATCTATAGCAGCCACGGGTATGTTTTTCTCCTGCTCCTATACAGAAAAGCTGGTTTAATACAGCCCTGAGCACATCAGTTGCATACAGTTAAACAGGCTCAGCTGAGGGCTGCTACAGAATCAGTTCACACAACTAGAGGTGCATGCCATGGATTTGGGCTATATCTCATTTGCACAGGTCTCATCTGGGCTTCAGAGCTCTTTAAATATTATTCATAAAATAAAAGTTTCATGAAAGACAGCGGAGTAGAAGCTCTAAGAGTAGAAAAAGACCGCAATATGTTCACTGCTTCCGGTCTTGTTACAAACTGTGGTAGATGGCAAAGTTTCCAAATTCCCCTAAAATGCTGGAGTGCTGCAGGGATAACATGATGGATTTCAACTCAAGACACTAAAGAACTATCCAAGAAAACAAAGCCTTTGATTTACACTCAAGTAAATCTTCCTCTGGATTTATCTGCCCAGCTCTGAGATAACACGTAGATATTTCTTACGTAGCCTAACATAAACAAATCTTCCATGCGCAGTGAATAGACGGGCAGCAAGGAGAGCAGCTTGGGAGCATGTACTTTCCAGGGAACGGAAAAACACTTTGTCATTCACTCCGGGTTTGGCTTTCAGAAGTGTTGCCAGGGCACTGAGTGCTTGATATGCTCAGTCTGCTACCAAGAGCTTCGTTTTAGCACAGAGCTGCCTGCATCGCTGGGCGCTGCCCAAAAGAGAGGTCTGGGTAATGTCACCTCACCCACTTCTGCTCTCCCCCAGCTGAACACAACAGAGCAGTGTGAGGGCTCTGGGCTGACAAAGCCAACAGGCACTCAGGCCAGTACATAAACCAGTATTACTGATCCCCAGGGGGATACTAGCCCAGGAAGGCAGACTGGCAGTTTCTCAGCAGTAAGTGAAACAAGACTTCACAACTGTGCATCACACATCTTCTGCCATCAGCACATCAGCTGCTGTGTGTTTCACTGAGGCTTCACAGGACAACGCTGAGACATCATGGACTAAGGTGGGACGGGTTCTCATTTGAGCTTCACCAGCCTTACAGATAACACCCCTTTGTTCCCTGATTTTGCAAGCAGTGAGCCTAACCTCAGCAGTAACGAGCTCCCTGCCAGTCCTGGCTGGACCCAGCTCCTCCTGGCTCTCTCAGGCCCTGCCACCAGGCCACTCACCAGGGCTGGCTTTGAGCACAGCCCAGACCCTGCCTTGCCAGCTGCAAACACACAGGTGCTGAGCTGGGTGAGGGAAGAGATCCCAGCCCCACAGTTGTCTGCTTCACAATTCCAGCTGTGTCTGTTAGTTTTTTTTTTCCCCAACAGCAATGTTTTAGGAACAGCTGAGCACTGGGGTTCCCCTTTTCCTGGGACAGAAAACCAAGCAACCCAGCTAGCACACACAGCTGCTCCTTCATTTAGGATGGACAGTGTTTTGCATTTTGAGCCACTCCTCAACAGCATGGTGAGAAAAAACACTTGGATAACAATTACCACAACAAAAGACTCTTGGAAATAAAAGGAGAACACTTTGCATACATCCTAGATGCTACTTCTGCAGCTGGGGTCTTCCGGATTTCTACTCCGGACGTTTTCTTCATGCAAGAAAACTATCTACTTCGATCTGCTTGGAACATCTCAGGCACCACACTTCCTAAAGGCACAGATCTCTTGTTGGAATAGCCAAATAAAGCCTAAGGAGCAATATGGGTTCTTCAAGCAATTTCTTCCCAGCAGTCACCCAGCAGACTCCTACCACCAGTAAGTCCGTGCCAAGTGCTGTGTGCATATTGCTTTGTAAGCAGTTACAGAGATCACAGCTGGCGAGTGACACTAACAGTATTTGGCATTGACACATCCCAATATCTTTTCTCACATGGCTGCGCTGAACTGCCTCACAGAAGCTTGAAGCGATAGTTTATACCCATGTGGAAACTGGCACACAACCACGCTGACCATCCCAGGGCCACGTGGCAAGCTAAAGGAACCAGGTGAAAGCTCATTCCAGTTATTTTACACTACTGCCCTTCACCTACACACTGGGAACAGACTGGGGGAATGGAGTAGAAGAAGCCATAGGACCAGACCATCCCCAGCACACCAGCTCCCACTACCACCACCAACCAACTGCTTAACAGAGAGACCCTGGATCTGGGGAGTTCTCGGACAAGCGCAGCACTAAGAACATGCCTACATTTACACATCCCAGGCAGCCACACTTCCTGTACTACAAACCCCACAAGGGGAAGTTAGCTTTCTTCCTTCATCAATGCCTGGCTCTGCTCCAGAGGCTTTGGTTTTCTGTCCCTGCAGGCACTTCCCTGGGGAAGCTGTTTCCTCACAGTCCATCTTCCTCTTGTGCCCAGCCTGTGGGTGAGCAGGGGTTAGAGGGACCCTTCTCACAGGCTAGCCTGGACCCAGAACCACTGCAGTGCTTACTCATTTACACACTGCACCCCAGAGTTGCACCAGGGCTCCCCAGCAGCTTGCAGATGCAGACAATCAGACTCCCCTCCTCACAGACAGTGTGGTTGACACCTCCACCCCAACCCCTGACATTTAGCCAAAAGGCTCGTAGGGGAAAAGTCGGAATCCTCTCTCATCACGCCCTCCCCTGTACACAAAGTTGCAGGCTGAGCAGTGTGAGAGCAGCAAAATAACCCTGAGAAAAAAATCTAGTGCGTGTGACCCTAACCCTGCAGCACATTATCAACACTTCAGTTTACTTCATGATGAAGTTTTAATAGTTCCTGACCTCCAGCATCAGAGCCCTTCCCCAACACACCCAGCCTGGCAGCCTGCTCCACTGTTCATGCAACGCCCACATGAGCACTCTAACAGTCAGTGACAGGAACACACCAAATTCTTAGAATTGTCAATTGTCTGTAGACACTTCCAATACCCTTAACTTCCACCTAATTACCACATGTAGAGAATTCATTGGGAAATACAGCCATGACCACCATCCTTTCAGTGGAAATGCACTTCGAACAAGCCTGTAAGGTTCATCTCTCAGCCGGAAAGCTAGTGTCACTGCAGGAGTCAGCACTACAGCCAGATTGACTAGCTGCAGCAACCGGTGTCACCCCACAGGGTACAAATCACCCCATCTGAGGACAGAAGCAGGCCCCGGGCCAGAGTAGACAGGGGATGTGTAGGAATGACCACATTCCCCCAGGCCTGCCCCAGAGGCTTAGAAAAGGGTAAAGAATGGGTCGAGGCAAAAAAAAGAAAGCTCAGGCAGCACAGGGAGATGTGTCCTGGCTGCCTGCTGGGCTGGCATTGCCAGCAGATACGGCAGGCCCACTCATTGCTGCAAGCAGAGCCCAGGACAAAGCAGCAGGATGGTGGGCTGGAGCTGTGCAGCAGAAGGACAGCCTGTAAGACATATTACAGATCCTCTGTATGGAAAGGCTGAATTATGCACTGCTCCCAGGATCCAGGTGACAAAGCTAAAACCTGCCCCTCTGGCAGCAGTGAGACTTTGACAAGGAGCAGCACAGGGCTTCAGGGGAGATACTGCTGTGGGATGGGTCAGATATGGAATAAGCTCCTTAACTGATAGAACCACTAGTGAGAAAGCAAATGAGCAGAACAGCATTTCTACAAACCTACTTCACTAAATTTAGGGGATCACTACACAATACAGCTGATGAATAAATAGCAAGCAATATGTTTTGTCAAATGAAACATTTACATCTTTTAAAGATGTTCCTGAAGTACAGATTTGCTTCCAAACTGCCACAGGGAAGATAGGGCTCATTTCCATAACCTTCCTTACATACCTACCCTCCACCCTAACAGCTGTACAGCTTCAGTTCTGCCTAATACCTCTCCAGATTTATTGGATGCCCTGCTACAAGCCTGATTGTTCCCTGTTGCAGTGTTTGGCCATGGGTGAAGAATGTGGGAGGGATCTATAATATTTTTATGACTATTGTATGACCTTCTGTTAGCTCGATAGGATGAGTGTCAGGGCTCTCCCCTGGGAGCAGGGCACACATCACTTGATGTAGATGCTCATGCAGAGACAGAGAGGTCAAAGCAACAGTGGGGCCTGAACACCAGTAGAAGTTTTAATTATGAATTATGAATGTGACTACTATACATTGCTATTTTGGGAGCTGATAATTTAACAGGCAAGTAAGAAACAGGAGGATCTCCTCAAAAGATAGGGCACTTCCACCTCCTGCCTGTTAAGGGTTGCGAAGTCCTGGATCAGAACCAGTGATTTGTGGTGCCTGCTTTATCAAGGTCACAGAGCACCAAACAAAATCTTGTCTCCATTTCTGTCTCTCCTCATGCCAATGGAGAAGCTAATCCCACCCAGATCCATCTCACCAGCATAGATTAGGTCACTTAAAAGATATAATTTTCCCTCACTTCACTTTACATTTTGGAAGCTAACGTTGGGTGGCTTCTGACTAGAACAGGATAGCACAGCATTCTTGTGTAGTGTTACCTTGTTAAAGCTGAGAGTTTTTCAAGGTGCCATGAATCTGAAGTAAGTTTAACTTTTAACAATTTATTCCATCATATTAAGAGCTCGAATTCATTAAAATAATTTCACCTTCTCCCTAAGACCTCCCTTTTCTGCCAGGCTTTCTGAATAGTTTAACGTTTTATTTGAATTTTACACTAGAGTTTAAAATCAAGCTTTTAAAATCAAGTTTTATTATAGGCTACAATAGATTCACAATCCTATCACAACTAATTTCATAACTGGTAACTGAAAATGCTGCCACACCAACCCATGAAGGCGTTAAAACCACCAAAACAGTGGCAGTAAGCAAAATTTGTATATGCTGACACTACTTAGATGCAGCCTTTGCAGGCCATGAAAGCAGTACCGTAATCCCCAGCTCCTCCAGGGGCTCAGGATACTCCAGTGCGAAGGGAAAAGCCCATCACAGGAGAGCAGAGCCACTGTGGGGTGCGGGGGTTTCATCTGCAGCTGGGGGATCAGCTCCTCTCCTCACCATAGCACCCCAGTGGCCCAGCCCAGGCACCCCTGTAAGCACCGCAGGCGAGCTGGCAGCCCCATGGAAAGGCTGCCTGAACCTCAAAACACTGCTCATGTTCCCCTCTTTTTCCCAGCAAAGCACAAAACAGGCCAGGGAGCCCTGCATCGCCAAGTTTGGGGGAAAAACGCTTTTTGTTCTCTTCATAATTAAAGCTCTCCTCATCAGAGGGCACAGGGGCAATTCACCTCCTCAGCGTGGGGGTTGATAGCACCCAGCTAATGGGAACAGGCTGCTGGCTAACGGGTGGTCTGTGAGCATTGGCTGTTTGCTTAGGGAGAAATTCCAGCCAGGGCAGGTAAGCAGCACGCTGACCTTGCTGCTCAGAGAGCTAAACTCACAAACTGCACAGATCAGCAGCTACACGAGGCCTGCTGGGGACAAGGCTGCTGACAATTCAGCACAGCCTGCACCCGCAGCACAGGAGGGCAGCTCCAGGCCCCAAGGGCCCCAGCACAGCCCTCACTGCCATGGGACGGCCTGGGACACAGGGAAGTTGACATCAGGACTATGAAAACCCCATTTGCTCTGTTGTAATAGCTGAAGGAATGAGATGCACTGAACTTGGCATTCCTACCAAACATGTTAAAGAAAGGAAAAGTCTTTCAGTGGGGACAAAAGATATTTGTGGGCAAAGACAGACTCCAGCAGGCCTTTCAGGAGAAACGTTACTGAAGCTGCAGCCAGGTGCATGCCACTGGAGATGCTAACAGGAACAGATGCACTTCTCTGCCCCCATATGCATAGGAACAAGGCGTTTTATGAACTTGTTTTCATTCCACTCGAACAGCAGAACCAAGTCTTGAAGTCTTGGACTCTAGCAAAACAGGACGAGCAGCCTGCCCAGCTAGCCAGCAGCTGTGATGTAAGGCTAGTACCAGCACCAAAGCTCATCATTTTGCATTGCCTTGAGGATTAACTGATATCAGCTGAAAATTTCTTGTTTTCTGCCCTGTCTTTGCACCACACCTCACTCCCCACAGTAGAGACATAAAGCAGGAGCAACTCAGCTGAAGCCCATAAACCTGAAGCCTCAATTTACTTTTAACCAAGGCTTAAACCTGACTGGCACACACAGAAACACCCAAATGTCTCTCACAAAGCAGCTTGCTAGCTCATGGGAAAGATGACCAAGAAGGACTGCATGCCCAGAGATGCTGCAGCAGCAAGGTTGACTTCACTACAGAGGAGAACACCAATGGGCACCAGATCCCACTAGGATCCCATTGCAGCCTGCCCAAGTCCCAGGCCCCCAGCTGAGCCAGGCACAGTGTGGGCTCCTGCCTGCTCTGCCAGGTGCTCTTAATGCTAGGGTAGCACTCTTCTCTGGACTGGACACTCACCTTCAGAGCCAGCCATCTCCAGGTCCTACTCGCAAGGTGCTCTTTAGGTGTAGGGGAAAAAAAGAGACTCCTGAGGTGGGCAGTTTGATGGGAACTTCCAGCAGCAAAAAGGAGGCAATGCAGCCATTGTGGGTGTGCTCCCATACCTCCAAACCCAGGCATCACGTGACAGCAGCAATAAGAAGGCAGGACTTGTCCCCTCACCTCTCAAAGCCTACTTCCCAAAGAGCAGTTATGTGCAGTTTAGATGTACTGCCTCTACACAAACAAATCCCAGACATCTCCCAGCAAACCTCACCTACCTCCTGCCATTGATATTTAAGCATCCTGCCATGCTCCCATAGGCCACCACAACCAGTCAAGCCCACCCTGCACCTGGCTATCCCAGGTGGAGCCTATCTTGGCTTCTAAAATTCCAGTCACCATTCCCCCAGGTACAGTCTGGGAGGCATGAAAAAGTCTGGGGAAGAAACAAATGCATGTTAGCTAGTATATGAGTGATGGTATCTATTTGTGGCCCTAGATCACAGCTTTGAGTATTGGGATAATCCCAAAACAACAAAACTTCTGGAGGGCATGACAGCAAGCTGTGCTTGGGCAAGCTGAGGCGGTGCACAGTACAAAATAAAATTTATGATCAGATATAAACACATTGTGCTCAGGCACGTGGTCTGTTTGCATAACCATGTGCCTGAAACATTGCCTTTTTCTTAACTGGAACAATCTGTCGGAAGATTTGTACCACAAAGAAAGTTATTACTTTGTCCTTTGAATCAATAAGAATGCTTCTCCTTTCTGAACAGTTGCCATCCAAAAAGAAGGCAATGCGCACTGGTTTGTAACATTCCCCATGCAATCAGCAGCAGAGAGGAGGCAGTCCAAGCAAAGAGCTTGTTAACAATCCGCAGGCTGAAAGTCATTCATCTTTTTTTTTTTTTTTTTAAAGACTGCAGATGATTAGAAAAGCATGAGGTGGAGTTGGAGAAAGATGTAAGAAAACGTCATACGTCTTTTTTCTGTTTTTCGCTCCAATTTTGGCTCTAAGATATGCTATGAGCTGCAGCACAAGCCCAACTGGACCACATTCACGGGAGAAGATCTGCTGCTGCTGCCTGTCCATCTGCCACCAGATCTTAGCTGCAAATTTCTGCAAAATGAGTATTATATTCAACACATACTGTGACCATTTTTACCCAAGCATTTCCTGTGAGGAAGACAAAGGAGAAAATGAGGCAAGTTACTTCCCACTTGGCACCAAAACCTGGTCAGAAGCCATTCCTCAAAATCAACCCTGCTGCCCAGGGGCAGTCCAGACCTTTGCCATTCTGCCATCAATGGGCAGCACAGTGCCAGCAAGGGGGGAGGACAACCAGCAGTCGCATCGTGCTCATGGCAGGCTAGTGAGCAACAACCCCATCTGATGTTTCATTTTTTATAAGTGTTCCCAATCAAAAGCAAACACTGCCGCACAGCGTGTTTCTAGTAAACGAAAGAAGACAAATGCATACCAGACATGGGGGTGTGGGAGGAAAAGGAATGCAAAGTCCGCTCCCGACTGTCATCGCATCTCTCGCTCAGGCGGCTTTCCCTTCTCGGGGGGTTTGTACTGAGGGAGCGGCAGCAAATCTCCTGGGGACTCACACAAGGAGAGCATCACAGAGAGCCCGGCATTGAGAAACCTCAGGTCTGGCGCTGGGCAGGCCTATGTGGTAGCCAAAACCAAGAAAATTGGTGTAAAGCTGTGCCTGCTTAAACAGAAGACACATGTAGGACTGTATCAGGTAAAGGTACTTGTGTCATCTCAGAGCTCCTCAGTACCCTGCAATACTCAGTACCCCCACCTGGGGATACTGTGACAAACCTCTTTTAAACCTGTACACTCGAACCCCTTTGAGACAACACAGTAAAAGAGGTGATGGGTCCTGCTGTGCTTGTTTGCTTTGCAGCCTTTTGAAGGCAGTGCCAGGTAAGCTGAAGACCAAGAATAAATCCTACCAAACAGGAACGTTTACATAAACAACCTCAGCTACACAGCTTGCAAGTTCTCATCCATTTCTTCATCTCTGTAGCCAAAAAACATGTGTTTTGTGTTGCCTCACGTAAATCTCTCTGGTTATTTATCTGCGCAAACCCTTCTATAAATTGCTCACTGGGCCCCTAAATGCAGCAAGCAGGCTGTTTGATGTGTGTCTCAAACACCAGGTGAGTCAATCGCTGCTACGTACACCTTTTTTGCTCCCACGCAGGGAGAAGTTACTGGTCCCCTTTGCCAGAAAAGAGGGCAAAAAGTCAAATGGTTTTGATGGATGGATAAACGTCTGTGGGCTGAACCTCCTGCGCAGAGCTTGTTTACACTGAGACTTACTAGTACTCCCTCCTCCTGCTGGCTGATAAAACACTCCTTCTCCATTTATCTTTATGAAATACACTCCAGACCTAGAGACTGCACATGAATATTTGATGTCTTTGTGAGCTCCCTTTCTACTACTGCATTTCCCCCTGGTGCAATTCCTCTCTGTACAGGAACGAGCAGGGCATCAGCCCTGTTCTGTGGTGCTGAGGCTGGGTATCGGCCCTGTTACAGACCCACTCTGCAGAGGTGGATTTCACACATCAGCATTGCAGCACAGCCTTTAGGATTTACCCTGCGTCCTGTGAGCGAACCATGTTCATTTAGGTTACAGTTTAGCTGACTAACTTGCCTGACTGGAGGTACCTTCAGGATGTGCCGACTCACTGGCAGGCATCCCAAATTCATTCACTGCCCTCGGCTGAGCTGCTCAGGCATTGCTCCGCGCCCCAGCTTCCCTGTGTAGAACAGAGATGTGTCAGTGCAATAGCAAAACCAGGAGCATTTCTTCATGTCGGCACAGTGCTCCTGCTGGCAATGCCATCGGGTGTCACATGCAGCACACCGTGCGTGTCACGCTCCCCCAGGGCAAGCAATCCCCTGCGATCGCCCTCTCACCCCGCAGGGCTCCTACGGGCGTTGCTGCCTCCCCGGGCACATCTTAGAGATGTTTCTGCAGGGGGAGCCAGAGGGATGGAGGAGTTGGAAAAAGGGAGATGGAGCCTGTGGCAGCTTGGCAGTGATCTCCTGGAGGTGGGATCCAGCCATCCTGCATGGCTTGTGGCACTGCCTCGGTGTGGCACCAGGCCCTGAGGCACCACAGGCGGGTCATCTCGTCACACCAGCAGGGGTGATGCCGAAGGGAAGCAAGCCAGAAACCTTCTCTGATTCCCAGCAGGGACAAATATTTGAAGGTACAGAACCCAAAACCCCAGAGGCAGAGGCAGTGGTGCCCTCAGGCCCCCTGACAGAAGCTCGGCTTGCCGCAGAGCTCTCGCAGCGTTGCAGTGTCACAGGGCAAGGTGCCTGCCGATGGCACAGATGCTGCACGGTGGCCTTGGTCACAGAACGGCTGTGGTGGCCGTGCCACTGCTGAATTTCTAAAGTGAAGTGTGGGGTGGGAGAGATGAAGGTGGGGACTAACATTGCTATGAAACCCTGACATAAAACTCTCCAGCTCAACCCATACATCACTGGGAGCAGCCCGTAAATGTGAATCCTGGCTGGCAGCCAGTGTGCAAATGGCAAGCCTCTGTGCAAAGAAAGTGGCTTAATGTGCAGTGGGGACCACTGCTATCAAGCCTCCCAGAACAGGCTGTGCCGGTGCATAGGCTTTGCACTGTTGGTTACAGGTTATTAATCCCCTGTAAGGTCATAAGTTCTTGGTCCTCTTCCGACTGCATAAACTCATTCCTAAAAGCCTCACAGAAAAACCCCCAAATGGCTCACAGCTTCACAGAGGGCATCATCTCCCCACTGGAAAGGAGGCAGAATGACAGGAGACCCCTCTACTGATAAAGGTCAGGTTCATGTGAGGTTGCTTCATAGGAGCACTAGCCAAAAAATTCCTAAATGGAGGGAAGGAACTGTTAGAGGAGAGTTGGCGCAAAGCCACCTGAGGATGCCTGTCCTGCTCATGCCATGCCCCTTCCTGGGCACTTGAGTGAAAGAAGCACTAGTGCACCCCTGAATAGCGAGTGGAGAATTCACCCAGACCAGGGGACTCCTCAGGCAGGGGACAAGGACCCTCAGGAAGGCTAATTAAGCCAAATCCCATGACATAGGTTGGGCAATAGCTAAGGGAATGATGGAAGGCTTAAATTGTTAATGTATTAATCTGCCTCTCCCAAATGGATTCTGTTCCTCCATTACCACCCCGCCCACAAATTTGCATTTATTTTAAACCCTGGGGCTTGTTCTTGGCAAGAAAGGAAACCTTGCTGTCAAGGGCACTCAAAGTCATTTTGTTTCGGGGTGAGACCACCAGAGTGACCGAGCCCAGTGTGCTCCACCACTGGCACTGGCAGCAGGTCCCCTGCGAGGGGAGGTGCCAGGGACCACAGAAGGGTGGGCAGGGAGCCCCGCTCTGCAGAGCCAGTGGCTGCTGACACCTCCCAGGGCTGCAGTTTCTTCAAGCCTGGGCTAGCGGCTCTCAGTGATCCCGAAAGACTGCTTGCCTTCCTTTGGTCTATGTATTTAAGTCCTTTTCTAGCTTTCGTATTTGTAAACAAACACCTGAAATTCAACACATCGATGTCAAAAAACAAACCAAAACAATAAGAATACAGCAAAGAATAAGGTACCCAGACAGTTTGCATAGTCTCGGGGTTTTTAAGCCAGCTTGGTGATTTCTGGAGCTGTCGGCAGCAGGAGTGCAGGGGGCATCCCTGGCAGCAGTGGGGAGGGAGCACGACACCCCAGCGGGGTCTGCTCAGATTCAGGGGCTGCCCCGCTGGTGTGCCCTTGTTCTGTCCATCCCTCTTGAAAAGGAAGTGCAGGCACACCACTGAGTCATCAGCTGTGAAATCCCTAAAGCCCTACTTCCTTCAGATGGGTGCCATGGTGCGGGCAGAGGGGAGGAGAGGGGATCACCCGCATG
This sequence comes from Cygnus olor, assembly GCF_009769625.2. Lineage (NCBI taxonomy): Eukaryota > Metazoa > Chordata > Aves > Anseriformes > Anatidae > Cygnus > Cygnus olor. The sequence continues at coordinate 19,973,649 of NC_049175.1, forward strand.
CGGGGCTGGTGCTGAGTCCGCACGGGCAGAAGGTAGGGCGAGGGCAGGGGCTGCAGTGACTGGCCCTGCAGGTGGACTCATTGCCCTGTGAGCCCACAGCCCTGCAGGAACCAGAAGTACATGCTGCCCACGGGGGCTGGGCTGATCTCTCTATGTAGCAAGGGTCTGGAGCAGGCCAGCACTGGCCCATCTCAGCCTTCGTGCCGAGGGCTGCCCCTCTCCAGAGGCTCTGTGTCCTGAAGAGGCAAGCCACGGACCCTGATGCCGTCTACTAAAGCCAAAACAAAGAGGCCAGAGTGTACATGCACAGCCCTCCTCCTCTGCCCCCACTCCATGTGTCAGGACACTCGTGGGACCCCACTGCAAATGGCTGTGGTGCTGCTGAACGGCTGGGTGACTGCAGTACAGAAATAATGAGGTTCCCAAAAAGACAAATACACATCTCTCCTGCCATGGCCAGCCTGGCTTTATAGGACCCTTAGGACCAGGTCTGACCTCCTCGTTCCTGTGGTTGCACATTTGCCCTGACACAACACCACTCACAGGCTGGTAAGCAGCAACCACGGCAGGGGGGTCAGCAGCAGGAGGCAGCGGATGATCAGCAGCAGGAGGCACCCCTGGGAGCCCCACGATCCTCCAGGAACCTGCTGCTCTTTTGCCAAAAGCAAGCACCGCCATCCTCACAAACGGTTAACCTGCCGGGAGCCGCACAGCACTAATGACTTCACATGCATGTAATCAGCTTGGGCTTCCAGAGCTGCTGCCTCCAAGCAGGAAAGGCTACGCGTGCACCCCGGGTGCAAATGCTCCCAAAGCCGCACCCCCCCCTTACCAATCATTAATCATCCCCAGGCCAGCAACCCCAGCAAGCGAGGAGGAAAAGGCCAAGTGTCCGCAGCCCTGGAAGCAGTGCTGACCGGTTCCCAGCGGTGGTAGCTTGCTCTCCCCCGGGAGGCCCCGTGGAGGTGGCTGGTCCTTCGCAAAGGTCACCCTGCCCCGTGCACGGGAGGCTCTGCCTGCAGCTGGGTGCTGCACACGGCAGGAAGTCTGAGGAGGGAGCTTCTGCCTGGCCGGCATCGCCGCTTTCATCTCCCCACCATGCGGCACGAGGCATTTTGGAGTGCCCTGGAGTACGCCTGCCGATTGCTGGGCATCTCCACCGCAGCAGGTAGGAGCAAGCTCTCTTTTTCTTTGCCGCCTTTTAAGGCACCGAGTAAGTGTCACAACAAGCTAAAGCGCAAATTGGAAAGGAAACTAAATGATATGCTTGTAAAAGAGGCAGGGGGACAAGCATGATGTGAGTGGGACTGAAAAGCAAAATACTCAGGGCTGCACAAACCGGGCAGGCTGCTCTGTGGGAGTCAAAAATGCAGGGGGAGCTCCTTGTGCTGGGATTTCTTCTGTGCCCCGGGGCCAGGCAGGACGGAGAGGTCCCAGCCTTGGTGGCACAGCCCCTGCTCTCTCTTGCCAGGCTCAGGAAGCAGCTGGGGTCACAGCAGTGGTGCCAACATCACCAGCTCACCCACCCAGCTGGATGAGGTGAACGGGCAGGGCAGGGGCTACAGCCACCCGGTGTGCTCAGGGGCTCACTGGCACCGCTGCTGACTCGCTGTCACAGGGCAGGGCAGGCAGCACTCTCTGCCTCAGTTTCCCGATCAGCAAAGCAGGGATCAAAGGGTTTGGTTTGCCGCGAGGCTGGAGGTGTGAGCCAGAGGTTCCTGATGAGAGGTGTCTGGGGTGCCTGTGTCAGACCCTGGGAATTTCAGATTTCAGACAGCGCAGGGTAGGTCACAGCAGGCCCTCCTACCATGGCATTTCCTTTATCAACTGCAGACACTTTGCTCAAGTCAGGGGCCAAGTAGAAAGTACAAAGGTCTGCTGAAGAGAGCACAGGTCCCCAAGGACAGCCAAAGCCCAGCTGGAACGCTGGAGGCTGTGCTCTGCAGTGTACTTTGGAGGACTGATAACAGGCTGAGGTTTGAGTCCCGGAGTTTGTACAAACGCCCAGCAGATAAGTGCACATCACGATGAGGCTGCAACAGATAGGAGCCGGGACACAACTTTAACCAGCAAATGCAAATCTCTCCATCCCCATCCCCCTCTGGCCCACATGAGCCCCATGCTGGTCATATTCGCTCTTAAAGCTCCTGAGAGAAAACATGAGCTTGCTGCCATGGGAAAACTAAAGCTAGAACATAAAAATTGAAAGTAGCTTACAATTTGGAGGTATCTTAATGGAATATAATCTCTCTCATCTGCTTGATCTCTTTTCCTCACTGTGCATCACCTACATCTCTTTCTGTAGTTCTTGTTGAAATGAGCAGTGCAGTCCCCTCTCAGCTGAACATCCCAGAGCACAGACATCACACACCACAGAGTACAGCTGGTCTCTGTACTTTTCCATATCTCCACTCTGATGCATTCCCAGTACCACCTGGTTTTCCCAAAAGGCCAGCAAAGGAATGGGAGGTGCCTGTGTTTTGTTTCTCTGTCTGTCTCAAGGGGGTAAGAAAACAGCTTGATGCAGTGTTTAGTGCCTGATGAGGTGCATGAGGTTTTTGCATGAAATGGAAACCATGCAGAAAAGAATCCCACAGGCTTTGCCGGAATAAAAATATTAAAGGGAGAGGAGAGTGCATCAGCATCACTAATTGATCCTGAGAAGGCCTGGCCAACTCCATAAGCTGCTTGCAAACACAGAAGGTTGCCCACAAAATGTAACCCCCACCTTCCCACAGGATCCTGGAGTGCAATGTGGCTTGTTGTGTGGGACACATCAGACAGTCCTGCTGTCCATGGCTAGTTAGCGAGGAATAATCAAACAGCCCCACAAATCCCTGCCATGTTTGGGGCATATCTGTAATTCAGAGATTTTAGGCCTTGTGATTTCTACGTCTAGGGAGAGAGTCCTTACTTATTTCTTAATTCTCAGCCTTTCAACCATTTAATTCCTAATCATGTGCCTTCAGCCGCATGGTTTGGAGAAGATCCAAATCAAGGCAGCAACGAGCCCAAACAAGCACCTTGGAAACAACCCTTTGCTTTTGCAGATACTTCACCCAAAGAGCTTTGAGGATAAAGCATAAGCTGTGCAAAATCAGGAAACCTCCCCAGGCAGAGCAGGGACTCTAGCACAACAGCCAAGCTGTTGAATTCTGCGTTTGTCTGTAGGGAAGGAATGAATGGATGAATTCTGCATTTGTAGGGGAGAGTATAAAGAAGGCTCCTCAATCACAGGGTAGTGAAGGACAATTCTTTGCATATAGGATTGCACAGCTTGGTCCCTTCACAGCTCTCCGATGAGGCTGATTTCCCCCACCTCTGCTCGGGGCTGGAGAGGCAGCCACTGCGGAGGAGGGCGGCACATGGGTCCCATGTGTTCCCCGGGCAGATCGGGGACCAGCAGCTGCAGGTGACACAGCAGGAACCAACAGGATGACAGCATCCTGGTGGGGCTTTGCTTGGCTGGGCCAGAAGCACTGTGTGCTCAGGCACAGACCCTTGGCATTGACCAACCCCGTGGGTGTGAGGGACCCAGCATCACTGGCACCTGCCTACCCACTTGTGAGCCTGGCCTTCTTCTCCGTGTGGGGCAAAGCCACAGTTTGGACAGCCAAAGCCAACCGGCTCCTCAGGCCATGGCAAGTGTGCACTGAGCAGGATCAGTGGTGAACCAGTTTTCTGCAGCTGATGCGAGGCACTTCATTCCTGTGCCATTTTGGAAATACTCCTGAAGGATCTTGAAGGAAAGCTTCCATCCCATAAAGCTATTGGCCCCTAATGGCCAGCCCAGGGAAGATTTTAGCCTCGCTAATACTCTTAATCACCCTTAAAATGACTCCCCAGTGTGCTGTGCTGGCTGGGGCACTGGGGGGATGTTCATTCCTCGTTTTTAATCTGCCTGCTCCTGTTATAGCTTTTTCTGTTTGCCTAGCAAAGGATTTTAATGCCATGGCTACGGCCCTTCGTGAATGCAGCTGGCACGTTTCCCCCGACCTGCTGCTGCCCTACAGCCACGTGTGGGGTACAGCAGGAGAAGTGGGGTGCAGGAGTGGTGGGCATGGTGGGGACCTGGGCAGAGATTTCCCCAGCCTAGGAGAAGCAATGGCAATGAGGGGCAGGGATGGATGGGGTGGTGGGAGAGAAGTCCCATGGCAGCTGTGCTTGAACAGGGGGGTGGGAGGGACGCAGGACACCGTTGCTCACCTCTTGTAGCTGCCAAAAGCTGGTATCCTCAGAGCACCTCTCCCCAGCCCACGCAGCCGCAAGGCTGCCCTGGCAGGGGTGCCGCTGGGCTGGGTTCCTGGGCTGCACGTTGAGGCCAGCACTCGGCTCTGACCCTGGGGTTCGTGTGTCAGCGTGAGTCACCGGCGCTGCAGAGCAGGAGCAGCCATGCTGGCAGCCGCAGAAATCGGGGCATGGATGCTGGCAGCTGGCGGGGCACTGGAGTCAGGAACTGAGCCTGCACTCAGCATCTTTCCTGCCTTCTCTTCTAGTGCTGATCGGCGTGGGGGTAGAAACTCTGCAACGAGGGCAGTTCAAAAGCCTGGCTTTCTATCTGCTGTGAGTATTTTTGCCCTTCTAGTCAGAGCTGGTAGGGGTGACCCCTCCACATATGCAGCAACAAACTATCCTGGAACAACATCCAAGTCTTTGGGGAATCGAGATCTCCTTTGTTAGGTTTCAGAAGAGTAAGCTGATCCTGTTAGAGTGACCTTCTCCCCATGCTCATGCAGACTCAAGCAGGCCAGAGGTGATACTGGCTGCCAGCTGACCCCTCCTGGGTAGAAGGTCTGGGTCTTTCCTCCACAAACCCAGGCAAAGTGTTCAGACCTCAGCACACAGTCTATGTTGTGAACTGGGTAGTAAATCCCAGCCCCCTGTGCCCCTTCTGCCATCTGCAGAGCGTGCTCCAGCCCAGCCCTGCCCCCCTGACAGCTCCACCTTTCAGTTTTTCAGGGATTGCAGTCACTGTCTGTGAAGGCTTCTTCTTTATCAGTTTGTTCCTGGAGATGTGTTTCACGTGAGTAGCCTCTGGGCAGTCTTCTCCAGCCTTGGTGGGCCCTCCCTAGGGCAACCCGTCCTTTGCAGGCAGCACCAGACCTAGCCAAGCTGCAAGTACCACACCAAAGGTCCTGCCCCTACTGCCATGGCCAGCACACTCAGACAGGGGGGAGGTGAGTGGGGACATGTCTGCAGCCAATTAAACTTTTATTTTAACCCAAGCTTGTGCCATAATTTGCTGAGCATTAGCACAACAAACCCTGGTCTGCAGCATCTCCTTAACACGCAGTGTGAACTCCTGCAAGGCACCGGGGTTGAAGAAAGAGCCAGATCCCTAGAGCTCCCTCCCAGAGACAGCACAGAAATTTAAATTAAAATCTAGAAAATACTTATGCACTTCTCAGAGGCTGGGCCCTTCTGCTGTCTTGTAGCATAAACTCAAAAGCCCTGATAGCTAGGAGACAACACCTTACTGCAGCTAGTAGGCACAAGTGTGCCAAGGAGAGGTCGCCTGAGATGCTGACCTCTGGCAGATGAAGCCCCTGGCCTCTGCCCACTACAAGGAGGGCTCAGACTTTATTTACCTTCCCTCACCAACACACCGGTTTCCTGGTGAACTAGAGTAAGGGTCTGAACCTTTAGGTGGGTCATGGTTAGGTCCAAATCTTCTTGTCATGCACCTGGTGCCCTATCCCACAAGGACTTCTGTTTCTCTCCCCAGATATGAGCCCGACTCCCCGGCACACGCCTGCTGGAAGCACGCTAGGCGCCCGGGGAGCTTCCAGAAATTCCTGGGGTACACACTGCTCTCGGTGGCTTGCTTCCTGCATCCCGTCCTTGTCTGGCACGTCACCATACCTGGTGAGGAGCCTGTGCTGGGGTGGGGAGGAGTGCAGATGGGGGAGGAACATGGTCTGTTGGGGACAGTGGACCAGAGATGGTGGGGATGTGTGGGATGCTGAGCTAGCAGGACTAAACACTGCTTGGCTTGCACTTGGCCTTGGGCCAGCCCTCAGCCACCGTGCCCTTCTCCCCAGGCTCCATGCTGGTGCTCACCGCCCTGGCCTACTTCCTGCTGAGCAAGAGGAGAAAGAGCCCAGAGCACAAAGAGGCGCACCCCCAGGCGGGCCAATATGTGGATCCTACAGGCACCACAGCAGCCTCGACCATCGCTGGTGACACTGAGCAGACATACACGTTTCACGGAGCCCAGAGGGAGCAGCACCGCTCGCTGCTGGGACACATGAAGAGCATCCTGAAGGGCAGCAAGGACAGGAGCCTGCCACCAGCAGCCCCTGCCCAACCAGAGGCCCCGCCAGCTCCTCGCAAGCAAGTGCACTTCCAGGAGAAGGTGGTGCAGATCATCCCCTCTGTCAGTGAGAGCCTGGATGAGATGGAGAGCGAGGCTGAGGAGACCACGTCAGACACAGCACCTATCCTCACCCCTCCTGATGCCCCTGTCGTCCTCACTCCCCTCAGCTCCACAGGCCTGTTTTGAGGGCTCACCAGCAGCAAGGACAGGGCAGACACACTTCTCCTGGTGCTGGTGTCGCTCCTTGGGCAGCTGAAGGACCTTGTGCCATGGGCAGCGCTGCCATGCAGGCCAGATCACCACATGCACCCCCATGGGCCAACCCTGCAGCCACTGAGGAGGACAAGGGGTGAGGGAGTGCAGCACCCACACTCCAGCGTGGAGGGGTGGTCCTCCCTGCTCCCCTGCCTTCCCTGCCATGGCTGTGCCACCCCTCCTACAAGGGGCTGCAGGACAAAGTAGTCCTGCATCTGGTGATGGGCCCATGGTGGTCCCCAGCCCCTGTGACACCATGCCAGGGGACAGGCCATGGGCTTGCAGGGAACGGTAAGGTTTCTCCACCCAGGGAATCTCCCTCCGTGGACTTATGCACAGCTCACCTCTGTGTTACAGCACTACACACCACAGCACAGCAGCAGCTCCTGCCTAACACCGCAGCCCCAGCATCTGCCTGTCTCAAGGCAGCAAGAGGTAGCACCATCCTCCCAGAGCAGCTTCTGCGAAGGGCAGTTGTCTTCTGCCTGTCCTCACTGTGCTTGGAGAAGCTCAGGGAAACTTGGAGGCACACCTGGGGCTAGCACCTGCTAAGTGTCCTCTCCTGAGACACGCTCTGGGCCCACCAGGGAAATCACCTCTGGCCCTGGGGACACCTGCATGGGGCTTCCTGGTGTCCTCTGCCCAGACAGCACTTGTGAGTTTGAAGAGCTTCGGTATGCTGTAGCAGCTCAAGTTACAAGGTTCAGCACTGTGTAGTTGGCACAGCAGACTGTGTGCAATTCCCTGTGCATGTTAATTATGGGCCCCAGAGAGCAAAGGTAATAATAAAGTGACAATGCTGCTGCACCGGTCCCCTCTATGCCAGCTCTTCCCTGAACTCTTCACCTCTGCCTTAATCCTCCCATATTTTCTGCCCTTTGAGCACCATTTACCTATCATCAGGCATTTCTCTCCTGCTCAACCCATCAGGCAGGACCTGTCACCTCTCCAGGGTGCTCCCATTGCAGCATGGGGGCAGCCAAACCAGGGCTCCTGTCTCTTCTCCTTGCCCCCTGTAGGAAGGGACCCACAATTTAATCTGTGCCTACAGATACACTCACCAAGACCATCTCATCAGCATCAGGCAATTCTCTTGGCTGCACATGGAGAGGAGCTCAGGCAACTGGGATTGCTTGGACATGGGATGTGAGGCCACGTTGTCACTTCTGCTGGGACAAAAAACTGTGACTGCTCCGAGCCCAGATACAGAGCGCTGGGGTGAGGGGTGTTTAGGAGAGAAGATCTCTGAGACTTGCTTAGACTGATTGTAAGGCAGAAGCCAGTGGGGCTGGATGTTTTTCTTGGAAATACATTACCTTTTAAATGTTCAGCTCTCTGAGTCACAATCAACATATCCACTTAGGAAAGCACTGTATTTTGAAGGGAAGTGGGAAAATGTGAAGTTACAATTAAAAGGCAAATGATAACCCAGTACTACATTTTAATAAATTCTGATTAAGTTGCTCCTGATTTGGGAGACAGATGGGGAAGAAGGCAGAAGACACTGACTCATAATGTTTGACTGCCTGTGTTTGATAATGAGACTCTGTCCTCAACAGCGGCTTATGAATGGTATCATGCACTCAGTTGTTCCTACAGCCAGACGTGAACAAAATACTTGTTGTATCACCGACATTTGAAATGCTAGCTGCTATCAATCTGTTCTATACATGATGCACAGATTAGAGACTTCTTCCTTCCAGCTGCACAAATTAACCCTCCACCCCAAAATTGCATGCTAGGAAAGAGTCACGTACACATCCGCCTTCACGGAGGTTTAGTCTCCTCCTGCACCTGCAAAGCTGTCTCCAGAAAATTGCACCAATTCACAGCCTAACGCCGCACCACTGATAACAGCAGGCCCAGGACCTATCCACAGCTCCACCCTCAAGCTAGTGTATTCAACACATGAAGAAATAAAAATCAAGATGTTTTCTTTCAAAGTAGGTGGTCAAACAACATACCTGCACCAGCAAAGGTCCCAAGCCAGCCATGCTAACAGGGCAGCAATCCTTGCCTGCTCTGCCCCAGGAGGCTGTGCTCAGAGCTGGCTCTCCAACTCGATCACACATCTACACCCACTCTCATTAGCAGGCTCCGCTTCCTGCATCATCCAAGGCTCCTCTTTGAACATTGCGTAACTAATTATATAAGCAGAGGCAGGGGTTATCAAAAAGGCAGAGCTCCTCAGAGATCAACCAATCTGCTGACGAGAGAAAGATCACATTTATGCCACTGCCTCTTTAGCCCCAAGCAAAGCACTGGGGCAGCCTGGGTGCGGACAGCCTCTCTGCAGCCAAATTTCATCCATCAGCTCTTACCCAACCAGTCCCACACTTCAGACCTGTGGGGCAGCGGGGGCAGCTGGCCAGGGGAGCAGCAATGGGGTGAGAGTGCCTGTGGCACCCTGAAGTGTGTACGGGGGGCAAATTTCATTGTGCTGTGAAATGCATATGTAGAGTTTGTAATCTCTAGCGTCTGCAGGAGCAAGCACTTCGGTGTTTAGGATTGTCTTTGGAAAGCCAGCTGTAGGCTTCCCTTGGAAGTGGGGCTGGGGGGGAGCTGCCAGTGAGCCAGTTGTTCAGCCTTACTGGGGACAGCCCTGGGCAGGGTCCTCTTTTCCTATCCCACCACCCTGGCTGCTTTTCTTGCCTGTTCCCTTGTGTTGGCCTGGCTCTTCTCCAACCCCACAGCTAGCTGCTCTAGGACAGAAAGGCTGGAAAAATGCTGCTCATTTCTTCGGTGTTAAATTGCCCATTAGTCCACCTCTGTCTCACCCTGGAGCAACGGCTCCAGGGTAGCACTGGAGACAGGGTGATCCTTCAAAGGCAACCAAGCTGTGGTCCAAAGCAGCACTGAAAGATGCACTCCCACCCTGTGGGCTGAGCTTCTGCCCTAGGTCACCCTGTCTGTGCATCCCCAGCTCTGTTCCCCACCACCCGTCCCACCCCGGTGCTAACTGCCAGCTCCATCAGCTGACAGACCTCGTTAGCCCAGGGGAAAAATAATTAGGAAAAAGAAAGCAGGTTGCTGTCTTCTGAGGTAATGAGCCAAATAAATCCATGGAAAGAAGGGCCAGCCACAAAATGAAGGGGACAGAGGATAAGAGCACCCCTTTCAAAAGCAGCAGACTGTTAGAGCAGCTCAGCTGCTCAAAGAAATGCAGCCTCAGATGTTCCTTAAAATCCCAGTGCAGAGGAAATGCCTAGCCTCAGGGGGTGTTGGATTACTTTGCAGAGGGCTCAGAAATTATTTGCTAAAGTGTTTGCTTCTCTGTTGGACCCTCTCCCTATGTCTTCCTCTGAGGGGCACGCCAGGGGCTCCTGAAAGCACCAGAGGGAGCTGAGAGCTGGAGGTGGGGGAGAGAACTCTATGCAAAACTTGTGCAAAGGCAGGGTAATTGCAAGAAAACAAAGAGGAAGAACTTGACACCATTAACCGTGCAGGGCAGTGATACCTGAATTTGAGCTGCCTGAACTGTAGGTCCACGCACCACATGAACATGATTTTTGCATGCATTGTAGTTGGTTCATGATGCAGCTAATCCACTGCAATTAACCCCCTGAGTTAGAGTTGACTGTATAGGGCTATAAACTCCTACAGATTCATGTGCTGAAAGGAAACAGGATGAATCATCCAGAAGAAATGCATGTGTAAGGTGACACTCAGAAAGGTAATCCTCACAGAAACCATTTTTTCCAAAGTTTTCTCCAAAGATTTTTCTACATGAGTTAAAATTTTCCTGCTCTGCATGTATATGTGCATTGGAAACACCCCACAGTGCTATTTAACAGCAACACCGGCAGCAGCAAGCACCACTGTTGGCATCAGTGGCATGGGTGGCTCCTGACTCAATACTGATTCATGCCCACATGCAGGAGAGGACCTGTCTCCATTCACTTCCCTGAACCGGGAGCAAATGCTGCATGCTCACATACCTGCAGCCCTACCACGCTTTCTTCAGCCCTGCACCTTCTCCCATCCTATTCAGGAGTTCCTCCCATGGGCTGGGCCAGAATTGCAGGTCCTCTTCTGGCTGGACTCCTGCATTTTGTGCTGTGCAGACACTTACAGGAACCAGAAACCAGGTCCCAAACCTGCCTGGGATTCCTCAGAGCTGTCTGCTCCCTTGTGTGCTTGGCATGGGGTGGGCAACAGCAGCAATCTGGCTGCCAGCTGCTGTATGCCAGCTTGCATACCATGGGCGTGATGACTGTACTTAGGTTATATCCTAGTAAATGATTACGATACCTTTAGGAAACTAAATTCTGATCAGCTACTCACTCAGCATGTGACTCTACTGGGTCCTGTTTTGAGGCTCTGCATAAAATACCAGGAACCTGGCTTCCCAACCAAGCACTTTGGATTACACGTTAAGAGTCGAGAGAACAGAGTCTCTATGGCAGCCCTACCTCTGAAAGGCTGGAATGGGAGTGACGTTTTTTGGTAGCTGAAGGTGTTCAAGCCCTTTGGCAGATCCAGTCCAGAGATACATTGTCTTGGTGTCAAAACCAGAGTAACAACGCCTCCACATCCCAGGTCTGCATCATCTCCATAATGTAACTGGCAGCCACGAGATGTTTTGCCTGCACATGTCTACAGTGTCTTCTGCAATGCTCTCAAATGAGTATTTTTGGTCCTCTATGCCCTAGAAGAAATAATTTTATGCAAATTAACAATAATTCTTAAAATTCTAGAAGAAGTTTTTGTTTCTTCCCCCACATCTTTGGAAAGCAAGAGAATACTGACTACATACATAATTTTGCCTTGTTATGAACCTTTTACATTCATTTGCTTGCCTTCTTTAATGGGTTCTTAATGATGTGCTTGGAAATATTATTTCAGGATAGTAGATGATGCAGTTTACCAGTTATTACCAGTTTACCTAGTTATCTAGTCTCTGACTAGACTATTATGTTTAATAAATTTTGTAATTATAAACTAAAAATGAATAATTTTAAATATTTTTTTTTCTTATACCATTAATTTAATTAATTCTTTTTGGTGTGAAGAAGAGCATGTCTGAGTTGACCAAAAGCACACTCCAAGCCAGTATAATTGCTGGAATAGAGAATTTTTAACTCTTTTAAAGCAGTGAGAAGAACAAAGGAATTAACTATGTAGAGATTAAATCAATTTACATCTTTTCTTTTGTTTTCAGGCAAAACTCACCTTCCAGCTCTTGTTTCCTGCTGATGTGCTACAAATCTTGCACCATTAAAGAGTAAGGCTGGCTTTGTGCTAGACTGTGTTACTTCCTTCAGCAGCATGGGAAAACAGAAGTACAAGCAGATATGCACGCAAACAAAAAAGAGCCTTTGTGCACAAAACTGAGCTGAAGAAGCTTTTCTGCATTGGCTTTTCTCCCAGCCACACTCAAGAACACTCTGAGAATTTTCCATAGTGACATTACTTTTTAATTTGATATAGTAGCACTACATTTCCCCTTTTCAAGGTAGGAAGGTTTTGTCTGGGTTATTTATTTCTTCTTTCACTCATGTGCCTATAAGGCCATTGAGGATACAATCCTCAAAAATGGGAGCAAGGTGCCTCCGAGCCCCATCAGATGGAGGGGCCACATCCCATTTTATGTCACACCGCATAGCTGTGTTCCCATGCCACGTGTCAGGAAGCCTAAAGCACAAGGCTTCCAAGGAAGGCGCAGGTGTATTACAACACACAGACCCTCTCCATGCTCCCAGACCTGCTGGGTGAAGCCAGGAGGGCCGGGCAGCCCGGAGTTCTTCCCTGGGCACGTGGGCATATGCCTTTATGCCTTTGTAGCAGCATGGCAGGGGAGCTGGAGCTGGGAGGCCCTTGAGGGGAAGGGTTTGGGAAGGGAATTACACCTTCTAGCCATCCCTTCCTTCAAAAATCCAGGCTCAGGCATGAAAGTGAGCTTCACCTCATCCCTCTCTAATTAACTGTTACTCCCTCCCAGCATCTGCTTCTCATGCAAGCATCTGCAAGCTCAGAAGAAATCAGCAGCTGTACAAATGGAAGTCAAAGCATCTTCTACAGCAAAAGAAGTGTTGTGCTTCACACCAGGACTACATGTGGTGGCAGTGTAAAAAAATGACAATCCTATTGTCAGTATCTCTCATGTCTGAGTTCCACAAGAAGGAAACTGCAAACAAATGCCTGCTGACGGGTTTCGAAATGGAGGAGGCTCTGTTGCTGTCATTACTTGTCCTGGCTCTTACCCAGTAGTAAACTATCTCATTCATGATATCATTACTTTATCATCCCCATACTAACTTGTTTTATGATTTCTTCACTTCCAACTAGTAGTCACAGGCACAAACATTCTCTCATTCAAGCTGCTTCTTTCCAAACCAAAACTTCAAACAAAAACACATCACAGTCCCTCTGGTGATGTGTTTATCAGATAGCTATAAATGCAACTATCTTCAGCTGTTTTAGCCTGATATTACTCATAAGGTTGCTGTTACTCTACGTCTTGCTTTATAAATAGCTTGCTTAATAATATAAACAGCACTTAAGTGGCACTTTCAACCATGGAAAAACTGGCACAAAATGACAGAATATTTTTTGTTCTATGTCTTGCAGCCACAATGCCTCAAGCCTATTAATTACAGCAGTGCTATTTCCTGAAACAGCAGCGCATGTATGAGTTACCAACAGTGAACATGTATTTTTTAAAAAAGGTACCATGACAGATAATGCAGTACAAATGCCAGGCAAGGCAAAAGCAAACGTACCCCACAAAATTTATACTGCCACAGAAATACTAATGCAGCCACTATGCTGATTCTGCCCTGGGAGGACCAGCTCCTTTCTCATTACTCACTAAGAGCTGTAAATGACAGCAGTGAAATACCCGCAGTTTGGCTCCAGATGCCATTCTAGCATTTTCCATGGTTTCTACTCCCGTGTGGCTGACAGCTGTGAAACACTCATACAGACACCTGAGACTGTGTGGAGCTACCATGGAAAAGTTTATTTTTGTTACTCAATAGTTTTATTAGCAAAAGTAATTATTGTAGATATTTCCCCACAAGCAGCTAAGGCAGTAAAGCAACTAAAAAGTGGAAGAAAAATCAGCTTAGGCAATGTCTTAAACGTTTTATGTGAGTGTAACTCCCACGTTACTGGCATTCTGATGAGCAATTCAGATGGCTTTTTTTTTTCCTCCCTAAAAAGGATATAATCATAGAATCATAGAATAACGTGTTGGAAGGGACCTTAAAGCCCATCTAATTCCACCCCCCCCTTCCACAAGCAGGGACATCCCCCATCTCCCACTAAATCAGGCTGATCAAAGCCCCATCCAACCTGGCTTTGAACACTGCCAGGGATGGGGCACCCACAGCTTCTCTGTGCAACCTGTTCCACTGCCTCACCACACACATACAGTGAAGAAATTCTTCCTTATATCTAATCTAAATCTACGCTCTTTTAGTTTAAAAGGATGATATTTCTCAGGCAAGCCCACTGAAAATTATGAGTTGAATGGGATTAAATCAAAGATAGTCTCAAGTAGAAAATCGTTAACAACAAATTGTAAAAAAGATTTGCAGAGCTCTCATTTAACTGTAACTAGAAATTACAGGATAGATCACATTTCTGAAAACATTCCTTTCTTCTGGCAGTCTCTATGTTCTTAATGCTGTGCTTACTAAGATGAAAGGTATTTTTATTAATACCTTTTTGCCTTTGTTCTATCCTTTAAGGAAAAAAAAAAAGAAAAAAAAGCTAAAATCTTTAAGAAATTTTCTTATGAAGCTGAGTAGGTGTGCATATGCTTATATGGCTCAGTCTTTACACAGGACAGCTGTTAAAAAGCTGCACTGAAGCCAAGTAAAATTTCTGTTATAATACACTGTATTTTATATTTTTTGTTTGATCTATCTAATCATGTTTAAAATCTGTTTTTTTCAAAATAGTCATGAGAACCTTTAACAGGACTCTGAGTTCAGAAATCTATACATTTACTCTGTCTCAAATGAATCACTCATAAATAGATATATATGAAAAGCAGCCAGGAAATAATTTTATAACCAACACGTCAGAAATAATATCTACTACACATGCCTGAAATACAGACAAAAGACCTGACACAACAGGTTGTATCTATTCTATAAGAAAGAATATGTTGACTTGCAGGAGGATAACCGGGTCAGTAAACAGACTACATGTAATAGACAATAATTAGGATTGAATAGAATAGAGTAGAGTAGAGTAGAGTAGAGTAGAGTAGAGTAGAGTAGAATAGAATAGAATAGAATAGAATAGAATAGAATAGAATAGAATAGAATAGAATAGAATAAACTTCAGCTAATATAAATCTAATTCTAATGTAGGTAACACTTCAAATTTCCACTACTAAAGAAAGGGAATTGCTGACGGCTGTTCCCTGAGGAAACTTACCCAAAGTCCAAAGGTATGTTAGTGTTCCTGTTTTAAAACTATGATAATTTCTCAAATATATATATTTTCCCCACATCTACCTGTCTCCACCATGAGGTAAAAAAAGGCCATGCCAACTGGTGTATGGTCTAGGGAAAGAGACCAATGGTACGACATTGAAATGTTACTTCTTCAGATCAGCAATCTGATTTGATTGAAGAAATTCCATGACTAAAAGCACTGGGATTGCACCTGGCGCCTTGGTATGCGTGAGCACTTGATAGGACATAAAGGACTATGGTGGACAGCAGAGAAACGGTGGTGAGGCAAGAAAATACGTGTGAGGATCATGAAGGCAGAGTAGAAAAGGGTGTGCAGGAAAGCTGAGAAACAGGAAATAGGGGGTTTATGGAAGGCTGAAGAACTGAAAAAGGACAGGTAGGTGAGAAAACATGACAAGACAAATGAAAAGCAAACATGAGGAACAGGAGGTGCTGAGGGACACACAAGAAAACAGTGAGAGCAGAGGACATTGACAGGACTGTAAGGAGAACTGAAGTATGGAAGAGCAAGGGACAAGGGACAGAGACTGGCTAGGTTAGGAGCTGGCCTCACCTCATAAACAGAGAGAGGTTAAAGGACGACTTGTTTCATTTATCCCAAGCGTATGGCAACGCATGGTTCAATTTGAAACTCCAAATTGTGTTGCATAAATTAACAGTAGTTCCCTCCCCTTCAAAGACCAGAAGGCAGACTGAAAGAAACAAACAAATGGCAAGCATAAGCAAACATGTGGATATACACTAATTAATTATCCCGCATAACTTTTTCATCAGCTTTTTAATTCTGAGATGGTTTGAACACATTGTGCAATACTCCTCTGCTTCTTGCAGCATAGCTGTGTGGTTTCATGGGAGGAACAGCGGGACGATGTGCACCACCTCACAGTGCAGATGTAGATGACTGGATGCGACTCAAAGACAAAGCACACCAGGGTGTGTATGGGAATGGGGCATGTTCATGGCACAATTGCAGCTCATCAGCTTTCCCTCCGCGTGTAAGGGAGATACCACACCTCTTCATGCTACGATCGTATTTGGAAAAACAAGCTCATCCTAAATGGCCTCCCCTATCTATTATGAACAGACCACACAAATGTGCATTGCATAGTGAGAGCCTGCTATTTCATTCTGTGCCACTCCAGTAAATCCACATTGCTTTGGTGGGAAGTATCATGATGATTGTCTCCAATTAGGTGCAGTTACACTACTTCTGACTGTGATTTCCCAGGCAGAAATGCATGTGTGCTTGCTGGGTAGTTGACGCATCATGCATTTGATGTTTCAAAGACAGCAAGCACTCCGGGATTAGCTCAGGAATCATGCCAACCTCTGTACCACATGCTCTTCAGTTCTCCACACAGACTGGCTCAGTAGGGGTTGTACAGATGTATGCAAGCACAATGACCTGTTGCTTGGTAATCCATGTAAGGAAACATAGCATGATTAGAAATGTCTGGGCATAGAGTAGCCTTACCACTAGAGGTAATTCCAAAACATCAGTAATAAAGTAATAAAAAAAATCTAACCCGCAAATCATCAAATTACTGGATACAAGGCTATAAAATTACCTATCAAGTATTCAGAAGTCTAAGGACAATACAAAACCCTATTTGCTCAAAATTCATAACTCATAACTCATAGTTTGTAAGAGCAGTGGTCACAGCCCCAAGCCTGCTGGGGTTCGAGTAGCATTTGGACAACGCTCTCAGACATGGTTTGAGTTTTGAGTGGTCCTGTGCGGAGCCAGGAGTTGGATTTGATGATCTTTGTGGATCCTGTTCATGGCTCTGATGCCAGGAGCCGGCTATTCTGCATTGCTTGTAAAAAGGAAAACTATTCAGAATTCTCCTCATAAATGACTTCCCACTTTTCATTCATCTGTGTTTTCTGTAATGTTCAGTACAAACAGTAGATAATTTGCAGACAGCAATGTTCACAAATATTATGGGCACAACTTGTGCCCATAAGTCATCACAGACAGAAAGCTTCTTCTTCATCTCAAAATCTGTTTGCTGCTTTGTCTAAACCAAGAGAAGGGTATCTGCAAACCTAGTCTTCATTATTTACTAATATTTTTGTGAATAAAGTGACCTTTAACAGATAAGGATAAAACATTTAATACCTCCAAACATGATCCAGGAATAAACTGGTTCAATCAAAATGAATGTACGCAAAGCCAAGGAGAAATCCCAGAGGCAGGTAGGATGTCCGAGGACATCTCAAATAGCAAGAAACCACATGTCTGGGTACTTTCTGTTGATGGATCAACACACTGGTTACTGGGGCCTCAGGTAGTCCCGTGTCTTGCTGCACTCCTCTTCTTTTTCCAGTGCCCCATTAATAGCAGAATCCAGAGATTCTGGAAGGCAGAAAAAAAAAGGAGTGGGAGGCAGATCAGTGGATGAAATTCAGCAATATTCTCCTGGCAACTTTTTTTCCCCTAAAATTCACACTTTTGTGCCTTGTCATTTAGGGGAAAAATAACCATTATGAGTAGAGGGTTGCACACACACCCTGTATTGTACATACACCCTGTATTTATGATTTCACCCAATAGTATTTGACACCTAGTGTACCTTGTGTAGAAATAGGTTTGCCATAAGCAATTATCTAGTCTGGCTTTGATTTTATTTTCTAATAAATAAACTCCAGGGCGTAATTCTCTGCAGCCCCAAATGAAAATTACAGACTAGTTGTCACCAAAGCCATGTCAGAGCTGACCTGCTCCCCCTCCCTGGCGCCAGCAGCGAGAGACACCGTGGGGAAAGCATGATGCAGGGGGTGGCATCACACATGGGGAAGGCGTCAAAGGGGAGATCACCTGGGCTAGGCAGTGTTGTGGCGGGGAAGGGAAGCCTGGCTCCTTCCAGAGATCATCCCAGTGGCCATGCTCACTGTTCCTCACTAGGACATCAGGTGTGAACAGGACATGATGTGGCTCATTTCTGTACAACGTGTAACAACCTCCAAGGTGATGAACATGTCAGGTGAGAACTCATACAACACAAAATGGTAACGTGTCTTTCTGTGTAACTGCCAAAACCCCTGGAGGCCAGAATCTCATGACCATTTTTCGGAGTCTTATGAGGTTTTCTCTGGATATGTCTTGTTTCAGTTCCTTCCTCCTCAAATCTCAACCATGTTCAGCAGTGCAGAAAGCAATGGCACTAACTTCAGGGTGCTTCCTAAGGTGGTGCCTTCTGCAGAAAACATTTTCTTATGAAATTAACAAGGCAGACAGCCAGTACATGTACCAGCCATGAGTTTTACACTGCATATTGCCTATAAGGCCAAGGCAAGTCTGTAACATCAGAGGAACTTATGCAAAACATTGGTACTTGTCTTTATAATTTGAAAATTATACTGGTCTAAAAAAATTGTCTTGTTTTACAATAGTACAGTCCCTTTTCAATACATGAAGCCAGTAGCAATCCACCAAAAGTACAAACCCACACAGTGATCTTATGTTTAAGGGAGGATGGCTAAGCTGTCTTCCTAGGGAAACAATGCTCAGGGTATTACGCTCTCTGTGTGTCTGTCTGCATGTTCCTGCAGCCATTTCTCACTGATTGCAGCATAATCCTGGGCAAAATAATTAAGCCTTCATGTGTTTCATGAAAAAAAAAAAAAAAGACCAAGTAGAAGAGACAGACTGAAAGTGTCCTGATCAGGAAAGACTGCAGTGTGTAATCACATTTTATCCAGCTCCACAGAATATACACATCAGTAGAGGAGGGAGCAGAAGAGCAAGAGTGAAACCCCAGACATTGCTGAAATGTTGAACCTGAAACCAGCTGTAAGGTACAAACTGGTAAGGAACTGATGTTTGCAGTATCTCGTGCTAAAGGAACAATATTTTAAACACAGAAGAATTCTGGTATGATCAAACAAACATTTTGACAGTATTGTTAGCTCCAATCTATCTGCCTGTTAAAATTTTGTTTATATCTTTTTTTTTCCAGATATTATTCCTTATTTTAAAAGCAAATACTCATCAGTAACTTCTTTGTCTCCAGCATCTACTAAGTCTTTGTCAATACACCTTGTAATTAACGACATTTCTGTCTTTATGGCTCATGTGAATCAAATCTGATATCCCTTAGGGCACGAAAGCAAGGATTTTAGCCATAATTTTCATTTAGTTATCAGCTAACTATCAGCAATTGGAACATTCAGATTAACAGGAATGCAACTTGAACTGAAATACAACTCAGACGCTGTTCAGACAAGTGCTAGGAACAGCCTGTGCACAAAGTACTTGTAGTTGGAGGTGCCAGTTGGACAAGGAGAAAGGAACAAAAACCCTGGAGGTTGAAGTGAGATGGGCACAACAGAGGCGAGCAGCTCGGTGTCCTGCTCTCTAGACCTGGCCACCTGTTACTTCAGGACATTGGGATGACCTGGGTGAGACTCCTCTTGCATACCACAAGCGCAGAGCACTTTGGGCGAGCAGCGCTGGGTGACAGCCCTGTGCTGACTCCAGCCCCGTGGTGCCACCACAGCGGGCTCTGTGCCAGTGCCTCTCCTTACCATAAAAAAGATATGAATTTCCTCTGTGATGGCAAGAATTTTGCCCTGTCTGGTATCACTTGGGTTAATGAAAGAATATTGTCTTGTTTCATGGAATTTTTGAATGCCCAGTGAGACCATCATGTGAAGTAGCAGCCGAGTCCAGAAACTTCATTTGTCCTGGTTCTGTGCGGCAGCGTGAAACTACCTGGTGGCACTGGCATGTTAGAAGCTTGTTACATAGCAAGAGAATAAAATATTGCCAATGTAAGTAAAATAGAATGTAGAGGTTCTTCATTTGTTTTTGAAAAGTATCGCTTTGGGTTCAGCAGACAAATTTTATCTTTATAAGGAAAAGCTTGTATTGAAAACACAGCCCGTATCTGGTATGCAGCCTTGCTATTTAAAGTGCATTCTACAGATAAGGTTAAAACACTTCTCTTGTGTTCCATTTTCCCTGCAAAAGTTCAGAACAATATTCTGTTCACTAAGTGCAAAGTAATCATCTTAATTTTGTAATTTATTTTATTTTATTTTTTATTACTTTTATGATGCACCGTTTAATGAGAGAAAATTAATGCTGATGCCCTTTCCAGTCTGCACCCAACTCATCTCAGTCCAGCCCAGTCACAGGTGTGCCAAAATGCCAGGCTGAATGGAGGATGGAGGTTTTGTGATGCCACCTCTAACTTCCCCAGCAGCCTCTTTCTGTCTCAGAGCAAACCTCTTACTTTAAATCTTGCCTCTAAAAGAAAAACTCACTGTCCACAGACCCTCTGATCCTTAAAATTAGCAGGGTAGCTCCTGCTGATGCCAACACAAAACTGAACTGAGGAAATTATCCAACCCAAC
This sequence comes from Cygnus olor, assembly GCF_009769625.2. NCBI lineage: Eukaryota > Metazoa > Chordata > Aves > Anseriformes > Anatidae > Cygnus > Cygnus olor. The sequence goes on from NC_049175.1 coordinate 19,994,013, forward strand.
CCCAACCACACTCACCAGACCAGCTTGGCACTAGTACTGGCTCTAGTTCTTCAGCCAGAGGGTTTGAGTTCACGCTCCTGAGGCTTTAATTTAGCAACAAGTGTATGAGAAAAATGCATACATAATGAACTTTTCTGCACGCAAAGGCACATGTATGAAATCCTTTTTTTTCTAATTGAAATTGATTCATGTAGGGGTAGGAAGAAATGACTGTATATTACTACAAAATAAGCAGAAGGATAAAAAGAATTACCTGTGGATTCTGGGGCAAAACAATTTGAACAGTTATGCAAAACTCATGAATTGCAACAGAGACTTCGTCTCCATCCTCCCTCAGAGATGAAGAAATCCTGTTTTGCATACATTTCATAAACTTCAGCATCGGCCAAAAAGTACTACAGAAATTATTTCTGTTTTCTGAAGCTGGGTTTTCTCTGGATAAATCAACGGAGAGGGGCCAGCGCTGAGCTTTTTGCCTGCAAGTTGCAGCCTTCTCTGGGTGACTGAGGCTCTAAGAGGCTTGGGCAGGAGTTTCCCCCGGCATTTCCTGGGGCATTCCCAGCCGAGGTGTCAGCAGTGTGAGTAGAAGAGACAGGCGTGCAGCCCTCCCCGCTTCTCCTGAGCTCTGCCCATTGACACTTCAACTTCACCTTTGTTACACGAAAGATTTTTAATTGTGTAAGTGCTGATTCAGAGCTACCTCACTCATCACTCCCGAGTACCGTGTCACTCAGACCTGGTTGCTGGAACCCCTCCAGGCAAGCCCATGCTGTTTGCCTTGATGGTGAGCACCAGGAGTATTTTGGCAGGCCTCAGACAGCTGAGAACAATCCCTCACCCAGCTCCAGCTGTCCCCAGAGCATCGTGCTTTTGCACGATGTGTGTGGACTCCACATGAAGTGCTCCCTTTCACTACCTGGAGTGCAGGGGCCATTGCTGGCCCAGATTGCTCTGGCTAAGGAAATGGCAGAGGGGCATGATGGCTGAGGGCAGGCCTTGCACCCACCCTGCTGGAAGCCAGGCATTGCCCCAGGGATGCAGGGAGAATGCACTAGCAGGCCTTGTTCTTAGTTTTCAGCGTGTTTTGCTCACTCTGGAGTATCAACTCCTCACACCATTATGGCATGAGGTATTTTTAAAGCCATAAGGGTGCACAGAGGGTTTCCTTCTGTTTTTTATTGCTGTTGTTTGTTTCCTTGGAGACTACTGGCTGGCAACTCGCACAAAAACAAGTCCGTTTCTCAGTAAAGCATACCTTGTTATAAAGGCCCTCCTCAGCACACTCAGAATAGCCAAATGTTCCTTCCTGATAACTGCATACACAAGCTGGGTGAAGAAGCCAAAAGGACATATTTGATCTACAAAGAACTGCTATATTCAGCTGCTTGCAAATATCTTCCATTTCCAAGTCACTTCCAGGCAGAGCCTAATCCTGAAGCAAGAGGGGATGGGAAGAGCAATGAATCTGCAGAAAACACCAAAATGCTACAGATTATATCCTGTGTGTTTCTTTTTATCCAGAGAGAGCACAGGAAGGAGTACGCAGCCAACAATTTATACAAAGACGCCTACTTATATTAGAACACCTAAATTGACTGGTTGAAAGCCCATTTTAGCATGCCCACATTTGGAAGCTGCAGCCACACCTCTGGAAGCAATATTTCAACATTAAAGCATCTCCACTGAATCCTATGCCTGTTTATACTGTGAGTAACTACTCTTGAAGCTTGTCAACTTAAAATGGAGTGTGCTTGTCTGTGTTTAAAAATAAAATAAACAGCTAAACACTTACTTTTGGTCATGTTCTTTCCTCAGTTCAAACACTTGTTTCAAACAAGGGCTGCCAATACCCTGCAATGATCACCATATCCACTCTTTTGCTATTTATGTTATTTAGCCATTTATGTGTTGTCCTTGTACTCAATATTGGTTTGTTGGGTTGCTTTTCTGTTGTTTTGTTGTTGTTTGTTTGTTTGGTCAACAAAGCATTGTTTCACGCTAAAGAATGAAGCTGGCTGTGTTCAGAGCCAGTTAACACCACACCTTAATGAGTTAGTACATCATGAGGTACTGAGGGCAGGTCTGTATTTAAACAGCTCATTGATGCAATTCATGTTGAGCTTCAACAGACACTGGGACTTCAGAAAGGAGAAAACCTGGTTTTCTTAGAGGGAAGATGTAAGATGTTAAGGTGTATAAAAGGAAATAAACAAATGACTCAAAAAAAAATAACAACAACAAACACACAATCAGACAATGTTTGGAAACACATGCTGAACTATCTCTGAAAACAATTTCCTCTCCTTCTTCCTTGCCAGAACCTGAACTTGGACTGTTATGTTTCTCTTTGAAGACATTCTAGCCAATCTTGTAGGTACAGGTCTTCTCATGAGACTCTCTTTCATATTTCTGCCTGCTTTGTAAATATTAGAGAAAATCCTTCCTGTAGTTATATTAAATAAATCTGGTCCTAAGCAGAGTCAGTAATGTAAGGAGAAGGTATACAGACTAACTATAATATAAATAGAAATCTCAAAGCCTGTGCAAAACCTTGGAAGGTGTTTCTCTCAGGAAAGAGATTAAGAAATAGAAAGGAAGAAGAAAAGAAAAGAAAAGAAAAGAAAGAAAAGAAAAGAAAAGAAAAGAAAAGAAAAGAAAAGAAAAGAAAAGAAAAGAAAAGAAAAGAAAAGAAAAGAAAAGAAAAGAAAAGAAAAGAAAAGAAAAGAAAAGAAAGAAAAGGAGAAAGAGAAAAAAAAGAAGGGAGCTTCAATTGTACTCTTGCAAAGTGTGTATTGCAGTAGTAGCTTGGACACCAGTTAGGGAACTTGGCTGCATTATGCCTGTGCTCTGCACAAAGAAGAGCCTCACAAAGGTCCCTATCCTGAAGACCTAACAATCTGCTCAAACCTACCTAACTTCTAGGGCTGGGCAGTACTGGCCAACTCCTGGTATGCTTGACAACACTGAGACACGTGGCCTTTCCTGTGTCCATAAGGATACGGAAAAGCATTCTAGCTCCCTAACTATAGACTTAGGGAATATCCACTTTGTTTTATGGACACTTTGGTGGTGAAACATCATGAATAAAGGAAAATATCTTGAAACTGCTCTTGCAACAGTATTGAACTCTGGAACAGCAACATTAGCATTAACAGAATGAAAGAAAAACCTGTGCAATAACATCTACAGAAGTATCAAGGAGTCAGAGTTTATCCCATCCTTTCTACATAACATGAAAAGCTGGAATTGGCAGGCTGTAAGTAAACAAGGACGTTGTTCCAGGTTTATTGACAATTTCATTAGGTATGATAAGGGATTCCTATGCAGATATTTGTTCTCAAAATTCCTGATCCTGCTCTGCCATTCCACAGAGGTTGGTATTCTCCTTAAAAATCCAGCAACCTGTTATAGTAAAGAGAGCATTGTTAGAGCCGTTATGGCTGAGGAGATGAAAAGCATGAGGTCTGAGAATAAAAGCAGTCACCTCTCCGCTGTTGCTATAGCGAAAAGCTCAAGCTCTAGCAGAAGGAACGAGGAGTGGGAATGAAATCAATGTTTATTGGCAAGTTTCTGCATGATTGTGGGGAAAACGCTGCATGACCACCATTTTGCTGCCTTCTTTACCCAGCACTGCTTTCAATCATCTGCAGATTGAGTTTCCATTCCTCTGCCATCTCAGTCGCTTGGCAGAACACATGCTTTCTGGTACAAGGTCAGTAATACTTCAACTTACCTAACAGCAGCTAGGTAAAAGGAAGTTTTTACAATCTCTCTTAATTTTACTACAAAGGAGACAAATATTTTAAAAATATAGATTATATCAGAATGTAGTGTTAGGAAGTTCGAATATAAATTGTACGTTTGTTCTGTGATAAATAAATAAATAAATAAAAACACTCCTACTCATGGGGGAAAAAATCACACAGTCTTGTTGACTGGGAAAGCAATAAATGCAGCAGATTTATTGGTGAACTCAGTCTACCTCATGAATGTGTCACTGGGATCACAGAGGTTTAGACACGGGCTCTAGGTGTTGGTTTGTGTGGTACAGAGAATTCAAACACCCTGCATCTTTAAACTGAGAGTATGTAGGCATCCATAGATTGTGGAGCTGCTAGGCATGCATCCAAGCCGTCTAGTTTACTCTCAGGTTTTTTTATTTGTCATTTCCTGAACAAAACTGTACGTCATTACACATAGTCTTTATGTATCACTACATTCAGCAAAGCTTTCTTTTCCTTTCTCCATCCTCATCCCACAGAGTGGACACATTTTGACCTTGAGGAGTTTTGTATAAATTATACTAGGCATCTAAAATAAGTACTTTATTCAGACTCCTAAATCCTTAATTAAATGTTAAATAATTTAACTTTCAATTGTCTTTGTTGGTTTTCTTTTTCAGTTAACTATCCAACAACTTGGTTTCTTCCACTTTGAAAACTTCCCTTTAACAATGATTTAGTTATGAGTTGCAGATAACTTTGGCATTCCCCAGAGTTAGCCAGAATTTTTCTAATTAACCTACAGAACAAATATGTGGCATTGTAATGCAAGTGATTTGCTTCTCATAAGAATGAGTGAAGTCCATTTCTCCAAAAGCTTTGCTCTTTTCCTTGGATTCACTTATGCTTTTCACCCTGATGGAGAGCAATGTCCTAGTTCTGTCCTTAGCAGAGAAACCAGACTGCTGCCAAATTCCCTCAGACATGTTTAAAGTCAGTTTTGTTCAGTTTAATTAACAAGTAGAGAGCACCAGCTCCATTCAGCTTTAGGCAGCACTGCTCTCACCAGAAAAGCACAAAACCTGCCTAGATGTCAAGTGCAGATCATGAATCCTGACAGATTAATATGCTGTTTTATCCAGAGAGAAGATATGGCTGGTTTTTGCTATGATGTATTTGTTTCAAGGAATTACTTGCTCAGAAGAATTCAAAAGAATGAGGAGAGCTGTGGATCCGGAAGCACTGATGAATATTGTAAGTTTCTCAGTGGATTTACCTGGGGACGAAAGGAATGCATGACTCATAGCAGAGGGATTTCTAGGTATTAGAAATAACAAGGTAGATAAGCTGCCTTCATTTAACCCATTCTCAGACTACTGTTTTCTATTCCCTTCTGTCTGTACGTGTAACAGCAGTTCTTATATTTGACAGAAATCAAGACCAACCCCTTTCCTTAGTACATCTGCAGAGCTAATTTTCTTTTTAGTGTCACTTACTAGTTTGGCACTATCCCTGTATCTGGAAGAATGAGTATCTGGAATGCCACTTTTTCATCAGCTCCAAATAACAGTGACTTATGTTTCCTCCTTTGAACTACCAGCATAGATTGGAAATGGCCAGCTTTTCAGAAGAACATCTCTCATGAAGCAAGCTTGTTTGGATCTTTAGTCACTTGCTAAAATCTTTTTTTTTTTTTTTTCTGTCCCATGTGAAAAAATTACATTGAATAATTCTCTGAATAAAGTTACAAAAAACAATACTTTTTTGTAAAATAAATAAATAAATAGAATAATAAATAAATAATGATCATTTCAGAGCTGACAATCAGCTGTGCTAGTGATATCCAGTGTGACTATGCAAGGGGCTGACCCTGTCTTTTCTGTAATGTAGTCATTTTTTACAGTGGTACTCATTGCACATGTGCCATCCATGAAAGGGCAGTTGTGAAGCTCACAGGATTTCTCTGAGGGTCGTTTAGGTGAACTGGTTTCACTTCATATTGCAGCAGATCAGGAGCTTGCACCCAGGCAGCTCCTCATCTCAGCTATGGGAAGTGTAAGCTCCTGCTGTCAGATTAAAGTAGTTCTCACATCACTGTAATGCAAGAGGTTGTGATTGTATGGCACACATATAACACAGTTTTTAGAAAAAGATTTTAACTGAATAGTTAGTTAATAGATCCTGGAGATCAGACAAAGAACAAAGGAAATTTGTGGTAGTTTCTGGGTTATATTCCAATCTGATATTGCTTTATTCAGATGCTTAAAAACATAGACTAAATCCCCAGATGTAGCTGCTCTCTAATATTTCTTCCTTACGAATGTCTTATGCAGGTAATGTATGATATGGACTTCTGCAATCAAATGCATTTGTTCTTTATTTTGTAGAATGAGATCATTACATACAAAGGGTACCCCAGTGAGGAATACAAAGTGATGACTGAAGATGGCTATATCATTACCATTAACAGAATCCCGTATGGTATACAGAATCAGAGAAATCCAGGTACAGTTCTTTGATATGAGACAAAAACAGCCTAGATAGGGTACGTTCTGAAAAGAGGTACCTTCCAGTTGTAAAATGTTTACCAGAGCTTGTATACACAAGTGAAATTTAAGTAGAGAATTCTGGCTGCCCTGAACAGCTTGCAAGATAAACAGGATTTATGTCAAGTACCCTTGTTTACAATAAAACACTGCTACAATATGAATTAAGTATAATAATATCTTCATAATATGAGTTGATGAGCAAAAGTTTAAAAAAAAAAAAAAAGAAAACAAAGAAAGAAAGAAAAAGAACAGCAATTAAAGTAGCGTAAAGGCTGCAACCTCCCAGTCAGACTGTTTTGCAAGAGCAGTTCCAGCCTCTGACTTTACTTTTGCTTACACCTGTTTAATTTCAGTCTGATTCATATTTTGGATACAGGAAACCACTGGAAAGGATCCCACACCTTCCTTTCTTATATCATTGTTGAGAATCTTAAGTTAATGAGGCTGAGCTATACAAACAATGACCAGAGGCTGCCAAGCCAGGGTTTGCTGATACCGGGCTTATCTTCCTACAGATCTTTACAAAACTTTACAAGTTCTCTCTTTACAGAAATGCATGCTTTGTTCCTATGATCAGATGTCTCCCTTTAAGTCAGTGTAGGCCCAAATCCCAGTACTGAATATGGGATTGTAATGTCCCTGAACTACCAGAAAATCAAGAAATTTTATAAAGGTTGTTTTGTTTCTGATTTTGTTTTCAGTTATGAAACCTGCTGTATTTCTCCAACACGGGCTATTGGGAGATGCCAGTAACTGGATCTCAAACCTGCCCAACAACAGCTTGGCCTTCATGCTAGCTGATGCTGGCTTTGATGTTTGGATGGGAAATAGCAGAGGGAATCGCTGGTCCAGAGAACATCAAAATTACTCCACTGATCAAGATGAGTTCTGGGCTTTCAGGTAGATCAAATGATTGAGATTGAAGAATTTTTTTCATGCTTTTATTTGAATGAACATTTTAAAATACCTTTTAATGGCAAATTGTGTAAAATGTGTGATTCTATGGAAAGATCCCTGCTAATATATCAGCACCTGTTCCTTGTGTGTAGACCTTTACAGCTCAACCTGATGCTTCTTGTAGTCAGAGTCCTCCTACTGATGTCAAGGGAGAAAATAGCCCAGAAAAGCTTGAATAGCATCTCCTATATCCAGTGCCCAAAATGCACAGATTCTAAAACAGCTGAATGATTCACACAACAGTTCATGCTGTTCGTTTGCTAACAAGTCTGTAATAAAAATGTAAATCTAGCGGGATTTTAATTTATGCACACCTCTCTTTTAATCTCCTGCCTGTAGTTTTGATGAGATGGCAAAGTTTGATCTTCCAGCAGCGATAAATTTTATTGTGAAGAAAACTGGACAGGAAAAGTTGTACTATATTGGCTATTCACAAGGCACCACCATCGGTAAGTTACACAGAGTGGACTGATGCTTCAGGAAAACACATGAATAAAACCTGATTTGAGACACTGAGATGCTGAATGTACCAGGGCTTTTCAACAGCTCATATCTTGCTGGTATGAAAAAAACAAACAAACAAACAAACAAAAACAAACCACACATGATAAGCTCTTTTCAGCATGTAGGCAGGCTTAATTTATTATGAAGATGATTAAACCTGAGGTGCCAAATGCACTGCAGCTGTTAAGTCCGTCCACTTCCATCCACTTCGAGTTATACCAGAAATTATTCTGGGCCCTGCGAATTGTTTTGTATTTTTTTTTCAAGATGCAAGGGTGTGCCCAACAGCAGCTGGTCAGCTAACAAAAATAAACAAATAGGAAGATGACAGCACAGAAAGAGAAGTTGGGCAGTTTGTGGCACAAAAGGAAATAAAAAAGGGGGATTGATTGAAGAAAAACATCTGCAACTCCCCAGTAGTATATGAAATGCATCTATGTACATCGAAGTGTGCATTTAAATGGGTTTAGAAGAAAGCTGGGAAGGCAAAATATAGAAATTAATATCTCTGAAGTGAGAAATAAGACTAAAAGCTGATAACACAAGGAGAAGAGGGATTTTGCACCAAACTAGGCCGAACCAGTCTCTGAGCAACTAACAATGTTTCTTTGTTGGTATGAAATTGCAGATCAGCTTACATAAATACTGAAAACAATCTAATGTACAAAGTGATTTTCTTATCACTTTATTTTCATTTTCTCAGCTTTCATTGCTTTTTCAACAATGCCAGAACTGGCTCAGAAAATCAAACTTTATTTTGCATTGGCACCTGTCACTACTATTAAGTATGCCAGAAGCGCAGCAGTAAAGCTCCTCTACCTTCCTGAAAAAATGCTCAGGGTATGTATTATCGTGGCTTCAAGTGTTGAACCAAGCAATTGTTCAGTCAGCTCTTAAGGTGTATATACAGAAATTATAGGGCTTTATGAAGCGTATTCATTTGCAGGTAGGTAGGTTTAACTTCTGACTGTAGTTCCTGTGGGACAATAGGTAAACCTTTTCTATAGGTGTGATTTATCCCATCTGGCAGCTAAGCACCACGCAGACCTTTGCTCACTCCCCCCACACAGTGGGATGGGGAAAGAATCAGGGAAAAAAAAAAAAAGGAAAAAAAAAAAAAAAGTAAAACTCACAGGTCAAGATAACAATGATTTAATAGGACATAAAAGGAAGGGAAAATAATAATTATTATGATGATAAAGGAATATACAAAGCAAGTGATGCACAATGTATTGCTCTCCACCTGCTGACCAACGCCCAGCCAGACCCCAAGCAGCAGCTCCCCCAAGCAACCTCCCCAATTTCCTTGTTTAGCAGGACACCATGTGATAAGGGAAATCCCTCTGGGTAGTCTGGCCTGGCTGTCCTGGTTCTGTCCCCTCCCAGCTCATGGTGCACCCCCAGCCTCCTCTCTGGCAGGGCAGCACCAGAAGCTGAAAAGTCCTTGGCTCTGTGTGAACACTGCTCTGCTACAACTAAGACATTGATGTGCTATCACCACTGTTTTCATTAAAAATGCAAAACACAGCATCATACAAGCCTCTATGTTACATCGGTTGTAACTGCCCTGCAGGGCAGGGAGATGGTGTGTGGTGTTGGATTGTTGCATGCTGAAACCAGTTCTGGTTCCACCACCCTGGCATTTGCTCAGTTTCATCAAAATTCATTCATCATTAATCTGGGTGATTCTTACTGTAACACAATTGATATGGCATATAGCAACCATAGAAGTAGTGCAACACAGGGGCAGGTCACCCAGAGAGGCACAAAGATGCAGATCTTTGAGGTTTCCAAAATTCTTCTAGACAAAGGCACAGCCAGTTTGGTCTTGTTCTGCTGGGAGGAGGTGGTTGGATGAGACTCCCAAAAGTTCCTTCCAAATGTTTTTTTGATGGCTCATAAGCCAGATTTGAATTTCCTCTAAACTATAGCTTCTTAAAGGTATGAGAGTGAGTGCAACGTGCACAGACAGTATCTGTCCTTTTTCTGGAAGGGACAGAAAGCTGGGTCCCAGAACAGCGTTGGACCTGCCCTGAAAATATACATTTACTCATCCCGTCAGTTGCCGTTAATTACAGCAATAAAAAAAATTTTCCTGGTCTCCAGTCCAGCAAACACTAAAATCAGAAATGAATGTACTCACTTGATCGCAGTGCTAGGAAAAACAGTGTTAAATCAATGTGGTTGATCATATATGCAAAGTTACTTATACATGTATGTATCTGCAAGCTTATAGCTAAAATACGATCGGAGTTAACATGTAACACATACACTCATTAAAATGATGTAACACAAATTGGGCAATGCCTGAGCAAGCTGATGCAATAGAAAACACCTAGGTTGTTTCTCATTTGTGGGAACGTCATCTGACAAATGAAGAAAAGGTAAGTGAGAACAACAGCATGTGCTGGGGAAGAGGAACAGGGCAAAAACACATTTTAAAAGCAATGTTGTACAATGTACATTCTTAAATGAATGCTACTTTTGTCTTTCACAGGGTTTGCTTGGCAAAAGAGAATTCCTTCCCCAGGCTGAATGTCTAAGAAGGCTGATAGTCCCTGTCTGCAGCCACCTTCCTTTCGCTAGGCTTTGTAGAAATATCTTCTTCAGCCTTGGTGGCTATAACATGAAAAACATCGACATGGTATGTGCCGCTCTTACCAGCTCTGTCAAGAATTTAAGCTGCTGCTCCCAAAACCTACCTTCATCCTATAGTATGAATCCTCAGGTTCTGTTAGTCCACATCACACTGCAGGGAACAGCCCCCAGTACCAGCCAGCAATATCTGCTGGTTGCCCCATCACTGGCAGGGCATCACTGCCTTGCTCCTCAGAAGAGCTCTTGGCATCATCCCTTCAAAGCAGAGCTGCTCCACCGCAACCCTGCAGTCTGCTCTCTGCCAGAACTCAGCTAGGGCCCTGTCTCCTGGTTCATACTGTGACTGCTGGTCTCATCAGAGGTCCTCAGCATGCTGTCACTCCATGCTATGTCCAGCTGCAGGCCAGGCCACCTGAGCTTCAAAGTTTTGCTCCAGTGTTTTCAAAAATATGCCTTACAGTGTTCTCTGACAAAGGACCACACAGCAACTTGCTAAGAAACCCCTGCAGGACCAGGGTGTGTTTTGTTTCAAATACACACACATTCTTCAGACAGTTACAGTTCCTTTTGCTCTTCTGTCTGACAGCGGTGCTGCTTCACATAGGACCTGCTTGCAGACTCCCGAATAAATCAAGGCTTGGGATCTAGGCTGCTGACTTTCCATTCTACCCTCTCTGTCTGTTAGATTCATTCAGATACTCACTTTCCTGGAAAATGATCTGGCTGGGGGCTGTTCTTTTACTGTTGCTCCAAACCTGATACACCTGGATGAACTCTCAGGGGAGTCTCTGATCATGCCACTTGATTTCTCTTGGTTTTATGGATACATGACACTGCTGTGGCTTCTTTTGATGCACAGACAGGTAAAAGGGAGGAAGAGAACACCACTGTTTATTTTCTTTCAGAACCGGATCAATGTGTATATTGCACAAACCCCTGCTGGAACATCTGTGCAAAATATAGTCCACTGGAGCCAGGTACTAGTGAGCTTCTGGAACACAAAATAGGTACTCACCTCTGGCTGTACCATAGGGAATGGAGGGAGCTGATAATGTTGCTGTGAAGCCAATGCAGATTGCTTGGATATAGAGCAACCTGTGCTTTACAATTGAAATTTTGTTTCAGTACACTGTTTCCCATTGATCTACCTTTCTTTTGCCAGCAGGATAGAAATAGCCTGTGTGATACAGGTACACCTGAAGCCAACAATGAGACACTGCATTTGTTTAAATACATGTATGCTGGAAGTTGTGCATGCAGATAAATATAGCGTTCTTTTTATTGTGTATCCAGAGCCCGATATAAACGTCTACAGTCCGGTGCAGAACTTGCCTTAAGAAATGACCATTACTTTTCCAATGGGGGATCAAGAAATGAGCAAAGATGTATGGCACTTTGTAGAATATAAAATTTGACTAATAAGGCCCTTGTATTTTCATCTCTTGCAAAAGCAAAGTGCTCAGTTTGTGGGCAACAATAGAACTATAAATAATAAATCCTTCATCCAGTAGACTCGCTGTAACACTTACAAAACACTGTGCTCTGTCACAGGACTTCCTCAGCAGCACTGCTGCTGGAAGCTGCCTTTCTCTCTTTGGGCTTGTCACACAAGCTGCTGTAGGCAAGACAGGTTTCCTGGCAGCACTGCAGGCTCGGCAGCACAGCTGGAAACATTTGCAAGCAGGGTGAGCTTGCAGGAGGGCTCATGCACTTTTCAACACAGCAAACATGTGGACATGTTTGAGTTACAGCTGCACAAGCATTTACTCAAAATCAAACAAGACTTTTGGCTGTGAATTTACATGAGATATTAGATTTGATTAAGTTGCTTTCATAACCACGGCCTAACCTGTAAAGAAAAAGAGTTGCAAAGGCACAGTGGGGGGTCCGCAAATTGACTCGGGTTTAATTCAGCATCTAGCCACAGGCTGGCAGGCACAGACGTGCAGGAGAAATGCTCCTAAGCTTTTTCTGTAATTGCTGTTATTACTGTTACAGGAGTTAACAGACACCTTGCCCTCAGTATTAAGATCCCATTGATGGGGTCTCTCACAACACATGCTGTAGGCAAAGCCAAGGAGCAGGAAGGAAGATCTAGAAATGGTGACTTCCGTATTTAGACAAGATAAGCAAAAGAAAACATAAGAAGGAGCCACTCACAGAGCTGAGTGATGGCAACATGACTGTCAGAAGGGAACACAGCAGCAGCGTGGAGGGAAAATAGCTGGAGGCAATTGCTACTTGCAGGCTTACAAACTAGAACAAATCGTCCGTGAAAGCGACCCTAGGTCTTTCTACAGGAGCAGTGAGCCTTTTGATGCTGACAAAAACATTTGACTCCTTTTCACTGCTTGAGACTTTTAACTAACTTACCACTGGCTCTTTCTAACCTCTTAAAGAGAAAAGCTTCAGTTGAGGTTTTGGGTTGGAGTCAGACACTTAGCAGGGAAAGATCCCATCACCTTCTTGAATGATGGATTTGTAATTACCCTTCTCTGGTTCATCCCATTAGGAAGCCCATTTGGGGAAGTTCCAAGCTTATGACTGGGGCAGTTCAAAGAAGAACATCGAGAACCAGCAGGTACCTTTTGGTGAAACAATATTGTCACCCTTGAACAACACAAAAGCACAGAGGAAGAGAACAATGATGTAGTAGGAGACACGTTTCTGAATACATTTAGATGGATTTAGCCACCACCATCTGTATTATGACTTTCCAGTTTGGAAGTTAACAGAGAAAAAATGCAAGCTGTAATGGTAATAATATTTAAAAAAAAAAAAGAGAGAGAGAGAGAGAGAGGAAGACCAAGCCTTGTCAATGAAACGGTCAATAGTAACAGAAAAGAAGGGCAGGAAATATGTAAAATTAATTTTGAAAAAGAGTATATCTAGTGGATCAGGCCAAAGAGGAATCTTGCCTACTAGAGTGACTGACACAGTTGCCAATATATAAACTCAGGGAAACAATACTATGAAAAGTGGAACTGGAGAGCACTAATGTGTCTAATAGCTACTCCTAGATTCTGGCAGCCAGAGACAAAAGGACTTTGACCTTAAGCAGGCCCTGAGCATCCTCTCCTCCATCCAAGACTCTAATCCCATCCTTGACTCTCCTACCCTTTTAGGTCTCCACAACAGCCTATCATTAGCAGTTACATGTTTTAATGATGGCTTGCATGAAAGGCAACTTCCTTTGGTTTGTCTTGAATTTGCTTACCCCTGGAAAGTCACTGGATGCCTTCTAGGTTTTGTGTTTTGAGAAATAATGGGGTAATTACTTCCTGTGCTCTTTCTTCATACTGTTCATGATTGTATAAGCCTGCCTCTTGTCCCTGTGCTGGCCTCTGTTTTCCAGACTGAGGAATCCTCAGCTACTTCCTCTCTCCTCCTACAGAAATCACTTCATGCTCCTTTTCATACTTGTCACACGTTGTCTTTTCTAACTAGACCACGTATGTCTTCTGGAGCTGACTGGTACTCCAAAACAAGTATGCAAGATGAGGACCAAGACGGAGGTTTACCCAGAGGCATCCTGACATCCTCTGTCTTTGTTCTTGGCTTCTGCCCTATGAATTCCTAGCTGAGAGAGCAACGATCCAACAGTAACTCTTTGTCAGTTCAGGAGGTGCTTTTCCTTTGGCCGTACTCTCAGCTGCATCACGCCTGTGAACACAGACAGAAAAGGCAAGCGAGGGCATTTCCCTCCAGTTTGTTTTAGGCACCTCTGCTTTGAACAGTGACCTAAAATAAAGCGAGATACATGTTTAAAGTTTGCTGTGCTTTACTGGATATTCATTCCAGCCCTGCTTCATGTTTTCCAGGCTACTCCTCCTCTCTACAATGTAGAAGAAATGACTGTACCCACTGCAGTATGGACTGGGGGTCGAGACTTGCTTGCAGATCCCAAGGACGCTGCCATTTTACTGTCTCATATTAAGAGGCTTATCTATCACAAGAAGATTCCTGAATGGGCACATCTGGATTTCATCTGGGGATTGGATGCACCTTTGTGTATGTACAACGAAATTATTGATCTGATGCAGAAATATCCTTAACTCACAAGCAGTAGCCATACCTGGCTCATTCCCCAGTGCCTTTGCTGGGTACAGAGAAAGCATTCTTTTGCATCATATAGCTTCTGCTGGAGTCAGAGAGAGGATTTCTCCTGGCTAATGCTATTTTCACACTATGTGTCACTACAGTGCCTTTTGGATCTTGATGGTGCACTTCATACTTTGTGGCAACCTTGTGATCAGTAATCACTTTTTAGTTGATAAAGCCTAGATTCTGCAATACATTGTACTTTCCTAACAGGAACCAGGGCTTTCTTGCAGCCTGATGTCTTCTTTAGACTTTAACAGTAATGAAAGCACTGAGTTTCTCTGGATGTGGTCAATTATGTCAAAAAGTTTTCCATTGATCACATAATTTCTCAGTTTATTGGACTGGAAGTTCCTGAAAAGCTAGTGTAAACTGAGACTAACTCTAGCAGCCGTGGCATTTATATTTTATTATTTGATAAGATCACCAGAAAATAAAAAATGAGTTCACACAAAATACTCACTCCTGAAAACAAAAGTTGGTATGTCTTCATTTGAAAGAGCTGCACACTTTTTTTCAAAAGGAAGAACAAGGCACACAAGGAGGGACAGCAGAAAACAGCAGTTATCTGTCAGAAAGCAGAAAGCCAGTCTCGTGGTTCAAGAATGCACCTGTAAGGTAGGAAACTTGTGTTCAAGGTAGCCCCCGAGACAAAGAATTCTTGTCAGACTTGATCTCTGCTAACAACACTTTCAGGATCTGTGTACCTGAACTCTCCAGGGTGGGAGGCAGGAATTCACTTCATCTTGGCAACAACAGCACTCCAATTCCACTTTGAACCCAGCAGGAACTTCACATCTTTTGCTAATTTGCATGGAAGCTGCTAACTACTACAGGGTTGAGCTGCTTGAACCTTTATCACAGCTCTGAGAAGCCTCTCTGGGGAGTAAACACTCAAACAAAGGGCACCCAAGCATCTCTAGAAAAAAAATGTTATCTTCATCCCATGGGTATTTAGATCACTTTTCCCATTAGAAGAAGGACTGCTTTAAAACAGTGCTGAAGAAATGTCATCCTATTCCATTTCCTGGGGAAAACCTGCCTCTACAAACCTCGTTGCAGTGACATAGTTATTGCACAGAGGCACTCACCTGAAGGGTAGCCTCCATGGCTATTAGGTTACAGCATTGTGGCTCACCGTGCCTCCACAAGGAAATGCCATTAGCTTCACCACAAAAAGAAACACAGTGCATTTTAGGGGGCCTTTTTTCAGAGTGAGACCCTCATTCTCCACTTGAATCAAGTGTCAATGTGGGTGAAGCCTGGGATGCTAAACAGGGCAGGTACAGCTGTCACACTAAGACAGTTCACAGGTCATACAATATTACTCTGTGAAATGGTTCATTAGCCAAACAAATTAACCACAACCAATGCCACTTCTATCCCTTTCCCTTCCAACACAACCACAGGCCTGTTTCATCTTTTGAGCCCACTGCTGAAGCCCATCCCATTTCCTTGGGGTCAAGGGCTCCACAAATGTAAATAAAGCTTGACCCAAAGAAAACAGCTTCCCTCCAGGAAGGGACATCCCTTCCACCCAATATAATTTCCTGGGGACAAAGCATTCCAGAGAGTAAGCCCATCAACTGACTTACTGCTTGTGAGGGAAATGCGTGAGGACTTGAGGCCTAGTTTATGAGTTTCTGGTACTTAGGATTGGAAGTGCAATAGCAGTATGTTTGAAAGCAGCCAGAGCATCCTTCAAATTCACCTGGGAAAGAGATCACAGCTGCACCTATTTGCTACTTGGGAGACCACATAAGAGTCAGGGTGTTGAATTTTCTGGCATAGAAAACCAATAAAATCAGGCTGGACAAGGAGCATTGGAAACATCATGGGGACTGTTGATCCCAGCTTGGGGACATGTTTCATCATGTCTCAGAGCCCATCTGAGTGATAAATTTATGCTCTGCTGAAAGTTTTTGTCATGCAGGACATCAAAGCTGCTGAGTTACAGTGTTTTTCACTGAGAAATCGCTTTTTCCATCATCCCACAGAATGCTCTTGTTGTGGTTTAGCGCCGGCAGGCGGCTCAGCACCACCCAGCCACTCGCTCAGTTGCCCCAGGTGGGATGGGGAGGGAATCAGAGAGGTAAAAGTGAGAGAGAGAATTCCTGGGTTGAGATAAGGACAGTTCCTAGGTAAAGCAAAAGCTGCATACACAAGCAAAGCAAAACCAGGCATCTATTCGCTGCTTCCTACCAGCCAGGCCAGTTCCCCCTTCCAGGAGAGCAGGGCTCCTGAGGCCTAACGGGTTATTGGGGAGACAAACACCATCGCTCCAAACATGCCCCCCTTACTCCTTCTTCATCCACAATTTTGTTGCTGATCATGGTGTCCTATGGCATGGGACATCCCTCTGGGCAGTCTGGGCCCACTGTCCTGGTTCTGCCCCTTCCCAGCTGGGTGCACCCCCAGCCTCCTCTCCAGCAGGGCAGCACCAGGGGCTGAAAAGTCCTTGTCATAGTGTGAGCACTGCTCTGCTACAATTAAAACACTGGTGTGTTATCACCACTATTTTCATTAAAAATCCAAAACACAGCATCATACAAGCCTCTATGAAGAAAACTAACCCTATCACAGCCCAAAGTGTGACAGTTTTGTGCTTTGCATGTAGAGCAGAACCATTACTGTGGCTACTCTGACACCCGTTCTTACATCACTCCTCCCTTTCTCCACCACCCAGCGGCACCGTGTTATTTGCAGCCATGTTCCCGAGAACACATACCTTTCACCTGGTCTTCTTCTAAATGCTCATCAGTCCATGACAAAATACAAGTTCTTCCAAAGACATTTACGACTTAATTAGCTGAAGGGACTGGTGTTCAGGTAGGAGAAATCTACTTTGCAGCCTAGCTGCCTGGGGACACGGAACGTGTCCTTCTGGCCATGGCCACCAGGCCAATTTCAGTGAGCACTGAGCCCCTGGGCTGTCTGCAATTAACTCAGCGGTTAGGCAGAGGTCTCTAAGGACACTATGTTTTCAGAGTTCATGAAAATGGCTTAGGAGAAACTAGAACCCTTATTTGTTTCCCCCCCACTTCCTCCCTGTGAGAAAGGTTATATGAAGTGTTCAAGCCTTCTTTGGCACCAGAGAATCCCTGCAGGAGCCATGTCAACTCTGAGAGACTAATCTAGAATAAGATGGGTATCAGGAGCAGTGGTGCTCACTGAAAAACAGATTTGGGAATGTGTGCACAGTGCTAAATTTAAAATTAACATAAATAATGCAAAGCAGCAGCAGAAAGAGTGTTCTTGAGAAATAGGTCAAGGGAAGCTGGACATTGCCTCCTCTTCATCCTAAAATATTACATTCAGAGCAGCCCCCGAGACGGGCAACAGTACAGGTCGAGGTCTGCCACAGCCTCGGGGAACTAGGACGCCCAGGTCTGTGTTAAATATCGTAACCACTGGTATGTAAGCAATTCTTAACCTCTCCTGCTCCATGGTTTTGTGAATTTAACTGGATGATCTTTTTCATCACAAAGATTTCCTCACTTCTGAAGTACTGCCAAATCAGCACTTAAACATGCTCTTCAATACATGCTGCCAACTCATGACACTCATTGCTGCTACCCTGAAGTGCTCATTGTGTTTTGACTTCCTTTTATTGGCATAGGTTTCTGCCAGTGAATCAGTCTGCTGGTGGAGACAGACAAGGAACTGCAGCAGAGGACACAAGTAAAGCAGTCAAAGCAGAGGTAAGTTGCTTGTACATATATGATCATGGTCTCTTTCTCTGCTGCCTGTCTCCGTAAAGTTTTGTGGTCTTGGTTTTGTGTCATTGCTTGTAAGAATAGACAGCTTATTTCCTCTCTGTCTGTTAGCCTATTGCCACGCATAGAAGTGCATGTCTGCTCAAGTTAGAAGACAAAGAAGTTCAACCTGCACAAAAAGGAGAAAAAGTGCAAATATTTCATTTTTCTCTACTTGTTTTATTCAGTCTGAGAGCAAGGGAATGAAGGTCTGCAGCTGTGTGTAAATTGGATGTTCTATTCTTGCAGTCCCATGCACATGTACGTTTTATTAGTAAGCCAGCAGACTCTCATATGCATTCAGTCATAGTTGCTGCTGTGGTTGGTGTGTGTATGCCTTACAGTCAATATGAAGTAAGTTTTATACTGCTTAAAGCACAAAGCTAGATGGATAAATTTCTGAAGTCTTATAACTTAGTTTCAGCAAATCTTAAAAGTCCCTAAAGAACTTTCAAGGGCATTTCTCTCTCTGACCTTTTTCCTTCTATGTATGTTTTTTATGAGTTTACCAAGTCCAATATTTCCTTATGACTTCATTTCTCTCAATAAAAATGGCTGTTGAAAGCTCCTAACTATAAGCCTTTGCTCCTGAAGCTTAAGGGAGCACTGGCCTGCCAAGATTGATGTTACTTTGCCTGCTGTATCTGATTTAAAAGGTGAATACCTGGAAGTCTGTGAGTTATGCCAGCTAAGCTAGGTGATAATAGAGTGCACTGAGAAAAGTTTGCCCTAACAAACCCAAAGTAATTTAGCCTCTACATTGCCTCAGCTAGTCTTGCTAGTGGTTTGAAACCAAGCTGAGACATTAGCAAAATGCTTTATTCCCTCTTGCACAGAGAGGGAGACATTTTATTCCCATTAGAACAGAGCAAAATGGCAAAAAACAGAAAAGAGTGTTGTGCTGACTCAGTGTGTAGCTGGGGGCTTCCTGTTTGGACAACAAAAATTAAGAAGTATTTCACATATAAAGAGAATTGAATGGTGTTTGTTTTGATGTGATGTTTAAAGCTTTGGGTGTTTCCAAACTCTGTTTCATTCCAGCTGTTTGATGACTCAGGAGATTTGGCTTCTTTCAATTTGTTCACTGAAATTTAAAGGTTAAACTGAAGATTAGAAAAAAGACAAAATTCCTCCTTCTATATGGAGATTCAGAGAGTGCTTGCGTACCTCTCCCTCACACCCACAGATCCTGCTCACCTTCCTCATTACTTGCCAGGGAGTACTCTCTTATCTTCCCTTGACCGACAGCTCCATTTCCCAGTCCAAATAAACATCACAGTGGCACGTCTTGCCGTAGCAGATGTCTTACGCTAGAAGCAGACTCCAGAAATGTGACTGAATGAGGACCTCTGACCTTCACTAAAAATTGGATTCTCTGTGTTTAGTGGACCTACCAATGTGTGGTTTCAGAAGGACTTGTTTCCCAAGACTGCTTAACTTCCTAATGCAACCTATAATTCAGACAGGTCTCCTATGAAATTCCCTCACAAACCTTCCTGACCAGCCACGCATGCTGTGGCTACTTTGGAGCTGTATGAATGCTGATTAGCTGGCTAGTTTACCCGTGTTGACTGTTCAGCTGGTTGCAGAACATGTCATGGTTGCCTTCCCCCCAGCTGGGCACGAACCCCCCTGAACAGTCCTTCCCCAGCAAACAGTCCTCAGGAGTTCCTGGTAGCCCCACTACTTTGCAGGCTTGTAAATTGGTGTTGAACTTGACAGAAACTGACATCAAAAGTTAATAGCAGGATGGACAGAAATGTGAGCTAGGATAAACACCCTCAGTCACAGAAGCATGCCCTGTTCTGAGGAAACCCGGCCTACAGGAGCTGCAATGTCCCCAGTCATTACTGGTGAGGCAGTCTTACAAGAAGCCTTGACGAGCTGAAACATTACATTGCATTACTCATCCCTTTTGTCCCAGGGAATCTGTTGATGAACTTTTGATAGCCTGCCTGACCTTTAAGATTGTTATCTACAAGCAGAATGGTTGCTACTTTTCTCTTCCCAGCCCTCATTCTCTCCTCACACAGGCAGGTGCAGCATACAATAATAATTAGGTGTATAAGGGCATTTCCAGAAAGCGTAAGCCCAATTGTAAGCTTCATGGATGAATCATTTTTGTACAGTTCTTCATGTTAGAAAGAAAATTCCTATCCCACCTCCTTGCAGCTCTCTTGTAGGTAAGGAGCACTGTATGAAATAGCACATCTCTTGCTATTTTCTTGCAGTTTTAACTCATAGTCACACACTCAGTAGCTTACTATGGCATATAACATGCTCTTTCCTTTTCTGGGGAACTTTAGAAACAAAATTTGCATGATGACAGAAAGGTCAGGGAGGCTCATAGATTGCAGTGTTCCTATACTTATTGACTCAGTTCTGGGGAAAAAATGACTAAGCCCTGGAATCTTATCTATGGTAGGAGGTATCAGCATAATCTGTCACTAGATAGACTGTACTCTCTAATTCCTATTCAGAAAAATTCCCATGTGATCATCAGTGGGCCCAGGAAAGAGCAAAGTGTCACCTCCCCATGACCAGGACAAGATCTGCAATGACAGCTCTTTCAAAGAGAAAAGGATACAGGCCCGTGGCAACATGCAGGCAGTCTCCATTGTTTACTGCTCTAAAAAGAATCATTCCACAGTTTCTCAGTGGTGACAGGCATCAGTTTCAAGAGAGATACCTTGGGCTCAGAAGTAGCAGAAGCACAAACGCAGTTATCTGGGGATAGCAGAGGAGGCTCTTGAATGAAAAGGGCAGCAAAGGGCTGGTGAAGATGCCTACGGGGATGATAAATGGAGACCTGGATGAGCCAGTGTCAGCTTGAAAGGAAAGGTTGACTGGGAACTGACTCATGGGGCTTTTTGGTGGCCACACATGGTCATCTTTTTAGCACCATCACCTCAGAGGAACTAATTTCCAGCAGAACTGTAACATGGTCTGGGGCAGATCATTCATGGTGAAAGTACAAGCTGGCACTGGTCTGGTGCAAGTGTGTGCCCCTAAGCCCATTACACATCCTCTCTGAGCCTCTGAATCACTCCTGGCCCCTGCGTAACTCTTCACCATCTTCCCTGGCTGATCTCTCACCCTAGCTGCTCAGCACCAGGAATGGCACTGCATCTGACGGAGGAGGGGGCAGGTGGAAAAGAGCCCTCAGCAAACCTCCGCCACCTCATTCCTGAACAAAAAGGAATTATCCTCTCACTCTCCTGCTGGCAGAGGAGCAGGGCACATATAGGCAGCCAGTCTGGGCAATAGTCATCCCAGGTGCCCGTGCTTCCATGTCAAGCTTCTGCTTGACTCAGTGCAGGAGCTGGCCATGCCTACCAACCACCATTCACTTGTCCTCTACAAAATGCTCAGGCATATTCTCAGATGGTGCCCCCAGGTGTTTCCCTCTACCATTCTGCAACTGTCCCTGTCACACAGCATGGTCTGTAGACAGTTTCCTCACACAGGTATGTGTTTCTGTCAGCCCCTTGGGGAACACCCGGGGCAACCTCCAAGAGACTCCCCACTTGGGTCTCCCTGTGGAATTCCCCTCTCCCTTCCTACAGCAAACACACGTGCCTCTGCTCTTTCACGCAGCCCCGAGATGTGGTGCCTCCTCGTGCTGCTCTGCTCCCAGGGAGCTGCCTTTTCAGCAGGGTTCACAGCACCCTTCACTCTCGGCTCAGAGGGAACACAGCACATGAAGCACCGCAACCCTGAAGACTTTATGAACGTTGTAAGTTGTGGCACTTTCTCTGTCTTTCTTATAAAGTGTCTCTCACAATACTGCCACCACGGTACCAACTCTAACAGCCCATGTGAGGAGGCTTCAAGAAGGGTCCCCTCCTGGTCGCCCATTTTCCCAACCTGCCTCTTTCAAAGCCACTGCATTAGGGTCAGGACTGCTGTGAGGACCAGCTCAGGATGGGCCAGGGACAGATGGGACCCTTGTACGTCGCACCAGGACAGACACAGCACTGGAGCAGTGTGCTGGCTGCCACTTTTGGCTCAGAGGCCAAGCAACTCCCCAGAACCTGCTGAAGGGCACTGGAGATCCAGGCTGCTGAATTTTAACCCCAGCAGCAGGACTCAGCTTTAGACTGTGGCCAGAGCACACAGAGCTCAGTCCTGCCTGCACCAAACTGAACAACATGCTTTCCCTGACTGCATCATGTGTCTGAACCTAACAGGTGCATGATGAATACAATGTGGGCTATACTTAAAACTGTGACTTTCTTATAAAATCATCTTTCTTAACAATGTCTGGTAACAACCTGTTTGCTCAGGATGGTGGCAAGAGAAGCTGAACCCCTTCTTAGAGCAGTAGATTCTCACAACACAAAGTAATCCAGGACCCCTTGCTCTGACTCACACAACTGACAAAATTAGGTGTAGGTGGTCTCATCAGGTCCTTCATGACAAGAGCTCCACACTTGGTTGCCTTGCCTGCATGTTCAGCTTGTTTACGCTCCAAAAGGGGGTGGCTTTTATGTTAACACGCTCTTCTTTGGCTTCCCACAGAGTGAAATTATCAGATATCACGGATACCCCTGCGAGGAGTATGAAGTTACCACCGAGGATGGATACATACTTGCTGTTTTCAGAATTCCCAGTGGGAGGAACATGCAAAATACAGGTGTGACATGGTTATAGGACATAAGGAAGGTCTGAGATCCAACTCCTACATGAATCAGGATACTCTCTTCCACATGCTGTTCTGCCTTCAGCATTTCTCAGCTGTAGATAGCTGGTTTCAATGTAGGACCTGTACATTGGCTATCTAGCACAAAAGTAGGTGGGGACTAGCCACCTCATTACATTTTTTTATCCGTCATTCCTGTCATGAAATGGTTAAACTGCTTGCATGGGACAAATCCTTAGGTTTTCTCAGCCCAATATATACATAGTTCTCCTGGGAGCTTCCATAAGCAGGAAAGATTTAAAGCCTCTCAAACTAAACCCTGCACTCCAATCTTAAACTGACGTTAACTACTGCTCCAATATGAGAATACTTTCATTTTTTCCAGGGCAAAAGCCTGCAGTCTTCCTACAGCATGCTTTTCTAGGAGATGCCACCCACTGGATTTCTTACCTGCCCAACAACAGCCTAGGCTTCATCCTTGCAGATGCCGGCTATGATGTCTGGTTGGGAAACAGCCGAGGGAACACTTGGTCTTCAAACACAAGACCCTTAAAACCAGCCAGAAAGAGTTCTGGCAGTTCAGGTACTCTGTGGATGGGGAATTATTCAAGATAGAAAGTCCAAGGGAACTAGATAGCTTCAGCCTAATGGGTATTTTACTTAAAACATCATCAGAACAGGGTCCACACAAGCCAAGGACAATAAAGATCAAGACCAAGAAGTATGGTCAGTAGTAGCTGTGGTTGGGAGCACTGGCTGAGGAAGAGATTTCAGACACTGGGAACTGAAAGGGGATGCTGAGAAAAAGGGAGACAGCTCTGTGAGAAGGAGAGCAAGCTGGAACAGGCTGAGCAGCCCTGTCTAGAAATCTCTGATCTCTCACGGCTTAAGTCAACCAAGAGAGAAATGTGTTTTGTAACCCCTGCTAGTGAAAGCACTGATTAAATTCACTTCCCCAAGGGCCACATATGACAGACAAAATTTGCTCCTCCTCTGCAGAGAGCCTTAGGCACCAGGCAACCTGTCAGTACAGCTGCATCCTTCTGTCCTCTTCTCATCTTTGAATGGGTCCTGCCCGGTGCAATGAACAAGACTGACATTCAGTAACACACACTGCGATAGCCAGTCTGCCAGCTTTTTGTGTTTCTCCCCTGTAGCTTTGATGAAATGGGTAAATACGATATTCCAGCAGAGCTGTACTTCATCATGAATAAAACCGGACAGAAGGATGTATACTATGTTGGTCACTCTGAAGGCACCGCATCAGGTAAGGTCAGCACATTTATGGTTCACAATCATTCGTGTTCCCATCTGATCAGGAGGCGAGCCTCCCCACTGCCTCAGCAGTTTGTGGAGAAGTGCCTTCTGAGCTGAGAGCTGCAAAATATGTGAAACTTTCTAAAAACAGCTTTGGTTACCATTAATAAGCAAATAAATCTAATAGTAGATCTAAACATTGTTCAACCTTTTAAATAATTAGAGACACAGTAGCCTTACTGGGTACTCCAAGTACTGGCACCGGGCACTTTTCTGAAATTCTCAGCAATGGGAATTTTTATTAAGTTCATCTTTTCTACTAAGGCATACGATTATTTTCCTTGTGAAGTGTAAGGAAAAACTAATAAGAAAAAACTGCACATAAATGCAAAATTTCAAATAAGAGAAAACAAGTAAAAAGAACCTCCACATTACAAAGCTGTACGACTTATTGCCAATCCTACAATTAAAGCACAGTTCATGAGTGTATATATAACTGGCCACATTACTGTTTAAAAACACATTGTCAGAGACTGAAAATTAGGAAATAAAAAGTATTAATAACTTGTTTTCCCCTAGTGACAACCTTTAGCATTAACCAGCTTTGTAGTTTTCGAATGCAACTTTCTTTCAGCACCAGGTAAAAGTTCCTAATGTTTATGGTTTATGTGCAAGATCCATGAATGAACATTGACTAGAAATGATCAACTGCCCATTCATTAGTGTTAACTGCCTGGAAAAAAGAGAAGAAAATGTGGAAAAACCATATATTGTGAAATCTCCAGGCCTTTTCTTTCTTTTCCTCTCATAAGAGTATTTAAAGACTCTGATGACAAAACAAACTTACCATTCATGCTTCCAGCTGCCTTTGATGCAATCAGTTGAAAATGCTTAAAGTTCCCAGTATTCTGCATGGTATTCTACTGCCCCATGGAAGCACAAACATACATAGCCCTTTAGAGACTATAATATGAAAAATATTTTTTAAATGATAGCTTCATGAGGAAATCTGATTTTATCACAGAAACCTCCTTGCCATGTCACCTGCAAAAAGTGGATACAAGCAATGTCCAGATATGCTGTCAACCTCAGGATGAACTCTGCTTCCCAAATAAAATTCATTTCAGGATTTAGCATCAACACTTGCCTTAGCTAAAACACACAGCAAAGACAGACAACAGATGACGGGCTGCAAATCTAGTCTCACTTCTTGTTTGCTACCTACTGCTTATTTGTTTATTTTTGCCTGTGGAAAATGTCTTCACTAACTCATGTTCTCTCTTCTATATTTGTAGGCTTTATAGCATTTTCTACATATCCTGAGCTGGCTGAAAGGGTAAAAGTGTTCTTTGCTCTTGGCCCAGTAACCACCTGCACGCATGCTACAAGCCCTCTGATGAAGATAGCAAATCTTCCTCCAGCACTGCTCAGGGTATGTGTTTCTTCCTCCAGAGGCCCAATGTCCAGCTTACCCTTTTAGGGTTCCCCAGCCTGAGCCAAAGTGCTTCCAAAGGGGTGAGATGCTTGGGATGAACAGAGTGCTCTTGAAAAATCTCTTCTGAAACTCTGGGGGGCAGCACTGGAGAACAGGAAGATGGGGCTTGCAGCAGCAGGTTCCAGTGAAGCAGGAGACTTGTGAAACTGTCTCGCCATAGGACTCTTGCTGTTAACTAACATCTTGCTGGCCTTGTGCAGGAGGAACTAAAACAGAGTTGGAATAACAGCCATGATGATCTCAGACTTCAGAAATGAGCACTAAGGTCACTACACTAGAAATGGAAGGATGGTTTCCTCCAGGACTGAAGACAGTAATATGAGTCAGGAAGGACATGTGGTGCACTACGGGGAAGAAGACGTTTTAAGGTGTACTAGGAGGGCAAGCTGTTTCAGAAATCTCTGACTATAGAGTTAAGAGGCAAGAATATAGCAATAGTTTCCTGCATAAAATGCTCCTGTAACAAGAAAAGAAAAAAAAAAGTGTTGCACTTTTCCCTTCCCTCAGTTAACACTTGGCTGGAAAGGAACCATGCACCAGATTCGATTTATGAAAGGACCTGTGACGGAGTTCTGTACAAACATGGATAAGTTTTGTGGACAAATACTCTGTTATATAGCTGGGGGCAACACACAAAATCTGAACATGGTAAGTATATGCAACAACACTTAGTCAAAGTAAAACTAAAGCCATTTTGGAAATTGCATTTTGCACTCCATCCTTAACTAATAATTGTCACACGTGTAAGTGTACATAAAACACAACAGTTCTCAGCAGGCTGAGGGAATGCAGGACATTGTGTGAACAGTGCCAAATAGGACTAGACCTAATGATGGGACCAAAAACCAGGCATACTCCAACCCCAGAAAGAAGGACTGAATTCAGTCTGGAGCTATACTGCATATGTCCCTAGCTGTGTCCTCTTTTAGAGCCAATCTGACCAGATTTTGGTCATACACAGATGCTCTTCAAAAAGAGACAGTGGATGATGGAGTCAGACTTCAGTGTTCTTCCTCAGCACACAGACACCACGGTCTTCTGAACCCTGGAATAATTAAAAGACAGGAAAAGCTCCACTTCTCTTCCCATACTTTAGACTGCTTGCATTAGAACTTGGTCCCAAAGAACTACCCTAAGGAGCACGTCCCATTTTGCTGTCCTCAGAACTGGGCCCGACGGTTTAGTCCACAACACAGAGGGCTACAGAAATGCCTCGCCTGTGCTTGAGGAGCGCAGCACAATGGGATTCACAAGGACTAGTGCATCAGTCAGGGGGACAGGACAGAGAGTTGGCCCTGTACTTGCCCACGTATGGATTCTGTAGTCTTAAATCCCCTTTACAGAGGCCAAAGTATGCAGAAGCTGGCCTGTGCAATGCTTATTATTAAAATATCTCTGAAGACTGGGGCCCGTTTTTCTCCATCTGTGACGACTTGTAAAAGCACATATGGGAAAGCAATGAGACTCAAAGATTTAATGCAAAAGCAGTTAAAGGCATAACAGCCTTTTTGAACGACAGAGTTAAACCTTTTAGGATCTTTCTTGACTTGCGTTAAGTCACCAACCAGCTTCTCAGGGCAAAATAAGCCTGAGGAGGAACCTGAGGGGATGGAATTAAAACATCTCCTCACGAGAACTATAAAAATGCAGGCAGAAGAAAAGGCAGTCTGTGTTTTGTAAGCTGGCTTCTTTAGCACCAGGAGAAAAGTGAAGAGAAAAACAAACCTTCAAAGACTTATGCCTGTGGGGGGGTTAACGTAAGGTGAGGATTCTACTTAGAAAGGACAGGAAGATTTTTTCCTGCCATTGAGGAACCACAAGATTCCACAGTGGCACTATCTTCATGAACAGACACGCTTCATGAGAAAGCTCTGCATGCAGATGTGTACCATTAATCAGCTGTTCCTAAGTCTGCCTATCAGTCTTCTGTTTGATATTGATATGAGGATGATATTGATTTGAGTATCCTATTAAAACTGGGTTTTAACACAGCAGCAGTATGTTGCTCAGGTCCTTCACAGCTTTATTCTGTCACAACACTGAACCCCTGCCTTTATAACACTTCTGCTTTCTCTCCAGAGTCGAACAGATGCTTTGGTAGCACATTCCCCAGCTGGGACATCAGTACAGAACATTATTCACTGGCATCAGGTATAACTGTGTACTGACATAAGCAGACTCGTACCGCTGCTTTTTATGCAACTGACAGCCTACAGGGAAGTCCAGAGGCGGTGGTTCTGGGAAATTGCCCAACCCGTCTTCTCACACAGTGCCGTAAGCAGCTGCCTCCAAGGAAGCACTGCTTCCCATGGCTCACCAGACCATTACCCACATTGTCCCTTTCGTATCGGACCTTTCTGCATGTTAGGGTCTAGTGGCTTCCAGCCTTCAGCTTCATTTGTGAAGGCAATTGCCTCGAAAGCTGCAGAGGAGCACTCGAGCACAGTTGAGGCACTTGGCGGGCAGTAGGAAGATAGCGGAAACGTGAACAGCCAAGGGATGAGCCAGAACAAAGTGATCCAGGTTAAAGCTTTTCTCCCAGAAGGTTAATTGCAGCCTGGATCACCTCCCAAAGCCAGTTAACCACACAAGTGCTTCTGCTGGCACAACGGGAAAGTGGGGGAACTGCTTTATAATCTCCAGTACATGACAAGCAAAACTTGTTCCCAACAGCCAGGTTTTTAGAAAATCCTCTTATCCACTCATGCCAGTGTCCATTTCCTGGATTCCAATTCCTTAAAGGTGGGCTTCTACTTACACACTGGCAGATCTGAGCTCTTTTCTGCTCATCCTCTGAATTAGACCAGGGCAAAAAAGATCCAGAGCAGAAGCACATCACTGCATGCCTCCAAGGTAACTCACATGCTGAGTCATGATCCATCTGCATATATCCTATAGACAGATCCCCCATTTCTGCAAACATTATGGTGTAAAATATCTGTGTGCTCCTCTGACAAAAATTCCTGACAGTAGGTCACTTGGGATATATCCACCCAGAGCCAGGAAATGAGGACAAACCATTGACAGTCAGTGGCTTTGCAGCCTATTTTGCCAACCTCTAACAAAGTCAAGTGGTTAGAAAGTAAACACAGATACTATAGTAAATACGGATACTATAGAAGAAAACAGCAAAAGCAATGATATACCAAGTATATTTCTAGCACATCCCCAACCACTTAAGCCTTGAAGTCAAGATTTTCTAAACCACAAAATCCAAGTGAGATACTGGCATTCTCTCACAATGTATTACACAGTCACTCACAAATGAAATTACGTGTCAGGTTTGTGGAAAAATAAAATAAAATAACAATAAAAACACAACAGATATGTATACACTTCTTCACTCCTCAGTCCTACAGGGCATATGGCATGTATTCTAGACAAGAGAGCTCAAAAGGCCATGCCATGTGTCTAATGTCCCATCTCAAAACTGCTGTCAGAGCACAACTTACATATAGTCAAATTCTCTAACAATTACAGAGCCACTGAAAATGTGACCGGTACTGTCAGCACACCAGACACTGCTGGTACACAAAACAACAAGGTGTGGGAGGAGAAATCATGCGTTACACTAGATAACCAGTAAGAGCCCTGACAGGCACTAGACAGCCTGGCCCTCCTGCCAACATGAAAACTGAGCACAACTCCACATCACAAACGGGGACCCCACCTTAGTTAACTTAGTCAAACAGCACTTTAAAAACAAAACATAACAAGGGTGGCAGCTGAGGATCAGGAGAGAACATTAGCAAGGGCAAAGGCGATAAAGCCTCTCATCCTATGACCCATCCTCAGTACCTGTGGAAGCCTGCAGCTGGAGGAAGGGGTGGGAGGAAGCCACAATGCACTGTCTGAGCCTTGGGTCAATCACAGGGAGGAAAATACCTCCTGCACTCTGCTCTGTCTCTTAACAATACACTTTCATTTTATCTGTCCTTGTTAAAATATTCACAGATAGCACAAGCAGGCCAATTCCAGGCTTATGACTATGGCTTGAAGGAAAACATGAAGAAATACAACCAGGTAAGTCAATACGGTTAAGTCACAAGTCACAATAAGTCACAAACATAACAACTAAGACCAACTGTTGCCCCAGCAAAAATTAAAGAAGTACCCATGCTAAGTATGCACATGAATAAGCTCCGCAGTCATTCCCGATAAACTCCCATATGCCCACCTCTGAAGAGCATGAGCAGGTGTCAAACTCCAGGACAACTTGTAGCCATGCATTTCAGAAAGGTCTATGAATAGGATGGATCATTCCCTTCCAGGGTAGGTAGGGACTGGGGCTAGGGAAATAAACATAATGGAGGGGCAGCTTGATCCTTTTCCTGTAGCGAGTGCAGAAGGGAAACAGAGATGTCTGCACAGCATCCTTTCTCTAAACACAGCTTCTGATATAACAGCATGCACTCAGGTCTTCTCCCTTTCTTGCAGCCTACTCCTCCTGCATACAACATAGAGAGGATAAGCACGCCCATTGCTGTTTGGAGTGGCGGACAAGACAAATTTGCAGGTCCAAAAGACATTGCAAAGCTACTTTCTCAGATTACTAATCTCTGTTACCATAAGCACTTTCCTGAGTGGGGACATCTTGATTTCATCTGGGGCCTTGATGCGACTGAGAGAATGTATCGGAAAATCATTGAACTAATGATAAAGTATCTTTGAAACCACATGTAGAGTGTTGATCCATTTAGTATAAACCTCCAAAAATTTTATTTGGCAATAATGGTGATGCCTGGGGAAGAGAGAAACACACAGACATGCATAATGAATAACACTATAGGTGTTCACATGTATTTGTTTGTTCCTTGCTTCCCACAAAGTTTGAGGTTTTACATGATATCGTTGTTACCAGCGTCTTCCTAAGAAGGTTAATGTGTATGGGAATGAAAACTGAAAACATATATTTGGGCATACTCTTCAGGGAGCACTTAATTTGGACAGCTTTTATTTGTACAAGACTGATTTTCCTAAGACTAAACACTGTGTTTGCTGTATCTTATGTACCCCACAGCCCCATTATCCCATGAAGACACAAAAATGGGATTTGCTCATCTGTCTGTCAAAGGACAACTCACCTTTGTTTAAATTAAATCATTTATCCACTTGACAGAGAGCTTGGCCTTTTTTTTTTTTCCTCTTTTTCCCTCTTCATGTTTACCAACGTTGTCGTGACCAACAAGATTATTTTCAGTCATAAGAATCTGAGCAGACAATCAATGACTTCCAAATATCAAGGAAAGCAACCTCAGAAAAATTGTGTCAGCCTTTTCTTTTTGGACTCATCCAAGTTTTCTCCTGCCCTCAGTGCCCACACATCACCCAAGAGTTTGTTCATACACTCTAAACACCCCAAGAACAAAGACCACAGGTGGCAGTTGAGGAATGAAGAGATGCAGATGCATCAGGCAAACTGCACTCCAAGCAATACAGCTTCCACCCCATATAGTATTCTTGACACTATCAACTGAGTTGCTGAAAGCACTCTGGGCTTTCGGCTTTGACTTTTGCATAATCCTATGTCTTGATCATTCTTTGTTCACAAAATTTCTTTGGTATAGGAAAACAGTCGACAGTTTTCCCTTCCAGCCCAAAGAGATACCAGCTAAATCCATACTAAATCCATGCTATCCAAACAAGTGCCTCACATCTACTGACCTACAACGTGATCTGGTAGATACTGCCCCAGGCTATACCCAAAATGGTATAGCCATTATATCATATTATATATAGCTATAGGCTCAGACAGGGTAGTTTATTTCCCAGGTGTTTCTGTATGGGGCCTTGAGCCCATATTGCTCAAACAAGACCCTCTGCAGCTGGAGTCAGTATCCAATAGGACAAGTACACTAAAAAACATTTGCTTTCTGCAACACAGAAAACAGCTAACTTGCCCACACCCTAGTCTAGAGACCATTAGCAGTGTTGATCATGGCACCTATCTCCCAAACTTATGACAGCTTACAGAAAATGGTCAAAACTGCCAATAAAAACAAAGATCCATTAGACCAAGGAAGCAAGATACAGCAGTGTTTGAAAGGAGAGATTCCCCTTTACTAGTGCATTATTAAATCGCAAAGTGCCAGGACACATTAACAAATTGCTTACGACTGCTGGTTTTCTACTGCCTTCATGTATGCAGGAGAAGAAACATTAATTTATTATTATTGTTTTGGTATGTGCATCCTCTGCTGTATGTACCACTTTTAAAAGCATACTGCCCTGTCTAGTCCCCTGGGAATGACACATCTTGCTCCCATCATTAGCATTTCACTTATTGATTTATTTTCTATCAGTAAACTGTTTATATTGGAAAGGTAGTCAGTCTAGACACTTGCTTCTCTTCTGAGACTAACATATTTTCATTGTTATTTATTAATGCATTAAAGCAACCTGGGAACTGGCTATGTTTGTGGGCTTCAACAACTTAATCTCTTCTTGCTGTTTCTTGTCTGAGAAAAGAGAGAAAACCTTCCCTCACAACAACATAGCGAGAATTAAGGTGTGTGAAACTTGTAGCAGAGATGGAAGGAAGTAGAATAGAGAGATCTGTTTGACAAGCCATTTCCATTGTTTGAAGAGAAATACTAAGAGGAAGGGTGCCAGACCTTGTATAAGCTGCTGTGGTATACTGTTCAGTTGTCAAGCATATCCCCTAAAGAACCAGTAACACACACTAAAGGATATTTTATTACTCCATCAGCTGCCAATCATCATGTGCAATGTTTAGGTTTACAGAAGTCTTACCATTGACTTGCTTGTCTGTGCAAGTCAAGCAGTAAAACTGGGGGAGCAGAAGGGAAGGGCAATATTTTGACCACTATTGTAATCATTCACAGCTTAGTAGAAGCAAATGAACTCCTTCCAACCCACACAGCCTTGAGGGTACTGACAAGTCTCATAAAAAACAGTCAAAGTCTGCTGCAAGAACAGGTCGATTTGGACCGAAACTCTATCAAGTACCAGACCGCAGTCCTCTGCAGGACTCCTGCAGTTGTGAGAGGTGGATTGTCAGATGGGGTAATTTTCTGCACGTTCAAGAGTCCTTGATAGCATCCCATCCAGCACTAGGAAGTTTTCCTTAGCATGCTTTCAATGTTGCTGAACTGTAATCTTCTTGCAATATCTAAAGGAGTCCCCCATCCTGAAAGAAACAGATGAAATACATTGTAATATGATAAATACGAACATACCAGGTCTAATACTACTCTTGCTAAAGTCAGGGACAGAGTCTGCCCCCGCTTAGGTAGTGATAGCCAATCCACTGTTTCCTGGGGCTAACGTCCAAAGACACTGCAGAGCTGATTTCAAGATCTATATGGACAAAAGTTCGCTTCGTCTCAGCTGAGCAGTACAGGTACTCCCAGGTCAATATCTCTTGGGACAACATTTGAGCTTCTTTGAGAGCAGCAGCAGCTTGACTTAGCCCCTTTCAGAAGAATGGTGCTCAACAAAGCATCTAGGAGGGCTCTTAACACTTCCCTGCAGCCTGCATCTTAGGAACAAATGTAGCACAGCTATGAGTTAAGCAGAGTATTCTAAAGACAGCTAAGAGATCTGCCAATCCAGTGAACATCTAGGCAGTTTTGAATAGAAGAAATCTGACAGTGAAGAATGTGGACTCTAAAGTTGCTCTTGCCAATGAAGGCAAAGGGGCAAATATTGTATTATACCCCCACAGCAAACAAGTCCGATGCCAAGAAGCTGCGCACCTTTTGTTGTCATTTTTTGTTTTGATTTTGTTTTTTTAACTGCTGTACGCCAACCAAGGCCTACAATGTAATTATTCACCCCCTTGATAAGGAAATACAGTTATTAACTCCACTGTCTTACCTGATTCTTTACAGAAGCATCTGCATTAGCTTCAAGCAGCAGAGGAATGACTGCCTGGTTTTTCATTTCACAGGCATAGTGAAGGGCTGTGCTACCGGACTGAAGGGAAACAGTAGCAGAAGAATTTTAGTTTTATCACTTCTTTAGCAGATCTTTGTAAGTGCTACTGTCAATTTTACTCTATGCCTTATCATTTTTCCCCTAACAACTAGATGCATAAAAAACGTCTCATTTCCCAATGCACAACACAGTAAAATACGTTCTCATAAGAGCAACAGGAAAATAAAAAAATCATTCCTCTCCCCTGATGTAGCTGCTAAAACAAGTCTGATACCTTTTATCAGGAAGCCAATAGTTCTTTACTTATTTCAAAGGATTCCATAATCTTTAGCTCAACAACTATGTCTTAAGTTTGAGCAAACAGTATTGCTTAAGTGTTTTATAATTTGGTTGCTGGTGAAATTGTGGTTTCTCCTTTTCTATCTTAGAGGAGAGGAGCTCTTTGCCATACCCAAGTAGACTAGTCAACACAGACATTACACGTGGTAGATCAATGCACTCTGAAGACCAAGAAAAGACACAGGGTCTAGCACTGGGGCATGACCTTTGCCCATAAATCTACTCCAGTCTAAGAACTCATAAATAGTGATAAACTCAGACCCTTATATTACTAGAATCTTTATAGGATCCGGTATTTAATACATCAGTATTTTAACCCAGCTGGCCTGGATTCTCTTCTAAGAGACTTTGGTCAGAAAGGGACTGACAAAGTTAAAAAACACAGAAAATCATTCCCTCCAGGGGTACATATCACAGCAGTCAAGAAGCTAAAAGTCAATTATAATAGTCTAAAGTAAAAGTGCACATCTAACAACATCACATTGGTTTTTAGATGCTGTGTTTGTAACACTGTCGTTCTGGCTTTAAAGCTAAGAAAATAATAAGCTTGATCAGAAAGCTGCACTGAGCTGTTAGCGGAGAATTAGTTGTGTACATTACAAAACTCCTGCCAAAGTGTCAATGTGAAACATTGAATCTTCCTTTTACATCAAAATCAGTTCAGTCCCTGGTCCTACTCTGAAAGCAGTATTTTATAGCCAGAAGAATCTCAAGTTTGCTTTTAGTAACATTGTATGCATATGAGCCATATTTACATTCGTATAAACCCTTACAAAGTCTGTAGCATTAACATCAGCTCCAGCCCTAAGCAACATCTTGATCAGGTTTTCATTCTGCTTAGTTTTTGAGATCTGTTTGGTGCAAGGAAAAGAATAACACAGTGAGACAGTTCATCTGCATACACTATTAAGTGATACTGTTTTTCCTAATAATAAATAAATAAATAAATGTCTGGCTTCTGCAAACGCCAAACTGATGCAGTGATACAATTCTGCCCCTTCAACAACTATGCTTGTAGCAAAAACACTGCTTCTTCCATTGCTCTCCATCAGTCCTTGCTTCAAAAAGAGCATTCTGTAAGCATTCCTAGCCTAAAATATCGCAATAAGAAAGGTTATAAGGGGAAATGTAAAGACAGAGGCTTTTCTGCTTTCCTCCAGACTCACCATGAGAAGATATCCAATAGCAAAACTGGCATGAGGATTATGATGAGCACATAGTCAAGGAAGGTAAACCGTTTTCTCACAGCATAATGCAGACAAGTGCGGTCCTTCTAAATACAAAATAACTCTGATCAGTATCAGATTCACTGATCTGATTATATTTATTTAATACTGACAATACTAGATCCTTTTATATTTCACAATCTTACACCCCCCCCCCCCCCCCCCCCAGGTTATCTACTATAAATAGTTCTCTGATTTTCAAGCAGAAGCTGGCACAGGCATTTTGCTTCCTTCAAGTGGTAGCACATTTAACTCATAAAAACACATGAAAACTGGGCTCCACATGAAAGAAGGATGTGGGATCCAAAGGATTCCAAAAGTACGTCTGCAAACTTGGCTGCAGAGGGAAAGACAGAAGAGTGTAAATCTCTACCCCTACCTAGCAGGTTAAATCATCAGGAAGAGTCCCCACAGCTCATTTTTACAGAGGTTTGGTTACTGAATTATTACTATTCTGACTTATAAGAGCTTATGTCACATAGAGATACAGAGGAAGTAGCAAGACCCCCAGCAGACTCTCAGTGAGAATAGAGTTTCAAAATCTTTGAATATTGCATGTACCAAAGCTAGTAAAGGGCAGAGCTGTTGACTTGGATGTTAAAGAACACTCATGTTAAACACCCTACAGTTCCTCAAACTGGAGTCTGACAAACTAGGTTATGGCGTTACATCATGGCCCAAAATGGACATGCTGTAAGAAAGATGGACAGGCTGTCCTTCAGACCTTCCTTTTTACTAGGGTGAATAAAAGACCGAGGAACAGAAGGAACAGAAATAAGCTGGAGTACAGGACAAATGCAAATTGCTGCAGGCAGAATATATTGGGAACTGGGGATGCCATGCAGTATTACCTAAACTGGCAACACGAACACAGAAAGAATTTTAGGTTGGCAATGTTTATTGTATCCTGTGTACATTGGCAAGTCAGGAAAATAAATGAGGAGATAAAAAGAAACATAGGTTTATTGAATTACAATTTGTGGGTTAGACATGCCTCAGCTGGAAACAAAAGTAAGGTTTAGAAGAACTGCCAATGTTCCCACATGTACTCCAAGAGTCTTAAAGAGCAGTCAGTGCAAAGAGTGAGTCTGTGGCCACTTACCTTGTTTCTGAGGTTGACATCAGCATTTCGTTTTAGAAGATAGCTAACTATTCTGTTGTTTCCCTGTTTGCATGCACAAATTAAAGGGGTATCTCCACCGAAGCTGTCCTGGATATTCACATAATTGCTGTTTTTATCCAAAAGGAGCTGAACTTCATTGAAATTATAATGCTGCCTGGCAAATGGGCTGAAAAGAAAAGATAATATTCATCAAACCAACATGATTCACAAGACATTTGTACTGTCCATCCTGGCTTTCTACTTGCACATCATACAAAACTGCCAAGCACTTCTGACAGAGGTTGTAATTCTAGGCGACTTCCAGAAGATGGTGGTAAGAGACACACAGCAACTGAAGCTGAGAATAACAGGAGTGCTATGAGTTTCTTGTAGCCTAACACAGCCTAACAGTGGGAAGTCTGGCAGACTGGTAACATTTGAAGTTCTCCATTCAAATAAAGAGTTTTCTTTCTTTTCTTTCTTCCTCTGTACCGAGGTTCTTCATCATTTTCCAAGACAGGGCATTTCTAAATATCACCAGCAGTTTTTCCTTCTCATCTTCCCTTTATCTCAGTCTAAATATGCTACAAGATCTAGCCCTGAACACTGAGCCACTTCCCCACCCTCTCCAGTTGTTAGCTTAATTTTTCTCACATTAAAAACATTCACCTTATTTATATTTTCAGACAGGTCTTTTCTTTAAATATTACCTGCAGTTTTTCTTTCATATCCTTTCATTTTATTTATGTATTTATTATTTATCATTTATAATGATTATTAATTTATTAATCTTGTTAATTATTTCTTATCCTTTATCACAGTCTAAACAAAGAGCACTGAGGCAACTACAGAGTTCTGACAATGTTTGTACAGACAATAGATTCCATGTGAAACCCTAGAAAACACATTTCATTTCTTGTCTACAGAAAAGCAAGGAGACTATAAGTCAGGAAGCCCTCACCCAGATTTCCACAGTGTTAGAAGCCTGTCTCAGTAGTGGTGCAGCTAAACAACCAGCTTCTGATTCATGTTATGGTTACTCTGTTACTGTTAGCCATCCATCATGCACAAGAGGGAAAGAAACTTACAAGATACATACTCAGAGCAACTGCGAGGCAGTATCAGAAGAATCCAAGGTTCACAACTCGGACTGAGACTGACTCAGCTGTGGAGAAGTGCAGGACTATGGCAGCAAAAGTCTCAAATAGCTGTTGCCCTTGCCCAGAAGGGTATAACAGCCAGGAGAACCCCCACAGTTTCCCTTGTTATAGATGCACTGCCAGCTGGAGGACAGATATAAGTCTATGGCCTCTCCTTAGGCACACGAGATACTAAGGCCAGTGCTCCCAGAGAGAGAGAAGAAAAAGAAAAGAAAAAAAAGAAAAGAACTGAGGAAAATATCAGTGGGAACTGAGCTCACAGTTTCTGGAGAAGTTTGCAGTCCACAGCTCTCACCTACACCACTTGCCAATGTTACTTGTCAGCTCCCAGTGACCTGAACACCCCAGAGAGCTCAGCAGAGGCCTTGCCCTGCTCCTCGGTGTAGCAGAGGAGACGGGGCTTTACATCCAGTACAAACAAGAGCTCCAGGTCTGAAAGGCAGGGAGCAGGACCAAGAATTTGAGCTTAGGTAAAGACGAAGCGAGCACCTCTTTCAATGGTCTTGCAGCAAAGCCCCTCGCCTCTGCTCTCACCCCTCCTGCAGCACCACCTACACTGACCACAGCCGCACATCAGAACCTAGCAGCGCGATGCTGCACAACACATACGATAAGAAGGGATGGAGAACACAGAATCCCAACACCAAACTGATCATCCCACCCTCACCAGTGGTGCCCTTTCCCTGCTGCAGAATTGGGGCTAACCAGGAACTACAAAGGCCTAGAGGGGAAGACACACGAGGAGCGGCTGAGGTCACTGGGCCTGTTCAGCCTGGAGAAGAGGAGGCTGAGGGGGGACCTCATCACAGTCTACAACTTCCTCGCGAGAGGGAGTGGAGAGGCAGGTGACCTATTCTCCGTTATCACCAGTGACAGGACCCGTGGGAACGGTGTGAAGCTGAGGCAGGGGAAGTTTAGGCTGGACATCAGGAAGAGGTTCTTCACCGAAAGGGTGGTCGCACACTGGAACAGGCTCCCCAGTGAAGTAGTCACTGCACCAAGCCTGTCTGAATTTAAGAAGAGATTGGACTGTGCGCTTAGTCACATGGTCTAAACTTTTGGGCAGACCTGTGCAGTGCCAGGAGTTGGACTTGATGATCCTTATGGGTCCCTTCCCAACTCGGGATATTCTATGATTCTATACCTCAGACCCTCCATGGACAGAAGCACCACGGCTCTGCCCGACTGAAGAAAGCAAAGGGCAGGCACTGGGGACCGTGCTGTGTGGGAGATGAAAGAAGGGGGACCTGGCAGCTCTTCAAAACCTGGCTGTGAGGATACAAGGCTGAGAGCAAGCTCACTCGGCTTGGGAGCAGCCACCAAGGGGCACTCAAGGACATTGGCATCTCCAGAGAGCCTTCCCATGCTCTGCAGGAAGAACCAGCCCCAGACACAATGCTGTGCAAGAGCATACCTGTGTGGTTGTTATGAAATCTGGTGTTGAGGATTACACATGGCAATGACTGATGGTCACCCAAGTCAGGTGTTCAAAGAAAAGCTGAATATGGACTTTTAAGCAAAAGCTCTATAGCTAGATCAGAATATCTCGTTACACAAACACATTTTACGAGCCCTTTAGAAGAGGATTTCATTGTTCAGTATCTGAGGCTACAGGAAAGGTGAGAAGTAGTCATAGGACAGACAAGGATGTCTAAAATCACTCAGTACAAGATCACCAGATAAGGGGTGCAAGTAAAAATGTCAGATAGAAGGACAATGCCTCTATGGAATTGTTTATTTATAGAATCAATTATGGGCCATATGTCTGAAATCAGGACCCGGTAGTTTGCTCAGATTCAGATGAATTGCTACATCTGAATTTCCCGGCTTGTTTTCGGAGCTTCTTGTATTTTCCTCTGCTTAGATTTGCTGAGGTAGTGGTAAGCCACCAGATATTCAGCAAATTCTACCAAACATGAGATAAAAGTGTGAGGCAAAGCACTAAGGACAAAGCATTCAGCCACTAGAGAAGAAGCTAAAGGTAAAGCTGGTCTTGCAACTGGGACAACAATTTCAGGTGATAATTGCCTTCTCCTTCAAGAACTGCAAGGGATTGCCAAAGTACATCAGACACCAGCTGTTCAGACAAAAATGGAGTCACTTCATAACATCCAGATATTCTGAATCAATCCACAGTCTTCCTGTGTGCTAAAATTCATGCAAAGGGCATGCTACAAACTAAACAGGAAAGTCTAAATCACATTCGGGATGTTGAGGAATGTACTATCATCCCTTCCATACTTCTCAGCAAATAAAACTTGGACTTCTTATTTGCACTTGTGTAGATTTTTATCAGGTGTAAATGAACCCTATTTTACCAAGCAAATTACTTCTCACTCAAAAAAAATTAAAGGAAGGATACCAAACCATATGAAATTATTAATTAATAAGCATGGAAGATAGAGACAGCATTTGACATTCTCTAAACACCACTTTAATTCAGCTAGATGACTGGTTTCTTGTACAATACTATCTCAGAGTAGTAGAACTGGAAAGAGGAAACAAATACTTTCAGAATAAGACTCATCTACTCAGCCTATCAGGATATCAACGCACAGATTCAAGCTTTCTATAATACTGAAAGAGGAGAAGATGTTTAATTTCATTGAATAGCCTTTTAAAAATAAAGGGTGGCTTTCAGCATCAAAATGATAACCTTTTAAGGAACAGCTATGTGATGTTATCTCCAGAAAAGAAACAGCAGTACAACTCACTGTATTCACAAACAAAAGAACTGAAACCTTTGTTTGTTTCCAAGTGTACAAATGGAAAGGTTATAAAACAACTAGTAAGTCTAGGTAGCACCTATGCTGAAATTCAGAGTTGTGCTAATGGACGATAGTTGAGGATAAACCCATAAAGATAAGAGCTAATTTTATTTATTATTTTTTAATCACATTCCTAAAGCAGTCCTGGGGCAGGAGGTTTCCTTAGGTACTACCTTTATTATTTGTATTCATCATAAGCCGAGGAGTCTGCTTGCAGTCCTTAATTACACAGTGCTCAGAATCTCTCTGATATTAACAAAGAACAGCAAAAAAATGTTGAACAAACGCATACTTTCTCTGTGAAGTCACAACAGTTACACTGGTTACTGTACTTTCTTTGCTCCTACAAACAGTATTTCTGCAATTTGTAATAGCCAAAGCACAGCAATTTCCAAAGGAAAAGAACTTCCAGGTTTTAAGCCTGTGTATGTGAGGACGTGAAAGGAAAAAAAAACAACACCGAACTACTGTATATCCACAGCTTCAATAGCTTCAGTTACTGTGCAGAAAATGGTCACATACCTCTGAATAGAGTATTCCCATGCCTATTCTTCACTGCTCGAGTTCTTTCTTGTTCACCAGCCCAACAAGTTAACCTCACCTTGAAATGCTCTTGAGTTCGTTTGAATCTGGTTAATATTTAACTTAAAACATAGCTATCTCGCTTTCTTAAGCTACATTTCCTTTAAGTGCTTTCTACGTGGTAGCATGAAACAATTGTCTTCAGAAACCCAACCCAGTGAGGTAAACGTGAGAACAGCAGCTTACGGGAGACTGACAGAACAAGTTACAACAGAGAGAAGCATTTTCCTTTGTTATTTTCTGCAATAACAGCCTCTGGTTGCCTAAAAAGGAAGGCGGCAAAACAGACTGGGGGGGTGGGGAAAGAAAAAGAGAAGAAAATTTCACTAGTGAAGAAAGGGAGGGGAAAAAAAGAAAAGGTAAGAAAACTAAACTTGGAAACAAGTAACTGAGAACAGTAGCTAGTTTGCCAGTCGATCGACTTCCCACTTACATGTGTCTCAAACCCTCTGCAAGAACACGTCAGACATCTACCAGGAAAGATCCCACACCTTTGATGAGAGTTCCAGGTGTAATTAACTTCAGTCACTTATTAAACACACCAGCCCATTTCATCACCATCTGCTCACTCATTTCTTCCTAGCCCAGCCCAAACAATGAACATGACTCATGTTTAGGCTGCTAATTTTACACATTAAATGCAGTAGAGCTTCCTTGGGAAGAGACTTATTCTCAATGCCTCCATTCTGCCTGAGTGTTTATGTTCTAAGGATAAGATGATGAACATTTCTGTATTATGCTCAGCCTGAAGTAGGGTATGTATATTTTAAGTGTTTAAGACACTCCAAAATCTCTTTTCCCTTTATACTTGGAACACACTACATGTTCTCTATTTCAAAGTTCTAAACAAAGGCGTGCAACTGCCCATCTTAAATCCAAGCCATCTGCCCTTACATTTGAAAACTTTTATTATTGCACAATTTTCATATTTATTCTCCAGTTTGGTGGACAGACGTATAAAACTACTTATACTTGCTCTATCCTTCCCTGGTTAAAGTTGGATATCTCCACTGACTAGTGGCAGTTTGCTGGCACCAGTTCTAACCCATTTCAATGGCTGCTTACTGGAAGAAAATTAGGTTGGATTGGAACAGAAACACGCAGTACATCTAACTGCGACAAACCTCACTAGTATCCTCCCAATGAATTGATCAGAGGAGTAACACCTCAGAAGTAAAAGGTATTCCTTGTCAGTATTTGTCATGTCCAGATCCTAAGGAATAGGCATTCTCCACATCAGCTGGCAAGGTTGTTGGAATTTATAAACTACGTCTCATTTAAAGAAGGCTTAAATCACTCAGCTGTTTCATATTGGGAACAACCTTAGTAAATTACTTAATTGTCTCCTAACACCAATATACAAACTCATGGTAGTAAGGCGGTTTTGGCTGAGATAAAGTTCACTTTCTTCATAGTAGTTTTATGGTGCTGAGATTTGCATTTGTGATGAAAATGGTGTTGCCAACACACTGATGTTTGAGCTACTGCTGGGCAGTGCTTACACAGCCTCACAGCCTTTTCTGTTTGTCATGCTGCCCTACCAGCAAGCAGTCTGGGGATGCACAAGAAGCTCGGAGGGGATACAGCCAGGACAACTGACCCCAAGTGACCAAAAGGATATTCCATGCCATACAACATCACATCCAGCAATAACAGCTAGGAAAAAGAAGGAGTGTTGGGGGACTTTTGGAGCTACAGCTTTTGGCTTCCCAAGTAAACATTACATGTGATGGAGTTCTGCTTTACTGGAAATGGTTAAACATCTGCCTGCCAGTGGGAAGCAGTGAATGAACTCCTTATTTTTCCTTTTTTTTTTTTTTTAAATGAGCTTCCGAACTTTTACTCTTCTGATTCTCTCCCAGTCCCACCATGGAGAATGAGCAAGTGACTGTGTGGGGCTTTGCTGTCTACCAAAGATAACCCACAAGAAAAGGAAAAGATTTTTTTAAGAAAAACCTAACAAACCATTCTTCAAATAACACGGAGATAGCTTCAGGCATCACCTTTCCCCAGACAGTGTAAATTACCATTTAATCCAGTGTCACATCTCTGGCCCTCTTGTAAATTACTGAAGTGCTATTGCGGTCAGAGTTTTACCTGGAACAGAGATAAGCAGCCCAACCAAGATGAGATATGAGTTATGGAAATTCATGTAGTCACAGGTTCAATTCTGCTAGATATACATCCTTGGTGTTCTTTAACGTGATTATAAATGAAGATTCGAATCCTGTTTTAATCTTTTTGTTGTTGTTGTTGAATAAGTTGTTTTTCTGCAAAAGATGCCAAGACTGAGTGGATGGGTGAACTGGGAGCTATTTAGTCTGTGCGCTTCCAGAAAGAATTTACAATACTTGAAAAGTTTTCTGTGAGCCAGAATCGAACTAGGAATTTATCAGAAGAGCTTTCACCTAAGAAAGGATACGGGAAACTTTTTTTTCAGGAAATATCATTAACTCTTCAGACAGCACCTTCAAAATAGGCAAAAAAGATTGCTTGTCTCATAATTCCCAAGCACTATAGATGACATTGCTCTAAGTGGCATGATTTACACTACTCTCAGGAAAGAAATACGTTCCCTCCTGCCATTGTGTGTGCAGAACAGCTTTAAGAAACTTGTACTCCTTGGGAACACAATTCTGTAACAGCCAGTGACTGGAAAAGAAAAATATCCACCCTTTACACCTCCCCTCACAAGACTGTCACCTACCCAGCCTGCAGCCCTGTAGCACTGCTGGGGGCCCGTGCTCCTCTGCGTTAGGCCGGGATTAACTCAACAGTCCCACCAGCACCAGGAGTGGTACCTCCAGACTGGGATGCTGAGCAGCCAGAACACCCACAGGCACAGTGGAAGGAAGGAAAGGAGATGGCCTCACCATGCCCCGGCTGACAGGGTGAGCTGAGTATCCGTCCCTGACACGCTGCTTAACTGTGACCCCCAGGGAGCCTCAGACTGTCTATGTGGTCTATCCTCCCCTCTTGCTGAAGACCACATTTGTTTTCTGAGATGGAACAAAAATAGTTTAAAAGTGGGAACTACTGAATCTTGTGATGCTTGCACATGTGTGTCTACAGCTGAGATGTGATGGGTTTCTATGGGGTGACTCAAGGTGTCTGGTGACTTCCTAGCCCTGCCCTTACGTCCCAATGCTCATATGGTTGCTACTAGGGTACCTCTGTTACAGTCCATCCTGTGGCTAAGCCAGTGGCTCCAGCAGCTCAGCTGCCCACTTGAACGTGCCCAGTGCACAACTGATCTGTTCTATCTCCTTCCCAGTTTCCAAATGCATGCCTTGAACCCCCAAAGACTGTTGGA
This sequence comes from Cygnus olor, assembly GCF_009769625.2. Classification (NCBI taxonomy): domain Eukaryota; kingdom Metazoa; phylum Chordata; class Aves; order Anseriformes; family Anatidae; genus Cygnus; species Cygnus olor. The sequence goes on from NC_049175.1 coordinate 20,037,982, forward strand.
AATTACCATAAGCAAATGGGGAGAAAGCAAACAGAGAAAGTGAAAAAGCAAAAAATGTTGTTATCTGGACATACAGTAAATGAAGAGCCTTAGGCTCCATCATAAGCCCTTTCTGCTCTCTTCTTGTACCAAACACCTGTCTCCGCACTTATTTCATATCTCTTTTGGTCATATTAAGAAACATGGCTATTGCCTCTCACATGTTCTCACACCTCCTTACTTGAGGAAAAGGATGACTTTTGGTTTGGAATTTATTTACTGCACACTTGGTTTTAAACATGTGCTGGACCTAAAAGTGGTGAGACTGATATGAGGACTGAGATGATCAGTTCCAGAAAATCCATTTCTTCAGACTTTGTCTAGTTTTAAGAAAGTTCTGTCCCAGGGCTGAAACTGTTGATTGACTATACCTGCAGAGTACAGTCCATTTGAAAATGTCCCCAACACCAGCAGGTGCTACAAAACAGGACACAGATATGTGCACACTTCACAACTGCATTCTGAGGACAGAATGCAGGAGCCAGGGCTGCTGAATTTCTATCTTCCCCTTTGCATCACTCTTAAGATTCATAACTCATAAAGGCTGATCCTGGCCTGCCTGAGCTACTGACCTCCACAACCAGTTCTTTGGCAGAATTGCACAATGTGAAACACAACAGCCCCTAAAAATGAGTGGAGCTTTACATCTGCACAAACCTGCAGATGCACAAATATTTGCAGCATCAGTGTTATCCCATATGGTATCTCTTCATCTAAATTAGCCAAATAGGATATTGACTGGGCGATGCCTCAGCAGAGCGATGCATGTGATAAACAACTAGTTTCTTTCCCATACATGCCTACTCAAACAACAGGTAATTATCTGGCAAATGTAGGAAGAAAATTTATGAGAACCATGAGAGTACTTGGGAAGAGGAATAGGGTTCAAAGATGAAGGGAAGAACACATACTAACCATTTCCTTAAATGAACTCTACCTTTGTATTTTATAGTATTTGCTTGATCTTTCTAGGGAATCTGCTTTGGCAGGGGGGTTGGACCCGATGATCTTTCAAGGTCCCTTCCAAGCCCTACAATTCTGTGATTCTCAGAATGAATGCCTGAGAAAACTAAGAATCCTCCCTAACAGCCACCATGCTTTTGCCAGACTTTGTAGAAATGTATTCTTCAGTCTGGTGGCTTAACATGAAAAACATCAACATGGTATGTACACCTGTTACCAGCTCTATCAAGAATTTAAGCTGCTGCTCCCAAAACCTACCTTCAATCCTATAGTATGAATCCTCAGGTTCTGTTAGTCCACATCACACTGCAGGGAACAGCCCCCAGTACCAGCCAGCAATATCTGCTGGTTGCCCCATCACTGGCAGGGCATCACTGCCTTGCTCCTCAGAAGAGCTCTTGGCATCATCCCTTCAAAGCAGAGCTGCTCCACCGCAACCCTGCAGTCTGCTCTCTGCCAGACCTCACCTAGGGCTCTGTCTCCTGTTCGTACTGTGACTGCTGGTCTTATCAGAGGTCCTCAATATGATGGCACACCATGGAAAAGGAAATGAAAGTCCTGTTTGCTTCGTGTTTCTAGCAGCTCTTTGCAAGGAAGAAAGGAACACAGGTATTCACCTTGTCCTCCCTCCCCAAGCCTGCAGACCATCATAGATGTGTTTAGAGGCACAGAATAACTAAAGATTTGACAGATATTGGGGGTTAAGACATATTTAGGTACTTCATGCTATGTTCAGCTGCAGGCCAGACTACTTGAACCTCAAAGTGTTGCTCCAGTGTTTTCAAAACTGAATAAAACTATCTCAGCTGAGTGGTTTCTCTGGGTAAAGACAGCATCACATGTCCTGGGAAATTTCTGTATATCTTTTAGGCTTTGTGTTTCCTATGCTCTTTTTTTATGTATTACTTTCATTGTCTCTTTCCTATGTCTTGTCCTCTTTTCCAAACTAAAATAAGGGACAGAATGTGGGTTCACCTATCTTTTGCTCTTCACCTGATTCCTAATATTTAACAATATCAGAAATTACATAAACTTTGTACACCCCATATGTTGGTATGCGGTAGAACTAGGTAAGATGTAGATTATTCCATCCTGAACTGAAAATGTAGTATGGTGTTAGCTCAGACTTTAGCAGAGCAGTCATCTCTGTCTCTCATTGAGCAGAGATGTCAGAGTTGCCAAGCTGTAAAATTTTTCATTGAGCAATCACTTCTTTGGCCATTCCACAGACTGCTCACTGCTTCATAAAGTAGAATTGTTTCTGCAGTTTCTCTAGGTTCTGTTTACTAACAAAGATTTGCTTCACTCTGTTTCCGCACATGAGGCAGCAGATTATTAGCACCCACATTCCAGAGAACCTGCCGCACAGGCATCACTTTCATGTGGTGTTCTTCTAAAAGCTCATCTGTCCATGATAAACCACAAGTCCTTCTGAAGATACTTAAGAGTTAATTTGCTGAAGAGACTGGTGCTCATGCAGGAGGATTCTACTTTGTAGCCTAGCTGCCTAAGGACACAGAACATGTCCTTCTGGCCATGGTCACAAGGCCAATTTCAGTGAGGACTGAGCCCCTGCGCTGACTATAATTAATTCAGTGGTCAGCAATGTTTACGCAGAGTTCATGGAAATTGCTTGGAAGAAACAAGAAATGTTGTTAGTTTGCTGTCTGAGGAGAAGTTTATATGATGTTTTCAAGGTTAACTCAAAACTTGAGAATCCGTACTGGAACAGGCTAGTTCAGAGCAAACTGATCTTTGTGTGTTGTGGTATTCACTGACCAACAGATTTAGGAATGTATGTGTAATGCCAAGTATATTCCTTTTAAATTATCTCTATTTTCATTCTAAGATTACCTAACAAAAAAGAATTGTCCCCAAGAAACCTGCAAGTGCAGTTCAGAAAACAAGTGGCAGGTGTGGAACCAAGGACCATGCCAGCTTCTGTGCAAACCACAGTAGCAGAGACCACATTTGTAGGTAGAAAGCATTGAAAACAGCTGGACTCATCCTCATCTTCATCCCAGAATAACATGATCACTGCCCAAGACGGGCAGTAGTACAAAGCAAGACCTGTCACAGCCCCAGGGAACATGAACCCCCAGGTCCTTGCTAAATATCCTAACCACAGATTAGGTGCCTCTTAACCTTTCCTGCTCCATGGTGCAATTTGGTCTTTCAGTATGTCACGCAAAGGTGCTATTTATCATAACATATCTCCACTCCTTAAGTACTGCCAAATCAGCACTTAAACGTCCTCGCCTATACATGCAGACAACACACAACACTCTATTGCTGCTCTTAAGTGAATTTTGATTTCCTTTTTTTGGCATAAGTTTCTGCCAGTGAATCAGTCTACTAGCAGAGACAGACAAGGGACTGCAGCAGAAGACAGCGAAAGGCAGTGAAAGAGAAGACAGAAGACAGTAAGGCAGTGAAAGCAGAGGTAAGTTGCTTGTACATACGTGTTCATGGTCTCTGTCTCCGTTGCCTGTCTCCATAAGATGTGCAGTCTTGGTTTCGTGCAGTTGCTTGTAGGAGCAAACAGCCTGCATCCTCTCTGATCTGTAAGCCTGTTGCTATGCGTCTAAGTGCATGTTTTCCAAACTTGAGTAGAGGAAGAAGTATTTGATCAACTAAAGCAAAAAAAGGAATAACTTACAGTTTCATCTTTCTCTGCTTATGTTTTTTTTTTTCCTAAGACCATCATTGTGGTTGAGTGAAAATGTCAGTACTGAAAGAGTGTGCATAAACTGACCATTTTGCACTCAGTCTCAAATGCATTTAAGCTTTCCTCATAAGTTAACCATGAGATTCAGATATCTTCTAGTTGTCCTAGTGGCTTTCAGTCCCACTTACAGTTGAATGTGAAAAAAATATTATGACTCTCTCAAGAGTATGTTGATGAATTTCTAGACGGTTTAAAGCTTATTTTCATTAAATATCAAAAGTTTACAGAAGTTTTGAATGGCCTTTTTAATGTACCTTTAAAGTGGTCTCTTTCATTACTTTTTTTTTTTTTAATTAAATATTTCTGTCAATTTCAATTTGTCATTTAAATGCTTCCCTTTACCATTGTTTCATAAGATAAAAAGAATAGATTGTTGTTCAAGGTTTCTACGGTCAAGACTTTACCTCTGAAATTAATGAGACAGCGTGTGCCAAGCTTTGGAGTTAATTGGTGTGCTCTATCTGATTTAGAAAGCATTCATCTGGAAGTGCCTTAAAGCACTAAGATGGGTGACAATACAGTACACAGAAAGAAGTATACCTGAAAAGGGGCAACAATTTTGCTACCCTCTTGCCTCATCTGTTAGTAGCAAAACTATGACTTCAGTTGAACTTTTGAGTTTGCTTCCCAAACTACATTCCACATGCAGACAGACACAAAGGAGCATGATTTACTTCTAATAGAACAGAATAAAACAGTAGAAAGCAGTGAAGTGTCTGCTATAAAACTGTGCTACCAGCGCACGCAGATGGGAGGATCTCTCTCTGTTCTGTTGACAGAAGAATGGAAGCATTTGCCTGTAAAGTGAATAGACTAGAGTAAATTTGGATGCCAATATTAAAATTGAGGGTATTTCCCAGTTTTCATTTAATCTGATTGTTCTAGTGACTGAAGGGGACAAAATATTTAATAAAATTTTAAAAGAACTGAGAACTCACTCCCTCATTAAAAAGTTCAGACAGAATGAATCTCTTGGTTATCCCTCCCAGGCTGTCCCACTCTTAAAAGTCTTCTCTGCAATATGCCAGATAGTACACTGTTTTTACAACCTGTCTGGTGTCTCTGTGCTGATTATAAAGGTGGCTACAGCCAAAAAGAGCATGTAAGAGCTGACTTCTGCCCAGCAGGGTACTAACGAGAGAGATGCCCCTCTGCAATTTCTATTCAGCAACACTGCCCAGTGACCATAAGTCAGCACCCTCCAAAACACAAGAAAAGGGACTCTTACCTCCAGGTGGCCAAGACACATATTTACAATAGGGAAGACCATATGTGAGAAAGAAAGGAAGAAACTTAAGGCACAAGCTAGCACTAATATCCTACAAGAACATTCCCTCAGGCCTGTTCCACATCCTCCTGGAGCCCTTGACTCACTCATGACCCTTGTTACCTGACATTAACTGCAGACAGTCCCTCCTCACACAGGTATGTGTTTCTGTCAGCCCCTTGGGGAACACCCGGGGCAACCTCCAAGAGACTCCCCACTTGGGTCTCCCTGTGGAATTCCCCAGCTCTCCCTTCCTACAGCAAACACACGTGCCTCTGCTCTTTCACGCAGCCCCGAGATGTGGTGCCTCCTCGTGCTGCTCTGCTCCCAGGGAGCTGCCTTTTCAGCAGGGTTCACAGCACCCTTCACTCTCGGCTCAGAGGGAACACAGCACATGAAGCACCGCAACCCTGAAGACTTTATGAACGTTGTAAGTTGTGGCACTTTCTCTGTCTTTCTTTTTATAAAGTGTCTCTCACAATACTGCCACCACGGTACCAACTCTAACAGCCCATGTGAGGAGGCTTCAAGAAGGGTCCCCTCCTGGTCGCCAGTTTTCCCAACCTGCCTCTTTCAAAGCCACTGTGTTAGGGTCAGGACTGCTGCGACCAGGTCGGGATGGGCCAGGGACAGATGGGACCCTTGTACATCGCACCGGGACAGACACAGCACCGGAGCGGGGTGTGCCAGCTGCCACCTTTGGCTCAGAGGCCAAGCAACTCCCCAGAACCCGATGAAGGACGCTGGAGATCCAGGCTGCTGAATTTTAACCCCAGCAGCAGGACTCAGCTTTAGACTGTGGCCAGAGCACACACAGCACAGCCAGCTCAACAGGCTTTCTCTGCCTGCATTTAGAATGAGCCCCAACAGATGCATGAACATGTGGCTTATAACTGTGACACCTGCTTGCACAGTCACCTTTCTCAACACGCCCAGATGTTTCAGACTAGTGCACAAAGAAGGGGAGGGTAGGATCCTGGCAAGAGGACAAAGATCCTTCCAACATTTTGATAGGGAGCACCCACGTACAAGAAACGTCGACATCTTATCCAAACAGTCGGAGCTGTCAGAGAGAGACTCCTTTGCAGCGGAGGCAAAGGCTAGCTTCTACTGTCAAGAGAAGCAAAGTCCTCCCCTTCTTTAACAACCTGGTTCCTCAGTATGGTGGCAAGGGAAGTTGAATCCCTTCTTAAAGCAGTAGATTCTCACAACACAGGGTAATCCAGGACCCCTTGTTCTGACTCACCAAAGCTTTCCTCACAGACCTGGCAAGAGCGTAAGAACAGGTGGTACTGTGAGTTTGTAACAGGAGCTCCACCCTACACAGCTTACCTAACCGCACTTTGGCAGGAAAGGACTCATTTGGACCAAAGACCGCATCTTCTGGCACAGTCTAATACTGATACTGCTGCATGTTTAGCCTCTAGAAAGGTACCACCTGTATCAGCCTTGCACAACAGGACAAACTATCTCACTTGCATTTGCTGTGTGAACTGAAGCAGTCTCCCCTCAGGAGGCAGAACCTGAACATGGTGAAACCTGACTTTTCACGTTCCTCTCCCCAGCCGCCACACTTCATAGCAAGCAATGGACCTGTCTACTTTATTTTCAGACACACGGGTCTAGTGAGGAGGATGTAAGCTTTCCAGCTTTGTAACACACAAAACGCCAAGCATAGCCAATGCATTCAGGAAAGGCGGTGGGAAGCACTGGTATGGACAGGGAAATCTACTCCTCGAGCAGTCCTAATACATGACAGCACATTCAAACAAGCTCCAGAGCCAAGGAACATTCTCATTTCCTGCAGAGGCGATCTTTGTCATCTCACCATTCTTATGAGCCTGAGTAGTGCTCAGGTACCACTGCCACAGCAATTACTACCCAGCCAAAACCTAAACAATAGTAGTGTATGTCAGGAATGCTCCAAGTATAATTAGGTGCTTCTACCCAGGCAAACTCAGCTCTTGGAATTTCAATTTGAGAGATACAGCATTAAAGAGCGTACACAAACCACATCAGTCAAAGACAGGTCAGCTTCTCTCACTATCGTTGGCATCCTGAAGCCTCCCCTTCATGGCTGCTTCACCATATATATCTGTTCATTCCCAAGAGAGACATGGCCAGAGAGCTGTGCTGTCCTGCAGGAATCTCTGTAGGGTCCCTTCCCACTAGTGTAACACAGGACAAAAGGGAATAAGCCAGCAGCATGGAATTGTGTTCATCTTCCTGGCATGTTTTTGGCTAGCTGCACATCCTTGGACAGAAGCAGACTCTGGACACCTTTTCCACCAACCTCTACACTGTAAGTGCATGTTAACAAGCTTTCCTTTGGCTTCCCACAGAGTGAAATGATCAGATATCACGGATACCCCTGTGAGGAGTATGAAGTTACCACGAAGGATGGATACATACTTGGTGTTTTCAGAATTCCCAGTGGGAGGAACATGCAAAATACAGGTGTGACATGGTTATAGGACATAAGGAAGGTCTGAGATCCAACTCCTACGTGGGTCCCCCACCTTTCAACTTTGCACATGTAATGGCATGTTCCGCAACTTCCCATCTCAGAAAAAGCACCTAGTCAGGAGCGCGGTCTGAATTCTGAATCTATCTAAAGACCACACCTTCAATGTCTGTGTTCAGACTTCAAACTTCTGTGACTTTTCTTCCATAATTCCCCTTCTTGTCTTCCACATTTGGTACAACTGTTGGCAATATCTTTGTTGACAAAAGTTCTCTGAGTTGACATTGAAATAGGTATTCCCTGCCTCATGAAGGACAGTCAACCTAAAGTCAAGGTGGTGATCGATTTTTCTGTATCCATCTATTGGTTACAAATCACGTCATTGGTTGGGAAGAAATAGTTTTTCAAATTTTCTTAGTAGAATGACAATTTGTTCCTGGAATTCAAAGGTCATAAATGCTGGACAGTACTGCTCCATTTCCTGCTCTTCCATTGTCATCCTAATATGCTATTTTGTCTTTAATTTTTTATGTCTAGAAATCAAGGGATTTGTAGGTTGGTTTCTCTGTGAAAATGGATGTTGGCACTGGACATTTGAATGTGTTCTTTTTTAGCTAGTCCTGACATGAAATAAGACAGCTTGCAGGGAACCAAATCCTCCACGCATCTTACCCCAAAACCCATGGCCAGCATCTATCAGTTTCTTGAAGAAGGAATGTTTAAAAAACCTCATGTAAAATCATACCCTGCAACTCAATTTTAACTACACATTACTTCTTGCTATAACATAAGAAAATGCTCTTCTGTTGCAGGGAAAAAGCCAGCAGTCTTGCTACACCATGGTACTTTTGCAGATTGCACTTACTGGATATCTAACCTGCCCAGAAACAGCCTAGGCTTCATCCTTGCAGATGTCGGCTATGATGTTTGGTTGGGAAACAGCAGAGGAAACACCTGGTCTTCAAAACACAAGACCCTTAAGCCCTGCCAGAAAGAGTTTTGGCAGTTCAGGTACTCTGTGGAGAAAGAATATCTGAAGACAGCAACTTTCAGGGGACTAGCAAGTTTGGGCAATTAGTATTGGTAGACCCTTTCCCCTTCAGGCAACTGGTTTTCATGTAATCTGACTTCAAGTGGGACATACAACTTCTAAGGGGACCAGACCAATTCTTTATGGATGCAACCACACTGGGCTTGTCAGGGAGGTGAGAGGAAGGACTTGGCTGGGTGGTCCGGACAGGCCTTTCTGGAATCAGCACACAAAGAAGCAAAGCTGGAAGAAAACAGGTCACCCACCATCTTTGTACATATGCAGGGCTGGTTTCTTTTGGGGAAAACATTTCCAAAACTGGGAGGAGGCATCTGTAACCTGATGGTCTCCCGCTAGACATCATTCTCCCAAGTACAGACAGGAGAGGACAATACGCAGCTGAGTCTAGAAATCTGATCTATCACACCTGACATTAACTGACAGAGAAATGAATTTTGTTACCCCTGCTAGCGAAAGGACTCAAATCCACATCCTGGAGTGGCATGTCCTCAGCAGAAAGTCCAAGGCATCAGGCAGCCTGTCAGTACAGTTGTGTCCTTCTGTCCCCTTCCCCAGCTCACAGAAAAGAATCCAGACAAAGTGTGCATCCTCATCTTTGAACGGGTCCGGCTTGGTGTTATGAAGAAAACTGACGTTCAGTAACTCACGCTGTGATAAAGTACATGCCCCTCTGTCAGCTTTTTGTGTTTCTCCTTTATAGCTTCCATGAGATAGGTATATACGATCTCCCAGCTGAGCTGTACTTCATCATGAATAAAACTGGACAGAAGGATGTGTATTATGTTGGTCACTCAGAGGGTTCAACTGCAGGTAATATTAGGACGCCTGAGTATGAAATAGTTAACATCACTACCTGACTGGGATGTCTCTCTCTCTGTCCACTATCTTTCTCTCTCATAAAAAGTTATTAAAGGGAGAAGTACTTTGTAACTTGACACTTGCAAAAAAAAAAAAAAAAAAAAAAGGATTTTTTTCTATGAGCTGTTCTATCTGAAACAAGCAGGTAACAGAGGACTCAGAAACACTTTTAACTTCTGAAAGGTTACTGATACATAAAAGCTAGTATTTACCAGGCACAGTTTGCTAAGTATCTTTTTTTATTATACTCTAGCCATTTATTGTTATTTTTTCAGAGTCTTCTAGCAAGAGGATATTTTTCTTAAAGTTTCAGCAACAAGGAGCTTTTATTAATCTAAATTTTTAAGATGTATACCTCATGGACTAAAATAATCCTCAGTGGATTAGACCCAATAATCCTCATGGATTAGATGTAAATACAAAAAGCAACAATCCATAAAACAGTTCTAAGGAAAGGAGACCAAAACAAACAAACCAAAAAAAACAGAACACAACAACAACAAATTAAATACGTCTCGTGACCTAACACCAGACTTACTATTTAAAATGTAGTTAATGTCCAACTATAACTCAAAACACTATTGTTTTAAAACAAATTACCAGGCAATCGAAATTAGAAAAGAAATATCAGTGCTCAAAACTTCATTGCTATTAGCTCCTCCATAACAACATCAACACACTTACGGTCTTTTAATGTTGTTAGTGTTTATGATTTATGCATAGGATCCATGAAGAGATATTGAGTTTTATGTCATTGTGTGTCATTGCCATTGTATAAAAATATACCTCAACTACTGAGGAGAATTTTTTTTTTTTTTGGGGGGGGGGAGGAGTTGTATTTGGCCATATTATTAGACCATTATTTTCCTTTCCTCTCATAAGAGCATTCTAAGTTTTGGGGGCAGAATAAATCACTCAGGCCAAGATATCATCATCCTTGTCTACAGGTACCTCTGTTTTAGGCAACCAGCTAAGATTGTCACTAAATCCATCAGTGGAGAAATTTGGACACATTCAGAAAAACAAGATAGGATGTACACTTTTTGTTCTCCTTTCCTTCCTTTCTTCCTTCCTTCCTCATATGGTTACTTTTCTGTGCATTCACTCTCACCTGAGTTTACACTTTGCTACAAGTCAAAAATTCTGCTCTTAGCCTCCCAGCCTTCAGGTATTTATTGCATTGCTGCATGCCATCATCACCATACAGAGGCTTTTGGAGACTACAAGCTGAAAAACTCATTATGTTATTAGAGTTTGGGGAACTTCAGCGGGAATCTGAATTCAGAAAACCTGACTGATGCATCATCTCCCAAAAACTGGCCTAACAAAAAATTGTCAATTCTGAGAAAAATCAATGTTTGGACATCCTCTAATGAAGATGTATCCTTAGAATGAACTCTTTCCCCCAAATAAAGTTTCAAGGATCAAACACTTTCCTTAGGTCTGCAGCACAGAAGAGGACGACAGACAATGGGTTGTTATTCTAGTGTCATTTTTTATTTGCCACCTACTGCTTTTTATATATTTGGTCTGTGGAAGACCTCTGCACTAACTTGATTTGTGTCTCCTGTGTTTGCAGGCTTTGTAGCATTTTCTACATATCCTGAGTTGGCTCAAAGAGTTAAAGTGTTCTTTGCTTTGGGACCAGTAGCCACAATCACATATGCTACAAGTCCTTTCGTAAAGTTTGCACGTCTTCCTCAGCCACTGATCAGGGTATGTCATTCCTTCTGAAAGACCTAAATGCCTGCTTTGTCTCTACTGGATTCACTCAGGCTGAACTGAGTTTTAAGAGGGTGATGAGTTAAGAACGAATTTAGGGCATCAGAGTATTGATAGTGCTGGTAGACTTCAGATTTCCACAAAGCTAAATTACAAAGCTTGACACTACATCTCTTTGGAAGTTCATTAAGAAAGCCAGCATACTTGCACCATTACTTATTAAGATCAAATATTTTTGAAGGAAGCTCACAAATACCATAAATAAAAGGTATCTACGTAATCTACTAACCTGAGCCTTAAGCGTTAGTAGAAAACTACGAATAAGGTATTTCACAACCTAAATTCATTAGATATACAGTTGCTTTACACTCATGAAATATTTCTTTGTAAATAAAGGAAATTTAAAGGGTTATATCTATTTGACACCGTAATTTGCCAATTTAATAGAATGTTCTGGGAATGGTAGAAACCCCGTATTCTGTACTTATATGTCAAACTGCAGAAGCTCATGCTCTTTCTGCCCAAGCTGTACCCAGTATGTGACTATAGAGTGCCCCCTTCTACACCCTCTCATTTGTCTTCTCCCTCTTTGCTTAGTATCAGTATTCAGATTACAGTTTTTTGTACCTGCCTGGAAAAAGGACTGGGGCAAAGAGGGTCTCCCTATACATTACAGCCATGACTGCAGCCAACTGCCCTTTCTCACTGAGGCCTGTGCACTGAAAACAGATGGATATCAACCTCCAAGACTCATACCAAATAAGAGGCAGGAATAACGTGCTGTGTGCTCTGGGGAAAAATGCACTTTAAAGGATAATGGAATGGCAACCGGTTTCAGCCATCTTAGTTAAGAGGCTAGGCTACTAGAGAAAGGGAGAAACAATTTTCTGCATGTTGCTCCTGCAACAAGAAAAAGGAAAAATTTGCACTTTTTTGCCCCTCAGTTACTTCTTGGCTGCAAAGGAGTTCTTCGCCAGAACGAACTGACAAAAGGGCCTGCAACGCTGCTATGCGCAACTCTGGGAAAACTTTGTGCCAGTATCTTCTGCTTCATAGCTGGGGGCAGTATACAAAATCTGAACACGGTAAGCATGTCCAAGACCACCTTTATACAAGTAAAGCTGAAGTAATTTTGAAGAAAAAATGATTTTTCTGCCTTATGTCTATATATACAGTTGCAGGGATATATAGAAATGTGTTGGGGTTTTCAAATACTGCCAACTAGGACTTCGCTGATCATGAAATCAGCCACCTGACATTCAGATCACACAAGGAAGAAAGTCTGAATTCAGCCTGTTTTCATCTTGCAATAATGTACCTCAGTGTTGCCTCTTCTGGGGCAAAGCCAAAGAAATGTTGGCCAGATACCAAAGCTCTCTAAAACGAAGAAATGGATGATGGAGAAAGATCTTTTTATTTTGCAAAATTCTGATTTTCCTTCCTAAATAGGATGACAACCAGATCTTCTGAACATAAGAGACTGTTTATTTTTGGTCCCTACATGTCAAAACATTTCCAGCCAAAACTCAGTCCTGAAAGTTGTTTCTTCACACTTCTCTCAATGCCAATATATCATTCTTTGACTTTGGCTGCTATCTTTTTTTTCCTTTTCCTTTTTTATTTTTTTCTTCAGACCTGCTACATATCTGTTCTCGGTGGCTTTTGCTTTCCCACACTCATTATTTAACAAGTCTTCCCATAAAAAACTCACATACATGGAGTCTCATTATGTTCAATCCAACAGCCTACTAACAATCCTCCTCTAATGACTGAGCAGAGCTTTACTTAAAAGCATCACGCAGACTGTAAAAACTCAGAAAAGGTAAAGCCATACATACTCCTTGAATGCAGCTTTCCATATGACTAAGCACTAATGTGGGAAAGACTCTTTGTCCTTCAAAACGAAGCATAAAACTCTACGTAGTAACTCCTATTGTAAAATCACATTATATGCGAGTCTAACATCAATTTTGTTTAATATTTGAAAAATATCCTACAATATGGTCGGGGCTTTAACACAGCAGCAGTATGTTGCTCAGGTCCTTCAGCTTTATTCTGTCACAACACTGAACCCCTGCCTTTATAACACTTCTGCTTTCTCTCCAGAGTCGAACAGATGCATTTGTAGCACATTACCCAGCTGGGACATCAGTACAGAACACTATTCACTGGCATCAGGTATAACTGTGTACTGACATAAGCAGACTCGTACCGCTGCTTTTTATGCAACTGACAGCCTACAGGGAAGTCCAGAGGCGGTGGTTCTGGGAAATTGCCCAACCCGTCTTCTCACACACTGCCGTAAGCAGCTGCCACCAAGGAAGCACTGCTTCCCATGGCTCACCAGACCATTACCCACATTGTCCCTTTCGTATCGGACCTTTCTGCATGTTAGGGTCTAGTGGCTTCCAGCCTTCAGCTTCATTTGTGAAGGCAATTGCCTCGAAAGCTGCAGAGGAGCACTCGAGCAGAGTTGAGGCACTTGGCAGGCAGTAGGAAGATAGCGGAAACGTGAACAGCCAGGGGATGAGCCAGAACAAAGTGATCCAGGTTAAAGCTTTTCTCCCAGAAGGTTAATTGCAGCCTGGATCACCTCCCAAAGCCAGTTAACCACACAAGTGCTTGCTGGCACAACGGGAAAGTGGGGAACCACCTTTCTTGCTGGAAACTTACGCTACTCTTAGACCTGAGCTTGAATCAGACCAGAGCAAGAGCAGGTCTCAGAAGCATGTTACAGCACATGTTCAACACTGGCCTTTTCTGCCAACACTTGTTATGGTCTTAAGTACGTGCATGCTCCTGCATACAGCCCTGACTACAATTTCTACCGTCCAGACACTCAGCACACAGATCCAGCAAACGGAGGCAAGGTAAGAGATATCTAGTACATCCCCAATCACTTAAAGCCTTGAACTCAATTCACCTAGGAATAACTGAGGAACAATTTCATAATGACCTCTCACCTTGCATTAGATAAAACCACTCACAAATCAAACTACTAATCAGGTTTGGAATTAAAAAAAAATGCACTCACCTTTTCAGTAACATTATTAATTTATTTTTTTTCTTTTTAAGTCAAAATAGATTCAAGACTACTATTTAGTGATAGACTATTCACGCTCCACCTTCACTAGCTAAACTCTTGTAAGAATTACAGAGCCACTGGAAACATCACCACTACTGTCAGCACACCAGACACTGCTGGTACACAAAACAACAAGGTGTGGGAGGAGAAATCATGCGTTACACTAGATAACCAGTAAGAGCCCTGACAGGCACTAGACAGCCTGGCCCTCTTGCCAACATGAAAACTGAGCACAACTCCACATCACAAACGGGGACCCCACCTTAGTTAACTTAGTCAAACAGCACTTTAAAAACAAAACATAACAAGGGTGGCAGCTGAGGATCAGGAGAGAACATTAGCAAGGGCAAAGGCGATAAAGCCTCTCATCCTATGACCCATCCTCAGTACCTGTGGAAGCCTGCAGCTGGAGGAAGGGGTGGGAGGAAGCCACAATGCACTGTCTGAGCCTTGGGTCAGTCACAGGGAGGAAAATACCTCCTGCACTCTGCTCTGTCTCTTATCACTAACACTTTCCTTTTATCTATCCTTGTTAAAATATTCACAGGTAGCACATGCAGACCGATTCCAGGCTTATGACTATGGCTTGAAGGAAAACATGAAGAAATACAACCAGGTAAGGCAATATCGTTTTCCTGATAACTCCTCCTTGGGTCATGGCAAAACTAAGAACACAGAACTTCAGATTTTAGAATCCATGAGCTCCACTGCTACAGAAAGAAAGAGAGAATGCTCTGAGATAATGTTTCACCCAAACCTAATACCGCTAAGTTTAAGTCTATTCATAGATAGTTGCTTGCAGACAGCTAATAGAAGTTCATTTTCCCGTCCCTACTGATGCAGGGATATGTCCAGTGATATGCTGATTTACCTGCCATTCCCCAAAGGCTAAGATTCACAGCCTGGCCATTAAAAAAAAAAAAAAAAGAAAAAAAAAGGAAGAGAGAGAGACAAGGAAATGCCTCTCTCACCTTGTTTTTGGAAAGCTTCTTATGAAATAGAAGGGATGCTTCAGAACAGCACAGTGAATACTGCTGTGGTGAACAAATGTACACTGTACAGAAAAAAGGAGACAGATAAAACTTGGTTACTGCCTTGTCAGCCCTCAGAAATGCTGCTCTCCTCCTGCAACACTGACAACTTGTCTGACAATTTTTGAGATTTGATCAGATCTGTTGACTTCTAGTAACATTTGTGAGTCAGGGCAGGTTGTTTTACAAGTGTCATGTTAGGTGGAAAAATACTGCAAAGATTTCTCAGACACCTTCCATCCACATACAGTCTAAATACCAAAGTTTGAATTTTGGACTGGGTGAAGTTCCTATTCCCAGTACACTGCATGTTTAGGAAATGGTCAAAAAATAAACCAGACTGAGAAAAATAACAGAACTGCGTTTAAATAACAGCGGTCAATTTAAAAGCATCTTTTGCTATGGAAATAAACATTAAGAGGGTCGGCTTACTGTTTTCCTGTAGCGAGTGCAGAAAGGAAACAGAGAGATGTCTGCACAGCATCCTTTCTCTAAATACAGCTTCTGATATAACAGTTCATGTCTCCTCCCTTTCTTGCAGCCTACTCCTCCTGCATACAACATAGAGAGGATAAGCACGCCCATTGCTGTTTGGAGTGGCGGACAAGACAAATTTGCAGGTCCAAAAGACATTGCAAAGCTACTTTCTCAGATTACTAATCTCTGTTACTATAAGCACATTCCTGAGTGGGGACATCTTGATTTCGTCTGGGGCCTTGATGCGACTGAGAGAATGTATCGGAAAATCATTGAACTAATGATAAAATACGCTTAAAGCTTCATTCAGGGAGCTCATTCATGCAGTAAACCCCCTCAAATTTCTATTTAGCAGCAGAATATAGGCATAAGGATTGGTATCAGGGTTTGTATTTTCTTGCATTGTTTTCCATGGCATTACAGTATTTTGGTGACTGGAGTCTCTCTGAGGAAGCTGAGGTACATGGGGATGACCACTGAATATACAAACATTAGAAGACACGCTTCAGAGGGGTCGCTTGCTTTTTATATACTGTTATAGGACTGATTTTGCTATAACCAAGCTTTTATTTTCTCTCCCTTGTATATCAATATTAAATGTTCCACTTGAGACAGAGGTGATACCACATGAAAACATAAAAATTGGACATATTCATTTCTCTGTTGAAGTATTACCAATCTTTGTTTAAATTAAATCATCTACTGTCTTGATAAAGTCGTTGGCCTGTTTTTATTTCCTCACCTTATCAAGAGCAGCAAGGCTGAGCCACAAGACCTTCTGCCATAAAACTACCCTGCCATCTAAACATACAGTAGCTGGCTTCAGTGGCCAAAATGCCAGGAAACCCAATCTCAGAAAATCTATGTCAGAGAGAAATCACTTAACTGTTGGACAGACGCAGATGCTTTCTTGCCTTTCATGCCCACACACCAGTGAATAGTTTGTTCACCCCCTGACTACAAAGAGCACAAACATCTTCATATCCATCACTTGGCAGCTGAGGACTGAGGATATGCAGACATACCAGGCAGCCTGCACATCAAGGACTAGAGCACCCATCCCAAGAAACATTCCTGACACTGCCAGTGAAGTTGTTCCAAGTTCTTATAGATTCTCGGTTCACCATGTCAGTGTGTTCTGCCCACTCACCTACAAGATAATCCAAAAAGTGAAATATCAAATCTAAGGACTCGTCAGTATGGGCCAAGACAGAGTGATTCATGTACTGGGGGTGTTCCTGGGTGGAGGCTAAAGCCCAGATTCCTCAATGCAGTTTTTTAGTAAATGAAATCCATTTGATCGTAATCTGGGAGACAGACACCAATATATAAGCAAAACATGTTTGTCTCATGCAATATAGAAAACATATGCAAAGGAGATGACACAACCTGTTTGGCACCTGTGGTACCACAGGGAACTGAGATCACAGTTTCTGGAGAAGTTTGCAGTCCGCAGCTCAGAACAGCTACTCTCACCTACACATTGCTTGTGACCTGAACACCCCAGAGAGCTCAGCAGAGGCCTTGCCCTGCTCCTCGGTGTAGCAGAGGAGACGGGGCTTTACATCCAGTACAAACAAGAGCTCCAGGTCTGAAAGGCAGGGAGCAGGACCAAGAATTTGAGCTTAGGTAAAGACGAAGCGAGCACCTCTTTCAATGGTCTTGCAGCAAAGCCCCTCGCCTCTGCTCTCACCCTCCTGCAGCACCACCTACACTGACACAAGCCGCACATCAGAACCTAGCAGCGCGATGCTGCACAAAACATACGATAGAAGGGATGGAGAACACAGAATCCCAACACCAAACTGATCATCCCACCCTCACCAGTGGTGCCCTTTCCCTGCTGCAGAATCGGGGCTAACCAGGAACTACCTCAGACCCTCCATGGACAGAGCACACGGCTCTGCCCGACTGAAGAAAGCAAAGGGCAGGCACTGGGGACCGTGCTGTGTGGGAGATGAAAGAAGGGGGACCTGGCAGCTCTTCAAAACCTGGCTGTGAGGATACAAGGCTGAGAGCAAGCTCACTCGGCTTGGGAGCAGCCACCAAGGGGCACTCAAGGACATTGGCATCTCCAGAGAGCCTTCCCGTGCTCTGCAGGAAGAACCAGCCCCAGACACACCCTGCAAGAGGTCACAGGGAAGCATTCAGGTCAGTGAAACACTGCTCAGAAAAGACAGCAACATGCAGTGTCTTGCATACTGAAAACCTAAATGTCATGATGGAGAGCTAATGTTCCAACCTAACATCACCTCTGACCCAAATGACGTTTACAAAGGGTTGCCAAATTCTCTCATGGAAGACAAAAACAATTTCCAAATAGTTTGATTGGAACACTTGCCAATATGGATTCCTGCAACCAATCATTATCTTCATACTAGAATCGATCATGAGTGCAATCCTGTAATGGCCAGTGTCTGGACAAAGAAAAACACCCGCCCTTTACACCTCCCCTCACAAGACTGTTACCCACCCAGCCTGCAGCCCTGTAGCACTGCGAGGGGCCCGTGCGCCTCTGCATCAGGCTGGGATTAACTCAGCACTCCCACCAGCACCAAGAAACCCCACCATGGGGCAAACTGAAGACTTTATTTTATAACACCTGATTCCACACTTTGTGAACCACCAGTTGGAAAAATGCAAGCAACCAAGACGAGCAGTCATACAAGCAGGACTTTTGTTTCTCGCCTGAATTAGTCCCTCCTGTTCTTAGAGCCAGGACCAAAACCTGTCGCCACCAGCACCAGGAGTGGTACCTCCACACCCCAGTCTGGAGGATGCTAAGCAGCCAGAACAGCCACAGGCACAGTGGAAGGAAGGAAAGGAGATGGCCTCGCCATGCCCCGGCTGACAGGGCGAGCTGCGCATCTGTCCCCTGACACGCTGCTTAAGCCTCTCTCAATGCCATTGGGCACTGCCAGCTCCCTTGCTGCACCAAATATTTGCCTTGTTCCAGCTTCAGCTCCGCAGCCCTGACGACCTTCTGCGAGCAGCACGCCGACCACTGCATCCTCACGGAAACCTTCCTCCCCACCCACGGGCTCTCCCCTGGGTAACTCGAGCACTGCTCCCGCCTGGCTCGGGGCTCGGCCCCCACGCGTGCCCACCGCGGCTGGGCGCTGCCCGACCGAAATGGCGGCGGGCCGGGCCCGCGGCCCTCGGCAGGCGGGGAGGGGTCGAGGCCCGGCGAGCCCCGCTGGGGGTGCGGGCGGCCGCAGCCCCCTGCCCTCGCCCCCCGCAGCCTCGGCGGCCGTCGGGCTGCAACGGCAGCACGGCGGCGCCCCCGGCCGCAGGGCAGCCGGGCGGCCCGGCGGCTCTGCCGGCGCAGGCTCCTCCCTTCGCCCCGCTCCGTGACCCGGCTGCGGCAGCGGAGGGCGTTGCGATCCGCTCCGCTCCTCTCCGCGGGGCGCCCCTCGCCTCGCCTCCCGCCGCCCCCGCGCAGCCGCCGCCGCCGCATTCCCCGGCTGGTGCCGACGGTGCCCGGGGCCGGGGTAGCGGTGCCCGCGGGCAGCCCCGGGCCCGGCGGGTGGGAGCTGCCGCTGCTGCGACCCCCCCGAGCCTGCGGAGCGGCGCCGAGCGGAGCCGGGGAGGTGAGGAGGGAGGCAGGTGAGGTGGGAGGGAAGGCAAGGGGGCGCCGGCACCCCGCTTTTAGGCGTCCCTGGCCCCAGCCGCGTGCCTGCCAGAGGCTCGGGACAGAAAATGAAAGGTTTAGGAAAAAAAAAAAAAAAAAGGGTGGGGGGTGTGTTGCTTGGCCGTCTGTAACCCTCTCGTAAGGTGTTTCTGCTCGTGTACTGCGTTTTGTACCTGCGGCATCCCTGTAGGACCTCAGGTGTCTCCCCCAGGTGCACCAAGCAGCGTAACGTAATGTCTCCAGGGCGTGGATGCACTTTCCCTTTTCAGAAGGGCGACACAAAGTCTCTTCTGGGGGAAGTCCATTTGGTTGGGAATTTCTTTTGTTTAACATGCATGCGGTTCTGCGTATATGTCAGGGAGGTCATGGGCAGAAAGGGCACACTTCATGCTGAAACGGAAACGTGGGGTTACGCGGTCTTGGATGGCTGGTGGCTCCCGGGGTTTCGTTCCTCAGGCTCAGGGCAATTTGGAGGAACTTCTTCGTGTGAGTGGGTTTCTCCTTGTTGTAGGCTGAAGTGGTTGATTGTCCAAGCTGGAGTCGCACATTTTTGATAAATTGCTTTAGACCAGCAGGTCCTAGAAAATGTGATACGGACCCATAACTTCATGAAGTATCCCTAGGAGGAGGCAGTCTAGGTTTGTTGTGGGTGTTGCTGAGGTAGTATAATGTGTTTCTCTGTAACAGCTGGATTTTCTGAAGCCCCAAATGCATTTCTGTCTTGTGTATTGTAGATCTGTGTGCTCAGGCTACTAATAACTGAATCAGAGGCCATTGTTGACCAATCCGGAGATCCCTAGATCACGGGACAGCGTAGGAAGCTTTATTTGCAAGTGCTATAGAATTGTACAGGTGCAAATTTCATGTTCATGTTTCTTCTGTAGTATTTTAAGTGCTTGTAATTTCAGGAATTTTATTTTTCAGTGTTAGGTTTAAAAACAGGGTTCGGTGTCTTGATCAATGAGAATACTGTGAAGGCATTTCTCATGGTTTACTTTATGTGTCTAAGTAAGTTCAAGATCAGGCCGTAAGTCACTTCCTGGAAGTTAATCACCATGCTGGGGGAGAGTACAAGGTGAGGGGTGTCACGAAATCTTCAGCTGCTGCGGGAGTTGCAAGGTGACTTATGCATGAAGACACTGAGCAAATGCAGTGTAATAATAAATGTTTGGTCTCTGTTTGCCTGACTTGTATGCATAGGGTTTTGTGTTTTTTTTTTTTTTCCTGGTCATATCTGACTCCTGCTATTTTATTTCTACATCAAAGGTTACATTTCCAGTTTGTGTTCTGAAACTTAGGTTGCTGACCTGTAATGAAAGTCTTTGTCTACAAAATTTTAATAAATATGTAACGTTTTGATTGCCTTGCCATAAAACATATTTTCGGGGCAAAGTTTTTATTGTAACTAGAAGTATCAGTCCATGAAAGCAAGTGATCTTGTCAACATCATACAGTTCCTGAATGATCCATACATGGTGGCTTAGTACTCTTGCTGCACAGGCATCCCTTTTCTGAAAATCCAGCATTTCGAATCTTACGTGGATGATGATACCTCGTGTGATGCCATGAGTCAGGCACCTGCTCAGACACGACCCTTTGCCCACCACTTC
The DNA here is from genome assembly GCF_009769625.2 of Cygnus olor. Lineage (NCBI taxonomy): Eukaryota > Metazoa > Chordata > Aves > Anseriformes > Anatidae > Cygnus > Cygnus olor. Next base: position 20,058,908 of record NC_049175.1, read on the forward strand.
CTACTGGCAGCTCCAGATGACTCACAGTTCAGCACGCAACGTGTTGAAGTGTGTTAGGGAGGCAGTGGGCTCTCTACATAATCATTGCAGAAAGTGCCTCCATCCTTTAGTGTCTCCAAATCACAGTGAGAAGGCCTTCAGGGATTTCTAGCCCTTTCCATTGATAAGGAACAGAGCTCGGATAGGCTGTAAAGATCATCAGACTCATCCTGAAGGGACAAACAATGAATCTGGAAATTATTTTGGCTCAGAGATAGGCAGTGCATAGCTTCACTGGGATGAACAGCCTGTTGAGTTGCAGGTGTGTGAGTTAACTGCACATCGCTGTGCGATTAACTTTGAGACCCTGGATAATTGAGCCAAAGTAAAGTCAGCTTACAGGGCTGCTCGAGTTACACTCTGTGCCCCTGTAAAGCATGTGCTTATCATTGTTAATTTTAGCAAACTTACAAAAGAGAAAATAGGTATTGTAAGTATTTTCTTTTTTTTTTTTTACAAGTAGAAAAAAAAAAAAAAAGGACTAAAGCACATCAGATTCTTCATATAAAGTCAGGCATTCCTGTTTTTTTTCCATATACTCATAGCATGAGAGATCCTCCAGGAAGGTCAGAGCAGGAGGTCAAAGACTTCATTATGAAATCAACAAACTGTAGTATCTTGTATGTTTCTGTAGTATCTATGTACATTTCTGCAGTATGATGCTTATGCCTGGTTAGGTGGTTACTTGTGCTAGTTGACCACGCTCCTTCCTGTAGGTAATAGCACTATCAGTTTTTTTACCTGCACTTTGCTTATTTAACCATTAGTGTACAAAACAATCAGAATCCATTGAAGTAATGCCCCAATTTGGTTTTTTTTTTGTTGTTTTTGTTTTGTTTTTTTTTCTAGATTTGAGGCCACAAGACAGGCATCATTCTTTATGGATAATTTAAAAGATATGAGGTAAACTGTGAATTTGTGTTAGAAATATCTGCTAAACTTAATTCTCCCTTTTTTTGTTACCTATGTTATGAGCCGTAACATATAAGACAGAATAGTAATTTGTCATCCAGTAGAAACAGAAATTGATCGTTGCAGCTGGTTACTTGCCCTATTAACAAGTGTCCTAATTAGAGATTATGGAATGTCAAACTGTTATAGAATTAAGTAGCAAATACTGTCAGACAAACCGTTGTCTTTTGTAGGAAGAACAGGAAGACTCTTAAACCTTCCTGAGGCTTTGTCTCTGAGAGAATTAGGGCTACAGGCAGGAAATCTGTGAAACCTGAGAATTTGCAAGTAATCGTGCTTTCTCTCTTTCTTGGAAATCTCTGAAGTGTTGCAGACCTCTGTGCTGATCTTAGCCTCTCATTTGTTTCCCTTGGCAACACAGCTTCTTGTCTTCATGATGGAAGTTAGTTTTATCCATGATGATATGTATTGCAGGTATCTTGTTTCAGTATTTCAGCTGAACCATCAAAGAACAAATCATATAAAAATAGCTATTTCTTTTGTTTCTTCCCTCTTCTGGCTTAATATGCCCAGGTACACTAATTTTTGTGGGGGACTGTTGTGGATTTCCTAAAGGACGAATAGAGCACTGTTTCTCTACGCAATGTCTAAAATACCCTTTTAATGGGTTACTGGAGAGATGCTGTCCTGTGTTGCATAAGAATATTTCAGTCACTGCCTAAAATTGCTACTGATCTGTAATTCCAGTTGTTCTGGTGATACTTTATCTGTTACATCAAAAATGCTTTTCTGCTGAAACTGAATGGTGTTACCAAAAAGGGAGAGGGAGAAATTGTGTTTTGTTTGACAGAAGAAACCACAAGACAAAGAACCATCTGAGTTCACAGGCCACTGGTTCACAGATGCATGTTTCAGTGCTCAGAATTTCCTGTCTGTTTTTCCGGACGTTCTCTTAAAAGTGGCTAATAATTGGTGTGACAGAGCATATTAATAACTCTGGTGGCAAGCCATCACCTGTGCATACAGCACAAGTGCACAGGGTTATGTAACAGTAGCACAGACAGCAAATCTTGACTTCAAAATAGTCTGCGTAAAAATGAATGAGAAAATAGATGTGGGTCAGAGTCCTTTGTGCTGTGAAGTGATGGGAAATGTCTGTGGGTTCCGCAGTCATAGTCTTTGTAGTGGTGATGCTTCTCCCCAAAGCGATTAATTCAGTTTCTTAGTCAACTTACTGATACCCTAAGTTTAAAACGTATACCAGCACACCCTCCCATCTCAGTCACTGACCTTCAACAGTTAACCTCAGTGGGTTGGATCACTGTCCTGCGAGCTGAATAGGTAAGTGCCAGATGTTAGAAAGAAACTGAAAGAAACTGGTCTTAAATTAAGATCATGCCAAACTGGAAGAGGACTGAGTGGTGGAATAAACTGTCAGTTTTGAGTTAGTGCTCGAGACAGCACGTGAGGTTTTCTTTTTGTGTGCTTCCTTTTTGTGGAAGGGGAGATAATAAGATGGACTTTATTACCAATGGGCAAAGATAAGAGACTTTGCACATGCATTTGTGTTGTATAATTTTCTTCCTTACCAGGAACAGAAAATGTAGATGAGCAAACGGTTCTTTCATGTGTCATGTTGGGTATTATTTGCTTATTGTAGTGGTTTATCAGATTCTCAGCAGACCTGATAGCGATCTAATTTTATTGAAGTGGTTTCTTAATGCAGTAACGTTTGTATCTGTTCCAAAAGGAAAAAAACTGTCCCTAGAAAACAGCCGATGGTATGGAAGTAGCTATGTTCATTAACTGCAGTCAACCAAATGTTTGCTGAGCAACTTTAAAAGTCTTCAAAGAATTGTTCTCACTTTTTTAGCAGTTGAAAAACAGATTCTTGTAATTCATCTTGTTTAGATGAAAATAAAGCTCAATTTTGTGATGTAAGATTCAGCAATGAGTGGTGTAACCCTACAGGGAAGATTTGGGTTTGGCAGATCAGTGCAAGGAAGATTTCTGCACATGATTTCTCCCTCTCAGTACTTAAGGGGGTAAAGATGCTACTGCCTGTACACCACCAACTACAGTCACCAGAGAGACCTTTAGGCAGCATCTGGGGAGGTGTGTGGGACTGGTCCTTCACAGGAGGTGAAAACAAGGATATACCCATGACCCACAACCAGGAGAGAGCATTGTGTAGCTCAGCAGGTGCCTGTAGGAGCTAGTGAAGCCTAGGAGGAGATCTTGTCAATGATCTTTAACTGTAGCCACAGGGCCAGGAGGCAGTGTTAAATTATGAACCGTTACTGAGGCAGGCTTTTCTTGTGCCAAGATTGGTAGCTCCTACTGTGAAGAGCAACTTCTCCATTGAATGATGTGGGGTTGTCAGCAAACGGTTCCTTGTGGTGCTTCTCTTCTTTGAAAGGCCCTTCTGTTGTTTTGTGTTAGTTGTGTGATTTTTTTTTCTCTCAGCACAAGAGAATGATCTTGCCATGACATTCAGTGCTTTGTTGTTTTGTTTTGTTTTGTTTTTTTCCAGAAGAGACTACTTACTATACTAGCTGAATCACTTGTTGTAATGGGGAACTGTCGTTTCAAAAAACATGCTGACAGATAAACATGCTGTTTCTTTTTGGAGAGAACCAACAGAAGGCAGTTTGCTGTTTAGGCTGTTTTTAGCATATTTTATATCAAACCCATGTGTGTGTAAATGATTATGTGCTGTACCAATATGCCTGGCATTTCAAAAAGGGCTTGAATGAGATAGGTGCCTGTATTTCTAACTTATATTTCACTAAAGACAGTTAATATCCACTTCAAAACACACAAGTACGGGTATTTGCATGACTTGTTGGCATGAAACAGTCATTTATCTTCATGTAGCAATGACTGGATGTGCTCTATTTCGGGTTTGCTGAGACAATTGAATTCCATTATGGGCAGTTAAAAGGTGGTTTTGCACTTGCTAATTTGACTATTTTAGTGAGGACGGGCCTCTTTGTGGTTTGTGACATCTTTATTCTAGGGTTCTATAATCATCACACTTGATAGTGTAGTAAAACAAACTATTACTGTTTTAGCTTCTTATTGCAGTATTAAAGTAACCTTTTTCTTTTTTTATCATAGAAAGAATGTAGAGCAGTGCTCTCAGGAGTAGCTTGTAAAAAGTGGAACTGTGCCATATTTTAGATCTTGTATTAGCAAATATTTCTAGACCCTAATCACAGTGAACTGAAGTGAATGATTTCAGTGGGCAGCACATCTGGGCTCTGCGTTCTACCAAAAGAGCAAACAGAGGATAGATGTTTCTAAAAGAATTTACTACTGAAAATATGCAAAGAATAAATCATTGCTAATGCCCCAGGTTTCTATTATTTTTAACAGAATCTTAGCCCTGGCATTAAAAAGTGCTGTGGAAATTTTTACCAATGATATCTTTAATGCAGCTTTTTAGTAAGACTAACATTCCCACTATTGACAAGCGCTGCTGGCAGTAGTGAAATCAGTGTGTTACGACTAAGCAAGTCCCTTGAAATTAAAAAGTATGTTACAAGGGGGGAAAGTGGAAATTAATGATCAAACTAATACATTGTTAAGTTAGGCCATTACTTGTTTATAAATCTAAAAAGCTCACTCAATATCTAAAAACCTCTTGTGAAGATAGAAGAAAGAAAAGCGGCCTCAAGGCCCGAGTAAGGAGGGGAAATCCATCCTGGTGCTTCTGCGGCCCAGGGGCTGCGGGCTGCTGTCACCCTGGGCACCCCAGCAGGCCCTGTCAGAGCCTGGCTGCGTGGTCGCACGTGGCCGGGTTGTGCTCCCGGGGCGTTTCGGAGCCTGCCCAGCTCTGAGCATAGGTGGTACACGCTCCTTCTGCCCAGACTGTGAGCTGGCCCCATACAGGCATCGCAAGCACAAGCTGTGGGGCTTCGTTGGCTCGGTACTGCACCTGAGCTAATTGCTGTGCAGCCCTGCGTACCGCCTTTCGCTCTCACAAGGCACGGTTCTGTAGCTTCCAGACTCAGCTGGGTCTGAGCACAGGCAAAGGGGCTCTTGTTTGTCCACGTCCAGCCAGACTGACAGTTAGAAACATGCCAGTGCAGTATCCTGTGAGGGTGTTGGAGAATTTGTGGTGAATTGTGGTGCTATACCTCTCAGAAAAGCCATGGGCGTGTGTGTGCCTTCACCAGATCTTCTCATTACCACCTCTGTCTCATTAGCTTACTCTTGACTTTTGATGATCTTGATATACTCTGTGTAGCTTGATGTACTATTTGCATATACTTCAAGATAAAATTGCTCTGTTTTTCATTCTCCTTTCACTTGGTACCATGCTTGTTAGCCTGAACAGAAAGAATGATTTTAATGCCACTTAAAACACTGGTCTTGCTTTGCTCTGTTTCCTGTGGCTGAGGGCCTTTGATTTAATTAAGCTGGATTTTCAGAAGAATTAATCGTAGTATAATAACCTGGATTGAATAGGAAAATAAGTGGTTTTTTTGAGGTGGAAATGGGATTTGGTAAGGAGTGTCTGATTAAATGAGGAAAAATATCTTAACTGTTGAATGGATGTTACATTCTTATATTCTGATAATGATTCTCAGAAAATTCATCATTACAGAAAACTTAGCATGCTAAATCTACAGACATTTCTTGTTAATCAGACATTACCTACGTCCCTCTAAATTAGCTGGAGTACCTGAAATCGGATAGCAGAAAAATGCATGTTTACTCTTAGAATTTAGAGCACTTCACACTCTAACAGACTATGACAGCTCCATGCTGGTGTTGCTACTTATCCCACATGCTTGGGGCTGGAATGTGGTTCACTGTATTTGCATAACTATTTTGTATATCTGAATATAGTTAGTTTCAGTTACATGAAGAGGTCTCCTACTTGCCTTTCTCTTTGCTCTTGTAGAGTAAAATATGTGTTTATTCCACAAGACAAGGAGTCATTGATCAGGACTGGGCAGCTCTTGGTAAGCTCTGTACAAGTTCATAGGGTGCATTTTTAAAGCCAGCTCCTGCCAGTCATGCCCTCTGAAAGGGGCAGTCTGTCTGTCACCACCTCCACCTTTCTACCGCCTTCCATACGTCCTGAGCTGAAAATCATTCAAAGGAAGTAATTAATTAAAATGAGTCTACTTAACTTGAATTTAGATTAGATATAACTCGCCTTGTAGTCACTGTTGTCAACAAAGCAGAGGTAGAAAAAAGTATGGCGAGGGCAAGAGTGTGAAGCTGCAGCATGAGGAATGTTACGCGAGGAGGCATACCAGGGAACTGACAAATGTATTTGTGGAGGTGGTTTTAGTAAAGCTTAATCTTCTGCCTTTTAATGATTTATAATTCTAGCCAGTGTGTCTGCATGTTAAGGGTAATATATAGTAGTGCAATCACAAAACAGCCAATGATCTTTTTAGGACTCCTTTTCCTTTTTTTTTTTTTTTTTAATTATGCTGCCACCTGTAATAACTAATACATTTGAATCTTGTTTTGCATTTTTGTAAACGTGATACAAATTCATCCTAGTATTTCTTCTTCATTTAAAGTGTCTGGGTTTTAATGTGCTCCTGAAGCTAAGTTTAAAAAGTCCATTTCCTCTTTTATCTGTAGCGATTCTTCTGCTAACCCCTCACGCGGTAGGGTCTGACTGTGCTCGGTGCCTTGCTCTCTGCTGGGCTGCTTCAGCTTTTCAAAGCCTTGGCACAGTTTTGAGGAAGTGTGAGTTTCTGCTGCTACCAGATGTCTCTTGTTTAAAATAACTAGCATTAGGTATTTTTTTTTCTTATTATTAATGATTCTTTTTGTTAAAAATCTAAATGAGAAGTGTTTGCAAGTAAGGGGTTCTGTGATGCCTCCCTCTGCCAGTTCAAAAGATTTTGGCTGGGGGATACCACCAAGCTTCTTTAGCAAGGACTTCTTTGAGAATTCTAGCAAAAAATAAATAATAATAATAATAAAAAAAATGGTGGCTTCTGTGTTCCCTACTTGCTACACTAAGATTTTTCCACTTGTCTACCCACTAAGCTGAAAAGTCTTCAAGCTGTGGTAACAGCTGAAAGAAGCATATAATCCATATCCCCTCCTTTGTCCATTTCCATGCTGCATTTTGTAGAAAGTCCTTAAGGACGGTGTTTGAAAAGCAGTTTTCTTGTATAAGAGCTGCTAATTGAAATAGAAGTAATTGAAATAGGAATTGAAAAAAAATACATTTCTGCATCCTTTAATTTTGAACAGTATTTTTTGGAATAAATTGAATGTCTAGACCATTTTGCAGCTTGTCATAGTTAGGTGCATACCTTAGATCAAAACCAGCCTTCCAGTCAGTCATTGTGGATCTCCCAGTTGCTATTAGGGGAACGAAAACTATATAATAATTAAAATCTGCAAATGATGGATAATAAATGAATAAGTGGTTTTAAAATACATGCTTTTTAGTTCTGAGAGTGCTTTTCTTTGTTGTTTGTTTTATTAATGTTCCTAAGCCATACAAAACATATGAATGCAGTCTCTTACTGAAGATGTTATTTGTTCTGAGCATCTGAGCTGCAGGGACAGAAAACTAATGCGAGCTCTGCACTGGCCTGGCTTGTAGTCTTCTCCTTTCACAGTCTACCATAGCTACCATTTTCCAACTAAGAAGGCTTTCAAGTGGAACTAGCCACAAGGCACTATAAACATAGCTTTGGTATATACTAAAGCAAAAATATTTCATTATCGTGGTCCCATGAGACCTTTCTGCAGCCTGTGAATTGGCAATGAGTAGCGCTCTCCTGCCAAGCTAATCATTTACACCAGAGCTCCATCTTTATAAAATGAAATTATTTAGAGTACTTTTTCTATCAGTGCTACCACCTCAGCTAATGTTGATATTTTGAGTGTATAAGCCAAGCTCCATTTTTTTTCTTTCCAAAAGGGTATTGCAAATCGTGCAAGTGTTTTGAATACCTTGAACTGAAAGAAGTTGGCCTTGAGATTGCATTCACAGGTCTGTGAGATACCAGATGAAGAGAATAAAAATCTTGAAAATGCAAAGCAGAGGTATAAAGTCAAGCAATAATATATTAGTTGAGATTAGGTCATATATAAAAACAGGGTGAGATTGATTCAGTAAGTGTACCATTAGAAAGAAACGGGATGATTCTGATTATTTTAAGGAAAGCATATTGCTTAAATGAATGTAATGTCTCCTGTAACATTTGGTTATAACATTAACACTAATGATTAAAAGTAAAGACTAACCTAATAGATATTATTAGTTTTGAGAAAAATGAAGAAGACCCAAATACAGAAATCAATACTTCAGGAGACAGCTAAAAATGTGTTACGATTGTTCTCCTCTAACCCAGAATCCTCTTGCTTCTAGAAAGATGTGCTGAGAAAATATCTTTGCTGAACCCTCTGTTTATGCTTCTGTGAAAGCATAAGGCATATCTATTGCAATATATGAAGTGTCTTTGACATTTGGAATCAAATCTGTTTGGATTGAGAGCTCAAAAGTGAAAGGCCACATTAGCAGCTTCATTTTCATATTTCCAGTGTAATTTAAATAATTCATTTCCCTTTTTTTTTTATGATGACCACGCCATGTCTAAATATATGTCTTTACTTGTTCAGAGCTGTGCAACGAGCGATTACTATCAGTCGATTTGTCATATTTCATTGTGTTTTGAGTGGTGTTGAAGTCAGTAAGTTGTACAGGTGGAGCACAGAGTGCTTGAAATATTTCCTGTATGCTGTATTACTGATATGAGTTCATGTGCTAAGTTTTATTTTTAATTATAAGCTTAGCAGGAAAAAAGGTGCTAAATTCATGCTGTTTATAAATATGTTTGTCAAAACATATGCTCAGGGAAGCAGATTCTGTGCTTAGCCTTTGAAGTTTTTTCACTTAATGCTTGAAAGTTGGCTTGCTTGTGTGTTTGTGCTTCTTGGATGTGTTGTTGGTTTTTTTTCAAGTTACTGTTAAAGTTGTAGAAATAATTTGCCGTGTTGCATTTGAATCCACTGTAATGATGTTAGAACAGGTCAGCTAGCTCACAGGTGTCCTGCAAGGCCTCATGCATTCCTACTTTAAATTCTAAATGCCTGCTAAATTCTAGATTGTTATTAAGTATGTAAGTATTGTGATACTGAAGTGATGAGTGGGTGCAGGCATGCAAACTGATGTGACATTTGAATGTATTTTTAATCTGAATGACTTGTCCTATTTCTTCCAGCACCCAACCACAATCAGCATATTGCTGTTAAGTTTCCCTTGGACTAATAGACTCTGAGGCAGCCTGCTGCAAATATTGAACATCAGATTGATACTTCAGTCATCCTGTCCTTCGCAGTAAGATGGAGACTTTTGAGAAAAAGAGTGATCTTGGTTTGCAGACAGAGGTCAACATGGAACAACCGTTCAGTATTAGTTCCTTGGTACGTATTACGAAAAATGCTTTAATGGCTTAGCATCCTCTTTCAAATAAGCAATAATTTATAACGTGTTTAGCAGTGCTGCTGTTGTCTGAAAGGCTGTTTTCTTGAATTCTGCCAGTTCCTCACATGTTCTGCTTGATAGTTTCATTGGAATTTTATTTCCGTGTGTGTGGCTTATGGGGTTTTAGCTTGTTTCAGTGATCATGGTTTTCAGAAGTTGAAGTAAACGTTTTGAATAGAAAAAGTAAACCTTTACAACATAAGATGAAACAACTTGCAGTAGCCACTTATTTAACCACTTAACAGGAAGGTAATAATTACAATAAGCAACTCTGCTTCTTCTTCAGTAGAATCACTTCTAGGTTCTTCGACTCTGCTTCCTTTGAAACTGTAAAATGAACTGTTGATTAACCAGGAAAACATACTGCTTTTTGTTAGTTGACCTGTACCCAGAAGTCATATCCAATATAGCATATAACAGCAGTTTGCTTAGTCATGCAGATTATTTTAATAACTTAAGGTAGAACCTTACAGAATTTCGTATTTGGGGGATTCTGAAGAGGACACACTGTGTTGCTTTTGATCACTTCTGCCGGGGTTTACTTTTTTTTTTCCTTTTATATGTATGCATATGTATTGACAGAGAGAAGATCTGGGGAGAGGGATAAGGTAATTTTTTACTTTTATTGCAATTGAGAAACATTAAAATGTTTTAACTGTTGTTAGCAGTGAGGAAACTTATACCTATTTTGAGAAGCTGAAGATTTCCCTTGAGTTTCTTGAATGAGATCATTTACTGAAAGAGAATTGTAGTATCTGGCTCTCCTTGCTAATCTCTGTTCTTTTTCAGAAAAAGCTAGTAGCTATTCCTGACCATACAGACATCTCTGTGACCCCAGAAGAGAGAGTACGTGCCTTAAGCAAACTTGGCAGCAATATCACAATCAATGAAGACATCACTCCACGTCGTTACTTTAGATCTGGAGTAGAGATGGAGCGAATGGCATCAATATACATGGAGGAGGGAAACCTGGAGAATGCTTTTGTTTTTTACAACAAGTTCATAACGTAAGAAACAGTTTGTGGTCTTTAGAGCTTATCGTTCTGAGTAAATTAAAATGAAGATTTGCAGTGATAATGGGGCAACCCTTTAGATCAGGAGAACAATGTTTACTGTTTTCTTGCAGAATAGCTGTGCTCTTTAGAGATCTTTAACCAGTCTTTCTTACAATTTCATCTCAGCTGTTAGGGTAATAGTCCTATCTGTCTCTTAACTGGCAGGTGTGAGTTAACCTCATGTACAAAGGCTGAAATTAACTATACTGTAAGACCTATGAGAATCAGGAGATAGGTGATAATATTGTACAGCACTGTAAAAAAAAAAATAAAAAATTTTTGCCTCTTTTTAGTTTTCATCCCCAAGAGGTTTAAGCATAATTTGTTGGAAAAATATATCGATGGCAGATTTAAACTTTTTATATAGCTAGCTTTGCTGTAGGATTGATTGTTTTCTTTCTCATGCTTCTAAAATTATGTATATCTTAGATTATTATTTTTTTTAATAATAAGAAACCTCCTTACCTCCCCTAATTTTCATCATACTCTGAAAACTAAGCCAAATCTTTCATATTCAACTTTATTTTAGATGTATGTATCTCTATAAGGAGGGTGTGGAGGTGAACATTGCATAAATTGCTGAAAAAATGGTTAGCAGCTGAGAATTCCAAACTTTTCTGCAGCTAAGCATTGCCATAATTTAGATGTCTGGATGGGTTAATAATACTGCAGTTAGCTGTGCAGCTTGATCTGGTAAAAATGACTGCTTTAATGATAGTCAGTGCTTTATTTAAGATTCAGCATTTCAGCTAAGGAGACAGATTAAGACAGCAGAAATAAGATTTAGTAACACTGGCCATGGTGGAGGGTTTTTTCAGGTGCTGAGTGCTAGTTAATCCTGTTTTAATCAAGCCCACTACTAAAGAGAAACAAAATATATTCAGGTGTAGAAAATAAGCTCCTGTCATTATCCTCTGTGTCCATACAAGTCCATACAAGAGATTAAGTGGTAATTTAAACAAATGAACATATAGAAACCTGCTTCGAGTCATGTGGAATTCAGTGTTTAACAGTTATAACATGTGAAACTGATTTCTCTGCCAAAGTAAAAGCTAACGTAGTTATTCCTCTGGTTACTAAGACAAACGTGCTGTTTAATTTTCTAGCTTGTTTGTGGAAAAACTGCCCAGTCACCGAGACTATCACCAATGTGCAGTACCAGAAAAACAAGTTATTATTAAGGTAGGGTTACTGTTTCCTGAACTTCAAGAAATGTTTCCTCTATTTCTGTTCTTTCCTATCATTCGTTTTCCCCCAATGCAAATGTAGTCCAAGGCAGCCAATGCAGTTTGAAGTTCTGATAACTTTGTCAAGTCATTTATGTTTTATTTTGGTTTAACCACTTGATCATTACTGAAAATTAATTTATCGTTCTATAAGGTGAACAAGAACGGTCTCTGAATAAGTCAGTAGATTGTTGGAAACCCAAGTATATTTCTGAAATAGTAGTTGGCCCTAGTTTTTTTATAAAATACATCTATATCAAAAATGTCAGTTATCACACACCTGTTAAACAAGACAGAGATAACAGATCACTAGAAAAAAATATCTTTTCCTAAGATAACAAGTAGCCTTGTTAAAGGTAACTCCTTTCACTGATAGAAACTAATATGGCTTTATTTGAAACCAATGTACCAAGTTTAATAAGCTGATGATTTATTGTGTATTTCTTCTTTTCTTTCCTGGGAGAAGAGCAGTATTTTTTTATTATTTTTTATTTTTAAATCCGTATTACAGATGAGTGTGGTTTTCAGGTGGTCCTTTTATGAAGTAAAAAGTTAACTTGCCTGTCTTTCTACCCTACCCCATCCCACCCCACCCAAAGAAACTGAAGGAGGTTGCATTTCCACGGACAGATGAACTGAAGAGAGATCTTTTAAAAAAATATAACTTAGAATATCAAGAATACATGCAAAACAAAGTAAGTTCTATGTGGTTATGAAATCATTGTTGTATGAATATTTTTCTATTGTATAAAACTTCTTAAAAATAAAGCAGTAAAATGGCAGTTCTGCAAGACCATAGTCACCCAGCAGACTGCTTAGAATAACTTCTCACGTCTCAGAATCTGATCAGCTGGTCATTTGAAAATAAGTAATGCACATGTGAGCTTTGAAATATATGTTCTGTCATATTTACGTATTGATAGTAAAAGAAAATCAGAATAGGTCTACAGTACATTCTGATTCAGTTTTATAGATGGTATTCTTCATTTCATAAAAACTTGTCTTGGAAAAGAGTGTCTGGGGAAAAGACTTCTTTTCTTTCCTTCCCTTGAAATGGAACTAGGGAATTATGGAGAGGAAAAAACAACAACAACAAAAAAAAAACACTAAACAAAACAAAATAAAAACACCACACCAAAAAAAAAAAAATCCTGTCACTGATTGGTTTGAGGCTTTCTTTCCCTTTGTATTTTGTGCATGACAAGAAATTACTTTAATCGAGTTCTCTTACTTGCCTTTGAAGATGCTTGATGCTGTCCCTGTAATGGGGGTAGGAAAAACTGTTGAAACCTGAAGCTTCCCTGTCTGGAACAGCAGTTGTCCTAGGGGCTGGGGTCAAAGCCCAGACAGGTGGCAGAGATGGCACTGAATGTGTCTGAGGCTGGGGAGGGCATGCACAGGGAGTCACGATAAGCCCCTGTCAGTACAAGGAGCAATCCAGGGAAAGCTAAGAAAAGAAAGAAGCAGGAGAAAATTGGCCTATCCAAACAGCAGCAACAAGCTACAAAACCAGGTAATAACATGGATTATGAAAGCTACCCAGAAAAGAGATGTGCTTGTGGATCTCTTGCTACACTGCAAGTTGTAAGGACTTCTAATCTCTTTACCACCACTGTTCTGAAAACTCCTTTAATGGCTATATTGCAGTGGCTCAATGAGGCAAGTGCTCTCACTACTGAAATAAAACACAGAGCATCATAGGTAGGCATGCTGCAAGCTTTGTGTTGGAAGCTTCCTTGCTTATGGTATTTTGTTCCATATCATGCTGCTCTGGGGGCCAGAGCTGTATTTGTCACTTCAGCCAACAGGTTTCAAAAGGATTTTAGATGTTAATGACAGGGTTTTATGGTTTTGTTAAACAATTAGTTTGCTTCTTCTCATTTTTGTAGGTTTTTTTTATATATTTCTGAGAATGTAACTGTTTTGCATATGTTTCAGAACAAATGTAAAACTGAATTTCTGAAGAAACTAGAACAGCAGAGGCTTATAGAGGCAGAGAAGAAACGAATCGCACACATGCGGCAACAGCAGCTTGAATCAGAACAGTTTCAATTCTTTGAGGATCAACTTAAGAAGCAAGAACTAGCTCGGGATCAGAAAATTAAAGACAGCATGGTTATGTCTGAACAGATAGATGGAAGTATGCTATCTTGTATTTCTGTACCTGAGAACAGTTCCTTATCTGCCACGTTGCTTGAAAAAAACGAGAAGAGTGGCTCTACTGGACATTCACCTCCAGTAAACCGGGCCCTAAAGCCAGCAGCTGCTTTAAGTGCTGTTCAGAGTAAGTGCATAGATTTTGTACTCTTTGTCTGCTGTGCTGCTGCTTATAGCAGTCCACACATTGCATATGCATATGATGATGGTTGGACTTGATGATCTTAAAGGTCTTTTCCAACCTAAATGATCTTATGATTTATGCCCTTTGAGAGTGTCTGTAGTGAAATAAGCATGAACAGGTTAATGTACACACAACAGTTCTATATAGTTTTCTCTCAACAGTTTAAAGAGAGGAGATTTGTTGCACATTTTCCAGCTGAGTGCCAGTAAATGGATCTGGAGATGGAACCTCCGTGTTCCTATGGCACAAAGTCTGAATATTGTCAGGGGCTTCAAGGGAACAGAACCAGAACCTGCAGAGGGCTCAGTCAGAGAGGCTTTTTGAAAAGCCCTGGCCTATAAAATGGGATCAACTCACTGTCCCCTCAGATGCAATCTAGCTAGGTTATACCTCACTTTGGCATGACGTGCTTGCACTGTAGATGTAGTCTCATTAGAAATGTGTGATGTGATGAGTATAATTCCTTAATCTTTAATAATTTCCTGTAACTGTGTACATTGCCTTATTTTAAGGAACTTCACTGTGTAAGCTACATATGCCTTTTTATTTCTCTCTCTCTCTCTCTCTCTCTCTCTGTCTCTCTTTTTGTCTATTTGTTTGTTAGCTCAATTGGCTGAAGCACTCAGAGGTGTAATTTTACCCAGGGATCTCTGTCACAAATTTCTGCTGCTAGCAGAGGCAAATACATTAAGAGGAATAGAGACATGTGGAATTCTCTGTGGAAAACTGGTACAGTTCAACCTTCACATTTGTATGGGGAAGACGGTTTTGGTAGAGCAATATTTTCCTGTAATATGCTGGTTTCAGAGCAAGAGAAAATCTAAACAATTAGTCTCTAATGTAACTAACTTCATATTATAACCTGAGTGGTCACTTCACCAGCATGGCCTGCAGCTTGCCTTATTGAGGAAATACTTGATCCAAGAACCCTGCTCGTCGTATATTTTAGCAAGTTTTTCAGTATGCTATACAATACAGGCTTTTTCAAGTACTTTCTTGGCATTCATCTAAGCTAAGTGAGGTTTAGTCACAGGACAATGGAATATAAAGACTGTTAGAATCTACTGGGGTCATCAAATTCATAATAGCAAAAGAACAGAGAAGAAACCACCATCCCTATCATGCTGTAGAACACTGGGGGGGCGGGGGGGGGGGGTCTGTTTTGTTTTTCCCTTGACCTAGATAGCAGTGTCCTTTCAGAGCAGGGAAAAATGTCATGGCCGATGCTGGCATACAAAGAATTTTGGAGATGATGTCCAGTTGTATTTGAATCACGTCAAGAGAAAGAGTAGCAAAAGTAGTGATGTTCCAAGGTGCACAGAAAATAACAATTCTCAAACCTCTCTTTGTTCCCATGTTTTTAATTTTTTTAAAGGACATCTTTTTCAGTGGTCTCTGCGACCATTTCAATACAACAATTTTATGCTGTTATTCATCCTACCCTGTATGTTTCCATAATAATATGCTAGGGCATGTTTTCAGGTGTACTAGGTCGGTATAGTGGCATGGCAGTCAGTGGACATACACCACTTTGGTTTAGCTGAAAGGCTGACCTGCCTCAGATTCTCATTCAGCATTTATTCAGTAGTTCAATTGTTCCACTCTAAGTTATCTCAACATTTGTTTTACAGACACACAATGAATTTACTATTACCCATGTAATAGTGCCAAAGCAATCTGCAGGACCAGACTACTGTGATATGGAGAATGTGGAAGAACTATTTGGTATTCAGGATCAGTATGATCTCCTCACTTTGGGTTGGATTCATGTGCGTATGTCTCACAGATTCTAGCTTTCTGTATCGGCTCTGCATACTATATATAAACAACCCTGTAAATAAACTAGAGAAATAACTGGCATAATACAAATGAATTTGCTCACTTAATTCTAATCATAGTGATGTAAATGAACATTAATATTCTCCACAGATAATGAGTATCTCTTAATCTATGAAGTTGAGGCATCCTGTTTGCACAATAGAGCCTGCTTTTGCCGTTGCAACTTTTGTTTATGTCTGTTTGCGGATATTTTATTACTTTCTAATGCCATTTCTTTTCCATTGTATTCAAAATCCTTTCAAAGTTTTGGGGTATCGTGTTGCTTAAATTCTGTATTAATTATGTGGAGTGTGATTTCACTCTTAGAGATTTTGAACAATCAAGTCATTTCCTTTTGTCCTGTGCTTCTTCATTCTACTTTTTTCCCCACCATGATCAGAAACCTGCTTGTACATCTGGGTGTGAATGTGTTCCCATGAAGTTCATAATGAAAAGCTACTCTAACAATGTAGAATCTGGATTAATAGGAAATTAAGAAACCAATCTTGGGAAAGTACTGATGCATTTACGAGTTAAAAATTATTGTTCCTTCTTGAATGCATGTTGACCTTGACTTATAAGGAGTATTTCATGATGTTGAGTTTTCCATTTCTTTTTGTAGACACATCCAACACAAACTGCATTCTTATCCAGTGTTGATCTTCATACTCATTGTTCTTACCAGCTAATGTTACCAGAGGCCATTGCGATTGTTTGTTCACCAAAACATAACGAGTGAGTTCTGATTTTTGTAAGTAATATGTAGATATATTCCCCCGCTCCTTATCTTAAAATGTGATCAAATGCAAACAGCACATGTCAACTGGGGTGAAGGACAGGAATGGGCATATCGTGAGTTTTTCTTTAGTCTGTTTAGACTTGCATTCCAGTCGGTCTGTATGCACAGTATTGTTTCTGGCTTCTCTCTCCTCCTCCATTTGTAGCTCCAGGTTTTAAACTTTGATTTATTTTTATACTCTACTCAAACAAGTAGTAATAACAGGAGCTGTTTTATTGTAGACTTCATTGCCTGTGGCTTACCACAGCGCTATCGTCATTCTGTCTGATGAAGGAAATGGAAGGGTAAGACATTTCTGTGACTAGAAATTTGTAGGACGATATGAAAATTGCAGTTTTGGGAGTAGAAAGATAAAGATAAATACCCTTTCCCTATTAAGGTCCTATTTTCATATTTCATAAAATACAATCAGTAAGTATGTGGAAAAACCTGGAACTGTATAACAAATAATGTGAAGGTTTACTATGTAATAGGCTATACAGAAAGATTGTTAAGTCTCCATCCTTGGAGATACTCAAAATTGAGTGGATTAAAGACCTGGGCAACCTGCTCAAGGTTCTACTTGAGTAGGGAGTTTTGACCAGATTATCAGAGGTTCCTTCCAACTTTGACAACTCAGTGATTATTCTTTGGTGTGCTTGACATTTCAAGTCTCTGTGGCTAACTCTGTTGTTTAGTTTGTACCTGTCTGCAGCCTGCCTTTCTGGCCTTCTGCCCCCATACATGACTCCTATTATAGTTGGCCAACTTCCCATATGGGCCATTCAGGTAGCAGAGCTGTAAATACAGCTTGAGTGATAAGTGCATGAGCATTAGGCTTTGTGACTTTGGGCAGCAGCGTTTGCATACCTTCTGAAATCTCTGGCCTTTTAAACTGCTTTCATAGCTTTTGCTCATAGTCTGTAACCAACTCTAACCTGCTACTCCTGTCCGTAACATTAATTGATCAGATGTTGTCCTGCAGTTTTTAGGTAATTACTTTTTTTGTGAAAATAAGCATAGTTTAAGGTGTGGCCACGGTAAATCAAATAGATAGCGATCAGCAGTAATGCTTTATAAGTAAATTTTCTTAGATGTTGCATTTTGGTGTATCTCTTTTTTGGAACTAGAAGTGTCAAGCTGCTTCTACTGCACCCTAAATGCAGCAAAAATGTTGCTAACAGGACTAGACTCTGGTCAGACTGTGTTGCCAGCTGTCACTGTGCTGTAGATGAGTATCTGTGGAGCATTTTGTTGCGAAACAGTTACAGCATATTGGCACACTTGAGGTGGAATTCTGTTTGTGCACCTGTGGCATGCACAGCATTACTCTGTGCCAAAGCATCCTCTACAGGTGGCAAAAGAGGTCCTTGCTTACCAGCATGCTGCTTTCGTTGGTCTAAGCAAGATCCCAAGCATATTGTAAATAAATAATGCAATAAATACTTCATGCTTTGTCTCCTCAATTTCCTAATCTTTTTCATCTGACGAAATAATGTTGATTTCATGGAGGCTTCCTACCTGAATACAGATTCAATATCCATCCAAAGCCAGGCCCTTCAGTATTATTTGAGTCAATCTGTAGAGGCATTGTTTTTTTATAGATGTGTGGTTTGTTTTTGTTTGTTTGTTTTTAAACTACTTATTCTATACTCAGAGTAGAGTGTTAGATCATATATATTCAGCAGTGTATTTTTTAGTGCTTTGTACTACTTGATTACCTAAGCTACCTAGAAGAGTGGGGAGGATGTATACTCCCAGTAGCTACTTACAGAGCTTCAAGGCTGTTCTTTTTGTGTTGCCCCTCTAGAGTTCAGTGAGTAAAATGCAATCCAGAGCAGACACGGATGCTCTGTGGCTGTTCCTATATGAATTTACCTCCTCCCTTAGTGGGCTAAACTGCCTAACAGGAATAGCACCAAGTGTTATGTCTTCTCCTCCCATTTCCTCACCGCATCTCCCTTTGCTACAAGATAACTCATATAAGGTTCAACCCAACCTTAGCTCCTGTATATCAGAGGTTATTGAGTACCGTCACGTTGTCCTTCTGTTTAGCTAAGTATGTGAATTTGTGCACTTGTATTATGGGGACATTAAACAACAGTAGTTTCACCTTTTGCTTTCCAGCACTGGCATCTTCAGACTTACTAATGCTGGCATGCTTGAAGTTTCTGCTTGTAAAAAGAAGGGATTCCATCCACATACAAAGGATCCTAGGTTATTTAATGTAAGTATATAATCTATATAATCCAGTATGTTTTTGACTATTCAAATTCTTGCCCATGGTTCTAATGCAAGCAGAAAGTGTAGCTGCTTCAGATTAGGTTTCCTTATACTTTTCTCCCATCTTAATAACTCCTTATGCATACTTCTCTGACAAAGGCAGACATCGGGAATCTATTTAAGCAGTCGGTAGCAGCCCTGAGATGACTTTTGTTACGCACTGCCATTCAGATAGTGGCTAGCCAGAGGCAGTTGCCATCAGTCACAACTTGTACTTGTTTTCAGAAGAAGCAAAAGCCACAGATTCAAGTAGGAGTTGTTCCTGAGTGCTTCAGTTTTTAAACAAAATTGTGTTGTCCCACCAGAACATCCCAGCTGCTAAAAAGTGCAATTATGAGTAGATTAAACCCATTTCCTTTATTTCCCATTTTCTTGCAGCTTCTCATAAGCTTTTCTCAGTAACTACCACATGTTTTAATGTTGTGATAGCATGATATACTGTATGGATGGCTGAACTGTATAGTCATTCAGAATTATCAGAAATGCCACTGCTATCTGGAAGAAAACAATCTTTATCTTTGAATAATTAAGATTTTTTTAAATGAGACTCAGTTCAAATAGACAACAACTCATACCTCTAACTCAAAGTAAAATGATTAAGAGCAAGTAATACTAAAAGATGACTTTAAAAAAATACTTCTTTTTGATAGAACTTCCAGAATATCAGTACTACTCAAGGAGAGTTTAAATTATTTGTTTTGCTTTGTTCTTACATCATTGACCCTAGGGGTATTGAGAAGGTAGTCCAAGTCTGAAAAAATATTTATGCTTTTGTTCCAGATAAGCTCTTTTGGGTAGTCCTTTACTGACTTAGTTTACAAATGAAGTTACTGGCCACTTGAGCGCATTTATAAACAGTAGACGCATTGCTGGTATCCCATATCAAACACAAATATCCTTGCAAGTACAATCCCCAAAACGCATTTATCTGCCAGTAAGAACAGTAAGATCACAGCCTTTTTTTCCTGGAGGAGAAATATCAGGGGTGTTAATATAGGAAGCTTCCTGAAACCTGACTAGAACAAATCTAATGCATATCTGTCAGGTTTCTGAAAAAGAGCTCTTCTCCACAGATCTAACACATGCTTACACATTACTTTGTGAAGGCTGTGGCTAAAGACACAAGCTAGTCCTAAATGCTTTAAATAAAAAAAAAGTGGGCAGACATCTGAAGCTACTGCAGATAGAGAACAGAGTTTACGCTTAACTTGCTGTTGCCGTCCATGCACCTGATCTAATGCAACACACAGCTCCTTCTCCCTTCCTTTCAGATATCCCATGCTGTGATACGTAAAGCATAGCACTGAGCTATAATCTGCTTCAGAAGCCAAGCACTAAATGATATCCTCTATAGAAATGTTCTGTTTCCATGTTGTAGTCCTTGCTTTAGTCAGCAGTCTACACCTGTGAAGGTAACGTTTGCCTGTAAACAGGCACAGTGATAGGTATAGTCAAAGTTGAATATATAGCATATTAAGCAGGCTCAGAAAATTAAAAAGAAACTACTGTCTAAAATATGCAATTTTACTGAAACTTATTTGTGAGTAATGCATTGATTTCTTCTGCAGCCGTGTACCCACGTGGTTGGAAAAGACATAAAGATAATTGTGCTGGATCTGAGGTGATACAGATGGACAATAACAAGTTGCTAAACAAGTGGTCAAAAGAGAAAAATGGCTTCCTGTTTTTCCTACATTTTCAGAAATGACTTTTATATTTATACATTTTAGATTGAGTGGTTTGATATTTATTGCTTTAGCCTGTTTTGGAGTTATTTTGTTGCTCTGTCAAGGTGGAGTTCAGTGGCATTACCCCTGAATCTGTAAAAGCATCATCTCACTAAAACCAACAATAAAATGAACTTCAAATAACAGAAACAAAGTTGAAATAAGTAATGCTTCCTTTGTCATTTGTTAGCAGTAATTACTCTCTGAGAATTACAGATTTTTTAATAGCTTTTTAAGACTTTCAGCTACTTAAATCTATTCACTGCTTCAGTGAATTTACATTATATGTGGTAGAGACAAACACATCGGTTCAGCAATTTTTGTTTTCATCCTTATATAGCTCGTGTTTCTACTAAGTCATTAAACAGAAAACACAAGTCCTTTACCTGAGTGCTGACCCTCATAACATCCTGGAATAGCAGAGAGGTTTTGGAGTCCCGTGGAAAACTGTCTTCTCCAGCAACCCTCTAGCAGAAACTCCCATTTGAAATCAAGTTCTGATCCTGCAAGGGATTCCCTGGATCTGTCTAGAGCTAGATAAAAAGATCTATCTAGAGTTAGAAGGAAGAATCGTACAAAAATATTTGCTCTTACAAGAGTTTATTTAATATCTGCTCCAAGAACCTAGATGACCTATACTTTAAATAATAAGGTTAGTACAAAAACGTTTGGAACGTGCTAACAGTCAGAAGATGGACAAGATCTGAAACCCAACAGTTACGCAGTCACAGTAAATAACAGGTGCTATTGCAGAGTTTACAGTTTGAAGATAAGAAGTAACAGGGAAGTGAGGTAAATAAACTATTGAGTTTAAGATAGGAAAAGAGGTAACAAAAATAAATAGCATCCTTTATCCTGAACTCTAATGAATACAGAGTGCAGCAAGTTTCTTAGAACTGACCTTTTCCAGGTCTGTCTCGTGATTACTTTATTCATACATATATATATATACACTTGTAAGACAGTAGTAGTACTGGCTTCAACTTCTATGCATATACTTCTATTTTAATATCAATTTCAATGTATTTAAGACATAAGTGGAATCAGAAAAGTCACAGAAAAAGAAAAATTTCTAAAAACATTTTAATCTGCTCTGATTACATTATATCCCCTTACGTATCCCATCCCACCCCACCCCCTGTCAAAAAAAAGTTTTGAAGAGCAAGTGTATTAAGCCAGCTTAATTACCCTTTAGACCTTGCTGGAAATCAAAACAACAAAAATAGGCTACACTCATCCTGAGGACATGTAATAGAAAAGTCATGTGTTCAATCTAATATCAGAACTTAGCTATGCTCTAAAAGAACAGGTTTTGTTTCTTTAAAGAAGTCACCTGGAATTGCTGTATAAAGCATTGTACCTCTGGGCCATACAATGAGAGAACTTCTTCTAGCATGACAGCTGTGAATTAAGTGATGTGGAGAGATAATATTTCTGGATAGAGCAGATGCAAAGCAGAATGCACATGCTCATCCTGGTATCAAACAGACACTATGCTCCTTTGGTGCTGCCCAGAGCTTGAAAAATCAAGAGTAGTTTTGCTTGCAGACTAAAATGCTTACTGATGCTGAACATCAACAAGGTGCTGCCTGATAGTCAAGCGTTTTCTAGCACTGATACCATTGAGCAAGTGGTACTTACTACTTTTTCTATTAAGCCCAGTATAGTGTGGTAACAAATTTGCGCCACAAGATGGAGCTTCACACCAGCTGTAATGGTATCTCCAAAAATGCGTCTTTTTAAAATAGGAGCAGCAATCTCATTTGCATATTTAAAATTTATTCCAAAAAATACATAGTATCCAATTAATCAGTCATGATGAAGGATTTATGGAATGAAATTATAAGAATGTATTTTCCTGAATACATTCACAGTAATACGCTAAAAAGACACATAAAGATAAAGCAATTTAAAAGCATTTGCGGTGAACAATGGATGGGCCAGCTTCATCATATTCCTGTTTGCTGATCCACATCTGCTGGAAAGTAGAGAGGGAGGCAAGAATAGAGCCTCCAATCCAGACGGAGTACTTACGTTCAGGAGGAGCAATGATCTGTTTAAGAAATAAAAGCATTAAACACAACTTCCAACTGTGAATTTGTTATGTAATTTATTAAGTACTAAAGCAGTGATATTTGATATTAATGAAAACACTGTATATGTATACGTTAGTGTCATCCCTTGCTATCCCAGTTAGCCATTGCAGCAAGCCATAAAGATAACACGTTGTTATAGAAATCTGGTAGCCAAGGAGGGCTTGGGAGAATGAGTGACCTATAGACCACTCTTATTGGTAAACCTGACAAAATGTTTGCAAAGCAAGGAAAGGGAGATTTGAGGCAGCAGAAAGAAGATTGGCTTGTAAGAATCTCTTTCTTTTCTGAATTGTAGGCTGAGGGCAGAGCCAGTATTTCTCCTTCCTTCCCCTTTCTCTTAACCAAAAAGGGCTGAAGAAGTTTGATACAGCCCCAGGAAAATTTATAATTTATGCTGTTAGGGCAGTTTGCAGAACTCAGCATGAGAAAGAAAGTCAGGGGAGAGATTTTCTTCCAGCAACCAGGGTGATTCTTATAGTTACCAAGCAATGATTATTTACTATAACATACAGACTTGACTGAAAAAGAATTTTGTAGCGTTGGTGTTTTTCATTAGGTTTTTGAGGATGTTGCACATGCCAGCTAAAGTAGTCTACAAGTAATAGTGCCATACCTTGATCTTCATGGTGCTGGGAGCCAGAGCAGTTATTTCCTTTTGCATCCTGTCTGCAATGCCTGGGTACATTGTAGTGCCTCCAGACAGCACATTGTTGGCATAAAGATCCTTTCTGATGTCTATGTCACACTTCATGATGCTGTTGTAAGTGGTTTCATGAATGCCAGCAGACTCCATGCCTAGGGAAGTTACAGCAGAACACTGAAGAAGCAACTCCGTACAGGGACTTTAAATTGTTAGTACAGAACGGACAACATGAACTGCACTGTCTCTTTGGAAGACACCAGTCTTCAGGGCTACAGAAACTGGAAAGTCTTTCTGCAGCTGTTTAAATTATTTACTTTGGAGTTCCTTGAGGGTACAGCCCTCCCCTGCTTACACACACGCCTCCTTAAAAAGAAAGTCGGGGGAGTGGAATAGTACAGTCTCCACAAGGCTTTTGCAGAAATCTCATAAGCCCTAAGAATTCCTTATATGGTCCTGGAATCATTTGTTTTCTTTTTTTTTTTTTCCTTTCTTAAACTGAGACAGCTCAGAGACAGAACAGTCAAAATATGTCCTAATACCTCTAAGTATGCAACTACTGTATCAGTTTCTGAGCTGAAATTTGCCAATTAGCAGAAACTACATTGGATTTTTATGTGGCCTTGTTGCAAGCCTGCCTTCACGGCTGTTGATTTGCTCTGCAGATGTGGTGGATTCGGGATTTGGAGCAGTCTTTTGGAAAAATAAAAGTAGTGTTTTTTTGTTGTCGTTGTTGGTCTTTTTAACCCCTCCCTGCAAGCACATTCGAACTACAACCCTCGTGCTATTTAGAAAAATGTCTCTGCAGCCATACTTCTCATAGTAGCCAACTCCATAACATACAAAATGGTGTGGGCCCAAAGCCAGGAATAAACATTCAGGGTTTATTTTGGGAAAGTATTTTGCTTTACTGTTTGACATAAAGTTCCTCCCACTGTATTAATTGTGCTGTTTTAAAGATTAGTTTATAATGGGCACTGGGACACACTTGTGTATACATCTAAGTGCGCTAGCAATGGGATACAATCAAAACAAAATAGGGACTTGATATTTATGTGCAGCTTACCAAGGCCAAACAATCACTCAACCTACCAATGAAAGATGGCTGGAAGAGGGTCTCTGGGCAGCGGAAGCGTTCGTTTCCGATGGTGATCACCTGACCATCAGGAAGTTCGTAGCTTTTTTCCAGAGAGGAGGAAGAGGCAGCAGTGGCCATCTCATTTTCAAAGTCCAGGGCCACATAACACAGCTTCTCCTTGATGTCACGGACAATTTCACGCTCCGCTGTTGAGATGATTGTGTTTAGAATGGCACTCAGGAAGAGCCCAGATGTGCCAACAGGTGGTTCCCTTTCATCCTCCAACACCCTCCCTATTTATTACCCTACTCTAATCCTCTGCCAGTCTTGCTCCCCTTTCCTGTTGGATTCTTTCTTCCTATTAATCAACTGCAGAACCACTGCTATCCCTTCTAAGGCCACTAGAAGCATTGCACATTAAATAACTCCCCTCCTCGTTTTAGCAGCATGTTCTTACCAGTGGTCACAAAGGAATAGCCACGTTCTGTCAGGATTTTCATGAGGTAGTCAGTCAGGTCACGGCCAGCCAGGTCCAGACGCATGATGGCGTGCGGCAAAGCGTAGCCTTCATAAATGGGCACATTGTGGGTGACACCGTCCCCAGAGTCGAGCACAATCCCTTTGAGAAGGCAACATGCACAGTTCATTCTCAGCTGCACACCAAAATGCTTATCTATTTCATATGCCTGTGCCACCATCCCCAGAGGCCTACCTGTGGTACGTCCAGAAGCATACAGGGACAGAACAGCTTGAATAGCTACATACATGGCTGGCACGTTGAAAGTCTCAAACATAATCTGAAATGAAATTAAAATAATCAGCTTAACAGTAGAGAGCTTAGCAATACACTGAAAGAGAGGGAAAAGACAAGATTTTCATATTTATTGATAGTTGGTAATAACAAGGAAAGAAAACACATCTAAATCCATAAGACATTTCTCTGTATCTGGCCTATATCTATTATGTATGATACAGATACATGCACATATTGTGATAGGCCTAGACAAAAAAAATAAAAAAATAAAAAAATAACAAGATGAAGGTGACATAAGCTTGAACAGACTGAGGTTTTCATATTCAGAACTGATACGTTGACTTTTTAAAGTAAATGCAATAATGTACAAATTTGACACATGGTCACACTGCACTTTCCATCTTCCATTACTAAGAGATACACACTACTGGAAAGTCAAGCTATCTTGACTAACTGAAATGATGAATTTCACATCCTGCTGAATTCACAAACTTGGAATTATTCCATAGCTTCAGAGTGAGATTACCTGGGTCATTTTCTCTCGATTGGCTTTGGGATTCAATGGTGCTTCGGTCAGCAGAGTTGGGTGTTCTTCCGGTGCAACACGGAGTTCATTGTAGAAAGAATGATGCCAGATCTGAGGACAATGGAAGAAGGCAAAGGAGAGAGAAATACCATCAACCAGCAGCTCAGAATCACTTTCAGACAGGTATAATGCTCCAGCATTCTGCTTACAGCATTTCAGAGATAGATGAGTAATGTTTCACATGCAATTGTTCTTATTGCCTTCATAGAGTTACCAAAGTAACTTGAAAAAGAAACACACAATCCTCAGGTTAAATATATCAGTGCTAGTGGTATATGACTTCTTCTAAGAACACACTAGTTAATGAAAATAAATATATTCTTACAGTAGAAGGTACAGAGCTGAATAGGCTTTATTCCAGCTTGCTGTTAACAAGCTTTTCATTAAACCACACTTGATAGCATGACACTTTCATCTCTAAAATTTACTGAGTAATCTGTAAACATTTCATTCAAGTGGTTTTTAACAGTGATACACATCATTTCAATGCTGAAATACCTTCTCCATGTCATCCCAGTTTGTAATGATGCCATGCTCTATGGGGTATTTCAAGGTCAGGATTCCTCTTTTGCTTTGGGCCTCGTCACCTACGTAGCTGTCTTTTTGACCCATACCAACCATCACACCCTATAAAATAACACAAGTGGAGTTAGTTCCTCAAGGAGAGGTGTCACAAACACCTCTAGTAAGAACATTGGCTGATATAAATCCAGTTGTCAGTGATACTAGTAACAAAATACTTTAAGAATACTAATTATTGGAAAATTACTCATTGCTCTTTAATTTCCAAAATGAAATGTTTAGCTAGCTTAAACCTCTGGAGTTCATCTTTCCACTACAGTAAAAGCAAACAGCACTCAAGAACAATTTTTATACCATGTTAAATTATATACTCAAAAAAATAAGTACAATATTAAATTCATCAAGATGAAGTAGAACAATAGGCAATTTTTAATGTTCATTGTTTAGGGATGACCTGCCTGTTAAAGTATAATAAGGTGGAGTTAAAGCAGAAAGCGATATTGTGCCATCTAAGGGCCAAGATGCAGCAATACGCACTTAACATTTTCCAAAGCTTAAATTTATTATGATTATTTTTAACTTTTTTTTAGACTAAAATATTGCCATTAGAGATATAAACCATTTAAATCTACGAGTACAGTTTACACTTTCAGGTATTTTTGTGGATCCTGTAGCAGTGGTCCTCGGACCAGAAACTGGAAACTACTCTAGATATATAGTAGTATCTATGTATTAAGTTAGAAATACGGTCAAAAGAACCAACCAACCAACAACCAACAAACAGTATATCCTAGGACGCTTTGACTACATAATACTCTTATCCGAACTTAGTCATTACATGCTCCAAACCTTGGCTTCCAAAACAAGTTGTGTCTTGGAAACACTCAAATGTGAAACCTGAAGCTAAAGAAACTCAAGCCTAGGCCCATTTATGCCTATAAAGCTAAATGAATAAAGTCAGGAAGGCTGATAGGCAGCTGACTGAAATCTTCTCCTTCCTCATTTAGCTCTCCATACATCATCTATCACCAGCTTTTAAGGCAGTCAAAAATTACAGATGCTTCTCTATTGGGCTTGTTTGCTTTTAAACTATCTTTACTCATCAAGTTCTCTGGGTGATCCAAAATCAAGGGACAGGAAGAAGAGAGCATAGGAGGAAGTGAAAAAAATTAAAAGGATTCCTCTAATAAGACTAGATGCTGCTTTGACTCACGTGGCTGCACTGCTGGACTTCTGCCTGGGAGGGAGTACTGTGTTACACTGACCTCCCAGGGCTCTGTTTGCCCCAGACACAGGAAAAGGTGGCTCTGGGTAGAGAGCTGGGGATGGGGCAGCAAAACCTTCTACAATCCAAGAGTGGAATAACTAAAGCAGTTCATCACCTGGTGCCTGGGACGACCCACGATGGAGGGGAAAACTGCTCTCGGAGCATCATCTCCAGCAAAGCCGGCTTTACAGAGCCCTGACCCATTGTCACAAACAAGGGCAGTGCTGTCCTCTTCCTCACACATCTTCTATGTCAATGTCCTCAGGACCTTCAGACAGGAACAGCCCTATAAAAACAGCAGGAAAAGAATTAGGAAAAAAAAAATATAACAAACCTCAGAGAACCAGTCTTGAAGACAGAACTGTATGAAAGAAACCATCACACAGAAATACTGTATGCACCAGACAGTATTCAAGGGATTCCAGAGGAGAATTCCAGTCCTGCTGCATGGACAGATGGATCATTACAGCTCTGGGACAGCAAATGTTTATCTAAATTTGGTCAGAGAAATCCACTGCTGGGGGGTGAGTGAGAGATAAAAAAGACTGCTGGACTGACAGCTGCAAAAACAAAGATCCCTCTGCATCAGAGTCAGCACAACATCCCCTGCTTTTCTATCGTCTTGACAAAACTGATGCATGTGGAAAGCTAACAGAGGTAAGAGCACTTTAGCCATCCCATTCAGTCTTGGAGTTCCCAAAGACTTAGCATTTTACCTGCTAGTCATGTACCAGTGGTACATGATGCAGACATTATACAGTGATACAGACACTAACCCACTGCGTTCTAGTTACTCAGACAAAAAAAAAAAAATCCCAACTTTTGAAGTTGGGGACAGTGTGTGTTTTGAAAACTGACCATAGCATATGTTCTATCATAATTTCAAGCCAGCTAATAACATGCATTTGTAGAGTGACAGAGTAATTTATACTGGCTCCCTGTTTCAGTAAAACAGAAATTGTTTTCTTCCTCAGGCAACAGGAAGATAACATGGGTAATAAAAATGCTTTGAAGGGTTTGTATTGAAGTCAGTTATATAAACAAGCCCTGAATACCAGCACTCGCAAGAACTATTTGCCCACAATTTATTGTGTGGTAGGGAATCATCTGACTACCTGGGAGCCCGGGCTTCCCTGCAGAGTTCAACAAATTGCAATGTGTTAAGAGCTAAAGGAGACAGCTGTCATCCACCAACCCAGGTGGCTCCTCACGCAGTCCCTAAAACCTTCTGCCACAGGAATACTGGAAGTGGAGGACAAAGTGGCAACAGGGTCAGTGAGAGCCATGGCTGATGAGCAAGGGCGTGCACAGCACAGCTCAGCCTGTACCCCAGGTGGAACACGCAGGGACAGCCTCTGCCCATCCTTCACTTCAGATCCTCTGTCCCGTTCCAGCCACGAGACATGGCTGTAGTGCTGCTTCTGTAGGATGCATGGGTGTAGAAGAGGAAAAGGACAGGGAAATCCCAACTTGACGTGCTCCAGATATTTTATCATTATTCCCAAGAAAGAAAAGTAGGTTGCATTTTTTGCATTTATTAAATTTACTCTTGGGAAAACAGGCTCTTTATATTGAAGCATTTACTCAATGGGGCACAATTGTTATCTAACGTGAATGAACAGAGTGGTTTAGACAAACCATTTCCTAATTAGGAAGCAGGCTTTTCAACCGTCTGTTTTTGGAACAGAGCTAGGGGTCAGGGGGTTTGCTCAAACCAATGCAGGGAATGCAATGCCAAAAATCACTTGGGGGAGGGGAAAGAAGGGGGCAGGAAAGGCTACATTTCTGAGCTCAGTGGACTCTAAATGAAAACCATATTTAGTAATAAAGCACAAAAAGTTGAAAAATCAAAGCTGAATCATTCAGCCAGGATTCTCTGCTGCCAAGCAGTGCGTTACAGCTCAGGATTGCCGAGGCATGCAGTAGTAAAACCCTACAGCAGCAAATGTCACTCAGCACTGTGACATAAAGCACGGGAATAAATGAAAATACTCTCCTGAGCAATTAACACAGTATTTAGCCTCTTACTTCTACCTGCTTTACATCTAAAGATAACCAATCACTTCACCAGTCTCCACAGCATGCTATTAAGAGAGCTCCAGCCTCACAAGGAACACTGTGTGTAACCTGTTCCTTCATGTTCGGCATTTAGCAGAGCATTAGTTTCACATACAAAGAGACAGGGACGTACACACACATGCATCCTCATTGCATCCTTTTAGATACTGATATTTTGCATGCCTCCAGCTCTTCTTACAGTCTTAGCTCTCCAAACCACTCGTGTCACCCTAAGCTGAGTTAAGAGCACTGAGGCAAACCTGCTGAGAAACCCTACTATACAGTGGGCAAATTCACCCCCTCAAGAATCTGTTGTGTCCAACACCAACAGCCCAAGGGCACAGGTTCACTGAAATACAAAAACAGCTATCATTCCAGCTGCACCACTACACAGCCTGTGCCTTTATACAGTTTCTGGAGCATTAGTGGAATCAGCAAAATCATCAGGTTTAGTTCCCTTTCAGAAGTGCCATAAAATGAAGACAACTCAGTGTAGATACTACAAGCATTTTATCAATTCAATTCTACTAAGTAATGCATAAGCAAACTGCAGTACAGCAGTACATCCTCCTGAATCACTTCCATCTGACATTACTTAATTAAAGTCCTCCACAAAACCGTAAATCACACTATTGGTTCAGTGCCACTTACCCTGACAGTGCTTGGCTGGGGATAGCGGCCCTGGGATGGTGCTCTGTGTATCTGAAAGCACAGAGATTATATAGCCCCTTCAGCTCTTCTCCTCCCACCAGCCTCCCAAACAAGGAGCAGAGACAGACAGAGACAGAGCTGAAGTCTCTAACAAAACCATATAGGGACCTTATTACAAAAACCTCTGATCTGGGTGGCCACAGGCCCTGGGTCTCTTCCACTGCATTCCAATGTAGAGCTCATGAAACAGGAGGAGACTTTCAGCTGTGTAAGATAAACACTTTAAAACTTCAGGAGAGTGGCTAACACAGTGAGACAAAGCGTGTCCATGACAGGCACCCTCTTGCAGGAAGAGCATGTGTTCAGACAAAAGAGGTCCAGGCCTCGACAGGAACATCCAAGAGGCAGAGTAAAAATCTGGAAGAGCAGTCATTTATAATAGGGAAAGTGTTTATAAGAAGACACTTCGCTTTCATTAAAGATTTTGACAAAACCAATGAGAATATTTCCAGCAAGCTGCTGAATTTTGCTACAAATTCTCCTTAAGAGGTTAGCATTTTACCTGCATGCTAAATGTTGCCCACACACTTAGAGGTACTGAAAACAAGTACCTGCTGTTGTGTAGGGTTCACAGCAGTCTTTGAAGGTTGTGTAAATGTTCTGTTGAAAGACTATGATCGGCTTGTGATGGGTGAGAATCAATTTTCTTTCTCTGTTAGCTTATCTTCAAAGTCCTAGGAACCGTGGGCCAGCTTCATCCTGGTGTTACTCCAGTGATGGCCACAAGTCTGGACAGCTGTAAACTCACATCTCAAAATGCTTAAAATGAAGTTGTTGAATTGTATAACCTCCAGCTAGCTTTGCCGCTGAACATATTTTTAGCGACTAAAGCTAGGGTTCTCACTGTAAAAGTTATTTTCAGAGCACGACAGGAGTTTTACAGCTGCAGCCAGCTGGTCTCTAGACAGGCTGACTTTCGTGGAGCAGCCCTTTCATAGTCAATAATATGCAGTCATTAAATTACAGAATTCAGCATCTCTAAACTCCATCACTAGACAATTACAAACTCACAACTGGTCTATGCACACGAGCCAAGAAAGACGTGAGAATCCAAGAGAGATCGTTGCTTTGTGAGTCTTGTTACAAAAGGGAGCAGCGTCATGTGTTTGCTTACAGAGTGCTGCCTAATTGAGTAGTCTTAATGCCAGAGATCCCCCCTACAACCACAGAGGGAGTTTGTCCGGTGCAGAAGTCTGAGGATTAGGCAACATGTAAAGATAGCAGTCAGGAAGAATTATGGATTGAAAACCAAAAGGAATTTAACTTTTAAGGAAAGGAACTTTTAAGGAATGTAATTGCTTTGAGGGTCAGAAACAGAAGCTAACAAGTGTTGGATCATGAGCCATGCAAAAGCTATTTGTAATTTCCACTTCTAGCATTTGGGCAAAAGATAAGAGACATTTAAAAAAATAACCAAAAAATAAAAAAGTCCCACAAACTACCAAGGTAAGCCATCCACAACAGAGGATATAAGCAGATACTTACTGGCACATCTCCAACTGACCCTCAAAGAACAGCTGAAAAGAAATACTTTCTTTTCAAACACTCAAAGACATAGCTGACAGAAATTATGTACCTTTCGTAGAACCATAAGAGATCAGCAAAATCAGGTCGTCAATGGAAAGGAGAATTTCACACAGCAAAACCCTTCACTGCAGCATCATGTCTGATTTTGATACAAGCACCAATTACCCCCTAGACTGGAGGAAGCATAGTCCAAGGTTTTCAGAAGCAGAAACTATTGCTACTCCTTGGAAATATCTAGACTGGGACAAAGATCCAGAAGAATTGAAACTCCTCACCTGAATGAAGAAAGGTTCACTCACCGAAAAAAATCTTACTAGTGATGATGCTCTAGTGGATACAGCACTTATGAGATTTCAAAGCCAAGTAAACACCCCTTCAGTAGGGCTGCCAAGCAATTCACACAGCACCCCAGCGTAGCTAGAAATACAGGCAACAGTTTTCTATGACACCTCCGTGGATATCATAGGGGGCAGTGTCTAGCGGATACCACAGACAGCTTCTTCTCTCTGTTAAACATCATAGTCCCAGAAACAGCTTGGTGCATACCCTGGTACTGGCAGTGGCAATGGCTGCAATGAGGAGTGGTTATATGGGTGGGGAGTGCGCATCATTTTGAAATATGTTGCATGTCATAGGCATCAAAGTTTGGGGAATCCCAGCTTTCAGGGTGTTTGTGAAGGACACAGCAGACACAGGTTCTCTCGGAAGAGGCAGCTGTTGATATGACAAGAAGGAAGACATGCAGGTGTTTGGAGGGATCTACCATATGCAGGATATCTGCTAGAGATAGGATTGTGCAGACTGGAAGGGGTAAGTAAGCCCAGAGACTGACTTACCAGTAGTGGTGGGTACACAGGAACAGCACAGCAAAGCTCTAAAGATGCTGCACAACCATGCCTTCAGCACACAATCGCGAGTCAGTGCTCAGCAGGCAGCTCGTCTCTAGGGTGTTACGCTATGGAAGGTCCCGGGGCAGGAAGGAAGGAAGGCAAACAGGTGAACTATGCAAGGAAATGAGGTCAGTCCATCTTGAAGGGCATTATAGAAAATAAGTATTACTTTTGAGTGATTCCATTACTCAAGATACGATCATATAGATATTGCTAAATAAAAACACATGGGAAAAAATAACATTAGTAGTTTATGCCTTTCTTCTCAGCAACATAGGTTACTGCAAGAGTGGTGAGATAAAGGGGAGGAATGTACATGGCGTGAGACTGGGGTAAGAACATAAAGAGAACGGAACAGAACAAGTTTTCTGACAACCAAACCTAAATGCTGAGGATCAAATCTCTGAACCTTTCTCTATGGCTACACACACACACCAGCTTAGCCCAAAAATGCAACTATTTTCATAAGACAAAAAACAAAATACCATTCTTGAAAGGAGCTTAATTTCCCCTCTGGAGGCCACTTCCTGCTGCCTACCTTTCAGTACTTACCTTGCTCATTTGTACAGAAACCACCACAGTGCAATTTGCCCAGGGTGTGTACACCCCAAGGTTGTAGCTCTTTCATTGCACCCATAGCCGAAACGTGTATGTTTTCTCTTCGAGTTCCCCCAAGATCTTGCCACTTATCCACTCAAATGTTTGCCCTTTTGCAGCCTACATCACATGAGCATGTCCAGCATATGATCAGAGAAAGGAAAACAACTGGGAAAAGTAATTCTGCTTCTTTCTTTCATATACTTTCCCCTGTTCTCTTTACAGTGATACTAGCAAGTTCCCATGTACATTGGGAGCTTCCTCAGTGACTTCAAGCATCTTTTAAGGTACCAATGGAAACTCAGAGCTACATGTTTCTTAAGTCAAGCTCTTCATTTTTCAGTAACTTATGCAAATTGTTGTATGAATAGAAAATGTACTTGAGACTCCATACCAGCAGGAGCTGTATAGCTACCACGCCTAGGAAACAGGCTACGGCTGTCCTGAAGAATGCAGGCTCTGAGGCCACGCACTAGCTTGTAGATGTCATACTTTTTTGGTAAAGGAGGACAGAAGTTGCAGTCTTATCCCAACTGCTATAGAAAACTGGGAATAAAGTAACCCCTTTACTCATAACATTACAAGCCATTACTTTATAAGGGAAAACAACTTCTCAGATGTGCATGGAGACCTTCCTGCTTAGATCTAATTGGCTGCTTAGGAATGAGGCTCTGCTAAATATGTCTCTGCTCCCTTTTATTTGGCGATTCCTTTCATCTTCTCAGCATTAGCAGAATCTCTAAATGTTTTGGTTTGTCTGGCTTCAGGCCCTCTCCTCTACTTCATTGATAGGCTTTACACTTCTCCCCCTCCCCCTGCCCTTTTGAGAAAGGCAGGAATAAATAAGCTTTAGGGAGCAGAAAGTCCTTCAGATAACCTGATTCATTGCAGCTGTCATGCAGTGTGCATCTGTAAAGTGTCAGATCAACCATAAGCTGTCAGACGTATAGACTAGCTTGCTCTATCATTGCCAGGCTCTATCGTCTTAAGACAAAATGTCTCTAATCATTCTCAAGACAGCTACTCAAATGCAGGAGTTTTCAACCTGCAAAGTTTGGAAAATAGTTTTGCCAGTGCTGTTCAAGAGCCAAAGGATACACTGTTTGCCTCCTGGGTGGGGTGATGAAGCATTTTAATTCACAACCTTCATTCATCCTCTTAACAAGGCATCTTTCTCTGTGATAACGTTAGGTAAAGTTTCCCCTCATTCAAAATCAAAGGAACATACTCAAAGTAAAAATGAGCTAATAGTTCCCTCCTCGACCTTCTTTGGTAAATAAATAGAACATAAGACTAAGCCCTGCTGGGTCGGGCTGATATCCATCTAGCCCAGTATCCTGTCTCTGAGATTTCCTGATAGCAGAAGCTTAGGATAGAAAGGGGATATCTACAGCAATGATTTTCTTCTTTACCCTTCCGGCCTGCTTATATGCAGCACAAGAATGTCTTGAGACAGGAGTTTGTACCTATATCTTCATGTGTAATAGATGCAGACAATTTTTCTGCATAAATTTGCCTAATTTAAACACACAGTTTTGGTGATAGGTTGTCCTCCATGATTTTCTGTGGAAATAAGCTCTAAATTTCATCTGCAAGGCACCATCCATAGCTCACACTCCAGCTGGTGTGGACATGCCTCATATTAGAAAGAAAACATCAAATATATCAGAAGCACAGTCCAAGCAACAGTCTTTATACCAAGAGCTGCAAATCCACCAGAGATCCTGGATAAGTACTCAGGCTACTAGCCAAGGCTGAGCCTGGCCCTGCTGTGTGTTAAGGCAGCAGCTGCTCAGTAGCTAGTTCACAGTTCATGAAGAGTTATCTGCTCTAACTGACATTGTATACGAGGCTACATGATAATGTTATGCTGGCAAGTTTCCTAAGAGCTATGAGAGAATGGATTCCCCCAGACTGTTAATCAGAACCACTCTGGTAACATGCTATCTAAATCTGTCCAAATGCAAAGGAAATTTTCTTTCTCTATTACTGTGAAAAACAACCACTATAAGGAACACAGACCCGCAGAGCGTGTGTATGGGGGCTGGCAGAAGACGGGTTCTTCCTCCACTCTTCCTTTCACAATGACTTCTGAGCTTCCTAATCAATGTATTCCCACACTGGCAGCAATAAGGAGACCAAGTCCCCACCACACTTTTGGAAAGGGCTGTGTTGAAGAGAAGCTCCATAATTATCTTGCCAAAATTAGAAAAGTTTCAAGATGAGCTTGCACATTATGAGAAACCAGCTAGTTCCCATCAAAGACATATGCTGGAAGCAGGTTTCATGAGGCCATTACTTACTCATTGCACGCCTAGTCATATCACAGTTTCACAAGCTTCAGTGCCTGTATCAGCTGGTCAAGCTGACCCTCCAGCAAACGCCAAGGAAAAGGACCTACAGAGGGCAATTTCATCCACTCCTGAATTTAACAATTTTCTGTAGTTGTCAGAATTTCACTTTTTCTGACCAGTGCACAGCTTCTGTGCATGTAGGCTCTGGATGACGACTAACTGTGGAGTGCCTCTCAACCCTAATTTTACCAAGTGGGTACATACCTCTCCAGACGGGCCAGCCACAGCTTCCAGCCCCTTCCTCCTGGCTCCTGGGCTGGGTGCACTCAGCACAGTTAGGTGGCACTGCTGGACAGGACAAGCAGACATCCCTGCTGTAATTTGTCTTCTCTATCAGCCACTCAGCACAACTGAAAAACAAACAACTCCTGAGAGCACAGCTGTACTCTTTTTTTTTTTTTTTAAACTTACATGAGAAACACTGTAATACAATGAAGGAATGAGCATTAAATGGCAAAAAATAAAAATTAAAAAAAAAAAAGAACATACAAAAACTACAAGGGGAAATCTATGACCTGCAGGACTAAAGTAAACACATACTTTTTAAAATATCCTAGATGAAAAAAGAACTGTACTTCTGGAACTACAGAGAAATATATGCTGTTATACAGAATTGTAAAAAATAATGCAGCAAATGCAAACATATTTAATACACGTGCATTTTCTGCACCAGAAAAGGGCCATGTGAGTCCAAAGGATTGCAATGCAGTCTGGGACTTTCTATTTCAACTCCATTGCAGGAGGATGGTAAAAGAGCAGGCAGGAAAGTTAGGCACGTGAAGTGCAGAGGGTTTGGATAGCCCATATCCATCAAGGCATTCCTAGAGAACTGGCTGAATTGTGTCCAGAGCAATTAACAGTCATTCTCATTAGCCCTTAGAAGTGCTTAAGGGGATTTCAGTAAACAGGAAGAAATACAGTTCATCAAAAATTTCAAGCTGTAACTGGAAAGAGTAGCTTTTACAAACTTCTCAGATGAACACAGCACTCTAAGTCAAACTGTCACAATGACCGACACAGAATTCAAATAATAAAAAAAGAGACAATATAATAGATGTTGATTAATATGGCTTTATGAAAATGACTTCTCATCAAACATTTTTTAGAGAAATATTATAAACTTAGTTGTAAAAGGTTCCTCCTAAAGCCTTTAACTTTCCAAAACAATGAATCTAAGGCTAATTCAGAACTGACATATGCAGAATAGCATGAAAACTGTCTGGGTGAAGTCTCACAACACACCAGTGCAGGGATGTCACTGCTGAGTGGGTGTGATTCTGTGGGACTTTCTCCCGTCACCATTGGCTCTGACCTTTAATACCTTTATCAGTGATCTGATCAGTAACATAACAATTACAGTTAAACAAAGTGTGTGCGAGTGTATTTACTATTAGCCACAATCTACATTTTAGATCTAGAAGAAAACAGAGTCCACCCCTGCAGAAAGCTGTCTATAACATGAAGCCTTGAGAAGAATCTTTAGTATCTGACCTGTGCAGAAGTATTCCCTCTCCCATCTATAGCATTTTTGCTGAGTGTCACTTTGGTTGATGAAAACAAGGTGCAGACAAACACACCCGGCAAAGTGGTGCCTAACTCACCGCAGGTCGCGGGAAGGACAGGACTGCACCGGTGCTCTCCTCTGCCCACAGTGCAGCGTCAGCCTGCCTCTGTCACGCCTCCCTGCAGATGTCCTGGCTGCTGCTTGGGCCTGCAAGAGCCTCCTGTAATCTACTGCAGTGCTCCAGAAGACTGACGGGCAAAGATGGTTGGTCACTTAACCAGGAGGAACTGGTTATAAAAAACCGTTGTTCATGCGCTAGCACATACAGTTTACAAACCTCTCTCCAAGAGGGACTCTCCTCACAAACAGACTGAGATAGGCAAGTTTTCGCCTCTGTTTTGCAGATGCATCTTATTTACGTAAGGTAGGTTCTTCTTCCTCTTTCTTGCAGACAGTCATGACAACCATGGGAAAGTAAAATATAACATGCTATTTTTGTTTATTAATGTCATTTGTTTTTTGAAAACATGCCAGCATCTACCAGCCAAACGTTCTTTTTTCCCCTCTCCCACTAAATGTGTTGTTACATGTCCACCTTTAACTATTTACACAAATTCTCTATCAGACCAAAGAATATTTTGCTGGTTTCCTTTTATGATTATAAGAGAGACTTGGACACACATTTCTGAAACAAATATAACTGCCCTTCAGGAAAAGAAAAAAAAAAAGAAAAGAAAAGAAAAAAGAATTCTACAAAGTTTTCATTCACTCCAACCCATGTCAAGGCCAGTTGCTGTTCACTGGAATCAACTGCAAGACAGCCACTGGCCTCATGGGGGATAAACACTGAGAGGACTTGGGTATATTCTGCCCAGGTCCCAGCTGGAATCTTCTCTGACCTCAACTGCTTTCTGATCCATTTCTCAACCAGCGTAAGATGACGGACACTGTTCTG
Source organism: Cygnus olor (assembly GCF_009769625.2). Lineage (NCBI taxonomy): Eukaryota > Metazoa > Chordata > Aves > Anseriformes > Anatidae > Cygnus > Cygnus olor. The sequence continues at coordinate 20,097,105 of NC_049175.1, forward strand.
TACTGCCTGTACACATATATTGTGCATACACTGGTACAGATACAGCTCTGGCTGCACACAGGTCTGCATGCCATAGATGGAAGGCTGATACCTGCCAGATTACACTGAGGCTTTCAGGACTTCACAAATATCCCAAGTACTTACAAGCAGAAAATGCTAAAGCCTGCTGGCTCATGTTCCGTTCTTCCTGTGAGTCAGCAACAGCGCTAAATAAAAGACAAGCTTTTTTAAGCCGCTGTCTCAGAATCATGGTCTCTACCACACTGTCACTCCTTTAGGTCCTTCCCATATTTCTTTCTTTCAGCTCCTCACTAGTAATTTCTTGAATAGATTTAGCAACTCCTTTCATTGCTGCAAAACACTGTTGCCCAGGCATCTTGGAAATGCCTGGACAGTGTTCACAGGAGGATACCAGAACTACACACGTGTCTCTCAGCATCCTAATTGGAGCCTGTCACTTACGGCATTGCGCTTAGCCTTCTCTAGGAATTCACTTACAAGGTCAAATGCTCATACCTCTTCAACATAATATAAATCTTTCCTCTGCACTCTAGTTAGTCTGAATTACACAGCATGAACACATTGCTTAATAAAAAGAGAAAATTATGTAATTAGCAGGTCTACAGCACAAACACATTCTCCTTTCTGAATTGTGTATAAACAGCGTTGGTATAGTAGTGGCAGCATTAAAAACTCAGCACCACTTACACTGCAAACAGCCTGGCCTTCTCAGAACAACGGGCTGCGGGAGAGGGGGATGAGGGAAAATCACATTTGGAAAAAGCACTTAATACCTGTTTTCTTTTTCTCTACTTACAATACAAGCTACCATTTCCATGAGGGCCCAACCTTTCCTATTAGCCTGATTTTAATAATTCATAGTTATTCTTCTGCAGACCTTTTTGCCAGATCCTGTTTTCCAGGTGGGCCCTCCGAAAAGAAAACAACACGTGGGGTTTTGGACCAGGTCACTCAGGAACAACGGGATGGTAGCTGGGAGAGCAAAGAACAAGCTCCACATGGCAAAAGGCCCTCACGGCCCCGAGCGGGGACTCCCTGGGCGTGAGGTACCAGGCAGAGCAGGCTGCCCCTTAGCGGGGCTGACGGAGAAGGGGCTGGCAGCCAGCCCTGCCCTGCCCTGCCGAGGGAGGGAAGTCCCTAGTTACTGGCATAATGTGTCTTTCCATTTGCTTTGTGCACGTGCAGTGAGATCTTAGCTTCACTCGAGACAACGGCAGAATTACCGCTGATCTCATGTATGGCTCATCAAAGCGACTCAATGAGAGCTGAGCACCCGGTCCTAAGCCTCTGCCTCAAAAAGGTAAGGCAACTTCCTCACACTGTTACAGCAGAGGGATACGAGTCCCTCTTCATTTCTCACACAGCACTGAGGAACCGTCTTCCTCTCAGCAGACCACGACCAGAGGGGGTTCAGAGCACCCTAAACCTGGGGGAGACGCTTGAGGGGCCTGTGGCCTGCACTGACACAGCTCTCCTGCCCACCCCCAGGGCACAGAAACACCCGCCCTGCTGCTCATTGCCCTCCTGGCAGGCCCGTCCATCCACTCCTGCACAAGACACGGGCTGACAGCAGGAGGGAGGCAGCTACCACGGTGTGTGGAAAGAACGCCACTTCTGAAATGTTTGGCTTCAAAGAAGTATGTGAGAGAAATGATTCAGCTGAAAAAGTAAGTATCTCTAACATCTTATCTGGGAACTTAACGGGCTGATTCATTAGAAGCAAACGTTAGTGTACCCCTTCTTGTTATGACCAACCCCGGAGACACACAGATTTCTAAGCCCAGCATTTAATTGCTGATGAGAACCACCGACAGGCAACAACCAACTGCTTTCTCACAGAAGTATAAATCTGTCTGTACCACGTACTCGTTTCATTTGCTTCATGCTCATAAGAGCTTGACTCTGCAGCGGGCTGTGCAGCTGAGCAGAGGAGATATGACTCACTCCTGTAGCTGCACGATCTACCCAGGCCTCTGGTCTGTTGGCACAGATGTGTGCTAGAAGTGGGTGAAGGCAGGGAACAGTGACAACCCCACCACCTCCAAACCTTGCTCTTACCACAACAACACCTCTCTACTGAAATTTTGCTCTTGATCATCTACCTGAAGCACAACCCCTGCTAATAGAGCACACAGAAGTGCCAGGAGACACACACTCAGAGTGAGATCACTGCATCCTGTTCTTGCTCTGAAGATTGTTTGATGTTGCAGAGGATGCCAAATTGCATCTGAGACGTTAGTGGGAGGGAAAAAGCCGTCCCTCCCCCCCAGAAAAAAAGATTTTCAAAGGTTAAGCGATATCAAAAACACAAGAGAGTTGGGAGTCTCAGCCACAAGGCATTGCTTTATCTCAGTGTGCTAATCTCACATCCAGAAACAGGAGCATGCCAGAACAAAGCAGACTGGTAGTCCTAAATCCCAAAAGGCATAGTATCAGCTACAGTTTCAACAGATCAACTACAGTATGCTAAGATCTTTCAAAATGTTTCCTTTAGTTTCTCCTCCCCACCATCACCTTTACTAAAATCTGTTTTAGTTAACTCTAAAAATATTATGAAAATGTTCTTCTCTGAAGGGTGACTGTTTGGATGTCACTTACTCAACATCTGAAATAAAGCCATCTGGTACGCTTGTTACTTCCATCTTCAGAGCAGTGGTTAAAAAGCAAAACTAAAGACTTCCTTCAACTCCTGTTTACCTTTAAACTTCAGACATTTCTCTGCAGATTTTCCTCTCATCCTCACTACTGGGATTCAGCCTTGGATTTAACTCACAGTTGCAGGAACCTAACGCAACTCACAGACTAAAACAGCCGCGTTATGCCCTAGGAGTGCCTGAAGGGAAAAAGTTTAAACAGTTCCTCACTCTCCTCTGGAGAACATCTAGCCTCTCTCACACATTATCGCAAGAGCTTTTGAAATTCATCTGTTACACATTTGATTGTCAGCATTTGCTTTACACTGAGTTTATTATCTTGCTATATTAATTATACTAGTATTATCTTACTATAGTAATACCATCCTCAAAAAACAATGAAGAGTAGCTAACCTGAAATAAAAGAAAAAAGCCTACCAGCAAGCCACTGAAGCTAAGCTGTGTGCTGCAAGTTCTGGACAAAGACAGAGCTCTGCAAGACATTTCAGAGATGCATTTACAATATATCAAGTCACAAAGTTAAATTTTAAGTAAGCCAGTGTTATGTGCAAAATATTTGCTAGATTGTGCAGCTTTCAGGATCTCAGCACACACTAGTAGAGCACACACACAGAGGACTGGGACAGGACAGTCCCATGGCTAAAATAAAGTCAATAATCAACCCTAAGATAGAAATACATCTACATTTATGGTAAGGTTATGGTGATTGGCTGTGAGAGCCACCAGGCAGCCAGCCAATTTGCTTTTCCAGTCTAAGGAAATGCTCGGTTTGTTTGAAAAATGATATTTTTTTCCAGCTGTGAAGAATGCATTGACGTCACCAAACTGGGCCTGTTAAACAAAAGCGTGGGTCTAGGGTTGTGTCAAGAAGCTGAATTGCAAGAGAAAGGATGCACATTTATTTTGGCTTTCCTCTGGAGTGTCAGGAAGGGACTATTCCCAGTTTTCCATATTTACCCCCCTCCAGAGGACAACTGCTAGACGGACAAATGACTTTTAAAAAGTTTCCGTTTCTCGTTGGTTTTGTTCCATTAACCCCACATGCACAGAGACTTCAGAGAAAGAGAGGCTCCAGAGATGCTCCAACTGAGGGATCTTTTGTTAAACAGAGCTGCAGCCCTGGATCTCACCTGGGTTCAATCATCCACATCCTCCATTCCAACAGTCCTACTACTGACTCTCCTATCACCTCCAGGAGTTTCAATTCTCTTTTTTTTTCCTCTCCTTTTTTTTTTCTTTTTTAATATACATTATCATTTATGGCTCTGCAGGCCCGATTATCCAATTACAATTTGCACACCATGTGCCAGAACTCCCTGATTCGTTTTGAGTAACACCACCCAGCAGCAGCCTTGCAGGACGGCACGGGAAGAAGCAGTGTTTGTAAACACCACTTTCGCACTTCTACGCTGCTGCATCAGCTTCCTCTCTGTGTTGGGCCAATACAGGGCTTCGCTACCACATCATCCGACCAAGATGCTTTCACTACATCACTAACCCCAGCGATTATAAGTAGCACCTCAGAACGGGCCAAGAGTGACACTGAATCTTTAGAAGCAGGCTGTATCACACTGCAACAACACAGCCAATAGCTACAGTCATTACAGAGTATCTCTGGTCCACAAAACCACAGAACTAAGCGTGCAGCCAGTGGCTGGAGCAAGGTCACCATTTTAATGTTTCAGAGGAGATGATCAGAGAGGCATCTGTCCTATGAGGAAAGATTAAGTGAGCTCGGCCTGTTTAGCCTAGGGAAGGGGAGGTTGAGAGGGGATCTTATCAACCTCTATAAATACCTGAGGGGACAATGTAAAGTGGATGGGGCCAAACTCTTCTCAGTGGTGGCCAGTGATAGGACAAGGGGTAATGGGTATAAATTGAACCACAGGAGGTTTCATCATCATACGAGGAAAAACTTCTTTACAGTTCAGGTGACTGGAACAGGCTGCCCAGAGAGGCTGGGGAGTCTCCTTTGGAGATATTCAAAACCCACTTAGATGCCATCCTGTGTAACATGCTCTAGGTGACCCTACTTGAGCAGAGGTGTTGGGCTAGAGGAACTCTGGAGGTCCCTTCCAACCTCAACCATTCTGTTAAGTCTGGACAACTAAGGGCAAAGCATTCCACCATAAAATCGGACTCAATAAGAGCTGATGATTTAAGGACTGATTCCACTCAGATCTTTTAGCAGAAGGATCATCCAATGTTTATGACAAGAATCGTGGAACCAAAAGGGTTTTGAACCAACAAAAAAAAGGAGATGCTGACTGAGTAACCCACTCACAATGCTCTATCTTGCCTCTGTCTTGCACTTAAACCAAAAGTCAAATCAGGTTGTTCTGAACATATACGAGGGAGGGAAGAGGCAGAACAGGAAAGCAAAACAAGACAGAGTTAGAATGTGAAACAGAATTGCTCTACTTTGGGTCTGATTATTAATTATTTTTTTTTATTAAATCCCCACCCTACCCCGCCTTTAAAATTCAGGTTACTTAGAAAACATGAATCACATAACAAAATGTTTCATTTTAATATCTCCGAAATGTATGTTCTGTATTCTCTCCTATTTTCCTCCCTTTTCAGCCAAACCAAGTTGACCAAATACAACAGTTTTCTCCCTTAATTACATTTCAAGGCAAACTTACTGTCTACTGAAAGACAGGGGAATAAGTCAATATACACAAGACAAGAAAATGCAAAGTTAGCATGAGGACAATTGTATTGAGGAGTTCATAACCCTTCTCAATTTCAACAACTCCTACATTTAGTGTGTTAATGTACCCCAGTCTTCTGTGCAACAGTAATCTTCTAACATGTACTGTAGGTCAAAGGAGAATTTATGTTTCATGGAACCACTTCAGTTAAATTACATTACATTAATCTAAATTGCCCAATCTTAGCACAAAAGAATTGCTAAATAATCACCAACATGCAAAAACAAACCTAAACCAATTATTAAAAAAAATCAGTAATTTTAATTTTAAAAAATCTGTAATAATTTAACAACAACAACAAAGTGGTAGAAATCAAGTTAGCTCTTATGTCTTTTTTCCTCTATTATTTTCCCTCTAGAACGTAAAAGTGGATTCAACATTTTGAAGTCATAGAATATCCCGAGCTGGAAGGGACCCATAAGGATCATCGAGTCCAACTCCTGGAAGTCAGACCAATACAATGCACAGGCCCCTGGTTCCTTGATCATGTTTTATTTTACCTTGACAAATTTTTATGACCTGGAGAGACTACTTAAGTCAGCCTTCTCAAAATACAGCAGTTTACAATGTCATAATATCCTAATGGAGTTAGTTGTTCTAGGTGCAAGTAAGCTTCTGGGCAAGGAAAAAACAGTTCAATGCCAATTAAGGCTTAAATATAATGTCTAGTGACTCTCAAAGTCAGAACATTGCAGTTACATGTCCAGACGTATTCCTTAGGCATTTCTGCAGCTATTTTTAACAGAATTTGCTATGATCAGTGCACATATGTGGACACAGAACAACAGCAAAACCTCACACATAAATCAAAACAGCACAGTGAGTAGGTCAACAACTTCACCTTAGTTCCAAAACCTGTCATTTTCAAAGGCAGAGCTGCAAAGAAACTAAAAAGTCAGCTTGATACATGTTAACTAGTCCTGGAATTTGATCTTTCCGTGCGGTAATCCCTCTTTGCATATTAGGAAAGGTTCAAGGACATCTACTGGTAAGAAAAATAATGCAACATCTCCCATTCTCGCTAAGAGCTTAACTGACACATGAATCAAACTTTAGATGATGAGAGAATAAAGAAAACAGTCAAAGCTGTCACTTCTACCAGCCAAAAATGCTGCCACAACCCAAAGATGAGTGCAAAAGATGAAAGCACAACTCTGCGGTGCCCAACAATATCGCCTCGGAATAATTAAACAAACAAACAAAAAATTGCTCTCATGGTTTGTATCTATGACTTCATCAAAAACCCAAACTGCTACAGTTACCAGCCACGAGGTGACTCCAATCACATGCAGGCACTGTTGTTTTCACGAGAATCTGGTGGCTTTTCAAACTTATCTCACAGCTACCTACCAAGACAAAAGTACTCCACCACAAAACAGATACACCCATGCACTCAATTACACCTCCTGGGGGGGTGTAATTGTGTTGGGTGTTCTCTCCATCACGTTCCATACTGCCACATGGGAAGGAAAAGAGTTGGTTGCTACAGGATACCCCAAAGGCACCATCTCCAACACTGTGTCACCACGGTGTCACCTCCTAGTTTTATGCGGAAGTGGTCAAAAAGCCTGAAATATTTAAAACAGTCACTATTTTTTGATGATATATGAACTCAGCTTATCTGCAAGTATGGAGTTTATCTGCAGGTAGGAGCCATGCCAGCAGAAAATCCAAAGAGGTGATTCACAAACTACTGAGAAAGGGTGCTTAAAACGAAAGCGCCAGCTCAGTTACAACCATGGTCTTCCCGGGGCAATGGCATCACATGAAATATCAAGAAATGTGTCAATAACTGATAGTGTCGTGTTACTCCTAACACTACTGAGGAGGCCACCAACCTACTGGCACTTCAAACCACTAGAAGTTTGCAGAAAACAAAGTGGCTGAAACTAGCTACGAAGCCGCAGCGACCCTTTTGATGAGCTCGGCCTGCTCCAAATGCCTGCGGATTGAGGATTCCCTGCCCCAGACCCAGCCTCTCCCGCACAGAGAGAGTGCCCTCGGTGGGGGGCTGACAGAAGGCGGGTTGAGAGAAGGGGGCTGCCTCGGGGCCCCTCACAGCGCCGAGCCCCGTGCCTGGCTGCCTCCCCCGGCGAGGTAAGGACACCGCCCGCCTCCGCCAGGCCCCGCCGCTCCCCGGCGCTGGGCCGGGGCGGGCCCGCTTCGTGTTTACCAACATGGGAGGAGCCCGGCAGAAGCCGCGCCGCTTTCGCTTCGCCAGAGGCTGCGGGACAGCGCTAGGGCATGGCCCGGGGACTCCTCGCCCTGCTCTTCGTAAGTGCCCGCCGGGCAGCGGGGCGGGCGGCTGCGGCCGGGACGGGGCGCGGGGCGCTGCGGGACGGCCGGCGGCAAGGGAACTTCTTTTCTCGGAAATTGAGGCGATTTGCTTGGGTCTGGTGTTGCGTGCGGTTGTTTTGTTTGTTTGCTTTTAACTTTACAATCCCTCGAGTTCAGGCTCTCCGCTGCCACAGCCGCAGGAGGAGGGCAGCGGGCGCTGTGCAGCAGCCGGGGCCGGGCGCCCTCCACCCGGGGCCGGCTGCTGCGGGCTCTCAGCCCCGAGGCGAGGCGGGCCGGGCCGGGCCGGGCCGGCAGCCCCAGGCGAACAGCTGAGCTTTGGCCCCCTGCCAGCGACGAGCCAGGGAAGGCTGGAGAGGCAGGCGAGGTTGAGCACGGTGAAGTGCGGGCGTTTACCGGCAAGCGGGGCAGGGCCTTCCTCTCGCCTTGGTCGTTCCTCCCGCGCGGGACGAGGCTCGGCAGCTTCAGGGCTCGGGTCACCCGGCTAAGTTCGTTATTTATCGCTCCCCTTGTGGAGAGCCAGCGAGGGAGGTAAGGAGGTGCTGCAGCACAGGGCCCTTCCAGCACAGGTGGGTTAGACCTCAAGGTCTAGGAGGAGCAAGGGTCTAGGACCTCTAGAGCTCCAGGAGCAGGGCTCCTTGGCCAGGGACCCTGGCATGGGCAGCAGCGGGGAAGCAGGGACCATATCCGTGGCAGCGATCCCTGTGCCGTAGCAGAGCCGAGCCCTGCATGCGCCTGGTGTACAGGTTGTGCCCCCAGCCCCACTCCTCGCTTCCTCCGAGAAGAACTTGCTAGAATTCCTACTCCAAAAGGTGTCACGGTGTGGTTACACCGCTAATGAACAGAGGATGCTTGGGGGGCGGCAGGTTAGGTTCTGGTGGGCAGGCGGAAATTATTCAGTTTCTCATCTGATTTGTCATACGACAACAGGTCATAAACAAGAAGTGATTTATCAGGTTCTACCCATGCCCCTGCACAAAGCGCCAGGGTGTAGTTAAATACAAGGAAGAATTTCCAGCTACTGACAGAATTGTATATTATCTGTCCCTGTACAGGAGCAGCAAACAACTGGCACAAGTGTCAGTCTAGTTCAGTATCTTAAAACTACTCAGAACATAAATTAAGAGAAAAAAAACACCTTCTCTTACCTACACCCAGAAAAGAAAGATCATTCCTATTCTTACTTTCCAATTTTTTCCAAGTTTTGCTATCCTTTGGAAAGACTGCAGCTCTCCCACATGCATCCTATTAAAAAAAAAAATATATATATATATATACACATATAATTAGTATGTCGTTCCACTACTTACAAAATCAGTAAACCTGGGCAACATTTGACTTGCTCACTTGATTAATCCAGAACATGAAAGTAGATTGTTGAATTAAACCTCAATTTTGCAAGCAACTCCATATTGCGCTAAAGTAGAAGCAGTTACAGAGCAATGTAGCACTGGCCTATATAGCTAGAAAACATCTAACTTTACCCCGTAAAACGGGCCACAAAACCACATACCATTCAGAGACATGCTGTAGAGGAACAGACTGCCTCAAGACAGTGAAATGTGATGTAAATACTTCGTAATGATCTGATAGAATTATTTACAAAGCAGGCAGTCTTCTGGAAATTTAGAAGACATGCCTTTGAAAACAGGACTCCTACTTTACTGTGCCAACCCTTATTTCTTATTTCCCACAGGACCAATGCACATTTTAAATGTATATACATAAGCAGCCATAAAGTCATGGGATGACCCAGGACTCGAGTGAAAAGTATAAACACTCCAATTCTGAAAATGCTTGTCTGCTCATGTTTCCACAGTTAACTGTCTTTATATTTGAGGCAACTCACTAAGCAAAGAGAAAGTAGCTACAAGCAAATTGTATCACGTTACAAAAGGAAAAGGGAGAAAAGTTCGTAATTTCTGTTCTGTCCATCTCTTACTAATTGTCAATATTGTCAAATATTGCCAATATTGTCAAATAGAGGTGGGAACTGTTAATACTGTTCCAAGTCTCTAATTCAATAGTATTTATTAAGTGTTTATTAGCACAGTGCTCCTAAAAAAATACAAAATCCAAACAACCTATCATAGTATCCTTGTCCCCCAGTATACTGCTGTGATTTGCATGTGAGACAGCTGAGATGTGAAATAGTAATGGATTGAATTTGGACAACTACTTTAAGACATGACAGTAACTGAGGGTTATTAGTCTTACAGGCACTGAACGCATGAACCTCACTTAAAATTTCAGGAGGCTACGATGCTTCTATCTGTGGGGAAGTACCAGCTCCCATCACTAGGCTTCAGAAAACAGAACTGCACTCTTAGTCCTTCTCATAAAAGATTTTAGAATGTAAAGACATACTGTTTTCAATGGCTGTTTTGGTGCTAACTACCACCTTCTGCCTTCATGGGGGGAAAAAATAGATGGGGAAAAATTGATCCTAAAGATAGTGGAAGCGGAAATTAATGTCATACTAAAAGAACTAAGCAGAGAATCCTCTTAACGAGCAGTGTAGAATTCATTTCTCTGACAAAGCCATCCTGAAATGGGTTAGCACAAGGGAGACTAATTACATGGAAAACTGTATTAAAATTGCGCTAACTCTAGCAACCATTTGTCAAAGAAATACCAGAAGCAAATCAAAAATTAGAAAAGTTTTTCTTAGCTCCCATTATTCAAAAAAGCAAGAAAAATCCTCCCACCCCCACCTGTGTTTTTTTTTTTTAAACCACTTAGAAAGCCCCGATGAACTCGTGCACGTTACCCCCATATAATAAATGTTGAAGGAAAAAAAAGGCCACCAAGTGCTGAAGATATTGCCCTTCTCATCTGTAGGTGTTTATGGTTTAGAAATGGGAGAAGCAGCTGACAAAAGTCAAATGTATTATAGAGATAACAGGAGAAAGAGACAATTTTTTACTTAGAGGGTGAAATGTTGTAAAGCTTGCAAAAGGCCTGTATGCGAATAACATATTCACACGCTTCCAAAGTGATATTTCAGCCCCATGAGGTGGGTCTGCTGAAAGTTTTGCATCCAAGGACTTTGATCCATTATGAAGAACACTCGGATGCAGAAAGAATCTGAGGACAGGGAGTCCCAAAATCATGACTTTCAGGAAAATAAAGCTCTTGTCGCTGCCCTGGGAACACAGATGAAGACAGGTTTTCTACATCTCCTTAGCAGATGCCTGTTGCTGAAAGCATTTTGAAGGACACTGTAAGAGTGAAGGAAAGGAGAGGAGGGAAAAGATAGAAAGGTCTCAAATGCTTAGGCACTTGAAAAGCAATGAAAAAGGAGTGAAACCAAAAAATTTGTGCCCATGTGATAATTCTTATGGATTCTGCTAAGGTTAGATATCCCTGATTGCTTCTACTCCTATGGACTGCTCAGTTCACTCCATCTTCAGATGTGACAACTGGTTTTAGTTTACTATGAGAAAGGTAGAACAGACCCTCTGTGAGTCATTTTGGACTGAAAACGCACAGCCTCCCTTTGAATATACACATCATAAAAAAGTACCTATCACCCCTGCCTCTGAAAACCCCTGCAGTGCGTTCTGCTAGTAGCACTTGCTGCGCAGCGACAACGAGGAGAGGAGTTAAAGTATGCTCCGGAAGCTAAATGACTACTGACTTTTTTCCTGTAAGAAAGGGCAGACCAACACTTTTATGTAGCAAATGGAATGATTTTAAGAGGGTGCAAATACAGGAGGAGAAAAAAAAAATTAAAATTAGGGTGTTACTTTGAAAGCTAACATCTCCAAAGGTTTTCTCATTATTCCTTGTGCAAGAAGGCACTGCAGGGAGACTCTACAAGCAGAAGCTACGTAGGCTTTCGGGGCTGCTTAAAAGTCAATTTCTGAGAAGTGTTCCCCACTTCTTTTAAACATACCAGGAAGTTCACCTCTACAAGTGACAGTGGAGGGCTTCCATCCAAAAAAAAAAAACACAAACAAACAAAAAAAACAACCACCACAACCACACCGCTTCCCTCCCAAATCTATCAGCCTAGCTTATTTGTGTAAGCTTGAGTTTTGCTTGAGGAAAGATTGTCCATGCGCGCACTGCGTTTGCAGTGGTTGAGTAGACCCTAGAAGCAATTGTACTAAGTTTTATTCGTAGTAGTCATTTAGAAAGTTTTTTTTTCTTTCATTTTATCCTCTTTCCTACACGATTCTCTGTACATTTTCTTTCCACTAGCGTAGCCCCACGTCTTCTCTTTACTCCCCAAAAGCCACGAGTGCTGCTTCACAGCTCTGACACGGGAGACACGTGTGCCAGAGCAGGGTGGGCAGCTCCCCAGCGGGCACAGAGTGTGGCCAGGTGCCGGGCGAGGGCGGATGAGGAGGAGGGAGCCAGCCTAGTGCCGCGGCAGGGTAAAGGCTGGCAAGAAGCGGGCAGGCACCTCCGAGCGCTGGCTGTGTGCTTGGGAGCAGGTCGGTGCTGTGCCACTTGTCCCCACTGAGTCACAGTTAGTCCATCAGAGGGGAGAGACCGAGCAGTCACTTCCCCACCGACTTCCTTCTGCTGTGAGCGCCGCTCGCATCTGCCCTCCACGTGCCCCAGCCACGCACCTGCACATGGGTCTGAAAGTCTGGCACCATCGGGCTTCCTGGGGCTGCGACGGCTGCCTCGGGGTTGCCAGAGCCACTGGCCCTGGCCTCTCCACCCCGTTTCCAGACCCTCACTCCAGCTGGGGTGTCACGATGCTCCTGGTTCGGCTCGAGAGACAGTGCAACCATCCCCTCCCCTCCCTTGGCCCATCCCTACATGTGGCGGAGGAGCAGAGGCGAGGGGCTTCACCCCCAGGTGAGGGGCTTCACCCTCGTCCAGGGAAAGCCGAGCTAGGCAGGATGGTGGCCGCCCCACAGGGCTGACCTCCCGGCCTGGCTCCCAGAGGTGGCGTGCAGTTGGAAATCCAACCCTCTCTTTTTCAGTAAGTTCAGATAATTACAAGAGTTTTCTACATCTAGCTAAAGTTACGGTGGGCATCCAAGCAGTTTCACACAACTTCATGAAGACTGAATGAGCCAACCATTAAATATCACCCTCTGTCAGGGAAAATAAGTAAATAAAAGTCTAACAGTAAAAATAACCAGTTTTCAAACTAGGAGAAAGTTGCTTAAATATACATATAGCATATCCTTTGCAGCCAGCATTAATAGACACAGTCAAGTTTGTATTAAGCTGCAACTCCAAAGTGCTAAAGGCTAACCATTCAGAATTAACCTCTTTCATATAATCAATTATTTGAGTCAAGGTATTTTGCATACTGATTTAAAATGCAAGCAAATATGCAATTAGCAGGACTTCTGTAGCCCATCCACTGTGCCATGGGTACGAGGACTACACATTTTATTGTGTCTCATTACCCTCTAATCTCTTTCTGAAAAAAGGGACTCTCTGTCCCTCTCCTTTACAACTGGCCTGTTCTTCCATTTTGCCAAGGACAATAGCACTGGTCCATTTGTTTCCAGGCATCATTTTTCCCCTTCCCCTCATAATTTATATTTTTACGTCTTTTGTGAATTAGGAAACAGTATTCTGTAATTAAAGGAGGAGCAAGAACAGCGAATGTAGAGCTTAAGTTTGCAGTTAAGACTGTGAACTCTTCAAGGCAAGGACTGTCTTAATTTTTTTTTCTGTTGCCACTCCACACAGATAGTATCAGAAAAGTAAAATAAAAAGGTCAAAATGTTCAAATCAGTCCATAATATCAGCAGAAACTGGGCTAACTAAAGGCAAGCTCTCATTTAACTCTCCTGCATAATAGTATTTCAGGGATGGAACCTAGTTCTCCAGCCACCGAGCTGTCAGTTCATTACATAGCTCCACTATATAGACAGGAGATATGTCATACTTAGTGCATGCAAGTCATCTACAGACTTTCCCACAAACTATTGTGAAGAGTAAGGTAAATCATGGTAGATCCATCCTTCTCTCTTTCCCTCTTTACACCCAAAAGAGAAAAAGGAGTGGTTTGGCCTCTCTCTGGTCCACAGTACTTTATTATGAAGAGAGAGGACAGTGATGGCAAGTAAAGTTACTATTGACTAGTAAGATAGGAGAAAAAAAGCATTATACAATTTAACTTGAGAATGCATTCAAAGAAATGGAACAGGAGTGTAAATTAGTTTGGAAGACGAATAATATTCTTTTAGGACTATATAGGCATCATCTGCTAAGGAGAAAAATAATTGAATTGGAAAAAAAAGTGAGAACGAGAACTTCAGTAAGGGGGTGAATATGAATATTTTTAGTAATGGAATGACAATGCTGATGTAGCTCTGTGCTAGTAGTAACATGCACCTACAGTCCTTGACAATTGCTTGTATAATTTGATGTTCTTCTCTCCTAGGTGGCTGTCTTAATTACTGAAGCAGAGTGTAAAGATGATACTGAACATCCCATACATGTAGCATACAATAGATCTATTACAAGAAAGAGGATCATTGCTAAGAGGGAAATTAAATGTACTGAGGATGAGTACAATTTAAATGGTCAGTGTTGCAAGAAATGTGAACCTGGTGAGTATAATGGCTTTTCAAGACAGTCTTTAAAAGTGGAAACCACAACATGCACAACTGCTTTTTGCCGAGATAACTACATGGCATGCTGTGGCTTTCTGGTTGCAGTGCTTCTGTCCAACCATATCTTTCTCTATTACAGGACATCATACACTTCAAAAGTATTTCTTGAGCTCAGTGCACCAGTAACTTCTCACCACAGATAGCAGTTCACACATTACATGCTCATGACAGGAAAAAAAAACCTATTACTTATAAAAACTTTTTGAAAGCTGTATATAAGTACAAACACAGGGTTTTGCCAATGAGATACTCCATGCATTCATGGGTTTTAGAGTTTTACATGTTCAGTTTTGTTTGGTGTGTTCTCCTTCAGTAATAAGTTGGAGGAAGAGGGAAGGATAATCAGAATTTGATGTATACTACCGTCCTGAAGAACACATATGTATGCATAAAGAATATGGATTCTGTTCGTATTTGTAAGTCAAAAGGTATTAGGGATTAAAACCAAAATCTGATTAGAGCTGATGGCTTTTGTCCAAAGGTATAAATCTTATTCTTGTTTCTCTGTCTCTACAGGTTATGTTAAAAATACTGACTGCCCAACAAACACTGGAGAACACTGTGTATCATGTAACTCTGGAGAGTACATGGATCATGCCAACGATGAGAGAGAGTGTAAGAGATGTGCTTCGTGCGACAGCGAATTTGGTATGTCTATAGAAATAGCAGTGAGTCTTATTTAAGACAAGATTGAACTGAAAAGTCTCCATAACCCCCAAGCAATGGGTAGCATGCAGATTAAATTGTTTTAGTAGTAGGACATGGAGGACTTTATGACAAAGTCATAAGTTTATCCTCTAGTTTCTTTTTGTTAAGTACAAAAAAGGATGAAGAACAAGCTATGTTGGTCTATTATTTCTCCTTATATCTGCCTTTGCTCATCTAGGAAGCGTTTGGAAAGTAACATCCCACCTGTTTCCACACTTGCCTCTATAGTGCCTTTCTTTACTTTGCACAGAGGCAGACAACCCACCTATTCCAAGATGCTCTGATGTTGCTAGTTGGACTTACAGTAGTTAATGCTTCTATCAGCCTCAATTTTGGATTATGATATGTTCCTGTCAGATTATCTCACAAGCACTGTAATATTTTAGGAGTTATAATGAAGGACCCTACAGATAACGCATTTATTTGGTATGTAGTAGCCTACTTGTGGCCAGCATGACAAGTAGCATCTCTCAGTAAGTTCACTGATAATCCAGTTGGAAAAAAAGAAAACACAGGATTCCACACCTTATTTTCTTTATCAGCCCTGAGGATGCCAATAGCTTGTAAGTTCTCAGAGGTCTTGTGTTCCCAAAAGCCTCTTTTTGTCTTCACATGCCCTCATTAAGTACATAACTTGATCTAACAAAAGATGTTGGTTCTTCAGAAAAATTTGTCTTCCTAGATAGTTTTCAAACTTATGGTGGAGATGTGAACTAGTACATAAGAATCAGCTTTGTTTCCTCAAAGACATTCAGTTTTGAACACAGGCTTTTCTCCTTGAAAAAGAGACCTTATACAGACTGGTTAGGGTCAATGAAGGAAAGCTTGCTCTCTCTTCTTCATCCTCTATTTAAAAGAAAAGGGGTGTTGTAAGAAGCAGAGAAGGGAGCATTCCCAGCAATTTCTTTTGTAGTCTCTCAAGTAATTGATAATATCTAAAATTTCTGGAGCTGATAGAGTGGTGTTTTTTGATACATTCAGTGTGCTTTGTGGGATATAGCATCAAACCACAAAACTATAAGGCATGTGGCATGCCTTAGTGGGTCAGGCCAGTGGCCCCCCCATCCCAGTATTAGGTGAGCAAGAGATACTATTTAGAGAAGAAAAAAAACCACACCCACAAACCCAATTGCTGTGCTCTGTTCCCTGCAAAGTCTCCTAGCATCCACATTTATGGGAGGGAACATTAGAAAATTCACCTCCACCTAGTCAATTATAATCCATTTATGAGCCCTTTGTGCATTTGCCTGTTGGGGGACACCAGGTTCCAGGAATTCACTATCCAATGCATAAATACCCTGCACAGATTTTTTTTTTTTTAATCCATTAAACTGATCTCCTACCAATTTCACCAGGTGTCCTGTAGTTCTAGTATAGCTGGACTTGCAGAATGATAGTTCTGCGTTCTTCATATCCAAAATCCAGTTTGGTAAGCAGAGAGACAGCTCTTAACTCCAGTATGGTTGTTCTCAGATCACCTGTAGGAATATAAAATTAGCTTTATATTTAGTTAGCTTTACATTAGCTACTATAACAAGCATTTTTAGATGGGTAACGAAGATTACTATAGCGAAACAATTCAGTTTATGTACAATGCCTAGTTAATTAGTAAGAAATGAATTAGAATCAGTTAAAGGTAATGGGATTACTATTTTTTATGTAGTAACTCAAAAAATCCCTTCTGGTCCTATATACCAGATGAAAATAGCTTTCATAGTAGATAACTCCACTTTCAGAAATTCTTTATGCAGAAATAATTTTTCTTAAATGGAGATCTCTTTCTCATATACATTGAGGACAGGAGAAAATTAATACACTTGGTTTGATACTTACGCAGGGAACGTTAGCCAGGAGTGGGATAATTCCTCACTATTGAGGCTTCTCAGGAATAGATAAAAACTTGCTGTCTGTCAGGGGGAGTAAAGAAATTGTCTCAGACGTAAAGATGAGAAATGGGGTACGTGATCTTTTGTGGTCCCTTCTTTATACTTCTTAACGGGAAAAAGAAGCTGACAAGTTTGGCAGTGCCAAACGAGTCCTCTTCTAGCAAGTGCTTTTGTTGTGTGATCAGTTTTTTGAGCTATTGGCCAGCAGAGGTCTCTCTCTGCCATCCTTGTGTTTCCAGTACTCCCACCGCAAGGTTCCTTATAAAAGCTACATTCTACTTACTAAGGGTCACGAGTACCAGCTGTGGTAGAGCTAAAAACACACAGGTCTGACAAGAGCTTGTGAGCAGAGGCCTACTTTTTCAAATTAACAAACTCTAAGAATTCGTTTTAGGTTTTCAGGTTGGAAAGAAATGTACCAAAAAACAGAACACAGAATGCATCTGTGCACAGAACTATTTTTGCAGTTCTGTACCATGTACTACACATTGCGAGCGATGTAACACGTAAGTTTATGCTTTCATTGTTAAATATGAGAGTGATAATATATTATCACACTTTTTTTTCCAGACAGTTTCAAGACTGGGGCTAAGATAATGTTAACCTGAGAGAAAATATACTAGTTTTCCTTTGCACTTAGCTTGTTCAACTGACCTCACTCAGTCAAAATAACTCGCATGCATGCAAGCTTTCCAAAGGCATGCCAAAAGTCTGTTTACATCCAGCAACTCTATATAGCATTTTCAAAATAATATAATGGAGTGTGTAAGCTTTCCTATTGCCTTTGTGTGATCTACTGTTACATCTAGAAAATCATTTCCACGCTTTTTCCCCCACACTGTTTTCATACTTGTTAAGTTCTATACTCCAACATTCTGTTATATGACACCTTTAGCCAACAAAAAGCGTTAGAAGATTTTTATTTGCTCTCTTGACGCTTTATAGAGAGAGAAACAAATCCCACAATAATTCATCTTTTCTGCAGATGTGAAAATGTCCCAGTTGAAGAAGAATGTACTCCAACTTCAGACACTGTGTGCAGAGCAGAAGGTACCATTTTAGAGTCTAGCATCTGCTGCATTTTGAGAGGCTATTGCAATTGTAGTGTTTTACACAATGACCCATAGTGATTCCTGAGTGCTAAGGGGATTGTATCTGCTGGGCCCTGTACTGACCTGTGGAGCACAATTGCCCTTTTCTCTTGATCAGAGTAGAGATGCAGGAGCTATTACTCCTTTCTGGGGGTGACTCATGACAGTCAAGACTAACAAAACACTAGCTTCTGCCATCAGGAGTCAACAGAAGGGCCTCTACAATCTGATGCAATCTTGTTAAAAATTTAGTGTATTGCTGTATTGCATTTCTTGGCTTAGCTTTCACGTAATGTTTCCAATGTTCCAACAGGAATGCCATCATGGGGCATTGCAGCTGTGGTCATACTTGTGATAGTATTATTAGGAACTGGACCACTATTAATATTCTGTAAGTGATTCCCCTTTTCCTTATTCCTAACATAGTCTGAATAAGATATTCAGCTGCTTACTCAGATGTAATTTTATATTCTTGGAGTCCAGAGGAATATGCTGACCTGGATTTTAAGAGTGTTTTGTGTTTTTCTGTTTCAGGCAAGAGAAAACGTAAGGGTCTTACTTGCCAGGAGAACCCAGGTGAAACACTCCCTGAAATAGTAAGTGGTATTGCTTAGATCAGATAAAACTCAGCTTGATGCAAGGGAACTCTGTTCCATTTAAATTACCCTGATACTGGCTGAACACGTGCATGCCTCTCTTCTATGAAATCAGTGAATTAAATTTCACCATAAGGAATCTTGGGAGAAGTAAGAGAACTCTGTATTATTTCTTCAGGGTTTGTTGTTGTGCTCAGTTACATGACCAAGATCAAAACCTAACAAATCATCATACCTCCACTGATCTAGGGTACCTGCTCCCCATGTGTATTTTTAGGAAACAGCAATTGTGAGGTGATTCCCCAAGCTTACCCAAGTCAAAATGTGTCCAGTCTGATTCCCTAGCTCATAGAATAGGGGAATCATGGAGAAAACTGTGTTATGACATCTGTTTATTCATGTTAATCTGTTTATGCATGGTTGGTATTTAACAAAAATGTTATGTACTCATTTCTTGCTTGCCTCTCTTTTCAGATTATACCGCTTGTATATACAGGTAAGAGACAAGTAATTTCTCAAAATTCAGTAGAATAAAAAAAATACAAACATGTAAATCCTACTCTAAAGAAAAGGGTATTTTTGTATAGACTTTGCCACTTCCTAGAGCTGTCACTCAGCACAACATTGAACACTTATTAAAGAAATGCCAACTTATAATGTGCTTGTTAAGGCACACCTTTTGCCTCAGGTCTGTTGTATAGGAAGCAACTACTAATTGACAATAGGTGGATTTCTTTTCTGCATACAGCACAGGCAATAGGAGGCAGCAAGCTGGATTTCTAGAACCATGGATAATTTTGATAATGGAGTAGCCCTACAGCCAGCAGTAGAATCACAAAAACACAATCCTACCATACATTCAAGGGCAAAACCACAGTGGTAACACTCCATAGGAAGAGAATACAAGCTCCAAGGCTACTATCACAAAAAACCTGTCCCATTCCAGGACATTTCCCAATACTATTTTGAGCAAAACAGGTACAGGAGTCATGACCAGGCTTGGATGATCGAGAGGGATAAAGAGGTTACAGAAGGAATTCAGTTCTTTTTAAGGTGCTCGAAAGCAATACAGTTACAACCCTGGATATTTGAATTATCTTCATTTGGTAGGAATGTGTAAAAGCAGACCTGAAATATACTGCAAAATCACACATAAAACATACAGAGTCACGAATACCTGAAACTTAGTCTGTTTTGGATAGAAAAAGTATCAACTCTAAGCATAGGTGATTAAACAAGCAAAGAACAGTAAGATTTCAGTGCCAAGAGCATTCATTTCCTTTTATGCTTCTAGATGTTGACCTGAGCAGCCACATCCCTATTATTGTGGAAGAGATGACACTCCCACAAGTCAAGAAGTTTGTCCGTTATCGCCAAATATCAGATCCTGTCATTGATCAAGTATCGCAGGACAATATTAATGATGCATCTGAACAGAAGATTAAGCTGTTTCAAGCCTGGTATCAAAGTCATGGGATTAAAGGAGCCTATGGAACCCTACTAAGCAGCCTGAGAACGTTAAAAATGTGTGCTGTAGCTGATAAAATTGAGGAAAAGCTGAAGACAGTTGTTTCCAGCAATCAAGAAGGGGGACAATCTTATAATGATGATACTGAGCAAAGCAAAACCTGCAGTCAGGAAGGTGGGAAGTCTTATCATGATAATGCTGAGCTAAGTAAAACCTATTCTGATAGCTTGGAAGAGACATAGCATGGAGTCATTTGACAGTTATTTCTGACTGAAGTAGTATTTTTTAAATACTACCACTAACAAACCTTTTAAATGCCATTGTTGTTGGCAGCTGTGAAAGTTTCAAGGTAGTTATAATACAAACGAGGAATAATTACGATTTTTGTAGAGGTATGTTTCCTTTAAAAGAGTCTTACCTGTTGATTTTGATTGTAAAAAACTAGGAGGAGAAGTTTTCTGGCTTACTTAATAAAAGTAGCAGTCGAAGAGTTCTGCTATAGGACATGCTACAAAAAGAAAATAGTAGTAATTGGCAGAAAGGTTTAGCCCAAATGTGTGGTCCTGCATGCAAATCAATGAATTTCTTACGTTAAAGTTCTGAAATGTTGCATTTTTGAAAGTGAAAACTCCAGCGTTAAGAGTTTACGCAATGTACAAGGACGAATGCTTAGAGAGAAAACAAACAAACAAACACTCAACCTTTTGTACCTCATTAGTTCTGAATATAGTATTAATGTATAATCATATTTTGCCCTGTTGTAAATGTGATTTCTCCCTTGTGTGAAAGCACCTGTGTGTGTATATTTATATTAGTTTTCTATGTCAAAGCCCCCACTATTAAGTAAAAGTATTATTTCCCTTATTATCTGCACTGACTTCAAGCCTATTTTGACATTAAAACCCTTGAAGGAAGCAGAAACAGGAGCTGGAGTAGCACAACAAAAACATGGATTTTTGAAGGCAACCTGCACAAGCGGTAAAGTCTCCAGACCCAATCATGCAACAGCCAACATTATCTTTTCTAATGCAGGAACGGCTACAATGAAAATATCATCTAATAAATTAAAATAAATAAATAAATAAACCCAAGTAGCGCATGACTTCTCTTTTCCTTCTTACAAGGTAACCTATACATGTCATCTTTAGGTTTTATTTTATTCGAGTCAGTAAATCACAGAAAGGGAGATCATTCTCCTGGGGAAGAAGAAGGAAAAAAAAAAACACAAAACAACATACCTGTCTTTCATCACAGACCTCAGGAGGGCTCCTCAATTCAAAGACCAGCAGCACTGAGCTGCTTTGTAGTTAAGGCTTTTCCTGCTTCCACACTGATTCATAAAAAGTCTCACAAAACCTTTTGGCAGAAAAGGAGACCATCCTAGAAAGATCTGATTTTTGTTTTCCTAGATCTGCCTGTTAACAGGGTAACCTTCTTTAGCTCTTCCATCCATTCCCTAAAAGGGAATCTCCAGTTAAGTGCCAAGGACCAACCAAAACACAAGAAGACCTGCCTGAGGCTGCTCCTGGCTGAGCAAGTGCTGTCAGCTGGGGTGTGTGGACAGGTCCAATTGCTGCCACCTGGCCCCAGGGTGCAGAAAGGGCAGGACAGGCATGCCAGCAGGTGCTGGGAATCAATCCCAGGGCAATGCTGGGTGCCCACAGCTGCAGCAGGGCTGCTCCCAGAGGTCATGCTGCTGGCAGGAGCAATGTGCCTGCCAGGGCAGCACCTGGCCCTTGAAAGCAGCTGGAAATGCAGCCACAGTTCTATGTTTTGTACTAAGCTGAAATGAAAAGCAGGGTTTACGTTAGTAGCTTCAAAAACTTTTAGACTTTTATAGACTTGTGGACTGTCTGAAGGCCACTGAGCCTATTTTCTTGCCAAGCCATGACCTGGTTCAGGATGCACAGCTCTTCCACAGTTCTCAAACACCACATAGATGCTAAGTGCTTTTAAAAACCTTCCCACCTGCTTTGGAGCCTCTTGCTTCCAACCTTTCTGCATTTTCTATGTGACCTAACAAATTAACATTACACTGATTTGCTGACTATGCTGCCAAAATCCCCACACTGTGCTGCTGTTCAAAGGAAAGCATTCAGGCAGCTGTAGCTGGACAGTTTAATATCCATGCACCTGACTTGGTCATCTATGGACAAACTACAGACCCTGATTAAGGCACAGCATTGTGCCTTGTGATCTGACATGCTGGGACAGCGTGCTGCTCGCTGCTCTGTTTTGGCCAGACTCCACATACACAATAATAAATTATCATGACAGAATAAAATGTCTGCCTTTTGGCAAAGCAGCACAGCACTGGTGTAGGCTGTGCCATATTGACTTCCTAGGCTGTGGTTGTGCAGAAGTACAGCCGAGATAGGAAGGAAGGAAAGCTCCATGCTCTTACAGCCCCTAGTAGACAGACTGCTCCCTGCACTGTGTCCCACTTAGGAAGGCATAAATGTCGCTTAAAGGTATGTTGGCATTTGCTTGACTTGAGCATTGGGTTTTCTTGGCATCTGGCTTCATCCCTTATAGCGAGGGATATGGCCACCAGAAACCAAGGTTGTTAGGACTTCTGTGTGTCAGTTAATGTAACTGGGCTGAACAAGACAGGTCTGAAAATGGATGCAGCAAATCTCATAAGTTTGTGGTAGTGAAATAGAACGTGAATTTTTTTGTTTCAACACACTGGAATTCCCCAACCTCAGTACAAGGAGGATGGTTAAAAAAAAATAAAAATAAAAGTCCCTGAGCAATGAGTCATTTTCTCCTTAGGAGACCTCTGCAAGACTGAACCCCGGCTGCCATGAACTCTAGTGGTTAGCATACATTGTATTTTTTTTCTTAACCAGAACGTTGTGCAACAAATAAAATGACTGATAATACTGTGCAGCTGGTTTTTCAAAGCAGCGTGTATGGTCTATGTTGCAGTGTAGAGCCATCTGATCGAACTTAAAGTAACTGGACCAGGGGCAAGAAGCAATTTAGTTCTGCTGAGGCATGTTAGCACACCCAGATTTCCATTTCCTCCTGCTGCTGGGCCTCAAACTCGGGCTGCATAGGAAAATAACTCTGAGCAGGTTATGTTAGCAGTTTCACCTTTTGCTCTCACCGTTCCCTCTCAGAAAGTGCACAGAGTGCCATGCTGCTGAGAAGGCTGCCACCACCTTAGCTGCCTGCTGAAACCTCTTTCTGGTATCTTTACCCCATGACCTGCAATCTCCACACTTGCAATGACTAAATGACTAACCTCTTTCTCCCCAGTGACAAGGCTGGATAAGCAGACAGCCATGTAAAATAACTCTTTTCTCAGCATTAGGTAGGAAAACAAAAACAAGAAAGAGAAAAAGAAAGCAACAGAAATGTCTTTGACTAATGAAACTCTCCTGCTCTATGGAAACACAGCATCAGAAAAGCAAATGGAAACTGAAACAAAAACTTGTCCAGGGAATGAGTTGACACATTTTTGAAAAGCAGATTTGAAAGGGGAAGCTCCTTCTTCAGGAAATGAAAACTGTGCTAAACATTTGCATTATGACTTAAAAGAGGAAAAAGAAAAAAGAAAAAAGAAAAAAAAAAAAAGAACATTGTTATTTTAAACTAACAGCAATAGAGGAACAGGATCATAGAAACAAAAGGCCTGAGGGATGACCTAGATTCAGTCCCCTGCAGACTGTAAATGACCATACGAGAGCCGGGGCTGCTCAGAAGCCCCATGTGCTCTTCCTCTGTGCACACACCCCCCATCCTCACCCACGCTGTGAACTGTAGAATAGCTCCTGCAAGCAAGCCTGGCACCTGCAAGAGGACAGCAATCAGATCACTGTGGCAGTGTGACACCAGGAGAAGGCATGAGAGGTCCAGGACAGTTCCATTCACAGTACTGCTACGCTGTGAAACTGCTAAAGTTGTACTGCAAGCTGCCAATTCATGAAAAGGCATTGCTGAGAAGTGAAGAGCAGAGCACAAACAATCCAGAATGTGTCTTTGCAGATAGCATGACAAGCATATTAAAGCATGAGAGAGCTGTAGGCTTATTTCCTGTACGGAGAAGAGGGAAGGAAAACAATACAAACAAATCTGTGAGAAAAACAAAACTATTGGGAAAAGTCCCAGAGCTGGACAGACATCTTTTTTGAGGGAAGATACAACCTCAAAACTCACATCCCTCTCTTACTGGTTGTCAACACTTTGATTTTGGACTTGAAAGGGAAGCTTACATTCCTGCTATCCCACTGCTACTGAGACGAAAAATGCCCTCCATGCGTATCTAGCCTCCAGTACGAAGCTGTGGTTGAGGATTAAAAGGGATGTGGGAACAATGACAAAACTTAATGTACAAGCAGTATTTTCTGTAGAGCTTTTCAGTGGTTTTAGTTCATTTCCAAGCTGCAAGCATGACTTTTAAGGCAGACAGTGCTAGAGGACCCTTTCCCATAGCTTACACAGAAGTCTCACTCCTCCTGTAAACCAGCAACTGTGACAAAGTGCTATTTTTCATTGCAGACAACCAGCAAAAAATGTCTGTGATTGCAGGCATTCTGAAAAGAGGGTCCTAAACAAACACAGGACGAGGAAGAAATGAAAAGCCATGGCAGGAGGGAGCCAAAGGTGCAGTCCCTAGAGGGCCAGCATGCAGCCTCCCCACCGCTGCTGCACCTCGGCAATCGGTGCGTTTGTCAGACATGAACGTCTCACGTTTTACCTTCCCATTTTCCTGGTCCTTCCCACATGCTATGCCAATATCCCTCTCCGGACATACCCCTGGGATAGCTGAAGCTGTTGGAAATGTTTTATGCCCCCCCCAACTTGCTCGGACGCGCCGTCCTGCCAGCCCCCCCGCTCTTCTGGCCGGGGACCGCAGCTGTCACAGCGGTCGGTGGGGCAGGGTGGCTGCGATCCCGGCCGATCTCAAAGGGGCTGGAGGCATTAAAACCGCATTAAAAGGGCAGATTTCTACCCGGGGTGTGGGTGGGGTGTGTGTTACTGGCGGTGCAGGGCCACCAGTGCCCAGCAGGCGGCAGCCGGTCCCCACACAGCCCACGCATGTCCCCCGCTGCCGGGCTCGGCCCCACGGGCTGTTCCCCACGGAGGGGACAGAAGGGACACGGTCCTGGAGCCTTGTCCAGACAGGGCAGAGCCTGCCCCAGCTCCTCCTGCGGCTCCTGAAGGTGCCTCCGCAGGGGTGATGCCCAGGGGCTCCTGCAAGGCTCCGCGGAGGAGCACAGCCTGCCTCAGCCTGCCAGGAGCAAGGGGCTGCAGAGAGGCCCGCGCTGCTAGGCCCAGCTCTGCAGCAGCACAGCCGACGACCTGGCACCACCGGCTTTAGGCTTAGTAACACATGGAAAAAAGCTGTAATGACGAAACGTCCGGGCTGGAAGTCTGGAACTGGCAGCGCTACTGACATATGTGCGACGCTACCTGTGCCAGCATGAACGTGCGGTGCAGCGGGGTTCAGAAGTGCTCCCACAACACAGCCGCGAGTTAGGCCTGTACTTGACCGTGACTTACCCAAGTGCCAAGATACCACTCGCACAGATAAGCATTGGCAGTGGCTGAAAAAAGCCAAGGAAAGGCGGGATGGCCGGCCTGAAAGTTGGCCCCGTAAGGGCAGTCTCTGTGTCACTGTAACCGAGTGCCAACACCGCTGGTGCGGACAGGGGAGAAGGGTGGGTGGTGACAGCTCAGAGGCTTCCTGGAGAAACTGGCTTGTGAATGATGCCCTTAATTGCTACAACATGCTATTGTAAACAGTCTTGTCTTCTTCCAGACTTGTAAGGTAGCCTATCATTTTGAATAAATATACATTAAACGCAGTTTTGACTTCTGTTCTAGCTATAGAAACTTTGGGAATAACAACCTCAGGGACCCTGCTGCCAAGATTTTTTTATATATTACAGGGTCTGTGGCTGTTGCTTCAATCATAAAAACTGGAACAATCGTGACTGCTTAAAAATACACAATTCTGTACCATGGAGACATCAGAGCTTGCAAAATACTCCAGGTATTATGCTTTTTGTTGGCTCTATTTATGTGCATTTAGCAAGCAAGCTCTATCTTGCGTGCAAGGTACAGAGCTCCCGTACTGAGACGCTTTTCCTGAGAAAGGGCCTTCTTTAGGAGCTTTATTTAGATCTCCCTCCAGCACCCAAAAGCCTTTCCCTGACGTCAGGCATGCTGGTGTAAGGAACTTCCAAAGAACATGGAAAGAAATGAGCAGCATTAGTCAGGGCAATTTAAATAATAGGTTACGTGGGCAGGTACTCTTAGGCACCCTTTGAGGAGGCATGTGTGAAGTGATTTGTTGTACAGTTACACTAACAGGCACCTTCAAGGCTCCCTGAGCTGTGGTCCCCCCCGAAGGTACTTGGGAGTCAAGGACTATGGACTGCAGGACAGTGTCACATTTACTTGGTGACCAAGGGATGCACAGTGTAGGGGAGAGCCAAGGAGAGACACAGAAAATTTGTTTCTCCTCCCCTCATTGCCTTCCTTTACAATTGTGAGACTCTAACCTGCTGTCAGTGCAACTTCCTAGGCTCTTTTTTTTTTTTTTTTTTGTAAATGAAAACAGATGAGTAAATTAATAAGTTGGAATTTTGAGGCTGGACACAAGATAAAGGCTCTGTTCTGTGTAAAGGCTGAAGTCGAACAGTCTTCCAGAGACCAGCTTCCTCCTCCAAAGGCATCCCCACATACATCACAATAAAAATGTACAGATCCTCCAGGAAATGCAGTTTTCAATGTCCCTGCACTCATCCAAGTCCAAACCAATGACCAATAGAATGTGTAAAAGCATTTCTCAGAAGGAAACACTGTTTTCATACTTTCCGCTCTCAGCTATGGACCTATTCCAAAGAACGATACTCATGTATTCTTTTTTTTTTTTAAATAAATGGAGGAAATGGTTCTTCCAACTGTGACTGAAGATATTACTGGTTAAAGTAAATCAATACATTATGTTTGGACAGCAACCAGATCCAGAAAATTTTAGCAAAGAAATGAAAGCTTTAGAAGCTGTAAGTAGTCCAAAATAGGGCTTCATGTGAAATCTTACTCTTTGTGGATTCAAGTTTGCAATTACGATCAAAGGAGCAAACTATCACTAAAAATCAAGAAGAGAGCTTTTTCTTTTCTAGGCAGCATTCCACCTGAGTATCTAATCAGTCATCAGCTGATACTCACTGCTTACCCTTCACAAATCTGGGCAGATTTACAGACAACCTTAGAACAGATAAATCTACTGGAGGAGTCCATGACACAGCCAAAAAAAGCAAAAGCAGGCTTCTTAAATCCGAAAATACTAGCACGGCCTTCTTGGAACTGAAGACATGGCCTAAGATGGGATGATCTCTTTGGTGTCTTTGGTGTCTTGCTGCACTATCAGACACAGAAAGGCAAGTCAGATGTCCTTCCCCCTTCTTCCACTCTAGCCCCATACTAGTTGTAATAGCGGATTTTAGCACTCCTATGAGACGTGGCAGAACCTGGCTGGAATACCCCTCTTTGGTTTAGAGCAGCAAATTGCATTCAAGTCTCCCACCCCACAGAAGCATGAGCCTGGGCTATTTGAGGACATCTCTTGAAGCTGTTCCACTGTGCATAATTAATATTCATTGGTATGTAAGTTTGAAATTGATTCTTCCTTCCAAGAAATTCCTAAACTATTGGGTTATCACATTAGTTATCCAGTGGCCTGCGTGCCACAGCTAAAGCAGACAAGGAATTGTCCAGTTGGTGAGCTCTGCTAAGGCACGGGGGTCAGCAGCTCAGCACTAACTTGCTTTTAGATGATGAAATATTAGGTACCTAAATTCCGTGGGACTAAGTTTATTTAATTTGGATCAGATTACAGGTGGCAGCAAGAGCAAATAACTTGTCATAAAGGTAGTGTTACGCTATAAAGTTGTTGACTTTGTCACACTACACTATTTTTTTTTTTGTTTAGTTTTGTTTTTTTTTTGTCAGTTGTTGTTTGTTTTCAGGTGTTGTTTGTTTTCAGGTTTTGGTTTTGTTTTGTTCTTTTTTCCACATAAAGTATCTGGGTATCTATTTTCCACATAAAGTATCCTTCTTTGAGAATACAGTACCACTTCTGATATCAAACAGGAAATTAAGGTTTCCAGCTGAGGTGAAACCCAAGAATTTTTCCTGTTGAACAATGGACTCTAGTGCGAGTTAGAAAGAAGGAGCTGGAAATTCCAGTCACCTTAAAATAGACACGCACAATCCTGCTTTAAAAGCTCCCGGTTATTGTCTGAGACTCAAAGGGCTTTGAAAGGTCATTTACTCCAGTCCCTTTCCCCGAAGCAGGATTAACTAAAATGTTTTTGCCCTGTCTCCAGAGATAGAGACTCCAGAACTCTCCAGATAATTCGTACTGATGTTTCTGCATCTCTACTGTTAAATTTAAAAGTCTGTCTTATTATCAAAGTGAATCTGTGGTGCATTTGCAGTCCCCTACATCTTGTCACACTCCCTATGACACGGAGAAGAGAGTGTTCCTTTTCCTTTTTACAACAGCCTTTGCATATTTCAACATCGTTATCATGCTTCCCATCTCATCCTTTCTGCTCCTCTAGGCTACATGGCACCAGTTTGTTTTTCACTGAAGGGCACATCTTCTTCACAATAACATGAATAAAAAAGACAGTATTTTTCCTGCTCTTCTGCATGATCACATGGGCATGGTTAAGCCTGCTAATTCAGTTACCCTTGAATTTCCCTTTGGTTCTCTCTCTGAAACATGTTAATTAGTCCCCAGAACAGGAGCATATTTTTAGGTGGATACACTTCTATGTACTTTGCAATCCAGAATTAAGCAAGTAGGCACTCCTGGCTCTTCCTCACGTGGTGGTATGTATGTTTAGAGGTACATGGAGGCTAGCCCAAGATTCTTTCTGAAAATGTTGTGTTCAAAAAATTGCATTCCAATTCTGCAAAACTTTCTGGACATAGAGAACACAACATATGTCTATCATTATGTGAAGATGAGTAAACCCAAGCTAACAAAAGTAATTCTTATGTGTTTACAGCATCTTTGCAAGCAATTTAGGAAAAGAAACAGTATAGCAGGGTTGTATAAATTGTCTACTTTTTCTAACAATTTTAAGTTACTTCCATAAAATATTTTAACTCTAGACAGGAATTTGCAAAAGTGCTGGTATGTTATTAATGGCTGTCCATCGTCTATGTGTCATTTTGGACACTAGTTTCAGTCAGGTTTTGTGCATCCATTTATAATATAGAGATTACCGTATTTCCACTGGGCCTTCTTTTTAAATATAGCTACAATTCTGCAGAAGATGTATTATTGCCACCTCAACTCTAACTGCATAAATTCTGCTTAAGTTCCAACAATAGTTGGCAGAAAAATTATATAATGGCTGAAATGAATTTCCTTGGTCCCTAAGCAGGCACCTTTTGCAAGTGTAAAGGTATTTTACACACAGCCAAGTTTGCTGTCACAACCAGACCTTAGCCTGTTCTGGCACATTTTCACATATCCTCTAAATATTGCTCTGCAAGGAGCCCCATGGAGTTGGGCTCTGTACAAAATCATTCAGTATTGCAATGCCTGGGATTTGAATTTCCAGGGGAAATGTCATATTCATCAGGATGAAGTCTGTGTTCACCTAGTTCAGATATATAATCTAAAAGAGCTCTGTGCATCTGATTCTTTTAGTCTGCCATCATGCTAGGGGTCTGCTGGTGAATTCTTTCTTTCCTGCTTCATCCTTCCTGTAAAAATGCCACAAAAATTCAGTTTATTTATTTAAGTGAATGTCCTTTTCTGTTATGTCAGGACCTATATACGTTTCATAACTTTTACTCAATTAGTAAGTTACTGGAGTTATGTTAGGAGTTATGACTTCAAAATTTCAAGATTAAGATGTTAACATTCTTTGCTAACCAGAGCCCTTTGACCCCTGCCATGGCAGCTTTGCCATTTTATCCGTTTTCTCGGTAATTTGTTAGAAGACCGGAACATTGCCATAAGAATTAATGGATCTTTGACTTTCCTAACAGTTCTTTCCTGGAATTAGCCTATAAAATTTAATTTCAACATAAGCCCTATACTCTTTGAGACTGCTGCTCTTTGTGAATCATTTAATTGAGTTTCTGAATCATTAATTAGTTCCTTCTCCCCTGCTGGAACATCGCAGGCAGTCAAAAAAGGATCTGAGCTGTTTTCCTAAGGTGTAACTCCTGGCATGCCCTGCCTCAGCTGCCAGCCCCCAAGGTAGCCAGCACATCATGCCCGCCTGTACGTCATTATGCTGTTGGCAGCAGCCGACAGCAGCAGTTACTGCAATCTTCCAGTGCTCCCAGCGATTCTTCCTTCCACCCCCCCTGCCTGTGCATGAAGCAGAATCTTTGGAAAGGTGTCAGAACAAGATGAAGAATGGAGAACAATGCATTTCAGGTAAGATGTCAGGTGTTCATACATGGCAGCAATATGAAATTTACCATTGCATGGATAATAAATGAGACACAAAAGCAAACAAAATAGACATAGCTTTAGATTCAAATTTAAAGTTTCCTCTTGAAGGTCAGGAAAGCACCCCTTCCCTGAGCTCACAAATTGAGGAACTATCTTTCAAAGCAGGTTTCAGGATGTGTGTAGTTAGGAACTCCAGTGTGAACACTGTTCAGTGCCAGTGGAAGCTCTTTTTAAAATACCTTATCACTGAAATAAAATCTTAATCTAAATAAGATAACTGGACACCAATAATACTAAACACCTTAAACTAAGCAAGGTAAAGAAGTACTTCTGTTCCTAACTCAAAGGCATCTTTTTGTATACAAAGCAAGCAAAAAAAAATGTAGTACATGCTTGAGCTCAAGCTGTCCTGAGCAAAGACCCACTGATTTCTTATAGTTGTCTTCTCCCTTTATAAATTTTCCAGCCATCTTCTTCCATGCTAGCATGATAAAGCCATACCTTGATGTAAACTGTCTACATTTTTTTCTGAAACTTTTTAATGTTCTACACTATATATTATCCTAAACTAATTTTAATGGTACCTTATTTAATTCAGCAAGGCTCCTTACATTTAAGAAATGGGCAATCTCTTTAGCCGATATACCTGCAATGGAATAACAAAGTCCAGCCAGATCTAAGTAAGCAGCTAAGGTGAGATGATAATATAGTACAAGTTTTATGCACAGCCTGGTTTTGTCAACACAGTTGATGTATTGACCACACAACTAAGACCCTACAGATGTAATTATTTTGTGAGCTATCTCTGCCATGAAGCAGACAAGCATCAATAACACTGCTGAGTCAAGTTGTTCCCACTATAACTTTGGATTCTAAACAGCTTCTGGAGCATGAACCCAGACAAGGATCTGATCTGCCATTTGGATCTACAACCCTAGAGATGCTATGTGAAAAATGTAAGGAAGAACAAAGTACTAGAGGTTTGCCAGCAGTCACTTAGCTAAAACACATCCAGGTTATGGCCCACCAGTTAACATGTTTGTCATAAGCCAGAAACACATCCTGATTCAGCAAACCAATTGATCACTGAACACGACCAACATCTAAGAAGTCATTCTGAGGACTCATGGGTGTGTTGAAATTTTAGAAATCGTAGCACACTCACTAACCTGCCAAAGCTCTACATTTGTAGTGGCATTTAAACATCCATGTTAAAAACTGCAGAACATTACTGTTAATGCACTGTAACTGCAGATGTAGATATGTCAATATTTTGACCTTCACATGTGATCGCTTTATGCGGCCACAGTGGTACGGATGTCCAGAATGCAAACAATGAATGTCAAAATTCACTTTCTGCTTCGAGATATGTTTTTCTTTTTCCATCTGCTCATCTGTTGCTTTCAGTTATGCCAGGTGACGAAAGGGTGGGGGCACCTCCAGAATGAAAGCAACAAAGGAGACAGTGCCTGATGGATGCAAACACCTCCACTGGCACAACAACACCAAGCGAATGCCTCCTCGCCTCACCCTGGGATTAGCAGCACTGGTGACAGCAGGACACGCAGACAGCAGGTCTCTGCCTGGGGGTTCAAGATAACATTGTCATAGAGCGGATATAGGACGGATTGGCTTGAGACTGTAGGGAGACACTCCTAATAATTAGAAAGAAATGTAAATACGTGGTAGGGACCCAGCTGGAAATCTCAGCTGATTACGTACGGGATGCAAGCAGGAACCTAAGATGAAGCAGGAAAGGACCTGGCCTGAACCCAGGCTGAGAAGGAGGCAGATACAGGATAGGGGAGTCCCTGGAGAGTCCCAGACCGGGTCTGTACTTTCACAGGAACACACACTGTTATCACTTTCAGATTGGTCATGCTGCCTAAACAGAACCTAAAGAGGAGTGTATGCAGGCACCACACTAGCACCCACCTCAGTCCAGCACCCCACATTCACTGGTGAACATTTCCCAACTTCGCCTTAACATCAGACAACAGCAATTTGATCTCCTTTGGGAAAATTTCCTGCATATCTACACTGCTACTTTCTCCAAGGCAAGTGTAAGGATTGCCTAGAGCATCCTGACGTTTGGCTGCTTTCAGTTAAGTGACAGATTTCAGGATCCCACGGCTTTGTCTGTCAGTGCACTGGACAAGTACCCAGAACACCACTGTAACTGCGCTAAATGCAGGCACCTTAAGGCTTACTCTGCAATAAGGTGGACTTCTCACCATCCTAGATGTGGTAGCACTACTTGCACAAGTCTAATTACACTTTAGTGGGTCCTAGGGAGGTTCCATGTGGCGTGCCTTCAGGGTTACCCTGCCAGGTGGAGTTAGGGACAAGCAGATCATCTAGAGAGTGAAGCAGGTCCAGGATCAAAGCCTGGCAGCTCTGAGATGTGGCCGCAGACTGCAGATATTGCAGGAAGCAGTGTGCTGATCCATGAGAATATGGAGGCTATACAAGAAGAAAAGCGTGGGTAAGTAGTTGAAGTATTAAAAATAATAATAATAATAATAAAAAGATTTATCTGCAAATGAAAGGAGGAAGTAAGGGATTCTACAGAAGCACAAAACAAAACAGGTCTTAGGGCTGCCATCATGCTTGATTGTCATTTTTCTGCATTGGCCTGATCAAATCCAGGATAAAGTGTTTCCCACACAATTGTTATAAGTAATGCAGCTAAACACAGCTAATTATGCATTATCTAGCCATAGTCAAACAAAGTGCTTCCTTGCTTACAGTAGGCACTAAATCAAACGTAAACTTATTAAAAGGAACAGTCTCTGGGAAATGAACCTGCCCACCTAGAGCTCCTCAGTCTCTCCTATCAGATGTGTGTGTGTCTTCTTCTTTCTTGGAAACTATCAAAGGGAAACAGCCCACGTTTCAGGCACCTTTGTGGAACATTTCTGGAGGTTTGCTTTTCTGCTGGGGCAGCCTAGTGTGCCTCTTGCTTCTCTTACCCAAGGGACAGGCAGTGACTCTCTTTGACTAGCAAATTCACAATGACATACGCCACCAATGCATCTCCCAACAAATACTCCACAAAGAGAACTGATTCACAGAACTGCTGTCCAGAGGGAATTGCCTGGAGAAGAAACAATAAGCCATTTCCAGTGTCATAACTCTCTTGTTTCCTGCATTCTCAGTAAAGTAGCCTTAAGAGGTCTGCACTCAGTAGAAGCAACCAGGCTAACACCAAGGAGATGAAAGAATAGACAGGATGTGTCTGTGGAATTGCTGATGGCTTCAGCTGAGACAGGGACTCTGAAAACAGACATGGGGAGAAAATGTGTTGAGTACAGACAAAGGAGAAGAGCTGTTGAAACAGACAAAGGAGAAGAGCTGAGTGACTGATTATGTCTTGTTTCTGGGGCAGTAGCTAACAGAAATACTGTAGACACAGCTGGACCACTGTAAAAAGCTATACTCCTTGACTTGGGCAATTTTGAAGTACATAGACTGCTCTGCCATCCTGATAAAGAGCTCTGGGATGCCAGGTGTTTTGCCAACAAGATGGAAAGTGTTTACCCATTAAGGAGTAGCGCTAGCCATTTTTCCATGCTTTTATCATTATTTCATGACAGAAGATAGGGATCTCAGCCCAAGCTCCTCCACTGTTCTTCCAACCCAATACAGCAGCACCTCTTCTTCTTCTTTAAAAAGAACCAAGAAGGATCTTCCCCTTCTGCCCTTTAAAAATCAAATATCTGGTCAATCTAACCAGAGCTAGCTAAGTCCCTCCATCGTCCCACTCCCCCACTTCCCATTTGCCCTTTGGTGCATGGTTTTGTAACCATCTCCATGTTCCACCACACCGTGATATGGGCACTTCTACCTCCAGATATTCCACTCAATGTGGCTGAAAAGGAAAGAGAAGTAAGATATCACAAGTGGAATCAACCTGCTAAAGGTCACGTGTGCTGCCTCTTCCTCTGGGCTTGGTATGACATACTGGCCAGAGTTTCCAGAAGTATCTACGTGAAAGCGGTTTGGTTTCATCTGGCTGCTGCTTGTGATTTGCTTTCTCTGTTTGTTTGCTTCCTTCGCTCTAAGTTCTCATCTTAGACAAAAGTTTTGTTGCAGTGGTATGCCGATCTCTCTCTGACCTCTATAAAACCATGCACAGGCTGCGTTCCCTTTCCATCTTTGTATGAGTTGTCTTAAAGCCAGGTGCAAATACAAACATTAATGCACTACCCAAGTGCCTCCTAAACTTCACAGTAAGACTGTTTTCTTTCTTTCTCTCTCTCTCTTTTTCTTTCTTTCTTTCTTTCTTTCGTTTGTTCGTTCTTTCATTCTTTCTCTCTCTTTCTCTCTCTTTCTCTCTTTCTCTCTTTCCTTCTTTCCTTCCTTCTTTCCTTCTTTCCTTCTTTCCTTCTTCTTTCCTTCTTTACCTCTCTCTTTGACTGACCTTGCATAAGACCATTCAAAAATCAGGGAACAGTTGCTTCATTCCCTCCCAGCACACACTAAGCAAGACTTCCTCTTTCATCTTCTTGCAGGATGTGCCAGGCCCCTGCCCCAGGATGTCACCTACCTGAGGATGCTGCAGGAGACCCTGGCCTGTGAGCCCTGCACGAGGCCATTCCCCACAAATGTGCCGGGCACTGCAGCACCCACGCAGCTCTGAGAGCTGCCAATATAACCCCACACCAGAGCCACTGTTTCTGGCAAGCCCCTCTGACTTTCCTTGTGCTTCAGGCTAGAGTTGGCCTGCTTCCTGAAAGCGGGGTCAGAATCTAAACATAATTTTTTTTTGTCCAGACCCTGCTGAAAGCATTCTAGTTCTTAGCACCAGGTGGAACAGATCAAACTCAGTAATACTTATGATATCTGCAATGAGCAGTCATGGAGGTTTAGGCCTTCACATCTTAGAGATGTTTTCATATCTCAGAGCCTCTATTAAGGATAACTTTTGGTGGTGCATTAATGTCACGATTTTCCTTTGTTGATTAATGTAGCAATTCATCTTCTGTGCTATTTTTTTCTCTCATATAGAATAGGAGCAGTCCCCAAGGGAAAAAAGAAAACAACAAAATAAACCAAACGCAATCCTAGTTCCAAAGGTAGTACCATCTCAAACTCTGCATCTGCTTACTTTTAATAGGGAAACTATTAGAACATTTGGTCAAAGGTCAGGAAACAGCAGGGGCTACTTCGGAACTTCCCTGTAGTGAATTAATAGATTCAAATGGAAATGTGATTGGAAAATACGTTTTCTATCTCAAATAAAAATCACCTTACCAG
Source organism: Cygnus olor (assembly GCF_009769625.2). Lineage (NCBI taxonomy): Eukaryota > Metazoa > Chordata > Aves > Anseriformes > Anatidae > Cygnus > Cygnus olor. Next base: position 20,132,837 of record NC_049175.1, read on the forward strand.
GAAGTCTCATAAGAAACAAAAGTATACTACACTCTGGAACAAATAGCCCAGCAAGTCTGATCTTGTATGCACTGAATTCAATGGGACTTATTCCAGTACGTTCCCTGGAAATATAAACAGATCGTGACTACCCTAACAAATTATAAGCAAAAATAAAATCTTTTTAGTGAAGAATCATTGTTTTAATAGAATACTTTACATTTGACTGATTTGCACAAACCATTCTAAGGCCTGTGGAAGAGAAATCTCCCCTAATCTGACAAAAGGCAAAAAAATCCCAACTTTCCATGGGTCAGGATTCCACCGGCACTGGCACCTTCAAGCACAGTGATAGGGTAGGGAAGTCCATTTGCTCAGCAAATAAAACAGCAAAATGCCTAGGTTTTGTTCTGAACCATAAATCACAGGCGTGACTTACATAAACACTTAATTCTATTAAATTACACCCCAGTTTCCTCCAACTCCCAGAAGAATACGAATGGTGCTTGCAAAGCCTTCTCTATTGCATACCTGAGGGTCACAGCCCAGAACTTTACCTTCATACCTTCCTGGAGCTGTTGTGCAGCCAGAATCTTTTAGGAGCTTGCATGTGTTAGTACAGGTGCCAGTAGCTGGCAGACTCCTTGATTTTTAATCTTGTATACTTTTTAAAAATTTTGTCTCAGCAAGTTGAGTGGAACATAACATTCAAATTATAAAAAGAGTCACAAGTATTCTTCTTTACAAATGCCCTTAGTACTGTCTAACCTACCTGGCAATGTCAATAATGTTACATAAGGGTGATACAGCTACCTATTTGCCAACAGAAAATTCACTGGGCATTACTGTTCTGACACCAAATGGTGTCCAAAAGAGATTGTGCCTGTGGTCTTAGGAGGTGCTCTCTGTGCATGTGCATCTCTTTGGATGATGAAGATCTCTCTGGATCTGTTGTGCACATAAATGCACATTTATAAGACAGGCAGCTAGAGATCCCATGGCAAACAGATACTAAGAAAAGCTTATGAAAAAAAACTGTGGAATAGAAAATAATTTCTGCGTATCCCATTGCCTTTTCAGTTACTGCCATCAGAAAACTTTTAATCGATGTTTAATTTTTACTGATCTCAGACACACACAATAAGCAACGCAGGATTGAAACCAGTTATGAATAGAAGTCAGACCTCTGTGGATTCACAGTTGTCTCCAGGGCTAGGCTAGAATTATATAAAAGGATGAAATCTGACTGCTTCCATTCTATCCAAATTAAATCCAGCAAAATACCAGCAATTGTCTCTTTAATGTCAAAGGAAAACATCAAGATGAGAGAACAGACATTCAGAATGACCATGCTTACATTGCTCACCAAAGGATGGATCCAGTGGCTGCATTCCTAAGGCAAGGTCTGTGTGATGGACAGATTCTGTGGAGTGACCTTTAGCTTCTTGATTCCTGGTAAGAGATACAAAGAAAAGCCAGCTGACTCCTCCAACACCAATATCCCCTCCTCTTTACAACATCAAAGATTTAAAATCCCTATTCTCCCGCAGATGAGAGCTCGTCAGGGCTCAGCAGTGTCCCCAGAAACACCGTGGCAGAATACACCATACCCCAGCCTGCACAGATGCAGCAGCCGCTCCTGCAGCTGTGAGCTACACGACAGGGTTATAGCAAGGGCAGCGCGTCCCTTGCCACAGTTAACCTTCTCGTAAACGCTGCTGTCTGCTTCAGAGGAGAAAGCTACCCAAAGCAGGTTTTGCAAGGATTAAAGAATTCCCCTGCTTCACTTCCTCTGCTCCACTCCATCCTCCGCTTCCTCTCCTCCACCACGGGGCAGTAAAACTGCAGTCCTGTCACTCCTAACACCATGATCACTCTGCCTCTGTGTGTTACGTTGTCTCTTTGATGCTGTTGCCTGCTTTTCTCAATCATTTTACACCTTCTGACCAGTATATCAGCCAAATACAGCAATTTCTTCAGGTGGCACAAAAACAGACAAGGAGAAGGGAGATTTTATAACAAAGAGGAGGTTATGGTGTAAGTGCCACTTAGATTATATATACATCAGGGAATCCAGGCATACACACCGACTACACAGGAGACAAGCATGCCATTAACACCGCTGCTTGCACAGCACTTTGACAGCCATGCCTTCAGAAGCATTCAGCCCTTTGGTTGTTTATCCGGGGAGAGTGGGTATGACATCACTTCAGGAAGTCAAAATAAGCCATTAGCCTTGCTGTGTTTTCACACCTGGAGAAACACTTTCTCTAAGGTCATAATGCCACCATAAGATTTGCTTGAAATTGGTCTAAGGGTGTGTGGGAAGCTGCAGGGAAAATGGGGTCACTAAATACAAGATGACTGTGTTAGTCATTAACATTATTCTGTTTAGACAGAGTACCAAATTATAACAGTGGTAAAAAGAGTAAAGTTAGTCCTGGGAGTGTTTACTGATGAACCAGCTCCTATAAACACAGAGCTTTTTCAGAACCTGTATATAATTTGTAAGGGCAGTCCAAGTTTCTTACAAACAGATGGTTGTTCAAGTGCCTTAAATATTACAGCATTAGGGAAAAGTCACACATTGTATAAGAAACCTTGGATTGTACTTCATAGAAAACTTCTTTCCATTTATCAAGCTCCCGTCTTAGTCTTTTTGTGTGTGTGTGTGTTTTTGTTGTTGTTGTTTTGTTTGTTTGTTTGTTTCCTGCCCTGGCATTCAGTAGTTAATCATAGAATCACCAAATGGGTTGGGTTGGAAGGGACCATGGCAGGGACACCTCCCACCACATCAGGTTGCTCAAAGCCCCATCCAACCTGGCCTTAAAACACTTCCATGGATGGGGCATCCACAGCTTCTCTTGACAAGCTGTTTCAATGCCTCACCACACTCTGAGTAAAGAATTTCTTCCTTATATGTAATCTAAATCTCCTCTCTTTTAGCTTAAAGCCATTACACCTTGTCTTATCACTCCACTTCCTGTCAAAGAGTCCCTCCCCAGCTTTCCTGTAGGCCCCCTTTAGGTGTTGGAAGGTTGTTATCAGGTCTCCCCAGAGCCTTCTATTCTCTGGGCTGAACAACCCCAACTCCTTCAGCCTGTCTTCGTAGGAGAGGTGCTCCAGCCCCTTGATCATCTTTGTAATCAAATATATTCAGCTCTTTGTGCCTCTAAGGAAGTTGACATGAAGGAGAAAATGTACTGTAGTGATTCAACAGAATCAGAGAAATAGTGTGGTTATCCACCAGCACCTCATGGTTTTTCCAACATCTGTAGGAAATTCATATTGTGGTTTTGTAACACAAATCTTTGGTGGCAATAATGCCTTAAAGTAGTCCTGCTCAAGACTGTCAGTCACTTCTGCTCCTGGCACACTGCCCCAGGCCACTATGACAGACCATATCAAGGAACAAACTTTGGAAAGAGAAACAAAAGATAACCCTTCTTGTTTCCCCAGAGTTGTTTCTCCAAGGTAGAACAACTTCATGATGTGGTTCACAGGACAGCTGGGCAAACCCCTGTTCCAGTGCTCCTGCAAGAGCAGGGACATGCTGCAGGTGCCTGGGCAGGACCGCGTGTGCAGTCTGGAGCCGGAGCAGGAAAACCTTTGCTGGTACTGACACTCAGGATGTCATTCTGTAAAACCTCAGCCTCTGGCTTCAGTTTGATTGTATTGGGCTTAAGTGGCAAGGTTTTAGTAGTGCAGCAGCTGCCCCCTGTCAGATCAGAGCCAGCTCCAGCCGGCTCCAAAGGAACCCACCGCTGGCCAGAGCCAAGCCATGAGCGATGCTGGTTGGGCCTCTGGGAGGGAAGAATTAAGAAAGGGAAAAAAATGCTGTGCTACAGCAGCTGGGAGTGAGAAACGTGAGAGAAATGTGAGAGAACAGACACCAAGGTCCATGCTGCAGACACCAAGGTCAGTGCAGAAGGAGGGGAAGGAGGTGCTCCAGGTGCCGGAGCAGATCTCCACGCTGCAGCCCATGGAGGAGCCCCCGGTGGAGCAGGTGGATGTGGCCTGGAGGAGGCTGCGGCCCGTGGAGAGCCCCCGCAGGAGCAGGCCCCGGACTGGAGCTGTAGCCCGAGGAGAGGAGCCCACGCAGGAGCAGGGGGCCTGGGGGGAGCTGCCGCCCATGGGGGACCTGTGCTGGAGCAGTTTGCTCCTGGGGGATGGACCCTGTGGTACGGGGCCGTGTGGGTGCAGTTCCTGAAGAGCTGCTGCCTGTGGGAAGCCCACACAGGCTCAGTTCGGGAATGACGGCATCCCGTGGGAGGGACCCCACGTGGAGCAGGGGCAGAGAGGGACCGTGAAGGAGCAGCGGAGATGAAGAGTCAGGGACTGACCGCAGCCCCCATTCCACTGCACCGCTCACCAGGAGGAGATAAGAGACAGCTGGATGGGGACAAGGTGGTTTTAGTTTGCTTTTAGTTCTCACTGCTCTAGTCTGTTAGTAATAGTCAATAAATTACATTAATCTCCCTACATGGAGGCTATTTTGTCTGTGACAGTAATTGATGAGTGATCTCCCTCTCCTTATCTCAACCCACGAGCCTTTTTTATCATATTTTCTCCCCGTTCTCTTAAGGAGGGGGAGTGAGAGAGTGATATGGTAGAGCTGAGCTGTCTGTCAGTGTCAAACCACCACACCGATCACATGCAAGAGCTTACTGCAGGCCTTCTGTGGCCAAGTCGTGCACGTCACCGGCAGACCAACAAAACATCCCAACAGCTCCAAAACATCTTGGTGGTTTGCAGCTGTACCCCCAGGATTTATGGGAGCAGGTGCTGCCCACGAGACTAACATTGCCCTCAGGTCCCCAGGGTAGCCCACTTGTATTTCTATCAACCTATTCTTTCCCTCTCAAGTCCTCTGCTCTTTAAACACAGGTGTCTACCCTGTTTTTACCCTGTTTTTCTGTTGTGGTTTAACCCGGCCGGCAGCCAAACACCACACAGCCGTTTGCTCATCCTCCCCCCTCCCTCTCTGGGATGGGGGAGAGAAACGGGAAAGTGAAGTCTGTGAGTTGAGATAAAGACAGTTTATTAAGACAGGAAAATAATAATAACGATAATAATAATAATAGTGATAATAGTATTACTGATAATAATGTGTACAAAACAAGTGATGCACAATGCAATTGCTCACCACCCGTTGACCGATGCCCAGCCTATCCCCGAGCAGCCGGCCCCTCCCCCCCGGCTAGCCACTCCTATATATTGTTTAGCATGAGGGGACTGTCCTGGGTCTGTCCCCTCCCAGCTCGTGCTGCACCCCTAGCCTGCCCTCTGGCAGGACAGAGCGAGAAGCTGAAAAGTCCTTGGCTTGGTGTAAGCACTGCTCTGCAACAACTAAAACATCAGCATGTTATCAGCGCTCTTCTCATCCTAATCCAAAACATAGCACCCTGCCAGCAACTAGGAGGAAAATTAACTCTGTCCTAACTGAAACCAGGACATTTTCACATTTCCTCTTTTCCCCCCTTACTGATCTTTGGACTTCCACATGGTATGCAGATCCTGCCACATCTTCCAGCTCTCCTTTCTCAGCTTAGGCAAGCCAATCGACCACTCAGTGAGTCCCCATGTTGTTTCTCCCTCCCAGAAGTGAGTTGCAGATCAGATCTTAGGTATTTTTTGCTGATTCAAGCTCTGTTAATAGACAGGAAATCCATAAGAAGTTGCCTGGGTTTGCAAGTTTGCCAGGAACATTGCCACAATCACCACAACTCTCATTGTCTGTCTGCTGTGACACCTCTGCCTTCCACACATGCCTCTCAAAGCTGTGGAACCTCATAAACAGGATGTCCTCAGTTGATGTTGTCTTTTGGTCTTGTTCTTCTACCTCAGCCAGACTGGGAAAAGAATTTCCCGTGTTTTGATCCTCTGATGCAACACTAGGAAGCAGATGGATGACTGAACCCATGGTATTTCATTAATTAGTTGGTCAGTATGCCTTACAAGATTGTACTGGAGTATTATCACAGCACTTTACTCATCTTCCGCCGTAGTGTCTGCCATTTTGCAATGCAGAGAATGGCGACTTCTGGTACTTGCCCCAAAATTCAACTTTTATACATATTGGTTTGCTGAGGACTCTTCTGGGGGCAATGAGAGAGTGTATGTAAGAGATACAGGTCGTGAAAATGGATTCCACCTATTATCCTTCACTTTGGCATTCAAGGGCCAAGTCCAAGGACATAAATAAATACCAAATTACTATTTAGCTAACAAAGTTAGCTAAAAAGTAAGTGAGTTCTGTGAAGGTCTAGATGCCTAAATTCCTCTGTGAGTCTTGGTCAAACATTTGGAGACAGACCAAAGTTATTTTATTCTACAAAAAAATAAGAGAATAAGGCTACAAATGTAACTGATAGAGGAGAACAGGAAGGTAAGACTATGAGAGCAGAAAGGGAGTATAATTTGTAACTGGTTTCCTAAAAGCAAAGATGACTTGGAATGTGACATTCAAAGAAAAGGAATTAAAGAAATATTGGCACTGCTATGTCAAGAACTTCAAAGTTAAGAAATTATGTCTGCTGGGCCCATCTGCATATGGGCCAGTGGCAGTGGGAAGGGCACTGCAACCCTTGCTGACCCAGCATGGAGCTGCATGCCAGGGAGCTTTCCCAGATATCCCAGGGCACCAGTTACCCACCAGTGTGGCTAACAAGGCCGCACCACTTTCCCTATGGAGAGGTTGGAGGATGCACTAGAGAAAGTGAGTACTTGTTATGACGAGGCAGTGTCTAAGCTCATCGGGTCCCTAAATACACAGATGAGGGAGGACTCACTCCTCTTGGATGAACTTTAAACCTTAAACCCTTAATCACCTTAAACAACACTGAACTCACATCAGGATAAATGTAAAATGCAAATAAAAGTGCATTTGTTCATAATATCCAAAATAGACAGAATTTTATAGACTTCACAGACATTACTGAGAGAATCAGAAAATTCTTATTCTGGTATCCAGATGAATTGTTTTTAAATGGGATTAAAATATATTGCTCTTGACTGAGACCAGATGTGACAAACCACTTCAGGATGATCATTAGTTTGGGATGACTGTTCCCTTTTTTTTTTTTCTTTTTTTTTTTTTTTAATGCTGTACCACATTCTGCATGTATTTCCTTAAATAAACTCCATGGAGTGTTCTTCACAGACTGGTCGCAAACACCCAGTCTCTGTAAGGACACGCACAGACACTTTTCAGAGACATGAGGGTTAAAATAATAAAAAAGAAAGGCTTGCTTTCTCTTTTTCCCACCAACAACAGCCTTGAAGTCTCTTCACGTCACTCCTATGCCTTTTCCCCTCTGCCATCTGGTCTGGCCCTCGGCTCCTCGGCATTCAAATTAAGTGGCTTCTTCCTCCCCATGGCTGAGACGAGCTGGGGCACAGGGAACCAGCTCACAGTTCCTTTGCCCTTATGAGTCAGAACAGACCAAGCCTACACAGTGTTGAGACCTTTAGAAATTTTTGATCTTCTGTTTTAAGAAGCCAGTGCTGAACTACTGGTAAGTGCCCCAAATGTGGGACATTTTTCATTAGAAAAGCAACATGTTTGTTACAGACCCAAAGGCCACCCTGTCGCCAGTTTTTGAGGCCATGGTCTGATACACAGGGGCAAGATAACATCTAAAAGAAGAAAACATCAGAGCATTTTTAGCATTGCAAACAAACTCATTCTCAATCCCTAATGTGAACTTATTCCTTTTATTTATCTGCTACTTGGTTTAATCCACTGCTTTTAACTATTCTTAGGTTTATCCTCCTAATCTTAAGGAATGATTGACATGAAAGTATTCAGAGCAGGCTGTGCAATGCCTTTCATGAGGGGCCGGCTGAGGATTTTTACTTTATGGTTTACACTACAAGCAAAGCTGTCCATTTTGCAGGGCTGCATAGTTTGGCAAGATATCTTGTGTTCCATGTAAAGCTGTGTGCAAAATGTACGGGATCTTGGATGTCTTTTCTGGCCAGGCTCTTGATGTCCTTAGTTAATAGTACGTCACGTGTCTTTGCACAGATATGCGTATAGACTGTACATGTTTCTGCTGAGGTACAATTGCTTTTGCTGTGTGGTCTGCAGAAAAGAACTGTTGAAGTTTGGCCTCGGTGCAAGTTGCTGTCACACAACTATGACAGTAAGTGGTCAGCTACACAGTCCTTTTTGACGTCAAAGTGGACATCCCTAATACAATCCCTAATAACGTACTCAAAAAAATAATAATAATCTGAAGCTATTTCCAGCCTTCAGCAGAGCCAGTTTACAGTACTTAAATAAGAGGAAGGTCAGACAGACTGCACTTGACACTGCTGGGAACCGACAGATGTTTTTGAGGAAAAATGAAAAAGGTCATCTGAAAAAGCAGCTAAAAGATTCCCAATTGTTTACTACATCGTTAATAAATTGAGGTTTCAAAAATACTCACAAAGGAGAACTGGGAATTACCCAACATTTTAGAAATTGTTATCCGTCTATGTTCCTGTTCATATTTACAGTCAAATATACATCATGTAACAGATAGAAAAGAGTTATAGTATGTATCATTAGCCAGCAGCTCATTTTCAGCAATTGAATAAGAAATTAGAAGTGAAGAGGAATAGCACAAGAAACTGGCTGAAAGATCCAGTCAGGAGATAAGTAACTTAAATTCACAAGAGAATGTTGTTTCAACTTTTGCATTTAATATTAGACCGGTTTATCTAAACCACATCAGCAGTCACAGAAAAGAGCTGGGCTCTCTTCCAGGCCAGTTGGGCTTTACTTATCTGAAATACAGCTACAAACTTTCCTGGCTTATTAGTAATTCTATTCATAGTTTACTTGAGTTTTCCTCTGACACAGAAGCATACACGGAATGAGCAGTTCATTGGGAATCAAACTGAAAGCACTGAGGGGGTAAAAGGAGGAAGGTAAAGACATGGATGCAGTCGGAGCTGGTAGTTCAAGCACAGGGTAACGGTGGAGGTTAACAGCAAGCTGCTGAGAGGGCAGAAAGATGTTCCACATAACATACATCAGATCTGTGCCACACCCCCACCAGCCAAGCATGAGCTTCTGTTTTTTCCCAGGACTGTACAGAATTGAGCAAGAGAAAAACCCAAAGAGATATCTTAACACTCCCTGTTTCAAGACAGAATCATGAATCCACTTGGATCTTAATGGATGTCTCTTTAGACTGCTCTTTCTGTTGATGATGATGACAGAAAACCCTTCTGAGAATTATCTTCTAGCTTTTCATGGCCTTTAACCTCAGAATTTTTCTTAATGTCTAGTAACATCTTCCTTTATTGCAGTTGAAACTTACTGTTTCTATCCTACTTACAGTAGATACAGAGGAAAAAAAAGTTGTTTCCTGTCTTTGAATCAGTCCTTTATGCATTTGAAGGTCAGTACGTCTCCCCTTAATCTTCCTTTTTGATTAAACAACTCCAAAATGCTACTTTTTCCATCTTTCTCATAGCTTATGTACTCTAGAAGCCTTGTTGTTGTTGTTCTTCTCTGAATTATCTCCAAACAGACCACGTCCTTCTTGAAGCCATGCTGCTCCAACTAGACATAGCTCTGCAGCTGAAAAGTGGAAAACCTTCGTGGCCCATGCAAGCTAAGCTCATTGTTTATGTCAACGAGGATTTGCCACTTGCACAGAAGTAGTACTGTTGACGCATTTTCAAGTTTTCAGAAACTCAGTCCTTTTTCTGCCACTTAACTATTGACTCTCCACTAAAACCTGTGACTGTCTGTTCCTTGTGTTTGACTCGATTTAAATTCACATCCTATTTTTATCAGATGATTTCTTCAATTTGTCAATACCATTTTGAATTCTACTTTTCTTTAATTTACTGAAAATATCATTGGACACAAGATGTACTCAAAAAGCACCTGATTTTTCCACTTCATGCATCCTATATTAGACTAATATACGTCATGTTTCCCTGATTTGTTTATCTGAACAGCATCAAAAGCCTCAGTAAAATCAAAACATCTGAAACCTACTCTTTCCTCCAAGCTCAGAAGGCCAGTTCCACAAACTCTTAGAAGCAAAGGACTGATCCACTTAGAAATAGTTTCATAATTTATTATAACTTGAACTTAAATTAATCTGAAGTGGTTTAGTCTTCACTTCTTCCTTCCTACTTTCTTTTTCACTATCATGGGAAAAAAAAAAAAAAGGAAAAAAGAAAACATACAAAAAGAGGGCCTGAGTGGTGGATACAAGCGTGTACTCAGCTCAGCTAAGAACAATTTTGCAGATGAAGTCACTGAAGGCAGCAGTATACAAGGGGGTAGCAGAAGAAAAATGGTTATAGAATTAAACTAGGATTGGTTTACTGCACCAATGCAGAATCTACTGGAAACTGATAGATTTCACAGCTAAACAGTAGATAACGAATGTTCAAGAGGAAATGGTGGAAAATCACACCAAAACTGCATGAAAATTGTTAGGTCAGTGCTGAAAAATACTTCTAAATTGTAATCTAGAAGTGAGTTTAACAATTGGAGGACATCCTGTCACTTCCAGGAAAAGAGAAAAGCCTGTTTTATCTTGTTTACTTATTCCTGGCAAGAAAAAGTAAAATTGTATTTCTAAAACTGTTTTCAACTCAAATAGCCTGAGAATTATGACTAGGTAACTCATTGGAAAAAAGGAGCCAAGTGTCTTTCTTAAATGAGAAAATTATTGGCTAGTTATGCCTGTTCTGAAAGTTGGTTTTAATGGCAAGATGGGATCTGTCTCAACTACCTATAAAAGTGCTTCAGTCCATACAGTTAAGTACATTAAGGCCAGTTTTATTTTCATACAGACAACCATTCTGTAGCTTCCGACTGTCTTGACAATGAAATATTTCACTTTTCATCCATTGTATCTCATGAAATCATTAAAGAAGTTAATCAGTTAAAAGATAACAGTTTGAGTACATGAGAATTACACAATCACTGAAGTGGGAGGCGATCCCTTGAGGTCATCTGCTCCAACGCCCTGCTCAGGGCAGGGCCAGCTTCAGAGTCAGCAAGTTGCTCGTGGCCTTCTTCAGTCAATTCTGAAACTCTGGTTCATATTATTATTATTCCAGTAGTTTACCATGAAAGCCTTGCTAGAGGAATACTGTTGCAATTTGTCGGGTCGCTTGACTTCACCATGCATACTGCATGTGGTACGGCCTTGGTCCTCTCACACAGGATGTCACCAAACCCCACTACAGCAGCAACAGCACTCTATTTACCGCATACTTTTTGTACTTTACTCAAATAGGCCCTCCTAAGAGAAGTACTGCCAGCATATTTGGCAAGAACTGAAATGGTTAAGTAGCCTCTGATTAATGTGAAGATTTCCTTCTCCTGTAATATCTTCATGCTTACAGAATCACCTATAAAAACCTTCCAAACTGTATGAGAACTACACCTTCCACACATTTTTATGGTATTATTTAGTAAAGAAAGAAACCTTTTGGGGACTAATATAGAGGAGGCAGGCAGGATTTGGCATCAGCAAGCTATTTGAGAAGTTTTTCGATTTTACACAGAGCAAAGAGAATTTGTCTGCGAAGTCACTGCTCTGCAGAGCTATGCAAATAGTCCCTGGGGGGCAAGAATACGTTCTGGAGCATCTCGCTGCTGGAATGGAAAGTATGAATGCCTCGGAATGCTGACAGAAGTACACGTAGGAGTGTAAAACAATTACATTTCACCTAGTGAAAGTCCACAGTCCTACTTGAGTTTCAATCACCTGACGTCAGCTAGTAGAAACAAGTCTAATACAGGAAAGGTCTTCCTGTAGCATTCATGGCACTGCTGGAGGGAAGCGTGGGTAGACAACTGTTCTCGTTATCAACATTTCCATTCTCCTATTCATCTTCAAGAAACGGGCATCCCTTAAAAACTGAGAGCGATCCTCCCACATTCTTCCCCATATGTTAGGGCATGCAGGGAGGTATCAGGATCAGAGCTCTTGGATTTAATTTCTTTAAATTATCTCTTCTCTTTCAATCTCTGTGCAGGAGGAAGAACCTGACGTGTGAGAAAAAATCGCAGCACTGGTGTATGTGTTTCTTGGAAAAAAAAATATGAACTGAAACACACTTCAGCTAATTGTACCACTATTTTCAGCCTACCTCTTTGATCCACTATAGAATTACAACAAATAAGAAACCCTCCAAATCAAAAACAGAAAAAAAATTGCAGAGCTAATTTCAACATTTAAAAGTCACGATTTTAATTTAGGCTTCTTAGAGAAATATTAAAAAATCAGTATGGTCTCATCACTGATTGTCATTACTCAAACTAAAAATATATCTATGCAGTGCAACGAAGCCTCCAGCTAGGCTTACCAAGACCCAGCTTCCTCCAAAGAGGAAAATGAATGGGCTGATTCTGCTTCTTGCCCTCGCTGTTCCCAGGAACCTGGCTAGATGGATACACACTGGAACCAGCGAACTGCATTCTCTCCCTCTTTGCCATCTTACTGGCTGACAAAGTAGCCCTTCTTTCCACATTCATAACACCCTCATCACCACTGCAATCATGTTAATCCTGAATTTGTATTTGCAGAGTTGTATCAGTCCTTTGCAGAGGCTTTCAGCCTTAAGGCTCCCTCAATACCTTGCAAGAATGAGATGCATTTTAGCTGTAGTTGAGACGAGGGGAATGGAGAGAAACCCAGAGACTTAATGCTAGACACAAGATGTGATAGCTGGGAAGTGGTTTGAGTTTCTGACAGTAGGTATCAATCAGATGCACAGATACTGAATACCCCAGCTAAGGAAACGATAGGTTGCTAATATTTCAACTGAGGAAACATCTCATTAATAACCTTAGGAAAATAAACACTTAGCCTGACTACAAAAGAGAACTCTACTGTGTACATTCCAGTCCCTCAGCTTTTACCAGAAAGGAAACCTTTAATAGTTCAGCACAGGCATGATAACTGAAGGAGGCAACTTAATGACTCACTGTACATGTTGAGATCCCAAACAGAAGGGCATGTCCCCAAAACATCTGGAAAGATCAAGGGCTTTTTACCTTGTTTGGTTCTGGAACTATAACCTTTCAAACCCAGTTTGTTCCCATAAATATGCAAAAGTCATCTTGGTGGAAGACTAATTTTCCCAAGAAATAGGGTTTAATTGCAGTAGGTATGTTTATTTCCTTCACCAAATACAACATGTGAGCAATATGAAGAATCTTTCAGAGATAAGCACATGCCAGGGAAATTTCTTTTATATCAGAATTACTTTATCTTATATATAAAATAAAAGGTATTGTTTTCTGTACAGTGAAAATTGAAACCAAATTGATTTTGTTTTCTAAAACTCACGACCTACTTGTCAAATTACTGTCTCTCCTCTCAGGCTTAGATACATTTAAAAAGTGGTAGAAGAAACAGCAGGGAGCATGCTGAATCTTTGAAGACTACCCGTGAAGCAAATGCAGACAAATTTCTCTGACTTCACAGTGTTCACTTTTCAAATTAAATTTAGTTCAGCACTGGCTTACAGCTGTCCCCAAATGTTGTTTCTACTATGTTGACCACTCTGCAAGTATTTTCTGTGATTAGATCCCATGTATTTTGCTAACGTTGTTCACAAAAAGAACCATGACAATTTGGTTGTCCCCGCTGATAGGGAGCCCCAGGACATATCCACTGCCAGCTGGCACACCAGGGGAACACACTCACTACCTTCCTGGTCATATCAATGAGCATCGCTCTAGAAAAAAAATAATTCTTACTCTTGCTTGATAACAGCCCCAGGGGCTGTCAGCAGAATGCAATGAACACCTGACAGTTAGACCTGCTGCACACCGAGACCAGCTCAGACCAATTACTCTCTTAAAATACCCCAATACTTCTAACATTAAACTTGTCATCTCTACTGTACACAGGGGAGAGGCATGCATCCAAAGGAGCAGGACAAAGTTCAGAAAAGAAGCAAGTGTTCTAATGAGTGGGAAACTATGGGTTATTCAACTGTGTAACATAAGAACAACATTTCTGAAAAAGCAGGTTTCAAATATACAGTTGGAGTTCATTTGTGGAGTTGGCTACTTCCCCAAGCACTTGCTGTGTTCTGAGGAAAACATTATAGATTTATAAACTTATGCTGTATTTAATAAATTAAAATGTTTAGACATAAGTCACTGTTTAATGCAGCAGTTGCTCAAAATATTGTTTACTTATAATTAATATATTTTATAATTAAAGAAAGGTATCCAATTTTTCAGTAAACATTGCCTTCCAGGAAAAGACAGTAAAGTTTAGCTTTTCCTGTTCATTGATCCTTGTTGTTACTATTGGCTTGTCTGAAATTGTTAGTAGCATAAATCATCCCCCTCTTCAAAATCACATGTTAGTCTTGAATACACTCGGCATGTGGGCTAATTTAACGTGTTCATGAAAAAAAAGAAATTTACCATGGTGCTGGCAGGCATGTTTCCATTGCACCTTGGGTACAAGCTGAAGGGCATGTCCCAGTATCATTCAGTCCATCACTGTTATGTGCAAACGAGGAGAAAGACTGTGAAATCTAGCTGAAAGGCAAGAGGCAACGAATCCACTAAGAGGCCATGGTAAAAGTGGCACCCAGCTGCAGAAGTGCTTTTTCATTATCTCGGGGGTAAGTGACTCCGGGAAACTAAATTCATACCTGCCTTTAACTAATACATTTGCTCCTATGAGTGAACAGGGAAGAGCACTTAAGCAGTCTTGCTTGCAGTGCTTGCAGTGCAGCAGGCTGCACTGGATGTTAATTGCTGTAGTTTCCATTGCCCATGTTGGAAGGGGCTTAAAATACCCTGAACCACTGCCTGTTCTCTCACCTATTGCTCCCAGTTGGCTTCCAGAATGGAAGCAGGAAGTCAAAGAGGTGCCAAAAGATGGGCCAGAAAAATTAGCTGCTTGAATGATCCATAGTGCAGCTCAGAAGCACTGGCCCGACACGTCTCCCTAATGCTTAAACAAGTCCCAGTACTTGACCACTTGATTTACCATTTATTTTCTGGTGTATACTTGCTGAGTATTCTACAGAGAGGTGGGGCTAAAAAACGAAACCCCGTTAAAGTCAGTGAGAGTTTCACCACATGCCTCCAACTGGAACAGAGCACTGCCCAGAGGGATCTTTGGGAGTGACTTTCTCAAGACCATTTTAAGGGCAGCTTGTGTGTCGTATTTATCAATTAGCTATATTTCAAAAGTCTCAGGAAATGATCGAAAAACTGTTTGCTAGGGCCAGCTGTGGCCCTTTTAGAAGAGGAAGCAATGTACTTGTTTTACCCTCAGAAGGACTTTGGAGGTCGAGTGCTCATATGTCTTCCAAAGAATGCCCTGAGTTTTTCTTGCAGGCAACTGAAACATTTCCAAGGTACACACACCCCTCACTGTTCGTGGCTTCCTTGGAAGTACAGCTTTTGAAAAAAAAACAATATTTAATTAAAAAAAAATACTGTCTTCTGTGAAGACAATGTTCACCTATTACTAGTGGCACAATTTTAGTGGTGTACTAGTGGTACAGTAAATGTTGTAATTTTTAACCCTACCTGGGAAAGCAAGTCAGACAGATCCCCAGTTAGAAGGACAGCTTCCTAGAGGGGACGTGCTCAGGCAGACATCGTACCGAACCCAGCTGAAGGAGTGAACAGGTCAGGTTTCAGGCAGAGCTCAGGAAAGACTGCATTCTTCTCTTCTTCCAAAAGGCATGCATTTAGACCCACAGATTGTAAGAAACCTGTTCCTCTCCAATTTGTTCCTCGCCTTCTAAAGAGTCTGAGAATGACTTAAATTGATGGAGAGATTCAGATCTTTAACAAAAGAGGAAAGAAGCAGCCCAGCTGAGACACACAGATAACTGGTTGTTCATCATTTGGCTGAGCACAGTTCTGACAATATAACATATTCTCCAAACATACCTGCTGCACATCTTACGGCAGCTCTGCTGCCACTGCGCCTGCCTGAATACACTTTTGTGGTAACTCTGGTCATGGAAGAGGCCCATGTAATTCAAAGACACTATGTTAAATAAGGGATTGAAAGTATCTGGGAATAGCACTGTACAGAAAGGCATTTCTGCTATGGGTTTCTCCGAATTAGCGTTGGTTTTGATATGGCCAGGAATGTGTGAGGTCAGCTTTATCTGAAACTTGTCAGCCATCCAGATGTGAAGCCTGAATCCAAGCTGCAGCTGACTATCCCATTTCCTCCAAAGCTAAAATATTTCTTAATTACAGTCATTTTATTTTGGTCTAAACAAATACCATAAAAGTTAATAAACTGCTTCCTTATGAATCTCAAGAAAAGAATACGTATGCTCATGTCATTCTTTGCCCTCCTCTGTACAAGCGCAGTGTTTGGTAGTGGACAGACTGAAGTCTCTTCAAGATCCAGGACTTGAATCCAACATTCAATCATTTTTGATCTCTGACTGTTTAAGGTGTGTGCTCTCACCAGTGCCACTGAGATCATTAGACTACATAATCTGACCTCTATATATCACTGGCCATACATCTCACACAGCTAGAGGTCCGAAACTTTTGGTCAGCACCAAAGACAACCCCTAAAATACATACAGAGAACAGGAGAAATCAGGGGTGGTGACTGTTGCTTGGGGCCCTGGTGGCACTAGGCAGCTGCAGGGGTAGGCAGGTAGCGCCAGGGTCTCTCAGGGCACAGGGGAGGCTGAATGAAAGGAGAGAAAAGAGGGGAACAAAAAGAAAGATAACTTTGTCTTCATCCAAAATGGACTCTACTATTACTTGTCTCATTCTCCTCTTACAGCCCTCCTAAAATGTTCTTTTCCTCTCTCAGCTTCCTATTTTAATTTTTTTTTTCTCAGCTTTCACCCCAAACCCCACTTCTCTGCTCTCAGCCCTCCTTCCCTTTTTCCTCTTCTGCTGACCTTTTTTTTGTTACTATTATTGTTGTTAGTGTTAAATAAACAAACAAACAAACAAACAAACTTGGAAGCCTCCAGCATTCTCTGGGTAGGAAACTCAAGTTGGCCTACCTAACTAAAAAGAGTTTGGCTGCCTCTGTCAACCAGGTTTCCCAGCATATAAAGACCTGATAAATGTGAGACTTGGAAGTCAAACATTCATATCTACATTTTCATAACAGATCCTAAAAATAGTAACAAAAGTTGTTATTACGCTTCCACAGCAGAGTCGTTCCCTAATTTCCTATAATTATAGCTAAGCCTCATGCAGAGAGGGTATAATTAGAAAAATAAAGATGTCTGTCAGAGCATTCACTTGGTGGAACTAAAATTGTAGTTTTAAGTGAGATGGTTGTGCTTTCTGAAAATTACAAGCATCACTTCTTGTAACAGGAATATGACATGAAAATCATTATTATATAGTAATATCGGGTCAGTTCTATATTGGAAATTAGCTTTTTCTGGAATGCAGAAACAAGAGACATTGCTGCTCAGCCTATTCCCTGTCAACATCAGCAGAAACTGAAACTGACTTCAGGCAGAGCTGGTACAAACCCTCCAACAGAAAGAAATCCATTGATATGAGTAGGCCCCTCTCCAATCTGTGCAGAAATGAATTTGTGCTTTTTTGTATCAACTAGAAAAAAATGGCATTTTGTAAATATATTTGTTTTCATACTCCTGCCTTCCCATGTATAATTAATCACACCCTTTGTTTTTCAAAGGAAGAAATAGCATATGGGAGAAAAAAATTGAGCAATCTGGGCTGGGGGGGTTGGAATTAGATGGGCTTTAAGGTGCCTTCCAACCCAAGCCATCCTGTGATTTATGAATTTGGATCTTGAGACGGACTCTACCGTAATATATCTAGTCAGGCTGGTACTCATCTTTAAGCAAATTATTTCACATTACTCCTGAAAAACATCAAAATGACTGAAAATTCTTTGGAGTCCCACTTCACTGTCAGAAGTGTCATGTGAAATTGTCCAATCTGAAAGTAAAAATGTCTACTAGACATTCCTCACAGAGTCTTGGCTATAAGAGTTTACAAGGATAAATCTCAGCAACAGCGATAACTTGCACAAATTAGGAAACTACCCATGTGATAAAGGAATGATATCAGCTCCCACACGCTGACAGCCTCTTCCTTCCCTCCCATACAGACATTTATTCAGTTAATTAATCTGCCACCTTCATAGGTCCTTCACCACTGAAAAAATATTCCTATCACCCATAGCCCACAAATATCTGGAAGCTCTTTGTGCTGGTGGGATTGTGAAATCCCAGAAATGGCACAGCTGATAGAAAACAAACATCATATGAAGAAATAAAAAATAAAAATAAAAAAAAAAAAAAAGGAAAAAAAAAGCTAGAGCTTAAAACATCCTGCTGGAGAAAAAAAAAAATAATGTTAATAAAAGAAAAAACACAAACCTGCACTTCAAAATTATGCAGAAGGAGAAGTGAGTTATGGGCATCAAGAAAACTCGGTCAGTCCAGCTGTATAAAGCAGAGCAACTCAATGAGGCACAGTTGACTAAGGCATGGCTGGTTGACCTTCATCTATGAAGCAGACTGCAGTTTAGTTCAATCTGCATTTAAACATCAGCCACCATTCTCTCACATGTTATCAGGACCCTCCAGAAACTCTTGCAGATCTAAGGCCAACAAAAGCTCAAATGAAAGCAGGCACATTAGCTGCACACAATTAAAAAGGAATGAGCAGCTATCATCCTAACCAAAACCACTGTGTTAGCAGATTCTAAAGGATCCTACTCCGAAACCCCAGTACAGCTATCCCCACAGATACGGCAGAGAGCACTGGCTCCCATTTCTGTCTCTGCAGACACTACAGTTTCTAGCAGTTAATACCATTTTCCAGGCTCTGTTTGCTTGAAGCATGTTTCTAAGCCAAAACCCCACCCTAATCGTACAGCTCGCTTTTGCTTCCTCCCCGAATTAAACATGATCTTTAAGGGGGGACATAGGAGCTCTCGCTATTACCATAGACATTTCCTGAAGAAACGGCAAGCCCCCTTTCTAGACTGCTTTCTCAAACCCCAGTTCTAGCCCCAAAACTGAAGGCAGGTTTAAGCACTGTGTGGAACCCCAGCCAGCTGCAGAAAACAGCACGAGACGTTTGCTTTCAGAGATCCCAGTGTCCCCGCTCTCCTCACAGATGTTACAGGATCCAGCAACAAACTTTACTCTCGTAGCACTACTAGCTCAAACATTGACCCCGAACCCAGCTTTGTATATATGGCAGCTACCCCAGCATTTCCAAGAAACAAGCATAAAGTATGTGTTCCCAGGTGCTTGGGGTCCCGCTCCACCTCTGGCCTGACAAGACCCAGCAACAAAGCATCCCCTACAGGCCTCAGCTCCTTCGGCCTTCCCTCTAACCCCAACCCTAGTTTACCCATCTCCGTAACCAGAGATTAGGCACTTCAGTCGTTACCAGACCTAAATAAAATACATCCTGAGGCAGTCAGTCAGCTCTTTATTTCTAGAGTTTCCAGCAGCAAACCTTCCTGACCACCTCCTGCATCAAACAGGAGCCTAATCCCAAACAACACACTACCTCTCTCAAGCACGGGTATCCCGGCCAGCAGCTGGCCTCAGTATAAACTCCACTTTTCTTTTGGTATGCGGTTGAAGCTGATCTTTACAGGCAATACAGGCTTCCTCTTCATGCAAGCAAGACAGACTGGTGGGGGAGAAGCTATCGCAGTATGACCTGGGCAGGGCTGCCTCCTAAGGCCCACATAATGCAGCAGATCCAACTGCCAAGAGTGCACTTCCAGAGAGAACAGATGGGGCAGGAAAGGGGCCAGCCCGTATGATAACGTCAATGTTAATTTTAGTCAAATGATATAAACAGAGTAATCTGTTCATGGAAAGAGGGAGAAAGAAATACTCTTCAGAATTCGTGTGACAATAATTTCACTTCCTCGTTTTGAGGTATACATCGCTGATTACATTTTCCAATTAAATTCACTGAGCCAAGCCTTTGCGCTGCACTTTAAGGAAAATGAAAGATGATGCATGTTATGAAACTTCCTGTCAAATAAAATAAAAAGAAAAAAAAATCATTTCTGAGTGTCTTTTTAAAGGGAATATGTACTGCTCTTTCTTTACCTGTCTTAGCTGGAGTGGCAAGAATAACTTCATAAATCTCTCCTGATGTTTTCAGGGGAGAAGTTGTAAAACACTTCCTTCAATGGATTTTGCTCTCAGTAAATTTAGCTGCCAGTAAGTTAATTCTCAGTATGTTAGCAATTCTCAAACCATGAAATCCCTTCTATGCCTGATCTAGAACTGTCTCAAAGGTGCCTTTGTTTCTTATCTTTTGGAATACTCCTTGACTTATCTACAGATCCAGACCTAAAAATAAAGCCCTAATCAGCATTTTTTTAACAACTGAAACCTACAACCAATGTAACCAAAAATGTGAATAGCTTCAGTAGTTTCATCCAAAAAAAGACAAGCAGTAAGAATGCCTTTTGGAGAGCAAGAAAGCAGTTAAGAGTCCCAAAACCATTAAAAAAAAAAAAAAAGGAAGAAGAAGAAAAAAAAAAAAAGAAAAGAGTGAATGCTTGGATTCCAGGTTTTCATATTATTTGGTTTCAGTGTTAACAGTTACTCACAGTAACAACATTGATTTATTTTCTTGAAGGAAAAACCCTTGTTTCATATCAACTCCAAATTAAATATTTGGGTTATGAACATGTTATCAGACCTAAAAATCCACTATGTGAGGTACAATAGGCAAAATCAATTATTGCTGAAAAAACAGATTGTGTTGGATTTTCCAGTGTCATTGGCTGATCTTGCAAATGATAAGACTTCTTCCTACCCTGTTACTCATATTTATAACAGTTTAATAGTTTTGTAGTCTGCTTGGCTTCCTTCCTTTCTTCCTTGCTAAAACTGATTGTTCATGCCTGAGTTTGTCATTTCCATTCTTCCTGAAACCAGTAGTGAAACCAAGTGTTGCTCTAAATCATGGGTTTTAATTTTCCTTTTTTCATTTTTGTTTTAATGCTAATTTTTAATTGTTTGAGTTCCAGATTGGGTCAATCTAAGCCAAACTGCTCAAGGAGCTTCAAATATAGCATGAACCTCCCTCAGCAAACTGGGTATTGGTGCCTCTACATCCAGACACAAATTAAATCTTTCAGTGCATTTTTTTTTCCCTGAGTATACAAGAGGGAATTTTGGAAAGCATTTGCAAAGGCTGATAAGCAACCTCACAAAGTTGCTGTCATAGACTCTTTTAAAGGGGCTTATTCAGAGCAGGAGCCTTGCAGGTGATCTGAAGTATCCCCTATAGAAACTGTGTCCCCTTGTCTAGAGAAGGAGCACTGTGCATAAAAAAATGGTCTTTGTGACTAACCCCTTGAAGCTGGATTCCTGTGGAAGTTACAGGCAAGAGAACTTTTTTTTTTTTTTTTTTTTTTTTTTTTTTTTTTTTTTTATATCCAGAAGCAGGTTTAAGACGTCCGTGTCACATGCGAAACAATTCCACACAGGA
The DNA here is from genome assembly GCF_009769625.2 of Cygnus olor. Taxonomy (NCBI): domain Eukaryota; kingdom Metazoa; phylum Chordata; class Aves; order Anseriformes; family Anatidae; genus Cygnus; species Cygnus olor. The sequence goes on from NC_049175.1 coordinate 20,154,279, forward strand.
AGTTTTAACTGCTGAACCCAGGTAAACTGACCCCCACAAATCCTCCTTGTACTTAGCATTCGCAAAGTTTAAATAATATCCTAGGACACAAAGGCTTCTAATTTACATGCAAAAGAGAGTCATCCAGCACCACACAAATGAACAACTGCACAAAAAAATCTGAGCCCATACTTTGGTTTAAAGACTAGGATACCAAGAAAGGCAGTTTGATGAAAAACTTTCCTAAAGAAAAAAGTTACTGTTTATTAAGGAACTCTTTATTTACTGTGTGAACTGCTCTCAGAAGCATTTTTGAGCAATTTTGCTAAAAGCAGAGAAGTGCCACAAAAAGGCAATTGTATGGAAGTCTACAACATGGAACAAAATACATTGCCACTGGGGAGAAAAAAAAAAAAAGAAAAAAAAAGAAAAAAAAAGAAAAGAAAAAAAAGAAAGAAAGAAAAGAAAAAAAATAGCCATTTTTCAACCTCCTGACTCCAGGACTGGGAGCAGGAGAGGCATGCTAGCTATGAATATCATAAAGGCTCCATGTTATTAATTATTTGTAATGCTATTAAAGCCAGATGGCTGTACAATAGGATGTCTATTTTCCCTTTCTTTGTTACAGCCACCAAAGTTTCTCATTTGATCTCTCCCTCCACCTACTTCATTTGTTCCCATTTATTCCCTCCTGAGCATGTCCCTTGATCTCTTTCATGCGTCATTGCATCAGTTCCTGTTTCCTCCTAGTTCTTTACGGATATTTCCCCTAAAAACTGCAACATGCCTTCAGTTCTCCAGCATGAACAAAACTCAAACATCTCCCAGGCTTCCTTTTGCCTTCACCTCTAAAGGTTTGTTAAACAAACACCAGCTGGAAGCAGTTTCTGCCATCCTACCTTTTTGCCTCTCCCAGCACTCAGCAGAAGCTCCTCCCAGGCTATAAGCAACCTGAGAACTAACCTTTAATTCTTACACTTCTGAGTGTCCACTGTTTTCCAAGCTGTATCATAAGTACATGATCCTTCCAGTTTCTCCATATAGCCCTTGTTTCTAGTAAATCAGGAGCATTACAAACTCAGCTCCCATCCCTAGACAGCTTACAGATCTGCCACTGAACACCAGGTCCTTTTGTCCTAGCTACCACTTCTGTGTGTCAAGCATACTCTTGTACATGTTAAGATGACGTCTCAAACCCAGGAGAATTTAAAATGGGCTTAATTCCCTTCCAAATATCTGTCAGCTTTTTTTCTTAGTCACTATATCTAAAATGCATCACCATTAACAAAGCATTTAGGACACGATTTCTGACATTGGACAGCCTTTAAGTCCTCATTTTGAGGCTATGTCTAAGTCTTACCAATTCTTTTTGTACATCACCAAGAAATATCCTCCTTTAACCTTTTACATATCTAGGACTTGCTCTTTAGTGAGTCATTCCTAGGCATTGCGTTAATACTGGTAATAATAATAACAAACAAAATGCAAACCCGAAGATTTGTAAGCTGGAAAATAATTAAGTCAACTGAACATTATTCACAAGATATAGCTCTGCTCATTGAGACTGGGCTAAGGAATGGTTAATTCCTTTGCATTAGGGTAAACTGTTCTGGTGGTTGGGTGTTTTGTGGTTGGGGCTTTTTTTTCAGTTTAAATTTCTCACTCTTCCATGGCCTGAAGTTGGATGTGTTGCAAAAGGAAGATTCAGAGGGTGATCACATGCAAACCAGTTTCTCCGGGATGGTAAAATTCCTCTAGGAGCCATTCAGACAGAGCGTGACAAAACTCTGTTTTGCCCTTCTTCAAGCAAGGAGTTATTGATAAAAAAAGCTGAAGTAACTATAGATTTGCATAGAACAAGTACTTTTGACACTAGAATGGGTCAAATTCTCCAAAATAAGGGACATGCAGGAGCTTTATTTTAGTTGCAGAAAGTGGTACCCTTTATTTTATACTCATCTGAAATCCGATATGAGGGTGAGGAGGATTTTCTGTTAAATGAAAACAGCCTTTGGGGAGAAGGGCTTGTTTGGTTTACATTTTTTAGCCATGACCTTACTTGTGAGACTTTGTGGTTTCAGCAACTACATTATTGCTAATCTGTGCTGGAAATTTTAAAATCTTTAGTTTGAAAGGGTTATTCCCACATTAATTTTATTATTTTCCAAACCCCTAAAGATAAAGAGATAATGAAGATCTTAGTTCACACACTGGGGGAAATTTTCCAAAACAGTAATTTCAAGATAGAAAATGAGTGTGTATGACAGATTTGTAACAATTTTAGCATTAGGGAGCAATTATGGCATGTCTTCAATATTACCAAAATACTCAGGGAAAGCCATAGTACTAGGAATAGTAGGAAAGACATACAAAAAACCACCACAATTATTTACTGTATCATGAATTAGGATTCTATAGTAGCTAAATACTGCATCAAACAGAGCAAACAAAGCCTGCTCTTTGCCCCCTGCAGATTTTGGAAATGAATGCTTAATTTGGAAAAGGGATTACCAAGCAGAACTATTCTTATTCGTGAAAGAAAAAAGCATGTTTCTTTTTTTTAAATAAATGTGTTTACATAAGTGAGATTATATGCATCAGGTCAAAATAGGAAAAACAGAGAGGGGAAAGGGGTAAAAGCAGTTTCTTTTACATCTTCACATGCTATATGTATCAAAGAAGGAAAAAGAAAACAGGAGAACTCTCTGAAAACACTGAGACCCCTTTGAGGTCAAGAACCAGTACAATTACACCAGTCACCTTTACATCCATGTTCAACACTTTGCCTGTGGTGCCCCCCTACAATATGTAAAGTGTTACACCCTGGAAGGCAGAGCAGGTTTTCAGCTATGAGATCTGTAAGCACTGTTGCCCTCAGGGATTCTTCCAGATTCTCTGCCCTTAAGCTTCACTTCCATTTCCCAAGCTGCTCCTCTCAGAAATAGTTACCCAGCAATGTCCTCTCCTAAAGGTTCCTCAGGCTTCACCTACTGCTTATGTTAATGCAAAGCCCTGCACTTCTGTCTTCTAGCAGGGCTTGACGTCCCAGATCTCTTCTCTGATGGTCTGCTTGGGCCTGAGCATCTCACTGGAAATGGGTAACTGAAGTGTACGGCTTTAATACAAAATACAAACAAGCATCCTCTGCCCTTCCCTATTTTCACACATGAGGAGGTGCAAATATGAGCAGGAAGAAGTCTGATTTAATGAAGAAAAAAGCTAGGATAAGCTTGCAACCATGTGCTGCTTTGTTCCATGAAGGAGGTGTGTAGCTATGCCAGATGCATGCTCAGGGAACGTTTCACAGGAGTCTCCTTTTCTGTCCTATTGGGCATATTTCTAATCTCTAGGGATAACTACCTATATGTGCTGCCCTATTTGACTTATCTTATTAATGATCCATTCCCTCCCCAAAACAACTGACTAAGAGCAGAAAGGGACTGAGATGTATCAAGTGCTATTTGCTTCGCAGATACACTCCTGTCCCCCGCAGGCAGAATCCTTATTTTGAGGCAAGTTTGAACAATGCAAGGCAAAAGAAAATTTATAGCATACATGTCAGGATTAACATATACATAAATCAAGATTAAAGCTAAAGATTTTAAATGGTCACAGACCTCAGCACAGCACCGTCCTCAAAGCAAAGTTACTTCTGATCTGCTTTCCCTTAAACCCAGAACCTGTTAGTACTAAACCAAAGGGAAAGCACTGAGCTCCATTACAAAATACACCTTCCGCACTGCAGGACATGGAGGCAGAGAACACTGATGCTGCTGGGGCAGCTCATGTCCTACTCGATGCTTTGCAAAGGTGCTCTGGTGCAAAAGGGAAACACGAGTCCAGCCGAGCAGAGCTGTGCTTACCGCAGAGAGGCAGCAGGTCGTGAAATCCCGCTTGGGAAATTGCCATTTCTTGCTGTTTCATACTTGTTTTGCACTGTATGCTCTGCCTGAAAGGGTAGGCCAGAAGAATTTTTAGCCATGAAGTTACTACGGGGAAATTTTTGCTAAAAAAACTCCTACAGCTTGTGCACTGAAAACTGTAGCAGGAAACGTAACATAAAAGCAGCACAGTCAGTAAGTAATCTAGTCAATGTAAAACCAAAAGGGAAGAAATGCAGCCTTAAGTGCTATACCTGCTGAAGTTCACACATCAGCTTTCATGGGTTTATGCTCATATTTTCCTTTAAAATGCTTTTTTTTTTCCTTCCTGTACAAAAGAAGCCACACCATCATTAAAGGAAACTAAGCAGACAGTACTTTCTCTATAGTCAGGCTCAGACTAAAATCAAACTGGAAAAAAAATTGCATTGATAGTTTGGTTCTAATTTCTCCCATTTAGCTTATAATTAAAGAACAGTAAATCAACATTACATTGTTCCCTGAGCAGGTTAGAGTCTTTGCTGGGGCATTTGCCAATCTCTTCGACAAATGGCTTTAACCTACAACCTGATTTGTGTGAATTGTTCGGGTATCGGAATTAAACATGCCTAAGCGCTTTGATTTTTAATACTATCATGCTAGCCGCTACCATTGTGAGCTGCCTCTTATTGACATTTCTAATTTTGTAGCCTTTTATTTCTGTGCGTTTTTCTGCAAGGCAAACAAACCCTCTCAACAATCTGATATGTAGTATTCAACCCTTGTGATGTGCTTTGCACTTAACAGAGGACTACTCCATCACCATTAAACAGTGGACAAAAATTATACACTCTGGGTCTCATTCTGATCAGTAGAAAACTTCCCACCACGATGTTAGGTTCAGGCTCAGAGCAGGAGGGGACACCCAGCACGGGGAGGACCTGTCCCCCCTGCTCACAGCTGCTCTGAAATGATGGGCGAGAGGAGCCACTGCTCTACTTCATCCACCCATGTCATCCTCCTTCCCTGTATCGTGACCAGACTTACCCACATGTCACTAAGATGGGAGCCACTCCAGTGGCTGCTGAGCACAGGGCCAAGAGGAATGAATTGCCTGCTTGCCATCTGTATGCCAGATGAGGAAAAAAATTGTTCCAGCTCACCTGAGGGTGAGTAGATGTTTGGGAATGTAACCTGTTACAACTCAGAGGTACTGCTAGCTCACGAGCTGGTTCTCCTACGATGCCAACATGTTCTTTGATTGCCAGACTTCCTCGGGAAGCACAGAAGGGATTTTCACATATGGGAGTATTTGCAAACAGCCGTGTAAACATCCCAGCAGTACAGGCCTCCAATTAAATTTCCATCTGTCAGAACTGCAAAAGTTTCTAATGTATGAGACAAAAAAAACAAAAAAACACCACAAACAAACAAAGGTGCGAATCCATCGTAAAAGTAAGGGTTTCTTCTCTTTGTTGTCAAAAGCAAAAGCCCTTCCAGGGCTACAAGATCTACTTCAATGCTTTTAACAAACAAACCTTATTAAAATATTTTAACGTTTAGTATTTTAAAATATTTAACTTGTAATATTTTTAAATACTTAATAGAATCAGAGCAAGCAGCTCTAAATGAAAACCAAGGACTGATGTATTCCCCTCTGGTGTATGTAAGGCATGAGGTACAGGCAGTCAGAATTCCCCCCACGTTTCCTGCAGAACAGACACAGCCTCCTGCAACAGCCTGGCTATCTGGGGAAAGCTATCACCTTTTCAGCAACGTGCCTGATGAAGACAAACCCTTGCCCTGTTAGAAACTGAGCCCTTTAGGACAGTGAGAAGGCTGCTGCATCCTTAGCACAGATTCATCTTAGTCTTGACTGGTATCTGATAAACTACAGATAAACTAAGGTACATGTTAACATTCCAGTCACTTTCACTCTATTTGTCCAGGTCAAACATAGGGAAGCAAATCTTCATACAGCCAAACCTTAAAAAAATACCTTCTTTAGTCTTGCAAGTGGTATCTCAGTGCTGCAAACAAACAGCATGCCTCCCTGCAGAACTCCTGAATTTTGGTGGTACACCAAAGTACATTTAATTTTGATTTTGTTCAGTACTGGGGACCAGATGCTCAACTGTAGTTCAGAACGCTCTCTCTCCATTTTGTGACTTTCAGCGCTTTCTCTAAACTCGTCTTGCACCCCATGATCACTGCCGGCCTACTCCCCCTGTTTTTGACTTTATTCTCAGTGGAAAGAAAGAAAAACAAAAAACACTTGTAACACAATTAGCCTGCTCGATCTGCCTATATGCTCACTCCTTGTTGTCATTTTCTATATGCCTATGACTCAGTAATTTAACCCCACTCTATTTTCAGCAGATCTGGCCTCTCTTTCCTCCTTTCCCTTTATGTGCAAGGCACACCCTGACAGCCAGTTCTTATCCTCTACCTCAAAGTGTTGTTATCTGACCTCATAATTTTACGAGACAAGTTATGAAGATAAGAAGTTTGTTGACAAACTTCAATCTAATGTACATAAAGCCAAAAAGCGAGTTAATGTATAACACAAAAAGGAAATGAATGAAGAGGCAAGCTCCTAGTAAAACCCCCTAAGAATCTGCCATGTCAGAGTGTCAGCAAACTGCAGCGCAGGCCCTGGGCAAGACTGATCGATAAAGAGCTATAAAAAACTCCTGTAAAGTAAGAGCTGCGATTTGACTGTTTACTTTTATCCACCCAGGCTTAACTCTTAATCTAAAACAATCCCCCAGTTTTCCCCTACATGCTTTTCAGAGCTAGCAACCACTTCCCCGAACGACCCCATGTGAACATTCCAGCTCAGTAGCCATACAACAGGAAAAGTCACAGGGCACATTTGCACCCAGGCTACAAGCTGGCAGCTTCAGCAAAACTAAATAGAAACTGTACATTAATGGACTTCTGCTTTTGACAACAGAGAGAAGAAACCCTCACAAAGAAGTAGCTCAAAATGGTGGTTTTAGGCTCAAAAATGATGACAGGGCTATTGTGAAAGGAATAATGAAGCTCAGATGTCTGTCACAAAGTGTTACCAAAAAAAGCAAAAAGTACTATATTTGCACCCTCAGAAAAGCTTGTAGTTCCTCTTTCTTGTCTGTCTCCTCACTCCAAGTTATACCATCTGCCTACTGAAAAACAGGAGAGGAGGCTTGGAGACTTCAAGTCTTCAGGTTCGATCTACAGCCAAATCTCAGCAGCTCTTTGTCTAAGACATTTCCTCCTTCAGCCAGCCAGCCAAAAATCCTGCCCATGCTCTCACCATGGCATCACCCTTTTCTCAGGAGTTATCGAGCACAGTCCTTTGCTGCTCCAATCCACCTAAAAAGTGACCATGAAGATCAGCTCTCTCATCCTTTCTCCACTGCTTCCTTCCGCTGTTGGCCCCCATCTATACCGTGTGAAATCGAAGCTCTTTTTCTTCCCCTCTAAAGGGGAAATCTACCTGCCCACCTGTACAGACAGCTTAGCTTCCAGAGCTCTGGTCATCCTTCTTCGAGCATATACAGTCCCTTGTGTCCCAGCACGCAGACAAGTGCTGACCAAAGCGCCATCCCTACCTCCTCCCACCTCCTTCTCCCTTCCCCTCTGACTGCTCGGACCTTGCTGTAACCCCTGCTTCACACCTAGCGCACGCTGTGCTGGGAAGGGAGGCGAGGAGGGGCAGGAAGGATGTCGTGGGCACCGTGTTTACACAGCTCTGGTCACAAGAGAGGTCTCCATCCAGAAGCACACTTCCCAGACTCTACGATAATAAACACACAGTAAGATCGTGGCCGGCAGAGCCGGGCTGCCCTCCCAGCCCTGCTCCCACCCCCCGCCAGGAGCAGCTGCAGGCAGCCACGATCGGAGCCTTGGAGCAGGCCCCACATTTTGAGGCTCCTCACCCACTGGCCAGGCCCCCTCCTGCCTGATGGGATGTCAGGAGCTCAGTGTTTATGGTGAACAAGCAAAAGCATGCCGGGGGCCCACGCCTGCATCCCCGCAACGTGATTCACAGCAACCCAGTGAGCACTTTCCTGTCCAGCCGACTGCCCTCCCTCCCTGCCTTACAGGCTTTTGGCTGACACGCTGCCAGCAGGTTCAAAGAGCCAGCGATCCTGCAGCAGGGGCTGCTGGAAGGCGACCAGCAGAGCAGGCTTCAGCAGCATCACCGAAAAGGAGGAGCGGTGCTGCTGCTGCTGCTGCACGTCCCAGAGGGAGCAGGGAGGGAGGTCAGGGCTCTGGCAGGTCCTTGGGGGTCATCACTCGTCAGCTCGTGGGGGTTTAGTAATAGAAACGTCAAATATTTGTAGTAACAGAAACGGGAGGTGGCTTAAACCAGGCTGAACCATCACAGCAATGCCTGCAATCACAATCAGAGGATACCTCCAGCACACACACATTTGCTCCTCCACCCTTCTGCTTTCTCTGCATCTTCTGCCAGATGCGGAGCACTGGCTGCTGGAAAGCTAGGCAGCCTCTTCATCTGTGTGCAAGAATAAAAGCACACAGAGTCGTGAGAAGCCACTTGCACAATGAAGACATTGTGTTCCTGACTTCTTTACTATCTGTGCTGCTCGTGGAGGATCTGGGGGCGGGGGACATCAAAACCCTCAGTATGGGAAGCATTTTGGTTGACATTCAAGTACAGCTTCACTCTATTAGACACTTTACCACCAGAAGTGATTACATGAGTCAGGAATTGAATACACCCTGACCTACATTTTCAGAAGCCAATAAAGAAGATGGGTGTCACAATCCACTTTCACACGTACGTACTGATTATTTCAGGATGAATCAACACACAGACAGAAGGTTGAGAGCTAGATTTTGGGTAAAGATGCAAAGCCATCTGAGTAGGGAGTGGGAGCAGTAGGAGTTTTTCCCCAGTATGCCTGGGGAATTTGTATCTCGTATCACTGTCTGAGAATCAGCAGGAATATTGCAAGCAGACGGGTCTGACAGTTAATTTCCTGGTCCTGCTGCTATGTTTGTTATTAGCTTTCATTAGTTATGAGTCAACTGATACTTGGACAACGATTCATCCCATGCTCGTTAGCAGTAAAATATCCTTTTTCCTCGATGATATTTCTAAAGTAAACTTGAAATAAGAGCATATGGGGAATCTTACAGGAATCTTGTGTAATGCCACTTTCTTTGGGAAGTTATCTGGCAGGCTGGGGCTTTGTGCTAGGTACCATCAAAAAAGCTGCTGTTGTCTTACAAGGTTTTACATTAGCAAGGGACAGAAAAAGCCCTATTTCTCAAAGTGTGAAGACATAAATGTATCAAAAGGTTTCTGGAAGTGTTAAGTCAGAGTTCATACTGACAAGGAACTCTAATTCCTTGGTTGAGAGGATGAGTAATATTATAGTGCTGATCTATTTCCTTTGATCATTTTTGGTATCCCTTTTTAAGGTCTGAATGCGAGAGGAATGTTTCTAATGCAACTGAGTTGGCAGGGAACAGATCTCTAGCCTCTATGTGAGGAAATGTTTCTGTGACCACTCAAAAATGGCTCAGTATTGCAGTCTACTTTCAGTTTTCACTGTTGTGCGTGTGCATGCCCTAAGGACAAGCTTATGCAACTGACCAGCATATGATTGCAATCGTCTGTCACCAGCTCCTTTCCCAGTGTCGCTGCATATCCAGCAGCTCACCTCAAGACGTCCTCCACCTCTTCCACAGATCGTGTCCCACAGCCCTGCCTCCTTTCCTTCCGCACCGTGCCCAGCTTCCCACCCTGTTCATCATTTCCCTCGTCTCCACAGCCCCCTGCCTCAGCTTGTTTTCTAATCAAAACGTAATCCATCAGGAGTTTGTTTCCATCCTCTCTACGGAAAACAGTGGCGTGTAAAGCTACTAAATCGTCCTTCACAGGAACCACAGTTGCGTTGTCGTTGTTACTTTGTGGATTTATTTTGTTTGCTATCTTAAAGAAAACAAAAGGCAATGATGCCAGGACTCAGTCTTCCTTTGGCCTCACATTCCAAGCTTCTTTAAACGTTGTGGAGCATCATTAGGAACCTCAGCTCTGACTCCGACCACGCTTTTTGCAGAAAGCGGTGTCCCAGGCTGCTCAGCTCCAAGATCTTTTGCGTGGGCTGCCCCACACTTCACCCCATTTCCAATAACAGGTTTTAGGCTCTATTTCTCTGTGCTCCAGCTCCACCCAGCACGTTCCTGGGAATTTCTTTGCTCAGTCTCACCCTTGTTTGTGCATTATGCTGTTAGAGATTATGCTACCCTTCAGAAAAAAAAAAAAAAAGAAAAAGAAAAAAAAAACAGTTCGACAAAAGAGCTTTGTAGACCAAACTCCTATAAGCTTTCATGACTGCTTCAATAAAGAACTAAAGATTAGTATTAATTCTGAATCATATGTGATCTTTTCTATGCCATCTACAGTCACCTACAGTCACGACTCCTGTCAAGTTACAAGACATATTCAGAAAAGATTAAGCAAGCAGGAATGAAATTACTTTGGATGTGGCAAAATAATTCTTGGGTATAAAAAAACCACAGCAATTAGGGTAAGAACTGAGAGTTTATGTAAAGCAAACAAGAGGGATGATTCAGCTGTAAAATGCAGAATGATCAACTGCTTTCAGGAATGGCTGGATCCAGACTTCTACTCTCACCATTGAAAAAAAACACAGACGCAACATTTACAGGATCGACTTCTAGATAATCCAAAGGAAGTCTCAAGCAAAATGGGAGCCCAGTGGTAAGATGTCATTATTTTTAACATCTGCTTTATGTAAATTCAATGTACAAATTGTGCACAGCACCCTCAAAACAGAGGCTATGCCGTGATAACATCAAGTCATTCTTCCAGGAGATTACAGAATTAAAATGTCCAGCAAACCACAATATGCACTGTAAGTAGCCCAGCTAGGAAAAGCTTTTCATTAGCAGGATTACTAGAGGAAGCATACATAATAATATACAGAAGATATATGTCTTGCATGCTTTCCTGCTTGCTATACAATATCAGTAAGATAAGCCTGAGTAAGGAAATGTAAAGAAAGAAAGGAAAATATGCTGTGCTTTGATGTCAGCTGAAATAGTAGAACACGTCCTCTAGAGATAGTGTCATATATACATATCAAATTCTCACATAGCAGACAGGTGATTTTTTTCCAGAATAAAACTAAACTCTTATTTGCTGAATAGTTGCATCTTTGGATCATTAAAAGAACTAGGAAATCTCTATTATTTTTGCTGGGTCTAAAAGTCTCGACTTTAAGAAGTAAGCAATCACATGATTCGTTTCCATTTTTCAAAAGCAAATGCTTTTATTATTGTTTACAAATTAAGCTAATAATTTTGTAATAATTTTGTAAAATATCTAAAAGTTAGAAATAACAGGAAACAGATAGTGTTACCTTCCTTCTAAAAACGGAAGGAGGAGAGTCAATTTGGTTCAATTCCAAATGACTATTTTGCCAAAGTGAGACAATCAAAGTCACAGAAAGCTCTGCTTTTGCTGTGGTGCTTACAGCTGTTTCTGGACAGCTCTGCACATCTGCGTACCCCTTCCTGTGTGGCCCTGGAGGAGGGAAACCAAGGCTGTGCCCCTGCAGACACCAGACGGAGCACGGGCTCTGTTCCAGGCTTGAACCTGCCCCCCTTACAAGCTCCGCGGCTGCACCAGCCCAGCTGTCATCAAGCTGTCTCCCACAGAGCCACCCTGAGTTACTCCTATACGGCGTGGTGGGCTCTGGGAGGATGCAGGAGCTCGATATTAGAAACAGCAGATGCTAAGTGGAAGAACAGGAGTCCGAGGACAGAGGAGTAAGAGTATGTGGTACTGGTAGGTAAAGGCAATGCAGATATGTTACAGGGTGGGACAAGATGAAATGAAGGGAGGGGAAAGGAAAACAACTCACCAAAAGACATTTTTAGCAAGTAGTTTTGAAATGAAGAGCCAGGGCTTTGCATCCTAATGAAGTCATAATGTTAAGTTGCTGTTTTCACTTTGGAATGAGTTTTAAATAAGTGAAATATATTTCTTGCAGAATACGTGCATATCATCAAGCTGGCAGGTCCCAGTAGGAAAGTAGCTGCATCGGCCAACTTTAGTCTCTCAGTCCTCACCTCATCTGAGCAGGAAAGGAGCTTCCAGTTGCAGGGAGACAGGCTCTGCCCTTCCACAGCCCTCAGAAAGGGAGGTCAAACTGGATGCTTGGCACATTTTGTGCAAGCTGCAGCAGCTTCACTGCCTAAACAGAAAGCATGTCTGTCACTTGAAGCTTACTTATTGTGATCTTCCTTCTTCTAAGTCTTCCATGAAGACTGGTTGACTGTCCTACACAATCCTAGAAAATCACGGGTCTTCATTATAATTCTGGACTGTCTCATCATTAGCATCACACACCCCTCTTCGAAGCTGACTCCACCCTTCCCATTCCACCTGTGGCCAGCCTGCAGCTTGGAAAGTAAAGTACGTGTGGGCAATACCAGTCATAGCTCTATGCAGAATACACACAAGTAAGATTTAGCATATGTGTTGTCATTAGGAATGACAATTAGGACAATTAGCCAATTAGATCAGGAATGAACATTTCCAATCAGATGAAGTCCAGCCACCTAACAGCCTCAGTACAGCTTGTAATTTTCTTCAGTTGTGCAAATCTCCAAGAAAATCTTTCAATTACCCTAAATTCCAGAAATACATCCCAAAACTTATAACCTATCCATTCAGTAAAGTACATATATATACACACATTCATCAGTGATACTCATCTGGCAGCAGATAAGAACAAGACACCTTAAAATCTTGGTCGGTGAAGGGCCATGACACACGTCACAGGTTCGCAGAATCACACTGTCCTTAGTTTCTGGTTAGAAGAGGTGTGAACTAGCATCACTTCTGGCTGTTGATGGTTTTTTCAATTTCCACTCCCTTAAGAGGAGGTCCAGCGACAGGTAATTAGGTTGACCAAGAACCAGAAAGCTTTTGGAGGCCAGACTAGCATTGCATTGCAGAGTGGCATGGCATTACACAATAGAAGGTGGAAGGAAAAAACACCCAAGAGAAAGAAGATGAATGAGAACTATTAGGACAACACGTCTATCTTTAACACAGAGCAATTCACTTTGCTACAAGACGGAGCGGGAAGGGTAAGGCACAGATAATTAACTTTAGCCAGTGTTTAGCCTAGCCATTTCCTTAGATTTTGTTCTACCACCTTCATAATCCTGCCTAGGGTCTCACACAGAGTTTTGCATGGACAGGAAACTCCCCCTTTACCACAAGAAAAATTCCGCTCTCTGTCCTTGAAGGCTGTTATTCCCCTTTTCTTTTACAAAGTTGAGAAAACCCCAGAAAACATTTCAGATCCTTGTACTTTTGAGTATGAATTTTTTCCCCTTCCAGATCCAAATGTTAGTTTCGGCTTGTAGGAAACGTTGCTAAAGTCTTCATCAGCACTTCTGTTTTTTCGGAGGGGAGGTTTAATTTTCATCTTGACATGCTGCAAGCCAAAACCAATCTTCTGCCTGAAAGGATTAGGGCCCACACAGTTATTCTTTCATTCTTTCTGTTCTTTACATGAGAGAATTAACATCTGCTGGGATTACACAACTCAGATCAATGCAATACCTGCAGGCAAGGGTAAATGCTTTCAGAGTATTGCTCAAACAAAATAAGTGCAGCTCATTGTGACGTATCTCTGAAAGAGGAAGTATTTCAGGAGCTGGTAACAGTGTCTTAACTAGCTGTCCCTGCCTCTGGCTGACATCGAAATGCTGAAGAGGAACTACATTAATAATAATAATAATAATAATAAAAAAGCCACTGTTTTCATTCTCAGATATGCTGCAGGGCTTTTTCTCTCTCTTTGCTGGGTACATGGATGCACCGAGCCGTGTAGGAGTGGGAGAAGGGGAGAATGGAGAACTAGGTGGACCTAGGAGGTGCAAAGAGGTTTGTGGTGCCTGGGGGGACAGCTGGGCTGGATGAGGATGAGGCTAGGGCTGGTTTTGTTAGGGTGCAGGATTCACAGGTATTTGTAAGATGAGAGATGGAAGGGAGCAGACAGTGCGTATTGCTACAGGCAAAGAGGGAGGCCAGGGTACACAGTTTGGGACAGACCGTATGGATCCATGGGACAGTTACGTGTAGGTAGAAAAAGCCAGATGAACTGAATCTACTTGAGCCAGCTTCCTGACCAACTTACTAAATTTTCAAAGACCTTAAAACTTTAGAGACAAGTAAAAGCAGTTTGCAATTTCTAGGACAATTCTTCATAGCAATTTCACCTCCGCTTAATCTGGAATACATTTAGTCCCAGAAAAGGATTGTTCATTTGATGATTAATGCCTCTGTTCCCAGGATTTATGGTAGTTTATAATGCTATCATCCCATCTTGGGTCATGAACTAATCTAAACTATGTAAACAAACAGGGAGGCAACTGACATATAAGCGGTGTTTGCGATTACACTGCAAACATTTGTGATGGTTTGTGATGACAAAAAAAAACCACACACAAAGTTACATGGTCATGCAATTAAATTGCAACACTTGCTTAAAACTGCTGCCATTCTATAGCAAAACTTCATCACCTACAATATTCAGTCCTGAAATATATGCTGTGAAATCCACAGAAGTCCTTCCTTCATCAACTTCTGTAGACTTTGGAACTTGATTTTAGAACAAAGATTATTTAGTCCAGGTTTAAACTACCTTTCTCAGTGAATGCCAGGTAGACTGCTACCCTCCTAGTGTTTTTAGCCACTCAAACTACCACTGCCCATCAGATGAGAAGGAAAGTGATGTCATTAAAGATCGCTCTGGTCATGTTCCTGCCTTGTTCCACTCTTCAAGTGGTTTCCGAAGTTGTGCATCCCTAGGCACATTGTTCCTCTTTTTTCTCCCCACCCCCTACTCTTTCTTTTTCTCTCTCTTTTTTTTTTTTTTAATCAGCCTTATATTTGTTTTGTAAGCCTCACCCGGTGAGCTTCTTTTTAGGCATCATATCATTACTGAAAATACATCAGACTTCTTGAAGACCAACAGCAAATACATGAAATCATTCAAGGATCCTGTATCTGTTGCACACTGCACTACTTTAGTTAGTTGAATCAAACAGCTGGCTGGCATGCAGTGAGAGCCTAAATAATAAAAAAACACAGCAACGTATTTTTACTCACTGCCAGGCTTCTTGTTGAAATGAAAGCTAAAGATAAGATTCCTATCATAAAAGACTCCTGATACTATAGCACATCAAACAGACTTATGGAAATAAGTACAAGTTGGTGTTTAATATGTACAGAATGTCTGTCATATGAGCCACCTCCTAAAATTCACTCTGCCTCCTATAATTCACTCCATACTCCTCAGTGCTAATGTTTTCATGTGATGAGCCTGCCCCAGTTTGCCCCAGCACTGACCACCAGTGCTATCTCCAGTTCTCCCTTTCATAAGAGTTGCTCTCCCATTTTGAGAGCAAGGATCACAGCAGTGGAGTTCAGCTTCCTTTGAATCAGTGTGATACAGCTGAGCTCACCATCAGGTCTTTTCTATAGAACTGTTTTGTGTGGATCACGAGTTAGCTCTCTGATTGTGTCACATTTGTCTTCACTCTTTTCAAAGAAGAAAGAAAAGAGATGTACAGTTCAAATTAAAGCTGCTGATCTTGAGCCATAAATCCTTGTTTCCTGTGAATTATTCTCCTTGTGATTTGCATACGTCTACCACAAAACCCACAGAACCTCTGTCAGGTCCCCTCTGAGACAGCAGTACCTCCAGGTTTCTAAACTGTCTCCAAGATCCTCAGTTCTGTCCTATGCCCCCAAAGCCCACCTTCCCCTGTGCTTGTTTTGCCCCCGATGTCACTCTTCTTGTCTCGGTTAGCCTTTTATCCAAAGAATAGACAGTAGAGGCTGCAATTAACTTTGAGCTCCACATTTTCAAAGGGGCTGGTAGACTATATCCATGCAGCGAACTACGGTTGGTTCCTTGTTACCTCTTCATAACATGGGGTTGTAAATATCCCTCTCCTCTGTACAGCTACAATTTTCATAGAACCTTTGAGTACCTGCTGTCTTACAGCCTCCCCTGCTCTGTCCAGTTCTGCCGAGTTGCGTAACCCAAGTTACTGGAAGACCCTGACAGACGCTGCAGTTGCATAACTGATGTTTCCTTGTGAAATTGGGCTATAAATGACACTATCACCACCATGCAGAAGTTTCAGCTGTCTTGTTCTCTGTCAGCATGTCTCGACTTGGAGGAAAACCCTGAGGTCACTTCTGAGGTCGAGCATATCTGCCCAGCTCTCCCAGCCAGTGCTCCTCTCCCGGTCCTCTGAGGAGATGTGGAGAGGTGTGAAACTCTGTGAAACTACCAGCCACAACACTAGTTTGTTGTTGTCTTCAACTTTCTTACACCATACCTTATACACCTGTCCTGGTTTCAGGTAGGACAGAGTTAATTTTCCTCCTAGTAGCTGGCAGGGTGCTATGTTTTGGATTAGGATGAGAAGAGCGCTGATAACATGCTGATGTTTTAATTGTTGTAGAGCAGTGCTTACACCAAGCCAAGGACTTTTCAGCTTCTCGCTCTGTCCTGCTAGCGAGCAGGCTAGGGATGCAGCAGGAGCTGGGAGGGGACAGACCCAGGACAGCTGACCCAAACTGGCCAAAGGGGTATTCCATACCATCTGACGTCATACTGAACAATATATAGGGGTGGCTAGCCGGGGTGGAGGGGGGGGCCGGCTGCTCGGGGATAGGCTGGGCATCGGTCAACGGGTGGTGAGCAATTGCATTGTGCATCACTTATTTCGTACACATTATTACTATTAATACTATTATTATTATTATTATTATTATTCTTTTCCCTGTCTTAATAAACTGTCTTTATCTCAACTCACAGACTTCACTTTCCCATTTCTCTCCCCCATCCCGGAGAGGGAGGGGGGAGGGTGAGCGAACGGCTGTGTGGTGTTTGGCTGCCAGCCGGGCTAAACCACAACAACACCACAGTTTTATATGTATAATGGATATATATATACACACCATCATGGACAACCTCACACGTTGCTGGGCAGTCACTGGAACAGCCACACATCCATTCTTAATAATCTCACCTTGGAATTCCTGCCAAGCAGAATGAAAATGCAATTCTTCCCCAGAAGCTGCTGGCAAAAGTAGACTAAACACCAGTTACTTACCTTTGCATGACTTGTTTTGGTTCTTATATTAATCTTTTTTCTCCGCAGCTGTCAGCATTTTTTCTATTAGAAGGCTGAAGCACTGTAAGTCATGACACTGATGTAACGACAATTCTCAGAGAAACATTACACAACACTGGATTTTATACTTTCGTGTGCATTGTAACAAGCAAAACTGGTTTCCAAATCCCTCTCCTTATCACAGCCAGCTGGAAACTTAGTAGGTGCTACATCTACATTAAATAATCAAAGTTTGTAATAATAGCACTAGGAAATAATATACCATTATTGCTTGTTTTGTTTAGATGTTAGTGCGTTGTTGATAACATACACCCATCAGTTTTTCAGGTATCTGAAAGGACCAGTGACAGCTAAGTCAAATTCAGACGTTTACATTATGTTTTGGTTAAATTCTGCTAACAAAGACATGAATACAGCTTTCACAAAATACATGTTATAGATCTGTCTGCTCTTTGTTCACGACTTCATTGCAACCATCAGGAAAATGTAGGTACCAAGAAAGCTGGTTGGCATAACAGGGTAAAGCATGCAATTGATCTTTTCTGCTAAAATAGAATCATAGAATATCCCGAGTTGGAAGGGACCCAAAAGGATCATCAAGTCCAACTCCTGGCACTGCACAGGTCTGCCCAAAAGTTTAGACCATGTGACTAAGCGCACAGTCCAATCTCTTCTTAAATTCAGACAGGCTTGGTGCAGTGACTACTTCACTGGGGAGCCTGTTCCAGTGTGCGACCACCCTCTCGGTGAAGAACCTCTTCCTGATGTCCAGCCTAAACTTCCCCTGCCTCAGCTTCACACCGTTCCCACAGGTCCTGTCACTGGTGATAACGGAGAATAGGTCACCTGCCTCTCCACTCCCTCTCGCGAGGAAGTTGTAGACTGTGATGAGGTCCCCCCTCAGCCTCCTCTTCTCCAGGCTGAACAGGCCCAGTGACCTCAGCCGCTCCTCATACGTCTTACCCTCTAGGCCCTTCACCATCTTCGTCGCCCTCCTCTGGACACTCTCCAACAGTTTAATGTCCTTTCTGTACTGTGGTGCCCAGAACTGCACACAGTACTCGAGGTGAGGCCGCACCAGTGCAGAGTAGAGTGGGACAATCCCTTCTCTCGACCGACTAGCAATGCTGTGCTTGATGCACCCCAGGATACGGTTGGCCCTCCTGGCTGCTAGGGCACACTGCTGGCTCATATTCAACTTGCTGTCAACCACAACCCCCAGATCCCTCTCTGCAGGGCTGCTCTCCAGCGTCTCATCGCCCAGTCTGTACATATAGCCAGGGTTGCCCCGTCCCAGGTGCAGGACCTGGCACTCGCTTTTGTTAAACTTCATGTGGTTGATGATCGCCCAGCTCTCCAATCTGTCCAGATCTCTCTGCAAGGCCTTTCCACCCTCATCCAAGTCCACAACTCCTCCAAGTTTAGTGTCATCGGCAAATTTGCTCAGAACACCTTCTGGTCCTACATCCAAACCATTTATAAAAACATTGAAGAGGACTGGCCCTAAAATGGAGCCTTGAGGGACCCCACTAGTGACCATCCGCCAGCCAGATGTGGCCCCATTTACCACAACCCTTTGAGCCCTGTCCGTCAGCCAATTGCTCACCCATCGTATGATGTTTTTGTTTAGCTGTATGCTGGACATTTTGTCCAGTAGGATCCTATGGAAAACCGTGTCAAAAGCTTTGCTGAAGTCCAAAAAGATCACATCAGCTGGTTTCCCTTGATCGACTAGATGGGTGATCTTATCATAAAAGGAAATCAAATTTGTTAGGCAGGACCTACCCTTCATGAACCCATGTTGGCTGGGACCAGTGACTGCATTGTCCCCCAGGTGCACTTCAATAACTTCAAGGATCATTCTCTCCATAATTTTACGAGGCACTGACGTGAGACTGACAGGCCTGTAATTGCTAGGGTCTTCTTTCTTACCCTTCTTGAAAATTGGCACAACATTTGCCAGCTTCCAGTCCAATGGGACCTCACCAGATTCCCAAGATCGCTGAAAATAATTGAGAGAGGTCCCGCGATGACGTCTGCCAGCTCTTTAAGCACCCTGGGATGAATCCCATCCGGACCCATGGACTTGTATGGATCCAGGTGGAGCAGCAAATCCCGCACATGTTCAGGGTTGGTTGGGAGTTTGTCATTCCCACCGTCATGGTCCTCCAGCTCAGGGTACCCTGGGTCCCAAAGCCCATCATCAGCGTTGAAGACAGAGGCGAAGAAGGCATTAAACGTCTCTGCTTTGCCTATGTCATTGTCTGTGAGGAGACCCTCCCCATCTAGTAGCGGACCTATGTTTTCTTTGGTTCTCCTTTTTCTGTTCACATATCTAAAAAAACCTTTTTTATTGTCTCCCACAGACATGGCCAGCTTCAACTCTAGTTGGGCTTTGGCCACACGAATTTTCTCCCTACAAACACGAACAGCATCCCTATATTCCTTCATCGTCGCCTGACCCTCCTTCCAGCAGCCGTACACTTTCTTTTTTCGCCTTAGCTCCAGTAGAAGATCCCTGGTCAGCCAGGCCGGCCTTCTGCCCCACTTGCCTGACTTCCGATATTTTGGAATCGCCTGATCTTGAGCTTTTAGGAGGCAGTGCTTAAAGATGGACCAGCACTGATGGACACCAATGTCTTCAAAAGCAGTTTCCCAGGGGACCTTGCTGACTAATTCCCTGAGCAGCCTGAAGTCTGCTTTCCCCACATCCAGGGCTGAAGTTTTGGTGGCAGTTTTCCTTCTGTCACCATAAATTCTAAACTCAACCACTTCATGGTCACTATGACCGAGACGGCCGCCAATTGTCACGTCTCCCACAAGACCCTCTCTGTTCTCCAGCAACAGATATAGGAGGGCACCTTTCCTAGTTGGCTCACTTAGCACCTGCACCAAGAAGTTATCATCTAGGTGCTTTATGAACCTCCTGGACTTGCTCGTGTCAGCCGTGTGGTGATCCCAGTTGACGTCCGGCAAGTTAAAATCCCCCATTAGGATGAGGGGAGTCGATCTCGAGGCATCTCTTAGTTCTGCAAAGAATAATTCATCAGCGTTGTCGTCCTGGCCAAGTGGTCTGTAATAGACTCCCACAACGACATCCCCTTTATTTGTTCGTCCCTTAATCCTTACCCAGAGGCTCTCAACTTTGCCATCGCCAACTTGAAGTTCCACACAGTCCAGCCCATTCTTCACATACATCGCCACCCCACCACCTCGCCTACCCTGCCTGTCCCTCCTGAAGAGCCTGTAACCATCTATTGCTACACACCAGCCACAGGACTCATCCCACCAGGTTTCACTTATGCCGATGATGTTGTAGCTGTGGGACTGGGCCAAGACTTCCAGCTCATCCATTTTATTCCTCATACTGCGTGCGTTTGTGTAGAAGCACTTCAAATGTGCCTCCGTACACGCAGCACCTTGTGTATCCGACCAAAGGGCCCCACTAGGACACAGTCCCTCTGATTCTAGCACACCATCCCTTAGCTCATCACCGGCGTGCCTGGTTCTATCCCCTTCCCCCTTTGACTCTAGTTTAAAGCCCTATCTATCAGCCCAGCCAACTCCTGAGCAAAAATCCTCACCCCTCTCTGAGAGAGGCGCATCCCATCTGGTGCCAACAGGCCCTGGGTCGCGTAGACCTTCCCGTGATCGAAAAACCCAAAATTCTGCCAGTTGCACCAGTCCCAAAGCCACGTGTTAATGTGACGAGTCTGCTTGTCAGCTTCGATCCCTCCTATCGGAGGGACAGAGGCAAACACAACCTGTGCCCCTGATCCTTTAAGTAGTCGCCCCAAAGCCCTAAAGTCCCTTTTGATCGCTCTCGGACTTCTTGTTGCTACCTCATCACTACCAGCCTGAAAGACCAGTAGCGGGTAGTAGTCGGTGGGCCGTACCAGGCGCTTGACTTTCCTAGCGAAGTCTCTTACCCGAGCCCCAGGGAGGCAACAGACTTCCCTGTGGGTAGGGTCCGGTCAGCATATTGGGCCCTCTGTCCCTTTCAAAAGGGAGTCCCCCATGACAATAACCCTTCTTTCTTTTTTGAGAGCTGATGTAGCAATGTGGGGGGTAGGGGACCTTGCGTTAGGCATCCTCACCAACCGGGACGGGCTTTCGCCTGCTTCGTTGTTCTGGTTGTCATGTTCTAGAGCTTCGTACCTGTTATATAAAGGTAGATGGGAAGGTGAAGTGGGCAGGGACAGGGCTTGCCTACCCCCCCGAACAGGAACCTGCCTCCATTCCCCCCCTTGGCTTAGGTCCCCTCCTGCTGCCTGGCGAGATGAGGGAACTTTTGTCTTCTGCGTAGCAGAATAGTTGGAAGGGTAAGAGTAGATATTTACTTTCCACTGCTATCGACATATTTCTGAGTTTAAAACCTTCTACAGTTCTAAGGTTCTCTCTTATTTTTACTTGCTTACTGAGTTGGAAAGATATATGTGGTCACAGAGGAAGAAGAACATGTGAAGTATAAAACCCATCAATTTACTTTGGTTTGCTGCAACTGTAATGATTAGCATATAATTAATTCTCAGCAAATACTTAGGTCTCAGAACCAAGTTTGGCAGCAAGAAGCGGGTGCAATTGATAACTCATTCCTGAAGGTAGAAGGTCCTTTACTATGCCTGCAGCCTCCTGGGAGGTACCTTCTTACTCTGTTGAGCTCCTGGCACCTAGAGTCTGACCAGGGTTTCAGAACGATATCAAAAATAACGGTATTTGTAGTGCTGACTGCAAATTATTAGCATGTCAGGTTCTAGGAACATAAGCACTCATTTATCCCATTACTCCGTGATTCTGTGAGACCAGCAGTGCCGCAATAACCTGACTAAACAGGCAGAAGAAAGGAAGTAGAGAATCGTCAGGTTATGCTGATCCAGCTGAGCACACATGCCTTTCTACGTACACAGCGCTCTGCTCTTTTCTTACAACAAAGAGAACAGATGCACACATAAGCTTTCAGGAGAAAATCAGGACTCCTTGCCTAGCTGTAACATGTGCAGATGAAAATGAAATCCCTGCTTCAGTTTCTCAGGGCACCAGTCTGAGTCACAAGAAGCGCAAGAGAAAATGGTAGAAATTGTATATAGCATATGGGCTAAATTACACAATTTATTTCTGGAAGAGAAGAAAGCAGAGCAGTAGGCCTTGGGACTTAGATTTGGCAGTGGCAGGAGGGCGATTTTTGGTAACATTGAAAGGATTGGGACTTGCTAGAAAGTAAATACAATAACCGAGCGTGAGTGTGGCACTTCCAGAAGAGGGTTGCTACATACCCTAGCTGCCTGCCAATGCTTTCGCTCCAGCTGCCTGGCATGGGCAGCCGGCACGCCGCAGGGCAGGAAGGCCGCCAAGTGGAAAAGCGATTCCCCAGGCCAGCCACAGGGAGCACCAGGTGCTGCTGAAACCAGGGCAAGTCCTGGCTGTGGAAGCAGAGGAGGGACACCGGCTGGAGTCAGCCAGCCCCACAAACCTGGGCATTAAACGCTCTTTGGCTTTCCTCAACACCCAGCACGGCCTCTAAGCCATCACCCTCACACAAGCCTTCCTGAGTACAGGCTCCACGGGCTTCAGGTTGGGCCTGACCACAGTGAAATGGTGGCTGGCTCCCTCAAACACCACATCCTGTGGGTCTGCACCCACATTGCCCCATTGACTCCCAAGACATGGCCACACCAGAGCCCTCAGTCCCTGATACGTCATCTACTTGGCTTCCTGACCAGAGGACCTAGCTCTGACACCCAGGAGAGAGACCGCGAACTGGAGCGTTTGAGCTACCCCGACCCACAGACATACTTACATGAGTTACAGGCACTCAGTGAGCACAGAGACAAACCATGAACCCCCAGGAATGGGACTGAGGAGGGGAAAGCTTGCTCTTCTGCCACTTTGAGCTTGGCTTCTCCACAGCCCAGGGATGAGCTGGGCTCAACGGAGGAGGTAGGAAGGTAACAGGAGGCTCTCCGCAGGGAGAAGCGCCTGAAACGCAGGCTGGCCTGCACGGAGCTGAGCACGAGAGGGAAGAAGCAAGCATTTGGCTCTCAGGGCAGTGTTTTAGGACAGGTTGTAAGATATAAGCCCCTGTGTGCAGCAGGATTTGTACATGCATTGTATTAGTCGTTTTCTCAACTGCTGTGTTTTCCAGGCACAAGGGAGTGATCATCTGACTGCCTGAGTGAAAAAACACTGCAAACCTGGCAAACCAGCTGGCAGTGTTCAGCCAGTTTTGTGAGGGGAGCCATCAGCAGCTGGAAATCATTTGGAAAAAGAGAACAGTGGTACAGAAGGCACTTAAGATGATATAAGGGGGGAAGTCAGCTGGTCAGCATTTGCTGTCTCCATAAGCTCAGCTGATAAGGCCACCTCTGAGCTCGCAGGTTGTATAAGCTTAAACATCAGCAGAGCATGCTCGGTGCTTAATCGTTCCAGCCCTCAGCACCCACGTCATTCCCATATTTGTTTTTTCTGGCTAGCTCGACAAACTGTTGAGTCAGATATTTTGAATGGCTCCAGAAGTTTTGTAAATAAATCACTTAAAGGGACTTTACAATTAGCAAAGTATGTTGTTATTTAGGGTTGTAATCTACAGCTTCTGTGAAAGTCTGAAAAGGTGTATAAACAGCCTTACATCAATAGTTTCTAGTAGTACTTTTTCAGAATATTTTGATGGAGAGGGTACATCTTGCTCAGCTTAAAACAGATTTTCAATAGCTCATCCTAGACTTTGAGCTACTTAGCTCTCCAAATTGCTCACTATTCAGTACTGAGGGCAAATTAAAGTACCTGCTATCTAAACTCTTGTTGGAAGTACTGGTAATGTATCCTTCCACATCCCTTCAAATTGCATATCTATAATATTACAGTTTCTCTCCATACATTCAAATCAAACTAGCCGTGTTTCTGCCTGCCTGGCCTACCAGCCATCCAGCTTGGCTGGTTAGCTTTTTGGGTTTCCATTAGGAAAACCTGTCATCTTAAAACTCCAGTCCATGTGCCTTTTTTTTTTTTTTTAAACTTAGTCTTATAGCTGACAGAAAGGTATGCTTGCATTTATGCTGACCAAAGGCAGAGCTACCTGTTGCATGTTGATGTATTTCTCCTTTCTCTCCTTCTGCTGCCTTGTCCACACCTATAGCCTCGATCATGGCAAGCCGTGCAGTTTGGGGGATGAGGTGATTAGTAAGCTTTTCAAGCCTTCTTTTAAAAAATTAGGAAGTCTGAAAAGAAAGATTCAAATTTTTTTCTCAGTATTATTTTCCACAGCTAAAGGCCTCTCTATATTCATTCTGTTTCTCTTAAGAGTCTGGAATGCTTGTGTTAGTTGCTTTGGAGGTGTGGGGTGTTTGTGTGTCCTGAGCAACTTCCAATTTCCAAAAATTAGAAACATATTTGAGTTTTTGGAAAACAACTGTCTGGTTGTTGTTTTTTTATAAGGAAAACATAGAACAAACAAAACTCCAGATTTTGTGACAAAGGCCTTTCAGATTGGGTTATACTGAGCGATGCAGGACCAGCCTAAACATTGGAGCAAACCAGCACATCCACCAAGCCCACCACACAATCCCAGGGTCTTACATGTGGTATGTATGCCAATGTGATAGTAAACTCACACTAATTAGTCTGTCATCCAAGGTAATCTGGGAATAAATCCACAGGGTTTTTGTAGTTTGTAACAGTTTTTCTTTTTAAACTCAGATGACTGATTTTTCAGAAGCAGCCTCATAGGTGCTTCAAAAAGGAGTGAACGGACGTGTGCAGGTAATAGTGGAAGCTTAATTGTGGATTAAAGCAAGAATAAGTAAAATTGCTGAGTTCACTAAAGTAAAGCCACATCAAAGTTATGCACTGCTTCCAGTAACTTGGAGGGGCAATGAATGACAATTTAATGTTCTGTCATTAAAAACTGTTCCAAAACTGCTTTAGAGATGGAATAGTCTGATAGTCTTAAACCTAACACACTAGATTAACTGATTCACTAAACCCAGTAATGACTAATTTTTCAAATCATAAAAAATTATGACTGTAGACTATACACTGTAGTGCTTTTCCCTGGAAGGTACTTGCATTTGATCAACATGAATAAGGACAAAGCAATTTCCAGAAGCGAATATTGACTCAGCATGGTTCTAAACTTCTCAAACTCTGAGGGACCCAGAGAACACATTTTCCTCCACCCACTAAGCAAAAAAACCAGTCCATTTGCAGCGTTGTAAATTGTTACTCTAAAGTTGCAACACCTTTAATCATTTGAAAGCCTCAGCCTAAATTTCCATAGAAGTATAGTGTTAAATAACTAGTGAGAATTTCAGAACTCCTGCAATTTATAAGATCAGACAAACAGTTCAATATTTAACCATGTGCCACTTTTCAGAACTAAGATACAGCTACAGAGAGATGCACATAAAATCTTATTTCTTTGACCTTCATTAAATTAGGATTTTGAGAGAGATAAAGAAGACAATAGCAGCATCAAAAGTCTCATTTTATAGCTTCAAAGATGTGTGCAAACATGCACTATTTGCTCACAAAGCACAACAGATTGGCTTCCAGCAGATTAGGTAGAAAGTCTGTGGCACATCACATCACATTGTAATGAGGAAGGAAGCTAGGAGAATTTTGGAACAGAAGAGAGAAAGTTGGTTTTGGTTTTCTGACATAAATCCTTACAATAGAGTGTCATGCTGTTCCATTTGCCTGGTAAAAACTTGTGGTAAGACTATGAGGAAATGCAAATATGGGAAGTAACATCTGTAAAATCCTGTTTTAAAATCTCAGCACCATCTATACACAAAATTTGCTATGCTCTCACGCTCACTGAGAAAGTATATGCTGAACTTTCAATGAAAACAGGAAAAAAAAAACAACTTTTATTTGCTTTGCCTTCAGTATGTGTTTTTGCCTATATTTTGCTTTTCATTGAATTGCAAAAGCCTGAGGTTACATGTTTGTCTGAGTCTTCTGCTCACAATTTTTTCTCATACATACATCTAAAGTTATATTATACCGTTAGAGAAAGTGCTTCAAAGTACATACAATATGAAAACAATTTCCATCCCTCATGATATAAAGGCTGTGTTACCTACAAAGCATTGGAGAAATAGGGACAAGGTACGTTAGGATCATGTAATGATGACAAAGTACAGAGATTTCTAACATGGAATGTGAATAAGCCATTCTGAACATGTACTTGGAAAATTTTATATGACAATTAGTCTTATTTTTATTTTTTTTTAGTATTCCAAGCTCATGCAATAACAAGCCTTTAAATCAACATTCCCGGCCTGATTGGCAAGAGGTTCAGTATAGATATAATCTGAAAATTCCGTATTTGAGGAAATGCAATCTTGGTATCTGTCTGAAGTCATGTAAACTGGTAGGATGTGAGGAACAGAGGAGTTGGCGGAATCATCATGACGTACATTCTCCCTTTGCATTGCCACCTTGAGCCTCCTTGCTGGTTACGCTATACTCTCAATGTTGAATGGGACTATCCCACTTGACTTGATAAGTGCAATTATAGTTTTGTCTGCGGGTGACTGGGACTCTTTCTCCTGTATTAAAGTGCTTGTTACATATAATCTGTTAAGCTTCACACACACACACACAAAAAAAGCAGAGTAAACCCCATGGGTTCAATTACAACTTTGTTTGTTTGATTTGCTCATAGGCTTCTTATAGAGACATACCAAAGTTAGCCTTAACTTTGCTTACTTAGAGAGTCAATAGTACGTAAAACAGACTATTAGAGTGCAGTTACAATACATAGTTATATTATCTGGCATAACCCATTGAAACCACTGAGTATCCCCACCAGATGTTCAGTATTTGCTTTGTTGAATTTGATGGGATTTGTAGAACTGAGTGGGTAACTTTGGGATACCTCAAAATGGCTAAACAGCTCAAGGAAATCAGAGACTGTATTTTGCCTCCTGCATTTGGCAAAAGAAAAGAATACTTACTTTTCTTTGTAGCACACCCCAAAATACTTAAGATTATAATAATCAGAAAAATTGGGAATTTGTTCTTTCAGCTGAATAAATGCATGGCAAAAATTCCAGTTCTGTAGACTCTGCTTTTGCTACAGTACAGGATGCAATTTTGTGTCATGCTCTTACCACTGAAAAGAAGCATTGCACTTCTGTGATACCCAGAGAGCAAAGGCATAAGTCATATGTAATGACTGCAGCACTTCATGCTATTTATGAAGATGTTCATCAAAATTATTTCATGTTATCAAAAAGATGCAGAGTGTCCAAAAGTACTGCTCCCGTTATAAGTTCACATTATGGGAAATATTAAGGGCTCTGTCTTCTCCTGGACAAACAGCCTTCTGTAAGGTCACAAAACCCCCTAGACTGAACAGAATGACTATTACATTTCTGGGTGATGATGTGTAAGCATTCATTACACACTCTCTATGTTACTTGCTCTTTTCCTTTTCCAACCACTTTCCTGAGTAGTCTATTAGTAATACAGAGGATAGAAGGTTATCAGCATTAAAATGTTATGTGGTGTACACATGAAATCCATGTGGATTTCTGCTGAACGAGATACAGAAGACCTGCTTATCTCTTCATGTGTTTTTATTGTGTTTTTTCTTTTTCACTGTGATTTCTCTGAGACTTTGTGGTTAATGTTTCATACAGAACTCTTCTTCTAACATGTATCCACGTTCTCACAGTTTCGATTGCATTCCCCTGAAATCTGTATGAAATATTCCTCTATTCTGTAGAAGCTTTATTTATATTTCTTGTCAGGCTTTTGCATGCTAGTACCAATTAAATGACGTGGTTGTGAAGGACCAATACAGAAACTGCTCCTGTTCATTTAAGGGCTGCTTAATGTTCTGCTCTCACACTGCAACTTCAGTGAAAATAATTCAAACTTCTTAAAGACGTGATAACAAAATTTCACCCTGACTTTTAAAACTGCATTATCCAGTTTCTACCAAATCAAAAACTATTTAAAAATAACATGATTCTGGAGGGGAAAAAAAAAAAAGTGACTCACTTTTGAAACAATATGACAACATTTTAATAAGAAACCCTGGCGTCTGAAACTGAAATAAACTACACCTCTGCAAAAGAGATCATACATGTTCATAATATGAACAGAGGAATGAATAACATGAAATGAAACATAATTTTAAAAGAATGAGCATATTTATTTCCTGTTCAAAACAGACAGCACATCAGGATTTATAATATAAATATAAAAATTATCGCACAGTCAGCAAACTAGCTTTGTTTGGCAGCATTTTTTTTACAATATCAGTGTACAATAATATGCTCTGGCAGGTTAAACTCCACAAAATCCATGCTGTGTACCTTCTCTGTTTACATCTTACAGCAGTAAGATAATTTTTTCTGGTGTATGTATAAAACATCATACATAATACAATACATGCTTTATGAAAGCTGAAAAGAAGGAAAGAAGAGAGAACATATATCTCTTAATGCTTCCCTTACACCTATGACTCAAACAAATTTAAGTAATATATTTACTATGGCTTTACAGTCATATAACATAGGAAGTTCCAAGTATGCATACAAATACATATATATTAAAAGGATTTGTTATAAATAGCTATGGACTTTATAAGTAGCTTCAAATATACAATCTTCTCTACGTCTTTGAAAAATTAATGTCCCAGTTTAGTTTATCTTAAAAAAAAAAGAAAAAGAGTTCATCCACAAGCAAATATTCTTAACTAGAATGTGACTCTGTGAATGTCCCAAAGAGTCTGTCCCAGTGGGTGAAGTAAGGAGCATAGTTTGACTTGAATTTCAGATGATGGAGATCGTGATGCGGTGCTCCTCCATACCAGCCAAATGGCACAAGTCGGTGAGTTGACCACGGAAGGTCATATCCTGAATGGTCCTCCACTGACAGCCAGATGTTTACAAGGAAGAAAATCATTTCTGTCAAAGGATGACATCCAAGGAGCAACGGATTGATGGCAGCAAAGAATCCCAGTGACAGCAGTTCCCATACACTGGAATACTGTGTAGTAAGAGCAAATGTTGATATGTGCTTGTGATGCACCTTGTGGAAGGTCTTGTAGAGCCACGGCACTCTGTGATGAAGCAAATGCCACAGGAAATACTCAAAATCAAACAGCAGTAGGCAAATTACTACTTGCAGCAGGACCTCAGGCAGCTCTGGAGCTATCAACGGTAGATTCACTGGTTTCCAGTACCAGTGGAGAAATGTCACTGGAAAAATCCAAACCACATGGTGATACGCACTCTGAATAATGCAAGGCACCATCATTCCAAGAGTTGGATAGTTCTGTGGCTGGATTTTGTATTTTCTCAAGTTTGGCAGTCTAGTGCTGAGAAAGTCCAGTGCAATATAGGGAAGACAGAAAGCCATGTATGCTGTAAAAGAAAACAGCACTGGAAAAAACGGTGAATTGATCAGTGGCTGTTTTGCTGTGACAAAGTCCCAAAGAAACTGAAGGCACAGCCTGTCCTGTTGTCTGTCCATTGCGTAGCAGTGCAGCACTCCGTCCGGCACGCTGCAGTTCATGCTGATTGCTGTCTAAGACTCTCTAAGTCCTGCAAGCCTTTATCTAGGCTGCTCAGAGGAAAACTCCGCCCAGTCAGAAATTCTCCTTACTTAGCTTGGTAATACGTAGCGTTAAAGAGGAAGTTCCCTTTCCTGTTGTACAAAAGCGGTGTAATGCATTACAATCTCAGAACAGAATTAGCCAGCCAGGGTAATCACTGAAACTTCACAAAAGGCTTGCATGGTAGGAAAAAATTAGAAATGCAGAACTCTTTATCAGTGGATTTCAGAGAAAGAGGGCAGGAATACTTTCCGCTCCACTTACTAAATACACTTAAAAAACTTCTGTCTTTTACTCATTTGAGTTGTACCATCCTTTGTTATCCTTTTGCCCTTAAATGTGAGGAAACATAACCTACCATTGATTTTTTCTGCTACCAAAGATGCATTATGTACCTAAGCTCCAGGTCTGCCCCATGGATGTTTTGTGGCTAATGGATGTGTGCAGACACATATTTTCCTAACAAGCCCCTTGGTATAAAATAGGCTAAGTCAAAATCTTAGTAAGACATACATTATGCTTCCAGCCTGAATGTAGTAGCTGTGATTTATCTCAATCTACTTTTGAGGCCCTGTTCTCCACTAACCACTTGACATGACAAAATCCACTTGACTAGATGCAAAACTGAGCCAACAGACTATCCCTCATTTTCTGGGAGGAATACTAGTTACAGTGTCATTTTCCTTCCAAACAGACACCTAGTGACAATTATTATTGCATTATTATACTATTCGCTCCACAACTTAAGAGCTCTTTGAGTAATATGATAGGGATATCATCCTTCACCCAAGTATGATGCAATTCAAAGATCCACTGGTTAGAACAGTGTCCTTTAAATGATCTTCCTTTGACCGTAGGCAATCACTGAACAGAAAAAAGCTAGCAGGCTTGAGTCCCAGCATTTTAAATTTGCTAAAGTATTTCAGGGGTAAAAGATGGAGGTCTTGATTTAATTCTAAGGCATTGCTTCTCTTTGTGCTTTTTGAAAATGACGAACAAAGCTTTGAATATTTAGGGAAACAGAGTTTGCCATCAGCTTCCTATGAACTCACCTCTTTTGTAGGTACAGCATTTATTCTAATATTGGAAGTGAGCTCAACTTCCTGGATGACTTTATTAGCTTGTTCAGATGATTTTCGTTCTTCGCTATTCAGAAAAGAAACCCGATGGAGATACAGGAGACGGAATTTCCTTGCTTTTAGTAATGATGTGATAGCAGTGACCTTCTCTGATCTATGTGTAGACTTTTCTTAATCCTTAAGTTTGTTTTCAGTCTCTGATATTTCACCTTCGAGAAAGTCCTTCAAGTAAGTACAGATTTTGCTCCCTCCTTAGACTTCAAGTTTACTGAAACAGTAACATTATTATAATGTGTGCTATTATTCAGGCAATCATAAGTTATTTGCTGGAGACAGCTCTGGTATGGCCTTCAAAGACTCTATCTGCAGTATTTTAGAAATAGATTCAGATGTTCTGCCGGTGTGAGACTATGCTGTTGAACTCAATGAATTCAGATTGTTGAATGTAGTGAAACTAAAACTTTGTGAGATACACTAATCTAATGGATGAAGACCTATATTCAAGAAATCCATTTCAGTCCTCTGACTATATTTTAACCTGACCTTCATTTCACAATAAGAATGTGAAAAATGCATTTGTAACTCATTCACTCTCTGGGACTGAAAATTTTCTTCTAAAAGATGATTTCTGGTGATTTATGTAGTTACAATCAGATGTTAAGCCTCCCAGATGTGATACGATTTCTATTTTATTGGGATTATGCAAGGACTGATTTTTTCCTACAACGTATTTCAAATCTGCCAAAAGGGAGATTGACAGAAATTGTTCATCTGCCCTAAAGACATTGTTCCAACTAATCCCTAATAACTACGTTGAATTCTCAAGAAGTTGTAGAAACAATAATGCCTATCAGCTAAAACGTAAAGAATCAGCATTTTGCCTGCAGATTATGTCATAGAAAAATATTCTTAAGTCCCTTAAGGAAAAATTACAGAATTTTGCAGCCTTACTGCTTATCCTGCAACATGAAGTCCAAGCAAATCGAGGACTGCAAGCAGAACTTACCTCGGTGACTGCCTGCAGCTCCAAGGTGGACAAAGCCATCAGCGCTGCACCCCATCTGCTGGTGCTCAGGGGGATGAACTCCACTGACAAGTTTTGCCCTGCTGGGTATTGATTCAGGCTCTGGAAAGTGGATCGTCATGCATCAGAGCTGGCAAATCCTTATTCTCCAGAAACCGGTTTCAAGCTCCTTGCCTTTGCCACCAAAAAGCATTTATTTCAAGTTTTCACTCCTCGAACTTAGCTTTCCTTGTCAGCGCAAGGTGAAGAAAAGACAAAGTGCATGCAAATCCTTTCTGTATTTAATTCAGCAATACAGCCCCAGCTTTTTTCACTCAGCTAACAATGCTGCCAAACTCTCCCATGTGTTACAGGACTCTAAATGGGTCTCTTAAAAAATCAAGACTGCTGCTCTGGAGTTTAGGTTGAAGGGCACATAGTTTGGAATGAGGCCCCGCAAAGGGTCTCAAATAGATTCCACATGAGCACAAGACGCAAGCACCTACCCCAGGCTGCACAAGGTAAACAGCAAAACACTAACAAGTGGTTAGGAGAATAAAGGAAAGTTAAGATAAGGGAAAACCAGGATCAATAGGCTGAAAGTAATCTCACAACAGCAGGGGCAAAATTTCTTTCTCCCTCCTGCTCTTCTCCCCCCCTCTACGGGAGAGTGCCAGAGATAAGGCATCTCCTGGTGCGTGCTGAGCCCTCTCTACCAGAGGACGGGTGCCGGGAACAGAGACCATAATTTATTGAGAACAGTGACAGGGAAGCGGGCTGGGGAGCAGAGCACAGGCAGTCCCTCCTCCCGCTGGCGAACAAGCGGCGCCACGACACGCCAAGCCCGGGGCTCCCCCCCCCGGCGCGCCGCGGGGCCGGCCAGGCCGTGGCCGCCATTACCACAGCGCCCCCCGGTGCCCGCGGCATTCCCAGGCCCGGGCCCCGCAAATGGTCCCCGCGCCCTCAGGGACAGCAGCCCACGGAGGGGGACGGGAACTTCTCAGGGCTGGGGGCGTGGGTCTGTGACACGGGAGGAAAAGAAGGAGCTCTGCAGATTTGTGTCATTTTCAACCTATAGTCCCCTCACGTCTTGGTGCGCCGAGACCCGGGTCCTGGACCCGAATCCCAAGGGACGTGAGCCTCTGCTCTCACATCCCGGGTAAGCAGCAGGAACCCAGGGCCACAACGTCAGCTGGATCCTCCGAGACACATCCTGCACACACCTTCCTCTTCTGTTTTCTGTATTGACGAAAAACTTCAGCCTAAACACAAAGTACTTAACAGAACTAACATGTTTTCCTAATCAAAATATTTTCATACCAACATTCCACCGTCCCAACCAAGCTTTACCAAAAACTCTCCAGCCAGTATGGAAGGAAAGCTTAATTAAGGATTTTTTAATGAATTCCTAACAATGCCTGGGGAGAGAAAACTGCCAGCAAAGTAAATTGTTAATTCTCAAGCTTTATCAGGATGAATTTTCAAAATAATAACCATTAGGAAAAGACCCTAAAATTCTTTCATCCAAAATTCATAATTCAGTAGTGAAAAACTGATTCACACCCTCTACCACTACATGCATCCCCTTTGACTTCTCCGGAAATCAGGAAATAAAGGCACTTTTCAGCTTGCTATCCTCAGAAAATAAGACTTAGGCAATCATCTTAGGCATCCTGACTACTGCTCATCCAACCTTAATTTTTTATTCCATTGATAATTTCAGTGAAGTCTGACTACAGGGAAGCAATCTCGGCCATATTGTATTCATACAAAATTATCTGAAAATAAGCTACTAGAGAAGAGAGGCCATTAGCACTCATAACACAAAATGCTGCCACATGGATTTGTATTTTATAAGACATCAAAGAAAGCATATATAAATATATGCTTTAATTACAGTACAATCTTCTGACAGCCATGCTTTATTATCTATCAGAAAATCTATTCCTCCATCAAGATTCCTCTCATATCTTATATGAGAACCATTTGCAACTTTCTGCTAATAAAGTATTTGTGTTTCCCATATTTGTATGGCACCTTTACCATAATGAATAATTTATACAAAACTAGTTTGTTCCCAAGCTGATTAAACTGTTTTGCTTATGGGGCCCCATTGGAGTAGGGCTGTTTTACCACCACGTTCTATGCTGCCTCACTTCTACATTGATGGAGCTGATGTATGAACTTTTGCCAGTGTTATCACCGACACCAAATCACTACACACCATTAAAAGGCTCTGCATTGAGCTAGAACACCAATCAGTATGCACCACTACCGTACGTGCACCCTACTATCATCAGGCCTTCTATGTGAGATGAAGTCTGAATGTATATTCAAAGTCCTGTTTAGGTTCTACTCACAACTCATGGGCAAAAACAGGTGTCCTATCCATGCTGTAGATCACGAATGAACACCCTGGACTGTGCATTCGCTTCAGATGCTGACAGGTCTGAGTCTGACAATCCACCAGCTGCATGGGGACTACTGTCTCCAGCTTCCTAGCTTAGTTTGATTACACCACTGCTCCTTATTAGATCAAGCATCTCGCTGTTCTACTCCACATTCAGAATGCGTTATTTTGCACACTTCTTTCCACTGACGCCTCTCCAATTTTGTGTCAT
Source organism: Cygnus olor (assembly GCF_009769625.2). Classification (NCBI taxonomy): domain Eukaryota; kingdom Metazoa; phylum Chordata; class Aves; order Anseriformes; family Anatidae; genus Cygnus; species Cygnus olor. The sequence goes on from NC_049175.1 coordinate 20,188,604, forward strand.
ACAGTGCTCATACATAGCAGGCCAGGGACAGCACAGCAGCTCTAATTCCCATATCCATCCCTGCTCCAGCAAAGCAGAGAAGCTCCATAATGATTTTTGCATAAAGCTTCTGCTGTTCTGGTTGTATTTCAAGGCACGCAGGGGGTTCAGCAGCTGACAAAGCTGGCAACAAGATTTAATACAGCCCGCTATCTTAATTGTGCGCCTACTGTATTTGGAATGAACAGAAAGGTATGGCCTGAGAGTGTTTATTATTGAAGATGAAAAAGGTCAAAAGCTGGGGATTCACACCAAATTCATGAAGGAAAAGATTAGTTCCCTACCGTACAATGTGGTTACATGCTATTTATGAGATTACTAGACAGTCAGTAATTACCCAAGGTTTAAGAATGTGACCCAAGCAGCTTTCCACCGTGTCAGTAGTTTGAACAGAACCATTCACCTGGAGGCTTAGAAAATGCCTCAGTCTTGTGAGCAGTTACTTATAGTTTTTACATTACCTAGAAGTCTCAGAAAAATCTTTTGAAACAACACAAATGGCCTTTGAGGTTTAGGCAAAGCTTCTTTCAGGAAAGAAGTAAAATCGCCAAGTAAAATCCCGTTTTTTTTATTGTACTTGTTCTACGGATGAATAGTTGTGAAAAATAGACTTGGCTCTCCGGACTCTGTCCCAAAGACTCACATGCATTCATGAAACAAGAAGTGAAACAGAGCACGTCACTCCAAACTCCAACCAGGTCTCTCACATTTATTGAAATACCTCAAGCTTAATAAACATGATGCACATGGCTCTTGCTGTATCACATACCATCACAACTGCAAAGTTAGCCGCTTTGGATTCTTACAGTCTTCCTTCCAGCAGAGCAATGTGGAGCAAATATGACTGCTATAAAGCAAACTTAAAGGTCCTGCTAGGAATCACATCTGCAATACCACGAACCACTTTTTCTTTTAACAAAGCCTGAGGACTCCCTGAGTCTGAATTAGGAGTTTAAAAAAAAAAAAAAAAAAAAAAAGAAGTAAATTATGGCTTATGCATTTTTCTCTTACAAAAAAAGGCTGCCACAGTTTAAACTGTACTATTTTCTATGACATATAGAAAAGTCTTTTGTTCCTGTTAGGATTACTAACAGAGGTCTGGATTGAACTCCAACTCTGGCACAGAAATTTTCATCTGGACTGAGGCAATTGACTCTGGAGATTGTTCATACACCTACATTAGGCACTGAACTTACTTGCAATTCAGAGGAGCCAAAGTCCTCTGTGCAGTCAATGGAGAGAGCAAGGCACCTACATCAGAGAAGGTTATAGCTCCAAAGCCAGGCCCCTAAAGCAGATGTGAATCCTCTTCCCCCATTAAATGGGGGCTTAGCCCCATTCTAAAGTAGAAGCTGAGACAAATGAAAATTGCCATAAATACTGCTAGGCTGCTCCAGGTTATTGTATGGTGAACACAATGGTGGCAAGCACCATATAAGCAGCTAAAAAGTAAACAGATCTGCAAAGCAGCAGAAGATTAACGGGAAGAGTCCACGCAAATTAAGTCACTCAAGCTATAGAACTAATGCATTGGCCCTTCCCTGACCAGTAGTATACTGGGGGGAGCTTGTTTTCTAGTGGTCAGTGCAAACAAAACACAAGTATGTTATGTTATTCTCCTTGAAAGTCATAACCTATTGACAAAGCTAACAAGAAGTGGTATTTCTTTTAACTGCTTCTCTTGTTACAGAAATCTTCAAGGGAAAATAATGATCCTTATCCACAGTTGTCATGTGGAACACAAAAGGCTTCAGGGATATTGCTGAGATCAAGAAAAATGCAGTAATGAATCAGTTCCAAAACAGGAGATTTCAACTGACAGTGGTGATCTTCTCTGGCTTCAAGACAACTCTTCTGCGCAATGTTGAGAAAAAAAAAAGAAATCTGATGTAGCTAGCCTGCGAGTGATGGCTAAAATAATGCAGCAGGAAGTCACTAAGTGCTTTTTAAAGTACCAGCACCAAATAGGGTCACTGCAGTACAAGGCATACTTCTGAAAGGTACTCAGAAATGGCATTGTACTGAGAAATGGCAGTGCTTTATGCAGAGCAAACCAGTTTTATTGTCAAGCACCTGAGGTGCTCAGTGGACTAGCTTGTCTTTCAGACATGTCACTAAATCTATATGCACATGAAATACTGCTTTTGTGCAAAGTCACACTGCCGTTTTTTGGGGGGATACCAAGCTGCTGTGTGCAAAATCAGCAGGCTATACTGAGGATTTGTGCAGGAGAGAGAAATAATACTGAGAAAAACAAATCACATACAAATCCAATTCAGTAGTCATTGCTGGCATTTCAAAAATGCATCATAAATAAGCAATGTAGCATGACTGCCAGAAAAGCATATGCTTCAGAAAAAAATAACTTCTGATGAACTAATGCTCTGAAATACCATGCGGGTTTAGACGTATTTCCTCATCATGTTAATCATTTCATTATACATGCGGTAAGGTGCATCAAGGCCCCAGATGAAATCCAAGTGTTCCCATTCTGGAATGTTTTTGTGGTAAACCAAGTTTGTGATCTGAGTGAGCAGCATGGCAACATCCTTTGGGTCTGCCAACCAGTCCTGTCCACCAGTCCACACGGCAGTTGGTACAGTCATCTCCTTTACTTTGTAGAAAGGGGGAGTAGACTGAGGAGTGAAAAAGTGAAAACAAAAGCGTTAGAAAGAACAAGTCTCTAGCATGGTACTAAACTGCAGTGCAATATACAAGCAACTGCGAGAAGAACGTGTTAGATTCTGATTTTTCTTTTGCTCTTGGACAGCCAGAGATGTAGATAGAGTCCTGACTTTCAAGAAAAAAATGTAATTCCAAAGAGTCCTGCAATATTGTAGCATGCACAGCAGTAAAGATGTGGCTTGGTGAGTTTACAAGATAGCAGGAAGGACTACTGTGTAGTGGGAGCTCTCAGAGAATGCATCGCATTTAGGTATTTCTAACCCCTAATCAAACACTAAGAACGATTCCTCCTCTGAAAGGATGATACAGCAATATTTCCCCGTCACTAAAGTGACCAGGGGCAAATATTTTTAGTACTGCACTCAGCAATTTAGAAACAAACACAGGTGGAGATTAAGCAAGATGAAGATAAGCAATACACACGAATTGACAGTATGTTCCTTCTTGTGAGAAGTGCACTGGGACCTCACGACCTAGGCAGCCAGGACCTGAACTAAATCTTAGCAAAAGGATCACCCTCAAGAAACACTGTGCCACCACACAACTTTGTATCTGAGCACGGACTCCACATTTAGGACTACCTCAGAGCTTCATGGTCCTTTATGTATGTAGTAAAAATACAGCACTCAGAGAAGTGCCCAAAGACTTTTTTCTTGTGTGTCACTCAAAAATTTTAACAGATCCATAAAAGATGTCTACCTGGTTGTAGTGAGCCATATTTGCAGCCTTGCTTCCCCAGTCATAAGCTTTGAGTTCCCCAGATTTCACAGCCTAGAAATGAACAAATATTCACGCACAAAGAAAAAACAGAACACTTTTATCAAAGGAACAAAAAAGCCTATGTCAGCTGGAGAACTGGCTAAGGCAATTGACACAAGAACCACTGAAACGCCAAGTATTAGCATAAGAAGTATCACTGCTTTACCAGCATCACGGGAGCGGGAAACATTAACATTCAGTACCATCAGACCATGTCACATCCCTTAAGATTCCACACTCTTTCGTAACAACAGTAGGAAACACTAAGGAAAACAATTTCCAGAATCCAAATCCAGATCCAGAATGCGTCAGCTTCATGTTTACTTCTGCAATATTTACATAGCTGTCTAAATATAAGAACACAGCAATGGAGTTTTCTTATAAATACTACTCTGTATAATTCACCACCTACTTTATTTTCCCTGAAACAGCAGTCTATATAGCAGGGATTTGGGAAAATGGGAAAAAAGAGATCCACACAAACTTCCTCTCAGCCAACACTTAAACAGCTACGTACAGCACAACAGATTGTTTCTGAATGGATGAACAAGTTCCACTATAAGATCACAAGGAGCGCTGACGACTGCTTTCATGGCAAATGTCTCCCCTTATCTGCCAGTGTATAGATGTGCCTTCTGAGCAAGCCTCAGGCACGGTAGCATCTCAAGCATAAAATAACTGTGTATCGAGGTAAAGTTCACAATATACTAATAAAATACAAAATGAAGCCAAACAGAAAATAGAAAGCCTGCTACTTTTCTCTGGCTAAAAATACAATGAAAAAGAGGTCTGCTGAAAGGGGAACAAATACTTGTTACAGCATCTCTCTGAGTTAAGTTATTCCACTTTTTCTTTTCCTGAAGTACTTAATGTTAGCATTTATTCAAAGAAATAGGAAAGAGGTGAGCCACCGTAAGGTCAGTATAATCAAAGCAGCTGCAGTGAACAGCTGCCATTCTGACAATTAGCAGTTCCAGAATTTCATTTGGGCTACACTAGATATGTATTTCGACATTTTATTCCACGTAAATATCAGAGATGTCATTCTACAAACAAGATAGAGTCATGGACATCTGAGATCCTGGAGCTTACCTGGGTCCAGTGGATCATGTTCTGTACAGACGTTCCCGCAGGGCAATGTGTTGAATACACATCCACACGGCTCTGCAACAAGGTAATTGACGTGGTTTACTCCTCATAGTGCAACAGTTCTACCCATTTTTGCTTCTTGAACAACTAACAGAAAATTTTCCATTCCTCTTAAAACTGTTCTGAAAAAGAAGTTAACTGGTGCCACACATACAGATGAGGTAAAAGGTTCTAATGTTCTGGGGATTGCTTACAATTAACTGCAGGAATTTAAATATGAATTTTAAATCTAACAATGACATTCTAAATATATAAAAATACTTAAGGACTATCTTTTTAAAAGTGCTAATATTTTAAGAATTGGGAACATAGTAAACAATATTTAGATGGACCTCCACAGAAACCTAGACCCTACTCTACATCTAAACTAGAAGTTGTCAGTTCACAGTGATTCAAAACTTCATACACCCTGACTTTAAAAGTACATGATACCCAGGGGAAACTTAAATCCTGACAGAAAAAAAAAATAAGATACACAAAACCATGAAAACTCTACGTGCTGGGCAAGAAAAAATATATTAGAAAAAGTACTATCACATTGATGTAAAATATATATATATATTTTTTTTTTGCACACAGTGAATAGTTAAAAAAATGCTAATTCCATCTCACTGCAATTAAAAAAATCCTCAGCCTTCTTCCACCTGTGGGTAAGCTGATACCAGCTTTACTGATTTCAAGGACGTAGAAACACTAAGCATTATCATTAAAAAAAAAAAGCAGTCTCATGCCAATTGCTGTTAACTAGCTTTTAGACAACAGAACAAATGCTATGGACGAGTCCTCTCGAACTAGGACCACAGATAAAGGTATCAGCAGGGACAGAAGCTGCTCCCAGAGAAAGCAGCAGGGACAGAAGCTGCTCCCAGAGAAAGCGATTTTATATGCCCACCAAGAGACCAAAAAACTTCAACAGTTCTGTTGACAGTCGCAGAAAACACTGCTCCAACAGATCTAAATTAATTTTAGTTTTCTAGTACCTTTTTCGAAGGTTAATTCTATCCATTCCAACTGGGCAACTACATCTACATCAAGGAAAGATATTCATCCTAACTCAGTACAATGAAGACGGCTTTTTTTTTTTTTTTCTAATTACATATAAAGAACCATCAGTACAATCATACAGCCAATACTGCATTAAGGGTTCACAATAACTTAACTATCAGAGTCACCAAAACACACCATATTCAAGTTTCTCTCATTAAAGCCACACAGAAGAAAGAATATGTTGCCACAAAGGTCATCAAGTATTCTGTGGGTGCAAACATGGGTAGCAAGCCACTTCAGCCAAAAATTCTGAGGAAGGAATTGTTTCTTTCCAAACATGTCCTGCAAAATAACAGACACACAGGACAAACATGTAATTGCATAGAATCACCTGGTTTTACTTTTCATACTACAGCATTCTTAAGGTAGTTACTTCCATTTGCAGTGGTGATAGGTAAGTTAAGTCATTTTCATATGACGTATTTCCTTATCAACCTTTGTTTACAGTCCAATGGGAAGGTCAGGGTTAGTGCTTCTGCTACAAATGATGCAGTCAATTACCACCCACAAAAAGTATGTGGGAACTGGGGCAATCACTCAAGAATTTCAAAGCTAATCTCAGTTTTAAATTCAGTATTTTATAGGAGTACCGTAGAGCTTCTTGTCATCAGAATTTTTTAAGGTTAAAATATTCTAAGCTGCATCTGCTGTTAAATGGCTCTGTACTTGCAACTTCCTCTCTTCAAACCATGGAAGAAAAACCAGATGCATGAGCTGTGGTGGCCACTTCCTTTCGGTGGGTATTTTTAAAAACAGCCAAGGATTTGAAAACAGCCGACTGAGCACTTCCGTAGAAAGTGACAGCTCTTCAAGGATATGACTGACCCCCAGGCTGTCATGCACTTGTACACTGCAGTTTTTTTGCAAGTCATCGTGAGAATCAAGTTCCCCGGCACAACATGACCATCCGCAGAAGGCACTGATCAGCTACCATCCTCCTCAGACAAAGCTCATTACACGAGCAACAGGAGATCACAATTGTTAGCACCACTTTTCTGTTAACTCCCTTTGGAGAGGGGAACAAATAACGCACAAGGACATGCATTAAATCTGTACAAGGTACATCAGGGAAGGGTTTATCTCTTAGGACAAACAGGTCTGTGTGGAAAGCTCCGTGGGTGGTGTAAAGAAATGCTAGTGTTAAAAGTGACACACAGCAGGATGTTCACAATGTCTGACTCCAGGCACTTACTGCAGCCTGCCAATCTGCCTACGTTCCCCTTGCGGTTAATAATGGTGAAAGGTAAACTCATTCGGAGAATGATTCATAGCATCTAAATAAAGCTGCTGCACTTAATCACGCTCTGGTGGATCCTCTTCCAATATTAAATAAAACTAAATCTGAAATAAATCTGTTAAAGTTCACGACAATTCAAAAAGAATTCTATATAAAGCTAACACATGACTCTTCTAAAACAGACCAACTATTTAAGTAATTGTGTGATTTCTGTAGCCTGAATTCTAGAAATTTGTAACTGAAAAAACATAACTTTATTCCACCTATTAAGTTGTGCTTGTAAAGTACTACTTTACACGGATGCAAATTGTCTCATTAGACAGTAGTAAAACCAGAGAAACCACTGCTGACTTTCATAGCATTATGCTGGAAAAACTGGCCCAGCATTCTTGTGGGACATGTTAATCTCTAATCCACAGCTATTACCATTATTTGCTATGCTGTTTTCAACCAGAGAGGGACGCCCTTCATTCGCCTTAAAATTTATACATTCAAACACAAACCTTGAGAAGCAGCTCAGGAAACACTCCCAGTTTTGTCAGAGGGCTAGTAGCAAACTTGACTGTAGCTACTGGTGCCAAGGCAAAGAACATTTTGATTTTCTTAGCCAGCTGTGGCAAAGTTGAAAAAGCAATGAAAGCTGTGAACAATATGAGAATAATTAGCAAACCTCATCACTGAGGCAAGATATATGAGAATTTTATTTGGCGATTCTACAAAATTTAAGATGTTGTGTGCAAAATGATTTTTAGATTAATAGATTGACTGTTGTCTCTAGGACCAGTTTAGATATTTCAAATTAATCTAGTTACTACAGAACACAAATTAAACTAGGCATATCAGGAGGATTTATTTTCTTCTGAAAAACAAGCCCATGCTAACTAATCCAACACTATTCTTGTTCTTTCTGTTTGCAGGTCTAAAAGCACCCGATGCAGACCTTACATATAGTAAATGACAATTTCTATTCTACACATACATAATGATTCTAGATTATTATGTGTAGCTCGAAGTATTTCACAGAAACTGTACTGACAGCTACCTGTGACTTCAATTTTTCATTTCAATAGCTTCCCACTTTAAGCAAGCACAGAAAAGTTAATTCTTTTATTTTTAATGTTGATGAATATATTTCAGAAAGCAGTTGAAAAACAGAAGCAGTAGATTTCTGAAGTTCTATTCTTTTCATCATTAACCCACACATGTAGAACTTGATACCATTTCAACTACAGCATGTTCTAATGAACGCATCTCTTCACATACCCATGGTGGTGCCCTGGGAATGGCCAACGTAAAATACTTGTTCCTGGCCAGTTTTCTTCAAAATGAAGTCCACTGAGGCTGGAATGTCATATTTAGCCATTTCATCAAAGCTACAAAGCAAAGATAAAATTATCAGTGTGTTACAGCTGCATGGAACTTTATTGCACTGAAGATCACTTGTCTGGACATAAAGCACAACTGCCTTTGGATGAAGCAGTACACCCTGGTGATTAAGTCGACACACCAAGCACTGCTGAAAGCAATTACTGTTCTACTGACCATCTATGAAAGCTGTCTCAGGACACCATACTGACTATAAAACTCCCCTTTGCTACCCCTACGTATGTGACAGCACACGTAACCAGAAAGTATCTTGTACATTCACATCATGACTGAACTGAGATGATGGGCAAAGACAGGAACAGAAGCCTGCTCACAAACAGCACGTGAAGTTTCCCTACAAAGATGAGGATACCTGAAAACCCAGAATTCTTCTTGCTTCACTGTGAAGTGTATGTGCTTCCTGGACCAGGTGTTCCCTCTGCTGTTTCCCAGCCATACATCATAGCCAGCGTCTGCCAGCATAAAGCCAAGGCTATTGTAATCCAAGTTTGTGATCCAGTTGCTGCCATCGGCAAGTAAACCGTGCTGCAGAAACACAGCAGGCCTTGGACCTGAAAAACAACGCATTTATTATAGCTTCCTGTTCATCTGGAATTGAACGCCTGAGAGAAATTCAGGTGAGTTATGTCTGCTTCAGATTTGAATATCTAATCTACTTGATTTAATCTACTAAGGTTAGCAGTACCAACGTTATCTCTATCCAACGCCATTCTGTTAGCAAAGCTCTGGCAGAACCTGAAAAGCAGCGTGGATAGACAACAAGGAACCCCATGTTCTAAAGGCCTTTCTTCCCTTGGCTTAAGTAGTTAAAAGAACCGCAGTGAAGACCCACATGAAATTTAGGAAGGTTCTCTCCTGACTCTCCTACTGCAAAAAGAGAAATGAAACCTTTATTTGGAATACAGATTAAAAAATGCAAGGCTCCTGCTGAAGGAAAATAAAATGACATATAATCCTTCAGGAGGAAAATGAACTTCAAAAATTCTAAAGACCTACCTCGAGATCACGCAGTATCAAAGGTGACATTTTCCCCGCATTAATAACTGAAATCTGATACGTGATAATTTTAGCTCAATGACAGAAATTACTCAGGAATTTACCTTTTCCAATGAGGGATCATTCTACTACAATTTCAACGGAGAAAACATTGAGTCAGTTTACTAAAGTGGACTTAGATCTTTCAGCAAAAACATCCAAATCACAACTAGACCCTATATTCTATGTCATGGCCATAAGAGTTTGCTGTGGGTTCCATAAATCCAAATTAACAAGATTCCTCCCTGCTGGCAGCCTTTATAGCTGTGACAATGAAACTTTTTGGTGCCTGCTTTTCCCATTTTGTTAAAAAATAAAAAAATAAAATTGTAGTGCACTGTCCATGGAATCGCAGCAAGTTTCTGGCAGTGTCAGACTAGCACAAGAGACAGTATAATTCAACACTATTGTTTAGTGCACTGTGGTAATTGCTTCATGAACATTGATCTATGAACATTTATGAACTGTGGCATTGCTTTATGAACAGAGTGCGTGATTTTTGAGCCTAACATTAAATTTGTTTTCTGTAATGATCACTTTTGCTTTATACTTTCTTCCCTTTTACTAAACTCAGGCCAACCAACTTCTTATTTTTTGAAGAAGCAGCTCTCCTCAAACCACTACTCGCGTGTTTTGTAACACAGAAAGAAGAAACTGTTTAAATCCTTTAATGCTTTAACTGTCCTCCTATTCGCCACCAATTTCTGAATTTCTGCCAGTTCCCGTTTCACTTCACCAAGCACATGACTTGTACCATCACAGGACAAACTGACTTGGACAATAACAATTTTGTATCACCTCTAATCCAAAAAAAACCTAAAGCAAACAAAGAGGGTAAGGACTTAAACCACCCTTTCGTGTATACAATATTTTGTTCTCATCACACACAACCCAGATCTAAATGGAAAATATATTTCCAAATTTAATCCCTTTCATTCTTACCATCATGTTCTCGTTTAGTGTTTCATCAACATCTTTCATTAAGACAGTTAAAACTAATTCCTACTAAAAATGAGAAAGTCACTGATTTTTTGCTTTTAGGATCTACAGTCATTTTTCCATTTTTTTGAGCTGAGGAACTATAGGTCTTGTTCCAAAACATCATGTGATACGTAACTCCAAGGCATCCTATTCACATTAAGCAGGTATTGCAAAAGAATTATGGCATACATACGCTAAGTCAGCAGTAACACAACATTGGTATCTTTCTGGGAAAAGATACCAAGTCTATAAAAACTTAAGATCAACATGAACTTTGAAATCTTCATTCTTCTAGGACATCATACTTCCCCAAATGTGCTCAGTAATCCTTGTTTTTAAAATTAAAGCACTTTGCAAAACATGAACTTGGGGTCGAGGGTGTGGCAAGGGGAATGTGGAGAATTCCCACAAGTCAGGAAACTTCTGTTTGCTTATGTCATAGATGAAGGATTTGACAAAATCAGCATGTTCAAAGGCAGTCTTTTTCCTGTGGCTTCTCTGAAATTTTTAAGGACAAAGACACTTGCCAGATTTGACTGGCCTCGTCCATGCACCGAACTTTACACACCAACCTTGTGAGTGGCAGCATGTAGTGCAAACACCCTCGCTCATGCCAAACCAATAGTTAAGGTCGGAAAGATTGCTGCTTGGCCTTTGGCAGAGAGGATTTTTCCATGGGTCTTGTTCGCACCCAAGGCTATAGGGCATAGCCTTGAGTGCCATGTTTTTACCTCTCAAAGGTTCTGAGTCTTTAGGACATGTACAGCTCCTATGCAAACTGGCTGCTGTTGCGTGCACGGAATTGTTGGTAAGATCTTTTATAATGGGTGGTGACATGATACCAATTCCGCGACTGCTGTTCAGATGTACTGCTATTTCTGTATGCAGTGCAAGACGACAGCAAGCCAAAGGCCATCCATCTCTCTTCTTCTTCCAAATACATTTATCTCATTTTTAAAGCATTCCATCCTTCAGTCCTTGCAAAAACCTTTGCCTGTATCATGCCTGTAAGTCTCAGCATACATTCCCTTTACACTTCCCCTCTGCCACCTCAACACCTGAACACCCCCTGCATCCCTTCCATGGTTTTATGTCATCTTTTTCAGTATTTCCTACAGCTTGTGACAGTGGTCTGGTGGCATATGCCAATTCCCCTCCCAGTTCCCCCATCAAATCACAGACATAAACAACCTCATCTGGGCTGACTGCTGCCAACAACCTGTTACATATCCTAGTTTGCAATATATTTTTAAAAGTATTGTCCTCAAGATGCTCTCAGGGGGTTTTCTCTTATTATAGATAAAATACTATTTAACCAGCTGTGTACTGTGTACAAAATGACACCACAACAGTAGACAGCATTGCTCTAGCTTGTAACTTACTGCAAGGGCAACTTCAAAGGTTGTAATTAACAAAGTATTTTTTTTTTTCCCAGAAATCAGGCAGTAATTATTTTGTGAACATTCCAGTGAGAACTCCTACAGTTTACTTATATTTCATGAAAAGAGGCATACTAACTGCCCTTACTTCTGAAAGCTCTCAGGCATTTTAAACAAACTTCTTTTTAATGAAAAGGTATATTTAAATACGTTTGAAACAATGCAACAATGGTATAATCAATCTCTTTTTAAGATACTTTGTTACTTTAAAAAAAAAAAATCTTAACCCTTATTTTGCCACTTACTAGAAATTTGAGGCCTACTCAGCCCTGCAAACAAAATCAAACACTAAGGGGTGTGTATTAATGTCACAAAATGGGAGCACTAGAAAAATATAGCTTTCTAACTTCTTCTCTCTTCTTTTACTCTAGTCACTCTACATGTGCCTGAATTATTCTGGTCATAACACTCACCAGTCACCTAACTGCACAAGTTATAGTCTTTAATTTGTTCTGGATTATTATAGGAACAGAAATTCTGTAAATGAAGGAGAGCGTTTTCATGACTTTCCATTCTTCCAAGCAGAAATCAACCTTACCTTTGCTCCACCCTCGACCTTTTCTTCCGTAAGGAATTCTGTTAATGGAAAGGATATAGCCATCTTCTGTTGTCACTTCATACTCCTCACTAGGATATCCTCTGAAGATAATAATTTGACTCTGAAGAAAGAAAGAACCACCTTGAAGTCAGACTCTCAGCCTCCTTCACTCATTAACATGTTCAAAGTACTCTGCGTTCCTTTCACAGACAGCAAAGTGAAATCAAAGGATGTGGTAGGAATGTGCCATAACCATTCATCTATTCAATGCAGACAGGTTCTCTCCTGCAATTTACCCTGGATAGGAACTAGTCAGAGCACAAACTTTAACCTAGGAGAACTCCCTAACCCGTCCCCATCCATATCTGTCAGGTTAGTTACCTGAGCGCCACTTCCAATGATAAAGGAGATTGCAAAGTTGAAAAGGAGATTATGGTGACAGGACAAAACACTGAGAGAAACGGTAGGCAAAAAATGAAATTTGTTCCCAAGAAAACTAGTATCTTCCAATAACAACCAAGTGCTCACAACATTTGGTATCACAGTGGCATATTGAGGGATGAGAAGGAGGGAATAACCCTGTTTGGGCACTGGAACAGGATCCCCAGGGCAGTAGTCACAGCACCAAATCTGCCAGAGCTCCAGAAGCACTTGGACAATGCTCTCAGACACACAGCCTGATTTTGGGTGGTCCTGTGCGAAGCCAGGAGTTGAACTCTGTGATCCTTGTGGGTCCCTTCCAATTCGGGGTATTGCGTGGTTCTATGATTCCATGCAGAGTTCTTCTCTCTTCTGAAGGAGAAGACTTCCTCAAAGACATTTCAGATTTATACACAAAATTTATGGCTGAATTAGTGTCATCATGTCCTCTGTGTGACGTTTAGGCAATGTGCTGAAACAAACCCACTAACAGAGCTGCTTTAAAAACACTAAGATCACAATCCTCACATGCATGAGCTACTGATATTGCCGCCTACACCTGCAGTTTCGTGTGCCATTCTTACTCACCGTTTCTCCTAAAATCTTACTTGTATTGCACAGCTTTTAACTGAACTTCCTGACAAGCCAAAGGAGAAAATAATAAAACCATCACGCTTGTTTTAATACTATAATTTCATTGACAGATGCATCCCCCATCTCTTATGTCTCAAGCTTTACGTTAATTTCACTTCTTCCATCTGTAACTCCACTAGGCCAGTGAACTTGCTATTTGACTCCAGTTATGCTTTGAGAAAATGTCAGAAATGCAAGACACGACCAGAATTCTACTGGCAGGCTGCCGGGCAAGGAAGAGAGGGGCACTTACACAAACCACGCTATTTTCTAAGCCAAATTTTCAATAGTTAACAGTGACATCAACATTCCAAAGCGATTTTAAGACTAAATTCCATTCACCTTAGGCTGACTGACCAGTTTAAGCCCCCAAACGTGCTCTAGATGACATTAAACACCCCGTCAGGCCCGGCTCTGGCACCGCCGGGCTCCCCGTGCCCCCCAGCGACTCACGATGTTCATGTTGGTCTCGGGGTCCACGTTTCTCCGCCCGCCGGCGAACGCGCCCCAAACGACAGCGCTGTGGAGGAGGAGGGCGGCGAGCACCAAGCCCCGCATCCTGGCCTGGCACGGCTCGGCACGGCTCGGAGCTGAGCGGAGCGGAGCACGGCTCTCCTGCCGCCGGCTTATGTTCCGCCTCCGCCGAGCCCCGCGGCCGGCACGGCACCGCGTGACGGGGCGGGGGCTGCCGCCCTCCTGACGGGCGTCGTCCGGCCCCGAGGGGCTGAGGGAGCGCGGCCGAGCCCGGCGGGCAGGGCGCTGCCCCCGCCGCGTCCCGCAGCCCCGCCGCCGCCCTCTCCGCCCGGCCGCGGCCCCCCGCGGACCCCCGCTCCCCGGCCGGCGGAGCGCGGCGGGAGGAGGGCGCTGGGTGGCGGCGGCGCTCAGGCGATGCGGCGCGGCCTATCGGCGGCGGCAGCGGCCGGCCGCCTGACCCGCCCCGCCGAGCGCCGTTTCTCAGTGTTTTGGCCCTTGGTTTTGTTTCCTGCTCTCCAGCACCTGCTCGTCATCTGACTGAGATACTAGTCCTCACGGTTCTGCTTGCTGCACCGATTGCCCCCTCAGAGCCTGGGCGTAACCGCACTGAGCGCCACGAAGGGCGAGCGGGTCATTCCTAAGGACTATGAGACGTTGTCAACGAGCAGTGTTCTCACACACAAAAAAATCATCTATCCATCATTGTTGAGCATAAACTAAGTACATCAAATCTAATACAAACAGGCTTAAATTACATGCAGGTGCACAGTTCCAGCAGTGCTGCCACCACATCTTCCCACGAACCTGGTCTGTGCCCACGCTCTGAGGCAGTTAGTTGGCACTGTGCTTGATAATCTACGGTTTCACAGAGCAGAGTGCCTGTGTCAGGCAGTGTGTGGCCGTGCTTGCAAAAACTTGGACCAAATTCAATCCTGAAATATAAATATTCATATTACTTGGTACACAGTAATATCCTCAGAATAATACCGAAACCTGAAATACACAATAGTAGGGCAGTAATATGTCAAGAAAACAAACTTCTTTTTTTTTTTTTTTCTAGAGCATTAAGGACTTTCATAGATGTTTTCATTTTCAGAAGTCACTCTCCTTAACATCATCCTCAGTTTTCTTCTCCCAAGTTGTGAGGTCACAGCTAGTGATGAATTGGAGGGGCTGCAAGGCAGAAAAGTTCGTATGGCAAGGCAGGGCCACAGGGTCTGGGTGTAGCTGAGCAGCTGGAGAGCACGCTTTTTAACAAGACTGTGAACAAGACTGTTTGACACCACTAGGCAATCAGGCTCTCCACAGTCCTGTATGTTGGTCCTTTTCCTGCTGTACAAGCTCTACGTGGGGTCACGCAACACCACGTAGGAGGCCAGGTCCCCCCACACTGCATGCACTTGTGATGCTCCTGTGTGCGCTCCATGTGCAGGAAAAAGAAAATGCAGAGCTAACTCAGTCAGCACATCGGTTTGAGAGCAGTAGTTCTGTGGCTTTCCATGAGAACGGATAAAGTTCTTCTACCCAGCAGACTGATAAACGTCTAATTTTTACTTAATGAGGTTAAAACTTGGCTTGGATGTATCTTTGTGAACTGCAGTACCAGTAATGACTGCTATTTAGGCACCTCTGTAGGATTTAAGTCTGAGGGAATCATTACCTCCGGTTCAACATGATATGTTTCCATCTCCCTCTGTCTGTCTCTCCAGTGATGGACACCTGGAGACCTGTCCTTTGGACTGGAAGTTCACAGCTTTATGGGATCAGTTACACATCCCCTTTACTTCCACCACACCTGTGGATATCTTTATAAATATGATTTTCCTGCTTTACAGGGATGTTTTGGAATTCAGTTAGTTTACAGGGTAAACTATCAGATAAAAAGTGCAAGTGTAAAATGTCTGACATGTAGAAACAGAATACCACAAAGTAATACTAATGTGGAGTCTCAAAGGCTCTTTTAAAAAGTTTATATGCTTTTATTTCATCTTTCTCAACAATGAAAGTGATAAGACCACAAATGAACTGCCTTTGGGGAAATATGTTAGAAGAGAAGAGCTATCTCAGGCCCTTCAGCACGATAGCATCCGCTTGTTTTGATATGTCAAGGTGTCCTGTGCACTCAGTGAAAGTGATGTTCTGCAACCCTTTGGATTCCTAGATCTCATTTCTTAGGGTCATGTTTTGTTTTAAAGAAGTTGGGTAGCAAAAATTTTGCTCAGTGATTCACCTGGGTTTTCTGCAAAATTAATTACAGGGTACTCTTCTCTCCAGAGGAAAACCTAAATTATAAAATGCCACAAGTGCTGCTCTCAGACATAGTAATGGCATGCTAAACTCGGCTAAACTGAAACTAGATATTTAAAGCGATACAAATGTTTACAATGTCACACTTCGTACACATGATTTTAATAATGAACACCGCAGCTCAGGCAATTATTTGGCTGAGCTAATTACACTGGGGGAGAATTCTTTCACAGCAGGTATCCATTTCAACTCCAAGGAAACATACAGACATGCGTTTTCTCTCTACAATGAGTAGATATTTTAAAGACACTCCCTATTCTTGTACATGTACAGAACATTAAAATAAGCAATATGAAAAATAGGAACACAGTTGTTCTTTCCAGCCCATTTCTGCATGTGTTTTCCAAGAATCTCTTGCATTTGCTGCTGAACAATGCAGCTCTCACTGAAAGATGCAGCTCTCATCAAAACTTCTGTAGCTTTCCTTGAAGCCAAAGTAGCAGAAATGTAGAAATATTTCTGATTTTTTTGTGTGTGTTGTGCCAAAAGAGTTAAAAAGACAGCTGCAGAAAGACATTGCATATATTCTCCTACCTTTACTTTAGTTCAAGCAGTTTCTGCACTTACTTTATTCAACAAGCATTTGTGTCAAACTGAAGCACATAGATGTAACTAAATCTGTAAAAATACAAACCATTAGGGCAAATTTTTGCATTCCAGATGGAAAATTCCTGCATTGTACAGGGTGCACAGATATTTCACAGGCAGTTTTGGATTGATTCCCCTCTGCACATGTGGACTATATCTGCACATGCTTTTGGACACTTAAGATTGCAGTTTCACATCCCTGTAGCTCTCTACATTGCTTTGTTGCTCTCAATTTCCAGTTTTTGACAACTTAATTTGCAACGTCATGCTCACTCTTAGCAAAGTCGTTTGGTGCAGATATTGAAGCAAGAATCAGCATTTCTGTGCATTGTGCTTCCAAACATGGAAGCTCTAGGCCATTTTATATTTACATAGCATTGTTGATACATGGACTAAGCTTATCAAAGGTACTATCAGAATCTAACAAAAAAGCTTCAGCACGGACAGTTTCCCAACTTGACGAGGAGATCATATAATTACCAATTAGATCACTATCTCCCTTTCTAACCAAGATGTCAAAGCTTGGTTTATCTGTGTTTTCTGCTTTATCACCATCTTATTTGCACCTTTTCAAACTCCAGATAACCTTCTGTGCTCAAGCTCTTTTCCCACTTTCCCACTTAGTGCCACAGATAGCGTGACCTACAGCTGCTGCAGGAAGACACATCTCCAGGACAAGTGTACCAACACTCCTGTTTATGGATTGCCAGTACTGTGGGAAGAGAATTGCTCTGTTCTTCCAGCCATCCTGAAGTTAATCCTAAGGGATAGAAAAAGATGCATTACAATGGAATATTAATAAAACTTCCTTTTATAGTGCATATACTTTAATTTAGCACCTTTAGTCTATGACGATTCTGATTTTTGTTTTAGTTCCAGTAAAAAGCTGTCATATTCCCACCAGACCTGCAGCATAATCCAGTTGGCAGGCAAAACCTGCACCTGGGGCAGGCTGACAGTGAAAGGACAAGCTTGACCACAGCTTCACTGCCTGCTGGATCTCAGCTGGGGCCGAACCCTGCTGCTGTCCTATTGGACCCACTAAAGTGCTGCCTTTCCTGCAGGCTGCTGAGTGCACCACAGGCCCTCATGCTCAACACAGCTGGTCAGGCAGAGCCATCTCCTGGCCAAGCTGCAGGCATAAAGGCAGATTATGTGTACCAGGAGCCATGAAAAGTCTCACGAGGTACCCCTGGGAGTATTTTTATAACCTTTTTCTCACAAAATGGGAGGACTCAAATACCACAAATATCAATATGAAAGGACAGTAGACAGTATATCAAAAAATGTCTTTATTTTTGGCTCACATTTTAAACTGGAATGAATTCAAGAATGGAGATAGGTCCTATGATGTTTCTTTGTGTGGTACAACTGTAGTTTTTGGGAGAGAGCAGCAGCACGCTCTTTTGGGAGAGAGCAAGCAGTTGCTCATAGTAGTGTGAGCTATTGAGGATGCTAGCACAATGACAGCATGGAGAAGTACAGGCCTGGCACAATAGCAGATCCCTTGAGATGTGGAGGCAAAGGATGTGGCATAGAGGAGGGCAAGCATAGGATGATGTTACATGGATGACACCACATGGGTAAAACAGGTGTCTAAAGCACAGGGGAAAACTGTGCATATATTCACCATCAGAGGCGGGAGGAGCAATGACCCCAATACTCAGCCTATGCACAATAACCAGGTCAAGTTATACTAGCCTGAAATAGTCTCCTTATCATGGTTGCCTTTGGATTTAAGCAAAGTCAGTGCTCTGAGTTGTTAGCAGCTGTTGCCACGAGCTCCACAACACAATTTAGTGCATGACATAAAGCCAAAATGATAAAAGATGATGAGTGACTCCTAAGTCTCTATTTCCCAGCAGGCGGTATTTGCAGCTCCTCTGCCAGATTGAGAAGCTTGTTTTCACTCTCTGGTTCACGTAATCTAACTAATGGATTGCATTAAGGCTGGAGCACATGAAAGATTTCAGGCTGCTCAGGCAACTAATTAGTAAGGTCCCCTGGGATTCCATTTTTAAAGGCCATCAGGGTCCATCAGTGCTGGTCACTTTTTAAGTACCACCTCTTAAAAGCACTGGAGCAGGCAATTCCAAAATGTCTGAAGTCAAGCAGGTGAGGCAGAAAGTTAGCTTGTCTGAGCAGGGATCTCCTAGAGCTTAGGCAGAAAAAGAAAACCTATGGCCACTGAAAGAAAGGTCGAGTGACATGGGAGGTCTACTGAGATACTATTCACCATTGTAGGGAAAAAAATTGTGCACAAAGCTCAATTACAGTTGAAGCTGGCCAGTGGTAGGACAACAAAGGGCTTTTTAAAGTATGTTAACGCAAAAGGAGGACCAGAGATAACATTGGTCTGTTACTTGATGAGGATGGTCCATCACAAATAGGGACATAGGCAAAGCAGAGACATTTAATGCCTTCTTTGCCTCTGTCTCCAATGCCAGTGAAGGGCCCTGGGACCCCTGGAGCCCTGAGTGGGAGGACCTTGACTTGGGGGAATGATAAACTCACAGCCAACTCCAACCTTGTGCAGGATTTGCTGCTCCACCTGGAAACACATGCATCTATGGGGACTGATGGGATTCATGCCCGGGGACTCAAATTGCTGGCTGATGGCATTGAAAGACCTCTCTCAATTATTTTTCAAGGGTCTTGGAAATCTGGAGAGGTCCCAGTTGACTGGAAGTTGACAAATATTGTCCCAGTATTCAAAAAGGGCAAGAACCCTGGCAACTACAAGACCCTGGCAACTACAGGCCTGTCAGTCTCCCTTCAGTGCCTGGTAAAATTATGGAGAAGATTATTCTGCACATTATTGAAAAACACTTCAAACACAATGCAGTCATTGGTCACAGCCAACATGAGTTCACAAGGGGAAAGTTCTGTTTAATAGACTTAATTTCCTTTTATGACAAGGTCAACTACGTAGTTGACCAAAGGAAGCCAATTGATATGATCTTTCTGGATTTCATCAAAGCCTTTGATACTGTTTCTCACAGTATCCTTCTGGACAAAATATCCAGCATAGAGCTAGATAAATACATAATGTGATAACACAATTGGATGACAGGTCAGGCTCAAAGGGTTCTAGTAAATGGGGTCACATCATGCTGGCATCCAGTCACTAGTGGGATTCCAAAGGGCTCCATTTTAGGGCCAATTCTCTTCAGTGTTTTTATGAACAGTCTGGATGCAGGACTCAACTGTATACTAAGAGTGCCCACTTTAGTGAAATCTGCAAACACAAATTACTGGGATGGGCAATCACTAACCACATGAAAGGTAACAAGAGCAAGTGCTGGATTCTGCATTTGGGACAGAGCAACCCTGGCTATATAGACTGGGGGCAAGGGGCTTGAGAGCATCCCTTTGAAAAAAGATCTAGGGGTTCTGGTTGACAGAAAGTTGAACAGGAGTCACCAGCGTGCCCTGCAGCCACAAGGGCCAGCTGTACCCTGGGGTGCTTCAGGTGCAGCTTGGCTAGCCAGCTGAGGGAAGGGATTGTCCTGCTCTGCTGTGGTGCGGCCTCACCTCGAGCACTGTGTGCAGTTTTGGGCACCACAATATAGGGACATAAAACTATTAGAGAGCATCCAAAGGAGGGCTACAAAGATGGGGAAGGGTCCAGAGGGGCACATATGAGGAGCAGCTGAGGTCCCTTGGTTTGTTCAGCCCACAGCAGAGCAGGCCAGGGGAAGGCTTCATGGCGGCCTGCAGCTCCCTCACGAGTGGAGCGGAGAGGCAGGCGCTGAGCTCTGGTCTCTGGGGACAGCGACAGGACCCGAGGGAACGGCATGGAGCTGGGACAGGGGAGGGTCAGGCTGGGTGCTAGGGAAAGGTTCTGCACCCAGAGGGTGGTCAGGCACTGGGACAGGCTCCCCAGGGCAGTGGTCATGGCCCTGAGCCTGCCAGAGTTCAGGAAGCATTTGGACAACACTCACAGACAAGGAAGTGTGGCAATATAAAATATATTCACCATATAATAGCACAGACACCTTCGTTTTTCAGGGGAGAAAGTGTCCAAGCTGGTAGAAGTGTTTAATTTTTTTTTTCCACAGAAGGGGCTTTACTTTTCCAACGTAGTTTTCACACAGGTTTTCAAGGCGCAATTTCTTAGATGCCTCCCTCTCCAAAACAGATTTGATAAACGATTCTCACTTCAATATAAGGACTTTCAAAAGAATGACGATTGCTCCATTTCAAACCTCCTGGGACAGAAACAAATGCTGTGCTTCCAGCAGTTGTGTCCCCACGCTGCCTTTCCAGTCCACTGTCATTCATTAATCTTTAGGAATAGTAATGCCATAAATCCAAGATGATAAAAGCTGCTGAGTGACTCCTAAGTTTCTATTCCCCAGCTGGCAGTAGTTGCGCTTCCTCCTGCAGATTCAGAGAGAGCTTGGTTTCACTTTCTGGTTCCTGTTATTTCAGTCACACAACACAAGGGCTGGAGCACATAAAAGGCAAGTCACAACAACAGTGAGCACTTTGGCTTCCAAGCTACCTTCAAACAGGTAGAGAAAGGAAAGCAAGGAAAAAGAAGGAAGAACATGAGGTAAGAGAGCAACGTAGCCTCTGAATGCTGCTTTTTTGCTGTGCTCTTATGCTATGGGAATGTAAGTTTATAATATGCATAACAGAAAGCAGTAAGGGACTTGGAGAACTCAAGCATCAGAAAATATTTTGTAGAATATTTATTGGAGGAATGAAAATTAAATGAGGATTCGATTGGATGCTGTAATGTTATTGCTTTTTCGGAACTGACAATCAGGAACGCTGTGTGCAAGCAGTTCATGGATGAAATGCAGGCTGCAGTAGCAGCCGCTGACCAGCCAAAAGGGTGGTTGGCACTGATGCAGCTGAGAATTTACTTTCTTTTCTCTACCGCTGCGAGGACCAGCAAACAGTTCTGGATTGCAGTCTGAAGCAAAAGAAAAGTGATAACGTTTGCTGAGGACTGTCATGCACACACAGACTCAAATAGGGCAGAGCCAGGATGTTTATGAGAACCTAGGAAATTGCACTCACAAACTAAGCATTGAACTAAGCTAAACTGTATTTAATCTGCATCACAAATCCTTTTGGGGGACATTCATTTCCAACAAATGTCTTTTCATGAAATTACTCTCCACTGTTGTTTTCATCCATGGAAATTTTCTGTGTTCTCAGCTGAGGCAACAAAACAACAGGTAATGCATAATCACTTATTTCATTTTCACAGAATCATGTAGGTTGGGAAGGACCTTCAAGGTCATCAAGTGAAGCCATCAACCTGACGTACCAAGTCCCATCACTAGGTCATGCTCCTTAGTGCCACAATTTGAACAATACATTTCAATTTTGATTTGAAGGGGACTACTTAAATGCTTCAAGCTATTCTTGGACTATTTTTGCTGATTTGGCAGCCAGTATCTGTTCTTCCTTGGTGTTCCCCAGGGGACAAAGGTTTATAACAAGGTAGTGCTCACAGCAGGAACTTGCTCTCACTTCCCCTTCATCCCAGAAAAAATGTAATTTCCTACAGAGTTTTTTAATTAAGAACGGTTGTTGATATCAATCAAGAATCACTTAGTTGGAGAAGATTACTTGATAAGGGCAAAGAGGTCAGTAAGACAAACTTAGACATTAACAGCATTTGTAAATACCTATTTTCTCTAGTATCTGTAGTACTGCAGGTGGTTTGGGTGGGAACTTACGTTGTTTTGTTTTCCCCCGCATCCTGCACTTTGTCCCAGAGCCAGCAATACCTGCTTCCCAATTCCTTCTTGACTTATCTCCTCAGAATTTTCCAGTCTTTCCTCTCACTCCTTTTTCTCCCAAAAGACACTTCCTCTTTCGAAGTCTTTTTTTTTTTTTTTTTTTAATGTGACATTGCAGCGGCACAGCAGTGCATGTAGCGCTGTGCAGGTTTGTAGATCCTCCTGGTTTTACAAAATGGAGAACAGAGCAGTCTTTCTAACAAAGGAGGATCTGACCAAGACGCCAGTACTTCTTTAAGGAAGGGCCTAATATGGAGTAAAGGTGTATCATTGGTAGGCTACATGATAAAATCTTGTCTGCACACCCACAAATGGGGACAGCTAGATGGGGGAACTCGACAAATACCCTGCCTTGGCTGCTGCCAGACTCATCCAAGGTCCTGATATTGTATCCTCACACACATGGAGAAGCCCAGAGACACAAGAGCAGCTGGGGGCATCCCACTTTTATTTGATTACCTCTTTTAGGTGGGCTTCAGCAAACTTTCCAAGCAGGGTAATACATTTCTGAGGCTCAGGGGAGTGCCAACCTTACACTAGAGACCAGCCCTCCTCTATGGCATCTAGACCACCAGCTCTTTGGCTGTGTAAGAGGTGCCCTCAGTTCCACTGGCAAAGAGAATTACTGAAAGAACTGCTGAGCTCTCTAGACTTACGGCGCCCCACAGCTTTGGCTTACTTGAACTACTGTTGACTAGCGGCACCAAGTGAGGTATTGCCTACTTTTGAAGTACATCATGCCCAGTTTAAAAACATGAGTAGCAAAAAGTAAATTGAGTGTAAGTAATCTTTTCTTTGATTTCTTCTAGTACCATTTCCAATAATTCCTTGAAGAAGTCCCTGCTGCAGCTAGAATGTTATTTTACATGGACTTTGCTGAAGGAGGATGTAGATCTCGATTACCTAGAGGAATCAATAATTGATCTGATTGATATTGGATTTTATGAAAATCTCAGAAATTACAATCTACTCTCTTATGTATGTCACCTAAAGCACTCAAACAAGGAAGCCCTGGAAAATCTCCAGAAAGCTGAAGAATTTGTTCAAAAACATCATCCAAATGAAATCGACATGAAAAGTCTTGTTACCTGGGGAAACTATGCCTGGATCTATTACCACATGGCCAGATATGAAGAAGCGCAAGCTTATGTAAGCCAAGTGGAAAACAGCTGCAAAAAACTTTCAGGTACTGCTCAGTTGAAGATTCAGCTTCCAGAAATCTATGCTGAGCAAGGGTGGGCACTATTAAAGTTTGGGAAAAAGTACTATGAGAGAGCAAAGGAGTGCTTTGAAAAGGCTCTGAGCAAAGAACCCAACAACCCAGAATTTAATGCTGGCTATGCAATAGCAGTGTATCGTTTGGAAGAACATTCTAATGGAACAAATGAAGAAGCAAACTCAACTGTGGAGATCCTGAAGCGTGCAGTGGAACTGAATCAAACGGACACTTTTCTTATGGCACTACTTGCATTAAAACTTCGGGAGTTACGTCAAGATGATGAAGGGGAGAGATACATTGAAGAAGCAATGCAGAAAACCCCCAATCTTCCTTATTTCCTGCGATATGCTGCCATATTTTATAGAAAGAAAGGAGAAGTGGACAAGGCACTGGAGATTTTGAGAAGAGCCTTAGCAGTGACACCAAAATCTATCTTTTTGCGTCACCAGATGGGAGTCTGCTACAGAGCAAAGCTGAAGCAGTTGGAAAGGGCAGGAAATCCACCTCAAGATCAAGTGGAAAAACTCACTCAAGAATGCATTTTTCATTTTAAAGCAGTGATTGACCAAAAAACAAAATTTTGTTCTGGCTATACTGACTTAGCAGTCATGTATGCAAAAGCAAAGAAGTATAAAGAAGCAGAAGAGACATTTCAGAAAGCATTTCAGATAAATACTCTGACTTCTGATGAAAAACAATCACTATGCTACCGATACGGATATTTTCATCAGTATTGTAAGAGATCAGAATCTGAAGCCATTAGATATTACAAAGAAGGGCTGAAAATTGGAGAAGATTCTTATGAAAGATATATGTGCAAAACTGCCCTCAAAAAATTGTTGGGAGAGAGAATTCGGAGAGGTTTAGAAGATGAAGTAGATTTTGGTATACTTGGACTCATTCACCAGCTAGATGGTGAGAACCGAGAAGCAATTGAGTGCTATGAGAAAGCCATTGAACGTAACCCTGACAATGAAGAATATCTGAGTGCATTATGTGAGCTACGACTTTCCCTCTCAAGCTGAAGCCCCCAAAATCCCTTCTCAAAAAAAAAAAAAAAAAAGCACATTTTATGGTTGAAGTTATAACCAGATTTTAAGGTTGAAGTTATAACCAGATGAAAAACCTGGTACCACCACCTTCTGGTGATGGTGTAGAAACTGTAGATGATGACTGGATGATGATTGTGCATTTGCTTGTTCGTTCACTGCTAAAGAGCATGCTTAGAAAGAATAAATAATAGCTAAGCAATCTTAGCCTTCCGTACTAATACTAGTATAAAGGTTGTCTTTGAGTGATGATCTGTAGGACACAGCTGGAACCAGATCTTACCTTCTACTGAGAAAAAGATCAGGGAATTATGCTATTTCAACATTTAACCTATCAATTTGAAAGGCATGCTGATGCTACAATGGACATTGCTGGTGCATTTTCAAATATTAAGTAAAGACTCTTTTTGTGTCATTTAGAAGAAATTTGTGTTGAAGACTTGTTCAGATTACTACCTTGTGTGCTGTTTAACATAAATGACCACTGTTTAAACAACCACGGTTTGTCTAGTTTACTTGGAAACTTAAAACGTGTATTATTGTTGTGAACTATCAAAGAGCATTGCATCGTCCAACTGCTGCTTCTAGTATCTCTCCGCTGACCAACGCTCATGTTAGTAGATGAAAGAAAGGGAAACATCCTTTCAAAAAAGTAAAAGGGATAAAGTTTGGGCAGGATATGGAAAAGTCAGGAGATAGCCCCATTTATTTTCCCAGACTCTTGGCAAGGCTGGTTTCAGAGATGCTCCCCCAAAGAATTAAATTGTGCAGAAAATAGCATCCATATAGTTTACCCAAACTGGCACTCTTGGGAACCACTAGAGCAAACGTCTGGAGTGGAAGGAAAGGCAGCGTCTGAGATGCCAGAGAGATGGTTGTCTGTGGCCACATTGTGAAACAAGCCAGGGACGGAAAACACGAGCAATGTACTGAACCAGAAATGGAGCACGGAGTGGAGCTGGAGAACTGGACAAATGGAAACCCGAGTGCAAGGTGCAGGTGGGAGAAGGGCTGGGTGAACACAGAGCACGCAAGAAGGGAAGAAAGGGCTGAGAGGACAGTGACTAGGTTAAGGAAGTGATTGTCTTCAGATATCTAACTAAAGGTATTCACAGCTTGCCAGTCTAATTTCACATTACGTACCTTGGCATAATAGATGATGGTGCTTGGCAAAATTAATACTACACTTCCAGAACACTCCTGAGCCCTAGCCAGTCGTGTAGAACGAAGCCAGCTGGTGACAGAGCCCACACACCAGGTTAAGGTGCGCATTGAAGTTTGACAACAAGCTTCAGAAGATGTCAGAGCTTCAGCCACACATATGGCAGCAACACTATCCAACTGCCAGCACTTGAGCAGCCTGTACACATGCCCCTGGGAGGATGGGAGGGTGGGCATTTCTGTTCCCAGCCCCCCTGGAGCCTTCCTGCCCCCCGAGCAGCAGCAGGCCCCGTGCACAGACAGGACAGTGTCCTACAGGAGCGTAAAACGTGGTGCCAGGCAATGAAGCATCAAGGAACCTCTCAGCTCTCTGAGAATCTTTTATAGCACGAGCAAAAGCAGCCAGGAGCATAACAGTGTGCACAGCACACTCAACCACACCTGGGACTGCTAACTTAACAAACTTAACCAAGTCTGGCCTCGTTTTCCAGCCACCTGCCAGCTTTTCCTCTTACAAACAGCGGCGGCCCTACCTAGGGAAAGGGGAGGGAGGGAGGAGAACGGGGAGGACGGGAGCGGGACTGACACACGGTGCTCAAAGCTCGTGGGTACAACGGCAGGGCTGAAGTCAGGAACTGGTGATTACCTACGGTGCTGGGCTCAGCTGTGGGGCAAAACGGTACACGAGGTGACCCCGCTACGCTGCTCGGTCTTGAGGTTTCTCACGTCAGCACAGTTTCCATCCAAGCCCTCCTGAGGGCAGCAGGGAAGAGACGAAGGGACGGGTCGCGCAGGCTCCCGAAGCCCCGGTTGCACACCCCTGCTCCTCTCCACACCCTGCCGCCCCTTTCCCGGGAAATACGGAGAGGCAGCGAGCTATTTCGGGCAAAAAGGCGAGCCTGAAAGGCTCGATCTTCATCACCGTGAGCGATCCTCATCGCCTCCCGCTGGGTGGTGCTGCGGCACCGCCACCCGCGCCGCCCAAGCCCAGCGGGCAGAAGCGGAGCGGCGCCGGAGCGAAGCCGGCTGATCCGCGTGTGAACGCAACTGCCTCGCTGCAGGAAAAAGCGGGGGGGGGGGCTAACCCTGCACGAGGCATTCGTTTATGAGTCCAAATCACCTCCTAGATCATCTAGGAGACTGTACTGGAATACATCATAAGTCACTTAGCAGAAAGCATTATTTATTGAGGTGATTGTGCTTAAGGACTTCATCGTGCTGACCAGGAGGTGTTGTTACAGCTTATCTTAACCATGCCCTTTCTTCCCAAATAAACTTGTGACACTTCAGAAAGCAGACAAGGAATATTGGCAGTATGAAGTATATTCACCATATAATAGCACAGACACCTTCATTTTTCAGGGGAGAAAGTATCCAAGCTGGTAGAAGTGTTTAATTTTTATTTTTTTTCCACAGAAGGGGCTTTACTTTTCCAACACAGTTTTCACACAGGTTTTCAAGGCGCAATTTCTTAGATGCCTCCCTCTCCAAAACAGATTTGATAAACGATTCTCACTTCAATATAAGGACTTTCAAAAGAATGACGATTGCTCCATTTCAAATCTCCTGGGACAGAAACAAATGCTGCACTTCCAGCAGTTGAGTCCCCCGCTGCCTTTCCAGTCCGCTGTCATTCATTACTCTTTAGGAAGCCCTGTCAGCATCCTGCATCTGCGCAGGCAAGTGTCTGGCTGCCACCCAGGACAGAACAGCTCTGCAGGCCCCACCAGCCGGGCACTGCTCAGCACTGGGAGTTTGGGGTTAAATTCAGACCCGGAGCTGTTGGGCAGCTGGGGTTTGTAGCAAGTGACATCCCAGGAGGGATGTCAACAAGCCTCAGGGTGGTTTTGCCTTAGCTCACCTTTGCAAAACTGGGGCTTGTTTGTGGACTCTTCATTTTATGCAATTGCTCCTAAGCACTTTTTTGTTTGTTTGGGCCCCATTCACTGGATCCCTAACTACCCTGCTCTTCAGGACCTGCTCATTCACTCCATGAGGGAGTAAGTGCTAAATCCACGCATTAGTTGCCCGACCCTGAGGTACTTTTTGCTAACATGAAAATTCAGCTTTCCAAAGGTACAACACAAGACTAAACACAAAGCTGAAACAGCAGAGCTGTCCAAAGGCCTAGAAAAAAAAATATAAAACCAATTAAAGATCATATTCTGCACTTACACTGTGCTTTCATGCACTGCATGGAACACCTGGAACAGAGCATTAGCACGGGCAGGATTCATCTGAATGCTCTTTCCAAGCTCGCATCCATCACTGCTCAGTGGGCTGGTGGGAAAGCACCATGTTGTCCTGGCAAATTGTTCACAGCTTTCTCAGGTGTCTCTGCCTACTGCTGCGCTGTGCTATGCCAGCCTACCCTGTATGGACAACAGCCTGAATATTATCGTCCCTTAAAAAACAAACAAACTGTAACTGTACTTCTGGAGCATGGTAGTGGTAAATGCTTTGAGTGCAGACAACTGAAGTCAAACAATTTTAATATGTTATATTTGAAATATGCATGAAAAATAGAAGAAATTGATACACATACTATTCATATATATAAAAAATACATTATGACCCCGTGGGTGTACTCCTGATCTAAATCAAATTTGTGAACAGCAGCCTGTGTTGCTTTCCCTTCTGAGGCACAGAATGGAATAGGACACCAATAGCAAACATCAAATATACTGCAAGTGATTAACAAAATTACTAGCATAGCATTAATAAAACTTATCTGGACTCTGATCAATTTGCTAGTGAACAGAATACAGTTTTATACAGGATCAAACAGAAAAGATTTGCACTTCAGAATGTGAAGTTCCTCCATCTCTAACAGTTTCGCTTTGGACATGTAGAAGCATCCCATTATTCAATAAACCATCATATCAGTAATTTACCGCCATGAGCTACATTCAGTCTCTAGGTCCCATGAATCAGCCAGCTGCAGTACATCCCTAGCACAAGTAGCAGGAAATCATCAGCAAATCACAGCTGTTGCTGTCTGGCCAGCCAGGACAAGTGATCTGATCAGCTCTCCAGTTGGTATCAATGAGTAATTTGCACCACCTGAAGATATGTCTCCTGGATCCAAAAAGGGACAGGCTTGCCATTGCAATATGCAGGAGGAGCAACTTGTCTGTCAAGATCTTCTTTAGTAATAGCATCTGCGGTGGGAGTTTCTCAGTCATCTGTTCCCAAAAATTAATTTTTTCAACAACTAGTGATTTTACAGGAGGAAGAGACTCTGCATTTGGAAAAACATGAGCTTCTCCTCCCAGTCTCCTGGGCTGCCTTTGGACTTCTTCCAACTAATGAAGCTAGAGCAGGTTTGTCTACCAGCACATCTAGTCTCCTGGTACAGATTTACTCCTCTTCAGATGGCTGAGCAGCCACAGCAACTCTTCGATCCACCCAGAAAAGATCAGCTGGAGGATCATACCTGGAATGTCACTGTTTAGAAATTCATCCTTTAGAGGTTTCCAGGAGAAAGAAAAAAGAAAAAGAAAAAAAAGAAAAAACAACAGTCACCTCAAAGTTTTGCTGTAGGGGGACTAGGAAAGTAGCTCAAAAACCACATTTGAAATGAAGTTGCAATGTATGTACAAGATGCAGGCACAAAGTAAAAATTAAAGCTGCTTCAGAGATACTTTCAGCATTAATCACAGCTTCCTGGCAGATTTTATAACAAATAGCTTTGGCATTTGAAAGAGTTATTGACAAAGAGTTTAATGAAGACTGATAAATGGAGAGGTTTCTCAGTGGCATGTGTTACTCCATTGAAACAATTGACTGGAACACCAAAAAAAATTATTTCATTAATACTATTTTTGAAATAATTTAAACATTATTGTTCAGCTTTGGTGACTGATTACTTTGTATTTTTCTTTCATTATATCTGATTACCTTTTTTGAGATTACCTTTGGAGTCAACATATTTCCTTAGAAATAAATCTGTCGACACTTGTATCTACCAACTCTCTTTACTTTCAGTCTAGCTTTGTTCTATTACTGCATTAACTTTCTATTCTGTGTGTAGATTTTAGCCTACCAAAACCTGACATAAAAACCTAACAGAGATGCCTTGTTTCACAGAAGTAGCATCTTCAACAGTGCAACACAATGCAGCCCCCTCTGTCTCAGTCACAGCTGCACAGCGCTGAATCTTGACGGTACTCGTCATCTGTTGCTATAGCTGCTTGTATCCACAGCCAAAAATTCAGCATCCTTTTGGTCTAATTCTCCAGTGACAGAGTAAGCTATTGCTCCATTTGTCCAGATGTGATGTTTGCTGTGGGTATCACTGGTGAGTGACCTTAAATGCGTTCTTTTGATTTTCTTTGCCAGTCTCGCAAAACACAGTAACGTTGAACTAAATATCATAGAAAATCCACACAGGAGGAATGACGCGGTGTAACTGCCCGTTGTATCCACAAGCCAACCTGTACGAAGACAAATCATGTTTTTTTTCAGGCCTGACAGAATTCTTATAATTTGGAAATCCTGTGATCAGCAGCACTTCTGGAGTTGTATCACATATAAACGCCATCAAACAAGACAGGTTTACATCGCCATCACTATACCTTTACCTCCTGGGGCTGGGGGAAATTTGTCCACAACATCAGCAGGCAGATAAGTTTATTATGGGCCTTTGTTTGGAAGTCAAACCCATGAGAAAAAGCACAGCAGTCATCGCCACGATACTGCACAGACATCTTTCAACCACATGGATTGAACCGGTCGTCTTTAGACGTGCTTAGAAAAGCCACAGGATTAAATACGGTGTACATGAGATCCTCTTGACTGAAATAGCTAGCAAGCTATGCCCTAGGCTCATGCATCACTTCAAAGTATTCCCTTTTGCAGTAGCTTTTGCTACAGAAAATTAAATTAAAAGCCTCAGAAACAGAATCCAATTGGAAATTGATGTGAACAGCAGAGATGTGCAAGACATATTTATACATTTGAAAAAGATCTCTGACCTTCTGTAATATTCAAAACTGTCAAGATCTTTCTAAAGAATAACAGGAGTACAGCTCTCATCATTACTTCACTGCAATGAAACTGATAGGGGAAAAGATGGTTTGATATCACAGGGATGAGTTTGTGACCAACAGTAGTGAAGCTGACTCACTCACTGTTCAAAGCAGTTCAGAGATTAAAAAGATTAAGTCCTCTAGATCAAAAAAATAACAAAACCAACAGCTTGCAATGAATCTCTTTAGCTAGCATTTTCAAAACTGTATGATTTCAGAGAAATCTTTTCTTCCATCTACTTACACAATTTCTTACTTATGTGAAGTGATAATGTAACAGATCTTAGAAGCCAGATTTCATAGTGTTTTTGTCTGTTTTTTGTTTGTTTTGTTTTTTAATTTCAGCTTACTCTATATGTAGAAATCATTCCATCAAGACAGAGCTTAAGTGGATCTCAGGTCTTATGAAGGTCTATGTGTGTTGTTTCCCTGCCCAGGGGCTACCTGCCCATTCAGTGTGTATTTCCTATCCTTTCCTATTACATCTCACCAAAGCCTACCTTCATTTCTTCCGGGGAAACTGAAAAGGAGATGACAAGGCACTTTGCATCGTCTTCCCACCAGTCCAATAAACACACCAGAGGAATATCATTTTGACCAATTCAAAGGGAAAAATGGGGACTGTTACTAATATACTCAAAATGTTGAAAAACCTATAGCTTGAAAGTTAGAGTAAATACTGTACCACAGCTTTTAGTCACTAGTGAGAGAGAAAGAAGCTGCAGGAGAACAGCCCAGAGCCAGTGGCCAGGCCCTTCCCACCTGGACACCACAGAGTGCATGCCTGCACTTGGCCTACCCTATGCTTCACCCTTCAGTACACAGTTCCACAGACAGAGAATGCTCTGTCAGAGGGTAAAACATGAGATGCTCAAAAGCTTCCAGGAAAAAAACAAAAAAAACAAAAAAAAAAACAAACAAAAATTTTTTCAAAGAAACCTTCCATCAAATTGTAAAATGGTAATTGCAAGTGACAGTAAAATGCTTACTATGACATTGATATCTATTTTTGTCCAAGTCTAGACTAAATGCCAGACTATTCTGCTTTGGTCAACAGTTGAAATCAAAGTAATGATATGATTATAGGAAAGTCATTTGTGAACTGACCTGCAACAGGCGGGCTCACTAGATACGGTATGGCATGCAGAAAATACACAACACCCAGTGCTGATGATAAGGAAGAAGTTCCTACTACATCTGCTGTCACAACAGGGATCAGCGTTACATAGGCTCCATCAAAGTAGCCAAAGGTAAATGAGAAAGGCACAAGCAAGGGGAAGGTCTGGAGAACTGGCAAGAAAAGGCAGCAGAGGCCATCCATTCCCACAGCAAAGAGGTAGCAAAAGTGCCGGTACTTCTTCAGACACCTGCAAATTCAAAACAGGAAAGAATTTCACTGGACACAGCATTTCGGTCGCTATGCAGCACTTCAGTCTCTCTCTCTCTTTCATATTGCTCAAATTTAAGTCCAACTTATTACCCCGTCTTCAAGATGAAAAGCTCAACCAGTGAGGAGCTTGGCTGAGGAAAGATACCCCGCTACAGTTGCAAAAACCCCTGGAGAGCAGCACCCCACACTGTTCTTAGACCTGCCCCTAGTGAGAGGAGCCGCTCAGCTGCTAGGATTTTGCAGCCCTCTGAAGTCTCAGTGTTCAAAGCAGTATTTCAGGGGCTTTCCAGCTCAAAAAGGTGCTCTCAGTATTATGCAAAAAATGCTAGAGTACATCTCTCTCAGCTTCACATCGGCCCTTAAATGCTGGAGTTAGTTTAGCCAAGTGAGATGGCAATTCCTCTCTCCCTGCCCCACAAAACCAATGACTGATTTTTCCTACAAACCAAATAAGCACAAAGAATATTGCATTCTTTAGAACCAAAACATCTCTTAGTTTAGCCAGATGCCGCAAACAGATGTCTCGACTGGCTGAGTCAATAAAGCATGGTGAGTTCTCTTATACTGGGAAGTGTATAACAGTTTTAGGTCAGTCCTGAGTACATGCCTGACAGTGGTAGGCCAGACCTCTGTTCCTTTTCCATCACTTCTGCATCTCTCCAGCAGCACAAAAGAGATGGAAAGGCACAAATAGTATCATCCTCTAGGGATTACGTACAGAGGATCATGCTTGATATACCTTGGGCAAGAGGTTACATTTCCATAGTCAAATGCAAGAGCTTTTAGCTTTTCACAAACACATCATTTCTTGGGTTTGGGGGAGGATGCAGTAGAAGCCAATGAACTCCAAAGAGACAAAACCATTAAACAGCAAGCGTTTCTGAAAGTTTGATTGTTCGTTGTTTTTCTGGAAAAGTGACAGGTGCTACAGACAACATCGATAATGTTAACTTTTACGTGCATTACACCCCACTTGGATCTAGCCTCCCATCGGATAAAGCTTGCATTTCCTTAGCCGTACGCCATTACCTTCTGTCTGTTAGCCATCCAAAGGTGATGTTACCAATGATATCAATGACACCAAGTATGGACATGAGGAAGGCAGCCTGGTGATGGCTCACTCCAACGCTCAAGGCATAAGGCACTAAGTAGACAAAGAGAGGGCTGCAGCCATACGCCATAAATAAAACTGACACTGCTAGCACCATGAAGCCTGGCATCAGCAAAAAGTCATATTCCTTCCATGAACAGTAGCATAAACACTCATGCGACCATGCTTTGATTAAAGGTGAACAGATGGACATTCGCTTTAGGTCTTGTTTCTGAGCTTCAGGGACATACTCCTGTTCAAGAAGCCCCGGAGCAGTTTTACGGTCCTCCTTAAGGGCGATAGGCCGCATCAAGGCACCACAGACGCAGAGGTTTAGAACAAAACCTCCCAGGATGAGTAATGCCCCACGCCAGGAAAACTGCTCAATTAGGAGTTGGACCACGGGGGCCAGGATGAAGGTACCAATTCCGCTTCCAGACATGGCTATCCCATAAGCCAACGCTTTCCGCTTGTTGAAATATTTGCCCACCATCGCGATAGCTGGAGAATAACAGAGTGCAAACCCAAGTCCTAGAAGAGAAAGCACAGTGCAGATGGCTTAATTCTGAGCACGACATATGGAACACATTAAATTAAACCACACAGCCTACTTTCATCAGCACCAATGAATAGGAAGCTCTTCCTGACATGCAGCCCAGTCACAGTGTGGAAAGAAACCAGGATGATTCCCTTCTTCCACCATCAGGGTCACTGACTCGACAAATCTAATGGATCATTATAAATCTATGATAACAAGGCTCAGAAAGGAGTGATGGGGTGCATTTAACAACAAGAACAAGGACTATCAATGAATATCAGAAAAACAGCATGTCAGTTTTTCCTGGATACCAGATGAGGACTCATGGATACCAGATGAGGTCTCATCCCAGAGCCTGCACAGACACCGGTGTGGGGCACACTGGTCTGGTGAGGCAATGCTTTGTGTTTCAGTCTACTGCAAACCCAACCATTAATTTTCAGGTCTCAAAGGCAGCACAAGGAGTTAGACTCTGTCACTGATATCCTGCACTAAACATGTTTTAGTCAGCTAAACTAACTCAATGCAGCAGCTGGTTGGAGTCCTGAGCATTTATAAATCCCTGGGTAAAGGTACAGAGGGGAAAAAAGCCTCAAAAGACAAAGCCACGTCCAAGTCAGCAGACAAATAAAATCCATCTCTTGGAAGAGACTGTGGTCTCTGCTGCAGAAACCAGAGAGATTTTAACCATCAAATACGTGCACCGATACTAAAACATGCATTTCTGAATCAGACACTGAAACGTGTTCCTGACTAGGGTTTTGGAACACATCCTACATTCGGGTTAAAAGGGTCCCCATGGCTTCTGGCAGAACTTGCCAGCCAGGGAGGTAATCACCTGTGCCATAACCGGCTTGCAAGGTTCTCCTCAAAGGCCTCCTCTGTGCTGGGCAGGCGCTGCGCTAAGTGGATTAGAGGGGGCAAGGGAAGGAGACGGCAGAGCAGCTGTGGCAAGTATTTTGAATGAGTTGGCAGGAGAAATAGGTCCCCAAAAGCCAAAAATGTCCAGTGAAAAGTGGAAATGCAAAGTTTGTGACTGAAAATATTTCCACACCTTCTAGGGTGAGCTCTGCTACCTATTGTCAGTCCCCCTTCTCATCTCTGCCTCACTCTTCAGTTTCAAGTCCTGCATTTTTATGGACCTTTGTCAGTTATGTTCCTACCTCCTCTCTGGGTTGGAGCATCACCACTAGCATTTACCAACAGTTATCTCTACATTAATCACTCCCTACAGACTAGAAGTTAACTGCTCGCAGAATGGACTCTTTACAGCCCCATCTACAAAGTGCAATTGCTTTTCCACCCCAATATTCGTTGTGGTTTTCACTAAGGAAGCCTCAGCAGCATTAGGGTGGTATGTGGCACAGCCCTTTTGAATTACAAGGAACCTTTTTATTCGTTATGAACACATTTGTCAACAGATTAACATTGTAATGAAGGAGCTACATGCACTATAATACAGATTTTTTTTTTAAATAAGCTGTTGGCAGCATGTGAACTGCAGTAATTCCGCCACCTCCTTACTAAACAGCAGGGGACCAAGTACAAGGGCTTATATCACCGTGGCTACCAGGTCAGTATTAATAATGAAGGAATGTCAGTGTGACCATAGGCACCACTAACGTTCCTCAGTTCACAGCAAACACGGGATAATTGGACAGAGCAAAAATATCTGCTATCAACATACCTGAACGCAAATGGAGGAGCTGCTACAACAATACTATCAGCCAGGGATGTGTTCGCTTTTCAAAGGGAATATAATGCAGATAAAAATAAAGTCCACAACTGAGGTACTAGGTATTCACCCAGGGCTACTCTGCCCACCTAGTCCTTTTGTTTTGATTTAAATTTCATTTTTTAATATGCAAATATTTGGGGGCACTCTAGAACCACTACCATAACAAAATCCTCACAAATCACAGGCGAAAGAGAAAATTTTGTGTGTATCTCCTGCAGCAGACGTCTTTCCTGACCTCCCATAATTTCACAGCTTTTTCCCATAGTCTTCTCTCTAACAACGTTAAAGAGATGCTTTTGCAGCATGCAATATTTGGGCTGTACAAGACCCACTGACTGCAGCAAGAGCCCCTTTTTTTACAATGAGGGGAACAAGCCTCAGTATCTCTACTGACCACTGCTGTGGCAATATGACATGGAGAAGAGATCACCACTCTTTAAAGGAAAGACTATCATTTTTTAACATTCCTGTGTCGTTTTCCTGACTGGACCAAAGGAGCTGAGTGCCTCCTACCTGTAAGGACTCCTAATGATAAGTAGAGATGTTCCAGGCTGGCGGCGAAGGAGCTCAAAATTAGTCCAGTAGATGCAAGCAGCCCTCCTAGCATGATACCAACTTGGCAGGATACATGATTACTGATTAAACTCCCAAGTGGGGCTTCAAAGAAACAAATAAAGCTGGTAGTTAATAGCAAGTCCTCAGACATAGTTCATTGCAACTAACATCAAGGGAAAGAACGCAGCAGGCAAGCAGGGGAAAGTGGTGATCACAGCAATGCAGGGTGGTCTTTCAGCATCCCTTCCTATCAGAATGGTGTGAGAATCAAAAACCTTCTAAAATTATTTTCCTGAAAGTCAGGATAAAACTAAAGTTTACAGTAGCTTTTTCAGCAGATCAAAGTCATTACGGGACACAGCTATTCTGAAGTTTTCAGGGTCAAGAGAGGCCACAGCAACAACCGGATACGGCCCACGCTGTTCTTTACTCCATTCTTACAACTGCAGAGACCTTCCCCAACATGCGATCTGCTCTTCAGACTTCAGAAACTTCAGGCGTCCTTCCTGCTTGCTCTGTGCCAGACTTAGGTGTAAGAGGTCTCGCATCATTTGGACCATCTCCAGAGCCACCAAACCTGTCCTGAACTTTTTCCTACAATAACTGTTCCCAGGTCACCCTGCCTCTACCAGGGGGTGTCATCACCAGCCCTCTCCTTCTCTGCTACCTGCAATGCCAGGACAAGCTTATCCTCATCTATCTTTTTTCAAGATATAACCTGGCTGATGCAGAAGAGATGCTATGTCTCAATTCGGCTGTGTCCCTATGCCCTCATGGCTATTCTCATGGATTAACCCCTGTATGGCAGGATTAAAGCCTGAATTTTCACCTAATTGTATAATTTTGAAGTAAACCCATAAGAAACTTTAATACAGTTGCTGAATTGATACATACTATTCTTAGTAGCACAGAACTTCTTTTTAAGGGAAAAGAATATTTGTAAATACAAGTCTGCTAAAATGATGATAATGTGACACGATTCGAAGGCTAGAAGTACAGACTGTGCTAACTCTCAAATATGATTCCAATCAATAGGCAACAGAAACACGTGCTCAGTTAGCAGCTCTCAAACACAACTTGTCCCACTAGACCTTGACAAAAGTACATTTCTGGAAACTTAGATCATTTGACAAAACAAAATTCTGTTTCTTTTCTGTAGTATGAAGACACTCCCTTCCTGCCCAACTATGCTGAGGGAAGCAGCTTGGTTATACCAGACCCCAGAGAGTCCGCAGCAACCATGTTTCCCAGCCTACTCCACTGGCTGATGGGTGTGCCAAAACCAGATGGAGCTGAAGAAAAAGCAGTCACACTTGTCGTCAAAGTGTAATACACACCACAGAGCATCGTGGCACAGTCGACAATGGAGTGGATCCAAGCTGTTCTGGCATAATCCTGCCCAAAATATGCCTGGAACTCCACAAAAAAAATTGAGATGCACCTAGGAAAGACAACATGAACAACAATCTGTTAAACCTGGGATATTTGCCTCACAGAAAGCAGTCTCATTCTTCAGCAATAAAGAGAACCTGCTTGAAGGTCTTCTCCAGCTCCCAGGAAAATTAAATCTGTGGTTTGTCTAGATCCCAGCTGGATGGACATTTTTAAACAGTTGCAAAAGGGTATTGGAAATGAAGATAATTAATACATGAGACAAAACATCAAATGGCACATGCAAGTTTAGTAATCCCAACAGTACTTTATATAAAGCACTTTGGTTAGTGTGATTCAACCAGGGAAGAATCCTTGCTTTGCACTGGCAACAATGGAATCACAAAATGGCGTCCAGCTATGATCCTAACAGGGGAATCAGGCTGATTTAGAACCTAATTCAGATAGATTTAACTAATTGAGAGAGATTACACTGTGTCGACATTTGCATGCCACTTCTGTGCTATTTATCCCAAGATCCTAGACTTCAGATCCTTAAACCTGGCAGCTTTATTTTAAAATATGCATTTTTTTTAGTAGGAAACACTGCATTTATATTATATTGACTGTCCAAGAAGATGCTGTGCCAGTGCCGCTCCCTCCCCAGGGTGCCTGTCTCTCAGCTTAACATCCACGTTCACAGGAACCAGGCTCCTCTGTCTCCAGCTGACAACAAAGCGGCCCAGCAGCAGCTGTGGAAGCCATCTCACCCCAAACACATACATCGTGTTTGTGCAAGGCAGTGGTCTATTCCTCTTCTTTCCATTTTTGAGAAATATTTCTGAGGGGAAAAAAGAAAGGGGTAGTGCCACAGCAAGACGGAGAGACAAGCAGCAGCCCCTTTACCTCGTCACGGCCCTGGTACAGATGGTGACCAGGAAGCAGCCGGCAACGATCATCCAGCCCCAGCCGCCATCAGGTGGGCCACTGCGCGGGGCCATGGCGCGGTGCGGTGACGCTCCTCTTCCCCACCTCAGGGCCTGGGGCTGGCTCCTGCCACCGCTGCTCGCTGGGGCAGCCCGGCCCGTGGGCTGCTCGCCATCTGCAGAAAGGGAAGAAAAACAGGTAGACAGGGGTCAGGGTACGGAGCTGTGAAACCACACTGCCTGGCTAGGAAGTGCGGCTTTGGTACATAAAGGTGAGGCTTTCCTTTCAAACACAGTGTACTGAAATGTGTGAGAAGCAAGACCACGTCACCAGAATTTGTCCCCGTGTCTGGTATCCCTTTCCTCAGGGTAATTTCCTCAGCAGTTGCATCCTACCACGACAGGCTTTTCCCCACAGATGTCACAGCATGTACAGCCAACTCACTTTGCTGGCGCCCGCCACTGCAGCTCAGTTACGTTCAGTGGGGCTCCACCAGCACACACTAGTCCCTGGCCTGGACTTTATTTTAAACTGCAGTCTCTGTTCAAAGCAGCTATACTTCCCGGTACACAGTTTAGTGCAAAATTCACTTTTAAGGGAATACAATGTGGAATTCACCGATCTATTCTCCTTAATCACCAGTGATAGGACCCATGGGAATGGTGTCAAGCTGCGGCAGGGGAGGTTTAGGCTACACATCAGGAAGAGGTTCTTCACTGAGAGGGTGGTCACACACTGGAACAGGCTCCCCAGGGAAACAGTCAATGCACCAAGTCTGTCAGAGTTTAAGAAGTGTTTGGACTGTGTACTTAGTCATGTGGTCTAAAATTTTTGGGTAGACCTGTGTGGTGCCAGGAGTTGGACTTGATGATCGTTATGGGTCCCTTCCAACTTTGGATATTCTATGATTCTATGATTCATATAAAAAGAATTCACCTTTGTATGAAAAGTGAATATTCCTTGTAAAAATCAGAGTAGAACACAGCTCTCTGACCCAAACCAGAAAGGTTACCCAGAGCTGGCCCTAAATATCACCACAGGTGAGCCTTTGAGAAGTATTCACAAGCTGCCTTCCCCCAAAATATCAGAAGGTGCATTGCAAAAAGCTTACAAAATTATTGGGAAAAAAAATGTACACACATTGCCAAACTTAGAAGTGAACAAACTGGGAGAAAACAGAAATGCCAAAAAAAAGCAAGCAAGCAAACAAACAACAAAAACACACAAAAAACCCACAGCTGAGCTTCATTTCTTCTAGGCTATAAATGATACCCTGAAACAATGCTGTACAGGAGGATCACTGGAGTCTTTTTAATTTTTTTAAAAAGGTTTGGTAGTCTTCTGATTTAAAAAGAGTAAGAAGCTTTGTCCTAATCTACCCTCTTGGCTTTCAAAGCTGATCGCACAAGGCATAATCAAGAGCTATAGGATAAGGTAAGTCAGTCTACAAATGTTAAGAGCAGAAAAACTACATGCAGTTTTCAAAGGAAGAAGTTAAGTCCAAAAGGACTGTAGTATGAGGCACCTGAACCATTTGTAGCCTCACAATGACGTGTGTGTTTGTCAACACTTCTGAGCAGTGAAGGTATGCTTGAAATAGTACCCCTGAAAAATATCAGTGGATAAAAAAAACACAAAAGATAGCAAAATTATACGAAATTACCATCCAGTCCCATAAGCAGAAAAGACCACCATTAAACATAGCCAGGTCTTCGTGTATTCCTCAAGTACCATTTATTTGTGCCTGTGTGCTCCTCAGACGGTAAGCTCTCACTTATTTTACTTGAGGCCAAAAATCTTGTATACTACTTGGAAAGAAGTCCTATTTTGTCTTTGTATAATAGGCTTTGCTAATATTTATTTACAAGTAAATATTTGTATAAAGCTTTTAATGATTCAGAGACCAAAACTATGCCAACTATAAGCATTAGAACATGCACTAATGCAGTTTTTATTATACTCTTCTCCTCTATTGTCCCAAACATCTGTTTCATTGTAAGTTAAACAGTGTAATAAGGTTTTTGCAAGGTTTGTATTCTCTGTATTTATATGGTGTCTAGCACAATAGGGATCTTCATTGCAGCCTGAAGTACTATCCCTATATAACACGCACTAATGAATTAGAAGAGAGCTCACTTATGATAAAAAGAAAATCTCTAATGACCAGTTTACTCATCACTTCCATGGCTCTGGCAAGATACACATTGCTCCACTCTGCCTGATCATGTAAGTGCTTCACTCTTTATAGAAAGGATAGGTCACATCTCAAATGGGACATCTGACATGGCCACAGTTTGGATCAGGTAGCAATGGTCACAGCAGCTCAGAAAGATCAAACGAGTTCACAGTTGCAACTATCACAGCTTTTGTAAGCAGCTCAAAACCTGGTATCTCATGCATGCTCTTAAGTGACTGTAAAGGGTCCCGGCTTTACAAGTTCATTCCCACAGCTGATAAGAATAAAACACACAAAGCAAAGGAGATCCAAATGAGTTTAAGATGTCAAAACTACATCTTCAAGGTGCTCGATTGCTTTCAGAGTGGAGACGGGACAGCTTTCATTTTCTGACACAACTTTCCAACATGTAGCAAAATTTGCCTATGTAGCTGACATAGCTTTCTAAGCAGCCTTTGCAGATGTCCACATGATCCAGACGACATCACTGACCTCCTCACAAGCCTTGTGACTTTTTCCTTGAAGTATAAAGTCCATTTTTTGACTTTACCTATTTGCTTCAAGACAAACAAACAGCACTACACGGACCAGTGCATATCCACACACTTCTTCCTCACTATGTTCTGAAACAAAATCTGACACAAATAAAACACGCTCTGCCTTGAGGAAGCGCACAGACAAATAGAGGAGGAAAGGTAAACCAGACGGGCTAATGCAGTAAGATAAGAAAGTATGTGTGTAGGCAAGGAAGTATAGTATTATTCAAAAAATTTGTGTTAAAAGACCATTAGGGAAGCTGAAAAAGCGTGCAATCAAAGGTTACAGGATTCCAGGCACATGATACAGAGGACACATCCATGGACTTGCTACCTGATGCCCACATTTTGTATTTGCCCTCCAGCACACACCGCAGATTTGTGAGCAGACCATACATCCTAAGTGCTGAATCCACCCATATGACACAATTTTGCAGGGTGTACTTTACTTTTGGAGTGCGCTGACTTGAACTAATGACTCATTCTTGATTTTTTAACTAATAGGGTCAATTCTGCATCCCTGTCTGCATAGCTCCAAGCAGCAACTGTCTGATGGTGAAGGCTGTGTCATTACACGATTCTTCATTCTGGATCAGTAAACGACCAGGGCATAAAAAAACAGTACAATTTGATGCAAACAACAACCACATCCCTGTCTCCCTGTCTATGCAGATGGAAAACAACATTCAACACTTTCATAGATACCTGCTTCTAACCTAGCCACAAGAAACGCAGATACCCAATCTAGCATGAAGCCAGAGTGTCACAGACAGATTATACCCTGGTTTGGCAACGAAGCCTCCAATTGCAACATCACCCTGACAAATTCATTTGAACAAGCACAGCAAGTACCAAGCAGCAACCACACTTTGCATCCAACACTAGGGGCCTCAAAGATGGATTTATTACAGGTTTAATATGTTACGTTCAAATGCCTGGGTTATAGAATAGCCCATGACAATCCATGTCAGCTGCCTGAATTAACAACACACTGATAAAGTGCCAGTGATTTTGCTTGAAGTTTTGCTGGCAATCACAAGTACTGCAGTTTGGTGGAGTTTGCAATAAGCACATTATACACCACAGAGGGATCCTATGCGATTCAGACATACCTCTGCAGCACTTTTGTAGTATCTTGGCAAGGCAGGGATTCTTATTTTGGATCTGAGCAATATATTTTGCTGCCCCTCCTGGAGGGATGAAAATTGTATTTCAAATTCTGGTTATTAAGGGTGGAAGAGGAAGTTCCAGAAATGTCAGATGAGATAACAATAACCCTGATTTATTAAGTATGTTGTAATAAAGTAGAAATATACACACAATCTTTCAGAGGATTCAACAGTCTCGAAATGGAAAGCCCTACCTATTTTTAATGCACGTACAGCAAGAGCAGGGTGCTTGGTCCCCAGCCTAGGTCCCTGATCCAGCTTCCCAGGCAAGCTTCAAAAGGGTCTGAGACCCCAGTTAGCATTTTTGCTGTATGTTAGCGCACTTGTGAAGAATTTGATGACATATCAGGCTAAGCAAATATTGATTAGGTATTTGGTTACATGATCACTTGCTGTTATTTTCAGAGATCCCTGCCTGCTAACACACACACGTGAACAGCAAACATTTAACGAGGCTACCAGCAGCTGAAAACAATGCCATTATAGGAGTTG
Source organism: Cygnus olor (assembly GCF_009769625.2). Classification (NCBI taxonomy): domain Eukaryota; kingdom Metazoa; phylum Chordata; class Aves; order Anseriformes; family Anatidae; genus Cygnus; species Cygnus olor. Next base: position 20,231,524 of record NC_049175.1, read on the forward strand.
CCTGGCAAACACAACAACAGGCCACCCAACCTTCCCACAGCAGGACCTGTGCAAACCGTCTCCTTGACTTCACGCTCCCTTCAGGGAGTATTGTGCCTGTCATACCACAGAACTAATAGCTAAGCTGTTAAGTTAAATAATCACCTGCTTTCTCGCTGTGCGTGCCTAATAAGCACTTAGTATGGCATTCTAACAGATTTATGCCCAGGTTAGAAAACTTCACTGGCTCACACCCTGACGCTGTTTTCTAAGTTTCTATACCATGGACAGTACAGATTGCAGACTCTGCACATACTTTATCTGGGGAACCATGTTCTCCTCCCTTCCCAACCCTACCTTAGTTCACTCTAGTGCTGCATCTTTCCTCAAGCTTTCTGGTGCAGCATAAGACCCGAATTATCTATCTGTTCAACCTTTAGCACTATAAGGCCTGATCCCCACTTGCAGTCCTGGCTGCTCTTATAACACACCTCATCCGCACATAAAAGCTCCTGCTGCTTGATCTAGCTGAAGAAAGCAGGGTCAAAAGAAAAGCTCATGAAAGAGCTCTATTTGTTTGCACCCTTTGTCAGGTAATGCTCAGTCGAGCACTAAATAAATACGCTTTGCCATGGGTTCACAGAAGGCAGCAGCAGGGTGAAGGTGGCAACCAATCCTGCTGATACCTAAGGAAGCCCCAGTTACCCTGGCAGCTCACAGAGCAGTGACTGCTTCCGACATTAATGCACTAGGCGCATTAGATGCTAGGAGCATTAGATGCTCTCCCCCTGAGAGCATCTCCCCTGCCCTGCCTGCTCAGCCAGCAGCAGAAAGGAGTGGGCGAAGCTACTGAGAAAGTACCAGGTTAATCCTGCACCTCGCCACGTGGTGCCTCCTGCAAGGGAAAGGAGCGCAGAAATCCACGGCAGCCTAGCAACTGCCCTGCGCAGAGCCAGCTGCTGCTGACCTCTATAACATGGGAGCAGACAGCAAAGCCTTCACTGCCCCCTCCGCCCACCGCTCCTGCCACTGCAAAGACCTTTTTTAAACAAACTTGCTGAATAACGGTGTTGCTACAGCACGAAATGAAGGCGATGTGAGCAAGGAAGCATCGCTGCTCCAAGGAGCACCGGGTGCGTTTGTGCTCGTCTGTTTGGGGTCAAGCTGCGTGACTTGCAGCACTGATGTACCTGGGCATCACCGTCACCTCAAGAACCACCACCTAACCTGCTGCACAGCCTGCAGGCTCTCGGAAAACGCGTTGTTTTGAGCAGGCAACGAATCCAGACGAAAAAGCAGGCACGCTGGCAGAGTGCCCACAGCGGGAGCACGCAGCCCCTGTGCCCAGCCTGGGCTCTCACCACCGCTGCTTTCTGCTCCTCCGCACCAGCCTGGCTACACAAAGTTAAAACAGCTGCACGTTAAGATGACTTTGCAATTCCTTTCAGAACTGCACAAAAGGATTTTTGTAGTTTATCCCAAAGGAGTTGGCTCAAATCTAAATACCAGCATAAATAAGCATAGGATTCAACAAATTCTTACCTGTTTGGCACTACAGAAACGCGCATAACACAAGAATTTTCTTTCTGGATCAATGTAAAATTGAAATGCATAAATATACATACTCTGTAGGTGCCACTCACTGCCTTCACAGTAATGATGGTTGAGCTGGGCCTGAGAAACTTGTGCCAGTCTGCGTATGAATGCCAGGACGCACTTCCAGAGCAGATTTATTCACACAAAGGAATTTAAACTCTGTTTTTCTTGTGAACAGCAACATACACAGCTTTCAAAGTCACTTGGAGAACATTCGTGCAGACGAATTTTATGAAGAACAAGTATAAAGCGGCCGAGGCACAGCTGGAGAAAATCCATTAATGCTTAGACTGAAAGGTAATGGAACTGTGGATGTTTGCTACATTTACCCTATTCACCGAGCTCCAGGACAGTTTTAATATTTTCCTATATTCACCCTATTTACATAGCTCGCTAGGACAGTTTTACTGTATTTCTTATTTATCCTTAAGATTGTACCAAGCATTATTTGTAGGCTTTTGCTACGTTTATATATGTTAACCTCTTGCTTTAATTTTCTCATTTTCTGTTCCTTTTTCTCCAACTGCTGCACCTTTAATAAAAATAAATAAATAAATAAAAACAGAAGAAAAGAACTACAACTGAAGAAGAACAGAAAGGGCACAGAAGGTGCAACAAAGGATGGGAGAGGGGGAAAAAAAAAAGAAAAATGTTTAAGAACAGCGAGAAACATTGCCACAGAGCATGTACAATGGACAACGAGATGTGTAAGGTTAAATATTGCTGAGGCCAGACCCCCCTTTCCCCACTGAACAACGTTGTCCGTCCGTCTGTCCCCCCAACACAGGCTTGCCAGCCCCTTACCTCATTTCCTACACGTCACCAAACACAGTGGAGCACATTCAAAGGGGACACAGTATTTGATAGGAGCCCCGAAGATGCTGACAGCTGCACAAGTGTCAACTGCATAGTGTAGGAAATGGCACTTCTTCAGCCTCCTTTTGCCTTTTTTCCCCCCTAGCAGCTGCATACCATGGTAGGCACTTCAGTCAGCGGTGTGGCAGCCAGCTAAACTCCACGCTGTTCTTAAATACAGGGGAAGTAAATGCTCTTTAATTTGGTACAGCTCTTAGGATTCAAAGGTTATTTCTAATCTAGTATTTTTTTCCAATAAAGACCTGTCCCATTCTGCACCCTAGGTCAGCTATTTAACTGGAAAAGAACAGCTTGTTTTGACTTCAGCTGAGGCTATTTATCAAGAATTGCACGATTATGACTTTGACTTGTTTCAAAATGACCCGAGAGGTCCCCTCCAACCCCGTATTCCTCAATAAAAATAGCTCCATTGAGCATCTCAAGGCTGCTGATCTATAGCCTCAGCTTTCGTCTCTGCTTAAAGGTGGCTCTGTCCAATCTTCAGATAAAGCCAAAGCTAGTGCTTGCCTGGTAAGACTGATAGACTGCTCCATTGAAATTTTCTTTGTGGAAGACAGAAATTTTGATGATTATGGGTATTTATAAAAACTAGGCACACATTCGGCTTCCCAGTAAATCTTCACAACTTCAGTACCTCCCCAGCAGTGCTACAAATGGTTACCACTCACCTGAGAGTTCATTTAGGGAATTATACCAGAAACAAAGCAAACATAATAAAACAAATTAAAGCAACAACAACACCACCACCCAACAACCTGACTTCTAATTGATGCCACCACGTTAAGACAAGAGGCTTACTATGCAGATTGCAATAAGTGCTTCACTCTTTTTCCAGATATCTACCTACAATGTACCTGAATCAATCTGGATACTCTACTCTGCACATCTTTAACACCTTTTCAATTTTTATTTTTTTTTCTTGGGGGGAAGGGGTAGGGAAGTTCCCTATGATATCAATTAAGAGCAACATTGATAACATACTTGTACTCTGGTAGAACTTTGAGACTTCTGATCAGGAAGCAGGTGTCACGGTGCTAGGCATCATACGAACATCTGCTAGAACTTGCCCACCATCCAAAACGTATCAAGATAGAGAAGATGGATTGTGTGAGAGTGCAGCTTATTAACTCCCATCTCTCAGGATGCTGATCAGCAGACACAGCTCATTTGCTTGAGTTTCTGCATATAGGGGAGACAGATTGCTGCCGAAGAGGACAGACTGATTGAAGCCCAGGTGTGGGCACAGGAAAAGCAACAAGGAAAGCAAAGGGATGCTGAAAAGCTGGTAGAGAAAGGAGATGCCAGAGAGGGGCACACATGAATGCAGCAGTGCAAAAAAGGGGCAGGAGCTGAGAAAACTCAGCAGCACACACCTGTAGCAAGGCTGTGGTCATGCATGTTCCAGAAAACATATACTTTCTTGCTGAAAGAAGAGCTCTACTAATTGGCTAACTGATAGCCAACAACTCCACTGCTGGGGGGGAAGGTTGCCAGCACTGTCTCCATTTTCACATCCTTTTCTCCGCTTCCCGCAAATAAGTGAGAATAGCCAAAATTCATTACAAAAAATATCAGGAAGCCTTTTGGGTAGGAAAGGATCAATCCCTACTGCACAACTGCAGTCGCACAAAACTTCTGCAACAAACTCATGGAAGTTTTGGTGTTGAGGGGCTGCTGAGGACACATGGGGAGCATCAGATAGCGGCAGAATTCTCTGATGCTAATCATTCCCCTATGCTTTCCTCATATTTATTTCCTATAATTATTTTTAACACATGGTGGGTAGGTAATGGTTGTGGAAGGTTTTTGTTTGTTTACAGAATTACTTACACATTTATTGATTTATAATTACATGGCGTTTATCTCCTCCTTTTAAGATCGTTAAGGTGTCATTAAATGTGACAAGGCAACTAAATATTTTATCTAGCTTTCTTATTTACGGTTACATTTTTAACTATGTGATACTCCAATCGCTTTGAGTCATCCCTATCAGTCTGAGAAATCAGAAGTGCACTTCTCTGGATCAGGCACTTAACAGTATACCATTATATCTTTGAATAAATATTAAGATATGACGATAACTGTTGGGAAATGCTGAAAAGGCTTTTTATTCAAAGTGGCCTTCAGCTGACATTTTTCCCATATCTGGTATATTAATTTTTCCACCTTCAAGAAAATCTTGTCCTGAGAAAGGACACCACTGCAGAGCTGCCACAAACATGTGGGATTGGGACATTTTTTTCCCAGACTGCTGCAGTCAGTTTGGGGAAAGTGTTGCTCTCGCCATTTTTTACTGATGCTGCACACTGGATTCTACACTTGGGTGAGAGGGATCCAAAAATCCTCTTTGGATTAGCTGGAGATGTCCTGGTGAAGGAGGGAGGTACCAAACAAATGCTTCTCGGATCCCTCTGGAGAAAATTAGGATGCTGATGGCACTCAGCAGTGCCCAGGCACAAGATGAGAACACGGCTTCCTGCACGCACCTGGAGGGGAAGCACCAAGGCCACCCCGCGTAGGTCCCTGGTGGGGATGGCACAGCCTGGGAAGGTGCTGGCAAATGCTCTGCTTGGGAAAGCTGCAGCCCAGCCCTCGAGCACTCCTCGACAGAGAGGCAGCCAGAAAAGCAGTCAGCAGGGCTGCGGAGACTGATATGCCCTCACCTAGAAATCTCGGTGATAAACTTACAGAAAATGTATTTTGAGCTCTTTCACAGTTGTCATCCTTTCAGCCTTTGTGTTTATGGAAGAGCCTTATTCAAGCTGTGAAAAACTAATTTGGTTTGTAATGCCCTTGAGGTGCATGTCTGGGTTTTAGTGAAATGAGGAGCTGTACTTAACTTAAGCAGAAATACCTTTCTGTCCTGTTCTTTTAGTGCTCAGAGCCTGAGTAGCTTTTTTTTATTTATTTTTTAATAAAAAAAGACAGTAACTCACACCAAAAAAATAGTCTGCACTGTTAATTTGCAGATGCCAGTCTTACTGAATTGCTTTCTAATGGAAAGGCAGAGAACATTTTAGAAACCAAATCCCGCACCTACAGAACGAGCTATCCAGAAGATTGCCTCTATTTATCTGATGTTCTAGGGCTGCTATTAACGTCAATTTGTTTTCTTTTCCTCAATATGCAAGACTTATTTGCAAAAACTAATCAGGCATGAAAAGGCAAGGCAGGCTATTTCCTTTCATTCACACAAGCTTATGTTTCAAAAGAAACCTATTAGGATAGTTAATGCCATATGTGCTCTTCTACTGGACAATACACACCATATGACACGAAAAACTGTCACCATGACCATTATTTTTCTTGGGAGGCTTACAGCTGAAACCATGAGCCTTGTAAAACTAACAATTTTAATCCCAAAGCCCCTGGTTTTTATTTTTAATAATCATACTATATAATTACTGTATATACTATGGTATGTTACTATAATTCCCAGCAGTAATGGAAGAAAATCTCTAATACAGGATATACATATATATGGTATATATGGTTATATACTGTAATGGGCTGTTTCTAATCAACATTAAATCACCTAAATGCAACTGAGAGCAGTATCATGCACAATATATACACACTATATATCATGCAGGGGGGTTGAAACTAGATGATCTTTGAGGTCCCACTCCAACCCAAGCCATTCTGTGGTTCTGTGAATATGAACATGAGGAAGTGCATGAAAGAGTCAAATATACACATTTCAAAATACACAACCAGGCAACGCACATCAAGTTTTATTCTAAGGACTTCTAAGACCATGAATTGATGGCTTTTTAAAGTGTCAAAGTCAGGCCTGAGCTTCACCTCACACTTTTCTGCTTAACTTCACATTTGGGGCAATTTACAGTCAAAGGTATGAAGACAAAAAAAAATCTGTATACAGATATTGGTATAATAAATCTTTTACATGAATGGCTTTAACGAGTCCTCAGGCACAAAGCAGGACAAACAGTGAGGATCCCATCTGAGAAGGCCCATTTCTGAGTCTGGAGCGGTGTCAGGATGTGATGCTGGAAGTCTTCAGCCTTCTCAGTCTGACTGACAGACCACAAATCACATGAGACATACGTTGGTCTGACAAGCACAATTTAAACGATTTGTTCCCACACCAGAATGCTGTAGAGTAACCACTCTGTCTCCTTGCTCGTGAAAGAAAACATGGGAAACACTGCAGGCTACCTCTGCGCATGAACAAACCGCACATAGGATCAGGCAAAATTTGCTTACTTTTCCTCGCTCTTGAAGGAAATTACAATAGCAGGAACACAGTTTGGGAGAAGCTATGGGCAACAATACATTAGCTGAAAGATCAGCTGTGACTAGCAGATTGGTGCTCTGAAACACGGGGCTCCTCAGCCAACCTGTCTCGTTAGAAAGTGTTGGGAATACCACCAGTGGCAGGAATAGCACCAAGTGTCATTTTTTAAAGCTAGCAGCAGTATAAGAGCAGAGAACAACGAGAGCACCTACACTAACATAGGGGATGAATAAATCACGTAACAGTAAATTTTCCATCTCCAGCATGCACAATTTTGATTCACATAACAGCTGACATTTTTGGCTATAACTTCTCATGCAGCAAGCTAGTTAGTGCTGAGAAACAAACACAAGTTAAATCTCGATTGTAAACGCATGGGAAGTAAAACAAACACACACAGATGCTATGGGAAACAGCAGCAGAGACAACAATTTACAATCCTTTAAGTCAGAGATGATATGTCGTCTACAAAAGTCAGCAGAGAGTACAGAAAAACTTGAATTGTCGCATTTTGAATGAGAAAAAAAGCAAAACAATCATCATCATTTATTAATAACACCATACGAATTTTCATTTGAAAAGTAATGAGAACAGTGACATGAACTCTCGCATCTTGGCCAATCTTACTGGAAAACGTGCGTTCTATTTGCCTAAAAATTCCCTCCGTAATATTAGAATTTTTCTCCTTCAGTCGTATGTGCTATCAGCATCTGATGCCATATAGGCAGAAATATTTACTCTGGAGGCCTTCCCCATTTTAATAGCAGACAAAATGTTTCACGCATAGATCACTTCAGTTGAGAGCAGTTATAAATTATTTTTCTAAGATTATCTGGAAACCCTAGGCTTCTTAACCAGTCTAAGGGTAGCCAGAGCCCTATCTGCCACGAGGATAAAATCACAGCACACACTCTACACCTTTTAAAAAAGGGTAGAAAACTTCAGAAAATGACAACACAGCAGCTACTAAGCTGGGAAGGAAACATCAAATGCTACAGTGAAAGGGAAATGAATGGAGGTCAAGAGAAAAAAAACATCAAAAAAACACTTTGCTATAAAAAAAAAGAAAGTGTTATCTCTGACCTGGAAGAACATATTCTGCTACATGCACATCGTGAAAACATGCATCTACTCACAAGTAACAGTTTGTCTTAGTGAAATCACACACTGGAAGTTAACAAACAACTGACACATCTTGAGCAGATCAGCACATTCTTCATGCTCTGTCTTCCATTTAGCCTCACCAAGCTGTACTTCAACTAGATCCAAAAGCTTATTTTAGCTCTTAGGAAATCTTTAAAGCTGCAAGGAAAGTGCCTTTGCCGAGCACATATTGGTGCAACCGCTCAATTACCTCATTTTCAGGAACAACCAGCAAGAACTTTCCATGCTACTTAAGGGTGTAATTCTGCTAATTGTTATTGCAGCCCAAATCTACAGTTTCCCAGTGTTATGTTAAGGGACATCGCTCTTCATATAGAATGTGGGCTTTTTGTTGTTTTGTTTTGGTGAGCAAAACATGAAAAAAACTTGCTGTTTCATTACAAATGTTTTACCTTTGCTCTGTAGCTTTTAAAATAGCTGGATATCTGATTTATATTTTCATTTTTCTCTGATGTTCCTGTACAGCTCCTCAGCTTGCAACCTCTCAGCTCCATACATACACCAAACTGGCAGCAAGCAGAATATTTGAGTAATTTTTCTGACAAACACGCCTATGCTCACACTTAAGGAACTTATGCGTTAACTGGAGAAAATGCTTGAAAAAAAAAATAGCCAACCACACGAAGCAAGGGATTGGCGTAACTCATACATAGAAACCAAGGACGAGGTAAGTGAGAGGCAGCTCTGCAACAAAGAACCCAAGGGTGCCTCTGGCACGAAAACCAACCTGTAAACAGGGAGGACTGGAACATTACAGAAAAGAAGGTTGAGTTACATTAGGAGGAATGAGACAGTACACAGAGAAACAGGAAACCAGTTTCCCCAGATCATACCGTGTTTTTCTTTGCTCTTCAACGGCTACACTGAAAAGGCACACGTAACTACAACAGAGGAAAACAGAGCATATGGAGCAGCAAGACAAGACATTGGGGAGTTATCTCGTTATGTGTTAGACAGCGACGATAAGAGAGCCCATAAATGGCAAAACTTTAAAGGACTTGAAAAGGGAAAAGAGAGAGAGAAAGACCATGCTATCTAACAACAACAACAAAAAAAACTAGAAATGTATCTAAGAACCAGTCACAAAAGAATTGATAAAAAAAGCTCCAACTCTTCTTCCTGTTAAACCCAGTCCTCCCAGTCAGAGCTGCAGAGCATTTACAACCACAGCTCAGCCTGCCAGAGATCCCATAAAACACCCGAACGCTCCTATCAGCAACTCACAAATGGAAACATTTCAGAAGGGAACTATGCAGGCTCTGCTGCTTAACGTGGCCCCATAGACCAACTGCAGGCCATATATCACAGCACCCTGAACTGCTACTCAGAAACCACCGCAATAGAAAGTTTACAAAACCAAACATCTGGCTAAAAAACTCCAGCAAAGATTGTAAATGTAAGTATGGGCTTCCAAGCTGGTAGTGTTCTCCTACAGGAGTCAGAAGAAAATTAATATAATTATAATAATCCTGGATCCTCTCTCATCTTCTGACACTACTGGTCAAGGAGCCGTGACGAAGACGTGCATTTGTTAGCTGTTCAGATGGGACAGTCACATGCGTACTGTTTGGTCAAAGTCTCACCACATGTGTGACAACTCAGGAACCAAAAGGCGAGAGATTTAAAAGGAGGCCTCAACAGATATCCTTTTATCCTTTTATTCCAACCAACTTTGTAATTGTTCCTTAACTAGATCCCATTATCGATAATCCTTTCAGTGGGATCAGTTTCACTTTAAACAGCTTATTATACAGGATGACATAAGAAACAAAAATAGCTCAAGAATGCTCAGATAATAAAAGTTATGTCCAAAAAAATGTTTTCTCTTGATACACAGAGGATGATATTAAATTCTTTAAAAGCTTAAAGTCTATTCCAGGTGAAATGAAAAGTGACTTTTTTTCAAAGAACTTCTATTTACAATGGAAATTTACCCTATCTAAGGAATAAACTGTTAGAGAATTTTAATAATTTAATGCTCAATCTCCTGAGTTACCTGAAAGAGCAACCTGGGGTATCTCAAAGAACAGTTGTTACAAGGAACTCTTGGTTTACTCTAAGATCATTGACAGCACAATAATGAAAGGATAACCTTGAACTCATGTCAAAAATGAGTAACGAACATTAAAGGAAAATTCAATTAATATCTTAGCTCAGTTGAGAGAAGTTTTCTTTTCCAGTCAGACAACACCTGTATATGGAAACACATTGCTAGCATCTTCTGCCTATGAACCTACTTTCTGAGCAAAGCTCTTTTCAGCTTGCACGCTCCACATCCTGCACTGTTGTATCATTTTTCCTCTTGCACATGCATTTCAATTAGGTTGTATTAGATAAACTTGAAATGACTATAAACTTCCAAATTCACGTGAAGAAAAAGACTTTTTTTTAAATCAGTCCTCAAGTGGAAGGAAAATTTCATTTTCCTCCTTCACAAGCACCCTAAAACACCCCACTTGTTTTTACATGTTTTCTGACTATCACTACCTGCACATCCTCTTTATTTCATTTTTCCCACACAGCTTTTAGTTAGTGCCTCGGTATAAGATGCATAGTCCTTTACTGTCAGGAGGCAGTTGTACATTGACAACGTCATTTACTTGTTACATTCTCTAGGAACAATAAAATTAACATCACCTAATTTTCAAGGAGTTTGGCAATTGAGTAGCTCCATGTACAACCGTTACACACGTTTCCCAAAATTTATTTCCTCATCCAGCTACAGAACAGCCAAGTTGCCCAATAAGAGTCCTCTGCAGTTATGCCTGAGATACCCATGCAAGAGCTCTTACGTGAAAGATTTCATTCTCCCACCTTTTCTGGCAAAAAAGCAGAGTTTGGAAACTCTGACATGCCATTTTAATATCGGCCATGCGTGGGCTGTTTCTATGTAGTGCACACCACAAGCAACAGGCTTCATTATATTGTGTGGGTTTCAGCTCCCAGAAGATTAATCTCAGCTCCATTAACTTCATTAAGAATAAACCAGCTGCGTGGGATATTTCTGTTTATTCTCTTCACCCTGCTGCTCCATCAGGCTAAACGAAATTGACATCGATAGAATGAACCACAAACAAGAAAAAGGCGAAACGCTGCCTTCATGACTAGTAGAGCACAGTGGATCAGGTACGGGAGGATTTACAACACATCCTCAATTAGCGGTTCTCTCCTTGCTGTGCTGTCCCACACACTCTTCATGCAGGTGCCTAAGCAAACAGAAATGGTAGCTGTTCAACACTTGGGCCCCGTGCTGTGCAGCATCAAAACAATGAATGGGGCACAGCAATACAGTGCTTGCTGCTTGGCTGGGCTGCACACGAATGTCCCTGCTGCAAAAGCTCGCTGCTCTGCCAATTCACACAGCAGCCATGTGTCAATTTGCAAAAATGAAAACCAAGACTACCAAAACAATTGTTCTCCAATTACATCCCACTTTGACTGTTGAGATTTTCACATATTTAGGGTGGAAGCCAGGCCCTTTCAGCACGTAATGACACAAATTGCGTATTTCTGCAGTGAACTTGCGGGCCCTTTGTGATGGTGCATTCAGCACATTCTTCATCCAGCGCCAATTTCTCTGCTACGATCACATTCTATTGCGTGGCAGCTGCATTTCCCAAATACGTCGTATTTAACATGACCTAAACATCAGATGCACAGAGAAACAGTCTGAATTGTTTTAGATGAGGAAACAAAATGCTATTTCTGTAGTCAACAATGAAAACTGCCTTTATAAAAAGTCCTAGATGTTACTGGAACACAACACTAATACATCTCAAGCAGAGAAATTACCCGGTCATGGTGTTCTCAGTCCCTTCACAAGGGGAAGCGCTGCTGGCTTCAGCAGGCTAACCCAGCTCAGCCGCTTTCCATGCTGATATTCTGTCTGCCCACAGGAACACTTTTTCCAGTTTCTTCCAAAAAATAGATGCAATTTTGCTCGTCAGATTTGCTACTTTTGACATCATGCTATAGCTGCGCCAAGGAGCATTCAGACTAATCAAAGAAATGCTATTTCAGAACTGTAGTAAAGAGGGAAAAAGGGAATCAGCAGACAGAGGATACTTCATAAAGAAATTTCCCAAATGCCTATTGCCTTCATCCAGAAAAAGCATTGTTGGTTTGGTTTGTTAGATTAAGCAGATCAGATAGAGCAACTTTAAAGCCTTTTTTTTTAAAAAAAAAAAAAAAAAAGTATAATTTAAGGGGAGACTTGCATGAAAGCTGGGTGCCCAACAGATACAGCTAATAGGGAGAGAATTCTCCAGTAACACATTGCAGCACAGGACATGGCACAAGACATGATCACGGTGAAAAGAGATGGGCAGCAGTCTGTTATCCAGACTGACAGGGTCTCATCTGGAAAACTGCAATACACAAAGTACAAACAAAAAAAGAATTCTCTCTAAAAAAAAATGAAAAGCTGCTTCTAATGAGGAGTGTAACAAGATCGGCACACTCAAATGGGAATGTCACATCCAATCAATTTCCTGAGCACCACTCAAAACATTAGGTTACAAATTCAAAAGTTAAACCCTGTAATGAAAAATACAACTTCTACGCTGCCACCCAGTTCAGTACTGCAATGCATTTTAAAACCAAGTATGGATATTTATTGAACGCTGACATTGAGCCACACCTGCACAGACAAGGCTGAGTGTGATGCCCCCAGTCCAGCAAATTTCAGCCTAAATCACAGAGACTGGATGCAGCATTTCAGGCTGAATATGGGAACCTCCAAAGAACAAACACAAAGATGTCACCATTCCATGTACCCAGGTACCTTGGGGAAAGCATATGAGTAACGCCCAGGATTTCATGCGGGATCACATAGCCCATAGCAGTATCATCAAACTGGGACAGCACTGAGAGGAGCTGGGGTAGGGACCACAGACGAACAGTGCACAGCCCTGTCCCACCAGCTTCTGAACTGCGTACCAACCAGCAGGTTACCTGAACAAGTTCCAAACACCCCTCTGTCGAGGGAGATTGATGTTGTCAGCCATGAATGCTTGAGGATTTAAGCCCCAAAATTGACACGAGCAGGAGGTATTTGCCTACATCAACAGACTACATTAAGAAGTTTCGCGTGGTATTCAAGAATCTCTCAAAGCCAAACAAGTTTAAGACATGAGTACAATGAACACTAAGACATGACTTACTAAATACCGTAACAGCACCCAAAAATGCAGGAGGGACATATTATTTAGGAAACACAACAGCATCACAGACTCCAAGAAACCCCCAGAGAGGCAAGGGAAAGATCCCACTTCCCTCATTTGCATTTCACATCTGGGAAATTTGAGTCATCACATCCACATTGGTATAAATCCAGAAACTGCAGGAAGGAAGGAAGGAAGCTTTGAACTGGGGGGGGAGGGAGAATGAAAGACAGGGGACTGTTTCCATTCTGAACAAAGAGAGAGCAAAGTCAGCACTGTCCTGCTGAGGACTGTGGATGAGGACAAATTCCCAACTTCAAAACCACTTTCAGGTCCTATGCAGAGGAGAGGATGCAAGAGTTAGGTAGTCAGCTGAAACATCTTCTCCATTTTTGTACCCCAAACTTGCCCCAAGGATTCTATGAAACAGATGAGAAACACCTTTCATTTTTGAAAGACAATAGTTTCTTCTTCTATTCGTCTCCCATCTGGAACTTTACGTCCAACTTTTTAATCAAGAACTGATTTTTTTTTTTACTGTACTTTCATCTGCATTCTTATCTAATGCTCAAAATAAATTCAAACACATACACTGCTAATCCAGAAGAAGTGGAGTATAAATGGTGTGTGCACGCAACCCCTCAAGGACACTACCAAACAGACAGCTAAGGAAACCCAGAAGCTTGGTCATGTCTCTTGGCAAGCTGTGGACGTATTTTGATGGTATCACTAAGTGTCAAGACCAGGAGAGACATTTCTTCTGTGCTCTTGAAAAGCACAGGCCAGCTCGCATCTAACAGAAGGAAAATGTACAATTCCCAGTCCCTCCCAGAACGCACAAACAACTCTGCAAGTTGGATGGCGCTTTGAGCAGCCTGGTCTAGTGGAAAGTGTCCCTGCCCACAGGCAGGGGGGTTGGAACTGGCTGAGCTTTAAGGTCCCTTCCAATCCAAACTGTTCTGCGACTTGGAAGGGCAGGGTGACAAATCAGTTTTCCATAGATAATCAGTGAGTTAAGACAACAATAATGTACGTTATAACTACATATCCACATCTGGCTAAGTGCTGCAACATTACCATTATTTCTGGAAACTGCTATGATGATCTTCTGGCAGTAACTAATATACTTACCATTCAGAAAGCACTCCTGGGTAATATTCCACAGAATCCTAAAAGATTCTTGTGATAACCACAATGGTTAATGAAAATCAATGTTTAATAGGTAAAAGCATTTTCTAGGAGTACAATTTATCTCAGATGCATTGTTTTTACATTAATTGTAACTCAATTCACTTGGGTGGACTTACCCAGCTTACACTTTGCACCAACTTGCAAATCCATTTCCTGGTGCATACAAATGTGGAGACACTTCCAAAACATACCAGGCATAAAATACATGTGTGTAGCAATGGTCTCCTTTACATCTGTTCATACTTCTGTTATTTACATCACACCCTGAAACAACATTCATACCAAAGCCAATAAAATTATCTTACAATAAAACCATCAGAAAAGGAGAGAAAGGGTCCAATAATCCCTTCATAAAATGCAATAACTGACTAAAAGCAAACGCTAAAAACATTCACTGCCTTCTTGGTTCATTACCCCATCAAATGAAACAAGCAGAAACTAATAAATACGACATACAAAACAGCAGCAGCAAAGCGCTGCTTCATTTGTTAGAAGTGCCAAGGAAAGGAAGCAAGCATACGCTGCTTTGTGGGTAGCCGACAACTCTCCAACGCTGAACCGCAGCTGAGAAGCAACTTTTCAATGGCTTTTGTATTGTATGCAAAGTAAGTGATTAAATTTACTAATGAAGAGTAAACTCTTCCCAGCTCACTAACAAAATACATTATCTCGTTCCCCTGAGGCAGTGCTACAATCCTCAGCTGCCACAGACTCTGGGGAAGAAGGCTGCCACAAACCGCTGGCTCATCTTACTACCAAGTGTTATTTTGCTGCCTAAGCAATGATCTACTGCTTCTGGGGCCAGCACAGCTTTAAATTCAGCAGGGATGAAGCAGGGATCTTGCCTTTACAGGGAAAGGAAAGATGCTGCATGTACCACCAGGCTGTTCCTGGGTTCTACGGGATCCTGATCAGTGCTGCCACAGTACCTGTGATAGTGCCAGATGGGCATCATCTAAACAGCCAGGCAAACAGCACCAATCCTCCCTCCAGTGCTGAGAACAGAATGCTTCTTCCAAAAGCAGGAGGATGAGGAACCTTAGCTCCAGAGGTTTTGTACTCAGTAAACAGCCCCTGAAAAACGTCTGACTTCCAGGTGATCTGAATGAGACCCCATACAAGAAAACGTAGCTGCCGTTTCATGAGCTGCCTACATTTGTGCCGCCTTCCCTGATGCACGAACTGCACGAGCCTGTTGCATTCAGCAGGAAATAGCTGATGTCCCTGCTTACACCGACCTGTGCATACAGTAAGATAGGAAGAACACAGAATTTCACACTGCAAACCCATTTCTGTCAGTGCTGCTGAAGCAATGCAGGTGCTGCAGGATTGCAAGGCACAGCACAAAGTGGGGCTAACTGCAAGCACCCAGCCCACGGAGACCCTCACCATAGCGAAGGCTGTGCACAGGCTGCAGAACTGCATTCAAAATCCAATCAGATCCAACTAGAGCCCTGTCTTGCTAGAAAGATAAACACGGAAGATCGTAACTTACCCTGCACGTAGTTACATCCAGTACCCTACGAGCTTAAAGAGACAGGGAGACAATCCACGTGGGTATTGTCATCCAGAGCAGCTTGATTGCTCTGTGGTCCCACTGGCAACAGCTCTACCACCTACCACATCAGAACAGGCGCAGACAGCTTCCAGAGAAGAAAGCAAAGCTACCTCCACAGTTCAATAAGCTCAACAGCAAACATCTTCAGCTTCAGTGAAGAAAAATGGAGCGATTAGCCTGGATGTCTTGGGCTTTGGTTTTAAAGGATTACACCTTTCCAAATTCCTCCCTATCACAGGCTGAGAGCCTACTGCATGCAGAAAGCCAGTAGCTTACAATTTTATTGCTCACAGACACATCAATATCTGTCAATTAATACAGGCAATAATACAGCACATGAAAGATTTGTTTGGCTCTCCTAAGGCTGCTGGCAAGAAACTCCTCTTACAAAGAACAGATAAAATGAAGATATTTTCAACCTATGTTTTTAAGTCTACCTTTTTTTTTTTTTTTAACATATCTACATGAGACTATAAGATAACAATCCAAACTGCAATTGTAGGATAAACAGTAAAGATAACATTTTTCTTAACTCAAGCAATGTTTTAGGTTAGAAGAAAAAAATATGAGTTTTTTCTATTGAAGACTGCAATGGCAAGTAATTACTGCTTCAAGTTCTGTGAACATAAAGTGTACCATCATTCTCTAAATGCACGCATGCTACACAGAAGCTGATGTCCTCTGAGTGCTTTCTTAGTGGCTGCAATAGGATCGCGACAGATAAACGAGGTGTATAACTAAGAGCGAGAACAAGTCCCAAAACTACTTGCAAAAGCAGCAATGCTTTTCAGATTGAAATAAATTACAGCAGATTATAGAAACCTTACACTCCACTGACTGTTCAGTCTCACCATACCAGTTAAAATGGTGCTGTTTGCAGAATCACATGTGCCATTCAGAATTTAACAGTGGGCCTACCCTACATTCAAAAGTGTATTTAACATCACACACATGTAAAATAGAATAAATTGCATGCAGGTGACAGTTGTACTCTCTGTGATCACAAGCACACTCTCGGGAGTGGCTTAATCTTCCCTTTCAGAATTTTAGGCATCTGTCTATCCAGCAGAATATAATGTGATTCATAAAACCCTTATGATGCCTAGGTCTATTTTCCAGGGAAAAATGGCTTCTGAAACCCTCATACTTCAAAAGAGAATAGTATAGGAAACGTATTCTGAATTTATGCAAAGACACAGCTATACAACACTAAAGTAAATACCTCTAGGTGAAAACTCAGCATTGCATCAGGAGTACAGAATCTGTCCTTTGTGCATACATCTAGCTGCACGTGCAGACACCCGCATTAAGATATCTGAGCGCTCGGCTACATTTGTCATGCTCCTGCCAGAAGCACGTCGTCCACTACCAGCCACAACTCGATAAGCCAATCTTGCAGCAGCAGCAGCACAGCCCTTACCTCCTGCCCCCAGCCTCGACGCAGCGGCCGTCTGCGGGGCCACGCCGCCAGCCAGGTCGGGGCTACAAGACACCAGGCAGCACAGAGCAGGGGCCCTCCTGAACCCGTGGCAGCTCCCTGAAGCAGTTCTCCACCAGTCCCACGAAGGGCTGTACTAGTACGGCTCCGAGGGTGGCAGGGGGCTGCTTACGCAAGCACGGTTGTCTACAGAAACGCACGCCAAATTTCTCCCCGAGGAAGCAATTGTGTTTGCATCAAAACATCTCAAAAATCTTCCCCCCTGCCCGTGCCCGAGCCGTGGGATGCTGGCCCAGGAATACAGATCTGGGATGGATCCCCGGGGTCTCCTCGTCCTGCTCCTTACCGCCGCAGGAGGGAAAGGGCCGAGCACACCCGGGCAGGGACCCACGGCAGCCGGTCACTCCTCGGGTAGCAGGACGCACGGTGCGGAGCAAGCTGGGGACAGGGAGGCTTCTGAGGTCCCCCCCTCCACCAGTTCTGGTGAAGCTTTGTAAGATGAAGTTACACGCTGCACTGGTTTTCCTGTCGTCATCACTTTGCAAGTGGAGTTTAAGGCAGAAGTTAATGATTGAATTTTAAAATCGTCAACATGGAAGCCCTGAAGGGAAGCCCTGAGAAACCTGCGATTAAAACACAGCTGCCGCTACGCGGTTGCAAAAGATGGAAAAGTAAACTAAAGTACGATGCAAGTGAAAAATAGAAGAAAAAGCATAAGGGAATAAGCAATATGTAACCACACAGGCCCTGCGTGAAAAGACCGTAACAGCTAAGGGTTTGAGGTGAGCAATAAAAGAGCCCTAACGAGGCGCAGGGCAAGACGCCGAGCACAACGCGCTCCTGCCCCACTCCATCAAGTTCCAGGCGATCCCTGAATTTCCCAGCGCTAACGGAAACGTTTCCTCATCGCCGCTGCAGGAGCAGGCTTACAACAACAAACAGCCCAGCCGGGCTGCTAACTTCACGAAACCGGCCCGGTCCGAAGGCTGTCGGCAGACCCCAATCCGCCCCAGACACCCGATTCACAGCGCCCCTTTGGCGACAGCGAGCCGACACCCGAGCGGCACGCCAGCAGAGCGCAGCTCGCCCGAGGGATAACGCCTTCGGGGCGTTGTTCTCCCCGCAGAGCCAGGTGCCGATGCAGGCGCGCACCTGAGCCCCGACCCGACCCGGGGCAGCCCCGCGGGGGGCTCGGGGACCGTCCGGGACCCCCCGAACACCCCCCAGCGACCCGGGGAGCGGTGCGGGACCACCTCAGCGGGCACCCTTGGGCTGTTCCGTTCCCTCTCCGGAGCGACTTCTCCCGTCCCACCCCCCCCGCACTCGAAGCTTTTATTTTAGCGTTTCACACCTCGCTGCCTGCCTCGCCCGTCACGGCGCCCGCCCGCCCCGCGCCCCCCGCCCTACCTGCGGCCTGCGGAGCCCCGCCGAGCCCGGCGGCGGCGGCAGGAGGCGGCGGGGCGGAGCGGGGCCGCCGCGGGCCCGGGGCGGAGCGGAGAGCCCCGGTTCCGTCCCGGCTGCACGGAGGGACCGGGACACCCCCCCCGGAGCCCCCCGGGTCCCCCCGAGGCAGCAGCCAGCTCCCTGCCCGCCCCGCCACCTGCCCCCGGTGCGCGGTTCCCTCCTGCCCCCGGGCACCAACCTCTTATTTCCCCCCCAATTCCTTCCTTTCTTTCTTCCCCATGGAGGTGAAGCTTGCACTGGGGTTTGTGATTCAGCACTCCCTGCCACTTGAGGAGGTATTTTTAAACCAGGCAACACTCAGACTGGACTTAGCACCACGACTTGCGCACGCAGGTGGCCTCCAGCCCCACACGCCACACACACCGTTAGGAGCCGCGCTGCCGCTGCTTGCTGCTCTGTGAAATGCTTAAAGCCAGCTCAAAACCCCAGGCCAGGGGCAGGACTCGCACGGATTTCAGCAGGCTTTGGACCCTAGACTCTTGGAACGAGTTTCAAATTCCAGCAGCTTTTTTTGTTTATCCAAGGGAGATAAACTAAGTGGCCTGCTGAATACCCTGTGGGCTTTCAGATGTGATCTGGAAAACAACAGGTCTTTGCTCAGAAGGGACGTGAAACGTCCAGTGACACTTTCCATGAGAACCAAGATAAAAGAGGACCTTTTCCTTCCCTCCCGAACACCGCTGCCTGACAAGGACTGCCTGGTTCCTGCCTTTCAGCACTGCCACGAAGAGCAAGCGCAGAGCGCCCAGCAGCGCGCCAGGGATGGAGCACAGGGGGCTGGGAGGTGTTCCCTACGCTGCTCTTCCACGGAAAGCTCAAAATCCTTCAACAAAGGAAGTATGCACAATCTGGGTAAGCACGGCAGCTTTGGGATGGGTTATTAGCCAGCAAAGGCTCCTCTTCCAAGGTGACAGGGCTATTCCGGAGAATACAGAGGCAGGAAGCGGACAGTAGAGGCAGGTCTAAAAGTGCCTCCCCCTCCGGCATGCCGCGGGATGAAGCAGGGCGCTGGGCAACCCTCACCACCTCTGCACACCCTCCCTAGGATACTGGTGCATGGTAGCTCACAGCAGCCACAGAGAGAAGGGCTAGGTTTTTCACGGCCGGCTGTCTGGGTAATGAAAACTTGTTCTTGAACAAGAACAAACGTAGATCTTGCTTTCTTGGTGAGGTTTGGGTTTTTATTTTTACAGTTCTATAATATTTTGCCAAAAAAATGTTAATATTAGTTAAATGCTTCAATGTGCTTCATATCCAAAGATTTTCCTTGCCAAAATATACTCCCATGTAATTGCAAGTGGCTTTATTTGTGCTGCATAACACTGCAAGATAACAGACAGCTCCAAACAAGACAGCCTGGGCATTAAGCTACCATGCAAGAGATTGGGGATCTCAGCATTGCAGCAAAACTCCTCAGAACATCTCATTAGCAGCATCTCTATGACAACTCCCCATCAGCAATGAAAATGGCAGTGACCATCTATGTTGGCTGCTAACATTTTGATGTCAGGGTCAACAACAGGTTCCTTCCTTCTCTGCGGTGTGGGAAGGATACGGTCAGAGCACCACAGAAGCACACACACCATGTGTTGTACGTCCCAGGAACACACAGAGGCCATAACACCACTCATAGTCTGCTGACCTGGCCATTGGCACTATAACAACTGTGAAAAGCTTTTGTGTTATTTAATTTTTATGTAAATTCATTTTCAGCACTGAAGCACCACAAACTAGGTATCACCAAAAGAACACACAACTTCATTTGGCTCTCAGAGCAACACTAACAGTGATAGGAATACAAGGTTTTGCTTTATATTCATTTTACACGTTCATGACAAGCTTCCTCGTGTCACCACCAGAACATTTTTCTCATGCAAGTTTCAACTGCTGACACCAGAAAAATGATTCATTCCACTGTCTGATAAGCAACAATATAACTCACTTGGAAAGACTGATAACTTCAGGGTGGCAGGACTACATACATCGCTCCTCCAGGACGGCTGTCATCACGGTTTCAAAGGAGTACATTCCCTCACCTGGACTGCCTGATCAGGTAAGGACACCATATCTGGAAAGAGGGTTGTTTTGGTCCCTATGCAAACAAGAATACCAGCTTTATGCTTTTTCCCACTTTCCGAAGGAGGAAAAAAATATATATCAGAAACTGCAACACTAGAACTTAACGGGTGAGATAAATGCTTTTACAGTTTGGAAGACATGGTACACTTGAATGGTCTTCCTATGCCAGTATGCTCTTTAAGTATGTTAGCCTTTGTATGCAATTAGTTGTGTTAAATTAATGACAATAGGGCATGCACTGTAAGTGACACTACCCTCCTTCTTCCGCCCTCTTCTTCCACCTCCCTGACAGTCAGCCAACTGTACAGAGTCACTTGTTCAAATCTGTTCACTCACATTTGGATCCACCACCTTTGGCACCCTGTATTCAAAGGGACACAGCTTCCTTGACATCTCCAAAAAATTAAGCCAAAGGCAGCACAGGCTGGACAAACTGTAGTCCCTACATTTCCCTCAGTTCCCCCTCTGCAGCTACAGTCCAAATCCTCTTGCCAACTCGCAGGCAAGAAAGCGAAGCTCCTGCTTACCACTACTGAACGGAGGCTGCTTTCCAATGGTGGAGTTAAGTTCTGTTGCTTACCTACACACAGGGTGTCAGCAGAACATCAAAAGACTGGTGAATTCCTCAGGAATACATGGCTGTATAATTCATATATGGAATATGAGCTAAAAAAAAAGAGGGGGCTATGGAATAATACTTACACGCCCTCAATTTTTACATTGCCATTAGCATTTCCTACAACATAACATCATCTTGCAATGTGCAACCAAAAGACCCAATTAAAAACAGTTTCCAATGACACCCAGGACTAGATGCAGCTCCTTCTTACAACTTATTTTGCCTGAACACCTGTATCATCTTCCAGCATTTCTGGAAGTTTTGCTAGATGTTTCTCTCTTTCTTGACGTTAACTAAGTATAGGCAGATGAATATTTAATATTAGTTGAACAACAAAATGATCTGTTTCTGTTTAGTCATTGCAAGTTTCCACACTCCAAACCTTGTTGCTCTTTATCTGGGGCAGTCGCTTCTGGTCTGTCACTGTAATCCTTTGAATGCAATTAACTGCTTCTAAATTAATAGTCATTACTCCTTACATCAGGCATTTCTTCCTTACATCAGGCATTTCTGTACAACAAGCTACACAGATCCAAATACATTCTTTAATGGACTGTACTTTCTGACCCTATGCTTGGCCTCATTCACACAAGGGTTTACAGAACCACGCTCAAGTCCCAGAGAGGAAGCACCCCAAATTTACTTTTCCACTTAGCTTGCACTTTTAGGTATTAGCATATGCACTAAGCTTTCTGGACACATTTTGTTGCTTCCATTTTACGAAAAGATCATCACTCTAGCTAGTCAGAATTTTCTAGTGCAACTTCCCTCCCCCCCAACTAGAAAACACATATTCATGAACACAAATGTTCTATGGAAACATGGTTCTGACAAACTTTTGGCTGTACAAAGGCAGGAGCTTTAGAAAACAACTCATTCATCTAATAACTTTCTTTTGGCATCCTGGTAGGCTTCCTGCTAGCTTGCTTTTTTGGTGGGGTAAAAAAAAAAAGTAGTCTTAAAATGTCTAAATTTCATTTCAGATCAGAATACTTCATTAGACATTGGAACTTTTCGCAACATAGGAATGACAAATTTGAATTAGTTGTACTTGGAAGCAAGCCTTTGCACAGCCACTCGTCTCTCTTCCACATCCACTCTACTGCGGACCAGAGGCTCAGGCTATCTCAGTCCATATAGAAATCTGACACTAAATGCAGCCTGTAGGTTGCTCTAGTTTGAGGACAGCTAACCATTTCCATGGCTATACAAATTTTCATGGCATTATGTTTCTCTTCTCCCTGCTGGATGACAAGTTTGGCTTGCTGCGTTCTGCAGAGAAGGTGTTAGCAACTCACCCTGATCATCCACCACCTCACCCACACCGACTTCTGGGGAGAAGCACAAAGAACTCTGCCCCTATGAAAAAACCTGCATAAAGAAGGCTGAGGTGGGCTTCAGCGCCTGAAGGCAGCGCAAGTTTTCTTTGTCTTATTCCCCAAACCAGCACACAATGCCAAATACGAGGAGATGGTGAGCCACCTCTGATTCTCCACAGCTCTACAAAGCAGAGAATGGTTACCTGCCAAGCCCGGGCTGTACCTTGGACACCACTCCTGCTGAGGCTTTCAGGGATTGCTCCTCATCCTCCCTGGGGTATACCATGGCTCTGGGCATTTTTTGCTCCAGTTCTCCTGTAAAACACACAACTTAATAGACTTAATACCTATAACTAATTTCAATACATTTTTTTTACTACTTAAGTGTTTTTTGTTGTGTTTACAGGCCATGGAAGAGTTTCTTTGTTTTAAATGTTATTATACTTCTCTACAAAAAACATGCCCATTGATAATATCTACAGCAAACATTTACAGAGCTAACAAACTCGGGATAATATTGTCATTCTACCCAGAAAGTTGCAAGCATCAAAGTGCTGTTTTACTTGGAGATGTACCAGATGAGTTCCAGGGGCACTTATGCAACATGAAACCTTCCTGCTGATTATTATATTTTTTTTTTAAAATTCTGTTCATGTGCAAGTGGGTTGTTCCCTACACCACCTGCTTTTTTTTCTTTGACTTGGGCATGTGCAGACAGATACCTAAACTAGAGCCAGCTAAATGTACATCAAAAACCTGCTCTGTGTAGCAAGACATTTGGGTAAACATTATGACATTGATGCTCCGCGGCCTTGCACCTTAGCACGAGCCATGTGGCTGCAAAGCCAGACAAGTTGCCACCATCTAACACAGCAGCTGCACGGGCACCACCAGCAACAGAGCAGCAGCTGGGCAAGGTGTCTCGGGGTTTTCAGCGGTGTTTTTTTTTATTGCTGAGACTGAGCGGCCACTTGAAATGTGTGTGAAATACGTGACTGCCCCAGGCAGACCCCACCAGGAGCAGCCCCTACCCGCAGCCCTGGGGTGCTCCCAGCCGCCGGCAGGAGCTGAAATCCGGGCTGGCGATGCCATCTAGTGGGAAAAACTGATCAGAGGCCTGGCTCTTAGTGACAGCGGTGTCGTTTGGGAGGAGAAAGTTTGATGCTTCACTTCAAGGCCAAGAGCTTCCAGGTCAGCACAAACCAACCCTTTCACCAGGTTTTCCTGCTGCAGGAATACACAGATGTTGGGCATCTTGCACAACTACACAGGTATTGCACAAGGCTGGGGGACACTGCAGTGGGCCTGGAAAAACATAAGGGACTTCAGTTGTTCACCTGTGCGCACACCAGAGTGCTCTCCGGTGGGCCTGGGCAAGTGCAGCCTCTGCTCTCTTGGATGATCATACAGGTCTGCATACTGCCTGAAAGCCTCAACTCACCTGCTCATATCAGTTCTAAAATACTACAGAGACAGGGAACGGTAGCAACTACATCATTTAACTGCTGTAAAGCTAATGCTGCTAAGTTCACAACTGGTAACTGAAGCTTTGGCATTTCTTTTCATGAATAAGTGAATTCATTTTCAGGCATTAGTGCCTCTTCAGATTAATTCTTCTTAGATGCAATATCTAGTGTGATGAGAGCAAAGGAGGTGAGAAAAATCTTAAGAAGGATTATTTCCTGAATATTTTCTGTCCTACCTGTAAAAGAGAAAGAGCAGCTGCAGTGTGAGATGGGTTTGGGTCAGCTTGCAGCCTTCAGCAGAACACAGCATTGGTTTCCCTTGCACTGCTCTTCTTTCTTCTTCAAAGAGAGAAGCCAGGTATGCACAGGGAGTTGCCACACTGCACAGGTAAATCTGCTGCAGAGACTTCAAGCCTCCTATATTTGGAAAGAAGGAGACAGAGAAAACCTACTTTCTAAGCTAAAAAGAAAGGACAAGCATTGGGAAATTTAGGAAACTGTTTTTGGCTTGTCTCAAATACTTCTGGATTATTTTGCGCACAGCCTTTTGTAGCCAAGTGCAATATGCTGAATGCTAGCTGGGTAACAGCATGCTTCGTGCTATGTCTTAAGAACAGCATGTATTTATTTACTTAATCAAATAACACTGGGGTGAAGTTGCTCAGAAAAAAAAAAAAAACACACAACAATTCTGCTAAAAGGAACCAAAATCTTAAATACATTCAGCATTTTGAGATTCATTTAGCCAGCTAGCTTCAAAAACAGAAAATAGTTTGCTCATTTAGTTCTTTGAATTGTAGAGTTTATTTTTAAAGAGTACACAATTTTCAAATACAAAAGAGCATTCTCAATGTTCTCAATTACAGTAATTTTCTATTTCAGTCTCCAGGTGAAGCCCAAGCTACCTTCTCCAAAGGCTCTCTCCTAACTTCGGTTGCCATGCCCGTATTTTACTGCTACGTTTCATAACACAGGTATTCAGCCTTCTTTTTACTGCTCTCACACCCCAGACTAAGGGTACACTGTCAATCATCACACAGACTAATAATGCCACTGGGAGGAGAGAAGGGACAGATTCAGCAGAGTAGATAAAATATTACTTCTGCCAGTTGGTAATGATTTAGCAATTTATACAAGAATACTTTGATTGCAATCTCCCAACTGATACAACTGTTACAAAAGCTTGTAGGAAAGAACATTTTTCCTACTGGCTTGAGGTATTCCTCGTCCTTACACACACATCCCCACTTCTACCTACCCTAGCATTTGCCTTGTGAGCACCTGCAAGCTGAGACCAGCTATTTTATTTTGGGAGCAATTAACTAGCAGATATGAATACAAAAAAAAAAAAAAAAAACAAGCCTCAACATACCACCAGCCACGCCACCTTGTTGCTTGAAGCACTGATGTCTCTGTTGCAATCACCTTGTGTTACCAAAGCAGCGATCACTCCCGACGAAGCGCTGTCTAAGCATTGTTCCTTGATGCTTTCAATACAGCAGAGCCTACGTATTCCCTCGCCAGGCAAAGTTCCTCTCACAAAAGATTAAGGGAAAAATAAGTGCCACTTGGGGGAAAAAAACAGTTCAACATGAGAAAGCGATAACGCAAAGGAGAGGCCACATCCTGCAGCCGCAGGCATGGAGACTCAGTACCGGGGCTGAACTTAACTCGTGATGCACACACATTTGTTAGAGAGTAACATCTGGTTTGTGCCAGACCTGCTCACACTTGGAAGTTCGCAGAGGGATGGATGAGTCAGAAGAGCTGAACAACTGTGAACTGACCAACTTGAAAGGAAGGGAGAAAACACCCTGATCCCTCACAGCAAAGTAAAGGAAGCCACTTGAGAACAGGGGGTGACACGCTGCTGTTTTCAATATGACACTGCCGTTTCAGGCTGTCGCCCTCCTTTACAGCCTTAAACCGTCCCTTTAACTTGGTGCTCCATAGCCACGTTCGTGTGTTTAGAAATAAAACAGGCAGGCACAGAGCTGCCCCAGCATGGCTGTGGCTGCACCACACTGCCCCAGGGCTCGGGCAGCCCCGGGACCCCTCGCTGCAGCCAGCTGAGGTGCACATCTGTGCACAGCTGCACACACCACAGCACAGCCCTTGGCTCCAGGCCAGCAGAAGAGAGCTGCTTCTGCCAATACGATGGAACTGGTTTTGGTGTAAAAACCATTCTGAGGCCAGCACATCCCCTACCGCGTCTCTCACGTACTAGATGAGAGATGTTCGAGACCAGGCGATTGCCTGCTCTGGAGAGCACATCTGCGTCTAGATAAAGACTTAACACTGCAGCAGAGATCACTAGGTACTTCAAAACTCAGGGGTGCTCGAGCCAGGTACTACCCAGTAAGTGCTTTAGCTCACGGCCACCCAGCCGCCCCTGCCCTCACCCCCAGATCAGGAGGCCAGGCCCTCGCTCCCTGCCTTCTCCCACACCACTGACATCCCCACCTCTGCTACCCACCTCGCAGCGGCTGCATTGCCCGAGAGCCAGTTCACTGCCCACCCTGCAAGCACCCTTCCCACCTTGTCCGTGCCCCCCCCCCCCCAAAAAAAAACCCCTAAACACCACTGCCGTGTCCCTTTCCCAGGCTCACTAGCTTCCCCTCTTGTGAACCCCAGCTTTTCTTTACGCCTTTCTTTTTCACCCTTTCAAGTTCCATACCTCCTCTTGCTTCAAAGGAGAAACATCTCAAATCCCAAGGTAGTCAACAGGTTCTCCAAACTTCTGCAATTCAGAAGCAATTTTATTTTCCTTCTTTTTGTTGGGATTTTTTGGTGGGATGTAGTAGGGGAGGTTTGAAGAACACTTACTGCAGACAGGGTCACAGTCCCTACATCTCTTTTCCTCCAAACATGCTAATACTCATGCTACAGTTGAGTTTCAATCAGTACTAGTAATACTTAGAGAATCGGAAACTGGATTCATTTTTTAGGTTTAAACAAGTGCTCACTGTCCAGGACATTCTGGAGTTCAAATGTTCTCTATTTTCCAGATGCCCAGAGGTAGAAATACACAGGAGACTGTGGTCTTTGAATCTGGGATAAAACAAAATTCAGGCTATGAAAAAAAGACACCTTGTACTCTGAAAACAAATCCCACTAGAAGAATTGGATTGTTTCTGACTGGAAACAATCATGTATGTTTATTTTGTCACCAGTTCAACCCCATATGGCTTTCCCATCTCTAGAATTCTGCTGTGTTCTGCCAAAAATCACTTGCAAGTATCTTGTGACAGTCTAACGGGAACATAAGTGCTGATACCACTGAAACACCAGGACAGCTTTGCTGAGGTTGGAATGCACCACAAGACACACCGCTTGTCTTGGAAGTCAGATTCCTGTACTGTCCCCAGGCATCCCATACTTGTCTTCTCTATCGCGTCTGATCAATTAAGTGCTGTATCTTAGTTACCTCTCACTCTTCAGCCACTAAATTCAGCTCAAAATTACAACTTTTACCCAATAATTTAGACCAAAAACTCCACTTTAAAGCACGGATCCCTCTTCCTATGGGACATAATTTGACTTTCCGTCAAAACTGTTAAAAATCAGGGTGGGGGGAAGAACGATGGGAGCAGCATGCATTTCAACAAGAACAAGTGTTTGCAACCAAAAGCAGTGGAACTTGGCAGAAGCCATCACAAGAGAATACAAGGAATCCCATTCATTCTTCTCCAACTCACATTAACACTTAACCTTAGCATGATTCAGAAACAAGCTAGATTAACACAGCCTGGTTTGTTAAGAGACCTCATCAATTTATACTGAAACAAGTATTTTGAATATGTACTACACCTGCAAACTCACTGATCTTCCCCAGGAAAGCCTCCTCCTTCACCCTCACCCTTCTCAAAACACAAAGATTCAAGGACCTGGTATTTCAAAGTTCTTTAGACAGACCTTCAAAAGTGGTGCGACAGAGCTTTGCTTGCTCAAAATTCCACTTTGTGTCACTTATTGGAAAAGCCCAAAGTTCTTTTGTTCACCACATCATCAAGTAAGACTTTTCAGACCCTTTTCAATATGTTTTATACTTCAGAGCATTTTTGCCTAGTCTTTCTGCTATCGCACCTGGCATATTAAGCACTTTAAATCTCAGTTCAACATTTTGAAGTTAGTTTCATTTCATGATCTGCTTAAAACTGCTGTGATTAACTTACCTGACAGTCCTTGAAAACTTACAGCTAACGTTAGGAATTGTGCTTTCCTTCTTCAACCACAATACCTGCATTTGTTCATATTGCATAATCTATGTATGTATTTTCCTGAATGACTTGCTAAGGTTGTCCCCCCCCCCCCCCCCCCCCCCAAAGAGTGGAAGATTTGCATTTAAAAGAAGCGATACTTCATATTTGTTTACTTAACGTTACATTCTTTCATCACATAACTATAAATGCTAAGAATAGAGGAATATCAATGACATACTCCCAAATCAGATCTCCTAAAAAGACACTGGGGAGAAAGATCAAATCTTTTACTGGAGGGAACAAACAAAATACACCCCCCCCCCCCCAAGTTGCCCTGTGCTCTCTCCTTTAGCAAAGCACATTTATATTGCTGATGTAATGCTTCCCTCTACTGTTTGTCCTAAGAAGTGCAGGCAACTCTTAACATTCTGGTCTGGTTAAACAGAGCCATGAAAAGATAGTTGGCAAAAATTCTGCTGGTTCATTTACTCCTTTATATATAAAACAATACAAACTGAACTAAAAAGCTATAAAGTTACACGTGTTTTATAAATACTGATTAAAGAGAAATAGTAGTTTTGATAAAATGTGAACTATCCATAAAAAATTTTTAGAGCTCTTTTCTACACGTAACCTACATGATTTTTGTTACTGAATGTAATAACAATGATGTTCATCTGATTTCTGCTAGGCAAGACCAGGCACACTGACACAATCCAGATTAAGTAAGTGGGTGGAAGAAAGGGAGTTGGTTAAGTAGTCTCGACAGCAGCCTGATATTTCAAAGTTATTGCAACTGTTACAGAAAGACAATCCCTCTTTACTTCAGGGGAATATTCCTTCCCACAGACTTCCAGAAGCAAGCATCAGATTGAACAAACAAGTGAAGACAGCATTAGCAGTATGTAGGCACATGAACAACATTCACATCTTACCCACCCACACGTCTTTTCTGCTCTGCTGCCTGGACCTTCTCCCCTCACTGGGGGCAGGTGACAACTGTGTAAGAGCAGGCACTAGTTAGTCTGCTTGTCTTACACTTCCTGATAGCAACGCTCAAGGGAGAAGAGAGGGCAATAGCAAGCAGTTCATCATGTTTTGAGCTAAAACACTAACTGTTGTTCAAACAGCTTTACAGTTTTCAAATTGTCTCGCTAGGAGATTGTCAATAATACTTGACATTATAACTTTACACAGGAATGAAGAACTGCATACCAAATGAACTTGAAGGTCTACAATGCTTGTCTAGCAAATAAAAAAAGGAAAACCAAAGTGTGGTTTTTCCCCCCCTGAAGGAAAAGGCTTACAAACATTTATCACCACCTGCTAGAAGTCCAGAATTACCTTGTCCTGGATCAACATCGGTGGAAGATTCTATGACCAAAGATCACACTTCAAAAGTCTCATTTCTAAACTCTTTCCAGTATTTCTAGAAACTGAAATAGCTCTACATACAACATTGGATATACAGTTTTGTATCCTCTGAATATTCCTTTAAGGAAAAAAAGAATCCTTACGTTGCAGGTAAAACTTAAGGAATAAACTTAGTAAGTTTCATTTCGTTCATGAAAAATTAGAGGCACTGAGCAGAACTAACCCCACTTATCTCCCATCAAGTGTTACATGAAGGGTCAACTACAACATGCTAACATTCTCATGTAGTTACTTACAAACTATGAAAAAATCAGCTTTAAACAGGTACAGCTTCAAAGACCAAAGGAATGTAACAGAAGATTTTAGAAAAGTAAGTACCAAAGCATTATCATGAAAGTAACTTGCCATGTGTCATGAAACAGTTATGCATTTCATATAACTGATTTCAAGAAATGAATTCCAGAGATGCATTAAAACAGTCAAAACAGTGGTGGTCTTTATTTCCATCAGACAAGTTAACACTTCAACTAATATGAATTCATTTCACCATTTGTGAGATATGGAAATTAATGACTTAAAAAAGTGAGTTAACCCCCTTCCAAAAATATATTGGATAATACATAAGTCTGAATTTTACACTGTCCCTCTGATGAGCCCTTTACATTATGTGACATCACATACAGTTTTACAAGACAAAATAATTTATGGACTGGTTTTCAGCCTCTGATTTGTGA
Source organism: Cygnus olor (assembly GCF_009769625.2). Taxonomy (NCBI): domain Eukaryota; kingdom Metazoa; phylum Chordata; class Aves; order Anseriformes; family Anatidae; genus Cygnus; species Cygnus olor. The sequence continues at coordinate 20,262,003 of NC_049175.1, forward strand.
GCCTTCGAAGTGTCTAGGAAAAGCGAGTTCATACATGCCATGCGCAATCAAATACATAGATTTCAAAGTGGTCTCAATTCAACTGAAAAAATCTAGAGGTCCACCAGTGAAACCAATGTAGAAAATACTGCACTGGAATAAACACTCAAACCTTAGTGTTCGAGAGGGAAAGTTGGCATTAGCTTAAAAACTGAAAATACATTAGTGAGTGATTTTCTAATTTTAGAAACTGGGCTTTGAATAATGCAGTTATCAGTTGTTTTCGATTATGATCAACTTAGAAACTGCACACTACAGAAAAGTCTTCAAATAAATTGAAAGAATCTCCTCCCTTTGTCATCTAACACCAAGCATGTACGATACATAAACAACATCTGTACTATGGAACTCTCCATATAGATCAGAGATTTTCAGAAGAAACAATTTCATTTCAGTTTCAAGCCAATAATTAAAATTCTCCTTTGCATTGTTTACAATTTCCAATATAAAGGACAGCACTGCAAAACCAGTTAGCAGTCTGTTCCTGATCTTTAAAGTCAGGAGCACTGAAAATTTAGTGTTTAAACACACACTGTCCCCCCAGGTTTTCTTGCAGTCTTGCCAAGCAGCTCATATTTTATTTTATTTTTTTGGCAGGGTGAGGGAAAGCTGTTAAATAAAAGTGTGTCTCATCTAATGAGGAAAGGAAAGGCAACAAATCAATGACTAGTTTTCACAGTAAAATGCATCAGCTTTGTAGTTTCATTTGAAACCAAGAACAAATCATGAAACGTCATGAAAATAAGATAAAAATCTCCTAGAGTGATTACTAAATGAAGTTAAAATTACCGCACTAATCAGTAAACCCCAGAAGAAAAGCAGATGCCTAGTATCACAGGTCCTACATCAAACAGTATCCACTTTTTAAAATAATTCCATAAAATCTGTATGTTTGGCCACGTTGCACATTTTTCCCCTAAAAAATACAGTGTACAGAAAAAAAATCTCAGTATTCCCCATATGAATTTTGAAGTTAAGCTCAAAACCCAGAAGTTAGAGATCAGCTAAAAGGATTTTAAATTATTTACAAATCCAGCAGGTAGAACTATCATAATGGCTTCATTTCCATCCTTGTAGTGGCTTCCGCTCTTATCCAGCAGCATCTGCAGTAAAAATCTCTTCAGACAGCTCCATCACTGATCATCTGTCATTTTAAGCAATTCTAGAAGAGCCCCAACAGCTCCAAAATAACCCTTTAAACAAGCAAAAACAAAACAAAGGCCATCAAATTCCAAAATAAGACATAAGCATGATCATGCAAAGCTTTCAGTTTTGGTAAGACAATTAAAAGACCTTTCTTACAAGATCAGCCCCACTGTGCGAAGTATTTGCTCTATCTGACTTATGATTTAATACAATATTGTTTAGGTCCAGCAGAGCATTGTATTGTGAGAAATCTTGCACAGTTCTCTAAAACTGTCAAAAAATTACAGAACCACTACAGTGATGGTGTGTTGAAGCAGTGCAGTTTCCATTCTGAACATAGCCATCTGACAGTCCCCTCAGAACTACTTGCCGAAATTCATTCTAGTTGAGGTTTATATATAATGCCACACAGAACATAGTTGGTAGTAGGATCAAGAAGCATATGCGATGTTTAGCAATAAACACCAAAAGATCAGTGGTCAAGCCATGGAGCTAATGAGGGATATTTCCAAATGAATTCATAGTTAAATGGTATTTATGCAGAACTTAGTTTGTGCTTTCACTTCAAAGCAATACCATTGAGTTTCTCCCTTTTAACTTCATCGAAATAGTCAGGAACCACAAGATTTTTTTCCTTACAAATAAAAGAAAGTTCAACATATATTTCCTTACCTCATGTTCCAAAAACAAAGCTTTCAGCTGTCCCTTGGACCAATAATCCATAGCATATGCTAGCACCTTCATAGAAATCATATTAATTCTGAGAAAGTTTCCAACAAATACCACCTTGTCAATGTTCTGTAAAATTGAAAAGCAGACCAGCAAAAATTATATTCAGCTGCGTTATTTGTCCCATTCAACATATACTTCTGTCTCCACTATAAGATTACATGGGTATTTTGGGTTACATTTAAATTCTCCATACCAAAAAATCCCCAAATAATTTTAGTCACTGACCACTAAGTAGACATGTTGCAAAAAAATAAGACTTTGTTTTCTAGAGAGAGGCTCATACCACAGATGGTGAATATTTGTTTAAAAGCTCACAACCTTCCCAACGAACAGGATCCATTGTTTGTATATGACATAGATGTGCTAGAGAATACAAGTGGAGAACCTCTGAAGGGTATCTGACAAGAACTACCTGAGAGAGTAATCGTCTTTCATTACTTATTATCTGAACTGTGGTTCCGTTTTCAAAAAGCAAGTGAACCATAGCCAACACGACACTTCACGCGTATCGCACTCCTTTGTTTCAAAGCTCACTTGAACTCAGCGTTTATAAAGAAGCTCAAGTTTTCCAGACAATCAGTGTCACACTGTCAGTGAGAAAGCCACTCCGTATCCTTACTTGTGTACACACCAGGGCTCATTACCAACAGCTCTAGTACTTAATGCCGGTAACTGTTTTACCAGGCCCTGTTTCACCAGTTATGCACAAAAACGTCTACGTGTGCATTCTGAGCTGGTGTGCTGCACATGATGCTCACTATACACTAGAACTGGTGTAGAAGATTTGGTAGGAGACCAAATCCTAGAGACATAAGCTCTTAGAGGAGTCCTGAGGGAATGTTAGAACACATCCTCACAACCCTCTAGTGAAAATTCACAGCAAAAACCTGCTGAGAGCGGAGTTACCAAGCGCTGCCTCACTAGATTCATACAGCTCTGTGAGGCCTAGCACTCTGTTCTGCAGCAGTTATTTCACTACAAAGAGTGGCTTTGTAGTGTCCAGTACTGTGTGTGTGACACACTATACAGAACACCTTCACTTGAAGGCTCAGTACCGGACAGTGCTGGTATCCAGATGCAGTAAGGTATTTATTCAGTCTCCAGTGACTTAAGAGTTTCATTTCTGATCATCCTTCTCAAATCAAACACAGCAAGACACAAACTTTAATTAAATAATGCAGGATTGTAGTCATCTATCCACTTAGACTCTGCAGACACATCAGCATGTATTCAATATGCTTTCCTAGTAAATTACATTGCTGAAAATAAGAGCTTCTCAAGTTTCAAAAGGCTGCTATTAAACATGGCCAAGGGGACTCTGCATCCTCTGACAAAGCAGTTCTAGCTCTGGAACTCATTTCTAACAAAGGAGGGATAAGCACATAACTAATTATTTTCCTGTAAGTCAATACCATAAAATTGATTAGAACCCTACATTTGAACTTTGTTCCCCAAATTTCTTTTTCCTGAACATAAACATGAAGCTACTCATATCTGAAATTCAAGCAAGCAATACTTAACACAGACTGTAAAAATTACTAAAACTTTAAATCTAAAAATAGTAGTCACATCTACTAGAATAGCTGTGTCTGTCAGCACACAAGTTTTTTTTTTTGTATCAACTATTTTCCAACATTCCTTTGCTTGTCAAGGTTAAAAATTGTTAGTTTCCCAGATTTTGGAATTGAACAGAAAACAGCTTTAGAAAATGAAAATGAAAGGCTTTGAAAATGAAGGCATGCTATTTCATCTCTTAAGAGAGTCTTGCTTATTAACTTAGAATTGTTAACAGCTGAAATATTCAAAGCTGAAAGACAGAGGCCTTAAACCGATGAGGGTTGGTGATGAAATTCTTGCTTAAGCTAACCAAATTACAACATCATGGAAAAGACACGTACTCTTCCATCCTGGGGCTTTGCTAAATTGTTCAACTACCCTGCAGTAGAAAATTATACTATACCTTTAAACACAGCATATATACATTTGCCAATTCAATTGAACAGTGGAATCTATATCGATGCAACAAAAAAAAAACATCTTGCGCATACTTTTGCGAGAAGGCTCATTCAGATGCAGCTTACATGTTCTGCTAGTATGGAAAGTATAAACGAGGGAGATTGGTTTCCTTTATGTAGTTCTGTTGTGCCTACAACAGACTGTTTCAAATGATGTGTAGCCAAATGGTTCCAGACTATGGAATTTTTCTAACCTACTGCCAACTTTGTGCAAGCAAACTTTGCTTTGAAGTTCTTCAGAACGAATATTTCATTTATTCCCCAGCCTCATTTTTTCTGCACATATGCAAGTCATTTTCAACACAATATTAAAGCTGCAATCAAAAAAAAATTATCAAAAAACTCACGCTTCAGGGCATAAATTGATTTTGTCAAAGTGAGCTTTACCATTACCCTAAATCTAATGCATACATTCCACAAAATAATATATCAAATTCAACTGGTTTTTAAGCATAGAGCTCTCACTCAGACATTTCATTCACCAGCCTTGTTGGAAGATACAGCTGTAACTCACAATAACAATTTATGTGTCTGGAGTATTTAACAGAATAGCAGCATTACTCCTTTCTTCAGAGCAAGCTATCTGGATAGTAGCTGACTTGCAATGATAACATGTTTGAAGGTTTTTTATTTTATTTATTTATTTTTACTAACATATAAAGCTACTAAATAAGGTTCTTCTCTAGAGCCACAGAATAATTTGTTTCTCAAATGCTGCAGAAATTCTGCTTTGACATTGCCTGGGACATGAAGAATACTTAACACAACAAGCCATATTCCTCCATAAAATGCTGTGGATCACGTCCAGTTTAAATAAGCCCGTCCGCAACAAAAAAAGTTAACAACTTTTCCACAATGACTCAGAAGCATTAGTTGCATTAGTAGCCTATTTCCTCCTCTGAATGCATCGCATGTGGTTCCCTGCTGCAACTCTCCATGCTTTGATAGCCCTGTACAATGCTGCTTGAACTCCATGCCACAAGGCAACACTGTAAAGAAGCTGAAAGCAAAGAGAACACCGAAAGAGAATCATCGTGACTGAAAAAGTCAAATTGCCAAAAAAAGTATGTAGTCACTTTTCACAATAAAGGGAGGTTATCTGTAGCATTTTATAGGAGCACAGAGACTTGTGCTGTTCAAAATATTTTAGAAGTGCTCTAGAAGGGAATATTAGCAACAAACATAACTTGACATACAAAGTTACTTGGGAGATTCAGAATAAAAAATGAACAGCACAGCAGTGCTGAAGAGACTTCGTGATTGAGTCATAACATACTAGACGAAACTGAAATTTAAAAAGTTAAAAGGCACACACGGAAGGGGGAAAGAATTCAGTATTCAGACACAGGAATAGGCCACTACCGCTCAAGAAAGACTGAAGAGATTGTAGATGGTTTCTCAAAGGTAGGAGCTCACAAAAATCAAATGTTAAAAACTGTTAGTAAAGGAACTGACTGCAAGATTTATCAGTGTGCAATCACAATTCCATTGTACAACCACTTTCCACATACTGCATGAAGATCTATCATTTCATCTCAAAAATCAGAACCATAAAATATTAAAGAGGCAAAATGAAACACTGGAAAAGAGCAGCCATCTCTCCCATAGAGGAGAGATTAAGCATTAGGAATTTTTATATTTAAAAAAATCAAGAGGGTGATATGACAGACTTATAAAAAAACTACTGATGATTAGTTGTCTGCTATTTCTCATAAAGTAAAAAAATAAATTGCACACAAAGTCATAAAGCAGCAGCTTAGGGGTTTATTTGGTGTTTTGTTTGATTTAAGAAAAAAACAACTTTTATTCTAAGCGGAGAATGTTGTAGAGCTAAAATCATTAAAGCACCCAAAAAAAATGTAGATCAGACAAAAGCAGTCAGTTACCAAATAATACTGAGGGATGCAATTTGCAGCTCACAAATCCCTGCTTATTTTTGTTGTGTTTAAAATTAAAGTCTGTCACAATACCTGATCTGTTAATAATAAAGAAGTAGTTAAGAGTATTAATTTGGATTAAAGGCACTGATATCTATCCAGTACAGTTCAAGAACGATTGGACTGCTCTAAGCATCAATCGTTCAAGGAGAGCTTTACAGTCAACTTTTCTCCCCTCTTCCCTACTTTCAAAGCTCAAAGTATCTTACACTTTGCACCACGGCATACATGATAAGTCACAGGAATTAAGACGCAGCATTAAATACATGCATATTTACCAAGCAATTACATACCTACTATACCAGCAATTTGCATTTTTGTATTCTGATAATCTTAGTAAGCTCTTTCTAAAGAATTTAAGCTTATAGTTAATATATCATCTTACCTCATTCAGTGCACACATGCGAGCAATAGAACCTATGTTGTTGGTGATGGTAACCAAAGTAGCTCTGGCCAAGTCCTCTTTGCTGATGGAATCCCTCTTCTCTTTACTCATCATATGGCCAAAGCTGTGTGAGGAAAATCATTCCTTTTAATGAGGTATTCAAGTGTTGAAAGCCCTTAGAAAGGTATTAAATTAAATAATTAATTTTGTTTGGATTTGACATCCATCAACTTTAGACATAATGAAATATGTGAGAAGTAATCACATTGGAAAGACAAAGCAATGAGCAAACGTACTTCTTTTAAAATATTTTAATGGAAGCAAGCTACCTAAAGCATTGCTTATACCTGCTTAGAAAAACCACAGAGTAAGAAGTAGGTGAGAGATCTAAGTACAAAGCACATGATCCATTCAGAGTGACAGTCCCACATGGACACAGTGCATCATTACGCACGCAGTTCAGCATGCACACCAAGTTTCCCAGAACTCCTTAGAAACAGCTCAAAGCATACCTTGAGGCTACAGCAGACCCTTGAAGGCCAAACCGCTCATAGTCTCCGCCGTAAATATCTTTCACCAGTTTATCCACATTGGTGCTGTCTCCTTTTGCAGCCATTTCTAATGCTTCTTCGAAGGTCTCGCAGCCAGTCAGCAAGCAGCAGAGGCCCAGGAAAGTTCCTCCTCCGAGACTAGAAAAGCACACTTCCTTCAGAACAGCAGCTGGGACCAGCTTTTACCACAGATCTTCAGACTCCTGTTTTCAAAGTGCTCTGCACAGCTACCAACTATAATCTTGCATCTTGGAATCTCTTGGAGAAGTGAGGAAAGATACCCCCCAGGCTGAGTTTAATACACCTGCATGGTTTTCTACTCAACTACTCGTCAGTTCTTAGTATTTAAACGGGAGAAATCATGCTAAAGAAAGCGTTAGCTGAGAACGTGGCCCAATGCAACTTTCCAGTTTGCTATTGGTAGCGCCCAACCAAGTTTTCTTTGGGTAAGAATAAGCAGCCAGCCAGATCACCTGAGTCAGCAATAAAAGAATAAATGGCAATCAACACAAAATATCTATGCAGGGGCAAGCAGCTAAGATGCATCTTGTCCCCCTAGGCAATGGCAGGAAATAGTCTGGTTGGTTCCTGTTCAAAGCAAGGCTGGCAGCACCCCTCCATGTCTGTCTCAGCCCTCCAAAGATCTCTGAACAGGGAGCAGTCACTTTTCTTGAAAACCTTGCACATGTTTACGCAGTATCCAAGTATGTGTAACAAGTTACTAACGCATTCATTAGAATTCTGTTAAGACTGCAGAGTCCAAAGTAGACATGAACTTCAACTTACTAACCTCTACATCCTTCCTTAACTTTCTCAAAGATTAAGAAAGAGTAACTTATTTACACAGATTGCAGTCACACTGATTGGAGCCACAATGAACAAGACCAATGAGATGCTGCATTTGCACTTCACAGAAAACACAGCAGGTTAGACAGGAACACTGCTCAGACGGTGGTGTTCAATTATTAGGAAAGTTTTTCAGAACACATCTAGTAGTGCAGTAATATATTAAATATCTGAACAGGAGGAAGCTCTGCACATCAGCCACGAGACAATATTGATTTCATCATCGCTAACAAGTCAACAACCCACTGCAGTCATGTTTTTCCCTTTGTAATGTAAACGATCAGAAGTAGATCTACAGATATTGAAAGGACTGCTTGAAAAAAACACACTAGAATGGCAAGAAAACCAAAGCCTCCCCTAAGATCAACTTTGTTCATTCGTACTGTATACAGAAAAATGGCTCATGTCTACAATTATGATATTAAGATATACTTGAGATAAGACAATGGAAGACAGACATGCAGTCATTTACAGTGTGTACGAAAAACTTCATTAATACGTACCATGCATTGAAGAACAGAATGCAGCTTTGGAACAGACCATAGCAAATCCAAAGAGTTTCTTTGGTTGTTGCTTTGGAAGTGGACTTGGGGGTGGGGAGGAATGGATATATATATACACTTCTAATTTGTTTTAAAGGTCACAAGATTACTAATATGAAATATATCAATTTAGCTTGTACATATGAGTGAAGAGTGCATAGATACATATGTATTTTCAATACTACCTGGAAGCTTCAATACTACCTGGAAGCATGCCTGTCTGGACTAAAGTAGTTCCCTACAAGTAAATACTTTCTGTGGCCACATCACAGTTTACAATATGAGTAAACTTAAGCATGCCTCAGGCTACTGTGGCCTTAACAGCAAAGTTTTGCATCCACAACACTGAACTCCCAAGCTCTTAAACAGAGCAGTCACATTTAAAATTTTTTCCCCCTTTTATTTAACAGAGGCCAGAGTCCATTCCGACTCAGCTGTACCCTACAAATTGCTTCAGAGAACACTAGCTGACACAGGCAGAAATCATGCTGAGAATCACGTAAGAATACAGACAGTCAAATTCTAGTCTTTACATGTGGCCATTCATTGGTTTACCAGCACAGTCCAAAGACTACTGCAATCAGTAAGGAAACAAGACATCTAATAAGACTCCCCTGCCAAAATCCAGTGGTAGCAGGTAATGCTATAAAGTTTTCCTGTATCCTGGATGCACATCCTAATTATTAAGCAAGACATTTTTGTCTGGCCCAAACGTTTTTACTTTACTGCTCTGGCTATTCTAGTGGATCAAAGCGTAGGGAAGAGAACATTTATTTATTGGAACAGGTCTATTTTGGTAACTCACAGCAAGAGATAGGAAGTAGGTGAGAACACCAAGGAGAGATTAAAGCAGCTCTGAAGCTGAATGAACAAGTGATTTCACTGACCTACACCCTCCTCCGAAGAAATCCTGGGATATTTCCAGCCTTGCTACTAGTGAGTTTTTTAAAGAAATGGGAAGATAAGAATAATTTGAAGCTGCACCTATAGTCGCTGTCTGCTTTCATCTGTTCAAATATTAAGAAAAAATATAGAGAATTAAATTTACCTGGATCCTGTGACTCTCTTATAGTTGTCCTTTGAGTATACAGCTAGGATGCTGACCCCTGAGCCTATGTTAACCAGCAGCATAGGATATGGATTATCAAGGCAGTAAGGCTTTTTCTGGCATTGTTCAGGATTTGTAGGATTTTCAAAATAATAGCACTCTGGTTGGCCATTGAAACCAACAGAATCAACATAAAGCAGGCCCTGGATCAAACAGTCCAATTCATCCAGCTTGTGGAGTTGTAGATCAGCAATCTGGAATAGAACAAGAAATTAAATGTTTCTTAGTATAGTACAACACTGAGAAGGACAAAAGGCACTGCTGAAGCACTTTCATCAATTTAACAGTAATGTATTATGCTACTCAAACAGTACAAAGATCTGTCCAAGCATGAGGTCCAATATACAAGGAGTTAGCTTTCTGCCTGACAATGGGTACCTCCCAAAACAAGGTGCTACGCAGCACTGTCCTTCAGTTCCTTTGCCTTTTGGATAATCCATGCTCTGCAAGCAGTCCAGGAAAAATTTTCCTCCCAGACAGCAGTCTGTAGCAATAAATTTTTCCTCTCATCCCCATGCCATGAGGACTGTGCTCTGCAGTTTTGGGACAGTATCTGACATGTGGGCAAAGTAGCATTTGTCAGGATGCTCAGTGCTTTAACTCATCATCCATCTACATCTCCCAGCAATTTAATGAAATATTTGGCAGAAGCAGTAAGGTCAAGAAACTGCATTTAAAGTACCAGATAATTCAAGCTTTACGAAGTGCACATTCGTATGTTAATAACCATTAAAAATGCAGTGGATTATACTTAAAGACTTGCCTTTTTTTTTTTTTTTCAAGTGCATTTCTCCAGTAATGAGAGTTGTTTCTTTAAATTACAATCAGTATGTTAAAATGCCTCATTAAAAAAACACTGTATTCTCAGTGTTTGGTGAAAAATCTATCTAAAAACCAAAAATATCCTCAGGCCCATGCCCCCATCATAATATTCATAGAAAAAATAACTGCAGCAGAAGGCAGAAAAACAAGTGTAAGAGCTTAAAAAGCATATTCTTTTGGATCTTACAGGTCACCCATTACTGTACTTAAGCAGACACCTACTTATCATAGCACTCTGTTTACTAGAGTTAGAAATCCCACTCCTTTCTAGAAACAGGATACAGTGATAATCTGTAGAAAATCTCCTTTCCAAATGACATTGAATTTAAACGTGTAAGGAGAAGGAAGAAAATATAGAAAAGTCTCACATGCAAATCCTGAGGTCACTTGCATCCCCACACCAGCACAGTAGGTCTTATCTACTCCACTTCTACCAGAAAAAGCAGCAGGATATTAAGAACAAAAGGGAGCTATTCAGCTCGGAGCAGGTTCTCAAACATTTGCATATTGCAGGATGTTTTTATAACAGCTAATAGATAAGATTCATGGGGCTACCTACCTCCTATTTTTAATTCTGGAAGATATATTCAGTCACTACAAAGAGAAGCTATTTCTGTGGAACGGGCACGGCCAATAGGTTACATTCTTTTGAGCTATTTAAGTCTCTCCCCTTAAGTTTTCTCTGCTCTTACATTGCTTTAACTAGCCTGAACTGAAAGCCGCCCTACTGTTTGGGTCTGCCCTCACTTTATGCTTGCTAGTCCTCAAATCCTGCAACTATAGAAAAGTATTTCTACAAAAAACAAAACCAAGCAAACTCAAAGACCTCAGTATAAATACAGCTATTCATAGGACAACAGACACAGGTGGGGATCACTTCTTTTTCTTTCAGCATTTCCTCCTGCAATTTTACAATCCCTTCATATGCTTCCCTTGGTTACCACGCGGCTATACAAGTTACAACTACAGAAAGGCATTATAAGTCTTGAACCATTTGCCCAGCAAATAAAAGGAGTAAGCACAAACTGGGGGAGAAAATTAAAGAAGCATTACAAAAAAAGGCTGTCTTTGCAAATATCTTGGATTTCAGCTATTTCTTGCTATTAGACTGAGAGAAACAACTCCAAGAGACATACAGTGCAAGGGATTACCAGTTAACAACTCATGCACTCTCTCTCGCAATGTTGTATGGAGCTCACTAAGGCATTAATAGTTAGAGGGTTTATTTGTTCTATTAGAACCAGTAAGTGTTGCACTAGCTTGTCAAAACAGACGATTGTATACCAGCCATATTTCTCTAGGTAAAGTACTCTGGAGTTTCATAGTCCTCATTTTACTGTATGACCTAGAAGCAGCATGACAAGACACGATCCAGCCGTATCATACGTAAACATGCTATGAAACAGAAGCCTGCAACACAAAGAAGAGCCGTTAGTGGATGTATGGCCCTTATTGTCAAAATCTCTGGTCATCCTGTAGGCCAAATAACCAGCCACAAGCTGCTTTTGTCTCACCAGTATTACGCTTCAATAAATACATAATCTTAAGTACTTGCAAAACACGAGCAATACAAATCTAAGAGAAAAAACACTTCTGGCGTTAGTGCAGAAAGACAAAATGCTTGTTTCTACCAGCTCTCCAGCCAGCCCAGCACTTTTATAAGGACAGAACAAAAGCAAGTAATCAGGGGCTTCTTTCAAGCACTGAGCACAGAAGTCTTATTAGGTCCAACCCTCCACATATAAAAGCCACGTTAAGATTTACTCTGCTTTTTATGGTTCTGTGCTATATTTAACAGCTGATATACTGCAAGCAGAAAAGACTTACACTGCTTTCTTTCATGTATGATATTCATAGCAGACTGAAAAACTATTTTCCTGAACCGTTACAGCAGTCTGTTTCTCATTTTTGGAAGGAGCAAGACTGGCATCAGTATTCCACGCAGCCTGCCTGCATTGAGCAACCTGCAAGCTCTTCACCCTCACATCTCAGAGGCTCTGGGCAGCCCAGCAAGCTATTTTTTTTTCCCTAAGCACAAATTAGGGCACAGTTGCAAGAAACACTGCAACCCAGCCTTACACAAGAAGCCAGGATGGGCCAAGGCCACAAACCCTTCCCAGTCCCTTTCACTGTATATAAAACTGCTTTTTCCTCTATTCATTCTCCGCTCACAGTGACTGAAGCAGTTCAACTGCATCACAAAATAGACGTGCTTGAAAACATCGCAACTAATGTATGAGTAGGCGTACGTGTTTCTCTGCTGCCACCACCTCACACCACCCCACTCTACTCACCCTCATCTTTGAGCTGTTCAACACACTTCTCCTTGCAGGAGCTGAAGAGCATTAGATGTTCTTCCTACAACTTTTTACAAAATGCATTTGTAGAATGTTCACCAGCCCTTTACAGCCACTAATATGACGTCAGGCAGCACACTGCTCTACTTATCCTGCTCCACACTCCTGCAACTACGTTCAGTATGGTGCCTCTCAAAAAATGGTACGTCAGAAAGTTGTGCTATGAGAGCAAGAACAGCAGAACAGAACAGTATACAGGACCCTGGAAGAAAAGTTTATGATGGTTACAGCAAAACCATGTGCACTTTTTTTTTTTTTATAAGAACAGTTTTTCTACCTTATGGCCAGACCATAGAAATTCATCATTTTAGACTGCTTTTAAATACCAGGTGAAGGGAGGGAACAGAACACATTGGATCTCTAGGAATTCTTCAGGACCATCAAGAGCAGGGACTCTGGATTTTAGCCATGTTTATAAGTGGGTGCAACACAGCAAAGGAGCAGTGAATGCTTCCATGTGACAGTGCATGCCTTAGCAACCAGCTCCTAAAACTGAGCTGATTGCAAGGATATGCAAAAGGCCCCTTGTTGCCATACACAGATGCTATCCTAAGGAGGATGAAAGCCCACCTCTTGGCATAAACTCATAAGGAGTGCTGCAAAACAACAGTCTGTTCAAGGCTTTTTTTGTAGCATGCATAGTGTCAAACAAGCTTTAGCTGTATCAGGCAGCATAACAGTAACTCAACCCAGCAAAATCAGCACTGCCCTGACCACAGCAGGGCAGCTGGCAGAGCCTTGCTGCCAGGAAAAAAAGAAGAAAGAGGTACCAACTTTCAGCTTCTTTGTAGTGTGGAAGCACAGTTGAAGACTTGGGTCGTGTTTGCTTTCATGAGTATTTCCACCTCAGGCAAGGAGGACATGGAACAGCCCAGTCCCCCTGAGAGGGGCTGAGGGCAGCCATGACATACCTGCAGAGGGCAGAAGCCTGATGGATCAGCATCAGGACACGTACATCTCCTCAGAGAAGCTTCAGCTCATGAAAGATTTCACCTGGTTTGAATTTTCAAACTGTTACCGAGCTCTGGAGAGCACAGGAACTGCAGAACCTGGGTGCAGTTACAAGTTCATTTGTGTCTTGGACTTTCAATGAGAACTAAGAAAATATTTCTGTAACAGACTGTTCGGAATTTAACTTCTTGCAAGTTTTTAATTATCAGCTACAACAGCCTCACTTACTGCATCACGCTGGCTTTTATATTCCTTCTGGGCTTTGCTCCAGTTTTTGTTTCCTATAATGGCTCAGTCTATTTTTGCCTTCCGTCTCCTTCCCATTACCTCTCCTCCACTTTCATAAATAGGTACTTTGCTTTCTTCACGTTTCAATTGTCTTTACCTCAACTGCCCCTCCAGCCCCCAAACTTGCTTCATTTCGAGCTCTGGTGAGGGTACTCCCCGCAGCTCCTTCCCCACCCCGAAGCTGGGAAATAGCACTCAGATTCAAGTAAGACAAAGTCTATCACAACTAAAAGGTCAGCCTAACGTTCACTGAGGCAGAAGAGAAGACAGACACTGCACCAGCTTTGGGCAAAAAAGCGACAGTCCAGGATGCTCTTCAGCACCTGCCCTCTCGCCAGGCAGCTAGAAGGATGTCCTCCCTCCCTGGGCAGGGAGGAGACGCACACTGCCTCTCCCCAGTCCCCCCAAAGTGAAATACGGCCTACAAGTCATCCCCTGACTCAGGCCCTGACACAGAGGCAAGCTCTAAAACCAGCCAGTAACTGGCATGAGGAAAACGCTCTCCAACTGCCAAGCTTAGTCTTAAAACATTTTTCGTATGGTCAAGGGGAAGGTCAAGGTCTAAGTCTGTGCCGGTAACAGCTTTCCCCCCACACACCCCCCAAATGTGCTTTATTAAGCGACTGGCTTTTGGCTCAGGCCCTGCTTCCAGTGGAGCCAGTGAAGTGGAGTGAAGTTGCAGTGCAGCCAAGTCAGGTTCTCCAGTTATCAGTCAGCGGGAATCCCGCAGCAGAGCAGGTTTCAGACAGAAGCCTGAATAGGCCTTTCTTCCCTCAGCCCCCACATATCCCTCCTAGTGACCTGTTTTACAAAACGAAGTGACAGCCTGTTTATTCTTTGTAATACTAACAGCATACTTCTGTGAAAGCAGCACGCCTGCTAGCATGGGGGAGGCAAAGAGCATAAGCGCTTTATATTACAGGTACACAGGCAAATAAGATCACGTCCTTTCCTCATTTAAAGAGGTTGTGTGGCTTTAACATTCATAGAAGATGTGAGGTGACAGTAAGTATTTGGAGAAAGGAAGGAGGATAAACAGAATTAGGTGACTGATTCATCTGTGCCTCAACAGCACTGCTACCTGAAAATAACAAAAGTCAGCCATAAGGACCAGTCATTAAGAAAGGGAGAAAAAACACAACAAAAAACATATACCCACAAGAAAAAACTAAGCTGGAAACAATCCTTTTAGTGAATTACTTACTGATGCTCTTTAATGAGCATCAAATATAACCATATGCTCGGTAGAGTTATTTCTGTGGTCTAGTTTAACAAATACAGTCAGTTTTCCTACTTCTAACAGAAGCATTCTGATCTTAAGAGTGAATTAAATAATTTGCAGGCTGTTGAACATTATCGCTGGCAGTCATCAAGCAGTCCACGGAGACTCTTCCAGATCTCCTTCTACCCATCGGCGTGGATCACAAGAGAGGGAGAGGTCAGTCAAACCTAGCTGGCTCTGTAAGTTTAGTTGCCTTCCTATGGCACAAAAAACAGCTGTCAGAAAAACAGAAGATGCCTCCCAGTTTTGTTTTAACATACAACAGCAACACAGATGTCTAGAACAAGCCTATTTAACTTATTTAGGGATTCAGAATTGGACACTAGAATAGGCAAGTAAGAGTATTTGCTAGTTTATTGTAAGGAGAAACAGTGGCTGCAACCTTAGAAGAAAACTTACTTTGGGATTTGAGTGTTATTTTGCAGTATGTTGGATCTTTCGTCCAAAATCTATGCAATTCTGGAAGTCCCACAAGCATTTAGAAACACCATGAAAGACAAATAATTTTAAAGTATATGCATAGGGAAATAGAGGGCTAGAACAAAAGCATGTTACTTGTATCAGTTTCATGAGTTTACTACCACTTAACTAGACTTCTTCATGGAATTAAGAGCATCCAGAACCATACCTCAGTTTTTCCACACTGCTTCTAGCAGGAACATCAGCATTTAAAGCGCCTCCTCCCTAAAAGGCATTATATAACACTGAATCCCGCAGCAGCAGGATATGAGACTCGGCACTTGTTCTCTACCTCTGCAGGTAGATGAGTGATCAAATATTTGAACCAGGCATTTTAATGCTTTGAGAACAATTCTGAAGCTGTTGTCCAACACCAATTTACAGTCAGCAGAACACACTGGGATCGCCAGCTGTTGTTAAAATGGCTAATGAGGTGTGACAATTTAAGTGCTAGTACCCAGGACACTTAACCCTTCTAGTGATATTAAACAAGCAAACCTTCCTGTAACAGACAATATTTTGCTTCTGTAATACTCTATGGATACCACAGTTTGAACCAAGAAACGTTTGCTTTAAAATACAGTGTGGAATTGGATAGCTGCAAGGTGTCCGAAGCACTCATCTCAGGTGAGTGCACTTCACTGATTGCATCATGCTACCCAATACCCCAAGACAGCCTTTAAAGTGTTTTTTCTTAAACTACTTGCAAGTGTCATAGCACGCAGCGTAGGACTTCATGCCCAGGTGCCTCAGGAATTAGCTGTGTGACCTCATATTTTTGTACAATAGCTAGTAAAACAGCCTCAGCTTCAACTAAGACTTCTAGCCCTACATTCAGCTGAGCTGGGATAAGCTGGTTCCCTCCCTGTAAACTGCCTATTTTCACCAGATAAGGCCAAAGCTCTGGAGAGAGATGCCTAGCTGTGACAGCCACCAAGCAGCTTCTAGTTCAATTCCACAGCTATAGGAACATGGTACGTGAACTTCTGTACTCAGGAGGCAACTCTAGCTGCTGCTCCATGATGGAAGAGAAGTCTGGGAATGCTGACCTTTCCAAAGGAATAGTCAGCCTCTTCAGAAAGCCTCAAAATGACCTCCCATTGTTACCAGATAATGTGACCTGAATCATCCCTAGGCATGTGCAAGGATGCCCCAAAACCTGAACTAAGGCCACACTGACTACTGCTAGAACTCACCTCAGACTGTGGTACCTGATATCCCCTACACAACGCAAGAAAAACAAAAACCATTCCTTTTGAGAACTCAAACATCAGCAGAACCTAACTCTTAGGCTGGCTGCAAGTCCCTTAAATGGCAAGAAATCTGGTACTAGTAGCGGACTGCTACAGCAATTCAGAAGTTTGACAGTCCTTCATTAGACTAGCTTCTTCCACATCCAACGCTTACTGAAAATCATTGCACAACAGTTGGAGTTCATGTTCATCTCTTGCAGCATCCTCTTCCCCGAGGAATCACAGGATTTTAACCATTTGGTAGGTGAGGGATATTAAAGGGAAAAAAACCAAAACCCTCTTGTAGTGCAGGAATGGCTGCTTGGAATTAAAACTGAAGCACATGCCGTCAAGGACTGCATTCAACAGCAGTTGATAAATCAGTGTGATAGCTCTGTAGACTGAAGCAGTCACAGAAGAGCAACTGCTGTAACCTGTCACCCCCAGCCATCCCTCACCGTCAAGATCAGGTCAGAAGCTAGGTACAAGTGTCAGACCTGCTTGAGTAAATACTCCACATTACTCTTTGACTAGTTTGACTGTACCAGGGCATTTTCACATTTTTCTAGAGAAACATATGGAGATATGCCCCAGCAGAAATACGTGCTTTTTGTGCAAACTTCAGCAACAGTCTCAGCTCCAGAATGAATGAACTGAATTTAGAAATGAATTTGTGCAAAAGAGACACAGAGCTGTTGTACAAACTGTGTTTTAAAGTCACTGGGAAGACAGTTGCCTGCCATGTATGTATCTCAATACTTCAGATTTACCTCAGCTTCCAAAGCTTCCTGCAGAGGTTATTTAGAAGTTCTAGGGAAGCTGGGACATTGTCACCTGAAGAAAGACAGTTCTTGAGGTGACTTACTCCCAGACCTGAAATCAAAAGCCAGCTGCTATTGCCATGCTTCCATACACTATTTCTTTCCCTATTCCAAGCTTAGTCTTCCACAATCTCGACTTAAGCCTCCAAAAGGACTAATAGCAGGGGAAGGGAACCAGAGTGTAGTCTCCAGCCTGTACGGTTTCATTTCTGTATTTTCAATAAACATACAGATGAACAGCTGTAGTCTCAGACTTCAAAGCTGTCGTAACACACCCTCAGCTGACTATGAGGTATCTGATCACCACAGCTGCACTCTAAGGAACCATTTACTGAAGACATCCAGCAGTCATACTTCAGTAGAATACACGAGCCTCCCCACCTGCCCTTGTCTCCTCCATGTTCTCAGCAATTCCACCAATTAACAAATATGCATTGTTAGTCTTAACCATTTAGGATGAGCAAAACGCGTTATTTTCTCTGCAAGTTTTAAGCAATAGGACTCCCATGACTTTTTTCTTCCAAGTACTTCCCACTGAACCCACATGAACCGTTCACATACCGTTCTAAAGTCCTCCTCAAATTTGTAAGCTCCACCTCCCGTGGCGCAGAGCGTAGTATGCAAACTGGAGAAGTTCTTTTCACTACCCATCTGTATGAACCTGTGCATGGCACAGCTGGGAAAGCGGATGAAGTGCAGGTTTCCTTTGCGTCCACACATAGTCAAATTTTTCAGTTCAAGATGGACATCACGAATGCCAGTTTTGCCATAGGCTGTATTGGAGGTCAGGTATTTCCTGATGCTTTTCAGGTTTTCCACCTCCTCCTGCTCCTCTTCTGCAGTAATGTCCTTAGGTTCGAAGTAGACCAGTTTAACCAACGTTCCACCGATATCCATTCCAAACCATGGAAACGCTAAGGATGGGGGTTTGGGAGGAAGAAAGAGAAAGCCAATGTAAATACACAGGTAGCCATAGCACTTCAAATACCTGCTGAATGACAGTTCAGCGCAGTGCAAGTTACAGCATCAGCACCTGCTCCTAAAAGCTAGTGGTCACTCATGTTTCCAAGTCACATGCATTCTTTAAGACTTCATAAAGCCTATTAATAAAAAGAATAAAGAAAATCCCCAAAAATCTTTCTCTGGAGAAGCAGGTTGTAGAATGCAAGAATAATTTTTCCAGGAAAACATTTTACTCCCCAGTCAGCACCTCTTGACGGAGCACATTTACAGCATGACACCCGGTCTGACTCCCAGCGCTGGTTTTTAAAGTAAACTGGAGGGGACACAACCAAACAGGAGAGCAAAATCTTGAGTCACACTCCCACAGCACAACATTTACAAACCCCCTTCTGACACAAACTGGAATTTCTGCAATGGCAATGCTCTGTCTGAAGAGCAGCAACCCGTGACTCTCCCCTCATAGTGGGAGTCTCCACAACCCACCACAACTAGTGTCTCTGTCAGAACTACAATTCTTGCATGTATTAGAAGAGAATGAGCTGCTTTAAATTCAGTGTTTAAACCCGACTGACAGTCATCTTTTCAGAACATAGATTCCCTTTTCTGCTGTGTACTTTAGCTATCATACAATTACGCAAGAAATGCCACTCTCAGCATATGGATTTGCCCCAGACGTCCCAGGTCTACAAAAGTCTTTGTACTGTTAGCAGCAAGAGAAAAATCAGCATCCTCTTCTTTTTGCGATAACTGAATGAGGTTGGTCTTCCTGCTCTACTTGCATATACACACCCACATGCATTTTCAACAGTAAGCCAGGTAACTCCATGAAGCGCTGAGAACTAAGAACACAGAAGTTATACACACGTACTACAGAAGGCAGCTTCTAGTAGCACTTCTTAGACAGATTAAAATTAAAAGTACTCAAGTATGTTGCTAACATGCAAGATGGATTTCAAAAAGAGCAGTCACGCAATCACCTCTCTGATTTTAGGGAAAAGCAAGCAGCCTTGACAGAAACACAATGCTACCAACCAGGGGACCGCATCTTAATGCTGATACAAGCTCCAAACCACCGATACTATGTGCATCACTTTTTTTCTGCCAGTGAACCTGGCTATAAACAACTTAGAAAAAGATTTTAATAAGCACATCAGGTACTGATCACACTGTTCTTCCTTGGGTGATCACAGAGCAGTAGGAAGTTACTAAGTTTCAGGCTGAAAGGAGCTTAGCATCTCACTTCTTACCACGAGGGTCTCAGCCTATGCCTCATTCTTGCCTGACTGAATAATTCAAAAGGCTAAGTTTCATAATTGTTAATACCAGGAGAAAAAAACAAAACAAAACACAAACCTTTAAATGTCAGATGCTTAAAATGGCTTCTTTGCTCCATTACTGTATGCCAAATAAACAATTCAATTTCACCCTGCTTTCCATAAACACAGGGAGGGCATAATGCAATTAACTCCCATAAAGTTGCTTCCTTACCAGTCGCTTTCCGTAAGAGCACCTACTGTTACCTATGGTAAAGTCTGGTTAATTTCGTTTTCCATTCCCTACAAGCTGCAAGACACCAAGACACTTAAATGAAATCTAATTTGATGTTTGGGAAGATATGTCTGATACAGAATTGATGCATGTCAGCTCCCTGAAATGAGAAAAATTTGAAACAAGCGTTTTAAAAACAGGATTTATTTTGAAAGGGCGAAATATTTTACCATGTAGTAACCTGTAATTCGATCGCTTCTGGAAGTAGAAGAGAAATACTTAAGCAAAAATAGCCGAGTCCACACTGTACAACACTGCAACGCAGTGGAATTCGGGATGTCAGTCCCAGTAGTGATTTGCACAAATCTTTGCTTAAGCTACTGAGATCTTTAATTACTTGTTGCACTGGAACAGTAAGTCTCCTCCACCTAGAGCATATCTTAACTATGCAAGCAGGAAGTTTAATATTAAAAGCAGCATGGTTAAACTCTGCCATACAGACCCAGCCTATTCCTAAGAATACATGGAACTCCAATATCCTAACATTATGGACATAAACTCTGCTATAAGCTACCTGCACTGGTAGTTGCTGTACAGTTATAGTGCAGATTTAGTTTTTGAGGGGGGAGAAACATTCCTTTCCCTTATTAAATATAAAGCCAGGAATAAAAGCATAAGTGCTAATAGCTCTGGGTTATTCATAAGATGTAAACGTCCTGGCAGTCATTTAACTTTGAGGAGTCATAATTAAATCATTAACTAACAAGAAATACTGTAAAACAAAACAGAAACAAAAAACCACCACCATCAAGTTACTTCAAGTCTGTGTATTTCTTGGGATAGGTATGCAATGCTCATTTAAAAAACAAGTGGAAACACCAACTCTCTTTTTCCAGTTTATTCTCTCCATGAATCTAAGGCTCTTTCCTTTTGCTGTGAGCCAAACAGTGAGCTGCAGAACAAAAAGAACTTTGCTCCTACAACAGCAGCAGTTTTCCCTAGCACAAGTAAATAAAGAGCACAAGACCAGACCACAACTACTGATATTTCAGCTATGCAGGAGAACAGCTTAGTTTTCTTCACAGCTGCTAACACCGGTGATCTGCTGCAAATCGCTTGCAATAAAGGAAACATATTTTGGTCAACTAGGACATAAACCAAGTGTCAAAGTTCCTGATGAGTCCTGCTAAAATTTGCATAACCTCCATGTAACTGGCTGGAATCACAGTACAAACTTCTGCATCCCAGTGACTATTTTAACAATTTACTTGTTGTACCTCCTGTAACTATCAATATACCCTGGAACAAAACACAACACTCAAGCACCATCAGGTCTTTCCAACACTTTTAGACAGCCCACCCTACCTAGTGGGTACCTGTACACTTCAGCTTTCCTGACTCAACTAATGCAGTATCAACGGAAACATGCACGCAGGCTGGTCCCGGCTTCTCCTAGCTCCCTGAATGCAGACAGTAACACCACTCAGAGGCCACCAAAATTACAAGGGCTATCACTTCTGCAACCAGAGGGTATGAAGAAAGGTATCTGTCTCCACAGACCTGAGAGGAGATAGGGGGAGAAGTGTTATTTTATTTAACACTCGGATTTTATAACATAAAATGATGCACAGAAGTTCAGTTTCCTGAGTAGTTAAAAACCAAAAAGGCAAGAAGTGAAATCAGTCAGATCCAAATCCTAGCCGATAGTTCAAGATAACTCAAAATCATGTGATTTACTATGAAAAAATGAAGAATCTGGACATGTTGCAGAAATGCCTCTACAGCATAAAAGTGCATTTCTCCTTAGCGAAAATTCTCTGACAAGACTTGTGAGCCGATGTCTCTTCTCAGAGACAGTACACGATATACCTATTGGCTCAATGAAATCTGTTATTGTAGAGAAAATAAAACTACCCTACCGTACCAGTGCGCTGCAGTAAGTCATAAAAAGCGGTAACACTATGAGACCTAGGCCTAGGTCCGACAGAAGTGATACAGAAAGCGTCAAGACGAATCATGCTGTCTTAAAAGCCTTGCATAAATCAAAAGCTCCGCTTACCTTCTTGTGAAGATTTATTCTCTGTATGTTAATAAACTGTACCAACTTACCGGTTTGTTAGCTAGAGAGAAAAAATTTCCATTACTCCAAAACTTAGCTGCAGAAGCATGTGACAATGCAAACAGAAGGTATCCACAGCATTGCATAATGAGGTAATCTGATGCACACCAACAGCTGTGCTATCTGGGGGAAAGGTTTACTCACGAGAAATTCCATGATACACTTCACCTAGTTTCTCCACAAGCTACGAACAGTATGAACCCACAAAGCTTTTCCTATAAAGCACATTACATTTAAAATTGAACACGTTTAGCTTTTAAAAATCCTTCCGCTAACATAGAATTTAAGGCAGGGTCAGGGAGAAGAATATCAGACTAGCCTGCTCCTCCTCCACAACTCAGGAGAAGTAAAGGAGAACTCCCAAGCCACTCAGCAACACTGCCCCCAATTAAAGGGGATAACAGAGGGCAACCCCTTTCATCCATTTAAGCAATCATTACACAAAGGTAGTTGCGATGATCATCTCCCTAGAACTGGCAGTAACACCTTTGCAGCCTTAATTACACAAACCTGGCCAGTCTCATTCAGCCTCCTTTCATTAATAAGGAATTCCCTTTCCCTGCACTTGTCTGAATTGATTCTTTCCTTCAAGCGCAGGTACAGTATCTCAATATTTTATCAGTAACTTGAATGGTGATATCAATACTCTTTGATACCTTCACCATAAATCTCAGATAAAAGACCTTGGCATCTGCTGCTTGTTGTCTTTTTTTCCTGGATGCATGTGACGAAATCCTATGATTTCGCTAACATCTTATTTCCATGGCTTGATGCACTGATGAGCTAAGAACTTCCTCCTGCTTTAATTGGGACTGGAAGAGGGGAGAGAAAGCCAAAACTAAAAATAGAGGGGGGAAAAATAAAACGAAAGTCACATCTAAGACAGGATATTCTCCTCACAGCTTCTGAAAGCTGCTTTCCATTTATAAAGCAGTAATAGTTTACATGTATATTTCAATCATTCCTTCCTATATTGCACAGTTATTCTGAGCAATCCAAACATATGTTTTGAAATGGAAGCATTTGTTTTCCTTTGAACAAAAATAGAATATGTAGCTTAACAGATGAATTATAAGTGCTTAGTAATGGAAGTTTCTTCAAACCTTACACAGCTAGAGCTAAATAAATCACACATGCAGTAAGCGCAGCTTTGCAGCTCATTTTCAGCAGCAAGCTCTTATTGAGTGTCTGCCTCCTCATCACAAAGATGAAGAAAAATCTTCAACCCCCAAAGCAGAGCTGTCTGTCAGACAGGTGTGACCATCCATCCACATGTAGGTACCTCTGTTACCACAAACCCATTTCTGAAGACAGCAGCGTGAGTCTAGGTCACTACCTCATCTGGATAGCTTCAGAAGGAAACGACCAGCCAAAAGCCAAACTCACAAAGCTGCAAGTGATAATCACCTGACAAGATTTTCCTTCTTGCATCTGACAGCGCCCTGCCCGATGGCAGCGAGAGGATCTAAGCTTCCCTCTCCTGTTGACAAAGCATACCTCGCGGTAGGGCTAGTATGCAGCTGGAACCCGCAGGATGCTCACTCGCCACAACACGCCCACTGGTTCGGCTGGGTACGACCAGCCCCATTCCTCAAGCAGCCCTTACATCTGCCTACAGGAAAATCAGCTGGAGACCTGAAAAGCGGCGTGCCTCCAGAAATAATTTACAAGATTAAAAAATGG
This sequence comes from Cygnus olor, assembly GCF_009769625.2. Classification (NCBI taxonomy): domain Eukaryota; kingdom Metazoa; phylum Chordata; class Aves; order Anseriformes; family Anatidae; genus Cygnus; species Cygnus olor. The sequence continues at coordinate 20,285,769 of NC_049175.1, forward strand.
TGGGATATTCCTACTCCTTGGACAAAGCATCAGTAGCCAGCAGCACTTGTTCACTGTGTCAAAGAGCAGTAAGACCCAGACCATTTCACTCCTGTGCTCTCCATTAAAATCCATTCTCTAAGTCGTGGCATTCCACATTTAACATCACCACAACTGAAAAAAAGGTTTTTCACATTGAAATACCTAGAATAAGTAGTGCTGCATAACTATGCTGCATCTGTGCCCCACAGACGTAACAATGTCAACACTGGCCAGAAGCATTATTTACTGTGAAGCTGCAACTTAGTAAGTGTTTGATCGGGGCAGTTTTAAGGCACATTGGGTGTAAGTAGCCCTGCTGCCTCCAAGCATGCATTATTTGACCTCTACCTATTACCAACTGAGGTGTGCAGAGATCTAAGATACTGCTTGAATAGAGACCCCAAAGCTTTATCTTAATTTCAGAAGAGCAATCCAATTAAGACATCCAGCTGGCTTCTTCCCTATGCCTGATGTAGAACAATGCCGTCAAGTATCCGTCCAGGTAACTGCCATGCGGAAATCTTGGATCTTACTTGGCTACGGTGCTCTTTCGCAGGGGTAGGATCGATGAAGGCACTTAACTGTTCTTCGTTCTTCTGTTCAAAGATCACATTTATACTGAACACAGTGACTTCAGCAGGCTTTCGAAATTGGCAGAATTCACAACATCTGACTATTTTATTATCACCTGGAGCACTACAGAGCACAAGGCATCACAACTGGATTCGTTACACCTTGCTGCAATACAGACAGGTAACAAACCTCAGCCGCACGAAGGGCCTGCCCCAGTGATTTGAACCAGAAAACTGGCGGAAGCCTGACATCCCCAACAACTCACCTGGTTCAACCAAGAAAGAAACAAAGCCAAGACCAGCTCTTTGGCAGGAGATAAGTCAGTTCCCAGATCCTCTCTCAGCACTGAGAACAGCAAAGAACGCGGGTTTCAAGGGGAACCCTCCCTCCTCAGAGGGGAGAAGGGCTTGGGAATGCAGAAGTCTGCTGCACCTTGGCAGGAAGTAAAATTGTTCAAGAAAACATGTAGTTTGTGAGGATTTGAAGGAAGAATTGCAACAGAGTTTCATTTTTGGAATATTGGGAAATGACAATTAGCTTCATCACCACGCAAAGCAAATCCCACAATCAATATTCAAGTCTTACACACCATGTGGCAACTGCACCACATTTTGCAATGTGTCCCTAAGCACAGAACAAACATCTGTAAAGAGCAGGATTAAACACAAAAACAAGAAAAACAGGACCGTGTAGTATTCTCTGGAGATAGATGCAGTGGAAAGCTATGCAGTACCAGAACGCAAGTCAGATTTAATCAACTTTTTAAGCTTGGGATAATGTGTTATCACGCTTTCCTGGAAGACTAATACTAAATTGCAAGTTAATTTATATGCTTTCTGGACAAGAATAAAAGGATGAGATCAGCAACAATTTATGCATCTTAAATAAAAGACAAAAATTGCCCACAAGAGAATTTTAAAAAGCACTTCTTCCCTTGGCTGCTGTTTTCATTACAGCCCTCTTAAGAAACCCCAGAACCAAAGGCTCAGCTGCTGCACATGTTGGGCAACACAGCCATTGTCACCTGGGCTCTATATGCTGATGAGCTATTTTTCCCCTCAAGTTCGGAGGGAATTGAAATTCCTTGTTTTTGTCTTACTCAAGTGATCGCGCTAGAAGCCTTATTCTTTGCTTCGGAATAGTTTTAAGCATTATGAAGAGTTTGATATACAAGTGCTGACTCTTCTTAGTTCCACCAGATGAAGGCTGAAGTTAGTCCAAGTTCTGTCAGTTTTGTTCTCGAAGGAAATTTTGGAGCTGGACAAAGACTTAGAGAGCCGGTTTGCAGCAGAGATCAATGGGGTCACCAGCACGTTAGATCTGGTCGCAGGCTGCTTTAAATAGCCACAGGTACCGCAAGCACCACAACACTAATCGATACGGAGAACATTCGGAGGGAAAGGGGTAGGCAGAGCTCAGCAGAAGCGTTTAAGAGGCAGAAGGAAAGCTGCAGCTCTTCAAGGATGTTCCTGACCATTTCGCTCTGCTGAGGGAAGTCTGTAAGCATTCATTTCAGAGCGAGGCAAATCCAGGCTAGCTGAACGCACGCTGCTTCCTACTGAGCAGAAACATCTTTAGGCTTTGGCAGTGGGTAGCTGCGATCCTGGCTACCCCGATTACCCTTCGGAACACGCCGAACTCCTACGAGAAAGCCAACGCTTGCTGGCTTTACTTGAGGGGTAGAGAGGCGAGTGGGGCACACACCAGGGCGCGTCCCCAGTTGCCTGCTTGTGGAGTTTAACTGGGAATCACTCGGTAGCTGCGTGCCTGTGCACAAGTTAGCGACAACCCAGTAAATAAAGGACGCTGATCAGTAACGAGCCGGTACAAGCAAGCACATCGCAGAGATGCCCGGGACAGCCGCGGGACCCCGGGCAGGGCGAGCCGTGGGTAACCCCGCCGCCCCCAGCCCAGCGCCCCGAGGGGCCCTGCCTCCCCCCTCGCTACTCACAGCGCTGCTTGTGCACGATCAGCTTCATGGGCGCGGCGGGGAGGCGGCGCGGCCGGCAGGACCCCTGGGAGCCGCCCGAGCCGACGGGACGCGACGCGACGCGGAGCCGGGGCTGCGGGCACAGCCGGGGCCGCCGCCCGCGTTTGTGCGGGGCCGCCGCTCCCCGCCCGCCGCCGCCCCATTGGCGCAGGGCGGGGCCGGGCCGGGCCGGCGCCGCCGCATTGGGCGAGCAGCGGGGGCCTCGCTCCGCCCGCACGGCCCGGCCCGGCCCGGCCGCGGGGGGGGCGCGGGGGTCGACGGTGGCGGCCGGGCGCTGCCGAGCCGGGCCCCCCGCGCTGGGCACTTACGTGGCCGGTGCCGCCTGCCCGAGTCCCTCCTGCGGCGCAGCCTGCATTTCTTGGCCGGCGAGCCGTGGCCGGGCGGCGGCGGCGGCGGCTCCGCGCGGAGCAGCAGCGGGTGCGGCGCCTCCCCGCAGCCGCCGTTGGCGAGCGGCTGGCCGGGCGGGGGGCGGCCGGCGTGCAGCAGCCCGCCGAGCCGCGAGCAGGAGGAGGAGGCGGCGGCGGCGGGCTGGGCGCGGAGCTGCTCCCCCATGGCGGCCGCCTCGGCCCCTTTGTCTGCCGGCTCGGCCCTGGCTGGGCGCGCCGGAGCCTCCGCTCGCGCCGCCCGGGGATGCGGCGCCCGCTCCCCCCTCAGCCCGGCGGACGGCGCAGGCGTGGTGGCCGCAGCGCGCTGCGGAGGGGCCGGGCCCGCCGCGCCCCCCCGGCACCTGCGGGGCCCTCGGGAACGCGCCGGGGGGGGGGGGGGGGGGAGGCGCGCTCCCGGCACGGAGCCGGCGGCAGCGACCTTGGAGGCGCTCGGGCCCGGGGCTCCGCCTGGCCCCCGCCCCGCCTGGCCGCGGCCGTGCCGCAGGGAGAGCCGTGCCCTGAGGAGAAAAGAAGGTCGTTTGTGGGGTGGCCGTCAGCGAGCAGCGGGGCGCCCTGCGGCTCCTCCTCGCACCCGGAATTAGCGCTCTGCACGCTGCCCCCGGGGCACGGAGCCATGCCGACCGCCTCCTGACAGGGATGCCGTGCTGAAAAACGGCTTCCTGAGAGGGAACGTCAAATCCTCTCCGCCGCCTGACCGGGCCGGCTGATACGCACAGCGCTGAGAACGAGCCGTGCGTGAAGCTGGGGAAGCGAAAAGTGTGTCTGAGAACGAACAACACGAACATTTTTCCTCCTAAAACCAGTTTCTGGGGACTCGGAATCGTCCTCATGATACACCAGCAACTGCTGCCATCGCCAGCCCCCAGGCGGCTGCCCTGAAGGTGGTGGGGAGGACCGGAGGCAGTGTACGCATTTACTGCTAGGAGCCGTGGGGCTTCCAAAACTGTGGAAGTCACCGAGAACTCCCCACCTTACTGAATGAAATCTAACTAAACCCAAGCCACTGCTCCCTGGGCTGGTATTCAGGGACCTGCATAACCGTGTTTGCAGTAGGCAGCTGGCTGGGTAGGGTTTATAAGTGATATTTGGGACCACGAGGAGTCCTTGCTGCTTCTGTCCCTTGGCCAGCAATGGCTGGCGCCTTCTCCATCCGTGACCCAGGAACTGACTGGACATACAGCCAGCCTGGTGCGGAGCAGGAGATCATTTTTTCAAACCTGTTTTTCTCTGCAATTGCAGGGAGTAGATGCGTGGGCACTTAGCACAACTCGGCTGAAGGGTGGCAACTTTTTACCTTACTCCACCAAAGCAAAACCACATTTAATTGCACGCTTACGTTTCCTTGTGGTAGGAGAAGCAGCCCTTCTGCTGACTCTGCAATGGAATGTAGTACCTGGTTCAAGTACTGCATCCAACCTTAGGCACTAAACTTCCAGATAATTAACAAAGGATAAAATGACAACGCCGAGTTTTAGTCTAGGAAAGGCAAGATTTGAAAGGATATTAAAACCTGGAATGGGTAACAGCAAAGGAAATACATTGTGGCTGCTGAGAAACAAGAAAGAATTCATGAATGTAAGCTGCAGTACGGGAATTTTGATTTAGACTTGAGGCAGGTATTTCCTAGAATGAAGTTAAAGAAGCATTAGATGCACTGAAGGCCTGGCCTAGATAACTTTTTGAGATTCTTTCCAATCTTATATTTCTAGTATTTCCCTAATGTTTTGCTGTAGACACTGCACAACTATGTCCACGGTAGAAGTGGAATGGATTGTGCTGAATGGAAGGAGGAGGTTAGGACAATATTCTGTTAGGATATGATCCACATCAGTCACAAGTTCAGAGGCAATACAACAAGAGGAAGTGTCACCCGCAAATAATATTGGAGAAAATACAAACGTGGAGAAATGTTAGAGTGGTCCAAATCAATCAACAGGTTTTGCATACAAGGACAGACTCCATTCTAAGTGTACAAGTTTACCTGATCTTGTAAGCTCTCTGTCAGGTATCAACACTTTCCAAATTTTTTGCATTACTGTGAAAAGATTACATTTCAAACTAATGTGCTGCTTTACCAAAACAATTTCAGACTCTTGTGCTGATGAATATCACATGAACAGATTTATGCACTTCAAAATACCACTTTTTTGTTTTAGTTTACATTACTTAATTTTGAAAAGCTTTTGAAGAGGTTTTGCATACCCCCTCAATTTTAGTTTCAGAATTCTTCACCTCTTCTGCGACGTAAATTAAGACAAAAGGGATAAAATTAGAGGATGTTTAATGCATCATGTGATCATCTGCAAGGGCTTAAAATGACGGAATCTCATGCCCTGAGGTGTACATAGTATTGCTATAGTGTAACTAGTCCGCTAACACTGACTCTCTGCATATTACTTGGATGGCAAACATTTCATTCATTATTCCATTCCTGCCTGCACTTCAGATGCCCAGCTTTGTATCACCTCTACTTATTTGTTCATAAACACTTGGAGCCAGGCTGTAACATTCTAACTCTGTCAGTTCCATCAAACTAGCAACCGCATGGTGGTTAAGATACTCTACCACAGGAGCAAAAGCACTGTACTCCAAGCCCTACAGTTTTAAGCCCAGTGGCAATGGGGGGAACAAAAAAAGAACACACAAGCAAAAAACAACAAACACTCACAATCAAGTGTCTTATCTGGCAGGCAACTCTGCCCGAAATTTTCAGGAATTCCTTACTCATTCTGTGGGGCTCACATAGCCCCAGATTGAGGCAAAGCGGAAGCAAGCACCAAACAGGTGCAGGCCACATGTAAACCCAGTACCCAAGAACCCCCCAAAACTGCAACAGAGCACTGGTGTTGTTATTCTAATTCAAAGCCAGCCAGCTACAAAGCTTTGGTCATATTCTGGAGAGAAGTGGTAATAAGGAGTGACATCTTTAATAAGAAGCAACATCCTTCTCAAATTATACAAACCATATCATGCAATGTGAAGAGTGTAAGGAAACAGACTTCTGGTTTAGCTGCCTGCAGATTTATGTCCTAGGGATTGCTGGCACTCTGCCATTCCTGCTTATATTTCCATTCAGGTTACTTCTATTTTTATCCTGTTTCTTCTGTACTACAGGAATGTCATACTAGTTTATACCAGTTCTTATTCAATTTTTCCTCTTAGAAAATAAATACAGTACAGCTTAATTAACGTTAAAAATATTAGGAACATCGGTTTCAAAAATCAGATACTGTTGATTTGTTTTAGCTATATTCACATATCACACATATCTAAAGGAAAGTGCCACGTCTAGGAGCCCAGTATTTCTTTCAGATTTCTTTTCCAATTTCTTCAGAACCTGGGGAGGGATTACTTTTTGTTGTTGCGTATGTATGCATATCTTTGGTAGACATACATGTTTAAAGTATGTTTTAATGCTCTTTTTTCCCTGCTTTAAATTGTGGGGTCAAAAGACCAACAGTCAAGCAAAACTGTTTGATGACAAATGGTGGGTGCATAAAATAAGTGGTACAAATGAGCTCAAAAACTGCAACATTAGTTTTTAAAAAGGGACCCGAAGGGCTCTAGTATTATCAGACGTGATCACAGAAAAGCTAAGCCCAACTATGGCAACAGCTGCCCAACCCGAGAACTCTGCTTTTCCAAACAGTAACGCATCTGAGAGGGGAAACTGCAGGTTACAGAGGAAACAAAGGGCATAAATTTAGTCCAATGCCTAAATCTTTGCTAGATTGAACCCAAGAAAGGTTACACTGAAACCATCCATTCATTCACTCCCCACCCACCTCTTGGCTCTTTTCAATTATGCCTTCTGTGACACTTAACAACTGTTGATTTTGTGAAGAGCTGCTCTGTTCCTCTGCACAGCCAAAGCTCATCTCCCCACCGCTTGGCTCAAGGGAGAGAAAGACAGAGAGAAGCACTCTAAGCAGGAACCTAGCATGGGTGGTCTGAAAAGCCATCAGGAGAAATGTTCTTTCACTTCACTGATGACAAATTGCGCACTGAGAGACCTCTAAGCCCAAGTGCTCAAGCTGAGTGTCCAGGAAAGGCCAGATGAATGCTGCCTGGGAAGTTTTTCTGGACTAGGACACGGCCTGTGTATCTAACAACACCAGCTAAGACATGGGAATAACAGTTAGGAGAGTACAAAGGCGTAGTCTGGCCTCACCAGTCTCTCCGTTCAGACTTTTTGCTGGCCAAGTGGTTTCCACAGCTATTCTCAGGAAGATCGGAGATGAGGTTAGAGTTCGTGGTTGCCCTCTTTCAACCAAACTGAAAAAAGCATGCAGCAGTCACAGAAAAGCAACAACCCTTCCTTGCTAAAGCTTTCCCTGCCAACACCTCTGTTTCTCTGTGCCCAACCAGACAATTACAACTTAATTTACAGGTTTTTACTCTCCAGCAGAGCTGTTGGTGTCCATCTTTTATATAAAACAAAAAACTTCTGTGCCTTAGTTCAGACATTTCAAATAAAATTCCCCAAATCGGTAAACATTTAAAATCGAGTCCTTGATTATTGCTTAGGAGTACAAGTCAATGACGACGTAGTAGGTGTTGGAGGTGAATCATCTTTTGCCATAGTTCCTATTTTGCAGTTTGTTTAAAAAGAAAAAAAAAAGCTGAAACCAGGTAATGGATTCAAACTATTACATATGTAAAAAGCTGAAAATCTTGTTGCAAATACACTCTCCTTTGGCCCCATTCGTTAATCCACTCTCTCTCTGCTTCCTAAGCACTTAGCTCAGCACACTTATCTTTACACTTATCTTTAAATACACAAAATTTAATTGGAAAACATGCAACTTCACAACCCACTGATTGAGAAATAGTGTTCATCATCGTAAAAATGATTGCGACAAGTGGCAGAGCATTCAGTAGAGAAAACAATGGCCTTTGCTCCATGACTGCTACCCCACAGACAATTATCCTCCTGTAAATACACGTATTGGTTTTGCTTGGCTGAATATATTTATGGTGTTTCTTTCAACCCAGTGTTTTCATATCATCCATCCATCAAAATGCCATTGGTAAAGAAGGGACAGTTTCAAAACAAGCACTTTGAAATACAACAGAATAGTTGACAATTACAACTGACAATTACGAAAAACTCTTGCTCATCCAGCACTACCAGATATAAAAATTACCTGGTTCTCCTGTCAAAATTCAGCCGCACTGAGATTTTCCACTTGCATTGTTCTGTATTCCCAGGGCTTAAATGCTGACATGAAATTCCCATGGATGTTAAAGATTATGGATCAAGTTAAAACAGGGGACCAGACCTATGCGGGTACGCAGGAGAAGAAAAAAGGCTTCTCTCTGAACTGTTCTGGCCAGACACACCTTCAATCCAGAAAGAGCTGGATTAGTTCTCCAAGGACATAAAGGACACAGTTTCCCTCTTCCAAACATTAGTTTCCCTTTTCCAAACTAGTCCACAGACGGGGATAACTGCAGAAGGGAAACAGCACACCTCTGGCATTCCTCCTCAACCACCTTCAGGAGCAGGGAGATGTCTGTCTGAACAAAACAAGCATTTAAGCACAGGGTGACATCCAAACACCACAACTAAGACTAGAGTTAAACCTTCAGTACCTGAACCATATGACTTTGCTTTCAGATAAATAAACCAAAGGTGCACCTATGGTTTTGATGCTGAGAAAACACTTTATATATGTCCTTGTGAGATTAAACTAAAACGACAGACACTGAAACTCAAAAGCTAATCTTTTTAAAAATATCTTTTCAAAGTCCATGTTTGCAAAGAACTAGAGAGTCTTGCACAGGAAGGGGCTGTGCTATAAATGACAAATTTGTTCCTAAAGCTCCAGCTACCTAGTAACAAAGGAGAGAAACAACCAAACATTATGCTAACATTGGGTAAGTTTGCCATAGTTACATCCTCTGATATTTCTGGGATTGGCGATCTTTTAGAGTAAATATTACAGTGAATAGTCTGTTGTGTGCAATGAATTTGGTTTTACTCAAGAAGCCTATTTAGAGATTTCAGGTTTTCACATGGTCAGTACAAACTACGTATGCAAACAAAAAAAAATCTATAATTACATACTTCTGTCTTCTCTTTAGATACACTGTGAAAAGAAAAAATATATAAAGTAACTTGCAGGGTCTCTCCTGTATAGGAGATTTGCATTTCACTGCAGGAACCTTAATGTTACCAAAATATTTATTTTCTTGTAATAAAACATAACTTATCATCCGTATGCACACTTGGTCTAATGGGAATTTAGGACCCACAGAAATCATCTGGGTCATCAAAATAAGTTCTTTGAATCAATGACTAATCTGAACGGGTCAGAAAGATGTACACCAAGTATTTAATATCTTGTAAGATGTGACTGGACATCTTGGGACCAAAACATTCTTTTGACACTCACACATAACGTCCTGATGATGCACATTTAGACTCCTTAATCTCATGAACACCGCTAACCAAGTATGTTGTATTTATCCTCAATTTTGACAAGGAAGTCAGATAAGGAAGCTACAGAGCTGGTTTTGGTGCCAGCCATTTCACAGATGGGAAGAGAAAACAAAAGCATTTTATATCTCACATACGACAGGAGAGAAGGATATTTTTTTGGTTTCAAAACCTCTGTATATCCACTCAAAGCAGAAATGATGGGGCTAAGATGTTGGTCTCCAATACTTTTTGCCTAACCGCTCTAAAATCATCAAAAGATGAAAAGAGCCATGTACCTTATCTTCATTCCATCACCCCTTAGAAGGGGAGAGAGTGGAGAAAGAGAGCTAGCACGCAAGCCAGGAAGGAAGGTACAACTACCCCGCCATGTGAAGGTATGACAAAAGTACTGCTACAGTAATCATGAGGCATCAGTGGTGGACAACTGCAAGTAAGAGAATCCCCACAAGTAACACAGTATGATCTTGTTTCCATTCACAGGCACAAAACAAGTCTAATACAAAGTGAAACTGAGATACCTGACCTAAAACCCTAATCCAGTCTGATTTATGACTTCCTTATTATGCCAGTTTTCATACCTTAGATTCTCTCAGAGCACATAAACTAAACAACGTATAGATAAACCAGTTCATTTTAATTCCCACATTTTGATGCAAATGCAAACAGCACTGAGCTGACACACTATGACTGTTCTTCATAGGATTAGGAAAGACTACCTAATCAGTGAAAATGCTTAATAAAAAGTTTACTGGGATCTCTTTCCTGCAGAGAGAAATCAGGCAGGAGTTCTAGTTTCAATGAATTAGAAAGTCTGTGGTTAAAAACAATCTTCCACACCTAGTCACCAAGAAAGTTTAAATTTGATTACAAGCAGATTGATTCGAGTCACAGCACAGACTGGTGTAAGGAAAAAGGAAAATGGCAGAAGAGTTCTGAATTTACATGCTTGGCGCTTATGTAGCGCTCTGTGCCCAGAGATCTTCAAGCACTTCACAAACTGTGAAAAACTGTTCTTCTCACCTCTCACTCAAAGAGAGAAAAGCAACAATTATAAACAGAAAGTAGTGAGACAGCAGAGAAAGGACGGTTCTCACCTCTAAACTAAAACCAGTATTGCGTTCAGATTGACCCCAAAATGGAAATGAAAATACCCAGGCCCCCTCAAGTGGAAAACACAGCTGTAGGATTCCACAATCATTCTCAGATTTGTACTGCATGTACCCAGACAAGGTCAGCACTGAAATGAAGCTCTGAAAGATTCCAACTCTGTTGGAAAAACATTAGAAGTAATATCTTAATTTCCTGAAAAGGAATTCCTATTTATCTCAAGCCGATCACAGATTCAACAAACAGCCTCAGTTCCCCAGAAACTGTATTCCCAGAAAACTGTCTATTAATCTAGCAGAAATTGTATCCACGGCAGTTTGTCTATTAATCTAGCAATGTTTTGGATTGGCTTGATTAGCAGTCAAACTTACATTTCATCAGACAGAACATGCTGTCTTCCATTTGATATGGCAGGGCCCTGGAAAGACTCCTCCTTCAAGCTACTTATTGAAACCAGGATCCATTTCAGGTTTTTTGTTGTTTGTTTTGGTTTGTTTGTTTCTTAAAAAAAACAACAAACAAAAAACCCAACCTTGCTTGGAGTTTCAACAAATTAACTCATCAGTATTAGCTTCCTTTGTTGAAGCTCCTTGAGCCTATTGGAAACACACATTTTCACCCCACCACCATCTTGTTGTTCTGCTTGTAACATTCAGTGAAAAGCCACTTATTTATCTTTGCATGTACATCCACCTAAGTTATGGCTGTTACCACTGTGATCAAAGTTCTAGGCACAGAGGTTACTGACCTCAAAACACACTGTTTGAAGTCCTTGTTTGACATAATTTGTGTTATTCTCTACGTCAATAGTTATTCGATCTGTTGTCTACTCCATTTACAACTGAACAAAAGCAAAGGAATAGAAACTACTAGTCGAGGCACTGCTCTTAAGATGTTTTCCTGTCGCAGTACTGCCTAATAAGAGGCCAGTGTTCCCAAGTCTGCGGTCTGTGTTCTCTTCCCATCATAAGCATGCATCAGCATTAGCTGTGGTTTCGTCAAATCAGACTGGCATTATGATACCACCTTATAAGCTGTAGCCAAAGGGGAAAAAACAAACACAAAAGAAGGGGCAGGGGGAGGAGGAATGGAGAGGGAGTTGTGACCAGCAGCCTTTCACAGCTGCTTTTTAAGGAAGTGTTTGTTCTGGAACTTCTGTGAAGTTGCGTACTCCTTGTCTTTCATTTATGCTTTAGTAATTCCCCCTCGCGCTCTCTTCCTCTTCTTTGATGCAGAGAAGACATGTAGGCAGCACTCTCTGGAAACATCCAGAACAGTACCTACAGCATGGGGGCTCAAGCAAAGTGGATCTGGGCTGAAGAACTCAGGCCATACTTTGGAAGAGGCGTAGCAGTGCCAAGCTGTGCTGTCATCTCCACCCAGGTAGTGACCTCACCATTTTGGTCGGTATCACTGTGCGTTCAGAATCGTGAAATTACCAGAATACCGCTATAAATTCTATTACTATCCGCAGGCTAAACTAACTGATAATAAGCAGCTTATTAAAATTTAAAAAATGGTTTTCTAAGAGTAGATCCTAGCTAATATTCCAAATGATGATGGCCTAACAGGAACGCATGCAGTCAGTAATAGCCAGTATGTTTAGCCTTACAGAAGTCTACAATATGGAAAGCACTATTATTCCAAATTACCAAATAGTATGCTCAGGAAAAAAGACGATGGAGTTATTTGCTCAGACATAAAGCTTATCATTATTGAGGTTAGGACTCCATTCCATTCTCTCCTAAATTGTTTTAGAATAAGCTATACCAAAACCAACCATATCAAGTACAACTCCCACAAGGCATTTAGGTTCTTACTGATACAACACTGCGTGTCTCCATAAGGGGAGTTTTACTAAGGTACTGTATTGACCCCAAGCAAAGATGGGATGGATCCTCCCATTTTCCCCATATCAATGTTCTCCATTATATTCATCAAACAATTTGTTAAGAACTTTGGTGTGAGAAGTTTATTTATAGGAACGTTCCTGTGATAAGGCTTTAATAAACCACTGTTTACAGTTCCCAGATGCAAAGAAATACCTACCACGTTAGATTCTTCTTGTCCAAGTCCACTGCTGAGATTCTTAGTGGCCATGTTAAAGGCTGCTTTAGACACCCCGTTGCTAGCTATACCATCCACCTAAAACTGAAAACAAAACCTCAGATAAGCAATTTTGGCATGTGCAGCACATTCTCAAGCAGCACTATGACATAATTTGTAGGGTACAGCTATATTTGTTATATCTGAAATCAAGCTTCATGTTTATTTGCAACAGCACTAGCCATCTGATTAAAACAATAATAATACTACAGCATCTATTTCTGAGTCATTTGTCTTGGGTAATTTATTTACTGAGAGCATGAGTCACACAGTTAGAAATGAGTCATTCTCTAACTTTATATTAATATTACCCTTAGCATCACAGGATTCCTCCTTACCCATACATTGTTGCATGCTTTGGTTCTTTTCACAATGCCAGAATGCTGGTTTATATAGAATATTTAGGTTAACTGTTGGAACAAGTATCTTCACTTTATGTAATGCCATTCAACCAGAAAGATCTTATGATGCTTTATAAATGTGTGTATTTTCAAACGTGCATGAAGAAGTAAGTTTTTTTGTATTCTTCGTTGCACCCATATATATGGTAAGATATTCTCATGGTAGCATGAGAACACATGGCAACTTTATACAAAAGCACCTGATTGGAACTGCAGGCAGATCCTTTAGTCTCTTGAAACAGCACAGGGGAAACTGAGAAACAGAAAGGTTTCACTGACAATGGAGTCTGGCTATTTTCATCTCTGTTTTTGCAAAGTTGGGTTTACCTTCTAAAAGTCAGATCAGCCAGAGCTTGGTAAAACTCATCACTTTGGTGGAAACCTTTCCGTTTCCTCAGATTAGCTGCGTGCAAACTCTGAGGAAGGAAGCCTGGCCTGTTTCAAAACTTCATTTATCCTTGGCTGGAGCATGTTGTGACAACCTGAGGCAGAACAACATCAAATGAAGAACTCTACGTTGAACTACACTTGGAAATTCTCTACCTGCACAAGTCCAGATATGCCCAAAGGCGAGTATATCAGGCTGCACTCCAGCCAGCATATTTGACTTCTGGTTGAAGAACTGCCAAAGATGCAACTTAACAAGCAACGTAGCCAATCTCTGAGGGCCTAACAGAAGAGAAGCAGCCCTGCCCTCCTGTCCCACCAGCGTTTCTGCCTGCTCTTCTGCTGCCCCAGCACTAGTTTGACCATGCAGACCTGCTCATCAGTCTGGCTGAAAATAATGGTGTAAGAATGTGTTTAAACAATTAACTGTTCATTAACCTTCCTTTTGAGAAGCAACTGAGACTCCATGCCTGTTTATCACCTTTAACCTGCTGGTCCACCTTCAGGAAAGACGGCTGTGTTTCTCTTCAGCACTGCACGGCACAAACCCAGGCCCTTCCTCTCAGGAGTACAACTCCACGCAGGACAGATGTTTGACACGTATTAAAAACCCCTGCCTTTTCTCTTTCCTACAGGATAGGCACTGTGCATCCTGATATACTACTAAAATACAAGCTTTACAAGAGTAAAAGAAAAAGAAAGAAAAGGATGACCTCACAGAGAAACAGGAAATGCCCTGGGTCATTTTCTATTATCAAAGAGCCATTACTTCAAGTACTTTAGAGATAAGCCACTGGTTAAGAAATTTGTTTTCTAAATGTGCCTTCCTTGCTTTTTATCATGTTGTAGGACAACCGTGTCACCTAATAGTACATGTTTAACTTTTATATCTAAACTAAGAGGCTAGTAAAGAAAGCAAGGTTCCTCCTGGGCAATTCAGGTTGTGGTCACGTTGTTTAGCTGTACCAGGCAGCATAACACTTCCAGCACTTCCAGAACAAGAATTTAACCTACGCCTGAAACAATTCTGAGCACTTTTCTCCACTCTTTCCAGGAAGCCCAAATCCAACATCTGAAGGTCAGTGGGCTGACTAGCCCCCTCCATCCACATCTTCATACGGGTTCAAGGAGAAGCCCAGAGTGCCCAAAGCCACGATGACATTCAGAGGAACAGTACGTAACGCCAGAGAACAGCACTAGCTTCTGAGGTCAAGACAGACAGTGGTGCTGCCAAGAATAAACGCAGCTATGTCCTGGGTATAAGAGCCAGAACGATGAGTAATACTACACTGAAATACTGTAGTGGCTGCACTGTAACATATCCTGCTCCTTGGATTTAGCCCATCTTACATAAGCAGTAATCTTCTGGCCCCTGAATCTCATCTTTTTGAGATGCCTTATATTTTTGAGACACTGCAGCATCCAGTCTTGCAGCTTGTGCATGGAACTAATAATATGTATGTATCTTAGGAAATATCTTGGCATTCAGCCAGTTTCACTACTTCTGCATTGCACTATTCTGGGTTTGTATTGACCTCATGCTCCAATGTACTTCTTACCAAGTTTCTAGTAAAACGACAGAACTAAGGTTGAGATGTAATCATCAGCAGAATGACTTCTTTTGGTAAAATTTTCTGGGGCTGTTCAGAGGGCTCTGGAATCATTAGACCACTACAAATAGCCTAACATGTATGTAACACTGCAAAAGAAGCAGCAGTATTCTCAAAAAAGTCATCCTAAGGATTAAAGCTTGAGTTTCTTGCAATATGAATAATTTCCGTAAGAAGCCTCGAACTGAAATAAAACTTCTGAAACCCCTATTAAAAACAACAAACAAACAAACAAAAACACACACACAAACATATATCTCATTTTAGGAAAGTCAGTCCTCAGATTTTAACATTAAATTATGGTTACCTATATTGATATTTAAACAGCTCTATAGATGACTGAAAAAGAATCAGCAACACATCAAGAGAAGTAAAATTTTACTAATTACATCCGGAATTCATCCCCTGTCCTTCACCTGGAGGCTACAAGCCAACACGCAATCTGCAAAGAAAATAATTAATATCTTGTATAGCAAAATGCAGCAACAGGCCTAGTCCCAGACCCGGAGCAAGAAAGATACTATGCAAATATTTGCAGAACTTAAGCCCAGGTTTAGAAAAAAAAGAAAAAAAAAAGTATTTCAGGGAACCAAATAAAATTTAGATACACACTTCAAATACACGTTCATAAAAACTAAGCGGCACATACAGAAAACATTTTATGAAGCAGCCAGCATGCCTAGACTGTGTCTGTCCTTCTGCATCAACAATATTATCCAACAATTTTTAAACAAGAAAGAAGGCAATAACCTTGTCCAGTGGCAGTTAAAGGTGTAAGAGCCTATCTGTGTGAAGACAGAGAAGCTGGTGTGAGTTTTGCCACTGAGCAGATGATTCAATTTATTATTCCTGCTACAAAACCATTAAAACTATTTTTAGTGGTATCCCCTGAGACATCAGCATAATGTCGATTAGGAGGGAAGATATTATATGTCTAGTCAATACTATCAATATTCCTGCTTGTGGATTCTCTGCCTACATCCCCAATTACGTGATTACCAGTAACTCAAAAGTACCCAGCTTCCATGATGCAGTGCAATCTTAACGCAAAACGAGACAGCGTACTGGAACTGGCTGGGTTGGAGTTAATGCTCCAGGACACATCACAAATGCCCCTGAAGTTATACTATCAACCACTTCTATGGGAAAAGCCATCTATGCAGATTTGCTCTTAATAACAATAAGCACTTCATTTAAGAGCAGTCCTTTTTTCTTGTATAACTACACTTTTACAAAATACTTTGACTGCGTATTTTAAACAATTGTTTTAATATTCACAACAGACACGGTAAACACCTGATAACCAACTACACCATTTGCTACATGACTACGAATAAGTCAGACAAAACAACTGATACATTAATGGGACAATTACTTGTGTCGATGTGAAAACATATTTTCCCATTTTCTCCAACAAAGGCCACTTTTGCTATTATACTAACTAATATGGTATTGTTTTGTTGGCCTGATCAGCTGACTGATGTCCAAATGCTTCAGCTCCTTTCAGCACTAAAGCAACAAATCCTTAGCCACCGTAGTGGTCTTGAGGTATTTGTTGCCAGTTACAGAAAGACCCTAGAAAAGGCAGAACAACAATAAAAGCCAGTATAGAGCAAGGCACTTTCTTACATGTGCTCATTAAAGGGCTGTTCAAATTAAAGTAAATCTAAGAACCCTCATACAATTGGTAACCATTTCAAAATGCTAGACCAGACCTTCAACACATTGATTTTTTCTGTAGCACAATAATATAAATAATTTTGAAATGTTTTCAGTTACAAGACTAAATGGTTGATTACAGCTTAAATGATCTCTTTAGTTCAACAGAGTATTGTGAAACAAAGAAGGACAGAAGGAAGTAACGAGAGGGTAGAGGGAGAAGCAGGAAGAATTACTGAGAGCTTCTTTGTCTCAACTGCACTCTTAAAAAAACACTTCAGTTTAAAAAGATTAACTAAGTCTTGAGTTACACAACCGAACAAATAATCTCAGCAGATACACTCCAAATCTTCTCCTACGTAAGGCAATACATTGCCGCTCAACAAGTAATGCTATCTTTATCATACACGAGTTTTTAAATAGAACTTCAAAGACTTAAAACCAGCGTGCTGATCACATGCAGCACACAAAACACAGGCATGGGACCAGTGGCCAGGCTGCAGCTGAGCGCAGCGTGCACACCATGTGGCATCCAGACAAGCCGTCTTAACTCCGCTGTGCCCCCAGCCGCGGGCCAATTGGCTGGGGCCAGTTCACCCCCAGGGCAGCGTGCTGCGCCACCGTGCACCCCGAGGGAACAGCCACCGGAGAACTGGGTGAAAAGAGAAGAGGCCCTGGCCACCCAGCCCAGCCTTGGTGCTGTCACCTGCTCTGTCTGGCAGTCCTGTCGGGCTGACTGAGGGAAGACGTGCTGTGCCAGTAAGCCTGCATTGGACAGCCACCGAACGCTTGCTGGTTTTCAAGTGACCGCCTCTGTGCTCCAGGGATGAAGGGAAAGCTCGGGCAGGGCGTACCCTGAAGCACTAAATTGCAGTGAAGAATCCAAGCCATTTTTCTCTTAAGTTTGTGCCTTTAAAGCTAGTCGCGAGGTTTCAGGCACCAGGAGACCACCTTCCAAGGAAAAACCAAATGGAGATGTTATAAGGAATGAGCAGGAAACAAACTAAAGAAGCAAGCTGGTCATAGCAAAATGGTATGGAACAAACTGTGAATTGAAAGCCTGAGGATGTAGCTCATTGCTTAGAAGATACGGTGAAGGAAAACACACCTATGGCACTGCAGAAAAAATAAAAAGCAAATGAACAGCTGCAAAGTGATGAGTTCATAAAATTAGCTGCATACACATTAGAAATGATGTCACCTGAAGGCAAATGATTGGGGTGGGACAGTGAGGGTACTTCTATCTAGTTCAAATTAAGGGAGTGTGAAATGCGTCCACAACTGTGCAAATGACAAGAGAAATGACAAGCACTGCCCTGAAGGATGCTGTGAAAAGGGGCTCATGCAGCACCTACCAAGAAGATAAGCATCGCACCAGTTTCTGCTAAGACACCTGCGACAATAACCAGGAGCTTTCTGTGCCAATGAGCTCCAAAATAACCCCCCAGAAGGACTTTCCCACCAACCAGACTGGAAAGCAAGTCTGTCTCTGTGAGCCAAACGCAGTGGGAAGAACAGTGGACCCAGGACAGTGACGGGATACTGAAGTCTTTGTTAATTCCCTGGGGAAGGTGAGTTGACTACAAAGATACTGGAGCCAGTCCTGGTTTGGCTGCTGCCTCGGTGTGCTGAAGGGTGCTGGGCCAAGTCCCAGTGGTGCTGACTGTGTCTCTAATTACTTCTGACAGCTATGTAAAAACCAACTGAGATAAGCTGTCTCACAAAGCATCTTCTCATTACTCAGATGAGTACACTACCCACAACTTTTGAACCCTGTCCCAAATACAAAGAGCATATGTTTCCAAGGATAATGGGGAGAGTTCTAAAAGTCATTTATAAAAAATCTTACCCCATTGCAGAGTGACACCTTTGCTCCACAAGTTACAGAGAATTGAAAAGAACATAATCAAATTTCAGAAGGTAATGAGTTAATAGTTTTGGCAGCAGGTATTTGTTGGAACTGGCTGTCCTTGCACAAACCACTTAAGGAGACTATATTGGTAGAAGGCCATAAGTTTATTTACATAGATGGAGTTTCATCATCTTTCACGCCAAAACAGGCTGGGTTGGTTATGCTGAGCTAATGTTTTCTTTATCACAGTTTGTGTGAGGTTAGGAGCACATGTTAAATTGTATTTTAGTTCGCTCTTTTAGGATGTTGATGATACTATGTTAAGTTATGCAGCATGTGCAGTTTAATAAAAGTAGCTTCAGAAATCTAGTGTCAAACAAAACCAAAATGTTGCTTGTAGCATATCCTTTGCTCTGCTCCCCACCTTAGCAAGAAAAAAAATTCTGATGGAAATAGCCCAACATTTTTCAGAACATACCTGCAAAATATTCTGAGAAGATCTTCAGCTTTCCTTCCCAGCAAGCGGAAGAGAAAAACTTTCAGGTTTGCCCCAGAAGCAATTTTTTCCCTTTCTTTGACAGCTATTTTTAATCCCGTCCTGATATGAAGAAAAGGTAGTTGGAATTAGCTTAGTTCAGTAGTTTTCCAATTCACTCTTTTTTCACAACAGAAACTAGGATACTTTTAAAAAACTAGACTCAAAGAGTCTACAGGAGCTTTTGCTTTTGTTTAGCAAACGATTTCAAATTCAAAGTTACATCATTTGTGCTGTTAAAACAAGGGCAACTCTTGCAAAATGGCCTGCATCCAAACTCAGATCAAATACACATCTTTTGCTGATGACACAGCCTCTGTTTAAAGAACGATGGGATTTAAGGCAACCTTACCCAAGGTGCTGATACAAGATCGGTGTGGATTGTTGATTTTTTTTAAAGAACTGCTTGCATTTACACGGCGTTCTTTTATTCAAACGAAAAACAAACCTCTGGGTTTGGTAGTTACTGACGACTTTCAGTTGCTTTTCCTTTACTTCAATGCACAGCACACAGATGGTCCTCGTTAGAGTTCAGAGGACTCCTGAGTGAGCCTAAGGAGAAATTGTGGTGAGTTTGTTAGCGGGATCTGTATGTAACCACGAGAGCTGTACGTTACCAGGAGAGCTGTACGTTACCTTTACCAGAGCTGTACGTTACCAGGAGAGCTGTACGTTACCGTGCCCTGCCATTCTGGAACAGGGTGATCAGGACAGTGATTGGCATTCGCTGCTTTGACAAGAAGCCAGAGGATTTCCCTCGTCGCTGCTTCAGGAGCTCCCTGCCGGGCCGGGGGGAGCCCAACGCCCACCCCGCGGCAGCCGGGCCGGGGCAGGCCGCTGCTGGGAGCAGGCCCCGCCACCTAGCGTCAACCCCCTCCCAGGACTACATTTCCCAGCGAGCCCTGCGCCGCCGCCGCCGCATCAATTCCAGCGGCCGGCCCCCTCTCGGCTCCCAGCATGCCGCGCGGCGCGGCGCGCTGCCATTGGCTGGATTTGAAAAGAGCCCGCTGCCGGCCCGCTGTGAGGCGCCCGCGGCTCCCGGGCAGGTGAGGGGCGGCGGGGCCGGGGCGGGGGGATCCGTGCGGGTCGCGACGCAGCCGGTGCCGCCGGGGGCTCTGGCAGGGCGGCTGCCGGCCTGTGCGCACTGCGCAGCCCTCCCGGTGCGGCCCCGCGGCCGACCGGTGCCCGTTAGGCGACGCGGGGCGCAGCCGTTTGCGTGCTGTAGGCAAAGAAAGCGGCGGGTATGGGGCACACGGTTATGGGGTACGCGGGTATGGGGCACACGGGGCCGGTGGGAGTGTTGGGGTCAGGAGCAAAGGGGCTCTGAGGCAGCCCTGCTGCTCTCTGCTGCTCTAACGAGCGCTGCGTGTCCCCTACTGCCTTTAGGGAGACGGCACCCGTTCGTTGCTCTGGTGTAGGCATGGGGATGGGGGTTAGAAGGCTGCTGAATCGCTCTGTCCAAAACAGTAGGAAGCCAGGCAATAAATAGTTGTCTAGTTGCCAGGACACTTGCTGCCGTGGCGTGTGAGTAACAGTCCAACGAGCTATTTTAACGTGCAATAAAAGCTGCGAAATCACAACTGTCTCTTATCACAGGAACAAGCGACAGGAGAATGAAGTGCAGGCAAAATATACTCATTTTCTAAGTAAAACACATTTTTTAGAGGTTATTCTGGAGTTTACCTTCTATTATCTGTAACGCTGTATCGGTTTTGCTTTTATTTCCTATAGGTGTTTCACTGCCCAGATTGAGATGCACAAAAATAATTAAATCGTGGATTAAAAAAGAAATGAATTCCTGATTAAATGACTAAAAAGCAATACTTTAGCTGGTACTCTGGCATGATGTACATGGATGATGGATTTTACTGTCCTCTTAATAGCTAAAACTATTTGT
The DNA here is from genome assembly GCF_009769625.2 of Cygnus olor. Classification (NCBI taxonomy): domain Eukaryota; kingdom Metazoa; phylum Chordata; class Aves; order Anseriformes; family Anatidae; genus Cygnus; species Cygnus olor. The sequence goes on from NC_049175.1 coordinate 20,306,738, forward strand.
TAGACGTTGGAATGTCTCTGAATTCTGTCTTACATTAAGCTACATTGGGTTATCTTTATAATTCCAACTATTTACTAGGTCCTGTGGAGATAACCATTGAGCTTGGATTAATCTTGCAATGAGCTCTTATTCTAACTAGGCACTAAGTACAAATATGACGAAGCAAATATGGAACAATGTGGCTGTTTTTATTAAATAGCGTATGTAACCATTTCCTCAGTAGACACCATGGTTTTGGCAAGGTTATGGTATACAGAAAAGGCTTTTCCTGGTAAACAGTTGTGTTGTGGTTTAGCACAGCACCTTGCAGCTGTGTGTTCACCCCTTCCACAATGAGATGGGAGAGAACAGGAAAAATGTAAAAACTCATGGGTTGAGATAAAGGAAAAGGAAATAATAAAATCAAAACAAGATGCACAATGCATTGTTTACCACCTGTTGAGTGATGTCCAGGAATGGGATGGGCAGCAGCTTCCCCCACCCCAGCCAACCTCCCCTGTCTTATTGTTCAGCCCTACAACACATGGCATGGGACATCCCTCTGGGCAGTCAGGGCCAGCTGTCCTGGTTCTGTCCCCTCCCAGCTCCTGGTGCACCCCTGGCCTCCTCATGGGCAGGGCAGCACCAGAAGCTGAAAAGTCCTTGACTTAGTGTGAGCACTGCTCTGTAACAACTAAAACATCCATGTGTTATCAACATTATTTTTCTCCTAAATCCAAAACATGATACCATGCTAGCTACTATAAAGAAAGAAAACTAACACTATCTTAGCTGGAACCAGGACAAGTTGCTTTTCACAGAAAGAACTGTGGCTGGTCTTAATGATTTCTAATGTCAACGCTTCTGCCCGAGTATTGGAAGCTTGCTGTGCAAGCTATGAACAGTGTGAAGAAAGCCCTCTCCTGAAAGAAGTTACGGCTATCACTTAGCCTCATGTCATCTGTCAGAGTTTAGAAACTTTACGTTATGTAGAAATAAACAAAAAAAACTTCAATCGTCTTGCAGGATGAACCAACTTGGGATGAAGAGAAATTTTTCAGACCATCCTATGTTACTAGTGCTGAGCTGCCTCAAAGAACAGGACCAGTAAGTGTGGAAGATATTAAAGCAGATCTCTCTGACGAATTTTCGTTGTTTCGTCAAGCTCTGACACAAGCCAGGTAAGAAAGCCTTATGCTTGCATTATTTTGACTTTTTTAATAAACGTAGTTCTTTCCTTGATAAGAACCATAACAATTTTACAGAGGAGATGGAAAGCATCTTTACCGTGCTTTTCATTTGAAGGATATGCATAGGATAGACAAAATTGTGGTGATGCACCTAATAACGTGCATCAGTTTTATATGTGGATGAGGCTAATGTCAGATCAGTGCAGCTTAATCATAGAATGTTTTTATATATTTTGATCTTGCAATGCAGTATACGTGTGTGCTGCAATACTATTTGTTTTGAAACTTTTTTTGAAAATTATCACAGGGAACTCTTGTAGGGGCCTGAGTGCTTGTGAAAACTGATGTCGTGAGTTACTTTTGCTTCCTGTGTCATTAAATGAGTCTGAGCAAAATAGCCTAATGAAAATAGCAATGCCTTAACATGCTAGATATCAAACCAAGAATCTAGTCAAATTTCTAACTTCCTTAACTTCTTTTATTTTAAGATAAGCAGTTTGGAGTCTAAAGGACACATTCAAGTTTGCCTGCGTGTTAGGCCATTTACGTCATTGGAAAAAGAAACTGAATCACAGGTGTGACTTTTTTAATTTAAAAAACAAGAGCAATGTAATATATCTTTCCTGTAGTGTGAGCTTTTTACTCTTTTTCATGCCTGTATTGCTTTTGCTTCCTTTTAATAGGACTGTTTTTTACTTGAGGACTCAACAAGTATTATACTGAAGCCCCCTAAAAATTCCTTGAATCGACTGAGTGAAAAAACTGCTGGGCAGCAGATACAGAAGTTCACTTTTTCACAGGTAAATGACTTGTCTTTAAAAGCTTTTAAGTTATTTATGGGGGGAAAAAAAGTTGCTTGACTTCTATTACTTAATACCAAGCAAAATTCTTTTAATCTTCTAGTCTAAGATTATAAACATACAATACCTGGTTCTTTAAAAAGTCTTTAATAGATTGATTACATAAAATAAAGATATTACCAGTTTCTTGGTAACGTTCAGGTTTTTGGACCTGAAACACTCAAGAAGAATTCTTTGAAGGTACCATGAAGCAACCAGTGCAAGATTTCTTAGAAGGATATAATCGTCTTATTTTACATATGGTGTTACAAATGCTGGGAAAACCTACACATTCCTAGGTATGAGTAGTGATTTTATTTTTTCCTTGAACTAATGAACTAACTTTCTTCATTTATTCAAGTGAGAATTCCATCTGGTAGAGTTGTTCTAACTTTTTCATTTAGTGACACTACAAACCTGCATGTTGGCTTCCTTTGAATATTAGTAAATTACTTTCGAAAGTCTTGTTCCATAACAAATATCACTAAACTGACAGCAACTGGAGTCACTACCAGAATTTATATATACATATAGTGAGATTCCTTTGTAAGGCTGTAACAATTTTAGTCAGGTGTCTTGAATGTCAACGTGGGGCTGTGGCGGGTTAAGAAAAAAATACATGTTTTACACACTTCTCACATCCTGATATATGTCACTCTACAGCAGGCTAATTTCTTCTTTTTTGTTGTTGTTACTACACGAAAGGTACATATGTATCTTAAATGCTATTCCTTATTTGAAGAAAGTATGTCTGAGCTTGTTAAATTTGTCATAGGCAGAGAATAAACATTTTGAAATGTTTGATTACTTTTAAGTATTTATACCTTGCCTCAAGTATCTGAGTTTAGCAATAACATCACAGCACGTCAGGAGGCAAGAGCTTTTATTTTTGTACTGTTAAAGCTCAATATCCTTTCTGGCCAGAAGATGTCGTTCTTTATTTTTCAAACAAACCTAACAAATGAGGTGACTGGATTTACAGGGAACCAAGTTCCGATTTTTCCATTATAATATTTCCATCAGTTCTAGATGCTATATGAATTACCTGATACACAGAAGTATTAGAAGACTATCGGTCTTCTAGTGATCAGTCACTTCAATAAAGGTGAATTTCCTATGACACAAGGTTCAGTGTCATTCTAAATATGTTCTGTTAGGTGAATGATAACTGAGACTACTGCCAGTGAATTCAGTTATCATTAATCGGGGGTGATAATGCCAACTCTTTCTTGTTCTAATAGAAATAGCATTTCTTTTTGATGTGAACTGGTTTGCGGTATATTATGAGATGTGGTTATTCACTAAATCTTTTGATTCATGCATTTTCAGATTTGACACTTTCTCATGGTATTACGTTTCTAGGACCTCACCAGTCAGCCCTGTCAATTCTTACTATTATTAAGAGTTAAGTCTTTGAAAGTTATCTCTTTATGCATTTTTATAGAGCATTCCATAACTTTTCCGGTATATGGTCTCACTTGTGTTCACAATGGACTTTCCAACCTTTTTCTCTTAAGGCTAAGCTTATACAGTTCTTGCTGTCAGTCTTTGTGTTATGCTGGATCCTGTACTGTCAAAGGGGTAGAGCATGAGCTGCTGCTTAAAGCCATACTTTCCAAAAACACTCTGATGTAAGGACACAAAATATTACTTCAGGCTGTAACTGGCCTCCAAATTCCTCATGTATACCTTGAGATTGGAATCACTTATCTTTGTCTTCATTTATGTGTATCTTGTTCACAATAGTAACTGGGATGATCTTTCTTTTGGATGCTGCTTACAGGAACAGAAGATGATGTTGGTGTTCTGCCGAGGACTATGGATATGTTGTTTAAAAGTATTCAAGGAAGGCTATACACAGGAATGGATCTCAAACCCCATCGGTGTAGAGATTATGTAAAGCTGACTAAAGACCAAGTGAGAGAAGAAACTGCTATTAAAAATTCAATACTTCGTCTAACAAAAGAGGTAGAGGAGCACTTCTATGATAAGTACATTCATATTAGATAGCTCAGTGTTTCTCCTGTTCGTTCTTCAATGGGAAGAGGCTTCTGTGTTTATGCATGGGTATATCTACCATTGGGCAGGCACTCAAATTAGCAGTAAAGTGAGCAATAGAGCTAATGAGCCATGGTCTCCTGTGGATTTGTTTTGTGGCTGAATGCTTGATAGGATTAAGCTCTAAGGTTTTCTTCTATAGCTTAAGCACTTAACTTTATCCTCTAGGGTCACTGTTCCTTAATAAGGACTGAATGTAAGTAGTACCCCTGTCTGTGGGGACATTAGGAAGTCTGTACCTTTAAACAGTTTACTGGCTTCCAGGATACTTGGAAGAAATTCATGCTCTTCAGGTCATTTCCATTTCAAACTCTTTCAGTTTGGCATTGTATACTTACAGGAAGCCAAAAATTCTCTTGAAACAGAAGAGACATAAAGCCAGTGGAGCTCGAAAGATTTGAAACAAAATAGGTTTCTGGTAGTCTTAGCAGATAGCTGTCGTTAACATCCTGAGCAGTCCAAAAATACACTTCAGTTGCATGAGTTATCTGGAATTCAACCTGCTTAGTCCAATTACAGTTGTGGAGGTTGTGTCTTGCATTAGCATACTTCTTTCTTGGTGTTTTTTAGTTCGGAATGGATGGAGTATTACAAAAAAAAAGCAGATGCTACAAATTAATTCTTGTGTTATTTTCTTTTTCCACTGGAAAAGAATGAAGCATTTCCTTAGTGGTGTGCTCGGTGTTACTGGGGTATTCTAACTTGTGGAGTTTGTTACCTTGATTTTATCCATGAGTTAAGTGTGAATTTCTGTAGTGTGGAAGGCAGATGGCAGTACAACTTACTTTAAAGGCACAGGCATGTATTCAGTGTAGCTCCAAAAGTCTTTAAGTACTTCAGGAAAAAAACAAACTGTATTCTGGGGGGGGGGGGGGGGAAAGCTGTGTAAACTGATCTAGGTTGAGTGAGGATGTAAGAATAAAATGATGTAAACAGCTGTGTGTAGATAGCTGCAGTAACAGTAAATGAATCTGTTCACATCATGTACGTGCCTCCTCTAGTTTCTAGAACTGTGCTCACAAAGAAAATATTAAGATTATAGATTTGGTAGCGAAGCTTGCATCTACTTAAACAGAACCATATTTGGGTGGGTGTTTTATATCTGTAAGGTTTAAACTTAGAAGTTTTGGTTACATAAACAGTTGCCTCAGGAATCACTTCATGAAATCCCAGCTTTGTAGGAAATATACACTTGAGTAAACACATGCACACATGATCTGGCTTGTAATCCATGTTTCTTTTGAAGCGTACTGTTTCTGGTAGCTGAGCGTTCTCATCTTCTCTTCGGTAGATGAGAACTTACTTGCAGTTTTGTACTGAAAATAAACTAAGATTGGGAACTGAGTGTATGTGTACAGACATCATTAGTGCTAGCTGTAGGGTCATGTTTTATCTTGAATTTTTGAAGGAGTTTGGCTTATCTTTCCAAAGGTTAGACTTTATCTCAGTTGTGCAACGCTTCTACAGCATGCATTAGGAAGCAATAAGCTGCTTAAGTTCTGAAGTGAACAAGTGCTCTGCCTTTTACTTCTGAGGAGGGTTGACCTAGCACACCATAAGATATGGAAGTCCTGAATTAGCAACATAATAATAAAAAAAAACTCTTCAGGACTCTAGATTCAGCAGTTTAAGATTAACATGCAGATTACAACTAAGCTATTGCCAATCATGCTGTTAATTAGCCTGTTCTGGTGTGGGCTCCCCACCCCTCTATTTTCTGGAGTCTATTTTTTTATTCTGGATCAGAAGCCTGAAATACTATATGCTTTAAGGCCTGATGTAAGTGAAGTGTCAGGAATGAGTATTAAGGTAACAAACCTTATGGTGGTCGGGCACTGGAACAGGTTCCCCAGGGAAGTGGTCATGGCACTGAGCTTGTCAAAGTTTGAGAAGTGTTTGGGCAATGTTCTTGGATGTACTCTGACTTTTTTTGGTGTGGTCCTGTCTGGAGCCAGGAGCTGGACTTAATTCTTATGGGTCCCTTCCAACTCAGGATATTCTATGATTTTACAAAAAAAAAAAAAAAAAAAAAAAAAAACCACAACCCTTTCAGTAGAGTATACGGTGCATTGAACCAGGTATAACGTATAGCCAGGGTTTTTGTGTTGGCATATTACAACTATGCTGTATTGCTATCCAGTAGGACAATAGGGCTCTTACAAAAGTACTGCTGTACTGAAGCTGCACTTCAATGATATATCCTAAAGTCTTTGTTTTCTTTTGTAGTGGACCAACAAAATAATGCTAACAGCAAAGCACCGGTTGATTCTAAGGGTATGTTTGATACTAAAGAACTACCATTTAAAAAAACTGGCAAAGATGCTTTTTAAGGTCAATAACTGACTTCTGGCCTATGTTAAATGCCAAATGGTCCTTTTATTATTATTATGACTGAATTGAATAATGAGCAAGCTATCTAGACAGAAAACACAAGGATTAAATGGTTAGAAGACTATCTGTGCATCTATCCTAAACTGGTATTATATAAGGTAAAACTATAGCAAGGAAAAGTAGTGCTGCTTGTGCTATGGGTCCATAACAGAATCCTGACAGACTTCTAGGGTATTTATTTAATTAGGAAAAAAAAAAAAAAAAAAAAAACATTCTAGCATTAAAAAATACCTAAATAATAAGTTTGCCTTAAGTCAGAATGAAGTATGCTAGTCGGTTTAATTCTGTATCTTCTGAAGATGCTGAAGAGATTTGAGTAATTCTAACTAAGCTCTTTGGTTAGATTTTAGAAGTGGAAATACAAGTTCTAGTTTTAGGTGTCTTTGCAAATGTGTAGGGTAAGAATATGACTTCCAGATATTTAAGGGGGGCGGAATTTCAATGGAAAACTTGCTTTTTTTTTTTTGAGAAGGCTGCTATAATAGGTCACTTACTCATTTTTAAATGCAACTCACTTTACTAGCTCTGTTTACTTTGTAATATTTTGTACTTGACAGAAGAACTCTTAAAAGGATCAGAACAGTCTAGCACAACAATGGAAAATTACTTGAAGTTCTCTGTTTGGGTTTCATTTTTTGAGATATACAATGAATGTTTTTATGACTTACTGGTTCCTGTATCGAATGACAAGAAAAGGAAAACACTCCGCCTTGCTCAAGATGTCAAGGGATGTCCTTACGTAAAAGGTGATTAGAATCCATTGTAAACCGCAGAACTTGGCATGGGAAAGTTGTTCTTCCTATAGTAATGTTTTTCTAGATTAGAAAATTCCTAAATAAATTCAGTGAAGCACTAGAAATGTCTAGTTGAATATGAAAGGCAAGTCTATATACGACCCTTAGCTTCAATAGTGTCTTCTCTTTTCCTGCATATAAGCCTGTGTGCATTCCACTGCCTTCATATTTCTTAGAAATGTAGAAACAAGAGAACCATTAAACAAATCTTATTCTTTTCCATTAAAAAAAAAGTTCTAGAAGTTCTTACCTGTGGTATAACTGGCTCAACAGTTGGGTTTTTAGTATCTTCTGGGGAGAATCAGATTTTAGTGACTATATAAGAAAATTCGTTCTGGCTACAGCTTTACATTTTACAGTACTTCAAACTAGTAATATTACAAGTTTGATTATTGGTTTTAGGGGGTGGTATCAGAACTCGTATATAACAATTCAATGTTTACGTCAGGTCCTGGAAAAAGTAGGGTTTGATACTTGTTTGAATTGTTCTAGTCTTTTTTGACAATTGAGATGCCAATTATAGATTATTAAAAGCTTGTTTGTTGGTATTTGGCATGTTGTTTTTATCTTACGTAGGCGAGGCCATAGATTGAGAAAGCTGAATTGGACAGTAAACCTAACTCATTCATTTCCTCAAACACCAAAGAGCGTGTGAAGTAAGAAATAGTCTACTTTGAGCTATGCTTTGGCTTAATCTTTTTTATAAAGCTTAGTGTAAGGCTGTTATTGAGAGAACCACTTAATGACTTTATTGTTTTTTCTTGAGGAAACCACTTAAGGACTCTTGGTTTTTTTTTCTTGGTCACACGGTATATTTGTCAGTACAATTTTGGTGGCCTTTCTACTGTTGATATTATAAGTTCTGTTAGGGTGACTGTAGGTATTAACTCTAGCACATACCAAGGTGAAATAGTCATTACGTTGTAGCCAAAATTCTTCACTGATGCTTTTTCAGTTAAGTTGGTGGCCCTAAAAGGTATCCAGATAACCTGTTGTGGGTGTTCTCTCCCATACTCCCAGTCTGCAGGCTGAAACGAAGTGATTCAGGTAGAATTCTGCCTTAATGTAGACATAGGACTTCTGTAATATTAGAGCCTACCTCTTGGCTTTTCAGTGCTCATGCTAAGGCTGCGTGCTTAATTTGGATAGAACACGCTTTAGTGTGTTGATAGGACGAGATGTGATATACCTTGCCCTTTCTTTTCCATTGGAGGAGGAATTAATCCTCTCTGTTATCATTCTATAATTTGTCTGAAGAGTTTAGTAAAATTAATAATAACAAAAAAATAAAACATTTGTATGTCTTGAAAATGTATTATTCTTGGTGTGCATACACGATCCCCTGCTCTCTTCTTTCTGTTTGTCTAATGGTGTTTACAAAATCATTTTCTTTCTTCCTAAAGACCTGCAATGGGTTCAGATTTCTGATTCCAGAGAAGCTTCTAGACTTCTAAAACTGGGGTTGAAACACCAGAGTATTGCAAGTACAAAACTAAATACTACGTCCAGCAGAAGGTGAGATGAATTTTGAATAACATTGAATATAGGATGGTGTGGGTGGGAGGGAGAAGCTAAAATATGGCCTGTGGGCTTTTGGAGGGGAAGAGGTTTTAACAAGTCTAGATATATAGGTTTCAATTTGATGTCCTCTAATAGTATGTGACCGAATGCTTTAAATCAAAAGGATTCTTCCTTCAAGAAGATGAACGCGTGCAAAAGCTAACGACATTTTTGTCGAATATTCTCTTTAAGGCAGAAGAACCTAGCTGTAGTCCATCTAGATATCGGGGGGGGGGAATATGTACAACAAAAACTTGTACACTGACAGAAACCCTGAAAAGAATAGAAGGTTTCATGTAGATGAAGACCAAGAAATTCTTCCTCTAAGAAAAGTGATTGTCTGAAATGGTAAATAAGTAGTGTGAGTTCCAGCTGTTTAAAAAGTTTAATGTATCTGATAGAGTAAATGCTTAGATATATGGATAGATTTAATGGTGTTTTGAACAAGTGTTGTAGATGGCCAAGTGTTTTTTCTAAGTTTGTCTCACTTCATCTCTCTACTTTCAACTTCTCCTTTCAGTCATAGCATATTCACAGTTAAGGTACTGAAAATTGAGGACTTGGAAACGCCACGGGTGACACAAGTCAATGAGTAAGTTCAGAGCAGAGTTCCCCTTTTTCTTTGGGATGAAGTTATTAGTTATCTTCCGTGTTGGTGTATTGGTACTATACTGTACATCTAGTGCTCCCTGGCCTCATGCATAAAATTGTGGTTTCCCTATTTCTTATCTACATATATAGTACTAAGCCCTCTACCTCAAGCTGTCAGGTTGCAATGTTCTATATCTTGCATCCTCTGCTCAGCACAACGTTCCCCTAGCCTGCTTCACTCTACTTCTGAAGTGTCATACAAGTCCTCACACGGAAGAGGATGAAGGGGAACTATAGGAAGCTTGTTGGGGAGGGGTTTGGCAGGAAGTAGCGTGAAACTTCACTGGAGAAGCAGTGCTGAAAAGGTGGAAGGGTTCATGCAGATGAAGACAAAGAAATTCTTCCTCTAAGAAAAGTTGATTGAAATGGTAAATAGCAAATGTTCCAAGGCAAGAAAGCTGAATTTTCCTATTTTTGCCTTTAGATTGTCACTGTGTGATCTTGCTGGTTCAGAAAGATACACCAAGACACGTAATGAAGGTGATAGACTGAAAGAGAGTGGAAATATAAATACCTCTCTCCTGATTCTAGGCAAGTGTATTAATGCACTCAAGAACTGTCAACAGTCAAAGTAAGTCCTACAGATTGCAAACAGGTTATACTTTTCATGTATTGCATACAACAGTTAAGCTAGCGTTTAAAATATACTAGCTGACACTAAGTTTCTTCTGGAAAAGATGGATAGACTTTCCAGATGAATAAAGTCTTTTTGATCTACTAAAGTGCTCTATAAATTTGATTGCTTTGCTTTTAATTAAATCATTAAATTCTAAATTGGTAAATGTGCTACCATAGGTTTTAGCAATCTAACTCTTTTTCTGAGTTTGGCTTGTCAAACAAATTCTGGAATGAGTTTTAAAACCGCTTTTCACTACTGTCACTGAAAGTTTAACTCATTTACATCCTTTTATTTCTCCTTCGTTAACTAATCTTATTTGCTACATAATTGTACTGTCCCAATTTTCCTCACAGTGATAATGCTATGCTTATCCTAGAAAGATTTTTTTTCCAAATTTTGATATAACGTTAGCCAGATCAGAAAGAATGGTAACCATATGCAGACAAAAAGCCTACCTGCTATTTACTCTAAATGAGAGTAGACTGAACTTCTTGTATTTTATACAACTGTACAATATATAGTCACATCTGGTTGTAACTTCCCAGGAACTCTTTTCCACAGTTTCTCATCTGAAGATCTGTTTCTGTCCCAGAAGTTGAATGAACTCACTTTACTCATGATGATATGCCCTTATGAGCTTTACCACTTGTGCCATAACACTGTGCCTGACAGCCTATTCAAAGTCTATTATGCTTAAAATAAGACTTTAAAAAAAGCTTTGCGAGTGACTTACAGTCTCTCTGTCCTTTCTGGATAGGAAGGATGCATTAAAACTAGCAGATTCTTAAAGGGCTTGAATGTATTCAGAATGTCTTTCTGGTCCTAATAACTTGGAATTCTAACAATATAGAACAAATGTTCTGAAGCATGATCTCTTAAAATATTTGACTTTTTTGCAGTTATTTTCTTAAAATGATTGGTTATTGTTCCAGCTTGTGGGCCACATGTTCTGACAGTAACTGCCTTGATAAGTTCTGTAGCACTATTCACGTAATTCAGCAGCTGTCATGTGAGGCTATGTGACCTACCATAGGTTAAATGTTGAACCTGTTTAAGTGCTCCCATTGGTGGTTTTACTGTATCCTAACTGAGAAGATAATGGCTAAGTAGCAGCTGAAACAGCCATGCAATCTCCATGAGTAGGTGTATCTAGCAAAAAACAATTTTAATTGATATAAAGACTACTGTAGTTAACTATAGCTTGTAGTCTTCCAGCTGGATAGCTCTTACATTGACTGGAAGTTATTTAACTTCTGGCCATGATTTTTTTTGTCTTTAAAGGCTGCAGCAGCACATACCATTTCGGGAAAGTAAGTTAACTCATTTTCTTCAAGGATTCCTCAGTGGAAGAGGGAAAGTATACATGATAGTAAACATAAGCCAATGTGCTTCAGCATATGATGAAACACTCAATGTGCTGAAGTTCTCAGCCATTGCACAAAAAGTAAGTGTATTGTAGTTTATCTTGTTGATCAATGCTTATGATTTGCATTTAAAGAAGAGGCTCTAGAGGCGCTCTCACTTCTAAGAACATGAATTTAATTACTGCATTTTATTTCTCCATGCTGTGATCAAATTTTCTAATTACTTTTAGTCAGGCTTTATTTCCTTTTAAAGTGTTTAAAAAGCTCTGCTAGAACATTGTTTTACTTTGGAGTGTGGGGGCAGGAGCATCCTCTACCAAGAATCTAATTCCTACAAAATGTCCAGCCTAACAGGAAGAGGCTCGTTATATTTAGAAGAAACTTCCTAAAATTGGGTAAACTTTCTTTCTCTGCTCAAAACATGGTCCCATCCAGAAGAGCATGTCTAGCTGCCCCATATGCTACTGTTATCCTAATTCTGAATATTGTTCAAGTATTGACAAAAGTTGAACAGCAAAGAGTCTGAAAGGTGTCAGTAGAAAAGTGAAGGTTAAGCAGAATGGGTGAGAGTAAATGCAATGATATAACCTTGATAAAGATGGAAGACTGAAGTGTCAGATCAGTGCTGGAGCCTTAATGGAAAACAAAGCTTCTGAGAGTTTGTGTTGCAAGGACAATAGGTGGATGTAGGCCTTTGGGATGTGGACTTATCTAAGGAGGTTAAATGTGAGACTAGAAGAAGCAGACTGTAAGGATGATACAGTTGTGCAAGACAGAATTTGTAGGATGACATTCAATTGCATTTAATGCAACTGGAAACTCAAAATAGAAAATGTAGAAATCTGCTGCATGAGTGGCAACTCTTGTATGTCTTCCAGCTAGTGAAACTTGATGTTCCTGGGTTCAAAAGAAAGGTCGGACTCTGAAGTGATTCCTTTGTACTTCAGCTGAAAACTGGTTTAAGTGGTGACTCTGAACAGAGCGTAGACCAAGGGAGTACTGTGCCTGTAGAAAGCTATAGGAAACTGTAGCAGGTGTCTCCTGGAAGTGCCAGTAAAGGTTTAAGAAATACTGATTGTTTTGTTCTTTATTCCTGGGTAGGTTTTAGTCATGGACACATCTATTCTTCCCCATGATCAGTCATTTGGCCAGAAATTGGCAAGAGAATCATCACTGCTTAGTGATGCTAAAATGCCTATCCCGAGGAAAAGAGCTACTGTTCTATGGGACCGGAGCTTAGAAGATGTGATTGAAGATGATAATGATGAGATGGAGGAACATCATAGTATGGCAAGAGAAGAAGAGCAGAAACATGACGAAAATCAAGTCCTTATTGGAAAAGAAGAGTATACAGTATGTACCAGGACTATTTTAAGAACTAGTGTAGCACTGAGTCTTGAAACAATGTATTCTGTTTTCCCCTATCGCTCTCCTATTCCTTCTGATCACCTTATTCTTCCATAAATCCAGTGTTAAGAACTAAAAGCAGGATTACTCAGACTTGTCATCTAGTGTAGGAAAGCTGCATGAAATGTGTCTAAATACACATTGAGCTATGAGACATGCAGGTTTGCTTTTATTGGCTTTGTGTAACCTCTGGTCAGTATGTGTCAAGGATTACTTGTGTTCTAGCAACAGAGAAGACCTTTCCCTTACATTTTGTGAACAGAAAACTTTTTTTAAAAGGAGACTTTAGTCTGTTTTGGGACAGTGCTTCTTTGGAAAGTCACTTCCAGATAAAAGAGAGGAGGGAACAGACTAGAGTCTGTTTTGTGGAGGTTTTGTTGATCTCGACCAAAAACGGGTATTTGGAATACAAGAGCTAAAAAAGCTTAATTTTGCAGGACTTAAAGTTCCTGACAAATGTCTTTTCTGTGCAAACTTATCTGTTTGGTACTAGCACAGAATTTTATATTTCATCTAATTGTGAATGCTCTTATTTATGAATAAGTTAATAAAAACTGGAAGAACTTTTTTCAAAAAGAGCGAAGTGGTGTTTTAGTGTTTGAGGAATGGGGGAAAAAAATCTCACTTCTGGGGAAGCCATTACTTTATGAAAAACTTGATGCTAATTGTAATTCTAGGCACTGCTGAGTCTTATAGAAGACTTGAAGAACAAACTTATTACTGAAAAGAAGAATAAGCTACTGCTGGAGCTAAAAATTCGTGAAGAAGTGATACAAGAATTTTCCCAATACTTCGCTGAGCGGGAAATAGATTTCAAGTAAGTTAGCTTTTAATTTGACTTAGAACTATTGCTTAAAAAAAAGAAAGCAAATACACTTATTTCTTAAAATCTGACCCTTGGCCATAATAGACTGTACTCTTCTGCTAGGCTTGCTCTGTTACTCTTACCTGTTAATATATCCGTTTCTGTTTGGACTACGAGTTCAGGAAAAATACACTGTGTGAAAGGTTGGGGGGAGGTGGGAATCTGTATCTCTGGAGTCCTTGGTGATATTCAAAACAAGTGTTCCGGCTTAAGAAACCTAGAAAAAATGCTTCTAGGATACACTTGCATCTGTTGCAATCCCTCCTTGCCCTGTCTGCTGCCATCTCCCAATTCCACCCCCCCCAGCAAATCTTGGGGAGAATACACTTCTCTTTTAGTGTAAGAGTAGTATTCTGTGTATTATTCTGTTGTGACAAAATAAAGGAGAAACATCTTTGTTTACAGGAAGCTATATTAATAACAGCTCAGATTGGCTATCTTTTAGCTGACTTTCTTTTCTACTACAGAGAGTGTCTTTCTCATGAACGTGAACGGCTCGAAGAAAATTCTGAAAAGCGTCTGGAAATCTTCAAGGAACTTGTAAATGGTTATATTAAAAACCCTGATGAAGAAGAGAAATCAAAGGATCTGTCTTGCAGTGAGCAGGGTGGACCTCTGGTATTTTTTATTCACTTTTCCCCTGAAACACTTTCGTTTTTACTAATTACTTGTTATGGGGTGGTATCCCTTATCGGGATTAGACAGGAGGATTGTTTCAAGGAACTGCGTGTTGTAAAGCTGTATCCTCAGCAAGATGTTAAATGAAATATAGGTACAAGAATAGTTGCTGAGGCTTAAGTACACGTTCAGGAGTCTTAGCTTGTATGTTAAACTTGGATGCAAGTTATCTGTAGATGTATGAAAGGGAATGTAATGGTGGGTCATTAGATGCTATAGAAATAGAGTAGCTGTTACTTGATAATAGGTTACTTGATAATAGGCTTGTATGTGGAGGAAGACGAGGACTGGCAATCAAGTTGCATATGAACTCACAAGATGCGTTTGAAGCTGGAACTAAAATTGTTTTTATATAGTTGAATTCATAATGGTGTTCTACACTCATTTTCTAGAAATAATGGCTATTGTGTAATTATTTGCCAATTTTTAATGGATGTGAATTATCTTTCAGGATGGAGAATATAGCATAGTACCAGGCACCTGCATTGATCTTGAGGGCATTATTGATTCTCTGCAGAATGATGTCATTGATATTAAAAAGCAGGCAGAAGCAGCACATCAGTACATTGTGTCCCTAGAGGACCCACAGGAAGCTGTAGGTTGGCTTGAAAAGCAACTGGGAAAAATTACCACTGAACTAACAAATACCAAAGAAGAATTGACAAAGAAAACCACTGAACTAACCAAAGCTGAAGAAGAGCTGACACAGAAGAACAGGGGTGAGTTAGGTATAATTGATATGGAAGGCAGAAGAAAGATATAGTTAACCAAGGTGAAATGGAAATAATTAATTGAGCAGAAACTGGGGGCGGGGAGGAGGGAAGCTCTAGTTTTGGGAACCACGTTGCATACCAGAAGTGGTAACCTGTTCTGTGCGTATTCAGGTTGAACAACACACAAATCTTGGTGGTTCCATTTTATTTTATTTTTAAGACAAGTCTGCAACAAACAGTTTTAAGCTTTCTGAAGTGTGGGGTAAAATGTCAATGTTACTGATGATTATATTGTAATCCCTACACTTTACATCTTGTTGAGGCAGTGTTTTCAGGTACCTTGTGGAACATTCATAAAGGATACTCGCAACAATGATTTCAATGTTCTCTTGATATGACTTATGCTTAATATGGGTTGCAAGACTCCATTATCCTTCTCCAAGAAATCTAGGCAACTTTTGAAATGTGTTCTATGAGAAGTTAACATGAAAACGAATCAATTTATTCAAAAGCTACTTAGGTACAAGAGTATCTAGAAAAATGGACTAGTGAGTAAACAATACAATGGCTGTTTATATGATGCAAGCTTCTCTGTATGTTACAGACCTTGAAATGCAGATGACTAAATTGGATGAGTCTGCTGAGCAACTTAAAAAAGCAACTGAGGTAACTTTATCAAGAAAATCTTGTGCTATTTGTTCTTATTCTGGTAGCTTAAAATGTCTTTTTCAGTATGTTTCTAGCTCTTTCGTTTGAGCTTAGTTTATCTGAACTTGCTTTAAAATGCATTGTGTAATTCAATTACTTAATACTACATTAGAAACTGATGACTGAACTACTGTTTCATATTTCCAAGAAAATGAATACCCAGAATACAAGGATTCAAGAGCTAATGGACATTGTGGGGCAAAAGGATGATGTTATTACCAGGCTACAAGATTTAATATCACATTTAGAAGAAACTGTAAAAGACTATGTAAGTTTTACATATCTCAATTTTCTTTTATTAAAAAAAAAAATCTAGATCTATGCTTGCCATGGATTTATCTGTTTTGGAAAACTAATTTTCTGTAAGTAGTTAGAACTTTTAGGTTCAGTCTCAACACACTTGTTTCCATTTCAAGCAATACCAAGTGGAAAGTGTGTGTGTTGGGGTTGAAATATGAAAGATGAGACTTCAGAAGCGTGGAACTGAAGTTACTGGAGGACTGTTCATGAGACTGAGTAGGCCCTCTAAAGAAGCAGCTCACACTGGGAGGGTTTAGGCAGTGGGAACACACAGATTGTGTCACTGTCTGTACTTTTACCCGGATGAAATGGAGGACTGAGAGGAGGTCTCCCACAGGAAGAGTTCAAATTTAATTGAAGTTCGAGGTTAATAATACGAAGACCAACTGTGTGAATTAGAAACAAATATTAGTGTGGCCCAACAACCATTACCCCACACACCCGCTTTCAAAGGAAGAGCAACAGTATGTACAAGTGGATAACCAGGGTATCTATGCTTTTGTTGTGATTAATAAACTTGCTACTAGCTAATGTACTGCTAGCTACTGAATACTTAAAGAGTACCTGGGCCGTGTGTGTAGATTTAAAAATAAAAAGAGAAAACATGCAGTTGCTTTTTTGAACCTGATGCTCAGTAGCCTTAAGTAGTTCTGAGAACACTTTAAATGGAGTTTACTTTGTCAGCATTCAATCAGTTTCTCTTCCCCCTGAAAAATTAAGGCTTTGACCTTGCTTAGTCTTTGCCTATCTCTTCCTCACTGCAATTTAGCTCTTCTATAGTATTAAAGCTGAGTGACAGTAGTGATGACTGCTACCTATAGTATTAAAGCTGAGTGAGAGTCGCGATGACTGCTACCTATTATTACTATTTCTTCCAAGAGCAAGGTTCCAATTCTATCCAGTGTTTCTATGAGACTGTGTGGCATGACACTTAAAACATGGCCACAAGCCTTAACACTATTAGGAAGATTTTTTCTTGAAGTACTGAAGATGAGTAGTAAGTCCTCGGCAGTGCCAGCATGGCTTACTGTTTGTGTCATCTTGTAAGTAAAGAAACTTTAACTCATCTTAACTCCGTTAAATACCTGGTCTAAAGTATGAACGACAGAGCTGACTAGGCTTTCAAATTGCATTGTCTGTCATGATAAAAATGATCTGTGGCTTTGAAGTTGATTAAAACTCCAAACTGTACCAAAATACAAGTTCATCACTTCAGTGTCATAAGAGCTGATCATTTGTCCTTTGAACAAATTGGCAATTATATAAACTCTGTACATCGGAAATTCTTTTTCAGGTGGTAAAGTCATTGATTGTATGTGAATCTCACATTTTGCAGTTTCCCGAGCTCTTGCTCTGCCTTCTATATTGTTGAAAGCATTGTGCTCTTGGTATCTGAAGGCATACTTGCTCTTGTTTTAAGATATGTAACTGGTTTCTATGGGGGTTGTCAGAGGAACATCTTACCCAGATATCTTTTGTATGCAAATATATTTAAAAAATGTACTAAGACTTAAGTGCTCATTTTGTAAAAACTTCAATGTAACTGATTTTATTTTAATGCAGGACAAGACTGTATCTAGCATTAAAAGAAAAATGGCAGAAGAGAGCTCTAACAAAGTAACTGAAAGCGGTCAGTTAAAGGAATGCGAGGAAACTGTATTGGAAGTGGGAAGAAAGCGTTGTTTAGAAAATGAGCCTACTGTGGAAGAAGAGCCACCTACAAAGAAAGGTACAATTTCTACCATCACAGGACAAGGTGTCTTTCAAAAAAACTTGATTCCTATTCCAGAACAGAAGCCAAAAGTTGCGAAGCGTAAACTTTGTGGTATGAGGAGGAAATCTGTGCTAAAATGTAAATGGAAGTAACTGTTATGTAAACGCTTGTTTGCAGAAGGTCTTATACTGTTCACTCTTAAATGCTTAAAATAAAAGTTAGTTTTTTAGCCTGCTTCTTCTCCGTTGCTTTTTCCTCATCTGCTGATAAACTCCCAGATTCAGTAGTAATTCTAATCTTCAGGATTGTTTTCATATTAACCTTGCTTCCACTTTTGCTATTCTTCTGGGAGAGTAACATCACCTGCTCAAGTGCTTCAAAACTTTTCAGAACAAGCATCAAAGCTGTCAATGACTTATTAATTGCTTAGTCATACAATATGTGCTGTGAGACAATGTTTAATTCGGTGTGTGTGCTGTGAACACACCAGCACCAGTCAAGGTGATAGTGCTGGCAAAGAAGAAAAGATTTCCGTCTGAATAGAAGTAACTATTTTAAGTCCATAGCTAGCCTGTTTTTGCACAGCTCTTAGGTTTGCAATTCCAGTCCTCTTGCTTTCTTTACTTTGTTTGCAAGTTTGCCAGGGTACCACTTCTTATTTCTATCAGCCTCATTGAAGTTTGTTAATCAACAAGATGGAGCTATACGGGCCTGATTTGTGCAGGCAGAGCTTACAGATACCATTTTGCACTTAACTTCTGGACACAGTTGGGCTTCAGTTTTCCTAGAATTATGGAAGCCATATGCAAAAAGGGAATCAAACTTCCCTTTGACACTTCCTTTTGACCCTTTCTTTCTTGCCTTTCTTTCTTGCCTTCTTCTTGCAAAATAAGTTTGAGGAAGAAAATCTAGGCCTTGTTTGGATGAGGATGCTGCACTAGGAGGTAGGAGAAGCAAGTAATTCTCAACAGGTTCTAGGAGTGATTAGACAAAATAACAGCCGACAGGTTCATAAAGGGTTAAGCAGGTGTGTTGTTTAGTATTGGAACAACATTGCCAACTGTTTTGTGCAAGGAAAGGTCTGGAGGAAGAGACTAGGCTTGCCAACAGTAGCCAAGGGAGGTAAAATACTCGTCTGGGTGGACAAATGGTATATGTGACCCAGTAGAGCTTTTCTGCTGTTTTTACAATTTAATTGAACAATTGTCAAGTATCTGAAGCCTTACTGAAGGAAGAAATTCTGTCTCTGTCAGAAGATGGCTTGGTACACAAAACACATCTCTGATTTCTCTACCATCTTTGGAGTGAATATTGGATCCTAACGTGACCACTCGAAGATACCACGTATATCAGGGTTACAGGAGGGGGTGGGGGCAGTTGACGAAGCTGATGTAGACTCCTTGATATACTAGATAGTAGTCAGTTTGTTATAATGACTAAAACACTCTCTCAAAACAACAACAACAAAAAAATTAAAACTGAGGACTGACAGTTTCAGCACTGAGATTTTTCTGTAGAGAAATACAGGCTATTCAGTCATGTTAGGTATTTCTCTTATTTATAGGTGTGTAAGTGTCTGACTTCAAAACTGAGCTGTTAGATGTTCCATAATGGTGAAATTTTTTAACATATTTTTAACCATTCTTGTTAAATATACTTGGCACAATAGAACAAAGAGCACAAATACATTGTGTTGGCTGTTTCTTAGGATTTTGCCATACTAGTGGCATGAGTAAAACTTGTTTTGAGAGATGGTAGGTTATCTTGGCTTGAAGTTCTCGTACATTTCTTTGGCCTTTAGGTCTTCCCTTCCATGTTTTGGGACAGTGCTTTTAGTACTTCCCGCATAAGAAGATTCTGGACTGAATGTCACGCTATCTTCTTGCAGTAATATTTGTCTTGCTTTACTGCATGATTGTGCTTTTCAGCACAAAGCATCTCAATTGCTTCTAGTTCCTCTTGTGAATGGCTATATTCTTCTCGCTATAGGTGTTGGGCTATAAGCTCTTCAATTTTTCTCTTGATGCCTGAGATAACAAAGTACCTTATAGTACCTCAGCTCCTTTCCCCTTCAGTGAAGTATGTAAAACTCCTGTCTAGTAAGAGGAATATGTAGTATTTTGTTTGATATATTTTCTTGGGCCTGCCTGCGCAACTGGGCTTTCAGAGGAAAACTATCTCCTAACCCAAAACTTTTAGTCTTCTAGAACTTAGAAGCATGGTTTTACAAGCTAAAGTACTGCTGTCGTTGTGTCAGATCTAGCAGGAGCATTTGATAGGTCTAATTAGAAGACAGCAGCAGGAAGAAAATGTTCTGTAGAATTTGATCACTCTTAAAAACAATCAAAAGTAAACCTGGACTGAGATGGCAAACACCTATGCTTCAGCATGACTTTTTGTTAAATCAGTTGCGGGCTGTCTGTCAGAGTTGTTGGATCAGTTCAGAGGCTGCTTCCATGCAGTGCATGTGATGCTATGTGATGTGGCTGTCCAATTCCACCCTGTGGTAGTTGCAGTGCTCACAGGAAACAACAGTATCTCCCTAGAATAAATAGTTGTCATAACCTCAACCTTAGAGATGGTCAGGCTTTTTTGTACTAAACCACAGCATGCGTGTCACTGAACAGGCGGCTGGATTCTTAAGCACTCATGAAATGCAGCTGGAGTCCCTTTTGATAGAGAGAAAATGCATGTGATTTTAGTTAATTGCTCATTACTTACGGAAAAATCAGTCTCAAGCTAACAAAATATTTATGGAATTTGAGTTTGGAAATTTATCTCTTCCTGGGAGAACTTCATGTGCAATGCTGTAGGTGCGGGCAGAAGTGGTGATTCTTACATTTGGCTTAGAGGCCAACTGAAAAAAGAGAGGAAGGACAGAAACACGGAGTGATAAACTTGTGCTGGATTTTAGCTTCCTTTTTAAAGTAAGGGGACTTCAAGTATGAATGAAACTTTTCAGAAAAAAACATAATACATTTTTTCTTCTAAATATAGTTTGGGTGATTAACTGTATTTGAAGGTATTGTTGAACCAGTGAATGTGGAAACTTGATAGAGCTATAAGTTATCTAGCTCATGAGTATTAGTATGTTTTTAAAAACTAGATAGATTCTATACTAGTGTTAGAGTGGAAGGTTTGAACAGAGCTAAGCCAAAGAGCTCTTTCAGGTTGAGGGCCTTTTGCTGCAAACTACTTAGAAGTCCGAGGCACCTATTGCATGTTAAGCTATTCAGAGGGCTTTAATTACTTTGAGACTTCAAAATGCCATCTGATGTGAGGGTATAATTTTCATATTGTGACCATTTTTCGCGTAATAATTACTACTTGGTATTGCTAATAACTTATTGATTTTAACCAACCTGAGTTGTATTTGTTTTTAGGAGCTGTGAAGGAGAGTGGGGAAGATCTCACTATAGAGCAAAAAAGAACTGAACACGTGAACCAAAATAGTTCTGACAAACATGTGGAAATGCTAGCACTGAAGGAAAGAGCTGAAACCTTGGAGAGTCAGTTAGCTGCACTTGAAGAACAATGCAGAAGAGAAAAAAATGAAAAAGAAGAGTTCAGTGAGCAGGTAACAAACTTGCAACTTAAGCTCTCCCACTCTGAAGAAAGGGCAACTGCCTTGAGTGAAGAGCTTCAGCAGTATGGAACTGACTATCAGCAAATTGTTTCTGAATTGGATAAACAGAAGACTATAAATAAGGAGAAAGAAGAAAAGATTATTCAACTAAATAAGGAAGTGGAAGATGCCAAACAAAATATAATTGATAAAGTGTCACAAATAAAAACAATACAGTCCAAAGTAGATAAGTTATGTAAGTCTCACTTAGAGTCTCATGCTATGGATATTGATTTAGTTGATCTAAAGGATTCCTTAGATTATAAAAAAGATGAATCAGAGACATCTCAAATTAGTCCTATGTATATGCAGTCCCAAACCGCTTCTACAGCAGATCCAAGATGGGAGAGCTCCTTTCACTACAGTGTTGAAAGCATTTGGGAAGAATGCAAAAATATTATTAAGGCTTCCTCACAGAAAAGTCAGCAGATCAAAGAACTAGTTCAAGAAGTTGAAAACTTAAAGAAGGGGCTTGAGGACACTGAAAACTGTAGTAATCAACTAAAAGTAAAATTAAGTGAGATTACAGAACAATATAGTCAGTCCATAAAGGAAAAAGATCTTATGGATCAGTTACAAGAGCAAATCCAAAAGAAAACTCAAGATTTTGAAAAACAGGCTGCAGAAGATCACAGAGTAATTGCACAATATGAGGAGGAAGTTAACAGTTACAAAGTAAAAATAAGAGAGCTTGAATGCCTCTTAGAGGCTTTTAGAACAAAAGAAGACAGCGTGATAAAGTTAGAAGAAATGCTTAAAGAAAAAGAATCTATTATTTTAAATCTAGAAGCTAATACAGCATCTCTGCAAGAGAAATGTGCTAATTCAGACCGAAAAATGAAAGAGTTAAATAATAAAGAAGCAAATTTGAAGGAAGAAGTTGTGCAGTTGACAAACAGCTTGGAGAAGATGAAACACTCTCTTTGGGAAAAGGAGAAATATGAAAATGAGAAAACACAATCCATAGAACTGTAAGTAAATAGTGAGATAACTCATAGCCCTTTGAGAATGAGTCGGAGTTAAAAACCACCTTTTGTGAACATTGATTTGCTTTAACATAACACTTTCACGTTATCAATATCATTTACTAAGCTACTACTCTACGATATTTTACTACCTTGAAATTAAGGGGGAAACAGGAACATGCAGGGTAACAGAATAAATTGGAGATTTATAATAGTTCTATGTTGTATATTCATCAGAACTGAATTTGAGTAGCTTGTTGCTTCAAGACCTTAGGAAAAGCGGAAATCTGAAAGTAATAGTATAGAGTTTGTCATTGGTCTTGATAGATCTGAGATACTACTTATTGATAGAAACCAACAATCAGAGCTTGAATTAACCTGTAAATGTTGTTTCTTTGAGATGTGTAATAGTAACGTTACTTATGTCTTTATATTTCTAACACCAGGCTAAATAAAGATCTTTCTGAGAGTTCTGCCCTTGTACAGAGTTTGAAAAAAGATTTGCAGAGGAAAGAGGAAGAATATGAAGATTTGAAAGAGAAATTTTCTGATGCCAAGAAACAAATTCAGCAAGTACAAAAAGAGGTTTGTAGTCATAGTCAGGATGTTTCTTCTGCAAGTTTTTTCTTAGTTTTGTTGTTTAAAACACGTTTCTCTCAAATCTCCAACTATGAAGGTTAAGTGTTTCATGTTAAGGCTATTTTAAGTTATACAGCTAGAGTAGATGTGAATTGTTAATGCTTCTATTGAAGCTGTAGAGAAGATGAGATGCCAAAATGTGGTTTAATATAGGTAATGGGGGGAGGAAGGAGAAGTAAATTTTTTAGTAACCTTGAAAAAGGCTTGTGGGAAAAGGACGGCTGATTTGATTATGGTGAGATACTTTACTGTTATAGGTATTATAATGTCTTACACTGGTATTTGTACTAACTTCAAAGCCTCAACCTTCAGACTTGTGGAAAATGATGAAAGCAGTATATACCAGAAGAAGAAAGCACTAACTTCAAGGCTTCTTTTTAATTTGAGTTATTTTTTCTATTAGTAACTTGTAGTAATATTAATTGGTAGTATTTAGTTATGAAGTGATAGGGTTTCTTAGAACCTGATTAAGTTATTGCAAGAATTTAGTACAAAAGATTAGAAGAGTCTGGGATTGAAAATTAAGGCTTAAAAATGTATTAGTGTCTTTCCTGTAGCCTTATGTTTGCTGACCTTCTACTGCTCAGGGTTTGGTGGTTAATCCTTCTTTATTTGACAAAGAGTAAGGGGTGGATGAAATCACGTCAGGAAATTGTTCTTTTTACAAGTAGACAACCAAATTTGGAGTTAGATTATGCCATTTGAATTTTGTTTTTCCTGCCAAACGTACTGTAATCAATGATGAAAATCGTGTGTTAGGAAGAATGTACAGTATAATGCACATCCAGACCTTGAAATTTAGTTAAGATGTTAATATTCTTGCAATAATTTGACTTTTTAATTAAAGTATTTAGTTATTTAGGTAGCTTAGATTGTAAAGAAGTTTGTAACTAATTGTCAGCTTTGTTTGTTGTCTCTGCATTCTACCTCCATTGCAGGTGTCCACAATGCGTTCCGAAGAGAAATTCCTGAGGAACAAAGCTAATGAACTTGAAAAAATTAAAAAACAGTTTGGTGAAGAACTAGATATCAAACAGCGTGCTATCCAGCAACTTAAAAAGGTTTTCTTTTTTTTTGCTCTTAATTTTTTAACTAGTCTGTTAATGATACGTTTTCTAAGCAACAGGAAAAAGCTTGCAGAACTGGAGGTAAAATGGAAGTAGCCAGCTGAAACTAGACATAATAGATGGAAAGTGTTTAAAAAGTTATTGCAGAGCATTGGTAATTTTTTAAAATACAGCAATCAGCTTAGTAAATACATATGTAATACCCTGATTCTATTTTGTGATGTCTTTTTATATTAGTCGAGATGTCATTCTCTAAACCTTTTTTATCAGCTTGAATGCTCCTTTACGCTGTATGGAAAAAACTCTTTATTTTAGACTGTCTTAAAAGTCCTACTCATTAAAGCTCAGAATGAAAAGCTTTCTAGACTGCTACTGATTTCTAGTGTGTATGTTCTTCTTTTTAACTTGCTTTCAATGTGATATTTAGGAGCAGTTGAGTAATGAGAAGCTGGAAGAAGTCTCCAGACAGTATGAGAACACACGTAAAGGTCAGAAAAAGCCACTACTTTTCTGTTTTTTGGGTGTGGAATGTCAATGTAATGAGCTGTCATGCTATTAACTACCTTGACAAGTCTTACATATTTGGATTGTGAGACATGATTTGAGAAACTCCTAAGCTGAATGTTAAAGTGTTACAGTCAGCAATTAATTTTTGTTGCATCACTATTATCAAGTGTATTTGAAAGCAAAGAAACAGAATTAGAATAAGAAACAAGTCCTTGAGAAAGTGTAGATATGCTGTACTTTTTTAATCTGGTATTTATTTGCCAAAATAAATAACCTTTAACAAAAATCACACACTGAAATGTGAAATTCTAGAACAGTAGATTCTGTAGGCTTGATGAACTTAGAGTAGTTGAACCATGGCTTTCTCATAATACAGTCAATATTCTTATTTATCTTAAATTTAGATAAGAGATTTAACTCTATTTAGTAAGACTTTCTTAAGCTTTTTTTATGTATTTGTATATAAATATTTGAATAGAGATGCTC
Source organism: Cygnus olor (assembly GCF_009769625.2). Classification (NCBI taxonomy): domain Eukaryota; kingdom Metazoa; phylum Chordata; class Aves; order Anseriformes; family Anatidae; genus Cygnus; species Cygnus olor. Next base: position 20,331,857 of record NC_049175.1, read on the forward strand.
TATTTCTTTCTAATAGATCTTCTGATCATGGGGGGAAACTACTTTGTATTGAAGGCTCTTTTAGAAAAAACATGGGAACTAGTAGGGGGTTCATCTGTAAATTTATTTTCAAACCTTCAGAACTCAGTGCAAAAGAAAAAATAATTGAAGATATGCGGATGACGTTAGAAGAACAAGAGCAGACTCAGATTGAACAAGAACAAGTGCTTGAAGCCAAATTAGAAGAAAACAGCAGATTAGTTTCAGGTAATCCCTCCAGGGAAAGGGAGCAGGGAGGCAACGTTGTTTTATAAATGTTGCAGTAGCCACTTCTATTTTCCATTTGACTGTTATTCAGGTATTAATTTTCTGTAGTACATAACAAATTTCTAATAGTTAAAGGCTTCTGTTATTTCTTTGTGTTAGTAGCTGATAAACCCAAGTGACTTTAGCAGGTAGATGTTAATGTGGTCAAATACAAATTTGAAACTACACACCATGTAACCTCATTTTGTGTACCAACTAGAATTGGAAACATGGAAGCAGAAATACATGCAGCTGAATAACCAGAGCAATACTGACTGGCAGCAAAAGATGAACAGAAATGAAGAGAGAGACATAAATGGAAATGATAAGGAATTAATAAAGCTGCAGAAAGAACTGAAGGTAAAATAAGGTTACTTAATTCATACTTAGTTTTAAAGCTGTACCTTCTAGGAGACTAGCTTTTTTTCATAATCATATGATAAGGAGTACAACTTGCCCTACATTATGCTACAGTGGACAGTGCTTCTGTTGCTGCCTTCCCCTGAACAGTTGTCTTAACCAATCTGGCTTCCTTTATTGATAAAAAGAAATAGGCTCTCTATGGAATTTCCAAAGTGATTATACAACAAGTTGCATTTATTCTATTAATGCAATGGTTCTGCACTTTCTTCTTTCCTCCTGAAAAAAAAAAAATCTGTTTCTAATACATAAAACCAATGCTATCCTTCAAACAGAAGGGAAAGTTGAACGCTCATTGCTCCATTTTATACCAGATCTACACAATATAAGCCAAGTACTTACTTAATCGATTTGTGCATCATATGCAAGAAGGAAATACGAACTTGAAGCAAATCATAAACTTCAGATGATAGTTTTTGTCAAACCTGTTTCCTGTCAATTGCTTTGGTTAACTAAATAAGCTATTTAGATCACACAGACTTTTTTCCAAGCAGTTTCTCAGGTGCTGTTTGTCTTGCATAAGAGAAGGATAACAGATTTGATTGTGATTTAAAAGCAAAAAAAGGCAAGGTTGCTGTGGATTGGATGTTCTTAGGTACTCATCATCTACTCCTACCATTTAAATTGTACTGTATTCTTTGCCTTTCAATCTTAACATTAGAAAACTTGCTTCTAATATTTCTGTAAGGTGGCATGAAACATTAGATGCCTGTAAATTAAAAGGGTCTCCTTAGTACTACTTTTGGTGTAACTTTTATAGTGCTCGTGATTTACTCAGAGCATTTTTAAAGGAAAAAAATGTTCTATGAAGTCGCTTCTTTCTGAATAAGAAATGCTGAAAATTGTTAATTTTCTTTTCCAATAGAAAAGTGATGAATATCTAATGCCAGCATTTGAGAATATGCTGGAGTAAAACTGTTAGTATTTATCTTTTTGAAACAAGTCTATTTAATGGTAATGTGGCTTTTAAGACTTTTTGGTTTTGCTTAATTTCTTATGACTTCATTTCTATTTTTTTTAAAAAATAGGAAAATGAGGCAAAATATCAAACTGACAGAAAAAAGTGGATGGAAGAAAAAAAAGGACTCATAGATCAAGTAAAAGAAGCTGAGAGCCATCGCAACAGAGAAATGAAAAAATTTGCTGAGGACAGAGAGCGTCACATAAAGCAGCAAGCAGAAATTGTAAGTGATGAGGTCTTGGCACAGTCCTCTAGTGTAAGTCTGTAGTGCAGAACAAATTTCATGTCTGATACTAGCAGTATCAGCACTTGAGAGTAGGTGACATTTGTCAGAGTCCACTCACTTTCTTACATGACGCAAAGCCCAGATGAGGTCTTCTCGATATGGAAAAGGGAAGAAGAGGAGGGTCACAGAATAAAAAAAAAAAAAAAAAAAAAGCTTAGTATATAGCGTAAGCCATCAATACGGGACCTACAACTGAAAATGAATTACTGTTTAATAAAGCTAAGAAAACATACTTTGAATAACAGAATTTGTTTCTTGGCTCTTCTATAAAAATAGAAGCCTATAAGGCCTTAGAAGGAAGAAGAAAAAATAATCAGAAGATGGCGAGAAAAAAGCTTCTCTTCAGATATAAAGTAAAAATACGTGGTCAAAATGCCAGTGCTTTTGCTCCCATATAGCTTTCAAAATAGTGTCTGATATTTTATAAAAAGATGGCTACTTTGCATGCTCACTAGCCTCTTGTCATGACTGTAACTTCTTCAGCACGTGAAACGGTATGAATCTGTACAGTCTACAAAACTATATTTACTATCTAGAAGTAGTTAGCATTGACTTTGTGGACCTGCAACCAGCACAGAACGTGAGGAGCTTAGTATTACTATCACTCTTACTTTTCCTGATGCTTGTTAATAATCGCTTGAACAAACAGAAGTTGAGGTTCTTTGGGAAAAAATCCTTCTTCACAAGGAGAGTAATATAGGCTGTCAAATTGAAGCATGGTTTGCTTTTGTGTATTTGTATACAGTACATTTGTAGTTCTGCATGCCCTTTTTAAGATGTAAAAGGGCTCTCCAGTTTGCTAAGGCCATAAAATAGCGCTAACTATATGAAGCCAAACTGTCAGAACAGTTCAGATAGTGTGTAGTAGTAGTGTTCATTTTAAATTTTTTCTCCATTTAGGAAAGACTTGCTGCACAGCTGGTGGAAAAGGACAGCAATCTTCAAAAGTGGCGTGAAGAGAGAGATAAATTAGTAGAAGCTTTGGAAGTACAGCTCAAGACTTTGGCTTCTAAGACCATACAAAAAGATAAAGAAATAGCAGAACTGAAACAGTCTGTCCTAAAGGATTCGGGAAAGGTCAGCTTTTTATTTCTTACCTTGTGAATTGCATCCCATATGTTCTGCAAAACACTGTTCTTTGCATTTTGGCTGTATTTTTGTTCTTAAACACTGTCATATTAATATTTGCAGCCAGCTTAAAATAAGGCTGGCTTTATGTTCTTTTCAAACTGAATTTGTGTCAATGGCTAAAGTTTCAAAATATTTAGTAGTGCAAATAAATGCACAAGTTAACTTGATTCTTTGTTTGCAAGGTTGGACTAGAAATCTTAAACTGACTTTTTCCTGTAGCTTGTGGCACTTTGTCCCAGACTAGGCTGAACACTTGGTAGGAAATAGTTTTCTCTGTTTCTTTCTTCGAGTGCTTTTCTGATCTAGCATGTAGAATGGCATGAGATGAAAGAAATTAGGAAAGTTGAAAGAAAACAATGGAGGCAGAGAAGGAATGATTTCTCAAGTTACTTTTTTTAATTTGTGTCCAGCTCTTAACCAGGATAGCTAATCTAATTAGAAGCATAGGACTTCAAAAGCTAAACAGAAGACTGAATTAGTTACTCCTCTGTGGATGTTTGAATTCAGTCTCTCCGGGTGCACATGCTCATAACAAAACTACCACAACTGCTGACTGTTTCACAGCAGCAAGGACTTATTGGAAAAAATAGAAAGCTGAGCTTCTTATACCTTAGGGAAGATGACTGAAGCACATAAGTAGAGCAAAATAAAATAAAAATTGTATTACATCTTTCCAGACTATATGACTTCTTTACTTCCAATAGTGGTCACACAAATAATTTAAACTATTGTGGTTTTTGTTGGATAGTTCAGTGTTCTAGCCTACAGTTCTAAAATTGATGCTATTGAGTAATTGCAGTGCTGCTCATGTATATGTTAATTCCTTTTGCCAATCCTGTAATTTTGCAATTTTTACTACGTTTATTAGGATAATGAAACTGTGCTAGAACTAAAAAAACAGTTGGCTGATAAAGAAGACTTCATAAAGGAATTGAAAAAATGCATTAGCCATGAAAGCCTTCAGTTTTTACCAGAAGTACCTTTACATGAAGAAAGACAAGATAAAGGGGATTCCTCTGTAAACAAAGAGGTATGATTAGTACATACTAACAATGTTTGTTATATTTAGAGAAAATAATTGTAATAATTGTTGTTCTGTTCTTTTCTCAGTATATATTTGAGATACTAGGAATATCCCAAAAGTTGTAATTTCAGGAATTTCAGTTAGAGCAGGAATTTCAAAATGAACTGTTAAATATACTTTTAAAAGCTCCCATCTTCCCAAAAGAAAAGCTTGTGTAGCTTATCATGCATTCTCTACTAGTCTTGCTGATATAATTCTAGTATCCAGATAATGAAATTTGCAAGCTCTATCACATTGGTCTGTCTTGAAAGAAAAAAACAGGGCTGTTAGACTTCCCCTTTGATTATCCCCACGTGTCCAAGCAAACAGCATGACCAGCATGATTAAACGTTTGTGGCTGGTGCTATTATTACTATTGGAAGATCTTCATATGCAGTTTTCTTGTTTATGTGGCATGAGGAAAAGGCTACCTATACAGCTTCAGAAGCAGCTTCTGTTTTGTTCCATTCATTAGCTTTCCTGTGAAATAGTTGTTCCCAACAGCAGTGCTCACATCAGTCTCATTCTGTTTGTTTGAATTGACCTAACTGGCTTTACTCTTCTTGTTCCCACGATGGGTTATTCATGGACATTCACTTGTTATGAATGAGGAGAAAAGCCAACTGGTGTTGACACAGTCATTGAGAGTGCTGTGAGAGTATGAAGGCAATAGATGACAAGGTGACCAGGATCGCACACCCCTAGATAGAATCTCTCTTCCACTTTCAGAGACAGAATATTGAAAAAGATGGACTGTTGATGAGACCCAGCAGTTCACATCTTACAATCACATCATGAATAGCTGCTACCAGCTTCCCAGACTTGTGCTGTCTTTTAGTCTAGGTGCTCATTAGGTGTCTGTGCTTGAGATTTTATAGTATAACTTTAGAAAACTCAGTGGGTTTTTTAAGGTTTGTTATGTAGGATAATCTTTATTCATTCTAAATATTTACAGTTTATGAAGAAACAAAGCGAGACTAATCCAATAGCTGGAGAAAGTATTCCAATAAGACATGAAGTTAAAGAGAGTGATTCCAACAGTGCTTCTTCATTAAGTGAAACTGAGGTTGGTATGAAACGTTAAATCGCAAAGTTTTATAGTTGTATGGATTTGATAAATAAAAAAAATGGGTAGGAAACAGTGTCATGTCTGAACAATTCTAAAGTTATTCTGCAGATACCTTTTGACATGATCAGATCGCCTGATTTTGAGAGCCTTTTGGTAGCAACAAAAGCTGCAGAAACATAACTTGGTGGTGAATTTTATCTGTGTGCTTTTGAAAACTTTCGTTATAAAGTGGCTGATTAGATAAGCCACCTGGAAAAATACTTATAAAGCCATGTTAGCTGAGGATACTAACCAACCCTATGCAAATCTTTGATTGCTAACTTTCATAAAGTAGCAGTTATATAAAGAAAAATATTATTATTAACCAACTCATTCTTGGAAATGCAATGGTGGTGATACCCCCATTCAGAATTCTGGCAGAGCCTGTTGAAGAGTCTTACTAACTTTTGGCTTTCCCTGAGCTTTGATCGTTTTTTGTGAGGAGGAAGGTGCCCTTCAGGGTGAACCGGTATAAGAAATAACAGCAGCTAGTCTGTTTGGGACCCTACTAGCAGCAGTAGTAGCAGCCATCTGTCATTTCTCTATCCTCTGCTGTGCCCCCAGCAGCCTATCTTCCATGTTTCATTCAGACAGCTGCTGAATTCCCTTTGGTACTCTAGTCACCAGCTGAATTCCTGCCACAGAGGAAGAAGAGTCAGGGAGACCACAGCTCTGGCTTTCTTGCTGAGAAAAACAGGGTTGGGTAGATGGTGGACAGTAAGTCCTGCTGGGGAAGAAGTAAAAATTGACCTTTCTGTCCCACCCCCACTGTGTGGTTCTTGCTGTTTGGCTGTGAGGTGGTACGGGAGAAAATCTTCAGCTTGTTGACAACGTTGCTGTCTGAATGCCTGGGCTTTCTCCAGGGAAAAAAAAAAAGTGATAAGTCTCTTGCAGATTGAATTTGGCTTGCAGCTTGCCAGCTGGACCTTGTTATTCACATAATTAACTTCCATAGTGTTGAAGGAGAAGGGCAAACTCTCTAAAGATAGGCTAGAGAAAAATTCAATTTTTCTGCCTAAAGCTCTTGTACCTGCCTAGTTCCTAAGCAGCAGAATTGAGATGAAGATGATCATGTCAATTCTGCTGCTGCTAGCTGCATAAACAACCCAGTTGTTTGTGCCCTTGAGGAAAACGACCTGGAAAGTATCAAGCTGAATTCAGCAAGGAAAACTTAGGTTTTTATTTCAATCCATAACTGGGGGAAAAAAACGACCCCCTAGAAAATAAGGGTTAAATTCAGTTATAATTGGAGTAGAGTTCTTCTATCATAAAAATTCTGTAAACTAACATCTGGAAAACTGATTGAATGCTTACTTTACATATCCTTTTCCAGGGGGACTGCATTATAATTTTTTTAATCTCATAATTACTTAAAACCTTGTTTCCTTAAAATTTCTATACATCGCAGGAGCATTCAGAAACTGTCCTTGACTCTTCTGAAGTGTCCACAGAAAATGGAAGAACTAGTCGGTTCCCAAAACCAGAGATGGAAATCCAGTTCACACCTCTGCAACCAAATAAGATGGAGGTAAAACATCAGGGCAGCGCCTCACCTGTGACAGTTAAAATGCTCAAAACAAGAAGGAAAAGGAAGAGTGACGAGATGGATGAGGTATGACCTAGACCAACTAACAAAATGTTGTGTAGTTTTTCAATGTATTACTGTGATATTTTGTTAGAACTTTATCTGATTCTTATTGAGATTACTGAGGTCTACAAATACCTTAATATATTGGGGGGGGGGGGGGTGAAAGAAGTTTGAATATACATGAGTGGTGGATCTCCGGTCTCTGTTGAATAAGGCCACAGACTTCAATTTATCCAGACTCTGCCCCATGTCCCTGCCTTGCGTTTCCTCTTTGCCTTTTACACTGCACTCTCCGTGCTGGTACCATTTGCTCTGTCTCTAGCTCTCCTTTGTGGGATTGCAGACCAATTCTACAGAATTGCTAGTTTTGGCTTAGGCAACTGTTGGTATCAATTCTCTCCTAATACTCAATTACAAATTAAGCTTAATCAATGCATTTCAGAGCTCCAAGGCTGCCACCTTCTTTTTTTTTTCCATCATATGAGGGGCTGCACAGAACTGCACCAGTACCTGAACTTCGCTGTTTTCTGTAGACTTTAATTCATCTTCAATTCATTCAGTTGGGCTAGGTTATATGCTGCAGCCTTCTTAATGTGCTGTAATGTTTATATGTGAGCCTGAGACTCCACTGCAGTTGAGGATGGTATATGTTGTTCACTGCACGTTACCCGCATACCTTTCACCGGCATTAGCACCAACACAGCTATCTCAAGGCTACCTAAATACCACGGTCTGGTCTTAGGGTTTTGTACCTGTAATGCTACTTAGGGGCCTTATTTGAATCTGTAAGGACTTATGCAGTTGACAGGTTAGTAAGAAGGATATGACTTGGCTAATGTCTGATGTCTTTCAAGTGAGTGAGCTTGTCCCAGCTGTAGAGTGAAACATTTGCTTTTCTAGCATCTCTTATTCAAGCATTACCAAATGATAGCTTTATCTCAGTTAAGTAGTTAAGGGGAATAATCACATCAGTGATTTAGTGTTCAACGGTATTTCCATAAATTCACTTACGTACTTTGAAAAAAAAAACTAACAAACTGGATTGCAAAAATAACTGTTAAAAGCTGTGTAAGTTAAATTATCTGGAATTCATGCTTTATTCTGGGATAATGTCCAGAGTAGATTTAAAATTTTTGCATCTTAAACCAATTTCCTTCAGGAGTAATATTTATCAAACAGATGGAAAACTTGAAGTAAAAAATAACCAACCTTCTGAAGGCACTGGAAAAACTGCTGAACCTTATCTGCAGATGAATATATTTCATCTAATGTACTTATCCACCTTTTCAAGGCTACTATAACAATTCACTTAAATCCTTTCATAGTGTATTGGTCCATACCTTCATCGGATAACACTTAGTTACCTAACTTTTCTAAGTTTAGTTATGTAATGCTAACTTATTTTATTGCTGTTTTATTCATCTGAATATTACTCTTAAATATTTATTTTTGCATTACATGTGCCAAACAGATTAGTAAACTGTTCAGTAACTTTAATGGTGTCTCAAACTAGTAATAGTTTTTAAATTCCTCAGAACTGAAAAGCATATTGTCAACACTAAAGCTAGGGACAAATTGGAAACTGTTGATGGTAAAATGACTGTTTGTTCACCTTAAAGTATTTTTTTGTTTTTAGAAATGAACAAAATTGAACCTTGTACAGAGTCCAATCTTTAACTGAACAAAACTAATAGCCATGCTGACCTCTAACAGCATCAGAAAAGGGAAAAGAGGATTTAGTTATCTGAAATCCATTGCATTTTTTCTCTAGAAAGCTGTATGCACAAATCAGCTTCTTATACTTCGCATACACTGGCTTTCTATTTTAGTCTAAAGTATCCAACTGTATCTTCAATGGATTTGTCAATGTGCAGTTTTGCTTCACATGGATCTTCAAAGAAAAGTTTATGTAGAGAGATGTCTTAATTCTATTGTTAAGCTGTTAGTAACAATCTGTTTTTATCATTGTCACCATAAACCTGAATTTATACTTAGATTTATTGAGTTGCTTTCAACTTACATGTTCGCTTGTTAAATACCTCAATACTGGATGTATAGGAAATAATGGAGAGAGGAGAATTTCAAATGGCAGAATGGTTTACCTACAGGTATTTCTAGTTCCCTTAAAGTTTATTTAGCATTTGAATAGTTACCACTATCCAATATTAGCAAATACCTCCCTACTGTTAGCCATAGCATTTAAGTTTAAGCAGTGGCTGTTTATTTGACATAAATAATTATTTCTGGAAGAAAGCTAAAACTTATGTATTTATTTCCGTAGGATTTTGTGAAAAGTGAGAACAAGAAAAATGCAAAATCTGCTATGGCTTTTAGCTCACCTTCTACAAGCAACAAGAAAATGGTTTGTTTTTTTCTATTTTTGAAGATTAGTTTGGCGTTTTCTGTAATGCATATCTGTAACTTCCTGGATATGTGAAAGGAGCGAACATTCTTACTCAACAATATCTTACCTCACTCAAGTATATAGATAAGGTTTCTTAAACACTTATGTTTTCTTCCTCTTAAATTCTATAAGCTAACCAAGGAGAGAGAGTAAGTCTGTTTGCCAAGTGTGTACTGGCTGTATTGTATAATGATTTGGAGGAAAGGATGTTGTTGCATGCTGAATATCAGGAAAGTCAAGTTTGAGTGTTTTAATAAGTGCTGTTGTAGGTGATGCTCTTGAAGTAAAACTAAGGTTTAGTTAAATGCATGTCACTTAAATGCACAACAATTATAAAAATGTCTTTAAGCTGCAGTACTATCCTGGGCAAGTTCAGAGGGTGGGTACTGTATTTTTTCCTATCAGTTTCCTTATGTTTTATTTATAATTAGAACAGTCTGTGTAAAGAAATGCGCTACGACTTGGAATCGATGTTTAAAGAAACTGTTTTCAGATATCACCCATGCCCTGAAATACCCGAAACATTGACAACTTTCTGGATATAGAATGAGATACTCCCACAGCGAGCAATGTAGACAGAGGTGGTGTCAGTAGCGAAGCTCAAAATGTCAGCTTAAAAATAACATTGAAATAAAATAAAATGGAATTAAATTTGAAGGTAAGTCAGACTTCAACTTAAATATTGGTCTTGTATTTCTGTTCAGATGTCTACTACGCAGACGTCTAGAAAAGAATACCCTCTAAGAAAGCACGAATCTACATCAAGCAAAAGGTCAGCTAGAAAAAAGGATGGAACACTACAAAAACTTGGAGGCTTTTTTCAGAGTTCTCCTACTATTATTCATTCTAAAGGTTTGTACAGAATAAATAATATTTATTCTATGTTTTCTGGGCATTGTGTAGTGGCTTGTTTCTACTGTGGTCTGTTAATGTACATGTTATTAAAGGACATGTCAGCCATGTTAAGTAGTTTATGAAATAATGGAATCTGTACTAGGGACTGCTATATTGAATCTTGCAGAGTGGAAAAGGCTATCTTGATTGCAAGGACCACACAGTTTTAAAGTATTGATTAAGTGTAAAAGGTAAGCTTGGTGGGATTAGAGGCCACTAAGAGTTAGGAGGGGAACTAACTCCAAATTCAAAATCCTACCTATTTCTCTAAGCAATTCCTTTTTTCCATCTCTACCCTTCCCTGTTTTGTTTCTGTGGAAAGTGTAATAATGACTTTTGATGCATGTATGTGTGAGAGGAAGATTATTCTACAGAATATGAAAGCTATATAATAATATAGAATACTTCAATAAACTTCCTATATGGTGATTAATGATCTTCATTATATTTAAGCATAGTTTTGGGAATATTAACTGCTAGGCATCTTCACTGAAGGACATTTTTTTCTTTCCTACAGTAATGTACAACCTCTGAGGTTCTATAGCTTAAAAAGATTAGCAGAATGCATAAGCGATGGTCAGTTTCAAGTCCCAAAAGACATTCTTATCTGGCTGGTTCAAACATTCATTCAAACATTCAGTGTAGATAGTTAAAATTTAAGATCTCTACCCCAATTTGAAAAGTTGCTACAGAATACGTTATTTTTATGTTCTAAAATAATCTAGTTGATGATAGTGGGATTGTTCAAAACTTTCCAGGTTTATCATATCTGTTCCATGGGGACAGCATATCAATAGAAACCAAATTCAGACTATTCAAAATTTCAACCTGGAATTACTTAATTCAAGTAAGAGTTTTAGTTTGTAACCTTCATTACCACATCTGGTATTTTCTTTCCCCATTTGCATAACTTAGTATTTTTGGAGTTTTCTTCTTTTCTTCTACCTCATAATGTGCAAGTACTCATCTCTTTACAGATTTAGTACTAGTTTGAAACTATGTAAGTGTATAAATTTAGGCCTGCTGTCCAACTCCTGCTGAAGTCTAACTTCTAGTGACATCTGAACCTGAATTTATTTTAATATCCCATTTGAATGTAAACTTTAAGCTCTTGCATCCAAAAAGCTGTTTCAGCTGTAGAAACCACGGTGGTCAAATAAAATATCTGAATGTTTAAACTTCATTCTGTTTATTTTTAACTACTTTTTTTGTATTCATTAATTTTTTGAGGCTCACTAAACCAGTAAGATACTGATTTATGATTTAAAAAAATTCTTCTAGCAAAGAAGCTGATAGCAACAATAAGCTCTCCAAAGAGCTCTCCGAAGTCTTCAGAACCAGAAAGTCTCAAAGAAAATGAGATCAAGCCAAAAAGAGCTAAGAGAAAGCTGTATTCAACTGACATTTCCTACCCTCTAGATATCTCTCTTTCTTCAGTAAGTGCTTACAGGTTACTCTAATGTAATACATTTCTATAATCTTTGCTTAAAATAAACTAGAAAGGGGACAGAACAAACTTGAAAGTCTGGTCAATTTGCATAAGGGGGTTGATAGTACTAGCATTTCTTGATTCTAATTAGCCATTCTTTTTGGTAATGTTTTGCTACTGTTTTTCTTTATTTTGTGTTCTCACCTCTCTTCTGTGTTTGACTGTGACTTAATCAATAGGTGATATAAGCAATTTTGGAGATCTCTTTCTATTTGGAGCCATAAGTAGTTTAGTTCTGGTAAGGGGGAATGTGAATTATTCTGCTACAGTAGCTGAGTCATAATGTTTTGTTTCTTCCAGTAATTAACTGGCATAACATAACTTGTTATGCTATACTTTTTATGCTATGCTAGTTAACTGTAGCATAAAGAAAGAATAGAAATACAGACCGTTTAAGGATCCATTGATTTGGAACAGCATGATCAAAGCACTAAAGAAAATTCTGTATGTACAATTAACTTTGCAGTGGAAGTGAGTGCTTAAGGTAACTTCAAATTCCATTTATGTCTAGCTGATCTTTGGGTTACTTTAAGATGTGTATATATCTGTGCTTTTACAAAGTACAGTTCAGACCACCTGCTGGGTATGTTTGAGCTGTGTTGTCCTGTCTAAGCCAGTTTATGAAGGGTCTTAAGTGCCAAGGCTTGATGTACTGTTCCTGAAATGCAACTTCATGACTCTCAGTAGCTATGGTGCTGAGAGCACTCCTGTTCTGTTGGAACTACATCTTCTAAATCTGTTTAAGCCTTTCTTCTATTCATGATGGTGAGCATTTGTACATGCTGCGTTATCTCATTGAATTTTCTTCATTCAAATTTTATGAATGAAGGAGGCGGAAACCAAAATGTTGTCTGTTAGAAGATGAAGAAAAGGGGACAGAACTACAGAGACAAAAAACTAAGAAATATGAAATTGAAAGGAAAAATGAGAGACTGAATTCTGGGAAAGTGAGAGAAAGCTACAGAAATTTAAGCTGTAACCGTGTTCTGAACACCTCATTTCACAAAATGAGTATTAGAGTTGAGAAGTGAAACTTGCCTTCAGATTTTCTTCGGACTTTTTTTTTTAAGATAAATGGAATTTTGTATGTTCTTAGCATTTTGTCGCTTCTAATCAAGCATCTTTAAAATGGTCTCTGTCCTATAAACATCTGGTTAAAAAAGCTGTTTTCAGAATGAAATTTGCCTATTATGGGAAAAAAACATGTAGTTGATTACATGGGTCTAGGAGTGTATGTTAGCCTTCTATAAAGAAAAAGATGAGTAACTCTTGAAATATCTTTTTCAGACTTTTATAGAACAAAATGAGAATGAAAGTGATCATCTAATCATCAAGCGACGGCTCCGATCAAAAACAGCTAAATAATCTTGAAGCATGTTTGTACTCCCTAGTCAAGACATACTTCTATTGTATTATTTTAGCTGATTGTATATAGGAGGTAATAGATAATTTGTCATGCTACTAAGCTTGTATATAGTTATGTAGAATATTTCTGATGGTTTCAAGCTTTGACTCCATTAAAATTGAAATTAGCTCAAGAAAGCTTGCATCTTTCTTTTTTTTTTTTTCCACAGGAACTGTTCCTTAGTTACCCATTGTGCAGTGATAACTATGCCTGTGCAGAATGGCTTAAATTCCTGTTTCCACGTGGCTGGTATACTTACCCTAAATTTGGGGTGGGGATGTTAGGGGGAAGAGTACACATCATGACTTGTGCATCCTTAAATTCTTTAATACTCTTTCTTCAGGGATTATAATATCCATAAATGTAATCTGCTATTTCAAGTGACACAGTCTGGTGTAGACATCTGAAAGCTTATTCTAACCATCCAGTCTTCAACTAGAACAGGTACTTCTTGTACTAAGGTTTTAGTTCATAATCAAGTGACTGTTCTTCTCCAGCTCTTTTGTTTTCTGCTGTCTGGTCCAGATATCTGGACTGAATTCTTTCAGGACTATAGACGAGTACAGCAGTGAAGACTTACCTGAGGTAGATGTTACTGATTTTTAGACAAGTGTCATAGCTGGAGGCATAGTAAATATACAAAGTCAAGTCATGTAACACTCTTATACAATGGGGTGTACTTGCCATATTTATTCTTTGTCTTTCTCAATATTTCATCTGCATTATTCCATGTTTAGCAGATGTTTTCAGTCAGCTGTTCATCTTGACCCCTAACTTGTTTTTCCTGAATAATTTCAGTTAATTTTAGAACCCATCAGCGTGTGCTTGTTTAGCTGGATTGTTCCTTCCATTGTGTGTAACCTTGTGCTTGCCTGTAGTGAGATTCATATTCCATCATGTTGCTTTGAATGACAACTTGATTGCTCCTCATTAAATCATCAGAGGCTTATAGCTTTTGTTTTACCCCCCCCCCCCCCCCCCCCCCCCAAAAAAAAAAATATTTTCAAGGTAAAATGCAGGATTGGAAGGATGTTACATTACTTGATTTTTGGATGTATGATTTCTTTATTGATTGAAATGTATGGGAAGTAATAGAAATACCTTCAGCCACTTGACATCTCTGAAATTGCTGATTGATAGTGTTTGTTCTTCTCCCTACCAAATGTAAAGTTTCATAGTTTCAAATAACTTATTCTTTTAGCTTTTGTGGGTTAAAAAAAAAAAGGCAAGTGACAACTTTATTTCAATTAATTGCTCTGTTAAATTGCAATTTAGTCATCTGTGCATCTAACTAGAATACAGATGCTATTAACTAAGTCAAGCTACTATGACCTTCAGGAACTCTACTGCATTTCGCCATCTGTATTGTCAACTTTTCTAAATTCTCGTACTTAGTATTAGAAGCTCAACGGTGTTGCTGAGCTATCTGGAAGCTGTATTTTTTCCAGAAAGAAAGCTGTTCTTTCTGGAAGCCATTTGAATAGGTGTTTTTAACATATTTGCCGAGTACTGAGCATTACAGTACCTGTACTTATGCACGCAATTTTAATATTTGTCTATTTCACTTACTCCAGGGTATTTTATTGCTAGGATAGCCTCTGTAATAGTAAAAACTGCACTGAATTAAATTCATAAGTGTAGATGTGGTCATCATACTTCATGATTAAAAATTAATAATATCTGCAGAGGTAACACATTCCCTTTGCTTTCTTTGGTCAAGGGATAATGATTTTTGTACTTCCTACAGCTCTTGAAGGTTGAGCCTATATTTTAGTAGCCTAGAAAATGAATCATGCTCTGTGTACTCCATTGTCCATGTCAGGATTATCAGTTCCCTCATGAGGAGGAAGTATGTGACTGTAAAAATGTGATTTTTTTTTAAAAAAAAAAAAAAACTAGGAAAGCACTTGTTTGATGCAATAATATATCAAAATGTTCACTGTCAATTCTTTGGAAGCAACAGAAAATACCTTTTCTTGGCCAGGATTATAGCTAGCTTGATGTTATCCTCCTTTCAGCTCCTTTTCTGGAGGACCAAGCAAAAAGGTGTTTTAGAACATCTTCCTTTGTCTTCTGAATTTTGCTGATAAATACTGTAGTTAAGTAAAAGCTGAGCATGAATATACATCCTCATTTATTCTAACCTTTCTGTTCAACTTAATTGTTTGGCTTGGAGTAAAGAGAAGACATCTGATATTTAAATCTTCCTTGTTGTCTTCTGAACTTTCCCATCTGCAGGAAGGCATAACCCAACGGTGTTGTGTGATGCATGTACCACTTGTGCATCATCAGCTGAAGAGAAGAGCTTCTAACTATGAAACTGGGTCAAGCAATACTGATATCCTAAGAGAACTCAAATCTCACAAAGGAAAGTCTCTTGGGGTAGCAATAGTAACTTCCCCTGTTTTTTTTCCAAATTTGAGGAGACCTAGTTTCTAGAACTATCTGAAATAAGACAATGTAGTTTGGTATTGATTGTTTTCATATATTGAGAAATTCTGATACTTAAAATGAAGCTTCCTTTTCCCAGGAAGAATAAGCTTAGATCACTGTAACTTCAATAACAAACTTAGCCTCACTTTTTATTTCCCATACAAAGAAGGAAACTTATGTAGTGTGGAACATTTCAATTTCAGATCTAACACCAGAGTTCTGCTAAGTGTTTTGTACAGGCACACTATTGTCTCTCAATCTCTCAATTTAGTTTTAAATTTGAAGGTAGTGAAATACCATTTTTATTTGAGCAGCAGCAAGCTGGAGCCACTTTAAATCACCTGTCAGCATACAGCTCTCTCCTAGGAAGAAAAATTACTCTCAAAGGTTGCAAAGGAGCTGTTACAGTATTCGGTCATTAAGTGCATGTTACAAAATAAGTGTTCACACAGTAAGTGATGCTACACTGTGAATCAATACGTGATATTGGCTGGAAAAAAAAAATCATTCTTTTTCAGAGAGAGAAAGCTTCCAACAATTGATCAAGCAGTTTGTTTTAATAAATGTTCCCGAACATGTCTGTCACTGAATAGTTCCTTTCAAGCATGTCATGCTATAGGGGATAATGCTTAGAAAATAGCATGTGTTATAGTTGTATCAGGCTGTCTAATTTTTTCAATGGATAAGTCACATCTTGAAAAGACTATTCCTTGCTTAACTTTGGCTAATTTGGGGGGTGAATGGTTTTTGTTTTCCCTTCCTCATGGCACCCTGATTATGGTCATAGCAAAGCCTTCTCGAAGGCTAATACTACTGGAAGGCACTACTTCATAGATCTCAGGCTTTCCTTTGGCAAAAGAAAACAGGGAGGAGCAGCGGCAATGTGATCAGACAGTTCACTAAATGAGGGTAACCCTCCAGAATTTAGAGCATGGATTGAATTTTTTTACTCGCTTCTGTGAGAAGCAGAGTATTTTGGGGGTGTTTCTTCAGTCACAGGATAGTTTTCTATAATATGCAAGTACTTGAATGTTCTTGCAACTTGATTAGTGCTGTGAAAGAATCAAAATCAAGAAAAAATGTGCCTGCTTGGGTGAGTACGTGCATCTGCAGGCCTGGTTAACTCGAGTCTTCCCTACAACAGCGCAGTTCCCAGAAGATGGCGCTGAGGCACTCTTCTTCGCCTCGGCGCTTGCAACTGCGATCCTTAGCTGGGAGGTGAGGGAGGGCAGAAACGTGATTTTTGTCGTTTGTTGGTTTTTGTTAACTAATCCACTTCCCATCGCGCTTAACCAAGTTTTGTAGAAAGTGCAGAACGCGATGTTGGTGAAATATATTCCAGCTCTTTACTAAAAGACCTACTCCAACAGTTGTTTTTCCCTACTGCAATGAATATTACACATGCACACAAGTATTAAGCATACAGCTCCGTTATACAGGATTTTCTTCTTCAGAACACGTTTCATGTCAGACACTTAAAAGTCTGGAAGGCTGCAGACGTCTGGGAGTCCGCAGTTTTCAGCACCTTTCCAGGTGAGGCCTGCTCCATGATGTAGTGCTGTGATTCCCCTGAAAGAGCTGAAGGGGTGCTGACTTGCACTGTTGGTAGTGGTGAATCCGTCATAGTGGTAAATTCCGCAGCTTCTGAGTTTGTCAGGTGTGGTGAGAATCTCTGTTGCAGTGGTTTCAGTGTCATACCTCTGTCAGTGCTGGAGATGCATGTTCGTCTACAGTTCTTCAGCCATAAAGTATCTGTTACCTTCATGTACCCACCCTACTTAGAATTGTACTGCTAATGTTAGGTTTCAATACGTAGTTCACCAATTTAGGTTTCTGTGCTGCTTCCTTTACTTGAATTAATTGAAAAGTACGTAATCAAAGTTTTTCTGAACCATCTAAAGTCAAAAGCTGGACTACCCTCTGAACATCCCTATACTGGCACCTAGCGTGTACAATGCTTTAATTTTTTTTTCAGTTTTCTTGTATATATTCAGAAAATTCAACTGTTTGAGCAGATGCACAGAGTAACCAAAGGCTCCATATTCTTCTTCATTTTATTGCAAGCATGTAATTCCTATCCAGCTATAATTCATAGCCAGTCACTGTAATAAAGCTGAGCTTCATTCAGCACCTGATTTGCTGCTGGTTCAGTACCACATCCCATCTGTGGTCCATCTGGCTTCTACAAGAAACCATTATTTTTTTTTTTCTATTGTACCGTTTCATACAGGAGGATTTCATGGAGAGGGAGGAATTTCAGAGTTAACCTCAATCTTCTGTGGAAGTCAATAGGAATAGGATTTCTTGCTGCTAATTCCAATTGGAGCAGCTAAAGTAATGCTGCGCACTTTTCAAAGCCTACCTTGGCTTGTGAAGCCAGATGTGCAAGCTCAAGAGAAGTCCATAAGTGAAATTGTTAAATGAATGTCTAGTGCTGTTCCTAGGTAAATGTGTTTGTAACAACCTTTAAGACTTCCTCCTCAAACTTCTCTCAGAGAAGTGCAGCATTATTAATAACAGCTGTATGTTTACAGAAGTGGCATCAATTTCGCCATTAAATTCTATGAAGTCCCATAAAGTGAAACCATTTTACCAAGTCTGTCAGAAGCTATCAGCAAGCACACTGTCTCACAGGCACATAAATAAGGCCTTTAGCCTTGTTTCAGCTGTGTGGTATTATGTACACACGCAAACATCAGAAACTGCAACAGAAGACTACCAGAACACCACTATCAAGATAAGCTCTTCAGTTCCCTACTGATATCGAGTCTTATCTGGTTCTCTAGTCAAACACTGCTAGGTTTTGTCTTCCCCATTGTTTTTGTCAATTTTAATAACAGAAAATGTTATTTATCATAAACTGATTATACCTCTAGGTCATTTCTGTGAAAACTTAAAACTGTGGTTTTCAGGGTTGAGATAAAGCATTGGTTCGTATGTACTGATGCCTACTGTAACCTGTTCATCTCTTGCTGCAGGCTAACATTTTAGAGGAGTTTATGCACTTAATACTTTATCTTACTTACAAGAGAAATTCATGCTGAAAAAACTCATTAGGCAGAAATAGAGGTCCTCCAAGGTTTAAGAGAAAGCATAGGATATCAGTTTCTCTAAGGAAGAGTCTGTTTCTGAAATTGCTGATTTTAATACTTAGAGATTTACAGTAAGTTGGATTTTTATTTTTCCCCAGAGATGTTGACACAAAACAAAAACAGTTCCTCTAGAGGGACTTAAAGCATGTTTTAAGTAAGTGCTATAAACTTGTTTTATTTTTGCGTGAATAAGGAGTCTCCTGAGAAACAAACTTTGGGTTATTTTACAACCTAAAAATACCAAATTGTACAGCAGAATGTCTTATGACCAAATTGCAAAATGAAACACTATGACTTGAAATGATCGGTGACTGATCAGTTGCACCTTGCAAATTATTTGCAAATATTTGTGTTCCAGAAGACTGCAAGTTATTGACCATGTGACATTAGAGGCAAAGGCATTGGAGGGGTGAGAGCGAACTACTTGTTCCAGGAGTTGTTAACATCAGTATTGGACACTTCAAGACACATTTAATTACACCACAGAAGCACTATTTTTAAAATAGCATTTTTACTATGAGAACAGACTAATTGCTGGCTTCCACTGTACAAAAAAAGTAGTTGTACTTTTACTACAATCTTACGTGGTTTGCTGCTACATAACTGACCTTTTACAAAATGTCACATAGGGTGTTTGGTGAGTCTCAGACTTGACTTACTTCTGTGTGTTTTCATAATGCACAACAGCTGGGGAAAACAAGTTGCTTAATTAAAAAAAAATAAAGAATTTAATATAGCAGTTCTATCAGTTTCACAGCATTTGACACTTAACCATTTTAACTTAAATTATCTCTCAAAGCTGTTGACAACTTTTTAAGACAGTGTGTCATCACTAGGTTCCATCTGAGCTTAGGCTTCACAAGGTGATGAGGTCAAGAGAGGCATCATTTCTACCTAACTTTTCAGTGCTGCTCTTTTGCTACTAGATGTTTGCTAACTACACAGCGGTGGCTCTTTAGCTACAGCCCTCTGAGCTGTGACAGTGCTGTCACCCAAAGGCTGGCCATGGGCACTGCTCAACAGTCAGCAAAGGAACAGAGAAGTTTGATCACTTGTCATTTCTGCAGAGTCTCTGAGCTCTCTGTTGCTCAGTTGTAAGCAGAATGAAATTACCTGCATTTAATCCCAGCTCCACCAGACTCAGTATTTAATGTGATGTTACTTTTTTTGATCAATTATTTAGACCTTGTAGAAATATGATTTGACTTCTAAATGTGGGAGGTGCTTGGAGGTCTCAAACTGTGCTCTGCACACTTCTGGTCATAACCTTCTTCTCTGAAATGAATGTTACAACCATGGATTCTGGTGTTTCCTCACTGGGAGAAAGATGTGATCATCTGTGGTAACGGATCAGCTGTTACTTAAAGCTATAGACTGCTGCGCAGGTTGACATCCTCTCATTCTCCCATGAGAAGCTCTGGCTTTATCATCCACACCAATCTGGGCATGTTTTATCTATATATCTCTTCAGGATTTAAGATGTTTATGAGGAAGAGACATTTGGAGAAAAGATGAAAAAGATCATGTTTTTACTCCCCTAAGTACGCTGCTTCTGTGATAGGAGAGTGTTTGAAAAGCATCTTTGAAGCTTTGCGTATCGCTAGGTGTTGAAATAAGGGCAATGACTGAGTTTCTAAGAAGGCTTGCTTTACAGAGACACCTCTATGCTCACAGGCATTTGAAAAAGACACTTAATCCTCATTTGGCAGGGATGAATCTTGCTAGTCCTGATCTGATATTAAGTGTGAGGCATTCTTCTTAGTTGTTAAAAAAAACCCAGCAAACTCAAAAACAAAACACAAACTACACCAGGAACATCCTAGGAAATTCTTTACTCTTTTTTCCATCATTTCTCTAGTTAGAATTTCTCTTTCTTTAACTGTGGTGGGATGGCAGGAGCACGTCTACTTTCCAGTCACCTGTTTAAGTTTTCCCCTTACAAAGTGTAAATCACCCGGTATGCAGCTTTCAGAGCACCAAGCCATTTCCAGCTGCTAAGAAAGAAACAGTCTTTCCGTGGTTCAATAAATAATTCTGAAATTAGGGAAATAATTGCTTTGTGGGCACTCTGTGTGCAAGGTTCTCTGGATGTCTTTCTTTCCAAGTAGTTTAGCCAGCTAAAACACATTATCCAAATAACACCTCTGAATAATATATATATATATTTGAAGTTGTTTTCAATCAAATTCTGAAAGAAATGCCTTGAGCTCAATTCACATCATATTTTTAAGCATGTAATGTTAACATGTAGAATGCCACGTGGCACTGCCTTCCTCTAGCTCCTATTAATAATGCCAAGATGATTGGATAGATGTTCTCATCATTAATACTAACTGTTAAACTTCTCACTTACGGAAAAAGGTCTGGTGAGGTGCTTATTCCTGCAGGCACTGCTGGAGCAGAGCTCCTCAGGAAGTCAATATCTTCCTAACTACAGGCCGAAGGCTGCAGCTTGCACACAGCTTCTGGAGTGCTGCAGCTCCAACAGAGCTCGCAGCAGATCTCTTGGACCATCTCACACAAAGAAAATTTTCTCTTCCTAGCAAATTAAGCTTCACAAACAGTTAAATTCCAGTGAGGCAAATGAGTAATAAAGAAAGGAATAGCAAGTACACTCTGTCTCCTAGACTGTCAGGACTTGTTTTGAATAAAAACCCTGAAGTTGGATTTCATTTTTGGAGCGACACCTGTTAGGTAATGCAGTAACTGATGAAAGAGGAAACTTGTTATATACAGGTATTGCCAAAATACTAACTACTTCATAACTCAAACATTTCAGTGTTCTGGGAGGTACAAATCTAAATTCCAGTACAAGATATGTATACTTCATGAAAGCTGTATTTGCTTAACTTTTGTGATTTACAGAAAAGGAAACGTTCTACTTCAAACACATTAATAATATTTATTTCCCAAATAATTTTTAAAAATAGTTTTTACATAAGGGGAATAAAAAGTTCAAAAACCTGTGTAAAATGAACTTTCTCATCTGTGTTGCTTTAATGTTATAGCCACTAGGGAAAATATTTTGTTTAGAAGTCAGTGCTCTACAGATAAAAATGAGGATGGGCACCAACTGCTGTGGTTATGTGCTCCCTGACCTCTCCAGCAAACAAGATGAAGTTAAGGGGGAAAAAAGAGGACTCTCCAGTTACGGAGTTTTCCAGTTCCACCAAGAAAGCTGTATTAAAGGTTAGATGTTGCATCAAATGCTATCTACATATGTCTTTTTGAATGACTCTTAAGTATTGATTTCTACCTTTGCCTTACTGCCTTTCATTCTTTTGACTTTTGTTTTGCCTGTCATATATTATTTTTGTCATATATAATAAAGGCTTAAAAGGTATTTTTAATGTCCATCATTCCCTTTGTTCTCCCTTTCTTAGAGACCACACTGCTGTTCTGTGCACTGGTTTTATGCAGTTTTACTCCCACATTCTTCCTCCATAATCCAGACCATCTGAGCAACTGCTATGCAGAATTCAGGGATAAGGTGCCTGATTTAGTCCAGACACTTCTAAAGTTGATTTCGACAAAGCAGAAGTAAGATAAAATTGCTCTGAATTAATAAATAGTAGAAAGAGGATTTGGTGTTTGAGAGAACTTTGAGACAGTTGTGGTCATTACAATTACTTAGGGCACTACTGGTCAAATGTTGGATTTAGAGGAGAAAGGAGAGGTTAGTAAAGCCCCCATCACCACTATGTAGGGTTGTGTGCTTGTCGCGAGTAAAGAACTGTGCTGCTGGATAGCTGCCAGCATTGTCAACCTGGCTGCGTGCCGCTCTGCTGCATGGCAGTCTTAACAGTTTTGTCTTCCAGCTGGTAGAAACAGTAGGCATGGTTTGAGATGCATGCTTTGGTGTGCCCTGGAGGGACATCTGCGGAGGGATGCACATCTCTGTGCCCCTTATGAAAGCTGCTAATGCATCTTCATTTTTAGCATTGGTGCTTACAAGTTGCTTGCTCTAAGGGATGTACCCAGTCTATGAATAATGAGAAGAACGTGTGCTCTGCAGAACTAGAACTAGGAGATTGATAGGAATAATTGCAGTAGTGCTTCATTAACATGAAAATGTTTTAATTGTGTCTGGCTGAGATTTAGTTTCTTGAAATTAAAACCATTACTTACATACACACTGCAAATGAAAAAGGACTTCCAGGTGACCTAGGCATTTGAAGTGGTTAGAGTCTGTGTGCAGGCCTGGTCAGTGGAAATCCAGTACTTGCGCTACTTTATAGCTTGATGGGAGTGTGCAACTACTTCTTCCTCTGGTGATATTAATAGCTCTTGAGTTTGTATCAGCAACTGTGCTTCTATTGGCAGGAACCTGGAGGGACATTGGGGCCGATCTGATACTGGGAGCAGAAGCTGGTTCTGCAGATAGTTGCTCTTATTGGATGTTCCCTTATCTTGGTGCTGTCAGGAAGGGCTGATGTCTTGCATTAAGATGTTAAAGAAATGAGCAGGACTGGCATTATTTGGGGAAATTCATGAAATAGAGATTTCCTCAGAGCTGATGGAACAGCATTAGGCAGTCCCTTTCAGTATGTGGGCCAATTTGCCTGACAGCACTGGTGAACAGTTTCTGGTGCTAAGCTGCTTGCAGCCTGCTCATCCGGACCAGGCGTGGGCTCAGAGCTGGTGCTGGGACTGCTCTGTGGTCGCCTTTGCTGAAAGACACACTTCTCTGAACAGAAGTACTGCCAAGTGCCTGTGTGCTGTTAGTGGAATGGGCCATATTGTTTCCTCTCTCATTTAGCATTTCCCATGGGGACACCACTCTCTCATCTGCTGAAACTAGCCCATGGCAGCTGAAGCTGGGACCAGTGACAGAAGCCAGTCTTGGCTGTGAGTCCGTGCCTGCCTCTCTCAGAGGTTACCCCCAGCAGTGGGGCTGTATTGACCTGGCCTCCCCTCCTTAGGCCTGTCCTGTGTCTTAAGGCCTGGGTACCTCATCGAACCCAGCTGCCAGCCAGGCCTCCTCAGGTTTTCTGGCTAGCATCTGAAATGGCCCCAGAGAGGCTAACTCACTCCCCAGTGCTGAGGCTCTTCTGCACTTGCAGAGGGACAGAAGGGAAGACACCTATGAAGTCTTTGAGAGGAAGATCTACCACCCGGAGGGAGGGATGTCACCCTGCCCTCGCAGCCCTGAGGCAGCAGTCAGCTCTGTGACATGTCTCCAGGACAACGCTGTCATGAGCTATGAGTGGAGGGGAAAGGTAGAGCAGGCGATCCATCGGTCATCCGGCACCTCTCAGCCTTTCTGGGGAACTATTGTAGTGGTGGAGTCAATGTTATTCCACAATTTCTTCTGTTCTCTTATGAAGATCAACAAATTTTCGTCCAAAGCAAAACAGCACGCGAGGGTCGTGTTCACTACAGGGGGAATGGGCTGATGACTGTTCCTTTGGTAAATAATATTAAATCACTTCTTTTCCAGCCCACATGAAGAATCAAAATATCAATTTTGGTTTTGTTTTTAACTTTACTGACAGAGATATTATTGCTAGAGAAAAGCACAAGGACACTTCTCTCTTTTTAACATATAATTTTTCAGATTTTTGTAAACAGTTAAAATCTTATTTAAATCAAATCAAAGAACCAGATGCAGTGAGTCACTAAATAGTGTTTTGGTTTTGTTTTTCTAATGTCAACTTTCAAATGACTGAAACTGAATTAACTTATTACTGCCTGGACATGAGTGAATTAAATCTAAATTGTGGTAGAGAATTTCAAAAACTACCTTCTACATTATCTCTCTTTTGACACATTTTATTTCTTGGTTACTGACAGTTTTTCTTGCATTAACTAAAGATACTCAAAACATGAGTCTACATAACAGTAGGACTAATTGCAGGTGATTTGGAATAGCTTATGATAGATTCAGTGATGGACAGAAAAGCAAAAACATGTTCAGGACTATGACAGTAGGACATTGGGTACTTGCATATTAGACTAGCACAGCAGAACTGCAGAGAATACTGATGTGTGATGTACCATTTTTTAAATTTTAGGTAATAGATTTTTTTCCATACCTTACAGTTTTGCTTTTCAAGACTGTGATTCAAAGACATTTAGGCTAAGGGCTAAAGCAGGAAGAGGAGCCTTGTCATGTTGGGAGCACATGTACTGTTTGATAGAGCACCCTATCCCAGCTTGGAAGGTGATGTAATTTGTAAATTGAATTGGAACAAACTGCCTATGTGATAAATCACATTTCTGTATTAGCTGCTCTATTGTTCAAGTTGCCCTGACTGACTGTTAACTAACATGTGCCAAAACCGGTCCTTAAAGGTAATTATACCTGGTTGTGTTGGCTTCCATGGAAATTTGCCTGCAAGCAGAACTTATCTCTGGGGCTTCATGACAGTCTGTATCATGGAGCAAACACTTCAGGAGATAATGTCCCGTGAATTCTGAATGAAAAGTAAGAAATCTGTGGCTCGGAGTCTGCCAAAACAACAAAATTACTGTTTCATGGACACCAATCAAACAAGAGCTCCTAAAGCGCTAAATTAGTTGCTGGTGTGATCAGAGATTTGACAGACAAATGCTGACAGTTTCATTTTACTTAAATAAGAAGCTGGAGAAGGTCTCAGCACCTGCTACTAAGAGTGTGGCCTCTTAGCAGAAGCGTATCTGGAAACTGTGAACTTGCCCATTGAATTGAATAAAGGAAACCAGCAAAGGTATGAACTTGAGGCTAAAAATCCGATGTGGTTTTATCTAAATTGCCCATCAGCAAAAAGATTTTCTAACATCAATGTTGTAATTTTCCTGAAATAGAGATTAGCTGCTTGTTCAGGAGTGACCTCTGTGAGAAGGATACAACAAAACCACAAAAGAATAGCACACCTCTGGAAAGGATGAAGCTCATTTTTTACTTCAACAGTAGCTGCAGTCAATCTTTGCAGCAAACAATCTTCAGAAAATGTCCTACATTGCCTGTCACTGTGAAACATTTTTTTTCCCTTTCAAACAGCACAAGCTTCAGAAAATATCTAGGCATAAACAGTTCACATTTGTTTTGATTTTGCTGACTTCAAATGCCTTTCATGTGGCTTTTGCATTTTGAGAGTTTCAGTAAACTTAAATGAAAATTTATGAAATAAAATTGAGGGTGAAATAGGGTGGAATATCTTCACAAAAAATTAGGGAAAGAACTACTGAGTGTAGTCAAAATGGCCTGAAGAGCAGCAGCATGCAGAAATAGAAGAGAGAAGAAGGAAAAGCTATAGGAATAAGAGACTGGAGGAGGGTTGTGTTGGACTGGGTGACTCTTTCAAGAATCAGCTCTATCTGCCACATCCTTGGCAGGTGGAAGTCCAGTCCAGTATCAAAGTCCACCAGAGCAGAAGTCCAGATCCTTCTGGACATCTAGAGCTCATCCTCTTCACCTGTAGGTTTTCTTGTCCTCTAAATCTCCTTCCTGCAACATCAGTTCCTTACTCCTTGTTTTGTCCTCATAGGATATAACCTCTCTATGACTACTTTTACATATTTTAGGATGGCCTTTCATGTCCTCTGATTTTCATTCTTTCTTAAAAGGTTGTGTTTTCTAGATCTCTCTTCATTCCCTGTGCTCTCGTTTGGTTATCCCAGTCTGGGGAAAGAGGCCTCTGACTCTCCTGGCCACCATCTTGCCTGAGCTCCACCTACTCCAGGTCTCCACAGCATGCTGTGCTCTGGGATATCTAGAGCCTGTGCTAAAACTCGTGGTATTTTGCTGTGGCTGATGGATCAAAGACAGGCAGAACAACATCTATAAATGGAGATATTGTTGACTCATGGATATTTCTGAAAAGATCAGATGAGCTTGTGCCCACACAGAATCTTCTTCAGGCCCCACTTTATAGTTACTGCTTCATACAGCAACATTTATCTTCCATGCTCTGGTGGATCTGCAGTAGCCATGATTGTCTAAGGACATAATTGTCCTTATGAGACCGGGGAGGACTTGTGCTTAAATGCTTGTCTAATTCTTCCATTACTTGGTCCAATAAATGACATTCCCTTTGTTTGTAATCCTTGTCCTGCCTGAGAAGTTAGAGCTTTTGTGCCCTGTTGTGACATCGTTTTGGATATGCTAGAATAACTTTCTGATTTAGTGGAGCTTTTGTAATCCCAGGAGAAGTTTAAATATATTTTCCTCTAGAGACAAATATTTGCTATGTGGAATGAGATTCATATGCTTGTAAAGAAAAAACTAAGAAAGTAATTTTCATCTGTTTTTAACTAAAAGATTCCAAACTCTCCAGGGTTACATAAGAGTAAATACAATCCATATAAGAACGTAAAATTTGTCGTGATCAAGAGGTGAATTTTTACTCTCTGTAAACCTGAACATCATTTTAATCTGTGCAGAGAATAAAAGAGAATTGTTGCAAGCTGTGCTTCAGCTTTAGTGTTCCAACATTAGCAGATAAAGCTTAACATAATATTTTCATTAGAAAAAAGATCTGTTCTTGACAAATACTGTCACCAGACTGTTCTGGGACAGAGCAAGGTTTTTCTTCATTAATTATAGTTCTGCTTAGTTGTCTTACTAACGTCAAAGTCTTGATCCACAAGATGGCACCTCAGTGAGGAGCTTGGGCTGAAGACGGGGGATGAAACAGCATGGCAAACTGTATGCCTCTGCTTTCAAACACACAACCTAGGGAAAAAGCTCACCGTGGGCATTTCTAGGCAGCCGTCGTGTGCTCCTACTAAACACATCTTCATTTGTCACACCTGTGATTCGAGAACTTTCAGCTAACAGTCTGCTGCGGGTGTTGTTGCATGAGATGTGGTTTTCTGCTGATACAGTGAACAGGAGCAGCTGGTGGAAGGGTCCACAGGTGATACCAGAGAAGAAAGTGGTGGGAGGGGAAGAAGGGTAAGGTCCCCTTCTTGCATCAGTGCTGGGCTCTGCTGCTAAATTCAGGCAGCAGTTTCGTGAAGGCTATCATATAGTCAGCAGCAGAGGAGTGTCTAGCTAAGTTTATCAAGTCTGGTGGGGATGCTTGTCATGGATGTTTGCGCCTTAACATTGCAAGCAGAAATACTCCAGAAGATACCATGTGGTCCTGCCTTAATCACATCCCATTTGATCTCCCTTTTTAGAAACCTGCGTTAATTGATAAATGAAATTATGATGTAAAGCTCTACACAAGTAAAGTGACTGCAGCTTAGTTTATCTGTCTTCACAAGGATGTAAGTACAATGCATTTTTTGGCTTGATTTTCCTTACAGACTGATGTATGCTGAGGTGTGCACCTTGGTAAACATTCTTCTGTTAGAAAAATTATTATCTAATAATATATAATTATCTAATAAAAATTATTATCTATATTATTATCTTGAATGTCGTCACGCGGCACTTGAAGGGCAACCAGGCGATCAGGCCCAGTCAGCATGGGTTTACGAACGGTAGGTCCTGCTTGACGAACCTGATCTCCTTCTATGACCAAGTGATGCGCCTGGTGGATGAGGGGAAGGCTGTGGATGTGATCTACCTTGACTTCAGTAAGGCTTTTGACACCATTTCCCACAACATTCTCCTCAAGAAACTGGCTGCTCGTGGCTTGGACTGGCGTACGTTTCGTTGGGCTGGATGGCCGGGCCCAAAGAGTTGTGGTGAATGGAGTCAAATCCAGTTGGAGGCCGGTTACTAGTGGAGTCCCCCAGGGCTCAGTGCTGGGGCTGGTCCTCTTTAATATCTTTATCGATGACCTGGACGAGGGGATCGAGTGCACCCTCAGTAAGTTTGCAGATGACACCAAGTTAGGTGCGTGTGTCGATCTGCTTGAGGGAAGGAAGGTTCTGCAGGAGGATCTGGATAGGCTGGACCGATGGGCTGAGGTCAACTGTATGAAGTTCAACAAGGCCAAGTGCCGGGTCCTGCACCTGGGGTGCAACAACCCCGAGCAGCGCTACAGGCTGGGAGATGAGTGGTTGGAAAGCTGCCTGGCAGAGAAGGACCTGGGAGTACTGGTTGATAGGCAGCTGAATATGAACCAGCAGTGTGCTCAGGTGGCCAAGAAGGCCAACAGCATCCTGGCTTATATAAGAAGCAGTGTGGCCAGCAGGTCTAGGGAGGTGATTGTCCCCCTGTACTGGGCTCTGGTGAGGCCGCACCTCGAGTACTGTGTTCAGTTTTGGGCCCCTCGCTACAAGAAGGACATGGAGGTGCTCGAGAGAGTCCAGAGAAGGGCAACGAAGCTGGTGAGGGGTCTGGAGAACAAGTCTTATGAGGAGCGGCTGAGGGAGCTGGGGTTGTTTAGCCTGGAGAAGAGGAGGCTCAGGGGAGACCTCATCGCTCTCTATAGGTACCTTAAAGGAGGCTGTAGCGAGGTGGGGGTTGGTCTATTCTCCCACGTGCCTGGTGACAGGATGAGGGGAAATGGGCTAAAGTTGCGCCAGGGGAGATTTAGGTTGGATATTAGGAAGAACTTCTTTACTGAAAGGGTTGTTAGACATTGGAATGGGCTGCCCAGGGAAGTGGTTGAGTTGCCATCCCTGGAGGTCTTTAAAAGACGTTTAGATGTAGTCCTTAGCGATAAGGTTTAGTGGAGGTCTTGTTAGTGTTAGGACAGAGGTTGGACTAGATGATCTTGGAGGTCTCTTCCAACCTAGACGATTCTGTGATTCTGTGAAAAATTGCAAATAATATAGAAGAAAAATCTATCTCTGAGTCAAAAAAATAGCTGAAAAGTTTGGTGTGGTATAACATCATTTGTCATCTTTGGCACTATTTGGCACTATGTGGATGGATTTTCACCATGTTAATTAAAACTCCTTGAAAAAAACACATGAGGCTATCTGAAAAAGCTGGGAGAGTCACAGCTCTCAGCTAAAATTTCTCCTCCACAGACTTTGGTGTCCTGATTTCTGTTAACGAGTGGAAGAAAGAATTCTTGGAAAACATTCATGTGTTAAAAAGAGTTGAAGCAGTTCTGAGGTAGTTTATGGGTAATATTTATTGCAGTTTTCTTTTGATTCAGATTTTATGGAAATCCCTTTTGCCTTTCAGGATGTTTCAGTATAAAAAAACGGTAAATAAATTAAAGTGTACGTGGGTGTGCATTTGGGGACAAATGGGACTTTTAAACTCCAAACTCCATTATGGTAGCCAAACCTTTGGTTTATCTGATTTGTTACCATAATTTTACAGCTGTTTATAGGGACCTAGACAACGAACAAGTATCAATAGATCCAGATGAAGTCAAGTGTACATGACCCGTGTGGTGGAAGTTTGTACTGAGTGCACCATCATCATATGCCAGCTCATTGGCAGTAATGACCTGGAAAGACCATGAGGAACCCACAGTGGATGAATTGGCTAAACAACTCCAGCAGTAGGAAGAAAGTCTCTCCTCTTCCTTACAGGCCTGCATCTCGTCTGTGGAGAAACTTTCTGAAGAGATCCACCAACTTAAAGAGAATTTATCCTCCTCCCCACCTGTACAAACCAGTGTCTCAGCTATCAGGGATAAGTGTCCTCCTGTGCAAGGAAGACAATATAGTGGGTACACACCCCGTGCCACCCTGTGGTTTTACCTACGTGACCATGGAGAGGACAGGAGAAAAAGGGATGGAAAATCTACCTCGACACTAGAGGCACGGGTATGTGAGTTGCAAGGAAAAACAATTGGGGGAAAAAGGGGTTCTCTGAAAAACTTGCTGCTCCAACTTCCAGTGGGCAGTCCTCTGTCCCCGGGTCTGTCCCCAGGTCTGTCTCCTCCAAGCTGTGTCTCAAACACGGATATCAGAACACATGGTTACATCAGCTTGTTTGTATTTGCGACAGCAAATGCCCTGGGTTCCCATCCTCAGTATCTGATTGCATCAAGTCCCACCCTTCCCTAGGCAGCCTGGTCTTGCCATGCTGGACAGTCCTTGCTAACTGGAGTGGTTTATTTCTGATTTTTGTGCTAATGTGTTAGACGTGGAAATTCAACTGCATCCTTATGAGTAATTAGTTTTCCTTTGTCATGAAACCTAAACTATCATCAGGTGGAAAGTCCTCTGTGAAAGTACCTGTAGGGTTCCTAGGGTAACTACTGTCCTAAGCAGCAGTTCCAGTGGTAGCAGCACACAACAGTGGTAAATTGCTGAATATTTTAATGAGGGAGTTTACAGGTGTTCCATGTTCATGCATTTCACTACACCCACACACTCTTATAGGAAAGAACATCCCGAGAAGGAGACTTTCTCTCATGGAATGTGAATAGAGATAGAGATACTATTCAGTAATATGTCTCAAAGGCATCCCAACAATTTCTAAGTATCCAGCATTATATGGTAATACCAAAGCTTAGAAGAAATGATGTAAGGATCGGCAAATCTCCAGAAGTGCTTGTTACTGGAAAATCATCATCGAACAGCAATATTATTTCCAAGGGATCTGTAAAGACTGGTGCTGGGTCTGATAGAAATTGTTGCTTTTTATGAATGACAAGGAAAGGAAATGACAAACTAGATATCACTTATTCTTTTTAGATGACGCTTTTCTAGCATCTCTCTAGAAACAGGAATGTTCTTCATTACTTGATGTCCTCAAGTTTTTCTGGAGAAGTATTAGCCAAACACAAGCGAGTGGGTTCATTTGAAGGATGCTGTTGTGGCCTATTCTAAAGAGAATCAAAGAAACCTGAAGTTGAGAAACGACTGCTCAGTCTAATCCCCATATGAATCCTTTTGGCCTCAGTTCTCTTTGAACCTGATCCAGATGAATAGCTGGGTGTATTTAAGCAAAGGCTGTTGGTAGCTGTGTCTCAGCTAATTGCAGTGTCACTGTGGGGCAGCAGGTGATGCCATCACAAGTGCTACAGAGCAGGAGGCAGAAGTATTGGAACAAGAGTATACGGTATAATTAAGCAGTTACTGCCATTTCTATCATTTTGCTGTTTCTAGCTTGTAGAACTTGTAAAGGGCCTTGACCTTCCTTTCCAGGCTGCATTTGAAGTGGCTACTTGTATGTGGGGAGGCAGTCTGAATTGGCAGGCAGATGTAAAGAAGCTCTTCTAAGTCCTTTAATCCTACGGTTCTATAATTATTCAGCATCTATCTGTCCTGAATTCTTCACAGAATCTGAGCAGCAACACTTTCAATGTCTCTTCTCTGTCTAATTCAACTTTCTGTTCTCCCAAGGCTTTTAAATCTCTCATATAAAACAGCAACTGGTTTTAACTGCCATGGTATACAGCCAGTATTTGTATAATTTATTTTGGCTAGAAAATAAAGCCTTAACTGAATTAACTAGTACCGTAAGCACTAGGTGGTAAGGTTCTTCTGAGAGGTATCATTTTATATTAAGAATTCTCTGATTTGTGGTTTGAATGGCAGATGTCTTTGGAAGTGCCTGAAATAGCAGTTACCTGGTAGATAACAGTGCTGTTGGAGGTTTGTAGCCCTACAGCTTCTCAGAACCAGGAAGATAGTAGGCGTCTGTTCCCTGCTGTGGTCAAGGCATAACCAGGTAGAACGCTCACAGGGACTTAATTGTATGATAAATCCAAAGAGTTTTGCGAAGTGCTACTTAAAAGAGGTTATTTCTCATGTAAATCAGTTTGTTCTCTATACCAATGACTGTATTACAAACCATTTATATAAAGTCTTTCCTATTGAAAGAAGTCTGCAATTAACATAAATTTCTTTGCAAATAAATTCAAGAGCTTTTGTGGCTCTTAATTATAAATAGCTTTACATTTCTTAGGGAAAGGAAGGAGTTATAACTTTCTTCTCTCCTTTTCTTTCTGTTATAGCTTATTTCTGTTATGCCTAAACCAGTTCTGAATATCCCCCTGTTTTTCCATTCATTGCCTTGATTCAGCAGGATATGGCACTAAGGTTGCAAGAATAATATAGTTATGAATGGGACTATAATGTGGCAGCAAAACTGGGGAAAAACACCTCGACAATTAGTGTAGGATCAGCTAAGATGAGTTTTGAATATATTGATTCTGGAATAAAAAAGCAAATTTATTATTCTACATAGAACAACATGTTTTGCTTGAAGCCAAGCAGAAGATCTTGATTTGGGAGCATTTGTAACAAAGCTAAGGAAACAGAAGTCTAAAATTGCAAAATAGGGAACAAGTGGTGATTTCCTACCTCGGATCACCTTTGTTAACACTTAGCACTTGTGAGTAAGATGGCTGCTATCAGTCTCTCCCTCACCTTCTCTTCTCCTTTCAAAGGAAATACATTAAAATCAAACATCTGGGACATGTTTAAATGTCCCAAATGCTACCTCCCTTCCTCACCAACCACAACTTTAAGTGAATAAATGTGCAAAAAAAAGTGACTAAATTGGCAAACAATGCATTCGTAACTGGGACCTAATTACCTTTCAAACCTAATGGTTGATGGTGAACGGTGTGAAATATCCAAGACAGATGGCAACATGCAGGTATCAAAGGGCACTCTTGTAAATGCTCTGCTTTTTGAAGGGCCCCTGTTTAACTTACTTCACACTTTTAGTATGGAAATGTCAGGGCTAGAGATACTGCCGCTTTCTTCTCACTCCCTAGGTAACTCATGTCTTTTCGCATTTAAATCTCCATCATCATTCATCTGCCAGGTATGAACCTGCAGGCAAATGCCCCAACTGTAAAGTTCTACAATACTGGTACAGTAGGACCTTTTGTGTCATTAAATATATTTCAAAATCAGGGGAAAGGGTGTCTAAAGAACATTAGGAAGAGGAATATTAAAGTTAGAAAAACAATGCCAGCTATGCTTATGGCTGTGCTGCTTTATTTAGGGTCAGCCTAGGCACATTCTCTGAGATACTTATAGACTGTAGGCATCACCTGATGCAGATTAAACTCAAAACACAGCTGTGTTTCTTCAGACTGAAAGCTCTCTGACCTGTACTGTGCTCAGTGCAAGGGAAAAAATTGCAATAACTTTACAGGCGCTTCTTGCTTCCATCAGTGTCGTCTTTTTCAGAAGAGCGTAGTGATCTCTCTTTTGGCTCCATCGGGCAGCAGCGAAGACTGGGGAACAGAGGAAGTCCCAGGGCTGGTGGGGCAGAGCCTATCCCACAGTAAGGCCTGGGAGGAGGCTTGAGAGGGGTTGGTCAGGGCCGTATTAGAATCCCCAGGGCCTTGGACAGACTCTTCATTTAAGCAAGGGTGAAAAAGAAACAATCCAAAACTATTTTACCAAATAAAAGTGAAAAGAACCAGGCTTTAGTATTCCAGAAAATGGTGAAACACACAGGTGGAAATGGTTCACATTTCCTTATTTCATCTGATCCTGACTTCCTTTGAGAAGTCTGTACAGTTATGAGACTGAGCTTTCACTCTGTCTGAAAACAGTTTAACTGAGTACAATGTCTGTCTGCATCTCTTCCTGCAAGAAAAAGCTGATTTTTTTTTTTTTTAAAGGGTTCTAGGAAATATCCCACTTTCATTTAGTGCTTCTTTCTTTGGCTTCAGACACCACTCTGAGATTTTGATATTAGGATTGCCTGTCTTTGTTATGTGTTTATCTGAAAGACATGTAATGGATTCTAATGCTTTACAAAATGGTATCTGTTCTTGAAAGGGCTGAGGTGGGTCAGTGATGCTTGCAGAGATTGCCAAATTGTAAGAGGACTGCATTGAAACATCCTATATCTCTCTACCTCTCCCTAAAGAAACTGCAAGACCAAAATCAAAACTTTCTGATTTTTTGCCCTTTTTTTTAATATACAAAGACACAGAGGGAGGAAAAAGAAGTCCTAAAGGAAGTTTGATTTTGAAAGTTCCACCTGGAATAGGGCAAACTATTTTTCTAGGGAAAATGTCTTTCCAAATTATGAAATCGTTCATCTGTTCGTTATTTACTACCATTACATATCAGTAATTAGTAATTGTCTTTGACAAGTGGCTTTTATTACCAGTGAAGTAAATTAAAAAAAACAAACATATTTGCAGTTATTGTGAGTTAATTCAAGAACTTCTCACCTCTGGGGATCAGCCTTCAGATTTTGATTGAATTAGATGCTGAAAGAGGATGCTTCAGTCTCTACACTGCCGCTTCTCAGGATGTCAGTTGTGACCAGATATCTGCTTCCAGAGGTAATGAGATTGGGAGAGGGGAGTTGAGTTAACATCTGGATACACTGAAAGAGAGGAAGGCAAACTTCCAGCAAGCCAGTCCAGACAACTCCAGAGATGCCTCAAACTGCTGAAATTTTCTGAACATGAAAATTAATCACTATTTAACTTTTTTCTTTATAAGTTCTTTCTCTATATATTTGCCTGAAAACTTAGTTTGCCTTTTGAATTAAAAATGTTTTTAAAAATATTTTCATCAGAATGAATAATTGCGTAAGATAATAGAGCATAAGAAATGTTGGTGCCTGATTAAGAAGTAACAAAATCCTAGTTGTTTTCTTCAGCAGTCAAAGTAAACTGTAGTAAAAAGATCCAGCATTTGCAAGGCAGTGTATATAGATCTGTGCATATCTTTCGATGTCTAAAAAATGTTTTCTTGATGGTACAGCTAGGGCACCTAGTCAGGGACTACTTGTGAAATACGCATTGTATTTCTGCCAATTCCAGTCTAAAGAAACAGAAGCTGTTCCACTGGCTTGGAAATTGGTTGTGGTAAAAAATGCAGGTAGCAGTGGAAAAATAACATAATTTGCTTATAAAGTTGTATTTATAGAGTATACAAATGAGCAAGCACACCTTGTTCCGTACAGGATGGAAATGGAGAGCATGCTATGACAGAAAAACCTGTAACATCAAGCACACTGCGTTCCTGTCTCATAAGCTCTGCTGGAATATTGGCAATCGATGTCAACAGAAATTTTCTACTTGAAGTCACCAATTTGTTGAAACGTAAATATTTAACCCAAATGTGTTGCTGTTTAAGAATTTGTTTGGCAAAGAAAAATGGAGGGGATGGAAGTCTCATGGTAGATATAATTTTCTCAATGGAAAGAAATCTTTCAAATAATTTATTCAATAAAATGCTGTATCAAAACAGGAGCAAGACTTTTTTCTTTTTTTTCCAAATAAACAGCACAATTGCCTTAAAACGCAGGTTATTTGGAGAGTAAGGTGGGGCTTTTTGTTGCACATCTTACAGTGGAAGTTCATATAAAAGTTGAAAGTCTCTTTCACCCTATAAACCCCTGATTTTCCCCACAAATTTCTGGAGGCAAATAAAGAATTCCAGAATGCAGAGAATGAGCTAGGCTCTGATAATCCTTAGGTACTGTCAGCAGAATTAGTAAATAATAAGGTAATTTGATAAAAGATGTTCCTGCAGGTGTAATTTGATGCCCAGAATTTGTTCAGGTGTTGGTGGTGATGTCTGATCTGAGAGAGAGTGATGACAGCTGAAGCCAGAAACTAGATAGGTTTTCTGGGATTGGAGAGAAGGGGCATTTGGTGTGGAAACATGTTAGTAGTGTCTGGTATATGCGATAGCGAGGGGAAGCAAAAGACTTTAAGGAGCAGCTACATTGCTAAGGACAAGTTTGGGGCTCTGTCTGCTGAAGGCATTGAATGAATCAGTATGATTCCTAGTCCCATGGGAGGTAAGAATTGGGTGCTTGTCATCATGTATGTTATTGCTGCTGTGATGATTATTTTCTTCTTCACATCTCTTATTCAATCTTCTTTTTCTCAAGAGGTTAATATTTTTCCTCATACCCAGGATCCTCATCTGGAAAATGTTTCTGCTGTTTGTCTGCGAGGTTACTGAAGTGACTTGTGATGTAGGCTTTATCTTCTGTGGTGCAGAGAGAGAGAAAAATATCAGAGATTTTTCAGGTTCTCTGATCTTTATTTAGCCTGCATTTTGTAAAACTTTTATTTCATTTTGAAAAGTATTCTGCTTACATAAGAAATTAAGTGAGCAGTTCTAAAGAACAGTTATTTCTGCAACAGATGTAAAGACCTAATGCCTTTCCTAGCCTGTTGGGCTGTATATTGAGTGCCATGAAAGTGATTACTTGATCAAGAATTCCATGAAATTTGTGTGTTGATCTCTGGGCTTTCATGAGAGCAATGTGTTGGGTTTTGACAATACTTCAGCAAGTCGAATTTTAAATAAAAAGTGTAGGTAAATGTTATAATACTGTTCCTCCACAAAATGATGTGAATTTAATTGAATATTAAGCAGGCTTCTTTTTTTTTCTTTTTTTCCCTCTCACTTAATTGTAACTGAAAACCTATTATGTGGTCACTCCAAATAAAATTCAGGCATGTTGCATTTAATGTGAAAAAATGTAATGTTTCTGCAACCTTGCTCTCAAGCTGTACGGTTGTTTTGCCCACTCATTGGGTTTAGTCCAGATAACTGCAATGTTTCTATGTTCTATTTTCAATGGTTTTTTTTTCACCAGAGAACTTAAAGAATTAATTCTGCATTACTCAAAATTTCTAATTCGTGCCTAGAAAGGCAAAACTCAAGTTATTCAGGCTTCAAGTGACTACCAAACAGAATGTTTCAAACTTTTGTCTTGCTTTTCTCTAGACCACAATGGAGAAGACAGCTATGGAAACTTAGACCTGAATTTAACTCTGGTGACCAAAGCTTTGAGAATATAGGCTATGTGTTACCAAATCTTTGTAATTTTGAGATCTCAGATAAAGAAGAGTATTAGAGTCAGAAGGTATTAGGTCCTTTTTCTTATATATTTGTCACCGCTGAATTCTTTAACTTAAACAACTAGTTCTATAACTGAGGTAATCACTGTGTATTGTTAACCCTATAAAACAGACCAAGTGCTTCGCTGTTTGTATTTCTTTTGGTGTACTGCACAGATACTTGCTTTCACCTGTAGTACTGCTGCTAAGGTAAAAGTGTCAATAAATCATAGAGAACCTTTTCTTTAGCTTGTTGAGTCCATGTTCCTAAGAGCTCAAATGCAGAAGCTAAAACTGCAATGTTTCTATGATTTAATAGCTGGGGAGAACTTTATGAGCGAATAATCTTGCTAGGATATTTAATAAAATATGCAGAAATGTTAGCTCAATTCTTTACAAAGCCAGACTGGATTCTCCTTATGCCAGAAGGG
Source organism: Cygnus olor (assembly GCF_009769625.2). Lineage (NCBI taxonomy): Eukaryota > Metazoa > Chordata > Aves > Anseriformes > Anatidae > Cygnus > Cygnus olor. The sequence goes on from NC_049175.1 coordinate 20,369,425, forward strand.
AAAAATAAAGTAATGGCTATAAAGTGGCACATCCGATTTCAGAAATACTGAAATATACAGCTAACTTAACAACAAGCTATTGATATGCAGGCAGATGCAGTGTTTGGTGTGTAAGTAGAAATCTATAAAGGAAATCTTCACTGATGTTCATTTTGTTCTTACAAAGTACTCTCCATCTGGAAGATTCAGTATTTTTTAAACCCTAGTAAGCCAAACATCCTGTTGTTGTTGTGCTGGAGATAAATGCATCTGTAAAGATCAGGAGCTAAAATTTCTTTCCCAGCCTGCTTCAGCAACAGCAAATTAAATGTAAATTTCCAGTCTGGGTTGTCTGCCTTCTGCCTGAAAGTGAAAGAAGTCCCAATGGCCCCAAAAGAATAGGGGTAACGTAGTATAGGAATTTAGGAGCTTCTTAAAGATAAAAGTTAGTTTTGCTATTTCCTCACCACTGTGAGAATTACAGAACATTAGAAAGTAAAACTGATCCAGAAAGAAGTAGTGGAAACAAGTTTTCAATTCTGAATTGGGCTACCTTTTTATATTTTTGTGTTTGTGACTAGTACTGAAGAGTGGGGGGGAGATGGTTTTGGACCCTATACCTGAGAATCTGATGACTAAGATGACAAATTTGAAGGTTTCTGAAGCCTTTGAAAGGTGTTTGATGAAGGCCTGTACCAGCTTATCAGTGTTGTGCAGCTTTGTTTGGTGACGAATGTGCTGAGGAGCAAAGATGATGTAGTTTTTAACAGAGTGCTACAAACGTCAAAATGGTGAGAGTCACCATATTTTTGCCACGGACCTGGCTGAACAGGCATAAAACACTGAAAAAGATGAGCTTTTTAATAACCAGAAAGACCTTTGTTCTTGAATGTGGGATGGCTTTTGCCTTCCTGTGACACCTGCAGGCTCAGTCTTCAGAGTTGTTCTTGCCAGTCAGTACCAAAGGCAGTGCTGGACAAGCTACGCTTTGTACAGGTAGATGCATCTTTTGGTTAAAGAGGTTCTGGCACAAAATCAGCTAGCTGGCTGTCATCTAGTGTGCTCTGAAGCATGGGTTACCTGTGGAGAATTACCTTCCATCTTGGCAAAAATTGCCTGAGGTGGGAGTATGGCCTTCTCTTGAGCCTCAGTACTGACGCAGTGAATATAGTTTGGTGTCCCTTCAGTACTGTGGCTTGGGGAATTTAATTTAGCATCTTTGCTTTGATTGGCAACATATCTTCTAATAGCTGTTTTGGGAATTGGGGGTGGATGGGAAGGAGGACAGTAGTAGTCCCCTAAAGGGTGTCACAGGCCACTGCTCCCTCAGGGCCACCCTTGCTTTTGGCCTGGCTGCTGCTCAGTGTGCAGTGGCCCTTGTCCTCCGGAGGGTCTGGGCTGGCAGGATCGTGCTGAGGCCCTTGCCCTCCCTGAGAGCTGCCCTTGGAGGGAAGGGGTGAGCCTCGTGGTTCAGACAAGAAGCAATGTATGTGCGTTTTTACCATCAAAATTGCACACAGTGCTTTTCCCTTCCTTGGCTGCTGTATCGAACTGATGTCCTCATGAAGCCCCTAGAATTGCTGTACATGGTAAATTTGACTGGCTTTCAGAGCTAATATGTAAAGGGAAGCTGATGGGAAAAGAAAGAGCTCAATCCCCAGCAAACTGATACAAGCAAGAAAAGGAGTCTAAGTATGCTTGCTTCTAAGTGTTAATGCAACATAGATGGCCTGAACTGAGGAAGAAATTTCTTCTCTTCCTTATTTAAAGACACCAGGCACCTTTGGGCTAGACAGAGCAGCTGTGTTGTGCCAAAGCTGGGAAGACGTTTCCAGATTTATATCTTCTCACACCTACGTCTCACAGAATGTGAATTTCAGAACGTGGTGTCAGGGACGTCACAGGTCTGTGAGGAGAGGGCAGTGGCTGGCAAGGCTGCCCCATGTTACACAGGTGGACCAAACATGGCTGAGTGCTGGGCCTGCTTACCTCAAAGGTGACCTTGAGGTTTGTTGAAGATGCCTGTGGTAAGTTTGAGCAGACAAATTACTCCATGTGGTTGCTAGTATAATGAAAGGCTTAGAACAAGAAAATGCGGGAGTGCACTTGAAACGAATGCTTTGCTCTGGGGAGAAATGTGCTTTGAACAGTTGTATGAAGTGTAAATGACTTGGGGAATTGGAGGATCCATAGGTGACTTGGAGTGTGGTTTTCTGTTGAGATTTCTGTCAAACCTGTTAATTTTGTAATTCTTTTGACTCTTGCTGCAAGCAACCTGAGAGGGAAATAACAACAGTTTTCCATGAAATGTGATGTTCTGAAATATCAAGTTGTTAGTTGAAACACATGATTTCCTTAAAGGTATAATTCCTCTGCCACTTCTCTCATAAAAGTGTCATAGGAATTTAATTGCAAAAGTATTAGCAGCTAAGAGCTGGAATCAAAAATCTTGGGGGTGCAGCAGAGGGGGAAGGACGATTCTGTCTGTAGGCCATTTACACTCAATATATAGCACCTTCTGTCTGCAGGTCTGGTTTCTGTCATATGAGCCCTGCTAAAACAAAATTAGCTGTTTCTATTTGATCTCTGAACTTCATTAAACTGTTTCCACCATGACGACTGTGGATGGTACTTTTAGCAGCATGAAGTGTCTGAGCTCTTAAGTGGTACAAAAAGACAGAAATGCAGCCAAAAGATGTAGCATGTTTTCTGAAATCCCTCCTGTGGAGGACACAGCTGGATCTGAGAGTTTTTTTTTCTTGCAGGTAGTTCCTATCTATGTATGTGCAAAAGACTTAATTTTTTTTCTCTAGATCTGTCCTAGCTTTTTCATCAAATATAGTAAAAATTGTTTGATATAAGCTTACGTTTATTCATTATACCAGTTTCAGACAGAATCAAACGTCTGAAAATTCTGAGGTAGACAGTAACTGACCCAACTTTTACCTACACCCTCTGAAGCTGCTGGTAGCCAAAGAGGATGTGTGTGGTTAATGCTTTGCTTTGGGTGTAGCTGTGTTGTTGGTTTGGTTAAAGCTGTGTGGCAGTGTTGTGAGACAGGCAAAACTAGATGCTTGAGATTCTCAAGTTGTGCTTTGCATCCAAGAAGATCCATTGTCTTGCTTAAGTACTGCCTGCAAGCTCTCAGTACAAAGTTGTGGGATGAGTCTTCAGTGGTTATAGTGGAGATCAATAGGATCTCAGTGGTAAGGAGTAATTGAGTGTAAATGTAAAGTGGACTGATGGCATTGTGGGAATTGGTACAACTATGAAGCTTATTGTACAGAGGTCTGTTTCCATGGATTAAGGGAGAAGAGTGGTAGAAATGCCCTTGGACGTTGCTTAAGGAGACCAGCACTGAAAAGAAGGAAATGCAATGTTTCTTCTTGAGTACTGATTACCATAGTATGGTGGTAGAGTACTAAACATCACTTAGCAGCCTTAATTTTCAGTTAATAAAGCTGTTTATTTCAACTTTTTGTGGGGTCGCGAGTGCTTTTAAATGGAAAATCTTGTGCACATATAAGAAAATACATCCTGTAAATCATTGCTGTATATGAGATTAAAATGCAACTGACAGTGTTGTGATTCTTAAATATCCTGCCTTGTTCAGGCACACTCCTGCTGGACTGTCAATTTAAAAGAAGTTGCTGACACCACTTCTATTCTGTGTTCTGACAAAAAAAAAAAAAAAAGTCTTATGATTGTTACACTGAACTGTAACTGAAGCTGTCTTGACTATGCCTTGGCAGAAGTCCTGATTGCTGCCTGTTCATTCCCAAGGGCAGGAGAATTTTTATATGCAGGCACAAAGCATTTTAAGATCAGCTGTAATTCAGGAGACGGATGTCTGCTCTGTATAAACATCACTTGATTCTCTGAAATGTTAATGGATGGCTTAAGTTTTTTCTTTTAAAATACCCGTGGAACTTGGTGGTTTGACAACTGAAGGTAGCTGTGGTTTAGCTTTAGTCTGCGGGATGCAGCTGAGCAAATGAAGATTAGCAAAGACATTAATTGTCCATCTTTAGATGTTGGTGTACTTGCAGCTGTCAGGTGATTGAGTGCAGCTGCTGTTGGAGAGCAGGGTGGGAGGAAGAGAGCAGATGGATACCTTCACTACCTGGCTCATTCTTCCTTGTGTATAAAGGTGCTCCTCCTTGCTTTCCTTCTCACCTATTTCCCTTCAAAACTCTCTCTTTCCACCTTATATCCCATAAAAACACATGCTGAAGCCACCATATTTTCCCCAAATAGAATTATTTCTGGCTAGTTCTGTTTAAACAGTTGACACGGGTATGGGAAATAACACTTTATGAAAAATCTCTCAAGGAAATCAAACAGATCAGGTAAGGAAACACTTCCTAAACTCTTCCTATTTTAAAACAATAACAACAAAAAATCTAGAGAAGTCATTGGTTGACAAATAGCAAACCATGGAATGACGCTATTGGAAAATGGTTGCAAGCCAGTTTTAAAACTGTAATTTGCATTTGGGTAACAACAAGCAAGCTACTTTTTCAAAGAGATAAAAAGGACAGGTGTGTAATCACTTGATAATGGAAAAATAAAGCTAGTTCATAGTGATTGGGTGAAGACTTTAATAGTCTCTAATTTGAATGTTGTGAATGATTAAGGCTTAGAAGTTCAGCCAAACAATGAAATTGATTATTCAGGATTTAGTATATGTACAGGCATTATCCAAATGAGTTGATATCAACAGTATAGCTATGAGCCAAGCTTTTTGTCCATTTTTAATATAAATATGGAATTAGCTGCTTCTATTTTCCACGTGATAAGGGAATTCCGTCTATAAATGTATGCAGTCGAATCCTTTCTCTCACCTTGCACCAAAAGAACATGTGATGTTCTCTTTTTATTTCTTCAAGATCACAGCATATTGCTCAATACCGGTTTGGAAATGAAATATGCAAAATTTCAGGTGACAGAAATATACTGATTTTTGTATTGCATGTCCATGACAAGACAGCTGTGTTACTGGGTCTCACTGACTATTTCACTAAACTTCTTGAAGAGTTACGTCCTTAGCATTTTACATGATTCAATTAGCTCAGTCACTCTCATTTCTTGAGAAAATGATGCTCAGACTAATTCCTTTGTTTTTCCTTGAGGTTTTACGAGTAATTTAACATCTTGTAAAGATTAATGCCTCAGAAATGTCATTTTGTTCCATGGTCAAATCCAATAACTGTTTTCATTTTGCAGCAAGAATAAATTAGTGAATTTTAATGCAGTAATCTGTCTTCCTAGATACAAATTTGCCTTTGAATACTTTCATTTTAAGCTGAAAGATTTTAACAGTAGTAAATATTACTGTTGAAGGAAAACAAATTCAATCATAACTTCACTGGTTACGGTGCTACATTAGACAAGTTACAAGAGGTAGTTGATTTGACTGCTTTATTAACTCTGAAATATTTCAGTGCAGGCCCCAATGGACTTTGAAACTGAACAGGTCTTGCCAGTCCGGCACTCTTGGAGGCTCTTAATTCTCAGATTTTTTTTTTAGTGCAAATTTTCATAATGCAATAATCTTTTTCCTTTTTATTTTTATTTTCAGAGAAGTCTAAGATACTGAGATGAATAAAAGTCATCCATGGACTGGCTTTAGCTATCTCAGGCAGAAATCATTCAAATGATATTCACAGTATTTAAATAATTGTGGTGGCTATTTTAGGCAATAACTTCAGATGCTCCAAAGTATTTTTGTCATTAATCCATGGAAAAAATATAATTCTTAAATGTACATTTGTGTATAAAATGCTTGCCCCTTATGACAATATTTTAAAAATATATATTATTGCTTCAATTAGAGACCTGAACAATTTCTGAAAACCTTCAGTTTTTGTCACTCTAAAAGGATTAAAACCTACATAGAGAAGCAGATGTTGCCTAGGTAACTGCAGTGTTCACAGCTCTGAATCTAAATATTTGACTTTGCTGTTGCCATCTATTTATTTATATTTCTAATTGACTTTTTAAATTAGTGTTTATCTTATTTTTTTTTAAATGTTACAGTTAGCCTGATCTCTCTGGCAATGTCCTCTTGCATTCCTTTTACCTGGATCACTGTGTTTATGGATGTAACTTTGCATGACAGGAGTACTAATATGACTGAGTTTCAAAAAAAAAATAAATTAAAATCTGCAAGACCGCTGGTGGGAGAAGTAGAGGTATCATTGCTTTAACTTCCTGGATATCACATACTAATGTATGCTTATATTACACATGGCTTTGCTGGGGTTTGTTAGTGAGACATTTAAGCAAGTGCTCTTATAAATGTTATTATTGAACACAATCTAATTAAGCTTAGGAAATGGAGATTGCATTGGTTACACTTCCTCTTGGGGTGAGGTTGCTCTGATCCATATCAGAACCCCCGTCTTGACTCTGCAAATTAGTATTGTGTAAGAGCAAGTGCTATCTCGAGCACTAGCACTGTTGGCAACATAGCTGGAGAAAAAAACTCAACTAAACTCAAAGTGTCAACGATGTGCTGTACTGGGAGCTAGAAGAAGGCTGAGTGGCTGGGAATAGACAGGCAGCAAAGATCTGAAACAGCAAGGCTGAAATGCCTCAAATAAGACAAAACACTTAACACAGTTGCAGGGGCTTAGCTGGTCACCTTGTTTCTCCTGGTTGCACCTCATCAGTATCTGCTGGTCCTCTGCCACATCGAGAAAGATGGTGTATGCGCATTGGCCTGTTGCAGATCAGGAATATGAAGCAAGGGAAGCCAGCCCTGCTAAAGAGGGCTGGGTGCTCCAGTCTGGTACCTCTGCATAGGCACAACACATGGCTGGATCTGGGAGGTGTGGGAAGAGCTCTGCTTGTGCCACTGCTAAGGTCTTGTTTAAGTAAACTATTTCAGCAGAACTCCTATCTCCTCAGCAAAAATCTCGCATTTACAGCAAGTAAACAAATATGCGTGGGGGGGGAGTCTCACTGGAGGTGAAAGTATATAGTAACAGCCTGCCATAGAGGGTGTATGTGTTTTTTTTAATACCAATCAAGTGTTCAAGTTTTATAATTTGAATATATAAGTCATCAGAAGCTGTTTTATTTGTGCTTGAAATGTTTGTTTTTATAATGCATGTTTCCTGGATATTGCTGATTAAAATGCACTATTTCTTCTGTGTGATTCCTTTGATTACATCCTGTAAATTGCTTATTTAGAACCACTCACCTGTGCTTTGTCACTAAAGAGCTTCCATCACCTGTATTATACCCATGTATGTCATAGCTAATTCAGAGGAAAATATACATCTATCGTCTGCTGCGTGTATCTCCAATGAGTATGAGATTTCAGTGGCTACAAAATGGTAGGGGATCCACCAATGTGATTCTTTCCCCTGCAGCAGCACCATGCCTTTCTGCCATGAGGCTAGCGCTGCTATCTTCTGAGGTGCTGTTGCTCTATAATACCCCCTGAAAACTTTATTGTTAAACGCCTGTCATTTAAAACTAAAATCTCAAAAGTGACAGATCAGTTTTCATTACGTGTGTTCCTGGTCTGCAGATCAAGCAAGAAATTCAGTTTTTCCCTTGTGCCCTCTTCATCCTAAGTATTGTTACGCTCCCTGATAAATTTCATGTAAGCAATACTGCTGAACCATGCTTTATTTAATATAATGTAAAATGAAACTTACCAGCTTCTACTCAGTATATACTATCTCAAATTATGAAAAATCATAATTTGGAGTGTTCAATAACTGCTCAAATTAAAAAAAAATCTGGGAGTATGACTACGTGGTTACCAGTATTTTGCACAAGAATAGCTTACAAAATTATTTGTCTAATGTTAATCATCACTGACCTTCAACTGGGTGTTGTCTTGGAAGGCTTTTTTTGTAAACTAAGTGCAATTTTAGTCTTATTATAAGTGAGGAAACAAGATCCTTCATTTTTCCTCCATGCCGTAATTAGCTCCAGTCCTGTATCCTCAGGGACTTTTGCTGAAGATTTCCTGTATGTCAGGAGAAAGTAATGAGGTGGTAAAAAAGCAAGAAAAGTGAATGGTAGGGACTGTCCAACTAGGTAAAATCATGAACTCATGGCACCTAGCAGTGACCAGAGCTTGCTTTCTTGGCTGTCCCTCTTCCCTGTATCATGTTCTGATATTTTTTCAGGCATTCTTAAACCTGGAACCTCGCTCGGTATGCATAAGGAAGTGCTTCTTTGCCTGCTTGTTGCAAGCATGAGCTGTAGTCTTACAAGCCTTTGGGCTCTAGAGATCTCATACTGGGGAACTCTTCAGAGATATTCACCTCTGCTTCTTAGGGAGGGCGCTTCACATAATTGTATAATGTATTATGTTGCCTCATGTGCCAATTAAGTGACTTACTACTGCGAGTCTGGATTTTAGCCCTGTTGAGTAAATGTTTCTTCCCTCAGCCAAGTAATATCTATTTATGATGTGATGGCTCAATTTTCTCTTGGTTCAGAATTTCTATTGTCTTTTCCAGTTTATACCCAGTCTGTGCTGTATTGCACGTTCTTCACAATCCTGGGTTTCATCAGTCTGAAACTAACTTTATGATTGATTGCTTCATGGTCATGAGAAAGGATAGGAATGCTAGTACCAGTGAGGAGAGAGTTATTTATTAGTATATCATGATTCTTGTTGACATAAATAAAAGTTGGTTGAACACCAATTGCTTCAAGCATAATAATAACCTTGTGTAAGAAAGGCAAACGCAGTGGGCAAAACAGGGTTCTGGGCCTTGGAGATCTTGCTAGGAGCATCACAAATGCTTTTATGTGCTCTCCTTGCAGCAAGTAATTATTTTGTTATACCCTTTCCCAAGTTCTCTCACAAGCCATTTGCCATTCCCACTATGTAAATGGTGAGTTGTTACTACTTTATGTAAACTTTGTGGCATTATGCTGTGAAACTTAAATAGCAAATGAAACAACTTGTACTATGGTAAGATGGAACCCTGAGGGCCTTGTCTTTTTTTTTTTTTTTCCTGTAATGACTTGTGCCTTTGTCATACAAAAACATTATTGCTGTTCACTTTGCTCTGCAAGACCCCCAAGCTGAAAAATTAACACTGCAAATATAGTTCTGACTCAAATGGTAGCCTGTGGTTTCGTGTCCTTTTTGAGGAGGCTGATAGGTTTGTATGGTTCTTGCTGAGCTTTGTTTCAACTTTTCTGAGAAAGAAATGAACAGAGAAATCTAAAAATATTCTAGTTAAACCTCCAATCCCTCAGAGTAATTCTGTCCACTGCAATGCTCCCCTTGATGTTCTCTCTCCCATGCTGCTAATGCACCTCTAAGAGACTGTTGTGATACGGTGCCGTTGACACCATAATGTGATACTCAGCATGCAGAAATTTCTGTTTTGCCCCTTTGTCAATATTTTTCACTCTTAACCTTAGCAGAAATTTTCACCTCCTCTGCTCCATTTTTGTGTAGGAGATAATAGCACGAAGAGCCAACTTGCATAATGAATACCCTCATATGAATGTTTTATTGTTTTTTAGCTTATTCTAAAGTACTTTTTAAAGGAGCTCTGACTCAAGTCATTAAAAACACCACAACAGAAAAAAATCCATGTTTGTACATATCTGTAGCAGCATTAAAAATAAGTTGTTGTCTGGTATCTATTTTTAATAAGTTATAAAGTATCAGTTGCAGAGAGACCTTCTAAGGAGTTTGTCATATTGCTGTTCCAGACTCCTTTTCTCTTTAGCTCCCTCCTACAGATTTCATTATTTTAAATTTCAAATCCTTGCAATCAGTGTTAACTCTTTGATATGACTCTCACTTCATGGGAGAAAAACAGACTACAGGCAGTATAGAAAACTGGAAACTGACTGCAAAATGACTCAGTGGAAGAATACTATTGATGATGAGTAAAGTCCTAGTGCCAAAACTTGCATACCTAAGTAGTCACTCTGAGATAATAGGAAGCTATTATGAATTTCTTTTTCTGGTGTAGACAGATCCAGAGCCAGCTGGCTCTGTCTGGTTGAATAGTGATGTAGGCAGATATGAGCCGGTGTTTTAAAAATAAGAAAAACCTTTCTGGTGCAACGGTCAGACTTCTAGCTCCTTAACTCTGCTCTGAAATTAAGGAGGATGATGTACTTGTGCATGCTGCTTGTGGGGTGGAGAACAATATTTCTACTGAAGGTGAAATGGATAAACTTTTCCAAGCATGAGAGTGAGATGGTAGGGCAAAGTTTCTTACTAACTGTTCTAATTCTGGAGATAGTTTGAAAGAATATTTGTCACTTGGTAGATGTGAAATTTAAACATGAAAAAGAATACATTCAACCAATGTACATCCATGCAGAATAAGCAATATTGTATATCTCAGCAGTTTGCCTTCAAACGAAGAGTTTGCTAATTCTCTTTACCGTATCCATCTGTCTCCCTTCAGCAAATTCAGTCTGGAAGGTGTAGATGGTCATACTATTGTCATTCTTGGAGCAGTGCTGGAAGGAAGGGAAAAAAAAAAAAGGCTGTTTCACCTCTAACTTTTAAGTACTAGAGGCATGACTCAAGGGGTGATGGCTTGGAATAAGACTCCTTTATACCTATCGTCTAATTTTAAATATATATATTTAATATAAAATGTCCAAATTGGCTAGCTTTTGCTTTTTATCACACTCTACAATGTTCCCCGTCTCACTGGAATTGTCTGTGATTAAAAGTGCAGTGGAGGAGCTGTGTTTATGCAGGGTGTAATAAAGCTGGCTATGAAACTTGTCTGTAATTTGAGTTGTAGTTGTGAAGACCTGCATAATCACCACAGAACATCTTTTGCTAGCCTCCATTAAGTGTTGATGAGTTCTGCTCGGTTTAGGCCAGACTGTTGTGAAAGTGATGCAGAAATGAACTGATAATGTAAACTGTGTCTTCATACCTAATACCTTGTTATTGTCCCTTACTAAAACACATTCTAGTTGTGGGCACTTCTCACTTTTACCGCTGCTAGCTATTCCTGTCTTCTGTTTTCATCAGTTTTCTTGTCTACATGAATGACAACAATCTGTCTTATTGTTTCATTTCTGTGCCAGCCATAGCTCTCATATTAAAACTTTTCCTCAGCTTTCTCAGTTGTTGGTTCAGATTTCCTCCTGTCTATGTTTCCTGTCCTTCCTCTGTCTTGGTGGAGTTGCTCTAGCCCTACTGCTCTTGCAGTACATGGGACAAAACAAGCTGCCATTAGTTTTCCAATGTCAGTATTGTTAGTTCCCTCTTGCTGTTCTTGGGTAGCTCTGAGCTACAAGTTATCTGCTTGGATGGTTATTCTTATGTTTCCTTGGAAATAATATTTGAAAATTCAGAAAAATATGCCAAAATTAATCATCCCACCTTCTCATCCTTTTTTTTTTTTTTTTTCTTAAAGCAGGCCTGCAAATGCATTATTTCAGGAGGCAGTAAGATGAAAATGATTTCTACTTGAATCATTTACTACTTTCTCCTGGTTTTCATTGGCTGTAAAAGTTAATAGCCCAGTAACTAGAGAATTCCCTGATGAAGAAACCGCTTAATACAGGTCTTGACACCTGAAACTGTGAGCCTTACCTTAAAACTCTTTTTCCCTGCAATCCACGTAACTAGGTGTTTTTGGCCCCTGAAGTTATTGGCACTGAAGAAACTATTGGCAGGTTTGTAGCTGGTGTTGTAGGCTCCTTACAGGGTACTTGGTATCTTGATGTTCTTCAAAGCCTGTCTGCCTGCCACCCCGAGACCTTCATGAGTAGAGGGTAGTGCCATTTATAATCATTGGGATACGGGCAACTGGGCCTGCAATCAGGATATTGACTACTGACTGCAGTGCATCTTCTACAGGTGTCAGCTGTTTTGAGCCATGCTGAGTCAGCCAATGCAAGCATGGGCTGCTGTTGCTGGCAGCAGGGAAGGCATCTCTGAGCTGCTTCTCATTCTCTTCTGCCACAGAACTTCTGGCAGTGGAAAAAACAGTGGAGCTTGACGCTGCATAGGAAAAACCTGCAGCTTTATGTGTACATCTGTAATCTGTTGTCTCCCAAAATAGTTTTAAAATGGTTATTAACCTGCTGGTAATAGCTATTCTGACATGGGAATCTTTTTAAACTGTTTTTGCCTTTAACTGATAAATTCTTGAAGCAATTGATGCTGAAATAAAATGACATATTTGCCATCTCAAATATCTTATTGTCAGACTACTATAATCATCTGGAAAGTGTCAGGATGCACTCTCTGATTAGTTAAATTTGTATGGCTCAATGTTTTAGCAAAGAAAGTTGTTACTTTAGGAGGCAATGGAAAACACACTTAGGATTTTAATGGTCTTTAACATCAGATGAGAGTTTAATGCTCAAGAGTTGGGAGGTGGACAAAGGTCAAGTAATGCTTGTCATTGTCTTGACAAATATTCCTTGCCAAACATTTCTCTGCTTCTTATCTGGGGATATGAAGACAAATACAGAATATTTGTGTTGCTGAAAATAACCAGTAAAATACAATACATTTGCACAGCTGAGCTGAACAAATGGCTCAGCAATTGTATCGCCTTCCAACCATGCAGAAAAAACTGCTTGGGAAACATATTGGGGAAAATGAGTCAAATCTATAAAAAGAATTTGAAAAAATAGGACAATAGCCTACAGCATTCTTCTGAGTCTTGACTGGCTGATGCCCGGAAAGCTTAGTTCTCAGCAGTGGTGCATTTTTCACTTTTGCATGTGAAAAGTAATATACCTGCTTGGCACTCTTTTTCTTTCTTGTCTTTTCTTATTTTTTTTAGTAGAGTAAAAGCTCTACAGTAGTGCCTACTGATGTCAATGAAAAGACTGACTTAAATGGGGCTGAATGCAGCCTTTACACTTCCTGTTTTTGAGGAGAAAGTCATCTCATGTCTATCGTGGTTTGTGGTTCACAGTATGAAAATATGAAAAAGGCTTCCATCAAGACAAAAGAATTTTAAGCAACAGCTTTGGCTCAAACACCGTAATATTTAAAATAGACATAATCAATAACAGTTTGAAAAACATCTGCTTCTTTGTAATCTGCCATAATATTGTGTAGCTTAATTTACAGTTCTAGACAGGTGCTGATCAAGTTTTAAACACTTTCCAAGGCAGCCGGTCCATGTCATTTTCCAGTGTGACAAACTGGAAAATGGCTTGCAAGCTTACATAAAATTACATGGAAATGTAATTCCATGTAAAAAATACTTCATAAATGGAAAAACAGACTGAACTGTTTTAAGTTCAGAATCAACCTTTTCATTCATAAAGTAGTAAAAAATAAATGACATTTCACCCATTTATAATAAGCTTCACACTTATTCAAGGAAAGAATCATAAATGATGATGCATTATCTATTCATGGAGCAGAAGAAGGAATGATCTTGGGAAATTAATTAGTAATCGAAGTTAACCTGTGTTGCCTAATCTTGATGAATTTATTCCAAGTTGTTTTCTGCTCTGTTGGGATTTTTGCTAAGGATAGAGGACTATATTACCAGCAAATATCACTTGCTATTATGCTTGGATATCCAGACGAGTCTGGACATGCACTGTTCCATGCAGCTCACAGGAAAATTACTCTTTTTCTGATTTAAACGTATTAATTCTACACTGTTGCTCTATAGAGCCGTTACAGAGTTGCTTCTCTATTGTCAGACACTGCTGAGGCATTTGAAACACACTGTTCCTTACATTTTTGATTGTGAAGAAATAGGCTTTTTGTAGCTGTTGTCTTTGAGGACTTTTTCGTGGACATAGATCTTTGGCATTTTAAGGATACATAAATGAATATATTAAAAACAATAACAGCAACAAAATCCAACCCAATTTAAAAACAAAAAACACCACCAACAATAAAAAAAAAAAAGCAATCAAACCTAGCAGGAAAATGGTGGACTCTAAAGTCTTGAGTAGAGTTTGTGCACATTAGTAAGATACTCCTTGGAGAATCTATTTTATTAAAAGCAGGAGAGACAAACTTCTTAACATTAGGCTTTGTAAATCTTATCTTTCAAATTTTTTCTCTGGTTCTGAGAGTAGCTTATTACGTGAGTTGTAAGGCTCACAGCAAGAGCAACTGGGTGAAATTCTATGGCCTCTTGTTACCAAACAGGTTAGACCTAATGACGTAATGCCTCCTCCTGCCCTGGGTGCCTGCATCTCTTTCACACAGAATGTTAGATTAATACAGTAGGTCCCTTCTGTCATATGTTCAGAAGGCTGAAGTAATCATATGGTCAGAACAAGATCTGCAAATTTTTGTGGCTGGCAAGGGAGGGTTGAGGAGTAATGATCAGTGGTTGCACTGCTGTGGATGAGACACAACAGGCACGGAAACAGTTCCTGTTGACAGTAGCCTTCACTTTGTCCAGCTATGGTAGCAAATCTGTTTTTTTCTGTTCTGCTTATCTGATTTCTATTCCAGTATGATTGTTTCCTGTGCGACAACGATGTGGCCTTCACCCCTCACCTAGTTGTGCCCATGCATGTGAAGAGGAGTTAACCCTGATCAGGTTACCAAACCTCCCTCCTTTGAAAAGGTACATATAGAGAATAGCTTCGTGTAGATGGTGTCCCCCTGAAATATAGAGCATTAAACACAACTTCTTACATACCAGGCAGGCAGAGTGAGTCTTGTGTCCTCAGGTGACTTTCTCCTGACTTGTCCGATAACAGCAGTATTTCAGAGGAAAGGCTAATGCAGGCAAGCAGTTCTTGCTCACAGATGTGAACTAGTTGGATTATTCCAGTCCCTTCATAGGGAGCTGTAGAATAGCAGGTTGATTGCAGGAAGAATTTTGTACTATTCTCATTCAAGCTTTAGAACTGGCATGGAAAAGACCATAATCGCTATTTCCACTCCCAACCCCTCCCCAAGCAAAATCAGTCACACTGTGTTCTGGGCTTCAGAACTTAGGTGCAAAACACTTTTTCCTCTTGTAGGACCATATACTATATATATATGCGTGTGTATATATATATAGCCTGTTTAGAATGGTTCTACAGCTGTAACAACAAGAGGAAGGCAGTTCATTTCTGGTAAGAATGCAGTCTTCATGAGGTTAAAACTTATGAAAACTATAGCAAAAATAGTTTCTAGAGTGGCTTTTATGTTTTTCTAATGATGAATATTTGAAAGCTGAACTTACACAATCAAGATGCTACTAATATAATTTTAGTAGACTCTCAGTGGCAGTTGAACAGAGGTAGTCTCCTGTAGACATGGAATGAAGTAAGATTAACAGGAATTCTGGATCAACTGACACTTCGCTCCTATGTGCTAACAGGGTTTGTAATCACGATTCACAGTTTTATATCCTGTATGTTTGAGCTGAATAATTGAAGAGAAGTGACGCTTCACCTTGGCTTCGATTTGTTTCCTTCTCTTTCCTCCTAGTTGCATTCACTTCACATAACGCTGTTACTCCTTCCTAGCCACAGCTAGCCCCTAGCAAACTATAGTGTGGTATGTGCTGGTTTTATTACAGCTTGTTTCTCTATGTTCCTTTCCCTGCATCATATTTCTCCCATATGCTTGCACTCAGATTCTCTGCTGTTCTGTCTGTGATGCCTAGCACAATATAGTGCCATTTGTGGTTGATGCCTAGTCATGTTTAGAATAGAAATGAAGACAAATAGTAAGGAGGCAGCAAAAAATGTAGTTTAACTTGAATAAAGAATACCTTAAAGAGAATGTCAGAGGCAATGTAATTCAGGTGAAGCAAGGGAGGGAAAAATACATCAAAATATCTATTTATCTATGCTGACTTAAATTCCTTTTCCCCCAGATAAATGCAGAATACACTGAACTCTTCCAAAATAAAAAGTGTACTTAGTTATAAAATCAGTTAATTATTTTTCACAGTTATGCTTTCTGAGAGAAATGTTTTCTTATGAGACTTCTTGGTTTCTAATAGCATTTTTTTTTCCTGAGAACATATTCTGTGTTTAAACCTGTGTATTGGTCTGCAAATGTCTTTTGCTGAAATTAAAAAAAAAAAAAAAACAAAAAAAAACAGTCTCCCAATGGATTAGTGATTTCCAGTTTTGGACTTAGACCTGACATAAGTGCAGATTGTTTGTACCGTTGGTGTTGAAAGTTTTGTTTCTGTTCTTCTACCCCAATGGTGCAGTGCTTTGCAAATCTTCAAGGTCAAACCTAAACATGTGCATTCAACCTGGAGAAAATTCCCTGAAAGCAAGAGCAGCCTCGAGTGCGAGCAAAACAAATACAAAATAAGAGATGTTCATAACTGTATTCATGCTTTGCCTGTGTTACTTTTTATTTTAAACAGCAGCGACCTCAATTCTTTAGGGCACCATTTGCTGAGTAGTAGTGTCAGCCTGTAGACCAGTGGCACCGATCCCAATTCTTTTCTAATTCACTGCTGTAGAGGGAAGTAGAGGGGGATGGCTGATTAGACAGTGAATATGCATGCCTCCCCTACCCCTGCACACCCCATGAAGGAGGAACTGCAAGGGACAGCACAACAACAGACAAGGAAGGCAGCCAGCTGGCCTCCACCAGTGCCCTAGACAAATTCAGCCTGGCCTTGAATCCTGAAATAACCTGCCTGCCTATTACCATTAGACTGGAGTTCAAGCATGCATATCTTCGTTAAAAGTAGGTCAATACCGCGGACTGCAGACAAAAGAAAGCAGGTCTGATCGTTCTGTAAAGCTGATGAACAGGCTGTATTTCTGCTCAAATAATTCTGAAGGTCTTAACCATGTATTGATACTCTGATACTTTTTGATGAATTTTTGTCCTGATCTTTTTATTCTGCTATCTATTTGCTTCTGCTATCAGTGGTGGAATCCCACATCGTCATGTAGACACCTCCCTGGGAACGGAGATGTACAACTCCTTTGCAGTCCAATCAATGGTAGATGGATATAGATAGACACAAATGTATCTAGACCAGATATAGAATCTAGTTTCACTGTGGAAGATCAGCTTGCTTGGTTCATCCCTGTTTTCCCTTTGGAGGCTATGGTATCTTAGTACTGAAGGTGTGTTACTGCTGCCAGTGAGGTAAGAACATTTCGATCCTGTATGGAACAGGCTACCATTTGTTATATTGCATTTTTAGGGTAGAATTACAAGGTAGAATTTCTCATCTCAGTGTCTTTCAAGGCATATTGTTTTAGTGAAGATCATACTAACTTTCCCTAAAAAAATGTCCACGATAAAGTGGGTGCTTTATTGAACTGTGGAATACACCCCAAAGGGTTGGCAACTGATTTTTTTTTTTTTTTTCTTGTTAACCTGAGATCTCTTGGTGTAACGTTAGCAGTGTGGTAGTGTTTCTCAACCAAGCCATTGTTGGTAAGCCTCTCTTTTCAGAGATGACTATTTTTGCTACTTTGAGAGGTCATCTTCAGAGAACATTGAAAGCTGGCAGGGAAAATATAGCTGCAAATGGGGCTGAGGTGTTAACAGTTCTGGAGGGAGCCAATGTGAAGCTATTTACCCTTGAAAAAAGAGTACTGTAGCACCTTTTTTTTTTTTTTGTCAGACTTAAAGCCATGCATCCTTCTGTCCACACTGTATTATTTTTGCTTTATAATTGTACATAAATGCCTTCACAGTGGCAAATCTTCTCACTGGTGTGGTAAAGTGTAGGAACACTTTAAGACAGGCTAAGATTTTCCTTCCCCCCCTGTTGCAAGAGTGCTGCAGACCCATGGTTCCAGGGTGGAAAATACCTGCTGTGTCTGCAACAATTTTTTTATTTTATTTTTTATAAATGCCTGTAACAACTTCATTTTATCAGTTGATTTTTAATTACAACCTTTCTGATGGGAGAGTAGAAATACCAGACATATATGTTCTCACTGTAATCAATTGTAAACTAAAATATTTTGGAACTCTTGCTAGGCTTTCTTAAGCCATTTTTCTATTGTTGAAATCAGTTTCATGTTTTTGATTTTTTTTTTTTTTTTTGGCCTTATAAAAGCATTTAACTTTTGTACTTCATGTGGGAAAAATTCTGTACTGGTGGAGTTGTACGGGCTGTGAAGTGAGACCTTGGTGATGTTTATACATATTGGATCTTGACTCTTTGTACACGACTGACTTTTTTCCACCCCCCAATAAACAAATTTACTAGCCGCGTACATGAGTAGATATACTAAACTAAATCTGGTATAAAGTATATCACAGCTACCACTGTTTAATTAGACTTGTAGAAAGATGTTTACTCGTAATATAAAACAAATTGTATATTAATTTCCAGGAAATCAGATATTTTCTTCCTAAGACTTACATGAAAAATGTAAGGTGGGAAGGGTGGATTAGTTATTCTAATTATCTGAGAATTCCATGCTCCATGTGTAACTTTTAATCTCGTTATAATCTCCATAAGGAGTAGGGAGATCTATAAATGCTACTTCTCCCTAACAAATAGAAAACTAGACCAGAAGATAAGAACTGTTGCTCAGCAACTTGAGCTCTGGTGAGCGCACGCACTGTGTAATTATTTCTTCTGGTGTTAGAGACACTGGGCTAGAAGATGTTTCTGAGGTGTGAATGCTCTGTTCCTCCCCTGCATACACAGTGGACACGCATGTGAAACTTGAATGATTCTAGAGGCAAATCATCTCCTGAAAAGACACCACAGGACAAAACATGAAAATGCAGTGCAAAATGCACCGCGGCAGCAAGCCCTGAACATTGGAAGCCTGCTTTGACTCATAATGCTCTTTTCTGATTGCCATCTTTTATAGAAGTAGTGACTTCCTATTTCTTCTGAAGAACTGAACATTTGAAACTGAGCAAAAAATTTTCTGTGGTTTGACGGAAGCATGGGGGAAGCACTGGAAGAAGGCGTTTCTTCTGCACCAGCTTTTAGATGGTGGTTCAACCTTTGCATAAACACATTAAGCTTTTCTATACAGTAAGGACACCTGTGTGAGGACTGTCAGGCTGGAAAGCCAGGACCTATAGAAACTGACAGTGGCGCAAGAGCAGCAAGTTTGGTGGTAAATGCTTCCCAGAAACTTCTGCTACTGGGACTCAACTGTGATGGTTTTGTAAGCAAGGAAAGAAACCTGAGGGGTACAATGAAGGCTGCTGTGCTACCTGTGCGGAAAGGCATCCACTTGTTTTTAGCCATTCCATGAAAAATGCACACTAGTCCAGTGAAGTCTGAACTCTGCTGATGGCTTGTGCGTGTTAGTAAGCCTTGCAGAAAGTCCACTATGTATTATAAGAGTGGATTGCTAAAGTCTGTGGCAGAACGGTGATTTTGTACTGGGAGATGTGCAAACACATCTATTGATATTAAAAAAAAATAATAATAATTTTTAAAATTGCCTATTGTACTAAATTGATTCCAAGGGATGAGGTTTTGCTTATACTTGGAAATGCACCAAAAAAACTTTCTCAGTAATCATTCTGGAATAGTAATTTTAGTTTCAACCAAAATAGTTATTCTGGGATAACTAAACTATTCTGAGAAAATTCCAAGTGTAGACAAGTGTTAATAAACACAAGTCTATCATTTTGTTCACACAGGTTGCGCTTCTACAATTAGCATTCCGTTTGCCTTCTCGGCTGGCTTTGTTCCACGTGTCATTACTGTTATCATTCAAAAAGGCTTTTTGTACTTAACTTGCTGTGGCTTTGAGGAGACCCGCCATGCAAAAGTTATGGAAACTTTCATTAAGTTTTGGAAGGAAACATTTATATCTCAATTGTGAAGCTCCAACCACAAAAAGCAATGTCTTCATTCCTGTTAGAATCTAGTTATACTGTAAAAAGCATCTGTAATCTGACTACTGTGTAGCAACATGGCTCTGGAAGGAAGGATTTTCTCCAACTTTAGTACAGACATAATGACAGCAGATGGCTGAAAGGGTTTTTAAAAGCTCTTCCAACCAAAAATAGTCATTTTTTAGTTCCCTAGTTTGTTCAGTGTCACGTGTGTTATTTCAAATTGCCAAGAATGGAACCTTTTGCTATTTTCTCCATTTTTATTTAATTGGTTTTTATTTTTGCATGCAGTTGCATGTTTTGCCCTTCTGAATTGTCTCCTAGAATATCATGTCATCTAATTGTTTTCTTACTATCATAAGTGATGCTGTGGGAGGAAAGCCAGATATGTTCCTCATTATTAACACAGAGGAGAGCATTCTCTTTTCCCGTAAAAATTTGCTTCCAACTTTTTCCCCCCGTCATTCTTTCTTCCCATCTTTTATGCGTCAGGTGCTCAGCCTTGCTCTGACATAGATGTATGTTTGTAACTTGGGTGATCAAGAGTGGAAAGGGAGTCTACCTGTGTTCGTCCTTTGCACAAATGCAAATAAATTATAAATGTTCTCTCCCTCCCAGTAGGAAAATCAGTTCTTATCTATTGGGACTGATACAGTTCTCCCTGCCTCTTCCACAGTGGTGTTGCTGCAGATTCAGTGTATATAGCTTGGTGTGCTTTGCTTATCCAGCATTCACTCTGGCATGATAGGAACTTCTCTCAGAGGGATGAACAATATCCTTATAAACAGCAGGGAGCACGTTTACCAGAGCTGCTAAGCTCGTCAACGTAGACTATTCCTGGATCTCCTGATGCCTTACAGCTAGTAAGCGCTTTCATTATTTCCTTTCTACTTTGAACGCTTGTCACTCTATCTGCCACTCCTTTAAAGCTATTGCTTTTCAAGGAGAGAAGGTCTTTTGAGAGAAGTACTTCTAGAGTAACACTCCTTTTTTGACAATAGCGAAGTCTAATGATCCTGGAATTGGACTGTGAGCAGAAACAAGCATGAAGGGAGAACTCCCTGTTCTTAACTAAAATCTTTCAGATGCCTCCCAAACTGTGAATGTCACAGGAGCTGCCAGCATAAATATGACCATCTTTCATTTTAAATGCAACCAAATAAAAGCTTTTACTGATCTTGAACAATACATTTAAAAAAAAAAAAAAAACTTTATACAAAAGGAAAAAACAACCCAGCATCACCACAACGGGAAAAGCTCTAGAATCCTTGTCATTCAAGCTAAATGTATGGATTTACTAAAATAGAGGAGGCTGGCAAAGCTGAATTCCAATCAAGACAGTAATCATAGTATATAGAGAGCTCTGTTCAGGAAGCTGATTAGTCAATCAGAATGCAAATAATTTGCAATCTGCATAATATCTTGAAGTATTTGGTTTAGGGGAACTCTGCTAAAAGTATCCATAAAACATTCACTGTGTTTGCATTTGAAAGCATGTGGCTTGTAAAGGGATTAGTGAACCAAAGCAGAGCGATGTGATGTGTCTGGTAGAGGGCAAGCTGTTTCTGTGAGCCTTTGTGTAGGCTCTATGTGGATACAACTTTTACTTCACAGGCCCGTGTCTGTTCTCCCACATAAAATTCAATTCGCTGTACTCAGAGTCCTTGGCTCGCAGCTCTCCTGTGAGACCTCAGCAGACCCAAGTGGCTTTGCTTCATTAGAGAAATCTCTTCAGGTCTTGTCAGTGGGGTTATGGGAATAAATGACTTTATTTCCCTCCTCCTCACCACCCCTGTGTCTGTTGTAGGGTGAAGAAAAAGAAATCAAAGGCACTCAACCCACGTTTGAATCTAATTAATCAATTCCTGTATCTTCAGCTGGTATTAAAAAAAAAAAAAAAGTTTCATGATGTAGAACAACTTAAGTTGGTGTATTTGCAAGAAAGGACAACAAAGGTCTATATTCATAGTGGTGGAGGAATGGCTGCTCTTTTATGTAATAATCCAGTAGTGAAGCTGGCAAGAGTGAGACTTGAAATCATGTCCTTCCCCCTCCTAGGAGGATGCCCTCACTTGTTAGAGCTGTCCTATCTTGTACAAAAGAATTAAATAGCAGCTGAAATTGAACAAGAGAAGATAGCTCTGCTGGCAAGGTTGTGCTCTCAAAGTAGGATGCAGGGCTTTTACTCTCTGCTCCAGTGATTTTGTTTTCTACAGACCGTAGCTTGCTTGCAGAGGAAACCTCTCATTATAGTACACTGTGCATTTGGAGGGGAAGGGGAAAAAAGGTGAGCTTTCAGGCATAAAGACAAAGTACTGATATTGAAAAGAGACTTTGCCAGGACACCTTACAGCATCGCTGTGCTCAGGGCATTTACAGGATGCCCTGGAATGGACACAAAGGATCCCATAGGGATGTGGGAGCAAATCCCAGGTAAGAGGGAATAGTACTACTACTAGTGCCTTCTTAAAAAGAGCAACCCCATGTTTTTGGGACACTTGCCACCAGCTGGGTTCACTATAAAATTATGGTGAGCGAAGACTGATTGTGTGCCCAAAGTTGCTCAATATTTATTTGTCCATGGAGCAAATGAATTACCATGTTAAGCCCTTATATATTTTTCCCCATTTGCTGTATCTGACTGACATGGGTGCAGTTTGTCCCAGTGTTTCGCTCACAGCTGTGTCTGCATGAGATGGGCAGATCCCTGCAGCAGACCCTGTCAGGTTTTTCTCTGTACGTGAAAGTCAAGGCTGTCCACACAGGCCATGTGTTTGTCTCGTTCTGTGGGCCTGCTAAGTGCACCTCTGCTGCCTGCAGGGTTGTGGTAAGAGATTGGGATTATCAAGCAATAGGGACTGGATTAAAGCCATTATTTTCCTTTGTAGGGGGGTATGTTGAAACTTTTTTTTAAACTGGAGTTTAATTCTTCTCTTTGACCTCTGATTAGTGGGCAGCATATTATAATTATGACACATGAAATGAGTTATTGCCTATTATTTTGTGCTTCAGTACACCCAAGTTGAAAGTCAATAAACAATAAAATTTTCCTGATAAGATGACTGACACTTAATAATGCAGCCAGCCTGCCACCATGAGTCACCGTCTCCTGTTGAATGTTCTCTCAAGTCCTGTGCATGGACACCAAATGCTGTCCGTTACACTGGCCGTGTTACTCACTGGGCAATAATTTAAACTCTACATCTGTACATATAAATATGGATATAAAATATAGGTTAAAAAAATGGTAGAGGCAAATTTCTTCTTCAAAAATACCTCTAGCATGTTAGCTAATTTCGGCCCTCTCGGAAGTGCCAGCTTATCTTTATTCCAACCTCTTGTACATATACTGCTTGAAGGATTTTGAAAATTGACTCTCTGATGGTTTCTTCATTAGTATGTTGTCTCCTTTCTTACTATCAGGCAGTTTCTAAAATGCTGAGCAGTAAAGTACCTGGAATTCCTCCTACTTACGCTGGAGAAAGAATGTGATCAAACCCAACTGTCTTCTGGACAATGTTCATAGTCTTTCTTTGAATATTACAAAAAATCCATTTTTGTGCTTTAGCAAAGCAGGGAGAGAGACTAAAGAAGCCAAAGGCTGGGGAAACTTATATAATCCTACTAATGAACTCTGGCATTGTGAGTCAAACCCTGTTTCTGTTGAAGTCACCTGGAATTTTGCCATAGAATTTGTAAGGCTAGAATTTCTCTGTCAATACTTGAAATTAGGTGAAATTTGTTTTAACCTTTGTTTTAGCAAAGAATCTTTATAAGAATTTAAAATAAATTTTTTTTTCTTAAAAAGATTAACAATTATTGTTCTAAATATAACTTGTTGCTTAAATAGAATACTCAGTCTAATGAGCAGATAAATGAGCATGAATGTCACGATTTATTTGGACAGTACCATCTAGTTGTTGTAAAACTTAGCAAGTTTTCCTTGTAAAATTTAATTAACATAGCAAATCACTATAAAAAACTTTCAATGTAATTTAAGGCTGTTTTCATCCATTATCCAAATCGTTATTTGTCTGAAAAGAGGCTATTAACGTAAAACAATGATGGTCTTAATTAATGGAATTGGTGGAGTTGGCTGTAATGTGATTTTTTTCTGTGACACGCTCCATTGGAAAGGCTCAATTTACAATGTAAAAGGTAACCTATGAAAAGATCTAATGGCTTTGTGGTTTTGCCAGAGCATCTCTGCAGCCATTCCTCCTACGGCTCTGCAGTTTCCACTGCAATTTTCACTGATTAAAAATAATTTAGATGTAGTGATTTATTTATTAAGAATACCTCAAATGTCCCTGTACACAGAACATCCAGGGTCAATAACAAATCCACTCCAACCCTTCAGGCTTTTCAGTCATGCGGCAGGAGGTCAGACGTCAATAACTTCTAAGGGATTTTTGAAGAACTTCAGTAGTGTCTCATATTTCTTTGGCACTTGCCTTGCTGATCTGCCTTATTCTTGATTTGAATGTTGAACAAATGTTTAATATAATGACTGCTTTCTGCATAAGACTGGGGTGTTCTTTTTATTTATTTATTTTTTATTTTAATAAATGAGTAATCTTGAGAATATGATGCCAGAGAAGAATTAGGAACCTGAAAGTTATTTATAGGGAAAGAAAGTCCCGAGCTGGTGGAATAAATGTTGCTGGAAATGTCAATATTAGTGAATATATTGGAAGACTGAGGTCTCTGTTTTTTTTCTCCTGTTTTTGCTATCATGCCTATAACCGAATGTGTTCTGAACATTCGTTTTGTAGCTGAGAGCCTTTTTTGTAACTTATTAATTCAGAGTGCTAGTCTGCAATAAAGAGATGTCTATTTGGTGACTTTATTGGATTGCCTCCCCCCCTTTTTTGAGAGAGAGAGTTCATCTTATACTTGCTATAGAACTGTTAATGAAAAAAGCCAAGAAAATCATTTATTTGCTTTGTTTCTCACAGTGGTCTTTTAAAGTTTTCCTCAAGCACCCATTTTATTCAAGAGATACTGAACAGAATGATTTCTGGATAATAGCTGCTTAATTGAAAACCTCTTGCTCTTAAAATGAGCTCTCAGCATAACACCACAGGGTCAGAACAAAGGGCCATATGGCTCCCTAGGGCTGGCTGTAAGAGCAGTCAGTAGTGAATATGTTGGGTAGAGGATGCAAGTCTGCCCGAGTTTGCAACTCTGTCAGATTGCTTCCAGCCTTTTGTAGAAGGTGTGATAAATTTATATGGGATAGAAGGCAGACCTGAAAATGGGACTGCGCACGAAATGGACTTGTTTTCCACACTAGTAAACCCTAGTGAATATTAGTGTGCTTGCAGAACTCCGAATGAGGCTGTGCAGGTGAAACGGCACTGTTATTACCATAGCTTGGTCTCTTCTGGGTAGTATGCTTTGTACAAAGCACAGCGCAGTTCATTTGTGTTCATCTCAGTTTAATATTGTCCCGTCCCAGCAAAAAGTGTGTACATATATATATATATACACACACACATATATCACTATAATGGGATGTTGCATGGTTCTGAAATCTTGCTTGCACAAATACTAAATTGTAGTAACAGTTCCTGATGTTTAATTAAGCTGCACAGTCTGAGCCAAGATGTTCTGCAGGCTTTTGGAAGAGGTCAGAATTTATTGGGATGCTGGAAATAATCAGTTGGTCTACAGTAAATCTTGAGAAGTTAAAAGTTGTTTTACTGCTATTGATCAGTTGCAAGCAGTCTGGGGCAAAGATCTGCTGTTGTGTAATTGCTTTAAAAGTACAGATAGTGCTTATTCAGTACAGATGGTCAGCGACTGTAAAGGTATAGGAGCAAATGGATATGGCTTGAACTGAGTCACTTTGACTCTGAGGTTGTCACCAGGGTATTCAAGTCACTTCAGTGATTAGGAAAGAGGTCCTTCCTATACTGCAACATGCTTTAGACAAAATTTTGAAGGAATTATGTCACAAGAGATGTTCTCTGGCTTCTACTTGTCCCCCCCCAGCTAGATGCAGTCATATCAGCTAACTAAATAAATGATGCTTTATGGTGTTTTGTTTTGTTTTAATTAGAGGTAACCTAAGGCTGAAGCACACATTTTCTTCATGCTTAGTAGAATTTGCCAGTTAAAAGCTATTCACATGGAAGACTTGCTGATAGTCTTATGAAGAACTTAGAGTAGGAGGCCAAGAAAAAAAAAGCAAACCTACTTTGTCAGCTGAAGCACAGAGAAATCAAGTTACTTTATCAGAACATGCATAATAACAGCTGATTCTGCAGAGCATGTGGGTTCCACAGAGACATCATTGGCATCAGTTGACAAATCTGAATCTGATTTTGTATTTTTAGTTACTAATTGATTTATCCTACTGGGAAGTACGTTATGATGATAATTTTTCATGTCGTTGTTTAAAAAAAAAAAGTAAAGAAATGTCAAACTGTCTTACAGCAGGATTCAAAACTTGTAACTAAGAATTAACACATGCTGCTGACATGAAGATGGCAAAGCTGGGGAGGAATTCAGAGTGGAGACTGCATGTCATTGTGTCTCCTGGGTGTGGAGGAAGAGGCAGGAACCTACCTGTGGAGAACGCAGTGGGTTTATGTGGTTGAATGGCCATGCTTGGGCAGCTCTTAGAGCTGCTGGAATACTGAAAAGAAAGCTTCATCTCTGGAATCTGCAGAAGGTAGTGCATCTGTGAGCCTGTCTGAAAAGGCTTCATGCACTCCAAAGTCTGGCTTTACTGAAGCATAACTTTCTGGGTGTATTATTATTATTTCCCTGATCTGTTCTTGACGAGGAACATAATAATTCAGAATATATAATCAGACTGTGTGCCCTGTTCCAATTTCAAAAGTGGTTCCTGCTCTGAAGTTAGGCCGATCCTTTTGAAAATCTTATTTTCCATCAGGAATACCAAAAGCATAGCAACGTGCAAGGCCTTCCTTTGAGGCTAATTCTCGTCATTCTAGATGAAGAGACAAAGGGTGTCTGGAATAAAGAATGTTCAAAGCATGAATAATTCATTTCTTGGTTTAAATAAATGAACATTCAGTTGTATTTTAATTGACAAAATTTGTTTTCAATACAAGGCACTATGAATGGCTTGACAAAATTTGTTATTTGCTTGTATAATGCAATGTGAGCAAGATATGCAATTGAAGCTCAGCTTCCTACTGGATCCCAGGTGACTGCGCTGTCAGCTGGCCCTCCAGATGGCACAGATCTCGAGATGACGACAGGCTGGTTTATGAAGTGGAAAGTGTAATTACTGTGTTAACAATGCATAATGCTGGATTTATTGTTGGTACTAAAGCTAGAGAAGTTGAATCATACATCAGTAAAATTTCTCCCAGGAAAAGACCAAATGTTTTAATCCATGAAGAATAGCTTCACTGGCATACTTAAAAACTTTCAAGTGTCTTTCAAAAGGTTTTTTTCTTTTTCCTTCCTATTTGTCAACATCAGAAACAATGTGCTGTGAACAGAAGCAAAGATTCCCTTCTATTCCCCAACTTTTCCGTGACTTAACAGTGTCAGTTTTGAAGACACCCATCTGAATAGCTTGTGAAAGAATTAAAATGGCAAGTGAACAGGAAGCATCATCATATTTGAGATGCCTGTACACCCCTTTAAAATACAAATTTTTAGGTACTGACCGATTTAGTCTATTTTGACCTGTGACTGCAAACATGACCTGAGATGTTACAATTAGCTTAGGTCACCCAGGGAACTTCTTAATGCCTTTCTAATCCCTCTAGGTCTTTTTAAATTTTAAGCATGTTTTTAAGGGATACAGTACTAAAAAGATAGTAACAAATAAACATAAAATTTCAACTTTCCTCTTGAGGTTTTCTTGAAAAAAATAAAGGAACAGTGAACATTCACCTGTTTACAAATTAGTAGGTTATAATTAATAGTGTCATCACTGGTAAAGATTGATAAGGTTATTGCAAGTAAACATTACCATATTAAAATTCCCTTGGATCGCTCGGATTTCAAAGAAGTTAATTACAGTGCATGTCATGTTTAAAAAAAAAATATATTTTTTTTTTACAGAGAGTGGGAGTGAATCCCTTGGTTGATAATACCATGTGTACCCCTTTTAATATTTTGGACTTAAATATGGTAAATATTAAGAGATACAAAGAATAATAATTCTTTGTCAAAGACAGCAGTGCCTAATGGAGAGACTGGCAGAACGAGAAGGAAACATGCTGCCTCTAAGAAAATCAGTGAAGTAGTTGCCATAGGGCTCTTGCCATCACTTGGTGACTGGTCACTGAGCCCCTGACAGACGCTTCATAGCTCTTCATGCCCCAGATGAGGCAGCACACCTAGAAGCTTCAGGTGGAGACATCGCTTCAGTACAGATGGAAGTGTATCAGCCAAACTACCCTTTTCTCATAGAGTCAATACCAGTTGTTGCCTCTTGGATAATTTTTAAGGTAAATCCTTGCTGCTGCACAGCCCGTGTGATTAGAGAAGCTCAATGCATTTGTGTGTTCCTCCCCTCCAGAGAGGCAGGCAGGTGCCTTCATATTTACTGAAGTACGAGGAAGACGGGCAATAATTTAAACTTCTGTCTAGGTGATGAAAGGTCTAAACTGATGCTACAGGAAGTTAATATAGCATGTTTGCACAGGCTGCTGAATGTAATCATGCAGATGGGTCCCTATAGTCAAGTGTCAGCTCTATTCCTATCTTCATATCTGTACTTGCTTGTTTTTCTGCACATGGAAATGAGTTGTGTCTAGATAAACATAACAGCACCAGTTGCCTGCATACAGGTGTGTACAGGACCAATGTTTAAAGACAGTTCCAAACTGTATTATCACCACTAAAATTAAATGCATCTAAAATAACTATGAGCATAAGAATATATAGGACTCAGTAATGAAATCATTCCATTCTGGAAAACAACCTAGTAAACTGAAAAAGCACAATATATTTCCCAAATAGTGTATAGTTACCAACTTTTTTCTTCCTTGGACTAACTGTCTGAGGAGGAACATACTCTTTGTACTAGCAGTCCTGGAGCACAAAACACAAAGTAAGGTTTCAAAACAGATTTTTAAAATTATTTTTAGCATCAAGGTGGGTATGCTCATCCACCATACCAAGGTGAGTATACGCATTGCGTTGCTCTTTTTCATTTTAATTATACTACAACTCTGCCAATAGAGAAGTGTTCTGGTTTTGTGGGGATATTATTATTATTATTTTTTTTTGGTGACAGGAACCACTGCAGAAGGTTCCTGCATGAAATCTGACTTCCAGCTGAGCCAATGGGGAAAGTGGGAGGATATGAGCCCATTTAAACAGAAATAAATGTAGAACTGGCCCTACATTTCCTAATATGATATTAATTGGCCTTCACTTTTTAAAAGTAGATCATGCTGAGCTGTCATTCAGTTTGGCCAGGTGAAATATATTCTGCCAGTGTTTTTCAATTGCAGAAGTATTTGAATATTCAAACCATTCAAAATGTAATTGCTTTATGGAAGTGTGTAAATTGTGGCCATAGGTCTGGTATCCTGTCAGCTCATTATTCCCCCATGCTTGGCAGTCTTTTTAGCACAATGAGAGAAAGCATGGGTGAGCTGATTTCTTAACAGCCTGTCTGGCAGGCTGACTGGGAACTGTGAAAACTTGAGAACTGAAGTCCTTAAGAAGTCCTCTTCTCAAGATCCAGGCTCTGAAATCCTCCATTCTCACATTCTAAGGTTTCAGGACTCTTGGGGGAGCCCTGGCTCAGCTCTGGCTGAGAGAGTTTTATAGTGTTATTCTACACCGTTTGTTATAGTGTTATTCTACACCATTTTGTGTACATTTTCTAAAAGCTGTTTATCTTTGGGTTCTTGATACAAGAAAAGGTCTTGTTCCCACCAAGAGTTGTTTCGTGTAGAGACTATGCATGTCTTAGGAGAAGCACAGCTAACAGCAGTAACAGTGAGTTACTTTGCAAGAGTAACTTGAAAAAAAAAAAAGTGAAAACTTTGAGGGCAAAATTCACAGCATTTGGTCTGGATCACGTGTCAATCATCAGATACTCCACTGGTTTTCTTGTGTCCATTTCAGAGAACTTTTCTAACCCTGGTATAGCATCCAAACCTGTAGTGAATCCAACAGTACTCAAAATTAATGATGAAAAATGCTTGTCAAATCCACATCCAAATTTAGTGTGTTCTGCTTACAGAAAAATCCAGGGCAGAAAGCTGCCTCCTTTCTGAACTATCCTTAAGATTCTCTCCTTACTACAGTTCTTAAATTTCCTCTGTTTCTACTCGCTGTTTGCGTTTTTCCTCACTGCAGCACCTTCCAAAATACTGGTATTCAGCATGTGATGTAAAATGAGTAGACTGTTACAAGGTGCCATTGGGTGAGAGCTGTTGAGAGTCCTTTATTCTGACCACAGCCGAACCTTGGCTTGTTGGATGCTCTCACTTGTTTTATTCCTTTATGCTGCTTTTGCAGGTGCTTTTGGAAACTGCTTTCATGCTGAAATGGCTAGCAAGAATAAGAACTTGAGACCATGTTTATTCCAAAGCTTAAACTTATTTTTATGCTTTATGGTCTATTTTTAGGCAGTAGCTGCTTAGTGCCAGGAGGTGCGTGTCCTGGCATATTCTCCATTATCTGAACTTATCACTGACTACAGAAGCGTAAAAATGGTGAGTGGTGAAGTGAGACAGTGATATTCAAGAATAAATAATGACATGATGTGTGTGATGTGGATACTTCTTTAAAAACTGTTATTTTCACAGGCAGGATTGAGTGTGAACTCAGCATTTCCAGGGTAGTCTAACAAGGGCAAGTTGAAGTTGTGTTGTCTTGCTATTGCTGAAACAGGAATTAGTTTAACCTTTGAACGTTTGCTGTGTGAAAGGAAACATTTCATCTTCTTGTCTCTACTCTCCTCTTCCTCCTACTAGTATTTCAATCAGACTGTAATCTTAGATACATCCAGGAGAAAACATAGGAAAAAAAATGTTTGGTATAGAGGTATGTAAGGCAAGTGCCTGCTTACTTCACTGAGCCCAAGTCAGGATGTTCCAGACTGAATTTAACTTTTTAAACACAAAGATGCTTTTAAATTCTTTTTGAATGTATTCAAGGACTTGCCTTTTTCAAAACTGAGGTACCTCTTCAGGAGGATTTTAACCATCCTCGCTAGTTCTGCTGGCTGCCCCTGCTCTGGAGTTCTGGTGCCTGTGTCATAATCTTTTTGGTGTGGAAGTAAAGGATTTCTTTACTAGCTTATATCACTGAAATAAAAATCAACAATCAGTGAAATATTTAATAGTTAATTTCCTCAAAACCACTCTGTTTCTTTAGCCTAGAAAGGATTCTAAATTTGCACTAATCCATGTAAGATGTTTTTCCCCTCTGATTCTCTAAAGAAAAAAAATAATTAGGGGCTGCACTTGGAAGGTTGAAACGATAAGACATGCTTGTCCTTTGAGTGGTAAATTAATTACATTTTCAAGTCAGGCTATTGATCCTGGAACTTCAATGTAAATATATGTATGGTATATCCATGGGGCATGACAGATGTTGCCTTATGAAGCATGTATTGAATATATATGGCAGCAAGCTGTCAGATGCCTTGTAGCCTGAGGGCTTAATAACAATAATCAATGCAAAGTTGAAACCATGTACACTGAAAGAGGGGTTTTGGAGCTTTTACATAATCTTCAGCACAGTTTTTAGCACAATATGAACACATGAGGAATAAATTGCAGTAACCTGTCTCACTGCTCATCTCAGAGACATTCAGTTTTTTGACTAAACAAAAGGATACAACCTCCTTCTCCATTCTGGGTGGCATCTGACAGGCTTGGGCAATATTTTCAGTAAATGTAGTTTCTGTAGCAGATTGAAAATTATTACAAAAAAGGGATTTGTGTGCTGGTGGTCAATGCAGCATGTTTGCACCATGTAGTGTCCCTTTGCACTAGTAGGCTCAAATTCATTTGGAATTTTGCTTGTGTAGTCAAGATCTGTCCTGATATGTGCCTATAAAATAGGAAGAAACAAAGATCACTGTTTTCCTTGGCTAGAAAAAAAAATAAATCTTTAGAATGTTCCCCCTTTATGTCCTTGCACTCCAAGTTCTAAGATTTATCTGCAAAAAAATGTTTTTTGCTATAAAAGTGTCTCAGTATAATTAAGCAAAATGTATTCTCTCCCTGATGCTTTTATTTCAATATCTTCAGTATCACTGGTTTGCAGAAAACTTGTATTCAGATCAGGCTGCTGATCAATTCAATATAACTTGGCATTTTTCTCTCTCACTAAAGAAGAACACTTTTGTATTTAGAATTGAATATTTGTGTATGTGCATATGCATATTTCCCCAGCTGCTGCTTTGCTATCTCTAAACATTTAGATTTATGACAGTTTCATTCTTATAATTGCTCCGGTTTTGCTACATAAAATAGAAAATGCTGTTTGCTTTCATGGCTTTTATTGAAATACACAGAGGCAAAATGATGGTCTATACTGCTTGTTGTAAAGTATGCAAACAGCAAATGGCAGTGACCCCAATAATTGCCTTTGTAGCTGACAAACATACTCAGCCACACCATGGCAGAGTAGGCACAGTCTACAGGAAACAGAATGTCCCCTTAAGTGTGATAATAACATGCACTGCTAATGAACATACATTGAGCTCTAGATCCAAAATCTTGTCAGCCTCCAAAGAGGTAGTTACAGGCAAATTATTACGATGAAACAGCGTGCACAGGTAATGCATTAACACTGGTTTTTTAATGATTACAAAATTTACTTTAAAA
The DNA here is from genome assembly GCF_009769625.2 of Cygnus olor. Classification (NCBI taxonomy): domain Eukaryota; kingdom Metazoa; phylum Chordata; class Aves; order Anseriformes; family Anatidae; genus Cygnus; species Cygnus olor. Next base: position 20,401,903 of record NC_049175.1, read on the forward strand.
TCAGTAATGATTTATAATAATGTAACAAAACATGTTTGTGTGGCTCTGGAAATGAGAACAAAAGTTGTCCTGAGTACTTCTGGTGCATAGTTTATTTCTTGATGAGCACAAACACAAGGGCTGCCTGCTGCCTTCACGGGTTTGAATTGCCTGATAGACAACACAATGGATTCTGGTTCAGGCCAGCTTGTGAATCTTGTTCTTCAATTTAAGGGCTAATTCCTGTTCTTGTGTCTGCTAAGAATCAAGTGAGGTAAACATCAGTAAGATTGATCTATGTACTGATGCTTCATTTAACAACACTGGTGAGAAACGTTTGATTCTTTATGAAACAGCAGTGCTTCTACCTGGCCGAAAGGATATACATCCCCTCTCCAAACTAAGGCAAATTTAAAGTTGCATAGTTTATTTGCATTGTATGGGTAAAGGCTTTGCTTGAAAAGTGTGCAAGACAAAATCAGCAGAGGTGTCAGAGTATACTTGTTTGGGATATCTCTTCTGCACAAACTGAGGAGACTCAAGTGTGTGCATGTGAATATTACAGAGCAGAAACCTGTGAGGCAGTTGCCTGTATCTGCAAATAAGGGAGCTGAGTTAGGTCCTGCCCTCACTTTAAAGACCAGCACCACCTTGTGCAATGGGTTTATCTTCTATTCAGAGGAACAGGGTATTTGATCCCATGAGTCTTTTTCCACAACACAGAAACAATATGAAATGTCTTGAACAAACACTAACTAGCTGCTCAAGTCAAAGTGATAGAGTGACTCTGTGCAAGCAAGAATATTACAGAATGTATGAAAAAGTGGGAAAAAAATAATTTCTCGCTGAAGCCTGCTCTATAGGAAAACAAGCAGGCATTGGAAAACAAACTAACAAAAGGGAATAAAACCGAGGAAGTTCACAGTTCTGTCTATCTTATGTATATTTATGACTTGCTGAAAACAGATCAGAAAAAATATATAATTTTAATCAAACTGTAGATTATACTTTTGTTTCTAGATTTCCTTCATTAGCAGCTCTTTGTCATGAACATCATACCAACTATTAAAGGAGTATTAATTATTGTATAATTATCTTTTTAAAGGCTCTTTTAAGGTATGAAGGCACAAATCTACTAAAAATTCTCACAGGCACACTTCTTAGAGTGTTCAATATAACATTCTGTATAAATAGCAGTCCTTAACTTGATTGCTGATGCTTTTTCCAAAAAGCTTCTCATGCTTTTTCAATACTTAAAATTTTATGTGAACCTGTTTCTATTTGTAAATGTCTCTATTAGTTTGCAGACCGTCGCTGTAACACAAATGAACTCAAGTAAGACATTGCAAACTGCCCGTATTGAGGAGCTGCCTTTAAGCTTATTCTGTTGGTTCTTTTCTCTTTAAAAATGACTTCTGTGGTAGGTAAACATAAAACGACTGTGGGGAAGATGAAATCGCATGCCCAGAATACACTGGAGCAAAGTGGGATGTCTCTGCTGGCCTGTATTAATTGGACCCACGGAAGGCAGCAGCATGTTCTGTCATCATTTGGTGTCTGTAGAAAAGCTATTAACAACGTAAATGTGCAAAACTCTTATTATCCCCTTTTGTGAATCATACAAAAAAGACTATTTCTTCTTCCCTGGGAGAAGTTATAGAACTGTTTATGTGTGAAATGATGGATGCTTTCATCTTAGGGACAAGATTTAGATGTTGGTTTTTTTGTTTGTTTGTTTTGAAACATAAGTGTGATGAATAAAAACAAATACAGTATGGAATTGCAAAGAATTTCAGCTGCATAATAAACTTCAAATGATGATATGAACGCAATGTTGAATTCAAAGTCAAGCCTACAATTAACACATATATATATGTATAATTGCATTTGGGATACTGGATGGTTACAATGATTTTCAGGGGTAAAGTGAGCAAGAGGGGGAAGGATGGGGCACAAGGAGCATTTTGTAGCACCTTGGGGTATCTGTGTTCTCCAAAGCTCAAACCTCATCCAGAAAGAAAGGGAGAAGAAGGTAGGATGGGGTGAGGGGTGGGGGGCTGTGCTGGATTTTCCCGGGCAGGAGGTTTGTATTTGCTCCCTCTCCTGAGAGAAATGAATTTGTGTTCCCGGTGCTCCAGGCTGACGGAGCAGTAAAGCTGTGCTAGCCAAGCACTGTGCTCATTAGCTGGGACCCAACGCTGCCTGAAAAACACACAGCTGCTTTTCCAGTCTATAGGATGCTCAAAAGTGCCCTTTGAGTCCCCTGTATTGCGCATGCCTTGAAATGAAGCTGTGGCTCCTGGAAAACAATGTGTACAAACTTCCTGCACAGAGCTGTGCTAACAGGCATCTAGAGACTGCATCTAATGTGCTGCAATATGCAGGATCCATGCATTTCCTTCTTCCTGTACTTCCTCTTCATTCCCTTGGGCTCTTTGCCATGTTTCTTCTGGTTTCCTCTCCTATGCTGTTCCTACTGAGAGATTGAGACAGGCACACAACGAGAAGTCTGGACCTTCTCATATCACTGTGAATGGTTTTCCTGGCTCCTGTCTTTCTATCTCAAATCCTATTTTGCCCTGTACTACAGTTCAGAGTATGACTGTTTGTGCTTGTATAACATCTTGAATAATGATTTCTTAATCCTCATTAGGATCGAGTATTGCCAAAATATAAACAATAACTGTTTTATGATATTTTGAAGACTAAGAGAGGTTGCTGTTAAGGAAACAATTGCGGATAAATGCTCATTTGCCATTAATTAGTAAGCCTGATTGATTTTTTCTTTAGGCTTTATTTCCTGCTAGTGAATTTTTCAGCCTAATCAGTGGTGCTGGAAATGTGCTCGGAATATTCTCTGCCTGACTAATTTATAAACGATCTCCTTTTGCACTTGTCTCCCTACAATCAGCCTAATGAGACCTAATTTATCCCATAGATTATTGTCATAGCTGAAAGAACTGCTGTCTTGGATCAATGACTGAAAGTACCTAGCTAAAGATTTAGGAGATGATAATGCTAGAAATGGATCAGTAGAAAGCAGTAGGGCACTCCTGTAAACGTGTTCCTAAATGCAATGACGTGTTATCAGGTATTGTTGACAAATTGTCACTTGTGAAGGAATACTCAGGCCAAGCTGATGTTAAAAGCTCTCGGCTGATGTACCGGTGTTCTCTACAAAGGTAGATTGTTTCGGAGCTGGTCCAATGCCCATTCTCTAGATGTTACGTCTTGTACTATTTCATTAAAGTTGAGGCTTTGTGTTGTATAAACTGAGACCTGAAAGCTATTTTCTGTAGGTTGACTTTCAAGATCATTCAGGTTAATGCGGTAGTCTTTGTCCGGTAAGGCTGCCCCACCAGCTCGGGCAGGCTTGCTGCTGAGCAGACAGCAGGACGGTGCCACGGAGTGCCCCGGGGAGCTGCTGAGCTCCCAGATGTTTGCCTTGCGACAGCTGGTTCCCTTCCTGGAGCCCCAGGCTACCAGCCTCGAGTTCTGCCAGGATAGCCACAGGGCTGCGATGAAAATGGCATCATTGCAGTGGCCTTGGATTTAAAAATGAATTCCTAAACATCCCTTCTCTGTTCTATAGAATTATTGAACCTTTCTCAAACAAGGGAGAAGGATGTTTCTAACACAGGTTGTTTCAGTTGTATATTCCCAGTTTGCAGCCCAGCCCAACAAGCAGTGGGCTGGTGAGTCACGGAGGTGTAAGGCAGGAGCGGAGGACACATCTCCATTTCTGACGCAAGTCTCCCTGTGGCTGTGGTTTCATGTTAAACAGGGTTTGGCAGTGATGCTGCCCTTTGCGATGCTGCGGCCTGTCTCTGCTTTCTGTGTCCTCATGTCACCTCTGCAGTTGTGCTAGTGTGATTTGGGCAGCCACATCTAGGATCTGGGCTGTGAAACTGGCTTTAAAAAAAATAATAAAAAAAATCTATAATTGTACCTCTCTGGGTTTCTGCCAGGTCAAGCTGTAGCCATGCAAACAGTTGCCACAGTAGCGCTGAAGAATTGGTACAGCAGGAAAGGAGAATGAGGATACAAATCTGAGAAACTGAGATGTTGCTGTCCATGGCTTAGTAATGTCAAACCACAGCCAGCAAGGGAGCATCGTGATGCCGCAATCACTGTGAAATTCTTGCCTTGCCTGCTTCACCAAATAGTCACTTTTCAACAAACCAGTGCCTCAAATTGTTAATGAAAAGAGCTTTTGAGAGAACAGGTGTGATTGCTATGCTGCAAGTGTAAAATGTGCCACCTTTTCATGTGATCATATTTCAGGAAATGCTTTAGGGTGAAAATTTAATTCCTGGTCGCTCAGGTGTAATTTCTGGTATGATCAGGCAGAAGCCATTCCGTAAGTTAAGATGGAGCAAAAATTTGATTCCTGTTGAGTAGATTTTTAGAATGGCTTTGAAAGATGCAGCAAAACAATCTGTAAACGTGCATCTTAAATTTGGTGTAGAAATAATGATCTTAACTGATGTGTGTAGGAAGGCTCTCAAGCCTTCTGGTCTTCAGAGTGCAAATTTTGCATTTTAATTTGCTCCTTGTGGTTCCTGCTTATTTGCCTGCTGTCCAGGCTATTGATCAGAGCATTATTACAGCAGACAACATGCAATACTAATGGAAGTTGTAGTAAAACATGATAGTATAAAGCAGTATCCCAAGTACACTTTAGCTAAAAATATTCTCTATTTCTGGAATTTGGTCCAAAAAGAATTGTTCTTGTTGAAAGAGCCACACTTCATCTGTCTTTTATTTTAGATTTTAATTTATTTTCCAAGCCAACTTGCCAATACAAGAAAGCAAAAAGAAAAATAATAATAAAAAAAAAATATCCCCTGACACTTCAAGGAAAATATTTATGGTGTTTTAGCTCACAACAGAGCCAGCTGTACATGGCCAACCAAGGTCAAAGACGTTATCAGTGATGTTAATGTTGTGTTGTGAGTCAGTCACCAGTTGCTTCCCACAGTTTCACTCCATGACATGCAAAATGGTATGTAACACCCCCTGTGTGAGCGAGCCCTCTGGTATTTGCCTCAAAACCTTCAGCTCAACGAATGGATGTGTCCTTAGTGTGCACTGCTCTGCCTTCAGTGTTCTCCATTTTCCTTGGCAGCTTAGTCAGCTTATGGAGGGTGGTGTAAGGGGAAGTTTTCTTTACAGCATCCTTGTTGTTTTTGTTGTTTTTAATCAAAATTTCTTCACACTTTAAGTATGGTGCCACTTACACCAGGTCAATAAGAATCAATAAAAAAGTGTTACTTCTAGGCAGATTGCCAAATGTGCTGCAGGTTCTGCATTTGTACAATGGGGGTAATAGAATGAGACTTGGCTATGCATGAAGAGCAGTCCTGGTGTTTTGTCTTATGGTTTGTTTTCAGTGGCTGTAATAAAGATAGCAAAATATAGTTATTTATTAATTTTTCATTTTAAAAAGTATTTTTGACCCTGGTTTCCATCTGAGTTCAAATTTCATGAAGTGCTCTGCTCCACCTGCCTCTCTGCCTTGTTTTTTGTGTCATTAAGCTACATTCATGCTGCTGACCGCAGTTTCTTTCCTGGAAGTTTTGTTTACCTTTTTCCAAGTAATTAAGCAGTTTAACTTGGATATTTTTAACTTGACCTAAAATCAGAGAGAGGATTGTGTTGAATCAAAAATAGAAGCCAGAATACTCTGTAGAATTATTATTATTACTAATCCAAATTATTTCTTCTGCTCTCATAAGGCTTCAGATGTGGTCTCCATCTCCTGTGTGTGGATAAGATAAGGACTAAACAGAAGTTGAGAAGAGACAGAATCTGAGAACCATCACCCCCTAGATCATGCCCTGTGAGGAAAGGTTGCAGTTGAGGCTGAATTTGTCTAGACCCAGAGCTGTCTTTTTTTTGTCCTTAGAGTTTTCAGATAGGTGAGAGGTAAGAATTAAACTCTTCCTGCTGTGTTACAGATAGTGAGCAGGGTGCTTCAATAAACCACTTCTGCTGTAATTTGACATCAGGCAAAGCTCTAAAGAACAACAGTAAAGCACTGCAATAACCTACCAAGGGGCACATACACAACGTGTTCTTGAAGATCTTCACCAAGCATCTAGCTGGAATGGCACAGTTATTGATTTGTCCTTTATGAAGGAGACATTATCTTCCCTCTCCTGCAGGGGTGGAAAAGACTAGGCACATTAAGATTTCAGACTTAGCGAAAAGCTATCGATGACTTTCCTGTCAGAATAGCTGCAATAGGGTAAAAATGGAAGGAAGGACTTAGGAAGAAATGGGCATTTTAACAAAACTAAGACTGCAAATGTGCAATTTCAGTAAGCACATACGTAACACGTTCTTGTTAAAATATGTAGAGTTTGTGTACCATGAGCAGTGACTGTCCATGTGGACCTGCACCACGAGAGTAAGTCAAAGTCCCGCAGAAGTTGCATGCATGCCAGGTGCAGCACATTGTGGGGTTTAGCATTACAGAACAAATATTGCGGTGTGCTACAGGCACCTGAGAACTGGATGATGAAAATGGGGTGGTCTCATGCAGTCTGATGTAGAGCTGCGTTAATTAGAAAGTGTCGTAGCACCAAGGCTATGAAAAAAATCCTCAGAGACGTGTACTTTGTCGCAGCAGTCAGAGGAAGCGCTGGCCAAAAGTACACAAAGTTTGTTAGTCTGTTGTTGATTGCTGCAGAATGAGGGGTGAAGGCTTGTGCGGTACTGCCAGTGTCAGGAAAAGGCTAAGAATTCAAAGAGCAGAGGGAGCTGTGGTAATTGCTGTAGTACGTTTGCTGCATGATGTCATTAATGACAACATCACTTCGAAATGTGATTTACAGTCCTACTGCAACATTAACAAAATGTGTTTCACATGTCCAGATTACACTCATTTCCCTTTCTTCTTGCACACAGATTATTTTGGGGTTAGAGTTTCTTTGTCTGTCCCTTTCCTAGGAAAAAAAAGGAATTTCAGAGAATGAGACAGGGAGGGAGAGGTATTGGTTGCCACACTCTGTTGGCTACAGTTTGTCTGGCCTGAGATCATGTTCTTTCAGGTGCAGATAGATCTTAGAGTTCCATGCTCTTCCTGTAACATCTCTTGATCTTTGTTCAAGATTTGTTCTGACCCCATTTGCTGTGTGTGTATGTATGTATAGATATTATATATATCTAATCCTACTTTTATACATACATATATATATATATATATATATATATATATGTATACACACATGTAGGTCCTGTTCCTGAAAAACTACTGGAGAATGTGGGAGACAGGTTATTGAAAAAACTTCTGTGAGGTTCCTAACTTTATATATTTTTTTTAATTAGAAAAGTGATCGTTAAGTTTTAGAAACTTTTTTTTTCTTCTGTTAACAAAGTCCTTTCTGTAGATTCTATATGGCTGGTTGGTTTGTTTTACACATCTATGTCAGAGAGCAATGGAAAAACCTTGCCACAGAATAAATAGTCAACTTATTTAAAATAATCTTGTAATAGTTGCCTTTGACACCTGCAGTAAATCCAAGGACAAAAAAATATTATCTGATGAAAACCTTTGTTTTCTGCCCTGTGATGGGGATCTCAGCCCATAAGCAGAAGTCCATCAGACTTGCAAACCTTAAAGAGAAAATGGTATAACAGTGAGCAGTAATTTCTTCTGTGTCACAGAATCCAGTTACGGATTTTAGATGACTTACAGCAGGTTGAGTGATGCACTAAAGTTAGAGCAGCTTATTGAAGTCACAATCTGCAACTAAGGAAGAATTAAATCTTTTAGTAAGATTTTCTGTACAATATCTGGAACGTATCTCTTGCAAGATGATCATTTTAGGACAGACATTTCTGTTATGAAATACATAAACATTTTTACAAACATACAACTAGATCAACAATAGAAGATTTCAGCCTTTACTAGTACAGTTTTTTTCTCTTTGCTAGTTTATTTTATAGAATATTGATGACTTTAATAGATCTAAAGAGGTTAACAGATCTTCATTATAAAACAGAAGTGATATGGAGTTCTAGTCCAACCTTCTATTTTCAAAGATATGGTGAAAGTTTTCCTTTGAGAAGTTTATGATAGAATTGTATTCCAAATGATGAACTAAAACATAAATAGATTTAGTGGATTGCAACTGATGATATTTAAATAAAGAATAGCTAGTCCAGGTATTGAATTTGCTAAAGAATATTCTGAAATGAATAAACTTGGAAAGAAACCTAACACTCTTTCTGCTTGGCTGAACTGTTAAAATGTCTATGTTTGTTCAGAGCTGTATTTGCAAATAACACAGTCAAATTTTGCTTTTTGTTTTTTAGACCGGGTTTACTTGAGTAAAATTGAATGCAGAATTTAGTTCACAAATTGTACTCATCGTTTGACTGGATTAAATTAATGATGCTGATTAGGAAAAACAGTATAGCAAGCTAATTAAAAGGAAATTAATGCTAGTTAAAAAAAAATCTCTATTAAATACTTTATGAACAATTTTAATCAGGGTATAACGTCGTATGGATTCAGAGATCATGAGACTAGTCTGTATTTTTCTTCCTTTTTTTTTGCACAGGACAGGTATAAATTGTTTCTTTTTCTTTTTCTTCTGGTGCAGACTACTTGACATTCTAGTTCATCACTTTTTTTTTTTTTTTTTTTTTAATTTTAAAAGCCTTATTGTGTGAGTAGTATATTGTATTGTATTCAGCAGGTGTGAAAAATAGCTGGGCCTGAGTACTAGAAACGAGTTATTTTTCCTTGTGAAAAAGTCCTCTGGAACTTATTAGGTCTTTATAATAATGTCTCAGAGTTGAGATGGAGACATTTCAGCAGCAAAGTGGATAGTTTTGGACTAACACTGCCACTTTTATGTTCATTCTTGAGACAAATGCTGCATCTGAATACCTGTAATAATCCAGGATGAATGCGAGAAAGAATCTTACTCCTGCCCACAGATGTTGCACAGCTTTAAGCACATCAACAAGTAGTTCAGGCTGACTAAGACAAATGTGTGCGCTTATAGATGAGGACAGTGTCCTTCCTAAATGAATCTGTTTAGCACCAGAGCTGCGTTTGGAAACTGGTGAGGAGGAACTGAGCAGCAGAAGTTCAAACAGTAAAAGCACAAAATGCTTAGACTGTAAGGCTGTTAATGGTTTTGCTTTGCTCCAGATGAGACTTATTCTGTAATGATTGAAATTCTGTTTTGTCTACTGACATAGTTGGCTCCATGGGACTATTTTACCTTTGTGCTCCACGTTGCTGAACAATTGCTGAACATTTAAACTTCGACTGGTCACTAGACTGAATGAAGAAAGTCACTAAGAGGGACGTTCAATCATTATTTAAACCAGACAGTGAAAGCTATTTTGCCTTTATAGTTGTCCTTACCAGCAGTTATTTCCTTTCACACTTTCAGTACTCGTTATTTCCTGCAATAAGCAGGGAGGAAACACATGTAACCCCTGATGTTAATAAGTAGAACACCGGCGACAGAATTTTCTATTTGGAAAAAATCACTGCAAGAACAAAATGGTAATTACTGCAGGCAATCCAGAAATACTTGGACTTGATGGGCATTCTGATTTGCGAGATAACTAATTTGCTAACCACATACAGTACAGCTACAGTAACACTCTAAAATTGTTTTGTCATCATAATTACACCTTGTGCCAGCAATTCTAAGCAAAACTTGCTATTACCTTAATTGAGAAAAGAAATGAAGTGAAAAAATATCCGATCTAATGGCCCAAAAGCTACAGCAGGTGCACAGAAAACCAAGAATTAGGTCCCTGGAGCACACAGACATGAATTCCTGATCCTGGAACACTAATGGCAAAGGCTGCCAGTTACTCCAAAAGTGCATCAGGAATAGCTGCACTTGATGCTTCTGCTTCTTTTTGTAACAGGTTTTAGACAGAATTGAGCTGTGTATCACGGTGGCTTTTACCAAGTAGGTGCCTTTGTATAGGGCTTGGGAGCAGTGCTGGGAGGTGCCTGTGCTTTCTTCTCTACCAGTGCGGGAATGAGAAGTTGTGAGGAGAAAAGTGTATTAAAAGAAAAATGATGAAGGCTGAAAAATTGGCAAAATTTAGGCAAAAATTGAATTATAGAATATTTTCAGCAACTCAAAATATAGGATGGTTCACTGGATAACATTTAAGACATAAGTCAAGAAGCTAGCAATAAACTGACAGGAGAGCTGTATTGTTCTTTCTATTGTATGGTTAAAGATGACATTGCATGTCCTACAGTTGTGGAGTACCCAATACCTACTGTTTTTTAATTAATACTTGGAACATCTGTTTCTTTAGTAGAAAGTAACAAGCTTCCTTTTGATCCTTTCTTTTGGTGGCATTGCCTAAATGCTTAAAGGACAAAATGCTTGTGCCAATGAGCTTTACCTGTGAGGAAATGTGGGAGAAGGGCTGTGTCACAGCATGCAGCACTCTCAAAAAATGCTGCACAAAGAGTAAAATATGTTTGCGCTGCAAATATGATGCAGGTCTGAAAACCATGTGAAAACAGTTTAGTTCTGTGACTGAAGGGATACATCCTCTCAGAGCCGCTGCAAAACTGTGTGAAAGAATTCAAAATGCATATGCTCTGTGGGTTATTTCACAGAAGCAGAATTGGATTGTTCTTACTGAAGTGTTTTCGGGGGGGGCGATTTTTTTTTTTCAACTTATAAGATCTGTAGTTCAGGATTGTTTCTGTCACAGCTATATATTTTAAATTTATTATATCATTATTTACTATGAATTAAATGATTTATTCATTGTTTCAAATTTTGCCTTGCGTGAAATTCACGTGACTGTATGTGAGCAGATTCAAGGCCTGGATAGCTTAAATGATTCAATATTTCACTGAATGGGAAATCCAATCATAACTTTGGGATTTATCTAGAGGCCCAAAAGAAAACAAAATTCCAAGAGACTATTAAAAAAAAAAGTGCATCTTGTCCTATAAGTGCTATCATAAAGTAATGAAGTCTTAAATGTGAAGTAAATCCTTGACTGGTAAATTATACGTGAATTAGTTCAAAATAAATTGCTCCAGTTTGTGAAAGTTGATTAAAATAATCTAGTACGATAAACTAATTGATTCTGGAGCCAAATGTTAAGGTCTCAGCGGCGTCTAGACATGTGTAGAAGCTAATGATCTCTAGATGTCTGTTTTGAAATACCTGGGTCACTTTTTTCTCTATTTCCTTAGAAAATAAAAAATGGAAGTTCTCCTTAGAACAGTTATTTAATCTTTCATATTTGCATAGAACGATCCAGTTGTTTAAGAATATTTAACGATGCTATCTTGCAAAAAAAGCATAGACCTTTGATGGATGTGAATTCTCTTTAGGAAAAATCGGCCTTAATATCTTTAAAAATCTGGACCAAAATGCTTTGGCTAATTGCTAAAACTGAAGCAAGTATCCTGAAATTCTGGATAACAGTAGGTGGTACTAATTATTTCCTACCTTAAAATATCAACCTGTGAATGCTTAGTATGTTTATTTTCAAATGCCTTTAATGAGATTTCCATAACTGTCAAAAATAAGAAATCCTAATAAATATTAGGTCTGGAAGCAAACGTTATTTGGGGCACTAGAGCATACACCTTAGAGCTAGGTGTTAAGCAGTGACAGGTGCACAAGTTTGAAGTCTGCATCAAATATTGCATTAACAGACAATCTCCTTAGGAAAGGTTTTAGCCCTTAATTAGAACTGAAGTATAATAATCTGTCTGGGGCTTGATTACCTTTTATTCCTGCTTATCTGATTATTCTGGTATTACCTTCCTCTGTTTTTATCAGTTGGTGTCAATAAGCAATGTAATCCGTCAGCGTTTGAAAAGACGATGGCGCACAAACAGAATCTGAATAGTCTGGGGCCTGGACTCCGTTGGGCACATGAGCTGTAGCTCTGGTTCCCCAGTACCTGTGTTTCAAATACTCTTTATAAAAGTATTTTATACAGACACTTCTGAGAATATCTGATTTTTGGATAGTACAACAGAAAAGGCATAACATGATAATTTAAAGACAGGACTTCAAAACTGTTATGGTAAGCTGATATTCATAACGTTCACTTATTGCTGGAGGAGAACAGCTGAGGTCATATTTCTGAGCTGAAGCCAGAAGTTCTTAATGTCAGTCCTGTCTCTGAGATGCTTGTTTTTACGGAGTTTCATTAGTGTGATAGTGCTCTAGTGTCACTCCCCCTCTGCATCTACCCCCTGAGGCCGTGGTAGACCAAGGTAGGCTGGTGTTCAGAAGCAGCAAACAAACGTCCCCAGGGCTCATCTAAAAATACAAGAATTTCCAGTTTTTGCTTCTGAAACATTAATGCGGTGATATACTGAAGCATCTTCTGCCTGGGAGACCATTAACAGCCATCCTCAGTAACCACAGCATCTGGATTTACAAACGCTCATGCAGAAACATTTTTAAATATCTGTTTGAACAATACTACGGTTCTGCATGTTACTTGCTTTAAAAAGATGATTTGTTGGCTGAGGTGGCATAGCAATGAGAATCTGGGGGTTTTCAAGGAATGTGTGGCACTTTAATTGCACGGAGCAATGTTGCTGCCATAGAGTTAATTATGAGCTCTGGCCGGCCACAGCCAAAACTCTGCCTTGCCTCGCCGTGTTACTGCTGCCAGACCTGCAGTGCTGGTAGGACTGCTTCTGAGTGGATGTTCATCTTATGGCTTGCGTAGCCCTCTGCCTTACATGCTATCACCAGCTGTTAGGCATATTTATAGCAGTCTGATGCTAATATCTGGAGAACTGCTACATATGGTAATAATGTCCAGCACCAGCGGAGCAGAACTGCATAGTTCTAGCTATTTGTTTGTCTGACTTAAATAAAAGCATGCTTGTGAATTCCTGTGAATAGATTGGCTTGAATAATGAGTTGTATACTCTAAATATTCTTGCAGTTTTGTATACAAATCACAAAGCAGCTTCTGAAGACAGATGACAAAGCTGGCCAGCCCACCTGCTCACCCCAGGGCAGGATCAGCTGAGTCTAAACCACTTCTGACAGACGTTTGTCCAAGCTGGTCTTAACAAAACTTCTAGGTAACCTTTTTCTGTATTTAAGTAGAGCTACAGTTAAGAAATTCCACTTACACCTAACATAAGCTTTTCTTGCTGCCATATACAATTGTTTTTTTATTATTATTATTTTTTCAAGCTGTCTATAATTGCTATGCAGAACATTTAATTTGCTTTTTCTCTGTGGTAGTATTTTGTGGAAGATAAAGCTTATCCCAGCATCTAATCTTGTCTTAGCCTGATTTAATAGGCATCGCTTTTGCAATTGTTTTTCATGGATCATGGGGTTAGCACCTCTGATCACTTTACTGCTATTCTGTTCCTGGTCCAAATCTTTCCCAGAACGTTGTGCTTGAAATCCAACAAGATGCTTCTATTGAAGCCTTGCCAGGCACAGGCAGAAGGAAGATTGACTTTACATGACTTGCAGGGGACAAATTTGTCCCTCTATCCAAATACGTTGTTTGCTTTCTCCTCTGTCGTATTCAGTTTGTTTTCTGTAGAATTTCAGAACATATTTCACACGCTGAATTGCTCAGCAACTAATCACTGTTTATTGCTTGACGTGTTTGCTATTCGTAATCTGCCAGCCATAGCATGGTTACCTAAATCACACTGTTGTTTTTTTCACTTTTTGCCTACCTCATTCAAATAGCTAGTCGATAATTTACAAGCGTGGCAAATAAACTCCTATGCATTCATGTATGGTGGAACAATATCATGATTTCCTTTATGTTTTTTAAGCATGTTACTGGTGTTTCCACATTTTATCTAATTAAATTGACCAATTTTACTGTTTTTCTTGCGTTTTTATTAAAACAAGCTGTGGTATACTACCAAGTACTAATATTGACCTCAGACAGTCAGTTGAGGTAACTTCATTACTGACATGCTTCAACGGGAATTTTCGGTGCCCCTTGTAGCAGTAAAATAATTTAGTTTGTTCTGGAGATCAAAGCTTAGAACAGCATATTGCTGCAGTAGTGCAGAGTTCTATGGTGTGTCTTGAAATTCCATTAATTTTTAAATTCTTACTAAATGCTGAGAAGAGTAGATGTTTTTGTTTTCTAAAAAGGTTCAAAATATTTTAAGCATTTAACTTATCCATATGCTGAGAGCTCTTTCAGGTTGTAAAAATCTGCTTTGCTACAAGGCTGTTCTCCACAGCTACGAAAGCTCTGAAGTTTGAAAAATAATTATAAAAGTATTTTTTTAATCTCTAAATGAAAAATCTATTTCTAATCGTACTTTTGCTGCTAGAAAGACTTTGAAACCCTCAGTTTTATTATGCATATTTATAAGGCTTATTAAAAAAAAATCATAAATCATGGATAAAGCTCCCTTTAGAATAACTGGATGAGTGGATGAGATCTCCCACAGATGTTCAGTATGTTAATCTCTCTTCAACACTAGTTTCTCTGTAAAAGAAGAAAAGAACGTCCACTAGGGATATTCTTTTGAATTAGATCACTTATGTTGGTCCTACATGTTATCGGGCTTGTATGTTCTCACAATGTTAGTGGCAAACTAACAAAGAACATGAAAGAAACTAGTCAAAGAATGCAGAAGCGTAGGATACAGTATAGTTTCTTCTCTCTAGTGCTCTGGATCAGGCGTTTGTCTGTCTTCTTTCTCATTTATCTGTCTTTCTATTTATTTAACATTCTAGAAGGACAGACCAGTAAGCTCATGTTTTACAAAGCAGCTGAAAACTGCTAACAGCAGACCCAAGAGGCTGCTTGCACTGGATGCCAATGTAATGAGCATCCTGACTGTGCCTGTCCTCTGTGCCTGTCAACTTACGCTAGACTCATTGCAGAGAGGCAGCAAAACTGGCATCTGAAAACCTGTTGTCCCTGTCTGCTAAGGTCTTTGCAGAGAAGAATGTGCTGAGATCTAGTGAAGTAAAATACTGATATTAGGGACTTACACTTTATTTATTTATTTATTTTGGCAAGAGGTGTAGACCATGTGGCAATTTCATTGTTTTTAATGGATGTGGGTAGGCCATCAGCAGACTTGGAATGGTATAATCCTATTAAATTAATGATTAAATGAGTGTTGGTCTAGGATAGAGCATCTCAACCAGTATTACATTTTTTTGGTATGTTCATTTTAGAAAGTAGTCACGAATGCATGATAGCACTTTCAAAAACCTTCTAATGCTCCCTTTAACCAAGAATGACAGGATTGCATTTTGAAAGTGAAGGTATATATATTAAATATATAAATATATATTTTAACAAATTGATTAAATGCAATTGACTGATGGAATATGGTAGGCTACCTGGGCAGTATTTGAACTCGCAGTTATGTGTAGTTTTAATTATTTGATAAGGAATGTAATGAATTTATTTTCCTCTTTTGGATGACCAAAAGTAAAATTTCCACATGCACTTATTCACACTTTTATGTACTTTATATGACTTAGTTTGGGGTTTTGCTTGTTTGCTTTCATGATAACCACTAAACATATACAAATCCCAGGCAGGGATTCATTAACATGAATATCTCCTTTCCTCTCTGTACTGATAAAAGAAGGCCTGGTAAAGCTAAAGAGGAAAATTCTGTCTGCTGTGTCAGTGACGTTTCTACTGAATGCATTGGCTTACTGCAAATTTAATACTTTAATGCTTCTAAGACATAGAAAATGGAGCACAAATTGACTATTCTGCGTAAGTAGTTTAATTTGGGTGAATTTTTGAAGTTGTGGCATAGTAGTAACATGAAAATATATGCTGAAGTTTACCCCATTTTCACAGTTGCTTTTTAGTAGTTCTGTTTTAGATTGTTTGATATTTTCAGATGTTTTCCCTGTAGTCCTCCACTTGTGTGTAGTACATTATTAAAAGCCTGGTGTTCTGTATAAATTCTTCCTTATTAATAGCTTTCAGCGTATTGGTCCAGGTTCTTCCATTCTGATATCAGTGGCACAAATCCCATTAATTAAACTAGGAAAAGAATATGCCCATTTAGAAAAATAAGAACAAACATGCTACTTTTGAATGACTTGTTGCACAAGTTTAAAAAATAAAATTACTTCCATGCCTAAAAATATATTGAAATAACTTATGTGTATTCATCCACATGTATTAAGAACCAAATAGCCAGCACAGCTGGGGCAGTTCTTTTCCTTTTAGCTCATCTCCCACTCTCCCTTTTATCTCAAGCGATGAGTTGGCAGTGGTGGTGTGGGTGTTAGGATACTGTTTATGAAATCATTATCTGCTTTATTTATGCTAGTCCTGGGTTATACATTTTCATCTGGCCACATTAATGAGTCTGTTTATATGTATTTTTAAAAGATGATCAAAGTTGCTAGCAGCATTGGTTAGCCAAGTTTACACGCTCTAAAGAAACAGTATAATAAACTGTTAAAACATTTGCCAGTAAATGTTTCCTCTTCTTTCTATGGAACATAAGTTTTTCCAGCTTTACAATATTAAGAATGCAGTATCTGCTTACCGAGGATGGAAGGTGCCCACAACAATGGCAACCCTCCGTTCCCTGCTCAGAAACCTTCCAGCTGGAGAGGTGCAACAGCAACAAAATGTCAAACGTGGCAAACACGTGTGTTAAGAGTGTTTAGGTGTGGCCTCTGGGGGTTGAACATTGAGCAGTAAAGAACAAATATCTCCATGCTGGTACCTGCCATCTCAGGAGGAGTGGAGTACAATGTGCTTTTCCACGTGTGCCAAGCTGGATGCAAAAGTTGCTGAACCTTTGAAACTTAGTAGCGTCTACTAACCCTGTACCAGGTAACTTCTTAGCTGCTGATCAAAATACAGTGTTTAAAACATGATTATTATTATTATTATTTTTTTTCCTGGAGACTTGCCAAGGAATTTCCAGTTTTGCATTAAGCCTATTGATAATTCCTAGTGAAAAGATTAAATATTTACCTCTTCTTTTTGAAATTTCAACTGCTAAATGACAAAATAAAGCTTTTCATCTGCTGATGGTATTTGCCGATGTTGTCAGCTTGCAGAAACAGTCTTCTAGAATTAGAACAGATTTGATAAAACCTTTAAATGAAATCTAAATTGAAGTTAGTTGAAATTGAAGTTATGTATGCACACACACTTTTTGCCAGGGTCCATACTTCATCAATTTGCTAAAGTAATTTTATTTGTATTTATGAATATAGTCACGATGATGAACTTTCATGCAAATTAGTTTTGTTGGCTCTGAATAATATATTGCATTCACTCTATTGATTCGATAGTACTAGGCAAAAATATTTGCCATCTATAATAAACACTTAGTACTTTTATCTCCCCATAACAAAGAGGTCACTGGTCTTTTGGTCTGACTGATGAGAATAATTCTATTTTCTCAGAAGTCCTATTGAGCTCAGGGTATGTTTCTGTGTGGAATCAATGTGTAGTTGTGTAATATATAATCATTATGTAGTTAAAAGTCATTTTAAGTTTCTTGGTGTAAACACACATTTACGAGCTTAGGAGTTAAAAATCAGTGTATATGTCAGTGTTATGAATGGCAAACGTACGAATATTTTTAAGAGTACTGGTGGGGGAGTAAGCACAAAGATCAAACTACACCACTTCATCTTCATGTTACTGCATACAGAAGATTTCGTATTATGCAACAATTGCTGTGAATGTCTCCCAGTGGTCTCATTCTCTTCCCCTCACTTACCTATCCCATGTGGCAATGCTGTGTGTTATAAAGCTGTTTGGCCACGAAAGGGCTGCAGAGTTTTCTGGCAGTTACAAACTCGCCAAATGCAGTGAACAATGACAGCTCCCAGGAGCTCTGTGCAGATCCGACGCACTGGCGGAGAGCAGCGGGGTCCTGCCCGTGGTGTGCTCCAGCTGGGAAACTGCCTCAGCTTCAGCTGCAGCATCTCCTCTGCGAAGTAATCTCAGAAATAGCAATTCTCCATGTGCTTTGCAGTGCAGTGGTTCACGTGGTAGAAATGGCTGCCTTTTAGTAGGGCTTCCAAAAAATGTCCTACTAAAGCTTTAAGCAAGAGAGTGAGTTGTCACCTGGATGTGCTCTTGTTTCTGCAGAAGACTGAACTCCACAGTTTGCTGGGGAGCATGTCTGCCAAAATTTAGTTCTCTCTGGTAATGTTATTCTCCTCTGCAATTAACGTCACAGTCAAATAATGTTAGTGTTAGTGGACAAAGTGGTGATTCCTGGTAGTTAGCAACAAAGGGGAGACAATCTGCTTCAAGGGCATTTTTCAGTGCTTTCCCAGCTAACTTCTTAAAATGCTGCTTTGGTTTGAAAACTGCTCAATGGCACTGCCAAGTGCTTTAGCAGAGGGTTTCCAGAGACCTAGTTTATCTGTCAGGTTGTGCCTGGGTGGGTCAGAACTGATCTGTGTTCCCAGGAGAGCATGCTGAATTGTGTCAAGTACAAGCGAGACATCAAACTATTTCATGCGACCACTGAGCATACCTTGCCTGCCATCCATTTCAGAGTCATGCTATTAGATATTTGTTTTACACCAATTTAAACATTCCTCTGCAAAAAGAAGGTAAGAATATGTGCCACATCTTAAGGAGGCTGGAAAATTCAAAGAACTGTGTATTTGACTTTAAATAATTTTTGGCATACTTGAGAGAGCCTTTCAGTTTTTTTCTACCTCAGTCAGTCCCTGGGGGAAGGAAACTTCAATATGCTCAAAATTTTCCAGTTTTTCTTTGCAATATCATTTCATAGCTGGTCAGCTTATTTCCAGTTGTCTTTGATCATGTTCTGTTTTGAGACATTTCTATTAGCTTTATTATGTAATATCCATAATATTTTATTTCAAACATCGGTTATTTAACTGGAGCAATTGGGAGGCTCATTTAGAATGTTTTCCTTAACACTTTGACTGCCTGAGTAAAATCAAACTTCAGTGCAATAAATTGATCTGTTCCTGAAGGAAAAAGGAGTTTTCTTTTCAGCCCAAATTCAATAAATAAGCCAGTTTGTGAGAGCTCTGTTGCTGTCATACCAGTGCTTTATCTGAGTAGTGCCCAAATAGAGGCTAGGCGTTCCTGCAAGCTGCTGGTTTGTGGGTGGGGAAAGGAAATATTAACACTGACAAAATTGGAAGGGTGTGTGTGTGTGTGTTGTAATCCATTTTCTGGATCAAAATAACAGATTGTAATACCTTTGACAGGTGTGGAAGATTCACTTAAATAGAATCTGCATTGTGAAAGCTTTCAGAATTAGGTCACTCAATTTATATAATCAAGCACTCAGAAAAGCTATGCTGTTTTTAGGTTTTTCTTTATTGCTGACTGTGGTGATACTGTTATATCTGCAACAGTGAAACAAGTTTCACTGGCATGGCAATGCATAGACCATTAGCCACAAAGGCTAGAGGATGCTTCATTAGGCTGAAGAACTTGCAGGGTGTATGTGCCCTCACAAGTGGATGGCTGCAGAGGTTTTGTTCAATGTGTTGTGCCTTCCACTGAGGCTGTTCGAGGACTGGGATTTTCCCTGTGTTTGGATGCGCTACAGCAAGAGATGTGAGGTGCTTCTGGAGAAGTCTTCGCACTGGTGTCTGCATCCTGCTTGCCAGTCACACAGCCTGTCCTGAGTGCTCCCTTCCTAGGATTTCTGATAAAGTAGAAGTATTTAGATCTAAGATAAGATTGGGGAAAAAAAAAAAAAAAAAAAAAAGGAAACCACCATATAAAAGAAGAAAAAAGAAAACAAAGAAAGTCCTGGAGATTAACTGTATGGTCAAACAGGTGTTTGGTTATCTGAGTGGCTCCTATGACGTGTACATCTAGTGCTGCTCTCACACTTCATTTTGTAATCTTGATAATCAGGAAAACATTAGTATGTGAGAAGGTCAACATGGGGGCAGTCCAAAGTTCCACACAGCACTGCGTCTCGTGTCTAAGTGCAGCCAGCAGCAGTGCATAGGGCAGGACAAGAACAGTGATACTCAAACATGTACTACACCATCTCTCTGCAATACATTATTCACAAAATCCAGGTGTCTGTAACAACAGATCTTCTGTGAAACAGAGAGCTTCATTGTGGTGTTATCCATCTTTGGAGTGGGAGACATGTAAACGCTAATGTATTTATCCTTAAACGTCCTGTGTCCCCTCAAGGTCACATATGAGACGAGTTGCAGATTCAGAAATAATACACAAATTGGACCAGTCCCTATTAGCAAAACAGCTATTCTGCTCACTTTCCTTGCCTAATAATTACTTTATCCCTTTCTACACCTTATATATATTACTAAGGCACAAATTAAGTGTTCTGTTTCATAAAGCAAGTAAGTCAAAAGAACTGCTTTAAATAGACACTGTAAACTTGAATTTTTAAAACTAATTACAAATAGTTCTACATCTACCACAAATAGTGGCTTGTTCATATTTCAGCATAAGAGAATATTTTTTCCATGCAAAAATAACTGAACCCTTCAGCACTGGTAAATCTTTCCACTAAATTTTAGTTAGTTTTAAGATCAACTAATCTGTCTGAAGAGCTGCGGCTGTACAATACAAGGCCATTTCTT
Source organism: Cygnus olor (assembly GCF_009769625.2). NCBI lineage: Eukaryota > Metazoa > Chordata > Aves > Anseriformes > Anatidae > Cygnus > Cygnus olor. The sequence goes on from NC_049175.1 coordinate 20,422,440, forward strand.
TTCTCTTCACGAAGTTGTTTCTGCCTTATTTCAGGCTAAATGAAAACAGCTGCATATCTCATAAATAATGCATTCAAAGAGCACTCTGACATTACACTCTTCAAAACACAGTTAATTTTAATCTTTCTCATGCAATTTTTATGACAAAAAAGATTGATGGTGCTTTGTTTCCTCCTCTTTTCACTGTAATTTTGACAGTGAAATATCAGAGTATATTGAATTAAGTAGTCTTTTAGGCATTTGATTTTAAGGTAGGTTATACCTTAGTACAGGCTATGACCAGAGAAGATATAGCCCATCTATTTCATATCCAATATCTCACCAAGCAAATCCAAAATATATGACTTAAATGGAAAAGAAGTGTGGGGAAGGACTTCAGACAGTTGTGTTATTTCTTCTTTTTTATTTCTTCAATGGGAGGTCTTTGGATATCCGTCCATTATTGCAATCCAGTTACTTAGGCAGTGACAGCTTATTTTAGACATTTCTTTGGTGATATTCATAAAGCCTTTCTCATTTGGAATTGTGCTGATTATCTCCAGAGCAGAGGTAACTCACTCAGTCCCGGAGCGTTTAGAGGTTGAGGCATGTGATGGGAAGTGTGTGTCCAAAAGCCACCACAGCAGCAAATCCTCAGCGTTCAAGTGACATTCTTGAATAGTAATACACCCAGTGGTAAAATGCTTCAAAACAGCTATTGTGAACTAATTATTCTGATTTCTCGCTTTCCTAAATGCAGTTCTTATTATACCAATATGCCAGGAACAATTTGTTCAAGTTCCTTGATAGATAGTGCATATTCTTGCCGCTTTACCTGAATTTGAGAGTAGCATGGGCAAAAGTTTTCTGTTGTAGTTAGTAACCATATAGATCTGCAGATCTGTGGCTAGGAAATGGAGATCTTGTTCTCCATGTTTTTATGTGTGCGCTATATTGTGAATAGCTTATTCTAGTTTTGTTGCTTGATTTTTCTTGACTACTTTTGCTATATGAAACACTGTATTATTCCAGAAGGTCAGAGAAGGCACAGTATAGGTTTTGTGGGCCTTTCGTTGCTAATTGCTCTTTCCCTTAGGAGACATGGAATGAGTAATAAGAAACAAAACACTTGGATTCTCTGTTACATTATTTTTTCCTTTTTAAAATGTAATACTGGTAGGTTTGCTGTTCCCAAATTATTTTAAAATATTCTGACAAATGACAAAAACCTAATCCTCTCTAAAATTCTTTCCAAGCCATACAAGTGGTTACATAAGCTTTGGGGATGTATATGTGCCAAAAACTACTTATCCCCCTCTTATTTATGTATTTCAGGTCAGTATCACAGATTTTGCTCTGCCTGTGCCTGCAGGATTGGGATTTGGTTGTCTTGGTGCCAGGCACAGACTGTGTAGCTGGCAAAACACTGGTGATGTCTGTGCTGCTCAGAAGTTTTGACCTCACTCTGAATCCAAATATTTGCTAGTGTCATGATCTGAGAAACTTTCCTGGAATTCGAGAACATTCGCACTCAAACCTGCAAAACAAATGAGAAAACAAATGAGTTGTGAAGGTATTGTTAAAGCAGCAATATGCAAGAGAGAGAATACTACGTAGTAGTCAGCTAACAATAACAATAATTACAGTATTTTGCCTGAGGAAGCCTCTGATGAACCAAGCAGAGGTAGTAAAATGATCCACTGGTCAAGGATCATGATTACTCTTCAGCGACTATCTGTTTCTTCAGGTCAAACTTCTACCTTTACATAAGACGTGTATGGAACAAGGACCCAAACCTAAATCTTATACCTCGGATGAGTGTGAAAACTGCTAGATTATGATCTATTCTGGGAAAAGTTGTTAAGTTCCTATCTGAACATATTAACCTAGAGATGAAAAGTATTTCTGGTTCAAACAGTTATGTGTTGTTTGATAAAGTTTTGAATTTGCTCAAGTACGGTTTTAAAAAGCCTAAAAAAAATGTTATAGGATTTCAGGTCTGAGCCATCTCACAGAGAGAGCACACTTCTTGCAGACTTGAGATTCTGTTCAGTTATGTCCAGGAACAGGGGAAGTGGCTGCTGAAATTTCATGCTAATAGGGGAAAGTGTTTCATCCTGTTTGTTTCCTTTTGAAAAAGAAACATCTTTTTTGCACTACTTTGCAGCTTAAAGAATACAATTCCTTACTTTCAGAAACAGCAGCTGACTGTCACAGTAGGGATTGACAGAGCCTAAAACCTTCTAGTTTCCTTCATGTTGGCTCACAGTGGAGCCCTAAGAAGACTCGCAACTGGGTGACTCGTACGTGACTGCTGTCTGTAGCTGTCTGCTGGGAAAATCAACTAGAAAGGTTGCTTTAAGCAGCTGTACCACAATTACAGAGGGAGTGGAAAACTGAGGTAGGAGATGCTCTGCACTCTTTGAAGGATGCACAGGGTATGTCTCCAGCTCTTGATATCCTGCAGATTTTCCTTAGGTGCAAGAGTTGCCAAGCATTAGAAAAGCACATAGTACCTTTGTACTGGGACAGCCACCTGGCGAGCCTGAATGGACTAAAGGGACTCAGAAGTTTTTGTTCCTGAAAGGACTGAACAAAAATAGCTTGCTTCCAGATCTACTGTTGGTAGTGGTGCTGCTTGTGGGTTTGGTCTTGGGTTGCTATGCTTTTAAAAAACCCTGTATGAAGCTGAACTTTAAAACTGTATTGGTGATTTGTATACTTCTGGAAACATATCACGTAGAATGCTTTACTTTTGAAATTGCTATCTGGAGGCACTATCTGGACGTATCTTGGATGAAGAATTGACTTCCAAGTATTCTGTGCTGTTAATGATGCTTTTGCTCAAAAGGAATTATTTTTGTCTAAAGAAAAGTAGTTGGTTATTGTATGTCATGTGCAGATAAAAAATAAAAGAAAAAGATGCTGAAAATCATATTTTGACAGCTAAAGAATTACTGTTAGTGGTAGATTGTTGATTGCAAGTGAGATTTTGAAGTCATAAGACAGTTGTAGCCTCAATTGAGCTGTACTGGTTCTGTGTGATTAGGTATCATAGGGCATGGGGTGCAGCCAGGAAGAGAAAAGTTCATCTAGGTTCAGGAAAATGGTTTTAATTATAATACCTTAACGGTCCTTTGCTGTGCATTGGCAATTGTTGTATTGGATCACAAAATACTAGTAAAATGATGTGACTTCTAAAAGTTTTTGTTAGGGTATCTTATGGAACCAGTTAAACTGTAAGCAAGCTGTTGGTTTTAATTGAAAAAGAAAACCTTTCTCCTTTGTCGTGACTGGGATTTATATACAAAATCATTCTATACTACTGGATCAGGAGGAACACCTTGGAAGATGCTTTTGTAGCTTAGAGTCCTTTGCTGAAAACACAATAAAGATAATGAAATGCCTGGTTATCAGGCCTGAGAGGGACAGCTGGATCACACATTGCTTTGTTAGTGAAGCATCTTAGCAAATAGTGCTTTTAGTTGTAGCAGACTTTCATTTCTTTTGATCTTTGTTGCAACATTTCCTAGGAAATGTACTTTAGTATGCAATGTCCTATTTCAAATGACACTGCACAGCGTTTCAGTAGTTATACTAAACATTAAAAAGTGCTTTCAGTTGACTGAACTAAATTTATTATAGTGCTGTTGTGGCCCAGTTTGCAGAGTTTCCAAGTTCACCTGTACAGTATCTGTTAAAAGTCTCACGTGTTTGCGTAAAATCCATGTGTTATTTTTGCGTTGAGTAAAGCTGAATTTGCAAGCTCTGCAGAATGATGAGCACTGAGTTTTTAAAGCTAGCCACTGTAACTCAAGCTTGAATGCTTAATATTTTCCTAAGAGTTGTAGTTCTAATCAGTGTTGGCAATATGTTACTACATGCCATGGCCTTCAGGCACTGCACCCTATTCTGCAAATAGCTTCCTAAAATCTTGCAGTGCACCAACATGTGATTAGGCAGTATGGCGGAAGCAGCAGTAGAGATGTGGTAATGTCTCACGCTGCTGTGTAGGCACAACCCAGGCTGTGTTGCTTATCAGCACATAGATGTTCTGTATTTTTAAATGGTTGCTGACATTTGGGTTGGTGTGGGTACAATCAGCTTGTTTGGGTCTAAAACCCATTCTTCCCTAACAGACCTCTCTACAAGGCTCTTGGACTTGCTGAATGCTTGAGTTAATAGGAATCTGCTCTGATTCTCAGAATATTTGAAAAATAGCTCTGGGAAGAGTTTGGAGACACATTTTTTAATTATCCCAACATCTGCTATTTCTATTAATTTTTGAAACAGTGCTAACACATGGTGATTGTGCTCTGAAAAATGAGATGTTATCTTCATCGTGAGGCTTATGCAAGAGATGGAGAGTGTCTGCTCAGCTGGAAGGACAGCAGAAATGATGGAATTAATAATATTTCCTTGCTGCCACATACTAAAATGAATTTTCAAGCTGAATAATATTCATTTTGAAATTTGTGTAATACTCTAACATATTCTTTCATCAAGGAGCTTACTGTGTTTTTGGAGCAAATTTCTTTCCTCACTGGATACTAATTGCTGCTTTGTGTAGTGCAGATAAGTGATCCAAGGCCATCCATGTATGGGAGAAACCAAATCTCTATTTTAGCTAGTAAAACCATGGGCTTACCATTAGAGGAAAGGTATCTTGGCCAAGACAATTCCTGTGTCATGTGTGAGGCAAGGGCAAACAAGCTTATGTTGTTTTGCTTTCTGACATGACTATGAATACAGTTATAAGCAATATCATGGCTTTTTCTGAGTGATAAGTAAAACTGGAGCAAGAAGGGTTTAACGGTGAGCTGAACTTGCTTGGAGCAGAAAATGTATTTACTGTACACCACTGTCATAGTAATCCCACTTTTCTCACTCTGTGAGGGATTGAGTGTTTTGCATTGCAAATCCATTCCTTTTGCAGCTAGCTCTTTCACCAGAACATTTTTTCTTTATTCTCTTGTTATGAATTCTGATAAAGTGCTATTATCTGAGTCATTTGAAGACTGGTTTTCTAGCTATTCTTACTTTTCATTTCGGCTTCTTCAAGCTGGGAACTAAAATCAGAAAGTCTCTGCTGCTGATTTATGTTAGCAACAGATCCAAACTCCCCTGGGTGAAACCAGTACTAGTACTGGTAAAACTCCCTGATTCCTCTCTCTTCTAATCATCTCTATAACATTTCCTATCCACAAGGACAGTAATGCTGATTTACATCCATCATTACTGACATTTATTTTAGATGAAAAAGAACCCAAACATCTGCAAGTCTGAAGGCATAGTGTTTCCTCCTATTTGTAAGAGCCTTCAGTTTTCATCCTCTCTCAGTTAGCAGTGAGGCAGGCTGCATGTTGGGCAGGAAGCAGAAAACAGCAAATCGTACAGCCTTTGCTTCCATTTCCGTTTTTCTACTGATGCTACTTTCTTTACTTCTGCCTCTTCTCCCCTTCATTCCTTCCTTTTAAACATGTTTGCAGAACCTTTTTAAATACCCTCAGGATACCATCTAGAAAAAACAGATATATCCCTCAGGATGTCACCTAGAGAGATGTACAGATTGGTTCATTCTATTTCCACTTAAAGCCAGGAGAAAGCCCCCAGAATTAGTTAGAAGTAAGAAACAGTTTGCCAGGTGATGTGCAACCTCTTTTTTTTTTCTTTCTTTTTAATGTTGTACATATTATAATAGCACAGAAGAAATTGAACCGTGTACGAAGCTTTCTGGGAAAATGAAATTTTTAAACAGCAGTGCTATGTATCAGTCAAGATATTACTTGATTGTCCTGCTTGTTTGCAGTTCAAACTAAAAGAAATGCAATTTGCTTTTAATTTCCTCTATTATGTATAGGGAAAGCCACTCATATAGAGTGGGAAAATAGTCAATTAAGAGGTCTCAAGATGAGAATTATCATCACCTGTTTTTTAAGAGAAGTTGTCTTCACACTTTTAGATCTTTTAGTGACATTAAATTGGATTCATAATTACAATAATGGAAGTAGTCATTTTGTAATGTTTTTAGGATTTTTTTAATTGTAATTTTGCAAGCTGGTTCTGTGTCTTAAAAACAAGGTAATTTCTTGGTATTTGAAATTGCATATCCACAGGCAGAATAGGTATTTCAGATGTAAGGTGACTGACATGGTGCAGTGGAGACATGGTGGACAATGCGCATTTTGAGTAGGATTTTTAAAGACATTTGTAACAGCTGTCTGAATCTAAATGATTCCCCTTCTTGTGCCCAGTATAATCTGCAGTGGTTCTCTATTACTCAGAATTTCTTAGAGGAATTCATCTAGCAAATTACTTTCCTGATGCAGCTGCAGTTTGGGTTGTGTGGATAACTGGTGTTTTGTTTCGTTTGCAAAACTAGTTCATTTAAGACAGTCCATGAAATTTTACCAGGAAGCTGAATATCGGGTGGAGAACACTATTTACAAATTCAGCAAGTAAATATTCTCTCTCTGATTACTGTTGATCAGTTTTTGTATCAAGTTCGATATCCTCTGGTACCATGAGTGGAAAACAAGAGCCCATAACTATAGTGGACAGGGTGCTGTGTATACCCTGAACCTTGGTTCAAATTCACTTCATGTTTTTTGCTCTTGTTAGTGTCTGATGAACAATAATGGTGATTGCTTTTGTTGTTTGTTATTATCAGACACAATTCTTTCTTATTGTTTTTAATTTTTTTCCCTGCTTTGTCTTGAAAATAACCTTTTACTTGAAAAATTTAAATAGCTTTCCAAAAACAGCAGAAATATTCACAATACCCTTATACAAACTTGATCTGCAAGAGAGAAATTTCAAGAGAATGTAACTTGATGTTAGTCATTAGGTCAGTAAAAGGTCAGTAAATTTTACCAGATAATGTGCTACTGGAGATTATGGTGCTCACCGGAACGTTTACGCTGAGAACAAAGAGCAAAGTTTTACCTGAACACCTTCTGCCCATTTCATTGCCAGTTCTGCCTTATGGTTTATTAAGGTTGTGCTGTCAAGAACAACATATTTCAGTCTTTTCTGGGTACAGAATTCCTTTCTTCTTTCAGTTCTTACCTTTGCCCAAATTCACAGTGCAGCCATTGAATATGGCTATGAGTTAATTGAATATAAGCTATGAGTTCTCACTTTTAAGATATGGTGAGGAATCCTAACTTATTTCCTACTTTCTCTGGCATGTTTTTTAGTCACACAGAATTTAGTACATTTGCAATTCATCTTGCTTTGTTGAATACAACCAAATTTCTAAACGTTTTGTCTAAAACACTTTGGGACACTGGAAAACTCTTTGGAGTTTTTAGCAGTGAAACTGAGGTCCTTCTTTGGTTTGGGTTTCAGGAGTAGCCTCTCCTGAGCAGAAAACAAGTTCTCTCTCCCTGTTTTTATCAAAATCCAGGTGATGGAATTTTTCATTGTAAAGCTCTGTAGTACCAGATGGTCACAGATTTTTTTTGGCCTAATCCTATTTTTCAGATGGGATTAGAAACTGAGGGTGGTATGTGGAAGACTGATTTTTTTGTTGTTGTTGAAAAAGAAAATTCTAACAAATTATTTCAGTTATATTGTGCAGCTTCTTTTTGTTGTTGTTATTGAAGATCTATCAACAAAATGCAGAAGAAATTACTTCTAAGCACTTATCAAAATAATTTTTCTTTCCTGCAGTTCTTTCAAAACTCACTTTTCATTAAGGGATTTTTAAATAAAAAATTCAGAGTAAAATGACTTTGCATTCTGATGCATGACTTATCACAAAATGAGGATTACATTGATATTCTTATCAGTATCTCCATACAGTACAGGAGGAAACTGTCTAGGGAGAGCTAGTTAGGAAACACACTGCTATTCTTAGAACTGGCACATGATAATGTAATATAGTGGAATAGAAAATTATCATACATATTTATAATATTTAAAAATTATCAGCAATCGCTAACTAGTTCTGATCGAAACATTTAGTCTTCCAGATCTACTTGTGCTGTAATGAAATGCTTTGACACTTGATTTCTCCACTACAGTCTGTAAAGTAATGTGGAAATACTAACGCAAACTTAATTTCCAGAAGCAGTCTAATTGTGGCAACAGAGCTCTTCAGTGCAGGCTCTTTCTCCACTTACGAAGTTTTTATTTCATACATGAACCCAAGTTGTGGACTACTGGGACAGGCTGCCTGCAGACTACATTAAATTTCAGTCATAAATTTTCTAAAACAGTAGAAACATTCTATTTTCATTCTAGAAATATGATGATTTTGCATTACTGGGCTTCCAGAAAAGTTAAGAAGAGGTGGGAAGAAGTTTCTCAATAGTCTTCTCTTCCCTAGACTGTGCAATTTGGTTCACATTATACTGTGTCACTGAAAAGCTCCGTTGTCTTCATTTGGTGATACTTGCTGAGCTGGCCAAGAGGTTGCATGTCATATTTCATGTGTAGGAGTAACAGCAGACAGCTATCCATCACGTACATGTGATGTGGTTTTCCATGCTGCTGCCATTAAGCTCGTTCAGCAGTTTCCAAAGGTAACTGGAGACAGATTTCGTTTCCCATACAAGGCTAGAAAAAGAAGCTGCTTAAGCTGCAGCAGGGAAATTAAAGCTTACTTGCAAAAATCCCTGTTTCAGGGGAAGAAAAAATATTAAGGGTTTAACATAATTAAACTCTCTGAAGAGAAGCTTGGCATAAATATCTACATAAATATCTAGACTGAAGGCATAGATACAATGCAAAGAACCGACTCCTTTCTGGAGCCAGTTGAGAAGGGAATATTTGGGAATGATTTGGCCAGGGCCAAAGCCCTGGTATTTTTTCAGCCTTTTCTCAGCTGAAATGATCAAGGACAGCTCTAAAAATGGTACTGCTGCTGCTGTGTTGCAGAACATGAGACTCATATCCGCAGGCTTCTTAGAGCATTCTGCTCTTGAACACTTAAACCAAAAGGCTGTATAAGATGTGTATAGACGTTACACTTCTTGCATCAGAATTCAGCTGCGATGTAGAAAATAGTGAAAACAAAAAATATAAAACACTTGAAGGTGACAGTCTGTATGTTCCTGACAATTTCACTGGTTCTAAGTACAGTTGTTTTAGAAAGCATTGTTGGGGACCTGTGTGAGGAACCCTGAAATGAGTTATTCTACTTATATGGATTTGTTTTGGTGTCTCCTGGAGAAATCCTCAGATAAAACATGAGGAAAAAAAATATGGTGAGGAAATGGACAACAGAAATTAATTTGGGACCTAGGTCAAGGTATTTGACCCCGTGGAATAAAATAATTAAGCAGTAAGTAAAATGGTTAGATCAGCTTTTCACAGCTCATTACTTGGCTGAAGACATTTGAACACCCTAAAAATCCTCCCAGTTACTACTTGTCTGGTCTTTAGGCAGATAGTGAGTCAAGTCAGTGCTTTTTCCTTGCGTCTTTCTAAGACATATCATGTAAGTCAGCACAAGTAAAGTGGAAAATAAGATGGGAGAAGTTTTAAATGAAATTTGTTCAGAATGAGTTATGACTGAGAACAGCTCCTTACAAGCGACCCTAGCATGACACATCCTATTCAAGACCTTATTCAAGACAATGTTTTAGTGATAGTTTTGTTTTAAGGTGGATAATGAGAAGCATCAATTTATTGTTTCATGCATAACTTCAGAAGTACGTGCTTGTTATAATGGCGTTTAGTAAATAGTTCAATAGCGTTATCTGGCTTATATGTGATCCATTTTGAAAAGCGGTGAGAAAACAAACTACCTTTTGTTATCCATAAATTCCTTCTGTTGTAAAAACCTCGCTGTATCTGTTCAGCAGTGTTCCATCAGCCTTGCACCTTAGTATCCATAACACTCAAATTCATCCCTAATAAAGTAATTGTTCCCCACTGAATTTGCAGTCTGAACTAATATTGGTGTGTACTTTTAGCACACTTTAAAGATACATGCATGATAGAATGATCTGTTTTTAATTAATTCCTTTGACATTTTTGGTATCATAATTAATATTTTAGAAACCTACAGAGGCCTTCAGTACTGCCTAGAATAGCAAAAATTGTCTCATTCAATAGAAAAAAAAAGCATAAGAATGCTCACAGAAGAGCTTCTTCTATGACAACATAAAACAGGAATATTTACCTACAAATAAGCTGTGTTTCCAGAAAGAAAATAACCTGTGCTAGCTATAGATGGTTTTAGTCTCCGCTTTTTTTCTGGTTTCTGGCTAGTTACGGAACAGCAGAAATGCAGAGTATTCTGGCACAATGGATATTTTTTGCTACCTCCATTTTAGCTGGTACAAAACATTACTGAATTGAATGTGTGACTACAGTACAAGTGGGGAGGAGAAATATCTGCAAACAGAAATGGAGCAACAAGCCTAGATTACTAGGCAGGATTTGTGTTGCTGGTCAGTGACTATAAAATAGAACAAAACTGGCAAATGTTACAAAGTTCATTTATTTACTTTTTTGATGCTTAGTCTCTTCTTGAGTGATTAGTAAATGATTGATGTCTACACACTGTTCATTCAGTAAGGTTCATAAGATCCAGATACATCAGAGCTCCTTCTGAAGTCTTGCACAAAGATTTATGGAGAAAACAAACGGCAAGAAAGTTGTTTTATATCACTTGGATTTTTTTTTCAGTCCATTAATTTTGAAACTGCTTTTTGAAAACAAAGTTTGACCTCCGAAAGGAGCCTTCACAGCTCATCATGAAAAGCCAGCTAGCAGGATGACAGAGGAAAGGAACACGGCAGGAGCTCGCTGGGTGCTTACTGCTCTGCATGTCATGGTCTCTTTGAGCTTTGTTCAGCTGCTAATTATTGCAAAATCAAGGAGATATTTCTACTCGGGTCCAATGCTCAGCTTAGCAAATAGCACAGTCATGGCACTGATGCGTCTCAAAATATCTTCTGTTAAAATGGAGGCTCTTAATGTTCTCGTTGAATTGAGCTACCTTTCTGCTGCTGTAATAACCATTTTCATAGAAGAGCAGCCAAGATGTTCAGATTTAACCTCAGTTTAATGATGGAGACTTCAGCATAGCTTTGCTGCATAACTAGTTTAATACAGTGTTTCTGCAGACTTTAACCTTTGCTGCAGTGCTAGGTTTTTGCCAGGCAGCACTCCAAACTTCTTAGAAAGGCACAGACATAAATGGAGCATGGAAATATTGAAACGAGCTGGAGAAACAATTATTAAGGGTTATTGGACAGGATGCTCAGCCAACTTAAGAGAGTTTTCCTGATCTGTGTTTACCAGTGTTTCAGAGTCTGCTTACATTACTTCTGATGTTGTGATTTGAAATTGCTGAATTAAGTGAAATTTGACCTGGAACAACTTTCAGTTGTGCTGACACAGGCCTTCATTTATCTAGCTGAATAACTAAATATGATTAATCTTGCAGGTGAGGCATTTTTGTGTCATTCAATCTGTTTTACATTTTGTCCTATTTCACCTCTTATCTTGTAATTTGCTTTCTTTAATTCTTCTCTTGGCTTATGATCCTTCTCTCTCCTACATGTCTAGTTTGTTCCCCCACCTGTATTTGTTGTTCAACTACCCATACATACCTGAAGAATTCAGGTTAATGGAACAGTAAAAATAATTTTCAGAAATAGTTTCTTCTTACTATTTGTTTTTTGGAACTGACTGAGAAATCATAACTAAATAGAAGCATTTTAAATATGCTACTGTTAGAGCTGTTTGCAAAAGATTACACCACATTCATGCTTCCTGTTGCTTATAACAACACTGGTCTGATTTTTGCTTCCATGTTATATTTTTAACTGTGGTTTTGATAAGACTGATTTTATCGCTTTGTCCTTTCCTTTGGTATGGCTGCTGTCCAGATGATGCACTCTACTTGCCATGTTACAATTCAGTTCATTTTCTACTTTTATTTCCAGTCTTTTCAGGTCAAATTACTTTATTCAGTGATTACTGTGCCATTAGATTTTATTAAATTCCTGGGTTCTCCTCACATATACTCAACACTTCCCAGCTATTAAAGTAAAACCTCACTAGAACCCTTCCCTGATGATTATGAATATTAAGGTATGTTACTTATGTTTATAACTATTATTTGCCTGATTATTTTTGATCTATTAGTATGCATTTCCAAAGCAAATAAAGCTTATTTTAGGGATAAGATTTCATAGAATTATTCAGGTTGGAATATTCTTTTCAATATATCCCAAGAAAAATATGTACAGTAGCTGGGAACTGTTGGTGTAAGATTAGAAGATCTGCCTAGTAGCATTTAAAGACGCATTTGTGCTGCCTGCACTCTCAGTGATGAGAGGGAATTGCCCAGCATCTAACTTCTTGAAAAAGAGAATCATAACAGCACTTTCATATTCTGCAAGGCAACAAAAAACATTCTGTTAGCTCTCCACCTTTATGCCTAATGCTTTAGGCCATACCTGCCTCCTTTGCAGCTTTTCAAATAGTATCAAAGGGAGGGGGACATAATTGTTCCTGTTCTATCAAGTGCTTGACTGGAATTTAGATTTACCTTCTTCATCTCCCCTTCCCCGTGCCTCCCCTGGTTCTCTCTGAAAAAAGAAATTGTGTTGTTTAAAGGGTTTGTTTTTAGAAAATTGAGTTGATGTTTCCATCATCTTACTCTTTCAGCTTCTCTGAATACTCCATCAAGTATCTTACAGGAACAAAGCTAGATTTAACTGGTGTATAATTTTTTAAGCTGGTACTTTTTTAATTCCCTGTCTTCAAGCAAGTACCTACTACTTTCCTGCTACTTTCCCATTTTATTGTGATTAAAAAAAATAATGTTTTAACACTAGTCTTGTAAATCAATTCCTTTGATATGCTAAATGTGTTCTCCAGTCTTGGCTGCTTGCATAAACTATTGTTTTGCATTCTCTTGTTTTTATCTTTTTTTTTTAGATTTCCTGTCTTCGCTGTTTCATTTATGATCCTTTATAAAGGTATCATACCAAAAGTTTTAATAATTTGGTATTGTTAGCATGTTCATTATCAGCTTCTTAATTATCATAGATACTTTCCACATCTTTTTTTCCCTGACTTCTTTTGAATGTCATTTTACATCACTTAATCCTATTTCATGAAGTTTTCTATGCCTTCCTGATATAGACCTATTCTACTACTAAATATATTTTCTCATCTATAAAACCCTGACAGTATTCAACTAAAACTTTCCTGATGCAAATTTAATCCCCCGAGTGATATGGTTCAGATATTTTTGACTCAGCCAGAATTTATGCAGTATAATTCATACAACTGTATCTGCATCAATAAACATATTCTTCTAAAAAAATTGATTTTTAGTGATGTAAATCATAGTGAAAAACACCAGAAGTACTTTCAAATTTGAAAGCTCAGTGGTACTAATCTTTTCTTTCATTTCAGTTTACAGATAAAACACCACCTAGCAAAACTGAAAAGAAAAAAAAAAAAAGCCCCCTCCCCCATTTTCTTTGTGTGGCTGTTGATGGCATCTCTGACATTATTATGTATGTTAATAGCAAAATGGCTGATTTGTTTCATGTCTAAAAATACCACTTTATGCAGTACATACGTCAGACTATCCCTCAGAAAGGAAATTTCTTGTTACGATGGTCAATGTTTTCGTTCCTGAATTAATAAAGCTATCCAAAAGAGCACTTATTCTGCTCTTCTCTTACGGGAATAAGATTCGTCAGAAGATCTATGGCTGAACAATGTTTCATACTGAAATTGGTGGAAACAATCCCATTAAAGTTAAGGGGTAAAACTGTTTCTCAGCTATCTTCAAAATAACATATTAACAAAAATGATTTTTTTTTTTGTTTGTTCTTTAGTTTCCAGTCAGATTAATTCTGATCTTACAACAAGGCTGTGCTGATCCCTCTGAGGCTTGTATTTTCCAAGAATACTTTTTACTGAAACAGCAAGGTCCCACTTCAAGCATGTCACTATTTTATTGGGTTTAGCTCCAAGCTCTTTAGAGAAAAGAATTAGTTCAGAAGTGGATTTTAAACAACAAATATTGTGGCCTATTTTATACGATATATTGAGCAAGATTTGTATGATCGTTCTTCTACTTTTAAATTCTTCAAACCTATACAATGTGTTTAACAGAAGTTACAACTTAAATATTTTTTGATAAGTGTGCTATGTATAAAGTCACTATACTGGCTTATTCGCTAATATTGCGGTACACAATAACAGTGAACATAATGGTTCATTCACTGATATGTTTCATAAAATCCAAAAGGCTGGGAAAAGACCTCCGAGATTATCTGGTCCAACTATCCCATTACCACCTTACCACCAATATCACCCACTAAACCATGTCCCTTTCGGAATGACGCAGGCTTGGAAATGCGCGTTCTCTGCTGTACAGTGGCAAAAAGAAGCTATTATCTCCCAGGTAATACGAGGAGAAAATGACACCTCTCTGTTTGTGTTTGAACAGTATTTCAAGATAAGTTAACATGTGATGTCCTATTTCATTAAAACACCTCAGAGCTATAAAATATGTGAAATAACTAGTACAATAATTTTTCAGGTGTCAGGGCTCGTGATAGTCACATGGATCTGAACTTGTGTAGTATTTGGTATAGGTAGGTAATTCAGGGGTGAAATAGTACAAAAAACACAAAGAAAATAAGCAAAACTATTATGCACTATGAGTACGAGCAGGCTTAGTGTTGCTAATATAATATAGAAAGTAATAAATATTTTAGAAATCTTCTGTAATGCTGCAAGATTAAATTCTGGCTGCCAAGTTTCAAGCACGTGATTTAAGTTCTGATTTTGGTTGCCTCATTTCCAGCTCTGTTGATTTCTCCCAACTACATTTAAGGTGGTCGTGAAGTACCAGAATTATACGTTTTCTGCACCCAGTTTCACCAAAGAATGAACAATCATATAGCAAGTAGCTAGTACATTCTTAATATTTTCAATATGGATATTGTCCTAAGGTGACTTGAAAACTCTTTAACATTGGTTCCAACATTCTTTAAGCCAGAAAATGACGGCAACAATATGCTCACGTTACTGCCTGGATTTCTGGAATTCTGCTCAAACTAGCAGTTCAAAATTCCACATTTAAAGTTCCACTGAACGAAATGTACAACTATTCAATTAAGTGGAATACTGATTTCTAATTAGTATCTAATTAGAAACTGAATGCAGTTTGGGAAAAGAGTGACTTCCTTTTACTAATTACAAAGTGTTTGCTGTTTCCAGTTAGTGTGGTGGTGGTTTGTAAACTCCGTGCACATGAAAGAAATGAAATTGTGCATCAAATGCGTCTGTTTGTTTATGCTATGAATTATCTACTGTGATGTGTGTTTTTGATCATGTTAGTGGTGGTCTTTTGTTGTTAAAAATACATGCATTTAAGACTTAATAGGAAAACACTTGGCTGTTAACGTGCAGTAAGTAAGTCAAGTAAGTAAGTAAGTAAGTCACTTAAGTAAACTGGGCTATTCACCATTCATTTGATCATGGGAGTTTAACCCCGTTGTTATTAAAGCAATGCAAACGCTGTTTGGATTTCAGCCTGGTGAGTACCTTGTATCAATAAAGCAATCACAATAACGTTTAGATCAATGTTAGTTTTCTAACCAGAATGGGTAATAAAAATAAATAAATGAAAATCAGCTGCCGAGAAAGTCTTATATAAATTAATTCTTTTATTCACAGAACCCATGAAATGAGGGAGAAAACCTAGAGTACTGTTTGACTTCATTACACTTGTAAAAAATCTCTGTTTTTAACACACTTCAAAGATTTATGTGCAAGACTCCCTACCAAGTTAGATATTAATGTTTCTCAATATAATGCCCAAAGGCACGTTTTTTTTAACTTTGCTTATTCAATATCAGAGATGTAAATCTGGAAGAAAACAAGATGAAACCTTCATGATGATAAAAGGCAACTAAAAGTCCAAAATTCATCCTTATAAGCACTGCTCAATTGTTGTTACTTTGCTCTCTGCAGAGAGCATTTCTTTAGGAAGAGCTAGAAAAATAAAATCTTGGTGGTCTTTTTTGTCAAAAGATATCAAAAGACATTCTACAAAGCCTGTTTTAAAAACACATATGTAAAAGGTGAGAATAGCCTTTGGATACAATTATTTAATTGCTCACATACAGTGAGTGATAACTGCAGAATGCATTCAGTCTTTCAGATGGTCTTTGATGTTTTGACCCGTCAGTGAGCTTCAGATGTAAGGGCTGTTGTAGCCAAAGGCAGCTGTGAAGACAGTCAGGATTAAGGAGAGGTATGAAGCCTTCATGGGGTTATGGCTGAGACCCTGTGCCTGTGCCTCTTCAAGCCCTAAACCCTGCCAGTTCTCACCTTTCTGTTCCGTTCCCCCATGTAGTGAGCTTCTGGTGTGGAGAAATGATCACAGATGGCAATGAATTTATGAACATCAGTTATTGACTTATAAAAGAGATCCAGAAAACCTGCTGGCATTTTCTTCTGTCCTCATCTACCTCTAGAACCTTTCTAAGAGACAGGAGGTGAAATAGGAAAATTTCTCTGGGGTATAGTCTTCAAATTTACTATGGGAAAGTGGAAAATGGGTAGAAATTATTCTAGATGAACTACACACATCCCCTTTCTTCCTAACTATCCATTTTGCCTTGCAGCCCATGCTCTAATCATGTTGCTTTTATCTATCAATATAATTAAAACAAAATATTTTAAGTTTAGGTTCCACAAAGTAAATAGGTGATTTAGAAGAGCGTGTTCTTTGTTGTAATTGATGTCTGGTGAGCTAAAGAAATGTATCATTTTCTAGAGAGAGTGGATTGCTTAACTGCTGTTTTAAGAGGATTTGTGAGGCTTGGTTATTTCCTGAAGAATAGCTGAGAAAATTCCAAAAGCTTTTGTGAAGGAAATATATGATGTTAGTGACAGTATTAGTATTTAATGTCATTTTTCAGAAAGTATTCACCAAAACCACGAAATGTCACTGAATAGTTCTATTTATTATTCACCTACGAAGTGAAATAAAACAGCTCAGGTATAATTCCTATCTATTATGGCGGGGAAAAAAAAGCCTAATTTTTAAATTCCTCTTCTTTTAGTTTTATCTTTTAAAGAAACTATAATTTTGACTAATGCAGAATCAAAGAAGCACTCCTAATTAGTTCACCCTATGGCTTATAGTGTGCAGTAACTGTAATCCAAAGGTTATTTTATTGCCCACGGTACAGTTAAAATTCAATTTTCAAACTTCCTGTTCCTTTAGAGATATTAACTTGCCCTTGTCAGTTTTCCATTAAAGAAATGTCTGTGCCTCAGAACGATTTGTGGTTGACTCATGTCAAGAAATTGTCATGAGGTATATGAAGAGACTGTTAATCCATAATATATTTTTAAATTTTATACCTGAACATCAGAAACTGTATATAAGTCATGATTAGCCATATTTCTTTTCTGTTTTACTCTGGTATTCTAATATTTATATTATAAAATATTGTATATTATTGATATCCACTTTAGTTGTTACACAACAGCATGTAAATCATGTTTTAATAACTAACAGCAGTTTGGAACACATTAGAACCTTAAATAAATCATTTGGAGCTGTAGTGAAAACTAAATTGTTCTTTTAGAGTCTTGTAGTGTTAATGCTATTGTTAACTTAAGCTGAAACATCAGTGCCTACAGCTAACTGCGTCCACTACTGCCACAAAATAAATAAATAAAAATTGCCTGCTGACTTATTTAAATCAGACAGCTGTGTGAATTAATTTTCTGCTACAGACTGGATAGATGAAGTGTCATTTCACTGTGTAGATGAAGGTCTGTCATGGAACACTGAAGGTTAGAACATGAAATGAATCTGTACCAATAAATAAGTGTTTTATTCTTGATTTCCTTGATTTATTGTTTACCCTCCAACTCCCCCCCTCCCCCAAGGAGTAAAACAAGTAGGAGCCCTCACAGAGAGATCTGCAAGCGTTGCATGGGTGAAGCCTGCCAAGCGGCCTGCCAACAGGCCTCGCAGGGAAACAAGGGAGGCCAAAGGTGTCTTGAGGACTGGTTAGTTGAGACAGTTTTGTGGTAAGATAAATAAATAAGCAATGTCAGAAATATATTGATACTAGATTCGTTCTTTTGCAAATGAGGCCCTGACTTCGCTCAGTCGCTCTGGATCAGATCAGGCAGGACTGTAGCTCCCTTGAAGACTCACGGGTGAGCATCTCAGCACAGGGACAGCCGCCTTCGGTGCTCAGTGTGCCTGGGGAAGTTGGCCTGAAGGCGGCATGGACCAAACACCCACGCTTTCCAACTAATACAATAGCATAGAGAGAAAGCATCTATTATTTCTAAGAGACTGTTAGAAATAATTTTTGTTCTTGAAAAAATTGAAAAAATAGGAAAAAACGTGCTTTCAAATATTGCCTAGTGCCTTCTGACTCTCCTTTATATTAGACTGGGACGCTGCATTGAAGTGTCTACATGCTGGCAGCACTTGTTTGTTATTTTTGTTATTTTCAGTCTTTTCCCTGTCTTGCCTGTAAAAATAATCCACTAAATACTGTGTTTGATAGTGGATGTCCTACAAACACATATGCAGGTGTCTGAATTCTCATTATCTGCTGCTGTCTTGGAGACCCAATATTTCATCTCTCTGACAGGTTACCCAACATACTAATTACCAGCAGAATGAGGATGTTCTATTCAGATGAGTCACTGTCAGACATTATACCAGGAATGGATAGAGGAAGTGAAGAAATCACTCCAAAAGAATTAGCTTGCTCCTCTGTGAACTGCAAGTTGATATTCTCAGAAAGGTCATTGCAAGGCGATATTAGTTTTGACAAGAACTACAACTAGAGGAACTTGTCTTGCCAGCAAGCAGATTTCCTACCCAAACACCTTTCCCTTACAGCAGCTAAAGGAACCTGTAGAGAGATGGCAACCATTTCTGCACTGGGGGATCTACATTATTTTAGCAGAAATGCATTACAGAGCTATTAGCTTGTTTTTTCATGAGAGGCACAGGCAGGAGATACCACCCAGAGGAGAAGCAGCAGCATGTGTTTTTCTGTTTTTGTGCCTTCCCATGTTTTGGTGATATTCCAGGCTGGGTAAGAGGATTTTACCACATGAGTGTGTAAACCCTATAGCTGGCCAGGTGCAGCTCTGGGCACAAATTCAAGTGGCCCCTGATGTTTTGCTGAATGCTTGTGAGCTGTGCTGCACCCCAGGAACCCTGCAGAGCGCTAATCTGCAAGTTTGCCTTGAATTGTTCCTCTGCTAACTTTCCGGTGCCAGCCAGGGGAGCAAAACTATGCTTTGTGGCACTGTCCTTGCACTTGTCACTATTCTGCAAAATGCCATCTTACAGAGGGAGGGAAACTGTTTCTTTTCTGTGTTGGCATGTAAAAGGCCAAGTGTGACACATTGTAGAGGTAGCAGGAGTTCCCAAGTGCCATTTAATTTGTGTGTCTGTGGATAGTTGTGTTTTTCTTCTAATACCAAAAATAAGATGTCGTCTAATTGAATTTGAAGTAATGTTTTGTATAGATGAAAGGATTCACAGTACTTCAGCCAACTAGAGTTCACAAAACTTACTATGCTAAAATCATATCATTCTCCACTTTTTTTATTTTTATTTTTTTTTGTGGCATTACTAACCTTTTCTCTGTTTTAATTAACTTAATCTTAATAAATAGAAGTTTTAGGAAAAATAGGAAACTTGGACAGTTAAGAGGGTTTTTTTGTTAATCTGTGACTTGTGAGAGTGGAAATCATGTTGTGAATTCAGTTTCACAAGCGAAGAAGCCATTTAAACTTTGCTTATGAAAAGATAATTGCATTACTAATGTACTGAGCCATATGATTTAGTAATAATATACTTACCTCTTTCATACAGCAGCTTCATCAGGAGATCACAAATCACTTTACAAAGAAGTAAATATAATTATCCACATTAAATGCCACAAAGTCTGTAAAGAGACACAGAATCTCCATAAAGAAGTATTGTGCTGCAATTGTACAGAGTTATAATTAAAATTAATTTTATTATCAACCACATTCATAAACTGTCATAATCACTGACAGATCCAAGAAAACAGAATTTGGGTTTAAATTTTTGGAATACTTTGATTCTCTGTTCAAATCTATTTCTACATAATTATTTCAGCTGTATGCTGTGTTCTCCAAGCTGGTAGTACAGGTTCTTATAAGGTTTCTTTCTGAAACTAGCACTTTCTGTGCAGGAAAAGTAGCTGATGTTAAGAACAAGATAACAAAGTAGAGCAGAACATAGGATTTCCTTCTCATTTTAAATTTCAATATATTAAAATATTGTCACTTCAATTTCAAAATATTTTTAATTGAGAAATGCAAGTTGTACTATGTATGTAACCATGTGATCTCCCAGCTTCTGTAAAGTGCCTGTATTTTGTTCAGAGAAGGATGTGTTGCATTATTAGATGAGAAAGGCATGAAACTTGAGTCCACAAGAAAGAATAAGGTCCCAGGCTACAGCTGGCATCAAACACTGAAATAATAAGATGCAGATTAACTTTTCTTTTTGAAATCACTTGAAGTACAATGTTTTGGGTAAGTTCAAAAAATCAAATAGTCTGCTTCAATTTCAGTGAAACTCAAAGTAGTTGTATTTCTTGACCAAAGTCTTTTCTTTCCCTAGCCCCCCCGCCCCCCCTTTTTTTTTTCTGGACATGATCTTAATGAACTGCACATCTATACATTGAAATGTGATTACTTCAGAAATTTGATCTCACTCACCTGTAAAAAGATGACTACTGGAGAACATATCATAGGTACTGAAACTGAAAGGAGCAGAGAAATATCTGCGTATTTGAAAATTTTCATAGTTTTCCAAGTAAATATATGCTGAAACTGTTCAACATCTGCTCCACCTGGCAATACTTCAGAAAAGCTTTCTAACTGGCAGGGAGATAGATCTTAATTTTGTAATTTAGATGTTTTTTCTTAAACATTTTAAATCAATGTCTAAGTATAGTTTGTCAGCTGACAAATATTTCTTTATGTTCTGGAGTCAAATATCTGACAAAGAATTACACTGCTATTTAGTGACTTTCACCTGTTTATGAAATTCATCTTGTATGTGGTGGTGTTTTTTCCCCCCAGATTACCAGGCATAATGATAAAAGTTACTTTTTTGGCGATAGGAGTTTGTTGTTGGTGGCAGGTTTTTCTGATCATACAACAGACCAAAGAACCAGTCAGGAATGACTGCCTGAATGTAACCTGTTGTTTCTTGTTGTTTCTGTGACTCTGGGGACAATCAGGCACAGGGACAGCTTGCCTAGGGAAATCAGAGAATCCTCATCACAGGAAATTTTTAAGAACAGAAATTACAAAAATCTGTCAGGAACAAGGCAAGTTCATGCCATTCATGCAGTGGGACAGACTGATTCCCATGTGCTGCCTCGAATTCTGTGATTCAGTAAATAAAAGAAATAGATATTTAGGAATAGCTGAAAATCTAGTTGTTCAATAAAAGTAAAGCAGTTTTTGCATTGCATAAAGGCTAACACATTTTCTTTCTTTAAGTTACAATGAAAAAAATATATATTTTCCTAGAGGTAGTAGTAACTAGTTTGTTTATTTTTTCTTCTTATAACAAAGAGTAGGGCAGTTTCTTATTTCTTCAAATGTCGAGCCTTAAATTTTGTGCTCTAATCAAAAGTAGTACAGGCAGTTGCAGTTTTCTTTGAAGAAATATCTCTTCTGTAAGGGTTTGTTCTGCTGATATTTTGGTGAAAATTGTTCGGAATTCATCAGATTTATAATGCATTTAAGAAATGAATTGATACAGATCATTATAGATGACAGAAAATTGTAGGCAAGATTAACGTATGACACACTTAATGACAGCCTTTATGGGAGTGCACCCTCATTTTTTTCTTCCTTTCAGCATCATGCCACATGCATAGCTGCACTGCTGTGTTGGTTTTGTGCATTAAACAGCCCAGCTCACTCCAGAGGATCGGTGTCTTAGCAGCTGCTCTACTTGTCTAGCTGCCTGTTCTGGAGCTGGTGGTCAAAAGCAGTACAATTTCACAAGAGGATGCAGAAGGTCTGAGTATAACACACTTGTTAGCTGTTAAACCCTGCTGTTTGGTGCCTTTGTGCTGTGTGATTCCAAGTGGTATGAGTCCTGGCACACAAAAGCTAGAAGGTGAGCTAGAGGCAGTCAGAAATTATCTCTTTCAGTGTATTTCTTAAGTGAGAAAGTTAGCAACCCCACTTATTACACTGAGATGCTCATTCAAAAATACTTTTACTGAAAGTCTACTTAATTTAAGTCATATTATAATATCCATTAGTTAATGTACATAATCAAAGCTATCATTAGCAGTGTATGAAAATACACAGCTCAAATGCAACATAGAAGTTAAGAACTGAAACAATGTACAAGGTCTTACTGTAGTCCAAATGGGTGCTAGGGTGATATATACCTGAGCACCATGGACATAGGAAAGAAACAAGTTCTTCCACATTTCAAAATACAATAGGCAGTAAAATTGGGTACAGGGAATGATTCAGTGCATGCGTTAGGGTGAAAAAAGTCTGTAATTATGAGCAGATTGACAGTCGTGTGCATACAATTCCTTTCTAATAGATAGCCAGAGTGCTAATACTGGCAGGCATATGTGAAGAAATGGATGAAGAACAGGCCAGGAAAGCTTGCTTTTCCTGGATCTGATCCCTGTAACCAGGCAAGCAGTGTGATTTGCTTCCTATAATTAAAGCATTCAGTGATTCAGTTTTTTTCTCCAGTGAGTCTAGAATGTTTTCATTTCTTGTAAAATTAATTAATTAGACTTTTCCAACATCAATTTTGTGATTAAATTTTAATATATATTTTATAAAATATAACTAAGTATGAATTTTCAAGGCTCATGAATTGTTGGGCCAGAATTGGCAACACTGAAATACGTTTTTTTCATTTGGCCACAGAATCTTTATATTCTAGTTGTCACCAGTTTAAAGAGATGATTTAAAAGCAGTCAATTGGCCTTTAAATGCCTTCAGAGATCCCACATAATTACACAGATGCCAAGCTCTACCCACAGGCAATCTGCAGAATTTCCTACTGCTCATAAATTGCCTTCATCTAGACTAAAAAAGAAACTATTATCCTTGGTGATGTGTCCGATTTTAAAATGACCTAAGTCTCATGATAAATCAATTTTAAATTCCCTTCTTTGTTAATCTTTAAAATAATAAAATTTATTAAATATTTAAGTTCTCAAATTAAAAGCATTTATCCATTAAGGTAATTTATTAACTCAAGTAAGAACAAAAGTCAACTTTATATTAGAGATGTCTTTTTATCAGTTGAGAAGGACTTCTTGGGCAATGAGGAGGGCAGTGAAGACACAGTATGATAAGTGACTTCACTAAGTTTGTAGAGAACAGATGGGCTTTTCTGTTATAGGGATATTGGGGGAGAATGTTTTAAATCTTCTGTAAGAACCCATAATCTAAATTTCCTAGTTCCTGTTTTGTGTTGATCCCATCCTACTTGCTTACTTTGTAAAATACATAGGTCAGATGTTGTCACATTGACTGTTATTTCAGAAGTCTCTTCTCTTTTATCCCAAGCCAAAATGAACAACATCTGTCCCTAATATTAAAAAGAGTTTAAAGGATGCAAGACTACTTATGGCTGACCAGTAAAGGGGTGGAGGTCAATCCTCCTCCAAAGCATGCAGGACTGAAAAAGGAAACAGAGAAGGTATTTGATCCAGTATATCAGAAATGCTGACTGAAAAGGATTTTCAATAGCATAAATATAGAAGTTCATAAACCTGGGCAGTCACAAACACTAAATATTCAGTATCATGGCTATGGAATAGTAGGCTCCATCAAAGATTCTCGTAGTGAAGTTTTCCATACATGAATGTGTAGGTGTTTTTTTTTTTTTTTTTTTTGTCTGGAATCTGTCTTGCTAAGACAACTGTGTGTTGTATGGACCACAGATTGTTTGCTGTGATTCAGGTTTTGAGTTTCTTTTCTCAAATGATGTGTGTTATTAAAAAAAAATAATAATAATAAAATCTGAAGGAATTCCTAAAAACCAAGATCAAGGATAAAAATGCAGGGGGTAAAAATTGGTGAGAAAATGCAGAACATTCGGCAGCAGGATTAAGTACTTGATTCTCCAAGTGATTGGCTAGCATGCACACTAGGTCTCTAAGTAGTTTAATATCTAATTTGGAGAACTAAATTAAAGCTGTGGACGTTTACATTGCATCCTTTGTTAAAATAATCGCATACAACAGGTGGTCATCTCTATCAAGGAGCCAGGAGAACCACAAGAAATGCTTTTATGCTTA
Source organism: Cygnus olor (assembly GCF_009769625.2). NCBI lineage: Eukaryota > Metazoa > Chordata > Aves > Anseriformes > Anatidae > Cygnus > Cygnus olor. The sequence goes on from NC_049175.1 coordinate 20,446,748, forward strand.
CCCTGCAAGAGGCCAGTGTTGATTGTGAAACTGAGCTATTTTCTTAAGTTTCTGAGAAGAAACCCGTCTGGGGTTTCACATAGCCATCAGTTTGTACAAGCACAAGCTCGCGGCTGCTGCTGCAGGATGTGAATCTCTGGCTATCGGCCTCAACCACTTCACCAGCACTAACCACAGAACTAAACAGTAAAATGAGGACGACAACCTACTCCATAAATAATGCTCTATAAAGAATAGATGCTAATTATAATTTGAACCATTTAGAAGGAATTAATCATAAACATGTTTTTAAAAGCTATAACTATGCCATTATCTCAAACTGATAAGGACAGGAAGGAAAAATCATACTGAAGAACAGTAGCAACTTCATGCGTGAATAAAAGAGATCACGCAAATAGAAGTTGAGAAGACTGCTTATTCATAACGACCTAGGGTTTAGATACAGCATGTTCTATAAATAAGAGAACAGGAAGGGAAATAGTCACTGATGTTTGCTTTTAAGTGAGAGCTTCAAGTTCTTGAAAGAACTGCGACTATTACATTCTTTAATAAGTCTAAATCAGGATATCATTTTTCCAGCACATCAGTACTTCTTAAAATCCTGCCACGATAATTTCAAAAATGTTCTCTTGTATCCACTTCCGCACTGTGGGATTTATTTAGTCAATGTATGTAAGATTAAAAGACCTGAGAATTAAATATAAAAGATAACAGTGACTCCTGGTTTATGCTTTTTTTTTTTCCCCTTTTTTTTTTTTTTTTTCTCCCCCCTCAAGAGCTAGGCTTCCCGTTGACCTAGGGTTGTCAGACAGGCAGACATACAAATTGCTCAACATGTTCTTGCCTGGCTAATTCTCAAGAGCTGTGTTAAGGTTCAGATTATTCACAGGCTGTTAAAGTGTTTGCATCCTGGAAAAAGTCAGAGCTCTTCTTTGTGCTTTGGGGGGCTGGGTTTGGTTGGTTTGTTTTGCGCAAGCCTCTATGAATGTGTGCCCTTTCCTTCTTAATAAGTAGATAGGATGTCTCTTCAAATTAATGTGTGATATGTCTCAGGGCCACAGCAAGACTTTGTTGTTCTGCTCATTCATCTGAAGTTACTCTATACTGAGCAACTGCCTACTTTCATGAAATTCCCAGACACCTATTTTCATTTTGAAAATGTCTCTAAACCTATGCCAAATGAGGTCTGTGTTAACTGTGCATAAACACCTTTTTTTTACCTTTGCTTTATTCTTTGGTTTAGACAGTGATTTCTGGGCAATCGGTACTTGAAAGGCTTCTTTTCCCATGAGAAGTGGTGACCCCTAAAACTGGAATCACCTAAAGAAATCGGTTTACCAGATTATTTAGTGTATGAAGATACCAGGGCTAAACTGCATAGGCTACCAACACAAGTAGGAAAGATCACCCGTTACCTTGCATCAGCTGGGAGCTAACGCAGGGAAACTGACACAACCTTTAAGAGTTCAGCCAAGTTTGCAAAACAGACAAAAGCCTTAGAGAACAGATTGGAATTATGTGATTTAGGATTGTTTTGAATCACTTGGAGGTTGATGATGTAATATTGTTACAGATTAGCATTTGAGCAGTTGCCTCCCACTTGGAATGACTGCTTGAGCCTCTTCCTTTAAATAGTTCTTTAAGCCTAGCTTAAAATAACATATATATATTTTTGCCATTTCTTACATAAATTTATGGTTTCCTCTTTTGCTCCTGCCCATAAGAATGTCTGATTATTGGTATTCACTGAAATCTCTGTGGGAATAAAATCTCAACTACCACTGCGCTCTGAGACCATTTGCTTGATTACTGTCTTCGACTCCCAAATGCAAATGAGCTTGTAACAATAGAGCCGTACAAAAGAAATGAGAAAAACGTCAGGGCGAGATCCATCAGTCCCTCCTGAGGACTGTAGGATTGACAGGAATATTCAGTACTTCGGATGAAATGAGGAAAATAATACTTCATCTTTGAGCTCTGAGCTATAAGCCTTTCCACTTAGCTGAGTTCACATTTACAAGGAATGTTTGTTAAAGCATCCTGTATCTCTGTGCTGACTCTCAAATGCAGCTTAATCATATTTATTTAGTTAATATTTTACAAAGTGAATTTCTGAATGTTAGGGAAAACTGATACATTAGATTTAATTTGACAGTTTAGTATATTGTAAAGGACATTCCATTTCATGGAGAGCTGATCTGAGATATCAATGAGTTACTCTTTAACGCCTCTGAGCTTCTCTGAGTGAAACTTTTCTAGCATAGTGTTTTGATTTGTCAACAGCAATTTCAACCTTGTCTTATCTATACCTCCCCCCTTTCCCTTTCCAAATCAAATTCCCTTGCAAGTCATTAATGTTTTCACTTGATTTTTAAAACGTTCAAAGTGGCTAGTATGGTTTTCAGCTACTTCAATCTCTTTGTGCATCACTGTCAGAAAATGCCTTAATGTTCATCGACAGAACTGGGCTTTTCTCAAAATAGTATGGCAATACCTTCTTCCTTCCTGTCTTTTTATTGCAAAATCCATTAATGTGGCATTTAGAAAACTTACAATTGGTGGAGGAAAAAGAAGTTCAATTCTTAAATAAATCTTAAAGAATTAAACTCCCTTCTTCAAACCTACAAGGAGGTTGTGCTACATAGTAAGGGTGGGAGCGCTGCCCTTCTCCACTTTCTGTTGTGCAGAAAATGATTCAATGGACTGAGACTGCAGTCAAGTCAGGCTATAACATTATGGATGAGCACTTAGAGCATTTATCTAGGAGAGAAGAGTCCATGGTTCAAGTTCCTTCTCTAAATTGTTCTTTGGAAGTTAGGTGAAACCTTCCTAAAAGAGAAACCAGAAACTAGTACCCTAACCAGTAAGCTTCAGCGCCATGCTCTTGCCTGTCATTCTTTTCTGGTTCCATGCAGCCATGCAACAAAGCATATCTGCATTCCCAGAACTGGAAAATAGTTCAGTGGAGTAAGATGAAGAGGCTAAAACTCTATTTACAAATTGCATGTGTATTAGTGATAAGGCAATTTATATTCTTCTCGAGAATAATTGTGATGGTTGTCTTACATGGAGACAGGCCCAAACTGGAAATACACTTATGATAAATTATAGCAACAGTAAAGAAAGGTGTTTCACTTATCTGAACACTTTGCTTTTACTCATGTTTTTCATTTTGCGGTTTTGTAAGACAAGGGAGTTATTTTGTTGCATATTGCTTGTTGATTATTTCTGAAAGCATTTATCTTGAAAGTCTGTTATTTTCAATGTCAACTACTTAAATTTCAAAGACCGTGATTTAAATAAAAAGGTTCTTTAATTGTATCATGTGAGAATTTGTGTATTTTGTGGCCTGATGTTCATAGACATTGCTCCTACTTTGTTCTACTGGCAAAGATGCCTTTAGAGGCATTTTGGGATGCTGCAATTTGTGGCTATTGGTTTGCTTTGCTAGACCTTCTTTACTAAGGAAGTGTATCTCAATGTTGATCTGAGAAGTGGTCACACATTATGAACAGAACATCTGTTTTTGTGTTTTTTTCTTCTTTTTTAATTTTTAATATATATATATTATTTTTTTAAGGAAGAATTTTTCATCCAAGCAATTCGCTTCATAAAATTCTGTACAACCACTAAAAACAGGATCTTTTGGTAGGATACGTTCCATAATTTATGTTTGGAAGCAAAAAGATTATGAATAAGGCTGCAAAAGTACAGAGTTTCTTAAATAGGCTTCTACTTTTTGTTCAGACATTCTTAAAGCTTCTAACTCCCATTTTGTTCCATTAATATTTTATCTTGATGATTTGTGTTACTTTTGTTTGTCCTGAGGCTCAAGTTGAAGTACTATAACCTGGGCAAACCACTCCATGAATGACTCAGGCAGAAATCTTTACAAAGTCAGACTAATTGCAGAATGATAAATTAATGGAGCTCCTCTACATCTATTCACTTGGAATAATTCCCAGATAATAAAATATAGTAAAATGGGTCATTTTGTTAAAATAATTTTCTTTTGCTGGGCATAAAAAATGAATGTAGCTGCTTGCTGCTGGAGTATCTCTAACATAAAAGCATAGGTCACTGTGAATGCTGTAAATGAACTCCACTTTGAGAGTTCAGTGATCTACAGACAACATTTGAAGCCAAACTTTCTGAGAAGACCAGAGTTCTGTAAGATGAGCAGTCTGCTGTGTATAAACAGCATATTCAAACTACATGTGGCTCAGTGCAGGTATGTACAATATCTGTAGGTCATTTGATGCGTCACATTTTATACTTGAGAACTATTCATAATTAAAATGCAAAAGTAAAACAAACTACTTAGTTGCAGCCTTGTCATATTAACTTTGCTATTGTTAACAAACCATTCAGTCTAGTGATATGTGTACAGAGGTAGGATTTAGAATCACACATACTCAGAAGGAGAATGCTTGCTTAAGTGGTTATACTTCATCTGAATTTCCCCAGAATGAGGGAGATGAAGTAAAGTTCAAAAGACTTGGTTCCTCTCAGGTTCAGCATTTCCTGGTTAAACACGCAGCAAAAGAAGAACTGATGGTAGCCCTCCTTAAGCAGCCCAGTTTCATGCCCTGTACATTGGGAAAACAAAAGAGAAACCAACTGAAGCTTCTTAGCTGTGGATTTTTATGTAGCATGCAGGGCACCTTAAGTAAGAGGAGAGCTCTTTCTGTGTAGTGCTGATCAATGATATCTTTTACTGTATTCTCTGGCTATTTTTCTTTCACAAGTGCTTCTTGTGCATCCAAAAGGCCCCTCTGATTCTGTAAGCGAAGTGTATTGAGGGCTGTATTTTATCTTCCTCATGGCACAAGGTTTTTTATATTCCATGTAGCTGACAAATGCTCAGCTAGGAATCCCCAGGACGTGTCTTGTTTCAATCACCACGCACAGAGGAACAATGCCTCCGTAAACCTGGCCTGCTCAGGAGAAGAGCTGAAGACACCCAGCTATGTTACTGAAGGAGGTACCACTGCAACATTTGTGAATTCAAGTGTTTGAAGAAGCAGAAATGATCTTAAAGAATTGTGGAGAAGAACAAAAGACAGCTCTTATTCCTTCTTTTTGGGCTTAGCATGTGTCATGTGTTGTCTTTGAATTAGGGTGCAGAAAGGAGTCGGGGGAATAAATGGAGCAGAGCTTGCTTGTGCTCCTGTGATTGATCAGTGATGGAGTTTTGCGCTAACCTAGTCTGGAGCTGTGCTAGCAAACCATGTACTTCTGCCTTTCTCTCTGCCCTCTGCTATGCTGAGAGGTTCCTAGGACATCAGAGTGTTTGGCGCTGGTTTCAGAATGAGCTGATGGCAAAAAGGTGTAAAAGGGAAATCTTTGCATTTGTTGACTGTTGTAAAGCGTGTGATTGTTTTTCTTTTATTTTACTTATGAGCTGCACTTCTTCCTCATGTGGAATAAGCAGTAAATTAATTACTTTTGCCTTTGTAACTTTCTCCCATGAGTCATTCTCTCTATTTTTGTATTTCTTTTCCAAGAGTATAATTATTTTGCAACTATTTTTTTTCCAGCTGTATTGCTTTACATGTTTCATCCTAGCTTTGCAGTGCAGCTCTTAATATATTAAACAAATGAATGCTCTAAGCATCGCATCAAAGCTTGAGGTGAGTACCTGACAAATTATTAACATTTAATTCCATGCATCTAAATAGGGATAGCCACATAATTCCCTGTCACTGGCTTTTCCACTACTCACAATTTTTACCTCCCAAAGCGGGGATTAGGAAAGTTGGCTGAACAGAGCAGGAGGGAACCAGCATTCATTGTGTATATAATTTCCCAGTAGTTTTATCTTTACCAGAAAAAAAATGGATGAGTTGTGAACACATATGCTCCTCTACTTGCAAAATCAAACCTGTAGCATATTGCACACTTACAGTCCTAGTAGCGTAGCTTTATCAGGTGGAAGCCTGCAATGTCTTCTGCTCTGAGATACCATGGTTCGCCCATGGTAATCATGCTGCAGAAGGGCCAGATTGTGCCTGAAAGTGCTTTCCAATCAAGAGACAGGATGGTTTAAAATAAAACCTAATATTCTTCTGAAAGTTGTGTCAGCATCAGAATAGCAACAGTTGGACTGTTTCCATCTGTACTTATTTGTTGCTGGATTAATTTTAGATGTGCTACATATGGATTATGTATAAAATGCTGTTTTCCTGTTTCTGTTATAGCTGCAATGGACTCCCCAGTAAGTGGTGGTCTGGGAATTTCATGGTCCAGCATGCAAACCTACTCTGACAGGTCTGCTAGCCCTGGGAGCAGGAATGGAAGATGCATTAAAACCTAAAAAGTAACTATATGTTCATTGAACAAGGATATTCATGGTCCTAAAGCATCAGTTGGCTGGGAACAGGGGGGACAGCCACCAGCACAGTCTCTCCCAGTTGGGTCCTCTGCTGTGCTTTGTCCAGAGCTGGATGTTGTCAGTGATGTGCTGGGTGTCACTTCCTTCAGCTGGGGAGCTGAAATAATTAAATTGAGTTCCAGAATGTGATGAAGGTGAAAACAGCAAATCTAGTTTAATTTGTTATACTTTACCCCAATCTATATTCTGGTGGTTTTTCCATGGCAGTAGAAAAAAAACTGATGGCTGCATGATAAAGACGTATCTTCTGGTAACTGTGGTCTAGTTTTTCTATGTGGAGTTCCTCATCTGCTGCTCAATTAAATAGTGATGCTAAATATCTTGCCATTTACACTGCTCAGTAATTACTTAATGACTGAAAAATACAGTCAAAATGGGAAACTAGAACTTTTTGTTTTCCTTTGATTGAAAAATTGGAAATCTTACTTCAAAAGAAAAGCACTCTTCACTGATAATGTTCCTAGAAAGTTGTATAAATGAAGCTAAAGGAAGCAGGCGATCTTCAAACTTGGGACCTTTTCTGGCACCGCACTATCCTTGTAAAATATGCACTTGTGAAGTGTAAATACTACTGATTTTTTGAAAGCACTTAATTAAACTTTTTTCATGCACTGCTGGTTTTGTTTTTAAAATCAACCTTTAGTGAGTGTAAGAAGAACAGTTTCAAGTGTTTGGTTAATCAGTGGACTAACATTGGTGTTTAAAATCTCTGTGCTAAAGCTGCAGGGTCAGATTCTTTTCCTAATGCTGATAGTATGCTCTGTCCTTCTCTTAGGCATCAATATAATCTTGTGTGCTTGTTTTTTGTTTTACCATTCTCTGTTTCTGAACACAGAAGTAGAGAGAAAGCACTCAGAAAGGAGTTTGTCCCTAAAAAGATGCAGTATCCTTTGCTCCAGCTAATGCAACTCAGGCAATGCGTTTAGGGGGAGGATTTCTTTTTCCACTTCTTTACTCCAACACGGAAAAAATGAAGGCTTATATTACTTTCTAAAAGATTAAATGATGCTTTCTGTCTCTGCTGCAGAACAATGACTGGAATGGAGAGCAGACCCCCAAATGGTATAATCATTGACTTTTCCTGGTGGAAGGGGGCACAGCGGTTTGACTGTCACTGCCAGGACAGGCTACTTACAGTGGAGATGTGTGCTCTTTCCTATTTCTACTCCTTTGAATTAGTTATATTTTTGGGCCCTTTTCCAAACATAAATCTGCAACCCTTGTGTCCCTTCAGCATCACAGCTATTGCAGGCAGGCCTTATTTTTCCACTTCAGCTTGTCAGTATTCTGGCGCTGTCAATCAAAACTGGTATTTCAGCATAAATCTTCAGTGTAGTGCAGAATAATTGCAAGCAAGAGTTAAATTTTAGTATGCCTGATAAAATTTTTATTCTGTGCAACTTTATCTCTGTTTCTAAATTTTGTATTTCAAATGTAAATTCTAATTAAATGTTGGAAAAGAGAACTTGCAGCCTGCTTTGCAAGGTAACTATGCACTGAGCTGAATAACAATGAGAGGAGATAAACATTAAAGTAGTTTCTTCAGTTAGCAATGCTTCCTATTAATGAATGCTAATGAGTCTCTTCAGACAGTAGCACCCACAGTTGCATTTATATGTCTTGAGCAAAGTACATATCAAAGTGAGAGTTATATTTCTAATGGCAGGTAGAATAGTAGTATTTATTTTTCATTTGCCTTCTATAAGTTTTTAAAAGTGTTTTCTTTTATGGAGACTGTAAAGTTAGACCTGTGCCACCTCACGAATCCTTGGCCACTGCTCTTATGTGCTCCATGGCAGCTTTATTAGGTGTGAGGGCTGTTTGCTCATGTAAAGCTGTTGCAAGTTCAGACCCTACTGATTTGGGGTTATGCAGGATGAGAAAAAAAAATATGTATGAACTATATGGTACTAGTCCTACAAATATTTGGAGTAGCCAATTGTCTGGCCAGAAACCCTAAGTACTCGTGTTTGCAGAATTAAATGTGTTTATAGTGTAATGCTAAATATATTTCTTACGCTACATTGCAAATGCTATAGTTTAATAGGTTGCATTCCTCATAACAAGAATGCCTGATATCATTTATTTCCCTACAAATGCTGACTACCATTTGGTTACATACGGAATATTAGTGTATTTCTGGGAATACCCACTGTTTCTTGGATATTTGAGATTTTACCAAAAGCATTAATCTAGACTGGCTAAAATATTATGCCCAGAAGTCCAGTTAGAGAAAGAACGTTGATTATGTAGGAGACCATGCCCTCAGCTGTCTACTCAGTATGCTGAAGATTGTGACTTAGAAAAAGTAGAAACTATCTTATATAATTAGACTCTTTCAGGTAGAAAATCAGAAGTACAAATAGATGAAAAGTGAGCTAATGAAGATTAACAACTCTGTTCTTCCCCCACTTCTTTTTTCTGTCACATTAAATTGTTTTCCCACCTCCTTGCTGATGCTCTACTCTCTTTCCTAGGATACTGTTGCTTAGGACACAAATTTACTCTCGTTGAAAGGCCCTTGTATCAACCTCTGCACTGGGGCAGTGTGGTGAGTGTTTCAGCACTTGGCATTTGACCATTGAAGGAGTATCACTACTATTTCTTAGTAAGTGGACACAGAGTCCTTGGGAAGAAAAGGGGATACTGTTTTTGCTGAGAATTGTTCACGGTTGTGCTCTAAGCTGCTCCTCGCATTCCCACAGGAGATCACTATAACAACCCCATCTTCTAGTTAAGTAGTAAATGACTGTTTTTCATCTCCACAAAGTCTGTAGGTGAAGTAAGTATAAGAGACTGTCAGGATGTTTTTAAGGCAGCTCTTCTCAGGCAGAAAAAAAAAATCAGGAGAAAAATGAATTTATGTGAAAGCATCCTAATGGTGAAGTTGATAGGTGGTCAAGAAAGACAAAGGATGCTGGCTTAGGGAACTCAATTACTTCTTGGATGGCTTAGGTGATAGAAGGATTTAGTGGGCAAAGACTTGTAGGGGTGAAAGGGCAACCAGCACAGGGATGAAATGGATCTGTGAAAATTGTTTCAGAGTCATTGTTTTGAATAGAGAGAAAACAGTTACTAGGGTCGAGGTTTAAAAAAAAAGTAAGTTGCAGTAGTTTAAGTATAATATATCTTGGAGGTGTGGCTGGATTGATAGAAATAATAGTGCATTCATGAGAGATACCTAGGTAAAGAAACCAACAAAATCCAGGAAAAGTCACAAAGTTTAGAGGGATGGTCAAAGTTATGAATTAAGTGGAGAATAATTAAAAAATTCCAGGACAATTATAATCAAGGATTTGTGACAACAGATTTTTTCCTCATCTGCAATGGTGCAGTTGGGTCACAAAATTCCCAAAGTTGATCATTCATGAAATATAATCTCATTAGCAGAAGAATTTTGTCTAAATCTGCACTGGTGACATACACAAATGTATTTACATCAAACATCTAAAGGCTTTTTGACTGAACTGGTCACCTATCAGTGAAATGTTAAGACTGCTGTGAGAAGAACAGACTGTAGTTTCCAAAAATAAACAAACAAAAAGCAGTTTATCTGAAATATTTTAATGAAGGTTATTTAATTTCAGCACATGCAAGCTGACTTCAAACGTATCTAATTGTGAAATATGTTTGGGAATGGGATGATAGTAATGCATCACCTTGTCACCTTGATTAGAAATTATTTCTCTCCAGGAAAGCTTTCCTAGGAAAAAGCAAAAATCAGTTTCCCAGTTATGGTTATCACATCCTGACAGATAGCTCTATCAGTGCAAAGTAAGTTATGTCACTTGATTTGCAAAGCATAAGGAAGTACTGAGAGTACTATATTTTAATCTAACACAAAGATATGGATCATAATAGAAGCAGCAGGACTGATCCTGCTTCTGTTGGCATCCAGGTAGTGATATCTTTCAAATCATTAGAGCTCATCTTATGGAAGACGATAATCTGGCATGTTTTATTTTACAGTAAGACTCAAATAGCACGTACAATTATATACTTGCACTCTTTATTGCATTTTGTGTGACCAGTATCCAGCCTCCTTTACCAGCAAAGAAACCTCTTGCATTCCCAAGGAACCCACATAATTTCATGTGCTTAACTTCATGGTCACTGCTGGTTACTAGCTTGATGGTCACTCCTGCCCAAATGAGCTGTAGGCTGCCAAAGTTTTAATCTGCATGCAAGAGAAATTTTCTAGAAAAGCACCTGAATGGTGTTCCCTCTTGCTGAATACAGATGGAAGGCACAGGACATTCTGGAGTGTTTGATGAGATCAGCGAAGCACCTTTTGCAGGTCAGCTGAATAGGGCAAGATGGAGAGGAGGAGGATTAGCTTTTAGATGTGATCTTAATATAAAAAAAAAAAAAACAAACAAACAAACAAACAAAAAAACCACCTTTCTTAATGTCTTCACCTGCCTGTGTTAATTCTTGTAGCAGTGTTATCTCTCAGAAACGCTGTTAATACTTGCATTTGCTTTTTACTGTAATGTGGTTTGACTTATGTTACATAAATACATTTAGCTTTTGAAATTTGGAAAAACCCACAGCCACAAACTCTTAAACTTTTTGTATCTTAAGTTTCTGAGGGGTTTTTAACAGCTCGCAGAGAGTGAAACCTTTCCTAACCAAAGGGAAATGAGACCCATGTGTACTGTACCTTCTAAAATGAGAGCATGTATCTGCGTTTACCTGTGGATTGCATCCTACTTCTGATACAGTTCATTCTCTTTTGCTTCTATGATTTCTTTTACATCTTCCTGTTTGTGTATCTATTACTTCCTAATATTCACAGAATATTCTAGACCTTTATCATTATCATGCTGTTAGAATTCAGGTATTTGAGTTCACTTTTTTTTTTTTTATATTGTATTTTAAATTTTATATATTTTATATATTACTGGTGGTTAAACTATGTACAGGAATGTTGCACAGAAGTCTGAGTGAAAAACTTAAGAGTTTAAATTGCAGAATGAAGTTTTTCTGGAGGTAACTGACATAGTGAAAAAAAAAAAAAAACAGAGAAAGGTGCACCAGGGGAAAAAAATTATAAAAATAAATAAAAGTCCTTTTTTTAAAGATGCTTCCTAAAAGTCTACTGGGGTAGGGTCAAAGCTTGAAATGTTTGACTAAGCTGGAGGTTATCTTCTTGCCCTGTCTCCCATCAATTTGCTCTGTTACAAGCATTCTAGATACCAAAAGTGCTTCTTGGACCAGAAACGGCTGCCTAGTTACATTTTGCTGTGTTAATGCGGACAGAAATCCACAGTTATGGTCTCACATACAAATGTTTTTATATTTATTTAAGCCTTTGAAATAAGACACTCAGAGAAAATATCAAACAAACAGAAGTTGTCTTAGATATAGCCATATTAATTCTCTTCTCTTTCCTCATTTGTCTAATAGGGCTTTGTTTCATCAAACCACTTGAGCTCCACTTAGTCTTATTGATTGCAATGAGAATGACACATGATTAAATGCGTGCTTATATGCTTTGCTCGCTAATGAGGGAATTAAACACATGCTAGAATAGTTTACTGAAGAACGATGTTCTTTGCCTCCCTCCTAAATATGGGAATGTGTGTGTGTACAATACATATATCATTCTTATATATAATATATTATACACACGTGTGCACGCACAATACTACTCAGGTGATTAGCTGGTAGAACAATAAATGCTTTCAGAAATTTCCCAGGACCAAGTTGTCTCTGGACTGGAGTTCTGCCTCACCAGACCTTTGCAGCATGAGCCTTTTGCACTTTTATGAAATGATGCATGCCACACCCTCTAGAGAGGACAGTCTCCTAAGGCTGCCTCTCTTGGTCAAGCCAAACAACAATATTGGATAAAAATTCAGAATACAGTTCTGTTGATCCATAGGTTTTCTGGCAGTTGGAATGGACTATAATAATGGTGCCAAACTTCACCGTGTTTGAAAAGGTAATTATTTCTCATCTCATCTTCAGGTAGGTTTATTTGAGGCCTAATACCTAGAGGTATTCAGTAGTCCTGAGAAAATGTAGACTTCTCTGGCAAGCCTGCTGATTTCATTTTGGGAAGAGCTGCAATTCTATTTCAGCTCCTCTCTTGCCTCTATATCTCCAGGTTCCTAATACTCTGCATCAATATTCACACCTTTACATCATTAATTTTGCCATCCTGGTTTCACTATGTGACCCTATTTTTCAGCCATGTTCACCTTAGTGTCTGGTCTCTTTTCAGTTCAACTTGCATTTGTTTCCTTCCATCTATCATGAGTTATACTCTTCCATGCACACTCTTTAATTTCAGGCCTCATTTGCTTTATCCCCATTGATCAATCATATGTGGTACCTAAGGTACAAGCTATAGGATACATATTGCCATCCAAAGGCCCTATAGCATTCATAATCAAGGTTTTATTATACCCTGTAGTCTACCCTATTAACTGAATTAAGTAAGGAAGAACATTTGATATTTGATATTCAATACTGTGGATTCTCCTGCTCCATTTTACTCCAGGTATTGCTTATTTTTCAACAGTCATTCATAGTGAAGGGATCTGATGGATCTGTTCCACTAGGATTATATCCATGTGGACACAGAGTTGTCCCTTGGATTATATCCCCTTGGATATAATAGGCCTTGAAACAACAAAACATGGCTCAGTGTGTCTGAGGAGGGGGTTAAAGCTGCCCAGGAGGAGCATTAGCTGTACGACTGCGGTGGGTGAGCACACTGGTGCGGCTTTATCATGGTGTCACTATGTGCCTTGCTGAGTGTGAAAGCATTACTTTAGTTTTCATTGCTCAGTGTATTTATCATGAGCATCCTCACAATGAGCCATTTGATTCCACCCAGACCTTCCTTAAGAAAAGTTTTTCTATAAACTGCTTGGTGTACTTATTGTTTGCAACCTCTATCTTTGCCTGCTTTTCCCAGTCTGCCACTTTTGCGCATCTAGCCACTCAGGATGCACTGCACTTGGGCTGATGGTGAAGTTTGAATCGGGGATTGTCAGCACAAAAAGCCCAAAAATATGCGCTAAACTGAAGTACCAAGAGCCAAAGACACGACAAGCTCAGTATAACAAAAGATGAATGAGGATTTTGTTAGTGTGATGGCATTCTAGAAAAGCATTTGATGTGGTCACAATTTTGGTCAAGAGAGCCCTTTATGACTTAAAACATAAAACAACAAAAGTACTAATTATACTTAGAGGCTCCAGGGGGTCAATAATTTACCCGTAGATGTCATTATGTATGCTGACAGGAAATTTAAGTACCAGTTAATAATATTAGTTCTGCACCTTCAGTAACAAATCACAAATAGTTACCCTTGACTAAAAAATGGTTCCCTAATGTGATATAAAACACAGTGGAGTTAAGAAAACAACAAAAGCATGTGTTAGCAAACTAGCCATTTCAAAAGGTGTTTTTCCAGAATGCTATTCATTCCCAAAGAGAATAATTATGCAGCTTGTAGACAATTCAATTTGGTGTCATCCTTCAAAATAGCTCATGTTATTGTTACATACCTACATTGAAGATACTGCTCTAGTACTGACAGAAGTTAGAAAGCTTAAGCAAATGCCCATTTTGTTCAGTCACTCAGAAAACTCTGGAACACAGTCTTATCAGTTTGTGTGGCTCTGTATTGGAGTAATAGTGCAGAGTACTAAGGCAGGTTTTGATATGTCTCTGAATTTTCTGTGTTCTGGTAAATTATGTACAAATTCCACATTTTTTCTGCTCTTACAAATGGGGAGTTTTGGCCCCCAGCTACATGGGGGATGTTTCACACAGACAACTGAGTTTAGATTTAATGTAACCCTCATTCACAGACTACTGATTCCTTTGCTACATATAACTCAGTTAAATAGTCTATAGTCAAATATATGACTCAGTTAAATAGATAACATCAAAGTGGCATTATTTTATGCTACCTGTATGATGTGGGAAAAAAAAAAAAAAACAACGCTGTAGGGTGATCTGTCTTTTATCTTCAACAGACTATGAAGAGCTTGTTCTGATGCTTTTGTATCCTAAACAATGCTTGAAACAGAGTGGCAGTGGAGCAAATCCTTTGCCTGAAACCTATAGTGTTAGGTAAGAACATGCAGTTACCTTATATGTTAATGTGGTAAATAAAATTTAAAGGAGCATAAAAAGCAAGTTATTTAGACCAGATTACAAACTTAAAACTATGCTTCCCTTAAAACTAAATTACAATTGTATCAGTGACAGCCTATGTTCCATGTTTATTGCCACTTTGCATTACAGACGGCCAACTTGCTGATCAAGCTCAAGTCTTGAACTACAAATCTGACACCACAGTGTTTTTAATTGCCAGGCCAGCTTCTGTTAAATATGGTCTCACCAGCAAATGCAGACAAAATGTTTTTATTTTGAGTTTTCTAAGTTTAATTCACTGTAAAAACAAGGAAGTTTCTTTTCCTTTTTAAGTCTGTGGATAAAGCATGTGAAGAGTTGTTACCTGTGAATTCTGAAATACTGAAGGACAGAGAGATCAGGAAAACGTTAATTCAGCTCATTAAATACAGGTCCCATTACCATAGATTAATAAATCACTTAGTTTTTGAAGTGCAAGCACTTATAATCCATTCTCCTCTGTGTAACAAATCAATTATAAAAAGGTATTTTTCTTCAAATTTATTAACTTTCAGTTTCCATTCCAAAGCAGTTTGACACACAACACTAGTTAAAACATCCTTAATCTTTAGGTCAGATCCATTAATCTTTAAATAGGAGTGTCATTCACCTGTTCAAAACTTAAATTTAAGACTGAGTACATGTGCATTAATCTATATAACTTCTTGAATATCTATGTTGTACCTTCTTGGTCAGCAAAGGCAAGTATGAAGTTTAAAGTAAAGGCTATGTTCATCTGCAAATCAATTCATACTAATAATTTCTTACTCTTGAGAATTAAATTATTGCTTTAGAAAAATGACAAAGTACAAATACGAAGACTAAAATTGGTATTTTAAAGGTTTTTGCTTTCTAATTTAAATCTTAAATAAATAGGTGTTTTAAAATAAAACAGTTTAATGGTATTGTGCAATCAGTAAAAAATGGTTTAATTGCCAAGTTTTAGAATCATTTTAAAGAGAAGGTGAACTTCCAAAATTATAATTTTTTGTGCTGAGTCATTTTCATGGCAGACAACAAGGATGTGTAGGAGGGGAATCATTTTTTCAGATTGTTTTTTTTTTTGAGACCTCTCATAGCCAGCATAATCTGGAACTTTCCAATGGCCGCTAATGTGATGTTCAGGATGTAAAGATGCAGTGAGTTTGTCCCTGTACTCAAGTATGCAGTCCACAGCATATTTTATCAGTCGCAGGGCAATCTCCTTGAACTATTTATGTGCTATGAAAATAATCATAATGAAAAAACTGTCTGCTCTGGTTATCTCTTCCTGTAAGAGGGAGAAAATGAATTCTGCAGCTTCTGTAAACAATGGCAGGAACAAGATTGCTTCATGGATCCTGTTGGATTCAAATTAGCCAGCTGGCAGACATGTTTGTATGGCACCAGCAACAGATACAGCTGTTTGTTTCTGCTATGGTCCACAGAGGGTTGATGCACTCCAATTTCTTTCAAAGCTTTTGCTAGCTAGGAAGCAATATTCTTTACTACAAATTAAAAAGATTCAGATATTTATCAAATGTCAGTTGGAGGACAGAGGTACCCATATGAGTTTGTATCATGAGTAATCCCAGGGTCATTTTCTCAAATAAATGCTTAATACTTCCCTGTGTTTTACCAGAACTAGTCAGTCTTTTCTACTATTTTGTTCAATGAACTACAGTTACAGACTGTAACTTGCAGATAAGAGTTTGAAGCCTAAATGGAAAAAGGTGCATCTGTGTGAGCTGCAGTTTAGGAAACTATAGCAGATAAAGAGAAATACGTCTTTGGAGCTCATTCAGATTATTTTTCTTCTAGGTATGCGTTTTGCAACCTGCTGCATTGTTTAACCAGCTTTTTAGGTAGGTCAATTCATGGAAATTGAGATAATTTGATCTATTTACAGTCTTTGTATGTGATGATATAAAAAACTAAACAATATTATTTCATCTTATCAGTTATCTGGGACAGTTCTAAAGGGAGGATTTTAGAGGGTATAGTGTTCCTTTGTGGCAAAAGAATAATTTTGAATAACATTTTAAATCTTGCTTTGATATAAAAGCTTTTATGTTTAACAGTCTGAAGACTTTTTCACCCAGAAAACTCACACTGGAGCAGAAAAATAAGCAACCATGTTATAAAAGTGGCAGACAATTCTCAAGTTTTCAATATTTTATTTTGATATTTTTGGAGATGTTACCCAGACTTACCATGCCAAATCCAAGCTTATACTCTGTGAAGCATTAATATATGATGTGCAGCAGGTATTTTTCTAGCTTCAGTTATGCACTGTGAAAGCAATTATTGCCAGCTAAACTTATGTGGATAGCTATAAGCTGGGGATAAATTCACTAAGACAAATCCAAATATTGGAACTTACCTCATTTCTGGTATGAGTTCCAACTGCTGAGCACTACGATGCAGAACATTCTTCATAAGACCTCACTGAAGCAAGTAATATCACATCAGTATTAATGTAACAGCTGAGTAAGTGTCTACAGTCTAAAGCCCTCCCTTGAGGTGATATTTTTCAGGATATGCTCAATGCATATTCATAGCACATGCTCAGTTTTTCATTAATAGGCAAAATATCAGTGCTTTCTTATTAAAGTTTTGTGAAGTTTGAGCCATCACGTAAATGCCAGAGAACTTCACTTTTGCATTTTGAGAGTATATTTACATATTGCAGGACAGTCTTTTTAGCATGCTGTGCTAAACAATCAGAACGTGATTGTAATGTCTCAGCCCTCTCTAAGATGGACCTCCTCTCTGGGTTCCCCCTTTAGGTTTATCTGGCCTGCCTTCTTCCTTGATGACCGTGTATCTGCAGCAAATTTGCCTCCCACTCCAATCTGCCTTTTTTTTTAGTTAGAAATCTTCCTTCCTGTATTCTCATAAAGTGCATAGCACAAAGAGATCTAGTCTTGTTGAGGTAAAATTGAATTAATAAATAATCTTAAGTTAGATCATCTTTAAAAGAAATGTGTGGTTTCTTTTACATAGCAAATGTCAACTTTTGATCAAGGTAAAAGATACAGTAATTGAACTATAGTGTAAAGGAAGATGTCCCAGTTTACAGGCTCCTGCTTATAGCAAGGCAGTAGGACTGGATGGATATTTGGTTTGATCTGGAAACAAGGAAATTGAGTGCACAAAGAAAACAAGTAAAACATAGAAACAATTTAGATAAAAGGGTTTCCAGGAGAGTCCTAAAAGATAGAGTTGAGACTTGATAAGAAACGTCAATGTTTTACAGGGTTAGAAGAAAACCTTGTAAAAACACATTGAGAACATTGCAAAGGAGTGACCTGTTAAGGCAAAGGCAAATTTCTGAGTGGAATAGATGCATTCATGTAAGGCGAAGTTATATGGGGAAAGGTATTTATTGTCAGCTGTTGGCATGCCCTGAGATGCATAGTAATGTGTTAAATAACAAATAGCTGCTGGTTACCTCAGCACAATTTTGCAGAAATTAATTTTCTCAGTTCTTGAGTAATCCATAATGGATCAAAGCTTCTGTATCCAGTTGGTAATTTATATGAAGAGCTAGTGGACATATAACATTAAAGTCTTTGAAAAGTAAATATGAACTAGTTCATACAGTGAGACGAACAGTGAATTAAAGGCTTTAGGCAACTGATTTAAATATACACAACAGATGATTTTGGTTTTCATCTTACATAAGTTGACTATATGCAAATAATTAGTAACAGTGGGATTTATCTTTTTAGCATAACTCCAAAATGCATCATAACCAAGGAGTTACTACTGTTGCTAATAGAACATGTCTTCAAATATATGAAAAATGAAAAATTGCAAATAAAGATTAAGTCACTCTCTGGTAAGTTACATTAATGAATATAATCATTCGCTGTAGAACAGCATTTTTAGCCCTATGCTAGTTGCACAATAGCTCTACATACTTAATAAGTTTTTACCGCATCTTAGTCGATCCTCAGAGAGAACAGTATATGTTTTCTCTTAGTTAAGTAAAGCTGGTAATATAATATCCATGACTTCATCCACGTTTGTGCCAGCACACTGAAAATAGTTGTATCAAATCCAAAGTAGTGCTTAAGGCTTAACTTCTTAAGTTAATTTTTATGTCTGAAATGAAATGCCTATATTAGACGCATAGGTTTCTTCTACAGAAAGAAGTGGGTGTCTGGGTTACTCAGAGTAGGGTCAGAAAGCAATAAAGCCCCCTTCAGATAGCCAGTTTAATACTCTGTGCTACGTGCTTAAGACTGCTTTTGGAACTGGGATATGCCTACTGTTTTGGGGGTTCATTCCTAGAGATGGCCTCCGTACTGTTTTCTTTCACAGATCTCAGTGAGGCTCTTTATTTACTTTGAAAGAGCAATTATATTCTGAGCATTTTATACAAAAAAAATCTTATTGTTTACAACACTCACAAGAGACAGTCCTTACCTTAAATGTTCCTTACCTTGAGGGTCCTTACCCTGAGAGAGCTGTTCTTTAGCTGTTTATTGATAAAGACCCTATTTACCAAGATGATCTGACTTGGTGTTGGAATGGTTTCCCCTGCTGCTCTGAAGCTGATGCTTTTTTACAGGAATAACATTTGAGATCTGTGGGCCAAACAGAATCTCTAGAGGCTTGATTCTGCAGGATGGGATGATGGAAAATCTGTCTGGGAAATAGTAAAGTTAAGTCCTGGCTTCAGCTCCCAGAATTTTATCCACAACGTTGATTGCACATTTACGGTACGTCCACTGGGTAAAAACTCCTTAAGTATAAACAAATATCTTAAATACTAGGATATGGAGTCAAGTATCCCTTCACTTCCATTTGCTCCTGTTAACATTGAACTACTTTCTGCAAAGTGCCTTCAGTGGAAGGGACAGACAATGCCTCTGTCGCTCTGTATGGCCTGGTGGCTGGAGTGCTCAGAGAGTAGGAGGTGTGTGGGTTTGATGTGGGTCTTGATGCCAAAATTTTCCTGTGCTGAATAAGTGCTCTGACCGCCTTATAAGACACATACATACTACAGCTGTCACAACCGTTTCTAAAAGAAGGTGACCAGATCTGCATCGGTAGTGCTCATTGGATTGGTGAGTTGGGCAAAGGTTGGTTTGTCAATACTGTCTGTCTCTGGGTCTGCAGCCCTCTGGCTCAGGAGGAGACCTCCTTGACTTGTAAGAGCTTACAGCTAAACAGGGAAGTGACTGCTCAGAGACATCCATGCTGTGGTGGCAGCCAGATGGGGCTTTTTGAGCATGGTTCTAGAAATATTTCTTTCAATCCCACAAAACTTTTCCTTTAGGTTAAGTTTTGATGGAGATACCCTATTCCCACTCAAGAATTACTGTCTACTGGTGATATATGTGGCAAAAAATAAAGCTTGTTTTCACTTGTTCTCCCTGTAATTGCAAAGAAAGCTTTTCTGTTTGTAGGTCTTGCTGGTTTGAAACAGGTAGCAGCCATTCTGCTGTTTCTCTCCTGCCTTCTCCTTGCCCTTGCTGTCATTTCCAGCAAACTGATCACTTTCCATGTCTTAATCTTCATAACATTTCAGATGAGAGGTAAGCTTATAGTTGGACTTTTTCCTCCAATGATTCATCTATAAATCATGATAATGAATAAAATAATTTTATTTAACTAATTGCTACCCTGTTGTAAGTTGTTATTAAAATTTAGTTTCCTACCAGCAATTACTCCTCAGAAATCATATTTTATTCAATCTGTAAATCTACTGTGCCATTCATAGTGCTATTATACCTGTGACATTGTAATGGCAAGAGTGAAAATCAAATCAACATTCTGCTGACAGAATAAGAGCAGTAAATGTCAAACTAATGAATATAGAGTGGGCATATGCAAATGACCTAGGAGAGCAGAGAGGTTCTTGGCGTTTCTCATTTTAAGCATATATCAAGCTAAGTTTCATCATGTGAAAGAAGCTTATGCGGTTCATCTGCCCTGGCTATAACTTCATATAAAATGATTTTGAGAAGGGCTTCATATTCTTGCTAAAAATTAAGTGATGATTAATAGATGTCTAGCCTGGCAAGAATAAATAAAGGGCTGGGATAACACAAGGATTCCTTTCTGTTAAATGGTATAACAGCTAAACTCACGAGGATTGGAACTGGAAAGAAGAGGCTTTGGGGTTCTGCTCCATTCTGTCCAGCTAACTCCTCAGAGGGACCTGGATCAGTCCTTTAGCAGGGGACATTTCTCCCATAAGAGAGTGTTTACAACCTGGTGCTCCCTGGAAAAAACATTTGCTGACCTGACTTTGGCGAGTGAGTCTGTAGGTCTTACTGAACTGTCACTCCTGGGGTAACAGTGAGTCCGTGTTTTGGGGGCAGACATGCCCTGTGCCATGCTCCAGTGCTGACTGGAGCAGAAAGTGTATTGGCATGTAGTAGAGGAACAGAAGATATGTTGTAGTGCTGCAGGAACAGTGAGTGGGGGGTGGAAACTTGCGCTCGAGTCTTCTAGTACACACATGCTTGTAGTACACACGTGTGTTCTAGTACACATGCTTGTACACCTGGATTCAGGTACAGGGCAATATCCCTAGACAGAGCGTAGGTATAATCTGCATATTTGTATTTCATTTGTTCTGGAATATTGAATACATATCTTGACTTTTCAAATACTTCTTTCACCGATTTTCTCTGATGTTATTTCCCACAGTAGTTTCTGTGTCTTTCAAATTTTCTGAAGCTGGTAATTGAAACTTCAAGGTATATGTTTTGCTCAGAACTCAAATGGCTACACACAAGAATGACATTTTGAGAGCAGTTTCAAAACACCCTGTCTTCTAAAATCTCTTTTCTGATATGCTACAAAAAGTAATCACAGGGCTGTCTCATTTATTGGTTTATTTTGATTCCACTGGGAATCACCTCTGATAATTTGAGTAAATACCCAACTTAGATATGTGGTATTCTTAACAAAAGAATTTGGGTAGGTAGTCAGCAATAAGAGGAGATATTGGTACAACAGGGGGAAAGGGATGAAAATACTTGCATGAGCAAAACAAATATTATGAAAGGTTGGAATATTGTTCTCTCTAGATTTCCTGAGATGAATGCCTTTTGTTGCAATGAATAGGTCATCAGAGGCGTAATTCAGATGTGAAGTATGTACTGTAAAGGTTTGGCTTTCCTAAAGGACATTTAGGTTGAGAGGCTGTGTAACAGCATTTCCTAGCCCTGGGCCCTTCAAATTATCACTATCAGTAAAAAACTCTGAAAGTGTAAATTATGAACAAAAATTTTGAAGAAAAAGGCAAAATATACAGTATTCATATATGCACCTCTGCAAGGAAACTAACAAAATGAGTGTGAAGGAAAGTGAGATACAAACATATAGAATAGATATTTGTTTGTAGATTAAAATTAATTTGACTACACTAGCAAAGGTCCTTGCATTTTTAAAAGAAAGGTTAGGTTATTAATTTTTAATAAACAAGACCATTTCCTAGACAATAAGTTCTATGACTTCTTTAATAGAACTGGAAAGGAAATCCAAATCCGTATTTATAATGAATAACATTTTTTAAAAGTTTATTCAAGAAATTAGGCAAAATATCTTTCGTGGTCTGAGCAATCTTCTCTTGACTGGAACACAGCTAATACTCGTGTGTTTGCAGCGAAGACCTGACTAGGAGGATTTGGTTGAGTGGCTGAGGACAGAGACAGCAATATAATACAAAGGATAAGAGCAGGATCAGACAGGGAGATGGAAGAAGGAAAAAGGAAGGAAGACTTGAAGAAGATAGGGATGGGAGATTTTTTGCCTCTTTCTTTTTTGTTTTCTCCTTTTCTTTTCCTTTCCAAGATGGCTTATGTATTTTAACAGCATTTAAAAGAAGATTGTAAGAGAGGAGAAGAGAAAGGTGTGGACACCACTGAAGTATGACATGCAAGGTGGGCAGGACTGGGAACACAGGTGAAATGAAAAGTAACACCAATGTAGCAAGGAGAGGAACAGGAGAAATGACAGAGGAAGAAGGAAATAGGTATCAGCTGAATTTCCTACCCTTCCCTTACAAGGCTTGAGTAGACGAAGGCAGCTTTTGCTGTGACAAATCTTGACCTGCTCAACAGGGCCCGAGATGGTGTTCCTCACAGCAGTGCCTGTGCTGAACAAACAACCTGTTCATCAGGAGATTCACTCAAATATCCTTGCTCTCATTATTTCAGTTCAATGCTATCTAACAAGTGTAGGTATCTCTCTTAACATTTGTTTTGGTATGGTAAGGATTTAAAGTGTGTTGAGCTGAAAAAAACAGACATTTTTTGTAGATGACAATGTCTTCCATGAATCTAAATTAAAATCACTTAAAGAAATGGATTCTCTATTTTCTGTAGCAGTAATTCAAAGAAAGCACGACACAGGATTAGTATTCAGTAGACTTCTTATTTATTGTATAAAAGTATTACCTTTTAAATACTATCCAAATTAACATTTTAATATCCCTCTGGGCCTGTACATTTTAGAAGCATAATATAACTCAGTACCTAATACAGAGGAACCCTATTTCCTCTTCTACTAAATTAGTCTCCTGTATAAATTTGAATCATTTTCAGAGTAAGCAGCAGTAATTCATTTTTTTCGCCCGAATAAGACTTGCATTAGAACCAAAGACATTCAACATTTTCATCAGAGGCCACTTACATTTGAGGAGCTTAATTTCTTTGTATCTGTATTTCTTGGTAAGGTATTTGTGGAAAACAGTCACTTATGTTACAGTCTTCTTATTATATTACATTTCATAAGGGAAAAATACATGACTTAAAATATACAGAGTTGCAGCTCAATTCTGTGGTGACTTTTGCATATTAAAAGCCCCAACTAACTGAAGTAATATAAAATTCAATTTTGTGTGTTAAATTTTTAAGAATATCTGACTTTACATATTATACATAGATATGTTTTTTTCATACTTTCGCATAACTTTTCAGCAGTGCATCTTCTGATAATAAGAACTTTCCTCTTTTGTCATTGTGTTTATTTCATACTCAGGTATGAAGTAAATTAATCACTTTGTCATATAAATAAAACCAGATTAATTTAACAAGAACTTTAAACTAGAATCAGGTGGTAACAGCTAGGAAAAGGTTTTGTATTTGTAAAGGACAGATCAACCTAGCCAAAAAAAAGAAAAATATATGAAAGAAGTCAAGGAGAGATACAGTAAGGGTACGGTAAGCTTTTGAAGTAGTTTACTGGCTCACAATCAAATGTCTGTTGACCCTGAGAATAGACCTGGAGAGCAAGACGTGCTGGGGCTCATAGTGAAAGATCAAGCGGTTTGCTACTTACAGGGTAGTCATGCAACTGAAATGTCAATTAAAAAGAATATGGAGGCATTCAGGAAGGATAGGCAGGGCAAAAAGGGACATTGCCTTGTGTTTTCAAGAAGGTAGACCCTCCCCGAGATGCAAAACAACTTTTGCTGGTTACAGGTAATGGCTAAAGGGAGAAAGAAGTTGGTGGCAATCAAGCCACCAAGGCAGCAGGGTGAGGTGGTTGAGGCTCTCTGTGGCAGCTGCAACCACTGAAGCCCTGGACTTGGTAGTGGTAGATTTTTCCTGATCAGACATTGCTTGGAAAGGAGGGCTTCAAGACACAGATTGTCTAGATCTTTTCTGAAAAACGCAGGTGAGATCCTTGACAGAAGACAAGGAATGCAGCTGAACAGGAGGCTCTTCTAGACTGGACTCTGACTAACAAGGAGGGACTGCTCATGAACACCAAGGCTAAACAAGCAACTGCTTTAAAGCTGTAATTGAAACAGCTGCTGCTATAAATTATACCTAGACCAAACCTGTATCTGGGGGTTGGCAGAATGGAAAACATGCATAAAACCAACCATAGAGGTTTCCCTTGACCTATGCTTCTTGTACCTCAGGCACAACAGCTCAGGCCTTGTCACTGGGGACGCTTAAGTTTTACTGCCTGCACTCTGCCCATGGGGAAATCCCGTGTAAGAACACTTCAAAATAATATTTGTTTTATTCCCTAAAGAACTTCCATAAGTGTTTCCTTGTTTCTTTTCCATGTGTAAAATCCCATCTCTCTGAAATCCAAGATTTCCTTTAGTAAGGCCCAGCTAGCTCTCCAAGACCAACATCTTTCAGCTATGGTGTGAAGGCAGTTTCCCGAAATGGCGTTGGTTTACATGAGCTGTTTTCTTCAGCACCTCACTAGTCCTGGTGTAGTCCTCTCAGCCTCGCTGGTCTGGAACAGTAGTGCTTCCCAGCAGTAAAAATTTTCTCCACAGCCATGGGAATTACCAAATAGCAGACCTTACTTTTATGATGATCTAGAACAGATATTTTAGGCTGAAAATACATTTAAAGTTCCGTCTCCTAAAATTGCATTTGTGTGATTCAAGATGCCAGAGGATCCTGATGTTAAAGAGATGGTCTACTAAAATAGCTGTGCCAATATGCATATATACATATATATATATAAACACAATATACAATACTTTTTGTTTGCTCTTTAAAAGCAGGAGGCTGAAAATTGTCTGATTTCAAAGAATTTGAAAAACATTTGGGTGGAGCAGGGAACGTTGCAACGTGCGTTTTAAATAAATTAGAGAGCTGTATATGTTTGCATACAGGGTAAAAAGTTGATTGATTGTGAAATATCAGGTTGCAAAACTGGGTTGCAAACTCAGCCATGGATGATGATAAGGAATAGTGGTAGTTTTTGCCAGAAAATGCAAAAATTTGCAAAATATGTATTTTGCACATATTTGTAAAATGTGCGAGGTCTGCACAAAGTGGGCACCATCTACTTAGTAAGCAAAACTACTTCAGAGAAGCCGTATTGATTTAGAGTTGCGAGATGCATATTGAGGAAGTTTATAAGTAAATTAATCCTATCATTTTTCAGTGCAGGTAAACATAACTCTATAAATGTGAGTCTTTATTTAGACAAAAATAATTAAAAGAGATGTATGAGACTAATATTGTAGATGCCTTCAGATTTTGAGGACATGCAGAGTTAAAATAAAAATAATAATAAAATAACTTTGAGGAGTTTAAGGGAGTTTAACTGCTAGTTAGGAGACTTTGTCTACCTGCTTCACTCCTCTTAAATTTTGCTTATGTTCTTTTTGGTCAGAATTTTCCAGAGCAACCATTGGCCTATGTAGACATATAGCCATGACAACTGGGACTACTTGGTGCATTCAGGCAGCTGTAGGTCTTTGTGCTGAAACAATGAAAAACCTAACTAGCTGCCTCTTGTTAAGCAGATACTGCTGAGAATTAGAGGCAGTCAGTCCTGGCTTAATCTGGGATAGTGATAACCTCTCAAAAATATTCAAGTATGGTAACAGTGCTGATAACTACTTCAGAGAAGAAAGAGAGTGTTATAGGAAGGAACAAATAGATTAACAAGAAATGGATATTGGAGGACTAGCTGCTCAGGAGACTTACCTTATCTGAGAGGCAAGAGAATATAAACAGTAATGAGGCCTAAAAGATTCTCTGGGGTTAGATTACAATGGTTATATTCCCATGCTCTTTAAAACTAATTAGTCTGTACTTTTCCCTATCTATACATTTCCCCTGTACGTACTAATGATGTAATATTTCTGGCCCAGTAGGAAACAGTCATATTATCATGTTTTCTCTGAGCATAATGCATACAGCTGAGTGTATTCCTCCTTTTTGTGAGGACAGTTGCATCTTGAAAGAAAAGAAAAGAACTCTAACTGCTATAACCTGATTCTTTCACTTAGTGATGATGTGCTACAGAAACCTCATATATTAGATTTAAAAGGTATCTAGAGCTGAAGCTAGAAAAATACAGTATTGATATAGAAAAGGGGTAAAGTGTTTTTTTTTTTTTAATTTTCCTAGCATTGTCAATTTGTAAATTCTTATTTGTCTAAATAATCTTAAGACTTGAAGATTCTTCCATGCAATTTTTGTTTTTCTTTGAAGAAATTACTTCCTCATTTGGAAAGCTGGGGTGAGCCCCAGCTCACATTTTATTTGTTAAAATTGACAAATTTGATAAATACCAGAAGACAGCTTTGTGACTATCACATCCCAGGACAAGTTTCGTGACAGAGCTAGAAAAGCATCTTCTGTAGATCCAGAACTGAGTCTGAGCCTTGTTTTCAGCTCTGTTCAGTCTGTTAGATTTATAGCTGGAGACTTGGATTATCTCAGTGTAAGGCAGGTGCATGTACTGCTTTTGTACTACTGGTTACAGAAACTGTTGAAAGCTAAACTCATTATCCCTATAGATAATCTAATGTCTTGACTTCTTTTGATTAGCCCTACTTTTCTAACCCTCTAAAATATTGCACACTTGACTCGCTAGTCTTGAATACATTCTTATCCTTGAGTGACTCTCCTAGTTACTGTGTGGGTTTGTGCGTTGGTTTGAGAGAGGTGACAGACCTGACAGTTACAGTAGGAAAAAATGAGGTTCATCTTGTATGACAAAGTATCAGCACTTTGTAGTGTTCTTTTGTGATTACCTGTCTGAAAACTCTTAGATGAAAAATTCTTTATGGAGAAAAAAATAAATAAAAAATCAGACCATAACTTTATAGGTCCATAATACCACAACTTATTCTAAGATATTCTCATCTTTTTTTAATGATTCTGGGAATTTAATAGATATTAAAAGATACAGATGCTTCTTAGATGATAATATATTTACTTTCTTCTTTTCAAGAGGCAGTATGATTCTAAAATACAAGGGATGGATGTGTGTTGTTATATGTATGTATTTACAGACTTTTTTTATTGTCCTACTTAAGGATCTACCTTCTCCCTATCCCATTAAGTCCAGTTACAATATTTTTTTTAGCCAGTGTAACTCTGACTTCAGCTTGGTTTCTTTGAATATATTCTCAAGTAATTCAATCAGAACTGGTCCATTAGTCGTTGACAATAACTGTCCCATTTTCTGCTAAATACCTTGGGCTAACGAAGTAAAAAACATTGCTTTTTCATTCCCTTTAGGAAATAAATTATAAGACTCATTTCAAATGCAGAGTTCACAGTGGTTAGTTTTATCGATGAAGTAATGAAAATAGTCTTGCTGACCTAGTACTGAAACTATGCTACTCTGGTATGCTCTTGTGTAATTACAAGAACTGGTTTGGGGTGTCAGCATAGTGAGCTCTCTGTCCCAGGTTTTACATAGGCTTAATACTGAATGAATTGCTTTCCATATTTAGCTCTTACTCAGAAGTAATGAACTGACATTTGCTGGTTTTCACAGTTTCTTCTTATCCAGATAACTATTATGAACTTGTATATTAATGTAAAGAACAAAAACCAAAGCTGTAATGGCATGTATGGCCTTAGAAGTATAGAACGGCTTGGGTTGGAAGGGACCTTAAAGATCACCTAGTTCCAACTCCTTTGCCGTGTGCAGGGATGCCACCCATTAGATCAGGTTGTTCAGGGCCTCGTCCAACCTGGTCTTGAACACCTCCAGGGATGGGGTAAGTCAGTGGATGACTTACCGGAGCTGTTTTGGTTGAACTGCAAGTAAAAGATTAAATTGCCAGAAATAATACAGCTATGGAATTAAGCTGAGTGCTCATACAGATGTAACTTTAAAGAAGAGAGCCTTTAGGAACGATGTGTCCCACTGTACAGTGAATTATGTAACCCCACGTAATTTAGAAATTCTGAGGGAAAATGAATATGAGAAGCTCAAAAAAAAAAAAAAAGTTATATTTAAGGATTCGTTGAATCAGTTTTCCATGGGACAGATGTTCATTAACAATTGCCTATTATTTTTGTCAATTCAGAGGGTTTTATTTTAGCTGTAAAATAAACATACACAGAGATGTAAACTCATTTTGTTCTGTTGCTCCATGTTCTGTGCTTGGATAGAGGCAGATGCATTGACTGTTCATTTTGTAGCAATAGAGAAAATGTCGCTTATATCATCTATCTGGGACCCTGGATTCCAGAATGAATATTTAAAGAGACATGTTTAAAAAAGAAAAAAAAGAAAAAAGTAACAGGCTTCTTAATTGTCTCATCTAGCTAGCCAGCAAGACAAAAAGCAAAATGCTATGGAAATTCTCCAGACTTTTTTTTATAATTGAAATAACTATAACAATTATGCTTTTATTCTATAATTTGGCAGATCACAAAAATTACATTAAAACAAAGCAACCCCATTTGTAAATTAACCATGGTGTAATGTGTGTGTTCTAATTCTGTCCTTTAACCTTTGCCACTGTGTAACTGAAGGCAGCTTTTCTCCTTAGCAGATAGGAACTAGACCAACAAGCCATGCTCACCTTACCAAGTAAACAGGCATTCATGTATTACGATGGAACACTTTTACAAAATCAGTCCTTTATTGTTGCCTTTGTGGATCCTGTTCCAGGTGCAGAGAATCTCTTTAACACAGGCCTTAAAAGCATCCACAGACCTAACATGTGCTTGAAAATACCTTTTTGTAGTAAAACAAAATACATTCGATATCACTGGTGATCCTGAATATTAAAACCGAAGTTAGGATCAACAAGCATGGTAAACATAAATGAATCTTTCCTACATCATTTAACGCAGTGGAAATCTGCCCAGCACTTTGTCTTTGAATTTTAGTTGCATTTCTTTCCCACCCCATGTGCCAAACTTTTATTGCTGAAATGATTTGGCTTTCTCAGGCAGAAAACTATTTTCACTTTTATATAGCAGCACTTTTCTCCATAACAAACAAGATGTGACTACTTCCAATAGAAATGTATTTAATGTAATGTATTGAGCTCATCGAGTATTTTAGTGCATTCCTATCAAAAGAAGATGAAGTACGTTTCATAAATCTATCCATTTCTTCAGAAGCCAACTTTTCATTTTCCTTCTTCCAGTTCTGGCTTGGCTTTTTTTCTGGCTGCTTTCATGCAGGTCATGAGTCAGGACTCTTTTTCCCTGGAGAAATCAGAACTTCTCCTGTTTTCAAAAAAAAAAAAGTGGATGAATTAGATGGGAAATGTCCCTGGAGCAACTAAAAGTCCTGATCCAGACGCCACTGAAATAAATGGAAACATTTCTTAAGAGAAAATTGGCTAACAAGACAATTCTCAGAGGTCCAGTACAAAGGAGGAAGCTAGGGGAAAGTGGAGGATTTTGGTGTTTTTTCTGTCCTTTGTAATCCTCTTGTTTTGGGTTGCTGTGAGAACTGAGGAAGTTCCCATTTTACACAGTTTGGTGGCAGAAAACCCCAAATGGCTGCTGCAACGGCATCAGAAAATGCAGCTCTTTTCCCTGTGAGCCCCTCACCTGACCCAGCCTCCCAAACCCCGGTTGCAGCACAGACCTGCATGGTATCACTGCTCGTGGATACCTCACATGCTAGAGCATTAATGAAGATTTCTTCCCCAGTTTCATAAAATGATCTATAGACAAGTAGTTACTGCAAAAACTTTGCACAGAATATTCTTCTTAGCTGTCATGCTATTGTATTTTGTCCTCCCTATAACACTGTTCAGTCTGTAATTAGGGCCAATTGCTGCCTCTCTTCTCGGGTTTGGTGAGGGGAAGAGCCAATCCCTATACATTAATAAGGCTGAAATTTTGTAACAAGCATTTGTAAGATTACAAGATTTAGGGGGCACCCTAACGCAGTTCCGTCTGTCTGTAGTGTACAGCAAGGTACTTTTTTTGTCTTGTTATAGCCTCCCTGTTGAAATCATTGGATTATTCACATCAGCAAATGTATTGGGAATAGGCATTTTACAGACAAACCTGCCTTTTCACTCATTATCTTATTACATGAAAACATATCATGGAAAAAAGTATCCAAATTAAAGGGAGGCAGGCAGGTAGGTAGGTAGGAACTTCTGAGAACTAACCAGGTAATTATTTCCAATTTTAACACTAGTCATATAGGAAATTAAGGACTTTTTGAAACATTAAATTTAGCTAGTTATAGGTGTTTTTAAAATCCAAAATAAAATCCAAAATAAAATTCTGGACTTTAATGACATTTTCTAAGGCAAATTATATGGCTTTTTATTTTCTGTTCATGTACTGTGTTCATTGGATGAATAAATTTTAAGAAAATGCATGGACAAAAGATGATGAGTTAGTTCATTATTGGGGCTAAAATTTTGTTTTTATAAATCCTTGTAGCTCCAAACCATATTGGTGCTGCTCATCTTTGTTGTTTTCTGGACTACCAGAGGATTATTTTGAAAAAACAAGAAAAGTCATTAAAAAAAGAGTTATTCTACAGCATTAACTTTATCTGATTGAACTTTTGACTATTTTTTTTATTTATAGTTTATCATTTTAATTTTTAATTTATTTATACATTTATAATTTTTATATATATAAAGCACGTGTCACCCTATTGATAAACGCTCTTTGGAATCATTCTGAAGGCAGGAGTAAGAACAGGAGCTGGTCTGTTAGTACCTCTGCACTTCTGTTTCCAAATAATTAAAAAAAAAAAAAAAGTACTATTCATACCATGATTTTCACAGTACTTGCTCTATT
Source organism: Cygnus olor (assembly GCF_009769625.2). Classification (NCBI taxonomy): domain Eukaryota; kingdom Metazoa; phylum Chordata; class Aves; order Anseriformes; family Anatidae; genus Cygnus; species Cygnus olor. The sequence goes on from NC_049175.1 coordinate 20,477,762, forward strand.
TACGCCTTATTTGAAAAGGGAAATATAATTACAGCATTTTTGACAAATAAATTATATAAGCTAAGAAAAACTGTAAATATTCTATAAGGAGCAGATAGGCTCTCTTCATGTTGGCAACCAAATATCCAAAAGGTTTCAAGTTTGAACCAAAATGCTTGTTTGGTTCTCATGTTACCCTTTAATTATCTCTGTTATTCCTCCTTTGAGGATAAATATTTGGACTTCTTTAATGTGTCATCTTGGAGAAGTTATTTGTACCTATAATATAGAAGGTGTATATCCTATCGAGATATATAGTAGTATAATCCTTACAGCAAACCCATGCTAACATAAAATTATTTTACTAGACTGCAAAACTACAACTACTACAGCAACTTGCACCAGCATTCCTTTGTGACAGTCTCCAGTAAGTAAATGTGCAAGGAAATCAGTCACTACAATTTTGAGTAAGTAGCTCTTACTCAGTTTGGAAACACTTACCATTAAGATACTAATTTCTGTGTTTCTATAAAGCAGCTGTAACATTTTGTCATTATGCTGTTTAAGTGTCATGATCACCAAAATATCACTGCTGGTTTTTACTAATTAGCTGGGGGCTGTTTTGCTTTTGCAACTATTGTCATGAAGTAGATGTTCACTTAATTGGGTTTATTTTATCTTTTCCTTGCAACCATCTTCAGGACAGTAGATTTACCTGATGAATCTCTGCCATTATATCAGAGACCTGCAGAAACCCTGGTTAGATCAGCCAAAGATGCAAAATTTTCTGAAACAAAAGCAAGTTTATCCAATTGCATTCTGCTATATTTTTCCATGCTTTAAAACATAGATTCTTCAGAAGGGCTGAATGAGAATACTAGTGTCCTTCTCTTCTCTTGTAGAAAGTTAAAAAAAAAAAAAAAAAAAAAAAAAAAAGCATAATGTAAATACAATTTTCTGGAACTAACAAGACCACACAACTACTAAATTAATGAAATATTGTTGGTTTTAACTGAGTAGATAGAAAACTACAAGCAAAATATTTATTCAGTCTGGTATGTTGGTTTATGAAAGTGCATTGGTCTCTCACTTCTGAAAACATTGATACATCTGCAAGCACTTTTTTTGCTGAACTAACTTGACTAGCTCTATGTGAAAGTTCACAAATAACAGAAACAATCATTTTAATCAGTGAAGTTACAAAGCCTACAAATCATCAAAATATTATCCCTTCAAGTAACTACATATGAATATCTCAAAGAAATCATAGTATCTCAATATGTTGTGGATTTTGGTTGCTGGTTTGGTTTGGTTTGGTTTTTTGATCTGCAGCAAGGAAAAATTAACAGCAAAGTTAACTTATCTGGGAATCATAAACATACTTCAGTTTTCAGTGAGTAAAAGCTATTCTGCCCTATTGCAAATATTGCAGCATGAGAAAGGGTTTTGGCAGTGCAGCAGGGCAGCTGAAGGGGTGCCAGAATAGTGAGTGTGGAGGATGATGGGCTTATTTGGCAAAATCTTTAGAGAGCAGGTATAGAAAACGGCATTAACTCACTTCAAGTTCATGCCAAGCCCACTCTTTAGTGGCAATAACTACTTAGGAGATTAAAATCAGTAAAGATGGGTATAAATTTGTATTTCTTGCACATTGCAAAGATTGCTCTTTTAGTGCAGTGTTTCTTAGGCTATCTCTGTGTGTGTGTTGTTTGTTGTTGTTGTTGTTGTTTTTAATATGCTTGAGCCCTCCACTGCAGTGGGTTTTGTTTGTTTGACGAAAAATCCTTCCTCCCCCCTCCTATCACCTTAATTTATTTTTTTAAATAGAGGGGGTGAACGTCTTCTATTCCAGGACACTAATAATTTTGCATATTAAGACTATTCCCATGTCTCTGAATTTCTCCCTTCTCTCTCCCTGTGAAACGTTGTTTTAAATGACAACAAATTCTTTAGCAAGCTGTGAAGAAGATTTGACAGTACATTGATCTTGCACATTTTCTGAGAATGTTATACTTTGAGTAGTTTCTCCTGAAGAACAATAAAGATTATACGGAAGCTAAGTTGGTAGCGAGAGGAAAGCAATATGGCATTGCTTCAAAACACCTTCCAGTCCTGTACCTACAGCATCTCAGTCAGTGATCCCCAAACTTACCTCACTGTTGCTCTCCCGGAGATGCTGTGCTGACCCCAGTGTTTGGAGCAGGGGCTGCCAGGAATTCCTTTTTCCTGCCATAAAGCGGTGTGTGTGTGTGTGTGAATGGACTGCAATATTTACAATATTAATTTGATAAATAATTCCTTTTTTGTCTCATTGTAGAAGATTTATTTCACCATTTAACATCTTTCTGCAGGTGGTGCAAGCTACTAAAATGTCTGAACAGAGTGAAAAAAAACATGTTTTTCTTTTCATGAAACCGAAGTGTGAAGCAGTAGGCATAAAATAATGAGATATTATTGTGAATTCCCAATTTTTATGACTCTGGTATTTCTATTTTTACACAGTAAGACTCTGACTAGACAGAGGAGTTACGTGATCAGTGCCAATACTGTGCCACAGTGTTAAACCTCCACGCAGGTATGCAGTGGGAGCTGGGAGAAAATGTTAGGAATGAGTCTTCTACCTCAGTCTCCCTCAAAAGAGAAGTACTGAGTGACCAAGGGCAGTATAGTTTGTATTGACACCGCAATAAATCCTTGAGTTTTATTCGAAATAGGAGGAAAAATACCACGGGGAATACTATAATATGCTTTTACTGCGTGGATCCCCTGCAGATTATCTGTTGCTCCTAAATGAGTGAGTGCTTTGCAGGGGATTTGCCGTAACTTGACAAAGACAGCTCTCAGCAGGAATGGCCATGAAGAAACAGGGTCACACTTAAGAACCTCTGAGCAACAGTTACTGATTTAACACTTGATAAGTAACTCAGTGGAAAGGAACAGAGATGGAGGTGGGCAGGGAAGGTTAAAAAACAAGGGAAACCCTTCACAGAACTGTTATATCAAATTCTGTGCAAAGGAACTTTTCTGTGCAAAAGAACTTTTCTGTGCAAGTCTGTTCATCTAAAGCCCTTACTGTAAGCTGCTTTGTGCCCTGTTTATTGAGGAAAAATGGCATAAATATAGTGCATCTGAGCAGGATGTGACTAGAAGGGTGCAATGGGATTCTGGTAAAGAACCACCAGGACGTTGGCTGCCATCCTGCTGGTGTGAGGCCAGTGTGGAAAGGCTATGTCAGGTGAAGGCAGCACTTCCAGGATCCCCTCACCTGGGAGCCATTGAGAACCAATGCTACCTTCATGGATAAATTCTAGACTGGCTATTGCTGGACAAGAGTTATCTTTTTATGCCCCTCTGGCTTTTTATTTTTAGGCCAACGTGTTTATATGCCGTAAAATGTGTTTGCAGTACTGAAAACTAGGCTTGGGGAGGGATCTCTAGCACAGCTGTGTCTAAAACCCCTTTTAGGGAACTGGCTCACTCAATGGCTGCACTTGAGGATCTTCACATATCACCGTATTGTTGAACAAAGAAGGCATATAAAGCAAAGAAGCTCTCACTGGCATCTCCCTGTGTCGATGTCTAGATACTTCTGCAACAGTTGAAGACTTGGGGCTGTAGCTGAGGAGAGTGAGATCCTGAGTGGACACTTGTGCTGTTTGAAGAGGTGAGGTAGGTGCTTTCTGGCATCAGCTGCACAGTAGCAGTGCTGGCTGCCTCCTGATTTATTCAGGTCCTAGCACAGGCTTTGGTGATTACTCTGAAATTGCTGCCTGAGCAGTAGCTGGTATCATCTTGTTTCTCCCAGTGTTTAGGCATGGTATAGCTGCGTGGTCATTCCCGGAGCCAGTACAGCTGGCCACATTTCCCCAGAAATATCATCCAGAGAGACCCCAAATGAAAAAAGCCCTAACCTAACAGTGTGTTGTTGTGACTTCTTCCCTGCTTGAACGAGGAGGGGTAAATTCCTACTTGAGGGCTATGCAGTAAGTAAAAAGGCAAAGCAGCCTCCTGAGACCATGGAAAACAGACACAAGTATGATGTGAGAATGAAATAGGAACAACTGTTTCAAAAATTTGTCAGCCTAGTAAACAGAAGCAAAACTCGATCTCATCTTCTAGCCACCATCACCATCCAGAAATCACATAGTAGTGGCTAGAAATCTATTTTGGAACTACTGGCCGGTAGAAAGATGGTCTGGGACATAGAGCAGTATGACTAAGCTTTCTAATCAGAAATGATGAATGTGGGCACTGTAACTAATAACAAATGCTGCACTGAGTTTCCTCAGACAAAATCCAGCTGGGGCAAGGCCAGTTCTGCACTATAGCTAATAGGCAAACCCATTCTCTGCAACCTTTTCCAGGCTTTCTTGTTTCCCTGACTCTGCTGTCCTGTGCACCTGTGGACCAGCTTGAACCTTTCCTGTTGAGCAGTACACAAAGTGACAGCTACCTTCATAGAAAACCTGAGGCTGTGCAATATTTCAGGTCTTTCAAACTCTGTAGTTAACATGGGATTTCTCACATCTCGGGCTACAGCTTAAGGATGGGACAGATGAAATTTTCCATTACTCCCAGGTGTGGGGTTATAGAGTTAGCTGTCACAGTTGTCCACATTCTTCTCTGACTACAGTTTATATAGTTGGACAATATGCACTATCTCTTAAAAGTAATTTTTGGTTAGATTTCATTGCTTTTACATTGGAACAGATGTTACCTAAAGTTGAGATTCACTTCATAGTGGTATTAAAAACAAACAAAACCCAATAAAACACTTTTCTAACTCCAGAGCAACACTGAGCTTAAGAGCCCAGATTCCCTTTAAGTGGTGTGGTTAAAACATCCTTCTCACTGGGATTGTACAATCATTTGTTATGTTTGTGTCCTTATCCTCAAAAGTCGGATTAATAGCATTTCATCTAATTAAAGAAAGTACTACTACTAAAGTTAGGTATTTTGCTGCAGTTCCATTTATTTATTTTTTTAAAAAGTAAAATGTCTTGTTCTTGAGCCCAAGCAATTATTTCCTTATGCTTCTCCTTCGAGCCTCTTTCAGTTACAGTTCTGTCTGGATGCTTTCTCCTTCTCCATGTTACCCATGTGCTTGGGAAATACGATGTTGTTGTAATCGTCTCAACCTGTTTTACTTTTTCCGCTGAATACTTTTTCTTTCTAAACACACCCACAGATGAAAGATGGCTGTTTATCTCTAAAAACTTCAAGGACTGACATAGCCCAAAACGATTCTTGTTCTTTCCCAGGATCTTGTTACCTGAAACAGATGGTAGAGGAGAAGAGGAGTCCTGCAGGACACTATCCCTGAGGAAAGCAATTGCCTTTACTGACAGTTGAGCAAATGTCAATTTTTGACTCATAAGACACTTCTGTATTTCAGGAAAAAAAAATCTTATTTGGAGCAACTACAACTTCTCAGACTTTCCCACAGAATAATAACAGCTGAAACTTATGCTCAGAATTCTTAAATCAGCCTCAGATTTTTAAAATTCCACTTGAAATCTTCACAGATACTTTTGTTTCTATATTCTTCAAAATTTCTTCATATAGGAAAAGAAAACTACAGAAAACAAGTGAAAACTTTTCACTCATGGTAGGAACTAAAAACCAACAACAAATGCTTCTCTGATAGGTAACAAAGTCAGAAATATCCATAATTTCATGGTGAATATGGAAAATATGCTTGAATTAACATGATCCCTACTCTCTACTACAAAGCTTGTGGACATTCTTAGTCAAAATCTCTTCTTGTCCACTTTTAAATATTCCAGAAGGAACTGAAATCAGAATGTTTCAGATTAATTTGAAACTTTTTTTACAAAAACTTTCTGATCCTGGGATATAGCATATATTTTACTGTTAGAAAATTGTTACGCTTCTCTAAAAATGAGGCCAAAGTATACCTTGACTCGATGGAAATCCATCTAAAATGGCTTAAGCTTATTTCAGTGTGCACAGCTCAGCGTGTCGATCCAGGTCTTATTTATTTTGTAACCTCTACTTACAAGCTCGAGTGTTTGCAGTGATCTCTGCATACTTTGAACAAGGACTCTGGCACAAATTTCCTACTACTAAAATTAATTCACTGATGTAAATCCAGACTAAGTCATTTTGGCTTAAAGAGACACTTGAGAAAGTGGGGACAGAAGGTAACCTAAAGTGTGATTTGCTACCGAGGTGTTTTGATAATGAGCATTGTCTCCTCTGCAATGCCTAGATATCTGAAAACCCAGTTTCTGAAAAATACACCCTGTGCTTCCTCTGCAACACGGCATGCAGTGCCATCTCTCTGTCCATAGGAAACATCTTGTTTTCATATGTTGTTATAAGCTTCTTATTATCTTATTACATTAATATATCACATAATTAGCACATTTATATTAATATATTACTATAATGCATAAAAATAATTAATGCATTTGTTATTGTTGATATATAAAAATATCATTATAATATTTGATCGTGTTCCACCGAGAGAAGAGCTTTGTTACCAATACCAGGAGAAGTAGAATCACACACTTGGAAGAGCTGCAGTGGTGGAGGGAAATACCAAGAACTAAAAATCAGAAATGTCCTTGGTTCTTACGCAAGGCAAGGTTTTAAATCATTTTAAGCAGAAGTGATGACCAACATCAGTTTGGAAGAATAAAGTCCAGATGTCTCTGAATGTCATCTTCTTACTGACTTCAGAAAGGAAAGAAATCCCAAGAAGCTAGAACTCCCAAACAGGCATAAAATTAACTACTGTTTTGGAACAAGGACTAGCCATTTATCAACAGAAACCAAGCCCTGAGTGTAGACAGTCTCCATCTAGATTAGAGAAAGGCTCAACTGATAAAGCCACGAGAATTTAAGGAAGAAAAGATGGACAAAGACCAGACAGCTCCTGAAACAAATGGTTATCAGACATTTGTTCTATTAGCAATATAGGGCAAGATCTTTACCTGGTATAATTACCATAGAAGCAGTGCAACTAATTGTGCTGCATGGCAGCAGTAGCTGTAGTCCATGTGAATTTACTCAAACTTATATTCACATTCAAAGTGTAATGTATTTTTTCCATGCCATAGTTGCTGTGCAAAGGCAACAAATGATCTTCGTGAAGTACTTTCTTCCCAGGCAATCCAGTAAATTAACACCTAATGGACATCTGTTTTTCACAACAAAGAGTATTTCTAAGCATTATAACTTCTCTGATCCAGCTTCATCTTGGATGGTTTATTTTTATGATAACAAAGAGGAAAGAAATGAGTTCTACTGAACTTTTCACCATTCATTGGTCTTTATTACAGCAAAATTCTCTAGGATACAAGCTGCATCCAATATTCAGAGCTACTAAAAGTTTTGTGGGGCCAGGAGCCAAAGGAATGGGTTGGTTTGAGCAACTTTGCTCTTTCCTCACTAGCAGCTCAAAAATCCTGCACTACATTTTACCCTCCTCTTTCTGATATCTAGCACTTCAGTTCTTTTCCCCTGTGACCAAATTCTTTAGATTGTCATCTTGTTTCTCCGGGCTCACTAGGACTGGGGGGCTGTGCAGGAATTAACCTTGCAACCCTCCAGTGTCTTGGTGACTATTAACAGCGCTCAAGAAACCTGTTTCTTTCCATAGCTCTTTCAAATCAAAGCTAATGTGACAAAACAATAAATTACCATAGTAAAGGATAAGTGACCTTACAGAACAAATTCTGGTTTTTCTGCAAGCTTCAGAGCCTCATGCATCCCTGCAGCCGATAGTTTCCGGTTGATATTTCTATATCTGCATTGCAGGAGGTTGCGGTAAGTTGTCCTCAGGTCCCGATTGAAGAAGGCATATATAAAAGGGTTAATGAGGGAGTTTGCATAACCCAACCATAGAAATGTTCTCTCAACCCACAGTGGGATACAGCTGCACGCTGTACCGCAGATAAAGGGCCTGGCAGTTGAGAGGAGAAAAAACGGCAGCCAGCACACGGTGAAAGCCCCAACAATAATTCCAAGTGTAGTGGCAGCTTTCTGTTCTCTCTTAAAGATGGAAATGTTTTTCTTGTCGTTCTTCAGGAGTCGTGAAAAGTTAGTACATTCTTCGGATTCCTTGTGCAGTTTTACAGCTCCATTCACAGAAATCCCTTCCATTTCTTCTGGCCGGGGAAAACCAGCAAACTTGTGTTTGGCAGCACTCCTCTTAGCAGCTTTGTAAATCTGATAGTACATGAAAAGCATCACTGACATTGGGATATAAAACGCAACTGCTGTGGAGTAAATTGTGTAGCCAAAGTCTTGACTGATCAAACAAACCTTTTCATCGTTTACATTTTTGGCCCAACCAAAGAGCGGGGGTATGGTGATAGAGGCAGATAAGAGCCATACACACAGGATCATTTTGGCCATACACTTCCCGTTCTGCCTTACAGGATACGTGAGAGGTCTTGTTATTCCCAGGTACCTAGAACAACAATGTAGAGTTATTATGTAATGTAGTGGTTAACTGATAAAAGTAATTCCTCATAGTCTGCTATTAAATATAATATCTTTAGCTAAGGTTTCTGTTTTTACATTTTTCAATGCACGTATTTCAAACTAGTAAATCCATGTATATGTTTTTCACTTTAAGATTTATGGTGATGGTATTCTGTATAAAAGCTCTTTCCTAGAGGGAAACCTCTAGCCACAAAGGACTGGGATTTTAATGCATTTGTGCAATCTTCATACAGATAATTAATTTTTTGGTTATTAAGGAAATTCTGAAACCCAAGTTTTATTTGGCTAACTTATGAAATCTTGATGTATAGACAAGTGTGTGCTCCACAAACATATAGTATATTTTTTGAGTGGATGTTTAAGTTCAAAGAAGCACGAGTTCATCTTCATTCCTTACTTATGCACCACTTTTGAAGATCCCTGCCACTAATCTGAGATGATGAGTTATCTTTCTTTGTTTCACGTTTCAGACAAGCACTACAAACTGTAAACTTATGTCAAGAGTAGATTATTTCAATACTACAATAATTCTTTTTATCATCATTTAATTAGAAATGACATTTATTCAATATCGTAACTTCTACCGAACAAAATAACAATCTATCACAGTGTCAGTTCAGGAAGACCTGTGAAAACAACATAGTTTTACCAGAAGCTAAGTTTAGAATGGTAAATAATCGTAAACAACATGTCAAGTTTTTGTAGAAAAAATGAAATCTGCTGACAACTTCCACATTTCCAAAGCTATGAGAGCTTAAACCACTTTTTCCTTTTTGTTTGTTTGTTTGTTTCTTCCTAGTAAAACATTTATCACTATTGCCTCATATAGCTGGACACCAAGATCCTAAGCTTGTTTGCTCTCAACTACAGAAGATCTCTTTATGTTCTCTCTAGTGATGGGAGCTTCTCTTAGATGGAATTAGATGTTTGGTGGCTTTTGTTATTGTTGTTGCTGTTTGTTTGTTTCCACTTAACATTTATACTTGAAATTTAGTTTCTGCTCAGCTGGAACTTAACTTCCTGTTAATTTCTCAAATTGTTCTTTTGTTCCCCCCTCCCCCCACCCCCAAGGAAGAATTTTGAGAAAAAGCAATGTGATTCACATCGCTACCTACTCATAAAAGACATGGTTTCACGTCAGGTTTCAGAACATGGTTTGGGTTTCAAGAGGTACCAGCATTCAGTTACACAGTGAAGGTTTTGGAAGGTTATTAAAAAGAAATATAGTAATATGAGTATATTCTTTTTTTTATCTGAGCATTTTTTCCTCTCCCTATTCACCCAGCAAGTCAAAATACAAGTATTTTCCTAGCTCTGCAGAATGCTGCATTGTTGATTTTACTGCAATGCAGTAAATTAAGGCCAGTGCTGCTGCTTTAAACAAGAACCCAGGTATGCTACAGTATTGGAAATAAAAGGATGCATCATTGCATGATCTGTTCTGATGAGTAACAACAACCACTGTCAACAACGTCACTGGCATTTATATCACTGATATGGCAAGTTTTATACAAAGGGCAAACTGGTTTATTGTGTCCTATTCTTGACAGCATACACAAGCAAATGACAGCAGTCCTCTATTGTGCCAAAGAAGTCGTGCCTGGTGGTGCTGTGAGCTAGGAGTATTAAAATTGGCTGGAATTAAGGCACTAGGATGTATGAACATGGATCACAGTATTAGAAAAGGTTGTTTCTCGTCCACCTCATCATCCTCATATTAGAGGAGGAAACCTCATATTAGAACATAACCATCACCGTAGTGCCAGAGGCCTTGGGTGTATTGTAGACGCCATGGAGATTTCTATTCTACACAATAGTAGCCAAAACTGGTTGCACTGCTAAAGAGGGAGACTTTTCCAAAGTGAGGAAAGAGGAAAGTTGCTCAAATCAACCCATTCCTTCTGGGATAGCAGTGGCACACCCTTAAAATTTGTCTGAGCATAGCATGACTTAGCTACAAAAGAGCTACATGCACCCTTTGTGCAGAAAGCTTACATGGCACTTACAGTGTATTGCTTAAAAAAAATATATTTAAAAGCTGGTCCACCTTCCTGAGGTATGTGTTTTTCTAGCTATTACTCAATTGCTCATTAAAAATAACATGATTACGAGGTGAGCTTCATTATGTAGCCAAAACAGTTAAATTAGATTTCTGTGAAAATCAGATCTGTGGGCTACACACGCTGAATGCCTAGTGAGGTATCACAATATAACAAAAAGAATTCATGAAAGTAGAAGTATACTGAAAAGAATTAAAATTCATTGGTTTTGCCCTGGCACCACTTTTTTTTGGGAAGCTATCTGAGCTTCAAAAATGCTATTTGAAATTAAAATACATTAATTAACATAAAAATACACCAGCATCCTTTCTGCCTTATCCATTTTGGTAAATGTAGTATGATAGGAAAAAAAGTCAGCAGGCATAAATGAAGGAACTTTATTTTTTTATCTCTATCTGAAATCTATTACCTTTGAAAACTTACTTGCAACTTCAAAATAATGTAAATCATTACTGTTGTCTAATACACTAGAGAGTGTCCAAGACTTAATACATTCATGAGTTTCAAAAGTGTTGTGTTAAATTCATTGCAAAAATATACTTTGTAATGCTTATCTTTAATTACTACCTTCCAAAATGACTAAAGGTAAATCAGCTGAACTTACTGTATCATTCCAAAAATATGTAACATCTTGAGGCATTAATGCTGGGAAAGATTGAAGTCAAATTCCCCAAAAAGCCTATTTCATGTATCTCAGACATCCACACAAGAAAGAAGTGTCTTGGACTTGCTATTCTGAGATTTGTTCTTTTTCCATGCCACAGATGTTCGTTTTGATCTTGGCAGGAAAGAAATCATGCCGCAGTTCTCAGTGGTAAGAAAAGGGCAATGCAATTTGCTATTCTTCCTCCGTTGACTTTCTTGAATACACAGTTGTGCCAGACAGGGCTTCTTTATCACCTATTCATATTACGCCCAGCACAGAGGGGACTAAATCTAGGTTACTCCCCAAAAGCTCACTACTGCAGGCACCTGGCCCTTACTTCTCACTCTGCATTGCCTGATGCTGTGTGCAGCACACCCAAGTGCAGGATCCTGCCCCAAACCACTGTGGGATCACTATTACAAGTACAACACATGGTCTCGTCACAGCCCTGCTGCCATTCCAGAAAGAAAGGCTGCTGAGTGAATGGAGGGAAAAGAGCAGAGACAACCTGTTGCAAGTATCTAGTGCATATATAATGACAGAAAGCTTATGGGAACTTTTCTTGTACTATGTCACTGAAATCTGGAAGACAATCCCTTGCTCAAATAGCTCAAAGTAAGAGCAGAGAACGTAGACCAAGCAGAAGGAAAATAGTGAGGGGCAGAGTAAATTTGTTTTTAACTTAATGTGTAAACCCATGAGCACATCCCCAGTTCTGGGCTAATTTCTTTTGATTTCTTCTCTTCCCTACTGGAGGATTAGAAGCTCCCTCCTGTGCTGCAGTCCTATTCAGGCGTGAGGCACAAGGGGTGCTCAGCCCTAGGGAGGAATAATCATCACTTGCCATCCCCTTTCTGTAGTTCTGCTCATACGTAGGCACGAAGAGCTTCCTCCTCCTTGGGGTGCTATCATCAACTATTGTGAACAGCCACCATTTGCCACATTTACAATAACAATAACGCAAAAGGTAAATTAATAAGTCCTTTTTTCCCTTTCTCTTAATAAAAATCTGGCTTGCCATGATCTAGTGTTCTTTCCCAGTACCTCTAAATTGTTACAGACAATAATAAAACCAGTACAACTGCATAGGAGAGCATTCAGGGTTTTCTGTTTGGTTTGGTTTGGTTTTGTTTTCATTCTGTCTTTTTGATGTTGGTGTATTACAATGATCCATTAGAACAGTTTTTGTCCCACAGGGATAACACAGTCTCCATTGTCCCTTGAACTGCAGATCACACAGGCATTTGTTATGAGTGTGCTCAGTATGCTAAATACTACAGAAAGCGTCGGGCTGTAACTTACATGGAGGGTAGGCAGTATCACAGACAGAACAGGAATCCACAGACCCTAGTTTCCATTTCTGGCACATCATTTTATCTTACTGTGACTCTTTGTATTCCTTCTTCCCATCCGTGCTTTTCTTAGCTATTTGCTTGTTGTGATGGCTGTCATATTCTACCGCTGGCACAATGATTATCAGGACAAAAACTGGACTGCTACTGTGTGCCACTTGATGTTACTATATATTGAAAAGAAAAAAGGGCAAAAAAAACCCAATGCCCTACAGGCTCAATACAATTTCTTTTTTTGTAAATAAGTTTACTTTATTCTCTAACCTAGAAAACTGTAAAAAAGTTTTCTTTTTCTCCACTACTGTGAAGAGAGTTCACATAGGTGTCTCCTCATCATCAGAAAAAATTTCCATGAAGATATTTCTCATCATCTGCACGTGAATAACTCTACATTTGTGACTGAAGCAACTCCATAGATATGGAAGAAGATACCAATTCTTTCCCCCAAAATAAAAAAGCAGCAGTGCCACGCATGGTAGCATTTCAGGTTAACCAAGCATGATTTATTTTTTCTTTTTTTTTGGTGGCTTGAACCTATTTTTTTTTCCCAGCAGAAAGTTCATTTCCTTTTCTTTGTTCCCACCTGAGAAAGCTAAATATCTGTTATATTTAGGCTGTAAAATGGAAAATTGTTCATAGCTAGACTGGAAATTTTGAGATAAGTCTATTCCCCCCACCTTCTGAATCATGAATAAAGCAAACTGAGACAAACTGAAACTTAACAGCTACATCAACTTCAACAACAGAAAGGAAATAGTATTAGGATGGTCCAATTCACCTCTGTTACTTGTCTGTGATGATAGTCAGAGTAACAGAAAAATAAACAGCTAAGAGCATTAAAACTGTTTTAAAGCCTCCTGTACAACTCAATAATAAATTGAATGCACCATGACATGGGGATAGCTTATGCTTTTTTTTGAAGCACACACATATAATTCCTTTGTCTCTGGTCTCCATGTACTTTATAAGTAGATGGAATTCTATTTTAATTAGTGCACGTTTGTTTCTAAGACTTTATCTGGCTGCTTACTCCCTATCACTGACCTTATCTATCAGTTGGTTATTCCTGAATCAGTTTAGCATCTGCCAAGGTCTGACCTTGCTTTTATGAAGCAGTTTGGATTACCATGGAACAGAACTGGAAAAGCTGTCGTGAAAATTATACAGATGTGTATTACAGCTATTTCTGTCAGGAATCTGATACTGTGCTATTTCTATCGCTTTACTATTTGAGTTGGAGTTGAGCTTAAGCTGAGGTTTTCTGTTCTTCCTATTTTTGATTTTTAGAGTTATAGAAGTGTTTTCCTTAAAAGGTACAAAAATGCTTACTAGTTTGCTTTTGTGCTCTTTTTCTAGTACAGCAGCTTTTCAGCTTCAATACATAGTTCCTCGTATTTGCTTCTTTGCCAACCCACAGCTATACAATCCTGTCTAATGATTCACCTGCCATAATAACTTATTCTGAAGAATGATGCAAATCTTCTGCTCTTCCTTCGGTGGTCGTGGTTCTCTCATGATCTTCCACAATTTTTCTGTTCAATTCAGTGCAACGTTAAGAGATACTTAGCAAGAATAGAAGAACGATGCCATTCCTAAAAGCTATCCAGCATTCAGAACCATCCATCCCTAGTATACCAATCTACCTAGAATTATTATTTTTGCTTATGTTTTGATATATTAAAAGGTAAATTAAATATAAATGTAGCATGCTGAAACAATGGTCATATCTATTATTTCTGTTATGGCTACATTGAACATCCTAACAGAAATTGTCTTCTTTTCAGGGGTACTGTGTACCCACTAAATAGGAGATACTTTGTCCCACAGAACTGCATTTAAATAAATAAGCTATACAAACTGATCAGGGAAATATTATTCTTATCACATATTTAAGCAATTGAGATGGAAGCAAAGGGGCAAAAACACAAAAAGACTTAAGTGGTGAGACATAGGCATTAAAGTGCATGACTATGGTGTTATAATGTGAAAAGTGACCTTGTTAATTATCGTATGATGGCCTTGATACCTGTCTTTCTGCAATAGAAGCTGGCCTCATAATCACTTCATGATAACTGACAGTTTATTGTCACAGAAGAGGAATATATTTCAGAGGCAGTAACAGAAATACTCTTCTTCACAGAAGTGAACTGTTACTGATTTTATTGCATATGTGACAGCTTTCAGAGTATGTATTAGATCACTTTAAAATGTAGACATTAAGTATTGTGCAATTTCAGAGTGAGACAACAGAACTAAGAAAATCAAACCATTAGCGAGGGGAAAAAAAAGACTTTGTTCAACTTCTTCTGTGCTCCATCTGGCTAAACATTGCATCTTTTCTATGCAGTGAATTAGCACATAGTCTATAAAAAGTCTCAGCACAGTCACCAGATTCCACTTCTTAATTGCATTTGCTAGAAATGGTTGAGGCCCTAATTTCTCCTTTGTAGTCAATGTTGAATGCTGTAACATGAAAGACCTTAAATGTATGTAGTGGTATGCATTATGTCAGATGCTTACTCTTCATGTTTCAAGTAAGTTCAACATTATTGATATTATTGAAACAGTGATACTTAAATTGTGATGCTTGGAAGAATTGTAATGAAATATTTGCTATGCTTTCAGCAAGGTTAACATGTTTTACTATTTCTCCTCTTGCTCTCAATTAAATATATTTCCTATAAACAACTTATCGCTACAAAAGGAAGACATTCCTACTGTTGGAGCGGGTATATGTTAAATACAGTACTGTACTTTTATTGTTCATAGTAAATGTTCTGATGTGATTTTTCTGTTCCTCAAAAATCATTGCTTATTTTTGATGGGACTCAAGAAGCATATGCTTTTCTGGCAGTGGAAGAAGATTAAGTCAATCAAAACTAAATATCTCTTCATTCTAAAGGAATATAATTTCCCTAGTTGAAGATTATGTTCTCCTCTCTTAGCTTTCTCTCACTTTTCCTGTACTTTCATGGACTTCCTTCCTCCTGTATCATGCATTTTAATATTTATTTTATTCCACTGATTCTATTTTTATTTCACGTTCTTGCCCTGCTTTATTTCTATTCCTCTCCTAGTTCTGTATATTTCCTTCTTAATTTTTGCCTACTCATCTCAGACTTCTGTTCCACAGATGGGGGGGATGTAGTCTGCTGTCATTCTAACAAATGTGTAACAGCCATATTTCCAGAAAGATATTTGCGACGTCTTTCCATTCAATCTTTCTCATCTTAGTCATAATTTCTGTAACCATATTCCTCTTTCATTTCAGACCTCAGAAAATTTCTTTTAGCTGTTCTAACCCTTTGCCTTTAATTTTCCCACTGCATGATTGTCAAACTATTTGTCACCAGCTACTGCCTTGTTCTTAGCTACCTGACAGAACAGTTTGGTAGCCTTTGGTCTTCCTCTGCAAATGATATGCTGGATGAAAGAAAAGGTCCCAACAAACAGTTGCTGATTTTTTTTTTTATATATATATATTTTTTTTTTGCAACACAGCCTAAATGTTAGATAACATATACTTCCTGGCCAATATTACACAATTACACAGATAAATGTATTATAGACTAAACCTTAAGGTATAACCTGTTTTCAGCAAATATTCTTGTTTAACATAGTATGTGTGTATTTTCCTTTCTTGTATCTTCACTGATGATGTAAAGACAGGAGACATAAGAAGGGAAATGGATTTCAGCTTATTTCATCCCTCACCAGCCTCCTAGAATCTAGATGTATTTAAAAACTGAAGAGGATTGGCAAAGAAATACTTGGAATGAAGTTGCACAATGTAATGGAAGATTTCCTATTTTTAAATGTTTACAAAGTGTCTAAACTCTATCTTTGTGGGTTTCTTCATCTCTGGTCTTCTGCATATATGCATATATGGCTTGCTTACTGATTGCAATAGGATTAATTATAATCATACAGCTCAAAAGTGCTTCCCACCCCACTCCTTGATAGATAATCTGTAACACTTCAAAAGTACTCTAAATATGGGCAAGTTACACATGGGTAGAATCCATTTTTCCTTATATTGTTCAACTATTTGCAAAGTTGAGGGAAAATAAATATTTTCATGCTTTTCTAGAAGAAACAGCATAACTGTGTCATGGGGGACACTTTGCCCGCTTCTCCACTTTGCCACTCTTTTTTTTCTCCACTTCTTTGCCCTTTCTCCACTGCCAGAGATTCAAAAGTTCCCTTTAATTATTATTTTTTTTTAACATTCACTATTTTCCTCCAGTAACAACAAGCAAGTAATAGTGGAAGAAGAAGTGAGAAGAGGGTCAAAAGGCTCTTCCTAATTTTTAATTCCTTACCAAAAGTGAAAAATTGTATAATCAAAATACACAGTAAAGTACAATTTACAACATACTAAGATTTCAACATACAACATTCCTAAGATTTCAGAAATATTCCCTGCTTCTCAGGTTTTTTAAGCAATGATGTGGTATCTTGTTTTATTAATTTATCACAAGATGACAGGCCCCTTTTTGAGAGGGCAAAGAAAATATATTTTAGCCCTCCAATACTATCTGAGAAGACTAGACCAGAGAAAGCTTTGTCCTAGGAAAGAATTAAAGGGACAACACACTCTCATTTTCTCCTGTCTGGTTGTGTTGCAATGTTTGTGTCAGATTGCGTGTACAGTAAAATATAAGTTCAGGCTGGAATAAAACTGGGGAAGGGGATTGTATCTCATATAGCCTTATGTATGAAAAGAGCTAGCTAAATCTGGAAAGGTAAAATAGGTCTGAGGATGACTGATTTGCTGTGACTGGAGAGGGTAGCTGTGGCAGTGAGCTTGAGGAATAGCAGAAGAAACCTTGAGCACGAATACATATGATTTAAAAGCTGAGCCTTGACTTGAAATGTTGCTTAATGGTGGTACATGGGACTCAAGAAGGGGGAAAAGCCAGAGATGTGCTGGGATTTACTTATGTTTGTTCTCTTATCAGTTTAGAGAATCTGAATCAGCAAGTGAATGGATGGGATGAAGGACTGGACCACTGGTTACTGGTAAGATACTGGCAGAGAAATTATGTGGCTCTATTCTTTTTTCATTGCAATAAAGAAATTGAGGAGGAATGCTTTAGGATGGGAAGTTATCTTTATGATGGCCTTTAGTTTCTGAGAAGTTAATTTCATATCCTGATCCTTACTCCCAACCGTTTCTATCTCCTGCACAATAAACTTCACTGTGTTCTTGCAGTTAGACACAGTCTGTCAGAAGATAGGCATTAGCCATGATCTTTTGCTGAATGCCTACATGATTAGAGGATCTAAATCTTTACATGATCTATCTGCTCATTGGCCTGAGCTACTTATATAACTGAAGGTAAGGTTCAAGTTCCTGAACTTCATTTGATCCTATAGGCTAGCCAGTATAGGGAAAACATGAGAGTTGGATATCACCAGGATAACCCAAGTTGCCCAGCTGATAGGCAGAAACACTCCAGACACTTGATATTGGGAATAGCTGTTGTTAGGAAAAGTTTTATTTGCTGCTTTGCCCTTGCTGTGGGGGAGAATTACTTTAAGCAAAGATGTGGTTTCTTGAAACACCAGCTGAGATGTAATTCGTACTCTGTTAAACAGAGGCAGTTCCTGAGCAAAAGAAAATAGAGGAATGGAAAAGAATAAATTCTACAGATTAGAAACTGAAAAAGATACCAAATCCATACTTTCCTCTTCTGGGTTACTGCCATCCGACCTCTCCCATCCCTCAGGCCCAGGGCCTTCATCAAAGCTAATGAAGATTTCAGGTTCTTGCCAGAGTTTATCCTATTTCTAACATAATTTCCCTCCTTCCCCTTACTGACTTGAGAGGATTTGGTTCTCCAACTCACAACATATTAACAGAGCACACATCTCTTTCCCTTTCATATCCTGGCTGTTGTTGTCCTGTGGCAAAGACAAGCGCTCATGGTTCCAGGCCAGCCTGCTGGCTTCAGCCAGGCCATAGGAGATGTGCCAGGAGACAACCACCAGACATGCCTCAGTCTTGGGACTACCCTGTTCAGTGCAAACATTCAAGTAGACTGTAATAAAAATACCAATGTGTTTTCTCTCAGTTCTGTACTCTGACAGTCAGACACCAACACAAACATGCCTTAGGTGAGCAAAGAAGCAGTCTGAGGCCTAGAGCGTCTGCAACATGTCTTGGCCAACATGTCAGTCTAAGGTAATCTCCTCCCATGGATACGCAGGAACATACATACACAAACACACACACCAGATGGCCCCTTTGTGTATGGCAGCAAGTGGATCCCAAAATGTATGTGCTACACAAAAAGTTGAAAGCCTACGAAGCTCTAGGAGGGCCTTCAGAGAAGGTACTGAAGTGCCTCTGGTCAGCACATGGGATGCTGCCTGTGTGGATACAGCTGGAGCAGCCTGGAAACTTTCTCAGGGCTAGTGGTGGAGACATACATCAGGGATGGGACACCAGGCCTTTAACTTGTTCTCAGGAGGAAGATGTCCAGGATGTCCAATTCAACACCACAAAAATGACAAACATGGAACCCCCAATTCCTGCATCCAGCTGGGTGCTCTGGCTGTTCCCTGAGCACCATACTGACACAAGATGCAGGCATCCTACACACATTGCTTTTTGCAGAAGAAAGCCTAAACACACAGGAAGGGAGATACAGAGAGCTCTGTTCTGAGTGATCGGGGAACCTGAATATCAGGGTTTGCCCTGAGCATACCAGGCTTTCAGTCTACGTGCAGTTTAAGTGACCTGGCCAGAACCACAAATAAGCCTATAGACCCTTATGACAGGGTCATTGCAAGCCTTGGTTAGCGCTTTAATTGCATAACCAGTTTTTTATTTTTTTTTTGCTTGAGGTAAGCTAACAGGTATCTTCAACTAAAATGTGTGGGGGCTTGATTTCAGACCGATGAAAGCTGTATTTTTTTAAAAAGAAAATGCTTGTCAGACTCCCATAATGTAAAAATGGCTAAGGTGATTTTCTCCAACTTCACTACATGAGTCACGCTTGGCTTGACACTAAACATCAGCTTAAAAGGAATTATTTTGAAAGTTATAATGGTGTTTCAAAATGAAAGCCTCCTACAACTTTAACTAGAAAATCATGACTGATCTATTTAGTACAATTAAATGAAGCGTTTCAGAAACTTTCATAGTATAAGTAAGTGATGAATGAAATGAAAAATCGCAGCCCATTGAACTGATAATACCACTATATTAAACCAAAGTATCTTCAGGGAATAGCTTTATTTAAATGTGATGATATTTATGTCCTCTCTCTTCCTTCCTTGAATACAAACAATTTAAACAGAATATCTCCAGACAAAGCACTTAAGGAACAACCCCTTCTTCCCTCCTCCCCCTTCTATCTCTTCCTGTCTCAGTAGAGACAGGAAAAATTCTGGAAGGACCTGGTCCAAATACTCCTCTTTGCTTCTCCATGACAGTGATTTTGCAACAGCCCTACTGAACCGTGACATAATCATTATGGGTGAATCTAAATACAGAATTGATCTACTTCGACGTTTTTGGCTTTGGCCATTGTAGTATTTGCCTGAAGACAAGCTTGAATATGTCAAAAATTACAGCAAGTTTTTGTTATATTCATTTGGGCCAGGTATGTAAAGATTTGAAATGTTCACCTCAAGTTTAAATTTTTCCAAAGCTCAGCAGGGAAGAAAAACACAGAATATCAATATACCATGTTACACAGGAAAATCTAAGTTGAAAGCACAAAGCATCTTGTATAGAGTCTGTATAGTGTATGGATTTCTCTGTAATATCAGCTGTGGAAATGTCAGCCACAGGTACCTACTTTTCCTAGAAAGTGGGCACCAAGGGTTTTAATTTCAGCCCTTTCTTGAAAAATACTTTTAAAATATTGTCGTTATAGTTCAGTGTAAAACATACTCTTCACTAATGTAACCCTCTCACAAAGGAACTCTCAATGCACATAGGTCTGAAAGCAAGAGGAAAACCCACTAAGAGAATAAAAGTAGGAAATGGCAGCTCTGGGATTGTGACTGAGGTACTAAAGCAGCAAAAGTATCTAAGTAATTCAGTTTCATAAAAAAAGTCCAAGATCAAAAAGTCACTGTATCTCCTCAAACACAAGTATATTCTGGCTGACTAACTTGGATCGGTGATTCTCTACTTGGGAGTAGCAGCAAGCAAAGCTTGCTTGTAAGGCTCAGTCAATTAAAAGAACGGAAAGGAAGAAAGAAAAAAAAAAAGAAAAGAAAGAAGGGAAGAAAAAGAAAGAAAAAGAAAGAAAGAAACCAGTGAACCAACAAAAAAAAAAAAGACATAGCGAGTTTGTGATAAATTTCCAAATTCTGAGCAATTCAATCATCCCAGGTACCACTCTAATCAAAACGCTAGAATAAGCTACTTCTGCTCAAAGTCACATTCTTACAGGTATATAGCAGTGCTGTGTGAAGAATGAAAAGAGCCATACTGTGTTTTATGAAAGCTCTAAAATCAGCCTTCTTTCTGACTTTTATGAAGGAAAAATCCAAAGTCTATTTTTATTATTATTATTATTTGTTTGTTTGTTTTTAATCCCGAGTGCACTGGTTAGTTACACACTGGTGGCTGACTCTTGCTTTTCACATTTAAGCAAATGAACTGAACCAGTGCATTCTGAAATATCAGAAGAAAACTTCAGAGACAATTCCACTTGTGTTAGTTTCAAAAAAATAATAATAAATAAATGTAGCAAAATCATCCCAACTGCATAAAATATTTTGATAATAAAATGTATTGTGTTTACATGGCAAGGTTTTGGTAGCAGGGGGCTGCCGGGTGGCCTCTGTGAGCAGAGCCCGGCAGCTGCCCCATGTCAGATCAGAGCCAGCTCCAGCTGCTCCAAAAGGGACCTTGGCCAAAGCCAAGCCAGGGAGCGATGCTGGTTGGGCCTCTGGGAGGGCAGATTGAAGAAAGGGAAAGAACTGCTGTGCTACAGAAGCTGTGAGAGAGGAGTGAGAAATGAGAGAGAAGCAGCCCTGCAGAGACCAAAGTCAGTGCAAAGGAGGGCAGGAGGTGCTCCCGGTGCCGGAGCAGAAGCTCCCCTGCGGCCTGTGGAGAGGTCCCTGGTGGAGCAGGCTGTCCCCCTGCAGCCCATGGGTCCCACATGGAGCAGATCTCCACGCTGCAGCCTGTGGAGGAGCCCCCAGTGGAGCAGGTGGATGTGGCCTGGAGGAGGCTGCGGCCCATGGAGAACCCCCCCAGGAGCAGGCCCTGGGCCAGAGCTGCAGCCTATGGAGAGGAGCCCACGCAGGAGCAGGGGGCCTGGGGGGAGCTACCGCCCGTGGGGGACCCGTGCTGGAGCAGTTTGCTCCTGGGGGATGGACCCTGTGGTACAGAGCCGTGTGGGTGCAGTTCCTGAAGAGCTGCTGCCTGTGGGAAGCCCACACAGGCTTAGTTCGGGAATGACGGCATCCCGTGGGAGGGACCCCACATGGAGCAGGGGCAGAGAGTGACCGTGAAGGAGCAGCGGAGGCAAAGCGTTAGGGACTGACCACAGCCCCCATTCCTCGTTCCCCTGTGCTGCTTGGGCGCAGGAGGTAGAAGATGGTCGATAGGGAAGCAGGGGGAAGAAGGTGGTTTTTTTAGTTTGCTTTTAGTTTCTCAGTGTTCTAGTCCACTAGTGATAGGTAATAAATTACATTAATCTCCCTATGCTGAGTCTGTTTTGCCCATGACAATAACTGGTGAGCGATCTTCCTGTCCTTATCTTGAGCCCTTCCCATCGTATTTTCTTCCCCTTTTTCTTTGAGGAGGGGGAGTGAGAGAGCAGTTGTGGCAGAGCTCAGCTGCCCAGCAGAGTAAAAACACCACACAGAACAATCCATTCTGATCTACTACAACTCCATTTTTTTAAAGACGCAGACTCTGGAGTTGCTTCTCTTCTACAGCAGTAAAAACATCTCACTTCCTAATGTGAATAGGGTCCTATCATAAAAAGTAATCATACATGGTTTTGTAAGGGGAAGCAGTGGGATGGAGAGAGCACAGCATGAAGGGAAGGTATTAAGGAAGGAAGGCAAAAAGTTAGATCAAGTTGTGTATCTGCAGCTTGAGAACCTTTTAGAAAACAGTCCTTTCCAACAGAAACTTGTGCAGTGGGAACTTATCAGAAGATAATAAGGTGATTCCTTCAGTCAAAGTCAGTCAAACAGCTATTTGTTTGCCTTTTCTTGATATTCTAGCAGTATATTGTCAGCTAAGTATGTGGTACAGAATGAGGTTATCATATCTCATCATCTTTCATGCCAATGAGTGTGAGGTCTAGTACATCTACCACATCTCCCAGTCATAACTCATTTATTTCCTTAGCACTTGTTTAAACGAATTTATTTACATGATTATACACCAGATCCCAAGTTCTTCCTTCACTGCAACACTCCTGCTTGTTGTCATTTCCTTTGAAAATATCTCGTTCTGTAATATTTTGGAACTTCATTCTGATAAATTAATTGATCAGATCAAGCTCTCCTCTATAAACTGGAAAAATATTTTTGTAGGAATTTAACATAATCTTACAAGGATTTATTCCCCTTGCAATCACTCAGAATCTTCAAGTCTACAGCCCCAGATGCCCTTCAACTGAAGGAGAAGGTTGAAGGGAAGAAACATCTAGCGATGAAAGCTAACTGCAGCAAAACCCAAACTGTGGTGGGTAAAATTGTATGTCTAGCCCTTCTCAGCCACAGAATTTAATAGTTTATTTATTTGTTATAATATTTACTCATTTCCGCCAATAGGTCTGAGAATGAAGAAAGTAGCTAACTTGTACTCCACTCCAACAAACTTTGAGCCTCCTGGGTCTTGCTCAGACCTGCCAGACTGCAGTTTTGTGTA
Source organism: Cygnus olor (assembly GCF_009769625.2). Taxonomy (NCBI): domain Eukaryota; kingdom Metazoa; phylum Chordata; class Aves; order Anseriformes; family Anatidae; genus Cygnus; species Cygnus olor. The sequence goes on from NC_049175.1 coordinate 20,501,132, forward strand.
GCTAGTATTTTCCAGCTTGCTGCTTCAGTAGAATTTCATCTAGATCCAGAAGTTTCTACTCTCTGTTTCAGACATCACCAGGTCTACTTTTGTAAAGACAGTTCTGAATAAGCTTAGACTTCTCTAGATAGAAAACCTAAGAAAAATTTAGTCAGGATTATGCATCCTTTTTGTTTTGTTGAGTAAGGGTCTGCCTACAAGAGGCTTCCAGTACAGCGTATAATTTTCCTTCAGAAACATTATTCATAGTTTTTCTCCTTTTTAATATCATGCAAAATCTGCAACACTAAATATTTTAATATATAGAACAAATTCTAACACAACACAAACCGCTACCACCAACTTCACAGGCATACAGTCATAATACTTTCAATCTACAGAATAAATCTTTTGCTTTTCTCCTGTTGAGAAAGGGGCTTCTGGCCCTCTACTCTTGGGCCTTTTGTACAGAATGACAAAATTTGAGGCCAGATTCAACTACTGGTTATTCACAAATGACCATTTATCCAGCTCAGGGGGTGTGTATCGGGTCACAATTCTTTTAAAATGCCCTTTCATATTCCCCAGAATTCAGAGCTATACCTTTATGCCAAAACACAAATAGGTACAGCCGATGATAGGCCACGTCCTCCTCCCAAGTCTTTAAAGCTAGTGGGATTTAGAGATTATCAAGGATCCCACGCCTCTCTTCTCTGTTCATTTTACAGATGCCGCAACATACATGAAAACAGTGAAAGACGTAGGATCAGCAGAAGAAAGCCCCTTCTCCTCCCTGCTCAGTGAGTACATCTTTCCTTTGCTTTTCTCAGCAACAGGTTGGTAACACTAAGGTTCTTCTAAAATGTGATGGTATCAACTGTGTGTAGATAAAGACCAAAATACCCAAGATTTATTGCTGTGCCTACAGTTTCCAGTAATCTCAGTTCTCATTGCTAGACCAACATCTTCAAACACGTCTTTGAATTTAGGAGATGAACTTTGTTATCAGCGTGGGATGAATCACCACAGCTGAGCCTATGCAGTTCTCAGGTAGTGCACCAAGAACTACAGGTGTTCGGGATATTTGATAAGATGTTACCTTCATTTCAGTACCTAGGCAGCAGTGCAGAGAACTAACATTAAGTAACAGGTTTTAGAAATGTTAAGCCTCCTTTTATATTTAGTTCACAGGCAAACTGTCCACCATGCCATTTTAGTTTGGATTATTTTGGAGAAAAAAAAAAAAAGAAACTTGTGTTCTGCTAATGACCAAATTCACGTAGCAAAAATAGCTTTTTAATATGGGACAATAGACTCTTGAGAGACTACAATTAGCATTGTTGATAAAACTGCTTGTGCTAAGAAGTGGGTCTCCAAATGCATATTCTTAAGGTAAAAGGGAAACTAAAGTACACAACAATCAAAAATAAAGTCTTTAGAGTGGGAGCTGTATTATTTTTAGATCAAAACATCTTATTAGACTACTAAAGAAAAGCTTGCATCTTGCCAGCAGCTGCTTTGGGCCACGTGTATAAATGTTTCCAAGTAATTTGTGGCCAGACAACAGACACTGACTTTGTTCAGTGATTTAGTATTTCAAATATTTGTTAAATGTCTACTTCTACAGCAAATAAACAAAATTTAGCAACCCACATGAAGAACTGTTTACAGAAAGTTATTCTGGCAAATGGTCTGTGTATATGAAATATTTCATGACAATCACAACATGTTTTTATGGTTTGTATTCACAATGACAGTTATGTTGCAAATTATACAATAAGTTTAGATAATAGCATGTACTTCTGTTAACTGTGCTCATTCCTTCCATTCCTGCCTCCTATTTTTTATGTCTATCACCAATTTCTAAATACTGGTTACTGGAGTAAATCTCTTAGGCCAGTATTCTTTAGTTTGATTCACAAATCCCTACATTTCCTAGTGTAGCTCTACATTTCCTAGCCCTCTAACTAGGAAAAACACACTACAGACAGACTTTTTTTTTTTTTTTGCAGTCACATTGTGTGTCTGTCTCCAGAGATCTGCAAACCATATGTTGAAATACATTGTCCATAGTTTCTAATGCATCTCTAATGAAAAGCAATTAAATTTTAAATAAAGTATATAAAAAAGCTCTGTATCTGGGGTTCAATTTCTCTTGCAGTGGCAAGAGGCTGTATCTCTGATTGAAGGTACTTAAAACACAGCTCATGAGAAATGATGATTCCAATGCCAGCAAGGTTACAGACCGGTGTTCTTCAGTGGGAATAAAAGCAGCAGAACTGCATCTAAGGTTATTGGATGGAGACCTCATGATGGCCTACATCTTCTACAATAATAATTTATCCCCAAAAGACTGAAGAGTTTTCAATTCAAAAAGGTCAAAATTAATTTAAATGAGAACTAGCAAATTAATGTCTTTCAATACAGAAAGCTCATCACACGGAGAGTTAGAAGTAAGATAGTTTGTACACAATTATCCCACAAAAACTGTCCCCTTGCAGGCAAGCCTTTGCTTCAAGTTCTGTTTTTACCCAAGTCAGTGAATGTCTGAGATCCAGCAAACTTTTCCTTTGGTCCCTGAGCAGTTTTCCCACCACCTTTAAGACATGGCTGACTGCAGCTTGCTCCTTTTTTTGGATTCCCCAGCTTGCCACCCCCTGCAGACCTACAGCTCCCAGTGTGAGAAAAAGTGTTATCCTTCTGCATGGCTCCACCTCCATTCCCCGTGGTTTCCGTAAAGGAACATAAAAAAATGTAACAGAAATCGACAACCAACTTTCCTTGTGGTTATATTTTTAATCTACACTTCCGCAAGCTACAAAACTTGATTTCAAGTTATTGAAGGTACCTAAAAACACCCATTTCCTTGATATATCTCAGGAAAAAACTTTGTTGCCAGCTTTTTCATCAAGAAACAATGTACCTCTAAGAATAGATTTCACCCTGGTTTCTCATTTTTTTTTTTTTTAAAGTTATTTTTGTAATGTCCCTCCTTGCTTTTGTCCTCTATACAAATCATGACCATTTTGCTGTATATACAGGAAATAATTGTAAACAATATTATTAACCCCCTCTGTGATCTCTTGTGCTAGCTCACAATTTGATAGCAGAGGCCAGCATAAGGACTGAAAGAACATCTGTAGAAGAACTCAGTACTATATGGATTTCCTTGCACATCTCTGTTCGGCATAATACTAGAACAGCTGGCACTGGTAGAATTTTCATTCTTGTCTCCATATTGTCCCCCCAAAACGTGTTTCCTGTTAGACTTGAATCACTACCTGATTTGTGTACATGCTAATATTTATGGAACCACCCTTATGTATCAGATAATCGAGATGTTCTATATAAAGCCTCTTGATTGAATGGCAAGGTAGAAGAGGAAAATCAAAGCTGCTGCATTCATTCTTTAATTTTGTTAAATTACTTCAAACAAATTGAAAACAAGTTTCACTCACATGCATATTCATCTTGTAGTGAAGTCAACAGAAGTGAACAGCATGTGAGTAGTGGCAAAGAGCTATGAAAGTCCTTGTAGCTTTAACTCTATAACCGAAAATTTTTACTCTTATCTTTGCAAAAGTTTCAGTTCTGTGCATCCACACTCAATATTTGCAAATGATTTCAATTTCTCGCATCATTTTCATCTTCCATTGTTACTTATGACCAAGACAAGCAAATTTTGATTTTGGGATAACATATGGGATTACATATGGGATGCAGTAATATTCTTAGGCTCATTTCAGAGGAGTCTTCATGATCACAAGGACTGAAAGGTAACTTCTACCTGTTTTGGGGTGATAAAGCTGTCAACTTTTTGCCAAGTCTAGCTTTCTATATATTTAGAAGAACTGTAACAAGGGATACCTATTACAACAGCAAATATTTGCCTCAAGTTTGTGATCTAACTCCAATATGAACTCAAGCTTCAAATTAAGCAGGCAGAACCAATGTGTGTTATTAGCATTTCTAGCTGACTTGATGCTCAGACTCATTTAGAAGCAGCTTGCTGACTCCCCCCTCTTCTCTGCACAATCTCTCCTCCTGTCTCCCTAGAAATACAGTTTAGATTTGGAGCATTCCCACTGCATTACCAGCAGCAATCTCTTCATGAAATTCTGCAATGATACTATGAGGAATCAAGCATCTCAGTGTCACTGAGTAGACCTGGAACAAGAGAACTTGACAGCCTGTGTGTGTCAAGTTTGGCAAGAGTAGAACAATCCTTTAGAAGTAGTTGGCTATGAAGTGTGATGTGAAAAGCTGACACTTGTGAGCTTTCCGACCATAAGAAGTTATCCTCACCTAACACTAGTGACCATTTGGAAAAACTGCACTGAGCACTGATTTATGATGCTCGTACTTTGTAAAATCAGGTACCAGAATTGGTAATTTCACTCCCCAATCTGTATTGTATGACAACTGCATCTTGGCAGACTCAGCTGTTTCTCCAGCGCTTTTATGTTCATGCAAAAACTGCAATGGACAGATCTTTCTTCAGACTTCCTATTCTACACAGAAAGGACCAGATCTTTAAGTGATATGCTGAGAGGAAAAAAAAAAAAGAAAAAGAAAAGGGTTTTGTAGTGGAAAGACAGAGACATGTCATAGACATATGTACAATGTCAACTGCAGATTAAATGGGATGTTCTGTTTCAAAAGTTGCCACAATTGTTTTTGATAAAACATTTCAAAATCAAAAAAAAAGTATTAAAAATAATACTAGATCTCTTTTAAAGGAATAAGATATTTCCTTTATGTAATTTACAAGGCTTTTTATAAATAAAACTTTTTTTTTTCAGAGAAAATTATTCCAGAAAAATTCAAAGAATATTTCTTGAGTAATTTCTGCTCCTTTAGAAGGCTGTGAAAGCATGTTACTAGCAGTGCAGTAGTAGAATAGCTTCAAACACGGTACAGTAACCACAAATGCCTGATTGCTTCATTCTATAGTATTTATTCAGTTTGAGAAAAAATACTGTAGGCAAATATAGTTTGAAATCAGTGTACAGAGGTTATACCATGCTATAATGCCAGTCTGATATATATTTGTATTTTTGTGATTTATATTAGAAGATATGTCTGAAAAAACTGAAGTGAGTGCTTCTACCATTTTATTATTCCTGTGAATCTTGAAGCGAATCCAATCTCACTCATGGAAACTCTTTTTGTGACCTTGACAGGAAAAATCACTTTTCAAATGTCTCCTGAATGCCCTGCTTGGCAAAAATGTGAATTGATATTCCCTTACCTCTGACTATCAGGCTCCTATGAAATGTCTGGATGAAACCGCAAGAATTAGAAACCCCCAAATCACTTCTGAAAACTCAGCCAGTGTTAAGCCCTGGTAGGAGCAAGCAGAAGATAGTTTCATATGTGGGGGAAGAACTTTTTTTACTACCACTCGTTTTGGTAGTAAACAGACCTCCACTTTATTCCCGAGTTGTTAAGTCTTTACAAAATGGCCTATCTCTTTGTTAGAATGCCTTTTATTTGTTACCTCCTATTCTTACAGTACATAACTAAGCCAAGTTATGAGGCATAATGTCTGTGCAAAGACGTAACAAAACAATTCCTATGGCCAAGAACAGATTACAGTGTAAGTAACGGCATCTCTTGCAAGCTGCCTGCACGACATAGGAAAAGATACCTGAAGATGCCACCAAAAGGTACCTAAAGAAGTTTGATCATGTTAGCACAGCACAACATCCCAGTTTCATTTACTCTCTTGGAACTGGCTGTCAGTGAGAGGTACACATTGCACTGCCTTAAACTTCTTAAAAATGCATTCAACTTCCAATTCAATTTCTTCACCTCAGGATTTGCGAGCAAGAATTAATGTTGTACCTCTTTTCAATGTAAATAATAAAACAGAGATTACAAAACTGTTCAGTAACAAATTCTCTGCAAAAAGAAACTAGAACAACTTGAGAAACATTCAAGCTGACTAAATTAAAAAAACTACACAGAAAGGAATAATAATAAAAAAAAAAAACTGCCTTTTTTTTCCATATTAGTGTATGGAAATATTGCCTGTATCTTTTGTGAGCTAAACAAGTTATTTACAAACTCAGAAAGAGCACAGTTGTTTATTGAGTTGAGCAATGGAAGGAATGGCTCTTGTGATAGTGATAGTATTTAAGAATTCGCTGCCATATTCATTGATCACAAAACTTTAATCTGCAATACAGACCTCAATTGTAGTAACTCTATCACATACTTTTCCTACAATTCCTTTTATTTTTTTTCTCAATCTCTCATTTATTTCTGAACAGAAGCTTTCTGCTTTTCTCAAGCTTTCAGTGACATCAGACCTCCACTGCTTGCAAGGTGTGAGGATCTAAACCTTGCAAAGATATAAAGGAACACACTTCACATTTAAGTCGGTGAAAGTTAGAAGATTCACTACCTACAGACAGTGTCTGAAGAAAAACCTTACATCTCAGGACTTTTATATCCTATATACATCCCATACTAAGGTTCTCTAAATGTAGCATAAAGTAGGGTGCCTCAGAATGGGAATCAACCAGAGCCAAACTCCAAGCAGGGAACACAGAGCCAGACAGTGCTAGCCCGTAGGGTCTACCAGGACAGGCATCACCTAAAGCAATGATAAAAGTTCTTAGACTATACTTTGTTCAAGACTGTACACTGAACAGATTCTCTTGGACCTGAGGGCACTGCATGTGGGTGTTAATACCTATTCTAGATCCAAAATAAATTATGGATTGTTTGATATCTAGCTGTGCATACCTATTCTACATATATATTCTAAAGAAACCGAGCAGAGCTAGCAGCACAGAGTGCAGCCTTTTCCACCCTCGGCCTAAGGGCAAAAGAGTTTCATTTTGAACAGGAAGCCACACAGGGCTCTTAGGGGCCATTAGGCTTAGGAAATTGCTGACAGGGTTTTCAGGTCACATTATCAGTTTTGGATGTAGGCAGAATTTGGACACCTGGATGCTATTTTAAGTGCTGAAGTCTGTATTTGAATTTAGTCACAAGTTCTTCCTCTGAGGCACTGGGCCTCTTCAGCTCCCAGGCATGCGCCAAGGAACCGTGAAATGGGTGAGCATCTAGGGAGGGACATCTTCTAAGGTGAAGCATAAGTATTCATACTTATCTAGAGCATCGCAAAAGATATCACACAGGGAGGGGAGAGAGAACAGTTCCTTGTGTATAAAAAGCTCAGGAACAATAGAAAGCACCACTGTTGTGCCATTTGCACAAGAATTGAAAATCCTCATCAATTTAATGCAAGTCTGGAATACTCATGAATTGCTGGCTAAGATACAGACTGGAAAAGTTCCCCCAAAAGCGTTTCATTACTTATGTGGGTGTGGGGAAAGTGTTATAATTCTTCAGCTATAGTTATGTTACTTTATTACTTTCTAAGCCAAAGAGTTATTTTTAAATTGAATTAAAAATTGCTACTTATGCAATTATTCAGTGGATACTCTCCAAAACAGGATTTCTGTAGCTATCTTGGGTCAGAAGAACGTGATGAATCAGCAGGCAAACAACATCAGTTTAAATTCAATTAATTCCCTTACCATGTTCATTCACCCACTAAAATAGAGTTTGCATCTTTCCCTTGTAATTGACTTGCAACGTTCAGTCACTCTTAAATGTAAAGGAATCTAAATGTGGTATATTTTATTTATTTCAGAGACAGAAAAGTGGAGCTTCAGGAGAAAAAAAAATACTAACAAGAAATGTTTAAGGTAGGTTACTCAGGCACAATTCATTGAGGCACAATTCATTGAGGCACTTTATCTTACCCAAGTCTCTCTAACTGCTACCTTTCTCCAGAGCTACCCTTCATATCATGAAAATAGTGAGGGTAATATTGATTATCCAGGTATCAAGCTGTCGTGCCTGTTTAATCCTTACAAAATTTGGAAAGGTTGAAATATGTTGGTCTCCCTGTCACGTCTGTTTTTACTTCTGACAGACCTGCCCATAAGCAAATAGCCTCCTCCCAAAGTGAGGGCTTAAATAAGGTAGAGATAACTCGAAGATAACATGTTCATCTTGGGTCACTCTAATACAGAAGGTTTTTGTCTTGTGAAATAGAAGGAAAGATATGAACTGAAAAAAGCATAATGGTCCAAAATTTGTGTCGTTACGGACATTATCTCACTATTGCCACAAAATTTAGTTCTTTGTAGGTAACAAAAACGACTTGTTCAGATTAGCTTCTTCCATGTGCACCCTGTACAAAGCTAGAGATCTGCATATTAGCGTACTAACATATACTTTGCAGTCTTAACATTTGTACAACTTAGAGTAGAAGCAACTTAAACAAGCAGCTCTATTCAGACCCTTAATTTTTTTTTTTAATTTTTGAGTTTTTGTTTGAATCTCATATCCTTGTCCTCAAGAGCACTGTTCTTGAATGAAGCCAGCCCTTCGACATTTGGCATTTATATGCAAATTTCAAGTGTCAATTCAAAAATGTAATATGTATGTATCCTATTTGGGAACCTGTGTTTAGACATAGGGTAGAGAGGATGAAAAACTTAATTTTGATGCCTGTCCCTGGAGTCAGACCTTTCATGTTTTGGGTCACTCTACTATTGCTTTAAAAGAACACGTTAGTCTCCCATTCACTGTCCTGGAGGCCCCTCTATCAGCCAACTGTCTATAAACCTGAGTGAAGCATTTTGCTGACACTTTTAGAGCCATGCTGTTTTCTCTAGCTAATCTTACACACAGAAATAAATAATTAAAGGGAAACAATAAGGAAAGGAAAAGAAAAAGGCATAATTTGAGACATTTCTGGATTATTTCTGGCAGTAACACGCTCCTTTGGAACAGACTGCCCAGAATGTGTGTGGCCAGGAAAAAAAATGTGTTTTTTTCCCCCAACAGAATCAAACCAGTCCATTGGCAGACTCCATGATAATCCACATCTCTAAGAGCTTTCCAACTGATAGAGAAATTCAGCTGAAAGATGCATCCACCATTGAGGGCTGTGCAGCAAAATTTCTCACACTTTGTGCAGTAGGCCTGCCAGCTGCTGGCATTCAATGACATGAGCCAAATAGCATATATCTGTGCAAGAGAAACAAATCAAAAAGCCTCTTGAATTTACTCACTTTATCCTGTTTGAAAGGGCTTCAACCTTCTTTTTTTTACAAGCTATATTTGTTTGTCTAACAAACCACACTACCTCTCCCTAAAAACCCTGCCTAACAGTTTGTAGAGGACCCTCCCCTCCTTTTTTTTTTTTTAAAGATTAATTCAATAGCAACATTTTTTCAGCTATTTACCTTGATAAAGCTATATCTGATATCTGCTTCAGGAAGAACCTAGAGGTTTAACAATGACAATCTGAGAACATCTAACTTATCTGCTGCCTCTGCCCTGCCTGCAACAGCTGCAGCTTTCCCTTCAGGAGAGACTTTACTAGATGACAAAGGCTTCCTAAACTATCCTAAAGAGCCAGGTGGCAGTCCAGTTCATAATTATTCTCAAAAAATGTTCAGTTTTACCCTATCTTAATCATTCTCCCTAAGCAAATGTGACAACAGGACCACTTAATTGTGCTACGAGAAGTGTATCTGATGGCACCCAGGACAGTGGCCAAGTTGAAGGATGGTGATGTCATTCACTCCTGACCTGCTTCTGGATTTTCTGGTTCGTGTCATATTTGTATTCTTTGCACTGGGATTATAAGGGCTCTATCACCAGAGATCTTCTCCTCCTAGAAAATATAAAACATGCAAGTGTTTCCACCAAACCCATGGAAAATGGTCCTTATGAAAACAGTCCTTGTGAAAATGGCCTGAACCTCTAATGTGCCATATACATATATACAGGAGATTTGCAAACTCCTGTACCATATACAATACTTTATCTAGAAGCACTCATTTTTTTCAGAGGTATGTTTCCATCACTGAATAATTAAAGCTTTCCTAACTAAACAAATGTAAGAACAACTGCATGTAAGCTAGAGCCATTAAATCAATCCTACAGTGGTGACATTTCATCGTTCACATTTAATTTTCATCACCTCATTGGTCTGCACATTTTCAACTAACTCACTTTTCAAAAAGTAGTTAACATCTCAAGTTAATCGTTGGTCTGTCTGAGCAGTGTTACAACACTATAAGATTATTTATTATTAAATAGCATTGTGAATCATGGAGTTTTTAAATTCTTTATTGCCAAGTGGTAGAGACGTTTTGCTAATTAATTGCTAGCTTGCCTCCTCTTCTTTACAACATCACCTATTTTAACTACATAATGGATTTGGGTAACAGAGGTTAAAGCATCATGATTGACAGAATTTTGTCTTCAAATAGGGAGTTGACAACAGTATAATGAATTATGAAGAGATTGTGCTCAATAAACATTCAGTAATAGAACCAGGAATATGCAAACACGAGAAGAGAATAATGCTGTTTTAAAACATTACTTGTTAATGAAAAGCAGTAATACATGATAGGTTATATTCTGTTCTAAATATATAGCTGTATCTCTTGTAATTATTTGTCTGGAGGAAAGTGAGAGACCTGATCATCACTGTGACCAGTCCAGGCTCAGCATACAGCAGTGATCTCAGATGTTAAGCTAAGCAATGAAAAAGCATAAAATGGAATTATTCCAATGCTACTATACCACACATCCTTAATTGGATAAGAAAGCTTAATTATGTTAACCTGTCTTTAAAAGGTTATTAGAAATAGAGATGGAGAGCTCAGACATGAATCTCAAGAATGATCAAAGAATGAAAATATTTTATGTTGAGAGTGTGGAAAAATGAAATGAGCTATCTTAAAAGTTACTGGGGTAGAAAAACAGAATAATGTTGGGAAGGAAGATAAGCTTACTCGTATTTTCTTACAATACTAGAATTAAGTTAAAAGATGGCAACAAAAGATTTCAAGGCAACAACAAAATCCTTTGATACTCAAAGTTAGTATGTAGATTTCATTGCTACAAGGTGCTTTGCGGCATTCAGGTAACTGCTAGCCATTACAGAATTCACAAAACAAAGAGCATTCGGGGCAGGGAATGCTTATAAAGAAATGAAGTTCTGAAAGTTTTGAAATAAATATAAACTGTGATGCTCCTTGGCAGGAAACAACCTCTGGTTATTGTGGGAAAGTCTTCTGAAAGACTGTTTCTTTGCAGAAACCTAATGCAGAGTTCTATCCAAAAACTTTCTGCAGTTGTCAGCTGAGGCTGGATATTGGACTCTGATAAACTATTACAGCCTAGTTTGAAAGTTCTTCTATTTCTGCTAGTTGTGTTGAGTTTAAGGAAAACAGTCTCCCTCGAGATGCTAAAATGCCCGGCATAGGATTTAGGCTGTGGAAGAGGAAAGTTACAGGCTGCATCTGATTTTAGAATGGGACCTGCATGGAATAAAGAAACCTGTTAGCCTTCCTCAGCAGAGGAGAGCAAAATGTGAGATTTGACGTATGGCCATCAGAAACGCCTAAGTTCTTCCTGCAGTCTGTATACCCCTTATTTTTGCTCCAGTGCCTGCCTGGAGCTGCTTTTGGAAGAAGTGAAACATCAGTGAGGACAGCTTGGTGCTGGTTTCTTTCTTTTTTTTTTTTTTTCTTTTTTTTTTTTTTTTTAAGGGGACTGAAGATGCATATACATAAATGCAAATACTTGAGAGCTATTTTTCCTTCAATCGTAAGTTTATTTGTCCAAAATGGTTCTGTTAGTTGAAACTATAGTCATCTCAGAGAGTACTATAATAACAGTAAAAACTCGATAAGCTGCAAGTCCTGAGCTTTCTCTGCTCTGGGGAAACTCCACTGAACTCAGGCTGGTTATGCTGGCACTAGCTTCAGAAGCAGCCCAACCCTAGCCATGGCACGAAGCAGTTTAAGAGGTATGCTGCACATTTCTCAGCCTCTGCAAAGAGCCACGAAGTTAGGCAGGGGGTACCGGGGTGTGCGGGCTGTGCCGGCAGCAGGCAGCACCTGCTGCTCTGGCGGAGCCCTGGGGGTGCAAGGGGACCCAAGGCTTGTGGCCTGCCCCTGGCGTGGCGGCAGGGCCACCGGGCTGGCAGAAGGGACTCACGGTGGTCCCGCACCTGCTCACCTGTCGATGCTGATCACGCAGAGGGTCATGATGGAGGCCGTGCAGCACATGACGTCCATGGCGATGAAGACGTTGCAGAAGAGGCGCCCGAAGATCCACTCGCCGCCGATGAGGTCGGTCACGCTGACGAAGGGCATGACGGCCAGGGCCACCGAGAGGTCGGCCAGGGCCAGCGAGACGATGAGATAGTTGGAGGGCTGCCGCAGCTTCTTCACGAAGCAGACGGAGATGACCACCAGGCAGTTGCCGGCGACGGTCAGCAGGGTGATGAGGGAGAGGACGGCCCCGATGACGACCTTCTCCACGTTGCCGTAGCTCAGGATCTGCTCCCCGCACTGCGAGTCGTTGGCGGCCGCGGGGCCGGTGGGGGGCAGCTCCGACGGGGCGCCCGCCGGGCCCAGCTTGGCCAGGCTGCGGGGCGGCCAGGAGCCGGCGATCATCCTACCGCCGCCCAGCGCCCGCGGCTCCTCGCCGCCGAGGGGCCGGAGCTCACCGGAGAGGCGGCCGCTGCCGAGGGCGATGACCATGGCGGCGGGAGCTGCCCATGGAGCCCCCCAGCCCACCCCACCCCACCCCACCTCTCCCCACCCCGCCTCGCCGGCTCTCCCCGCCGCCCGGCCGGCTCGGGCTCCTCCTCGGGCGCCGCCCGCCCCTCGCCCCGGCGGGGCCCGGCCCTCAGCGCCCCCCGGAGCGGCCGCGCTCGCCCACGGCGCCCCCCGGGAGGACGGGCGGCGGGCACGGCGCCATCGCCCCCGGCCCGGGGAGGGGAAGGAGGGAAGGAGCGAGGGGGGCGGCCGCTGCCCGCTGCCACTCGCGGCGTGCTCTGCTCCGACGGCGGCTGGGAGCGGAGCCGGAGCCGCTCCGCCCTCCTCCGCTCCCTCCCCCGCCGCGGGACCCCGGCCCCGGGGGTGGGGAAGCGGCCGCCCCGAGCCCGCTTCCACCTGCCGGCGGCGGGAGGGCAGCGGGGAGGCGGCTCCCGGCTCCCCGCAGCCCGGCCGGGGCGCTGAGGTGCCCGGGGTCCGCCGCCGGCAGGACCCGAGCTGCTGCTCCGAGAGGGCTTCTGCGAGCCGCCCCCCGGCCACACGGGCAGCGCCGACGTGCCTCCGGGTGTCTGTCAGCCTGCGGATCGGCAGGGTTTAGAGCTCTTCCTTGTCACTGTACTACTGTCAATTCCATTTCCCGTGTCCCCTTTTTTATTAATATTTACAATGCATTGTTTTCAACTGACTCACTGCCCCACGTGTAATCCTTTCAGCAAAGTTAAACAAACAAACAAACACGAGCATTGCTTTGAAGTAGCTGCTTTTGCGGCAGGGATTCCTGGAACTCACGCCCTGGCCCGCTTCTGGGACTCAGCAGCTTTCTCTGTTCTTCAGGTCACAGCCTTGCCTCCAGGCGGAGGGAGGACCAACCGTCCGAAGTGTCAGCTACCCATGGGATGCCAACAGAAGGCTGCACTTCTTGGTAAGGTGACATGCTAGGCAGCAAGTTTTAAAAACAGGAAACATCTGCTCCTGAGTGCCCCCTTGTATTTCTAACATGAACCAGATGAAATAGAGGAAATGAAAGTGGGAGCGTTGACCCCAGATGGATCAGTAACCACTGACCAATTTCAGCGATATCTGACGAGGGGAGGTCTTGCACCAGGCAGAGGGAAGAACTGTACGTGTGGCCCCGTGCTAAGAGGGACTGCAGTATGAGCTCACGTCATACAGCCATAAAAATCTGCCTTGAAGAAGGACCTAATAAGTACTCAGCTACCCAAAGCTCATTTGACACTCCTAGGCACTGGTGAAGCATAGATCCATAGCAAGTGAGGCCTCAATACTTGGGTCACAGAATGTCTTGTTTTTAATGAAATCTTCCCTTCTGTCAGCATCACCTGACTCTTGGAACCAGGCTTTGCATCATGCATGGTTGTGCATTGGCCCAGCTCCCCTGTGAGCAGGGCTTTGGGGCTGGGGTCAGATGTGAGGAGCACAGGTGTGGCCTACTGAGGTCAGCACATCCATCAGGCGGGGAGCAGCACTCCGGAGTGCAGTTGCTTGCTTTCCCTTCCACCCCCACATCTTGATTTGAGGATGATAATAAAATATGCAACTTTCACATTGTAAGTATGAGAGCTAGTTGGGCAGCTCTTTGACCATTATCAAGCTGAAAGTGTTTCCCTGTTCAGACACTTATTTTGATGCATTTTTGTTTTAGTTGCCTCACTGTGTCAACTCACAATAAAAGCCCTCCTTGTTTAACCACCCAGAAATTATCAGTGAACCGTGAGCTGCAGATGACTTACCCTACCAGGGTCATAAATCAGTGCCTTTGTCCCTCCTCCCCAGCAAAGCAAATATTAAGAAGAAAAAGAATCTTTACAAATGGTAAGGGTACCTAAAAATAAGTTAAAGCATTGAGGCAAAATGTGGAGAAAGGGGAGTATTTCCTCATTGTGTTAATACATTTTTCTAAAATAGTGTCTGAAGTACAGTTAAGGAGATAGGAACTGAGTAAATTTTGTTCAAAATAGATTCATATCATAAAAGCTGATAACATTGTTCAGTTTAATACTAACTGTAAAGGCAATTTTTCAGTTGCTTAAAATGTCACTAAGGCACAGCAAATTATAACCTGTTGCTTCCTGCAAATGTGTTGACACAATTCATTAAATCAGTCGTTCTTCTTGACAGCTTTTCAATACATTTCTGGAACGTGACTCTGTAAGTGTACTCAGTGGATTATATGCAGGATCATTTGCATGTTACACTTACCCATTTCAACCTACAAGGAGGATTTTAGCCTCATCTTTTGTTCTGTACCTTGAATTCCCATACAATTCATTAGAAGTTAATCACCTGGCTTCTTTCCTTTCTCAAAGGCTATGTTACCCTTCTTTGTATTTACTCTTTTGATCTTATCTTTGAAGAGAAAACCAATTTAAGTCAAAGGGATTTACATGCTGTTACAGAAAGGTGGGTTTTTTTGTACTTTTATAGAGAAAATGCAAAAGCTTGGCAAGATGAAGCAGCTGATACATCTCTAAAATCTTTTCCTTGAAAGCGTTTCACTGGGACACACCTGGAAAAATGTTCCAGTTTCCAGGGCTGGGCTCAGTCTGGTGAGGTGCTTTCCCTGGGAGTTTCAGAGGCTTTCATATCCCCAGAGCCGGTGAAAGCACAGAACATACATCATTTCATGGGACTACATCTATTCTATGCATTTAAAAGTGATCACACATGAAGTTAAGGGTTGAACCTTCCAAGTGAACATCCCACTTTCGTCTTCAGTGATGCTATTTACAAATTCTGACTGCTGTTCCAAACAGCATACGGAAGTTAAACCTATGATTGGCTGATTGGGTGTCAAGAATAACAAGTTGACATTTGTGATATCCCTCTTCCACCCCATGATATTACCTTTTCACCTGACATTAGGCTTCAAAAAATATCATTAAATCAGTTTCATGGCTGAGCTTACTAACATCCTGTCCTTTAAGTAATTTATGCTCTCTATCTATAAAAGCCTCTTCATATATCTGTGTACCTCTGACTGTGCTACGGCCCTTGTCCCTCATTGTTCATGCCCCTATTGAAGTTAAATTATTTTGGTCACACCTGCTAATATACTTTATTGCATATCTCATTTTTGATATTTCATTCTTGTTATGTAGAAATGTTCCAAATTTAAAGAAAAAAAAGAAAGCAAGGAAAGCTTTTTCTTTTTTTTTTTTTTTTTTTTTTCCCCACAAATAATAATTGACTTTTTTTTTTTCTCCTTCAGAGATATTGTTAATCACAGAACATCTTCAGAATTTGTGATTCATACTAAGTATAAAATATATCAGTGGGTTTCGGTATCAATTCTTTGCATCCGTGTTAGCAAGGTAAAGTAAGATAGACATGGTCAAAGGAAGAAAGAAAACATAATGTCACCAGCACATGTTGATTTGGTATGTCCATTCTGTTTCTATTAAAATGTCTGTGTTGAAAGAACTTGCACTAAATCCTGGATGCTTCATCCCTTTCCTGAGGACTTAATTCTTGCAGAGTCCATTGAAACAGCAGGTTTTTGCTAACTTGCAGCCCTCTGACTGAAATGGGTCCAGGACTGCAGCATGAGGAACTTCACCAGCAGAAGAAAAAACACTGACAGCCCAGCACGGTAACTCTTTTCCCTCCACAGCCATGTCCAGAAAACAAGAGCTGTGCTTATCTTAACAAAAAATCTTAAAGATGCTGCTACATTTTCATTCTTAAACGATTTAATTTTGGATACATAGCAAGAAGGTACCACAACATGAGTATGAAATCTTCCAAGGTCCCTTCCAATCCCTAACATTCTGTGGTTCTGTGAAATGTAATAAACAGGAAAATTTTCTTGCTATGTTTCCTTTCTTTATCATCTCCTTTTTTGTCATTCCTTGCCCAAGCTAGTCTATATTCATAAGCTGTTGTTTTCATTTATCTCTTGTAAATTTTTTTCTTTCGTTTTCATCTTCTTTTCTTGGAAACCAATATAAGTGTGGTGAGGACCTGCTGTTGGGAATAATAAATAAAGTATAGGTATATGTTTCTTCTGCCTTGGGGAAATATGTTGTCAAAATATTTACAATATTTTATCACAGACTGGGTAGAATTCCATGGACAAATATTATTGAAACCTTGATTTTTATTCCCAGCATGTAGTTTAGCAAATAACACTCTTGTCCAACTTCTAGCAAAGATGTTGCAGCTGCAGTTTCTTTTCTGTCCTTTCTTGCCTTTGTGAAAATAAATCATCACCACTCTGTGGCAGTAAAACAGAGAGGTAACCGTTCACATCCTTGGTGTTTCTTATCATTGTCAAAATAAATACTCACATCTGTGCAAGTTAAATAAATGTGAAATGATGTCTTCCTTTTTTGGAACCAGCAAATACGAACAAAAGCAAGCTGTCATCTGAAAAGAAAACAAACAATTAAGATGAAATTTATACTAGAAATTCTTTATCATGCAGAAAAACAGAGTTCTCATCCCTGAAAATTCATTCTGCAGCTTTATGAAGGAAACTGTTAAGGTTATGATAAAAGTGATCCCGACATTTATGTTACTGAGTTGCTGAGATAGGTGATACCAAACAATATCTTCAGCTTCCTAAAGGTGCTAAATGCAGAACTAAACAATAAATAAATAAATAAACAAGCAAAAATCTGTCAGCCACTACCCTGGGCTGCCCATAGAAAACACGTTAGAAGAATTGTTAGAGGAACTGCATAAAAAAATGCCTGAAAGGACTTCACTGAGATCTAAATATAGTGAGAAAAAATATCTAGAGGGAGAAAATTTGGCTCTACTAGGAGGACTTCAGGCCAGAGATAAAACAAAGCATATTAGAGGCTTGTGACTTAATAGTCAGAACCATAAAGATGTTTTAAGTAGATCACTAGGGCTGACCTGAACAAAAATAGTAATATCAGAGTAATTAATGTAGGAAATAAGGTTGCACACTGGTCTGTGAAAATGATTTGTGATATGTGATGCTGAAAGTGCTTCATACTCAGACTCTTACGCCATCACAGCTAATAGTGTTCTGCAGGATTCATGAAGATCCATTTAAATGTTCTCCATTTTCAGTGCCTCAAGGAAAGGTTTGTTTAGCTTGTATATTGCCAAACACAAAAGCTGCTTAATCTTGTTCAATGTCTCTTAGTACAAGTCCAATAGGGCCATTCAGAAATAATTGATATGTTTATGGATTTCTTCTTACAGACAAATTAAGACAAATTAAATCAAGTTACAGCATACATAGTTAAAGAAAATCTGAAATAATACTTGAAGCTCTTCTATATTCACACACTTCACAGAAAGGCCTTGAGAATACCATTCAGGCTATACTAATTGTTCAAATGACTGGCAGAGAAGCAGTTCTGGCTGATCTAATAAACAAACACCTTACGGGCTCAGATAGGCCAAAACAGAGCTCCTTTGCTGAAATATCTTGACCTCTACTATTGTCAATAACAAAAGGCTGCCATACCTGTGGCAACAGCAAAGACTGTCTATCAGTCTGTTTTTTCCCCTTTCACAGAGATGTGACAGGCTGTTGGCTACTGTCCCCCAAAGCCACCCTGAGCTCCTAGCCTGGTCTCTGCAGCCACAGGTGGCTTCTGTTAACGCCATCCCAGGTCTTTGTAACTCATCAGACCACAAGGCCAGAAACGTGCCGATCACATACTGTTGTTTCTTGGTGATCCGTTGCAAAACGTGTGATCAGCGGTGATGGTCATCCAGAGAGCTCCTGGATGACTGGAGACTTGCTAATGTGACACCCATCTATAAGAAGGGTCGTAAGGAGGACCTGGGGAACTATAGGTCTGTCAGCCTGACCTCGGTGCCAGAAAAGGTGATGAAACAGGTCATCTTGAAAGCAATCATGCAGCATATGCGGGACAACCAGGGGATCTGGCCCAGCCAGCATGGGTTCATGAAAGGCAAGTCCTGCCTGACCAACCTCATCTCCTTGTATGACCGGGTGACCCGCCTGGCGGATGAGGGAAAGGCTGTTGACGTAGTCTACCTAGACTTCAGCAAGGCCTTTGACACATTCTCCCACAGTACTCTCCTGGAGAAGCTGGCAGCCCATTGCTTGGACAGGTACATTCCTGGCTGGGGTAAAAACTGGCTGGACAGCCGGGCCCAAGGCGTGGTGGTGAATGGAGTGAAATTCAGCTGGCGACCGGTCACCAGTGGTGTTCCCCAAGGGTCAGTGTTGGGGCCCATCCTCTTTAATATCTTTATTGATGATTTGGATGAGGGAATTGATTGCACCCTCAGTAAGTTTGCAGGCAACACCAAGTTGGGGAGAAGTGTTGATCTGCCAGAGGATAGGAAGGCCCTGCAGAGGGACCTGGACAGGTTGGATCAATGGGCAGAGGCCAATGGGATGATGTTTAACATGGCAAAGTGCCGGGTCCTGCAGTTTGGCGACAACAACCCCATGCAGCGCTACAGGCTTGGGGGAGAGTGGATCGAAAGCTGTGCAGAGGAAAACGATCTGGGGGTGCTGATTGATGCTCGCCTGAACACGAGCCAGCAGTGTGCCCAGGTGGCCAAGAAGGCCCACGGCATCCTGGCTTGTATCAGGAATAGTGTATCCAGCAGGACTAGGGAGGTGATCGTCACCCTGTACTCTGCTCTGGTGAGGCCTCACCTCAAGTACTGTGTTCAGCTTTGGGCCCCTCACTACAAAAAGGATATTGAGGCCCTGGAACTTGCCCAGAGAAGGGCTACAAAGCTGGTGAAGGGCCTGGAGCACAAGTCGTGCGAGGAGTGGCTGAGGGAACTGGGGTCATTTAGTCTGGAGAAGAGGAGGCTCAGGGCAGACCTTATTGCTCTCTACAGCTACCTGAAAGGAAGCTGCGGGTAGCTGGGGATCGGTCTCTTTTCACAGGTAACTAGTGATAGGATGAGAGGGAATGACCTCAAGCTGCACTAGGGGAGGTTTAGGTTGGAAATTAGGAGACATTTCTTCTCAGAAAGATTAGTCAGCCATTGGAACGGGTTGCCCAGGGAAGTGGTGGCATCAGTGTCCCTGGGGATGTTCAAGGAAAGGTTGGACGTGGTGCTTAGGGACATGGTTTAGTGTGTGACATTGGTGGTAGGGTGATCGTTGGACCAGATGATCTTGGAGATCTTTTCCAACCTTAATGATTCTATGATGATCTCTTTGGCACAAACGAGTCACAAATCTCAAGGCATGATGGGTCCAAGCTCTACCAAGGCACGGCAACATACCCAGGAGCAGTCAGCACTGCCACCTTGGCCCCGGTGAGGAGCAGATTTGCCTGGCTAAGTGTTCAGAGTTCCAGATACCCCACAGACTTTTCTTCATGGATTAGCCCAGTCTGAAGAAAGAGGAAGCAAAGGATTTGCAAGGGCCTGCAATACTACCTCAAAAGTGGGAACAAATTGCAGACTTGCTGTCTTCAGCAGCTGCTGTAAGTCCCCCACACAAACAAACCAAAAAAGTGGTAGTTACCACCCATATTTCACATACGCTGTGTTGATTATCAGCAGCAAAATGAGATTTGTGGGTTTTGCAACAGCGCTACATAGTCGATATGTGCATGTTCTGTGGTCTATTGTAATTCCTGAGTGCTTTGGCATTTTGGGGAATATCTCTTGCATGGCAGCCTGGGTCTTTATTTCACCATTTTTTAACATGGGAAAAAGAAGGCCTTTAAATAACTAGTAAGGACTCTTTTCCTTATACAAATAAGCAGTGCTCGGCTGAGGCCCCATGAATTTGGGCCGGTGATGCTTCAGTCGAGCAGGACCGCGGCTCCACCTGGTGGGCACGACACCAGCCCGAGGGCGCTGGGCCCGAGCGACCTCGGCCGCTCCTGCTCCCAGCCCCCGGCACGTTGCAGAGGGGCCACGGGGCCATGTCTCCTCCCCTCCTCAGCCCTGTCTGTGGGGCTGGGGCCTGCCCCGCCCGCCATGGGGCCTCCACCACACCTCCCCGCCCGGCCACCAGGGCGGGACTACAAGCCCCAGGGTGCCCCGGGCCGGGCGGGGCGGTGCTGCGCGCAGCATGGCCGGGTTCGCCGACCTGAACGTGCCGCAGGGCCCGGACAAGAAGGGGCTGCAGAGCCTGCTGGAGGCTGCGGCTCGCCGTGAGTCCGGGAGCGGGGCAGCGGCCGGCCCTGCGCCGGGCCGAGCCGGGCTGGAGGGGTCGGGGCAGGCGGCGGTTCGGGCCGGCCGGGGGTGGAGGATGCCGGCCTCTCCCTGCTGTGCTGGGTTGGTGTTAGCAGCAGAAGTGTGAATCCTGGCAGAGCTGGGCTGGAGGGGAGCTGAAGGCACCGTGCACAGGGCTTTCCCTGCGCTTGGGAGGCCGGGCAGCGTCTGCTGTGCCTGATGCATCACTGTCCTGCAAGGATTTTAGGGCCCCCAGTTGCTCCACAGCCTTGTAGGCAGCTTGTTCCAGAGTTACTGGTCTTGCTCAGCGTGGTTTTTATAGTTTCTTCGTGTCTTGGCCCCTTAAAGGCAGCCTTTCCCTTTATGTCATCCTTGTATTTGTTCAAACGTGAGTATGTTTCTGCGCACAATGTATCTTCCAGTCTGCTGCTGTTGAAAAGTGCAGTCTTCCTCCTTCCGCCAGCCTGTGTCCCCAGCCGTGCTTCCCATGCCTCACACCTGGCAGTTCCTAGGTCAGCCCTGTGATGGAGCAGGAGAAAAGCTGCCTGAGGCATCCGTGCCCCAGCATGGCTTGGGTTCCTGGTGCACAGCCTGTGGGTCTGCCCTAAGGGGGGGCTGGTCCTGGCCAGGAGAGCAGCAGAATATAAGCTGCAACAAGGTTTGTGTAAGTGCAGCAGGAATCTCTGTCCTTAGTTTTCCCTTCTTTTGGCCTAAACCTCCATTCAGAGTTTCCTCACAGGTCTGCATTTTCATATTCCATTCATTCTCATTGCTCCTCCCCCTACTCTGCTTGACCTGCAGTTTTCTGCAAGTGAAGTGGCCGAGACTGAGGTCTTCTCAGTGCTGAGCACCGTGGAAAAATGGTGCTGTGTCTTGCAGTCTGTATCTCTGCCTGTTTATCCCATTGTATATATATTTTTTTCCCCAACTTGGGGACTCATTTTCCACTTGTAATTTCTTAAGACCCTAGGTCTTTTTTTTTTTTTTTTCCTGCAGAATTGTTTTACAACCGGTTGCTTCCTGTAGAGTGTTTGTGGGTGATTTGTCTTTGTCAAATGTACAATCTTTCTCTAATCCCTGTTGAATGAGAAGTTTTTGTCAGTTTGTCAACATTGTTTTGATTTCTAACTTTGCCTTCTAATATAACTCTACCTTTCATACCTTTGTGTTGTCTGCAGTTTTAACAAGTATCCTGAATGTCGTTAACCATTTTTCCTAAAGAAAGTCATTAATAGGACCAAGCTAGGGCAAAATGTTTGGACCCCCAGCTTGACAAGGAGTCACTGATATCTGCTGTTAATTTTCAACCAGTTTCTTCCTGACCTTACAGTAGCTTCATCTAGAATGTATTTTCCTAATGACTCTTAGCCTGTCCAATTCACTTGCAAGCCCAGCGTAACACTTAACTGTTCATCTCCTGTATGTGCTCCGGTGCTGGCCATGCCAACCAACTGTGCTCAAGCAATCATTTGTGTTCATAAAGCTCTGCCATCAAGTGAGTGTAGTCACGACTGGGGTGTATTAAAATAAATTTTTGTACTTTAAGATGCTTCTTTGGTGAGTTAATCTTCAGAGAAAAAAAAATCAACGTGAAAGGTATATATGTACATAATTATTAATTTTGAGATATATAAGTAATGAGTTTTTGCCAGGTTTTTGTTTGGCTTTGTTTCCATTAGTTCACCGGACAAAACAGTCTTATGATGTGTGTGGTTTTTTTTTTTTTTTTTAGTGGGATATTCTGCAGTTGCTCTTAATCATGTCATCGATTTTAAAGAAAAGAAACAGGTAATTTCTGTTGGGTTTATTTGTTCTTAGAGTGTTTTCTATTGTTAAATCTACGTGCCCCTAGATACCTTTGTCTTTAAAATACTCATTTAGATGTAAATACACGTTTTCATTTGTAACAGAACTTCCATTTTATAATTCAGTGTTATTGCCCTGGAGTTAACTTTTAATATGATCCATGAACTATCCCTATATGAAATAGTTTTGTTAGGATGGTAAACTTATTTTTAGAATTGAAACACAACTTTTGTTTACGTTCTAAACAACCTATTATATTGTGAATAACTTTATTTTATTCTCTCTTAAGGAAATTGCCAAGCCAGTATCTCCGTCAGAGTTGTTTCCATCTTTACCTATCGTACAAGTATGTTTAGTTACATTCCATCTATGAATTATTATTGAGTTATAATCTTTTTCTTGTGTTTATCTGTGAGATTCTGTGCATTACATGTTAACTAAAAATGTGAAATTTGTCCGTTGCTTGATTCTTAAAACTCCCGACATTGGAAGAATGATACGCTCACATTAGAGGAGGGTCTATTCTTTATTTTAGAAATTATTTTAAAAAAATGTGTGTGAATTTTGAATCATCTTCTAGTTGAATATTCACAGTGAATACTCTTGAAATTTAGGCCTGAGTTTTGGAAATTTCTTTCTGGTTTTGATGCAACAAGATTTGGATAAAACGAACCAAGTCTGTATTTTGAATCACTGATGTACATTAATTCAGGAAATGCTTTTGCTCACAGTTGCGGCTTGCTTGGGGAACCATAGCAGTGGTAATAAAACATGCTCAGTTTTCTGCATGATACTCATTTTTTCTGTTGATCCCTTCCTCAGAGAAACACACTAAGTCATTTTTTCAGAAGGCCAGATATAATATCCAGCATGTCAATATAAAACAACAAAATTAGGGAATTTTAACTACACACTTCTAGAAATTTTAGTGTAGGCAAAAAAATTGAGCAAGGCACCATTTTCTTTTATAGTGGACAGGGTGAAAATCACCACAAATTTTTGCTTTGGAGCTTTTTAAGTCTTGAATTATTTTTCCTTCATAGGGGACATCTAAACAACTTAAAGTTTTAACCCGTCTGACACTTGTTGTTTCTGATCCTTCCCACTGTAATCTCTTGGTAAGTATATTCCGTATATCAATTTGCCAATTTTTATTATCTTCTCTCAGTGAATGAATGAAGCTTTGGAAGTTGTGTAGGGGAAAGCTTCATGGATTTCACAGGGTACTCAGTACTGATTTCTCAGGTTACATCTTTAGATGCTAAAGCAATTGTGAAGGGATGCTGACTTAGAAAGCTGGATATGATTCTGTTGATCGTTTGTCAGTATGGGATAGCAGTTCTGTTATTGGTCCTTTTCTTTGGTATCTGGATTTCTGTGTGTACGCTAGAATACCGTGAGCAAGCCCTGTGCCTGTTTGTAGCACTATGTTATTGAGGGAAAAGCTGTAAGTGCCTATCTAGGTGTATGGGACAAACCCCAAAATGACTTCAGAGAATTGCTTGCAGTAGAGACTTAACTATACGGTTTGATGACTATTGGCTTTGTTTTAGTACTTGAAAACGGGAAGGGGTTTTTCTTATTATTACTTTGGTCATAGTCACTGTGCTTTGTCATCTGCCAGAAGTCAAAGCAGTAATTGTTTCCTCCTTTTGCAGAGATCAACGTCCTCAAATATAAGGTTATATGACATCATAGCAGTATTTCCAAAGACTGAGAAACTGTTCCACGTAAGTACGATCTGATTGTTAATGCCAGTCCTACAACAATTTACGGTGTCTTGGACTAGTTTGAATGCATGCATGGGGCTAATTAAACAATGTCGGCTCCCAGATCCGTGGACAGACTGAAAGGTTGGGAGAAGTTGCAGGAGGGTAAAGGGCCTTGGCATGACTTGTTGGAGTCTGAAACATCTGCCTGGTCAGTGGACTTCAATGCCCTTGCCCCGTGGTTTCCTTTATCTGTCTTATACTGAGAGTGAGGAGAGAAAACATCATTTATTTATATATTTGAATATTGTCAGCATGTAGTAAAATTATTTCTTGAACTGTTTAACTTCCCAGACTCTTGACAGATTCCCCCCAAAGCATTTGCTGTCTTCTGTTAGCACTAATTGTTTCTGGTCTCTGAAATGCCAGGAAATGTGGGAGAATTTGGAAGGAGAACTCAAGTGGTATTCTGAGAGTTACCTTCTTTCTTTTAGTCTTTCGTCTTCTCTTGGAGGTTTTTCCAAACAAGTAGTTTATTTTTTTTTCTTTAACTTCTCTTTTTATTACTTTGTCTCAATATCTCTTGCTCTTCTTTTGCTTTAAAACGCAGCTAGTTCTGGTTGTCATAGCATCTCAAGAACAGATAAAATAAAATTTCCCGAAGTAAGTATGGCTGATTAAGCACACCAACCCTTGCTTCGTTGCCAGACTGGGATTTTTGATTTTGTTTTGAATGTTCAAGTTGAGTGAGAGAAGCTTCACTTCTTTGACTTCATGATATGTTTGTTACTTTGCCTGCCAAAAAGAGCACTGAAGCTGTACAGAAGTAGAACAGCCTTGGGGAAATACACAAAGGGCAGACTGTCACTTTCTCACCCAGATTTTCTCCTGGCAGTTCAGAGAGAACTTTATACTGAAAACAGCCTCCACAACATTTGGGAGTTTTTAAAGGTGTTGCTGTATCAGTGTTACTAAACAGATTCTGGGGTTTGTGGTTGTGGAAGTGCTCAGAGTGTGCTAGTGAGAGAAAATAGTTCATGTGAGTCATTTTCAAAACCTTTGTTAGGACTTGTTTGTAACCTTAGCCCAAGACTGCTATTTTTTCACAGTGGTTTAAATTACTAGAAATGCAAATATTTTGCACAAAAAACCCATCACTCTATCACTTCTGTGATCTTAAAAAAGCAAGGTGTTGCAAGTGTGTTTGACTATGAATTGTTTTGGTCCAGTTCTGGTGTACTACTGCAGGAGATACTCAGCGTTGCAAGCTGATACCTAAATACCATTAGGTGCAGTAATTCTTCAGCTGTTACTAATGGCACCAAACATCGTATCGTTCTATTTTACCCATCCTGAATAGACTCTCCCCGTCAGAACAATTACTAGTTTTAAAGCACTGTCCAAAGCAGAATGATATTGGCTCAACTTGTGGGGTGATAGGTGTTAGTTATCTCAGTCTTTCTCATATCTTTAATTAAAAAAATCTAAAAATACGTGGGAACAGCAGGTGTGAGTGTTTTGATTGAGCATCTGAAAACAGGTCAGCTTTTTGTCAAAACGTTTTTATTACAGAAAAATGAAATTGTAACACATCTGACCCATTGCAAGCTCCTATGTTGTATCATTAATGCTGAAATGGATGAGTAGGTAGAAGCAACCTATCTCTGTTATCATTGGCAGGTAGCAAGCAGACGTGCAGTTTGAAGATGTGTGCTGGAACACCAAAAGCAAATGTGCATCTCTTTGGAAGAATGCAGATTTTACTTCCAAAGAGAGATTGTCAGTACGAAGCTTGGTCTGTTTTTTCAGATAGGTACTCATCAGGACTAGGATGTAGCTTTAACGTATTTTATCACATTAATATGATATTCTTCTGTTTGGTTTTTCTAAATTATTTCCTTTTTTGAAAACTTGTTAATGTAAAGTATGAAGCAAGAGGCTATATAAGAAGGTGGACTTTAAAGAATCTTTCAGCAGAAGAATTCAAACATTAATTGTAACAGTGACAGCAGGATTGCTGGATTGTCCATGAGCCCATCTTAATTTCTATCATGATTGTAGTGCTCTTGAGCTGGGGAAGAAACCCAAGCATGTTTCTTTCAGACTGCATAAGGTAAAGACCTTCATCCTTACATGTTCAAATTCAGAACAGGTTTGTATGTTTGTCTTTTGTTTAAAGCTTCGAGGTTTCTAAGCGTTGAGTGGAGAGCTCTGTCAATTTTGTAGAGGTATCAACAGGGAGCGTCTGGCACATGGAGTCTCGATATATACCTCTGGCTCTTATGGCTCGGATCTTTCACTGTTAAGGATAAAGCCTTATAGGGTGGGTCTTGCTCCATAAATTATATTTTTTAATTGGCTGTTGATAACTTTGCATTACCTCAAGAGCATCATCTTTCTCACCAACAATTTGGCACTTAGTTTCTTCTCCACAGAGCAGGATTGTTCATGTGTTTGTAAGACATACGTGACCATTGGAGATGTGCTTTCGTTTTAGCATGGCCTAAAAATAGTCTGTGCCTTCTTGTCACAAGCAAAGGAAGCTTTCCAGTGACTGAGAGGGGCAGTGATGTGTACTGAAAGATGTGCTCAAATTCTACGAGTAATTTGTATCCTCAAGGGTGTGAGGAAGCTCTGTTTGCCAAGATAATTGTAGAAAGTGCTTCTTTAAGGCTCTCGAAGAGGATTGTTTTGGGCTGCAACTGGAATGCCCACTCTGTGCCAGTGTTAAGGTCTGGCCTGTTGCTTTTCAAAAATGTTTTGTTCTAATATTTCTGTTTTATTCATGTTAGTTCTGCCTGCTGTTTGCAGGTAACTAGAAAATAGCCAGTATCTACAAAATCGTGCTCATATAAGTCTGAGGGTGTACTGCAAAACCAGGTTTCAAAGTTTATTTGTAAAATGTTTGCCAAAGCAAACCTGGCTGTCTTCAGGCTATCTGAGCACTGACAAATTTATTTTTGGCTGTCTGCAGTTTCCCAGCAGATGGGGCTCTTGCCCGCAGTGCGGCCAGGGAGGCACTGTGCTGTGCAGTTGCTCCATGGTGTTTTCTGCATGAGGTTTGTGCACTTCAGATCCTTTTAGCGGACTGGCTAACCTTAACCTGCCTCTGTGTGTGACTTGTCCAGGAGCCAAAGCTGGGCTGAACATTGGAGTGTTTGGGGAAATCTTCTTGCCAACTTTCCGTGCATTCGGGTATTCCTCTTCATGGGGAAGTATGACTCTTAATTTTGTTTTTCCTCGGTGGTGTTTTCTGATGTGTTCTTGTCACTGGAATCCTGTAGTTATCCTGGCATTTGGGTCACTCCCTTTCCCACTGTGCTTAATTTGCAAAATGGAAAAGAGTTTTCCAGTGTTTCTGGAGCTGATTAGGAAGGCTTGTTTTCTCATTGCACGGGGCGACTTGCCTGCTTCTGGTGTGTATTCTTGCTTTCCTTTGTTTTTTGGCTTTCTCTCTTTCCTGAATTTCCTGTGGCCTCACTGACATCTTCTCTAGGACATGAGTTCCTGTAAATCACCTCTGTCTAGATGGTAGTTTGTACCCCACATAGGAAAAGGATTAAATCTGGCTACAGAAGGGCTAAACTTGCATTTTAGACTTGCATTTGTAGGAGATTCAACCCGTGTCATGCTTAACAGAGTTGGAAAAGGCAGGGCACGTGGATAAAGGTTAGCTTGAATGGCCTAGTAGAGACAGTTTAACATCAAAAACCATGTGGTTGGCAGGATCCTTGAATTGTCTGGATGTGTGGTGCAGGTCTCTTCTCTGGAAGGGAGTGCTATCAACAGCTAAGAAGCATTCCTAAAGCTGGGCCTCTGCTCTCATCTCTGTCCAAATTTCATGTGAACAAACTGGTAAAAGGCGCGGTTGCAGAGCTGCAGCCAGCCCTGCGTTAGAGCAGAGTGCAGCCACCCTGCAGCCCCACTGCTTTCATGCTGCCACAAAGAGGGATGAATGGCTGGCACCTGGCCCAGGTGTGTTTGGAGCAGTTGCTGGCAGGTTTCTGAATGCAAAGTGTTCCCCTACGCGCAGAAAATTCCTTCTGAACATCTTCAGCACACTTTATCTTCTTTGTTACAATGCCACTTACAGACATTAATCTGGTTCTGTGTAATAACCTTTACAGGGTAGGCATTATAATTCCTACAAGTCTTGTGTGCATGAGATTATATGTAAATGAAGGGCTCCCTTTTATGTCCACTTAATTTTCTCTGTGTGTCAGTGTGGACTTTCTCCACGCTTTGTTCGTTCCTTCCCACTATTAATACAGAGTATAAATTGTGGTGCAGTTTCAAAGCTAAGCTTTTAAACCACGACCTCAGGTGCCATCCTGAGCCTTCTCCAGAGACTGGGTTTTCAGAAAGGGTTGTATCTTTCCTGCCCAGCCTGGGAGGTGAGGCACCGTGGATTGGGCCCAGTACTGGGCATGTGGCAGCATCCATCACTATCTAAAATTGTGCTTCTCTTTCAGTCTTTTCTTGGTTGTTGCTGGTACCATCATAGAATCATTTACATTGGAAAAGACCTCTAAGATCAAGTCCAACCATTAACCTAGCACTGCTAAGTCTACAACTAAACCATGCCTCAAAGCACCACATCTACGGGTCTTCTGAATACGTCCGGGGGTGGGGACTCAACTACTCCCCTGGGCAGCCTGTTCCAGTACTTCACAACCCTTTCAGTGAAGAAATTTTTCCTAATATCCAACCTAAACCTCCCTTGACGCAACCTGAGGGTATTTCTTCTTGTCCTGTCACTTCCTGCTTGGGAGAAGAGACCGATCCCCACCTTGCTACAACATCCCCTGTGCCTCCTTTTCTCTAGGCTAAGTAACCCCAGTTCCCTCAGCTGCTCCTCGTTGTTCTCTAGCTCTTCCACCGGCTTCGTTGCCCTTCTCTGGACACGCTCTAGCACCTTGATCTCCTTCTTGTAGTGAGGGGCCCAAAGCTGAACACAGTACTCTAGGTATGGCCTCACGAGAACCATGTACAGGGGGACAATCACTTCCTCAGTCCTGCTGTCCATAATATTTCTGATACAAGCCAGGATGCTGTTGGTCTTCTTGGCCATGTGAGCACACTGCTGGCTCATATTCAGCCAGCAATAATAAATAGCTGGTAATAACAAATGGTAAAAATATATTAGCTGCTACACTACAGTTAGAGAATGAAGGGCAAGGGGCTGTTCCTGGGCTGATCCCTTTGTAAGCAGGGATTGTCCTTCATTAGCTACGAGTTCTTTTGCCAAAAGCCAGCATTGCTTTTGCATGTCCTGAGTCAGATAAGAACAAAGCAGGAAGTCTTGCCTTTGGGTGGTCATTATTTTATTAGAAAAGCAGCTCTGTAAGTGAGAGAAGGCTTGGGTTTTGGGCCTGAAATGCTCAAGCTTTGCACCAGTAGCCCTGCTGGTTTATTGTCGAATCTACAAGGCATAGCACTTCTTCATTTTAAAACTAAGCTGCCTATGGAGAGACATTTGTCGCATTAAGAAATTAAGGAGAGTATCAGTGCACCTAATGTTGATTACTTGTTTTTTGGCATATCTAATAATCTGTTCCTATTTCTTTGCTATAGATTGCTTGCACAACTCTAGATGTGGATCTAGTATGCATAAATGTAACAGAAAAGCTGCCGTTCTACTTCCGAAGGCCCCCTGTGAATATGGTAAATTTACATCTAAATTGTTTTCTTGTTACTAAGTTCTGTATTTAATGTCAGCCTGAGTTGAGCTTCTGCAGTTTCCCTCCCGCCATTCCCATCCAAGTGGTTCTGTTTATTTTCTCGCATAATCTTTAGTATTGTTTTAGATGTCCTTCACTTCAAGGCCTCCACTGCAGCATTTAATACACAAGAATGTGTTTTTTCACTTCCTCCTTTTTGTCCTCCACTTATGGAGGCAGAAATGGTGTTTCCAAGGAGTGGAAACAGAACCTTAAGGCTACTGCTATGCTAACAAGTGAGTTGTGGTGGTGTTGCTGACAAACCTACCTCCCAAACCAGAAGTGATACAGCTGCATCAGAATAGATAAATAGCCTGTGATTTAAATGACAGGAGAATGTGAATGGCAGTGTTAATTTGGGAGAAGGATATTGCCTTAGTTATTTGGAGGATGACTCTGTTGAATCCATATTTAGAGGAATGTCTTGGCAAATAAACCAAATGTGGGATTGCTAAATACCTGCTGTGGGACACAAGTTAACTGTCAGCATGTATCAAATACTTTGTTAATGCAATTTTGCCTACTGTAAGTGGCTTGCCAGAAAACTTAATCTGAACGTGCAGTTAGGTGAATTAGTTTTTTCCCTCTGAGTTGAGGTTTGTTCCACATGGGTGTTCTTGGCTGATGTAGTCCTTCGTGGTTTAAAATTTAAAGCTGGAACTGGCCAGAAATCCTACTTCTGTCTTCTAGAGAAGTTTTGACCTAGAATAAAAATAAACAATAAACTAGTTGAAACTGTCTGAAACAGAACAAAAGTAGCAGTCTGGAATTCACCACAGGCTGGGAATTCCAATATTCCACTTGGAACAAAAAAATGTTATGTGAAATGCTGTTTAAAAATACCACCTCAAATTCTAGCAACTGACCCAGATGTGGAGCTGGGAGGCTCTTGAAGCCCAATATATGCCGATATTTTCCTTACAAGCTAATTCTCAGCATCCACACTCCTGACTTGAAGGCAGTCTGTCTGTCAGACTAGTTTTGTGAATCCTGGGGCAGTCAGCTTTGGTTATTGTGATGCCAGACTGTCAGGCAGCTGGAGTGGTGGGGATGAGGTTAAAAGTCTGTTTACCTTGAAATTGGTGAATTGCCATCACCTGTTTTGATTTTGATAAATTCAGGCTTTTGTTCTTGTCTGCAGATGTTGGGCCAGTAAAATATTTGTGTACATAGCTTCTTCTCTGCTTGCATGCAGAGGTTATGCCTGGATTAATTCCATCTGTTTTCAATTGCTGGACTCTATTACAGTATTAGCATTGCAGCATTTTCTAATAATATTGAGTATAAAGCACAGAGCAACGTTTCAGGTGAAGGTATTATAGGCCAATGAACTAGCTTTGAATGGTGTCTTTATCACTAACTCACTGTGTATCCTCCAAGAAGTTGCTTAACCTTTCTCAGTGCTTGCGAAAACAGCAATACAAGGGTTTTGGTGCTTTACTTTGACAGACAGCAAAGGATTTTAAAGCAACTGAAAATGCACTAAATATCACTGTTTGGAAACTCCTGTGAGCCATTGTTTTTTAAAATTGTCACAAATACTGCAGTATCCTGTGAGATGGGAGAGACGGAACCTCATTGCTGCTTTTATGCAAGGACAAATTCCTCATTTGCAAGACGTGGTTACTCTGGGAAGCGGCGTTCTTCCTTATTGCAGGCAGTGAGGCTGGAGCAGGATGGTCCTGAAAGTTTCCAGACTCATTTCTAATCAGCAGGGGTTACCTGCCTCCTCCTCTCTGTGACAGTGGAAAGCCAACTACAACTAATAAATAAATGGTATTTGTTTGTTAAACCTCATTTTTCTGTCTTCCCAAGATTCAAGTACACGTACCTGGTGTACTTCCCCACCTCGTCCCCCCCTCCACATTTCATGCAATGCTGTGTTCCTGCTGGAACAATTCCTCCTTCATTTTTTCATAACACAGTTAAAACTGAGAATAAGCTGCATCAATAATAGACAGCGGTTGTTAGATTGTTTTGCTTCTCTCCTTTTGATTTTTGATCACTTTCTTTCATGTGAAGGCAATAGATCGAGGCATTTACTTTGAACTTCTTTACACGCCTGCCATCAAAGACTCCACAATGAGAAGATACACAATTTCAAATGCGATCAGCCTGATGCAGATCTGCAAAGGAAAGGTAAGCTCTCAAAGTGAAAGGAAGCTAATTAATTCGGTTCAAATTCTTCTGGAGTTGTACAGACCGAGCCATTTTAAATTAGTTCGATGCTGGGGTTTTTGAAGCTCTAACTGAATCTTTGCCTGCTAATACAAGGACACAGCTATTCTGGCTCCAGATACTTCCAGCCATGCACCACTGCACACTTTGTTCTTAACTTGTCAAACTGCTGTGTTCTTTTTTCAGAACAACCTATCTGTTAGTATGGTATGCAATATGCAGAACAAAAGGGAAGAAGTAGATCTAAGGTTTGCACTAGAGCTGAAATCCATGCATCTTTTTAAAATTGCCAATTCAAATTTCTGACTGACCAAAAGCTCTTTTGGAGAGTGTAAGTCGAATACGGGGAAAAAAATAAGAAGGTTGAAATCTTGTTTTGTTAAACTGTTAGGAAACCTCCAGTGTACGAAACAGAACCAACAGCTTGCTGGCTGTAAGCCAGGGCTTTGCTGCAGTCAGATCAACTGCATTCTTCCCTGCTACTGAAACCAAGGGAAGAAGTAATCCTTGCAGCTGAGATGCCTGCACTCCATTGCTTTCATACCTCACCTTCTCCCAGGCCACCAGACTAAGCTGCCTGCTGTGTGGGACCTCTCAGGCTATATGCTTTTAACAGAGAAGCATATCATGATACATATACAAGTCAAAAGAGATTGTAGCACCCACCACCGTTACCGGAAAAGGCCCTTGCTGCTCTTAGCTAGTTCAGAGAAGCCCTGCAGATCTAGTCTGAAAGGGGATGTAGAGCTTGGAAGGCCAATTAACAGCGGGTTCATAATTACTGTGGTTCCCCTTGGTGGCCTATTTTGTAGGACAGTGGGGTGGGTCAAACACCTGAAAACACACTACAAAACATAACGAGTACTCACGTGGCCTTTCCTCAGAAGCCAAACTCTGGGAGTTAGCCACGCAGAATACTCATTTGGATATAAGGTTCATACACACACAAAAAACCTTTCCTGTAGGATTCCTTTTTGCCAGTGCTCCTCTTTCCTCTGTGTGGCTGAAGATGTTTCTCATGTGGCTGTTGATTTGTATAGCACCGGTTGAGTTAGCATCACAGATGGAGCGAGTGAGGCGTTCGGACCATGTACCTGTGCCCTTTCTTTCCACAGCTGTCAATCTCGTACATCATTTGTGCCTGGAAGGTAAATTGGCTGGAGCTGGACACAACAATTTGTTGTTAGCCTCTGGAAGAGCTAGGAACGGACTGCTAGTTTGTCTTCATTTTTTGCCTCTGGGCTCAGTACATTGCGGGCCAGCAGAGGTGGTTATTAGCCCTTGCTGGCGGTTTGTCAGTGATGTAAAGGCCCTTTTCTACCGAGATGTGGGGAGGCTGCTCCATAGGCTGCTTGCATTGACGTCT
Organism: Cygnus olor; assembly: GCF_009769625.2. NCBI lineage: Eukaryota > Metazoa > Chordata > Aves > Anseriformes > Anatidae > Cygnus > Cygnus olor. The sequence goes on from NC_049175.1 coordinate 20,534,625, forward strand.
GGCATGTCATTGTCACAGGCTGTAACCTACAGTTGCTGAGCTTGTAGCAGCTTTTGGAACCTTTTATTTCTCCTCTGTTGCATTAGGGCAGAGAAATTTCCAGAAACTTACCGGTCAGGAAGGTGGCCTTGAGCAGAATACCTAAAACACGTTAAAATGTGCAGGGAACGAGGGAGGGACTCACAGCGCTCCTTCGCCTCCCATGTTTTGGTAACTGAGTGTGGTTGCTGCACCCAGAGCAGTGTGCAGAATAGCTGCTGTCTCCTTTACGCGAGGAGGTAATGTTTCACTTCGGAGCTCTTCCCTGTAGCTCTTCCCGTGGATTTGCCTTTGCCTGCTGCTCTTTCGTTCACTACCAGTACTTTTCTTGTCTACTCTTGTCTCCTTCTCCCTTCTTACCCATCCCCTAACTGGAAGCCAGCTGCCTTTGAATCGGCCAGAGCATGTCTCCAATACGCAGCAGTGAGCCGCAGTCCTGCGGGGTTGGGTTCAGGATGGCACAGCTGCTCTGGGAGCTCTTCCGAGTCTGGAAGATGGGAATTGGTTGTTACAGCTCAGAGCAGCAGACTTAAATTTCCTCAGTGAACTCTTGCAGTCAGCACCACTGAAGCTCAAAAGCACCCTTGGGATCTGTAGTACAGTCATTTTAAAAGTGAACTATGCAGAAAGAAATGTCCTAGGCTGAGCGCTGTTAAGTCGCTTTGATGTATGTATTACTCCTGCTTCTGGCGTTCCGTATGCTCAGGCAGAGTTGTCTGTCCCATCCTTTGCTCCTTGGCACACGAGGAAACCTTGGGCACAGTGTGAGCAGTGCAACCATTTCCATGCAAACAGCTCTTCTACGGTTTGAGTTCCAGCTGTGCACAGAGCGTTTCCTTCCAGTGTCTGCCCTGCTCTTTTTGCTGGGGAGGCAGCAGGACAAGCAGAGCGGTGCGGGGAAGGGAGCAAAAGCCCCACCTTGTAACCGAAGGTGGTGTGATGTGTTGGTGGTACTGACGTCAGAGAGGGAAATCTTTTGCTGCCTCAGTACCAATTCTCATTCCCACCCACTCAAGCAGGAATTCCCAAAGCTTTTTATTTGATATAAGAAAAGGTGCAAGGAATTTTTTTGCTGCTGCAGAGTTTCCACCTGCGCAAAACAGTCTTCCCCAGGGTGAGCATCCGTGGAGGTTTAGCATTAGAAGAGCGCTGGCAGCTGAGCTGTGTATCTGCCAGCCCCTGAGCATCACATACCTGTTCTGTAGAAGGGAGAGAAGGGAGGAGGGCATCTTTTTGCCTGGTGATTTTCATGGGGGTGCAAGTGTTGAGGAAAGTCAGCGTATGGTATGAACTGGCTGCCATTGCCTGGCTGCAGTCTGGCTTCCTCCGCCCGTGTGAATTTGATTAAGGCCAACGTGAATGGGTTAGGTTGTACTGTAACACGGAGAGTAGGCTGGAAGTGTGGGAGCATCAGACTGGCTAAAGCCACAATCTGTAAGTTGCTTCTGGGGTATCCTGGGCTTCTCTTCTAAGTCCATTTGTGTTATATCTCAGTGTGAGTTGTGTCATTTTTGTGGCCGTGCATGTCTTCCTCAACGTAATGCTCATCAGGTGTCCTGTGCCCAACTGCTCTCAAGGGGCAGTAAAGACACGTGGCTCCCTGTCTCTTTCAGATACTATACATAAAGGGGGCACTTCATAACACGGTGTGTTCAACTGTCCATTTCTTCTTTACCCTTACAGTCCTCTACAAGAGGTACAGGTTCACGTGTGCTTGCTCAATACCATCACTAAGTTTTATACTGCTTAGCCTATCCCTCTAAAAGGTGCAGTGCTTATTCAGCTCAGATCTCTGCGTGGGAGGTTTATAACTACAAGGGAGAGCTTCTCCCTGTGGCCCAGTAGTGCCTGGGGAGATTGCTAGGGTTTATTCATTTCTGCAAAATAATATCCATACCTGCCTAGAGTTCACTTCATCTGGGGGCATCAGACACTTTGGCAATTAATTGGGCTGTCAGCCTAAACTTAGCTAATGCTCCTGAAGTCTTTGCTGCTTGCAGATTTTCCATTTCTTGATACTGTCTGACAGATGAGCGTTTCTCTTTTTTTTTTTTTTTCAGAACATCGTTATATCTAGTGCAGCTGAAAGGGTAAGTCCTGGCTTCTTGCTGAAGTCGAAACAATTTGATGATTTACCTGCATCTGAAAATATAATAATTATATATATTAAACACAGAAGAAAATGTAATTTTAAATATGATTGCCATCTTGTATGTTTTCAATCAATATGTTTTACTAACAAATCACGTTTGTTTGTTTTTGCCTTGGTTTTGCTATGTTTTTTTCCCAGATAGGAGCTCTGTTTTCCAAAATAAGTCTTTTCTTGATTTTTGTAGTGCATCTTCAGCAGCTTGCTGTTACGTAGCATTTAATTTCACCTTCCTGACTTGACTGCTTCCCCAGATAGCCCTGTCCTACATACTCACACTCTCTCAGCCTGTTTGAGAGAGCATGCACATATCCAACCTTCTTTGTTTTGTTCTAGCCTCTGGAACTACGAGGTCCTTACGACGTGGCGAATCTGTATCCTTTTTCCAAGTCAAAGACAGCCATTAATATTAACATGTGAAAGTTCAAATTGGTTTTGAAATTTTCCATCCTTTACACTCCTTGAACTTTACACAGTGATGCTTGTTGGTGACTAATTCAATGAATCAGGGCTCTGAGTGGGTGTGGAAGGAGCAACAGATCTTGGTCACGGAGTGGCGTGAATAGTCACTGTAAATAGTAATGTCTGAGTACAGCTATAGATACGTTTTGTGTGGTGTTATGCATTGATATTTGTGTTGGGTGTAATTGGAGAAATGAATAAAAAACATAATCATAGTTTTGGGAATGAAAATCAATGGACATCATAGACCAAACCAGAGATTACTATTTAGGATCTCTAAGGTGCCAAATCTTTGACAGAAGAAGCTATAAAATCATGTTTATGTTGAGAAAGCAAAAGTTCCAATCTGAGTACTGATTACTTCTGTTCTGAATATTTCGGCCCTTAGTTTCATACGTACCCTTAAATAAGGGATTGTGTTCTTAATGGAGAGTATCTTTATTCCCTTCCTTTTAGGAATTTGGATGCATTCTTATTCCTCCCTGCCCCCAGGCGTGTATCTGGACTGTCCCTCAAAGGGGAGGCGTGCGCTCTGAATCGTGAGAACCGTGTAGGAGGGTGTGCGGGCTGGAAGGATTTTACGCGTAACGTTTCCTTCCCCCTTATAAAGAGCAGCGTGGCTCAACCCAAATTAACATAACTAATTTGATGCCATCCCTGTTCAAGGTGGCTGGGAAATTTTCAACATAATGCTTTTGAATCAGACAATCCCCTTTCCACAAAGCTGATTTTTTTTCAAGGCGGTTGCTTTTTACTTGTTTAAACATATAAAAATGTTCCTATGTTGACAGACTTTTCATTCCAAAATGACAGCTGCTTGTCCGGGAAAAAGCGATGTTGACAGGAGCCTTCCAGGAGGGCTCCTGGGGAACTGCAGGCAAGAGAATTGGGTGCGTCAGGTCTCTGCCTCTGGGTAACCGTCTGCAAGATGTCACGTTGAGTTGCAGCGTTGCTAATTCCCAGTTATTTGTAGAGTAAGCAAATCTGTCATACAGCCAGGCTTCCATGTTCTTTTTGTTCCTTTCTGTGCATTTTGATCCTGAACAAAGGTGGCAGAGGTTTGCTGTTTGGCCTGTCAGAAAGTGAAGCCAAGGCAGCTGTGTCTACCAACTGCAGAGCCACCATACTTCATGGAGGTAAGCGAAAAGCACGTGCAAGCTTGTTTAATACTGGATTTGTTAAGCTAAGTTCGTGTCAGTGCGTGTTTTCCAGAGTCTGAGACCTTACAGAGCAAGTCAGCTTGGGGTTTTACTTCCCTTGTTCAATGCATTAAAAGGAACGTGTGCAGCAAGGGTGTTTTGTCTTATCCTTGTTGCCACGCTAGCAAATCAGTGGCTAAAATGGTAGTGCTGTCTGTACTGGAGTGCTCTCTTAACCGCATTAAGACTCATAACCCATTTAGCCAAAACACAGATCTGCCTGTTGTGCTGCGTTGTGAAAATGTCACTTCTTTCAGAAGGGGTTGAATGCTGATCTCCATGATAGCAGCAGAAGCTATGTCACTGCTTCGAAACATATGCATCCCAATTTTCTTGCATTTACCTTCTTGCAGCATGACTACAGAAGCAATCTCTGTGCGGTGTTCCTTTCTGATGTTTAATTATGTGGTCTGTTTCTGACTCACTTTTCGTTGTGGACCACTTCAAACCTGAGGCCAAATCTAAAGTCCTGAGTGTTTGCTGCTTAGAAGGAAATGTTTCATATAGTATACCATGGCTTGAAGTGTTTTGATGAAAGAAAACGTCCATATGCTCTCACCAGAAGAAGTTCATAGTAGCTTTCTTCTTTTATATTTGATCATTTTAATACTAAGAAAGTAGAAATTTGACTTTTGCCCTCCCTGAAGGAATCAAAAGGTTTCCAGTTATATTATGTGTCTCAGTGTCAGTGCAGCAAAGCAATGTCTCAGTTTGTGTTCCAATCAATTTAGTCCCTTGCTTTGCAATGTGACCCTCATTCCTCCTTCTCTACCTTCCCTTTCATGTAGTTATTCATCGGTTCTTAGTGTTTCTTGATTTTTTTTTTTTTAATAGAATCATTAAGGTTGGAAAAGACCTTCATATCATTTGGTCCAACCTTTCTCCTACCACCGATTATCACCCACTAAACCGTGTCCCTAAGTACCAGGTCCAACCTTTCCTTGAACACCCCCAGGGACAGTGACTCTACCACCTCCCTGGGCAACCCATTCCTATGCCTGTTGTTTATTCTGATAGCAATTTAACTTTGTGACCGTGTAGCTATTAATATCTGCCTCTGCCAGGATTTGTTGGATAGGTAGGTTCAGTCATCTCAGTAACGTGAGTTGCTCTAAATTGGAAGCATACAGTAGAATTTGGCTTGCATCTTGCTTCAGTAGAAGTAGAGCTTGAATGTGCTCTAATTCCCAGCAGATAGCTTTGATCCCCTCAAGAGTGTGTTTCTATGAACAGGATTGTCCAGCCTGCTACTCGTCTACATAGTTAGTGACAGTGTGTTAGAAGAATTTTTGTCAAGTGTATGTGGAATTTCTCAAAACCTTCATCTTTCTTTGAAGTTTTTTTTAAAAAAAGTCACTTTGCTGTCCCCTAAAGAATACTAGACCAGAATAATTCAGCATATTTTTGGCAAAGTTCTTGCAGAGCCTCTCTGCTTGTTAGCAGAGTATCTGCAATTAGTTTTGTCTGCTTCAAATCTTCAATTTTTGCAGGGAAGCCTCCCACTAGAAGTTTTGAAATTGGATTGGGCTCGCTAGGTTGTTTAGCAAATATATGAGGAGTTTGATAATATCACATAGTAGCATTTTATGGTAATGCTGAGGGTTCTGTAAATAAAATATTACTGAATACCATGAAGCCACTTATTGGTGTGTACACAGAAGCCTCTGCCCACGTAGCTGTGCCAGCATAGTCTGTTTAAGAATCCTGGGGTATGTGAATATGTTTGTTTATTCTATTTTTAAGAACGGTATGTTTTGCTCAGAAATACTTCTTGACTTGCATTCAGGAATGCATTCTTCTCTGGCTGTGGAACTGATGAAGCCTGGCTTGCTGTGGTTTTGCACGTGTACCCCCTCAGCTCCTGCAGACCTCAGTTTTCCCTTAGGCTTGCTGTAATTCTGCACCCACCCTCAGATTTCCCAGCGTATCCCCAGGTCCTGCCCATGCAGGTTGCTTCCCTGCTGTGTGTGCCGACTGGCTGGCTGTTAGACACGTTGAATTGCGCTTTTGGGCACAGACACCTGAAGTGAGTATGTGTTAAATGCAGTAGAGTGATTTTTACATGAGGTGCTACAGCTTCTGCTTGTATATTCCAGAAACTCGGAAGAGTGCCTGTGGGGTGGTGTACACGGTGAAGAAGCTTCGCAAGGTTGAGGAGGAGGAAACCCTGCCAGCCTGCAAAAAGGCTAAGACTCAAGCTTGAGGACTGAGCCACTTGTCAACAGGAACCTCCATCCCATCTTTACCCAGCGCTAAATCTTCCCTCACCCTCCAGCCAGCTCAGTTCCTCACTTGGTAGTTTTTAACCCAGAGAGCTATTCTTCTGGTGTAAAGTGAGGAAGGCTGTGGGAATGGGATTGCCATGAGTAGTTCAACACACCTGGAAGGTCATCCTCTTGCTGGGCTTCTGGCGAAGGTCAGGAGGGCATCTCTCCACCCTGTTCTAGGTCTTCTGGAATCAGTGCAAACTTGACAGAACGTTTCTAGCATAAACTTTCTATTGTACAAGTGTACTCTTTTTTTAATAAAAAATGTTTTCAAGAATGCATGCCTTTAAAGTCTAGCTCCTACAGTTTTTCAGGTTTTGAAACATGTCTCTGTACTAAGTCAGTAAAGTTTAACTTCAGTGGCCTGAGAGAATAATTGTGCAGTAAAAAATGATCTGCTTTCCTTCTCTGTTTTGTGACCAACGACTATAAAGAAGATGCCAACATCGCTCACTTGGTAGGAGGTACTTTAAATTTGTCTTAACAATAGCACTGCGTGACTTGACCTGTCGGATACACCTCCTACAGGCCATCCCTGTCCCAAAGCACATGAAACTGAACAGTAACATGAGACAGTTGCTGCAGATGGAAGGAAGAGCACAAGGTTACGTCTAATGTGTGCTCAGCGTGGTAGGCTGCAGTTGCAGTGTAACAGCTGAGCAGTCTCCACATCACGCAACTGTTACTGCATCATGTCCCTTTTTTCATGTCCTGGTCTGGCGGTGTTGCCTCTGAGTGTGTTCATTTTGTTGCCTCCTGCCTTTCTGTTTTCCTTCCTGTTACTGCTTGAGTAAACCTAATCTGGCTGCCAAAAAAGCAGTCATAACAGATTTGTAATCCATGGAGCCTTTTCAGATCTCTTCCAAGGTTTTTCTTTTGATTAAATCAATTTAAAAAAATATGTAAGATACTGTACTTAAGATACACTTGAGCCAGCTTTACTCTGAATATTCCAATTCTCTATTTGTATCTGACAACTAGCTGAGAAGTGCAAGCTGTAGCATGTAAAATACTGCAGAAATCTTGCAGTGGATTATCTCTGAGCTCTCAGTAACCGGACTAAGCAGAAGGAGAATGAAGTTCTCAGTAGGCTAACAGTTCCATCAAATGCTGACGGGAGTCACAACAGCTTTTGCTTCATTGAACAAATAATGAAATATTTTTTCCTTTATTTTGCTCGTTGACTTTGTGATGTGTTTTATTACTGGTATTGAGATGTAATATATACGCTGGTTTGTCATTTATGCACTTGCATCCAAAATGAAGCTCTAGCCAAACAAATAATCAGTGGAAATGTGCCTGTTAGTGCAACTTTCTGAGTTATACGTTATTGTGCCTTGGTGAGGGAATAATCAGCCTTGAGGATGAGAGAAGTTGTTTGGTGACTAGCATATGGAAGGAGGCTTTTGAACGATGAAGATATCCTACTTGTTACTTGACTTCCTTAAAAAAAAATACTCCCTGCATCTTTGCATGCATCTTTTTAAGTAGATACAATGCTTCAGGAACTGATTGAAAATATTTTTTCCCCTATGTTTCCTGGAGCATTGTTCTGTCCCCTCTGGTGCCTGAACAATTGATCTGCTTATGAAGTTATGAAGATAAACAAAACGAGTTAGCCAGCACTGATGTCATTTCTGTTTCCTGCAAGGTATGTTCCCAATGTCCGGGTAATTGTGCAGAAAAAAGAAGTGAAGTAGTTGTTTGCGGAGAGGGACAGCAAGTGCAGACGTGCCGTGGTTCTTATGGAAAAAATCATCTTCACAAATAAAGCCTACAGCTGGCAAGGTGACACTGGCAAGTTACAGTGCTTGTGTGAGAGAAGTCTCATCTGTCTAAAACTGCAGCTTCTGTCTAAGATAGCTGGTTGCAGATAGAATAGGCATTTCTTCTCCTTGTTCCTCTATGGGGTTTCTGTAAATTCACTTCATCTCTGAAATTGATGCTCCAGTGATAAATACTCATTGCTGCCCACTCCTGACCATGCTTCATTGCCCAGGACTTTGTTTTGATCAGACTATAAAGTCTGATGGCTAGAAGCCAACTTCACCAGCTGGTGAATGTTCATGGGAGCCCTTGGCATATTTCACTGGGAGGCTGCTCCATGGGGTGTTAGGACTTTAACTGAATGCAGCATGTAATGTCCCAGTGACATCGGGCATCGATGTCTCTGCTGGTGCTACTGTTAAGATTGTCCTGCCTCTGCTGAAGCTAAGGGAGAGATGCCTTTCTTTCCTAGCAGGACTCCACGTCTTCCTTGGCTGGGACAATTGAAGCTGTCTTGTGTGCTCCACGCAGTAAGTACTGACTTGCTGAGAAACTAGGATTTTTAAATAATAGTAATAAAGCGGTAGGTTTGTATCTTACTAGCTACTCAAGTACTGACTTTATGCTTTTGTATGGGTGTTTCTGTGAAGGGAATTAAGTAAGAAGCAGCACTTTTCTAACAGTGGCAGGGAGGTAGCTAAAGGGTGGCTGCTCTAGGCAGCCGAGACTTCTTCTTTTTTGAGTTTATGAATTTTACAGAAGCCAAGATGGGAACTTCAATGAAAGACAGAAGTGCCCGGTGCATGTTCACTGCTCCGTAATACACTCCAGCAAGTACAAAGAACCACGCCGTTTATTCTGAAATAAATCAGTACAAAATGTACAGAAAAAGCAGTACAAATTTACAAATATACATCATCTGTTTTTTTTGCATTCTTCAATCATCAGGCTTTGTAGTCATCTAGTTTTAAAGTTCCCATTCACAATACTGTCTCCTCTCACCTTCATAACGTTGCATCTGAATCCTGCAGTCCGTATGGTTACGTGATGGTTGGAGCTCTGTCCTTGAGCTCTTTGCCAACTGTGATCGCCAAACGATGTGTAAGGCCCATTACTCGACTGTTCCTCTAAATCCACCTGGCATCTCAGTAGACCTTCTTCCATGGCTCTCTCCCACGTACCACTACACATTTAACATATTTTTCTAATAGTGAGAATTTGGCAGGTACAAGGCAACAGTTGCAAGTATTAGCTGTTTAGCGCTATGGGAAGGCTTAAGTTAAGTTGCTACTGTAGTTGGTAGTACTGCCATCTAAGTCAAAAGGGTTTATGTTACTGACAAAGATTGCATTAGAATTTAAAACGATTAAAAAAAATAATACATTAAAAATTACTTTTAAAATAAATAAATAATAAATAGGAATAAATAAAGCTGTTTTAAAACCAGTGGATTCTTAACACTCAATCTGCCATTTAAAATAATTTATCTGCATGTTTGGCAGTTTTCAGTGAAGGCATTTCAAATATTCCAGTACAATAAATATCTTCAATAAATATACTATGTTCAGAGCTATTTTCCTCCAGTTTCATACAAAGCATTTAAAAGCAGCAAAAAGAGAGCAGTCTGGTTTTTGTCTCTTCAAAACTTATTTATGTGGACGCTCTTGTAGGAATTGTCTTTCAGGCTGTTGAATAGCTCTTTGGTGCCGTTCTGCCACTGAAGAACAAGATCCATAGGGGTTTTCCCTTCCTGGTTAAAATAAGCAGAGGAAGCGTGACTTAATTTCAGCCAGTGAATACTAAGTCCTTTATTCTTCCTGAAATATTTGTACAGTGCATCTGTCTGATGTGAGACCTTTCTGCATCCACAGGGTCAGCTGTACTCTCGTCTCAGATCTGGGTCCTTTTGCTCTCCAGATCTAGTCCTGGTCTGTTCAGCCTCATGGTGAGCTTTCCCTGTGTTTCGGTGGCACTAAACCATGTTAGCAAATACTGTGGCTAGCAGAGCATGCTGGTGTTTCTTTTGATCCAGTCTAAACTGATTAGAAGTACGTTTAGGTGGAAACCTCAATAAGCTACTCTTCTGTTTAATCGAGAATTCGGATAAGAGTTCATGTTGGTTTAATTAAGTAGGTTATGAACCACATCTAAATAAAACAGGAGCAACTTCTGTATGCAGACAAAGACTGAGAGAGCAAGTCTTTTGCCTTTGGGGCTGTTTTTCCTCATTTTTATACCCTGGTGAAGGGTAATGCCCGGAGTGGCCTTGCTTTGTCTCTGCTTGAGCAGAGAGAAGGGGCAGTGCAGGTGGTTGCAGGGGCAGATTTCTTCCTTGCCCTCCAGTTTTGATTGATTGCCAACCAAAAGCACTGATCCGCATTGTTAACGTGCACTGTCCCTGCTGCTACTATTTTTTTTGGATTTGCGGGAGAATGTGGTCTGTTACGTCTGGTATTTTAATGTGGTCACGTGTCTGCTGCTGGTGAAGTGGCTATCAGCAAAATCTCGGGTGTTTGCTCTTAAATGGAAGCTGATGCTGTGGGTGTAGCAGAAAGGAGCTCTTGCAGACCTCCAGGGCTCTCATCTCCGGTGGCTGGAGCACAGGAGCTGTACAGACAGCGAGTGTCTGTATGCTTAGATCTCTTTAGCATATGATCTGTGTAACTAAAATAAGATGTGGTAGTGTTTTAAGCTGCACCTGATGGGTTCTGGTTTTAGAGCAGGTAATGCTTTTTGTGCTGCTCCCCGACCTCCCCCAAGTTACACTTTCTCTGTGTCAGCTCTGCTTTAATTAACTCTGCAGTGATCTAATTAAGTCTGTTCACAATAGTCTCTTCTAGCCTCGAAACCTGTCATACTGCTCTGAACGGGAAGTTTTGCTAAGCATTTTGAATTACTTACGCAGTTCTTTATGGTCAGGTCCGCCCCATAGAGAATCAGGAGCCGGATCATTTTGTAGCGGTTCAGCCTGACGGCGTCATGCATCGGTGTGTCACCTTCCTACGGGTGTGAGACATGGGTCAGAGTCTGTCCCGCCATCAGCTCCATGGTCCTGACCCCACAGTGCCACCAGGGATTTTTGTGGGGCCATGAAGCTGTAAATGGGGCCGGCAGCTCGTTGCTGTGGGTAAGGAGCTGGGGGCACTTACTCTGTCTCTGGCGTTGAGGTCTGCTTCGCAGGCGATGAGGTGCTCCCCGCAGTCGTACTGGCCCGTCCTCACAGCAACATGCAAAGGCGTGCTGAGCAGCTTGGGGGGGGGGGAGGCAGTCAGTGGCACGGAGCAGCAAAGGGCCGCTCAAGAATGGCCGCCAAAAATGATCCCCTCAGATAGGGGTCAGCTTTCTGTCTCTAAAGAGCAGCGGAGTCCCGGAAGAACATACCTTGTCTCTTGCGTTTCTGTTTACTCCTTTGTCCAGTAAGAACTTCACAACCTCCAGGTTTCCCCCCCGGCAGGCCCAGTGCAGGGCTGTAGATTGAAGCTATGACAGGAAAAAGAAATGTAATGTAATTCAACATATTACCAAAAAAAAAAAAAAAAAGCAAACGATCAAATTTCTAAGTGAATTCAAAGTCGTTTTTCATGCAGTTTAACTTAAAGCACTTTTCTGTGATCATTGTTCGTGTTGTTTCTAGTAGCAGCCTCTCTTGCTTTGCTCTTCACCTCCACGATACCAGCTTTTCCACACAGCTGGCAGGAGGGGAGCCGCCATTTCCATGGCAGGTCCCGCTCTGCTTGCCCCTCCTGCTCTTATGCTGCCGCCAGCATGGCTGCTGAAGTGAGGGGGAGCAAGGCTGGCCACTGCCAACTGGTTAGCAAGGGGCTAAGCAGAGCTGGGAGTGGAGGAGCAAATAAAAACAGCTGCAAAAGCTGTGGATGCTCAGCTGTTCCAGAGGAGTGGAGGTCTCTCCTGAGAGCAGAGTTGAAATCCTGGTGGAGAACGTACACGCCGTGCTGGGCCCTTGATAAACGCGTGGGCCTGTGGCATCTCCACCAGCTGCTCGCGGCCCGGCCTGGTAGCCTGAGCTCAGCAGTCTTGCCATACTTTGGGCCTTACTGTTCGAGGCCGTCTACTGGCCAACGTGCTCCTCCGCTTCCTGTGATTTCCAGCAACAGCTTTGGCAAAGTGAGGCAGACGCTCCCTCCTGAAACCTCTTCTCGGCAGTGTTATTATAAGGGTAAACTTAAAATTTAAGACACTCTAAGGCCTTTTAGTGCTCCTCTCTTGTGTGTTTATTTTAGCAGTTATAAAACAATGAGTAATTTTTTTGAAGTATAAGTCAATGGGCATACCATGTCTTTCAGTTCAAGCTGGGCCCCAGCTTCCACCAACTTTTTCACCACCTCTAGATGTCCTTCAGAGCATGCCCTGTGCAATGCAGTGCGCTTGAACTGTCAATTAAAACAGTGCAAAGTCAGATATCGAATATGGCACAAAGAGATCTCTTAAACTTTTCTCTCTGCCTCCCTGGGATGATGGCAAATACATACTTTATGCTGATTCATTTTCAAGAGCTAATACTTTTGAGACATGAAATCTACTAAATTTTAATAGCATCCTAATAGCAGAGAGCTGCCTACCCGGTATTTCAAAGAGTGTAAGCGATATCTGCAGTGTGACATTCAAATTTAAAATTATGCCTGTTGAGTTCCTCCAGCCAATGTGCTATGCTACATTTTGCAAATGCAGCTTATGCATTATGGAGTATGAGGGCATACAGCATCACTTTTTTTTTGTAGTTCTGCAGACAAATTTCTTGTCTGTTCATTAGTAGCATTGGAAGACCTCTTGTTGAAAATAGGGGTCTCCTGGTCACCAATAACTTTCTTTGAAATAAAAATTCTTCTGAAGTAATATTACTTTGGAGGTTCCCAGTGGCCCCTCTATCGCTACAAAAAATTATGCCAAACTCCCAGAATTTATTTACTTCCCCCCACTGTTTTTCTCTCCTCATAAACATGGAAACTACAAAACCTACTGGTAAAAGTTATTTTTGTTCTGTAATAATCTCCTTTATGTAGCAGGCTGTGAAGTAAGAAGAGTGTACCTCGTCACAGACATTTGGATCCCCTTTGTCTGACAAGTATTTTTCAATTATTGGCAACTTATTCTCCAAGGCAGCTCTAAAGAACATGGGTACATCCACTGGTCCTGTCTGATGAAGAGAAATACACAGGAGGTAAATATGAGTGGCACAAAGCCCCATCAGTCCTTTCCCGGAGGAAAGTACCTCCAACAGAACTTACAATAACTTCTGGTTCGGGTTCCTTTAAAACGGGAGCTTTCACCTTCTTGCATTTCTTCTTCTTCTTCAGCTGAATAATTTTTTCAAGGTCCTCCAAGCTTTCAAGTTTTGATCTCTCCTCTAGTTTTTTCTTCTTCAGCTGAAACAAAGGAGGGAAGCCAGAAAGTTGAGCTGAGGGTGAACACCTCTGTCCTTCAGAGTGGCAGGACAGTGGGTGCTATTGTTCAGCCAAATCCAGTTCACATGAGGTGAACTTCGAAATAAGTTGTCCTTTGTTGCTGGTGGTTTGGTTTTGTTGTTGTTCTTAACAGTTAGGGCTAATAGAGCATTGGAGTAAGTTGCTAAATTCTACAGCGTTTATTCTTTTTTTTTCATACACCATTGCACCTATTCCTAAAGGCTTTCTTCAGCTGTATGTTGTGGGATAGCATGAGTTTTTTGGTCCACGTTAGACCAGGAGCCCAAGCAGTACTGCAGTCCCTTCTGGCCCAACAACTTAAGAAATCTCCTGCAGCATAGGCTTGGAAGCCCCTGCAGTTTTAACTGACTTCCACCAAGTGTTTTGCCTTCAACCACTTCCCTCATGCAGCCACTGATTTATTGTAACATAATCCTCTTTGATTAGAAAAAAAACAAACCTTAAGTGAAATGCAAGGTTTATACCAATTTTAGCATTGCAGACGGTAAGTGTTACATTTTGGTAAACTACAGAGAATGTCCCCAGTGTCCTTGAAGGGACAGTTCAATAAACGTTTAAGACTACTTCAGGCCTGTGTGTTAAAGCATCCCTGCATGAAGTGAGTATGGGGCACTGCTAACATCAAAGACCAACGTGTTGCCATCACCGAGGGCCATGGGGTGTCCGTGGCTTTGGAAGAGTGACTAACAACCAAGGGGTACCTCATGACAAAGTCTGTCCTGTGGTATCTCTAAGGGTAAATACGCTGCTGAGACCCTGCCGTATTTTTTTCAACTAAATTCTGATTTAAGTTATGTCCACCTCTTTTTGTCTGCATTTGGGGTTTGATGATCAACTTAATGGCAAACACTCTGTTGGCTGAGTAGACTGTGGAAATCAACAGCGAATCCAAAAGATTCTTAGGACATTGTGGTCATTAAGATAGAGGAACTCAAAAAAAAAAAAAAATCTGTAGCAAGTAATGGTCCCCTAGTTGAAGGTGAAGGTCAATAGTTGTATTAATTTTAATATTTTTGAGGCTCACCTTTCTTTTTCAGAACAAAGTCTTGTTCTCCCTGCTAGTTAAACTTTTTAATTCCCAAATTACTTACATTTTTAAGCCAGTTAGTTGTTGATTCACCACGTAATGTAAAATGTTATAGCTACCGTATTTTTAGAAAACAGCATCAGTTCTTAAGGCTATGGAGAGAATTGTCATGCTGCAGGAATACAAAATAATATTCTTTTGTAGAGCAATATCACTTTCATTTGCATTTTTTTTTCCTCAAAATGTACTAGTAAGCACAACGCAGACTTTTTGTAAAAATAGTATTTTCGTGATAGATGAGGCTCCTGGTTTCAGAAAGTGCCCTTACCCCTTCCCTGGGTTGGCTATTTTTGGTGGCAGCCGTTAGGTGTGCAGGCCGAAGGTGTCCTTCTGTCTGCATGCGTTCCCCTCACCAGCAGCTGGCAGCCAGGGGTCGTGGGGAAGGGGAGGCCCCTGGGGTTTCAGTCAGATTTTAGAGAGGGGGAGCCTGGGGGTCTGCCTCACGGAGTCAGTGCCTGCATCCATAGGCTGCAGGAGCCAGCAGACCTCTGCCTTCAGGGGGCTTCAGACCAACCTCCTTTGGCAGCGGTCTCCTGGGGGTTGTTTATCTAGCCCACCATACATGTATTTCTAAATTGGAAAGAGACAAAACTTCACGGGCTGCTGCAGACAGCACACACAGGATGATAAAAGCCCAAGCAAAAGCCCGAGCCTACCTCTGCCTCTAACTTTTTCTCCTTCTGGTATGCCAGATCTCCTCGGGTCAGTACGTGTTCAGAGACCGTCTTCAGGTCATCCTGCTTCTCTAATCTCACAGCAGCTTCATACTCTCCATTTTTAAAGTCCTCAGGGAGGAAGCTGCCAGTCTCCTTATCATCAGTTTTCTTCCCAGTCACCTGTAAAAGGAAATTTAATACAATATAAGTAGCAGTTTTGTGATGGCAGCAGCCACCCCCTGAGAACCTGGACTAGCTAGGGGCTCATTACATGTCACTCCTGTCCTGCTCTAGGAGAGTGTGACAGACAGACTGCAGACCTTACTCGGCCTGTGCCTGGACTGACTGTGTGTGTGTGTGAACAGCTACGGCAAGCTCGCTTGCAGGCAGACCTTCCACGTCCACACAGCAACTCCCTGTGGGCATCTTCAGGGCTTGGGTCAAGATCCATGAGGCCACCTCAGTGTAACTCTCTGCTAGACTGGCACCGAGCTGCTGCAGTACTGACAAAAGCCATTGAGCCAGGAAGAGCATCCTTTCTGTTCAGGGTTTTCTTGCATTTTCACTTGCCAGCATGTGTCAGACCCCTCAGAAAGAGGCTCTGTAAAAGGCTCTGGTGGAAGGAGCCACCCCGACAGGCACCAGCGCCCTGCGAGTGCAGAGCAGGGGAACCAAGCAGCTAGAGTGGGAGGAGAGGCTTTCTCCCTTGGGACCTTACAGCTTAATTGAAACGCGTACAGTGCAGTTACATTGGGCTGCTGAGTAATTTCAAGGCTGATCTTACCCATTGCTGTCAGAACCAAAGTCCCCACTTACGGCACTTGGCAAACAAGCACGAGGCAGTTCCTGTGCTGAAGCTGTGAGATGCTGCCCTCCAGCACAGCTTTGCATAGCTTTTTAAAATATTTTGGATGCTTGATTAAGTATGTTCAAAGAGATAACTTGTTAAACTTAGTGGAGGCTGTGGTGTATTTTCAGAGTGGTTCAGTAGATGTATGTGCTCTGGACTGGCTTCCCATTCAATCACCCTTGTATAGTTGTGTTTGTTACAGAGTTTTACACTAGATAAATTGTTGAGGCCTTGCCGAAGAGTTTAAGACAGCATTAACTAGTCAGGCTGTATGTGAATTTCGTCTCAACACCTGGGAAAAAAGGAATTTCTGTATAATGTCCCACTGCTTTCCTGGATTGTTCCTGGTTTCCCTGTTTGATCATTGTAAGTCTGAACCCTGCAGTGCAAGTGTTCCATTATTTGTGGTCTGGTTTAGATATTATTTTTCAAAGGCTTATTACAAAATGAACAGCAGTGAGCATCAGAACTGTTAGTGATGCTTAGTGCTGGTTTACCAGTGGAAGGAAAACGCTTTGGTTTCCCTGCATTGCTACCTCCTCCCCACTCTCTTACTGGATTAGAATTAGTCAGAGTGATTGTAAACCTAATAGCTTTATTTATTTATTTATTTATTAATGAATCAAGGTCAAAGGAAAATACACAGCTAAATTTTAGTAGTTCTGTAGTTTCTGGTAAATTATGTTTTGGTGCAAAATCCAAATGACTACGTAGTTATACCAGTGATGGGTCCCCTTATGAAGGAACAGTTAAAGTGAGAATATAACATGATAACATTTTATCTTATATACAGGTCTCGTGCCTAGAGCACAGCAGTGCTGCTAACCTGCTCAGTCACCTCAGTGACCCACAAAGGTTGCCCCTCTCTGCCTGGTATAATGACAGTCTAGAAGGAAAAACAATTATGAGTAAATGAAAGAAGATTGCACCTACCAGCTCTTCTACCTTCATCATCATCATGTCTGCCAGTGTTTGAAGGCTGTACTCCTCTATGGATGAAACTCCCAAGTGCTCAAGCAAGCTCTGCAGGGACCACCACGCTAGCTTAGCTTATATATCTTTGGGAGAACTGTGCTTGAATGAGATAATCTTCCAACCTGGGAATCCAAGTGTGCCCCGTGGACTTGCCAGCTGAGAGGTAGGCTCGCGCTCATTCCAGACATGTTAACTAGCCAGATCTGGTGTCGAGGCAGGGCGGGGGGGGCGTCAGTTGGGCGAGGACGCTCAAGCCTCGCAGTCTAACCACACCGCGTATGTGCATCGGAATGAAATGTGAGCTCATCGTTCCTTTGGCAGTGACCGCACGGCTCAGCAATGCGAGTCATCCTGTGTTCCCAGTGCCCACTAGGACAGCTGTCTGTTGATATAGCATTATAACTTCATCATCTTCTTTTTATTTTTTATTTTTTATTTATTTTTTATTGACATTCAGATGACTGCAAGACGCTGGAAAGGGTAAGTGGCTTATGTACAATGCCTGTAGTCATACCTTCCTGATAAGTGGATTATGACCCCTTAAGTCTCGGAAAGCCATTCTTTGCATTGCTCTTTATTCTTGGATGGTAAACAGTTTTAGGGGAAAGGACTTTTCTCATCATGATGGCAGTCTTCTATATTTGTTGGAAGGAATTCTCTGAACGGATTACTAAACCAGAATGATGTCTCTTGTGCTAAAAGGGCCTATGACATGATAAGTTACAATCAGTGTAAGATCTCAAAACAGCAAGCTTTGCATTTTTCTGGGATGTTGTCAGTGGTCATAAGGAGAATAATGAATTACATCCTATTAGGCCAGATAAAAAACAAAAACCAACAACAAGCAAAGAAAGCCTCACCTAATGCTCTTTTCTCAGGTGATATTTTTCATTTGAATATGAGAGAATAGGGGCACAAAGGTGATTGTTCATTTTTGGCTGTTAAGACAGGGTACAGACATAAACAGATGTGTGTTTGGGGAACAAGGAGTTAATGGAGTCCTTTAGGAGAAAAATAAAGGGACAAGCTTTCCTTGTGTCATGAATCAAAATATCCTGGAAGCAGGAGAATGAGCGGCACCAGAAGGCGATTTTAAAAAAGGCAGATGCACTAATCTTTACACTTGAAGAGTGTGGATAAATGTCAAGGAAATCAGTTCTGTCACTCTGCAATGCTCGGAACCTCTATCCAGTGAGGTACAAGCCTGGTTGCCGGCATGCAAGTCACCTGGCTGAAATGAATACAAGCACTCAGGTGCTTTAAGTACGAACAACATGTGCTTCACCAGATCGAGATCTAACTATCTTGGGTGTTGTTTATCTCATTATCATCATTAGCATGCTATGTTCATGACACTGACCTTTCAAGGTGTCTCTCCTCTGAACTATCTACCAGTAATCTGAGTACTTCCAAACTTGTCTTCTAGTGCCCATCATACCTATGCCCTCCCTTTCCCTGAAATGAAGCTGGACATCAGGTGGTTCCTTTACTACTCAGAATATATATGACATTACAGGATGAGCCCCAGAACTAAAATAGAGTATGTGCCAGCAAGAGAACCTTTCATAACATATTTTTCCAAACCCAAGTAGAGCCAGGATATCATTCCCTGAGAGTGGTGTGTCCTGAATCACACTGCAGGGCTTTTTCTCACAGCAGTGCTGCTCCTGCTACATCTCTCTGTGATAAGAGGCAGCTCTGCTTGGCTTTTTCTTGTTTCCACATGTGCAGTAACAGGTTATCTCACTTTGTTTCATTCTGTGACTCTTATCTGGGGGATAGCCTTGAAATCCACAGCCCTAATAGGATGGCTGCAAAGATCACTTCTTGTTTAGTGGAAACAGATCACAGCAGAGAACTGACATGGGAAGAGAGACGTAGGGCTTGCTAGAAGTTTGCTTGAAGAATAAAAACTGTAAGCTACAAGCTACCTCAGGCCGTTATATTTGAATACTGCTTTTTTTTCTTTTAAAAACAAACAAACAAACAAACAAACAAACAAACAAAAAAAAAAAAACCACAACCTGGTGTATATAAAACTGAGTCAGCAAAACCTAACCAAGAAGGTGTAAGTGGGTAAATCTTTCTCTGCAAATGGTAGGTGAATCCATAGCCCGCATGAGCTTTACAGGAAACCTTGGTGCTCTGAGGGGAAACACAAACCCACTTCTCACATCATGAGTCTACTCTGTGCTGCCAAAAGCCAATAATTAAAGCTTCCACTCCCTGCTGACTAAAGAGAACAACAAGGATTAAAATTGAATCTTCCTTGAAGATCCTGAATTTCTTTGTAAAAAAATGGCGCACACAAAACCACTTTAAATAAAGGCAGCAACCTAAATTAACCTAATGGTAAAAGATTTTAAGGTAAATGTCATGTAAAGCAGGTTAATCATTCTGAGATAGTGAAAATGCACAGATTCATATCAGCTAAGACTCTAGCCTGGATGCTTATCACTAATGCTTAATATCGGAGGGCAAAGTAGCTTTCAACCTTGTGCAGGCCTGTAACCACTTAGTCACCTTTCAACAAGTGATTTCTCGCATCTCCATTAAGGTGGTAATAGCAGATGGTCAGTGGGAGACGCGTAATGGAAATCTGGAAAACACTGTCTTCTTTGCTAAAGGATAAGGGCAGAGCAATGATCTGCAAGATGTAAAGCGATTGATATTGTCACAAAAAACTTCAGAGAGAAAAACAAAAAAGGACAGCAGGCGCAGCATGGCGGAGAGGAAGCTACACAGCACAGCCTGTTCTCTGCTATCAAAGGAGAGATTGTCAGGTAGAGTAAAGAATGTTTATAAGCAATTTTTTAGAGAGGTTAATAGTAGAGGGAATGCATTATGTGTGATACAAATGATATTGCCACCTCCTGTCAAGTGTATTACCATCGTGTTTTCAGTGCTGTCACTGCTGTACTCAGCTGCCGTACATTTTCCAGCCCTCTGCCCTTGGCTGCGTCCTTGCGCCCGAAGATGTTGCCCCATGCAGTGCTGCTGTGCCTGGCTGTCCCTGCTACCAAAGAGGCAAAGGTAGGAAAACAGCAGTGGCTGAGAAGAGATTGTGCACTGCAGGGGGTGTGAATCCAGTAAACCTTGTTTCATGAATGTGCAGTCATGGATAAATGCATACCCAAGATACACCCAAGGCAGTGTAACCCATAGATTTCTCCTGGGTTAGGGATTTGTCGGTGTGTAATGGCTTGTTTCTCTCTCTGTATGAGCATCCACATGTTGCATATATTCACACACACAACAGAGCAGTAAATCATAGGATATTGCAAGAACTGTATTTGCTTCCTCCTTATTTTTAACCCCTTTTTTTTTTTTCATGAAAGGCAGGAAATATTTGTCTAACATAAACTCTGATATTTATTGTCACAAAGCATGATATGAAAATTACATCATTCAGTGCCCTAACTTTTTCAACACATTGGTATGTATGTATTTAGATAAAACAATCTAAAGTGATCCGGGAATTATTACATCATCTGTTTAAAATGACTTATAGACTTCTCATCAATTTATGTTTTTGTGTATAAACTGCTAAAGAGAAACATTGTCTCCTTAGAAAAACAAACAAACAAACAAACAAAAACCCTACTTCACCTAGGAATGTAAGGTTAGTTTTTAACTACAAAATTAGAGTATAATAAATTATTAAATTAACAGCAGGATGTGGTTATAAATTCCATTTGTTCATATCACTTGTTAAAGAAATAAAGTCACAGTCTGGCAGGTTGCTGGTCTGGGCAGCACAGTCCTCTGGTGTGAAACCCAAACCAGCAGTGAGTCATTAGTTGCATCACTTACTGTAGGGTTTAAAAAAACCCTCCTCAGTTGACATGAGGGCTGGGGTTTTCACACAATAGGAAAAAAATACAGTGATTTGTATTTAAAAATCAAGGGATTTGAATGTATCTGAGGCCTTGAGCTTTATCGCGATGGCATTTGTACAAAACGTGTGAACTAGCTAATTCACCAGAATGGCTCTCGGTTAAGTGAGTGGCGTGAAAGGCACCAGAACAGTTCTTACCTGTGGTCAAAGGGGTTTATCTGCTGGATACTCGCTTGTCTGTCAGTCAGCAATGTAGGTCAAGGTTCTGCTTATTCAGTGCACCAGTGCCATTGTTCTATTCACCTTATTTCTGACTACCTCCTTTTGTGCTCAGGAAAGGAGAGTATTCCCTCAGCTGTAGCAACAAGGCTTGTTTGTGTCAATATGGAGTTGTCTAAAATGTTTCTGTCATTCATAAACACTGCAGAACAACTCCAGTCAGTAAAGAAAGGTGTATAAACTAGAGAATTGCAGAACACATTATAATCAGTGTGATAAGAGCATGCCTTCAAATCCCGGTAACCCAGTCATAATCCAGCAGGTACCTGCGCTGGCAACTGCTCTGCAGCAAAGCATAACCAGGCCTTTTGACTGGCAGCAAGGGAGAATTCACCTTCACTTCAGTGACATTTTTTATCTTACCCTCAGTGATTTATTTCGAAATATTGTCTATCTTAAAGCTTCCTGTTACTGAATCTTTACCTCTGCCTGACCATCTGTAAGTACTCCTATCCCAGTAGTACGATGCCTGTTTGCTGTGTAAATGTAAGGGGATGATAGTATGGGGAAAACATCCCTCTGAAGTGCTTCACAACATGCACAAAACTCCACCTTGTTGATGCAGAAGAAAATGCAGGTCCTGGCTTTGCTCCTCTTCACTCACGTAGCACCCATGGCAGCTCAGGAGGTACAGGAGGGCTCCATGGGGCAGCTGTGTCAGATTTCATGGGCTGATCCTGAGGAGCGATGGTGGCTTCAGCTCTGGGAACAGCACTCTGCAAAGACGGCAAGTTTTGTGCTGGGCTGCTTAGGCCAAATAACATCTTTGCTTTCTCTGGAGAACCTCATAGCCAAAGGCTTGTGCTTCAACCCTGAGATGACATTTGCAATGCTCTTTTGAATGCTCTCCAAGGTTTTTACTCTTTTAAGTCTGGGCATGGTATCCTACTAACATCTACTTCTCCCTGTATACATTCAAGTATTGCATCCAACTGTTGCATTTCCCTGCAGCATTACATTACAGCACACATTGAGGTATTTACCTAACAGGTCTCTCAAATCTCTCTCCAGGCAGAATCAACCAAGTTACAGTCACAACATACTCTAGCAGAAAGGACCTTGGGAGGTCATCTAGTCTAAACTTCTGCTCAAAACATGCCTGAATATGCTCATAGTGATTTCTTTTTTTTTTCTTTTTTTTCTTTTTTTTTTCTTTCAATATTCATTTGAAACTTCTCTTTCAATTAACGATGATGGTCTCTCATTCTCCTCCCTTAGACGTCTATAAAGAGTCTGGCTCTGCCTTCTTTGTAACTTCTTCATATGGTGCTACTAGGTTTCCTGGGACCTTCTCTTCTCCTGGCTGTACAAGTCCAATTCATACAGCCGTTTCTTCCACAGTAAGTGCTCCAGCCCCCGACCATCTTGGGATTGATTTTTACCTCATTGTTTGGACACGTGATGAAAATACCCAGCGATGTTGGACCAGGAACTGATCCTTGTGGGAATCTGCTAGAAATAGTTCCACTCATTTACTCCGTGCACATTGAGACTGACACGTTGCGATCTGTCAGGGAGCCAGCTCTCAGTTCTTCCAAAGTGCATCATTTTAATTCCATATAATGTGTGCTTTTTAATCATACCAATGATTAAAATATCATGTGCTATGAAGTGAAATGCTTTGGCAAGACTCAAGCAAACTGCATTAACATGAATGCGACTTTCAACCAGACCTGTCATCCTTTGGAAAAAGGCTTGTTTAACAAAGCCTGCTTTGCATATGACCATGTGGACGATGTTCACTGCATTTACAGGGGTCTGATTCCTTCTTGATAAACCTTTAGTCAATCCTTCCCCCTTTTCCCAGAATTGCAGCAGGTAAGTCATCCTGTCATCTTCTTTCATAATTTTCAGCCATTCGAAATGCCTTGGGAGTTGGGAAGAAAAGGGAAGGGAAGAGAAAAGAAAGGAAGGGAAGAGGAAAAAAGAGAAGACACCCATCACTGGAGCTGGCCTGTGAGAGCTTTGGATGCAAACCACTTGGAAGCTCTACCTCAGGAGGTTCCTATATTTT
Organism: Cygnus olor; assembly: GCF_009769625.2. Classification (NCBI taxonomy): domain Eukaryota; kingdom Metazoa; phylum Chordata; class Aves; order Anseriformes; family Anatidae; genus Cygnus; species Cygnus olor. The sequence goes on from NC_049175.1 coordinate 20,557,651, forward strand.
GTGAATAGAAGGGAGCTCAGAGAGTCAAGGCAAGAAAGAACTGGGTGGATTTTCCTTAAACATGTGAGAATAGTTTGGTAGAAGATTGTTTGTGTAATCTCTTTGCAAAACAGTAGTATGTCTCAACACTGGCCTAAGACATGCATTCAGGCATAGCAGCCTCTCTCTTTCTTGTTGATTGAAACCATATTCCCTGAAACATTATGAACAGGTTGAAGAGATTTTTCCTTTTTAAAAAAATGGTGGTGTTACCTGGAAAAAAGCAACTTTTTTTTTTTTTTTTTAAATATATTGCAACTAAAATGTAAATGTATAGATCTACTTCACATTAAAGTTGCTGAAAAGCTTTTTCCCACCATTTCATGGGATGAGGTTTCACTGGCAGTGAGATACTGCTGGATATGCATGCAAGCTATTTTAAACAAATATCTCCTTTGATTGCCATAATACCAGTGACAGTAGAAAAGCATTGATGCAACTTTGGAACTACATTACTTCAAGTTACTTTGGTTGTCCTCTTGGTGCCATAGGGTAAGTATTTCTGTGACTGCAAACACAGATGGAAAAATCAATTTTCTCCTTTTTATTGATTTGTTACAGGTAGAGTGCATATACTAAAAATGCAATTTGAATTTAAATTTAGAGAAGACAGTAAATAAAACAACAACAAAAAAACCCTAGTGCATTTTCTCTGAAGTTTCATAATAGGAGATAAATTTATGTCAGATGATGAACTGGGAAAAAAACCCTGTGCCTTCTGTAACACAAAGAAGCATTAAAGGAATCTGTTATGACACTTTGTCATGGATTTCTGTATTCCATTTTATTTCAGGAGAAAATGTAGGGAATGCGTGAAAGAGGAGAAAAGAGGAGCAACTGATCTAAATTGGTTTCTCTGGGCCTGCAAACTGCAATGCATTAATCTGCAGGCACTATTTTTAGTTAGTTGCTATTTCACAAGAGAAAATACCAAATATTTCCCCCATAGCTATTTTCTTTCACCAGAGGCATCTTCACACCAAATACAGTTGTATAGGGAGAATGTGGTATAGGCCTTTGTCCCTCAAAGTCTGTGGCTGTCCATGGTGAGGAATGCACAACGCCACTTGACAGCACCTAGGCAGCTCTTGCTGAGGCTGAGCTAAGCCTATACTCTGCCCATATCTAACTCACTCCCTGTACAAATTTTCTATGAGCTTTGCTTTTTTTGTGTGTCTTTTCAGACCCTCCGTGTGCCAGAACCAGTGCAGGGGCATGCTGTTCCCCATAATGCGACAGAAACAAGGAGAGCACCCGTTTTCCTCCCACAGGGCATCGACGAGGAGGATACAGAGCAGCCTTAATCCAAATGAAACAGTGAATTTCATGGTGAAGAAATGTAGAAACAGACATATCCTTTCCTTTTCCTGAGGGATAAAAGAAAAAAAAAATCAAGAAACTGAGAGCAGTGAAGCACATTTTTGTTTACCTACGCCTGCCTTTTCAGACAGCCAAAGGTTCTCGCTAGGTGACTGCCAGTGATGTTCCCATCCAAACAAAAAGAAGAGGTCACTGCCTTCTCTGATGCTCTGATCCAGACCACCGTATTGTTTTTTTTTTTCAAGCAGGTGGCCATGCAATTCTGCTGAGTAATCCTATGTTATTATACTGCATTGCATTATAAAGAGAGGAAAGGGCATTGATTTCCTGTTTCGCAGCGGGAGTGGGAGAACTGGTCTGGAGGAAATCAGAAATCACACAGACCTTTGCTAAGAAACTGCAGCCTGTGAAATGTAGCACAGTTCTATGTGCTTTTCACTGCAATGGTCATTTCATTTTTGAGTGCCACTGCCACGCGCAGCCTCTATGCCAGGAGAACAACCACAGAGACTTCAACAGTGAATTTGTGGTACTACACCTAGTAAAACCTAAAGAAATGGATCCCAAGAACATGCATCCGTGCTTCCCTCAGCTTAATGCCTCAGGTTTCATGGAAAATTGTATAGCTCAGCGCTGATGGTGGAAACAGTGTTGCTTTCACCAGAGGTTTTTAAAGGAGGAAGAGCACAACCATAACAGTCATAAAATGTTGATGAGAAGATGAAAGCATCTTCTTGTTGAAAATGAATGTTTAGTAAAATGAGCTCTCAAGTATTGCAGTATCCTTAACAGGAATACATAAAGCTGTGAAGCAGACCTCCAGCCTGTTGAACCAAGTGAATTAGTTACAAGTAAAATATTAGAACAGTCAGTGCCACTTGATTGAGAAAGTAAAGACAACTATTAAACACGCTCTGCAAGTGCAGGTAACTTTCTACTTATGATTTGCACAACCGGGAACTAGTGGGAGAAAATGGTAGCTTTTACATTAAGATGAAAAATGTGTAGATGAAGCAGTTCCTGGATATGAAATCACAAGGCTGTAAAACAAGATTTTACTTTTACTGTCTGGACCTATTTTTCAGAAATGTGGAATAGTCATGTGAAGATGATCTTACCAAAGACAGAATTACTAGACAACTGCAGTATTAAAACTCTCAGATTTGGAGAAGTCCTATCCTTTCTGCTCTGAAGTTAACAACATGCATGTGTAAATACTTCTGCAGTCCCAGAGTCACTGAAGACTTTGTGTTGGGTTACTCGCTTTTCTGATGCTGGAAGGGAACAGTCAGAATGTTTCTTCCCACACAGGCTGCAAGTTAACTAAAAAAGCAACCTTCACATTTCAGATAAGATGATGGAAGGATATTCACATTTGTAGTAACTTCTGACTTTATTGCTTCATTTTCCACTGACCTTTCAAAGAACTGCTTTTTTTACTGAGCTGTAAACAGTAGTGTGCATGTGTTCATTATGTCCTAGGGCAAGAAAAGGTTCTAGAAAATAGATGAAAGCAAATCCAATTTTGCTTTCCTCTTCTTTGTTACAGAATTCTTGGTGCATGCATAAAAATAAAGATTGTGTATTTATATGGTGTCTGGTTGTAACAGAAGGAAGACATTGAAGAAGTTGTCTTTATCCCTGAGTGCCAGAAGTAATTCATAAATAAAACTAGGAAAAAAAAAATAATAATACCTCGAGTAAGGGGTTAATTTTCTTTTCTTTTTCTTTTTTTTTTTTTTTTTAATTACAGCTGTACATATGAGAATGGCACTTGTTAATCTCTAATCAAAGCGTTTTATTTTTCTTTGATCTAACTATAATTTATTGAGAGCAGTTGCCAGAGGCATCTGTAATCCGTCTTTAAATCCCTGTATGCATTCCACTCTGTTCCGTGCTGGCCTTTTTCCATCCACTGCAGTGAAAGTATTCTCCCTTTTGTCTGTATGTGCATCTCCCATTTGTCTCCATTGGAGTCTCATGCGCTCACATACACATGAATTGTCCCTTTGAGCATATGTTTTCTTTGTATTTTATTTTGCTTGTTCATTAATTAATGTGATTCTTTGCTACCTAGGGAGATGTCACTTGTATATGTTAATGGCGCCTTCAGAAACGGGGGAAGAAAACAAACGTTTTCGTGCTTGTTATTGTCTAAGAACAATGGTAGGGACATGTGGTAGCGGCTTTCCCAGAGTGATACTGTTTCATTGACAGCTGCATGAGATTCTTATAAGAAAAGAGAAAAAGCAAAAGTTTTGAACCTCAGACTAAGAGCTGGAAAATGGTGCAACCTCTGCCACTTGTAAATGCCAAGGCAAGTGGGATGGGCAAGTTTGAAGCAATCCCATACATGTCCTGTACTTGCAGTGAGGTGCCAGTTATCATTACACACACAGGAGGCATTTTGCATGGATAGACCGTCCCAAAGCCTTTGAATTGGCACAGAATTACTCCAGTGAAATGTACACCTCTGAAAACTGTACCTAGCACACTCAGATACTAATGTATCTATTTGTTAATGAAAATAAAACCAAGCACAGTGTACTTAGCCATTGCTTAGCCATTGGAAGTTGTAAGGGACACAGGTGTCAACTTGGAAACTGAACCAGGCAACTTGCAGGTTCTTGGCCTGAGTGCACCTCCATGTTCATAACATGCTTATATTTGGGTGGAATCACATGGTGTCTATAGATTTTTTAAAAGTGTAAGCTTACAGATACGTAACTGAACAGATGAATAGTCAAGCAATTCTGTGACCAAGATAAATTCCTGCACCACCTTAATCTAGTCCTGATGGGCGTAGCTCCACAGGACACCAGCATTAGGCAGACCAAGAGGTTGTTGTGGCCTGTGACCTCGCCTTGTTCCCCAGCTCGCCGCAGTGACTTACCATGTGAAGATTTGCATGTTGGTTTGCATTAAAGAAACATTGCTATGCAGGAGTTATTCTTATTTCACCTTTTCCATGGTAACATATATTGTTTCCAGAGATACAACATAGAGGTGACTGATAAAGTATTCACAGTATGTTCTGAAATCCAGGGAAGATTCCTCGCTATCCCAGTGACAAGTCAGAGTTTACCTTTAAGAAGTTACTTAAAACTGCTATCACACTATTGCAGGTGAACCAACAATAAATAAATAAAATTTAAAAGTTGTGGTGTCCAGATATTAAAAAAAAGGAGCATTGTTTCATCTTCTGTTTCATCTCTGGCACTGTTATCTCACGTTTCTGTTTCTTATCTGTGCTACGGCATGGAGGCTTAGACGAGACCAGAATATGAGCCAAAATGATTCTCCTTTTTCACCCATTTTTCACTGAGGTGGTTTCTCCATGGAAAGCAATTATATGTGGCTTCAGGTTACATTAGCAATTTAAGACCCAGAGAAAGACACGTACTTCAAGACTTGCAGAAAGACCTCCCATTTTCTTTGTGTTAGAGACTGCCTTTTTGGATTTAAAGGCCAAATGCCATCCCCATATTACAGATTATCAACCTCATCCTGTTCCTTCAGCACAGACACTTTTTTTTTTGAGGAAGAACCAGGCCACCGGTGAGCATGATCTGATGATTTTTCTAATCATAGAAAAGATAACAGAGCTAGAGAAAATAGTGATGTAGTAGATGGAAGATCCAAGCTCAGCAGAAATAGTCTTTTACTGGAAACAAAAACAAAAACAACAACAAAAAGCAACAATTAATAGCTTAATGAGTACTTTCTATTAGGCATGCATTTTCTTTAAAGCAGATACTTCAGTGGTCACAGCATTTCTTGACACAGAACTGGGGACTAATGTGAGATTATGTTACATTCCATTGACTTTTGGTCTGAAAACATGCGCTATTCATCATTAAATGATCACGTTTACTTCCAGGCTGAAGTCAAATCCGTATTCATGTTCTTCCCCACATTGCTCAGGAATAAAATTTATTTTGAGAGGTGCTTATTTTTTTAACAATTTCTGCTAGCAGTTTGTTGTTCTGTCAGGTACCAGATTTTAAGTCTTTAGTAGTCTGCCTTTACAAGCATAATTTCTGACAAAACACCACATGTGTAGCACCATAAATTTAGTCAATATAGACAGTTTATAAAATGTACGTGAATTAATGGAATATGGGTTATTGGAATATAACAAGGTTAATGAACTATTCACCACAGACAGAAGTGTTATCCTAGACATAAACTGTGTTTTATTTTGCATTATTATGCTGTAAATGCAGAATGACCAATTCTTGTAGGCCTGTTAGAAGGAGCTGTAATTCTGTACTTGTCAGAGTAGTAAGAAAGTGTTTGTCTAAAAGTTATGTTAAAACAGAATTTTCAAACCCAGACTTTACAAACATATTTGAGTGGACATTTTAACTCATTTTGAATTGTCTTTTATTAAATTAAATTTAATTAAATTGTCTTTAATTGCATTAAAGCAAACAAGTCAAAGTTTTCACAATGAGCCAATGGTTTTACTTTTGGATATTCCATACCTCAGGATATTTTCTCTTTTTCTTTTTCCAGGTAGTAGGCTCTTCAATACGTAACTCATATGAGTTGAAGGCTATAGCTTAAAGAGTTGTCAGCCTCCTGAGATAAAACAAATGAGCCTGAAGCTTCCCCCATAATCAGCTCTTACCTCAAAATGGCTAATAACTAGCTGTCTGAAGCTAGCGTGTCCAAAACAGAGATGGTGCTAACAGAAGGAGCCCTTGAGCTATTCTGTTAATACGTAAGAGCACCATCAGTTAAAAGCAGAAATTCCCAAATCATCAATTAATCTCCACTGACTTTTAATAAGCACATAGGTGCTACCTTCAGCATTTTCCCAGTAGGTTGTGCCATATTTATACCGGACTTGTCTCTGGTTGCCCTAGTTCACTTAAGATGATAAACAACCATTTTACCCTCTCCTTGACCAGCACACAGCAAATTTATCTCACTTACATCCTGCTGGTTCTGAGCTGTCGGCCAGTGAGATGGCTCATGAAGAACTGTCACACGAGTGAGAGCATCAGCGTGGAAGGCATTGCTGGATGCCATTAAATGACCACAACCATCACCAGGTTGAAGTGTATGCCTTGTCTCTGTGTCAAGGCTTTTCATCACTCTTTTAGGTCAATATTTGTCCAAAGCCAGCTAAACACAAAAACTCAGATGCAAGACTTCTTTGCTGACAGGAACAAGCTATTAATACCAGTTCTGCTCACAGGAGAGAGATGGGGGATGCTTATCTGAAAAATTCACCAAGTGCTGCTTGTGCTAAGCATGGATGAGCTTCCTCAGTCATCTCTTACTAGTCTGCAAGGACAGATAGCTGCTAGATTCCTGCCACGCTGAACTAGTATAATAAACTCTTCGATCTTAGCATACTTCCTACCTCATTAAGATGGCTTGAGCATGAGGGATGAAAGGGAATAGGTGCTAAGACTATTTTAAAAAAAAATGAAACGAGATATTTGTTAGTCATGATAGTCCCAAGTGAGAAAGGAATCGAGTAACTACCAGAAGCAGGAGTCAGAAACAGATAAACTTGGGTACTGCGAGGAGATGAACATGGAGCTGGGAACACCCTTCCCTACCAGAGCGAGTCCAACACCACCTCTGCTGCTGTACGCCCACGGAGCAACTAAGCACAGGCAAAATATGCAGGGTCAGAGACTTTCAGAGTTTGGGCTGAGGACTAATAACCTCAGCAGCTGCTGGCTCTCCCTTCTACTCAGTACACAGAGGGAATGCAAGCCCTTCACACTAGAAACTATTCCCAGCTGCAGCTGTTAGGTATTCATAACAAATGTCTAATAGCTAAAACTGTGTTCTGTGGACAGTGTCATCTTTCAAGTCACATGGGGACAACTGTGTGTACCCCTCTGTGGCTGGGATACTGTGCTGTCACCCTGAAGTCATCTGGAGCAGCGTTCCTGTGCCAGGCCAGGAGCTGCTGTTACTGAGCAGGAAGTTCTGGCCGCTGCTGATGCCTCCTTTGTACCACGTTGCTGTCTTCTAGCGGTATAGATGTTACCAGACCTTCTGCATTATAGAGACCCATTACTCAGAGCAAAGATGCACTGCGATGTCTGTTGTCAAGCAGGGGAAAGGCCTCGTCCTGACATGGGCTGAGATCACTTGCCTGCTGCTGAGCCACCAGACTCCAGTGCGAGTCAGTCACAGCTGAGCTTTTGGTATCCGAGGGTGCACCCATACAGAGGCTGATGTGCAGGATCCTGGTTCTTAAATGCCTACATGCCCTCCCTCTTCCCTGCAGTTTAATTCCAGATTTTGGCATGTATAACTTGTGTCCCCCAGTAGTCACACACAGAAATTAAGGTGCAGTTGTTCCTAGCTGATGAGAGGTGGAAGAATTTCACCATATCTGAGTATTTACTAAAGCAGAATAGCACTGTCTGTTCCAAGCAAAGACTAAAAGCACTACTTTCAGGCAGTCCCTCCTTCCTCTTTCTCTGATGTCTTTCTTAAGTGTGCATTCCCTCTTCATGTGTTAATATAAACTTTCACTTGATAATAAAGAAATCCTTACAAAGTGTAAAGTTTCTTAAAGTTTGCAAGAATTTTTTCTCCTTGTTTGACTTGGGTTTTGGACTGGGTTTCTGTTTTTGAAGAAATTATCTCAGAAAATGAATGAAACCAATATACGACTTATTCTATGTGGATTTCTAAATTCACTTACACATATTACAAAAGAGTATGAAATGTTCTTAAGGGATTTTTAGGGACAAACTGCCCTTCTGAACTGGATACCAAGAAATCTGCAGGTTAAACGTAATGATGCAACTGGGAAATAACCCTAAATGTATTAGCAAATCTGGGAACTTGTTAAGAGTTTAAGTTTATAGAGGATCTGAGGTTTTGTCTTTCGTGTACGTGAGAAGGATCCTTCCCAGTCCCCCTTCATGGTGGCATTGTATCTCTATTTATGATTGTTCTAAACAGATCATGCTAATTTGGAATGAAATCCATTTGCAATTACATTTCATAAATTGACACTCACAATAGGATTCACCATGAATAACATTATACAAAAATAAAAGTAATGGTGATTAATTATAATAAATGCAAACTATACATTGCTCTTAGCTATTCCTCTACTATTCCACTGCTGTGCTTCTTTTATAACCTTTCTAACAAGACAGTGAAAGTGAGTCTCTAATCCATAACCTCTAATATATGATATGATAACATATTCTAGCATACTAAGCCATTCCTGAAATAAAACTCTTCAGTTCCTTATGTCATTTGTATTCTCCATCTCCCACCCACATGTTTGGAAGCATTTGAGGCATAGTATATGTGTTCGTACCACGACACAAAGACATCTATCCACAGGGCTGCAGCATTGTGATATTAACTTATGTACGGTAGATACTTATAAATCATAATATACTTCTCTATGACAGCATGATTTAACGTAATTTATTAGCATGCATACCATATCTTCTTAAAGCAATTGGAAACTCTGCTAGTTGCATATTATTGTATTTTCATAAAATGGTGTAACAGTTTATTAGAGTGCTAGGATGCTATTGATCAAGCCTGAATGCAGCATAAAAATGCCCATTATAGCTCATTGATATTTAGACTTAAAACAAACTTTGTAAAGCACCATTAACTGTATCATTTTGTTTTAAATCCCAGCCACCCCTGCACTCTGACAGCAAGCTGTGCTGAACTCACAGGTGTTTCTGCTAAGGACAACTGGCTTGCTGGTCTCCTGGTGGGTAGCTAATAAAAGAGGAGAGGAGAGGGGTGGAAGCACCTATGTGAATGCAACCTGGGGGAGAATAGATCTGGGTGCTGGTGGTTGTGGGGTTCTGTATCTAAGGCCTGAACTGAAGTAAGTGCTGTCTTTATTTTGGGTTATGGTTGAGGGAAATCTACTGGATTTGTTTACAGTAATATCCTGTAGGTTGTTTACTGTGCTTGCATTTAATTGTCACGTATAATGGAGCCCCAAAGGAGTTCTGCTTTGTGATTTTTGCCTGTGTGATTTGTGATGTTGTGCAGATAGATAAGATTTTGTTTAAGGGTTTGGTTTTGTTCTTCAACTGGATGCTTTTCCCCAGGGTTGACTGACCAAACAAAAGTCATGCAAAAACTTCACTTCTGTGGATATGTAACTCTAAATCTTTTGTTGTGCTTTTAAGAATTCCCTAATATCTAGGACAGAAGGTAAGTAGGAAGAGAGAATAGGTATGACACCTGTGGTTCTTGTAGTAGTAGTGAGAAAAGGGATGAGATATGACTAGAAGGCTTTGGCTTATGTGATAGACCATTTGCAAATCTTCTGCAGGAACAGTTTTTTCAGTGGGCAGGAGGAAAAATCACACGTTTGATTCTGCCTTTCTCTGCTGCAGCCTCCTGAAGGAAATGTGTGTAGGGTGCTCTTGTCAGCTCTGGAAGCTGCAATTCTCATACGAGCTCCCAGAGGCAGAGGTGCCTGAATGGGGCATGGAGGAGCTCTGTAGCTGGCCGTGTGTGGTCTCGCATCTAAAGGCTCCATCCCCCCTGATGGAGTCCTGGAGGCAGCAGGTTCCTGTTGGTTATATTTTGAGAGGCCCTTACTGAAAAGCGACTGTTGATGTTAAGCTTTGTTTTGGCTGGGAGTGCTCCAGTATCCACCTTGGTATTTAGCCTTCTGTCTGAAGGAAAGTGAAGAGTGCTTGAAATAGCTGCTGAGCTTGGCAGATGTGAAAGAAATTGACTCTTGTAGGTGTTTTTTTCTTGTCTTGCTCCTTCATTGCATTCACAATGCTCTCTGGGCATCTCTGGTCTTTTACTCTCTGCAGCCAACAGCAAGGCAAAAGCTCTTGTCAAAAGCTTAACTTTATTGTTGAGCTTTGAGTGGCAACAGGTCTACAAACAAGGCAGGATGCTATGTGCCTTGTATCAGTGCTACTGGGTTGTGGCTTTCTTCTCCATCTCAAATGCTTTGAAAGGCCATGAACTGTCCTTTGCACCTCCTGTGCCTGAATTGTGTCCTTTCTGTATCACCTGGAGCAGGTGAGCTGAGCAGCTAAATTGTGCTTGGCTGAAGTCCCCTGGCAGAGCCTTCCTGTGGCTTTTTATCTCTGCCAGTAGCCTGCTACCTCTCCCCAGTGCATTGTTGCAGGTGCTCCTGTTGTGGCACTGATCCTTCTTCCCCTCCCATCTCTCAGCTGCAGAGGAATAACATGCAACAAACAGTTTGACTCACGCACACCTTTAGCCTCTGCATTCAGCAATAAGACCTGCATTTGCACATTGGCTTAAAGAGGAATGATTTCCATAGCAACAGCAAGGATATGTGGGATAGTATTCATGCTGCTTCTGATAGCATATAAAGCACCTTCTTATGAAATAACTGACTGCATAGGCACTGGGAAAACACTTACAATTGACTATGTGGAGGAAGTGTTGTATAATATCTTTAAGCAAAAAAAAAAATTCATCTTTTATTTCAGACAACACTTTAAAAAAATCTTGGGTATAGGGGATGGGGGGCTTCTACTTTGTTTATGTCAAGTGTTAGTGAATGCAGCTGGTATAAAAAGCTGTGATGTGATCACTTCTCCAGCAGCACAGTGAACTGATCTTCCTAGTGAAGACCTAAAGGGGAGTCAACTGAGGTGGGCTTTGAGTGGGGGAATGACAGCTCAGTTGGCTGGGGGAGGGAAGCAGGCCAAGCTGGCAGCCTCTTTAAATACTAGGTTTTGTGGTTATTACTGGTGGGCAGGCCTGTTGCTGTTGGGAGACAGGGAGGCAGAGCTCTAGTACTTGGGGTGCAGAGAAACAAGACGGGAAACGTGTATGAAGATGTTTAGTTTCCCTGTTTACATGCACAGGTCTCCTTTATTTGTTTCCATTGTCCTCCTGCTGCTTTTTTGCTGTTGTTCCTGCATTGTTCTGCTTTACAAAGCCCCACGTACACACAGAGTAGCCCTGTCTGATGCTCTAGCCAGACTTCTCTTGGGAAGAAGTGCAAACAAGCACCCTGGCTTCTGTGGCTTCCGGTGTGATACCACTTCAGAAGGGTTGGCCCTGCTTGGTCCCCCCATGTGCTCCATGGAGATGTGTCCTTGGGCAAGCATCTGCAGCAAGCTCTGTGTGCCAGCAGTGGTTACCTGGATACATGTGGCTGCATCTGTCTGAATGGCGTGGGAGGAATTGCTTCAGCTTATTACAGGTGGCATGAATAAGAGTAACTGGGCTGATTTCATCATTTCCTCAGTAAGAAGATACCTCATCAGCTCTGCTGCACTGCAGCACAAGTGTCTTCAAAATAAGTAGTTCTGCATGGGGGAAACCTCCTTCATTTCAGACATTTGGTTTAATCTGTTAAATTTATTAATGTTTGGGACAACTAAAACTGTTAGAAATTCTGAGTCTCCCACTGGAGCTGTATGCTGCAATAGCTCTCCACATGCTGTGGAATTCCTGTACCTTCCACAAAAGCAGCTAGATACGTTTGCACAACCTTCCTCAGCCTTTTTTCTACCTTTTATTGGTAAATGATCTCTGTTTCTGACAGAATTTACTTGCTTAAACAACTATCCAACACCCTCTCCCCACCAGCCTGAAGGCTGAGTCCTGCCACTTTCATGTGTGCATGCCAAGCTACAGCAACAGTGAGGTTTAGGAACATCCAGCATGCTGGGTAAGGGATGATGTTCTCATTTTTATCCCTTTGGTACTTCAATAGTGGGTGCCTGCGTGGGGACCATGGTAGTCAGCTGAGGGCTCTGCACAGGCTCTGTGGGCAGAGGTCTGCCTGTAAAGAAGCAGCTGGAGAATGAGCTGGCCCCTCGACTTGCAACTCCCTTTTGGAAAGGCATGTGCTCTAGCCCTGGCCCTTGTGCTGGGGAGGGATCCTAGACCTGCATCTTCCTCTGGGAGCAAAGAGCAGTGCTGCAGAAAGCAGGTGCTGGCTTTCTTTGGGCAGTGCTGCTGGGGATGGCAAGCCCTGCCTGCTGAGACCAGTAATGGTGTGCTGTCCCACAGGGCTGATGTTCTGGGGTTAGATCTAGGAACAAAGAAAGCTATTTTCTTCTAATGAATGTCACGTGCTCCCAGCTTATGCTTTAATAGGATTAACCACTCTCAAAATGGTCTTGGCAGGTTTGCACATACCCTAGGGCAGGAGAGTATAGACTTCCTGTTTGCCCTGGGCATCCTCACCTCCGGTGCTGGCATATGAGGTGCACAGCTCTGGGGACACCTTGCCTGGTGCAGTGTGGTTGAATCAGTCTTTTATTACGCAGGCTGTCTTTTTCTGGGATCAGGTTGTCATCCTTTAAGCCTGAGTTTACCTGGTAACTTGAAATAATAAGGCAAAAGATGATCCAAAATGCTGTATGCACTGGTGCAAGCCTTGCCCTGAGGGAGGCAGCTGTTTGAGGAAAGCTGGTCAGAAACCAGTGGGAATTCAGTCCCACTTCCCTGTGCATCTGGAGGCCAAATCCTGAACTTGGTAGTTCAACCAACCCAGTGGCACTTCAGATTTTAGTCCAAGAAGGCCAGAAACTGGTAGCAAGGACAAATAGACTCCATATGCCCCGACTCTTCTGCCTATAGCTGTGTGGCCATGCTCAGAAGAGTTTGTCCAAGGTTAGGGGAAGCTGGTAACCTCACTGCAGGCCACCTGCAGCATGACCTGTCCTCTTTAGCTGCTCTACTCCTCCCAGAGTGAAGCTGGTCCCAGTGCTCCTCTCCCACTTGACTCTGAAATGCTGGCACATTGAGTGGGAGGAGTGCCACTGACTGATGCTGCTCCCAGGATAACCCACTGGTACCCAGGGCTGCAGCCAGTCCTGGTGGGGGAAAGGCAGCTGGGAAGACTTGGTGGGCTTCCTCAGAGTTGGGGACTGTCCCTGGGTATCAGTGCTTGCTTCCTAGCAGATGCTGTGTGCTCTGCCTGTGCTGAAGAAGTTGCTGTGACTCCTGCACAGGCTTAGAGCAGAGGCAGGTGCAATTAGCAGGATGCAACTTTCTTTGTTTACTCTGTCCCATCAGCTGCATCTGCTCTGCTCAGATGCTGGCTCTCCGGGCAGGCTTGAGGTGTGGAAGTTGTGGACCTGTCTTGCTGCCTGCCCAGCAGATGCTGCTGAAGAAGAGCATGTGCAATGCCAGGGATGGAGATCTTCTCTCTTGCTGGTGTCTCTGAAAGCAGCACCAGGTAAGGGACCTCCAGTTAAAATCAACAACTTTAGAAGACCAATGCTGAAAGGTTTTTTTATCCTGTGCATCCACCCTCTTCATGGAAATGCAATGTATCTGTCAAGGTTATAAAATAGCTCCTTTCCAGAAACAAATTGTGAATCTATAATAATCAGATGTCATTGCCAGCATGTATGCTGAATGGGGGGAGGGGGAAGCAACAGCAGCTTGTGATAAAATTCCTTTTACTGAAGCTGTAAAGAGTCATGTGATCTTCCACCTACCCTTTAGGATAGTAATAAAAGTGACTCAGCTGAACAGCACTGGTAGTAAGTGGTAGATGGCTTCAAAATTGTTTTGTTAGAGCAGAGAAAAATGCATGTTAAATACAGCTTTGGTCTGTCAGATATTGGCTCCTTATGTGTGAGGAGGAGGATCTACCCTCACTGCCCCAAGGTTCATGCTAAATATGCCCTACGAAAAGAAAGCATCCTCTACTGCTACCCCACTTTTCTGCCATCTTTCTGGGAAAGTGTGTTGTGTAAAGCAAATGAACATGAGAACAAGAAAAAGTTAATTCTTTCCAGAGGTCACAAGGTGAGGCTGTGGCAGAAATGGCAAGAGAAGGCGCTCTGTCTTAACCAAATGCTACATCCCATGCTTTTCTAAGTCAAAATTATTGTTTTGAGGCCTTGCAGAGGAAAACTCTGTAGCAGGGTGGGATATTGAACTGTTAAGTAACATCAGGAAAAAGGGACCACCTTGTCCCACTTTAATTTAGCAGTTTCTATATCACCTTCTCCAACCATTGCGTATTTGCAGGAGTTTGCACAAAAATGATCTAGTGATGTGCTTACCTAAGACAAGAAGGCAAAAAAACTGTTCACAAGGCACTGGAGTAGATGGAGCAAAACGATTATGGGGCCAAACTGGGAGAGCTTATGAGATATGCAGGCAGGTCTGGTGCTTCTGTGCTGGGGAGGGCTTCAGATCCTGCAAGGGAAAACAAAAGGGTTATGGTGGGGGAGAAATAAATGTGATAAGCAGCAGAAATACTAATGTAGCTGGTCTAGGTGGGGATCACTGTGAAGAAGCATCAAATCTGATGCCTGGTGGTCTGCATCTTGTGCAGTTACTCACCTTCTGAGTATACCTGTTGGGCATGCTCATTTAACCACAACACAGTGGTGTTTTCATCTTTTTGCCCCACTGAAAGGTAAATTTCAAGCAGTCCTTGTATCCATCCTCATCTTTGACTACTGAGTGCACAAACCTCTGCTTTCATCCTTGACAGGATGTACCCAGCTTTGGCTTTAGGCCAGGAAATCCTGCAGGCCTGTACTTGAATCCAAACAGTACTGCTTGGTAGTTTAATTATCTGCCCCTGTAGGTTGTGCCTGCAGATAGCTGCAGTTCAGACTCAATCATCTGCAGGGAGATGCCTTAAAGGGCATCTTTGAAGCACTGAGTTAGTGCCCTGTGGTGATGCTGTGTGAAGTAAAAGATGGCACCAATGGCTTTGGGGAGGAGGCGGGGGGCGGCAGGCAGTTCAGCCTGAAAACACTTCAAGTGAAAGCTTTATTAGCGCAGCGAGAGGAAAAGATGCTGAAAGCTGAGGAGTGGAGGAAGAAAGGGGATTTTTAGCAGTAGTGCTTAAAATCCTTGTGTATCTCAGCACTGGGGAGCAGTCCAGGTCTACCGATGTTTTCCTAGGGACAGAGACCCTGAACTCCTGCCCCTGCTGGGCTCTGCAGAGCTTCTTGGGAGAGAGCAGTGCAGCAGGAGAGCCCTGGGTCCCAACCAGCAGAGGAAGAAGAGCTCCAGCTAATAGCCACTGCGGAAAACTGCTCAGGTTTTCCCAGGGCACTTCTATGCTGTGACAGCTTGGTTAGCAGCCTTGGGGATGAGAAGCTGGTCAGCCTTGTCATTTGTTAAAGCAACAGCCCTGTTAAACTGACCTCTCATGGACAAAACTTCATGTACTGCACAGCAAGTGAGGCCTCTACAAGGGTGACAGCCACCCTCTCACTGCTTCCACCATTTACATTGCTAATGCTTCTGCAGCCCCTCATTTTCTACAAGCAAAACTCCGAGTAGTTCCTCCTTTGTTTCAGAAATTGTGCAGGAGGGTTGTGGGTTTCTAACAGGAACAGATACTGATACCCCTTGAGATAAAAATAAGGGTATGCCTGCTCCATACGTGCAGCCAAACACCCCACACTTGCTCCGGACTCCATGTGGAGCAGCTCTGTGCAGCCTGACTGTTCCCTTGGGCTCCAAAGGCACTGGGGCTGTTAGCAGGGGTGCAAGCAGCAGACTGGCTAGTTTAGGTGCTGTCCCACATGGGTGCTGCTTCTGTTGTGACACCCACCTGGCTGTGGGCACTGCTGCTCTGTCCTGTGCTGCTGGAAGCCCTGGCACAGCTGTATCATTGTCACAGAGCAGCTGTGCCTGTAGCCAACATGGAACTGGGATTTTTCTTGCTCTCAGTTAAACCGTCTTCCAGTCCTCTGCACTGACATCCTCAGGAACTGTTGGTCAAGCCTCTGTGGTCAACAAGAGTGCTTTCACATACATGTTTCTAACAGACGTGAATCTTTCCTGGGACTGTCCCCAAGAAGCTGAAATGATTCTTTGTGAACTAGAAATCATTGCTGCTTTTATCAAAACAAATCCCAAGAACGAAGCATACATCCTCCTGCTAAACACAGTAGTATGCATGTTCTCAGGGAAAGTTTATCAAAATAAAGCATTCTTCTGCATGTGCCTGGAGAGGTGATACAAACAAACAGCATGTGACAGACTTTAGCTGTGCCTTCTAATGCCAGGCTGGAAGGTGCTCAGCTGATAAGCTGGATGTAGGAACCTAGACAGAATAGAATGTAAGAGATTTCTGTCCGTCAATGTACTTAGGTTACCAGGGCATTAAGCAGTCTACTTTGGTCCTTTTAGATATTCAATAAAAAAAGTTGATTCAGCTCTGAAATTATTCTTGGAAGTTAAATTAGATTTCTCAGAGGTGGACATGGAAAGGATCTGTGTCAAGGTTATCAGCTGTACAAAGTATAACTCCAAGCGTTACCATGGGGTGGGCAGTGCATTTTACTACTTGTTTTTTACTGGAAAAAAAGTTCTTGTCCATGCTTTTCTAAATGAGTTTTGAGTGTGGTAAAAGAGGAAAAACTGAAGAGGAGAAAACATCACCTGTGAAAACTATGGGGAGCAGGTATCTAAAACGTGAGCAAGAAGAGAGGGCAGGTGAGATATCAGAAAAGTCAACCTGCTACTCATTGATGCAAAAAATAAATAAAAATTTGCCCCCCAATATAGTGAATAATCTTCTTGATTAACGAAGAGTCATTTGAAACAGGGAATGGGCTATGAAAAGATGGAAAACTTGGAACTTGATTACCTTAGGATCTTCACCACTGATTTGGTCCCTCCCCATTTCTTTCATTGGAACAGTTGATTGTCTCGTTCCTGCTGTTCTTTAATCTCGTGATGTTGCAGGGTCTTTGGTAACCTGATGTAGACCAGAAATGATGGGTGGGGGAACATAGGTATGTGTTAGAGGCACTATCTGTGGATGTAAGCTTGCACAGCTACTGAGTCTACTCTGAAAGCTCAGGCCATCACAGTGTAATTCTTGTCGTATTGCTTTGGTTGGGCTGCCTACAGTTCTTCTACAGCTGGCTGAAGACACAAAGGTTATCATACATATGTCCATAATTCCAGGATATGTTTTCTCAGACTAATAGTCAATGCTCATCTGAATTTCACTGTTCACTTCAGGTCATGCTTTTTGCAGCAGGCTGTACTGATGTGACAGTCTGACTCCTTCAATTCAGTGAATTTTTATTGTTATGGGTATTGAAGCCAACATTAGGCTTCAGCTGTGAAATACTGGGGGGATTATCACCCCCTGCAACTACAGCAGTAGTTGTTGGTGATCTTGTAATAAGGCTCCCTTGTTGCTATGTGAATAAGTTGTGGTATTAAAATTACAACTGTGATAATAAAAACAACTTCTAGGCGCTTGTCCCGAATTGTTGGCCACTAAGACAGGGTAAAACTTCTTGCTGCTAACCTTTATCAGGTGCTTCAGGGTCAATCTCAGTATTTTCAACTGCAGTAAAAGCAGTACTACTTGTTTTCAGGTCAGATGAAAAGTTATTTTTTTATGGTAATGACATGAAGCTATCAAAATGTCCAAGGCAAGTAGGAGCTTGGGAACCATCTTTAATCCAAAATGGAAAGAGATCATATTAATTCATAAAACCTCTACAGAAGCTTGTCTGTAGGCTGCTCTTATCTTGTTTTGATAATCTTTTTTTACTTTAAGACAATTTTATCATTTGTGTAAACAAGAAGCTTTACTCCTTGGCTTTTCATACTACTTTGCTTGTGTATTTCTTTAATATAAAAGGGAAGGTGATGGAATTTCCCTCCTATTCCAAATTTTTCATTTTCTGCTCTCATTTTAAAACAATCCTGAGGGTAAGTCTTCCCTGAAGGATCTAGTTTTCAAATTTCCAATAACTCTAAGTTTACCCAACATAAGCTTATTCTCTTTGTGCCTCTATTGCTCATGCTTTAAGTACTGCTACTGCACATGGCTATTTCCCTTTGTTTGCTTTCCATTTCCCCCTCTGCCTACAGTATATTTCATGCAGCACCCACCCAGCTATTCATCCTTCTTCAATCTTTGCCACAACTCATGGTCTTAATGTTGTCTTCTTTCCACCTCCATTTCTCTCAAAAATAGATTGAAATCACTATCTCACCTATGCCTGTTACCTTTAAAAAAGAGATGCTTTTCCTTTCCTGCAGCCCCTCAGACCTTAAATATTGACTAGAAAGTTTTTCTCTTCTTTTTACCTCTTCTGTTTTCATGCTGTTCTTCTGTTTAAATCTTTCTGAGAAATTTTCTTTGAGCTTGCTCCTGCCACCATTCCTCCAGTGCTGAAGGATTTATATAACAAAACAGTGGTGTTTTTTCCCCATAAAGCTCTAAACTTATTCTGAGTTTCTACTTTTGAATTGCATATTTGTCATGTGTGGAGGCTTGCTCAGGGAGCTCTTGGTTGGCACTTGTTAAATCTGTTTGCAGATTACTAAATCCTGTTTTATAAAAGCACATTCATGTAGCCAGGGGCCATATGGATACCTAGATAAATGCTCATGTGGATAAACAGCTTCTAATAGCTTTGTCTTTCTGTGCAAACAACAGTTACCTTTTCTGCCAAGGAAAAGTATTGAAATAAACTTAATACAAAAATATCAACAATTGGAATTAATACTATCAATTAAAATACTTCTGCAGAGATAAAACAAAACTGTGAAGCATTTTAATGCCATTTGCATGTGATGTTTGGCATTTGTTCTCCTCAATAGGAGATTGCAGCAAGTACAGAAATAGGAAAGTAGTTTATTCCACTGATGCATGCTTGGATATCTGCTGTGCTGCTGTACGATCCTTTCTTAGGGAAAGAAGAATTTGTCCCTAGCTGGGGACCTTCCTTTCAAACTTGGCCCTAAAACTGAAGAGGCTCTTGTTTTGAGCCCTGCTTCTATCAAACTCTGAATAAATGCTCAAAAAACTGAGTGATAAGCAGATGTTCCGCTTAAGATGTTGTAGAATTCGTTGAGATGAGCAGGAAAGCAGTGATTACAGTGGGAAAATAAAGAAAATGGAGATACCTAAAATGAAGTGTTTGAGATAGTACTGAAAGTGACTTGTTTTACATCTTCTCCTGCCACAACTGTACCTACACATCTATCTCATTCTTTATTATATGCGTTAGTGGAGAAGAGGTAGCATAAACTAAGGAACCACTTCAAAAGCATGTTTTTCCAAACTAGTTAAAACTCCTTTGACCATTTGTGATGTCTCCCTGGACTCTGCCCTTGGCTTCCCCACAAATGCTTTTTTCTTGTGCTGTCTCAGTCCTTGCATCCTCCTGCACCCATCCATTGACACATCCTTGTGAGGTTTCAGACTGTTGATTTACTTTCACTTGAAGCTGCTGTACCTGATGACTGTGCCTGCCTTGACCAAGGGACAGCACTTAGCTGACAGCTGGGTAAATCCCTCTAACATAACACCTTGGCACTGTAGCAGGAATTCTGGCCGAGGCTTTCAGGTACTAAAGGAACAAACAAATAACCACACTTTATCATGGTGCTGTGTGTGTTGTTTAAGCAGTCAGCTTTCCCAGAAACTCAACAATAAGTAAAACATGAAATTATAGATATAAACTTATTCTAATGGACTCATGCTGAGGATCTGACTATTGTTCTTACATAGCTGTTTGGCAACATGCAGAAGGATGAGAGGAAAGGGCTTATTAAGGGAAATAAGTCTTCCAGGGCATAGTGGACAGTCGCTGCAACAGTCCCCAAAATAATAATGTAACTACCTGCAGGCAATACTGGCCTACAAGGGAGCAACAGGACTGTTATAGCCTCTGAATGCTAGTTACTCAGCTGCTGGGAAGCCAGCATTTACTGGCCTTCTACCCACAATAGCTGTAACAGAAAGGCTGCCAGACAAACAACTGACTCTTGCTAGGCGCTCAACCAAGCTTTTTTCAAAAGTGACTGGTTTGGTGTGTCAAGGCAGGGTGGTGAAGTTGCAGGGGTGTTACAGTCTTTCATGGAAGGACTGTGGCTTTGCTCAGCTCCAGCTGTGCTGCCTGTGTCCTTATGTGCTTGTAGGTTTATGGCTTAGGCTGGCAGTAAGGATGCTGGGTTGCTCTTCCTGTTCATGTAAAACCATTTCATGGCATGACACCAATGGCTATTTGAAGGAGACAGTCCTTATTCTATCAGTGTTACTACTTTCCCGTGCTGTCTTTCCAAAATGCTTAGTGTCCTCTAATGCCATCTCCACATACGCTTCTGTCCCATGCTGTCTTTTTGCTCCAATACTTCCTGTGCACTGTTGTGTGACAGGTGTGCAAACTTCTCGTGAACAGCTCAAAATAGTAAAGTAGGTTTCAAGCTTACCGGCAAGTTGCAGGGCATGTGCCAGAAAGCAGCTTTTGGATTGCAGATGGGCTGGTGCTGGAGGAGAACTGGAACATGAAGCAGCTCCTCCCCTAAAATAAAATAACTGGCTCTGGCTGGAGGAGAGAACTTCACCTAACACCCAGCAGTGATTTGCTGAAAATGACATGTCTATAAACTCATTTAAGAGTGTGTTACAGCATTGCAGCCTTGTGTTGACACCCCCTGAAGCTGAAGCTAGAGGGAAGAGGCAAAACAGGCTTCTGTCAGCAGTCATTTTGATGCTAAAGCTTGCTACTACTTACTTTCACTTCTGTATTGTTCTCATCTTTCTGCAGCTATCCTAGTGTCTCCATTTAAGGCCAGGAATGTGCACCAAAACTGACTTGAAATATTTCAGAATCTTGGTAGAAAAAATACAAAAACTGTAATCATGGGTAGTTTCATTGGGAAAGATGATGCAAAGTGTTGCTTGTTTGTGACAGCAGGGAGTTCATCTGTTGGTAATACCTAATATGAAATATAGCTTGTGGTGTCGTGTATTTTTTGTTTGAATCTGAAGTGTAAAGAAAAAAGGGGGAGAAGTGTAATACTTCAGATAACTACTTAAATTGTTTAACAGCAGCTCAATTGATTTCCCCCTCTCCTCTCCCCAAAACCAAATGCTGTGAAGGGAGAGGGAATGCATTCAAACCATACTAATTTCAGCAAAAATTAGGAAGTCTGCCACCTCAAAATAACAGATTTGCTCTCCCAAGCACCAGCTGATACAGCTGAGAGTACAGGAAAAAGCGCTAAAACATACAAGCATGTGCTCAGTGATTTTTTTTTTTAGTGGTAGGAGGGGGAAGATTTAAACAGTAGACTTCAGTAATGGCCACTTCAGTTTCTTTATATCTGATATTTGCAAGCTTTTTTCCCCATTGTTTTCGAAAGCAAACTTTTCATTCTTCCACAGTCGAATAGTAGAGGCACAAGTGAAAATATTTTTTAAGAGGTAAAAGTAAAAATGGGATAATGTATCCATTCCAAGGCTTTGATTTTTCTGTCCGAAAATTGTCATACTTGCTGCAGTCACTGTTGTTGGACCAGTAGCTAAAGGTATACTTTTTTGATGATAAATACTGATAAAATGTTTACTGCTGGTAACAAACAAACAAGATTAGGGTCAGGAGATGCAGAACTGCAATGAAATTACACATTCAACAGGTGTCTCATCTATAGCATAACTGAATTATCTTCAAGTCCTTGATAGTCCTTCAAGTTGGGGTGAGAACAATATCTGAATCAGCTGTCAAAAGTATCATCATTGTTTTTTAAAGTCAGAATAATGCCTATTCATCCTACTTAAGGTTTTTAAAACCAAACTAAAGTTAGACAGCACCTAACTAATGTTAGACAGAACCATTTCTTCTCAGTGACTGATAAATTCTCTGGGTCTCAAACTGTTTTCAATGTTAGGAAGCTTTTGCTACTCCAAAACCGCATTTTAATAAAATTATTGCATCTTTGCACTTGTTCAAGTGCATGGTTTTTACAAGTAGACTTCGTTAAGTTGAGAGGGTAAAAATTCAGACAAACCAATAACTTTGGATTTATTAAATTAGCATCTTAATTCTGAAGGTATGGGATTCTAATGGTATAGGTTTTCATACAGTTTCTTGATGGTTTTGTTTCTGTCAATGAAACTTGGGCTATGAGCAAAAATACCCCCCTCTTCACCAAGACCTTAGTGACCTTTTTTTGAGAGGTGCTAACCCTGCTTGGAACCAACCCCCACTTGGAAAGTTCTTCTATTGCTGATGAAGTGATTACTCAAACTTTTACCCTTTATTCAGCTATACAAATGTTGCTGGCAATGCAGGGATACTTGGTCTCCTGAAGGTTCATGCAGCTGAAATAAGTTCTACACCTTGGATAACTTAAATTTACATTCTTAAATTGCACACAGATTTTTTTTCCTTTAATTGATGCAGTTTCTCCTGTAATTGAGCCTATGAGCCATTCTCCTCTGAGCATCAACAAAAACAAAAATCAACAAAAAAAGCTCTGCTTCTAGAAATAAGCCAAGGGAGTAGGTTGCAATTAGAGATGCTTAAATATGGGGCTTTGGGATCGGTGGCTAAACTGGAATATCAAAGAGCTGTTGGGTTGACTTAAAGTGAAATTATCTTGATTTGTCTACTCTTTAAATAAGGAAGACATCTCCTTACAATTTGGCAATTTTCAAAACAAATGTCAGCTAAGTGCCAAAATAAAATATTAACTTTGCCATTTTCCCTCCTTGGCCATCATTATGTGCTAAATCTGAACTGAATTCCTGAAGGCTATCTGTTTCGTCTTCCCAAGGGAAGTATCTTTCAGCAAAATATTCAAAGTATTATACTTAAGCCCAAATTTAGCTGCGCAATTCTAGTCAGAAGTCGGTCTTTGAACAGATGGGTGCTAATCTTTGCCCAAAGGATGATCATTTTAAATATCCTCTAGTGTTCCCACTTGATTGAAGATTTAGCTAGCTCTTTTCTGCATACTGAGAGTCTAGCTCTGGGAGGCTCCAATTCTCTTGGACAAGGCTGGCATTTCTGCTCACGGAGTGGGTTTTGCTGCCCTGGTCCCATTGTTCCAGGTGCTGCACAAACACAGGGGAAAGCTGGGCCCTGCCACAGGAGGGTGGAATTGCCTCTGCAGGTGTGTGGATGGGTGATGCTGAGGGATATGAGCTGCCAGGATGCCCAGGAGAGGGGTGGCAGTGCCTGGGTGCCAAACAGCTGCCAGCTGCTGCTAAAGTGAGAGGTTTGATGGAAAGGTTCGAAAGGAGGTGAGGAGCTCCCTGTAAACACTGCAAAACCATTGTTCTTCAAGCCTGTGGTGCAGAGCAGGAGAGACAGAAATGCCTGTTTCAAATGTCAACAAGTGAGTGACAAAAGCCAATACCAGTATTGTGCTAGGAGCAGCACACCTCCCTGGCATCTCCATGTCCTTTGTGCCCATCTCTGTAGCAGATCAAGCCATCCTGTTGAACAGTGACTTGTCTAAGATATCATTCAAACAAATCAGATTACTTTGTGCTTTGAATTAGCATTGATTCCGGACCCGAGTGACATCAGGATCAAGCATATTGAGTCCTCTGGTTTTCTTGCGCTGTTTCAAACATGGCCAGATACCAGGTTAAGGTCATGCTGGTTCCCTGGAGTTTCAGTGCCCAGGAATCAGTCTAGCATCTCCCAGACCTCATAGAGTGGCTCCGCTGTATTCAGTACCTCGTGGGAGTTGTACAGCCCTCGGTCCCCAGCTCGCACATCCATGACACCCTCGTAACAGTTTCAGCCCACTAGCTGTGTGCTTCAGAAAGCACTTCTCGTGGTGCTTCTAGGGTAACAGAAGCGTGTGAGTTTGTGTATGTAGTCTGTGGTGAAAATGGTTGCTTGCTTTAATGAGAGCTAACTTTAACAGTAAGGCTTTGTGCATTCATTGGTGTTGCTGCCAAATTTGTAAACGGAGTGATTCAATAATTTTTCTTGTATTCTGATAAGGACCGTGAAAGAAGATAATGTGGGAAAACTATAGACTTATATTTAAGTCTAAATATAAGTCTAAGCTTAATTGTAGATGTGGAGTATTTGATGGATCCATTTAAAATACTTAAATTTTTAGCTTCATTCAGAATGAAGGTTAAAATCACAACTCGAGCTCTCACAGAATTTTAGTTAGGAATACTGTGAATTATATTATCACATCAGAATATTTTAGCACTTGAGGGAAAAAATATGGCTAAAGAAGAAACTTTTAAACAGATTCTTCTATGAAGACCATAAAAGCTTTGCATGTTGTTTTCTTGTTTGTTTAGATTTATCTTAAAGCTTTAAAATGCACTTGATATTTTATGAAAAGACCCTCAGCTGAGGCTTACAAACGATGTTAAAGAGGATGAACGCTAAGATGCCATATGGAACTGCTGCAAAGCAAAATGGATAGTCAAACCAACCCTTAATTTCCCTGTTCTTGTATCTCAAATTCTGATGGGGTCATCAGCCCCTAAGTTACCTGCTCACAGTATACCCAGTTGCATACTAAGCTGTCATCTCCTCTGCCTGCTCTGGGTCCTCCTGGGAATGGAAATCTGTCCTGCATCCACAGTGTTCCTGATCCACTAAACCCAAAACACAGCTTCCTGCAGCTGGGCTCTGCAAACTGTAAAATCTTTCCAAGTTTAGGCCTCAGAGCAAGATGCTTTGAAATCCATGATCTAGACTTGTAAACCTATAATACAGCTCTTATCTCTTGCTAAGCCAGCCTTTAGCTTCACAGGTTCCTAATTCTTACGAAATAATAGCCCCCAGGCCTCCTTGATAAGAGTTGCACTTTAAATGATCACCAGCCAACCTATTTTTCTTTCTACTTAGTTGTGGGAAACAAAACTAAAGTTGCACTGCACCAGGAACACAGGGGAATGTCAAGGCCAAAGATGATACAAGTTGCATTTTCTACTGTAGGCAGCAGAAACAAAATCTGTATTTTTAGACTACAATACTTTATGACCTCAAAAAATGAGATGCCATGAAAGTATTAGCTATAAGGGGAGGGTAGCTTTTTGTTTTCCTGTATTTAAGGGAGGAAAAACCTGGCAATCAACTACTATAGTGAACTACTTACCTCAGAAAAAGATGCAAGAACTACAGTCAAAGGTTAGTGAGATAATATCAACCTCTTTGTAACCACAGTAGTATCTGGAAACATATATCCTTCTTCACAGGCAGAACAGATAGATGTCTCTAGTATCATGAAGATCAATCTGATACATCACCACATTTTTCCTTCTAACTACAAAAGAAAGGTCATTTGGAGACAAATCTGCAGTAATATCCTGTGAGTGCATGAGGTCTCCTGGATGCTTGCTGTCCTACTCAACAAAAAGGTACTTTTTTCATGCCTCTGGCTGTGGAAGAGAGCAGAAATCCCAAAGGAGCCTGCAGAAGATGTTCACCCAACTTAACCATTAATGAGCGGATGCTATATGGAAATATGTCAATGCTGCCAACCAACTGCATCAGGTTTTATTTAATTTGTGGCCTAGCTTTGGTAACACGATAATTAAAATGCACCATCCTCATTAGAAGAAAGGAAAGGTTTGTTGTACAAAAGACTAATTAGATTACTTCTACTCTCAACATCAAGAGCTTTTGAAATCAAACCAATAAGTATGTATAATTCATGAAAGGCTTGTTTTTCTTCAACATGTAATTACCAATTCAGAAAACAGCCACAAAATGGATTGTGATTTACTTTTGGGGAGTGTGTAGCTCCTCCTTTGTGAATTGAAGGAATAAATTAGGCCTGATCAGTTTAAAAAAAAAAGATAGCATCACAGGTAGGAATCTAGACCACTCTCTCTCCACAAAACAGGAGGCTGTATTCTTCAGCCCTATTGATATGCTTGCTGGTGCTCACTCTACCACTCCTGTTGAAAACCACTGGTGGTGCATGTCCCATGTGGTGCCTGCAGAATGTACTGTGGAGCTTTATTAAAAGGATGATTTCTGTCCCCTTGGGCTATAAATTGCCAGTTCCTCTGGGATGTGTGATATATAAGCCCCTTTCTATCCAGTATGCTCCTACCATAGTAATCAGACACAGCCTTGAGGTTGCTACCAGCACTCTGTAAACAGCCCACACAGTACAGGCCTATTTAGCTTAAATAAAAATAGAAGAAACATGTAATTGAGATGTATCATTAGGGAAAAAAAACCTTTAGAGCTATTACCTTAGACTGATTTCTGTTGAGACAGTGAAAGATTTCCATCCTTATTTTAATTGCATAATTATAAAATTTGACTCAACTGTTGAGTTTTATGGCAGCTCAATCTGACAAGGCTAACAAAGACAGTGATCAGAGACATAAATCACATGAAGGATGCCTATTCAGCTGTGTAACTTTATAGCCATTTTGCCTTCTGGGAATGAAATGTAGGAGTCCTAGCAATGCCGAAACTAGTGATATCTTATCTGATGACCAAAAGAAGACTGAAGAAGCTCTGGGCTGGATCTAATGCAGCTACAATGCTTTAAGGTGATTGATTTGTCAGTCTATGTTAGCAGAGGATTTAATCCCTTGTGTTCAGATGACATCACACTGGAAAAGCATTTCCAAATGAAAGTGTTTTTCTCCCTCTCCTCTCCACCCACTCTTCAATGGTAAGAAGAATGGAATAGCAATGTTAGCTGGCACTTTTCTGCTTTTTATTTTTTTTATCCCCAAATTTTAAGATATGTGAAAACTGCCTTTTCACTGGCCCTGTGATACACAGCTCAGGTACTTGCCCAGGCCTTTGCCTGGCTGGAAAACATGCTCCTGTTGAAAAGCTCCTGCCCTTGCTATGTCTTTCCTGGCCAGTGGTGCAATAAACACTAGTTGGGGTTGGGCTGTTAGTGTTGTAGTTTCACTGCTACAATACCATGGGCTTGGAGGCTCCTTAAATCAGAGGCAAAAATAAGACAATGAAAAGTTAACCTTTTCAGATGGATGCAGCATGCTGTACAGCTTCCCAAATCTGGTCCTCTCTCTGAAGATCCAGGCAGAGACCTATGGGCACTGAATTGTGCTCAGGTCCATTGCATCGGGAGAAGAAAAGGGTAGGATGCTGTGGATATGTAATGACATTTTCTGCTGCGGTGGAGAAAAGATGTCAGAATTATTACAAATACAATTACTAAACGGTTAAGTGCAAAGTGGCTCTGTTGTTGCCCTGAACTCTAAGGAGGAAAAACTCTCTCCTGTTGGTTTGCTCATTATATGTCCTAGTTATGCAGACTGTGTGCTAGGGGGTCGGGATTTGAGCCAGCATTTGGCAACTCCAGAAATCGAAGACTTAGCAGTTCAACTCATTTGCAAGTACCATATAATGAGCTTTGAGAATTCCTCTTTAGTCTGAGATGCTCTCATAAGGAGTTCTGTAGTCCACGTATACTAGGGCAGCATAAATGACAGATGAGTCAAAGCCTTATTCAGTCTCTTCTCTTTTGAACCTGAAGAACAATCTGACTTGACTGCCTGTGCTCTCCTGGAATTAATTACAGTTTTACTTCCACTACTTCAAGTTTGAGTGAAACTTTGTCTCTTACTCATCACAGCAATGATGAAAATTGTCTTAATATTGATCAGCAAGTTCAGCACTTTCTGGGTTCCATAAGAAACCTCATAGATGAGTTTGGGTCTTCCCCCTTCCATTTTCATATTTGAGGAAGGTTACAAATCCTGAGGCTAGCAGAAAACTCTGTACAGAACTGGGATTCACCTTTGTGGAGGTGGGAGATGTGTCCAGAGAACTGAAGACAACAGAACCAAACCAGATCATAAATGAGGTGTGATTCAAGGCTCTCTGTGTGAGCCTCCAAACTGCACAGACCTCCAAACTGCATATCAGCATCTGCTGATATGGTTTTGTTCTCACTGGCCACATTTTGAAACTTTTAAAAAATTGAGATGCGTTTCAGACATTAGTTTTTAAGAGCATGTGATATTAGCCTGACTTCCAATGTAGTCATCAGGAGCTTCAAGTCATGAAGGGTATCTGCTGGAGGGTAGGAAGGCCCTGCAGAGGGACCTGGACAGGTTGGATCAATGGGCAGAGGCCAATGAGATGAGGTTCAACATGACAAAGTGCTGGGTCCCAAACTTTGGCCACAACGACCCCGTGCACCACTACAGGCTTGGGGAGTGGCTGGAAAGCTGTGCAGAGGAAAAGGATCTGGGGGTGTTGGTTAATGCTTGCCTGAACATGAGCTGGCAGTGTGCCCAGGTGGCCAAGAAGGCCCACGGCATCCTGGCTTGTATCAGGAATAGTGTAGCCAGCAGGACCAGGGAGGTGATCATCCCCATGTATTCTGCTCTGGTGAGGCTTTACCTCAAGTACTGTGTTCAGCTTTGGGCTCCTCACTACAAGAAGGACATCGAGGCCCTGGAGTGTGCCCAGAGAAGGCCTACGAAGCTGGTGAAGGGCCTGGAGCACAAGTCCTGCGAGGAGTGGCTGAGGGAACTGGGGTTGTTTTAGTCTGGAGCAGAGAAGGCTCAGGGCAGACCTTATTGCTCTCTACAGCTACCTGAAAGGAAGCTGCGGGTAGCTGGGGATCGGTCTCTTTTCACAGGTAACTAGTGATAGGATGAGAGGGAATGGCCTCAAGCTGCACTAGGGGAGGTTTAGGTTGGAAATTAGGAGACATTTCTTCTCAGAAAGATTAGTCAGCCATTGGAACGGGTTGCCCAGGGAAGTGGTGGCATCAGTGTCCCTGGGGGTGTTCAAGGAAAGGTTGGACCTGTTGCGATGGGACATGGTTTAGTGTGTGACATTGGTAGTTGGGTGATGGTTGGACCAGATGATCTTGGAGGTTTTTTCCAACCTTTATGATTCTATGAAGTGGCCATAAGCCAAGCTCATCAGAGTGACCAGCGGTGATGAGAAAGAGCACTCCTACTGGGGAGTAAGGTGACTCCCTGGGAGTCAAGCTATTTATTTATTTTGTTAGCAGATATCTTCTGCAGCACCAACAACTCACTTCTCCAGTGCTTCAGTTACCCCTGCTCAATGGAGAGGATAATTCCTTACCCAGCAGGATCTGAGCTACCTGGAAAGTAAATGACATTATGAACTGACTCTTATGAGTAATACCCTTCCCTCTGGTGTGACAGTGACTAAGGTCTCTGGAGTGGTAACAGTATTTTCTGGCATTGCCTCAAAATCAGGGCCACAAGTGTCAGACTTAACATTTTAGTCAGAAACAATGGTGTGACCCTGTACTTAGAGAAAAGTTTGGGATCTGTAGCTGAATCACACCTTAATATTCCTGTAGATGGCAGTGGTACATGTTCTGGACACAGGACAATTCCAAAAGATACAAGTTGCCTTCTGGTAAACAGTGGTTATAGTTTTTGTTGTGGTAAGAAGTATTTTCTTGAAGTTCTTCTTTGGAACTTACAGCAAATTGTGTGACTGCCTGCCTACTGCTAGCAATAAGTGTCCCTTCCTGAAATCCCCTGTAAGAGGAAAAGGGGGAGCTCTGATATTGGCGAAGTCCATCTAAAAGGTGGGGAGGGTGAACATGAGCAAGCTATTTGGACCAGTAAACTCCAGCCTGTTTCTTATGCAGTTAGGTAACCCGCCCCCTAAATAGTCACATAGACAAGTGTCTTTTCATGTCCACTTTTTTTAGTTAGCCTGCATTTGTCTTTAACAATTCACAATCTGAAGTTAGTGTTCATAATGCTAAATACCAGCTGCTTCCTAGTAGCATCTTGGTAAGGACAGATAGGGCAGGGGGAAGTATGAGGCTGTTGTTGCTATTCTTTCATGTGTGTATATGTACATACAGTATTTAATTTTTATTTTAATTGTTTATCTTTTTATGTATTATGTATATAATTGTATATGCATAATTTCTGAGGCTATGTTTAGATTTCAGTTTGGACAAGTCTTTTTTAGATTTGTGTTGTTCCCTCGGTGGATCTTCCCAAGCAGAGCCAACCACACTTTTAATTAGAGCTTGTCAGTCCTGCCTGACAATCGCAGCTTTTGTTGAGAGCAGCAAGAATGAATATTGTTGTTTCACCTGCTCTGACTCATGATTTAAAAGAAAATAATTGTTTGAAACACTGATTTCTTATAATTAGAAATTAAGTTCTGCTGTACCCAAATACAGTTACATACCTGGCCAGTTTTGATAATATAACCCTGCTAGTGATCACTTACAATGGAATAAGAGGATTCAATATTTAAACATTAAAACATCTATTCCTGTGAAAATCTTGCTTTGCTTGATTGCTGTCTTACTGCCTTTCATCCTCTTAGCTCCATTACAGTAAGCAGTATAAAATATACCATTTCCACATGCCCTTTGAAATGCTTCTTGTTGTGAAGGCAGAATCAAGAGCAACACTTGATGTAGGTTATACTGTGAGCTCTGATGCTGTATAACAAAGGAGAAAAATAGGAAAGGAAGGATTTGAATCCTGACTTATGGTTAAACGGAAACAGAAAAACGTTGTGGGGGAAAACTTTCCAGAGCTAAAAGCACGTCCTTTGCACTATGACATGCTCGAGCTAATGTATAAATGAAGGGGTTTTTCTGTTTTTAAAAGGTGCATGGACTTACATCATCCCATCTCAAAGGAGACCTAAGTGCCAAATCTGAATGTTTCATTGTGGAATAATGATAGAAAACTATTTGTACGTGAACTTGAGATAAAAATCACCAGAGTAGGGTGGGGAGCTAGGGAATGTAGCGAATCTCTAGAGCATATTTCTCCTCTAGCAAGAAATCAAGATGAATCCTGCTAGAGAGAGTAAGTATCTCATATTAAGAAAAAAGGGCAAACTCCAATCAGTGCTCATCTGAATCCCCAAAGCTGCACATAACAAAGAACTTTACTCCATTTAGATTTCATCAACATCTCTTAACTTCTCACCAGGAAAAATGTGATTCTGATCATCAGCAGCCTCGATTAAATTCTGTTTGTGTGCTAGCATATTTGTCATTTTATGAGCTGCTGCTCAGTGCAAAAATAGAAATATTAATGCATGCTGATGCTTGTATTGGATCTAGCATACAAAGGAGCAGCTCAAGAGATAGAGGCATCTGGCAGACTGCCATTTGGAGATGAGAGTATAATAATTCAAATGTGATAAGAAAGGTACAAATACCTTGTGTATGAGAGCAGCAAAATTCTTGTCTGCATTAATACCCTGCTATTTCTGGGTTACTCGGAGTCCAGTGTATATTTTGAAAAATGTTTGTTTAGCTGAAAAAAGTTTGCTTTTAAGCCATAATGTAATTGCCACAGACGGATCAAGCTCCCTGCTGGTGGGGAGGGACTGAAATAATTTCATCTGTTCTGCTCGGGTTTCAGACTCATCTGATTACTTTCAGGCTTCCATGTAGCTGATGTAACAGTTCAAAACATAGAAAATGGATGGGATGGGGGCAAGGAGGGTAAAGGTTATTATTAGATAGTTCCTGAATGCACATTTGTTTCTGCTCTCAGCAATTACAGCAGTCACTGATTCTTGCTGGGGATTCTGTTTCCCTGGGAGAAGAGGCCATCAGAGAAACAAACCCATGGCAACTAGTACAGCCTGTCTGCTAAAAACACAAAGCATGATTGTTGTGACAGTGCTACCTTTATAATGAGCGCCCACTTACATTACTCCTGGAGCTTGGCACTTTGTTAACCCTTCTCTGAACACAAAAATTTCCCAATTGGCTGTTTCTACATACCTGCACAGCTTGTGAGAATTATCCCCAGGAAATACAAAACTCCAGGTGTTTATATTAGAGGAGGTCTGTATCACTTGTAAGGTGAGGAGTATTCCATAAAATAGAAAACATTGAATTATTGACTAATTCAACCAGTACATATTGTAAACTTTGAGAGAATTTAACATTAGCACTGAGATAACAGCTAATTCAGAAGCAAGGAATGAAGAGAACAGAATACTGCAATTTGCTCCTTTGACTGATACTACAGGTTGCTTAACCTTTGGTTTTCTCTCTTCTTTCAGTAGCAAATCCAATCTGCCTACCAATGCAAGTACTCACAAATGCTCTGCCTCCCCTTTATGAAGCTGCAGCAGTACGCAGCAGAGCCCCCATAAGCTGAGGTCCTCCAGCAGTGCTGCACCCAGGTGAATGATGTTTGTGCAGCCCAGGCAGTCACATTAGCAGCTGTGGTGCAAAAAGCTGTAAAAGCTGGCAGTGAATGATTCCACAGTTAAAGAACTGCACGTTCTGAGCATCACCCACCTAAGCTCGCTTCAGTGGAAAAGAGTGAGCTCTTCTGAGTCTATACAAAATCCTGGCATGTATGCAAATGTAGCGTGTCAATCTTTGCAGATATGCAGTTGCTCAGAGCACACTGCACAGCGCTGCAGTGTCAGTGCAGGGATGACAGAGCACCTTCACCAGCTGCCTTGCAGCTTGAATTCTGCTGGTGTCTTAGTTGCCACTCTGCTCTGCTGTGGTAGCTGGGAAGGAGGTGAAGAAAAGGAGGTGGGGGGAGCAAGCAAGAGCTACAGCTAGGAGAAATGACAAAAGGAGAGATGAGGAGGGGGGATGTAAAGCTGGAAGTTGCCTACAAGTGTTGCTGTCATGCCATAATTAATGTTACAGATGTTAATTTAGAGCAAACATGCCTTCTTAGTGTCATACAAGCCTGTCTTCTATCATATGTGTATAAATGTTTCCAGAATAAAATTCTCTTGTGGATGAGATCCCCATTTAGTTTTCAATAAAAATATGCATTTGCTTGGAAATATGATTGAGTTGGTTCAAAAGTGAGCTGCACCAGCATAAAAAGTTGCACCAGCATACCCTAGGTGCTGTAGTTCCTACATGAATCATACTACAAAGGTATCCAGAGAAAACATCTATGACTTGTTTCTGCTTCATTGCAGAGCTTCCAGGTTCAGTAACTCATTATGACTTTTTGGAAGTACTGAAAATAGCTCATGGGGGGGGGGGGGGGGGGGAGGGAATGAAGGAAGGAGATCGAGGAAGACAACTTTCTAAAGCTGAAATATCCCTTAAAGGACTGGGGGGCGGGGAGAAAGAAAAAGGTGAAAGTAGGGTAGGAGGGAGAAGAGTAGTCCTTGGAAGGAAGAGGAAAAGAAACTTACCTGAAGAAATGCATTCATACTGAGTTTTTTTTACTAACAAGTATACCAGTAAGAGCATCATAAACTATCTGTGAGTTCAGACAGTTAATAGTATGTCAACTATAATCTCTAGTCAAGCTAGATTATATAGGATGTGTTTACCTGTAAGGTAGGCCTTAGAGCTCAGAAATGTTAAATGTCTTTCTTCAGTTTATCCCCACCACTGCCTTTCCCTCCATAGAACAAGATCATAGAGACAGATCCTCAAAAGGGCCGGTGTGTGCACTGTCCTTACAGATCCTATGTTGTCTGGAGCATTCCAAAATAAAATGTGTGTTCACCTAAACATCTGCTCAGGTGGTGTCTTGTAGCGGAGGCATAAGTTACAACATGGAGCAGCAAATCTCCAGAGAAGCTTCATATGGTTCTCAGGGTCAGCATCTCGGCATGTTCAGAGCCAGCTTGCTTTCATACAGTGTGGAAATGCTAATTAACCCAGTTAAACCTAAACTGCAAAAATGCAGTTTCTCTATGTGAAATAATCACGTAGATTTTGCTAATTATATAGATGAGCCAGTCCAAGATCTTGGGAGTGTGTGTTTCTGCACTGCAGTCCCACCTTCCTTTTGCTGCAGAGATCAGATCGCTCACTTTCTTGGGCTTGAAATGTTCTGATCAGCAAGAGCTGGTTTGTTAGGTGTGGTGTTGGAAATACCGTGTGAGCCTGTAATGCAATGGTTCAGGTACTAGCTGGGCTGTCTCACCCACTATGTTCAGCATTATATGTATCGTGTGACTTCACACCTAAAATTCCAAGTTTGCGTAGTAAGCCAATTTGTTCATGTGATAAAAACAACCAAAAGTCCTGCTGAAAAACTGGAGAAATACTTTAAGTGCTGTTACTCATCCACTCACTCAACTTGCCATTGCTGTTGTGTTTGAGTGCAAGTTCTTTACCAAAAGCCTCTTTCTACCCCAGGTACATCAGGTAAGCATGAAAGTGGGTTGGAATTATATTTTCATCACACAGCCTGCAGCTTTGTGTGAATCAGGCACTTGTCTCTGCATAAGCTAAAGGGAGGATTGTATCCTACAGACACGTATATCCAGATCAGAGCTGCTGCAGAACCACAGAAGTGCTTCTGGAAAGTTCGCTTTGGTCCTTTTTCTAATGAATAATACAGTGTAAAATAAAACTAAAAGTCTTTAAAGAGATTGAATCCTCATTCTGTTATTTATCTGAATGGAAATACTTGAACCTGACTTCATTTCTAAGGTTGTTTTTTTGAGAACTAAGACGGATATCTATTGATGTCTTTCTCTTTCTACAATAAGAAATGCCATTCACTAGATAACATCCTTTTAGTGCACTGTATTGCCTTACTGATATCATGATGATAAAGCATGTCCTTTGGAAGCCCAGCGAAGCTCAGTTAGGAGTACTGTATGAGAAAGTGAAACTTGTGGTAAATGAGTCATTAAGATGTTTTTAATCTGTGAACAATATTTGCCTCAAGAACTTTTTCATGCGTGTGGATTTATTTGCTGTGGATATGAGTAGGTGGTGGTTTTTAGCTGTTGTCAATATATTGTTTAAATTGTTCTTTTCTTTCCCTGTGATTTCCTTTTAGTGCATCTGGGAATTTTTTTGTTCTGATTTTCTAAGGAAACAAGGCTTATGCAATCACGTGATCCGGATGTGGTCGCGTATCTGTCTGTCCTGATGGGGCAGCTTTTTAACGCAGTGGCCACTTCTAACCAAATTTGAGAGCAGCAGCAGTCTCCAACAAGTTATATTTCTATGAATTCAGGAAAATCAAGAGCCAGCTAGAGGAGAGAGAGAAGCTTTAGGAGTGGCCCTAATGAGGGGCAGTCCCTCTTCTCAGCATTTACAGCACATAAGATTCCACACAAGGAGCTATGTTACAAGTATCCTCACCCCAGGAAAATCTTCAGTTAGAATTCACACCCAGTTTGCTACTGGTGAACTCAACTCCCAGATAACACCCATAACAAAGCAGGCTGCATTAGCTCCCTTGTTCACATAACACTGTTTTGTCCATGTGACCTTGGCCAAGGGGAAGCTAAATCCAAATGCTGCGTATTACTAATACCCTGTGTATTTAGAAATATCTGGATTAGATGTGAAGAAATAATCATAAAAAAGCTGCATTTTATGATTCATTAAGCTTTCAGTTGACACTGTGACATAACAAAATGGCACAAAAAGCATTTCTAGACACCTTTATTAATTGCAATCTTTCCAGGAAATCTGTTTGGAAAGCAGCCTGTTAGTGCTTCCTTCTCTCTTCCCTTGCAATGGCATGCAGATTTTTTTTTTTTACATCTCCTGAAGTTTAATCAACAAAAAAGTCATAGGCATTTCAGGTCACAGACCTTGAGGTGACTCAAACACTTCTGAGTGAGTGTTTTTGACAGACCACAATGCACTTTGCAAACCCTCCCTTTTTCTTGGATGAACAAAGGTAAAAATACAAATTCCCTTGCTGCACTATGTGCATCAGTTGTCTGTTGACAGGTAATTTGTTGCTTCTCTTTTGCATAAATGAAACTGAATGAAATCATCCTTTTGGTACTTTATTGCTGTTTGAATCCTCGTTCAGTTTTTCAGCACTTTAACAGTTCTGCAGGAAATTAACTGCAGTGATCCACTAGCTATTTTATGTTGAGCTACTAGGCTTTATTTTCCTGAGACTTATATGTTAAATATATTTTCATGCCATAGTCAAAAAAAATACAATATTTCTTAAAACATTGTTTAATGACTTACAGTATTATCGAGCTGATAACTGAGAAGTTTTCCTGTCATTTTTACAGGCAAAATTACAGTTTCTGTTACTTTCTTGTTGAGGAAAAGTCTTCAAAGGGAAAACTGAACATATTCAGTTTGATACCTGTAGCATTTCATACCTGTAATAAAACTGGTGTTCCCACCTACTGCTGTAAGACAGCTCACACAGAAAACATTCCCCTTTCTTGTTGCTCATCTCCCAGTTACGGTGGTAATGGGAAGTGAAAGCACTTGCTGGCAGTCATCTGGCTGCTTTTTTTCTTTAGCAGGTGGTGACTCCAAAGATCTGTCACCTGTCTCTTGCTTCACTTAAATCTCTGGGTGTGGATGAAAGTTGAGCTGAGACTCTGCTTCTTGATCTGGGTATAGTCCATTTGTGTTCACAAAGGACTGCAGATATTACTGGCAGTGAGTTATCCTCACAGCTTATGTTCCTCCAACAATACTGCCAGGGTGCCACAGGTAGATGGAAGTAAACTATTTCAGTGGGCAACTCTTCAGCAGTGCACTGTTGGCTTTGCTTCCAGCTGCAGGTGGTGACCACAGTATTCAGTGACAAGTTACAATCTGAAGGCTTCTTGACCACGTTGCAATAGGATTACTTCATTGCTGTTGTATCATTTCCACCCTTTTCCATGAGGACAGCTTTCTATTTTTTGCTATTAAGGAAACCATACTGCCTGGAAATAAATCTGTATTACGATGACGTTATATGGTGTAGGGAAATAGCTTTGCATCTGATTGGCTTGTTCTTAGAAGATTAGGGGCTAACTAGATATGCAAGTATTTCTTCAGATGTCATTTATATTTAATGTACAACTTGAAAAGGAAGGCTCTGCCAAGAGCTGTCTTCAGATATGCTTAAAAACTTTCACAAGAATTGAATACAAGCAGGGAATGATGCCTGACCCCCAAATGCTCTTATAAAGCTAAGTACTATGTGTAAGAGGATGCTCTTGGCTACTGCAGCCTTTCTGCTCTGTTTACAAGAATGTTTCCTGGCTGGCTCAGAGAAGCTGGTTGCCAATGGGAATATTAACGCAACAGGAGAGGGAACAACTGGAAAGACCTGGTATGTCCTCCCCCAGACCTGGGATGCTCCCTCAGCAGGGAGAAGTGCCTGTGTTCTGCAGCCTTCAGCATCGTCTGCCGGGAAAGCAGCTGTCCTGCAACAGGCAAAATTATGAAGGTATTTTAAGAGAAAAAGGATAGGAACAGGTTTGCACTGCCATCTTCAGCCCCAGGGAAAAATGGAGCTCCTTCGTTTAGTGGGCAGAGCATGTGGTTGTATGGGGTATCCCACAGGCATTTGGGTATGGGTACTCCAAAGATCCTCACAAGAACGGTGCTTCTGCTCTTTGCAACAGCCATGCAGGAAGAGATGGAGAGATTTACTCCATGCAGCCACTACCAGTGCTGCGGAAGGAAAACGTTTAAGCCCTCCAAGGTACAGCAAGACCACAAAAACATAGGAGAGAAGTAACTGGTGGTAAAGCATATGTTTGAGGGAGAGAAATCTGAAAAGAATGGGGCAGCCTAGAGCTCTAGAAGGAGAAGTGAGCAGAGAGCAGTGGAAGATTCTGGGAAGACAAGAAAGCTTGGTACAACGTATTGCTAAGTCTGCGTATGGATTTTTGAATATTTTTTTCTGCTCTAATATAAACACCTCTTTCCTTAATGCAGAAACACAGCTCCACTGATGTTCAGAAGATGCAATCTAGTGATGAAGTGTTTAAACAGCATTTAAGATTTTCCATTACATAGGAGTACCTATTAACCAGAGAAGTGTATCATTACTGATTTACGTTTTTGTGATTTTACATCTTCAAAAATTTTAGCAACTTTTTGGAGTTATGGTGCATGAAGGATTCTGCTAAAGTTAATGGGATATTTGTATTTAACCACCCTTGTTGCAAGATGTGGAAAAAACTTAAGAACTTACAAAATACTCTGAACTAGAATTCCTAAAGTATCTTAAAAATTCAGTAATACTGCTTTACATAGAAAGCCACACATCTCCGGAAATCTAGCTGCAGAACAAGCCATCACATTACTGTAAAGCTGAATAGCTTTATATACAAAATGCTGAATTTTCAAAAGCTTCTATCAGTAGCCTTTTTGTTTTATGGACTATTAAACTGGTGTGCAACAGGCTGTCGCTAAACGTTTGTTCTGTGTTTTGCTGAATGAAGTACAGAAATACAAGGCAGCTGAGGCGCCTTCCCTGCAGAGAGTAAAGATGACAAAATTGGGAGCTGCTGCAAGAATTGAAAAGCAGAGGTGTGGGCTACGTGCTGTGTGTGTTGCAGTGATGGTTATTTAGGGGTTGTGGGGAAAAGGGAGGCAAGATGCTGGAGCTTACTGAAATTGTCAGAATTGCTAAATGTTTTATTAACAATCTCTAAGCTTTTAGCTATATGGACTATACTGCTAATAGCAAAAGCAAAATAATAAAAAGATCCTTTTTTGTTGTCTCTTTTGTAGCTGGGAAGCGTTTAATAGTGTACTGATGGTTGGTGTTCTGATACTATCAATAATGGCTACCAGGAGGCAGTGTCAGCCTGAATCTGGCTAAGTGTAAAGCATGTATAAACTGCATCACCTAATCACCACTAGCCATAAACTCACTCTTCTAGCTGGATACCACATAGGACTGGCATGAAACCTTCTGGATAAAGGAATATGACTTCTATTGCTAACAATCTGGCACCCTTTGCACCCGTCCATCTGCCTATCAGGGAGTTCTGTGGTAAAAGCTGTAAAGGAAAAATAGGTGAAACTTTTGAAGAGAAAGATAGCATTAAAGTAGGCATAATGTCAGGTGGGATTAAACTTGGGCTGATAAAATGTGCCTAAAATCTCTTCTGGAGACAGAAGTCTTCACCCACCAGACAGGCTCAGCACAGCTAATGGCAGTGTGATTGTCTCCTGTCACAGAGTGCACCTTTCTTCTCCGTGCAGACCGAGGCAGCGATGGTACTGTGGCAAGCACACACCTAGCTGCAGTTGCCAGCATTGCTTTGGAGTCCCAGCAACTTCCGATGTCAACAGGGTAATTGGTAGATCTCCCCCCCACCCCTCCCCCACCCCCCCCGAAAAAGTATTGAAGTCGTATTTTGCATTCAAAGCTAAAAAAAAACAAAAAAAAAAGTGGGTAAAATCGTTAAAATCATTTTCCTTTTTGACCTTGATGACTTTGTCTTATTTAGGTATTATCAGAATTGGGACAGATTGATTGCAAATGCCAAGCCATGTTATAAAAGCAATATCAGACACTTTAAGGGGATGGGAAGAAGCATCACTGAAGGATGCAAGCCTGGAAGAACATGCTTCACAGAGAGAAAACTGGTAGGTAGATTAACATATTTTCCTGGATAAAGCCATGCTCGTTCCTCATGTACCCCCAGAGGTACTATGCACTGGGACCAAAACCTTTGTTGTCTGAATTCTCCAAATTCTTCATTGCTGCAGTGCAGCAGGGACTCGAGGCATCTGTACCTGGCTGAGGGATCCACACAGGCAGAGAAGAGAAGAGGGGCTCCATTTAATAGCTTAAGAACTGCTATCCTAAATAAATAAATATGGCCTCAGGCCAGCCTTGTTTAATCTTTTGAGGCTTTGGAGATATTGAAACATGATGTGGTAACAAGCAGTTGTATTTCACGAAATATTTACCAATGCTCAGTGTGTGCACTCTCTTCTAGCCATCCATCCTCTTTCATTATTTCACCAGATACCATGACTCATTTCTGAGTCTGTGGTACTTGACTACTGAAATAATTAATCTTGAATAGAAACTAATATTTGGTTGTATCATGCAGGATTTTCATTTTGAATGAGAGTCCAGCCAGGGATGTCTGAGTTTTTGGAACCTGAGGTCCAAAATGCTGCAGGCACAGCAAAATTTGCTCATTTCCATCTGTAAAAGCAAATATTAAAATATTAATAAAATTGCTTGGAACTTAAAAATATCAGTGTTCAAAAATCTCCATATCTTTGTATATTTGATTAAAAATTCTGATTTTACTTTGAGTATTTCTGCATATACATATAGCTAAGGAGCTTTACCCATATAGCAGTTACTAAAACAGGTCTGACCAGCCTATTTTGTGCAGTGGGAACAACAGGAGTATGAAAATTAGTTTCCACGTAGGAAATAAGATCAGCCAGCAACCAGACATTTCTTAAGTTCTGATACATGAGGTCTTTCAAAATATGTTTCAAAAGTATTTGATAGCTTCCCTTCTATTTTAGGAAAATACATAGACATAACTGCTTTAAAGGAAGAAAGTCTGCAAAACATGAGAACTTGTGGGTTTGTACTTGACTAGTGCACTTTCTCCTTGCCTTTCTAAAATGCCTCTTTGAATTACAACCTCACAAGAGAGGTATGAGCCCATAACTGAGACTATCAGCTGAGGTAGGCAACTTACCTGTTTCTCACTGTGCAGTTCAGTGGATGGTTTGTGTGTCCATGCTTTTATTTACTTTCCCACCAGTGTCTCTAAGCAATTATGAACGCTTCTCTTTTCCTCTGGTTGGTCTTCATGGCTCTCCATAATGCACTTAGTTTGTCTAAAATTAGTGACTTCTGTCAGTAACTAAGCATATGTGGAGCTGGACTCAATGTAGCAGAGATAATACAAACAACACAGGGAGGAAGAAGGAAATTGCAATAATTACACAATCATCCAACCTGGAGAGCCATTTAGCATCATTGGCAGCCTTTGCTCACATGATCTTGTTGGCAACCAGATGGAAAAAAGTGGCATTTATTTATTTTTCTTGACTTTCTTCTCTGGCGTTTGTGAATGAAATCCACTAGCAGCATGAAAAATCCTGCTGCTGCCACTATACCTGTGGCCAGCTCTCCAGGGCATAGGGTAGTTGCCAGTGCAGCTAAGACCTTCAATTACACAGTCACCTGCCAGTCCTCCTCCCCTTGCTCTCTACTCTTCTTCTTTCTCCAATCTTTTTCCTTATGCTCTGCTGCTCTTCCTCATTTCATCTCCTCTCCAGTTATGAATCTGTCTTTATCGAACGTGTTATACGCTAGTGAAAAAGTAACACCTTACGTTCAAGATTCAAATCAACCCCACAGCGGCACATATGGATCCTGAATTTGGCAGGGATTTAGATGAGATCTTGAAATTTCCATTACATAAAATTTGGGGGTGTAAAGTTTTTCAGTTTCATCAATTCATCTTGTAGATTCTTCTTATTTACAGTTTTGTCTGTGTGGAAATAGGTACAATGTTAAGTTTAGATGTCCACCTGCTCCCACGGATTTGTCATGCAGGATGTCTGTAAATTTGGTTGCTTAAAGCTCTCTTTCAAAACTTCAAATTTAAATGGAAGAGCATTAAGTTTATCTTGTGGCTAATTGCATTACATTATTACATTATAGCAAAGTATTTGGTTAGCAGTAGGAGAACTTCTGAAGGCTAGATCTACTTGGAGTTCAGATGGGGTTTAAAGGAAGACCTGCAACCAGAGTTTGTCCATCTGCTGGTTTTCCTTCCTTAATAATATTTGAATTTACTGACAATTCCAGCTATGTTTGACAGAGACTTTGAGAACATGAAGCTCCTGGAAGCTTTGTCAAAACCAGCAAGTGGTCAGAGGCCACTGACCCAGGTTAATGCCACCCACCCAAATTTAAGGCAGTTTGTCTACCTGGTCCCTGACAGGGACCACTGGGAGGGGTGCAGAGGGGTGGGGGGCACCTGGGAGCATTGGAGAAAGGGGATCCATGCGTCTATTGGGCATAAATGCAGAGGAATCTGGCGGCCACAGTTCTGTTCAGCACACAATTTGCTGGCTTCCAAAGAAAGCAATTCACATTTAAAAACAGCAGGAAGGGCGTATGTGCTGAGTGATGAGAGAAACACGTCTGTGTGGCCTCCCTCCCCTACTCCTCACAGGCTGCAGCTACTCAGAAGTGAGGGATGTCCATCGTGGGCACGGCCCCCTGGCAAGAAGCTGCTTTTTCTTATTCTGATGGGAAGAGTGCTGCTGTGGTTCTGCGGTCTCTGCTGACCAACTTGCCAGGAATTGCATGTGTGCAGTTTGCTGAGGAGTGTCCAGGAGTCCCCAGGTTTCCCAGCAGCCCTACTTGTGTCAGCTTTTTATTTGCAAAGCTGAAAATTAATTAGGATATTTAAGGCTCTGTGAAGAATTCAGTAAAGCAGTCTAAGGTGTTGACATGCTTGCCTTGAACAAATAAAAGCCACCTGTGATTATTCTTATTGCCTGCTGTGGAGCTGTAGCCTAGCTGCTGAGACAGGGATCCTCAACAGAGTGAAGTCAGGAGCAACAACAATTGGACATGTGACATTTTCAGTTTGCTATAAATTCATCTGTAAATAGCAGAGTCTGATATTAATGAGACCGGACATCTCATTAAATAAAATGAGATAATAAATAATGCTCAATGTACCATTATGGAACTCTGCAGTACCTGGTTTTGAATATGACAGATCAAATTATGGAAGCACTATGTTTTTTTCTGCATGGATTTACAACTATAGGCTCTCCATGTTTTAATGTGTGAAAATTTTTATGTAGTGGAAGAATTTTTATGTGTTTCATAAACCAGAGTACCCTGGTAACCGTTCTGATTAGAAGTATAAAGAGCAGTCTTTCAAGTTCTTTGTCCTTATCTCTTGGGTGAAAATCTTTTCTATGTTTGCCAAGAAAATATACTAGTATGTGACCGCCTGATAAGCAAATCTTTCACTGACTCATTTTCAAAATAGATTACTATTAGGCAATATATATGTTTTCAATGGTAACTGCTTGGACTGCTCAGATATATTTTTATAATGGTTTTAAAAATCATTCAGGATTAAGAACTCCTGGATCCTTGCTGTCTGGGATGAAGGTTATAAGGAATGTTACTGTGTTCCAAGTGATGGTGCCATCAGGGACATGCAGGTACATACACATAAAATATGTTCATGATATGAGACAGAAAAATGCAATTTTGTAGTGTGCATTTTTGTATGTGCTATGAAATAGCTTTTTCCTACAATATTGTGTATGCTGTGTCATCCTAAGTATTTGATAGGGAACATGTTGATCCTTAATGATTAGAAAAGCTGCTTCTTGTACAGGAACTTTCGAATCCATCTGTGCTTTACCCTGTGGGAAGAGTTCTTAGCAGCTGCTTCTTTTTAAATAAATTCAAAGAGGATATCTTATTTGTGGGCTGGAGTTGCCATTACAGTTCTTCCTTGCACTGTTGCATCCTGTCCTAAAGGAAATCTCCGGTATCCACATCTCTACTAAGCTACACGGAGACCTCAACTGCTCCATCCTAAATATATAATCCCCTCACAACTTGTTTGTTTTTCAGTGAGGTCCACAGGCTAAACTGAAACTAAATACTGCATAAGCAGAACTTTTTTTTTTCTCTTTACCTTTAAAAAAATTCATTCTTACATTCTATCTGACATACCAATAAAACTTTATAATACGTTTGTCCTTTTACTGCTAATGTTTTCAGATGCCCTAATGAGGACCACAAAAAGAACCACACATATGAGATGAAACACTTGTGACCTTAAAGATTTTGAGATCTAATTTAGAAATTGGTGTAATACATGAACTTGATTGGATGCAATTTATCTTCCTGTTCATGTTGTCAGCAAGACCCCCTGCAGGTGTTTTATTACAAACTCTATCAATAACAACAACAACAAAAAACAGATTTCTAGGGATTTTAACTACTACAAAAATCTACCCCTACTTTCTTTTACATCAATGTTAGCTCAAATCAAAATAGTCAAAAGAAAATAAAGATTCAATGCAGGAAATACTGTTCTTCAGGATAACCCCAAAATATCTACATGGTTGGGTATGTGCATGATCCATATTTAGGCATCTTGCTTAGATG
This sequence comes from Cygnus olor, assembly GCF_009769625.2. Taxonomy (NCBI): domain Eukaryota; kingdom Metazoa; phylum Chordata; class Aves; order Anseriformes; family Anatidae; genus Cygnus; species Cygnus olor. The sequence goes on from NC_049175.1 coordinate 20,601,512, forward strand.
AGCTGAACGATCTAAGCAGCTACTTCTCTCACTTGATTTACGAGCTGTTTAGCAAGCCATAGGCTACAGAGGGAAAGTGCAGGAGATCAGTCATGTCCCCATCAGTAAATGAAGAGGGAAACTGCTCCTGGAGACCTTGCTCTGTCATCCTCCTTTCCTTCATTCCTTCCGCCTGGTAGCATAAGAGTGACTGTTTGCCTAGCATGGTCTCTGGGCTGCCCAAGGACTGACTGTTCAGTAATTATGCCCTGAATCTCTCCAGAAGCATAGCATCGCTGACAGAAGGAAACAGCTTGGAAATAGCTGCTGTGATTATTGAGCACAGGAATCAGTCTTATCCAATGTATTTCTGTACCAAAGTCCATCCAACCCACTCAAAGAGATTTACTAGCGTTTCATTCTATTTACATCCACTATAGCAATTCTCTATGAGCTGAACTTCCCAGTGTGAAAAAAACAGCTCATTATTAGGAGACAACCTGTCTGTATCCTTCTCCTTCTTGGAGGGAGATTGCCCATAGTCATTCACACATTCTTTATCCCTTCTACAAAATGAGATGTTGTAATAGTCTCATATGTAATGTAATCATATCTTAGTTCGCATTGCATAAAATGATGAAATTCAAATTACTGCTGGGAAACACCTTTCCCTGACATTAAAACTCAAGTGTTTCACTGTTTCACAGTAATACTAAGCTATGGAAGGTGGTACATTAAAAAAAAAAAAAAAAAAAGTGAAATAGAAGGAAGTAGTGAAAGCTTCTGGAAAGGTGTGACTGGAGATGAGCTGTCTCAAAGCAGCAGAGCAGGTCCATGGCATGGAGGCTCCTGCCTTCTTTGCAGGAGTGCACAATGCCTGATGTTGCAGTAGCTGTGCTCCAACACCAGAGATGTTTGTCTTTGGTACCAGATGGAGGCTGGCAACTAAAAGATGTTTGTCGTTTATTTACAATTCACCAATGAACAATATTAAGCATGCTGCTTATCCACTGATCTCAATGGCTTTGCCCTGAGAAAAGAGTAAGCTCCTACATTTTCTTGTAGTATGCTTTGTACCAACTTTGTTACTAGGTAGCTATTCCAACTGACAAGGAACAGAGAAATCCTCTGGCAATCCGTCTTGCTGGAGCTGAAGCCAGGGCTGAGCAAGTGAACGACCTTTTACATTTCTTCCTGCCCCTCTACAACTGAGCAGCAAGGGGGCACTTGTTTCCTGCTGCGTAATTCATGTGTATTTCAGTATTTATATAACAGAAGTAAAACAATGCTTGACTTAAAAATACCAACCAAAAAGCAGAATCCATAATTTAGTCTCACTGCCGGTGTGAGATCCTCTGGAATCAGAGTGCCACTAAGCTGTGCTCAGCAAAGCTGAAACTCAAGGGTGCCTACAGCTGATAATTAAACAACTAATAACCTTGCTTGGAGAGCCTATTGCATATGACAGAGTAATATGTACAACAAATGAAACTGAAATGCAAAATCACTCTAAAATAGCATAATGATTCTAAATATGGAGTTAGGAGTGGTGATGATCTCTTTCCAAATAGAAGTAGTCATGAGTGTGCTAGTACTTTGCTAAACAAGATAGCTTAGTAGTCAAATTCCGGGTGAAAGGAAAGAGGGACTCATCATTCACGCTGGCAAAAAGTCCTAGCTCATAAGAAAGCTATATAATTAATGCTAGATATTTAAAAGCCATGAATTGCAGTTTCTATGTAAGCTTTGGAAATGGAAAAATGTATCCTGGCAATATTCCTGAGGAGGTAGAGAGGGTATCCGGTGATGTTTATGTAGATTAAATCTGAAACTGACAGCCAGGGACCTGAAAGATAAACATATACCTAAAGGTTATGGCTTAACTTTCAGTGGAAATTATGTGGGCTTCTTTGACAGGCAGAATCTGCTAATGGCTCGTAAATTAACATACAACTGTAAATGTAGGAACTGCTGAGAACCAAGCTGAACGCTGATTTTGCTTTGGTTTAGTTTAAAAAAAAATATTTCCCAACCACAAATTTTACAGTTGAAAACCACATTCGTGACAGTTCTCCAAAGATGTGTAATCAGAGGAGGTGATAGATAAGTGGCTGTTGCTCTGATCACAATTAACTGACAGCTTATACAAGCCATCAATTTGAGGAAACACCTAGATGCTAAAAAGCCCAGGATCAAGAACAGAGCCCCACAGAGTAGTTTAAGGCTCCACACACTACTAGAAATAAAATCAGCAGAGGAAGTGAAAGAAATATAATTAGAAAACTCAGTCTTGAACTAGACAAACCCTCTTCTGCTGTATGCAAAGTTCACTGTGAAAGCTAATTACACTAAAAGCTAATTCAGTATCATCTAAAACATACAATAAAACTGGAATCTGTAGTTGAGGTTTTCACAGCTAATTGATTGACTTAGGTCCTTACATTACAACAAATAGAGTGAGTGGTGCAAGCTCTTGAGCTTGGATTATTAGTTTCCTGCTCTTTGGTGTCTCCTAGGAGCCAGGTAAGCATGTAAGAAGATAAGTTTTCGCCTAAATTTACAATTATATATTATAGTATGTACTTATATTTAAATCTGTGGCCACCTTGGCTGTGAAGAAAACCTTGAAAGGGGAAACCCATATCTGTTGTTTAGATAGAGAATACTCAGAGAAGTGATCCTTAATATTGAACTGTGTTTTGTATTGCTTTTATTGTATGCCTTCCTTGCTGTCTTGTTAAAGATAGCTAATCTGCTCTGAGCTCTGTCCTTCCACGTCTAGACCATCACTGGTGGCTATAATTTCTTCTTCAATGAAAGCTTTAGTATCTCTGTCTTGTGGTATGGTTTCTCCCATGACCCCACTGTAGGCACCGGTTGTTTCTCACTGGCAGACAGCCCTCTACGTGTTACCATTTCATGCTATCATACCTCCCAGAAACAGCAGATCTCTCAGAAGTTTTAAGGAAGGATTAGTTTTCCAGTAAAATCATTGTGAGTGCTCAACTGCCTTCAAATATAGGAGAGACTAGGAAGGAATTTGTTCCCTTTCTGTCCTTTATTTTTATTTTTATTTTTCAGATAAGCAGATGCAGTTGAGAACTGCTGTATCTCTCTGGAACTGTTTCATACTCCAGAATCTGTTCCTCTTTTGCAAGTGAAAGCTTATAGTCAGAAATTCTACTTACACACAAACAAAACCCCCAAGCAAACAGACAAAATGAAAAACTTTAAGGATAGAACCCAGGTAAAATAATTTGGAGATGTCTGAGTTTTCAGTAAGTCTGATGCAATTGCTTCAAGCATGAACAGCCCAGTTTATTTTCAGTGAAGTTTGTCTTAATCTCTAAAAATACTCTGTGCATTGTGCTACACCCATTGAGTATAAACTCAAAGGAGCTGAATGCACTGTTCTGATGCCACAAATCTGGCTGATTATCACAAAACCGATTATTACAGCTGACCGAGCAGTCAAGGCAAACACTAGTCTGACCAGCAAATCCTCAAAATGTCCACTTTCTGACAGTGCGCATTGTCGTCTAAATAAATGTAATGTTGTGACGTGGTCAGGTGAGTATCTTAAACTCAGATGTCTTGGAAAGTGCTCACAGGAAGGCTTGAAGTGGCAAAAAGGAAAAAAGATATTAGTAAGGCTCAAGAGAACTATTCCGTAGGTAATGTTTTTGTTTGCTTGCTTTTTAATGTAATGTTACTTGGAAAGTGTCATGGATAGATTAGAGTGAACCCTTCAAAACTGCTCTCTCGCTATTCCATCTTTCTTTAAGAGTGCAGTCAAACTTGCAAAGGTGCTAACATGCAGGAGAATGCTTTGCTGTTAGCATCAGCAGTCCTGACTGCTGGCCAGCTGCTCCACTGGTTTGTGGGGAGCAGGTCCTTAGCAAGAGCCCTGAGCCCAAACCCCACGCAGGAGGCAGCACGAAGCAGGTTACTCAGAATGATGTTGGTTCTGTTACCAGCTCGAGGAAGCTGAGTGCGCTTTATTATTAAGTTTCAGGGAAAGTTGATTGAGAAGCTTACTCATTTTTAAGTGAGTCGGGGAAATTCCTGTGGTGCATACGGAGTGCAGATTGGGGATTCCTGCCGCAAAGAGCCTTCATGGCATATATGTCGGTATTAGTTTATTGCTATTGTTGACAGCGGGAAGGGATTAATGACAAGGAGCTGCTTAACGAGTTAATGAACACATGAGTAATGTTATACAATTCTGTTACATTCTCCTTAATTCCTCGGTTAAACACACTTATTTCACTGGAAATTCCCAAGGGTAAAGCGAGTCACGGCAGAAACGACAAAGTTGGGATAAAGCCTCCCCGGGTAACCAGCCTCACAGCCCCCGGCCCTCTACCAAGGGCGGGGAGCACCGTCCGGCGACAGCCGGGAGCGGGCAGCGGCCCCGCACCAGCCTCACCGCCCCCCTCACGAGCATGCGCGCGGCCGCTGCGCAGGGCGCATGCGCCTCGCGGGCCCCCGCCAGAGCGCCGCGCGTGCGCAGAGCGCCGCACCGGGCAGCGACTAGGGAGGGTGGGAGGGAAGGAGGGCAGAGGGGAGGGCGGGTGGTCGGTGGCGGTGCGCTCGCCGTGCTGTGCGGCGGCGGGGCACGGGTGGCTCGTCCGCCCCGGGGGCTCCACAGGCGGCCGAGCGCCCCCGGTTACGACCGTGCCGGCGGCTCCCGCCCGGGGCAGTGCCCCAGTTTGCGTCCAATCACCGCAGCGCGTGCACCGAGCGGGGCGTAAACAAGCCCCGGGAAACCCCCCTCCGCCCCCAGCTCGCCCCTCAGCCCCGCTCCGCTCCGCTCCCCGCGCCGCCCCGCAGCCTCCCCCCGCCGCCCCCTCCGGCGAGGCGCGCTCCCGCCGCCCAACCGCCTCAACCGCCCTCCCCGCCCCCCGGCCGCCCGCCCAGCCGGCGCCGCCCGCGCCGCCGCACGCACCCCGCTGCCCGCTCCCCGCTCCCGCACCGCGCCCGCGGGTGGGTGCCGCGGCCTCCGCAGGGGGAAGGTAAGGGGCCCGCCGGGGCGCGGCTGCGGGCGGGGGGCGGCCGGCCGCCGGCCGTGACACCGCTCCCGGCGCCGCCGCTGGGGCGGGGGCCGCCGAGGAAGTTTTTCCTCGTTAATTAGCCGCTAATGAGGGAGCGGGATGCGGGCTCGGCGCTGCCCGAGGGGCCGGCGGGCGGTGACGGGCGCTCCGGGAGCGGCCGGCCGAGCCGCGGCAGCCGGGATCCCGCTGGCACGGCGGCGGGGCGGCCGGTTACATAAGGCGCCGGTGGGGAGGCGAGGGACGAGCCCGCCCTGCCTTCCCTCGGCAGGTACCGGGCCGGGCGGGGAGCTCGTCCCCATCGCCGCGCCGCCCATCCCGCCCGAGGGGGCGGCAGCTCCCGACACGTGTTGGGGGGGGGGGGGGGGGGGGGTGCCGGGCTCGGTGCTCATCGCGAATAAACGCTCCGGCAGAACAAAGTTTAAAGAACTTGATTTTTTGCTCCCCCCCTCCGCCCCATCCTTCATGTGCGCGGTTAGCGTGATGCGATGGATGGGGTGAATCATCGGTTCCGTGGAATAAAAGCAAGTGAATCATCTCGCCGCGCACACACGGCCGGCCAGGGGACAGGAGCGCGCTGGGGGCCAGGGGTTGGCCTCGGCTCCTGGGGCACAGGCGGGCCCCGACGCCCCCCGGGCTGTCTGGGGGTACTGCGAGGGCCGTGGAAGTTCTGCAGCTCTTAGCGGCTGCATTCTTGGCGGTCCGGGGGTAACCTGTTTCTGCATCGGCTTCCTACCCTTCGTTTTCTCCACGTCCTCAGAGGAAGGATGCTAATGACGAGATTTAAGTAACTGTGCCCTTCAAAGTGTTAATTTAAAATCAAATTTAAACAAAACATACAAAACAGGAATGGTACTGCACCGTGTCCGTAGCCCAAAACCTGAGACAGATCCCAGATCCTTTTAATATGGGATTTGTTTTGCTTAGTTTTGTTAAGCAAAAATAGTTAGTCTCTGCAGTAAATACATAAATACATATTTGGAAAACAAATTAAACCGGTTTGTTTAATAAACACGCTAGAGTTGTACCTAGATAGAGTTCTGCTCCCGATCCTCTTGCCTGTTGCTGTTTTAAATGGGATTAAGGCTGGGTCCTCTGTATAGTTTTTCTTTCAACTCTGACTTGATTCCAGAGTTGAGTGCCATTTTCTACTTTTTCTTGACATGTTTGTCTCTCCCTGTACAGAGGCAGGACTTTGAATTTTGTAAGATGAATACCTCTTTTCTTGGTATACCTGCCAGTGCCTAGAAATGAAGTCCCTGTTTATGATGGGGAGGTGGTGCTGTACAAATACAAGCACTCAGTTTTACAATGTAAAAGTATGTGAAGATCTTTGCGCCTCTTACTGGTAAACCATTCTGTCGCCTTTGGCATCGGGTATCCTTTATCTAGCTGCCTGTGTTATCGTACCTCTAGCCGTTCTCCAGACAGAAATGGAGAAATAAATCAGTCACGGAAAGGATTGATTCTGGTGTTTGTTTATGTATTACTTCAGCGTTCATTGTGTGGCTCTGAACGCCTCACGGTCAGAAGATTCTGAAGTTAACCAAGTTAATCCTGATTGTGGCTGAACAGTTCTCTGAACAGATCCTCTTAGGTATATTGGGTGGTAAAGCCGACAAACAGCAACAAATACCATTTCTTATGTGCATTTAAATCAATAGTCAGACAGCACCCATCCTTTCTTAGTTAATTTCCTTAAAAAGAAGATAGAAGCATACACTATGTATAGCATTATACGTGCCTACAAATAGACCTCAGTTGAAAGTAGTACAGTAAGTAACGCTGTAAGTGGACTCACCACTCTGCTTCAGCCTTTTTCCCCTGCTTTCTATGCACCCTGGGCTTGAAAGTAAAAGTGAAAAATGCTAGAGTTCACTTTTAAGCCTGCAGAATGTGCAAAATGAAGTGAGATAAAACGGATTGGTTTAAGGTTGCTTCTGCGCAGCGCCATTTTTAGGATTGATAAGCAGCTTACTGTAGGACATGCAGCACAACTTGGAGAACTGCGGAGGGCAATGCAGATAAAAGTGGAGTGTCTGAACTTTGTATGCTGGCTTTTGTTATGTTGGGATACATAAGCTTTGTTCTTAGTATGGTTAATTTGTGAATAAATATAGTCTTATGCCCTTTTGTAAATAAAAATGGGGTGATGTTATAATGTTTATTTGAAATGAATAGTACTTTGCTCAAAAAATAGGTCATGGTATCAGCTGCTTTGCAGATTCTGTGCAATGAAAGACTGGTGCCGACAGCACCTTTGCAAGTCCTTCTTCTAGCTATCTCAGCTGGAAATGGATGGTTAACATCCCAACAGAAAGAAAATAAATTAGATGCTTTCCTCTTCACAGTTTTTGCTTTAAAAACTCTTTCTAGACAGATGCAGCAGTCTCAAGCAAAGTTTTGAACTACTGGTGTGGAAAGAAATATTGGTGGTGCTGAAAAAGAATCGTTTCTTCAACTTCTTCATTGAAAACTTTGTACCAAGTATACATCAGCCTGGCAGTCATTTGGTCCCTAAATCCTCAGTTAAAATTGTTGCAGTTTTGTGTAAAGAAAAGTTAAATAAGATAGTTAATTTCTATTAATAGTCTGAAGTAGGATTCTAAAATATTAAGAAAATTTTTAAGTTAAAAAAGTTGACACTACAACAAGTTGTGTCTCTTTTTATCACTTTTGTTATTAGACTTGTAGCCAGTCTATTCTTGAATGTTGGTAAATAGTACCTTAGATATTTCCTAGAGGGATGCTTATTTCCCTGATTGCTGCGTTTTTCACGTTAACGTTTTTTCCAGTAAATGTAGTGTTATGGAAAGTACCAGCTTGACAGACTTTGAGACTGAAACCCTCAATGAGCAGAGCAGGTGCAGCGCAGGCAGCAAGCTCCACCGTGCAATGGCAAGAGTGTGCGCGGCTAGCTGCGTGTGTGCCGTTACCTTCTCTGTCTTAGTTTTGTTGTTTATAAAATAATTGTTGTTGTTTATAAAACAAAAACTGTCTGTTGCCAAATGCAGGACACTTCTGGAATGAAAGACACAGTGTTACTTGACCACTATGGTCTCAACAGCTGTCACTATTAGTTCTTACTTGTGAAGCAACTAAATTTGACAGGCTACCTAAAGCTGAAACCATTTACCCCATTATTAATAGCTGAATTCATCTTTGTCTCAGCAGCTTTCCTAACATCTGGCCAAACTGTTCATTTGCTACTGGTCATCAGTCATTTATTTTCTGTTGTGGAAGAATCTTCTTCCTTTGTTTGTCATTATTTTGTATGGTTTTAGGTTTGGATGAAATAAAATACAAAAATAGCCCGCTAATTTGCCATAATGTTAGTAAGAATCCTATTTTCACGAGAGACCTAATAAGGAAAAGAAGACTTTCTTTCTCAGAAGAGGTTAAAGATGACAGTAAAAGTTACTGGGAGGATCTTCACTTCCTTATGATACCTTTATTTTACTGACTGCTTCAGCCCTGAGAGGGAGGCTTCACTGGGCTTCAGTTTGTTGCAGTCTGTTAGGGTTCAAGAACTGCTTTTCTACACTTAATTTTCACTGGCAGTTGAGTTTGCACTAATTATTTGGTTTACAGAGTGTACATGGGCATTGGGCAGAGACTGCTGAAGAACCATGTTTTGGTGTATACATTTGTGTGTGTATGTGTATACGTATACAAACACAACTCTAATGCTGCAAATGGGGTGCCTTTTGCCCTTGTGCACAGCTTCAGTACGGGTTCTTCCACAGGGAGGAACACCACTTCGCAGTCACACCGCTTCAACTCAAACCAAATTCTTATCAAAACGAACACTTTCTACACAGTTAATCTCTAATGTAGATATATCAGGAAATAGTGTTGGGACCTAAATGGTGAAACTATTTTTTTCCTGATTCATTGGTATGATTCATTCTATGCATATTATTGATGGCAGCTTTACAAAATTATTTTTTGACAAAGATGCATTGTTTCTGGCAACTTTCTGGCAATTATCGACTTCCTTAGAAAAATCTATGGCTCTGTGCATATGGATAGCAGACAGCTGAATCAGTGAGTAAAATCTGATACCAGCAGGGAGGGTCATAGTTTGTAGTTGACGTAGAATTTCTTACATCCTTTTTCTTACTTCCATCTTCGCAACCCCACCCTGCACATTTGTTTAGCTCACCTGTTACATCTTAGTTTTTCTCCTGTGAGCTCTTGGGGAACACTTTGTCACTGGTGCTGTTTGTAACTTTTGCAGCACTTTGGTATCTTGGTTGATTTGGCTTCCAGTCTCTATGGAAATAAGTAATAAACAATAGCTTCCATCTGAGATGTTTTTGCTTAAATCTTTAGTGTGTTCCAGTGTCCTAGTCCAACTAAAAACCCAAACAACTGTTTTGCAGTTTGAATAGGACATTTGTCTGAAAACCACCACTATAAGTAAAATACAACTTTAAATAGACAACAGTATGAATGAAGGAGCATAACAAATCTAAATTCACTTTTTTTGTGACTGTTTTGAAGCTCCTCTGAGGGAGCCCATGAATGCTACCAAGAGCAAACTTAAGCTCTAGGGAAAATAAGACTTCAGTTTTGTTTTAACGTAGTTCAGCAGGAAAAATCTCACAGGAATTCTCAAATGTGATGGATATGGAAACAGTCCTAGTGATGACCTTCTGCAAGGCACAGATTGGTTGTAATTTACTTACACAATATTTTCATGGTTTCTTCTAGTCCTTCTTAAAAGATAAAAATAAAAATATGATTTGCGATGTTCCAGTGTAGCCAAAATACCTTGCGGTGCCCTGAGTAGAAGTTAGTTGAGCTGCAAGCTTGGAATCACACACTTCTTTTCATATCTGAGCCTTCCTTCACAAAGATGTGGAGTTAGAGACTGCTTGCACTGAGTATAGACAGATGAAGTTGCTGCAACTGACTGTTTCCATGAGGAACCAAGTGGTATGGTTATAAGTTGATGACAGGGAAGCAATTTATCTTCAACTTGTAATTACAAGGGTGATTTCACATTGGCCCTGTATCACAGTATAGGGAATATATGGATTTACAATGTAGGGTTACCTGGTACATTTATATTAATTTCTCTTTACAGTGGTCCTTGAAAGTGTTACTGTTCATAGATTACTTTTTTAGAACTAGTGTAATTGTTGTGTAGCAGTTTGTCAGTACTAATGGATTCCATTTCACCAGCCAAACAAAAAAATAACCAACTGAGTTTGCAACAGCTGTGAACTGGTAGATACATGGTCATAGAGATGAATTTATGACTTTTTATGAGACAGTGCAGAAGTAGAATATACAAGATTTTTCTTTAGAACTATAAAATGGAACATTTTAATATGCACTAACATTTGCATTTCTTTAAGTTTATATCATCATATAAGGAATCAATGTATTTTAGTATGCACTCATATGGATAGTGTGAATGTATGAGAGCACACTTGGATTAATTCTTATTTTCATCTGCCTACAGACATTTCATTTTTGCTTTCATTCATTTAAACGTGGGGTTTATTCATGGAAGTAAGAGCTCTTTTATCGTGTTTTGTAGCTTTCACTGAGCGTCCTAACACATGAAAAAGCTGCTGTTGTGGAGCAGTCTCAATTTTTACTCTTGGCTTTCTCCTAATCACTACATTTTTCACACTTTGTGAATTTGTGATGCAGAAAGGAAGTACCTGAAGATTTAAAGTATTTGTAAGGTCATAATTTCTGTTTTAGCTTTGTCAGTATGGTGATAGCACTTACTGGCCTTGATCAATAGCAAGGTTTGAGTACTCAAAGAAGCTCTCCAAATATTAACATTAAGTCTCCTTAGCAGTTGCTGGCATAGTAATACAATGTAATACTGATGACATGACCTATAAAAAGCTATTAATTTCGTGATTTTATGAAGCTCTATGTAAAGCTCTGTGTAGAGGCACTGGAGTTCCTTTCAATAGCAGGAGACTTCCCATTGTGCTTCCTAGTTCTGGTTCTTCTTTTTAACGATACTGGTAAAATACCATCACCTGATTAATTTACTTTGGATTTGAAGGGTTGTTTGTTAGGTTCTTACAGTAGGTGTTCAGAGCCCCTCAGAGAAATCAACACTTTACTTTGGGATGTAAAATGTGTCAGGATTATCTATTTATTTAAGTTTCTTAAATACAATTTTTCAGATGACTTTTTGCATTGTGTTGTATCTATTAGAATCTTTGTGTACTACCAAAGCATGTTACAATAATAGAATCCAAACATTAAATACTCTGAAGACAGATTTCAGTGCTAGTTACCACTTATCAGATCTGACAGATAAATTCTCTCTGCCACAGAAAAAGTAGTTGATCTTGAGATAAAAGAAAAAAAAGTCTTGAGGTCTTGAGTCATTTTTAGAGAAGCCATCACCACTAATTAAAGGAAGTGCAATTATATTTATCTCTTCCCTCAAGAAGAAGAATAGAATATATAAGAAACTAATTTGTTAATTAATAAATTAATTTTATACTGAAAACACAGTTCTTTTTTTCAGATGGAAGATCATCTCTTAAATAGCCGATGTGTGGATTGAATGAAGTTAAAGATGTTTCTTTCTTTCATGGTTTTATAAAATCATTATTTACTTTTCTGAAGAATCATGAGTAGTAGCTGCAGAGACAAAAGATCCTTTGTATGTGATAAGTGATATTTTGGCTAAGTGCTCTTGGTTGATTCTGGCTGTAGAATTTCCCTGCTTACAAAGTGATTTTGAAGGGCTGCTTAATCAAACCAATATTTTTCGGCTTTCTATCATAACACTTTTGATATATTGCAGATAAAGTAAATTTTCATGCTTTCATTCCACATACTTAGCAAAATTTGCAACTGTTTTGTGCGGACAGTAATCACAGAATGCAAATGGATTTGTTTTAAATAAAGCACTCAGTGACAGTTGGTGCCTCACACAGGCAGGTGTTTAAAGTCTACTATTGATATGTAACTTCTTTGTATTCACTGCTGAAAATCTGGAAGATAAATGTGTTTGGGATTGGTCTACAATTCAAAATTTCCATTATTGCAGAGGAGCTTTTCTGGTGAATTCAGTGTGAAGCTGGAGGAAACCAGTGACAAACTTATAATAGAGGAGCTTTTCTGTAACACCTGGCTTCTCAAGTTATAATAGCTCTTGCTAGATCAACTAATACAATAGGGAAACACAAATGACTGGGCATACAAGCCCTTTGGGTCTGAAACAACAGCAGCAGACTTTGAACTAATGGTGCAGTTTCAGATGTCTGCTGTCACTGCTACTGAAAGAGGGAAATGCTATCTCGGACATTGAGCCCTGGCAGTCATTGAACCCTCAGACTGATCAAGTTTAACTTACCTAGCAAGAAACTAATACAAATGAACTTACAGATGGATCCCTTTTTTGGTATAACTGTCCAACAGATCAGCTCCGCTATTCAGGTAATTGCAGATTTAGGACAAGTTGGAAATAGTTGCTTTGAGTTTATTGTAATTATGCCAATCAAACAGACAATTTGAAGGAAAAGTATGGTTATCGCCTATAAAACAAAGGGAAGTAGGGGGAGAAATCATGAGGTAGTTCTCCATCATGGACAGAAAGAATGTAGAGGTTGTTACTATAAGAACACAGAAGGCTCTAGCTGGAGGCGAAATATGGGAAAAGTGTCATCGTGCTCTGTGGGCAGTATCTCCACTGAGTCTGTAATTGTTGCTATCTGGAAGGTCTGTGAGTCCTAGTTTCCAGGTTTGACTTGGTGTGATGAGATCTGAGAAGTGAGAGGTGGAATTTTCTGATGAAAAATATTCTCACTGAATTCATTCCGGCATCTGGGGTTCTTGGTAATGTGTGTGTATTTACATTGGTGGAAGAACTGCATAAATAGAGCAGTATATATTGTGAAAGCAGTTCTTCCATATTTCACTAAGGTAATCTCTGGGCTTCCTTTCTTGGATGCTTGGATACTTACTAAATTGCTGCACTGGAAATGGGTTTGGGTCAGAGGGACGTGAACTGCTGGAGCAAGTTAGGTGATCTCTGAGTCTGGACCCCTAGGTGCAGACAGACTCCGCACCTCCGACTTCTTCCCTGGTGGCGGAGAACCCTCCCCACCACCCCCATCTACCTGTCCTATACGGGGGCTCTCAGGCACCTCTGGCATATAAAGAATACTTGCGAAGACCTAGCCCAGAATTGCTGAAACCATACCAATTTAACAGCAGAATTTCTGTATTTTGGGTACGGCAGGGTGTTAGGTGGAAAAATGAGAGAGTTCTAATGTAACTATTTTAAGGCTGAAGGACTAAAATATTAGGACGTTTCATAGTTTAGGCTATTAGTGTGACCATAATTCATCCATTATAATACTCATAAATTCTGTTCTTTAAAGGATTTCTCCACAGCATCTTAGCACAGGTGTAAAGTGTGTGAGGAATGAATAATTACAGTTTGAAAGATTGGTTTTACCTAAAGGTTGTCTGTTTAGACAAAGGAGTGTAACAGACAAATTGGGTTCAGGGAGAGGTGCTAGTCATGCAGGTATATGTTTCTGTAAAGAACTTGGGTGTGCTGTTTGGAGGTACAAAGGTACTATTTTATTCCTTCAACTACCTGTGCGTTAGGGCACATCCATGTGATTTTAAGCAGCTGTAAGCTCCTGCTGTCTGAGCTTGAAGCCACGGGGCAGCTACCTGCCGGCGGTCAGCACGGTGCCCAGGCCGAGTGAGTGCCCGTGCGGTGGCTCAGTGCCATGGTAACGCCCGCACAGGCCTTCCCTCAGCTTACCGCACCACACGGCCTTGTCCAGCTGCCAGGGGAGCCAGCTTTCAGGCTTCCTTGTCAATAAAACAAACGAGATTCATGCACAGTACTTTATCAGGAGAAACTAACCGTTGCTTCTAAAGCTGTGACAGGGATCTCATGGATGAGTTCTGAACGTGGTATTTGTGGGAAGAGACAGGCAGATTGGAGGAAAGAACTAATAATGTAACCGTGTGATAAAAATCCACGATGCTGAAAGCTGGACGATGCAGGGCCTTCCTGTTGTCCCTCAAGAAGTGGGATGGACTTGCTTACTGGAGTGGCTGAGACTTGCCTTGTTCACAGAGATAAGCGTAAACATTCCTTGCAGGTGACAGGTGGCAGTTGATTCCTGTGCTTTCCTACCATTAAGAAAAGCATAAACATTGCTGAGCATCCTGAACAGAGGAATGTCTCAGGAGCCTGTGCTGCAGGAGCATTTGGTAATTCAAGCTAGGTCAGACTGCTTAGTGCAGTACTGCTCTAAAAGTGAGTGATAAAATATTGGCATTAATGATTGCGAGTATTCAAATATTTGACAGGAGTGTTACAGGAACTGTTAAATTGCTTCCCGTGTTAGTTTACCTGCTAAACTATAGTAACTTTTCTTTTAATCACTCACTTCTATTTATGTTGTGGGCTGCACAGGTTTTAAGTAGTGGCTAAAAAGCCTGATACTCCATCATTGCTCATTTTATGATGTTAACATGAGCAACACTCACTTGGAAGTCACCAGCTCTGCATGCATCATTCCCTGGAGCTATACCAAATACACGGATGCAGTGATTCCTTACAAGCTATATAGCTGAATAGTGCAAGGAAATCCAACTGCTGAATGCACAGTTGCTGTTCTTTTTCTACCATGTACCAAAATTAATCAGTCTAGTATAGCCAGAAACAGAGCAGAGCAGGAGCCCAAAGACGTTTTTGAGTGCTACTAATGTAGAGAGAAATCTCTGTTACAGAATAGTTGCTTTAGCAGCTTGTGCTTTCCTCTGGACCATGCACAGATGCAGGAGGAGATGGTTAGGCTGTTCTCCTTCTCTAGGAGAAAGGCAGTAGATCAGATCTTTGCAGAATACCAATTTGAAGTACCTTCATAGTTAGGAGGTCCCTGCAGGAATGAACTGCATTGCAATGAGTACTTTGTAATTGTTTGCGCCAGAGGCCACTGGGCTTAATGACTAAGAGTCTTTTTCAAAGGTATTTTCCTGTAAGCAAGTAAATGATAAATATTTTAAATCTGGGGAGCTGGAATTGCTGTCTGTGTAAATGTATGTTTACCATCTTTTGCTTTTTTAAGTTTTAAACTTGCGCTTTTCTTTGTAAGACTTCTATTTCTGAGTTAGCATATTCAAGGTTTTATTTTTTATTTCTTTTTCTTTTTTTTTTTAATGTACCTGCTTGTCTCACAAATGCAAGGAACCAACCAAAACTCCAGGTAGAAGATACATTTCAGAATAAGAAGAAACTTGAGTAAACTAAAGTCACAGAAGGGTTGTGGAGCAGAATCTAGAGTACAAGTTCTGGTATGAAATTCTAAATATTTTCCTTGGAATTCAGGTCCCTGCTCTGAAAGGCAGACCTCACTGAATATGGAGTATAGCATGTAACATAGTTCCACTGAGTCTGTGCTGGCCAGGCAATGATTACTTCTTACTAGAAAAACTAAGTTTAAATGGGTTTAGACTAGCATAGTTCCTACTCTTCTGTATACGGTATCCACATCCTATTTCATGCTTTAACTAAAGGTTGAAGCATCTTATAGGTAAGAACAATTTTACGTATGAAAATTGTCTACAAAGATGGAACAACTTTCTAGTACTAGATTCTTTTTGCCACTTGCATGATTTTTTTTGGACAGATGAGACATTTTCAAGAATAGTATATCTAGTGTAATTTGTCAGTAATTTATAAGGGTATAACACGGTCCCCTGTAACGCTTGGATGTTGAAAATTTAAATGACCTTTTATCTTCCTTTATGGTGTGCAGTATTCAAAAAGCATATGGAAAGTAAAGCAACATATACCCCTGTAGCCCAGCAAAAGATAGCCTTTGGATACAAGGGAGAGCTATGTGTTGCATTTGCATAACATGTTGGTCTCAGTGTAGGTTAGATAAGTGCTCAGCATTATGGTTTTCTGTAAAAATACTGTTCCCCATTTGTTCTGTATTAAACCCTTCTCCATTTATATTTTTATGCTCATTGAAAATAAACATATAAAAGATGTGTTGTTTTAACAACTGATAAAAGCAAACTAGCTAGGGTGCGGAATGGTCCAAGCTTTCCATAAGAGTTCTTTCTGAAAGAAGAGAGACAGACTTGAGCGAATGTCTCTTATTTATTTTGCAAATAATCATAGAATGGTTTGGGTTGGAAGTAAGTAGAAGTAATAGATGCTTGGGAATCCTAAGAAGTCAGGATTCCTATCTTTCAGGCTTTAGTACAAGGAACAGCATTGCCTCCAGGTGTAATCTTTAATTCCCTATAAGAGATGGTTAGCTTGCAACAAGAAGTGGATTACACTTGCTCTGCAGTACACTTCAGTTACTGTCAACATACCCTTGTTCTACCCAGAAACTGGAAAGTTAGAGCAGTGCTTGCAGTCTTGTTACTTAGTGAAGAAGATAGCTTTCTGCCTACCTGCTTATCTTCATGTACAAGCACTTGTTAGGAAATCATTGGCTTTGGTGAGGCATACAGATGTGATTTAGTGGTTTGCGCAATTCATGTCCAAACTGAGTATTCTGAATTCAACCTTCCAGAGGGGTTTTTTCTTTGCTTTTTTTTGTTTGTTTGTTTGTTTTTGTTTTTGTTTTTAAACTAAAAAGGACAATGTGCATAGTATTTCGAGTGTGTGACACAGTAACGCAGTGTTTATTTCAAGAGTCAAAAGCCACAGATTCCAGTCCCCCAAGAAGTCAGTCAACAATGGAGAGAATTGCTTGTGACAATTTCTAATTTATGGCCCTTAAATTTTGATTTCTATTTTATATATATATTTTCTGTATAAAAGCCTACTGCTATGTTTGGGGATTTTTCTTGCCTTTGATGTACTACAGCCTTCTGGTGCTAGGTGTGAGGACATTAGGAATATCCGGTAATGTAAACGGAGCTTTATGATTGATGCAGTAAACAAATGTTCTGCCTTGGGTTTTGTTTCATCTTTAGTACGTGGTGTTTGTAAATGGTATATTCATCTTGCTGAGGATCACCACAGTACTAATTACATCACGTGTGTCCTACACCAGATCTTGGGTTTTATGTTGCTATATAATGTCAAATATGAAATTGGTTAACAAGCAACTTACAATGAAATTATAAACAAGAAGAAATTCAAAGTATTTTTCTGGAAAGCAAAGGTGTAAATAAATGATGGTAGTCATTTTTAGGTTAAAAAACTCTGTAAACAGCTGTCTTATTCTCAAGACATGTTTTTCAAAAAAAGCTACAATTATCTGATGCAGGAATTCAAACACTGCATCTTCCGTTAATATTTAAAATGACAGAGGTAATGATGAAACAGTATTAAACATTTTAAAGATTATTGTGAACCTGTGGCTGAATTCTTTTGAACATATTTTAAGCAGTTTGTCCCACTGAAGTTACTCAAGACTTGAATTAATTAAAAAAAATAAGGACTTAGGTTTGTCTTGGACACACATTTGTACTTAGATCAGTAAGTGTTCTACTTCATTCCTTTTTCTGTAGAAAACAAACTGTGTATGTAGTGTGCATTGCATGATAACTGGAAAAGTATTTTATGCTCAACTTTTTCAAAATAGATTGTTTATTTTCTTGTGCAGGAGTCTCTTAGATGTTTTGCCTAAATGGCTTATGTTTCCACCTACTTGTGTCTAACATAATGTATTCCTATCATACAGAAATGAGATCTGAAGGATCATATTTGGCAGTTGTCTCTAGTGAAACTGATTTTTTTGCTGGAATCTCCTAAGAGTTTTACAGGTTTACTAACAGTGCTGTTTTGGGAATAGAGCAAAAAGGTGCCTGTTATTTTTGTTGACGTAGAAGCTGTAGATGTAAGCAGTCTAGCATTCCTCATGTGAGCAGTTTCCATAACAGTCTTTGAATCTTGCATGAAAACCTTATTCTTTCCTCATCTCTGCTCACGTCATTAGTGAAATGAATCACTGACTCCATCGTGAAGTAAAGAGTTCATGTGGATGCTTATAAAGTACTGAAATATTGAAGAAGACAGAGTAGGAGGTATTTACAATATGTAACCATCCCATTCTTGGAGGGTGCAAGGCAGGAACTAGAAAAAAGAATGGAAATGTGGTGTTTTATATGAATATTTTCTGCATGTGCAGTGGTCATCACAACCTAACCATACACTCAAAATAACGTGACATTCAGGGGATTAAAATGCAATCTTTTTGGCTTCAAGATCAAGAGGTTTAATAGAGCCGTAGACCAGAGGATCACTGCAGTTCTTAGTAGTGTCCACATGCTTCCAGCACATTTTTATTAGATCATGTAGTGTTGGAATTTTCTCACTTTGGCATTCTTATAGTAGTTAGAAGGAGTGATGCTTCGTCTGCCCAGAGTTATCAATGCACTGTGGACACTGGTGGTATCCTTTACTTGACATCTTCCCTCCTAATTGTTGAGAGATTGTGATACTTGTGCATGTGTGGCGTAAGATCAGGCCAACTCCAGTTTACAAGTATACTCCTAACCATACTGCATAGAGTGCAACGATGAAGATGTTATGTTTAAGCCTAGCTGCAGAGTATAATAAGTGTGTATGCTTGAATCTGTAATAGCATTCTTCTATTTGGCACCAAAAGTATTTTCAGTTAATTACATATATAAAGTGAGACAGTATTTCTGCTTCAGCTATTATTTATTTTAACTGCTGCTTTGGAAATGAGCCTAACTGTGCATTTTTATTTCCTTTTTAATAATGAATGTGTAGCTGTAAAGCAGTCTGTCAGTACTTGATGTGTATTACCCAACAACTTCTTCATCACAGCAGTGGTAAAAGTACATTTAATTACATCATAGAGACATAAGAGTAACTTGTTTCAGGAAGTCATGGAGGCACTGTGTGGGATTAGGCTGTGTAAATAGCAATATTCACATTCATGAGATGTTTGTTAATAAGAATAAAAAGATGAGTTGATGGGTCTGATTCTTTGTCATCTTAAGTGGTCATTACTCTTGCTTAAAACTGAATGCAAAAATGCAATCAAAGCACAATGTTCTGTTTCATTTCCATTTTGCAAGTGTATAAAATTATATATATGAATGCACAAACTGGATAAGGTACTGGATAAGGTATGAAATTCCCAGCTTTTTATCTTCAACTATTTTACCTTGTAAAAAATTACGTACTTGTCTCCACATACTGAAAAAAAAATTAAAAAAATTGAGACAGCTTTTAATTCCTTAGTGGTACTGTTCTAAAAGTAACAGCAGATATCTTGATTATTTTCAGGATTTAGTAGTATCAATAGCAATATGAGGCAATGTGTAGGTTTAGTGTTCAATATGACTCTTTTATGCAAAATAAAATTTCTCACCTCAGAGATCAGGTGCCTGGTTTAAATCCATGTCAAATGAACGTTCAGAAGAAGAATGGTGTTGTGATTAACACATTGTATTGGAATTTGAGAGTTGGAAGTTTAATTCCTAGGCAGTCATGTCTGACTGTGTGGCTGACATCAGAAATTTCTTAGGAAACCACAGAAGTATTTTGCTCTTTGTGTAAAACAGGCTCAAAAAGGCATCCTTTTCTTCATACAGTCTAAATTGCAGGCTCCTTAGAACAGACAGACTCAAAGCATAAGTTTCCACTGCAACTGAAGGAATATTTGCTGAATGGATATATTGGTACCACGTGTAATTGAGACAGGTTTGTTAAATTGCATTAAAAATAGCGTCAGGTATTACAGTGAATGGTGCCCAGCTTGTTCTGGATCCTTGTGTGAGTAGGTTGTGCTCATGGATGTTCCTTGTGTTCACTTCCATAGTTACTGGAGCTAGATAGATCAACAAGTAGATCTGCTTTTTCCTTCCCAACATTTGTTTTATTTCGATCAGCTTTTTTATAAGGACTATGTACTTTTACTGGTACGCACTGTTCTAGGGAGCTTATTCTAATGGTAAATCTGCCCTTAAATTGTTTAGCATATTCAGTGGGTGTTTAATAATTTAAAGTTTCTAGACATATCATGGACCTCATCTACTTTTTTTCTTCCTCATCAGGTGGTCTGTAGCAGACACTCACCACCTACAAGTATTTGGGGAGTGCAAAAAAAAAGTTTTTGCTCCACTTTAGCTTAGAAGGTAGGCACGCAAAGAGGTCGGCGGGGCTGTGAATTGCAATAAGCCTGCTATTGGCAGCAGGGCTGTTCCTAGTTACTTGTTTTCTGATGTTACTTCTCAGGGAACAGCTGATACTTCCAAATGCTTTTAAGTGTCTCTGGTCCTGGATTGCATTAAGTAGCCTATAATGAGTACATGACTATTGCTGAACTGATACCATTGGTAAGCTTGTTTACAAATACACTGATAGAGCATTCCTGCCTTTAACAAATGTACAGATTTCTTTACGTTTGGAGTCTGGGATAAACTCTACTGTGTTTAGAATGATTGATTTCTGAGCTCATTGCCACATCCATTATTGGATATTTTACTGTAAATTAATTAGTTGGTACTTTTAGCCTCAACTGTGTTTTAACATAATTTTTATCTGCAAATTGTTTTAAGTGTTTGTCAAGATGAACAGGACACAGACAGCTACATTTTGTGTGTTGAATACTAATACCTTGGTTTTGCCCTTGATGATCGTCATCAAGGTATAGGTTCTTCTGAAGTAAAATTCTCCTGTACCATCTGCAAATGTCAGTTTATTATTGAATATTTTCAGAATGAATTGCCTGGTAAAATGATGTCCTGACAGCTCAATGTAAAACATAACAAGAAGCATCTACATGTAGATGTAGACATAGATGTTCTGTTCATTAATTGTGGAAGTCAGGAATGCCTGCAGTTTTTATTTTAGGGGCATTAGGAGAGTTCTATATTCAGAATTTTGTTTTAACCAAATATTTGAAAATTCTACCCCAAAAATAAGTATTTTCATAACCTCAGAGGTGGAATAAGCTTCAGAATCTATGGTGGCTGCACAGAAACACATACTTATCTGTAAGCATAAATTGTTCTGCAATCTCAAGGCCAGAATAGCTCGCAGAATCACAGACAGCTTGGAGGGACCTCAGGAATATGTCTGGCCCTTCCCCTCTGTTCAAAGCAGGGACAGCTGCACCTGGTTCCTCAGGGCCTTGTCAGTCATGTTTTGAAAATCTCCAAGGGTGGAGACTCCACAGCCTCAGTGGGCAAATGATTCCAGTGTTTGTCCACCCTCACAGTGGGGGAAAAAAAAAAAAAGGTTTAGGTTTAAGTGGGATCTCCCATGTTTCAGTTTGTGCCCACTTCCTCCTGTTCTGTCACTGGACAATACTGAGAAGTCTCTTGCTCCGTCTTATTTACTTCTCCCCTCATTTATACACATCGATGAGATTCCCCCTGAGCAAGGCTAACCAATCTCAGTTCTCTCAGCCCCTCCTCATATGACAGAAGGGGATCCAATCCCTTAATCATGTCACCGGCTCTTCAGGCACTTTGTAGGATGAAAGCCATAAACAGAGGGAGAACAATGTGGTGGAATAGCAGTTACCTTTCACTCCTTACTGTCAATATTTGTGTCCTGTCTGGTTATTGTTACCAAGTTTTGTGGCTTTGCAGAAGAGACACTTGCGAAAGAAGTAGGTGGGACCTTCATCATTTTCTGCCTGTACAATATAAACTACTTACAGTATTCTTGTAAGTGGTCACAAGTTTATTATTCTTCGGGCACTAAATAGCATTTAAATTGGGTCCTGTTTCCATCAGTGCCAGTGGTTTGAACAGTAGTGTCATTGAGAGGTCATGTAGGGATGCTTATTCTAAAATTTAATAATGTTGCCCTTGTTGTCAAGTAAAAACGGTGTTTCCAAAAGTTTGGACAGGTGGTTCTAGACTCAACAAACTATGGAGCTGCTGATTTCTTTCATTAAAATAAGTGACCATGTGTAATTTATCTAGTGCAAAACAATACACTTTCAATTTATCTTCTTTATAACGCTCTTTGTCATTAAACTTCCCATTAATTGTACCCAAAATTGTAGTCTTCGGAAATCTTACTGAGTCTCTTTGTACTAAAATTCATTAGTTTATCCTATTTATTAGGTAGTGGTTTTGATACTTCACCTTGAGGGTTTTCAACTGTTCTTGCCTTTATTTATTATTCACTGATATTAAAAATGGGGTGGGGGCGAGGAGGAATTGTTTCTCTTGTACAAATGAGGAGAGCAACAGGTGCAATGAATAAATTTGTAGAACAGATTTAAAACATACTGGATAAAAGTGTAAATTGGCTGTCTCTGTTTGAAGGTACCTCTTTTTGATGTATTTTGTAACAATGATTTCTCTCACAATTTTGGTAAGTTGCTGCTTAGTAGAAGGCATACCCCAACCATACATATTTTAGTTCCTGACTGATGGAGGGCTGTGATGGCAGTAGCATTTCTGACAAGTTTAAAAGACACAAGGATAAAACACGAGACAGCATTCCAGATTTCTCAGCAGGAAAATGTAAATCTCCTTAGTATTATTCCTACTGAGCTGTGGCAACTAAGGTCTTGTATTTAAATGGGAATTATTAAATAGACAGCATGATGATGATAGGAGCAGGATATGTGTTATATGTATCAACAAGTTCTCATAAGCCTGCTACCTTGTCAAAAATTCATATTCCCATCTATGTATTCGTGATAAAGGCAGATCATTTTAAGAGTATTATGTGTTTTCTTCATAAAAGCCCACCAAGGATATTAGATTAGGAGTGAGATTTGCTATGCAAATAGAAAGGTGAAAACTTCTAGCTTTAGGCCTACAGAATCTAAACTTACCACAGCGCTGAACAGTCACATCTAAAAAACTGAGCAAAGTGTAAACAGGTTGTAGTAACTTAGAAGGGTCAGATATTGTATGATATCGTCAGCATAGTTTATACGAAATATAGATATAGTTCTCTTGCTATTTAAGTATAGATACTTCTGCAGGAGAATGCAGTGAGGCTTTTTGCATGCATAATGCTAAATAACGGCTTTTTGAAGAGGAGATGAGAATCTCTCTTTCTAAATATAAATCAACAATCTTAGTAGAACGATCCAGTCTGAGCATTTGTCAGACTTCATCAATAAGTGTCATTAGATATTCATGAACCAAAACAGACATTATTGTATTTTATTCAAACGAATGTATCTCTAGGAGGGCCTTGCCTCTGCTAGTGTGCTTATAAGCACAGATTTATTTATTTTTGACTCAAAAGCATGTAATTTCCTGAAGTACTACCTGCATTTGTTACTGTAATTTTCTTCCTACAGAAGTAGTTCATGATCCTGTCTAGCTGATGAGATCGGACAAGTTAGTAATTGGAGAATGAACTCCTGCAGACAGTACAGCTTTTTGAAAGCAACATTATGTATACTCTTTGTATTCTGGGAGGGACTCAGTCTTGCTCTGTCCAGAGCCTAAAAAGAGAGTCCAAAACTGTCACAGCCTGCTCAGCCAAAAGCCACGTGGTCTCGTTAGCACCACGCTGAGCCCAGACTTCTCAGCATCACAGAGAGGCAGCTAAAGATGCAGGGGTAGTAAACATAGGCTCCAGCTCCAGGTTGATTTTGTGCTCAGTCTGTTCAAATGCACATCAACCCAGAATATGCTGTTTAAATGTAGGCAGAGTCTGAAGGCCATGATTTTGTAATCATAGAATAAAGTAATAAAAAATTGCATATCTCAGAATTGTTTTATAAATAATTTCTTTCAAAAACTCAGGTGATGATAATGTCAAACACTGCTTATGCAAACTTTTATGATTTATTGCAGTCATGGGAATAAAGTTGGGAAACTAGCACTGTCAACTTCCTAAGCTAATATGACTTCAGAACTGGCATATGGTGCCAAGTTAGGGGCTGAGGAGCGATTGTTCACTTGAGAATAGCTTCTGGCTAGAATCCTGAGCTTGTCTCACCCTAAAACTGGTACATTATTCAAATGAAGATTCAATTAAAAGTATCAGTTTTGCTTAATCCTTTGCCATCAGTATATTGGATACAAATTATTAATATTTCACGACAATGCTTTCAGTAAAATGTTATCTGGAGTGATTCTCATTTTTTAATGCTTTTACAAATATCCAAAATAAATGAAGAGTTTCTATTTTTGCTTAAGCTTAGGGAAATGCAGAGATAATGCCTTTAGCTAACTCAGTAGGCCAACTTAAGGTGTGACTGTAGCCATATGATCAGATGGACTGGATCACATGGAAAATGCTGCTGCACAGTGTTTGGCTCAATATATAAGCTAAACTACTGTTAAAAAACACCATATGAGGATGTGAAGCTAAGATTCAAGTATCTTGGTCGGCCCCCTATTTTCTCCTAATTTATCCAGAAAAAGCACTCTCTATTTCAGGAAATTAAAAATGAAATTCACAAGTATCTATATTAGGTTTCCTCAAGTTAAGTCTACTGTTTTAATTGGCAAACAAAATAATGATACCCATGAACAAGAGAGTCTTCCCATGTAGTGGAAATGAAATGGAGTCCATCCAACATTGTGTTATTAAGTTAAAGGTTTTATTCTTGAGAGGCCTGGAAATAGAACTCCTGTTGAAAATCAGTTGAAGTAGGGTACTTAACTTACTTAACAAACCCTAAGACATTTTAAATATCATTAATTTGTCTTGTGAAAGATGAGGAAATTTTGTTGCTACTTCTCTATTTGCTTTTGAGCCTCTTTGTTTGCTAGTTCTGCCGTAATAACTAGCATGAGTAGCTTTCTTGAGGGTTGCTTTTGCTGAGCTTATTGGAGTTTTAAATTTGTTTTGACTTAAGATCTAGTAGCAAGTCTTGTTTTTAATTTGCAGTGCAAGTTGATTGCATAATTGTGAAGCTGTTTGACATGTGTGATACAATTTGATTTGCATTCCTGCCAGCTTTCAACTGTAAGAAACAAAATCTGTTAGTAACAATTTTAGCAGGAGCCATTGGAGGGTTCTTACAGTTTGTTTTCCATCTCCCAGAGACTGAAAGATGACACTCTTTTAAAGCTATTTGAACACTTCATATTATTGTTTAGTTGAGCTGTGTGATATGTTGATGTGACTGGCTTTGATATTTTCAGGGAAAAAATACTGCAAACAATATAGTATATGTATAGATAGTAAACATGCAGTATAGCATGGAAGAAACATGATGCTGATGGAAACAAGGATTAAAAAAAGTTACTGAAATATAGCAAGTCCTGTGGAAAAGCATAGATTTTGCTGAGAACTGATTAGAAGATCTGGAACATACAGTTATACTGATAGAGAGCTGCTTTGTCCCTGGAAGGATACGTACAGGGAGCTGACAAAGAATTCTCCACATGACCAACAGATCCTGGAAATCTGTGGAGGAGGCATAGTCTTGCTGGTGCAGACAGCAGCTATATTCAGGCTGGCCTATGCATGTTGCAGTGCTTGAGTTTTTCTGATACCGTGTCTCTCATTGCCACTGATCTATTTATTCATTTATTCATTTGCATGTTGTGCAGTAGCAGGGGAACTTGAGAAAGCATTAAGTCCTGAGTAGATTTTCTTTGGAAAGTCACAGAATAAGAAGTTGATAGTATTGCAGAGAGCAGAGTAAAAGGAAACTGAACTGGCCGAAGCATATAATCGGATAGCAATACAGGTGAAGTAGTTAAAAGTATTTGAGATTATACAATGGCAGCAATGGCAACACAGACTGATTGCCATGAGTTCAGAGAAAGACTGACAAACTATGCAGCAGAAGTGAAATATCTGGCCAATAGCAGAGACCAAAAAAGTAATTCTGATGATGCAAGACCTTTGTGGTGCATGGAGAGCAGCTGATTTAAAACTGGGTCATTTCAAATTATGTGTTCTCTTTAAACCATTACCAAAGTGTCTGACCTTTACTTGTCCCAGGTATTTACACAGAATTGCTATGAATTTACGTGAAACATGGGACTATAAAGCACTGCTTTGGTCATTCTCTGTGGTTCCCCACAATCACAGGCAACTGTGAAATAATGCCTACTTCGCTTCAGTCTACAGAGCCACAAGCCACAAAACATTTTTTCGATACTCTGTAAGAAACTAAAGGTGATGTAGAGGAGACCAAAGCCCAGTGAAACTACAGTGTCCCATAAGGAAAAAATAGGAGAGGTTAAAGATACTGCCAGTGTTTTAGTTCCCAACAGTTCCTAACCCCATCTCAGACCCCTGTTCTGAAACTGAGCACACAGGCAAGTGGATGTGCAGAAACCTCTTGGTTGCACATCTGGTGTCCGTCCTGCTGTTGCATCACTCCCTGTGAGCAATCTCAGATGGTTCAAAGGCAAACTCGCCTCTCCACCTTGTCACCAAAAGTCAATTAAGTATGAAGAGAAGAAAAAACACAGTTGTGGCACAATGCAAGGCTGTATACCATAATGAAGAACTGCCTTTGAAGCCAAAATAATGTCAATATATTAGTTCTATTATTCATACCTGAGTAAATATGTAGTAATTTCAAGTAAGCTCCCAGCAGATCATGGGAGGTGATCCTTCCTCTCTATTCAGCATTTGTAAGGCCACAACTGGAGTGCTGGGTCCAGTCCTGGGCTCTTAAGTACAAAAAAGATACGGAGTGAGTCCAGCACAGTGCCACAAAGATGACTGAGTGGCTGGAGCATCTTTCATATGAGGAAAGGCTGATGGTGCTGGGACTGCTCCACTTGGAGAAGAGAAGGCTCTGTGAAATCTTAACAATGTTTGTAAATACTTGATGGGAGGGAATGAGGATGAGGGAGTCAAACTGTGCTTAGGTGAGTACATTGACAGGGTAAGAGGTAATGGGCACAAATTAAAACACCCAAAATTCCATCTGAAATCAAGAAAGCACTTTTTAACCGTGATGGTGGTCAGTCACTGGAATTAATTGCCCAGAGGTTGTGGAGTCTCCATCTGTGGAGATGCCCAGAACCCGACCAGACACAGCCCTGGACAACTGTCTCTAGGTGACCCAGCTTGAGCAGAGCTGATCTCAAGAGGCCCTTTCCAACTGGAGCACTTCTGTGAAGTTTTCAAGATATAAGAATCATAAAATAGTGTTTCCATCAAATGGGTAAAGATTCAAATTTCAGTGAAAGTGAATGCTATGATTTCCCTCTAGATGCCATTCAGCTTGCCCTACAATGTCTATTAAGAAAATTAGGGATTTTTTTTTTTTCATTATTTTCCAGACCAGATGTGTCCCAGTAATTCTTAGGTAACTCTAAGGGTAACTGGAGGGTGACTGGACACTTGCCTAGAAACAGACTCCAGGGTGGCTCTATAGGGATGTAAGGTTGTGCTCTTGTGGATTTACTTGCAGAATTAGAATTAGTCACCCGTTTCAAATGGTACCCAGAGCTTGGCTGTATAGACCTATGTTTATTTTCTCTCTGGAGTTTACCTGAGACAATATTACGTCAAAAATGTCGGAATTGCATTAATGAGTAAAAACAATGAAATATGTGGAGTTCACAAGTTCTTATGTGTGCTGGCTTCTTCTTTAAAAAGATACATTTTATTTGTATGAATGTAAAGAATTACTTTTTTTATATTGGACAGTTTAGCAGTTCTTCAGGGATTTCAACAAACCACTCCTCTACTTTGATAACGCTTAGAAAGAAACCTTTATTTTTTTATTAGACTAGCTCATGTATGTAAAGAAGGAATTAAAAGATTAAAAAAAAAAAGTAATTACTGTGTTAGAGGACACAGTACAAGTCAGTCAATAGTGAAGTCAGAGGTTTAAGAAACAGGGAAATGAGAGCAGCTGTATTTTCATCACTGTCTTGAGGGCTATAATCACCCACTCTGTAGCACCACATTTGCTGTAGCTAATATATGATATATATTTACTAGAACTAGCTCAGTTTGTTTTGCTGATTTTCTCTCTTAACGTGATGAAAGTGACCACTATGTTTGGTTCAAACACTATATACCTCTGTTACCCTCTAACTGCAGTAAGTAGATCAAAATTCTCACATCATTTACATGCTCATGTATTTTTAAATATACGTATTGTATGCAATGTTAGGAGTTAAGTACTTTTGAAATGACAATGAATTCATGAGCATATATTAATATAATTTCCTACCTCCCAATATAAAGTAGGAATAAGTATTTAAGGATCTTTGTTATGCTGCTTTCCTCAGATAACGAAATAAGAGCTTTTGCAATGCTTCTCATTTGTGCTTTATGTTGTGGTCTTGAAAGGTGCTGAGTGCCTCAGCTCTTTTGGTTTACAGAGTTAAAAGTGTTCAGCAGCTCATAAATACAGCTTGGTGGCAGCAGGACTGAGCTCCTAAATTTTAGAGAGCTGAAGCAAGAATGTGTCATATGTCCTTCAGCTGGCATGTGACAGGTACCCCTTAACAGAGAGGTATTAGTATGGCTTGTGGGAATCCCTACCCGGTGTATGTTTCCAAGTATCATGACTGCTGTGCAATTATTACTTTATAGGCTACACATAATAATAATTATGTAAAACTGTTTTTAATGTGCTTGGATATAAAATTGTGTATCCACTACTGTGTAAACACAAGCCTAGCTGATGAATTTGTTTAGAAAATCTTGCTTGTTTTTTTCCAGTAGGGAGGTTTGATAAACCATGTTTTGAAATCTCAAACTTAGAATCCAGTTTTTTTTTTTTTAAAGTCTTACTGCCACAGTCGTGGTGAAACAGCCAGCAGAGCATCAGCAGATGTTTGTTTTAAATGTGTGGAAGTTTAATAAGGCACTATTGTGCTCAGTCCACTCTCCAAGCTTGGCCACTCCCACGCTCATTCTGAAATTGTCAACTTCTGTGAAACTGACAGAACATGACTACTGACTAACCTAGTCAGTTTTGCTAAGTAAAATATTTATATGAAAAAGAATTTGTATTCTCTCTCCTAGTAACACACTTCATAAGCTTTGTTTTGTTAAATGAGTAATGTCAATTTAGAAACAATCTTGCTAACTTTCAAGACAGTGCATCCTCCAAGTTCCTCTTTCAAGTATGGGTACCCTCAGTGTCTTTCAGTGTTCTTTAAAAAAACACTAACATCATAGTTTGTGAAGATGACAGATTTCTAAAACTAAAGAATTCCAAAGTTAGTAAGAAAAATAGCTTAGTCTTTTTTTTTTTTTTATATGCCTAAAGAAAAGACAATTTAAGATATTAGTATTTTTCAGTTTTTGCATATTTTTACTTAAATTGAAAATATTCTTTTTCCATTTTCCCTGCATTTACTGTCATATATATTCTATAATAATTCATATATAATTCACAATTCATAATATATTCTATAATTCATAATTCTATAATTCATAATATATTCTGTGTTGAATATTTTTCCTTTTAGAGTTAAGTACTCTCTAACCTTTGACTGGGCAGAGTGTTTTACAGTATAATAATGCAAACAGTGGTTCACAGTAGATGGGCAAACCCATCAAAATACAACATTTTCTTAAGCTACAGATGCTGCTGCGAATGATTTTTAGCTTTTAAGCTCCTGTTCATGTGTCATACGAGATGAGAATTTTATCTGGAAAAATTATGCACGTTGTGTCAACTTACTGTCCGTCAGGTTTACCGTGCGTTCGCCATTGCACTGTAACTGTAACGCTAATAGCTCAGCGTACCTGGCTAAGCCTGGCGGTTGAGTTGGTGTGGATGGAGATGTGCTGGAGGGTGAGGGCTTCGGAGGCAGGAAGAGTGGCCGGAGCGGGCTGCAGGTACCTGTGGCACATGCCCGAGGATGAAGGGGGACTGACAGGGCGGGAGGGCCGCTGCCAGCTGAGGGTTTCAGGCGCAGGACAGAGAAGCCAAGACCCAGCACGGTCTCAGGCAACGTGAGGCCCCTGCAGCCAGCACGGGAATTACCTCGTTGTATTTTTGTTATTATTGCTAAAACAAGTGTAACAAATTGCTAGAAATACTGCAGTTGAAAAACACCATGGGGCCCCTTAGCGTTATGAATAATCTCCCGGTATTACGGTGTTTCTGTGAACGGAGGGGCAGGCGGCGGATGGGTTTGACGCCGGAGGCAGCTCTCACGTGTGCCGAGCGCTGCTCCGGCCGCTCAGTGGCGGGGAAGCACATGGAGCGGTGTTTACAGGCTGCGGGCCTAACTCGTTCACTGCTGCCCCTCGAGAGCCCGAGGGGGCCGGGCGGGGCGCTGCCTTTCGGCTTCACCTTTCCGCGGCCAGAAACGGCGGCGGCGGGGCCGAAGCGGGGCAGGGGGGAGCCGCCGGGGCGCGGGCTGCGTTGTGTTGCGCTGCTCCTGCGCTTACCTGCGGCCGCCCTGCCCCTGCCCCTCGCCCTGCCCCTGGGCTCGGCGGCCGGGGGCTGCCGGCGGCTCCCGACCCCGCAGCGGCGCTGCGGGGCTCGGCCGGGGAGCAGCGCCTGCGCGCCCGTCCCGCCCGCCCTGGGACCGGCCGCGGCAGCCTGGCGGGGAGGGAGGGAAGGAGGGCGGGAGGGAAGGAGGAGGGCTCGGCGGGGGCGGGAGCCGCACGCCGTTTCCCTTTCTCTTTCGCTCGGCGGCCGCCCGAGGCCGCGGGGCTCCGCCAGGTACGGCGGGGGTCGGGGAGGCGGCGGGACGGGACGGGGCGGGGCGGGACGGGGCGGGCAGCGGGGAGAGCGGGGGCTCCGCTGCCCCCGGGGGAGGGCCGGGCCGCGGCGCTGTGCTGGGGCGGAGGGGAGCGGAGGGCAGGAGGGGACGGAGGGCAGGGCCCGGCCCCTCCCCGCGGGGCCTGCGGGGCAGCGGCGGTGCGAGGGCGGCGGGCCGGCGGCGTGCACCTGTCAGCGCGGCCCGGCCCGGGCGGCCGCGGGCTCGGAGCTGGGAGCTCGGCCGGGCCGTTACGTAAACGGCGACCCGGGCGGCCCCGCCGAGCCGATGGCGATGCCTGGCCGCCGGGGAGTCGCGGCGGGCAGCGCGGTGCCCGGCTCACACGGCTTCTCCCTCCCCACGTGTGCCACAGGTATGGGAGCGGCCGGCCTGACGCAGGAGCCCGAGGCATGAGCCATGGCCCCCTGAGAGCGCCCGAGCCGCGAGCAAATGCCCGGAGCAGCCCCGCCGCACGGAGCAGCGCCGCAGCTCTGGTGAACCGCGGGCGTCGACGCCTCCCGGATTTGCTCCGCTGGCCCAGAGCGCTCCGCCAGCCTTCCCTGCCCCACGAATGGCTACTCAGAGGAAGCACTTGGTGAAAGATTTCAATCCCCATATCACCTGTTATATCTGTAAAGGCTATCTCATCAAGCCAACTACGGTAACAGAGTGCCTCCATACCTGTAAGTACTTTGCAGAACATCCTTCCTTCATCAGTGATGCTTCCTTGAAGTTTGATTTGATGCTTGATTTGATCTCTGTGCGGTTTCTGGTCGGTTGTCCTAGATGCTGCTCCGCCCTTTGGGTCATCTTGAGGCCATACCAGCTCCCCTTAACAAACTGCAGAGTGAAGATGCCCCTTTCCTTTCTCCCAAGGTAGTGGTGATTGTGCTGGCTCCAGCACCAAGATCGCTGTGGCCTGGCCTGATCAGAAGCAAGATTATTAGGTTGGGCGTGGTATTTTGGTAATGTGGCTGGTCTGCCTTTGTAACTTAAGCTGCTGTATCTGTTGGCAGTGAGCACTATGCATACACCAGTTTGGTCAGTACTAGCTCACATGTCTAAGGCGTTCCATGGCACATTGAGTAGAAATACTTGAAAGTTGATAAAATATTTATTTAGAGAGTAGGTCTCTTTGAAACTGACTCAGAAGAAATTGTTCAGGTTGTCTTATGCTCCTAATGCTTCTAAAATATTTGTTTGTATGAATGATATTAAACGTACAAATTCTTGTATCAGACTCAGTGGCTTATTTTCATAAGTGGAATTACTTAGGTGCACAAATTTTTTAGATTTATTCCCAAATATAAAACAGTTCACTTAGACCTTCTTAAGAATTTGGCATATTTCCAAAGAAAAAAATTGAACCGTCCTAAAAAGGAGTAAGGGGAACTACGTGTTTTCTGGTAGCCTTCCAATTTTTAAACCTATAGTAAATACCAATTAAAGCCCTGTCTTAGCATTTCCTGTTGTTTTTGTGCAGTGTTGTTCTTGTAGTTGTTATTGTCTTTGCTGTTATTTTTTACACTATAGTACTATGTATATCAAGCTGTTTGTGTTATGGTCATTACTGTATCAAGTACAGAAAGAATTAAAACCTATCATTCCTATATGTTGTTCATAGTAGAGAGGCCATATGGTTTATTGTTATATTATTATTACCACCTTTTGAGGAAAAATAATTTTGAACTGATTTTTTCTAAGTGTAATATCAACTAAGGCTTATAAATTGTTTTGTGGTATTATTCTTCTCTTTTGAGTTATTTGGTGAAGGAATTTAACGGCAGGACAAAGGAAGTTAAGCAAAGTACTCATATAATATCTTGAAATAAAACGGGGAGAAGTATATTAGCTATTATTGTATTATCTTTCCCTTTAAAGAAAGTAGAATAGTTTCAGCATTAGTTAATCTTTTTATGGTTGAAGTTTAATGAACAGTAGTAACTTTTAAAAGATTAGAGTGAGGCAAAAAAGTTGCATCAGAAATCAGCTCAGACTTTAAAAAAACAACACTTTGTTATGGAATCTTTCTATTTATATATAATTTTTTTGTTTGTTTACTTTCACTCCCATTGCAAAACAATAATGGCAGGAGGAGCATTTTTTCTCAACAGCATCTGTTTCTTTTGTTCACTTGTAGATTTTGAGCTCTTCCCTGAGTCAGTTCTCTTGCTGCCTAGTCCCCAGCTCTGCAGCCAAATTAGTGCAAGTGAAGCTTGCTGAGCTTGCATGTAGTTGCACAGGTCTTCTTGCACAAAAACTGCCATGTGTTGGGGTCATTAACTAAAAATGCAAGAAGGAAGATGGTGTTTCTTTAAAGCAGCTTACTTGCCAAAATATGAAGTTTACAGTGATGGAAAGGAAAAACAAGAAACTTGTTGATATGGAAGACTTAGGTCTGTAGAGGAAAAGGTGATACTGTGTATGTTGCAGAATTCAGGAAGATACTCTGGCAATTTTTTTTTACAGTTTGGCTTTGAGAAAAAAAAATACATATATTTTGAAGTGTAGTCATGATTCTTCAGTTATATCCAAAAAGTTATCACAAATTAATAACAACTTTAACTGTCCTTTGGTGCTTTGTCTTATACTGCTCATTGCTGTAATTCAAAACAGCGTTGCACAAATGATGACAATCCGCAGATATTAACACTTTAAGAAGGAGGATAAACTCTTTGGATACTGGGAATACAATGTATTAGTCTGGACAAGATGGCAAGCCTGTATTGACACAGATGTTCTCTGGTGATCTTAGTAACTAATGTGATGAATAGTAACCAAATCAGTTAGTGGTTAACTCACATCTGGGTTCACTGACCACATGTTAAGTAGTGAATTTCTGCTCTTAGAAGTCTGTGTCTTTTTAATAAACAATGTTTCTGATGAGGTTTTTGTGAATGTTGGACAGACAATTGAACACTCGCTATTTCCTGGGAAGATTAAATGCAACTTAGGCATCAGTAGTATAATTTTTTCCTGTTTCTTGGGAAGGAAACGCTTGTAATACTGCAAGAATAATTCATTATTCTACAAATTCACTGCTTCATTTCTTTTTTGCTACTTTCACCAGATGATTTTGCCATATGTACTGAGACATTTTTTTCTAGCCTGTTACATAATTATCAAGGATTTTAAAGAACTACTGGTTGAAGCAGGCTAGATGTGAGCTAGTGAGTATGTCCCATTATCTGTCTCCCGAGTCACTTCATTGTTTAGCAGTGTGCACTTACAAAGACTGGAAAATAAAC
This sequence comes from Cygnus olor, assembly GCF_009769625.2. Lineage (NCBI taxonomy): Eukaryota > Metazoa > Chordata > Aves > Anseriformes > Anatidae > Cygnus > Cygnus olor. The sequence goes on from NC_049175.1 coordinate 20,635,335, forward strand.
TTTCCTCAGGAACATTCTTTAGTGCCCTTAAATATGTCAGACTGTTTATACAATTATAGAGATGCTGGTCGGAAGAAACATCCGGAGGTTGTCTAGGCCAACCTCATGCGTGAGACAGTTTAATTGCCAGTACTATACTGGGTCAAGCCATGGCTCTGAATAGTTGAGTTGTGAAAATTGGAGAGCTCTTCCAGTGCTGCACTGAATGTTCTACCAAGCAACAATTCGTGACCGTTTACTGTTTGTTATACCATTTGCCACTACTAGGAAGAGTTGGTCTCCATTGCCATTCAGATAGTATAGGCTTATTTAGATCACCTATTAGCCTTGACCCTGATTTGCTTTTGGTAAACCTATGTTAACTATTCTTGATTGCCTTTTTGTCCCTTGTATGGTTGGAAATTGATTCAAGGGACATGACATGTTCTGCCATCTTTTTGGGGAGTTAGGGGAGGCTATTTAGCTATAGTTGCCCCAGTCATCCTTCTCATCTTTCTTAAAGGTGGGCAGAACACACTACCCTTTTCCAGTCAGTCAGGTACCTTCCATAACCACCATGATTATGGTGATAAGCTTTAAGCTTAGCAAATCCTATTTTGCTTGTAGTTTTGAGTATGTCCAGTTTTTGTATGTAGGCCTTAACGTGCTGCTCCCTGGCTGCTGGTCATACCTCTCCTTCCCAAATTATGCTGGTATGCATGGAGATCTGAGTTCAGCCTTTGGCTGTGAAGACCAAGGCAAAAAAGACATTGAGGAACTCAAAACCTTTCAGATCTATTCCTGAGTTGTCTCCCTCATTCATTAACTGACCCGCATTTTCTCTGAACTTCATACAGCTACTAGCCTACTTGTAGAAACCCCTCAAGTCCTTCATTAGTTTTAGCTTTGGCTGGGTTTTGGCCTTCTTAATTTTGTCCCTAAGCACCCAAAGATGATTTTATATCCGTTTGTTTCCCGTTGTTGTTTCCACTTCTTATATGTTTTCTTTTTGTGTACTAATTATGAAGTTTGTGCACCAAGCAGCTCTTGCGCACTAGGCAGTTCTGACAATAATTCCCTGTACAATGGGGTGGTTAGCTCTTGATGTCTAAATAAATTTTATTTAAAAAACAGCCAGCCCTCCTGGGTGCCTCTCTTTGTAATGACTGCCTCCTTGGGAATTCTGACTAGCAGCGTCTTAAAGACGCTGAAGCTCTGAAACATCTCCTGAAGCTAAGAATCTTAACTCTGTTTTTCAACTTTGAAGCCTTCCTCAAAATCCTGAATTCAGTCATCTTCTTGTCACCGTGAGGCAAACTGTCACCTGTGGCTGTATTCATCACCAGTTTTTCAGTATTCGTGAAGAGCAGATGAAGTGATGCATTACTTCTACCTGGCTCCTCTAGCATCTGCATTAAGAAAGTGTCAACCAGTGCAGTCTAGGACCTTTAGAAATACCCTTCCTTCAGGAAAGCAACCAGAGAGAAAATTTTCAATATAAAATCAGTAATCTTGCAACTTGAGTGTTTTTCAGATCTTGCTGTATGCTCCAGCTGTGCATATCCTGTTCTCCTTTACTCCCTGCCTGAAGGAGTGATTAATTTTGGGAGAGGAGATCCTTAGAAGAATTCAAAAGATGACTTCTGACAAAAAATTTATCCCACAACTAACTAATTAAACTTTCTCTTGTAGAATATTTTGAAGAAAAATGCAGTTTTAAATTTTATTTTGGTACCTTGGCAGTCGGCATTTTAAAAATATCCTCTTCTCATCAAACAATATGTATCTAGAGATGCACAAGATATGTACTTTCTTAAGATGGCGTACAGCACAGTCCTGACACTTGTATCTGTAAATTTCAGCTAAGTACAAAGATCTAAAAGAATGCGTGAACCAGATATCTCTGTATTGGAAAAAGCAGCATTGTATAGTATGCTATGGTTGCCAGCCAATTAGTATATGTCACACAAACACTTTTATCAATTGTAGTAAATCATCTTACGTTTTATTATGGATCATCTGATGTGTCATAGTACAACCAGGAAATACATGTCCTCATTTCACTGGCATGTGCAGCACATACCTCAAAATTCTACGAACTGTTCACCTTTTGTTAATCTGTACCAGAAGTATTAAAGATATTTTTTTCTCCCCGAGGTGGTAAATTAAATATATCTGTAATTTAATTTTGTTTAAGGATTGCCTTTTTTCCCTACCCTTTTCACCCAATGCTCAGACTTCATTGCGTTCTCTGAAACTTCAAAGTGACAGGCTTTGAAAAATGTTCAGTGTATCATATTGAGAAGAGGAAGATTATACCTATCATATCTAAAAATACTGGTTGATTATCTTCCTCCTACTAAGAGTATCGCATATCAGTTCATTATTCTTGAGTACTAGAATTTATGTGTATTTTTGACTACATTGCTATCAGTAAATCACATTTAGCTTTTGTCAGGCAAGTCAGCATAGCAGCATAACTTTATGTGAGGGAAAAAACAAAAGTTGTTTTTGATTGCTACAGTATTGATTTACAATTTCAAGTTTTTTCCTCATATAAGATGACCTCATGCTTTGTGTTGGCTGTACAAAGACTTGGTCCAGATCTTTATCTTTGTTGGCATAGGGAATACATCCATACAGGACTGGCTTACGATTCATAATTCTTTATCGTGTTTTGTCTGTATGTATTCTGCTCCAAGACCTACTTACACTGAAGATTGAGTTCTTCATTAATCATTTGTCTCTTTCTTAAACCCCCATGGCTTTCAAGGCTGCCACCTTCCCTGAAAAAAGGTATAAAGAGAGCACATAAATATATTCAGACTGAGGAATTCAGTTCTTTTCCATAGATTAGTTTATCTTATAAATAGCTCTTTAAGTTATGTTAATTTGGATTTTAGTAGGCTTTATCGTTAGCAGTGTTCAGTGTTTGGGAGGTTTAGGGAGTCAATCACCTGACTTTAAGTAAATGTATTAGTTACCTATCATCCTGTGACATAGAGTTCTTCAGAACAATAATGATTTCAAATTTCTTCTGGGTGTAAATGGAAGTCATGGCTCATCCACGTTCTGTTAGTTTGGAAAACAAACACAAAGCCTAGCAAAGCCATGTGTAAAATATCTTTATAAGTCGGATCAATGTGTCCTTTTCAAAGAATCACTGTCATCTCATCACAGACTTCAAGAACGTCTCTATCATGAATGGAGCCAAGATCCCAAGAGCAAGCAGAGGGAATTAAATTCTCAAAGAATTTCAGACATACCTTTCTTGAAACACAGGGAAATGTTTTCTGAAGGAGGCTAGCACTAATTGATTACAGGAAAAAAAATAAAAATGAAACCACTATTGTGTTGATACCAAGCCAATGGTAATCATTTTGAAAAACTTTTTGTGATATACTTCTTAGAGTTTCTATTTCAATACATTTTCCAAATAAGATTAGGGCCTATCAGTTCCAAAATCAATATTGACCAATGCCAACAGTGTTTGTAACATTTTTTCCAAATTTTTTGTTCTTTATCAGTTATTGAAAATTGGCATCAGGTAAGAAAAACTGAAAACATAGAGACAACTGCTGATCCTACCAAAAAGGAGGCTTACAAAAAAAAATTAAAGACCAACCCCTTTATTATAAGAGTTAACACAAGCGGAATTCCATTTCACTTGCTGTTCTTCACTGAAACAGATTTATCCCTAAACTCAGTTTTGTAAAGGCAAGTCAGATAAGGTCTACGATAAACCAAACTCTTATGTTACTTACCGCAGCAACTTTCAGCTGAATTTCCATATGGCCATTATTTGTGACTATGTTAGACTTAATGATTTTATCGTCATACTAGCTTCTCAGCTTTTTTTTTCCCCACATATTTTTAAATTGAGAATCTCCAATTAATGGCATTTCCAAGATAACAAGCAATTCTTAACCTTGTAGTTCTCATCAGTGTTGTCATCATGTGCCAGTAATTGGTACAGTTTCTCCTGACAAAGGTAGAGTATCATCTCCATCTTTAGCATGGTGTAGATACCAAGATTATGAGATACCAGATGCTGCAATTTAAGAGCTTGGTTGACAGCAGCGTGTTTCACAGATTCCTGTGAAGCTTGGGCACAATATGGTTATTTAGATTCTCGTTCAAGTTGTCTAGGAAGTGCTTGTTCTACAACTTTTGTTTCAGACTTACGCTATCTTTGATTTCAGGCTTAATAAATTAATTTTCTTTAGACATTTGATTTATATCACCTAGTCCTAATATCTCTACATTTAATTGCTTTGGTGTTCTTTACCTCAATTACACAGAAGAGTTGTGCTCCCCCAAAATGTCCTGATTTTTTTTTGTTATGAGGAAGAAAGCACTTCCTTTGTTAATGAGTGGGAAAGATCTAATTTTCTTCAACGAATTACTGTCATTCACGGCAATGTTTCCTTTTCTAGACTATCTTCAATAAAAAATCTTGCAAAAAGTAAATGTCTCCATACAGTCCTGTTTCCTTTCCTTTTTTTTTTTTTTTTTTTAAACAGGGATTGTAGTACATAGCATAGTATAGTATAAATTAAAGAGCCTTCTCCATCATGGTTTTGTTTCACATTGTCTTCTCTTTTGATTTTCCTGTTGTGTTCAGAGTAGGACCTTTTCTTGGTTAGCTTGTTTTTCTTTGCTCAAGAAGAGCAAGATAAATGAATTACTCAGTACTTGGACTGCCTGTTTCAGAAAGAAAAGCTCACTTCACCCTAGCTTTCTCATGAACAATGTATCAAAATTTCATATTAATCAGCCATACTGACTGTTGTTTTTTTCTATTCAAATGACGTGGCATGTTCTTGAGCCATTTGTGGGGGGGTAATCTTCAGGACTATTCATAGTATCTAAAAAGTAGAGATACAGTAATTGGTGTTTGAAGATAAGCAGGAATATTTTTAGAGGTTATTGAATAATGTTGTTTGGCCAGCTAATGAAAATCTGTCTCTGTACATTATAAACATTCAAACGGTGGTGTTGGCTGTTTGCAAGTAATTCAGGTGAGGACTCTTGTAGGGCTTCTATCTCCTCTCAGTCATGTTAACAAAGATTTTATACAATTCTCTTAGTATAAAATGTATGGTCTAAAAATTATTGGGACTTGTGCTTTAATTTAAGCATGTCCTTAAGTGCTCTGTTGGACTGGCATGGATACTTCTATGTGGGTGATGAAATTGTTAGTATTCTGCATGTATTCTACATGTAAGTGTATTGACCACTTAAAGTCTAAGGGACCTGATTTTAAAATCTTCATATGAAAAAAGTGTAGTAGCAAGCTGTTTTGTGTTTTGTGTTTGAGCATTAGTTACAAAAAGAATATAGAAAAGTGAAAAAGTCTTGTAGGTACAGAACACCGGCTTGCTGATCTTCACTAGATTTCTTACCCTGGGGAAGTGTTAGGAAATGCATGTGCAAAAATCAATTAGGTGCAGTAACGTAGCAAATTATAAAAATTCTGTGATGTAAGAAGAGTTCTGTGATTACAGGTTCTTGTGTCTGTATGCCAGTGCTAAATACCTCACACCTCGAGTTTAAGAAAAAATGTACTTGTGTCCTGAGGCTTGAACTGTGCTCTCATAACATCACAGTTACCAGCTCTGTTCTGGGGTCCCTATGTGTAGAGGACAGCATTGTGCCTCACTTACTGGACTTGTTTGGCAGGACTTCTGGGCTTTCTGAACTCATTTTACCAGATCATCAGCAATTTGTCATGCATCCAGCACTGCTAGAGCCATTTAGCTTGGGGAGAGTGCCAAGAGCTAATCAGAGCTCTGAAGTCTGCCTGTCAGACTTAAAGGGGAAAGTTCATTGCAATTGCAACCAAATCTATGAAGCTGATGTCCTTCAGTCAGTGTTTTAAACCAGTTTGAGAGTTTAAAACACTGACAAACAAAAACACCTACACAAAGGTTTAATATGTGTGTGTATTACCAGAGTCAGCTGAAGTGTAATAACACTTCTGGGCATTCTAAAGTAGAGGCAAATGCAGACCTAGCTTGTTAGGAGATGTTTTTTTGGTTTGTTTGTTTGTTTAAAAAAAAGCACCAAGATCGTCCTTAAAGATTTTCATATAATTAAGATTTACCAGTTTGCTTTAGAGGTGATCTTAGTTCTTTAAGTAATTGATGAAAGAAATTACAGTGTTTCAGCAGAAAACATACTGCAATTGCAGCAGTCCATTTATTTTTTTCTTAGTCCATTTACTGATGAGCTCTTGTTCCAGTTTAGGTAGAATAATAATAAACAGAGGATTGAGTTTACTTCCATTCCGAATGTTATAACACAGTAATAATAGCAGGCATATTTGTTCTTTTCAGGTCATGTTCCATTTTCTTATGAATGACAGTAAAATCTGAAGTCTGTAATTAATCATTTGGAAGCAACAGTGGTGTAGCACCTTCTTTAGTTTAATTTCAGTTTATTGGGTTTTAAATTCAGATTGTTGTTGGTTTGGGTTCATTTAGACTTGCAATGGTCATGATACTGATTTTTCATGATAAGGTTCAAGTATTAAAGGTTTACTGTAATTTCTGTCACTGCTTTTGAAGACCATAAGTCAACAGAGAAGCATAGCTACTTTGAACCTGTGTACAATTTCTATGAACTTTTCTCTTAAAAGAAGTATTTACAACAGTATTTTCAGTTGTCAACATCTCTGTTGGAAAGAAAACAGTGCAGGCGAATCATTTTCAGATCATCTGAAGTGATGATTGGCTTCTGCTGGGCTACTACTCCACAGAATGGGCTATCTCAGAACCTGTTCTTTACATGTGCTGCATGGTATGTTTTTTGCATTTTACCACGCCATGTGAATTGTAACTTGTAACAACACCACATACTCTAAAGCAATGCTTGTCTAAGCTGTTCTGCTGGACTCAGTATCTCGGCAGAGCAGAACTAGCTGTGGCTTTGAGGAACAATAAGTGGGTAAGGTACATTGCGATTATTTGCTTTGAAATAATACTCTTTTATCTTTGATGCATTAAGTAGTTAGCTGGTATCACTATGTTGTGTTCAATCAGTGTTACTTAGATCTTGCTCTAAGTTTTTCTTACTTTTTTTCTTGTTTTGTCCCTCAGTTTGTAAGACTTGTATTGTTCAGCACTTTGAAGACAGCAATGACTGTCCCAGGTGTGGCAATCAAGTGCATGAGACCAATCCGCTAGAAATGTTAAGGTAAGCTGACATTGCACGTTTGCTGAAATGGAAGGACAAACAAACAAAACCAACAACTATTAATGTCCTTATCCTGAAACGGAATTCAATTTTTTGCCTGTTAGTAAAATGTGTGTGTTGACTGTTCTTGACCACAGCTTCTGTCAATTTTTCATCTCCCAACAAATTGTAAATTGAGATTTTTCACATATAATACAAGGAGGAAAGACAAGGGAAAGGCACAGTAAGGCTTGAGTATATTGTACAAATGAAATTAAATGTTTTAAAACCTCTATTAAACAAAGAAATGAACCAAGAACTTTTTATGCTTTACATGAACAGAAGTTCAATAGTCCTTTTTTCTTCTCCTCCTCCCCTAGATTTAGGGGATTCCAAACTGTATGCAACCTTTTCCTTCTTAGAGCAAAGCAATGTAGAAAAAGGATCACACAAATAACTGAATGTTTTCCAAGGGGTAGGTTTACCAATCTGAATTGACATTGCTGTCAGATTAATCAAAAGAGAGTTGTGAAAGAAGGTTTTGACACTGAAATTGTCATTGGGAGATTGTATTTTTAATATCACAATAACTCACACGTCTTCGTTCAGTCAATTATTTTTCTTGAAATTCTGCATTCTCTTCTGGTGATGTTATGTTGAAACAAAGTGATTGCCATCCTACAAGTATAGTACAGAGAAATCAAGAAATGTCATCAATAGTAGAATTTCAAGTTTTCCTAAAATGATGAAGTGCTCCCCCCATCCTTATCGTTTCCCACCTTCCCCAAGATCTACTGATTTACCTGCTTTCTCTAGTATACATGTTGGGAGTCTATTGGAGGTGAAGGATTTCTGAAGAGAAATTCTTTGGGTGAAAATTAGCTGAGGAAAACAAGCGCTGTTTAATATATTCATTACAGAACACATGCTTGCTAAATCAACCCACAAATAAGTATTTCCCATTTCTATCAAAGGAGTTATTTTTACTCTTCTCATCTATTTTTCTTGTTTGCTTTTTAGAATGTTTTACAGGCTCAACTTTCTTACATCGTATAGTTTGCTCCTTCCATATATGTCTGTGTCACCTAATATGATCCAAGCAATTTTAGGAGAGGTGTTCCATACCTGATCTTCCAGATGGATTTTTACATGCCTAGTATTTGGATTATTCAGATAACAAACTTAATTGGCCAAACATTGGGAGAGTGAGCAACAGCCCAATCATGCTTGTGAGAACTATTTGTTTATTTTTAATGGAAACCGGCTTATTTTAGCTAGAAAAGAATTTGAATCAGTGATGAGACGGATCTTCAGAGGAATCTGGAGAAACCAAAGCAGTAAAAAGGAAACTAGATGTTTCTTGGTCACTGTGTGTGCAGTGAAAATGAGTAAAATTAATCAGCTGCTACCCAGGCAAGGCTATCCTGAGTGACTCATGCCGATGCTTAAAATCGTAATTTGATGTTAGTGATTGGCCCTAAGGAAGCATTTCTTCCTTCTCACAGCTACCTTTTGTCTTCTGTACAAGTTAAAAAGACAAAACAGAGGGTACCATTTTTCTTCGGGGTTTATTTAGTGTGCAATACTGTTGTGAATTTAGGAAGAAATATTCTTCTGTCAGCGCTAAAATAAATATTTATATCTGCAGTTTGCTAGAGGTGGTATTATTTCCTAATTTCCTTGTGTTTGCCATAATTTGTCATATTTTGCTTTGATTTTTATGATGGATATGTGTGTGCACATTCCCAGATGTGCATGCTTCAGTTAGATACTAAGAGGGTAGGTGAGAAAGATTAAATTCAGCAACTCTAAGTGGTGTCACTACCTTAAGTCTTTGTCATCCAAATGTTTTTGGAAGGGTAGGGTTAAAAGGGTTTATGTAGATATTTACCACAAGTATTTTTTTGACCTCCTGTCAGCATCTGATGCACTGTCTCTGCCGCAACAGGAGATGCTGTTAGACTGCAGAAGACTGCTAATAGGCTGAAAACAAAAGCATTTTAGAAATATGTCTTTTATTGTGACAGGACTATTTCAGAGGAGCTGAAAAGGGGCGTTTTCTGAAATGTCTAGTAGATGTTTAGTAAAATAATAACATGCTTTAAGCAGGAAATGCTCGAAGGGTGAGAAAAGTTAAGATCACAAGCCAGAAATGTGGGAAGACCTATTTTCTCTGCAATTATTTCCTGAAACTCCTTTTAGAGTAATGGGGTTTATTGTCGACAAACTGCGTATAACTAGTAGTTTGCTGGTTGTACTTCAGAAAACAGTTTTAACCATTTGCTAAACTAACTATTGGAAGAGCACATGAGCAATGTAAAGGAATTATCTTTTTTGGAAGTTGCCTGAACAATTTAATACATGCATTATGCTCTCTCTTTAGAGAGACCAGCCCCATCACTGCTCAAGAGTGCAGTAAATTTCTGAGGAATGGCACTGTACACTCTAAATAGTGTTTTTAGTTGAGATGTTTGAGATAAACTTTATAAACTACTTTATAAACTCAATTCTGAGTAACTTCGTAGCTGTCTGAGTTTTTTAGATATATCTTTCAGTTAGCAGTATTTAAGGTCTGTTGAAACTGTAAGCATAAGTCTGAAATTCAACATTGAGCTCTAAAATGAAAATCCATGAAGAGTGTTAAATTCTGGAATTCTCTTTCCTAATTTTGTGCAATTATTTATTATCAATATTCCGTAGAATTTTGGTTGGTTATACCATGAAAGCATGCTTCTTAGCACGCTTCTCTGAATGCAGGCTTTCCTGAGTAACAGTCTTCATTTGCTTCACTTCAGATAATTAGCAATTAACAGAGTTGCTTTGATCATAAAACTCATACAAAATCATAGAAGAAGGGAAAAACCTACACAAAGCTGGCATAAATGCTTGGTGGTTCTTTCCATACATTCTGTTTTGATAGTTGGAGGATGTGGGGGTGCAAAGAGGTGTCTAAAATATAAATATTTTTGGTTCAGCTTTAACAGGAAGTATCATAGTAAACAATCGAGACCAACTTCAGAGTTATCTCAAGTAGTTTCATTTTGGAATGGGTTTGTTGCAAGTCACAGAAATACAAATCTCTTAGAGTTCTCATAGGCTTGGAGGGTAGGAGCACTATTGGATTTACCTGAAATCGAGAATATTTTTACAATTTCCTAAATTTGTCCCTTAATTTTCTAAATTCGTCACTATAGTTTAAGGTTAGATTTCCTGTACTCAGAGATCAAGTAGGTATTATTTTCTTCCACCTTTTTTTCCTCTGTATCTACTGGTATATTTTGCTTTAAATAGTATATATAAGGAAGTAGAAGTTCCTTCTGCTCACTCATTTAAGGAGAAGAATGCCATTGAGTAAAGTTGTATGCTTAAGTTATGTGCATCATAAATTTGCTAAGCATACATGTTTTCTTGCTGTTTTCTTGCTACTTTGCTTTTGGGCCATTGAAGACCAGTTAAAAGTGCAAAGGGGGAATTCTCAGAAATAAATGTAGAAAAAAAGAGCATGTATATGCCATCCTCAGGAATGGTTAGCAGGATTTTTGATTGAAGGTTGTGAGGTTCTCTCTTGAAGTCCTAATTTCTTTTCTGTTAATGTGTAAGTTATGAAGATTGGAGCTTTCTTGCAAGGTGGAATTGTTTCCAAGTAATAGTATATTTTCCGTTTCCAGGACAGGTTCACAAGTTCCCAATGGTCCCCTGTGGGAACTTCATAGAAAGCAGTACCATCTAGTTGTGTTAGATATTGAGAGGCAAGAAGAGCGAGTATGCCATTTGGAAAGGTAGACCTGTAGTTTCATGTATCGGACAATCAGTGTTTTGATGTCCCATGACTTTGTTTTCCTTCTCATTCATGAGAAAGTGCTCTCTATGCTTCTTTGCTTTCGGGGCAGTGTATTTCACTTGCTGAAATTTTTTTATTTTTATTTTTTCACCTTTATAAAAGAAACAATTTAAAAATGGATCATGGTGGTAGCTTAAATATAAATATTCTTATTTTATGACTGTCTCCATGAAGTGACAATTAAGTGACATAGAGAATTGGTCTCAAAACAAGATGATTGGTTAATGTGTCTGTTTGTAAACTTTTAATTACACACATTATTTTGAGAAGAGAACTTGGAATGCTGCTGTATTTAGTATAACACGTGACTTACTATCTATTAAAATTTCATCCAGCATTCCTCAACAGTAAAATCATCCTGTCATTTTCCTACTTTACCACCACTAGTGAAAAAGAGATAGTGAATAGTATTTTATAACAGGCCTATAATGTATTGTTAATAGCATATATACATACATGTACAAATAGAACTTTATATTGTATGTGTATATTGAGATAGATACGTATCATAATTGAGAAGATGAATTAAGACAATTTAAAATATAGCAAAGGTGATTATTATATTGTAGTTTCAGGATTAATTTCGAGGTAATTAATTTCTCTGTCTGTATTACTTGGTTTTGTCGTGGGTTTTTGTTAGGCTGTGGACAGCGAGTTACTATTCATAAGGGAAGATGTAGAGGGCAGAGAAGAAAAACGAAACAGTGAGAGACGGGAAACTGAAGGATAAGTGAGATGGAGTGTAAAAGCAGATGATATACTAAATGGATAGGAGACTAGTAAATCTGGAGAATGGGAAGAAAAATATTTTAGCTTCAACAACAAAGGTAAATGCACTGTGTCCTCTGGAAGGGACTGTCATAGCTATTTTTGACACTATAGAGTGTAATTGATCATATCAGATCAGGGTATCGGAAGACATGCCTATGCTGTGTCTTGTTGTCTGCTAGACAAACTCATGGCAGATATAAATAGAACTATTTTTGGTGAATTAACTTGGGTACTGAGAACTGTCTAGCCAGAGTAGCACGGATGCTGTATGGGCTTCTTTATGCTGCCCATATTGGTTTGTCTATGTTGTAATGAGTAGGGAACAGGTTCAATTTTTCCTCAGATGTATTAGAAAGGACTTGAACTCTTAAAATGAGTATGATAATGGAGTGTATCATTTTCATGCTTATTACTCATGACCTGGGCCTTAAGATTTGATATCACTTTTCTAAATTTTCTTTGCAGTAACATATTTTTTGTTTGTTTTTAATTTGTGTTATAGAGAAACACTTTACAGAATAATGTTTTTTTCACTTTCCCTTCTTTTTTGTCTTGATACATTAAAATGTAAACTTCCTGGTAATTTCTAGAAGAAATCCATTCAGGAGGTAGTTGAAATAAGCTTTAATGCATGTTTTTGCTCTCAAGCTAAAATCAACTACTTTTTCCATGATGTATTATTTACCAGAAACACACAATTCATTTTATTATTCAAAAGTATTTGTTTTTTAAAGTCAATATGTAAAATGCTAGTTTCTAGTTAATGTGAAATGTATTTTTTTTCCCTTTGAAAGGCTGGATAACACCTTAGAGGAAATTATATTTAAGCTGGTGCCTGGACTTCGAGAGCGTAAGTTTCTAATTTGGTTTTGGGTACTGGTTTGGGTGGATGGAGTGAATATGACTATTTCTAATGATAAACCTGTAGTACTGATTTTAAAATTCATATTACTGTTCTTTGATGTTAACTAGAGGAACTGCAGCGAGAAATTGAATTTTGGAAGAAAAACAAACCTCAAGAAAATGGACAAGGTGAGGTTTTGTTTTGTTTCTTCCTCCCTCAATGTTACCTCTTTCTAGGTAACTTTTCAGCTCCTCATGAAGCCCTGATCCTTCAAATGTTTGTGCATGTACATTTTTACTGAATTCAGAGATGACACAAACTCTTAACAAGTCTATGTAAATATAATCTGGGCCTTCGTTTACTGCTGCTTATCTTTTAACCAGTTGTTTTACAAACTCTAGCTGTTTTACCATTATTTTTGCATTTCCTTAAGCTCTCACAGTCATCATTCATGCACTTTTCCATTTGAATTCTTCATTTTCCTAATATTACATGCAGTAAGATATAGAATAACTTGAGTCTTTTTTACAGGTTATTTTCTGTTACTAAGTTTGACCAGCTGTGAAGTAGGAGGCTGTCAAGAATTAGTTATGACAAGTAGTAAAACAGTTTTCCACACATGCTAAACAATTGTTTTATATAGATATTTTTTTTTTTTGTAGTTGACCCATGAACTTTGAGAGCTCATTATTGAGCTGCTAAGTCAGGTGTACATCTAACTGTTTTTAGGCCCCTTTAATTTTGCTCCAGGGTTTTAATGGCGTACCCTACTTCATTTTGGGGCTTTTTAAATATTTCTGAAAGGCTCTGCTAAGCTTAAAAAAAATACAAAACCCACTATTTTTAGTGAAGGATTGCTGTCACATGAATGTCTTGCAGTGCTTTTCTGCATTCCATTCTTTGTAATATCTTTTTTTCAACTTCAGAATATTTCATTTTCTTTCCTACTGGTTTTGTTCACTTGCGTTTGGCATCTGTTATAAGCGGCTGAGTTCTTCTCCTCAGTTGTATAGTTAAACGAAAAGGTACAGGACAGTTTAAGTTATATTAGTTTATTACAACATGTTAACATATACTTTCTCGGTTTAAAAAATATTCAGAAAATATTTATGAAATACAGACCTGTTGACTGTTTCGAAAAACAGATTTATTGCTATATAAGTAAAGATGCACAGAGGAAAAGTTACATACAATTTGCAAATTTGTAGAATGTGACTTACTTTTAATCAATTTATTCTTCTGGTTCTTACCTTCCATAATTTAATGATAAGCCTAATGGAGTTCAGTTACCAAATATAATGAATGATGGAATTGTTTTTTGAGTCACAAACTCTCACAATATAATTTTAAGCAGCTACAGATGTATCCAGCTTTGTTAGGGAATGTGTCCTTGGGCTATAGAAATTTGGCTCTACAAACCATTTGAAAGCCCTGATGATACACTGAGACAAAATGACATATTTTTTCTGATATAAACAAGAATTTAGAATGTTGCCTAAGAATTAATTATTTTATGTGAACAATTTCAGTAAGAAGGGACCATTTCGGTTGTCAATACTATCCCCTGCAGTCACATAGTCTAGTTTAAGAGTCCGCCAGTTATGTACCACAGGTCCAGTGCAGTTCCCAACCTTAGCATTTAAGATCTGTGATAATATCCACAAAATTACAATTTTCACATTATCAAAAGGAGGAGGAAAAAAAAAAAGGCAAAGCATATCTCAGGCATTGGTGATATGCTGCACTAGGAGAGTAGTTACTAGGGAGAATTTATGGATAATTGTGTGATGCTGAAAAAAAAAAATCCTTCCTGGTACTTTCCAGTCTAACCTGGAGAAAGCAAAGGGCAACCAGCTTTACATTGACTCATTCTCTGGCAATCCGTTTAACACTGACTATCTGAGAACAACACAGGAAGTAGACAATTCCCAGGATTTGCAAGAAAGATGAGGGAAAAAATGTGGTACACCAAACTATGCCTTATGGAAAGAGGGGTGGAGTTAGGGAATTCTTTTGTTTTTTTCTCTCTTCCATTCTTGGCTTGATGTTTTTTAATTGTAGAATGCAGAGTCCATTTTGGTGAAATTAGATTTTTTTTTTTTTTTTTTTTAAAACTTGTATAATACTGAACTTTAGTATTGTGCCTTTACTGGGCCATCACATTGATTTCTGGAGGTTGCTTCCACAAATATCATTACTTCTAACATCAGCAAGAATTTTCTTTAGTAAATAGATTGTCTAGTGCCTTTTAGTATATGGAGGAGCATTTGAGTTTTTATCAGAATATCTTGAAAGGTATGACCTTTGTGTGTGTGTACCTGTTTCTGATTTTATGTTTTAACAACTGGAAATTTGCTAATTTCTTTAGTTCTGTAGCTGGTTTGCTTTGCCTTTCAAGATTTTTCAAACCACATAACTAAATCTTCCCCCAAATCTATTTTTTTCCATTCTAAACAACTTAAAAATTGAAGAAAAAAAAAAGCTCATCTTGAATATGGAAACTAAATGAATTGTGAACTAATTACTGTGTCTAGAAGCTTAGGCATAGCTTGATATTCACTGAAGTTTTCATTCTATATTCCCATCTTAACTCTTGTAAGCGATGTAAAAAGTTTGTGGTAAGCATAGGAAAACAGCTAAATTTGATTTTAAAGTTTTCCAGAAAATGCAAAAGTAGCTTATTCAAGTTACCTGGGCGTAACTTGTGATAATGTTTTATTCCAACAGAGAGCAGACCGTGTTTTAAATCAAAATAAGTAAGTTGGGGATACAAAAAATTATGAATGTATATGACACTGTACACTATTTCAAAAATGTAAAAATTACTCCTTTTTATGGTTCTTTGGTTATTTTTTTTAACCTATGCTCCACCCTCATGTAGATAGCCTTGCTGGGATTCGAATTCAGAAATTCAAATTCAGAAGTTCTAAAAGTTTGAAAACTGTAAGAGATGGTACCTTTTCTGAAGAGTTGGATGTTTAATCATTTCCTGTCACATAGAAATATTTTGTGTGTGTTTTACATTAAAATTCCAGTAGTAAAACTTCATTTTCAGAGATTTTTTTAATTGATCAATATAAGTATATACTGAACTAAAATTGTTGCGTTAACGTGAAGAAAAATACACTTGAAAATGAAGTAGGAAAACGTTTTTTTGTTTGTTTTCAGTTAATGTTTGTTGCCACTGTGACTTTTAATGGTTTTACACTTAAATAATACAGTCTGCATATTTTACAGATGAAAGCCCCAAAGCTGATAAACCCAAAGTAGATGAGGAATGTGATGAAAATGAAGAAGATAAAGACTATCACAGGAGTGACCCACAGATTGCTATCTGCCTTGACTGTTTACGCAACAATGGGCAGTCAGGAGATAATGTAGTAAAAGTGAGTAGTAAAAATAATCTGTGTTGTTATTATTGGCAGAATAGCAGGAACCAAATCATTCTGTAACAATTAGCAATAAATTTTAACAAGAGGTCATTGTCCTGTCTCCACTTCCACATTCATTTAGTCCTTTTGTTTGAGACAATTCCATGCATCTCAGAATTTAAAAAAAAAAAAAAAGTTTTCTTGTTTATCTTTTTTGTAGACTATAGTATCTTCCAGCATTGATGGTAGATAACTGTGTTACCCAGCAGATTACAGAATAGCACAGAAATATTAAAAAAGTTAGCTGTAGTTGAGCTACCTCACGCTTTCAGGATTGTTCTTCATATATGTTGTGCATTGAATGACTGGGATCCAAATCTTCTTTCAAAGAAGTGAACAAAAATGAACCGATGATGCTATTATGAATTAAAAGACTGCAGTAAAATGATTACTGGTTGAACAAAAATATCACTTACAGCTAGCTGTTCTTGACAAAAAAATTGCTTACATGCAATTTAATGAAAAACAAGAATGCATAGTTCCATAATTTCTAACATGCGTTTTCTGTTCTGTTGTTGCTTTAGGGTTTAATGAAGAAATTTATCCGCTGTTCCACTCGAGTGACTGTGGGAACTATTAAAAAGTTTCTCAGCTTAAAATTAAAACTTCCAAGTTCTTATGAGGTACATTTGAAAGAACAATGCTTGTATTTTTATTGCATTGCAAAATATTAGATTTTTATGAAACTCAATCATATTTAAACTTGAGGAATATCTTTAAGTCTGAGTCGCTAAGTACTATTCAATGTTCTAAGGTATATTTTCTGTCCTTAAATGGAAGTCCTCGTTTTATCACAATGGCTAAAACTTTCTAACCAATAAACTCATACAGTTGTAATAATTTGAGAGATAAATTAGTTTAGGTATTTTTATGTGAAAATAAATGCTCTCTCTTTTTATGTGGCTAATAAAAAAGTTACTTTATGAACTTTTCAGCCAATAGCTGTTGGGGAAAGGAGAGATGAACTAGACATACACCAAGTTATTCTTCAATTTCATTTTCTTTAGATATAAAAAACAATCCAGTCATTAGGAAGAAGTAACAAAAAATACCATTTGAATTTTTGAATCTTTCAAAAGGAAGAATTTTTTTTACATACGTGTATATATATATTATATATATATATATATATATACACACGCACACACACACACACCTTCTCTGGATTTACGTGGAATTTTATGGAGAGGGGTGGGTTGCAGAGTTATAAACTTGAGTTTATCACATTATTGTGATGTGTCAACTAGCCATTTTGTTGTCATTTGGTTTTGTTTTACATTAATTTAATCTCACTCTGACACCTTAAAGTTCTGTGTTATGTGGTATCTGCTTACTTCAAAATTTTAACATTTTTTTCCTCTTAAGAGTAGGAAAGCATTTATGGCTATAGTAATGAAAAAACAGCCATAGATTTTCACTGGAGGGTAAACTTAAGATGCTATAATACAGTTTAAATCAGTCATCTTTAACAGTAAGATAAACACCTTTTTGCTTAAGCCTTTAGTCCTCAAGTTAATGAAGAATCATGTCTTTATACTCAGAAATGCATTTACCTTGTAATTTATAGTTATTTTTAAACTAAAATTTTTAGGTTAATTCATAACTTATTTTAAAAAGCTGACAATTACAGTACTTTGGTTTTGTAAGTTTGGGTTTGAAAGGGCATTGCAGAGTACCTTCAATATGCAACACAAGGCTTTCTCTTCAAACAGACACTGTGTGGCATTGATAAATAGAGGAAACATTTATCTACTAGCGATTTTCTACCTAGTTTAGTAGATTTTCTTCTGTCAACATTTTCATTGAAAACATAAAAGTGAAAAAAATAAATTGGAATACTACTGTACAAAATAGCACATTGTCAGTATGTTGGATTTATTAAGATTTGATACATATTTCTGATAGAATCACTGTATTATAATAGAAGTTCTGGGATTAATTCTCAGAGGTTCTCTTAAGAGTTTATTTAGTCATGAAAATTTTGCATAAGTTTGTCTTACTGTTTGTTCTATTGTATTTTAAGCTGGATGTACTATGCAATGGAGAAATCATGGGAAAGGATCATACTATGGAATTCATCTATATGACAAGATGGAGACTAAGAGGCGAAAACGTAAATGCTGTTACATTATTAATAGATGATGTTTTGGTGTATTTATTGTAGAGAGTATACGTGCTTTCACAGCTTGGCACAAAATATATACCCTGACCCTTCAAAAACCCTGAATTTAAAAATTGATTTTGCATGACTTCTGGATTTCTTATTTTAAAAAGGATCTAGTGAGTGAAACTGTGCAGCAAGTATATTGTGTAGAATCTGAAACTTAAAATTAGCAGGTATACAGAGTTTTAATAGAAGTCCTGCTCAGAATTTTAAGTCAGCTATCTGAAAACTCCAAGCACTTATTCTCTGCAAATTTCCTTTTAATGACCTTTTACATCTTAATAGTTAAGGAATCTGCATCTGACAGTTCTTTATTTAGAATTTGTTTTATTGAGTCAGTAATAAACCGTAACACTGAAAAATTATGGGAGAAATCTAATTGATTTATGATTGTTTCTGTTAATACTAAACCCATGTTATTTAGCTATGTTGTATAACAAACACTAACATCCAGGTAACACAGCTAGAGGTGTTTTTCTTCTTGTATGTGTATATTTTAGAATATTTGATTTATTAAACAACCTTTCTTTCAGGTCTGATATTGTTTGATTTAGTAGCTCTTACATTTCCTTGTATACTAAGTATTTTTTTTTTATTGGAGGTCATACCTCCATTTCTTCTCTTTCAATATATATATTCATTTGTTTGCGTGTGGCTATTGATTGCTCTTCACTCCTTACTCCTTACTGCTTTATGCTACAAGCAGATTTGTTGCCTATCACTACCAGTGGGGGCTATATTGGAGCACAGCTAAAGTTATGCACTTAAGTTAGTTTATTAATCTGTAGAAAATTCCAAACTTTCTATACTCTTTTTAAGCTTTCTAGTACTTGGAATTAAAATGCACTGGGACTTGGACAGAGAAGACAGAGGATTAAGCACACTGTGGAGTTAACGATTCAAAAGTTTCTTAAAGTTTCACCTTAATCTGGAGGGAAAAAAAAAAAAAAAGAAAAAAGGGTGAAAAAATTCATAGGAACTAAGGGTGTTAATGTGTGTAGGAAAGTATTAATTACATTTGAAAATAATATTGCACTGAAATTTGATGTTTACTGAAACCCCAAACTATACCAGTAACACCCTAAGTACCATTTTTCTAGTACTGCCTTGACACCAGTGGTATGTGTTTGCCTAGCCATTTTATATTTTGTTAGCACTCGTTGTACTATTAGGAAATGTTGAAGCAACAACTTTAGTGATAACAGATTTTTGTCATGAAATTTAGTCCTGCAGACCATGCCTACAGATGGACCTTTGGCAGTTGCACTGGTTTGTAAGCAGTGGTAATAGCCATCTTGACAAAAAGGACGTTATTTATACTGGTTAATTTTTTTCAAAAGTCTCAGAACTATCATTTTAACCTTAAATGAATATAAAAGTTGACAACTTTTGCTTAGATTTGTAAGTTATGTTTACATACACAGAATATAGTCAGGTAAGGGTTCATCTTTTCCTTTATGTAGTTTTAAATCATTCCCCTGAAGTAAGAGATGACAAACTAAAACCTGTAAAAATTACATTGTGCTGGTGATAAATCTGGTATCATCTGGGCTTCTAATTTTGTTTTCCCTAACTTTGTTGGGTCCTGTTATAAAACAGAAGTTGCAATGGTAATTAATTAACGATCTCTTCTTTTGGATGAAGATCAAGTAAATCCATTATCTTTGTCTTTGGTACTATTCACTGTGAGCTTTTGCTGGCATACCTGTGGACCTTTCAAGAGGTAGCATAGTTAAGTGAAAAGATCCATTTATTCGTTAGAGAATTCTTTCTTGTTTTAAACAAGTAAATAAATTTTAAATTTTACATTTGAAAAATAAATTAAAAAAATAAAAAAAAGAGAAATGTATATGTCCAGCTGTGGATGCCTCTTATCTGATCAGAAAATCATCTCCTTCGCAGTTTCGGTGTCAGAACTGCTCATCTTCGCAAGTCTGCTCACAGGATGGCACTTTATATCAGGTAAGAGGCACTCACGACTGTACATATTACAGTCAGTAAGATCCTGTCAACACTATAGTTGTAATCCAAATTGTGGAGTTTTTATATCATCTCACTATAAAGTGTGCAAACACCATGAGCAAGGGCTATTTTCATTCATTCAAAAATAGCTTTATCGAATGAATAAATATACTCCATTCAAATTATCAGATTTTATGTGCTTAAAAGATAAGATTTTTAATTTTCATTAGGCCAATTATCTTGTTTCATTCTGTAGTTGGATATCAACATCAGTGTGGAAGTGTTATCTAACTTCATCCTTCTAAGTGTTGTCTCATCCTTCTAACAAGTAGCATTGGGCAGTCACTGAGAAAGGATCAAAACTGAAGAGTGAACCAAAAAAGACCATGCTGGTTTCATATTTTTAAGGCACTTCGTATGTTCTTTTTAATGGAGAGAAGAAGTGTTAATGCTTTCTGCTACGATGTTCTTTTCACTTCTTTTCAAATTAGAAATGGAATAATGACTTACCTGCAGAATATAACAAACAAAAACCTCCAGAGTCTGCAAATCGAAGTTGATTCCTAGATTTCATTGATCAGCTTGGTGTTTTTTTCTCTATATATCAAGCAATGTTTCAGTTTGCTCATTGAGCATTTTGAATTGAATTAATTTCTTCTAAAAGTAACTTTGAAAGTCTGAAGTAATGTTTTTACTTGAGAAAAAAAAATGATAGAGGGTTGCTCCTGCTGTGGATGGGAGTGATCTGCTTTACAGTCATGCCTACCTCACTACCTATACTCGCTCCACCATATTGCATTTTATTAGTACAGTTGGTTTGTATTTTTTTGTAACAGCACTTATTTACATGGCAAATTTTTCAGTGAAGTCTCTGCCTGTATGCACTTCCAATCAGAGTTGAGAACTTTTAGATGCAATTTATGTAATCAAAGTATTTGTTTTGAAGCATGAAGAACAAGTGAAATAGCATTTAAAAAGGTGGTAGCCATATCCTAGCTGAGAAAATCAGACCAATTTCTTATACTACAAATACATTTGTTAATTACACATGGTGCTCCCTGTCTTCTCTACTAAATGCTCTTGCTACTGCTGAATACTTCTGGTTTTATGTTTTGATTTCTCTGCACTCCAGTTTTTAAATCCTCAGCAAGTATGTTCACATTTAGTTCTGCTGATCATTTCAGTACCCTAGCATGAAAAGTTCAAGCTGTGTAGGTCTCTGCAGTAGTACCTTTCTTTTTTTGGTCTCTGAATTTTGTCTGTCTTGCATTTGAAGGATGCAGTAAAATATTACTGGTTTTAATGATAGCTTCTATAATAATTCTTGACTTTTCCAAATTTGCAATAAAAAAGACTTAAATTATCTATGCCCTATGGCAGAGGCTACTTAAGCCCATGCAGTTGCTGAAACAATAAGATTTTCCTGATTTTTATGCTATAGAAAATGATCAGTAAGTTAAGAGGAAAATGTCAGACTTAAATGAAACGCTGACAGAGCGAAAAAAAAAAAAAGAGATGTTAACAACTTCCAGCAACAAGCACTGAGATATTCTGTGACACTTTCTGGAAGCCTATTCTTACCTCTCATACCACAACAGTTTTGTCCAATTAAGGGATCCAGATAGTTTATTTGCTAATTTTTCCCAATAAGAACTAATAAAAATGTATTGCTAGATCTGAAGTTGAGGAGTTTGGATTTCAGGGAGGGGGAAAAGTCAGCCCTCATTTTTCAGTAAATCAGTTGACAGCAATTTGACCTGAGTTTGATTGGGTTTTTTGGTGGTGGTAGTGTGCTTTTTTTTTTTTTTTTTTTTAATACCAGAGGAACCTAGCTCCTGTAAAAATCAAACTGTATACATCATCTATAGATGGACCTTGTTTTACAAAGTATAAAATTTTAGGATTATGTCAGCAGCGCAGACATAAGAGGATTTATTTGAACATTCCAGTATGTATCATAAAACATAAAAATCATGAAATACATAAAATTCAGATATAGGAATTTTATATTTATAACAAATAATTACAGTTGACTTAGAGATAAGATATAGATTTGAAGTACAGCTATGGAATTAATTGTTGAAATGTATAGAATTATTTCATATATATAAATAAAACTGATTGCAATATATATGTATCATAGGGATAAGCTCTGGCTATTCTTAAGGCAAACTTTAATTGCATTTCCTTAGTATTTTTTGTGAATTATATCTTCATGTTATTCTTGTCTGTTGTTGTTTTTCTCTTGCTTTTGTTTTTAGTCTTATCCTATGGTACTTCAGTATCGACCTAGAATTGACTTCGGTTAGACCAAAGGGCCAGATCCCACTGAGATGAATCCTGCACTATTTGTTTACCCATCGACAGATTGCACAATGAATGGATGTGCCTGGATTAGGGGGACACAACCAGATTTTCAGCATGCAAATAAGGACATTGTCTTTCTTAAAATTGTCAGTTGCATCTTTGTTGTTTCTATTAGAGCAAGCCAAGTGCCATTCTGCTACTGAAATGTGCATAAGATATTTGTGAATTTTACAAGTGTGCTGCAAATCATAGCCAAAATCATGAAGTGTACAGTCAAGATTCAAAAACTATGGAATATTTTTGCTTGTGTGTTAGAAAATTTTTCTGGTCCTAATATTGATTACACTAGCAAAATGGCAAAGTGCTCATTCCATGTGGTGTTGCAGTTTCACACACTTACTATTTTACTGAATATTGTTGTTTAAATCATAGAGTACTGTACAAATAGCTAAGGATTATACCTTGAAGATATTTTGTATAGAAAATATATTTAGAAAAGTGGTGATTGTGCCACTACCTTTTTCTTGATAAGCTTCTCATGGGTCCAGGTATAGCTCACTCATGAGTGTGCAAGAGTTCTTTTGTAGTGAATGAAGATTAATTACCCTTAACAAGAGATGTTTAACATGATAATTCAAAAAAGTAATTTTAAATTGTCTAAATAGACTCTGCCAATATTGCTTAAAAGCATAGCAGCCTTTGTGATTGCACTTTTCTATGGCTACCCTAAAGATTGGAATTTGGGATACAGCTATTTTTGGAAAATGGCTTCTGGTCAGGTTACATTTCTTCTAATAAAGCCTTCATAAAAATGAAGTTAAAATAATTTATCTATGAAACAAATTTCACTGTCGGGTTACAGCCAAGGCAAAATTTACACATAGTTATTGCACTTCATGGTAAGCACTTCCTTTTAAGATTGGGTGAAGGAGCACTTCCTTTTAAGATTGGGTGAAGGATATGCTAATAAAAAATAACATAGCTTTAATTACATTATATATCTCTTGTGAGTATCTGGGGCTTAGAATTCATTGTAGAAATTTTTCACTAGTTGAAGCCACGTCATAAGACTATTTCCATAAAATTAGAGGCAATGCAATACTGAAGATAAGCAGTCTGACCAAAATAATTGTTTGGATCATTGTTTTTTTCCTAAGATCTGGTAGTGCTGGATAGAAGAGTGATTGTTGCCTTAGGTATTGCAAACAAAATTGTTCAAGTATAGAATGTTTATTGAGGTTTCTGGTAATGTTGCAGGGAGCATAGTAATGCATGTTTCCTGTAGTCTTCCATTGTCTTTGCTCTGCTTAAAAATCAAATGAGTTTTTTACTTCAAATTCTGTGGAGATATCTGTAGTTCAGTACCTTTATATAATTTTTACTTAATACACACCTGCTAGTATTGTAGATAGCTATTTACTTTCCTATGCCTTTTGCATACAACAGAAAAGAACCAAATCAACTTTTCAGAAGCTAATCTAGTCGTACTTAGGTCAAAGTGAAAATTCTATCTTGAAAACCTTGGGATCAGGTATAAAAGATAGATGCAAGGCTGTAACTCCTTTTTAAATGTATATTCACGTACATTAGTATGTTTCTGTAGGAGAAGCGTGTATGCTGTGGATTAAATCTGGCCCCCTTAGTGTTTGCAGGAGTTGCAACGTTGATGACCTGAGGAATCCATACATAGTTAGGTTAAGTCCTGCCATTGCACTCCAAAGCCCGTATGACATGCAGAAATAAAGATGCTGTCGGTAGCAGTCTGTTTAGGAAACCTGCCATTGCAGGTCAAGGTTGCACATATTGTGCAGATGCCAGTGAACCTAGGGAAGCAGAATGTTCAGGAAGGTGCTGCTCCTTTCTACAGGCATAACGTGCTGACTGGTACAGGCACTGCTTCGCCCACCCTGTGGGTGGGAACAGGGCCACATGCTGGCTGCAGGAAGTGGTCATCTTTTTTGTCCACACGGTGTATAATGTGCTGCTACTTGACAGAAGTGAGAAGAGACTCCATGTAGGGAGGGCACTGTTTCTTTGCAGAGAAAAAGTTCTTTGTGTGCATGGAGGTCCTTCTCATGGAGCAGCTTGTCAGATCAGAGCATGCATTCTAATTGCAAGTCATTGTTACCTTTAGTATATACAATTGTTTTATATGGTATAAATAGGATATTATTTGTAAATATTTACATGCACATGCAAATGACACCTTACAGGTTTTTATATATTTCACGTGTTTTTATACCAGAATTTTCACTGTAGATTCACCTAACATAAAATGGCTGTTTCAGTTTATCATGAAACAATACTACTCTACAGCATAATTTCTGCTTGGTTTGGGGGACACTTTGTTTTCTCAAGAATTGCTCTTGCTGTTTTGACAAATTTGAACAGATTTGATGGGGAAAAAGAAAAAGAACAACGTGTTAATTTTAATGCATTTTCAGTTGTCTTACACAGAAGTTTTCATCCAGCGAGCAGGACCCTTGAAATTTAACTGCTTTGTGATGTTTTCTGAATGACATCCCAATGGAAGATTTGATGTTTAACGACTTTATGTATTCACAATTCAGAGAACCATGAATTTGTCTTGATCAAAATTGGATACTGTTAATTCATGGTATTTTTTGGGTGTAACTTAAAGCTAGTTTACAGAAGGCAAATCTTCATTTTAAGTATGGAAAATACAGATAGATATGATTTAACATTCCCAGCTGAGAATTATGGCCTTAAATGCTTTTAAATGCATATAATCTAGCCAACTACCTACAATTTATGCATTTCTGATTTGATGACACAGCGCCTGAGTGCTGTTCTACTTTAATAGTTTTTGTAGCAGTGAAGTGCCAGTGAAATACATGTCTAAACTGGGCAGCTTGTATAACACAGGCATCACCTTTTTTACAGGAAAATTCTCTTCTGTATTGTACGTATGTGCCATGTGTCTACAGATAGGCATATTTGATTCATTTGTGCCAATTAAAAATACCTGAACAACATAGGAATGTGAGAATGCATGTACAGATTCCTGTGTGCCAAAGATGGAGTAAGTGGAACGAGTAGTAAGCGTTCTACTAGAACTGCACCATATTCCGTCACAGAGCAGATTACTGTATACAGTGCACACTTTCTGAATGTTTCCATGACAAAGTGTCACCACTGCATGTTTGTAAAGAATAGGAACATAAAAGAAGTGTTGCTGCAACTGTTTTTCTTAGGCTTTCCCGTATTGTCAGTACCTAGCTGCAGAAGAGTAAGACCTAAAAAATTCGACACTACTACCTAACCTTGCTGTCTCTTATTTAGCACATTTGGTGCTTTTTTTTTTTTTTTTTTTTTCTGAAAGAGAAGAATTGTCTCTGCTTTTGTTTTGGGTAACATATTAATGAAAGTTTTAAGCAACTTTTCACTGGGCATAGCTGTATGCTGCATTTGTCTAGTAACAAACTAGCTAGAATTTACAAGTGAGATCCTATAAAATCTCAAACAGTAGAGAATTCGATAATCAAGAAATGTATTTTCCATCATGCCTTGCTACAGTGCTCCTAGCTAAGGGCCTAGTCCTTTAAAACACATTTTTATTTGGATGAAATACCAAATAAGATTACTACGATAATCTTAAGTGACTCATCACTACTGTACTTACTGCTCACGTGAGTTCTTCTGGGATTTGGGTCCTAGCAGTATGCAACACTCTTAAGTATATTGGGCATACTCAGCTAGCTTGCAGCTATTATGCAAAAAATAATAATAAATAAAATAAAAATAAAAAAATATGAAAACTATTATTTTGACTTTACCGAAAATGTTATATAAAGTGCCTGATTATTAATACAGAATATATTTTAAAACCATTATTTGCATTTGGCAGGTTAATATTTCCTTCTGTATCTTATCAATGGTCTTAATATCTTCAGCAAGAGTATTTCATAATTCTTCTGTATTGAGAAGCCTTCTTTCATGTGAAACAAGCAGAAAAATAAATGTTCTGTCAGTTTTTTTTCAATTTCAAATTATCTGTCTCAGTAGAAACTATATGAAAAGAATACTTGTATATTGAAATTATTTCATTTTCTGTGTGAGGTGACCTTGAATTCTGAATCTTGATCTTTTTTCTCCTAGGCTCCAAAGATTTGACTCTACTTTTCTCTGCTGCAGTTATCAAAAACAGTTCCAGTATATCTGTAGGAGAAGAGATTATCACATTCCTTTTAGGCATAAGATAGACTCTCTCTTCTCCACTGCAGACAAAGTGATGGTGCAGAGTTCCCATCTCATCCATTCTACATGTAATTTTTAGGGATGGCTTTGTAAGAGAAGTAAAGAATTTCTCTGCTGCTTTCTAAAATAGCAAAAAGTGCTAGTGTTTAGTCTTTAATTGAACCAATCACTGAATTGTATTGTTCCTTTTGCTTGCGACAGAAGGAATAGTCTCCAGCTCTGCCAGGTACTACAGCTGGTAGAAATTCTGTAGAATAGATAATTGTTCAAAACCAATCTTAAGTCACAAAATAAACATACTGAGCCCTGTTTATAGAGGGACTGCATAAAGTACTGGTCAAAAACATAGAATAATCAAACTCATTTTTATCCTGGAAAAGACCCAAAGCAGTTAAGACATGTTCCTATCCACAGCAAGTATATAAACATTGTAGAGATGCTTAAATCAAGAGCGTGTTCCAATTTCTTCACTTAAACTAGACAAGCTGAAAGCAAGTGTTCAAGAAAGTGAATAATTATAAAAGGTTAATTTGATGATTAATTTGCCCTTACAAAGGGACAATCACGTAGGTACAGCCACTACTAAGATAGAAGAATGTGTGGCGTGTCCCTTCACAGTTACAACCCCGCAAATCTTCTGGTCTTGTAGTATAAAAATAGTTTCATAGCTAAGGCTGAACAGGATGGAGATTCTCTTAGGAGCCAGGGACTATTAAAAGAGTTTGCAGAAGAAAGCAAAGCAAAACAAACCTAGACTATGTGACAGACCTCCTTTTGCAGTACAGATACCAAATTGCTGATTGTTATGACAGCACCTTTTTGGACAGAGAGCACACCTGAACTGAGTCCAGAAAAGCTCCACAGCATCAGTTTTCTAGCTGTGAGAGCCAGCAGGTGACACTCTGCATCTCCACTGCATGTCTTAGAACAAGTTAGAAGCAGGTGCCACCCTGACATTAAAAAAGCTAATGCTTAATGCCAAAGAAATTCATGTTTTCTTTTGGAATTAAGTTAGTGTCTCCTGGATTTCACCAAAATGTTAACAGTTCTGCATTTTGAATCCTTTATACCCAATTTGAATGAGATAATGCTTCCGTGAAGTGTTCAGCTAGAAAAGTTTGTTTGAGGAAGGATCACAGTCTACTGGAGCATGTTCCAGGATGGATTCCAAGATTCAAGGAGTTTGATTCACGCTAAAGGAAATGTGAAAAGCTTCCAACTGCTCCAACTATTAGTTTTATGATGTATGGGGAGTCTAGTCTTCAGGCCTCAGTTGAAATGTCCTTTAGTAGGGATGTCCTCCAAAAGACTTGTAATATTTTTTCTTCGTAAGCAGATCTACTTGTTTAAGTTTTTTGTTTTGTTTTTGTTTTGTTTTGTTTTTTTCCACTACTATACTGCCCTTAGATCAGGTAAAAACATCAGATTCCAGAATAGGAGATCTATTAAGGGATTTCTAACTGAGAGATTCTTCCACCCAAGTTATGTGATATACATCTTCTGAAGTCAGGTAGCTTGCTGACACAGTTAAAAAGGATGTCGTTTTGCTCTCTAGCAAGCAGTTTAAATCCACGCAGTGCTGGTGTGTGGCAATGAAATGGAAGAGCTCTGTAGACTGGTGGATAAGCCCAGGCTACCTTTTGTACCTGTACAGAACCAGAGAGCTGGTTCAGTAGACTCAGGATGGAGGAGACATTCTGGAATGAAAGGTGTCTGCAAGTGGATTTTTTTTTCTCTAATCACATTAATTTTAACCAAAGAGAGGCATTAATTGGAATTTGCATGTTTATCTAAACCGTACAGTGTACTTTTATTTGAAGTAACGTGTATTTTTAGCAAAAAAAAATCTAATGAGGTGTAACAATGTGACAGATAACAGGGTGAGATGAACAGAAGTAGTTACTGTGCATTTTCCTTTTTCGTGATTGTGATTGGACAGCAAAATAAGGGTTAAGAGTTAGTTGCTATATCAGGTACAAGATTGCTGCAACAGTAAAACATTTGTGCTGCTAGTTAACATACTGAGGTTTGTGTTACAAATGAAGTTGTAATAAAGATGTTTACTAAGAAAGTGAGAGGCACATATTTTATGATGGTATTCTACTCCTAAAATTGTTTTGTATTATAGCATATTGAGTAAATAGACATTCTTGCTGTTCTCTCATGAATTTTGATGCAGTAAAATGAAACTTGCCCCCTTTTTACTGAAAAATATAACTAATTGATTTTAAAATATTTTTTGTTGTCAGATACTTAGTTTGTTCACAGAAAAAGTTTCTTTAAAAAACAAATTATTTTTATGGATAATCTGATTGCCTAATAGTTTTAAATGACTTATTTAATACCAAAGTTAAGCCACCCAGAAACTGACTTGGAATAAGGCACTGGCGCGCAGTGGTGGAGAGCTACATCTGGAGCTTGTCCAGCAGAACTTCCTGGTGGTGACTGTGTGTCACCAACTCAAGGGGTAAGGCGTCCCTACAAGTTTCCAAAACAAACTATAAAACAAAAACGGGACTAGCGTAAAGTTAACAGACCTAGAGTAGCTCTATGAGTATAGCTAATGTTCAAAAAGAGCACAAAGGCTTGCATTACTGATGTGTCTGCTATACCTGGCCTGTGAACTAATCAAATACTTCGGTGTGCTGTCAATCCTGTAAACCTTCCGAAGCACAAAATATTCACCAAGCTACTTTGGCATTTTCTAGTTGTAGTTCAGTGATATTTTGGAGGGTGTAAAGGACAGACTTGGAAGATGAGAAAATATTGTGTTTTACAGATTTTTATAGATATTTTTTTAGCAAATGGCATTGCTGTCCTCAACATGAGACCATTGATTAGCAAGAAGTCGATTATTTTACTTGTGCAGTATAAAATACAATAAAGAAATCTAAATACCCTAACTTCTTTTTCCAGAATAGTGAATAACTAAACTGGAAAGTAATAGGGCAAGTTAATTATTTAGTTGACTGAAATATTTCATTCTAAAAACTTACCGGTAGTAATTTTTTTCTCAAATACGAGCTTCTTAAAATAAGCATGAAGCAGTGCGTCATTTTTTCCCTTATTGCAGACTTCACTGTTGACAGGAAAGTTATTTTGCCTTTTTTTTTTTTTTTTTTTTAATGCAGAGCCTGAATTGTTGGATGTTCCAGGCTCCTGAATAGATGCTATAGAGTTAGTCTCAATGGATTTTCTTTGGGATGGGGGCCTAAGTGTCCTTATATAAGCTGTGATCCAAGTTATGATAAGAAAGGAGCCTATGGTGAGCAGTAATAATGTTCTAATGCTTCCTTGCATTTGATCAGTAGCTATTGGTTTTTAATATAACAGCCCTCACAGTACTTAGGAACTCATAGAACATACTGTGTTGTTATGTTGCTAACTTGTTTTAAAATATAAAATGTTTTAAGCTTTTTGTCAAAAGTGATAACATCATATTACAAATAAACCTTTTTGTGGTTGTAAAATTTAGCTTATAAATCATTCAAATTGAAGTGAAAAAACACAGGTCATTGTTAATGACAGTCTATCCTACTATTAAGAATATATGTATTTTTGTAAAGGAAAAGCACTTGTAGATATTTAATCAGTCCAATATCTATCTATGTTAATGTTTTGGAAAAAAACAAAATGCTGCTTAGAGAATCACTTACATATTTTTATTTGTTGTGCTCAGATGCATTTTCTGTTGATTTATGGAATGTTTATTCTGTGTGAAGCTGTATAGTTAGTACAGCTGGGCTAAATGCATTTCTTACCTGAACTTAATGAAATGGATGTAACTCTGCTATCACATATTCTGTCCGATCAGAAACCTGTTTGCAAAACATAGATTGGTGGTGCTGTTTTTCATCTTTGATATTAGCTTCATCCTGCTTTAGATCATTTCTACTTCATAATAATTATAAAAAATTCTAGCAGACTTCTGTGGTGTTTGTGTTTTAATAGATGTTTTAGGGCATATTTGGTTATTCAGTTATATCTTATTATACTTACGAACATTTATATACAACAGTGACAAAAATTTACGTATGGTATTTAAAATGCGGTTCCCCCAGATGAAAAATGTGCCAGATTAGTCAAGTTTAATAATTTTCCTCCAAAGGAAACTACTGCTAGGTACATGCATGGAATTTGATTGCATCACTAAAGTTTATGAATATTTGTACAAATAGTGTTTTGTTTTTTTGGCTTTTTTGTTTCTTTGTTTTTAATCCAGAATAATTCATTTCTTCTAACATTTTGAGGCTATTCGAAACTTCATCCTTAACTATATTTTGACTCAATATAGTGGATTTACACAGTTTCAAAAAAAAAATCAAAACAGAATTTTATTGGAGTACTATTAGAGACTGGTGACCACATTTGTTTGTAGTTATTCATGTACAGTCCAAATTTTATTTACTTGTTTCAGTGGGATTCTACAGGGTCTTCTCAGTGGTTAAAGTCTTCAGTGGAGTTACTTTGTGTAGTTCTCATTGTAGCTAAGACTCGAAGTGGCCCAGAGGTCCCACTTCCTCACTGAATTTTCTTTCATGGTTGGCTTGTTCAATGTCTAACTAATATTGTTTAAATTTAATCTTATTATACTAACCTTCCTGTAAGTAAATAAGTTTTGCAACATTCAATGTATACACTAGCAGTAGTTTCAGTGTTATAAACACAGCTGAGTAAATACTTGCAGAATTGTGAAATAAGGGGAGAATTTCACTTGAACTATGAATATTTGTCGCAACAGTATCTTATTAATATGCATGCTTCACAAAGATCAGTGAGTGATCAGTTTCTAATGTGTTTTATTATTTGAATATTGTACATATTTATAACTTTTCTTAAGAGCTTATTTACATATGGATTTATTGGGGGTCAACATCTCAGGGTCCACAAAGTAGCATTTTAAAAACTTAAATCCATTTGGGCTATGAATGCAATACCAGTATTGCAGTCTTGTGTCTCCTAAAGAACCAAATACTTTGTGTTTCAAAGTGTTTAAAAACATTGTAAATTTCATCCAGTTCTACCAAAGGAATATTTTTTCATATGTGCTGATATCATTAGAAACTGAGTTGTGGCCCTGGAAAAAATGAGATGCCTATAACTGAGTTAGCACTAGAGAGCAATTTAACAATTAGGTAAATGAAGTGCCGGCACTAATTTCCATTTTGGCAAAAAGCTGTGGTATTGCCTTTTGGTGCATGTTTGAAGATGCATCTACATTTGTAAACAAGGTTTTAGAGCAGTAGCTCACGCAAACCCTGTAAATGGACCTGTTCGAATCTTGTGTATTAAATATGATTGATATGTAATATTTATAATTATGTAACTACTTGTAAGTTTCAGTACCAGTGATGTTAAATGGAGTGCTTCATGCTAATGTCAAGAATGTTCACAGCACCTTTGTAACCACTGATAACAAATTGCAATTTGGTATGACCCGTGTGATGCAAGATGCCTCTAGCCCAGTTGGATTAATCTTATAAAAAATCTAGATGAGCAAGAAGTATAACTAATCTGCTTACTAGCACTGAATTGCTCCTTTCTCAAAGCAATAAATATATTCATGTTGTAACATCTGTTGTGCAGCCTACATTCGAGTTGTTTTGTTGCATTGTTTCTATATAATTTATTTTGTGCAATAAAAAAATCTCTGGTTTTATCTGACTTTTCTCTAATTTGTAATAATACTTCAATTAAAACCTTTGCTAGCTTTATGGCTTAGTCATGGAAGTAGGTGTACTATCAACTCACAGAAATGCAAAATTGAAAATGGAATGCAGAAATGTTTTACCTTATAGAAAAAGCAGAATGTACTTAAATGGCCTAATTTTGTTCTCATTAACGTCAAAGGGAGCATTACCATTGATTTTCATGGGTGCAAAGCCTGCCAAGCACTAAAGTTGACTGGATTTGGCACCCCATCTGCAAAATATACACGCATACTGAGTTATTGAGAAGAAAAACAATGGAGGAAGAGATGTTATTCAGGAAAACTCGTGTTTTTTTATCTGAGATGTGAAACCTGTAATACCGCTGCATGAGATCTGAGATGTTTCAGATTAGGAAATAATAGAAAGGGTTGCTGATTAAAATGACCTGAGACAATAAGCATTTTGCATCCTCTTGTAAAATTCTTCTAGATGCTAGCAGAAAGAAGATAACTTCCTGTGAACTCAAAATGTGAAGGTGTATATAGTATTTTGCAATATGTACATATGATTAAGTGAAACACATTTTCCATGGCTGGTTTAGATTTGTTAGCAATGCTGCAGTTTGCTGATACACAGGCAAAGAGCAGTTATGTGATGATATTTGCTGCTATGAGAACCTGTGCAACAGGAGGAGTGCAGCTTATCTGGCTTTCTTTTGAAGCTTTTTCTTGTTGAATATTTGACCTCCAAATATTTGGAATATGTTATTATATAAGTTTTGTCAAAGGTCATACTCTATGACCTTAGAAATAATAGTTTCCCTTCTTTTAAATGTGTTCTTGAGACTGGTCAATCAAGGAAAAAAAAAAAAAACAAGCTGCGTAATGCTTCTACAATATTTATGAAACAGAAGTTTGTTGAATGGTATTTAGCTGCAAAATTCTGCTCCTAAGTAGGGAACAATGATTCTTCAAACAAAATTTCCAGGGAAGAAAAAAAAAATAAAATAAAAAAAGTGTTGCTGATTAAATTAAAGATTTACTTTGTTTCAGGCAGCTAAAAAAAGAATCATTACAGGAAAAACACGCAAAGGTCTAGTAACAAATGCATAATCAGTCATCAGTCCTGATTATGATTTATTGAAGGAGGACTCTGTAAGTCCTTCCTGGAGCCAGAGCTGCAGGTAGGTGGTATACAAACAGCTATTTACATTGGGGTGTAGCTTATGAATTTCCCTGTTAATAGAACTGTGATTCAAATTGTTTTATATCCTGTTTTATTTTTTATTATTATTCTAGAGGAGCATATGCTGTGCAACATCTATAGGCAAGTTTTTTTTCTTTTTTTTTTTTTCAGGAGAAAAGTGATTTAGTAATCTAGTTTTCATTAAAGAAACAGAAATTTGCTGGCAATATGTAATATGAGCACCTCGTTCCAGTGGCAGACTTCCAACATCTTCATTTGGAAAGAAGACTGCTGCATTCATAATTCATAAAAGCATTGGCATCTATCCCATTAAACTAACACAGGAAGAGAAAACATACTCAAAAATATTCTGTCCATCTTTTCTAAACTATTTGTAGGTGGAGTTCTGTCTTTTTCTGGACTACACAAAAAATACAGTAAGTACATTTATAGATAGGAAAAATAATTACAATAACCTATTGATAAAATGCGCTGTGCTTAATACCAGGTATGGAGAAATTTTAAATTCCTTGGATTTAATTTCGTCCTCTGGTGACTGAAGATGCATAACGTATGTGTGCCAGTGCCTCTGCAGACTTCCAGTCCTCCTGTCAGTAGCCTCTACAGATTTAAATGTTCTAGGACATCTGTAGACCTGGCAGACCTTGTTACTAGCCAGTATTCTTCCTTTATATTTTCTGTTCATGTTCTTCTCAAAATAGTATAATTTTTGTCTTGACTACTTTCTAAAATATGTTTTATTCTAATGCTCCTCCCTCTAAAGTACTAAAAGCGATGCAGACAAAGAGAGTACCCTGTACATTCGTCTTCGTGTCCTTATGCTGCACCCAACGTTGAGATTAATGAACATCTTGAAAAGTGGTCTCAGGAAGTTCAGCATTGCTCCTGTGCTTTGCTGGTTTATGATGCTGAATTTTTAAACCATCTTATTACACATGAAGAACTCCCAGCAGGAAAATGGCTTTGAACAGCTGATCTAATGGTATTTTCTGAGACAGATAATGCATGAACCGTTTTAAGAAATAAATGATTTTCTTGTTATATAAGGGGCTACTTACCTAATTCCACAGGAGCTGCAAAATTCAACAGAGTATCTTGAAAATCTTGTTCATGTGAACAAATCAACTGTCATCAGGCTTGATGTATTTTACCATTGCAAAAAAATAACACTTGTTCTGGTGTTCAGCACTAGGGTAGCTGAAAATAACAGATTTCCTACTATTTACTGTAAACCCTGCTATATAGCATTGTATATTGATTATGTCATAGGTGTCATACTTCATGTATGAAACGGTTTCAGGAGCTATCTATGCTACAGCATCAAAAATTGGCTGTCTGGACAGCATTCAGTTCCTCAGAGTTCTGGAATGTGTTTGAATCCATTAAAAAAAAAAAAAAAAAAAAAAAAAAGAGGTGTGCTTCTCCCTTGGAAGTGACCAACATCCAGAATAGCACCTGTACTGTGAAGTGTGTTCCTTCTTCATCTTCATTGCTGATTGCATTCTAATGCTAAACAGCAATATCAGGGATTTCATCTAGACCCTTTGTCTTCCTGTAAATGTTTACCTCATACTTTTGTTCTCTGGTAATGAAAATTCTTGGAACAAGAAATAATAATAATAATAATAATAATAATAATAATAATAATAATAATAATAATAATAGGCTTGGACCTGTATTGGTAAATAAAGTTCTGTAACTTAGAGCAGTCAGCCTACCCCATTCTTCTCATGTTTTGCTGATTGCCAGAACCTTTCTTCTCAGCATGAAAAGGTGGTTCAGGAGTACGAATAAACAGAAGAACATTGCTAATCTGCTTGAGGTAAGCGATATATTACTTACTTTTCAGTTTCTGAGTAACTGCAATTTTGAAGAGATCTCTGGCTAATATTTTGAGAGGATGAATGTGCTCGTTCAGAGCATTACCCATCTAATTCTGGATATAGATCTGGATAGGCTGGACCGATGGGCTGAGGTCAACTGTATGAAGTTCAACAAGGCCAAGTGCCGGGTCCTGCACCTGGGGCACAACAACCCCGAGCAGCGCTACAGGCTGGGAGATGAGTGGTTGGAAAGCTGCCTGGCCGAGAAGGACCTGGGAGTACTGGTTGATAAGC
The DNA here is from genome assembly GCF_009769625.2 of Cygnus olor. Taxonomy (NCBI): domain Eukaryota; kingdom Metazoa; phylum Chordata; class Aves; order Anseriformes; family Anatidae; genus Cygnus; species Cygnus olor. The sequence continues at coordinate 20,671,002 of NC_049175.1, forward strand.
AGCTGAATATGAGCCAGCAGTGTGCTCAGGTGGCCAAGAAGGCCAACAGCATCCTGGCTTATATAAGAAGCAGTGTGGCCAGCAGGTCTAGGGAGGTGATTGTCCCCCTGTACTGGGCTCTGGTGAGGCCGCACCTCGAGTACTGTGTTCAGTTTTGGGCCCCTCGCTACAAGAAGGACATGGAGGTGCTCGAGAGAGTCCAGAGAAGGGCAACGAAGCTGGTGAGGGGTCTGGAGAACAAGTCTTACGAGGAGCGGCTGAGGGAGCTGGGGTTGTTTAGCCTGGAGAAGAGGAGGCTCAGGGGAGACCTCATCGCTCTCTATAGGTACCTTAAAGGAGGCTGTAGCGAGGTGGGGGTTGGTCTATTCTCCCATGTGCCTGGTGACAGGACGAGGGGGAATGGGCTCAAGTTGCGCCAGGGGAGGTTTAGGTTGGATATTAGGAAGAACTTCTTTACTGAAAGGGTTGTTAGGCATTGGAATGGGCTGCCCAGGGAAGTGGTTGAGTCGCCATCCCTGGAGGTCTTTAAAAGACGTTTAGATGTAGTCCTTAGTGATATGGTTTAGTGGAGGTCTTGTTAGTGTTAGGACAGAGGTTGGACTAGATGATCTTGGAGGTCTCTTCCAACCTAGATGATTCTGTGATTCTGTAATTCGACAATTTATTTATTCATAGAGTGATAAAAAGGTGACAGGCTAGTGGAAATGTGTGTTAATATAAAAATAAATAAATCATGCTGTAGCTTATTTAGAGAAGTTCTACTGTGAAGGATAGAATTTGCACCGTTCCTGTTTTCAACCAAAGGCTGCTATAATTTGAGTTCTTTACTTGCTGTGAAAACCACAAGGAATCGCAGCATGATCACAGCATGAAGCCAAAGAAGTGTTATGTAGATGCTTGATCCTGTAGACAGGCATGTGATTAAAGACTATTCACATGTGTGACCTGCAACACATGTGCACAGGATTTTAGTGATGCTATTACGGAAATATCAATTGGCTTGCTTAGTGGCATGTTCTCCATTTGTTTTACAGATTGTATGTAAAACAAGAAGATCACTGGGGAAAACAGATGCCTAGCATGTCAAAGGAATCTGAGGTGCTTTGTAAATTATATGTTTAAAACATACATATGCAGGAGGGGCTTTGCTATAACAACATGGCCATAGGTGAAAGCAGAATCGAGCAAGCAATACCACCTTCAGCTGCAACTTACGAAGATAAGTTTTCAAGGTAGCAGTAACTTGAAATCACAATTCACATTGAAATTTGTTCAGGCCTGTCCCCTGACTTTGGAGAAAAGTGCCCAGAAAAAAAAGTGCATTAGCGAGGCAGCACTGTGCTGCTGTGCCGGCTGGGTTTGAACTGAGGTACAAGGTATGTTTCTTAGAAGTCCTCCCTTTTTGCTACTACGAAGCTTAGACTTAGTTTCAGCCACTGTTTGCAGTCCAACATCGAGGCTTTCTAAAGAACGTGACCTTGGAAAACAGTAGAAGGGCATCTTATAGCCTTACCAGAGCAGAAAAAAATAGACAATAAATAAAATAATATTTAAAAAAAAAAAAAAAAAGAAAGAAAAGGTGTCCAGGTTATGGTAGAAGATAAAAGGCTTCTTGGTGTGGCCATAGGCCTGAAGCTGAGGCTGTGAAGCCCACTGCAAGACAGTCTGTAGGGTTACAGGTTGCTTGTTGATGACTACTTCGGGAGCATGGGTCCCGGGAAAGGAAAGCCACCTGTTGTGAGGCAGCTCTCTTGTCTGGTCTGCTTACATTTGCCCACAAGTGATCACTGGAATAAGAACCTTTATTTGGGGTGGCGGCGGTGGAAAATAATGTTGTAAGGAGCGCAGAGCTGTGAATATAAATAAAACATTTCTGTGAGAAAGTGAGCACTAGACAGTGCTTCATACTATTAATAGTTTCTAAGAAAAGATACCATGTCCCAAGAGCAAAAGCATACTGTGTTGTAGCCTGCTGCTAGGAGGACTTATCTAAATGTAGTCCCCACAGAGGCTGACGATTCTTTCCATTTACTCTCTAAGTCGAATGTGTTTTTTTCCACTTCAGTGCAGGATCAATTATACATATCTCTGAAAGCCCACAGGTACAAGCACCTCTAACTCAACGGACTACAAGGCACACACACATTTCTAATTTAAGGAGCCAAAGCTTAACCGAATCTGTATCTCCTCATGCATCAGTAATATTCAGAAGAGGAGGAGAAATCCAGCTTTGTTTGAGTGATGACCCATGAAGGTTGCATTAAGAATGTTCGAAGCATCATAGATCCATTCCAAGCAGCACAATAAATGCTCCAGTTGTGCTCCTACAAAAGTCACAAAGAGATGGCAGGAGGATTCTCCCTGACTTCTCTGGGTACAAGAGCAATGCCCAGGTACTGAAGTGATTCCGAGTAAAAATGGGGATACAGCATCCTCACACAGCTGACTGCTATCAACAGAGCAGTGGGGATGTTTGCAAGGCCCAACTCCAGAGTAGGACATGGAGAAAAGAGGAGTCTGTCCCAAGGAACGGGAGGAGATGTTCCTCTGTGGATCTCCAGAATCACATGGATGAAGGCTTCTTTAGCCACCACCCACACCCAGTGCTTTTGTCGTGTGGAACGCATATAGAGAGCTTGTGCTTTGCACTGAAAGAAAAATTACTTTCTGACAATTTCCCGAAAGCCCCAGGCAATTTTTTTCTGAAGTCAATGGCAAGAAAAAACAATACTGGAAGGTGAGAAAGCAAAGATCCTCACTCAACAGTGAGAGACCTTCGGTAGCATGGGGAGGCTGCAAACATAGCAGCAGTGAGGGTTCTGTGACTGGAAGATGCCTTATTAAACAGAAAGAACTACAGAAGGTTTAAAATGGAATTCACTGAATTGTACACCAAAGTAGAAGCTAAGGAAAGAAGCTGGGTTTTTGTTGTTGTTTTTGTTTATTTTTTAAAAATCAACTTATTAATGGCTTTATAGATGTCCTCCATGTTCATTAATATCTGGCCTTTTTCCTGTGCAAAGGCAACACTTGAGCCCTAAGCCATTAGGACAGAATTTACTGCTGTTAATGATCAGTACAGAGCAGCTGTTCCTTGGGTTCAGATGCAACAAAGTGAGGATTTTGACCTGTAAACAATGCCTTTACAGTGGTAAGGCAAAAAACTAACCTGAAATGCAGGAGACAGCTGCCGAGAGTTATCTTAAGATTGGAAAACCCATCTGCGTGCAGTCTGTCATCAGTCGTGACCTTTAGGAGCTTGGTGTTAGTTAAATAGTATAGCTCCTTAGGCAGGCAGCATACCAAACAACACCCAGCACATCCAGCTCTCTTACGTGGTAAAGATTTCTGAAAAACATCCTTAATCTCCAGGATCTGTTATTTTCAACAGGTGATGTAGCTGGATCTGGGCTCTTCTGATGGCATTTATGCTGGGCAATTATACAGAAAACCTTAGGTAAATTGCTCCGATACCCTGACAGCCTGCAAAAATCAGAACAAAAAGGGAGGCAGTATTCAGGAGCTGTTGACAGGAATGTGGTGGACCTCCATGTTTTAAGCTCATTAGATATGATACATCACAGATACTTAGTTAAACTGCTGAAGGACTTCACTCACCATCTTTTGTTATCAATTCTGTTTGAGCAGCAGAAGCCAACAGGCTTGTGAAGCCATGAGCTTTTTCAGTTAATTTACCAGCAACAGAGACTACTCTGTCTGCTCTTCTGGCTTCTGCCAGAAGCCCTACCTGAGGAGCCAGCTGTGTTGTGTTACCAATTTCTGTCCTCTCAGGTTGGATCCCCTAACAAATCAGGTGCTGACTTCTCAACTCTTCTTCCAGAAGAGCTTGTCATTGAAATGTCTTTGTCCTTTTAATAGCAACAGCTCTGCTTCAAATTACAGTGGTTAATTTCTTTGAAGCAGGCTCTCCTGGTGCTAATTGTGTCCACAAGGATGGAAATTGCTGCTAAATCAACAGACACAGGTATGTGTAGTTGCTAAGGTCTGAACGCAAAGTTATTTTAGTCCACAACCACTCCTTCCTTGCCAGCACAGCACCAAAGCCAGAGACACGCAGCCCCTGCTTTCTGGGAAATTCCTGTTCTGCCCGTGGCATGGGACATGAACCCACAGGACAGCAGTAGCCCACCACTATGGTACCAGCTTCTCCACACCTACGCCCTGCAAGCAGGGATGCTCTACGCTGGTATTGCATATATATATATATATACGTATATACGTATATATATATGCTGTATTCGTTTCACAGTGTTTGTTTTGCCCTTGAAATCCCCTACTCCATAACTGAAGGTTTTGTTGTTGTTGTTGTTTTTTTCCTCCCCTCTCCCTGTGCCTCCAGCCTCTCTGAAGGCCTGCTTCAATTGTTAATAACTTTTCTTGACATACGGCTTGAGAACAACTGGGATTTTTTGTTTTTATTTTCTTAAATGTTACATTTAAACCATCATTTTTTCTGTCTTGTTTCAAACTTTACCTAAAGCCAGCTAACACATTCACTAAATCCTGTTTAAGGCTGCCAATGCCTACCAAGGTGTGCCTCCCAAGGAAACTCAAACTGGGGCCAACTTTTGTTGTGCCCTTGCCGACATGTTAGGATCAGGGAGATTATACATGACAAAGTTTTAGATAATGTAAGACTGGAGGAGAACCTAATTCTGACCTTTTTCAGTTTAAATCTGTAGTCTCTCCACTAACAGTGTGTTCTTGTAAAGCAGGCTAGTTTAGAAATCAAGAATTTTTTTTCCATTAGTGAATCTTACTTTTATTATTACAAGTGAAACAGATGTAAAAGGAGTGGTGCTGTACATTTTCCTCACGTGACAAACGCTGTTGTGCATTAATTGCTGCAGGCTCCTAAAACTAGACTCTGCTCCAGAAGTTTGGAGAACCTCCTCGGTGCTGTCCACGCTCCAGCCAAACCAAGGCCACTGCAGGCTCTCCTCAGGATCTCCAGGTAAGGGCTTGTTCCCTTTTCGGTGTGGAACCCCTTGCAGGAAGAAACGTGACAGTGAGACCATTTCCTCTGTCCCACAACACTTGTGGTAGAAGCAGGCTGACTGTAAACATGGCGAGAGTGGACCAGGGCTCATCAGTGCTGTTTATTAATCTTTCAGCTCGCTAATTAAAGAAGCAGAACACGGCCTTGCTCTTTGTATTGCTTCCTACTGTAGATAAAGTATTAATTTCAGTGTTAACTGCAGGAGGACATTGGCAAGGGATGTTTGGATGTGAGTGGGTTTCTGCTTTGTTTTAGTCTGTCTGTGAACATCTGCTGGGGTGGGTGGCTGCTTCGGGGGGGAGTGAAAATTAACTTTATTGATTGAGTAATTTCCTTTATGAAGGATCTGAAGGGGATGGCTGCCTGCAGAAATAATATTTGTTAAATTGCCATATTTGGAAAATGAGTCAGTGAGAAAATAGCATGTATATCCCCCAGCTTATCTCCAGAAGGGAAAGAACAGAATCATGCTAAGAAAGGGGGAGAGATGCTGACCTGGGGGTGCCAAACTAAAATGACCATAGCGTGATTTTTGTTTGATTTTCTTGTACTGAAAAATCTATTTTGAAATGGCCAATGTCAGCATTTTTTAGTTTTTAAACTTTTTCCTAGTGAAAAAATAGCACTGAAATAATTGTCTACCTGTAAAATATCTCTAGGTTCTCGAGTATCTATTTATGCTGGGTTTTGCAGCTGTATCCCTTACCTACCTTCATCTACTTTTTCTAGAAAAAAAAAAGGGGGGGGCATAAAGGAGAACACAATGCATTTAAAGGCATGAATAAGAAAAGAAAGGGAAAAGAAACTCCTTTGTATTCTTTGAACTATATTACCGTAACCCACAGGGCGGTCCAGGCCCCGCCCCCCCCCCCCCCCCCCCCAAAAAAAAAAAAAAAAAAGATCTCCCAGGCAAACCCTTGTGTTTTAGACAGCAAGGCAGCAGCCCCTCTGATTAGCTGAAGTTACCATCTCTTTAGCAGCTTTTTCACCACTGAATTTACTGTGAATTTCACAGCATTTACTGTGAGCCTTTGTAGAGGACAGTTTCCGTTGTCTCTGGTTCTGGTAGCTGGCTCTGTACAACTCAGAGCTGGCAGAAATGGTTTCTACCTTCTACCAGTCTGCGGGTGTTTGGGTTCTTGTTTTCTCTTGTGTTCCTCCTGTTCCTGAAGAGATGCCACGGCCTGGCTTGGCTTGGTGTTGACGTGGGTTTGGAGGGACTGCCAGGGAAGTGGCAATGCTCGCTATGTGGAAACCCGGAGGGAGGGGATCAGAAATGCAAAGTTACATCAGGGCTTTTTTTCTTGGCCTTGGGACAGGAGTGGGAAATGGTAAATGAAACAATGTGAAATCTGATATTTACTAAGTAAGCTTTTAACACTGGTGCGTTGGATGAGGACACTGCCTGTGGCTCAGAATATCTCTGCACTGATGCAGGGGACACGTCCCCAGACCGGAGCGGGGCTTGGAGTCGGTGCTGGTGCAGATGCAATGCCCCTGTGGGAGCACGGTGCTCTGAGGGCTTGGGCAGGGAGGTGCAGAAAGGTGGCAATGGGATTACTCATCTTCATCGCCTTGCTGCATGGTGTAGATGTCCATAACAGCCACAATATTCTCCTTTGGAAAAATAACGCAGCAAAGCAAGTCCTCTGCACACCTGGGGCTGCAAGGAGCCACGAGCAGCGTGGGGACCGAGCCAGTGGCCTGGCTGTGCCAGCTGCCAGCACTCGCCCTCTCTTTCTATCTGGGTGGTCCTTACCCTGCCTCCAGCCTGTGCTCTGCTCCGCAAAGCTGCTGTGCCATTGCAGGCAGTGATAAGTTTTTTAAAAAAACATTTTTCTGTCTGATTTGTCATCATCTGATACCAACATCATTTTCTTCTCCACCGGTGTTGGAAGAAATATGCACTGCATTAACGCAAGTGAAAAACTTCTGAGTCTCTTCTGTGACAAGGAGTGTTTTCCAATCCACCTGAAAACTTATCTCTGAAGTGGTTTTCCTATACTTTTTCAAAGATGTAACTTCCAAAGTTTATTACAGGAAACCAGTTGATCAGAGTGGTATTGACATATTGTGTTGCCAACAACTGGAGGATTGTAAGGAGGATTGTAAGGTGTAAGGAGGATTGTAAGGTGTAAGGAGGATTGTAAGGTGTAAGGAGGATTGTAAGGTGTGAAACACACACAAAGTAAGCTGTAACACAGCGAAGTGTAATGGGACATGCAGGGTGGTCCTTCGTGAGCAGACAGGGGTGTCACGTCATCGAAACATGTCAAAAATACAACTCCTTACACGTCAGAGGGAGTTAGCTCTGGCCAGTGAGTGTTGTGGTGCTCTTTAAAAGATGATTCTTGTAAAAATGATATTTAAACCCTTGATTTACAGTAAGGGTTGTGTTCTGGTCCTGGACTGCAGAGCGTTGTTATCCTTGTTCTGTTTGCCTTAATAAGGATGGATGTATCACCCTCATGTTCCAGTGAAATACAAATTAGGTTATTTCCTTCTAGCTAAAGCTTCCTCTATGTCTTAATTGGATGTATTCGAATTCGCCTTGTGAGATTAGGGAAGAAGAACATGCTGTGCAGAAAATCCTGCCCAGTCCTGAGGACTAATGAGAGGGCTGGAGAGGTTGCTCCACCATCTCCATTGATCCGCTCCAGACCCCCATTTAAGCATCCACAGAAGGAGAGAAGACAATTAAGTGTTGCATAAAAGGGTTGCACAGTACTTAGAGAGGGATGAAGATCTGCACTATTACATGTAACACAATTATTTAAATGGTTTGCATGCCTAGAAATTCCTGCAGTCTTCCACTAACGTTTTTCCACAGGCAGCGCATTCAGACTTTGAAGTTGCCATTGCTGTTTTAATTCTAACCACATTTATTCTAGCCTTGAGTTGCTCCCTTTCTGTTAGACACGAGCTACATTTAGCTGGAACCAACACCGTGGGTGTCTTAGGGAAGTCAGGCAAGTATCACTTCTGATCTGTCCCAAAATGGCAAACACCAACATACGTTGGCACTGCATTTAGCAGAGAGGATCCAGTCAGTTACACCAGAGGGAAGAACGAGGACAAACAGCCCTGGGCTCGCACTGTTTCCTGCAGTAGTTAATTCCAGCTTTGGACAGGTTCCAACACGGGCACAACTGACTCCTGGGAGCTGACCACTCTTGAAGGCAAAACCCAAGTTTTAACATTTTTTATGTGTCTTTCCTCCTGCTTTCTGGTGTATTTGGATTTACTTCCAGTAGGAGGACCAGCAGTGGTGGTTTTTTTGTTTTGTTTTGTTTTGAAACAAGTGCAACTATTGACAAGTACACTAATAATAGACTAATTCAGTGGTAAGCCACCAAAATAGGGTTGTTTAAGAGAAAGCTGAGCATATGACAGAGGAGAATAAAGCTAAGGGTGTGGGTTTGTTTATCCTGGAGCAGACAGTTCTGAGAGGATCCAACTGCATTCTTCTGCTACCGAAAGGGATGTTAGGGGGTTAAGAGAGGTAATTTCAGTAAACAGAAACCTCATGAAACACCAAAATTCTTTGAAAGTAGAGGAATAGGGACTGCCACAGAGGTTGCAGTGTGCTGAGAGTCATCAATATGCCCGTGTACTTGTAGTACCTGTCCGCTGCTTGAAGAAAGCCAGCTTAAGCAATCTCATCACGTATTCGCTTCTTGGACAATATCTGGGGTTTTCAGTGTTCTTGCCATTTCTGAACATGCATTACATTCTCTGAGTCTCTGTTCTGACGGGGTGGGAAAAATAAAAAGCTTCAAGTTAGAAGTCTGAGTTTCATGGGAATTGTAAATGTCTCAATGAATTTCAGTGGATCTTGAAACAAGCAAAATGAGACTATTCCAGGGCCTCTGTGTAATCAATTTCTACATTTGTATGACTCAGACCATGAAACATGCAATGCTGGGTTATTCACTGTGGGCCAAGAAGAAAAATAAGGTCGTGAATCGTATCTTACTATGAAGTGTTATTGCAGGACAGTGGTGTTAATATTGAACTTTAAAAAAAAAAAGAAATACCGTTAGTGTAAATTAACTGAAATGTAGCAAAACATGAGTCTTGGGTTTTGGACATAAGTTCAATTTTATAGTTGTTTTTTTTGTTAAGTTACACTTTTCTCAAAGCACAGGGAAAGCTAATGTGAGAATTTGTGTATTGAATCAACATGATGTTACACAGGTTTTTTTTTTTTCAGTTGCTTTTGATGATCTTTTGCACACAGAATAGTAGGGCTTAAAGGACTGAGAGAGCTGCAGCCTCTAGGCATCTGCCGTGGGTGCCTGGGACAGTAGGAGCTCCCGGAGCTGTCATCATTCAACACCCTCACAGCAGCCTCCAAAGCTCAGCAGGTGATGTAAGCCCAGCTTGTGAATAGGTTTGCATTTTTTCCACAAAGATCATGCCCAGAGACAACCTTGTGAAGTTTGCAGTTTGACTAGCTCTGAATAACCCAGATCTATTGCTAACACTACTTGAAAAGATGTTATGAGGGAAAAGCACTTTTCAGACTCAGAAATATCAGTTTGTTTCACCCATACCCTAAGGTCAGTGTAGTGCTTGTGTGTATTGGCTCAATCCTGAAAGCATCACTGTTACCATACCAATTTTTAGACAAAATCAATGTTTTTTACTTTCTAACACTTCAGATTAGCAGTCAGAAAGCCTGAGTAAAGGGTCATGCAAAGTCTATACACTCAGTCAGAAGCTGCCCAGATAATTACCTGAGTAAAATGTCCTGTTATGGACTTCAAGCTCCAGGAGAAGCCTTCCTGAAGGAGCCTGGCCCTGGGTCTGCCCTGAGGACGGTTCCAGCATCCATTCCTTCGAGGAGCACTGTGTGCCTTGCTGGGAGCATTTGCTGTGCACCTTTCCCATCACTAGAGGTGATTACAGCACTGGCAGAGAAGGCAGCAGATTTGCATTCAGGTCCCTGCTCAGCCTAAGATAATTCAAATCCATGTGTCCTATTTTCAAGGCAACGGCTTATCCTGGAAGAACACCCTTCCCTCTCCTTTTGAACGTGTGCCACCAAATCAGAATTAATTAAAAGGAGAGAAAGCATGAATACAAAGAAACAAAAAAGCTGCAGGACTGTGGGCTAATGCTTAGGGCACTCATGGAGAAGAGGGGAGTCCTGCGCTGTGGCTCCTGTCCCTAAGATGAGTTGTATTTGGCACTAGATCAATAATACATGCAAGCATTTCTGGCAGCAGAGAGTACAGCCAGGGCTCCCTGCTTGCACTGGAGTGCCCTGAGCATGGTGAAAGCTTTCAGTGAGCCCTCAGTCCTTCCCCAAGCAGCCGCCAGGGTTTTTGTCTGCACCTCTGCAACCTGAGAGCCAAGGGCACCATGACCAAGTGGCTCCTGCCGCCGGGCTGAGCTGAGGCCCTGCTGCTGGGTGTGGGCCAGGCTGAAGCAGAACCAGATGCTGAGCTCCTCTCTCCCTGGTCCCCTGTGGGCTGAGACACTTCAGGGCACGTAAGGTGGTGCAGCTCAGGGTACGTGGGCATGCTGGAGCAGAGGAAGTAGGTATCTGGCAGAGTTTTCTCCAGTTCTAGGAGTCATCCAAGCAAGGAGAGTCCGGGAACAGGTGCTTGAGTCCTGGCTGGATCCTTTTAGATGTTGTCTTGTATCCTTTTTTGTCTCTTTCAGCTCAGTTAGTCCAAGTTCTGTTGCTGCATGGACCCTAACAGGTCTCTGAAAGGCTGAGAATTTCAAGGCATTACGCATTATTAGTGCAACTAAGTATGAGAAATGCCCTCCAGCATGAGGAAAAGCTACTCTTAAATCTGCTTCCAGTTTCTCCATTAATCTTAAGGCTGTCTGTTCAAAAAACTTCTGACAACAGTGCTGTTCATTTTAGTACTTACTGATACTGGCTGCTTTTGGGGATGTGTAAGTTTGGCTGTAATGACTTTTTAGTCTGGACAAGCTCAGCCAGGACATGTTACTGGAAGAAGGATCAGCATTGGCTCGCTCTGCTGCATTGGCAGACTTTCCCCATCACTGATGCCTGTTTTCTTTGCCGCTGGAGCCAGAGAGAGAAAGCTGAAATGGAAGTTGGGATTGGCAAGGCAGGAGTGAGGTGTAAGGACGTGAATCTCAGCATTCTAATCACAGCTACGGTTGCAGTTAGAGATACGGCAAAGATAAAATATGCAGCGTGCCTGAGGGACCTATATATCCAACTGCTCCTGGATTGCTATCTGACAAGTTAATTAACCATAACAATGTTGAAATACATACTCAGAATGATTGCTTGGGACTGGACTCAGCATTCTCTCATCATAGTGCCACAGAGGGAGCAGATGATAGAAACTTCAGGGAGTAAAGGAAGGAGTGAAATAAGAGATCTGTTTCCCAACCAGGATGAGGGCATTCAGTCCAACAAATCCCACGTTACAAGTGGCGTTAAAGATGAGTGAGTTCCTTCCAAACCACAGTCTGGACCCTAAGCATGCTTGGAGAACTGAGGAGGAAATAAGTTTTCCTCTATGGCATGTTCATCTCCAAATTAATTTAAAAAATAAATAAAAATTCCTGGGTTTAAGGAGGCTTCTTTTCTTGAACTCCTGTTTTCTAGTGTCTTCCAATTTATTTCACCCCAGAGTGGGCACTTGTGAGTCCTCAGGCTTTCTGTGGATGGCAGAACAAGAGCGCGAGCTGGGGAGTGATGATGGAGCATTTCTTCAGGGCGAGCAGGACGAGGCTCTGAGTTCAGCTCACTGAATGAATCGCTTGCTCAGCTGCAGGCACTTGGATACACAGTGCTGAGTGTCTGCACTTAGATACATCACAATTGTTGGTGTGTGCTGACAGGTTTTGGTGCAGGGGAATGAAATCCTCTCTCTGAAGGAGAAAAGTGCAGAGGTGGCCATAGCTGACGATTTCTGTCTTGTGGGAAATGCTGATGTGTCAACGTTTGTTCTTGTCTGTGTGGGACAGACAGGTGAACGAGTTTGATACATGTGGTTTGCTGGTAGAGAAAAATATCTGTAGGAGGTGGCAGGTCTAAGTGGAAATCCTAATCTGGCCACCATTATTTGCCTTGGCTGTTTGTATATACATTCCCTATAAGCATTTTTAAAAATGTACCTTTCAAAATTTCAACTTCTTTTCTGTTTATTAGCTGTAGAGGTATATTTATGTATGGTCTGATGCATCTCTCATATATCTTGTGCTTTTACAAAACTTTGCAATTGAATGAGCTGCTTAGAAAAATTGGCAGGTTTGTGGTAGGGGTTTCTTTCTGCGTGTGAATGGCTGGGCCATCTTCATTTGCTGAATAATTGATGATCAAAGGAGAGCATCTCCTCTGAATCGAAAATTAATTGTAGCCAAACTGAAGGGAACTCCAGCAATGATAAACAAACAAAACAAACAACAACAACAAATAATAAAAAAAAAACACAACCATCTCATAAAAATGAGTTGAATGAGTTCAGTTTTTCTTCTGCTCAGAGATAAACATCACTGTTTAATCAGAATCTTTTTAGTTGCGCTGTTTATTCACCTGAGAGCACCGCAGCACATCCTCCTTTCCTCACCACAATTTGTTGTTTTCGTTCAAGCCACAATACCCCGTTCCAGGAAGAAATCTGGGAGGAGGGCATGGGGAGGGATTAGGAGGCCAGTAGAGCCATATTTGATTATTGCAGGCAGTAGAAAAAGCTCACACATTGCTTTAACATAACCCTTAGCCAAAGTCCTAAATGTCACTGTGTTTTGTATAGATGTTTATTGAGACAAAACAGTAAGATGTGGTAGATGTAGCTGAATGTTCATTTTCATTTTATGGTAGCTGGTTGTTTCTGATTGAATGAGAAAAGCCAACAATGCAAACAGAACAAAATGAAGTTTTGGAGTAAACATCACATCTTGCAGTCCTTAAGCAAATTTCCAAATAAATCAGATGGAAATCTTGCTGCAGGAAGGATCATTTTTTGGCAACAAAATATAAGAGCTACAGCAAAACATGGATAATTTTGACATGATTTACTGACTTTCTTTCTTGTAAATGACTTTCTTCTTATTTGTGCTTGTAACAAGAAATCTCCTCCTTTCTGCACAGCCACAGAGCCTGCTTTAAAACCTAAAAATTGTTATTGGCCTGTTTTCAGCTGCTTCTCTTGACGTCAGCAGGGAGATCTGGCTCTCCCTAAAACATGTTAAAGTAGTGGATATGAATGTTATAAATATATCAAGAAATAAAGAGATTTCTTCAAAATAAGGGAGCAGCAGCTCCTACATCAGCAGATACCCTGCCATCTCCACTAAGCAGTAGGCAGAGGTATGGCTGTCTGGATAGCTGCCCTTCTTCTGTGCTGTTGGCTTCTGTTCCAAAGCACATCTATTATTTCTGAAGGATTCAATCATATCAAGTTAAATCTAAACAAAGGAAGGACCTGACAAGTCAGACTAAAAAGCAGAATCATTTTACTGCAGAGTCAAAAATAAATCAAATGTTTGCAATAACTTTATATTCCCTGTGCAGAAATAATGCTTACTATTCGGGCATGACGACTGTGGTTTTTTTCACTGTGCTTTCACATTGAAGGAGATGCAGAGGGCAACCCAGGACATCAGTAAGTGGCTTTTCTTGTAACATGAGATTTTCATACAGCTCGCATATGAGCAAAGCGTCTGTGTGCAACTCAGCATGAATAATCCTGCAAAGATGATCATACTTGGTTATTGATGGAAAGATGATACAGCTCCTCAACTGCACAGAAGCAGCTCTCCTGATGGTTTGCATTAGTTCATATAGAAGGCATCCAGACTATGTTGCCAGCAGACAGCTCTGCCTTTTTAGGATGAGGCAGTGTTCTTGTCGGAGTCTGCACTTTTCCGTGTTGCACAGGAGCCTGATGAATGGGCAGATGTTATACCAATCTGACTCTCACTTCTTTCATGCCAGATTGATTATGCTGTCTCAACATAACACAGAGCCCCTCTCCCTAGGGTGTATGTTGGCATTTCTCTGAGTCTAAATATGTAATTTGCTGTCTTTCTGAAGGCATAGATTGTGTTCATCGCCATCTGTGGGTGAAAGCTGTATTCTTCACATGCTTAGGTCCACATAAAATCCTAAAGATTTGTACACAGGAGGGAGAATTTTTATCTCTTCCCTCTGCCAGCAGGGGATTTTTAATGTGGAAACATCCTGAGGAGTTGTTGCAATATTATTAAGCAATTACTGTTAGGGCTACCTGGACCAGTAAGTCCTGAGGCTTGAACTGTTGCAGAATACACATCTAAAATATTGGACACTGAAATTTTTGGCATTAGGTACATATCTGCTTTTTTTTTTTTTTACTCCAATGAAGTCTGTCCTTTAAAAAAAAAAAAAAAAAGGCAGCAGAAATAGCTCCAAGGATACTAATTCTCCTTGCTCCCTAAAGAAATTTAATATGAACATGATTCTTTGCAAAACTGAGCTGTGATCTACTCAGAGATCGTGCCCTGACCCCCCCCCAAGGGCTAAAACCCTCCATTCATAATAATTGTGTAATATCTTGGCTCCTGTCACCACTACTACCATAGCGGAAAGAAAGATGTATTTATAAGAGAGCAGAGCCCAGTGCTATATGGAAGTGAAGGTGTAGGTCTCCACTTGCAGACTGTGAAGCTACACTTAGGCCAGGTGCCTGCAGGGCAGCTGGTCGCTCACCACCTCCTGCGAGCTCGTGGAGCAGAAACCTCGCCCTGGTGGAGGCACTGGAGCCTGACCATGGGTCAGTGCGGCCCAGAGAACCAGGTCAGTCACTGTCACTTGGCACAACAGCACTGTTGAGCTTTACTCACAAGCTTTGCACCACTTGATGCAGTCTGGATCATAATGTTCAGGCAAGAAAGTATCCTGATATTTGCCTCCAGCTTCAAATTTATGGTTTTGCAGAAGCTGTCAAATTGCTTGTTTGTTCTCTGGTCTAAATTTGCAAACAAAGCCAGACGTTCTGAATACTCAGAGGGGAAAAAAAAAGGGGGGGGGGGGGGGCGGAAAAAAAACCAACACTGAAAATATTGTTCCACAGTGAGCTTAACCAGTTAACTTCCACTTTTAGAAAAAGAAGTCAGACTCCAGGCTGCATGACTCCTTTGAACATCTGACCCACGTTTGCTAGTAATGGATCTTCCTAGCAGGAAGCGTGGGCTGTCATGGCACTGCTGTGAGAGCACCTCTGGGATCGCTCAGTGGTGAGGATGGAGAGTTTTGGAGTCCCACTCGTTTTATATAGATCACAAAAGAGTGGTCAGTCACAGAATCCTGACTAGTTTAGAAATTCTTTCTGTTGCCTAAGTTGCCATTGCAGCCATAACTAACAAAATGGCCAAACACAAAAAGAAAATTCCTCTTGCTCCTTCTCCACGTGAGAAGTCCCAGGAACCGCTCTTGGGGAACCTATCACTGCTATAGTATTTCATTTCTTTTTCTGCAATAAACTGTCAGTTCCAGAAGGAAAACAGTCCTCTCCTAGACTCTCAGTCCAATAGGAGATTCATTTCTCCTAAGGACTTATATCAGTTCTCTTATCCATAGTTTCTCTTACTTTATAGCTTTTGTTCCTGTAAGTTTCCCCAGGGACATTCCATAATGCTTCCTGCTCCAGACTTTCACCAGCGCCAAAGAGAGCCGAAGTTACACCCATAACTTCCTTAGACAGATTCCTGAGAGAATGCATAATCTCCTCTTTTTTTAGCTTGCTGTAACATGCTGAAGTGTTGTAAGCATTAGAAACTGTTAAAAGGTCTAAATTGATGTCACCAAGAGATGAGCAGCATATAAGGTCCCCAAATTGAATCTATTATGCTGCTCTCTGTTAAATATACTGGAGGATGCAATGCCTCTCATCTCATTGAGACTCCACTTTCTACCAAAAACCTGTACTTTTAATTAATAAAAGCTGAAAGAAAGCCTCAAGCAGAGGTGTTGTCTTGTAAATCATTAAATTCTTAAGTCTTGATCTGCAAAAAAAGGACAGGTTTAGACTACCATGCTAGTGCAGAACCTCACTACCTTCTCTCTCAAGGATTATAGCCTTCAGCAAGAAAGAAATGTGCAGAGGGTGTGAGAAAAAGGAAATCAGAGGTGAAATGTAATGCTGACCCAGGCAGTGCACTGTATTTATATACATATGTTTCTATTAACTACTAAGAGCTTATTTCTCCAGTGTAAAATATTTACAGCAACAGTTACATCACTGTGACAAAATTCTGCTTCCAGTTAAAGCTGGAACAATAGCACAAGCTTCTTGTAGCCATTTTTACAATAATATCTGCTTAAGGTATCCTTGAAAGTTATATAATATTTTATCCTTTTTAAAGACCATTCCTTAGCCATATGCAATACTTGTTCCCACACTTTTCTTTTCTTGGAAATTTTGTAAAAAAGTGAAGTATTTGTTAGGATTTCCTCACTATGGGTTTTGCTTTACTATCTAAGGGAGAAATGACTTTTTCCTTTTTTAATCCCCCTGCAATGTTGGTTGGAAAACTGTTTCAGTTTGAGGATGTTCATGTTGGGGCTGAAAAGGGAAGATTATGGCTATAGATCCTGAAGAAATCTCAAACAGTTGCTGAAGCTTGAATGATGTAGAAACTGTCAATAGTAGATCCATGATAGAGTCTTCTCTCTGTTACTTGCCTTCTTCAGTCTTGCAAAGGATTTATTAGATCTTCTCATGGCTTTCACGGAGCACTGCACAAGCTGTGTCAAAGAAAGTGGCTTCGGAATTACAATTTTGGGGGGTTATTTTTTTGTTCCTGTAAATAGGTTTGTATCTCATTTTTAGTGAAAATAACGGTTGCTAGAGTCAACCACATGACAGCAGTACAATTCCTACCATAATGAAATTCAACAATTTGAAAATATAAAAACTAAAATCTAAGAGTCCCTGAATAATAAAGACAAGTGCTCTTTAGGTATTTAGGATAAGGTAGATTTGTGATCCTGTCATTTCATTCTTGTACTAAACATCCAAATTCTTTAAATTCTACTTGAGGTAATGTTTTTGCTAGCTAGAAACCTAGCAGTTTCCCGTTCTGTTCACAAAGGTTTTCAAATTTGGAAACCTCTCCAGCACGGCCAGTTAAAACAGTCAGGTTTGGTGGTGTTCATCTCTGATATGATTTCTATAGTACCAGACACCAGGCTTCATAGCCTTGCAGATATATCTGAGAGCAAGAACCAAACTTGCTATTAGTGATACCTTGTGCAAACCACGAAACTAACACCCCATAGGCAGTAAGGTGAATGGTTCTGTCCCTGTGTCACAGCAGTTCTGGGAGCAGGGCTGGCTGTGATAAAGGGCTCTGGCCCTACAGCAGATCCCAGGTCAGCATCTCCTAACAGTTTGGTTACAGCCTGGTCCCATCCAGTTCCCTGAATGCCTACTGGGGGCCAGCTGCCAAAACCCATAAAAGTCCACTAAATCTGGACAGTGACTGACAGCTGTTTGTAAAGCCTGGGTGCATGAATGCAGCCTGGCCTTTGCTGGGGCCATGGGATGCACAATTCTGTTCCCTGCATGCCAGAGCCACTGCTACCTCATATGAGCCCGTTGGGGCTTCCTGTGAAACCTTAGTCGTGGTGTCCTCCTAATCCACTCTGGAAGGCTGATAAAGCCATTTGCTGGCTCCTGGCTTAGCCCAGCATTCTGCAAAGATGGGGACACACAGAAGTGGAGATAATCACAATGCCAGCACTTTGGAGCTGCCGTGCTATGAGATGCATGCTACCACTCGCGCTACGAAGGCTGATGGAGCTCTGTTCCCGTGCGTGTCCTTCAGGGGAAGAAAGAAATAGCAGCAATAGTGCTAGCATTGGCTGCCAGTTTGAGAAATCCACTGAATGCCACGGCCCTGCTCACCTTTGTGCCCCTCCAACATGTGAACTCAGCTGCTAATGGAAACAATTTACAAGGCAATAATTTTTAATTGGTGTCACCTATTAACTGCCACAAACCCAGAGGCATAGCAGCAACTCAGCTGTTATTCTTCCAAGAAATAAATATATCAACCATTTTATTTGCCCGTACAGAGGAGAGGAGAAAAAAAAAAAGGGAAAGAAAGTAAAAAGCCACTAGCAAACATTTATCTAAAATTTTCTGCTTGGATAAGCAGATAGCTGCTATGAAAAAATCACACTTTCAAACAAAACAAGGTGGGGCTTTCTTTCATTTTCTAAAGACAAGAAAGCAATCTTTGGCTTTGTAGGTTGAAATGAAGTAGAGAGAGAGGTGGAAGCTCACTTTTCTGGGACCTTCCCTCATTATTCTTTCCCCCATACTTTCCGACCCCCACTAATCTAATCATTTTGTCATTTAGCATAGTCATGAGTGGTGGGTAGGACTAGAGGACTGACTAGATGGCATCTCTCTCCCCTTACTGTATTTTAAGGTCCTTTAGGGGATTTCCAGAACACCTTTCCACCTGATGTAATTTGAACAGATTTTTCTAGTAAGACTTACGACAGGTTCAATTTTAATTCCATTCCTTTTGCAAATGACAATTTATTTAACTTTATTGAAAAGTAATACTAGGAGCAGCGCCAAACCCAAAAATAATCTGAAGTTTTTTTTGACAACTGGGGGAAAGCTGTAACATAAGACAGGAAAAAAAAAGCTTTCCTGTGTTATTGACCTGCTCAGCTCCGGGCAGGTAGAGATTGGTATGGCCACTGATGTAATTTTATCCCAGGCTTTGCTTGGAAAGTGATGTCTTGCTATCCCCCAGTGAAGCCTGAAGTGCAGCACACTGAGCTGAGCAGTTGCATGGCCATCCTTGTGCTGTGCTGGATGGAGGACAGGACTGACATAGCTCCTTCATAGGGCGGGGGTAATCCTTCACACAGTAAATGTGGTGAATTTTGGTTGAAGTAAATAAAGCTCTCGAGTCAAGGAGCTGCTACGTGAGAATGTCTGCTGAGGCCAGAGTTAGTTCCTTTAGCTTTAAACTTGACATTTTATCTTCATGTTTTTCTAACTCATTTAACTGTGAGCCGTTGGTATTGGAGTCAATCAGATATGGAGGTTTATTTGTGCTGTTGTTCATATCTGTTGTCATACTTCATTGGTTTTCTAGGCTGCATGACAGGGAGAGGTAAGGTCTATCTTTCTTCTGCCTGTGTGTTAGTTATTCTAGCATGGGATTGATAACACCCAAGATTTATTGCTTCAATAATGCCTGCAGAGCGCTTTGTCATCATTGCTTGGATGTGCTGGAAATTGCCACAGGCCTGGAGCAGAGGCTTGAGGCCTGGGTTTCTGCCCACGGCAGATGAGCTGCTCGGCACAAAGCAGGGTATACGTGGAGGCTCCACCAGTGCAGCTTGTGCAAACCGGGCCTTTGTAAGCAGGACCAAAGCCACAGCCCAGTTGCTGCCTGATCTCCTGCTGCAAGTGAAAGAGAGGAGATTTCAAACATTTTCCAGAAATGTGGTGCTCCCATAAAGGTTTCCCTGTTCATCAGACGAAAGACACTTGTGCTGCCGAGACGCTCTGGGCCGGTGGTGGGAGTGAAGGCAAACAGAAAAGTTTTTGTTCTGTGGCGGGGAGGTGGATGGCTGTTCGTGTTCGGTTATCGGCGTGAACATTACTTACCAAATCTGACATCTGAAGCATGATTCGGCTTGCTGAAAAACCTACAGTATGCATTCTTGCTGAGGTGATGCAGGAAGGGCAAACAGCATGTAAGTTCTTATGGGCAAAGGCCAGAAGTCCTACATGGTCTTCTCCTGATACATCTTTTGGCAGTTTGGGAAGTTTCTGTACCCAAGATTGCAATCAGGCTATCAGGCTCAGTAGTCTCAAACAGACTTACATTTTTTTAATTTCTCATTAGTCTGTTTAGGCTTATGACCTACCACTCTGCAACAGTTAGTTCAACAATTTAATTTTACAGGGTAAAAAATGGGAAGTAAAAAAAAAAAAACAAAAACATTTCCTCTTTTTTTTTTCTACATCTGCTACAGAAAGACCTTGCATTGTGAGAGTGAATAATCATCCCCAGGCAGACATGTCCTTGCTTGCTGCCTGTGCCCTTCTAATGTCCTAGCTTAGAGCTGGATTGATGCCAGTTGTGGATTAACATGCATTTCCTTAACATGGGGAAGTGGGACATCACATGAATATTATCTTTGAATTGCCTCTGGCTGTTTTTGCCAGCCATCTGTCCAAACTCTGCAACAACAGTCATTTGTTTGGGCTGAATACAGTGGTCTGGTTCAGGCCTGTATCACTGCTCCTTTCCTTAGGACCTCACTTGCTCCCTCCACTCTAACCAGTACATCCCAGCACAGAGCAACCCACATGAAGCACTAAATTCATGTTTTTGTTGCAGGCCAGAAGGAGAAAGCTGTCACTCTGAGAGAAGCTTGCTCTAAAATGGCCAGTGGCCTTGGGCTCAAGGCCTACACACCAGCAAGGCAACAGGCCCTGGGCAAAGCAAGGGAGCAAGAGCTTGGCCTGGTCATCCCACGAGTGCCCTGAACGCCAGCTGCTGCTGTTCTTGAGGCCTCTCTTTCTTAGCTCTGAGTGGAGAAGCCCTTATCTCAAAGCTCTTGTAAAAATAAAAAGAAAGAAATCTATCTTTCCAACTGCTACCCTGACCCATGCAACTGATAGATCCTAAATCTGCTCTCCCAGGTCTCAGTATGGCTCAGTAGTCAGTCTTGTGTATGTAATATGTGTGTGTGTGTGTATATACATATATATATATATATTTTTTTAAAGATGCTTCTGAAAATATTCTACTGAGGCAAGCTAAAAAGGCTATGATTTCTACAGGACAAACATATGAACTATGCTTTTTAAAGGCCTAACCCGTAGTGAAGTATGGTAATTGCCAACATGTGTATCTTATTTTCAAATGGCAATTCAGCCAATTTCAGTTAATAAACTGAATTATGTATTTGTTTACAGTACTATATTCAAAAGAGAAGTTACATTTATAATAATCACATACACATGGAGGTTCTTTTATTCACGTCTTATCAGTTGTTCATGCTTTTAGAAGATTCCTCTTATTCCAGTTTCACTGAAGCAAGAATTATTTTAGTTCAGAATATGATTAAAGAAAAATTAGTTAAGCAAGCTTGTTTACTAAGCAGTGCAGATGAAATGCGAGTCATTGTTGCTCTGTATCGGATCTGTCCTGGGGTTTCCGCTGACAGGCAAAGCTGGTGTGCTCTGTGTCTGCCCCACAAACCTGGCCACGTGCCAGCAGGACTCGGGAGCTGCAGCTGGAGCAGCAGCCCAATGACCATCATCACCTCCTTTCCCTTTGTCCCCGTCTTTTCCAGAGCAAGTGAACATTTCGACTTTTGACAGATCCAAGTGCTGCTGTCACCCAGTACAACCTTGCAAACAACGTCTTTCAAACACTGCTCTCTACATTGTCCAGATTGCGTCATTCCCACGCAAACCAAGCCAAATTAATGTATTTTTAAAGTCCATATTACAAAAGCATAGAAAGTGTGTACATAGCAGTTTAAAGGAGAAACGACTTGCTGCCAAAACCAGTGGAGAAGTTAACATCATATTCAATTGTTTTTAACAGTTGCAAAACAGAATGTTCTCTTTTCCAGTTCATTTAAGTCTTATGATGGGCTTAGCCAAAACTATGATTGTGTTAACAGAAGGAGGTAAGTAGTGATGGATTTTCTGCTGGAATATATTTTTTTTCATTGTTGTGCTTCAGCTTTCATGTGAAGAACCATTTTCATTGATTTAGTCTTTACCTAATTAATATATTTATATTCTCTACCTCTTTCCTGTGTTTTGCAATCCCAAAATAAGTAGTTAACCACACAAAAGTACTTTAATATTTCTGTCTGCTGTTGCTCCCCTAACTCCAAGCTCCTAGCAGGTAGAACAACTGCAAGATATCCTTACTCACTTTGAGTGGTGCCTTGCTTCAGAAATAGTTGCACTGACATCGGTGGATGTCCTCGTTATGTCTGGCAGCAGCTATCAAACAGATTTATCAGCCCAGTGAGATTCTGGCAGTTCCAACAGGGTCACCAGCCTGACAGAAGTACAATTGTTCATATAGTTTATATGGTCACAAGCCCAACAGAAGTGGGATAAAACTGAGGAAAAAATTGAGAAGGGCTGCAGTAAAAGCTAAATAGCTGTGAACACAGATACTGTGATTTGCCTCTCATTTGTAAACAGTCCTGTTGAATGCTGTGAAACTCCTTTAGACGTTTTATCATCTAAAACAGAGAAACAGTCTTTTGCATTTGAATATCATCTGTGCACATCAGGATGCTTCATACATACAAACATTAAGGCCACGCTGCAAAGAGCTCCAAATGGCTATCTTCGGATACCATCTCAGCTTTGTTGCAGAAGTCGTTGCAATAGCTTTTATGGACAGATGGAAAATATTATACCTTGTTGTTTTTTTTTTTTTTTTCCAGCTACAATGTCATGAGGGATTTTCCTTTAAAAGACTTAATCTTGATCATACCATGTCCCCCCAAATTGTCCTACTTGTTCTGTTCTCTCAAAAGAACCACCTGACAGGCATTTATCCTTGTGTTTGCTAAATAATACAATAAGAGGTCCATTTAAATACAGAGCTAATCCCACAACATTTCCTTTCATTTCAGCTAGTTTGTTGTTTCATCATGTTAATTAAGTATTTAAGAGGCCAAAGTCGCTGTTGTAATAGTCAAGGAATGGGAGTTAGTTAAGCTCCACATCTAAAACTAATAAACTTGTCAAAATCTATAGGGTCTGATAATAAACAGCAGGTTGTTTTGTGATGATAACTCCATCCTTACAGAAAGCAGCACTTCATAAAACTTGAATTATTTCATATGTCTGAGTACTATGAATAAAGATGCTAGGCACCTGGGAGACTGGCTGTGGGAACCGGTAAGAGCTAAGAGCATGCAGAGCTGTTCAATTCTCAGTCAGAAAATGTAGTGTGTGTGAGTAATGGCCATATGTGGCTATTGAGGGAAAAGCTGTCTGGATTATCTGAAGCAGTGAAGTTTGCTTCCTGAGAATAGTAATTTTAAAAAGTCAGAATTGATCTTGGGCATCCACTCAGAAGTTGAAGGACAAGCAGTGGAAATCTGAAACTCCAGCTCTGTTCTCCTTTGCAGTGTTTCTCCAGCTTCAGGCTGTTCAGTGACCCAACAAGCAGCCTGGAGAAATTATTACCACTGTTGATTGTACTGTTTGCGGCTCTTTGATTGCACTGGTCTTAATTTTGGCTGCTCTGTCAACACAGAGCTGCCCGAACCACTTAATGTCCTCACCTGGTGGACTATACCAGCAAGGAATAGGCAGAATGCCGCCATGAGCCATCATGTTGTGTTCTTGTAGGCCATTCCCACCAGCTTTTGTTATTCAGGTTCTCAATGCGAGGATCCACCTGGATGCTCAGCAAGTCTGTGAAGGTCAGGCAGAAGCCAAGACACAGGAATACCCTTTTCTAGTTGTAGCTGATGAAGAATGGTCTGCTGAAGGTTGAGTATGAGTAGAGGAAGAAGAAGGATCTTCAAAGGGTAAGATGAAGAGTCTGGACTTTACGTTACATGTGTTTTCCTCAGTGTGCGCAGCACATGAAGGAACTGTGACAAGAGCCTCCAAAAGTGTGTCTGAAACAGCATTCACTAACAGTAAATGAAGATTTGGTTGTACACAGAGTTGTCCTGACCTTGGTCAAGGTACATGGAAAGCATTCCCAGCTTTGTACTGCACATCTTTGCATTTGATCAAATGACAGTCTCTGCATAAGTGTTGGGTTTGGAAGGTTCTTTTATTACCTCTGGGTTCAGCAAATTGTGAATTTAATACAGGTGGAAGGGTTTTTGTTTGTTTGCTTGTGTTTTTACTAGGACAAGAGAAGTGACATCTAGCGGAAACTCTAAGTTTCTCAGCTCCACACACACAGGTGTCTAAGCAGACCTTGCTGTCTTGCTCAGGCAATACATGGTTTAAGCTTGAAGAGTGAGGAAAGTAGGCATTAAATTTTAATAGTCTTGCTATTTCTCTTTTTTATTTTTTATTTTTTATTATTTTTAACTAATGAGGCCATAGCTGGATAGCTGGTTAACTGCAGGGTTTCCAAACCCTGTATTTTAATTTTAAAATTTCATTTTAAACTGTGTCACTTCTTTAAATGGGGGATTCTAAAAAGTGAAAATGAGGAAACACCAGAAACAAGAACTTTAACTGTTGTATGAAGCCAATTTTATACTGTAAATGCAGACAATCTAGAGAAGTGACAGGATTTGCCTTTAGTATAGGTCTTGTTGAAATAATTAGCACTAAAGAGATGAAGCTTTGAAGAACGGAGTCCTGATATGCCATGAAATATTCATTTCTAGTAAGTCATTTAAATTAAAAGTGTCGAAAAGGGAAATTGTTCCAAGACTTCTCACAAAGTCTGTTGAACACTGAGTTGGGAATAAGGAGGGGGGGGAAGGAGAAGGAGGATTGTTTTGGGTTTGTTTTCTTTTTTTAAATTAAAGCCTGAGATGGAGCTTACCATGTTTATCTTAACAATGAATTCCTTGGTATTTCTTTTACATAGTCATATGATGCTGACCAGAACTCGGAAGGAAATGTTTGAAATTTATACCTAAGCTCCTTTTCCCATTCCAGCAATCTGTATTATGGGGTATAAAGTAATATGAACCAGCAAGACTGCCCGAGGTGTTGGTTAACACTGTTCTGAAAGATTTATTACCACCCAAAACATGAGAAATTCTTCTTGGTCAACTGACTTTATAGTAATAAGATCTCAATTAAAAAAAAAAAAAAACTTGTACTGTGGCAATGTTGGAAAAAAAATTCCCTTTGTACTGTGTTGTAACAGGCTGCCAGCCAATGTCATCCACATGTCTACTTGGTAGCAGAAAAGATTTTCAGCATGTCGTCTTACTAAAATGAAACATTTTATATATATTTCAAAAGCATCTTGGCATTTTAAATCAGATGATTGCATATATTTAATTTTACTTTGAAAAGGAAAACAAGGTTCACACCATTTATAGTTTGGCTTCACTTCATATCACTAACTTTTTCTCTCCCTTTTCAAGTAGCTTTCAGCAGAAACCCCACTATGCCAACCAATTTTAAGCAGAACTGCTTGGATTAAATGCGTCTACATTTATGCAGCAGAAACTAAAGGGCACAGTGCTACAACTTAGGGAAGTGCCATCAGTGGAGTTACAGACATGAACTGGGGGTTTGGAATCTGCCTTCCCACATGAGCTGAGCTCCCATGAGCCCTGAGTTCATCACAGTTAATGCTTTGCCAACAAGACTGGAACAAGCCACGGGAACAGTCAGATAGTCACTGGAGACATTTGCATCATGAACAAATGGAAAATTACTGGGGCAAGGATGTCTTGTGTCCTTGACCTGTGCTTCCAGTTGTTCAGCAATCTGTTTCCATCAATTATTCTTACTTGTATTGTGGTAACATCTAGGAGCACCGGTATGGATGAGGACTGTCATCCTTGGTGTGATACAAAGACCCAAGAGACCTTTTCTGCTTGGGATGCATTTGCCATGACCCATGGACACTGTCAGCAGACTGGCCTCTGGCTGATTCTCATGAAAAATCTATGCCAGAGCCCGAGGTGAGAGGTTTCTGGATGCAGAGCACCACCATGGTGTACTGCAAGGAACTCCAACAGGACCATATTCAGCCTTAGGACAGACTGCCTGACCCTCCTTAATCCAGAAATCCCAGTTTATGGCCATCCAAGAGTTCATCAAGCATGCAAGAAGTATAAGATGAAATACTTCAAACTCACTAAACAGACTTAAGGCTATTGGGGAATTTCCAACCAGATTGTAAAAAGATACTGAGCAAAGTCCTATTTTGGAAACAGTCTATTTGCTAGAAAACAGGAAGCTTTTCTCTTCCCTGCAAACTATTTCTTCGGATCACTGAGCAGCCTATAACAAAATTATTTCCTTATATCCATCTGTTAGCATTTATTTATAGTCTTTTGTATCACATACAGATTGCCAGCTTTCTTTGGGACTGCCCTTTTATTCCAGTTTTGTACAACATTCAGCACAACAGCTTTCTAACTGAGGTTAGAGAGAAATATTGAGAAATAATGAGAAACATGGATGAATACTGCCTGCACACAACTCTGCTGGCTTCTCAAGTGCGACACTTGGAAACATGGATAAAAATCCAAATTAATGTCATTTTACCTTGTTTTTGCCTTTTCATCTGTAGGGGCAGTAAAGTGAAATCTTTCCCTCCAGAGCTGTTGCTCTGCTGACAGAGCCAGTCACCTTCTCAGCAATGCTGCTGAGAAGAAGGGGCACAAAAGAGGCTTCTGGATTGTCACCTCTCAGAGGCAGAAGGAAATACTTCCAGCTACTTCCTAAATACGCTGTTGTTTAGGGATGATGTGTTACCCACAACAACATAGGAAATTCTGCCAACTCATCTTCTCAGGTTTTTGTAAGTGTTGTACACACACACATTAAAGATCATGATTTTTAAGCTAGCTACTCACCTGAGTAGATTTAAATAGGAAAGGAAAGGAAAACATCTCTTCTAAAGAAAACTCATTGCTCTTAACCAATACATACATAGCCACCTCTTGCTCTGTGTAGCATAAAAAGCCATTGTAAACATAAAAATGTGACAAAAAATAAGGTAATATTAAAAAAAAAAAAAAAGCACTTAGTACTTTACTAATATTGCTATTCATGGTATAAGAAAAGGGAGAGTAACTTCTCCAAATTCATTATTAAGGTTACAAAACCTTTATTGTTGTGCGGGTTTGGACTGTTGATTTTGGGAATGCACCTTTCAGATACATTTATAAGTCTTGTTTTTATGCCAAATAAATGATTACTGTGTTCAAATCTATCCCAACTGGTGTCTGCACAGTATTATGTTCAGTGGGACAGGCAGTTCTGGGCGCTCAGCATACCTCTCACATGCATCAGATGCTGTCAACATTTTGGCATGGAATTCACTTGAGTCCCACCTTCTGGATCCACCCTTATGGCTCTGCAGGGCTGTGTTACTCCTGCGGGCAGAGAGAATAGACGGTTGCATCATCCCTCTCGTGCACCTGTTCTGGATGTATTTACTTGTGCTCTACCTCTTCTGTGGGTGCCAAATTCACGGTCCTACAGAACTGGGATACTGAGAGGTTTAGCAGGGTAGCTTGAAGTGTATTTTGCAACACGGGAGCGTAAAAGCACAAGTTTTAATGGTTATGACTAGAATTATTAAAATGAAGAACAATAAAGAAGTAAAGCAATAAGTTTAATTGTTTTTATTATAACTGGCAATTTACTAAGAAGCAGATTGCTCTTAATGAAACTATTTATATGAGTAAAATGGGCAGGAATTGGTTCTATATCACTAAGGCTGAAATCTAATCACATTGGTTAATTTGTTATTTATCTAGAACATTTTGTTTATTACCTTATTGTCCTTCACAAGTAACTCTGCGTACAAATTTCTCTGCTCCCTCTCTTCTGATTATATTACTGTAGAACCTGAATGTACCAATTTAAATAATTCAGCGGCTGCTGCTCTCTGTAATCAGCATTTCAAAAAGGGTCATGGATACCTTTTCTAAAAAGGTTGTCAGAACAACCCTTCTCTTCTGGCTGCTCTCTTAAATCACAGTCATTGTGTGCCACCCAGAGTTGGGATAGCAGAGCCAGGGCACATCACGGGCTGGAGGAGAGCAGTAGTCACTGCAATCCTGGCATATCAAGCATCCCCTTCCATGTTTCTCCAGAGATGAGTGACTTTATATACAGCTAAATGATAAAAGTATTTTCCTGTGACAAAACACAGGGAGGAAAACAACATCCTCAGTAGTTACAGAAATAAAATGTATGGCAGAAAACTGAGACTTAATATGGTGCACATGCTTACCTTTATATGTTTTATTTACTTATGACTCGCTTCCAAACAGATTGTGTCTCATCCTGTGAGGAACAAAGGAGAGGGAGGGATAAAGAATGGCAACCTAATCCCAGTTTACCTTGCTGGCAACACAAAAAGGCTCACCTTAAAACGTTCAGTGCTAAGTTGTCCCTCTTCAGTGGGTGCTTCTACTGGGACTGACATTCCCTCTCCCCCTCCACATGTGATAACACTCTGTATTTCCATGTGCTCAACAGTATTTTTAGCACATATTGCAATTCCCTAGATGGGAAGCAAAACCACAATGTTGTATCTCAGTCCAATGGAAACACTTCAGACTGCTGCCATGAGCTGGTACTTAAGTCATACATCCTTAATTATATCAGATACCTACTCGGATCGCATTCTTTGTCCTGGAAGCTTGCTGTGCTATGTCATGTGTCAAATCACACCACAAGCAAAAAATATTCACTGTACCTTTTTTTTGGCAGTTCTCACAATATGCTACCTATGTGAGAGCATTGCCGTCCTGTGCTGCAGGCAGCGGGGCACCAGAAGTGAATTTGGAGTCCAAATCCCAGTTGAGGGAGTCCCTGTTTGAGTGTCCCCCCCCTCCCCCAGGTCAATTTTGATGCCCTTTCCTGTACAACACCTACATCAATGGGGTGAACGCCTGCCTTGGGGCTGATGCCTGACCTGCACAGCAGAACCGCTGTGCCCAGCCCTGTTGCTGGCCCTCCCAGCACCGGGATATTTTTTCATGAATGATCTGCCAACTTTCTTTGGTTTTCCCCTGGTTACAGCACAGTCAGCTCTCCAGGTGACCACAAAAACCATCTCTGGAAACACAAGGGAAGGGAAGTGGTGGGATGACAGCAAGTAGCTGGAAGGTGGGGAAGGTGGACAGCTTCTTTCAACACCAGAGCTGGTTTGTGTTACCTGAAAGCATTCATGAACAGACAGCCTCTGCTGTCTATCAGCAGCATGAATAACTTACAAAGGAAAACCCCAACTTAAATTAGTCTCTTTTGAAGACAGGTACAGAAGAAATTCTTGGGAGCTAGAAAGTTCTCATGTTAGGAAAAATGTTAGGGAAAAAAATTGCAATCTTTAATATTTTTTTTTTATCTTTTCAAAAGCAAAGGATTTATAAAGAAGAATCCCTTGTGGGCTTGATTTTTATTTTCTTTTTATTTTTTTTTAATTGTAAAATTAATTTATCATTTTGAAATTGTTAAAAACCACTCAGATTTGTACACTGAGGGGTTTTTTTTTTGTTCATTTGTTTGTTTGTTTTTTTAACAGACATGATTTGGCTCAACCTCTAGGGCTGTAGTGTTAAGAAAGTGGATCCCTGAGTTTTCTGTAAATAAGCTTTTAAAGAAATAATTCACAGAGTACATAATGACCAGAAATTGTTTGCTATTTCACAAGGACAGCTGTAGCAGGAGGGGAGGAGACCTCCTGACAAGGTTCCCATCAAATGATGACATGAGATATGTGACCTTCCTAACAGTATACTGGAGCGCTGGTTTGAAAAGCAAGCTCCTGCTGGCATGATTTCAAAACCTGACCATAAATTAGTTCTCATCCACAGCTGTCTGAAACCCAAAGAAATTAACTCAGGTTCTTTGCATTGCTTCGTTCTGACAGGAAGGACAGAAATGTTTGCATGTCATGATTACCGTAGGTGTGCATTGCTAAATCTTGGCTACTGAGTAGAGCTTGATATGGTGTTGTTACTTATTATTTTGATGTACCTGAACATAATATGGAGTAATTCTTACAGGAAAAGGTATTGATGAATAGCTCTGTAAAGAGGAATAGCCAATGAATGTTGAAATTCTGTCATTTTTCAGAGGAAAAAGAAAAAGTAGTGAGAATATTGCATTATGTATGAGCAAATGCTTCAAATTTATAATCTTGTGACTGGCCTTGATTCATATTTGTGGCTAGTTAAATTCAGTGGAACTAAAGAATCTAAATTTCAAAAATATATATTTGTCTTACCATTTTGGTAAATTCTCTTTGTTTAACAAACAGATGGAGTGTTCCTCCCAAAAGGGCCAGAATAAAGAAGTAATCATGCACATTACCTTGTATTGGCACAAGTGCTTCTAACAAGAGTAAATCGCTCACTGGAAAAAAATATAGTTATGAATTTAAGATCATATTAAGTGAGTAAGTTGAACTGAAGACTCATCAAAATCTTTGCATCCTGTAAGTATTCTTAAAATCTAGAAAATTAATTAAAACCTACACATTATAATAGGGGACACTTTTGATTTACATTTAAACATGTTTGCAAATAATCATGTGTGTATTGCCTCCATTTGTTACGAATGAAAACTTGTGCTTGAGGCAGGTCCCTGACCAGATGGGACCACGTTAGCTGTATTCTCTCTCCCCTCCTGTCTTCCAAGGTGCTCAGAAAAGAAAGCGAGCAGGGGGTACAACATGTTTACCCTGACCTGCCCTCTTCTGACACTGTCAGCAGGGCACCCTGTCCTGTATTTTATAATCTCCTGGTTTCATTTGCTAGCCTACTAGAACTCAGATTTGATAACTTCAGAATGTGGCAGAAGGCATTTTTTTACCTGTGTGAAATGGAGCAATTTGCTTTGCCTGTGGTTATATGTTTGGTTTATTATGTGAGGGGCAGTTTTTGGCCATTCAAACAGTGTTGTAGATCACTGAACGTAACATTTGTTAGCATAGATCTGTTTTCTTAACTGTGATGCCTTGGACTTTAATACTCAGTAAATGTGACTGTGGATGTAGAGCAGTGCCCTGCAGTAATCACTCAGAGGAGGCTCTTCCTTGCCTACATGGGAGCATTAGAGGCCCTCCATGGTGCTGAGGATTTTGTCAGCAATATGTCATCACTTTGGGTATCGTTGTGCTCACTTCAGGTGTTTTGTCTTTTTTTTTTTTTTTTCCTTATGGTGAATACACAAGGATAGTTCTATTTCACCACAAATGAGTGTTACTAACAGATTTTGTCAGGGGACACTGCCCTTGGGTTATTACTACAGTGCTATTACCTGTCGTCTTATTCCTCACTGATCAGGGCTGTAAGGTTAGAGAATGGAGGGAGGGAGGAAGGCGATACAGTAAGCTTTTATATAGTTAAAAGAGCTAAAAAACTAAGACATCTGCAACTACTGCATAAATAAGCCATTTGACACCTTTAATAGCTTTAACACACTCTTTTTGGAATAAAATTAGCATCTGTGCTGACAGCTTACATGCCAAGTTTCAGCCTGATGCAAATTTGAAAAGTCCTGGATAAAAACTGTGAAAAATCCAGAGTTTATAAACACTACCTGATCCTAACCGACATTCTAAATAGACGGTAGTTAAGCTGCAGTATTTATATAGTACACTACCTCATACACTGGAAAGACAGAAAGTAATCACCTTCTTTAGAAGTGCTGCACCAAGTATATGACTGGGTCATCTGAAAGGTTATTATAAATAGAACGACTTAGCTGAATACAAATGACATTATAACTTGGCACCACTGTTTTGGGAAGGAGCCTGTACTCCTGCTGTGATCTCCAGTAAATCAGATACCTCTGTACTCAGTAACAGTGAATTCTGCAGTATCAGCTGAAAATACGGGAGATGGTGCTATATGCACAGCCACTTCCACACCCCTCTCCGTGCTTTGCAGCACAGGGCAGATCTGCACCCATCTTGCTATCTGCCTCTTCCATGGGTCAGAGGTCTACAGGAAGCTCCGCAACACCTCCCCTCTGCTCACTTCTTCTTCCAGAGAGGTCAGAGAGTGTAAGGTGGAGGAACGGGATGAGCCCCTTCCATCACCCAGACGGAAAAGGGAAGTGATGCTCTGCTCACACACCGGCACTGGCCAATGACGCTGTGAGATGAAGCCACTCTCAAGAAAAAAAGCCTTCGGGTTTATTTTTGGAAGAGAGTTTTGAGTTTCAAGACTAGTAATAATTTACGCAGGGACCTGGTATAGCTGTTAGTTTCAATATATCTTATCTACACATGAGAAGTGTTTAATGCCAGGATTCTTTACTCCTTTGCTTTGTGTCTTGGGGACTCCACATAGTGTGGGTCTACAGACCCAGTGAGGGTCTACAAGGTTAGGCAGAGGGGAAGATCTTTGTGAGCAATGCTGTAAGCTTTATTTATTTATTTATTTATTTTAAGGAGAGTAAGTGCAGGTAAAGTACAAATAGGAAACATTTCTTAAAAGAGAACTACTTGGGAAGAGGTCATATACATCAGTCTTATTATCTAGAACAATGCTTTGCTTTTACAAAGTTTCTACCACTCAAGTTAAATACCACTTCTTTTATAGAGGAATTCTATTTCTTTTATAGAGGAATTCTGTATGGGGCAAGGGCAGAAAACATGATTATTAACCACTGGGTGAACATTTCCTCTGAACATGATGATTGAAAACCACAGAAGCAAAACAGCATTATTTGTTCATTTATTAAGTAAACTCATTTGCCATTGTATTTAGATGTGTTAGCATCGCTCCTTTTGTTCCACACACACCGATGGGACTTTGTGCTTTAAGTTTGAAAAGGAGGTTTACTGGAATAGAGGCTGTTTAGGATGGAGCAAGTTTTGGTTGAAGATGAGTATTTCTGTGAAAGAAGTTAGTCAGAGAACAGGGAGCTGCTGGTGCCAGAGTCTGCACTGTCCGAGGATGTGTCCCGCAGGCTGCTGTAAGGCACAGCTGCAGGTGGATCCACACCTGCCTGCAGCTGCGTGTGAGGAGCAGGATCTGGGGAGAAACATCCTCAGGGCTTGCTCCACTGCAGCGACAGCCCTACCAGCATCCAGCAGCAGAGGCCCCCCTACGCTTTGGGTTCCCGGAGGCTTGTAACAACAGAAAACGAGCAGGGCTGGTTTACCTTACAGAGCAGCCTGAAACGCAAGGCAGATTCACCAGCAAGAACTGTGCCTTTCTGAGGGTGGGAGCAGTATCTGACCCACCCCTCTGATTTTAGTCAATGTTCTGGGGCTGCCCGTCCCCTCTTCCCTGCGAGATTCAAGGCCACTGCAAGTTGCTTGGACTTCCATTTATAAAAGTTAGTTATTGTCTTTAAAAAGAAATAGGAAACACGACGAAGCCTGTCACATTCCGACATTACAGAGCGAACACCAGATAATGCATTAAAGGTATGAAATACTCAGCAGCCTTCAAGCACCCAGCTCTTAGTCCTGCCACAACCACCCTATGAGGTGAACTGTAGCCCTGTCATCTGCCCTAACAGTTTCCAAGATGTGCAAAGAACTGCATACCTAACCTGACCCCACACTTCTTATTTTCGAGGCTCAAAACCCGAACATTTCTCTGTGCTTACTGCGAACCCTGGTCTGCAGCCTGGGCTAGATGCTGGAGGCAGCTGCAGCCTCAGCCTCCGCTGACCTTCTCCTGGCTATGCTCCTTTCTGCTCAGCCTCAGAAGCAGAGAGGACAAGCAGATTGAAATTATTTACCTTTTACCTCCCACTATTGCTTCAGTTCATGGACGTTCACTTTTTTAAAGCAGATCAGGCTGGTCACCTAGCCCAGGAAGTATGCAAAGGTCTGCAAAGCCACACTGAACAGCAATCTCAATTCTAATTAGTATTTTTTAATTTTATGAGTCATATGATGACAAAGGTAGACAAGCAACTTTCTGAATTAAAAATTACATGCTGCCTCAGACCATCTCCTCTTTAGCATGGTATACTTTATTATTATTATTATTATTATTTCATGTTTGAATAGAAACAGGCTAAAATCCTGTGTCTAGTATCTGCCTCTATACCATTTAAAAATAATTTCCAGGTTGGACATGACAAAGACAGAGGGTATCTCCTAGCCTCAGCTTTTGTCCCTTGCAGTCCTTGGGGGAAGATTATCCTACTGCTATGTCTCATAAGATTTCAAGTGAAGTTAACTGAAGACTGAAGTTTAAAGATCGAATATGGTGATTAAAATATAGTCAGGACAAAAGCAATTCCTAACTAACACCACTTTTCAGGAGAGAAAAAGAGAAACCCTAATAAAAGTCATGTAGTTTCTAAGTTCACTCTCTTCGCTTGGTGAATTTTTCTCTAGTAGTCTCTCCCAGTGTTTGCATCCAGTGAGTTATCACAGATAACCTAACTCTGGACATCACTAAAATATCCACTGTGTTTCTAAAAATAGAGGCCAATGATTTCTTTCAACCCAAAGGTCCTGTTCCCTGGCAAGGGGTAATTTAATATTCAGCTTGCTCCAGTAGACAAAAAAAAGGGTTAATCACTGACCTAAAAAATCAGCTGTTGCCTAGGCACCAGTGACCACGAGCCTTTTACAGTTTGCTGGTACAAATACTGTATTGCACCAGCCAGTGATGACGAGGAACCTGAAATGCAAATGTAATGAGGCTGAGAAGGCAGAACTGCGTATTAGCTTTTCTTTCTGTGTACTAGGCAAGCACAAGAAGGATGTATCCCATCTGATGATGCATCTTCAACCAAAACTTTACCATTTACAAAAGAGAAAGGTATAACTGAGTATCTGATGAGTCAAAACAACACCTCAGTAATTTGCATTAAGTGCCTCAGATGAATTAGCTGAGGAGGTCTCTGCACCACTTTCCTAAATGTTTGTAAACTCTTTAAAAAAATTCTGAACAGAGGAGAATAGACAAAAGGTAAGCGAGACCTTAGATCAGTACATCTAATGTTAATCATAGGGGAAATTATGCAGACTTAGCTGGGGAGAGCTTGAGTGCACCTTGTGCACATGCCCCTGGAAAAGAGGGAGCTTTTCTGCCTTACAGGTAAAGGCACCTGATCCAGGGATGAGAAGGTAGACTAAGACAAGCTCAAGTTTGACATAAATTCCTCTTCCCAGCAAGAATACTAACCATGAATCGACTAGCTTGTCAACAATGGCAGATGGATTTACAATCATTTGGATTCCGTAGGACAAAATTTCAAAAATTTACGCCTTAGTCCAACTTCAAGGGAAAAGGACAGCTGCCAACAGGGGAGGTCAGGCAAGACTGGGATCATCCTTATGAACCCTGAGGATGTCTTGGAACAGGTATGACTTGTGGGCAGACATGGATTTCCATCTTTCCTAGCGGGTGATGTGGGCAGGTGGCATGGGAGGGTAGAGCAGCTCGGGAGTTCAGAAGTCGTGTGGTCTCTGATTTTGACATGATTCACATGGCAAGTATGGTGAGGCCTCCAACTGAGTCGGCAGAGTAACGGGTGGGTTTCAGTGGCATCCTGCCTGAGTTCTGTTAAAAGGTCACTGAAAAAGATGCTTTTTTGTAAAACATTTCTATTTCAATGAATCAGGTCTTTCTGTTGAAACTGAAATGTTTTGCCGAAAACCTGTTGTGTTGGAAAACTCCCAACCATTTATCTCTCTCCTACTCCCATAGAGAGGAAATGGGTTGTCTCCAGCTTTTGCTTCCCCTTTCAATGTTTCAGCCATCCTGTGCTTCCCCTTGTGCCCACTCAGGGTACATCTCATAAAGCACACATCTGCTGAAGGGCCAAATATTTTTGTACTAGGAAGTGTGTAAGATATTCAGAGTATGATGAGGAAGAAAAAGTACTGCTCAATAAGAAAGAAAGACAGAATAGCTGTGTGACAAGAGTGTATCAGCAACCAAACAAAAATTCAGCCTATCTTTTCTAAAGGACAAAGACCACTACAATTCCTGAAATGTCAGCTATGTCGGCTTGCATCAAGGATCTCTGACATTCCTGCAAACACTAGTAAAGCATTTGAGGGCCAGCCAAAACTAGACAAGCCCCCCCCCCCCCCCCCCCCCCCCGGTAATTATTATAA
This sequence comes from Cygnus olor, assembly GCF_009769625.2. Lineage (NCBI taxonomy): Eukaryota > Metazoa > Chordata > Aves > Anseriformes > Anatidae > Cygnus > Cygnus olor. Next base: position 20,706,751 of record NC_049175.1, read on the forward strand.
TCATTATTATAATTATAATTAATCATTAATAATAATAACCATTAAGGGCTAAAACCACCCCTACTGTTCCTGTGTTAAACCAGGGCTGAATTTGGCTATGGTTGCATTCTGACTTCTAACTGCAGAGGAACATGTGACCAGGTACACTCAATTATTTGTCATGAAAATACTAGCCAGGAAATTAAGCCTTTTGTGTGTGTGCGCGCATCATTCCCAAATGCCAGTCTCTGCGAGTGTATCTATTACTTATAAGCATTTACTAATCATTTGTGAACAAATGTTAGCAGTTAGTTTGTTTCCATCTGTCATTCCTGTGCCGGTCTGTGCCTGGCCACGTCATTGTGCAGAGATGTGCAGTTGACTTTTTCCCCTTCCTGACGACTCAAACTCTTTGGATAGAAGGAATATGTTTGTGAATAATTCTAAAATAAATTGTCAAGGTCTCCTCCTGCTTGATCGGACCAGCACCCTGCTAAGGTTGGACTGTTTTCCCTTAAGTACAAGAAAATATGTTCAGGGACATGTACTGCCATAGTCACTAAGGGGTGTTACTGTGCTTTATGTACGCTTATCTGAGCCAGCAGCGGGGCATGCCAGCGTGGGGTCCAGTGCAGGCTGCAAAACTCATCCAGGAACCAGTGTGAATGTGTAGGCCCAGGCAGAATGTACTTGGCATGAGGAACAGCTTGTGATTGAACCTTACTATTTCCTGACTCCCCCCAAAATAATGTGAAGTAGCTGGCAACATGTGATTTAAGACTTTTAAGTTGCTCAAAGGGATTAAAAGAATCAAGGAAAGGGTCCTTGTAAGGATAAAGGAGGGAACACAGTAATATTGTCTGTTAGAAGACAGGCCATCTTTATCCTTTTTTCTCACTGCTCCATTGCCCACTACCCTTGTTTATCACTTTGGCAATGAATGATTGTATGGTTACATGCATTGCCTCATTACACACAGCACTGCTGCAACCATCTAGCATCCATCCATACTAGCAAATTTAAAGCCAGTTTAGATGTGCCTTTCCCAGCACATTTTCCCAGATGGTTCATCTTTGACTGTGTTGTAGATGTATGAATAATATTGAAATACTTTTAGTTACAAACCCTAGGCAATAGATGTATGCTACCTTTATTAGAAGTAGGAAAATGCATTTATTTCTCCTTCAGTATAAGGTCCTTTTACTCTTTTACAAAAATAGGAACAAAAATTTTTAACAGATTTATGCCAATTTTCATAATTGTCCTGGGTCAAAATATTCCCCTGAATTAGTTTAGTTCAACAGAGCACTTTGGTTTAATGTAGCACAGGTTCGATATTTCTATGGACAGCAAAAATTGATGTCTTGCTCTGGTGTTGCATTAGCTTTTTGTGAAATAATCTTGCTAAAATGCTATTTCAGTATTTTTGAAGCTATAAAAAAAACAGACCCTTATAGCCCAATGGAAATGAAAAAAAAAAAAAAAAAAAGAGGCATTATGAAATCATTTGTATACTTTCTATTTCCCTCTGCTTCTTTCTCTCTGAAGGCTTAAGGAAACAGACCCTTCCATGTTGGCATAGCTCCACAGAACCGCTTTGCCAATTACTTCCAGTTGGGGACTACCACTGAGTGTATAGCTGCTTGTACTGAAGTTGTTGCAATTACTATCATTATGTTATTTCTCAGCAAGGAAAAGAAAAAGATGAGTGAGTTTTGGGGGGCTTTGTTTAACTGCAGTGAGCCACTTACTTATGCCAACCACTGAGAGCAACTTGGAGGCAAGCACAGTGAGAAGTGAACTTCTTGGAAAAAGCAGCTTTCAAATTTAACTTGGTAGGGAGACAAAGGGATTTCTTAATGAAATCTAACAAACTTTAGGTCTGCCAGTTCCTTCAGAAATGGAAAGCATTTTTCAATGTGTTAGATTACCACTGCAATACCAATTATGCCCTTGCTTTTATGCATCGTACAGAGATCTTTACCACAGCTCCAACCTGCGGGAGCTACTTGTGTAATGCCAATGCTGGGGAAAAACTATTGTGTGGTTTACCTCTATCCAAGAAACCATCTTGAAGATTTCTTGTACATAACTACTGGTACATAACTATTCGCACTCCTTTGATCCCTGCACTAGGAGGGGAAGTCTCTAGGCAAATTAAGAGTGGTCTGAAAGCAGCTAGCTTCAGGTGGCAGCTAGTGGTTTCAAGGACCTAAATGTTTTGTTGCTTAGTATACACAACCACGACGGCCCTCTCGTGTAGGACTCCCCATAGCTTTGCTTATTAAGTCAAGTGGTAGGTCAGTACCCCTAGACATCCACACTAGATGTTGTATTACAACCAGTTCAAGACAGCATGTCTTCTAAAGATGATTTTTTATTTTTTATTTTTTTTTAAACAGCAAAGCTTCCGCAAGCCCATGGTATGGCACTGAGGCTCTGAAAATAGGTCATGCCTCAGACGTCCTGAGCTTCTGCTGTTGCTGGATCCTGGCTTCGCTCTGTCTATGCCAGTGAGACACGGAGACAATCTTTTTATACTTAGCTTCTTTATTTTCCTCATTAAAGAATGTGATTTGAAACTGTAATGACATTACCATGCGGTAACAAGGCACTGTGACAAACCCCAAACCCTGCCTGCGAGTGTAACGCATACCACCGCTGAGGTGATGAGGCGGAACGGGAGCGCCACGCCGGCACCCACCCCGATGTCCCTTATCCGTAATCTCTCATTTATTACTCGTATATTTATTTACTCGCCGTCCTGCACCAGCCTCCCCAGGGAGCGAAACCCCCTCGGGCCCGCGGCCGCAGCGCCGGGCTCGCCCCTCACCACGGCGGCTGCGCAGAGCGCGGAGCACAGCCCCGATTCCCGTACGGCCGGCGCCCGCACTCCCCGCCCGGCGCCTTTTCCTGCGCTACGGAGTTTCCGTAGCCGTGTCCTCCGCTGCCCCCGCGCGGCGCCCCCGGTCGCCAGGCGCGTTTCTATGAGGCGCCCATAAACAACATGGCGGCGGCCGCCCCCCTCGCTGCCCGCCGTCTGTAGGTGGCGCGGCGGCTGAGCGGGGCGCGGGGGCAGCGGGGGACGGCGCCGCCGGCCGCCTCCGCACCGCTCCGTCCCGCACGATCCCACCCCGCACCTCGCCGGGCCGCGGCGGGGGCGGCCAGGCCGCGCTCCGCCCCGCCGTGCGGGGGTGTCTGGGCGCCCGGGAGCAGCCCCGCTGCTGCGCGAGCGGAGCGGAGCGGAGCTCCTCGGAGCGGCTGCTGGCCCGAGGGGACGGGGTCCGGGAGCCGGCGAGGGGACAGGAGCCGAGAGCGGGGCCATGTCGCTGCCGATCCCCCCGACGGCCACGGCTGCCGCCGACCTCCCCCCCGGCCCCGGCCCCGGCCCCGGCCCCGGCCCCGGCCCTGGCGCGGAGCTGCCGCCGGGCGCGGAGCTGGGCCAGGGCAGCGCGGCCCCGCCGGCGGCCGAGGAGGAGGAAGGCGAGGGTGAGGAAGAAGAGGAGGAGGAAGGGGAGAAGGAGAGGGAGAAGCTGCCGCCCCTCCCGGCGGCATCCAGCGCGGCGGCCGGGGTAGGTCGGGGGCTCGGCGGGCGCTTGCTCCGCGCCCCGCTCCGGGCGGCCACCGCCGGCGGCGTCCCTCGGCTGCCGAGCCCGGGGAGGCTTTCATTCAAGTTTCTTAAAAATAACGAGCGCGCCTGGAAGCGGTGACATAACGGAGCTATAAATTCTCCCTCTACTTATAGTTCTTTAACATTTTACAACGGTCTGCTCGCTCGGGTTAGTCATGGCTGAGGATTTGCAGCGCTGTCGGTGGGGGTTTGGGAGCGGGGGCTCCGGCTCCTAATGCGCGTATGGCAACAGCTAGCTGGGAGAGGCTTCTGTATTTTTAACTTTTTCTTTAAAAGTCTCTTCCGTTTTTTGCATTGTGTTGAAGCCAAGATGACAGAACAGCTCGGTAAGTGATGAATGAGTTAACGCGGGTTTAAAAAAATAAACGTCGAGAAAGGTATTTGCCAGAGCAATTTAGTTTCAAGGAACCTCATTTGAGATCTTTAATCATACTTGAGTTATGATTTTCTTTCTGCTGATTGTACAGTATTGTGAAACAAAATTTTCCTGGCGTAAGTCGCTTATTGTGTATAACTCAACATTAAAGCTTGCTGTAACTTATTCAGCCCAGCAATGAAGCAAACATCTTATCAACCCTATGCTAATATAGTTACGAGACTTTAGTTCAATGGTTCTGATAAGTATCAGATTTACTAGAAATTACCAGCATCAAATTACCATAATTTGAGTTTAAAAGATTGAGTGCTTAGCGTTTATGACTGTCATGAAATAATTGTGATGTTAAACCAAGTAATTGTAGTCAAACTGCAAACTCCTTTGAGCAGTTCTGCCAATTTGTGTTTTGGCTAAGATGTTCCAATCTTCTGAGAGGCTTTCAGCTTTCCAAATCTGTCAGAATTTGGGAGGATGTGTTTGTTCCTGTGATTCAGATAAAGATTTGGGAGAAGACAGTGATGGTCAAGTACCCGGGAGTGATTTGCACCTTTGATAAGGTGCAACCTCGGAAAGGTGCTCCATTTCAGACTTGGAATGGCAAATGCCAGTCCCTTGGGGAAGATAAATAATGATGGGCTACAATGTGTCAGGCTTAACTTAGGTAATGAAAAATACATGCAACTGATCAGCTATGCAGCATTTCCACTGTCCTGAAGAATCGGGAGAAGAATCTGGTTTGTGGCTGGGCATCCCACATGCCTCTCTGAACTGCTGCCTGCAGGAATTAATAAGTTGTCTGAGCTGACCTGCTACAAAGCAGCTCAGATCTGGCTATGTGTGATTGCTTGTCAAATGCATGGGGGACTTTGAACTTAAGGAGATGCATGCAGATTTTAATAGTATGTTACAGAGGGAGAGCTGTGTGGAAAGATGTAATAGATCTTTTGACAGCCCTGGATTTCTCAGTGTGCACCAGAATGCTGGTTTTGGTCCAAATGTACCAAATAGGGAATGCAGATATGCTTTTGCAAGACCTTTATGAGTTGAAAGAAGGTATTCGACTGTTGGTCTGCTGAGTCCTAGTGTTGACCAACCTACACATCTAATTACAAGGTTTTCAGGAGTATGGTGTGAGATTCATCCTATACAGATGTTTTTTATTTTTTTTTTTGTATTAAAACTTCTGCTTGAAAATCAAAAATGAATGTTACTGAATCAGATTCTCACGCACTTTTAAAGACAGACGTTTTCTCACCTGCATCGTCATTAAACTGGAGAAAAGTTTATAATTTGATAAGGTGACTAAAGGGGGAAAATGTCTTTAAAATTTGTTTTTTTTCTATTAAAATTCCTTTTCTTTAAAAACTAATGCCTGATACAAATATGAAAATACTTCTGATGTTGTTAATTTGCTCATTGTCTCTGCCTATTATTTCTAAGTGTATAGCCATCATATGATGACTTACCTTGTCTCCGTGTGAAGAGTGAGCCTTATATATCCTTGTCTCAAAACATCTCCCCAGGTTGTTTGCGCAATTGACATTTTCTTCCATGTGCTAGGGACCCAGCATAGATTTGAGCAACATGACTGTAGCTTCCTAGAAGGCAATATGAAGGCGTGACGCATCTTTGAAACTTTCTATTCTCCACAGTAGCTGTGGAAAAGGTCAGAATTTGAGGGAGTCAATAGATAACCACAGTACACATTATCTTATTAGGGCATGAGCATGAAAGATGTCACATCTGGAGTTTAAGCTGGCTGAAAGTTGGAAGAAAGTGTTTATGTGACTACTGCTATTGCCATTTGCATCGTGGATTTTTCTAGCCAAGGGCTATGTGGAGTTACTGAAGGAGGATAACCTTTCTGGGTGATTTTCTTTTGCTTTCATTCCTAAGGGAAGTTGTGGAGCTAAATTACTCCATCAATAAATTAATGTGGTCCTGCAACGTGCCAAGGTTTTTCTTATGGGTGGAATGGTGATTAAAAAATAATGCATAAGGGGAGGTGGTTTGGATGTTGGTATTCAGATTCTGCAAATAAATTTGTGGGAAGTTATTTAACTTGCCTCTTGTAAGCAGGAACAAGTAGAGGTTTCCATAAAGCAAAAACGGTCTGATGTTACACCTTTCAAGATATGAATGGAAAGGGAAATTTTACTTTTTGAGTAGGCTGTTGCACTGACAGCTGTCTTTGGGTAATCCTTATGTCCTCTGTGTTTTCTGGCACCCCTGGTCTTTGCTCACTACATACATAGGGGTCTTCAGTGAGTTAAGTTAGGGCTGAAGAGCAAGGTTTTCAAGAAACTCTTCTAGATGGTCTTTTTGCCTCTTTTTCTGCAAGCACTCTGTATGTGCTCTTTGCAAGCAGTTTGACTTGTTTTCACCATCTGGTTTCATTTCAATAATGGAAAACATAAATGTATAAAGTATAAAGCTAGTACTTCTCCAGCCTTATGGAGGGCTTAATGCTTTTGAAAAATTTCAGTAAGAAGCCAGCAGCGTTGTAAGTTATTAATATGCTCTTAGAAAAGGATTAGAGGAGGATTAAAGATGGATCAAACCGCTTCCTCCAAGCATGCCTGTTCCTTATGTGGGGGTTCAGTTTTCTGATGGCTGTGTGTTTGTAGCGTTTTAGGCTCTAGAGGCTCGTTGACCTCCTACAGAGTTTTATAAGTATGACACAGTGCTGTACGCTTGTCCTAGATTACCCTCCCAGGAGATGTCACGGATCCTCTTTGATGAGCGTGTACTTCCCCAGTATTCCTCCAGGGCTTTCCAGCAAAGCCTTTATCAGTATGTTTGTTTAACATTGTTGGAGCTGCACTTGGAGCAGGATGTGATGGAGTGGAATAGCGCGTGCAAGCTTCGCTCTTTCTGATTGCTTCTCAGGGCAGTGGCATTAAGAAGAACCTTTTAAAGTAACTATTTGACTATACTATTGCAGTGGCACGGCTGGAGTAAAACTGGAAAGCTGAGGAAAGGTTATGTGACTCAAAAAGGCTGTCACAGTAGTCTGCTTCATAAGAGCTCCTCGTATGAATTTATCTATGATAACTATTCCCTACTAATTATTAGAATCATCCAAACTCCAGATTTTCTACCTAGAGCATGTGTTTTTGTGACACAGCAGATAAACTTAAGATCTGGATTTGTTTAAAAGTCCTTTTTCATTTAGTCACGTCTTGCTGTGTTTTCTCAGGATCTGGACTTTCTACTTGTGTGCCAGGTGAGTTTTAAGAAACATCTTAGTGATACTTTAAGGCTTATAGAATAATAATTTTTAAAATAGCTAATATTAAAATAGTAGCTGTAATTACATTTTGTTTGAACATTTGTTGCATACAAGGCATTTGGAGCTAGAAATTGAAAGTTGATATTTTTAAAGCTAGAAGTCCTGCTGATTGTTCAGATTTGTAATTTGCTGAGTTATAAGCCATGGAAAAATAGCTCGTTTTGCCACAGTTATTTAAAATTCCCGGTAGTGTATCAACTTGCGTACACTGTAGCATGGCAGGTTTATGGGCTGTATTATTACCCTCCTGGTGGTGTTTCAGGATGTTGTGGTGGAAGTGAAGTACTTTCCTCAGAACTCTGGCTGCGTGTCTTAGTCAAAGTCTATTTCTTTTAAAAGGAAAGGGAAATGAATGGGTTTCTAAAAAAGAAAAAGATATGAAAATTATTCTGGAATTTCTGTTCTCATTTGTGGAATTAGTTCTGGTTTATAAAACTACTTTTTTCTAACTGAGAACACAGGTACCAGATGTCAGTCAAATGAGTCTTTAGGTTAATGTAAGGCTCAAAATCACGACGTGCAAGAAGACTGTGTATGTTTTTTAAGCAGATCCGCCTTTGCTGGACATCAGCTGATCACTTGGAGCTGAGATGCAAACGAAAACTTCCATCACATGACTTCTGTTGTCTTGGACAAGCCCCTTAACTCACCTGTGCTTTGCAAATTCTCCGGTGTAAATAATTATATCTAACAGTCACTTAACGACTATTGGCACGTTGTGTCAAACATTGATTGGCACCAACCTGTGAAAGTCTGTTGTGTTGCTTCATTTCTCTTCACTGTTAAAGCACATTAGCACTCATTTCTTAGCAAAAGTTTGAGCAGACTTCTTGGCAGCTGCACATGCAGATATTAAGCAATTTTTTTTTTAGGATTGTGTTAAACAAATGTTTGTTGGATAGCCTTTCTTTGGTGGCTGCTGATGCTGAAAACTTTGAATCTGGTGTTTTTATCCAGGTAGTCAGTATTTAAATGTTAATAGCAGCAGTCTACACTGAATTTTTGTTTCCATATTTCAATTTTGGGGGAGTTTGCATATAAGGTTCGGCATATAAGGGTTACTTGAAAAAGAAATGTGTGACACTTGTATCTATTTAAACTGAGCTGGATGGAGTGAGGAATATAAAAGTATTTAGAAATTAGGACAAGAAGTTAGAGTGCTTTCAACAATATTCTAATATTTTTTTCTCCTGAGTTATCTAGGGATATCTTATATACTGCAAACTAATGCATGAATTGTTAAACGTAATGGAATTGTATGTTACTTCTCCTGATTCAAATTAAAACAAACTTGTAGAAACATCATGTATGTCTTATTTAGGTATTAACACTCATATTTCAAGATAACAAGCATTTAAATATTCTTTGTAATACCCCATGAGTAAGATTACTCTTGCAGTAATGTATTAGCCTTTTATAGCACGCTGTCATCTTAATTACAGGGGTTGGAAAGAGGAGCAAAAAATCAGTTTTCCACTTTCAGCAATTTCATCACAACTATCAACCAAAAGAAAGAAGGCACCGGAAACAGAAATTCACCTACGCAACTTGTTATACCTAACATCAAAAATGGTAAGAGAATAAAAGCCTTGTGTTACTTAGCTACCAATTTAAGAAGGTGCTCAGTGTTCCACCAATATTTCTATTGTGACAGTGCCAGAAAACCTAGAAATCTAGATTTCATTAGATTACATTGTCCCGTACATGGTATAGTCAATAATATATATCATAGTCCATCCTCAGTAGAGGTCATCTCTTAGAGACAAGTTGGATAAGAAGAACAAAAGGACCTGAAGGATGAAATATTCCTCTGAAATTTTAAAGAAACTTACAAATTCAGAAGTCCATTTATAGATACTGTTTGTCTTAGCTCCAGTCAGATGGTAGGTTTCTCTAGAAATTGTCAGAACTTTGTAGGGAATTTTCTAGATCAGAGGGAAGGCAGTGATGAGGCATGCATAAGGCTTTTAAGGGAGACTTGCTGAGAGTTGCTGCTTTTCACTGAAGATGAAAGCCAGTGATGATAAAATAAAACTCACAGGCAAAGAATGGTAAATTCTGAAGAACTTTAAAGGTGAGAGGGAATATTGTTGTGATATGAGGTAAAGATAATTGATGGAAAGTTTTCAAGTGGAGCTGTGTATTCAGTATGATAGGCTAGAATCATGAAAGCTGATAAATAGTATAGGGTAGAAACAAAATTGTGGACAGGTATTGTAAATTTCAGATTTGTGGAGAAAAAAGTGGCTTATAATGTGCAGGACTGGTTTCCTTAATAAAATAATCTGTGTTCTTGATAGCTGTTCTGCAAATGTAAAATACAAGACTTTTTTTTTTTTTAGTAACTTTGCTCATGGAGTAAGGAGGTGCCTACTTTTAAAAATAAAAATGCAGGGGAAGAAAATCACTGAAACACGAAGGGCAGTTATGTGTAAATGAGAGTTTGAATAGAATTTTGTATTTCGCTCAAGTCACTTTGTACTACACAAAGGAAACAAAGGTGACTGGAGATGACCAGTGAAGGCTGTTCCCGCTGTTGTGTGGAAGAATTTGAGGCATTGCATATTTTAACTTACCATGGTTAAAGTAGAAGTGGTGTACGTAAGGACAGTACTTGGGGTAAGGCAAAAAGAAGATGCTGCAAAGCTGGACAGAGCTCTGCTCATTCTTTGAAAGTATAGTAAGACCTCGTTAATAAAGCTGGAAGAACCACCTTCAGGTGGCCATTTCTCTCACCTATATATTTAAGAAAAATCTTCATATGTAAACAATTGCACTATTGTTGGAGTCTGAAAGACTTCAGAGAAATAAAAAGTTTTGTGTTTTTCAGGTAACATTTTCCTCTAAAGCTACAAGTGACAGCTTGTCAATATTAACTACACAGCTGCTAAGCTTTATAACTGAAATGTGCATGAAGCTGTTTCATGGACTGCTAGATAATGTGTGTTTCATATAGGAGAATCCTTAATTGTTTCCTGTCCAATTTTATCTGAATAGTTCCTTAATACAATCTTAGGTTATGATATGAAAGTCTGCTGATCACTAAAATTTAGGACAAAGTAAAATTAAATCTAATATTGTGCCAAGCAATGTGGAAAATGCAGTAGTCTTTTACAGAATTCATTTTACCTCTTGCACCCAACAAGAATGGTGAACTTAAAAACAAGTCTTTCTTGAAATGCCCACAGATCTTGCTGCACATGACACTGTCCTAGCTGTAATTAATGTTACACTAGTACTTAATTTTTAATTTTCATCATCCTAATGTATGGCAATATTTATTGAAGTCATGGATGTGTTCTTGAAATTGAGAGCTCAATGTGTAAAATTGAGCAGACGTTCCGGTAGTCTGTGTTAGTAAATTCTCTCTTGTATCAACAAGATTTTCCTCCTCAGTTTTTGATCATTTCCTAAGCAGTCATGCACTGCTGAGTCTTTTTACTTAATGTAACTGGGCAAACAGCCAGAAGTGATTATTTTTTCTTGTCTTGTAATACTGGATTATTGCTGTTTATAAACTCAGCACATAAAGTTTCAAGTTTGTCCTCAATGGAATTCATTTGACAGATCTTAATGAATATTTTTGAATGTCACACAGGCAAATAATTCTATTTACAAATAAACTGGAATTATGGCAAAACATACTGAAGTTGACAGTATTTATTAAACATATTATTAAAACTTAGTTTTAGTATATCTAATTTAAGTAGTGTATTTCAAAGCAAATTGCATCACTGACAGGGTGCAAGTTACGAAGCTTAACACCTGCAGCTTCAATTCACTGTAATGAGAAACAGCTTCTGTCAGCTGCTGTCTCTTCTACAGATGCAGAGAATATTTTCCTCATCTCAGTGTATTCAACTGTTTGTAATTCAATGTTTAATCCATCCAAAATTGAGAAGACAGATCAAGAGTTAAATTAAAATTACTTGTCTTGGAGTAGAAAAATAGCATAGTCTTAGTCTCTTTTAAGTTAGTTCATCTGCATCAGCAGAGCACTTACATCGTGGTATTGTTGGGCACCTTGGCTTGAATTAATTTAGTATGTGTCCACTTTTTTTTTTTTTGATTTCTGCTCTTCTCTTTAAATTGTTTTAAGTTTCAGCTGTGAGATTTGACAAGGTTAAACATCAGAGCCATTCTTGGGGATGGAGAACAGCCCTGATCTATAGTCTTCTGATAAATGTTAGCTGAGTTAAGTCACATTGACAGCTTCTCTATCATTATCATGAGGTAAAAGAACCTGCCTTTGTGTTTTGGCGATTTTATTAGCATATACTTCCCTGATGTGATAAATGGAGAAGGCAGGAGAGTAGTAATACTACTCAGATATTTAATTTAAAAAATAAAAAACATCACTGTAGGAGTGCAGGCTCTGGGTTTTTTTCCTAGTTCCTGTACATCTATATTTTACTAGCTGAATGTTCATTTATATGATTGCATTGTATTTATTGTTCTTTGCATTTTATTTTATTTTTTTTTTACAAGTGAGAGATCTACCACCTATTTGTCTCGATGTTAGACAAAAGCAACGAATCTCTATAGATACACTACCCCAAGAACTGAAAGCACCCATTCCTCCTGAACCTTCCCTTCCTATCCGAACCAAAACTGTGAAAGACTTCCAGTAAGTTGCATGGGTGTTTCTAAAAGCATACTTTCTTTGGACTTCATTTTGTCCTAATTTGTACATTTGATTTTTCTTAACCTCAAATGAGTTATGTTCAGTTCAATAAGACAATCTCGCAGTAGCAGTCGTTACTTTGCTGTCATGGTGTGATCGGTAAATCTATTACTGTGAAAATTATCAAAAGAATTTCTCTAGCTTGACGCTTGCTGTTCTGTTCAAGAAACAGCAAAGCTTGTATTTCAGAGTTGGAAATTCATTTCCTGACATTCAGTGGATGTTTGGTTTTAGAACAAATATGTATGGCTTAATGTAGGCTGGAAGTGTTTTTTTTGTTTGATTTGTTTTGTTTTTAATATCCTTGAGTATTTTACTGGTAGAGAAATATTGGTCAGGAAATGGGGAGGAATATTCCTAGGAGGAAGCCTCATTCTTCTATTTTTCGAACAGATGAAAAAAAAATCAAAGTTGCTTCCAGAGACATAGGCATAGACTTTTCATTGCTCTTTTCCATGTTTGAAGTCTTATGCATTCAGTGAGGAGAAGGAATGCTTTTTGATTATTTGGTGTGTGTATTTGGTGGAATATCCCTTGCTGTTATTCAGGTGTTCTGAAGAGCTGAAATTGTTACCATATTCAGATTTGTGTATTTATTGACTGCTGTCTAGTTATACAACTATCAAGAGTTTCATTCTTTCAAGTAAAGTATTAAAAACTCCGTAGTGTTTTTGGTTTGTCCCATTGATAATTTCTTTGTACTAGATATTAACTTTTTTTTTTTTGTGAGGGGGGAAGCAATCTGGAATTTGTATTGCCAGCATTATAGTTAACGAAGATAAAATACGCTTTAAGGATTCTTTAAAATATCTGACATTGGACAAAACAGGAACTTGCTTTACGAGGTCAATACTTAAAAGGATTTCAAGGGTAAATCCAGATTTTGTTGTCAAAGAACATGCATAGTCACATACAAAGATTAAGGTTTATTTGAAAAATTGGAAGAGAAATAATGTTTGGTACACTAATAATGAAATTGACTTGTTTAGGAGCCTGTGTACTTAAATGAATAAATTAGTCTGAGAAATCTTATCATGTCAGTGTTTCTAAAACATAATTCTGTTCTACTAATGATTTGTCTTAGCATACTGAACTGTGACACCATGAATTAACATTTTGAATAAGACATTGCTCAAGTATATCAAACACAAACTATGCTTTTGTTCTCTTGTAATACCATGATCGTACAATGACAAGGAAGATGTTAGATACTGATATTATACTTGTCTGTCTTTTAAATGTGCTTAGTGAGGAAAGCTTGGAGTTATAGCACAGTCTAAAGTCTAAGTGGCTGGGAAGATTTAACCCTTGTTATTACCTGTCTTTTTAATGCATTCTCTCTAGGGATGATATAGAAAAGTCAAAGTCATCAGGAGACTGGAAAGCTGTGCATGATTTTTATTCTACAACGTTCGATTCTTTCCTGGAGATAAATGCTGCATTTAAGGTAGAAAATAATTCGTAATATTACTTAGTAGTTACAGCGATTTGGCTCCTCAAAGCATTTAGACGCACATCAGTTAAAGGCTTGCAACTAGTTGCTCAAACCCACTAGGATTGTTTTATTATGATCTTACCTGCCTTTGGTACACAATGTGTTATGGCATTGATTTATTTATTCCAGTTTAAGCAACAGTATTTCAAGTGTAAGGTACTATATGTAAGGTACTTTCTACACAAACTACAGTTTAAAAATATTCAAGTTGATGCAGCTAATAGGCAAACCTGGAAACAGAAATTCCCTGTCCTTTAAAAAAAAAAAAAAGTGATATGCATTCAAGTAGTATTGCTGCTCTGTTGCGTTGGCACATTCAGTGTTCCTTGGGCAACATCATATCTTTGTGAAAAGTTTCTGAATACATGCTAAATTAATATTTATTTCCTTCTTACTACAGAGGAAGATGTGCTTTTGATATTTAATATGAACCTAGGCAAAATAACCTGTGACTCTTAGTTATTTAATGAAAATTGAATGCTTGTAACTTCATTCTTGTCTCGTGATGGATTTACAGCAAAGATGGAAGATGAACATTCTGTGCAATTTGTTATTTGAGACCCTTCTACATTTTAAAATAGAACAACTAGGTAATGGAGCCCCACGAATAATACTAAAGTGTAAGATGAATGTTCTTTAGTTTCATCTTTCACCCATTAATAAAAATGGACTTAGATTCTTATGTTTTGATAACGAAAATAAATATTTTTGTCTGTATGTGTTTTGTTAAATGTGCTGATAAACTTTTATTTTGAAAGATATGTCAAATATTCAAAACACTTCAAAACCAAAATGTCTCGTTTATTATCTAACTTGCAGAAAGATACCAATTCTCCATTTAATACCATTGAGGACTCTGGAATCGATGCAAAATTTGTGAATGTTGTCTATGATGCCTTATTGAATACTGTAAGTAGAAGAACAGAATTCATGTTTGATAATCTAACAATCATTTCATCAAAGAAACTTTCTAAGAAGCAATTTATACCAAAAGTATTTCTCAGATATGTATGATTTCTGAAGAATGTCTCATAACATACTTAAAATTGTCCTGTGAGAATTGCCATAGAGTCATGAAAATTGCTGCAGTAAAAGACGAGGAAATTTTTGTTAGTATTAATGCGGTTCATCCTGTGGTAGATCTCAGAGAGTGTTTGGAAGATAAGACATGAGTGTGGTGGGACACTGCATGATGAGAGAGATGGAAAATGTGAGGATGGGAGTAGTAAAAAGTAGATACTGTGTCTAGTAAACACAAGGCAGGAATAATGTAGAAATAATGGGTACAGCTTTTAAGTTGTTTGAAGTTTTGAAAGCCACAGTTGACACAACTTCAGGCCTCACGTAATAGCCTCTGAGGAAAGATATACAGGAACTCAGCACCATAGCACAGTCAAAGATTTCTTAGCTGGCTTGAATCACAGGCAAAACAAATTTGCCCTTTTGTACACTCTCTTATACCAAGCACGTATAATTTGATCAGATATGATTTTTCCCTGCTCCTTTTTCCATAGCCTCAAGATGTTCAGAAGTCAGTCCTAAAGGGAATAATTAATGGTCTGCTACAAGAATGGAAAGGGTAAGTATAACCAATGTTTGCACTACTGTTCCAACACTTACTTAGAACTGGTATACTTTCTATATTTTTACTCTATTGTTTTAGCCAAAGAAAGAAAATGTTCTCTTAAAACTTAACTTGACTCATAAGAACTTGTCTCCTTTTGGCAGGCAAATCTAGTGAGACACATCTTGAGCTCTGTAAGCTGACATTGAACCTCTGAGAAGCAGATCTAGCCATATATCCCCTCAGAAAATCTCAGCTGCTTGTTGCCAGGGCAATCTTTCAGGAATCCCAACTGTGAGATGAATTAGGGAATTTATCCAGAGTAAAACATGTTCCTCCTGACCCCAACTAACATGTTTTAACTTACGTAATTTCTTGACTTGAAGTTTGTTTTGCGATATCATTCATGTTTCAGCAGCACTGAAAGGGCAATACAGCATGCAGAAATGATTATCCAGGAGGCATGGAGAGGACAAGATTTTAGCAAGAAGTAATAGAAGTGAGAATGCTTAGTTTGATTCAAAAAAAAAAAAAAAAAAGGTAGCAAGAGACAGCCCCTTGTTGTGACTCATCTGTAACCCAACCCATGGCTATTGCTTTCTCTATTTTTTTTTTTTTTTACTACCTTTAGAGAGTAGTCAGAATCTTTAAAAGTGTCCTTTCAGTGATGATGCTGAATATGGTATTGAACACGTATTGACAAAACAAAGTTAAATCCTAGGGTGCATGATATCCTGACTATTGATGTGTATATATGGTGTATACATAGAGTGTTTCAAATTAATTCATTCATTTTGTAGGCCACGAACAAAAGATGATCTTAGAGCATACTGTATACTTCTACAGGTAAGAAAAATACAGTATTTTTAGTTAAGTATATGTCAGCTTAATTTATAATCTATAAACCAGTATACTATGCAAACAAGATACTTAGTATAACTGATAAATTTCACATTTAATTTCCTGTCATAAGATTGTATTAACATATGGAAGAAGTGTAGGGTATGCATGATGGGAACAGGAGTTTAATGACAGAGTTGATGGGGTAAGGTTGCATACATTAAACCCATGAACTAAGAACACAGGCATGCAATTGTTTCCTATCACTTCGTATTGAAAGAGCAAAAGTTTTAGAAGGTTATTTCCTACTTATTGTCAGATTTCCTTTATTGCTATGTTGCAACAGTGATCTTTCCCAAAAGTTTCAGTATATGCACTTTTTGGTATTGCTGTAATTTTAACTAGTATTGCAGTTTATCCAGCAGTCTCCCTCCAGTCTATCTGACGACTGCATTGTCTGATTTTTGTCTACATTAACTGATTACCTTTCCTACTAAAATTGATGAGCATTTGTAGCAAATTCCCCCTTTAAGCTTTGCTAGTGCAGATGACACCTCTCCACATGAGAGAATCTTCTGCTGTTGCTTGAAAGATCAGATAGTAATTTAGTTTTTGGAGACAACAGTTTTTTTTTCTCTGGGATGGGTACATTAGCTGTGAATTATGAGGAATAATTCTGCAGAAAAGTGGGAGTGTGTGGACTCATATAAGAGGGAAAATAAGGAGTGTGTGGAAAGACAGGAGAATCCGTATTACTGAGATTAAAAGCTCATCATGCAGAGGAGTGTAATTTGTGTGCTATACAGTATATTGATAATCCAGAAAAAATACATTGAATACTGCCTTTGTTACCTGTGGGCTTTCTTTTGAAACACAAAAAATCCATACTTTTGCAATATAGAAGTTGCATATTTTTCATTTGAATAGAAGTTGCAAATCATTTTTCCATAGTTTTTATCACTGTCACAGCAATTTTCTGAATTACTTTCCTGCGTAATTGTATTGACAACAACAAACATAAGAAACAGCCGTAATGACTTTTTCCCTTTATGCAGTTTGTTAACCTAACACATTTTTTTAATCTTTTTCAGAATCCTCAATTTAGTAACACTTCTACTTATGTCATCTATGCTCACTTGCTAAGACAGATAGCAGCCTTAACAGAAGCTGACCATCATTTCCTAGTGCACTGGTCTAAAAAGTAAAAAACAATAAAAAAATAAAATTAAAAATTCAATTTTTAGGATTACAATTGTTACTGTATTTCCATGAATGTTGACTGTTTTATATTATATATAAATTATATGAAAGTTGACTACAGAGATTGTTTTGTTGTTTTCAAAGTACATTTGGACATAGTCCACTAAGTGATACTGATTTATAGATGCAAACTGTATATAATGTATAAAAAATGATTATCTTTATGCAAAAAAGCTTTGATTGCAAAATAAGCTGTGTAAGTTATTTTTACATAACTTATGCAAAAAAAGAATGTAAATTTTCTAGATACACGCTTAGATAATGATATTGTTACAAACATCTTTATGATCTTCCTTTTAAATAAAGGTGTTTCTTGCATTATTTCCAAAAGATACTGTAGCTTTGCTGTATTACATGAAAACCACAAACGAAATTAAGTCCATGCTGATAGTGTAATAGAGATGGTGACAGAATGTAGTTAAGGCATTAGATTTTAATTACTTGAAATAATTCTAATAGCATCTAGCTATTAGTCACGTGGGGGTAACTGCCAAAAGAGTGGTTTTTAAGTTTGTATGAAGGTTGCCTTCCTTATGACGACTGCGCAAAAAGTTCAATTTGGGGTTTAAAAAAAAAGGTGTTCGTATATGTTCACAATTCCCTGCCTCTTAGGGAAACTCTTAATCAAGGATTTTCTTCTCTGCAAGGATGAAAATTATATACATATATTTCTCCCCCTGAAATATGTCCAGATTTGCTTAAAAATGCGTTAATTTATTATTTCATTTGAATCAGTGTTTACAAATCAGATGAACCCTTTTGGTTAAGGATGCAAAAGGCATATTGATGTTCTTATTCTTAAAATAAGTATTAGAAATTTGAAACATTAAAACAGAAGAGCTTTTATTTACAAAATGATGCTTTGATATACCTACTCATGTATTATATCTACACATGTATTTTTGCTGTATTATGGAAGTAGTGCAGCACATAACTTCATATGTGCACTTGTCACAAGTGTATGAAGTATTTTCCGCTATTCATTCAATAGGGCTGAGTATCTCAAAATCAAAAATTGAGACTTCCTCAGTATTAAGATTGTGGAGTGAAAGAGAGAAGGGATGTTTATTTTTTGTTTACTTCTGTTTATTAAAGTCAAGAACAAGTGATGATTCTTTTGTAAATTTTTTAAAGATACAGACATTAAAAAGTGTATTTAAATGGTGCATTGCTGTATTTAAATGCAGAGCATTGCTGCATGCCAGTATTTAAAAGCATGATTCTTCAAACTTTATATTTGGAACTTTGTTTTTATAATGGCACAAAAGCATGTTCTTCAGAAAATAATATTGAAATCTGATAATATGGGCTTCAGTTTGAACAGCGATCACATGAGAGTAACTGTAGCTTGTTTCTTTTAGGATTTCACAGAGGAGGTTCAAGCAGGTGGTGGACAGGTTACTGCAATTTATTTCTTTACGCCTGTTTCCTGCAAAACCTGAAGAGTTTCCACCCATGATGAAATGTACCTGGTGGATTCCATCAGCAACCAAAGTCCTGGCATTATTTAGTAGGTTTTTTCCTTAAATTGTGTGTGCATGTAGGTGTATATTATGTATGTATATATATATATATACTTGCATTTTGTATGTGTATGCATGTACACACATGGGAGCAGAGGAGGGTGGTTTATCTCTCCACTTATGGTGGAAATGGACATTTGTAGTAACACAGTATGAACTACAATAGAAGAGAATGCCAAAAAATAGTAAGCAGGAAAAAAATGTCAATTGGCAAGACCTCATACTTTTTACTAGGGGATAATTGCTATGCATCATCTTCCTGTAACAACAACGGATCATTAGAAGAAAAATCCACAGAGATAACCAATAGTAAAGGTTTCCCTTAGATTTATAAAAAACTTTTAAACATGCAATTGCTACAATTTCTTCTGTAACTGGTTTAGCCTCACAGATGTTTTTAGGATCTAGGTATCTTAGGCAATGTGTATTCCTCTTAAGTTCAAAACTACAGCATAGAAAAAGTAAATCCCTGTCCAGCTCAACACAGAGCACAGCAAATTTGACCATTGTAAATGCAGTCTTTCTCTCCCAAACACCGATAGTTTAGTGGTTAGAGCATCTGCTATAGAAATGGAAGACCTAAGGTCAGTACCCTTTCCTTGAGGGGTAGAAAGTCCCTCTTTGCTTCATGCTTTCTAGGAGAAAATGAAACCATCAAGTGAAAATTAAGATTGGAGTGAGGATGTTTTCATTTCTCTGGCTACTTAAAACAACTTCTATTTAAAAGAATTCCGCACAGCCCTCTCTGGTACAGTGGCACAGTTTAGACACACAAGCTCAACTGTATCCTAAAACGTGATTCTTCTCTTGTGTTCTGTAGTCATCTGAAAGAGTTGCTAGTTCATTAATTCTGCACATATACCTCTGGGGAAAGGGATATTTAGTAATTCAAAATAGACCACTTGATATGAAGGTGTTTAAGAAATCTATCAAACTGTTTTTCATTGATTTCAGAAGAATATATCATTCTGTGTCTATGAAACTTTAAATTAGTGTATGTCATTATGTGGGATAGAGTCAAATGCTGTAGAGGAATGGAATTGCTCTTGAGGTCAGAAATATATCAAGTTTGTCTTACCATAGTTGGGCTGATCTGGGAAATTACTATATTTAAAGCTATTAATATGATGCGGTAAGTTGTTATGTTACACTTGTAATTATGTAGCTAAGACTCAGACAAAGTTACTAGTAGCCCATTTGTCATCTTTTCTGTCATCTTTTTCTTTTACTGCTGCTCAGAATGCTTAGAAAACATGTGCATAATCCAGGCAGTACTTTGAAAGACTATTGTATTTTCTTTGTAGATGCTGCAAATAGTCTGATTAGCCCCCCTATTATTTCATATATGGATTTCTATAATTCTACACTTGATCACATTGATCTTATGGAAGAATATCATAACTGGCAATGTTATGGAAATTCTCACAGGTAAGGAAAAATTGGCTGTTTCTTGCCACGTATTATTTCAAAGCACCATGTCTGTGTGTTAGCCATACTAAATGTATTTTATTGGAAAAACATAACATAGCTACTGTTTGCAGAAACTGTGTGGATACGATGTCGACTAATAAATCTCATTCTACCATAGCAAACTAGACAGAAGAGTAAAATCTAGATCATAACATTAGTTTTATGATGTATTGGTGTCGATTCAGTGATGTGTTAATTGCATCTTACTGTGAACATATTTTAACTTCTAACACATTCATAGAAAGTGGTGCAGTGTGCATACCTAACGCTTATTGATGGTATCTAAATATTCTGTATGTGGGTCTGATCATATTTACTCCGGTAAAATCAGTTGTACTTATTTCTATTACATGAAACTTAAATCTTTACAGGCTCAAGGCAGCCACAAGTGTGATCTAGAAACGTGGAGAAATAGGCATTTGATCTTCCTGCTAAGTTTTAAAATCTGCTTGGGCAGGAGGAGGGAAAAAAAAAAAAGACGTGATAGCGATAAATGCACAGTAGGCTTTGAGTAGTCTCAAAGCATTGGAATCTGTATACTGCTGAGCTTCAGACTTTTTTTTTTTTTTTTTTTTGCATGGGCACCATCTGGCGGCTTTGGCACCCACATCCAAACTTATAAAAGGGCTGTGAGATTTCCACCTGCTCCAGTTCTTTTCAGTTAGCTGGGACATGGGGTATATATCAAAACAAAGTTTGTGTGATACATAGCTTTGGAAGTAATGCAGACTATCTGTATTATTCTTAAAATATGTTTAGTTCTTGTACTGTGTTAGAACCATATTTTTTTCCCAATTTTACAGCCTATAAATCTGTATTGTTTGACTTTAAAATAATAATAATAATAAAAAAAAATCAAGGCTCTATGCTTAGAATTAAGTAGGACCAGTATGAATAAGTCCCAGCTTGCCTTGCACATGTAGTATTTTGAAATACACAGTTCTTCCAAATAAGTTGACACTGCTTGGTAAAACATTTTGTGTTAGGATTTCCAGCAGATCAACTGAGAATCTTTTCTCCTCATTTTCTTTCTTTCCTAAAGACATTAGAATCCGGAGCTCCTCGCAGGCAGGATTCAGGGTGCACATGTAGAGTCTGGATTCAAGATGCACACAGAGTCTGAAGCTCCGGGTGTCTTAGTATGAACTTCTGCTAGGTGATGCATGAGCTAATCAACAAAAAACTTACTGAAGTAACCAAGTAAAGTAAATCTTTTACCGTAATGATTTCTGAAGTTTTTCAAAATTGTTAGTAATATTTGACTGCAATGAAATGTAGCTGTAATCTGATATTTTAGAAGTCCTGAGCACTCGTAGCCCTGGCTTAAATCAGAAGGATCTGTAGAAAATCAGTACCTTTGAAAATCAGAGCAGAAAATAAGCCAAAACAGAAATACTTCTGTGTACTAATGAATGCTATGCTGAGATAACTGTTCAGCTTGTATTAAATAATATATTCTCACTTTCTTTAATTCAGTGTAGCAATTAAAATTTAGTATTTAAAACAGAAGATACTTCTTGCCATCTGTAATTGAAGACTGCTTTTATTAGGTCTATAGATGATAAACATAAAAGAGGTATATTCAGGATATGTATTATTCTATTACTACGTAGAATTTCTGATAGAATTCAAATTGTTTAGTTAAAATACTACTGGATTGATTATGTACGTATACAATGAAAAAACAAAAACCCCGGCAGCTATTTCCAAATTAATGTCAGTAGAGGGAAGATAGTTACTGAACTGTAAAAATTCTCTCCTCTTCTCTTAAGGAAGTACTATGCTAGTTGCTAAAAATGAAATTTTATCTTTTTTTCTCTTGTTGTTCAGGTTTTCTTTCTGTCAATATCCATTTATTATTTCTATAGCAGCGAAAAAGGTTATTATTCAAAGGGATTCAGAACAGCAGATGATAAGTATTGCACGAGTAAGTCATTTCATGATAAATGGTTTTGTCTAATCAATTGGTATTTTATCAATTCTTCTTAGGTAAATGTTCCATACAGCCTTTCATCACAACTTTTGATATATTGGACTATCCGGAAAAAAAAAAACCTGAGCCATTTTACTATTGCTAGCCTACAAATGTCCATGCTGGATTCTCTCCATATTTTTTTATTCTAATATGCTTGGTTTTAAGACGCTTACAAATATCAGTGTTGTGGAGAAAGTTACAGTAAATGTGTTATTGGCTTTTTTTTTTTTTTTTTTTTGGAGAAACCAGATTAATATATTGTGTTTGATAAGAAACCAGCATGCTAAATTAACACGGTAACTAAGGAAGAGAGAATTTTGATCTGTTTCCTATTTCATTCTGTGAATATGTGATGTTGTGGAAGACCAAAACACAACAAGTCACAGAAGAGGTACTGCTTCTGGGCAACCTCTTGCATTTTGAAAGAGGCTTTGTCTGCCTCTCTTGGTGACAACTTTCTTCAGGTGCTAGGAGTTACTGTTTTCCTCAGTGCTCAATGTGGCAGCACCACCTTATCTGTTCATGGTTTGTTAGATGTATCTTGTGAATAGCTAAGTGAAGCACCAGCCAGCCTCTGGAATCTTGTGGTTGTTTTTAACTATTTTGGGAGTTTAAAAGTTTGCCATGCAATTGCCACCTGTTTGTTATATATCCTGATAGTTTCACATAGTGTGAATGATGTTTGCAGTCAAAAAGAGATGGCATTCTTCTCTACCTCTTAGAAGATACTGAAGCATCTGTTGTATCAGGGTAATGTCTTTTAATGCAAGATACTAAGGACTTCTTAAACTCACTAAGTGTGGTACTTTGTTTTTTAAATGAAGATGTTACATGTATGATGTTTTTTCATTCAAATAGCAAAGCCTTGTGGATAAAGTCTCTCGCAGACAGAAACCTGACATGAATATGTTGTTCCTAAATGTGAAAGTGAGGAGGACGCACCTTGTTAGTGATTCACTTGATGAGGTATTAAAAATGTAATTAAATGATGTGTTGCTACAAAATAGCAATTGCATTTAGATTTGATAAGTTATATTTAAATATTCCTGTGCTAAGATAAGGAATACATATATCTATAACACAAAATAAAAGAAACTGGGTTTCTTATTCGCAGTAGCAGCGCTGCAGAAAAGATTTAGACAATCAGAACTTTATTTTCTGTCCTTATACTCTTCCATAGTTAAGTTCCTAATGAAGATGCATGCTTGCATACCACATGGTATGTGTGAGTGTTTGCAATTTTTGTCTTAAGAGTAAAGTGCATAATTATCAGATTATGTAGGATCTAGTTCCATGATAAGGAGCACAAATAATGACTAATCATCTAGTCACTAGATGAGTTTGTTCTGTTCTAATTCCCAGAATACTTTTATTCTTTTCCTTCACTAGCTTCTCTATCTTATAACAATTATTATAGGCTTTCTTTTCTTAACTTCTTATCATAATTTTAACTGATTCCTCATTCTTGAATGTAATTTTTCCTTTTTTAAAATTGAGAGACAGATGTGTCCATTGAAGTAGGCGATTCTTCAGTATCCACATAAACTTGTTAATTATTATTTAATGAAATCTAGTTCCCCGCTGCTTCTCAACACTAAAAACAGCCTGATGGTATTGAAAAAGAAGTCCAAATATTGATAACAAAACAAGACCAAATAAGTTCTGATTGTTTATGTGCAGAAAACATAAGTTTAAACTTTTTTTTTTGCCTAGATTAAAGCCTGTTTATTTTAGCCTTTTTTCCTAAGACAGAAGAACTCAGTGGTGATACTGCTGTCTCTCAGGCATTGTAGTATTTTTATTTACCGTGTTGAGATAATGAAGAACAACTTTAAGAGTTTCACCTACTAGTGGGAGGTGATGCAAATAACTAGCTTAAACAAAGCAAGAGTGGTATACAAAGAGATTTGTTCTTTATGACTGGAAGCACTGATAAGATGTTAAATTTTCTCTATTTTTCCCCCTCCTATTTTGTAATAGCTAGCAAGGAAGAGGGCAGATTTGAAGAAGAAGTTGAAAGTCACATTTGTAGGAGAAGCTGGTCTTGATATGGGTGGCCTGACAAAAGAATGGTTTCTTCTTCTGATCCGTCAGATTTTTCACCCAGACTATGGTGAGTTTAAGTACAATTTGAAAATCTGTCGATTTTAAAATATCAAAACAGTGATAGATAAGAATTCTTCATTAATCCGGTATTAGACCACTTGTTGATGTTAAATAAATAAATAAAAGCAGGCAAGTTAAAACTGTCATGGATATAGATGGGAAGAACTTTTGGCATAGAGGACAGCAGGAGAGAGTGGGAAGTTCTGAAAAGCTTGGAACATCTTGGCTTTTGGCAGGGAGGTTCAAGCGTTGCGGAAACATTGAGATTTCATTTCAGTGGTATAACAATTAGAGAGTGAACAAATCTCTGATCAATGGAAAGGTTTGGAATTAAAATCGGGATTCAGCTTTTTAAGACTTCAATCACGCTAAATCTTGTTTCAGAAACTGGAGGCTCAATGGTTTTGGTTTGTTAGTATCCTTATGTTAGTGAGCATGCTGAGTAGAAAGTATGGGGGGATTCAAGACTAGCAGTTGATTTTTCTTGAAGTTTTTCCCCTGATATATCTGCTGTGTTGCAGTGTTTCCAGCTCTACCCAGACTCAGTTGCCTGCCCCATGTGTGTTACAATGCCTTCTTTGTCTCAGTGTGGGTAATTAGTAAATGGGGTTTGAGACCTATTTTGCTCCAGTGTCACTGCCATCTTTCAGTCAGTGAACCTTGCTCTTCCTTAAATGCAAATATTCAACTGCTTCTGGTGAAGGCCCTGTCTAAACTTTTTGTGATGCGTTCCTCATTGGACCAAATTTCAAAAGAGAAAGATAGATCTTTTGGGAGAAAATCTTTGTAGCAAAAAATGGCACATCTAAAGGCAGAGTTCTATCTCTGTTTTCATAAAGACCAGATATCCCTGAGACATCAGCTGGAGTTTTTGGTGTTTTTTTGTTTTGTTTTGTTTTTAATTCAAAAAAGTTTTTTTCATTTAAATCATTTATTCCCTAGCTTTATCTTCAAACCCAAACGAGATGAGCAATTACATACAAGACATCCTTAGAACTGTTCAGGGCTCTGGTTTGTATGCTGGCTGTGAAAACAATATTAAACTATCAGTGTATTCAATTCCAACAAATTAAAACCAGTCATTGCATTTTATTTAATGTAGTTATGCATTGATGAAGTGGATTTCACTGTTAGTGCACTCTCAATCTAGAATGTAACTGTCTTGCTTCTCAGAGAAATGCATCTTGCCTAGGCATCTTAAAGCTGTTAAGTGGTTTTCATTGTGTAGGTTTTTACTTTCTTTTACTCTTTAAAATGGTGTGTTTTGTATCTGAAGCAAATAGCAGTCAAATGACATTACAGTCATGATTTTAGTAGGATCTAGCTTGTTACTTAAACCAGCAGGTGGCTTTTTTAGGGTGTTTGTGGGTTTTTTTAATCTTCTTTAAAATACTTTTTGGACAGATAAATATGAAACATACTCCACACTGCTATGTGTATAAGCTACACCTTTTACAACTCTCTATTCTAAGATAGTAAAGTTTGTGGTATTTGTATCGTGGGATTCATGCCAACGTTTTTAAAGATTGTCATCTGCTATTGATATAGAAAGGTAGGAAGAAATGGGCTTACGTTGCAGCAATAAAATAGTTGATCAGACAGGTATGTTTCTGGCTGTACAGGTTATGAAGTACTGTGACGAAGCAGAATGCATAGAAACCACGTAGAATATCCACAAGTGGAGGTGCTTATTTAAGAATACAGTATGCAGCCAGAGCTGATGGACTTAGTCCTGCTTCAGGGCTGGAGCTGCTCTTGGTGGCCTTTGCCCAAGGACCTGTAGGGCCCTGCTGCATAGGGCCCTGCTGCAGAAGGGAAGACACAGAACTGAGAACCAGCCTGGAGATCTGCACTTTTAGAAGCACTTAATGATGCGTGTGTAAGAAAAAATGGTTTTGTGTGACCTTTTATTAAAGATAAGGCTTGGTAAAGTGCAACTTACTTCTTCTACAGGCATGTTCACGTACCACAAGGACTCACGCTGCCATTGGTTCAGCAGCTTTAAGTGTGATAACTATTCTGAATTCCGACTGGTTGGAGCTGTATCCTTTTATGTCCTCATGACAGTGCTAAACAAGCAGCTATTTAATTACAGGGACAAAATAAGGCAGGAAGATCTAATCAGAACTCATCCTGATGTATGTACAAGTGTGTTGAACTTTAAATGTATAAAGAAAAAGCCATTAAGGAAGCAGCCTAAAAAAAAGGGAAGAAAATGATTGATAGAGATACATGGTACATTTTACAGTCAGAAAATAGTGCAATTAAGATTGCACATGCAACTTTTTTTGTGTGTAAGTTGTAATTTTTATGTACTTCACTTCTGGGTTCCATTCAGTAAACATAAATGAGCCTGGGTGCATTAATATTTTAAGTTCCTATTGAGCAGTATGTGGCTTCTTTTTAGCCTAATGGTTTCCACATGAACATAAGATTTTTTCCTAGGTTTTCTGATGTGCTAATTTATGAAGTCCTCAGACACGCAGTTAATGATAATACATGCTTATAAATCCACTAAGATGAGGTGGTGATGCCCCCATTTTACTAGTGGGAAGCTGAATCATGAACTGGATTCTTCTAATTTTTGGTATTAATTTCAAATTTGTACTATGAAGTGTTAGTTCGGGTAACTGTCATTGTGGCTGTTTATGCCTTCTTTAAACAACTTAAGGACACAGAAGGCATTTTCTCAGTTAGTCCTCAATAGCTGTATGTGACAGTTTGCTGAGGATAAAGTCTCTGCTATGAAATGAACAAATGATGAGGTGCAGTGCATAAAATTTAAGCTATTCAGTATTACTTAATATGAGTATGGTAGGCTGTAATAGCAAGTCTGGTAGTAACAAGCACAAGCCAAAGAGGAGGAATCTGTTTCTTGTATTTACATATGTCTTTTTAAGCTAGAACGATAGCCTGCTCTATTCCATCCCCATCTACTTTGTCCGGACTCTAGAATTACTGTGTATCACCAGGTGTACCTGAGTGTGCTACCAGATAAGCTGTAGTGCCAGTGCAGGTTAGTCATTATGCTTTTAGATGTATTTCAAAGAAAAATTTCTATATTGAGTGTTCTTTGGAATTTTGGGATTAAAAATAAACAGTTTTCTTTTTTAAAAAACAACAACAACAAAAAAACTTTTTTTCATAACAATACATTGGAACAATTTATTCAGGAAATGCTGATACAGAATATGATGGAGATTTTCAGGTGTTCTGGCAGCATGTCTCATTTGACCATTTGAACTATTACTTAATTGTAACATAAAATTGTGTTTAAAATAATGTCAGTCCAAAAAAAAAATAAATTACTTCAGTTTCTTTAGTATGTTAGAATATGCTAGAGTATGCTCAGTTAAAATTTTAAATATTTTTTCCAAGTTACCTAAAATGTTAACTGTAATGAAGATGTGTGTTTTTTGCCTTTAACGTCTGACCCATATAGCTTATGGGACTTGCTGTCTATAATAGCATCACCTTGGATATTCGTTTCCCACCTTGTTGTTACAAGAAATTGTTGAGTCCTCCTATTGTTCCATGTGATCATAACACACTTGTAGGCATCTGTGATGTTACGTTGGATGACTTGTTTCAGATTATGCCTGTAAGTATTGTTTTTTAGATGCTAAATTACTGACTTAGAACCTGTTCTATTTATATTTAATGCTTGGAAAGCATTATTATCTATTTATATTTATTATCTATTATCTATTGATTATCTATTTATATTTAATGCTTTGAAACAGTCTGTAACGCTTACAGACTGTTTCAAAACAGCCATTTTTTAGCACCAGCTGATATGGTCTCTATTTTTG
The DNA here is from genome assembly GCF_009769625.2 of Cygnus olor. Taxonomy (NCBI): domain Eukaryota; kingdom Metazoa; phylum Chordata; class Aves; order Anseriformes; family Anatidae; genus Cygnus; species Cygnus olor. Next base: position 20,734,758 of record NC_049175.1, read on the forward strand.
CTGCCGAAAACATAAATACTCTTTGTTTTGCAAGCATAGCAGAGGTTTTGTAGGTCTTCTGGAAGTTAGAATACCAAAATTTGATATGTTCTAGACACCCTTTCCATAGTAAAAGGAAAAATTTAAGTTTATGATAAAAAAAAAAAAAAGCACTTCTAATATGCTGATTAAGTAGTGTGGCGTCTTTTTGTGTACACATTTTGAAGATGCAGCTTTTTCCAAGGTAGTTTCTTTATAAAGAATGATTTTTGCATGTTCTTGCAAATACATCATTTACCTTTGTAGGCTCACTAAAGGGTTTGTATTCATGTTGTAGGAATTGGCCCATGGACTGAATGAACTTCTGTCCTATGAAGGCAATGTTGAAGAGGATTTTTACTCAACCTTTCAGGTCGTTGAGTACTCAATGAGAAGTGATTCTCAAACTAGTTCAGTAATTTTACCAATGTTTCTGCAGTGGAGCGGTTGACAAGCGTATGGTTGCTTATTGTTTGGTGTACAACTGCGTGAGCATTAAAGCTTGCTTCAAGAACCAGTCTAGTGCTTCGTGCACAGAGTCTGAATCCATTATGGGGCTTTAAACAGTTCAATGACAGCATAAGTGGACCTGAGCATTGACTGCTGGGGTCCCATGTCTAGCTGCTGGTAGAATTCCAGCTCTTTGCTTGCTCTGACACTAATGTGTTGCAGTCAGTGACCTACCTGACTGTGGAATTCATCTGTCTGCAAGACAATTCTTTTTCTGTCTAACCCAGTTGCTTGACAAAGCTTACTCCTGTTATTTTACATGTTTTGCCTAGGAAATCTCACTTCCACCATACTTGCCCGTTCAAGTTATGATGGTTTTGCCAGACCTGTATGTGTAACAATAAAGAAATGATTGTATTTCTATATAATCAAGAAAGTCTTTTTCATTTATTCATTGTTTTTTAGGACACATGTCATTTAGTAAAATTTTGTGCTGGTTTATGGACTTGTATTGACCTTTTTTGCTTCAGCTTTCAATTGCGTTATTATAATACTATAAGAGATTTTTTTGTAAAGCAGATATTTTTGAGTTGCTAGGTGAGTTACAGTGGAAGAAATACCTTCTTAATTATGTTTGATACTACTAAATTGTTCTTAGGCATGTTCCCCTTCCACTTTGAGGCTCCACAGTCTGCAGTTTGACATGCTACTGTTTAATAGGGACAATTTTTCTACTTTGAATACCAATTTCTTAAGCAATTTATTGAAAACTGTATTAGTTAACTAAAACCAAACAAGTAAAAGAAAACCCCTCAGGATTACAGCATGTGCTGAAGAGAGACAGGAGATGCATGGAGTAATAAATGCAAGCTTTGTACTCTGCGAGTATCTGAATGTATTTTCCAGAACTGAGCTTGACTTTTCTCTTTCGACAGGTTTTTCAGGAAGAATTCGGTGTTATAAAATCTTATAACCTAAAGCCAAATGGAGATAAGATTCCGGTCACAAATCAGAATAGGAAAGGTATTTCAATACATATTAACAACATACATTTGGCAGATTTAAATTTATCATTGTTTTTACTTTTTGTAAACCTAGATTTTATTTAACAAAATATGAGAAATAAATTCCTGTGGTCTTTCCTGTTAAGTCTACCAATTTAGTAGCATGTAAATTAAAATGCATTCACTTTTATTAATTCACTACAATTTTAGAGGGCACAACAAAATGTTATTTAAAAACATTGCAATGTAACAAAAGAAAATGTTTCTTTTTTAGAATATGTGCAGCTTTATGTCGATTTTCTTCTCAACAAATCAATCTACAAACAATTTGCAGCTTTCTATTATGGATTTCATAGTGTCTGTGCTTCATATGCATTACTGGTAAGAACAAAATATCACTTCTGTTTCAAATAGGTGGCAATGACTGATCTAAATTATGTAAGTTATTCTTGGTATCTGCACTGGATGGTTTTAGCATTCATAAAGAATCTTGATTAATCAATATAGTTGAACAGGAGAAATTAAGTAGGCAATCAACTCTCATCTTTTTTTAACAGAACACTATGGATAAATAAAGCTCCACAAGTTTTTATCAGCATGTATTCACAGACAAATCATAGGCTTTTGTATCAGTGTTAATGGAGATTCTCTGCATTTCTTACAGTTATGAGCAGTAGCACAAATATGTCTGTGCGCTCTGGAGCGACTGCTGTGAAAACCATGTTACTTTTTTGCAGAAAGAACTTTCAGTAAGATTGAGGTTAAACATTCTTGTGTATTCAGTCCAATTTGGCTTTTGGAATGGCTTTTGTATTTTACACCATTCCTTGTGCAGTAAGAGAAAGAAGAGGTAATTACAATTTTCATGAGAATTTCTGTGTTCCTGTGAAATTAGCCAAGTATGACAGGCTTGCAGCAAAGTGAAATGTGACTAACTGCAGTAGATTTTCGTTCTCCTTCCTGAAACTTCCCTGAAGTGCCATGAACTACGTTCATGCTTGCAAAAGATGGTGTAGTAAACGAGTAAGAAGTAGGTTCTACTGTTGTATGTTTAGTGGTTGTGAAACATGATTTACGGTTAAATGTACTTGCTTGGCACAACACTATGCACACCTAAAAGTAAATTCTGTCAGTCATTACTATTTAGCAACCTATATCAGGACATTCAATGAAAATAAAATGGAGGTTGTAAAAAAGAGAAGAGAGATCAAGACACTGTCTCTGAATTCCATATGTAAAACATTAATTTTTTTCACAACATATCTGTAATCTAATCAGAAGACAAGCCAGTCATTGAAATAAATATAAGAATGAAAAGGAATTGAGAAACAAAAGCAATGCATGAAAATGTAATGTTATCCAATAATTTGCTTTTTACTATATACAGTAATAAAAGATTCCTCCAAGTTCTAAGGAATTAATTTTTCTAGAAAAACAATATGTATCAGGTTAATTTATAAATTTATATTCAATAATATCCTGTTAATATTTCAGTAATGCAAAAAAAGATATCTATTTCTCAACTTCAATGAATATTAAATATTTTATACTTAATTTCTGGCAGCTACTTCGTCCGGAAGAAGTTGAAATTCTTGTATGTGGTAGTCCTGAACTGGATATGTCTGCTTTACAGCGAAGTACTCAATATGAGGGCTACCAGAAAACTGATCTCACTATACGGTAGGCTTGATTTAATGTTTTTTTTTCCTCATTCAAATTACGGACTTAAAAAGCAGCATTGCATGGTAGACTGTTGGGAATAATCTATTCAAGTGTATTCTGAAAATGGATCATAAATAATTGAAACGTTAAAAAACTTACTTCCAAATGAGACAAAGATGCTATTAAATTAGTGTCTTTACACACAATAAAACAAATATACTATATAAATAAGAAGAATTAGATCATTAGTAACATAGTGTGTTGCTGGATACATTAAAAGTGATGTAAGTTGCAAATGGAGGTAGTTTCAAATCCTATACATTGAAATCCGAGTCTTTAATTTTATTATCCAATTTTCTAATTTTTTTCCTCCCAATTCCAATTGATAATAAGGAGATGTATACTAATAAGTTAGACTGATTATTTTTTTAATAGAAAAGTGGGTTTGGGCATCATATGACAACACATAATTACAAAATTCATAAAATATTATTGTACTTGTAAAGTCCTTAGGAACTTATTTAACATTGCATATTAGGATAATATTGATGTCCTTTGTTTTACATCTATTCAGTTTCTGATAAGTGTCAATTTATCGTATACATGCAGTTGTGTTATATTCTAATGCTGTTTTGGCACGATATTACATCTTAAACCATTTTCTTCTCCTTTGACCCTGAACATAGATACTTTTGGGATGTAGTACTTGGATTTTCTCTTGACCTTCAAAAGAAGCTGCTACATTTTGCTACAGGAAGTGATAGAGTACCTGTGGGAGGCATGGCTGATTTGAATTTCAAGATTTCAAAGAGTGAAACATCCACTAATTGGCAAGTATTTCTTTTTTTTTTAATTTTTGTTCTTAAATTATTTCCTGGGAGTCCTTACTGCTCTTGAATGTCTTTCTTGAAGAAGAGCAAAGAGTATAAGGGAGAAACTGAGTAACCTCCATTAATTCGTCTTCAAAATGTTATTAAACCCATCTATTGATAACATAAATTTAGCTGATGATCGTCTAATACAAAATCAGTTCTTCAGTCAGTGTTTATATTCGAGTCCATTAATTCTTTATCTTTGAAGTTTCCTTACATGCTTTAATTCAAAGAAACTGTTTAATTGTTCCTAACATGACAGCTGAGCTAATGAAAATAGAGGGTGAATCACCATGATTTTTTTCTGAATTTTTTAAGTCTGTTTTGTCATTATGAATAGCAGCCCCTGCAGTTACCAAAAAACGCCTTGCATTCTTTCTTGATGGTCTAAATAAGAATTTCGATTTGCATTGCTGGAAAAGATGTAGCATTCCTTTAGGGTCTCTGGTGAGTAAGTGTATAGCTGATACAGAGGTTGCTCATACGAAATAGGACTGAAGCAACCTTGTAACTTTGTCATGAAAGTTAAATTGTTCATGCCAAGTTCTTATGCTTCTGGTAACCTTTTATTTTGTACTGAAGTGAACTGAAAAATTCCTCGTGCTTTCCAGCCAGTATTTTCCTTTTCAGGAGCGGAAAGAGTCAGTTTAAACAATTTGTATAGAAAAACTTACTGGTCTGGAGCTCACTGCTAAGCAGTAATTGTTGGCTTTACCTATGTTTCTCAAACTTTTAAGGTAGTCAAAATACTTTAAAGGAACTACATTTTTAGAGTCAAAATTTTTGGGGGAGGTTTCTGTGGAGAACTGAAAAAATGCATAGATGAAATCAGATTTAAAACAAGCAAACAAAAATTATCTCGTTATTGTGGTATTTCTAATGCTTTAGTCAATTGGCCAATAACTGGTTCCTGTAATACGTTAAAGGGACATGAGCAGAAATGAAGAAAAATCAGTCAACATTGAATCTCTGTTTAAGTTCATTCTCCTGCAAATTGTTCTTGCAACTGAGAACACATTTTAAAATAATGTCCATTTTTAAATTATGTAGATCTGTGCTGCTGGATGTTTGTTTCAGTCAGATGGCCTCTACAACGATGAGCATAAGCATGTTGCAACGATGAGCATAAGCATGTTGATGTTGTATTGCTCACACAATAGGATCAAAGACACTAATAGCCATAAGAATTCTCAAATTAATATCCAGTTTCCCAAGTTGCCAAATTCTGAAGCAGGGCTGCAGTCTGTTTAACAGATGTTTGCTTCGCTGTTTAAAGTAGGGATAAAAACAGTTGTTTGTATCTCCAGATCTGGAGTGGGGTTTCACTCTCTTTCAAGAATATTTGCTAATGATCAAATGCCAAACTACTGACTAAATGAAAACGGAACTAGAGAGCTTACTAAAATCGCAAACTTAAAATCTAACTTTTAAGTGACAAGAGTTCAGAAATCTTTCAGTGCATTGGGTTAATTCCAAGTTTCAGGTGGAGCTTCAGGTTAACTGGCTGAATAACTGTTTTCGTCAGGATAATCTTTCCTAGCGCTGAGCATGGTTTCCAACGTTTCAATCAGGCAATCCTATGAGAGACCTGAAATATATATGTATTCAATCTCAGTTTTCAGAAGACATTTGCAACTTGCAAAGGGGTGAGAGTTGCAAGCAAACAAATTTTAACCTGAGTACCTGAGGTTCATGTGACTAATAGTGTTGTTACTTATAATATTTCTTGTACACGGTTTCTTATGTAACTGGAAATACGTAGGCAGATGGCAGCACCCTGCTTCTGTTTTGTTACTTAATAAGAGGATGGTTTTGTTTTTGTTTTAGGTTACCAGTGGCCCATACTTGCTTCAACCAACTTTGTCTCCCTCCTTACAAGAACAAGAAAGAATTGAAGCAAAAGTTGATCATTGGAATTTCAAATGCAGAGGGGTTTGGTCTAGAATAAAATAAAATACTTAAGAACAGCATTTTTATGTAGCACTCACTCTCTTCTAATTGTGCCTTTAAGCTTTTTGTTATGTCTCTTGATACTGTGCAAGTCTTACCCAACTTATATATTTTTTAAATATGAAGTGTATGTTTTTTCCTTAATGGCAATACATTTACTGCTTGCTTTGTCACAGAAAGTAGTTTTCTTCATACAAAAAGCTTGTCTATTTGATAAAAGAAACATGATGAAGGCAATTTCAAAGTTATAGTTTGTTTCCGTTTTTCCTTAATAGCACTTTATCATTAATTGTAATTACTTTACATCACATATATTCCACTGGGAAATAATATACAGAATATTTCTTTATTAGCTAGTCCCAGTGGTGGAATGTTTTCAATTAACATGAATAGTAGAAAAGAATGTAACTTACAGCATGTAGCCATATTTTCACAAAGGCAAACAGGAATTTTAGTCTTTATAAAATGTATGCAGTTTTAATATTCTGGTTTTCCTTCTCAGCTAAACAGGCTGTCTAAGAAGCATGTAAATAACTGCCTGTGAACAAATAGAGTTTTGATAGTGCCATTTACTGCTAAAAATTATTTTCTATGAATAAGAGGTTTTAGGTGTTCTATATTCAGCTTTTACAGATCAACAGGATTGACTGTACAAAGAATGTTTTAAAAAGTACTTTCTTCAGCTTGAGGGAATTCAAGGCCAAACTACAGATATTAAGCAACTTGGAGGTTCATTCTCTGGAACTGACAGCAACTAACCAGATTTACTATAGTGTCATGGTAAACAAAACTAGATGTTTAAAGTAAATTCCGCAAATGTTGAAATATTTCAGGAAAAAAATTAAATCTCCAACAAATGAAAAACTAATACATAGTTGTTGTGCTGTCATTTTTCATCCACTTTGTTAAAAGTCTTAAATAAGCTATGACGAGTGAATACAGTAACATTTCAGAAGAATGTTGAAGCTTTCATTGACTTGAGGGCCAGCATTTAAAGACAATGTTTTGTGTTTTTTACTGCACAAACAACATGAAAACAGTTCTTGATATGTGTATTCTGAATGAGTAAATTAGGAGCTGGGGAAGAAACTAGTTCTAAATTGCAGGTGTAATTATAAGTCTGGGTTTTATTCATTAAATGGAAAGAATTTATCAGCATGCAGTATAGTATTTTTTTAATATGAATAGCTACTGTATGTTCTATAGATTTTTCTTTCATCTGAATGAGGCCCAGATCTTTCAAAATATTTAGGCATCCAATTTGCCAGCTTTCCCAGTTGACTTCTGCTGGGAGTTGAATGCTTAAATAGCTTGTAGTGTCTGTACTCAATTACTTACTTGCAATAAGAGTAAAATTATATTCTTGTTTTCCCTTCCTATATAATTTACATACAACCAACATATTTTCACACAGTTGACAAATTAATTTTCCTAATTTGTAGTTTCAAAGCTGTTGTGGATTTTCTTCAATATCTAAGTGCAAATTTTATTTTATTCTGTTTCCTAGAGAGAAGGTACTAGTGATTTTACTATTTTATTAACAGAGAGATAAATAGTAGGGTATTTCTAAATATTTGTCATTCTATTCATAGTGCTTTCCTTGAAATCAATATTATAATTTCCATTGACTTCAGCTTCTAATGAAACTAGGTTAGCATGGAGAGTGTTAAAAGCAGCACTTCAAACTTGTGTGTTGTACATTATTTCTTTCAAATTAAGCTTTAAAATAAATTTGAATTTACAGGATTTCCAATGTTAAGAAATAGAACTTTCACCACTACACTGAATGAACTAGACAAATTTAAAATTGCTTGAAGCTAACACTTGAATGTGGATGTACGTAACAAATTTGGAAACAAACACCTCCCTTTCCTCTCTCGGTAGAACTGGATTAGTAGAATGTCAGCTTATGAATAAATAACTATACAGTTTATCTGAAAACATGGCAAATTAGCCAAAATATTTTTTTATGGCTTAAGCCCACTTTTAATAATTATCTATTACTGTCAATATAAAAGCTTTATCTTCTTATTTTCACTGAATTGCACTTTGTGTTGGGTTTAGTTTTATTTATTAATGTTTTTTTGATTTTACTGTGTAATATTACCTCAGAATTCTAAAAAAAACAAAACACAAACTATTGTATTTGCATCAGTTTTTAAATAAGATAGTCAATGACATTTTATATATTTCCTGATGTTGATAAATTAAATAGTAAATTTTGTATTTGTTAAATGAAAGCATTGCACTGTATTTATGAAACAAACCTGATCATTTTAAAAATTTACTTCAACGATGGTTTTTGTTCTTTTGTCTTGCCCTGTAATCCAGCAAATCTTTTTTTTTATCTCCATCATTGTTTTGTAATGTACAAAAGAAATCTGGTTTGTATACATTTGTTCATTTCTAAGTATCTATTTTTATGTATTAAAATTGTGCAGTCATTAAATCAAGTATTTCAATTACTGGTCTTATTTGATTTCAGATTTCAAAGATTGATCATAATGGCTTTGAAAACATGATCTATCTCTCTTCTTTTGTCTTATTTTTCTTTTGAAAACTTTTCCTTACTATTACAGTTTGGTTAAAACATTGTATGGCTCACTGAAAAGGAAACTTAAGTTTTTAATACCAGGTGTACACCCAGAAGTATATTCTATATATATAGTCAAAATTACAGGTCTTCTAGTGCATACCATGGTGTAACAATGTTGTATAATAGTGGATCCTGAACTCTGTTTTATATCTTTTTTTTGTTTCCCTCAGTTGTTAGATGACAGACAAAGCCAAATTGTTGCATAGTTTGTCTTTTACCAGCTAATTTTAACATTTAAATCAAGAGGGACAGGGAACAAGAACATCATGCTTTCCCATGGCTACTGTTAGTCCTGATCACAAGACTAATATCTGACCAGATTTAAACTTCGTCTCCTTCGTGCCACTCGAGCTACCTACAGATGGCAGCAAAGATGAGGATCAAAACCACTTAATTAGAAGTCAGACTTTCCTCTTAATAGTAGAGATTAGAAATACAAAAATCTTAAGAATACAATTTTTAAAAATAAATATTCAGGAAAAAGTTATAAATGTCTTTCTCTGTGGTTGCAGTTGGTGGTGGGACTGGCTAACTTGCTCCAAAAACAAATCCTATATTTCTTATTTTTCACAGATGTGATATTTAATATTCTTTCAGAATCCTTCCCTAAATAGAAATCTGAGAGATCTCTCAGCTTCCTTAATGCCAATTTGCATGTCATAAGTAGCAGACTGTAAGAGTATTTGTTTTTCCTGTTAGAGCACCTAGATCTCTTCCAAGATAGTTTCTCTTTTATGTTTGGGTCAAGTAATTTTCCATTCCATTACAATTCTTTTTTTCAAAATCTGTGCTGTTATATGTGTTGGTGAGGTTCCTTGGACTGCCACAGATGCTTCACTTGTGTGTGTTAGAAATGTTCTAATTCATAGTTGCCTGGGTTTTGTTGTTAAATTCATGAGTAAAATTGGGCACCTGGAGATATGCACATTTCAAATGGTTAATTAAATTTTTGCTAAGGCCTTTAAACCCCCATGGTGTTATGTAAAATATAACAAGGGAACAGGTATGGCAAGGGTTATTGTAGTTAGATGTTTCCTGGAGTAGGTGCGTTCCTAACTGTAGAATAGTTATTTGATGCAAAGGTAATTTGTTCTACAAATCTACATGTAGGAAAGAACACTGAGGTCAAGGAAGAGGGAGAGATTGTATCTCTGAAGAGATGTTAGAGTAGTTGCTCATTAAATCTGGAAGGGTGGGAGAAGTTCATGTAAATTGAACAGCCCCTAACATAGGTTAGGTACTGGAATCTTCTGTAATACTAACACAAAACAGTACCTGTAGGTGTTAGGTTATATGCCTTAATGGTTTTGTTGCATCTTTTAGGACCTAAGTTCTATCACAGCAATACTTCATTTACCATTTTTCTTGTTTGCATCATTATTTATGATTTGATATTTGTAGTGAGTGATGAACAAATTTTCTGATGCGCTATTTTCTTCCAATGAAAGTTGTCCTAGATCATATAGATATAAGACTTTAGACGGGTTTAATTTAAGGGCTTCTTGCTTATATGGTGCTTTGACTCCAGAGCATGGTTTCTTACTAACCAGGAGAAATGCACCTTTTCTCACCGAATCCTTTGTAGCTTTGCACTAGCATCTCTGACTGCTATCACACCATAATTAATAACAGTCCAGTCTCAGTTGGAGTTGGTATCCGTAGGTATTATTGGAAGAGAAATATTTGTAACCGTGTGCAAGTTCTTCAAACCATCTTGTCAATTAACAAGCTTACCTAATGTTTGTTTAGAGTCTGCTCTAGTTAAGTAGTCCAGAATATTAATTCAGTAGTGGTACAATGGAGAGCAGGCACTGAAAGTGTTCTGTCTTCTGGACGATTAATGCAGCTGGATATAAAGTAGTCAAAGCATAGTCATTATGAAGACAGTGTGGCTTAAACATGTGGGTATTGGTTTTGGTTGTCTTCTAGCGATTTTAGGTCACCTCACACCTTATTTTTAAGGACTATGGTGGCAGCATGTAAACTGTTTGGAAGTTTAAATAGCTGGCCTTGATTATTAGCAGGAAGGATGGGTCGATAGGGCAGTCCCATATGCCAGTGTGAGCAGGGAACACAATATTGTCATTTCACTTACCTACTTCATAAGGGATCTTTTCCCAAGTCTTTCTGGATACCAAGATGGGGGAGTATCCTGCTGAGATTTTGAAATTAGCTTACAGGATGTATTTGGTGATAATAAATGCACCATATTCATTTTCAAGCATTTCACTTCTTTAACAGGAAAAATAATTATGGAAGATGAACGTTACCTAGGTATAATAGAGATGCCTTTATTAATACATGAGAAAGAAAGCACAGAATCTCAAATTCATCTCCAATTCTCACAAGAGGAAATAGAAATAGTTGGGACAACCCAGTTAGCTTTCCATTTTAAATGAGCAATTGCTATTTCTCCTCTTCCTAAATGATTTATATCAAGCCATCATAAAAATAAGAGTGCGTTCACCATTTTGTTATATCAGTTTTCAGTGTTCTGTTTAGCATATTAAATTTTTGGTCAGGTTAATTTTTGCAGCTCTGTGTTTTTCCTAGAAAAGTCATTTTACACCTCTTAAGACACATCATTTCTTTGTAGCCACCTACTGACTTTGAGGGGACTGTGGAGGACTTTTTTGATTTCTCTATTAAGAACAGAGAGAAAGGTAGCTGGCAAGAAAAAGAGTGTTATTTTGAAATAAATAACAAAGTAAGAGCAAGAAGGAGAGGGAGGGTGTTGAGTGATTTCTTGCTTTTTTTTTTTTTAATTTTTTTTATTCCCCAGTTTGTTTTCATGTACCAGTTGATGACTTCACTCCCCCATTGGACGGGGGATGGTAAAGGTAAAAGTACAAAATGGAAGCAAAAATTACTATTATGGTATTTTTCTAGGAAGTAAAAAGACTAAATGTAAAGACAAAGAGAGAAATGGGGTGGATCAGAGCAATGCAGAAACAAGAAAAAATCTTGGGAGCAGAAGAAAAATGCGGCCACTAGTGGAAGAGAAAACCGACCTTCTCATATAATAGCTCTGTAGAAATACTTGTGTGTCACAGAAATCTACTTTTATTCCCTTCTTAATTAATGAGATTTAATTTTTCTAATGATTTAACTGTTTGATTACTCCCTTAGAGAGTATTAAGAATTGAAATTATTTTAATTCAATTACCGTATCAAGTAAGAAATCTAAAATTTGAGTAAACCAGTATTTTTCTTTGTGCACAACTGTATCGTGCTCTACAGAATTGTCTGGTTACACTGAAATCAATAATATGTTCTGCCTCACAGCTCTTTCAAAATTCTAATTTTTGTGATAATTTTTTACGTTGAAAGAAAAGCTTTCCCAAACACCAAAAGCACTTGATATTCATGCAGACTGAGGCTTTTAAAGTAATAACATTAATTTGTGTCTGTTGCTTATAAAGAACCTAATTGCATTTCGGTTTGGGTGGTGGTATTCTAGGGTTTAGAATTTATTCAACATCATATTTTTGTATATTGATTTAAAAGCATGAAGCTATTATCTGAGATTGCACATTCTGGAAGGTGAAAACTCTTTCCAGTAGTGCTACTGGAGATTACTGTAAGTCTGTGAAAATGATTCCAAGTTAATAATTACTTTGCTCTGTTAGTTGCCAGATAGGGGCTGCAATCCCCTGGGGTATTATGGCAAAGCTGTATTTGAATTTCTGAGGGGATGTTTGCTTTTGTTCTCTTGGTCATCTCATAACCCATGCTCACGAAGTTCATACTGGTAATGGGTTCCACATGCCTACAGATTTTTAAAATGTATTTCTTACACTAAAATATTTAATACCCATTAATTCTTCCTTTCAAACAGTGAATTCATTTTCTTCAATAGTCTATTTTCTTGGCCAAGAACTCAGGCATGGGACTAAAATCTCAATGAAATGAGTTTAGAAGATAGTTTTATTTTCCTGTGTCTGCTTTTAAAACTAAATATCATCCTAACCAACGCTCTTCAGGCTGTATCAACTCATCTATGCTGAGAGCTGTGTATTCGGTTCCTCATTCCCTGTTTTTTTTTGTGTAAGCTGCTGTTGGCACTGGTATGTAACCAAATATGAGAGATGCAATAGGAGCAAGTTTTTATATTAAACTAATATTTTTGGATTTTTTTAGCTTTATTTGATTTTTCCCTCCCTGTGTGCTAGCTGTATGTATGTGCTTATTTCATTTGTAACTGCAATGGACACACATCGTACACTGCAGTTATGAATCTGACAGTGTCATTGCTTGTGTCACTTTTCATATCTTACTTCTTAAAAAGAAGAAATTAATGTGATTTTCACTTCCTCATCATTGGGGCACCAGTTGATGAACCACTTTTTTTACTACTTATGGTGAAAAGGTACTCTCAGTTTCTTTTGGCCTTTTCTTAATTTATTTGTTGCTAACTTTATTAGCAGAGCTTATTAATTACATGACATAAGCCCAGATGCTACGCTTAATCATGCATTCAATTGAAATTTTCATACTTGTAGGTGTACCATGAGGAAGAAATTACTACTTTCATGCAGCATAACCAATCCCTGGCTAATTTCTTCTGTCGTTACTTACTTATAGCAACAATCTGTGTTCTTTTCGCAGTAATGCTGCCTTTCACTATCTTCGAGATCTACTGTCATTCATAATACAACAGAGATGTAATTGTAACAAGATAAAGATATAGAAGCTTTCATTTTGAACTTCCCTAGATTACAGAATATTCCCTTTAGGTTATTTGTGACATATTTAAATTTTATCTTTTTTTTTTTTTTTCTAGAGCTCAGGTTTAGCTTTACACTTTCTTAAGACATAGGGTAATTTAAGAGCCATTTTAGAACTTATACATGAGTTATGTGACTAGCTCTCGTCAGTCCTTATCCTAGCTACATGCAATGTCAATCCTCTGTTTGCAGTACATCTTCATAAATCAGAATGATTCTCATATTAATGAAGAGCACATAGCTAAAGCTGCCAGAAAAGGACAATGAGTTGTTGTGTGTCAGGGGTGCAGCTCAGTCTTGTAAATGTCTTTGCACCTTGTTTGTTTGTTTACAAAGAACAGTTCAGGGTAGCAGCAGGGGTAAGAATAGAAAGTCACTATTCTTCATCTCTCGTTTCTGAGACCTAAGAGAAAAAGTTATGTGGGATAACTCCACAAGTTCCAGATCAGTCATTAAGTCAAATAAAATCAAACTATAATTTCATCTCCCTTTTTCTTGTGATTAGTTTATTTGAGTTACCTTGGGGGTGTTTGCTTTTTTTTTCCTATTAATCTTGTTGTAGCCCATGTTTACCTATTTTCTGCTGGTGATTGGTTTCACATGCTTTTAGATTTTCAGGATTCAGATATAAATGGAATGGTCAAGCCTTGTTTATGAGATGAGAAAGAAAGCTAGTCTTGTCTTGGGCCATAGGAAAACCCACCGTATTGGACAACATTTAGAAGGCTAAAGAGTTAACAATATTTCTCAAGTCTGTCTAAATGGACCAATCTTTAACCAAGCCTGATTTCAGTGCTCTGGGAGACCTCTGTGTTTGCTCAGCCAGTGTCACAGCCTGTTGCTGTAACAGAGCCCCCGCTGAGGCTGCCGTGTGGGAGCTGGTGGTGTGCTTCGCTTGGCAGCACCATGCCAGCGGTGCAGAGAGCTGGCTGCAGCCCTTCGCTTGAGATCTTTTCATGCTTCTCAGTTTTTCACTGTGGAATCATTAGCACTTGTTAATGTCAGCTACTCAGTGAAGGCTACACACCAGCTGAAGCATTCTGAATATGTTGCCTGTATTCTGTTTGATTTCCTGTCCTTGTTCAACTAAGTTTTGCTAGAAATTGGTAAGTGGAGGTGAGCAAAGAAGTTTTAAATGTAGGCTGTTACCAAATTGACAGGATTAGTAGGTCAAATGCAAGTCATTTCTTTTGAAGAAAGATATTTTTTCCCACCTATTATCTGCCTTTTTTAGGTTTTGCTTGTTCATGCTCTTTAGTGTGTTGGCATGTAGCTGTCCTAAAAATGTCATAAATGCAAAGCCCTGATGTGCTAAATTTCTGCAATTAGCACTCTTTAATTAGGTGCATGTGGGTATCTCTGTGATGACCTCGCTCAGTTTGCACCCCGGTGTCTTTTCAACTCAGGGATCAAAGGAGAAAAATGTGAAGCAGGAGATTCTTGAGTTTTGGACGAATCAGATACTACTGCCAAGTTGCTGATAACTTCTTAAGCTTTATAAATCAAGGCTGGTTTGGAAATGTGCAGTGTTGTTATCATGATTTCATTTGTCTTAATTATAGCAGATGATAAGAAAACAACATCTGCAGCAATTTCTTAGAGCTTTTTGTTAGTCAATAATAGGTAGCAGAGATTTTTTCCCATAGTTTATCAAACCTAAAAGCAGTGGTATAAAAAGAATTGGAGAAGTATGGCTTAGATTACAGGTTCTTTACAGTTATTGTGTATTACTAGTGCAAAGCATCTAAATAAAGATGTCTTGTATTATCGTATGCTAATATATGTTGGGCATTATATCTAGAACAACTGAGTAACAGACTCTCCACTCTCCCTCAGTTGCTTATCATAGAATCATAGAATACCCCAAGTTGGACAGGACCCATAACAATCATCAAGTCCAACTCCTGGCACCACACAGGTCTACCCAAAAATTCAGACTGTGTGACTAAGTGCACGGTCCAAACGCTTCTTAAACTCCAACAGGCCTGGTGCAGAGACTATGTCCCTGGGCAGCCTGTTCCAGTGCACAACAACTCTCTCAGTGAAGAACCTTTTCCTGATATCCAGCCTGAACCTCCCCTGCCTCAGCTTGACACCATTCCCGTGGGTCCTATCACTGGTCACTAAAAAGAATAGATCGGCACCTGCCTCTCCACTCCCCCTCGTGAGGAAGCTGTAGGCCGTGATGAGGTCCCCCCTCAGCCTCCTCTTCTCCAGGCTGAACAGGCCCAGTGACCTCAGCCGCTCCTCATATGTCTTCCCCTCTAGGCCCTTCACCATCTTTGTAGCCCTCCTCTGGACACTCTCCAGCGGTTTCGCATCTTTTTTGTGCTGAGGTGCCCAGAACTGCACACAGTGCTTGAGGTGAGGCCGCACCAGCGCATAGTAGGGTGGGACAATCACTTCCCTCGACCAACTAGCTTATAGGTGGCTTGCAAAGAAAGAACCACAGAAAACAGAAACACACCTTGGTCACTTGCATATAACGAAGAAAAGTTAATTTATTTTTGTGCATTGAAGATTTTTTGGGGGGGGGTTGTGTTTTTTTGGTGGTTTTGTGTGTGGATGTGCTTTCTGTGTGTGTCTGTGCATTGATTTTTTGTTTGTTCATTTTTTTTTGGTAGTGGTGCTGTTCCCAGACTGACCACAAGCAGAGCACGGGATTGCTTTGGCTGAAGGGATTTAAAAAACAAGAGGTAACTCCAGGGCAGTGTTCTAGTTTGTAACCAATCCTTACCTTCGGTTTTAGATCTAGCCATGAGTGTAATGCCTATTTCACTAATGACTTAGTTTTATAGCATCTGTCCGAATTTTTTTAAGCAAGATAAAGTACATCAGAAATTACATTTGATAAAGTAGCCATAAATTTTATCTCCGGGGTTTTGCATACTTATGACTATTCAAAACTATAGCAATTCTCCCCCGTATCTTCAGAATCTACCTGAGGTTTTGCGTGATCCAAAACTACTGATCAAATTGAATGGGTAACTTCAGCTCATAAATATTTTCCCTCCACAGCTTGATTTACAAAGCAAGGGTGGTGTTGTGCCTTTCCATGCTTTTTATTCAGCACTCAGGTTGTCATGACATCTGCTGGTGATGGGGAAATTGGCATTCAAGTCTCCATTCAAGGGCAGAACTTAAATTTGTGTCACCTGTAGCCCAGGGGTTCCTAAATCCATGGTTTGCATCAGGCAGAGTGAGCCTGGGCCTCTCATGTTTGAAGGTGAGGGCACTGAAGCAGTCAAAGACAGGTCTGTTCTCTCACCACTGTGAATGGTTCACGAGGTCTAGCTCTTAACTTCAGTGGTTGCTCTTGTTAAGCATGTCCAAATGGAATACAGGCTTTCTTCCTGATTCAGAATGAAACCGGGCAGTGTCCCCTCATCTTGGAGGAGTAAAACAATCTCTACTGCACTTTTATCTGGATTCAATCTCAATCTTTGTTTTATAAAGATGTTTTGGTTTGGTGGCTACACTAAAATATTAACCATACTGTCCTGCTCGAAACCATCCTTCTTGCTTGCAAAGAGAGGCATGACCTAAGCAGAGGACAGGAGAGGGCTGGAAATGGGAAAACATTCTGCAACATGTGATAACTGTAGTAACTAAAGTAACATCATTGTTCATTTCTCTGTGTGAAATTCTCCTGGGCAATGTGCAAAAATAACAAAAACAACAAGCCAGAAAGACTTTGCTGGATGATGATAATGAAAATATTGCAAAAGCCATCATGGTAAATTGTTCCAGTAATTACATAGCTCCAACTTTTTTTTTTATTATTATTTTTTATTATTGGACTCAGAAAATGACATATGTTTTATTGTAATATCAACACAATATTCTTCTGTCTGTGATTAGCTACTTATATAGCATCGTAAACCTCATGCAACAAGGCCCTGTCTGGCCTCTGACCCATTCAAGAGATGATTTTCTCCAAGGAAACTGTCTTCTCTCTAGGGAGGACTGGTATAGAGTCAAGAGCTGACCCCGCAATCTGGACAGCCCCTAAGTGGAGCAAGCAGGGAACCTTCAGCATCCTCGACACAGTTTTCTTTCCCATCAGGTATGGGGTTCATTTCATGATGATGGTTTATATGCAAACAGGAGACTTTATCACCAACACTTTACTGCTACTTTTCAATATTTCAGTCAGCCTTCCATCCATTGTATAGCAATTCTATATGAACAAATTCAATTTAAGGCATCCCAGAATTTCTGCTTCTATAGCATATGGAGAGATTTGTAAATGTAATTTTTAGTGGGTGTTTGCAGGAGCCGTACCAACCAGTGGATGCTTATGAATGTTTTCTGGGCCATTTCTTCCACAAAACTCTATTCTGGATTGCAGCTAATTACAGAAATAATCTTAACTGTTCTGTTTGGTATATATTTATTGCATATTTTATTAGTAGAAAAACCTTTGTCCTTCAAGTGCTCAAGGAGGACATTCCTATGAAATTTTGGAATCATTTTCATCACAGAACAACTAAGAATTTTGCACAAAAGCATATACAAGATGGAACCCAAGATGAGTTTCCAGACTCCTGATTCTCTGTTCTGATTATTAGCTGCTTTTTTTCATGCATATAAATGAAATATAGACAGGAAGCTTTGAAGAATACTGTGTTGGAGGGAAAAAAGAAAAAAAAAAAAAAGATTTTGGAGTCTTTGTGAAACTTTGCATTTTTAACAGGCTTTCTTAGCTGAAAATAGTCCATTTTGGTTATAAAGCAGTTTTGCAGAGATAGATGTTGAGAACGCCGTGCCGTTTGCATTATGAAGCAGAGAGTTCTTATTCAATGAGAAACTCCCACTGATTTCAGCAGCCTTTGGATGAGTCCCATATTTGCCAACTTGTAAAAATGCTGTCAATATAGAATTTAAGTTTTGACTGAAGAAATTTCAGTTTGACAACCCAATTGGCGAAGACTTTAATACAACTATTTATGCATTTGCTAATTTACAAAATATATTCCCCAAACTCAACAACTTGATCGTTCATTCTTTCCTTATTTACGAAGGTCATAACTTTCTGTATAGAATTGTAATCTGCATGATGACAAGGTGTTTTCAATGCTCTAATTTCTAGTACTTAGTCTATCACTTAGTCTGTCCCTCTAGTTTTATTTTTTTCCTTTCTTTATAGGAGATTAGGTGTTTGCCCGTCATTCTCTAGACTATTCAATAACTTTGACCAAGCCAAGAAATGGTGTTCTTAGGTTGACATGGAGTTCATTTGGGAAGCTTGCTCAGGTCATGTATATTGTCAGCACCAATAAAAGTGAGTCACAGCACTAGCTGAAAGCCAGCTATTTAAACAAGCAGAGCCATCCTCCATCCTAAAGGTGCCAGTTCACGCTAGGTAAGAATCTGTCTCAGTCTTTTACCTCCACTTTAGCTCCTCACTCTGAAGTAAAGGTGTATTTTCTCAGAGCAAAGGGGGTGGGGGGGGAATCTGTGCTTAAAAGCTCCTGAAAGAATTTAATCTGCAGCAATTTACCCACTGAGGCATTTATAATGCAAGACTTAAATATTTTCTCTTCCATTATCTAAGACCAGATCACCGACTAATTACCTCACCTCTGAACTATAATTAATGTATTTTTGAAACACTGTAGAAATTCCACTTAACTCTGGGATTTGTGCATTGCAGGCACCA
This sequence comes from Cygnus olor, assembly GCF_009769625.2. Classification (NCBI taxonomy): domain Eukaryota; kingdom Metazoa; phylum Chordata; class Aves; order Anseriformes; family Anatidae; genus Cygnus; species Cygnus olor. The sequence goes on from NC_049175.1 coordinate 20,753,699, forward strand.
GACTGCTGACAAAATGTCCGAGAAGGTCACTGCAGGGCACGTTTGCATCTCTGACACCCGTATATAAAGATGGATTTGTGCCCTCTGCCTGCTGTGCAGGTGGCTGGGTCCATCAGCAGGAGCCTTCTCCTGGCAGAGGGCTGTGCCTTTGGTCACCACCCCACGGGTGGCTCCTTTGGCAGTGCTGCTGCATCCTCAGCATCTTCCCGCGATGCTCTGCGCGGGGTGGACCAGGGTGGCTCGCCCAGCGCTTCACTGGTCTGGGATGGAGCCAAAACTGGGTCTGAGCCGTGCCTGAAGGAAGAACCTCTTGTGCTGGGCATATCAACCTGTCCTCAGGGTAAGGATGACCCCAGAGCAGCGTGCCAGGGTGACTTGGCAGTAGCAGGGTGTGCTTTAGGCAAATAGAAATGCTATTTTAGGCCTCACTTGAACAAGTGTCCAGGGGTAATATTCTCCCTGTCACAGTTTACTGCAGAAGTTTCTCTTAAAGGGTTGTATGGCAGTTTAAAAAGAGGTGGAGAATGAAGTGAAACAAGCCAGTTTTTACCTAAAATGTCTTAATCAGTGAGTTTAGACTTGCATTAGGCCTTGCTGACAGTGACAACACTGAGCCACCCATGAGCAAAGCATACCTCTCTGACAGCAGTCACAAGCAGTTTGCACTCTTGTACTTGGAATCACTGGGCTTCCTGAGCAAGTACAAGTGAAAGAAGAAAATGGCCATGTGAAATAGATTTTTCTTTCTCTGTGCATTCACAAGTCCAAGTTTAAGTTGTATTTAGTGGGTAAACATCTAAAGATATAAAGGTAGTATCCTTTGCCATCTTGCAAAACTTCACTCACTAGTATCTTTCAAAGAACTGTTCAATTTTAATGAAAATAATGAATTTCATTGGAGGTGAGCTCTCTCATTCAAACTGAAATTCCTGATTTGCAGAAAGAAATCATTTCCCTTGCAGTCTTTATGTAATGTCCAAATTATAAGCTCATGTTTTATGAATGGACTACTTAGGCTCACTACAGAATTCTATAGAAGGAATATAGGTCTGGATGAAAATAACAAATATTAATTATTGATAAAAGTCTATAGACTTTTTGTTATAATTTCTTTGGTGTTCTAATTTCTATTAAGTTCTGGCTTGTCTGGATTTGGTGAGATTTTTCCATAAACACATAATTTGTTTTCACATTTCTTTGATTTTTCCTTTTTTTGTTGTTGTTTGTTAGTTTTTTTGTTTTGGTTTGTTTGTTTTTTGTTTGTTTCTGTTCATAGACAAACACATTGCGGAGTAAATGTTAGCAATTTGACAGGAAATAAAGGTTTTTCTGTGATGACAGCACTTGTGTGAAGCCCAGGAGATCTGTATTCAGCCTCTGGCTCTGCACCAGGCCTTTTGTGCAATTCTGGGTTGCAGCAGCAGGCACCCAGGCACAGCCCTGTGGGCATGGGCAGCAGTGTGTGTTGTGAAATGTGGCTTTGGGTGGGGCTCGGTGGCTCCTTGCAGCTGCTTTTGGTTTTAGCATGACCAGCTCATTCCCTGAGCTACATAGCTTGTATTTGACATTGCTTCTGTGAACATCAGTATACTCCATCGCAGCTCTGATGTGAAAGCCAATAGCCTTTGCCTGGGAATTAATTATGCTATGTTGTCATTTTTCTCAAATGTGGCCTGGCTGCAACAAGATTGGAAATTACTGATCCTACAGTAAATCAGATAATCTCTGTAGGCCTTGGTTTCTCCATATGAAAAAGTGGGATCAATGCAGGGTTTTAATAAAAGCTCTGAATACTTGAGGACCCCAGCTATTGGAGAACCGGAGAAGATGCTGTGCTGCTTGCAGAGTAGGCAGGTAACCTCACTGGAATTAACCTTCCTTAAATCCTTTACCTCTAGATGTAAATTACAATTCATTTTACGAATTTTTATGTATCTGAAAGGAATGATAATATGCTGAGTAGGATGAAGATGATTCTGGACTGAGAGCAAATATAGCTGAGTTTTCAGCCAGGGTGAAAGTGCCTTGACGCCAGAATAAGCATACTCTGGTATTTCTTTGTCCTTTTGAAAAACTGGCTACACATACATAACTGCCAACTTCTGTTGGCTAAGTTAACATGTTTCTTACAAATACAGATTTAACGGAGTCCATGATTACAATAGACTTTCTTTCTGTTTATATGGTAGTTTAATTTCTCCCTGCATCTAGCTCAACCTACTCGCAATTATATCTTCAGAGATTGTGAAACAAGCTTTGTGTCTCTGGGCATGCTTTGTGGTTTCTTAAAATAGTGTAGCACTCTACCTCGTATTTTCTCCTCCTTTTCCTTTGGAGAGGGGGAATGAGAGAGAGGTTGTGGTGGAGTTTAGCTGCCCAGCAGGATGAAACCACCACACCAGCATATTCTGCTTGCAGTAATCAACACAGTCACTTTTTCCATCCTGATAATATCAGTGCCCAGTCCTTGCCCATTACCTATGAAAAAACTCTTACTAACTTCATTGTACTTAAAATGAATCCAAACCGTGGTAACAAGGAAGATGTATATCATTACCTGCTGTGAGTATTTTCCTGGCATTTGTTAGATTTTTCTTTTTATCAGTTATAAAGACTGCAGAGATTTCCAAAATTAGGATAAAATTTAGCATAACATGTTTTAGTCTCCAAATCTCATTTATCTTTCTTAACTATTCCAGAAAGCTTTGTTTGTAGTTTTACTTTTTCAGGTATGTTTTAAATAATATTACCTGAGCTGAATTCCCCTGAAAATCAGGATGCATTCTTGTAGCTTACAATCATCTTTTAAATTCAAGACAAATTAGTCAGGAAGTGAGAGTGAATTAATATACCGGCCAAAGAAAAGAATTAAAATCCTCTGGATTGAAACCACTTCCTTCCATGGTAAGCGCTGCCTTGCCCTGTTTTATTATAGAGGGTGGTACAAGCAAGCACTTTGTTTGAATAGTAGAAAAGTGCCAAAGTCTCTATATTTGATGAAGGTTTTCTGCTGTAAGCCAGTTTTATCTCAGGAGACCATTTTGTTTCTTTTTGGGAAGCTTTTGTGGAGAGTAAATAAGATAATGTCCTGAATCTGCAATAGTCAGCATAATAATGCTGAAAAATTTCTAGCCAGCATCAGCCTTCGTTAGTCTTGTGTCAAAGCAGGGTGCTGGGTTGCCAGGAGTGTCATTCCTTTTTTACCAAGTTGCCGTTTGTCTGCCACTACTTTCGTCTTGCAACAGCCTTTATTTCTCTTCAACAACCTTAATAATAACCAACCTTACAGCTGGTAAGGTGTGGCCAAGTTTGCACGGTCTGGCATCCCACTTGCTGCAGCCCTGGTGCTTCTGCGAGGATCATTAGCAACACCAAAATTCCCTGCTTGTAGTTACAAGAGCAAAATTCCCCAAAGAGCATTTAGCAGAACAAGAAAACAATGCTGGCTGAGGCAGCAGAGGGCAGGTGGAGTTGGGGTGGAATGTTTGTGGAGGAAAATCCTGAAGCTGTTTCAACAGGGGAGGGCTGAGGCCAGGGAAGGGTCTGGCTCCTGGGAGCAGCCCCTGCTCAGCAGGAGCTCACGTGGACTTTCTCTACCGGCCTTTTGCACCAAATTTCTGTGCCTCCCATAGCCTGGTTGGCTAGCAGAAGGAAAGAGGCACTGTGACTTTGAGAACCAGGAGTGATGTGCAAGCAGGTTGGCTTGGGTTTCTCCACCTGATGAAATCCTCCAGCTCACAAAGCAGCTGGACACCATGAGAACAGGCAAGGAGGAGCTGAAGTAATGACCAGGCTGCCCAGCATACGGGTCATCCAGCTGGGAGGAGAAAATTTCCCTCACAATTTGAAGTATTTTCCCTATGGTTGTTTCTGCAGCTGCTCAAACTGCCCAGAGCCATTGGCCCTTCTCTGCAGGTTATACCCATAACAGCATCAGGCTTCCTCTGGGACAGAGAAAGTGTGAAAAGGAGTCAGTGAAAGAGTCCAGGTAGCAGAAACCGGCCATAGGAAGGACATTTTGACACCAATATTTTCCCGTGCCTGAAATGGCTGAATATTTGCCCCAGGTCTGTCTTTCCCTTTCCTTCAGCAATATCCATTTACCTCACATTAAAGCACACAAAATGTCTAGTCCAGATAACATAAGCCTCATCAAAATGTTATCTTTTCAACATGGTAAATTAACCCCAGTCAGAGCGGCACTATGCAGAATCAGGATTTTGGCCTCTGAAACAAAAACACCTTATACAGTTTTCTCATTCCTAACACTTCAGGCAGAATTGGGTAGGCATTGGCACTTGGGTGGCAAACAGCTGCTTATGTTCATTGAACTGGGAGGACCAAAAGCTCTGATCAAACTCAGTCAGCACTGGGATTCTGGCTGGCATCCTTCAGAATGGAGCCATGCAGAAGTGGCTGCGTTTGGAACAGTCTCAGCATTCTCAGCTTCTGTTTTTTGTATTTGCAGTGCTGCAGATCCTCTCCGTGTATGAGTTTGCATCACAGCTGCCTACCTACAGCGTGGTCTAGAGCTTCTGTGTACCTCTGCAATAAAAATACTCACTGGCAAAGCATAAGTGAAAATTTACTACGTAGCGTAACTACTCGGGGCTGGCATCAGGTCCAGTGTCGGTGGGTGAGACCTGTGCAAGTGCAGCACGTGGAGTGGATGTACACAACTTGGGGCAGCACTGTGGCTGTTTGCAGGTGAGCCTGTGTTTTCTGTACCCAGAAAGCGTGTATTTACTCATGTTCCGGCCTTCTGGAAAATTTTGGCCTCCTGACCTCATGGCTCTTAGCAAAATGATTTTAATATATCATCTGTGAGGATTATGCATTTTTGTACAGTTGCTATGAATGTTTTAAACAACATACATGTATTTTGCTATCCAAAATCTGTCTTTTTTGTTTCACTGCTCTTTGAGATTGGAAAAATTAAAAAAGTTCTCATGGAACTGGAAGGATTAGACAGCTTTCTGTCAGTTAATAAGTCCTAGGATATTTCCATAGTTAATAGCTAGTAGCTATGAAGACAAAATGAAAGCCACAATGTGATTTCATTTTTGGCAATATTGTTTTAAAGAAGTTTAAATACTTGTTTAGAGGCAAAATAAAATGCTTGCTCTGAGAGGCAGGAGAGGAAGGGAAGTTATCTGGTTCGTGACACAGTTCTAGTTCATTAAACTGCAGAGTGTTTACATTGTTGTTTGTTAAATGTAGAAATAGCACATCTCTGTCAGCTGATAGCAACATCTGGGAAAATGTGTTGAAATACACAAAAAAGAACCCAAAAAAATGGCTTCTTACGGTGTAGTGGGGATGTCCTGTATATTTCTGAAAGACATTAATGGCAGAATGTATTTTAAAATTAATAATAATAATAGTAATAATAATTGCATAAGAGCTTTCATGTTGCTCATATGTGGCATGAAATTTTGGCTAGAGTAGTATAACCAGGAAAGTAATCTCTGCTTTCCTGCTGCAGTAATGTTGGTGCTGCAGAGGCCACAAACAAAGGCTTGTGGCTTTACTACTGTTTCCTCAGATGCCTACATTAGTTGTTTAAGTGTCACATTACAAAATCACAGTTCACACATGCTACTGAGCAGGGCAGATGGAATTGAAACTGTGTATTTGCTGATGCACTTTGGCAGTTTGGACCATTTTGCTGAAAGCAGAGGCTCCTCAGCACACTGGAAGTTTGCGTTGTGGCATCGCCAGACTTCCAGCAGAGGCTGAAATCTGCTTCAGAGAGCCCAGTAACATTTTTTCTGATGTACAGGGGTCCTGTACAAGTCCCCAAGCTAGAAGGGAGGGTTAGTCCTGTCAACCCTGGAAATGAAGTGAGCACTTATTTATCATGAACAAAAACAGAGTTAAACCTCCAATCTTTATACTGCATAAGAAACAGAGAAGAGCTGTCCACTGCTGGCTGTCCTCTGAAGTTAATGATAATTGAATTTAAATGTGGTAAAACTGCTAATAGGATAGCAGAAGAAATGTGTGTCATATATAAGGTATATAGATGAGCAGATGACTGATATTAACACTGGCAGCAAGTAACCCCTTAAAATTTTGGCATTGAAGAGAAACTGACAGGGGCTTTCATTTTTGAAAGGCCTACCTGAGGCAGTATTTTCCAAAAACGAAACACAAACCAGCAGCAACATACCTCAGAGTTATCCAAGGTGGGCTGAGAGTGGGGAGGAAATGTGCAGGACTTCAGCAACATGCAGCAAAGTTGCTCATTTTCCTGAAGCAGAAGGAGCAGCCTTCACAAGTTTAGGAAACCCTCCTATAGCTGAAGGGAATGGTTGTCCTGGGCTTCCAAACAAATCCTTCTCAAATCTGTGTCCTGCAACTAGCTAAACTAAGAAAAATGGACAGAAAAGAAAAGATTTACCTAGTGTTTGTGTTCACCCTGCTGACCATAAACAAAGGTGTGTAAGGTACATATTCAGGCTCCCCCTTGACAAAGGTTGACTTAAGCAGGCATTTGAAGCTCAGTATGAACTAAAATTCTCTGTGGCAGAGCAATACCTGTCTACATTTGGGCCGTGTATTACTTTCAGCATAAGCTGCATACCTAAGCAATTGCACTGTTGTATGGGGAAGGAACAAGAAATAGGGGAGATGAAAATACCATTGTTTTTCCATTCCAGCTCCAGTAAGCAAATCTAACCATTTTTGCAACCTTTATAGCTTTAAACTCGTCATAAGAGAGAAGAAACAATGGTAATCAAAGACTGATTTTAGTAACAAATGCAGACTAAATGAGAAAGTATTTGGCTTTTGATTGTTCAATCCCATCCTGAGGTCTCCAACTTGGTCCATCACACAGTTATTAATTAACATCACACTAGAGTAAATATCTTTATTTAGTAAAACAAAAAAAAAAAAAAAAAGGATTAGGCAATCCCATTTTAGGTCAACAATCTAGACTTATCATTAGGGTAAACTTCTGGCTAAAATTCTGTGAATTTTTTTTAAACTTAAAAGGGACTCAAAGAGGACAGAAACGTGTGGTGAATCAGATCCAAGAACCATATTTCATCATGCTCAAGGCAGACGTTATCAAAAGGACCATTTGTATTGGCTCTCCTTCAAAAGTAGCCTGCTACTGATGCTCAAATCAGGTTACTTCCACAGAGAACTCCTACTTTATTCTGGATGTGGCTTCAAAGTTTGTAATCACGCAAGTTAAAAGACAACTGTTAAATTTTAACTAACATTTAAGTTTCTTTCTGCTATATTAAACTCAGATAACCGGTGATTGGTAAATATATACTTTTACTCTGCCTTTTGTGTGCAGCTTTTTTAGTGTTTGTTTGTTTAAAAAAAAAAAAAAAAAGAATTATTTCATCTTTGGATTATAAGAATTTTTCCTCCATTGCTAGCTAAGCATTATACTGGTGCATTTTAGGGAATCAGCAAACTTTTGAAATTTGCATTTTTTTTTTTTAATACTTTCTTGTCATTTTCTAATTGCCCATAAATATGAGGAATGAAAAATGAAGAGAAATGTCCTTTTTCACAAGCTGTGAGCTACTCCTTCAGCACTGTGTCAGGCAGGCAGCCCACCATGGGGCAGCCTGTATGATCTCCGTTGTGTGGCTGGTGCAGACTTCTGCCAGTCATCCAGCTCAGATTTAAAAAAAGAAATGGCACTGGTTGTTTGCACTTTTACGAAATAAACCTTGCGAGTGAATTACATAAACAAAGCACCAGTCCCGGCAAATCATGCTGGTATTTAATTTATCTTTAGTGGTTACTTAGAAGTTTGCTTACGTGAGCGAGGGAACTGTGCCTTGTTTGCACTCTCATGCTAGGTTTTCTGCAGCCTCCCCAGCAACATTTCCTTGGGGGCTGGGAGTTTGGGGTGAGGGAGAGGAGATCTGAGACCTTCATTGCAGTTGTAACAGTGAGAAACGTTCTTTATATTCATTTCCTTTTTGTTGTTGTTTTTGTTGATATTTTTGGTTTACTGTTAAAGAAAGTTGAGTGAAAGGTTCAGGGGAGGCTGGTAAGACACACTGGCCATTTCTGGGCTGTGATTCTGGCAAATTGAAAGGTCTGTTCCAGGCTGCTCCAATGAGTTAGCGATGCAGGGGTTGGTTTCTGTGGATATCCATCCCTGTGGGGAGATGGATCTGCCCTGGAGCCCCAGGGTCCACCTGGGTGCAGGTTTCTGGCCATGTCGATCAGGTGGAAGGGTAGCATTGGGTATGGTACAAACTTCACCTACTGTGTTTCTAAATGGGAGTAATGTACCAGAGGGAACAAATCATGTTTTATTCCTTTCAGGAGAGACATCTCAGCTCAAGTCTAAAATTCTCCTGATAGGGGGGAAAAATAAAAAATAAAATAATAATAAAAAAAAAGCTCAAATGTACCCGGTGGGTTTAGCAAACATAATTTTCCTTCTATTCTTTTTGGAATAATTTAGCACATATTTGATGTGGCTCTCTAAAGCTGAGAATCCTATTTCCCTGATATCTCTAGTCTTCCTTCCTAAGCAGTAATTTTCTGAAACATGGCACTTCGTCTGATCTGTCACTGGCTGAATATTAGTTATTCTAAAAATGTCCTCTTTGTGTCTAAAGGGATTTGGCCTGTCTGCCTGACTGTGAAAACCAGTCCCCTGCCCTCAGTCTGCTGCATGCCAGCGTTGAGCCCAGACCGTCACCACCCAGGTATGTCACAGAAGACGCTGACAAACTGCAGTGCCTTCACTTCTTAAAGCTGCTAGAGTCAAAGGGAGGAATGATGAGGATATTTGTCGTTACAAAAAAGTAGGGCATGCAGCAGACTGTGCACTGCCACCTGCGTGGCAGCAGCATGATATAGCTGGAAAAAAGAGAGACCGCACAGACCTAAAAAAGCCTATCGATGTGCAATCTACAAAATAAATATTTGACCCAAAGCAGGCCTTTCAAGGCACTCTGTCCATGTGCAACCTGCTACATGCACCGACTGCTGTCCCAGTGACATAGTAAACTAGAAAATGTGCTGTTCAGATGCACATCGTCGTGTTTTGGGCTAGCTTAAAATTCAAAAGATCTTGGTAAACTTCAGTCCTGTGACCATGATAACTAGTCATCCTCTGTAGTCAGAATGGGTGGGGAAGCATGCATATATTTGTGAACTTACAATTCTTACTGAAGTTTGACATCATAGTTATAGTTGTGCTTTATGAGATGAAAAAATTTCTACTTTCTTAAAACTTTTTAAAACCACAACCTACAGGTTGTATAAGACTTTTTTTTTTTTCCTGTGAAGAGCCGGCACCCCAGGGAGAAATATGGGTTTTACAGGGCTCTCCTGTGATAAAATTTCATTTTCAAAAGTATTTTTATATCTTCAAAGACAAATTTATGGAGTTAAAATACATCAGCTGGTCTTCTCACTGTAGATTTTCCTATGTGTTGACAATATTATGCAAATATATATATATTTGTATCTTTTCCAATTTTCTGGGGTTAAAAGAATGTAATGAAAAGCATAACTAAAAGATGATACTTAAGTTCACCAGAACACAGGCCTCTTTCAGCAATGTGCTTTTATAAAATGTAGACCAGAAGAGATCATTATTAAGAAAGAAATCTAAACACATTACAGCTTAGACCAGAGGCTTTCCTGAATTAGTTCCTAGTTAAGTAACATGGTCTTGTTTAGAATGGCATCTAATTTCATTTCAAAATTGGCACTGGTGGAGAATCCACCCTAGCAAACTGTTCCAGCAATTCAGACTGTCAAAACTTTGCAGTTTATTTAAATAATTTTAGTACAAGCTGCTAGATCTTGTCACATAGGTAAGTTTATGGTCCTTCTATTCTCATATTTATGATCTCCGTGTAGGCACTGGCAGACCACAGTCATCACAGGATCACAGGCAGGTGGAGGTGTTGGGGACCTCTAGTGATTGTCTCATCCAAGCCCTTGTTCAAAGCAGAGCCACCAAGAGCAGGTTGCCCAGGACTGTGTCCAGTCCAGTTTTGAATGTCTCAGAGGATGGAAACTCCAGAACTTCTCTGGGCCACCTGTTCCAGCATTTCATTACCCCATGGTGGAAAACTTCTGTGGTGTGTAGGGTGGGTTTTTGTTTGTTTTTATGTTTAAAAGGAATTTTATGTGTTTCAGGTTTTGCCCCTTACTTCTTATCCTGTTAGTGTCCTGTCACCACAGAAAAGAGTCTGGCTCATTCTTCTCTACTCCTCCTGACCACCATCAGGTATTTATAAGCACTGATACAATATTCAGTTAATTACCCCTCTGCGGTCCCAAATTATTTTTGGAATCCATTTTTTCCCTATTAAGGGCTACAGTCTGGCTGCTTCCATTTTGGACAAATTTATTCCCATTTTCAAATGTACATTAATATTAATCATTCAGCTTGTCAGCTCATACAGATTAATTTGTAGTGGTAGGTTGGCCAATTTATAGTTTGCCACTCTTGATTGTAAATTTTCATATGTGACTGTAAATTGGTTGTGTATTTGAGATTTGCTGAAGTGCTTCCCATGGAGATCCACAATGAATTCACTTTTGCTTTTGCTCTGAAGTCAGCATTGCTATGCAGTGTAACAAGGGAGAAAAATGGGCATGGAAAAGAGGCAGACAGGAGGTGACACCGGTTGAATGACCCAATTTGGTCAGATTTGGAAGTTCATAGCAATTTGCAGTTGTTTATTGTTTTCATTTGTTACTTCTCTCTCTAAGACTGAGATAAGAGTAGATTTTACTTGCAAGATCTGGCAAAGGCATGGTTACTACTTATTAATAGAGCCTTGTTATTCAAAGGAGAGATTAAGATAGAAATTAATTGACAGTCTACCCACAGTTGCACTTTATAATTCATAATGTAGTGTGTGAACAGGAACAGCCTATTCTATAAACCCGCTCGGGTTCCGTAGTTCTATAGATCTTGAATAGTCAGGCCAGTGACTCAAGGCAATCCTGCTAAAAGACGTTGTAGTCGTGGTTCTCAAAAGCCCACTAAAGTCACGACCAAAGAAGTATGACTCACTGAAGTGTGAGCACTGTGCCCTTCATCCATGCACTGGGCCCTCACCTGGCTGCTTTCCTGTTAGCGTGAAGGGCCTTGTATCCCAGGAAAACTTTGGGCATCTCATCCGCACTGTGAACTGCTAATAGGCAACCTAAGGTTGTTGAACTCTGCCTGAACCTTATTTATTTTTACTTCTGCAGAGAGGACATGAATTATCTTTCTGACACTGTATCTGAGTAAGTAGATGCACTCTGTGTGATCACATTACTTCTATTGCAGGAGGCAGCTGTAGATAGACTTCAGTGCTTCCTCTCAGTATGTATGTGTCTGTTCCTATATATATTGCTGCATGGCATGGATATGCTTTCAAAGGCCATCATGGTCATGTGGGAACAGGATCATGTCACTTGAGAATAAGTGTTTAGGAGTGAATTACTCTCAAGCAGAGAGCAGAGACCCAGCAGGAATTCACAGCTGAGCAAAGCTTGCAAGTCCTGAAAAAAATCCATGGTTTGCATATGGACTTTTATGCTACTTGCAGTAACAACAAAAAGTTTATGGGGTCCCAAAAATGTCCAATATTCTGATTCTGACATAAACAAAAGGCAGATTTTACAGATAAGAGTCTCATTCAGACACAGGTAGTGGGTTGATAACTGTTTCCAGCCATTCTCCGCGCTTGAATGAGTTTCTGATCACAATTCCCCAGGGTTAGGGGCTTTGCTTCCTCAGTGTTTCCTGCATGCCAAGGAGGATCCATTGCCAACTAGGAAGCCTGCTCACTGGGATTTGGGGCTAGTTGTTTGGAATTGAAGTTCTGTAGCTGGTGCATTGTCTTGTGATTTTATTCCACAGCAGAATTTGATGGGAAGGGGAAACTCTTTCCCCTGTCCTGAAAGCAGCAGCATGTGATTTGTTTCTGTGTTGGCAACTATATCTTCAAAAATCAGGGAACTGAAACCTTCCTGGAAGTCAGTATAAAGGCCTAATGCAAAGCACTGCAATGCTACTCATTTCGTCAGCTGTCAGGGAAGTCCTTGTCGTCAGCTGTGACGTGCTTCAATTAGAAACTCTGCTTAGGAAGAGACGTGCTCTTTAGACTGCAGGGCTGGTTCCCACCACTTACAAGGACATCTCTTGTTGCTAGCTTTTAACCAGGCATGCAAGGAGTAACATAAATTATTGCTTTATATGCTATTACTGGAAGGAAGGCAACTCAGAAGATAAGAAAGGTATTGTGATAACAGAAAAGGACATTTCAGGATCTGAAACATAAGGATCTGACCTGGAACAGGGGCAGCAGATGCATGGTCTCATCATTGCCACTGAGCAAAGTCCTAGGTGCGCTTGGGAGATGCTCAGTATTCTGCATTGCATCTTCCTGATTTCCTTCCTCAAAGCTTGCAGAACCACTGACACATAATTCTCCTAGGTAACCTCTCTAATGACGTTCAGTAACAGGGATAAAATGAAAGAAGAGCAGAAGGGAAATGTAGAGCACCCAGAATCACTTGAGTGATAGTAATTGAACAAGAGCAGGTGCAAGAGCCGCTTCTAAAAAAGCAACAATTGATCTCCAAAACACAGAAGGGTTTTGTTCAGGCCTGAAGTATTTCTCTCTCTCTTATCTCCCTTAGTAGCTGCTAGCTTTTTCCTTCACAGCTTCTTTTGTGATGTCCCAGGGAGGAGATTTCAATGCTATTTTCAGTGCTAGCCATTTCTCTAGGTGCCGCGCAGTAGTCAGTCCTCATACAGTCAACTCAGTAAAAGCTGGTTCTCAGACGTGCTTCCTCTGTACTTGCACTTTTTTTTTCTGCTGTTCATAAGAGATTTGCTGATATTAATCCCATTTTAAGAAAAGAATCTGAACAAGTCTATGTGTAAAAAATCCAGAAATCTCCATGTTTTCTGATGGCCTTGAGACTCAACTCATTTAGTTCTTCTAGAGGCTACAGCAAAAGAAAATGAACTCTGAAAGAAAGCGAAATGAAGCTTTATTTATTTGGTCATGATTCAGCTCTACCCTTAGCACAATGGAGCCCTTCTCTCCAGGGCTGACTAATATCCACATAATAGCAAGCAGTCTTGCAGAGAGCTGTGCAGTAGCACAGTGGCACCAGCAAGTCTTGGCAGGGTTTACTAATAAGCAAAGAGAGAGAAACATGAGAAATGTAGCTTGTGGCAAAAGAAGCTGCAAGAGATCAAACGGAAACAAGATGAAGATTAAATTAATATAGTCAGAAACAGTTGAAAAATGCGTGGGTGTTATCAAAAGGAGAAACGGCTTTAAAAAGGAACACAAGAAAATGAAAAGGCAGCACTCAAAAAAACAGTGAGTTAGCAAAGGGTGGACTGAATTAGCTGTGTACACAAAGCCTCTGCCAGCGGAGGAAAAGAGCAGAATGCAATGTTCTTTCTGGTCAGATTCAGTCTAGAATGGTATTGCAGCAGCACGCATGGATAAATAAATTTGGACTAGATTCAGTGGCTGCAAAGAGAATACAAGGTGATGAGCTGTGATTTATTTTATCGCTGAGACTCGATAAGCTCAGCAACTTTCTCTGTAGGATCCAGAAACTGCTGTCCGCAGAAAATGGCACAAAGTGAATCTCAGTAATCTGAAGCACACACAATTCATCTGGCTTTGAGAAATGGTCAGTAACTGATACCAGACTGGGAATCATGCTGACCGTGAGGTGTTTTATTTATAGTCAAATAATTCTATTTACAATGCTTGAATTGTAATTAAAGATGCACTTTTTTCATGACTCCAGAAAATCTCACAACTAATTTCATAGTCGTTTTGTTAGAGGAAATTGGGCAAACAGTTTTCAGTTTTTACAGAAGTCGTGGAACAAACTACCCTCAGAAATAATGATCAATGTACTAAGAAAGGGACTTGGGAAAAATATCTGCACTTTTCACCAGTAAAACCTGAAGTAAAGCTATGATCTAGAGTCACTTTTTCATTACTAATGTGATAAGTGTAAGAATTAAAATGCCAAAAGTAATATATTTTCAGGGAAAAAAATCCACCAGGCTGAAAGAGACAAGAAAAGATTTGCTAGGCTAATTTTAGCAATCCTGGATTACTTATTAAGAGCCAGGCACTCTGGACATGGCTGAGCAGGGCATGTTCTCTATTGCAGCTCTGTGAAACCCTAACCCTCTACCATACAGTCAGTGGTAACAGATGCTTCTAAGCGAATTTACAATATGGCTGTTGACTTTTTGGCTGTAGAAACTACAATGCTCATGTTACCTGGAAGAATCCTACCCACCACAACTTGACGGGAATTATATATACTTTCAAATAATTACAGGATGCTTTATGAATGTATAGTTAAACTGAGAATAAAGAAGGGTCTGCTTTTCATGTAGTGAAACCAATGTGCCTGCAAACAGTGTGTTTACACATGGATGACACAGTTGAACAGAAGAGATAGGTGACATTTCAACATAATTTTACCGTACTAGTGTTGAATTGAACAGTTTGCAAGTGCCACGCGCATACAGCAGCAAATTCCATATTTCTCTGTTTTGACAGATATTCATGTGTACATAAGGGCATGTAAGCTATTGCTGTCAGAGTATCTGTGTTTTTAGTAAGGCATTTAAAAAGCAGACTTGAAAGAAAAACAAACTAAAGTGCTCTTAAATTTTCTGCCCTGAACAATTGTTAAGTATGGACCATTTCAGCCAGCTTACCAGTCTATGCACAGGGATGTCTCCTATCACAAAATTCAGAAAGATCCAGAATTACACAAAGCAACAATATGTCAAAGTAGAGGGAGATGCAAAATGAGTTCTGTATTTCAAAATCCTCAAGAGGAAGGTATTAAGCAAATGCACACACTAAAAAATCACTAATTTTTGAATGATTATAAATACTTAGACCAGACAGACCATAAACAGAGCCTTAGTGTATATGCTCTCTTTATATAAATCCCTCTTAACTTAGAAAATAGTGATAGACTGAGACAGCCATATACAACAAACAAAAACAAAACAGTTTTGAGAAAACTGTTATACAAACTCACTCCCTTCATACAGCTTTCAGCTTTTGTTCCTAAGGCTCGAAAGAGTTACCTGCCATGTTGTTTTGTTTAGTTTTACACATCTATTTAGTCTGAGGTCTAATGCTGGAAACTTTGCTGAGGCCCAGATACTACTACTACTGGAAGCATGCAGGTAGGTCCTTTCAGCCCTGCACCAATTCACACAACAGGATCCCGCAGGCAAGTGCGAGTCCAGCCGCAGAAGCAGGGCTTCCCTGTCTGCAGCAGGGGCCATGCACTGTCATGGGCTTGGCACATTGGGCTGCCATCCTCATGAGGTGTTGCTGCAACATAAACCAAATTACATATTTATAGAAGTAAACAGTATTTGAAGTGTCCATGGTTTGAAAGCACTTTGCCACTAAGACTGTTGTTCTGTGATTATCTCAGTTTGAACTGCTGAAAATTAACCCAGCAACAAATGTATGCATTTTGTAGCTGGACCTGTGTCCTGCTCCGGTTCACCCTCTAGTCACATAGGCAGAAGGAGGGCCTAGGAAAAGGGAACAAGCATAGGCAAAGGAGGAGGGCAGGGGAAATTTTTGGTAGCGCTTTGAGCTTCTGAAAAAAAGTTGTACTAGAAATTATTTCTCTAAAGCTTTTTGAATTTTGATGTTGGTCTCTGGCCATGCAAGTCTCATTTTCTGGTCAGCATCCCTGGAAATGTGTACCATACATGGACTCTAATTACACCCTGTCTATTTGTAACCAGTTTCAAAGTCAGGGTATGGGGAATAAGGGAGTACCTGAGTTTTACCGTCTGCACCCAAGCCACTAACAGTAATGTCACAGCATTTCTCAGTTATGAGGCCATGTTCCCCAAAAAACAGTATTATTTATCTAGCATTTCCTATCCTGCAGCATAAAATGGAAACCAAATTGACCAAAAACCATGCTAATGAGAAGTTACTTGCCAAGGTGCCATACCACATTAAGATGGCAGAGCATTTGATATGCTTGCATTACTGTACATTTTTTTTTTCCCTGAGTTTGAGCCAAATTTCTTGAAATGAAAGCAATTTCATAGAGAATGACAAGGCACAGTAAGAGGAACAGCAGCTGAGGGCTGTCTGCACAAATACCATTATGGTAGCTAGTTTTAGTTACATAGATTGTGGGAAAGGGCAGCTCTTCTGGAAATATTTTTAAACTTTTGTGATGCGGGCAGTGTGACTGAGCTACAATGAGATCTGCATTTTCTTCCTGATATTCTGATATCCAAATTAAGTTGAACTGTCCTTGGTCGTGTTCTGTGCCTTAGTATTATAGTAGTTTAACAACATTCCTAGCAAATTTACTTTGTTAACCCAAATAAACCCAAACTCCTGAGAACATGTTGGGCTTGGTGGTTTGCTGAATCTGTGTTTTTATCAGAATGTTTATTTTGGTGCTTTGCCCATCTGCTAGACTGCTCTTAATACTTTTTAACTTCGTTGCTCATTTGTTACTGTTCTGCACATAAATCAATGATGGCATCATATCATTTTGACTGTGACTTTTTCTAAATATATCTGGTCTATATGGGATAAGTTCAAGCCAGTGGGTGGAATAATGAATTCTTGAGAGAACTACCCAGAGAGATGTTTCTCAAAAAATAATGAAGCTAGCACAGGGTCATACAAAAGTGCTTCATTGAATGTTGCTATCTCACAGGCCATTTCTTGATTTTTCTCTCTAGAGAACAAATCTTTCTTATGACGTAGCACTTGCTCTTCACGTGAATTCACTCCATTAATAAAAGCAAAAAAAGCAGAACACCAAAAATGTGCATCTGGGGTTCAAAGGATAGGAGGGTGGACTTTCATTTAGAGAGGTTAAGGATATGTAGGGCAATTTTTCAGAAGGGGAGAGAACATAAGGGAGATCTAGAGCTCCCACAGTGTCTACAATGGATTTCAAAATTGATTCTGCTTTGCCACAGAAGCTTGCTATCTCCATTTATGTGTTGCCATCTCTTGAAAAAAAAAAAAAAAAAGCTTTGGCAGGCTTTTGGTCTGTGACCTCTACCAATGAGTCATTCCCAGCTCGAGTCTGCTAAACTGACAGCCCCAAAGTGTCAGCTATGCAATGATATCTTGTGTTGGTGAGAAGATTACGTAGGATGGATGGGTTAGATGTAGCTGTGCTTGCTGCAGTGAAGAAAAATAGCCTAGGCCATTAGTGCAGGCTCTTTCTTCTGTTTGTGGTCTTCCAAGCAGCGTTGTCTCAAGAAACATGGGAAAACTTGGAACTCTGTCTGCAGAAATTTGGCTTTTTTTTCTTTTCTTTTTTTTTTTTTCCTTACCTGTCTATGGTTTGCAGGTTGAAATCAAATTGTTGTATTAAGCACAAAAGATACCTCCTAGCTCTAAAAATGTGAGACTGAAATCTGACTTGGGTATGTGGAGTCTTTTCCTCATGGAAATGAAGCTGAGGACAGTGCTTTTAGTGCAGTTCAGCAAGAAAAACCTCCCACTGAGACAGCTGCTGGGCCGGGGGTAGGGAAAGATGCCTAAGACTGACACTTCTGTCATTTATCTTGGCTCTTAGATTTAGTTGTTGGTGCTTGGTTTTGTTTTGTTTTGTTGTTTGTAAAGACTCTTCTGGCATTTGTGAGAGATTAGATGTGACTGTCAGATCCCAGAGGCACCCAGAGTACAAAGGGCAGACTGCAAGGCCTCAGGCCCATCATTTTCTGAAGATTTAAGGCTAAAAATTCATGTGTCTTCTGACCCTGCAGAAAGTTTAAATTTTGGTTTCTCCTCATGCTCTTCATACCTCAGCTTTCAAACCCACAGCCTGAACTTGCATGTTTTGGGCACCCATGGTTTTTGTACTGTAAAGGGCTTTGCAGAAGACCTGTCCCCTGCTTTCCTCCTTTCTGTGAACTCCCTGCAGCCTCACCTAGCCATGGTGCCTAATGGTCTCACCTGCTGTGTTCTACTGTGTAGGCCCAAGTAAGGCTGGGACTCGGGCTGACCTCTGGAAAGGTCTGGAGGACAAGCTA
The DNA here is from genome assembly GCF_009769625.2 of Cygnus olor. Classification (NCBI taxonomy): domain Eukaryota; kingdom Metazoa; phylum Chordata; class Aves; order Anseriformes; family Anatidae; genus Cygnus; species Cygnus olor. The sequence continues at coordinate 20,771,751 of NC_049175.1, forward strand.
GATGGTCAGAAATGTCCCCAAAGTGCTCTATGCACCAACTGCCCCATAGCTTCAGAGCAGCCCACTGCTGCTCAAAGCAGCTCCTCACCTACCTGAGTTCTTATGCTGGAGCCAAATCCAGAAGGCACAAAGCTGACTTAGTCTACGTCTATCTTCCTTCAGCCTCCCTGAAAATCTCTGGGAAAGTAAGTGGAGTACAGCCATCTGCCTGAGATATAATTTCTTCCTCCTAACCTGATGTTCTTCTAAGCTTACTGTTCAATTATTCAAGATAAAGATGAGGTGGGATAACCCAGATAAAACAAAAGAATCATAATATAAAACATATGTAAATTAGGCTATAAGAACATACTGTGTGTGTTCACCTTTGCCATCAGCTCTCTAAAGAGAAGAGGAATAGCTTTTAAAAAAGTAGGAAAAGTTGTGTCTGAGGTGAGCATAAAATGTTTTCTATTACGTGCTCGCTAATAGAGGCAACAGACGAAGGTAGGGCCTGAATAATCCACAGCTTGGGTAAGTGCATGTACCTTTCAGATGATGTTCCATTTTTAAATTAAAAAGAAAGCATTGTTCATTGAAAATGAAGCTGGAACATCGCTTAATAATGAAGTGTAGGGCTGTTGAGGGATCTCCTTGGAAACTTGATAGTTGTCTTCACGGTACTAACTGATGAAGTGATTTTATGAATATACATTTTGCTACATCAGCATCACCAAAATCAGAATAACACAACTATGCATTATTCCTAATTAGGGAAAATATTTTTGTGGCATCTTGACTACATTTAGAACAAGGTATTTATAAATACAGTTTGGACAAGTGTAGAGTATATTTCTAGACATTGTTAAATGCTCACTGAAACTATACATACTCGCAAAATAAAACATCTTTTTACATAGAAGAACTGTTTAAGATCTGTTTAAGAGCTCTGTAGAGCCTTTTAAAGAAATTAGCTGCTTTTTTTTTTTTGAATATGCAAATACTGTTTGCATTTCAGAGAGGGATTCTGCAATTTTCTCCATGAAAATCAATTTCCTCTGAGTACATGCAAGTTATCTATGAATCCCCTTTATCTCTTTAGCTGCTACCTCAAGTATTATCGGGGCATACGCTAATCTTATTATGAATTCACCTTTCTTTTGGAAATGAAGGGAGGACCAGAGGTCAAATGACAGATCCCTTTTAGAAATCCAGTGGAAAATCCAGTATTTAACAACAATGGGAATCATGAAAGGAGACATGTATGTTTTAATTCAGACTTTAACTAAAAGAATCAAAAGGGGAAAAAACAAAAGCATAACAAGGCATTTGGCAGTGCTGCGTTGAGTGAATTTTTCAAAGAACAATTAAGTAAATTGCAAAGTTATTGAGAGGAGCAAGGCTTGACATACACTTTCACATTGGCTGACCTGAATGGTTTCCATAACCATGTAGATTTTTTGGAGGTAGTTTTGAAATGCTTTATTTCCCCTTCGGAAGAGCACAAGCAGTCTCAATTTTGAATTTAGGAAAAAAAAAGTATTGCATGATGGAGATTCAGCTACAGGCTTAGGAGCCTACTGTTTGTTCTCACATGTGACATGATCACTGCAGTCATTCTTCTCTCCTCTTTCTCTGTTCAGCATTCAGATGGTCTCTTAAGTTTACATTAAAAAACTCAGTGCTTTTCTTCTGACAAGCCTTCAAAATATTGTCAGCATTAGAGAAAATATTTGTAGAATGTAGCATCTTTATACTAAGTAAACAAATAATGAATTGCAATTCTGTAAAATTAGAACATCCATAAAAATACTGCCTTTATTAGCTACTGCAAATGCTGTTCAGGGTATTACACAAAACATATTTAGGAGATAAGGAAAGATTATCCACTTGGCCTTATAAAGCACTGAGAGGACAGCATGTCATTGCTGTAAAATACTTGATAGGCAAAATATGTTAAGCATTTTGTTCTTTAAACAGGCCACAAATTGAAATGAGTTTCTTGGTTTCATGGTGGCCCTTTACTGATTTGTCCCATACAAAATACTGCATAATCAGTAGGCTTTGCTGTGAAAGGTAGACGAGCAGGGGAAGGTATGGACAGACAGGGTCAGCGTGCTGGCAAGGCTGCAGGCTCCCAGGTACAGCAGACCAGGCTTCTGTGTGTGTGTGTCAGTTCAGTGATGTTCCACCCTCAGTCGCATAAACAGCTACACACATCCGTACCATTTCAAAAGTAATTAGAAGTAGTTAAATCTTGGAAGAAATGTCTTTGACTTTAGTTTACATGGCTAATTACTGTAATTTATAACAAACGTTAAATAAGCTAATCACACAATTAACTGCTGGTTCCTTTTACAATACTGGTATCCAGTGCTGTTTTGCTCTTGTTTTAATGGATGTGGCAGTGTAATCCTGCAGTGGATTCACTGAATACATCCAGTCTGTTATGTTCAGACAGCAGATTTTAACTCTGCAGTTAGACTGACATCAGCACAGCACAGCTCTGTGATACCTTCTTGGCCATCTGCCTCCGTCTCCTTCAGAGCAAGTAATAAGCCAGAAACACATGAGAACTGGCAGTGATTAAAAAGACAGAACAACTGGAGAATAAGGTTTAATTGCTAGTGCTTCAGTTGTGCCAGGATAATACTATGAGCTCTGACTCATCAGAATCAACTGACTTCTGACTACAGTGCTGTGTTTTTTGAGAATCAGGAGAAGAATATTTGAAAGGGTAGGCAAATGTGAAATTGCTCATAGCATTTAGGTACCATCCTGCCCTTCTATAGTGTTTTGATTTGCAGTCTGTAAGTATAATGGGACAGCATATTTCAGGCTACCACGGAAAACCTTTAGGATCTCTCTGTTACACGATGGCCTGTGATTGTGCAGCCTGGAGCTGATGACTCAGGTGTAATGACTTCCAGTGTGAAATTGCTAATGAAGTGTTTTGCTGAATCACCTTCAACTCCATCCCCACTGACTTTCCTACTGATGAAGTGTAATTAGTGCTGACTCACAGTAGCACATACAGCCTGTGAATTTCAGGCAGGATATAAGGTGAGAATAGATCCTTCGCAAGTATGGGAATTTGGGAAGTGTGAGAGAAAATATTGCGTGAAGCCCAGGAATGGAGGTAAGCAAGGTGGCAGAACTGCTGTTGTCTGATGTGGCAATAAAAGGAAGGGCCTATCTGAGAAAAACACAAACTATTTGCAGCGTGTTTGGAGTAGGGTGGGAAATCTAGCTGTTTTGTCCAGGCATGAAAATCAAAAGTAGATCCTCCTACTCCAGAAGCAGTCTCTGCACTGAAAATATATTTGCTAATTATGTTTGAAATACTCAGCTGGCCTGCAAAAATCAGGAAAAGGAGTGAAAAGCTTTAGGTCAGCCAAACATTTGTTTTAGATCAGCCAACCCTTCACATCTCTATCTTCTGCTCCACTTCTTGCTACAGTAAATTCAAATCTGATTTTTAGCTCTGGCCTTTGCTGAACGAAAAGAGTAAAAATCCTGTGAAAATAGAGAGGAATAAAAATGCATCTATTTCTCAGTTACATTTCCAAATCAGCAAAATTAGCCAGAGGTTTTCAGTGGTCATCTCCCTATCAGTGGTCCATCTGTCAAACTGAAGAGTAAAATAGATGTTTAAGAGGAAGCAGATGCTGGCAGCACAACTATTTCAGCGTCTCCTTAGAGCAGAGGAACGTCTTCTTTAACAGACTGGGCTGCATCTGCAGCACAGCCCTCACTGACCCAGCCATCCCCTAACCCGTGTCTGGTGCTTGGCAGCCAGCGTGGGAAGCAAGGAACTCGTGGCAAGCATTAAGGACCGGATGGTGGAAAGCATCCAGGGACTCCAGTCCACGTTCTTTTATTTTTCCCTTTTGTACCGCTTTCCAGTTTGGGAGGCTGTCACACACGTCCCCAATTTATTGAAGGACGGAGACACTTAATTTGAGCCATTATGTGAAGAGAAATCCATGCTGTCTAGGGAAACGATATTTCCGTAGGCTTATGGTGTTGAAAAGGAGTGCCCATTGGAGAACAACAGCTTAGCAGAGATGCTTGAACATAATGGCCAGAGTCACTCCTGCAGGACTGGCAGTAGTTCAGGAGGAATCACCCTACAGCAGCAATGTCAAACCAAGCCTATTGCGTAGTCACAAAATCAGCACGCTCACAGTAATATCAAAGATTAGTTGCAGGAGGCTGGAATTAAAAAAAAAAAAAATCAATTGAAAAAAATGCATTGCAAACAACTTTGCAGAGCTGTCTCTATAAAGGAGCACAAACAAACACACAAAATACTGCAGAGGCTCCCATATTGTTATGCACAAACTTGTGACCCAGAGCAGGAAAGGCAAGAAGTTGCTCTGACAAAAATTAAAACCATGGATGAAAATATGACCATTACTGTCTCAAGATTATTTTAAACCTGTGACAAATGTCTCTGTGGCACCTAAATGACAGGTTCCATGCTTGTGAATTACACTGCTCTATTTATCAAAAGAGCAGTATAAAAACAAGGGGAAAATATTAGGAATTAATTCTGGTTTTCAGTCTTGCAGGAAAGGTGGTAGCCCTGCTGTCTGAGCAGATCTTCAGGAGTATGATGGGAGAGTATTTCTGTAAGTACAGCTTTAATAACTGTGCCTTGAGGGTTTAAAAAATACCTTGTAAACAAGAAGTGGAGAAACAATAGAACGGTGAGTGAAAAACTTCCCTCAGCCACTTCTGAAAGTGACTGCTGAAGCAGTTAATAATGTTGCATTCGGGGTGGAGAAAATGCACTTCCCATTCTCTTCATAGTTTTTAAGTTTCTTAACTTTGTGCATCAGGATTATCTAGTGAGAACCTGTTACTGGACTTTCTTTGACCAAACCACTTTGACTGCTAAGAACTGCCATTATCAGTCAAGCTATAATCCAGTCCTAAACAAAAACGTTTTCTGCTCGTCTCCTGAAATAACATTTCAGCAGGTTTCTGTTCTAGATAACACAGCCTCCCTGTCCTCCAGTCGGTCCTGAAGCTCTTGGGGGGGACATCACTTCCCTCCCCTTGGGTTGCCACCGTGCTACAGTGGCTCTGTGGCCTGGGCACCTGCCTGGAGCCAGTAGGAGCATGATGTGGGCTCTAATACCTGACTAGTAAGGTGTGATTGCTGAAACAGGCTTTGTCTCTCCTGTTACCCCCCTCTCTCTCTCTGAATCATGACTGAAGTGCGGGGAGGAGAAATCCAGCACAGCCTCCACATTCAGTTAGCTGCTTGAGGCTATGACTACACAGCACCTGAAAGTGCACTTGCCCAGAGTGTACGTCTGTGGCATTTGTGTGACATTTTATATTTAAGTAGCAGCATATTTTTCACTGGTTAGAATAAAATGCAATGTTATTTATGTAACTGATCTTGAAAATAAGAGGATATAATAGTTGACATTTGTGGTCCACTGAAAATATCGAAATACTATGTTTTCTCTAATGAAAAATTCTACCTAGTAATTCTAGCTAGAGCTTGACTAAGTCAAGTTCTTTAGTCAAGCTGCTCATGGATTTTGAAACAGAGGCTGAGTCTCCACTCATGGTCCGCAGAGACTGCATTACCCCATCACTCTCTTCCAGCTGAGTAGGCCCCGCAGTTATCTAGAAACACCTTGCACCTCCATCGGTTCTCTCTTCCTCTAATAACATCTATGCTGTACTCAGCACAGCACCAGGGGGTTCCTAAAACCTCTTGTCTGCTAACATTCAAGCTGTCATGGAAAGCATGGGAATCAGGGGCCATGTTTCTTTGTCTGTTGTTGGGGGAGCAGATTGCTAACCAGCTGTGGTGGCCCCAGTCATCAGCCAGTGGTATCAGCCACACACTCCTTCTTCCCTTCTCTGCCTGGAAATTCAATTAAACTCCTCCTAAATTAATATCTCGACATCTCACAGCACCTGCAAAGAATCTCACAAGTGAATATTGTCCTGCCAGTCTCTTGACTTATATAAGAGAAGATGTAAATTGAGAATTTTTTCTAGAGGGAATGTAAGCCTTTATTTACCTTCTTTCTTTTCTACAAAGAAACAGGCAGATGCTCCTGGGACATCTCTGAGATACCCAAAATTCATAAATATCCAGTATTTTCTCTACTGTTTTCTTCAGCAATGCCTTGGACTCTTGGTTTCACTTGAGCCAATGTAAAAATTTGGACAACTGGTCCCAGTACCTCTAGGATTCTGAGATAAGGGTCTGTGAAAACTCCCTTTTATTTTTCTCAGCAGAGGAGAGGTTTGATTTGGAGGAGAATGAATGTCATTCAGTTATTCAGCAAATAATGACCGTATGTGCCATACAATCAGAATTTGCTAGTCCCATTTTCTCAGCTGCTGCTAATGCAGCACTCAGCAGTATCCCACCACTCCCACTATCCCACCACTCCCAGGCCGACATAAGGCCCATACGAGGTTGACTTCAACAATAACGCCTATCCCTTAAACATCATTTTCATCTCCTGCTGGGGGGATTGTTTTTTGGGTTTTGTCCTGAAAACCTATGAGTTCTCCTAACTCTTCCTATCTTATTTTCTGGGAAGAGCGTTTCCACCTGCAGGGCATACCTGTGTAATGGGATTTTATACTGCCCTGGTGTCCTTCCTGAAGAAGATGACCATGGATCTCTGAAAGTCCAGCGATTTGGACACCAATATTCTTCCAGAAGACAGCACCAGGTAGGAAACATTATAGCCTGGTATATCTTATAGCCATAGCCTGATAGAAAAAAAAAAAAAAAAACAAAACATAGTGATAGGAAGAATGGCTTGGGAGTTAATGTTCTGTGACTTCCCCATGCAGAGTGAAGGGTGAATGGTTTTGCTGGTGCAGCTGCTGAGGTGGTAGTTACAGACAGGGGGCCACGTGCTAGTCTTGACTCTGCATGTGTGAGGGCAAAAAGGAGGGTGTTCTAAGGAACAATGAAGTTGGGCAGAATACTTGATGAGCTCTTCTGTCACTCACCTTTGCTGAGCCTGGATGGAGTGTTTGAAGGGTATCAGTATCTGACGTATGATTGTCAACTGAACACGAAATTACCTTTAGTTGTACGCATCCAATTCTGCAGCTCCTGCATGTTTCTACACTGTGTAGTCTTAGCATCTTATGGGTGGGGGGAGATCAGTCAGTGGCTGTGACTGTAAGGAGCAGTGATGGGCTGAGCTATTTTCCTGGGGCCAGTGGGTTCACTTGAGGGCTCAGAGTAAAGTTGAAGAGGTCTGTGCAGTAACACAATATCCTTGACCTGGCCTGACTGATGCAGGTAGTTGTTCTTGACATCACAATTTCCTGGACTTGACTTCAAGCTTAACTGTAGCTGTGTCTGTGATTCAGGAAAGGGCTTACCTATGGCAGGAGATGTGCTGTGTGAAAGTTTTGTTCTACTCTCCCTGCAAGAGAGGGAAATTGTTGTATTGGTCATGTTGCCACCTAGTCGAGAGGACTGTGACACCAGTGTCGTGTTGCTGCAGTACAAGGTGCAAAATGCTGCAAGACTGACAGCATCTGAAATACTACAATGGCCTGAAACATGAAGAGATGGTAGGGGTGTTTCTCCATTAATCCCTTGGAAGCAAATAATTTAGTTTTTCAAGGGTTGCAATTCTTCTTTTGCAGTAAACTGTAGACCAACTTTGCTCTTGTAGACTTCTACTTTCTGGTGTACTATGTTTGTGTAAATACTCATTCCTTTCCACTGAATCAGTTCTGGTTGCTAACTTCTTGTAACCTTAACCTTCATGACAGTTACTCCTGTCAGAAAAGTCCAGGCTTGAACTGTTGAGAAACCTCACGCTTTCTCCTTCTCTCAAAGGAAGCTGAGGATGTAACACATGTACAAGTAGCCTGCTCTACTTTCAGTACGCTGCAATGCCTCCAGTGTTTTACAAAGTTATCAGAAACCAAGTTAGACCCCAGCACTGTGTTCATGCTTTGCCTGAGCAGATTTACCTGTGGCATTTTCTACCTTACAGTTCAAAAGATGCAGTCACTCAGATCAGCAGTGGGCCACCCGCAGTGAACACTGCACAAGTAGAAGTCAGTCTGCCTTTTATGTATGAAACTTGTCGCTGAAACAGAAAATACCATTCTTTCTTCAGAAGATATGAAATCTACCCATCTTAGTGACTGGTCCAGAAAGGAGAGTCAGAAGTGGTTTGTGACATAGGGTGGAGAAGCACAAAAATATGAATGTTTTTAATGGAGGGAATTACATGAATAAATTGTTCAGTGAACTGCATCACTGATTCAATCTGCCCAGCTGTCATAAGCTTCAAGGACAGTCTGTCAAGCACTACAGAAATGATGCATATGTTCCCAGGCCTTGTTGTATGAGATGCATGAAGTCACTTGAGCAATGAAAGATGGGTACTGAGCTGTGCTATGTTTTCACTGGTGAAATTGAAGACCATGCAGCCAGGCTTTCACCAGAGCTGGTTGAAAGTGTTATTTCTGCCCTAAGGAAGATCCAAAGGCCAGACAGGTACCTTTCCAAACAAGGATGAAAAGCTGAAATATCCATTTTTCATTAAGTGAAGAACTATATAGCCTAGAGGAGGGAAAGCTGTTACTTCTTCTGAAGCACTTACAGACTATTGCAGAAAGACAGCAATAGTTTCTTCTTGTTGTCTATGCAGAATACAAGTAATTAGGAACTAATTTTAATTAGGCTAATACCTCAGGAGCCTCTTTTAAGGTAAGAGGAAAGAATAAATAGAAAGATGTAAAGCCTCCATCACTGAAGGACTGTAAGAGCAGATGAAGCAAATGCCAGTCAGGAATGGCTGCAGTATGGCTGATCCTTGAAACAGGCAGAGAGGCATCTCAAGAGAGGATTTAGGGCAGTCTTACCTCATTTTTATTTTGGCCTTACTGAAACCATTCACTCATTACTATGTCTCACATTTTAAAGCTTATAAGTGTCTGAGAGGGATGGGAGTTGTTGCTTTGTATATATGTAATTACCATAAAATTTACCATATTACCATTAATTTACCAAATTTATCATATAAATTATGGTAACTTATTTAGATATAGATATAATTAAAGAAAAAGACATTCACTAATTGCCTGTGAAAATTATAATTATGTTCTCAGGAAATGCTGAGATGCTGATCTTTGAGGGTGACAGGTCTTCATTAATATGAAACACTGGCAAATTTCAAATTAATTTTTCCATGGTAAGACTAGGCCAAGATTCACAAAAAGAAGTACTGTTATTTAGAACAACTTGAAACACTTATGTTCAAAGAATAAAATCTCTTAAATACTGTGCCACCCATATATTATAACTGTAAGTCAGACACCTCAGACCTCCTTAGCTAACGGAGGGAATCCAGTCATTCACCGTCACCTTAGTGGTGAAAATGTAAATCAATGGTGCAGCTGGGAAAATGACTTCTGAAAAGAACAAGATGATGCAATAGGTTTGCAAGCTCTGTTTCAGGGACTACACCTGCTTTCTATCTTTAGTTTTTGCATACAGTCTCTCTCAAAGAGCATCATCCAAGATGCGTGTTTGAATTCCCTAGGCTAAGCCAATTTTCCAAGGATGACTTTGCTTTTCTCTGCTTCTGACAAACACATTTCTAAAACTAATATATTTTAGTGAATACACCTTAATGTTGCTAACATGTTCCTGTAGGGCCTATTACCTTTCTGGTCAATGTGAGTGTTAGTGATATGTATGAGCTCTGTTTTAAATGAGGAAGAAGTGAAACTGTACTGCTTTAGTACGGAGAGGAGAAACAGGGAGTTCTTTGCTCTCTTGTCTGAGGCAGGGCTTTGGAGCTGCTTTGCTTCTCTTTTGCAGCAAAGCATTGCCTCTCCACTGGGCAAATATGATCTTGCAAGGCAACTTTGGAAAGCAGCAGGCTTATAGCTAAACCTTGTTTAAAGGAAGTTGTTTTCTGGTATTATAAGGTGATTTATGTCTCAGTGAAGAGAAGGGCAAGTAAGCGTTTTCTGTTGAGATGGCTGGTCACGAAACTTGGCTGGAGGAGAAAAAACGCTGCTTTTCCTCATAGTGGAAGGCTTTTGCTCCACCCAGTAACCTTGCATCTGTTTTGCTTCAGTGAAGTCTGACATTGAGACCAAGGAGCCTTTAAGCCACTCGTTACAAATCTCTCTTGAGCTTACTTTTCTAGAGCAGGGAGCTGATGGTGCAGTGTGTATCACGGCCCAAGTGCTCCTGCACATAAAGACACTGAGTTATTTACTAAGTACTGTATTGCTTTTTTAGTAGAGTTTGAGGTTGGTAGACAGAGCTGGAGAGTTCTGCATCCAGTGCAGGCTTTGCAATGTAGAAGCTTGAAGTTCATTCCCCAGTTCAGAAACGTTGTCAGAGCCTTGCTGCCTTTCATCTTTCTGGAATTGCTTTTCATAATTAAAACTAGATTTCTTGCTGACATTGTCTGCAACAGATTGAACTAGACTGGATCTTGTCACTGAATTTCCTTATTGTGTTGGGAAATCCCATGTAAAAGCATCTGGTGTGTGACCAGCATTGGCTAGCCTGCCCTTGCTCTATGCTAGGAGCAGCAGCAGTGTGCCAAACCCCTCTGTCCTCTGGGGACTTGGGGCCCAACACACTTTTCTCTATTCTAAATAATTGCAAGGCAAGGTCCACGCTGCAGTGTCAAAGGTGGACTGGCTCACATGCAGACATGTTATTTTCCAGCACGTTTTTTGGTACTGATAGCAATTGATCTGGTTCCCAAGCACTAGCAGAGGAAAAAGGCAAAATGTCCCACTCCCGCAAATAGCAGCATAGCTGCAGGGATAGCATAGTGAGCTAGGTACCAGGTGAATGCAAGCCAGAAGACATCAAGTGCTGCTGTCTAGATGCATCTGTGTATGCATTGTATATGCTATAGTTCAGCAGTAAGTCTGGCCATCAGATTGAGCCAGACTCCTGCCAGACAGACTCACCCACAGCACAGAATCCTGCATGGGATTTGCCAAACCAACCTATTCTGTTTAAATTTGGTGGGATGCAGTTGTTTCATTTTTTATTTATTTTTTTAACTTACAACTCATAAGGTTAATACTATTGATGATATCTTATTTAGTGAAGAGATGAGATTTCATCTTCAGGATAACATCAGATGTTGCCCTGAGATACCATACCAGAGCCAGCTTTAGCAATAGCTGGTGGCACAGAACAAACCTGCTGTACCTTAGATCAGAAATGCAGTTGTTTTGTGAAAAGAAGTCAATGAACTTAGCAGATTGAGTTGACTCATTAAGAACCAGGTATATCAAAATACAATTTATTCTTAAAATGGCTAGTTTACATGTAACAGCATGGGTTACATAGGGAAAAAGTGCAATTAGTGAAAGAAGCTTATTTCACCTTAGTATACATCTTTTCATTGCATTGCAAGTAGCTTCAGACTCAGGATATTGTACTGCTTAGCAATGGGAAAAAAATGTGACTTGTATTTTGATGTTAATGCTACTTCACTACGTTAAAAGGTGTGCTGGTACTCACACCTGCTGAGCATGTATTGGACAATTTCCCACACAAGTCTTGTATGAAACACAAACCATCTTTACAGTTTGACAATTCAGAAAGCTAAATTACAAGCATACAGATACAAAATATACAGCAGTTTAAAAAAAAAAAAGCTTCAAAAATGAGGTACAATAAAACAGAGCAGTTTTCTATTTATGTGCAAGCCTATATTCATTCTAGAAAACTAGCAGCAACCCTGCTCTTTTAAAGAAATTAGCTTTCACAAAGTGCAGCTAATTCACTGTCTTCAATATGAAGGACCTTGCCTATGTTACACGCTTTTGAAAAGTTATCTCTAACTTTGCAATAGGGAGCAGGATACCCAACCATCAGGTGCTGTGAGATCAGATCAGGCAATGAGTCAAATCATCTAATACTGCTACGGACTAGGAAGTTTGCAAATCACTTGGTCTGTTCTGTGAACTAACCCTGGTTTCAGCCTTGATTTTTGGCATGTACAGTGGCTTTTTTTAAAAGGCACGTTTTTCTTATAACATTAGAAGGTAAACCCTCTGCTTGATAGCTGAGTAGGATGATGAAGGTAGAAGTCAAGGTTAGATTTCATCTCAAATGCAGGATATTTATTATTCACAAGGCCAATGAGGACAGAGATGTCTTCCCTAAGTAGCAGTTACTTCCGCCACTTGCTTTGTGTCACTTTGTGTTCTCCTTTTTATCCTGTAGAACTCTCCCTGGTATTTAGAAGACCAGTTTTGAAAAGTCAACATCAAAACGCTGTTCATCTCCAAGTTATGCAGCACATCTTACCTCTTCCCCTTCTCCCACTTTTCTGTTATCCTCTATAAGTTTCCTAACCCGTGCTGAAGCCACAAATCCTAGCCATGCATTCCTACCTGCCACTGCTACAAGCATGTTGAAGGTCATAGCGAGCCTCTGTCCTGACAGCATCACCTCTTCTCTACTGCACTCCTAACATGTGCAAAATGGTTTGTAGCATTCTGTTCATGTAACATCCCTGTGTACCCACACACTCATGCACATACACACAGTTGCTACAGCTTGCTAAGATACTGTCACCTTCCATACTTCCTCACAAGAGTCTCTTGCCTAGTGACTCAGGAGAGACAACAGCAGAAAGCAAGCAGCATATACTTAAGCATGCTATTTCTAGAGTAGGTAGCATACACATGGGTTTCATCTTGTTCATCTTTCTTTCCAAGGATAAGTTTTGGCTAAGAACTTCAGTAACATAATATGGTATGACAAATCCCACAAACAACTGAATTTGGATTTGTACAGACAGCCAACGAAACCTGCCAAGTGGTTTTGTCATGTAGTATGTGAACCAGAAAGCTAACACTGTTCTGTTGCCAAATGGAAGAACGCTTCCTAGCTGATGTCTGTCACCAATATGGTGATGAATTTTCAATCCCACCCAAACTCTGCCACTGGGGAAAGAGACCACTGGACAGCCTTGGGCTGCCAAGTTGATCAGGCTCTCTCTCTTGACCCCTCCTTTGAGTCTGAATATCTATACAGTCTTTCTTGGCAGATGGTATCTGAACTCCATCAGACTTCCACTCTGCGTGGAGAATCTTGTAATTCTGCCCCTCGTTATTGTCCCAGTAGGTATGTTCTCCACTTTGGTAAGAAATGCAAAACTCAATCTTCTCTTGAGAGGAAATGGCAGGAGGCAAGTCAATGGTAAACGAGAAGGTATCATTTTCAGAATCACCGTAAACATTGTTCATGTATACACACTCAATGTCCGTGTAAGTCTTCCATGTATCAAAGGTAATTCGAACCTGAACCTTTTTTTCAAAGCTCACGTTTTTTACTTTCACAGTGCCCGACAGCACCTTCTCTTGTAGGGTGCAGTTCTCCAGGCAGACCAAGTTCTTCTGCAGGCGGTTCCTGAAGTCCAGGTAGTCAGCTGAGGGCCGAGGGAAACCCAGAATCAAGTTTTTCTCCTCGTGTAGCTTTAGGCCAGATGTTATGTTTTCAAGACCCATGAGGTCAAACTGAAGGTCCCAGCCAGGGTGCTCCTGGAACTCAGAGAAGGTGTGTATTGCCGTCAGGGACAGGCCCTTCGAGTCGGCAAACACAACTCGCTTCTTGGCTCGGGCTGCCGAGTGGTTCCAGTCTGTCTTCTGTGCTTCGGAGTCACGTTTCACATGCAGGCATGGTCTGAGAGGTTTGAATCTGTTAACAAAGTTGTTTCTTTGACAGTCCTCAAGGGGGCTGAGAAAACTCTTCAGTGGTGGTGAATGGGCTAAGCAAATTCTCATGGCCACATCCACAGGCATGATGGGGCTTGGCAAGGGTCTCGGATCCAAGATCTGTATCATTCTGAAATAAGCAGAAAGTGCACTATTATTTGTTACATCAGGGAAGTGCTTATGAATGCATATTTGTTTCATCTGCTGTCTTAATTATTCATGGCCTGCTCTTTGCACAGCTTTAAATAATGCAGCCTAAATTAAAATTGACAGTTCAAGATAAGGAAATAGAATGAGAATATTCAGTCATTTCTTGCTAGTTCTAAACTCTTTTGATTCAAATGTAATCTCATTTGTTTCTTCCAAACCTCTGAAAACTGAATTTTAGTGACAGGTAATTAAACATATTTTCTTGAAAATACACAAAAGAACATTCTAGTATCAGAAGAACAGATCTAGCTACAGTGAAAGTGCTCATCCACTTTAAATTTAGTTTCCCTTTTAGAGACTCTGAGCTAGGTCTTAAAATTCCAGCAAGCTGGATCAGCTGCTTCATCTCTGAGCACAGAAAGCACTATATTAAGCAAGTTACCTATCCCACCAGAGCATCGACTGGGATGCTGCATATCATGATGCAGAACCATCACCCTATGGCTCAGAACAATCATAAATGCATTTGTTAGGCAATGTGGTTTTGGTTAATTCAGGTGTACAAAAATGCCAAAGCACCTTCAGAAATATTTTCTATGAGCTACTAACCCAGGTCTAATTAAGAAAGCTAGTTTGCACTGTTAACATTGACTGCTGAGGAAAAGGGGAAAAGAATACAGGGAGAGGAGAACTTTATTTATTCACCTCTGTGTGCTCCAAGAACTGTCTTAAAAACATCCTTTATAATCCCTAAAGTCCATGCCTAAACCCTACTGTAAGCATTCTATAAGAATATTACAGCTTTACTTGTAAAGATTTATTCCTAAACCTCTCTCCCAGATGTTGAAAAATCACAATTACTTTGCAAAAACATGGCCCATTCAAAGCCATGTGGCATGAATATTTATGGAAGTGGGGTTCAACTGCAGTACTGATAAAGTATTGATAAAGATCTCTCCTGATAAAGATGCAGTCCTTGCTAGAAATATGGGTTTTTGTTGAGTCATGGGAAGCAAAGGCATTTGCTTTGTCACTTAAACGGCTTTCTCCTTCCCAGTGTTTTCACTGGGGTTCCAAGGCACTGCCAAAAAAAGCAGAATCTGCACTGACCTCTTAATTCTTCTCCTTGCTATTTTTTTTTTTTACTATTGTGGCAGTATTTACCATAATAGGTAGGGGAGTACCAGCATCAAATTTATCGAGATCTGTTTTGCTTTTAGGAGGAACAGGGCTATTTTCTCCCCACAATTTTCACCACTAGCTCCTTGGGTAAATGCTCCTAAGGTTTTTCAGCATTTAAAAAAAAAAGCACAACTGAGAAGCCAGGCTGCAAGAAGAGGCAAAGACGATCCCCGAGCTCAAGAGGACGGGGGCTCAGCAGCATTGACATGCAAAAGCAGCGGTGCTTGTGCAGTGTGAGTCCTCTAAAACCGGAGGAGCGCAGCGCAGGTTTTGAGGTTTCATTCCCCGCAAGGACGAAGCTCGACGTTCCTTCCACCCACCTCTTTGCTTGCTTCCTCCCGCGGGGCCGCAGGCACACGCCGAGAGCACACCCGAGCGCAAGCAGGCGCGGGGCGAGGGGGGCGCGCACACACACACACGCACAACGTGTGCGGGGAGGGGGCGGGCGGCGCTTACCTGCTGCAGTGCATGGGGCAGCGGGGCCGCCGGCTGCTCTGGAGCCCGCTCCGCGCCGCGCCGCCGCCTTTATGGGGCGCTGGGGCGGCGGGCGGCCCGGGGGCGGCCCGCGGCGGGGGCGCGGCGGGACCGTGCGTGCCGGCGGGCCCGCGGCGGGGGGGCGGCTGCCGCCGCTACACGTGGCCGCGCCGTGCGGGCGGGCAGCGCCCCGGAGTGCCGCCCCCGCCGGCCTCCTCTGGTAGTCGTGTGCCGGCCTTGCGGGCCGGGGTATTAACGTGCCGGCACCTCCTGCTAAATCTAGAGCCCCAAAGCCGTTTCCAAAACTACAGTGCTTGAAATAACTTGGATATTCTGCCCCCCTCCCCAAAGGGCTCGGTGCCCTGCTGCATTGGCTATTTATGGCGGAAGGCACCGGTTGTGTTCAAGGTTCTGGTGTCTCGCTGCAGCGTTGCCAACAGGCAGCCGAGCAGAACCCTCCGCGCCCCAAATCTGCCAGCCTGACCCAGGCTGCCCTGAGGCCACCAGGCCCTCTCCTCATCCTCCAGAAAGGAGAGGCAGGAGATAGGGCCTCCACGGAGCAGCTGGGAGGCAGGCAGCCATTTCAGATCGGGCTTGCTGAAACACTGGCCTTTTCCACCAGCCTTTTTCCTTTTTGCTGCGTGGGCGAAGTGGGTATTGTTTCATCAATGTGGAGCTTCTTCCCATCACCATCAAAAGATATGTTGCCAAGGCCTGAAATCTGTCATCCTGGACTATAACTGCCCTCATCCTCAGTGGAAAAAGTACTGTAGGACATTTCATTTGAATGGTGCTGCTCACCTCCCACACACGGGGGTCTGCTCAGTCTGAAGGTGCAAGAGGCTCTGCTGTACTTCCCACGATGTAGTTATTATCTATTTCTGGAGCAAATGGACAAAAAGTGGCAGAACCCAGCCTCCTCAGCGCTGCCTGTAGCGCAGCCACCACTGCTTGCACCATGCCTCCCAGAAGGCCCCCCACGGCACCCACCAGGCCAACAAGGACGTGCAGACAGGCCAACAACGACGTGCAGACAGCCCATCGGCAGCGGCATGTTGCCTTCTGCACGCTTCCTCCTAGAGGCTTCCTCCTCCCAGAGGAGGCTGGCCTTCGAGTCACTGTTCTCCAGAGACTGTGCCCCGGCCACTGACTGGTTCAGCGAGCCTTCTGTGGCTTTACGGTTTCACTATCACCTTCCTGCTGGCCTGCTCTCTCCCCAGGTCAACTGGTGACGTGCAGTCACACAGTACAATGTGATACTGAGTCTGTGAGCTGTAATTTTTAGAGCTCGTAGTTTTTACTGGTAGGCGAGACCATGCACAAATGAATAGCAGGAAGTACTATGTCCTACGTGAAGCAATGGGGGCTTACAGTGATGCACAGATGATTCAGGGTTTTTCTGGCTCATCCAGTTTTTTTTTTTTTTCTTGGTTTGTGAATGAAGGGCTCTGCTGCTCTGCTAAGAGTTTATTAGGAGGCTGTGTAAGCACAGGCCAAGGCATGGTGGGAGGTGACAATGACGCCTCCATTTTGGATTCAAGCTGCACAGAAGCAGTCTAAAAAACATCCTTGAAAGTGCTGGAGGAGGAAGACTTCTGTTGACTGAAGTGTGGCACACAGGCCCGTAAGCTGTCTCTGTATGTATAATGAGAGCATTCATAGGACAGTAGGACTTCAGTTTCTTTGCTTGGATCCTTGGTGACTGAAATTCCTGCCTTTCGTGCCAGTACGTGACACTAAGCATCGCACAGATGAAGCCTGAAGCACTAACTGGCAATGCAGACAAGGGTTTGGAAAGGTCCTGGTCTGTTCCTTGACGTCAGCTATTCAGGATGACCTTCCCTGGTCCTCTGCTTCTCCAGTCACACTCCTTCCTCTCCACCTTCCTTATCTCGTGGTGACTGCCAGCTCCCTCTCAAAGGCAGATGATACTTTCTCATCATTTGCTTACAGAAAGTGCTAGAAAACTGTGTTCTTCAAGACCTGCTAGTTGCAAGGTATTTTTTCTTTGAGCTACAAATAATTTCAGCCCCTAGCAACAGTAAGCAGGGCCTAGGATCCCCGATGGGCCCAAAGGGTCACATGGCTGGTGCTTACCAAACATCCTGTACGCACCCATTTTAAAACATGGGTGAGCAACTCTGGAGAAGTTTCATGAGCCTGTGCTACTGAAGTCTTTGTCCTTGGCGCTCCCCCCGTAGTGCTACTGAGCCCTGTGGCTGCCCTACCTGCAGCATGCCCAACAGCTGGGATGCGTGCTCTCTATGTGCAGCCATTAAATGAGACTTAGACAATATTTTTATTCCACACTGATCCATGCTTGACGCCTGCACACAAGGAGGTGCCCTGAGGCTTCGCTGCACGCATTTCTACTACTGTGGAGTAGCTGGCTGCATTGTTTGCTGCTATAAAACAGTTTGTTCCTGTTGGGCTGAAACATCTCTTTTGTCTTGCTTAGAAATCATTATGGAAGATTATGTAAGGTTATATGCTTGGCAAAAAAAAAAAAAAAAAAAAACAGTAGTGAGATACAGAGCTTTTCATGGACAGATCATTGTCCAAGTTAGTAAATACAGGCTGAAACCAGCAGCTCAGTGGCTGCTTGGTAACCCGAGGCCCGTTCATGGCCACAGCACGGTGCCCCAGTTTCCGGTTGCCAAGACAAGCAGAGAGGGTTGTGCAGAGCCAGGGCCGCTCTTTCCTCACCCGAGAAGAGATATGTCTGCACTGAGGCAAACTGATGGGGTTACCCGAGGTAGCAGAACAGTTTGCACTGTCAATGATGGTCCTCTACCTGTGCTTTTTATAGAGGACTCAGGTTTCGAGTTATTTTGGTTCAGTGGCTCTCCTGTCATCAGCGGCTTAAAAATGTAGATTTGACTATCTGTCTGTCTTGCCTTTCAAATAGGGCTGCTAAAACAATAGCACCAGAGAGGGGAAAAAAAATAATCTTTGTCTTACTGTGCATTGGACAGCACTTTGTGTCCTATCAACTCTCCTGATATTTGTAGGTGCACACGGAAGCAAAGGCAGAAATGCAGTGCCAGGAGAGGCAAGGGTGATTATAGGCAGCCCTGTCAGGAGGGGCTGCACCTCAGCTGATTGAGTAACAAGGAAAACAAAGTTGACCACATATACTAGTTCTTTCCCTTTTTCTGAAAATGCTGCATTTTAAATGTAAAAACCTAATTGCAACAAATTAACTGTAGTAAATGGTCTCTGTAGTAAATTGTCACTGTAATTTCAGAAAACTTTCAAGGTATCTTCTTACAAATAGTTTCTAGTCTGCATTATCCCTAAGCAAGGTAGCACACAGGCTGGCTCTTCAGTGAGTTTCTTCGTTCACAGAGATTGCTGCATGACAAGCCTGCAATCGGGTTCAAGCTGTTTTACTCAAGGAGCAATCTACAGCATTAGCTCCTCTGTGAATGCTTGTAAATGTGGACAATCCTGCAGGTCTCGCTGTTCTTCACCTGTCTGAACCAGCCAACTTTTTTCAATCAGCAGTTTTCAGAGCAGATAATAAGTGACTGTGGGTTTCTGTCAGCTGTCAGACAGACCAGGGTGTGCTTGGTCATTTGTTTGTTGGTTCTGGTCATTTTATGGCTGAGGAGAATAAAAGCGCTGCTTTTCTCAATCTGTGTCCCAAAGCTGAGTAATTAAACAAGTTTTTGTGGTTTTACTCTTTGGCTTTATTATTTTTAGGTTCCTGTCGCTGTGCTTCTCTGTTGTCCTCCCCCACAACTTCAGGAGGGAAGAAATGAGATATGTTTCGGGTATGGAAATAGTTGAATGGCCTTTGGCATTTAATTGAAGCATTTTTAAGCAAAGATAAGCAACCATTTCCTGAGAGCAAAGTTAACTCACAGCCACATTTATAGAATAAAGTCCAGAGAGAAAAAAAATTATAAATCTCCATTTCACTTGCATAGTAATGTATCCCTTGAAAAACTGCTGCTGTTTGCAGGGTGGGAGAGTAATATTAGCTCAGTGCAATAATAGTATACAATTTAACAGGGAACTTTTTGATTTCTTTTTGGACCCAAGACTAAAATCAATTACTAGTCCAAGGTAAAATACTGCAGTTTCTAGAAAACAGGAAATATCTATCTTTTTTTGGCTAGCACGTATTTGGTTCCCACAGCATCACTCAACACATGTTAATGAAGCAGGGCTTTAATAAAAGCATATCTGATAGTACAGTCACAGTCCATCAGCTCAGCTGACAGTGCTGTCACATAAGGCTTAATGCCAGCCATTTCTTTTCTTGGATTGAGCTCTTATGTTCAATATTACCCCTCTGCTGCTAAGACTAATCTTTGTAAGTGTGTAGTATTTATGAGGTTGGGCGGCAGGTTTCTATGACCATCATTATGATGCAAATAATTATTCAGGTATGCATGAAAGCTATGGAAGTCCAAACTGAGTTGAACCTGTAGACCTTTAAAAACATAAAATTAGTGATTTGTTGGATGAAATACAGTCCGCAGAAGCCTTATTTAGTCTTAACAGAAACTTATTTTCTTTACTTGCTTCTCAGAGCACTTCAATGTACTTTGTTTATTCCTTATGGCTTCAAATGTGAACCAAGAAAACTCTCCTCGGAAACTCTGTTATCATTTTAGGGATTTCTTTAGCACTGGCACAGTCCGTATGAAAAATAAATAAGTTTTTCATCTTCTTAGGATTTTTCTTACTCCATTCCTTATAGCTGAAATCACAGAAAATCTAGAAAAAAATATTCCTTTGACCACAAAGCTTCTCTTTATCCTGATTCTCTTTATCCTACTAAACTTTGGAAGAATTCAAAAGCATCTTATATCGATATCAGTCAGGATGAAATTGCTGATGTTTTTTAATATGCTGATTTTGGAATAAGCTTTTAGTTTTGAAAAGAAAAAAAAAAAGGTAAAAAAATAAAATGAACATAAACTGTTGGGGATGGGAATAGCAAGTTTCCAAAACTGTTTTACTTTTCCAGATATTTCATTATTAGACATTTGAAAACTCAGACTTTGACAGAACAATAAATCAGTTTCTTAATCATT
Organism: Cygnus olor; assembly: GCF_009769625.2. Lineage (NCBI taxonomy): Eukaryota > Metazoa > Chordata > Aves > Anseriformes > Anatidae > Cygnus > Cygnus olor. Next base: position 20,792,315 of record NC_049175.1, read on the forward strand.
TGCAACTTGTTTGTAGAAACCAGGCTGCCTTGCAGACTTGCCCAGCAGAACATATCCATCCCCTAGAAAAAGGGTCAAGTGGCCTGCAGCCAAACTCACTGAGAAATTATACAAAGATGGATGAATTTTACATTTTCCTACAGCAACTATATGAATAATCATTCTCACTGGGGTATGATGTAGGCCTAAATCTTCAAGCATTGGCAGGGGCTTTGGGATTGGTTCTTTTTAGGTCAATAGCAATAGTTCTTGCCAGTATAGGGTCTCAGAACCTTGTAAGGTTGTATTTAAATTCCTAAAAACTGGAGGCTTTGAACTGAAATGGAAGCTAGACATTGATTTAAAATGTTTAATCGTTTTAAGACTGATTAATGACATATTAGTTGATGGTAGATGTGCCATTTATTTGGAAATGTGTAGTTCAAGTCAAGTGCATTGTTTTCTGAAACAACTGACATAGAAAAGCAAGACAATATATCATAGGCTGCTTAAAAGTTTTGTGTAATGTGATTATATTAAATTCAGAATATTTCAAGGAAGACTCCCTTAAAAAGCTTTTATACAAAATGCTGTCTGTTGAAAGTGTAATTGCTTCGGTTGCATGTGGTAAGCAAGAAATTAAATAAAGGCAATACCATGTTAGTTATAAATTGCTGGTACTTAGAGTAAAAAGGGAAAGGAAAATTGAAAGAAGAACATGACTGTACATATTTATTCTTGGAATAATCTAAACTTCCACTGAAGGATTGACAAGAGTACAAAAAACAAAACACATGTTTTATGGATGTTCATAAATAATTTTTTTTAAAAATCTGCCTTATGAATACAGACCAGCTTTTGAGAATGTAAAGTCTGTCCTAGATGTTTGAAAGAAATGCAGTATTTCAGTATTTTTGGAAACAACTTTTCTTTTCTTTTTATTTGTAACCACACATCCAAAAAGGTTGAACCTTGAGATTCTGTGGCCAAACATTTCATAAATATAAATCATTTTTCTGAGTATAAGTAATCAGTGTTTATTCTTTTCCTACTGGGCCAAGTGGAGGAAATACCTCTGTTGATCTTTAGTCTTTTCCAAAATAACAGTAAGTGAAGTTCTGCTTTGAATAATTTAGTTTGTTTGTGATTCTGTGTGACCAAACAAATGTTGGCTGTATAGACACTTCTGTCAGTTATGTGGGACAAATTTTGCTCTTTGCAGTCTTTCAAGCAAAAAGGTGATCTCTTTTACCCAAGTATGAAAAATTCCTTGCAGCCCTGCAGGAACCATATGTTTTTTCAATATGATTACCATTCTCATAAGCCTTATGTTGCATGCTTATGAAAACCTTCATCCTGAATAAGCATTGCTGTATATGATGGCAGCCCAGCTGACATCTGCAACATGTTCATGAAGAGTGTTTAGAAACCTTTGAATAATGCTCCTTTTTTATTCAGCCACCAAAGAGACACGATCCGTTTCTGTATTTTAGGTTCTCTTACAAGGTACTTTTTGTCTGCTGTATCACAAGGAAAGAACAGTGCTTGAAAATTAATACAGTGACATTCTGTGTTGAGTTTTTCTTGGATTTGCTCAGTTGGGGGAAAAAGCTCCCCTATAGCATAGGTCTAAGGGATAAATGAACCCTTTCTCTCTTTCAGTTTTAGTGAGACATCTAATCGCTCCAGCCTTAAAATAGGAGTTTCCTAGGATCTGACCTAGTTATTCTATCATTTTTTTTAGGATGCATAACATACATGTTTGTGTGTGTATTTATATATACATATTTCCTCAGTTTCACAAGGGTCAGATTTCATGTAGAGATTAATTTCATTTTTAGATTTGATGGAAAGAATGAAGCCTCTCAAATCCAAGGGCTGTAACAGCATCAGTCTTGTTTCATCCTGCAACAGGAGGGGAAGTAGTTAGGACCTCTGAGTGTAGAAAGATCTGCAGCCTAAATAACATATTTGCAATAAATTGGTTTCCTTGGGTTATTCTTGGATGCTGCTTCTTGGAACACAGAGAGCTTACTGTCAAAATGTGCTTGCTCCACATACGCAATAATGCTTACAGAAAGTTTTGCAATCTTTAATATGTCTTTAATCAGTGAGAAAAATCTTGCATATTTCTCTGGAGAATTACAGTCATAGGATAACTGGGGCTGGAAGGAATCTCCGGAGGTCATCTGTTCCACTCTCCTCCTCAAAACAGGACTAGCTTCGAAGTGAGATCTGGCTGCTCAGGTTGCTTGTCTAGCTGAGCTCCGGTTGCTCGTCCAGCTGTCCTCCAAGGATGGAGAGTCCACAGCTTTTCTAGACAACCTCTGCAAATGCTTAACCACTCTTGTAATATTTTTCCATTTATAACTGGAATTCCTTTACTGCGACACCTGACTGTTGCCTCTTTTCCTTTCGCTGCATACCTTGGGGAAAGGTCTGGCTCCATCTTCTTTACCATCCCTCTTTCAGTACTGGAAGGCTGCACTCTGATCTGCTGTTACTCAGCCTTTTCTTCTGCAAGCTAAGGAAACTTGGCTCCCTCAGCCTCCCCTGGTGCAGCATGTTCCAGTCCCCTAACCCTCTTGGTGACCCTCCACTGGTTTCACCCCCATTAGTCCATGAGGGACTAATTTACCGAGGGACTCAAAACTAGACACAGTACTCCAGATGCAACCTCAGAAGTACCCAATGGAGGGGAATAATCACTTCCCTTAGCCTTCATTTCAGTATTTCAAACAAGACTCATGGTGTTCTCTCAGGAGAACACTAGCAGAACTTTTTTGTTTGCTGTGGCAAAGACTCTGTACAGGTTGGTACATAGATATTTGTGCAATTGCTTCAGTGCTCTTTGGTTTGTTTAGAAAATAGCAGTTATCTGTATTTTGGCATACAATAAGTTACATTTTATTTGTGATTTGGGGGACTTTTTGAAAATCATTCTCTCATATATGATTTCAGTCATCTATGGAAAGAATGGAAGATGGAATGGAAACAGACTTGTAATTGTTCTCTCAGGCCTTTAATGTAGACCTTTTTCTAAACTTCTCTTAGACTTTTAACATCTGCCACCATTTCCAAATGACACCCGTTCACACATATCTATAAAACTTTTGTTCAGTCCTTCCAAATGATGATATACAAGCCATTTACTTTGCTTGCTGCAGCAATCATGGATAGGCCAACGCCAAACTTCTTTGGAGGTTTTTTATCTGACACTACATTTTAAGATCCTTTTCAACTTTATTTCCCTTTGTGTTGCTGCTTCCATCTTCATATCCCTTCTCCTAATTCCCTTTGGTTTTGTTCCCTCTCATGCTTTCAATTTACATTTCACCTTCTCATCCCTTCTGGCTCCAAGTCTTTATTGAACTGGTTCACCACATTTCCACTTTCTCTCCCATAAACTTTTACCCAAAGCCTGTTAGCTTAGCAAAAGCCACTAAGATTTTCATTACTACTTTAACTCACCTCATTTAAGCATTCTGGCAACCTTTGAGTTTTCCTATCTGAAGCCCTTTCTGAACCACACTGCTCCTATACCACATGAACAAAAATTTGCTTCAGACCACTTAAGGTTGCTCAAATACTAATTAACCCACACACATCCTTCCTGGTTATTTCTTTTAGCTACCTTGTGCTAACCAGGCAACTGGATGGACTTTGCTCATTGAGCAAAACACCATGCATTAAGTTCATCCAGCTTGCACTCTACTGCAAAAGCAGAGAGCTCACCTCAGTGATGCTGACATACATTTGCTAGTTCTACTTTAGGGTATAAGAAACTATTTGGGTGCTTTCCTCTGAAGGAGAAAGCACTGGGTATTTGAAGTTGAAAAGGAATTCTGTTTTTATTCACGTGTTAGTAAACAGGAAAAGAAAAAAAAACTCTCAACTCGAGGTAGTTAGAAATTTTTCTTCATTACAAAATCAGACTGTTCAGAAGAAAAAGTATTCATCAGACTGCTTCTACCAGGGAATCCTTCCCCGAGAGCGAGAGAGGACACACAATAATAGTTGGTATGGGCATGGCATGGCAATCATGTCATTCTCCTGGGTTATAGAAAACCCATCCTAAAGTTTCTGATCTTTTTTACATATTCCTACATAAGTGTATTTCTCTTCAGTATATTTGTATATGCAAAGTGGCATAGCTCTAACAGAGAGGCTGAGAGAGACCAATTTCAGAAGAGGCATTTTGCATTCTATGGGTAGAGCAAGAACAGGCTATCCCTCAGCCAGCAAGTGTCTAGCCACATAAACTGGCTGTTATGGGAGAGGAAGTTGTGAATCTGTCCTTTGGGAGCAAGGAAGGGAGTGGAAGGAAGTAAAATATTAAAAAATAAAGCTCAATAAACCTGTTTCCATCCACTCCAGAATGCTAACTTTTTTTAAACTCTGTCCCCCAAGGGAAAGGGAAAGTCACTCCATTTGTAGCTTCTTTCTCATGGTAGTCATAAAGATAGTAAGCATAAGAGAAAATAAATTATAGCTCTCTGTAAGAAGGGTAGCATGGATGTATCAATTTTATTACTACCAGCATGCACTACACATTTGTTTTCTCCATAGCCATATTCATAATTCATACTGTCTGTATTTGACTATCCCATGAAGAAGGTGTTTAAGGAGAAACTTCTCTGCTAGTCATAACACAGCAATGGTGAAAGCAGGATGGGGTGTTGGTCAATGGAATGTCTTTGTTTTAGAAAAGACACCTTATCAGGGCCATTAGCTCCAAAATCAGGTTATGAATGCCCTGCAGATATACCAGAAAGTAAAATAGTATGCCTGGCCCTTTTTATGCAACGTATCATAGGTACAGATAGAGGAAGAGAAGTGATGATTCATTATCTGTTCATCCAGAAACCAAGATGCTGATTCATATGCTACGTCCTAAAATTTCTCAAGTCTAAACATATTCTTGACTGTTGAGAAATCTCTTTAAAAAGTGTTGTGCACAGGGGTGTGCCTGTGCCTTCTGTTACTGATCTCGTTCTAAATCAAAAGGTCTACATCATCTTTAGACTCATTGTTACGTAGTGTCTTTTCTAGTCTGCCTTACTTCTAGTCTCCTTTGTTATATGTTTTACAGGTTATATAGATTAGTTTTGCACTTTTCTTTTCAAATGGCATGTAGAACTTTAAAAATACATAATATGATCTATAGCATATTATAGTTTTGTAAACCACATTCCAGACTCTTGCTTGTGCCATTTATTATATTATTATTGTTAATGTTATTATTATAGCCATATACAAAAATGAAGGCAGACCAATTCCTTTTGTAGGTAAATATTTTTCTGTGTAACGCAGGGAACCTCCTGAACTCAAACTTTTTGCATTAGTTTGTTGTACAGCACAACCTTCTTTCTACCATTTTTATAAAAATAAGGTATTAATCTCTACAGTATTTAAAAGGTATAAAACTATTAGAGTTGGATACAATGCTGATTAAAAACTGCTAAGCCTAATGAAATTACAAATTTTCTGAAAAACTTGAAACATACTCCAGTGTAAGCACATCAAACCACTGTGAAGTGATGATTAACTTGTTACTTATTAATATCAAAAGTCCCTGCCAGGATTCTCTGACATTTCTTTGATAGGTTCTCAGCTAAGTCAACAGAGATAACTCCTATTGCTTTCTTGGGTCCTCAGCGTCCTCAGTTCTTAGGATCATTTCCTTTCTCTATCCATCTGAATTTGAAAGACAGAGTAATTATTATAATTCTTAACATCTTTTTCCCTGAACAACCAATGTTACCATAGTCAGTGTGTAACCCTTACAACACAAGTAGTAAGAAGGGAAGAAGGGTGAAAAATTCCCCTGCAAACTCCTAATACCTTTTTCTACCCTTTTTTTTTTTTTTTTGGATGAGGCAAGAAGATACTTAGAAATCCATTCAGTGGGAAGTACTCTGAATTTTGAGACAAATCTTCTCTCACTGTGCATCATCCCCGTAGCCCCAATAGTTTGCACAAATTTAATGAAGCACAAGGTTCCTTTGAATACATTGGTTTCTGTTCCCCAGTGCATCACAGTTCTTCTGTGCCAGTGTAACTCAATTGACTTGAATGGTGTTAAACAACACCAGTCTGTTGCAATGCTGAAAAGAAACACCTTTTTTTTAAAAAAAAAAAAAAAAAAAAAAAAAAAAAGCCTATGATAGTTTGAAGAACTGTCGCCTAGTATTTATTTCATCATGTCTGTATTGTTTGTGAAAGAAAAAGTGGTTCCTTAGACCAAGTGAGCATCTACATTGCCTATGGATTGATATTGGTGGTAAGTTTCACAGCTGAATTACAATGTTTTCATGCCTTATCAGAAGCGCCATGGCAGTCAAGGTTCTGAAACGTGGAACTAGAGGAAGATTTTCTAACAGGAAGAAGGAAAAGAGACTTAGGGATACACTACTGCAAACACACCAACAACGTACAGCCAAACTCCTGTAGAATTCTTTGAGCCACTGCTATGTTGTACAATATTTTAACTGTTGAGTCAGCATACCTTTAGCATGGTGAGACTACCGAAACGTATTGTAACTCCATTGCTGATACATAGCATCATACCTAAAACTCGTTTTCTTCCTTTTTAAGTTTTATGAGCAGATGAGCTCAATTATGCATTGAAACTTCATTCTTGCAGGTAATTGACTACTCATCCACCTTAAATTTGTCTTTGGTAGCCCGGCTCGGATGGCAGGTGGTAGAATGAATGATGCCAAAATTGTATGTAAGAATTTAGAGTGGGTAAGAGAGATGTAAGCGTACATTCTGAGAAAATGCTTCCTTTGCTTTTTTAATCTGAAAAATGGGGCGCTTTTGAATAGGAATGTCTAGAATTATCTATTAAATTGGTTCTAACTTGGAGTAGAGGCAAAGAGCAGGAGGAAATGTTGATGAAAAAAAGGCATGCCAGAGATGGAGTCAGAGACTCCATATCTCAGAGGCTGCATTCTGTCTCTGAGCAGTGTCCCAGAACGGCTGCTGATGTGGCACCTCACTATGGTGTCCTCCACTTTCCTCAGAAAGGAACTGGAAGAGGGCACCACCGGTTCACATTGGTCATTTTCTCCCATCACATATTTCGTAATTCAAATGCAACACGTGCCAAGAAAGAACTACACAAAGATCTTTTTTATTTAGATATGTTGTCTAAATATGGAGGAAAATTTTACATCTTCAGAAACTGTTTTCACTACAGTTCAGTGTTTTGTAGTCACACTTGGTTTCACCCAAACATCACTACTCTGGCATAAATTCCTTCGAGTTGTTTTTAAAAAATGTAATTGTCCTTGAGCAGTGCTAAGCACAAGGATCCTAATTCAGAGGTGATGTTAGCTACTCCCCTTCCTTCACTCCATTGGCTTCACCTTGTGCCTGAAGCGATGTAACACAAATGTTGGGAAAAGGTGAGAGTTAAAATGGTGCGTGATATTTTAAGAGTAACATTTTCCTGCCATCCCATTCCTTCTTCTACTGCTCTTTTTTTTTGTCCCTGCAGTTAGAGCAGTTCTGCCAGTCCCCCAGCACGTCTAGCTGCTGTGTATGCCAGCACAACAAATGCTCCTCAGTGGAGGAGCAACTCAGTACAACAGGGGATGCAGCCTGCCATCCCTGATCTGTCGATGTGAGGGGAAGGGTTCAGATTCATCCTTACTTCTTCTCACCTGTAGCTAACAGAGAGCCAAGAACTGATCAGTGATTCTTCCTAAATTATTTTAGGTCACGTCAAAGAGGTTTGCTACGACCACAGCAGGAGTTCGGATGAACTTCTTTGCCCTGAAAAAAACTAAAAGTGGTCAGGTTCTTGGTTGCAGCTGAGAGGCAGCTTAAAAAGTTATCAGCCTGTCAGCTCCTAAGCAGTGCCTGACTGTAACTGTGCTATTAGACTCACCATATGCTAACATGTCACGTGCAAAATCAAGGTTTGCATGTCAATGGGTCTGCTGTGAGTAAGCTCCAATTCAGCAGCTCGAATGCACGATTGTGAACATATCTTTTAAAGTGAAGGGTCTAAATCAAACTCAGAAACAACTTTAAAATGGGAGGGCATTATTTTCCTATAGATAAATGAGTGAAATGTAGTAAAACACAAATAATAAAGGAAAAGAACATACAAATAATGCCAGGTATGAGTCCCTGCAGGTCACTGTAGTCTTGCTTTGAGTTCATTGTGAATTTAGCCTCCAGTGTCAATACCAATTTCAAGTCTGTCTGAATTGTGGGGCCCCAGACACAGCACAACCTGCCTAACCTAAGCTGCAAACATAAAAACCAGTTCCCCATCTCTCTTATTTTTCCTTGTAATCACTTGGCAGTTTAAATAGATGATGGAAAAATTGCTAGTTAGTAAACTGTTCAGAGATCCCTGAATTGAAAGGCAAGATGTGATATGAATACCAGTTAAGAAATTATGGAAAGTCTTTCCCTTCACTGTGATCAAGACCAGGAAGAGGTATTATTGTCTTTTTACAAACATAGTTTTTTGTTGTTGTTGTTTTTCTTTTTACAAACATAGTTTTTCCTATAAGAGAATCAACACAGATTTTCTTATTAAGCAGCCACAAAGTGCAGATAATTGTCACGCCTGTTAAAATATTCCCCCCTGCCTCTTGAAATGTTGTGTGTTGCTTTTTTTTTTTTTTTTTATAAATATTCACTGATTTTTGTTTTTCAAGACAGGGTGAATGCAGTTAACATTTATACTAATTTTTTCAACCACTAACTTAAGTGTTCCAGTGCTTAGCAAAACATTAAGATACGAAATAATTCTGCGCACAGTATTACCAAATATTTTCTTAACCATATTTCTAGGGCGGATGTTATCAAAACGAGCACCATTTTAGCCTGAAAAATCAAGGTCTTTCACTGATTTTAAATTTCTGTTTTGAAATTTGTTGACACAATGCACATCGTGTCTGTGCTAGTTTCTCTTCGCACAACTTCTTTTTCTCTGAACAGTGGGCAGGAGGCAGGGTTTCCAAATGGCACAGACCGTGTTCCAAGATGTATCAGAGTGCCTGGCATCAGTAGTAAAAAAAAGCAGCTGAATTTCCCAGTACTTACAATAACCACACCACATGTCTAGATGCTTTACATAACTCCTCCCAATATAGGCACAGAGGTGCTATATCAAGCTTTTACACAATGCAAGTTTGGAAGCTCTGTCTGGGGAGTATGAAGTCACCTAAGCCTTCGCATTTGTGTTGGGATCAGCTGGAGCAGAAACATGAGTTTAAAAGAGGACACTGGCACTTAGCCAAAAAAAAATAAAAAAAATTAACTGGCAATAAATCCTCCCTCTAAAGTACTTGGACAAAGTTTAACTTAGACATTAAAAAAGTCAGTAACCAGGCAATTTCAAAATACAAACACAATCTTGGATTCCTTGGTTTTCTGTAAAGAAGAAACATATTTTTGAAGTGGTTCAGTAACTAAAGGATATATCTGGTTCTTTAGGCTTCTCTGTCCTACAGGTTGAGTTTCAGTGGTGTCCCAAGCTGACTTCTATGCATACAAACAGATCTCTAGCTTGAATAACACGATGAGCTTGGCCTGTGTTGGAGCATAGTTTGGAGCGTGAGCATTTCTCATGCTCAAACAATAATAGTGAGTGAGGCCACAACTAGGCCGCAACTGCTTGGGTGGCTGTAGCATTCAGGCCTGTAGCAGGCCTGCTTTTACTGAACTCCTCTTTCATTCATGAATTAACTCTTCTACCGTATATACGGTATTGATACCTCTAGAGGTGAATTACCTCTACATAACAAAAAAGACAAAATAGCTGTCTATATGCTGTTTTGAAAGAGCTGGCACAGCAGTGCCAGGCTCCCTCACAAGCTGCTTGCAGGCCGCAGCCTTGGTGACCTCAGGTGCTGGGGCCTCAGTGCTGTGAGTGACCAGCTCGCGCCACCCCTTAGCCTGGGCTTGCAAGTTTGCATCGTACTGACAAGAGAGTGGCCCCAGGGCAGCCCTTCGTGCTTAATTTAGGTTTAGCTAGTATGGTTTCCCATAGCTTTCCTCAGCAATGCAAGTGGCATGAACACTTGTATAATTACTTCCTACCCTCTGTAAGGTGAACTTAACTTTTTTTTTCTGAGACCAGTTGCCCCTTCTGTGTTACCTGAGTAACTACCAAATAAGAATAGCTTAGAAAAGAATGATTTTATTCAGTTCCAAGCTTATTTTTATATAAACTATTTTGGCTATATTGGAGGGTTCCTAAAACTTTCTGATGATTTCTTACTGTGATCACTCTCTCTTGGAGAAAATGATAGCGTGAGGCCCAGCATGTATCAGTTGTCCTGATAAGAAAAGTCTGCACTATGGTCACTCAAACATTTGATAAAGCAACCAGTCATCTTTCAGATCACTTAATCTAGCTCTAGAATGGTAAGCACATAATCCTAATAGAATTATTGGATCTAATTTATAGTCAAAAATGCCTGAGCAGAAAAGAAAGTCACAAAGCATTTGTGTACCCTTCCGTGTATGCTGCTATAATTTCCAGAGCTTTGCACCACTTTGAGTACACAACTGATACTAGGGGCTTTGCTAGTTGTGTCAAACTACAACAAGCTATAAAAATGTTTAGTCTGCAGTTAAAGATCCCTAGAAACCAGCATGTTTTCCATATATTTTTTTTCAATGAATATAATGGGATGTGGCTGAGAACAAATGCAAACAATGCCAACTTCTGTCACGTGCTTATCTGCTGCATAGGATTGTTGTTTACAAGCTAAGAGGGCCACAAAAATGGCTAGGTCTTATGTCCTTGCATGTACTGCAGGGCCTATTCTGATCCACACTGAAGAGTTTCCATACGTGGACAGTGTCAAGAAAGCTTTGCTGCATCGTCTATCCAGGCAACAACGAAAAGATCATTGTTGAGATTATTGAGATTTAGATAGGAAAATCTACCATGAGAAAAATATTTCACTATTATGTGCCTATAGAGCATTTATTTTGTGTGCATTGATAGCATTTCAGATGTCTTTAAGGTTTTAAGATCTTATTAGTCATGATCTCCACAATCAATATGCTTTCTCAGTCAGCTGTTCCTTTTCCTGTTTTGAAATTGTTTGGGTGATGAGGTAGACCTAGAAGGTAAAGTACTGGGCAAGTACGGAATAGTGAGGTAGAAGACTCCTTCAGCCAGTACCTTGAGACCTCATGTTGAAGACCAAAGATCCTGGCCAGATGAAGCAAAGAACTGAGAAGGAAAGGGAGAAGGAAGACTATTCGCTCTCCTGGAGGGACTCCAGACTGATGGAACCTGAGATATATTTAGTTTTATCCCCAAGTTACCTTGCTGTTGAACTGACATTCTGTGTAACTTAATCTTACCAGCAATGGTTGACATTTAAGTAGCTCTGTAAAATAAAAAGGGCTTATTTTGTATTTTTGTAGAAACATATTCAGTCACCTCTAAAATCCAAAATGGATAACTTTGAAATATATTTCCTGACTATCTAAAACAATTTAGGATTTAGAATTACATTGAAAAGGATTACATTTAGGATTACACTGAAAAGCGTTGTCATTTAAAGAGGAATTTATCAGGTGTTAGGCACTGGATGTACTGGCCAAGTGCACAGAGGGTACATACCATGCAAAATAATCATAGTCTCAGGTGAAATACAAGCACTACTATTTACTATTTTTAGGCTGGGTTATTTCACTGTGTGACCATGATGTTGAGAGTGGCCATAATGTAACATTTCAACAATTGAGTTCAGTACAAGAAAAAGTCAATGGTTTTCCAGAATGAATGGAAAAATGATTTTCCATGCATCAATAAAGATATAAATTACTGTGATAAGGCAATACATAAGGTTTTGAGATAACCTATCCAAAAGAAACTTCACAGTTGCTATGAGGAATTACAGAAATAAATGAATCAAAAAAATAATCCTAGAACAAACTGTTCGAATAAAGGTGTCAAAATTTTCCCTCTCTTGCTAGAATCAAGAAAATCAAAAAATCCAGAAAAAGGTTGTATCTCTACCTAAATGAATAGTACGTTGCCATTTGTTTACATTACTTAACCGTGACAGGAAGCAACAATACATAATTTGCTAATGTTATCCCATCCTTCAAATGTATAATATTGGCTATAAACAAAGACTACCAATATACATTAACTCTTCCTTCAATGAGGAAAACAATTTTAAAGTTGATTTAAGCATTTGTGTGGCCCAAGTTGCCCAAGACATTTTACTTTTAAGATGTTTCATAGCTAGGTTTTGGTGGGCAGCTGAAAGAGGAGTATTCCACTTGTCTACATGACAATTCCATGAACCTGCATGTAAAATTTAATCCAAATGAAAAGAAAAAAAAATACAACATTTGAACAGTTAGAACTTTCATAAGGTATCATCATTTGTAACTGATAGAAGACTTTTTCAGCATAGCATTAATATTCTGTCAATGAATGAATGCAAACCTAGAATAATTATTTTCTTGCAGCCTATATAGACAAAATAGCAAAGAAACCTACTATAGATAAGGAGTTAGTTTGCTATCATGTTTCAGTGAACCTCCTTGTGCTAAATACTCACTGAATCTTTGTAGGAATATACTCTAGTGTAAAACCCAGCAAACCCTTTGCATTCCATCAGTGAAACTGTTGGAAGATTTTTCTCTTGTACATGCTTAACCAGGTTAGGCATACAAAAATAAGAGACCTAAGCTTCAGAGTCTCAGAATGAAGCTAAATTTATGACTTGTATTTCAGTCTGTAAATTAGTTTGCTTTTAAGAAAGTTCAAGCATAGAATTATTTGACCCATCCAGGTCAAAAAGTTCCTAGGTTTCATTAGGACCAATTGTAAACTACATTGAAGTTATAACCATCTGTTGTGTTGCATTACTTTGCTTTGATCTGAGAGGTCTGATAAATAGATTCTGTCCTCAATTTACTCATGTGACAAACACATGAAATGGCAGTGAGGATTAGTCCCTTAAATACAGCGTTACTGCCCACTCGGCATTCATGTAGGAACACAAATACCTTTACTGGGTTATAGAATCATATGGCCTGGGTTGGAAGGGACCTCAAAGATCATCTAGTTCCAACCCCCCTGCCATAGGCAAGTATGCCACCCACTAGGTCAGGTTGCTCGGGGCCTCATCTAATCTGGTCTTGAACACCTCCATGATGGGGCATCCACAACCTCTCTAGGCAACCTGTTCCAGTGCTTCATCACCCTCTGAGTGAAAAAAATCCTTCTAAACTCTAATATAAATCTCCCCTCTTTTAGTTTAAAACCATTCCCCCTTGTCCTATCATTATCTATCCGAGTAAAGAGTCTTTCTCCATCCTTTTTATAAGACCCCCTTAAGCGTTGAAAGGCTGTGATGAGGTCACCCTGGAGCCTTCTCTTCTGTAGGCCGAACAGCCCCAGCTCTCTCAGCCTGTCTTCATAGGTGCTCCAGCCCTCTGATCATATTTGTGGCCCTCCTCTGGACCAGCTCTAACAGCTCCATATCCTTCTTGTGCTGGGGGCCCCAGACCTGGATGCAGTGCTCCAAGTGGGGCCTCATGAGGGATGACTAGAGGGGGACAATCACCTCCCTCGACCTGTTGGCCACTCTTCTTTTAATGCAGCCCAGGATGCAGCTGGCCTTCGCTGCAGGACTGGTCTCAATGAGTTCTTCTCCTAGTCTGTACTCATATCTGGGATTGTCCTGGCCCAGGTGCATCACCCTGCATTTAGACTTGTCTAAATGAACCTCATTAGGTTCATGTGGGCCCACTTCTCAAGACTGCCAAGGTCCCTTTGGATGGCATCACTTCCTTCTATCCTATCAACCACACCACTCAGCTTGCTGTCATCTGCAAAATTGCTGAGAGTGCACTCGATTCCATGTCTATGTTGGTGATGAAGATAATAAACAGTAACAGTCCGAGGACAGACCCCTGAGGCACACCACTTATCACCAGCCTCCATTTGGACATAGATCCATTTATCACCACTCTCTGGGTGCAACCTTCAAGCCAATTCCTTATCCACTGAATAGCCCACCCATCAAATCCATATCTCTCCAATTTGGAGACCAAGATGTCATGTGGGACTATGTCAAAGGCCTTGCAGAAGTCCAGGTAGATAACATTGATCGGTCTTCCTTTGTCAACTGATGCAGTCACTCCATCATAGAAGGCCACCACATTGGTCAGGCACGATTTACCCTTGGTGAAGCCATGCTGGCTGTCTTGGATCACCTCTTTGTCTTGCATATGCCTTGACATTGCTTCCAGGAGGATCTTTTCCATAATCTTGCCAGGCACAGAGGTGAGGCTCAGCAGTCTGTAGTTCCCTGGGTCCTCCTTTCTACCCTTTTTTAAAAAGGGGAGTGATGTTTCCCTTTTTCCAGTCACCAGGGACTTCACCTGACTGACAGGACTTTTCAAATATGATGGAGAGAGGTTTGGCAACTACATCTGCCAATTCCTTCAGGACCCTGGGATGCATGTCATCAGGCCCCATAGACTTGTACGTGTTTAGTTTCATCAGGTGATCTTGATCCTGCTCTTCACTTGCAGTGGGTGGGACTTTGCTCCCCCAGCGTCCATCTACAGGTTCAAGGAAATGAAAGACTTGGGAAGCCTGACTGGTAGTGAAGACTGAGGCAAAGAAGTTGTTGAGTACCTCAGCCTTCTCCATGTCTGTTGTTACCAGTTCACCCTTCTCATCCACCAGAGGGGGTACAATCTCCTTGGCCTTTCCCGAGCAATGGAAGAACAGAATCCCTTCCTGTTGTTCTTTGCATCCCTTACCAAGCTCAGTTCCACCCATGTCTTGGCTTTCCTTATTCCATACCTGCACATACAGACCACATCCCTGTACTCTTCCCAGGCCATGTGTCCCTGTTTCCACTGCCTGTGCATTTCCTTCTTGTGCCTCAGTTTGACCAGCAGGTTCTTGCTTGGCCATCCCAGTTGTCTGCCCTCCCTTCCTGCTTTTTTACGCAGGGGGATGGAGAGTTCTTACACTCTAAGGAAAACATCCTTAAAGAGTCTCCAGCTCTGCTCAGCTCCTTTGTCCCTAAGGACAGTGTTCTGGGGGATCTCAGCTACTACATCTTTAAATAGCTTGAAGTTTGCTCTTCGGAAGTTCAGGGTCCTGACTTTGCTCTTTGCCAGGCCTGTATTCCTCGAGATCACAAACTCAACCAAGGCATAGTCACTGCAGCCCAGACTGCCTCCAATCTTGACCTCTTTAATGAGCTCTTCCATGTTGGTGAGAACCAGCTCAAGTAACGCTTCTCCTCCGGTTGGTTTGTCTAGTACCTGGACCAAAGTTATCCTCAGCGCACTCTAGGAATCTTCTGGATTGCTTACAGCCTCCTGTGTAGCCTTCCCAGCAGACATCCAGGTAGTTGAAGTCCCCCATCAGGATGAGAGCATGCAAGCACGAGACTTCTTGTAGTTGAAGCAAGAATTCCTCATACACAGGCTCCCCATGATCTGGCGGCCTGTAGTAGACCCCAACCACAAGCTGTCGTGATGCAGATTTTAAACCTTGCATATAGGAATGTAAGAATTGTTTTAATGGATCAGAAAACTTTTTCCTCCAAGAATATCTGTTTACCCTTCTTGAGAAATTATTACTGGCTACAGTAAGTAGTAAGTTGTTGGAAAAATAATCCCAAAGGAGAAGCTTCTAGTTGTCACATGCTGGTTTAGCTCATAACAATGATAAACAATGATAAACAATGCTTAGCACACTAACTGTGTTCACTTCACATAGTCCTCCTGTTTTTTTTTTTAAATGGCTTCTTTTTTTTTTTTTTTTTTTTACTGACAATTTATGATCATTGGAGTTTGAGTCCCATAATCTTTTGAACTTACTTCCTAGTTACTGTCACTCAGTTATAATCTGCATAATATAAACTTCACAGTCTTTTTTTCATATCTGATTTTAATGACTGTAACCACATTCCTTCTTTTCATCACAATTCCTCTTCTGAATCAGTGCCACGCCAAGTTTTCAGTAGAAACCTTCCATTAAAAATGTTGAAATTCATTGGATTTGATCATTATCACTTCATGATGAAACTACAGTTACTTCTTGAACCAAGTAACTGTGTTGCTTCAGCTTAAGTCAAGAATAGAATAGCTTTTTTTTTTTTTTTTTAAGATTACGGAACTAGCTGTTCCAAGAAGCCATCATTTGAATTCTTGAGAAATTGCTTCTCATAGATTTGTCCTGAAATAACATTTTGCCAATCTACGTGCAAGTAGTTGGAGCAGCACACTACCACTTTTTAAAGAATGATTAGACTTAGTTGCTTCTTTGCTTTTCTTCACACTGCATGCTCTGCATGGTATTTACATTACATACTATAGGCAAGAAATTTAGGTATCCAAATTAAAGGTATAAGCTTCTTATACAATCAGTGGAAAGAGGTAAAGTGCTTCAAAGGGCAATTAAGAGCCCATCAGTTAGAATCCAGCCTGCCTTGTTAATTGCATAGAGAACCTGGGCACTTCTGTTAAATGCCAGGATAAATTGTGAAAATGTTTGAATGTGCCCAAAGCCTTTTTTTTTTTTTTTTTTTCAGTTGGGACAGGAAACAAATATGAAATTCTGTTCAAATAATGTCACTTGACCTGCAATTTAAATGCATGGAAATTCTCTCATTACTTCTAGCTCCTCTGAATTTTTTCTCCCACCAAAATGAATTTTCCAAGAGAATTACTGTTTCCCATCTCAGTCATTTCTAGACAAACTCTAAGCAAAGATACTTAGGTATCCAACTTTATTTTTGCTTTTGGTTATCTTCAGAAAAGCTGAATATGGCATGGTTGGATAGACATTCTAGTTTGCCTGTATTTCCTTTTAGCTTTTTCTTATTATCATACCTCAGAGATATAAATGGATATGTTTTGCTAGCATCCCTAGTCAATGCCTATCTTTGGCTCTACTCCTCTACTGCTGCTTGTGGCTTTCTTCCTAACAACACATAACAATTCTCCAGGCCTCTGCCATGTTCCCATGCTGGCAGTTCACGTACTTTGGTTTTGTACGTGCAGAGTCTGTGCTTTTATAAAAGCTCTCTGTCTTCCCAGACATGTTTGAGGCACTACAGAAAAACAAACAAAAGCTCCCTTTAAGCCCTCCATGTATGTGTCTGCCTAGTAGCCTCTGATGGGAAAACTGGAATAATTTTAAAGATGTCACAAGAATCCAATTCGGGATTAAAGGCTTTTTTTTTTTCTTCTTTTTATATATATATATATATATTTTTAAGTAATCCAGTTTCCATGAATTCCAACATGCTTTTCTGTGCTTTTGGTGTCAGGAACACAAGCCTCTCCCTACCGCTAACAAGAATCTTCCCTAAATGTATCATGTGAACTGTCATCTTCACAGCTGGTCACCGCATCGCTGAACAGTTCTCATGGTTGCTGCATACACAGATACAACATTTCAATGACTACATCGCCTACCATTACAGCTTGTCAGCACTGCAGTTGTAGCCCCATCTCCTGGAGGGACCACTTAGCTATGTATTTGATCGTCTCTGCGATGCTCATTCTCAGTATCTCCAAGTTTCCTTTCATTTTATTGTGTTTTTTTTCCTCTTTGTTTTTTCCAGAACAATATTTTATATTTTCCACTTTACCTCCACCTGCTGGTAAAACGAAGCTGGCCCATACAAAACCAGTAACTACAGAGATGGACTGGCAGGGGAAAGGAACTAGCTCCTGCTTGTTTAAGATGTGTAGCCAAAATACCTGATAGATAGGATGCGAAGGGGAAGGAGAAAGTTAAGTTCCTTTAAAGCAGTGGTTGTGCCTATATCCACTGTTGTACAGCTGTACTGCTTTCATTTTGTGGTATGCTCTTATTATTAAGTTGATCACTCTATTTTTAAAAACTAGTTTGCACTGACAAAGTCTCTGTTCATAGTTTTAAAAATTTAGTAACTAAACAGCAGGCCACTTCTCTTCAAAATTATCTATTTTCTTTATTTCTTTATAGGCATGTTTTATAATTTCCTGATGTACAGCATTAATAACTGTTGAATTTTTGGTTTGGTTGTTTTGCCAAGTCTCACCCAGAAATATTTCAAAAGGACTAGATTTTGGAATTCTTTGGCAATAAGTTAAATGTCTGACCACTTGAAGTGTCCTACTAATTTTACTTTGCATCCTAAAGAAAGGCAAACCACTAAGGAAACGGTTAGGAAGTGCTGAGAAGTCCTCACGGAGCCAAGGGCTGGGAGGTGAGGGCCGGGCCAGCCCTGGGCCTACAAGGAGGCCTAACCAGGCCATGTGTACCCAACCTCCCCTTTTCTTTCTTGCCCTCTAGCGACCAACCAAGCATGCTTCTAAATAAATTGCTCAAGGACTCGCAAAAATACTCTAATGTCTCTATTAGAGCAGGCCATGCCACTGAAATAAATGTGAGGCAGAGGTAGAGCTACTGGTACATCACAAATTACAGCCCCAAAATGGCAGTCACGGGTCTGTGAGGTGCTAATGGCGAGCCTCTTGGGTGGTGCTGGTAACAGTGGGGCCACAGCCTCTGCTTTCTCTAGAAAAAGCCCAACAGAAGACCAAAAGACACCGCTGAATTTTACAGATTATTATCTCATAAAAGAAATAAAAGATTTTACGTAATGTGAATCTGAAAAGTCAGGGCAACGGATTCAGGATTCGTCCGCCAATCCGGAAAGTTGGTAAGTCTTTGACTCACTGAACTCAAGGCTAATTGAATCCTGCTCTTGGAGTATGTTTTAAAATAATTTTCCATTCACAGAGACCTGCCATAGTTTTACACTCCAGTTGTCAGGAAGCCATACTGGGAAAGGAAGTTAGGCTATAGGTGATTTAGAAAAAATAGCATTTTCTAGC
The DNA here is from genome assembly GCF_009769625.2 of Cygnus olor. NCBI lineage: Eukaryota > Metazoa > Chordata > Aves > Anseriformes > Anatidae > Cygnus > Cygnus olor. The sequence continues at coordinate 20,811,161 of NC_049175.1, forward strand.
TTAACAATGTAGAAAGAAGTTCTTTATTTTAGATCCAAAATAGCATATATTTTATAGTCAAGGTCTTCTTTGAACTCTCATTTATCTCCATTAGCATTTCATAATAGCTTTTGCCAAAGAAAGAAACATAGCTAGAGTTCATATTGAACTAGTGAAAATAAGTTCTAGTTCTTCTTTAGAGGGCCTGGGCAGCACGAAGTGTTTGTATGGACACAGACATTTACACTTCCGCAGACACACAACCCCTTCTTCTGCTTTGAAACAGAAACAGACAATTTCAAGATAATGCATTTGCTATTTCTGCCATCGGCATGAAGAAGGGGTAAGAATTCAAAAGCTTGTCTTTTTTTTTTTTTTTTCCAACTACGCTAATAAGACTAATAAAATATATTTTCTCTCTACAGATCCTGTTTTTCTACACTTCTAACATCACGGAGATGACACTCTTTACATGGGTAAAGTGAGAAGCATTTCTTAGGAGTGTCTTGTGATTTCTTTTCCGCTTATAGACTGCCTGCTTTTTTGCCAGATGTAATAAATAAATACGTCAGGCTTCTCTGAGATGCTTTGGCACATGCCCTCACCAGAAGAGCTGGGGCTCACAGCGAGGACACAGTAACTCTCATTTCCCACCTGCACCACACCAGGAGGTGCCTGGGGTCAAATGGCATTCCCACTGACACCACCTCTCCGAAATCTCTCATTTTGAAGAGGAAAGATGATGCAGTGCTTTTCTGTCTCTGCAACAGGGCACTCACGGCCTTCATCAACTACCTTTTCCAAAGTGTTTTTATTTACATATTATAGCATGAGTAGAAAAATACATTTAAAATATTACCAAGTTAATCCCTTTCTAGTTAGCTTGTGACCCTTACGGGATGGAGAAAGATGTTCCATTTTTCTCCAAAACCATGAATTGGTGAAGTCAGCTAATATTCCAATCTCTTTTAACTTATGTTGTATTATTTCCAGTTTATAATTATTCAAGCGCTTCCTTTTGAGAAATGTATTTTGCTACATAAATATGTAAGGATTTTCTTTGATGGCACCATAAAGTTCTTTGTATGAGAATGCAGTTTTTGTTGCGGAGAAAAAAAAAGGTCTTCATTACCACATCTTGATCTACATTTGATTACTGTAAGCAGCAAGGGAATATTTATTCTCTTGTGGTACAGATCACTCACTCTACATTTGCCTTTTTGAGCCCCAAATCGTCTCTTAAAAAGGAGAAGGGAGGTTTGTTTTGTCATAGTTCCTCCCCAACTTTGACAGAATTATAGACAAAAACTTTTTCGGGAGGGAGGTATGTTTTCTCTGTCATAGTTCCTCCCCAGCTTTGACAGAAGTGTAGAGAAAAACTGTTTCGCATGAACAGGAATCCAGTTTGGAATGGCGTTACACAATAATGGACTCTAGGGACGGGACAAGAGCCAGTAAGGAGGCAGGAGGAGTTCTGTGCAGAAGACGCCGCCGGGAGACCGGCAGCCCCCTCAACCCTGACCCGCTCTGAGAGAGAAGGGGCAACCCCAGAGGCCGAACCGGAGCCTGCGCCCTCCCCCAGCCCTCACACGAGGCCCCGCGGCAGCGCTGCGCCGCCCTCTGCGCATGCCCAGCCCCTGGCTAGGCGCGTGCGCTCTGCGCCGGGTGCCCGCCCCTTCCTGCTGCAGCGAGGCCGAGGGCGGCGGTGCTGCCGCTACTGCTACTGCTGCTGTTACTGCTGCCGCTGCTGCTGCCGCTGCGTCCGGACCCCTCCACCGCCATGCGCCGGGCCCCGCGCCCCGCCCCGCGCCCCGCGCCGAGGGCCGCCGCCGAGGGCCGCGGGTTGTGAGCGGGGAGCCGCGGGCTGCTGGGCCCGGCCCGGCATGGCGGGGCGGCGGTGCGCGGGCGGCGCGGCCGCCTTGGCTGAAGCTCCGGGCTGCGGAGCGGCGACGGAGCCGGCCCGGGAGCTGTTCGAGGCCTGCAGGAACGGGGACGTGGAGCGGGTCAAGCGGCTGGTGCGGCCCGAGAACGTCAACAGCCGGGACACGGCGGGCAGGAAGTCCAGCCCGCTGCACTTCGCCGCAGGTACCGGCCGGGGGCCGCCCCGCCTGCCTGGGCAACGCCGGGGCTCGGTGCTGGGTGGCCGTGGTGTGGGCTGACAGCATGGGCAGGTGATCGCGGCCCCCGGACCGCCTCCGTCGGCTTCAGCAGCCCTGTTTATTTTTAGCGTTTCGCCCACGGAGGGTGGCTGTCGGAGAACTGCGTTTCTAAGTTTTCGCGTCCTTATCGGTAACAAACAGGCTTTGTTAATTCAGCACTTAAAAGGCAAATAACTGACATCACAGAGCAACTGCTTCTGCTGGTCGCTGGCCAGAAGATTGTCTACCACCTTTTCAGACAAAGGCTTGATTGTGGCGGTTGTTTTCGTGTTGTTCCTCCTGGTTGCACTGCAGTGTGAGGCGCAGGACCCTAAGGCGGGCTGGGTGCGAGAGGCAGCAGCTGCTTTTTAGCTAAGCAATATGGATAACTGATAAAGATGTTCATTTTTTCATTGAGTTATTTTGGAGAAGGTTTCTAATTAAGATGCCGCTTTTTCTCATTCAGCAGAATTAATGGATCTACGTTCCTGAGAGCCTCCTTTGCAGGACAGCTGCATTTCGCAGACTTAAGATACTTGAGCAGCAACAGAGCCCAGGGGACAACTTAAAATATCCTGTCAGAGGAAAACAATTTTGCAGCTATCTTTCTATAAGTTTGTCCTGCCTGTTCACTGATAAGCTGTGAATTTCTAAATGAGTTTGCTTCACAGCCTTTTGGAGAAGCAGGAGGTTGTTGTTTTTGTTTTGTTAGTTTGTTTTTTGTGCCTAAGGTGTTTCTCATACAATGTAGTGATCTAGTTTACCTTTCTGGACAACAGTGGTCTGTTTGGGCTTTAAAAAAACAGAGCTTCAGATCTATAGAAAACTTTTTCTTTAAAAAAATAAATAGCAGCCAGTTCATGTATCTGTTGGACTTCTGACACTAAGCAGGATGGTGTGTGTAAGTGGGAGAGGCCATGGCCCTGCTTATGTCTATTTCAGACTTGATACAGAGAAATGAATTGGCTTTCTCGCAAGACTGAAGGGTACGCCAAAAGTTTCTGGTTAAAATGTGATGCATTGATAATGATAAATGCATAATTTCTTGATTTAGTGCTCTGCCACTGCTTCAGATCACTCATTGTTGTCAGCATACCTGCAGTAGACTCAGTTTTGGAAGATGGACATAAGCAGCTCCTGGATTTGGGGTTGTTTTTGTTTTGATTTGCTTTTTCCATGTTATTCACAGTTTGAGTAATTCTTTTGTCTCTTGAGTCTGAAGGAATTAAATTCCAGGAAGTAAAAGCAAAAGTCTGTTGTATTTTTGCTTTGTTTAGCCTAGGTGTGTGTTCTTAGAAGATATGTTACAAAACTTCTCTGACTAGTTTCATTCAGTTACAAGACTTTGTTTTATGGAAGAGGTGGAGCAGAACTGTGAAGATAGTTTTCTTACTGCTTTTTTTCCTCTTTTTGGGGCAATCTGGGACCTGAACTTGGGTTTCGTTTTTAATGACTTTGCCCGGACCTTTTTTCCCTTACCTAGCAACTTAAAGAGAAAAAGTGTTTCATTTTACACGTGTCATTTTGTATAGGAGACTTTTAAAATACCTTTCTTCTTTAAAAAAAAAAAAAAAAGTTTTCCCTGGGAGAGCTTGTCTTTATTAGAAGTAATACATATTGGGGTCTTGATTGCTCTCTGGGTTTTTGTAGCACACAGCAGCCCACCAGCCTTTGCAACATGGTGGGCTCAATATTCTCTCACCATTAGCTGCGTGTGTTTACTCGAGGGCAGTCAATCCCTTTCATCGTCAGCAGTGTATTGTCAAACTGACAGTATCATAATGTTTTGGGGACTTATCAATACCAAAATGCCCTTCCTGCAAGATAAAATTCATCCAAAAAAAACCCACAGACAGCTGGGGCAGTGTCAGTGGAGAAGAATGAGAGCTCAGTTGTTTGTGTAGCTTATCCTGTCAGAATTAAGTGAATGTCAATTATGACATTATCTATACAGATGCACAGGCAAGTTTCTGTGGTGATTAATATCGAGTATTTGTCAATTAAAAGTTTGTAACTTTTCAGAGGAACAAGTGCAGTGAGCTGCTCAGCTGATGTAGGTGGGAGAAGGGAGGCAGCTGAGGGCCCCTGGTAGCTCTGCTACTTTGCAGTAAGAAATAGTGTTTGTGATAATTAGATTGGTTATCTTGCACAGGAGCAAGCTGTGATTCCGTTTAGTTGGTATTCTGGTGGGAGCTTGAGAGACACAAAAAAATTTAGAAATGACATTAAAATTTTTTTTTAAGTATTAAAACCGTTCTTGCAGCAGTGGACTAACAGCAAAGAGGAACTGTTTCTGTCGGCAGTGGCTCCTGCCTGCGTCAGCACGGGCTGTCCTCTCTCTCCACTCACAGTGAAAGCAGGAGAGGCCATTGTACAGAGTTTGGCCGCCTCCTCTGTACACATACATCCTGTGGAAAATACTTCTGTTTCCATTTGTGGTGCCCTCTTGTACAAATGCTTCCCCGGAGCAGTGAGGAGTCCCTGCTGCGTGCTCCTTGCTGAAGTGCAGTTACAGAAATTGGTCTGATGCAGGTGATCCCATCTCAACATTAAAATAACAGCAGGTAGTTTGGAGATGTTGCTGTCCTTTTTGGGGGTGTATTTCAATTGGATGCTGGCTTTGCACTGAGAGAAGCTATGGGTAGCTCATGAATTGTCTGATTGAACCGATGTGCTAACCAGAGGGCTCCCAGGTGAGTTCTCCTCACTGGTAGGGAGGCTTACCGCAGCTCGTTGTCCATATTGGTATCGATTCCTGCTCAGGCTGGTGGCTGTATTCAAAATGGTGGCTATACACCACAGCTGTGAGCGACAGGAACGCATTCTGCACAAGAATGAGTGATGTTTATCCCCCAGACTTGTAACTTCTAGACAGAAAGTTGGATCAGAGACTTTTCTAACATAGCTAAAGCGGTTTCTGGAAAACGTTCTTTGGGTACCAAAAGAAGATACCAAGCAGTCTGTTATCAAATAGCAGCTTTGAAAATGTGTTTGCAGGACTGTGGCACTTGTGAAAAGTCTACTCTGAATAGATACTGTAAGAATTTAGCAAATTTTCATTATGCATTCAGCCTAGAAATTTCTGGAATTTTTGAAGATGCAGGAAAAATTTAAGAGAACCTATGTAAGAAAAATAAGAGTACTTACGATATCTAGTTATGAAAGCTAGATTTAAGAATAGTAAAATATGCTACGTATAGTTTAATACGTAAGTGATTTGTCTGCATGGGTATATATTGTATAGGTACTAATTTTGTGGGGCAGCAGAAATAGGCATTCGTGTGCTGTGAATATGGCTTACTGTGCCCGTGCAGATAAATTGGTTTTGCACGGCTTGCAGGTCTGACCCAGTGCGCACCTAAGTGTGCTGACCTCCTGTTCTCCATTAGGACAGGCCAGGTGCCTTCTGTTGATTATAATACAGTAACCGTAACACTCAGAGCGAACAGTGAATCTGACGTACAGGATGTGGCTCTTCAGAGGTTAAGGTGCTAGCATGCTGAGGTTGGCGTAACTAAGAATGTATTCTGAAGAATCGAAACACATCACCAGTACGGTATTGTGCCTGTTGCTGTACTTTGGAGTTCATTCTGAGGTTAGAAAGTATCACAAATCTCTTTTATAACGATGAGAACTTCATGGGGCACGTGGGGAATGTTTGAGGGAGGAGGAGGAAAGATGCGTTCGTGGCCTGCCTTTGGCACGTACAGCTTCCCTACAGAATCTCCTCTCGGCATGGCTAGCTGATTACGTTTGTAGACTTTGAACAATGAAAAGAATAGGATTGCAGATTCCAGAAATGGTTTTAAATTGCAATATTTGTTTTTTGAGCTGTTAGCAGCGGAAGTGAAAGTGCTTCGTGGTCCGGGATTTCAGCTGCTGTCAGTCTGTGAGAAGGGTCAACCGAATAGTTAGGTTTATTGAAGAACACGCTGTGAGAGTGTTTGGTTGCAACAAAACTAAAGCCAAAAAGTTCAGTTGTAACTAAAACATGCTTCAGTGATTTTGTTATTGAAATGCTGTGTAGTTGTCAGGAATAAACATAATTTCTAGGTTCTGCTTGCCTTGTCCTCTGTCTACCTGCTGAGGGTGGTTGGATGATGGCCAAAGTTCAAGTTCAAATTCACTAGCTCAGAGTACACTGGCGTTTGCAGCTGGAGGATTATTTGGTTTGAGATGAAGCTCAAGTGAGGAGACATCCCCCACCAGTTCTTGACCTCTTCAGGAAAACGGTTTGTAACTCAGGTATTTAAAGCACAGGAGTCTGGCATGCATGGGACGTTTCCCAGCAGGTACTTGGCACAAGTCTGATACATACCAATATATGGCTCTTGCCTGTGCTCGCAGTCCCCAAGACCCAAGCAGGCCTTCGTGAAGCCTTTGAGGGAATGTTTCAGGCAGCGTCCTTTAGAACACAGGTGTATAGGCACGGTAGCTATAAGCAGAATTCCTAAGTCGTGCTGGCTTCTTGTAAAGGTACTGAAGAAAACATGGATACGTTTGGTAATAGTTTGAGATACTGCAATATTTGCTGTTATATAAATGTGTGAGATACAGATGAAGTTAAATATTAGTAGCCATAGAATTGGCTTGGAACAGCAATTACCTTATTTAGAATACGTTTCTAGCCCAAAATCAGCATATTTTTTGCTGTCCAGTAACTTGAATGACAGGATCGTAAAATTGCCTCAGAATGCGTGAGAGCGTTTTTGTGTTTCGGTCACAATCGAATATTCATAGTCAGATTAGGGATCACTTAAAATAGACTTTATGGACATCTTTCAGTTACGGTTGTGCATTTCTATAATATATTTCATCTATGGAGTATGGTCGGTCTCAGATAAACTTTTTTACCTTCCGAAGGATTTTCTTAAGTGATCGTTTCAAAGATGGCAACTGTGTGTGCATTATGTTAATTAATCTTCAGAAAGCAGATAGCCATGCTGATGGTTTTAACTTGTAAGCAGTGCTGTGCTTGCTTGTTTTTTATAAAAAAGTAATGTAAAATAATTTTCATGCTATGTGATTTTTTTTTTTTAATTTAAATAATTTAAAATATAAATCATATATGCATTGGCTTGTAACCACTCACCACTCCTATTCCCTAAGCTCATCTATTGGTCCTTCTGCAAACTGGCTGCAGGTTGGCAGTGTTATACAAAATATTGTTAGCTTTAATTACCACGTAAAATGACTGAAAAAGAGGTTTTGTTGTCAGTGTTCCGGTTTCTGTTCTTCAAGAAGCTGTTGACTCGTGGGAGTTCTACCAAAATACTAATTGTTCAAATCTTGAATATTGTTTTTCTACTGATTTTAATATAATTCGGGGATTTTCAAAAATGGCTTTACCATGTAAACGCTCCTTTTGTAAGAAATGCCAGTTTGGATTTTTATTCAGAGAGAAAATCGTTAAATCTTGTTTTAATACGGGTGTGTGGGAGAAGGAGTTTTCTTCTCCAACATCTTTCATCCTTGGCAGATGAGACAAAGCTCTTTCTCTCTTCCAGGTTTTGGTCGGAAGGATGTAGTCGAATATTTACTTCAAAGTGGTGCCAATGTCCACGCACGAGATGATGGAGGTCTTATTCCTCTTCACAACGCTTGTTCTTTTGGACATGCCGAAGTTGTCAATCTTCTCTTACGGCACGGTGCAGATCCTAATGCTCGGGACAATTGGAATTACACTCCCCTTCACGAAGCTGCCATTAAGGGCAAGACAGATGTTTGCATTGGTAATTTTCTTGCACTTCTCCTGTGACTGACTTGTGTTTGTTTGTGTTTGTGTTTTTTTTTACCACAAAATCAAGAATCATTTTTATTCTGTGAAATAAAAGACCATTTTTATTCTACGAAACAGTCAGTTTATAAGGATTAAAAATAAAAATCTTGTATAAGCTTAAATTCATATGTCAGTTTTATGAGGAACAAAGTAACTACAGTTTTTAGATCTGTTTTTGGTAATTGCCTAAGTATATTAATTCATGTTGACATATTGGGGAAAAGCCTTAGTGATGGGATGGAGCTAGATTCTCTTCTGCTTCAGCCTAGACTCTTACATTGCCTTCTGCTGTTACTTACAGTGCAGTGGGAAGAATAAAACTGTTTTTTAATAATGGATTCATTCTGTCTCTTTACATTGCAGTCATGTTAAATTAGCTAAGGATATGAACTAAATTTAAACAAGCTGAGTACGTTATATTGATGAGGTCTCTTGACTACGTAATTCTTAAGAGGTGGGAAGAGGTAGAAAGGTAGAGAGTTTGAGAAACTAGTTTTTTGATTGTGTCATTTCCTCCAATATAATTTATTCAGGAGCACATCTGGAGAGTAGCGTATATATAACCTGGTTGGTTTGTCCCCAATATCAGTGCAAGGTCGATGAAGATGTACAGCCTTCTACTGCTGTGTACTGTTTAGGGTATAGTCTCTAATGATTTTGAAGTAGTGTGCTCTGGACCTAATGAGAAGTAGCTACTGTTTTGGGGGGGAGGAAAGGGGGACAGTCTCAGTTTTCCAACTGAAGTTGCCTCCTGCCAGTTTCTGATTGTTCCGATTCTTCTCTGCTCTTTTCTAATAAAATGTGGTTCACTAGTTAAACTGTTCACGGGTAGTATTATGGAATTCTGACATAAAGAAGTTAAGAGGGGAAGTTTGAAATGATAACTGGATTTTTTTGTGTTTGCTGCTTACAATATATCTCATAAGGGTTGTCTTGTAGAACTGTTTTCTCATGAAAACCTTTTGCATTTTGAAGTATTGCTGCAGCATGGTGCTGAACCGACCATCCGGAACACAGATGGAAGAACAGCTTTGGATTTAGCAGACCCATCCGCAAAAGCAGTATTGACTGGTAAGTGATAATTTTTAGATTACTTTGACTAATAACGCTCCAATGAATTTAATGTTGGGGGGAGGGGTGGGGAGGGACAAAAAACAAACAAACAGAAAAACTACAAATATACTGTATTACTTTTTCTCTGTTTTATAATTCTAATTAGAAAATTCCTATATGGCCTTATCTCATTTATGCGATACATTCTAGATAAATACTTCATTGTACTGGTTCAAAACTGGACTGTCAAATTTTGGAAGTCAATGATAAATAGTAAACTTCAACTTGGAAACTTAACATGTATGGATATTTATTTAACAACTAAAGAAACTCGCTTTTGTCTTCCAGGTGAATACAAGAAAGATGAACTCTTAGAAAGTGCCAGGTATGCATTTTAACGGAAACTTCTGAGGTTTAGTTATTTTCAGAATTGTATGGGGCTTTGTATGTTATGAATATGTTTATTCATGAGCTGGCATTCCATCTAGATACACAGCTTTATCTGTTTCTGTGAATAAAACAACAAAGATAATTACATAAACACTTTTTTTTTTTTGCTTTGCCCTTAATGCTGGCAATCCATAAGTAAATATATAACTTTAGAACAGAGCTGCTGAACATTATAACAAGGAAAAACATAAAAGCATAAGCTGCTAATAATTGTAACAAAAAGAATGCCTGTTTCATATCTTGTTTTTCAGGAGTGGAAATGAAGAAAAGATGATGTCTCTTCTTACACCATTAAATGTTAACTGTCATGCGAGTGATGGCAGAAAGGTATTTTTGTTTAAAATTTGATTTAAAAACTTAGTTTCACACTTTTTGACCAGATTTTAAGAATGTTTTAACATAGATTCTATTTTGTTTAATATAGGTAGGGAAAAAAGATTGTATATCTCTAGTACCTGTCCGGTGTTTGTTTTTAAACCTTAAAAGGACTATGTAAGTATTTCCATGTGGGAGCAATAAACACACAGCTTTTCAGTTGGAACTTCAGCTTGACCTTCATATTTGCAGTGATAAAGAAGGGAGGTCTTTTCATAGACTCTTACAGTTATGAAGAAATACATGCAGGCCCCTTGCTTGTCATACACCCAAAGCAAGTTATTGTTGCTGTTTCAGAATGAGGTTATTCATCACTTTGGTAGTGGTATTGTTAAAGAACTACTTAAAAACGTTCAAAATCTCCATTTAAAAAAAAAAAAAATCATACCCTAGACTACCAAAGTTTCAGGTTATTAAATACCTAATTTTGGCATCCTTATTCTTCTTGTTAAATATGTGTACGCTTTCCCTTAAGTTTTGTTGAAACAAATTTTTCTGTGCAAGGCTTTGTGGTAAGATACTGGGATTTCTGGAATACCTATACATCGCTATTTTCTCAGCTTATAATTGTGAGACTCATTCTCCTGGAACTGCACAAACTCATTGGGTTGATTGGTTTGTAAATGAAGAGGATAAGATTTTTCTTAGCTAATTTGTAGCTCTGCCTTGACTGGTATTCTTGAATGCATCGGCTAGAAACAAGTAGAAGCTAGTCTGTGGAGTGGGAGAACTTTTAAAAAAAAAAAAAAAAAAACAACCTGTCATTTATCAGACATACCTTGTAAAGGCCATGTTAGTAGTTCCCCTTTAGCAAGGGACATAGTTTTTCCCAGCAAAGTTTATAGACAAAACACAAAAACGGATTGTGGGACTCAAATTTGTTAAGAGGGCCTTAATCCCGGAGCATATTAACAATGAAATAAATTCAGGATTTGTGTTATTAGGACTGTAAGAGTAGTCAATAAAGAATAAAAATAATTACCAAATGTCAGATTCAAGCCCTCTGGTGTTTTTTTTAGTGTTACAAGTATTTTAAGGACTTCAGTAATTAGTCCTGTTAACAAGTTTTGAAAAAAAAAAAAAGGAAGAAATTTGATTTTGTGTTACTGATCACTTCTATGTTCTGTTGTTTCAGTCTACTCCTTTACATTTAGCAGCTGGATATAACCGTGTAAAAATAGTACAGCTGTTACTGCAACATGGAGCTGATGTACACGCTAAGGATAAGGGGTAGGTTCATTTTTCCTTTATTCAAAATGAACAGGAAATTCCCAAAATTGAGGTGAGGAATAGTAATAGAATTTCTAAGTCAAGACCATTAATCTTTCTGTCATGACAAAAATATTAAGTTGAGTCTTAAGACTTATAAAGCAGTAAAATCTAAATTGTGCTGACCACAGAATATGCTAGCTTTCAGGTATCACTCCTCAGTTTGTCTATTTTATAAATAAAATACTTCAATAAATCACTGAGGAGTCAGCAAATATTTTAAATGTTGAATCAGTCTTAATTTTCTTCATACATTTAAGTTTCTACACTTTTTTGCTAAGAATAATTAAAAATTGAAGATCCGTTTTCCAGAGGTTATGTTTGGACTACGTTTTTAAGTATTTGGTTATTATCTCAGGAAATGTAGCAATCATATCATATGGATGTGCTGAGTTTATTGACAGTTGCATAAAATATAATGAAAAACTTACTTTTAAAATGTGTATCTGTGTACATTAAAGATTATGGAAAGCAAACTTTCCTCTCAGTTTTCCTGAGATCACAACTACATAAATAGCTGTCTTATCAGGCATCTTTAAGTGTCCATTTGGTGTTTGAATTCACTTTTGTCATTTCTCCCTTACTAGCCTGCAGTGAAACAATTCATTTTGGGCAATTTCTCACTTGCTTCCAAGACCATTCAGTTTGTGAGAGTATAAAGCTGGCTTTAAAACCATGGCAGCTCTGCTGTTACTACAGAATGTTGTACATTACTTAATGTACAGTTACTTAAACGGTAGCCAGTAAGGCTCCTTTAGTTTCCAAGGGAAAAGATAATCTTGCAGCAACGTCCTTACTGAAGAAGGAAGTAATGACTGTCACTCCTGAAAGGCTACTACAGTTAGTCCTTACTGATTAGGGTTCCAAGTCTCAGAAAAGCACTTTTATTTGCAGTCAGACAGTACAATTAGTTTCTCATCTTATGGTCATTTTCAGTGTTTAGTGTTCCGAAAAATACTGATGGGTTTTTATGGGTTCTTCCCCAGTTTCTTATTTCCTCTCAACTCCGTTTAAACACCTCAGATGCCGCTTTTTATAAAATGTTCGAGATGCAGTGTAGTGTTATTTGCACTGTTCTAGATATTTTGCATAGTTTGGAATTGAAATAGGAGTACTAAGATAATTTCCCCTTTCTCTCCTATGTAGAGATTTGGTGCCACTTCACAATGCCTGTTCCTATGGTCATTATGAAGTAACAGAGCTTCTAGTAAAGGTTGGTCTTTGAAAAAATAAAAATAGGTTGGATAATATTAAATAAGAACAGTTTACAATAGATGGAAGTTGCATATTTTTCGTTCGTTTTCAAAACTTGAAGAATGGATTCCTTTTGCTCTACATGTTAGTGGTTATCAAGCTAGAGCTGCAGAATCTTCTGTTTGCGAGGAAGCTTTCCCCTTATAAATGTGCTTTCAGTTTTTAACTCTCGTCTTCAAAGTTGAATGTTTTACCATCAAGTAAGTACTACTGCTCTCAACCCTTCCACTCTTACTCATTAAAAAAAGGGGGGAAAGGGAAAAAACAAAACAAAAACTGAACAACATTGTGAATTAAACAATAGAAAAAATACTTCAGAAGACGGTATTAAGGGATTTTCAAAAAGAATACTGATAAAGATTGTGAACAATTTAACGTTAAAATGTAATCAGTTTCTTGAGGGAACGAGCATCACAACATAAATTCTTGCCCACAGTTATACCCCTCACCCCAAAGAAAAGGTAAATCAGCTTTTATAATATAAATGAACTCTTGGAACTGAATTGGCTTATCTGGATTATGTTAAACTCAAAGATAAAGTATGATGCGCATTAAACCAGGGGCTTCAAGATGCGCCCTGCAAAAATCTGTGCCATGAATGGATTTTTAGTACTTAAAGGGGGCTTATAAAAAAGACGGAGAACAACTTTTTACATGGGCCAGTTTTTTTTTGTGTGTTTTGTTTTTGCTCCACAGGCCAGTTGTAGAGTGAATCTTTACATCTGTGGCACTAGACATAAAAAGTTACCTATCCACTACTGCATGTCTTAACTGTTAGGCTACAGTTGTAATTCCTATTGGATTTGTGCTCCAGTGAATCTTTAATTATTTTTTGTTAGCACTACCGTGTTAACAGGAGCAATGGGAATGAGCGTGTCTGGTCAGACTTGCTTACAGAAAGAACTCTCAGTGCCTGGAGAAGAATTATGTAGATGTTAAATATCCAAGAGTATTACTTGCAGAACCTTGTACTTAATGTATTGATTCAAGATTGACTTTGAGTGTCTAGTGTCTGTTGGTTAGACATCTTGGCTGTCATTACTCAGGGGTATTTACAGAAGGTGTATTTATCTTAGTACAGGCGTTCACTGTAGACTTATTCTAGAGCAACAAGAAAAAGGAGCTTTTCCAGAGGTGACTCAGAGCAGGTGAATTAGGGTCTTTATCAGATGTGGCCTGTAGCAGAGCTCCTCTCTGATTTTTAGAGAAGGAAGTCTAGAGACCAGCCTGCCTTTGGCTTCTGTGAATACCTTTGAGACACTAGAGGATTAAAAACTGCAGTATGCTGGAATATTCTGTTACATTGAAAATGAATGTCTGGAGAATGTCTTGGATACAGTTTGCATACAAGCTTTGATTTTTATTTTAACAGTCTACTGCATTGAAATGAACGACAGAAGCCTTTTTCTAATAATCTGTTTTTGATGTTGCATCTTTTTTTACCCCTTTCCTTTTCAAGCATGGAGCATGTGTGAATGCAATGGATCTGTGGCAATTCACTCCTCTGCATGAAGCAGCTTCTAAGAACAGGGTGGAAGTTTGTTCTCTTTTGTTAAGTTACGGTGCTGACCCAACACTGTTGAATTGTCACAACAAAAGCACCATTGATTTGGCTCCAACGCCCCAATTAAAAGAACGATTAGCATGTGAGTATAACGTAAGATCAGTTTTGCAGTTTTAGATTGTAATATGTGCTGAGGTTTCCTGCACAGTGAGCTGCCAGAAATGAGATCTGGAAAGTGCTTAGTTTACAAGTTAATTGGGCAATATTTGGTAGTACATTTCACTGTTTATAATTTGCAACTGTTAGATCTTCTAAACTAGAGGAGATACAGATTAGATGTTAGGTGGAAATTCTTTACTCAGAGGGTGGTGAGGCACAGGAACAAGTTGTCCGGAGAAGCTGGATGCCCCATCCCTGGAGGTGTTCAAGGCCAGGTTGGATGGGGCTTTGGGCAGCGTGATCTAGTGGAAGGTGTCTCTTCCCATGGCAGAGGGCTTGGAACTCGGTGGGCTTTAAGGTCCTTTCCAACCCAAGCCATTCTATGATTTTATAATTCTGTACGTAGGTATTTACAATAATTGTATGGTCAGTTTTACAGTCAAGTGGTTGTGGTGGTTTTTATAGCTTCGCTGAACGCAGTTTCCCTCACAACCTCGCCAGTGTGCTTTTGTTTTCCACACGTAATCCTGTCATTGCATCAAGGCTGTTGAAATAGTCATTTTTTTATTCCACTATAGTTTGTTGGAAGAAAGAAAAAACAGAATTGTTTAAAACGTGGAATGTGTTTTCAGTATGCCACAATCACCAAAAGTTCAAAGAAATTAATGAAAGGCATTGATTCTGTCCAGCGTACTAAATGGGTTGAGAAGAATGCCCTTATTCCGTCTTAGAGTGGACAAATAGTAACTTTCTGCGGTACATTGAAGTCAAATGTAGTATTTATCAATTATTTTCACACTGGCAACTAGAAATGGTTTTCCAAAGAGAGGTAACAAGTAAAGTTATCCTTTGACTGGTACATATGCAAAGAGTGGAACCTAGAACAGTGGTGAGTGAAATAGATCTTGTTCAGCCAGCGTGGATTTTTCTAGCTTTGGACTGGAAACAAAGTGCATTCTTGTTATGTTTTAACTTAGCTAGTAAATTCTGTCAAGTGGTATAGAAGCTTTAAGTCTGAGTTGAAATTTTTGCACCATGGTCTGCTATGTGGGGAGAAGCCCCTTAAGTGTCCTACCAAGGAATGAAATGAATGTTTTATCTGAAACAATCAATATTCTTGATCCTTGTAGAGTTAAGGAATGTAACATCCTGTTATGTATTTATTTCTTTTCAAAGATGAATTCAAAGGTCACTCCTTGCTACAGGCTGCAAGAGAATCAGATGTAGCTCGTATAAAGAAACATCTTTCTTTGGAGACAGTGAACTTCAAGCACCCTCAAACACATGAGACAGCATTGGTAACGCTTCAGGATTTATTAATTATTTTGTATGTATTGTGACTGGCCTAAATATAGTAGGAAATAGTTTAGAACTCGTGGTTTCATTGTCAAACAGTGTCATTCTGACCAACCTGGAACATGAAGTGTCCAGTTAAAAAAAAAAAGTTGTTTAAGGTTAATGTTAAGACTAATAAATTGCCTGTTTTTTGTAAGTTATCTAAATTATTATTTTTTTTCTTTTCCATATAGTAATCTAATTTTTAGCAACACCAAGTTACACGTTAGCTTTGTTTGTAAAACTTTGCTTTCTAGCAATTAGTGAAGAGGGAATTTTGGAAAATACCAGAGCCCATGTGGAATCTCTTGAATTATAAAGAGAATTATCATTTCTTTTTCTGTTGCCCTTGCGCACAACCAACTCTTTACTGCCAGCTGACTAACAAGTAGTAAAACCTTATGTTGCTAGCTAGTTATTAATGCTAAATTTTTTTAATGTGTTTTTCAGCACTGTGCTGCTGCATCTCCATATCCGAAGCGAAAACAAGTGTGTGAATTGCTACTGAGGAAAGGAGCCAACATCAATGAAAAAACAAAAGAGTGAGTGGTTACGAATGAATGCTTCTGTTTGTTTAGAAGATTTTGAAAAATACATTTTAAATTACTCTTCTGTTTTTTTAAAGCTTCTTGACTCCTCTGCACGTGGCTTCAGAAAAAGCTCATAATGATGTTGTCGAAGTAGTTGTGAAACATGAAGCTAAGGTACAAGTTACTGTTCATACCTTTTGCTTAGGTTTAACTTTTGTATAGGTTTTCATAGCATGAGAATAATTTAGTAAAGTGTCTACTCTGCTCTCCAATTTGTTTTGAAAGTTTATATATTTATACACTTAAGACACAGACCACCAATCAATCCGTCAGTACAGCCCTGCACATTGAGGCATTGTCTTTATTCCTATTTTATAAGTTGCGTGGATATAGTTCTTTTCACTGTTAACTGAAAACTCACAGAGCATGTTATGTGCCTTATTGTCCAGTAGCAATAATACTCTGCTTTTTTTTAAATAAAAATCCATGAACAAGAGGTTAGTCTGGACTGTAAAACAGGTAGACTTTGTGATGTTGTGTGCATTAAAAAAAGAGAATGTAGAAAGCAGATACTCTGTCATGCTCTGTAATTTTGGGCTTGAATTGGCTAAATTAGGAGTTGAAGCTTTTCCTTATGGAAATTTGGATACAGCCTGACTGCTGTGAACTTCATAGAGTGGTGATCAAAATCCGTGGAACAGTATGGAATACAAGTAACCTTTGGGTACATAATTTTAAATTGTTAAATGCATCTTGGTTACCTTGATTGCAACACATGTGAAGTCTTTAATCTGAAAGACTACTGTTTAGCCAATATAGGCAAAAGCCATTTTACATACTGGCACAAAGGTTGTCTGTTGCCATGAGCAAAATTTTGGACTACATCTGTATGTGGTAAAACTGCTGTAAGTGTTTGTTCACACTGTGAATCATTCACATGATTCCTAAAAGAAGGCTATTTTTCCTCAGTAAATGCATTTATAACCTTATGAACAGCTTATATTTTAATGTTATCTTCTGAAATGTTGTGGCCTTTGAAAATATGCTGAAAATGTTGTTCTAATCAAATTAAGAAGAATACATATGAAGTTCTCCCAGGCTGTAATGAAAAAATACAATAAAAACGATGTTAGAAAAAAAATCTTAATAACACATTCTCAAGGTTCTGTTTTATTTTTAGGTTAATGCATTGGATAATCTTGGGCAGACCTCTCTTCACAGAGCGGCACATTGTGGTCACCTTCAGACGTGCAGGTTGCTGTTGAGTTCTGGATGTGATCCTTCCATTGTCTCTCTGCAGGGCTTTACAGCTTTACAGATGGGGACTGAAAGTGTGCAACAGCTACTACAAGGTACAATCGATTTATTCAAGATGTACTTAGGAAGCAATGTGAATTTAACTTGCCATTTCAAGTGCTGCAAGGAATAATAGTGAACGCAAAAAAAAAAGTACTTTCTACAGTAGATAAAAACTGGTTTGGTTTGTGCAGTTCTTATTCTGTAACCACATGCACATGAAAAGGTCCTGCTTATAAGTAGGGTTAATGATTCCATTTAATCTCTAGTGTTCAGGTGCAGATTTTCAGAGGTGTTCAGAATGTTTAATGCTATAGCCACCTGGAATTACTTTTGTAAAAGTCCTGACGTAGGGAGGGTAGAATCTTCTATGTAGAAAATGAGTTTCAAAGAAGTAGTTGCTGTGCATTTGTGAGCAGAGGCAGCGGGGTATATAGATTTTCATGAGTAAGGTTTAGTTTTTGTACACACAGGTAAGCTTCTTGTGATAGTCTGATTCTGAAACAGAATGCTTAATTGGTTCCACAATACTCCTATGTGGGTAGGAAGCATGTTGCTACAGGCAACTTTTTGAATACTGTTAGATAATAGCTATGGTTGTACATCTTTAAAAAAGAAAAAATTGTAATAATTCTAAAAAAAATTGTCACTAACTAACTTTTTTCATAAAATCCTTGATTTCTCTTAAATTCATGAAATGCAGAAATGATTTCCTGTCTTAAATTCTTTCAAGTTACAGTTAGGTCATACAACTTCATTTATTTTGCAGAAGGTATCCCATTAGGTAATTCAGATGCAGATCGACAATTGCTGGAGGCTGCAAAAGCTGGAGATGTGGATACTGTAAAAGTAAGCTTAAAGCTGTCCTAAAAATAATTGGGAATTACATGCCAAACTATAATTTCTAAAAATAAGCAGATCAACAGCCCTTTACTGACTGTTTTAGAGTTACGATTCTTGTCATCTGTAGTTTTGTGCAATACAAAGGTTTTAGGTCAAAATGTAATGTTCACCACCTCCTAAAAGCTGTATTCTGTTCTTACATAAAAACTGGAAATAAGTCACAGGCGTGGATTTGGGAGGAGGGGGTAATTGTTTTTTCATGGGATACAACCTATGAAAAGTAAAGTTGTTATGTAAAAATAAATTTTAATGGAACTATTTTTCAAAATCAGATGTATAACAACATTTATTACAAAAAGTGTTCCTACATTACGTATAGTGATGTATATTTTGTCTGTTGGGTTTCACAGAAACTATGTACGGTTCAAAGTGTGAACTGCAGGGATATTGAAGGCCGTCAGTCTACACCACTTCATTTTGCAGCTGGATATAATAGGGTATCTGTTGTTGAATATCTTCTTCAGCATGGAGCTGATGTGCATGCAAAAGATAAGGGGTAAATACTCAAATTTATTATATATTTTCATGGCAATTGTAACTGATGGTATCTGTCAGCTCTGATTATTGCTAGCTGATATGCATCCCGTTTTTCTTCAGATGCTTATTTGTTCTCAGGGACAGGTCTGTTACAGTGAAACTGTTCAGAATATCCAGAAAAACATTTTTGCAGTACTTGAGAGTAGATTGTTAAAAATTTTATACCTTGTGTTTTTAGCTTTCTTCAGTGCTACTGCTGATGGCATTTATACTACTTTGGCAGCAGATATTCCTGCTGTATTAGACTACAGTGGAAAATCTAAATTAAAAAAGGGAGGGGGAAGGGTTATGGTTTAAGGTACATTGTGTTTTAGGTTTGTATCTCTTTGTGAAAAAAGATTTTAATTTTTAAGGTAACTTTTAAACATTTTTTTCCAGCGGACTCGTCCCTTTACATAATGCTTGTTCATATGGTCATTATGAAGTTGCAGAACTGCTCGTTAAACATGGTGCAGTTGTCAATGTAGCTGACTTGTGGAAATTCACTCCCTTGCATGAAGCTGCAGCGAAAGGAAAATATGAGATATGCAAACTCCTATTACAGGTATTATGCATGCTGGGGGAGATTACTTTCTCTTATTTTCTGTTGAGCCTGAAATATGATTGTACTTCTTTGAGAAGTTGGCTTGTGGTTTCTAAATGACCGTAGGTAAACATTTTCAGTAGAAGGAATGCTATTTGCAAGTATGTTGTTCTTTATCACAATGTGTGGAAGGCTCTCTGAAAGAGTCAAGTGTATGTCAGAATAATTGTTCAATAAGGCATAAAATACCTAAGATGCAAAATGTTTATTCTGTTTATGTACTTACCATCTGGTTTTGATGTGCACAGCATGGAGCTGACCCCACAAAGAAAAACAGAGATGGAAATACTCCTTTAGACCTTGTTAAAGATGGTGATACTGATATTCAGGACCTACTTAGAGGAGATGCAGCGCTACTAGATGCTGCTAAGAAAGGTTGTTTGGCCCGGGTTAAAAAGCTGTGTTCACCTGACAATGTCAACTGTCGGGACACACAAGGACGGCATTCAACACCACTACATTTAGCAGGTCAGCGTTTCGTTTAACTGATTGGTTTGGAGTTATTTGTAGTTATTGTGTGAGCTTACTATGTGTAAGCAAGCTTAAAAGTTTAGCCTCAAGCTAGAGGAATATGTATTTCTTTTTTTATTTAGAAAAAAAGTCCTTAATTTAGTATTTTATGCATATGTTTCCAGTTCTCTCTAGCCCAAGAGTGTCTTTTATTGCTTATTGACAGAGTTTTTAAAATCAGATACTCTTAAATAGGGTGAAGCTGTCTTCACTGATAGATAATGAACTGTTTTCAGTGGGAACAACATAGTAACTTTAAAGCAATTTAAGTCAATTCTAATTTCTCTGTAGCTTGTTGAAGGAGTTTTTAAAGGTTTATTGTATTTATTCTGTCCTTATCAAACCTTCCAGCTGGTTACAACAATTTGGAGGTTGCAGAGTACCTGTTACAGCATGGAGCAGATGTGAATGCACAGGATAAAGGAGGTTTGATTCCTCTGCATAATGCTGCATCTTATGGGGTAAATGTCTTGGACTTTCATATGATTTATTTTACTAAAAAAAAAAAAAATACAATTCTTTGACAGCATATTGACAGCCAATTGACAGCCAATTTGACAGCATATTGAGAGCCAATACTCTCCAGAAAGCTTTTGCTATCAAGTTGTAATATAATCTTCTTTGCAAAAAAGTAATTCAATCGTAATAAGCTCATTGTTATAAGTGAGGGCTTCTTTGAATTTGTAAAGTAACGGTCTGAATTGCCAGAGCTGAGTTTTCTGAACATGAACGCTTGCAAGGCCAGCAGACTGAAAGGTGTTCCACAAAACGTATTTCCATACCTGTGCTGATTAGATCTTATCAACAAGATCTTACTTTCTCTTCTCTGGCTGATGTTGAGACAATAGTTGTGTATCGGGATCTTTGTGTTTGGATCAAGTCTTCAAGCAAAGCAGCTGGAGTACTTTCCAAACCAGAAATTTGAATTCAGGCGCTTTTCCCTTAGGTTCCCCTGGGCTTGGAATTCTGTTGTAGTCTCTTCTTTTTTGCAAGAGAAGAAATCTTAACTTTTTTTTTATTGGAATATAATAAAATAAGTCTGGAAGAAAACACCTTGTTTTAAAACTTCTTTTTATAGTAAATGCATTCCAATAAAAATTCAGAATGATGATTACAGAGAAGTATCAATAAAAGTTCTGAGTTAGCTTAATACACTGTATTACCTTGGAATTTAACAGGTGGCTTTATTTTTCAGCATGTAGATGTAGCAGCTTTACTTATAAAGTATAACGCATGTGTGAATGCTACGGACAAATGGGCTTTCACACCTTTGCATGAAGCAGCCCAGAAAGGAAGGACACAGCTTTGTGCCCTGTTACTGGCACATGGGGCTGATCCTACGCTGAAAAACCAGGAAGGACAAACACCTTTAGACCTGGTCACAGTAAGTCATGGGGCTCTTTTTGGGGAATCTGTATTTACCTTCTGCTTGTGGCAGCTTAAAATACACTAATGGGGGAATTTCTGCAGGGTTTAAAATGCTGTGGGTTTTCTGATTTTATATGTACCTGGTAGGGGAAAGTCAGTAGAGCCTTCTTAATCCTTTAGATATCTTGTTCAAGACTTATTTCAAAATGGAGTGGAGAGAAAAAAACACAAAAGGAGTTTGTACTTATAGGTTGATGCTCTTAATTCAGTACTTAGATTTTGACAAATACAGAAGTTGTGGCAATCAAATGTAAGCAAACCTTGTAGCAACATAAATTTAGGAAACTATCTGGTGGTTAAGTTCTTGATGTGTTTTTTCCCCCCAAATATTATAATACAATCCAAAGCTACACTCGAGTAACTCTGTTTTATTTCGTAAATTCTGGTTGGCAGTAGAAACTTTTGCTGGATTTTCCTAGAAAATGGATCTTGTTTAGCTGTCCCTAAGGTTTTTGTTTTAAGAAATATTGAAGTCATAACTGTTTATCTTATTACAGTTTGTATTTTTAAACATTTTACAATTTCATCCGTGCTATTAGCACAAAAGGCTGTTTGCAAACTGCATTGTAAAATGCATACGTGTTCCAGTATGCAGTTATCTATATTTCAGTATAGTTAGGAATAAGTCTGGAATAATTATAATGCATTCTAGGAAAAACAACTGTGTAAAAATGTTCCTATGTTTTAATAAATTGTCTTCTCATATTTAGGCAGACGATGTCAGCGCATTATTGACAGCAGCAATGCCTCCTTCTGCCTTACCATCTTGCTACAAACCTCAGGTTATAAGTGTGTCTCAGACTACGGGCTCTACAGCTGATTCCCTGTCTTCTGTTCCATCCAGTCCATCCAGTCTGTCTGCTGCAAGTAGTCTTGACAATTTGTCTGGTAGTTTTTCTGAACTTCCATCTGTTGTTGGTACAAACAGCTCAGAGGGAGCTACTGTTCTGGAGAAAAAAGAAGGTGAGGCTTAGTTTCTACCATATAATAGAAAAAATGTGTGTGTGAAGTTTCCCATAGATACATACAGTTACTGTGACTTACAGTATACAATATCCCTATTCCTTAAGATGTCATTAACGAAGAGCAGATGTCTGAAATCTTGTACAAGATTTTTAGTACTTTCCCCTTCCAGAAGATCTTAAAAAAAAAAAAAAAAAGGCTCCTTTTCCTCTGAACAGACTCAAAATGGTGAATTGTGTTTTAAAAGAGAAGTCAGATGAAGCTTGGCTCCATACCAAGCTGTGTTTTACTACAAACTTGATCCAGTTTCCAAGAGGTTACTGTCAAATCAGATATGCTGAAATGGTTACTTCTACAGCATGTTAGTTCTGAAAATATTTGTTGTTTTAGCATGCGTTTGTGGTAGCTAGTTAGTTGCTTATCTCGTAGAGGTATGCATACACACTGTATGTATGTGCACAGATGTTAGTGTTAGTACCATTGGTTAGTGACACAAATATTTATTTCCAATCTTCACAAGACCAGGAATTTCTGTATCTCCCATTATTGCCACAGACAGCGCAAGATGTGTATACTTATATAATACATACACGAATATATGTTCTGAGTTTTTCTTCATATCCAGTTTCAGGTGTAGATTTTAGCATAAATCAGTTTGTGCGGAACCTTGGCCTCGAACATCTTATTGACATATTTGAGAGAGAACAGGTAAGTAGACACATTTATGTCCCAATGCTCACCTAGAAAGCAAGGGAATAAATACTGACCGGTTGGAATAGTGTAATGAGAAATTTAAAATGAGTCAATGCTTCAACTTGAAATAGAAGGAAGGAAAAGGTTGTAACTCTGTTTTTTTTATTTATCTATATAATGCATATGTATATTAACATATGTAATACCTATCCTTATTTTAAAAAAAAAACAACGGGGACAAGTGCCTGTATCGGTTTGAGAGTATAGGCATGTTTCCTTTCAGTGGTATAAGCAGTGAAGTTAAATAAGTAGTTGGTGTCGATGGGTAATTTCTGTTTATTTCCCGATCAGAAACATGATCCTTGCTAGCAATACCAGTTGCTCAGTTGTAGTTTGTAGCATATTTATTTGAAGACAAAAGTTTGGAGAAAGTAGTTGAGTCAAAGCCAAGGACAAGAATAATATACTAAAGTCTCCAGCGTGTGTATTCTTTTTTTTATACCTTTGCCTCAATTTTTGAGGTATATTTTTTACTGTCATTGGCAGCTGTGCTGTTCTGCTTATGCTGTTGTACGAATACAGATGTTGCTCTCATTCTAGATAACACTGGATGTGTTGGTTGAAATGGGACACAAAGAATTGAAGGAAATTGGAATTAATGCTTATGGCCATAGGCACAAAATCATTAAAGGAGTTGAAAGACTGATTTCTGGACAGCAAGGTATATACTTGTTTCAAATTATTATGCAACACTGCTTTTATAGAATCTATTTTTATAAATACTTTAATCATAAACCATATCTGGTTTAAAATGGTAATAAAACTTGTCCTAAAATGACACTTTAAATGATAAGAATGTCTTCTGACTTGAAGCGTGGGGGCTTTTATTTGCGCTATGAAGAACTGTGAATCTTGCCTTTCAGGTCTTGTCCCTTTTTAAAAAAAATATTTGTTATCTCCATTTTGTGTTTAGTTTCTTAGGTAATGTGTGGATCTAGAGCGAAGCTATTATAAGGTTTTTGAGGTAGGGGAGTACAGTAGTATGGTTTGTGGTAGGGACTATATTTTGCTGTTACGTTAGGTTCTGTGATTGTGTTTGCTTTCTCAGAAAGCCCTCTGAATTCTTCTGTACGCTTTTCTTTTAAGATACAGTTGATGGATTGATATGTTTCCAGTGAACCAAGACTAGCATAACCTGCTGTGATCAACAGCTTCAGCTTGTAGTGAATCTTATGCTGAAGCCTCTTTATTTATGCAGGACTGAAGTGGTTATTCTTGTGTAGGCGATGATCGATCAGTATCCACAGATAAATGGATGTAATTGTTGTTCTGCATTCAGACCCAGCTGCTATGCTTCTGACGGCATTTATAGTGTATGTGTGGTAATGTATGGGTAGAAATTATAAACAGATTTTGAAAAAGTTTGTTTGAAACTAATGAAATGATTCGAGGGTTGGCACTTAGACATCCACAGAAACTTATGTGCTTGATGGTAAATAAAAGGCAATTAAAATCATTGATAACATTTTGCCTTTCTTCCTAGCAAAACTATTCATCCTTTAAGCAGAGTTTTGAGAAGACAGTTTCTTTAAGAAGAAAATTCTTACTGTTTATCATTCTAAATGAGTCTTAAAGCAGTTTCTGAAAGTGTTATGTTTTGTTATATTCACAGGACTTAACCCATACCTGACCCTAAATACTTCCAGTAGTGGAACTATTCTCATAGATCTTTCCTCTGAAGATAAGGAATTTCAATCAGTAGAAGAGGAGGTATGCCTTTCTTTGTACCCTCATAATATTTTTGGGTTTTCTACTAAAGATATAGACACAGGAGTACTGCTGGACAATTTAGCAGTGAGATAGACATTTCTAAGCATAAAAAGAGAAACTTACATAAGGATACTTCAAATTTCCATCTTTCTTGACAGCACTGCTATTACATCCATGCTTGTGAGATCCATGTCTTTTTTCTTCCTAACGTTATTGCAAGTCATGTTTTTAAAACTTCCTAATAAGCTCTTCTAATATATGGAAGAGCTCTTTGGATATAATATAAATTCTATGCTACCAATTGCCGGCCTGTCAAGACATAGGTTTAAGTCACTTCCTTCCAAAGTGTAATAATCATACCAGACAGAATTTTGAAGAAACAATGCTCTAAACAGAATAACAGCAGTCTCTCAATTTGAAATTTAGTCCATACTCAAGATACATTACCAAAAAAAAAAATCATAAAATCTGTTTATGTGCATCCACACAATCTGGCATTATTTAACACACAGTCACTGTCTGAAAATTTCAAGAATTTGTTCTTTCGATTATATGAAAGTGTGAAAGATGTGTGTTCTGAAGCAAAGTGACCATCCTTAAAATTCTCAATCTTCAGATGCAGAGTACTGTCCGAGAGCATAGAGATGGAGGACATGCTGGTGGAGTATTCAATAGATACAACATTTTAAAGGTAACTGTCATATATTTCATAACTAATGGTTACATCCTCAGTGTTTTGGCTGAAAATATCCTTAACTTGTCCATAAAATGTTCTACATATATTTATTTATTGAATTTCATAAGAGATGTGCTATTCTGAGCCATGCATAGGGAAATTCAAATACTAAACAGTTTTCCCATATAGTCTTATGGGTCAATAAACATTAAAAAGTTTTATGAGAATTTGACATAGAAGGACATCACAGAAAACTGTATGTTATTTGAAGAAAAAGACGGAAGGTTTCATAGGAAACAAAAGATTGATTCTGTTGAGGAAATGTCAGGGAGAAACAGGAAGCAAAAAGTGAAAGCAAAACTTCTGAAGCATGGAAGTAAGGGGACCTATTAGGGCTTGATTTAAAACCAAGGAAGCTTAGAACAAGAGAAAGTAGACAACCTTGCTTTGAATAATTTATTGGAATTCTAGTTTGCATTTTCTCCAGAAGAAATGGTCATTTTCATTAAAATATCTTTTTAATTTGTAAGTACAAGTTCTATGCTAAACTGATATTAAACTTTGCACAGTAAAATAGATGGGCTGTATCTACACGCATAATGCTTTGCCAGTGCCCAGCATACCTGTGCTTAGAGCACATTATTTACTTCCTCTGAAAAGTGTTCTAGAAGTCTTCATGGAAGAGTCTTCTTTATTTACTAGATGATCTTTTTACTGGTGTTTTTTATCAAGCTATTTTTGGAGGGATACCGAAGTAGAATTGTGACTAAACCTGCTAAATATAAATTAAGAAGTGTTGCTTAAGATGTTTAAAATAATTGACTCTTAGTTAAGCATTCAGTTACAATTTACTTGGTGTTATGTTAGAACAATCAACATTGTATATTAGAGAATCCCAGTGTTTCACTGAGTTCTAAGGAAAGAAGTATTGTTTAGGTGTCATTTTAGAGTAAGTACTGTGGTATAACATCTGTTAAGTAAACACAAATTTTCAGTTTTGAGATGGAAATTATTTTTTCACTGTTTCAGATTCAGAAAGTGTGCAACAAAAAGCTATGGGAAAGATATACTCACAGGAGGAAAGAGGTCTCTGAAGAGAATCATAACCATGCTAATGAAAGGATGCTGTTTCATGGTGAGATACTGAAATGCACCTTTATGTACTTGTTTAACCATCAGCACCGTTTGGTGGAGGGTTTCTTTTGGCCCAAACAGTAATTTTTCCCACTGAATGTAGGTACTAGATTTTGCACAAGTTTTATACATGTTTGTCAACAGTGACATGTAATGTACTGGATCCTTCTGAAGCTTTCACTTCCTTGTCTCTCCATGAAGGGGACTTTGAAGTTCTAAGTAAAAACATACTAGCAACTACGAATGGGGAAAAAGGGGTGTGCCTTTGTAGTTTGTCCTGACATGCAAATTAAATAGGTCCAAAATGCATCCTTACAATGAAAACTTCATAGTTCCCAACATAAGTGGCAGTTGTGAGTAAATAAAAAGTGAAAAACAGAAGAACACTAAAGAGGCAAACAGAAGAACAATCTCTTCTCCTTTAGATAGTTACTGCAGAGTTTTGATTGGAGTACATTCAATGTTTTATTGCTTTTTAAATGCGGTTTACTTAGTAGAAGAAGATGGGATTTGTGTAACAATATAATCCCGGAATCTTGGTTAGGATGAAGCTATTCTGTAGAGAGTGAAGATTCACTGAGCCTTCTCTTACAGGAGGAGTTGCCTTAAACATTATCTTTTACAAATCTCTTTAAAAATGTACACCCAACAACTCATGTTATTTGTATAACATCTCTAGCAAATGGGTAGGGTAAACTGGAGCTCAGAATTTCTGCAGATTGATTTCCTTGTGTGTGTGGAAATGCTGTATCAAAAAAAAGCTGGGGAACAGATGGTAGAATTGTTGTACATATCTCCGTATATTGTACTTCAAATGTTTTGCTTCCTTCTCTTAGGGTCCCCATTTGTGAATGCGATCATTCACAAAGGCTTTGATGAGAGACATGCCTATATAGGTGGCATGTTTGGAGCTGGGATTTATTTTGCTGAAAATTCTTCCAAAAGCAATCAGTATGTCTATGGGATTGGAGGTGGCACTGGATGTCCAATTCACAAAGATAGGTCTTGTTATGTTTGCCATAGGTAAGTTACGATCTTTTACACAAAAGAATCCAAATTTGCATTTGCATGTTATGTTACAGACAGTCAAGTCAGAAGATTATGTGAAGAAATATTTCTTGGGTAACGAAACCTCAGCGCTCACTATATGCTGAGCCTAACAGAGTATCAGAAAACTTTGATAATTGTCTTAGAGAACCTTTAACTATCTTTGGTGCATTTAACCAAGTCTTTGCCCTTAACTCAGTGTAAAAATTAGAGGTAGGTAGCCTGAGAGTGAGGAGGAGATCTGTTAGCTGCTTCCATGAAATATGCGGCAATATCAGTGTTTAGTCCACTTGATTGCCTGTTACAGAGAAAGGAAAAACTGTAATACTCAGATACTGTATTTCTTTGAAGAGAATGCACATTGTAACAGTCATCCCTCCATGTCACTGCTGCTTCAGACACTAAAATATAGGCATGGATTTATAGAATTTCTACCACTAGCTAAGTTCTTAAATCCTTTAGATTTAAGAGTCTTTGCCCCTTTTCACTTTATATTACTTAGCATTTTCTGGTACTCTGAAATAAAGAGATGATCCTCTAGAGTTACAGAGGATGTCAGTCTAGTCAAGGTTTGTAGAGTTTTGAATAAGAAGTTTTACGAATTTGCCTTTTATGAAGGGTTTGAAAGCCAAGAGTTTTGCCTGAGCATAGCAAAATGGTACCTAACATTGGTCTACAAAAACTGAGATTAAATTGCCATTGTATTAGAACATATCTAAAGAAATAAGTACCCTTGATCTGTTTTTTTTCTTAAATAAAAACATCAGAACTTGTCAGTAGGTTATGTAAGGTATTGTTTTGACATTTGTTCACTTTAACACAGGCAATTGCTGTTCTGTCGTGTAACACTGGGCAAGTCTTTCCTGCAGTTCAGTGCTATGAAAATGGCTCATTCTCCCCCTGGACATCACTCAGTTACTGGGCGACCCAGTGTAAATGGACTGGCATTAGCAGAATATGTCATTTACAGAGGGGAGCAGGTATGTTGATTTTGGGGTTGTTTTTTCAGACATCTCTTTAAAAGGCATGAGATATGGGTGTTTTTTCCCCTTATTTTTGAGGTGCTAGGACTTGTTTTTCTCATGAAACAAACTCCAGCTGTGGTTGAAGGTGAAAGGGTCTTTGTTGCCTGAATACTCCAGGCATTTTACCTTTGACATTTTGCCTTTTTTCTTTTGCCTTTTTTCTTTTTTTTTTCACTTTTTTCCTGCCCTCTGGATACATTTTCTGGCAAACATTCCAAATTTAATCATAATAAAGAATGTATGTGTTGCTCTTTCAGGCTTATCCAGAATACTTGATTACTTACCAGATTATGAAACCCGAAGTCACCACTGAAGCTTAAGACAAATTACTTGTGGGAAACCATCAGACTTGGACGTGAAGATACCAGTGGCTGCCATCCTGTTAACTACAATGAGTTGTTGAAAAACAGGTGGTGTGGTAGCAAATGTGAACAAAATCTACCATTTTTGACTTGATAAAGCTTTAATAATGTATAGTATGTTTTTCTAAAATTTCAAAAATGTCCTCTTTTTCAGCACTTTAACAGATACCATTCCAGGCATAAACTGCAATTTGCCTGTACTAAATTATAAACAAAAATTAACTTAAAACAATGGTTTTATACAATACTACATTGAAATTTAACAGAAATTGTAATGCTCTATACAGGAACTCATTTTACTAATACTGTGTTCTTTAAAACACTGCATTTACACTGAAAATGTTTTCATTTGTAAAACTGTAAATAAGAGCTTTTGTACTAGCCTGGTATTTATTTACATTGCTTTGTAATATAAGTGTTTTAGAACTGCAACCTTGTAAAAAAAAAAAAAAAAAAAAAAATTTTCCAAATGTTGGTTTGCTCATCTCTTTCCTCATGCACAATAGATTTAAAAAGCCAGTTTTCAGGGTTTAACACTTATTTGGGAGGGAAAAAGTAAGTTTTATCTGAAGAAGTTTAGGAATAGCCAACTAGATTAAATACTCATTTTTTTCTGTATTTTTATTTATGGAATATACATTCCTGAGAATGATGGGCTATGAAAATATTCCAGCTGAATACTAAACTGTCTTTTCCACCTACTTACTAGAGTTTCATATTTTATTTCTATAAAATGTCTTCAAAAGTTTTTATTTATAGCTTTAGTTCATCTGTATCCTCATTTCAAGGCTAGTAGACCTTGCAAGTTAGTTTTAGTAAATTATTTTCTTTGAATGTATTTGGAATATTAACCTCAAGGAGGTCTGTCTTGAGTTCCCCTTGCTTACATTTAAGCCAGGAAGTTAAATAGTTCATTTCTAATGTGAGGGCTGGCAGCTTGGCCTTTTTGTATGATTATTTTGGTAAATTAATCTATTTGTTGGTGCCCTCAGGATATGAGTATTGCGAGGTGGAAATGCTAAAAACCACCCTGTCATCCCCTATGTTTCTTCCACGCTAATGTTCAAGCTGCAGTTGAGGCACTTGCAGAGAGTCGTTGTTTACCTGCAGTGCTTCTGGCCGAGTGAAACTGATCAGGGTGCAAGATTCTGGTCCCTTGTGCTCGGCCAGCTGGACGAGGAGCGTGTAAGTGGGATGAGCAGCTATTCCGTGGTGACAGCTGCCTACGGTAGCCCTGTTGAGACCACTTGTATAGAAGAAGAGTGCAAAAGGTATCACCCCCTGTTCAAGACACATTCGGGGTTATTGAATGTGCTGATCAGTGTACAGTCAGCCCTATCATAGCTCTCTCGTGTATTCTACTTCTGTTCCATATGCAGTTTTTACCTACATATTTCAAAAATATGTAAATAAAAATTAGAGTTCACTTGGGTTTAAAGTGGTTAGGAGTCTATTTGTCTGTTTCAGTTGTCTTATATTTCTACATACAGGACGCTGTCCCAGAAGACAAGTTGTTTGCTGGCCACATTATCATACCATGGTTTTAAATGTAGTAACTGGTCAAGATAATGAAAACGTCTTGCTGATGTGGTGGTTATGTGATTATGCTCTATGTAAAAATGTACTGAACCTTACCCAGTTGTGTGGGGAATCTGAATAATAAGATTGCATAACTTAACTCTTGCAGAAAGTAATATTGGCTATGAATAAAAAAGGCTTTGATTTTTAGGTACTTTCTCCCAGCATGTTGCCTGTTCCTTTGGTATAGTAATGCTGGAATTGGTGTTCATGCAAAATCTGTTAAGTATGTTTAAAACTCTTTATTATTGCTAAAATGCTTCATTCTCTATGAATGATCACTTAATGTCTTGTAAAATATTGTGGTATGATAGATTTAAGTGGTACCACAATGCTGGTTTTGTCTGTTTGGGGATTTTTGAGCTTTCTTTTCTTTTTTGCATGACATACCTTGCACTCTGAAGATGGAAGCTGTAATGATTTGATAATATTGACTGTTGAGGTGAATCTTTAATCTCTTGTGCAATTAGTTCTGCTTTACTCATCCTGAAGTGTCTTTACATGTACTGTATAACATTCCATATTCATTTAACACTAAATAAATTTAATTCACTGGTTTTCTGGTAGCGTGGGAGTAATTACAGATGTAAAACGTCAACCCATTGTTTTGAATGTAAGCATGCAAAAAAATTAAACTACATCATCAGAGGGGGAATTTATTGCGTTAAATAGAGAATTTTTAATGTGGATGGAAAAAATGTAAATACTGTGGAAACTTGTTGTTTGGGAAACTTGTTGTTTGGTATATAGCTAGCTAACAGCTTTAGCTACCAGTCCAAGCTTACTAATAGGTTTGCTATGCATTTAAAACACCATTATCCTGGTCCAAACCTGAAAGAAAACTGCCTAAAGTTGGTTCTGTAAGATGAACAATAGCCTGAAAATTCTGACCTTTCAGATGACTGTATAGGTAGCAGTCTGATATGTAAATGAGCAATGACAAAAGAACTGTTTAGATCACTTGCAGTATGGTAATAAGTAAATAGCATTATTTCAGTAAGACCACATATTCTGGTTTTGGAAACCTTCTACCATAGGAATAGAAGATTTAAGCAGATATAAGCACTAGAGGGCAGGAAAGTCAATCTTTAGTAAGACTGAAGGTGGTGAAATTCTTTAAGATGTCTTGGGAGTACAATTTCAAATAAAATCTACCTATGTAGGTTGTTATTTAAAGGAGGAAAAAAAAAGTAAAATTAGCTTTTCATTTGCATTTTTAAAGTAATTAGTATAAAAACAACTGCTTCCACTAAGGGAATAACTGTATAAAAGGAGTTGCTCCTGTTTTTTCTACCCTGCACTTCCTCATTAAACATCATGCTCTGTGTGTGTATACATATGCATGTGGATATATGAGTACACACATGGTTGTTCTCTCCTTTCGTTCACTAAGAATGCGCAAAAAAAGGTGATGTACCCAGCAGGCCCCTGGTGTCAGTGGGTGTCCATTTGCCCTTCTGCTTGTCTCCTCAACTTAATGATAGAAACTGATTTATTATCTTTTGCTGGAAAAAAAATAACAGAATCGTAGCGGTAGCTTTCCTTCTGCCTGTAGTATAAAGGCTCAATTTGTACTCCTCTAATGTAGTAGTACAGCACAGAGTGCTTTCTCTCCCTCAGTCAACTGGCAAATCAGGCAGCCATGTCTCCCCCGCTGGCTCTTGGTGCCGTGCGTTTCCTGCACCCCTGAAGAAGCTGCAGTAGGTGATGATGGTGTCAGTGAGGGAAGTGCTAGAGCTGAGGGTGTGGAGGGAGGCCACCCTCCAGCAGGTGTAAGCAGTGGTATGCTTCTGAGAGGATCAAGGGCTTCTTCAGTCTGCCTCTGCCTCACTACTAGATCAAAAAAAAAGCTGCAGGCAGCTAGAACAGAGTGCGAGATAAAAAGCAAAAGCATGTGGAAGACTGGTTTGGAGTTAGTGTTCTGCTAAAAGGGGCAAGCTTGGTAACTGAGAGAAGATGGGAGAGAAAAATACTAATAACCTTTAAAAAAATACAAATTGTAAGAGTACTGTAAAGTTAGGGTTGCATGTCCCATTTTGAGTTAAAGCAGCAAACGAATGTTCATTATGTACATGTAGATGTTACGGGGATTTCAGGATAGCTACCTATTCTTGATAACACAAATACTTTGGAGGAGAAAGTTGCAGCCAATTCAAAACACTAATGATAGACCTGGGAAATAACGTGTGCAAGAGCAAGAAATAGAGTTTGAAAGCTGAAGGCATATGTCCTATACACTTGTTCTTAAAAACATTGCTTTTGAGCATTATCAGAGACAAGCCAAATGCCAATCAAAAAACCGCCGTGGATCATACCAGTAAATAAAAGTACCACATTAAATCGTCTGCTTGGGGGGTGTCACGCAGCCAGAAAAGGGGAAGAAGGAGGTGGAGGTCAGAAGCCTCTTTCCACCTCTCTGTGATCTTGATAAAATTGCTGAATCTACTTAGCTACCCTAAGAGGAGGATGTAGTACTACTGAAGTATGTTTCAGCCCAGGTTTTAATGGGGGGAAGCAGAGGGGATTGGGGTGCTTTCTTATGCAGTGCATGCTGACATTGCACAGCAAGTGTGCACTGACAGCTTGGTACGCACTAGCAGAGTTTTTGAGTTTGGACCGTTAGAAGTTTTCAGAAAGTGGTGGCATTTACAAACCTTAATGCTTAATGTCGATGTAGCAAATTAAAATGCCCTAATGCCTAGAAGTGCGTAATTGAGAGTTTCTATAGCTGAAGCAGCTTGGTGTCAGCTGATAATACAGGGCTGGGGCAGTGCATGTCGCAAAGGATTAGTATGGAACCGTGAAGCTAACACCAAGCCTGAGAAACAAACGGGGAAAAGCAGTCTGTTACTTCTGGGTTAGTGTTGTATGGCTTTATGTTTTCTAGCTGCTTTCTAGATTTGGAAGCATTTCACAACAAGGCAGTTACTCAGTTTTGTGAGGCATTGGGCATGGTAGATCCACAGACAGAAAGATGTAGGTTCTTACTAGCCCAGTAAGGAAGCAGGTAAATATCAATTAAGCAGGAAAATGAGGCTGACATGTAAGTAGAACTGGGGTAATGTGAACAGAGGAAAAAAATGGATTTCGTTGAAAAAATAAGGGGAAAATCAATGTGTGTGATATTTATGAGCCAACTGAGGAGAATATTGCATCTAAAAGCTACTAATTATTGTAGTCAAAGTGGAAGCTGACATAAGTTACAGCAATTATTGTTTTATTTGATGATTGAATGAACTACCAAGCAGTGTAAAAGTGTCATCTTTAATTAAATAAATCTGTATATGATGAGCAATGCCTGATGAATAGTGCTTGGAAGTATTTTACTGATTCACTGCAATCATGTAATAGAAGAAATTAGATTTGGTTTTGAATCAAGGGGCTTCCTGAAGGGAGAGACTTTCATTTTGAGTAATAAATAATCATGATAGTGCACCTGCTTTCATAAAGCAAAGTCTAATTCAGGACTTAGGGGTAAGGACTGGGAGAACTTATAGGATGTTACTGAAAAGGAAAGATTAATAGATAAAGGGAAAATTATATAAGTAAGGAGAGTTTCACAAATAGCATAGTCCCAGTAATAACATGAGGCTTCTGTGTAAATGTGTTATTTAAAGCAAAGATTCAAAACCTAGTAATCAGAGGAATAAATCTGACTTCATAATAAAGGGACTAATGAATGATAAAGCTTATTTCAAAAGATAAGGAATGTGAAAACACAGTAGAAGCGGCTGAAAAGAGTTCACCTACCTCTGCCACAGCTCTGTGAAGAGAGCAGGTTAGCGCATTGCTGGTGAAATGGATTGCTAACGATGCAGAACAGACAGACCTTGAAGAAAAATCAGGGTTAAAAACAGCTGGGGGGAGGACAGGCACACAGAGAGAGAAAGTGGACTGAGCATCTCTGAGAGTGGTGACAGATACATCAACACAGGAGGTCTGGTGTACTGGAAGATCTGAAACTGGCTACACAAAATTAGGATGAAAGACAGTATCTTGATAATCAGGCAAAAATAAGAGAAAACTGCTGCTATTAATGTTGGAGAAGTCAGGTTGCTGAATTTCTAATATATATATATATATATATATATATATATATATATATATAAATAATGAAAAAATAAATACAATGAGTCTTTGATCCAAAGCCTTATTCATATATGCCTTGTTAATGTTCAAAATACCTTTAAAAACCTCTGAGCATTTGTATAGTCAGACTTGAAATGGAGCAGCAGGTTGATGGCAGAGGTGTGGGCCTGATTCTAGCATGTGCAGGGCAGACCAGTCCCGGGGTGGAGTTCTAATTGGAGTAATCCATTATGGACAGGACTGTATAAAATATAAATAAAATAATAAAATAATAAATAAATAAATAAATAGAAATATGCTCTCCTTATGTAATTGTGGATTTGACCATATTCCAAAGCACTCCCTCTCTTCTGAAATACCATGTGCTCTTAGAAGCATGCTTAATCAATGATAACATAGGAAACAAGATGTTTGTAAAATGCAAGAAAGAAAATAGTAATTTCACACTTGGACCAATTAAAAAGAATATTTCACATTTAATATAAATAGATTTATTCAGGGACAGGCTTTAAAACCAGTCTGGATAATTTTATATATAAAAGTGCCAGATATGTTACTGTACGGAAGTAGTCCAGTAGAAATACTGAAATCATGAAAATAATTGGCAAGAAATGTGAAAATCTTGTACACGTTGCAACTGTTAGTAGCCAAGGACCCATAAAAATGGTCTGTAATCAAATAGTTTGGCATTTACATATATGCCTGCTTTCTGTCTTCTGAGCCGTCCCCATTCCCAGACAATGCCAGCTTTTCAGTAAAGGAGTTTAACACAATGTGTGAGTTAAATATTTCGTATATCATGCTTTGGTTATGTTTACTTCTGTGAAAAGAACAAAGAGTAATGATACAATGTTGTACAATTAATAGCTTAAATACTGTTTATTGTGTAATAGGGTGCATTATTATGTATTACAGATGTTTTATTGCAATATCAATAAATAACATATTTTCCTTTAAAAAAAATAAAAATACTGCATAATATGTCTCCTTCACTGGACTGATTTTAAAGTACAGATTTTGGAGAGTTTGTTGTTCAGCATCTTCAACCTCCTGAAATACTCTTAAAAATAGTGGGTTTGGGCTCGCTGACCTACTTACTAATTTCAGTATAATGAATGATCTCATATTGGTAAGGATGACGAAATCCCATGTATTTGCCTCAGAATTTCAGTATTTTCAGAAAAAAAAAACATCAGAACTATATTTATACCTACCCTAATTTAGCAGTACAGCTATTTTAAGGCTATTAACTGGAACAGTTGGCTCCTCAAACTCAGGCACAATTCACTTGTCCCTTCTGTATCTAATTCTGGAGGTAAAATGTAACCAGGATTTCCCAAGAAAATTCATGATATATGTCCTTTAGTTTAAAAACTTAATTCAGATTTCTTTTTTTTTTTTCGTAACATATTTTCTCTTTTGACCAGTGGAATTACTTTATTTATTTGGACTCAATGATCTTTGCAGGCCCTTTCTAACTGCACTGCTCTAGCTCCAATTTAAGTGTGCCTACCTAAAGAAAAAAAATATAAGCTTTGCTGTGTTGTTATTAATTTTCCCCTACATTGAGATCAGAATAGGATTTAGCTTTTGGTACTACAGGGAAAAAGCCATACATCTATCTTGGCTATATTTTTACTTCCTCAGCCAAGCTTTTGCCACCAGGAGGGGGGAAAAAGGCTCAGGAGGCTGGATGATCCACCCATGCCTTTCCCCCAGCAACAACAAGGGGCCCCGATCACATTTTCCATCATCAGTGCTCTGGGTAGCTCCAGAGAACCCCACTGTCAAAGACTTCACCAAAGTGCATCGCAGCCTGTGTGTGTCTGGCAGACCCGTGGTGTCGTTGGTGGCTTTGTGCACCCTCTCACTCGTGACAGACCGCAGGGACTTGCTGGCCTAAAAGCCAAAACGTCTCGTTTTCAGGCCTGTCCTGCTATGGACACCACACCCGATCTGAAAAAGAGCGAGAAGTCTGCTCTGTGTGATTGGAGGTTTGTGATCTGAAAATATTTTAGTGATGGTTTGGATGGCTCATGACAGGAATGTACGTGTCCTAAGTAAACAGTAATTTCCATGAGGGCCTCTGTACCTATAGGTATCAGACAACCCAAGATCACTTCTAGTGCTGGAAATTCTTCCATTTCTCTACAGCATTCCCTATAATTTTGACTGGTTTCTTTGTCAGGCCAAACTCTGTAACATGGTGATTCACTCCAGAGTTCTGTGATAGCCTCAATATCCACAGAGAAGCTGAAGGGCATTTCAGCTTAGATGGCAGGAAGATTTATCCAGCTTACTCCTAGGTAAGAACTTCACCCAAAAATACCTGATGTTGTTCTTCAATGTACACCTGTAAAGCAAAATGAATTAATTTGGGTCAATACTAAAGAACCTAAATTGCAATGGGCCATTTTCAACCTTGTATTTGAGAAGAATAAAAGCACGTATATATTTCTAGAGGCCTTTTATTTTTTAAAAACTGTGCTGGCTGTGAAGTAGGATATTTCCATTCTCGATGTTAAAAGTATGAGAGTAAGATCACACCGTAATAAAAGCTGTTTGGCATTTCACATAGTTTCCAGAAAATAAGGACTATCTGCCTCGGAGACAGAAGCTATGATCACCTTCTATTTTTAGTTTAGAATTCAAGAAATTAAGTTGAGGAGCACATACCACTAATTGTTAAAAACAAGGTAGAGTAATCAGCATAGTAGCACTGTAAAATGAATGTGAAATCTATAGTTCTACATGTGGAAAGCAGCACAAGGGAGACCACCAGTTCTGACAATCAGTCATTCACATTTCCCACTGTTTTCCTCTATTGTAGCAAAATGTGAGAAGCTGCTCTCAAGGCCACACATACAATGCTCTTTATTGGTCTTTACTGAGGCATGATCAGCATCTATGCTGAGAGTGCCAGCTTCAAAGCAGCGTTACTTGATGACATCTGGCAGCCTGGCTTTGCTACAGATAGATTTATGAGCTGTGAAAGATGGTCAAATTAACATCTTCTGCATTCTTGATAGGATTAGGGTTTCTGGGACATGCAGCCATTTGCATATTGCCCTGACTTACCACACTGGTATTGTGTTCACAGCTCATTTTAATAGATTTTTGTGGGGGGCTTTCTCCCTTTACATCCTACCATTTTTCACTCACTGTTGGCAGTGACACAGATGTGTTGGTTTAATAGACCTAGCACGAATCATACAGTCTGACCTCTTCCAGTCAAAATCTTAATGTAAATCAGGGGCAGCAACAATTGCAGTAAACTCTTACCTTCACCTGGGGAAGGCTGTTCTTCACCTGGGATGAGCTTGCACACACATACGTGAATGACTAATGCACTTTTATCAGCCATCAGGGGTGGGTAGAAGTGATGGTGGATGTAAAATGACCCAAAGGAGGCTCTGCAGCTTAGACGCACCCTATAGGCCCATGAAATATAAGGCCAAGAAATGTTTTCAACTCAGCTTCTGATCAAGATACTGGCAAAGAAGCTACAAACTCATGTCAGTGAGGCCATGATTTCTGTCATCACAGGGGAAAAAACAACAACAACAAATTTGCTTCAATAATCTTCAATAATCTAACTAGTTGAACATCTCTGAGTGATCAATCTAGGTCAGAGAGAATCCTCTGGGACACATTAAAACTGACTCAAAATTAAATATTTTGTACTTCCTTTCTTCACACATTTTCTTCTTGGCTTGCAATTTTTTTTATGGATTAAGCACTGTCTCTACCCAGATGTATATAATTAATCCTAGGTGGGTCATTCAGGTGCTGCTATACTACAAATGATAAGCAATAATCACAAATTTTTCACCATGTAGACCCCAAGCACAGCTTAGCTGCAGTAAGCCTCTGCAGTTTCAGGCCTACTGCTACTATCTTTTTATTTTCCAGGCAGTGTGTCAGTTCACCACCGAAAGACACAATCCAAATCCAATTTCTCTGACAACTGTGGCATCATCATTTCTGTGCTGCTGCTGGGGACAGCCTGGCATCCTCTTCATCCACTAGAGAATGTGCATGGAGAATTTGGAAGATATGGTGGGTCACTTTAACTCTGCTGTATAATTCGCTGCACGTGATGCTCTGGGATACACTGCCATTAGCTAGTTTCAAATCACTCTTTCTTAAGACCAGGTTTAGGGAAAGATGAATGAATGGATCTTTGTGGACTCCTAATTGCATTCAGTTGCAAGAAATGAACAGCTTATGCTGTAGACTCATAGCCATTTTCAGTGAGACTTCACCAGGCCTGTTGCTGAAAGCCACATTTGCCTGGCTTTGGACACTCACTTCATTCCTGTGCGATCACCTCCCTGCTGCGAGGACCACTGGGGGAACAGAGCCAGCTGAAAATGCCCTGCCCCAGAATGCTTTAACCTGGATTGGATCCCTGATATCATCTGTAATGAGGTTGCATAAACACTTGAACTGGTATTAAAAAAATGGGGAATAGAAACAATGACAGGAGAAGGACAAGGCCGCCTCTTTCAGCCACAAGGGCAGCTTCTGGATGGCGTAAGCAATGTTCTCCAGCCTTGGTTTGCTGGCGTGAGATGACCGGGTTAACCGCACGGGTACGTGGTGAAAGGGATTTCCAAGGTGCCTAGAAAAGAGATGTTATCCAACAAATCACTACTTAAAATTTGCAAATAGTACTTTTATGTACTTCTTACCTGGAATATATAATAATAAAAATAAATCAGCTATTCATCTTCAGGAAATAGTGACTTTTACCAGCATCATCTTCTGATCTCCCTGCTCCATTTTTTACACTCACTTCCATTCTGATATAAAGTTAGATGGTATCTTCTCTCTAGAGCCAATTACTTTTGCTGTGAGTGATGCAGGACAGAAGTATTTTCATTAACCTTAGTTAGCTCTGAATTTCTAACAAGAAGTCTGCTCTGCTCTAGCATCTTGGTTTAAGTAACTTGAAGGGATTTGGTATCTCTGCAACTCCCACCACACTATTCAGTTGTGGGCAGAGCAACTAGAGAAAGGCAGAAATGTACATGGCCATCAATCTCATTTATTTGGGCAGCAAGGCGCATGAAGAAGGCCACAAAATGTCTGCACAAGAATGGCAGGTGAAGACACACAAAAAAGGCAGAGCAACCTGGATGATATTCTAGTGGTTGTGTACTCCTAGTTTTGTGACATTATTTTGTTACTAATCTACATTCGCTGCGCAGGCATGTTAAAAGGAGAAGTGGGTAGCGTGGCTTGGCTGAGGGGCTCATGTCTTGCTGGAAGCAGGCCAGGAAAGCTGCCAGCACCAGGCGATTTGGGCTATCCCTGCCAGCCCAATGCTGACAGACAGGGTCAGCCCAAGGCCTCTTGGTGGCCCAGTGATGTGTTGTCCCCTCAGGTACATCCTGCTGGCCCTGGCTCTGGAGCTGCCTCGTCTCCCAGGGAAGAAAATAGGAGCCTTTATCTCCCTTAGATCTACACTAACTGCTTAAACCAAAGTATTTTTTTGTTTCCTGGTACTGTTCTGCTACATGACTATGGCGCTGTCAAGCTCTTGGCTAAGACGAGTCCATTGCAACAAACTGTCGACGTTACCTCAGCTATTTACCATGGACTATAAACAATTTCCAAAGCTCCCAGAAGCTATTAAATGCCGTTGATATGTACATCTCCGGCTGCACCGCGCCGCGGGAGCACGCTCATTGGCCCCTCGCTGGGTGGGATGACATCAGGCCTTGCTCTCAATAGGGCCTTCAGTTTGCCTAAATGTCTGCTGAGGGCTGTGAGAGAATAGAGCTGAGGGGAGAAAGCGTCCGCACTACATGGTCTCGGATCCAATGAAAACACAGACAGCTTCAACTGGGGATAAAAGAACTTTAAAAAAAGAGAGAGAGAGACTGTAGTCTTGGAGCTGCTATTAACAGGAGATGAATCGCAAGAGACCATTTCATGCCAGGGTACTTTAGAGAGCAGAATCCCTAACAGCCATTAGCTCTCAGTGAGAGTCGTGTCGAAGCCCTTTGCTGTCAGGATAGAAGCATGCATATAAATTTTATACCATTTGTCTTTGAGCAGAGACAAAAGACCAGCTCAAAATCCTCAACATCTTGTCTCTACTAACATGAAATAATACGCTCTTGTGTGGCTGTCTTGTTACCTTTTTCCCATCAAAAGAATACAAGTGATAAATTTATTCATACTTTTGGGAGGTTTTGCTCTTAAAATTATTATTATTTTTTTTAAAGAAGAAAATACAAGAACTTGAGGCTGTATTAATTCCTGTTTCTGTTCTTATTCCTGTGAAAATCATGCTGCTGCTAAGGGTGGTGACTTTGGGAAGCATACAATACTTTTTCAATTGAAAAGAAGCACAGCTTTAAAAAAGTCAGCCACTATGTTTTCTTCCTCTGCTTTTCATTAAACTACTTCAGAGGATGATGTTTCATTTATTTTCTAATTCCATGTGCAATCTTAAAAAAAAAAAATAGTATTTTTTGCTCTTTCTCAACCAACAGTTCTAACCCTATAGAGATTTTGGGACCCAAGACCTTCACTTGCTCATGCAACAAAATCTGCTCAATCCAGTAGGTCCACTCAGACTAAAGAGTGTCTCTAGATACGATTTGCAGAAAAGATCCTATACAACTTTTTTTGGTGTTTATTCAATTCATTGTGTGTGCTGAAGTAGATCAATTTTACATTCTAGGGCTTGGACCTCTTCAATTGAAAAAAAAATCTGTTCTATGTATTTTCTTTGATAAAGAGATACTGTATTCCCTTTGATAAATAGTTATTTTATCTTCAGTACTTTGTGAATGTGTAAGGAGAAATGATGAAATTCTATGTTCACCATGATCCTTTCATCAAACATTTTCTCATTTTATGACAGTTTAAATAGAAAATAACGTTATGTTAGAGTCTGAATTAATACTAAGAAGATTTACTTCACAACGAATAACATTTTCTCTGAGAGACGAATATAACACTTCTCCAGCTGATCCAATAGCTCTGCAGTGGGTGTAAAATGGAAATAAAGTTAGAACTATTGACTGCGGTTCATTTATAACAAAACACTTCTGCATGACACAAAGCAAAACTGAACAGGCTAGCTCTATGTATTCAATAATTTTACAAGCTTATTTTTATCAGTTTTCCTAGAGTAAATTGTAAGACAGTCACTCATGTGGCGATGGTCCTGTGCACCTCTGGTACCAACACAGCAAGCAGCAGAGCTCTCTATCCAGCACACACACACTGGCAGCAAGCAGTCATGAAATGCATGCACCCATCCAGAGTGCAAGGGCCAGCAGCAAGGACAGAGCTCTGAAACACATACATATATCATATCTCGTATTCTTGCTGTCAGAGAAAGATCTGCACATTTCCTTGGTGCTCTGAGACCACACGGGCTGTCTCTTGGCACTTTTCCCCGCAGCTGGGCTGTGCGGGAGCCGGGGGGAGGCGCGGGGGGCTCTCCCATGGGAAGGCTGGAGCCGACGGGTGAAATCACACCACGGCAGTCAGGCCGCGCTGCTATTCACAACGGGAATGTGGGCTGAGTCGGGGCTGCCGCTTGCCGCCCCTCTCACGCCCTCACCCCCCTTGGAGAAACGTGCATCATTAACCTTCTGAATGCTTGAAAAACACTGGGCAAAATATTTGCCTTCACAGCAGCCAACGCAGACTGTACGCACTGCACAAAGCAAGGCACATACCAAGCGAGGTTAAGCCCTAAAACTCAGAATTGTTTCTAAAGCCATCGATATCTTATACATGATTGTACTTAGAAAGAGCTCTCCCACTTAAGGAAAGAGTGTGAGGGCTGGGAGAGTTAATCTAAGCTCTGAAATACTGTATGGTTAAAAGCCTCTTTCATGTAACCGTGTTTATGAACTGAACTCAGAATTCTTAAAAATCCAAATTATTACGAAGAAGAGGGTCTAGTGTTTGGCAAAACCACAAAACCTGCCATTCTCTTGCCTGCTTTGTTTTACATTGGGTTTCAGAAAAGGGCTCACAGCACAAGGGAGTGCCTAGAATACACTGGAATCACTTAAAGAAAATTCCCAAAGATTTAAGATTCCCTCATTAAACTTGCTTGCACTTGAATGGTTGGTTTGTTTGGTTTTGTTTGTTTGTTTGTTTGTTTTGGTACTCTGCCTTATTCTTCTTTGTCAACGATTACTTTTAAATTGCACCACAAATCTCCAAAAACACAGCCTCCTTCTGCAGGATCCCCCCAGAACAGGTTGGTCTTAACCCCTGGTAGAAAATGTCAGTGCCAAGTCATCAGATGCGTCACCTTAGCCCAAAACACTGGCCTCATCTCCTTTTTCCAAAACCCAGTTTCTCACAAATAACCGCAATAACTAAGACTTCTCCAGCCTAGCTGAAGCCTCGGTTTAACCAGGGTCTGGATGAGGAAGGCAGACACATCTCCACACACAGCGATCAGGGCCTCTAGCGCTGGAGGCCACAGGCAGCGTTGAGGGGGTGCCGAAGGCGGGGCTGGGCCATGCTGTGCCTGCCTGCCATGCCGGTGGTGACAGGCCTGCCAGGCCTGTGGACACTGGAGCATACAGCGTTAAGCTACCTTGTGGGAAGGACCTTTGTGGCCTTACTGAGTTGCCATGAGCATATTTTAAGTCAAAGTGTTGTGGGTGCCGAGAAGTGTGGCAGTGGCCTGCAACACCACTGTCTGGTGAGAGCCGCAGTGTGAATTAATGCTTTTTTTTTTTTTTTTTTTTTTTTTTCAGGCATCCTCTTGGCTGCAGACATCTCAGCTGCCACAGCAAATGCTGTGCTCCTGAGGCACTAGCTGCTAGGTACACTTTCGCATGGTCACACATGTAAATAATATCATCTTGCTCCTCGGGTACACCTCTCTGGTCCATCCTCCTGCTCTTTTCTGAAAATCAGGCATTTTCCACACCAAACTGCCCAACACGGAAACATGGAAAGGGTAATTCCAGCTGTGGTAGCTGTGTACCAGAACAAAGGAGCAAGCTGACCAAAGTTTGGGGCCTACAACCCAGGGCCCTCATGGGAGCAGCCGCCACAGGGCTGGCTGCTGTCTGGAGCCAGGCACCACGTCTCCAGGCAATGGCTGCCGGCAGCCCCCAGCTTTATCCGAGCTTTCATGGCCACCAAAGCTTCTGGGTGAAGCGCTCTGTGGCTCAGCCACTTCAAGGATTTTTTTCAAGTGACCTCCATAGACTGCTTCCCTCAGCACCATGCTGGTGGTGGCAGCCACAAAGTGCCAACGCCATAGCATTGTCCTTTGCTTGCTGATACTGAGGCACCACAACCTCGCGGCCTGTCAGCACTCCTCATCTGGCTTGGCATCTTTGAAATGGTTTGGGAAGAAGTGGGCAGGAGCATCAACAAAGCTCTGGACAGTTTCTGCAGGTCCTAAGTATGTGGCAAATGAGAAGGAGACAAAGAAAAGTAACTTGCAGAGTCAATGTTGGCAAGGCAGATGTGGGCAAGAGGGCCCAGTTGCCACACTGCAGT
The DNA here is from genome assembly GCF_009769625.2 of Cygnus olor. Lineage (NCBI taxonomy): Eukaryota > Metazoa > Chordata > Aves > Anseriformes > Anatidae > Cygnus > Cygnus olor. The sequence goes on from NC_049175.1 coordinate 20,855,084, forward strand.
AACTGGTACACTAGGGATACACAGAAGCCAGTGCCTGTCAAGTCAAAATTGTAAGTATTTGAAATATGCATCTGACAGCTCAATAACATTAAGGACAGTGTAGCATCTTATATTTGCAATATGTACACTATATATTGCAGTATATTGTCATGCATTGGCTTGTTTCAGTTTTCCTTTATAAACCAAGGACAGATGGATGGATGGTACTTCAAAACAAGAGCTAGTGTTGTCCATAGGGCAGAGCACATTTGCCACCTTTGCTTTTGTGGATATTGGACTGTTCTCCCACCTCAGTCTAGACTTAACTCACAGGTGTCAAACTAACTTACAGAAATGGAAATGTTTTAAAACAATCAACAACCACGGTGAGTCCTAAAGTAGCTGTTGCTGTGAATATCACCACTATGCAGAACATTCGCAGATTCCTGTTCTTAGTTCAGCTCTATTCAGTTATTGAAGAAAGATTAATTTCATTTCCTGATCTTGTGATGTCACTTTATAGGAGGGATTGTTGCAAACAGGAAGACAGCTTACTGTCTGCTAGAGTAACATCTTGTAGTTGTCCCTTCAAAATAAGAAAGTGGTGAAAGAAATATTGTTAGTTTGCTATTTAATAAGCTCAAGGGTTTTGTATGTGTAAAAATCATAAGTAAAGCCAGCTGCACTAAAAATATGCCCAGATTCAGCATCATGATTTTTCTCCAAAGGAAAATCAAGCAGCAGTATTGTCAGCTCTTTAAATCTGGTTGGAAATTCTAGACACTGGGATATTTGTTTGTATGGTCTCATGAATGGATGATGAACTGTGAATTCAAACTGTTTGCCACCTCTACAGAGCAGCCAAAGGAAAGAAAACAATTTTGACTGTGTACAATATAGGACAAAGCTGATTTTTTTTTTTTTTATCCCTGAAAGCTTGCGAAGAGTTAGAGCCCCCAAAATTCAAAATCCAGAAGCTAAAAACTCAAATGATTCATTATTTTTAAAGATAGCTCATTCTGTTCCTTGACAAACAGATCTATTATCCCGTTAGATTCAGCTGGCAACACCCTTGTAATGATAACACAACCAGCAGGGGCATGTGGGGAAGGTGCCCTCTCGTTAATGATGCCTGAAACCACCTGCCTCTGGGGGGGGAGAGCTTATAAAGCCTGTAGGGCAGGTGGTTAGGGTTTGCTCCTTGTAGCCTGATCGGGCTGGTCCTTCTTGCTGCAGGTACTGGGCAGCTATGGAGTACTGAAGAGAGAAGGATGAGATGACAGGAGGAGCCATCCAAGCAGGGAATGAGTTGGAGGATTGGTGATAGACTCCTACAGCTGCAATGGGAGAGCAGAGGTAAGACTGGCTGCAGGGTGGAAGCCTGGGTAGATTTGGGTGTCTGAATTAGATTGGGGGTGTGTGTTTGTGTGTGACAAGCATGTGATGAAGCTGTCCCAGGGCTGGAAAGGAACAGAATCACTTGGAGATTAAGATCTTGGCTACAGTTTCTTCCTGTGTTTCCTTGGATTAACTGATGGTGTCAGCTGTCACCTTACCATGGGAGAGGATGAAAACACTGTGCTAGGAGGTGAAGAGCCAGTTTCCTGCTTAAAAACAAATGTGAGGCTCAGACTGGTTTTCTAGCCTTTAGTGTCTCTAATACCCAAAGTACAAAAGCTCAGTATTTGTTGCCATTCAACTCTGGGCATTGATGTTATTAACCACAGTAGATGCAATGAATATGGTCTCCTGAGTTGTTACAATCTCATTATTTGGTGAGGCTGCAGGAAAGACTGTGCTCTTTTGCAGAGTAGGGGGAATAATGTGGTAAAACTCTGAGAGAGGGATCCTCTTCTTTCTCCTCCCTCTAGGGTAAAATAGTGTTATTTGTTCAGAAATCCTGATTGGGATTTTGTAAAAGTAGTGTGATGTGGATAATTAGATCAGTTGTCATGGTGTTCCACCTTTGCATCTGACAGTATGAAGCCCAAGCTCTAAAGGCACTGCACAAAACTGCTGTGCCAATGTCATGGAGGTAAAAGAAAGCTGTGTGTTATTGCAAGATACCATGTGATGCAATGGCCAACAGCCTGTTATATGGCTGTTTGTGTGTTATGTACATGAAGGAAAAGTGAATTGTAATTAAAAAAAAAAAAATAAAACTTTGTGCACGTCATGCATTGACAGTCAACCTGTTGCATAATACTGCTGAGCATTCAAGCTATTTGCTGTAAAGGAGAATGCCTCAGCACCAAGAGCTGTGTACAACTGCCTGGGCCTCTTGTGGAAGCAACTGGACAGATCCTTTTTGCCTCTTTTTGGCCTCCTCATGGCCATCCCTGAAGCCACATAGCCTGCAAGTGATCCCAGTCATGGGCAGGCACTTTGGGCTGTGTAGGACCACAGATGCCTAAATGCCTGGGGGGACAGTCTGAGGGCTGGTTTGCAGAGCAGGGTGTGCTGGTGGCTGCTCTCCTAAAGTGTTCACCAGTGCTGTGACCACACTCAGGTGTATCTGTGGCACTTGGTCTTTGAAGCAGGTCTGGGGGCTGCAAGCTTGGGATTTAACACTAATACTGCTGCTCTGTTAAACATGGAGATTAATGGTGCAAAAGAAGGGCTAAAGGATAGACTGCTGAGGCATGTGTGCTTACAGAGCTACTACATGAGCAGGAGTTCTGTTTTGGTCCTTTTCTTAGCATCCTACCCTTTCCATGTGGCTTTCTTCAAGCACGGTAAGTTGTAGATTGGGTGTGTTTAGATGTTATATGAAGTGGCCATGTTTAGGACAAGTAAAAAGTAGCACTCATTGAATAACCTTTTTTGAACATTCTGTAATACAGACTAAAATATAATTTCAAAACCAATATTAAATGTCTCTAGGCAGTATTTCATCAGTCTCAAGTCTAATTGAATGCTTGTGTTGTGAATTTACATCAAGGAAAATGTTACTTGTTATCTTCCCAGCTTTTGAGCACCTAAATTGTGAAGGCCATAAGTCAGAAACTGTTTCTCTTGTCAGGGTTAAGTTCCATTTAAATTTGTTAAAATTCTGCCTTGGCTCGTATGTCTGTAGATTGCTGTGCTCACCTGGAACAACTCTGTCCTAGCAAAACTTGTCATCAACTTAGCAGTGAATGTCAAATTTTTGCAACACATTATCATTTTTTCTGTATGAAAAAGTAAAACTCTATAAGCCAAAAACTCTGTAATCCAGCATGGTAAATAATGTTGCCATTGAAATGTATATTACATGCCTAAACACTCGTTCATTTGTAATGCTAGAGTTTTGACAGAGGTGTTTCCCTGAGGCAGAGAGCTGGTCACAGTGACTGCTAGTCTTGTAAAAAATACTGTTGGCTGCTGCTTCTAACCCAACTGCTGTCCTAGGAGATGCTTCAGGTTGGAAGGTGCTTCTTGAGGTGACTGCTCCTTTGAGCCTTGTTTGAAAGGGACTGGGTTTTATTTTTGACACTGCACGGTGTGCTTCATCCACAGCTTGTGTTTGTGTAACTGCTAGGGACTTGATGTTCGATCATGGGTGAGCAGACCACAAGTGCTCAGCTGCTGCTGGGATATTGCTCCTTTGTGCTCGGCCTGCTGATGCACTCTGTGTCCAAAACCTATTTCAAAGCAACCCCTATTTCAGAATGCTGTGTAATGCAGAAGCAATGTGAGAACAGCATTTCCCTCTTAAGTGGGAATGTTGCTTTGGCCATAGCTCATTAGCTAGGTAAAATATCATTCATTTTCAAGACAGTTTGTGTGAAACTCATCTGCTTCTCAGTCTCTTCACAGCTGTTTCCTCACCTAACCATTCATGTTCACATTTGATCTTTGCCTTCATCTACTCCGTGGAAACAGGATCAGTCTAGCTTAACTTGTGAAATTTAGGTGAGGAAGCTTTCCTAGGACTCCTCACTTTAGTCTTTGCGCTTCATTTTGATGTAAAAGTCTGGTTTTCTAGTTGGTAAATTTCAGTGCAACTTGAACCTGTTACAGAAATTGTTCTGTGGGGAGGGAGCAGCTCTTCTAGTGGCAATTTAATTCGGGAAACGTTGATGTCCTAAGCCACATGGACTGTCCCTGGCTGCCCTCATCTCCCCAGGCGCTCGGCTGGTGGGTGTCCCTCAGCACCAGCAGGCACTGCAGGGCTCCGGGGAGAAAAGAGGCGAGCTTCGAGAGTGGTACAAAAAAGTCAGCGCTTTATTGGGGGAGGAAAAAAAAAAAAAGCCAAAGGGCGGGGAGAGGCGGGCAGGTGGCGGCTCAGCCCTGCCAGAAGCCGACGAAGAAGCTGCAGAGCGAGTGCCACCGCTGGGCGCAGTAGGTCTCCACCAGGCGCTCGGGGGGCTCGGCGGAGGCCGGGGCCGGCGGCGTGGGGCCGGGGCCGTGGCCGTGGCCGGGCAGCATCAGCCGCAGCTGGGCCTCGGGGGGCGCCCGGCCGGGGCCGCAGAGGCGGGGGCCGAGCGGGGCGCCTCGGCGCAGGGGCGGCGGCGGCGGCGCAGGTGGGCCAGGACCTGGCGCCAGTAGCGGCGGCTGCGGGCGCCGTAGGCGGGGCAGCGGCGGGGCTCCCCCCGGTACACGCAGCTCCGCGCCGCCCCGCCGCCCGCCGGCGGCCGGCAGCTCAGCCGCAGCTCGCTGGCCCCCGCCGCCCAGCGCAGCTCCCACTGGCAGCGGTGCCGCTCCGGCGTGGAGAAGCGCCCCGTCTGCGCCGCCTCGCCCGGCCCGCCGCCCGCCGCCCCCAGCGCGGCCAGCAGGGCCAGCGGCGTCAGCAGCGCCAGGGGCCGCCGCATCTCCTCGGCGCCGCGGGAGCCTCCTCCGGCGCCTGTGGGAAGGCAAAGCCTGCTCCGCACGAAGCCGCCGCTGCCCTTCGGCCCCCGCCCCGCTGCCCCCCTCCCTCCCCGGGTTCCCCCGCTGCCCCCCTCCGCCCCCCCGCCGCAACTCACGGTGCGCGGCCGGCTGCCTGCAGGTGCCCGGCCCCGGCGTGTGCGGCGGCGGGGCTGGCCCGGGGCTTATCAACGGCCGGGGGCTGCCCCCAGCGACGCCCCTCCCCGGTGTGGGGCACAACGCTGGGTGTTCCTCACCCCGGCCGCCGCCCGCGGTGCGCTCCGTGCCCCGACGGCACCGGAGGGAGGGGGGGTCCCTGCCGTCCCCCCGCCTTGTTCGGGGAAGCCGCACACGGAACCGGCTCGGGGGGAGCGGGGGAACCGGCCCGGCACCGGTGGCTCTGCCGGCAGCCTCGCTCCGGAAAGGGACTTTGTTTTTTTTTTCCTTTGGAGTTCGTGGGGTTAGAATCGGGGTAAAGACAAAAGGGTTCTCACTTCCGAAGGAAAATATCGGTGTGAGTAATCTTGGGATGGTTGCTTTTTCTTTAATGTGGAGGCAGGATTCTAATGGGGGCATGCCAGGAGGTTGAAGATAACGTCTCTGCCTAGAGCTTGGTGTTACCGCACGGTTAGGGATGCAAGATCGGCCACCACTTTTAGCAACCTCTGGCCGGAATTAAGCTCTTAAAGTCCCCATGTGCTTAGGTTTCTGGGTGATGTACCCTTCGCATCCGCTCCATACTCCGATTTCCCATTCCGACCCCCTCCCTAACACCGAGACGAGCCCGCAGCCCGCCAGCAGCTTCCCGCTGTCGGCAAAGAGCTCGGCCCTGCTCGGCACCGCACGCCGGGGATGCTCCCTGCCCAGGGCACTTGCAAGACGGCTTCAGGCTGCAAGCTCGTGGAAGGATCACTACTGACCGCACACAGACCCACGCATCCCCGTGTATGTCGGCGTGGCGATATGTCGCGCCGCGACAGCACCGCGGCCGTCCCGGAGCAGGCAGAGCTGCGGCTGGAGCCCGGCCCCGTCCCGGCGGTGCCCGCAGCCCCGGGACAGCTCCTGCGGCCCGAGGGGGACGCCCAGCGGCACGGCCCGGCACCGGTTGGCAGAGCAAAAGGCTAAAACGTGCGGGGAGGTACTTGTTATTGTAATGAAGACTCTCTGGGAGAGGGACGCCTGCTTTAGGCTTTATTCCTGTCACCTCTCCTTTACGGTGACTTCTTTAAAGATCCCCCACGGTTTCAGTAGGTATCCTTTGGAGAGACATCTGTGGCTACAGACACAAAGTAGTGGGTGCTTAGGTGCAGGCATTCAGACATCAGCTCTCACACACATTTCTGTTCTAAATCCTCATGTGGCTGCAGCTGTGATTTAATCAGCATTTTAGGTTACGTTAAGTGTGGCTCCCTCCCTGTCTCCCCTTAGCCACCCATTGCTGCCCATGTCTCTGCAAGGCACCAGCTCTTGTAGACTTATCCAAGGGTGCTTTGGTTTGCCTCCAAGTCTGGCTCGTGGGGCAGCTGCCCTGATGGGTCAGAGCAAGGGCCTGATCAGGAGCAGCAACTTTCCCCCAAACAACCCCGAAAGAATGCGTTTTCAGGGGGTTTTCAGGGGCACCAGAACCACTCTTGTCTTTCCTGATGAACCTCTCCTGTTTCGAGCGACTACTCAACTACTTTACAGTAGGATTCAATGAGGGCAGGGGGAGACTGATATTGACTCATTTATCTTTTGTCTTTAGGCCTTTAAAAGGAAAGATTTTCTGCAGAGTCTGAAAACAGCTGTGAAATTTTCAGATCTCACATTTCCTAGATGCATTTAATACTTAAAGTAAGGGGATGTTACTTTCCCTATTTAGTTGTTTTGGGGGTGGGAAATGGCAGAGGGAGAGGGTCACGAGAAGGAAATAGAGCCTGGGCAGCAAGCCATGGGAGAGGGTGTATGACCAAGAATCTCAAGTAGAAACCAGTATCTCCTGTCCAGGAGTTAAGTACGTAACTACTTCTGAAGGACAAGGCTGAGCTGACTGTTAGCTGTGTGTGGCTCTCAGCTCGGTATGCTGGATCATGTAAATCCCGTTCATGGGTGCTGAGGACTTCCCATGTCTGCAGGAGGGATCTTGGCATCTAATCTAGGGATGTGGAAGCACCATAATGAAGTGCATTGTGACTTGTAAGACCCTCTGTGGCTCCAGTGAGCATAAGGCACATCATGTGCCTTAGCTTATTAGTCCACCAAACGTCGGTGTTGCGTTCAGATTAAGGTCTGGCCACCTGTAATTGCTATATACTACTACACCGAGCTCCTTGTCCACTTCCCGCATTCTTACTCACATTTGTGCAACGTGAAATGGAGTTGCCTGTTTGAGATCACTTAAGGCAGGTTTCCTTAAGCTTATCACATTTGGAGGGAAATATTACTGTGTTTTAATGAATGTTTTACTGGTGCATTTTGTTTTCAGGAAAGTGGATGGTATAAAGAATGGTGATGATTCATCAGCCTAAATTGTTCTAAATATACAATATTAACATAGCTGTACTTAACCTACTTGTCCGAGCTATCCATTTTCAATATTTTTTCTACTGGCTCAAGAGAATAAAATCGTGTTTAATGTGGTAATAAACATTGGCTACAGGCAGGTAGACTGGTCTTCTCAATTACCTGGTTCTGTTCAGGGCAAGCCAAGCTCTGAATGGTATAAAAGATAAGAAATGGTGGCTGAAGAGCCATGAAGAGACGATTTCTCAATTTCTTCATGAAGAAATCCTAGAATGTGGTGTTGCCCCCAGTTCATTTGTCTGAACAAAGGTGTTTCATGTTTCTACCATCTTTGTCTCTCACTCCCTGCAGGTCTTTTCACAAGCTGGTCTGAGTCATTCATCTGGAGTTCTCCAGTGCTTTGTTTTTTCACAGTGGAGTTCAGGAAATCTTTGTGGTTTGTTGTTCCTGGTAGTGCTTCCATTGCTGCATAGCAGTTGGTTTGTTCTTTGCATCCTGTATATTCCTTCCTTGCTTTGACAAACATTCTACTCAGACTCGTTGTCATACTTTTGATAAGAGAGATAACTACATTACAATTTTTCTAAGCGTGTAATTTTTCTCATTATAGCCCTATTTCATGTTTTTTATCTGTCTTTGAGGATGCTTCTTTTTTCAGTTATGTGAAAGTTATCATGCTTACTGTAAGTTTTCCTCTCCAAAAAAGTGAAGAAGTTTTTGTTTTTCAAATGTATGTTTCCTACCTTCATTCTTCATTCCACAGTTAGTGGACTGACCCATGCATTGGCAGTGCCCCTTGTTGAACGCATGATGAGGTCTGCTAAAGTACCTCTACTGCTCCAGACTTTCAGCTGATCAAAAATTGAAGTCTTGTGTAAGGCTGAGCTTCAGCTTTGCCTTTTCCGTTATTTAAGTTGGTTCAAAGTAAATCGGTTTGCCTACTAATAGTGAAGGAAATCACAGAAATAATTGATTTCTACTACTGTTTAACAGAGGGCCTTGTTAGATTACCGAAAAAAGAACATTTTTTTCCAAAAGAACTTACAGCTTTTTTTAACATGGATAACATTGTCATCACAGTATAGTACAACAGCTGAAACTGGAGTAAGTTCAGACGTTTGGTCTATTCAGAGCTCAATCTTTTTACTGAACTGCTGACAATCTGAAGGCTGGAGACTGGTTTTCCATGATGTGAGCTGATATGAAGGCTATTACAAGGAAGAGTGAATGTCAAGAGATAATTATGAAAGATGTCGTGTATCTAAAAGATGGGGGGTTCTGCCCTTTCCACCTCCAAGAAAAAAACAACCAAGCACCCAACCACCTTGACTGTAGAATGGTATGTTGTTTTGATGTTTATCTTGTGGTTTTACCTAAAGATCTGAAGCAGTGGGATAACGCTGGTATATTATATGCTAGCAAAAAATGAAGTTGGCCCTGTCCTACAAATTAGTGATTTTTATGGAGCAGGAATACACAGGCTATATAAGTCCATGTATACTCTGTCAACCTATGATTCATTGCTCTTGTTTTACAAAATTAAAACAGTTTGATATTGTGTTTAATAGAACTATAATATGCATAAGAATTAAAAAAAAAAAAAACATACCTCTAACAAGGAAACATCAAGGAAAGACTTGTGGTTAAAAAGGAGAAGAACCCACTGCACACTCCTCAGCTGTTTTTTTATGTTCTTGCTGGTGCTTTTGCCTTGATGTTACATCGGCCACTGTTTCTGAAAGAGTATTTTCCAGTTTGATACAAATGTGCGTCCTGTTTGCTAAGTGTTTGCTTCAAGAATAGTTTTGTAAAATATTTTTCCTTGGTTCTGGAGCAATATGCCATGTCTTTCTTTCTTACTACACCTGATATCCCTTGCCAAGAGTGGGTCTTCTGCCTCTGAAATCGTGTAGTCTAAGCCAGAATGCAATGCTGGTGAGGAAAAACTGTTTTGCTGAAGCCATACTACAGCTGAGCCTAGGAGACAACAATGAGCATTTCCTGAAATGCCTATATTTTTTTTTGGAGGCCCACCTAGCTACACAGAATATTTCTTTTCAACTATTGCTGTGGGTGTAAAAGGCTTAATAGTGGGAGCTGTTGAAATGAGGACTTTCTGGGTTATGATAGCACAGCTGTTCTCTCTTTTAAGCTCTTAAAAAGCTTTAGACTGAAGGCTGGCAGCACACCAAGGAGACATTATCAGTCTGGTGCTACTGTAATTCGTAGCTTGGAAGCACAGGGTAATGGACTACATGATGTGCTTGCTTAGAGTGAAAATATGGTTATTAATTACCATTATCAATTTATTAGCACAATTTAGCTTGACAGCACTAATATTCTGCTATTAATCCAAAACATAAGAGACAAATATCTAATTACTGGTTTGCTGTATTGAACCCCAGCTCTGTTAGATATCTGCCTCCCTCTGTTAACAAATGCGTTACCAAGAACATTTTCCATGATAATGCCTCTGGTGACTATATTACTAATTCAGTCATTAGTAAACTCCCTATACTGTTATTATACGCATTTATTTAAATTACTTTAGAAAACTGATAGTTCTTTGCACTTTGATTTTTATTTTATTTCCTGGAATCTACATGGAATATTAGATACTTTTCAGACTGATCATCAAATAAAAGACAAATCCAGTTCTGCATAGGTATTAAATATTACTTCCTGTTGTATTTTTTCTAGTATGATTTCTAACTGATTAATTCAGCTTTACCAACAGCAAAAATGTCAACAAGTGTGCAAAACCGGATTATATTGTCCCGTGTTTCTATCCTGTATCACTGTTTTTCCCTTCAGCTAGTCAGAGTCTCGGGAGTTTCTCATCCTGAAGTGTAGGTATCTTCACTTCATTCAATAAATCACTCTAGACACCATTCGATTGTTTGGCCTAGATCTCCCCTGACAACTGACCTACAAGTAGATACCTCTTTATTATAGATGTAGAACACCAATTGAGATGAATCCTTCTCTTAGTGATCTCCAAAGTCTTTGTATCAAACCCTTCAGTGTCATCCATGTGCTGCTTAGATTTCGTAAAGGTGAAGTCAGGTGAGTATAACTTGATCTGTGTCAAGATGCTACCTAGCTAATGGGTAGCGTCACTTCTGGGTTTCCCATTTCTGCAAACAACTATACCTTTAATCTGATGTGGCTTCTAGTGAGAACTGTAAAATTCCTGATTCACCATTAGGAATTGATGTATTCACCAGCTAGTCCTCAGACTGGTCACGCTTGGGATGAAGTAAAATCCTGGGAGTTATCTACTTTGCCAGAAGCCTAGGATACCAAGAGAGCAATTTCTCAGATGAGTGAGAGCTTCATCTCTGGGTGCTGCATTTAAACTAGTAGTGCTTCAGTGATGTTGGCTGAGACTGTCAGCCGGTAGCAGCTGAGAATGTGGTTCATGCTGTAAGAAAATGGCAAGTCCTTAAAGTGCCATTTGAAAAGGCTAGGTGATTGTTGTTGTTCTTTTCCGAGTTTTTCAAGTATAACCTTTCTGCTGACTGGATGACATGCAAGTCCCAGTGTAAGAATAACAACACTTTTAAAATTAGTTTTCAAACAATGTGAGTCTGAAATTCCTTCTCCAATTATTTGTGTAAGTAAGCTTGGATGTCCTGGGGAAAAGAATACAAGAAGGAGAAAACTGTTAAGGAAGCATTTTCTTCCACAGAAAGCTATAATATTCACAGGTAGCATGTCGTTCTCTCACAAGTGATGTGGTACTGAAACTGTCACTGGGCAAGTCAACTACTTTAGTGGTAAAATCAAGCTCCTCAAAAAAAATCTTACTAAATAGTACTGACTTTTTTATCCCTGCTGTGGGAAGGTCCTTTAGGAACAGAAATGTTGCAACCCCTTTAGAGTTTCTTAAAAGCCAGACTGACTGCTCAATTCTCACCATATTTCCAAGTTAAAGTCAGAACCAAAATCAAATAAAGTGTAGCTGTCACCTTTCTTAGAGTGGAGAGGTGATATTAAATGTAAGTATGATTAACATCCAGTGAAAACAAAGTTGAAGAAAATGCCAGAGCCAAGCCTGGGAAAGCCAGTGTTCTGGTGAAAACGAAGCCAAGTGATCCATCATGGCACCTGCATGGTTGAAAATTAGATAACGGTAGTCAAAGGCATCTTGCTTGAATGCTAGGTAATCACCTCGTTAATCATTCAGATGCTGTACTTTTATTCATTATCCCTTGCTTGAATCATTATGAAAGTTATTTTTTGTGGCAGAGAAGATATTAAGTAAATCTGGATCTTTCTACGAAACATATGCTTAAAAGAAAATTTAATGTCTATTAGGAAAGCTCTGGAAGTCTTTCCATCTGTGCCAAATGGCAGAAATACACTGCTTGAATCACTGCGGAAGCCATTCTTTCTCTGCCTGCAGACACCAGTCAGAGCACAGAAGTGCTTGTCAGACCCATGGGCATGTCCCAGCCCCAGCTGCTCTACCAGTCCCATCTACTAGCTCAGGAGTCTGAGCAGTTACTGGTCTGATGCAGGCTGGCCACAGCACCAAGGCAGATGCATTAAAAAAACATTAATTTACAGATATTGCCCTACTTTGGAAAATGATTTTGAGTAATGGTAAGCAGCAGAATGGAACAAGAAAAGGGCGAAGGATGAAGAACCAGTTTGTATTCTTTGCCTGCACTGTGAGCATTTCTGCAATTTCCCTATCCAGAAGACTCGTCAAAAGCTATTAATGTAGAATAGAGCTGAAGCAAAGTTTCTATACTCTTCAGATTTTTGTCTTTTATTAAGATGTTTTCACTTAATTGCCTTCATTATACCGAAGCAAAATGATTTAATCATATATAATTTAAGCTTCCCTGTTGTGAAAGTTCTACCTCAGTATATGCAATACCTTTGTAACAATGGGTTCTGGTGTCTTAGTGGCACAGAAATAGATTTTATTGCCTTGTGCCAAGCTTCTAAGATACGTCACAAACACAAAGCTGTACAGAAGGATGATAAATGCTGTCTGTGGGATGAAATCTGTCATTGTTCTTCTTCAAATAATTTTAAAACAGTACAGAGCACAAACACACTGTCCCCAGTGACCTTTGTTGATCTGAACTTGCTATCATGAAAGTGCTTACCTAATCTAGAGCCTGGTCTTTAGAACTCACACTGTCAGGGTATTTCAATGCTGCTGGAAATAGTGCATGTACTGTGACACCTCCAGTCCCACCCAAATCATCTCGCCTTTGCTGATCATCTGGAAGAAAAGATAGCAGCGAGAAATGAAACACTTTGGAATTAGATCTCTTTCTAGTGAGGTAATAAATTAGGAAGGGATTTTCTGCTGCAGCAATACAAAGCTTCCAGCTGTAGCTCTGCAAACTTACGATGTCCTAATATTAATTTGGTGATGTTATTTTCTTCTGGTGGTGGTCTATTCTTTGTGCAGTCTTCTGTATTGAGCATTAAAAGTCACTTATGATTAAAGGCTGTTTCAGCATCAAGACTGATAGGTGATATGTATGAAATGCCAGGTCTTGGGTGTCACAGCCCTGAACTTCACAGGTGTGCAGCTCTCACGCACTCCAAGTACAGTTCCTGTCTTGGGACCGTTAGAGCTTTTCTTGCACAGGATTTGCTGAGAACGAGGATCACTGCTGGCTGCGGAAGTGGATCAGCAAGTATGGCTGCAAGTGACGTGCGCCAGGCTGCAGCAAGGCCAGTCCTTGTTCTGCAGGAGAGTGCTCATGTCCTGCCCGTGAACTGTTCCAGAGCTTTCTTCTTCTCAGCTCTGACATACATGTGGCACGTGTCTTGTGGCTCAGCCATAGGTGTGACTTGTGTGTTAAGGGGACTGGCCACCGGGATGCTACCAGTGTTCTTCATTGTGGTGATTGCTCGGTTGCTGAAACCACCACGATGAGCATTAGGGAGCATCTTCATGGGGGTTTGCCAGAGATCAATTTGCTGCATGTGGTGAATTAGGGTAGTTTTGTTGACAGCATTTAAATGGTGTGATGCTTTTTTCTTTCAACACCTGCTTAAATACAATCTTATTCACAGGTTTTTGACGAAGGAGTTATTTGTCACAGCCAGAGGATTCAAATTTTCGTGGAATAGCTGGTAAAGAAGATGCCAGGGTACTTTCATTCAAGAACTGGCACAAAACTGTTACAGCATACCTTCTGGGGAGTAGCTGCGAGAAAAGCAAGAAAACAAATCCACCAAAACATTACAAGGAGCTATCACCTCGTGAAAGGCAATGCAAGCCTTCTTTGAATTCTTCTTGGGCTGTGGATCAGGATATGTCTATTGCTTTTCACTATCTAGCAGTAATTTTACCCCAGAAAGCTAGATATACTTTTTGTTAATCACAGAAGTCATCAGGAATGTAATTTCACACCTGAGCAAATCCAACTGAGTTAGTTCCTGTGCACAGGGAAAGCCACCGCAAGATTTGAACAGGGCACATAAAACTGCATTCAGTTAGTTCAGATCTAAATATGAAAGGAGTAGATAGTTTTGTGTTCTCACTGAGGGCAGGCACAAAGAAACTGAACTGGTTAAAAATGTATGAAAATTTGAACTGCAAAAAAATTCTCTGAAAATTATCCTTAAAGAAAAAGGGGAACCTAGCAACAGCTTCTGCAAATTTTAAAAAATGAAACGTCTTCTCACTACCTAAACTAAAATAAAACTGGCTCAAGATGGATTTTTGTTCTTCTAGTTGAGGATAAACCTGCTGATTTCAGCACAGATATTCATGTGGAGAAAGCTGATTTTTACAAAAACACGTTTTCTCCAGTCTCTTTATTCACTTTACACTATGCACTTATAAAGATCCTGCATACCTGTCCACGTTTCATTTAATGTTGTAGTTCCACTGATAGGCATTTATTTTATATAGATAATTAGCATTGAAAATGTGAAATCTGGGTATAGGCCAGGTTCACTGGGTTTTCTGTAATGTCTTGAATGATAGTAGACAAGGATTGGGGAGGGATAACAAATAACTGGAATATTTTTAAAGCTCAATAAATTAGGAAAAACATCTGTCTTTTAGTGTCTTTGTACCTGATATTTCTTTGGTGTAAATTTAAGAGAAATAAAATCTTGAGGGGTAGCCACTACCCAGGGGGTATGTCCTGCTGCATGTCCCTTAGCAGGAGGAAAGGTGAGAGGATTCAGAAAATTGAATCAAATTATAACAGTGGGGTAGAGTTGGGAGCTTTGTGGTGGGAGTCATGCAATTGTGGGGATGAAACCACTTATGTACATCAGAGTCCAAGCAGATGGTGCTTAAGACCTGGAAAGCCACTTCAGCATGCCCACCCCCCCCCCAAGTTGAGGAAAAAGCAGTTTATGAAAAATACATTTTTTCACTTTTTTTAACTGAGAAATACTCGGCTGATTGAAATGTACTTAATATGGTGTGTGTAGGTGCAGCATCTGAAATCCGACACAGGAGACATGATTTTGGCAAAAGCAAAACAACAGATGCTTGTGACAAGCGGGTTGTATAACAGATTTCTCTTTTGCAACCTAGGTCAGCTGTTTTTCACCAAAATTGAAGTTTAACTGAAATGTTTAGTATTAGATAAAATATATATTTATATACAATTGAGGTATTATCTTGGCTTCCTTTACATTGATATTTCCACTGAATTCAGCATTTGTTAAAGTTACAGCTAATTATAAACTTGTGGACAATAAATATTTTACTTACACCAACTCTATATAATAGCTGCTAAACCGGAGCTATTTATGTCCTTTTTTCATTTGTACATATATTTAGAGGAACTTTCTAAGGACAGGTGTAATATTTATTCTGTATTCAACTCAGCAAAACAACGACAATTAAGGAAGAAATAAAAGGAGGAGGTGGAGGGAAGACTAATTTTGGAAAAACATCTCCTCCAATAGCTTGGAAATACTTTTTGCAATATGTTAAGGCTAATATAACTGTCACAGCCTTCTGTGGAGCACCCTTCATGAAAACATCCAAGTGGAAAAAATTGAAAAGCTCATATAAATATCAATCTGAATATGTGACTCTACAGTTTTTTGCTGTATGAAGTGGCTGCTTAGACTTTAGATGGTGGAATCGTGTCTTATTTTGGTGGTGGTTTCCTTTTGATTTTCTGTTGTCCTGCTTTGCTTGTTATCCAACAATGTAGCAATGTGCTGTGGGAAGTTAGAGCTGGACACCCTCTCCTTCTGCAATATCTGCGCTTCTGTGTGCATTTGGGAAGGAGAAAGGTGATAGGTAAGAGGAAGGATTTTCCCTACAGGTTGGATGTATGGGTAGACCTCTAATCAGGGTAGATGAGGGATGCTGGGAGGGAGCTGCTCTTCTCAAGCTTTGCATTTTAAGATTTTGCTAATGAGGCATTTCTTTGAGACTATTTTTCTGTTGTTAAGGTGTGAATTGCAGCGATGCCCCAAGGCTGTGTTCTCTCATGCCAGCTGCCGCATGGTTTTTCAGTCCCTTCTAGCTCCTGGAGCTGGTGTGCGTAGAGGCAGTGCTGCAGCTGGAACACACTTCGTAGTCAATGACAATCTCAAAGTTCGTGCATAATGCAAAATAGTGCTACAAAAATGAGATGACAGACAAACAGATAAGCTATAAAAACAACACAAATGTAAGCATAATGTCAAGTGTGTGCACGTGTTGTAGTTAATCGTTTAAAAGCATTGCTTTGAAAACAAAAATAAACTTTGTCTCAATATGGTGTTCAAGTGCATCTTTCCTGTGAGCTCCTGCTAGCGCTGCAGAGGTGCTGGGTGTAACTGGAGGCACTGGCTCGGTCTTAGAAGCAGCACCGTGATGGCTGGTTACTGGACCGTCACCTGGCACCTCTGCCATGCAGGGGTGTGGGAACCAGCCTTGGTCTTCCCTCAGAAGAGTCTTCATCCTCTTCCTACTGTATCTCCAGACCCAGAGAGCTCTGCCCTGGGGCTTAAGTTTCCTTTCCCTTGAAGAACATGGTTTCCTTTTTAGCCTAGTTTCAAAGACTCTGCCTCTGTTTGCCCTCATGATTACCTCTTAAACTCAATGAGCAGTTCAGAGAAATTTGACAGTAGGGAGAAGGTCTCTGCTGGATACATGTCTCTACAGCCACCCAAGCAGGCTACGCAGACATTATCTCTGTTTCTCATGTGCAATGTGGCAGTGAGGAAGAAAGGCTGCAGGGTAGGCTTTTAATTGACCCTAAGGAGTTAGTATTCATCTCAGTATTAGTATTGGGTGACAAAGAAGTAGGAGCTTCCAAGAGATGGTGTTGGTTAAAGCCCTGCAATGTATACTTCACTGAACTGGAACATGTTTGATCACAATGTTTAGACATTGGCTAATAAGAATGTTTAGATAAGGTATTTGTCAGGTTGGACTGTTTTGACACCAAGGATATTTAAAAGCTACTTTTTAGGTTGTTGTGACGTTAATGGTATTGTAAATGTGGAACTGCAAGGCAGGGAACTGAACTGCTTTCAGTCAGGAAAATACCTCATATTATGGTGAACACACATAAAGGAGGATGTATTGATCTGAGTTACAAAAGTGCGTTTGAGGAATAGCTCTGTGCAGATGTCCCTAAAATAATAATGTCCCTAGAATAACACCTTTGCTATTTGTGACTTGCTTTGTCCTGCTAAGCCAAGGAAGTTGTGGCCCAGAAATAGATAGCAAAGTCCTGCCAAAGTTTTGCTTCGGATGGTGCTTCTTTTGAGGGACGGCAGTGGTGTAAGTTGGAAATAATTCTGTTTCTTTATTTCTGCTGAAGTAAACCTTTGGCATTTTGTAATAATTTTAATACACCTCATCAGACTTGAGCCTAACAATATTAGTTGAATCTTGCCCAACCTAACTCAGCAGCTTGCCCTGTCATGAAAACAATGTCAGAACTCACAGTCCATCACTAAAACAATATCCTAGGAACACAAGTCTTGCTGATTTACTGTTCACAGAGCTACTTGGTCTGTAGTAATGTTCAAGAGCCTTCCCAGTTTAGGAAAAAAATGCACACAACATCAATATTTACATCCTATTAAATCAACAGCAGAAGATGCAGCCCGAAGGACTATGCGGTGTGGCTTTCATATGAAGTACCTGCAGTAATATGCCACTTAAAATGAGTATAAACTGTTGATAATATGCAATTTCTGAAATTTATTACAGCCTTGAGAGCTACACTGCATTTACTACGACAATTCTTACAGTTGTAAAATGTTGTAATGTATATCTGCACATCAATAATGACCATTATGAATTGAGTACAAATCTTTCCAGCATCACTTACAAAGAGCAATTTATTCATTTAAAAAGCTTCTGTAAGGCCAGATTTTTTTCTTAAGCCAACATCCGTTCATTTTCAGGTACAATCTGACCTGCTGGTGAACTTTAAATATAGCCACAAGAACTGATACGAATAGCTTTTTCAATTCTAACACAAATATAGTTTCACGATTCAAAGCTAAGGGGGCATTTCTGATTAATCCTAAGAAAAAGTTACTCATATATTCACTGCTTAGTTTCTGCAGCCCACTTGGTTAAACTTTATTAATATATTTTACATTTTAAATACTTAAAAGTTAAATTTTCATCAGTATACGTATTAAGTCTAAGAGTCTTCCTAAGCCAGACAGGCCCCATATCCAGGGCAAACCCTGTGAGTAGGTAAACTTAGGGAGTAGGTTTAAAAAAAAAAAAAAAGCTCCTTTTGAATAATAATTTCTTGTGTGTCCTTGACTGCCAAAGACTGCCTGCCTGCAAGAATAAAGATGTTTCTGGGCAGGGAGAGCTAAGTGAAGGACGCAGTGAGCTGAAGCTCTTGCAGCAGGGACAGAAGAGTAGCAGGCACAGAGGGAGCTGTGCTTCAGCATGGTGTTTTATCAGGTGTGCCAGGACATCCCCAGGATGGGGTTTAATGAGATGAGAAGTCATACAGCTCCAGGACGTAATTTTGTGGTTTTGGAGGAGATAAAAGAGGCTGATACCCTTACAACATAATGTTTTGGTTGTGTAAGAAGGAAGAAATGTAGGAAGGAAAATGGACGTGTAGAACTTGTCCATGGGCTTAAGAGCTACACACACTTAAATTCATAGGGGCAGGAGAAGGATCACTAGATGGAGAGTTTGGTTTTTCAGCATGGATCACCCTTCTGAAAGACATCAGCTGTGCTATCTATGAGACTGAATGTCCCAGATAGCTTTCTAGTGTAAGCTTTCCTGATGCCTCTTTCTGGACAGCTGCATCTTCATCTTCTGTAGATGAACCAAGGTCAACCAACTCCATCATAGGTGACAGAAAAATGGGGTAATGCTGATTAGTGGAGCATGGCATGAAATGGTCAGCAGCTGAGCTGGTAAGTGATGGACAGAGAAGTGAAGAACAGTGAAGGGCTGCCATATTCCCTTACCATCTGCTGAACCCTTTTACACATTTAGAAATTAAGTTCCACCTGTGTTTTCCCTCCTGTAAGCCATTCACCACCCATTTGTTCTGCCTCTTGTTCATGTTCACAAGTAGTGAATGCATTCAGAGAGGTGACCTGGTCACTTTCTATGCCAGGGACCAGGTTACTTTCTGGAAGGACTGGCTGCCTGAACTAGTAGGAGAAAGGCGGGATTGCAGCCATCTCAGTTGGCAGCAGCTTATATCGCTTTGGACCTGCAGTGTTAGTTCTCAAACGCTGCACTGCTTAGCTACTGCTGTAACTTCAGCCTAATGCAGTAACACATCTAACAACTGGACATGAAGAACCTAGGTCAATATCAGTAAGCGCTGATACCAGAGTTAGACACCTGAAACTTTTTGGGGACCTTCATAAAAGCATCTTGATTTTTCCAGGGTTTTGAGCAGTCTTTGGACTCAGCATAAGATGATGTTTTTATTGAGCGATTTTTATTAGTCTAAACACAGATTCAGATATGTAAATACAGACATCCAGCTTTGAAGTAAACACAGAAATAAAACCAAACACAACTTTCAGACCTATATGATGTGAAACCATGGGGGTGGAAGGAGAGCTGCTTTTAGAAATGCAGCTAAATCTAAGTTTTCTCAGTAAATTCATATTATAGAGCCTCATCAGTTGTTTTTATTTTGATCTAATTATCTCACAATTCTTAATAAATATCACAAGTTTGATGAAAGAGTAGGGCAAACGAATGTACAGGAAATGTCTGCCTACTATTAAAAATAGTAAGGGGTGAAGGTAGCAGTGGAAAGAGGTTAATATGCAGTTGCTATACACTTGTGGAATGGACTCAATATGCCTGTCACCCCTCTGGGGTAAGAGCATGAGCATCCCTCTGGCGTGATGTTTTTTTGTTGGGGGATGGGTGCACCTTACATGGAGGCAGAGCGAATTCCCCCTGTGGGATGGCTCTGCATGGGTGAAACATGCAGCTGCTTATCATCCCTCTGGAACAGGATGACAAGGTCCCTCGCGTCCACCAAGCCCCGTAAAGGGGGTAATAGTTTCCAGGGATAGCTCTGCCCCACAATCCAATCGCAAAATAGCTGGCATATGATGACACTTAGGGCTGCTGCCAGGGGCAGCCTTTGTCTGAGGAGTCCCAGGCTTCTTCTCCGCAGGCAGCTCCTCACTGCTGTCCTCCCCCCGGAGGCTTACAGCGTGGGGCACAGGCTGCACCCAGGCAGTGACAGCAGCGGGCGGCACTGATGATGAGGCGGCTCCTTCCTTCTGGCAGGTGGTGTCATGGTGATAGGAAACCAGCTCATTGCTGAAGTTGACCCTCTCCACGGGTGGACCTACGTGTGCCACAGCAGAAGCACCTGCAGCCCAGCAGGTTGCTGAAAGCCCGCCTGAAGTCTGCGTTGAAAGCATAGATCACTGGGTTCACTGAGGAGTTGGCCCAGCCGAACCACACAAAGATGTTGAAGGTGGTTTGGCCAACGCAGGCTGACTGCCCTTCGCCGTCGCTCTCCGGCTGGCAGAAAGGCAGCAGGCAGTTGAGCAGGAAGAAGGGCAGCCAGCAGCAAACGAAGACTCCCATTATGACAGAGGGGTCTGCAGCACCTTGGTCTCCTTGCGTAGGGAGCTCCGCAGAGCGGAGGTGGGCTCCTTGCCGGGGGCTGGCCACTGCCCTCCTGCTCGCTCGAGGGTGGAGATGCGGCGGATCTGGGCCTGGGCGATCCGGTAGATCCTGGTGTAGGTGATGATCATGACGGCCACGGGGATGTAAAAGCTGACGAGGGAGGAGGTGATGGCGTAAGTGCGGTTCAGGCTGACCTCACAGCGCGGCGTCCCAGGCAGGAGCCCGGCTGCCTCCCGTCCTTGGCTTTGTGCCAGTGTAGCTGCACGGGGACGAAGGAGATGAGGACGGAGAGGGCCCAGGCCGTGGCTATCATGGCGCAGGCGAGGCGCTGCGTCATCCGCCGCTCGTAGCGAAAGGGGCTGGCGATGGCCCAGTACCGGTCCAGGCTGATGATGCACAGGTGGAGGATGGAGGCGGTGGAGCATGATGTCGAAGGCCACCCAGGTGTCGCAGAAGCGGCTGCCGAAGAGCCAGGAGCCGCCTGCCACTCGGTGACCGCCTTCCAGGGCACAAGGACGGCCAGCACAGGTCGGAGATGGCCAGCGACAACACGAACCAGTTGGTGACCTTGGCGCGGAGGTGGCGGAACCGCAGCACGGCCAGGCACACCAGCGCGTTGCCCGCCAGCGTGGCCAGCACCAGGGCGCCCAGCAGGCACCCGCCCAGGGCCCGCAGCGCCCGCGGGCCGCCCCCCGCCGCCGCCGCGCTCGCCATGGGGGCGCTCCGCCGCCCGGGGGGGCATCGCCGGCCCCCCCCGGCCCGGGCTACTCACCACGGCACGGCCCCGCCGGGCGAGCGGGGCGCTCCTCAGGGCCGGCGCCGGGCCCCCGGCGGCCGCCTGGCGCTGAGGGGGAGCCGCCGCTTCCCGCCCGCCGCCATGGGCGGGACGAGCGGCAACTTTCGGCCTCCGCCTGCCGGCGCCGTGCGGCCGCCCCCAGCCCGAGGGGCCGGGGCCGGGGGCAGGGGGGACGGTCCCGCAACGCCGTCGGAGCCCGGGTGTGAGGGAGATGAGGGGAGAGGAGCCGCGCTGCCCCGCCGCCTGCCCTCGGGCACCGCCGTCAGACGGTGGCGTCGTGCCCGCCCGTGCCCACGGTGCCATCGCGCCTGACAGGAGCCGTGTGAGCCGCCGCTTCGCAGCGTCCTGCCGGTTCGTTGCTGCTGCTGCTGGTTTTGTTTTAGGCTGAAACCCTGCGGAAAGCGACCCGGGCACGGGAACCTCGGACATCGCTGGTTTGGATCTGCTCAGTCCTGGCTGCTCGTGCGTGCCCTCAGACACAGGCACCCAGGACCGGCACCTGGGTGTTTCAGCCCAAGGCGTTTTCGGGTCTATTTCAACAGCCTTCTGCTCGCTTTTACAATTATATAAATGCTGTCATGTAAACGTGTCGTATGTTTACAGCCTACTTTAGAGAAAGTATCCTAATGGAAATAGGCTGTAATCCTTTATTCTGGAAGAATCTATTGAAATTGAAATACGGTAATCCTGTTAAGAGAATAAAAAGAGATTGGGGTGTGAATCGAAAAGATCAACTCATGTAGTTACTTAACATGATAATCCTTGGAGATTTTCTTTTTTTTTTCTTTTGCCTCCAAATTAAAACTGCTTATCCTCTAGTGTCAATATGAATAATTTCCAAGCCAGAAAGCGTCTGATTTCCATTGTATTGTGAAGATATTCATGGTAATTAAAGGCTGGACCTTTTAAAACAAATTTGGAATAATAAAGCTGGCAGCTTATCCTGTAAAAATTAGCATATTTAGGATAAGATAGCTGGATTGTGTCAGTTCATAACAGATTGCTAACATTTGGTCGCGTTTTTTAAGATCCAAGTCACTTTGTGCCTTGGAGACCACAGTCGTCATAGTGCAGCCCGTTGTGTTATTTCTGCTGTGGCACTGGAAATTGGAATATGTTTCTGTGTTTGTTACTGTGTTTGTCTATAAGACAAACTCATAATTTAAAGAATTTATCTAGATAAATTTATCTCTGAAAAAAATATACACTTTTTAAAATTTACAATAGCTCTCAAAGTAGTGTAGGCTGTAAGATATGCGTGGGCTGCACACCTTGTCTTATTTGGAGCCACCTGCATTTCCATGTATGTGGATTTTACCAGCATCTGCAAGGCATAGTAGGTCTCTGACTTTCATTCCAATACTAAGGACTAAAGATTTGATTGTAAGAATTAGCTACACACTTGTTAATTTTACTCAATATGTTTACTCTTATTTAACAATCAGTAAAAATCAAAAAAATCCTGAAGACCAGAATATTGTAAAGAACTGTAAATGAGACAGTAGCTGGAATTAAGGCAACATGATACCAAGAAGTAAAGAGCAGTGCTTTCATATATTCAGCAGACAGCAGCGCTACCGGGATCTGTAGCAGAAGGTAGTTAGCATTATAAAAACAACTGTGTTCGTTGTCTCTTTGTATGTCCAGCGTAGCATTCATAAATAGGGAAGTGAATGCAATCAGACTGTTTTGTGCGTGAATGTGTTTATGCAAGTGCCTTACCTCAACATTTTGAGGCTGACGTCAAATGTAACTGAGAAGTAGAGCTCTCAAAAAATTAATTTCCTATGATTGTAATTAAAGTAGGAATCTGGTTAGAAGTGAGAAATCCTACTAATATCCTCACTGGTAGAAGTCGTCTGCATGGACTAAACACTTATTAAGCACAAGTGAATCCACACAAAGGGAGATGTTATGAATGCCCTGATCCTAAAGAAAACATCGACAGACGCGTTCATCTTCTTAGATACCAGGAGGCATCTGCAAGATGTAAATGCTTAAGAAACTGTACAGTGAGTCAGTGGCAAAGACAGGAATAGAAACATTGCCCTACTCATATCCTATATTGGGCATAGTGGAGCGGAGAGCAAGCTTATTGGAGAGAGAGAGGAAAAGAGACAGTGAAAAACACAACGCTGTATGAAAATGGGTGTGTGCAGTGTATTGAAAATGCTGCAGACTTGGTCTTTGAAGTGTGTAGATGTTTCATGCATTAAGCTTACTCAGGGCAGGATAAGAAGGGTATGAGCAAAATGGTGTAGAAGACTAACTGACTGGATAAACAGCCTCTTGTGACTCCAGAATATTTGCAAGCTCATTCCATCTGTGAAAAAATAAACTTACCAGAGAACAAATGTAAAACATATTGCAATGCATATGAATGTATATAGTCCCTCTATATTGTACATTTTAAAAATGTCATCATATTGAAAAGCTGTCTGCCTCCAAGAATGGAAAGCAGGAAGTCTGGTCAGTGAGACCTTAGCAAGAAACCAAAACCGGTTGCCTTCTCCCTCTCCTTCCCTTCTCTTTCTCATATTTCTCCCTTGTGAAACTTTCTCAACCTAGACTGAGAGCTCACACATTTATAGCACACGTTATGATTAAGAGGAGATCTGATTCAGAACTTAAAATGAAGCCTTTCATAATATACTGTTGCTGCATTTGGAGCACAAGCCTCGTGTAGGACCCCAGTGCTCCAGCTGGCTGGACAACTGAAGCGGGTGGAAACTGAGCGCTCTGCCAGGCTGCGATGCCTCAGCCCAAGGCACAAGGGGAGGACACCCTGGGAGGACACCACAGCCCTCGCTGGCAGCAGCGGCCTCGAGCAGGTCAGTAACGTGTCCGTTTTCCAGTGCCAGTCGTTACTGCTTTGTCAAGTGAATGTAATACCAACAGCGGTCAGCTGAAGGGTTCGTTTAGTTTGGATACTTCGTCCAGAGGGGGAGCACTATTATAACCAACTTCACGAAGCAGTATAATTAAATGGTACATGATTACACTTTGTAAAGCTGTATTAAGGTGTTGGCAGAATGATGCTCTGAATAAGTAAGTTGTCTTCCTTGCATTCTTAAAAACCATTGGCAGTGTTTGAATTACACTAAACTGGGTTTTGTGGTTGCTTTTACAGCTACTGCTTGTGACTGTTACAGCTGTGCTTGTGATTTTAAATGTCTTGCAAGAAAATGTCACATAGCTTTGAAGGCAATAATGTAACATCTGAAACAAATATGATCGTCTCTTACCTATCTATCCATCCACCTATTTATTTTGTTCCATGTAGCTAAAGAATATATCCAATTCTGCACATAGTGTGTACTTATATATGCGTGTGTGTGTACCTATCACCCTGCTTTAGATGTTTTATGCTTGCTTTCATTGCTATGTGAATTTTATGAGCTTGATCATATACTGAGACTGCCAATCTATTGGCATAGTGAATCCAGCATTTACCGTTGAAAGTAAATGATATTTTTGTTACAGAGATATGGATTAGCCATATAAATGATATTTTTGTTACAGAGATATGGATTAGCCGTATGATAGAATTGGAAGTCACTGAATAATTCATTGTTTTAGAAACTGTCTAGACAAGTTAAAGAAAGAATAACTAAATCAACAGCTAAGTATCAAAAGCATGCTTAGTCTGCTCAGGCTTAATAGAAATAACTTGAATCCGTGATGTCCAATACAGAGTCCACTGTAGCTCTTCACATCATTTGAAGTTAGTACAGTTCTTAGAGTGATTTCACTGAGAGCTGCTTAGTAATCAGCTCTTGAATTTGGAATACCTTTAAGGTTAAGTAAGGATAATAAAAGTGATGTACACCTAACTGAAATACTTTTCTGGGAGAAGTGCCTGTCTTCTCTCTCGGCTATATAGACCAGAGATGTCAAATTCACTTTTTGGAAAGGCCCTCCTAGCATCACCATACACGATAGCTCATGAAAACCAGGCTGTGGTGATGCCGTGATGCTCTCATATGATCTAATTTGGAAGACAGTCCCTGTTCACCATGGAGATTCCTGCATAAGGGTGTCAGACCAAGAAGCGGGAGAACAGGCAAGCGGCTCTTCCACAGCATTTGCTGGTATCACCATGCAGCGGGTACTCAGCAGTGAAGATGCCACCTCTTGCGCGTTTGGGCCACTCAGCAGCTAAACAGATTTCCACGAGAGATAAATGGAAGCTTCTTTTTTGAAGGATAATGTTTAAAGAATTTTCAGCATAAAAGAATAAGCACAATCAATTTAAACACGGTGCACTATTTTCACAGTCCAGGTCTGACACAAAAGTTTCATGTTTTTGCTAACAGTACCTCCTGGTATTCAGAAGTTCACCTCTGAATGTCTCTGTTGTTTCTTTAGGCAGTAGGTAGCACTGAGGTAAGAATTCTGCCTTCTTCACTGTTCCCCTTTTTGAGCATTATTATTAATTCTGTCATTTTACAGAAGTCTACTGTTTCACATATAATTAATGTGACTAGCAAATGACTACTGTAAATAATAAATACTGTAATACAGTATTTACTGAATACTGTAAATGACAAGAGTACAAAAGGTATTGAAGTGATAAACTTTTAAATAATAGGTAGATTTAAAAATCTTTTTAAAACTATAGAAATTATATTTGAGCGGGCAGAAGTGTAGGAGGTCCAATCAACTATCATTTGAATTGCAGCTTTAATGAGAACAGCATGAAAGAAAACAACTAATTCAAAGAGCTTGTTTTTCAGAGGAACATTTCATAACTGTGCATTGAACATGAACTATCTTACTTCAATTGTTTCTACTTGATCTTTTCTGTTAGCAATAAATATACAAAAGAAATTTAATATTTCTAGACCTTTTCCTTCAAAAAAGGTCATAGCTTTAGAATAAATTATAATATTATTGTGATTGAACAAGTGAGTTCAGTGTTGTGCCAAGAAACAAGTGAATACTTATTACTAAATAGAAAAATCACATTTGTGTTCCAAAACAGGTAATGCTAAAATAATTTGTTTTAGTCTGCTGGGTGAGGCTCAGTTTAAAGGCAAAATCCATCTTCTGAGCATCCTGCATTGTATGTTTTCCAGCACTGTTCCGATCAGCCTCAGTAAGTCAGCCCTGTCTCCAGTGACTTTCTGCATTGATATCACGTGGTAGTGCCATCAGCAAGTTTTCTTCTATCAGAATGCTGTTCCTCCCATTACTCTCCAGAACTGGTATAAGTGAATCTCTTGCCTGTTTTTCTGTCTGCTGTTCTCAGTGGCCCAACATTTACCAGCTCCCTGGTTCATCCCTGCCCAGCACAGCTGCAGTTTGCTGCATTCACGGGACAGCTCAGGCCAAGGAGCTGGCTGGTAACACATCACCCCGGCCTGCTGATTTGGACTGTCCTGGGAGGGCCGGCAGTGACTGAACCCCAGTATTTCTCACTCAGCACCTTCAAATGCAAATGCCTTCATGCAGGTGCTAATAATTGCCATTTAATAACTAAGTTGAGTACCAGCACGGATGAAAGGCCCAGTACGACATTTAGGTATGGTCTAAAAATCCAGAAGCTTTGCTGCCCGGGCAGCCCTGGGACAGGGCTCATGGCTTTTCTGATCTTTGACACGATTTGCTGGCAGGCATGAAGCGCTGCTGGAAGGTAAAACAGCCTGCAAGGCTGCCTGGAGGCGTGTTGGGTTGAGTTGGCTCCTAACACAGCCCATAATTTAGGAGGCAGAAAGATGGTTTCGATGCAATCTTTACCCTCATGTCTGAGCTGTATTTTTGTGTTCCACCACAGAAAAGCCAGAGCTTTACTGAACAAAGCAACGCTTCCAGCTGCTCGGGTGCTGTATGACAGCGGCTGCCCTTTTTCAGAGAGGCAAGGCAGAGCAGAGAGCTTTTTGATTTTGCTTTGTAAACAGAAATGCAAAGTACATTACATTGCTATAGAAATCACTACTTAAGTTATTCTAACCAGTGTTTAGTCTAGATTAAAGTAATCAAGATAATAACAATGTGAAAACCAGTCTATAATAAAGTGTTGATTATTTCAAAATGTTACCTCCGTATTCTTTAGGATACGAACATTTCATTGACTGTCATTGCGTTTATAAAGCAAGCTTTAAAATTAAAATTAAGAAAAGGAATCTTTCATAAGTTTCCAACAGAGGGCACACGCAGCACTTTGCAGAATAAAAATTTGTTTATACGCACTCGTACTAACTGGTGTGGCAGAATTATCGCCAAATCATATTCAGGTTCCTGTAGAAATTAATCATTTGTGCTCCACTTCTGACAAAAAGCTCTGTGCTAGGTTGGGAATGTATCCGCTTGGTTTGCTTCAGAAGATGCAAACTTCAATTTCTCAGAAAAGCAATGTGAGTTTTTCTTACTTTGTTTTGTCCAAGTCTCCACAATGTGGAAATAGTTTTCTGACAGAAGATATGTGGTATTTTCAGAGGCTAGACTGAAAATGGATTTTCTGTCTACATGGGATAGTGCCCAGCACTCAGCAGTAAGAAGTGCAATTTAATTTCTCAAAATGATTTGACTTAAAAGAATTTCAGATAGCCACAACATTGCTTTTTGTTTTGTTCTGCACTTGCTCATTTTAGAGATTGGGTGAAACAGTGCTTGTCAGCAACGTGGAAAGCTTTCTAGCGCCCTGCAGATGTGACACACAATAACCACTGTATTTTAGTGTTTCACAAGGACCATTTTGATCTCTAGTCTTGTTAAAAGTTTGCATGCAGCTGCTGTTGGAAGTGTTTGGAGTACATGGTTAGGCAATACAGAGATGATGTGCAATTGTTTCTGTCCTGAAGAGATGGCCATGCCACTGCCAACTGTGAAGATGACCTGTGTTTGAGGAATAACAACAATTAGGTACACAGAATATAAGTAAGACAGAAATGATGCCAGAAGACAGACAAAAGCCTTTTGAAGGCTTTACAACCCTGCATTCATTCTCCTTTCTTTGAGATCCCACATCCCTGCAATCTATCCAACCTGTACTTTGGAACACTCTTAGGATTCCTCCTGAACACTCATTTGACAGCACAAACTTTCTTTTATCTAAGCTAGGTTATTATCCCATACTGGCAAGCAATTGCAAGCCTAACTGGACTATAGCATTTAAGGTCATTGCATTTAAGGGCATTGGTGTTTGAGTACACTTACAGACACGCAGGCACAGATGTGGGAACAAAAAATCAGGCCTCCACAGCTGACTCTGGCTACCTCAGGAATTGGTTCAGATTCCATTCTTGTTCTTTATCTTCAAGGCTTTCCTAGACTTCAAGTTCACAGTGAAGATCCTGGTTAATATCTACTTGGGAATTTTCTCTGCTCAGACAAAATTCATCCTGCAGGAGTCACTTGATCGCAGTGTTATCCCCAGCAGCTCCAGCCACTTGGTGTTCTGCTTTTCTCTCTAGCAAAAGGTGGAGCAAATCTGTGTTCAGATATAAAACAACCAAAAACTCTTACCTGTAGCATGTGCTCCTTTCCCTGTGCTAGAACATGACAAATTAGTTGCACTGGTTACATCTTGACTGCATGACCAGCACTTCCCGTGAGACACTCCAGCTGCTTACGCTGGGGACCAGCTCCCTTTCAGCCTTTCTTTGGTTTTCCTTCTGTGCACACCCATGCATGGAGAAAGCGGGGAGCCTGATACATGATTAGCTCTTGACATCAAGTTGGGGTAAAATGAGGTATACCTCTGGAACTGGGAAATGAGAAGTGTTCCTCTGTCCCACAGTTTAGACATATCCATTTCTTAATGGTTGTACTTACAGCCGTTCCCTAATGCAGTGCTGGACTGGGATACCATAGTGATGAACATAGCATAAAAACCTGTATAGAATAACTCAGCAACATAAGCTTTCAGTGTGGTCTGGAAAATAGCTCAGGATATGCGTAGGATGCAACACTGGATAAACAGGAGGTGATATTTCTGCATAGTAATATATGTCTCTTTTTTTTCTTCCTCGTTTTCCTCATTCCTATCCGTCCATGGTGCCAACTGTTGCATGTTGTTTTTTACAGATAGACAAACATTTCTTCGTAAATACACTCAACAAGTAGCCTTAAGAAATAATGCGCTTTAGAAGTTTTGCCCCTTTTGCCTGGCCTGTGATTAGCCCCAGTTGTACTGGCTGTGCCTGGCTGCACCATTTCCTAAGGGCCCGTCTGCCAGTTTTGCACAGCTTAAGCACAGAGCAGTAAATTGAACCTTACCCTTTCCAACCGCTCCCTGTTATTCTGTTTGCCCAAGATAAGGAGGCCTGTTCTTTTAAGGATAAACTTTTGTTTACTACTGCTCAGGACCTGGTTCAGCATTCACAACAGCACTTTGTAAACTGAGGCAGGCAACTCTTGCTTCTGGCTATTTATTCATGCCTGCTTCACCCAGCTTCATGTGCTGCAAAACCAACAGAACTGCTGGGGCTGTAAAATGACACAGCAAAAAATTAAGATATTTTCCAGTCATATCAATTCATCAGTCTGATTCTTTGCATTGCCACACAACCAGCTGAGGTGGCATAACAACAGGCAAGATTAAGAAGGTGAATGCGTGACCAGGAGCTGGGATACAGTAAGTTGTTGTTCACGACAACATTGCCGCTGAGGAATTATTTTTTCTTTCTACCATTTGCTCTTACAGACTGTGACAATTTCTTCAACTTTCCATGACAGGTTTGAAAGCTTCTATGCTGGTTAAATCTCAACAAAATAGTTTATAATGAAATTCAATTAAAATTTTTCATCTGCACATAGTTCTAACCCCAGTTCAGTTCTTACTGAGGTCAAGAGGAAGGACTGTTTCATCTGTTAGAGGACTTCTCTTGCCACTAAATTTAGTGGATGGAATTCCAGGGTGCCCAGGACCTGATGCTCAGTCTCAGCAAACATTGTACAGCCATTCTGTGTATGCCGACGTAACACTGTAGGGTCAGGGCAGCATAAATCAGGTCAGTTAGATTATTCCTAAAAAATTAATGTGAACATAGCTTACGGTGTTTAGAGAATGCAAAGACAGAGTCCTGTTCTCATAGCCCCCAGAGTCTATTACAACACAAAGCAAATAGAATACAAATCCAATATGACTTGGCAAATAATAAATAAATAAATGAAATAAAAGGGAAAATCCAAACAATCCTCTCTTTTTTTTTCTTTTTTTTTTTTTTTCCTGCTTGTATTTTATTATCCATATAAGTGATTTTATTACTATTAATGACATAGCATAGGAATAAGTTTAACCCATTGATGACATCACATCAATGACGTGATGACATCACATAAGTTTAACCCATTCCAATGCTCAGGGAGGTTTTGACACTATTTGCAATACAGAAAGCATGAGCATACACGAGCAAAAGCACCACAGGCTGAATTATCTTAATACATGTACACAGCATGTTTGAGTGTAGTCTAATTCTGGGACTGCAGCACAACTGGGAATGTTCTAAGGAGAAGCCTGCAGTGTGTGGGTCTGCCAAACAGTACGTCTCTGAAGTCTTAATTAATTGTTAGCTATAGTCTGTGATGAAATCTAGTCCAGAAGGCATTGTATTAAAAGTGCAAACTGCTATTAGTGGAGTATAAAGAGATTCTTGCCAAAGTAGCATTTCCAAAGAAACTAGAGCCTCTGTAGTGAACTGCCAAAGAGCACAACTGTATTGCACATACAAGAGCACCTGAGGATTTGGGAGCCTGAGGGTACGGCTCTTCCCGTATATTGATCTGAGGAAGCCATTCCATCTTTTAATTACAGAAGTAATGAAATGACACAGGGAAACCAGCAGCTACATGTTGGTTATGTGTGTAACTAATAAATGTGTATTTAAGTTATCAGTGTTGTTTGGCATAAGAGGTGAACTAACATCTGATGCCTAGCTACGTTGTTCTTTTGAAAACAAGAACGTGCTGATGGGCATTGGCTTAGGGTTTGTATGGTTTGTTCCTGAATAAATATATTTGTATTTTCTCAGTATTGCCAGTAGCACTGTGTAAGGCTCGTTTTGGAAGGACCACTCACCAAAATATGCAGAGTTCATAGCCATGTGTTTTCAGCACTGGCTACAGCATACCATTTCATGTCATGCATTGCATGACATTCATGTCACATTGCATGTCATTTGCAACATTTGCAACATTGGATCCCTACATTATTGCAGGATATTCCTAATTTTTTTTAGACTTGGGAATAAAAAATGGTCTGTAGCACTAAAATCCATAACCATATGAAGCAACACCAATCAAAATGGAAACCAGAACTAAAACTAGTGACCTAGAATTGTGTCAATTATATGAGAGATATGTGACATTTCCTAAGCGTTCAGACCTTTGAAAGGGTGCAGTGATAGACAGGGGCTATTCCTAATGAGGGACTGTACTGAAAGGTCAGCTGTCAAAAACAGTCAAGGATGCAGACAGGTCTAGTTCTCTGCTGCCTGTGTATTTAACAGCCCTCTCAGGCATCAAGACTGGGTCACTGTAGCATGCTATAAATCTTTGGAACGAGGGTTGCAAACATTGCCGTTTGTGCAAACCCTGAGTAAGGAGTACTGTAAAGCCCGGCTTGTTCCTTACATGGTATTTTAATTGTAAACTCTTTGGAGCAAAGTCTGCATGCATTAATTACTTGTACACCATCTCAGCGGGGATTTGCTTACATGGAACTTGCACATGTTCTTTGTAACATAAAATAATGAAACCAGTGACAGTTGCTCTCTTTCTCTTTCAGTGGCTAAAAGTGAAAACAAACTAGCCAGACTCTCTCGCTTAGCTCCTGTTTCATGTGTATTCTCTTGCTACCCCCCACAACTGGCACTGCACTCAGAGCTGACAGCCTTCTAAGGTAGAAAAGAAACTCTCTTCTTTCTGTCATCCAAAACACCTGGAGTATCTTCCTCACAGTTAAGGTATTTTATAAACTGAGCTACAGGCTTTGTTCTCGCATAAAAGGTCTTAGCGAAGGAAAAAGAACTCAGCTCAATGAATCTGTTATGTGACTGTTTCTTTACAAACTTGTTTGGTAAAGTTTTCCCCTTCATAACAGTCACCTGAGAGAGCCAGGAGCACAAATGATTTTATTATATGCAAATTGCCCTAATCAGTTTTAGGGCAATATAAAACTACTGCCCCTTAAGTTATTTACAATATTCATCTAAGCATCTATTTTCTTTTCACTAACAAATTATGCTATTTCTTATATAAAATACTGGATACTAAGGATCTATGTAGTAACATTTTAGTCTATATAGTTTTATATAGTCTTCTTAGTTTTATATAGTCTATTTTTTTTGCTCAGCATCTTGGGGTGTACGCTGCATCTTGCAGCATCCCAGTTAAACAGTTGAAAATCCACACAACATACTCTGTGGACCTCTGAGTGCTTCCTTAAACCTAAAATTTGCTCTAACCAAGGCAGCTTTCTCTTTCATTTTTTTCTGGCACAGAGTGAGTTCCTGGATAATTCATACTTTATGGATTCACACTGCACCCACTACTTTGTTACATGTAAGGCAAAGAAAGCTGCTATGCCTCCACAACAGCTCACTTTATAGCACATTGCCCAGGGTAACAATGAATATATAGACGTTAAATGAATTCACTGTTGATCCCTTGTTACTGTGTATGAAATCTCCAGTTTAAGACGGATAGAACACTACCCAGTCCCCTCCTTTTTTATTACTTTTGAAGTCACTGTATCTGTGCTGCCCATAGCTGTTGACTACTCAGGTGCTCCTTGGGATATTCTGCTTGCTGCTTCAGTTTAAAGTACTCTAGAAGAAATGCAAGGTGGATGGATGAGCTGCGTGCCCAGACCCCTACTTTAAAAGAGGATCTGTGGCATGTGTTGCACAAGCTGCATGTTCCATTTGCACAGAGTACAGAGAGCCTCTGTAGCACCCGTCATCTATGTCCACTCATCAGCCATGCTGATCAGGCCACGTGTCACAGCGCAGAACAGAAAACCTACCATTTTAGTTACAGCAGCAAAAAGCTTAATTAAAAAAAATTAGTTAACCAAAAAAGCTTAATTAGTTCATCCTTTCTAATGGTTTGGTTTGACTGAAGTAGCCTACAAAGCGTTCCCACAAGCAGTCCAGCTGGCATACCACGGGACAGGTAACGCTGGCAACCTCTACTGGGCATTTTTCCAAGCAGCTGAAGGCCAATGGTCCTTCATCTCACCCAGCTGTCACTGGATGAGGCTGTGTACCTCCTCTCAAGAAAGGCAAGGCAGAAGAAAACAAACCAAAACAATGTGTGTCCTCTAACCTCTGAGATTCCAAGTATTTGCTACCTACTCATGTCAAAATGGCTGAGATCAGAGTTGCTTGTTCCATGGAAAACACCCAGCGCTGCTTGCCTGACCTCAGAAGTACAGTGACAAGGGGAAAACAAAACAAAACAAAACAAACAAAAAAAAACACACCACAGACCATTTTTTATTTATTTCTTTACTAAAGACAAGCCTGGAAGACTTCAGACTGCAAAGTCCTTACAATAAATCATAATGAAATGCAACAGCTTTTTCTTGGTGAAGATTCCTACCTAAAATCCCTGTTCCTAAGACACCCTCAGGTCAGACACCATTTAAGGCTGCTGGCAGCTCCCGGCCCCCTCCCCACTCCACCTCAGGGCCGAGGCCTGTCCCCGGGCACGCCGCACCTGGCAGCGGTTAAAAGCCGGGCCCTCAGGTGCGGGGGCGGCCGGATGGAGGGCTGTGCGGGCCGGGGGCTCCCCGGGGAGCTGCGCTTCCCCTGCTACCGGCTGTGAGTGCAGTGCGGCGGGGACGGGAGCGCCTGTGAGGGGCTGGGGCTGGCCTGGGGGTGACAGCCTGGTGGCTGTGGTGTGGTGTGGTGGCTGTGGTGTTAGGGCTGCAGTAGGGGCGTGAAGCCCTCTGCCTTTTCTTTAACCAGTGCCTCCTGGCCTTGCTCTCTCACGGGAGCGCCTCGTTTCCCCTGAGGGACACGCTGGGAGGTGCAGGTGCCCGCGGTGCGGCCCCCCCCCCCAGGTGCTATCTCCGCCGGGCCGGGCGGGGGCGCTCTCCCTTCCCTGCCTCTCTATGGCCCCTTTCCCGGGGGGGCGGCGCCGCGCGCATGCGCCTTGCCTCACGCTGAGCGGCGGCTGCGGGCGGTGGCGGCGCCGCCGGTGCTGAGCAGCGCGCGCCGCCCGCCCCGCCCCGTGTGGCCCCGCCCCCCGGGCCCCCGCCCCGCCCCGCCGCGCCGGGGGGGCTGCGCCGCTGGCACCGGCGGGGCTCGGCGGCGGCAAATGGTGGGGCCGGACGATGGCGGGGCTCCGGGCGTGCTCCCCGCGGGCCGGCGGGAGGCGGCGGCGGCGGAGGAGGAGGAAGAAGAAGAAGAGGAGGAGGAGGAGGACGGGGCGGGATGGGAGCCGGGGCTTGAGGCCGGGGAGCGGCGGGCCCGGCCGGCAGCGGCTGCTGCTGCAGCGGTACCTGGCGGCGCTCGGCCCGCGGCGGGCGGGAGGCGCTGCCCGGAGAAGCCGGCCAACGGCGCCGCCCCGCACGCCGCGGGGGCGATGACCAACGGGGACGTCGGCTTCCTGCGGGCCGAGCCGCCGCCGGCCCCCCGGGCGTCGGGACGGGCCGCGCCGGGCCGCCATGAGAGGAGGAGGAAGCGAAAGTGCAGAACGGGGGCTTCCTCTCTGCTCGCCGGGCCCCGGCGGCGGCGGCCCCGCGGGGACGGCCCTGGAGGAGCCGCTGCGGAGCTGCTGCCTGCGGGGCGAGGCGGGGCCGGGCGGCGGCAGCCCCCCGCCGGCAGCCCCGGGGCCGCCGCCGGGCTTCACGGACGTCAGCCTGGGCTCCCGCAACACGTACGAGGTGAGCCGCCGCCGCAGCGCCCCGGAGCACCTGCCCCGCGGAGGGACGGCGCCGCCGGGACCGCCGCACCCAGCGGCCGAGCGGGCCCGGCGGGCGGCGGGCGGCAGCGGCTTGGCCGAGTTCTTCAGCAGGTACGGGCAGGAGGGAGGGGGCCCGGCCCCGAGGGGCGGCGGGCACCCTCCTCTGGCGCCTTCCTCTCGGCGGTGTGGGTGCTGCGGGGTGGTTTATTCCACAGCGTGGGGCGGAAAGCCGCCGCCACTGGGCTTTGTGCTCAAATTAACGGGGTGCCTGCTAAATTTATGATGCAGGAACTTGAACTTTGGGGCATCCACCTGTATTGCTTTGTGGCATGTTTCTCTCTTTAATGAGAGCACCACTCGGGAGGTGCCTCTTGACTGTAGCAGTTAACAGCACACTCTGTGTTACTTCTCTGAATTTAACAATGGGAGTTAAATTTCCCAGTTTCCACTAGTTCTTAATCCCCAAGCCCTGGTGTTACAGTTGTGTGGTAGTTGCTCTGATAGCACAGTGGGTTCTGAGTGGGTGGAGACAACAGATTGAGATTCAATTACTGACTGAAGAATTGATGTGAAAGAGCAGGGATTTGGTCTCGAGGCATGACCCCAAGCCAAGAAACAGGCTGCTTCTGCCAGCCCTCAGGGAAGGGACGGATGGGTTCCTGCCTGAGCTTAGGGTCAGTGTCACTTGCAGAGCCAGGTTATTGCCACTGCTTTGTGTCACAGATGGACCGAGAGCTGTGCCTCTGTTCCCCTATTTCCCATCAGTGATCTTACCTTCCCTGTTTTCCATGTTACGTGGCTGGCAGTATATTGCCTTCCCTTTGCCTCATTGCTCTAACACTTTAACCAGCTGCGTTGTTTGTTGCTTTTTGCCCCAGAGCAATAGCTTAATGAAATTCTGGAGAACTTTGGCTCCTAGAAAAGGCTGAACTCGGTGTGCCGTTGAAGTTGTCAATATACAGTGACACTTCAAGTTTTCAGTGAAGATCTGGGTAATACCTGGAAAAAACTTAATTGTTTCTATGCTGGCAAAAGCTAGAGTGCTGACACCGCTGTTTAAAAAAAAGGGTTTGCCAGGGAGCTGATCTCCCAGCCCCTCACTGGCCCGGCTGGCTGCTCCTCACGTGCGCTTGGCCTGGGCAGCAACTGCGGCTTCAGAGGCTCTGCTTTCAGCTCCGCACATACAGTTGTGAGAGTGCCGGGCTTGCAGCCGATATCATTTCAGCAGCCAGAATGAGATCTATTAATGAAGCACACTTTTACTGTTTTCTTAAAAACAAAACTCAAGTTTCTGTTACTTGATAGACTTATCTCTAGGTAGAATAATGCTAGTGTTCGTGTCCTCCATTGCTTAGAAAAGTGATAACCTTCTTTTCATGACTTTTTTAGCAATCAGTTCTTGTCTTCTAATCTTTTTCTGATACTTCAAAAGCTTAGACTTGTAACATCTTTATTAAAAGTCTCAGATGAATATAAAACCAACAGTTGCTGTTGTGAGTTGGTCGTTCTTGAGTTCCTCAAAAAGAAATACCTCGGCTCTCAGTAATAAGGATAGAAATTGTTGAAAATAATCCTGTGACTGAATGCTTGTAGCAACGATACTTCTTGTGAAGTTCCTCACCAGGTGATTGTTTGAATTTTTAAATGAGCATAGGGCCATAAATGATGTTGTTCCCCAATGTTTTCAGCTGTACTGGGTGGTGGTGCTCTATCGAAAGTGGTGGCTGTGCTAAATACAGGTGGTTCGGTGGTCTGATGCATCTTGTATGGAATGTTTCACGCTTGTAATGCTCTTTGCCTAGTTCATAAGCTGTCTAAAATTTGATAGCTCCATTTTTCCCCTCCCAATAGCCATAATTATATGGCACTTTCTTTTAAAGGTGGACGTTTCTTCCTACTGTTTGGTTAAAAGCAGCAGGCATGGGGGAAGTCGTGCTGCCTGCTGTGGGAAGGCTCTGTTGTTCTCTAGCTGCCCGGTCAGACAAACTCCTCTGGCCTGGCAGGTCGGGGCTAGGGGGCTGCTCTGTCCAGCTGCTTATTCCTATCTCCTTAGCTGTCCGACCAGCCTGTTCTGCAGCTCTGTGAAATGATCCGAGGTAACTGTGCTCATGTGAATGAACTGAGGAGAAATTGATGAGGGGAGGCCAGAGGAGGAGCAGGCAGCTGCGCACAGCAGCTTCTTACCTGCTGTGCTATGGGGAGAGTGGCTGAGCCCTCTAGATTGATAGAAACTTGCCCAAGGTCTTAGAATAATTGCTGCTGACAGTGCTTGCAGCTATTTTCTGTATGTATGGGGTGTAACAGTTGGTCCTGGGATCTTAAGTTGTGTTTGTGTAAAATTAGGAAGCCTATCAAATCAGTGCTAACAGCTTTTTATTGGAAAAATAATTGTTTTTGCTGTCTCTTGGTTCCACGTCTGTGTGTGTCTTCATGTATGAAATGGGATGTCTCAAGCGAATCGGAGGTGTGTGGAGCGGAGCACTGTGGCAAGGCGAGCTGTGGCTGTGGTCGCGTGTCTCCACGCTGCTGCTGCTATGGTCAGAGCATTAAGTGGCACCTGGAAAGTCACCTGCCACTGCTTTGTGCTCCTGTGTGTGATTCATAACGCGGTCACGTATAGCCACTGTTCTTACGGTCTGAGGTCTTGAGTAACAGCGTACAAGCATGGCGTTCTCTTCTTGGGTTATTCGATCGCTTTTGGGTAGTCCCAGGGGTTGCTGTTGAGTATGGGATGGTTTAGTGAGCAGTGTTGTGTGGGCACTGCAATTAGGGCAGTGAGGATTGCTTTGGTCCCCAAAGCAGCACCTCTAGAGCAGAACAGGGCAAGTAGCAGTAAATGTCCTGGGGGAGAGATGGAGCCCCAGAGATCCTGCACCTCTTTTGAAGGTGACTTGGACTTCCTATTTTACATGCGCGTACCAGGCACCTTCTCAGCTTGTGTAGCTATTGTTCCTTTCTGAATTGCGTGTTTGCCTAGATAAATTTAGGTATCTGGGAGCTGACAAAGTTCCTGATTGCTTTGTGGTTCCTGGAGTCAAAGCCTAATGTTGACAATAGCAGTGATACTTTGTTATCGTAAAGCCCCATTTTCCCAAATCCTTGTTTTCCAGAAATAATATAACAAGTTTTCTTTTCCTGGTAAAATCACAAAGACTTTAAATCAAAACTGCTGCTGTTCATAGGTCTTTAGAATGTGCTGTGAGCAATAGTGGTAAGGGCTGCAAGCGTGTGGTAGTTGGCGTGCGTATGCTTATAAAAACTGTCATTAGTCTCATCCTTCCTTCCTCAAGGGGAGTGGTTGCCCTTGCTGCCAGGAAGTCTTGACAAATCTTTACCCTTGGGGATGGTGGGAAGCTGGATGGAGCTGGTATGTGCAGGAGCAGAGGACTGAGGAATCACTTGAGCCTGCATCTTTCTCCCTCTTTGTAAGCTTTGTAAGCACGGCTCTGTGGTTCGCTAAGTAGGTGGGTCTTCAAAAGCTGCTGCTCTCCTTGCTCTGAAAAATGTCCTTGACAGAGGGCTGCGGAAAGGCTCACTCCTGAGCACTGCTACTTGTGTACCGGAGATCTGTAGCTTGCATTTCAATTTATTACTAAGCAGCACCTGCAGCTCTTTTAACTGTATAGGCACACCTGGGCTATGCCTGCACCTCCTGAATGGTTAATGCCAGAATTGTATACAAATAGAAATATCAAAGCTTTTCAGTTTCATAAATCATCATGAACTTCGGGGGAAGGGCTGCACATCTGTTTTGTGGGGTTTTTGTCAAAAGGAGTCAAGTGGGGAGTGAGCTGTCCTAGTTGCCACAGATCTTCTAAACCTTCCGTTTGTGTAAAGATCGAGGAACTGATTGATGGGGTTTCACAGTGATTAATTTATATTCCTGTATTGTCTGTGCCTTTATCCTGGGCAGTTCTTGCTGGCATCCTGAAAGACTTGTGTTTTTTTTCCTTTTTCTGTCCAGATAAAAAAACAAAGTGGGGGTTGTGGAAGAGAACAGAGCTTCTAACAGGGAAATAGACTGGCAATGTTTAAGAAAGGGAAAGAGAGAGGAGGGTTAAAACAAAGCTTGCCCCAGAAACTGCAAGGGCACTCTTCACCCTTGTCTCTCAAACGTAGCTTTTTGTTTTCTACAAGTGGTCTTGTAACTTAAGTGAAGAAGCAGATACTTCTAACTGATTAGAATTACAGCTGCTGGGTGAAAGTAGGAAAGAGCACCTGGGCCCAAGTCTTGGAAGAATTGCTGTGGCTAACTTCAACCAGCATTCTCTTTCCCTGAGTTACAAGCATAACTAACTCATATAAATAAGAACAAGTGTTCATATTATCAAAATCAGAAGCTTTTCCATGGATTTTTCACACCCCGTTCAATAAGAACGATTTGCGTGATGAAGCTGTGTTGACACCGTGACTGGTTTCTGGCTTTCAGTCATATGAGTGACAAAACGTATTGGCAACTTAAGTAAATCTGGTCTCCTGAGAAAGACAAACTGTAATAAACATTTCAGCTCCCAACCTTTTAAATAACCGTTCACATGGAAAACTTTACCAGAGGTGTGTGATCTTACTGTATCTCAGCATATTTAAAGGTTCTCTTACAAGTGCAGGTCTTGCTGTAGCAAATGAAGTCTGTATGAACAGCAGCCTTGTTTTCGTTTGTGAACGAGTTCCAAGCATCTCAAGAAAATGAGCAAATCCTCAGGGTCTAGGAGTTGAAAATGGCTTTTGGAGAAAGTTTCACTCCTAGGCCTCATGTTTTTAGAGCTTTTTGTTCCTGAAAAACATGAGCAATGGGTGTTTCACCATGATTATTTAAGATGTTGTATACCCATTATCCTAGCCAAAGCGATGTCTGTTGAGTAGCGAGCCAAAGCTCATGTTCACGCGCACAGGTGGAAGAACATACATTGATTTAACTCTGGATATGGATCAGATTGCTGTATGGCTACAACTTCTGTCTGCAGCCTGCTAATTTCTCCTAAAAAACTGACTAAACAGATTGTACCTCCAAGACTTTAAAGCTGCAGGTATAATCTTCAGCAGTTTCAACTACCCTAAATATTATTAGCTATTTCTCTGCTGTCTTTGGTAGACAGTGTAATATTCTGTGCGGGTACAGCTATTTGCACTGGGAGTTGTATAATCCTAATAGGATTTTTCCTGAAGTCACTTTTATGCTTGTACTCTTCAGACTGTTCGGTTATTAGGATACTTTGTCTTGACTGTTTAAGACTGCAAGAGGAATTTAAGGTTTTTGATCACATTTTATTCACATGGATGAGGAAATAGTTATCCCTGTCTTCAGTTTCTGGGAACTGCTGAAGTGCTTATCATGTGAACCCAGCCCTTTTTTCCCTTAGTGGTGGTGTTTGTCCTTCAGCTGGGAAGACAGGTCTGCTGTTAGGTTGAGTGGTAGGTATTGCCTTAAGCTTCTTTGGGGTCATGATGCTGCTGTGCTTCTCAGGCTTTTTGGTATCGCTTCCTAGGGAAGTGAAGCTTAGGCAGATACTGCCTGGTCTGTAATACTCTAGCCTGCTGGCTGCGTTTGTCAAATTTCTCTGAGACTGAGAGGACTTGAATATAAAGATCCTACAGGTTTTCGAGTGCAGGCTGGGCAGAACGAGTGACTGCAGAGCACGTGACTCCTGGCTGCGCACTGGGGTAGGTAGCAGTGTGGGAGGTAGATGGGCAGCGTATGCATGAATTTCTGACTTCAATTAGTAGAAAGCTAGGTTTTGGTCGTAGCTGAGTTTATTTCTCTAGAACTTCTGAGGGCTAAGCACTCAGGCAAGTGTTCTCAATTTCCTGTCCTCTTTCTTATCTCGAGACTGAAAATAACACCTGTAGCCTCTGGGAGGAAGCTCCTGGCCATTTTTTTCACTCTCCACCAAGGTACTCCTTTATTAAGAAGTCATGTTCAACTTCCATTGTTGTATTGGAAACTGTTATTTAATGTGCTCTCAGGTAAGTGAAAGTCTTTCCTGATCAGGTTGTGTAATCAAGTGCCTTGTTAACTCCCCTCCCTTGGGGAGTTGTGTTGATCTAAAGATCTAAACAAACCTGAAGGCCAGTGGTAGGAATAGACAAACTAAGTGACTGTCTGAAGCAGGATTAAATGAGAAAAGAGGCCAGAGATGCAGAGAGTAACAAAACCTCTATGTAGCCCTTCTCCATCTGCTAGAGCTGCAGAAAACCAGGCTTGCTGCTGCTGCCACCTCCATCACTGAAGTCTGGTTTGATGTACTGAGGAAGGTGCTCCTGGAGAATGGTGATGGTACTTGTCACATCCTGCTGGTGCTGCAGGAGCAGCACACCAAGCTGCTGATGCCAGCTCCTCTCCTTTCTGCAGCAGGGCTGGGTCTTAGCCCCAGCAAGCTCAGTCCTCTCCGTGCTGCTGCAGTTGCCCAATACAACTGTTAATGTAGGATCTTGTCTGTCCTGCTGCTGTGCATTAATGAGGCTGTTTATATGCTGGATGCCAGAATCCTATAAGAAGTAAACAGGCCATCAGCTACCAAAGGTATCTGGGTGATTTTGTAGCTGTGAAATTAGAAGCAGTGCAGATTGCAGAGCACAAAGTATCTCTAGCTTGTTACAAGCTTTAGGAGTTGTGCGGGTTGCTTGCTGCTGTTCCTCATGTTCTGTAGGCAGCTGAGTGGTAGATTGAGGAGTATCTTTGTAAAACAGGCATCAGGCAAAACTGAAAGTCTCCTGCATGTTAACATCAGAAGTATAACAGATCTAAAATGTATTCTTGCTTTTTTAATACTTCTGTGACTTATCATGAAAGCAGTGACATTGGATATATTGTGAAATCGCTAACCATGTTAGATACCTGGTATATTTATTGGCTGCAATTCACAGTAGTGTGTTGTAGTACTGCACTGCACAATCTGGTAATCAACGGGCACTGTCTCTAGGACCTGAAGGGAAGACTCATGACTGAGGCTTAACCAGGCTGGTTGCAGCAGTAGGCACTGTGAGCTCATGGGGCAGTCATCAAGTAACTGTCCTGTTTGAACTTAGTTCACTGATCTGTGGGCTCTGTCAAACGCTTGGGATCTTTCTCACCTTTGTCTTGAAATGTATATTGTATAGAGCATTTAGACTTTAGTTTAGTGACTGTGGTGATGATAAAGCTGCTGACTTCTGTCTTAACTGGAAATGAGTCGCAGCAAGAACAGTTTTAGGTAGTTTGCCTCATTAGGTTGTACTTGCATGAGACATCTTGGTGAACTGATTTCAGAATTTGTTGTCAGGAAACAAAGGGAATGCCTCTTCCCTGCTTCTGGTACTTATTTGATCCTGTGAGCTGCTGTAGCTCACGGAGCTAGGGAGTGAAAAGCTCTCGGGTGGCTTTCTGTGAGATGAGTTGAACTGACTTGTAAAGTATGGAGACTCTGGGGATGAAGACGGGAGGAGAAAACATAGGACGTCACTGGTGCAAGGAGGAGAGGCGGGCTTCCCCTCAGTGGAGCTGAAACAGCTCTGTCATCCTGTGGGTGGGGGAAAGGGCTCTGGTTCCCCTCACGCTGTTTTGTTCATGTTGCTGGTTGCCCACCTGTGACTTGGCAGGAGTAGGTGTTCTGGGCCACGCAGGAAACAGCAGGCCATAAGCAGTCAGGTGGTCACTTCTCCACTTATTGCAGCCCAGTGATCCAGGATTTGGGGTTAGGCTCCGTGAGCAAGTGGCATTTGGTTGTTGTTGTAAAAAATTGACCATGGAGTCTGGTGTAGTGTCAAAAGAGCTGCTGAAGTGCCTGGTTAAATGGGAAGATGATACAGTGCCTTGGCACGGAGCTCTGTTTTGCTATTTCACTTGGAAAAGTAAATGCGAGACTGTGTTGATAGTCTTCCTTTACTCTGTTTGTACTTGAGCATCCTGA
Source organism: Cygnus olor (assembly GCF_009769625.2). Lineage (NCBI taxonomy): Eukaryota > Metazoa > Chordata > Aves > Anseriformes > Anatidae > Cygnus > Cygnus olor. Next base: position 20,897,976 of record NC_049175.1, read on the forward strand.
AATTTAATCAGTTACCTTGCACGTGTCTGCTTGTGTACGTACGTTTCTCAGTACGTGAGCCCACTGTCTGACAGCAGGCCTGTGCAACAGCTCTTTGTTAGGAGCACCGTTTAGACTGTTCAAGTGCTGTTTGCCAGTAAGTGTGCTGGACAGGGTGTTCTGTAATGCTGCTAAACACTTCCAGCTCTTAAAGCTTTCCACGTGTTTGTGTACCTGTAGTAAAACTGTTCTGCCACCAGAATTTGTGAAGCCGCTTTAGGACTGGCAATACTTAGGAAGAGCTTGAGCAGTATGGCTGATCTAACTTAGTCTCTTCAGTGCAGTCCCACAACAATTCCCTTAATCTTGGTGTCCACTCCGAGGTCAGGAACCTCCTTCTCTACCTCTCCGCCCTTTGCAGCTACTCCGTGGCCATTCATTGGGTTTCAGGTTTACCTAATCTTAGCTGAGGCTTTAGTTTACCAGTAATATCAATAGGAATGTCATCGCTATGTTTAAAACAACAAAATCCAACCAAACAAAAACACCACACACAAACAAACTACAAGCTTGGTCTTGTTGGAAGATGCATATCTCCCTGTTTAGCATTTCTGGTTTCTTTAATTTTTTGAGGGAAGAAGAGAGGAACCAAGAACTCATTTGTATAGTACTGAAGGCTGTTTTTGAGTATTACAGATGCAAACACTGAAGTTCCTTTGGAGAAGGTGGTTTGGGAAACTTCTTGGATTGTCTTGGTTTGAAAAGAGGAGAGCTTTATGCTGCTGAAAGTTGCTGAAACTAGCACCATCCTGAAATGAATCTATTTGGAGATAACAGAATGTGAAGAGAAGCTGGTTACTTGCTGCTTCTTGTAGCAAAGTGGTGGAGGATGTGAACCATAAAATTGGTTGGGTCCCCTCTCCTCCAGTACAGGCAGAGATTAGCAACTTGTGCTTGGAACAATTGTCTATATACACTGGACTGGAATAGGCTCATGCTGTTTTAAGTTATTATATGTTCCACACTTCTAGTTTCAGTAAGTACTACATTTATTGGTGAGTTGTTTTGTTCTAAATCTCCACGTTAGGAATTCTAAGTCTGAAAACACTTGCATGTTAACCGATTGCTGAATCTAACACAGAGTAAGGTTGACATGGGAGAGTAAAGGATTAATTGAAAAGTGTATTTGTAAGGTAGGTGGTGTTTGCTCTTAATTTTTTTTATGCCCATGGGACTTTCCCAGACATAACAATGTGAGAAAACACTTCAGAGCATTTGAAAGTGAGCAGGTAGCAGCTGGATAGTGTTGCAAGAATTTAAATCTATCATAACAGGAAAGCAGTGACACCCTGCTGGGTGGTCTAGGACATATTGTGGACCTTTTTGGGGCACTTCATCAATTCCTACAAATTGTGCACTGTATATAAACAGTGTAAAATGTAGAAATAGAATCCTACTTTTACAAAAAAAAAACTTTTACAAAGCCTGCAGACCAACAAGTAGCTAACCAAGAAGGTTTTATTTCATTTTAATGATTCATTATTTATGCTTAGTTGAGTTGCATTTGTTTCTGTATGTAAATTATTGAAAAGTCTTGTTTAAAGCATAGAGCTAGTCGTTTATAGCCAGGTAATGTTTTATGCTGTTATGTCCAAACTTCTGCAAATAAAACCTTAATAGACTGGATGAGGTTGAATATGAAGAAAAACCTGTTGTGTTCTTAACCAGCTCTTGTGTTTTATACATGGTAAAAAAACGTGAATGTAGTAGTTCATGTTTTCAACTATAGCCATGAAAGAATAGGGAGTTGTAGGCTTGCAGGGATCTTCAGAACTTGTGCAGACCATTCCAAAAATATGGTTTTAAGTCAAAACTATTAATTTAATGCTATATGGGTAAAAAAAAAGTCTGTAACAATTCCTGGGATATCTCTTCTGACTCCTCACTGATGCAGCTATCTGGATAAGCATTATTGGGTACATAAGTAGCTTCCTAATCAGTTTCTTTCAGCTAATTCAGATTTCAAACAGACCTATTTTGTATATCTACAAAGCTTATTTAAAAATTAACATAGGAATGGAGCAAAAACAGTGTACACAAGCAGAAGTGTTCTTTGTGGAGGTGCAAAATCAGTTTTATCATAGTACATAAACAGTTTTTTATGGGTTTGACTTGTTACTTCATATTTCTTTTACTCATCTGGGGATTTTATTGGAGTTACTGGATTTCTTAATGTATTGCAGAGTAAAGCAGCTTTCCAGGGTTTTTAACTGTATCTTTTTAATTATAGTTTTTTTAAAAGGCAAACCAAAAGCAAAACCACAAAGCAAAACCCTGAACTGTTTGTAGTCAAACAGGGTGTTGCTCGTTTGCAGCATTAACTTCATGCTGGTTTTCCTCTATTAAGCCTTTATGATTCTGAGAGGAAAAGTTATGTTGGCAGAAGTGGGGAAGCTCTTGATGACTTGATGTGATGCTGATTCTTTCCTGTTGGTGTCTGTCTTCCCTGGATTTAATACGAGACAGTTGTTGTATTCAGTGTTCACCATTAGGTGTTAGGGCACTCATTAAAAAGGAAAATGTGATCAGCCCTCGCTTCCTTTGGTTCTTGTGGCTTTCAGATCTTGTTTTCTCAGTGTTTCCCTAGTTGGAGTTCTGGTGATTTCATTCTCTGATACAAGTAGAAGAATGATGCTGCAACCTTTCCTTCAGTGGGGAGGAGGCAAAGCCTTGTTGGGGTACCTGTGTACTTTGGCTGCTCTGCATTCTTAAAATCTGGTTGAAATTGCATCACTAAACTGACTCAGCAGTTGAGGTGTTTCTCTGTGCAATCACGCTAGAAGTACTTGAACAATGCAGAGTAGGTTACACACACCAGGGCTGCGTTTCCATTTCCTACCTTGCAACTTAGCTGCATTTTGCTGTTTTCTTTGTGGTTTGAACACAATTACCACCTCCTGCTTCTCTGACTGGTCAGAATACCTGGGCTACCAAGCAGCTTCCTTGCTTCTGTGGGCATTTAAGGACTAACCCTGCTGTGGTTGGCACTTTCCAGTGCTGCTTAGTGCATGGGCGTAAAGGCTACAGGTTGCGGTTTTGTGGTGGGACTGAAGGGGGGAGTTGGAACCTACGTCTTGTTAGATGTAAGCTAGAGGACTAAAGGCTTGTGAATGCTTTCTTAGGGTTACTGTTAGGAATGCTGGACTCAAACGGGAATTGAAAAATGAAGTTAATTGCTTCCAATAGTATAGTACTATCACTCATCAACACCAGGCCTGTTCTCTGTGATGGTTCTTCTGACAGGCTCCTTTCGGACTCAAAGTTCAGATTGGAAACACAAGGCTGTGTGTTTGGAGTGGGCAGGAAAGCAACTTCAGGTTTTGATGGGATGCACGAAGCTGTGAAATACTCATAGCCTGTTATTACTGGCACACAGAGTTGTAGGGAGGGAAGATAAGCATATGTGATTTTGTAAGAACTGTAGCAAAATGATGTTTGGTCTGCATTCAGACTTCACCAACTTATCTTAGCAAGAAAAATGACTTGAAAGAGAAAAGCAGTGTGGAAACAAGCAATTACGTTACTAGAACACAACGTGAATGCCACCTGTAGGAGCATCTCTGCGTTAGCATCCCGTTGGTACGGGAGCTCTGGCACAAAGTGTGGTGGGCACAGGCAGGAGCACTTCCAGCAGCGTCCTTCAGGAAGGAAGAACTGCCACTTGTTGCTGTCACTTCGGGTGTTTTAGCTGTGTGATTGTGAGAGCCCGTGGGTTTTGTTTAGTGTAGCCCAAACAATGCTAAGCATAGATTTCTTGACAGGTGATAGTAATGAGTTTTTATTCTGTGGCTTTTCATGTTTCTGTTACTTTCCATGCTCTTCAGTGTGCTTACTGCAATGTTTTTCAGAGGACTGCTTGAGAGTGTTTCTGTGTACTACATTGTGGCTACATAAAACTAGAAGGGAGAAAAACTTGTGACTTTCATTGGGCTTTTGTAAACTAGAGCGTAATTTAGTGAGCTAATTTAATGCCTCTATCCCTTTCCAGCAAAGCATCGCTCAGTTCTAAAGTGTAGATTTATTTTCAAAGGAATTTTGAAGTTTTCAAATGGATTTTGAGATTCATTATGAATTGCTAATTTCTGGTTGACTTTTTTCTGGGATCAGTGAAGCTCATGAATATTCTAAGCAGCAACAAATATATCAAATCTAGTACACTTCCTGCAATTCAGTGAATGCAGTTTGTAAGTGTTCACAGATGCTGTTCATTAAACAGGCCTTTTGTAAGGCTTTACTGTTGTCAACGGCACATCAGATGTGATACTGTTAGCTGCCAAAGCAATGTATTAAAAGTGTCCTTCCATCCTAAGTTAAGCAAAGCTTATTTGTAAACCTCTCATTAATTACTCTTGGATTAGAATTCCTATGGGAGGCTTATTCTAACAAATGATACAAAGCTTGATCAGCTTTTTTGCCTTCAGAAGAAGCAGACTTTAATGGAAGTCTGGCTCTAAATACAATTGTATCTTTTCACTTGTGCATTCATAAAAAGCAAAACAAGCCTTTGCTTAATTCAGTACACCAATGAATGTGTGTATTTAAAAAAAAAAGCCCAAGATTTATTGAGGTGAGGACTATTCTGTAAGGTTTGTCTTAATGTTATGGTTGTTTTTTCTTAAAATCAAGTCTCAAGAGCCACAAGCGTGCCTTAACCTTTTGCACAGAAATATTAGTGACAACCTTCTGTATGTTTACACATTTTTTTCATTTTAAATCTACCAGCTTCCTGGTTAATCATAAAACAGCTTTGATACGGTGATAGATTGCCATCAGTGTTAAGGCTTACATCTTCCAGCTTCTACAAGTGCTAGGAGCAGTGAGGCTGAGCTATTGGGTAATCCTGGCAGTATCCCATACTATGTGCAGGGACTGAACAGTATTGCTGTTGCAGAAGCTGGGATGCGTGAGCTATTTTGTATTTCAAAAATAGTACTCAGGCTGTGTCTTCTTGTGCACTTGCATTTCGGACAAGCGTCTTCTCCTGTTAAGTCCGAAGTCAGCCACTGTAGTAGTTTGGATTTCAGGATAAGGCTGTAGCATACTATTTAGTGTCTTGTTGGCCTACAGAATACTTTGTCTGGCTTGTTTTCCTGATGATCCTTTGAGCACTTGACCAGCTTTTTAGTAGCCCTGTGGAGCAGGATGTCCTCTAGAGCTTCTGTAGTGCTTTGCAGTGATAACGTGGGGTGTGTATTTGTGTTCAGACTGATCCTGTTTATTGTTTAGTCAGAAGTCAACTCTTGTCCTGCTGTGGGTTAACTTCTTAAATGAGGTTGAATTTAACTTGAGCATATTTAAGAGCCTCTTGGCTGAGTTTTTTAATAACGTTAACTTTATACGCTTCTGAACAAATGAACAAAATATTGTGTGCTTAGCAAACTGAGTTAAAACCACTGTTAGAGGCCTGAAACAGCAGGCAAGTATTTTAGAAAGCAGTGGGTGGAAGAAAACAAAAGAGGAAGAGACGTGCAGTGTAAGTTAGATAAAGCATATCAGGAAGAATCTTTGAGTAGGACCTCAAACAGAGGAGGGAAAAAATAAGGTAGCTCGTATGAACTTTTGACTGATGGCTTTCTGTGAAGCAATGCAGTCATCTGCCTGAGTGTAATTGCTTTAGGGACTGGCAAAGAATATCTGTGAAACTGAAGCTTTGTGTGTGTTCCCTGTTTTTCTTGATCTTCAGCTTTTGAAAATGTTTAACAAAGTTTGTGGAAAATGTTAGCGGAAATAGTAGTTCCCCATTTCTTTTTTAAATCTGTATGTTGCACAGAGACTTCCAGCTGTTTTCTTTTCAATCTCCAAATAGCTTGGTAAACTCCAAACAAAAGTCAGAGCTGCTGAATGCTCCTAACTTACACTTGAGGAAGTGTCCAGTATTACTGTTGCACGGAGTACCTTGGAATTCCAAGGTAAAACTGAATGTTAAGTACAAATATATTAGCATCAAAGCACCTGTAATGAAAGCTGCTTCACTTCAAATTAATGACTTTAAAGAGAAAACTGAGGTAGCACATTGTGTTTGCTGAGCAGTAAATCTCTGCAATGGTGAAATCAGTTTAAGCTGTAAGTGGGTACAAATATAACTTATGACGTATTTACAATAAACAAAAAGAAAACCCTCCTCTTTTTCAGAAACTTTTTCACTAAAAGGACAAAGGAACTCAAACCTGCTGTCCAAAGTGCTCCTGGTTGGAAGTTGTTTGGAAAAGTACCCCCCAGGGAAAACCTTCCGAAAGATTCCAAAATAATTCAGCAGGTGAGTAAACATCACACAAGTCTAGACATAAAACTTGTAGGAATTAACACACAAGTATTGCAGTCATCTCCGCATCACTACTATATGGTCATAGAGTCCATAGTCATAGTCCATATGGTCATAGAGTACAAGGATAGAGCTACTGAGAAAAGAGTTTGAATTTTATGACTATCTATTATGTTCCTCTGTACGCCTCAGTGCTAATAAAAGGTTGATGTGTTTAAAAACTGTTCAAACTGTTTAGATCAAAACAGTAGCACTTCTATTAATTTTCCATAAAATGTTGCCTCATTTAACATGTTAAATATTTTTTATGGTAGAGTGATTGCAAAATATTCTAGTCTTCCTTTGAGGTTCAGTTCTGAGTTACTTGTGCCTGGTTTGTGCAATAAAACCATAGTTACGCTTGTATATTCAGTTTTTCTTCAGGCTAGGTATTAATTTAGTAAAATGTATCCTCTTAAAGCATTCTTGACTATGGCAGTGTTACAAAACTGATTTTTTTTCGATCTAATTGACCTTGCTGTAGTCCTTGTTTCTGGCCTGTAAGACTTGCTGTGTTGGTAACTGGTGACAAACTGCATAGAACTCTGAAACATGTAATCTTTCACTTAAGTTTTTAAGCTTACTAGGGTATTTTTGTTTCAGAATAGTTGTAGCAGTGTAAGTTGAACTTATTTGGGATTTACTGGGGTTCTACAGAAAAGCGATTCAATTTTCTGTCCCCTAATACCAAGTTGTACCACTGCATCACTTCTAAATATTCATTCCTGTGGACTATGTCTTTGAGGTCTTTTTTATATATATTATTATTTCAGCAAATCAGTCTTTAAAGATGAGTAATTGATAATATTTCTGATATTAACGTACCATACTAAAGTTGAAAGATTTGTTGGCCTAAGAAATATGAGTGTCCCTTGTGCTGGTGAAAACAGTAACTTGAATCTCTTGGGCTGCTTTTGCTTCATCTCCTCTCTTAAATTCCACATGAGCTGATGTGTTTGGCAGGTGCAAATGGCTGTGAATAAAGCAGTGTTCAGCCATCTTCTAAAAAGAGTTTCATGGTGAAGAGGGCCTTTTGGGAGCAACTAAAGTGAAAAATAAGAGGTTCTTTTTGAAGGACATAAATGTAATGGGAGTTGTCACACAATGAAATGTAGGAAAATAAGGAAATGATGAGATTGCAGCAAGTGCTGTTTACTCTGAATTAAACTGGATACTTTTTCAACACTTTCAAATACTACTTATTGAGATGTTTTTCTATTTTGGGTGGGAGAGAGGGCAGGTGCTCATAGTTTACTTGCAGATGAATGCTGTTGGTTTTGTGCTATGAAAATACTGTGCAAAAAAATCCAGATGTCTCATCTGTCCCAATGGAGAATATGCACAATGCTTACCAGTCATCTGCTTCCCATTTTCTAGTAATGAAGATGTTTGTTTGACAGACAAGTCATAATCAGCAGAAATATTTATTTTTTTATCCTGTTGTTTCTTAGTTACTGGTTTCCTTTTAAACTGTAGTATTGCCATTTTTTTAACTTCTCTGAAGTGGCAGAAAATCTTAAAACAGTGTATTGTCTTTACTCGTGATTGAGTTGGTCCTAGAGGTTAGTCATGTGGTTTGAGTTATAATGGTTGCCAGATTAGGATCTGTGTTGGATTTATATAATCTTGAGTGGTGTGTCAGTAATGTCTAATATTTGAAATTCTAATTTCAACAAACCATGCATGGTCTTTACATAAAGCATCAAGGTCTAAAATTCCCCATTACGAAAGGGGGGTGCAAATTGGTGTATATTCTGCACAGAGTTAAGTCTACAATGCCTGAGAACTTGATTCTTAAATTGAGAGGTGACTCAATGTCTTCTTATTTCACTTATATCAAATGTCTTACATGTGTGTTTAAAATCAACAATATAGCTTCTTGTGCGTGCCTTTGAAGAAGAGGCATTTTTTTCTCAAAACTATTCAGATTTGCTGATCTGACAGTGGGCTAGAATGAATATAAGCACGTTTCATTATTGAAGATCAGTGGAAAATAGAATCTGCACTTTTGAATGGCTGACTGAGGTCCCTAGATTAAGTTCCTCACTATTAAGGAGATGCGACTGAAAGGAATGTAGGTGAGGCACCCGCCCCCCCTTCAGTGCCTCTGCAGGCTTCTATGTTAACTTGCTAAATTGAAGTCAGGGGTTCGAGTGTGAGCTGAACTGAAATAACAGATTTACTTCTCAAGTTTTTTTTTAGCCATCTGTAGTCAGAACAATGGCTGCTGATGGTTTACCAGCCTGTGTAAAATAAGTTTGTAATGTAAGGCCATTCAAGTAGAATGGGTTTAAGCAGTAGGTAAGCTGCCTGAGAGGGATTTTATGGCTGTTTATGGCAGAAATTCTAGCAGTTCCTGCACAGCTATGGCATTCTCTGTGGTTGAACACAAAGCTCATTGACTTTGCTGATGCTGGTGGCCAGCTTTGAGGGGGGTGTGACTAAACCTTTGGTTAAGGAGAATGAGTAATGAGTCAGTATCCCTCAGATGCGAGGTGAGGTCCTAAGAAGCCCTTTTGCAGGAAAATTAAATCATGACAGGAAAATCTTGATTCATAAAAGGAGAGCCTTCTGGTTAAGGGTAATGCTTATATCACAGCTTTCTAGCAATCTTGTAGTTCAAAGGATTTTCCTATTCATAAAACAAGAAACAAAAATGCATCCTTGTATACCTATGGTCCAAAAGGTGGTAGAGCCCACATGCCATTCTAAAACAAAGTTAACCTAAAATTCTTGGTGTGTGTGTGTGTTTTGTGTGTTTTTTTTGGGAATGTGTATGCTGTCAATACTTTAACATGCATGATGCTTAGGGTTGTAAAAACCCTTGGGAAGGGGAGAAATAGTTTTCCATGTCCCAGATGCCCATCCATGCCTCTCTGAGTGAAGAGATAGAGAAGACAGGTAAAATAAACACTTTGTTTTGGGTCAGTTTGATCTGAATATTTTAGTTTGGCTCACCCTACTTGAAATCTCTTTTGACTAAACTCAGCATTTGTTTGCTTTATTCTCCTTTATGGGTTAAGGTCTTTGGTCTACCTCCTCCAGCTCATCTAGCATCACTTCTTCAGTGAGTGGTGTGACAGTGCTTTGGCAGAGGGCAGATGGTCTGCTCTGGGAATCTACTATGAGCCCCTTGAGCTATAGCCTGTGGTACTGCAGAAGTGCTATGTGATAGTAATTGTTTTGCTTCCGGGAAAATTGAAAATTTCAGTAAGAAATTGATTAAGACTACATTTCTGTTTTAAAAAAGAAAAAACCTTGATATTGTGAGTATTTATTTAAATAAAGTTTAATGCATCGGGATTCTTCCAGCCTTTGAAAATCTTAAACTTAAATATTTTAACTTTGAATATTTTGCTCAATGCTGCTGCTTGATAAGTGATGAGCCTTTTTAATGTTAGTCTTAAATTTCCATCTTTCCATCCTGGTTGGTAGGCGCCTCCTTTGTTTTCTGTTTTGGTGAGGATGATAAAGTAAATTGATAGTAACATTTAAATGAGTATTTATGGCTCACAGTCACTGTCTATCAACTAGATATTGCTATATATGCCTCTGCGAAGAAGTCGGGTAGTGATTCTAGTATCTTGAATAACTTCCCAGAAAATCTGGAAACTTAATTTGGGATACCGTTTCAGGCATTTTTCAGACAATGATGCTAGCCAGTTCTGCCTTCAGAGACTGTCTAATGAATATGACTGTAAATTTCTCTGCAAGTTTCATAGCATATGTAGATGATGATAAATACCCTGCCTGCAGCAAGCTGCAGGGCTTGCCTGTTTTGGGAGATGGCAGAGTCCCCCGCAGCTGTGCTGCCATCAGCATGCTTTGGGCGAGATGCTCTAGCTCAAACTGGGTCAGAGGTTGAAAGTTCTTGGCAGCTGCGTCTCCTAGCTCGCAGCTGCTGGCACGCCCAGCTCTCCTTGGATTTAGAGCTGCCCAGGCAGGATGTGATTGAGGCCAACTCTTTTTTTGCTGGACATCTCCCTCCTCTGGGCTTCCTTCCTTCGCTGTTTTTAAAAAGGGAAAATAGCAGCTCCTTAGGATTGCAAATGTCAAATGCATGTGATGCTTTTAGGAAGTGTGCCTTTTTTCATGAACTGCAGCTAATAAAACTGGCCATTATGAGGAGTATGTGGTCATTAATGATCAGCTGGGTAAATTCTTTTCAGTCTGTACAGAAATCTGCTTTAAATTACACTGCTGAAATAGCGTTTAAGGCAGAAAACGATTTGTGGGGTGGTGTGTACTGACTGAAGTGCAAGTTTTGCTTAAAAAGCAAACTCAACTTAATTTTCTGTCCTTATGGTTAAAGAAAAGATGTTTGTGTTCATGATCAAAATGATTCTGTGTATCAGGTCATGTAGTTATGCTCTTGTTTTTATTAAAGCACTATCGAATATTTTTATTAATTCAGATAAAGTTGTGTGATTTTGTTTCTGATATGTCCAAATTAAACTCAAAACATGTTAATGTTTGTCTTTCAAGACAAACAGAAGTGAAATAAGTCACTTTATCAACAGTTTTAACAAAGTACTGCCAGTGACAGCCCAGCCTTGAATGAATGAGGGTGGGGGGAGAGAGGGGCGGATGTTCTATTCAAATCTGACACAACAGAGAAGCTTGCAGTGACTCGGAATTAATTGCTTTTTCAGAAGTGAAGTAAAATCATCTTTTCCAAAAGCTTTTCCACCTTGTATACAAGATGGAAGGTATTAATTTTAGACAATTAAATACTAACTCTGATTTAGATGACTGGGTCACTCTTTTAACATCTGAAAATACTGCTTTTGGGTTGCTCAGATATCTTAAAATAATTTAAAAAATACTGTACTTGAGAGCTAATAAACTGTCTTCACTTGCATATTTTTCCAGTGTCGTTATCTCCTGTCTGAAATCTAATGGTGAAATTGCACTCAATCAGCAGAACTCCCTTGGTCTCCCAGGGACAAGAACCATCTGAGGTTCCCCTTGGAGGAGCACAGGCATTTTGAAGCAGTCTTCATAAAGCCCAGGATTTCTGACTTGCTATATAACTCATCACTCCAGTCTTTGTGGCTTCAATTTAAACTGCATTAAGCTCTTAATGCTTAAAAAGTGTATGTGACAGTGTGTTTGTCAACAAATCTAAAAATTGAATATCTGAAAGAAGTAGGTAAATACAGTGCTGGAAGTTTTTCCATGAGAATTCCTTAAGTAGATTCTTACCTAGATAGAGGTCATGCTGGCTCGTTCAGCACATACTGCTGGAAAGAAAGAGGTAAGAACTCTCCCTGCTTAGCAGATACGTGTAGAAATACATTAGTAACAAACTGCCTTGAAAACAGGACAGACAATAAAAGTGGTGTTAAGTCTTGCTAGAAACATGTAACACTTGAATAACAGTTTGTATGCTGGTAGCAGTGAGAAGGCTGTGGTGCCCTTTGCAGGCACAGGAGTGGTGAGCTTCTCAAGAAATGTCTGTCATCTTTCCAGAGTCCTACGTGTAGTCAGTGAAATGCTGTACTACAGGTAAAACACTTGTGTTTAAAAGTTTCAAAGACCTTCCCCAGTATTTTAGGCTTGGGCAATGATTATGTTGTCAATAAAATGGTAATGAAGCTGGTAGGACCTCAGTGAGACAAATGCCTTTCCTTGTTTGCATAAAGGACATCCAGCTCCTCCTAAAAGACTTAACCAGCTTTTTGACAAGGAAAGCTTGTCAAGGAGAACTTTTGGTTCTGCTTTTTGACAGGATGTCTCACCCTCTATTGGGCTTCCAATTTCTTTAGCAAAGGGTGACACAGATTTTAAAATTATTTTTTCTCCTCCTAAGAATTGAGATTTTGTGAGGTAAGCAGACGTGCTGGTGAACTGGAGGTGCACTGATAGTAAAGTCGTCATTCAGGCAGGCTATATCAAATTCCAAAAGAATAGAAATTAGCAAAAAGATCCTTTCTAGTGGTGAAGGTGGTGTCTTTCATGTACGTTTTTGTTTCTTTGTTTTATATAAGCTTTATTCTTCTGGGGCTGGTATGGCTTTTCAGTACTGGAAAGGAGACAATGTGGCAAGGGAGAGGAAATCCTTTGAAATTTGTGGGGGTTCTGTGTGTTTTCTTTTTGTCTGGGGTATGTAGGGTATAAGAACAGGACAGATATGTTCAGAAATAACACTGAAATCATAATAAACATTTCTTTCTGGTACTGTAATATAATGCTTACAAGGAACAGCTGTCTGTTTTTAGGCACTCTTTTTAAGCTTGGATTTTTCTATTAGAAAATTGAGTTTAGCCTAGAATGAATACCTGTAGCTGGGCATGCTTTTGCCAGATCACCTGAATCAAATATGCTGTGGTTTCAAAGTTGTTATTTAGAGTTTTACATCTGTCATGTGTAATTCAAGTGACTGTTTTTACAGCCTTGCCCCTGTATTCTGGTTCTCATCAGCTCATCTGTGAGGCTGTAGCTCACTTCTGAGCTTTCAGTTTAGAAATACTGGCCACGATATGGCAGGGGGAAGGTGGGGGTGTAAAGGCCCAATGTATGCCATGGTGCAGTTTAATGAAGTCTGCTCTCTCATGCTAAATAGAAAAACCCAAATGATTGATGTAGAAGTCCTATAAAGCTAACGAGTTTATAGGTGAGGATCCAGTTGGGTATGAAATGCAGTCTAAGAAGTTGAAGGAAAGCAAAGTCTTCGTGATTCATTTTTTGGAGTGTCAGCCTAGATGGTGTTTTGTGCTTTTCTTTCTCACAATGCCCCTGCCAAGGGTAGCATTTAAACAACTGTAATGTTTATGGGTGGTGTGGTCTAGGGAGGAACAGTATATCAAAGAATATATTCTGTCATTCACTTGAGAAAAGTACTATGGAAAAAGATCTCCCATTGGGAAAAGGTGCTGATTGTAGAAAGTAAAGAACTTCACTTAAAATAGAAAAATACTCTAGTGGGAGTCTATACACGTCTTGGTCAAGTGTAAAGTCTTTGTATGCATTTTTGTGAACTTTGAGCACTGTGGAAAGAGGAGGAACAGCTGCGTCTGATTCTTCACATATAGATGTTTATACTCAGTTTGAATTTAAACTTTGGCTTGCATGTTGCTATTTTATAATGGTCTTTTCCTTCATTTATTCACTAAGGCTTTGCTTCTGTTTTTCTCATTAGGATGACAGTTCTGGCAGTCTTGCGTCAATATCTGCTCTCAGTCTATTAAACACAGGGGTATGGAATTTAATGTTTTTTCTAGTCGTATTCAATGCCATGCATGGGACAATGTAGTACTCATTAAAAATAGAACAAACATCACATTTTCACAGTAGCATGAATATTTTATGGCACTAACCATCATACTCATTAGATACCATTAGTAAAAAAAAAAGTTTCACACGTGAATCTCACTAACAACTTAAAGTGATAGAGTATTGTTTATTAACATAGTGCATGTTCTTGAATAGCAGGAGGTAAAGTAAATTACTGTCAACTTCTAGCATTACGTATGTTTGCTGTGCCTGCTTGCTTAATGGTAAAAGTTGTTAAAATGGCTTAATTTGTAATATTTTTATAACACCTTATGTTAGCTTGGAAAATTGATATCCTAGAATCATATTTTTCCTATCTAAGTCACACAAGCTATTAACAGTGGCAGTTCAGAATCCCAGATGCTTTTAATCATTCTTTCCAATATAAAACTGGAAATGTAGAAGAGCTGCACTGGAAGTGCAGCTATTGAAACTCCTGTGTTATATGCTGTTATGTCTTGCTTTTGCTGTGACTGGCATGCTTCTGAAATTGGTCCAGTGCATATGTCTGTTACATCGAAAACTCTTAAGTAATCCTATACCCTATGTTAACTGGAATAGTACAAGTTCACTCTTTTTATTCTGTGGATTTGTTACTCTGGCTTCACGAAACAGAGCAGTAATGTGACTGCTAGTGGATATGTGATGCCTGTGGTTCACGTTACATGGTCCAGGCACTTTCATCACTTCTTCACTGGGCCCAGAAGCCTGTGGCTTCATCTTTTTTTTTGTAAGCAATGAGATGAAACTTGATGCAAACTGTGAAAAATTCAATTGAGGGAAAAACAGTAAGTTAAAGATTGGAGACGGATGACGTTACTTTGGAAGGCTGACCTAGAAATGCATTTGTATATATCTGGTTGTTTTCTCCGACTGTGTGAAGATTAGCATTTTTCCCTGTTTCAATATAGGTTCTTCCTATATAACCTGCAAGTTAGGAACGAATGCACTATCTGTCCTGATGGCATTTGGCTTTCTAAGGTCTATAAAAAAAGTCTAGTTTATGATTCTCAGAATCTTTCAGTGATGACTGTTCTTGCTGTAAGCACCATTTTGGTTTTAAGCACCTTGTAGTCAGTTCTAGTGCACCAATTTTAACACTTAACTTGGGGGGGTGGCTGGGGTGTAGGATGGAGTCCTTATTCATTAAGCGGAAGTTCTCCTTACCTAAATTTGGTATCAGTTTTACTAGGATGATGCAGGGTACCCTCCTAAGAGACTACTTAAAAAAAAAGAAATTTGAGATCTTTATCTTAAGCACAAAGGCAGTTTCGTAAGCAAAAGTCTTGTCCTGACCCATTTACCTGTTACCTGCCTGTAGGTTAATAGGCTTATCTGTATTTCTGTGGGAATAAATACTGGAAATACCAGTCTGTTCATATATCAGTGGTCTTTCTTATGTTGTCATGGCTTTTTTTTTCCTCAGGAAAAAATACTTTTAGCCTGTTTGCAGGTTTATGATTCTTAGTAGATAAGAGGATGCAATTCCAGCATTAATAAGGAGATAAGTTCTTACTTTCTATTAAAGCAGAGATTTGTTTCATCTATTTTGAGATTGTGAAATGTTCAGTAACTTTTAATAAATGCCAGATATGCTGCAATAAAGAATTTTTAGGAACAAAACTTCCTAAAACATTATTATACTTCCAAACTGACACTTCCAAAGTTATTTTTATTATGTAAAAAGGTCTTTCAATTCTTGAATGTTAGCTGTCAACAGTTCTGCCTTCTGGTATGTGTCCTGCACCTTAAGCCCCTGTCTTGTCAAATGCTTTAAATTGAATTTTTGTCTTTTTATGGAAGAGTACTTGCTCACATGTTATGAGGTGAAAATCTGCATCAGCTCAAGCTGACAGTGCCAAGAATTTCAGATCCTGCATCAAGTGGCTATTGGAATCTTTAAGTCTAGTAACACAAAATGTGAGAGGCATATTCCAGAAAAAAATGGGTATATTAGTTGCACAAATTAACGAGTTCTATGCATGTCTGATGGTTCTTGGATCCAATCCTCAAGTAAGTTTCATAGAGCATAGGTTTCTTGAGCAAGAAATGTCTTCTCTGATACTTTTGGAGTATATTTCTTCTTGGGGAATGTGCAGCCATGACAGTTTGAGCTTGAAGCAATTTCATTGCTGGCTTGGACTCTTTCTAGTAATGCTTATAGTTTTCACAGTCTGCAAAAAAAAATACTTCTTTTAAAGTGAAGTGTCCTTACTTCCAGAACCACAGTCTGATAATGAGTTCTGCCTTTTGTGGAAATCCCTATGAAGATTTTTCTTTTTTTTACCTGTCTCTGCTTTGGGAACAGCTTATCAGTTCTTAGTATGTATGACAGCCAAAGACATTGGCACCATTCAAATGTGTTGTCTGTAATAAAGGTGAGAGTGGCTTCATTTCTAGTATCTGTCTTCCTGGTGCTTTTTATTTAACTTGCATACAAATTGGGTGTGTAGGAATTAAAATGCCCAAAACGTTGGTACCATCTGAGTTTTCTCATCTCTGACTGCTAAATTAACTTGATTTTGTTGCTCTTTTTACAAAGTACTGGAAAGTGTAACTCAGAAATTCAACCAAGAGTTTGATAGACTGCCCTGCTACTGTCCTCCAGCAGTTTGGGCCTGGTTCTTCAGTATGCAGCCTGGGTGCTCACCAGGGGTCTTGTCATTCCTAATCAAGAATATGTAAGGGTAGCCTGAGGTATAAATCATGCCAAGAGTACACACAGTGTCTTATGGTTTTAGGTGGGACGAAAACATTTTAGGCTCTTAAATATGTATATTCATTCATACAATATATTTTGGGTTTACTATTTTTTCTTGTGCTTCTGTACATTACAGTAGAGCTCTAACACTTCTGCATGTCCAGTTCAAGATGCCTGTTTGAAAGTGCCTAATGATGTTGGTTGCATATTGTTTTCAATTGAAAGTTGTCTTAGGAATTGCTCTTCAGGACAGGAATAGATATGTCTTAGGAAATTTATATATCCTATTCTTGGCCAGACACCTAGAAATATTTAGAACAAAATTGTATTAAAGAAGAGCTGTCTAATAACTTTAAAATAATCATTTACAAATAATTCATGTTTTAGTGTGAATGTATGTATAAATGATAGCTGTGCTATCATCAAGGTATGCACTGGGGCTCTTCTTCGAAAAGTGACAGAACTTCTCTAGTTGAAATAGATAGGCTTGCGCCTCTCTTCTCAGAGCACTAAAAAAAAGTTATTTGACGCACTGCTGTGGGGTGGGGTATGAGACAGAGGTTAATAGCTGTGTAGATAGCTGGAAAGCTAGCTAAAGACTTGAAGCGGGGGGGGGGGGGGGGGGGGGGGGGGGGGGAATTGAGAATGTTTCCAACTATTCTTTAGCTTTTGTTTTGTGGAGGTGTAATTGCCTTTTCTTATCCATTAAGCTATTGTTATTCTGACTCCCACAGACTAGAAACTGAAAGGTGTCAGAAGCCCGGATAACTCCTGAGATCTGAATAGTATAGTGGCATATAATGCACTGTGAACGTGCTAATGGAGTGGGCCTGGCTAGCCCTTGGATGGGAAACCACTTGGGAATACTGGGTGCTGTATCCTCTGCCTAGCAAGAGCAGAGTCTTCAGACTCAGAAATAGAGGTTGGACACTCAGTACCTGGCTGGACAAGACCCCACACAACCTTGCTTTGGGCAGGGAGGCTGGACTAGGCAATACCCAGAGGTATCCAGCCTCACTGATTCATTGGTATGGTAACTTCCTCTTGAGGTGAGATTAACGTGACTTTGAGATTTTTGGACCACTTCATGGATTGTGCCCAATGTGGAAGAGCAGAAGTCCTGTCAGAGATCATTAAAATGGGTAGGATAAAGGAGGCTGAGCAGAAAACTTTTAGTGACCTTAGTACTGGGCAAACAGTGTCTTGTCTAGAAATCTGAGGCTGTGTTGTCACTTTTGTAAGAAGTATTTTCTCATTTAAATTCATGGACTCCAACTGTGCACTGAATATTTAAGCTGAATAATAGCTTTAAAATTGTCAGCTATGTTTCTATAATGCTGCAATGAACACTGAATGTGCAAAGTCCTCTGTCTGACCCTGGGAGAACTAATGCATATGAGAAGCTCTGTTAGGTGTAAGGTTCATTTGTGAGCAGGTTTTAGAGAAGATTGTTTGATTGAGAAGATATGACCTAACTAGTAACTGATCAATTTTTATTCTTGGTAACTTAACCAACCTAAGATATTTTGGTTAATCTGAGACTGAATTTACTTACACAGTTACTAAAGCAACAGATGTACAAGAACAAACTGTGTTGAGGGGAAGGAGGAAAAAAAAGCTTCTGCAAGCTCATTTGGCTGTGTTTAATCTTTGAAAATTGTGTGACTTTGAAAATACATTACTAAAGTATCTTGAATTTGTTCTCTTGAAGGCGATTTTTCAGCTTTTAATATTCTGATTGAATTCTAGCATGTGTAAGAATTGCAGAGAAACTAGTATCTAGCATCCATGCCTACCCTTTGATTGGGAACAAGTTGAAAGTCCTCTCACAGATAACTTTATATTTGCTGAACTTTAAGAATGTGTTCCTCAGTAACTTGGCAGTAAACTTTCATTTACAGAGCCTATAAAAGAGGCAATATGTAAGATTTAAGGCTTTCATCTGCCTCTGACAAGCCTTTTTCCTAAAGAGTGCATCATATTTCTGTTTTGATGCGGAAAATAGAATGGTATTCTTTCTTTTTCAGAATCATCTGTGTATTAAAGGCTCTTAACTATTTCTAAGATTGTGTGTTTTAACTTCTGAGAGTGAAGTTATGTGAAACAGACTAATGATAAATATTGTTGTATTGCCATTGAGTACCTAGTTCTGGATAACAAAGATTCAATGGCCTTGCTAAAGGCTGCAAAAATTCGAGGGGATATCACATCCCAAGAGGGGCTAGAATTGAAAGAAATGGGAACACACTTTCTTGGTTAGTGTTTTTTTCTCAACTTCACAGATTACTTAAATGTTTTTGCTCAGTAATTTGTATGGGAAGATTATGCAGATTTCCTAACTATAACTGATCCTTGGATGCTCTGTAGTAATATTGAACAAGAATAGATCAAATGTTAAATTGATACAAGAAACTGTTTTCTCATTCATTTTTGTTTGGCAGTTCTGGAAAACTGCATTGTCTTGCTATAAATAAATTCAACCTTGTAATGTTAGCTCCTTGTGTTATTAAATAATATTTACATATAACATTAAGTGCTATACAGGTAATATGCTTACAGATTAGAAGGGAGTCTGAAAGTCAATTTAATTTTTATCAATAATGTTGTTTAGGAATATGAAGCACGGACAGGAAGAATGTGTAAGCCTCCACCCCCATCAGCAAGACGTAAAAACATTGAATTTGAACCACTTTCAACTACTGCATTGATTCTGGAGGATCGACCAGCGTAAGTATGATTCTTCTGTGGAAGTGATGATGACTGAATTTGTTAGATATGTTTCCGATAAGCTAACTCTTATAATTCTTATACAAAAGTATCTGTATTTTTCCATCCCAGATAATAAACTAACAAGTACCTCCAGAAGAACCTGCAAATATACAACAGTCTATATGAGAAATTCTTTCTTACCATAATGGGACCACTGGTCAGTTATATGCTGCGTATCACAGCTGATTTTGACAGTGTTGTATGCACCCTTAATCAGGAAAACTACTGAATACTTGTAGGGATTTCTTCCATTTCTTCCCTGTGTATACTCCCCCATTCTGGAAACTTATTTCCTAGACCAGTAGGAAAGACTTCACAATTGCAGCTGTCACTTTTGTGAATTTGGAGATAGCTTACCAGAGGAGTGTATTAACAAAACAAAGAAAAAGTATTAGGTAAGTAACTGCAGAAGTGGAAAGAATTGCCTTTGAAACTCAAGAAATAAAAAATGAGCTTTCAGCATTTATGACAGGAAGGTACTATGCCAGCATAGTTAACTGATGTGTTGGTACCAAGATAGAGTTCACTGAAACAGTTCTTTGCCCATGTTCTTGTTATTTTTCCTTGGCTTCTTAAATCTACAGTTGAAGGCAACAAAACAGCACCTGTAGATGCAACAAAAACTTCATTAAGTACAAATAAGAATAGTAATGAAAAATTAGTAATAAAATGGGCAGTATGTTCAGCTACTATGCTGTCTTTAGCAATTTGAAGGAAAGAGGAGGACCTGCTGACTAGGAACAGAAGCTGTGAAGAAAGCAAATAGATCAAAGCTTTCAAATGGCACCCTGAGAAAACTTGTGGTGGCACTGTTAAGTGTTTGTTTTAACCAATTTCAATTAGGAAATGGAAAGTAGAGTATATAGCACTGAAGTGTTTCCGTGGAGATTCTCTCAAGTGGTGTATAACCACACTCAGTGCTAAGACAGAAATATCTTGAACAAAGGTACAGATTACTGTAAGATTTTGTAAATGTTATTTACTTTAATGTTTGGGTAGAATAAGGCATACAGTAACTGGCTTTCTGATATGTTTCGATACTTTAAAAATTTTACAGTTTTACAAACTTACAGATCTTTTTAAGAATGACACTTGTACTTGTTTCAAATTTGACTGCTATCCCAAGAATATAGCACATTGCCACAAGTGTCATTCTTGAAAATAAATTCTACTCTCAGTTCCATTGGAAGTTCTAAGAAAACAATCTGTTCTGCTTGTTTAAAAGTAGGGACACTTTTTTTGCATGTTAAAATAACAGAACTGTCTCCTGCTTATTTTGAACCAAAGTAGAACAGAGATTGGGTAAGAGATTGAGACCAAACAATGGGTTCTGTTTTGTTTTGGAATGATCCTGCATGGTCAGTAGGAAGTGTGTATTTGCAAATTCGGGGGATCACTGTGCAGCCAAAAAAAAAAAAGGAAAAACAAATTTGAAGCTGGCTAACAGCCAGTTCTGTAGCAAGCATCCTTAACTTTAGGTCTGACATGAATGGGATCTATCTTTTCTTCCTTTGGTAAACCTGTCTTCTATTGTGAATTTTATGGGCCTAACTGTAATTAATAAAAAGCTTTACATATCACTGAAAATACATAATCACAGTTCTTGTGTGAACAAATGCAGAATTGACATGTAGGTATATTTAATGACTAAAATATGCATGTACAAAAATGTATCAGAATAATTTCATAAGGAATATCAGTATTTCCCTTTTATCACTTCAAGCAAATTTCATTTGGACTTCATTCCAGATGTTCAACAAATAAAAACTTCAGAGACTGGTGACAGATGAGTAAGAAAAACTTTTCTGGAAGTGGTTTAATGTAAGTTGAAAGGAAAAAGATGGAAAATTGGAGATCTTGGCTATGTCACAGTGACTTAAGATAGCATGCTAGTTTCTTGTCTTCTGGTCATGCCCTGGGGTACACTATAGGAAATGAACAGAAGCAGTAAACATCTGGTAGTTGTGCATAAATAGCAGTCTTCCACTGCAGTTACTGAAACACTGATAGTGTGACAACCCCAGAGCTCACCTTACAGAGAAGCCAAACTAAAACTTGTTTTGAAATGGTTCAGAATGTCACTTGTGTATTGAATTCAGGAACAACTTGTTTTCAGAAATCTTCCTGCCAAATCAGTGGAGGAGGCTTTACGTCACCGACAAGAATATGACGAAATGGTGGCAGAGGCAAAGAAACGAGGTATGTTAACTGCAAGTAACTGCTATAACTGTATTTAACTGTACAGCAAAAATAAGTTCTGGCTTGCATGCTAGTAGGTAGAGAACAACCTAATTTAATATTCAGGGTATTTTCTGGTACCCATGTACACACAACTTAAAATCAAACTCAATTCTCAATTTGTTTCCTGTTCTAGCGCAGTGAATGTAACTGGGTTCAGAACACAATTTAACTTTCCTTAATTTTTAAGTAGAAACTTGATTTTTTTTTTAAACTACTTGTGTAATGTGATCAGCTAGAAACTTTCTCTATGCTCATTATACTCAGGCTCCTTTTTCAAGCAATGTTGCTACAGTTTTCACTGAGAACCAAAATATACTAAAGCTGACTGCTTAAAGATTATTTTTTTTCCAGGAATTTGAGATCAATTACAGTGTGAATACAGATGAAAACCTTGTTTTACCAATCAGCTGTACTTATGTGAACCTTTCTACTCCTACTAGATCTACTTTTTAAATTAAATGTATCTGTAGCATTTGGTGCTATGTCAATCAATGAGTAGTTTGTTGAAAGGACTTCTGTGTTCTCATGACTAGTATTCAGGCAATAAGCTATTTTAAGAGTTCATGCTGCATGTTTTACTTGGTCTGTTGTTAGTCGGATATAAGCTTCTGAACTCATTGAGCTGCTATATGGATCTGTAGCAGCTTACTCTGAAAGATGTAATGAGAAATCCAAGGCATATGACAACCTATGCATGCTACGAGAGAAGAGTGAAGTCTTGTAAGGTGTGATCTGTTGGCTATACACTCCAACTGCACTTTTGAAAGGCCAACCATGTGTAATGGTGTATGTATGTGTGCCCTAGTATTCATTAAATTAACTATTGCTACACACAAAGCTTAAAAAAAAAAACATACACCTTAAAGAAGCTGTTTGGCTCTATAAGTTTATTAGGGATGACAAGTTTACTTTTTTGATATATCTAATGCACGCAGAAATAGAAAACATCTTGCAACTTCAGAATGATTTTTCAGTGATGGCAAAGCTCTGTCCTTTTTAGCTATTTTAATAAAGAGGCACCTACAGACAATCTATTTCTAACAAAATACTCTTGCCTTACTCCTGTTTAATTGTTCTAAAGAGTGGTGTAAGTCTGCTCATCCTTACTGAATAGGTCTACCCATTGGACATTACCTTCATATTTGGTAGGTGAAGCAAAACGCAAACTGGGCATATCTGATATAGAAATATGTTAGTTCCACGTTTGTTGTAGCTGTATTGCTTTTTGTAATTGTAATTTTTCAGAGTGGAACATGTGATAACCATTACGTTTTTATCTCACTTGTTTTTATAATGCCTAGCTTTTCAATAGAATTACTTTATTTACCTACAGTTATCAGAAACAGTACTGGATAGTTCATGTGCAACTGTAGTTTACCCTTGATCTTTCAGACACAATCAAAATAATTGGATAATTTGAATGATTTATCTAACAATTTATGTATACTAACAATTTTTGATGTGTTTTGCTTAACAGAAATTAAAGAAGCACATAAAAGGAAAAAAATAATGAGAGAGCGTTTTAAGCAAGAAGAGAATATTGCTAGTGCTATGGTGATTTGGGTCAATGAAATACTACCTAACTGGGAAGGCATGTAAGTGAAGTTTTGTTGTGTAAATGAGGCAAGTGTAGCTTGTTTCTCCTCTGGAACCTGAGGAACTGTACTTTCCTTTTCGTTTCTGTTTTGTCAAGAAGTTCTTTTTAGTAAGAGGTCATTACAGAGCAACATGAAATGTGCTTTTTGGGAGCTTAAAATTTTGTTTTTCTAATGGGGATTTAACATAAGCAGAGATCCCTGAATTTTAATTTGGGAAATAGTATGTTATTTTGCTTGTAAGTTGCCCAGTAATTTCATAAAACAAGATGTGTAATATATGCTTGTTTTTCCCTCCTGTCCTGCATCCCTATTCTAGGCGTGCTACTCGAAGAGTTCGAGAGCTGTGGTGGCAGGGATTACCACCAAGTGTACGTGGGAAGGTTTGGAGTCTAGCTGTGGGAAACGAGTTAAATATCACTCCTGGTATGCCTTAACAGATTATACATATTAGTTGGTTGAAACTTGGGATGTATTTGCTTAGAAGCAGGTGTTTCGGTATATTTATAATTGGACAGTCATAGCCTGGTAACTTATAAAAGTAAGGTTTAAAATCTGCTTATAAAAACATTTAAGTCTTGTAAGGGTTAAGGTGCAGATCCCCCACCCCAATTTAATGTTGATGTTTAAAATTGAGACTTTGTAGTTGTACTTTCTTGGGGGAGTGGAAAGGGAAATTGTTTTATTCCATAACCAATGAAATCCCAGTTTGAACTGGAATTGTACTAACACATACATGAGGTAAAAATCTGGATGATTTTAAGACATGACTTTCTTCCTGTAATTGGAATGTTCACCACAGAAGGCATAATACAGTGCATACTATAAAACTGTATTCCAGTAGTTACTACTAACCAAGTAAAAGCAAAAACCCTCCCCACCTTCATGGTAAGATGAAACAAAGCAAGAAAAACAAAGCCAAAAATACCTAGCATGCTTTTGTCTTTCAGGGGTGCTTTTCTTCTCTTATTTCTGTTTTCTTTTCTTGCAGAACTCTATGAAATTTTCTTATCTAGAGCTAAGGAACGATGGAAAAGCTTCAGTGAGACAAGTTCTGAGAATGATGTAGAAGGTGAGATCTCCTGAATGCTAGACAGCTCCCTATTTATTTTTACGAACACGTTAAATCTCATGAGTTTAGCTACA
Organism: Cygnus olor; assembly: GCF_009769625.2. Classification (NCBI taxonomy): domain Eukaryota; kingdom Metazoa; phylum Chordata; class Aves; order Anseriformes; family Anatidae; genus Cygnus; species Cygnus olor. The sequence goes on from NC_049175.1 coordinate 20,922,043, forward strand.
ATTGCAGCACTAGGAATACTTGTTAAAAATCCTCTGGGTTACTCATTACTTTAATGTTAGTTGTTTTATAACAAGTCAGTGAGGACCTTAACAGTATTTTCTGCATCAATAAAGGTGCATTAAAGTATTGCACATGCTAGTTCACTTTCAAATGAATGTTTCTCTGGAGTCCTGAAGTTCTAGGGCTATACCTATGAAAACTTTAGATGAAACACAAAAGGAATAAATACAAAACTAAACTACAGCATGTGCTGTTGCTTACCTCTGCTTAGATTATTAATGTTGGTTTCCCTTCCACAATTTTGGGAAAGAAAAATAATTCTCCATTTTCACTGTGGAACTGGAAGGTGATGAATGTATAATTTATTATACTTTTTGGGTCCCACATAGGCTGCCCAGATGGCCTTTCCTCCCAAACCTATTAAATGAGCCTTTTAGCACACTTGTATATACAATGGAGTTTTATAAGTGGAGTATTACTATCTCCTTTAGGGTTTTTTCTGTTTAAAAATAGCATCGCCAATGGATTTTTAATGATGGATAGATCCTTGTCACGTGTAGTAACTTCTCGTGCAGTTAACAGCTTTTTTTTAATGCTGTCTTATGCAATACTGTTAGTGCTACCTCCTATGAAATATATATTTTTTTGAGATGGTCTTTCTTTTGGGGGAGAAAATACCATTGTTTTGCAACAAGTACTTTTTTTAAAAAATGCTTGACTTTGTAGGTGACGTAGTTCTGGCTTCTTGATATAATGATGCAATTAGTCTTTTTTATTACTAGTGTACAGAGTATATTTCAATGCTGTTGGTTGAAATGAGCCAGTTAGGAATGAAAAAACTGAGAACTGAGGTCTCGCTGCATCATGTTTAGATCAACAGTGTTCTCACTCCACGTTCTTGCCGAGACTCGGGAACTGAGGCCATGGTAGAAGATAGAGGAGAAAACGTTTTGAGGAATGGGCTGGGCAGAGTCAAATTCTAGTGAAATATAGTGGTGGTCTGGGCCGGTGTAGTGTTTTAGGAGTAGAAGAGAACCTGTTGGTTTTAAGTCTGAATGGTTTCAAGCTGTATGACTTGAAAAAGAATGAGCAGATAGAGATAAGAATTGCTGATTGTTTCCCTCGATTCTTGGACCTGATGATACCAGGTATCAATGGAGGCTTTTAATGTAGCTCTTGAGAAGAGAGCTAACTTAGCACTGTAGAAGTAGTTCCAAGAACAAAGCTAAGTAACCTTTTTTCCTCAGACTCTGAAAATCTTCATATACTATGGCAGCTTTATTCTGAAGTCTGTAGAATTGCCTGTCAATTTTAATGACTGTTGGTTTTGCTTGCAGATGCAAGTGCATCTGTTGCTGATCGTGAGGCCAGCCTGGAGCTAATTAAGTTGGATATATCACGCACATTTCCATCCCTGTATATTTTCCAGAAGGTGAGAGTTCTGTAACTTTAGTTATAACAACTTTGAACTTCTGCATAGTTAAATTAAAAAGAGTAACCTGGCCGCCTAAGTATGGAAAACTTTTCAGAAGCTGTTTGTGTAAAACAACAGTGAAATTACTTGTTTTTTTCCACATACAACAGCAAATGTGATGAGATTAAAGTAGGATGCTTACTACATTCAAGTGGTTTTGTAAATGCTTGTAAATGAAGGATTATAAGGCTTTTTCTCCTGTAAAAATTGCATGCAGTTCCTATTACTGCTTACAAAATTACTTACGTGCCAATATGTGAATATTCTCACATCTAAAGAAATCCTGATGCATGTTAGTATACAGTTTCAGGCTTTGATTTTTATACAGATACATACATACACATGTATATAAAATAACTTGCATTATTGTATTACGGTAACTTGCATTACTAAGAATTAAAACATCCAGTGTCTCAAAAGGAAAAGCCAACTGTATGTGTACCAGGTATCCTCACTTTATGTACTGATTTCCAGTAAATTATTTTATACTGAATTGTTGGTCTGTTGCTTTTCTCTTAACCTCTCGAAAGCATATTAGGTAATGCTTAGAGTAAAAACTGGTGGTGTTCTACGTGTGAACAAAGCAATAATTCCATGGCTCACTTTTATCCTAATATACTGGCTCATTACCTACCTATTTGTTTATAAGGTGTTTTTTGAAAAGTTTTTTCCCCTCTTCCTTCACCTTGTATTAGGGTGGTCCCTATCACGATCTCCTGCATAGTGTTCTAGGAGCATATACATGTTACAGACCGGATGTGGGATATGTAAGTATTTATTGTAAAATATTTATAGCATATCACATATGCTTAAAATGTCATATGTTTATATATTAGATAAGTAGATTCTCTAAACTCCATGCTACTAGCTCTTCAAAAAAAAATTTAAACCTTGGCACTTACTCATTTCATAGTAGTTATAATGATGATAATTCTTAGAGTTATTTAAACAGCTGAAAATGTATTGGATGTTATGGACAAGTATACTATTTGGCTTGCACAGGAAATTTTTAAAACAGATTTTGTTCGCTAGGCATTCTAACTCTGATGAACCAAGAGTATCTACAGGAAAAAAAACCTGCCAGCAGGCTTCCAGTAAATGCTCAGCCTGTTCTATCCTAGTGTTATTCCAACTGCTGCCATTTCCATAGTGATGCTCTATGATTCTAAGTCACATCTTAAAATCCAGAAACTCCTTGTTGGCTTTGCTATCAAAAGTAAATTGCTCCATCTGAGTTTACTGAGGATAGGATTCTTTGCAACTAAAACTTACTGTGTGCTTAAAGTGGTGTCGGTTTACAGAAGCAGCTAAAATAACATGCTTTTTTTCTTGCTTCAGAGGGTTCCTAGGAATGTTTTTCACAAGTTGTAATAGCTTTTTAGCTGAAGAACTTGAGAGAGTCTGATCCATGCAACAACACATTTAGCACAGGGTGTGTTTTCTTCCATGTCAGACATGCATAGGACATCAATATCTATTTGGCTTTTCATGTTTAAATGTTTTTAGCTCTGAGTTTGTCATCTGTGACATCATTTTTGGAGATCATAGTCTTTAAACGAGATTATGAACTCTGCAGATTCTGAGACTGCTTGTTCCCAGGGTGGAGTTTTAAAAGACAATTAAGTAATTTTTCATGGATAGATCTTCTCTTTCTCCTAGGAAAAGATAATACAACAATCACAGCTAGCCTGGATGTTTCTGATCATACGTCTCTTTTTCAATGTTAATATGATAGTAAATTTAATGTAATCTTATTTCTGTACCTGTCCATATCACAAAAAATAGAAAGCTGCTAGCTGTTTTTGATGTACATTAATGCTTTCTTCCCTAGTTGTTTAAAATACTAAGTGCCTTTTTCAAAATAAGGAGCAGGCAGCATAAATGCCTAGAAACAGCAGAACGATCATAATTGCAGCTGAAATTCGTAGAATTATTTTTAGTATAATGAATATTCAGATCATCACTTAACAACTACAAGAATAATCTTCACTTACTGCAGACTGAAGTGTTTTTTTGAGAGAAAGTAATCAGAAAAAATGTAATAACTTGTAGCTAACCTCTTAAAAGTAGTTTTATGTTTGTGAACAAATACTGTTTGGCCACTGGGAAGATATGTATTGACTGTTCTGGAACAGAATTTTGTCTCAATTCCAACATATCTGCCTGGGTCTAAACTGTCCCATATGCGAGGTCTTTCCTTGTCTGCTTTTCCCATAGCATAAGAATGAACTTAAAGCCAAGTTGTCTCTGTCCAACCTGTGCGGTTTTAATTTTCTTGCATTCCAAGTCCCTGAGGACTTGTAATCATGAGACCACCCAGAATTTCCATCAAGCACCTGAAGCCTGCATCTGAAGAAACACATTCAATTTTCTTGTTGAAATCTGATTGCATGTATAAAGATTTATCCGTGTTGTTTCTGCTCGTATGGAAGTGTTACGTTATGGTGTTTGATATATTGCAGAATGTAAAATACTTGCACTTCCAAAGATGAACTGAGCTTACTCACTTATATTTGCCTGATGCTTCTCCCACTTGAAGGTACAAGGGATGTCCTTCATTGCTGCTGTGCTCATTCTCAATCTGGAGGAGGCAGATGCTTTCATTGCCTTTGCTAACCTTCTAAACAAGCCATGCCAGCTGGCCTTTTTCCGTGTGGACCACAGCATGGTATGCACATAGTTTTCTGGTTTTGAACCTCAGCATTCTTTTGATTTGAAACATATTTGAGTTATTGACTTCCTGTTGTCCTATTGAATAACGGAGAACTTTAACCTGCATTACAAAACTGAGAATACCAGATACTAATCCGTAGAGCACATTATCCTATTTTGACTTTTCCTCTAGAACTGCTTAATTGTTGTACTTATCCTAAGTAGTCATGTTGTGCTGTGTTGAGATCCTCAAGTCTTGGTGGGATTTGTGTTATTTTATGACTTGGCTTTCTTGTGATGACTGCTTATGTGGTGCTTTACTATCCCTACAGATGCTGAAATACTTTGCAGCCTTTGAAGTATTCTTTGAAGAAAATCTTCCCAAATTGTTTCTTCATTTCAAATCATACAGTCTTACTCCAGACATATATTTGATAGACTGGTGAGTTCAGAGAACATAGCAAATTGAATCTTACAACTGTTGGAACACTTTCAATTTTGCTATAGCTCTTTTCAGCAATACAGCGTAAGAAAAGCATTTGTTAGATGTTTGTGTACCTCAGCTTTCTAGGTCTCCTGAAATCCAGATGAACTGTTTTGTGCAGCTGCAGTTCTTCTGGCAGGATTCAAACTTTATAGACTCTGGGATTAGGAGGGACATCTGTTTAGACAGAAAATGTGACACAAGAATCTTGTGGGCTTTTATTGTTGCAGGTAAGTCAGCTATGCATAACATAAGTAGAGGAGAGGAGGCTACAACGTCATAGCTGTTTGATTGTAAGTGACTTGATGAAATGAGCATAATCTGCTGAAGAAAGTAAGAGTATAGGAATATAGACTTCAAAGCAGAGGATGGATGAAATATAGGACCTGGTACAGGAAAGGATAAACTTGGAAATACAGTGAATACCCTTAAGTAATGAATGCCCTAAAGCAGAGAGTACTGAACAATGGTATGTGCCTGTAATGGAAGCCAATAACGCAGGTATCGTTCAAGTGTTTGTAGTGCTGCCGGATACTGAGTTTCTCTTCCGAAGTGTGTGTGCATAAGTATCCGGTTCACATAGGATTATTATATGTGTTAGAAATTTCTAATAGTGTTAATTGAATTGGATAGAATTAAATAAAGAAATGGCATGTCATCCAAGTACTTGGGAATGAAGAACTTCTGCTCTAAGATGCAGCTTATCAGTAAGCAGTAAGTCTCAGCAGGAGCAGGTTATACAATAACTGCAGTGAGCCAGGAGTGTGCTGCAGCACAGTTCAGATAGATAAGAGGTGTATATATGGTCTGGAAATAGTGCTGCTCTGCAAAATCCTAGATTACTCTGCCTCTGATTATCTGTGAGAAATAAAGATTCTTATTCCTGCTGATGTTCTGAAAATGGCCTTGAGGCAGTGAGAGCTTCCTCTTAGGAAGGGAGAGTAGAAGAGGTGGTGGTAGCTGGTGGTGGTGTTCTGCAGTTCTTGAACCACTTCCCAGTAGAAATAAAGGCAAAACAGAATATGTGCTTTGGATCACAAGAACCACTACAAATTTATAAGTGGGATTTTACAATATGGTGCATACAGCAGACTGGATGCTCTGCCCTAGTATAATGAATGCATTCTTAAAATAAACTTATCGATTTAAAAAAAACACAATTGGACTTTGATACTAAAAAAAAAGTGACTGTCTTTACCTTTTAGTGAGTTTTAACATGAATATAAATTCAAAATGTATCCCAAATATAGTTGCTGAATTCCTATCAGTGGGATGTGGTCTTCTACTGAGGTGATTTCTAGCTTTAGTTTAAAAAATGATGAACAGAGCTGTTAGTCTGTATGACTTAAATAATGGGAAGGGTCAAGTTCTGCACTTAAAATCTTTGTCTTAAGTATTTATGTGACACCATTTGAATGTAAAGATGTTTGTAACTAGATGTTGTAAGCTAGAGCTTTCTAAAGGATGTGGCTTGTAATGGAGAATTCCCTGTAGCTTGAGAAGAGGTGGGTTTCAGAATAAGAATTCTGACTTGAAAAACTGGAGACTTTTGTATCTTTGAAATGTGGACAAATAAGAACATGTGAAGTAACTTGTCATGTGGTTGTTCTTTATTAATATAACAGATTTAAAGGAGGATGTATTTTCATGTTTCTGAAACAGGTTAAATTTTTAACTGTGCCTTTTTTCTCAATTGTAGGATTTTTACACTCTACAGCAAGTCATTACCACTTGATCTGGCCTGTCGTGTCTGGGATGTTTTCTGTAGAGATGGGGAAGAATTTTTGTTTAGGACAGGGTTAGGAATCCTTCGGTTATATGAAGATATTCTCCTACAGATGGACTTTATTCATATAGCACAGTTTCTAACGAAACTTCCAGAAGATATTACATCAGAAAAGCTTTTTAGTTGTATTGCAGCTATTCAGATGCAGAATAGTAACAAAAAATGGGCACAGGTGAGTTTCTTGGATATACATATCAAAACTCAGGGGCTCATGTCAGCCCATGAGTACATGGGGCACTTCTGAGTGACTCAGCATGTCTGACTTCAGAGCAGTGGGTAATGCTGTTCATGTGGAACTTAGTTTTAGACTTACCTCTGATGGGAGATGCGTTTTGGTTTGTATTTAAGGAGAATCTCAGATTTTTGTCATTGAGAATTATTTTTTCTTCCCCTCTTGGAAAACAAACTGAGCACTATATGTTTGAGAGCATTAAAATATTTGCTGAAGAATCTCTAGCTTTTAATACAAGACAGTACGCCAGATGAATGTTTAAACCACATTCTATCTGAAACTGACCCAAATGTAGTCTAAAGTGAATTGTAATAAAACCCATTTGAAATAAATAAATCTCTTCCATACAGCTTTGTTAGGACCTTTAAAATAATCTTCCCACTTCCATCCACTGTACTGGAATTCTTCCTAGTTTTGGTGGAAAATACCTGTATGACAAATGACTGGAACTGCTGCTGACAAAACCCACGCTAAAGTAGAAGAGCCAAGTAGTCAGGTTTGGCAGAAGAATTGGCTTGTGTTCTTGGCTCAACTCCAGATGCAAACAGAGTTCTGAGGAATAGCTGGGAAGTAAAGGAGGACTTGGGAATGCTGTACCTCACTGTATCTTCCCGTATCCATGAGATCAGTTTTTCCTTATCATTTTTATTATGGTCCATTTCCTAAGACAGGAAAAAACTTCTGAATTTGTTAAGGATTAGAGGTAATTCATTTCCTAGTGTCTCATTTTAGAAATGAGTTTCCATGCTAATATTGTGGTGGTTAAAATTAATCTTTTTTTGTAAGACTAGCCTTTTTATATTCATTAAATAACTTGCATTTCCAGGTGTTTGCCTCACTGATGAAGGACAACAAAGAAGGGGACAAGAACCATAGCCCTGCACTGAAAAGCTAATCATTTTAATGTTGAGGTCAACCGAAAATGTGGAAAACCACTTGATGACAGAGGAGTTTTCACATCATTTGTGTGGAAAACCACTGTAGAAAAGTGTGAAAAGTGAGAGGAAAAATGATACAGCTCTCAGTGGAGTAATGAACTGGTGAAATCTTCACCCTTTTGCCAGTATTAGCTTATTTCATGGGAAGATTTGTTTTCGCGCAGAATACTAAAACACATGAAACTGAGAAGTGGGGGAGTTCATATTTAATACTTTAAAATAATCAGCTCAATGCAATAAACATTTGTAATAACTTCTGTTGGTACTTAAAACAAAAAATTTTGAGGCATAACTTTTTTTACAAATACCACAAAGGCACTTTGGTCGGGGGGAGATGAGGGAAATGCTAAATCTTAAGGCCCCAAAACTGCTATCCAAACCAAATGCTTTGGTACAAATAATACCTCCAAAATTAACCAGTTAAAAGCATTGAGGACCAAATAAGGTTGTTTGGTATATTTATGTGCAAGATGGTTAAAATTTGAGAAGGGGTATTGTCTTATTTACTTGGTTTTTTGTTTGTTTTTTTTTAAGTTGCAGCTTCATTCTTCAGTCTGGGCAAACATTATTAACTCAGGAACTGTGGAAGTATTGTGCCCAAACCTGTTAAAGCAAAAATTGTTAATTTTAAACAGTGGTAAGATCAGGGCTACTATTTTCAGAGTGTACAGCTTTCAAAACGAGTGGTGTTAAGCATTTGTTTTGGTGTATTGGTTGTGCAGCTTCTTAAAAATTGAGTGGGTATTCTGTGAAAGGGTTTTGCCACCAGAAGTTTTATTTTGAGCCATTTCCAACTAAGATATATGTAATAGTAAACACTAGAAACTGACAAAGCTATTTGCGGACTTTGTATTGTCAAAGGAACGTCCACTTTTAACACTTCAGAATAATGCCGACAATAGTTTTTGAAACTCTCTTGTTAGTGTGCAATACTGAAATCCCAAAAGCATATGGTTTAGTGATACTTAGTTCTTTAACATCTTTTTAGCTGTGAAAAATGTCATATTGTATGTGTCACAGCGGCTGTTTTCAACACTTCCTTTTCTCAAAGATACTGTACAACAACTTTTGATTGTAGGGGTTGGAAATCTAAAATGGATAGCACTGCAGGTGAGGAGCACTTGCACTCTTTTTTGGTCCATTTTTGCTAATATTTAATGTAAATAAATTCCTTACATGTGGATTTTGTAACTGGTCCCTATGTGGAAATCAAGTTGAAATTACCATTATTATGTGTTTTTAAGAGCAGGAGGCTTTTGGTTGTCTGGTGTTCAGAAGCAGAGTCTACATAATTGGGGTAAAGATTTAGTGTGGTGTAACTTACGTTGCTATCTGGTTTAAAAACTACATATATACTACTCATAACATTACACTTTGCAATTTAAATGTCAGATTTTTTCTTAACTTATGTATTCACTACTTTAATTGGATCCAATTTGTCTTATATTTTTGTGTTATCTTGTACAGTTTTCTTACTTTTCAAGTATAAATCTGTATATAATTGTAAATAGAAGGATCAAGCCTTCCTTTAAGACCACTAGTAACACTTCCTGTGTAAATAAAACTTACACCAGAACTGCGCCGTGGTTTTTTTGATTAGTACAGGACTCATTGTTATTATTTTATTATTATCTTTGGATAAGTGGAGCCCTCCTGCCGTATTTAGTCATGGAGAAAGGCGGCGGAGCTACGCGGGCGGCCCTGCCTCTCCTCGGGGGGGCCGGGAGGAGGCGGGACCCGCTCGCCCTCCGCCGCCAGGGGCCGCTGTGGCCGGGGCGCCGCGGGGAGGCCCCGCCTCGGCCCAAAGCTTCCGTCGCCGGCACCGCACGCGCCGCGGCCGCCGCCATGAAGCCGGTAGGAGGCCGCGGGGCTGTGGGGCGGGATGGCGGAGCGGGGTGGGGGCTGCTCCGCCCGGGGCGCTGCGGGGCTGTGGTGAAGCGGGGCAGGCACCGCTACCCGGCCAGCCGCAGGCTGCCCCGAGCCTTCAGGCGCGTCCCGGAGCGGGGCTGCCCGGGCTGAGACGCGGAGGGAGGGAGAAGCCGCCGAGCCGGGCGGGGGCCGCTGCCCCCGTCCCTGCAGCCGCAGCGCTGAGCTCTGGAAGGGGAAGGGGCAAACGTCCCCGGTCAGAGCCCACTGACCGTGCCCCTCGGCTCTGCCCCATTCCCTCCCGCCGCCCGCAGCGGTCTGAGGCTTTGGCACGGGGCTGCCCGCCTCCATCGGGGCGTTGGGGCCCTTGTGACCGCGGTGGTATCCAAACGGGTCCCTGTGCTGCAGCAGAACGCTGGCCAGAGCTGTAGCCCTCTGACAGGAGTCCCAGGCCCGACTGCGGTAGGGAAAGGAGGCAGGGTGCTCGGGAGCACGCGGGGCAGAGAACTGTGCCCGAGCAAGTTATTTACGGTGCTTTAAGTGTTCGTGTCCGTTTTGTGATTGAACGTGGATGGGCACGGGGCTTGGGAGTTGTCAAAGATTGGTTCCATAAAACGTTCTTCACGCTTCTCTTATCATAAATTTAATGCACTTGGGTAAATGTGGAGCTAACCGATGATACCGTTTGAAAGAAACAATTTATTCAGCGCTGATAGAAGCACAAACTTAATGAGAGCAGAACTAACAACGTTAAATTTCACAAAGGCTGTGATGTGAGCGCGTCAGTTACGTGTAGTTTTCTGTTTGTTTCCTAGAGAAAAAACACAAAGCGAGTTCCAAGCTTTCGCAAGTTACTGAGAACTAGTAAACTAAAACTTGACAACAAGTTAAAGAATAAGCAGTACAAGCAGCAGAGTGCTGCTAAGAAGTATCGAAAAGAACAAAAGAAGCTTAGGCAAGCTGTCAGAGATGCTGTCTGTAGAAAACCTTTTCCATTGGAGGAATACAAGAAAAAACATGTTGGTAAGTGTTCAAACTTGTTTCTGCAAAGAAAAGATGCGCGTGTTACCAATATTCTGCTGGTTTACATTGTAAAATTATGTTTCAAGAAAAGGACATTTTATTTACTGTGCACAAATACTTGCTGTTCTTGTTTAAAAGAAAGAAATGTGAGTTGTGGAAAATTTAGCCATTTTAACAACAAGATCTGACAGTTGGAGATGGTAGAAATGTGTTTGCTCTAATCATTACTGAGTGTCACAACAAAGGGGCAATTTTCTGGGGAAACATGAACGTGTGCATGAAGGTTGAGGAGATCAGAGTTGAAGTAAGGTGTAAAATGGTCTCTCAGGTGTAGGCAACATTAGGTTTTCAAGTGTGAATATATGTACAGGATCTGAGTTTTTACATATCGTTTCTGAAATAGCTGAAAAAAGGGAAGAAGAAGAGGAAGATGATGCGCTTCCATTGGACATGATGGATGAAGATGACTTGAAATTAATGGAAGATTTGGCTCAAAAAGCATCATTTTTAACCAGAGATATTTCTTCTACGTGAGTATTATTGTGGTACCTACTTTTTGTAGTAATTCAGCTTTGTTGGTTTTATATGTAATGTAACACGTTTATCAGGAGGTCACTTTAAGTCTGGTGTTCCTTTGCAGTTCATTTAGTGTTTCCTTTGTCGGTGCATTCCGTATTCATGTGGTGAGGTATATCAGTACATTCACCTGCTCTGCCTGACCTTTAGGATGCTGTTTCTGCAGTGTTCGCTCCTGTGAGGTCCCTGACTCCAAGACAAGTAGCATCCCTCAAACTGAAAAAAAAAAAAATACAGCAGAGCCCCAGTCCTCCTTGCTTGCTGGTGTAGTCCTTCATGGCAGAACTGCTCAGGGCTAAGTTTTCAGCGAGCCTTAGCTGTGCCAGGTTAGCTGCTCATACAGTGGAAAGCACAGTGGGAGGGAGGCAGATAAAACAGCAGTCTGGCCTAGCTGAGAGGTAGGCTGTGCTGAGATCCTAATAGCTTCTGCTTTGTAACTCTTTGTTTTACTTACTCTTTTACATTTTTTTCCATATTTTAGGGCAGAAATTACGTTTCTGAACAATGTTTATCTTTGCAAACTTCATCTGATTTGTTCACTGTTGCCATACTTTGAAGGGTCCCTCGAGTACCTTACTGCTACATGAATGCGAGCTGTGCCATCTCAAAAACCATCAGCTAGCAATAGGTTTTCCAAATCTCTGGTGTGTCCCAGAATTTCCCTTGTTTTCAAAAGAGCTGTATTTTCTTCATGCTGAACAGATCAGTCACAGGTGTAAAGTTGGTTTGCTTGTTGAGTAGAATTTGAGCACATAAGAAATGTTTGATCTCCACAGGGACAGCAAAGCAGAGGCTGGTACTGACCTTACAATGCATGTGTAGGGTGACTGTGTGATATAAAGCTACTTTGGATACAAGTGATTTTCCTTCTGAAGCCTATCAGCCTCTGGAGTGCAGGGCTTTCAGAGTCCTTCACGGCTCCATAGTTGAAACAGTGCCTCTTAAAATACCAAAAGCAGTGTTCCTATTAAAAATGACTGGTTGACTCCCTTCGAGAAGGTGATTTGTCATCCCTGGCTTTTAGCTTATGAATAAGATAAACAGATAACACACTTCATAGGTGTACTTGCACTATAAGAGGTTACAACTTTTAATTATTTTTTGTAAATTCAGAATCAACGGGAGCATTTTGCGTGTGTGTTTATACTCGTGCAAACATTTCAATATTCAGCAAGTAAGTTGGCTGACTTGCTAGATTAAATAAATCTCATTTTGTCTTTGCTCATTTCACGTTTTAATTTCCTCTAAAAAAAAAAGGATGGGAAGTACTGTATTGTCCTGAATTCAAAGATTCTATGTAGATCCATATTAACGTCATTTGATTGAGTGGTGACTGGTGTTGCCACACTGAATACACTTGAACATTCCTCTTGATATTGATTCCAATATGATCAGCCATTATTTGTTCTTCTAGGTCTGGACACTTAATCCAGCTAGTATACTGTCATACATGGTTCATCTCTAATTAGATGGTTAAGTGATTTAATTTACCTTGTATTTTCCAGTGAACCTGTTCACATCAAGAAACGAAAACATGAAAGTGTGATTGAAAAATACGAGAAGATGCCAAGACGCATGAAGACAGAACCAGAAAAAGAACTTATCCATCTTCTCCCCATCAAAGACAAAGGTGGCATTATTCCCCAAACCATGGAAAAGCCAGGTAAGAGTTGGGTTTTGGAATCAGAGTATTTACAAAATATTCAAAATATTTATTTTTTCAAAATTCCACAGTGTTTATCACATGCTTGACCATAGACACTCTGTTTTTGCAGTTCTCAATGTTGAAGAAGATGAAGAAGATGCAGAAGAAATGGAGGTAGCAGAGGGTAATAAAGCATCATATTTATTTATATATATATTTCCAGATCACTGGCAGATATGAAGAGTCCATTGCCGTTCCCAAAGGAAGTTTGTAATTTAAATGAATTTTGTTTAGGGTGTTTTTGAATATGTTCATTACCATGCTACTCCCAAAGCATAACAGCAAGTCAGTTTGCTTTCTTACCTGCTAGGATCCCAGGACCTGAGGGAACAGCTCTCTACAGCTGGCTTCAGAACTGCCCTTTCTTTAAGATTATTTTGATTTTCATGTGGAACTAGTATCATTATTTTATTATATAATCATTTAATATTTAGCGATGTAATTATATAATAATAATATACGATATAACGTTTGTTATAATATGACGTTAACATAAAGTTCTTTATATTAGTTGTGTCATCTTAACTAGTGAGAAGGGAAATTTTAGTCCTAAGAAATATATGCTGTGGTTCTGGATTGATTATTCTGAGATCATTTTGAAATGCTGTTCAGGACATGGACTTGCGTAGGTTTTTGAAAATACACTGCCTTGGATTTTTTTTATTTAACGTCAAACATCAAGATACCAGGAAATTCAGATTTCGGTTTGCAGTTCATTATCCAGTTAACAGTCATATTCAAATACCAGTTGCAGAACTACTTCTGGGCTGTTATTCTTTAAAGGTAATGTGAAGTTGAGGAAGGACATAGTCATAGCAAAGTAATACTCAGAAAGTGCAAATATCAATTGTACTTTTAAAAGAAAAAGTGAGTGGTGAAAAATTTGCTGCAGATTGCAGGGCACTGCAGTTTCTTGGCAGAGTTGCGATCATGTGCTGAGTTTATATGTTATCACTGTACTTGGGGAATAATATTTACAGATTCAAACAGATGCAGTCCATTTCTTTTTGCATGCATAAGGTTGAGAAGTGGATGAAGAATTAAGCTCTGGGTTACTACATGCTCTACCAGAGTCATTCTTAAAACTGCTTTTACCATGGAACTGCATGTGGTATTGTTGCATGGGGTTATAGCCCCTCTGAAGTGCAGTATCTAGAACTGTAGTTTGCAATATGGTATTTGTTAGTGGCTTCCCCAGTGACCCTTCTTTTTAACTCTTACATACTGTGCTAGACTTCAGTGAAGAACCCCTGCCTGTTCTCACTCCCGAGGAAATGGCTGCTGAAAGGAAAAGAAAGCTGCAGGAAAGGAAGATGCACATTGCTGCCTTAGCATCTGCCATTCTCTCTGACCCAGAAAACAACGTAGGTAGCTTTTACTTAACACACACATATGTATGCCTGTGTTGTGCAGGAAGTCAATAGATAAAGATTGGAAGTGACCAAGTAATAGTGAAAGCAGAAAAATACATCAGTACAACAAGGGAAAATGTCAGTGTTGCATTGCTCCCAGAGGACTGCAAACTGTGAAAGTGTCGCTGTAGGTTGGTACAAAGGATTTGAATCAAGTGAAGGTCCAGGTAACTGCATTTGCTCTAGTCAGGAGTCATTTGATCCTAAATACTAGTGATTATAGGTTTAATAATGTCTGTGGTATTTCCTATCCAAACGATGTTGTTCCTTAAGCATAACCCCTATTTCAGCTCTGATTTCAGGGTTGTATATAGAAGTTCTCAGTGTCTTAGTATATACAAGGAATTTGCTATAATTCTATTTAAGCTTGTAATGGCATAATAGTTTGAAATTCTCAAACTACTGCATTCCCAAATTATCCACTTTAGTGGGTTATGTAGCACTTCTTGGTTCCTTATGCAGTGCTAAGTAGAGTCTGAGTAGCTACTCAGTTAATTGCTTTTCTTTTTCTAGTGTTTAAAAATGAGGCACATTTCCTGTGGCAAGCTTGCTGAAGTGTACATTGTACTTGTCAATTGGTTTAAAGGGTGATCTCCAGCTGATTTCATCAGCCTCCTTTTTTCAATCAGATTAAAAAGGTGAAGGAATTGCGCGCCATGCTGATGGAACAGGATCCTAACGTGGCTGTGATTGTTCGGAAGTTGGTCATGGTTTCTCTGATGGAGCTATTCAAAGATATTGTGCCTTCTTACAAAATTCGGCCTCTGACTGAAGCAGAAAAGGCTACTAAGGTGAAATACCAAGTTTTTTTCTGTATTTAATTTCTATTTCCATATTTTTTTCTGAACACTTCTTTTTTTTTATTTATTTTTTAAATCATGCCAAATACTAATACTGATTTTTTAATATGAATTTAGGGTTTTGAGCAAAAGGTGACAAATGCACAAGCACTTAAGGAAATTCTGAAACTGTGACACTTCTGGGGCAGAGGTGTTTGTTTTGAACCTTTAATTCTTACAGACCTCCTTCAATAACCAGGTGACATTCTGATGGTAATGGAGGAAAATAACATTATACGTTTAGTATACCAAACCTGGGTGATTTTCATCATAAACCTTGAAATTTTTTTGTTTTGTGTTACACTTTGTGTGTTACACTTTTTTTTTTTCTTTTTTTTGTGTTTCACTGAGGGAGCTGGAAAGAAAGCGAATTAGACAGCATTGTCACCTCACTGGTGCAGATTTCTGTGAAATGTGTTCATAATTTGCTGAACAAATTTGGAATAACTTGTTTTCTGGCGCTTGTTTGTAAGCAATTTTTTTTTTGGGTGTTTTGAATATAGGCAGCGTGGCTTAGTCATGGCTCTAAAATAACATCATGTTCCAAATTTCACTTTAGTCCCTATAAATGAAATAATCCTAGTTGGAAAAGGCCCTCTGAGCACAAGAATATATATAGAAATATTTTATTTTTAATACATTTCCAAGAATGTCTGTACCTAAGAAGAAAAGAACTTCTTAGATATTTGATACTATTTTTTTTTTAATGCACCACTGGCTAATTTCGGTCTTCAGCTCTCCAAACAAAATTTCACTTCTGTTATGTTTACAGGTTAAAAAAGAAACTCAGAAACTGAGAGAATTTGAAGAAGGCCTTGTAAGCCAGTATAAATTTTACTTGGAAAATCTGGAACAAACTATTAAAGGTACAGTCGAAACTTTCCATTTTTTGAAGTAAATGCAAAATTGTTTTCAGCATCACAGTTTACCTCCTCTGATTGAATGCAAACCACACCTGTCTTTCATGCAAGTAGGATTTTATATAATTGTAAAAATGCCTGCAGTAACTAAAAATGTGAATATGTAGAAGATCCCCTACATTTCGAACAGTAATTACTAAAAATGTTGTTTTGTGCAGATTGGAAACAAAGGAAGTTGAAGAAAAGCAACGTCATCTCATTAAAAGCATATAAAGGTTTAGCAGAGATTGCAGTGAAGTGTCTATGTGAGCTGCTCGTGGCCTTACCCCACTTCAACTTCCACAATAACATCATTGTTCTCATTGTACCACTGATGAATGATACATCAAAAACAGTAAGTGATTTTCCGACTGGGAGAAGAGTTCTTGTTTTGCTTGAAAAAATAATTTATTTCTGAGCTTTATTCCACATCTTGCGGCCGTATCTTTTCACTGTTTTACAGGGTGCACCCACTTTGTAATTAGCAAATAACATCAGTATTACCAGTTACCTGTTGTCATCGATTTGACTTAATAGAAAAATTTGAATTGACCTTTCAGATTTCTGAATTGTGCTGTGAGGCAGTTCAGAAGCTCTTTAAACAAGACAAGTTGGGCTTTGCTTCACTCGGTGTGGTTAAGGTCATTTCTGGCCTTGTGAAGGGTAGAAATTACAACGTCAGACCTGAGGTAAGAGTCTTTATGTTGTACTCCACAATTTTCTTCTGTCAGTGGTTTAAAAAAATCTGAAAGTTAAAAGTAGTGCAGCTGCTGGCTATGGACAAGTAGAATTTTGTCATTCTGCCAGAACACAGAGGAAGATTAGGAGTGGTCTGAGCCAGAAGGGGTTAAAAAGAGAGATATGGGGCAGGGGAAAAACACTGGGAGGAAAAGAGCAGATCCCAGTAGAGGCATAGATTAAATCAAGCAGGAAGACTTGAAGTGCGAGGCAAGTGGAGGAATGGATAGAAATTAACGTTGCTGGGGAAGGAACTGGGAACAGAGATGAGTGATACAGACGGGAAGGAATATGAGGGGTGTAAACAGAAGAATCTGTGACCAGCAAAGCCCACAAGCTGGTATGGAATTCAGGATTTCTTAACTTCTCCATTCCTTTGTTGTGGATTACTTTTCATTTTATGTATTTATTTATTTTTTACTATAGGTGTTAAAAGTTTTCCTTCACTTAAGAATTAAGGAAGTAGAATTAAAGAAAGATTCTGAAGACATTGCACCAAAGAAAAAGTTTATGACTTACAAAGAGAAAAGAAAAAATCTTTCAAGAATGCAGAGAAAGGTATGACTTGTGCTTCCTAATGCTCTGCTTCAGTGGCTTTATGTAGGAATTTGTTCTAACAATTGTACTTCTGTTGCTGTTGGTAACTCTCAGCATCAGTGATTAGTGTTTGCATTACACTAGAAACATTTACGAGGTTCTATAGAGAATTTAATTATCTTCCTAATGTTGTTCTCTTCTTTGTGTTGATTGTCTTCGGGGTGTTAATCATACATGCAATCTAACATTTCTGTTGCGAAGGAATATACCTAAATTGGTTACCCTGTAACATCACAGGATGACTTAAGTACTAACCAAGCACGGAAGATTTGGTTGCTGGGTATCTTTGGAACCTGAATATCCAGGCTGGTTGGAAACATTTAGTCTGCTGGAATGTTTGTTTACTTAAAATCAACTTTATGTTTTCAGTGGAAAAAAGCAGAAGAGAAGTTGGAAAGAGAACTCCTGGAAGCAGAAGCTTCAGAAAGTAAAGAAAAGAAACTGAAGTTGGTAAGTAATTTAGAAATTATTTTCCCATTTTTGCAAAGTAGGATCTCCTAATCCCTTTCCAACCAAGAAACCAGGAGTCTCCCCTTCATCCCAGACTGTCAGCATTCCACACCTCTAGATAATGTTGGCAGCTTACAGACATTTTGCCTGTGCTAGAGGTCAAGATTTTAGTAAGCAGAGCCTTTTCAGTGTACCCAGGAACAGAGTACGATAGTACTATGTGCATTTTCAGTGGAATTTTAAGTGAACTAGAAATGTCTGTTTTTCATACCTACTTATTTATTTTGTTTTCTTTCCATCAGCACACAGAAACCTTGAACGTTGTATTTCTAACATACTTTAGAATCTTGAAGAAAGCTCAGAAGTCTCCACTTTTGCCAGCTGTGCTAGAAGGTCTTGCAAAGTAAGAACCAAATCCAACTTCTTTTGTATGTGTTAGAGAAGGCATAAGGTGCTTAAAGGACATGTGACTCCCCTAAGCAATGAGAGAAGACTGTCTCTGTTGAATTTGTTGGAATTCTTCTGTGCTGAGATACTCAACCTCTTCTAAAAACATTTCAATGTGATGTGAAATTGCCACAACAGCACTGATGGGATGCAAACCCAGCAGGGTAGGATGTGATTGCCTCATTTTGTCTGATTACTTCGTGAAGAACCTGAGCATGTCTCTAGTGCTATCGAGGAGCTGTGATTAGCAGTTGGGGGCTGAATTGTCTGCGTATGGGAAGACGACAGATGTTAAGCATTTGATTTAGCTCTGCTTTTAAGGTGTGGATTTTAGCAAGTCAAAATGCTTTGAGATTAGTTTGCAGGCAATATTTCTAGCGTAAAAATAAATTTCTTTGATTGAAGGTTTGCCCACCTCATAAATGTGGAGTTTTTTGATGACCTGTTGATTGTTCTTCATTCTCTCATTGCATCTGGGGTAAGTAGAGCTTAGTTTTCTTAAAGTTTTCTTAAAATTAGCTTCTTTTGTGTACTGAATCAGTTTTTTATTCTTAGGACTTAAGCTATCGGGAGAGTCTTCATTGCATTCTCAGTGCTTTTCATATACTCTCTGGTCAAGGTAAGAGATCTTTCAAAAAAACCAATACTTTAGTCTAGTATCATCTGATAAATTGAGTGAACATTTTTATTTGGGATTATGTTGATAGGTGATGTTCTTAATATTGATCCGATGAAATTCTACACACATCTTTACAAGACGCTGTTCAGCCTACATGCAGGTAACTCCAGATTCTTACTTGTATTGTCTAACTACATCATGTTTATTCTGCTTGTTTGGTATTATAACCTTAATATGATGTTAACAAACTACAGTTATTTTAAGATATGTGAATTCTGAAAAGGGTGCAGTCTTTTTTAACCTAGTTTTTCTCAAGTTGCACATTGCACTACTGCAATAGAAATACCAGAATTATTATTGCAATACATGTTAACAGGTTCTAACCATGTCATTTCATTAGTGAATGCTAAGTATGGGATCTTGGATGAGCATTTATCCTGTCCTCAGCTTAAGTTTTTTGACTTTCTTGTAGCTCTTTCTCTCAATGGCAATTTAAATCTTTATTTTATCTAATTTTTTCTCTTAACAGAGAAAAATCTCTTAATTTTTCTAATATTTAAAAAATAATTTCTAATTTAGACTCTTTTCTAAAATCTTGTTTTATATTTCTGATTTTCTAATTTTCTAATTAATCTAAAATTTCTAATCATTCTGAGGCTGAATAGTTATGAAAAAAGATACTCATAAAGTTTGAAATTCATATTTTAATGAGCTTCACGAATTTGTATTGACAAAGGATGAAAGATTGAGAAAAAAAATGTACTGTTCTGGATGGGCAAAAGTGTACATCTGTGCACCATTTAACAATTTATAAAAGATGATGCAAAGAGTGCATGTAGGGTTAAAACACTAACTGCTATTTAGACTTTTTGATGGAATAAATATTTTCTTAGAAAGGAGCACAGAAGCAACAATACATTTTTTCTGTTCAAAGCTGTTTTTACCAAAAAGGGGTGAATGTTTATGCCTGTGTTACACATCAGTGCTGTGTTAGAACCTTTTGGACTTTCATGCTGTTTCTCAGGTTCTGATGTACAGTCAGTAGCAGAGTATCTAGTTTTATGTTCCTTGACATGATTATTCACTCCTTGTATGAAATTCTGCTTTTGAGGTGCTACCAACGATGACATAAAGATTGTGCTCCAGTGCCTGGATGTCATGCTTGCAAAGCGGAGAAAGCAAGTTTCCCAGCAGCGAGCTCTCGCTTTCCTGAAGCGACTTGCCACGCTTGCTCTTCATGTACTTCCAAACTCCAGTGTTGGGATCTTGGCAACAAACAGGGTATTAATGCAAGTAAGTTTTAATTGTTGGAATTTTTTGCTTACTGGTTAAGGGCTATTTTTTGACAAACTGATTTTGTGCAAAATATTTTGAAGCATCTTAAGCAAGAATGATGAAGACAGAGCATCCTTAAATATGTATTCTTAAAGGCTGAATAACATGGAATGAATCCTGGACTTCAGTTAACTGTGTTATAGTTGGATGTGTAATATAAGCAACTCAGTCCATTTCTTTGTGTTCTAGACATTCCCAAAGATGGACCTCTTACTAGACAACGAATCTCAAGGCAGTGGAGCTTATCTCCCAGAACTAGATGAACCAGAGCATTGCAATGCCCAGAACACAGCTCTGTGGGAGCTGCATTTACTACAGGTTAGTGAGTAGCTGCATGATTTGGGAATGTGAGCAGTAAATACCTGAAGAACAGAGCTGTTCAGGCTTATCAGTCAAATCTGGCCCACGTGAGCCTATTCACTACAGAGAGGAACAGCAGCATGGTAGTGTAGGGAAGGAAGAAACTCAAAAGAGGATGGTACATATCACCTGTGGGTTTAGCCTGACAGTACCACACTGGGTCTTACTGCAGGGTGCCTACTAAGACTCCTTTGGAAACTTTTTCAATCTGTTAAGTTCCTGGTTGATCTAGCCTTCCTAGTTGCTCTAGCAGGGAGCAGCTTACACCTCAGTCTGTCAATCCAGGCAGTGTTTAGGGTTTGGGGCGTGGCGAGGGTTTCCTCTGCCCTTTCTCCTGCCTACTGCGAGGAGTTATATTAACAGCAGATAATTTTGCTCACAGCATGACAGTTACTAGTGAATAAATGTATGACTTAATTCTTATTCACTTAACATTAGAAACTGACTGATTTTGGGGTGCCCAGTTTCTCTATCTAAAACAGGAGAGCCTCACATCTTACTGGAATCAAAATAAATGGAGAATGCATGGGTAGATACGTTACCTCTTATCGCTTACTCACCTGCCTTCTTCCTACCTTTCTTTCAGAGGCACTATCATCCAACAGTGAAGAAATTTGCAGCTCACCTTGCTGTTGGAGCTCCAGATGAAGGCTCCAGAGCTCTTTCGCTTGATTTGAGCCGAAGGTGAGTTGTCAAAGGGTTCCCATCCCTGGAAGCATTTAAGGTCAGGCTGGATGGGGGTTTGGGCAGCCTGGTATGGTGGGAGGTGTCCCTGCCCATTGCAGGGGGGTTGGAATTAGATGATCTTTAAGGTCCCGTCCAACACAAACCATTCTGTGATTCTGTGATTCTGTTTTTGAAAATAGTGCCCTAGCAAAGCAGTTGCTCACACTGTGTTAAAAGAACACCTAAAACTAATTATCCATAGAATTAAAAGGTTCTGTTCTTCAGAACTCACTCTCTTTATTCTTCTGCTAGCACAGAAAATTGTCTGCTTTTTTTTTTTATTTTAATTTTTGGTTTTTAAATATCTTTTGAGGCTTGTTTCCAGGCTGTGACAGGAGTAAAAAATCTCCAAGTGCAGCATGCTTTCTTCCCATGGTGCAAGATATCTGGATTTTTTTTTTTTGACTTTTCAAAAGTGGTCCATGTCCCTCGAACCAAAGTACACATTTTGCAAATACAGCATTGCTTGGTATGGGTTCTATGAGCCCGCACCTCATTATGTTAAGAACTACCTTTTGTTTTGAAGCTGGTACCAGCATGCATCATCTGATGGTCCTTGGTCCTTGCTCTGGGAAATGGCATATTTGTGACATATTTTACTTACCCTGTTTCCAAGGGGTTGGCTTCCATTCGGTTCCAATTGATGTTCATTACTCTGAGGAGTTCACTTAAAGCATGGAGGAAGGGTATGAATGGTATGGGGGGACAAGCTGCTCTTGGTTTGGTGGTATACTATTTCGAAGTGTATCTAACGACATTTTTCTTTCCCTGTGGAAACTGATTTTGCTATAGGCCTGCTACAGAACTTTTTGAGGCATACAATATGAAAGGAATGACCTTCAATCCTCCTGTTCCATCAGCAACACCCAGAAGAAAGGTACTGTCTTTCCATGTCCTTTTTTTGACCACATGATGTACCAATACAACCAGTATTTGCAGGTTCTTTATGTAGTGCCCAGGCATAGCACTCTCAGTTTGGCTTTCTGGTTTGTGTACTTTCTCAGTCAAGTATTTTTTAACATAAGATAGCACTGACTACAAAATAAGGAATAAAAGCTGTATGAATAGTTCCATCTCCTATAGCATCAGTTAACATAGCAAGATGCATGTGGTATCAGTTTTACTTAACTTTTGCACTTTGCAGTGGTTCAGTGCAGGTTTCTTGTCTGTTTCCGTACCAATAAATTAATGTTTGTTTAAAAAGCAGTAATAAAAAAACCAACAGAACAGCTGTCTCCCCAGTGTTGATAGTTGGCAGGAAAGCTGGATTCTCAGAGCCTTTGATGCAGTACAGGACAATGATCCTTGTCAGTGTCAGTTTGTAGCTTTTAAGTGCAAATTTGAACGAAGAGCTAATGTATGAAGAGGAGAAAGGGTGAACTCTTTTTAGATCTTCAGCATTGGATGTGTTCCACGTGCCAACCTCCATTAAATGTTCAGTGTGTGGTGTGTCCTCTAACAAGAGGTAACTAATTCTCTTTCTTCCTAAAGAAAACATTATAACCCATTAACCTTGGCAGTGCCTCCAGTTTCTAACTCAGTAATGTCAGTTAAAGCCTTCAGCACATTTTTTTTTCAATTTCTTCTGAAAATTTAGCTGCGTGTAGTTATTCTGTCCTTTTATAATGACATCTTGATGTGTCTGTCCTGTTAGGACATCAGCAGTTCTGTTAGAACAAGGCTGGGAACAGCAGATAGGAAAGAGATTGGGTAGGACTTGAATAAGGAAATGCATAAACTCTTTATGGAGGCAGAAGCAAAGGAAGAAAATAATAGAACAAGCTGACTTAGATGGTTATAATGGTTATGCCTGGGAAATTAGTTTG
Source organism: Cygnus olor (assembly GCF_009769625.2). Taxonomy (NCBI): domain Eukaryota; kingdom Metazoa; phylum Chordata; class Aves; order Anseriformes; family Anatidae; genus Cygnus; species Cygnus olor. The sequence goes on from NC_049175.1 coordinate 20,945,028, forward strand.
TGTTGCTTACTCTGTGGCTGTTTGACTCATTTAACAAACTTTGGCAGTATCTAAGTTTTACCTTGTCTGTCCTGCAAATTTTTCTGTCATATTGCTCTTGTCTGTCAGCACCTCCCTCCTGCTGACACAGGCTCTAAAGTGGAGTTTTCTTTCCCTGTGCACTGCTAAAGAGAGGATCTCATTTGTCCTCGAGCGCATAAACTACTTGAGTATGTGAGTGTTAAAACTTTAACAGGGAGCTATAAATAATGTGGGTGACCTTCCTCACCTGAGCATCAGGGAAGTGTGGAGGTTTCCAGATCTGGCTCCAGCAGGAAGGAATCTCCTGAGGCAGCGGGGTCAGGGCATTCCTTTCTCAGATTCTCAATCTACTGCTTCCATTATCGCTTTCACTCATCTTTCAGTCAGAGATGCTTTATTTATTTTTGTAAGGTGTGTTGAACAGGAGCAGTGTGTAAGCTTGTTCAGAGCTGGAAGCTGTGGCTATGTGTAATAGGTATTCTTCTAGAAACCAGTTTACAACAAAAGAAAACAAACAAACAAAAATCCTCACCAAAACCACGAGTATCTGAAGGACTGCAGGACATAAGACTTCTTTGCCATCAAAGTGAAACTTACCAGCAGGCCAGACCTCAGTAGGCAGATAGTTCTACAGGTCTGGTCTAGGAGATGACCAGGGGCATGAGAAACAGGACTGATAATTAAAGATACCCATTGAAAACATTATACTGGCCTTGTTTATTAATGTAACTAATCTTCTGTAATTTTCAGGATACATTCTCAAAAAAGGAATCATTTCTAAGTGAAGAGCTTCAACAACACATCAGCAAGACTGTTATTCACAAAAACTTGGATTTTGCTAAACACTTAAAGGAATCATCGTTGTCATAAATGGATCTATCAGTCATGTTCAGTTGGCTTCTTAATTATGGAGAAAGATCGGTTGAAAGAAATTTCCACTCATCTTTAAATGATTTCAAGTAGGCTTTTGTTTGCGTATACAAGAAAACAAAAAATAGTGGCAGTTTTTACAGTTATGAGGCCTTTCCAGGTAACCATCTAGCCTATGTTCTCAGGGCTTGGCAACCACAATGAATGGTCACATCAATAATTTAAAAAGATACAAACCCAAATCATTTTAAAATTGTCTGAAACCATGCATTATAGTACTTTTGTTTATATACTTCCTAATTTTTTGTAATCGAGTGTACATCTGTGTATTTCTGAGAAAACATGGGGTTATGTGGATAAATAAATATTTTGGAAATTTTAACATACTATTGAGTTCTTTGATGTTTAAGATAGCTGCAGGTTTGGCATATGTGTTGCATTTTTTTCTCTTTTCATTCCGATGTCTCCTAACCATTTTTCATGTCTTGAAATGATTTTGCTTTTGGTGTTTGTTTTGTTGTTTCTTTCCACTGAAATCTCAGTATTCATTAGCAAATCAAGATTACCACATTCCAGTTCTGCGCTATCCTCATAATTGGCAATGCTACAACAGTATCTTCAGTAAACCACCGCTATCAAGAATACTGGACAAATTGAAGGTAAGAATTTTAAATCTTTTTAATCTTGGAAGTAGTTTTCTCTCCGTTACACGAATATTAGTTATTGTCTGATGTTTTAGAATCCATTTTCAACTGCATGTTGGCTTTGCAAACAGTAAGTAAAATATATTAAATAAGTGAAGAATGATAATTGATGTTCTATGAATTCCATTCTGTTGGGCAGTGTGGTGGGCTGACCTGGCTGGCAGCTAATATATGGTGTAGCATTTAGTCTATGATGTGATAATGTGTGTTGTAATAAAGTTTTTCAAAGCTTTTGTTCAAGTCGCTGACCTCTTTACAGTAAGTATAAAATATTTATTTTTCTCTAGGGCATTTAGTGCTTTATCCTGATTTATGGTTCTCAGCTTCTTTTATAATAATTCATTTTGATATTAATGTGTATTTTTAGTGTTAATCAGAATTGTGGACCAAATTCCAAGTGGTTAAACATAAATTGCAATTTTTCAATGGACATCTGTCCATTAATGGGTTAGAAAATACATATTTACTATGGGGATTACAAAACAGTCTGCATAATACTGATGGTAATACACGTGTTTCTGTCTGTTCAGGTTGCCATTCCCATAGGTTTTGTGTAGTTCTAAACAGCTGTTAAGTGATTGCAAATACGGATGTGGCATAAATTCTGAAAAATTCCAAGAGTGCCATTAGCCAATACTTTGTCAGTTCAGGAAGGCAAAAGCAAAGAGTCAACATCTTAAACCATTATTTTTTTTGCAACATATACAGATACAAGTTTATTCTTCAAGTCAGCAGAGAGAAAATAGGTGGAAAGTCACTTTTTAAACTGTTAATTTTACATAGTTTCCAGACAATCTAAAGACTGGCACATAGTGATGCTGCATTGTTAGAATACTTTGATAGACTCTGAGAGGAAGTGGAAGATGAGTGTACAACTAATTAGTAAGTCATTCTGAAATACTTTATATGAGTATCGGAGCAAAATCTATTCACTGCTATTTATTTCTGTGTTTAATTTGCTAACTCTGCCAAATGTATATTGGAGTTACAAAATATTTATCACAGACAGAAAAAAAACTCCACCGTTGTTACATTTAGCTGGCTACCCTAAAAGTAAACTGAGTTTTATAGTGGACTAGTAACAGCCAGTGATTAAAAAACAAATGTTACCTGAAGCTTAGTAGCATTCAGAGAGCTAGAACAGAATGGGCAGTTCAGTTTCAGAAGCTGCAAATTCAACATGTCACTGAAATGTAAACCTACCAGCAAGTTCTCTTTTAAAGACAAACCATTAATTTAAGAGAATGCGTTCTTGACGTATTTAGGTATGTCCATGTTAAAGTAAGTCTTTATTCTTGAAAGCATGTGATTTGCAGAAGCAGACCGCTTTGAAAAGATGCCTGTTGAGATCCTTCATCTAGTAATATTCAATAGTATCAATAAAAAATAAAAATATGACTAGGTTTTAAAAATTAAAATAGAGATAGTATTTCGGATTCTTCTAACTGTTAAACTTGGGATCAGTAACATACAAACAGGAAACCCTTCAGACCTCCTGGCATGCCCTGGTTCCTGAAAATTGAGTAGTATTGCAGTGAGGCCAGGCTCCTGGACTTCTGTCCCATCCAGTCATAGCACTGCAGGCAGCCCTGACTATGCAAGGAAAGTAGAAGACGCTGGTAGAAAAGTAACAGTGGTTTTAAAATAGTATCAAAGAAAATACTTCCGTATGGCCAACATGCAACAGAGTGAGATTTCCACCTGTAAACTGTTCGCTGTTGGTCCTGCTACCACTAAGAGACTGCTTCTGTCTGGAAGGTGTTGATTATTTACATTCCTGGCTTTCAGACTTTATCCTGGAAGCTGCTTCCTGTAAATAGTTTGTAATGTGAAAATAAATGTATTTTCCTAATTGATGTCCACACCCAGCCAAAAGCACAGAAAGGGACAAAGTTATTTTGTCAGCCTTGTCAGAGGAATGTGTGGACAAGTATTCCTGTAGAAAGAAAATCATCTGTGGCTAAGTAGAATAAAGTTTCCTGTTAGAATTAATAACTCAGCCCATGAAATCTATTTAACTGGGCTTTTTTAAAAGTTAACAAAAACCCAGACCTGTTTAATGCTTCAAGTTTTCATTTCAACATTTTTCATTAGTAGGATATTTGGAGCCAGCACAAATGGAAGCATGCTCTTCATTTCCAACTGCACCAAAAATGAACCACATTTCAACAGCAAAAAAAAAAAAAAACACAACAAAAACAACATCCAACAGACAATTCACTCATGTGTTTACCAAGCTTTCCGTAACTTGAGATTGTGATATGTGTACATTAATGTTCACTGGAAAATAATATACTGGAACAGTATAATTAGCCTTACAAAGTTACAGATAGCTGTATGCCTGTTAAGACTTTTCATAATAGAAAGCCAAATATTTTGTTGTTCTGTTTCACTGTGACAAATAGCAGCAAAAGCAGCTTTAGACCTCGACTGATAAGTAAGACTTACATTAATAAAATTCTCCCACAACTAGAGAATTACTATATTAGCAGACATAGTATATAAGAGCTGTTTTTAAATTGCCACTAGACTTTAGGCTAGTGTTTACAATTGTGACGTGGCTACTGCTACCCCCTAATTTCCCAAGTGTTTTTCTTTTTTAAAGCTGTGTGACAGAAAACCGGTAGTGGATGATGACATGGCTGTAACAACTTCCTGTGTTGGAGCAAGCATGCATTCCAAACTACTGTGATACTAAAAGTGATGGTAAGAATTTTATTTTCAGTGTTGCTAAATATCTTTAAAAAATGAACAAAAAAGGCCGAACAGGTAAGGAAGGACAAACTCTATAGAAAAGTATTACTTCTAAAAATGCCTCAAAGCACTGAAAGAAAAAATATTGTGTTGCGTTACTGCTACTGTGTTAAAAATAACAGAGAGAATGATATTAACATTGAAACAAACCTGTTGCACTAGTTGAGTTGTGCAGTAGGGTATTTCCCAGTAATTCCAGAGTATTTCAAAGCAAACTAGGCATATAAAACTAGGGATAATTTGTACTTAGCTTCTGACATATTTTTATGCAGTATCATTCTTGCATCATGTGTATACCAGGGGAGCGGGCAGGGGGAGAGCACACCTTATTCTTCCAGGGGCTCTTTCTGTTGTTAGAATGGACAATACCTGAGTGGAGAGGCTGAGCCAGGAGTTGTTTGGGTTTTTGAGTTGGATAATGATTGCTGAAATGCAATTTGCTGGTTTGCTACATCAGTACTGAGGATGAGGAGTGGGAAGTGTGTGGCTTCTGGGAGGATACGCTACAGGGAAATTTGACCAAGTCTGTGGCTGTTTTTCCTGAAAGTTGGGAATGACCGCCAGGGGGCACTTGTTGCTTTGGTAATGGCTAATTTATAGGAATTCTCTGTTGTGTGTAGTCAGACTTCAAAAGAATCTGGTGAGAGAATGTAGGTTCTGTCTGCTTGTTTATAAGTCAGTTAATGAAGTTAATGACTCTGCTCTGCTTTCTTTTGGTTTATTTTCTAATTATGGGGGGTGGAGGTTGTTGTCTCAGGTATACCACCTGTAACTTCTTTCCCTTCCATCCTTGTACTATCAAAAGTAAACATCATTTTAGTTGCACTGTTCAGTTGCACTGCAGTTTTATCCTTTTCCTGATGCAGCTTCTCTCTGAGGAGCAGCAGTTTTTTTATGCTTGAGTGCTAAAGTTGGTGTGCAAGCTCTGATTGCATGAACCAGTCTCTCTATGCATGGATTTCTTAATTTAGTCACACCAACTAACTCAGCGTGGTTCAGGGGTTGCTGTAGGGAGACAAAACATGCAGAGCAATTTATTCACGACAGATAAACTTCATATGGGAAATCAAAGGGATGGGTGATTTCAGCAGTTGTTTCATTTGTGCCCCTTTAACTTAGTATGGATTATTTTAACTATTTAAGCACATTAAGAACTCCCAGAGAGAAAAAAAAAAAAAAACGACAACCATAACTAACTTAAATACCAAAAGGTGAATTCAGCAAACATTAAACTTTATAGCAGTGTTTCTATGTAAACAAAAATGGCAGGAGTTATAGTGAATGAGGTTATACTCTCTGGGTTTAACAGGCAAGTAAAAAACAACTATAGACATTTCCTTACTGTATGGAAAAGTGTATTTTGAATTCATAATTTTGAAGTGTTAATTACATTTTTCAGTATATTGTTTGAATTTGGTCAGTTTTGGGTATTAAAATTCTTGTGCTGAAAAGAAACAAGCATGAAAGTTCAAACATTTTTTTCCTCTAAAGACAGAGAGGGGTGAAATTCTGCAGTTTCTAAAAAGGTAGTATATGATAAATATATTACACAATGACACATACTTTGGAACATGATAATAAATATTCTTTCTTTAAACACAGGCCTGGAAAACTAGAATTTATAAGAAGAAAACGTTGTTCCTTGTCAAAGTATCACTATCAGTTAGGTGTATTTAGCTATTGTACATTACGTTGTTAAAGTAGATAAACCATAAATAACTTGAGCATTTTGTGTATATTCACCAAAGTTAAACTGATAAGCCAAGGAAGTTACAGCATATTTAAATCTCTTTACAATCACTAAACACAGTGTTTAACAGGAATCTTTATGTAAAAGTGCATTATTTTAATATAATACACACAAGAGAGCACTCTGGTTCTCTGCCTTCATTTTCCCTGAAGGCAACTAGCTAAAATAATATTTCGTTTAAAAGTGGGGAGAGAGGGTAATGACATGTTTGTTTACAACATATAGTCCAAGAAAAATTCTCCATCTGCCTATCAAGAATCTGCAGATGTGAAGATACAGGGGAAGAGGGGAATCTTCCCATAGCTGACAGGCAGCTTTCCAATCTAGCATCCCATTTAGCATTCCCAAATTCTGGATGTTAATCCAGCAGCACTGCCAGGATTAAGCATCTAAAGCACAGGCCAAACAATTGCTGACCTGTTCAGACCACAGCAGATTTCGTCAAGGGCACTGCAGAAGGATTCAGTGTTGTAAATTCCAGTTTTCAGAAAAATGAAAGAACAAATGCTGAAGAAGAGGGAATGTGATTGGGATTTATCCATAATTTACTTTGCTTTTCTTGAATTCAGTTTGTTGTGATGACTTAGGGTCGCCTTAGTCACCTAGAAAGAAGACAGCAAACGTATCCATTCATAGTTGAAGTATTTTGCAAATGAACATATTATTTGAATTTTGTTAGTATGATGATTTAGCAATAGCATGACAGTGCATGTCAAAAATGTTTCAATAGCTAAGTGTAAGCAAGTGAAAAAGAAATACAATCTCCTTAAATTTACTTTATGTGAGATGGGATTATCGACACTCAACAGATTTATTCTTCATTTACAATGAGCTGTAGCTTCTCTGGTGAGAGCTCAATGCTGCAGTAGCACTATGCAAATATCTGGTTAGTGTAAACGAGCGGGCGAGTTAGATGTACTGTCTTTATATAAACGGTACAGTATTATGTTGTGCCTTTCATTGGTTATTTAAGTCAAGCAAGAAGAAATTGAAGAGCTACAGAAAGGACAGTAAAAATGTTCAAACATTTCTGGCAAAAATTTTGCAGAGAGAGCGACATTACCACTATAAACCTGTTTTAGCTAAAATGGAGCTCATCAATCTGAATGATTTTATTATATGCACGTAATGTAACAACTAACAACAAAATCTCTACTGTATATTTTTGTTTACTTTGGCCAGCAGCAAAAGAATAACAGGACAGTGATAATTAAGCACAGCTAGTTGATTAAAATGCATACTGTAAAATCAAGCTGTATGCAGCATTCTAGTTTTGTTTTATAAATGGGCAAAGAAGGTGAGTGAAACTCCAGTCTTCGCACCATTCTGATTCACTGTATCTAATGCCCTAGTAAATAACTGGAGATTTTACTGATCTTTTTGTGCCTGTGCACACCAATGAGTAAGGTTTTTAGGGTTCTGTCAGTCTCCGGTGGCCTTTCTGTGGTTTAACCAACTGCAACTTTGAAAAAAATACTTTGTAATTTACGTACTAAATTGAGTCTAACTTTGAGCAATTATATCTCATACCTGAACAGACCATGCTGTAGGCACTGGAGGTTACTATTCCATAACGTCGCTAAAAGTCAAACTGCATGCAGACCGTTCGTCTTTATTCTGTGGACTGTCTGGCAACACTTGCAGAGGTGGTGATATAAATCCCCGATACTGCTTACTTGACTTGGTTAACTTCTTGAGTTCACTGGTAAAGGAAATGCCTTTTCTTTTGTCATCTCGTGCTGCCTGTAAAAAAACAAACAAACAAAAAACAGATGACAGAAATAGTTCAGTAGACTCTTAGCTATGAAAAACAGAATTTAACACAAAAACTTACAACATTTTTCTAAGCAGGCATCCCTTTTGAAATTCAGTGAGGCTGTGCTTTCATAGCCAATGGCATTGTTCTGATTGTTCCGACTAGATTAATTGAAAATTATGTGTTGTCAAAGACTAAGAATATGTTGCAAATTCGGTATAAACTTGTATAAAATCTATGCTTATGACACATTTACTTTAAAGCAGCAACTGCCATGGACGGGTGGCATGTGCTGGGAAGGAGACTGCAGTTCCTTCTCCCAATCATGTCAGTCCTTCCATTTTCCAAAGCCCAAGGTAAAGCAACAGGACAGCTTTTCCATTGGGCAGGAGAAAAAGGGACTGCATTTCAGTAGTTTTTAAGTTCTGTCCCTTCTAATAGTTCTGTCTGTCTTACTATGGTGGGAAAAAAAAAAAGAAAAAAGAAAAAAGGAAAAAAGAATAATGTTGCTGGATGTAACTGATACAGTTACATACAACTGATACAGCTTTTTTGCTGTCTATAGCAGTCTATTCTCTGCTGCGCCACTTCCACCCAGCCTCATGCCAGTCCTGTAAAGATTTAAGGCATCTCCTGCAAGATATTGTGTACCTCTTGATCTTGGGCTTGAATAAATATTGATAAAGATGTGAAGCGGGAGTACTGAGTCCCTCATACTAGCCAGTCATACAAGTACAAGAGGTGGCAGCATGGCCCTGAAAGCATAGCAGCAAGAGGCTCTGCTTTGTTAAAAAAAAAATCATACTATATTCAGACTTAAAACAATTGTTAGAGTTTTTAAATGCAGCACCTCTTAACTCTTTTTTTTTTTTTTTGCAGCCGTATGTCTTGTGGTGATGCAATTAGTTTGGGGGAAAAAAAAAAAACAAATGACACCCCAAAACCTGCAAACTGTAGAACTGACAGAAGTCTGGAACAAGCCTCAAGAAACAAAGTAAGTTAAAATCTCATTTGACCATTCAGTGTCTCCCTCCTATGGAAAGTATGTTCCCATTGAGCTGACCATGTACCATCTATAAAACCTACGGCAAAGTATTTGATCTTTTACCTGAACCTGTTCTTTGAGTTTAAGGATAAATTTTCCTGCTCCCTTCCACTTGCTTTGGGCCTGAAACACACACTCTTGGTCAGAGAGAATTCTCTGAGATGGTTTAGATGTTGAGGACTTTTTGTTTGCTGGCTCTTTTGTCACCTCTTCCAAGAGGACATAATCGCTTGGATTTGGATTGCTCAGAATGCTGTAGGAGTATTTTGCTTTACAAAGAGTCTGTTTAAAAGCAGAAAGAAAAAGAAGGAAAAGAAAAAGGAGGCATTATTTCAGATGCAGTTTACTAGACAGATTCCTCAGCTAGTGACGAGAACAAAACCCACCTCTCTTGCATGAAATCAGCCTACACACTACAGAACCCGTTAATGGAAGTGGCGTGCTGTTTACCTGCTGTATGACATCCTGAGCTGTGCTAAAGCGGGGAGCTTTGATGACGGTGCGTGGTTGCTCTGGGGAGACATCGTGTACCTGAACAAAGAAACTGTCATCCTCAGAGGTGATGGCTACATCTTCCTTTGCTTCTTGAAAGACATTTCTCTCATTTAAATTCTAGAGGAAAAAAAAAAGCCAAATTCAACTACTTCAAAGTGTAATTAATAGCTGGTGGTCACAAAAAGTTTTCATTACATGAAAATCAGAGACTGTGCTGTTGCCCTGGCTCTATTTCATTAAGTGAAAGTCTTCTATATAAAACCAGTTTTGACAAGTCAATATTGCTCATAATTAATAGCTGTGTTTCTAAAATTGGTGTCTGAAGTACTTTTCATAGTAGGCAAGTAGTGCTTAGGACCGCATTACGTAAAAATGAGTTCACTGCTCTCTGCAGAAGAGCTGAAAGGTACAGCTAATGCTTTGAGGTACTAGCATCACAGGCCAAAACCACAGCATAATTTTCATCCATGCTAACACAGATTTTAACCTGTGTTTTCTGAAAGACTGGAGTTCAAGCAGTGACACATTTGTGGGTGAATATACTTAAAAAGTAAGTGTCGCGGTCAACTGAATTAAGTAAGTAAGCTACTATTTGTACAAACAAATGTCGTCTTTGTAATTTTGGCTCTAAACATTAGAAACAAAGGAAAACAAAATACTGACTTGTGTAATAGAATAGTAATTTGTCAAACCGAAGATTTAGCAAAAGGTCTTAAAATAAGCAGAGTTGAAAACACTTTATCGTATAAAATTTATAATATAGCTGTGCATATTTTTTCATTCTAAAGGATGCCTGAAGACTTTTCATGTAAATACTGTCTCTGTCATTTGTGTATGTAAACTCTGTGTATACAAACATATGTGTACATAATTCACCGTGTTCAGACGAAGCAATTACATTACATGCAGAGCTGGCCAAATGAAATACCTTTGAAAATTAGATCGTTAAGTGTCTTTCTCCTACTTTTTGTTTCTCACAAGCCTGGGCACTAGCATATATGCAAGCTGTAGGTGTTTTGCCAATAGTTTAAACTAAAGTAATCTCTCCCTCTTCCTACTTCAAATTTAAAGAAATCACCTATTTCATTATTTTAGACTGTCATTGAAAAAAATTAAAATCTACTGAGATTTTTAAAGTTCTTTAATAGTAAAATCCTTTCTAATTTTTTTCTGAATGAAAAAGTTGCTGACATCTAAACTGATTGATAAGTGTAGTCTGGAGTTCTGCTATCTATGATCCTATTATCATTCTTTATATTCATTTCCTATAATGTCAAAATCTTTATTTACATTAAATTAGAATTATCATCAGTCAAAACAGTAAGCTAGTGGTATTGCAGTTTTGAGTCAGTGATTAAACACCATATAGCTGACATTAGAGCTTAGTGCTGCACAGGTACACTTACTGACAGGTGCATGAAGTCCAGTTGTGCTCCCTCAGCGGTATGTCTGTTTGTAAGTGGTGTACACAGCATTGACGTTACTTGCCAAGTAGTGAAACAAACACCATGCGCTTTTGTTTCCTGGTTCTAACAGCTATTTTTAGCTACCTTTGTAAATAACAATTAATCTAAAACAGACTTACTTCCTCTCGGGTTTTAAAGATAATTCTTCCAACGTATCCTTCTTCTGGGAACCAGCTGTTCAAAAGCTGCACTAGCCCTTCTTCAGAACCAATTACTCTCTGGAACGGAGGTTTTCTGCATTCACTCTTTTCTTTAGATATAAAACTTTTCTCTTCCATCAGAAAATAGTCTGCAGCACATGATTCGGTGCCTTTTGTGGTAGCCAAGAGCTAAGACAGACCACAATAAACACACAGCAATTAGAATGCTAAATATAAACACTGTATAATCAGTACTTATAAATGAATATGAATAAAGAAGCTTTAAGAATCAGTAACTATTCTGATAGTGTAGGCAAGATTTCTGAAGTGCTATTTATTATTCAGATATTTTACTCGGGGGTAATGTACTGTTCTCTTTAGACTAGCCAGGCAGTTCAACTATACCAGACAAGGCAGTACTATTTAAGCTTACTTCTATTCTGTTTGGCTGGCCAGACAATTTATTCATAATCCCGGGACAGTACAGTCTTTTCCCACTGCTGGAATAACAATCCCTGTTGAGTTAACTGGTTTTCCTACTCATGAACTTAGCCCTCTAACTTTTACTCTGTATTCCTAAGATGCTCAAGTTCAAAGACATGCACAGAAAAGTTTGCCCTTGTTCTAAGGACAGCCCACTGACTCTGTCAGTCAGAAAGATTATTTTTCTCAGATGCCCAAACATTAAAATACTAATAGGGAATATGTTCTGAGTTTACAAACCGATTGTCTGAAGCCAAGATTTGGAAAAAAAAAAATCACAGATATTCTGAGTTCGCAATGCAATTAATCCCATAGTAATACATTTCTAAAACAACTTACTGTGCTGAATGAACTACAACAATTCTTCATGTGAGACATGCAGGGAGATGCATGTTGAGAACGAAGTTATCCTGGATTCTTGCAATCAGAGCGTGCAATACAGTGGGCAGCTTACCTGCTGAAGAAGCTGTGCAGCTGTGGTCCCCCCACTTATGTTAAAAACAGTGAAAGGCTCCGGGCCTGGAATTCCATGAATTGTCACTTTGTAAGGCACAGAGGCTTTCCTTTCACCTGAGCTAAACAACTGTTCAGACAATATTCAACAGGTTACTGATTGTTTTTACACAGGCATATGATTTTTAGGTTGCATTAAGAGAAACTGTACACAAATTGTAAGGAATTTAACAGAGCAAAGCTATCTAGCTAATACGTGGTTCTTACACTACAGATCAAGGAGTTTAAAGGAAAAAAAACGGCAACATAAAAACAAAACATGCCACCCTACCTTGAAGAGAAAGAAGAAAAAGGAAGTTCTACAGTGAGGGTACATAAACTGCCACTGAACAACCAGTACACCTCCATCACTCACTTGTTGAAACATTGTAGGTGAACTCAGACTATTTGAATTCAAAGTATGAATGACTGGATGAAAAGCTATAAAGCTTTTTTCCCCAAAACCATTTCTGTTCTTCCTTTCTTCCCTATTGATTCACTGAGCTAGGTGTTTGGCACATATTTGCAGGAAGATAACACCTGCTATAAAACCTAACACTCCAGCAATAAGCAAAATGACGACGTACGCGCTTAAAAACACTGCAACACAAGTGACCCGGATAACCTAATATTAAGGGCTTTCTTAATATATATATAAAATCACATTTGCATACATACACGTGCATTTATGTATACATGTGTGCATATTTGTACATATAAACATAAAGTTTTATGTTTAACGTTAACATTTGAACATATACACACGTATAAGTATGTATTTGTGCAAATACAGATTCCACCCTTTACTGTAACAGATTACAATTTTAGTCTCATTATGCCAAGGGAAACAGTAGTTGGTAGTTTGCATTTTTGTTTTTTTAATTTGTCCAGAATGCATTGCTTATGATCCATCCATAAAGGAATCATCTCTGAACCTTACTGCTCAACCACACTCATTCTCCAGCACAGGTGTTCTTCTTGTGCTATACCCAAATATACTGTAAGCCAGCCTTGGAAAATCTTCACCCTCCCACAGTTTCAGTGGGATAAATTTACTACCACTGAAGCCCAGAAGAATTAGGCATTCAGGAACTTCTGAAAAATGTGCAAGTTTAAGGGCTAAAATCTTTGAACAGTCTGGTTCTAAAAGTTTCCAGACCATAGCAGTCATTAAGTTAAAAATACATGGCATTTACAAAAAAAAAAAATAATAATAATAATTACCATAGATGCAGTGTTTCCAGAAGGACTTTCTTCCATCCTCCGACTGTTTATGAATAAGCTAGAAATTTCTAATGCCTCGTTGTGCAGGTTATGGAGCTGGACATGTCTATAGCCTAAAAAGAAAAAAAAAAAATTTTGTAAGTACTTTGCCACATACTAGGACACAAGGCTTGGAAATGGAAATCTCAGATTTGCTGTATTTAAAGATAGAATTTTCTATATCTATAGCATTAAAAACACTGGAAAAATACTGCATTACCGCTCTTGTCTGCAAAATAGCATAAACCAAATGCTTTGAATTGCTGAGTGGCTCATATAGCTGTCTATCCTTATCTTGCTGTAATATTCAGTATATTCATACATGAAATAGCTAAATATTAGAATATGAATGAAACAAGGACACAGTCTCCCTAGGAAATGTACATATATTGCCAGATCTTCTCATATGCTAGGACTGTTTTGTTGTATTGCAGTGGCATAAAGTAAACTTGAAACTATTTTTTACCATTCTGCTCAAGAGCTGCTGGCATTATGGAAACTCCCTCTCCCGGTGTTGTAGAACTACTGCTGCTTCTTAGTCTCTCTCTAATCTTTGTTCACCTTTCTTTCACCTCTCCTACTGCCACTGCTGCCAGAAGTACAATTTTCCTCTGCCCTGATGATGACTAGTTATAGGAATTTTTGGGGCAAAAGGAAGTAGTGGAGTGACACCACTCTGGTCTTCCCAAGGGAGCAGCAAGTCTTGAGCTGAACACAGCCTCAGCTCTCACAACCACAGCTTGAGATCAGCACACGCCCCCCAACAGCATGCGGTCCATCTCAAATCTGGGGCTTCTCACAAGTCACTGGGTATCCTCCAGCTCCTAGTGAGTATTAGACCAGCATCACACTGCGAAGGTGAAGTGTGTTGCCTGGTATTTGTTCCCTGAATCCTTCAGAAGAAGGCAACCAGCTGATTAAAAATATCCCTCCGGCAGGATTCAGTCCAGGAATCTGCTGGGCCATTTTGGTATAAGGTGTTACTGCAAACTGTGTTACCTCTTTTTAGAGCTTTCAGTGGAATGATTCTTTGAGCCGTTACAGCTGAGCTGTTGTTTTCGACAACTGCAAATCGAAGAAAGACCAAATCTTCAAAGTGAACCCGGAAAAGAAACTGTTCGTTCCACATTGGGTTCAGAGTGTTGCGATGAATGGGTTTGGTCCGGAAATGGCAGCTATCCAGAGGCATCCCGAGCACATCGATTTCGATGCACGGACTTCCTGTGCTATTGCTAGGGCACACGTTCTGTCCAGACACGATCTGAAGCCGAGGAGTACACAGAGACACGAATTAGTTGAGTCATTCTTTTCTGTCACAGTTCTGAGCTAAACTTTGCTTTTATCACATCCCTAAGTAGTTTGCTACCACACTGATTTAATTACAGTGCTCCCCTACTTTCATAATTTCCAGGGCAGTAATTTCAGAAGCAGCAGTGCTTAAACCCCACATGCCCTTGCTATGGTATCTTTCCTCTGAAAAAAATATACTATATATCGTGAGTGTAACCATTCAAGGCATTTGAAAGTTAATCCAGAAAGAATGTCCCAGTAACATAGTCAAAACGGATCAAATTTTCTTCTCAGTTACTCTGGGTAATGGCACTGACCTCTGGCTTGCTTTGATATACACAGCAGAAGAATCAGGTTTGCAATTACCGTGGCTGCGAGACTTGATTCTTATGAACCTCAGTTTTATGAAACATTTCCTGGAAGGGACTGGCTTCTTGGAATAGCACTTTTTGCCATAAATCCGTGAATGATATATGGGATTATATAACTTCTTTGAAAATATTTTTTTAATATTCAGTACAGCTTTTCACAGTGACTTTCTGTGCCGCTTCTCAAGTGTTCGCAAATGTGAAACATCCAGGCACAAGTGTACTTCTATACAGTTGTGTAGTCCCAGAGAAAATGTTGTCAGGACTGGATTTTGACAAACATTGTGAAGGAAACAGTGAAAGTAACTATGGATACAAAACAGCCAATAAAATAAAATAAAGGTGATCATTTGCTGCTTCCCCCTCCAATTTCTTTTACATATATTGGCCTTCAGAAGTAAACGCAGCAATTAAAGCTTCTGTCTTTTCACACAGAAGCATGACTGTAACGCTGGTTTAAGACTGAAATAGGCAGCGTTTAACTACAATCTATTCAGCTGTATGAAATTCCCTTTTAATGTACTTACTGTTAAAGAATATATAGCTGGCTCCTTATTATCAAGATCTCTTTCTAACGGACAAAATTGCTGGTACATTGAGCAATTTTTATCCCACAGAACAGGAGGTTTCAAAACATATCCACAGCCACCATTAGCCTCAAACATTGCTGCATTAAGTTGCAGAGGAAGATCTGTGAAAGTAAGGCAGCCAAAACTGACACATAGCAATGGTACAGTGGAAAATCAGTAACAGTGAAGACAACACGTTTTAAATATTTATATATATATATATTTTTCCAATTTTAGTACTATCAAATCCTGTTTGGTTTTCAGAGAAAGCTATAGTTTATGTACCCAATCTGTCCAATTGTAAGTTATACAAAACTCTAAGAATAGTTCATTCTCTTCTATCCCTTTCTGATGTCTTTATCCAACTGTAGGACCCGCCTAAACCCATTCTCTGAGAAGTATCTAGATATTTGCCATGAACTACATAATGAAAAAGCATCATCTGTTTAGCTTTGTAGGCAACCTAACAGATCCACCTTTGAAAAGGTGTGGGAATACAACATAGGATAGAAAAAAAATGTTCTGACCAACATTAAACCAGCATCCAGCACTTCTAATAAAAACAGTTACTGAACTGTTACCTTTTTATACTTGAAACTATCAGAATATATACATAATATATACTTTTTGTACTTGAGTTACCTTTTTATACTTGAAGTTATCATAAGGGGACAACAGCCACTTATATTGAGGGGAAAAAAAAGTGTTCAGCAATAGAATAAAAACTGAAGTTGTTGCTGGTCCCAACATTTCTGTGGTATCAGGAGATGTTTGCATTAGCATAAAGCTCCTGAATTGCTGCTCTTAAGAATTAGATTGCCGTTGTATGAAGCTGCTTGTATTGGGGAGCACAGACAGATACCTTGAAGGTCAAATGCAGTTTCACACTCCAAGGACCTAATTCACATTTAAAATATATAAAAAGTTGTGTGTTCCAGTACCCATACCGTCTGTTTGGTAGTTAAGAGCCACGAGCTGTACACCGTGGAGCCAGAAGATGAGTGGATGGGGATTGGAGGAGTCGATGCGTGTGGCAGCAGGGTATGTCCTGAGGAGCTGACAGGTGGTGTGCTGGATCAGCTTCTGGGAGTACCGCCGGCACAGCCGCTTGGCAGCGTTCTCGTTCAGGGAGGAGATATGATAGCATTTGGGCGTCCTTATGATAGCACTGAGAGAAGCTGGAGAATTGTAAGGAGAGCAAGGGTCTTCCCATGTCTGCCGCATCACATCAAAAGGACCTGGAAAATTAACAATGCCCTCAAGTCACAGCTGCAGATGCAGAGACTCCAAGAATTCAATGTTTTCTAGTGAGCTGTCTGCGTATACTTTGGAAATAGTAGAAAAAGATGATCCTGGAAAATGATACCATTGAGCATAAATGTCACATTCCTTCCTGTACAGTAAGAACAATCTACGAGAGGAAACAATGTTTAAATATTGGAACGATACTGTGATTTAATACTTAGAGCACTGAAGTCCAAACACGGGGTTGTAGGGTTGGCCTCTGTAGGATTTGCATCCCTAACTATCATGTACTTACCCAGCTGTAGGGTCTTCTGGGAGACACTATGCCATTCTTCTCATTTATACATTTTACATTAGGAAGGGAGGCAAGATTGAAAGCCATCTGGTAAGTCTCCTAACAGGCAGTTTATACAGTGCCCTAAGAGTTAGGTGACAAGTCTAGCAAAATACTTATAACCTTAAGAATTAGGCACTAGAGTTCTTTGTTTGTAGGTCACTGGTTTCTTGGAGGGAACCTAACCTGTCTGCTGCAGCCAGGCACTTGAGCTGAAAGAAATGCAATGTTCTTTGGACCAGAAAATGAGCACAAGAAAGGGTACAGCTCTGTAACTTTCCATCTACAGCATTCAACTGAAAGGCAGGCCATCTGGGCTCAATCCCTGCTCCAGGACCTTTTCTATACTTTCCTTTGTGTTTCTTTACATCTGTTCATATGCAGAAGTACAATTCCCAAGTTCACAAATTGGAGTTCACCTGTGGAGTCTAAATATTTCTAAGGGGGAACACAGGAGTTTGCACAATTACACGTTTGGACTTGGCTGAATTTTAGGTAACTAAGTCCTACATCAGACGCTAAAAATCCTTTTTGGGATCCAGCCCAATAGTCCTGCCTTCCATTTGTACTTCAAAAATATTAATTCGTATCTCTTAAAATACAAACTTGAAGATAGAGTACTTAAAATATATGTTGGTTTTGAATCGTTTATAAATTAGGGTCTTATTTTCCCGACCAATTAATCCTGTTCTAACATTCCACTACTATACACTCAACACTTGCTATAATAGTGTTACTGTAATAGCTGCTGTGCTAACAAAAAAACATTCCAGAGTTCAATATCTTGCACGTTGTGAAGTATATGATCTTCAACAACTTGGTCTGGTACAAAGTCATTCCACGTGACTGATGAAAGAAGATGCTAACTTTACCTTTTCCAGATGCTTTGGCAAGAGTAGCTGACTCCCCAGGGCTTAGTCTGCCAGGATTGTTGCCAAAAATGGACTTCCTGCTTTTTCTTTCTTTTCCTCTGCTAGAGCCAGATGGGTTTAGGGTTGACAAGCCTGTTCCCATAAATGTAAAATAAATGAGCCAAAAAACATGACCAAGAGGGCACGACATTTTCCATCCCGTTTTACATTATTTTTTGAGGCATGAATACTCCTCTTATATAGTAAACAGGGCAAGGAGTGTATTTTCCTCCATAATTTAATTTTAACATCCTTAATACATACATGCCTTTATATATTATATAAGCATATAATATATATATATTTGTATATATAATGTTTATATAACGTATATGAAGCAATACAGATAGATATACACCTGTGTCTCTGTGATATAACTTCTCCATTTTACTTTTTGGCTTCAGAAAGTTGTGAGTGCGTCAAATTGCCAAATGGTCCTAATTAATACTAAAAAAAAATCTGTAATAACAGTCCCAATATATTCATCCTAAGAGTAATTTCAAGAAATATCCTTTCTACAGAAGCAAAAAATCTGTACAGTACTGAATATCATGGTATTCATCTAGGATACAGTAGCTACACAATTAAATAAATGCAAAAATATGATTTAAAGACATAATGCAATGGAAAACCCCAAAGGCCTGATGGTTAAACAGTTTAACCTCGAGGTGTTTTGAGAGTCATCTTAATTATTTGTATTTCACTGGTGAGAAATATGGTAGGTATGTGAAATCCATTAAGCATGTAGTGGCCAATACATGCTAGAAGTGGAGCTGGAAAGCTCTACTATAGCTATTATTCAAGTATACACATTCCAACAAAATAATCATTAAAATCGTGATCTAAATCCCTGTGAAATAAACAGACTTCATTCACTTTAAGGTCAGTTTATTTCTGTTGACTTTGAGAGAGCTCATGGCAGACCAAAGTTAAAATCTAAGTCAAAACGTGTGATACTCATTCTAACACACACAGCAAAGAGGTGAGGGATGCTCTTAGAGACCCATGATGTACTTTTATATAAAATATAACAAAGTACACTGTTATATGTCTAACTGTGACTCAGAAAATGATCCTCATGTACTCCCATCAATTCACACCTGCCTAAAGACCGTCTGGCTTTATACCTATATTTCATCTACAAATATAAATCACAAAGAGGATACACTGATCTCTGTTCTATTGAAGTCAAGCCCACAGCTGTAAATTTTCAGGTCTCAATCTTTATGGCACGTCTACATGTACTTCATAAAACTATGCTGATAGCTTCAACGGAACTGCTTTGGATTAGTAAAATTTAGTATGTGCATAAATGTTTTCAGTGCTGGAGACTTACTATCACTTTGGGCCAAAGCATACACATAAACAATAGAAGATGGTAGAAGCTGAGATCAAGGAATACGAAGTGACTAGAAGAAAGAGGAGTTATGCACTATGTCCTTCCAGAATAATTTAATCCCAGTTTTCAATGGATCAAACGGATTTGGCACACAAGATCCAGGTTTCAAAATCCTGTTGTGGAGACTGTCACTGAGGAAACAGACTAACCTCATAAATCACCAGAGACTGCAATGCAAAACATCAAGGTTAAATGAACTGTATGTGATGGCCACAGGGTAAGCTGCAGCTTGGAGTTTTCTTTCAGTCTTTCCCATGGGCATGCTTTGCAAGTGACAGGCCTCCTCCCAGAAGTAAGCTCCATTTTTCACTCCAATTTAAAGTGGGCTCCCAAGTATAGCATCACCTATTCATAGAATCATAAATTCAGAGCATAATGGAGGTTGGAGAGGACCTGGAAATCATCTGGTTCAATCCCCTGGTCAAAGCAGGACTGACTTAGATTCCATCACACCACCACGATAACAGAGCAAATGTTTCGTATCTCCCTACAACCCCTATGCTATATCCTTCAGGTTACAGAATTTAGTGCCAGCCTCTCTTGTTAGACATAAGCATATTACTCTACTGCTTTTGGAGTTTTAATCCAGAGGATGGCAAACTCCCTTGCCCTTCTTATTCTAACCATGCCAAAGTAACAGGTCAAACTATAATTGTCCCTATCTCGCCACGTGTTTCTGATGAGCAGCCAGTTAGTCTGCAGGTTTGCAGACCCTGAAAATAATTTACAGTACTTTACAGTACAGTGCCATTTTTTATGTTCACCTTAATTTCTTCAAAATTGATACCATACTGGCAGATAGTCTGATACAGTGGAGACGGTATCTGAATTTTATGATGGTTACCTTACGTGACTCTCTGCTCATTGCACTTGGTTGTGTGGATCCTGTTTTCACGTACTTTCTCTACACATTGTATAGGAATCCTCAGCACCAAGCCAACAAGCCATGTGCAAATGAGTTATAGCAATACTGTGCTCAGGTATACTTCACTGCCCTCATTTTGGGTGACCCCAAAAGACATTAAGAACATTATCTAATTCTCTTAGATAATGGCACATTGATACATGACAGACTGAAATTGAAGTTAAATAAGGACCATAAAGGTCAAATACCACTGAAACACCAAGAGCAGTGGTGGGTTCCTCCTTACCAGAGATTGTATAAACAAGAAATGTTTTTTCTCCACACGATGAATTCTGTTTCAACGAGGGAGCACTTTGGGAAGTCCATGTTACTCAGTAGACTAGGCTTAGTGAACATAATGGTCCTTGTCTCATTTTATAGTCACAAATAATAACGCTCAGAGACATGGACAGTTGTAAACACAGAATAGAAGTATATGGTGACAGGACAAATAAAGTATTCACACTGTTGGTCAGCCACTGAGACAATGATCCTGCCCTCACTATCTCCAAAAGTCCTGCATTTTCTGAGCTGAGGAAGGAAATTCACTATGTCTGTGACCTCCAGCTGAGCAGAAGAATCAAATCAGTAGCATGGCGGTCTTTGATGTCTACATGTGTTGCAGAGAAGGTAGTATTTGTCTCAAAGGGGGAAACATACACGAGTTTGTTGGAAAACTAATTCCTGTAGCTTCATGTGTTCATCTGTGAACAGAACTCATTTTTTTTCTCAAGTGGTCTATTCATGTGCCCTTTAAAGCAAGAAAAAATGTGATATAGAGAGCAAATATTTCTGTTTCTAACTGAACTTACGTTAAAAACCTGATATATTTTAAAGTTATCACAGATCACCATAACTTCTTTGTGTGTCAAAATACTCGGAACAATGTAAATTATTTCTGTTTAATCTTGAATATCATTCTTTAAAAGAAAATATTTTATTTGAAAGATATCTCATTGTAGACTTCATTAAAGAGTATCAAATTTGAATTTTTAGAAGTCATTATTGTTACAAGTAACACCTACAATTCTTAAAGTTATAAAAGATAATAAAAGAATGTCTCTCCATTTTTCAGCATGTTTATCTTGCCTATTTGACACTATTTTATGTTTGGCTAGCTTCTCTAACCTGATTATAGTTCTATTTGTATAACATCATGATTTGGCAGAATTGCTAACTTTTCCACAGAGAATCATTCCATTAAAATGTAGATTTTTCATTCAAAACATTAAACACTTCAATAAACAATAAAATCTCAATTTAAAAGTATTTATGTACAAAGCATGAGCCAAAACACACACAACGTCATGTTTCAGTACTGTACAAGTAACTATCAGTGATCTCTTCAGTTACTCCCTCTCCTTCTGCTTTGCAAACATTATTTTTCCTACCCTATAAAATAAGACACTCTTATTTCCTTAACCCTTTCCACGTAGTGTGTGTGTGTTTGGGGATGTGTGTGTGAGTGCACAGTCAGCTGTTCTCACCCACCCCATGAAAAGGCTGCTTTGTCTTCCTTCTTCCTGGAGCTATCCCCACTGGCTTCTTCAGCCCAGTGGTCAGAAAATCTAAGGAACTTCAGAAGGTTTGAGCTTTCTGCAATACCCCAACAAATGGCTCCCTTCCTATCCACTTAGGAAAGGACAGAAAATGCAGATTGTAGGTAAAAGTGAAAAATGCTAAACTGAGATCACTTAAAGAACGTGACAAGCTCTTCATGCAAGGTTTTAAGAGTATTTTCCTTCCTAATTTAGTACCTCTTTACATGGAAATTCAGAGCTCTTAGGATAAGGCTTTCTTTCATCTGTCATGCCGTAATGAAGCAGTTGTCTAAATTGCGAAGACTGGGAAATTTCCATTTTGTAAACATTTTAATATGGCAAGCAATATATCTTCTCGTGATGGACTGAAGTATGTAATTTCTCAGCTAGAAGCTATTATTTTGTAGATTACCAAATCATCAAGAAAAAAATATCCTCAACTACTTAAATTTAAAAAAGCTTGTGCTAAGCAATTCAAAACATAAACATAGTATCTCAAAGAATTAGAAAGTTTAATACAGTAAAACAGAGAGGTACTACCTGGGAACTTTACAGCTTGACAGTAAATGACGAGATCTGATAGCTCTGGGGCTATCTGTCTGCTTTCCTTCTTATTTTGTGGAAGGTAGAATTCTTCACCCAGTTCCATATCGTAAACCTAAGTGACAATTCCAATAACATACAACAATAAAATTACTGCATATGGAAGTACTCTGGCATATCTTACTTATGTCCTTAAAATCTTTTATCTCATTCTTTCTACATAGTTTGCTGTCTTCACCTAACAGATCTCTGGTTTATGCATCAATTCCTGTCACTGACACTGGGACAGTGTGCAAAAGCCTCAATCAGAGTCATTTCTGCACGTTTAGAAAAAAAATATCTGTTTTCAGGAGAAACTACAACTACAGCAATGCAGTGGTTTGGCTAATAAATAGTAATGTGGCTATTTGATATCATAGTAGAACATTTTATATTATTTAGAAACACAAAGACACTGAATATTCAGATGAAATTTTCAGTTCTGTCAATGTCAGTAGAAAACAGATATCTCAATAACCTTCAGAATTTAGCTTCAATTGAGTCCTTTATTGACAGTTATTGACAGCACCAACAGCTAAATTTTCAGCCAAATGACCTATACATCCAATAACCTCTAAACACTTTACTTGAATGGTATGTTGCATGTTTATTCTATTTACTTTATTTTCTCTGCTGTGTTTCCATGCCTTCTACTATTTGTCTTCATTAAAGTGCATTTACCATCTGATATCTCAATTATCTAAGCTGTACAAATCCCGTTAAAGTTGATTATATATCAAAGTGGGGCTGAGAAGGAAGGGGGAAAAAAGCAGAACTACCTTTCCTTTATTACTGTAAGTAGCACAATCAGCCTTCTTTATTCTTTTGGCAGTCTCTTCATTATATTCAAACTGCAGCTTGTCACTTGATAATTTATTCTCAGGTCGGTCTTCAAGAATGTTATCTAAAAATTAATGGAATTTTAATAAACATAAAGCCAAACAATTTTACCTGGAAATTTAAGTTGATTTAACAGTATCTGTGGATAATGCCATGAATTTTATCTGAATAATCAGATGCTAGAATAATGCATTTACTGGTCAAAGCATTCTCTTTTAGTAGTAATTTTCTACTTAAAAATTTTAATGCTCAGCTTTGGTTAATATGTTGCGCTTTTTAAAAGCCCATCCTTTTGTGCTCAGAAGATGCTTAAAAAAAATAATTTAATGAATTAAAATTTCTTCTTCAAGCTTGCTATCTGAAAACAACTGATACCCCATAACAACAAAGAATTGCTGGTCCAAACAAGTAACCACATCAAATATGTATAATGTGTCTTTGAACAGCATGTTTTGGCTTTCTCCTCCTTACATTCACCATGCACAAATATTTTTTTACATCTATAGCAATTCATCTTCATAGCTGCATATTTATCAGAGAATAATACACCGAGTAATTAGTCTTTCTGGATCAATATACTGTAACTGTCACAAAAGGAATGGTTTGATTTTATTCCTGATATTCCTGATGCTTTGACCATATTCTTTCTTTGCATAACCAGTGTCACACATGCAGCCTTCTAACAGTTCCTGACCAGTTAACAATGCGATATAAAAGTATCTGATTACATTTTTAATATGAAGTAGAAACCATATTTTCACATGGTCATTTTTAACAGGCTGGAGATGCAGTGCTGATTTCATGCAGTTAAAATGCTCAACCAAATGGCCTTTACCTTCCTGGCTGTTAGGAGCAGGAGAAGCATTAAGGACATCAGCTACAGGGAAACGAAGTCAGAGAGGGAATAAGAGTAAAGGAAATTAAGATTTACAGCCAGAGAAATGAAAATTAAGTGTCAGTTGTAAAACTATTAGCTTTACACAAACCTAAAGGATCAGTGAGAAATATAAAACTGAAAATCTTTTAGAAGGTTTACAGACTATTTAGATTAGTTTTGTCAAAATATCAACATAAATAAAGATCCCAAAGAATAATAATTCTAATAAGGCAGTAGATCATGCCTCAGATTCCTTCATATTTTGCACACTGTGAATGTTCCTTGCTAGGTTCAGATTTTTCAAATCTTCTCTTAACTAGAACATTGCTCAAACATTACTTACTGCGGTTGGCTTGCAATATTTTCCTTGCAAACGTGTTAACAAACACCCAAGTTTTTCACAGCAATTTTCAGCTATGCTCTCTCTACCCTGCCCCACACAAGAAGAATACTCAGATAGGCAGCTAGGCCTACTTTCTAGCAAAACATAACTGCAGGTAGCACCAGAATTAAACTGTAATTTTTCTATTAGCATGAATAATTAGCATGAATCCTGCAGGCAGCAACAGTCAGATCTTGCGTTCATTAATTTTTGATAATTTTTTAAAATCATTAACACAGAAGCAAGTAAAGAGACTGACTGTGCTGCAAGATATGCTCAAGCATCACAACTTTGAACATGACATCTAGAACTTAAATAGGTATGTATAAGACTTAATGGTTCAATAAGTAAAATATTGTACTGTTTAGCTAGGAGAACATACCCAACTGCATCAGACCAATAGCTTGATATTCTGTTTCAGACAGTGGAAACAGGAGATGCTGTTTAAAGAGAGCACTATGTATAGTCTATTTCCCTTGGACCACCCCAACATCCACAATTGCTGAATATTAGGGATGTTGGACTGTACATTTCTACTTATAACTTTTACTTATAATTCTGTCCATAAATTTGTCCAATCCATATTTGGCCCTGCTGATACTGTTTGTCTCACTACAATTTCATGTGGCAGAAAATTCCAGATGTTTACTACCGGCTGCACTTTAAAAAAAAAATACTTTATTTTACCCCTTTTAGACCGATCTACTTGTTTTACTGAGAGCCTCCTAGACCTCATGAGTAACAGTGTTGTACTCCCTTTTATCCACTACTCCGTCATTCATATTCTCCAAATCAACCCTCAGTTCTCTTCTCTATCACATGAAGAATTCCAGCCTTTTCAGACTCCTGCAAGGCCACTGCCCCATTCTCTTTGCTTTCTTGGTTGCCATTCCTCTGACTTACTCCAAGATAACCTTCTCAAGATCTGTAGGCAAGAACTGGACACAGAACTCAAGTTGTGGCAAACCAAGGTTTTATACAGAAGCAAAAAGGTGTTTTGTTTTCAGTACGCTTCCTGATGATCACCAATATTTTATTGGCTATTATGGCTGCCACCATACACCAAGCTGAGGACTTCAGGGAACTTTCAATCACTCCAAGATCTCCCAAGTAGTTATGGCCAGTGTAGAATTTCAAATCACATAGCAAGCTTTTGTTTTTCTTTCCCACTTATATTTATATATTACCTTATGTATTACCTTATATTTGTCTACACTGAAGCATATCTATAAATTTTTGTCCATTTGGTCAGTTTTGTGACTCATATCTGGAATTATTTAACAATGTTGCAGCATTTAACTTCCCAAAGAGCATGATATTACTTGCAGCATCACTATTGTATCATTGAGGCCCCACTTGAGTATTGCATACAGGTTTGGGGACTCCAGCACAAGAAGGACCTGTTAGAGCAGGCCCAGAGGAGGGCCAGGAGGATGATCAGAGGACTGGAGCACCTCCCCTATGAAGACAGGTTGAGAGAGCTGGGGATGTTTAACCTGAAGAAGAGAAGGCTCCGGGGAGACCTCATTGCAGCCTTTCAGTACTTAAAGGGGGCTTAGAAAAAGATGGAGAGTGACTTTTTACACAGGCAGATAGTGACAGGACAAGGGGGAATAGTTTTAAACTAAAAGAGGGGATATTTATGTTAGATGTTAGGAGGAAATTCTTTACTCAGAGGGTGGTGATGCACTGGGCACAGGTTGCCCAGAGTAGCTGTGGATGCCCCATCCCTGGAAGTGTTTAAGGCTAGGCTGGATGGGGCTTTGAGCAACCTGGTCTCAAAAGCCACAGAGGTGTCCCTCTGTGTCCATGGCAGGGGGGTTGTAATTGAATGATCTTCAAGGTCCCTTCCAACCTAAACCATTCTGTGATTCTATGATTGTTCAAATGCACTGATCTACATTAATATATTACCTGAAAATTACCAACAAAAAACAAATACTCATAAACTGTTATTCCCTGTTCACTTGAACAAGCCCAGACACAGTAGCTTCTCTACCTTTATGCATGAAGCAAACAGCTGACACTGAAAATGGAACTAAAATAGGTATTTCAGGGGTCTCTGGGATTAGAAAGCAACCACAGAGGGTTTTGAAGAATCTGCGTCTTAGATTAATGGCAGTCAGGCAGATGCAAGGACTAAGCCTGTAGCGAACCTTGAACTTTCAAGTGTCTCGACTCCTTCGAAAAGACAATACAGGTGAATGTAGATAAAGTACACTATGAAGATAATATTTTTTTCATAATGAACATAAAAATAATCCATAAAGACTAAAATTCAGCATACATTGCACAGTTAAAACATCTGATGGTTGGAATTAAACTCACACTCACGTTCTCTATATGTTCAAATTATTTTCACTACTGCATCAAAGTGCCACTGAGGACATTTAGTACATATCACAAGGTAAGATCAACTTACCTATATTGTTCCTGAACTAGAATGATATGTGCATGTCTTATTGCTATAGTTCTCTAACAAAAATACTGTAGTAAACAAATATATATTGTTACCATCAGAAAGAGATTCATAGTCATAGTCATATTCATCCTCTTCATCTTCTTCCTCTTCATTCGTAGTTGTAGGGTTGCTAGCACCATTGCTAGCCTGTGCTTGCATATGCGCCAGCTGGTGAGCCTAACACATCAGAAACACTTATTAAATTACTGGAAAGTATTTTTAAAAAGCAAAAGTCTTTTCTTCAGTATTTGAATCTTATTTTGTTTATATGAAAGTACTGAATACATATAGTGAGGAATAAGTAAGATTGTCAAGATCAAACCAACATACCATTCTAAGGGCTTCAATACAAAGAAAACATGTATTGGTAGAAAAACACAAATATATGAATCCAGATTAATTATGGGGAAATGTCCATTTTGCATGTTATTCAGAACAAGACTGCCTTTTCCCAGTCTGAGGTATGCTGTTTTAGAATCAGTTTAAAACTTTTTTAAAGAATGAAGAACATCCATATACTGGTACGATCAGTGTGATTTACTTATTCTGATACAAGCATGCCAGTCTAAAGATTTTCTGTGAGTAAAAGCCCTAAAATTCAAGAAAAAATCCCTTTTTTTACCTCCTAAGATTTGTTATTTTAAACTGTATTTACATTTGGGGTAAAAGCAATTAGTTTGCAATGAATCAATCCAATTGCAATCTATCTGAAAAACAGCATCCCCCACCAAAAGGGAAGAAAAAAAGGAAATAATTGCCTGGCTTGAATATGAAAAAAGAAATAAAGCCAAGTTCTATCAAAAATTACAACATACTATTTATATACATACATATATATACATGTATATGAGTATACTTGAGTATTCTATACATATACACACATGATGCATCTCACTATTTCTCATGAGCATGCATGAACAGCATGTTATATATAGCCTCAGAGTGAAACTTCATTTATTTTCATCACATAGAACATTTGGTGCTAATCATAGTATCATGAGGTATTATAAAAATAAAATACACTAAAATTTTGTGATGCTGTCTACTTATTTGCAAGTGTTGTAATCCTCTCTGAGTCTTCCAAGCATGATAATGCATTAGGTAATTGCACAGTACAAACTTAAAATACAAATGAATTACTTCTAGCTATAGTTAGGTCTCACTGCTTCCTACTAAGAAAGAACTATACCTTTTGTTTCAATATATCCACTGGTGTTTGATGGGCTTTGAGCTTCTTGTTTTTAAGCAGGATTTTTCTTTTCAGTTGGCCAGGTGAAGGAAGCATGGGGTCATCAGAAAAGTCACTCTCAAATAAAAACTTTGTTACCAGCTTATCTCCAAATACATTCTGAAATATCAAGAATGTAATATATTATGAAAGAATCCTAAGGCTTGTGCTTAGAATAATTTACCACAATTTATGGTCTACCTTGAAAATTTCAGCCATCTTGCGCTGCTGAGGTAATGAACAGTGGTTTTCTATGGATATGATAATTGGCATGTCAGAGGTGATAAATGCGTTGCGATCAATAGCTTCAACTACTTCCTACGAGAATGAAATGTCATTGAAAGAACGTGATTAGTTTCCAGCATTCAGTCAACTTACTTCAGTTAAAAGGGGAGAAAAGGGGGCATTTGTTTTCCCCTCTAAGAAGAATCCACTGTATGCTTCCATAATAAGACCCTCCAGATCAGTCTAGCATCTTGTTACAACAGAACTGATAACAGCTACTTATAGTTATGTTGACACAAAAAACACACAGAAAATTACATACATTTGCTACAAAAACTAATTTGAAAACCATGTTTACAATTAAGGAGTTTGTGTCTGATGTAGTACATAGTTTATATCCTATTAGGATTTAGCCTATTAGGATTTGTATTTCCTGTAGACATTTTTTTTTTACCTCATTAGAGAAAAAAGTACAGATTTTTGTTTTGTTTTATTTTTATATGCAATTACTAGCATACCTTAAAAGAGATCTTAGTAGTAAGAGTGTGCCCATGATAAATGATAGGCATCCCATCGTCACCATCCCAGCAGTCTAATTCTACACTTCTACAGCCTTGTAAGAGAACCTACAATGCAATTGAACAGTGTGAGCATGTAGAAACCATAGACTCATATCATCAAAGCAGAAGACGAGCATTGCAGAGCTAATGAAAGCCCAGTGATCCAGAAAAAATGCTGGAAAGAGCAATCTCTGAAGAGTAAACACAGAAGCTACAGTCCCTGGCTAACTGCATTTCCTAGTGGGAAAATGCAGAAAGCATTTAAGTTCTTAGGAGAAATACCATAAAGCTTGAAAATTCACGGTATTTTATGGAACATATGGTATCTGCAGAAAGGGGTTTTTAATATTAGGAGGGATTCTTAATGTCCAGAGGGAGACAAACCTTTCCATATTTCTACCTGCAAAAGCAGTTGGAAAGTAACATGGCAATTTATTCTAGGTTGTTAATATGACAGCTTAAGGGCACAGCATCTGCACCTTCTTTGCTGTTTTTGCTTTGGGATGGTTTGTTGTTGTTGTTTGGGTTTTTGTTTGTTAGTTTGTTATTGTTGTTAGTTTTTTAAGTAGAAGGTCTGAAAATAATTTCTAGTGAACACCTTCCATGAGGATAGTCAGAATGCAAATGTGCCAGGCCATCTTGTTTAGTGATATTAGACAAATTTACTTACTTTTTAGAAAACCATTGAAGAAAGCAAAAAAAGGAAGGAGGGAAAGATAAGCTAACCTATCTATTGTCAGCCCTGTGCTTTTTATTGCTATTTTTTTTTACAGAATGCTCATCGCTAAAAAAAAAAAGTTATCTATATTACAATTAAATATTTTACTGAAAACTAACATCTCTACAAGCAAAATCATTTTCAGCAAATACATTCATGAACAACAACAAAAAATACTTCTCCTATGCAAAATGCAGATTACTGTGCTTCAAGCAGTTGGGTCTATGGCTGGCACACCATCACTTCTGCAAGAGCCAGATACACTGAGCCAGAACAGAATGCCCCCTCTCCTCTGGGGACAACTGCCTGGGGGACAGGAAGAGGCTTTTCTGCATCATGCATATATTAGAGCCAGCTGAGCTCTATCTCACTTCCAATCTATTCCCAATAAAATACTCACATCACTCTGTGCAGTGCTGTTATGGGAACCTCCTTTGCAACTACATTATTCAACACAATCGTGTTATTCAGGCTTTCCTAACACAGCTTCACCCTTCTATCTTAAAACTCCAAGCAAAGCGGCACATGGGATGCCAGATGAGCCCTTCTCAATGGTGAGTCACTAACATTTAGAGTAAGGAAAACACTGCTCACAGGGAAGTTGATGCTTTCTCTAGCATTTGGTAAATATACAAACACACAAATACATATACATGCACACAAACACACACAGAACCAAATGCCCTAGGGAGAAATCATTCTTTTCCTGTTCACAACCAAAGAGGCATAAAGTCTAAAAAACTCTAGAATATTCCTAGAAGTAATGCTTTTAGAAGTTGTAGTTCCATTTGATATTTGTCTTTGCAATGCAATGTACAATATTTGAATAGTGTTTTTGACATCTGAATGAACTAAAATATTAGATCAGTCTTTCCTGTGGGAAAGTCTAATTTTAGTAGGTTGGGTCAGACCGACTGGTGTCTACATGCTATGAATTTCAAACTAAGCCCTTTTTTTTTTTTTTTTTTTTTTTGCCTTAGAAAAGACATTTGAGCACAACTGTGCTTACGGGCAGCTTTCCCACACGTCATGTTTTCCAATGTTTTACAAGCGGGGTCTTAGAACATTCAGATTTACAAAGCAAAAAGGTCACGTTTCTGCGATTTGCCAGTCAAACAAACAATTCCATGTTGAAAATTATGCAGTGATCTAAACCTGTATACCTGGCTGTAGAGCTCCACTGAGGATTCCCCTTTAAGCTGATGGCCAGTAAGGTAAGTATTGTGTGAAGATTCAATGTAGTAATATGACAGTGGAAACTGCAAGTCCTCAGCATTCTCTTGTGACTCATCATTTTTGGAGGCAAAGTTGTCTTTATCCATCAAAAACCTAAAAGTGAGATGTCAAAAAATTTTATGCTATGCTGAGTATTTGTGAATGTCATACAAACATTAATATACTGGTGTCATCATATAAATATATATATAAATTATCACTTAATTAATTACCTGGCAAATCCTTCAAAAGATAGCAGCCCCTGCTGGCACATATTCACACTAGGTTCAAATTTCTACAAGGAGGAAGAAACGTAAGAGATATATAATAATTATTTTTAGAAATACTGCTTTTTCATATTTTCATAGTGTAGTTTTCGCACTGAGCTAACTAATTAGTATATCTAAAACCAGTCTTTTTTGTGGATAAAGTAGTAGTGGTGTCTGCAGAATGCTCATGCTTGTTTTAAAAATCACTAAACAAGCAATCTAAACTATTAATTGCAGGATCATAGAATCATTCAAGTTAGAAGGCACATTGAAGGGTCACCTGATCTAACCTCCTGTTCAAAGCGGAGTCAGGTCTTAAGCTGAAATTAAAAAGGATCTATAATATGCATCCTTTTCCTATCAATTGTGCTCAAATACAACGCAATTAGAGACTTGTGGTGTGCTACCCTGACATTCCTTTAGAATTTATGTCTTTTGAACTTTGAAAATTTATGTTACATATTGATAGTTGAAATATCCAATTTCTAACCTTAGTTAACTGCTAAGTGGGTGCTTGGTTTTGGATTGTACTAATTACACATTTGGAGGTATTCAAAATTAGCTAAATACTTTCTAATCACTTCAGCCATTGTATATAGAGGAATAAGATGTTCACATTTGCTCCTGGAAAATAACTTTGAGAGGATGAATGTTTTATTAAGGTCTGTTTTTTTGATTGTTTGTTTCTTTCTTTCTTTCATTCATTTGTTTTTAACAATAAAAGAAAAATATGTGGAAATTTTTTAAGTTAGGGTTAATCTCTACCAAAAGTCATCACAAACAGAAGAAAACGATGCACTGCCATGAATACTTTTCCCAAGTGTTGATGTCCCTTCCCAGGTAAAGCATATATAGCTAAAAAAAATATGTTCATTTGCATGATTTTTTTTTCTTTTTATGGGTGTATATATATGTACACCTGCACAATTTTATAGCCTGCAATAAAGATACAATTACATGTTAAGTTCTCCAAATGGAAACAATGACTACAAAGTAAAACGCTTTTTGTGACCTGAAACAATATTGTTGGGCACACTTACAGAATAATCTGTAGTGACAACATTAGCCTGAAAGGAGATGACACAGATACACTATTCTGAGTTTGAGGAAGACAAGCAGGGAAAACAGAAGTAAACAGGACTCCTAGTAAAAGGACCTGCAAGATGTTTGTATTACTAACCTGGATAATACTGAGGATTTCATCATAGGTGCAGTGTTCTCCTTGGCAATTCACTAGGAAGTCATTTAGTTGCTGGATGCCCACACCGAATATCCCCAGTGATGTGCTTTCAACTCCAGTACCATTAGTTACGATACTGGCAGCAGCAATAGCATCAGATATTTGCCTCTGGTTATCTGACAGCTGCTGCCTACTCTTAATGAACAAACCAAGGTCTGAAACATTCCTAGTCAACAAGTCTTAAAAAAATAATATAAATATAAATATAAGATACATAATTAATGTGTATTATATACATTATATAGAATTTAACTTAGTAGAATATTTAATTATAAATTACTTGAATATCTTATTGAATATTTTAGCATTAACAGTAAATCTGAATAGAACCAACTTGTTTCTATCCACTGATAGGAGAAAGAGTGTTAAGTGTGTACATAAAGCAGTGGGAGCAGACTGCCATAAGTGTTCAATTATTATAAACAAAATCCTAGAATTTTTAACATGGATTCACAATCTCTCATGGTGTCACCCAGGATCCTCCTGTTTCCTCTCACAACCACGTACAGTCTTGAAGCCTTTCCTTTGCTGTGTGCAATCCCATAGCCTGCCTGTGTGATCAGACCTTTTCTTCTTCCAGTCCCATACGCCAGTGGTACTGTACCCTCCCCACAGGCTGCTTGGCATAAAAACTGCTTTCTTTAACAGTGGAGAAAGCTCCAGACTTAGATTATGGTAACTGGGGAACGTAAAGAGGGACAGAGATTTCCTTCCCCCTTGTCCCACGTAAAGCAGATCTACTAGGAAAACAGATAGGAAAAAATCAACCAGACGAGACACAGTGCACACAGCCTTTTCATTTCTGCTCCCTATGTTTGCTCTCTGTTTTATTCCTACAGCAGATTCCAGAGCTCCTGCAACCACATACTCCCTGTGTTGGGCCCAGCCTATCTGCAAAAAGCTTTTTGCCTCTGCTATACCAGTTACAGATATATCTGGTTAATATAAAGCAGGAATACTTTTCCTCTTCTTCATTTCTGAACAGAGAACCTGTCTTACATCCAGCTAACCAGGTCTTACTGGAGGTATGGCAACAATCCTGTATTTGAACTTATAATTGATTGCCGTTATGAGATTGACTGGGACACTTTTACTTGAGGCCAATAAATGAAGCTGTTCAGTATTCTAATGGCTGTGTTTTCCTCTTATACAAACCTAAATCAGGTTGGAACCCAATGTTATTTTCATCAATCTTCAAATGAGTATAAAGTGGAGTAGGCTCTAAACCAGATCGATTGCAAGGCACCGCATAGACATCGAAAAGGTCTTTCAGATCCTTGCGGCTACGGACACTGCAAAAAGAGTTGAAAATTTCAATTTTTGCTCTTTTATAAACTTGGGTGAATGAGATCAATACAGAATAAAGATTTATTTTACCTGAAAGATTTGAAGAGCTCCACAAATTCCACAAAAGTCATGTTGCTATCAGAAACCATGAAGTTCTGAAACCCCTTCATTCCTCCTTTAACACGGCCATGCCAGCTACTGCTGCTCCATGTGCTAAATCAGAAAGCAACTGCTGTAATTTGGTTACATTGAATTTCTACTTCTTGAAATATTATACATTACTGCATATAGTTTATTTGTATTCTCCTTAATGTATTTACTAGCAATATTTGGAAGAAGCAAATAGAGCTGTACCTTATAAGATCTGCAATGACTGTTTGTACTTGTTTTATAACGGCTATTAATTCCCATCAAGACAACTGCTAACTTTGCCAGAACAATTAATGTATATGCATACTATTTAAAGCTCTTCCATGTGCGAAAGGGCCCGATGCAAATGGCACAAGTGAAAGCATTCTCATTTTTTCTTGAAAGAAATCAATGCCAGTGTTCTTGTACCACAAGCTTTTAAAACCATGTCCTGCTGTACATGAGGTTCACTAAAGATTTTCTAAGGGAGAAATAAAAGGGATGTAGAATTCCTTAGAGCTCTACACTGTCAAAAAAAAAAGGAGAAAAGACAGTAATATTACAACTGGATACACAATAAAACAAATATTTTCCTGTACAGGTATGAGGTTTTGTTTGTTTGTTTGTTTCCATGTCTGGGAGAATTAAAGGTGTAGATTTAAGAAGTATAACCCTTCCCCTGGCAGTCAACCCTTCTCATTTCCCATCCACATGGACTTCTCACATACTTTCCAAAAACAGTCCAGATTATCATCAGATACCTCAAAGACATGTCAAGCTACAGCCCTTTTCTTCTTTTAGACTTGGACAGTAGCCTCTGGAGGCCATTTCCTTCCAGAAATGAGGTTATAATGATTTCCTCCTTTCAGCTTCTTGGGCTGAAGGAAGGAAAGCAAACTGGAATTTCTTGAGAGCAAAGGGAGAAAATTATCACAGAAATAACTAGCTGTTTGGTGCTCGTTATTTTGGTTGACAATAATTTCTTTATAACTGCAATTGTTAACCTGAATTGTGCAGCTGAACAAAGTTTTTGAAGCAAAACAATGAATTTTCAAAAGCTGCATCCCAAAGTTTTCAGGCTACTACAGGACTTAGACTAGTACTTAGTCCCCACCTTGAACTATTCCTTGAGCTGTATGAACAAGTACTTACTAAATTTCAAGTACTAATTTGTAAGGGTATCAGCCAGATGGGTCAAGATCCCACATTCCTTCCAGGGCCTAAACACCAATGACCACACATGCATGACTGGGATTTACCAGCACCAGCATCCTGCAAAGGAAGGTACCTAAACAGCCAATACAAGAATTGTCTAGTTGAAACCATAACTAACTCCAGAAGTTACAGTTTTTGTTTCAAAGTACAAGACCAGGTGACCGTATGTCAGACTTTATTACTCCCTAATGTACAAACCTACAAATCCATTGGTCTAGGAATTCTGCCATCAGGTTCAGTACAAATAGTTCCAACAGCTGTGATGGAAAAACAGGACCAGCTTGTTGTCCACTGTCCCTAAAGACATTTGCAGTCCCTGGAAATTTGTGTTAGAAGCAGACTTCTTTTCACATAAATATACCAGATAGGATTCCTCAGTTCACTCCTGGCCTGGGGTGCATGCATGCAATTGAAAACAGCATGTGATTTAAAGTATTAAAAAATACCATCTACTTTGGTTGATAGTGTTCAATTTGTTTGACATCACTATGGCAAGTACTGACATACTGCATATAACTTTTTGACTAAAATCATTCCTAACATTTTTATCAGACAAGAAAAATAAACCACCACGAAGAAAGTCTCTTGACTCCCAGAAACAGACTGGAACTGTAGAGTACTGAAAGGAAAACCAGCAGCAGATGAGAAAGCTCACCATTTCTCCAGAATTATCACTAAAGATTATCTTCCACAGTAATTCCATAGGTAATAAGTACAAGACTGTTAAAAAAAAAGCCAAACAAACAAGAAAAATCCACTACCACTAACCATCAAAACTGTGTAATTAGGAATGGTATAGATTATACCGGTATATAGATAATGAGAGAGAAAGTTCACACTTTCTTCACAAATAAGTCCCCATCTCTAAGTTTCCATGTTCTGCTATATATTTATGAGTGGTGTTGCTACCCTGCACCCTGTTTCCACCTTACAGGCAGCACTAGGTTTCTAAAGAACTTGGGAAGTTGCTGCATGCACATCCACTTGGAAGGAATGACAGAAGACAGCTGCAGGCTACCTGTGTGTGGAAATCATATGTACATCTGGATTGCATAAGGATTTATTTTCAGTGTAAGTTGTTTGTAAGGAGGTAAGGAATATCAAGGGTCTGAGCTATATAAGTAAAAAGAGAGTTCTTCATTCTCTACCTGCAAGAAGTACTATTCTTTAAAATGTACAACAAAACCGGCTCTTTCTTATTTTAAATTAATATATATATATTTTCACTTTAAGAAATTTGATTTATTCAGAGCTTCTCACATAGTGTAGACATGGATATAAGTAATTGTTTAGGGAAAGTTATTTTTTAATGTATATATAATATGGAAAGAGAAAAAGAACCAGAAATCTTCCTAGCTGCTACACTGCGTCTTTAATCATTTGTTGCTAGCTAATATTTCTGTGCTGCAAAAGCTTTTGCAGAGCCCAGTGGCACCCTCTCCCTGCTCTGCTAACTCATGGGTTCTGTGAGGGACCATACAGGCACCTACAGCTGCACAACCACTGAAGGCCAACAGTGGCTCCAACTATTAAGCCTCTTCCAGGTTTGGGTCTACATCTAGGTGCAGCAAAGCTGACGCTAACCTGATTTAATTAGCTCTGTTGAATCTGATCTGTACAGAGCCACAGAAACATCTACAATTCAGTCCCAGTGGATCATGTATTTCCTAGATTACTTCATAATCTAGGTCATTTCAGCTCTTTTTTTTTTTTTTTTTTTTTTTACTTTGGTAAATGGATTGCTCATTTTATCTTAATTTACGATACTACTGACAAAATTGGTTGGGTAAAATTAAGAATATAAATTGATTGTTATGATTATGCTAGCAATTGAGGAACTAAAGATAGTTATTTCATTTAGTACATGTGAAATGTCCATACACGTGAAACCTTGCAAGCACAATTTGGGCTTATCAAGGGATGAAAATACCAAGACTCAGACTTTCTCTAGTGCTCCAAGTGTCTTAATTCTGAGGAAGATTTCCTCAGAACAGATTAAAGCATCCATATAGCTGCATCCAGAGTAACCTTCTGCAAATTCTAGCATGATGGATCCTATGAAGTTGGGGAGAGCTCTACCAGGCAACACAGTGGAATCTTCAAACAACTTTGCCAGGGAAAACTGACATAACTCTGGGATGCCTACAGTGCTAAGCTGTGCAGGAATCTGTAGAGAAACCCAGGACGGACTGAGAAGATTTAAAGAAACAGTAGCTGCCCTTTCCCCTGGGAATGTGAGTTCTCAGTTGAGCCTTTTAATCTCATTTAGAGAACAACAACTCTTTTGGCATAAAAAGCAAAAAGCAGATTTGCAAAACAGAGAAACATTCTCCAGAGGTATTAATGCAGTACTTCTTCAGTTTAATATGAAATTTCTCTGATCCTTGAAAATAAACACACAAACAAAATAACCATAAATGTCTTAAAGAGATAACTCCTAGTCTGGCATGTTCATCCCATCGTTGTGTATGACAGCGAGGAACAAAAAGCAAAGAACATAATAAGAGTCTCAGAAAGCAGAGGTAAAAGGAGAAGCACCCAGCCACAGACGCCCACAGTTGGCTCTAATACTCACTTCCACTGCTAAACCTAACCATGTTAAGTGTAAAAAATCCTATGAAATAGGCAATATAAACCAGTACATAAGA
Organism: Cygnus olor; assembly: GCF_009769625.2. Taxonomy (NCBI): domain Eukaryota; kingdom Metazoa; phylum Chordata; class Aves; order Anseriformes; family Anatidae; genus Cygnus; species Cygnus olor. The sequence goes on from NC_049175.1 coordinate 20,982,704, forward strand.
CATGTCTCTTCAAAAATAATGTTCTGCCCGAAGCATTGATCTCTTTCATTGTTTACCACTGCTTTCCAGGGAACACCAAGATTCACACTCATGCCCACACCACAGCCTTCATTCTGTTAAAAGGCACTGGAAGGTCTCCGTTGTGACTGGCTTCTTGTATGTCATCAAGTACCATCCACAACCCTGATACATTATTCTTGCTATATTATTATTACTATTAGTACTACTACCATTATTACTATTTATAGAATTAATACATTACTGCATTATGTCATTGCACAGCCACAGCATGACCTTTTGAACTGTGTAAGCGTAAGAAAAATGGTGAATATTAAAGGAGAAGAGAGGGGCCTGTAAGAGAAGAAAGATTTCAAAACTGTTCCTCCAATTGGCTGAGAAAGTATTGCAATCATCACCAGGAATGTCAGCAAAAGCTAATAATCCCCCACGTAGAAATGACTTGTGCTGAGAAACCTCAGCACTTCAGTTCACACATCTACATTTCTGTTGAGTTTATATAGAAAATGTCTATAACTGTGCTTTGGAGACAATCTGGAGAAAGAATTAAACTTGTGGAGTTTTGGGATGAATTCCAATGTGCTTCTGTAATAGACTTATTAACTGAAGCATGCTGCTCAGGGACTGTCTACAAAGCTGTCCTCCGATTCATGGTATTTCAGCTTAAATGCCCTATGTTATGCTACAACATGTTTCAGATGTCTGTCAAAAGCCTAATTGCATTTCTGGCATTGTTTTTGTCAGATTTTGTCAGTTGGGCAAGAAAAACACATTTGATCATAATTAAATAACAGTAACTTTTTTCTTTTAAAATCAAAGCACTGATTTTGTCCTTACCTAGACTGACTCTTGCTTGAAGACATTACAGGAGAGGAGACTGGTCTGGCTGGTGAGGATGTGACAGCTCCTAAATTAGGAGATCCAGATGTTGTCAGAGAGTGTGTTCTTCTTGACGACAAGGTGTTAGATGGAGAAGCATTAATAATAATATTTTGATCTATGGAGAAAACAAAAGTTTGCAGCACTGTTACAGCTTCAGGCCCAACAAAAATGCTTTCATTGATGTTCATAATTCATTAATGCTCAGTAAAACTCTAAAGGGATGCTGGGATTCTAGATTTGTACCAAGACAGTCAAAAAGATATGATCTGAATAACGCTTATATATGCATTTAGTCTGACAAGAAAGGAAGTGTTACTAAAACTAAATGAAAGAGCAATCATGAAAAAAAAAAAAAAGAAAATCTTTAAAATTTTATAGCATTTGGAGTTTTGACTGTATAAGTAGTTTCTTATCATAAACATATCTTTAGCACCGTAAAAAATATCTGTATAAAAAGATTTTAAGCAAAACCCTGAGGGACTCTTAGATACTGAAGTTATGTGTCTACCTGATTCTTCTTGCTCATCAATATCTTGAGGATCCGAACCACTTCTATTACGATATTCCTTACAGCTTTTTGCCTTCCGAGTGGCCATTTCATCATCAGTGGCCTCTCCACTTTCACCCTAGAAATGAAGTGAGCACCATAATAAACATCCTCAATACACTATTTTTTCATTATTTATCAGTGCAATCTGCAATTAGACCATGAGATGAATCAGCCATTCCTTAAGAAATTACTTCTTTAAGGCCAATAACTATGCTGTCAGTAAAACCATCTAAGTAGAAAAGAGACAACTTAATCATGATGAAGGATACATAATGACTGCAGGAACATCAGGTGCTAACTCAGTTTGACATCTCACAGAGGACTACAATGATTGTGCCTCTCTAAACTGGTCCAAATGGTTTTACACTATTCTACTGGTGCACGGGTGCCCTAAAAAGGATGAATCTTGTCATCTGGATCTCCCCTACCTGCACACTAGAAAAAGTGGATAGTGTTGAGCTGCTAGACCCTGCATTTTTCTCTGTTTCCTGGCTACTGCTGGAAGTCATTGGGTCCAGAAAAGAAAGTGGAAACTGCCAAAGTCCAGTGTTCTTGTCAGCCATGTAAGATAAAACTGTATGCAATTGTAAGGCAGAAGAACTGAGGTGATGTTTTCAGCAACATGAAAACAAAAAGGAGCAAAGAAACCAACTACAGCCTCCAAACATTACTTTGCAGGTTACTATTTTTGTTACTAACAATATCTTACCTTTATACTAAGGTAGCAGCTAAAGTTCCTAATACAATTCTGTCCCCCATCTGCTAGTCCCAGTGCCAATGTTTCCTGAGAATGCTTCAAGCATGACAAAAGAAACACAAACTAATGGAAAACTACAAGCCAAAAAAACAAAAACAAACAAACAAACAAACAAAAAAAAACACATGCTGCAATAAGCAGTTTTAAAATTATCATCTAACTTTGCCCTGGTTCACAATATAGCTAGCTAGCTACACAGTAGCTGTAGGAAGGAAACCTATCAGCCAGATAAGCAACAAAATACAATAATAACAAAATATTCTACCCTCATAAGTACTTTCTTCTTTTTCTTAGCTGCATTTATTCCCAGAGTGTTGTTTCTCTGAACACTAGGTTTCTCAGTGCTTTTGGTAAGCGTTCCTGTGCTTGTGTTTCTTGCACTCCATCGTCTGCCTCCGAAAAGTTCAACAGCCTGAGCCAAGGTTGGGCCTTCAAACCTTCCATCCTCCTACAAAAATTCTCAGCATTAACAAAACAAGAAGAATAACTGCCAAAGAACAGACACATTTTCTTAAGCAATAATACAGACATCTGTAAGGAACCAATGAAAGACAAAACAACAAGAGTAGGCAATTGTTACTTATTGCATGAATGCAATAGGGTTATTTTGTTTGCCTTTTTTTTTTTTTTTTGGCCTTAACTCTCAGCACTCAATATTTCAGCATCCTTTTCATGCACAGTCATTGCTTTCTCTTTAATAAAACACTTATTCCAAAGCTCCAAATTTACAAAGAATTTCATAATAATAATGACAATAATAAAGATTTAACTTGAGCGTATCAAAAACATGCACCATTTGATGAAACATTATGTGGAGAACCAGATCTTGTTCACTCATGCCATGTTACAAAGTTGGAGATTTGGCATTCAAGTTTAGTATTAGTTTACTTATAATAGAAACTAATTGCATGACATTACGTTGTTGGTATCTTTGAACTTGTTTTATATAAAATCACACCATCTTTTACCTGGTAAAGGCTGACATACTGTTTCCGTAGCCACTGTAGTCTTTGATCAGGGAATCTTCTCATTTTTCTTACAGCTTTAGTCAATTCCAGCAATCCATCATATAGCATTCTGGCAGTATATTTTGGAGCAACAAAGTGCAGCAATTTATTATCAGTAGTCTGAAGTCCATAAAGTAGTGTTATACCATTTTCTTCAAGGGACATATTACAAAGTTTATTCTGAACACACACAGTGTGCATATCAATGCCAGAGTGTCCCATGTACACAGCCTTGGCTGAAAACAAATCCAGAAAACCTTCCACAAGTCCATTTAGTCCAGTATTGCCAAGAAACTGGTATTTACCAAGCTCAGCAGTATTACCCAGTACACTCAGTTTCGCCTTAGCATTTGCAGGGCAAACTGTTGTGGGTTTTGTCCAAGTCAAAGTACTATTGTCAGGCTGAAGCTGAAGAAAGCAACGTGCTGAAAGATGCGTCTCCTGGTCATAATGAATGACAGTCACCCCTTGCAGCATGAACTGGTGGACATCAGCTCTGATAGATAACACGTACCAGGGAATGAGTTCTATGCCATGGCAGAAAGCCTTTTGTTGTTCTTCTGTTGAGGTTGTGTCCCACTCCTTCAACTGCTCAAATATATCACTTTCAGAATCTGAAAGATCTCCAATTATAAATCTGTATGTGAACAAAGATGAGGGACTTATATTTAGTTTCGTAAACCCACTTCCTACCTAGTGAAGCACATAATTAATGTGCAGATGTATGCTATGACTGATTAATACTTTTTCTCTTGCAGTTTAAATTGAAAAGAATACATGGACTTACAGGAACATCTGTAGATTTTACAATAGTACAACTTATGTTACTGAATTTTTGAATTAAAAGATGTTGCTACTCCTTATAACTCCTGTAAAAATATAAATATGTTTTCTTAGAATTTTCCAAAGATTACATTAATAATAAATAACTTCAGTTTGGATCTTAAAGTCAAGTGATTCCACTTTCTAAATCAATAGCACAAGATCACTTCAGTGGAAATATCAATAAGTATTGTATGTGGAAGCTGGTAACAAGATCTAGTGGAAGGAAGACAAGATTTTTAATCCCTTTAATATGCAGATTTAATGTGCAGACCTTTCTCTTATTAACACTTGTGAAACAGGGATTAAAATATATGCCTTCCTCAAAAGAATGCAGCACAAATGTTATCAGATACTTCCCATCAGAAAATTTAAATTTTATGTAAATAAAATTTAACATGAAACATTTATTATTTTTTTGAAATATTTTATGACAAGAAATACTGGATACAGAACAACAATATCTGCACTAATAAATGAAGTAGTTTAAATATAAATTCTTCCCTACAGAAGCTTCTAGCATGTATGAATGAATGATACTGCTTTAAACTGAACACGAAAAGAGTAAACTTCTCCACGTACAGCAGAACTAATGAAGTGCATTTTCCTGAAGATACCCAAACCAGCTTGCTTTGCATATTCTTCAAGGCATCCTGTCCTAATACCCTCAATACCCTTCATATTGCCACAGTACTCTCAGCTCCTGCCCATGTCCTACCAGCTGAGTAAAAGGCAGTTCACATTATGACTTGTTCCAAGCCACATACACCATCTCACTGAGTGAAACACCACACATAACCATTAGGTCTTCCTCAAACTTTTCTCTCCCCAGAGCACTAATTCACTTGAATTTTCCCTTATTCCAGATATCAATGATTTCTCAGCCAATAGGCTGAGGGATTTTTGGTGATGTTGAGGAGACTGACAAACAAGAATATAAAAACTGTATCAGCCTTAACTGTAGCTGTACTTCCTTAAGAAATCTTCCTAAAATATAAAGGTCATATCGTATACTTGAGCAGGTATAAACTGGTGTTAAATTTGCTGAGTCTTACCATGCTATATACATTATTTGCCTGGGTTATGCAAAATTCAAATTTTCAAACGAAACTAACAACTGAAGTGTCTCACTACCCCATGCCCTCAAAATAGTCAAAAAAAGTCTCTGCAAAAATCCCAGAAAATGTATTCTGAGACTAAATGTGCATGGCCAGAGAAATTTTATATATAGGAGGCCAAAATGGCAGAGCTTCGTTCCTGCCGTATTTCACATTTGATAGCACTGGCATGCTGCAGATTAAAATGCACAATTAGGTAAACCAAGCGCATGCATGCAATCGTATGCAGAAAAAAAACCTCTGACATTAGCTAGCAAAAGCAACATAGCTATGAATTACTGAGAACAAACTTACAGAACTTGGTTTGAATCAGAAGCTTTCTTTACACGTGCTGCACTAAGATGCAAGGAAATGAGAAGAAAGGATAAAGGAATCATTAAAACAGATTGCTGTTTTAGAGGGGGAAATTGCATGGGATATGAAAAGGAAAAAACTTGATTTTTTTCACTATTATTGTAAAAGATACTTACTATAATTAAGAAAGCTTAAAAAGGAAGATGGGTTCAGGCCAACAAAGAGATGTGACAAAGTTTAGAGCATCTTACTAGGACATTTGATTAACATTTCTATAAAAATTGTATTTCAAACTTGATTTTTTTCCTATTTGCCTTTATTTCTTTGAGAATTGTCAAGTAAGATTTCTAACAGAAATTAAAATTTGATATTTACTGGGCGTATAAGGTAACTCAGGGTGATTAGACAAGTCTCTGACTATAGAGCGACGTTGAGTTTATTTGCAAACACAGCTGGGAAAATAACAGCTATTCCCAGTACCCACTTTTTTTTTTTTTTTTTTTTTTTTTAAGATGCCTTTCATTTTTTTCAAATCAAACTAATCAATTTTGCTGGGTTCATGTTCCACAATATTAATCTGAATCAGCAAAAAGCAAACTACTTGAAAATTTTCCTTGTAATTAAAAAAAAAAAAGAGAGTTATATTATAAGGTGTATTTTTCAGCTTTTATAGCCACGATAATACAATTATTAGGTAATAAATAATTTTTATAAAATTTTGATTATATAATACTTTATAGGAAATATAGCTTAGGTCTCAAAAGAAAGGCTTTTAGTTGTTCATAGCATTAAAAATGAATCAAATATTACAGCCTCCATACAACAGGGACAAGAGCACAAAGCTCTTCTGCCTCTCTACAGGAATTTGTTTCTGTCTCACCCAGCTCTCAATGCCCATGAAAGAGATGGCAAGAAAATAAGGAATTGAAGTAAATTAACACTTTCACAGATAATTTTTCTACAAGTCATTATGATGTTGAAATCAGCACTTACTGCACCAGAACTACAGGCACTAATAAACTGTATAGCCAATGACTTGAATCAGGAAGCTGCAGTTCTGTTTATTTCAATTTGAAACTTTAATTTCTATGTCATATTAACTTTTTTTTTTTTTTAAACATTAATTCCTACTTTAGTTAGAGTGGAACTTACTAGCTTATGTTTAAACATGAAGCATAAATAACTAATTTACCAAGAACTGATTTCATAAACATGTAACAAAGATAACTTTATTTTCCCCATATTTTTATTTTATATTTAAATTCTGCTTTGTGTATCCAAGTGAAAGGTTGATTTCCCTAGCTCATTCTTTATTTGAACTGAGAGTTAAAAGCAGATTTCAAAGTATATTAATTAAAAAAAATAATTTCTGGAAGAAAGTGTTTAAACTGCAGTAGGTCAAGAGACATCATAAATGGACAAAGTGGAACTGTCTTTCTTGGCATAATCTACTGTGCCACTGTCCAGAAGGAACCAAAGCCAGATGTTAATAATTCTATTAGAAACCATTCTTTCAGGAAATAATTATTATTTATTTGAAATGAGGTTTACAATTGCATGTTAATGAAATAAATGCATTTAAAACAGGAAGAGGGTAGTTCCTTCTCAGGCAGTCACTTATTAGATTTTTGTGTAAGTAGCTGAAATAGGTTGGATATTTCTGAACATACGGATATTTTACATTGCTTCACCTCTGAACAGTATGGTTCTGATACTCAGTTTGAAGTTATTTTAACAGGTATCTGGTTTAAAGCTGACCTACCTATGTCTATATGGGCTGCAATTTCACTAAAGCAACACTCAGTCAAGTGACATCATAAACTTTGCATTTGGCATATTTCTTGTTGGTGAATAGTACAGAATATACTGGGTCTTCAAAGTGAAAATCTGGGATTTTTGAACACTGAGCTCTTTAATGGGGCACAATCAAGTAAACATCTAGGCAAAATAGCAGGACTAAATCAAAATGAAATTTCAAAATGTGGAATTACTTACAAACATCTTCTGGTCATAATTTTAAAGTCTCAAATGAACACGACCTTAAAAGAAGTGGTCCTATGAGCAATAATAAATAACCCTTATTTTGGAAAGGACATGACGCTGCTCTAGTGTGCAGAATATAATGTTCTGAGCTCTGATAACAGATATGTCCCGGTGCTATTCCTGGCACCACAGATCAAAATTGTAATCGTAACTGTGGATTTTTAAAGCTCTATGTGTAAGATGAAAGGGATTTACCCTTATCACTAGAGGAAGTAATTACATCATGAGGGAAAATATAACTATACAGAGAGTTCCCAAGCATTTGAGTAGCAGATACTTAGCATAATTCCAGGCGGAAAAGGTTTTGACTTGGAAGACGATAAATAAAAGGGAAGAGGTTAAAGTCGCCTATGTTTCTATAATGAGCCTTGATAAAAATGAAATTAAACATGAAAAATGTGAAATATACAGACTGAGATAGAAAATGAGACCTACTGGTACCGGTTTCTGTCCTTCAAAGAGTTTTTTCTTGAATCACTTCCTTCACTAAAATTATCTTCACCCTCTTCAGATTCCAAACTGCGATTACAGCTCCGAATAGTTTGGAATATATTGTTTGCTGTTGATTCTTTTTCTGGATTATTTAAACCATCTTGGCCTACTCGTTGCAAGAAATTATCTTGTCCACTGTAATCTGAAACAAACTAAAGATGTCTAAAATGTTAGTATTGTAACAACAGAAACACTAGAACATTGTCATCTACTTCTCACTGGAGGATTTTTTTTTTTACAAGAATTAAGAATATTTAATATTTATTTCCAAGTAGCTTCTAATGGGATTTTGTACCTAATTCTAATCCCAAACGGACCAAATCACTGCATAAATCAAGTAACAAGTTTCAATAACTCTCTGTAGACTTTTTAAAAGCCTAGGCTTTAATCTTTTGATGTAACAGGGACTTTTTTTTTTTTTTTTAAAGAAAAATTGAAAAAACTCAAAGGAATTGCTTTGTTTCATAAAGGAAAAACTCGATCCATTGAGCTTCTGAACTCTGTTTTTAAGGAACTGAAAACCTTCCAATTCCCAATAAGCTATGCAGAGGTCAGGGCATTTAACAGAAAATAGATGCACCTTTAAGTATTTACATACTTATTTTACCTAAGTATAAACATTGTCCTTTGGTACAGATAGTAATTTCTCAGTACACCTATATCAAACTATTTATAAATAACCAAATTTATATTGCTACAGTTACTATGAGAATTAAATAGAGGTCCATATAACTGAGCTATATCCAACAGTGGTTTAGGAAACTCTAATTAGATGATGATCTCATATAAACTAATAAATAATATCAAATAATGCACTGGATGGCTATGAACATAACCTCTTAGAGTATCAGTCCTACTTACCTCTAATGTTTCTTCCTGGGAATTGTACCGTGGACAGAGTCTGATGAGGCTTGATGCTCCATCCAAAATTTCACAAAGCTCTTTTAAAAATACACCACAGAAAGGAACTACTTTACAGCCTGGAATATTGAGTGCCCGGTTGATCACTTTCTTGTACTCTGATGATGACTCATGTTGTGCCATAGCATCTTTCAGACTTCGCATAGTTTCAATATCAGACTGGTCCATAAATTGCCACATTTTTAAAACTTTTCTGGATCTATTGCAAAAAGAGATCATAACTGTTATTAAAAAAAAAAAGTACACTGAAGTTCAACACTTGCAGCATACATATAATAATGGAAATTATTATCATTACTCAGAAATGAATCACATTCAGCTAATTATTTTTATGAAAATTCTGGTTAGTAGGCCACTTCTACCCTTTGAATTATCAAACACCAAAACTAACAAGGAGAAGCAAGCAGTCTGATCTACGTAAGAGTGCTGTAACACCTGGGATTTTAATAAAAGCCCACATACACAAGAGAAAGACAAGCAGGCTCTCTAACGTTTCCATTTTGTCATTACCTTAAAGTTAAAAGGGCCTAGGAAAAAATAAGAAAAAATGAAAGAAATGGCATAAAGACAAACCAGATGGTTTATTACAAATTCCTTTAGCTGTATTATGAATAAATAATCAATAAAGTGAACAAAAGTAAATATGTATATTTAAAATATTTTACATTGACTTCTTCCCGTTTCATTCAAACTCTGCCATGGAAATAAATAAGTCAAGATCATTTTCCATCTCTCAGGCACCAATGCAGTGCCGCAGATGAATCTTTGATTTCAAACAGAAATGGCTCCTGGTGCTCCCTGGGAAGGACCTCTAACACTGCTGGAGGTCTCCCCCCTTCTGAGCTGCATGTCTGTGTGAAGGCATGGCCATCCCTGGCCCCAGACTTACCAAAAGGTTTGTAGAAACACTACCAGCTCAAAGTCCTTAACCCTGCTTTCTGTCCTAATCCTGGAAACACTGCAAATCGTGCACCAGCCTTGCTCTTTGGTTTCCCTTTTGCTGTGCAGATGCATTACAGATAAAATTAAGCCCTTAGTTTGTTTTGCATTTTCCCTCACAACTTACATGGCTAGGAGACTGTGGATGCATTCTGCTGAAAAAGACTCCTTGTGTCTATGAGTGTTTCAAATGTGTTTTATATACCAAGAATGTAAATAAATAGCTCAATAGAATCCTTACTAAACCACAAAGACCGACAATACACACACATTAAAGCTTTGTTACACAAACATGAAATACAAGGAGGGTCAGAGCTAAGAGATGGGGAAATCTGATCTTAACTCTTCCCTCTTCAGTCTAATTTGCTGCCCAGTAAACTGCACACCCCAGCAAAGGCAGCGCCTTTCCACCCACCTGGCCCCATACAAGCCCACAGCTCTGCAGGAAGGCTACCAACACGTCTTTAACCCCATACTCTGTCTTTCTCCTGGAGACACGGCAGGTCTGGCTATAGGAACATTGCAGCACAAGACCCCTGCATCAGTCAGTGTAAATAAACTTGGAGAGTTTAAAAAAAAAAACACACATAACTTTTAGCTGTTTTGGGGGTGGTATTTTGGTAGGTTTTTTATTTTATTTTATTATTTTTTGTTGTTGTTGTTTCGTTTTACAATTTAAGACAGACTCTATTAGAACGTTATCATGATTATCTTTGACTTGTGCTCTGGAAACTCCAACCCCAAGTTACATTCACTTTAGTCAGTGTTGGCAAACCATAACTTTTTTCCCATCTTCCTTCCACATTTAAAAAAATTCTGTTTAAAAAGGTATGTTTTTTAACATATCATATTTAACATTTACCAGAAAAACTGATGGTGTCTCCCAAGCATTTTGAAAAAAAATGCCTTTTAGCATGTTTAATTTTTTTAAAAAAGGGATTATTAGAAAGTCACAGGGTGAGATGATGTAATTTACCAACAGATTTCTGTTTAGTCCATTGTTCTCCAGAGACATCTGCTTAACAGAAGTCGCAGTGTAATCTATCACTGAAAAGCCGTTTAAAAAGAGAGTTGCCAGTACCTTAGCCCTGCCAAAAACTCCATTACAGCATTGTAGTTGCCCATATTCCAGCAGCATTTTGCCACATGTACTAAATATGAGAAGACTTCTCGTTTCTCCTCCATAGAACCTGCAGTCAGGATCAGCCAGGTAACCCATGAGCTCACCTTGTAAAATAAAATGGACAGTACAGTCAGCCAGAGCAATGTTACTTGGAGCATTTGTTCACATCTAATATCTTTTTTCTCATTTTCCTTCTGCAAGGATGGTATCCGAGAAAAGACTATGCATGCACTTATGGCCATATATCACATGCGTTACAAACACACCCGACACACAGACAAACTTGTGTTCCACAGTTAAATCATTAACTATTCTGATAATACTTGTTAAAAAACAAAACAAAACAAACAAACAAAAAAAACTACTATAAAGTAACATGAGATATTTTTCAGGTCACCAAAGAAGATGGACAGCTTAAGCTAGTGATGATTTCTAAAGCTGTCAGAGAGATCTGTAATGTAAATTCCAATTAACCCAGCTTACAAATCTCAGCCTCACCCTTGTTGTTACAACATGGAGAGTGAAAGTTGATAAACTGTGTTTTTTATTTTCATGCACTGAATGCTTAAAATAATACTACCTCTTTGCAAAATTATAAAAGTAAAAAATAAAAAATTTCAGTTTCCTAAGCGTGACCATTCTACTCGCTTTTGTTTGATAATTAATTAATGCCAGAAGTAGGAATTAACTTATTACAAGATTCTATTTGTATTAAGAAAAAAAAAAAGTTAAACTTTCATTTTAACAGTGTGCAGATTTTCTTTCCAGTTTATGTTCCCACAACATCCATAAAGAGTAGCTATATTTCACATGGCAACCTAATTCAAATCATCTATTCCTTTTTACAGTATAATTCCCCAGGGCTTCATTTTTGTCATTGTGTAAACACTCAGAAAGCAATAAACGTGATTTGTTTACTGACATCAAGTTCTATTCTTTGGTCCTGAAGGACTCAAGAGTTTACAGGCAATAGTAGTGTAAGGAGAGGCTTATAAAAACTGGAAAATGCTAGCTTACCCCTCACGGGGCATAGACTATTTTATTTAAAAAAAAATAAATTGTAAGAAATAAAATGAAAATGCATTTATAAGAAAAGAGAACCACTAAAAATATATAGATAGGACTTCCATTTATGCAAGTCTATACAGACACAATGTTTGAGTCTCACTCCTGAGGGAGAACAGCCAAAGAATATGAAAAATACAAGTTGCTAGTTAATCTTCCTTACACCCAAACCAATTAAGAACAACAAATGAGGAATATGCAAATGAGAAAACAAGCCCCAGCTCCAACATACGCAATGTACATGGCTATAAAAAGGAATAAAATTGAATTCCCAAAGAAATGAAGTTATAAACTCATTCTGTCTCATCCTCAGGGATGCGTACCATAGGGTTGGGGATGCTCTAACAGGACGTGAGGATCAGGGGACAATAGACCCGTTCAGTAGCAGTGTTCTACCTGCTCCAACCCTCACCAAACAAAGTGGTTATGGAAGGTCGGAGCTGGAAGAAACACGCTTCCTGTCTAGCAATAATCAAAAGATAAGAGGTTAGCTCTCGTTTCAGTAATTACTGTATGTTTTTATAACTAACATCTAACAATAGGAAAGACTTAGTAGAAGCAGATAGCTGGTACAGAGATTTCAACAAAGGAGGAACAAACACCAGAGATACATGTTGTACATGTAAATATGCTCAAGGTGCTTTCCCAATCACAGCCTTTATGCAGACTGTTGCTATAGAGGCCACAACACAAAAAATAAAAATACAGCTATGAATATTGGCTGCCCTATAAGAGATACATTAAATCACTGCACCAGGTCTGAATGAGAACTTGAATTTGGTTGAAATTTTATCTGAAGTGCTCTACTGGTTATTCCTAAAATGTAAAAACTAAATCAGCTAAGAAGTGCATAACTGAAGAGGATCAGGGTATGGAAAAATACAAAAAACAGAACTGCATGACACAAGGGTCAGACAAGAGCACATACAGAATAAACTGATATTAAGTAAATGCATAAAAATAATCAGAAATTGTGAAACAAACCAGTTAAATCTGTGATTCAAGGTTGTCATAGACTTGTTTGTGTGTGCTGGAACAAAATTACATATTGGTTTTGGATATTATTCTCACTTTCCAGAAATGGCTCTATTAGAGAATACAAATGCTAAAAACGCAATAATAATAACACAGAAAAAATAATAGCATTTATTTGTTATGAAATACCAAGTGTGGTAATGACAGTTTGATTAATCTGTGTTTAATTATTTCAGATAATAATATAATTTTAATCAGATCTGTTTTAATCTAAGGTAATAGAGATGTAATGGTCAGGGGAGAACGGTATCAAAACTGATAAAGAATGTCTAAAAAGGCTTTTGAATTTAGACTCCTCACTAAGAAGCAACTTGAATCTAGGACAGTTACTTGTTGAAATTTTATTTAATAGAGAGTTTAGAACTGCTATAAACAGTTATGATGATCTCTTACAAACACTCTGTAAAACAAACAAAAAATGATAAAGGTCAACATGAGCAAGCCTTTGCAGCCTCGAGATGGCATATGTATATGTAAGAGCAAACTAAGGGTGCAAAAGGCAGTAGTCTCCCATGAAGTTTATGCTCACTCCTTCTGCAGGACAAGAATAGACTTACAGGAAGAGCAGAAAACATTTAGAAAATCTTTCACTAAACAAGAAGGAAAAATAAAGTGTCTGAATATCTAAACTACAAAACATAATGGGCAAAGGAAAATATAAAGCTCTGGGCAGATTCAAGAGATGGAACTGAACATCTAAAGACACACCACACCACCAAAAAACACTGAACATGCCTGCTTTAGAATCTGCAGCATTTCCAAATTTTCTGGAGACGAGGAGCAGACTGTGAGGTTTCAGTCAGAGGCAGATAAGAGAAAATTTCGTTCATATTGTTTTATATGTTGCTGAATTTAGGAATTAAATAAAATTGTCCCTCTATGTATGCTACAGGCTGCTTTTAATTTTCATATGGCTTTTATGTCATATTTAGTAGTAGCCAGGAGTATAAATTGACTTTTCTGGTGGTTCTGAAAAGCATCAGCTCTCCATAAAATTTTTCTTCAAATTATGAAGAGACTTTTAGTTCATTAATCTGAATGCACCATATAACACCCAGAAAGGGGGATTTTTTTCTTAAAAAGCACAATAGCCTAATACTCCAAAATGGATTTCTTGGAAGGTTTCATCACTGAGATTAGAAGTGAGGCCACTAAAAGGCAACAGCACTGTCACAGAGGAGGCGGCAGAGAAAAGGAGCTGTGAACAAAGGCCATTTCATTTCATTCAGCGATGTTTTTGCTGAGCACTGTGGCTAATATCTGCAACAGCTTTCCTACTCTGTGCTTTTTAAGTTGAGGACAGCTGGAAAAGGAAGAGAGTTCAGTCAGGTAACAGAGCTGAGGGAGCATTACTCCCAAATTAAATGTTGCCCTGGAGCCCAGCTAGGAAGCAAGCATAGAATTAACAAACAGAACTATCAGTTATCCATTTAAAATGCCACAGGGGACATTTATCATAGAAATTTTGAAGGTGGGAAATCTGCTTGAATCAGAACGCTTTAAAGGAGCAGAAAACTGAAGCTGAACTATAGCTGACTGAGGTCACTTCCCAGCTCTAAATGCCCTGAAAATTTTATTCTGCCCAGGCAGATTGAACTGATGGATCCAAAAACTTTATCCTGAAGATCAATATTCTGAAGCTCTTAAATGCGTACTGAAATAACTTCTGTGTGGCATTAATTTGATGTGATCATTCATAATGGCCATAGCTAAAATGAACCACATGCAACCAACACTGGAATGCAGGTAAGTTGAAAGAACCGTGATCTTCAGGAAACATCATGTATGACAGCTGAGAAGAAACTTAGATATGTTAATTAAAACATACACACATTAAACAATACTCAGTAGACATACTCCTGAATTGGTTATTTACTGAAAAATATGTGAGCTGTCCAGAGAACATGCTCAAAGGTATGCCTCCATAGGAATCACTGACATTCTCAAACAACTGTATGCTGGATCCCCAAAGTACCTTATAATGCATATAATGCATTTTTGCTGCCTGGGATGCATAAAGCTTCCTCTCCACAGATGGTATTCAAGAACTTTTTACAAGGGTGTGGAGTGGTAGGACAAGGAGTATGACTTTAAACTGAAAGAGGGGATATCAGATATAAGGAAGAAATTCTTCACTATGAGGGTGGTGAGGCACTGGAATATGCTGCCAAGAGAAGCCGTGGGTGCCCCATCCTTGAAAGTGTTCAAAGCTAGACTGGATGGGGCTTTGAGCAACCTGGTCTAGTGGGAGGTGTCCATGCCCATGGCGGGCGGGGTGGAACTGGGTGGTCTTCAAGGTCCCTTCCAACCCAAACCATTCTGTGCTTCTACAGTTTTATGAACTAACAAGCTCTTCAAGATTTTCATTCAAATGAAGGTTCAGAAGTGTCATTCCTCAGATGTTATGTTCACCTGAGCTAGCTGCATCTCACATAACAGAAGAGCAGAGAACAGCCCTGTATGGAAATTAGCTGGAAGTTGTAATGAAAACCCTGTTTTTCCACTTTGGCACGCCAAGTAGCACAGACTGTGTTTTGCAGTGGACTTGTCCTCTATCACTAAAGCCAAGTGTGATCTCTGCTTCCAAGAGGGGGTTTCCAGCATGAGGAACTGAGCAATAGGAGGCTCCTTCCTGGCCAGAAGCAGACACTGACTCCTGGACACTTCAGCTAGCTGGATACAGAACTGGAACCTCTTCTTCCAGCAGTTCCTTCCTGGGTGGCTTGCAGAGCCACCAGCTGCATCACACTCGAGGAGCACCTCACCCAAGGATGAAATCCCATCAGGAAGCCAGCTAGTTATCAGGCTGCAGCTACGGCAGCACGAAGGCTTTGCAGCTGCTGCGATGCCTGAACAAACTGGCTCTGGGACCAGAGGCAGTACGCCCCAGTCAAAAGAGTGTTCAATAGCAGCCTTGCCAAAAAGATCAAAATACATTGCAAGTATTCCTCAGAATCAGCAGTAACACTTTTTAGATCAAGTTTTTGCGTTAGATATCCCATTAACACCAAATCACAATCTACATATTGATATTTTTAAGATGATTTCCTTAGTTTATTTTTTTCACAGTCTACTTATATAATTCTGTTTACTTAACTCATTTTAAACTCCCTTTAGAGCAGAAATCATCACAGCAAGCCTATAATTAGATTTCCGCTGCACTGCTGATGAGTCTGAAAAGTATGAGAAAATGTATCCTGGCTTCATTACTATAATCCACATGACAGCAAGACACAAGAAAAGTCATAAATTGAAACACGATCCACTCAAGTTGATAATAACATCCGTCTTCCCATTCAGATGGATAAAAACAAGTGTCTTTCAGGGTTACTGCACTCCAATATTAAATAGTAAAAAAAAAAAAAAAAAAAAAAAAAAGTATCAAATAGATACTTAGTGAAGATTTAAGTATTTTCTAGTCATCTAATACAGATAAGCACTTGAACATTATGCCAAATTTCAGTTTGTAAAGAAGCCTCATTAGGAAGTTTTCAGAAGTACAAGAGCCTCCTTTAAATTTGAGTCTGAGCACAACAGTATCTGCATCAGACAACTGGGCAATGCAAACTGAAGCTGATGAATGATCTCAGGCACAGCAACACACATTGATCTATACAATTCTAGGTGTGTTTTGTTTTGTTTGTTTTTAATTACACTACCCCAGCTCTTATGTTTCCAAGGCTTTTTCAGCAATTCCCATGTTACATACTTCAGAGGGTAATGCTACATGGAAGAAATGATGTCTTCTATTTTTATACTACATTTTCAGCAACTTCATAATACTTGGGTGATGCAGCTTTCATAGGTGAACTTAGCTAATGCAGCTGTCTACCTGAAGTTTAACATTTACCACTGGTATCAAGTTAAAAAAGATTACAATACATACCTTCTCTAGCACCAAACGTGTTAAAATAAGCCATGAACTTCTTGCTAGAATAAACTGCAACTGATTCAACTACTGCCTACACCGAAGCAAGAAAGATAGCAATTTTAATAGTGACTAACTGAGGAGTTTCATGAAGGACTTCTCTGTATGGAAAGTCTCTGAATACAAAACAAGAAGTTGATTTTTCAGTTACCCAAAGGGTAAGCACGACAATCTGTAACCCATTTAGCCAAGCTATTCTGTTTGTAATGATCTTGTTTGACAAACCAGGAAATTTAAGTAAAACCTGAAGAACACGAAAAATCCATGTAAAACAATAACCCTCATCAAATATTAAGCAGTATTTATGGTAAGAGGAAGAAACATACATTATCTTGTTTAATAGTATAATTCTTATTATATCAGTGTACCCTGATTTCTCCCTCTTTAAAAAAAGGGAAGTTATTCTTAAAACTATATGGAGCAAATTCATGTTTATGAGGCTTTTAAAAACTCTCTCAGTATGCAGTGTTAGCACTGGTCAGCTGGCACCCATGAGTTCCTTTGTACTGCAAAAGGCACAAACCCATCAGTGCATACTGATGATTGTAAGGGTCCAAGAATCGAACACAGCATTGCCTTATGTTAAACAGGCTTCACTAAAGTTTCTTTATCAAGTTTTTGGGCTTTCAGTATAATATGCAACATAATTTTCAGATGCGCTTTTAAAAGATGGGTATTTTAAATTGCACGTCTTATGAACAGATGGTTCACTTTACATGCTTGAGTGAAATTATATAACCTTACAAAGAACATTTACCATTTTAAATCTGATTAAACACTATTCCAAACAAGGACTGGAAACAGTTTGATATTTGTACAAACACAATCTTTTAAAAAGTATTATGCAAACCCATTTAGGCATTGCAAAAAAATGCTGAACTAAGAGACAGAGCGCAATATTTATTTACATTCCATAATTTCAGTAAAATGATATGTCTCTGTTTTGTGAGTAGGGGGTTTAAATTTTGTCTTGAATGACAATGAAGAAAACTTATAAATTTAACCCATTAAAATAAAACTATTGTTATAATTTATTTTGCCAAATAGCCAGATTTGTTATTAACTTTACTGAATCCAGGAACAGCTTAGTAAATGCTGAAATCACATCCATAGCAGTGCTGCTCTGGAGTAGTTCAGACATTTTAATCTTCTTTTTTGGCATCTTAATCTTTCAAAAAATCACCTTATGTATTGAACTTCTTATTTTGTATTCTCACTTCTACAGCTAGACTAAGATCAGGCTAGCTGTTTGAATGATCTTTCAATCTGGTACAACTTTTGGTCTAAAATGTCACAATTGCTTCATATGAATATCTCAGCGTGGAATATTAAATGCTTCATTCTAATTTTTTATTGCTTTCTTTTACTTGAAACTGTGGCCAGAAAAGGTCAAGTTAAAAAAACAGCCTATTTCCATGTTTGTATAAAGCAATGCTTGAAGTTATTTAAAATGTTAGCAAACATATGCTTTCAACATATAAATTGAAATTGTGTTGCATTGCTTTGGTACAGAGAGACAGGCTGGGAGTAAAAACCATAAATGTGCAAGAGACTGGAAGGGCAAGGATATGGAAAAAATAAAGATATAAATATAAAAGGAGGTGCCCAGGAAGAGTGTGGAATAAAGGTAAATACACAAAGGAGAATACATGGTAATGCACAGGAATCAAAAAAAGAGATGGAAAAAAAGTATGTTGTTACAATTTTCAGGGTCCTAAAACCTACTTAGCTACCATTCTCCTAATCTTTTCCTAGCTACCAAGGCTGTGCTAACTCTATAGAATCTCGTTGATAGTTTTGTCCCATAGTTTTTATATACCCAATAAAACTAAACTTCTGGTAATCATTAAAAAAAATAAATTGATAAATCGCTAAGTATCGACTCATATTATAACATCTTTAAAAACATTATTCCTTGAAAGCTTCCTTAAAGATCTAGAGATGAACAACTGATGCACCCAGATCCATATTCTTTCTCTCTCACATAATTTTTCAGCCATTTTCATACCCATTCAGGCACTCAGAATGGCACCCTCCTCTCCTCCTTTCCTTCTTATAGTCTGGAATAGTCTCCTCAGTCATCTCTAATTCTTTTTAAAAAGCATGTTTATGTTTACTGAAATAACCCGCTTTTTAATGTAATGCACAGATAAATGAGAACGTCTCTCTATCAAAGCAGAAAAGTATATGACTATTATTGTTACGTGTACAGTCTTAGAAAATCAAAAAGCCTCAAAATACAATAGTTTTGTAAAGCTAGACTACTGTATTTCAGTCTCCTCCTTCCACGATAGCTGCTAATTCACAATCAACTCTTAATTATGCTTAATGACAGGAAAGACTATGTCTTTAGCTTGATCCACTGCCTTGCTCTTACAAAACTCTATAATCAATTCCATATTATTAGAAGCCAATGAAACATCTGCTGTGCCCAGCTGATGAGTACATGTTATGCCCAAGTCTCCATTATCACATACCTACAGATTTAATGAAACTTTTTACGAATATGGGCTTTATTTAGTTGGTGATACTGAATGTGTATAGGCGCAAATCTTCATGAAAAAGAAAAAAGCAAATAGCAAAATACCTTCTTAATTATCTGTGTATACATGGCACAAGCTATAATTCAGCTTTAAATTCTGCCAGCATGGTAAAAATAATTAAAAAAATAATCTAAGAAGCTAAATCATTTCACAATATTTGAAGTATCTACAGGTAGGTTTGCCTCTTCTACTCTTCTAAATCCGAAATAAATATTGAATCAAAGTTACGTGCTATAAACTGGTACAAGTAACAGACTCGCATTTTTTTCTCACATACATCTGGTTTAGCAATATATTTATTATTACTTATATAAGGATACTATGCATCCTTAGAATACACAGAAAAAAATTCCTCTACCAGAAAAAGATTAGGGAAGTGTTAATTCCCTATTGCAACACTTCCAAGTTCGGAGCTATATACTTTTTAAAAACACAGGAAAAGTCCATCATTTCAAAGAAGGCTTCCCTTACTGCCTTGTGGTAATAAAAACAGAATTAGAAGAAACTTAGAACATTCTACCAAACTTATTTTGTAAACTCTTATTAGGCAGCCATTGTTGAAAGTTTGAACTAAATGCATTCACTGTATCTGAAGCAGTGTTTCTTCAAATGGTTATAAAGAAGTAATAGGTGCTGATACTAACAGGTAGGGAAGAAGATAATCCATAGGAATATAGCACAATATTTCCTATAAACACAGTCTCCATTCAGCCACATTTTGATGACCTAGAATGCACTGCCCAGAAGACCTGTAGACGCAATACAGGTATAATTTTCTCTCAACGTTATATAATTTTCTCTCATGTTTTCCTAAATTCAACAAAATTTCTTGCTTGTTTTTCAGTGTTTGATGCCACATTATTGTATTACCCCAACAAAGCAATTGACTGGATCTGTTCTTCACATTTGTATTAGCACCTTGTTAATTAAGAACACCAGGATGCTTTTCTTCCTAAGCAGAAAAAACTATTTATTTGCTCTGTTAACTCTGAAATATGCTCATTGCAGATGCATTAGGAGCATGGTCTCATTTCCCTCAGTTCTTTTCTGCCCCTCATTAAATAACTCATAATTATTTTAGAGTAACCTGGATTCATTCTGCAATGTAGCATGTCATCATAGTGATTCCATAATATTTTTCATTGGCATCTCTTATCCTTCTGTAGTTATCCATCATTTTTAACTTTTTGTTTTTTTTCAAGCCTGGTGCATCTACTCCACATGTTGAAAAGTCCTTTCATTCTTTCATTATTTTTTAATTTCATTTTTTCAACTATTTCTTAAACAATGGTAACCAGCCTTTCTATAGCAGCATCACAGAAATCATTTAAACTTCAGTGGCAATCTCCACCATGACTATCATCTTCCTATGCCACCTCTAGTGAAGTCTATGTATCTACACATCTATATATCTAAAGATTGGAATTTTTTAGTGACAGGACTAGATGTCATATGAACTTCAATCTGTATGAAAGCTCCATCAGAGACAGTAAATCCTGCAGACAAACTACAACTTTAACAGATTACGAGAATTTTATTTCCCTGTGAATATTTTATTTCCCTCTGAATTTCTGTACAAACTTGAGAGCTGGAACAGCCCAAATTTTTTAGAATACAGATGAAATGTATTCAGAGAATATATTTGCTTTTGAAAGTGATTCCATTTTGAGTTTACTTCACAGAGCATTCACAACTGACCTTTCTCCCAACATACCTTTGAAACAAGTCATTGAGTGTTCAAGCTCCTTGTGGCAGCCATCTCGATTAACACATAGGAAATAAACTGATGCTTGGAAACCCATGACAAGATAAAACAGGGGGAAATATATTACGTCTGAATACCCTCCAGTAACTATGCCAGATCTAAGCCATAACCATGCTCTCTTAAACAAAGGCAGTTTCTGTTTTCTAGCCTCAAAAGTACAGGATTTGCCAGTTGCACGTTTGTGCTACTTACTATTCATGTAGTGTTTGACAGTAGCTTTAATCTGTGCTATCCATCTTCAGTGTCTCTACACTACTTACTACTACTTTTTTTTTTTCCTGTCATTCTTGATAGCGAACACCTTCTCCTGTGTAAGTCCTCTTTCCATGCCTTTTAGACTCTATTGAAGTCTAAATACTGTAATCAGTGTTAAAAAAACAACAACAAACAAACAAACAAACAAATTAACTGAAATACCCTCCAGATAAGAGCCAGGAAAAATGAATAGAATAGAATAGTACAGTTGGAAGGGACCTATAAAGATCATCCAGTCCAACTGCCTGACTTCTTCAGGGCTAACCAAAAGTTAAAGCATATTACTGAGGACATTGTCCAAGTGGTCCAAGTGCCCCCTGAACAGGCATGGGGCATCAACTACCTCGCTAGGAAGCCTGTTCCAGTGCTTGATTGCCACCACATTTTTCCTAATATCCAGTCTGAACCTCCCCTGGCACAGCTGTGTGCTGTTCCACTGTGTTGCTGTTCTGTCACTGGCAACCAGGGAGAAGAGACCAACACCTCCATCTCCACTTCCAATAATTTATATTAAGCAACATTAACCAACAGCAAATAGAAAGGTTTAAAAAATATATATTAGAAAATTTTCACAATATGTATATATCTCACTAGTGACAATATTTAAATTACTTACATCTAGAAAACAACAGTTTTGTAACAGTAAAAATATTTAAAGTAGAGGGCAACCATGTGATGTTTCCCAGCACCTACAGCTTGATCACGCACCCTAGTCAACGGCAGTTTGCAACTTCTCTGAAGAGCAGGGTTTATGATGTTACTGGAATTTGAGCAGCAAATACCACTAGTAAAATTTACATTTCTAAGACCAGAATTTTCCCTACTTTTCACCAAAGCTCACTTTTTAAATGATATTTCAATAATTTAAAATTAATATTATTTTAATTAATGATTTATTTTATAATAGTACTCCAGTGCTCATTCAATGCTTCCATAAAAATGTCAGCATTTATTCCATTAAATAAAAGCGAAGTTCCTCTGTATCACAAAATGGCAATTTTTGATTGTTGTTTTGAACAAGTGTTACAAACAAGTGTTCCTCATTAATATATGTCAGAAAAATGACTAAAAAGCATATTGCTATATGAAAAATCTTCTATATACTAGAATTGCTCATTTAAAAGAACAATGCCATGAAATTATTTTTTTCCCATTATGTATCAGAAGCCCGTCATCTTAAAATTCATTCTGGCTCCCACATTATAAATACACCACAGCATTTCTATAGGCGATGCCAAAAAAAATCAGCAGGCACTCTCTGACTTTTGCCAACAAAAGCATGACTCTTTGCACAGGAATTTTCTTGCCATTTATAAACAAAGACATTTTGGAAGTTCACGCCTGTGATTCGCTGTGGCAACTGATACACTCCACCATAAGATAAAGCAGATTGCAAAAATAATCCACTGCACTAAACGTTATATGAACTATGCACCATATATTCAGAAATTAATTAAAATGATATGAAAAATTATCCTGTAGCATTAATAGACAAAAAATGCAAGACTACAAAATTGCAAAGTCACAAACCTCTAACACTAAAAGATAATGTAGAATATTTTACCAAGTAACAACTTGGAAGTTAAACTTCACTTTGACATGGAATAATCTTAGTCAATTCTGACAAGACTTCTTCACCACTTATTTGCCCTTCCATCTTGTTGACTGTTTCAGTGGCAGAACACATGAAGGTCAGTCTCATCTCTACAGAAGTGTTCCAACCAACTACTCTGGCACCATGCCTCACCACAGCACACAGGAGCTTGAGCACTTCACCTTTTTCCCACTGCCCTCCCTACAGTGATTGCCGTAAGAGAAATACCACAGGGACCTGAGCTGGATCAGAAGTTTGATTTCCCCTCCAGCTATGCACCAGACATACTATTTTCTAAAATACAGTAACTAGAGCTAACTTTTCTAGGCTCTGTCTAAAGACTGAATATTGCAGTTGCAATTTTTATTTATGTTCCTATAATAGAATTAGGTGAGAGAAGCCAACATATTTACAGTATTTTAATTCCTGTATCTCAGTAACACGCAAGAAGCAGGAACACTTTGAAGCATGCTATATATTCGGTCTCTGATTCTTATTTGCCCAAGAAGCAGGAAGTTCACTGGGGGTTAATACATACTCTGCTCTATCTACTTAATTTTGTGCTGTCTTCTTGATGCTTGCACAATTTTCATCTTTTATTAAAGCACAAGAATGCATTGGATGACAAACTAAAAAAGCAGAAGTCAAGACTATTTATTTCATTCCAATTCTATGATTTTTAAAACTGTTAATATTGATGTGGTTCACACATACACAAACAAAAGAAACTGATCCATTTTTCTGTAGCTGAAACCTGAGGTTTTATTCATCAGACTTTTTTGTTGTTTTTGGTTTTGGTTTGTTTTATTTTGTTTGTTTGCTTGTTTTTCTATTAAACTCATCAGGAGACCACCTTATGAAAAATAATTAAAAATTTTAGTAAACAGTTCAGGATTTGGCTCATGGAAATCTGTCATGCCAAACAACAATTCTTGTATAATAACGTTCAAGACACCCATAGTGATAACATAAATAAATAAATAGTGCAGGTTAGTGTAGTTATATTATACAGAACACAGAAACTTCTAGTTTATAATACTTCTGTGCCGACTCCTAAGATCATGCTTAGTCTACAAAAGCCCAAAACAAATAAATAAAACTCCAGCTCCTGAACAAAATAATAAACTGACTGAAAGCATACCCAACACTGTCAGTATAAATACAAAGAAATACAAGGCTGTATTTTTTTTCTTCCTGTTTACTTTGCAACATGCAAGAAAAACTTAGATTGCAGGTTTCAAAATTCACCGAGCAAATGGGTCACATAACTCCTATCAAATTCAGTGGAAGTTATTTGGCTAAACTCCCTGGTCATCTTCATTTACACTTTAAAAACTGTCTTTACAGATGAACTCTTCTCTGAGGGATATAAAAAAATAACTAACCCACAGGTAACAACCTTTATGAAAAGTAATTCAGAAGTTTGGTCTTACCTCATTAAATCTTGTCACAAGATCTTCTACAGCATTATGTTCACCATTTGGGGAAGAAAGGATAGTAGCAGATATGGAAGCTTTAATACATGGAAGCTTGCTTTGACATTCAGCATTACCCAAATCCCTGGTTAAAAAGCAGAGGTAGTCAATGGGTAAGACTTTGCGGTAGAGGTCCTGTTCCTGCTCAGTCAGAATGCTGGCAACCTCCTCCGGGAACTGAATGAGGTGCTGCAGGTCTACCAGCTCTTTGCTAATACCAGCCACGTTGGAGGGAAGGACACTGGAACCGGCCATAGATGTACACGCTTGGCGTTCTAAAACAAAACAAATAAAAATTTTATTACGTTTCTCTTCCTTTAACTCGGACTGTGCTGCGCAAAAGTAAGACATCTTGTTCCTTTTGTTCTTGTAAACCATTCATTCATTTACTCAGCCATACAGTAATTTATAATTACTTTATATTTAAACAACCTAACACATTCTTTTAGTTGGGGTCTTTCCATATACATCTATAAAACTACGCCTGGTATTAGCTAGACAGCTGGTAACGGGGGCTTCTGAGATTGTTGAGCTACCTGCCAAAATGTGCTTGCTTCTTGACTTATCCAAACACCTGATTCCATCATCTGCAGTCTTGCCAAAACTCCAAATAAAAGGATCATCTTGGCAGGGTATGACTCTGTTTCAACTCCATATTAGAGTCAGCAGCACAGAGGGATTTGAGGCCTAGACTGGGGCAGCAGGACTCTCTTGGCACAAGAAATAATGTATAATAATATAGCACAACCCATGTTGTTACTGCGTTGCTTCATATTCCTCTTGCTGTAAGACACAACTCATCTGAACTCACTGCATTGCAAAACTAAATGTCTGAAGTTGCAAAACATTTTTCATTCCTCTGGGAAAATGCATATATTTGGGAGTATGCATGTTTTATCCATTATTACAAAAGATTCATGGAAGTTTTTTTAATATCCTAGCAGCAAAGTCCCTTGAAAAATAAAACTTTTCCTAAGAAGGAAGAAGCCAAGCTTTGTAAGACCATGTAGAAAGCCTGAAATATCAACACAATGATTCCAAAATAGTTAGTATGAGTCTTCCGACTAGATACGTTTAGAATGGGTACTCTGAACAATAATTTTTCAAGAATTACTTAAACATATAAACAGTCATAGTAGTATATTCTGTACTCATCTTCCTTCCCAGGAAAAGCAGTTTATTTTTCTGTGCTGCTTCGTAAAATAGCTTTAGAAGGTTTTTTTGCACACATAATGGATTATACACTCCAGAAATATTTTTTTTTACCTTGATCTTTCATATATCAATACACTCTCATTTTACACAGGGTGCAAATATCCTTTCTGTTCTCTAAATAAAAAAGTTCATAATGACTGATTACAATCCATTCTCATATAACAAACAAAATACGCTACATGATGTTTCCCTTGTTACATTCATTTTACACAAACTCTATTATGAACCAGTGGGAAGTTAAAAAAGAAAATTGCCTTTTCTTAAAATAGTCCACTAAAAGTCAAAAGATAAATTATAGCAGATCTAAATAAAGCCTTCAGGCTAACAAAACCAGTTGAGAAACTTTCAAGTACTGAAAAGCTTCTGAAAGAGCCAAGGAGTAATCGTTTCTGTGTCTAGACTGGCAAGAAAAAAAGTAATGGACTTAATTTGCAACAAGCAATATTGTGGTTAGATAGTGGGGAACAGGTGCAACTTCAAGGACAGTTAAGTATTGCTGTACAGTATCTGCAGATATCAAGAAATCTGTCAGTGAAACTCCTACAAAGTCCATGGAAGAAACTGCTGCAGCAGGAGTGCAGCTGATATCCAAGGAAAGGATCACAAGCCAAGCACTATTATAAAGGCTCATAGCTCATGGCTGAAGTGTGGATAGAAATGAACAACTGGAAATATAATTTCTGTTGACTATTTCTACAGCTATAAATATTTCTTTCATTCACATCCTAGCACATTTTCATTGTTGATACACACAACTCTCCCGAGTCTGATATTTTATCTGTCCTCATTCCATTTTTCTGCACTGTCACAGAAATCCAGGATTCTCACTCTCAGCTTCCCCACCCTCCCATCCATAACTTACACCCTGCACAAAAGTCTCCTCCTACTTTTTCTTTCTCTCCCTCTATTTGCCTGTAGTAATCTAACCTTTTTTTCTGGACTATTTCTTTGTCTCTTTCTCCTGTATATGACTTTCGTCATTTTTCATGCCAGCAATTGATCTGCATTGCTCTGTCTGCTAGTTTTTGCCGTGAAACTCCCTGTGCAGTCCCATTCACAAGTCCTCGAGCTTTGTGTTGTCACTTTATGTTCTCCAGGAAACAATCTTGTGGTGGTTCAGAGACAAGGTTCTTGGATTAACTCACAGAATAGAACCGCTTTCAGGCCAAAATCACAGTATATTTTGTTAGAGTTAAGGCAGGATACAATCCTTAATAACATTACCTGCTGCAGCAGCAAGTTGCATTATTCTTTGTGCACTGCCACATCAAGTTAATGCTAAAGCTAGCAGAAGAAAATGAGAAGGACCCTGAGTATTCATTTGCAAGCTGTCTAATGCTGGAGTTGATATCTTTGTTTATCCTTTTGATAAACAACCGAAGCACATAATCTTTTAAATAGCAAACACTGCTGCCATTAATCAAAACAAGATAACCTAGCATTAAAAAAGGGCTCATGGGTTGACTTAATCATTGCTGATACACATGGGGAGAAAGTGCCTCATCTTCTCTATAAAAAGAATAAATTATTTAAGAATGAGAGAAAAATGCAGAATGTCTGATTTTGAGGTATTATTCAGCCTAGGCACATCATAGACTCTTGAAAAAACACTGTCTCAAGAATCGTTCTTCTTTTTATTATAAGAATCTTTTTATAAGATTTTACTAAGGAGGTCTATCAACAGATTAGCCTCAGACTAACTCAGCCTTTATTATTATAAAACCTAGAATTTCCATACATCCTGGATACGTACGGGCTCTATAAAAGCTACGGTGAATAAACAAATTTCAAGTATGCACGTATGTAAAAACTGTGTGTGCGTGTACATGTATACACAAAGTTTCAAGACAGTCTTGAAGACCTGATTTTTACTGGTGTTTTCACTTTATTGAACTCTATTATGTTTGTGTTTGACATATTAGCAAGAGATTGATTTGGGATTTGTTGAATATGAAAAACAGGGAGTTCATTTTAACAAAAAGTGAAAAGAAGATTTCATAAATAAAAACATAAAAAATCCTGTTAGAAGGCTAGTATTATCTGTAATCTTTCCTATTATTTTTCCACATTTTTACTAAAAACAACAGTTACGTGACATACGTGACACTACCTAACAACAAAAGCAAAATTATATGTTTATTTACCACATTACTCGTAAAGCTAAAATGTGCTTGTTTGTTAAATTTTATTTCATCATGCACCCAGATGATTTATTAATACACAACATTATAAATGTTGGGCTGCTGCCATAAGTTTTCCCTTAGCAGAAATTCAGTACTGGCTTTGAGCAAATAAGTGGCATTTTTAGAAATACAGAAGGAAAATAAATATAGCGCTGACTGTGATCACACCAATGTCAGAAGTGCTAATCCTGCTCAAAATTACAGTTGCCAACCCTGCAGTTTGTACTTTGATAATATCACATCACTTTCCATGTGAGTTCTGACCAAGTATGGACAGTGGTACAGAATTGCTTTCATCCAAACTTGAACACCACAGCTCTTAAATCTGATACTTGTAGGATTGCGTTATGCATCACTACAGTGAGAGTATACCCAGGGAAAAGCCATATTAAAAGGTAATGTGTACTACAATGTTAAACATCTACATCATTAAAAAAAATATACATATTCCTATTGTACGAATATCTTGCAATACGTGTCTCTTAATGGAAGCCTTTTTAACAAACAATGCTACAGACATCATCCAAACTGTTCCTATGCTTTAAGGGAACACGCAGTATGTTTTCAATGAAAAAATAAAAGCAGACCACAGAAAAACTGAAGAGCCAAAGGCGAACAACTGTCAATATAGATAATATTGAAACATTCTGTTCAAAAAAGAGCAAAAATACAATTAAAAACTCTATCAAAGCAGAATACCCTTAAATATGCAGCACATGACAGTTTAATTGAACAACAGCTTCAGATACAGATCAGCATAAACAGGACAGTGTTACTTTGGTGTCCCTCAGCTGCAATGTATCGCAGTACCATAACAACCAAACCAACAAGCTTTTATTAATTTCCTGTTCTTCTTCTGTATAATTAAAAACATATCTCTATCTTTTAATGAACATGAATTCCCCATTATCAACATCGAATGCAAACAACCCACTCTGATATCAAAGAGCCTGATATTAAACTCAGTGGGAAGCTTGCCACAGAACAGGATCAAGTGCGAATTTAATTTCACTGTAGAAGTAACTGAAATCAATAGACCCCATTTCTTCTTCAAATTTACATATGAGTCATGTAATCAAAGAATCGAAAACCTACATGCTCTCTCTCCATATCCCTAAATCTAGCAATATGAGTTACCTCTTAAAACTGTGTATCAGCATGCAATTTAAATCATTAGCAGGGGAGCTCTGTAACTACAGGACACTCATGTTAAATAAAATCGTTGTTCAGTATGACCTGAGCATCAGTAAACAGAAGATAATACTCTGAGCAAAGGGAGATTCCCAGATGACTATTTGAAGAAGAGAGAATGAATTTAGCTAGGGTCGGCAGAGAAAATAATCTTTTATTAGGACAAGTAATATCACAGGCATACGCCAGATGCACAAGATCTTTTTCAGGTTTGGAACAGAAAGAACAAACTTCATAGCTAGTTTGAGAATACCTACTCTGAGTTTAATTTGATCATGGTAATAACAAGATAATTGGAAAAGGTGATTTCCAGTGCAGCAGCGGTGAGGTCACAACAGGCTAGGTGAAAAGAACATTAGTTTCCACTGAAAAAAGGGAAAAAGGTTAAAAGATGGATATCAGCTATAGAAAACAATTTTCCTAGAAATTTTTGAAAACCAGACTGAACCATGCTCTCTTCCTAAATCTTTTGCAGTTACAGCATAAGTCAAACAAAACCCCAGAAAAAAACTGAGGAGCATTGGTAGAGATATAATCTGCCTGTATCAATTCTGACTGAAAACACATTTAAGTTGACTAAACAAATGGCTTATTAGCACAGGTGAGACATGTATAGGCCTGGGAAAGAATAATTGTTTTTTTCCACAAAAGGTATGCGTAAATACTCTCACAGGGCAAAACCTATGCACAGAGAAACATTAATTCAAATTTTAAAGTTGATTAAAGAAAACCAATATGAAGGCTTTTTTAATATTTAACTTTAAATTAACAAGTACATAGCAATCCCTACACTTTTCAAAAGTTCCTACTGACAAGCATGAACTTGAAAATCCATTTAAACTGTGTTTATGGTTGGATTCAGAAGATCTTGGCTTTAACCTATGTATATATATGCACAGCAACTCAATATATAGAAGGAATTTAAAGTGAAGTAACACCATGAGCTCACTTCACCTGAGCCTGCCATGCCTGCCTCCAACATCCAAAGCGGACAGCAACAAGGAGCCTTGTGTAATTACATCTACACTGCTGCTCAGATATCTGGCAGTGTATCCCAGAGATTTTACCACTCCACTAGCTTGACATTGACAGAAATATTTTGCATTGTACCAAAGAAGAATTTGTCTGTTTGTCTCTGAATTTCCATATACTGTCAACACGTTTGACCAACCATTTCCAGCTCCACATGACTGGTACTGGTTACAGCCGATAGAAACAATCCCAGGCCTATCCATAAGAAATGGATGAGTTGGTTTTGCTTCCGGCTGCATTTGCACCGGAGGGGAAAAAAAAAAAAAAAAAAAAAAGGACATAGGTAGCGGCATTTTAACAGTATTTTTGACTCTGCAAAAGCACTAGCAGTTCCCAGAGCAGAAGTCCTGTTTTGTTCTGATTTCCTAATTCCTTCCCAGTTCAAGGCAACTAGTGAAATGCTGGGACTGCATCCTCCAGCAGACACATTAGGATGACTAGTAATGCCTCCAAAATATCTGCATAAGAATCAGTGTGATATTGTGGTTTAACCCAGATAGCAAACATTTCTACTGTGCCTGAAATAACAGGCTCTGAAGGCAGTGCCTTAAAAAATGACCCCAGGGCTACCATTGAAGCAAATGAATACCTCAGCTACAAAGGGCACTTGGTCTTATGCAAGGTTTGGCTGAACACAAGGGCTTGTTCACAGACATTAAGGAGAGATGAATCAGCAGTGTGTATTGCCAGAAGTCTGAGGAGACCCGCCATCTACATGTTCAGTCAGAAAGCAGCCTTACTGCTCCCACTCTACATGTTTGGCAATGGGCCACCCAAGCCCTGCTATTTTAGGGGACCTTTACCTCTTGCTGTAGCTCATGAAACTATATCCTGATTTCAAAACACCTGCCAGAAGAAGGTTTGATTACAATTTTGGTAGATAGGCAGTGAGTGTGTGTTCAGCTAGTTGAAAATTCGATCCAAAAAGCTGTTTGACACAACATGGCACACTACACCTCACACTGCAACAGCAGACTCAAGGTTTTATTGTTTCAGAGGCAACTACAATCATGAAGGCTGGATTAATTCATAAAGGTATTTTTGAGTCCTGCTCTCTCCCTTATTCTCATCTCAGATATACCACTGTATTCTAAATTCTTTCTTTCTTTCTTTCTTTCTTTCCTTCCTTCCTTCCTTAATCTCCTGATACTCGTTTCTTCTTTGGCAGTCCAGGTACCCATACCACACACAACTAAGATTGCCATCCACTGCACAGAGCAGGTCACACTCAAGCACACCATCGATATGCTTGAGTGACTTGCTCAGTCCAGCTATGATATAACATCCTAAGAAGAACAGAGCACACTATACTGCTTTTTGCCCACAGAAATAAATAAATAAAAAAAAAAACCAAACAAACAAACAAATAAATAAATAAATAAAATCCCCTTTTTAAATTCTGTGCCATGACAGTCTACAGGTCAATACACCTTTATTTCATTTCTACTTAAAAACAACTTCTAGCCACCTTGCCAGAAGACATCCCTAAAGTGGCAAAGATTTCAGATTTCTTTACTTTGAAATAACATTAAATCAACATTTTTAGAGGTGTTTTAAGGACCAGAGGAAGGATAAGAGAATTCAGTTTCCTCATCAGATTAAGAGTAGAATTTGAACTTCATTTCAGGCTAGTGAACCCAGCGTTGGACATGTCCAACTTAAAATTTTTCAAGCCACTTTTGGAATTACATCCGTTTATAAAAGGAGATTACATCTTGACAGCATATCAGGCAACGGGAAGGGACAGGAAGCTTCACAAACAACTGATTGAAGTCTGAGTTCTTACTCTATGAAAAATTCTCAAAGACAGAAGACGAACAAGACACTCAACAAGATGGTCAACTAAGGGGCAGGGCTTTGCCAACAGGTTCAGCTGGTTCCTAACTTTCTCATTGCTCCATCACAGTATTAACAGAAAAGAGCAGGAAGTCAAATATTGCTGTTTCAAGGAGGTATTTTTCTTCAATACATTAATTGGAATTCATAAGCCATGCTGTCTGGGACATTATTTGAGTGCTAGCAACAACATAACTCTCTATCAATCTCAGCGTCATGGGTTACAAGAACAAGCAGTGTGTACAAATACAAAGTTCATATTTAGCTGAACATTAATGTCAATAAATAAAAACCCTGTAAATTTCACTTGAAACAATAAAAATGAAATATGATTTGTATGTTGAAGAATGTTATACACACACACAAATCTGAAATCTAGTTGGGATCAACAATTGTGGACAGACAGTTGTGGGATGGAAGAGGAACTTGTGGTGGGTTTTTTTGTTTGTTTTTTTTTAGCTTCCACAAGATATTAAAGCTAAAGGCATTTCTTTGCACTGACTATTCCTAACAAAATAATTTTATTGGGCATAATATCTGAATTCTTTCTAATTACACTGATATTTCATCCACCATAACAACAGTAAAGATGAACATATATACCTACTTAACTATGTCTGTGGCAATGGCTTTATTGTCACTTTCTATCCAGGCTACTTAGGGGGACCATCTCTACTTCCAGTGCTAACCTGAACTCCTTTGTCTTTGAATTTTAAAATCTCATTGCGAATCAGAAATGGTGGGTGGGTTGAAGCAATTGTGCCCATTCAGTTGAACTCTTTCTACAGGTAGATACAGAAATCTAATCTTCTGGTAACCTGAGATAAGACTGCAGTGTCAGATTTGCACAACAATAAATATCTGTCCCATTGTTCCATATTGCTGCCTCAAATCATGTAGTAACAGCTATTACTTTGAAGAATCTCTCCAGCAAATTAGGGTGCTCCATGCTCAGATTATGCCTGTTCTGAGTGGAAAGAAATCATAGGTACTCTGCCAGACTTCTTGTTGAACTATTTCAGGTTTTTCATTATTTTCCTGCAGTGAAATCTCATCTAATGAATCCTCTCCTCTGCCAATCCTCTGGAGATCTTTTCAGTGATATTCTGCTTTCACATACGTTTCACAAATCTTTCTGCTAAAAGCTGGTACATTAGTAGTCCATCAGAATCTTGTCTTGGGCTTCTGGCAATCTAGCAACACACTAGCAGGACAGTTCTGTATGCAGCATCTGTATTCATATTTTCAAGAGCTTTAAAAGTACTAGATATAAATACATTGTACCACATGGAATGTTAAGTTCAAATGCTAAATAAACGTATATATAAATTACTAGATAAGTTCCAGCACCTACGAAAGAAACAGTCAGAAAGGATGATTTATGAGTTGACTTTGGAAGAAAAGTGTTCTAGAAAAAGAACTGTACAATTCTCATTGCAAAATGAACAAGTTTATGCCTGAGTTAAAGCAGAACCCATGCTTTAACATTTGTCCACAAAAATTGATACAAAATACTTCCAAAATCAAAGAAGAGTTTCTGTGCACTGACAGAACAAAATTAAAATAAAACACACACATCTGAGTTAACTCTGCAATAGAGAAATACCCAGTGGTTAAAGGCAGCACCAGAAGTTCAGATCAGGTTTCAATATTTGTATATTTTGTTCAAGAAGGATGAAAATTAAATTTATTTTATTTTTTTCCACAAATATTTTTTCAGTTTTAAGAATCAAACAAATCTGTTATGAATTGGTGAGAACAGGGGAAAAGTTAAATAAAAATATATTTTCGCAGTACATGTATACCTGTGGAAAACAAGGACGTAAACATAGCATGTATATAAACTCAGATACCCATTAAAGCTGAGGCACATCATCTCAAATTTTCACATTTTCCTTTTTAAAGTATTATAGACTATATGAAGTGTAGTTGCAGTAAGCCATAGCACTCACAACCTAAATGACTGTAAAACCACAACATTTCACATTTGAAACATTTTCAATGTTTCAAAGCCGCAGCCTTGAAACATTTCTTTCTAGCCTGAGGGCACTGGCCTTCCACACTGCCTATCCATGTATTTAGTCAATGAGCTGCTGCAGTTTGCTCCTCAGCTGCACAACTTTTATCAGCTGTCACAAACACGACCCCAATTTGCATTCTTGCCTTCAAAAAAGGTCTTCAGAAATACATTTCAGAACAAGCATCCTTCTCCTTACTTTGGTCTCACCCTGAACGCCAAGCTATGCATGACAACAGACACTTTAAAGATATGGGGGAAAGACAAGCATCTTTTCCCACCTTGTCCAGCTACCCAAATACTACAGAGAATAAGAAATCCTAAGTTCAAGGAACTATTTCAGTGAAAATTGTTTCACTGTCGATCATTAAAATCATGATTAAAACCAACCCTAAATACAGTCCTTTAAGGTAAAAATGATAAAGACGCTCACTATAGCTTCAGTGTCATACTGAGCGAAGCAAACAGCAAAACTGCAGTGATATTTTTACATCAGTGTATTTACAAGTGCATTTACAAGATGAAGACTTAGATTTCAAATGGAGGAATTGATTTTAATGATAATTTTGTCAAGGAATAACATGAGAATTAAGTAATATCCAATACATGTAGTCTTAATGATTAATTAATCTTTCCTCTTGAATCATCATATAAAAGATAATCTGGTGCGTGAAAGATGCTACCAGAGTTTCCACATAAATCAAAAGAGGCAAATCTGCTGTATGAGATATTTTGCTTGCTATTATTTCTGATTATTGGAATAAAACGAATCCAAGTCACATCCAGTAAAAACAACACTAGATTAAACATTCCAGATTTAAACCCTGAAGCTTAGCAGTGAAAGAATTTTAAAGGAATGTAAAGGCGCTTGAAAAATGTTTGATCAATTCAGAGGTTTCATCATTCTGGCCGGCTCTCAGAAGTTACTTAAACTGAATCTGATTATAACACTAGGTCAAGTTCTGTCCTCTACGTAATTATTTCACAGAGAAGGGACAAAGAATAGAACCCCTAACAGAAAACACTGTTGACATTGTGTTCAAAGTATCTTTGTGTGATTTGCTAAGGAATCATGTTCACTCTTTCATATTTCATTTTATCTGACACAAATTCAACTTTTTATCCTTGTAGCTGTCGCAGAAATGCTCCGACATACACCTTCACCACTTTGTTTTGGGAAGAATTCTCTTACTAATTTACTGTGTGATCTGAACATTCCACGAGGAGAATACTTATGAATATGAGAGTTAATGCATAAACTATAATTTAATTTGATATCTAAGACTTTTACATTGCAAATGAATATAAAACCCAGGAAATCTTTTCTGTGTTAAAAAAAAAATAAAAAAAATCAACTTACAGAATAAATGTCCTAAGACATTAAACATGCCTAATAGTTAAGGTAGTGTAATATTCTAAGGTATAAGTCAAAAAAATGTATTAGAATATTACTCCATTATTGTGATAATAATTTCATATTACAAGTCAGCAGTGGGCAGCAGGAAAAAACTACTAAAACCAGTATGGTCTTTCAAATTGCTGTTATAAAAAGTACCAGGATTTAGAAAGATTCCTAAAAAAAAAAGAGTTGATAATAATAGTGAATTCTGTATTGCTATACAGATATATTTATTACAATGCAGTAATTCCACTCCTTATTTCAAAATTCACTATATAAAGAAAAATTTAAAAGGACTTTCATCCATGACTAAATGAATGAACCAAGGATACATACTTTTAAACAAAATACCAAAAAGTGAAGAAGAATGATGAACTGAAAATAAATTGGTGGGTTTCACAACAGTGTGAAGAGCAGATACTACTCTTAAACAACATTCATTTAGCACTTGCACTTCATTATTAAAGAAATAGCATACAGGTACTTTGAAATTTTAAGAGTATTCACTAGATTTGGTCAAAAAGAGAGGACATTGGTTTAGATGTGAAAATGAATACACAATTAGCAGACAGGAAAACCCATAGAAACTTCAGTCATTAGTGACCCATTCAATAACATGGCAGCAGCCACAATGTTTCCTGGGAATGCTGTGCGGTAGGTGGATGGCTCTGCTTACACATTCTGCTGTGCACTGGAAGGATGGCCAGCTACCTCTACCTCCACACACCAGAGCTGTGCTACACTCAAAATAATATTTTACCTATTTAGAGTGTGCAAAAACACAGAAGAAAAATAAGAGCCCATGTAATTTCTGTAATCCTTCCATAAATTCATAGATAAATACAAATACAACATTTTATATTTGGATTAAAAGAAATTAAGGCAAGCTATATTCCATTTACATTTTTTTTCTTGGAGTTAAGTGTGGATTCTCTTCAAAGCTAGTATTAATAGAGGCACATCTGTAAACTACTGTAAAACCAATTTTGGAATATACAGGCAGAGTCTCATTGAGTTAAGCACGCGTGTTTTAAAGGAATATACTTGGAGGCAGTATAAAAGGTACTTTGGCTTAAAAATGATTTTAACAACTGATAAATGTCTCCAACATTTATTGGCTGGGAAGGAGAGACATAATAAAAACAATAAAAAAGGATATAAAATGAAGACAAGGAATTAGAAACAGGTTTTACCCTTTCCCTGAGAAATATGATATCACAGGCTAAGTTCTACGAGTGCTCTCAGGTCAAAAAGTTTGTTACTTTACAAGCGTCTTAAAAGAAACGTTTAAAAATACGATGGTCATGTAACATATTTTTTCCATGTACATTCAGTACTATCAAAGATCCAAGCAGTTTGAAACGTACACTAGCTGAAAGCTCTGGGAGCTTGATGAGTCACTGCCAACCCAGGTAGCCAAAGAGACACGGAGAGTATCTCACATATAAAACTCCAACACACACAAAGGGATCAGTACAGAAAAAGAACAGGTGGTTTTCTAACACATGTTTATTGTTTACTTTGGGTGAATCAGTGTATGTTCTTTCTTTTTTCCCTCAGACACAGTCTTTCCTCCAAGCTCACTGGCAAATATGTAGTATCTATTAAAAGTAGATTACTGTACATTTACAAATAATGTCAAATTAGTTTTTTTTATTATTATTATTATTATTTGTTTTGTTCTTTTTTCCCATGTAGGGTTAAACTGTAACCCAGGAATCCAGCCGGAGAAAAGGAAAGCATGCAACTACACATGAATAAAATCTAATTTTTGCCATCGTGTTGTTTCAGAAGGAAAGTAATTCAGCTCTTTTGCTTGTGCAGATTACTTCCCCATCTAACCTGGGAAAAGCAAAACCAATCTCTCTGACTAGATCTGCAATTCTCTTAGTTATCCCTGTCTCACATTTCTTCCTAAACTGCAGTATGAATGCATGTTTCCAGTGTAGAACAGTTACTACTTGGTAAAGAATGTAGCTCCCATAACTAATACTAAGAACAAGATTGCATAATATGTTTACACAAATGATAGAAGCTATTAAATAACTTCTTCCTTTTAGAATGCAGCTTCCAAATTTTAAAAGGGAATTTTAGAAGGTATCTTTTAATGCAAAAAATCTAATTAAACCAATTACCAGAAAACTTTCAAACAAGTTGTAACAGCAGGCATCCTTGGCAAGTTCGTTTTCCCATATGAGGAAGATGACAGGAAGCTAAGGGAAATTAATATACTATTTTTATAAAAGAGTAACATGATTTTACAACTTCCCACCACAGTATGTCATATTTGTGATGTTATATCATGCTAGTATTTCTTTTAAGAAAGTATTGCTACTAGCAAGCTTTTCTTAGCAAGCTTTCCGGAATCACAAGGGCTGTGCCAGGAGCCCAGTTTAAGGGATGCTGGGAGGCATTTTAAAAGAAAAGAGAGAAAATCAGCAAAGCCTGTGTTCTGGTCAGATCAATATGATCAGAGTCCTTCCACTGACATACAGAATACATGAAATTCACGGTCACTTCGTTTCAGTGGTTATACCAGTGACCGAAGGACCTCGCCACTCCAGTAGGAACCATGACTGCAGTACAGTCCAGACACAGACAGGTGAGCCACCCAGGTACTCATGAATTTTACCAAAGACAAACTAGAATTTAGTGTAAACTGTAAAATTATATATAAGAAGCAGTCTAGCTGGGTTAACAAGTAATTCTCTGAGCCAGTTACTTGCTGGATCAAAGGCAGCTAGTCTGACATGAGCTCAGTAAGTATACACTATAAAAACGTTACTGTAAAATGACCATAATACAAATCTGACAGATATTAGCCATGAAACAAATGACAAAGAGGAGTCATAGAAATCAAATAATGATATAAGGTAATTTAATTTAGCCTAGATGAACTTTTGTCAAGGACGGCTACATGTAATGAAATCAATCCTGAGATGACATAGAGGGAGGGAATCATTCTTAAAATTGTATTAACTCAAATATAAAAATATACTGCATGAAATCCTGACTCCACTGATGTCATTGGCAATTTTGCCACCAACTGACAGGGCCAAGACAGCACCTTGTGAATATTTTCCTCATGGAAACCTATATTGCAGAAACTCCTCTAATTCTAGTTATTTGCCTATGTGTTTTAGCAACAGATTCTCATGTTCAACAAGTCCATCTATGACAGAAAGACTATTTTTAAGATACTTTTCTTGACAGTACAGCCAATAGGTGTGGAAATGGAAAGACAGTAAACATTAAGAAAATGCATTATTATTTGTGAATATATAACTAGTCAAAATTATTTCTCTATTTGTGAAATTATTACTTGCATTCTGTATGAAGTTAAATCTCTCAGTATACATTTAAAATACTTTTTTTGGGGGAGAAGTAATTAGTATTCCAAACACAATAAATAAATAAATAAATTGCCTAATCAAAAATTAGATTCTATAAAATCCTAGTTATTTTACTTCAGAATTGCATTTGGTTTGTACATCTACATGCCATATATAATGCCATATCCTACACTCTTTAAATCTTTCTGTACATCTTTCTTGATGAGCTAGTAAAATGTCAAAAGCAATTCACCTGTAAATATGTCAGCAAATGCTAGGGCTTCTTTTAAACTCTGTAGAATACAATGGTGTGACCTAAAATTAAACTTGCTAGAAATTTTCAAAACTTTTGCTACTCCTATAATAAAAAATAAATCTCACTAAGTGAAAAGTGCAGCTGTATGAACAAACTAGAACATTTTAAAATTATCCATAAAGGTACCAGAGAGCAAAGAACTTAGTGACAGAATAAATGTACCACAACTCTGTACCAATTTATAAATTTTCACTTAACAAAATACTCAAATTCATGCAGATTATAGCAATCAACAACAAATGCAAAAGATTTTCAGCTGCTCTAAATATATGTAAGTAGATGTATTCACTCATATAATGCACTCATAATGGAGAGCAGACCATGAACCACCAATTAAGTATTTTGGATACTGTTTCTGTAATTACTTAACATTCAGATCCAGTAATTTAAGTAATTTCTTTAGTTTAATTATTTATAGATCTACGTATCAGTACATAAAAGTTGATCTGCAAATTTATTAGGAGAATCAGCAACAACATGTCTTAAGCTGAATTCTTGGTTGACTTACAGTACATGGCATGGGCCCAGATCTGAGGGAATGTTACAGATTTCCTGAAAAACTACAGCAAATGTCTTAATCTCTCAATTTGTTATTTCTTCTTTTTAAGAATAAATTTCTTAATAAGATCTAGCAGTTAGATACACTGCAATTTTTTTTTATTTTTATTTTTTTTTACCATTTGTTAATAGCCTATTTGGCTTATGAAATTTCCATTCAGTTCTTACTAGCTGTCTCAATTCAGTTTATTCCACGTCATGATTTAACTAGGCTAACAGTCACAGAACAACTATGTTGTCTGCTGAAATTCACTGAGGCCCTCAGAAGCCTCAGTTCTAAAGTTCTAAAGTATGCTTTCATCTCGATGGAAATGCCAGTGTGTTTAACAAACTGTGAAGTCCAGAGAAGAATCTATAGTCCTGAGACAGTGAAAATATGATGTAGCTTAATGAAAAACACTCAACAAAATCACAAGAACTGATGAGATTTCAGAGCTGAAAAGCTTTTGTTTCTTTCCTTTGGATGTATGTAAATTACAGAGTGGATGAGCCTGTGTGATTTAACCTTGGAACTGATATCTGTTCAATGGCTCAGAAGTTTAAGCCATGGAAGGATTAGTGAAATTCAGCAAACTGCAGAGAACAGGGCTGGCACGTGTCTGGAAGCTGAGAGTGAAAACAACAGACTACATAAAGCATTAAACAAACCTTTACTTTGTAACAGAAATTTCAACACCTACAGCTTGCCTCAATACCACTTA
The DNA here is from genome assembly GCF_009769625.2 of Cygnus olor. Classification (NCBI taxonomy): domain Eukaryota; kingdom Metazoa; phylum Chordata; class Aves; order Anseriformes; family Anatidae; genus Cygnus; species Cygnus olor. The sequence continues at coordinate 21,023,110 of NC_049175.1, forward strand.
TTTCATACTACCTCAAATATAAAAGCTTCAAATACTGTTTATCTAAGACTTTTTACAGCCTCAGTAGTTATCTCTATTTCTGCTAGGCTATAAGTAATTATTTTCTTTATCTTTTTTTTGTTGTTTGGTGCATGTCACTGGGGAATTAGGGTAAGCTGACTTGGGAAGGATACGGTTATAAAAGATTGCATTCAAGGAAATGGACCGTGACTATATATATTCTACTGTTGACAATTGTCGTAAAAATGAAAGTATTTACTCCATTTTTTTTTCCCCAGGATTAATATGCTTACTACACAAAAGCTCTTCTAAACAGTCACAAGATTTAACTAATGAATTGTGTCTTTGTCACTAGCTTTTAGCAGATTATACTGGAAAAGGTGCTTGACATCCTTTTCTAACATGAAAACATAAAAAATTAATTATTTTGATATCTGAAAACAACCCCCAAATCTGAGATGACTTCCTCAGATTTTGAGATATCTCTTAATGTGAAGTGAAACTAGTTCCTTCTCTAGAAGTACCTAATAAAAATTAACATTTGTCCTTTTTTGTCTTCCTTGTGGCGTCACCACTATCTGTGGTGTGGTTAAAGTTTAAAGTAGAGTTAGGGCCAAGTTTGACAACCATATTGTTCGCATAGTAGGAAAACAAAACACCTCAGCCTTGCTTTGAGCTGAGGGTTGGACTAAATAGGTTGGACTAAATAACCTGCACAGTCCTTTCCAGCCTGAATGACTCCATGACACTAAAAACAAACATTTTCTTTCCCTTTTTTTTTTTTTTAGGAGGAGGAGATGGAAAGAAAAAAAAAAAAGATGGCAAAAAGAGATCCTTCTGCATTAATTAAACTGCATTAATTAAACATTAATTAAACTGATGACACCAATAACACAGTATCTTTTTTGTTTTTAAAGATGTCAACAAGCCACAGAGCATGCAGAAAAGAGCTATAAAATTATTCCAGGGTCGAATGATAAGAGTTGGAGGGAAAGATTTAGATCAGAAATACATAGCTTTAATTCACCAAATGAGAACTGGGAGGTGGTTTGACTGTAGAATTCATATAAGCATTTTCAGCAGGGAAAATATATCAGTTTTTAAATACTTTAATCCAGCAGAATAAAAGCCTAACAAGAATAAACAGTTGGTACTTGATAACAGATAAACTCAAACCAGAAACAAGTCACACTCCTTTGACTCTGAGCACTACTGACCATGGGAAAAAGCTATGCACATTGGTGATGGTTCCGAGGCTTCCTCCAAAGGCTTTACATGAACACTGTTGCAACCACTGAGCTTAAAATAGAGACTATTGTGTTAAAGTAAATCACATCTTATAAAGGATGTTAGACTATATCTAGAAGTCTCTATTGACAATAGGCTTTACAATTTATAAACTGTCTTATTTTACCTAACATCAGGTAAAATAATATTACCTATAGCCCTTCTATCTTGAAATTGGCTGTACCATCATCCATTCAATCACTTAATTTTTTTATTTTTTTTTTTTGCCTCTCAAGACTCTTCTTTCATGTAAGATCTTTCTGAAATCAGTCCCTCCGTATTCAGCCGCATGCACCTTGCTGTTTTTGTCTTGCTAGCTTTGCCAGCCAACACTGCCTATGTCCATTTTCTTCAAGTGTCATCTGTGTAGAGAAGTTCTTCGATGTAACTGGATCCCTTCCTCCATCATTCTCCGATACCTGCTGTTTGCCATTCAGATCTATTATTTTTGGTCACATTCCCTGTAGACACAAAGGACACCGCTTACTTCTCCTTACAGTAATTATTACCTATCTGGAGGTTATCATGAATCTCCACACTTTTCTCTATACAGCAACCCATTTTTTTTCCAGTTTTTCTTCACTGATAGTATTTTCTGTATATTTGCTCTCTTTCAGCTCTGATTTGCACTCTCTTCAATTGCTCCATATCATCTGGTATTACAACTGTAATCAACTGTACAGTCATCTGTGACAAGACTGAGAGGACTACTGTGTGGCTTTTACTTATAATTCCTTTTTCTTTTCTTTTTCTTTTTTTTTTTCCTTCTTTTTGTTCCTCTCAGTCAAGCAGCAAACACATTACCACAACATGCCACACTTAACCAACAGACACCTTGTGATGCACTGTAACTACCAAGTGCTTTTTTTTGCCAACTGTTTCCCACCAGCCCCTCCACTCTGACAAAGAATAAGACAATTTTCCATACAGCAGAAGCAGAAAACTCTTACTTACATGATTCCATGAATTATTTTGTCATTACAGCTATAAATGAGAAATAAAATATTATAATACTGACCACATTTCAACATCAATTAAGTGGCTGCAACTTCCATTCTTTGTGGCATCCAAAAGTAATGGAATGAGCAATTTTGTTTCCGTTTGAAAAAACGTGATTTTCTAAACTACACAAATACTGTTGTTTTTTTTTTTTAATAGAAATGGAACTTGAAGACATAATTTTGTATTAATCAGCACATGCCACCCACCATGCCTGTATTTCTCTAACTTACAGTCATATGAAAGAGAGGTAAAATATGCAGGAATGCAGTCCACAAGAGTCTTCTGTAAGTCAAATAAAATGTGAAAGTAAAACTACCATTTTCAGGCTTATGGAAAATGCAAAGAGAATGATGATCTTTTACAAAAGATATAACATTTTATCTGCAAGAAGAAATATATTTTAGAGATGCATTTTTGCAGAAGCGCAAAATTTAACATATTAAACACCAAATCAGTGCACAAAACTTTAGGATAAAATTATTTCAATTGAAAATTCTGTATTTGAGTGACTAAAATGTTTATGAATTTTTATTGAATTCATCCAAATGTTCTGGCCAATTAGTAGACAGCTTTTGCAGAAATCATGTTTTCAAAATAGAAAGTATCAACTTTTCATTCTGAAACTAATCTGTATTTGTTCTTTCTAAATTATATAATTCCACAAATATAAAACACAACTTTTTTCATTTTAGTGTTCAAAAGTAGTTTTGTTTTTTGGGGGGGTTGGCCGTTTCTTTTATACACACACAAAAAAAAAATCTAGTATTTTTTAGTTCCGGTAGCAAATAAAAATCTTACTTACAGACACAGTTCTAGTTGTATCTCTGCATACAATAACTTTAACCGCATTTTAGTTTTCCTCTGTTATCTTTTTGAAAGCAACTCACTCTATATATGATTATAGAAAACTCCCAAAGCCTTTTACCCATGAACACCAAGCTTATATGCAAAATCCTACTTCTGATACTACATTCAAGACGACCAACTCACTGTGGTCAGCCCCACTTTGCTTTTTAGATTCTGTGCACATATTTGGATGGTTTGTTGACAGTTTTTCGGAGGTTTTATATTCACAAATCTTTTACATATGACGCAGAAGAGAACTGTATGCTTTAATTTGATTTTTTCTACTTTATGGCAGCTAGAGAACAGCATATTATGACAATCTGAAACTCAGAAGAAAAATTTACTTTTAATGCTTATTTTCTCTCTTGAAACATTATTAAACTTAAATAATAACAAAATCATTTCATGGTGCTTTAATGCGTGTCACCACAAGTAAGTTCATAAAAGTACCTACACTGACACAAAAACTCAAATAATTATTATAAAATAACTCTTCTTGGCAAATACAGCAAAATCATTCTTTTCTGACTACTCTAACCATTTTTTGATCCCTTAAACTTCAAATTAATTATTGTACTGGTTTCTTAGTTGGAATTGTTCATGCCATAGTTACCTACTGTGTTTTTTGTTAACATTGTTTTTGTTTAATTTATTCACTGATAAAAATGACTTCTTAAGGATCTCTAAAAAGATCAGTCAAGTCTTTAACCTACAAATTTTATGAACTTGGATGACGAGGTATGTAAAAAATAAGGTTGGATGTTTGGCACATTGTCGCCTTCTGAGATCTGTAGAAGTTTCTGTGTAGTTGCAATGGCTGTAGTTCCTTGCCTGGAGATAGTAGGAAATTGTACTAATAGTTACAAATATTCTACAAAACCAAGCGTAGTAAAACAAACAAACCCACGTAGTTAATGGCTTTAGGCATTCCTATTTTTCAGGATTAGGGTCCAAAGACAATGTCACTGACCCAAATTCTTCAGCTTCTGAAAACCCAATAGAAGAGCAAGTTCTTAAAAAAAAATATATCTTAAAAGAATTTATATAAAAGGTTGTGCACATTTATGCACTATTCTGCTTTTATAAGGAAATCTTTACGTTAAAGAAATCTTTTTTCAATTTCTTTGTTGAGCTTTGCAATTTAATTCTGAACAAGCAAATACAGGTGAACAACTTCCGATCAAATCTTCTCTAAATCTAACAGTAACTTATTAAAAGGTATTCAAAGCTTCACTTTTTTCCAGATTGAGACTTCCTTTTTTCCCCAATGAACAATGATTTTAGAGGACACAACTTCTCCCTGTGGCAACACGGTTACGTCAAAAGGCATGTGCCTGTGCTTTACTCCAAGATATCAGAGAAAAGGGAAATTGAATGCAGAAACTAATGCAGCAGCATCAGACCTATCCCCTTTCTAGAAGATCTGAACACTTGATTCCATAAAGAAACCTGAAGATGTGCACGAAATCTGTTGTACCCAGTCCAAGCGAATTTAAGGATAAAAATATTTAAATGCTGTACAGTTGTGCAAAGCTCTTAAAGTATTCACAAGAAACATTTAAAAGTTCTTTTATCTTCAAGTTGTACTTCCAGTTCTTTTATTACTGTTTTGGTATTTTGTAAGAAAAGTATTTTCAATTTGTGCTTGATAAATCTAACTCGTAATTTACTTATTTCAGAATTATTAAAATGTGCAGTAATGCATTTTTATACATAACTATTTCCAAAGAAAATACTTAAACATTAGAAAACTATGTCAATATGAAGTTCCTTAAACAAAAACCAAACAAACTATGCACTAGCAAAAACTCTCGTATCAGCTTATTTTCTAGAAAATGCATGCATAATTCTACCTCAAATCAAAACTAAAAACATCACAAATCAGCCTATCAAAACCGATGTCTCAGATGAGTTAATAATGTTAACATTGCTGAGATTACCTAACACCATTTCCCCTAAATTTCTTTTAATCCAGTTAGGTATCTTACATTGTCTATCACTGACTGAATAAAAGGCATCAAAAATCCCACTATTTTGCAAGGAATAATGATACAGTTGATAGCAGGCTTTCTTTCTTTCTTTCTTTTTTCCTGTGCTCTCTCAATCACTGAAGTGAAAATAAAGGTGTTGACAACCAATACAATCTCTCTATTGCAATGAGATACTACCTCTTTGAATGGTGAATGTTTTTCATAGCCGTTATCTAACAGGCAGTTTAGGGAAACAGGAGGGTTAGCACATAAAAGACATTCCTTACACAGAGCAAAATACTAACTTTCGTTCAAGTTACACATGACAGTTCAACATTCGTAAATATACGTTTCTTTATGGCCAATTAGTAACAAAACATTTTTTTACATGCCGCTATGCATTCATGTTGTTCAGAAAGGAAAAAAATCGCTGCCTTAAGCATCTACAAAACACAAGCTAGTTACAAGTGTACTGAGATAACACATACACTCAGTATACATATATACCTGTATACTGAAGATCCAAGAACACAAGTTTGCAAAAGGGAAAGAAAAAACAGAAGTGGATTTACATTCAAAAATATGTTACTAAATTTTAACACCTAAATCATTTATAAACTAAAAAAAAAAAAAAAAATTGCCTGTTTCTAGTGCTCTTAAAAATTTTATTATATCTGACATTCCTATTTAGTTCAGCATTTTTTATGTCACCTATTTTTGTAGAACAAGAAACAAAGGAATGCCCTACTACATAACTTGATGTCAAAATAGTTGCAATATGAACAAAATCCCTACAAAATTCATTTTCCACCTAGCAACAGCTCTAAGTGTCCTTAAAGCATTGGTATTAAATGCAGACATTATAGATACAACGTTAGATTAGAACACACCCACTCAATCTACTAACACTGGAAATAAAACTTTCACTTTGTTTTAGCTACCTAAATATAATCAGAGAGTTGTATTACAGACCACAGAAATGTAAATCTTACCAGCAAATGCGTCCTCCATTGAATCTCAGATTCCTCCTAAAATGCCAGAAGAGCAGGTACTTCCAACACCACAGAAAGTCTGCACACTGCACTTGTCCAAACTAACAGTCAGGCAACAGCTGCTCAGTTTAAAGCTACAAACTGTGGCAAAATGCATAACTGACGTGCCTTGTGTAAGCCATGAAGAAGACATGCATTTGGCTCGCTAGCTAAAAGGTCAGGTTACCCACCTCCTCAGATAAAAGTTGTAACACTGGGATTCAAATGGAAGGAAGTTTAGAAATTAAGGACTAGCATACATCCTGCTAAGACTAAAAGCATTTGATTTTGACAGCAGAGTTATAAACAAGAACCATTTTAATTCTGCTGGATTTTTGTCTTCAAATATATTAAGAAATAAGTTAGCCTACACCCAAGCTTTTGCACAAGTTATATTTATATCAGTGTTGTTTAAACAGGCCAAAAGTAATAAACTGAGTTAGTTTTGTTTTAGGAAACTTCAGCTGAAGCATTACAAAAACTGCGGCATGGGTTTCTTTATTAGCCCTGCCTTCACAGCTATTATGTGCTCTGCACTAGAGTCTCTAATAAAACGCAATAGCACTGGCTTTAGTGGGACAAAGGGATATGACTTAGCACAACCCAAAAAGAGTTTATTTGAGAGGAAAAGAAGAAAAAAACCTCCCTGAGGCTTCCAGAAGTGTGTTTAACTGTAAAGAATTCACAGAGTGAGGGACTTAAAAAGACGGCACAGTTTTCCAGGCTGCCTGTATGTTGGTAAACTACATAGGAACCAAAATGATGCCTTGATCCAAGCAGCTGTCAATATCTGGCTCTGGCATTTTTATCACTTTTCTTCATTCTGACCTTAGCCTTGTCTACACACAGTTTACATCACTTTCACAAACAGCAGGACTACATCAGTGAAATTTTAGTTATGAAATTTGCTAGAGTACACAAGGTTGAAAAACAATACACTGCCACAAGAAACCTTTCTCCATTTCCCCAGGAAGTCTGAGGAGTGATTTGCTCAGAACTGGAATGCAAGTAGTACACTTCGAGTCACTTTGTTTATACGGTGATTCTGTCTTGTCTGAAAAACTTCTACTGGAGAAGCTACCATGGAACACAGCCAGTGCACCACTATTTTTTCATTGACAACACCAACATATTCTTTCTTAATTGGAGGAGCAGCAATTTAGTATTGTTTCCAAGTTCTGGTTGAAAATTAGTACGCTTAGACTTCTGAAGAATTCCTATTAAATGTGGTAGTATAAGGACCATTATGGGGATACAGTATAGAACTTTGAAATTAATTTTATTCATAAATATCGATTTCATTAATGCTATCTCCCTACAAAAATACAAAATAAACCATTAGATTAAATATTTCTCATCATTATAGGGTCAATAGTAAAGAATTTTCCACTGATTATAAAAGATACTACCTGAAAATATAAAGAAAAAAATCAGAAGAATTTTGGTTCTAAGAAGAAAACTATAAAGTGTATCCTAGAATTTAACCAAAAAAAAAATGTTTCTGGTTATAAATAGAACAACATTATTCTATAATTGTTGATTTTCTTCTAATTTGTTTCCTAGAAACAAAACTTCAAGGGAATCTTTGGAGATGACTCTTGAGTCATCTTTAGGCTTGAGGTCCTTGGGGTTTTTTTTTTTTGCTTCTGAGTGACATGCTAACATAAACATACCAAAAAGTTCCATTCTACACTTCAAAAGTTCCCATGGACATTACTTTTACAAGGCCCATTCAAATAAATGTTCAGATTTTTAAAACAATAAACAATAATAAGTAGTTTAGGGATTAACTATCTGCACTTGGAATTCCATTTCAGTGTTTCTGAAGACTAATTACTCTTTAAAAAAAAAAAAAGGAAAAAAGTTTTAAAACTATAATCACTGCACTAACTACTGATCTCTCAGCCTCCATGCACACACACATTAGTACATATATCATTCCCTTCTCCACAACAAAGCTCTCACAGCAGGGGCAGACTCACTGCCCCTCTGTCTTTTGGTGGGAACTCCGTCTTTTGGTGGAAACAGCAGCCATAGACCACCAACAAAAGTACTGCAGGAATCAGACTCACCTACACAAGTGAAAGGACCAAAAATTATTATTGGAACTAAAATCTATACAAAACTATCCTAAATTCAGTTGTTTCTTAACTGCTTAGCACTATACATTAGTTCCGTTGTCTTCATTCATATAACCACCTACCTTCCTGCACCCATGTTACCTGTTCTGTCAAAAGGACCAATTTTTATATTTATATTTATATTTTTTCTTAGATTACATTAGTTAATTTCTTCAATCTACTACCCAGCTCAATTATTTATCTTCCCATCCTGCAGTAAACACATTGCTGCACCCAGAGAGATGGCTATAAGGACGAGACGAGCTATGCTGGCAGAACGTAATTCTTTGTGCCTACGATGTATGAAACTAGCAGGACAAAAGGAAGCTTTTGTTAAATTAATGTTGGCAAGGGTTCTCCTTAAGTCCTACTCCTCTTGCCCTTGCTGTGCCAAGCTGCCTGCAACTGGGCCTGACCAGACAACGATGGGTCTGGGAGGCTGACTGTGGTGATCTGTCCCCTTCTGCCAGTTCATGGAGACCACCCCCACAGGCAGCTCCAGATTGTCTCAGGTGTCCCGTGGCTAAGCTATCCTCCCAAATCTTTCTTCTTCAGCCTGTGCTTCCTGCCACGTCAGCCCTAATTCTAACCCTGGACCAGTTGACCTGAACTTGCCCTTGTCTTCCTGGTGTATGTCCTGGAGCCAAGCAGGCAGCATGAAATCCTTGGTTTCCTGGCCCACACCCTTGCTTCAGGCCACATCATCTACTTACCGTCTGATATATTTCCTGGATTTCTCCGCCTGCAATGTGTTGCCTGACCCATCTTCATGCCTTAGATTCTAAGCCTGAGATAGGCTGAGAGCCTTCTAGGCCTGAGATAAGTCCCATCTTTTCAGGTGTGAACCTCTGCTCATTCTGACAATATTTCGGCTTTATCCCTCACTCTAGCTGGCCTTAACCTTTGGGCACAAACACACACATAGACAAGCTAAATTATTTTGGCCTTCCCTAGTCTGTGTACGTAATGCTGATAACGCCCATGACACTAACATACAACTGCCTCAGCTTCAGAGATTGTGGAATTTCCCTGTTACTGTAAAAACATGCCTTGTGCAAAGGGTACAAGAAACAGTAGTGGGAAAAGCTATAGAGACTTGTTTGCTAACCAATCTTTGCTGATGTCAAAGTCTGATTACAGAAAAAGAGTTTTCTCTGAACACTGGGGGATGAATGAATTAGGTGTGGTTGCTTCTCTCACATTTCTCACCCTTCTTTCCCAGCTGCTGTTGTGCAGCAGGTCTTCCCCCCCCTTTTTTCAATCTGCCCTCTCAGAGGCCCAACCATCATCACTCCCTGGCTCGGCTCTGTCCAGCAGCGGGTCCTTTTGGAGCCAGCTGAAGTTGGCTCTGATCTGACATGGGGCAGCTGCTGGACTCTGCTCATGAAGGCCACCCCTGCAGCCCTCCACTACCAAAAACTTGACATGTAAACCCTCCTAAGGTTAAGAATGATACAGTCTGCCCGCATGTAAACGACAAATTACTTTTCTTCTGCTCTTGGTCAAAAATTGTTGTTGTCTATCCAGCAAGTTCTGGGTGACCTTGCTCCGGAATCTGAACAACAGTGGTCAGGGATGTAGTCTAATATATATCAACAAGCACCATCAGACTGAAGCAAATTTAAAAGATGCTAAAGTGAAAAGAATACTGACAAAATGTTTGCCACGTGCTTCATCCTCAGATATGTCTTTTCAATTCCATTTTGTTTTTGTTTGATTTAGAAAGCTACAAAGTTGTCTTTGTAATGGGAGGAGTGGGGGGCGAGAGAGAAGGGTACAACTTTTTTATGTTACAATGACTTTGGGTGCTGGGTACAGGTTTTAAATAAAAAGCAAAAACATTTTCACATACCCTAGTTCCTTCTTTATGATTAAAAGAAGGAAAAGAACAACAAAAAAAGACCCCACCACTTCTTCTATTTTATGTTTAAAAAGGTCAACAACACATGAACTGCAACAATGACTCTATCCTCAAATGTGATCCTAGTGAAAATTCTGGCTCATTAACCACTATGAACAAACTTCTGTAACAACTAATTTGTAAGAAACAGAACAGGCTGAAAAGCAGGATTTCCTTTCCAGGGGAAGCAATCTGGTTTCAATCCAAACCATATTGAAAGATGATCTCAAAATTTCTTATTAACCAGAAATTATGAATTACATACAGACACTAAGACAATGCAGCTGAAATCTCTTCAGTATTCATAAGTGAAAATCATGTTCTTTGTATTAACAAAGATGCCAACACGTATGTGAATTCAATGACTAGCTGTGTGAACTCCAGGCACCTGTTGTTCCCAAGAGTCCACTCTCAGATTGTCCCTGGACTACCAGAACCCAAGTTGCAGTTCCTCAGCAGGGAGCCGTCTGAGAGCACGGCTTCCAGGCTCCGTACTGTAGACCCAAGAAGTGAGTTTCCTACAAAGTAGACCCTACACGGGTTTTTAAAGACTCATTCCCAGATTCACGTGATTTGGAATTCTGTTTTGGAGCTTTGACATGTTTGGAAGCTTTCACTTGATCTTATAACTCTCAACAACACATCTGCCAGCAAGACAATCCTAACCCTGAGGACTCAGAGCATTTAGGGTCTTTAGCTACTGAACAAAACCTTCAAACGAGGTATTCCTCCAAGAGCTGGACAACTTGTGACTGCAAGGTTCATTGCTCAGGTCACCAAATGAACTCCTGAAGGACTGAACACTAAGACTTGCCATTCTCTTAGTACTAGGGAGACATAATCCCAGGGGCCTATCACTGAATTAGGGACTCTGTATTTAGAGGCTCCCCATTTCTGGGACAAACGTCACATAAAATGCTTAACTACAGAACATATAAATGTTTTGAGAAAAATCTTCCTTTTAAATCGTGAAATGACACTCCAATTAAAGTAATAGGCTCCTTTTTAAACAGATCGTGCAAGAGCATGCTGAACTTCACCTCCAGGAATTCCACACATTTTGGAATAAAAGTAGTGGAAGGTTGCCTGGTCTAGAAGAGGTCCTCCAAACTTAAATCCAACAGCCTGTGAGATCTTTTCAAGACTGACTGGTACAGATAGGTTTTAAACACACTTCTGCTTTTGGAGCTTTTTTTTTTTTTTCCCTTTTTTTTTTTTTTTTTTTTTTTTTTTTAGGAACCATCTGGAAAAACATTCCAAGTGCAGTAATAATTGTTCTAGAGTGGACAACCATGCCTAAATTATGTCCACAGCTTCAGATCTGTACTGAAACTTAATCTGCTGCTGAGGAACAGTTTTACCTGGCAGAAAATACACATCTACTTGACATGAACCTTGGTGCCATGTCTTTGGCATAAGGCTGGATGTACTGCAGCGTAATCTGTATGTGGTGGCTCCTTAGAGCAGTTCAGAAATTATGATGTGTGGAACTCAGTTGTCCACCCACCCTACATCCCACGTGCATCAGCTTCCTACTGTTTTCACACTGAACTGAAGTCTGAGCTGTAACTTTCTAAATGGTTTGTGACTTACCAGAAAAACTTCCTTCACCCTCATATTGGTGTACTAGTGATCAGCATAGGTGCATGTACAAGCAATAATGGTTTCATTGTAAAGAGAAAGGGAGCACTTTTCATGAGGGCCTCTCACCTTTGAAAAAAACATCTATTCCCAGCTAAACTGTAAGGGCTTCTGTGACTAGATGAGATGGTAGAAGAGTTCTGATGGCTGTTTTAAACATTTTGTTAAGGTATGGCAGTAACTCATTGTGCTCTAGACAAAAAATAAGTATATTTTTGTATATTTTCACAATTTCAGAAAAAGTCAGTAAAAAGGTTGTATCAGTGAAGCACTTCAGCACAATTCTGAGTACCACTGAGTTAAAAAAATGGCACTGAAAAGGTAGTACCCACAAAATCAAAAGGCATGAGGAGAAGCAAACAGGTTCTACACCTAGTGCCTAGCCAAATGTCCACTAAGTGACACTCTACTACACTTTACAATGATGCAGTTAAATATATGACTACACTGAACCTATAAATGAACTCCATAAACAAACAAACAAACAAACAAACCCCATCAGCACTAAAAGATTAGCTAACCAATTTGTGATAACTATTTTTACAAGTAGAATAAAAATCCTACCTTTTAGGTTCACATGGAAACTTTTTCTCAACAGAGAGCTGTCACTCTCAATGAAAAAATTACATAGGTGGATTACTCAACTTTTCCCTTCAGTACAGTCATACATTTGTTTCTTTCTACTTCCTCCAGCATGTCATGTTTCTCTGACAGCAAAAGAAAAGAACTTAGAATACAGTCAGTAGACAATACTCCCCAGCCCTGAATAAAGGGTTTATCCAACCTGCTTCCTAGTTCAGAACAGTTCTTGTTTCATATACATTATTAAAACACATTTTTATTCAAAATCATTTGTCACAGGTAATTTTAGAGTAAGATGCATATGCAACCTCCTACTCCCAAGTGCTTTACAAAATAAAATTAGAATTACCCAGATAATCCCTACTCTTCCATCAAATATAAATATAATTCTCTTCCACTTAAGAATATACTTGGGCAATGCCTGCACAGAGGTAATGATATGTTTAAATAAAATGCGTGAGGATGTATACAGGCATTGAAAACTAAAATATTGACCACAGCATGTATTTAACACAGTAGAATTTTGCCTATGTTACAAGTAAACATTTTGATGAAGTCCTGTTGAACAAAGTGCACAAGATGTATACAAATACCTAAGGCAATTTAGAGATCTCAAACTCAGAATATGATTTGACAAAATGAAGCACGCAGTAGCAATATTAGTCCAAGGTGAGTTTGTCCCTATTGTTCCCCTCATTTACAGGATTTTTCTGAAGTGAAATCAGTTTCTAGGAACAAGAACCCAGGAGGAAGAGAGGGGTGATGAAAGTTGACACTGGAATTGCCACTTACAATGGCAGTAAAGAGCCTCACATATATAAGCTTTTACTCTAATATGCAAGAGTATTTGTTATTGTCAAATTCTGGAAGTAAAGTGCAACATGGCAAGTCTTCAATAGCACCTTTATGTACCTAATTTTCCCAAGGTAAAATAGCTATCAAACCAGATTCACCACAAAATGTTTTATTATAATTACTTCATAATAATTTATCATTTCTTTCAGCATTTATTTGGCATGTCTTTAGATATCACAATGTTTATAAGAGAAAGGAACTTTGAGTTCAAATTCCAGAGTGGCAGAATAGTAACTAGGTAGTCCACCAATTTTTATTTATGCCTATGTAACATCTGAAATTACTTTTGAAGATACTAAAATAAATGTATATAATCCTTTGCTTTCATAAGATATCCTACTTCCACCCGTGTCAGTGCTGTTGTTTAAATTTTCATTTGCTAGTGGTCCCTTTTTTTTAGTTCAAGTGATTAATATAATTGGTGCTTCTGGGCATGCCTACTTCCATACGGTGAAGTATGGTGCCATAATGCTCAAACTACCATCTCAACTGCTGCCATCACCAGAAAGGATCATATTTTGAAGGACTGTTAGCTGCAGCTGCCTATATTGTTTTCAAACCAATCTCTATAGGGGATTTCCCTGCATCATGAGAGCACTCCAGTTTGTGTCTGAATGAGTCAGCAACAGGTCAAGTGTCTCTATACTGCACAGTGCTGCACAAACCAGACATGTCTGTAATTTCTTTCTGAAATAAACAAATCGGTGTTGTCCTGTACTTCTAACAGGATCTTTATGCTCAGACTTTTATGACGTCTTCCTAAACTGTAAATCCCTTCTCAAACACTGTTTTAAAGGAAGAACTGTAAGACTTATGTTCTAACACAACACTTGAAAAATCTGTCCTTTCATGTCGCAGCTTGTGAAATATAGTAACAGGAAAGATTTTGCTATTCCTGATCAAAATAGTAAAAACAAAATCCAAGGAGTCTTCTCTCCGTTCTTCAGCAGCCTAAGCAACATGAAGAAATACAACCTAAAGAGATACAATGCTAATTTCCTGTTGCTATTACTAATTCAGAGCTGTACACAACACTGAAATTACTACATGGGCACTCACAACTTTTGACTGTCAAAGTAGATATTTATTTTAATCTCCCTGGCCTCTCTGCAACTTATCACACTTGGCTTAGATAGAACAGTTTGAACCATTTCTGGAGGGCTAAGAGCCACAAGCTGATGGAAGTTTTACCTTTACTACTAAACCACACCAGGACCAATATATTTATTTTCCTTTTCAACAGCGAAGTGAACTGGTCGGATGACATGCTGCATCCTGTAGTAAATCCTCCATTGCATTTGACATCAGAGTTGTTATCAACATCAATTAAAACTTTTCAACCATAAACTAATCCCATCTAAATTTGAGGTTAAATCCAAGAGTAAAAGAAAGCATTGGACAGATTATAATAACGCCTTTAAGAACCAGCATGTACAAGATAATTTTCTTTCTTGAAAGGTAAACACACCCCCATGAATGATAAATGCAACCCTGACTTCAAAATAGTGTTGGTTTCTTTGCTGATGGTGATGTCTCAGGTGATAATGTTGCCAAGTAATACTCTGTAAATGTTTTTAGAAAGGACTTCGTTACTGTTATATTTGACATTTCTCAAGTATATTATATCACTGTGATACCTGAACATGAACCTTCCACATCCAGAAAATGTCAATATCCTAAAGCTACAACACATACATACAAATCTTCCTCAACAGAGACAGCTACAGCAAATGAAATCTAACCTCTGCTCTCTACACTGACTTCCCCTGGAACTGTAAATCAAGTTCAAGATCTTGGTCTTTTTCTTCAAGGTCTCAATTGCTTGGGCTCAGAATATCAACACAAGCATATACCATATAATATGCGGATTGCAGAGATCCCCAAACTAGTGCGAAGCGTGCTGGTACACAAAGCACACAAGTGCAGGTAGTGGCTCAGGCTCTAAAAAAAGGTACAATCACATTAGCATGTCTGAGCCTGAGCTAATTGTTGCTGCTGCTTCCAGTTTCAGAACTCAGTTGGTGCTGCCTCAGCTCTGGGACGACGGTCGCCAGCTGGGCTTTTTGAGCACCGCACCAACATGCCCCATGGGAGGATGACATTGGCAATCAGGGGACTGAGCATCCTTAGGGTATCAGGCAGGTCTAGGACATCAAACCCTTCCAAAGACATGCTCTCTTCTCCCAGTCTGTAGGAAGAAGGTCCATCACACTGTACCACCCAGAACACGGTTCAGTTCTTTCAACCTTGACTTCCATCATTGTCACAGGAATGTGTATGTTTATTTTTCTAAAGCAATCATCTCCCTGTCCCAAAACAAATAAAAAACAAACAAAAGGGAAAGAAAAAAACCTATCAAAATAGGATACCACACTGTACATACCTCTGTCTCTCTGGGGATATGTGAAGCTTAGTCATACGTCTAAACATACTACTGAATTTCATTCAGGTGCTACAGTCTGCCATCTGTACCTGTTCTTCTACCATCACAAATCCTTTGTCATTTGATTTACCTAAAGATAGACTAATTAAAACTAGAAAGTGCCACACACAAGATAACCTGATCTGAGTACAAACTATAAGACTTTTTGTTTGAAAAAATGAGGTCAGTATCTGCATTAAGGAACTACACTGAGAATTCTATTGATTTTGTCATATTATTGTAAAACTTTAAACAAGACGTAATATCCACATGCTTCAATTCTACAGTGTACAACTGAGATACTACTTCCTTTAGTCACAGGATAACATGCTGATAAATCCCCAGATGCTTGAGTACCTTAGGAAATATTCTAGGAATTAATTACAAATTACTATAAAATGCAGTTAATGTTCTGTACAAAATTCTGCTCTAATGCAATGTATTCATACCAAGAATGCCTTTTTCTTGTTTAACTTCCAGAAGTGACCAAACTAAATCACAGAATGGTATCCTTATTGCATACTAAGACTATTTAGTTTATTATTTATTTACTATTGTTTTTTATTTATTTATTGCTATTATTTATTTATTATTTACTGTTATTTATTATTTACTATTTAGGTTTAGGTTATTATGCAGCATCCATCCTCGATAAGTATTATCCAAACAGACAATACCCACATTATTCAAAATGATCAGATCCTAGAAAGGTGAGGAATTCAGTAGAAGACCAACAGTAAATCTGTTACCAATTGTATATACTTAGCGCATAGTGCTCTGCTGACAACTAGTTGTTAAATGACAACAACAAGAACTGAGTGTAGTATATACAACATTCTGAAGTCCTAAACCAAGTCAGACCATGAACAGGACTCTACATAAATGACAAATATTACAGAAAGGAACACCATAACTACAATGGTTTCAACATTAACTTTGGAACATTTCAACACTAACAGAAACATTTCAAAAAAGAAAAAAAAGGAAAAAAACTTGTCTGGTTTTATAATAATCTTTTCAGTTTTGCATGCATTTTTACTTTATTAAACTAATAATCCTAGTTATTATGACACAGAATGAATTGCAAAGAAAAATCTTTGAAAACATGAAAATCTATTTATCTGTTAATTTAATATATGAGTATATAAAGTACAGAATATTATATGGTAGTATATATTTTGCAATACTTGCTATATTTAAAGTGGACAGGCTTCAAAAAAATTAAATCTTTCCTACCTTTAAGCATTGTTCTTCCAGTTGATCCTCCGAAGATACTTAGAAGACCGCTTCTTGCTCCCAATGATGTAGTTGCTTCTAGTAAAGCACCAGTTATATAGTTAGAGAGTGCAGTCCTCTGTAAAGTGGCACGATATCGAGAGTAAGCACCTGCTACACATGGTTCTACACAAAAACCATCACCTTTGCATACATAGTCTGTATCTAAAGCTGGGAGCTTTCTCAGAATAAGAGGAAAATATTCAAAACTGTCTTCTGCTCCTTCTCTCACTGTATTGAAGATCTGTGAGAAATACAAAAGTATGAAATTAGTTCATTTGCTTAGGATAATAAACTGAATATCAAAAAATTCCAAACTAGCATGAATTGATGTAAAGATCAATAGCAAGAAGGCATTGTGTCAAAGCACTGCATTTATGCATTAAACCTAAAGATTCTAAGAATCCAGAACTGATTTGCAAAGATTTTGCGTCAGGTTTCCACACTATTTAAATAAGATAACATTCTGGCTTTAAATCTATGATTAATAGCATTCTAATGAAAATCAGTTCTAAGGATCATCATTACACAAAAAGGTGCCACAGCAATACAACTGCGGTCAACATTTCAAATAAAGAACATACACAAAATCTATTACAAAACTATCAAATATTTTGTGTTTCCAGTAAAGTCTTACAGCTATCAGTAGCAGAAAAAAGGTCCGCTCAGGGTTTGCACTTTTGCTTGCCGAATGGGGCGGGTTTTTGTAAACAGAAATGGTTTTAATCATTGTAAGCAATCATTCAAAATGTTCTGGTGTCATGTTCATTGCATTACTTCCAGCCTACGCACAGGTCCTCTATCTAATATTGCTTTAGTACTCTTTTTCCAATATTTGTACTAACACACTAATGAACTTCAGTCTGTGGCTTAGCAACTAAGTAATGTTTGCTTATTTAAAAGACTATAATGATCAAAGCAAGAATCTGGAAGAAATCTTTTCATTTAATATGCAGGGAGAGACTTGATTCTTTGCATTCTTGCATGCTGACTTACTGATTAACATTAATAATTTGTTTCAATGTTCTGTGTTTTCTAATTGCATAGTGTAAACTACCGAATTAAAAGATTAACATAGGAAATGGTCATCATAACTCTTGGTGGGACAGGTGCCGAGGCAATTTTCAGGGGGTTGTTGCCCAGACACTCAGTAATGCATATAACTGGCACCTTATCGTTAAATCAGTATTGTCACATAAGCCAATAAATTGGCTTTGATTGAAATAGTTACTTTAAAACTCAATTTTCATCCAACTTCACAAGCTTTATTGTTAATGTAGGAAATCAAAGTGTACAATATTGCTGTCTTCAGTCCTTAGAAGTGCACAGGGAGTAAGGTGATGCCTTACTATTTTATTTTTTTTTTTGGTTAATGGCTTGTTTCTTTTTGCTGTCCTTCCCTTCACATAAAAAAATACAGATATCCATTGACATGGCAGAAAGCGCATCCAATCCTACACTGCAAGCACACGTGCTCAGGCAAATGATCAGACGCTGTTTGCACAGCCTGTGTAAGTCACATGGCTGCAGCACTGGCACTCTCACCAGGGGACAGATCCATGCCCAGTAACACCAGAGCAGCCCCCAGAGCACAGATCTGCACTTGTACACTTCTGTCCTAACCTTGCACATCCCAAGTCATTAAGTTGGGGAGGTTCCAATGCCCAATCCCCACAAGATATCTGACCCTCAATGAACTGTGAAGGGTGATATAACTCTTTTGCTCAGGTAAAGCCTGTGAGAATAGCAGAAGCTTTGATTCACCTACTAAATTCAATGACAATTTCTTTCTTTTTTTTTTCCAGAACACAAAATATCAAATAATATGCAATAATGTACATATTTCTTATCTCAGCTTTAATTTTGTATTAATGACTTCTTGGGAAGAATAGTAAACTTTTATTCAAAATTTAATAACTTATTAACTAGCAATATAAATCAGTGGTTTCAAAAAGAGCATTGACATTTATTAACACACATACATTTAAAAAGAAATTTCTTTTGCATGGTGACTATGACATATAACTCAATTTCATTGGAAATACAGCTTCTGTGATTCATTGCACAGTGAAATGCTGTGGTATCTAACTTTTTTTTTCCTGCTAATTTTCCAAAGTATATTTGGTCTCATGCTTCTTGAAATGTTAAGCCTTTACTTGAGCCTCTTTATCTTTTTTTCTTTGCTACATAAGAGTTTTATGGACTCATTCACTAAGAACACTGCTCATGTCCACCTTTAAAAATACACTCTTAGAGCATACACTATCTGGACAGAATACGTGCAGACCTTTACTCTGCAGGCTATGCGCCTGCAGGGAACTGTGGCATATGTGTCCATATGATACACCTTTCTATAAGGTGCACTGTGAGATAGTGAACTTGCCTTATTCATAAATTATGAACATGTCACACATAGCAGGCATAATTAGTCTTTTTAGCTTGTTTAAAAAATATTTAGTTAATGAAAATAACTTCTCAAAACCACAGTTACCTTCCAAAATATTTTAAAAATTGGGTTCTGCAACTTATAAAAGCATGTTTTGTTGCCTACACAACTAAAAGTTCTTTCAGCTGCCAAAGCAAAGAAACCATTTGTTGACAGAAATAGGCGACAGTGTTTTGCTGGAGAGATTATACAGAGAATAATGGTGTTAATCTCTATTGTATAAAGTAGACTTCAGGGCACTAGCTGTCTCCAGAGACTCTGCGCTTCATAAAACATTTTCAAATAGTGTCTGTTTTGATGTGTTAAAGCTCTGAATGTGTTACTGCTGCTGCACACAGATGAGGTTACAAAAAATAAAAATAAAAAATAGACTTACAATGTATGTACTTACCAGCCACTGAAATGAACGGAAACCATCACAATAGGAACATATTCAGTGGCATTAGGACGATACATTCATTAGTATACTTTAACTTTTGGTTAGCCCTAAATTGGTCAGGCAGTTGGACTTGATGATCTTTGAAGGTCCCTGCCAACACAACTCAACTCAATTCACCTAAAAGCTAAACTAAACTAAACTATTCTATTCTAATTTATCTTCAGGTAATTGATATAGAAAATCATCTTTCAATGAGATTGCACCAGACAATGCAGAAGACTAATTTTGCCTGGGAGATAAAACAGTTGATTCCAAACCAGGGCTTATGGCTCATCCTGACAGATACAGTTATATTGATCTGTATCACTTATTTTCTCCACCGAAGAATGTTTACTGTAATTAAGAATGAATATGAACCAAGAAGGATAAAATGCAGCACTAAACTGATAGCCACTCACCAAAAAACAACATCTCCTAAGGGCATATCACTCCTGATTCACTTTTGCCTTCTCTATTGAATTAAAGATTTCAAAGCCATCTGCAGTCTGATGCTGCCATATCTCGCACAGTTTATATAAAACAGTAATTCACAAGAAACTGAGGATAGTATCTGGATCTAGAAGTGTTGCAATATTAAACATACTTCAAGCTTCTTTGTAGATAGTGCAGAGTAAAGTGCTAATTTCATTACAGGACGGAGTTTAATTTTGTATTAATGACCTCTTGGGAAGAATAGAAAACTTTTATTCAAAATTTAATAACTTATTAACTAGTAACATAAATCAGTGGTTTCAAAAAGAGCATTGACATTTATTAGCAGTTATACTGATCTGTATGGGTGGACATTCTTCTCTGTACCACTGTAATGAACACGTGTAAATGGTAGAAGTTAAATGCAACTACATTATCCCAAGTTTTACTTTAGAAAATAAAAGCAATACATTCTAATCTTTTTTTCTTTTCTCATGATTTTACATGATACTTTTTAAATAAATGAGCTAAAGCAGGCAACTCTATGTACTAATACAGCAGTATTCCAGTAAAAGTATTCTGTGACTATGAAAGATTTTTACTTTCTTCTGTTTTTAAAGCCTAAAAGATTTCAATGGTAAGTAGGAAGAATACAAAAATTACTTGCAATATGAAATTTTCCACAAGACTGCAGAAGAAAAACATGCCCTCCAACTAAGAAATGAAAATTAGCTTTAAAATAAGGATTAAATTCAGGCCGAATTCTATTCATTTGGCTTTCAAACAAGTCCATATGTGGAAAATACATGGAAACAAAATACATCTTTTAGCTGTTACTAATGTATCTAATAAATCATCAGAACTTTAAGAAAACTCAGTTTTGCTTCTAGTAATTTAAAATGGTATCTGCAAGTTAACTTATTGATAACCTTCAGGCAATAAAACTTCTTTACAATGACAACAGACATATTTTGTTAAGATATTCTTTAAAAATAACTATAAGAACAAGGAATTCATGCTGGCCTTGAAACTATTCAGCATTTTTCTCTTATAGTCTTTTCTTCTGATTAATCATCACGGCAAATGCAAATTGCGTTATGTCCTTTTCTTCACACATTACTGTAGATTTACCACATGAAAGTGGCAGAAACCCAAACACTACGGCCATTCTTAGTCTTACAGTTTAACACAGATATTCCCCCAAAATGAAGCTGCAGTTCATGGGTACTGCTGTACTGGAAACATTTGATATAGAAGTTCACAAAAATAATTGTTATGATTTCTTAGTTAAACTTACATGTATCTCCTCCTGTTTACTGTAATGGCTTTGCTGTTTCTCATTTTGTATTTTTTTCTGCCTCAGGTATTTAGCTTAGAACCTCAGGGCATGTAATCAGTTTGCCAAACATCTAGCAGCTGCTCAGCCCATATGAACTCCAGAAATTGGAATTAAGAACAGACCAAAGATCCCCATATACTATGAAACAAGCTTAATTTCTCTAACTTTATTATAGTAATAAAGAATATGTGAGCCCAAATAGTGCACACAGCCATGCAAAATTATGCTTATTGCTACTATGCTATAAAAATAATAGAAAATGTTCCCCTAAAGGGGCTTTAAGAGTTCAGTGCATTGTTTCTGATGGGTATCCGTCCAGTGTTTTAAAAAAAAAAAAAAAAAAAAAAAACCTTCACTGATATAGCCAGAACAACCAAAATGAGACACTGAAATGAAAGAGGTATGCTCAGATATGCACTCTAGTCCAACTTCTGGGTAACACGCTGACAACTTACTCTTGAAGTCACCACCCACAGAACGCTTCTACGATGGAAGGGCTGCCTACAGCCCTTGTGCAGTGTATCTGCAACACAACTCCTTTGTTTGTTATAGTTTTGTAAAACCTTTTAAAATGCCTGTAAACCAGAATGGCAGATTAGCAAGTAATAACTCTCAGGACAGCATGTGTCAAAGATCACTTAAATGTCTCCTTTGAAAACATGAAAGATTTACAGAACAGGAGAGCTTAAACACAACTATTAACACCACAGGAAATATTGTTCTTTCAAAATTTCTGCTGTTCCAAGAAAAATTCCATTCATATGAATGAATTCTGATAGTGATTGTTTGTTTTGGCATGGCAGGATTTTCAGAAGAGTACTATACCCTTGGAAATATTGATTCAGTGAAGTTAACAGTGATCTCTTGGATGTCATGTCCAAAGACCAATCCCGTAAGATTTTATATGTATTTATTCAACAACAGTACAATTCAAGTATCTAGAGCATGGAATCTGATAGCATTCTGCTGTGAAAAACAAAAACAAAACCACAACAATAAAACATTTGGGGCAGAAAAAAAGGAATATGTAAAGCGAACTTGGGCAGAGGAGAGGGTGACTGAAAGAGAAAGCAATTACTAGAATGAGAATTTGCTCAGAACAACAAAAAGAATCAGACATACTAATGCACTTGCTCAATACTTCAGTTTTATGTCTTCCAACATTGCATGCCAACATCACACTCTAAAGCACTGATTTTAATAAAACTGAAAAAAGGGTGATACTGTCAGTCACATTTCTTTCTGAAGAATCTTACGTTTTCTCGGACTTAAACTCATTCAAGTTATGATCTTACCTTCACTGATTAGCCCATGATGTTTCAAGACCACTGCTAAAGTAACACTGCAGAATAGATTAAGAAAAGCTTTCTTGTAAAGATGTTGTGAGGAGTTCTTGTTCTTCTTGTGTTTTTTTGTTTTTTAAGAAAACAAAAAGTGAAATTATTACTTCTATTATCACCTTTTGAAAAATGCTTTTATTTTAAAAGTGGAAAATTATTTTTTTTATTTTAAAAGTGGAAATAAATTACTTTTCCTGACATTTTTACCTGCAAAGTTATTTACCTCATTAATCTCAAAATACCACCCAACTATATTCTGTTTAAAAAAGAATGAGGCCATACTCTCAGGAGCATTTCTTCTAGCTACAAAAGCAAAAGCCATTTTGGACATCACTTTTAACATGGATCAATTGATCTAACTCACTGTGGTAGAATCAGTCACTGCATTACTGTCCATACACTACAATGCTAATGACTTGATTTTCACAGACATCGGAACAGACAGTTGTCAAACAGGATCTGAAAAAATACTGAAAATCAGACCAATCTATGAAAAAATGGTCTGCCACTGATTTGGGATTTAAAGTCACGTCATGTCAAGTCATACAGATTTCTAAGCCAATATGGAATCATCACTGACCTTGCTTTTCATCCACCACATACTTTTAGAAATAGTTTCTGCTATGCATAAATAGAAAGGAATCACACTATTTTATACAGTCAATTCTCTACTTTTCTATGTAATTTACAATTATCTGGTTTAAGTAAAAGCTACAGGTACAAAGACACTAAGATGACACTTTGTAGGCCAGCTCTGGAAAAGCACTGCAACTTTCTGGCCTAAGCTAGCTTAAGACAATTTACCCATTTCTCAGCACTGTATTCACAAGAGATCCCGCTTCTGGGCAGGCTTGCTTACTTGTACATGGTTATTGCTTCCAGCACTACAGAATCTAGTTATTATGCTCCCTTTATCAACTTCCTCTCTGTGTTCTCGTAATGCTCTGGCATCTCTGCAGAGAAATTCACTACAAAATTTGGTTAAGACAACAGCAAAAAATCAGATTCTGTACAGATGGATATTAGCAGGAGACACTGGGTTCAAATGTTTATCACTGCAAATATTCTGTATTGTAAAAAGACTGATGATCCCTATATGACTTTCATAGAAGAAGACTGAAGAACAAGGGTGTAACAACTTTAGTATGTATACTTTCCTGATTTACAGGAAGAAGGAAATCTTTAATTAGTGGACTGTCTAAAACATGAATCTGCTTCAACAATTTTTTATTAAATTATCAAACATGAGAACAGAAATATATTAAACACTGAATGCATTTTCTGTTACATCAGTTTTGTCTAGAATATTGTATATATCTATATTTATCTCTATCATGTATTTATATTACCAATAAGATATGTCAGGGCCCCATATCCCAAAGAGTTATGTATGCAGTTCAGAGCTAAAGGATTTTACTGTGTTTGACAGAGATGATGCTGTGAACAGCAAAATGTCTGCTGGGTCAGGGTTGTTTTAGAGCTCTGTTCACTGACATGTCTTGTTCACATCAGTAACCAAATATGTGAAGGCTTTAGAACCCTTTTGAGAAATTGATTTGAGCTTGTTTTTGTTTTTGTTGTGTTTTTTTTTAAGTATTTTTCAGTGTTCAGAATAAAAAGTTAAACATTTAGACTGCTTAAGCATTACCTTCTTGATGGCACTCAGCTATCTATGGCTTGTGACCAAATAAGCACATACAGCCAATCAAATTTTTGGCCATGTGTCTCACAGGGTTCTGGTATTTTACAAGACAAATAGTGCAAAAGATGAAAGGTATAGTTAATTAAATTCCACTCCTAATTTACTATTCAAGATGAAGTAGATGATGACAAAGTCATCCACGGGCATTAGTAAATTGTACTGCCACTCAGATTTGCATGAGATTCACTACGTATCCCAAGGTCCTTTGATTTCTTGTTTGGCACAACACTTTGTTGCAGGGTTTCTCCCTAGGTATACTGTGGCAAATATAGAAAAGCTATCTGGAAGCAACTACAGTTTAGCGAGTTGGGGTCAAGCTCGAAAATTCCCATGAATCCTCTCCCGGAATTTCATGACCCATCTTTTTTGGCTAACAGGCAACATTCTTAAACTATTAACAACCATCTCAGATATAAAATAAAATGAAATAAAATAAAATAAAATAAAATAAAATAAAATAAAATAAAATAAAATAAAATGTGTTACTCATCATGACACTTATTCACACTCAGAAGTTTTGGAGATATAGTTGAATTTTGCCTTTCAGTTGGCTCTAAGCCAATGATGGCCCTAGAAAGCAGAGCTGGTAGCAATTTCAGCAATAGATAACTTGCCATCTAGGCTGTCTGCAGCTTAACCCATAGGAGAAAGAGAACTGCCATCACCTGAAGGAACTTTTGCTGAAACACGGACATTTGGCACGTTTGCATTCAAGAAACAGCAGTAAAGGATTGTTTTGGCAGTGTGACACGGCCATCATGCACTACAGCATGTCAGGATGACAAAGACTAGCCTCAGGAGGTCTGTAGGCAGGTCATCTCAGAACTGCGGTAGCAGCTCATCAGCAAGAAAGCTGGAGCTATAAACACACGTTTGCCGTGAAATATATGCAAATGTGCAAAGACTGTTCAGAACATCAGGGGTTAACAGTGTTCTCTACATCTTAATTTTCTCATATTTTGCTATCTCTATGTGTTTTCACATGGTGCTTAAACAGAATATCTTGACTGCTGAGATGCTAATTTTCGTAATGGAAAAATTCCTTAAAATATCTCTGGACTGTTGAAATGCTGTTTTGCATTTGAAAGAATGCCTAGAACACAGTGCAATGGTACAATCTGAAAACTACCTCTTAACATCCTAGGAACACTTGTCTCACTTGGGAGGGAAAAAAAAAAAAGGGCAAGAAAACCTTGCTTAAAATGTCACAAACACGCAGTAATCAATGATGCTACTATTCCGCCCAGTACTTGACAAGTGCGCTATTTTCTATGGGGGTGGTTCAGACATGTTCAGGGCGTTGTTCATATTTTCTGGGACAATAAAAAGAAGAAAAAACAGGAACAATCAGGAAAGGCAAAGAGAAAGATTTCTCAGTCAATAACTGAGGTAGTAAGGACTTAAATATCACTGCATTGATGAAGTTTTGAATGCAGTCCACAGAATGAGCAGGTAAAAGAGGAAAGAAAGTAAACACGGTAAAATGAAGTAAGGTTTTTGTGTGGTGCTGAAACTGACTCTGATTTTCAGAAAAGACCTCTGCTAGCATCATTTGCAATTGCAGGTAGTGAGTAAAAGCAAACATGTTGTATGTTGTACCTTCACTGCCCAGAAACCCAGAGAGTGCAGGGAATAAACTGGGATCAGTTTACTGAGTCTAAAGGAAGATGTCCTGCCAAGAGTGTGTAGGACTACAAATGAGATATGGGCAGCAGTGTCTGTTTTGGTCCCTTTATACCTCTGAAGGAAAGAACACATCACAGGAAAGGAATAATGGCCTTCAGGCACCTCTTCATCATAGGAGTCAATGCTTGTTCCAGCATACTCACTACAAGTTCTAATTCACTCATGGCACGTGACAAAATCCTGCTTTTCTAACAACAGCCAGTGCTACAGTCACTGTAAGAGGCACAAATGTCTTCCTTTGCTTTCCTGTCTGAGCTTTAGGTTCTAACAATTTTGATGAAATACTGCAGTGACCTGTATCCTTTGGTCACACTTCAAGCAATCGTCTTGTCCATAACCTTGTTGCTATGTCTGCAATGTCTGTCCTCAAAGGCTTTTCAAACTCTCTGTCTCTTCAATGTTTAAGATGCAGATTTTTACAATGCCAGGACAGAGCGCAAGATAGAGTACCCTTCCATAGAGCAATGATGCCCACTTATTCAGCAACAATTTTGCTGTGTATTAAATTTTACACAGTAAGTCGTAACTGGGCAATGCAGCACACAGCAGCAGAAGACACACGTGAAAACAGATGAGTTTGTCCTGGCAACATGGGAAGCAGCATCAATGGCAGCTGGAAGGCTGCCAACAGCGAACAAGCACAGATGTGCTCAAATTGTAATATTCATTAACTGATGTTCTGTGAACTTTCTGCAGCTTCAGTTGCAATTACAGGATGTGCATTACCTCACCCACCAATATTTCTTATGAATTGCATCCTGTTAAGGATGAGATCATTTCAAGGAGCAGAAACTGACTTTAACGAGTATCAAACTGTCTTGCAGAGGCAAACCTTAAACATAACTCAACATTTTTCAAAAATTATATCAGTCATCTTCTTGCAGTTCTGGTACACCATCAGTGCCTTAGTAAGGAAATCTTTTAATTCCTGAAAATGATGATAGAGTTTTAAAACACCAGGAAAACAAAACAAAACAAAACAAAACAAACACCTCCCCCAAGAACGTTTGAGAGATAGACTTAGTAAATCATTACAGCCATGACTAAACATCTAAGAAGTTGTCATTTTCACTTTCGATAAATCCTGGTTGCTATTACCAATTTTCCGTTTTGGTAAGACAACACTGCTAAGTATTTAAAAAGCCATTACCAAAGGAAGGATGGGCTTCTTAAGATGATCTCCTTAACAGCAAGAGGGATAAACATTCAAAGTAAATTATCGTCTCATGGGCAGCTGTTACTTCACTGAGTGATTAAATTCTCAAGATCTTCAAGAAACAATAATGACTTCAGTGGTTTTCCTCATAGTATATTAGCATGGAACAAGTACAGACAAAGATCTTACAAATGAACCTTACAGACCTGGAAGACAACAAAAACAGTGTGATATAAATGGCGCAGATATTTACCTCAGCATCTCCACCCCCAGAATGTCCCGCTCCTACAGAATCGTCAGTCCTCTGCAGAAGGATCAGTACAACAGAGCTTGTTAACTTCTCATGGCAGGTACTACACATTAGATCCAAGTAACTACTAAGAACAGTCAGGTTCAGATGTAAAACAGAGGCTGACAAAAAGACACATCAATTAACTGTCATTCAAAAGATTGCTCATAAGTACTTGAAAGCTCGTTTTGATCAAGGAGAAACTGAAAGGATGACACCAAACAAAACGCAGCCTCATTTTTCAGCAACATGAAACAATGCCCTTATCAGCAAGAGAGACTTCTCTAATCTTACCCAGAAAAGGCCAGTCACCTTCTGGTCAGCCTTCTCTATTCATATTTCTGTTGACACAGAAGTATAAATGAAAATATATTTTTCTTAATAGCTTTTAATTGCTAAGATCTCTTGAGGACTTCTTCAGTCTAAATCATAATTTTTCTATTTTTCTAATACTTCTCAAGTTAGTTTTCTGAGATAAATGAATACTCTTAATTATTCTTGCAGAAAGTTTTCCCTTTTTATTTTGGATGCTTATTTAATTCCTCCGAGCTTTTACCAACAATTTCACTTACAAACAATCTGTAGCAAAAGAAATCAAATATATTGTGCTCAAAAATTTCTGGTACTTCAGCTTTAGTCTAAAAGCAACTACAAAGGTAATGCATACCTTTCTTTACCAAGATCATAGCTTTAGTCGTCTGATGTGGTTCGTGTCTTTGAACACCTTATCATGCAGAATGGAATTTCTTGAGTTATCAACTTCCAAACTGTCTACTAAGATTTTAGCACAAAAGCATGAGTGCTGCAAATACCTTTGTTCTTAAGTCATATTACCTTTTTTATATTTTAATAATGTCTTTTGGTAACTTACTGATTAAAACCAAAGATATTCTATTCATTTAAAAGAGTATAGGTATGCTATAAAAGTATTTAAAACAAGGAAAAGACTAGCTGGTCAACTCTTCATTACAGAATTTTACTGTAGCTAAGTACATTATTTAAAATAGGCAGTAACTAGGATTAAAACTCCATGTCAGAAAGCCAACTGACATCATTCACAGTTAAATTGCTTAGATGTTAGAAATTAAATGTGCCATGACTGAATAATTTCAACTCAAGAATGATCACACAGATGTTCATTGTAAATTCCACCTCTCGTTATACATCTTCGGAACAACAGACTGTAATGGGATGCAACTGTTAAAATAGGTTCCCTGAGCTTTTCAAACACAGATAAAAATAAGAAGAAATACTAACAGAAACCATCAAAAATGTATTTAATACCGTCTTATAGGGTTACTTCTTTCAAAGGTAGATAAATTAATTATTTTAATTATCTCGATAAGTTAATTAGTTCAAACAAGCCTCATGTTCATTTTTACTATCTCCCAAACACTGACTGTATGATAGGTATATTCAAGAGAGATGAATGGTGAGCATTCAATGCAGAGGAAACCAACGTCTGGCCCACCAAGGGAGCCGAACAGCCCACTTCCCACACCTCTGCTTTTTTTCAGCACTTATTCTATGTGTGTGATAGTGTGTCTACACTTCCTTTAAAACAAAACAGACAAACAACAAAACCACGCATCAGATACAGGCAGAAATCCATATGCATTTGTACCTTACTAATAGCAGTCTTCCCATTTGAGGAAAGACTCCCACAGAACTCATACACTTAAAAATAACTGCACCCACACACGTGAACTAACTTTTTAAAGAGCTTTGAAAGACGAGCTTCGCAGCATGTTTCTGAGCTACAAAGTGACAGTAAGTTTGCGGGATAACCCACAGTACAAGGGAAAAATAAAATATCTCCTATCAGAAAAAACATCTTAAAAATAAAGTTTTATAATTAGTAATTAAATGATTATAATTTTAAGATAAAATGTTTGTAAGAAAACCATATTCATGTTCATACAGCCACTATTATTACTTGCATTAATGAAACACTCATGCTAACATACACCGTGGATTTATACTGAAAGGCAAAGCATTCCAAATTCATCAGAAACAGTTTGCAATTTAGAGCTACAACCTATCAGAAACTTAAGTATTTCATAAATGAGAGGTACTACAGAACTTTGCTGTATCTTTAAATATTTTCATTTAAAACCTGTTATAATTGATATTGATATAAAAGACTCAGAGGTATATTACTACAGCTGTAAAATTTATGCATCTCTAATCAAGGCATATAGCTAACAGAAGAGCAACTTGAAGCATTTTCCTTCGCACAGGAAATCTAGTTCTCATTTTCTAATTTTGTAGACGTTGAATCCATGCCTATTTGTTTGCTTGTACTTCAGCTGTTGGGTTCATAGGGTCACATGAATAATTATAAGATTATTTTGGATAGTACTTAGGGGCCAGGAAATTCTCAGAGCTTTCATGACTGAATTGTTTAATAGACTTTTAGGTCAGGCTACAGAACATGATTTCATGAAACAAAATAACTTTGTTCTATAAAGAGGCATTTTCCACTTAAAGTTTTTTTTTTTTCTTAAATTGCCTAGAAATAGAAAAGGCACTATTCCTTGACCAAAGTTAGAACAGAACATTCATAAACTGAACTTAATTTTTAATAACACATTTAATCTTAGCTTACTAATAGAGTGAGTCTTCATTCATTATTGCTCAAAATGAACATTTAATAAAAATCCTTTAAAAAAAAGTGGGTAGGGGTATGGTCCTATCTTGTAAATTTTTAGAAGAAAATTTTTGGCTGAAAATAAACAATTGCAATAATCCAGAGTAGTACAATGAAGCAATTGTACTGATGTTGATATTGAATCAGTAGGAGTACCTTCAACACTATTCATCTTCCCTAGCCATTAGCTGCTCAGGAAAAGCATGCTGTATCTATAGAACACATCTCAAGTATTAGAGAGCTTAAGATGAGAAGAGAGCAGCTGTCAACAGGCAATACACAATGCAGTGACCTAAAGAATTAATTTCCGCTGTTCCTCATTTTCAGTTGGTAAGTTCAAATGCTCCCTTAAACTAAATAACTGCACTGCAGAATGCAGTATGTTCAATTTTCACATAACATTTTGTATGGTACACAACTTTGATGGTGGATACCTAATATACACTAATAGCCATACTCATATTAAAATGTATACCAGAATAAAATTGTATTTACAGAAATAATTGTTACTAGAAGAGTTTTTGAATTTCATCCAAATCTGCTAAAAAAATGAAATGATAGCAACACTACAATTAGGATAAAATTCTTGAGTTTCTTCCTTGTCTCCAAACAGTTTTGGAAACCAATTTCAAGATCTAAACAAGGGATGATTATTCATTCATTGTATTTCCAGTTCAGTTCTACTTACACAAAATCCACAAAATAAATAATCTAATGTTCTACAGTTTTCAAAAATTCTAATTCCCTCATCAGATTAAAAGATGTTCTTAAAGTAAATATGCTTGCTTTACCAGAGAGACAATGAGAGCATGAACAAACAGGAGCGGGAACGAGGGTGTGAGAGCAGGAACAAGACTGCATTAGTTTAGTATTTAAATTATGGTTTTTAGCTGTTAATAAAGTAAATGTGATTCTGCAGGACCAGAGTATATGTTCTTTCTTTTCCCACTGGAGTGGAATGTCACTTGAGGCTTGATTTTCAGAATTTAAGGCATCTGGCTTAAGACCAGAAGAACAGAAATATTTTAAATTAACTTTCCTTATTCTCTGGGGATTGTTACAGACCCAGGGACTACAGTTTAGTCATCCATGAGATTTATTTTGCTTTAGCTTCAACTAAACTTTGTATATACAACAGCTTCCTTACCAGAATTCATAGCCATCCTGCTCAGTGCAATCATTTTTATAAATTGCAATTATATTACACTGAATTACATGCATAAGTGATCTATGTATGTGTTTATCCTCTCAAAATGAAGGATAAAAATTACATTCCAACCAAAAGCTTTTCTTCAATACCATCATAGCAGTTAAAAAAAAAAAAAAAAAAACCTGACTCGCTTATCTGTAATTACATATGCCCAATTTAAGATTTTTAAAACTTTCTAAAGGTTCATCTTGGTACGAAATAGTGCTCTTGGATAACTTTGGGAGAGCTGAGTACAGATTTGTTTTGAATTAACTGCACCAAGGTTTCATGCGCATAATGAAGTATGCATGTACTTGAGGGAGGAGAATTTGTAGTGTTGTTTCAATGAACAAGCAAAAATGTTTGTTTTCTCTATAGTTTTAAATAATTATCACTGAAGGACAGTAAAACCTTGAAAGCACTGTATGTTTCCATAAAACTCCAGCAGTAGCATAACATTCTTCTAAAGTCTCAAATACTCTAAACTACACAAGTATACTGTTAAGATCTCTAGATGGCATTTTTGTCACAGTAGCATCATTCTGAGAATAAGCAGAAATCCTTTCTTGTTCAAACAGCGCTACAGTAAGAACTTGAGTCGGCATCAGGGACCAAAACAACAACAACAAAAAAATCCTTTATAAAGGTTATGTGGATCTAATTGATCTTTACTGTAGCACAGAATAAACAAACAGAATTTCCAGACCCCTATTTTCTCAGCAGCATATCACAGACAATCTATTCCCATGGAAGGTAAAGATTTCACATGCTTTTTATAAGAGGTCTCATCAACCCAAAAATATTTTATCCACATAAACTATGTAAATCTACTAAAATACCAGCATAGAAAAAAGCAGTACTGTGCCTGAAGTACTCTATGTACTTTTTTACTGAAAAAGTAATTTCAGAGATTTACTTCTAAAATCCATTTTAAAATCAGGTCTTTTTATTCCAAAAGTCAACACTTACACACTGGACTAACACATTCTTCTACAATGAAACCCATCTATGAAGATTTATCTGTCAAAGAGCATATGAAAACAGAAAATGAAGCAATGATGGAAGTTCAGTTGCTTTTCAAAATTTAAGATAGGAAGTTTGAGCACTAGTGTATTATTGTTAAAATAACTGATACAAAAATGTCACTTCTTAAGAATCAAAGTCTCTCTCAAAACTAATAGAGAAGTGAAGAGTAAAGATGGAAGCAAATGCTATTCCATTAACTACATTAAGACGGTTTTGATAACCCTGCACTCTCAATTTGTACTGGACAAACTTATGTTACTGCAATTTATTTTTTTTCTTTTTCTTGCTTGCTTGTTTTTGTTTTAATTGCCTGATGGCAATTAATTGCCTGATGCCTCTGTATTTACTTTCTTTACAGGGCATTACTCCTCTGCAGTTACTAAAACAACAAAAAAAGCCCATACATGCTGCTAAGCATCAGAATAATTTAACAATATATAATAGCGTTATATGCCACAGCTTACCAATTCTTTGACTGTGTACACACTTTAAAACAAAACAATTATCTTCCTATGTGTTTACTCAGATCCTTGTAAAATAAGTCCCACAGGCTTATGATACCAGAAATTAACACAGTATACATGACTTTTTATAATAATCATAATATATCAACCTTCCGTTACCTTTTGTAAAACCTACTGACAACAACTTCATAGTGGCATAAAGAAAAAAGTTGCTATTTGGACCCTTTTCTGAAGGCCTCAAATCTTTGTCATAATATTCCCATCCTATTTTATTTTAATAAAGCAAAGGTACAACACTGAACTACAGAAGCATTAGAGAGGCAAAACTCCTCCTGCTATATGAGTGAAAATGAGACAAGGTGTCACAAAGCTACAGATTGCGTTTATCAAGTGTTAAGAATAACACAACTTACTCCTACTAATCATCACATGTACAAAAAAGAACATTATTACATTATTTCCAAAAGTAGGTACTTGTGTTCCTCACTTACCAACCCACACAATACATTGCTTGGGTCAAGTCAAAAGCACTGTTCATAGTTTAAATTCCTGAAATACAGTACTTCAACCGGAAGACCAGTCTGGTATACTTAAACACTACACAATTCTGAAGTTTTTCCAACTATTTAAAAGTGTGGTGCGTCTGAGGAAAGTGAATGACTTCTCACTACCACACTGTGTAGTGTGAGCTGCCTTTAATTTTACTTTCATACATATATGATGTGAGAGTAAGATGAATATTTTTAGTATGTATAAAAGCAAGCATAATAATCAAATGTTATCCTGATTGTATTTCTACTGAAAACCTTTTTTTTTCCTTCTTCTTTTTCTATTGTTTACACCGATAGGTATAGAATTTACTTTTCATGTATATTTTTACCGAATATTCAAAAAAAAAACCCTATATATTCAGTTTATTATTTCAATATACTTCTCTAGTGAATTGTAAGCATCTTCTATAAATCCTCACTGTACATGCAATATTTCTTTATCAATATACAGTAACAGCAAAGTATTTGTTAGGGGCTTCACTGCTGACATCATTAACTGTGTCTAGAGAACAAGAATTTTGTTTACCAAAAGAAAAAAGAAAAGGCAAAGACTGTAAATATATTACATTATTTCTAGAGTTAGAATATAATCCTAAGCAAACAAGTAGGCAAAATTTTGTGCAAGTTTTATAACTTTAAATACTAACATCTCTTAAGTGACTACAATCATTTAACCACAACAAACTAATAAACATTCACAGGCAGTATTCCTAACTTGAACAAAAGTGAAACAACACAGACTTTTAGAAATTAATAATAGTTTACATCTGCAAAGTACCGACTGAAAAAGAAGTGTGTTCCATTAAGAAATATTCTGTTTAATACACCAAGAATATATTCTTCTGCAGCTCTACGTTCTTCTTTCTGAAGGAAAACTTTCCTGTAATTCCTGTAGTAAAAAAAACTTTTAAATATTTTATCTTACATGAACCATACCTTTTTCCCTTGTGTTTCACCATATCCATATCGTTATCAACTGGTAGTAAAAATGACAGTTGTATAGAACTTGAAACATGCAGACACAAGCAGAAACTGCAAGTTAGCTTTCAGCAATACAAGACGACAGTCTGTTCTCGTCTACAGAGACTGATTAAGAGCCCAGAGAGAAAAGACATGCATTGCCAAATCGTAATCCCTTCACTGCTTTTCACATGGTCCTGCTTCACCTCTGCAGCTCCTACAAGGCTACTTTTCCAATGTCAGTGGAAATGTGTTCATTGTAAAAACTCCATAAGCACTTTAGTTTAACCACTGACACATAGATAATAAAATATGAAATATTTAACGTTTAATTGTGCTGACATGCTGGAGTTTGTGTTTATATTACTGCAAACTGAAACGATGCAATGCTAAATTTATCTGAAAACATTGCTATAGACTCCTGATATTACACAAATTTATATAAAGAATATTTTACAAAGTTAGTTATTAATCAATTTCTAAAAATGGTTTACAAATACAGAGAATAATGTCACTAGTACATGCAAACTCATTGTAAGTAAAAAAATAATTCTTTCCACATTAGATTTCTCAGCTTTAAACTAGTAATACGATTACATTATTGCAGAAAACACACAGATTAATAGATACAAACTTCGAGCCAAATTATATCAGCACAATGAGATGATTTCTAATTACTATCCTCTTGAAACAGTTCCCAAGCATGCTGCTGAGGTTGCTGCACAGTGCTTTGCTGTGAAGTTGCAGATGTCCTTTCCTATTCACCACCCTATTTCTTCACAAGGGGGCACAATTTGGAAAGCAAAGACCTGTTTCATGTGTAATTTCTGTAAACTCAAAAATTCCATAGACGACCGTGTGCTACCTGAAGAGTATTTAAGAGTTGCAGAGGAACATGAAGTGCACAAAAGAGAATTTTTCCTAGCACAGGAACTGAAATAGGCAGTATTAAAAATTCATTTTCTTTTGATTAAAGTATAGATGAAGAAGCCAACATGGAAGTGCTACAGCACACTGGGTATTTTGTGGCTTCATGGCCATATACTCCTCATGAAGACTCTTTAAATAGGCCACACGTCACATAGACTTCTTGCATAAATCTCTATCTGGTAACCTGGGTAACTTTATCTCAGAAGCGGGCCTTGCTACTATTAAGATTACCCTCAAATACCACTCTTGAATAACTTTACTGCAGACAAACACTGACTGAAGAGCAATGATAGGTGAGAATAACATGCCATGGAAGGGGAAAAAAAAAAAAAAAGGAATATGTGATAAAGGCAATGACAATAAAGGTAGTAGGAAAGCCACTGTAGCAAAAAATGCAGGAAATGTGACAGTTGCATATCTTTTGAAAACATGTTTAAAATAACATCACAACCCCCTTACTGTCTTTAAAATACTCTCCCTTACTTTATTATGGAAAAAAAAATAATGCAGAAGAAAAACAATGAAAAGGTGATGCTACAGTTGCATGCTAGAGTGTAGGTAAAGTGAACAATATGGAAAATATCCATCTACCAGCCAAACCAGATAGGTTCCTTCAGGGTGCTCATACAATAACTAACAGACAGCAGCAAGTACAGAGAAAGGGCACATGGCAAAGACCAGGGCTTTCCTATCCACTGAAAGCACATAAAATTACTTTAAAAAAGAAAAAAAACAAGCCCTGTAACAAATATTTTAATATTAACAGGATTATCATTATTCAATATACCAAATCATCTAGCAAATAATGTAAAGACAGTGGAAAATAGCAGAATTATGTAAAAACATTTTAAAATAGTCTAAAAAAAAAACACAAAAATGCTTTAAAGACAACACAGCCATTTTAAATAGTGTAGGCTCTATCATTATTACTGCTGTTACAATACAGTTTTTTCACTATTCCAAAACTGAAGCATAAATGATTTCAAACGCATGGTTTTGTTGATCAAGATCTGCATCTATGCTTCTACAGAATCCTTACTTTTACTAAAATAATGAACTATCAGTGACTGCATACAGAAAACTATTCTTTCAAGAAATATTCTTTCTCTGTTTCTACTCACTAATTTCCTGGTATTTCCTCGAGATAATACCACTTGCTTTGGCACCCAAAATTTCATAAGTTTTGGTTTACTTCCTTAAGCATTGGAAACCAGGATAAGTTTCCTACCTGTTACTGTCAGGAAAAATATACTTTTGTATGTCAAGGCACGACTACAAGATATTCTAAAATTTGACTCTCGTTTCCTGTCAGGATTTGTGTCTAGAAGACTATTCGTTCTAGTAGTATCAATACTTGCTGAAGTCCCATCATGGAATTCCCAAGCACAAAAAGACAGGGTAAACACCTTTTCCACCCGCTTCCATGTCATTATACTATTTGTAAATATGGATAGATCAAGAACATTTGAGCAGAAGGGCAACAGAAAACATACACTGGAAGGAGAGCCAGGGTCATTATTGAGATGGCTGACGTCTATTCCTTCTTTGCCTATTTTATGCCAATAAGGACTTTGTTCCTAGGTAGAACGACAATGGGGTAGGTACATACACTTCACTTTCTGTTTTCTAGCTACTGATATACTCTGTTGAAGTGTATCAGTCAAAATCAAGGATGTTAGACAGAGACATACAAATATTTAAAGATACCTCTCCCACCGAAAACATGTTGGACACGCTTGTAACCAAGCTGAGGTTTGCAGCACAGATTAGCTCCCTCTATAATTTTGTGCCCTATAACTGCAAGCTACAAAAAGCAGCAATTCTTCCTCACCTGGCCTACCAGAAGTTTTACTGGAAACAAAGAGAAATGTCTACTGATTGCCTCATTTCTGTCCCCTAACTGAACATCTTACATAACAAGTCTGTTCCTTCATTTCACTGAAACCTCTTTCTTCATAATGGGTAGCCCCATGTTTATGTAGGAGATATTAATGAAAAGATGCCCAACTTCTCTATAAACATTCCAATTCCAGCAGCAGCTTCTATTTCCCCTGTAAAGTAGGGGAAGAGCAGTCACCCTGAATTAAGTGAACTAGTGAATGTAATAAAGTTCATATGCGTAGTTTTAATTGCTTTTTCTAACTACAATGGAATTTATTCAAAGATACACTTGAAGTTTGTTGGCAAACATGTACAGACATTTAGTTCAAGTATGAACATTTTCAAGTATATGGATGTTTTAAAGGACACACTAGCAATCTGCTAGCAAAATGGTTTTGAAAAAAGGAAGTGATAAGAAACACTATTAAAATAGAAAATAATGACTTATAAATATGCAATGTATTTAGCTAAGCGGCTCTAGGATCTGCAGCTTTAGCTACACTATGCTGCTAAAGTTCACATTATTTCATAGCTATTACTCTACAATAGCTGCAAAAGAATTCTTTGAAAATTTAGAACACAGCATCTGAATGAAAAGTATAATTTGAACTGAAAGTTTCAAACTTCTGGAGTCCATTATAAATTCTTCAGTCTAAGTGCCTATGACCACGTCATTACCCAGATAGCGTGAACCCTGATACCATCTAGTACAGAAACTGATTTACTCTTTTAAGCTTCTTTAATGTGCGGTGTGATCCACTATGCAAAGAAACACTTCAAGACAGCCAATCTGTTCTTGGCAGTCCCAACAAAACAAAAATCTAACAGATTTTCTAACAAATACAATTTAAGTGCATTTCTGGCAGATAAACAATGAAATTCTCTTTTCTCTTTAGAGACTTAAGGTTTATGCAGAAGATCAAAACAGTATCTAAATTCCATGTATAGTTTGGTAATGTTACCAGCTGAATTGAAGATCATTGTGTCCCCACAGTCTTGAACGTATTCTTCTCTTCACAAACAGGCTTGCTGAACTAACTGAATTCACAGCACCCTAAAGTGCTTATACCCTCCTTACACGCACAAAAAAAAAGGCAAGACGGGAAGGTGGTTGACAAGCCTATGCTCATTAGGCTTTCAGGCCTGATCTGCTAAGATCTCATCAAGAGCTCCAAGTATCGGATGCAGGACAAGAGGTAAGGGATGACATGCCTAAACCAGTCAGGAGTCAGGCAGTGGCAAAACATTCTTGCTCTCTTTGTCTTAGCAAGAAAACTAAATGCGTTTCCTATCAAATACACTTTATTTGGGTTTTTGTCTTTTGTTTGTTTTTTTTGTTTGTTTGTTTGTTTTTAGGGTGTTGTTTTTTTTTTTTCAATGCCACAACATATGGACCTAATGGCGTGAGAAGATCTACAATAGATTCCACTTGTCTGTGGAATTTGTCAGATGAACAATGTGGTTCCCTCCAACCCACATCAACAGCTTTTTGTTATTTGTTTTTCTTCCAGTCCCAGGAAGAAAAATTATATTTTCTCAATAATTTCAAGGAATTTTAGGTAAACAAACCACTGCAAAATGCCTGAGGGATGACAGTTTAAAGTTTGTTTGCCAACTCATGAGGCATAAATGGTGCAACCTGCTTTAGCAGAAGATGACATTCACCCCAGCTGCAGGATTTTCTTTACAAAAATGTTGAAGGTGCACTATTACTCAGCTTTGTTCTCCTTCCAAGGAGAACAAACCATCTCGGCAGAAGACTGACTCCAGTACCTCTTAATTAAGAGCCTGTCAATTCTAAATTAGCTTTAATTTCACAGTGACCTTCTTTGACACTGCAAAGAGCAGAGAATTTGTGCTATAGCATGGAAGTAAAGTACGTATTTCCTTCAAATCATTAAATACATATGTTATTAGCTTTCTACTTCTCCATATGAATGGAAACTGAGGAGAGCACAACTCTGCAGGGAATGGTATTACAGCATACAGAAGTAGCCTGGAGGGGGAGGAAAAAAATAAAGGAAAAAAAAAAAAGAAGAAAAAAAGAAAAAAAAACATTAAAAAACAAAGACAACAACCAACCAATCCTTTTTGGTCTACTTGCCAAGTCTGTCCCAAAGCAGAAAAACCCAGAAATGCACAACATAGGCATTACAAATTTTACACACCTTTCATTAAATTTCTTTGTGTAGGTTTTTCCCAAAGAGCTTTAACTTCTTAGACGTTTTGGAACCTGGGTCTGTACCAAGACAAGCATTTGCAATGTATGCTATGTATGCTAAGTACTCCTGCCCTCTCACTGAGAAAGGGTGAGCTATGTTTTGAGCTCCAGTAACTTATGCTTTTCATCACAAATATTCTGTATGATTTGATCCAAACCATTCCTGGAAGGCTGCTCCTCAGTGAAAGGAGAAAAACATTCCTGTGAAAAATTATTTCCTCCATGAACATAAATGGGAACTCTCCAGCTCATAAAATTACTGGTAAGAAGGAAGGAAGACAAAAATTCAGGAGACCATTTTAGAGGAATTCATAAAAACAGACTCAAGTCTAGCTTGCACTTTTTATACCTGACAAAGACCAACTGCAAATTGTTGCTTACCTAAGCAACAATTCAGCTGCCACAATTACAAGGCTAGATGAACCACTCTCTACTGTATGTCCTTTCCTTAGATACCTCTTTTTGATGAGTTGGGTAAAGATAAAATGGTGTATGCATCAGATAAATGCATTAGATAAAGTTTTGTGCACAAACTCCTGTTTTTCAAAGCACTTGCAAATATATGAGAACCTTGTTATCTTCTCAATAATTATACATAAAATTAGTAAAGAATCAATACTGCCAGACGTTTTCACACACGAAATAGCTGTCAAACCTTCACTACCTTTTCCTCTTTTTCTGTTTGTTTTCTTTTTTGCTTGTTTGTTTTTTTAATGAATGCAGCTGAGACTTGCAAAGAAAAGAAATTATAATGCCAACTTTCTTCAAAAAATAACTGAAAGAAAACCTAATTCTAAAAAACTAAAAAGGTGATCAGAATGCTTTTCTAAAACATTGTCTACAAAGTTCACGTTTCTAAGTTTTTTGGCACTTTTTTTTTCCCCACCATATAGGTCTAGGTCAGTATTTGTAGTTAGAAGATTATAGTTCTACATTTCTAAGGGTGGGAAAAAAAATGTTTGGAAGAAACTGCCTACTGGACAGCTTTGGATATTAATAAATAACAGGATTTTCTTTCACTCATGCAATGCAAAAATATTAGAACATGGTTGTATGGAGGTTTGCAGTCTGACAGTGATAAACATGATATGATAATACAACATTTTAAAATCATTCAGGAACACCCTTCAAAAGTACACACAGGCAACCAGAATCAAAGTTAGCTATACTACTCTTAAACATAAAGGCTAACTTTATATCAACCTCATTTTCACTCATCTGAGCTAAACAGTTTTTTAGCAAGCTGTTGTTATTTGAGAACTGTGAAACTGCAGCTATTCAGATGATTACTGTTGGTCAGATAAAACAGTTACACTGTGTTTAACAGTTAAGATTTTCATCAGATTCCACCTACTGGTAGGAAAACTGTTTTCTACAACCACGACAATGGTACAAACAAGCATAAAAGCTTTGCCCACAATCTTATCCAATTAGTAGAAAGTAAAATACACAACTGAGTATTTTGGACAGGGAATCTGAGTTTTTGTAAAAGTTTCTAATTTAAAAGCAAACTTGTTCGAAATACAGAACAGTGAAGACTGAAAAAAAATAAAATCCATTTTTAAATTTTATCTTATACAATCTATCTTATTTAGTGCTTGCACCGCTCTTTACATGAAGCAAGAGCTTTACAAGAGCAAAAATGTCATAAATACAGCTTTCCTAAATGTTTTTCAAATACATGTATGAATATACAGTATATCTGAAGCAACAAAAAGCAAATTGAATATTTTATATTCATATAATTTACTTAGAATAAATCTTATTATTTATATTCATCTCATTAAAAAAAAATCATTAAATTAAGATTTGTCATACTTAAGGTCCACTCCATGGACCTTACTCTTCTAAATAAAAAAGGGATACGGACTGGTTGACCTACATGCTATTATAAAGCCTGTAAAAAGACAAAAGGGACTGACCAAACTCTTTCACCTGGTCTCAAAGCATGGGAAAAGACCTGGCTCCCTAGGTGTACCTCTTAAGTTGGAAATAAAGAAAAAAAAAAAAAAAAAAAAAAACCTTTTGCCCATCTTTTCAATGAAAGTGGAGGAGTGCTTCACCAGAACTTGCCTGAAAGGATCTTTGAATACCTTTTAAATACCATAAAAATGCCTACCCTTTACCCCACAAGAACATTAGAAAAACGTACGTACCTTTCCCTCCCCCGCCCCCCCCCCCCCCCTTTTTTTTTTTTTTAATTCTCTTGGCCTAATTCATGCCAGAATTTACTTGTATTTTTCCTTTGGCTGACCACCATTCCAATCAGACTGGGAAAAACTTTTTTTTTTTTTTAATGTAATATGGTAGAAGTCATTCAGAATGTCACAGGAAGAAGAAAACAATATGTGGAAAACACTTTAAAAAATTGACAGGAAAGGATCTTTTCAAAGCAACTTCAGACACCAATGTCCGTTGAAGCCTTTGAAGTGCTGTGGGCCTTTTAGGGTAAATAATCACATAAAACCTTTTAGACACAGTAAAAGTCATAGCACAAAATGAAATAATGTAGCATACATGTCTCTGAAAGAATACAGGACCAT
The DNA here is from genome assembly GCF_009769625.2 of Cygnus olor. Classification (NCBI taxonomy): domain Eukaryota; kingdom Metazoa; phylum Chordata; class Aves; order Anseriformes; family Anatidae; genus Cygnus; species Cygnus olor. The sequence continues at coordinate 21,065,264 of NC_049175.1, forward strand.
GTGAAGATATATAAACCTGTAGCCAAGCTGGCAATGCTCCACTGAAGGAGAGCTTCCCAACCAGTGAAACAGTTGAAAATGGGGTGAGCTTGTACATGCTGTTCCTTCATGAAGTATTTGACACAGAAAAGTGCCAAAGAAGCTTAGTTCAGAAATAAGCTGTGTTATAGCAAGGTGGGAAGAAAAAAAATAAAATTGTAATTTGTAATTTTTGTACAATTGTAATTTTTGCCAATAATGTGAGTGCTTTCTTCTAGATTTTTAAATGTTATTTATCTTTGAATGTTAAGAAATAAACTAGTTACAGGAGTAGTAACAGAGCCATAAGGTTTAGAGTCACATATAACAGATCTGTTGAGTCTACTGGAAGTGAATTTACTGTCAAGAAGTAAGCATCTTTTTAAATACTTCTGAAGAAGCCAGTTACTTCCCGCATTAAAACAAACTGTGAATGTTTCCATGTGCCATTAAATCTCCATCTTGTTTGTGCACCGTGACTGAACTAATAACGCTTCAGAGCTGGGAACTCAGCACAGCATGGTGCGGGCACCTGAAGCAGCTCTGTGGGGCCAGGGGTGCACCGAAGCATAGCATTACCTGGTTTTTCCATTGTGTCATATTTCAGCTCTCTCCTTGCCATTACATTAGCTAATGGAAACATAACTGTACATAACGTGGTGTTGACAATTCCACTTCACACACATTGTATACAATGTATTTCAGTAATTTATTTCTTTTCAGACTATAAGCACTAACTTGCTTTTATTTGATCCAATCTGTAGTAAGCTATGGTATGAAGGACAGCGTGAAGTACTTTTTCGATTTTATTCCTTACATGCTAAGAATAAGCTTAGAAAAAAAAATTTAGTGAATATACTAGGTTTGTTCAGTCTAAAGAAAAAAATGAGGCAGTCACAATATCTACCTTCCAGTGTATAACAGGATGATAGATTCCTCCATGTCTACTAAAACGGAGAATAAAAATTATCCCCACAAATAACAGAAGTTCTATAACACAATCCATATACATTGACCACTCTGCTGCTTGTTACCCCGCACTATGCTAACTCTGTAAACAACCCTGAAACATAAGTCCTGAAGCCACAGATCTGTCTGTGTGAGAAGAGCAGTATTTGAACACTGGCCACATACTCTTTACAGTATTTGACTAATCCAGGTTTTTCAAATACTCCTCAGGTCTACACTCACATCCACGAGCAATCTAACATCTTTAAAAGCACAGCTTTCTGTATAAAACTGTGCTTCATTAACAAGTGCCCCAAACCGCTGGAAAGACACAGTTCCGTTCTGCAGGCAGCAGAACCTGAAGGCAGCTGTGCGACGTGAGCCTAGGGGCTCCGAAAGGCCACTCCAGTCTCATCTGCCATGTCAGTGCAGACACACAGCAACATCTAGTCTTTTTGCAAAGACCAGGTCAGACAGACTACAATTTGCAGTAATGCATGAGCTTCAGTAAGGCGTATCAGAGTCTCTGAATAATAAATATTTTTAAACCTTTAGAATTAATATTGAAATTTGGGGAAATGGGTTACTTTTCTGTGTTTTCTTTCCTAAAAACAGTAAGAACCAGTTCATTAGTCATACACCAAAGCCAAGCTTACAACTTCATTTTGCCTTTGAAATAACAAAGGAACTCAGTTTCCACATTTTTTTCTGTTTACTTCCAACTACAGAAACATCCACCAATGCCAATTAAAAGTGATAACAGCATAACACAGAAATTTAAAATGTTAATAGAAGCTGCTTTCTAAATATATCAAATTTCCAATAAAACTGTATGAATACTTTTATCCACCAGGTGGCATAAGCCTCACACTTTGCTTCTAATAAAGTCAACTTCAGTGATATGCATGAAGATCAGACCTTTCCAATTTCTTTTCTTCTAATGTAAAATTTCAATAACAGTTTAGAAATTATACAGTTTTAGACAAAATAAAAGACATGATGTAGCCAAGGTACTGAATAATGATGAGTTTTCACACTTAAACTCCACAGTCATGAGCTGTTTTGAAACCTCAGCTTTTTCTCTCCAAGCAAGGAGATGCTAATATAGTTTACTAGGAAAGTTATACTTGCAAAACTATCCTTGCAGAGATGTGGTTCAGGATAAAGATGGTAGAAGAACACATACTACTATACGACTACAGTTTTTCCAAGTTCTCTAATTAAACAAGTTGTATTGTCAAAGGACTACAGCAAGACAAAGATTTTATTGTTACAGATATCATACTCAAAATTACTTGTGATCTGGATATTTACACCTGTTTGTATGTGCATGTGTATATATATACACGTATGCAAACCAGATCTAACTGGGAAACAGTGATGACAGTTATGCAGATATTGTAGCCAAACAGAAATAAGTATGGTCAACATTTTCAGACAGTGTTTCAGTGGAATGTAGGTCCCTCTTTTTTTTTTTTTTTTTTCAAATTGGCCTCCTAAAAATCCCTAAGAGTCCTAAATGTTCCTGGTCTGAATATGAAAAATACCAGGCATCCAGCACCTCTAAAATCATGATGGTTTTTCCAGTAAATTAATCATGAATCTTTAGTGTCCAATTTCAATGCCTGTATTTAAAAATGTTAGCTGTAGCTTTTTTGAATAGTACACTAAAGTGTGGATTCTACCTTCCAAAAAGTATATTGAAAATTACAAAGCTTTTCACGTCATCCCCCTCCTGTTTTGGGGGATCAACTCTGATAAAGAATAGTTCATAACCGCCTTGCTTTCATTGACTGACTGATGTTGGTCAGATCACTTGTACCTCTCCATGGTATTAGGCGATGACAAAGACCCCATGTTAGACATCATGCCAACAGCTGGTTGGACAGTAGCAACTTGCACTGTCAAACTTCTGAGCTGATGATCTACAAAGTCTCATGGTCCTAGAGCCATTTGATCCAGCAAGTCCTACTTGACTTTTGCAAGAACTTGCTTTTGGCAGAAAAGACAAAACAGAATTGCTTTTATGTCCTTCATTCTTACCTAAGTCTTCTGGAGGATCAACAGCTAGATGATGTGTTAACAGACCAACTAATAAGGAGAACCTCTTATTACAGAAGAGCGGATAAAGAAAAACAAGTAATGTTTTTCAATAAGCTTTGTAGTAAAGACAGATTTCAGCAACTTGCTTACAATGCTTGCTTGCTTATACAATGTGCAAGTTAAACATCAGAAAAAAATAAAGAAATTAAGACTGCTGGATGCTCAGTGGCAACACCACTCCGACACATTAAAGAAACAGTGTAGTTTCAATTTTCCCTTTTAAAATGCATTAAGCTCTGACAAGTCATAACTTTATAGACTTTTCTTCCTGCAAGAGGGAAAAAAAAAAAAAAAGCCTTCGGAATGAGGCAAGTATGTAGAAGGGGTAAAAAAAAAAAAAAAAGCCTTTCAGTGTTAGACAATAATGACTAATCTATTCTACAGATATATGCTCTAATCAATTATTTCTTGTTATATGGCAGTTGCCATAAATTATTTATTTTCTCACAAATGGTAGGTAATCTTGACAATTCATTAGGAAGCTGCTCCCCAGTCTCAAGGAGTCTTGAAGACATTCAAACCTTAACACTGTGGCCTTGCAATGTGGCAAGGTTTTTTGTTTGTTTGTTTGTTTTTCCAGAAATAAACATCTAGAAAACTTGAACTTGTTTTCCTATCCTGCAGGCTTATTGTGCCATCCAACCTCTGCTCACTTAGCACCTGTGGCTGCTCCAGACCCCTGATACAGCTGTGGGATCCCCTCCTGAGTAGCTGAAGCTGACAGAGGGACAAACAGCCCAGACAGAAGCTCAAGGATGTGTTTCTTCCAAGCCTAAGAGACGAGCAGCTGATGGGTGGAATATCGTTTCCTTTCCCCTTTTTAAATCTGGACATTAAATGGCGGCTCTAAAAGGTTTGTGAGCCCCCAGTAATAACATCACTCAGATCCATAGTTTCAGCAAACCAAACTTTTAGCAGGATTGGACCGTGGGCTCAAAGGCCCCCAGCCTACTCACGATGTCGAAAGAAATCAGCACATCTGACAAGAGGGCCATAGGGCAGAAGGTAGCAGTTTAATATCTGAAGGTGAAAGTTTTCTAGACTGCAGGTTGTATGGCAGAGGAGAGGCAGGTAAGAAAACAGGACGAGACGGCAGAGGCAGGAGTTAGACTACAAGATGATGACACTACTTATAAGGGTCTTTGGGGGCTTTTCATTTTAATTTCTTTTAAAAAGTACACTTAACATCAACTTTTCCTTCCATTTTCAGAAAAAAAAAAATAAAGTACAGTAGTACAGTCTAGTCTGTCTTAGACTTAGGGCAATATAACATTTACCAAGAGAACATGAGCACAAATTCATCTCAGTTGAAAACTACAATATTTCATCTAACTAAATTGTGCATCCAGTCATGGGTTTGCAAACTGCGGTGCATATACTTTAAATGTCACCTCAGCAGCCAAACAACTCTTCCTGCATACACATGTCAAGTGCTGCTGTTACCACGATAATGGTAATATATGAGCATGATGAATTTGGGATCTCTGCCCCTCCTGGGAGAGAGATGGAAGTCTAAGCTTCTGGAAAGCATGGACACTCACGATATCAAACTGAAGTGTTGAATTTTCTGATATGCCTCATCTTAGTATTTTAAGAATCTTTGTTATTCTAAATTTTCCAAAATTAAGTTTATTTTTACCGTAAAGAGATTTTGCTTATTTACCAGATAAGAATTTTAAACTAATTTTTCTCAGACATGATATTTTGAAACTCATTTGCTCATCTTGCAGAATTGAATTCTTTAAACCAACAACCATTTTTTAAGAAGTACATTGTTTTCATCAGATACTTTCCATAGGAGAAAACACTGCCGGGGAAACAATAAAAATAAATTAAAAAATAAAAAAAGGCAACACTATGAAGTATCATATAATGAAAAAACGAAGAAGTTAGCAAAACAGCCCAACTGAGCCTTGCCACACATGCTTGGCCTTGTCATACCAACCCTTGACAGAGTGCTTCTGTCCATAATGGTTTAGAAATCAAATGATGACTAACAATCTCTCTCCAAATTCTTTTGATTTTCCTAGCACTTCTACTTGGAAGCATAACCTTTGTATTTTACCATCACAGTAGTACTAGCACTAGTTTACATAGGTCTTATTTCCATAAAAAACCTGTGAAAGTTTTATTTCTTGTTAGGTAGGTTTATTTCTTGTTAGGTTGAAAGGTAGGTTTAGAAATAGGATTTTGTTGTTGTTTTTCTCTCTACACTTTTAAAGTCCCAAAACTCAAAGGACTCTTTGTGAACAGTGTCCTTTATTTTCCTTCCAAGTTTTTCATAGAACCCTGGCTCCTTCTCACTAGTTCTTTCAGTTAACTATCTTTTATATCTCATTAGCAAATTCTGTTCTGTACTGTTAAATCAGTTCCCACTTCTTTCACTTAATGAAAAAGTTTTCTTCCTTTTTTTTTGTTCTCTTGGATCCACTGAGTCACAACCACATGGGTATTTCCTGTGAATCTGCTTTCATCTTGGCTGTTGTTTTTCTTGTGTTTCTTGGCAGACTGGAAAAATTAAAATTAGGAAGTATCAGAGGAATCTGATCATTAATGCTTAATATAAAGACTAATGGACTTCCTGATGAGTACAACAGAAAAAAGCAACAAATTTACTATTCTCTATAATAGTATGATGAAATGGACGGTTAACTTCAGCCAAGAACACCAGTTCTTTTGGAAAGCTGATTCCAGTCTAAAAGTCTAATACTACAACCATGTGCACCTCAGTTGTCCAATATGAAGTTTAAACCCTGTTTAGTAAACTTAATAGGGGAAAAAAAAACAAAAAAAAAGAAAAAAAAAGAAAAAAACATGGAAAGGAAGAGGAAAAATGCCGAAACACAGTTACTAACCAGAAGGGTGTTTATAACTCATTTAAAGGTACTGAAGAAAGATGTCTGAAGCCAGGACAAGAGAGCTGCTATCTGGACACAGAGTAACTTTACCACTAACAAAAAGAAACAAAGTGTATTGCACAAGCCAGTTCTAATAGAAAGGTAATATCCCAACTCTCACCCCATCTTTATTGGTAGAACTGCCCTGCTTTATTCTGGAAAAATATATGTACAAACTCAGTTCTAGAATTCAAAAAAAAAAAAATTACAAAAACAAATATATTTCTCAATCCAAATCAGTCTAATAAACTAGGGGAGAGGGAGGAAAAACAATTATGTTGTAATGATCAGGTCATTATATAGATCAGATAAATCAAAATATTCCCATATGGACAAAAACAAAACAAAAAAAAAAACTTGACACTGCCTGAAAAATTCAGTCTCCCACACCCAAATTCCCCACACAAGCTTCACCCTGCTGTTTCTGATGATGGATTAATTTTCCGGTATCAAAAGAGCTCCTTGTGTATCAAAAGCTTTGTGATCTGTGAAAGATCTTCTAGACACAGCAAACAAACCTTCATCTTCTGAATTTCATCTGAACTTTTCTCGTAAGTTGGACACCTTTAAAAGTTAAGGTTATTTGTTTTAATCTCCCATCATTTTATAAAGGTAATTTTAACTCTGAAACAAACCATTGATGCATTTTATCTCCTCAATTGCTGAACCACTGGGAGGAAAAACAGGAAACAGCTGGTCAGAGCTAAAGTGCGATGAGAAATGTGTTCAAAACTAAAAAATGAGTCAAAAATTATCATCATTTACAAAGGTTGGATCTCCAGTCTTTCCAAACCAATGGCACAGAAACGATGTGCAAGCTAAACTTAATATGAAATGATTCACAAATGCCTGTTAATCAGAAAACCTAAAGAACTTTGCTGCTCAAAGGAAAGTTCAACCTGCTGGTTAAAGTAAAAAGCAAAAACAAACAAACAAACACATATTTCTGAACTGCTGGAGAATTGAGAAAATTGATACATTGCCATTTTAAATATAATCCATGCTATACTTCCCGCTTGTTACCTCTGACGTGTCATTTGTTACCTCTACGTATCATTTACACAGATCAAGCTGTTGGGTGACTTGGTGCCAGCAGAGACCAAAGCCTCCTTTACACTCATGGCAAACCATTGAGATGTCAAAGAAATACTTCTTTTGTATTGTAAGTTTCAAAAGGATTTGTAGGTGAGCCAGAATACAAGTAAATTTCAAAAACAGGGAGCCATTCTGAATGTTTATAAATAATATTTTCCCCTTTAGGAAAACATACATTTACATTTAAAACACAACTCACCCAGTGCAATTCTCAGACTGTAAACAATAGAATGGAAGTCCAATGGTATGGTTCCTGCAGCAACTGTAATGTGCTTATATAGAGTGAAATAGCTGACATACGCACAGGGTCAGGACTATAACTGCACCAGGTTTGTAGCATGATGCTCTAAGTCCACAAAGTTACTCAAATAAATTCCTATTTTAAAACAGAAAAGATTGATGACTTGTCTCTCAAGAGCCTTTTTCTTGATCCATCTCACAGCAACGTTTAAAACAATTCTTCACAGCTCAGATACTTTCTTAAGTTCTTGCTGAAAGACAAACTATTCAGAATAATTATTTAGACCTTTACTCAGCCTGCAAGTATTTTAGTGTTGATTGGCTACATATTAAAAAGTAACAACAATAACCTTGGTTTTTCTTTACTTTTATGCATGTATCTCAAATTACCAAATATTAAAAGTTGGAATGATTGGGGAAAAAAAAACATTTTTGTTTTTTAAACTACTGGAAACAGGATACATCTCTTCTGCAGACTACAGTGCGGCACAACTACCTAAGCTTGTTGAGATAAAAGAAAATTTAGCCACAACAGGGAAGTGCTTGGGAGCAATATGTCTCCTCCAGCACCTGAGTGAACTCCTTAACAACTGCCTCTAAGTCTGCAGAGCAGATAAGATCTTTAAGGGTTGTAAAACAGTGAGGACAACAGATTCGAATCCAGAAGAAAGGCTTCCAAGCAGTGTGGTAACATGAAAAGTAAGTAGCTATGTGCAATGGAAGAGTACTGAAAGAGGTTTTATATACCAAGTTAATAATTGCAGCTTCCACAATTCATCTTCAATATTCATATAAACAACTTTGTTGTTGTTGTTTAAAACTGTAGTTTTAAAACAACTGCTTAATATAAGTTTGGTGTATGTCTTGTTCTTAAAGTATTTGACACAAAATTATGGATCCCATGAAACCGATAGCTTCATTTTCCACATGCTTCTTTTTCTCCCTTCAAGTCAGTTTACCCCAATAGTAGATTTTAAATCGATTTCAATATGACCAGGATTTCACCCATTCTCTAATACTTGAAGGGAATTCCTGAACTCTAAGAATTAAAATTGCTGTAACATGAAATTAGTGCTGTCAATAATAATCCTTTGTTTTGCCCACGTTTTACTAATGAAGTAAAACTGCTGATTGCTTGAAAACAATTTCTAGTGTCAGGAGAATAAAATCACAATAATCATGGAGACTACAAGAATCACCTCTAATCATCTTAAAAGAGGCTCACATTATTTTATTACAGAATTGAAGTCCAAATTTTTGCAAAAATCAACAGATATTACAGTTACTGGAAATGCTAAGAAAAAAAGAAAAAGCTTTTATTTTCACAGGAGTTAAATTATTCAGAGTCCTACCTTTTTTTTTTTTGCTACTGCTGCACGTCCCATACTGTGATGGCACACTTATCTGTAGGAATCTATTTATTATGCTAAGGAAATCATAACTTTGTACAGCAACAGTTATGACTACAGAGATGAAAAGACTCTTCTGAATCTTATACAAATGGGAAGACAAGAATAACATCGGTAAGTAAGAATGATCACAAGCCAATCCAACATATTTTCCTCTCTCAGCTAGGGGATTGATGAGTGCATCTCAAAAATGAGTCTTCAATCTCAGCTCAAAAATGACTGCATCCAGTTACAGTTTCAAAATATTAAAAATGGATACCATCACACAATTCACAGCACTGAGGCATGTTTTGCAGGAAGGGAACAGCTTTTAATTAGGCAATTTTTGAGTGAAATTACTAGAAGAAAAAAATGTAGTTACAACTGTGAGGGCTGAATATTTGCTTCCAGCACTGCCCCACTTCCGACATTCCTGCAGAAAGCTGTGTGCTGTCTCGCTGCCCTGAGTCACCCCGGATCCAGCCGCTGCACTGATGTCATTGGCTCTGCTTGCTGTGGGAGCACCCTCGGAACTTTCCTGCCCCTTAACACTGCAGCTCGTATGTCTTTGGATAGTACCTGACAGCTGGATTATGTTCAATTTTTATTCCTTTTTTAAGCTGTCACCAGTCTGTGTTTTCAGCCAAAATTCCTTGTGTTCAGGGGCTCATAACCATACGATATCAAATCGCTTTTCATAAATAAACCGAATAGCCTTACATCTCATGGAAGATGCCTTAAATATTGTGGCAAGTATCATTTTACAATATAGAGTTTTCTTGAAATTTCATAACAATAAGTTATATGCCTACCAATTACTGTCAACCCAAGCTTATTCTATTTTAGAAAACTTTTTTAAAATGTCCCAGAAGACTGTAGAAAAGCAAGATAAATTAAAATATAAATGAAACCTCCTAAGTTCAGATTTTAATTATTCACTTGCCAGAGTGATCTTTATATGTCACTGCTTTTATTCAAGCATACCAGAGTTAGCAACTCAAACTTTTCAACAGTTCATATATGTAATGGAGATAAGTTAGTTTCACCTGAGAAAGAATTCACAACTGTGTCCAACCTTAACACTCTAACACTCTAAAATGAACACTTTAATGTGCTGCAGGGAGATTTTCTAAAACAGATCTTCATGCTTCTTTACAGTTGGTGAGCAGTCACTAGAAGGAAAGTCAGAAAATGTGGAAAAACTGAAGGCATAATACATTGCTCTTGCCAAGACTCCCACACTATTGGCTCTGAATACTTAAGTGTGCTCACAGCTAAAACTTATTGTTCATCATTTGGCCCCAGATTGTTAAAGCTCTAAGTCAACTACAAAATGACACAAACTATCTAGAGATTTATCTCTATCACGCATTATGGTAATAACATTGACTACTTCTACAGACAGAGGCTAAATTTCCTATTTTTAAAGCTAGCCTATAAAACTGAAGTAACTCAACCCAAAGCAAATATAAGCATAGAGCTCCATTTAACAAAGTTCAATATATTTTTACAGCACTTACTGAAAGGAAAACATAATTTCTTGCCTATTTGGCTTCTCTTTTGCTTCCCTGAATTTTTTTTCCAAACAGCCAATTTTGCTCACTTTTCTTTTTCTTTAAACAAAAGACAAACTCCCATGAAAGAAAAAAAAAAGAAAAAAAAAAGAAACTCAGGTCCAGATAGCAAACAGCTCATCCATATATGCTAACTACTTTAACATATGAATATGAACATAAACCTTTAAGTTTAAAAACATACCAACAGTAGTAACAGGCAAAATCCTTATACACAGAGAAAAAATTTTTGTCAGTGTGGAAGGGACCCCCAACAGCTTGCAGATTATTTGCTTCATGTCATTTTTTTTTTTGTAAGTTCTTTTCAATGTTGGACTAGAAATTTTATTTCAAAGTCAAAAAACGAACAAACAAAAAAATTAAACCCAAAATCTGTCTGTAGTTTGCAATTATTGTGGACTATCTCTTTTATAGAATTGTGAGTATAGCATAAACTTTAGTATAAAGAGCAGTGCTGCATTTTAGGTATGCATGCAAACTGGGAGGGAGTCCATTTAAAGAATTCCAACCTTTTAAGTATGGAACAAGAAATAAAAAAAAAAAAAAAAAAACAGTGGGAAAACCACATAATCCTATCAGAATGATGCTATCATAGCAAACCAAGATCTGAATTTCCTACAAAAACAAAAAATCTGAAAAGTGAAAACCTATAAGGTGGTGGGGTTTTGTTTGTTTGTTCGTTTGTTTCTGCTTTGTGGCTTGGGAAGCTCACAGAGTCTGGCAGAATAACTTTACTAGTACAACTCCTACTCCTATCACCACGTGCCTTCATGTGGCCATGCTCACAAGCTTTCAAAATCATATCAGTCATCTGAGTGAAACAGCATGTTACAGACGTCGTTTCCATGACTGATGTTCTTAGATGTTAGGTTCTACCAAGAGTTACTGCACAACCAACGCTACTGCACTAACATTTAGCTGACCAGAGTTAAGACAGCCAGCAGAATTCTTGCTTCTTAAAGCTCAAACTACTGGCATCAGGAATGTAATGACACAGCAAAGATGGCCCTGACGCCTACAAAATTAGCTTAGCTACAGAATTCAGCTATTACAGATTGCAACTATGTTGTTGCAGCTGTCATCTGGAGATCCTGAGGTCACCTACCTTGTTTGAAAGAATCACCCAGTGGTAGTTTAGTGAGCTACTCGAGTCTAACATCACAGTCGTTGGTGGACGTGGATACTTGAGTCATAGTGCATTGCAACCACACAAAAGCAGTGTATCAACAAAAAAAGAAGCCAACTTCAGCACTACGAACCTAACATCTCACAGATGCTGGTGGTTCAATGATTCTAGAAACTTTGGATTTTAGGATTATGCATACTGCTAATATGATGCAGCTGAGGTGGCCCAAAGAACCAGCCAGGCTAAGCAAAGCTGACACCAATACTTGTGCTCTCAGTATTTGCTTCTACGGCAAATTCTTCATATTTGGGACACCTTTATGATGAACTACTACTACTCATTCACTGTTTCAACACTGAAAAGTGAATTTCTCACAGAGTTATAACAGTCATATTACATGCATCCACCTGATAAAGGTAAGCCCTGCCCTATATACAGCTGCGAAAACTAATGCAAAATTTCAAAATAATTCAAAAAAAAAATCTCTCTTACGCAATGCATACATTAAGGTCAGTGCAGAGGAGTCTAAGTCTGTATGTAAAATATTTCTAAACAATAATCATTAAAAATACATTAAATATATATGTGTTTTCTATATAATTCAAAGCCTCATCTCGACCCTCCTATATAGAGAAAGAAAAAAAAAGTAGCAAGGAAACAGTTCAGTGTCTTTCCTTTATTAGCACTAGAATTTTTATGTAAGGGATGTGCACAAATGAGACGCACATTTTCCTGCTTAAAACATAAAGGTCTCTATTGTTCCACGCTACACCAGCACTGCTATGAAAACTTAATTTCTCTGACTTTTTCCCCCCCAAAAGAACAGTACTACTGTTCATTTAGCTGTTTCAAACAGAATGCATGCTCAAAGGGTGAGATAAGAGGAAAGAAAGAACAAATTACTACATTCATTTACTACTTTATCCTTCATTTGATTATTGGTATGAAAGCTTCCTACAAATGACCATAATTCATTGAATTATTTTAACCCACAGCGTATGGACAACAGGTCTGTTTTTGTCACATCCACTGAGTTAATTTCCATGTTTGTGTTAAAAAAAAATCTATAAGACTAATAATATAAGCCGTAAATACAGCCATATTATTACAAAAATAACATTATACTAAAATAACAGAAAAAATGCTAAGAATGCTTGATGCACATTATACATAAAGTAATCAAATACAGCAATTGGTAAGAAGGAAAATATTTGTAGCCACCATCTGAAAGAAAAAAATGTTTAGAAATATGCACATAGAAACTTTTTCTGACAATAAAACATTCTCCGAATTGTAGTTATGCAGACTGCTTCACTGTACCTGTTTCTTTTGTTCAGAGACAGAATATTTCCTATTTAAGTTATTATTCAGCAAGAACATATTACATTTATTGCTGAGTTAGTTTATATATCACGGAAGTCTTCTAATTAAATCCATCAAACCCTAAGATGATATGCATTCAGTATTACATGGCAGTGGTGTAAACTAGTGAATAATTCAAGCATATTAAAGCCAAGGAATTCAAGTCAAATTGGAAATGCCCCGTGAAGAAACCTAAATGCATCCTTACCTTTTCATACGTACATAAATAAAAGTTACCCTAGACCTCAGCTACAAAATATTTTCCCTTTTTACTCAAAAAAAAAGGCTTATAATGTAAATGCAAACATAGTAAGCTGGTATCACATTAGGTAAATATGTGGCTCATGTTAATTCCTTCGTGGAAGTGTGACCACGCACCATACAGGGCACATGTTGTACCAGCAAGTTCGTGCTTTCCACCATTTAGGACAGTGACTATCACAAGAATAAACTGCACCATAAAGCTTTGCCACCTAGTGTAAAAAAAAAAAAAAAAAAAAAAAAAAAAAAGCATATACTTGTTTGTACAACTCTTCATTTGTCTATCTAAATGGAAAAATATCAAGTTTTGGATGAATATGAGGAATATTACCAGAGGGCAAAACTGTCATGAAGCTCCTGAGCTATCAAGTCCCTTCTTCTGTTATCACTGACAAAACTTCGTACAACCCATTTCATCAATTTAACAAGTTCCACCATTGAAAGTAATTAATTTTTCTACCATTTCCGTCCTACAGAAAGCTGTTGCAGAGTCTCATCACTATTTGTTAGATACTTCTCCCAATTCTCAACCCAAGTTTATTCAGGACCAGTTTATAAGCATGGCTGCTTATCCGACCACAGTCTCCTTTACCATGGTTGTCTTCCCCTCCCTAGACCTTATTCACGCATTTTAATGGAGAAGAATCACACCTTATTTTTTGTGCTAAGCTCAGGAAGCCTCTCTTCTCTTACTCCTCTCAGAACGGTTTCTCTTGCTGTGATCATCCTGCTGGCCATTCTTTCTCAGTAGTCATGTTTCAGATTAATACTTCTTGAGTACCAACAGAAAAAACCCTCTTTTATAGATCCCACTGACAACTATTTCATTGCTACCACCACAGAAAATCTTTTACTATTTAAAATAATATACATAAGATGTGCTATGTCATTTCTACAATAATATCTTAGGCATTTATGATTTCATTCTAATCTTTTTTTTTTTGTATTATCTTAAGAAAATAAGAATTAGGGCAATAACAGCACATTCATAATAGTTGAATAACATTTAATAAATTTCTTTCTTAAATTCTTTGCAAGTGTAGAAGGATTATAAATATCTGTAATTTGGGGGAAAATACTATGCTTTCTTTTTCAAAGCAAAAAAATTTATCACTGTGATCCAATACTACCATATATCATTCTATACAATTGATTTTTATAAACACAAATATGCCATATATATTCAATTTATGCATATCTATAATATATATTAAAACAGATATATAAATATAAATGTATATTATATTTTATGTGTAAACATTTATAAAATGTATATGTATACAGAAATATCTGTATATAGGTATATTACACGTTATTTATATAAAAACCTATCAAGTCAAATTGATACATACATATGTAGAGAAAAACATACCTATAAACATTTTATACAAATACACATATGAATGTGTATATATATGCACACACACATATGTATAAATTTTACATAAATATAGAATTATGCACTTTCCCTCATGCCAATCTTAAACCAAAATGAGTTTTTAAGGACAAGACATTCTTCTGAAAAGCAGTGCTCAATATAAGGTTCAATGGTTAAGTGAAATGTCCTATTGTTACCATATATTTACTATTTGAAGGCATCTTTTTAAACGAAAGGTCATCAAGTTAGCAAAACTCTTACAAGTGAAAACAAACTATGAAAAGCTTACCTCATGCCATAAAGAGGTCTCAAGAAAGGAATTAAATTCCCAGTTTATTAAGGACTGAATTATAGTTAGCTGTTCTGTCGTAATCCTAGAACACTTCAAGCCACTGTTGTTTCTCCTTTGCTCAACATAATTCCAAGCAACATTTCCTATGTGCCCTGAAGGTAAAGTCCTAACAATTGCTCTCGTTCCAGTATAAACTGATTTTTTAACCTCCTTATCATTTTTACAGAAACGTCTTATTAATAATGTGGAACGTTCTTTTTTGTTTCTAAAAAAATCCTCCTCCATCTCTTCTTCACAGTTATCATTACAGTCTTCAAAATGGCTCAGAAAGGGCTTTGAAGGCATTCTTCCAGTAAAGTTATTTCCACAGAAGTTGTGACCTGAGCATGCCACTTTAACCTTTCGTGGTGCTCTTTCCAGACAGAAGTACTTATCCCTTAAAGCGTCGTCATACAACTGCTGCCCATTTTCATCCTCACAGTTGTTTGTCAACTCCACTAACGTGCAAGTGCAGGCCGTGGAACCAGTGGTGTTACGACCGCCAACACTTACTGGCTGCAAGCAGTCATCCAAAATGAAGCTGTTGTGTAAATTGCACAAAGCCTTTGATATATTCCTTTCACTAGCACAATGAAAGTGAAAAAAGGCTACTTTATCAGTATCATTGCTGTCATTCTTATTTATTGCTGTCTGGCTTCTTAAAGAAGGTCCATTCATTTTCAACTGAATTTCTGCAAGCATGGCTCTTTCCAGTGAAACAGGAATTCCAGTTTCTAGGCATGCCTCTCCCCCTGATAATGTGCCACAAGATTTATACATCTGGCTGCATGGGATATTGCTCTTGTAGTTTTTCTGTACAATGTTACAGTTAATGTTAAGAAATTCCACTGAATCAGGGATGGAGCTGTTTCTCTCCCAGAAGTTTTCATTACTATTGTCATCAGTCATTTGTTCATTTGCCAGAGTGAATATTTTGGGCACTGAGCCCCGAAGACTTTCTCCTTCCAGTCTGTGTAAGTATGAGAGCGTGCGTGTGGTTTGCCTTCCTGGACTGGCAGTATGTCTTTTTATAACACTGGTGTCCAAAGCATTTTCAGTATTTTCATCTCCAGCTGACTGAGCAGGTATCACTTTACCCTGTACCACAGAGACGAGAACAGAAGCTGTCATTTCCTCAGAGGTCATCTTGCCACAGTCTTTAGTTGCTGGATGTGTGTTGGGGAGGGGAGTGTCTAGCAATCCTCACACCACGATTTCAGTGTAATAAAAATTTCAGTGCTAAATAATCAAGAAACACATGGTAAAATACTAACTGACTACTTGTTCTTTTTGAATTCGGGAAAAAAAGTAACAAGTTGTTGTTGTTGTTTTAACTACTGGACTACCAGTCTTTTCCAGTTGTGGATTACTGGCACGAAATGCAAACATTTTTAAAAACAGCTTCTTAATGTGATGTAGCCTTTAGACTCGTCTCTTCCTAAAATTAATTCTTCTACCTTACGTTGCACATACATTGTTGCCTCTGGTTGCAGAAAAAGACCAAACACATAATCCATTCCAGAGATGCATCCCCCCGTGGGACATTCAAGAAGTTGAGGTCTTCTGTAAAGAAAAGAAATATACATATATATATATGTATTATATGTATTGAACAGAATCCATGGCACAAAATCCATCATCACAATTAGGACAAAAAATTGCTTTTATGTAAAGAGAAGAAACACAAAACAACAGAAGATAATTGTACTGAGACCTACAAAATCACAAAATACACAAGTAAATGTCTTACAGTCTCAATTTACAATTTGACAAAAGTCCAGTCACATTTTGCATGTTCAAAAAGCTGTATTCACATCACTATGGAAAGCTACATAACTGCAGAAAAATAATTTTGCTGAAACTGTAATACTGAAATTGAACATACAAGTGAACGTATATAAAGAGAAAAAAGGAAATGTGCTTTATATAATCTCTCTGACTCATAGCCAGGATAATACAACAGAAATATATTATTTTTAAACCTATTTTGTCTTTTAAAACTAACTCTTTTCCTGTTCAGAATTGAACCCTACCACAACTGCAACTGCTTTGGTGTTACATGGTTTCTCTTCTCAGTAACCTTTACTAAGTTACCTTCCGATCATGAACAAAACACACTTTTTTTGCCATAAGTTTATCACCGAAAAAGACAAGCAGCAAGCCGAGAGACTAACCCATATTCATTTAAAAAAATAAATAAATAAATAAAAATGAGGAAAGGTTAATAAAGCAATTTGATGTGTGAAACTAGGTTGATGCTCAAGTAACTATGATTGCTAACAACTTTGTTTTGACCTTCAAAAAAAAAGGAAGTTGACATTTTATTATTGATTTATATCCTAAAGTAGTTTGGCACAAATCAAAAGATAAAACACTCTTTAGTTAACAGGATATTTAATATGCCATTTTCTTACACAAGGAAACGCAGCAGTGTAACTGAATGTATCAGCTTTCCTGATCCATCTCAGGAGAAAGCAGAAACAAATTTACTGAAAAGTTACAGTTAGCTATAAATTTGATGACTTAAGGTTTGCTAGCCAGTGAAGAGCATTCTCTTCCAGAAAGTCACTAGAGTTTATGCACGCATACACACAAAAAAAATTAATGTTTAAATCGAGACTTCAACTTTACTGGTTTAACAACAGAAGAGAGACCCGGGAGGATTATAAAGGAAAGTGATGCTGACAGAACAAAGAACCACAAGTTTTACATTCTCCATGCATTACAAAACTCATGTGCATGCCAGAGCAGCCGGAGGATAGTCAAGATGGGACTCAGGTCCTGGACAAGAGAAAACTGTTTTTTCTTGATCTTTTATTTTACTCCTAAGTCTCTTTGTTGTTATACGAAGTAACAATAACAGTTTGTAAAAGGTACAAAACACATACATACATTAGTCTTCGGTACTGATTTTTGAAGGATTTCTTTCATCTGATCAAAACATCTCAGTCTACTGATTCATCTTTCCTGTTTGCTACAGAAAGATTCTAGGCAATCCAATGAAAATATAAATAATTGAAATATATTCATAAATGTACTCCCTGTAATACTGCTAAGCCATGAATAGATATTAAAGGAATGGATTGTTACTGCAAAGAATATATAGTTTATCATGGTGGCTGCTGAATGAAATTCTTGCAAAACATCACCACTCTACAGGGAAAACAAAACAACAATTTCATTACACAACTCCAACCACACAACGAATTCAAGATCACAAAAACAGCCATACATGTTGACGTTTTTTACATCATTCTTTAACAGAAAAACTTAAAAAAAAAATAAAAAATAAACATATTGCTGATTTGCTTCTGTAAATAGAAAGCTGCTATAACCACAGGTCCATTTATATCCGAGAGACTGTCCACAAAGCTCGTTCAGAGGCCAGGACTGCTCTTCCACAGCGTTCCCAAAAATTTCCTTCAACTTTATTCTCCTGTTTCTCTTATATTAGAGTCTCCACACATGCCCCCTCCAAGCCGCTTCTCTCAGATCTTTTCATTTCTAGAAACTTTCATCTCAACTCTTCCCCACCACAGATTTTGTTGCTCACCCTTCTCCCTAGCCCCAGAGGCTATGTGCCTGCCCCTTCTATACACCACCATCACTCTTCTTTAGGGCCCTCTTTGAAATACGTTTCCTCAAGAATCATGTCTGCATAAGAAGCTCCCTGCCTATGTCCAGCTGTTCCCATCCTCTAATGGCCACTGCAATATGATAGGGAACTGATCCACCTCAAGAATTTTTTGCTCAAGTTACTTTACAGCTAGATCATTTTCCCAATCCAGTACACGTATGGTCGTATGAACACGTGTGTTACAACAGCACGAGGGGGGGAAGCAGGCAGCAAGGGAAAGGGAGAAAAAGGCTGCTTCTATCGGTTTACACACCTCTGCTATCTGCAAATGCAGTTTGCTGTTTCAGGTATGTCACTCTAGCAGCTGGCTACCACCAAAGCTGGCAGGTTCCCTTCTACCTTCACTCCTGGCCCTCCATCCCCATTTCCCCTCATCTCACACATCTCGACACCACAAATCCACCAGCTTAAGTTGACTGAGCCAGCCAATTTGTCAGGAAATTCTTCTTTCTCATCCAAATGAACTGACTTACCTTGTGGCCATGTGATCATTACATCCTGAGGAAAGGAAATATTAGAAATGCTTGGTAGGGACCACACATCCCAGTAGTAGCTTCAGTTTAGATCTGATGTCTAAATGTTTGCTATGCTGTCTAAACACACTCTGAAGATAAAATCATAGACTAAGAGAAGTTATCTAGTGTATCAGTATGCCAAAATCTCATAAAATAGCAAGTAGGAAGTGTGATGGTAGAGCCTCTGATTTATGGACAACTGCAAAAATATCTGAAGCTGCAGCTAGGCTGAACAGATGATGAGGGTTTCATGTGTCCCCCATTACTCTCTTCCCAGTCTCTGCTTTCCACTGTAATCAACAGAATTCAATTCACTGTGCCCAGCAAATTCCTTAAACTGTTGGAATTCATTAAACTTGTTATGAAGCGTGTTAACAGTGCAATAAATGCTACAAGTGTAAAACTCATAAGCTCAACCGATAAAATAGTATTTTGTAACTTTCTGTAAAACTGCAGAACTTTCACTCCCCTTGGCTTCCTGTACTCACATGTCTGCACATGGGTGGCCAAAGCCTAGATCCTCGTATAAAAGCTTCATACAAACATATGTGTGTATTTGCATATAAAATTATTCAAAACCATATTCTTCCTGTTGCACATTCAACTCAAAACACTCTGATCCACAGTTAAATCTGCATGTAAAAGCACTTGAACTAGATGATTAAACCTACCCTGTACTCAACACATGCTGACATTTTCTAAAGCCACTAGATTAGCTGATGAAATCCATTAATAACTACACTGGTTCATTTTACAAGGCTTAAGTTATGTCAGAAATGTGATGTGCTCCTTCGACCAGTAAAGGAAAGTAAAAATATAAGAAACTAGATCCAGCGTTAGTGAATCATCGTGGATTCAGAGGTCAGCCAACAAAGACAGGCAAATAATGAAAATAAACAATCTAGTGACCTTTCAGTACACACATTCACAAAATGTATTAAGTCTGAAAACATGTGACATGAAACTAATTTGTCTACTTTTTTTCACTGCTGCATACACTTTAAGACAATGTTCAAGCCAGTTCTAGTTAATATTAATAATAATAATGTTTAATAATTCCTTATTCCTCAGCTATCTGGGATTATAGATGATAACAGACTGGGTAAAAAAAACTTCCAACATAACCTAAGACGCAGAAAATACAATAAACATAAGACTATAAAACTGTATTAATTTAGCATCAATTTAACCTTCAGTACATTACTCAGGCTAATTTCTTTTTGAAGTCCAGAGAAATGCTGTTTCAGAGAAGAAAACATTATGTCAAGTACTGCACTATTTAGTCTAAGTAAAGGCATCTAAAGGATCAGACCAGTCACACAATGTGGTAAATTAGAGCCTTTTAACCCTACACTGTCAAGGGAAAGATGATTAGATAAATATTTGAGGATGCTGGCTGGACTGTGGGAAGAAGCAGCAACTGCCTCTTTACCCTGGCAAGCAGGACTAAGGGTAAAGATGGGAATTATTTAGAGAAGTTGCATGCTGTCGGAGATGCCGAATGCAATTCAGTATGCGGGATGCTGTGGGAGATTTACCGAGAACTGGGCGAATGCCTGGTAGGGGCCAAAGGTGCAGAGAAAGAGGGGGACTGAGAGACAAGATATGTGAGAATATGAAATGCACATTGATGGTTTCCATGGGCAAACTGCTATTAGACCGAGCTGAAAAGTAATTCAAGACAGCTGAAGGGCACATGGAAACTGCCTGAAAATCCCCCCTTCTTCCTAGTCTATGCTGGGATGCCTATACCTATTTATCCAACTTTAATCCTACAGGTTACATACACTCGGTGACTATCAATCCTAAATCAAGTTTCAGCACAGAAAACACACACACACAAATCAAATATTTATATTAATTAGTTCAAATTAATAACTATGGACACAGTGCCCATGGTATAAACCATCAACGAGTAAGAGATTCTTGGGAAAAAGCAAACTAGTGGAAGAATTTGGCACTGGGTAAGCGGATACAAAACTTTAAATCATTATCTCAAGCCACCCTCAAAACTGTGTTTAAACAATATAATCTCAGTTTAAGCTCTTAAGAAAACAACTGATTCATGAGGTTATTAGTATACTACAACTATCCATTTGCAATAAAAGTAAATTTAACCGTTGCTTTTTTTTTTTTTTTAAGTAAACTATAGTTTGTCCCAAAGTTCTTGAAGATAATAAGAAAACCACATTTATTAACACCTCTAATTTACCCTGTAGCATGCACATTAAAGTTTTTAACTATAGTGCCTTATCTCAGAAAGGAGCAGAACAGACCAGTACAAGAACAGGGCACCAACATGTCATTATCAGTCTTCTAAACTTTTCTTCTGCCCAGGGAACCAAAGGCAACAGTAAGGAGGAAATAGCCAGACTCTTAAGAATCATTCAAGATGTGCACAAACTCTGTTCGAACAGTTGGAGGCAAGTTATAACAACATTTTACTTGGCACAGAGCATCACGCAGAACCTCAGATTTACCACCAGTGTCTGTGTTTCAACAACAACAAAAAAAAACCAAAGAACTACAGTATTTGTATATCCTGTCAAGTCAGAGGTTTGTTGTTGTTGTTGTTTTGTGTTTTTTTTCCTAATTTCTAGAACACTAATCAAAACATGATCAAGTATTAGATGTCTCACGCTTTGCAAATGGCTGCCAGGTGGTCAACTGCCTCATCATTCATCACTTCATCAGGCAGAATCTGAAGTCACTGACAGATACCAGCTCCAAACTTCATTTCTTTACTGTACATCTTCCTTTTCTGTATGAGAAGCACTGAGAGAACCCATGACTGAATTTATCTTACTGTCAGTGTCAGTTCTTTATTTCTTTCTAGATCTGATCTGCAATAACATCTTTAAATAGTCTTTCTGTTCAGTGGTTACTTGCATTTCATGCTAAGTAACCTACTTTTTGAAAGCAGTAACTTCACCATTGATACAACACAAGAAAAGATAAAATCCAGAAAAAGAATATAAATCCAGAAAACAGAAGGAGAGGTGCAAGAGTTTGGTACACAATTAATCTCAAATCTTTCAAAATACTGTGAATGGTATTTCTGTTAAAATACAAATGACAACAATGACTTTCATTAAAACAGAAATAATAAATATGGGAAGAATGACTATATGTATTTACTGTCATTTGCCAGTCACCTCTGTGGCCTCAAAACGTTGATTCAGAGCAGAATAACTTGCATACAAGCATTATTGTTCTGAGAACTTATCAGATTCAAAATCTGCCGCTTTGAAATACTAACTGTTCACAACAATAAACAGTCAACAGGAACCTCAGACTGCATACAAGTGTCATTTGTAAACATTTATACTCCCTCCTATCAAACTATCACTCTTCAAAGAATCATTATCAAACTCTTCCTGTGAACAGGAAGAGATTACATTATTTGAAAGCCAGATGAGGTCCTGAATACTAAGGAAAATTAAGTAGGAGACTGATCGCAGGCACTCACCTGAAAAACAAAACAAAATGAAACAAAACAAAAACACACACACAATTTCAGAAATGTAGACCAGTGACAGAACTGGTGTTTCATGCTCAAAACCTGTTCTCTTGCTAGCACATTTTGGTACAGTGATGCTTTCACAGATGTCACCTTAATCAAAGGATACTGTATGTCTAAGTTACTTCAAGCCTTCAGAAGTTAGTGCCTTGGCTAGCCAGCCACCAGCCCAGCCCTACAGCAAGCTGACCTTTTCAGACTTGTGGACAGGGCTGAGACATCACAGCATGCCTGCCATACTCCATGCTCTGCCTGAAGCACCATCTATATCTCCACTGGCACCCAAGCTTCGGCAGTGAAAGAAACAAGCACATCGGTAGGTTTGTTTACCTGGACACTGCAAGAACAAGTATTAATCCTAAGGATCTACATGCCTTGGCTCAGCAGCTTTTAACTGAGCTACACTTCAGACTCAAGGCATTTAGGAAATGGTTCTTACCAGCACCATTATCTCTCATCCTCCCCTCTCCTGAAGGGGTAGCAGAGAGGTTAGCATCACAAGACAGAAATCCTTGCCCCTCTAACAGGAATCTCCAGTTCTGGCAATCCCTTTTCTTATCTAGTCCCAGTTAACAATAAAGCATTGCTGGTAGGTAGTCTTCCCATCTGAGCTCATGTAGTATTTCATTTCTGCCCAATGGGAAACCATGCTCTTAAGGTACATGAAGTGACACAATGACACATTTTGGAAAACTACTACTTCACATTGCCATGAAAACTGTCTCCTTGCTCAAGTTTTAATATTACTCCAAGCCAGGTCAAACAACGATGAAAAAAGAACACCTCAGGTTCCTCATCTTGTTCCTCCTTCCTTGCTGCATTTTTTTGTGTGAGCACTCAAGTATCCTCTCATTAACCCCTCTCACAGCCCTGCATGTATGCCACTAGTCATGTGACGAGAACAGAACAAATCCATAATAAAAATATTTCTAACTGCTCAAAGTCTGATGGCATGTTAGAGGTGCTTACATCACCAGAGTTTATCTTCTACAAATCTACACTAACACTTATATTCATATTATGCTATGCTACAGTAGTCCCATTAAAAACCTTTACATGAGTAATAACATATATTATAGCCCAACTGTCATAACTATAACAAAAGTAAGTCTATTAAAACTGGAATCTCAGTATGTGTTTCAAATAAAAATGAAAAGATAATCTGTAAGTGAAAAAGAGTTCGGTCATTTGTCAAAGCTATACATTTATACTTCAGTTATAGAGAAGCATACAAAAATGTTTCAAATGGTGAAGACTAATGTTATGAAATTACTGTGCTAGTCTTGTCCTTTCTCAAAATTATTTTCTTTGTATATCATTCTTGACCTATTCATACCATTCATTCAAGAATCTTAATATTTGTTCAAAAGAAAGAAAGAATTTTAAGAGACTATTGCCATCTCATCTGCATATTATCATGTCTTACAGAGAGTGCAAGAGAAAAAAAGTCGTTTTGCTTAAGAAGCGATTAGTTATCTGCTTGAGAAGTGTCACTTTCATCAGATCAAGCATCCCTGAAAACACAGGAAATAATTTCTATACCACCACTACTGTTCTAACATTTCTACATTTTAAGCACAGTGACACTGAAAACACTACTACCCAAATACAGCAAACAATATTTGCTCAGCAAATCCATACTGCCTTTTTTTTTTTTTTTTTGGCCTACAATGGCTTTATCAACCACATCATTCCCTGGGAGAAAGCCCACCCTGACATCTGACTCATTCAAGCCATGAAGTAATCTCTAAGATGTTGGCTCTTGCCAGAATTAAATGTGCAAGCAGCAAATTACCATGCAACTGCAAATAATTTAAGTAGTATTCCAAGATATTTACTATGTTAACATAAGAGGTCATTGCCCATATAATTATTTTAAGTGATCATTTTAAATTAAATACTTTGATATTTAAAAGCTCTTGTAGCTATCATTGGAGCTCTCATTATAGATACTAGTAATTCAATCTTATTCAATAAATATGTAGAATGGAAATACATGTGTGGTGACAATTAAGTTTCTATATAATATGCTGTCACACTAATATAAATGGAATCAGACACAAAGAAGACTGCATGTTCACAGCAACTTCCATGTTCCTCAAATTCTGCTTGTATTTCTTTAACAGTTTAACCTCTGAAGGAGAGGCATCTGAAGACCAAGGTAGCTTGCCTCCATATACAATTATAATACACTTAGGCGATCCTTTATTTGAGGATCTTTAAAATAATTGCAACGAATGCCTGCATCCCTGCTGAATAAATGCACATTTATTGCTTTTCTTGGTTATCTTGCAGAGCCTCTATGGAAGTAGTTCATTAAGCATTTTCTTCTGCTTGTGAGATTCCTCTTTAGAACCAGTGACTTATTTCTGTGCACCTGGGTTTCATCCTTTCTTTTGGGAGAAAAAAATAACCTTCAGCAAGTGTTCAACAAGTGCAGTCATCATAAAACAACTCACTCTTGGCTAGTACAGTCAAGCTCCTTGCTTCAAGAATAGCGAGAAGTTGGAATTCTAAACATGAAAATCATCTCCCTTGATAAGATGGGACTTGATCCCAAATCTTTAGTCTACTTCAGTCTTCACAATATAGTTATTTGGAATAAGAATGTGTGCCAAAAGCTAATTCTATATTTATCTAATGCAAACAATCGCTTGTTCAAAGTTTGTTATATTTCTTAAAAGATCTTGTACTTTTAGCTGAATAGATGGAAGGCGATTTTAACACAGTGAAGTTGTTGGCAAAATTAACGGACAAAAATTTCAGAGGATATTTGACGTCCTTGTGGAGTAAGCAGCAGCTAAAAACAACAGAACACAGCATTATATACCTCAGTTACTTCTAAAAGTAACAAATTCTGGCTTTTCTCAGATTTTTCTCTAAGTTGAATAATTATGTCTAAGGAGACACCTGCTCCAACTGAAGCTTTTCTTACAACTGGGGTATTACTAAGGACTAGCTCCTATATGGAGCCTCTGCTATCTTAGTGTGAACTCTCAGAGCAACTCCTTCACAGCCAGAATGATTTATAGAACTTCTGTACCTGAATAACATTGACATGAAATATGTTGTCTTTAGCATCTTTGAGATTTGTGCTTTTGTAATAAAACTGATTGCTACAGGCCAACTTCAAAAGTTGGCAGAAAAGACAAAGAGACACAGTGTGACTTTGTAAAGTCATTAAAAAAAAAAAAAGGCTAAAAATGCAGTCATAATTTGGAAAAGGACATTTCCTTCTCTGCAACACCCTATTTTATTTTGACATAAGCAGTAATATGTGCCAGAGACTCTGCTAGTATCCAAACAACACTGCTTCATTAAAATCTGAAAATGCTACTAAGGCATGTTGTTGGTTTCTTCCCCTGAACTAGATATACATATCTAGTATGTTCTAATAGCCATATGCTTAGGTAATAAGATATTACTTTAAATGATTGTTACATATGTAGGCTACAATTTCTCAGTCAAGCAGGAAGATTATTTTAGGTCCATTTGATTGTGCATCCTTGTTGATAACAAGTTACTTACTATTTAGCCCAAAAAGGTCCTAGAAGGCAGAAGTCATATACACATGCGCAATAGATATCCCAAGATCCAGCAAAGAGGGAAAGCACAAGAAAGAAAACAGTGGCACAGTCAGACAAGCCAAAGAACCCAACCACAAAAGTACTGGAAAAGATAAACCAGCAAATACATGCTGAAATGCTCAAGGTTATTTCGGCTGTAACAGTTAATGGGGATAAAACTACTGTTTTCTGTAGCGTATTTGGACGTGATAAGGACAAACCAATGCTGTGACTAGCACAAAGCTTGTGATGCTAACCCAGGACAGGACAGCACAAGTCTCTTTCAGAAGGAGTGTCAGGGCCCTGTGCGCACCAAGTACTTAACTGCCACACCGACCTCACCTTCAACTCCCTCCTGCCACCCCAGGTGCCCTTTTAGCTCAGGCTTGTCCCCCCCAGGATGAGCCTGGGGGGGGGATGAGTCAATAGCGGGCAAAGTCCTCTGCCACTTTTCGCCTTCCAGCCAGACTTGTCAGATTGACACCAGGCCCGACTCCCCAGCTCGCGCTGCCCTCAGCATCTGCTGACAGGGCCCCAGGCCCAACTCGGCCTCCCGCTGCACTCACCTGCGGCTCCTTGCCAGGAAGGTCTTTGACCCACTGCGAGCTAGGACCACGTTCTCCTGGCAAGTGATAAGACACTGTTGAGGAAATTTATGATGTAGTAACACAGAACAGCACACTGAATATGGACGTTTGTACGTCACCAGCAACGGGAAGGCCAAGAACAGTGATGAGGTTATTCTGAAGTGCGCAATCAAACACTATCAGGCCGGTATCAGGTGGCAAACTAGAAGATAAGGAACAGCACAAAGTCTTGTAATCCAGCTTCTCTTGTGCAAGATGGCAATAATGACTTCATCTAGCTAAGGAAAAAAACTGTACACTAGATACCCAGACTCACCTGGGAAACTGATGGTTGGAGCAATCAATGACCTTGGCATGCAGCTGAGAGGGTTATGAAACAATATCTGGAATGAAGAGAGATCCCTGAGGAGAGGCAAGGCAGCAATGAAAACTAATGGTCTGTGTGATCTACACAGTTTTCAAAACCAACAAACAAAACAACAAAAAATCTGCTTAAGCTAACAACAGTGCTTTGCCTACAACATCAACATTGTATGTAATGTTTCATAACAGTATAAAAACAAAATTATTTCAAAACAGTTTGTAATGCAACGTGTATCAGCTGCATGCCATAACTTGTCAAATTCGTTGGAGATAAGTAGAAAAATTGTTTTTAAATGATTACTCAAGGAGGTTATTACCTGAAGCACCACCTATACCAGTACTTCAGATTATATGTTGGGCCTTCAACAGCTTTCAGTTTTCCTAACTAGTATCTCATGTATTTTTAAAATAAAAAACAGCTCCATATAACAACAATTTTAGGTTTTTTTGACTGCTGATAAAATTATTTGTGGTTTTACAGAACTCTTACAATTTAAAGAGTTTATTCACTATTTTATGTAGGTAAATTTATTTATTTGGATTGGATTACAGCAATAACTTAATCTCCCAGTCACTATGATGAAGTAGTCTTCCTTCTATCTAGTCAATCTTTGGGTTTACCACCTTGAATGCAGATTTAAATCAAGATTTCAGAGATTATTCTTCAAATAAAGATTTCAGATTTCTTATTGATTTCATTGACAAAAATCAATCAAGAGACATTACACTACAAATTCTGCAAGTTAAATCTGTATTACAGTTATTCAGTCAATCTGCTGAACTACAGCAGTCTCTGTACCCCCTGATGGAGAAGGAAGATAACACAAACTTCAGCTTTGAACTTTCAGCTACTACTACACTACTGATACCTCTCTCTACCTTTCAAACAATTAAAAAGAGAGAAGGAGAGAGAGAGAGAGAGAGAGAGAGAGAGATTAGTTTATCCTTCTCTCTAAAGGAAAAGGAAAAAAAAAGTCTACAAATAGACCTGCAGAAATTTAGACCGTCTCTAGAAAGATGGAATTGAGCAACGACTTATCCCTATGAGATTAACTTTATATAGTTGATTAAAAACAGGCTACCTGTGAGCTACAGAATTAAAAATAAATAAACAAAGATAAAACAAAGTAACCCCACAGAAGAGTTTCTTGAGAACGCCAGCCGAAAAATTTATACATTTAAGAAAACAACAGGTCAAAATAACTGGCAACAGCACCTTTGACAAGACAAAAACGTTAACTGAAACAACCAACATGGTGAAAGAAACAAAATATATCAAGCATTCAGTGCAGAGAATAAAAGGAAAATATTGCTCTTCTTCAACAAGTAGAATCTACTAATAGCTCTTTAAAAAATTAAAAAAGCTAACATAGCTTAGTCTCCTTTAGAAACAATTAGAAAATGTAAAACATTCAGAACATTTAACAGTAACCCCTCAAAAGAACAGAATAAGGAAACACCACTTGTCTAGGGTTTTCAAACTATGACACAAATCTGCATTATGGATGCCATTGCTTTCCTGTATGTCATTTGCTGGTTGTTGGGAAGCCAACAAGGAAGAAGCAGATCATACACAAGAAAAATAATACTATCTAGAAATCTAGAATAAAGTTCACGGATAACAGCAAATGAACTATGAAAAAACAACATATAAAACCAGCATAGGTAAATGCAGACTAACCTGTCCTTTGAGATTTCAAATCTTGTTCATTTGTTCTCTTAGGCATGTTACTGCCACACCTCAAAACAGGCACCTGTTTTATAATGGATTTCTGTTGCAAACTGTTTAGTACCTCCTTACACCTGCTTTTATTGCTCCTGTCAACAGAGACCTTGTCACACACTGACCCCCTATATATTCAAAATATCTTTTTATTGACTTCCAAAGCTATTAGAAATGCTTTCACTTTTTACCTCCTTTAAGTAAAAGAAAATCAGTAGAGTGAAATTTAATTTAGGCAAAGCAAACTCTGCCTCCAGAACCAAAATCTACTGTATGTCTCTCTGAGTTTTTGACAAACTTTGAGCAGTTCCCAAGAACAACCTGAGAACAGGCTAAATTAGAACCAGACAGCATGCTCCCCCCACAAAGACCTTCGTGGATTCTGCATAGTTTTCTGGCTTTATTAACAGTTCATTAGCACTGTCTGACTTTAAGCATTCTAATGTAATTATAAAAGCAGAAGCAGGAAATGAAGCAACATTAATAGTACTATAATGTTTCAACATATTTTTTTAAAACTACAATATATGCATCTCATCACTTATCTTGCATGTGACTTCTCTGTGAAAAAGGCTTTTCACCAAAAAAAAAAAAAAATCACATAACTATAGAGGAAGAAGCCAGCAGTCAGGTGTCCATTAATTATATAACTGTACAATGGTTGTATGAAATTCAGGTGTACATAATTGTCTATAATTACGATGATTCATAGGCCAAAATACACCTAAAAATTTGTTTCATCATTCACTCACCAGAAAAAACTTACATAGCAACTTCAATATATACTTCAGTAGAGTTATGTTAAGAAGGGTACACAAAAGGTATCATACGATTCTATAATTAACCAATTTGCTTCTTGTGCGTAGTCCAAACAGCAGTTGCCTTTTTAACAAAATAAGTTTATACTTTTTAAGAGCCACTTTTTTTGTGGCTCTGCAGCCACAAAACAATTAGAAAAAGTCTGAGATCAATTAACTGTTGGCATAACTGTTAACAGTGATAATCAGCGTGGCAGAAATAAAGTACTCTGAATTTAAGAGCTCAGACCAAATATACAAAGTGGAAACAGAAATGAAAAGTAAATTCTGCAGCAGACTCACCCTTTAAATTGTATTTTGAACTCTTTGAAACAGGAATCAAACAAACAACAACAACAAAGAAGTGTGGAACCTTTATCCTAATGGTTTGCATGCTGCAGTTTCATGTCATGCATTTGCATGCATTAAATTTTATGTCAGTTCATAGAATTATTAGATACAAATCTCCATGTCAGTGCTTTTGTTACTTTCCAGCACGTAATTAACATATATGGACAGAACGGGTTCAGATTATCTGTCAGTTCTATTCAGCAATAAATTCCAGTAGTTATTATTACTGTACAATTATTAAACTCAACATTCTGATTTTTAAGGTTTTAAAAAATGTTTGACAATAGTGAATGAAACCTTCATAAAATGTACCAGTATATATTAAAAATGAGCCTAAGCTTTACACTTTACTGATAATTTCCTTTTTTCTTAATGTTTTTACTTTCTTTTATATGGTCACATATCATTTAATGGATTGTCAGATTATCTGAATAGTGAAAGTTTTAAAGCTATGTATGGGAGAAGACCAGACATTGAAATTGCCTACACCCAAACCCACAATAGTAGGGTACTAGATGATGACATCTGAGTTCTTTTAATTATACATTCATGTGTACATTACATACTAAAAAATGAAGCAAAATTTAGTATAAAGAGTAACAGAGTAAAGCAACATGCGTAAAAACCGTAATATTAGTGTAGAGAGGATTTTTGTTGATATGTTATGACTAACTAGAGATGAAAAAGCACTGTCAAACCAGTAGTCAGAGGAGAAAGCACAGACTGAGCTCTACAAGTTTCCTGTACATGACAGCTCTTTTCCTGGGGGCTTTGGGCCACATCTCGCAAGCAGGAGACTGACAAATTCTACCAAGATTAGGTCAGGAACTCAGTGCATGCAAATCCATATGAAGAAAGATCAGAGCTTCCCTTTTTCTTTGACAGAGGAAGGGCCCCAGCTTTCTTGCTTTTCTAGCAAGAAGAGGGAACATGGCCAACTTTCTTTGCATTTGCTGGCCAAGAGCTGAGACAGTCTCTGTCTCAATTCAAACTTCAAAACCTTTATTGGGATGCATATGGTTGCTAACAGAATAGAGCTTTACTGTAAGCAAGATGGGTTATATGGGAAAAACATGAATCTATCAGGAAGTAGGCTATCAGGTTTTTGACTCAATGAAATTAATAATTTAAGTGCACATGAAATGTTTAAAAAAAATCAGTAAATGTAAATTCAAGCAAGGAGAGTAAGGAAGGGTTTGGGTTTCATTTATTTATTTATTATTTCGGGGTTTATTTATTTATTTATTTTCTTTGGGGTCTTTCTGGTATCCACAATACTGTCCTTAGAGCTCAGGAGAACAGAAAAGCTGATAAAAGACTGAAAATAGCATTATAAGACAAAAGAATAGTAATCAGAGCATCATGTCAAGTCAGAGGAAGGCACACGAGTTTAAAGCAGAGAATGACTCACGTACAGATTAAAAACTTTATTGGCTGTCATAGTTCAAAAGCTGTTATACCAAACAATTTTGCCTTGCACACACCTTCCTCAAGGTATTTTTACAGCTCTCCCCCAACTCATAAATCAAATCCAAGCACCTTTCTGTAAAGCACTCAATTGAGATGAAGTCCAGGTGTGCACAGCTGTTACATAGGATAATCCTGTGTTGCACCATTATAACTGCCATACATTATCTTTTGTCCTCAGAATTTTTGGCCTCAAGAACAGCCTTTATGAACCTATGCAACTTGGAATAACTGCCTGTTAAGGATAAAAAAAAATTAATTAGCAACTTGCACAGCAGAATAAATAGTATGTGGGACAAAACGAGTGGATGACACAAACATGGAGGAAGCTTTTAGCTAAGTGGAGAATGCCGTTTACAAATTTTAAGGGAACGCATGAACTTTACTCTTCTGGAGGGGTGGCTGCAAAGACACTCTGAAAATCCACTGCTGTCTACACCCCCCACCACCACCACCATTCTTATGCCTGTCAGGTAACAAAACGCCAAACAGATGTTATGATCTGGATCCTGAAAAAGAATTCAGGCAGCCATAGTAGTCCATTACTATATGGCCATTTGAAAGATGCTATTGCATATTTTAATGCTGACCTGTTTTATAGCCTGCTGTCTAGGGAACTGTTTATTTCTGCAAACCACTACTGAACCTGGCTTGTAAGTCTAGAATCACAGTTCAAATAGTGTGGAGAATTGAATTTCTAAATAGGCTTCACAGTACTGCTAATTCTTGCAGTCATGTACTCAGTTTCGTAAAATGCGCTGTTTTTTCTAGAAGCCACTAGTTGTACTTTTATATAATTACTCATACTATTACTTTTAAAAATAGAATATTTAGTTATAAAAACAATAGGAAAATGGGAACAATAAGGGCTTTAAGACAAAGAGTAAGGTTCCACATTTCTTATTATGAAATATTCTTATTTCTTTATTATGAAAACACAGTTTTCATAATAAAATCAGTTTGTTGATATACCCCTAGAATGGACTTGATTAGAGTGACTAAAAAATTGTGAAAATTAATTTCAAATCTAAATATGATTCATTTATTAATATCACAAATTACCTATTATTTTTCTGATTCTACCACAGAAATCTAAAATTTTAGTATTTTCTTATCTTGGAAGAGGGGAAAGATCCATTTACAACCTAAACTCTTGCTGATTTCCAAGAAATTCCTATTGTTTCATATAAATAAATCTTAAAAAAATAATATTTCATATTTTCTGCATCCACCTCAGTTGATTATACCTCCTATTACACAGTTTTAAGACATAAGGGAGTTACAGAATTTGCTGCACAAGCATAATCACAATGAGCAAAACACTTCAAAAAAATGTTCTTAATTGAATGATAGAAATTCTGTTACAAGTAAAACACTACTATAGCTCAGAATTCATTGGAACAAGAAGAATCTCAGCAGACCACTAGAAAAATAATGCATTTAATAATTTTAAAGATTCATAAGTCCCTCTTACCTATACTGACATTTTAAAAGATAAATATTCTGTCTCCATAACAAATCCAAAATGTTTCCATAACTATATATAAGCAGTATCAAGTTTAATCTGCACAACTACATTGGTAGCTGGCAATATTTGCTCAACACAAACAGGAAAGAACATTAATAAATTGACACTGCTGCTATATAGCAAAACTGACCACTAAATCTCAATTTTTAATGAACGCGACATTCTGGTACCTGGGTACTATGGACATACTTAACTTACATCTGATTTCAGGAAAGTTAGATGTGAACAGAAAAAATTGAGTCATGCACTTTGGGATTCAACTGTATTCCCAAACAAGTTTAAACTCTAGATCTTCATCTACAAATGTTTTCTGGATAAGTACTAAGAAGGAAGTTTGGCTTAAGTAAAAAGCCCCTTCTCCTTCATTTTTTGTGTCCTTTTTTTTTTTAAAATTAAAGAAGAACATTTTTGTTTCAGACTGCAAGTTGTTCCAACCCTGTAGTTGAATCTTATAACACTCTCTGAAATCTGTTTTAACAGGAGACCAAAAGGGGATGGGATAGCAAAAACCGTTTTTATATACATGGTATTTCAGCCAACACAGAATAAGTAACACAATAAAAAGAACAGCATCCTATGTTACATAGGTTTGGGCTAAACTAGCATAATTTTCAATAGAGACAAGAAGAAACTATCCATAAATACCTTGACAGACACAGTACAGATCCAAGGTTTACTCTTGCTTAAAAAAGAATCAGAAAAGTCATAAAGATGACTTCATATAAAGTCAGGAACCCTTTCAACATTTCAGATACAAGGCAACACTATACATGCAGCTGACATCTTTAAATATGATTAATTAGTTGAATGGTAACATCTTAATGCTAACTATTCTATAATTTTGACTTAAACTAAGGCATATCCCATGATCTACATACCCAAAATACAGGAAGGATTGTGGGTTTCTATGACATGGTATAGCAGATCCTGTATTTACAAAGTTATGGGATGCAAAGCGCTTTTAGGTATGAGCGAGGAGTACACACAGAGCAGATTCAATGCTTAGGAAAGATAAAGATGTCTACTTTTCCCTTCACAGTAAGATATGATAATTCTGCTTTTTCAGAAACACTGCAGACTTTCTGCAACACAGGGGAAAGGCATGACTGGGCTGCTTGGCTGGATACTGGCTCCCTGGAAGGTCTCGCGCAGGGAACGGGAACAGCGCTGTCAAGCAACATGCTTGTTGGATGAGTAGACTTTGCAGTGTGTAAACACACAGACAACCTTCTACTAGATTTGACCCTTTCTCAAGATGCTGGGCCCAGCTTCTGCAGGTGTACAGTCTGCAGGAATGCAAGGGCATGATCACTGAGGCAAGCATCCCTGATAGGCACGCAGAAACACACCCTGAAAACAGGGATATTCCTCACTTCCATTCACCGAAAGTCACGCTGCAGGAACTGACAGCATGCAACCGTTGAATTTTCTCTTGTGGAAAGCAATCTCTAACTCCACATAACACAGTCTGAGGTAACAACTGGCAATACACTAACACCACACTGCGGTTATGTCAAACCAAAAGTACCAAAGACAAAAGAATTGAAAGGTGTCACTCTCCCC
Organism: Cygnus olor; assembly: GCF_009769625.2. Taxonomy (NCBI): domain Eukaryota; kingdom Metazoa; phylum Chordata; class Aves; order Anseriformes; family Anatidae; genus Cygnus; species Cygnus olor. The sequence goes on from NC_049175.1 coordinate 21,099,602, forward strand.
CAGTATCAACCACACCTGCTTAGCATCTGACTCTGGATAAAAGGACACAAGATTTGGCACTATGGAGATGAAGGTGAAACTGGAAAGCATGCGGAATGAGCAGAATTTGAAACTAGATGAATTACTGGTGTGCAGGGAGCACCACGCAACTAGAAGCGCCCCCCAACAGCCATATCTTACAAGAACAGATCATTCTGTAACAAACAAAGGTAAAACGAAGTCAAACACACCGTCTTGGAAGTGAACCACTGAGTCTACATATTGCATATTGGTATCAAGACCATCCAAAGATTAGTGTATTTAATTTGGATGGTGTCACTTGCCAGAATTGTCTTTCAGTGGCAGATGATGACATGGTGATAGCTACTTTCCCAATTCATCCTAGTAAAATAAAACATACAAAGGAAAAGCCCTGTAATTGGCCTCACATACCTAAATTGCTCAGACTAATGATACTGGGAATGTCTCTAAACAGGCAGCCATGGAGATTTTAGTTAAAGACACATACGAAGCCATTCTTTTTTATAAAATGTTTGTCTGTATTTCATTTCTGTGTCTACTGAGCGAACACCACCACCGAAGTGGGATTTCTTGTTTATACTTTGCTAAATTAAAGCACAGAATAAGAGCAGATGTATATTCAAATCACTTATAACAGCAACATTTTGAGTGGTTATTAAGATTAAAATATTTCCAATATACGCAACTGTCTGTTTGATTTTATAGTTCCCATTTTTGCTGCCTCTTCCATAAATGCACAATTATTTAAAAAAAAAAGAAAAAAAGGAGAAGAAGAAGAAAGAAAGAAAGAAAAGAAAAGGTGCAACCACAACAAATCAAAGGTAATTATATAAGATTCCCCCCTTTTTGTATGCCCACTTTGTTCTCTGGGGAAACATGCAAACAACAGACCATTCACAAAAGTAACAGCTACACTGAAAAATGTCAAGGGCTCTAGAGGAGTCACGTTACGGAGTATTATTCATCTGAAAAATGCAAAGTATTGCAATATGAAAGACTTCAAGGAACATTATCTGCCTGGTACTCTTTGACACCTTTGCCACTCAAGATGTTACAGAAAAGCAGCTCACAGCACAGCTAAAGCGTGAACACGAACTACAGAAACAAACAGGGAGACAGCCTCTCTTACAGTCTGGGATCTGGGCAGTTGCAGCCTTGGAGAGATATTCCTCTTTTCTCACCACTTCCCATAAGCCTGTTGAACTAAAATGGGTGCAAACAAACTGAGCAGAGACTTGAAGTTTTCACAAGAAATACCTGCAGTTAGATCCTTTTCCCATAGCTTTCAGAAGAAATAAAGCAGACTTTCACAGAACATCCAATATATTTGAAAAATATCAGAATTTTAGTTACTAAAAGTTAGTAGTAATACCAATTCTTAGAAATCTCTGCCCACCGACAACATAATCAGATTATAAATGCATTTTAACATAAACTAAATAACTAACTATAATCTACATTTACACATTAGAAAAATGCGTTTGAAAAATGTTAAGGGTATGAAATGTTAAGAGTATGAAAACTACATAAAATTAGAACAAAAATAGAATATTGTCTTCAGAAGGTAATTCAGCCTGGATATTAAAACACTGGGTTTTGTTTTTCCTTTTCAATTTGGTAGGTAGCTGTAATTCAAAACAGTCATAGCAATCCTGAGGGAATTTAAAAGGAGGCATTGACATCAAGGAAGTTCTACAAGAGGAAATCTACAGGTTGTTCTTTAATGCGAGTTGCTGGTAGTGGACAAAGCAGTAGCTCCTCTGCTACATGACCCCTTTTTTATCTTGCTGAATTCCAGAGGGAAACCAAATGCCATTAATACTGCTGAAAGATCCTTGTGCTGCTACATGAAGAATTTCACCTAATCCAAGCAATAGAGTTTTGTATTTGGAATAAAGGAATGCATTATAAAAATGTTAGAACGAAGATGCAGTGTAATGAAAACCTCAAATACCAGAGATCGCTGCAGCAGCATTCTTGCTGTGTGCTGTAGCACAGATGCAGAAAAATACTGTGGGAGGAGAGATCTCACATCAGCGCATTGTCTGAAACAACAGACAGCAAGGTCCTACGACACAAGGCAAGGTCAATGCAACTGGAGAGTCATCTGTTTAAGAAAACATACTATTATTAGATGCAAGTTATGCAGCACTTGTGCATACTAATGGAATAAAACCATTACCCCCAAAATAAATGTTTTTAAATGGTAGCTTTGCCTTTGCGCTCAATGTTTCCAGTTTTTCTGTCTTATTTAAAACATTTCAGTATGAACAACAACAAAAAAGAAATATTCCAGTATTTTCAATATTCTTTTTTTACTTATGAAGTGGTACAGCATTTGCAAAATCTAACAATATTCAATTTGTTTAAATGAGCTGCTCCATTGAAAATGTTGTACCAAATTAAGTATTAATTAGTGGTAGCAACATAGAATAAAAAGTATCCAAGAGTTGACAGCCTACTTAAACTATTAAGATATGCCTCAAACTACTATGAATGAAATATTACAGTAAATACATTGGCCTACAGAATATACTTCCTTGCACAAGACTGAAGCCTGTATCGTCTCCATACTCAGAAGTTATACTGGGAAGAATTTCAGATGTCAAGAGCACAGAAGGCGGCTCTCTGTCACGTCACATATTTCACAAGGTTTGGGTCTCTGCTACTTTAAACTGTTCACTGAAAGAGCCAGAATTACCTGAGGCTCCATTACCGGCAGTTTGTAAATTCAAGAAATGTAGTGGGATCTGAAAGAAGGATACATCTGGTGGAAAGAGCTTAAAGTTGAGGTCAGTACTTCTAGCTCTGACAGTTCACCCATTTTTGGTAACTGATGGCAAGCACGTGTAGCATTTGTTTGAACATGTTGGATGATTTATGAATGACTGGGCATTGAAGAAGGGAGTACCATAGATGGCCTAGCTTAAAACCAGTGACATTAATTACGTCTTGCACAAAGATGTCAGCATGCCACTCTGTCCCACGGAGATTGGTCTGATATACATGAGACCACCAAGGGACAGATTTTCATCCCACAGTGATGTATCTAAAAAATTAACTCCACTGTTTCAAGTAAGAACAAAATCCTGTACCTCAAGAATGGGGGTGGGGTGTGAATATATTAGAGCTCCCGATATAGGAAATACAAGGGAAATGCCACTGCCACCACTTTATCCTCGACTCTTAAACACAAATCCCATTATTTTTTTGTATTTTCTGTAAATTGAGGAGGCTTTGCTCAAGAAAATCTAAGAGTGAAATATGACCAATATTTGGCAGAACCACAACTATGGAAACCCCACCCACAATCAGATACACGTGTAGGTCCGCCAAGACAAATAGAGCAGAAGACAGAGTAAGCAGCACAGCTCTCATTTAATATGCACTCAGCCACAAAGGCCCTCAAGTACACGTGCAGCAACCTCTTCTAAAGGCAAGTAAAGGCAGCTCGAGAAGGGACCAAATTAACCTAAGGAAAAACATGGATTTCACGTTAGCATGCTAAGTTTCTATAACGAAGCCGTGATGACCAGCGTTCTTTAAAAATTAATCAGACTGCCCATGAAAGGTACCAACACAACCTGATAGCCCTCGCTGAAATGAAACCACCAACGGCTACAGTGTGAACAGGTGAGACACTAAGTCTGTCCCTGCTGGAGCCGCATGATTCACTCCAGCGTTTGGGTTACTGGAATTTTCAAAAAGTACATGGGAAAAAGAAAAAAAAAAAAAAAAAAGATGTGAATTATTGTTAATAATACTATTGTCACTTATAAAGTCTAGGGCTCCCAGTCATGAACCAGTATCCATTTTGTGGTTGGTGCCATACAAACAGAAAACAAAATGACCATCCTTCTTCCAAATTGCTGTCTTTAAGATTTTCTTCTTTTAAACCACCAAAGAACCACTTACGTGCAGATAAATTAAGCTGATTTAAACTATTTTTAAGCAATCTTTAATGAAAAATCCCTATGCAAATGATGGACATGGATTAATTACTTTTTGTCTCCTTTATAACTCAAGTCTTCCTTTAACTAATTATTGTTTCAAATCCAAGAACTATTGCTAAATTACAACTGTTCTTCTCCAAAAAAGAGCCGCTATCTTGAGCTAAATATTTCCAGTCATCAAATATCTACCACAGTCCTTCATGAACAGCTACACAGTGTCTTTTCCATAAATGTCTTGCTTCCGTTCTGGATTTTGGTGCAAGTTTTATTCACTGGATCTTAATATTCATATTTCTCTTAAATAAAATTGTCCCTTGACACATGCACACACAAAAAAAACCCAACCAAACAAAAACTTTCTTCTGCAGGTACTTAAAAACAGCGGTCAAATTGTTTCACAACATTATTTTGCTTAACTTTTACTATAGAGAATTTATTTTTTTATAAGTTTCCTAAACCTTAAGTTATCTCATCAACTCTTTCACGAACTTGTTCTATGATTTTCAGCAGACAAAGTTTTCAGAAACTTTTCATTCTGTAGTATGGCTTTCAAGTTTCTCAAACAAAGTGAGACTTTGATTTTTTTTCCCTTTATTAAACTGTCAGAACCCTGGCTTGAACAGTACACTTTTATTGGGTAAGTTAAATCACATGAAATCATCATGAATTGGGAGGCCAGGAGCTGCACCCTCCGGTCTGTGGTCACAAAGAGTCTTAAGAACAAACTTTTAGCATGGGCGAAAACAGGAATGAGCTCTCTTCGATGTACTACATTAATATCTCAAAATAGCAGAACATGAATAGACTCTATACAACTAAGAGATTTCAGTAAACCTTTACTAACTTATGTACAGAGAGGACATAGTCTTTTATGACTTGGGAATTTCTCTCTGTAGTGTCTCACTGGCCATACAAAACACCAAGCACTTTAATTAGCACGTTGAACGTTGCATCTGGTTCTGCTTTCACCTTGTTTGATTGCTCCCAGATTTGTTTAGGCGTTTTTCATTTTGTTTTCGTAACAATCACAGACACAGGTTGTTTGCCTTTGACTTTTCACAGGATGAGGTATCAGGGATCAGAGGGGATTATCTGTAGTTGGAAACACATGACTTCTTAAACCACACAGCGATCGCTGCCCTGCAACAGTTGCTGAATGGCTCTTCCATAACCGGCGGGTTCTCCAACACCCTTTCAAACACGCAAGTATATAACGTGCGCGGGATTAAAATATTTAGCAAACTTTTGTTGCATAAATACAACAGCAAGCCTAATTCTACTCTTCACACGAGCTCCTTAACTAGGGAACACCAAGCATTTGACTGATCCTTGAAGCACGGTTGATTTTGTACGCGTTCCTGTACCCTTCGAGTCCGCTCTCACAGCTCCTTCCCCAGAAACCTGGTTCAGAGCCGCCTCCCCGGGCTCCTCCCCACACCACCTATGCCGGTGGCATCCCAAGAGCGTGCGGCAGCGCCGATAAGCCCCGCACCCGCCTCCCCAGCCCCGATCCCACAAACACTTCACCCAAGGCACTTGTCCGAGTGTTTGCGGGCTCAGGGCCCCTGCAGCACCCCCGCGCTTCCATAGCGAAGAGCGGGAATAAAAGAGAAAAAAAGCGAAAAGCCAGCGGGAACCGCAAGGGCTCGCAGGGCACGGGCAGAGCCCCCCGAGCGGCGGCTGAATGTGGGGGCTCCGCAGCCCTGCGGGGGGCGAGGAACATGGCCGAAAGGGAGCCCGACGGCCGCTCAAGCGGGGCGAGCAGGGCACGCACCTTTCAGCGTGCCCCCGGCATCTTCATCTTCTTTATCTCCTCCTCCTCCTCCTCCTCCTCCTCCCGGGGCCAGCGGCGGGCTCTGCGGGACGGGGCCGCCCCCGCAGCTCCACAGCCGCCGCTGCCCGTGGCGGCGGAGCGAGCCCAGCGCCTGCCTCGGCGGGACGGGGCTGGGGGCGGGGGCTGCGGGACGGCGGCGGAGGGAGGGAAAGGGGGGAGGAGGAGGAGGAGGAGGAGGAGGAGGGAGGGAGGTGCCCCGGGGCAGCGCCGCCGGCTGACTCAGCCGCGGGGCCGCCGGGGCGGGATCCCCGGGGAGCGCCCGCCCCGCGCCCCCAGCGGGTGTCCGGCAGCGGGCGGGGTGCGCTCCGCGGCCCCGGGGGCGGCGCTGCAGCCGGCCGTGCCCACCGGGGGGGTCCCGTTATCTTCCCACCCCCCACCCCCCCCCCAGCCCTGCGAGCAGCGGGGCGCTGAGGGGCAGACCGCGGGAGACCCGACCCCTACCTCTCGCCTAAGCGCCCGGCGCCGTCCCCGAGCCCGTGGCGAGCGGGAGCCGGCCCGGAGGCATCGCCTCACGCCCCCCCTCAGCGGCGGCCGGGGCCGGAGCGGGGGCTGGGCCGGGGGCGGGCTGGGCCGCGGCTGCCTCAGCGCATCGGAATGTCGGCGCGACCCCCGCCCGGCAGCAGCCCACGAGGTGCTCTCTTTCCTTCTTGTTATTTTCTTTTCTGTCTCTCGTCAGCACCCTGGTCGCTGCCCGGTGAGGAGCGCGGGCTGCGGGAGTGGAAACAACGGCTCAGCTGAGGAGCGGGTTCGGGACCGTGCGCTGCGCGCCCGTGCCAGCCATTATCTCCGGGAAGAAAGAGCGGAGCCTGTGGAAGGGGTGTGGGGGAAACCCTGAACGGCTTCCAGCCGCACGGTGGAAAAATACAGTTTCGGTGAAGTCAGCTGTGCATCTTTGCATGAGATCTTTTCCATGCAGGGTAAAACAAGAAGAAAAAGTCTCAAAAAGTTTCAGTTTGAAGGAAGCATTCCCTTTTTTATTTATTGTACTTTTTTAAAGAGGTGTAAGTTGGCCATAGATAACACGGTTTTATTTTGGACGTTTTTACACGAAGGGCACCAATTCTCATAACCAAGGTATGTGGAGATCGTGTCCTAGTACAGGGCTGTAAAACTTACAGTTAATTTACTTCGTTCCCTTCCAATGCAAGGAGCTCGTCACGCTGTTTTCTAAGGGAAGAACAAATCTGAACACTGGAAAGGCGGATTTACTGCTATATGTTGTACTCCGTTACTTCAGCAAACACCCTGCACCTCATTGTCATAACTGCTGTGTGAGGATAACACAACAGCTGAAGAAGTATGTCAAACAGCCAATGAAATTACCCACAGAAAGTCTACGGAAGTTATGTATTTTCAAAGACTTTATATTGTTTCTCTTAATAAATCATGCCAGACACAGTGTGATTGTATTTAGTCGCTCAGCACTGCCTGGAATTACACTTAGTCAATTTGGTTCTTGCAGTGGCCTACAGGTTCTGATTACCAGAATAAAGAGAGAAAATGTCCACCATGGCAAAACACTTCAATCTTTTTAGCAGCAAAACATCAAAATCAGTTGCTGCTTAGGAGAAGAGACATGGACAATCTGAACTAAACCAGCTAATTAACTTGTAATATTAATCATTCTGTACTGTACTACAGTACGTATCGGATAAGATCTATGTCCTTCAAAAAATTGCAGCCTTCCCCTTGCCTCCAGTGTGGCCCAGATTCCATTCACTGCATAGCAATGCTGTAACACAATAGTTTGCAAAAAGTAAAACTGGACTAGTCGATCCTTTCCAATTCATGTTCTGTAGAATCTATATTTTTTTCATGTGTTCTTTCAGTATACTGAATTTTGACCCCGAATACAGTCCATTACTAATATGCTACTGTACTTTACATTTTTTAGTATCAGAGGCACAGTAACTACTTTATAACTGATCATGCAATGTATTTTCAGCACTACAACAGTGACAATGAATTATCCTCTAAACACACAGGCAACAGGAACCTTTCCATGAAAGCTTTTTCCAGTTTCTCCCTGCTTTTCCAGTTGTTTTAAAAGGGCAGGAAAGTTATTATCACATTATTCCAGTGGAAAAAAATATATATAAATTTTCCTTCACAATGTGTTCGCACTTTCTCTCAGCTTGCAATACTCCACCAATAAAAGGTATACTGTACTGAAAAGAAAGTGATACATTTTACAGAATGGAAAATTTGGAGAAGTCACTGTACCCTTGACTCAGGATTCTTTGATCATAATCAAAATAATTAAGCATCTGTGTAACTTCAAACACACACCAGTGGGACAACTGAGCATGCCAGTTAGAAACTACTTAGTTTTTAATGTGATTTATTCCTTCGAATCCAAGTTAGAAGTTATACACAAATCATGAGAAAGATGAGTCTGCAGTAATTACACACCTGTGGCTGAAGCAAGCCATCTTCTTTCCATTCCAGCTGAAGTACGTGGTCCTCTGAGGTGCTGCAAGTAGATTTCCTTAGGAACACCCAGGTTTGCAGGAGTGAATTTTGAGCTGCCTGACCTCAGCACTACACATAGGAAGCAACTATGTTTTTTGCTGAACCAGACTGGACTTGTGGAGCATGGTTTCTTTTTAACTTTCTTGACCAAGCAGAAAGTGCTTTAAGAATGTTTCAGATCTCCTTTTTCTCTCACTGTACCCGAGTTCCCCAGCTTTTCATGAGAACTAGCTGTTACTCATCACACTGTACCCTTCTGTATCTGGCCTGACAACGCAGAAAGACAACAAATCCACTTCCGTTTCTCCGTGCTGCTAGATCCACCAGCGACAAAAAGCAAATGCATACGCTCAAGGTGGAGATTCAGATATATTTTTTTATTAATCTAGGGTTCTACAGAATATTTATAGCTAGAGAAAAATACAGGACTTCCAGAAAATATTGATGTGTCTTTTAGCTCTTAACAAGTAACCCACCATGTTTTTGGAGTTTGAGTTAAAAAAATTAGTTCAACTTCAAGTGATGCATAAATATTAAATTCCACACATCCCTGCAAGATGGTAAGTATTATTTGCATTACACAGAGGGGGGAACCAAAGCTGTGCAAACTTACTCAGGCAATTTTCACAGCATCCAGAAGAAAAAGCAGCTACAGTGCTAGGATCAGTGCTCAAGAATACCTGGCTTTTTGTGTGTGCGTGTGTGCACATTCTGAACTCGACTTCACTTGCCTAAAACCTAATGTATAAAGGGGTATTTTGTCTTTAATCATGGTATTCTGTAACAATATATTCAAACAATTTATTTAACAAATTACAAAAAACATGTAAAATATGCTTTTAATTTAAAAAAAAAAAAAAGCCCAAAGGTTTTTCCTCAGGCTTAGCACCAAAATTCACCCTTCAGCTAGGACTGCAGAAAAGCATGCACACACACTCATGCAAACAAATTCTAAAGGAAAATTAGAAACACATGAAAATAAGGACTGTCTTCTTAACTGTACTCTGGTTTTAGTACAGCAAAAAAATCAGTGATTTACTAATGGATAGGCATTTTTTCTTACAAAGGAACATGTAGGCCTTATCTGTAGTGAATTCCTCACTTCTTTCAGCCCAATGGTTCGGTCTACACAGACAGAGGCAGCAGAAACACTGCAAAGACGGCTCCGGTGGGGCAGCCCAACTCTCTGCAAAGCACAGCCCTGTCTTCAGCAGATAGTGACTCTGCCCCAGCAGAAAAATCTTTATGAAATGACAGTTTCCTCTAAAATAGCTATTATTTCAGTAAATGCCTGATATTGAAATTACTTTATTGTGCTTGCTAGACAAATAATCAAAATCTGTGCCATTTCTTTGCTGATTCAATATAATCAACATATGGAAAACAAAATATTTGAATCTCAGGAACTGATTTTAAAAGATTAACTCTGGACTGGAGGTTTCTTATGTTCCAGGGGCTTTGCGACTATATTAAAGACTTAGTGTCCCTTTACGTGATGTGAGGTTTGATTTGCCCAGCTGACTGTTATAAACAGCAGCTGCCACAGAGGTCATCCTGAAAGCTGAGTGACCACGCTTGAAAATTTTTGACATTTCAATTAGGAAGAAAGAACAAAAATGATAAAATAAATAACTTCTTAAAATCACTAATACGATGAAATGCTTAATGTAGCTCTTTGGAATTTACATTAGCTGCTTGACTTTTGAATCATTAGAGAATTCGTCTTCCAGTTAATCTTTGGAAGAGCTACAAAATATTTTGAAGTAAATTTGGAAGAAAATCAGCATTGTTTTTACATATCACTAAGAAAAAGTATTTCTGATAAGGATAACTTTATAAATAAGGAATCATTGCATTATGGCTTTTTGGGGGGCTACATAAGTTTTAATCTGATAATTTTCATATTTCAGTGGAGTAACTCCTGATACAGATCCAATTAACAAGGCCTTTTATGCCTCAGCTGTATTCTTACCATATAACTTAGATCTATTTTTGGTATGAATTTTTGCTACACCGTTATTTCATTATTTTTATTTTTAAAGCTAGAAATTGTACTAGAATACAAGTCTTTTAGACACCAGAGGAACAACTTGGCTTTACTTCATATTACAATTCAGGGTGTGCTGTAAACAATGGAAGTCAAAGTATTAACACTACCAAATGAATAAAGGCATTACACCATAATTTTCTGTTAATCTTTCCTAAAAACAAAAGATGGAAAATGCATATTGATGAATGGACTAATCTATGAGAACTTGGGGGTAAAGAATAGTACATAAAAATTGGCAATATTGGAGTAGTAAGTAATCAACATTGACATTCCAGACCAAATTATACAGCCACAATGAAAATCTTCAGTATTGAGATGGCTGCTTTATTGCTTCCTCATACAGTCTCAGATTTAAAGTTTCTCAAATGCACAGGAAAGTCTTTGATAAATTAGTAATTATAAAATGAGTTGTTTCTTGAATGAAATTACATGTTTCAACCAGGATGGAGTATTGTCCCAAGCATCCAAACAATAAAGCCTGATTTGTCTAAGCTAATGAGATTCATCTATCTTTGTACAATCCCATTTACTGTTCAAGTTCACCTGACTAATCCTGTTGAACAGTGTTTTATTTTTAGGCTTTTTCCTCCTGATTTACAATTTCAAAGGAGTTTTAACAAAAGACAGTTTTTTTATCACTTCCTAATTATGCCTTTACTTTGGATACAAAATTATTATTGTATGCAGGGATTTGTCAGAAACCAATAAGTGAGCTAACTTGCCAGTGCTCTGTCATCACTTTAAACAAGCAGCCAGCACAATATGTTATTCATATAATAAATTATAAAACCTCTATTATAAAACCATTTTCTTTAATGCCCATGTCTAACCAACAAACTGTCTACAAGGCCAATTTAGCATTCGGATCCTTTACTGGCAACCTGCCACAGTGTATATTCGAGCAAATTCAAGAACCAATGCAACAATTTGCTTATGTAACCAGCCAGAACTGTTAAAGCCATAAAATATTTTTAAAATTAGTTTAAAAATTCAGAATTAGTACTTTTGCTGTTCTTAATGTTCAGATACTTCATATTGGATTATTCAAAGTGCCCACTACGTAAAAAGTGTATCTCAAAATCTTGTAGTGTTTTCCTTTGAAATTTGTTGAAACTTATTGCTTTGCATGGATATATAATACATGCACATACAGAGATTTAATGATTAATAACATGGAGGAAATGAGAATGGAATTGTGTGAATTGCCAGGAGCTTTGTTGCCTTTTCCAATAGGCTGTTGTTCTCATAGGACTTAATTCTGATATTAATATCACTAGAATCACTTATTTTTTGAGCTACAGAAAGCTTGTCCATACTACAGCTAAATAAGGCCACAGTTATGTATTTATTGCACATACACACAAAGTTCAATGTTATCAAACATTTTGTGCCTGTTTCTTCTCCAGCTGTTCTTAAAGGACATGCCTGTAAATGAAACTTCATCAGCTCAAGACTAAGAGAAATCTTTTATAAGTTTGAATACTTGAAAAAAGCAAATCCTATTTGCTAACACTATGCAATCTTCACATCAAAATAGGGTATTTGACACGTGTATAATACATGACCTTCTTGAAATTAGTAATATCAAAATGAAACTGTGCCTTGCAGAAACTGACAACTGTTCCACAGTGCTAACGTGGGCATTACCCAACTCTTCCAAGACTACTTCAGTATGGAAATTATAAACCTTTTATATATATAGATATATGTTACATGTGTATGTGTGTATGTGTACATATATATATATATATAACATATAAATATATGGTTCTTCTACCTCTCCAATAACTCAGATGGCTGTCATTCGAAGTCCACAGGATGGACCAAAGCTCTATATAATTTTGACGTACACAATTCAGTGAAAGCTTGCCTCATCCTACAAGTAAATGTCGAGGCAGTGCTTTTCAGAGCCTGTTCTAATATTGAGGCTGGGACATTAAGTATTATGTAATAAAGTCTAAATGTACCAGAGTTATCTTATATAAGCTTTTATATCATTTTCATGAATTAGGATAGAGTTTAAATAAAAATAACTGGCAGCTTTTGCTGTTCAATCTGGCGCAAAGCATTTTTCTGAAACCCCATACTCTGAATGTCTTCATCATGTGTTTGCTTCATATTTATCATATTCTCCTACCTGAGTGTAGTACTTTAAAGAAGGCATTTTACTCTTTCTGAGGAATGACCTTACATGTAAGGCACTTTGATCTGCTACTAATGCCCTGGTTGGTTGAATGACTGCTAACACTGCCATTACGTTAGGAAAGTGGATGTGTTTTAGGAATATGAGCATGCAAAGCTTTGGGGGAACTAACATCCTAGAAAAAGAGGCAGTACAAACACAGGGATCTGTATGGATGTCGACGAAAGTGTCTGAAGAGGACAAAACGAAGTAAAAGGAAGTGAATTGACAAGGAATTAATTACAAATAAAGGTGATTTGGAAATGAGGGAGTCCTTCATGGAGCTAGCTGAGTCCTCAGTCTCCACCGCGCAACTTGGGAACTCCATCTTACAAGGAGTTCACCTAATGCCAGCCAGTTTCCCCCTCATCACTCTGCATTTTGGAATCCCCCGTTTTGTCATGCATGGAGAGCTTCCAAACCCAGAGCATAACACAGACGGTGCTCAGGAAACCAAGGCGGGTTTGCATGCACAATGCAGCGCTTGAGGAGCCCAGCCCCTCACGTGTCTTTTTCCAGTGTAGCTCCTCAGTGAGAAGGCACTGCAATTGTTTTCCTCCTTTAAAACAATCAAACTGAGGTAGATTCAAAACACGTATTTAAGCAGTTAGTTTATTGCAGCTTGGCAAAAATAAAACTGTATCAATTTTACTGAGAAAGCATACGATTGAACTATTCAGATAGCCCAGTGTGCAACCAATTACTTCTTGTTTGTTTGTTTTCTGTGGCAGCCTTGGTTGGCATTTGCTAGCACATGGGAACTCTGGACAAAATAAACATCTGACAGGTGGTATCCATCTTCTCCATCAGTGATGGAAGACTACTTTCTGTGATGTTACACTTAAGCAATCCACTTTTTAGATTAAGTTCCTGCAGCTGTGGCTGCCCCAGCAACACAGTGACACCACCTGCAGCACTTGATTGGTGCAGAAATGTATTGCAATTTCTTGGGTACTTAGGGGCATAAAAGATGCATGTGGAAACCTATTATTTGTCGATTTGGTTTCACCATACCATATTTTTAGAAGTGCTAACAATAGAATAAAAAGTAACAATCATATTGCTCTAAATTTAGATTTATGAAAAGCAAGTAAGTCCATTAACTGCCCAAATTGTTCTGAAAAGTCACAAAAAGCACTTGACACTTTTCTGCAATTCTGATGTAGCATTACAGTTATTAATTAATTGAAAAAGAAAATAAAGCGAGAAAAATTCTTTCAGCACTGTCATAACACCCATGTTTTATCCTGGTTGGCACTTCAATGTTTTACTGAGATCGATAAAAGACAAGTAAATAATAATCTACTGTTTTCTACAAATTCAGGTTGGCTGATTAGGTGTTGAAAATGTGAAAGTATGGGAGTACTTGTGGTTAACTTAATGGTTATTCAGAAATGAGTATGTATGACCAGGACTTTCCATCAACGTAGCCAGACAGTCAGACTGCAAAAAGTGTAATTACTATTCTGCTCATTTCTTGCAGAATTAAAAAAGGACGTGAACTTTTCAATATCTATTACATCCTTCTCCGTGGATGGGGAAAATTATTAAAATTACTGTAAATTCTAAAAATATGCATTTTACAATCAATGTGTGAACTTCTTGTACTATTTAAAGAAAAAAAAAAAAAAAGGTTGCCTTGTTCCATTAAGTGCCACATCAGTGCATGTAATTTCATAGCTAGTCCTGAACAACTCAGATCTGTGTAATCTTAAATAGAACAGAACCTTAGTAAAGTGTTCTTTCTTCTATAATAAAAAGAAAATAAACTTCAGCTTCTGTTTTATATGCCAGCTGAGATTCCTTGCAGTAATTCTTCCACATCTGCTCTGCAGCTTTCAGGTTTATAAAAGCAATATCTCCAAATTTCCTTTCATCAAAACAACCATACACTGTGTTTTATGGACATGTTGTTACACTGTAATACTGGGGCACTAATTACGTCTTGAATGATATGCTAGGGCTAAGAAAATATATACATGCTGTTATTAGACAACTAATACTGAAAATCCTGAACAATCTAGCCAAAAATTCTTCAAAGCGTGATAACACATCAACGTAAGTGCACCTGAAATTACCACAAAAACAAAATTGACAGGTAAAGATGTTAAGCAAAGAATAAAACTAAACACAAGCTCAGGACTACACCAGCAGCTTCTGAACTCTGCACACACAATGCTCCCTTACCCTGGAGGGCACAAGACCCTGCGTTCACTTCCACCTCTGACAGATAACAGGGAGCACAACTCAGAAGATGTAAGTGGCCAGTGTACTTTAGAGGAAGTTGTATGAAAGCATGGTATGGTCTCTATAAAATTCAGAGGGTCTAAAAAGATCCCTTTACCTCAAGAGAAGAACTAGGCTGCATGTTAAAAAAATGCAGCTTAATTCTGCATGCCTCTGTCAAGAAGTTCCTAATACACCAAGACTTTTGTGAGGGAAATTAAATGTGAACAATGATTTTTCTTTAATTACCTATCTGGAAGATATTTTTAAGTGTACATATGAAAGAGGACATCTGTTTTCTCTTAAAAATTAATCAACAAAGACTGTAGAGAAGTGCTTTCAATCCTGAAATGAAGCTCTAAATATCCAATAACAGGAGACTAAAGGCACATTAGAAAAACATTACAAAATGTCTGTGGAAGCACAGAACTTGGAAAGACAAGTGTCCTCTAGAAAATTTTAAAGAGGTAAATCAAATTGCCAAGTATATTCCCCTTGAGGAAAACAGCATACGAGTTTGTTGAGCAAAACTCTGACGTCTAGAATGTTACAGGCTAACATAAAATAACACCCACTGCCTAGAAACCAAGGTTTCCAGGTTTCAAGAAAGGCATATTAAAGACAAAAAAAAAAAGTGTTTAACGCTAGCTTTCCTACTTTCTTCCATTCTAATCCTGGGATAAGAGTTGTAATCTGAAGTAAGCAACACACTGTCAAGGGTATTCTTATATAATCAGAAGAGAACGAACTGTTCCTTTTCTTCCCTAAATCTGTACCCAGTGAGACAGACGGGGCTCATCACGAGGGCTTTGCTACAGAGAGCTGCCACTGAAAGAACAAAGATTTTCCCTGACTTTTCCTTTCCCTTCTTTCTCCCCACAACCCTTCCTAGTGAAGATGAGACAGGGCAGGCTAAAGGTATGTGTGTCAAAATGATGTACAATAGAAACTTGCATTAATATTTGACAGTTCTGTTGATGCAGGAAATATGGTTAATCCTTAATTCCTACAGTTTCCTTATCTTAAAAAAAAAAAAAAAGGTACATTTCATACCCGCCTTCCCTAAAAATACAACATAGCCTAACTGCGCTAATAACATCATAAATTGCAATCAGCTACCTATTTATTTCAGATTAAGAACTAATGAATTGCAGGGGAAATACAACTGTGTGGTTCCTGCAAGGGAAGCAGAATAGTGAGATGAACGACATGAGCAAACCAGGCTTCTGGGACAGGAAAGCCTACCTTGCTATTTGTAACACTCCCACGGGAGATTTTGGATTGTAGCATTTCTTTGTCATTCCCCGTTTTTAATAATGAAGAAATGTTTTGCCATATGGCAAGAGTGAAGAACGTCAGCTAAGTGTTTTCATATGGACTTCCTACATACATTACTACAAATAGCAGAAAGCAGAATCTCATTCACACCACATAAAGATGTTTAATGAAGAAATTGAATACATCTATTACAAGGCACTGGTTGGCATAAAGTATTTCTGGTAGAGTGAAAGCAATACACAATCAAGATTACTTTTGAAAAGTATACCACTTTTTCTTCCACTTCCTGATCAGAACATGATAGTGGCTGAACAGCTTTCACAGTAATGTAAAGGAACATTTGTTTTAAGAAATAAATTACAAATGGGAAAGTATAAAATAAACATTAGTATCTGACTCACACTGCACTTTATATGAAAGAAAAGGGATTTGCCACATAGCCTTTCCAAGTTATATAAAAAAAATAAATCTCTCCTTTAACGTTCCTTAGCTTCCCCAAAACTTTACAGTACTTCCTATTAAATAGAACACCTACTAGTGCCAGCTAACCCCAGCAAAAAATCCGCCGGCTAACCTTTCAATGGAAAGCAGATTGACGAGTATTTTTCCTAGCTCAGAGCAGTTAAATGTATCGCCTCCTCTCTTCCTAATATTTCCCTGCCTTTAATTAAACTGAAGTTGGAACAATTGCTCCTGAACTCAAGTACGCTTCAAGCATTGTGCTGCTGTGCTCAAAAGCTTGCCTGACTTTTCCATTCCATCAGTGGGTCTGACGAAGAGACTCATCCAGCAGACCTGGTCCTGTCTGTCCTCCTGTGCCACAGCCACCAGCGTAGCAGCTCCTGGAGAACTCTGACATTGGAAACACTTGGGAGTGGGGCCCTGGGTATTAGGAGCAAAGAGATGCACATGCTCTGCCTGAGCACCCGCACCAGAGAATCTGCTTGGGAACCTCGTAGGTGTCACTCCCCGTCCCCCCAGTAAAAGTCATGGCCAAACAGGCAATGTTTCTGCATCCCCCCTGAACAGGAGAAAAACAGAGCAGTAGATACAACATGCTTGTCAACTGCTCAGACAGCATACCTGCTCTACTTTCATCCAAAACTAGAATTATTCTAAACTCAGCCTAACCCATCAAACATTACTCCCAAAGAATTTCAGTGGGAGAATGTACTAGTCCCCTACCCTCCTTTTTTATTTTTTTAAGAACACTTAGGACATACATTGGATATACAGATAGTACAATACTCAGAAAAATCCAATATTAGTAATGACATTTACTTAACATTGTGTACATCACACTGCATGGAAACTTTTATTGTCTAAAATTGTGGGTTTGAGTTTTTAACATGATTTAATCTTAGGCGCTAAGGAATAAATTAAGAAATAGAGCCCCACCTACTGACAGAACAGCCACAGTACCCAGGAAAAAATTAACTTGATACTTGCAGGCCAGAAAACATGAGTTTTCTTTCCAACTGCCTTTCATACAGACCCCAGAATCGCTTTATACCAGCAGGGCAATAACTGAAATTTCTCATTTTCCCTTTGCTCAATATTTAAGCTCAGATGACAGAGTAGTTTCTTATTATCCTTCCCAGAAATTACTCCTACTTTACAGAATAACATAGGAACTTTAATGCATAGCGTCAGAAAATAAAATTCAATACAAAGTTAATTAAGAAAACAGAAGAACCAACTGGGACCTATTTCAACGGTCAATCTGTATATTTTATCTCATTTCTTACCTCCTTCTAAGGCTTCTAAGAATGCTTTATTTAGTCTATAAAGAGACGCCTGAGTTATCCTCGAAATATTTTGTAACTTCAGCAAAAGTTTGTTTTCCAAGCAATAATTGGGATCCTCTCTCATGGAATGCGTAGACATAATTCTAGAATTTTGTTCTAAGAGTCTTGCTCCAAAAGTCTCAGTATTTCATAATAGCCCTCATCACTTAATGGGGTATGTGACTATCAGGTTGCAGATACGGAAGGTTTTTAAATGTTGTCTATTGAAAACTCTTTTTCCTCCTTTCCCTTGAAACTTTAATTTCTATATAGTATATATATAATTGACCCCCAAGAGAAAATTGCAGAGCTTCTCCATAAAATTCTTTCACAAGCAGTCTTCTGCTTACTCCTGCTACAGTAAGCCCTCATGGAAGTCTATTGCTGTTCCTTTACAGCCCAAGAAACAAATGGTGTCAAGTCATCCTACAGTGAGTTAATTTTGAGTATATATAGTGAAGAAGAGGGTGCTGGCTGGACAGACAATTACTACTAGTAATTCCCCATTATGGAACTTGACTTCCTTCTTCTATTTTCCCCTCTATAATGCCAAGTCACACACAGAAATAAAGATTCATTACATGGACAAATCTCTCAAGCAGGCAAATACCCTTGTGCAGATCTGCTATCTTCTGCTCTTACACAACCAGACACTATTGTAGGGGGAATCTGTTATAATAAAAATGAAAAGAAAAAAAAAAACTATAATCTTTTTGTCATGTTTAACAATGGTGGCTATTTTGCAAACAAGATAATCAGTTTTTCTTCTGCTTTTTCCTCCTTGATGAGAAGTTAATTATTGAAATAGTAGACAATGGGAAGTACTGGGATGCATTAAGTATTACCACTTGATGGAAGGGACGAGACTTGAATTCAAATCAAGATGCGTACGAAGGAAGAAAAAAAAAATAAACTGCCACTTGAACACAGGAAAATACAACTTTACTGACCCATCCATGTCAGTTTTTCCAGTTAAGATATTACTGTATGGAGAAAGCTGATGGAGCTTCTTTTTGTCTACAGCTTGTTTTTAAGGCATTAACAGTGACACAGCATGCTAACAAGTAGTAGCAGGATTTGATGGGTATGCTCATACTTAATAGGGACTCCTTCATTAACAGTTCTTTCACAAAGCTTTTACGATCACTACATTCAAGTATGTTCTACTAATCAAAGCAAAGCCAGAGATTAATTCAAGTTCATTTTATTAGCAATGATGAATATAAATCTCATATGAAAATATTCTTGACATTTTGATATGTAAGAAGTATCTATAAAAATATACTACTACATAACAAAGCCAGTAAATTCTACAAAACATATCATTTAACATATATTTAACAAAATATAGGACGCAGTAAAAATCTGTTAATTAATGCTGAGGGTATTTATACCTCATTTTTGTCAAATGACAGTTCACATAAAATATGAAATTGCTCATTCTGATATACAGAAGTGCTACCATCATCAATTTACAGAAACGTGTATGTTTTGTCCCAAAGTTACCTGCATCTGCAGGAACATAAAGCCACAACTTTTCTTTGGATGGACAGGCAGTTATGACCATGAAAACATTCTATTGGTAACTGAAAAGCCCTGCTCAAGTCAGTGTTGAACATCTGTCAGCATTATGAACCCTGAATACACACATAGACAGAGATCATGCTTCTACTGTCCTTGTGCAATCGATGACAGATGAGCCTACAATGGTTAACAGAGAACTGGAAAACAGATTCTTCATGGTTAATTACTGCCAATTAGCAAGGAAATAACTTTTTAGGAGGCTGTCTCTTTAGAAATAAACTTTCCTCCAAGAGACAGCTCCTGAACAGAGCTCTTCAAGGAAGAGAAAATTAGGGCAGTAAGGGTGTTTTTATACTAAATGATGGTCAAATATGTGTTACCCATCTTATCGTTACTGATTACAGGAAGATCCACCTTAGAACAGCTTTTGGAATGGGCAAAGAGCCTAGTTTCAGAAGAAAGATGGCACATTGAATTAGTTATTTCACCAATGCTGTTATGCTGAGGTTGCTTCATGTCTGGTGTTTGACAAATGCAAGAAATCCATTTTAATGCACTTGTCCACACAATGAACTTGTCATATTCTTAGTGTACAAATACCTTGAGGGCTTTTAGAGCATACCTTGACAACCAGCTTAACCTGAAACTGGCTGCTGCACAGTGACAGTACACAGCTTTTTCAGCTACCAGCTTTGTATAAGAGTCAGGTACATAAGGCTTTAAGGCTATAAAGTCTCACTGAAGACAACAGATGATTACAGTGATTTGCATAGTAAAGAACATAAAAAACATGCTTGTGATTAATCAGTAACAACTAAATCTTTTAACACTGTGTTTATGTGCAAAAAAACGGTAATTACTTATTTCTATATTCAAGATCCACTGAAATCAGTATGTTGAATTAATTAAGTTGTAATTCCAGAGTAACTTTATAGAACAGCAGTTACAATGCAACAATATTCCATCTTATTACAAAGGAAAAGCTTCCTATTAGGAAAGCACATTTATTGAACTTAAATACTGTAAAGATCGTAAGACAGAGGTGAGGAACATTAGTAATATATTTCTGACATAAAGCTTAGAAAAAAGTAACATTTGACCCTGAGGAATTTGCTGTATGAAAACCGGGAAAAAAAATACATGAGAAGAAAGGAAAAAAGAGGAAAAGTGATCTGAAATAATCAAGGCTCAGCCAATTTCATTTCAGATTCTCAAACAGTAAGCTTGGGGCAGGGAAGGGAAGAACAGAATTTGACCATCTTACTAGGCATTGTAAAAAACACCAAACCTCCAATTACTTAAAAAAAAAAAGAAAAATCCTTGTCCTTTTGCATAATTTCATTCTATTCAGGGCTACCAACTCAAGAAAAAGAATTACCAGTTACTATGCCAAGTTGCTGACTTTAGGTCAGCTTATTACTTATGCACTTACATATACGCCTAGTGCAAGAAAATAGTCCTTTCTTCAGTAGCGTGTTCTCAACCATGTGTAAATAAGATTCGTAACTATTGAAATCACATGAGCTAAAGATTTTTCAATATAAGCTTATTTTTATTCTGTACTGACAACATAGCATTCACACACCACAATTTAAACTACTGGCTAACCTTCTTGGTGTTTTGACATAATGATCAAGTTCAGGACACTCTGGTTTTGCCCTCTCCAACAACCCTATAAAAAAGTTACTCAACTGCAGCAGCTCACCACATAACCACAAGCACCAAACCAATGGGAGGAACCAAGACTAGCTGACAACTCAAATTTACATCAATACGAACTGCTTTGGAACTGCACCTTTATTAGTGTTAACTTATAAACACATGTACATAAACATGAAGTGAAGCAGTAAAAAAAAAAATGCAGTCTATTTTCTGTTCCTCCCTTGAAAGGTGTTACTCAATGGCAGCAATGGCTGAGCAGCAGAAGAAAGAATCCCAGTCTACAATTTCAAGTATTAAGTAAAATGAGGGCCAAAATGGAAGTTTTACTATTAGACCATGTTTTAAAAAGATGTGAAAGCAAGTTTCGTACTATTCCTGACCATGTAAGGAGTAGCTGAACTTCAGCTGTCAGGAGAAACAGAGATCAGACAGCCATACACAGGAACTGATTTGATCACGAGGATGGAATCTGCTTGTGTCCATAAACATACATAGATTCAGGGTGATGGTTTAAGTACAGAATCTTGCACAAAGATAGCTCCTCTTATCTAAATACATCCCAAAGTACCATACATGTTCCAGTTCTTCAGGACTTAACTCCCCTAGAGCTGCTCTGCCAGGATGCAATGTTTATTGGCCACAACATGCTCCTTTAGAAGACATGAGAGTGCATAAATAAGTATTGAAAGGCCTTGCGATGCAAAGGATCAAATAAAGATCCAACTTAAATTTTTCTTTAAGGACTACTGAAACATGACTCAACAATACACAAGAATTCATTTGGGAAAACACCCCTACCTTATACTAAGCATGTATTCCTTCTCAAACAGAAGGGACATTGAGATCAATAACAAGCTTTTTTCCTTAGTATTTGTCACTATCATGATAAAAGCTATCAAAATGAAAAGCTGCGTAAGAGAAATGACTAAATGCAGATTTAAAAAGGCCAGCTGGAGAAATAGGGCTGAAGCTGCCTTCTAGAACTGCCTAATGCAATGTGCAGCAGATCCATATGCATAGCTCCACCCTCCCACCAAGCTCTCCTCAAACCTGTTCTATAAAACCTTTGCTACAGCCTTGGCTAATCTGCATTTTCTGTGAGACCTCAATTTGTCTGCATTCTCTTGTAAACTCTCATGAAACAGGAGGATTTACATTAAAGCATTTACCTAACTTTATGAAGGCCAAGAAAACAAACTTGGTCTCATAAAGAATTTTTGTACAGAATAATTTATACAAATCAGTCTTAGCATTTAAAATAACCTATATTAAATATCTAAAAAATATAATCTTTTGCATAGAATAAAGAAAAGTGCACCTACAGCATAACATTCCATACCACAAGAAATTACTCATTTACCAGTGGTATATAGCTAACTGTTGTCTCTCCCGAGACTGCAGCAGCTAAAGTCATATTTACTGAGAACATTATATTAAAAGAGAGGGATTACATTGTTTCATTGTCTGTAAAGCAGGTATAAACTTTTTTTTTTTAAAAAAAAGCAAATCTGAAAAATTAAGTTTCGAAAATTATTTACGTTGACATGACTTGGAAAGATTAAATATCCTTTGTTCTTTTAGAATTACATTAAATAAATCCCTATATATTTGGTTTCTGTTTTGTGAAAATAAATTACGAAGCTTGTAAGAGTGCAAGCTTTATCTGTTCTAAAAAAGTTGACCGTTTTTAGGATTAAAATTCTTTATTTCCTTCTAACTTCTTTGCATTGCAATCCCTCTGGTAATCAAGCACAGGATAGTACCAAATAAGCTTTGGAGAATTCTATTTCCACAGCTCAGAATAGAGAAAGGATCTAAAAAGTGGAGAAGTAGGTATATGAAGTTTAGGAAAATAAAAGCCCAGCAACTGTTGTCCAGTTTAGATGGAAAGCAAGCAACCTTTAAATATTTTCCTACTTCACATATTTGCATGTCTAAATATAAGAAAAAAGCATATACCTAATCAGTTGTTAAGGCATTTTCTTTTTTGTTTTTAAAAAATCAACTTTTATTGGGTATAGTTTGATACTATAGTTTCATGAAATATTTAAAATAAATAAAAATAAATATTTTATATATTCCAAGATTGCTAATTTCTGTAATGAAAGTGTCTGTGTAGTTAGATTTCATTTTGTTTAGCTTTTTTTGAGCTTTGCTGCCACTTACGAATGGCAGTTCCAGAACTACTAGCTACTACGCAAAGAGCACCACCCACAGTCCACCAAGTTGGTAGATGATTGAGAAAAAGAATCTGTAAAATAAAAGCAAACACCACATCCATTGTCTTCATTATGGCTACGGGTCCAGCTTTCTCTATCTGTAATGCTTTTGTGAGAAATATCTGACCCCCTAATCCTAATAAGCCTATCAATATTAGAAAAACTCTGTCTTTACCACAATACGGTAAACGCCATTCATTCATAACAAACAGTGCTATAACACATCCAATTAAACCAATGACTGCATAATACCAAATTGACAAAAAATAATGCACAGATTTTCCCACCTTTCTGAGTATAACAAAAGTTGAAGCTGACGACACTGTGCTTGCAATTGCTGCAATAGTTCCTTTAAGATGATCTGCGTAACTTCCTTCAATCCCCGTAACGTTCGAACCAAACAGAAATGGTGGTCTGGCAATAAGAACCACTCCAGTGATTGTGAAGAGGGTAAACAGAAGATCCCAAATACTGTATTTCTCTTTGAGAAAGATCCATGCCAGCAACGATGTAAAAACAGGACTGCTAAAAGTTATAACTGTGGCATCAGCTAGAGGCATTACTTGAAAAGCATAGTAGAGAAGAATCATTGCACTAGAGCCAAGGAGTCCTCGGAAGAAAAGAAAAATTCTTTTACCTTTTGGTCCCAAAAACCCTGTTCTGAAAATTAAGAAAAACAAAAGTGTCACATTAATGTCATTGGCTTGCTTATTTCATGACCAACATCCATTTAGATTTAAATGTACAAAACTTCCCGAATGAGGGACATATCTCAAACATCAAAATACTGTTAAATGTTTGATCACAGAGCTGTTTACTTCCATCACCACATGCCAATCACATTTAGTGTCAGGAACCTATTCTAGTATTAATTTTGTGCTTGCAAAATAACCCCAAAATTATCTACAAATTATCTCCTATTTTTAAAAACACTTCTACAGGGTTTATATTAGATGTATTGGTCTTCCATGAAGTAATTTTTACAATTCAGGGAGTGAAAGATTTTCAGTTTTCTGAATTGAAATAAGAAACTATCAATTAATCCAAAACAACGCAGTTAAGCATACAAAGTCAGAATTATAATAATATCACAATCTGATTTAAGATCCAAATTATTGAATGATAGTTCCAATATCTACTTTTAAGAAATAACTTATAAATTTATATTTTTTCTACACTTACTTGTAGTATATTAAACCAGGAAGAACAAATGCCATTTGGAAAATGCATCGAAATGCACTCACTTCCACTGAATGTACATCTTCTATCTTTTTAAGGAATAAAGAGGCCACTGAGAAAAGGAAGGCAGACAGTAAGGTATAAAAGAGACCAAGTCCTGGACAGGCAGCTTTCTTCTTTGTTCCTGCAACAGATAAAACTCCAGTTAGTAATGATCTGTCCAGCTATCAGTGGATTTTTTTTTACATGTCTTTACATACTGTAGTGCTGTGTACATTTGTAGCCATTCTTGCAGTACACAAAGAGGTAAGCAGAAGAAACAAGTGCAAATACCACATTTATTTACCAGCCCTACCTTGAAAATATATTCCACTAATCACCACAGCCCTCCTTTTTTCCTTAAAACTGGAGACAAAAGATGAACTCTAAAACACTCTGGATACAAAACCATTCCTACATTTCTCATAGTCCTGTGTCAGTTAGCAGGCTTCTTTGAGGCATGACTGCACTTCGGGATATCCATTATAGGACTAGTTGTGTGATTCTGACTGCCGCCAATGGTCACTAAATGAAACTGACTGCAAAACGGCCCATGGTCACATTATGAAATACAAAAACTCATTATCAGGGCATTACTGGATTATTGAATAAGTTAATTAAGGTTCCTAAGCGACAATTCAGTTTCCTTTCTCACACGCGTACATGTAAAAACTGCGTAAAGAATCACACTTCTGTTATACCTCACACATATTTTACAGCTAGATGACCCTAAATTTGATCTAGAACTACAGGAGTTTTAGATTCTTTCAAGAATCTAGATATTATATAAGATATTATATAGATATAGAGATTATATAGATTGTATATATATATATATATCTATATATAGATTATATAGATATATAGATATTATATAAGTTTTTTATTCAAATAAATATCAAGCATACATTTTTAAACCAGAAGAAATGAAGGTGTTTAGCTTTAAAACACCGTCGGCCTCCTACAGAGCGCTGATAATTATAAAACTTCCATGAAGACCTTAGCTTCACCTTTGATTACACTTATCTATCAGAATTCCTCCTCCCGAAGCAGTTCCTAAGTCTAACGGCTTCTATTCAAGCTTGCCTCAGGCCTACTTCCCTTCAGTGACATACTCTTCCTCGTTCCACCCATCTTCTCCACCCTCTACTATAAAAAGAAAATAGAAAAAGTGAAAGTAAACAGAGAGAGTGAGCCTCTGCTGACCTCAATGCTGTCTCCAAAGAAACCAGCATTTTTTTTTCCCCAATATTACTTTGCTGCACAAGAGGAACAGTCCTGCCACCAAACCCAGAGGTGAACGCCATGGATAAGAGAACCTCTCTCAAGATTAGAGCGGGATGTTACCTCACTATCTTTTTTCTTTGTGTCTGCTTAAAATATCGGGGGTTGCCCTTTCTTCTACAACACCCTCTAAAGATAACAGCAAACTCCACATCCACAAAGCGGTGTTTTGATAAAAGGATGCCTCATCTCACACAGCACGGCAGCCACAGAGCCTCATGGATCCCTTGAAGCATTATCAGCAGGGCACTGCTGTGAGTTGCTTAGCAACTACATATGGTTTTGAGGGTTGTTTTTTGTTTTGTATTTTGTTAATTAACAGAACTTGTCACAAACCATTTCGATCCTCCCTGAGATCAGCACTCAAGACTGAGGGCCTGTTTCTTACTGCCTAAGAGCTGTAACTGTGGGCTGACACATTCGGTACAGCATTGATTCCTGCTTTAACAGTTCTAAAGACCCAGGCTTTACAACTGCAAACAGGATTTAAAATAGGCACAAGGCCTACTTTTCAAGAAATATAACCACACGACAGCTGAAAATGAATGGCAGTTTCTACTAGATAGAAATACTTCTATTTAGTAACAGTCACTCACATAAAAGGAACTATTAAAATTGCCACTAACCAACACAGGTCGTGGACGTCTACCAACTATCAAACAGAGCAGATTTTTAAAATGTTCATGAATTACATAACGTCCTAATCCACGCAGTCATGCGAAAGAAATATAAAATCAACAAAGTCGCTAATATTAAAGCAAGGGGAATCAGACTGACCAATGACCAAAATGGGAAATCCAAATGCAGGCTGGCTTACGGGAGAACACAGCACAAACAGAGCTATTATCTTATTTCAGGCACGATAGCTTGCCTGATTACTACAGAATGAAGCCAATCTAAATAATGGAAGCGTTGAAATGGAAAACCAGTCAAATTACAGCAAAGCAAGCTAAAATGATCTTACACCCAGAATTAAGCTTTGGATTAAAAGAAAAACCAAAAGGAATTCATTTCTGTAAGCTACCCAATACACCTAACCTACCAGAAAGGGTATCTTGTAATACTAGAATTTAAACCACCGTTTCACATTGCCAAAGCACATGCTCAACACAATGAGAGTTTTATTTCCTTTTAAAAATAAAATGGTGCAAGTTCTTCCACCAAAAACAAGAACAGCAGTTCTAAAGTACTTATTTCAAAACATGTTCTAAGACAAAGTTCGGTTAAGATAACATTCCCACCCCACAGAATGCTAGGCCTCCAAACTCTAATCCCATGCCATCAAGACAGCCAAGCACTCACACTTTTAATAAAAAAGTGTTGCTGTCTGAAAATAAAAAGCTTCAATTAGTACCCATCCTCTCTTCTGAGTGGCTATAGATTTGAGACTTGGCATTCCAGTTTCATTCCCTGGCTATCTCCATGCATAAGGCTTTCAAACGATCTTCCACTCCTGTTTCAAGTCCTAGTCAAATGCCTCCCACTGCACGCAATCACCCGTACAAATTCTCTTTGCATTTTAATGCCATGCTTTCCAACATCTTTTATACTTGAAAAATATATATTGCAAAAAAAACAACACCTATTACATACATGCGCACCTTAAGAGCGATAGCAGAGACTGGCCATGTGGAAAGAGGTCAGTGAGAACTTGATTCTCCCAGACCTTCAGAAAAGCCAGGAGGAAGGTGATCTGTTCTTCACACAAGAAGGACCAGAACAGTTCTCTCGGACCACAAGAAAGCACCAGGGGCACAACAGCCTGCTTATGAACTAACCACGGTCATGCAGACAAGATCCAGGCATGAGTCATAAAGTTCAGCCATTGACTCAACATTTTGCTAGACAGATTACACACACAAAAAAAGTTCTTCTTTGACAAATAACTGCAAGTTTCTTGGGATTTCAAATATTGTTTTTTCCAAGCTTTGCCTCAGTACTAATGTAAACTTCACTGGTCTGCCATCCCTTTTGGCCTCTCCATAGCTCCCTGTTTAACAAGCATTGCCATTCTATACATTTTCTACTGGAAAGTTAATTATAGTCCATATTTAATAGGAACTATTCCCCAATGTAGTTGCTTAAAAATTAAGCATGCTTAAAATAATTTTAAGTCATCTGAAGTACTTAAGCTAGCATTTATGTTTTAAATGGAAGCCACAATGAGCCTACAAAAACATGCTGTTGCATATTTTGCACTAAAGCTACGGCTTCATCAATTCAAAATAACAGAGTAAAGTGAGAGACTGATATAGAGAAGAAGAATACAGTCACACAAAAGTACGGTAAGAATTACCAGGGAAGTCACTGCTGTAAGCAGAGTCCCTCCCGGTTACTTTCAGGAGGGAAGCGATGTCCCTTCTCAAAACACGTACAACGCCGCAAGCTGAGCCTGTCAGCTTGGATTCACCCCAAATCAGCCTCACTTCACAAGAAGAGGCGAACCCCAACACCTGTATTAGCCCCGGAGCGGCAGGCAGCGGGGAGAGGAGGAAGAGGGCGAAGCCGAAGGCGCTCACCCCGTGCCCCGCGCCGCCGCCGGCTGCCAGGTGCGGTGCGGTGCGAGCCGGGGCCCCCGGGGCCGCTTCCTCTTCCTCCGTCCCGGCGGCAATGTCACCCCGCGGGCGGGCAGCCCCGCCGGGAGGGCGCTGCCCCCCTGCTACCAGCCCCAGACCCTGCCGCCCTCCTCACCGGGTGTCTCGCAGCAGCGCGGCCAGGGCGAGCCCGAGCAGCAGCCGCAAACGCGGCGCTCTTCGGCGCCCGCCGCCTCCATGCCGGGTGCCGGGTGCAGGCAGGGCTGCCCCGTGCCCGCATCGTCCTCCAGCCCCGGCGGCGCCTCCAACTCCTTGTCTGTCCCAGCCGGGACAACAGCAGCCTCGCCGGCCTGAGACAGCACCATGAGGACGCCGGGCTGCGTGCGATGCCGCCGGCTCCTCGCAAGCCGGCAGGCACCTGGCCTGGTGCGCATGCGGTGCCACCGCCCAGCACCGCCCGGCTCCCTCCCCCGGCCGGGGCGGCAGCGCCGTACTCCTTTGGGGCGGGGGATTAGGGCCGAACCGCGCCTGGTTCCCCCGGGGCGCCGGTTCCTGTCCCCGTCCCACGGCGGGCACCTGCCCGCGGGGCGGCGGGAGCCAAACCCATTCAGGGCAGGCGGGATGGCGCCGCCGGCTCTGCCCCGCGGTTCCCTCGGACAGCGGTGGCCGCCTGAGGGGGACCCGGAGGGCCGTGCCCGGGCGGGTGGCCGGGGCTCGGCTCGGCGGAGCGAGGCCGCGGCGCCTCGGGAGGGGGAGCCCGCATCGCGCCGGAGAGAGCGGCGGGGCCGCCCCCCGCCAGGCCCCGGTGCCGGCGCCCTCCCGGAGCCCTCGCGGAGCCGCCGTTAGTGGCGGTGCAGGCCGCGGGCGGGCGCCGCTGGCAAGCTTGGCGCGGCGGCGTTCTTCAAAGGGGATAAACGTGTGGGGAAGGATGACGCGGAGTTACTGCAGGGACGCTGAAACGTCACCCGAGAGCTCGTAATAAAAATTATATAGCGCTTACACGAGACTGCTGCCTCATGGTATCAGCTCCTCCCACCCGCTCACGGGAGGATTTGCGCTGCTCTTTAACCAATATAATTGACCTTTTATTTCAGCTGTTCTGTACAGCACAGTTAGAAGCCCTGCTAGCCCAGTCCTGCACCGATTTGAACAGCTTGGCTTTCTTTCCATGGGCCCATTAAAATTTAATTGTTATGAGCAGTGGCACTTCTGTGAAAGAGCTGCTTCGTGCACCAGCTGCATCCATAGAGGTCAAAATGGAGATGGAGGGGGTGTCTTGGGGGAAAGGCATTCAATGTGCATATGGAAAGCCTTACAGAGTGGTTAGCGGGATAGGAACATCATTTAACCACTTCCTCATACTATGTTTTCCTTAAATAAAGCAACGCTGCCTATATTTTTACGCAGAAGAATCAGAAGGGGGAGCTGGCCCAAACAAATAGGAAGTAGAGCAGCCCCTATACCCATCTAAGAGCACAGAGAAAAAGAAACAATAAATTTTGAATTCTAGAATTTGAGCAAGTTGAGCTGTTATTAATAATTAAAATTGGAATTTATCTTTAGGAATCTCCAATAAGAGATTTACCCTCCCACTAATCTTTTAGTTGCATAAATTAATTAGTGTTTATTTTTAACAAGGGGAAATGAAATATATACCTTTAGCAAAATGAGTACTACATGGTAAATATAAACTATTTCACGCAAAATATTTTAAGCTTTCACACAAGATCGTCATAAAAACTATTTCAAGCTTTCGTTGTCTCTGATGTAGGACTTTTTATAGTCTATGCTAATCCACCAGAGGCTATAAGTAGTTCATTATCTAGGAGCTAGCATTTGATTAATATGGCCAGAATTATTTCACAAATTATTCTTAACTTTAACTTAATTTAGAAGGAAGTGCAAATGCACTTGGAAGCCCACTGCTTTCACCAGAAGCTTACACTTTGCTGTACCTTGGGACAGCTTTTATAGGTCACTGTTTCTTGGATCGCCACAAGAAGCCACAGCTATCCTTCCCCAGAGAAGTGTCATTGAAGAGCAACAGTGGGAAATGTGCTTCTCAACCGTCCTGAGGGTGGCAATCTCTCAGGCGGAAGACCTGGCACTTCCCTGGCCAGGCTTGCACAGCACAAGCACCCACAAAAGGTCCTGTCTCTTACCTAATGACGGCATTAGGTAGCTTACCTCTGGAGCCAGCAACAGCAGAAGCAGCACTTTGACTTGGTTTTTAGTAAGGAAAAACAGCAAAAGCATTTTATCCATACTACAGGCACAGAATGAAATTTAATGTGTTCTCATGGTTTGGGGCTATTTTTATAGCCTTATATTTTGTTAAATATACAGATTTTATATTTATTTTACAATTCTGCCACTCCTAAACCCAAAGCAAAATTGCACCGTAGACAATTTCAAGGAGACTGCAACACCCTCCTCTGTCCCCCCCCTTTCCTGCCCTGTGTGTCTGGCTTTGAACAGAACAACTAAGGGCAGTGCTTGTTTATGCCAAGATACATAAAGTGTTCTGTTTGCTCCTGGTCAAACTGCCAGTGGAACTGCCAGGCTTGTCTCAACTTGAAAGCTTCCACGTTCTGTTTGTAAAGTACAGCCCTCTTTTCTGAATAAGGAGAGCGCTTCCAAAATGACAGCGCAGCTGCCCAAACTAACCAGTAGGCAAATGTAATTTGCAGTCAGACTGCCCTAGATTGGAAAATTAAGTAGCTGCATAAATGTGACAAGTCAATGTTTTATGCAGCTCTTTCAAGTACAGATTAAGCCTCGTCTGTGTAACACTATGCTAGGAACTAGCTGTTCCTTTCCCCAGCACATTGCCAGCTTGCAGCCAGCAGTAGAGCAGTAAGCACCTCCTATAGTATCTTCCTGGAGCACAAAGTCTGTAAGAAAAGTTGTACGGAGCTTGGACAATTGACCATTCTGACTCACATATAGAAAATACATAGCTATATACTCACATATATAAAAATAAACTACAATACCAGCTAGAGTGGTATTCATCTAAGTTGCTTTTCATGCTCTGAGTGCAGAGAGGGGGCCACCTTCCGTATAGTCAGCACTTGTCACACAGAGAGTTTTCATGGTTTATTCTTTTCAAAGAAATACTCTTTTCAGTCCTCATCCAGAATTTAAGCAGACAGTTTTTGTCATTATAAATCTGAGAAACAAGTCAATGCTACATTACAGTTTGAGATATAAATCTGACAGGTACTTTACAGTAAAGTACTGTAATGAATCATCTGGTCTGGGTCTGTGTGCCTGGTGAGCAATCTTCTGGTGTTAGGTTTCCATCACCTTGCCTGCAAGCGCTGTCTCTGACTCTTCAGAGTGACTTTTCAGAAATTCTAACAGAAACAGGTACAAACGACAAAGCAATTATGTGAGTTTTGTGGAGAGCCGTGGGAGTTTTCTTTGAGATTATAAGAACTTTATCCATTATCACGCCATTTATTTTATCCAACTCTGAGTTATCCTAATAAGCTTTTTGAAGCACTGTTGCATCTTGGAGGTTTAGTGAGAACTAAAAAATATAAACCCAGTTAGTCCTGAACTGAACTAGCCCTTCCTCGCCTCACATAAGGGCAGCATTTGCTCCGCATAGTGCAGGCAGAGAAGGCAGCAGGTTGGATTTCTGGGTACTGCATGCAGAACACCCCCAGTTATGTCTAGCCCAGTGTGATCTTAACACAGCTGTGCCAGTACAGTTACATACTATTTAAGCTACAAAAATAGTAGAAGATTTAAATAAAAACAGCAAATTGCACTGATGGCTTTTATTCTATAAAAATCCTACTTCTTTGAAACCAATTTTAAGATCTTAATTTGAGATTTAAGTTGTCTAGCAATAAATTCATTAAAACCAATATAGGCTACTGCAAAAAAAGCAACACAGTAAATAAAACTTGCATTTGCTACTTTCCTTCTGAAAAGGTTTAGCACCAAAATAGATCAGCTCCTGAAATGCATCCAGCTCTTAAGTGCATTGTAATAGCAGTTCACCTCTGCACATGAATGCCATAAAACAAATGATCATTACAGCATCAAGGAGGTTCATTGCCCAGGTCATTCATTCAAACTCATAGTCAACTCAGAGTTGTTTGGAAATCATGGAACGGCTGAGGTTGGTAGGCATATCTGGTCCCTTGAAGGGTCATCTAGTCCAAGCCGCCTGCTCAAAGCAGGTCAACTAGAGTAGATTGTTCAAGACTGTGTCCTTTGGGGTTTTGAACATTTTCAAAGATGGAGACTGCACCACCTCTCTAGGTAACATGCTCCAGTGTTCAATCACACTCACAGTTGAAAAAATAGAAAAGAAAAGAATATATATGTTTAAATGGATTTTGTTTTGTTTTGTTTTGTATTGTAATTTGTGCCCATTGCCTGTTGTCCTGTCACTGGATACCACTGAGAAGAGCCTGGCTCCATGTTCTTTATGACATCCCCTCCCCACTCCCTCTCCCCCAGTCAGATATTTATACATATTGATAAGAACCCCCCAAAACTTTCTCTTCTCCAGGAAAAAGCTCTCTCAGCCTCTTCTTGTGTGACAGATACTTCAGTACCTTAATTATCCTCATGGCCTTTTGCTAGACTTGCACCATTATGTCCATGTCTTTCTTGCACTGGGGAGCCAAGAACAACACTACAGATGTGTTTCACCAGTGCTGAGTAGAGAGTCAACAGTCTTCCTAACGCAGCCCAGGAGGCTGTTGGTTTTCTTTGCTGCAAAGGTGCATTACTGGCTCATGTTCAGTTTGTCTGCCAGGATGACCAGGTCCTCTGCTGCTTTCCAGTTGGTCAGGTCCCAGTGTGTTCTGGTGCATGGGGCAATTCCTCCCCAGGTGTAAGACTGCATTTATTTTTCCTGTCAGCCCGTTTGTCCAGCCTGCTGAGGTACCAAGGTAGTACAATAATCTGGGGTACTAACCACTCCTCCTAATTTTGATCATCTTCAAACTTGCTGAGGGTGCACTTTGTCCCATCACTGAGTTCATTGAGGAAGATGTCAGGCACTCCCAGTCCTGGTATCAATCCGTGGTGTCCACCCTCAGTTACTGGCCTCCACTCCACTGATCATAGCCCACTGAGCCTGGCAGTTCTGCCTGTTTTCAGTCCACCTCACCGGACAGTCCTTTAGACTCACCTTGAGCAAGAGCCAGTCAACCATACATATCATTATGGTTTCTATGCTTACATAAAATATGGTTGATATACATGCATATGTAAGCCTATAATACTTCATTATACATAATTTATTCAAGGAAGGCTGAACTGTAGATTGCCAGGGTGAACAAATAATTTTATTCACAGTGGATTACCAGTTTGGTTATAGTTAAATACTGGGATGATCATTAACAAATTCTGTTTACTGTTGGACAGGAAATGGCTCTGCCTCGCCATGCCTAAGGGACATCTGCATTTCTAAAGTTAGGCATGAAGGTCAAGACTTGCACAGAGAAATGCTAAAATTGACCTCAGATTGAATTATGAATCATGAGAAATCCTTGGGGGAATCTGAGTCTGAACAGAACCCCAGGGAGCATTCGGGTAGAGGCAATAGGCACAAACTGAAACACAGGAAGGTCCATCTGAACATCAGGAAACACTTTTTTATGGAGGGGGTGATTGAACACTGGCACAGTTTGCTCAGAGAGGTGGTGAAGTCTCCATCCTTGGAGGTATTCAAAAGCTGTCTGTACAAAGTCCTGAGCCATTGGTCTAGGTGGCCCTGCTTGAGTAGGAGGCTTGGTGCAGATGTCCTCCAGAGGTCCCTTCCAACCTCAACAACCATTCTGTGATTCTGTCTGGAGGAGGTTAAATATATCCCCCAAACCCTTTCAAAGCAAAACCAACAGGAAGTTGGGTTTGACGTTGCCTGACTTTACAACATCTTTATTCCAGAACTCCAGCAATGCTTAAGTGGTTCTTCTTAATGAACCTTGCTTATAATATTTCAGGGTTGATCAAGAGACAGAGTCCCCATTCTCTAGGGCTGTGTGTATCCTCTGGAGGCCTGATAATCCTCAAAAACATCAGAGTGTTGTGATTTAGAGATTGCTTGCAAGGCTCTTTTCCTTGCCCATATCCTGCGTGAATTAAGACATTAAAGGTCCTTTGTCTTGAAAAAAAAGAGTATCTTTTTTTGGCTCCTTCCAGGAGTAAGTGTCCTCTCACTGAGCTCTCACTGAAGTAGCCCCGTCTCAGCCCAGTGAAGATAAGATCTGTATGAACTGCTGCTGTTCTATCCATTTGAGTGGAAAAGGCTGTTGTTCCCATGTATCTTGGACAAAAAAAGATAAATTTTCTTTTAATTCTTCCTCTTTATTTCTCCGATTATCCTTTTCTGTACACTGAAGGACATAAACCTCTAAGTGAACCAATAGTGCGTATTTTGGTAGCTCACTGACAGACAAGAAAATGATTGGCAGTACTGTTTTTCTTGATGATAAATCTATTTGCCATAGGCCAAACTACTGTAAGTTTTACAACTCACAGTAGCAGGTGTTTGCCCTGGTACTCAGAGGGAACAGAACAGCACTTGCTGTCTTGCTGCAGTGAAACCTTACAGATTGTTGTTATCATGCTAAAAAGGCAAAACTTACTGAGTTAGTCTCAGTGAAGAGGGTTTTAAACTGTAAATGTTTATTTACACATCTAGTGACACACATGTACCTCTGTCTCAGGTGTATTTTCAGTATCTCGGGTGCATGCACAAGTGCATTGATTGTATGCCCAATTTCTTCAATTACATGAATTAGACTGCTGACAGAGAATCAGTTGAGTTCCTTTGGGATGATTACTAATCGTGTGCAAATTAGAAAAATAAAAAACTGTCATAAAAAAAAAAATCTGAGTCTGCAAACACAATGATAGTATACACAACCATGGCATGTCTATATCTGAAAATGTGCAAGCTATCTTGAAAATGTTTTCCTGTATAAAAATGGTGATTTTATAAATTGTAGTTACGTTCCCTCTTTTAAAGAAAAAGTAATGTTACTGTGATAGAGACACTATTCCATCAAAAGACAATTTGATATGATTGAAAGTCAATCTGTCAGGGATCAATCTGTCAACATCCTAGAAGACAAGTGAAAACTAAATCATACATAGTTTATACTGTGACACAGTGAAGGTACAAACAGAATTCCTATATGTTTAAAACTAGCAGTGTTAGTTAAAATATAAGTTTTCAAGGCTATTACTTCTACTTCTTTAGAACTTGTATATTTTGAATATAAACTTTGCAAAGCAACAATGTGAAAGCCTGAATTTGGAAAAATCTCCTTTCTGGCAAAAGAAATGTGTGTGGTGTTATTCAGGCATACTGCTTAATTTCATCAGTTGAGGATACCTGAATCCTTCCTATATGTAAAAATTTTCCAGAAAAGCACACGTGATTTTTTTATACTACAACATAGCATCAGCGTAACACTGTAATTGCCGTCATTCCTTTTCAGTTGTTTATTGGGGTCATTTAAGCAGTAAAAAATTTGCAACCTTGGTGTGTTCCCTTTCCCTTACTGTACTTTCTGATTTGATGTGTCAGTACTATTCCTAGGAATGCAAAGCATTATGAGATTAGCTATAAAACTAAATAAAGTTCTGTTCCCTTTGAATGATTCTTATTTACTCATAAAGAGTAAAATCATTCTGTTCATATGGAAATGCACTATGAACTGAAATAAAATAAAAATTGAATAAGGAATCCAGGAAAAAAAAAGAAAAAGAAAGAAAGAAAGAAAGAAAGAAAGAAAGAAAGAAAGAAAGAAAGAAAGAAAGAAAGAAAGAAAGAAAGAAAGAAAGAAAAAAGAAAGGAAAGAGAAAGAAAGAAAGAGAAAGAAAGAAAGAAAGAAAAAGAAAGAAAGGAAGAAAGAAAGAAAGAAAGGAAAAAGATGGCATTTGATGTATATAAGAGAAGAAAGAATCATACTAGCATTTGTGTACATATTCCCCTAGGTCAGTGCTTCTCAAATGTTTTAAAAGGACTGTGTCTGAACTGAAAATGTAGTATTCTGAAAACAAGCAAATAGTGAGCTATTATAGGGAAAGAGGAGGGGGAACACCACCTTCTATTAATTGTATTTTTTTCTAGACATAGAGTTGAAAACTTTTCTGCAGAAAACAGTACCAATAACAGTTTGACATTTCTGAAATGAGATGCTTTATTTTGGAAATAGCTAAATTGAACATCTTGACACTGTCAGTGCCCAACATCTTTTTCATTTTAAATTATTTCCCAAATCCATCCCAATTTATGGATCTTTAAAAGAATAAATAAATAATGTTTGGCAATTTTGTTAACTTGTTTTTTTCCACCACTCTCTCGGAGGATTTATTGGTAATTGCCTTGGAATTTGTCCGGCTATTTAGTGCATATTGCTGCTTACATACAGCAGAGATTATTGTATAATCTTGTTCAATGCAGTTACTAAAGCCAAAGGTCTTGGAAGAGGCAAGGGCATATACTCTTTGAAGTACAGATAGAGAAAGCAGAAGTAGGCAACCGGTATCAGTTATGATTCTACAACATGTTTGAATAGAAATGTAATGATTAAATATATGCTCTTTATAAATTACTGAGTTAGAAATTAGTGGCAGAAAAAAAAGTGAAGTATTTATTTCCTTCTTCATGGCAGTCAGCACTGCAGAGAGAAAAGAAAGGATAACCAAAACTAGATTATGTAACTTAACGTTCATGGTGATTTTCCAGAAATTTCTTTTCTGACAGGCAGTACAGTACAAAAATCAAACATTAGAATCACCGCTGTTCTGAGCCATTGAGTGTTGGAGCTCACAAGGAGGAGTGGAGGAAAATGGAAATTGCTCAAAATTGCCACCGATCATTTCTGCTTGTTTTGTTTTGTTCTATAATGGCATTTGTGGCTGTTAAGAGAAGATAATTATTTCAATTACATTTTTTCACTGTCACCTGAACTGATTTTTTCAGCGATAGGAATGACTGAATGTGCAGTCTATCTTTGTGGCAGGGGAGAGAACTCTTTCCATCAGTTGCATTTCTTGGCACTTACCTAGTGCATTTCCTATTCTGTAAGCTATCTGCCTGGGGCTGCTCTGCAGGCCAGGAAGGGGGAAACTTCCTCACTTCCATCTCTTATGAATTATTAAGCATTCATTTGTATTCCTTACTGAAAGGAAATTATTCTTCCTTGGATTCTACTGTTCCCCAGAACAAAAATCACACACAATGTATATTCCCTTGTCACAGGTGATGAATCAATATTAGCATACTGGGCCCCTACCATGTACATATATGTATATGATACATGTATATGAATAATATAGTTATTTATATAAAACATATTTATGTACTATATATAAAACACCAGTATGATTCAGCCTGTATGCCTCTCATCTTGTTCTAACATGCTAGTGCAATGCCTGTGCCTCTCAATTTGCTTATACTAGCATGTTCAAAGTGAAATGATCTGAAATGCAACTTTAACAATTGTTCTTATGGAAAAAAAAAAAAAAAAAACTTGCAAAACTGGTTTTAAAATCCTTTCCATTCATCAAAGTCACAAATATTGATGGGGTCTTTTTTCTTTTTTTTTAAATGAAATCAGTGCTCCTTCCTTACCTCCAGGAGCTGCAATGCAGAACAGAACTCCCCATTATGGAAAAAATAAACCTTGTCGCTACCATGCACACAGAACGTACCCAATTTGAGGGATTTTGCTGTCCACAAGAGTAGTTCCTTAAGGCAGGAAACATGGTTTCTTTTTCTTCCCTGCAATGATATCTGGAGATATCATTGTGCTGTATTTCCCATACTCTTTTTATAAGCATCGCCTCTGGCCAAGTGGGCAGGACGCTGAACCCTGCTCTATCTCAGAATGGTTATTTTTATGTCCTTGTAACCTCAGCGAGCTCAGATCCTGCTAACAGTGCCAGTGTGGCAGCCCCTCAGGAATGGGCTGAGCAAGCTTTTGCAGTCTGCTGAACTCTGCAAGCTGTTCTTGGCTGCCCAGCAAGTAGACACGAAGTGAGCTTGGGTTTGATGATGCATACAAGCCAATTACTCCCTCTGAAATCTCAGCAAAACCGGGAATGCTCTGAAATGCAAGAATTGGTGTCCTCAAGACACTGCTGGGTTGTCCTTGTCTTTGGGAGGAGTGCCTCTGGCGTGCAGCTGAATTTCAAGGAAACTGCCACTGTTGAGCACACACAGAGCTTGTACCCTTCCTCCAAGGGCTGGCTTCCTTGAACAGGAAGGACACAAAGATGCTCTCAGTGCAACAAAACTCAGCTTACTGGCTCAAGGGAGCTCTGGCTGTAAACAGGGATACCACTGTAGCACAGTGGATTTGTAATAGTTTTGCCAAGTTGCAGTTCGTGCCATCGAATTAACTGATTATTTTTCAATTTTACTTAGTTATATTTATACATACTTTTGGACAACATGCACAACCACCCCAACAGCAGGATTTTCTGAGAAGCAATTGAAATTAGCTTCCTTTTTTCTTATTTATAGATCCTTTGATAGTGTCACTGCTCTCAAAATAACTTTACAGAAATTCTGAAATAAGTTGTAATTCTAGAACAAACATTCATTTCCTATTTGGTTCAAGCTAGTACAACATGATTATCATACTGCTGCTGTGGTTTGATGTACTCCAGATCCCTGCATAGAAAGGCAGAGCTTCCCTAGCTGCTGCTGTACCAGATATTTTTCTTAGTTCCAGCCCTGAAGGGAGTTTCATTGGAAGGAGTAACTGTTATCTTAAATAATGCTAAGGACAAATTGAAGATAGGGTTTAAGACTGGACTCATGCCATTGCATATGGATTATTTAAAAGCAGTGGATTTTTTAGTGGTGTTTGCAGTTTATAAACTAGGTAGTCTTTTAATGCATAAGCATTAAAAGGATGTTCTCTTTTCAGTAGTTTTCTACATATCAGAAAATTTAGGCATTCACAGGTCCAATTAAGGTTTCCAAAACTAAGCATATTTCCAGACCACAAACTGTTTCTGTTCCAACTTCGTTCATTTTCTTCCTTTCTTTTGCACTCCAGAGCAACACATTTACTGTGTTTTTGCTGAATGGGGAGTATCAGTGTATTATTGTATATGGAGGAGAAGAAGGAGCAGGATAGGGCTTTCAAATGTCACAATTGCTTGGAAAGCTCCTAGTGTTTGTTTGTTTGTTCTTCTGTCTTCTCTAAAATTGGCGATCTCTCGTATTCTAGAAATTATTCCCTCACAGGACAAAGCTATTACCTGCTCAACTATAAAATACTTTGTTTATGATATTTCTACAGTTCTAGTATTCAACTCTGCTAAACTTATAAGAAGACTGAGTTATGTTCTTCCCAAGGGAGCCCATCTCTGTCAGGACTTACATAGCTGAACCCAGCCAAAGTTGTGCAATTACATTTTTAAGCACTTGCAAACAGTTTGCCAAAATTTTCTAATAGTTGCCATTCTCCAAACATATGTTTCTGGTATCTCCCAGATTTTCCCTGTGTTTGTGTTCTCAGTATTTTAAATGCTCCTGACATTCATGTGTACATCTTATATATATTGTTTTGCAATTCTCAGCAAAGTTGAACTAATTTCTGGGGCAATGTGTTGTATCAAGGACTGAAAATAGGAAATGCCACACTGGAACAAATTCATAATCCAGCTGCGTGGCTATCATTTTGTCCCAAATGTTTATAGTCAGATGCTTCTGACAGAGTGTAAAGGACCTCCTCTTTCTTAATAATTAGAAATTATTTTAACTACTAAAAATGAGAGTTAAATTTTTTTATATACCTTGTCCGTGTAACTGATTGACTTTGCTTTCTGAATGTCATGTTTTTGTTCTCAACAATGGCCAACTGCAGTGAACACCACATTTCATTTTTTGGGGGGAAAGTATTTTCTTTATGGCCTGGGGTTTGACAAAATCAAGCATTACCCTCTTCCATACCTTCAGTGATATCTAGCACACTTCTTTGAGTCCATAATAGTTCCACAGTCTGTTTTCCAGAGGAGCGAATTAGTACTACGTGCAGGACCTCAGATAAAGCAACAGCACTGATTTGCTGTAACATGCAGTGTTATATTCTCCTGTCTATTCTGTACGTATTGTAACATCATTTGCTTCTTCCTATAGTTGTATATATATTGAGATCAGTTTCTTGTTGAGTTGTTCACAATGATGTCAAGTTGATTTTCTTTACTGTTAAAGGTTGCAAGCATTTATTTTCTATGTGTAGTATTTTGCATTTATGGACCCTGAACTTCAGTAGTCAGTCTGTCCCACTTGTTCTGTTATCTGCTTTCTCCTGAATTTTTATTCTTCAATTTTTGATTATCATTTCTGATATTTGACTGGATAAAAATGTGGATCTTTCTGGTCTCAAACTCTACTGATTGTCCCATTAACTTTTTATAAAAATAGGCACGATATTTATTACTTCCAGTTCTTTTGCACATAAATGGCTTTTAATGAGGGACTGTGTATTCTTAGCAGATCAGCCTGTTTATTCTTCAGCTCTTTCAGCATTCTTGGATATTCACCATCTGGGCAGGTTGACAACTCACTAACAGACTGCTGTTGCTATCTAGGCCTTCAAACAGGAAGTGCGATTGGGTCAAAAAGTCCTTTTTCAATTGAAATAATTCAGTAGGAGACATAAAATAATGCTGAGTTTAAAACAACTTTGGAGAATTCAAAAATTGATTTAATGAATAGGAGATTGGGACAGTAACATAATTATAACCATCACCCACTTCAACTTATTTGGTGAATAAATAAACAATTATGTTAATAGAAATATGCATATTTGAGGCAAATTACTCTCTGCTGTAACAAATTTGAAGACAGAAGTATTACACCAGCATGACTAATTGGAGAAATTCAAAGTCTCAGAGCACAAATACAACACCGCTTCTGTATGGCACACAGTGGTCTTTGTATTGGGCAAATTCCTGTGGAATAGGTTGGCCTCTGAGCACTTTGTTTAAGTGAACCATAAACAGTGCCATGCCTGTAACACCCGCCATCAGAAATCAGAGTAAAATGTAATGAAGAAAACCTGCCCATTAGCAGTAAGTCAGGCACCACAGCTCAGCCTTCTGAGCTGAACTCCTCAAGACCTCACCATTTATAGGTTAGCTCCTGACCACAGAAGCCTGTTTAGCTGTTCTGATCAATAGGAGTCAAAATCACAGCTGTACTGCCACGTTCAGGTCTACAGACTGGCAGGTGTGGGAGGAAAAGGCTTGTAGTCATGTGAAGGTAGCTGCAAATGTTTGCAATGTGTATTAACAAATCAGAGAGAAAGCATGCTACGTGGCGGAAGGGTTTGGATTTTCCTTCTGTTCAGCCTGGCTTAATTTCTACCCTGGCCTTTTTGGTGGACCATCACGGGCTCACCACTCCATTTGTGTCACCACTGTTGGGACTGCTGTGTGTGTGATGGAGAGGTGCCAAAGGAAAAGGTTGTGCCACAGACAGAGATCATGGATGCCGTGCATTAAGTCTTTTGCACAAGAACGGGGTGAGGGTCTCAGTGGTTCCCTCCCCACTGAGAGAGAATGCATTATGTGCTCAATGGTAAGGGAAGTATTTCCTTGAAATTGAAGAATCCAGGACTTTTGACACTTGCTGCGGATTTTATATTCTCTACCTAGTTTTAACATCTTGGGTATGCTGACTTCTCTGATTTTTTCATGGTGCTATTATCAGGAATGTTTATCAACAGTCTAAGGACTGTTTGTTACTTCGATGGTTTAAATATTCTTTATTTTCCATTGAATACTAACACAATATATTATAATGATCATATACATACATACAGCTGTTAGACATTTAGCTTTCCACTAGAACATATCAAAGCACATCACACATATTATTAATTTGCTAACAGTAGTTTCCCATCCTCAAGTGTATGGCTGTTATCACCCCTTTAAATTAAGCAAAAGAAGAAAAAAAAAAATAATAATTAGGAGAAGTTATAGTTAAAAGTTAAAATGCAGCTCCAAACATAGTTCACCAAAATCTACAATTTATCCCTAATTTTGGAATATTTTTAAGATGGAAAATAAGTAGAAATAGTGACCTGAAAGTCGTAGACATTACAGCAGACAAAGAAAAAAAAAAGCTACACATAGTGTAGTATCAGATATTCTGAATGTATTTTATATATCACTTTCAGAGCAGAGAATTGTATAGTCTTTTATATTTGTGCTCCTTTCAAAATATAATGAAGTAGTTGTAGGAATACAATACAATTCCATTAACGGTTGTTTCTGTCTTAGACATTAACATGACAGCAGTATTAAGGATCAGCACCATCCATTAATAACCTTCAATATTGTCTTCTGTAGTACTTTTAGTACTTTACATACTATGTCAGTCATAAACAAAATGATTAGGGAGGTTAGAAAATCCATTACAACCACAGAAGACAACCAGGCAGCCACAGTAACATATCCTGTGCTGTAAGAAAGGGATTCTTTTTTTAAACAATGTTTTTAAAAAAGTGTAAACATATATATAGTAAAAGATCCTATTTTAGGTTTTTGCCTCGGACTCCCAACAACCTCAGGAGGAATTCTGAACACAGAGCCAGTGTGGGATATGGCCTTATACTCAGAGTTGTTAAAATGATCAGTCTCTGAAGTCAGGAAGAGACACCACAGAGAGCCACCTAATGAGCCTTTATGCTCTTCTACATTAAGGATTAACTATCATGAGCACTGTTCTAAAAATACCCCAATTCCTTATGGGGTAGAATGAAATGCTCTATATGCACAACAACAAACCAGCTGTAGTCCCTGTGAAACTCTGCCTGACATCAGTTGCCTGTAGAGATGATTTTCAGAAGAGAAGAGATTTAGATTCAGCATTTTATAGTGATTCTTTGACCTTCCAAAAATGACATAGGCATCAAAAATGTTCCAAATTACTAGTGCTTGACCAAAGGTAAAATTTCATGAAGGTACAACCAAACCAATAATTCCTTTGAATACTTCAGCAGATGAATCCTGTATCATCCTATACTGTACCATGGCTAGTTTCACTCATATCGGGAATGTAAAATTCTAGTGGCTCATATTCTTGCAGGCTTTTTGACTCTCCTTTCAAGTCCAGGAGTAACAGTGAATTCCCATAAATCCATCATGTTATTTTAGAAAAGGTTAAGTCATGAAAAAAAATTATAGCACTACTGTAGCATAGGGCACATAGCTTGTCTCTCTAGTGCCATGAAACATAACCTTCTCAAGGTAAAATTGTGAAGCAATATATTGCAGTATAGGGTTCAAAAGATACTACACAGTTTGTAAATAGATGTTGGTAGCAGATTAGCAAGGTTATCCAACTCCACTTAAATTCAGCCAGATGTTGATAATATGTCCATAATGAGAAGGATACATAGCCATTATTTATATAATTTGATAGAGGGTGCATTTATGCAAGTATAATGGGAGAAATCAGACCAAAATCAGTGCACATAATGCAATAGGATCTTGAGTAAAAGACCAAAACGTAGGACAAAATGAAGTAGAAAACACTTCATGATTTACTGGTGGATTGTAGATCATTCCTTTGCCATGCAAGGTGGATTGAAGAAGAGACAATGTAAGATGAACAAACTGAGCTGGCAATCGCCATTGTGCAGCCAACATTCAGAAATAATACAAAGTTATTTAGATTCATCTGGGGTTGGAAATCATGCTCACATAAAAGCTAAGAACTTGTGAAGGAAACCTGTCAAGTGAGTGATGATTTATCAGGATGGTTTTTGGAAATATAACTTGTTAATAAAATGGAGGTGCTTTCAACTGGGCAACATAGTTTAAAATCTTTCTAGTCACACCATAAGTATATATGCAGTAGGTATTTTTAAGCCAAATACTGATGAGAGCATAGTAAGCTGTGGATAAAAAGGCATCAGAAAAATTAACTTAGAGTAGCATTGTTCACACAGGATTTTTTTTCAAATAATATTTAATGTAAAAAAAATCCCTATTCTTTATTATAGAAGCACTCTGTTCAGGGTTGGCTTCTTAAAGTATATGTTAGATGTCTTTTTTCTTAATGATTTTTTGTCTGCTGTTCTAACAGATGCTCTTAGCAGCACCATAAGCAAAAGAAAAGCGACCAAGCCTGAAACTGCTCTGCCATTTTGGGGTCTCTGTGAGTAAAAGGAGCCTGCAAGCTTGCAGAATCAGCTTGTGTCATTACCTGACATGCATAGTGTAAGTCTTATTTACCAATCAATATCTGTGAGTGTGAGAAATGTTAGAAATGTATATAAACATACATAGTATTTATGTGTATA
Source organism: Cygnus olor (assembly GCF_009769625.2). NCBI lineage: Eukaryota > Metazoa > Chordata > Aves > Anseriformes > Anatidae > Cygnus > Cygnus olor. The sequence continues at coordinate 21,144,159 of NC_049175.1, forward strand.
TCTTAAAGACAGCACTGAAGCACAAGGCTTGATAACTTCAAGATCAATTTGCACAGTCTTCCTGAGCTGCACCAAATGATCTTCAGCAGCAAGTGTTGGTTTCTCATGGGTGATGCACTAGATGTATGTAAACAAAAGACTTTTTTTTTGAGTTTGTAATAGATATTCATGCCAAATTCAGACCTGGTGTAATTTAACAGATATAGGTAACTTCCCTGGAGCTTCAGATGTTACACCAACCGAATTTGTTCTGCCACATTCAAAATTCCTGGAATTTCAGGAGTATCTGTTACCAAATTTCATTGAAGGATATTGGAAAAAACTATTTCACTTTCACTACACTTACTCAGAATAATGAAGAAGTTCATTGAATGTTAAATAATTGCAATTAAAGTGGAAAGATTTGACAGGGATACACAGAATTCACACAAGTGATATGTGACAGCTCAGATACAGAAATGATGCTAGCTGCAAAATAAGCTGTGCTTCTAGCTTTCAGCACGATGACAGCCCAAGTGTCATACCTGAGATTCATTCTGTGCTGCTTCAACATGAGGCAGAGGAAGAAAGACCTTCACGTCAGCTTTCATTCTGATGATTTCTCTGTCATTTTTTTTCACCAATCAGATACTTCCAACTACACACAGTACAAAGCCCCATCCTACAACTGGTCTATATAATTGAACCCTTTTTTCTGGACGGAGTCCAGTTTGAACCAGTGAATCTTCATCTAAATGCAAAGATGTGTCCAGGTAACCATTTATAGGACTGTGATTCTATATTGCATTTTCATCAAGAACTTCTTGTATATGTAAAACCCACCTGATCATACTGTGCATCTTCCATGCAGTACAACTCAGCATTGGGCAACATACCTTCTTGGGTTTATTTTATATGTGTATAATATATACACAAATAAAAATATCACCTGCAAATAATATTTGGAATGTGAAAGACACAAAATGTAAACATTTTATTTGGCAGTTGTTTCAAACAGGTGAATAAATAAATGGAAAAGTACATCTTAATATTCTTTATAGCAACAGATGCAGTTGCAGACATATTTACATATTGTGGATGCAAAGAACAGTTAATTTAATTTCTTTTTGTTAAAAAATGCAACTTCCAACACCACTAGACTTGACAATTAAAGATGAAGATACTAGTAATACTTTGTTCTAGCAATCTCAACTTTTAAAGGCATTCATTTGGAAGTAAGATAAGAGAGTCATCATGCATTTAGTTCATTTTGTCCACTTATGGTTGAAAGTCTGATGTAATCTCAGAATTATGAGTGTCATGCGCTTAAGTCAACTATGACATGTTTATAAATCAATGTAGTTCCCTTAAAACTTGAAGCAAAGAGAAAATCTCGTTTATCGATGGAGACATGTATGAAAGATCTTGGTGCCTGTATGTTTAATTCTTGAAACTTCACAAATTTTGCTTTCTCAGCATCCCAATAATAGACTTGAGTGAAAGAATAATCACTTCCAAGAATGGCATATTGATAATTACTTATCTGAAGCGGTTGGAATACCATTGACCCTCGGGATGGCATCCTTTGTAAATCCAGAAATGCTGAACCACCCCACTTCATTACTTTAGAGTCCCCAATAAATCTTGTTAAACAAATGTATACATCCTCTTTCACCTTGAAATGTTTCACTGCATATGCATCTTCCATATCTTGGATATCAAAACGCTTAACAAATTCATTTGTTCCTTTGTTCCACTGATATATTACAGGTCTTTGGGAACTACTTGACAGAATTAAATGTGGTTTGCCGGATATTTCAAGATACTCCACATCAGTATCTCTGTACCAGGCGTGCAGAGACTGATGGGAATAAAATCCATTCCCATTCCATTTGTAAACAGTGGTGAAACCAGCTTTTGAACTGTCTGCAACAACAAAATACCAGTCTTCAGCAATCCTGAAAGTTTCAATGTCATTGGGTTTTCGTATTTTAAGGATTTCAATATCTTGAATTTTTATAAACTTATTAGCAAAAATATCTCTTTTATATATGTGGGAGCCTCCAAACAGCTGTGCGACAATGACATATAGCTGACTCTCAATAACTATGGGTTTACACACAACAGTTGAAGTACCTATAAAAAGAAAAGTAAAAGACAAGGTTAGCACCACTTATTGGATCACCTGTTGTAATGTTGTTTGGCGAGCAGTGTTCATACCTGTTATGTTGTCATAATTCCTGAACATCACTTCTACGTGGTCCCATTCGAGAAAGATGCATTTTCCGGTGAAGGGCTGAGCAATAACCACATGTTCATCATTCATGTATGAGAAGGTATCTACTGACAGAGATTGGTATGGCAGGGACTGATAAACTTCAAATTCTGCAAAAGTGCACACAACATATGATAATTACAGAGATACTTTCCATACAGTACTGAAAGAACATCTTCTTAACATACATTATTACAAATTACAGTATTTAATCACTAGACCAATTTTCCTGTTGAAAAAGGAACACTGCAACCTGTTTTTAAATATTTCTCAACTAAAAGAGGTGTTATTTTGTGTCCCGGTTCTTCAAATCCTTCTATAGCCTACTGAAGTCCGAGTAGAAGCTGCAAGATAAGACCCCACTTCCAAGTGCTTCCTTTGTCAGACTTGCACCTGCACAGAATTCATATTGGTTTTACTGAAAGTTCCAGCTGGCATGGACCCTGGAATAAAAATACATAGCTTTGACTTTATTTTAACATGTTTAAATAATTTGAAGCACATTACCTGTAATAATACAATCAAATTCTTTCGGTGAGAGGCTATTGATTTTGCGCTTCTTATATTCTGGTGGGCTTTCACAGTAAATGTCTTCAACAGTTGCATTGGTGCTGCCCAGCCACTCCACTAACCACTTCAGTTTGCAGTCACAATTAAATGCATTGCCTCTAAGATCTCTACAACAAATAAATCATGCATTGGAAATAAGTAGTCAGCTGCTGTTTTCCTCCTCGCATGACAACAACAAACTGGGCTCTTGTTAAACATGTGCAATCTTGCTTATTCTCAGTTGATGCCTTCCTGGATTAATTTGTCCTGTCCCATAGTTAAATCTACATACTAGAACATACACAGATTTAATTTTATTAAGGAGCACTTATTGATAATCAGTAGGAAGTTTTTGTTGATTTCCTGTAGTTTGCCGTTACACAAAGGCCTACCAAACCGATTGCTCCATGTCTGGGGAGGTTCTTTCTTTTGGATTACCCTTTCTCAATACAAACATTCTAGATAAAACAGAAATTAAATTATCCTGATTTCAGCCAGCGAGTATTTGCTATCTCCTTTAGATGTACTCATTTAGAGGTTTAGGAGACGCAAGCAAAGGAGTTCTGTTCAAGTCTTTTACAGCTGTCTTTGGTCAGATTTCTGAAAGTATGTACAGGAATGGGCAAGCCCTGGGGCCAGACTGTGTAACCAGCTGGCCATGACAAGTCGTGCCAAGTAATGCTACAGGATACACTGACCACCTCCACAACCTGCTACTTCCACTCTACGCTATGAATCCAGCCTACCTTGTTCATACCGGGAGCAGGGAGAGGATGTTCTGCACTCATCCCAAATCAGGTGAACTGGAATTTGGTATGTTGCAAACAACATGTTTCAGTGAAGCAACTATAGGCTTTATCTATTTACCTATATTTTGTAATTTTATTGGTAACTAAGTTGTATATTTAAATAAATTTATGTTTTGGTTTGGTTGTGGTTAGATTTGGTATGGGATATGGTACTTACTGAGACACTTATGCTTTTGTGATAAAAAATTGCCTTCCCAGAACTTATTTGAACATAGAAATATTACATCCATTAAGTATCTTCCACCCTCCTCTCATATCATGCTCTTTCATGCATCCCTTAGGACATTTCCTTCTTATTCACTAAGTCTTATTGAACATGCAGATCTCTTACATAACTACTAACAATATCACTTATCTTTGCAACTAGTTGAATATCCCAAACTAAAACAACTGATCAACAACAGTAGCCAAAAATCAAGCCTACCCATATTGGGTAGTTTCTACCCAGTAATAAGATCCCATTACTGGGATTACCAGTACATATTGGTTTGAATGGTTACTCAGAACGTCCTACAAAAACAGCTCTTTATATTTTTAGTATAATTAATAGATTAATTAAATGTTTTCTTACACATTTGTTAAAGAATCCAAGCCTTTGAATATGTCTTTTGGAAGCGATTGGAGATTATTATTTGCGAGACTCCTGTAAAAGAAGATACTTCAGTATCAGTGCTAACTCATGAAATTACACATTTTTGCAAGGTGTAATATTGTGTTGTTGTTGTTTTGTTTTCTTAAGGTAAAGAACCCTAGTATTCTCCAGCACTAAATTCTCCAAGATTGCTCTAAAGAAGAGCTCATTTACTTTGTGACTCTTTCTTCCACTAAAACACCCTGCCTCCTTCTGCATTCTGACTCTTCAGCAGCCTTCCAGCATTCACAATACCTCACTTAGCAGGGTAAAAAGTGCAATCACCTCTGGTGTTTTGCCAATACCATTATTTTAAAACAATTAGTTATGATTGGATCTACTAATGTTTTCCTTAGGAGATACCAATATATAGTGTTCATATTACTGCAATCTCCCACTTTCTTGTCTCTCTTCTGGAAACAAAATCTTAATACCAGGTTTCATTTTATTGGACTTAGGCTTAGCTCATAGTTTTTGGAAATATGCAGTAATAGACAAGAAATTGCTGATTGGTATGAATTTCTTTCCTGGAATATGTTTGTATGAGTGTGTGTGTGCGAGACCAGGAAAAAAAAAAAGTCTTGTTAATTCCCAATTTTTAATGTTGGGAAAACTCCCTAAATGCACTGAGTATTCTAGCTAGTAAGGTCAGGAGGAAATGGGAGCAAGCTTTAAACAAGAAATGTATTACATTTCAGTTGCAAACATCTCTGTAAGTCCACCAAAGGTCTGGGTTCTCCTAGATGTCACTGAGGACATGAAAGGAAAATAATGTTATAGGGTACAGCTTATGTTTCTTTTGATTAACAAAATTATTTCTCTCTTATGAGAAGAAATAAAAATGGAAAGAAAGCATTCTAATTTAACATCCCAGTTAGAATCTGTAGCTAGTAAGTCATAGAACCTCTTTTATTTTTACTTTTAAACACAAAAATTATTTATTGACTACAATTTTTCTCACCAAGCAAAGCCACTTAGGCATATACTTAAACTGAAGAACAGGCCCAGACCTACTAGGCTTATTGCCTCATTTAAAAGAGAGTGTTCTCTGCCTTATCAGGTATAGTAAACATGGGATGCCATTAGTCCCTTCTGGCTTCGCAGCTTTCAAAGTATATCTGATTGTGTGTGTGGTGTATGGATCATGCACTACGCTTATGCTCAATTTTACACTCGAGCAATTATTTCAAAGTCAGGTAACTCTTATGGACAAAGCTAAGCAGACTTAGAAGAAAAGGCAGGCTTAATGTCCTATATATTCTTTATGAACTGGATTATATCAAGCTAAAGGGACAATGCCCTTGGAAATACCAGTGGTTCACCATTGCCATGGGAATATGACTAAAAGAAAAATTTATGCAAGGTTTATGCATTCACCAGTTTTTGGATAAAAACTTTGCAGTTTATATTCCACTGTTAAAAAGCATACTTGTATGTTAGAAAACAGTGACTTGCCTAGATGGTACTGTACATGGTATTTGCTTTATAATAAGAAAGTAAGGGTTGAGTCAAACATGCAGTTATGCTTACAGACAGATACTTGCAGTTATGCAAGAAATGCAATTGAAATGATACATTGTGCATAGAAATTATTTTCCAGTCCTAACTGTAAGGTTTTGACATTAAATTAGTAAATTAGTTGAAAAATGCAATCATGTTAATTTTTCTTTTCCTCAGTCTACCCTAAGCAGAAAATGAATCGTGTTGCATAACAAATACTAGATGGCTCTATTTTACAATAAGGACACACTGTAATTATCAAAGTTAATTGCATAATAAAAATACAAATGTTTGGATAGCTTGCTGTATTGCAAAAGCTTTACTGCGAAAAGGAAGTGAACAGAATAAATAGAGCAAAGTTGATATTCCCCTCTAACTCAATGGAACTCATTTCTATGGTTGTTTACTATGATTCTTTTTACTATATTTGATGTATCACAAGTACCCTCCTGTTTCTTAAATGAGAAATGCCTCAGGATGCCAAATGATTATTCTTAATATGTAAGTACAATTTCCCCCAAAGGGTGGGGAGTAGTTCCACAAACAGATTAAACTATTCACATTCTGTTTTTAATGGACCTGCCTTTGCAATTATTCTCTGAAAAATTCTCATTGTCTTGATGAATAACTCTCCATGTGCAATAGCAGCATGCTGCACAAATCTATGTCCCAAAAATCTGCATACGACCACATGCAAACCACAATGGCTCCTCAAATGTGGCTCTGTCTTTTGCATATGTTTTCTTTTATGAAACTGTTGAAGCATCCCCGGAAACCAACATAACAGTCAAGACAAGATGTTACTCTTGGACTGCATGCTCTGTGGTGAAGAAACTGCCTTCCTCAAACTGCCTTCCTCTGTGTTAGAAAAGCAATTTGCTCACTGGCAGTAACAGCTACTAAATAAATAAATGAATATAATAAATAATGTACTGGAACCATTTGTGAATATAAAGCTATTCATGTGCATAAATATTTTGAAGATAGGGTCCCAGTTACCAGCCTTATCCTAATATTTGCCTTTTTTAACACTATTACAATTACACCTGTACCTATAACATGGATTTTTATAGGATGTGCACAGCCTGTTTATATATCTTTTTCCCTGTCTTCCTTCTGTTCCCTTCCTCAGACCTAAATCCATTCTATAAGTAACTTTACACAATAGTAGTCACAGTAGGCTCAGTTTGAGCCAGCTGTGAGTCTTGTCTACTCTGATCAAAAAGGAAAGGTTTTATGGTACATTTACTATGTGGTGAAGGCTTTGATGAATTGCAATTAAACCATTATATTTATGCATTAACTATTTAAAATTGAACCTTTGATTTCTCCTGTGTCTAAATATATAAAAGAAAAAGTTAAATGATCCTCTTTCAAAACCCGCCTTGAGGTTATTATGTTAGGGCCAAGAGGTCAGAATCTACTCCCCTGCCTGTGACAGACACCCTAAGATATATGCTGCAGAATGCAAATGCTCAGTGCTGGGTATAAATCCAAAGGGTAGGCCCTGGTGTCAGTGCTCAGGACATGACAGCCCATCGTGGGCTGCTCTGGCTTCAGGAGGTACAGCGCAGGCTTTGAAGCAGTTTCTGCTGAAGCCTAAGGGCCAAACAACTCGGAAAGAACTGGATGGCTCTGATATTGCCATGAATCCAGGCCAGACTGTGGTGCATGTGGCAGACTTGCCTCTGCCCCTCTGCATCTCCCCACCATGGCACCTCATAGCTGATCACTGCCTTCTCTTGCCTCCTCTCCAAGTCACAAACTCAGCCTCGCTCTCCTATCTCATCTCTCCAGTGCCCAGCTGCCCGACCCACCCTGCCATCCCTGTGCCTCCTTGCTCAGCTGGAAACCTTGAGAGCCCTGAGCAAGGAGAGCCAGGGAGCTACTGCCACAGCTGTTTGGGTCCCAGCTTTCTACACAACCACAGTTTGGAAGTCTTTGGTGAAACACAACGATTAGCATTCTAATTAAATGAATATTAATATTGCTTAAACAAATAAATATAGCTATATATCAAAATGCTAAATTAAACAACACAGTGCTTCAGTTACTATGTTAAATATACCGAGTATGAATATATTCAACCACTTTACTTACAGGTGAATTAAAGATTTCAGTCCTCTGAAAGTATTTCTTGAAATTGACTTAATGCTGTTGTTCTCTATGAACCTGTAATGGGTCGTAAAGTCATTCTGGTCAAAGCAGTGCCTGGAACTTGGAAGCCCACCCACTCTCATCAACAATGCCAGGAAATATTATTTTGTTCACTCACAAATATTCTAGATGAGGAAGGCCCATGAAAGCATCATCACTAATAACATCAAAAGTGTTGGAGGTAAACAACCTGTGTAAAGAAATGCAAAACAAAAGACTGTTAGTTTACTAGCACCTTTAGAAAACGGTTCAGCAATCCATACCAGGCCAAACTTCAACTGACAGTTTTTGTGGTTTTGCCTATGCAAAGCACTACAGGATCATCAGACTAAAACACACTGCTGACACATTGCACCATTGTCTGGTGCAGTGGAAGGCCCCAGCAGCTCACTGCTTTGCATACTGGCGCCATCTGATAAAATTCCATTGACTTCTGTAGGATGTAAGAGTGGGTTTATCACGCCAATAAAACAATGGCATTGTACAAGAGCCACTGAGGACATACTCGGATGACAATGAAATGTTCAAGTACTAGAGAAGTCTAAAATGTGTCGAAGAGCACTTACTTCTGATGACAACATGGGGAAAGCTTGTTAAGCCAGACATCAGGTTGAATTGACACACCTGACAGGTAGGAAAAACCCTTAACTTAGGAGTTAAACTTGTGAGCATGTTTGACTTGAGGGTACTAAGAGTTTTCTGAGAAAAAATGTGAAATTTCTTAAGGTTATTTTAATTCAGTCAGTGTTCAAAACAGAACTATTTTTTAAGACCGCATTATACCTGCTGGAGATAGCTTTTAGTAGGTGCACATATTTTTCATCCATCTAGCAGTAAAAATACTGGCAACACATTTAATTTTATGTAATCTTGTAGCCATTAGAAGGGGACTAGGATTGATTTTTCCAGCTTTATTTATGATATTCAGCCTTGTTTGCATTCATCCATTTTAACTCATCTCGGGACTGCCACACCCTTAATATGGTGGGGCATTGTCAAGTAAGACAAACTTTACTTTTCCACAGTGGAACACCAGATGCATACCTATATTTTATTCCATTGGACCTGATGGATAAATAGACCTACACTATGACATCCTTAGGAATTCAGGAATTTGAGATTTCCAAGTATGAATTAATACACTTAATGAGTTAATCTCTTCCTTTGAAGTTTGCATTAAGAATAAATTCCAGTTGGTTTATTTTTCTTGCTTGGCTATTTCAGACTGTGCTTTTTCCACTTTGAATATGTCTCTATATAATTACAAAATATATAATCAGGAAATTCTTCCTTTTTTTTAGATACAATAAGATTTCTCCTAGAGAAAATAAGTATTATAAAATCTCTGAACCAGTTGACCAATTTGGTAAAGCCATTTTCTGCAAATCGGCTTTCTTTTCTGATGTGATTTCTCTGGATAATTTTTATTTTTCTGCACTCTACCCTCCTTGTATATTACAAGAATAGGGTAGTATCTCTTTCAATAGCATGGCTGTTTTAGAGATTGCCAGGTTTATAGCACAGGTCTTGCACTTGGTGAGCTCATTTACCTCCCATCTCGTACCTTCCCCCAATGGCTGTATCATGTATTTGATGCGCAAAGCATCTTTTCTCCCACTCTCTGACCTGAACCACCAGATCTGCTCAATCTGTGTTCCACTAACTAGCTACTTGTGGGGTGAGGACAGAGGCAGAAGATGCTGCACTGTAGCTAGGGACCATATTGCCGAGCAGGAACTGCACTGCTGGCTGGTATGAATCCTGCTGCCACGATTACCTCCCTTCTTGTTGCATGCTTCCATGTTATAAGGGCACCCTCAGCACGTTGCCTGATAGACGCAGCTACAAGTGCTGGAGATGAGAGCAGGGCAATGTTCTCATTTAGGGAACACTCCTGCTGGCACTTCACTCTGTCTCTGTAGGTCCTGAACATTTTTGTTGTCACGTGAAGAGCACAGAACACACCCTCTGCACCATTCAAGAAGAAAAGCTCTGCTGTCCTGGGACTTGGGTGTAGTGTTCAACAGAACAAGACCATGATTTTTCCAGGGACCATTGCCACTACTACAGTAAAAACAGTAGTAAATAATAATAGAGGCAGACATATTCCTCACTCAGAAATGTGTGGTTGGCATACTGGAGATACCAAGTAACATTTGGACTTTAAAAATGTAATGCTGGAGACTGTTATGTAAAAGTATGTATAGGCTGCTAAATCTTGCTTGTGGCTAAATTAAACCTACCAATATAGCTATAATCACGCAAAGTTAGAACTTACTTTAATTAACCAGAGATTTCCATATTCTTATTTGCCTTACTCTATCTCCCGCCAAATGTGGAAATTTTTATTTCCCACTTAGAAACTGGAGTTGGCCCCATGGCTAGAGTCCTGCTTCTACAAGCTGTGTTTAAGGACTCATTTGCCTTAGATCAGCAGCCTGACTTTCCAAAGATGGCAAGCAGCTCAGCTACCATGTTAGAAATATGTCTGGAAAAGTATTCAGCAGTATTTTTAGAAATGCTAGGTAGCAGAGGTAAGTAATCTGTGGATCGTCTGCACCATTCTAACAGACCACTTGTCAAAGCCCATAGTGGAACAAAAACTGTTTTTCTGGGGGTGCAGCCTTTGTTGCAGCATTATTAACAGCAGCTGAGGACATGCGTTTCAGCGAAGCATAAGGCAGACCATGCAGATCATTGCCATGACCAAAATGCCAAAACTCATTGTCAGAGACTAGGAGCCCTCTGTGCCAGGCACTATAATGACTCAAAATAACCAGAATGTGTCTGTCCTGCTCCACCCTACCCAACCCTGCCTCCCCTGGCAGTGGGATTGCTAAGTGTAGGTGGCACATCGTAGCCAGGAGAGATGATTAGCATGTCCTACTCGCTCATCAGATACAAGCTGCACCACTGCTGCTATTTCTTTTTTTCTTTCTTTTAAAAGACCTATGGCAGGAAATGTGTGAAATTTGTCCCATTTGTGATCTGTGACCACCAGGGAAAATATTCTCAGGAATAGAGCACAATGGAAAAGCATTTAGGTTTCCATAGTAACTGCATTTACCTATTTACCCTGTATCCAAAATTGTACAGTATGTCTGCACCTCCTTATCAGCTCCACTTGAGGTAGCAGAGTACAGCTCGGGTCAGGGCTTCAGCTATCAGCGCACTGGCAGTTTAATGTGACAGCCTTAGGGCTCCGATATATCAACACTGCACTTCTGACTACATTCAGAGTGCATGGCAAGTCAGTCCAGGACAGATGTCTAATTTTGATTTTGATCACATCAGGGAGTCTTTCTGGCCAGATTTCTGAGACCAGTCTGGATTTCTGAGACCAGTTTTTCAGGCTGGTGGCACATCCACTATAAACAGTTCAGGTTACACCCCCTCTACCTTTGTATAGCTAGCAATTATATAATCATATGCCCACATTTCTAGGAAAGTCTGTGAACCTGTAAAAATCCTATATAGAAATGCATCCAATTTTTGAATATCCAGAAATACTTTCTTCCTATGTATGCCTCACCACAGTATTTGATTTTGAAATGATAGCTTTTTAATATATTTTTTTAATTAGAAGAAAATGTTCATTACTTTTATGCATTTTCAAAGAACATGAAATAACAAATAGGATCAAATCCAGAAACCAGCAAGGCAAAACTCCCACTGAAGTGACTAAACTTCCACAGAAGTCAATGGCAATTTTACATGGCAAAGGACTTCAGGACCTGTCCCACCAAAATGAAGGGCCTGATCTGAGGGGTTCTGAGCTTGCAGGCAAGTTGCAAATGGGCACCTTTATATTGGGATCAAGCCCTGGGGCTGCAGAAAAGAAACAAGAATCATTGTTGCAGTGCTCAAATCCCTACTGTGATATTAATTAAAGTATTATAAAGATAGCACACGTTCTGTCACTGAAAGCTTCAGAATGCAATAATTCAAAGTAGCACTGACAACAGATATCCTTGCAAAATACTGAGTACATGCGCTTTGAAAAAATTAAACATGCACTATCTTTCAAATTAGTAAAAAGTCTTGTATTTTGTCATCTGATGAACCTTCTTTTGCTATTTCTCATAAAAATAATGCTGAGACCCTTTTTACACTATTTATGGATACATATACATTTCATAACAGAAATTATATGATAGAAATGTTTCTCACAGAAGCTGCAGAGATGGTGTGAGCAAAAAACTCCCTTCTGGGATTTTAGTAAAAGCAGATCTCACAAAGGATCTGGAAAGAAGAAAAACACAATCTTATATTAATGAAGTCTCATATATGCATGGTTATAATACTGATCTGGTCATCACAGAGAAATGTATTTATGCAAGTACTGAAAATAAAAAATAAAAAAATGGATGTTACAGGTTTCCTATAGTATAGAAGCAGGTATAAAATGGTATGTGTGCACAGACACAGACAGACAGACAGATGAAAGAGATGTAAAAATCAGGATTCAAGAATGCAGCACAATTTTAACACATTAGCTGACGATTCTGAATGCTGGAGGTACTCCCTGCAGCAAGCATCCTTCGGTATGCACTGAAAACACCACACATCCTAGTTCATTTTAAATCATAAATTAAATAACCAAATGCTTACAGCCCTTACAGTGAGATAACATCAGGCGGAACGCTGCGAGGAATAGATCTGGCATTTTCACATAAAGCATTATCTTTGGTACAAGTACACCAGGCAGGACATTTTGGCTTCACTGGTTTCTTCCCTTCAGTCAGCAAAAGCACAGATAAAAGGCATAAGAAATAAGCAATTCTTCTAAAGGGTCTGCTGGCATTTCCCATTCTTTTGATCCGCTCTCGTTCCAGCCAGTTGAAAGAATATCCCAAAACATGAACAGGGGTTCTTTATTCAGCCATTGGATGTCTTTCTATAAGTCCAGGTCAATATTTGTCTCTGCTTTCCCAACCCTTTTCTTTCTCTTTCACTCTGTTTCTGTAGACAGAAACCTGCAGCTGATCTGTGTGTTTCCACTCACTCAGGCAACGTACTGCTGAGAGAAGAGACCTGCGAGGTGCTGTAAGATGGGGAAAATCCAACCGGCTGAAGGAAGAAAAAAAAAAAAAAAAAAAAAAAAGAAAGACTTGCATCACCACAAAAACACTGAGCACAACACAGCATTAGATTGCAAAGTGATGTAACTGAGAAATACACTGCTTTCTGTTTTCACAGGGAGGCCCTTTCCCTGTTGCCAAAAATAGTACAGCATTATGTTTTGCTGGTGGGTGGGTGAGTGGGTGTGGGGTGGAGTATGTGTGGGCGGGGGGGGGATCTGTCATCTTTTACTGGATCCCTACAACCTCAGGAACCTTTGAGAATTATGCTTCGCATATTGCAAGCAGCAGAACTGAGGGCAGTATCCCCTGGAAAAATGAAATCAAGGGAAACCATCAAAAGCATTGCTGCGAAAGCTGTTAGATTAATTTTTATCCTTAGCTTTATTGCACATAGTTGTACCACTGAAAAACAAGCTGCCACACATGGAAAATATTACAATGTATGAGAGAATGCCTACAACTGTCATTCCTAAACAAAATATTTTCTCATGCAAAATAGACCCCAACTGCATTTCTAAGAAAAGAAAAAAAAAAAAAAGAGGGGAAAAAAAACGTTCTTATTTGTTACATGTTTTCTGAGCTGGTTAAATGAAGCAGACCAGGCACTGTTCAAAATGGACAACATTAATTAAAAGTTCAGGTTCAAAATTTATTTGCTGGAGACTGGTTTGATCATTTTAGATTTAAAAAAAAATGTTAAACACTGGCTATGTTAAAGCCGAAGTTAAGAATGGACTTTCTTTGAAAAGTGACAGGATAGGGACAAATCTTGATGGAAACAATGAGTACTTACAATACTGCCTGGAGGCTGCAATTTAAATTAGTGCTAGGTGCAGCACGAATACTTTGCAAGAAACAGCCCTCATCCTGAAGACTTTACAGTAAACTATATTAAATATTTTATGGGGAGCTTAAGAAAAGCAGCACCTAAGTGTTATTATATAAAGAATGGTAAGACAAAACTAATGAGTGCCAAATAGCTGGAAATCCAGATGGGATGTTTTTATTTTATCTGATACTCGATTGCTATTAGAAGAGTTTTGCCAACTTAGGTTTGACACATTCCCTGTCAGACTGACAGCACTGTTTGCATTACACAGATCACGAAGTCTAAGAGGGTCAGCCAGATGGTACAGAAAGTTTGACACATTTGTGTTCGCTATTGACTCCTTCACGTAGACTCTGTCTCCTCACCAGCAGATACTTGTAAGCCAGCTCTCTCTTTGCTGCTGGTTACTTCTCTGATTCCATGTCGCCATCCAGTTCTGTCCCTTTGATCCTGCTCTGCAGGCCATGAAATCACAAGACCAACAACAGGCCATGTCTGTCTTCCTCAGAAATGATACCAGAAAGTCCCTAGCACATACCCAGACATAGATGCCCAGCAGGAATTTCAGGTCCTATGGGTGTGAGGTGGCAACCAAGGACAATAGCCTGCAAAGCAGCAAGAAAAAAGAATGGCAGGACCCCAATGTTACTGACTCCTCGCCTGGCTGTGGCTGAGATCTGTCTCCCCACAGCTGAGAGGAGGCTCTGGACCCACAAAACTCACAGCAGACAAAGGGCCTGCATCCTCAGAGGGACCTGGGATCCTCAAAAATGTGCAGAAAGCTTTCAGAGGGCCACTTCCAAAGTCTCCTGCTAGGAGATGGCTCCTGCACTTGTGCATTAGTGCTCTCCCCTCCATGTGCCCGCGCCTGCAGAAGAAAGGGCAGCTTGCACAGCTCACACTTTCTCTCTCTCTGGTTTGTTTTTTTATAAGCTCTTTATTAATTCAAGTGTGGACCAAGGTCTTTGCTTATAAGAAAATCTTCTATATCAGCAAGTACCTCCTGAAGCAGGATTGACTTCAACTAGTGACACAAAGCTTCTTTAGTACTGAGCCCTTCCACCTTCCATTAGAAAATGGTACAGAATTACAGTAACTAGAACACTGAAATCATTATAAAGCGAAAGTTGATACCTTCCCATGGGTACAAAGGTTACTTCTTGCTCTGGAAATATTATAAGTGTACTACTGAGAAGGACTCTGGATTTGTGGTACTTGTCTGAGCAGGGCACCCCATCTTTGCCCCTCTGAGATGGTCTGTGGCACAAAAGCACAAGCTTCAGTGAGGTGAGAACAGCAAATTCTCTAACTTTTTGCTGAAAGAGAAGAAGGCTGTTGTTTGTTTGTTTGTTTCTGGCAAAGCTACCCATTGCCATGGCAATGGTTTGCCATTGATGTTGAAACCCATGTTGCATTTTCTTAAGCTCATTCACTGAAATCCACCATCAATTACTTAGGCATTTCTTTTCAGTTTATACTCCAGCCACATCGTGACCCTCATGAAAACTTCAGAGCATAGCGGTTTTTCCGTAACAAAAGCACATTCTGCAGCAGAGCCGTAACCTGACTCCAATTTCACCCGTGCAGAGAACCGCCTGGAAGTTAGCTTTCTATTCCAAACTACATGCCAAAACAACTGCTTCCCCCCCCCCCCAAAAAAAAAAAAAAGCAAGTATTATGAATATTTATAACCACTCTGTCAAAAGACAGGCATAAATCACATTTTCCTGGGTCCTTTTGTGCCAAGCTGAGTATCTCATTTCTTGCCATGTAGTAGTTGAAAAACAAATTGGTTCATGCCTGTTCAGAGCCATAACCTGCTCTCCAGCCACCGCCACACTTGGCTTGCCCTTTACATGTGCCATCATTGCTTATTTGCTGGCCACAGACAGGCGCTGGGCTGCTGTGCCAGCTCCTTCTTGCTCGTGCTTCACGCACTGGGTTGGCGCCATGCGAGTCAAAATTTATTTATTTTGGTTTCAGCCTGGTTTAAGCAGCAGGGATGAGGGAGGCCTGGCTTGTGTTGCTAGGTGTGCTTCTCACGATTTGGCAATGCTTTAACAGAAAAATCTTCACCTTGCCACACAACGGAGGTGCTTGCTGGCAGACATGTTCCCATATGAGCAGCGATAAGCCTGTACCGTGCTGCTGGCTGTTGTTATTCGTTCTGACTCCTCTTTGGTACCGTATTAAGAGCAGCACACCGACGCCAACGCTAGGAGCCTGCGTTTTTCAAGCGAGACCATGCCCACAGCCCAGCTCTCCCGGCGCTGGCTGCCAAGCCTGAACCGGGCCCTGCTCGTTTTGTGCTCGGCTCTCGCTGCTGCCGGCTGCTTCCCGTAGCCTGGCAACACGCGGAGCCGCAGGCCCGGCCCCGGCCCCGGCCCCGGCCCCGGCCCCGGCCCCGGCCGGCGCTGCCCTCGTCTCCCCAGCGCGGCGGAGGCGCCCACCGCTCCCTAGCCTGCTTCCCCCCTTTCTTTCGGCTCCTTTATTTTAGCTCAAGCAGGTCTGAGAAGAAGCCCTCAAAAACAAAAAGCTGAGGAACGAGGCCAGTCTGTTCCTTGGAGACGAGGACCTGCTTTTCTTTAATTTTTGGCCTTTTTTTTTTTTTTTTTAAACAGCTGAAAATCATTCATCTTTGCACTACACTGAGATTTTAGTCTTTCCTATACTTTGTTAATACACTATGATATTTGTCCTCTTTAATTTTGACCAAAGCTAAGTAATTCCTGGGAAATAATTATTTCCCATGTATTCACTCTATATGGTAAGAATAATAGCTTATTTATTTCTATTATATCCAAATTGTTTGGTACTTTGATAATATCCATAGTAGTTAACAATCAACCATCTAAGATCAAGTTTGGTGCAGGTAAATGACATTCAAAATTCAAGATACTTTTGCTAGTTGTCATTTGAGGTATTCACCACCTGGTATTGCTCACGCTCTGATCAGATTTAGCATAACTTTTGCAGCTCGGTTTCTAGTCCAAACATATGCATTTATTGTTATTATTTACTTAAAATAAGTTCTTAGCAACTATTCTTGAATATCTGGTTACAATATGAATACTTCTATGAGTAAACCTGTTTGCTGAAATATTTGGGGAAAGCAAACAAAAGGTCATAACATAGAGCCAAAAATTATTTTTAAAATATTGAATAAATTTTTGAGGGATTAACTCTGCTCCACTGGTTGTATTTGCATATTCACATTGGCCCAATATGTTTTCATTACCAACATATGGCAAAATTTTAATAAGCTTCCTGTGGTTTCATGCTGACTACATTTGCCTTTACAGATACATATACTGTTACAGTTATCCTTTACTTTATCCTACTTTTGGAACATTTTAAGAAAATTTTGTTGCCTTTTCCATGTTCAGGATGAGCTGCCTGCACATACAAGGCCTAATCCAAAATCCACTGACAGCAATGGCAAGACTTAGTGAACTTCACTGTGCTGCTCAGTGTTAAGTCCATGATGTTTCACCACACTGATACACAAGAGTCAGAATCACACTGCAATGTTCAGGAGTCCCCTATGAAGAGAACATCGTCCTTGCTACATTACCACTGTGTGCCATCCCTTTCAATAAACAAAATGAAGTCTTTTGGATTCCATATAGTTCTGAAAAGAGCATGCTTCCGGTGGGTCTGGCCCCAAGAGCCGTTGCCAGGAAGAGACCTTCTGCAGGTTAGGTGCAACAAAACTCAAGATGCCTTTACAACAGCTCATAGCACAGAATAGCTTGTGAATTACCACAGAGTTGTCCAAAACTTTTTATTTGGAAAGTTGTTCTAACTTGCTTTTCCCTTCCTGTCTAAAAGCGGGACAGTCAGTCCAATCCCTGTGTCAAAAGGCTGAGAAAACGGCTACTGTAATTGCTGCCAACTTTAGGGGAAAGAAGAACACAGAGGACGGCCTCCTTTCCCTTGCATAAAGGGGTCCCGTCACAGCTCACCATGGAGTTACAAATGACCACCTCTGAAGAGAGCTGGGCCTTAGCTCTCCTGGCCAGAAGCAGGACACCTGCTCTGCTGCGTGTATCTTGGTCAGCGTACAGGTGGCTCTAGGACTGCTCACTGGCTTAGGTGGGCCAGAATTTGACCAATGACAAACAGTATCTCACAAGCTAAGTGCTGTTATCTGAACTATCATTCTTTAAGGAAAAAACAGATGTGCAATGTATGCAAGCTCATCCAACATCCTGGGTAACCAGGAGGGATAAAGGCTAAGCAGCTAGATGCAGAGCATTCAAAATGTACTATGTTTAGATATCAAATGACTTTTAAACTAGTACCACAAAATGTTAAGGACATAGTCTATAGTCCTTGAACAGCTGCTATTGACAATACTGATAATGTTAAGTTTGTTTAAATGTTCTTCTGAATGACTGCTCATGCTGATCTGACTATCTTCCAGGACAGGCAAATCATAGAATCATAAAACGTCTCGGTTTGGAAGGGACCTTAAAGATCATCTAGTTCCAACCCCCCTGCCATAGGCAGGGATGCCACCTGCTAGATCAGGTTGGACAAGGCTGCATCCAGCCTGGCCTTGAACACCTCCAGGGATGGGGCATCCACAGTTTCTCTGGGCAACCTGTTCCAGGGCCTCACTATCCTTACAGTGAAGAATTTCTTCCTAATGTCTAATCTAAACCTAACCTCTTTTAGTTTAAGACCATTCCCCCTTGTCCTATCATTATCTACCTGAGTAAAGAGTCCCTCTCCATCCCTTTTATAAGACCCCTTTAAGTATTGAAAGGCCGCAATGAAGTCTCCCCAGAGCTGTCTCTTCTCCAGGCTTAACATCCCCAATTTTCTCAGCCTTCCCTCATAACCACCTCAGCTCAGTACCTTTATTTTATGTAAGTAAAGAAAAAGAACAAAACAAACAGAAAAAAAACAATAACCATCCTTCAGGTGAGACATGTACATAACCTCAATTACTCCTGGATTGGCCCTTCTCTGTGAGGGAGACCTCACAAATCTTATTAAACCTGTTATTTTTTCACCCTCCACTTCCAGTTCCCTTAGGGGCTGTCCATTCCTGCTCCTCTGAATGGGACTGGATGCCTGTACGAATCCCAGAGCTGGTGTTGCTCAGCTCTTCCCCAGCTCATGCCTTCTGTTTCCCAGCACAGTGGGACCAGTTGCTTTCTCAGGTGTTTAAAAGGCTTGGGAGGTCGGTTACAGAGCACCATGCTTTGCAGCATGCAATCCAGGAGCATGGAGTCAATGGTTCTCCCAAATACTAGCCACTTTCCTCCAGAATGAAACAATTCCTCCTTCATCTCTATTGTATGTGTTTTGCCTTGAAAACACTTACAGTGGATATGTAGAGATGGGAGACAGGAGATGGACACAAAACCAGCAAATGGTTCAAGAGCTAAAGAGAGCACAATTCAAACGTGGACCTGAGACCAAACCTCATACAGAGAGAAATATTAAGAAAGGAGACAATAATACATTGGGTTTTCACTTTCTGCAGAATGTGCACTTTCTGCATCTTCTCAACCTTTCAGTACAACTTTCAAGAAAATCTGCCAATAGTTAATTTATACCCTGGGAAGATCAACACCTCACACAGGCAGCTGGAATAGGGGGCACTTTTCAGCCAGACAAAATGCCCAGCCACTGCAATGGAACTGGCATCAGGCTCATACCTAATGTGTGTCTTGCTGTAGGATTGAAGTGCCCTCTATAGGAACCTCTTAGAGAGGAAAAGTCATATTCAAATATGCAAGCTACTGTATTTTTCCCTGCATGGCCTGATCAGACATTAAAAGTGTGATACAACTGAGAAAATCTACAGTTAATTTATAACTGGAAATGGTCTCATGACTTTTGAAGGAAATGGCATGGTGATATTAAGAATGTAGTTCTATGCAACACTTTCTGTAAGGGGATGGTTTCTCTCTTCCCCACTCTTGCATGGCCTCTTGGTTCTGTTGCCTTCCACAGCTCACTGTTGCACTATTTATGAAATCAGCAGTTGTCCCTAGGAGGTATCTTTCATGACTACACTGAAAATGCAGAGTGATAGAAAATACAGTCCAGTAAGAACCCTGTATCCGAAACACAATGTCCCAGATTTTCTAGTGTGAGCAAGTGCTTTCTGTAGACCCAAAACAACATACCACTGTCACTGCAGCTAAATGCCATTTAATTGGCAGCAAGAAAAGCCTATAATACATTTCTTCATGGAAAAACGTTTGAGATCCTCCAGTCTGCCAAGATGCTAATTAAAAACAGGCGGCACATTATAAAATCCTTTCCTTGACCTGTGCTATCTTACATTGCCCTTCTGTACTTTTTTCATGGCATTGAGTCCCCGTAAAATTATTCTAATCTTTATAAGCTTGTATTTAATTTTCCTTGTCATTTTGCAGAAAGAAAAATGTAACTGATTTTTTTTTAATTTAAATGTACATCGGAAATTTATTTGTTACATGGCAGAGATAACGGGCTTTTGAGGAGAGATTAAAAACAGGAGATTTCTAAGTCCTGAATAATTCACAATGGAAGAAATCTTAGCCCTACTGAAGTCACTCAAATAGTTCAAGTAAAAGCCTCACTGGAGTGCCACTGACATAATGAATTGCACAATGAGAAGGATGTGCCTCATCAAACACATATTACTGTTTTATGGTTGCTAATCAAAATGTTTCGAAAAGCTGGGATTTGGACCAGTGCTGAAACATCTTAAGGTTTGTTGCTGATAGCTCCACAAGTGTATCTTATTGAAGTGTTTACTGTTTTTAACACTTCAATAAATTTGAAAAAATACCTTATTTCCCTAAGAAATAATCCCTTTTACCTCAACTGCTAGACAGTCCACTCTACCCCACCCTATGGTGGGCTCACTGTGGCTGTACAGAGCCCAGCGCAGGTTCTCCATCAAAAATGACACAGCACCCAGCTGAATGCCCTGCTCCATTTCCATCCAAGCCACAACCCCCTGCTGAGGAGACTTTGGAGGGCTGAAGAAGCCTGCCACATCTCTGTTTGTATGCCAACGTGCTCTTTCCTCAGTACAGCTTTAAGGAAGGATTTGCTCTTTTGGCTGCCTGGCTCTCCCTCTGCAGTGGGAAAGCAAAACCAACAAAACACTGCATCTAAGAACTGGATGTAATTTTTAATGTAATTTTCAGCTCTACAGAGGGATACGTGTTTTAGTTGTGACTGCTCAGAAGCTAAAGGATTTTCCCTACTTTGTGCATAATATTTAAGACGTTCAGATTTTGAACTTACAATGCTTCCTATATATCACTTTCCTAAGACAAACATCCAAATGCCATACAGCTGACTTTCTTTTAGACAGCAATCACTGTTAGGCAGCTGCAAGTTTCCACTGTTGTTGCCTTTGTGATTTAGGCAAAGAGACATTAAAACTGGAGGGCCTAATTCCCAGTCTTAATATAATACATCAGGAAGAAGTAATAAGCTCCTTTATGAAGCAATATAGCTCCCCAGTTAAATAAGTGGCACACACTCCTGATTAAACAAAGGCATATGGGGCTTTTTCCTAAGCATTGTTTTGAAGTAAAAGGATGAATATGGGAGAAAGCAAAAAGGACAAGAAAACAGGAGTGGGAATTCAGAAAGAAGGCAGCAGGAACATCACAGAAGGAGAGATTTTGGACCCTAGGCATTGCAAAGAGGATCCTGAGAAAAGTCTCTGGAGAACTTCCTGGAGCAAGTATTGGCTGAAAAGAGCGTGGAGCTGCACATAGTCTCCTGCTGTTTAATTTGCTCTTCACTCAGGGAAATGAATGCTGTGCATTCTCTGCAAATAAAAACTGAGTCCAAGATACCTGATTCCATTAACAATTTATCTTCTTAAACAGAAAAATCTTAAAGATTGACTTTTTAGGTAACTGTTCAGGTCAGAAGTAGTAATAATGCTCTACTGCATGCTTCTGACACTTCCACCTCCGCTCGGGGCGAGGCAGATCTCCCTTCATAGATGCATTATATATATTAAGATCTTTCTCTAGAGAGCGAGCAAGCTCTTCTATATATAGCCTCTATTCACAGGCAAGCACCACAACCACTTATTCATTCTTTTCATGCTTTACCTGCTGTTTTCAAGGCTGCCCTGCTGCTAAAAATAGCTTCACGTATTAGAGGAGGGTTGCTATAGATTCAGAATGGGCGATGTCGGGAAGCAGCTCAATCCTTCTGCCGAGGACAGGGAGGACCCACGTGGCTGTGGCTCGGCGGGGCTGTGTTACTGTCTGTGACCTGGGCTCTGCTGCCCTTTCATAAAGACACTCAGGCTCCAAGGTGGGGATATTTGCGTTGTTCGAAGACTGCACAGAACTGCAAATCTGAAACACAAATCACGGATGTGGACTCAAGTGTTAAGGCTTTGTTTTTCCAACGAGACTGCTAGATCACTGTACTACAGTACCTGCAGATATTAATAGCACAATAGCTTCTTTTTAGATTGGGATAACAATTTCATATGTTGTTTTAAGGGCATATTTTTCTGCAGGCATTGATGTCTCCAAGTCAGAAAATATCAAAATGCTTCGCCAGTTGTTCATAACAGAGAGCTGAAAGGATGACAATTCATCAGCTATTTGATTACCTTCAAGACAGCAATAAAACCACATCAAAAAATTGCACTACATACTGTTGTTTTGAACTTCTGGCAGTGTGTCCTCTGGCAATGCTGACAAAGCTAATGTTAATTTTGGAAGTTACCTCCCTGTCTAAAATTTAATGGATAATGCAAATGAAAAACTGCTTATGCATAACTATCCAGATCATACACTGCAAGTGCGCTATAGATAAGTGTCATTTGATTGTTCAGGTTATGAAACCTAAGTTTTCAAAATTCAGCCAACAAAAAGTTTTGGAATTATAGAAAATATTATTTTGTCAAACCTTTAGAAATCATTTTTGGACATTGGTGGACTATCTCTGGTTGCATCCCTTCAGGATGACAAAGATCAAATTAATGAAGTAAAAGAGTGTCTGAATGAGAGTTAGTGTTCTTTGATCGTGTGGTAAATCTTTCCAAGTGATAACAACTTTATCTTGAACTTCAAGGCAAGATAGATGCATTACAGGGCAAGTCGCAGCTAAGAATGGAAAGCAAAATATTGGTCATTAAAGTAACTACTACCTAGAAATATGGCAAAACAGAAAAACTGAAAGGACTTCTATTCCATGGTATCCATTAGCTCCCAAACACATATAAACCAGGTTCATTTCTGTATACAGAAAACTGTAATCTTACTCAGCTAGTTTAACTTTCTCCACAATTACGTGATTTTTAAAAATTACAGTGAAAAGTTGAAGCTTGACATAAAACTGTTTGAAAGAGAAAGGCTATGTATGCTTCAGGAGTCCCATATTAGGAACTGAATTTAATGTTTAATCTCTGAATACAAATTTTCCAAGTTCTTAAAACTTGTGGATGGATTACAACCATATCAAAGTTAAATGAGGTAGTCAAAATAATGTTTTCCTTTTGTTAAGTGACTCAGATTATAGAAACCTGCTGAATACTGACTCTGTTAAGGCTGAGGTTCAAATAAAAGCTATTGTACAAGGAAAGAGTGGCAAGGGTTGACTAAAACAAGATTTTAAAATGTATTAAAATGGATCCTAATAAACTTTAAATAATACATTCCATCTTTGAAGAACTGTATATTTGACGACAGTATAATATAGACTTGTGAGAAAATTTCATTATATGCTAAAGAAAATGGTGTCTCACTCAAATCTCACTTGAATTCCTGACCTTCATCTTTCATGTGGTTATATTTTATTTCCATTCAAGAAAGGCAGTCATTAAGATATGTAACTCTTAACATTTTAATACATTGCTTGCAAATTGAATGTGGTTTCAGCAAATAGCAGGATCTCCCCCAAGATGCAAGCTTGAATATTTCTTTTTACTTACTATAGATACTTTCCTCAGCAATTTTTTTCATGTAATTTTTATAGTTGTGGATATTGCACAGGTCAGGTTTGCTGGCTGTAAGTAACATAATTCGATATTTGTAACTAGGTTAGACTAACTGTTCCCATTTAGGAGAGCTATCCTTCCCTTTCCACTTAGGTGCATGAAATGAATAGTATCCTGGAAATACTTTCAATAGAAAGGCAGATAGTATTTCAGTACTTGATGTCTGAACGATCTTTGTGATTAAATAACACAAAATTGTATTTAATTTGAAATATAACCCCTATTATTTCCAAAACTGGCAATCAGTAGTATATTTCTACTAACGAAAGGACATTTCTAGTATAGTTGCTAGTGGCATTATTAAATGAGGTCTCACATTAGTACTGTATAAGCATGTTCATTAAAAAAAAAGTAAAAAAGGAATTTTCACTGATTCATTCTAGTTCACTGCACAGAGTGCAGTCTTTATATCCCTGTATCCTTCATTTTCCACCAAATGGTCAGCTGTTGATTACCTCAACCCAGATACTATCAGCGTCTACATCCAGTTACTATACTGCTTTACTTTACTATGGAAGTAATCCCACTGAAACCATAAGGTGGAATGAGGGTTGCTTCTGTCCTCATTATGCCTTATTATGCTTTTATACCTTCTCTTATATAAAAAAAAAAAAAGCCTATTATCAGTGTGATTCCAAACACTTGAAACACTCGCTATACCACTGCACGTTGCAAATCATCTACGCTGTCAAATATTTTATTTTCTTAGCTTTAGGACACTGAAAACCCTGTGATGAACATGCCTGACCGGTTACAGAATATTTTGCAAAACTGGCCTTCTTGATTCCTGGATTAAGATCTCAACTTTTGGTTAAACTAAGGTGCAACACATCTCTAAAAGTACTGGTGTTTTCTGGAACACATATGCAGGAATGAGGCCTTATTCCTCTATTAAATTATAATGTAGACTGCAGGCCCTGAGGCACCCTTTTTTTCCAGGTTTTCTGTAATGCTAGGCACACTAGTAGTGCTTAACTGCTTCTATGACTGAGAAGATAGCAGCTTGTCAGCACCTTTTTATATACGAGTCTTTAGATTCCATACATTCAACTGTAAATGATTTGTACCTTTCCTCAATTATCATGGTAAGTAAATTATTAATGAATACATATACATGGCAGACATGCGCAAAATTGCACGTTATCAGGAAGCAAGGGAATACATACGTTTTTCACTATAATTTACAATTGCCATGGGCTGCGATTTTGCTCACATTCTTTTTATTTTCATGGAATAAATCTAGCAGGAAAGAACAAAATTTATTAACTTTTTTTTTTTAATTTCTACTTTACAATATTTTCCTTATCTCTTGCTTCTTATTTTCCTTCATTTCCCCCTCATGTAATAACTGATGTCAAACTGGAAGAACAGATTTTCCTTTCTCTTTGATTTATGTATATGAACACCATCAGTCACTTTCCACCATAACAGATCTAGACATAAAAGTAGGATTAAGCATTCTTTGCTCTCTTAGGAAAATGCTCATACTTTGGGGATTTTAAACATAATACACTTCTAAAATCTCCTTGAGTGAAAACTGGAACACGCTGGAGGAGTTACTTTCTGTATTCCACTTATTTCAATGCAGGTTGATAAAACTAAGGAAAAGTATTTTGTGCATATTGATAATTACTTTTTAATTAAATTCCTAACAGACTGAGGTGACTGTACTTGTTTATGCATGCCTACAAGCACGTGGAGTCTTAAAGCTGGACTGTAAGCTCTGGAGACCAAAATCACCTGCCACAGAGCAAACGGGGCAGTAGCAGTGCCAATTAAAGGACAGCAGACAGGAGTCTACGTAATGTATCTCTAAGGGATTTGTTAGGTAAAATTATTTACTTGCTGAAAAAAAAATCTGTAGATATAACACATTAGGTTGCTTCTAATTATTTTTTGATGAAAGTCTGCTTATTATGATTTTCATAACTGAATAACTAAGTTTTTACAGGGCCATACTGGTATTATTTACAATACACATATTAACAAGAGCTTGTGGTCTAGTTTAATGATATTTTTTGGTTCTGGAAAGTTCACAGAAATTCTAGGATCTAAGTTATTGCTAGGAGTTTTCCCTTAAATGCAACAGAATTGAGGTTGAGACAATCTGGTTTTCAAGGTATCACAAGATTCTTACATAATTCTGTATTCATAGTTGAGAAAACTCAGATATTAGAAACTAAAAGTCATAGTACTTCATATGGCTGTGATCCATTAGCATGTTAAGAGTGTAAGTGATGCTACTATCAAAGGGGGTGAGCATGACTTAAACTAGTACAGTCTATGATGATGAAGATTATAAGGTTGCTACTCAGCCAACAGTAACAACAAATACATTTTGTGAATTGTGATTGAAATGGAGAGGCCTCATGTGCATCCAAGTAACTGGAGCTGATGGCATAGATCAGGTGAAGCTGTATTTTGTAACAATGTGGCCTAAACTGGGATTCTATTTACCAAATTGATTGGCTAAGAATCAGGGTGAAATTTCTTCATATTTTGCTTCTTGAAGATTTTCAGATCAAATGAAAGTTTAAAAAACATTTTAAATAAAAGCCTTTGAGCTTAATCCAGAATTTGACATGTGTACTGTCCTCTTGAGCTTTGCATTAGTGTTTACAAAACTAATTCCCAAACTTTGGTCTCAAAGTGAATGCTCTGGAGATGGCCAACAGAACCAGTGCCTCAGCTACAAGTCTGACAGTGCAGCAGGCAACAAGGGGTTG
The DNA here is from genome assembly GCF_009769625.2 of Cygnus olor. Classification (NCBI taxonomy): domain Eukaryota; kingdom Metazoa; phylum Chordata; class Aves; order Anseriformes; family Anatidae; genus Cygnus; species Cygnus olor. Next base: position 21,170,689 of record NC_049175.1, read on the forward strand.
TGAAAGTTTGCAGTGATCTGCTCACCCTCAAAGTATAGGAGCCTAGAATAAAGGTCTGGGGGTCAAATTCTCCTTGCCACCTTCAGGTTTTATGGAATCAGGGCCAGATTTTCAAAAGAACCAAGTTTTCCAAATTGTTTATCAGACTGGAAGCCTTAGTATTATAGAAATCCTGTCTGTACATGGTGTATTTGACCCTGGTCTCCAATGGTATTAATCAGGAATACTTAAGTGAAAAATTGCCACCAATAACTGGAATTTAGAAAAACTGATATTCTTTTAACAGGATTAGATACATTATTATCTCTAGTTTATCTCTATTAACAAATTAAACACAATACAAATGACTGTGGTCACTTATACAAAGATCTGGGGTATTGGAACATGGGAGGAAACTTACGAACAATCGTTATTTTTTCAAAAGCACTTTTCTAACAATGATTACACACTGAAATGGTAATTGCAGCTCCAAAAAAGCACAAAACAGCACAGCTGCTCTCAAAATAAAAGACAAAGCACAGGTTTGCCCATGGTATTTTTTGTAACAGACTCTATACCAGAAAAAAATTCAAATCCAGAAGTGCTTTTATTGAGTAAATTATCAGCCAAACAAATGAAACTTCACTTGCCTTTTAGTACAGCAACATTGACATCTAGTGGCTAGTTAAACTCCAAGTCACGCATCCTTTATATGGCAAAAGATTGTGGAACATAACATTTACTGAATTTGACAAAATAAATGTTCATTTCAACAATCTGCTTCCTTTACATGATCTTTAGATCATCACAGAATGACAAGAGTCTTTAATGACTAGTCTGTAATGACCAAACCCTGTCATGGGAACTGGTGAGTATAAGCCACCACGCTTCAGCACAGCCCCAGTGATTTTCCCTGTTCCTTAGGAAGTCTTGGGCTTGTGAGTCAGCTGTGACTTAACTACATACCTTGCTGGGGCTTGTTGGAAGGCACGGTGCATCCCTAAAGTTGTACAGAGGTACACGTTAAAGGAAACAGACTGCACTTACTGAATGTAATTTTACTGGCACATGTGAATGTGTATTTTTAGCTTTGCTTGCTTTTCTACAAATTACTAGGGGACTTCAAATAGAAAGAGATGAAAATCAGGAACATGACAGATGCCATGAGACGGTTTGTACTATGAAGATATGAAAATAAAAGATTTGGCAACTTCACAGACGTAGAATGAAGGAAGGTGCTGATATCAACTAATGTTAGAAAGTCTCGTTTCCTCATTTTTCAACAAAATAACTGGTATAATGGAGAAAGAGGAAAGATTAGACATGATAAATCTGAACATTACTAATACTGCTGATGTTTCTGAATTAATTTCTCACATCAATCTCAAATGTATATACTCTGGAAAGAGGTCTTATAATGGATACAGTTGGCAGTGACTGCCTTGCCCTCACTCTCTATACCTGTGGTAGCTGCCTCTTCTGGCACACTGGCAAAGCTGCCTGATTTGTATCATTAAAAAACAGTGAAGGTACCAAATACCTCATTTTTTGTAATCAGCTAACCAAACTAATTTTGACCAAATAAATCAGAGGCTTTTGAGTATAAACAACCTTAGCAGAAGACCTTAGGAGACAATAATCTTCTGGAGGAAGGTTGCGGTAATTGTCCCAGCTACATGCTACTAAGGACTAAATAGATGCGCTTAGTGTTTCTTAAAAACAGAAAGAGGAATCCGAGTCTGAAGAAGAGCAATAAAGCATATAAGAGTTCTCAAAAATTTATCCTATATGGACAGCTACTTTCATTTCTTTAGCTTCAAAAAGAGAAGACTGTGGGCATATATGTCTCTATAAAGATGTATGAGAAAAATGCAGATCAATTCTTGCCTTCTGTATCAACTGGTTTAGGGCATTAAAATTATCTCACGTAGCAACTAGGGAGATTTGTCCTATATATTAGGAAAAAAAAAAAAAACTATATACCTTAAAGGTTAATAGATTCAGCTATTTAGGCTGTGGAAACTCCTATACCAAAAAACCTTTTAGGAACAGACAGCTCAACAAGTACATCAGGTATAGTCTTGTGAATTCTGCATCTCCATGATTTAGCACTTCTTTTAGTACATACATGTTGATAAGAGTATTCCTCAAAAAAATATAGCAGAATTAAATAAATAAGTGAACAGGTTGCTTAAGTTAACATAATGCTACCCCCACAGCAAGTTCAGAGGTCTGCCCTGAACACAGAAAGGCACACGCCAGATGTTAAAATTCACCTTTCACCCTTCAGCACAAGTGACATGAGTCAATATCTATTCATAAATCTCGTTGTGTTAGCAGCAGCTTTACCACCAATTTAATGAATTTGAATGACTGAGAAGTGGCAAATTCAGTTAAATGAAACTGGCCTTTTTTTTCTTTCTTTTTTTTTCATACTGAGTCTATCTCCATGGTCCACATAATGTGATGTGATTACATAGGCAACTGGAAGAAGGAGTGAAAGCAGAGAAGCTGAAGAACTCTTAGGAGTATTTCAGAATCATGGACATTACCTTCTATTATTAAGAATAGCCCAGCTTCACAGTAATTTCCATTTCTTCTTCCCAGAACTTTCTATGGAATTGTTACACTAAGCTGTCAGAAAATTGAGTGATAAGCGTTGTATAAGAATATGTCAGTGATTTGAAAACTTGAAAACATTTACTTCTTGAAGGTTTTACAACCATATCTGACTTAGGCTTTCTGGATACTGTGGGTCTCAACCCAATTCTAGATTTAGGTCAACAGTAAAAGGACAACTACAGTGATATTGTATTCCTCGTGGGCCGTGAAGTTCAGGGCTACTGCAATTTAAGAGTACAGTTTCACATTACTGCTGATTTAATAGAGCTACTGCTGAAAGGGCCGCCCTCGTAGCTCACCTCCCCCTTCACTCCTGTCCCACCCCTCCATTCCTAACCTGTTTTTGCACCAGCACTGATACTCAACAGATGCCACAGCAGGAGTGTCAAAGGAGCTAGACTAGCAGCAAATTAAATACTGCAGTTCGGCAGAAGTGGTCAGACAAACACTAGTGCCAATTTGAGAAAAGGAATGCGCTTTTCAGCAGCAGCTAACTCACAGATTGATTTACCCGTAATTGAAAATTGTGCTGCAAAGAGCTGGTTATAGAATTATTGAAATCCACTTTAAAGCTGTAATGCCTCCCACCCCCCAAGAAGTGATGCCCACCTTTTGCCCTTTTCCCCTGTATCTTTGAGTCCTCTGAGAATCTGATGAGAGAATTGTCCTTCTTAGTGTCAAAGCATATTGATGCAAGGTTAAAACTATGAAAATACTCCCATAAGATCGAGCTATAATCTATACACAAAGAGCTACGGACAGGCCCAATTTCAACTTCCCATCTATTTAGCAGGCTGTTTCTGATCCACTTACCCAGCTGTAGGTTGTAAAGCAGCTTACTGTAGCCTGCATATAAAAAGCAGTCAGCATTGGGATGTTTTAAAGCCAGGCAGACATCAGAATAGTATAGCACAGTAAAATGAAATTATCTAGCTGCTATTCTCAGCAAAACTGCATATAAAATAACTTCAGCATCTACAACAGTTGCTATAGCTGGATTCTCTGCAGAATTTTCCTGTTCCAGAAAGTTTATATTTTCTATATGCAGGCCTTTGTGGCCACAGTACAATGACGAGAGATTCAAGAATTGTAGATCTTCTCTCTACCTTTCCCACTGTTCTTCAAAGTGCATAATCAATGATATGTTGGCCCAGTTTCCAGAATCATGTCAAGATTCATTCATACTAAAGCAGTCTGCCATTTCCGTAGGAGAGGAAAAACAAAAAGAATACGCCTGCTATTACAGCTTTGTGTGTATACATTATTTATTTTGAGATATTTAAATTATTAATTAGGATAATTCCATTTTTGCAATAGAGAGTCTCTGCCCTTTAGGGGAAATGGGCCACTTTCAGTGGGGCTTCAGCAACATGCCACATACACTCAGTGAGTGCCACATATGCTTGGCACTCAGATCCTTTCCATGGGACACCACCTTTAAGTCCCTTCCAGAGCTGTAACATAGTTAGTGACAAAAATACCAGAGCAAGAGAAGAAACATCCCTCTTTCGAAACTGAATTTCAGTAGCCAAGATAAGGAGGTACACTGAACGTTGTGGTGTGCAACAGCTTCAATATATAATAGGAACTCCCTATAACGTTTTTCTTTAGTAACAATGAAAGTAGTACTTCAATTTCAAAAATTTTCCAGTGTGAAGTATAGCTGTGATTTAAGACTCCGGGAATCAATAGCATGGCTGGGAACTCTGATATATTCCAGAATAAAGTATCTGTGATGGATTGCGGCATCTCTGACCTCAGCAGCCAATGCACTGGTTCAAGTATGGTGCGTCCTCATGTTTGATGGGAAACAGTATCAGCCGCCTGACAGCTACTTGCTGGAACTGACCACTTAATGGTGGACACCGGCATTTCCCAGCTAGTTCAGGAGAACACTTCAGGGGTGCAAAGCTCCTTTCCCTCAGGCCAAACTCCACCACCGCCGGGCGTGCAGCGGCGGTGCCAGCCCCACCGCACCGCAGCAGGAGAGGCCAGGGGAGCACACGCAGGCGGAGCAGCGCTGCCGGGCGATAGCTCGGCTGGGGCCGGGGCCAGCCGGGCAGCCCTCCCACAGGGCCCTCGCCGCCGCCGCCACCCCAGCCCCGGTGCCCCTATCCCCCGGGAAAAGGCAGCGGGGGGCCCGGCACCCCCTCGCCCGCTCCCGGCCCCGCTGCGCCCCGAGCCCCCCCACAGCCCCTCCAGCCGGGCGGCACCCGTCGGGGCTGGTCCTACCTTCCCCGAGGCGGCGGCGGGCGCAGCGGGGGCCGTGCACCGGGATCCCGGGCGGGGAGGCTCCCCTCGCCCCTCAGCATGATGAGCGCCTCTCCCCTCCCCTCCCCTCCCCTGCCGGCGCGCCTCGCCCTCGCCCTCCCCCGGCCGCCGGCGCCCCGCCGCGCTCCGCCGGCCCCCCGAGCCCCTCGGCGCCCCTCCGCCGAGCGCAGGCAGCTCCCGGCGCGGCCCCGCTCCGCCTCTGGCCCCGGTTTCCGGGAGGGGCCCGCGGCCCGGCCCTCGTCCGCGGCCCCGGCCGGCCGCCGCCGCCGCCATGGTGCCCCAGCAGCTGCGCCTCGGCGCCGCCGTGAGTGGGGCCACGGAGGGAGGGAGGGACGCGGGGAGGGGGCGGGCGGCGGCGCCGCGGGGAAGGCCCCGGGTAGGGGCAGGCGGCGGGCAGGCCGCGGGCCGCACGGCGGCGGGGGCTGTGCCCTTGCGGGGCCCGCGGCCTGCTGGGCGGCTGTGGAAGGGAAGGGAAGGGAAGGGAAGGGAAGGGAAGGGAAGGGAAGGGAAGGGAAGGGAAGCTTTTAGGGCGTGAAAGTGGCTTTGGAAGTTGCCTACGACCAACCCAGGCCTTCCCTCAGTGTCATTTTTCACGGCGGAACCCCACAAACCTCTGAGCCCCACTGCCGTAGCCTGCTTGCTGTTATTTACCTTTTACTTTTTTTTTTCTTTTTTTTTCTTTTTTTTTTTTTTTTAGTTTGAGAGTTTTAATACAATCCTTTGCAAAGAGACTGTACTTTGTGGCTTTTCTCTTTGTTAGGAGCGTTCACCATGCAGTATGTGCAAACACATTTCATAATCGTTTTTTTGTGAAGCTAATTGAACGTCCTGTCAATTTTTTTCCACCCAAGTGGAGGTTGCAAAGTCCCAGCAAAGCCTGGAAGATGACAGGAAGGTGCAGGAGCACTTAGCACTGAGGCATTCGGATCCTTGTCTGTTGCGCTCAGTTTCCTGTCAGTTTCCAGCCTTCAGCTCCTTGCAGCTCTCTCCTGGATCCTGGGCTCCCTTTAGGCATTCCCAGAGCAGTTTGTGTGTGCCAAAAGGAGCACTGGGGCCTGCCTGGGGCTGGGCACAGACAGGAGCACAGCCCTGTGAGCTGGGCAGGTAGAGGGAAGGCTGAGTGATGCCTGCGACAGGAGCTGTGCGATGAGGGGCCACGACTTGGGATTTTGTGTGTAGGACTGTGTTGCCTTTTTTTTTTTTTTTTTACATTTTCAGTTCAGGTGTAAGTCAGGAGTCAACATGAACAGTTCTAGATGTGCCCATTTTACTAGTGTGCCTTTACCTCAGTGAAAAGGGTTAAAAGAGGGTTAAAGGGTTTGCACCCTTTTCTGGATGCCAATGCCTCCTGCAAATGCAGTGCTGTGGAGTCCACAGTACCATGTGTTGACATCAACAGTTGACATTGCCTGTCTGCTGTCAGTCACGAGCAGTGTTAGTAAATTTACTGTGTGTAAATTGCTAGTTTATAGGAGCTCTAATTTAGTTGGTGCTTTGCAATAAGTGAATCCAAGATGTTGGGATTACTTAACTGTCAGTGATTTAAGTGTATCCCAAAGTACACTTGTTTTAGTACTTGTTTTACTTTTGTGGTTTTAGTTTGTAATGGTGTTTGGAAAAAAAAAAAAAAAGTCCAACATCGGTGCAGAAGATAAAATACTCAAATAAGTTATGTAATTTTCAGATTCATGCTTTGATAAAATGTTTGATAGTTACTTATTTACTAAAGGCATACTTAGGTTTTGAAAAAAAAAATACGAAAGCAGCCATGATATGAGAGGGTTTATCAAATAGTGAAAGTAGTTACTTTAAATTTTCTTGACAGTTTTGCATGACCATACTTACATATGCATCTTTTAAAATCTCTTAGTTTGGACACAAAGCTTTGTTATCTGCCTGTCTTTTACTACAGTTAAATATGAAATAAATTTTATGTATTCTGGATTGGGTTTGTTTGTTTGTTTGTGGGGTAGGGGGGAAATCAGTCTTGAAATTTCATGTTAAGCAGGTGTCTGTTTACACTCTCCTTCCAAAACAGAAATATTCATGAGATTCTTTGTTGAAGTCCATTTTTATGTCTTACCTAAAAGCCAGGTCATCTTGGTACCGTCCTGAGGCATGCAGGGCAGGCAGTAATTGTTCAGTCTGGGTCTCCATGAGTGCCTTCAGTGCTGCTGGAGCTGCTGATGCATGAACACAGCTTTGGTGCAGTACTTGTCTGTGCACACAAGGACTGGTATACACACCACAGTACTGGTGCCGTACTGTGCCTTCAGAGAAGGATTGGTCTGAAAGTATTGGGACATCAGTCAGGGGTGGTTGGTTTTCTTCACCCTGAATTTATCTTTGAACTTTTTATGAGATCATTTGTTGTAACTTGGATGAGTGGTTTGATCTGGCTCGTGTAGTTTTAGAACACTTTGCAGCTGGACAGCTAGAAGGAAGATATGAGATGATGAGTGAGAGAGAGGAGGTGGGATCGACTGAAGCCAATGCTTCCACTGAGAGAACTGCATATGTAACTGTATGCTGAAAAATGGAGGTGACAGATTTGGGCTTTAGCTAGTGCTTGTTCATTTTGATGGCATTAAGATATGGGATTATTATTATTGTTTAATAACATAATAAGTAATAATGGTCCAAAAATGTGTGGGAAAAAATATTTAATTTCGTGGTATGAATGTTGTGCCGATTAAACTGTATGTTTTTGTAGGCATCTTATTTTGTATTTAGATAATCATTTCAATCAGCTTTCCAGATATTTATATAAGATCTAACAATCTCAAATGTTGTACCACAGCCCAAGTAAAATTTTTGCTCATCCTTGTTCATTATTTTTAATGTAGGCACGTCATTTTCTGTCCTCCAGCTTTCTGAAAGAGTAGCTCTTGGGGAAAATACTCACCTTTTCTGTATAAGAGAGATTGTTTGAAAGTAAATACCAAAAGTGTTTTAGCATCTTTTTTATCTGCATCTGTTGAGATTAAGTATGGGAACACCTGTATATAAATTATTTATATAGCGATTTTTGACAGGTTGACAGTGTCTGTGAGAAACCATACTTTTTGTCCTATGTTATTTAGAAAATTTTCTGCTTTGTATGTTGCATATGATTTGGTTTAAACGTATGTGAGAATTTGCACTTGATTGTGTGCTCAGTGTCTTTTATTTATTCATGATGCACAGTACTGATTTCTAGTTATGCCGTATCCGTATTATTCTAGCAGCTATATTGACTGCATTGTCATTTATTTATTTCCAGGTGCGTGGCCATGGCGGCTATGATTCTGATTTCAGTGATGAGGAGAATGGAGAGAAGTCTGTGCAAAAGACTAAAAGGTAATGTAGTACAGAATTAATACTTTACATTGTGTGTTGTGTACTGTAATGGTCTATTACTGTGTAGAAAAGTATGCTGTGGTATGTGAAGTCTGGTGTCGAACTGATTTTTGAAAAATCAACCTCAGATTCCAGCATTTCCTCACACCAAGCTTGCCAAAGCATGTTGTCTCCCAGGGACAACTGATTAAAATCTGTTCTGCCATGTCCATCTGGTGTCTATGTGCCTCTCGGTTCTTGGAGCAGTGTGTTTCATTTTTCTGAGCATTAGCATGAACTGCTGGAGTTTGGCTGCTCCCTTCACTTCACTGTGATCCATCAGGAAACGTGAAACTGCTAGGAGAGCGAGGCAAGAGAGGCCAAGTAGCAGCAGGCTTTGTAGATATAAAACACCTGCTTGGAGGAAGTGAAGAACTGCTGCTACTTGTTTATTATTTTGCTTTTTTTCATTGGAATAGTTAATTTTCTTCATATGGTGCTGTGTGTTGGATATAGTGCTTAGAAATTAGTGCTGAAAACACGTTTTAGTTGTTGCAGAGCAGTGCTTGCATACGGAGGCAAGGTCTTTTCTGCTTCTCATGCTGCCCTACCAGTGAGGAGGCTGGGGGTGCACCAGCAGCTGGGAAGGGATGCAGCCAGGACAGCTTACCCCAGCTGACCAAAGGGATGTCCCATACCATATGATGTCATGCTCAGCTATAAAAGTTGGGTGGAAGAAGGAAGAAGGGAGGATGTTTGGCGATATGACACGTGTCTTCCCAAGTAACCATTATGCTTGCTGGAGCTCTGCTTTCCTGGAAGTGGATAAACATCTGCCTGCTGATGGGAAGCAGTGAATGAATTCCTTACTTTGCTTTGCTTGCATACTCACCTTTTGCTTCACTTACTAAGCTTACTAAGCTGTCTTTATCTCAACTCATGAGTTTTCTCACTTTTATCTTTCCTGTTCTCTCCCCCATCCCACTGGGCAGGAAGTGAGGAAGTGGCTGTGTGGTACTTGGCTGCCTACCAAGTTTAAACCACTACAGTCGTTTAATTTATGAAGAGACCTGGGAATTGCATTGGTGAATTAATTGGTACTCAATCCTTGAAATGTAACTACATATCTCTTATTTGAGACCATTTTGCCAATTCTTCCATTGGTTTGCAGAATTAGTGAACTTGAATTTTGTAGTCTGATCTTATTATATCATTAAGATTTTTTTAATTTATGTATTTATTTTGCTTTGGCACCGTAATCCTTGGACACTTTCTGCACCGTACTAAACATTTTGCCTACATTATACATACATTTTTCATACCTTTTCCTGTCTCTTCCTTGCTTTGTTATTAGACTTTAAGAAGGCTTTCTGGAAACTTTCCTAGGACTCTTGCATATTTTCCTTTGTAATGAAATTGAAGGAATGGTTTTCTAGTGTTTACATTCTGGGAAAAAGTCAGTGTTTTAATCATTGGAATAATAGAAGGCATTTATTTTATAAATATGGCTGTTCTCCAGTAAAACAGTGACTAGTTTTGTTCAGTTTTGATTTTCTTTAAAAGGCCATTACACATTACGCCATTCTGCTTCCTAGGTGGAACTAGCCATCAGGAGCCTTTCAAAAATATCATTGCTACCCTTGTTCTGGCACACTGCTGCTGATTCCCAGTAGGACTCTAATGTGGGTTCACTGCATATGTGAATATCTTTTTCTTACTCTATGATGATATTATTTTCACTTTAAGGAAAATAGTAGTCTTAAGCTTTTTCTGTATTGCTGTTTTATGGAATCTCCTTATGGGAATTTTGTGCCTACAGATGCTTTTGAGCAAATGATATGCTTAGTTTCTAGAGTCCCATAGCTTGAAACATAAATTCCCTGGCCAACTGGCTACAGGTTTCTGACTTCCTTTCTTTCAGCCAGCTGGTAATTATGGAAAAATCTTTTTTTCTTCACCTCTACTGAGGAATGAAACTAACTAACTAAATATACCTTTTACTAAGCTGAAGTGTATCACTTTATATTTAACTTTTATTACTTTGTTAAATTTGAATGTATTTTTAGCTGGCCACTGACATGTATGGTTCACAAGACAGTACTTAAATAAGTTTTAAATTACCATGCTTGCACTAAGAGAGGCAGAACTGTTTAATGAGGTGTTGAGACATTAGCATGAAAGGATGGGATAGTGTTATTAACAGTCTCTCTTATTCAGTGAACATATTGTCCTTCCTTTTTCTACTGGGCTGTGAAGCCTAGATCTATAAAGGGCTTGAAATGTAGAGTTAAATAGACAGAAACCGTAGAAACTAGCATAGCAGGTTTTGTTACTGGAGTTAGTGCAAAGTTTGGATATGGAAATGCTATTGCTTATGGAAAGTTTTTGACTAACATTTCTCCCTTTTTTTCTCCCTTATCCGTAGCACAAAGGAAGAAAGCCTTCTGGTAAAGCCATTCCAAAAAGCAAAAGAAGGCAATGTGGCTCACAGACAATTTGCAGCTGAAGAATGGGATAGGTATCTTTAATCTGATGCTCTTGTGAGGCTTTTTTCCTTAATGTAAAGGTAACTTTCACTCAAACGTATTTGTTATTAACAGGGAAGAAGCAAGAAAAAGAAGATTTCACTTGATAGCGATGGATGCTGTATCCTTCTATTTAATTTTTCTTCAAGTTTGACAATGGGGCAGAGGTTATCTGTTTTGCTGAAATACTTGGATATCTTGGTTATTGCAGCAGTTGACAGTGCAGCATCAGACACTGAGTAGTTCTTCAAATTAGGTTCTTTTTGTAAACCGTCTCATGCTTGTAAAGGAGACATATGTTAATCAGTCCCCCTGATGTTGTGGACAGTCGTTATTCACAGAGAAGCCCTGATTTTCTAGAGTAACTGCAAAACTCATTGTGTAGAGACTCATACATTTCTGCTAGTGTTTTTGAGTGGTGCCTATTTAAGACCTTTACTGTCCCGTAATTTTAACTCAGTGACTCAAATACTAATACAAGATTGTATGTTGTATTTAATGTGTTTAATTGTGCCAGTTAAACCTTCTGTGTTTGCTTCACAAATGCCCATTCTGAACACAGTACTCGAGGTGCGGCCACACCAGAGCAGAGTACAGGGGAGCAATCACCTCCCTGGTCCTGCTGGCTGCCCGTCGACCCAGCCTGTCCAGGTCTCTCTGCAGGGCCTTCCTACCCTCTGTCAGAGAGACGCTTACCCCAACTTGTCATCTGCAAACTTACTGAGGATGCAAATATTTATATTATGTGTTTTAAACCAAAACAGTAGTACTAAGAAGCTGTGTTCTGAATTACAGCTGAAGATTTAAACTAGCTTCTATATATATGCTTATAGAGCATTTTTGGAGAAGAGAGACAATTTTATAAACTTCTGGCAGCTGGTTGAGGTTTTAAAGATGAAATTGCCTTGAAGTTCAGTATTTGGAAGGTAGCTTCTATAAGAGGTTATTAGGTAAAAGTTGCTAATTAATTCCTTCCTTTCTGGAAATTACCAGAAAGTTTTTGAGAAAAAAAATCTTTCTGCTAAGTATATAAAACATTTTTATTATTATTTTTGTTTTAAACTAACAGTAAAATAATTTAAATACTGAAACAGAATCCTTAATTGCTTTATTCAGTATGAAAGACATAAAAAGTTTGTGAATGACTACATTTTATACTATGGTGGCAAAAAGGAGGATTTCCGACGTTCTGGGTAAGAACCGTTAGCAGTCATTCCCCTGATGTCCTCAGAACCTCCTTGTTACACAAAGCTGTTAAACTGTATCTTAGGGGGAAGAGAGGGATGTGTGTGTGTATCAAGCTACTGATTATTTTGGTCACAAGTAGTAACGATAGTCATTGCAAATATCTGGAGCACAAACTTGCCTTGTTTCATTTTCCATTGTTTTTATAAAAGAACTTACCATGAGCTGAATTAATTCCTGTTTTGTTATATAAAAGGAAAGATGACAGGTGAGCATTAATTGAAGGTGTGTTGAGAAAAATCTGGCAGTACCTTCAAAGTATCAGTCTGGAACATTTTTCACATCTTCAAAGTTGCTATCCATTGTCCAGAATAATGATATCCTTCTTTAGAGCTATCCATAACTGTCTTCAAAAAAAAGAATTTTCAGACAGAATGATGTCATCCACAGTTTCAGTGACCATTTACTACTGTGGATTTTTCATTTGGGAAATGGTATACCAGGGAGTAATACATTTTTTAATAGTTTTATTCCATAGTAATTCCTTTATACAGTGAGGTAGAGATAAAAACGATGAATACTGATGTTTACCAAATTACTATGTGACTGACTTTTCATGTTAACATTATATCGTACTAAAATAAAATTGCGTTCTTTTACAGAGCAAATGACAAGACGGATCTTGATATTATAAGAGAAAACCATAGATTCCTGTGGAATGAAGATGATGAAGCAGATATGAATTGGTACCTGGAACTATTATATAAAACATAGTATTTTTAGATCACTTTGTACTAAATTTGTGGTATCCCCTATTTATTAAGAATTACTGTTCATACTTAGTGATCATTCTTTGATCTTTAATGCATTTAGAAATGAAAGACCTTTAAGAGGTTTAGTAATATGACTTAGTGGCAAAATGAATTGGTGACAGAAAGAAGGAAAAAATATTTGTGCATTCTCTGAGATGACTGTTCTGAAAATCCTGAAGGAATCCTTTCTTAAAAAAAAAAAAAAAAACACACTTTAATTTGTGATTTTGTAGATATATTTTAGATGCATTTTCCTGCTTTTGTGGAAATTGCCTCTTATCTCAAAGAGTGTATTTCTGTTGCATTTCTAGCTCTACAACTTGTGTTCTTCAGATGAAACAAAACGTCTTTGTCTGGTTAATGTCATTAAAATGTAAAATAAATAGTATTATGTTCTATATTTAATAAAAATAATACATTTTTTTTACAGGGAGAAGAGACTTGCAAAGAAGTATTATGATAAATTATTCAAAGAATACTGTATAGCAGATCTCAGTAGATATAAAGAGAATAAGGTACGTTTCATTATTGTAAATCATCTTGGTTTTAAAGTATGCCTTTTTTTTTCTTACAACACTATATATGTTGTGAAACCAGATTGTTAGTACCCCTTCCCTAGAAAGAGAGTTGAGAGAAACTGTCAGGTTATTTAATAAGCAGCAGCAGTTTTGAATCCAAGCATTGTCACTGCCCCAAAAATGTGCTTCTGTGGGAATAGAAGCATTTCTCTCAGATGGGGTTTTATGAAGAGGTACATTGTGTGTAAGAAAGGCACAAAATGCAGAGAGGCTGGGGAGAGAAGGCTAGAGGGGTTTGTCTAGAGAAAAGCATTTGATGAAGCCTAAAAAAAAACTTGGGAATGTTACTGTTTAAAAAAAAAGTCTAAAAAGAGATAGTTTTGTACTTGAAGGGTGGCTGAAACAATTTTGGATATGCTTGTTCTAAAGCAGTATCTGTCGCTGGTTCTTCTTTTCTGTTTATGGAAACAAGATTTGTATTTTTCTTGTAAATAAATAAAATTTCTTAAGAGAACCAAACAAATTCCAAGACCAGTTTTCCTTCTTAGCCAAAACAGTCTGTGTTGTTTCCAAGTTTTTGACTAACCTTTTAGTCAAAAAGAGTATGTGAATTTTGTATTGTAATTTTGCAAAGTGTTGCTGAGCTCAAATGCCTATTAGTGTTGTTAGCACACAGTAACAACCCAGCCCTGCGAACAGTGTCTATATAAAGTTCTATGAGACTATTTATAGTATTGAAAATTACACTCACTGGTAAATATTTGCAAGGACTGGGCTTAAACTCTAGTATTAGGCAGAAAAGAGGACAGCCTTCTAAAGATGATTAAACAGAAAAATACAAAATTAAATTATTTTATTTTCCTACAGTTTCATATCCCTCTATATCCTGTCCCCACCCCCGCCCCAACCTGAGTTTCCCTTGAGCATGCTTACAGATTTCGTTTCTTTCCTTACTGTGCCAAGTTTCCATATGCTTGCTATCTTTTGTGGGAAACTGTTTTGCCCCAGTTTCCTATTTTTGTGTGTGTGTTGTGTGAACAGTATTCCCTTGTCAGACTTCAAATGTGACTGTCCTAACTTTGAGGTCACTCTGAATTCCTGTTTATGCTAGTAAGTCATTACCTATATTTTTGGAACTGCCATTTCAGCATAAGTGATACGTCAGGTAATTTGTTCTCTTTATTAGGTTATGCTTTCTGTCCTCAGATATGTTCTGACTATGCAAGAGTCCTTTCTCCAGTTCATTCTTGATTATTGATTTATCCATGCCCATGCTTGGTACAGAAGGATGCCAAAAGCAAGTTTTTTTCTTGGGAGTCAGAAATAGGCTGCTGATCAGTTCCCGTTCACACCAATGGAATGCAGCCTGTGCTTTCAGATTTTTTCTGCCTTGATTCTTTTTCTGTTTTCCAGAAACTGGAGGCAGTTATGTTTAGCCCCTCATGCCTTCTGTTCTGCAGTGTTGGTGCTATGAGAGGTGTAGGGTGGATGGCAAGCTTCTAAGCTGGTCAATCTTTTGTTTTATAGTTGATGATGCTTCTTTATATGCTGTTAGGTGGCGCTAAACTTGGCAATGAGTTTGTGTGTGTGTCTGTTTTTATCTATCTATCTATAAAAAGCTTTTATCAAAAAACATAGTTTGAGACTTGCCCATACATAGTCATCTGTCTTTTCACACGTATAATTGTTTTTCTATGAGACAAAATCTTCTAGCCAGCTAATTCTTCTACAGACCTACGCATAGAGATTGTAGTTAAGATCTCATTTAGAACATTTCTTCTGAGAAAATGAACTCAGTTTTCCTAAATAGTGGATAATGGTAAGTATCATTTTCGTGGGAAGCACCCTGCTGAGGTCTGAAAAATCAGCAGACCATCTTACCAATGACAAGAAGCTCAAAAAGCAAACAATAAGAAGCCTCATATCTCTTGTGTACAGCTTCATTAAGTTGATATTCTTTGTTAAAGGAATTGCTGGGCCCAACAGCATGTAAGGGGCAAGGCTGCTGCAGCTCCCTGCACCCAGTTCCAACCAGTAATGAGGCTGAAAATGTATTCCTCGTAGGCACCCACACAGAGCACATGTACACCCATGTAAGTGTATAATAATCATAGTTATTATTATTATGTACATACAATGTACATACAGGATCACCCACACAGATTGCAGACATGAGCACAGAGCACTCACACAAAGACAGTACCCATGGCATCATCCTGCTCCTTACCTTTCTATTACTCTGCACTTTTTCTTCCCCAAAGCTCTCAGAGTCCCTCTCTGCCTTGGTTCATTCCCTAAATGTCCTGTAATAAATCCTGTGCAGTCCCAGAAAGCTTTTCCCTTGTGTGCCATGTTGTGTCTCACCCCTCCATCTGAAAGGTGATCCAGAGAGCTGTTCCTGATGGGCCATTATGATGGGTTTCACGCCTGGACAATGGGGCTAATGGTTCTGCCTGGACAGCCCTGGCAGTTCATTCCTCTGGAGTTGGTACCTTGGGTTCCTAACCAATGTTGTGCTTCTGTACCCCTCTGGGGTTGTGGAGGTGCACCTTTGATGGCCAGCTGGCTCCTGTCACGGGTCTTGAAGCAGCAGGGGGCAGGGTATTATTTGAATTCTTTTTACTGCCACTGTCTCTCTGTGCTTCTTTGGGGGGTGTAGGTGAGCTTTTATCAAATTTAGTTAGCTTTTCTCAAATTAGTTCTTCCTAAAATTACACACCTGCAGTCAATAATAGAAGTTCATAGCCAGTTTTTAGTAACCTAAACATGGAGAAAAAGAGAAAGACCAAAGCTTATATTCAATGAGGAAGAAGCCCATTCCTCCTCATCTGCATCTTACCTTGTTACCATGAAGGTGCACTGAATAAGGAAACATCTCTGGCAGAGTGACAACTGAACACCAAGGTCTTTTTTTAATGGTGCAACTCTCACAGTTTGCTGCATCAACAATGAACTTTGCGTTGCACACAGAGGGTTACATTATTTTTTTTCTTTGCATGTCATCATTTCCTTTGCTTTTAATTTTACTGAGCAATGCCAAGGTGGTCTTCTGGTATGAGGCTGCTTGTAGACATTGGATAAGTGTGCTTTGACAACTTTTGCCTATGGTGTGTCTGCTACTCGTTACATTTCCCTAGATCAGTTACTTGAGGTCAAGGTTGTCTTTGTACCTCTGTGCATCTTGTCTGCAAGCTTTGAGGCTGATAAATGACCATCTGTGTATTGTCAGATATTTTAGCTCTATTGTCAATTTTGCTGTGCAGTAAGGGAGAGTGCGAGAGTGCTCTGCATATAAGTTTTACTTTGTTAGGCATTAGACTAGAAATGTTCTGTTTCCTTAGCCTTTGTATTTTTCCAGAAGGATTCTTATTTGCTGTCTCTGCTTTGTTTTGTAGCTCAACAGATTGGAAATGTCTGCCATTTGCTAAAAAATGAAATCCATCTGACACCTGGTCATTAAACAGAATATTTTATTCTTTTGCTGTGTTTTCTTTTTTTTTTTTTCCCAGACCTTTTTCAGATTTCTAGGCCAACTTGTCTTCCACTTGGTAATGTTAATATGCTCACTTTTGTCAGTATAGAAGGTTTTTCTGTGAAAAGAAAAATATTTAAAATATCTGTGGTATTTTTCCACAGTTTTGTTTAAATTTATACCTTTCTTCTTTTCTGAAAGATGTCACTGTGGACATGTTAGTTGTTGCTGCAGCTAATAAATATTATGAAAGCAGTCTGTATTCGATTGAGAATTTTACTCTTTATGGATATTAAAAGATCTTTCACATTTTTTTAAACTATCATTTCTTCATAAGTTAGCCATTTGATAGTCCCATAAAAAACATTTTGGAGTTGCTCGACTGAGTCTTGGTCTACCTTGAAGGTAGAGAAATAGCTCATTTAGTATCTTCCTGAACTGATTTAACGAGGAAGGTGAGACAGAATAACTGCTTCTGCTTTCCTTCGTTTTGCAGGCTGACTATTGATGAACCTACCCTAATTTTTAATTTTTCTATGTAGTTTAATCTGTTCCTAGTATTTTGGTTTAGTTAGAGGACTTAAGTTGTTGCTTCATTTTTATTTTATTGGTTTCTTCTTAGCCTTTTTTGCTCTCCGTCATTTTCCATTAGTTGGTGGAATAGTGATGGGCAAAAATTGAATTGCAGATAAGGACAGGTTTCATCCAAGCAGTAAACTGGGCTTCTGGTTGGTGGTTCTGGCTGCCTATTTTCTTATTATTGTGGTCTCTTTTTTTCTTGATACTGTTGCAGAAATACTCTGTGAAGGATATCAACTGATTTATATCATAACAGGTCATGTTTGGACTGTGAGAGAAAATGCATAAAGGTACTGAAGTAGCAAAAGCGTGCATGGATAACTTGATGGCTGGAGAAGTGGCAGAGGGACTATAAAAAAGCATTTCACTCATTATAGCCTGCAGCACACACATGCAAAATTGATGCCAAAATACTGTTGACATTTAATCTTAAACTTGCAATATTTTTCAGTTGTATTACAAGCTTTTCAGAATTGGAATACCCTTTAAAACAGGAATAGAAAAACACTGTAGATCAACTGTTGATTTCCATTACTGGTTCTGTATTTACAAATACGCTTTACATTCTGTTTTCATTAAACTCCTCAGCAGAGTTCTTGTTTGTGTTTTTTTTTCACTATTAATTTTTTTTGACTCAAGTGGTTTAACTGGTACTTTAGACCACATTGCAGATGGTACAAGCACCACCTGATCCAACCTTAGCTAATTATCTGATAGCAGAAACCTGATCTTCTGTGTTTGTTTGTTTTGTTTTGTTTTGCTTGTTTGTTTTTACAAAAGAGAAACCAGTATATATGAAAACTTTGTTTATATTATAAAACAAATTCAAAAATTACTGGATTGATTTCAAGAGTCAAATATTGGTGTTCAAATTTTTAGTTTTCTTAGACATCTCTACATAATATATTGACTTGAGAAAAATCAGTACAGACAAAACATTTGGGTACTGATGCTTTTCCACTCGATTTTTCAGCTTTGGTTATTAAGGTGCAAAGTATTTATGAGTCTGTGGCATGTTCTTAAGAGCCAGAACATTTGCTACTCCATTTTTTCCAATGTTCTTTGAACGACATATTATTTCTCATGAAAACTCCCTACTGATGCCCTTCAGATAAGGAATTATTATGGTTTATTTAAAAAAAAAAAAGGCAATAAAGACTACACGGATTAAAAGATACCTAGGCTCTGTGCAGTGTTTAAAATAAGAAAAAAAAAAGAAAAAAAAACCTTTAAACCAATCCAATATATTACAGAATGCATGTCACTGCATCTTGGAAAATGCACATTTGTGTGGGTTCAGTCTTTGGGTGCCTCAAGGGCAGCTTTGTATTCCAAAGGATGCTTTCGAACACAGGTGCCAGAGATGGGCTTTACAGCCATTTGTCCCCTACCTCTCTAATTTTGGAAACCTTATCCCTCCTTCTCCCCTCATCGTGCCCACCCTCACCCCCCTAACTTTTAACATGAAGTTCAGCATTTTCTGTGCTTTGCTTACAGAGAAAGAATTTTATTTTATCTTCTTATTGTCACATGTTCATGAATTTTAAATGAAAATACAAAATAGCCCTTTTTGGAGAAGTTGTATACCACTGAGGTTTAAAATAAAATAGTTTTGAGGTTTTGAAAATAAAATAGTTTTTCCTACCTGTTCTCAGACCTTTCCGTCTTTGATCTTTTCACTAGACTACTTGGCATTTTGAGACGATGAAGCAGATCCTACTGGAAAACAAAAACAATAGCTGGGTTATCTTCAGTTGCAGTTTCTAGGGAATGTAAAGGGAAATATAACTTAGCTGTTCCTTTTGTCATAGAATTTAGGGTGTGAGAGGTGATCCACTGGTTTGTGGTCATATGCCTTTTCAGTATTCCAGTGGTCTTCTCAGTTTTTAGTGTGGACAAAATCACAATGAAGTATTTAATAAAGCCAGTCTGTCCCAATTTCCCATTTGTTCTTCTGCCTGGTATGAAACATTTTAAAAAGTTATTCGCTATCAAACACAGCATCTACTAGAATTTGAATTGCATGAGTAAGTTGGGATACTTCTGGTAAGCAGAAGGAGAGAGATACTTTTAATTAACAGATAAAGAAATTAAATTTTAGTAACCAGAATTTAATGAATGAAACGCAGGACATCAGTCACTGAAAATAGGCTTTATATTACTGAATACATGGACTGTTCAAAACTGATTTTGGTTCTTATCATAACAGTTTGGATTTAGATGGAGACACGAGAAAGAAGTAATTTCAGGAAAAGGTAATAATGCTCTCTTTCATTTTATATTGCATTTCACCTTGCCTTTTGCTTTTCTTGTTTCTTTTCAACATAATTTTTTTTGATAGTATTTGACAATTTATGCTGATAAGTGTATCAGATGGTGATAGACAATAAATTGATGTAACTGTTTACTTCACTGTTTTATTCCACATAGCTCTGGTGTGCATGCTAATCTGCATAGATTTTTTTTTTTCTATAGAATCGTAAAGGTTGGACAAGACCTCCAAGATCATCTGGTCCAACCATCCCCCTACCACCAATATTACCATATCCCAAAGTACCATGTCCAACCTTTCCTTAAACACCCCCAGGGACAGTGACTCCATCACCTCCCTGGGCAACCCATTCCAATGCCTAACCACCCTGAGAAGAAATTTCTCCCAATTTCCAACCTGACTGAACCTCCCCTGGCGCTACTTGAGGCCATTCCCTCCTATCGCTACTTATCTACAAGGAGAAGCTGACCACTAGGTCCCCACCACTTCCTTTCAGGTAGCTATAGAGAGCAATAAGGTCTCCCCTGAGCCTGCTTTTCTCCAGCCTAAATTAAGAGAACATGTAATTTACTTTCACAAGGTCAAATTTGTAATGGACACCAACATAATGCATTTGGTAAAGTGGAATGTCATGGATATATTTTTCAGCTGCTTCTCTCCAGTAGTTCTGCATTAACTTAATAGTCTTTGATACCTTTAATTGAAGTCTCTGAATTCTTTTCTCAAAAGATAATTTTTTTAGCAGTTTTTCCAATGTTGTTTTGGAACATGTTAACTTCTTAATTAAAGTACTACACACGACATCTGTTTCAGGCTAACCTGGTTTTGAAACCATCAGTGAGAATGGTTGTCATCTCTTCCTATTCTGTCTGTAAATCAGTAACTTATTCTAGCTGATTCTGTACGTGGGTTGATAGCGTTGTATTACTGGAACTTGCACAGTGGTCCTCATTTCATTGCCTAGGGGCATGGAGTGTTCAAGTAACTGAACAAGCAAGTAAATTATGTGAACATATTGCTGTTCCTGGGGGTAGAATGCTCGTACACCTATGCAGTTTTCAGGAGTCATGCATGCACATGCAAGATAATTGAGTGGAGTGATACTGTTGATCAGAAAAGATCTGTAAACAGTTCTATTTATTATTATGCGTTACAAGAAGTTAGAAATACAATGCTGTTGTGTTTTTTGTTGTGTTTTTTTTTTTACATCATGTTTCTAAAGGTAGTTGTAGTCATACGTTGCTTTCAGCACTACAGATTATGTTAACAGGTACCTAAATTTGATACAGTTGTATGTCTTATTGAATGAACACTTTTAAAAGATAACAAAAGTTAAATGAGAAATTCATAATTTATGAATTATTGTGACTTCATGAGGGAGAAAAGAATTTAAAGATGCATTGTACTTTTAATACCTGATACACTATATTTTAAAATGCAGGAGAAAGTGCAGAATTACATGTTTTAAGCTTTCTAATGAAAAGTATAAAGCTTGTAGAACAATTGGAACGTAAGAATTGAGAAATGGTATCTCTCACCACTGAGGGGCGCAAGAATCCACTGTTATCTAGCGTATGAGATGCTCTGGCAAAGTGTAGTTTGAAGTGGTTATTTAAGAAAGACATGACTGTCTTTCTTTTGCTATTTTCTAATACAAGTCAGTAATATAAATTACTTTAATTAAAGTGTAATAAAGCATTAATACCTACCTTAACCTGGTCAGCTATGTATGAATGAATTATGATTCATATTTTAAAAAGGAGAGTATGTGCTTAATTTAGCTGTGACAGTAATAGTGGTGCTGAGAACCGCCGCTGGTGGATTGAGTTATGGTTTGGGGTATGTTAAGAAGGGAACATAGAGATGGGTTATTCACATTTGGTTGCTTTGTTTTACATGCCTTTCTTTGTAAGGTCGTGGGGAAGGAGAGTTAGGATGAGTGAAAGGGGATTGTAACGATCTCTTACTTCTTTGAAAAAAATATTTTTAATGCTTTTATGACATTCTACAGTGATAAATACTATTGAAAAAAACTTCATGAACAGTAGAATTATATATTCAAGTCAGGGCTTGAGCATGTGTTTTAGGCATTGCAGCGTGAAAGAAGAGGTTGAGAAAAGCCTGGCCATTTGTATACATATATGGTACGGACTAAGGATCTTCTAGGAAGAAAAAAAAAACAAAAACAAAAAACACCATCATTTAAAATATTTAGATCGTCATAAATATATGTAAATGTATAAGGTCACAGAATTATGGTGATCTACACAGTAAAGTCCTGGCTTACCTAGCATTTCATTCCTTGCCTTAGCAATTTGAAGATACTGATTTTTTTCAGAGGACAAGGGGAAAAAACAAACAAACAAACAAACAAAAAAAATAAAACAGACTTTGATTAAGTTCCCAAAAGTCTTAAATAGTATAAATTTTTCCATGTTGACTTTCATTTTTTTTATAATTGGTATAAATGATTCCTGATGATATAGGTTCCTGATAACCACACCTTTCATGGGGTCAAACATTTTGAAAATATATGAATTCAAAATTTTTTATAATGGCAGAATATAATTGCAGAACTGAAGTATCTGAGGACACTTCCAATCCATTAGTTAGCAGCTTAAACAGAATGTTCTGAGGTTAATCGTTCACAAACAGTCCTGCTTGTGAGCCTATTAATATAGATCCTTACCGCCAGCTCTGCATACAAATTAGTCCTCTGCAAAGTGAATATGTGTGTCTTTATTACTGCAATATTGGGAACCCAGTGATGTAAACAACATTGATTACATGTATGTCGTTTTAAAATTAGTGTTGTATTTAATATAATAAGCCCAAGGAAGCATTTAAAGCTGCTGCATGCTTTTTCACAGAATTAAATTTATTTTTTAAAGTATTGTTTTCCTTAAAGGAAAGTGTTTATGGAAAGTCACTAAAATGCAAATTGTATGTCTAGTATATCAAGTAAATTTGTAAGGTAATAAGAATATGGACATCTTAGTTTTGTTTATTCATTGTACATTGGATAGATTATGTCATTAAGGATGTACGGCTGAATTGCACCTGCTGATCCATCATGCTCTGATAAGTAAGTTATCATTTAGGGCATAGTATATATCCTAGTTCAGGATTAGGCTTTTTTTTTCCCCCCCCTATGATCTTCCTTCCTCTATGCAATGTAAAAGGAAGTTTAAGTTGTTCTTTCTTTGCAAATATGCAATATGAGACAAGTATGATTGTTTTGTCATTATTAGTTATTGTTTCCTTAATCTAGGTTTTATTTTTAGTTTTGGGCTTTTTTTCTTTGAAAGAAAACAAAAGCAAAAACTGAGCAAAACTGGAAATAACAACCCCAAGCCTATGCATGTTAATCACTGAACCATGGTTTGCTATTTCTGATGTCTTTAAAGGTCAGTTTTCTTGTGGAAATAAGCACTGTGATGAGGAAGAAGGCCTGAAGAGCTGGGAGGTGAATTTTGGTTATGTTGAACACGGTGAAAAGAGGAATGCACTTGTGAAATTGAGTAAGTCAATCCTTCAAGGATATATAAACCTAAAAGAAGATGAGTATCCTACTCTCGAAAAGCTATAGAGTGAGGCCTAATGATAATGATACTAGTTCATGAAAAGTGGAAAATAAGCTGTAGAATAGGAAATAATTTTGTTTGATTAATTAAAGGTAGTAATGGTCTTGATTTGTTGAGAATGGCTACTATTGTTATGTATGACAAAGCTGTTACAGGTTGAGCACTTCATCCTGTATAATTCATGATGTCATAAAATTAGAATAATTTATAAGCTATTTTCTATACAGGCATGTCTGGGTTTATTGGACAATACTGACTTGCAAGGAAAGTTCATAATTTTCATTGCTTCATTATGTGGCTTAGGAGTCTTTAGGGCTTTGGAACAGTCAAGTTTTTGCACACCTTCAGCTCAGCTGAGGTTATTTTTACATCTTTTGTTTTCTTCCAAAAAGTCTAGCTTTAATTAACTTGCTTCCTTTTCTATTCTTGTCTCTTGAGTGGGGTTTTCTTATTCAGTACATTTTGCTATATTCAGCAGATAATTAAACTTAGCACAATTGACACAGTTTTTCTACGTAAAATAAGCTAATAGTGTTTTTTCTTTTGTGCACAAAACACTCCAGGTGGCAACACTTGGTCTCTGGTGAAGATGTAAGAGACTTGTGGATCTTCAGTATAACTGTAGAACAATTTGATCTGTTTATTAATAAGTTTTTATTAGTTGTGCTTATCAAATACATGGCTATGGTGTTCTCATTCTCTCTTTTTCAGGACTATGTCCAGAATGTTCCTACAAACTAAACTTTCATCACCGGTAATGAAATATTTTGAAAATATGGGGGCTGAGTTATTGATATGTTGCTAGTATGAATAACAGCAAATAAGGATAAAAGTTCAACTAGACAATTAAAAACTTAATTGACACTGAAGTAGATTCTGTTCTGGAGTTCTTATAAAGTCATTGGCTTCACATTGTTGAGACTTAGGTACTTTTGTGCTAATGAAAGTACAAAACTTCCCAAACTAGAAGAATCTTCCTTTCCCCAAAGTTTGCTTTTCTTAGTTTCAGCCCAATTGTTATTTTTCTCTTCAGAAAGTTTACGAAAAATACCATCCTTTTATTTTATCTTTTGCCATGTTTAAGAGTTGGAAAGCTTTTCCTTTGTTAAAAAATAGGATTATTACGTGTGAGGCAAACAGTGCTTTGAAATTCTGAATTTAAGTATTTGCTCTTCTTTGAGAATCACTTCTAATAGCAGAGAAAACTAAAATACTCAATTTGGAACCTACAAAATATGTGCATTAACACTTGATTTGTTTTTGATTATCGTCTGTAATCTTTTTGAATTGCACAGCTTTTCCAGTTTTATGGTCTTCTGGATCTTGAAGTGGTCTCAGTTGTATGGCTTAATCGCTAAAGTGTCTAAAAAGCATGTGAAAGGAAAACCTTTGAGCTAGGAAAATACTGTTTCTGTTTTAAAGTAACACAAATGAAAGGTGTGTCTAGATGGATTTATACATAAAAGGTAGTTTATTTTAAAAGATAATTCATACTCAATTTCATTAAAGTGCTGTGTAGGCACATATTAAGAACGACAACTAACTGAGATTTGTTTGATTTGTCTTGTTTCTTTTTGGAACTAAAATTGTAAAACCACATGGATTCAAAAAAAAGCACGGTCAAGCATATTTTCTCTAAGTTGGCTTCAGAGTAGTACATACTTAGAAATAATTTTCCTGACTGTTCTAGATTAAGAAGCAGGAAATAAATCCTTATATTCATACAGTAAGCCTACATAAGTCACATGGAAAATAAAATACATGGGTTGTTGGTCTGCAGCAGTTTCTTAGGCTTAAGATTCTTCTGCATCAGCTGATTTTTTTTGTAGTTTTGTTTAACTAATGATAAGCTTCAGAAAAAAATGGCAACTGTTTGAGTGAATTAAATACCTAAGATTTACCCTTGCTTGAAGGGTATATATACCAAAGAAGATGTACCTTTTTTTTTTTTTTAAAGGAGGAAAGAAATCAAAGCAAGCAAGAAAAGAGGCACAGCTGCACTGAGCTCTAAAGAACCAAAAGTTAAGAAGACAAAATTATCTCGTTCAACAAAAAAGAAGTCAAAAAAAAAGACCCATAAAGGTACATTTAAATTTTAAAACTTCAATATTATTAAAAAAAAAAAAAGAGAGGAATGTTAATTTTACCATACCTATATAGGTATGTATATAGATATGCAAAATATGTAGATATGCAGTTGTTTCTAGACTGTAACATGGGTAGTCAAAAAAATAATTTTTTTAGGTTAAAGAGAAAGATTTATTTGAAAAAAAAAGATTCATTTCTTACATTATATAGAGAGGAAGAACCTTTTGAAAAATGTTTATTGCCACAAAAATTTGTTCAAGAATTGGATATTATATTAGATTGTACATTGTCCAAAAATCAGATATTGCATACCAGAGAGGGTTCTGAAGTACCTAATTCCTTGGGGAGTTGAAAGCATTTTGGAAATGTAAGATAACCTTTTTACACCACAGATCTTGGGATAACTTATTTGAGCTCAAACTGATGATCTTTGAACTTATGAAAAGAAATGCTTTGCTTCAGTGTTTGCTTTCTTTTTTTGAATGTAATTGAGTATGTATGCATGAGCACATGTTTATGTGTAATTTGTTGTAACAGAAGTATCCTTTGTAAACATTTTAAGATAACAGATAAAACCAAGATAAGCTTACTATTTTTTAAATTGTATTTGTGTTTCTTTCTAGATGAGGTTTCTTCAGAAGATTCAGATAATTCTGATAAAGGTAGAGTATTTCAATATCTTCTGCATCTTTATGTTTTTATAATAAGTTGTATTATTTCATATACATTTGTCGTTGGTATTAGTTGTATTCACTGGCAGTTCTAATATTTGATAAGATGGTAAGAAGGCTATGTTGAAAACAAGCAGAGATAGTAAGGTTCAACATAATTACTTATAATTATTGGAGAAAATATAACGAATTTTAGGAAGAAAATCTTTAAGGAAAGAAGAAAAGTGTGGTTGGATACACAATGAAAATAGTCCGAAAAATAAAGGGGTAGATTGTTCCAGAAAAGAGCAGATGGTGCAACAATACCCCAATTATTGTTAATAATTGCACGGGTCCAGGTATGTAAATATGTGCTGTGTAAATAAAGTACTTTTCTAATACAGTGAGTACTACAATTCCTTTCATCGAACAATAGAAATATGTACTGAATTCACAAAATTAATAGGAGAGTAGTGGGAGAAGACACCATGCCAAATAAATTCTAGGCTTTAACCAAAGTCTTCCAGCTATCACCATTAGTACCTCAGAGATCCATTGCAGATGGATGTGCTCAGAGTCTCAGTGACTCCTTAGGCAGTGGTTATCTTTGTATCTCAGTAATTCTAGTACCCTATTTCTTTTCTGGTGAAATAAGCCCCATCTTCTGGTCATACTAATTCATGCTGCAGAGTCTCAAGAAAGGACTGAATGTTTCTGTTTATTGCTGTGCTGTGCAATATACTTTGAGGAATGTCCTAGATAAGGAAGGATACAGGATAGAGATACAGGAAGACCCAAAGCAGTTTTCTGAAAACTTGGATCTTGCCCAAAGTCTCTGTGGAAAGCTTTATTGGAAGATTTTAGAATGGTGGTGGGTTTTTTTGGTTTGGTTTTGTTTTGTTTTTTTTGTAAGTCAAGACGTATTTCTGATAATGAGACAGGTTTCTTGTTTTTCACTCCTTCTGTATACTTATATGGAACAGTTATGTAATCTATATTTTCTGGCAATTTCACTGATACATTACCATTGATGTGTCATTCAAGTAGTAAAGTAATTCTTTCATTTAATATCACAAATTATATTGTAATACAACTGTATTGTAATAAAGTGGTTGTTATTATAAAACTTTCATTTTACAAAGTACTATGCTGCTGTTTTATCAAGATCAGTGTTCTGACATGATTTTTACTATGTTTGGCCAAAATATCAATTACTGATACCTGAGTCTTCTTGGTGCTGTATTGAATAAGACTAGAAAATGTTTTAATTTTTACTTCATTCAAAGTAAAGCGTTTTTTTATTCTCAGGGTTAAAATGAAAAGTTTCCCCTACCTACTTACTTATTATAAATAAGTAAATAAATAAATTCACTCAAAACTTATTACTTAAGCACTCTAAATTTTTTAACAGATTCAGATAACAGTGATGTGCAAGATGGTCCTTCAGATGCTGATTTTTGGAAAGGTCCTCTGCAAGAAACAGATGAAAAATCACGGTTAGTTCATCACAGTTAACTTTTATCTGGTATTGTGACCATTTAGAACTGCAAAGGCAGAGACTGAGTGTTTTAATGACTCTGACATTTAAAGTTATGTCAAATCTCCTTCTATGTAGTGAATCTAGGAATGCTTTTTTATATAAGAGGACACATACACAGCACTGGAGGAGAAACCTTTGTCAAGCTGCTACATTACCACTGCTGTATTATCTGCTACTGTCCTGTTAACTATTTTAGAAGTAAATCTTGACAGTCAAATCACTGCTGTTGTACAGAAGAGGAAATGCGAAGGGTGTGGGAATGTATTGAATAAGTCAAAGTGATCTATACCGGGTACATAATTCAGACATACTCTAACCAGAAATCTGCTAAATGTTTTTCATACAAAGATTTATCTCCTAGATACAGATCAAAAGCAGAACTTTCTTTGACATATTTTTATTTTTCTACAGGGAAGAAGAGTTTGATGAATACTTTCAAGACTTGTTTCTCTGAGACTTGAAATTGATGTAGGTTGATTTTCTTCATGAATTGTCTAGATGAGCATCTGGAAATTGATTCACAATTAGGGACCATAAACCTCTTTCTGACAACATACCTTTTCCACGGTCACTCCATATGAACCGTCTGACTGGATTATCTTTGCAGAAGGCTTCAGGGCTAAAAGCTTTCTTTTTCTTGTGGTAAGCTGAATATTCATGAAATATGAGAAATATTTTTTCAGTTCATACCAAAAGATTTATGACACCCTATCGTAAAAATCGGAAGAAGGTAAACAAGCAAGAAAATAGTTTATTGACAGTATACCACAGAAGTAGGCTGTTCCTTTATTTTATCCCAAAATTCAGTTGCCAGATTTTTGTAAAGGGCATTTTAGAAGATTCTATTACTGGTTTAAAAACATACACTTTATTATACTCATGTTTGTAATTTATTAAACAAGAGTTAATAGCCTTGAAGTTATCAGTCACATAGACTTCAATATTCAGATATTAGCCTGTGTATTTTTAAATGCCATTAGAGAAGTTCATTTTTGTCAACAGTGTATTTTACTTGAATTTAAGTAAATCATATCTGAAATGTCTCCCCTGCTCTTTAAGAAGTTTTCATTGTGACCTTGTTTTAAATTTTATTTATAATATGATGTGACTAGTAATTCCACTCCTTACTAAAAATCTGAATGGCTGTTGGAATCTTTGATTTAATAAAGTGTGTGGCTTGCCACTCAAGAGGTACACGTAGCTTGTATGTTATCTGTGGTTTCTGATCTCCTTAGCATTGATAGAATGTTAATCCTTCTTTAAAGTGTAATCCTGACTATACAAGTAAAGAATGCATAGTGCTTGAGAAACCTACTGGATTCATCTCTGTTTTCAAATTGAAACACAACTTTAAGCATTCTTCACTGCATATTTCCAAAGAAACAGTCTGCACATGAATAGTTATGGTGACCATTTTCTTTGTTGGATGAAAATTACTTTAGATAAAAAGGACAAACTCTTTTGAATTAAGTGTTCATGTAATACAAGCTGAGGAAAGTTAATGTTATAGAAAATATATTTTTATAGTGCTTTCCACTGTAGATCTATTTGTAGAAAGTATTTATGGTAAGTATTTTATGTGGAAAATGTAACAGAGATGGTTGCAGTGTATTTATGAACATATTACATGCACTCATATGAATGAGTAGTCAACTATTTACAAGTATTTCTTAACATAATTACATTTTAGATAGTTTTTACTTATGTAATAGATGACAGTACAAGGACATATTTAGTGTGTCCTTGAATAACAAATAAAAAGTAGCCTTGCATGAAGGCTTCTTTAGGTAAGAAGATGGATTTAAAGGTTAATTCTCTGTCATCTTGCAAGCTTGGTTGAGAGCCAAATCCAATCTGCAGCAATCTGCTTACATGTATGCAACTTGCCCAAACGGGTTTTTGTAGAATGTGTTGCTCTATTTGTTGCTGCAAGTATTGCATATTAGGTGTTGGTTCTGGATAGCTAACTCTGTTTTGAGGCCTCAAAATACGTTTATAAAATGTTACAGCATATATATTAAATACATAATTTAATACAGTTTGAATAAAATTACATGATGAAACAACCTTGGAGTAGCTTTCTTTTGTATCTACATTTAATACAGAATAATACACAATATCCAGTTTTATGTCATAACTACATTTGCATAAAATATTTGGCCCATTTATAGAGATGTAATAAGTGGGAAACTTTTAATTTTGAGTGATAGTTGCACTCAGTATCTATCTTTGTACAGCATCTTACAGAGGTATATAAACAGGCAAATCTTTCCATCACTCTCCCTTCTCTTGACGTTGAGGGCCCTTCAGAGAAAAAAAAAAAGTGTATGGTTCTGCTTTGTTTAAAGGGGGCAGGATTGAGTCTGTATGCCAAACTCGTTTCTTGCAGGAATTGTCTTTGATATCCAGATCCTCTTAGGATTGGAACTGGTTCCAGTGAATATTCAGATCTGTGCACAATACAGTAGCCGTTTTCCTTCCTTTATCTGCAGGAGGACCTGACTTCATGGGACCTGAGTAGAAAGCATTGAGTGGTCTCTGTCGTGCTTCAAGGACAGAAGGTTTTTGTAGGGAGATATTTTTTTACGAAGAGATGATTTGTATGCAGTCTGTCTTGGTTGTGGAAAGGCAGATAATGTGAATTCTGATGTGTTCTACTTCTGCTGTCATCTTGCTCCCAAGATTAAACTGGTGCCAGTTCATTGGTTTTCAAATACTAGAAAATTCTGTTCATATACTGTATTTTAAAAAAGGTACATTGGGAGTACGAGCTTCTTAAAATGCATTTGAATGTAGAACCTTCTATAGATATAGTGGTATAGGTATCTTGGTAAATTCTCATATGTTTATGGTATGCCTTTTTAGGTTTTTAAAATAAAAGGTGTTAAGTTTAGGAACTATGGGCAGAGCCATTTGCACATGGGCAAAGAAGCGGCTTCTCCAAGCTATAACTATAATTTGCAGATTTATCCATGGTAGTTTTGAAAAAAGACTGGACCATGGCCCTGCTGTTTATAGATATGAGCCAGAGAATTGCGTTTAGCTCTCCTAAAGTGAAGGAAATGCTTGCACTAGAACTGTATTTAGTACTGAGTATGATGCAAAAGGACACAATGCCAGATTAAGGAAATACACATAATATAAAAATCTAAATATACATGTTAGGAAAATCACAATTTTTTGATTAAATTGTACATGTTAGGTTTCATTCAGTAATTTCATATAAGATCTATCAAAATTATTTATATTTTTTCTGGACAGTGTGCAGAAGTTACATATTTTAATAAAAATACTGTATATAAATTGAGTGTCATGAAAAAGTATTTAGAGCGCACAGTAACTTATTTTGCACCATTATTTTTTCTTTTGTCTTTTGATTTTTCAGTTTTTAATTGTAACTGTTTCTTCTACTCCAGTGAAAATTATATCCAACAAATGACAAGTGTTTAAGAGGACTGTAAAGAGATTGATCTATACTATTCTATGCGAAGCAGAAATCCACTGGGGCTCACTGAAGTTCTTTCTCGATATCTTTTCTGTAGCAGAAACAGTGTCTTTGAGACAAATTACAAAATTATACATGTTTTGGATTTTCCATCCTCTCCACTTCCACCACCACCTCCAGCTGCATTTTCAGCTAAAAAAAAAAAAAAGGGAAAGTGAATATTTTCTGTTACTTTCAGTTGCTCTTATTTCTTGTTTAAAAAGTGTTGCTTTTGTTATAAGGATATTATGTGTGTTTGACCTTCTGAAAATTGAAAGTGTTTTTGCTACTTGTCTGGGAAAATGGAATATGCAACAACAATACACACTATATGTACATGTAAGTATATGAAGTACCAGTTGATACCACATTTCTCAAAGGACCAAACACACTGAACCACTCTTCCTGGAAAGTTTCAGTAGCTTATATAACTCTCTCCCACACATACACAACTGAAGTATGCAAGCCATGCAAAAGAAACTCTTGGATCAATATCATCTTTGAAATTATTTTTGAACGAGATGATACAAAATTTAATTTGACCTAATTGTATGAACTTTGATCCAACCCTGCATGAATCCCTTGGTAGTAACCAGTTAAGAGAGAGACTGTTTAAATATTTCTTATCCATAGCAACTGGTTCTGTTAATATCTCACTCAAATGATTCCACAGATGTTTATTGGTCACAGTTAAGATTCTTTCAATGTAATAAATTGTGTTTCCAGATTCATTTAAGGTAAGATACCAATATTAGAATTAAAACTTACATTTGAAAGCTGTGGATCACCATGTTACTAGGTCATTTTCGACCCTTTCCACCTGCATTGAAACATGTCACATAATCAGTGTCCTACCCTCTGTAATTTGTGGATATAATCAACACTATGTTACTAAATATGTATTTTATTTTCTTAGTTAAATACTGTATACTGTTTTAGTTTCTGTTCTGAACTTTCCACTGTAGTGGTTCAGCAAGTATGTTTATTTTGTTTTCTGTCAACTGAATGGCTCAGAATAGCCAGGTCAGTGTGATCTAGAGAAATGACCGTGGTTCAGCATGCATCATGTTATTGTTTGTATGAACTGACTTAACAAACGCATATATTTACATGGCCTTGATTTGATAGTGTCAGATCTGCTCTTCACAAATGTGCATGGCCTCATTCCAATGCACATTTTAAAAGAGACAAAATAATTCACTTTTTTTTTTATATATACTAACTATGATATGCAAAGAAGACCAGATCCTTAGCTCCTGTAAATCAGTCTGCCCATGCCAGCCTGTGTAAAAAGTTCCCTGTGGGAAAACACTTATTTCCCTAAGTCAGTGATTTAAGTGATTCCAAAATGCCAATGATGTGAGATGGTCCTACCTTCAAGTGGGAATATCAGTACATGGTTCTTCCTAAAGTCCTAAATTCCTAAAGTATTATTTTATTTTTAGCTAAGAGGAACCTTAAGAGCATAGAATGAGACTTCAGTAACTATTCCCTTTGCCAAAAAAGCAAATATGTAATGAGGGTTGGCTTTTGCTGGTATTTCTGTGAAACTCAGATGCTTACATCCCAGTGTTCATATTCAGAACCAGCTAGTTCTCAGCAATAAATTAATAAGATGATAAGATTAATTGGAAAAAAAAAAAGCCTTTTAAAATAAATCTGAGAGAATGGAGTGGGCATAATTCCTATGAGATTGTAAGTGGTATCACAGTGTGAGCAGGCCAAAATATTTCATATAGTTTTATTATAAGTTGTTTCTGTAACAGTTCATGTAATATACATGCTAACTGAATATACATGCTGTTTGGAGGATAATGTTTAATTTGGCCTGATAAAATACAATGCATTTTAAACTTTTAAAAATTTGTTTGTACAGTAGTAACTTGACTCAGTAGATCTCTTTCAAAAATCTGTTTTGATTAAATCATGTAGCTTACAGTGCCTTTTTAATAAGTACAGGAACATATTTTTTTTTAATTTTAGCCTATTAACATTTTTTTTAGAAGCCAATAACCTTCTAGTTTTGCTTCAAATTCTGACAGTAACTTGATGGGTAAAATTTTCTTTTGTGTGAAATCTGGAAAATACTCACCTATTTCCCATAGACACTGATTAACAAATAGATTATTCAGTACTGTTTTGTTTTAAAGATTCAAAATAAACTATAAGAGTAAACTAACTTTCCTTTAAGTTAGCTGACAATAAATCATTCTCTAGAAATCACAATTTATTTTTTAATCTCTGAATCTTTTCAGTCATCTCAGCTGATTACCAGAGCTCATGCTCTGCATGTAATACAGAATAAAAATAACCAATTTCACTCTTACACTTGAGTGATAGGTTCTCAGTTTCTATAAAATCAGATTATCTTCTGGGTTATCATATGCAAAGCCATACTTTCAATTTTAGGACTTGGGCTCTCTTAGATTAGTGTTAAATTTGTACTATGAGAGCATATTTTAACCAAGGAACTGACAACAGGAAACCAGAGCCAAAAGCTTTATCTCAAACTTGGAAGAGGAGTGGGGATGTTCCAAAAACACACTGTCCATACTCATCCCTTTTCCTTAAGTTTTTGTTTTCAGCTTAAACAAAGTATGTGAATACATATGAGGCTGATGCCATGCAGAATTTTGATACATCTCATATTTCAAGTGGTTCTAACGTTCACAGATAAATAGAGGTGATTAATTACATTCAGTTTTATGTCTTACGAAAAAAGAAATTTTACATCCTTCTTTACATCTACTTCTGTTATGAACATTTTCTGTAATCGTGCAGTTTAGAAAATGAGGTCAGTGTACTGGATTTGTGTCATCTTGAAAGGTTACTCCTCTTTCAACTAAAGATAAAGCTAATTTGGCTAAATCAGAACTCACATACCATTAGTGTTAAGAATATTGCCCGAGTGTACAGCTTGTGTAAATTTTAGAGAGAGAGAACATACTGACTGCCTACACATATATATGAAGGAAAATCTTAGAAGTTATTTAACCTTTTTTGGCAGCTTCTTCTTCTTCCTTTTTCTTCTGGTCCTCAATAACTTTCATCTTTTCTTCATATTCATCAGCCCGTGTTTTCCACTCAACCCTGTTGTTTTGAAGACCATCAAACATAGGTGTAATTTCTTTGTGAAACCTTGAGAATTCCTGTACAACCAATTTAAATTAAAAATTAGTAAATTAGAAAATTTCCTAATTAGTAAATTAGAAAACTGTAGACACTGATGACTTCTAAAGTCTGAATTTCCAGAAATACTGCTGCTTTGCAGATAAAACATTTGCTTTCATTTTTCTATTAAATCTAAATATTTCAGTATGTATACTAGATGAATTAATTTTATTTGATTTCACTTTTTTTTTTTTTTATTTGATTTCACTTGCTCCATATCTGGTAGTGTTTTTTTCTACAGAATGGAAAAAAAGATTTTAAAACGTGCCAGTACCTGCCAGTGCATATTTGAGAGCATATTCTTGGTGGCATGCAATGGTGGTTTATTCTATGATACCTGGTATTTCATCATATGATTATCAATATCAGAATATAATGATATAGTCTAGTATCCCATAGTATATTCCAAGCAGATTAGGATGTAATATTTTCATATCTTCGGGTACACATCACTTTTCTGTGATATTTTGGATTAATATGAAAAGCTAGATGGGTATTAACAATGTCGGCATTTCATGGCTTTCTAGAAGACATGTAATAGCTAAACTTCCAGAATATTGCAAGTTTTCTGTTCTCTTCACTGTGCCATTAATTGATTTCTGTAACCACGTACATGTTGCGTATTTATACTAAATGGGACTGAAGATTCAGACTGGGCTTTCTAATTCAGTCTTTCAAGGAGGGTAGTAACAAAACTTTAGTGCCCTCGAGTTTCACTGAGATCTTCAGTTAATACCATCTCTTGAATTTGCTTTGTGGGAGCAATTCTTCTATGTAACAAAAGATTGAAAAATTGTGGTGGTTGTGATAGTTATTTACCCTATAAATATGATTCCTGCTGCTCTCTAGATTTTTTTTGGTGCAATGGTTTGTCCCTAATTGCACCATCAGAACTGCTGTAGTGGGAAAACCAAAAAAATTATTCTTACCTTGTACACAAATGTACACACAAAATCTATGAAACCAACTTGGAGCTTAGGTAGTTCATCTCCTTTGTTTCTGTCCATCATGGGCTAGAACAGAATAGCAGTAATTTAGATTATGCAGACATCATTCTTTTGGATGTAATGATCTAATAATCATCGTGGACCATTATCTATTCAATATTTAAATAACAGATAGTATTGCTTAACACAGTTAAATTATTTAGTGCTTACAATTGGTTGTTGCTGTAGCACAGTTCGTTCCAGGTCACCTTGCTCCCAGAATTCATTTGCAACCATGAGGGCAACCTGAAAATCATAATTCAATGGAAATGTAAGCAGAACGTAGTAAATTTGAATGAATTAATTAATAAATAAATAAATAGATAAAGGAAAGAACAAGGCTTTCCAGAAAATTTGAAAATGTTGATTAACTCAGACTGGCATAATACTGTTTAAATCAATGTATTCTCAATTTGGTATTTAACTATTGTTACTAACTTCACACCCACAAAAGAGGATTTATTTCTTGCTAGCTGCATTATAAATAGAGAATTTTGGTCAAAGACAATTTAATTCCACTCATTGATCCCTCATAAGATAGTTGAGTATTTCTTTCAAGAATTACAGACAATCTCTGGTGTGCTTTTTCCAGCAAGTAAATTATCTAACAGTTTGAAATTCTGGTGCATACTGACTGAATGACAGATTATCATCAGCAGTACCATGACAATACTAGCAACACAACAGAATCTTCTAGTTCTTGTAATGCATATTACGTAGAACGCTCTACAAGCATCTTGCAACTGTATTTGGATTATGTGTTATTAAAACCTATATCCGTAAGACTAACAGATGAGCTTGAGCATGATGGTCAATAAGTACTGAAGTATTTGAGGTACTTATCTACAACACAGTGTCACACTGTATTACTGAATTTATTTTTAGCATGTTTAAGCTACTTTGAAACAGCACCAAGATCTACAGAATAGACACAATTCATTCAAATTGTTCTGTTGTGAAATCTGTACCTTAAAAATACTTGAAAAATAGCAAAAATTAGATAAGACAAAAATAATGGATTAAGATTTAACGGTAGCTAGAACAGCTGACAGAATCAGAGATGGTTTTAGCTGACTGACAAGTAGAAAAGGGTAGATCAGCTGCAGTGTGGGTGGAGAGGGGCATCATGGAGCCCTTATGCTCTCAGTGACAGATAAAAAAAAGTTGTTTTCTGGAAAGATAGTTGCGTGCAAATAGTTAAATATCTATTTAATGATAATAAGTAGTAAGCATTTTTTTAATGATCATTTAGCAAATGGGCAATAAAACACCCAGCAAATGCAGCACTGTCTGAAAAGTACCTACTTTACTCTGCACTTCCCAAGGCTTGGTTATGGCAGACAAGTCACATCCAGTCATCATCATAGCCCTTTGAAAATGTAAGGCAAAATGGAATATAATTAGGATGATGAAAGAAAAGAAAAAAAATACAGATTTTTTTCAGGGGTTTAGATACCTAAGATGCAGATGGATGCACCTTTTGAGAAGCCCGTTGACATCTATTTCTTATTTAAAATCATGGTTATGCTCATCATCATACAATAACACCAAGTCTCAACTTACATATCTAGGTGCCCAAATACTTTTAAAATCTGGCTGTAGATAACTGATTGAATAAAGGGTAAGATATTAACCACCTACATGATGACTTCTTTTTTGGTTGGGTCAATAGATATATATTTAATTGCTTCCTCTTCTGTTTCCATTTTTTCAATTGCATCCACAATCTTTTGAAACATAGTCCTTTTCCTGTGAAAACATACCAATAAACTATATATTAGTGAAGAAAAATTCCTGCATGAAAAATAGAAAACCATGTTTCTCATATTTATGCTTTTCCAAAAATGTATCCTGGTCACAACAGTTTCATAGTGATGCCTTCCTTCCACCAAACTCAAGGTTTCTAGTTAACCTAACACATCTAGATTTTGCTGTATACCATTGACATACGTTCTAGCTCCTGACAACCACATAACAGGTTTCCTGACTCTGCGTATTAAACTGTTTGGGGTGACAGTCTTGTTTCTTTAGTATTATATTTTCCTTAATATTATCCCTTCCAGTAACATAATGAATTGTGAAAATTGAAACAAATAGCTAACAAATGTTCTTCAACTCTGTCTCCTCAACTGTCAAAAACAGCCATAAAACCTGACTGAAAACTCTGAAAAAATAGATGTCTTATTATTGCTTAATAAATCCTTTAATTTGCATATATAATGAAATTATTAAGTTAATTTTCATTAAAATTTAGTTACTGCTGTTGAACAACTTACTAAACTTTTCCTGTCTCCTGGCTTTAAATTGTCCAAGTCGTGAGACACCTGGACCAAAAAAACAAAAGCTCAATACCCTGTTTAAAAGCATGTCAAGTTAGTAACCTTGAAACAGGATAGGTAATTTGATCTCTGAAGTCTTTGGGATATTTAGCACTGGGATCACTCAATGTCTGTTCTTAAACCAGAATCTCAATTTCCATGTCATAAGCATGTTCCTGTTTGGTATGAGTAGTTGTAGTATGGTACACTAAATACATGCCGACAACCTTACTACTAGGCTACAGAATCCACACTTCTGAAATACAATGTCTGCTGTAACTAAACACATACTTGAATGACCTGTTGTATGTATATGAACCTAACTTGCTCTGAAATTTGAAAGTTTATAAAGAAACTAAGAATGTCTTGTGTTGTTTTTTTTTATAAGAGTTAAGAGTTATTAAAAACAATTTAAAATACAGCTCTGTACTCTGCATATAACAAGTAAACTACAGATGTAAATTGTATAGGACTGACTTTTTTTTCAGTAGGAAGTTACACAGAATTTAGTACTTACTTGAAATACAAAGCCAAGTCAGTTGCTATTATTGCAACTTCAAATAAGTGTAGAACGGTTTCAAACTGGCGCTTATTTAGGTTCTGGAAGATGTTTAAACTCTGCAAGATGGAAAGTTGACAAATTCAATTCCTCTTATAAAACTGTCTTTGGTTTGTACTATACACCCTGTCCCATAGAAAAGTATAACAAAACTGCATGTATGGCCTAAATCAACATAACGCTACACATGAAAAGTTTTTCAGTTGTCAGAGATGGCCTTCATTCAAGAGCAGTTCTTAAGTTTTAATACCATTCTGTCAATTACTGCTGCACAAGTGTCTAATACTGAGATCCAAATAAAAACATCCTACTTTTTTTTTTTCACAACAATGTCATATATACTAACCAAACCTTGACTGGCAGAAGGAGTATATGGTAAAGTATGATATTTCTATGTACAGAATATAAAAGCTACTCTTTTGCAGCAAGTGATCCTAGATGAATTACTTCAGGCCTACATAGTTAATCTTACACGTTACGGGGGAAGAAAAAGGTATAGTTTAGCCTTCCTCTTTCAGATTAAGAGCATAGGCAAAGAATAATGGCAAAGAAAGCTACCCTGCACTTTCAGACCTGCAGTCATGGTAGTCTCTGAGGGCCAATGAGGAAATCAAATGTTCAGTTCTACTAGCAGGGCTGTTAAAATGATGGGCAGGGCCTATGCACAATCTAACGTCAAGATAGTCTAGTAGCTTAAATATATCTTGTCTGGTGTCCTTACAGATGATTGCTTAAATGCAGAAGATTTTGTTTCTCCATGTCCTAAAGGGCCGGGATAATGGAGCAGTAATTCGTTTGCCCATGGCTTTGACAGGTACACTCTTTGCTGGGTTAAAAACTGACTGGACGGCCAGGCCCAGAGAGTATTCATGAACAGAGTGAAATCCAGCTGGCAACTGGTCACCAGTCGTGTTCCTCAGAAGTCTGTGTAGGGGCCCATCCTCTTTAATATCTTTATTGATGATTTGGATGAGGGAATTGAGTGCACCCTCAGTAAGTTTGCAGATGACACCAAATTGGGGGAAGTGTTGATCTTCCGGAGGGTAACAAGGCCCTGCAGAGGGACGTGAACAGGATGGGTCAATGGACAAAAGCCAATGGGATGAGGTTCAACATGGCTAAGTGCCAGGTCCTGCACTTTGGCCACAACAACCCCATGCAGCGCTACAGGCTTGGGGGAGAGTAGCTGGAAGGCTGTGCAGGGAAAAACGATCTGGGGGTGCTGATTGATGCTCGCCTGAACATGAGCCAGCAGTGTGCCCAGGTGGCCAAGAAGGCCAACAGCATCCTGGCTTGTATCAGGATGTAGTGTAGCCAGCAGGACTAGAGAGGTGATTGTCCCCCTGTATTCTGCTCTGGTGAGGCTGCACCTCGAGTACTGCGTTCAGTTTTGGGCCCCTCAGTACAAGAAGGACATCGAGGCCCTGGAGCGTGTCCAGAGAAGGGCTATAAAGCTGGTGAAGGGCCTGGAGCACAAGTCCTGTGAGGAGCGGCTGAGGGAACTGGGGTTGTTTAGTCTGGGGAAGAGGAGGCTCAGGGGAGACCTTATTGCTCTCTACAACTACCTGAAAGGAAGTTGTGGGGAGCTGGGGGTTGGCCTCTTCTCACAGGTAACTAGTGGTAGGACCAGAGGGAATGGCCTCAAGTTGTGCCAGGGGAGGTTTAGGTTGGAAATGAGGAGACATTTCTTCTCAGAAAGAGCAGTCAGGCACTGGAACCAGTTGCCCGGGGAAGTGGTGGTGTCACCGTCCCTGGGGGTGTTCAAGGAAAGGCTGGACCTGGCGCTTAGGGACATGGTTTAGTGGGAGACATTGGTAGTAGGGTGATGGTTGGACCAGATGATCTTGAAGGTCTTTTCCAACAGTAATGATTCTATGATTCTATGCTTCCTCCTCATTAGCACTGGTAGCAAAACTGTGTTTCTCATACCCTGTGAGTACCCTCAGGGAGATAGGGTACACAGTTCCAAAGGGCCTTGCAGGTTGGAAAATGTAAGCTGTTAAAGAAGTACCTCCTTTCAAGAGGAAAGACAGGAAAGTGAAAAGTGCTTTTGAAAAAGAAAGGAGGGATCAGCCAGCACGGAAACTGGGAGAAAGACCAGGAAGGAGTTGTGTTTGGATAACAGGATGGGACCAGAATACATGGCTGAATAACTGTGTATGCAGATCTAAGATGCTGCCCCCAGAGGCTGCACAACTAAGTAAATTCACTTTAACTCAGTCTGTCATTGCCATATATAAATTAAAAAATAAAAATAATTTTAAAAATCAACTGTATTCTCATAACTCATAAAGAAATGGCTTCTTTTCCTTACTTCTTTGCTTAGACATGATAGTTTTTCTAGACTTTTTGAAGTTTCACAGTAGAGACCTTTTCCTCCTGTTAGCCTGAGTCAGCACAACTGCCTGCAGTGCTGTTAGGGACCTGCTCTAGTAAGTGTAATGCCCTTTTTCTCTAGCAAAGGGAATGAAAGCATCACACTCAGCATTTTCTGTGTCCTGGTTTTCCTTCCTTCCTTCACTGATGGGACGATCCATATGAGAGGTTGGGGTGTCAGATACCACAGTTCAGCACCTTCAAAGATCCTGACAATTGCTCTAGCAAAAAGCAGTGGTTAGGCCCCAGAATCTCGCATTTGAAAAAGTACATCTCCATCAATAAAGGAAATATTTTTATTTTGTTTTATCATAAATATTCTGTTTTGTTTAAGACCACTGTGCTACTGATAAGTGTAAGGATTTATTCTGATTATGCCCTGCTGTGGTCAGGAAATAGTACCTCTTTAGGGATTAGAAAATTAGAAAATTAAAAATGGATGTGGAAGTGAGTGCCTGCCACACTGGTGCAAACAAGTTGGAAGGGGCCTTCCAACCACCAGTTTTCAGGCCTAGACTGTTAAGTCTTTTTCTTATTTCCCTGAAAAATATCCTTTAAAGTGTTGTAAGTAGTCTTTTCCCTTCTAGTGGGGACAGAACCAGGCACCGCTTAGGGAGGAATGGCTGACCCATGTAGGAGGTCAGGGCTCTGTGGAGCAGAAGGCCTTGGCTGGTTGCAGTGCCGCCATTTTGTTGAGCCTGAGGAGATCTGAAGGAGAACAACATGGCCGCGCAGTGCCGCCATTTTGTTGAGCCTGAGGAGAGCTGAGGGGGAAAAACATGGCCCCACAGTGCTCCTGTGGGCATAAGGAAATGCATGTGCTTGCCCAGGCTGAGGCAGCAGGGGTATGAAAAGTGATAGGGAGAGGGGGTAGAGACATTTAGAGTGGCAGAAGAGAAGGGAGAAAGCATCTAATTCAGGGAAGAGCAGTAATGAGAGCTGCCACAGAACCATGAAGCTACTTTAGCTGTTTTAGTGAGATATTGGGGAGGGGGTGAGGGAAGCCTCCATAAACAGCCTCATCCCTTTGTTCCTCAGTTGCCAGAGCCAACAACTGAACTCAGAATGAGGGGCAGCAGTTTAATTACAACACCATGTATTTTCTACTTCAACTTCAGATTTTTAGCGAAAGCAGAAAGAACTGAGGCATGTGAGTGAGGCCCACAGGACAAGCTTTTTTATCTTGAGTGAATCAATTTCTGGCAAAATTACTGACGTTTCTGTGAAGTAGACAGTACATAAGAATTTGTTTTAAACTTCTGAATTTGAGCATAATTTCTTAATTTGGAATTAGAGAAATGAATAAAAGCTGGAGAAATTTGGAATGTTGTAACTTAATTGGATCTTTTGTGTTGATCAGTGTAAGCAGAATATTCATGCAAACATACCTCATCTTGCAGTAAGGTTTTACTGTACTCTAGGTGATGTCTTTCTAAAATGGAAGAGCCATGAAGTTTTGCCAGTGGAGCAGCTGATCTGTTGAAAAAGAGACGATTTTTTATACTATCTTGAAGGCATTATTTTTTATTTAGGATTCTGATTCAAATGCTTCTGATCTGCATATTCAATAGTTTAATTTATATATTGACTATATTGACCACTAGTATGAGGCAGAACAAAAAACATGCTTGCTTGCCTTCATTCTTGTTATGGTAAAGACAGAAGTTAGAGAGCACTGGGTGTTCAGTGCCCACTGACAGTCAAAGGAGAGGGCTCAAAATTCAAAAACTGTCTTTTTGAAAATGTGCCACTATTTCATCTTGCACGTTCTGTTTTGCTGTTTGTTTAATCTACGTAGTTTCTGTGTTGCTTAAAAAGGGCTTGTATCCATCATTCAGTATTTATTGTGTGGCATGGCTTTTGAACTGTTGTCTGCCTGTAATGACTGGGGAGCATGTCCCCTGTGATACTGATTCACTAAAGTTGAAGCTAAAGTAATGGTATAATAGAGTTTAATTCCTCAGGCGCCCTTTGGCTCCTCCCTTCCCTCAGAGTCATTGTTTTATGAACTGCACAAGTCCTGACAGCTCAGATGTGTTCAGTGTGTCTTAGCACATAGCTCAAAGCATCCCTCTGAACCTTGGGATAGACTTCAAGAAGAGGTAATTCTGCTTCAGACTATGGCAGCGGAAAGAAGGGAGAAGTGTCCTACATACGTTATAGGTGGTTCTGCATGTTTGGAAGCGTATTTTCCTCCTGTCCTCCATTGGCCAGAAAGTTAATTCCTGAGATAACCTAAGGTGCATTGGTATAGGCTACCTGTATTTTGTGCCAGTGTAGAGGAGGCAGACTTCCAGGCTGTAACAGCAAAGCTGATAGCTTTTATAAATAGCTTTACTGCGTATGACCTCAAGTAGAGGGCTTTCAGCTGGGGAAGACCACAATAGGAAGATTTTAAAACCCCTTAAACTTATTTGGATGAGAGGCAGTCAGCTGAATAAGAATCAGTGTCTGTCATTCTCTTTCTCCTACATCACCTGGAGAATCCCAGAGAATAATCAGAAAATCCCCTAACGTCACTGCTCCAGCATGCAGTCTGAAACTCCTCTCCTGGGCAGAGTGTGTCCAGGGGCAGAGAAGGAGGATGAATCATTCTGGAGATACAGCTGGTGGGAAATAGTTCTCCAAAAATTACGGTTATAATCTCCTGGTACACATGACATCCTGAGATACCTGTGTTCTCTGCCTAGCACACAGAAACAAGCCCAAATAAATCACATGAAAGACTAAAGGACAGTTTGATCACTCTTAAGAGAGTACTTGGTCTCACCATGATACGTAATGTTTAAAGTAATATGAATTAGTATTGTTTCATAACAAAAACCTAGTGTCAACAAGGGAAAGATCACAAAGAAATCCTTTAGAATATTTTACACACTCAGAACGCAAAGGATCATGAATTGCAAAGCATAACTTCATGATGTGTAACGAATCCCATGGCAGAAAGCAATCTCAATAGTTCAGAATCCTGTATAATATGATGAGATCACACCACAGGAAAGGACCTATGTCAGTCAGTAAACTCACTGGAGAGAACAAAAAAGCTAGGCAAATCAGCCAGTAGAAAACTGAGAAAAAGAATGCACCTGAAATCCAGTCTTTTTTTAAGCTGGCACTTGTCTATTCAACATCATGAATTCCTCTCCAGAAAAGTGATTTTGCCCTATCTTGAAAAAAAAATCCAGTTAAGGGACTTTCTACTCTTTTTATTGAAGCTAATTTTGTGTTACTGCTAGTGCAGTAAGAAAGAGAACACAAGTTTGATTTTGGATCTTGCTGGCCATGACACATAAGTCATATGAATTTGTGTGCCATACTGTTATTGTAACTGTTTGTTGTTTGTTGTTTTTTTTATTTTATTTTATTTTTCCTGCTGTAATATCAACAAACATAGATGTTTTTATATTTCTAGCCTAACTTCTGTTGTCCCAGATTATTTTTTTTGTCCTCTTGACCTTCCTTTAAATATTTTTTTACTTAAAAATGTTAGAGGCAAAATAACTCTTGTCCTTTTGATCATATTGTAGCAAAGCCGTCTCATTTGCTTCAATGAATTCCTCTTACAGCACCTGAAACAATTTTCAGACTGGGAGCTACAGAGGTCTGGCATGAACTCAAAACAACCATAGTCCAGATATGGACTTTTAGACATGCTGAAAGGCATTAAAGAATAGCAAAGGAGTGATGATTCCACCTGAGGCTTGTCTCCCCTTCAACCTTGGCTTGCTGCCGAGGACAGATCTGTGACAGAAGTCCTTGCAGGTCCTACACAAATCAATTTGCACTTTAGACTCTGCAGGCTTCTGTGCTCCCACTCACTGCCAGTAATTTTGGCTTTGTTATCTCATTAATTTTCTTTTCTCGTTTCTATGTGGCCTCATGTACATGAGGCTCCACTACAACCCAAGTGTTGCAAGACCTAAGGCTCTCCTAAAAATGAACTGCAGCTCTAGCAAATCCTTCTAAGATTCTGCTTTTGCATTTTGTCTTTGGTTTAGCAGACCTGACAGATACTCTGAGGAAGGAATCTTCTGTAGGATGAATGTCCATTCATGCTATATAAACTGAAATATCTACATTATATTTTTCCATGTGTTGATGTTGGTTTTTTTTTTGTTTGTGTTTTTGTTGTTTTGTTTTGTTTTCATTTACCACTAAAAATACTTCATAGCCATATATTTGAGTATTTGCACTTACTTCATCTGGTACAGGTTGTTGGTTCCTCTGTGATCAATGTCATGGCAGAAAGCAGCGGCAACCATGGCAAAGGCTTCTAGATCAGTATAGTATTTCTTTATTCTGCCTGTCTGTAAAAGAAAAGAAGCAACTCTGAGTGTGCGCCTGCCTTGAAAGAAAAACTAAATAATGAATGTAAAGTTAATATTAGCAGTATTACCATCAGCAGAGTAAACATTGTTTGCCCCACATTGAATCCATGCCGCCAGTTGTGGTAAGTGATATCTCGATAGCCCTTCCTGACTGTGTACATCCATCTTGTAAGGACCTGTTATGATTAAAAGTGGTTGATACTGTGCTGTTAACTGAAAGAAAATTATAAAATTTCTATAAAATTAATGGAACATACTATAAAATTACTGGGATAACATGCAAGTTCTATTAAATTAAACATGGCAGCAGCAAAAT
The DNA here is from genome assembly GCF_009769625.2 of Cygnus olor. Taxonomy (NCBI): domain Eukaryota; kingdom Metazoa; phylum Chordata; class Aves; order Anseriformes; family Anatidae; genus Cygnus; species Cygnus olor. Next base: position 21,215,642 of record NC_049175.1, read on the forward strand.
GTTCTTATGTAAATGTATGTTGATTTAATTCCTTCCACAAGTCACACAATTTCAGGATCAGTTTTAAGACTTTATGACAGATATGCAAATGCTTAAGAATGAATATTGTTATCCATAAAATAACTAATCCTACTCATACTTAATATAGCTTACTTCTATATTAAAGTACCAACAGCCAGCTATTTTTGTTCTATCTTAAAAGAAACATAAACAAGATGAAAAAAAAAAGTCAGACCTCTGCTGGGACTTTGAACTTTTCAACAACATTTATCTCAAAGAACAGTCGTATTCCACAAGTTATCAGGCCATGCTCTGTAACGGGAAAGTCACTGAAGCGGAATTCATATAGTTCTAAATCTTTTGGATCAGGTAATTCTTCCTTCTGTTAGGGAAAGTCAAAAGCACAAGGATTTTTTATGGCCAGAACGATGTTGGGAAAAATGTTCTTACTTCAGTGGAAACATTGCATAAGGACAGTATGTTTGCTTTATGGTCAAAGACCTCAGGTTTCCGTAGAATCTAATGCATATTAAGTTTTGAAACACAATGGTGGTACTGCTGTTTTCTTCTCCAAGAGAATAGGTAAAAGTCTTGGGTAGGTGGTGTTTCTTCCTACCCTGAATTCCAAAACAGTCAGTTGTGACCATCTCAGCAATTCCTTAGTTAGGAAGTCTCAGGCCTTGGTGGCCTCCCACTTTTACCCTGGTCTCAAAGCTGCAGTTCATCTTTTTCACAGCCAAAATTATTCAACAATACCAGCTTTTCCTGGTAAAAGTTGTTCTTCCCTTTTGGATCTTACAAATAGTGATGGATATAGTGACCAAAAATAAGCTTCCTAGAACAAAACATTTTCCACTTTAACGGTAGAATAAAATATAACATTTTTTTTATTTTTTGTATTTTTGTATTATTTTTTTTGTAATTAGAGAAGACTTGCTTTCGTGCTTACCTGTCTATAGCCTTGCGTTCTTCTGGAGAGCCTATAGCCAAGCAAGGATTCCTGTACATTTTTAAACCTCTAGAGGTGGTTTTGTTGGTGGTTTGTTGCTGTTCCACAACCAATTAGTCTGTCTAACCCTGTCTAAATTAGTTTGTTTTACCCTGTCTGCTACGACAATCTCTCTTTGTGTGTGTGATAACCTATATACACTTCGTAGAGAAATCTCAATGCTTAAATGCACAGAGTATGTAGTTTTCAGTTATTATGACTTACTTCAAATCCCTTAGTCATTTCCTTTTTACTGCTGTAGTTGGTGGTGATTCTGTATTAGAAGCGTCCTCTGTAATTTAGAGCACCCTGTTCTGAACAACCCTGACCACTGATGAAAATGAGGGATCATCCCAGAAGTAGTGGACAGTATAAGTGCATTTTATTTTCCCCACATACTAGATTTTATCAGATGCTGGCTGGATGCTTTTCAAGGACTTTTCTCTCCCTGAAGAGCAGATACAGAGCTTAGGTCAGCTCTTCCTTGTACTAAAGAATGTCCAGAAAGCATTTACTAAATTCTAAAATTCAGAGGATACAAATGTTAAGAAGCTTGTATTAAATTTCAAGTTGCATACATTATATGGATTCACATTGAATAGCCTAACTGGTAATAACGATATTAGCAAACTGTTCTGTAGTGCTTTCCATTTGTACATCCCAAAGCCTAAGGAGAGCAGTAGTATATTTTAAAGGATGTCTGATGCAACACAAAAATAGATTATATGACCACAATTATTCCCTTCTGCCACATAGTCGATAAATGATCTCCTTTTTACAAATAAGGAAAATTATAACTAAATCTATTTCCCCGTCTGCATGTATTTCAACAAATAATGCTGAACATCCATGGAACAGTATTTCCTTCTCCCTTGGCTGGATTTTCCTTTAAATTTACTCTGCTCTGAGGTCAAGGACAAGGAAACCTGGGGCACTGGTGTTTTAAGACCCATTACTTTGTGAATCATCAGATCTAGAAACACCTGCTTTATCTCATTAACTATCTGGGATTCCAGGCCTTAAATAGGATAAAGAATTTGCAGGTTGCCTTGGCAGTGCAGAATATATAAGACCTTTAAATATTTGACACCACAGTGTTTAGAGAACACATTTTACTTGCTTTCTGGAGATTTAAAAATTCATACCAGTATTATTATATTTTTACATTTGTAGGCCAGCACCATCCTAATCACTTGTTGCTCTTCAAGTAGAGAGATTTAAGAATATTTATTTCTGTTTTCTTTAAAAGGTATGTGAAGCTACACAGGGACTGTTGATGTTTTTGTGTTTCACCACTTGCAAGCTGTGTGAGCATCTGTTCTGTGGGAGCCAGTAAAACTTTAGCACCATTGAACCCTGGCATGCACATATACATACCTACATTAGCAAATGTGGTGTAATAGGAGGAAATATGTGGCTGATATTGGAGGTCAACAGACTTGTGTGTGTTTGATGTTTCTTTTTCAACCTAGTTCTCTTTTGATCATTAACAGAGTGCATTTCGTGCTTTCCTATAGCTCATCTTTTAGTTTTGTTTTAGATAAAGTAAGACTTCTCTGTCTAGAGAAATGCAGGAAAATTCATGGGAAAGTAGGTTAGTTCTACTGGACTCTCCTGTATGTGTTCTCTTACTCAAAATGAAAGCGACCTTAGATCAAGTTACCCTCTTTTATGTCCAAAATGAAATAAATATAATTATAGGGATAGCACCGTTCATGTGGAAATTTAATGGAGTTCAACACTTTAAATGTTTATTCATATAAATGTTTCTATATAACTCTGGTTATCCAAGTCTGTCAACACATATTTGGGACAGAATGTTTCCCTGGGGGTACCAGTGGGATGTGCACATGGAGGAACCAACGAAGTTGAAGATGTATTGTTAAATTAAATTAGCTCTATCTAGCTTGTGGAACTGATAGATAATATCAATTATATTAAACAGAATTTATCTATATACAAGTTTTTCTTGCAAGGAGGGTCCATTACAATCTGATGTCAATATGCTTTCAAAAGTCAAATTTTCAGTTTATTGACTTACCAAAATCCTGATAAGATCCTTTTCATCACATTCTTCTATACTCTTTACATTTAATTTCTCTTTGTATTTCTAAAAAATGAAAAATGAACAACATATTCAGTTTTGTGTAGCAAATTTCGTACTTTAATTTTGTGACTGTGGGCAGAAACTCACCAGTATAGATTCAACTTCAGAAGGAGTGGCCTTTGTCTGGTACATAAGCATTTCCTGAGCAATGTCTTTTCTGTTTTCAAGCTTGTTCATTTTGTCATAAGTGTCAGTATTTAAAACAGACCACCCCAGGAATTGTGTAAGAGTCTAGAACAAAGCCAAGCAAAGTGAAGATGACAGAATGAAAATAAAATTGAACAGATTATTTGATTTTTTTTAAAGTTCAGTTTCTGGTAGTGCCCTTTAAAAAGCAACGTGCAACTCTACCTGTTAGAGACCTTTACCCTCTATCAGCAGATTCTGTTAGACCCTTAGAGCTTTTAATGATATTGTTTGTCTCAGCCTATGTAACTAAGGGCCCATAGTCTCATTTTGTATACAGGACTTTGAGGCTTATGGGGCTTAAGATAGCTGGGTGGGCTTGAATTCACTGTGTAACGTCTTATCATGCCAAAGTGCATGAACTCCCTTAGAGTTCATGCTTGCAGGCATGATGTCCGTTGGTAAGCAGCATGGCGTACTTGCTTACATGTGGCATTTGGACAATGCCCTCAATCATATGCTGAACTTTTGGTTAGCCCTGAAAATGTCAGGCAGTTGGACTAGATGAACTTTGAAGGTCCCTTCCACCTGAACTATTCTGTTCTGTTCTGTTCTGTTTTTTACCCACTCACATTAATTAGCAATGTTGACCATCATTAAAAAGTCAAATGACTAAAAAATTACACCTGACTTTTGTTCGTAATTGGAACATAAATGATCTCATAAATTTTCAGGTTTACAAAGGGTAATAAAATTATCTGATTCTTAAGAAGCTGTATGGTGGAGAAGATAGTCTTTTGGTTAGATATTAATAGAATCTGTTAGAAATTTTCAGATATCATGAAATATGTTTTTACAGTAATATTTTGGTTAGCATCATATGGCTCCTTAAAGCCTATCATATTAAGCTTACTTCAATGATCTGTTCATCATACTCATCAAAAGGTTTTCCATCTTTCCTGTTGTAAAATGTTGCAACTCCCACAATTTCTTCTTTTTTGTTGACAATAGGCAACGAGAGGACATTTTTTATAACCCATCCGGTCTCATCCACAGGTCCTTTCTGTAGGAAAGCCAGAGAGCAGGAAATATTGCATATTTCTTTGAAAGTAGTAGTACAGCTATCGATACAGGCAATGTAACATTAAGTCCCACAAATTACAAAATTGTTTATGTATCCAAATGTATAACTAATTGGTGGAAAACACTAGCATATTTTCCACAAAATTTATAACTATTATCATCACTGGAATTACCTGAAATGTGAAATATTCATCTGCTGGTGCATTCATCATGTTACAAATCTGCAGTAGAAAGAAAAGGGGGCGTTGTTTAAAGGCAATGTAACATACGCCATGACTTGGCCTAATGTTTAAAGAAGGCATATATATTTTCTAAGGTAAAAACAGTCAGCAGCCTAGCTAGCTACAAAAAGTAAAACCATTCCTATTAATTTAATTGTGATTATTCTAACGTAATTCTGGAGTGCTTATAGCAAAGTGCCTCATGTATGATGCCTCAGTGCATAAACATAAGGGTTAAGAAAGCCACTTCCATGCCAGTTTAAAATGGCATGGGGATTTGCAGAAACAAATAATCGAGTACTTACTCCCAGGGCTTCATCCTTAACTCCTGTTACAAGTGCTATAGGATTACTAATAACTGTCATTCACCACGACTTTGAATTACGTATCATGGCTACACTATATGCCATGTAAAACTAGCGCTGTACTAGTTGGGAGCTATGCATACTTTCTGGCTTACTTGGCCCACCCTGTGTTTTCCAACTTACTGCAAGAAAAAGAAAAATTTAGACCTGTGTATACAATGATTTTCTTACTTTTACATTTTTTTATTTAACATAGTCCACACACTTGGAAAATGACATCAGATACACAATTTATTCCTGTGATGTCACCATAATTGGCTGTTTGTGCTGAGGGCTCATCTCCATCCAGACTATTGATTCACATGATTTCACTGGGAACCAATGACTTTGGAAGCAACACAGTATTTTTATAGAGGTATACAGAAGGTTGTTTTGTTGATTATTTTTTTTTCAATCAGAAGAACTGCATGGATTAAAACTTTAAAGTTAAAAGTTTTTACTTTTGCTATGAACTTACAAATCCATTTTCAGCAACATATGTTGGCAATCCACTGATAAGACACCAGTGATCTGCTGGAGGTGACCTTTAGAGAGAGAATGAAATTAGATGATTTCTGCAGATACAGACACGTTATTATTCTATCCCAGCAATAAATCTAATTACCACATATTCACAGGCTGCCAATGAATACTCACGGAATAACTTTGATTTCTTCTTTTCCATGTAAAATATAGTCAATAATCTTATAAAAGTTGACTTCCTAAGTAAAAAGAGAAAAGCATGTAGGTGACATGGCACTCAACGTCAAAATTAAGATTCATAAAAAGAAAAATGAATATCCTCACTCTTCCATCAGGTGTCTTGGGGCCTTTGTAAGGCTCTGCCTCCCCCAGCCGAATTGGCCATTCATCATAGAACTCCTGGGAAAATAATACACAGGCATTAGCAAAAGGGAAAACATCGGGTCTGTCTTCAGAGATAACATGAAATCTGCCGATAACATTTTTCTTTCTCCGCAACAGTTGTGTGGTCACATTTCAGACAAAATTAAGAAAACATTAAGGATATTCCAGACAATAAATGTTAACCAGTAAATTTCAGACTAATATGAAGCTTATCTCTTTAATTGTACACTTTAATTGTTTTAGCAAGCAGGTATTTATAAAGCAATAATCAGACTACACTTCTTTCCTTACTCAGATGGAATTATTAATGTGAAAAATTATTTCAGAATTAGCCCTAATATTTATCATGTACTTTGCCATGCTTATTTTGTAAATCAGTTAGATTTTATGTGAATTATCCCAAAGTATTAGAAGGGACGGTATCTTTATATCTTGGAGAGGGGTGCACTAGAAATACGTAGAAAACTAGAAGGACAGACTTTATAACTTAAAGTTAGGAGTAACACGTTTCTCACAGGTACGCAAAATAAATATTACCTTCTCTTTAGTCATGTCCAGCAGACCAACAGAATATCTTTCACAATTTAAATACATTCGAATAGTATACAGTGCTTTGTGAAACTGCCGTTCTATGTCTGTTAGCTCTTCAAATACTTTGTTGGCAGACCACAAAAGCATCTATTTACAACAAAAGAGAAAGAGAGTAAATTGTCACAATGGTAAAGTGTCTTTAATGAAAAAAAAAGAAACAAAAAAAACCAAAAACATATGAATGCTGAGCATTCCAGAATAAAAGAATAAATTGAACTACTGTAATAAAACAAAAATAAAAAACAAACCAAAAAAAAAAAAAATGAATAGATGCTGTTCTTACTTCAATAATCTAGTGAGAATATAAAATAGTGGGCATAATGGTCTCATTTAAAAACAAAGTATTATCATTAACAAATTCTTCTTTACCTGACTTCTTCTGGATTCAATATTGTAGAGGTATGATGTATGATGGTTTCTTAGGACCAAAGATATAAAATTGAGGTATTTTTTAAAGACCTAAAAATGGTTTAAAAGAAAAAAAAAAGTTTCAAATCAAGAAGTAGATTCACTCAGACTACTTTGTGAACTAACAACTGTGCTGTTGTATAATGTTTGAGGTTATTACCTCTTCATCCTCTTTTGAGAACTCAGTGGCATTTAATTTGTTGAGAGCCATCACAACAGCAAGCACCTCTTTACCCTGTGTAATTGGGACTGCCAACATGTTGCTCGTTGTATAACCAGTTTTTTTGTCCAGAAAGTCAGAAAAATGGTTATTCTGAAAAGAAAAAAAAAATCAAAACCACAGTTGAAATGCATCACAGTTAGTTATCACGCCAAAAGCGAATGGTTGTTGTATTTGGTAATTTATATTTGCAATGCTATAAGCACAGCTTCACAGTGCAGTAAAGTGATACTCCCCAAAAGCATTACCATTAGTTATCACCATGTTGCAGAGTTATATCTAAATGCACACTTAGGCGTTGGTTATGAGTGCAGCTCCTGGAACCAAGTTCTGTGAAGATTTTTATTAGAATGACAACAAATTTGAGAAATTAAAAATATGGAAAAAGCTAGAATAAAGGAGAGAATAACATGAATCTGTGGCTACCTAATAGTCTAATACATATGACTTGTATGTAGGAGATTTACTTCATAGCTATGTTATTATTATTTAATTATTTTGTAGATAAAATGAATAATAGTATGCTATCAAACAATGTTAAAAACTGTATGTGGGATTATTTGCAACCTGTCCTGAATCTGTATGGCTAAAAATTCTTCTGGCAGAGAAGCACCCCCGGCATACATCTGACTGAGCCATTTCTTATTCCTAAGTCTCTGACAGACTCCCATTCCTGCAGCTCCCACCCCAGCTTGAATCAGAGGGTGTAGACCAGGGAGAGATCAGGGGACACAGTTGTTTTTGTTGTGACGTGGGATCTCGTGGGGTTGATACCAAGTCACTAATGAAAGAGACACAACTAACTATCCCTCCAGTTATCCATCCTTAAAGTTGAGTGCTGAGGAGGTTTTAGTAAAAACCATTCTTTTCATTCTGTTGTGTTAAAAAACACAGGGAAGATAGGTCATCTTTCATGGAAGATCATTTGAGATCTTTGTGGTGGACCTAAACGTCTCCTCCATGTTGCAGGATGCCATATACCAGATTTTCAGCTTTTATAAATTATACAGAAAACTACTTCAGAAAAATAGATAAATAAATAAATAAATAAATGTTTTAGAATCAAGCATGATAATGCTTGTTTGGATCTTTCCTCTTAATTTCTTTTTTTCCCCTTTCCTCTTTAGCAAATGTTTCTGGGATATGCTGAATTGGTAGTTTATCCAACCCTGAGAAGTTAGACTGGACTTTATTCTGTGTTCAAAATGTTAGGTTTATTTTTTTCCTATAGTTCTTTATAGCCTTTAGATAGCCCATCATTCATACTTCCATTTTAGATTTCCTTCTAGGACTGTATTTTTGGGAAATGAATCAACGGTGTGGAAGTAACTCTGAAATGTGTTTTTCTGTATTTACTAATTGGTCTGCATTACAGAGAATTGATTCTTTTAGGGAAAGCTTGTATCATCCCCATAAATTCTCTCTATCATTCAATAAATCGTGCTGTATTTGCGTCCCTGGAAAGTGTGGCCAGTTCCAAATAAATCTATTTATTTATAAATTGATGAGGTCCAGGTGAAGAGGGGATATTTTCTTTACTTCTGTCAATCTTCCGCTGAGTTGCTCTTTTCTCTTTTTCTAGGAGAACTGTATAGGGACGTCTCACTTAACAGACATCTGAATCCCCGATCTGCAACTACTTAAAAGGGACCTGCATACACCAAGTGAGTTGAATCAGCGGAATACAGCAGCTGAGTCTTAATTCGTTTAATTACTTCAGACTTAGGTACAAGTAGTGGTGCTTGGGAAGAACTTTGGTAGTAAGATTTCTGCAGGTAATAAGAAAATTTTAAAGGATGCAAGTCTTTGCTAATAAACAAAAAGTTCAGTAACCACAAGCCAAGCTGAATAGTGCCTAGATAGTGCAAATACAGACAGATATAAATACCTCGTGACACATTGGCAGCTTTATCACAGCATATGTGAAGACTTCAATCACACATGATTTGCATATACAAGCAAAAATTTGTGCTTAGATTTAGACTTTACATTATTGATTATTTTGCACACAACTGGCAGGGGGTTTTGAAGCCTTTATTTCCAATCAAGGTTTTAAAATATTTTCTCTTGAGAACATAAACTCCTTTTGATTTTGAATAAAATCACTTTTCACAATGTCTGGAAAATCATGTTCATACACAGATAAGCTCTGTAGTACCAGATCCAGAAGAGTATCTCAGTGTTCCTATGAATATATGAAGGTAGAAATTTAGGTCTTTTGAGCCTGATCTTATGAATCCAACCATCTTTTAGAGTGATGTTGTGAGCTTTCAACTCTCAGTGAAATCGTAAAACAGACTTTTAAAAAAATGAGGGAAAGGCAATTTGTTGATAACTCCCTAACTGTAGTATATTTGCAAGCGTTTTCAACTAGCTCCATTTAAAGCTAAGATACATAGCCTTTTACAGTACCACAGTCAATTCTGTAGATACATGCCAAGATGTGCAACATGTCAGGGATTTGCACTAAGCTAAAACCAGCATACATGAACGGAAAATTGGGACCCCTCTCTGTGTTCATCTTTCTGTTGTATAGGTGACAGAAGATGAATGGAGGGGGGGGTTGGCATGTGACTGTGTTCTAGCCATTTTACTTGAAATGACTAGCTGATTCATTTTTTTTTATTTTCATTTTTTTTTATTCTCTAAACCAGGACACCAGTATTATCTCACTGAAACCTAAGAACACTACTACACATTATTATAAACCATTTACCAATAAATTATCCATATAGTGCTCTATGTTTAGATAATTTGGCCTCGACATTTCAATTTCTTTATGTTCTATAAACCTAATTGCCATTTAATAGGTAGCAGTGGAATTTACAAAATCATAAATCACTGTTGTGAAAACAGTGTGATTACACCTCAGTAAAAGCGAAAAAAAAGCGTTCTTTCTAAGAATATTGTTTATTTTCCTTGAATGGTGGTTAGGAATAGGCTTGCTTGCTGAGACTATACTGTATCTTGTGAATTGTAGCTACACAGCTGTAAGTTTGTGTTGGTAATAGGGTAAAAATGAGAAAAAGTCTCTTCCCTGGGAACCACAGGCATTTCAAGAAGTTAATTTTCGAAGATTATGTGACCAGATAATACTTTACAATTACATTGCTGTTGTTGTTTTTGTTGTTGTTGTTGTTTGTTTGCTTGTTTGCTTGCTTGTTTGCTTGTTTCAAAAATCAGTGTTATTTTATTGTTTCTAAAAAGTTCTTATGGAAGGACCATCTATAAGAAGGAACCATTGTGTCTTTCTTATTTCATGGTTCTCCCTCCAGATCTCAGTTCCTTTCTTAGGAGCAATATGTTCATCTATGTTTCCTTTTAGCAGTCTTGAAAGACCTTATTTCTTTCATGACGAATTCTGCCTTGTTGGCTGGTTTTAGATATCCCACAATTCTTTAAGCAAATGATGAAAAAGAGTTGTCCAAGATTTCTAAACTTTCACAGGTTTTATTCTATGCCAAACTTAATAATAATAATAATTATAGTTGAAGATGATTGTTCTAATGTTCATTCAACCATCATTCAGTATTTAATAATGGAAGAGCACCTTCCAGTTCATAATGTTATTTTAGGATTGACATCTTAGCTACACTGTGCTCCATAACACTGAGCTAATTCTTGAGCATTTCTGATTGGATTAATGGCAAAATGCAGCTGGAGTCAAGTGAGTTTGACACTACTGGAAACCTCCAGGACAAACTCCTCAGCATAATCACTCAGGAATTGTAAATTTGATCAGAAAATGCAAAAAATATTTTAAGTAATGAGTGTAATCATTGTTAATTTGGTTTCCATGGTACAGACAAAGGTGTGTAATTTATACAAATTCAAGAAAGAAAGAGAAAGGGAGAATTCTGAAAAGCAACGCAATTGAAGTTGTAAAGGAATAGGGGGGTCCCACTTCCCAGTTTGGCCAGTCAGGGTGAAGTCTCACTGTAATGGTTCATCTGAAGCAATAGGAATAGCAGCTCAGTTATTAGTACTGAGGCTTCTCACACCTCCAGTATACTTGCTTACTGAAAGTATATAAACTTGCAAGTTGCTTATTATCTGGCCCACCATCAACATCTTCACTACACGTGTGGTTTGCTGCATTAGAAAATGAGACAGTCTCATAAATCTTTGCTTTCTTGACTGGGGGCCCTGCTATGAAGCACCATGATAGTATTTTGTCCATGTCCCACAGATGACATTTATGCCTTGGTTTGCCATTATTCCCAGTTTTCACCATTACTCCCATTCTTACTTTCTTCCTTCTTGTGTTGTTTCTGAATGACATGTCTGTACCTTGCTGTGCAGCTACTTCCCCATTTTAAGTTTGGCCAAGTGCATCTCTTATCACAGTGGAGGAGAAGCAGTAAGACTTAATCCTGCAGCTGTGGTGGTAGACAGCCAATGCCTATTTTCCTCCACCTCTTTCCTCTGATGAAGCACAGAGGAAGAGGGACTTTCTGGGAGCCCTTGCAGTTATGACTACTTTGCTGCTATCCTCACAGTGGACTGCAGGTTCTGGGTTGGATAGGTCAGCTCAAACTGTAGAAATACATCATCCTTCAGTTGTGGGATGACCAGACATGGGTCTGGAACACTACTAGAAGAGAAACCACAGGAAGTGGTGACATCAGGAGCCAGCATCACACTGTCATCATTATCACATGTTTTTTTACACAATCTACATGTTTCTGTTTTATTTTCTGGTAGTCTGCAGTATTTTTTCCTCTTCCTGATATTTTGTTCTTCTACTGATTGTCTTGCATTGGCTCAGATTTTTCAAGCTAAATTTTTACTGCTAAGTTGTAGTGCTATATTATTTCTGCTTATCCTATTCTCAACTCACAAATGTTTTTGTTTTGTAATGATACAATTGAATATAAAAGGAATATTAAAAGCATTTAACATCAGCTATGAAAATATAGTTCTGATTCCAAATCAATTAGTTAAATGATTTGGCCATTCATTAGAAAACATTCAAAAAAATCATGTTTTGTCAGGGATGTAAGACAGCTGCATTTTTACATGTAGCTTACAGAACAAATTGACTTTGATATCTTCAAGATCATTAGAGTTTTGAAGATGAAAGTAAGTAGAAATTAGTATATATTTAAGAGCATTTGGGGGTTAAACTTCAGTCATGTCACTTCTCAATGCTTTTCTGTTTTCTGGCCGTGGGTAGTGGATATTTTGCAACTTTTTCAAAATCAATCTGTATTACATTGTTTTAAGTCGTTTTTTCATATATAACAGGAAAATAAGGCTGAAGGGAAACTTTTCATTGTAATTTTTAATATTCATTTTTCCTTCCATTTTGAGAGTTTTCCTCTTTTAACACAATTTAATTAAAGATAAGAATGAAAGCTATTTGGGGTTGGTTTGTTTGTTTCCTGGAGGGCATGATTAATATAAACTTATTCTTATGTTAAAATACTTTCTTGAAAGTTGACTAAATCTTTGTCATATATTTGTACTCAATATAGCAAATATTAACTGGAAAAAAATGGAAATCTATTTCTCTGTTATAATAACAATCTGTTTATTATCAAGATGACAATATAAAATGGAGGAACAGATATTTACATGTACAATGCAAGTTCTTCCTAGGTAAAAAGCTACCTCTCCATTTTTTCCCTATGTTTACTTTTTCTTGGGTTTGTTTCATTCAAATCTCACTGCTTTCCAAACATTTAGTAAAGCAGTACTTCTGTAGCATTGTGTATCTTTGCCCTCATTTTTTCTAATCTTAAGAGTTTTGAATTTGTTTCTGAAGAATTTTCATCTAAAGTTAATTTCACAATTGTCTTCTGGCCTTTGGAGCCTTATTTAACATCAGTGTGTTGGATACTTGGGGTTCTCCTCCAAGATTGCGTTGCTAGGGGCCTAGCAGAAGATGAGTTAAGAACCAAGAATCTCATTAGCAAGAGACTGCCATGCTACCAGCTCCACCACAAAGTGATTCCCATTCTTCTGCCTTCTTCCTCCATAATCCTTTCCCTCTGCCATGTTCAGGTCAACCAGTTGTGTCATTTGCTGGCTTGCTCTCTCCTGTGCTTTTCCAGTGCTCTATATTTTCAACGTGGATGTGCCTGATTCCATCAACCTCTTCTTATCTTAGGATGGAGTCGAAGATCATTGCCTGATCCCAGGGCCACTGCTGTGTGTTACCAGAATGCCTGTTTACACCCAGGAGCTGGACAACAGCTCCATGTCCAGGCCTACTCACTGCCACGTGGGAGTTCAAAGCACTGAACTGCAACACCACACTTCCTTTTGCTCTCTTCTTTTCCTTTTTCAAATTGTCTTTAACTTGAATCTACACCAAACTGTAAAAATAAGAGGAGGGATGGAGTGTCTCTGTCTTGGTTCCAGGCTCAGGCGGCCTGAAGTCTAGGGATTCACGTGTTCCCATGAACATGAAACTCCTGTCAGTTCAGACAGGCCTGGCATGAAAGTCTCTCCCACCTTTTAATTATAGAGAAGTAGAGCTCCCAGAAAAAGGCTCATGCAAACTGAGGCTGGATCAGTTTACAAAGGGATAATGCAGGCGCTCACAATTTGAAGGAGCATTTAAGATGGTTTGTATCACAGATTTCCAGTAGTTACACTAGGTGCCACAATAACCATTGCTCTGGCTGCTTAATTCGAGTTGGAAATAGCAGAATCTCTCCACATATAGGTCCCTTCGTGGAATTAATCCTAAAGCCTTCTAATTTTTTTTTTAATTTTTTTTCCCACCACTTGATTTTTTTTCTCTACTATAATAAGGAAAATTATTTCTTGAGATTCCAATCTTTAGGAACATCTTTGTCTTCACATAAATCTGAATTAGAAGCAATAATGCAATAGTTTAAATGCGTGGTGGATTAAAGCAAATATATTATTGTCTTCATTGTTGGCTCTTACAAGCTGAGACTGTGAGATTTCAATTCCTTGGAAGTCATGTTCCTTGTCTAACTAGTTCTTAGTTTTATTTGGAAATAATACCTTAGGACAAGATGTAAGGTAATCTCTTTTTTATCATTTTGTCAATGTTATCAGTTAATAATTAAAGGATAATAGCGGACATACCAAATCTTATGCAGTCTATCAATTTACCATGCAATATTTAAGTAGCATACTCTGCTAGGCCCTGGGAACAATGTGAGGCCAACCATCAGGGCAGTGGTCTTTCCTGGCCTCCCATATTTCACTGCTGTTAAATCCTGGATTAAACACTATTAGCTCTTGCAGTCAACAGGTCTGTAATCTTGTGGGGAGAGACTGGTCTTGCTACTAAGTTAATTATGGAAGGTCTGTATCTTTTCCTCTGCTTTTCTTTTCTGAAGCATTAGTCAGGATGAGGAGCTTCCTCACATTTATTGGTACTTTTCCAGGTTGATGGAGATAATCCCTAAAGAACTGGCTACCAGGCACTAGAAGTGGGGTCTTATGTTTTTTTTCAAAGATTGATTGCTGTTGTGACCTTATATTACATTCCCTCTTGTTATACAGGGGTGGTGATTGAAGCATGACGATGTCTCACTGTGGGTTTGTCAGTGTTGTCATGTATTTAAGACTTTAAAATGCAATGCTGTCTGGATATGGATTCTGTCAACAATAGAGAGTGGTTAGACATGACATCCTTAAAGCACTGCAGGCTTCTAGAATTATTCATTGTGCATTTTATATTCTGACAAGACATTAGGGGCAAAACTCCTCTCTGACTTAAATCTGCTTGTCAGAATTTGGGTAGCAGACGATCTAGTTTGACTGAACTGCAAACAAACTGATTTGACAAATAATAATCTTTTCCAAGAAAGTGTGATAAAGGCCTCAGTGGCTGTCTGTTTTTTTCTGCCATGGACTGGTTATATTCCTTAAATATTACTGACTAAAGTTGCACTTCTGGATTCCTTATGGAGATAAAATTCTGGTGACAGTAGTGGGAGCTTTGCCTGTGTAGAAAGTATGGATTTGGACACTGAATTTTATTTGTTTTTATTTTTTATTTTTACAAGTAGGGTGGAAATGCTGTCAATTTTGAGACCTTCGTGGTTATTTTCAAATAACAAACCTTGGTCCCAGAGAAGTCTCTGGGAGTTTTGATGACATTTAGTTATCAATGTGGATGGATGGCTTCATGATTTAACTGTGTTTTTAAGTGTGACCTAGTGGCATGGACCTCATTAATCCTAAATAAATAAATGGATGCCAAAGTAAAAATGATCTTAGAGTAACCGAACAATAGCTGAATTCAGCAGACATTAATTTATGCATGTAAAACATATACCTAGCAGTACTGGATAGACAGAGAGGTACTCTTAAAGATAATCAAATTACATTTATCACAAAATTTTGAACAAGTCCTGCTTCAAGCACAGAAATATTTGGGCAGCCCTGCCCTGGGCACCCCTCACATAATGATATTAAGAAGCAGTGCAGTGTCTGATAAAAGGCACATCTTGCTTGATCCGCCTGATCTTTCTCATGTAATCAGCCTTATGAATTTAAAAGGATTATCCTCCAATCTTCCCACGTGGTGGTAAGAGGCAGTAAGTCATATGCTTCTTGTCAGAACAACAGCCACTGAAGAAGGTGTCTCAGTGGTCAGTTAAAAATCAAGCGATTTGTTTTCTCATATCAGTCTTTTTACTGTTTGCTTCCACGATTCCTACTTACATCAGAGGTAGTTTACTATATAGTGGAATGTTCTGTTCCCATAGGTTTACATTTTTGCTTGGGGTTAAGCTTTAAAAGTAGTCCTTTATTTCTTCGTCTGCCAACTTTTAACATGATAAAATACATTACTTTTTGTTAACTTCCAGGAAAACATAAATAACTATACTGTATAAAGACATTATTGCTTACATTGAGCTTAGGACACTGAGGTGGTTTCTATCTCTAAAATGCCCTAGAATTTTAAATTGACGGTACAGGAAATATTGAGAAGACAGATATCACCTGGTCTAATTATCTTAGCACCATTTGATTTTGCTGAGCTTCTCCACGTAAGATTAAAAGAGTTGAAGGTTAGCTGTTTTTAAAAAAAAAATACAACAATCAAAGCACCTTTTTGTTTCCCTCTGTATTTCAAAGCAGTTTCTAAAGCAGTTCTTATGCACGCATGTTTAATTTGTGTTAGGTCACTCACATTATTTTCATGTAATATTTGTAATAACCCCTATCAACATTTTAAAGAAGGTGATTCTGTGCAAATTCAACAAGAACTTTGAAAATGCCAGAGCAGCTCTGACTCATTAATCTTCTTCCATAAATGGCTCTGAATAAAACTCTGGATCTGGACATACACTAAATTTGAAGCTACTTTAAATTCAAAGATAGATGTGAAACTGGACATACATGTTGACATCATCTTCATTTGGGTTCATTCACCCCCTTAGAAGGAAGCACTTTCATTATGAAAACCACAAATTACTTATTCTGTGCTGCTATACACTCAACTGAATTTGACAAGGGATAGTACTTGCAAGCCTGTACTGGAAAACAGAATAGGAGCCTGCCTGGTTCAATAGAAACACAAGTATACATTGGTCTCTATTAATCTAATGTTCTCCTTCCTTATTACAGCAAATTATATTTCAGTTATTATGCAAGGATAATGGAACTATCTCACTAGGCTACATGATGCAATTCTACTGGATTTTAAACATATTCTTCTGTTGGCTTTCTCATGGTTTTGGTCTGGATTTCTGTCTCTGAGATGTTTTTGAAGAGTGATTCCAAACCACAAGCCCTGTGCAGGAAGGAAGCTAAGTGCATGCACGGAATCCCATTCCCCAAGAGAAGTCACTCACTTACCTTTTTCACATCAGGTATATTAAAAAACTTCTTGGTATGAGCAACCCATCCCGCTATCCCGATGTCCAAAGGAAAAACAGTCTCATTGTCTGGATTCACCAAATTCTCCTCAAAAGTGGAAGTTGGAGTGACATTGAGAAGCCTGGTAGCTACCTCTGGAATACCATTTCGGGAACGACAAATAAACATGCTACACCGATCAGCTGCCAGCAGCTGTGCCAACCTTTGCAGGGCTTTGTGCACTATCTTTTCCATAGTGCCTGCTTCATCCTGGATTTCTGTTAGTAGCTCAAAAAGTATGTTACACTCCTCCAGACGGGACATGTCTTTGAAGCTGACTCCTTCCTTCACATCTCCAGGGCTCACTTTAAAGATACTTCCCAGCACTTCTGCCCTCATTTTTCTGTCGAAATACTCCTTGGCAAACTGGGGATTGTTCTCCAAGTATTTTTCAACAGCATCTTTATTTACCTCACCCATTTTGGCTGGATTGTTCTTAGGATTTCTTTCAGAACTTCATCACCATCAAAGCAGGAGTGGTAACAAGAAGTTAGGTACTAGTATGAAAATGGTACTTTGTACATACTGTATAGCTATCAGGCATAGTACATTCTGCTTCCTCTGTGACTTCCAAGCCTTCTGAAACTCTTGAGATATGACAGAAGGCACTGGCTTAGCGTCTTCTTAGTGTGAGATCTTGGAGACTGCTAATTAAAGAGATGTCAGGACACTAAACCCCTAAGCATTCTTAGCTCATAAATCCTAAGGGAGTCATTTTAGTATTTGTAAAAAACCAATGAGTTCTTAGACCTTTTAAAATTGACTGAGGTGTAGATATGTATACATAAAAGTTCTCTCCTTCATTCATAGTATATATATTGTACTATACACACAATTTTCCATTGCAACTTAATATGAGGAATTCCACTTAGATACTTAGCCCACATCATACACGTGGGCTGACATGTACACGTGTATTTGTGTGAAGTGCTTAAAGGGAGGAAAACAGAATGTTACAGTTTTTTTTTTAATTGCAAAATTCAGTTTTCCTTCAGTAAGTCAAGAGACGATTGAAATTATATTGCTAAAAGTAGATAACTAACAAGCTATACATG
The DNA here is from genome assembly GCF_009769625.2 of Cygnus olor. Lineage (NCBI taxonomy): Eukaryota > Metazoa > Chordata > Aves > Anseriformes > Anatidae > Cygnus > Cygnus olor. Next base: position 21,233,507 of record NC_049175.1, read on the forward strand.
CATAAAATGGGTGAAATCCTAAAGACCTTAAAACAGTCTGAGCTTGCTCTAGTAAAGAACCAGAATTTGACTCAGCACAGACAGATATGGCTTATATGAAACTTTTTTCAAGAATAGATATATTCTAAATAAAAGAAAAAAAATTAAAAAATGGCTTGAATACAAAATTAAGTTCAAAAGCCAGTCAAATTCTTAGTATAAATAAAGTATAAATGACCAGACAGGGTCCTGCAAGTAATGTAGTTTCTTCTTGTGCCTTCTTCAGGAAAAAGTGGGAGATCTCTGCTCTATTAAATAGCATAAAAATTGTAATAACTGACAGATTCCATGCAAAGAGGGAACCTTGAGGCTGGTCATAGCTTTGTAACACATTTAAAGTTTCTTACCTTTGGGAGTTCATGATGACTCGCATGAATTTTCCGTAAAGGGGGAGTGCAAAGAAGATGAAGTCAGGATCTTTTCGGTGGTGCCAAGAGGCAATGGGCCCAAAGTGAACCACAGGAGGTTCCATCTGAACATCTGGAAACTCTTTTTTACCATGAAGGCAACTGAGTTGATGGAAGAGATTGCCCAGTGGTGTTTTGGAGTCTCCATCCTTGGAGATACTCAAAAGCCATCTGGACATGGTCCTGGGCAACCTGCTCTACATGGCCCTGCTTAAGCAGAGATGTGGGATCAGAAGTCCCTTGCAACCTAAACCATTCTGTGATTCTGTGAATGGAAAAGGAATGATGAATATTGTGGTGAATTTTAGGGACGAACATCCCCATGGCTACGTGGGGGTGTTTTCCTGACTTTAAACTTAGTGCCAGCTATGACAGCAAATGATCTGTGTTCACTGGAACAGATCCAAATACCAACACAGTAGTAGAGCTGCAATACAATTCATCTTGGTTTTGTTTGTGGCATCCATATTGATTAAAAAGAGCAGGAGATTCTTGGTATAAGGACAATAGACCATATGCCCTTTGGCAATTCCTAATTTGCAAAGGGTCTCTATCAAAGTAAAACTTTGTCATTCTGCTGGGGCCACAAGTGTGTCAACATCCATTTTTTTATCAACATATCTAAAAATGATCAAAATGAGCAACTGGTGTTTCATTGCTTGTTCTGTCATATTGTCTTACTGACTTTTACATAGTAGTTTATTAACTAGAAGGGCTATATAAATGGTCTGTCTCGTGTCCAGCTAAAACATTCTATGAAATGATGTTATGTATAAGATTTACACATTCATCTTTATAACTTGAGTGAAACCAACTTTACAAATGTTTGTCGTTCTTTTATATTGTGATTACATTAATTCTGTGAAATAGAGCAACCTGTCACTCTATGGGGGGAAAAGTAAGAAGTGAAGAGAAGCAAGCTGACAGTTAGTTACACTGCTTTTTGTTTGTTTTGTTATTGTTATTGTTTTTGAATTTGTTTTTTTGTTGTTTTACGGTTGTATTTTTATTTGGTTTTATTTGGTTTTATGGCTTTAGGTCTGTTTCATTTGTCACTAATAAGTATTCAATTGTTTAAGTGTTCATGGCCAAGTTGGAGGGGACTTTGAGCAGCCTGATCTAGTGGAAGGTGTCCCTGCCCACGGCAGGGGATTGGAAGGAGCTAGGTTAGGGTTCCTTCCACCTGAACCATTCTATGATTCTAATAAGTTTATTTAAAAGAGGGGAAATAGCCCTCGAGAGTTCCATGGGTACAGGAAAGAAAGTCAGTTTGTAGTAATATATTTTAGTTCTGGTCACATCTAATTTTCCTACTTCTTGCTGAGGCTAAGAACATGTAATGTTCTTGAGAATCATAAGGCATGAGCATTTGATGGAACTTTTATAAGCCTGTTATCTTTTACCCTTTAATAAAAGTATCAATGAATAAGGATATGGGCTTACTATTTAGCTATAAATAAAGAATTTAAGAAATAACATATTATAGGTAGTGGTGAATGAACATTGTTAGATTTTCAAACAAAACAAATTTTTAGCAGTGAAAATTCCATTTCATAGACTTTCGCAAGGACACTTTCTGCCACAAAAAATAAAAATAAAATTAAAAATTCAAGGATTCCTCCTGACCTCTAATGTTACCATTTTTGTACATAAAATGACGTCCCAAATATTTCACAATAACATGGGTCTTCATTAGAAACTCCCTCATAATTCATCTTTAATTTGACCATGTTAGTAACACACAATGGCTTGGACTATGATCTGAACCAGAGACAGTGTCAGCCGAGGTACATTCACAGCACTCTGGAAACTTCCCTGGAAACTTCTGTAGAGTTGCATAATTATATACGTTTGATTAATAATGCGTTTTATGTACTGTTTCAGTTAGATTCCCAAAATTACAGGTTCAGCATGATATTGTCATTCTGCTTCAAACCACACTGATTTGTTCGTGATATTTTCTGTTGGCTAACAGATTCTTGAATTAACCGTGACTTAAATCCTATTTCTTTGTGTTATGAAATGGCATGTACTCAAATAGACACAAATGCACACAAATATTTTCATCTAGTTTAAAAAGTACTTGTATTGGTTTTCCTGGTTTTGTAAAAGTTAAGATTTTTGTAAGTTTCTGTAAGGTATCTAGCAATTTTATTATCATATGTGCCCATTTTCTTCAATATGAAAGGACACATAAACTGCTTATCATGATTCCACCATATCTTCATTATGACCAGTGGTTTTTATGAATGATAAATTATGCTATGTAGTAATTTCATATTTGTCTGAGTTGTCCTATAATCATTCTTAAATAATCAAATAATTCATTTTTTCTCTTAATTAAGATTCACTCTTAGAATTGCACTCTTGCTGTTAAGTGGTTGTGAAAGAAGCATCAGAAATCAATAGAAGTCCTTTATGAAGTTTGTCTGAAAGATGTTTAAGTTGGCTTTTTTCAATAATTGCTATACTAGTCATGTTATGTTTCATCCTGAACTCTATGTATATATTTATTAACTGAATAATAAGGCAAACCAAGAAGTTGAAGTGATTCAATAAAAGTTAAAACAGTTTGGTTTTATAACTTTTATGGAAGTCCTAACTTTAGAGTTAGGAAAATATACTGTATTTGTATTGGTGATTTTTTGTTTGGTTGGTTGGTTGGTTTTACTCATGTTAGTACTTTAATGAATTTTGTAAATTAGATCAGTTTGGAGATCTATCATTCTAATATGTTTAAATTTTCTGTGCTGGAATAAGGCATATATTTCTATTCCAATTCTATTCTCATTTTCTGCACTATTTTATATTTAGTAATGCAGATTCATATTTATATTTAAGTTTATCATAAAGTATACCAAAAATTATTTCATGTTTCCAGAATTAAGGTCTTCTGAATATGGCTTTGCTATCATCCCTCTTAGTAATTGTCAATAAGATCTCCTTTTAAGAAAATACATTTTAATTTAGGCTCCATTATACACATGGAGGTTTACCACTGGAAGCTAACCTTGCACAATCATTTTCACTGAATTTTTAAAGGCAAAACTAATACATTTTTGGCTTTGTTCCTTGTTCATGGTAACGTGGTTTGATTTAAAAACAGGATGAACATGGTGCTATATTTTTCAAATTGTTTTAATTTCAGAGAGTATTGGAAACATTTGTACTCTGTGGTGTACATTGTGATGTCATTTTCCTTTTATGTTCGTAGTCACTACAGAAATCAGAACTATTTATGGAATAGTTCTTAGTAGTAGACCATTGCTGATCCCTTGTGATACATGGAAATTCCTAAGAAGGATAACTGACAGACGTGGTTATTTAAATAGAATCCAGCAGCACATAAATGTCAAAGGTATTTATAAGGTTTCCCAGTTCAGCTTAGTGTTTGTGTCTCAGTGTATCTGTCCATCTTGACAGCAGTTATTGTGGTTCATTCAGTTATGATTTTCAGAAGAAATATAGATCAAATGTGTTTATTTCAATTGCATGGCTTTTGTGTGGATGGTTTTGTGTCCACTGTCTGGATGTAGAAAAAATAATTGTTCAGAAATACAATTATTTTTTCTAAAAGGCTAGGCTGTGAGAATGGCTTTTATAGATATTTACAACCAGTACTGTGTGTCACTAATGCAGCCAGTTCTCTGGCACTGATATGTTTTGGTATCATGGATATGGTATTTTTGGGGATGTTTATAAAGAATTTCAACTTTTGTGTTTCTTTTAAAATAATTTTCTAATTGAAAAAGTAATCTTAAAAATGCAAATACTAAAAATAGTAAGTTAACTGCTTTTTCTGTATGACTGCAAGTTTTCATGATCCCTTAAAACTATCAAAGATTATCTTTGGGGTTTCATGAAACAAGTGGTCAACAGAAATTTTAACCTCTAGGGGAGAGTTCATAAAGTAAACAGTCAGTCTAGCATGGAGGAGTGAGCCTGGGCTGCCAGATGCACCGTAGCTTTGACCATGATGGGTTTCTTGGTAGCTTGGCATGAATTTTAGTATACAGACTGTGCAAAGGACAGAAGCCTTTTAATCTTCATCTCATCCACTCTTGATTTATTTCTTGATGATGTTAGATTACCTGACCATTTTTTATTACTGTTTCCCACCAGTAAAATGGGGTTAATATTTGCATGCATCTTACAGGAATATTGCAGCAGATGATTAGCATGTATGTGGGGAAGGCTTAGGAAACTTTTGTGCATACAGAAATGTTCATAGAGGTATTCTTTTTTTTTTTTTTTTAATTGTTAATACATATTTTATTAATGTTCTGTGGGGTGTCTGAGAGTTTTGTAATAACAAACAATTCTGATCTTATAAGACTCAGCTGACAACTTGCTGTAAGTTCTTGGACCATATCAAAAAGGAGTCATATTTTGCAGAGAAATTGCATTAATTTTTCCTATTTAAATCTAATGCTTTCCTTTCCTCTCTTAGCATGTAAATTTTATGTTGATTTCTCTAATCTAAAAAGCATTTAAACATGTAATAAATCTCAATCTAGAAGCTGAGATAATATATTACAACTAACATAGATGAGATAATATAGTACAATTATGAGATATGAGATATTACGATTATGAGCTATGAGATAGTATAGTACAATTTACATGTGATAGGACTAGGGGGAACAGTTTTAAACTGGGGGAGGGGAGATTTAGATTCAGTGTTGGGAGGAGATTCTTCACCACGAGGGTGGTGGGCTGCTGGGCAGGTTGCCCCCAGGGGCTGTAGATGCCCCATCCCTGGAGGTGTTCAAGGCCAGGTTGGATGGGGCCCTGGGCAACCTGACCTAGGGGGTGGTGTCCCTGCCAATGGCAATGGGGTTGGAATCAGGTGATCTTTAAGGTCCCTTCCAACCTGAGCTATTCTATGATTCTATTATTTTAGATTAAATATAACAAAATCTCACTTTTATTTCTTACTGATCTGCTCAAAGTAATGTCATAAGTAGGTAGCTAGTAGATAAAAAATTGCAAAGCTTCCACTGTGAAGAAACCTTCTAATAAAACAGAGCTATGACAACGTATTAAAAAGAGATGTAATTATTGATAACATATTTCTATCTATTGCCAAGAAAATGTTTTCCGAAAATTCTCCTCTGAATTGCTCTTTTGCACTCTTCCTTGGGCAGTCCTCTGGACAGTATCTCCCACTAAATACCTTCCTGCTTATGCAAAGTGTTACTTTATAGAAATTATTTGTAAGGCAGGAAAAACAAAAAGGATAATCAGAAGAAGCTGATCCTTGATTTTTCTTTCTTTCTCTCTCTCTCTCTTTTTTTTTTTTTTTTTGGCATTTACTGATGACTGTCAGTTGCTGTTGGTTACTGTTTCATGTTTCAACTTGAACTGTTTGTTACAGTAAATGCCATCCTAAAGTTTTGGGCGGACAGCCCCTGAAAAGGACTCAGATCATAATAATTACACTGTAGGTGCTATGCCACAATTACATGCTATGAGTAATATTTGTAAAGTGCAGAGCTTGGATTAATTTAGATTAGTTTACTGAAAAATATTGTAAAATAGAGGCTTTGAAATGGTTAATAGAGGTGAAAGAGCTGACTTTGAGAGGTTTCCCACACTTTGCACGCCAATCACCAGCTCCATTCTCTGAGCAGCTGCTTTTCCACCTGTCAGAAAGCAGCACTGGATACAGGGTTTACCCACTGTATGCCATCCCCCTCGTCTGTGTGAAGGACAAGCCACGTGTAGCTTAATGACAGTAAACCCGCTCAAAAGCAGATGTAACTCATATGGAAGCTTTTGGTGTGTTACACTGTTTATTGTATGATTACATATAGCAGCCAGATATTTTTTGTTTTCTTTTCCCTCTGAGCGAAACAATTTTGCCTGTCACTCTGAGTGCTCCAAAATGCTTTCACAAACATACAAGGCTGCAACCATATGCCAAAAACTATTAAACATCCCAGCTAATCATCATTGAAAGGCACCTGCTTCCAGAGTTAAATGTACCTGCTGTTTACACCAGGCATGCACTTACTCTATAAAATATTTGGAGCAGAAAGTTAAGAGTAATTGAAATGACAAGAAAAATACAGCTGCTGGCTTGTAGTTCCCCAACCTGAAAGCTGTCCAGTACACTGGGGATTAATATCCATCTCTTCAGATCTGGGTTCTCCCCTAAGCTCTTTAAAGACACATGAGCAAGGATTTACGTTGTCCCTGCAGGACAGTGTTGTCTAGGAGCACGTTAGGTCTAGGAGGGTTCATTAGTCTCAGACAGAGTGGTGCCATTAGCTATAAAGGCTTATTTCACAGAGAATTTCTATGATTTTGTAATTCCAATTTGAGCATAATTAGACCTGCTTTAAATTCATCTCAATCAAAACTTATTAGAGAAAATAAGAAGCTAGCTTTTTATCATAACTCAGTGTATTCATGGATCTATGTCTGAACATAGATTAAACAAGCAGAGATGCTGACTTTTGTAAGTTCTGGGTTTTGTTGTTATTGTTTTAATTTTGTTTTGTAATTTGCTTTTGTGGGTTCTCTGAAGCTTGCTAACAAAATGAACATACAAAAGTGAGTCTCAAACTTGCTTCCTTCTTTGATTCTGGGTGGTATGAACTTGGCGTGCTGCAGAAGTAGTATGCTAAATGGGCAGTAGCAAAAAGCACCCCTTCAGCCAATTCAGAAGCAGCCTTGTCTATCTGCACAGGCATCTGCATCTTCCCCCCTCTTTCATCAGCTGTAATAAAAGGTAATAACCAGACTTTATGGACTCATGGGACCTGTGTGGACATACTATGGGACATGCTATGTGATGTCTCTCACCAGTGCTGACTAAAGAGCCAACACTCTTCCAAATGCAACCCAGGAGGCTGTTGGTGTTTGCTACAAAGGCGTTTTACTGGTTCACATTCAACTTCTTGTCTACCAGGACCACTTGGTCCTCTGCAAAGCTGCTTTCTAGGTGGTCAGACTCCAGTCCATTCTGGTGCATGGGGTTTTTCCTCCCCAGGTGTAGGACTTTGCATTTTCTTTTGCTGAACTTCATGAGATTTCTGCTGGCCCATTCCTCCAGCCTGTGGAGATCCCTCTGAATGGCAGCACGACCCCCTGGTGTACCACCCACTCCGCACAGTTCTGTCATCTTCAAAGTTGGCCCTGAACTTTGGTCCTGAATAGGCCAAAATCTGTCCTCCTGATACCTAGGGTTGTTATCCATCTTGCTCCCTCTTCTCAGGAACCTGAACCCCGCCATCTCATTTTCACTGCAGCCAAGGCTGCCCTCGACCTTCACATCTCCAACCATTTCTACCTTGTACATAAGAATCAGGTTCAGCAGTGTTTCCCCTCATTGCTTCCTCAATCATCTGTGTCAGAAGGTTATAGTCAATGCACTCCCTAATCCTACCTGGCTCATCATCCATCCCAAGGCAGAGCTCTGTCCAGCCCCACTGCTTTCTCACATAAAGGGTGATTCACCCTCTTTGCCACCCTGGCCTGTCATTCCTTCAGAGCCTGTATCCAGCACTCCAGCTGTGTCAGCTACCTCACGACACCTCCAACTTCTGCTTGCTCCCCATGCCACATGTGTTAGCGTACAGGTATGTAAGAGAGGTGCCTGGTCATGCTGATTTCCCAGAGGAGGTCTGAGAGCTCCCCCCATGACAATGTCCTATATGCATCCCTTTATTTATGTGCATACACTTGAATTTTGATTTTTCTATTTGATTTCAAGGCTCACTTGTTTGTTGGGTGTCATCCCCTGCCCTGTCACTCACGGGTTAAAGCTCTCCCCACTAGCTTGGCCAGCCTGTTGGCAGAGATGTCTTTACATCTTTGTTTCAAGTTTATTTTCATTTTGGTAGTACATCTAGAAAAACACTTCAGTTCAGAATCATGATCCCTACAAATGTTTGGTGAAGAGAATAAAGTTGCCACTTTAAACTAGGTTTGCTTAATTTATTTTTTTTTTATAAAGAGTCCAGTGTGAATATACTCCTTCAAGCAGAGTGTCATGTCATTAAATTACAAAAACATGCAGCGCACAGGCTGGCATGGTGCAAAGACCGGTATTTTCAGTTTAATGCTGTCCTTGACCTCTGTACTCAGACTGCCACCAAGGGGAACAGTTGTGATGGTGACAGTGTACATAGCTGTCCCTTGCAAAGTACACGGAGCTCCTTGGCTCAGCTCACACCATTTGTTGTCCTTTGTTCGTAAGCGCCTGGTTCCACATGGCTGGGGCTCTGCTCGGATCCACTGCTCTGTGCACACAGCACTCAGTCGTTCCCCTGCAAAATCTGCCTCTAAGAGTTTAATGGATACCCGTGTTTGTGAATGGCACTCCATAAATAAATAACCATGCAAAGACAGCAAGAAGCCTCTCAATTGGTGCACAGTCTGGCTGGAAATGGATGCTCCATTTCCTCTTACCAGTTCTTTGAGTCAGCTTTCTCCTAAGAGCTAGACCTACTCTTGTGACCATAAATAAAAATCTAGTTCTTTTAATATTTAAAGCTTCAACGTTTCAGCATTAAAAATGTTTTAAATGGTAATTTGACTCTCGCTCCTTCCTTTTTATTATGCAATTATAAGTGAAACTAAAATAGGTCCTACAATGAAAGCTTTTTTCTGCCATTTGCTCTGAAAATCTCACCTTTTCCTGCATATTTTCTGTCACTATTCCTAATGGAAAATATTACAGAATTTTACAAGCTATTAATGTAAAAGAATAATTTAAATGCAAAATCACTGCCAGAAGCTAACCCTTTCTGGCAAAGGTAGAAGGCTTCTTTCCTCCTCAATTAAATAGTTTTAAGAAATACATACCCACTTTTTAAAACTTTCTGTAATATTCAAAATATGCTGCCAGTTTCAAATGTTGGAATGGAAAGTCATATATGAAATTTATCAAGTTGGCAACTTAGCACAAGCTTTGTTAATTTATGATTTACATTAGAGGCTATTTCTATGCTTATGTTATTGATATTTTAATTAATCTTTTAAATTTAATTGTCTAAGCTTTCCCAGAACCCATCAATCATTTGATGCCATTTACTTGATCTCTGCACGTTGGTCTCAGATTCAATTGAAACCCTTGCCCAAATTCTGCTCCTCTCTGTTTGCCTGAGAAGTAGAAATCTGCAAAGGATATATCCTGGTTCCAAAGATCTGGATGAGGATCACTCGCTGGCACCATTTCTCAACCGAGCCCATAGCCCAGCTCAATCCAAATGATTATTAACTGAGGCAAAGTTTACACTGTTTATGAGTTTACATATGAGTTTAGCTGGCATAGCTGCATCTGTTAGGACTGAGAAAAAATTCACCCTTGAATTGCCATAACAATGCTAGTCTGCCAGCAGCCTCCCCTCCTTCCTCCACTACACTACCGATCCAGATGTAACTGGCTTAGCAGAGGAGACTTTTTGCCTAGAAAGCTTGTCTCATTGAACCAAAGTGCTTTACAAGCATTTGTGAAAGGACTTCATCAATGTAAACTGTGTCACAGCTAGGCAGAGTTGGAAATACAGGCAAACCAGAAGAGGCAGAGAGCCAGACATTTCCAATATGACCTCAAATCCTACTGACTTGCCCAGGTCCTCTTCTGCAGTTGTTGAAATCTGACTTGGAAATACCGATGTGACTGCACTGCCACAAATCCACGACGACAGCAGTTCAAAATAAAAGTTTTCTCTGGCATTGCCCAGAGTTTGTAAGGACCCCAGGCCTGAGGAACTGAATGAATTATAAGTTATAATTGCTAAGTCTTTGCCAGGCACCTCCACCAGATGAGCTGCCAAACATTGCAGAGGTCATTGGAGGCACGCAGTTAAAGAAATGCTGTGCCATGGCTAATGCAAAATACAATTATTTTGATTTATTATTGTTGATGACCTCAGATTAATTTAAGAGACTGAAATGGCTCTTATATATATATAGAACTGATTTTATAAAAAATTAACAGAAGTAAATTTTCATTTTGGTGAAACTTGGATTGGTCTCCTCTCTGTAAAGCTGTTGAGGACAACATGTTATAAGTTTAATGGGACTAGTGACCTAGATTTTCAGAGGTTGCCAAATCTCATCAGATTTTGATTAATTTGGATGTGTGACCATAGACACCTTTGAAAACCTCTGCCATACATTTTTCATGGATAATTATGTTATCAACAAAACTTTTTAGGAATAGATTTGATCCTGAAAGAACCTCTCTGGGAATATAAATCTGTATACAGATTTTTGAAGAGGACAAAAGTAAGAGAAATAATAATGTTTCACAAATTATCAGAGAATAAAGAGAGAAATGTTTTCTTTGGCATTAAAGACAGTAAGAAATTTAAAGTTTAAAATAAAGCCATAATCTTTCAGTCATGTGAGACTGAATGAAGAAAATCCATGTTGATTTTGATCTTGTAAATATGATGAATTCATATATTAACACTAGTGTGTGTTTTGTAAAAGTTGTGTAAAGATCTGTATATATAACTGGCATCACCATTGCCAGATGCTGGCGCAAGGTTTTAAAAGTCACTAGCAGGATATAGATTTCTGTTGCTCCTCAGTCTGTGTGGAAATTAGCAAACTTGAAATCTCATTTAAAGAATGGAAATACTGGCTTTTTGAAAGACTACTGTTGAAAGTTTTAAGACAATTAATATCCACTGAATTTTTCTGGTTACTTTTGTTAAATAGGTTTTTTTACTCAAAAAAAAAAAAAAAAAAAAAAGTTTAACAGTTTAACATTAAATATAATATAAAGTGTCTGATGATATCCAGGGAATCAAAGGCTTCAGAACAGACTTTAACAGCCCAGAGCATTTTATGTTTGAGAAAGTGAACAAAAACATAGTACTCTCTATGCAAAAAGGTTCCAATGCAAAGCAGAAAAGAAAGAATAGCATAAACCAAGCAGTCTGTGCCACTGTGTGCATTACATATGAAAAAGATTGTAAAGGGCAGCAACAGTAGAAAGTTTATTTATTTATTTTTTAATATATAAAAGGAACAGAAAGGTGAAACACATTTCCTGGAAAGACCATGCTGAATAAACTGTTTTATTTCTGTACACCCACTATTGAAATATTTTTATGCTTCATCAATATCTCCATATTTGAATTATATTTTTATTTAATTCTGAAAGTGATGAACACAAACCCTTCAACTAACAGGCTTCTGCCTTTACTCTTCGGAAAACTGGGAGGTGAAATAAGTAGGTGAATGAGTTCTCTTGGTAACGATCATTCTTACCCTACTCTGATTACATATCTAGAAAATAATTAACAGGTTTTCTCTAATGCTTCCTAAAGATGTTGAAACTATAGAACAAATATTGACTGACAGGCAGAAAACTTGCCTGGACAGGAGAAAACAGTAATGGTTTATATAACTGAAAACAGTTTGCCAAAAAACAAAATAGAAATTCTGGAAGCTCTGATTTATAATTGATGCCAAAAGGACCAGATGTGGTGTGTACATGCTCTCAGGTATTTGCAGGGCCACACAAGTGTGTTCTTCTGCCTTCTTGAGGTTTTGCAGGGCCCCAGCTCCTTCTCCTGAGAGGTAGTTTTGGGCACCAGAGCCATCCTTTGGGATGCAGGAGAGAACCTGTAGTGAGGATCTGAAGAGGCTTTCAGAGATGATAGCATAAACTTGTATGATGTTTGCCACTGGTTACTGGGGGAAGAGAGGAAAGGAATTTGGGGAGGAGGTGGAGGAAACAAGCCTGCACCTTGTAAGTGGCACATTGGGCAAGAAGTACTTTGGACCGCAGTGTGTAAAATGGCAGAGAAGGTGGAGGCGGCTGGCTCCCCTGCTGTGAAAAGGTGGGGTGCCTTTCCTTCCCATTGTTCTACCCACACACGTGCACACGCCTTCCCCCCATTGTGAGCTCTGCCTTTGGGTTAGGAAAACCAGAGAGGCATTCGATCCTAGCACCCACTCGCTTGGCTGCAGGTAAAGGTCAAAGACCACCTGAGCCCATGGGTATTATGCAAGGGGCCATTGTGAAGGGGCCCCAGACTGCAGCATGCATCAGTCCGCCTCCCTGCTCCCCCTCCAACTCTGGCTTTGTTCCTCAGGGGATTGCGAAAGCCCCAGGACTACATAAAGCATTCTCTGTCTGGGTGGCCTGGCCACTGCCCCCAACACACAGATCTTGAGAGGCTGCAGGGACTGGCACTGACTGTAAGGGACCCTGCTGCAGTGGGCTGGGGGGAACTGGGCATCTTGCCTGCATCAGGGAAAACTGCACAATGCCCTGGGGACGTGTCAGGGCAACCCTCCTCCCTTCCCCAGGTGTCTGATGGAGCCCATTTCTGATGCTGTTCTTTGTCTCTTGCTGTTGCTGCAGGGATAGGATGGCCTACACCAGGAAAGCTCTGCCCTGTTTGCTGCTGCTGGCACTCACCTTTCTGGGCAGCAGCATGGCAGAGCGGGACTGCCGGGTGAGCAGCTTCAAAGTCAAGGAGAACTTCGACAAGAACAGGGTAAAACTTCTTTCTCTTCTAGATCTGTGATGTCTTGCCTAGCTGCCCTTCCCAGGCTACAACATCTGGCACTGTGTGGTCACATTTTTACTCAAAGTTACGGATTGCAATGCTGAGAAACAGCAGAAGTGTGTGATGTTGCCCACACCTCTACAGTGGTGGATCCTGATGCAACCAATACAGGAATATTGCAGAAATGTAGGTTAAGCAGGCTGCTCTCAAACTATATGGTCTAAATGGAAAAGGACTGTAGTGACTCCATTGTTTTTATGAAAAATGCCTGGTGTTTTCAGGCAACATTACAAAGGAAAAACATATTTATATGTAGATGTCAAGATCTGCCAGTTGTTATCCTACTCCCACCAAATTTTCTGTTCTCAATACAGCAGAACGGTAAATACAAAAAATAAAAAATTAAAAAAAAAAAGTCAATTCTTTCTTTTGTCTGCACTAGGGCATGCTAGATGTTGAAGACCTAAATTTGTTTTTTAGGTACAACTTTAAGGCATGGTGTCAAAGATCTTCATGTCCTTCCCTTTGTCACCCTACCCTAATTTGTAATGTCTGTTTGTAATATTTTCCATACTTCTAGGGCTAACTGCAGCCTTTCTCATTTCCTTGCAGTACAGCGGCACCTGGTATGCCATGGCAAAAAAAGATCCTGAGGGGCTGTTCCTGCAGGACAACGTGGTAGCCCAGTTTACTGTAGATGAAAATGGACAGATGAGTGCCACTGCAAAGGGCAGAGTCAGACTCTTCAAGTAAGTTTTTTGCAGTCTTCCTTTTGTTCCATTCCACTAAGTTTCCACTTTGCTTGCTTGTGCTCCAATCCTACCTTCTATCCCTGTGGCAGTCACACAGTCTCACCAAATCTGTGCTGTTAGGTTTGAATGTGATGTTTTCTTTCCCCCTGACTGCAGTAACTGGGATGTCTGTGCTGATATGATTGGCTCTTTCACTGACACTGAGGATCCTGCCAAGTTCAAGATGAAGTACTGGGGAGTTGCCTCTTTTCTGCAGAAAGGAAGTGAGTACTTAGCTATAGAAGATGCAGAGCTAATTGGGAGCCTAGTTATGTTGAATGTCCATGCTTGGGAAGAAAAAAGTAGTGCTGAATTTCTTAAACACTTAAAACATCTAATAATTATAATACAGCAAAGTCTTAACATGAACAAGGTAATCACTACTTTTTGGATGGGACAGCTGTCTGATTTTGTTTAAAAAACTGAAGACCAGACCTCTGTATATCTTTGTGTTTCTTTTGTTTGTTACCAAGCAATATAATCTAAGGTCACTGTTCAGAAGAAATAAAGTATTTTAAGTATTGCTTTAGTTCAGAACTCAGTTACTAGATTCCTCTGTTCTCTGCAAAGTCTAACATCAGACTTGGTCCAGCAGGGAAGAGAATTTTGCAACTATTCTTTTGCTTAATCTGGTATCTGTAAATGTAGGGATTTATCTGTTCTAAGAAACAAATATGATCCGGTATATATATATATATATTCATATTTTCCTTTCCTGTCATTTCTCACACCCTATGCAAAATTAGTTTATTGAGCCAAGTAGACATTCAGTCACTTGTAGCTCAAGACATTTCCATGCATTGTTTCCAAGAAAAGCAGGTAGAATTTGGAAGTGATTGAAACCTCATTCTCTCCAAAAGCAGTTATAAAGAATGATTTGGATGCCAATTTCTCTTGAATTGTTGCTGAATCTCCTCACAACATGCTGATTAATGAAGTTTTCATGGATACTGCAGATTACTTGCTGACCTGGAGCTCTATCTTCCTAAAAACTGTGGTCCCCACCCACAGGAGAGACAGGGAAGATAACTGAATTCAACTGACAACTGCATTAATCTTTTTCCTTAAAAATATGATTTAAGTAACACCCCTGGAAAGAAAATAGTGATGACTTTTGAGTAATCTGGCATGACTGGCATGACCAAGAGCTCTTTTTTTTTTTTTTTTTTAACTATTTCTGACTGTACCCTTTGTTTGGTTAAAATAAGAAAATCTTAGTGTTAACAGTAGCTCCTCTAATACGTAGTTCTATTTTTTTTGTTTGGTGCCATATTTTGTAATGATTTTCAGGCATAGATTTACAAGATGTTTACTAGTACTTCCTCATGCTGCTCTTGTTCTATGCCCATGTTAGAGGAGAAGCAGTGGTGCCAACCTTTCTTTTCTCTCCATCACTGTCCCTAATATATATGCTTATTTAAAAAAAAAAAGAAGTTATTGTATTAACTCTATATATGACCGTGATCTTTATAGATCTCTATTGATTTATTAGATTTTACTTGTGTCTCTGTAACTCCTTTGCTTCTTTGCTATGGTTTCTTCCAGATGATGATCACTGGGTAGTGGACACAGATTATGATACATACGCTCTTCATTATTCCTGCCGCCAGCTAAATGAAGATGGCACTTGTGCTGATAGCTATTCCTTTGTGTTCTCCCGGGACCCCAAGGGATTGCCTCCAGAGGCACAGAAAATTGTCAGACAAAGGCAGATAGACCTCTGCTTGGACAGAAAATACAGAGTTATCGTTCATAATGGTAAGAATTTTTTTTTGAACAATTTTATTTCAGGATTTACTGAGAAAAGCACTTGAAGTCTGTTGCTCATTAAATAGCAAATGCATGAAGTGGCTGTAATATTGTCTTTTGAAAACTGGAGCTTGTAGTAAGTTCACTTCTACTTTTACTTCTCTTATCTGAAGGAGAGCGAAGGTGTATAGCTTTTTATGTGGTGTATCGCATCAGCTGAAACAATAATTAGAGAAAGTTGTAAAACAATTAAATCAATGTAATATGAGTAAACATAGTAAGGATAAACTTCACTGCTGCTGTAAAGAGAAATTCTCTCTCTTTAATCAGAATTCTTTGCCTTCCTTAAAAAGCGTTGGTGAAAGAAATAGAATGTGTTTTCAAAAAATTCTTTGAAAATTATTCACAAAAGGCTTTTAAAGGAAATCAGAATTTTTGGAATGGATACAGATGCAGACTTTGTATCAGCGGAGGGTGTCCATTTCTCACAGGTCCTCGTGCTAACCATTTCACAAAGGGTTATGGAAGAGGGACATATCCCTCATGCTAGAGGTATGACCCTATCTTGAGTTATATAATCAAGCGGAACTTGCAACACAAGGAGGGATACAGATTAGCTCACTTCTGCTCAGCTCCTCTATGGCTTATCTTTGCGTCCTACTTTTGGGTCTGAAAAACTGCAGAGAAGCTGTGGGGCTACATTTGCCATGTGCACATTTCCAGCACAACAGAAGTGTTCAAGAGGTGGGGACAGGGGGAGAAAGACTCAAGTTGTTTTTAGTCCATCCAGCAAATTATGCCAGTAGAGTGCAGCACAGAAAGTTCAAAAATATATTAGAAAAGGCCAAGTGACTACTTATGCTAGTTTAATCAGTGATCTGGAAGAAAACATAGTATATTTACTGATAAAGATTACACATGGAGTGGGAAATAGTAAATTATGAAGAAGACAGATCAGAATATTTAGGGCAAAGAAAATGGCAGTTTTCCCCCACTCCTATCTTTGCATTCTGGAAAACAAGATATTTACAGAATACTTGACTGGTGAATCAGTGGAATGTGAACTCCCAATACAATGCTATGGCCAAAACAGTTAGCGTGATTCTTGAGTGCATAAATCAGGGGTGTCAAAGATGAATTTACAGACTCATATGAGAATACTGTGCTTGGCATAGGTCCACTCAATATGTCTTGTGTAACTGTGACGGGTACTGAGGATTAATTAGAAATTTTAAAGAAAAGCAGAGAAAATGATTGAGTTTGCAAAATGTGTCCCCTAGTGAATATTTCAAAAAGCTTGATCGTTTTCTCATCAGGAGAGGTTGAAGACTGACCTGAGCAAAGTCTATGCTTGCCCACACAAGCAGTGAGAATTGGATAGTAAAGGACTTGCAAACATAGGAATAATAAAATAAAATGGATGGAACTTTAAACTGGACACATTCAGAGCAGAAATAAATAGCCATTTGTTTAACTCCAAAGTTCATTAACCTTTGGAACTATTTATCAAGAGCTGTTCCATGGTCTTCATCACTGAAATCTGTAAATCAAGATAAAAGGATTTTCTAAACAACATGTTGGAATAAACTGGGATTGACTGAAGGAACTTTGGTGCACTATAAAGAAAGTCAGAACAGATGAGTAGTCAGGTCTTGTGTCTTTATTACCTGTTCATCTGATCTATAAACAGGGAGTAAATATATAGCCACGTTGTAAAGTAAGTATCCTGATAACAGGGTGCCTAAAAGATCTGCTAAGGTGGTTGGTGGCCAGTATACTCATTAGTGACCTGGAAAAAGTGCCTGACAACAATAAAAATAAAAAATTTTTCTTGAATGAGAATTTGGAGGCAACATAACAGTATTTAAAACAGGTTTAAGAGAAATCACAGATGCAAATGAAATTGGCTTTTGTTTAGTACTTGGTAATAAAGCTTCACAGGAAAAATTTTAACCACTCATATGCTGTTGAGTTCTGACCTGTGTGTTCAGGAAAGACATCTGTATGATGCAGCAGACAACATAATTAAAATTCTGATTCATTTGCTGCAGCAATCAGAAAGTTAATGATGTGTTCGATTGCATGAAGTATAGAATAGAAAATAAACAATGTTATTATATAAATTGATGATACTTTCTTGTTTTGAATACTACACTCACTGCTCTTCAAATGAAGTATGGAAAAAATTAAAATTTCTGAAGATGAGAAAACAAAATAATGAGATGATTAGAGATGTTAGGGAGGTTTTTGCATTAAATCTAAGATCAAGTGTAGATATACAGCTCTTGTGCTTTAACTGTGAGAGGTGTGTTATGGTGGTTCCTTGCATTTTTGTCAAACCAGAGAAAGTTTTTTTTACTATCCAACTGTAAAATCAGGACATTGGGCTAGTCTGAGTACCAGTCTGATTCAACACTGTAGAATCTGTGTTTCTGTTATTTCTAAGTTGTATGAGGCTCACAAGGCAATAAATGCATTGTCAATCCTTGCAAGAAAGTATAAACCAAAAAAAAGAAAAAATGAGTTTATTAATTTATTCGTAATTTGTGCTACATCTTTTTAAATATCTCAGAACTTTCATATAATAGAATGCTTGTATTTTTCACAGAATATAGATCCAATAGGGTAATTTAAAAGCTCAGAATGTTTTTTGAAAGTTAAGCCCCAAATACTCTTTTACGTTCCTAACTAACCTTAATTTAAAACTTGATCTTGTTGCCTCCATTTTTTTACAGAAATATCAAATCTACCAAGTTCCACTGAGTGCTGTTCTCTTGTCTCCTACCCTCATTTATATTATTCAGATGTTAGGTGTTGAGTGCTGTGTCTGATAAAACCATTTGAGTCCAATACTGTTTGCAAATGAAAAATGGTAGTCTGGTCTCTAATGTTGTCTGCAGCATTTGTAAATGAAACTTAGAGCAAGCAATTTGCATTCTTCCATTACTGTGATCAAGACCCGTAATTACCATTTTGTTAGTTGATTCTGAATTATCTGGTACCATTAAGCTGAGTTCCTGAATATCAAATACATTTGGAAATGAGAGAATGACTGCAAGCTAAATTGACAAAAGATTATTAAAAGCTTTATATTAGAAACTCACAAAAATCACTTAATTCCTCATGAAATTAAGCATAAGCCTTGCTACTTTAGTTTTAATTCTGCTATTAAGAGCTGCAGAATTATTAGCAAAAAGAGCCAACTTCAATTATCTGCACCAGCCTGCATTCAGCTGTTATTGCGGTAAAATTCTGATTGAAGTTAATAGATACTGCAAGAATAGGCTTGTATCTGTTTCTGATTGCGCATACTCTGCCTATGTCTTGAAGCTAAATATTTTTTTCCGTTGATCTATCCACAACTTTTTAAATTTATACTATACTAAATTCACCCCCAAAAGACTAATAGATGTATAAACCTTACCTTGATGGAAAATATATATATATATATATATATTTGTTCTTTGTATACTGTCTCTTTTAGGCAAAAGAGAAACATAGGATTTTTTTGTTGTTGTTGTTATAACTGATCTTGCATTTCAGGTGGTAGCTCCCTTCCAAATATACATCCGGCTGTGCTGTATACACTGATACAGTCTCTCAGAGTATATAGCACAGTTGCTTTTAAGTTACGCAACGTGGGAGTGGATATCACAGTGTGGCTACTTTTAGAGCAAGCTTTTAGAGCTTGATATTAGTAGAATTTAAAGCTAAATCTGCAGTTTAGCATTTATTAGAAGCAAAAATTCTGAATTAAAGAGCAGTATTTTCAGCTAAAAAGTAATAAATTCAGCTAATTTACTATTGCCATTAGAAGTTTTGGAGGTCAGGAGATTCTAATTTTGTTGAAAGACGTACTTAAATTAGTAATTTTTAAATTGAAAATACTTTGAAGCTTAAGTACATAAATAACACTTCTACCAGTTATCTGTTCAATGCCTTGCTTGTGAAAGTATTAAAATGCTCAGGACAGGTGTAACAGATTGGATAAATTCCTGTTTTGAGTTGAAAATTCTTATAAAGTGCAGAGCTAAGTAATGGCATATCATTACAAGCAACAGACTACTGGACTTAAAAACATATTAAAAGAAATTAAATATGTATTCATTTTAAGTTTGGTGAAATTGTGTATATTATAGTTTTGTCTAATATGGATTAAAAACTAAATTTTGGTTTTTTGTGTGTTACAGGATTTTGCTCTTAAGGAGATCCAAAAATATGGAAGTAAACCACGTGACAGCACCATGGATGTAAAGTTAATACGTTGATCAGGTGCTCTTTTGAAAAGCCTTTAGATGGCTTCATTTAGATTTTGAATATATTTATCTGAGCTGCATAGCTCATCCTGTTAATAAACCAATGAAACATTTTAATAAACTTGAATTACGGGGGATGCAAATTGTCTGTATGCACATCTGTACATATGTAGACATTGGTTTTATTAATAAACCATTATCATAATGCACTATTTTAAATTGCTGACAGATGTCAATAATTAAGAATTTAATCTTTTTTGTTATCGGTTTCAATTTCTGACTAATAGTGTTTTAATTGGAATATATATATGTGTGTGTATTTGCTTTCTAAAACTTACTTTCTTTTCAAGTATGATGTCATCTTTTTTTCTAGGAAATACTGGAAATCTTTTCCAATAGCATTTTAGAAAGGAGGAATGAATTTCAATGACTGTATATACCACTGCTTGATTTTATGACTACTGAAGACAGCAAAAAAAGCATCTTTTTTAAAGAAATAATTTAAACATAACAAGTAAACATGTATTTATTCTTTATTTATAAATTAACAAGCATTATGTCCATATTTTTAATTTGAGATGGAACCAAAACAGTCATTCATGTGGTGACAACACATTTATCATCTCATCTGCCCAAACCTTTATTCAGGTAGTCAGTTTTCTAACTGTATAATCAAGTGTCCTTTTTCTGGTAATTTACAAGAGCAGATACTCTCTGTGGATGTACATTTTCACAAGAAAGTTGATCTCACTCAGTAGAAAATACAGATTAAAAATGGAACAGGTCTACTCTTGATATAGCTTCATTATAACTTCATTAAAGTTAATAACATTTATGTCAACAGAAAATGTACTCCCATAGAATTTAATTCTTCTGCTAAGTACTTCAACTATTTTACACTCACCAAATTCACTGCCATATTTCAATTTCTTCCAGTATAAATTCAATCCATTGGATTAAATTGTGCAATCCTAATGAGGCAAAGCAATGAATTCAAGAGAATTTTTACCTTCTGGAATTAAAAATAATACAGATTTAGCTTCTTTCCCCGCCCCCCCCCCCCCTTTTTTTTTTTTTTTTTGCCTTTTCCAGCATGTAATACTATAGTATAATGACCTATTCAAACTGGGATAGTATAGCCATTAACATCCAAAGTGTGTCACTGTTCAGACTTTAAATAATTATCTGGTAATGAAAGACAAATTAGGTTGTTCATGTTTACTTCTTTTTGCAATGGTTTCTATACCAGCCCCATTCCCTATATGGTTCCCTGTAAAACAGAGAAGAATTTCCTGACATTTACGTCTGAAATGGGCAACATTATACAAAACTGGGTTGACAGCAGAGTTGGCAAAAGTGAATAGCGCTATCCAAAAGAAAACTGATGGCAAAATATTTAAATCTTGCTTGTAGTTCTGGACTAAAATTAAAAAAATAATGATAATAATTGGGCTCCACATGATGAAGAAGGAGATCATCAACACAATGAGGGCTCGGAATAGTTTGTAGTCCTGCTGGGAAACACGAATCTGATGATTTTGTGAGTAGGCCAAACCAGCATTTAAACTTTTTCTTGATGCTTTTGTAATCTGCAGTAAAAGAGAAGAAAGTAGATTTCACTGAAACCTAGAAATATTCTTAACATATTTTTACAGGTGCAAAAGCAAGTCTCTGCACATGATGTTTCTGTTTTGAAAAGTGACTACTAAAAAAGGCATTGGAGAATTCCATGTTTACTTTTTGTTAATGGTTTCATTTCAAACATTTTCACTTTACTACCGAGGTTTTTCTTCCTCTCAGCTGTGAGCTCACCTCAGCATTAATGAAACTGGTTGTTCTCTGCATGGCTCTCCAGAAGCCATAAATACTATTCAGCATAAAATAGGGCCTTAATTACTCATGAAATCCCATTAACTTCAAATTACAACTTCATTTTCTCTATCTAAATAATCCCAGTGATTTTTCCACAAATGCAAACTGGAACACAGCTAACAATCCTGTTGATGCACAAGAACGAACACAATCCAATTCTCTTATGGCCATGCTGGTATTATAAGGTAGGTATTAGAAGGAGCATGAATTTATTACACTAACTAAATCATGGTACGTTTTAATTTTGAATGGGATTTCAGGTTTTGTGTAAACTCTTAGTTTTTCAGTCAGTAATCAGAATTGCTTTCTATGAATTAATCTGAAATCTTACAGATCCTTTTGTCACTATTAAAATCTCTGTGTCTTGTAAAATTACCGTCTGATGTAATAAACCAGAGGACGGCTAGTTTGGGAATCTGCTATTCATGGGTGTGTATCATCTGTCATTAAATAGAATATTGAATCCTAAGGTCTTGCAGAAAACTTTAAATCTTAAGCTCTACTCACAATGTCTTCATTGTAGTTTGCACAGAACATTTGAAGTCTGTTAGATTCATATATGTGATGCAAAGTTAAAAATAAAAACAAAAGAAATATTTGGGAAAAAAAAGCTAAATAATCAAGATGCCATTTTACCCCATGCATGGTTATTTTCAAAAGCTTCGATCAATCTGGTATTTAAGTAGGAAAGTCAAAAGCATAAGATTCTTTCTGTTATTTGTATGTGTGGCATTTCCCTTTACCAATAACTAAGAGAAGGGTAAGACTAATATGAGTAATACTTAATAGTTTCCTGGTTCAGGTAAAGATGAAAATAGTTATAGACATTGAGTAATTTGTTTTTCTTTCTGCAGTTTGCTGAGTCTGTCACAGAGATTGATGTCCTAGAATAAGTATTCCTTAAGAACCTAGACATCTACCAACAATATCAATAGCCACTTCCCTGATTTAAAAGGGGCAGAGAATTCTGATATTTTGAACATGTAAAACTATTCCAGCTTGATCATCTCCTGCTGTACCTTCTTGACATCCAGAAATCAGGCTAACTCTGAATGATTCAAGAGTTGTTCCAAGAGCATACATAACCCACCTTAGTAAGAACATGCATTGCATAAAATACAAAGGACTAATGCCCATTTCAAATATAAGTGTGCAGGGTTTTAAGCATTTGTCCAGAAAGTAGGAAAAACAAGCTCTGTACCCTCCTCAGCTTTCAGTTTTCAAAGCAATGTCTACAGAATGTCCTCAACCAGCAGGCTTTGTATCTCCCATAAAAGTACCCTCCATCTTCCCTGTTGGAACTGCACAGTCTAGAACTAAGAATAAAAGAATCACCAGTACTGCAGTAAGACACAACTGCAACTTAATGAAATGCTCAACCGAAATGGGGTGATAGTGACATGTTTTGGATCCCTTTCTGGTGTGCCCAACATAAGGAATCTAGACACATACAGTGGGAATCTGGACTACACTCTGAGGACAAGTAATTTAAAGGTCATGTATATACAAGTAAGTAACATTCTTACTGATTCTTGCCTCTTACCTAAATCCATATGGGTTGGGCCTTGCCTGAGGGGGGAACACTGCAAGTGTAGACAAGTAACTCCATTAACTAAACATGCCTTCTAATCTGTCATTTTTGCCAGTGTTCTGGGAAGTGTTGTATAAAAATAATGTTCAGTTTCAGATTAAATTGAGCTACATTTGTAGAATATATTTCTTATTAACTTAGAGCATCATCCTCATAGATGCTGTGTTAAATGAATACACTAATGCTTTGAACTGCTTCCAATAATACTTAGCATTGTACCCAGTGAGTACTGGCATCGTGGAGTGTTCTGACGAAGTTAGAGTGAATCTGTTCTTGGGAATGACTCAAGGATTAAGATATACTCCATCTGAGTTCTGGGTGCTTCCTGGAGAGCTGTGTGAGAAAGAACCAACTACAACACATGGGAATCTGCTATAGGCCTTATTCCTTTTTCAGTTCAGGAGAAGTGGTAACACATCTCAGCATCTGTGTTATCAAGCTGGAAAAGAAATGTGAGCATAGCAGCAAGCGGTTGTTTTGTAATCCGCTATTCTGAATGCTTTGGGGGGATTCTAGATCCATACGTGCCACTTTGTTTTCCAAATCTACCTATAATAATCTGGAGTCTGCAAGGACAAGCAAAACACCATTCCTGTCCTGCTCTCTGAACAAGGACTGTGGCATTCCTTGGCCTGCAGTTTCTTGCAATTTTTTCAAAGGGCTTGGACTCCCCATTGAGTTACTGTATGCTCTTCACCTACAGGTAGTATGAGGTTGCAAAAGGCAAGTATTTTACTTCACTAGAAGAGATTTACCTAATGCATTTACCTCAAGATTGTAATGAGGTTAGAGTGTAGAGAAACTCAGAACTGATGACTGACAACAAGCTTGAGTCTGATCAATAGCAGTCCATGCAGAGCCTCGGAGTCTAGGTCCCAGGTTCATGTACACCTACATATACCTCTGGTTCATGTACCCACAGCCTCTGGTGCTCACCATTTCACCAATTAATTCCCTGCTCGATAATTGGTGTATTTTGAGATTCCTTTCCAAAGCTTTTATTTTTCCGTAGTAACACAGTATGAGAAATTTAATTAGCCCATACAGAAATCAAGAATCTTTCCAGGGCAGTTGCTAAAAAACATACATTCCTGTACTTTGAAGTTTTCTAGCTCTTTTCTCACACTGTTTTTGGAAGAGGAGGCGTTATAAAATCAGATTTTTAAAATGAGTTTAGGTGTCTAGTACCATGCTTGCTAGGATATAGACTTTGGTGCCTGTATTTCAACATCTACTCAGAAAGAATGTGGATGTGGTGTTCGGTTTACACTCTGCAAAGTCAGAAGTTGTGGAGGAATAAATGTGTTCTAATAAAATCTGTGAACTACAAATCCATGCAGAAAGCAGAAAAATCAGTAGATCTAAAAAGTGAAGGACTGTTGTTTCCAATCCTGCCTTTCTTTGCTTTCCTACAACTCCCTTGCAAGTCTGTGGAGTCTGAGCTAAAGAAATGCAACATCTAGTTTTCAGTTATTTCAGATGCTTAAGTCTGTATGCATTTAGGAGATTGAGAGTCTTTAAATACGAATAACACATAAATGGAGAAGGGTATTAAATACTGTATATAAATGACGACAAACTTCGTGTTAGGCTTCTGGTAATGTGCCGTTCAAGCATGTCTTTAGTTGAAATGTACAGGCTTACAGGTTGAAATGTCTCAGTTTATATCACACACTTTTCTACCAGAGCTAATAATGTCTATACTCTTTAAGTGTGTTTGTATACAATGATGATATGTTGATGCCTAGTGAATGGCTGTTTACTTCTCCTAGTTGTTTAACAAAATAGAAAAGTACCTGCAAGATTCTGGAGTAACTGATGACAATGACTAATCCCGGTATTAAAAAGACAACAATGGCATAGGTCACATCCCAAAGTATTTCTCCTGCAGTGCTGGGCCAAACCAAGGTGCAAATCTGAACCTCCTGTTTGCAAAGAATAAAGAAGAAAATTAACATTATACAGTTATTTTTTACCACAACGTTGCCCTTATCCCTCCCGTGCCTACAAAGAAAACGGCTGCAGACTAAACTGAACCTGTGAAAACTTTCACGTATCACTTTATGTTTTTTAAAGCCCACACGTGTGGCTTCACAGATAGGTGAGTTGTCCTCAATCTAGTCAGTGCCATCAATTCCGGACAATATGCTAACGGCAAGTTTTACACACTAACGTGTGCCGAAACGGGGAATTTCGACCTACAGAGGGGAGAGGAGCAGCCTGACCCCTGCCGAGCCCCATTTCAGGACGGGGCGGGGGCCGCCTGCTGCCCGCCTCACAGCCCGCTGCTGCCCGCTCCCCGGCGCCGCTCGCCCCCCGGTGGCGGAGGCGGAGAGCCTGGAGCCTTTCCCCCGCTCGCCCCTACCTCCCCGGCGGCGGCGGGCAGCCGCACCACGGTGAAGAAGCAGCAGAGCGGCAGGGTGACGGCGGCGGCGAAGCCCCAGACGAGGAGGGCGGCGGCCAGCACCTTGCGGCGGCGGCAGGCGGCGTGGCGCAGCCGGGCGATGCTGACGACGCGCTCCAGGCTGACGGCCGACAGGGAGAGGATGATGACGGTGCCGCTGAGGGTCATCACGTAGAAGAGCATGTGGCAGATGACGTCGCCCAGCACCCAGGACTCGGTCCAGCGCACGACGCCGATGAAGGGGATGGCGGTGATGAAGAGCAGGTCAGCGCAGAAGAGGTTGAGGACCAGGCAGTTGGCGACGCACAGCCGGTGCCGCCGCCAGGCCAGCAGGCAGATGCCCCAGACGTTGCCCACCAAGGCCAGCAGGAAGATGGAGCCCAGCGCCACCGACTCACCGATGCGCAGGGCCGTCACGTTGCGGCCCCTGAAGTCCGAGAAGAAGGGGAAGTAGGTCCTGTGGCCCCCCGCGGCCCCGGCCCCGAGCATGAGGGCGGCCGGTGGGCATGAGCGAGCTAGGGGAAGGGCTGCGCTCCCAGCCGCCACGGCGGCACTCGGGGTGCCCTCCTGACACGGGGCAGGGGGCTGGCTGCCATCCCCCTCCTCGCCTTCCTCCTGGTCCTGCTGCCAAGGGCTCGGTCGTGCCAGCCGTGCGGTTTATGGCCCTCGTGCCGGAGTGGAACAAGGAAGTGTGAGGGTAAACACGGCGCAGCTCACACAAAGGCGAGGCCGGTGTGCGTGGGGAGGCAGAGAGGGGCTGGGCGCGAGTGGGGCCACCCAACACCTCCCTGGGAGGGCGTGCAGCAGAGCAGTGGCACCTCCATGCCAATGGGACCAGGCTTGGCCACGTCCTTCAGAGTGGTCCTGGTCTGCCCCGCTCTCCAGACAGGTCCCTGGGGTGCCATTGACCTGGGGAGGCCTTCCAGGCTGCGCCATGATGCTCCCCTCCGCTGGGAGCACCTGTGGTAAAGCACAGGGCAAAACAAAAGCTCCAGGAAGGGCTTTTGAGGAGGGATGGCTTTGAGAGCTCTTCTAGGGGCCAGGATAACAAGTGCTGTTCTAAGGTAAAAAAGAGGAATTTATCCATTGCCTCAGGTCTTGATAGTGGTTTTTGGAAACAGCAGTCCTGTGCGTTGCATGTGCTGATGGTGGTCCACTGTGGGGAGGAGACGTTACAGTACTGTTTTAGGGATTCTTGTACTAGTTTGATCCGGAGTCCTACCTTTCTGTGTTACGAGTTCTTGAGGAAGAAGTCTCATTAATCAAGACATGTAGGAAATACCGTCTTTTTTCAGGACATTAATTTCTGAGTGTTTGCTCAAACTGTAAAGGAGGCTTTCCTGCTTACGCTCTTCATTCCAGATGATTTAGAAATGTACAGGGAGTGAAGCGTATAAATCATCACAAACAAGCAGATAATGCCTCATAAAAGAAGATAAAATGTTTTCAGAAAGTGTGTAAACAGTTGTATAACTTCAGACAGCTCTAGATGAATTAGTTTGATTCAGTGCCAATGTAGGTGCTTGAGGTTTGTGTTAGAGACTTTGCCATATGGAGCTACTCCTTTTGATTTTCTTATCAACTGTATTCTAGGTGAGAGTTATTCCATACTGATGTATCAGCAGGGCTTCGTAAGCGGGCATTGCTTTTGCATTATTCTGGATGTGACCCCTGAAATGAACCTGTTATGTAATGGCATTAGCAGGGATTCCAGAAACTTGGTCATTCTAGGAGATGATCATGTAATGAGGACTGACAAGAGCGAGATTTTTACT
The DNA here is from genome assembly GCF_009769625.2 of Cygnus olor. NCBI lineage: Eukaryota > Metazoa > Chordata > Aves > Anseriformes > Anatidae > Cygnus > Cygnus olor. The sequence goes on from NC_049175.1 coordinate 21,260,876, forward strand.
GGACCACTTCCCATGTCTTTGCCAGTGCAGAATTTACATTTCTTTTAATTAGCATGTTTTCTCTTGAGCTAGAGTGGCTCAAACTCTCTATTCTGTCTCATCAGAGTTTGAAGGGCCACTTAAGCAGGTAGATGAGATGCTCCTACTACTTCCTGCTGGTTTGTATTTGACTGTATCAGATGTGGGCAGATTGGCTAGTGAGTGGGTGGCTGCTGTGAACAATGACCTCAAAAGAAAACAATAGGAAAACTTGGAAAGATTAATTTTTGGCAGCCAGCAACACAAGTGACTGACAAGTGTCTCAAAACACATTCCGTATCATTTGCTAGGAGAAAAAACTGCACCTATATTGCAGAAGGTTCAGCAAAGCATGTCATATCCAGGCACGGTTTATACTGACTGTGCCATGGACTGATTCTGTAAAATGCATAGCAAATCTTGAAACACAGCAAATACCTTTCTGTTGCCACAATCACTCAGGCCTGGAACTTGATACAAGCTGACAAAGTAGCCCCAAAGTTGTGGGCAAGTAGCAGTAGCAGTGATGAGGTCGGTTCTGTTAGAGGCTGGGATGTGGAAAAGGGCAATTGTCAGAGATCTGGCTGTGCCCGTGCAAAAACTTATAAGGCATTAATAGGACCTGTAGGGGGTAGCTGACCACTGGTAGCACAGATCAATGCAAATCGTGTTATGAATAAAATCTTCATGACCTTAGGCATAAGTGAAAATTGAAGTTGGAAACTGATCCTATCAATTCAGGGTAAAGTAAACACAATGCAAACCGATTGCAGGAAAGAAATAGGGAGGGAAACATACAAAGCAGAGGTATCGAAGAAGTGAAGATACATTCAGTCAGGAAGGAAAGAAATGCTGTGGAGGAGCAGAAGGTCTGAAAATGTGGAAGTATTGGGACAGGTCTTTGATCTTCTTTAGAAAGGGTCACCTTTAGCTTTGGTCCTTAGGTGTGAATGAGAACCTTATTTACTTGATATAAACCTGGTGTTTGCTCAAGAGTACCAAAGCAAAGTGCTGCTTTCAATATGCTGTCAGAGCTTCAGGCTGGCCTGTGCACAGAATATTGTACATGGAGACTGCAGAGGTGTGAAGAAACAAGCACATTTCAGTGGGGCTTTATCAAATGAATTGGAGCTCCTTGCAGGAAAAAACCAGTCTGATTATTCATGGGTTTAATGGATCCATTTACCTAAAAAAAATAGTTTTCTTTTCCCTCCCATGAAGTACAAAAGCTGTATTTGCTGTTGGATGGCTGTAATCACAGCAACCATCACATAATGAAATCTGAGGAAGGGAGGAATCATAACCTCAATATAGCACTCTTGCATTACTGTAATAGGTGGATGCTGTGTGCAGTGTATAGTCCACATATGCTTATGAAAAGGAAGTGATTAACAAAATGCTTGGAAACCTGTTACAATTGCTTAACCTATATCATTTTTTCAACCTACGTGCTCTTGTACTTTCAGAAGTGATGCAACACAGAGTCAACTCAGATTTCACAGTTCTAGCCTAAATGAAATTTATGAGGCCCTCTGTGGATCTAGTTAGCCAGCCTAGGGGGAAAAATATCTTGTTTCTTTTTTTGTGCTTTTTGTCCTGAATAAAAGCCCAAGTCTTTGCCTTCTCTATGGCAAATAAGGTCTCTGTTACCTGATATCATAAGCCGGGCTCTGTTTTTCAGATTGTTCCCCTGACAACCATGAACTGTCACGACAGATGGGGATAGGTCAGCTTACTTATTTCTTGGGCATAAGAAAGACATTTCAGAGAGACCTCCTGGGCTAGATGATGCTGGGAGGTGGGCATTCTTTTTCCACTTGGACATGACCTTGGAAAGCTTTTTGCCTTATTTACGTATTCTCTTGCCTGTAGATTGTTGTGTAGGTCTTTGGGCAGTATTTCCCTGCACCTGTGTCACAATGAGTAAATAGTACTCACTTTTGTAACAGGTGCGTTGTATATTTACTGTTTGCTAAGCAATATAAGTTCACTGTGTTAGAAATGTTGACTCTGTCATCACAAAAGAGGTTCCGAGCTGGCAGGTGACTCAAGCTGTGTCTATATAATAAGGGTTTTAGCAAAAGTTGCAACACAGATTAGCTTTCTGTTTTCATCTTTTTTTTTTTCACTTACCATACTTGTAGCTGTTCTTCTTCTAGATACTATTAATAATGCACTTGAAAGTAGTTATGCCATTGTCATGTTTGTTTCAAGTGCAAATCTATTTTTATTTATTTTGCATTTTTATGGAGTTTTCTAACTGCTCATGCACAGTATGCTTTCATTATCAATGAGCTGAAGCATTTACACCAATGTCTAAGGGATTATTTTAAACTTGATGCAAATTTAAATGCATCTGTTTGTCTTTATGTAGTAGCAAGCTCACCCACTCCAGCATCCACAGAAAATACCAGATGCTCATTGGATCTGTGTGATCATGTCAAGAACTAATCCCAGTTTCTTCTGGGGAGTCTCATTTTCCTGTGCTCGGTATCCATCACCAGCAGGCTGGGTTGTGTGCTAGTGGTGCTGTAGATTCAAGCTGCTGCAGCAGAATTACTGGCCAATGCCTCAGACTAAAGCAAAACCACCAATAATACGCTCAGTGGATGTGCTTACTAAAACAGCTGGGTCAGATTTTTGTCATCAACACCCCTCCCCCTAGCTTTCTGTTACTAATTTTCAGGTATGCATTATGTTACTCACATACCTGCTGATGAGATTTGATGCAGAGCCATCAAGGCAAATGCCATGTTGTTTCTGTGAAGGATTTACAAACAAAACTTGTCACCAACCTGTCTTGCTCATGAGATGTACTTGGACCTTCTCTGAACATGCCTGTCCACTGGGCTGCACACAGTGCAGAGATCACAGATATTGTCTTCCTTTGTATTCCAGAACCCTGTGATTAGAGAATGCTCTTAGTTATGGTTTGGTGTGCTTTCTTTACCTTATATCTCATCTTAGAAGAGTAACTTGTTGAGAGCAGCAGTGGTCCTTCAGGTCAAAATCAGGATACAAGATTTGCCTCTGAAAGTCAGGCATTTTGGAAATAAGGGCTACAGGGTGCTTCTCTGCAACAAAGAAAAACTCTTTACTGGAAGACAGGGTTTGTACTCAGCTAGGATTAAACTATGACTAGAGAAAGAAAAATTTAAAAAAAAATTGCAACATCAATAAGAAAAAGTACAGCTAACTCTAAGATATGATGTAAAACCCTCTAACTTCCCAAGTGTAACACTAAATCGTATTATTTCCCACACTGTTCATGTTTTTCATTATCAGTGGCTGTTTGGGAGTCTGGTTACATTATAATTTAATATGAAATGATTAAAGAGATGTGACTTACAGCTTCTCATAAACCATGTCTAGAATGCGTGGATACCTAAATGATATGTGTAGTTTTCTGTCCGGTTAAATGAGATAATGCTAACCAGATCATACTTGTTACATTGATAAAACTTGGGCTCTCGCAGATGCAGTCTGCGTATATACCACTTTTGAGTAGATCAGGGAAATTAAACCTGGCTGCACTTCTGTCAAGAAGCAAACTGGATGTCATTATGATAAGGTCCCAGACTTGTTTATTACAGGACATTCTGAGGCACTTTGTCTTGCGCACTCATCTTGAGACTACTTATTCAGTGTAAAACACTTAGGCAGCAATTACACAGAGACCACAGAAATGAATGTAGGTCCCTGCCTACTGGTCGGGAGCTCTGCTGCAGTTCTGAAGGGGGACTGGGTGCAAAAGCAGGCCTCGCTTCATGGGTATCTGACATGGACAATGTCCACTTTTTTGCAATAAAAGACTCATTTTTCTTGGACAATCAACACTAGAAGAAGATTTACATCTGTGAATCCTTAATACTACCTCCTTTTTGCACACTCAACCTTTCCCAAGGATGGTTTCTTGCTTCCTTGGGTAGCTCCCCTCAGTATGTGGCTTCCTGATTTGTGTCCTTGGGCACCCTGTGGGCTGGATCCCAAACTCCCAGCTTGGAGCTGTGGAAGTTGTAAAGAGACAGAGTGAGGAAGAGCCAGACACCATAGCTCTGCTTGTTAAAATGATGTGGGAATGCGGCACTTCCCAGCACTAAGGAATTACCTGCTTTGGCAGGGGGGTTGGACCCGATGATCTTTCGAGGTCCCTTCCAACCCCTACAATTCTGTAATTCTGTGAATTAAGTGGCATCACGTTGCGCCAGCGGAGTTCAGATGCGTGAGTGCAATTACTGATTTAAAATGGCTTTGTCTGCTTAGACTAGAAGTTTATACAGACATGGCAATGCCAATATTTTTTTCCAGTTGAGAAGCAAGGTGAGGTTGAATTGTTAAAATGACTTGTGGTGGTGCAGTAGCTACTAATTTCATATGTTGTGAAATAACATGGAGAGTCAGTGCAGAAAGGCCGACCATTATGTTAACTGCTTCTTTTTTGAATGTTACAGTCTGTTGTTTTAAAGGTCTATGTGTGTAATCAGACATAGGGCTTCAGGGGACTTTGAGAAAACATTAGGCCAATACCAATGACCTAAGGCAGAGTCACCCGTCAGGAATGGTTTAGATCGTTTTATCTAACTGTCACGGTAAATCTCCAGTGGTGGAGGTTGTACAGCCTCCATAAGCACCGTGTTTCACTGCTCATCTATTCCAACCACCAGAAAGATTTTCCTTAGGTTGGAATTTCCCCTGTTCCAATTCTAAGCTTGTTATTCTTCTCACTGAACATAGGAAGACTTTATTTTTTTCCTCTGTATGAAATGTCATTTTTCATGACAACATGCTGTCTTTATAGACCACATAACCCTGATTCTTCAATGATTTTGATGAGAAATCTGAAAGGCTTATTACATTCTCATTAGCCTAAACTGTTCTTGAAGTACAGTGCTCAAAATTGGTTATGGTATTCCAGCTAAAACACTAAACAATATTGACTAGAAATGCAAGATTATGTGTAAAATATGTAAGAGTCTATTTATTCATGAGGTTGTAAAACTGTTGCACAATCATACAAGTGGGATACTGAGTCATGCTCAGTTTCTGTTTACTGTAGTCCCAAGAAACTTTCCTTTAAAGCTGATAAACTGTCACACTACGTATTTTGCTTTTGGGTTATTCCTACCTGTAATACTTACTGTACTTATCCTATTTAGTTCATTGGTCTTGACAAATTGAAAATTAATGCTGCCCTCTAACGAGTTCTTAGTTCCTACCTTGGATTTTATGTGTACCCTATTCCAGCAGCATGTGCATCATCTGTGGAAATAGTAAATAGTTTTGGAATCAAATAGACTACCATGGAATTGCCTAATACATTATCCTTACTTAATTCATGTCAAGTTTTCACAGAAGCTTAAGGGGAGGCTTAAGGGGAAGAGAAATCCATTGAGAGCTACTGACACATGGGAACCATGTCTGCCTGTCAAAGCTTGAGATTATTAGACGGTCCCATAGAGGCATCCCCTATCCTTACACAAGACATCCACTTGAGGCTGCTTGTCGGAGACACTGTGTTCTGACCACGTCAGTCAGACCGAAGACCAACTTTAGCTGCACTTATGTTCTTGTGACTATGATTTATTGATACTTAATTACGTAATATAGCTTTTCAGCCACTTGTGCTATCCACGATATAGGCTAGAGGAAATAATTGTATTTCCCTGCATTTTTAAGAAACTGGCATTTGAAACAGAAGGTCCATGTTAGCACATCTTTTGCTTTTTTCCTGATCCATAGCACTTGGTCACCAAGGAAACAGAAGACACGACGAGATTCGTAGTGCCAGCTCTATGATAGTCTTTTTTTCTCCCCGTTATCTTGATATGGTCTAAAATTCCTTGACTTCTTTTCTTCTTCCTTGTTTGGCATCATGCTTTTCTTTATTTCCCCCCCAGTCTTTTAAAATCCCACCTGCTCTAGAATCCACAAACATCATAGCATACAACATAGCTGCATGGATGACTTCAGGGATGTTCACAGAATCACAGAATCACAGAATCGTCTAGGTTGGAAGAGACCTCCAAGATCATCTAGTCCAACCTCTGTCCTAACACTAACAAGACCTCCACTAAACCATATCACTAAGGACTACATCTAAATGTCTCTTAAAGACCTCCAGGGATGGCGACTCAACCACTTCCCTGGGCAGCCCATTCCAATGCCTAACAACCCTTTCAATAAAGAAGTTCTTCCTAATATCCAACCTAAACCTCCCCTGGCGCAACTTGAGCCCATTCCCCCTCGTCCTGCCACCAGGCACGTGGGAGAATAGACCAACCCCCACCTCTCTACAGCCTCCTTTAAGGTACCTATAGAGAGCGATGAGGTCTCCCCTGAGCCTCCTCTTCTCCAGGCTAAACAACCCCAGCTCCCTCAGCCGCTCCTCGTAAGACTTGTTCTCCAGACCCCTCACCAGCTTCGTTGCCCTTCTCTGGACTCTCTCGAGCGAGAGAGAGAGATGTTCTGTGCTGTCTTTCCCTGGTAGATACGTGCTTTGCCTGGATGGGTGCCTTCACAGACCCTCACAGTGACAATGTTTCTATGTTTTTAACACCCAGAAACTTTCAACAGGATCATCCTTACATTCCCTTACTGCAGGGAATAGATCCACTTAGCTACTTAATTGTCATATTTTTCAAATTAGAGAAAGGAAAAGATTTAGAACTGCTGTAAGTAGTAGTCTGAGTTGTGTAGTCCCAAGCTATGTAACATAGCTTATATTACAATATAGTGTTAACCTCTTATTGTATCTTTTTGTATGATAATTGATTATAATTTTTTAAGTTAAAACCATAGCCACGACTGTCACTGTAATCTTAACAGCTCAATCACATTACAAGATGTGAAAACTAGATTGATTAGCAGATTAAAATGGAAGTGTCTAAAACTCCTGTACTGCCTTACTTGTAATCTCTCACCTACATCTGCTTTGGTCCATAGATATCATGAGAGCAGTATTTCCCCTGATTGCTTTGAAGACACTGTACCATTTACATTAGTGTTATCTGCTGAGCAGTGATGAACAGTTGTCTTTAAATATTTGTGCTGTTCAGCATGATGCTTTTACAACGCAACAGGCACTATGGCTTCCCTGCCACTTTTTATTTGTGTAGTTGAAGTGGTTTATTATATAGTTTGCCTAAACATCAGTAGAACAGTCATTGGCAAATAACTGTGAAGGATTTTTTATCAAAATCAAGAGTAAGAGATAAAGTTGCACAAGCAATTAAATGATGAGGAGTTGGTAGAATGGTTCTATATAAGTTGATTAACTTAATGTAAGAAAAAGAACAGAGCCATCTTTCAGTTGCTGTTACTTCACAAGTTGTCATGTTAAGTCAGTAGTTATATGCAGTATGGCTCTTTCCAACCCCACCACCTTGCACCAAAACCACTTAATTTGCTTGCCACTTACAAAAAACACTGGATGTGAAAGCCAGGATTTATTACTATGCTAGTATTGGTGAACCCTTGTCTTAATCCAAAAGCTTCTCTAGACCAGCATCTTCAAATGAGGCAGACTTCAGAGAATTTTTGCTAGGTTGAACTACAATTGTGTTGAAATTCAGTTACTTGAAAGGGACGTAACTCAGAATACACTACTGAAATTGAAAATACAAAGTGCATGAAATAACAGCATTTTTTTTATTACTTCCTGTTGTACAAAGAATTAAACTCACAGCTAAATCCTAGCACTAAGATGAGCATTAGGCACAAACCTCTTATCTTAGATATAATCAGAGGGGAGCAGCAGACCTTTTCCTTGTCCATTTACTTTTAAGACTAAAATTTACTTTCAATCCTAAACTCCTTCGTTTCTGAAAGGTCAAAAAAAGAGGCAGTGGTATCACCTGCATGCTTTATGAAAGAGTTGGAGTTTGGGGGAATGGGCTAAAGTTGCGCCAGGGGAGGTTTAGGTTGGATATTAGGAAGAACTTCTTTACTGAAAGGGTTGTTAGACATTGGAATGGGCTGCCCAGGGAAGTGGTTGAGTCGCCATCCCTGGAGGTCTTTAAGAGACGTTTTTTTTTAGAGAGGTTTAGATGTTGAACTTAGTGATATGGTTTAGTGGAGGACTTGTTAGTGTTAGGTCAGAGGTTGGACTAGGTGATCTCGGAGGTCTCTTCCAACCTAGACGAACCTGTGATTCTGTGTGATTCTGTGATTCCATTCTGTAGTTGGTTGTAATCCTGTAAGTGATGACATATTTGTGGTTGTGCCTTCAAAGTAGGACTTTTGACACTGGAGATTGTCATTTTACTAGTTTTCAACATACACAACATTGATTGCGCATAAATTTATCGATACATTTTTTGTGCTTAGTTACATCTAAACATTTTGTGAGAGTTCAGAAGAGGTGTTGGAATAAACAAAATATTTTAAAGGATATTAATGTATCAACTTTATCTGAATGTACTCACTTTAATATTAAATAACTGACCACCTAATGAGCTGCTGCCTTTCAGTCCTCCTCTACAGTACCAGCTTCTAATAAGCAAGTGTTTTAGGCTAATTTAAGAAAGCCTCAGAATTACTTCAGAGAAGACTGCTGACCTGTAGCAGGCAAACTTATTCATCTATAATACATAAAAGATCAGAATTTCTTCTTACAGAAACCATGCTAAGTATACAACTGAGAATAGAATACTAGCTGATTAATGTGCTGTTAAAAGACAACTTAAACTTCCGAAAGTAGTTTAATAAGAGATTAAAGTCAAATGCTGGAATGAAAAGTGCCGTTATTATCCCGCATTTAAAAGGTATTTAGAAGAACATGAAATTAAGGGAATTTCCATCATAGCAAAACCTTACGATTCCAAAGCATAATTTACTTCACTTGTTAGTTCATCACATCTTCCCTAAATAGCAGCAGCAGGTTTTCTGGCCAAATTGTCAAAGACAAAGATTAGCCTGAGAGACAGTCAGTAAAATTGAAAAGTGGCAATACAATCTCTGTCTCAAACACTGGCTTTAACGACAACATAATTAAATATCATAATAGTAATTGGGAAAAAAAAACTTTGAAAACACCCTTATATGTAAAAGTAAGATTTAACCATTAAAGAATAGAGAGAATGTTATGGGTTAGAGGCACAAAATTTTACAGTAAACTGTAATAGAAAAAAATGACAGCAGGTAGCCATTCAATTCAGTATACCAGAGAAAGGTATACCTCGGAGTCTGGCTGAGCATAGGTAATTTCCTGGCCTCAGCAAGCCATAAAATTGTAAAAGCAGCAAATACCTTAGCTAGTGTGCCTTCTTAAGATTTCCTCACTTCAGTCATTCTAATGAAAGGAATACTTGTTGATCTTTACTAAAGGTACAAGGAAGAAAATGCTAGCAACAGACCCAGGTTTACAGTATATGCTAGAAGAAAGCAATGTGATTGCAAATCAATAAACACTCAGCTTTTGTCAGTTTCTAATTAGCTGCAAAAAGTTATTGCCAGCTTGTTTTGGAATAGAGTAGTTCACTTAGAATGGACCTTCAAAGATCATCTAGTCCAACTGCCTGATTGCTTCAGGACTAACCAAAATTTAAAGCATACTGTTCATGGCATTATCTAAATGCCTCTTGAACACTAACAGGCATTTTCTGTATGGATACGAAGTAGCAACACTCCAAATTCACTGGAGTACTTTATTCAAACCTGCATTTTTAAAACGGAAGATTTAAAACAGATTTAATAACTGACATTTTCCTACTTGAACCAGTAAAATACAGAAGCACAAACTAAAGTTCACTTCAGCTTAATTGGATACTGAAACTTCCAAACTGGTTTCTGACAGCATCTGAAAGGGAAGCTTTTTTCAGTACCAATGACATTCACAGTTGCTAGGAAGTTGTTTACGCGATGATGTTTTTGAGAAGAGCTTACACATGGTCAGCATTTTTGTATGAGCTCCAAGTCACCCCAACTGTGGTTCAGAAAAATGCTACTTAAAATGTTTTCAACATAAATCTTAAGTAGCAAAGACATGTTAACACAAACTTTCCTGAGTTTGTATATATAGATGTGACACATTACATACATGTGTGTGTAGTGCACACATTATAGCCAAGTCTTTTTGCTAAAAGCAGTCAGGATTCATCAGCCAAGAACTGGATATGCCAAGTATTGAAGTCTGACACAATAGCTGTGTTTTACTTATTTTTAATAGTGCAATAAAATATGTCAGTAGTTTATTATTTGAAAATATTCCTAATTCTACAAATTATTTCCACTTGCAACAAGGAATGTAGTAGCTGTTTCCACAAATGTCAGGTGAAATATGAGGCCAAATAAATTACTAATTTTTTTTTGAACTGAAATGCAAAGCTAGTAGTCCTTTATACAACCTTGAAAGAAGAGCTTTACAAAAATCTTTTGCCTTTGCAGGACAGTATACTGACAGTGTGTAAAGAGCAAATATAGTAAGTCCATTTGGAGCTTAAGCTGTACAGAAGTCAATATGCGCTAGTAATTCTCTGTGCTGGCTTGTTGCATATTGCACTTTACATCTGGGACACTCAAGAAAGCTTTCATCAAGGAGACTTGAATGTTTCTGGGAAGGACTTCTGTCATACACTGTCATCTTCTCTTCAAACGCAGCTTGCAAGTCTCCTTGTGGTTCCACACATCCAGATTCCTGGAGCTTCTGGAAAAGGAGAATCTTTAGTGAGGGACTGGAACATGCATCAGATAGGGTCCCAGTCAAATAGACATAGGGAAAAAGATGTTTAATGGCACACAAATCATGCGTGTTACAGCACTAAGGATTGAATTTTAAAGATGGCTAAAGGCAATTATGCTACTTGCATTAAAAACAGAGCGATATGGGCCTGTTGTATAATTTTAACACTGCATTTAAATTAGATTGCAGGTAGCTTTTCCGCAGGCTATTTAAAGCGAGCTTTAAAGCGAGCTTTCCACAATGTCTGATTAAGTATACAAATAAGAGTACATCACTTACTTACATTATGTCAGTATTTAGTGCACATTCTTATTTTGAAGTAGTTTTCCCTTCATGGACCACTGAATAAATGCGATTCCTGCCACTTTTAAACTGTAGCTGGTTCATAAGGTATAATGAAAGAAGCCATGGTGAAAGCTGAGACAGCAAGCCTCAGACTCCCATATTATCACTGCTAATACACAGCATTTTAGGCTTCTTACAGCTTTCATATACATCCTAATAAAAAAGCAAAGTTTCTGTACACTAAATATGAAACAGTTGAGCACGGCTCTTAGAAATGTTGGTACTGCATAGAGGTATTTTAAGGATTTTATAATACCTTTGTTTATGTATGCATTGCTGTGGATTTTTTTTTTGGGGGGGGGGAAGAGTGAAGGAAATAAGGAACAAGGACTGAAACCTTGTTACAACAGGACCCCAAGCTTAATATCAATATTAAACTCATAACAAGTGCAATGATCAAAAATTAAGCTGCATTTATTTTGGAAGTTTAGATTACCTTTGAAATTTCTAAAAATACACCCATAGATGTACCAGGGAATTCAACGTGATGTACAAGGTGTACCTATATAAAGGAAATCTGTTTCACCTTTGTCTGTTTCACCTTTGCAACAAACCCTTCCCCAACCGTCTTGCTACGCACTCACACACCCTATGCCTCCTTAATAAAATGCCTCAACCCCCTCTATAGGGGATGCTGCCTGCCTCTGCCTAGCTACCTTCCCAAACTCTTCCATGTTTTTCCTCTTCTCCACTTGACACCATGGACAGTTTCTAAGCAGGAAGAGACAAAGTCACCCGGTCCTCCATTTGGCAGTTAGCCAGCCAGCTTCTCAGCACAGGGTAAAGAGCACTACAGCTTCCCCCTGTTCTGCACGAACTTCAGCTGAACAGCTGCTGCTCCTGGCAGCCAGAAGGTTTTCTAGTAGCCTCTGCTGGCAGCAGCAACAACTACAATCCTAGCTAGTGGGGCTCTCACAGGGACAAGAACACATGAAGATCATCAGTATCTCAGGATTCATTCGAGAAAGTACTTCCAAGTTGCATGCATCTAAGAGGGAGAACAGTCTGTCAGAGTTAGAAGAATTCTTCTGCTCTGCAACTGGTTAGGAGCTTTTGCATTTATATTCTCTGTAATAAGCACAGCAGCCTCAGACCTGATCTAATGAAGGACACAGGCATCTGATTTCTGTTCTGAATCTCATTTAAATAAATCCAGAACTGCAGTCTTGACAATTCTATTTAGCTATCACCTAACCTTACAAGACCCTGTATCATAGAGTTCCACAGTGTCTTGCTTGATATATAAACCTTTCTTATAAATTTGTTGAATCAGATGGTCAAATCTAGGTGTCTTTCTTTGGGCTTATATAAGTAGCAAACAGACCATTGCCCTCAGTACAAGTGTTCTTTTTCATTTTAGGGAGTAGGCAGATCCACTTCTAGTGGCACACCCATCCTATGTTGTGGGTGTATAGAATGGGGGTCGGGCAGGAATTCAACTACATTTAAGGGTAGTGCCTTGTCCACTAGCAGCAAATTCCAGTAGAAGCACGCTACAGCTTTGCTATTGTGTATGTAGTTTTGTCTGTTGCATGTGGTGATAAAAATTGCCTACTGAGGACTTGACTATTCTATATCTCCTTCTTTCTATATCTCCTTCTGCAGTACAAGCTGTCTGTGGTGCTGTAGAGACAATAGCAATAGCTTGCTAGCTATCATAGGGTTCTGCACCTTAGGACTATGTATTTAAGAGATGTAAACACCTACAGTCAAAATCTGTTGACATTAACTGCACTCTGAAGTGAAGTAGTGTTCACTTATGCAAAATCCCCGAGTTTTCCTGCAAGTTATCCAGTACATACCAAAGGTTCCAGCCGGGTTATTTGCTCCCTGGCCTTGCGCAGTTCCTTAAGGACTTGGTTTAACTGATGCTGCAAGTTCTGGCGGTCTAGCTTTTCATTCTCAAAGTCTGTAGTACATATCTGGATCTGGCAACCCCCCAGAGAAAGTTAAAGAATTAAAGGCAGAATTAAGTGTGTGAGAGGGCCCCTTTATCTATTTGAAGTTTTACTCAGCAATCATATCCTAAAATGGGATAAAATTATTTGTTCCTTTCATTTCAGTAAAGTTCATACGTGCCCAATTAGGAAGGTCCGTAGAGGTGGAGTCAAAGGTAACTTTGGTTAGAGAGCATTTGAGCTATCTCAGTCTTAAACTGAAGATTTTACATGGAAGAGCGTGTAGTACATGTTCTCAATAAAAATGCCAGTTCCTACTCAGGGATCTTTCTTGAAGCAGTTTGAAAAGAATGTGAATAACACTACACCCAAGCTTAGCAAGTAAGTGTGATATAACTTTTTCCCCAAGGACATCAGTTAGATCTATAAGAACGTAGTTGGGAAAAAAAATCAGTAACATGAAAGATGTCAATGCAATTATTTGTATGACTATCATGAGTATGTTACAGATTTCAGTGAGCTGAATGGTTTTAGGATGTTTCCCATACCTAATTTGAGGCTGTACAGTTTCTATTTGAACAAGCAATTGCATAGAAAGTAACATCAGGTTTAGTTGCAGCCTCTCCCCTATAAAAAGGTTAGGGATTTCCTTCAACAAGGGTCAGAATTCTTAGAAGCACAAATATGAAATTATGGGTGATTCCTTAATGTCTAACATTACTTTAATATACCACCTATTCTTAAACTTGAAAAGTTAGTCTAGGAAACCTTTCTGCATATAACACAACTTAAGTATCAGATTCTTGAATAATCAACCCAGTATCTGAACATGTAATTGGGTACCTGTTGTTCCAACAAAGCTATCCTAGTGTGTTCCTCCTGCTGTTTGAGCAATGATTTACGAAGAAGTTGTACCTACAAGGCAGAAGAACATGTAACAATTTCCACATACAATAGATAATAAACTTGAAACAATTAGTCTAGAGAGGAATGGAGCTAAATTTTTGTATGCCAGTACCAGCAGAAAACATGCCTGTTATGCAACAGCCAAGCCCAATTTAAATACTTCCTTGGGGAAAACCCAGGGAAGTGTTATCACTGCACTGAGGGGGAAGAATGTAGGTTAATATTATAGTTAAACAAAAAAATATTTTTTCCCAGTGATTGACAGAACAGAAAAATACACAAAATACATGTTTCGACTAACATACCATGATTTTTTTTTTAAGTTAAGCAATGTATCTTTAAATACAAGTGAGAAAGATAGAAAATACTCAACAATAATGGATTAAGTAACTGCATAAGCCTCTTTAGAGAGTTAAACTGATGTTCTAGTGTTAACCTAATTTGGTGCCTAGTAAATTATATCCTCTTATTTCAAATTTCAGTTCTATGTTGTTTTATGCTATTGACTGCAAACTTCTCTAAGTAGCAGGTGTATCATATTTGGATGCCCTGAGGACAGAGCTTCAAGGAGAACTTTCCAGGTTCTCTTCAACCAGTAGGTAATCATGATTTCATACCCAGAAAAAGAAAGTTTGTCAACATAGTGATGCTAACAAGAATATTTTGTTTCAAGATACCACAGTAGTTGTCCACGTAGGAAAGGTAGCAAAGTCCTCATGACTACTCCAAAAAAAAAAGCATTTTTTTTAATCCAAACATACAGTATGCACGTTTTCCCTATTTTGAGGGGAAAACTCTTAACCCAAAGGTCATTGGCCTCAGGAAAATGGAAGGAAGAATTAAGAAAAGAACTACACATACAAATAACAGAACTATTTAACTTGAAATCATCAAGTTACTCCCTGGGAGACAGGCAAGCCCTGCAAACAATTAGAGCCTGCTAGAAAAACAGATGTGGTAACAGTGAAACCCAGGCATAATGAACAACCTGCCTCACATGCAACTACTTGAGTTTTGTGACAAGTTCCAGAACTCTTATCAGTGGTTTCTACTATAGCTGTCCAAAACAGCGATAAACTTCCCTTCCCTTGCTTATCTGGCCATTTCTTTTTAGTAGTCTGATGTGCTTGCTTAGTTATTATCTGTGACAATATATAGAGAGCCTATTGCAGCAACACATCTGAATGAAAAAACCTGCTGCATGCTACAACTGTTGGGTGGGGGCACTATCCAGGAACATGGCTACTTATCCAGCAATTATGAAATTACAGCTGACAGCAAATAGCAACATCCCAGTTTAGACCACATGATAAAATGGCCTGTATGAATTTGAATTTTTACTTTTTCTGTTCTCATTCACCAATAGCCTTGAGGATGAAGCCAGATTAAAATCAATGATGCATTCTCATTTCCTCTTACACCCCACAAGACTCTTAAGATAAGTGAACTAGAACATTTTTAAACAAGTAAATCTCACAAAACTTTGGATTGTGACCTAAATCAGTATTAAAGAACTTAGTTTTAACCACAAGGACATGAGTCTAGATGTACATAAAGAACAGTTACCAGAGCAAGTGAGTATGACTTCCCAGCTCTTGAATCTTTGCTAATGATCTTCAATTTCCAAATACATCCACTTACCTGAGATAACAGTTCTTCAGATTTTTCTTTTTCTTCTCTTAGCTGTACTTTAATACTTTCATTTTCTTGTTTTAGTCTCTGCACTTTTTCTCCTTTTATTTTGTTTTCATTTTCTAGAGCCTTCATTTCAACAGCCTGTTGGGACTGCAGTAAGTCATTTAAACTCATTATTTCTTGTTGTGTTTCTTCATACTTCTTTTTGAATTCGTGAAGTTCACATCTAAGCTGGGTTATAGTGCGTCTTTCAGTCTCAAGATCACTTTTAGCAGTTAACAGCTGGTCATAATATTTTTGCTTTTCTTCTGGTAGGTGACCTTAATGAGACAAACAAGGAGACAATAACATGGGAAAAAAATCACTTAAAAAATCAGAGCACCAAATCCTTGATAGCATTTTAAAAAATATTGATAATAAATTGACATTTTAGGCTGTTACACAGCTCAGATTATCACCAAGATGGACTTAAAGCAACTTTCAATACTTCTAAAGGAGAAAAATCTTCTCTCAAGATAGAGGAAAACAGCAACTGTGCTTTCACATACCATACTGTGCCATAGCTACTTCCTTGACCAACTGTTATAGCAATGTTACATCATTTGCCCTGACTACACGAACTGCATGATCCCACAAACTGTTCTTATATAACCTCACGCATTATATTGAGGCACTGAAATAGATGCTGAAAGACACTAGGTTCTCACTTCCAGATTTAGGCATGTTAAGCAAGGTTCTGGCATTAATCTCACTCCAGAGATACCCTGGGGTTCTGATGGTCTCTGTCATTGCCTAAAGACAGAATATTTGTCTTGTACAGACTGTCTTCAAATTATGTGATCACTTATTTCTAAATTGCAACTAAAGCAAACTAGAATAGGCCTTTTGATCAAAGACATCTGCTTCTTGGCTAGTGACTATTGCTTAAACCAATGCTCAAGAAGTGGGTGCTTGTTGACCCAAGAAAAGCTTATCAACTCGAAAGAAGAGTCAGTCTGCAAGAATTCAGATGCAATACAAAGTATACCTAGAACAGGACAAGGAATGCTGTCTTAAAAAGGCTTTGGTGATTTAAGGCACTCTGAAGTTCTTGACCTTGATACTCTTGTTGAAGGCTTCCCTCATGTTCTTCAAAGTGTAATTTACTAGGAAAATTTTCCTGCTTGAATGTTTTCAAGCTAAGGAAAAGATAAGCTAAGGCTTAGCTTTTTGCTAACAATACTCCTATATAAGGTAGCAAGATCTTCAGAGGGATACCAAGGTTTTCCTTGGAAAAAAGTTGTCATATCTACTTTCAATTTGTCAAACTAGATTTTTTTCCATCTTTGATCTCTACTACTGTCTGTTTGAAGAGGAACTTTCATCCTCTTACTCCATGTTTCCTGGCTGCTGTGATAACAAAGCTTTGACTGCAGTAACTGAGTTGCTTTTTCTGGTGAGCTACTTCAATATTCCTCCTTCTAAAGTACTAAAAAACAGATGTCTAAAACAGCACTAAAGGTTAAGATGATATTTTACTGTTTCCCATAAGGATACCAGCAGCAATAGAAAAACCAAGCCACTGCAAACAAGTTACTAAGCAGCAAGTACCTGTGAGCATACTCTTACTCTAGATGAGGCTAGTTCTATTTAGTGAATTTACCATGTAGACCAGTTGTAGCATATATGAAATTAGTTTGATAAGAAAGGGAAGTAGACTTCTGGCTCTTCTGCTCAAGATTATTTTAATTTTATTCCACTTGCTGGTCAAGCATGACTCAAGTCAATCTGAATGCATGGTACTGAGAGAGTGCTAATGAGGAACTGCATCACATAGAAGCAAGCTAGAGATTACCATATCCATATTGCAAAGCATTGTTTTGGATAGGTGCCAAAATCTATCACAGGTTTTCATGCCATGTAAGAACTTCTCAGAGGGATAAAGAATATGCCAGTCTTGAGTCACTTTTATAATATTTATTTTGAAAAGAAACTGATCCACACCTAGCCAGTAAATTCTTAATGCTTCCTTTATGTAGGCTGAGAGTGTACTTTGAAGGATGGTATATACATATATTTACCTTAACACTTGCTGCAAACAGAAAGGTGGCCAATAGACTGTCAAGGCTTTAGAAAAACATTTGGTGAAGCAGATAGGAACAAGAAATATTGATCAAGTAACAGCTCAATAAAGCACAAATTTTTAAGTTTTCCCATTAAGAAAGCAAAATATTGTGAAAAAAGTCAATCATATGCTATAATTCACAGAAAATGTATTCTATAGAAAACTGTGGTTTGAGTCAGTCAAGGAAAAAATCAATACCTTCTGTATTTGATTCTTTTGGTTGTTGCTGGCTAACTATTTCTGATCTCTGTTCAAGTTCAAAGATCCTTCCAAGCAGTCCCCTGACATATACTTCACGTTGCTGGTCATACAGTAGCCATTGTTGGTTCTTCTCAAGAGCCTTCATGGAAAGGAACAGAAGAAAAACAGAAAAGCATCTAGTAGTTTATCAGATTTAAGAAGTATTAGTTTTGTTCCTTTAAAAATGTAAATGTTATACATTTGTTTAACGAAAAGTTAGTTAATTCCTCTGTAAACTGTAGTTATCTTTGTATGATAAAAAAAATCTTGATTTGGGTCATTGAGCATAAGTTAAATTGCAGCAATATTAAATTCTGATTGGCTTATTTGCAGGAATAGGGAAATGACTCAGAACTAAACACTTTCATGAAACATGCCCCAGATAATGAAGAATTATCCTTTCATTTTCTATTTCATCATCAGGATCTATTATTTTGTATGTAACTAAAACTGTATAATTACAACTTACAGTTTCTAAGAACAAGTACATAGATTTTATATCTCAGTAGATCATAGAATTACTGAGGTTCAAAGGGACCTCAGGAGGCTTATAATCTAACCTTATGCTATCCCAGGCAACGTCAGTTCTGTGGACAGACCATGTTCCTTGGGATTTCTGTTCTCTCAGCAGCCACTATGTTCTGTTCTTCCAAGGACTGTTTTCAACAATTATAGATTTAGATTTGCAGTATTATAGAAATGTCTTTCACAAGCCCTTCATTATTTGATTGCTTTCTCACAAAATAATTTTAGTTACAATATTTTAGAGGAAAACATACTCTGAGGTCCCAATCTACCAAAAATATATGGTAATAGTTCCTATTCTTATAGATTTTAATACGTGATTTATCCTTGGTATGTTGTACAGAAAGCTTACATCTTTCAGTTGTTTTTCTACTTCACTAAGATTAGTTGATGATCCAGTGCTGTTTGTTACAGCTTCCTGCAAACAAAGAACAATCAGTTAGCATTGTTTAAAATAGAAGACTGAAACAGTAAAACTAGTTCTATGTAACTATTAAGACTATAAATAATGGAAGTGTAGTTTAAAATTTAAAAGATGCATACATCTGACTTGCATTTAGAGATATTCATAGTCTGTTTAGAAGGGCCTAAGTTATGCAGGAAACCATTTCATAGATTTTTAAAAAATCTACTGGAAAATATGGAACAGATTTAAATTTTGTTTATTCAATAATCCTAAAGCTCAGTTACATTAAAATATTTTCTAAGAATATTTCACTGAACTTCTGTCTTGGGAGAACTGAAAGGTATAGGAGAGCTTTTGATAAATTTAGATATATAGGGTTTTATTTAAATAAAAGAAAATGTGTTTGTTCTATTTTCATATCCTCAGAATACCAGTTTGACAAAGCAGACCTATAGGAGTCACTGTGGGAAGCTAGAGAGCTCAACTTCATTGTGATAACCATGGAATTATAAATATCTGGGAAACCATGCAAGCCTGTCTGGAACCATAAAGACATTGGATTAAGTCTTGGAAAAGTAATCAAAGTAGAATGCTTAAAGTATGAGTTTCAGAATTCTTTAGACCCACAAAACTAAAGAGCTGTTAAACATTTAAACTTTATTCATAATATGACATGTTTATTCACTACTCCATAGAAAGCTTTTTGAAGTTATATATATAAGTCAGAGGGAACTTTAAAGACAAATAACTTTAAAGGCAAATGTAGATTACTACCTAAATCCAAGCTACATTTTTCTCAAAGTTTTCTGTTTCTAGAGCATGATCTAGAACCAGCTTTACAGCTGGAAAAATAGGAGATTTTGCATGTTGAATATGGTTATTAAAGTTCAGTGCTTTCTAATAGGATTTAGATCCACGACAACTGCTCAGATACTTATTTCTGTAAATATCAGAACTCTGCATCAGTGAAAACCTCCCCACTTCCTCATAGTCATACAACTGTTGTTTCCACTTCAGAGTATACCTGCTGCTTGTATGCCACCTAGCAGTTTTAAGAAACATTGCTAAACTCATTTTCAAGTTTCCCAAAACATTCAGTGAAAAAGTCAGTGAAGTTTTGTTGTCCTTCACTGATACATCAGTAAAAAATTAAATAATATAATTTTAATTTGAAAGATATTTTGGTAATCAGAATCCAATTTATAACTGTCCAGTATATCTTTCTATCTTCAGGCTTCTTTCTGTTTATCACTGTGACAGCAAGGAAGCTATTCTGAAGGTAGAGAAAGAGTCCAATTTCTAATGTCACCAAAAAGAAACCTTGTCTAACAGGTAGGTTACAATTACACTCTTTAATCCTCATATTTTATACCTCAGATTGAAAGAAAGATACACCTCCTTCATCTAGCAGACCACTTGGAATTTCTCACATCAGTGCTGGAGATTTTGTACAGATAGCAAGTGGTGGTCTTCATCCTTCAATGCCAGGAAGGATTCCTTAGACTACAGGATTCTTTTCCCTTGTTTGTTTTTTTTATGACCTATTATTCTGGCATGCCTCTAAACCTTTCTGCAGAGTCAGATTATACTGTATTGCTACTGAAGTTCAACTCTGTACTGTTTAACTACCGGCAGCTTACTCTGTTAAATGCAATAAGGAATGCCCATACAGAAAGCAACCTGATATTCTCGAGTGAACCAAGAGGCTTTTAATTTCATGTTCAGAGATGCAGTTCTGATATTGCTGTGGTTTAGATGAAAAATTCCTGTAGCGATTACTAGAAAGATAAGTCCATTGACAAAGATAGCATAAAGAGATGTTAATTTTCTCTAACAAGGTTCAAAGTCCCTCGAAACTGGAAGTAAGCAAGTCACATTTGAAGTAGTAATATTTCCCAAGATCCATATTTGCATCGTATTGAATAATGCAGTATTATCAACTAAAGCTGAATTTCTAGAAATTACTCAATTTCATTATGTAGTTTGGGTAACTAGCACCATCTATAGGTTAAAACTGGAAAAGACTTAGCTGCACCTCCCATAAAGCAGCAGATTCCATGTCCCCCTACTGAGGTACTGAATTTCCCGTTGAGCATTAGAACAGACAGGGGTGAATAAGCAACTGTAGAAAACTAAATGCGCTTGTAAAAGCAGCCAAGTGCCTGACACCATAGCTATTAAGCATTTTAAATGGAGTCAACAACTTACTATTCCTCTCCTATCTAGTTACATTGAAGCATTTACCACATATTATGCCATGTAAATTGCAGACAGTTTTAACCAAGGAACAAATGATGATTCATAACAGCAGGGAGGAGAGAGAGGTATTGTCATCGCTGAGCATGAATCAGGTGATGCGTTTAGTGTTCTTTTAAGGCCCCATCTCTCTACTACTGCTGTCTTCTCAGTCTGCTTAACCACTGAGCATATGAATTCAAGAAGGGCATATATCTGTTTAAGCAACAGTGGGCCATTCCATGTCATACCACTTGTCATACCTGCATGCATGGCAGCTTGAAGAAGGGACCTTGCAGTACAGAATTCTCTCCTCGGCTGTGTTACCTGAAGCTGTACTCCCTGACTGCTTGTTTAGCGTTCAGTCTAGGTACCTCGTCATGTTGCATGCTGAAATCTTGTATGAAGATTTGTAAGAAGAGTAAAAACTCATCCCATTTTATAACGGACACTGGTGCTTAGCAGATGCAAGTTCGAACCCTAGCCTGTAAACAGTTACACTATTTTTCAGTGCTTACCTGGGATGCCTGAGAATAACTGGCTTTGTTTTCAAGCTCAGAACATTTTGCAGTAACAGCAGATAAATTACACTTTAACTGGTTCATTTCTTCTGATAGAGAACTAAGTAACTGTTCTCTCCTTTCTGCTTCCTTTGTTTTTTCTTCTAGTTGACTTTGTAATGAGGAGACTTCGCTGTTCTTGTTCTTGGATTTAAGCTTGTCTTTTAGATTTTGGATTTCTTTGTCCTTCTCTCCAAGAAGATGGTTGTGTTTTTGTTTTTCTTTTTCAAGAGAAAATATTTTCTAAATGAAGCACAAAGAAGTGGCACAAGTGATTAAGTGTCTGCATACAGGAATATCATTGGTAAGTTTACAACAGCTTAAAATAGTCACTTTGAAAGGTTCTCTTCACCTTTAGTTAGAATATTACTTTTTAGTAAGACAGTGCTACAATGATCATCTGAAATATTTCAGATGGTGGTAAGACAATCTACAGCAGATGAAACAAGGAAAACAGAAAACCAAATTTGACAGACTTAGTAGTTTTGTATATGAATGTGAATCACTACAGTATACGGACTTGAAAATGCAAGCAGTACAAGAACTTCTAGTTACAAGTAAAAGTTGGTGATACTTTTCCTCATGTGATATTTTGTAGTTTTTGAGGAGCAAGAGAACTTTCTTGCAAGCTAAGTAGCAATTAGTGAAGTTACAAAAGTTATATTCAGGAGAGTAACACTGTTTGTTTCTTAAATTACCTGTCCTTTTAGTTTCAAAATGTGCTTTTCTAGATATTTTCAGTGACTCTTTTAGGTTGGCCTCCAGCACTGTTAATTATTGAATAGAATTAGAACTTATACACCTTGGAGCTCTACGTAAGTTTGTTACAATAGAATTTCTTTTCCATGAGAAAGGTTAAAGTTCAAATCCTGTGCATGGGTATCAAGGCATTAGAAGATGGCGGAGAAACCAGAAGCAGCGTTGTTTTGCAGGACCTCATTTCAGGAGCTAAGGACAACACACAGCACTCACTAGAACTAAAACGCTGACACCACATACTATCGAAATTGCCATTTCATTTTCTACATGCAAGCTAGTAACCAGATACTACGCAACCTACGTAAAGCACTCAGGAAACTCCACTACACACAGGAAACACTAAGGAGTTGAGCCCCAACACTAAGCCATTGGCGGTACTTGGGCTAGCACATAGGAACTGACACTGCAGCACAGACATGTCAAGGTCCACGTTGTGAAAGGAAGTGGCCTATAAATGTTGTGCCTAGCCTGTTACATCCTTTGAAAGACTCCATTTAAAGCTTAGTTGTCCTGGAAAGCCTGATAGTGTCACATAAGAAGTCTAACTCCTTTCTCTGCAGCCACAGGTTTACCTTTAATGGACCAGGAGGTGTGGAAGCTGCAGTGCCCCAGCTCCTGCTCAGTGGATGCAATGGAACCACCTGGGGAACCGGTTACCATTTTACTCATCTGCAGCCGAGTGGGAACTTGGGAGCCTGGTTCAAGCAAGCGCTCAGTACTCCCTGGAGCACCCTCACTGCCTGTGAAGGCAGCGCTCTGCGCACAGCGCGCTCAGGGCGGTTCTGCAGGACCTGATCAGCTGCACATCGCACACCGGGACCTCACGGAGTGACGGGTGCCTGGGCCTCGATGCTCTGCGTTTCCGTGCCGTGCCAGGTGACTTACAACTGCATTAACCCAGACACCACTGGAAAACGCCTGAGGACAGACGCGACAGGCGGAGCAAGGCGCCGAGCCAGAGGCAAGCCCTCACCTGCAACAGGCTGCTTCTCTCGGGGGCTGCCAGCGGGCCCCGCGCGGCGAGCGCCTCCTCTGAGGGCTTCCTCTGCGCCGCGCCGTCCCGCTCTCCCCTCCCGGGGCCGTTGCCGTGCCCGCGGCGCCACCGGCCCGCCAGCAGCTCCCGGCCCGCCCAGGCGCTCATCGCCCGGCGCCGCCGAGAAGAGTTTGAATCCCGCGGCTGCCCCAGCGTCACTTCCGCCCGCACTGCCCGCCCCGCGATGCCGGAGCTACGGCGTCTCCCGGGGGTTAAAACAGGCGGCGGGGCGAGGGGGGCGTGGCCGCGGGGGCACGTGCTGCTCGTACCTAGGCGACCGTTAACGGCCGGTGGGTGCGGCTGGGTTCTCCGCGGGGTGAATGAGAGGAGGCATCCCATTGGCTGGCGCGGGTGGCGGAGCAGCCTGGCTGGCCAATGCGGCGGGGTCTTCCTTCTGCCACGCCGCCTCTGCCGCCTCCACCCGCGTGCTGGAGGCGGGTTTGTCCTCGCGCGGCAGCCGTTAACGTTCTGTTAGGGGGGACCGCGGCGCCCTCACAGGGCAGGCAGCTCGACGGGCGGCTCCGGGGTCAGGCGGCGGCTGCAAGCCTTGTGGCGGTGCTCTGCCCTTCTCTGCTTCCATGTCCTCGTCCTCGTCCTCCTCCTCCATTCTTGGGCTCGTTGCCTTCGGATTTCTCCTCGTTCCCTTGATACCCTCCCTGTCCCTTTAGCTGTCTAAAATCTGATCGCCAGCGGGCTTTGCTTCGAAGATGATAAGCTGAGGGTGGCTCTCGTGGGGCCCCTGGTAAAATGTTGCCCTGTGTCCATGGGTGGTTCCTTGTGCTCTGTCTCGCTGGCTCCATCTTCCTCTCTCGTCTCTGCTTGAAATAGGCTTTGTGGAAGTGGTGTGAACCGCTTCTCTTTTACAGCTGGCTCACCGCTGAGAGAAGCTACAATGTTGGCGACTGGGCAGCTCTGTGCAAAGAGCTCTTGTTCATGCCATGTGAGTTTCACCAAGTTTCATCGTAGTGCAACCCTAACACAAGCGCATGCAGTAAGTATGTGTTTCAGATACACAGGCTCTTACTTCCGCTTATTATTTTGCATGTATTTGTTTTTTTGTATCTTTTTAACTTACGAATATGTATTCTAGTCGTTTCTTAAGAGATCTACTAAACACACCGAGTTAAATGCGGCACCTGAAGTGGATTAAAACCTGGCTGTTCCAGAGCGCAGCTGAAGGGGGAGCCCTTAGCCTGTTCTTGCAGACACGGGTGTTTTCTGATTACAGGCGGACACGGAGGCAGGCTAAAAACATTTGCAAATGATGAAGTTCTAAAAATGAAGAGGAAAAACGCGTAAGCGGTCATGAAATTTAATGCCTCGGTGTTGCAAGAGACACAGATGTGGGTGTATCTTGACTGCTGGAGTCGTGCTTCTTGTATTGCATAAGCTTATTCTTGCCTCGGTAATTTACGAGATATTTGTCACCCAGTGTAGGAATCAAAGCAACAAAAGAAATCTGCAGTTTTTATACTGTGCCCTTTCTGTTACTGAATCTCACCAGTCAGAGCCCCTTTGTGCAACAGCACAGTACTTGGTGTCAATTTACAGGCACTTTTTTCGTAGCCTTCAGGAGCTAATCCGTCATAGATCCACCCATAGACTTTCTTTACTGTGGGTGAGCAATTCCCTGCCTGCTCTTCCTGCTAGCAGTTCAGTCCAGAGACTATGGAGTTTGCAACTTAGACTTCCTTCAATTTCTTTGGTAACAATTGACATTTAGTCAAGACTGGAAACAATGCTTCGGGTGATTGTGGAATCTGCTACAAATATCCCGAAAACCAAGTTTGGGAAACCAGATCCTATTGTTTCTGTTATTTTTAAAGGTAAGGAAAACTGTCATAAATGTACTTGGGAAGGGAGGTTTTTGTAAGGATAATGTTCTGTGTAAGAATTTGAAAATCTCTGAAAACGTTTTCATGAAGTTACAGCTGATGTAATGTCAGGGAAGACTTCTTAATTGCAGAGACTGGAGTTACCTGAATGGGGTTTGAACTGGGTGGAGTGCCTTGTTTTTTTCTGGCCTGCAGCATTTCTTTTGCAAGATCCAGATTTTATGAGCTTTTACAAAGGATTAGCCCTTTGCTTTAAAAACCTCAGCTACGCTGTATAGATAAATACGTTTTCAATTTTTTTTTTTTAAATTACCTTGTCTGTTGTTGATCTGAAAAATCAATCCTCTGTCTTACTACTTCGCCCAGCCACTGCTCACTAACGCCAATTTACCTTTGATTTGACTGGTTTATTGCTGTATTACCATCATGTTGAAAAACAGTAGTACAATTACTGAAGATCTTAGGGTTATTTTTTTTTACAATCTGGTTTGCACTTTATTTTTTTTCCCCTTTTAAGACAATTTAAAGGTTAAGGGAGGATACATTTTGAGCTTTTAATTGTTAGGTGCATCTGGGAGAAGGAGAAAATGTTATAATTAGCATTTATAAGTAATATGTAAAGATAATGTTATTTTGCTGTATGTTTTACCTGTTGCCATTGTTTCCTCTCGTGTAGACTAAAAGAATTTCAGTTCAGGTATTGGTTTATCTTAAAGGTGCAGAAACATCCAAGCAATTTTGGATCATGTAATACATTAGACAGAACTGTGACAAATTTATCTTAATTCCTGGGGACTTAGTTTCCTAACTGTGCACTGAAATGGCAATGGTGTTTCTTACAGTATGAAAGTGCATTGCAAGGGTTTACCACCTTCAGAAACCAAGTATGAAATCATGACATTTTGCTGGAGGCTGGAAGAGGAAGAGGCAGTGGTTATCCAATTTCTTAACTTCCAAAATAATTTCAGATACTTTACTTCAGAAAAAGATGTGGTATCGTTCCATTTCCTTTTTATTTTTTTCCCTCCTTTTTCAGGGAGGGCAAGTGGCTGAACCTGTCTCAGGAGCTTCTGGGCTTCCCAATTCTTAAATATGATTTCATTTGCCCTGCAAAAATTGCCATTAAAAATCGGTGTACTGTAATTGCTCTGTCTTGCTCCATTTGTTGCTGCTGTATCATAAGCATTCATATTTTCTTTTAAGTTTCTTGTCCTTTTTTTTTTCTTTCCTGTCTCACTTTTGCCTTTTCTGTGTCACCTCTATTTCCTGTAGTTTTATGCTCTAGAGTTGCCTTATGCCATCTCTTTTTTTTATGCCTCAAGCATCTGTTTAATTCCTGTCTATAATCTTTTGCTTCTACTGTGTGCTCTAATACAAGTCATTTTTACCCAGGAAGCATAATTTACAGATTTTATTTATTTATGTATTGCTGGGTTTCTCAGTCCTGCAGTTACCCTGACACAGGAATTTTGCATCAGACGTTTTATCTTTTATGTTCTATAACTGGCATTGTTAGTGTTTACAAACATGGTTAACTATTATCTTAAATGCAACTTCATAATTTTGACAAATTTCCAATTAAAATATGTAATTTATCATTACACCTGCCACTTCTTTTTATGTCATTATACTACCTAGCAAAGGTCAGGTTTTTTGCTTACTGTAGAGAGTTGTTTGAAGGGAGCAGAAAGCATCAGGCTTGTAGCTGCTGCTGGGGAGCTGTTTTAATTTGTAGTTGAAGTTGCTGGTTGACAGGTGCAAGGGAGTGGGCCTCATGTCTGAAATACATTGAAATTCTGGCTGGCTCTTTGTAGAGGTGTTTTACATACAGCCAGTTCCCCCTCACCCGGTAGTGTGTGGAGATGGAAAACCGGCCTTAGTTCTGGGAAGGTGTGCATCAAAGGGCAGAGGTCCTTAGCTGTAGTCCGTACCCATCATGGCTCCTGGGTAGGACAAAAAAAAAAAAAACACACCTCTGGGCATTTATTTCCCAGACTGGGAAGAAACTCAGAAGCCAAAGTCAGCCCTGCAGTACATTTTTATGTTCTTGGTTGACTCAATGCTGTGGAGTACTCTTGGAGAAGTATCAGAGTACAGTACTCTAATTGTCTGAGAGAAGTTCACATTTTGTTCTGGAAGTTCACATTTCGTTAAATGGTGTTTTCTTCTTCAGCTTTTTCAAAATTGAGCTTACATAGCCTCCCCTGATGTCAAGGTTAAGTAATCTTAAGACTTCAATGAAAATACTCAGTATCTCTCAGGATTAGATCTTCACAGCCATATCATGAAAAAGGCCATGAACCTACAAATATTAGTATGTAAGTGACCCTGAAAACACTTTATATGCTAACATGCATATGTTAGTATAGTTTTATTTATGTATAGAACAGACTTCATCAATACTTGTAGAGCTAAGCTCATTATAGACTGTCTACAGTCAGCACAATGTAATGCTAAGTACATATTAAGAGGAAATAGGCAGTTGTTTCCATTTGGATGCTTTATTTACAATAGAGGCTTTTTGTGGAAGCATTTGACATTTTTAACACATTTCTCTCTAGTCCAGTGGATTGGAACGTTTCATTTATTTACCTAAAGAACAACTCATTGTTCAAACAGAGCTACACCCTCGAGAGTAAACTAGTATTGCCATCTGAAACTCAGTGCTGTTACTGCAGAATTCTGAGTTTGTCATCACTTTATGTGAGATAAAGTATTCATCAAATTAATACGAAAAAGTGCTGTCATTTGCTAAAGTGGCACGAAGTGATAATGATTAATCCAGTTAGATATACCAAACTGGAGAAAAATGTGTCAGGAAACACTGACATGAAACAGCATTCAGTTTTATTGGGTCAACCTGAACACAATGTCTTGTTCCATTAGTTTTAAATTTAAGTGCTTTCCAGCAGGCCTGCAGCAATATGTTTGTTCATATTTCAGTGTGTGAAAGAAAGGACTATTAGAATGTAATTGTTCACAAAAACATATTTTATGCTTTGCAGAGATTTCGATTACCGTAACTTGCATTTCCTGGTTTTTGGAGGTCTCCATGTTTCCTCCTGCAGTTGCTAAAACCATGCAATCTTAATACTTCATTTACAACACTTCTGTGGAAAACTTAGTGTACTAGAATGTGATACTCTTTTGAATTTCAGATTTAGGGCTGTTCTAGCAGATAATGTTTGCTTCTGCTATTCCTCACCTGCTGAAATTGATAAAAATAATATTAAAAATAGGAGAGTAAATTTAAGATTTAACCATTGGTTGTAGTATGTAATTACCTTTGTAATGATGGAACAGTTCTTAAACAGATCACCTCTTAATTATTTTTTTTGCTGCCATCTCGTTGACTATCACAAAGTTCTTCTTATGTTGAAATATTTCCAGTGGAGACTATTGAACAATCTGTGGTAGTGTGATGCCTCCATCAAGATAAAGCAAAGAAAGATTTATTTTACGGTATGGAGGTTATCACAGTTGTTTAATGAACCAGATGTGTAGAGTGTCCTACCTGTACCCATTATCATTTTGTACTTATTTCTTGGTAGGGCCGAACTAAAAATAATGACTGGCCCTGTCTTACATTTATTGTAATTTGGTTTACGGTCTTGGCTGCTGTACGTGGGCTCATTACCAGTAGAAAGGGACAACCCGAGGACCTAAAGTTTAATGTTAGCCCCTGGGAAAATTGGGCAGTCCATCTTATCCTGCGTGGCAAAGAAATGTTTAGCAAGGTACCTTTGGAGGGAAGAAGAAGGCGCTTGCCAACAATTTAAAAAGCTAATAATAATAATAATTAGAAGAATGATTAAAGTATAATAAATAGAAAGGTGGTAAAGAAAGAAAAAAAGAAAGTGGAGAAAATATGTGCAAAAGATGTGCTTAAGAAATATGAATGCTACACTCAGACTGACTAAAGTTACAGCTCAATACCAATGTAAGCCCTGCTTCCCAGTGCTTTTCATCCAACTTTCAAGCAAACAAGCAACACAAAATGGTTTTCCTTGGTATAGTCTAGAATATGCATACTCTCAGCGGAATCATAAATCTTATTCTCTTGTTTCTATGAAAATTGATAGGCCACAGTGTGAAAATTTTATTCCTTGTCAAGAACTATCTTGACTGCTGTTAAAGCCAGGGCTTTCCGTATGTTACAGTTACATCTGAGCTTAGGCGGGGATCATAGGACGTTTATTCACGAGTTCTCTCAGGATCAGGTCTGTGATTCATTGTCTCCATTACAAACAGCTGCAACTGTTCCTTTTTCCAAGAGCATTGAGAACATCTTTTCTCTGACTGTCAGCTCCTATTTGTGGGATGACTTGGAGTACCAAGTCCAAACCCCAGATGTTCAGGTTATTCAGTTTTGAGAGTGCTTTAACTTCTAGTAGATAACTTTCATTTATGTGAAGTGAAGTTGGATTTCCCTTACTGGCATGATAATTACTTTTTTGTTCCGCAAAATGCGAGTCTGAAGCATGGTAGGTTATGAATGCTCTTTCCTTTGTGGTATGATGTGAGTCAATATCCTGAACAAATTGTAGACAATTCCTGTTTCATAAATATGAGTCAGTTCTCACCATTTGCATTCTGGGCTGACTTTTTTTTTTTTTGTACATCCCACTCTCATCTAACAGAAAGAGTCACCACAGTCTGCTGCTTGAATAGTGTGTATGAAATTACATTGCCCATGTGGCATATCTTTACTGTTGCTTCCCAGGCTTTTACAAAGTTTTCCTGGCAAAGTATAGCCATAACTTGCAAGTAATAAAAATGTTACCACAATTACTGTACTCCTTAAACTCAGCTAGCGTACTAACTTTACTTAGATGTACTCATTTGTCGTCATTAATATATGACATTTCTGTTCAGAGATCTGCTTGTTTGCTGGTGTTTGGTGCTCCCAAGTGTTGGGTAAAGACATTTTCCATTGAAGCTGTATGTGTGTAATACAACTAAAAAATAAATCTATAATGTGTTACCTGCTTTGAACCCGTTGTAACAACAGAATTGTGTTTGGCTTGTTTTTAGGTGAGAAGGACCTGCAAATGGCCTCTGCAGCACTTAGGTTGTATCCTTCTTCTCAGGAGAAGGAGCTTGAATAGAAATGTCATTCTCTAAGTAGTTTACAATCCCACCCTCCTCTGTCATTTGTAGGTTGACCAAATGCAAGTTTCACCATGGAAGTATGGAAAAATTGTAACTTTTAGGCTAGAGTAAAAGGTACTAAAGTGATACATTTACATGACCTCTGGAAGCCTTTTTTTTTTTTTTTTTTTTTGGAGGAAGGACTGCCTTTACTTTATTTTTGCTAATATTGCTCATTTAAAGCAGAAAGTGTTGGCATTGTAATACATTCTGAAGATTTTGTCTAAGTGATACTATTTCAGAGTTATGCCCTTACAAATATTGTGTAACACTGGTACAGAAAATGTGTAGCATGTTTTCTTTACTAATTAAGTTCCATCCCTTTGAGGTTACTGTTCAGTTGGATGTCTCCAGGCCTTTTAAGTTTGTGTTTTTCAGTCAGTACTGAAGTTGTAGTCAAAGTTCACAAAAGGTTGAGGTACCTAGACAATTTTTCTTTATGGGAGTACATCTAGCTGTGCTTTAACAAAACAGAATAAAAAGCCCCTCAAACAACCTCAACAACCTCTCAAATTGCCCAGGGAACTTTTTGACTGTAAAATGTGCAGGTACTGGAAGAGGCAGAAAGAATTGGAAAGTTTGGTTTAAAGCTCAAGCTTCCTTCTGAAAAATGAAAGGAAGAATTCTGGTACTTGCAATGCTTTAGTGAAAGCAAATCATAATGCTTTATTTGTATTTACAGATGAAAAAAAGAAAACAAAGAAAATTGACAGTGAACTCAATCCTGTTTGGAATGAGGTAATTTTTATTTTAATTAATTCTTGATCTTTTATAATACAAATGCTTGTAAAATTTGTAAGTCAATTTCTACAGTTATGAATATAAGAAACAGGAGATAGCGATGTGTGTTCTTACAAGGTATTAGCAAATACAGATAAGTGGATTTATCTTGGGCCATGTATTACTTGCCCTTTTTTTTTTTTTGCCTCCTCCCCTCTCTCCCATCCATTTAGTCATATATATGGGTACATAGTTGGATCCTTTAATGTATGCCAAGAAAAAAAGTCACAAAATTAGAATGAATTATGAATTGAATATCCTTGTAGTTTATGTGTAGGGCTGCTCCTATGTTGCATCTTCAATAATATTTTTCTTGGGGAAAATATTTTCTTAGTATGTTTTTTACATCCAGAAGTGAAAGTTAAAGATTATTCTTACATGTTATAGATAGAACTTCAAAGAAAGGAAACCTACAAATACTTGTCTAAATTTAACAACAACTGACTTGAAGCAGTTTTGAAGGGGAATTGTATTAGATACTGTGAATGAAAATACTTATGTTAGTATGAGGAAGTGGAACTGCAAAAGAAATAATAGCTCAGTATTGAACAATTGAGCTATTTTTCTGTTATTGTTAATAGTAACTAGCAGCTCAAGAATGTGCTATGAGCATGTTCCAAGACTTTTAATTTTGCTTTTGCAAACTTATCTGATCTGTTCTAACTAAATGCAAAATTTATTTCTGAATAGTTTTATCGTATATGCTTACCCCACTTTTAATTAATTTCTGTGTAACTTATGATTTTGTTTTTCACCTTTTTTTTTAATTCAGATTCTTGAATTTGACTTGAAAGGAATTGCTCTGGATAATTCATCTTCCCTGACAATTATTGTGAAGGATTTCGAAACAATTGGACAAAACAAGTATGTTCTTTTTTTGCAATATCAAACACAACTTTCACTGCATAAGTCCAGGGAGAAAGTAGAACTGGTAGTTGCTGGAGAGAAATGATGAATGCAATTAAATGTTTTCTGATGTAGTAACTACTTGTAGCCAATAAGCCAGCAAGTTTCCCATCCTTCACCAGTTTGACTGCTAATGTGAAGGAAAGTGCCAGGTATCCTTTTAGACTTAATTTCAGAAATGCTAGAGCTAAATCCATGGTGTTTAAGGCAGAATTTGAATAAAATTTAGATCTCTACAGCTATTACTGTCATTTGAAAAGCTGCCATGATTCAGTTGGTGCTTCCTTGTAATTAGGGTTCTTGTGTAACTAGATTTGTCACTCCAGATACCTGGAATATGTTGTCATCTTGCGTAACTGTGTACTGCAGTACCCAAGACTACTATAGTTTTAAAATGTCAAAAAATAGCCCTGAAGAGCTCTAACTAGGCATTCTCAGAGAGTGGCTAACACAAACCCCACAAAATCACAAAATGCAGTTAAGGCTCATAGCCTCTAGGTGAGATTTTTAAAGATATATTTTATGACACTTATTAAAGTCTTGTCAAAGAAAAGTGGAAGCCTAAGTTCATTTTCCTACCTTGTCTGAAGGATTAGGATTGAAGTGCTAGATTTCAGTCTCCTGGGAGAGTGACTTAATCATCAAGATTAATATGTTGGATGAAATACAAAAATTGTCTTGGGAATGAAATCCATGTTCTTGTTCTTTTGAATGTCCTAGCCAGTGGGGTCCTGTTCTTATTGTATTCTTTCTGACTCAGTGAATCTTAATTCTCTAGACAGTCAGTAAAAGACTTGAACTTGAAAACAAGAGTAACTTTCCCAAGATCAACTTGTGGAACTCTATTCAATGTGAGGGTAAATTCCCTCACTCTGAGCAAGGAACTGAATCTCAGTCTCAAACTGCTGGGTGAATGTTATAAGCCTCAGGCTCAGCACATATATGGAAGACTGGCGGTGCTGTTGCTACCTCCACATCAGTTGTTTTATAAAAAGACTGTTAAAAACAGATTGAGGATTTTTTTGGTTTTGTTTTGCTGTTGGCTTTTTTATTTGTTTTTGTTAGGAAAAGAAAATATTTTCTGATAGTCTTCTGAGAAAAGTTGAATAACCTTAGTGGTAGGTATTTAAGGCTTTTTCCTTCCTGCTATATTTCTGTTTGGGTCTGTGCTGTTAATGTATGCTGGTAGGCTCGAATCATACTCTAGAAGCCTAAACTCTCCTAGTGCAGTATGTAGAACATCCATATACTTAACATCAGCTTCTGCGTTCTGCAGGAATCCAAAAATCAAGCATCATGGGATCCAAGGCTGCTGATCTTTTTTTTTTTTTCTTGTTGTGAGAGGTCAAAGGAAAGTTTCATTAATTATGCGGTTGTTTTTGTTAGGCTTTTGATGAAGTACTCGGTGCTCAGACAAAAAATATTCTTCATGAAGAATTAAATTGAAGCTGCTATCTTTATGTGAAGGGAGAGGACGTTATAAAACGTTTTAGAGTACTGAAATGCTGTCAGATGTCCATGTTGGTATTTCAACATTTTTCATAGGTTTATATTCTTACAGAATAGGAACATGTAGTAAACAAATATATAAATAACAAAGCATTCTTGTCCCACTAAGTTTAAAAAGTAATTCATGTTTTTTTCAAGCTTACTTTTTTTTAATTAATTTTGTTCCTATGAATTCAGTGGATATGACCTTTTTATGGTGGCTGTTGAAAAAATTGTTGCTTCAAAAAAATAAAGTGGTATACATGCAACACTAGAATGGAATTAATTCAGATTCTCTTAAAAAGCACATACATTATATAAACTGTAGTAAAGTTTAGATTATTTCTTATATGATTTTAACCTGGACTTTGAGGTTCCTGCTATATTTGTGAAGAAACAAATGCGTAATATATACTCTAAAGTTGTGTGCGGTTCTGAATGTAAGATTTGTTTTTGTTGTTGTTTGGGTTTTTATGTTTGGTTGGTTGTTTTGTTTGTTTGCTTTTAAAATCTCTATGTGTTGTTTTGTAGAAATTCAGCTTTAATTTTTTATTAGTATTAGCGGTGTACAGGACAACTTAAAGCAATGCACACAGATCATTCCAGTAACGAAGACATAAATTACAGAAAGTTTGGTGAAATTTTTGGGAGCCTCTCATGGTTTGCCTGCTGTTGGTCACACAGAAATAAATCTGCTCTCTAAAATCAGTTGCAGGGGGAGGTTAAGTTCTTCAGTGAGGTTAAGCTATCGGAAAACTTTTCTTTCAGAGAATCTGTAGTAGGGATAGAGCATATACTTCTGTATCCAGACATGGTTGTTCTAAAAGCTCTGGCAAAGCCTAGGAGTTCTTAGCACTCTTAGGAAGTTAAAGCTTTATGAATGTTTAATCTTTATCTATCCCGTAGTGGGTAGGCTGTTCTGCCAATCTCTGCTTTTCTCTAAAAAACTAAATATGTATGTTTGGACAAACGTCCACTTTCCAACTCAGAGAGGATTTTTTAAAATCTGCAGAAAAAAATACCCACAACTTATCCATAATGAAATGCCAGTTCCCTACTACTTTGTACTAGTTTTTTGAAAAAGGATTCATTACTCTTCTGGTCAGTCCTGTTCCTCCACATGAATGCAAAGTAGCATTGCCTGTTGCTGTTTTGAAAGGGATTATGATATAATGTCATCATCTTCTCTTTTGTGGTAAATTTGGATTTTTTTTTTTTATGATGCCGTATATGTTCACATCTATTGATGGTAGCCCACTTCCATTCTAGATTTTCTTTACAGCTTTCTGCCTCCTCCCAACATGTAAATTGCACTTCAGGTTTTTACAGTACCTCGTCAGACTTGACTTTCAAATCACTGTTAGGCAAGCAGATGCCCTCAGGTCTCTCATTGCTGAGATTCCGTTAGGTCAGGAAAGCAGGAATATATTGTGTGCTTCTGACTTCAGGAAAATCTCAGAAACCGCAGAACTGGATAGAGGAAAACTTGCCAGGAATCAGAATTTTGTAATGGATTTTACAGAATATCACCATATCAGAGAAGGTGCTTATCTGAAGCCCTAAAATGTTCTGTTCTGTACATGGGTTCAAACTTAAGCAAACATGTTGGTTTTTTGTGTGTTTTTGTGTTTCTTTTTCAAACCCTATTTGTAAATGTCACCTGGACTCATGTCTGTAGAGCTTAACCCCCAGCTTATGCAAATGCGTGTCAGTGTTCCTTTTGTTTATGCACTGTCTGCCACTTACTCATTCTGTGTAAATAAAAAAAGTAAACCAGTAAAATCCTGTGGGAAAATGAGTTCCATGCATGGAACAGTGCAGAAATGTGTATAGTCTAAACCAAACACAGAGCAACATCTACGAAGTTTTACTCTTTGAAAATAAATCCTAAACAAACAAACAAAAAACCATACATGAACATATTTGTAGCATGTGATGTATTTGGAAGGGCTATTGGCAGGGAAGCAGGATAAAGGGGGTTAGAAGTGGGAGTACATGAGCAGGCTTCCTGACTGTAAGAAGATAATAAGAAATGTCATCTCAGATTTATTTTAAAGACAGGAAGCACTGTAACAGCAGAAGAGATTTGGTATTAATGAACATTTAGATAAAGGAGCATATGAAAGAGGTAGAAAAAGATCTGCATTAAGTTTCCCAGATACTACTTGCATGTATGCGTAACCTGTATTTCTGGAGAGTTACTGATCCTATTTACTAATACTGAGTTGTGGAAGGTTTTAGAGTTACTCGTTCTATTTACTGAGTTGGAGAATGTTTTAGGACTACCATGTTATTGTTTTGACATTCTTTCACAGTATCCTATTCTAATACTTTGAGGGAAGAAAGTCTGTAAAAAAAAAAAAAAAAAAAAAAGTTACGTAAATAAACTTTGTAGCAACTTTATCCCATTCTATAACATGAAAGATGCACTTCAAATATTTTTTTTTTAGATTTTGCTGTAAATGCTGAGAGGTTTTCTGTTTATTGTTTCTTCATGGCTTTAGTTCAATACACATCTGGTAGAGTAGAGAGGGTTGTTTTAGGGCTGCTCATAATAACCAAAGTGATTTTTCTGGCTCATACTTCAGAGACCTGTATTGCAGGTGAACCTTAAGGTCTAAACACTTGAGAAAATAAAAGTTCTTTGTTGGTATTCATCCATTCTTCAGAATAGTCTGATAGTAGTTTGTACCGAGGTGGTCTCAATCATAGCCTAAGAGGTTTTATGGGGTGTACATACTATTAAATGCCTTTAAAGGCTAATAGGACTAAAAAATATTTGAATTAAGAATTCTTAAAAAAAAAAAACTTTTTTTTTTTAAATAACAATCTCTTTTTTAAAGATAAGATCTTGTACTCAGCCAAGCACAGTAATATTGGTATATTTATTCTTCAAAGTGCATAAATATGCTAGAAATTATAGCTGTCTTTTTTTTCTTCAGATTATTATACTTGTTTATATATAATAAAGAAGAATGCAGATTTTTAGTTCTTAAAGAGAATAAATGAGGCATTGCTCCCAAAACTAAGCCTTACTTTCTCATTTCATCAGTCTCAGCTTCTGCTGACTTGCAAGAAGAGGGAGTTTTACATTACATTTATAATTAGGGAACTGTTGAAGTCCTCAAAAGGTTTGCAGAAGTTTTGTACTGCAAGGAGGTCACCCTGCCAATTCTGCTTTTTCTATACATTTCTTTGAGAATTTATGTTGAAAACCTCTCCAGTTAATTCTTCTATTAATTTATTGCTCACTAAGGTAGGTAGCCAAAGTACGGACAAAATTGTCTTGCACAGACCTCTGGGCAGCCCAGCACATATTTTCAGTGCTGCAGCATTCCAAAAAGATGCTCAGCAGAAGGGGCGTGCAAATGACTCTGCATTGCATTGTCTGCATGCTAGTTTAGGATTGGAAAGATGGAGTTCAATGTCTACCTAAGGTTCTCACTACTGTCATTATAAATTACAGTGAAAAAATAAAAAATAAAGGCCGAGCAGGGTTATTTTGTATTAATATTTAGATGTAATGTTGTTGTTAACTGAACTAATGGCCCATTATTTCAGTCAAGCAGCGTTTGTCATGGGCTTTTGATGTTATTCATGAGCAGATCCATTAACTTCAGAGGTATGTCTTGTGCTTAATGTAATGAGATTTGAGTCTAAATCAATAATCTTTTCTGTAAAGGTTCATAATTTTATTTATCAATTTACTTCACTTTAAAGTCTAGATTGAACTGGGATTTAGTTTTTGATTGTAAAAGGTATGTGTAGGGGATTGTGTTGCCTGAGAAAGCACTGACAAGAAACTACAGTATCTGTCTTTGGTCTTATTTTCTGTGTTCTGGAGGAACTTTCCTATACTGACGCAGGAGGAGGAGCACAGTGG
This sequence comes from Cygnus olor, assembly GCF_009769625.2. Lineage (NCBI taxonomy): Eukaryota > Metazoa > Chordata > Aves > Anseriformes > Anatidae > Cygnus > Cygnus olor. Next base: position 21,298,261 of record NC_049175.1, read on the forward strand.
ATGTTATTCTGTTTTTACACTGTGCCAAAACACTTGACTCATGGCTTTGGCATGTTTCTATAAAACAGACTTGAAAGAACATTTGAATATTTTTCCATTCCTCTTTTCCTGGAGATAGAATTTGCTGCTTCATTTACAAGATCACTAAACTTTTGCAGATAGATTAAATGTGTGTTCTTGATGGTAAAAACACAGTCATCGGAAAAGATAAGTAAAGCAAACCACACTCACATGTATGCAGATGGATCACCATAGGAATAAAATAGAACTCATGTGATCTGTGTTAAGCTAGATTTTCCAGTGTAAAGATGTCTGAAAAGAGAACACATCTGTTTTCTATTATGTCTAGTAATGTTAGTAAAAAGATTTCAAACTCTCAGAACACGAATCTTTATGCAGTCTAAAAAACAAAACAACAACAAAAATCCTTCAGTTGTCCCTGTGAAGTTAAAAGAACAACAAAAATTAACAGGAAGTTACAGTCTTGTCTGGGTGAAGTGATTTTCATTCTATTTGAAGGAAAGGGTTGTGATTATGTGTTTCTCCAGGTTTTTTGCGTAGTTAGTAACATAGCAACACAGAGGAAAAACACTGTGCACACCCTTTTCTCAAGCAGCAAAAGGCAGCCACAAACTAACAGTGCAGCAAATTATTTATTCATGTTTAAGTATTTTCCATAGTTAAATAATTCCTAGATTGTTTGAATCCTCCTGCAGTTGGATCCTTTAGTGTGACTTCTTTTCGAAGTCAGTGTGGCATGATGGCAAGCTTTCCTTTACATACTTTGTAATGGAAGATCAAGCCTGGTTAAGATTCAGTTTGGGGGTTTTCTGCTTTGCACAAAATAGCATCCATGCTTTGTTTCTTTGCTTGTGCCATGAGTATTATCAAATAACTAAAGAAGATAAAAATAGTTGGTTTACTCTTAACAAAAATTTTCAAACACAGAGCAAACAACAGAAGGTCGGTGTTAGGTCTTGTAGCATAGAAACTATAATGAAACTTATATACTGAAAAAGAAAAGGTGAATATAGAAATTAAAACTGCAGTGTGGGATCAAGTTTGCTGATGAGAATAATCAATATAAATCTCTGCCAAAGAAGCCCTTAAAATAAACCAGAAGAATTTAATGGCTTGAATCGTAGCTTGTTAAAATCACTAGGCTTCTTTGGAACTCAGTAGATGTAGCATGTAAAGGGATGGAGGACTTGATATGCTAAGGAGTTCAGTGCAAGTTGCTACCTGCTAACAGAGAGAGTAATAAAATGGTTGGTAATGTGAGTTACCTTTTTCAGATCCAGGAATGGGTGTGAAGTTTCACTTGGTTATTTGGGCAGCTAAGAGGAAGTGCTAACCACAGCACTAACGGATTAATTAGCTTTGGCACAAATGCAACGCTGTGTTTAATAGTTGGTCATCAGTAGATTAGTCATTTCATGGTGATAAACTAAGTATTTCCCTTTTGATTACTGATAAGAAAGTATCGCAGACCTAGTACTGATATGGTATACTTGAAGTGATTTAAAATCTGCTTCTGAAGGTAGGTAGGAGTTACATTTATCTTTTGATGTCTTCTTTAGTGATATAACAGAACTGTTTGTGGCAGGGCAGGATTTTTTTTGTTGTTGTTGTTTTACTTCAGCAAAGCTGGAAAAGTTTGAGACCTGCCTGACTGAGCACCATACGTGTGCAAGTCTTGGGGATGGCCAGAAAGGTATGTATGCAGAGTTAAGAAGCAACACTCAGTTGCTGTCTACTGCCAAAACACCTGATTGAAAAAAAGGTCAGAAGATTTACTGAACCATTCAAAAGCAGAAACTATTCTATGGCTAGAGATGTGCCACTTGGTGGTGTCAGGAGACCAATGTTGAGCTGGAATTATATGTTGTCTGCTCAGGCAAGAGAAGAAGGCTGAAAGAACTCCAGCAAAGGGCAGTGTCCTTTGAAGATGAATAGATGACAGAAGGTCTTTACAGCTATGCGGGAAGGAAAGGACCCCTGTCACCTTTAAAGTCATGATGCGGAGGGAGATTGCAGGCAATTCTGCCTCGAGGTTTAAAAAAAAAAAAGTCTAGAGAGTTCAGAGGAACAGAACTTCTTCATAGGCACCCACAGTCCTGGTGCAGAAAACTGGGTATCAGAAACAAGCAGAGTAGAAGACCTTGCAGGAAAGGATTGAACAGCAACAAATTATTGAAAGACATGATGGGAGGGTGGAGGAGGGAAGGCTTTCTCCAAGACCCTTGGAAGTCATACAGATGACATTTAGGGATGACCTTGAAGCACCCTTATTACATCTGAAAACATGACTTCAGCCATTGGGTAGCCATGTGATCAAAACTAGACTGGATATGGTCCTGGATGACCTGTTTGTAGCTGAAACTGTTTGGGCAGTGGAGTTGAGCTAGATGATCCTGAGAGGTCCATTCCAACCTCAGCAGTTCTGTCATTCTGTTAAGAGAGGAGTGAAACATCCCGCATCCAGTGAACAGGACCACTTTAGGGAAAGCAAAAGACCAACTGCCTAGAGCTTGAAGTTTGGCTAAAGCTTAGAATTAGTCTAAGATAGTATATCAGCTGAATATTAGATGTCTTGCTCTTGCTGGAGTGGGAAAAGATGGGAGGCTATTGTTGTCCAACCTGTTAGAGCCGGGGGAAACAAAGGACTTCAGAGGCAACTAGTAGCAGGCAAGTAGACTGTCTAACTGACCCACCCTTCCTGAGGTAATCGCTATTTTAAAAAAGATTACCATGTATTCAAATGTGCGCACTGCTGTCATTTGCTCAGGACAGATGAAAATGTGGAAGTGCAAATTTACACTGGAAAATTTTGAAAGCACTACTGTTGATGAGCTATTGTTGAGTTAATGTCACCATGTAAGAGGGTGTGGTTGCTGAACCAGTCATCCAGATGATTTGAGACTTCTGAAGTTCTTTTGGGAGTTAATGTAAATCACTCCAGCTCCATATCAAAACAAAATAGCGAGTCTGCAAAATTTTTCTACAAATATACATGAGAAAATATTTTATTTGCCTTTCTCTGGAATCAGATTTGGTTTAGGTTAGTCTTATTGTTTGTTTGTTTGTTTTCCCCTTCCATGATTCTTTAAACCACGTATATTTCTATCTGTTGTTCTGAAATAGGAAGTCATACTGGTGGTTGAACGATATAAGGGAAAATAAGAAAATTTGGAGTAGACGTTTTTTGTTGATTAATTTTGCATTGATGGGGAAAGAGTGAAGAGAAGTTGTTCTTTCAGTATCCAGCTGCATAAAGGACATTGAAGCATTTCTTCCTTTCACCTGTAGGAATTGTTTCCAATTTGTTCATGTTATAGTTACTTTCGAAGATATTTACGTTCTAGAAGCTGATGTGATAAAAAGACATTAAGCTACACAGTATTTTTCTGGCTTATACACTTTAGGCTTTGCAGTCATATGGAATGAAACTTTTGGACTTATCTTTGACTGTTGAATAATATCAGTGCCTGTCTGCAGGACATCTGCTCTTAAAAAAAGTTTGGTCAAATGTAGAGGGAGATGTTTCTTTGGTGTGTAATGTCAGACTTATATGAGTTGTATAGAACATCAATTTTTGGAATGTTCAAGCCACAGGAAAAAAATAATAAAGCCTCTCTGTTTGAGAAAGGCCATCTGCTGCTGTTTCCTGTGCTGGGTGTATGTTACTCCATGATGTCAAGATTTGCTGCATCAAATCACAGACAATGTTAAATAATACTACAGTTGGAGGTATAAATAACCTAAATAATTTAATAACATAAACACTGAAGTAATGCATATCTGATGTTCTAAATCTAGGTTTGTCTTGTGGGTTGAATGCAATTATGATTACATAACAGGAGAAATCGTTTCTTAAGCTCCCTAAAGTTGAGACATGCATGGAGTCAGTTTCAGCTAACGTCCAGCTCTGTGCAACAATTTGTAAAAAGTGAAGATGTATCTAGGATTGATTTAATGCTCACTGAAATAACCTGATATATTTCCATAGCTCCTAAAGGACACTGGATCAAGGGTATGCTACTGAATCAAGGTGTCTGTTCAGTAAAGAGAAGAAAGGCAGGTGTCAGAAATGGCATCAGTTTCAGTTGTGGTCAATTTTAAAGGTTAGAACAGCTTCATGCAGTACCAGTACAGCAAAGCCTGATCTTAAACTGCTTTTCACATCTAACCCATCCCCTGTGTGTGAGAAATATGTGAGGCATAGCTGGAATATCACTGTGCTCTGGCCACTCTTTCTCCCAATTTTTTTTTTTGAGGGGCAGGGCTGGTGGAAGTCCTCCAGCTGGTATTGGGACTGGCTGGTGGCTGAGGATTGCCAACGTGCCAGCACACAATGACTACTTTATGTGGCTTGTCACTTAAATTACATGGACCAAAAGCAATTTAATTTCAGACAGTAAAAAGCTCTGCAAGAGAGGATTGTGAATATTAATTCATAACCTAATGTAATGACAATATTGTGTGGAAAAGGACTAAGATTGTGTTAACACCTATGAGAGCAGGAGACTGAGCCTAGTGCCCTATTTATATCCTTTCACTTCTAAAGTCCTGTGACAAACTAAAGAAGTCTTTAGACAGAAAGAGGTAAGGAGGGTAGGAAAGATCTATGGAACCTAAAGGAAGGCTAAGGCTTGGAAGAAAAGTGTGTGAATGATGGTATCAATATGCTGATAGCTCAATCAAGACAGTGTTGTAGATCCAGAAATTTAGCTGAGAAGACTTCATTAGAGACTTTTACAAGTTTTCTCAATCTAGCTGGGGAGAACAGGATGGACTGAAGAGGTTCTCAGAGCTGAAGTGGAGCATCCCCAGTCAAATGTAAATGTTGTGTTAAGTGAACTGGCAGATAAAAATGAATTGACAATAGGTTGAAAACAGAGCTGGGTGTTCTTTAAGATACGACAAAGAAAGGGAAAGACAGGCAAGAGGAAGGTTAAGACAAGGAGAGGAAAGCTAGATTGGGAAACAGGATGTCCAGAGGGTCACAAGTTAAACAAGAAGGGTCAGCAGGGAAGCAGAGAGAAGTTCTGCATCTGTCATGGAGAGAGTTGTAGAAGTAGGGAGAGGGAGAGCTGCATAGACCCAGCATAATCCTGTTCCAGAGAATCCTTAGCTTCTCCATGAAAAAGCACTGTAATCTACTCAAAGGGACCTCACTTAAGTTCTATGCTCATGGGTCTTTTTTTCCCCACTTCAGCTGCAAAGTTGGTATTTTGTTTGAAAATGTTCTCTATAGTATTTACAAGGTGAAATTATCTCGGGATTTTCTCACTGGCAACAATCTCAGTTATTCCAGTAATCCACTTCAGTATTGGCGTAAACTGTTACTGCATACTATGGTAACTAAAGGCAGTGCCAGAAATCATGAGACCAATGCCACACTGTTAGAAAATCTGCTTAAAAGACGTTTCCGAGGTTAAAAGTGCATGCAATTTTCACTTTTTGAGGAGGACGAGGGTGACAAATGCTGTCCCAAAGGAGGCAGAAGCAGCTCAGAAGGGTCTGCCACAGGAGTCATTATCTCCTGGGCATCTTCTGTTGGTAGCACTCCCATGAGTTGTATCTAAATATTCGGAGAATTTAGAGGCAAGCAGATGAACCTATTCCAAAAAGTAGAGTATGGGCAAGAAGATTAATTTTGTGAAGAATGTAGTAAGCACGTTGATTGTGATTGTTCCGTTTCATTGTTTTCAGTACAGAGATGTGTGTATGTCTTTTTCTGTCAGTTTTTGTGTGATACAGCTGTAATATCTTCATATAGTACTTCTCATCCGAGAGAATGCAAAACTACGTAGGTAAAGAACGTAGTATATCCTGTAGTTTACCAGTGAGAACTCTGTGGATGAAACAGGTGACATGGCTGTTAAAGGTTATACAGAAAATAATTATAAAAAAAAATACATCTTTTTTTAAATTTAGACGTTTAACGTCTTTTAGGTTAATGGTATGTCTTCAGGAAAGAAAGACAGCACATTTAAGTTCAGTGAAACAAAAAATACAAATTAGTGCTACTCAGTCATTTGCAATGATCTTTTGTTTTGTCTTGGGTTTTCAAGTCACAGCTGGAATTATTTGGTTGACAGACACAACCAAAGGATAAAATGAAACTTCTGTTTGATGTATACTTGAATTATGATAATGATTTTCACTTCATTTCAGGTTAATTGGCAGTGCATCCATAGCACTTAAGGAACTTGTAGGGAACCAAAGCAGATCTTTTCCCTTCAAACTCATACCTCTGCTAAACGAAAGGGGACAAGAAACTGGAGTGAGTGGCTTACATTTCCTTCTTTTCCTATATTCTTGATCAAAATGCTCCAGCAACAAAACGAATAGTGATATATACTTCCAAGTTATTTTTTACTGTATAGAGTAAATTCTTTGCAATTTTGTAGCAAAACCCTCAGATGCATGTAATTTATAACAGGATGTAATTACGCCGAGTTTAATATCAAAGATAATTCTTTAAATAGTTTTCTCTGTATGAACTATGTATTTGTATACATGTGTTATAGATACTGTGAAAATCAGCCTGGTATTAAAAAAATAACGAAGGAAAGAAAGAAAAAGCATTTTCTTAAATAACAGATAGTTCCATATTCACTTCTTGCTGTATTCTTTCTAATATCCACCTGTGTCATAATGCTGATTCTAAGAAGCACATAATCACGTGCATGTTTACTTCCAGCTCAGTTCAGAAAATTAGGCAAGAACGTGGTTAACTTAGTTTAGCATGTGTTTAAATTTAACAGAGTGATTAACTGATATCTGATAAAAGTAGTGTCTAGAACTGGGACCTTACTGTTTGCACAGACTGGCTGCTAAGCCACTTCATACTACATTCCAGTTTTCTTAATAAGAGGCTTTAAAGGGTAATTTCAGCATCTCTTCAGCTGTAGTTTAATATCGTGGATAGTTGGTCACAGGGTTGTGGTGGTTTTGCTGACTCCTCATGTTACTGTGGCAACTAGGAATAATAATGTTTTATTCATTAATGCAAAAACACAGTCAAGCACTAAAAAACAATTCTGTAATTACGATGGAAAATGACATGTTTTTTTTTCCAGGATGGGAGTATGAACAAGCAATTAGAAGAGGCAGATAAGAAATTTACTTATGGGTCAGACTTGTTAAGTTGTTGGTTAGATAGTGTTATTTCTCTCTGCCTTTCATTTGTAAATTTAGGATGTCACCTAATCTGCCATCAGAATTGTGAAAATATATTAATATTTGTTGAACATCTTATATGCTTGCATTGCAACAGTTTTTTTTTTCTAAATATAAACACTGCAATCCCATTTTTTAAATATAATTTTAGAGCCTATTCCGTTACCTGCAAATTCTTTAGCCTTTATTGTTTGTATTTGTGTATAGCTTATTCTCAATTTACTCATCTACTAATAAGCTGAAACTTTATTATAAACTCTGCTGTGACCATGAATAGTTACTGCTCATGTACAGTGTTACAACGACTTAAGGCTTTAAATGAATTGTTGTGAATACTGTATGCTTCATTCAAAACCGTGTATTTCTCTATAGGCAACAATTGATTTGGTAGTAGGATATGAGCCACCAGCTGGACCTGCAAATCCAAATGACCCAGGAGGGACCAATACACAAGAAGGTATTTCAACCTTTTTTTCAGGACGTTATTGTTAAAAGATCATGGAAATATGTAAGACAAGGCAAGAAAGTGATTAAACAGAATTGTTCATCACAAAAATAATAATAATAATAACCAGAAGCAAGCATGCCAAGACTGCCAAATAGTGATTTAAAAAGAAATTAAGGATGATTCAGCACTACAGTTAGGAGGAAAATTGGAATTTCCTGACACAAAATGTTTTTAGCTTCATTTTCTCCAGTGGAATTGAGTTACAGAAGAATAACTTTGCTTAAAAGCTTTTCAAAAGGGCTTTTTCAAAGAATGAAATTTTATATATGTATATGTGTATATATATATATATTTAATGCTCAGAGAAATAGCAGTTATCTGTCATAATACTTCAGAGGTAAGAAAAATAAGCAGGAAAGTTGCACTTTTTGAAAAATATATTTCTATGTTGGAGTTTTATGAACATATTTTCTTAAAGCATTAACCATTTTTTTTGTAGAATAAGTAAGTTTTGAAAGACACTTTTGTATCTTCATTTATATGGACTACTCAAGTATCAAGCCTAATTATTGTAATCAGTAGGGAATATTCTTTGGTCTTGATTTATAATTTTACCCAGTCTTTCTCTGAGAATGTTTTTGAGATCTACTGTTTTTTCAGACTCATTGGAGAACTGTGAAGTAACAACAGATTTCTTCAGTTGACAGGCAAATAATTACCCTAATAGCCAAGCTGTGCTTGTGCAGAAAGAATTAAATGCAAAAAATTTAATACATTTGAGAAAAAATAAATCAGTTTGGTCATTATCTGCTGACAGTTACATAAGAAGGAAAAAAAATTGAACTGAAGAGTCTCCAGAAATTTTGATTCCACTGAGAGGTGTGCTTGAGGAGTGGAAGGTTAGGTAATGTAAACAGAAAAGTTGTGTGTTAAATTACTAAACTTCACAATATTTTATAGAAATATGGACTTGCAGGCTAAAAATACTAATTGACTTGTATGAGATTATTTTGATAGCCTTTTAAAAATGCACTTACATTTGAACTATAAGGTAATACAGATAAATAGAACACAGCAGGCTTTTAGCTAGTATCCAGCAACTTTGTGAAAATTATTTCAGTGCCAGTTAGCAAACACACCTTAGTTCATTATTGTAAATACCTATTTCCCATGAAATGAAGTCACCTCCCCAGTTGTGACTGCTGCAGTTCCTTTTCAGAAATTAAAAATGAAGTGCTAAGTCAGGATGTGTAATCAAACAGTTGCATGTATCCATCAGGGCAGATGAATCTGAAAAATGTTAGGGAGGTGGAGTCTTCCAGTTATCAGGTAGATGGTATGTCAGTCTTTGTGGTTTTACACATCTCTTACAAGAACTGCTGATGAATTCATTGTGCAAAGTATTCATCACCCTGTGTTGGCAATTTAACTCATGAAGTTAATAAACATTGTTAATGCCAGCCACCAGTTGCACAGCTTGTTCTTACTGTAGATTTTACCATATTCACTGTCCTCCATTTAAGAAAAGAAATTAGAAACACAAGGGAATTAAACAATTTTGTGGTCTAGATATTTATGGATCCTGTTTTGCAGTGCTGGAATTTCACTGTATGATATAGAACTGTCTTCCACAGAGCTATTGTGATTTCAGAACTGTCTTTGAAGAGACTTATTAAAAACTTCCCTTTATTCCACAGTTAAATGCTGTGGAGGGGGATTCAGATTTTTATTTTAGATGGCAGTATCCACCCTTGAGAAAGCCTAAATGTCTTCATATTTTCAAGGCTCTGAAGTAAAAACTTCAGATGCTATGCTAGAGCCTAGTCTTGCTTCTAGGAAAAATAGCTTTAACTGGAATGAAAGTAATTGCTTCTGGTGATATTCTCATGATGATTAATTACAACTGAATTGCACTTTGCTACAACTGCAGTCATTTCGTTCAAAAAAGTATACAGGAATTGTATTAGATAATCTGCATCCTGAAGTGGGACAGACCTACAGTTAGCTTGGTTAGGATATAAATTTATTCTTAAGCAGGTTAAAATGACTAACTTTCAAAAGGAGTTGGAAGCATGTTGTCAGTAAAAAAAAAAAAATAAATAAATTTGTTAAAATGGGATGATAATACAATTCCAGTATAACTCTTGTATATCAGACTCTTATTCCTGAAACTTCAATATTAAGCTGTACTATTTGTTAACTGCAATGTTTTTTAACTGTAGCAGATGGAGAAGACAATGGAGATTATGAGGATGGCATGGATGGTCCTGTTGGTAACATCACATCAACAGTTCCAAGTGGCACAAAGGAAGCCCAGCTAGCTAGGCGCATCACCAAAGGAAAGAAAACACGGAGAATCCTTTCTAACAAACCACAAGATTTCCAGGTAATAGATTTATTAAATATTGCATGTTGCCTTTTTCTGACTTGGCATGACATCACATTGTCTTGAGTATAATTTAATGTCAGATCATGCAAAGCTAATAGACTGTAGAAACAATTAACCACTTCGTTTGAAAGCCTGTACTTCCAAAGTATTTTTCAAAAGTGCCTGTTACAGAGATGTCCAGTTTTGAACAGTTGACTGAAATCTAGGTAAACCTTATTTATTATACATTTGTAGATATCAAATTACAATAGCACCTTTAAAAATAAGTAGTAAAAGCATGTAAAAAAAAACCCTTGCTGAAAAACTTTTCTCCAACTTGTCTTGAAAAAGTCAAGTAAAATTATACTTGCTATCATAATTTATGCTTAAAAAGTCTGTCTGTATCTGCCAGCAACTTCAGGTGCTGGTTAACTTTTTTGGTGGTGTACTGAGAAATTGTTGTCAACAGAGATAGCATAGGGAATGCGTTAATACAGATGTTTGATTTTCATTATTATTTATTTATATTTATTCAGATTCGTGTTAGAGTCATCGAAGGTCGTCAGTTGCCTGGAAATAACATAAAACCAGTTGTCAAAGTTCATGTTTGTGGTCAGACACACCGAACAAGAATCAAAAGAGGAAACAACCCATATTTTGATGAAGTGAGTGTTGTAAGAAAATTTCAGCTGAAAGGTTGATGCCATCAAATGAGGAAAAAATGGTTATCAGCTTTCATTATAGTCAATAAATAATAATTTTGTAATATTTAAGGATAATGTGACTAACATGAATTTCCAAGTACCCAGTCCCTTTCTTTATGTATTCACATTACTAAATGCAACATCACTATTTCTGGCAGTCCTAGCAAACTATCTAGAAAGAAATCAAACTTCAACTGAAACATATGGAACTTGTTCTTTGATACGATTGGCCATGTGACATAAGGGCTTTGAATAGTTCTGTGCAGGTTATAAAACCACAGAAAAATTAGGAAATCACTCTAGACTTCTTTGGTGTTTGCAACTGAGCTTTCCATACAGTGCTTTGGGTCAGTAAGACTTCTACACAGACTCTGGAAAAGCCTTTGTGTTACTACACATAATTTGTAAATACACAGCTAGATTTTTGTCCAGACAGGGATTTGTACATTAAATGTATGGAAATGGCAGGAAGGAATTTATAGTAGTATAAACAGCACAAAAATAAATGATTCTGTGTCTGGAACAGTAAACATATCGATGTTTAACTCATGAAGGCAAAAACAAGGAATGTACAGCAAAGATTGAGACTTGAACTAAGCTGTAGGTAGCATTCAAGATTTATTAAACATTGGTTGGGAAAAAGAAAAGAGGGGGAAGGGAAGGGGAGAAAATCACATGCAGCTTGTATCAAATCAATTTTTAGTCAGTCTCAGTATTCAGAGGTGGGACCATGTTTGTGTACTCCTTTTCTGTTGTGGGATAGAGTACTGACTGAAATATCTCTGGTCTCAAAGACCAAACTTAGTAAAGCATATACTATGAATAAAGCAAATAATCTGTTAAATAGTATATTTATCTTCATGCTGTCAGACTATCAGGTTTGTTACAATAGCATTGAATTTCACAGATGCAAATCATTACAATCGCTTATCATCATGAACACTAAAGACCATTTTGACAGGTACAACAGAGATGACTAGACCAGAATTGAATATCCCGAAGAACAAATAGCTTTTACAGTTGCAGAAGCTGTTCCCCTGAGAAGACTATGAAGTGCAGAGCAAGGGCAATGCTGAAAGCTTACGACAGGACTATACCTACTACTACGTTCTTTCAAATGGAAGTCTTGACTTTGTCTTCTATTTTATACTAAGTTTGTTTACCTAGTTCAGTTTTTAATTCTGCACTAAATTATCAGATAATGTTTCCAACAAGGAGGCAGGCTGATAGTATTTTAGCAGGCATACTTCACAAGCCTTTTAAAATCATGTTTTCATATTTTCTATTGAGAGAGTTATGTGATGCATTTTCTGTTTCAAAATGTTTTTTTGTTTTTGTTTTAACTTTAACAGCTATTTTTCTACAATGTCCACATGACTCCTTTAGAATTGCTTGATGAAACAATTAGCATTCGGGTAAGAAAAAATGGTGCATGTTCCAAGGGGCTGCTGGATGCATATGGGGTTGTCTGGCCATTTCACTGTGAAGTTTAGGAGCATTCCTGTTTCGTATCTATCTTTATAGGTGTATGATTCTTATTCTCTACGAGCAGACTGTCTAATGGGAGAGTTTAAGGTGGGTATGAAACCAACTTCCCTATCTTGACTAAATTAAAGAAAATGAGAGAAATTTTTAAAGTTCGTGTTTTAAATGTTTAAATTTATACAGCTTTTAGCATGGGGCCAAAGATTACCTAGTGATGTCTTGCTTGTTATGCTAGAGACCGTTTGTTCTAACCACTGATAATCAGTTTTCTTATTTGAGTAGATGATTGTTGTTAAAGAAAATTGTGGTTTATATACCAAGTTCTCTCACTTGTATCCAAGAGAAAAAATGTATTTTCCAAAAGGTAAATGTTTCACTTGAAAAGTAACAAGGTGATTATTTGGTATGAGGTAGGGCTTGCAGAAATAATTGTATTAGGCAGAATAGGAATGCACATGGCAGCATAAAGATGCACATTCTCAAGTGATGTGGAAAGGTCATTTTATCAGAAATTTGTTAAGTAAAAATCATGGAAAAGTTTCTTAAATTAATTTATGTGGTTCTGATGATATTGGTGAGGTTGTTTTTGTTTGTATGCATTACAGTCACTATTGAGAGGTGAACATCTGCCCATTGAAGGTATCCTAAGGCAGTACAGACAAAGTATTCACATGACAATTGTAATAGTTTCTGGGATCCCCTATTATAACATTTCCAGTGTCGGTGTTGGTTGTCTTTTGTGTCTGCTTATTTTGTACTGCAAAAATTCAGTACATCTCTGGACCACCTTTTCATGAAAATATGTACATGTGGAAGAGTGCTCCTCTCTAGATGCAGCTTGCTTGTTTTTGCTCCGTGCTGCTTATTTACCATGTAATTTCTAATGATCCAGACAGGTATATTTCTCTAGGAAGGACTGAAGGACTAATCAGAACAGGCAGGTGACAGCATGTCATTCAGATGCTTTCTGTTCCCACATGCATTCCAGGAAGAAACTCCAAGAGGAATTCTCTCTAGAAAATGACCTTTTCAGACCCACAAGGAATATTAGCCCAGTTGCCATGCGTAAACATACTTGCATTCCTAAACGTGTTTGAAACCTGATACAATCAATACAGTAGGGGTACATGTGCAATCATGTCCAGGTTTGACACAGTGGGGAAAAAATTGCTCATCTTTTATAAAAGAGAAATTAAATTACTCATTTAAAAAAAAAAAAGCTTAATTTCTGCAACTGAACTGTGAGATGCTGAGAAGGAGATAGGGGGGAAAAAAGATGTCTGAAAAGCCTGTATGAACATAAAATAATGGAGGACCATAGGGAGTTCAAGAAGAAGTAATTAGCCCCATCTTCTGTCTCCAATAAATGGGAAAGCTGGGGATCTGAGGAAGGAAGGAGCAAGCTGTTAGTTTGCGTCCATCTTTTATTGCATTTTCTTCTTGATTGTTCTACCCATTCAGAATTCCTTTTTTGTAAACATACAGCATTTTCTCTTTCTCATCCCAAGAATATGCTATGTAAACTTTCTCTTGTTTGTGACAAGCTTTTGAAAAAGTTTGGAGGACTTGCCTAGCATTTTCCTGTTCTGGTGTTTCTTCCGATATAATGCCTTTGATCTTTATTGCAGATTGACATTGGCTATGTTTATGATGAACCTGGTAAGTAACAGCTACTTCAGAGCTTCTTTCCTAGAAGAAAAGGTGTGCTTGAGTTCTTGAAACTTGGAATTGAAACATTTCCATTACTATTTCTGAAGTAAAAATGTAAGTAAATGGAAAGTTGAAATTGCTGCTTAAAGTATAAACAAAAAAAAATCCAACAATATGTAATTCCTTTCAATGGTTTCAAGATGAAGAACAAGCACATAAAATTTGGATATTAGCTTTGGTATCAAAGACCAAAAAAAAATAGAAAGATGATGCAAAAGTATTTGTAAATTGTGTCACTGAAATAGCATGCCACTTAATGTTTTAACACCGCTAGATTTCCTGTTTTGAATAGAGGTATTCAGACCTGTCTTAGGATAAATTTTTAAAATAATTAGTTGTAGGATAAAGTAGGCTTTTTGGAGCAGTTGGCTTTGACATTGATTTCTGTCTTTATTTAATGGATGTTACTAGGGGTGTTTTACTTTCATTTCAGGCCATGCAGTTATGAGAAAATGGCTTTTGCTGAGTGATCCTGAGGATACAAGCTCAGGAGCTAAAGGCTATATGAAAGTTAGCATGTTTGTCCTGGGAACTGGAGATGAGCCACCAGTAAGTTTGATTTATGTGCTTTTCTTCTTTATCCACCCTTGATAATTCATGTTCCCCCTCACATGTTCCTCTGTAAGCAGTATGTAACTTCCATGTCCTGGAAGAAGCACAGATGTGTTAGCCTGATGTTGCTTGCAAGCTAATACGTAATTCCTCTTAGCATATCTAATCAGGCTGAGCAGCATACTGATATCAGTTCCAGGACTAACTCAGGGATGTCTCAACTACTGTGTAATATAGACGAGCCTGCAGAGAAACCCGAGAACCAGAAAGCTCCTAATACTTACCAGGTGAAAATCAGGCCCATCAATAATTACAGTTTAGGCATGAATTACTTTGATGTATAGGAAAGCATATGATTGTTAAAAGTAACTACTGCTTTTAACAATTCAGTTTTTAACTGTTGTCTTGTCAAGGTAAAAATAAGCCCTCTCTGTGTGACTTTTTTCTCACTTGACTGTTGTCTGTAGTTCCAATACTGCTGTTATTCCTGCTTAAGATTTTTACATTCTGCTACTCCTTAGTTAAATGTAATGTCACTACCACCATGGAATATATCCTCCTCCTTCAATATTATAGGATCATACAATGTTTTGGCTTGGAAGGGACCTTTAGAGGTCAGGCTGTCTTCATGATTCTTGACATCACAAGGATATTTGTAGCTATTTGTGGTGACATTTTTGATCTCCTGTTTGTTTCTAAAGGAGGAAGCAGTAAGTTTTGGTAAATTATATCAGAATTGTATGTATTTTCTAATTATGGTAAGATTCCTTACCACAATATTCATCTTGAGGTGGGTATGAAAATTGCACAAAGTTGGCCTTATTTATGAGTGCAATAATGATTGATCATCAGATGATGTTTTTAGAAGTGTTATTATAGTAGGCTTCTACAGTTGAATAGCATAGAGATTAAAATATAAATAAAATAGTTTGAGTAGAATTAATTTTTATAGTTTGATAATTCAATGAAGTCTCATTCTTTATAATGAAACTGACACAGTCTTCTACCTGTAAGGTATTATGGGCACCAGTTTAACAAATCACGTTAAATCTGTAGATTACTCCGTCTTTCTTACATACCAGATACTATGTGCCAATATATCTCCCAACAGGTTGAAAAAAGGGAAAGAGATAATGAAAGCGATGATGTGGAGAGCAATCTGTTATTACCAGCTGGAATTGCACTTCGATGGGTCACTTTCCTTCTCAAAATCTACAGAGCTGAGGATATTCCACAAAGTACATCAGTTCTTATTACTTGTCCATTGGTGTATTTGATTGCCATTAGAAATACATGTGATAGCTGTTTGGAAACATTTCATGAACATAATACATCTTGAGTGTTTTACATTATTATTTGAGCCAATAATTCTGTGATGGTTTAAGTAGCCTATTTCAAGCTCTTTGGTAATACTCAGTAAGTCTACTTAATTCTTGTAATGGATAATTTAATGTTACACACTAGATGAGTAATGTTCCTCTGTTGCTGAGTGGGCCACATAGCTTCAAGTAGTGGTCATCTTCATTAGACTATGCCCAATCACAGAAGTTAACATTCGAGTCCAGATGATCCAGGTATGCTGGATGTTCTGTGCATGTCTAGTTTGAGTATATAGTGCATGTTTCAGTTTCATCCATCTTAGCATGATTTTTCCCCTTTATCTGTGACAAGTGACTGTGTCTACAGGTACTTGAGTAAATTTTTTCAAATACAACTATGCCCCTAAATTCAGGAGCACATTAGCACTCCTTAGGATGTTTCCAAAGATTATATTATTGAAATTTCACCAAAGCCTAAACTCTCCATTTTCACTGGTAGATTCTTACTCTTCACGACTTTGTTCACCAGATTAGACTTCACTCTACCTAGATCTGTAAATTGGTTGATTTTGGTGGGATAGCTATGGCAAGTTTAAAATAATAATAATAATAATAATTAAAAAAAAAAAAAAGCATAAACACTTATTTCTGTTTTGAAACTTCTGTGCAGTGGATGATGCTTTTGCACAGACTGTCAAGGAAATATTTGGAGGAGAAGCAGACAAGAAAAACCTGGTGGATCCCTTTGTAGAAGTTTCCTTTGCTGGAAAAAAGGTAATAGAGTAAATACCTGAATCACTTTATTTTAGTCATACTCCTGAGAACAGAATTTATATGCCAATATACATTTTTAAGCTTACTTAAATTATGGAAATAAAAAAGTATTAGCCCTAAAGTTCACTTAGTAGAATGAGGACAAACTTATGAGGTATAGTAGAATGGGTGCAAAGTTGATGACTAATAAAAGGAATGTATGACTAAATGCTAGGAAATCATGTATGCCAGATTGCTTACCTACTGGTTGTTCCTGATCAGTTTTTGTAACTGATGGTGCAGATTTTTCTGGACAGGTTAACAGCATTTGTGCATTTTATGACGAATATGCTCCTCAGAATGCCAAATTTGAGCTGAAGCCCAATTGCACAGCCTATATTCATAGCTAGACAGTCTTCAAGAGGAAAAATGATAGTCCTTTATTATGTTATATAATCAGGTCAACACCCCCAGTAAACACAGGGAATCTTCAGCAGACATTACCGATAATTAATATAGTCTTTCCCATAGAGTATGTTCTTCATCCTTTCTAAAATCTACATAAAATAATCTGGAATCAAGTCATTCCTGCGTCTTACTTCTCTGCTGTGATAAGAGATAAGTACTAGTGTGAAAGCATCTTTGTTGTAGCTAGTAGAAATAACAAGTTTTTTTCTTTTTAAGGTGACTCCAGCCTCAAGTTTAAACACAGTTTCAAAATTTTATTTTCCGTCTAATAGTCATTAACATTGTATATGTAGGTCAGTTTAGCAGTATTTACCAAATGAAAGCTGATTGGAGCATAAACCTCTCAGCATTCATCGTTAACTACTATTCCCTCACTGATTAGAATACGAATGATCCTAAATCATAGCTAGTATATGCTTTTCTGTCTGTTTTATCTTTGATGTGCTATATAATTGATTTTTATTTTTTAGGTTTGCACAAACATAATTGAGAAAAATGCTAACCCAGAGTGGAACCAAATTATTTATCTTCAAGTCAAGGTCAGGTTTTTTCTCATTTCTTTAGAAAATGGGCATTCTTTTGGAATCCAGGGCATTAACATTACAGAATTGAAATAAGTAATGGGTTGTTTTATTATCATTGCTTTTTTCAGTTTCCTTCAATGTGTGAGAAAATAAAGCTTGCAGTTGTTGACTGGTGAGTTATGACTTAATCAAAGCACTAGACAAGATAAATTATATTAAGTGAAGTCTGGTTCTGAGTCAGGTGTTGTTGGAGTCTCAATCTACAAGAGTATATAAACAAGTGTTTAAGTAATTTTAATAATATGGTTTCTTTACAATAGGTGTGATTAGCATAATATGGGAGTATTGTTACTTTTGTACAGTGAGCACTGAGCGCTATTGCTAGTTAGGTGATAATGTAATGTTTCTAATACATGCACTTGTCAGTTTTCTTTCTTAGTTTTGTGCCCACTAACTAGTTCATTAATGCTTTTAAAAAAATTTAATTCCATTATATTTTAAAGTAAAACTCAAATGTCTGCTTCTGTAAACATTTGTCTTGCTCATATCATCTTCCTATTCATGTATTGTTGAATGCTATTCAGAACATTAAGCATACTTTGAGTTCTGGTTTAGGTGGTTCAAATACTAGTAAGCCACAGAGTTGCTATTCTTTCTGTATATCTGAGTGTACTTATTCAGCATAGTTCTGGGGAAAAGGCAGAATATATCACAGGGCTCTGTTTTGCACATTGCTGACTACTTGTACTCCTGAGAAGCAAATGATTTTTTTCAACAGAGCTCCTAGGTTGGTTACTGAAATTCTACCAGGTTTTTAAAGAGTTTTACAGTACTTCACGTGACTTCCTCATGATACAACTCGCTTTTGTAACTATCAATTAAATACCTTCAGTTAGTAATATTAAGGCATTCCAAGTGATATAAAATGTGAATATACCATCTTGGAGTGCCTTTGTCTTGCGTCTATGTAGGATGGCCAGCATTATGTTTAACTAAAATCTTTCTCTTTTTGTAGGGATCGTCTTACAAAAAATGATGTAGTAGGAACAACATATTTAAGTCTCTCAAAAATTGCTTCTTCTGGAGGAGAAGTTGAAGGTAACTGATTCAGCTATCTTCTCTTGTGTTATTAGGAATAGCAAGGGTCAGTGCTCCTAAGAAAATATAGTTTCCAATAGTTTCTCAGTTCTGTGGCAACAAGATAGTCTATTTCCAGAGTTTTCAAAACAATGCACATAGAAAACATATAGTGGGACTTTTCAAGGTAGTAAAACTTTAACATTTAAACCACATCATCATCAAATTGCAGTAACTACCTCAAAAATCAGTTTTATTTATAAAGGTAATCAATCAATCAAGTTTGCAAACCAGTTCTTTCCCAACTTCAGAAAACCATGTAATCTCTGTGCCGTTAGTGAGATGCATACATTTACTAAGATTCTTACTACAACATTTACAATCCAGAGTTACTGTTTCATAATCACTACTTCATTGGGCACTAGCAGACAAGATTTTTTTTTGCCACCTTATAAGTCTGTCTGTGCTACAGACAGAGAACCTAAAAACAGGAGAATGTTCCTGAGTAGTTAGCCTGCAGGAATGATGTAGAACCATCTGCTCATTTCCTTTGTACTGCTTTCAGATGTTGGGGGGTGGGGGGAGGGGAGGAGGAGTCGGTTCAGTCACTGCTTTGATCAGCAGCTTTATATAAATTGCCACTGCCTCTCATCATATGAATGCTCCACATAACTATTAAGTAGCCCTTGTTTTAATAGCTTCAATGAACTAATGGAATGTCTGCAATACTATGATTGCAGAGAATTAGCTTACATGCTTCAGTTTAGGTGACTAGATTTGTAATTTCATAAAGATTAAAAGGCAGAACTGATTAACTGCAAGAGAACAAATTTTGTTAGGCAATTTTTGGGAAATATTAAATACATTTCCTGTTATTTTTCTAATACAATGTTGTGAATGTTTTATTAATAATTTCTTGGTGATCTACTTCTATAACCCCATCTTATTTTTATATCAGGATCTTTCATACAATTGAGCCAGCTCCATGACAATGATTGTGTTACTTTGCCAGAAGAAAATTGTGTTGTCTTTTTAATATACATAGTATGGCATATTAGGTGTCCATACATACTGACATGGTTAAACAGACTTAACATTTATTTATATGTGTACATTAGCTTGTAGGACACTGACTCAAAACCATTTCCACAATAAGGATCTAAATTACTGTTTTTTCTGTTGTGTTTATGAAACCCATATGATATGTGCATGTTGTCTGAAAACAGACTAGTTTGTCCTTGAGTTGGTAGCTATGTCAGGAGTTTAAAAACAAAAGGAGTGGCTCCAATCCTGCAATGACTTGAGCAGGTATTTAATTATCTTATCAGATGGAACTGTATTTTCAGTCAGATAACTGCAAGCTTATAATCCAGTCCCGTTCGAAGTATTTTCTGTTGAAAGTACAACTTTGTGCAAACATTGTTTTTGTGTATCCCACACACAACCAGAGGCAAAAGCAAAGGTTATAGAAAAAGGCAATGAGAAGTTAAAGATAGAAGGGCTGGGCTGTTGGGGAAAATTCAGTTGTGAAGAAATCGCTTGTGCTACTCACACAAGTATGTAACTTGAACTGCTGCTGAGTCATACCTTGCTTATGAGTCTAAGTAGATTCTCTCTCTTTTGAAGTTCTGACATTGGAATGGCCGTTTTCATATAAAATCACAGTTGATAGTCTTTCCAGGAGGTCAACGCTTGAAGCATGTTCTGACTTCAATGGGATTAGGAAGCTGAGCTAGTCTACAGTCTTCAGTAAATAAGGACATCCTAATGGGCTATGAAATGTAGTGGTTTTCTGAAATGTTCTTAAGATTTTTTTTATAATTGGAGAGGAGGACTGTACAAATCTGAAACAGGCAACAAAACAGTTATCTCTTGTGTTAGCTATATGCTTTTTTCATTTTTTTCTTTGGAAATGGTACAAGAAAAGTAGTACCTTCGTTACTGTAATCAGGAAACAAAATTCTAGCCCATTGAATTTTATTTTTTCTCAGGCCTTCAACTGTATTTTTAAAGCAGAGGGCTTTTGGTTGTATTTATTTTTTAAATGCTATTGTCTCCTGTCATGTAACATCTTCTGTTTTTATAATATAGAATTTTCATCTTCGGGAACTGGGGCTTCATCATATGAAGGTTTATATCTTGGTCTGTTACTGATTTTTCTTTCCATTGCCCAAACTGAGAAGTATTGCTTGAGAAAACGCATCATCTTAAAAAATAAAATAAAATAAAAAAAATTGTGAAGGGATTCGCCATTGTTATTAAAAAGTATCAAACACTGCTAACTTTATAAAACAGTTTTGGCACTGGAACTTGTTTGAAACTATTTCTGTTTGGCTGGTGCTTCAGGCTGTGTTTTAGAGTTGACTATGCAGTCGCTTCAATTTTAAAGTGCTCTAACAATGGCTTGCAATTTTTAACATAGCAGTGAGATCAAAACTATGCTTCCAGCTGGAGAGTCCTATAGAAGTAAATAACTGCATAAAATAATTAGTGCTTGCTTTGCTTATGCTTAGATAGCTGTATAAGTTTGAAAAATGAAATCTGATTCTGTTACAACTTGTGGAGAGATGGCTCGATGTAACTGTATGGGTGGGTTAACATGCAGTTCAAAGGTAACAAGCACATTCATCCACCCAAATACTTCGTTTATAACTTTTCTTTCTTAATAAAGTAATTTTAAATTGAAGATCGAAGTAGTGTTTTGAAATTGCTTTCTGTAATGAGACCATAAGCTTTCTAAAAAAAAAAAAAAAAGGCAAAAGAATGCAAGATAGAGAAGTGCAAATCTTTATTTCATGTTTTGCAGATTTTAAATGTCTTTGTTGATGGAAAATTGTATCAAGACATGACATAAATTATTAATTTTTATTATTCATTTCTGTCACTTGTTAGTCGCTGTGGCAGTCATGGAAGGCATAACCCTTTATTTTCACTTTCTTACCTCAGCTATCCTTTGCTGTGATAAATGTGTCATTCATTGCGCTGCAGATTATTCTAAGTGATTTATGTTGCAAGGTTTAGAACCTGACTCTGATCTTTTTTTACACCGGGATCATTTAAACAAGATGAGTTAGGAAACAGCAAGAAATAGAATATAGAATCTTTCCTGTTCGGTCATAACTATGCAGTACTTTTCTTAGCTGTGGAATAAAAATAGGATATAAAATGGAGCTTATTGTTATAGTAATTAACTGAGAATTAACGGAGTTTGCAGACTTTCAGTCTTGCATGAATTCTAACTTATTTAAACGCTAGTTTGTGCAGTATTCTGTGTTGTAGCAGTTACAGAGTCTGCAGTAGTCTGTTTTACCATGAAGTATAACCACAGAAAAAAAAGTATACTACATTAGAAACAGTAAGATTAATTTTGCTAAATACTAGATTTTTGTGATATGGTATGCATCTTTATTGTAGCTGTTTAGCGAGAGCAGCAGTGACCTGTGCACTTAAGTGAATGCAAATGTCATGTTACTCAGTTTCATTTATTTGTATGAGATGTTTTTCCATTAACATAAGAGTATACTACTCTTTCACATTAATGAAAACCTGATATTTGGAGTGGGGCAGAAGTTCTGTTTATTCTGTGGGGTTTTTTACTGCATGAAGTAGTATATAGTAAATATTGTACAAGGACAGAGGAAGTTAGGAAGAAATACAGTCATTGATATAACTACTTTAAATTCATATTGCATACCCAGAAATAGCGTTCTTACTTCACTAATAACTAATACCTGACTAATATCTAACATTTGTTCTGTTGGGTTTCAAAGTAACGGTGATTGCTTTTCTGGCTCTGAATGATAATTAACAAAAATAAAATGTTGATGTTTTCCTGTTAGCAAACACTGGAGAAACAGAAGTAGGCTTTTTACCAACATTTGGGCCTTGCTACCTAAACTTTTATGGAAGTCCAAGAGAATACACTGGATTTCCAGATCCATATGATGAATTAAACTTTGGAAAGGTCAGTTTCTTTATTCACTGTTTTTAATAAAAGGATTAAACCCAATTATTTTTAATTAATGAATTCATTCATTTTAATGTTTGTTTCACATTATGCTACCTTTGGTGTTTCTTTTTGAATAACAATTTGTATTTATGATTAGCAAGATAGTATGACATAATATTATCTTTTTTAATGTATTTTTTGAAGGAGCAGCAGTGGTTTTGGTGATTTTCACTATCTGCATCTCTACATTTTATAAAACTGGATTAAATGTCTCGTTATTTTACAGGGAGAAGGAGTTGCTTACAGAGGGAGAATTCTGGTTGAGCTATCAACAGTACTTGAAAGCAAACCTGTTAATAAAAAGTTAGATATGATTCCTAATGATGACATACTGGTTGTAGAGGTAAATTCTTGTTTTACTGTCACTGTTGGTAATGGAGATGTGCCTCGTCTGGTTAGTTTTGGAGAATGGTTTGACTTAAAAATTGAAGCAGTTGAGTTGAATCTTAGAATTAAGAGGTGCTTTTTTATGGTGTGGTTACAAAAATGTATGACCTTGGTAGCATGTTGAGACATTTTTATAATCTCAAACAATATGTTTTTATACAATGTATATATTTTTGGTACATCTCAGAAACTAGCAAAAATATTAAAATCATTATTTCCATTGAAAAAAATATTACCATTTTCTGTGATAGTGGATTCTATTTTAGAAATATGTCAGTACAACTAAAAAGGTTCTTGTTGTAGAAATACCAGCGCAGGCGAAAGTTCTGCTTGGCTGCTGTCTTTCATTCTGCTACCATGCTGCAAGACACTGGCGAGCCTATCCAGTTTGAAGTTAGCATTGGTAACTATGGCAACAAGTTTGATACCACCTGTAAGCCTTTGGCATCAACAACTCAGTACAGTCGTGCTGTTTTTGACGGTAAGGATGCTGTTGGTATGGGGATAAAGCCATGTAAAAGCCTTCTTTGAAGGTGCAGGGTGTTTATTCTCTAGCTTTGGAATAACAGTTCTTACCCCAGTAGAAATTACTGAAAATGTGACAGAAAATAATGCTTGGTTCCTCATGGCTTTTGATGAAAAGTTACATTTTGTTAATAAACACTGCAAAGCCTACTGATGGTATTAAAGATTTTTTTGTAGAATTCAGTGAGATCTTTAACTATGCACTAGATGTAGACAGGAAAACTGGCAAGAAAAAAATCACAGTATTTTACAGGTATCTAAAAGCTAGGGATTAAGATGGGAAAATACCATCAGAACATTCTGATTTAAAAAATAATAAAAACTTACCTTTTTAACCAAGGGTCTGGCAGCCTAGGAGAAAACAACCTACCCAGATCACAGAAAAATATGTTTTGGCTTTAACTTTTGTTTTAGTAAATGCAAACAGTAGGAATTTTTTTTTCTGCCTATTAAATGAAGTGATCAGTTTTACTCTGGTAAAATGATTATTTAAATATTTTATTTCAGAGAAGCACATCAATTTTCTATCAACGTCAGTAAGTTACTGAATAGAATAATTAACATATTAACAGATGATTTATTGATTTAAAAAAATCCACTGAATTTGAAACAATTTGAGGTAAAAGCTTAACATTCAGCAGATGCTGTGTTGGCTGAAAAATTTAGATCCTTTGATAAGTTTGGACAAGCATGTGCATTCATCATGAATTATAGTGCATAAGTGAAAAAAAGAGCAACATGTACAATGTACAGTATGTGTCCCTGCCATGAGTTCTAACATACAGATGTTTCACACCAGGTAATTATTATTACTATTTGCCATGGGCGAACACAAAGCCAGTGGTAACGCTGACTTCCTTTTGGGAGGACATAAGTCATAGATTAGACCCTGTGAATGTAATCCTAAATATGGTTGAAAGACTGGTAAGTAACTTTCTTTTTGCTGATATGGTTTTCTGTTTTTCTCTTTTTAAAAAAAATAAAAAATAAAGAGGTATAATCAAAAGTGACATTGTAAGCAAATTGTGGAACATATTTTTTTTTCTCTTTAATTCATTTTTTCCTATTCAAAATTAAACATAGAACTGTGCCACAAATGGCACTGCTAATCATAGTTGTGTATTCTGGCAAGTCCCAAGGCTCTCATGCTTGAATCTGCAGGAAAGTCCCACAGGAAGGAAGTCTTCTTAGTTAGAGGCATGTTAATGTTGTATAACTGTAATTGATTTGGAAATTAGGTGCAACACTATATAGTGTTAAATACAGTGTGAAATAATATACAGAGTCCTCTTAAACATGTATCAGGTTTGAACATCTTAGTCTTTTTTGATTTGGGATTTATACATACAAATAAGTGAGATCAAATAAAGTCTTAAAAATTGAGTTGACTATAATATCACAATGGAAGTTTGTAAGTGCAAATCCTTTCATTTAAAATTCCACAGCAATCCAACTTAACCACCTTAAAATCAGGAATGCAGGCTAAAATTTCTGAAAACCGATTAGCTGAGATGTGGTTGAAGCTGATTGATGAACTTACAGAAGATATAAGGTAAAAGTACCGCGTTCTTTTTTATCTCTTGCCTTATCGTTCTAGGCCTGCTTGGAATCTTCTCTGTTGCCTTTACTAAGTCAGAAAACAAATTCTAAGGACTATAAAACTGATTACTGCTATGAACTGACCTGAAAACTGCAATTCTAAGTCTCTGAAAGTAGTAAAGCAGCACAGATATTGCCAGTGAAGTCATCTGTCTAGTTTTATAATTCTCCATTCTTAGTCAATGACAGCAGTAAAACAGCGTATCTTGAAACAAACACAAAAAAAAAAAAGGTATTGTGCAAATGTGAAATCGTGGCACTCTGCTATCTGTCACCATACCTTTAGAATTCCTCATGTACATTTTGTTTACCTAAATTTCAAAGTTATTTGTGAAACTGAAGAAGGAAGAAATTCCACTATTTACTGGTAAGCACAGAACAAAAAAATGTAAAAGCAGTTTAGAGCTTAAGGGTCATAAAGATGATGTTTTTGAGTAATCCTTTAGTCAACATGTCTGTATGTATGTATGGGAGTGGTCAGAGAAGGCAATACGAGTTGCCACCTAGGGTTTAAAAGGAGGAAGGAAGGAATTGTATGAGAAAAAGAAGGAGAAAAGGTAAGGAAAAATGAAAGACCGGTTATTATTCATTAGAGGAAAAAAGCAAAAAACATGAAATGAGAGAACTAATTCATCAAGCTGAAGAGCCAAAACAAAAATGAACATAGGAAAAAGCAAATGCAATGGAAGCTGATATACATTAGCAAAGAATTTTATTATAGAAAGCTTATGTCAAAATATAAACTAGTAACTCTATAGAATGCATGCTTTCATACAGAAAAATCAGAGAAAGAACTGACATACTTTAGGAAAGCAAAATGTGAAGGGCAAACTATTGTTGCATGGAGCCATCTAGAGAATGTAGGAACTCGAGGCCTTGTGTCAGTTATAACATGCCATCTTCTGACATGTCTGCACTGTTATTCAGGCTATTATTTTATTAAATAGCATTAGCACCCAGATGTATCAACCACATTAGCTTCCTACTGTTTGCAGGATATGGTGCCCTTTATGGTGTTTTCAGGAAACACATGAAAGCTGTCCCAAAGGTATAATACCCTGGGTTGAATTCATGAAAAATGTTCTTTGTCATGTTAAAGTTTTAAGTAGAGTAGGAGTTTGAGTTTTCAGTGCACCATTTAAACCTGAAATGTGATGATTTTCTGGAAGTTCTGATCTGGTACATTTGAATCAAGTGTAAATACTTTAACCCAGGGCAGGTAGCATTTGCATTCAGATTAGCAGAACTAACTATACTGGTAAGTGCAACAGTCAGTAATAAGGTTTTCCGGAGTCAGTCAGAAATACATGACTTGTTATTAAAACTAGGTCAAAGGAGTATCATCCTTTCCAAACTTGGCAGTGTCTCTGGATTTTTTTAATTGTTTTTTTAATCATCATATTAAAGACCTCTTAATGAAATCTATTGAAGGAATACAGTCATTGGTCTTTGAAAAGCTGCCTTTTCCTCAAACTACCACCACCTCAAAAAAAAAAAAAAAAACTAAAAAAAAAAAAAGTGTACTCTGCCCTCTAGTGACTGAAAGTTCTGTGTCATGGATTTGTTTTAGAGTTTTTCCACATTTTGTTGCCAAAGGGACAGCTCTCATAATCATAAATACAAGCTGTATTTTTATATTGAATTTCTGAGAATTTACATTTCAGTGAAAGAAAAGATCCTAATCTTGGTCTGAAGGAACTCATTCAGGTGTACGTTCTGAGACAATTTTCTGATTTGCATATACAGGGAAATGGATTTTGCTTGATTTGGTTAGCAAAAAATACATTAAAGCATAAACCTCAAGCTATTTTATATTCATGCTTCCTAGGTAAGCACAGCATTTCCGTTGCTTACTGTAAATGCTTTGTCAGTTGGAAATCTCTGCAGAAATAGATGCAGAGACATTTCTAATTCTTGTGGTTTTCAATCAAAGAAAATAGTAGCACTCAATCTCTTGCTGCTTTATGCATGTCTACATTTAGTGTATGGCTAAATAAAATCCACTTAGATTATTAACCACGATAATAATTTTTCTTTTTAGTAAACCATTTCCCCTCATAGAAGGCAAATCTAATATTACAGTCCTTGACACTCAGATAGAAAAACTGCGCCTGAAGTCTCTCAAACAGATTGGAGAAGCAGCAACAAGGATGAGAAATGAAGCTACTGATGTGAAAGCCACTCTGACAGAAATTGAGGATTGGTTGGATAAATTACTGCAACTGAGTGAAGAGGTTAGTACTATACAACATCAGTGATTCAGGTAGTTTAGAAGTAGCCATCCAACACAAACTGGTGTGATGTTCACTGCTGATCAAGCAATATCCCCTCTGTTTAGAACAGAAATTTTAGATGCTGTGAAAGTAAATATGTGCGCCTCTGTAATTAGGATTTACTTGAACGTATTGTTCTTGATTGTTATCCAACTTCACTGAGAATGTATGTTGGGAAGTAACCACTGACTTGTAGAATTAGAATAGACTCTTACCTGTACAAGGCAGCAGTATTTTGCCCTTTATTTTCCTCCAGATTTTCAAGTCACCTTGCTGGTTCGGGAACTGTAGGATATATGTAGTACTTCCGCAGCTCATAACTTCTAACAGTTTTTTGAATTTTCAGTAACGTCTTAAGTCTTAAACATCTGTGTTATGCTCTCTAATAATTGGTTTTCATGACATTATAGAAATATTTTGTTTTTTCTTTGTCATTTCTGCTTTGATTTTTTTATTTAAAAAAAACTTCATTTGGAAGGTAGTGTACAAAGGTGTGGACAACGCTGCAGAAAAAAAAAAGTAGTATTTGTCTTCTGCTAAAAGTCTTAAGATCATCTACCCTTAGCATGCAAGCATTACAAGCATTTAAATGTGTACCACATCAAGCCAAATTTTTAGCAATTGGAATCGGTCACTGTAAATGAATTGGGTCACAGCATATTTCTAGATAAAATTTCAAAAGATGTAGGAAATAAATCTCTTAACAAGAGCATCTTGTTTTCCAGCAATCTTAATGGTATTTTCAATGATTGTTCCAGAACTATGTATTGCATTACTTGCAAAGTAAAACAATTTCCTCCATTTATCATTAATTCATGTTTAGTATTGATTCTTAAATGGGAGATCCGTTTGACCATAACCAGTCTACGTTTCTGTTGTCTAAGCATTAGGTTAGTTTAACTTCCTATTAATTACCAACTTTTACTTTCTTTTCCACGCAAATAATCCACAGCCACAAAACAGTATGCCTGATGTAATCATATGGATGATCCGAGGGGAGAAAAGACTGGCTTATGCTCGTGTTCCTGCACACCAAGTGCTGTATTCCACCACAAGCCCTGAATCATCTGGTAAATATTGTGGAAAGACCCAAACAATCTTCTTAAAGGTACTTTTTTCTTTTTTTTTTTCTCAAAATCATTTTGTAGCTTTAACTCCCTGAACTGCAGTGTTGTGTGACGTGCACGTGGAACATGCAAGCAAATTCTGAACAATGAGGTATCAAAATTCTGAGCAGATAAAAGCCAAATGCATATAGTTTCTTCAACAAATCACATAAATTGTAATGTAAACTTTGTCATAAGCCAGAGTTAGAACAGTCATTGGCCCCTAACTGTGATGCTTTTTTGGAGAAGCTCAGAATTTTGATAGGGCTTTTAAAGTGCTATTGGAGTTGGTGGGTTTGGGTTGGACGTGAATGGAGACTTTCAGAGGGAAGAATTAGTGTAAGTCAGAGAAGTTCCATAAACCTATTCAAAGTTTTGTATGTTTTTCTGCATGTACTGTAGAGCATGTCTACACTCAGAAGTTCCTTGGTACATCTCTCTGCATTAAGTCTTATTCTTGAATAGGAGTGCCTTTCTCCAGTTAATTGATACTGTTTCTAAGTGGTATGAGCTTGACCAGAAAAAAGGCAATCTGACTGTGGAACAATAGCATTTAGAGTTTGTTAATGTACTACTAGTTACACTGCAGATAAGTCCATATTTTAATGATCTTATGCAGGACCCTTAATCACGTGTGTTATGATGCACTGCTTCTAAGTTTGGTGAACCATTCTGACTACCTGCTGCATTTCTAGACTCTCCAGACAAAAAAAAACTAAAATTTAAAGTTGCCATCTCAATTGGAAAACTCATTACTGGATGAAACTTGGGAGGGGATATACAGGAACAGGGATGATACTAACGGTTACTGTGTTTGGTTTTCACATGTCCCGGGGAGGTACCGTTTAAAGAATGTCTTCTTCCTGAACCATTTTATTAGCTCCTTTGGAGGAGATGCAGTACAGGAAGAGATCAGTAAATCATGTATTATTACTCATATTTCTGTGTTATTGTACATATTTTACTGAAAGCTACAATACCTGCATAACATAACAAAGAATAACCTTGTGTGTGTGTGCCAGTACCCACAGGACAAGACTAAAGATGTCAAAATGCCTGTGGAGTTGCGAATTAACATTTGGCTTGGACTGAGTGCAGTTGAAAAGAAGTTCAATAGCTTTGCAGAGGGAACGTTCAGTGTTTTTGCAGAAATGGTATGTCTGTCATTGCTTTCTTACATGAAACTTGGATATGAACTTCTGGAATCCAGTGAAATTTGAGCTCTTCTGAAATTGTTTTGTGTGCTTGGCAGAAAGGGAGAGTAGGATTTATTATCCTGAAAAAAGCACTGAAACAAGTAGACCACATTAAAGGCAATTAATGATCAAGGTCATTGTGCCTACCAGGTGAACTTCAGTAGAACAGATTCTGAACTGGTTAATCAGGTGAAAATCTGGATAACTCTGGTGATTTCAAAATGCTTATTTTAGATTGGTATCAGTGTAATTAAGATTGAGATCTAGAACATAATGTTTTGGCATGCGAATAACTTTCTATATTAATTACTTCAATTCTCTACAAATGATACACGGATACAAGTGTTTTGTTTGTTTTTTTTTAATAATGGTTCTTTTGTAGGAGCAGAAAATTTATCAAAAGTTGACTGTTACATGAAAAACTGGTCAAATGCAGTAGATTTTGCTGACAAAAGACTGTATCATAAGTCAATGGTAAAAGCTAACAAAAATTGGAATAAAAATACTTGAAGCAGTCTCACATATAATACATATTTTCTATGATAATAAGCTGTAAGCATCTATTCTCTGCCTCATTGCCTAATGGCACATGTAATCTATATCAGTTGATGAAACAAGGCGTTTTTACAGAGGCTTGTGCCACCATTACACCTATACTTAAAATACTTAGTCGTTCTATAGTAAGTAATTTACAATAGGCAATGGATTTTCAAAGCCATTTTTTATTAAGTGTAGGGGTTTAAGAGGCTATGTAATACCGCTTTTTTTCCTCTTAATACAGCAATCCAAAATTTTTGTAGTGATAAAAGCAGAAAACTCAAGACCATCAAAAACTAGGAATAATACCATTAGCAGAAAGGGAAATATGCTACATAACCTGTGCTGACATCGGAATTGTTTCCCCAGTAACTTCCGTAATAAGACTGACCGTTATTTTCAGTTTGGCATGTTACAAAAGAAGAGAGTATAAATAGGAGGAGGTTTGAGATGTAAAAGAATGAGAGGATCATACATTTAGGGAATGGAAGAAACTTTTGTTTGAATAATGTAAAAGAATTAACAAGCCTTTAGTTTGGGGGGAGTTTGACTGTAGCTGTAGAGATGCATTAAATTGAAAAGATAGTGTAGTTTAGCAAGGGAATCATTGTAAGACAACATAGGAGAAAATCAAAGGAGGAAATTAATGAAGGTAGTGCAGGGAAACGTGGGAAGGAAATACTTCACTTCAGAGAAACAAAATATATAGTAGAATGTTTCAATTGTAACACATGTAACGTGATGTAATACATCTTTTTTTTTCCTTCTAAAATCTCTTTGTTGTTCCTAAAGTACTGTTTTATTCTTTATTCTCAAACAGTATGAAAATCAGGCTCTTCTTTTTGGAAAGTGGGGTACCTCAGGACTTGTTGGTCGCCACAAGTTTTCTGATGTCACAGGAAAAATCAAATTGAAAAGAGAATATTTTCTACCCCCAAAGGGCTGGGACTGGGAAGGAGAATGGATGGTTGATCCTGAAAGAAGGTCAGATTCTTTTAATTTTATACAAGCGGGAATAAAGGAGTTGACCACAGAGTGTAGAGGAAAACATCCCCTCTCTGTTTTCTTCACTGGGAGATTTTTAAGCTGAACTTTTTAGGACAGCAAAAGGCAGCCAATAGTCAAAGCCATGTAATAACTCTAAAGATACTATAATGTTTTAAAAAAGTAAATCACATGACAAAAAGAATGAATCTACTTCCTAGGACCAGGTTACATTTTAAAAGTATTCACGTGATAACAGGCGTATTGCTTTTATATTCCCAGTGTCTCAGGGCCCCATCTTTAAAATAATGGATAATATTTGTCTTTGCCTAGAAAGCTATTGTGAGGATCACTTGTGTGAGGTTCTCATGTCCTGCTGAGAAGGTATCAGATAAGACCCTTAGGTAGATTGATCTTCCATAGATAGAAACTTAACTCAGACATCTGGTATAAATCTGAGGCCAATGTATCAACACTATTATAGTATTTGCATGGTTGTTCACGTACAATAGATGATTTTTTGTGTTTATTTCGCTAAATGTTGCAAAGGTCCATGGCCCGTATTAAACAACAAGTCGCAAGTGATTTCTCAGAGTGACTTAAGGCAGGGGTTATTTTCAGAGCCCAAGGCTGTGGCGCCATATGACTCTTCCTCTCCTGGCAGATCTCATTCATGAGGTCTCTGTCCTCCCCAGCTACAGCAGATTCGGTCTCGCTCAGTCAGAAGTTTTCAATGCCTAAATTGCGCCTGTTCAGCCATTTGCACTGCCACACTTTAAAGTGGACTGGGTAAACAAGTTGTCTAAAAAACAAAATCCAGCCTCCAAAAAGATGCTTTTTTCTTAAAATGAAAGGTTCACTCCATTTTTAATTCTTGTTCTGATGGTAAGGAATACACGGGACAGCTGTTATAGGAACACTCTGCAGGAAAATGTGTGCTATTTGATCCACTTTAAAATCACGTGCGTTTGTAGGTATGGATGTATTTATTTTCATGTTATTTCAATGAATAGTCCGAGATGAATAAAAGCAATAGCACATTTTCTCAAATAATTGGAAGGAAACTACTGTTAAAATGCTCAAGTATGTTTATGCTTCATACCTGTTTTTATTGGGCAATAATCTGCATGGCCTTATTTGAACAGCAGATGGCATTTCGGAACGTATTTTAGTGCTTTCTGAATCCCAGTTAATCACAAGTGGAAACAAAGACTATTTTGTGTAAATTAATGTTCTCTCATTTATTTTACTTGCAAGTTAGAAAAGTATTAGCCAATGGATTACTCACCTTGTCAATAGTAGAAAGAGGATAAAATTAATAACGCTGCCCAATTTTAGTGCGTACTTACATAAAAATTAGAAATGCATGTAGCTGTCATGCAGTTTGTTTTTCCCTGCATTTAAATGTATGATACATTTACTTTTTCCAAGAAGTGTTCAAAACAGATCCTGAATACTACAGCAGTTAAACACTCCTGCTAGTTGCTCATGAGTAGCATTCCTCCTATTGCTATATAAACAGACCTCAGCAAAGATGGACAATCCAGAATTCCAGAATATACATTGTTTCTATATATTCTTTGTAGCTTGCTTAAATATTTTTGTTGTAATACTGTATTTACTTTGAGCTTGCAGTTTGTTGACTGAAGCTGATGCTGGTCATACTGAGTTTACTGACGAAGTGTATGAAAATGAGAGTCGCTATCCAGGAGGGGAATGGAAAGCAGCCGAAGAGAGTTACACAGATGTGGTGAGATTTATAAATTAATACTTTTCACTGAAAAAGAAGGTTTAAGAGAAGGAGTTCTATGATTTGCTACACAGTGTATTTCATCTATTAAAGCACAGAACTGTTGTGTTTTATCTACATAAAAGAATGGAGAAAAGGCTCCACCACCACGTGAGTTCATATGTCCTCTTGGATGGATGTGGGAAGATGATGCTTGGAAATCAGATTTAAATCGAGCAGTGGATGAGCATGGTAAGATTTACTGTTCATATGCTATGTAATGTATTTGTAAGTGTCTACTAGAGAGCGTATCATATAATCTAAGAAGCTGTACACTGGTTTTGACTGCAGCAGCAGATGAGAGTTTTGAGTCAAAAGCTGTGAAAAATTAAGCAAGTAAAAAGGCTAATGTGAACAATGGTCTACTGACATGAGAGGTTCCACATTGGAAAGCTGGATGTATAAACAATGTACTTGGAAATAGAACCTATCCCCGTTTGAAAGAAGTTTCATGGTTTTGCTGTGACTTCTACATGCTTGTTACTTACACTAAATTAAAACTGTTACCAACTTAGGAAATTGCAATGTAAACAACCTCATAAGACCATAACTTGGATTCTACAGCAACAGGAAAAAGCAGTCTATCCTTCATAGCAAACTATTTAGAGGATTTTTATTTATCGAAGAGTACTCATGGAACTGGAACCTCTGATAGAGTTCTGCAGCAACATTTTAGTAAGAGATCAATCTCAGTAAAAATCAGAGTCCTAGATACCTGGCAATTGAATTCTAACATGCAGAGCCAAAATAAAGTAACAGTTTCACCAATTCTTACATATTTATGATCAGAGTTCAAATTGTTGTTTATTTAAAAGCCAAGCTGCTGGAGTTGCAAGAGCACATAAAATGCCATCTGTTGGAGAAGATCATTCTCTAGCTATTGGGCATTTAAGGTTTCAGTATTATAGAAGCACAGAATGGCTTAGGTTGGAAGGGACCATAAAGACCACCCAGTTCCACCCCCCCCCTGCCATGGGTGGGGACACTAGGCTGCCCAAAGCCCTACCCAGCCTGGCCTTGAACGCTGCCAGGGATGGGGCACCCATGACGTCTCTGGGCAGCCTGTTCCAGTACCTCACTGCTCTCATTGTGAAGATTTTCTTCCTAATGTCTCATATAACCTTACCGTCTTTTTTTCAGGGACTGTAATAATAGGACAAGACTTTAAACTAAGAGTCCCTCCCCCATGTTTCCTGTGGTCCCCCTTTAAGTACCGGAAGGCTGCTATAAAGTCACCCTTGAGCCTTCTCTTATCTAGGCTAAACAATCCCAACTCTCTCAGCCTGTCTTCACAGGACATATCAAATAGCTCTTTGTGACTAAATCTTCACCCTCTGCAGTTAAACTACCACTCATGCTTTTCTTATTTGCATCTTGAATGTGTTTCTAGAAATATAGTAACTATTCAATTCTTTTTTTTAGGATGGGAATATGGAATTACTATTCCTCCAGACTCTAAACCAAAGTCATGGGTTGCTGCAGAGAAAATGTATCATACACACCGACGACGAAGACTGGTGCGGAAGCGTAAGAGGGATCCAGCTCAAGCAGTAACAACAGGAAGGGTAACCAGAAAAGAGATGCAATCACAGATTGTATTTCTTGCACATTGCAATAGTGTCTGCCAGAGCAATTCCCCCCCCCCTTTTTTTTAATGATATTTATACAATACTGTGGATAACAGGGATTTACATCTCCCAGGGGGTGCCATCATATGAAGATCAAGAAGGATGGGAATATGCTTCCTTGATTGGCTGGAAATTTCACTGGAAACAACGCAGTTCTGACACTTTCCGTCGAAGACGATGGAGACGAAAAATGGCTCCCTCAGAGACACACGGTGCAGCAGCTATCTTTAAACTCGAAGGTGCTTTGGTAAGGAACACAATATTAATAAAGTCTTTAAAAGGTCAATCTGTTAATTTTCAGTAGATAAGCAATTAAATACCAATAACAATTTAATCAGCTATTTTAGTCCCTGAATCATACATTGATATATAACTGGGGAACCAATGCAGTTTATATTATTTATATTTTTTTAAAGTTTGAAACAGAGCACTGAAATAACTACTAAGGCTTTTGAATAACACATTTTATTACTTGATTCTTCAAATTATAAATTATTTTTATTATTGTATTATGTGAGACTTTGATCAAAAGGCAAAATGACTAGATGTGCCTTGTGTAAGTAAAGTGAAAAGATGGCTCAAGCTTTCCCTGCACATAATTTAAGTGTATTTGCATGTATAAATGACCAAGCACAAGGAAAAAATAAAGTATAGGACAAATCAGAATATTGTGAGTCATATTTCATCAAAATATAAATATACCTCAAGTTTCCAGGTTAACACAGCTTCATAGGTAAGCTCTATTTACCAAGATACAAATTGGAGTGAATAACAGTAAGGCACAGCCTTAGAAGAGAAGGCTCGTTTGTTTTTTCTGAGCTGATGATTTGAGTATAGCATTAATAAAAGTTTGCTTTTCTTTTCCTTAGCATGTTTCTCTTTTTTGCACCAAATGTCAACCCGTGATTCACTGATAGTATTTTCTTTCTACACTTACTTTGGTGCCACAGAGTTTAAAAATTTCCGTTTCTCTTTTGACTACAGTGTCAAGGTGGCTATCCTATTGCTAGGGTAGCCTTAGAGAAC
Source organism: Cygnus olor (assembly GCF_009769625.2). Taxonomy (NCBI): domain Eukaryota; kingdom Metazoa; phylum Chordata; class Aves; order Anseriformes; family Anatidae; genus Cygnus; species Cygnus olor. The sequence continues at coordinate 21,333,916 of NC_049175.1, forward strand.
TTCTCTGCAACAGGGCAGTGCAGAAAGACCTACAACCTCTCCTGCAGTAATTGCTGAGAGGTAGCTAGTGTATCTCCAGCAATAAGACATTCTGGCAAGGAAGATGAACTGACTGGATCTGATTTCTGCACAGCTTCAGTGGCAACAAGAAATTACCTTTGCATGAGTAAACATCTTTTACAGTACATTTACTCAGGAAGGTAAATTTCTCCTTATCCTGGAGGAAAGACTGAAACCTGTATATTCTCACATATAGTCCACTTTTATGAAGTGCTTTCTGCATTTGTAAGCATGCAGTGACTTTTTTTTTTCTTTACATAATTTTAGGGAGCAGACACTAGTACTGATGATGGTGAAGGGAAAAGTTCAGAGAAAACCAAGGAGTCAGCTATGAAAGTGTTTGGTGCCAATACGCCACTTGTTTCTTGCTACTTTGACAGTAAGTTCTTAATAATTCCTTTCTTATATATCAATTCTGCCTCTTTTCAGTCTCAAACAGGATTGTGATTCTTTGTGTTTTACATCAAGGTTTATACACCTCATGCAATAATTACCATCCAATTTTTGATCAGGCTCTGTTTAGCTTACTAACAAAAAATCCAGTTGGTAATTTCAATATGTCAGTCTTCAGTTCATATTATTATATAAATGATAATGTATTTTATATTATATAATATTATATATTATATACAGTTCATATTTTAATATAACAAATGGAATAAGGTAATGTTATGTGGATCAAGTAATCTCAGTTTTTTCAATGCCACTCAGACATTAGTAAAACCTCTATGGGGCAGGAATTCTAAAGCTAAACATTGCAACAGCTTAATTTTAAGCTCTATTAAAAGATGCAATTTTAGCAATAGGATCCTTCCATAACAATGCAGGGAGCTAAGCCAGCAAGGACAATATATGCACAGTTAATCTTCTGCTGGTGTAGCTCACTTAATCAGCTAACTCCAGGGTCAGACCAATGCCTGACCCAGCGTAAGCAGGAAGACCACATAGGTCAGTCAGCAAAGTGAACAGAACAGTAACTTTGTCCTGCTCGATTGGCTAAAAATGCCTTGGAATCCCCATGATAGGATTCACAGAAGTGGGAACACTGAGGTGGGAGCCACCAGTGTTAGGAACAGAGGCCAATCCAATGCTTCTCCTAAGACTCAAAATCCTTTTTGAGGATCTCTAACTGGAACATTGGTGTTTGTTTAGTAACTACAGGACTTGATCTCTCTTCTGGGAACAGGTGCCCAGATTCTTGTCTTCCAGAAGCTGAGGAAGTAATCTTGCTGTTTCTTTCAAGTAATGATCACAATAGGAGGAAAATAGCCTCTTTTCCTGTGAAAGTTCAAGGATTTCAGCTCATTGTGGATAGAGTGGGTCAGTTTTTTCCAAAGGTCTGAAAGGGTTAGAGATGACATCCTCAGAGAAAATCTGTAGTAACATAGCCATACGTTGTCCTGGGTCGGGACCTCCCTCATGTCCTCATTTTGAGCTATTCCACTGTGCCTGCAACAATTTTATTTGTTTATTTATTTTTAATCTTTTAGTCAGAGAGGGATGCAATTAGAATAATTTTCTAGAGCTAATAGCAAAAAGTGTGAAACCCTAGGTCCCTGCAAGTGCTGTAGTGAATACTTATATTATGTACTGGAATGCCCAGTTCTTATTGGTGTTTGGAGGAGCTAGACTATCACTGTTTCAAACAAGAATTTTTGAGTAAAAGGAGTTTTAGATGATCATTCACTAAAAAAGCCTAAATAGCGTTAGTATGTTTTTTCTTCATTTCTGCTTTAAGTTGTTATGGTTAAACAAATTTTCACAGGTGCTAGTGCATTGGTACTAATACACTTATCACTAGCAAAGAAAAGCAGAAATTACAACAGTGCTTGTGCTTTAGTTAAGAAAATGTTTAAAGTGTTTGTATATCTTAAAATAGCTTAATTTCAGAAAAGATGTCCGTGTAATGCATTTGAACCTTTTATTTATTTATTTATTTATTTTTGATACAGGAGTATATATTTACCACCTTCGCTGTTATGTCTATCAGGCAAGAAATCTCATGGCTTTAGACAAAGACAGTTTTTCAGGTATGGAAAAATCCCACTAGTGGTGCAAAGAACACTTTTGCAATGAACTATTAATTTGATTTACTTACAGAGTATCTTACATCTGTAAGTTCTGTGCATAGGTCCCAATTACTGAAACTATGCCAGGAAAGATGACTCAACTTCATTATGTATGAACCAAATCTAGTTTGTACTGCCCCAGATGCTGCCAAGAAAATAAGTGGTCTGAATGTGCAGCACCTAGTGCTGCCAATGGAATTCTCAGTGAGGGAATGGGAATCCATTGAGGTCTGAATTGCCCATGACCAATCCCTTTCCCCATGCTTTAGCTTCTCCTTCTAACTAAAGCATACATGCTGTTTCTAAACTGTCCTGAAGAAAGTTTGTACAAAGCAAGGATGAAGAAAGCTGTGTGGCTGTTATGTCAGCAACTTCCTGTCACTGTCCAGTATTTTATATTAATTAATTACTGAGATGAATGTTTAGAATACAAAGAACAATACAAAGAGAAGATAATAAATGCTTCTAATTTATGTATGTAGAACTCAAGATGGGTACTTTAGATTTAGCCCACAGATAAACCAAGACGGCTGTGTTTTATTTTCCTCTAAAACTAGTTTGAAGAGTTAGCCAAATTTTATAACATTCTGGTCAGGTACCTAGCCAGAAGCTGTTGAAAATAATCTGAAGATAATCTTTAAATTAACCTCAAATTCATAGTAATTGCAATTTGTACAGGAACTGTTAATAATAAGATGCTTTCTACAGAACTCCTGATGATTTAAAGACTTGCCAAACAGTGGACCAAGACCACTTTAATCATTCAGCTGTTTCATAGGAAAAGGTTGATATAAATAAGCATGTTTGAAATCAAAGCCTGATCTCAGCAATAGAGCCTGGGAGAATGTGATTTGCCACTAACGAGTCAGAACTGAAAAGATCTCCCTGTATTATTTATGGGTCAATACAGTTGTATATCAATGAATACAACAAGATAAGCTTCTACAGACCGTGTTTAAGAGGAGCTTCATATAGTTAATGTTTCATTTTAGTTTTCAAGTTCACTTTGTGATTTGCAAGGTATTTTAATGACTTGTATAAAGGAAGCTATTTAGTAGTCAAGTAGAATTTGCTCTACTAAATGCAAATGATGTATACAGTGGGCTTTTTTATATAGAATGGCTTATAAAACTGGTAATGACAGAAGAGAAGAAAAATAAGGTATATAAAATATATAAAAAAATAAGGAACTGTATTTGATAATTGTGCTTGTGTGGCTTACAACTTCATAAGGTTGTGGTTGTCTGTAACTATATACTTTCAATCTTTGTATAATATTTCAGATCCGTATGCTCATGTTTCTTTCCTCCATCAAAGCAAAACAACTGAGATCATTCATTCAACTCTAAATCCTACATGGGACCAAACTCTCATATTTAATGAAATTGAGATCTATGGTGACCCACGGACAGTAGCTGAGAATCCACCTAATGCTGTTATTGAACTGTTTGACAGTGACCAAGTGGTACGTAAAAGCTTTTTATGTTGATTGTATTTATTATTATTGTTGTTGTTCTTATCATATTTGACAGTAACATTAATGGCTATAATTACTATTTTTTGATTGCAGGGTAAAGATGAGTTCCTTGGAAGAAGTGTTTGTTCTCCCCTGGTGAAGTTGATCCCAGAAGAGGATGTCACACCAAAACTGCTCTGGTATCCCGTAATAAATGATGGCAAAGCTAGCGGAGACATTCTTTTTGCTGCAGAACTTATTTTGAGGGACAAGGTATGTACTTCTTATTATATTATGTATGTATATATAAAATCATCATATATATATATATATTCTTTCATAGTGAGTTATAATATGAAGAATTGTCTTGCAAGATATTTCATTTAAAGAAGGGGAGAGAAAATAGTACTTATATATGTGTCTTAACAGGGCGGCACCAACCTTCCAATTCTTCCATCGCAAAGAGCACCAAAGCTTTACATGGTACCACAAGGAATCAGACCAGTAGTTCAACTCACTGCTGTTGAGGTACTGTTTAATTTTAAAGTAACAAGTGCAGTCATCTCATCTTCTAGATAGCAACTTTGTTTGCATCGAGGGGAAAAAAAAATCATTATGAGAACTATATGTGGGACTGTTTTCTATAAGCATTTTTGAGTTTGATTTTTTTTCCATTAGCTTTCCTAGTAAAACAACCTTGAAATATTTTGCCAGTCACCCTTTATTACTGAAAAGACTTCATTTCTTCTTTCCTACTTTTTGAGCATCTTTTTGAGTATCATTCTAAGCATATTGATCTCTCTCTGTCTTACTTACATTGAATTTTATTTTACAGATTCTGGCTTGGGGGCTGCGGAACATGAAAAACTACCAATTGGCACCTGTTATGTCTCCTAGTCTCATTGTGGAATGTGGGGGTGAAATGGTGGAATCTGTGGTGATCAAAAATCTCAAAAAGACACCGAATTTTCCATCTTCTGTTCTCTTCATGAAAGTTGTACGTTGCTAAAAACTATATACCAGCTATCTATAGCAAAAACAGTTACACCATACTTTTAAAGGTGAAGGATTTGTTTATGTAAGCACGAACAGAAAAACTTGCATGTCCTTTTTTGACTTAATATAAGCAAGGCACTGAGTGTGACTGATAGTGTAAATGTGTCCGTACATATGTTGAAAAGTTTTATGGTCTTATATGCTCCAGTGCAGTGTATAGATATATTTATTTGAGAAGACACCAATTTACCTGTATGTGTGTGGCTACTTTCCTACTGCTAGGATGGGAGCTGTGTAAGATTCAAGAATACTAAAAATTTATAGTAACTAAAAGTATTCTTACTTACTGACTTTTATTTAATCATAATAGGAGGTTAGAAATTTAATTTACCATACGCCCATAGAACATAATAGTTTAATATTAAATAAATGTAGTAACAGCTCTAATTTAGGAGATTTTTTTTGTTCATTTTCCTTCTGTCTGCATTATAAACAAAATCTAACCTTTCACTTTTAGCTTTTGCCAAAAGAGGAGTTGTACAGCCCATCTCTTGTTATTAAAGTAATAGACCACAGACCATTCGGACGGAAGCCTATTGTGGGACAGTGTACTATTGATTTACTGGAAAGTTTTCGCTGTGACCCCTACAGTACTAAAGAAGACATTGCACCACAAATGAAAGGTAAATAGATGGAATGTAAAGTTATGCTTCTTATGAGATGCTAGAATAACCAACCTTTGGTGTTTACTCTGCATACTGTACTGAATAGCCATCTCACATTGAGTATTTACTTGAAGATAGTGTGATCTGAAAGAAAAAAATACATATAACTCAGTAAGTAGTGCAATATATCTCTGAGGTGGTGTAAGAGTGCAAAGGAAAGTCCACTGTCAGAATGAGAATACTGGATCCTGAAGTTCTGCTTTAGTATGAGCTTAACTATTTGGAGATTACCACTGCTCTGATTACCAAAGTAACAATTCCAGCAAGAACACTCTGAATGTGAAGCTGAGATAATCCACTGTATTTTTTCCAAAATTTACTTTTTGTAATTCTATATATTTGAGAAATGTTTGTGCATACTGCACAGAAATATACTGTATATCTATTTTTAGCAGAACATGGCAATTGATTTCTTTAGAGGTCCAAGCATGTAGGCAGTGAATTGTTTTGCATCTTATGTAACTGGATTTCAAATTCTATGGAAATGTTCAGTAAGGTATTTTTTTTCCTACATTGTGTTGCCTTAATAAAATCTTTGGCTTACAGTTAGTCTACTCTCTGCTGCACCACGCCAGGATACGGTAATTGAAATGGAAGATGCACAACCACTGCTAGCAGCCCAGGTAATGCTTGAAATTTGATGCTTGATTTTCTTCAAATCTGTGATTTCTGAGAAACTATCTAGACAACAAAATGGTCAGAAATGAAGCAAACTTTCTTTGTGACAGGAAAGCAACGGAAATACATTAATTATTTTCACTTCTTTTTTCAAATAGTAAACATCAAGCTATAGCTTTTTGTGCAAGATAAAGTTCACCCAGTAGCTTAGGAATGAATTCATGCAATAGCTATGGAAAGGATATGATAGAACATTGCCCACTTGTCCACTGGTGATGCAATCTAATCTCTCAGTCTGGTCCCACACAGACTGAACAGCTTTAAATAGAGCTGGCAGTAGGTTAATGCTTTGGTCAGTACAGAATCAAAGCCATGTTACCCCAAACCTAGAGCTGTTCATTTTTTTTCCACAGTCATGGCTTTCCCTTTCTTACCATATAGTCATCCAAAACTTTTAACACTGAAACATTTTTTTCCTGTGCTAACACCTCTTTTCTTTCCTGTTCTGTTGTGCCTTGTGAATCTCTCTACACTACTGCTCTGATTCTTTCAGGACCACCACAGTACAGTCTTACTTTACAGGTAAAAAAAATAATTCCACCTGCAGAATTTTGCTATTGAATTGAAACCTGATTGAAGGCAAATTCCAGACAATATATTTTAAAGGATTTTTTTCAGTAATTTTAGGACTGTACAATGTTAGAAGGTGTTTTCATAAGTTTCTGATAGCTTGTTACTATAAAGGAAGCTTTAAGCTTATACTCCTTAATATATTAATTTTGTAGGCTCTTAATCCACAATTTTGATTTTTCAAAAAGACAGACTTTTTAATTTAATCATTACAGAGGTCCCGAAGTAAATACTACTGAATTTAACTTTCAAACTCTCACTGCTGTTGTAACATTACTGATTGCATTGTTCTTCCTTTACTTCTTCCTCGCTATTTTAATGTCATGGTATTCAGACTATAATTAAAGTCTCATAGAACATTTTCTTATATTTACTTTCCTCATACATGGAAAGTATCATGAATATTTAATTTATAACAGTAGCAAAAAAGGATTCTGTAATTTTCATCTGAATTAGGCCTTCTGTTCTAATATAAAAACTTCATAGATGGTACAGATGGTAGAGATTTCCTTTAAAAATTTTAAGAAAAAAGATTTAAGTAAAAAACTTAGCACTTTGAACCCAGTGGTAATACTGCTATGAATTTTAATACCTGATTTAATCTATGATAGGGAAATTTTTAAATGCTTCTCTAAGGTGAAACAATTTGACATCACTCGACCCAAATATAGTGTAAAACTAGACACAGTGGTAACATGCATATAAGAGAAGGATACAATATTTGAAACAATCCAGGTTGAAATAAATAAGGAAGGCGTAAGTGATACGCAGACAATACCCTAAGGACAATACAAAAGGGCAAAATTTCATCAATTACATTCCAATTTCCAGTGTTTAAGCAGTATGTCAACAGCACTCAGCAAAATGGCTTCTCCAACCACAGTGCATGTATGTATGTACAGAGCTAATGCATGGACCAGAATGGGGGCAGATGGGGAAAGAATGATAACGGGATGTAGCCTTGAGGCTGAGCTTCTCTTAGCAATCATTCCATAGAGAGATTTTGGAGGAAATGATGCTTATAAATCTAGTAGGATTAATTACAAATTAAGGTATCCTTCTTTGGAAAGTCATAAATATCATACTATGTCTGTATGGTATTTCTGAACTATGTTTTTTTCTATTGCCTTATTTGGAATCTATGTACTAAAAGCACCAAAATTAACTGGAATAATTGAGCCACGTTATTTAAGCTTTGTTCAAAAGTCAGCTTTGTGGAGAATAAAATCTACAGTAAATAAAATTCGAACCCTAACTATGGTACTATGGTAGGGATCCACTACATCTCTTTTTTTTTCCTCCACAAATTTAAGATGTTCAAAAAGCTAATAGTACCTCAAAAATTGCACATATAACAATCCATAGTGAAGTCAATGGATAGATTTTTAAAAGGACAGTAATTGGTACATAGTTATTACCACGTGAATATTTCACTCCAAAATCTCAAATTTATCATCATGGCTTTCACTCCCCATTCTATGAGCACATCCTGCTTACCAGTTTTAGGAGCAATAGTATCCAAATACAGAAGACTCATTATGTGTTTGGGGAATTTTTAAAGATGGCCTGAAGGTTCTGGTTTAGTCTTTTTTCCTAACCTCTTCTTCCCAGAGCTGCCAAGTGCATTATTTGAAGAGACATTTGAAGGTGTATTGGGGGGAGGGGGGGAAGGAAGGGGAGTAACAAAAGGAACAAAACCACAAAATGCCTAATTCCAACTCCTTAAGTATTATGCTCTAATGAATGACTCACAGATCTACACAATCATATTTTGTGAAAAGGCTCTAATTGGGAGTTCAAACAATTATTGTACAGTTATGCAATCTACCTTTCAGGTTGTCAACATTATAAAACACCATTTAAACGAAGTCAAATTTAAATATGGCAAAGAATTTAATTCCTGAATTTTGCCTGTAAATTTTGCAAATCAGTAATGGTACAACTTCTAAGAATAAATCACTCTAATTGCCTGTAGAAAAACCATCTGTGTCACGTTAACCTGAAAAAAAAAATGTATTTCTGTTTTGAAGTTAGACGAGATTACTAAATGTAGCAGGCTTGAATATCCCTGCAAGATAATTATTTTCAGAATAAAAATGGAAGTAATTGAATATGATACATCAGATGATGTCCTGACCTATTGATATATTTGGCTTGTACTCATAAAATGTTTTGCATATTCTGCTTTGCATAAAAAAAATTATGGATTATGCCTTTAAATTAAAATACAATGGACAAAATGTAAACATTAGCACAAATTATGCTAGCTTATTAGAGCTTACAAATGGGATGCATGATTCTTACTCTTAATGGAATATCTGATCATAATTGCAGTATCTGTGATTTAACAGGTGAAGCATTCTGGATTGTGCAGATTGCTATTGCACTTACACTGATAAATCTGTAGGCACATGTACTGATTGCTGTACTTTATATTCACATTTTTTTTCAGACTCTTGAAATTCTATAGCCTGTAAACAACTAAAAAATGATAACACAAAGGAAAAATGCTCTTTTTTCAGTGAATTATTCTATAAAGAAGTAGATACTCAAAAGGTGCAAAAATCACTTCATTTATGTATGTGAACTTTGGAAAAGAATAAAGTCAGTTTTGTAAGTGCTCTGATAAAAATGTATGTATCTATATATGTGTATATATATGGAGCACATATACGTATATCTGTTCCACATATATATATGTATATATAGTTTTAACATCCAGGCCATAATGACAGCAACAAAAAAATATATATATACTGTGTCTAAATATCCCTAAAAAGTTATAAATTATTGACATTAGTTACTTTAAATGCAAAATTGTATACAAAAAAGCAAAGCTTTCAGAGTTCATTTAATTTATTCAATTCTACAAAACATGTCCTTATCATTGTTCCTATTTTGTTCTTTTTTTTATATAAATTGATCCTCATGAGCAGCTAACAGAAAAGGTAATGTATACTATATTTAAAAATCTACAAAATGCTTTCTTGTAAATGAGAACTTCAATTGAAAATCAATATATCAATATTACTTCCTAAATTTTAATCATTAAGATGAGAACGGGAATCTTTGACAGTATTTGACATTAAATATACCATCAACTTGTAAAATGGTAAATTTAGGAAAAATATGTAAGACTGAAATAATAAACCTTAGACAGTCAAAAAAAAATTACATTCAATGATCTGTAATTTGTATAGTAGTTTAAGAATTTCTTTAAATCCAAACAGTCAAAGATTACACGGCGAAAGAATACTGTTACCAATTAGAGTATGTTGTCAGGGGCAAATGGTTCTACTATGTTAATCCCTGAGGAAAAATATAGAAAATAGTACTCTATTGAAAAAAAAAAAGTGGTATCAGTTTTAAATAAATAAGTAAAGATAGGAAAAAAAGCCACAGGAATACAGTTTTAGTGGAATGTGTAGATTGTACATGTACATGTAGCGGTTGCATGACTTAATATTTTTAAGAGTTCAAGATTTCATTGCTTCTTCTTTTTAACCACATTTGGTAATCACTAAGGAAGACCACTGACTGACTAGATTTTTTCATGGTACAGATGATATCCACTGGTTTTAATGGAAAGATGTATGGTCGGAGCAGTTAGAGTTACTTAAATGGGAATGCTGAAAGCAATCTAGCATATTTTTTCCTTCAGGGGAAATAAATAAATCAACACGTTCACTTCTAGTTTTTACAAGAATGCAAATCCTGTAATGAATCCCAGACTCGATGGTGTTTTTCCTTAGCAGACAAAACAATGACTGCACCAGCTAAGTGTACATTCACTTCCTGTGACTTAAGCAATCTAAAACTTAGGTGGTTAGGCTGTGCTGCACTGCTGGAAGATGGAGGAGAAAAATACATACAGCTCCAGAAAACAGTCGTTTGAAATGGTTATCTAGATAGCAGTAATTAATTGCTTTATTGGAGATGTCTCTCTGTTGACTAACAAGCTAGCTAGATGTCTAACCCTGGGTAAGAGAAATTCCATCTTTTCAGCCTTAACATTTGCATTCTATTCCTCTTGCAGATGAACTTTTACTATTATTTAACTGATAACGAGTTTTAGAGAATTCTGGCTTTTCCTGCCTTTAACTGTTCATTGTTTCTGCTGTACTGTATGATATGACAGGCTTCATCTCCCAATAAAAGACTTTTTTTCTTTTTTCTTTTTTTTTTCTTTTTTTCAGGAGGAAGAAATTGTGGATTGGTGGAGCAAATTTTATGCTTCAACAGGAGAACATGAAAAATGCGGACAGTATATTAAAAAAGGATATGACACTTTAAAGGTATTGCTGTAGATAAAATAAATGAATATTTGCCAACGTTTGCAGACCCAAAACCTGGTCAGAGCCGATCCCTTCATTTTTTTTAAACGCTTTTCAAAATTTAGCTGTACGTGATTTCATTTAAAGGTTTATTATTAATTCACATGGTGAAGTGGAAGTTTTAAGAAGAAATCTTTGCTTCTTTTCTACTTAATACTTCTCTTAATAATTGTAGTTAAGCATTTTAGTCTAACCTTCAGTCAAATGGAATTTTACTCCTAATGTTTTGATTGCCAATCAGGTCCTAGAACTCAACCTACAGATTGAAAAAAAGTATGAACAGACTGAGGACAGCATCTTTTACTGTCCCTTTGTTGAAAGTTGAAGCCAGATCACTTTCATGTCTCATCTAAATACACCTAATGAAGAAAATAAAAATAAGGTTGTGAAATGCTATTTACTCTGTTTTTAACAAGGCCTAAATAAAGCCTGATAGCATGTTCTCCAAATATTGCATCGCTTCCACTCACTTAGATGTAAAAGTAAAAAAAGCTTTTAATGCTTTAGGTCCTTAAGATATTCCATCAAATATACAGTACACTTTGCAGTGCCACACTGTTGGAGCTGATAGATATGATAATTTCTAAACTGTGTGTTTTCTTTTCTTTTTCCCTTTTTTTTTTTTCTTTAAGGTATACGACTGTGAATTGGAGAAAGTACCTGAATTTAATAACCTAACAGATTTCTGTGATACATTTAAGCTGTACAGAGGCAAAACTGAGGACGGTGATGATCCATCAGTGGTTGGAGAATTTAAGGTAAATTTCAGGTAATGGGTGACAACAAAATGCTGGATACAGTCTTTTGCACTTAAGAGCTTATCATTTAAGTAAATCTATATGCAAGCATTTCAGCAGAGTTAAATGCAGATGCTCTTTACTTGCTTAGGTATAGGCTTTTCCTTTTTTCAGAGAAGAAACAGCTGCACATGGCTCACGTTAAATGTGATACATGGTAAGTTCAAAGAAATATCATTCCTGCTAATGCAATCTCTTTGGGAACCTGTCTGTGGAACAGAACCTTCCCAGATAGTCTCTTGAACAGTCAAAAGTTTCACCTGTAGACATTCTCAGCAAAGTACATTTGTAGAATGAATTTGTGAACAGTATTTTGTACTGTATCTGTGACTTTAAAAGTCATAAAGATGAAAATGTTAACATAGGTTTAAAAATAAAAGAAATTATGTTTTTGTTACAGCAAATAAACATGAAGTACGTTACATGTTCTTAGCAGGAGCAAACTAAGTAATACTGTTGAAATTTTTAAAAGGTTTATCAATTTCAGTCAGCTAAGGATGTAACCTTGCCTTTGCTGTCTTACCCAAAACCCACTAAAGTCAAATGACTTCCAAGTGACAACTCTTAAGTTAAAGAAAGATATAATTTTCCTGTTTCTATGTAAAACTGTGTGTATGCATAGGATAAATAAGAAAAAATATATAGATTTTTCTACATTTATCTTGATTGAGTCTTTGTATTACTTTTTAGGGATCCTTTAAAATCTATGCATTACCTGATGATCCCACTACTCCAGCTCCTCCTCGCCAGTTCCGCGAGCTACCAGACAGTGGGCCTCAGGAGTGTATTGTGCGCATTTATATTGTTCGAGCTTTGCAGCTTCAACCCCAGGATAATAACGGGCTGGTGAGACTTCTTGGTTTTGGAATGTCTGTGAGCTAACTGCTGTAGTATATTTTACATGAAGTTAGTCTTATAACTACTTGTTAATAACATTTCTTCTTATTTTAAATAGTGTGATCCTTACATAAAAATATCCCTAAGTAAAAAAGTAATTGAAGACAGAGATAATTACGTGCCTAATACTCTCAACCCAATTTTTGGCAGGTAACAAATTTTATTTTCCATTTCTGCTTTTTAGAATGTTTCATGTTTTCTGAGAATGTCATGTACCATTATCTTAAATATCCAATGCTGTATTCACAGTTTTATACCGACAATTGTGACTGAAGTTACGTAAGGTATTTCCTTTTGAAATCAATGTACAGTGTAGGTGTTTGGCTAGTCTATATTTTTTGTATTACACGGGTACACTGCACAAATGCAAACAACATATCTTAAAACTGCCTTGTGTTATACATATAAGAATAATGAAATGTGCTTAGAAAATATGGAAAAAGTTTTGGCTCTGAAACTTACTTTGGTGTCACGATGAATATCCAGCTCTTCCAAGTTCTTCTATAATGAATCTGGAAGTCTACGTTAAAAAGTCAGACTAGAAATTAAATCAAAAAAGGATACTGAGAATCATTTTCCACTAGAATACTCAAAGGTAATGGATTCAGCAGCAGTGACAAACATCAGGCTGAATACTTTGAAAGTAGATTCAGAGAATTAATTTAAGGAAATTCTCCAGCCCTTTTTGTAAAGGGCAGCAAGATGACTAATCCCTTCTAGTCAGACACTGAACATTTGGACCATGTTTACTAAAGCTCCAGCTGTGTGTGTATTGTGATTTAAAAATTTAGAAATTCTAATCGTGCAAAAAATGTAGATTTTAACAGTGTGATTAACAAGAGCCACACTAGCTTCTTTCCAAGTCTCATTTCAAGCTGCTGCACAGAAAACCCTAAGTAATGCATTATGTAGAAAGGAATGTTGAAATATCCATAGCAGTACAAAACAGAATTATTAACAATTACAAATACGAAGTAGAGTATCAGTGGTAACTGCTACTAGAATTATCGGCGCTAGAAGCATCCACTTAGTATCTTATAAAGGACATGTATCACAAATAAACTTTGTGAGTGATAGTGTTAACTGGACACTTTTATATTTAGAATGTATGAACTCAGCTGCTTCTTACCTCAAGAAAAAGATCTGAAAATTTCAGTCTATGACTATGACACATTGACTCGTGATGAAAAAGTGGGAGAAACCACGATTGATCTTGAGAACAGATTTCTTTCTCGTTATGGATCTCACTGTGGCATCCCACAGCAGTACTGCATGTAAGTCATACTGTCTGTTGAAAAGTAGTATCTGTACATCTAGTCTCCACTGTCTGTAACAAATCTGGACTTCCTTCTTCTTAATTTTATAGTTAAAACAATTGTATGGTTTCTGATGCTTTGCTGTTGAGCTCACTGTATCATCTGAATTCCAAGTTAAGCTTTAAAGTCTCAAAAGAGCCTTGACTGAAAACCATGACATAAAACATTTTAGTATTCTTTTCATACAGTAATGTGTTATTTCTATACAGAGAACACACACTTAACACAGTTTTCTGACCTATTCATGATAATTAATATGAAAGTATCTGTTAATGTGTTATTTTAATATGTAAAGAAAAAGCATTGTCTTGAAAGGTAATTGAGCTGGTACAAAATCATGTCATTGTATCAGATTCAAGGAGCCAATCTAAGCAGATATGTTGCTGTCCTTTCTGAATTGTTTTAAAACTAATAAATAACTTTAAGATAATTCATAAATGCCCTGAATGTTGAATAATTTTAAGATATGTTTCTGTTGTTCTCCTAAAAGTTCTGGTGTGAATACCTGGCGTGATCAACTGAAACCAACCCAGTTATTGCAAAACATAGCCAGGTTTAAAGGTTATGCTCCTCCTGTCATCTCTGAAAATGGTAGAAGAATTAACTACGGGGGACAAGACTATACTTTGGAGGAAGTTGGTGAGTTTGTTTACTTACGTTTCCCTCTTGAATTCACATTGACACAAATATAAAACTTCTCAGCTATTTTGACTTCAATGTACGCAGTTTTGTGCTCAATTTTAACTTTTTATAAAAAAATTTCAAATGCAAATTCTGAGTCACGAGCCCCTGTTCTATTCCATTTATTTTGTTTCAGAAGCTAACAAAGTACTGCATCAGCATCTTGGTCCAGGTGAAGAGCGGCTAGCCCTTCATATCCTCAGAACCCAGGGTTTGGTACCTGAGCACGTGGAGACGAGGACCTTATATAGCACCTTCCAGCCCAACATTCCTCAGGTACTATGAACTGGTTTTACTTCTGTTTATTGAATGCAGAAATAGAGCATTCCTGTAGCAAGCAGAAAAGTCAAAATAAATAAGTGTGCTTATATTTGAAATGAAGCACAAAATCTGCAGTGGTTCCATTACTTCAGTCTAGTTAAGGGGTACTATAGGCCATCGGTTGCAAACAACCGGACACATGAATCACACTGCACTTAATACTGTCTTTGAGAGAGCAGAAACTGGGACCTACAGAATGCGAACTATACAGGCACCTAACTTGCACTGAATTCACCAGGAGGTAATGTCCCTACCATCTTCTGAATTCTTGGCATTGTTCATTTGAGAAAGTTTGCATAATGTGAGGGATTGGGCTTACCACTATCTGAAGCCTGTACAAGTTCTGACACTGTTAACATGAGTGAGCTAGAAATTAGTACTAATCAATAGGCATTTCCACAGAATTACCATGACAAACACGTATGCAGCAAACAATCCCTTATTCATCTTCTCTACTAATACAGGGAAAGCTCCAGATGTGGGTTGATGTTTTCCCCAAAAGCTTAGGGCCTCCAGGCCCTCCCTTCAACATCACTCCCCGAAAAGCCAAGAAGTGAGTATCTGTATATATTGCACATCATCTGGCAGCCATGACAGAGGCAATTCAATTCTCTTTCCCCAAACATCTACTCTCCTAGGTATGTTTTACGTGTGATTGTCTGGAACACCAAAGATGTCCTTCTGGATGAAAAGAGCATCACAGGGGAAGAAATGAGTGACATTTATGTGAAAGGGTAGGAGCACCCTGTCATTTAACACTTGCAGATAAATGATGTTCAGAATATACTGGAGCTGCCAAGAACATGGATACCAAAGATGATTTTGTTCAGCCAAGTCAGTGCACCCTTCACTCTGAAGCAGTGCTAACCTCAGATAAGTACAGAAGTATCATGAGATATAGCATGATCAGTTAATGTGTTGTGAAAGATCCCAAAAATTCAGCCTTACAAAAAAATAAAATCTAGAGGTGAGAAGCAACAGACAAGCTAGTGTGTTAGCTTCGGTGCTATGTATCTTGGAATCTTGTTACATTTCCTCGTCTTAAGGAAAAAAAAAAAAAAACAGATACACAGGAAGATACTACTAGGCTATTGATCTAATTCTTCCTAAAAAAATAATAAAAAAACTCACCACAGTTGGAGTACTAGTCTTAGCAGATCAAAAGTTCAGTTCAGATGTTTGTATTTGCAGCGCCAAGTTTGAACCAAACAGAAAGCATGGGAAAGTCTCCATCCATGTGTCTATGGAAGCCTCTAGCTGTCCATGAGCAACTCCTATGGCTTGTTTGCAACCACTCAAAACCAAGGTTGCAATACAAACGAGTACCAATGTAGTTCCACTACAAACAGTAAACATGTCTGTCTCTACTTTCAGATGGATGCCTGGTAATGAGGAAAATAAGCAGAAAACAGATGTTCACTATCGATCATTGGATGGTGAAGGGAACTTTAACTGGAGATTTGTTTTTCCTTTTGACTATCTCCCAGCGGAGCAACTCTGTATAGTTTCCAAAAAGGTAGGTATTTCTAAAGATTTCAATACTTTGAATACATACCATAATTAGTCTGTTAATTTTGTCTGTTGTACATATAGAGGCAGCTTGGTTCAGTTCTGCATAATTTTCTCAAGCTGCTATTGCAAGCAGGTTCAGTTTTTCCTTTGAGCAAGGAACAACAGCAGTCTCCTCTTAGCAAGGTGAAGAGATGCTTAATTTTCCCCCCTCCCCCCCCAGAATTCACAACTACTAACAGACCACAGAACTGAATTTTCAGATGTAATTTTAAAAAGTTCCTTGTGTTTTGTTTTTTAAAATAGGAACATTTTTGGAGTCTTGACAAGACAGAATTCAGAATCCCACCTAAACTCATCATCCAGATATGGGATAATGACAAGTTCTCCTTGGATGACTATCTGGGTAAGATTTTAAGAATTATCATCTCAAAGTAGGGTATTAAAACGATTTTAAATTACTGCATTAAAGTCTATATTTTAAAGTTAGCTACAGAGCATGCAAGCACACTCCTGCCTTCACACAGTACAGTGTTTGTAACTTGTGCTCATGAATGAATGAGTGGATGTTCACTCACTAACAGCCTACCTGGAGGTAAACCAATATACTTTGTATTCATGTAAGTCTTATCACAAAATGCGAATAGCAAGATAATCATAGAATCATTAAGGTTGGGAAAGACCTTCAAGATCATCTGGTCCCCCTACTACCAATGTCACTCACTAAACCATGTCCCTAAGCACCAAGTCCAACCTTTAAATGTGTATGAAATTTCATAAAGTGTATGAAAACTTACCTAAAACGAGAGTACTTCAGTTCTAAGTAAAGGTACTGACGTAATGCTGTAAATTAGGTTAAACAATCTATTTCATGCTGTTATTAATTCAGATTCGTACAGTATCCTTGCTGAGGCAGGCCTTTACTTACGTTCAGTGGAAAGCACTGATTGAGAGGATTTATTTGAGACTTCTTAACACCAGAGAATATTTTTTCTTAGATGGTATCTTTATTTAACTATGTAACACACAGGAAAACAGAAGTCTTTCAATAAGACATGTCATTCAAGAAGACTTGCAATAAATTTTGTACTTAGTCACTTTTGACCAATCTGAAGTTTTGCTCTAAAAAGACAAATACTGACTTTCAAAGTTAAATATCCTAGCTTACATAAAAAATTACTTTATAGAGATACTGCCCTGCAGAAAATTCTCCACCCTGTGTTAAGGCAGATAAATCTTTAGATTACATGCAAACCGCATAGCCCTCAGAAACTGGAAACAAATCATCAATTTATAACCATCATTAAAGTTAGCTAAATAATATGTTTAACTATCAGAAATTACATGAGCATTATATTGCTGTACTTGGTTATTTTCTCTTTAGGTACATGGAGGAAAACACTATTAAATATCAAGTCATGTTGCATTAAAAAGGAGGAGGGGGGCAGCTTGCTGAGTCCATTATATCAACATCAATGCTTTCAATACTAACAAGACAGGTGTAAACACAGCCTCTTACCTGCCTCACAACATGCTTAGATAAATAAGAATGTAACACATTTGTTCATCACTTTTCCTCTAGAACATGCTTGGAGATAAGAAAGGTTTATGTTGAAACACTATGCTTTTGGCTGGTAGCATTACGCAATGCCAACTTTTTAATGTCTGTGTCTTGTAGGTTTTGTGGAACTTGATTTACATAAAACAATCATTCCAGCAAAAGTTCCAGAGAAATGCAATATAGACATGATTCCAGAATACAAGGCAGACACTTTTCAGAAGGCTCCCAAGACTGCTTCTCTCTTTGAACAGAAATCTATGAAAGGGTGGTGGCCATGTTATGTCGAAAAGGATGGCTCACGCATTTTAGCGGTATGATTACTACTACTTTAAAAATTACTTTGCTTTTCAAGTAACCAAGAAAGACTGTAAACAGAGACCCTTGCTTAGCTGTTATCTCTCAGTGGATAGACAGAGGAGGAGTAAATACTTTGTCCCATGCACAAATTCAGGAAGTTTGCTCCATCAACGATTAAACTATGAGTTAAATACTTTAATTCATTTATTTTGTCTTTAACTTTGTTTATCTTGAAGGACTCTGGCACCATGTTGAGTCTAGTTATCTAACCAAATCAACAATTATTATTATAGTTATTATTTGAATGAATTTAGCATGTTATTGCTTAGGAGAAACATGAGACATCTTAAATGAATTAAAGAATAAAGAAAAAAACTTTAAATCCAAAGGTTTTTTTAAAAAACATATATATATTTAATATATATATAATTATATGTATGCATATTATATACTATATATAATTATATATAATGTGTACGTGTGTGTGTATATATATATATATATATATATATATATAAAATTTATATACTGAAAAGACAGACTGGCTTCTTGATTATCAGAAGACCCAAAGCAATTTAACCTGACTTTTTTATTGCCAAGGATCTAATCTATCTGGAGGAAAAAAAACAATCCAACAGCAATATAAAAATGAGACGCTTAGTCATTAGGGAAAGATGCAGTCCTTGCATTGTTCTTGAAAGAAAAACAGAACTTTGTTTTGCCAAATAGGAAAAAGCAATATGTAGCCTAAAACTGAACTGCTAGTAAATTAGCAACAACATTTTATGTACTGTATCTTTTTTCTTATTTGTCATTCTCTACCACTGTATTGTGACACTGCCACAGCGCAGAAACAAGTATACTTTGAAATGGAAACACACACATGCACACAAAAGCAGCTTGTACAAGACTGTGCTGTTTAAGTATCAAACAAGTATTCTTCCTGCTGTTTCAGTAAGATGTTTGTTTCATGCCACATATTTTCTGAAGGGTAAAGTTGAAATGACATTGGAAGTTGTTAATGAAAAAGAAGCTGAGGAAAGGCCAGCTGGTAAAGGAAGAGATGAACCCAACATGAACCCCAAACTAGATCTACCAAAGTAAGATGTTTTTCTCTTACTAGCCTGAGAAATATGCATCTAGCAACTGTGATGTTCTTGACAAGGTCTGCATGCAGCAAGTGACCTATTAGATCTGAACTATCCTTTGCAAAACTGTGCTTATAAAAGCCATCTGTGTTTCCTTCTGCAAATGTAAGGATAAAAACGCAAGGTGGTTTCACTATAATGGCACGCATTTACTGAAATTGCTATCTTACACTAAAAAACTATGTTTTTTTCAACTCTAAAACCAGAGTGTTTTGCTGTGTTAGTCTGTCACACTTAACTATTCCCTGTATTTATAGTACAATTAATATTTTTTTCTTTCAAAATGCAGCCGACCAGACACTTCCTTCCTTTGGTTTACAAATCCCTGCAAGACAATGAAATTTATTGTGTGGCGCAGGTTTAAATGGCTCTTCATAGGCCTTATCATCTTGCTGATTATACTCTTGTTTGTAGCAGTGCTCCTCTATTCGTTGCCGGTAAGAATTTTTTTTCCACTGTTACTGTTGTTCAGCTGTAGTGTGAGGCTAGCTTTTATAAGTGTCATCAACAACATACACCCCTTTCCTCAGACAAGAGATTCTAATCAGTTTAATTCTAGCAGGGAGATAGGGGTTATATCCTTATACCTGTAAACAGTTCCAATGGATTTTTAATGAGAAAGAAGTAAGAACTATGTTAAAGCTGAAGATGAAGCAAATGAGTGCTTTAGAGGTGTTAATAACGTACACAATTAAAAATTGTGTCTGGATTTCATTCTATTTTACTCTGAAATATCTTACTTTACTATCTTTACCGTATTTTAACTGAAATTAGCATACCCTGAACACATTCTGATGCGGTCTAGGATAAGTGTCTTTTAGGAAACTACGCTGAAATATTTCATATAAATCTTTTTGCTTCTGTTGTTTCCTCCCTTCTCACTCCCACAGAACTACTTGTCGATGAAGATTGTGAAACCAATTTAAAAGAAGAGTTTTTTCACCTCATCTTCTTAAATAGCAGTGAGGTTTTGCCTCAGGCTGTGGACCAAATTCAGCATGCTTATTGTCTGCTACTATTTTGAACTGGAAAATAGATGAGAAGAAAGAATTTAACCAAGGTTAGCCAAGGTTCAAGGGGTCATGACTGGTGTTTTAAAAAAAACACACAAACAAACAAGACCTTTTGTGTATATTTCTTGACTTCAGTAGTATCTACACATGGTAAGGTTCTATCTCCCATTGCTTTTAAACTTTTTTTTTTTTTTAATAAAAATCACTCAGGAGACTGCCTGCTCTTGCTATCTCTATTTTTTTATGGATACTTTCGAGAATTCCTCTGTATTGGGTACACCTTGAAACTTTGCATTTTAAATTAATAAAAAACAAACCCTACTTATAATTACAGATGCCTAAGAAACCTCACAGTGCAATCAATAATGGGTCAGATGTTTTCAGAAAAGATTCCAGCATCATTCTGCTTTAAATTCTTAGTTATTACACTGTAGACTTAACAACACTGTATGTATCTTGACAACTGCATGCTCACAGAAATAAATACATTAATATACTGTTTACTTACTGTAATGTAAAAATGGTTAAATAAAGTTATCCACAAGTAAAATGCAAGTTTCCAGATTTCATTTCTTTTGCAAAACTGCAATGCATTAGGTATTGTATAGTGTCAATCAGAGGAAATAAGCCTATTAATCTGGAGATTATGGTATTTTATTATTGTGTTCACAGTGAAGAATAAGGAAATACTTCTGCACAAAATTCTAATGAATTTACTCGTTAATTAGGAAATTAATAAAGAAATGAAACTTCATGAATAATTTCATTATACTCCTTGGATTTAGAGATGATCTTGAAGCAGAACATAAAAGGATATACAACCTAGATCAGCCCTGGTTTGAAACATGATCTGAATGCACAGTATTTTATTTAGACTCCTCCTCCTAGTTAACATAGAATATAAAATAATCTGCACTAAATTCAGGGTTATAGGCTGGAATTCCACCTTGATTTTATGGAGGACCAAAGTAGAAGCATTCTCCAGCGCTTTAAATGTAAAAAATCTGCAGCAGAACCTGAAATCAGCATTTTGTATGATAGTCACATTCTTAACTGCATTAAGATTCCTGCTGTCTTTAAAAGGATGGCAGTAACAATTGCAAGTATTAGTCTTGAAAAAAAAATCTGTTGTGTATTTAATGGCACACAATGCTTTTTACAGCAGTGTGAACTAACCATGCACTTGTCAGGCAAAATAAAAAAAATGTTACTGATTTAATTCTGTAGAATAAGCTATAGTAAAGGTATTACATAAATGTGAAGTCCTTTTGGCAAGAGGGGAGGCAGAAGTAGCAGTCATCCTGTCAAAAAGATAGCAACACCCTTATTTTTTGGTTAAGAAACTGTCAAGCATCTTGACCTATGAATAAGAGCTCAGAGCTGGAACTAATCACTATCCAGATGGATTGTCCCTTCACTAATGACGAAATAGCACTCCAGAAATAACCAGTAATTGTGTCACCTAATGTTTGATCATCCACTATTAAAATCTGTTCCAGTCAATGCCATAAATATGACAGAAGGTAAAAATCACAGCAGCCTTATTTTCATTGTATAACAAGAAAGCGTGTTACTTGTAATGGTTGTCATTAGGCCAACATTTAACTTTAAGGAGGTATTTAAGAACAGCATTCTTCAGAAACCAATTATGAAGCAGAGTAGAGATCTGAGCAAGCCTCTTCACCTAGCATTTGAAGAGGGGCAGGTTTTGCCCCTTCTGAGTTCACTGTCTTCCAGATGCCTCTTTGTGTAAGCATGCATAGGCATGATAGTTTCACTATAATTATGCAAATGATACTTAAAAACATAACTGAAAAGTTTGAGAAGCCAGTCTGCCTCCCAGCTTGTCCCCGTAACAAACAAAAGAATACACATGTTCACACGCAAGAAAATGTGAGCATTATAATTTACATATACTGCTAGTCAAATCTGTAATACAGTGTAGTCTGTAATACAGTGTAGTGGACTGTGCATGACTCCAAAGTAGAGTAGGTTTTTACCAAGCTCAAACAGCAGCAAAGATTGAGCCCTATATAGAAACAACTACATGCCACGCTTGCTGAGCCCTGGCTACTGGGACGCTCACTTAGGCCATGTTGCTCCAGTTACCAGCAACTGAGGGAAACACCCTCTGAGGATACAGAAAAAAGGGCAGGGTATAGATGTACCTAACACACTTCCTTACAATAGGAAACAAATTAACCCTAGGAATTCCTCTTCCTGTGAGGTTGCTTTGCCTCAATTAATAATAACCTGTCATATATAAATGTCCATGATTTTTTGACTACTCCATAAAAATACAAGATTTTTGTGTTACTATCTTTAGTACTACAACTAGGCGTACATCTCTCTCTAGTTGATCTTCACCCTCAGTCTGTGGTTTGGCACATGAGAGTCACAAGTCGCACACTTTTCTGATCAAATTTTCCCTCAAGGCCTGGAACAGGTCTATGCCACTCTTTCCACAAGCTGTGCACTTCAAGTTTACAGCCTTTTAAAGCAGTTTGGGAAGTACAGCCACACAATCAAAAAAGTCAAATCTACCCTTCATCCATGACAGAGAAGATCAGGTCACAACAGATGCTCAATATTCAGTTCCTTCCTTAGTAGTCGGGAGAACAAAGTGAAATAAACTCTGTTTTTCACTTCAGCAATTCCACAGGCACCATCATCCAAAATATTTTGGGCTGTGAGCTGATGTGCTCAGTTCAAGAGCACACCTGTCACAATTCCTTAGTGTACAGACTCTACGTTCCACAGAGATGATTATCTGGGTCCAAAGTGACTTCTCTGTTTTGGAAAAATCTATTTGATGAGTCTGCCTTCTCTGCACCTGAGTGTCCTTAAAACATGAGATGATAGCTGGCTGAAACAGCCTGGGAAAGGCTAAAGCTAGACAGGAAGCACTTTTAACGAAAATGGCTAAATAAAAGCACTATCTCACTTGCCAGCAATACATCAGAGTCCTTCTGGCTCTGACACTATGTTATGTTCAAGAAGCAGCAGCTGCACTCTTTGATATATTCAGCTTTCCAAGAAGCATGCTATTTCTTATCAGATGCCCTTCAAATGGTGGTAAATGCTTCCTATATTCACCCCAAACCCTGACTACTGAAATGGACTGTAAGAAGGTTAACAGCTGCTGTCACATACTTTACAACCGCACAGATTATACAAGAAAGAATCATCATGTAGCTTGAGAAAAAATCTGCACCTAAACCAGCTCGGGGTAAGATAAAGAAGGAGTAAACTCACGAACACCCACAATGTTCTTGCATTTCTTCGAACAACCACAAGATGACATCCCAAGTCTCACGTGTTCACAAAAGCTTTCCTTTCATTCCTATCCTGAATACGGTTCACATATGAACAGTAACATTATTTAATAGTTAAGGGAAAACACAATCCCATCAAAGTCCATTGCTGCAAAGTGTATTTAGCAAGCACAGTTGTAAATGTGTTTGGGACTTACCAATTCTACAAATATATATAATTTATATATTATTTATATATATATATTATTATATATATATATAACATAGAATATATAGAATATGTATTTATATATAATATATTGAATATATGTAATATATATGTTGATATTATATAATATATAAATAATAAATATATATAATTATATAATATATATACAAATAGAAAGGGATTGAAAGAGAAAGGCTGGTCCCCATTGACTAGTGCTGCAGCTGTGAAAGTTTCCACTCTGTGCCACTAGATGCCTAAGTATCTACTAGCAACTTGAAAGCAGAACCAAACAGTGAGATTGCAGCACTCATTGCTGAATCTTGCATATGCTATCTCAGCTAGTAAATAATACTCAGGGCTTTACACTTGTATAAAGTTGTGCATGGAGAAAGCTGTCATGTATATAAACAGGCAACTGAATTAGAAAGTAAATTCTCCAAAGAAGGAAAAATATAAAGTTCTCTAAAATTACATATAAAAAAAAAAAAGAGGGAACATAGACACTATGTCCACTGAGTCCAACAGCACTCTGACCACAAATCTACCCTTCAAAAAAGTTTGTCTCTTTTGTAAGCTTTTGCTATGGCCAACAGATGAAATCCGTTGACAAGCGCAAGATGAAGTACAGAGATGGGAAAACGCATACTTTCTTGAAGCCACCAGAAAGCTCTGAATACACTACAATTGCTTATGGAAGACTCCAAGGCAGTTGTATTCCTTTCCCAGCCCTAACAGGTGCCACAACTAGCAGCAAAAAGCACTGGGGCACTCAGAGCACCGCTGGAGGTAACACACATGCCCTGAACAGAGCAGTGGGACCCCCAGCCAGCTCAAAGAGATCTACAAGTGCCAGCACAGAGGAGTGGGGCGTTCACTGACTTCCTTTAGGGGAGTTACTTCATCATCAGTGAGGGACAATGAGCCTATAGCATCTTCCCCCTCACAGCTCAGAGCTGCAGCAAGGTGCCAGCATCCATTCAGGACCCACAGACCAAACCACCTCTCCTCCATTCTTTCCTGCATCAGTGCTGCTACCACAATAGTGGTGCTGGAGGGTGTCCCCACCAACACCCCACCAGTAAGGGCACGCTCAGCCAGGTAACAGGTTCAGGCTTAAACCTTTCAGGCAGAGAAGTGAACCAAACCTGTACAGACCTCCCCTCTGACTGTACTGCTTCAAGCACAAGCCTTCACAGATACCGAATCTTTTGGCCATGACTAAGCTTAAGTGTCATGCTTCTCAGCTGTAAGAAGACACAGACACTTCCAGAAACGAAGAGATGCAGAACTAGTAGTGCCTGGGGAGTTTATATTAACCTTAAGCGCAACTGCTGTTAGGCGGTAATGAAACAATTATAGATTTGCACCTAAACTCCTCTCGGTAGTACCTCTTTAAACAGCTATGCCCTCTAATCAGATCTGCCAGTGAGAGCAGATGAAACAATGCAGATGAGCAATATGAAACAGAAATTAAAGAAACAAAGTTATAGCCATCATCAAACAAGGAGCAATGAATAAACCAATATCATGCTGTTACAATGTTGTTCTATCCAACATAATTAGCTCATGTTCAAACTTCATTTGATTTTGTCACAGCTCTCAAAAAAAAGTCACAATGAAAAGGAATAAAGATTCAAATGTTGACAATGAGAATAACCAATTAGGCCTCCTGTACACGAAAAGATTAAGAGGTCAGCCCTAGCCTGAAAAGTGACAGAGTAACAAGAAAATACATCTAAAGTAAGCTACAGAGAGGTAGAGAACATAGAAATCAGATGCTTTTATTCAGGGAATGTATTAAAACCATGTAAAACCATGCATGTGCACACATGAAAACTCCTTTCCCCTCAAAACCTTCAACTGAAAAGTCAAAAAAAAATTACAAAAGGTTAGAGGAGACATTTTAGTGCAGATTTTAACTGTTGGAGCAAACCATCAGACCATATAACTCGATAAGAACAAAAAGCTGCAATACCTCCCTACATTTACATATTTGAACAACACTACAAAACGAACAAGCTCTCACACTTCACTGCATCCCATGCTTACTGGCAGGAATCCCCAGGAAGGCATTCAACTCAGGCCGCACTGCACAACTGGGAGCAGCAGGATACACTCACAGCTGTGAGAGACGCTCTTCCTTGCAGAATTCCCAAGCTTTCCTGCCTTGAGTGTATATTCCTTCTTGCTACTCAGGTTATCAGATCAAATACCATGAAAACGCAATTAATTAAATTCTCTAAAGACCATGGATCAGCTTCAGAGTCACCATTCTAGTGGAGTACACCTCACAGTACACTGGCAGCATTACTATTTATTCCTATTCACTACCATGGCCTCAACCAACAAAATCAGAACACCACCAACTTCTTCCTACACCCTGTTTGATTCTTTTTAGTGTGTGACTATCCTCTTATTTGCTTCAAACCATAGTACTATAGTGTATTGACACAAATCACGGAGGGTATGGCCTACAGAATAGTATCTTAAGCTGATTTAGACATCAAACAAGATATTCTCAAACCAAGTCCTCAGTTAGCAAGTCCCCTTGCCCCAAAGCTCTGTTTCAGGACTGCTGGCAGACTCAGTGGACAAGAATACATCTGTCACATAGGAATGACCTTCAGAAGAATTTATTTACACATAGGAGGAGAAATATCATGGGAAAACAAAAATAAAATTAAACAGCAAAAAAGTACTGAGCCACCAGTCCACACATACTAGAAATGAGGACAGATCTTGCAAATACGTCAACTAAGCAATGGAGATACAGAATCCTTTAAGACACTCAACAGCTACTCTAAGTGTAAAAGACAGATATAAATGTATGCTAACACAACGAAAGCTCCAGTTTGTAGCCTACCCTTAGATATCACTATCTGGGAGAAAAGCATCAGGGCTTCTGCAGCAAAATTCCAGATTTCCCAACACTCTTTTTCCTGATTTCAAGGGGAGAAGCTTTGCAGAAGTATTCCGTACATAAATCTGCTCTCCTGGATACATGAAGCCTTTGTTTTAATTAACATGCCTAACAAAAGCTTACTTCAGACAGCTGACAGTTTTCTGAAAGTTTTCTTCTGGCTGAGAACTGGTAACAGTCAATCAGTGCCCTCACTTCAGCCCCATGCTCTTTCTACTAGGGTGCAGGAAACACACTGGATTTAGCACCTCTGGGAACTCTTTAGCTATTAGCTCCTACTCTAAATCTCTGACACTCCCTGGCCTGGCACAAAAGATCAACTTCAGCGGGCTTTTTTCACAACTATTCCCATTTTGGAATAGAAATGAAATTTCTAAAACAATTCTGCCCACATCAGATCCACCTAGCCCAAAACACATACACTCTACCACAGAATCCATCGGCCCTCATGTGAAAGTCTGCACAGTGTACCTGATACTGTTAGAAAATTAAGAAAGAAAATAGACTGAAACAAGTATTTATACAAGAAACAAAAGTACTGGAACACCTGGGCAGATGTTCATCCTGGTGTTCCCATACAGAGGCTCTGTCACTGGGGAGCTCTTTTAGCTTTGGGGTCTGTTTTGCGCATTGAAAATCCTGAAATAAAATGGTGATGGTCCCACTGTGCTGAGAGTTTAAACACACACACAAAAAGTAGACAGGTAGAAGCAATCAGCTCTGAGAAAGGATTTACTTGATTTACTTCAATTGCATAAGTATATGTGCTGTGTGTGTTTTTAATTAGAAATGAGATGTCACCACTCATCTTGCTCTGATCCATGCTGTGCCAACTTAAACCCTGCCAATGAATCTGAATAGTCAAACAAACCTCTGTCCCTCCCCAAACATCCACCATTCACATTAAATAAAGCACATAACAATGGAGGGAAAATAGACCTGAAAAGAGCTTATTTCCAAATGTAAAGGTCTAACCTGAGGGTAGCTATTTTCATGTAAATCTGAATTCTTCTCGCTCATATACATAGACCAAGAATTATCTGTTCACTCAACACTCTAAGCTTCTCTTATGCGATTAACAGGGAGGAGCAAATTAAAGGAAAATGGAATGGAAATCCCCCAAAGCAATAAAAGAGAAATGTAGCTCCCAAACTATCAAAAGACCCAAGAGCAAACTTTTGCATTCGAGGCAATAAGGAAAGGAAAAAAAAAAAAAGGGTTGAAACCCCAA
Source organism: Cygnus olor (assembly GCF_009769625.2). Classification (NCBI taxonomy): domain Eukaryota; kingdom Metazoa; phylum Chordata; class Aves; order Anseriformes; family Anatidae; genus Cygnus; species Cygnus olor. The sequence goes on from NC_049175.1 coordinate 21,361,978, forward strand.
ACCCATCCGGCACAGCAAAAGCTAGGCCAGCCTGGCAAAATATCGAAGAGTTCTGCTGTTAGCATCAGTTCTAACTGCTGATTGGCTCTTTGTCCCTTCTGGAGCACATAGGAAAGCGTCTTCAATTCAGTCAGCCTTACCTTTGCTCACACAGTAGAGATGCTGATGCAGGGTTTCTGTGAGGAAATTACCTTTAAAACACCTTCCCACAGCAATTGTTCAGCATCTGGCCACCTGCTCCATAAAACTTCAACTATATTGCGCGTTTCCACTGCTGCATGTCACTTCTACCTCAAAAGCTGAGTTTCTGGTTTGGAAACTGGAATTCCTAAATTTCATTTCCAATATTTTTGGTCTGAATGCAATTATATATATATTAATGGTGTGAAAGGAATTAAAGAGGGAGAAAGAAATCTATTGCCCATCTGTGACAATAACATGCATGTTAGTTTTATCATAAATACTAATTTCCATGAAAAGCTGCAGAAAGCTACCCAAATTGCCTGCAGTAGTAGTAGCTTACATCTGAAGTAGGCAGAGGAACATACAAGCCCCATGTGGTGCTGGAGCTGTACAGACCCTCAGGATTACAAGCTGTAATAGTACATTGTCCCATTATCTACAACAGATGAACACACCCACACTACCTCAACTGAAATTTCAAGCTCGATGAAATTATCTTCTATTATGCATAATCCTCTTAAAATTAAGTGATTACATTGCCCCTTCTTAGCTGATTTAGAAAAGGTCTCTCTACTGGTCTTTCTAACCCAAGTAAGTTACTCCCAGCCTTGGGCAAAGCAGAAACTGTTTCTATTAGCCCATATAGACAAGGCCATGTCACGCAAACTGCCAATTTAAGTGCTTCTCTTTTTTTTTTTTTTTTTTTTTTTTAAATAGGATCATGGCAGGACAAATACTGAAGAGTGCAGATAAGAAAATGAATATATATTAAAAAATCTGACAATATAACAATATAAAAATAACAACATAAATAAAATAACAAATAAATAACAATATAAAAAAAATCTGACAAAAAACTGACCCACACTATTGCGCACCCTATAAAATGTGAAAGGATTAAACTACTTACTGTAATTTCAACCAGAAAATCACCTGGGCCTTAGAAGAATGATATGAAACATTGGTCAGAATATCCTGAACTGGTCTACTCTAACACTTCCTGTACTACCCCAGTTGTAAGAGAACAGTGAAAAAACATATGGAAATAGCTGGCAGACATGACACCATAGAATAAACTCTGACGTGGAAGCCAAGTGCTAACATGGAGAGATCTTGGTGAACTGTAGTCTTATTGGGTTGGCATTTTTCAGATGAGCCATTTGTAAATTGCTTTCATCTTTGTCTGCATTAAATAAGCAAGAGAATGAGTAACAGGGAAGGAATCAAAAGGAGACACAAATTAGCAGTGTATTGAATTATGCCATATGAGCTATTGCCTTGTAAATATGTGGATGGAGTCTTCACAGAATTTTCATGCTTTGTGATGCCACTAAAAATATATTAGGAAAAAGGCCAATAATTTACATTTCTAGGAGGAAAAAAAGCACTAGAAAATAGCAGTCTAGTAAGAATAATATTTATCAGTGAACATGACTGCTTCTGTGGATTGCTATCAAAGGACTCTTTCTCAAATATCTCCTTTTCCAAAAGTCTACATTACTACTCATCCATGACTGTAAAACAAGAAAGATCACAGCACACCAAGTTTCTCACAAATATAACACCACTTTGACAGCTACGCCAAGAAGGAACCTGTCTGTTCTTTACATGCAGTGCATTTCTCATGGCAAAGCAGATCTGCCTGCACAGATGTCTGTATCTTCTCCATTACCACTTTTATTGTGGATAATCAGCTATTAACCATTCCTGACAGTCAAAAATAACCCCCAAACCTAAAATTGTACTTGTGTTGCTTATTTCCTTCAGGTAAGTACATATCTCTGGAAGAACCATGCATGACTTCAAGAGGAGTACTTTTAACTAATGGCAAAGCAAAAATGGTACGTCTCAAGGAAACATAATCCATTTGCACTCAAATCCATAGGCTGACCGTCCCCATATCAAACATTCAGACATTTCATATTCAAATATTTTAGCTTTTTGTTCCCAGGGCTCCACCTAGGAACACAGTGCCTTTGGTCTGGAAGACTGGATCATTGGATTTGGTTTTATTTTTATCAGTCAGGTCTTCTCTTATGGTCCACATACCTCAAGATAAAAGCCTTAATCAACCCCTTGCTGTTTAAAATCCAATCACCATCCTGTTTGCATTATGCATGGTAAATCTCCACTGAGCTCAGCCTGTATACGGTAAAGAGGGTCTGAACTCTAATTAGCACAGAAAGCAGCGTGATACTTACTAGTATTTATTATGGCACTTAAGCAAGTATTTTTCTCAAGGGATGGGTCACTCAGGCTGCGGATTCATAGGCTCCTACCTTCACTCAGAAAAACTTGGCTGCAGCCTCAGCCCTTGAGCATGTCACACAGAGTGCATACTTCACTAAGCTTGGAGGAACCTGGGAATACCTTACAAATGGCTGTCTACAGCAAGCAATGGTTCATCTGCTAATTTTGCTCTTTCAACACACACAGTATCCTCACTGCACTACTCTGGATGTTGGAAAGCTAACAGCAATTCCATACTGCCGTGAGGGAAAGGAAAGGGAAGCATGATTATTAGACTGTGCTATGTGCTCTGCTAACAGGTAACTAACTGTAGGCTTGATATAGCTGTCAGTGGAAATGGCTAAGACCCTCCCAGAGAGGGCTGATAAATGCTTTTATGTGTGTAATTAAAAATAGTATCTCCAGACTATAAGAACAGTTTATCAAATGAAATACATTCTACTTAAAAATTCCATTATATGCATTTCAAGGGAAAGACATTTCACAGCAGCAAACACACTACCAAAATGTTTCTGAGGTACAAATATCTCGTCCTCAGTTCTTTCAGAAACCGCAAACAAATAATTAGCCCTTCTGAACTCAAGAGTCTCGCAGCCTGTAGTTAATGTGATGTTACTAATGCATTTATAAACACCAGGCTCCAAAGCGAACAGTGAGATATTCCATCACAATTTAGATCTCTCATTAACTTCACCACCCTGACCAACATGCTGTCACTGGCAGAGTGTTTGACAGTTTACATTACCTGCAGACATGAGTTCGTGTCAATTCAATTAAGAAAGATTAATTCCAGAACTGACAATGCATAAATATTTTTAAATTACACCTGGTCTTGTTGGCAGTGCTTACTCCAAGACTGACTTCAGAAGAGAGAACATGTCTTTAGCCTCCTGGGCAGAAAGGCAAACTAGCAGGAAGGTGAAAGGAAGAATTTATTATGAATTCAGTATTCCATTATACTGTCCGAGTCTATCCTTTTTTAATCCCTCCCTCTCCCCTCAAATAATTAAACAAGCTTATCTCTCACTGTCTGTTACAGAATGAAAGGAAACAGGAAAGATTTGATTCAAACAGCCACTGCCAGAAAATTGTCAGAAGACATCTTTATGATCATCATTTGCTGACTGGTTTAGACCTAAATTTGTGTACATTATTGCTTTGGATGCACATAGATACCATGGTGATAGACACCATATGAGAATGGAGATAGATAACATTTGACATTTATCTTCATGAACAAAGGCCTGGTAACTCCCCACTGATCGCACTTCTGATGAGTGAAGATAAATGTCACATCAGACTCAGCCATCTCACATTCTGGTGAAACACTCTTACCCTTGGCTCTGGTGTGTAATAATGATATCTAGCTTCAGTGCATATGAACATGCTTTATTAGCTAAGTATCATGCACACGGTGATAAGATGATTTGCTCATTGTCATCAAACAGGTCAGAAACCAGAGGAGCCAGATTTCTTAAATACTGATCCAAGGTTAATCCACCAGAACAAACTTTCTCTAAGACTTCAATGTAACAATTAACGAGTCATTGCCTGAGAAGAGCATTTAAAAAAGCAAAAACTCTCTACTACCATAGCCAAACCAGTGCCATACTCAAATAAACAAACTCTGTTGAGAAAGAGTGCAGCCCCACATTATCATCAGTACTATCCTTTCCTTTTGGGACCTGAGTCATATCTTTGTGCTAAATTATACTGAACTATGCAAATGCACCAAGTTCAACGATACTAACCTTGGCTGATACTAAACAAGGCAGACATGTCCTTAGGATAATAGGATTGGGAATCTCTACTGAGATAAAGACTAGGAATACAAGAGGGAGTGAGCATTCAGCCAGCAATGGCAAAGCCAGGGAGAGGTAACATGTTCCCACCATGGCTGGCCCCATGATCTGCTTCGTCTGTTCTATTGAGTCAGTTTGGTATTATAGTTCAACAGGAAAAAAAAATCTTTAATCACTTGTCATAAACATTCAAGATTATGATGATCAGACAAGACTTTTCTTTTTTTTAAGTGCCCACTGGTTGAAAAGATGGATTGAGTGTCTTGCAAGGTACCTTAAACTCATCAAAGGTGAGTACGAGTACTTCATTGCTTAAGCCAAGCAGTATATGGCAGCATGAAAAAAAAAGATAAATGTTTAGGAAAGAAAAAAAAAAGTAATAATGTATTTCAAATCTCATCTAAGGTCAATGATTTTTTAAGATGTGCCAAGGAAAAAAGTGTTTTAAAGACTAAACCTTTTTCAAGTCACTTTGGGTTTAAAAGTCCAAGGGAAACACGCGCACACAAAACAAACAACAATAAAACAATAAACAAACAAAAACATTAAGGAAAGAGACCTCATATACCACTAAGGCAGCATTTAAGTCTTTTCACATGCTTGACAACCCCCTCACCTCACCTCCCTAAAAAAAAACCTGGAGAGAACAATAAAATTAAAATATATATAACCATTCACCCATGTGGAACTACAAAAGTGGGCCTCTGTATAAACCCAAGATGCTTAGCGTGTCTGGAAAACAAGCTATTTACATGCGTATTACAGTTCTCACTTATCCAACCAGTCTTTACTATAACACAGCACCCACTTGTGGGCTTCCTGCTCATGGTGAACGTAGACTTGACCTTGTAAGCTTTGACCTTGCCAAAACTTGCAACTTTAGGAGCTGAAAGCCTGCTGGTCATAGCTTTGGGCCAGGAGTCCTGACTCCAAACAAGTTTGTCCTACTGCTGTAATGTAGAATAACTGACAAATCTCTTCACTTCAACAACTTACTAAGATCTTTTTAAGGACTTCTGAGATCCAAATCCTTTTACTCTTACTGCTCCCTGCCCTGCATAGTCTGATTTTCCACGCAGAAAAGAAGTGGCTATAAGGAAAAAAAATAAAAAATAATAAAAAAAGGCAGCCTAAGTGCAGTAGCATAAAACTACAAAGTCTTTGGATTTAAGCCAGTTCACAGATCTTGAATTTATAGCTGAAACATGGCTTTGCCAGCCTAGTTCTTTGGTTCATTTAGTAATAGTTCTGAAACTATTAATGTTCATTTCATTAACGGTTTGACAGTTTGCAGAATAGTGTAACTTTTATGAAGTGGGACTGGGGGGGGCAATGCAATTACAAAATAAGCCATGAGTAGCCACTGAAGAACACGGCAGTGCTTGTCAGTTTGGGGGCCAGCTATCAGTATTCCTTGGTAGAGTGCATTATTTTTTAAAATCAGAGACAAATATCAGCTAACATAACAGGAGCAGAATGATTTATTTTATGTCCTCCTCCTCTGCAAATAATCTGCCTCTTAAGATATTTGAATTGCAAAACCTAGTGCCTACTTTCTTTGCCAACTTCTCTGTAACCACAGAAGAGATTAAAGTCCGCCGTACTTTTCTACTTAGGGACACCAGCATCCTGAAAATGGGGGTAGCTGCCTGTGTTTGGGGACACATGCAGATCACAATGGCCATGCTCTTGCAAGCAAGTAAAAGATGTCTCAGGCTGCGACACCCTGGACTAGCAAGCACATCTTTCATGACCATGACAGACACCCAGCAGCTCTGGCATAGCGAGACCACTAGTAGACTAATGAGCACTTCTAACAAAAACCTACGTGCTAGAGACTGATTCTCCAAAAGGCCTGGGACAACCAAACAGTTTGAAGCAGAACACTATTTTTACAGCTGAAATAAATGTTGTACACAAGTGTGAAAATGGAAGAAAACTAAGAGTAAACAGAAAAATTCATAAAAGTTGCATGACAGATTAAGAAAGGGTTACAAAACAGACCAGGCATGTGTGTGCAATTAAATGCCCAGTTGCTACAGAAAGCAGCTAGAAAATAGAGTAACTACATAAAGCAGCAGAAGGGGCAAAACAAAATCATAGAAAAGGACAAGGAGAAATAAATACAAATGTCCTTCCTCCCCTTGTATCCCATTTGTTTGGCCTGTAAGGTCTTCGGTTACAGCTTCACCATCTTATGTGTTTCTAACATACATAGCACAAACTTGCAGACACTACAGAAATAAATACTTAAGAGAATTACAGTGCAGCATGTGGCAGATGGTGCAGTATCAGAACAAAGAAGGCACTGAAAGGCTAACACGTTTAAGGTACCTTATATTTTGATTTTGGTCATGGAGGGGTGGTTTTGTTCTGACTCTTTGTAAAAGGGTATAATCTACGGCACTACGTGAGCAGTCTCTGCATCAGGCAATAGAAGACCTCCCTCTGAGATGTTTAGACCCCTCTATGTTTTCCTGAGTCAACTCAATATGACCACAGGGAAATTGAACTTCCCTAAAAGAGGGGCCATGAATGACATCAAACAGTGTATCTTACTGCCAACTTTAAAAGCAGCTATTTAAATTCTGTGTAAGCTTTATCCTAATATCAGGTTTTGATACAGGCATGTATTAGTTTTGTTTTGTTTTTACTATTAATGAATAGCAGTGGATAACTTTTTTTGTTTACCAGTTTTTAATGCCTCCAGATATTACAAGTCTCTTAAATTAAAACTGTCCCTCACATTTTAAACCATTTTCTCATCTGTATGAGCCACATCTAAGGCTAGCATCTTCCAAGCACATATGATATTTGTCATTTTTTAAAAGTCCACCCTAGGCTGCTTTAAAATAACCATTTTTTATTGTCTTTTAATAAAATAGAGAAAAATAAGTCTACCTTGCTCTTTATACTTTTCAATTTTGCAAGGCATCATTTGCTTTTTAAATTGCAGATACTTTCTGTGTTTCTTAAACACGCCTAAGAGTCACTTGTCACCAGCCACATTAAGATATCACACTGATTAAATAATGCAAAAAGACCTGGCTTAAAATGAAATAGGCAGGAAATTAAAAATTATATTTGACACCTCATTTTTTAACTCAAACCACTGAAAAGGGGAAGAAAGGTTAAAACTACAAAAATTCTTTTATCTATCAAATTCATCTAAGAGATTGAAGAGGGAGACAGAAAGTGGTAGACTCTGCAAGTTGTACCATCACACTGTCACCTAAATTTACCAACAGCCTGTTAAAGCCTGGACTGACGAGAACACACAGGACAATCCAGGATGCTGTAAGCAACAGAAACAGTGGTTCAGGTGACACTACTCCCACCAGGCAAGGGGAATGTGCTCCTTTTGGCTTTGGAGCACTCTGAACCCTACGCTCAGAGCAACAGACAAAACAGTATTCCTGATCACATAGATCTTTAATGATTTCAGGTCATTCATAGGGGTAAAGATACTGATTTCACTGGGCAATTCTGTTCATTTTTCTACTCTCCTTATAGAGTGCACATCCTCTGTGCCCTTTCTTGGAACTGACATGGCTCCATTTTAGGAGCAGATGAAGTGATTTCAAGTGATTCATATATCTCTTCCAACTGAAAAACACTGTCCTAACCCATTTCTTCAATAATCTCTGTCTGACGTATTTCAATGTTGTTGAAAGGTACCTCCAGAAGCTGCTGCTAAGTTTCAGCTGTTCTCATAGAAGCAGAAATAATCAATAGAAAATACAAGAAGACTAGCTGACCTGCTCTGCCTAGAAACGGCCTACAAGAGAATCTTGAAATGAGCTGATTTTATCTAAAATACCACAGTCATCCATGGACTAAGTAGACTAGAGGCTTAGCAAGTAGTGATGACCAATGAGCTTGTGCCCAATGAATATCAAAAAGGTCTGGTAATTTGCTGATTACACCAGTATCAAGGGGGGTGCTCACTCATCAAAAGTATCTAAGTAATTGGGGTCCCTATCTTAACAGTAAGATCGCTTAGACACTTCTAGCAGAGCAGATGCCTATAAAAGAAACAAGTCCCCCCTGTAGAAAGCTGATACATTTTGCTGATTCACTTCATAGTCAGGTAACAAGAGGATGTAATAAACCACAACATGCTGCCTTGAACCATTAAAACTTCATTAAGTGGAAGTGCTGCCCTACCAGTTAATTGACCACAAAGATAGGTCCAAAAGGTTATGGGCGAGCTTGGCTTCCTCCTTAAGTGGAAGCCAGAGCTAGCAGTAAGCTTTCACCAGCCTCTGCTTTTTTCCTTCTGTAGGAGTTCCTCACACAGAGTTCAGGAATAGTACAGGCAAATGGCTGACATCAAACAACTGCAATGGATCCATTGGATACATTTCCGCGGTGATGAACAAGGAGACATGGGGCTGAAAATGAGGACATCCATTACTCTTCTTACAGCGGTGGCCAAAGGAGCTTCATCATTGCTGGGTATGGTCAGTGCTATCTACACTCAAGGTAGACATACTTAACTAATGACCATAATACCACTTTCTAATAGCGAAAAAAGATTTCAAATCTAAAATACTAACACTCTTACGGAAAAAAAAATAAAATAGAATGAGTAATCACCAGGACTGAGACCAGACTGGAAACAAAATCAGAAAGTCTGTCTTGAAAGCAAAGACAGAAGCTCAAAAACAAAGAGGAAGAAAGGCCTGTAAGAGTGAAAACATGAGAAAAGAGGGCACAACTAGATGGAATGAGTTCAGCAGCTGCAATCAAAATGGGCCAAGTAGAGACAAACTGTAGGATATTGAAAACAGGATATGTGCAGCTTGTGGAGAGACTCATCCCTAGAGTCCAGACAAAGAGAAGGGTAGTCATTTTGCAATAGACAGCTATGGTCAGCATTAAGCATGATGCTGTCAGACAGCGTAGTCACAGCCACTCAGCCTCCCTCCTTCCTTTCCTTTATCTTCCCCATTTAGACTATGGCTGAGTTTGCACCAGTAGGGTAATAGCTTAAGAAAGAAAAGTTTTTTAAAAAACAAACAAACAAACATCACCTATCTAGTTTAGCCTCTTTCTATATGTGACTCCAAGCAAGACTCCTTGATATTCTGGCAAGCAGGCATGAGTAATCTAATGCAGTCAGAAGGTGCTAGGATCAAACCACACAGCAGAATTAGTAAGACTGATGTGAAAGGTAGCTGGTCTCCTCCTGGCTTATTTACAGGAATGGCAGGAGACACCTAGACAAAGAAGACACAGAATTCTACAGAGCAGGGAAGAAGACACTGCATGCAGTGCATGCATTATGAGCAAAGAAAATCCAACAAACTTAAGAAAACATTTCTGAGAAGTCTGAAGTTTTTAACTTGTCAATGATCTTCCCTAAAAATGAGACTCCAACAGAGTGATTTTTCTTTTCCAAAGATTCAGTGACCAGACAATTTAAACGTCATCTCTGGAAAAAAAACTCCTCTCATAATCTGTGGGTAATCAACAATTTCATGCATTAATAATGAGAGTCAAACACCACAAGCACTTCAGTGGGTGAATAAGGCATAAGGAAAACTATCCATTAGTGGGAGATAGTATCAGCTTTTGTGTATAGGTTATCTCAGAACAGCATTACACAACCCCAGCCAGCAGATTTCTAAACACAGGAGAACAGCTTCTGCCCCACACCGCTCAAATTTTTCCTTCTGCAATTTCTTAAGACATTTCCATATTTGTAATGGATTTTTTTTTATGGATTATGAATTTTTTTAATCCCCATACTTAAGTTAGGTCAGATCCCAAAAGAATTGTCTGAACACAATTATAACACAAGGAAGAATTCCAAATTACTGAACAAGAATCATTAATATTATTACTTAATGCATACTCTATTTCACTGACTCAAACTTTTTACCCCAAATCTATGTAATTAAATGTATCATGGCAAACACACATTCACAAAGAATCTGCTATTTGTACATAATCAAGAAATCTTATATGGCACTCCAGTTAATAGTAAAAGATCTTATCTCTAAGTCTCATTATATGGGTCATGACTAATATTAGAAAGGATTGCTGTGTCTCAAAATTGAGCAACAACAAACAAGGGAGCTACAGAAGGGGGATAACAAACACAATAGACCGAAAGAGAGAAACATACATCCAAGGCACTATGTCACTGCCCTACTTCATTTATAAAAGACAGTTGGGCTAGTAATTAGCATTAATTTAGTTTACTTTTTTTTTAAATGGTATGACATTATTCTAGACGTATGTCTTCAGTCAAAAGAGACGTGTCACAGTAGCTTATTTTTGTTAGTTTTACATCCAACATAACTACAAAACTAGTTAAGACGCAAAACCATTTAGGAAAGATATGAAACTCAAACAGGAAACATGGAAAATCTGTTTTAAAAACAATTTACCCAAAAATAACTGCAAAATGAACATAAACAGACACATCTACATCTTGACTCTCTGTAAATGTTTAATGTGAAAAAATGTGATAATTAACGTTTCTATACTCTTATGCTTAAGGAGTCATTACAATCAGCCTTTGTTTGCTACAGGGTTGGCAGCATGGACCTGCTGCATTTGAGAAGGGAATGTTTTAGGGTCATTTAACATTATATCACTCTCGGTGATCCAAGAGCTGCTATAATTCTGCCAAAGAGTATAGAGGGTTTCCCAGTCAAGTTTCATCCTGATTTTGATTATTGTTTATCTCTAGTCCACGTCTGAATAGTTGTAGTAAAATAGAGGAAGTTTTACTCCTGAATTTGAGGTCAGCTTGTAATGAACCATGGTTTCAATCGCATGAACAGCTGCTTCTTTTATAAGCAAAAAGGGTTCACTTACAGTTCAGGGTAACACAGTAATAATTTAAGGAACAAGGAAGCTTCTATTCATTTCTTTATTTTTTCATATGTTTTTGAAACATTTTGACATCTGAGTGCCTATAGTGGACTTGTCTGAATAGAATGTAATATTGACACTATTCTTTGGAGGAAAAAAAAAAAGAACAAAGTGAATTTCAAAACCAGAAATACAGTAGACCTATCAATCATCATATAAAAGCCTTTTTCATTGAGAACTTCGTTTTTTGTAGCAAGAACAACTATTATTGAACTTCTAAAACTTTGTAACTCATGTAAAAAGAGACATAGTAAATCAGGCAGGCTCCTTGAAAATATGATGAAAAATATCTCGAAATGACAATAAACCAAAAAGGGAAAACATCCAAAAGAAGACAAAAAACAAAAAATGATATCACTAAAATCAGTGGGACATAAAATTTCTCACAATTAACTAAGTTCTCAACAGATGTGTTTTCTTCCCCATCTAATTTGCAAGTTTTCTTGATAAGCAGGAGTCATTTGTATGAATTACAGAACTGAGTAACTAAAAGAAGATTAACTAGGAAATTTACATTTCCTTACTTTTGCTCATTTGTCCAACTGAGATTTGTTAATGTACTTGTAAGTTGAATGTGTTTAAGAGGTGAATTTAACAGACTTCTGGCATTTGTCATCTCAAACATATTACGGCTTCCCATTTTTGCCAAAATCCATGTTGATGCTTTTTCGTTAATCACCTTATTTGCTTTTGGCAGCGGACGAGGGACTGGACTGAAAGCCTAGAGATCCATGCTGTATTCCTGGCACAGCTATTAACTTGTCATATGATCCTAGGTAAATCTCTGTGGGCAAGATTTCCTCATAGTTATTCTTAATCGTCTAAGAAATCCTCATGGCAGCTCATTGAAGCTCACACTTAATTTCATATTTTAGCATTTGCTGTTCTGTATTAAGAGCTCCTTAGTCAGTCCCAGAACTTCTGAAAGCTCTGTTTCACTAAACAGAGAATGCTCACTTCAGAAATTCCTTTAAGACTGCCATCTTCTTCATTTATGTTCTACTAAAGGTCTTACACACCTTCATGGGTATATCAGGGTTTCTCCCTTGAGCAGCAGACAAACTGGCTTGTTGTTCATGATCATGGGCTAAGCATGAACCTGCAGATTTTTACCTTTCCTCCCCAGGAATATATAAATATTCCTGTTTCCCACTGAACAACCTTTCTTCAAGGTATCCAGCTAGTATTCCAGCTAGTATTCCAGATATTCAATAACTGGAATAGAGTAGTATCTCAAATAATAAGACTAAAATTTAAACTGATTTCTGAAGTCTTCCTTTACTTGTATTTTCCTTTAAATACCCAGCTGTTTCCAAGAAAACAGAAAGAGTACCTTTGATCAGGAACAAGCATGAATCCTGAAGTATCATGAAAGCAAAGAGAATTTTGCAATGAGATTTCCCCAGAAGATTGCAGAGACCTCATCTCAAATCAGTGCCACTCACTGGATCAAAGCAATCTGAGCTGTTCTGAAACTGTAATGCACTTTAATTTCTATTTTTTTCTTTCTTTAGCAAGGATCCAAGTTCAAGCATGAGTATTGCTAGCAGTAGTTTGGTAGATAACTAAAAGTTCAATAAAATTTAGGGGCATTAGGTTTGGTTTCTTTGTTGAGTACTTTAGTGCGATGATAGCAAGGCAAATCCAAACCCAAGTGTTTGAGAGTTTTATCTTACCTAGCTGACAAAGCTATGGCAACTTCTAACTCACCTTAAGGAAGACTGACAATGAATTCTGAAGCCTGAGCCCAGTTCTAGAGGAGTCAATGTCCAGAATTTAGGGGTAGATGCCTTCTTTATCTCCCAGGACACACTCAACAGGAGCACTAGTTGATGGAGATTGACTCCCAGAAGGAAAGTAACAATAACATTAAACATATGAAAGGGTACATGACTATCAGGTTGTGCCTCTAGTCTGCTTCCATGGTTGAACTGTTAGTTGTCTGATAACTCAAACAGGCTCTTGGCTCCTCTCTGAAGTCACTGAGGTAGGGATGAGCTAATTCAGCATTTCATGTGACCTAATTCAGAAAATATGCAGCTATTCCACTATCGCATACACTGTTCTCTAAAGTCATTTTATTCAAGTCTATGCATCTCTAAGGCTTTAAAACACTTGGAAACTTGTGTTTCTGAGACCTGTTGCTCTCCACACATCCTCCTTCCTCTGTAACAGTTGCTGTAATTCACATCATTACCAGATGAGAAAGTAACTCACTGGTCAAGGTACACTAAACTCAGATTTCACGTTGATTAGCCCTTTTTAAAATATCACAGAAAAACTGGCAGGACACACTTCCTGCCATACATTCAATGGCACAACACATGAGGTAGAATAAATAGCATGATGGAAGTGACCTCTCCAGGTCTCCTAACCTAGTAACAATTCTTGCCAGTTTATGGAGAACAAACGTGTCACTGGATTACTGCAAGTTCCTGATTTAAAACAATATTTCTTCCTTCATTTTCAATGAAGAAAAAGTCTTACATTTCTAATACACAATGTTTTTTATTCTCACGTCCAGCTAGATTTGCTCCTATTCTTCTCCTCCCTATCATCTCATTTTTCTATTTTTGATGCTTCCTAAAGTAAAGATGACTTCCTGAAGCAGAAACACAATCAGCAAAGCATTCCTGCTGCTGCTGTCCCTTCATTCTTGCACTATGCATTACAAACTTTCTTTCCCTTTTTTTTTTTTGCTATACAAAACTAAGATGTTTTGGTAAAGCAGACACTCCATCCCACAGGTCTGTATACCTCTTTTTACTTAAAATTTAGCTTTGGGATTCTTGTTTTGAACTCAAGGAATGGTGATTATGACTGTACTAATGCTCTGTGTCAATCCAGGGAATAAGGTATGGCACTTATAAGGTACACTATAAGGTATAGACGTGCAAAAACCTTGCAAGGTAATGCAATTGTCACTCCTGGAGCTGTAAGGTTTCCAACAGGGAAGTTGCTCAAGCCCTTCTCAAATGACAAGCTGTACTTTCATTTTTCAAAAACAAAGTTATCTGAATTTTGAGGTAGACAACATCCAGAGTATCAAGGGATGAACTCCTGGAAAGTAACACCAATTTTTGCTGTTTTCTGAAAGAACTATGGAACCAGTGATTAACAGGTCTGTGTGATGAGAAACAGGTTTGTGCACAGCACAGGCTTTTGGAAGTATGATTAAAGAATTCCTAATGAAACCGTATCAAGAACACTTGCATTTGAATTGAAAGATGGGCTAGCCTTTCACAATACTTGCGTGGCTTTAAATTTGATCCCCTTTTGACTGCTTTACCTTTGTGCTTCAAAAATATTTGCCTTTAAAGGATCCTTTCATTTCCCCTAACTACAGCTCATCACTGTTTGAGTCTAGGTTTTCTTATGAGTTACATAACTTCTGGATTCAGAAAGTACAGGCCAAGAACTGAAGTTTAACACAACAATCTCAATGTCAAGGTGAAAGAAAGGAGAGGAACAGCCTTGTATCACTAAGCTGCTTTCCATGGTAAACCACCATAGCCTACAGTTGTGTGAAAGACTGACAGTACACCCCAAACTCAGATTAACATGGCCTTTTCTCCCCCTCCTTATTTCAACTTCTTGTTGCATGAGATAGAAGCTGGTGAACAAATCAAACCTTTGCAGGATAACATTAAGGAAAGCTATGCTCATTTATATCATTCCCATATTCTAGGACTGCACAAATAAATAAAAAACATACATGTGGCTTCATGTTTGAGTTTCTGCCTGTTCAAAGACAGTTATCCTAGATGCTGTTTTCATCGTTATACACCAGCTAAGGAAATGGCACGCAAAGAAGACATCATGAAAAGATCACCAATGGCTGTAATAATGGTACCTGCCTGTGCACAAGTGCAGTGGTATATTTTATTGTTAAGGTTTAGTGGTTTCTATATGCAAAGTAGCCTTTCAAAAATTGTAGCAGTCTAGCTCCTCCTGATATGGCTTAGAAATTTGCAGAGTTCATATTTTCATAAGTTCCCATGCAAGCTCAGCAGCCTACAGAGAGGAATGGATTCCCCTTTCACATGATACTGACAACCCTGCTCTTGTTTTGAGTTGCTGCAGTGTTTACAGGAGAAGCACTCCTAACTATGTGGCTAAAATGCAAGAAAGAAAATAGGTTCCTTCTGAGCCTTTAAACTCTGTTTAGGACCAATTAAGAACAGGAGAAAACTGAGGTATAAACTCAAAGGGTGAATATTTCCTCAGATTCCACAGTAAGAATGTTGCTTAGAGACCAAAGTATTTGAAGAAAAAACAAATGGACATGTAAATAACAAGGATTAATAAAAATAATGATAGTAATTCCAGCAGAGAATACAAGAATAAAACTCTTTAAACTCTTCATTGCTAGGAAATGTGATTTCAGAGATTATGACAAAGTAGCTGCTGAAACAGGAGCACAGAACTTCAACAGCCATTTAATTTCTTTTGTTTTATAAGACTCATCCATACCTGAAGTGATTGAGTATGGTAGGAGAAGCCCTCCAAGTGATGCTAAAAGTTTATCAAGTGTTCTTGAAGCAGAAGAATTTTTGGATTAAAAGATGCTTTTCTAATTCATTTTCATAAAATGAGGTTCTTACAATTGTATTGTTTGCATGTCTGCCATTCTTCCCCATAATTTTTATTCCTGTTAACTGGGTAAAGTAAACTCTGAAAGCTAAGTACCAGTCTCAAGATCTCAAACTCATATATACTTCATGAATTCAAAAGGTGAGTAAAGAAGCATTCACTAGCAACATCATTGAAAGACGGTAGCCTTTATTTAATAGCCACCCATTCTGCATGGCCTGCTTGTTGATTAATTTGAACACATGAAATAACTAGCAAATAAGTACACTTACATCTAAACCAACTAAGGACATGCTGCTGCTTCTTGTACTAGCAACAAAAGCGTATGTGATTCACCGGTGTTTTTCAACAGAGGAACAACTGTCTGAGGCAAGGAAACCCTATAGCGTAAAATGGAGTTAGAGTATGGCTGGGAACTGGGGACACAGGACATAAATCTATAAGAAAAGAACTTTCAATACTTAAACCAATGACGGAATGATTTGTTCACGGTGGCCAAGGATAACTCAAATCATGGAAATAACAACGTGCTTCTACTTCTTGTTCATTACCCTCTAGCTAAAAAGAGGAGTAACAATTTACCTGATACCCAAAGAGCAATGCAACTCCAGCAGTAAAATTTAAACTCATAAAACTTGTGCTACAATCAAACAGTCTGAATTTGGAGAACATAGCAGCACTTGTGGCAGACAGGATGTGGCAATTCTCTTCTTACCGAAGAATGAATGGTCAACAAGAAGTAACAATTTGCTTGCATGTAATTGCCATGCTCAAACTACAAGGCATACAAATAATCTTTAATTGTAAATAATGATTTATGTAACAGTTTTTCAATCTATCACTTTACCTACCAAAAGAGATTAAAAAAAAATAGAATTTTACTTTGTTAGCCTTGGAGCATAGAAAAGCATTTAGTATTGTCTCAGTAAGATCCTTTTCTGGAGCTGAAAGGTTCTTAAAATGCTTTCACACTATTAAAAGTTACTAATTGTTTCAAAAAATGAATTCACTGGCAAAAACAACAACAACAAAAAAACCCACATACCTTTAAGAGTAAATTCTTTCCTATTCTTAAAGCCTGTAGAATACGTAATTTACACTTCCATCTCACATACAGCAATGAAAAGATTACTTCCATAAAAATAGAATCTTATGGATTATAGAAATGCATTAAATGCGAATTTTAAGGTCATACATCATCTTATTTGTACACAAAGAGATCTTCCAGATGTATTTTAATTTATTAAAACTTTCAATTTTAAACAAACTTAAGTTTACATAAGAATCATATGTGTGAAGGCAGCGTAAACATACACTTGAGATCAGAATACAGGCTATGTTTAAGGAAATGGTGGGTTTTGTTTTTGTTTTTTTAATATCCTCTAGAAAATTTTGCCTCATAACATGCAGTGCTCTTCAGGCTTAATTTAAAGACATCTTGCTTTTTTTTTTTTTTTTAATTTATTTATTTTTAAGCTAGAAGATCTTCGACTGCCTTCTTTATTAGCACAACATGGATATGAACCAAAGGCCATTTGGGTAAAGATGTATGTGAAAAGAGTCCATTCTTCTGTGAAGAGAGATCTATAACTTGGCCTACAATTCCAGACTAGAACCTTGTGAGAGAAAAAGAGAAGGAGGAGCTGGAAGAGAAAAAAAAAAAAAAAGCAAATAGCAAATAGATATTGTCATGCAAATCAAAGGGAAAAATTCTCTCCCCTGTTACAACTCTGGAGCCTTGCAATTTCACAGGGTCTGTGGGATGGTCTTTACAAGAAGGCACATTCATACACAGAGAATTTATCGGCCTTGCAAGAAGAAAATTTCAGGTTCCAAAACCATCCAGAGGGACACTATACTGTGAGCTCACACTGGAATTCAGACCATGTCACTGCATTCTACTCTCAAAGTACAAACCATGTGTTAAGATACCAAGCAGGAGAAGCATGTATCCAACAGAGCAGGGACGTTTTTTTAAACCTATACTAACAACAGCACAAACAATATTTAGACACAACATAAAATCACAGTCACGGTGATATCACACAGCAATGATAAAATGTAAGGATGAAAACAAAACTTTAATAACATTCTATGTGCGTAAAAAGAAAGAGCGTCAAGCATAGCACTTCCACATCATGCCAAATACAGATTCTTAATGTTTTTAGAGAGCTAAACAGGAAACACACACCCACAAACAAACTTGAGATGTTCTCATCACTTAGAAAGGTGGAACAGACTTAAATAAATAGATGCTAATGTCTCAAACTTAATGCAGGGAGAGAAAAGAATAATTAATGCACTCAATGTTTGCTTCCTTTTGCTTTACAGTGTTGTATGTTTCCATCCTCATAAGTTACAGCAAGCAAATCCAACTACCTGTTGTGTTAAACGAAGGAGTCAGCAGCTCACTGAAATTCCAGGTTGAAATCTACAAGAGTTAATAGAAGTTACTGCTGCCTAGTTTCTCGTACCTTCAGTCACACAGGTTAGTACCATTAAATACACATTTAAAACAACAGCAACACAAGAAATAGGCAATAAAACTTCCAAGAACTACAGCAGTTAGCTTTCTTATTGCATCAGGGACCAAGCTGAATATACAATCCACTCTTGGCCCAGTATAAAGATTCATCAGATAGATGATGCTTCATTTATACACCTTCACTGAAGAGGAGTTTTCTTTACAGAGATAAGACTGCAACATGCACACTTATGTATGAGTGCATATGCACAATAAAACGCATCTCAGGACCATGGAAATCCCATTAGACTGTAAAGGTTTGTGAATGAAATCCAGAGGCCCCACAGAAGGCTATCAATGGTGAGCCATTTCATAGACTGGGAAACAACAATATAACTTTAAAAAAATGGAGCCTGTAGCTAGAGCCACACTAACGCAGGACAGACTTCTTGAATTTCATGCCTTTTCAAACCATTCTGAAAGCTTCTCTTGATAGAACCATTCACAAACTATGCTCAAGGACCTGCACGCTGCTGTTTAGAAAATCAAATCAGCTCTAACTACAACAGCAATTGCTATTATTCCGTTATGCACCAATTTTCCATTCTGCACCTATTACGCTATAATAATTTTAAAAAAATTATACCAGAAGTACCAGTATTCCCATACTTTCCTATACTTTGCCCTCCCATTCTGCCTATTCTCATAAAACAGTAAACTATAAGCAAAAGATGACATTTTTACTTCTGTGGATACACTCAGGTTATCCAGACCAAAGTTTCTGCCAACATATTTCAGAAACTATTGTGTAAATTCAAGCATTGTCCCGTCACTCTGATCTGTTTTAGAGATACAAAATTACTAAACCAGGACTCAGCTATGACTTTCTTTAGGATAGTCAAGTTACATAAGGAAGAATAGAGACACTTGATGTAACTAAATACTAGCTGGAATAAATGGCAAGATTTTTTGTTTAAACAGGTCAAATCCTGTGGTCAGCATTCAGAAAAATTCAAGAGTGAGGTTAATGGGATTCCTCCCTGAACAACTAGAGCAAATTCATCTCTCTGATAATGAAAATAAATTAATTCTGTAATTTCAGAGATTTGAAGCAGATCAGAAGAACCAGGATATGTTTTTATCTTTTCATCTTAATATACAGCAGATTGCATTGTATTTAGAGGATTACAGTTTCTTCAAGGCTCTCTCTCAAAGTTAGGGCAAAACATGATAACATTCACCACTGCTTCAGTCACTAGTCACGCTACTTTAGACTACATTATTTATTGGATCACAATGATCAAATCCTCCTTTTGACCCCAAACTTTGAAAAATACCACAGACTTAAAATACTTACAGTAAAAGCATCCATCTAATCTTTCTACTCCAGCAAAACAGAATGCTCTATCAGGAATGAAAAACTGGTTTCACTGAGGCTCACTTGACATAGGAATGAACCCACTGAGTATGGAAGGTAAAGACAAAGGGTGTTAAAATAGGAGTGAAATGTTGCAAGGAGCGTTTCCCCTTAATGAATTACTGGGAGATTTGTAGCAGGCCAGCCAGGGTAAGTCTTTCAGCATGTGTATCCAGAAGTGTCATGGACTTGCTGCACTATATCCTTGCTGCCCTTTCCATGAACTGGGCAGTTTCCTTTCACCAGTTTATTTTCACTTCTATTCTGGCAGCTGTCTACAGCAGTAGACATTTATCTTAAATAATTTGCTACTTGTTGAAGAATTCATTGGGGGAGGAGGGAGGGAAATAGCCATTCTTGGTGCACCATGTCATAACTGATAAAAAAGAAAATTCAATAAAGATAAAACAGATTTCCCACAGATTTTTTCCTCATTTCAGAGGAGATCTTGCATGTGTAGGAACCTTCTTCCTTCCCCCAAAACAAAACAATACCAGAACATGCTGGATTTACCTTTCAATCATTGTAGGTAGCAAAATTTGTGGAAATCGTTTGCTTTTACTTAAATCCTCCAAAGGATTTTCTTTGCAGAAAGAAGCTCAAGGATGACC
This sequence comes from Cygnus olor, assembly GCF_009769625.2. Lineage (NCBI taxonomy): Eukaryota > Metazoa > Chordata > Aves > Anseriformes > Anatidae > Cygnus > Cygnus olor. The sequence goes on from NC_049175.1 coordinate 21,382,186, forward strand.
ACAGTAAAAATTAAGCCTACAAATTAAAAGAAGTGTAATACGGGTTAAGGCTTTTCCTTTCTTTCTCACATTACTAACTTATTGCAGTTATTAAGCAGAGTCTTTGATGCAAACTACTTATGTTCAGCAGCTAACCTGAAGAGCAAAATTTCTGGAACAATAGATGGGACAGTGGAAATTCAAAGAGGTAAGAGCAGGATCTAACAGAGGTAAGAGCAGCATTTAATGGGGAATGTCAGTTATGTGTACATAACCTTAATTTTTGCATCAAGCAAAATTATCATCTGCCCAGTTTGTAGAGTACTGTGGAGGAAAGAAGAAATGTCGATGTCAAGTGTTAATGGCAATATGGATGTTCCAAGCAGAAAGAATAGAGGGGAGAAGAAGAGGAAAGATGGGAGAAACAAACAAACAAACAAAAAACACTGAAACATTTCTAATCTCCTTAACAGCTACAGTTCTGGGAGGCTGGCAGTGGGTGTTGTAAAGCAGTTTACTGTTTGGTAATTTTTATTAAATAGGAGTTAAATCAACATGGGAAAGAGTGAAAATAAAATTTTGTTCTTATGTTGCTCATACGAAACCCAGGGGATCAACTGGTATTTCAAGCACTGGTTGTTACGAATGATTTGATGAAAGACCGGTAGCTGTTAAACTTTAATGGTTTTTGAGGCTTTATACAAATTCTGTGAAGTCAGAAGTTCACTGCAGCAGGTGAAAAACCAGGCAAGCCTCCCTTGCCCTCATTTTCTGTCATTTGAATGCAACAGTTTACGCTGCAAGTTTGCATACTGTAGTCCCACAATAAAGTAAGCAGAATCGTAATTCGCTGTTTAGAGTAGCTCATCTTTCCAGACTGAGCTAGCACTAAAACTATCCATTTCACAATTGCAGAGCTAAAAAATCCATTGCTTACATAATACATTTGTTATATTTGCAGTGTGTACTGTTTCTGTTCCACTACCTCAGAAAAGTTTCAAATGCAGAAAAACAACAGATAACATCGGAAAACAAGATATTTTCTTTTCACCATAAAGACTGAGTAATAACTAACTGGCATTCTCTAAATGGAGATTAACAGTGTTGAACCAGCTGTTCTCCATTTCACAAGTGTCTATGTCCCAGAAGTACCCAGGACAGATATTCTTTGGAAAGCTTTACCTCCAGAGTTCAAATTCAAGTTTAAACAAAACAAGAACAAACAGAACCCACACCCCAACACCCTCCCTCCCAAAATCTCCATAACATGCAACAACACTTCCTCACCCTGCGTTCATCTTCAACAACAGGTATGAATTGGTAAACAAAGTTAGTTTAAAAAAAAAGAAATTAAAAAAGTTGTGTGTAACACGATTAAGGAAAGTGTGTTAGGAGTTATAATCAGAACCTCATCTGAAATGCCCTGATTCAGCCTAACATTTCAGCAGAAAAATGGACTTCAGATATGCGAGTCAGACTCCCTGAAGTTGCACAATACTAAACCAAGGGCTTTGACTCCAGTTAAAATCAACACCAGACAGATTTGCTCCAGTTCTAATCTGTTTGTTGGTTGAAAGTTTCGTGAGAATATGAATTTTCATGAGGACTGTGTTTCAAAGAGCAGACATCTTACAAGACTTGCTAACCTTGAAAAATTTCCCTTGGAATCTTACAGCATGTGGATGCTATTTCTTATGTGCCCATTTTTTCAATCCAACCTTAAATTACACTGGACCTAAACCTCTTTATTCATTATTTTTAGGGGTGTGCCAGTTGGAGTACCATCTGTATTCCTCCCTATTTAGAGGCTTACAATATTTAAATTTTAAATTTAAATGTGTGGTGGAAGGGCCACCGACCTGCTTCTGCTATGTTTACCTAGGACAGAGCATCTAAAAGGGAGAGGAACACCAGCACTGTGTTATAAATTCTGAAGATAATCAAAAACATTTGACATAAGAACCAATCAACTCAGGTGATATGCTTAGCTGACCAAAAGTAGTGTGAAATGATCACGCTTAGGTACTTTCAAAAGTAGACAAGCTTCTGTCTTCTATTTTGCAAAGGACTACCTAATGCATCATCATGAGTGGGGTTACCATTGGTTTGTAGCAACACAGATATGCAAGTCAAAGTGTTGATGAGACACTTATCAGTGCTTTTGAACCAAAAGCAAACTTAGATCTAATCACATACGAGGTAACAAAGAAGGTGGAGGCAGTCAGGGGTCTGAATGTTAGTCAAAAGACAGCAGGAAGTACTGTTGGAGCGCAGGTACCTAGCAAAATTTGTGCAGTCAGTGAGTCAAATCTTGCTGCTTTTCTTCAGAACTCAGCCTGATAGCCAGATAGCTAAAGTAATGGTGGCTCTTGCCAAACCAACGTACCACTGTCAGCTTCTCTATTCACAGCTGATTCAACATAAGCTAAGGTTATGCAATATTTCACAGTATATTATCAACTGCCTATAATTTTGCAAATCCTCAACTGATTAATTTGAATGCTCTCATTCTTCTCTGCCCTGGAACAGTCTTCTGGAGAACTTCAGTGCAATTGTACCACTGCTCCCTTAAATGAGATTAGGAAAGGAAGAATAACTTTGCCCCATCAAAACACGCAGATGACAATGCCTAGCACAATCACATTTAAGAACAAGGACTTTAAAACTTGGCTCAGCAGACCATTATTTTGTACATGTATAAGCTCAGTATGGAGACCAGGATGAAGAATCAGTGGACGGAGGGGAAGGCAGAAAAAAGGACCTTAGCAAAAGGACTCATGTCCACAGACTAATTACTGCTTCACGAGTGACTGAGGACAACAAACTAAAGTGCTGTCAGCCCAAAAACTCTGACAGAAGTCTCTGTGGGATTGATTCTTTGAAATTCCATCTTGTGGAAATACACTGATGTTGTTCATGAAGATTCTTTTCGATTCAATTTCCTTTAAAAAACAATCAGCCATCTCTTTCTTTTCCTTCATATATCAAGTCTAAACACGTCAGACTGGAGACCCAAACTTAACAGACACTCTTGCACCAACTTCCCTTCACCTCAGTCATACTTCACATAAAGGCGGGAGTACCCTGTCACCTTGTGGAGCTGCTCTGAAAGCAAAATGTCTTAACTGTGGTTAAGCCTTAGCATTCCAGAAGGCACCTTTGAGAAAACTCAGTATGCATCACAGATAAGGAAGACGATTTGACCTTCAAACTCCAAACAGCAGTATGCTCCAATTAAATGGAATAGGCACCCAACTGCCATTGCATGCAGTTACAAAAGGAGTCTGTCAGAAATGTGTGTTAAATCATGGTCATAGGCCAAATATTTCTAGATTTCTTCCCCTTCGTGCTTTCCCTGATTTAAAAAAATAAAAATAATAATAATAAAAAAAACCACCACTACTATGGATTTAGCAGGGCAGAAAAAGAGAGAAAGCCAAGCCTAAAAAGCTCTTACATGGTTTATTTACTTAAAAAAACATGTTTTTATTGTAATCTGAACAAGGCTCAGTAACTACATTCTGGGAATTAAAGATTCAAACTCTGTTCTTAATTTCTTTTATTCCACAGAGCCAAGCCTTTCACAGATGCTGCACAGTCTAGCAGTGGTCAGAGAAGACTGAGAGCCATTAGGATACCGAGTCCTAGACCAAATTCACAGCACTGACTCATAGTCTGGGACAAGTCACTTGACCTCCTATGCCTCAAACAGTCCAGCTGGAAAATACAGAAAGAAAAGCAGCAACCCTGAATGAGAAACAGTTATTATGACTAAGATCAGCTCCTGGATAAATCAAACATCAAATAAAATGTGTTTTCCATATGGAAGCTGCTTTCCTAAAGTGGAATAAAATGTAAATGCCTGTCAATTATAATTATCTGAGAGGCAAGTGGTGAGAAAAGCAGCTCTGGGACAGACCAACACAAAAGACTCAGCTAGGAATGAAGGACAGTTTTTGAGGTATAGAGAAATGAGAGATGGAAGATAGTCGGGCGTCTGGCACCAACAGAGGTGAAACCATGATTTGAGGAGGTCAGAGAAAACAATGTGTCTGAGTCAGAAAAGGTCACTTATTCAATATTCCGGCTGTAAGATGAAAGAATGCAAGTGGAGATTTTTCAGAGCAGAGATCACAGATGTAAGAACATCTAAAAAGTAGATTGTTATTTGAAAATGCCACTGACATATGATGAATCCATCCTCTCATGCCAAACAATTTCTCATCAGCTCCCAATTTTATCTTTTCCTTCTCCCCTCTTTCACTTCTCTAAGCAGTAATCCCTGTTTTCCCAGGTTTCCAATTCCACCAAGGAATCCAGTCTTGTAATTAAATTACAATGCCCCAATCTTAACTTCAATAATACTGCACTGCTTTAAATATTGGACCATCTGAAAAATCCTGGTCTTCTACAATTCTGCTAATACCCTCATGTCACAGATGTGCCAATACAAGGAGACGAAATATTCCCTAGGAAACAGTAGATACATTGCAGCCAGGTCCTATACTTGCACATTCACCAACAGATACAAGTGCTATGCATCCAAAAATGATCACTGCTGCTCTGCTGCTATAAAGACATCCTCACAGAAGCCCAAGACAGAAAGCTGTGTGCTTTCTTTCCATATAGAAGATGAGCCGAGTCTACCATGTACTTCCCTGTGCTGGACCACACACCAGCTGACCAGCAGTCATTCAAGATTGCTATAAGCACATCTGTGTCAGAAGCTAACCAGATCCTAGGTAGCATAAAAATGACATTTTGTCTGTTCTGTCTCTTCTTAGCTGTGCTTTCTGCATGTTTTTGTGACAGAAAACCATTCCATTAAAATACAGTGTTTTTGAGAGAAACATATTTCCCATACTTAAAGAACAGCTAAGTATCAGTGTCATTTCTTACTGGTATTTATGAGGCTAATATGAAGGTGAATAGGTGACACTGCAGGTAATACAGATGATTTTTTAAGAATTAAAACCTTCTAGAAGCATGTAGAAAACAAACAGCAAAGGAAAAAAGAACAACATCATCTGAACTTAGAATAGATACTGATTCCGCAGCATTACCACAAACTTTCAGATTTACCAGCCACGACTTTATGCTTTTAGAGAAAACAAGAACTACAAACATTTCAGATGTCTATGGAATAAAATGTAGGCTGAACAGACAATCAATGTCAGTAGTGAATTGTGAACTAAGCGAAACAGCTAGAGTCTGAGAAGCATCCAGCTACAAATTACACAGTGAATCATTTAAAGAAAGTGATTTCCTTGGACTGACTTCGCAGAGCTAGAACAAATTGTGAGTGTGCTGTATGAACAGCACTATCCAGTTCAAGTTGGAAAGATAACATCAGGAAGTCCACTAATATAACTGATCAAAGAAGCAACACCTATGAAGACTGGTAGAGCTTATTGAAAACATTAAAAAGCAAACACATGCAGAACTTGAGTTAACAGAATTTACAGCACAGAGATTTTAGCAGATGACACACGGGTATGCCTTGGTTTCGGTAAGGAATACTATCTTTCACAATACAGTTAACCTACGTAATAAACTATACTTAAAGTCAAAAGATACTTACTCCACACAGATTAACAAGGTATCACCACATACTCTTTCATTTCTAGTAGTCAGAGGAAGGTGGTCATTTAACATTGCTCATATACCAATCTAAGAAAAAGCTCCAAAGAAAATACAAGCATAAAGACAGGCAAGTCCAGGATCTGTATACTAAAGTTGCCAGTGGGAAAAAGTTATCCATTAAAATATGTGTTCTCAACAGAAATATATATATATATTTATATATGAATATTGTTTAAACAAACTCAAATAAGTAATACAGAAAAACATAGTAGGTTAATAAAATCAAAGTTCCTTTCTGAATATAATGGATTCATCTGAAGGGAGGTAGAAGATGTGCCAGATATATTTGAAAGTGGGTAGCTGCCTGTTTTCTTCCCATTCCCACCAGACTTCTCTGAAATAAGTTGTTGATAATGTCACTGACTACACCAGAAAAATGTGACTCTTTAAAGGTCACTCCCAGTTATTTTTTGGTCATTATGAAATTTCAAGGCCGTGTCACCTAACAGAACACTCAGTTCTGAAACAGCCTCTCAGCCATACAGCAGGGGTGGCTCGAGCCATCCTGAGCACGGGGATGGCTCCGCCTACTCTGAGCATATCGGTAAGCAAGCAAATGCAGACAGCTTAGCATACTTACTGGATATGACTGCAAGTAGAGACAATTCTCTCCAGAAAATCTGGAAAATCTTGAAGTTCTGGCTTGGAAAAGGACCCAAGAGTCCCTATTAGCGCAGAACATTTCAGAACAGGCCCTCCACCAGAAACAAAGCTCTACACAATTGAGCATTGCTTTTGAGGCTCTCAAGGTGTCCTTTAGACACCTTAACAAATATGTTGCCTGCATAATATGGCAGCGAAATGCATAAAAAGACACCTGAGACAGGGTGATTTTTTGCAGCTGCAAGAAAGCCTGAAAAGATGCTTTTTTTCTTTTTTTTTCTGATCTATACAAACAAAGTGTGTCAGTCTGCATTCATGGGTTCTCCCTCAGTTGTATAGATACACCTATTGATTTAGTGAAACAAACTAAAAAAAAATGTTGACAAGCTCCATTTGAAACTCAACTTCTCTTCAAAACCAACTAACTGAACAAGACTGGCCACATCAGAAACCCTGCAGCAGTGACAAGGCACCAGCATTCTCACTGCAGCAAATTAGTTAATCCTCTGCAGTTTTTGCTGGGGTAGGATAACCTGCCAGGGCGCAGGACAAGCCAGCAGCATTTATGGCCTACCAAAGCGGGGTGAGAAGCGTCACTTTATTGAGTGGCCTCAGGCTGCTCCACAGGATATATAAACACACACTGGCAGCTTCCTACAACAGTACAACTTCCAAAATACTGCAGTGAAAACTATCAATAGCACAGAATATTTTATGGGCTGTGAAGCCAGTACTGACAGTTCCTCACTTCCATACAGCCAACAGAAAATGGAGGGGTAAAAAAAAAAAAAAATCCTTTAGAAGAAAAATAGGGGAAGAGAGGGCAGCAGCTGAGTAAGTGATCGAAGAACAGAAGGCAGCGCTGAAGGCCTAAGCAACACAGTCTTGCAGTCAGCAAACAATCCAAAAACCCAAAGAACTAGACTTGCTAACCACAACTCAGTGAGTTATCTGATCTGATGAGGAGGATATGAAACATGGAACTATGCCAATTTATGGCTAATCTGCTGTCAGGGACTCTCATTTAGCAGGAAAATGGCAGTTCTGTAAGGTCAAGCAAAGACCTCTCTTGACAGTACCCTTAACAGGATGTCAAAGAAAACATTTGGGAATCCCAAGGCAGACAGAACCAAGACAAACTTCTTGTTGGAATTATTACAACTTAGCATTCTCATTCTTCTCTTTCCATTGTTTTGATCATGTTTTTCTTTGCCATTCACAAGTAAGCTGCCATGTGTTTGAACACTCCTGTTAAAGACAAACGCTTTGGCAAGTCACCAAAAGGAGTATCTCACTGCTCCTACACACCAATGGCAAAAATGAAATTACTGCAGCTTTTTGCCCATACTAGTGCAAGGCTTGACCACAATCACTGAGTCAGGAGTCCAATTTACCTCTTTCCTTTTCCCTTTTAGGATTACACCAATACTACTCTATTATTTTCAGACTTTTGTGCAGAGTATCTGGTTCTTACATCTTTTGGTGGACTATCAATACAATAAACAAGTGTACTACTGTGCAAGCCCCTTCTCTGTCATCTCAGCTGTCATCTCAGATTTTCTATTGTCCAGTCCTTATTTTAAGTAACTTAAACTCCGTGTCAGCCCCCAAAGACTGGTTAATCTGGTAACCAACCAGAGTAATGCAACATTAATGAAGGAAAAGCGTGAGACTAATATTTACTCTTAAAGGATACTACTTGAAAAAGAAGCTCAAAACCTCTACTGCATTGTATGGGTAAGATCACACTGAATTAGTGATGGTTCAACCACTTTGGAAAAAACGTACAAATTTTCCACCACTGTCATCCAGAAATACTTTAAATGTTTTTACATCGAGTCTAAACAGTTTCTGAAATAACTTTAATGATTTTTCAATCTTACTTACCTTGCAAGCAGAGCCAAAAGGCCAAAATACCACTGAATATTCTCTTCACCAAATGAATAGACAGTAAGAGGTTAATACCAGAAATCAACTTTTTGTTTCAGCTTTTCCAGCCAACATTTAAAGTCTCAAGAAGCTTGGAAAAACTGACAGTATTATAGGTGCTTAAGTCAACAAATCACAACTTTAATATTTCTTGAAACAGTCACACTTTCTTTCTTTTTATGTTGATACAGTGCCAGTACATCAATGTAAGCAACAAATAAAATGATTCATACGATTATAACAAATAAGTCTAGCAAATTTGTTATAACAAATAACAAATTATAATAAACAATTAGAAAAGTCTAGCAATTCAAGCTTTCACAAGGAATACAAGATCAATGTCAGTCTCTTATCCTAGAGCCATTTTTGTTCACTAAATGATTTGATCACTCCAGTTAACAGCAACCTGAATGGAAAAATGGATTGTAATTATCACAAATATTATTTTCAGTCAAAAGAATGTGAGAAATTAATATAGTGTAATCTGTGGATTGGTGCTAGGTGAGTTTGACTTTTTTTTTTTACATAGCTTTAGTAATAAATCTTAGTGCCTATCATTTTTTTGCTATTTGTATTTAAAAAGGACCGAGACAAACTATAGGAAGAAAATTCTAACAAAAAGTGCGTCCCACTTGGTTTTTATTAGTATTTCAGTTTTCTCCTTATAACTCCAAAATACTTTAAATGCACTGTGTAGCAATTTGTAAAACATTTAGGAGAACTGATAATAAAAACACCCTCAACAGCTGGAGGCAAAGAAGGAGGCTACCTTACTTAGCATTACAGGACTTTGGCCCAAACTATACACTGCAAAACAAATAAACAACAACAAACTCTGCTTTTATCATCAGCTCAAGTTATACAGCTCTTCAGGGAAACCATACATAGGTTGTACCCCTGCGTGGCCTTGCCTAGAGCTTTCAGGGAAGGGACAGAACTCCCAACTGACTTGGAGCTGTGTAGGAAACCTCCCTGCTGCTGGGCCACAGCCCGCTGTCTGGGGTCTCTCGCTGCCCACATCAAGGAAGGCTGCCCAGAATCTCAGTGACGATACAGCCTTCATCCTTCACCTCCAGCAACAATCCTACCACCAACCTGTCCCCACAAGTGCTGGAAGAGAGGGCACAAGAAGTCACAGGAGACAGTCCTCACCTAGACTTAGAATTCTTAAGGCTTTTTGTACCACTCTATGATTTTCACCCAGTATAAAGGACTGATGAAAGACTTACATGCATATACATAAAATAGGTTATAAACAAACCATTAAACAAGGTCTGTGGTATATCCTGATCCCTTCCTGATACCATTAATAAGAAGATATTGTCGTTACACTGCTTGTAATCTGGAAAATTCAACTTTTCCTTCCCTGGCTTCATCCTACAGTATCCTGAAAGTGGGAAGAAAGCTCATGCTTGCTGCAGCAGAGCTAGCCCCATGAGATAAGGGCCACCAACTGCTGGAATAGGTGCACGCAGTTAAAATACTGCAGTCTTTTCTGATATGGCGGAACTGCCCAGGACAATGAACACTTGCAATTGTTCAGAAAGGCTGAAATGCACTCTTTCTGACAACGTGTAGTTTTTTCCATTTAACAGAAGCAAGAGGGAGGAGGTAGGGTTATGATCCTTGTAACAATCACAACTCACATCACAAGCTTGATCACAATCTGAACTAGAGGGATTGGCTTAGCAGTGTAGATCTTGAACTATTGCAGGTGTCCACCAAATTTGACATTTCCTCGTTCTCCCCTCTTTGTTGTTCACAAAGGACATGACTGCTAATTTCTTCCTTATGTTTATATCTGTTCTTTGCTGAGTAACACAATAGCGACGAATTGTTTCAATACAATTAAATGATGCCTTCTGCAAAGAACACATACTTCATACAGTGACCAAATATAGCAATTTTAACCAAAAAAATCCATAAATGTGACATTTTCCTTAAATGAGAATTTCCAAGAGTCTTGTAATTATAAGCTCTTACACAGCATAAAGAGAAATTCAAAAATTTTAACAGTTTCTAATGTAATAATCAGAAAATGTGATATTTAAAAAAAATACACATCAAATAATGTCATGGGTTTATTTATTTATTTATTTGAAACAGATGCAGCAATTCTGGGAGCCATGAATCACAATTTTTGAACAGTCAGGGATGACAGACTTAAAGCAAGACTTGTTGTTTCTGATGCCAAATTTAAGTCTGAAAAAGAAATGTTGCCTATTCCTGATAGATCGAGTCTCCAGACCTACTAGAAGCAAGGAGAGAATAGGTATAAGGAATTCCTTTTCATGGAAAAGAAACTGAATTTATTACAGGCCTGGTAAGTTTCCACATTTGAAAAGTGGCTTTGCACAAACTGTTTTTGCTGACACATTTTTATCTAATAAGTAGCTGAAAACTGCATTGACGGATTTTTCATTCCTAACAGTCTTATAATTGACATACACTTGTAAAACCTGCCCAACTCAAGACTGTATCATGAGATGACATAGATCCACACTTAAACAAATACATAAAGCCATGACCCATTTGTTTTGATATTCTGCAGTGTTCCAGACAGGGAGAAAAGCCATCACTGAAACCATGAGACATAGAAGACTTCACAATTTATTAAGAAGATTAGCTGGGTTTAGTTTGTGCAGTAATGATTAGTCACTGAATATGTGTTGGTTTGAAAGCCTAAAAGGTCAGGGATCAAGGAATTATTTGGCTTAATTGTATTTAGTTCCTTTTTTTTTCCATTTAGTTTCCTTTAGTTTCCTTTTTTTTTCCATGTTAAAAGTTTCTTGAAATCAAGCAGAACTTTGCAAACACAGAACTCCAAATATGTTCTTCACAGAACAACAAATGCACCTTAAATATTGCGTGTTTTTTCACTTTCCAATTATATTTGTAGAACTGCCTGCTGTGAAATGACAAAGTTCATGGTTCATCTGAACTTTTGAACTCAAGTGAGTATTTGACACAGCAAAACAATCTAAATGAACCTAACACAAAGTTTTCATAGTTAAAACCTAGCTTTCAGGCCTTTGTCTGGGGCAATTGGGTAGGAAAGTTCTTTATTGATGTTGTAAAAACTACCAGTTTAATAACAGGCAGAGAGAGTGGAGAGATCAGTGGAAAGAGCACCTTAGCATTTCTGAAATAGTGCTGGTTTGGTAGTTCATTGAACTTTACCTGACCCCGTTACGAAGGCTTCCCCAGGACAAGTTGTAGCTGCATTTGTGACAAGACTGAAGCTTCCTATCTTATTTCAAATAGGCTCCAGGGCTGGGAGTTCACAGATAGATAGTTAAAAAAAAAAAAAAAATACTCTGCACACATGAATTCACTTGGCTCCCTACACTGCAATTTCATTTTTATGTTCAGGCTGGATTCTCTTTATTATGGAGAAGTTGAAATATTTTTTTCCAAAGGGAAAAACTTTGTCTTGACATACACCAGAATGAGTCCTTAGAAAAAATAAAATGAAAAAACATGGTGCATTTAAGATTCTTATGGCAATGCTCCTCACAGACCCTAAATCTCAGCGTGCTTGCATCTGACTGCTATGATCCCTTCTTAAGAGTTACTAAAAATTCTGCAGAAGGAAGTCTCAATTCACACGTTACCAATTTTAGACCTACCAGCCAGCAAAACTTGGAAAATATTTTGAGGCTTTTAAAATTACTTTTAAGACCCTGGAAGATGTCCCACACTTCAAGTTCACGATCAGTTTCATAATTCACCAACACGTATGAATGACAAAGATATCTGACCACACTAACAGTGATGATTGCATACTGCACGGGGTTCAGATGGGCCTTAAACATCAACAGATGGGTGATGAAGCCCTACAACCGTTCAGTCCTTTCTAAATCCCCGGTGAAAATAATCATACCGCACCAGAACCTTTATTTCACCATCCCATCAGACTAGAGTCGCTCAGGACTTCCCTTCCATGCAGAAGAGCAGAAGAGATTACCTAATTATTTACTTTCTGCAGCTGTAACAATTGCAACCAATGTTAAATGTAATGTCACCTCTCCAATAAAGCTTACTAACATAGATATATATGCTTTTATCCAGCTGAATGACACCAGAAAGACAAGTTCGAGTACCAGAAAACCCCTAAAGCATTTGCTATTCCATTATTTTCCCCCTAAACCTCTCAGGGTGACCATTTCACACCAAAGCCCACTCACGCAGTTCCACTTCTAAGCCTTCCACTTCATTCGTGGCGGGCAAGGCTCCCTCCCACCACACGGGTTGGTTTTTTGGTGGTTTTAATTTATTTATTTATTTATTGCTTGTTTGTTTAAACCCCCTACAAGGCAATAGCGTTTTGCAGGAACGAGAAAAGGAAACGCCTGCCTCCCCGACACGTCGTTGGTCTGCGGAGAGCACGACGGGCCCCTCCAACCGCCCCCCGCCCGCCTGCCCACGGACAAACGGCTCCCCCGTACCTGCAGCGGGCGGTCCCGGTGCCTTCCCCGCTCGCTTTCAAATCCAGCACCGCCGAGCTCCGGCCGAGGAACGGCGGCCACCTCCAGTCACGAGCCCGGCGGAGGCGAGGGGACACGGCCGCGGCGCTGTGGGGAGGGGGGGGGCGGCCTTCGTGCCGCCGCCGCACCTGCCCCGCTGCGCGCACCTGTGCGCCGCGCGCTGCTCCCTCAGCCCTAACGGCCGCGGCCCCCGGCCCTAACGGCTGCCCCGCTAACGGCCGCGCTGCCCCCTCACACGCACACCCCGCCTCAGTAACCGCGGAGCGGGGAGTGGGCTCCCTCCTGGCACGGAGGGTGGTAGGACCGGGGGCTGGAGGTGGCCGTCACACCTGCGGTTTGAATCCAGCCCTCCATGCTAACCAGGGGTGCCAGCAGTAATGGCAGAGCCTTTTTTTTCCTTCTTTTTTTTTTTTTTTTTTACGGTTTTGGGACCCCCCCCCAATGTCCTACAGTGTCCTTAAGTATGTGAAGAAACTGACTGCAACACACAGTTTGAAGGGCAGTACCGTCGTGAAATTCCATACAGGGATCTGATCTCCAACACGAACATTTTGTTCTCTCCAGTACTTGCACTAATTTGAAAAACTGTAATAAAATCAGTTGAACCTTTGATTGGCTCCATGTACTCCCCAAGAAGTGGAGAATTCACACCCTATATGCTCCATAAACTAGCCTGATGTTTTTTTCAAGGGATAAAGTTACTTTCTTTCCATCTGCTGTCATTCCAGTAGAAGACCCAGACACAGCTACTGCAAACCCAGCTCAGCCTGGACCCGCAAAGCAGCTGCACCTTGGGATCCCTCTGGGCTGAGGGTGGAGGAGTGGCTGTTGGCACCCATTTTGTGAGCCAGAGAGAAAGTTACCTCTGGCATCTGGCATGATAATGGACAGGAAAGATTTTGTTGCCAGCCCTCCTGAGGCTGCTGTTACCATCACAGTGGCAGGTGAGGATGACCAATATGTGTTTAATCCTTCACATCCCCTTGTCGTTCTTCTGGGAAGTTCAGAACAGTAAATCAAACCCATTCCCCAACTGAAACACTGAATCCTCTGTGGGACTTAGGAAGCTGACCCTTGCTCTGTAGACCCTGTGTGTGCCCCTGCTCTCCCATTTCTCTCTAATTTGTTGTAGGACTTAGTACTGGCAACCTATTACGGAAGCATCAATCAAATCAGCTCCTAAAATGGCTTGCTAGACTGCTGTGTTGATGCATACATTTTTAAGAGATTAGGAGGGAGAAAGTTTAGAAGGGAGCAGTGCCACCGAAATAGGCTGGGGCCAGTTTTTTAGGTCTTTTTTCAGACATGGCATCTTTAATCACACAGGATCTCCCTGCTTGGTGCTAAAGAAAGGTCAGGTCTTCAAGATAGCTGGTAGATCATGTAAAAGTCATCTTCCATTTATTGTAAAAGTTGTCTTCCTGTGCATAGCTATCCATAAGCTATAAGGTAGCAGCAAATAACTCTGCCCTCTGGGAGTCATAATTCTGGATGCTGTCTTATTGATTATTCTTCTGTTAGCGTTACCGTAGGTCCTAGCAATGTTGCATAAACACAGAGCAGTAAAAGTCCCTAAGTCCCTGCCCCATAGACCTCGACTGTTCCATAAAAGAGAACAAATTACAGAGAGCTTTTCAACAGAACACCAGAGCAACACTCATCAGTTTGAGGAGCAGGCGTCTCAGGACCCCAGCAGTCTGTTGATGGCAATTTTTGTGTAGGCATTGTATCTAAGGGCAATGAAGATAAATAGGTTGCACTTCTAAAGAAGTTCTTAATGACGCTTCTGCCAAATATATGGATGAAAGCACTATGGTGCTCTTTTGAAAATGTAACAAGTGGAAAATAGACACTGGCATTATTAACGGGTTAAAAATAGGAGTCGACCTTTAGATGCTGAATGAGAAGCTCAGATAAGCTATGAAACTCCTTAAAAGAAAAGACAGATCACTTACCCTGACTTACGCTACAGAGAGAATGTTTCTGAGAGAGAGATGAGTGAAATAACAGTCTAGGAAAATAATTTTTTAGCTGTCTTTCTGAATGGAAATGAACAGGGAAAAACTGAATTAGTGAAAACCAGACAAAAATATATGTTAGCACTGAGATATGAGAGGGTGAGAATTTTATGAAAAGGTTTTAGCTATGTAAGTATCTGGACGATATGGATCAGGAAAAAGTCAGTAAGATAAATATAGTGCTGTGTTCAACACTGGTACCAACTCAAGTACCTGGTGTCATGCAGACAAAGGGGCAAGGGGTTGTTACACGGGATTCAGCTGGTGCACATGATCAGTGGGCCAGTTCCTTCAGCCAGAATCCAGCTGTTAGCATCTCCTCTTTGGCAGCTAATTGTAATGATTTGTTCTTCAAATTGGTTGTTGGCCTGGGGATTTGGTTTTTCTCTATCAGTTTTCAATCATTTCAGATGGTATTAGATGTTAAAGTGTTAACACAGATAGAAATATAGACTTGGCACTCAGTTCTAGGCTATAAACTCCAGGGCTAAGACTATTATGTTTCATAACCGTAACAATGTTTTTTATGTCTGGGATTTGAAAGAATGTATGTTAGGTCTGTGCTCAGATTTGTCTGAAAAATAAAACTCTGAAAAACATTGTATGGAACCTAATTATTTGGATCCTCCCATTGATCTCATTGCACTACTCTAACCACCAATTACACCTTCTATTTAGTTAGGTTTAATGTAACTGAGTCATGCTCTAAGCACATTATTCAAAAACACAGAATCAGTATATTAAAATAAACGTAAAGAAATGCACTAAGACCTTCCACAGTTATCACTATAACTACAAAGATGTATTTTTCATACATTTAAGCCAAAGAACATTTTTTATCTTCTGTTTCTGGTATTTCCTGTACTGCTTTTATGTAATCATTACCAGCTGTATTGTTAATACAGCTCCCAGCAAATGTAGATTTCCAGCTCAAATAATTGACAGCTTTCTCCACTGACCTCATCCTCTATTGATGCATCATCTCCAAAACACTTTCCACAGACACACTCTTGCTGTTCGCATACTCTTAACTCCTGCCTCTGGTTTCTGTATTGTCAGATTAGATTTGGGTCTCTGTCCATCCATTGTTCTGAAGTTTCTGGAAACTAATGTGTTGATGCTACTAAAGTATTACAAAATGTACATATCTTGGCCATTCTGTCATCTATCGTAAGACCATGAATTCTTGTAAAGCATCCTTTTTATGAAAAGCTCATGACTGTTGTGTCACCAACTGTCCTCTGTAATACTGCTCTTTTATTACTATGTTAACAAAATCTCAGGGATCTATATAGACCACTAAGATTTTGGTGAGATGCCAATTGACTTTAATCAATTTGTGGTCTCCTCTATTGATTTTGTTTTGTTTGTTGCTCTCTTAATTCTAACAGCAGTATGATTACTCACTTAAGGACATACTCTGCTGACCAAAGTTTGCCCTCCACATGAGTTTCAAATGGAAAAGGTAACACTGCAGTCATTTCAACCCCTCTATTTGTGAGTGGTGTCAGCACTGCCCTTTCTGTGACCATATTGCCCTGACATGCTCTCAGATAAAACCCTTAAGAAAGACTTGTTGAGGTAGCCCCAATATTTCCTCTGCCTGGTCATTCAGCAAATGTTTCCCACAAGATGCTCTTACTTCTTTTATCAGTAGTAGTGCAACTGCCTCCCCTAACTTGTTTGCAGCTGCACCTTTTCCTTTAAGGCCTTTGGATTATACATTTTATGTTTCACATTTCGCCATCCAATCATGTTTGTTTTCAAATCTGTGTGCAGTCTTTAGAAGTACTGTGTCGTTAAAAGCCCCTAGTACCGATCACTGTTAACTGCTGCCTCCTTTTGCAATGAGGCATGCTGTGCTGTCTCTGGCTCTATTGCCCCAATAAACATCACATCTGTGACCTCAGCTCATTCTGTTCTATGTACCTCGGTGTTTCTCTCTTGGGAAGCACATTTTTGCAGAGAGGCTTTCTTCACCTTTTGAACAGGGTTTACCATAGATTACCATGTGCTGGCAGTTTTGTTTTTAATGGTATGATTGGTACTCCATTATACGCACTCCGCTTCCCTTCCCTCTCGATTCAATGGGCAGTTTGTACCAAACTCTGCACGTC
Source organism: Cygnus olor (assembly GCF_009769625.2). Classification (NCBI taxonomy): domain Eukaryota; kingdom Metazoa; phylum Chordata; class Aves; order Anseriformes; family Anatidae; genus Cygnus; species Cygnus olor. The sequence continues at coordinate 21,398,962 of NC_049175.1, forward strand.
TTCTCTCCTTCAAGTAACATCTCCTCCTGTCAAATTCATTTATGGACTGCTGTTTAGCAAAAATCATTCACCTAGCCTTTCTATCAGGAATAATCCAACACTTCTCCACCCCCCAGTTGATTAAAAGACCCTTCCTGATGTATGGTCAGTCTGGATTGGACCTTTTAGTATTTAACCTGATCAAGTTACATTGTAACTTGCAGAGGAGTTGATGACCTAGAGTTCTCAATTCTTTTTATCTATTTACAACAAAAATAAGTTCTATTTCAAAAGACCTCAGCTGATATTGCAATCACAAAAAAACAAACTTTATCCTACGTGTCACAAAAAAAGCAAAATGAAACAGAAAAGACACCAAATCCTTCTGTGAGCTGACCTATAAAAAGCTATAGCATGCGTATGTATCATTCCTTTTCACATAACAGAATGCACTTTGATCCATCAACTCTAAGCTGTCTTGGCACATCTGAAGCAGGACTTTATTGTGAAGTCTTGTGCCTGTAATACAGATTACACATAGGATCAACATTTTGCCTTACAATCTATGCAGTGCCATTAAAGATAGCAAGAGTGCATTATGTCCTTTTCTAGGGACTACTACTTTCCACCTTACAAGCTTCCAGTAAAGTAAATGGGCTTACTCACATAAGTAAGGTAACCAGTACTCATTCTAAAATGAATGCTTTCAACAGATCTTTATGTAGACTTCACAATTGACTGACTATTGTAATACTTTTTTCAACAAATATCCATATTCTGCTGCTGGATTTTCTGCTTAATTTTAAATTTTCCATGTAGTATTTTAACATTTTTATACTACCCAAAATGTAAACAAAGGAAGAGGTGAAGGTGTTTCACAGACACAATTGCCTGAGGGAACTGTCAAATGTAAAATTCAGTGGAAAGCTTCAGCATGTCTCTAGTTTAACTGAGTTGAGGAATGCTGCAAAAACAGGTGTTGTCTGACACAAGCAATAATTATCTTTCACCTTGATGGATGTTAGTTTAATCTGTTTTTTACATGGTAGCTAGGTCTCAGCTGGGTTAACGCCAGAAAGCAGATGAGATGTCTTGCGTACTTTGTGTATGACAATACCCCAGACAGTTTTTACTCCCCTTTTTTATTTATTACATGGAACAGTTTTAATATTTGCTGTGGTTTATCCATTAAATTTAACTCTAGACTTATTTTATGTCACACCGTCAACATACATACACTTCCATTAATGGATGTTAAATGAGTTCACAGTTAAAAGTGTTGGCTTTTGAGGACGTTACTGGAAGAAAAGAGACTAATGAAGAGAATATGCTTCTAAAAAATGGATAGTTACCTATACTCATGAAGAAAAACAGCTTAAAGTACAAGGTTAGAGCAAGAAAGTTAAAAAAAAAAAGAGTTGTTTCCATTGCATATATTTAAAGTAGAGAAAAAAAAAGTGTAAATTCTATCTTTAATCCATAATGGTTTATTACTTTCTAGTATCCAGTGATTACATTACATCACTCATCACATTAAGCCATTCCAAAGGAGGCTACACCCTCCTCATGCCCTTGGGCAGGCTTTCTAGCCCTGTGGGTACTGGAATGGTCTATAACCCATGCTAACATTAACCTTGGCACAATTTCAGGGATTCTCTTTGCATAAAGATAAACAGTTTTTAACAGTTTCTTCAAGATGTTTGGCAATAAATACAGCAAGTTCAACATAAGGCACACAGGGCATCCTGGCTTGGCGATGTTTTCTACAGAGCTGAAGTTAAGAGATGTATGATACATCACCTCTGATGTAAGGTTTCTTGCTTGTGCTCATGCATGGTGTTATATGTTGGAATGATTTCATACTAGTACTCCAGTGTCTGGTGATTGATACCAAAATGTATATAAATACATGCTAATTTCTGCTAGATTACATTCTCCTAGTCAACTGTCCTCTATTTCTTAAGAGCTTCTGATAGATAGATTTTCTGAACAGCTTTACAAATCATCCACCTTCAGAAATGAGAAGTCAACACTTAATGGTGCTGCACTGCTTCTCTAATCTCATTCCTTCTCTTAATAGATCTCACGATACAAAATTCCAGCATAATAGTAGATTTATGCACTGAAAATGATAGTTTAGTGTTAGCAGCATTGGTTACCTCTGAACATATGTCCTACTTCTGCCACTGTATAGAATAGCCAGTGGTTTAAGTATCCTTCTTGCAATACAGACTGCAGGTGAAAGCTATGAAGCTTGTTTATTTAAAAATGTACTTCTATTTGGCTTTCGGCTTCACAATTCTTTCTTTTAAGGAGATTTATGTTGAAAATTTTTTAAATTTTGGTATACATATGGTTCTCTACACAGTCTGGATGTACAAAGATTCTCACTCATTTTACCTCAAGACAACTGTCATTACTCTACTGGTGTTTTGCTATTAGGCTAAAACAATATGAAGGACAGCACAGAGCAGGATCGGAAGATGTGACTGCCTCAAAACCTGCGTTGAAAGCAGACACTGGTTTGCAGAGCTCACTGACACATAGGGAAAAACTGTCTCAAAGTGGTATTTCTGAAAGAGACTATTAAGAAGGGATTTCTAAGCTGTGAAGTAAATTCTCCCATGAAAGCAAAACATGGAAGGAATATGGATAAGTCCCTATAAAAAGTGACCAGTGAATTTGAATGCTCTAGGCTAGTGGTAATTTTTGTAGCTGTGCAGTTTCCCTTAGACAAAACAAGAGACAGGAACACAAATGAAAAAAAATAGTACAAAAGTGTTATAGGAAAGACCTAAGTAGTAGGCAGAAGCGTATCCATTCATCACAGAACAGGAAACCAGAAAAACAACAGAACAACCTTCACAGTTGGGGAATGAGATTTTAGTTTGGTACATTCATGAAAAGAGTATAGAAGCATAGTTGAGCTACTTAGAAATCTTATTCCACATATATTTTCATTCTTTAATATTAAACAGTATATAATATTTTTGCTCTAATACACTAAAGCTTCTAGGATACAAGGATTATAGTGAAGACAGATCAAAAAAATAAAACAAAAGTGTGTGCATCTGAAGGCAACATTGTATGCATTGAATATACATGTGTAGTTTCAGAGTTGTGCATCCATTTTTTCATCTGTCAGGTTTCCCATTTTAACCTGACCTTCAAACCACAAACTTGCACAGATTACAATGCTTGGCAGGTGATTTTACACTCTACAGAAAAGAAAAAAAAAAAAAAAAAGGATAAAAAGAGATGACCACGTGTGCTTAGGTATTTAATAAAAATACTTATGGATATCTTTTAATTAAAAGTGAAGAGTAAGTCTTATAACAGGTGCCCAGGAATTTCTGTGAAAGACATCATATGAAACATTGGCCAGCTTTCAATATGGAATCTGGTTCTATTTTGTCAATGTTTTTAAGATGGCATTATGATTTATTTAGTGGCAGCTGGAGATATCATTACTAACATATGTGCCCCTCCCAGGGTAAGTGTTGGAAACACTCAGCAGGCACCTCAGATACAATACTAATGTTTTTGAATGTTGCTGCAAGAGACACAGAAAGTCTGTATATGTATGGCAAGAGGAAAAACAAGCAAACAAACAAACAACAACAACAAAACACCACACCTAAAACTACACCTGCACAGCTAGGAAATAAGACAAAGCAGAAGGAGTCAAGCTCATATGTAAGTTTGTGCAACAATTTCTCAGCATATTTTGTCCAAAAACTCAAGAATTTGGGGCTGTATAGACTCCTATGTCTTTAAAGAGTTTTCCTTTAAAAAGTTGAGGTAGAAGCCCTACATAAAACATAGTAACCCTGCTAAGACTCTAGTAGTTAGAGCATAAGTTGAGGAGTTGAAAATCTGTGTTGAAGTGTGTCATCCACCACAAGACTGAGCCAGCTATAAACTGAAGCATGATGAACCATATGTGAAATGAGAATAACAACGCTTACTTTCCTTATTTAGGAAAATGCAAGGAAAAAGCATTGGGACTGCAGTAGTCAGGTATTATATTCATAGTGACCACACACAGGACAGACCAATTTTAAAATACGTCTCAGACAGTGCTGCTCAGGAAGCCTCTTAGCAGTTTGGGAATGAAAGTTTGAACAGAATGATTGAGCTCTGTGTAGTCAGGGCACAGAAGCACAGCCATGCACATTGAATTAGCACATCCTATCCACATACAGATGGCAAATGTGGAGGAGGACTAAACCTCTCATGAGCATATAAAAATATTTAACTTTAGACAGTTACCAAAAAAAGTCATTCAAACCCTGGTAAAATGTCATCCTTTGCACCAGAATGACACGAATAAAAGAGTTAACAGAACCAGCGAACTCTGAGTTAAATGTTTTAAAGAATAAGGAATAACTCAAGATAACAAATACAGCGAAATGTAGCATGAGTTCTTAAATGTTTTTAAATAAAAGTTAAAGACCAAAGGAAGAAGTAAAACAAAATACTACTCAGAAATTTACTTTAGGGACCTCACAGAATATATGGTTGAAATAGGCAATCATTAAAGTTAATGAAGAGTAGAAGAAAAGACCAGTGTGAGACAGACAATCTTTCATACATATTAAAATATGTAAAGGAAAACTCAAAAAATTCTTTAAAAACTCTAAAAATTCTTTATTCAAAATCAACCAAAAAAAAAGAATTAAAAAAAAAAACATGACTGTCAAACGTTTGTGGAAAAGTCAAAGTAGTATTGCAAATTATATATATATTTTTTGCTTTCTCTCTTCCATTTCCTCGATAAGGCCAAAAGACGACTTGGAAATTGGGGATTTCTATAAGGAAATGGAGTAAGAGACAGCTTCCTAGTGCAGGAGCAATACAGGGAGAAGCAACGTAGCCAGTCCTGGTTGCTCCTGCATGTTTGGATGCATGTGCCTTGGGGAACACAGAATACTGATCCCTGCTCATGCCTTAACATAACTTGACTGTTGAATAGCAGCTGCTGAGTGAGTAGACTCGAAACTTTAGAGGCAAATACTACTAAACCTTGAGAAATTCCAGACATGAAGTAGGTTTCTTCCTCCAGTACATCTAGATTTATGTGAATGTACTGTTAACAGTACTTTAGACTCATATAGGATAATGAGTCTCTAAGTAAATTATACTGCATTGACCAGCTCAAACTTTTATTTTAGCTTTTTTATTTTGGTTCGTGGGAGGGGTGGGGGATCAGAGGGGCAGTAATGAGTTGTTTCTTCTTTCTTTTTCCTTCTTTTGCTTTTCCATAATTTATAGGATGTTATTACAGATAGGGCTTACTGGTTATCAACAAACATTCTACTTTTCACTTGTGAACAAAATGTTCGCTATTGGAACTGGACTAGAAGCAGGAGATTTTTCTGCTGTGCTGCTCAGAAGAACACATTCAACATACCACTGCCTTTCTGTAGTCATTAAGCATCATGTCACTAACAAGGCTAAGATGAAGAGAACAATTAAAGCTGAACCTCAATCTGCTTAGATTTGGCAGACTTCGAAGTAGATAACATACCTTTTTTTTTTTTTTTTTTTGTTCCACCCTTCCAAAGACACGTACTGGAATATATAAACAAATAATCGGAAGAAATTTTGATAGAAGGCAGATGTTATATTCAGTTTTGTGAAACAACTGGATCTGTGATCTTGGCACAGTGTCTATATTTTCAGACAACAGTCTCACCCTTTCTGTGCGCTCATCTACAATTCAGATTTATGTTAGATTTTTGATGTGATATTATAGCTGATGAAGACTACCACTACCTTTTTGTTTCCCACTATTTAAAGAGATGCACAGTAGTGAAGAAATCTTTTTTAACTACAGAACCTTGTATTAGCATAGTTTCAAAGCATCAGTCTTTAAACTACAGGTGGAAAAAAATATTTCTAGCATTTGTTCTGTATAATAGAACTCGTTATAAGTTAGAGATCACTCTGTGAACTGTGAAACATTTCTTATAGGCATGATACATACCTAAAACTTGTCATTTTAAATAAGCAAATTTTAACATTTCCAATTTCTTTTGCCTGAACAGCACATTTTTACTAGAAACAAATACTTTGCTTATGTAATTACAATATTTATCTATCTAGTTAACATCACTGGCATTTTATTGCTGAACAAAGCAGAAAAGGGGAAAGATTTTTCACTTAAATGTAAAACCCCAAGTGGAAATATGCTTTCTGTCGTTCTAAAGAAGGAGCTGCAACATTACAAAAACAACACAAAGGTGTGAACCTTTTCCTCCCCTTGTCTTGCAGCTGATCTATTTAGATGGGTCATTTTGACATCCCTATGAAAGGTATGAAACTGCTGCATCAAGGAAATTGCCTATGATTAAGGGATAATGTGAAAGGATGTTTAATCTTTTTTTTTTTTTCTAGCCCACCTAACACGTGTTAATGACCATCAAGAGTTTTTACCCTTTCTTGCTAAATGAAAGACCAGACTTTTTATTCCCTTCTAAAAAAAATTACCTTACCTATTTTTCCTTGTACATTTGATTTGAAACAGAAATGTCACAAATACACAAACACTTGAACAAAATAGGAAGTCTGTCTGTTCATGCTACATGACCCTACTGACTAGACAGAAGTTATTTACCTAGCAGCAATTTGTATTTTTTTGAAAGAACAATATATGCGCAAAATCAAATTACATACCTATTAAACACATGAAATTTGTACACAGACACAACTATGTTACAGATGTGTATCAGTTGTAAGAAATGATTTTGCATTTGATTATTTTTTAATTTCTTATTTGGAAAATATTTAAACAAAATTAATGGAATCTGCTGGTTTACTAAGGGGGCTACAAAACAACGTGTGCTTAATTTTGTTCATGTTTTGCACAGATTCTCAATGTTCCTGATAGCTTCACTAATTTTGAATACACCCCATCATGGATCAAATGTGTATAGGCTCACTTTGCTTACTGACAGAGTTTAGATTATCCTAAGCTTATGCCTGTGATTAGTTTTATATACCTATCATATCCAATCACTTCACATTTTTTAATGATTCACAGGAAAATTTTTCTTCTAAGATTTCAAGAGGACAGTAGCTCAGACGGAATATGTAAGAATCCCTTTAAAACTATTCCCCGAACAAAATCTGATTTTAAATGCTTGCATTATAAAACATTGTAATGACTGTCTTTGGATGATGACCTATGATGCACATTCAGCAACATACAGCAGGAAAAGATAAATTTTCCTTTATCGAATGCCAAAAAACAGAAAGCTGAGTCTTGGGCCACTCTGGAAATGGATTAAGTAGTTAGTCCATTCAAGATTATGGAAAAGGAGAACTATACCTGTACCACAGGAATACAGACATTAAAGGTTAGTAGTAAACAATATGCTGTCGCTGTCACAGAAATTTTATCAAGTTGAATGTTTAGCTGTGCTATTATAGTATTGACATACTTCATAATTTCTTCTCCTTTATTTTTAGAGAACAACCAGGTCAAACAAAAACATTTCAAAATGTGCCCAAAGGCCCTCCTCCATTGTGTTTTTTGATTATTTACCTTCAGACTGGCTGTGCTATTAATTGTACTGCCTTCTACAGTAAGTGAAGCTGAGTAACACAGGTATAAAAACCTAAAGATTGCTGTTTCATACCCTTGGTCCCAAATGTCTCTGAGTTTTAGAAGCAGGACATTTTAAAGAGAACCATTCAACTCCATACTGAAGGCGTAAGACTAATATTTTGAAAACCTCTAATTCAAAGACCTGTTATCTTTACTTGACCTTATTTCCTGTCATTGGCAAGAAGGGAGCTGCTTCTATTCACTCTAATAGCCATATAGTATAACCCTTGCTGTGAACAACTGCTATTTATGCATCCCTTTGTAGAATGCTCCAATCTTGGGAAGTCATATGTCTGCCTCAGAAGGGTCATTTACAAACAGCCTCTTGTTTGACCTAAGGGATACATCACATCACCTCGCCCTGTACTTTTTACCTTGTATACTGTACTTCCTTCCTCTAATGTTTAACACTGCACAGGTGGTTTTGTGTTTCAAAACCAGGTGTCTGAGTCTAAAGTCTGAATGTTTACCTTATTATTATTAGCTGGGTTTCATAACCTATAAAAATACAGATATTTTTCTTTGAGGAAGAAAATCCTATCGTTCATGGCTTCTTTCCATTTTGCACAGAAAAGATGTTGGTGCCTTACCAGATGTATTTGTCATCTGAACAAATATGAGCCCTAACCACATCCTTACTTCCTTTTCCAGAACATTATTAATGATGGAATTAATAAAAAATATATATAAATACAAAAAAGTACTAGGAGGTTGTATCTGAAGAACATTATTTAAAAAAAAAAAAAGTTAATATACAAATTAGAGAAGATATTTTACAACAGAGCCCAAGAATGGAAAAATTTTGAAGCCTAATTTTTTAAATAGCATGCAGATAGTTTTGTTTAGGTAATTACGTCTGCTTGTAGTTGTCCACAGCAGAAAAACAGACAATTCCTCTTTTCCTTTCTCAATTCAGTAGTGCTTCATCTATATTCAAATGAGCGTAGTATCATGAAACAATACAGAAATGAAGGCATTAAAATGTACCTCAACTCCATGTAATTAGGAGAATGTTAAATTTACTTGAAACATATTTTTTTTTAACTAGGGTAGACCAGATATTTCAAAGACTTAGTCAGTCAGTAAATAAAGATATTTAGTCATGAAAATTTTTTCATCAGCTTTGAAAGAATTTCATCACACAGATTCTGGAAAAAAACATCAGACAAGAAGCAAGTCAGAGAAGCATTTCAAAAAATAATATTAATAATATTTATCCTGCTACCACATTTTATCCCCTCTACAATGGAAGAATTTTTTTTTTAATATTTCACTAACATATTGCAAAGCTGCATCTGCTAATAATACTATCACCAATATTTGAAATGCATACAATTGCACATCTCAAATAACATTCAGTAGAATATCCTTTCAGTGATGTCTTTGCCCCAGTAGGACATATGATAAGGTTCCAAACTTGAAAACGTTGACAAAATTGAATCCATATCATTTGCTTTGACAGAAAGCAATCTCTTTTCCTCTTGTGTGTTCTGTGGTAGTCTTGGGTCAATTCTTGTATGATTTCCATTTTCCTGATACATTAAGGACAGTTTTGTCTTGGGAGATTGTACAGAACTAACGTAAGAAGCTCAGCTTTACTTGTGAGAATTTGTAGTAAATGTACCAGAGTGGATGAGACATTATGATAGCCTGTCTTCAGAAAATAACAGAATTTCTGGGCACAGGCAAAGCTTATGGCAGAGTATTTGATGCTGTGCTTCAGTCCTGTCCTGAGCAGTTGGTAGTTAAGGTAGAGAAAGCAGGAGCAGAGAGTTGTAAGGTGGATGAAAAGTTGCTAGGGGTGAGGTGCTGAAAGGAGGAATATTTGCTTGGAGGTGGTTTACTACTGTAAGTTTTCAATGATGAAGTTTTGTGACCTATCTTGTTTCGTAAAATGACAAAAAGCTTCAAGGCGAGGGTATGCACAAAAGAATGATCATAACAACACAAGAGAAACAGATGCTCATGAAGGTTAAACTAATAGAAGCTGGATGAAAAGTAATATATAAAGTACAAGAATATATTTAAAAACTAATAATGAAAGAGTAAATTAAGCTGAAGGGCTCATCAGCTGGAGACAACAGAAGGGAAAAGATCAGGAGGTATTACCTGTTCATGGAAAGACTGAGTCACCAACATGATACGGCTGTGAAAAGCCAGAAGTGATCCTGGAATATATGAGGCAAGGCATTTCCAGTGGAAATAGTCAAATAATCAGAACACTGGAGAAGGTGTTGTTCAAGCCTCATCTGGAATATTGTTCATAGTAGCCCACTGTTAAAATTATTTTTTGTTCACAATTGAATGACTGGAGAGAAGACTTGTTGCACTGACAGTATCCAGGAGATGAGAATGAAAAGGCTTGTGTGGTGCAACAGAGTGAAGACTACTAGGATGGTTCTCTATAAGTACATGAAAAAAATGATTACTCAAAATGAAAAAAAAAAAAAAACAATTTTAAAACCAAATTAATGCAAGAATGAATAGATATAATCTAGCTCAGCATTTTTTTTCTGGATTTCAAAGAAGGTACTAACTGTTAGAAAAGAGACAGTCAAGAAGAGCTTTCCATTAAGAATAGAAGCACCAAAAATCTTTACTGTTGTTAAGGCTGAGTTTGATGCATGTTGAGGATGGGTTTTGTGACCAGATAGTAGTTACCTGCAACAGCAGTATCAACGAGGGTTTCTTCCAGCCCACCACTATAAAATATATTGCTTATGATAAAACATACCAACTCTGATATAAAAACGACTACACCGTTGCCAAAAAAAAGTTATCTGTAAAATAACACCTGCAAGGTATTTACATAATAATACTGTATCTCTCAAAACTAAAATCTAGGAACAACTGTTCTTGCTCTCACCACTTGCTTCAGCAGGTACTAAACTTGACAAGAAACATTTCACAAAGCAATAGCAATGATAGGAATATATTATGCAAAATGTTGACCCAGTTTTATTGAAAGTTCAATATGTCATTGCTTCCAAAAGAAAACATACCTTAGGATGTGGTGGGATGTAGAAAGATCTTTTTACAGTCGACGTGAATATTTTAGTTCTAGTTTTTGTGGCACATAATAATATTATGCTAGGGAGTTATTAATCTGTAGTGTATGACTTACTACCCCATCCTGTCTTATTTAACTCAGACCTATCATAACTCCTTTTCAGACAATGTGATTCCTTTACATTAATTGTGCTTTTCAGTAAGGACTGCAAAACTGGATCTCTATGTACTACACTGAAATGAAATGAACAAACCAAATAGGATATAAAGGCACTAGGAATTTATATTTTGTATCGATTCAGTCCATAACACAGCTGTTTTCCAGATTTAACCCTCATATTCCAAATTCTCCTATGACTTGATAAATCACTCTGAAAGCTTCAGGTCTATGAATATTTTTTACTCAATTCCTCTTTCCAGACAGAGATAATAAAGTGGACAATGTTCGTATTCAGGCACAGAAACATTGACAGTCCATTAGGAAATCTGAGTACATCTACAGTAAGCCAGTGTCACTGCTTTTCGCCTCACACTTTTTTGTCAGTTTTAACTACTGTTCCCACGACCACGATGTGCATACATGCTTTTCTGTGCATTGGTCTTCACTGTCATCATAGGAAACAATTGAACTAAGTCATGGAGGGTAAGGCATAAACCTTTGGGAGTACGGTCTCCTGGCAGGTTAGCTTTCATTCTCTGAAATATTCTGCTCTCAAAAATTAAAACCACTCATCATTAATATGTTTGGGTATTTGTTTTCCAGTGCTAAGGTAGCTGTAAAAAGTACACACAGGTAAAAACATCAGCTCCACACTTATCTATACCTCTCAACACCATGGTAGCCAAAATGGCAACATCAAATTCATCGTCAACCTAATGAGGCTTTCGTCAAAAGGCATTCAACTTTATAAAAGGTGTAGCCAAGCCCCCTCACTTTCAGATGAGCACCCCAACTCCCATGTTAGAATCTTGCCTCCTGGCCATCCCAATACATCTTTATAATCTTGTTCTGTCAGGATTGTGCTAAGAAAAATCAATTTTCTCCCCTGGAGTTGAGCATCCCACCACTCTTCCCTAGTCCACTATACACCAACATAATGAAAAGTTACCTGTTTATCTTTTTGGTAATTCAGGCAGTACCTGAGTATATCAGAACCTAGTGTTTTTGCATTTCTGTCTTGCCAACTTTTTTCATATGGGCGGTTAGATGAGTTAATGTGATATTCAACAGTAGCTCATTAGATATAGATAATATGAACACAGTAGCTGTTAGTGCCTTCACTTGAGTCCTGTCCATTCCTGAAGGATTCAGAAATAAAATAACCGAGCATCAGTTTTTCTCAATAGAACTAAGCAAGATTTTGATCTCATTATGATCTTCAGAAACTACATTGGATGTGAAAGCCTTCCAGAAATCAATTTTCCTGGTTTTGAAGTGATATAGTTACCCCATCTGCTTCAACTTGTTTTGCTAAGGCCTTTAGCATGGTGGAGACACTGTTCTGATATGGTACTGGGAGACCTGTGTAAAGGATGAGAAGGCAAGAACAGGCTAAGGAAGGCAAGAAGATAGTCAGAATACAATACTGTGTTCCTCAACCTGCAATTCTCATCTAGCCAATGCATTCGGACAAATGGCCTTAGCTTCCTACAGGAACTGTTAGACTGGGGAATGGAAGCCATGCAGTCTTCCATAAATGAGAAAATAACCATGCTGTCTGTGAGACACTATGAGTGGGAAAGGATCTTTTGATCAAAAACGCATCCTACAAGTTTAGCACTGGTAAGTTATCAGGCTGCTGACCAACTACCATAGTCATATAAAACTAGAGGTGGTGTTTTGTACCTAATATCCCCAAACAAAAAATTGTTCCAAATGAAAAGTAATCTTTAACCAGCATCTCACATACCTACAGGTGCAGGTAGAGCACATTGTCTAATATCAACACGTAACCTAGGAACCTTCCCTTCAATTAATGCCTTCTATTACTCTTCTCAGAATGTAATGGACAGCTGATATCCTACCATAATTTTACACTCAGATTAAAATGTGTAAATGCTTTTTTTTTTTTTTTTTTTGTGAAGCAAGAGAAGCAAGATGCATGATTAAAAAAATGGGAAAGAGAAATAAAGTTCCACCTTCCACAAAACAAGCCATTGACTCCATTTCTCTGCCCGATGAGGTGAAAAAATACATGAATCCAAGACAGGTGCTAGTGTCATTATTCAGTGCACTTCTGAAAGATGCTGAAAGTAATAAGCAGGATGAGAGAATCTACCTAGACTATAATAGATGAAAATTTAGCACAGAACACAAATGGATCTCTGGACTCAGGCAGCTAACATGAAAGACATTCTAATAACAACTTTCAGCAGAGAAAGCTTAATAGTAAGGGAAATCCGAGCAATGATGTTTAACACGTTTTAGTCATATTACTGCATTGTACACCTACTAAAATATTGCCCACCATCCAGTTATGTCTCCACAGCTCTCATGCTTTCAAAGGAGAAAAATGCTTTCTGAAGTGGGGAGAGAGAGGTGAAGAGACATCCTGAAGGTGCCAAGTAAGGAATCAGCAATCCCAGGAAGGGAACTCAAGCCCCAGCCAAGCAGTCTGGGACCTACTCACAATATGTGGAAAACACTTTTCCCCGTGGCAAAGAATGGTGAAAAGGGTGCACACATTTGTCAATAGATACTGCTGCACTCCATGTCAAAGTGGTGCTATAATTGGCATCCAGCAGCCTCTGCATAAGGCCACATGGTTGGCAGAAATTGCTAAATTATTTGACTTGTAAACCCAGTTTGAAATGCTAACTGCAGAGTATTTGTCTGAGTGATAAACTCTTTAAGGAGAAACCTTTGATCTCCAGTCAAGTAAAGACCCTTAAAAGTCCTGAAGTCTGGGGTAGCCAGCCCTAAAGACCTTTGTTTGCAGCCATCACTGGAAGGGGGGGAGGGAGAAAACGCAGTGATTGCCCAGGAGTTTGGCTTTGCTTGTAAAGCTGGAGGGTGAAAGGCCGTGCAGCTCCCTTCCCTCCCCCCAGCAAAATCGGGTTATCCAGCTTTATGGTACAAGACAGTTCTTAACTTTAAACTAGTGACTTGGGTTTACCAAAGAAGATTGCAATTTGCAAAAATAGGTTTATAGACAGTGAATTTTCTTGTTCATGAAAAAAAAGGTTTTAAGATCAAATTAGAAGTGGCCTGTGGTACCCTTTAAGTGCAGTACGTTGCAATACCTTTTTGGTTCCTAGCATTGAAATGAGAAAGAGTTCAATCTGCAGGCCAGTTCTGATAGAAACATTTATTCACTTCATCACTGAGTTCAGATCAGCAAGGCCAAAGCCACATGTGCTGCCATTTTTCAGCATCCGTCTAACTAAAAGCAGCGATGTTGCCACTACAGTCCTCTCAGCAGAGGACAGTTGAACCATACGTGACCTCTCTCCTGCCACCACACAGGTAGCCTCTAGGAGATACAGCAGGGATGGTAACCTTTTCTGCCTCCAGAGATTATCCATGAATAATGCTTTTAATTTCCAAAGTATCTTGTGATAGAAGGAACTACAGCTTGAAAAAATCTGCCAGAAATTGATCAGGCCCAAATTTCACTCCTCCTTCTTCCTCCTGTGTCCTTTTACCACCACCACCCCTGGACAAAAGTTCACAGTTGACTAGCAATGTCTGTAAATGGCAGATCTTTTACTGCTAGCTTTAGCCTCTGCTGAGCTCCCAAATGGGATGGTGTTGCTTGATGGGGTCATCTGTTTACTTAAAACAGGACTGGGATCAAAAGTTCATTTTCATTGACCATTAAAGGGCAACAATATATTAACAACTTCAGCCACTGCTGAGCTGGTCTGGATGTGACTTGTAGGTGACTGACACCATAAGCCAGCCACTCTATTTCTTAGATTTATTTCAAGTCCCTTTCGTATACCTCTCAGAGAATTTGGAAACAACCATCTTCCATACCAATCTAGAAGATGTACCCGTGGGCAATCTCTGACACATTATCTTCCCCTTAGAGGTCACTAGTGATTCATTACAGCACATTTACAGACATCCCACCAGCCACTTGGGTTTGTTGCAACGAATCAGTAACACTCAATTTCTGACCAGCAAAGTCTTACCCATATTCCACATTTCTGGTCACAAGGAAACACCGTTGGCCTCTCTTATAGGCTTATTACTTGTGGAGAAATAAATACTAAATTCAACATTTGTGAGACAGACAGAAGGTAAAGGAGAGAAAAAAAAAAAAAAAAGAGAAAAAAGGGGGAAAATGTAAGTTATTTCCAAGTCTTCAGACAGCAGAACTGAAAACATGAGAAGCAACAATTCACATTGCTTCCAATAGGCAGACCCCTGAAAAACTGAAGAAATATGACAGCGAATGATTTTTGGTGTAAAAGCCTGAGTTAATTTATAATTTAGGCTTTCAAATTATCTGACAGTGCTCAATCCAGAGTTAAGGCAAATTTATACAGAAACACAAAGACTTCCTTAATCAAATAAGCAGACATACAGCTGACAGACACATCTGCTGAAGGCCCTGCATCTTCCTGTGAAAAATGCATTTTCTCTTGAAAAAAAATGTTTGTTTTTTTTGTTTGTTTGTTTTTTCCTCATAGCGTGTTTAAACACTCAAGAGAAAGTGAGTGTCCAGGCCACCAAACCACACTCTCCTCCACACATCCAGCAAGTGCACAGCTAGCTCCAAGAGGACATGGTGGGAGCCCTGTCTGCAGCTACAGCCATCAGTCATTCCCAGGCAGGTCAGCTCCTGCCCTCTCCAAAGCCAGGGCCTCTGGTCTTTGCACATTGTAAGACCTTTTCTCAAGGGTGTTTCTCCCTTTGCTGTGATATGTCGTGACTACTCCATTCAATCCATTAGAAAATGCCAAGACTGGTGCCAGACCCTTCTTCAACTGGGAAGAAAAAAAACAGAAAAATGGGAAGGGAGAAGTGCCCTGGGCAGCACCAGCACAGCTTAAGGGACTTCTGCTACGGTCTGTAGATCACACAAGTGTCTGGTGGCACCCATTAACTGCTTTCAGCATAACAATGGCTCTTTCTCATCTCTGCCCATCCTCCCTGTCCCAGTTAAATGAGCTATTTCCCAGACAAATAAAGACTGGAGAGACTGCCTTCAGCAAGGGTAGGAGACTGGGAATTCAGATGGGAGCCTCCTGGCAGAGGTGGCAGCCAGGGCCACCCAGAGCACTGCTCTGGGCTATGAGGGGAAAGGGAAAGCCTGTGAGTAGGAAAGCCTGCCTGCTACAGGGGAAAGAGGTGCAGGGAGCATGAGGGGACATGAAACCACGTTTACCCTCTGTCCAGGGATCTGAGGGAGCACAGGGAAACCACTGGCAGGACAGTGCAGGAGCAGGTACTGGGGACATGCGGGGGCCAGAGGAGGACTGGAAAAGACGCGCAGGAAGCTGACAGGGAGGTGAGGCCTCACACTGCCCCAGATCCACTACAGGAGCCACAGTGTGCAAGTGCCAGGTTTCTGCTCTCCCTGTTTACTGTTTCCTCAGCTTACCTGAGTCCTCTCTGTCCAAAGGCGCTGAGCAGGCAAGAGGCCCTCATCCCCTCATGGCCCTTGTCCCCAGCTGATGGCCTGACCTCACTCCTGCCCCTTCCCTGCTTCAGCTGCAAGGTCAGTGCATCTCTTCTGGAAGCTTCTTCTGAAATCCTTGTGCTTCCTGCAGCCTTCAGGGAAAACAAGTCTCACTCCTAAACCGGGCTCACTGGGAACATGTCCACTGTCAGGGGAACGCTGTGGCCGTGGCACCACTTCTACCACCCACAGGGTAGAGGCAGGACACGTGGTGGCAGCCTGACACGTTCTGGTTTAGTAAGACTGGCTGCCCAGTTCTAGGGAAAGTGAGAGGTAATTTTAAATCCTGCCCAAGTCTTTGACACTGTTCTTTCCACTCCTTTCCTAAGCTCTCCACTGCCCCACAACAGAGCAGGATCTTCTGGAGTGAAAGACAGTCTCACACTAAAAATATGGCTTCATAGGCCACTGCAATGACAATTCTGGTTTGGCAGAAATTACTCATTGCCCTCCATATATATGATCTGGAAGATTAATGTACTGTTGTATTGTCACAACCTAGAGAGTGCAGAGAGCCTTGGGGAAGACGAGAAAGCGTATTTCGAAGCACCTTGAGCATAGACCTCCTCAAATGTAATTCTCTGCTCAAAGGTTGAAATTGATCAGCACAGCAATGAGCACATTACTGGCAGGCACTGAATCAGCCTTTATCAGATATCTCCTCCCCAGAGCAGCTGCCAGTTACCTCACCACTACACACATACTGATTCCTCTGTATGTGAGACAAGCTTGCTCGTACACGCATCTCTCTGCTCACCCTTTCAGCCTGCTGAGGCAGCAAGGAGGCCAGCTGAGGCAGGGCGTACTCAGGACATACCCTTGCAGGAGACAGTTTGCAGCACAGCTCTTTTATCTTTCAAGTGCACTCTCTTCAATACATGTAACATTGCTGTGACTTTCCTTTTCCCTTTGTGCTGTAGTACTGGTGCTGAATTTTGATGAGAGAAAAACAGGTGCATCCCATGGCATTTATTTATTTAGAAGCAAATGCAACATTCAGTGAGGACCAGGTAGGTATTTTAGAGTTATGCTAGGTCAGCTCCTTCTCTCAATCCAGAATGAGTTCTCATATTTTATACGGTCAATTAAAGGAAAGACTTGCCGTGAATCTACAACCTGTATTTTTTCTTTTAGGTATTCTGGACACTTTTGGTCTTATGCTGAAATTAACATTAGTGCTTCATATAATTCATACAGTAGATACAGGCACAGAAAAAAAGTTAATTTCTTAACTGTAGCTTTCCTCTTTTATGCTTGCAATTTCAATTAACTGTTCTAAATAACTGACAACATGGAATATAAAACATTCCTGCAACAATGTAGGTCTAACAGCAATTACGTTGATTTACTCTGGACCATGTTAAGTTCAGGGAGTAAGATAAAGAGACAAGAGTTTAAAACTTCTTTCACACTGATGTAATAAATTCAGTACATTGCTTTAAAGTTAGGGCAAAATAGCTGGTAACTGAAAGTCAAAAAAAACCCTTGTTTTGTTTTCCACTGTGATAGAAAACAATAGATTATGGGAAAGTTCTTCAGAAGGTGATCAGAGGAAAAGTTCACCAGCATCTATCATGGACTGTGTCTCTGTGGCCTGCTGGGATAGGAGGGAGGGACATAAAGGTGTCAGCAGTTGAGCTGATACGGTAAATCACACTAGTGCTAGTAAAGTGCAATGGCAGCCTAGTGTAAATGCCTTCAGACTTCTATTTCTTTTCCGAGGTTGTGCTCAGGACACGTCCCCTCTTTGTGACCTTATCTCTGGGGCAGTGGGTTGTGCACTGGTCTCTCCTCTTTAGTTTACGAGGACTAATCCATTTGCAGGTTAATAAAAGGTGAAAAGAACAATCACCACGGAGGCACCAAAATAAACAAATAGTACCTCTGACTGATTAAGGATTCTCATTTTTCCTCACCCAGCGTGCTCTGTCCATGTCCTCTCTCTCCCCTGCTGAATACTCTGATATAAAAAAAAATAAAAATAAAAATAAATAAATAAAAGAATTGACACTGTGCAAAACAGGCAAACGATGATTCCATAAAATGCAGTTGGTTCCACTTTGTGGGCATGTAACTTGTCTCCATGAAATGCAGTTTTCTGTGTCTGTCTCTCCTGGAATTTGTAATCTTTTCTAAAGATGCTGACTGATAATTAGTACATTTCAGAGATCAGCACTCCCTCAGTCCCAGACACAGGAAAGGCTCCCTCAAAAATGACACAAACCTGAACCATTTAATTTCATACAATGAGCAAAAAGGTCATGACATGCTGCTACTTCAAGCAATCTGTTGATAAGATTAATGAACTTTATAACTGCGAGATTTATAATGCATCCACTATCTTGCTACGGTGCTGTAGACAGCATCATTGGCATCATCAATAAAGTATATTGACTATAATGACAGCCAAGGGTGCAAGAAGTTGGAACAAGAAGGATGACACTGGAGTGAAAAACACCTGTACATCATGCAGCCAGGGTGATGGAGCAGTGCTGCAATGCTAGGGCTGTTTGCCTCCCTGCACGGCGTGGTGCGGTGCCTTCCCCTTTGTTCCCACCCTATCTCCTTCTATTCCCGTGGAAGTTAAGACCAATTCACAAAAAGGAGGCTATTGCCAGGTCAGAGAGCATTTTCCAATTACTATGTGGTCCCCAGGCTTCCGAGGGAAACATTTGAGAGAAGCGTGGTGGTTTATGACTAGGTGGACGATGTAGACTTGCAAGAGAAAACAAAACAATCCTATTCAGGCAGGCTGGCGCTGCTATAGCTGGCAGGGCATCACCCTGTCCGCTCCTTCCTCTCCCGTGGGATACAGACAGGTTGTTAATTCAGAGGGGCCTTGGTATGAAATAAAGGCTATTAGGGGAAAGCATGCCACAGCCTTTTACTTCTTTCAGTCAATTAAGTCAGCCAGCCAAGAAAGCCAAGACCTACCATCATTCCAGTGGAAATTCAGATCTAATCCTGAAAATATGTTTGTTCTGCTGACATTTTATACATAAAAGCAGTATATTTCTGGGATACAGACATATTAATTTAACAATGACCTTATGCATATAACTAAAAAGCAGAAAATATAGCAACCAAGTTGGTGTTTTTCCCTCAAAATGTAAATAAATGTAAATTGTTGTTTCCTGGAGAAAGCTCTTATTTTAGGTAGCGTTAACAATGATGACAACACAACCTTGGTACAAGTGTACGCATTTTCTTTGCACATCCTGAACTGTCTCAGCTATAGCTAGACCACTGCTCAGGACCTAGATCTCTGTGTTGACACTGATCTTTTCAGCTCCCAGCCACTGCAAAAAGTTACTGACCTGCCTCCTACCCTAACGTGTGCAAATGGGACTGCCTTTTGGTTACTTTTATCTCTTGAAAGATCCTGCGAGGGGCCCTCAGCTCTGGAATTTATTCCCCACTTTGCTCAAAAACAGCCTCCCATAATCTTTGACCTTCTGAGTAAGCTGTGAGGCCCAAATCCAAGGATTTGTGCAGGGAGAGGCATAAGAAAAGTTGGCATTTGTGGGTGTGGTAGGAAAGCATATTGTCAACAGCTGATTTAGTTTTTGGTTTATAATTTTCTTACGTTATGGCAGTTACCTAGTATGGCAGTGTAAGCTTAACCTGTGGAGACTTATGCTTTCTTAAATGGTCATAAAGTGAAAAAAAAAATGCATTGAAATCAACCCTTCTGTGAATGATTGTGTGTTTGTGAACAAAATGACCTTGCAAACAAGTACATAATAAGTCACTTTTGCTAAAACGATCCTTCTACCTTGCAAATCACCCAAGTTGTACATGTAGCTTTGGGGTATTAGCAACATCCACAAGTGAAACAGAGTCATAGGGACTGCTGATAAAGGAATATATAACACTTTAATTAGCTGAAAATACTTAAAATATTGCCCTGCCTGTGTTACAACTGAAAGACCATCTGCAAAAATCTATTAAAACAGCACTACTATGCTGTACTACCAAAGTTCTCGTCTGTCACCTTTTAAATATTTTAATCTGAGATTCATTAAAAGCTGTCTCTGCTTCTCTTACTCTTTGAATATAAACAGATATGTTAAATATTTTATTTCTAACCCACCCACGAAGTTACATTCATTTACATAACTTAATGAAAGCTGCATTATTCATTGAACTTCTCATATAACATTTTTCATAAGACATTATTAAACAAGTGAAGCAAGCCAGTCTAGTAATGAGCCTTCTCTAAACTTGCTGCCAGTTATGTTTCCTTTCTCCTAATCTATCACTCTAATGGTTGCAACTAATAAGCTTTTCGAATCTTTGCTGCTAATCTGTATATGTTTTGCATTGCATGCTGGATGTATAACTTGACAGAGAATTTACAATACAAACCACCTGGCAAACAAAACTATCTGCATTAACAAATAGTATCCAAACCTAGGCACTCTATTTTGTTACAGGAGAGAAGACAAGTACATGTAACACAGTACCTTTTAGCCGTAAACAAAAGTAACTAATTTGGGACTGGAAGATATCCTACTGAGCAATATGTCCCAAACACAAGAACTGCGACTGCCTTTTGTAACTTTGGAAACATTACCAAAAATCTATAGATTGATCTTTAGTTTCTGTAAATGTTAAGCGGAGACATAGTCCTGTATGGGATTCTATGAAAATGTCCTAGCAAAGATGCTATGTAACATTCTGAAGATAAAAAACTTCTGAAATGGGTGGCGTGCATTTAGGCTGCCTAATTTGGGACAAGTAGTTGGATTTTCAGGGATCCTCAGCAGCACAGCTCTCTTTGAGACAGATAGCTTTTTTTTTTTTTTTCATTTACTTATACCTCACAAAAGCAATTCTAATACCAAAGACATAAAAGTATCAAGGTGTGAACCATAGGGTCCAATTTTATGCACATTGGTTTTTAACCAGCTGGTTTTAACTCTTTCATCAGCATCTACACTGAAAACTTCTGTCAATGTGCAGTATTAACAAAACAGAGCAGTATTCTTTTTTCAAAGATAACTAGATGCTGGTTTGTAAAAACAAACAAACATCGTCAACAACAAAAACAGTTAAAAAAACTTCCTATAGCTCTTAGGTAATTGCCACTTGACATTCAAGGATAGAATATTTTACATATTGTTGAGTATTTTTCTTGGTAACCCTCTGAAGTTTATTCTAAATCAGTGACGAGAATAAAATAAGAAAATATAAGCAATTGAAATGGGTTAGAAAGAAGAGCAATCTGATTGTCATCCTCTCATTTTGCAAGGTCCAGGAAAAGACTCCCGAATAAAAGACATAAAACAACATAAACTAAAAGCATCAGAAAAGTGCAAAACCTTAAGTATTATAACTTTCAAAAGGCTTAAAGTTATAATGTTCCTTCAATAGGTGCTTTTAAGAACCAAAGAGAAAGAAAAAAATCATTTCTTGGCTCAGCTGCTAAAAGTAACATTATTTTTATTTATATATAAATAATAATTTATTTGATCAAACAATTATTATTCAAACTATATACTCTTATTTCCAATAAACCTACAGCATTTGATTGCATTTTTTTTTCTTGTTTATGTAACTGTTCTCAAAAGTAAGTGTTACCTGTTCTGGCCTGAATTGGAAATACTATTGCTTTTCAATCAGGAATTGATTTACCCGTAACATTCCTCAATGTCAGTTCACACCGAAGTCATTCTTTGATGTCATTTTGGTTCAAGAATGGATATAAATGTGTGTTATTAACACAAACCACACATTAAGCATTGCATGGAGGCTTCAGAAATTCTAAGTGCTGGGCTGCTGCAGGCTGGCAGGAGCTGCTGTTACTTGGGTTCAGGAGAGGCATGGATCACAGGAGCCTCAGAGAATTAGCACACTACAAATAAGGCATGGCTTTTTGCTCCAGGACCAAAACGTAGTACTGAGCCATGTGCCTTTTTTTTCCTGAATGAGAGAGGTGCTATTAAAAAAAAAAAAAAAGGCATATTTTAAATGACAGACTACTGAAGAGAAGGAATATGAAATATCCCCAAAAGGCCCAATTACAAGACAAGAGTAAGCACTCCCCACCAGATGCAGCCCTTTGGTGTGTTTCGGTCTGTGAGTCTTGGAGCACCTGGCACATGCAGCAACACATGGCCACATTCGCAAAAGGAGCTAGAGCAGGGCTCCGGGAGCTACCTGTTAGCATTGATGCAGGCTGAAGCAGCTGCTTCCTGTTCCTACCTCCTCTGCCTGCTGTAACATCCCAGCACAAACAACTACTCCTGCAGTGAGCTGAGGACCTGGTCTGGCTAGAAAAAATAGAAGTCATAGCTTTTTTGGTAGGAAATTTTCAGCAGGATCAGTTCCTGTATCCAGCATAACAAGAGGAGTGAGGGCTGAGGGTGGAAAGCAGGTCTGCCCCTGAACAGCAGCCGCAGTCCTAGCCTGTACCCACACCAGCTGCTACTGAGCAGGCAGAGCTGCATAACTAATCCAGAGCTCACCTGAAACTGGTCCGCAGCCAGCATCCACACTCTAGAGATACAGCTGCATAGAGGAGATTAGCAGGGGTTGTAAAACCTGCTCAAGAAGTCAGGCAAATATTTTAGCAGTTAACCCACACTGAGCTCCATATTACTGCAGCTACACTGCTACCATTTTTTGGGATAGCTTGTAGCTCCACGATGCCTAAATTATACAGCAGTGACAGACCATTTAACTGCAGAGATAAATGATATGGGGGCAGTGCCTAACATAGGCTATGTTGTCATGATTTACAACAACTGAGGATGTGCCCCCAGATATCAAGGCAAAATAAAATTAAGTGTATGATTTTTTTCTACAAACATAAAAGCCTTGTAAACCTGAATTAAAAAATAAATACATGAATATATAGATAAATAAATAAATAAGGAAACAGAAATGTGTATATTATCTTAGGCTTACACAGTGAATTAAGTATATATTCTCCATACACCACTTAGATTCCCACTCTTCATAAAAAGCCAGTAAAAACTAAAATAACCCAAATAACAACATGTAAAAAGTTCGCACACATGAAGAACTTCTATTAAGAATAAATAAAACATTTCTAGGATATCAGCATCTATCAGGGTTTGTAGGGTGTTGTAATGTTAATGAGGAAAATGTTAACAAGGAATACCAAAACAAGAGTCTTGATGCTCTCCAGACTCCAGGATCACCTCCAAATCAGGATCAGTTTGCAATTTTCTGCTACTGCATTGCTAATAAAGGGATCTTAAACTGAGATTATTGATCAAATCGCTGAAGAGCATAATGGTACAGGAGGTTATTTTAGTAAAAATTATTTAAGATTCTAAATATTGCCAAGAAGACCCAAGCACAATCTAAAATGAACGTCTCTTGTATTTAAAGACTAAAAAAAAAAATCACTATGAAAAAGTCTTGATAGCTATGCTCATTTTTGTGTGCAAGTCATGTCTAAGGTATTACATGAGAAGTTTTTGTTTCCAGCTAGCAGTTAAGTACGTATCAAACACATTATAGAACAAGTCCTTAAAAAAATCCACAAACGTCTTATGTGCTATTAAACACCAGCAGTGATTTTGATCTTAACATCATCCTTAATTCCGATCTTGGGAGAAAATAATGAAAAAGTGACTTTTCCAGAAACAAACAAACAAAAAAATTAGTCCATATACTTCTATAAGTGATCATGACACCAAATTACATGAGTTTACTTTATAGATGTTTACAGAGCCACCCTATGTTTGACTTTTGAGGGAAGACTAATAGGTGTAGTAATAGGGACAGGGGTGGGGGTGTGGTGTGTACAAAAAAAACTTATGGTTAAGCCAAAACAGGGGTCATGCCTAGGGCATTTTATCTGCCCTGCTTACACACCCCTGGGGAATTACATCTCAACAGTTGATTCCCTGTTAATCAATTCACATTAGTGCCTGCCTTTTAGTTTTCACTTTGCTAAATTCCAGGAAAGTTCTTAAACCAAATGCATGCTCTCTCTCTGCCCTATGCAGAACTGTTGCATTTTAACAAGAAATCACAGCAGATTTTATTTGCTCTAACAGCTGATAAGAGACACCTTCATAAGTAAAGATTCATAGACTGCAGACTCAACACAGAACAAAATCCAGTGGTCTGTTTATACAAGTCAGTAGGAATACAGGAGAAGAGAACCTTTATGGATTTTTTCCCCTCAAACTATTTTCTCCAGTTCTAGAGAAAGCTTTATGTTACAAATTCTTCTTCCGTTTACTTCTTATTTACTGTGTCTCAAAATTATATGCCTGGCAAAGAGAGACCTCTACCACTTGCTATCACTCCACATTGTTACAACAATTTACTATGCACAAGTTAGAAGTATACGGGTTGGATGGGAGGGTAGGGCAGAGGTATGAGAACAGTAGAAATAGGAAACAGCTCATTCACAAAAGCAGATCCAACTTCACATCCAAACACTTCAGACCTGTGTGAGCTGGTTATGCTACTCTCTAGCATACAGGCAGATCTTCATACAGAGGATCTTCAAAAATAAACTTTATTATCAAACTTAAAATTCACACATTAAATGTAAGATCTAGACACAATACTGAAAACATTCTCAAACAATAACAATTTAGGTAATTTGGATGAATAGCTAGTTACCATTGTTTCAAATTCCTTTGAGAATATTTAATACGTACATCATTGTGAAATGTCTTCAAACACTTATCTGGCCAGCTTTCAATAAGATTTTTAAATAGGGGAAATTTTATTTCTATAGAAATAATATTATCTAATTATGAATCAGAGATCCATAATTGTAGTGCTTGGGAAAAAAATATCATAGCCATTTAAAATACTTAGAAGACATAAATAACTATTGTACATTTACAAGTTTAAATATTTAAAGG
The DNA here is from genome assembly GCF_009769625.2 of Cygnus olor. Lineage (NCBI taxonomy): Eukaryota > Metazoa > Chordata > Aves > Anseriformes > Anatidae > Cygnus > Cygnus olor. The sequence continues at coordinate 21,424,053 of NC_049175.1, forward strand.
CCTTTGTTACTATAAAAATTACTATGTACATATTAGATGTTATATAGAAATCCATCTGGAGGCAAGTGTTGAACTCTCAAATTTGCCCGCTGAAACCTATGAATTTGGTAGGCAGATTGTCCACAGGGTACACTATGGGCCCCGTTTTCATTGTAGGAGGTCCATTCAGCAGCTGCCAGTCACAGCTCCGAGCCAGCTCCACTGTAAATATTTTTAGAAGGACTTTTGCAAACTCTTTGCCCACGCAGCTTCTCAAGCCCCCACCAAAAGGAATGAAACTGAACCTAGAGGAGTCCTCCGGAGATGGAGACATGAAGCGATCTGGATTAAATTCATCCTTGTTGGTAAACAGATCTGCCACATCGTGGGTATCACAGATACTGTAAATAACATTCCAACCTTTTGGGATCTGGTAACCCTACCAAAAGAAGAGAGAGAAGACATGAAATGCCTTGCTGAGTTAAAGGGGCTGAAATATCAGTGTGGGACATGTTGGCGCACCTCGCCTTCCCTCCTGGCTTCCTGCAGGTCACTCTGAGGTGGGTATGCTATGTCAGTGTGCTCATAATTTTGCAGGTGCTCTGAGGAGCGAGCCCAAGCCCCACTTACATTCAGCTCAAGAGTCTTGAGTGCAATTCGAAATCCTCCAGGAACAGGAGGGCTCAGCCTGAGGGTCTCTTTGATGACACAGCCTGTGTACTTCAGCTGCTCTAAGACCTCCATGTCCAACTGCTTCTCTTGGTTGGGGCTGCATAGTAACCCCTAGAAAAGAAGATGCTGCCATCACATTTTTGGAAGAGGCTCCCGGCACCGCAAAATGGCTGCCCCCCTGATAGCAGCATTCTCCTGCCACCCCTACAAGTAGGGAACCTCCTCGGTCAGGGGGAGCCCTGTCTGGGACACCTCTCCTGAGGGGGGCTTCCCACTGCCCACCGGGGGAAGACACACACCTTCACCTGCAGCTCTTTCCTCACTTTCTGCAGGACATCATGATGGAGCCCAAGGAAGGCAATCAGCGATGTGGCAGCGCTAGCAGTGGTTTCATGGCCCCCAAACAGCAGCTCCGTGGCAGACTCCTTCAGTTCCTTATTGCACAGGACAGAGGAAGGATAAAACAGGCTCTGAACAGGCTATCTCCACCAGACCCACCCTACTACTAATGCTGTAATTGCACCCAGGCTGGAGCCAGGGTGGGGGATGCTCCCTACGGGCACGGCCTTGGTCCTGCACACCTCGTCCAACAGCCTGGCTGCATCCTACACCCAGAGGACCCCAGTGCACCGCACAGGCTGGTTTATTGCCTGGGAAGGGAGCTGCACCTCCTGCTCTCTCCTTCTGGGCCCAGAAGATAAGCATGCTGCTGACTGGGGAGACAGGCAGGCGGGAAGGGGACGGATCTGGCCCTGGGGAACCTCACCTGCATGTTGAGCTGCTCCCCGTTGCCCTGTGTGTGCTCCATCAGCAGCTGCAGCGCGTCCTTGTAGCCACCCTCGGGCTCCTTGCGGGCCATCTTGGCACGGATGTTCTCCTCGATCTTGGCGTGGATGATGTTGCGTGCTCGCAAGCCCTGGGCGGGCAACGGGGGGAGCAAGGTGGGCTTTGTGCCGTGCCACCATCCCTCCCACCCACTCCCCGCTGCCCCGGGGAGTGCTGCCGGCCGGCAGGGAGCCTTACCCGGTAGAGCCCACTGAAGGGCACGTCGATGGGCAGGGAGAAGAGGTTGCGGATCATCTCCTCGAAGGCTTCCACCAGCTGCTGCTCGCCGTCGGGGCCGGCCTGGCGGGGCTGAAAGCCCAGCAGGATCCTCATGGCGATGCGAAACATGAGGCGCTTCACCTCGGGGTACACCAGGAGGCAGGGCCCTGCGGCACCCAGCCACCGCGCCAGGCAGGCGCTCACCTCCTCCTGGATGACGGGCACGTAGTGCTGCAGGGCGTCCCGGGAGAAGGCCCGCATGATCACCTGCCCGGGGGGACGAGGAGGAGGAGGAGGAAGGGGACACGGGCTCAGCCACCTTGCGCGGGGCAGCCGCCCCCGCTCCCCGCCCGCCGCCGGGGCCGTACCTTTTTGCGGTGCTTGTGCTGCCCGTTGTGGAGGTTGGAGAGGCAGCCCGAGCCCAGGATGGTGCGCACCGAGGCCGGCCACTGCACGGAGACCAGGCGGTGCTCGCCCAGCAGGATGTGCCGCACGTTCTCGGCACCCATCACTCGCACCGTGGGGCGCCCGAAGAGGTGAGTCTTGTAGATGAAGCCGTATTTCCTGCGCTTCATCTGCAGGAATTTCCGCCGCTGGTGGACGGGAGGGGTGCGAAAATAAATATGTTGGAAAGAAGAAAAAAAAAAAAAAAAAGGCGGGGCAGCGGCTCATCCCCACCTGGGCACGGCAGCTCGGCAAAGCCGCTGCTCGCCCCCGTCCCTCGCAGCAGCAACAGGACGAGGAGGAGGAGCCGGGGCGCTGCTCCCCTCCCCGCGGCATCGCCTCGCCTTACCTGCAGCACCATCTGCAGCGTCTCCCCGAAGAAGGGGAGCCCCATGGTGCCCGGGGGCAGCGGGAGCGGGCAGCTAGGGTCGCGGCTGCTCACGCAGTACAGGTCCCAGAGCTTGACGGCGGCCAAGAAGAGCAGCAGGGGCAGCAGGAAGGTGCACAGGGCGCTGGCGAGCAGGGCGGAGAAGCCCATGGCTGGGGAGCGAGTCCAGCCCGGCCCCCCGGGAGCTCCGAGTGCGCGGGCCGGGCTCGCCGCGGGCCGCCTTTTATACCCTTCCCAGGTTGCTGCCCACCCTACCTTGGTCCGATAAATTAGTTCACCCAAAGTTCATCTTTAATTGCGGATTGGGGCCTGGCTCCTCCCCCCGAAATCTTTAACCGTTTGCTCGGCGCGGCGCATCCTGCCCGCCGCAGACAGCCGCCGGGGAAGTGAGGGAAGGGACGAGAGGTGCCGGTGGGAGCGGCCCGAGGGACGCTGCCGACAGCCGACGGCTGGGGCCGGCCGCCTCCACCTCGGATTTATCGCTGATGCTCGCTGGAGCTCCACAGGCTGCGCCTGGCAGAGAAATGCCTCGCTCCGGAGGCAGCCACCCCCGGGTGCTGCCAGCCCGGCGCCGCCGCTCGCTGCCAGCTGCGGGGCTCCCTCGCCCGTCCTCTCGTCACCGGTCGGGGACGGCGGGGGAGCGAGAAGCCGGAGCCGGGGCAGCGGGGCCGGGGGGCGCCCCTGGCTGGGGCGCGGAGCTCTGGGCAAAGCCTCAGCGGAGCCGCCGCGTCGGCGGAGGAGCTTCCTCCGCTGTCCTCTGCTTCACCTCGAAAGGGCCGGCTTGTGTTTCTGCCCGGCTGCGGAGGAAGGAGCGGCGGGCAGCAGTCCGTCTCGGCCTCCCGGTGCAGGTTCACCCGCGGGTCACCGAGGGAAAGGGAGGTGAGCGCGGAAAGGGAACACCCTGCCCTGTGCCCGGCTCCGCTGCCCGCCCTCGCCCGGGGCCGTCGGGGCTGCCGTGGCAGGGACCGCGCCTGCAGCCGCGGCACCGAGCCCGGCCGGGCCCCGCTCCCCTCCCGGAGCCGCTGGCAGGTCCCGGAGCCCGTTCGGCGGGGGGACAGTGGCGGGGCCGGGCTGCGGGAGCGCTGCGGGAGCGCCGGGTCCCGTTGCAGGATGCGCCGTCCGAGGGATGCGATCTCCGGTCCCTGCGGGGCTGCAGAGGGAGGGACGGAGCCGCGGACCGCTCCGTTCGGCTGCTACCAATAAACTGTCGTGCCCGCTTTTTATGCTTTTTCCTTCCCCCCCCCCCCCCCCTTTCTTGCTCCCCGTTCCTTTTTGCATTTTATTTTATTTTTTTCCTACCACAAACTCAATAAACGCTGCGAGCTGTGCGTGTGTTTGTGCTGGGGGGGGATGAGGTGTCATTTTTAATTACTACTTTTCCGACAACCAACGCGTCGGACGGGACCCTCCCACCTCCTGCGATGCTTCGCGGCGCTGCCCGGTCCCCGCAGCCCCCTGCCCCGGAGGGAGCCCCCCGGGGGCATTTCCGCGGCACCCGGGGCCCGGCGGCGCTGCCCGGGAGCGACGGCCGCGCCCTGACCCGGCGCCCTCCCCTTGCCGGGCGCTGACCCGCTTGTGACCTACAACACGGACCGTGACATCTGCGTGAACCCGGCCGGCAACCGCGCCAAGTTCACTGTCTATCAAAATAACGAGATACGGTGGCCTGAGCACCGATAATTGCCGCAGGAAGGCTTTATTATCTCCCCAGCTGTGTATTCCGCAGCCATCGGCTCGAAAAGAATCAAATAGTAAAGAGTGAAAGGGATAATTAAAAACATCTTGGAAGGAGGTCAAGAAATTAACAGCCTAATATGAACAAACTTTGATTACAAGTAACAATTATTACACTTCATTTGTAAATGCTCGTGTTTATCTGAAAACAAAATCAGTTTCAAGTCCTTTTTTTTTTTTTTTTTAACCAGATTCATGTTACATTTTTCAGTGGGTGGCTGTGGGGCTTGTTAGTGCCCGGGGTAATTTTTAAGCACGCTGCCGGAGGAGCCCCCACACTCCTGCACCCAGGGCTGCTAGCCCAGCCCTGCCCACGGCAGGACCCCGCATCTCCCGCGGGTCACGGCCATGCCAGCGGTGCCTGCTCATCAGAGTTAGTCATTGCCACTTGCAGCCACCGCCTACTGATTTCACCTCTGATAGCCAGAGAGATTCACCTCTCGGGACAAGGTCAGGAGGGGCAGAGGCTCCGGTTCACGACGGGGTCGAGCTGCCAACAGCACTTAACTCAGCCCCGCGGTTCAACCTCTTCCAGATTTGACCTGTCACATTTGGGAGCCACATTTCTGCCCCAGGTAGCACTGTGCTCACTGCACAGCCCTGACGGCAAGTGGTAGTGCACGCCCCGCTGCAGTGCCCTAGCACAGGCCTGCAGCAGGGACTGGCCTGGGCAGGGCGGGTTCTGGCCTGGCACTAAAGCGGGACATTCAGAGTGTAGGTGACAGCACTCACATCATTTTACATGGGAGAGAAACACCCTGTGCCTCAGCAATGCCTGGGAAGGTGCCTTCAGCCCCAGGGACCACCCTCAGACTGGCCCAGGAGCCCCCGACCCAGCACTTCCCCAGCAGGGCCAGGCAGGAGGGACACGGTGGTCACTCAGCTGGACAGCCACCACGGGCTCACAACCACTCTGCTACCACGCAGATGTCCCCTCTACCACTTGAGCCATACAAGCAAGAACATGGGACATGCCACCACGAAGCAGGCATACTCAGAAATGTCCGTTTCCCAAATGTTTATTCCCCACAGGTCTGGTCCCTCCCCTGCTTCAGGCCACTCCCTGGCTGGGGAATACATCCTGCAGGGACCCCGCAGGGGGCTTCATGGCAGACCCTGAGCAGCAGCACAGTGCTCAGGCACGACAGCCACAGCTACTACGATCTGGTGAACAGATGTCCCGTTTGTGCTGGCTCTAATGGGAAGTGCAGGAAAGAGATGAAATATTTACAATAAAAAAACATGTTACAAACTATTATTCTAGCTACAGCTGATGCTGTGGATTGGGCAGACCTGGTTTGTGTTTTCCTACAGAGTCCCCCCTTCTTCCCCCTTTTTACATCTCCAAAAAGCCCCGGTGTGCAGGATGTGCCTCCTGCCTCTCCTACAGCACGCCCACAGAAGAAAGCCATGAGAGAGAAAAGCTCCAGGAGCCTTAACTATGGGCCTGGGGTTTTTGCTCCCCAGGGACTTGTGTGTGGCAGGGGCTGGATGGGCACCCACGGGGGATGCTCCCTGCCGGCAGCTCCTGTTTTGCCCCTGGGGTTGGGGGTGAGGCTTGCCCCAGTGCTTGGGGCTGTCTGCAGGACTCTGTGGGACCCTACTCTGCAGGACACCAGGAGGGTTTAAAAAAAAAAAAGACCTTTGGGGCCTTGTTCTGCAGCGACCCAGCCAGTCACGGAGCAGTACCACAGCCAGGGCTGGGCGCAGCACCCTGGCTTAGGCCTCACTGCCGCGGCTGGGCCGCAAGGGGTGGAAGTAGAGCTGCAGCCCATCCACGGGATGCACGATGGGCACGGTCTGCATGGCAGGGTAGGCGGGGGTGGCCAGCTCCCAGCGGGCCGTGGTGACCAGCTCGATGGCCAGCAGCTTGAGGATGGCCTGCGCCAGCTCCTTGCCGATGCAGCTCCGCGCCCCGCCGCCAAAGGGGATGTAGTGGAAGCGGCTGACAGCCTCTGGCCGGGCAGCACTGAAGCGGTCAGGGTCGAAGCCACCAGGGGGGCTCTGGTAGACGGCGGCTGTCTCATGCGTGTCACGGATGCTGTACATCACACTCCAGCCCTTGGGGATCTGGTAGCCCTGTGGGGACAGAGGAGAGGAACGTTAGGCACCTTGCGAATGGTGGTACCCAGAGACAGCCCTCCCTACCTTTCCTCTATGTGCATAGCACTTACATCCAGCTCGAAAGTCTGCAGCGCCGTCCTGTAGCCTCCAGAGACAGGGGGCAGCACCCGCAGCACCTCCTTGATCACACAGTCCAGGTAGCGCAGGCGGCCCAGCTTCTCCAGGCTGATGTCTGAGGGGCAGTGACAGGCCTGGGGCTGGGGACTGCTCTGGGGGTGTGTGGGCTCCAGTGGGGCTGGGGGCTGTGGGGAGAGGCCACCGCTGGGCTCTGCCTCCTCCGGGGGGCTCGGAGGCTGTCTCTGGTCCTCAAGAGCATCTCTGGCCATGGCGGGGAGCTGCTTCTTGCTGTCCCTGCCTTGCATGGGCAAGGTGTCCGGGCTGGGTCCCGCAGGGCAGCACTGGCACTGTGGGTACAGCTCGTGGGACATCAGCTCCTGCCTGATTTTTTTGATCGCTGAGGGGTGCTTTAGTAGCAGGAGGATGAGAGAGGTGCTGGCACTGGCCGTGGTGAAAAAAGCAGCAAATATGAGCTCAATGGCTGATTCCTGGGAGGGAAGGAAGGTGACAAGTTTGAATGCCACTCTAGGCTGGTCGTGATTGAATTGCCCGACTGTCCTCTCCCTTCACAGGCTCTGTCCCTGGGCAGAGGACCCTGCCACTGCCTCTGCCCGTGCTCTCCACAGACCTGCTCACTCTCTTCCCAGCTCTCCTCCCAAGATTTACAAACCCTAACAAGAATTTTAACACACATTTTATCATACAGTGACATTCACTTTAAGCATTATGGGTTTTACCTTCACCTGCCAATTCCCCTTTGTGCCCAGCTTTTGCCTCTCTGGCCAGCAGGGGTTATGAGGCATGTTTATGTATAGATAACAGATGCACTGGCAGCTAAAATGGGCTGCATTTAATCCATCTCCAGTTAATTGACCATTTGCTTATGTGGAAGGTGACTCAAACTGACACTCAAAAGCAGAAAGTTAAAGAGTTACCCACAGCTGGGTCTGGAGGGAGAAGCCAAAAGCAGTGGAAAGGACACCTGATGTCTTAAGGTACCTGGAACAAAGTCTGGTAAGGTCAAGGGTCATGTAACAAAGACTGGTCTTTGCTACTGTCCTCAGCACCATATATTGGCTGAACTATGGGTTTTTGCCAAAGTGTAGCTCGCAAAGGCATCTTTCAGCTGAACTGAAGCCTCTGAAATAACAGGTCCCTACCGACCCCATCGCACCTCCTGCAGGCATCAGGAGGAATTTTTACATCCAAAAGATAGCAGACCCAGATGAAAATAAATCTCTGAGTCCCACAGCTTGCAATTAAAAGCCACCACAGTGCAATGTGAGACTCTGCATTTTGAAATGATAGCTCTTACAACTCTCTGCATCAACCTCTGATGGTGCTGCCACCCCAGCTGTGACACTGAGCTGCTTACTTTCTCTTCTGGCTGTTACAATGCCAACATGAGCCGTGACAGTGAGGCTGTACCCTCCCACGGTTGGTTTTGTCCCTGTGCTGCAGCCCAGCTTCCCGTCCTGTGATGCAGGACCAACAGCATTGCTGCTCAGCCACTCAGCCAGTGACAGCACGGTTATACAGGATGCTTTTTTCTATCCTTCCAAGATTTAAAACTTTCTAAAAAAGTACTTTTGGCAAAATGATATATTTGTAATGACCTTTACATTTCAAGGCTCTTGCTGAGTTCATGTCACTAGTGCAAACCACAGCATATTTAGGAAAGTTTCTGAGAAAAATGTCCTCCCAAATCATGCAGGGAAAAAAAAAAAAAAAGAAAGAAAAAAAAAGCAAATTAGTAACTAGTGTCACAAGTTTTGTGGTGTCTCTCAGAGTTGAATATATCCATGACTCTAGGACAGCTTTAAACTTTCTACCCAATTACACCTGCAATGGATGAGAGCTCTACAATAGCAGATAATAGTGCTGTATTTGCAAGCATAGGCATTTGATTTGCAAGTCATTTTGTTAAATGCAGGCAAGGTAGAAAGTTTCTAACCGTAAACGTACCAGACTGCATATAAATATACTGTCACTTGAACCAGCTGGCCCTAGGTCACTGTGTTTAATATCCCTTTATTCCTACTGTTATTATCTCACTTGTGGTCAGAGACAGAGACAGGATGAGAGATCGTGTAATTATCCTTGTGCAATATACATGTGAATACTAACAGAGATTAACCAAGTCTAATCAATCACATTTTGAATCTGGAAATTATTCTTCATAATTATAATAAAAATAATTATTATAATAAATAATATAAATAAATATAATGAAGCCATTTTAAGAATATACGCTATTTCTAATTGCACCTGATAGTCTCTGTAATGTCTTTCAAATACTTCAGAATTTAGAGATTACACTTACAAAATACATACAAAACATTTGTATTTAGATAATTTTCCTTAAATATCTAAATAAACACTAAAATTGTGTGTCCTTTACTTTTAAACTATATTCAGCTGCTGTACCCATACAAAACTGCTTCAAAACTTGTTACATAAATGCAGCATCATGTGTTGTTGACCGACACAGAATGACCTGGAGGTATGAATGATGCAGCACTAATGACAGTTTTTTTCCCAAGATCTTTGGCAAAGTACTTTTCACTGGGTTTTGTCTCAGTGAGGACTGCTGGGTTCATCCCTAAGTCACAGCGACGAGTCATGTTGCATCACAGCAATCCACAAGCTACGTGATATAATTAATGAGGTGATAGGGAATGACCCAGAACTCATCGTTCCATCCCCAGGCCCATTTTGATGTACTGTCTCAGTGATTTCTGGGCTCCCAGCCCTGAGGAATACAGTGACATGATCTGCACGCCACACCGTGCTAGATGTCAGGGGTTGCCTGAGGAACACACAACTAGCCCTACATATATCCAAGACTTCATCTGGGAGGTTACCAAGTGCACGCTAATGTGCAGAGCCTGAGCACAGCCTCATAACCCTAAACACATCCTAAGGCAGGCTGAAGCCAGGTGGCCATGAAGAGGAAAGGCAAAAGAGGCATTTGTTTCCTCTTTAAATACCATCTCTGTTCTAATGCAAAGAGACACAACCCTATGAGACCATCTGAGTAGTGCACCGCCCACTAACTCTGTGTGCTGGCTTCAGCGCTAGGGGCTGTTTGCACACCTGCCCACCCCAGCACCCACTCCAGGTGAGGCTCCCATCCTCCCCAGCACTCTTCACTCTGGAGGCAGATGAGCTGCTTTTCATGCGTGCTGACACTTAGGGGCAAGCACACAACTGAGCTCGCCAGGCCCGGGCTGTCTTGCTCACGCTGCGGATGGGCTCCTCAGGGTTGGCAAGAGGCGGGAGGGAGCCAGCAGCTCACAGCGGTTCCTCCACAGCCCTCCTTGTCCCACCACAACTCTCCTTGTCCCACCACAGGGCTCCTTCTTTCTCCCACCCCTCAGCCCAAGCCTCTCACAGACACCCAGTCAGAAGGGTTCTGGTTACCTTCAGCTCCTGCATGGTGAATTCTTTGCCATGCTCCTTGGCACTGTTTATTATGAAATCCAGAGCATCGCTATGGTCTTCTGAGTTGGTTCTCTGCAGTTTTTCCTGTATAGCCTTCTCCATGAACTCATGTAGCATGTCCCGTGCTTTGATTCCCTGTGGGAGGCAGACACAGGTCAGGGGAGCCCTAGGAACTGCCTCCCTCTCCAAAGAGACCAGGGGACCCCTTCTGTGGTCGTCTTTAATCCCAGGATCTGCAACAGCAAAAATTGTTTAACCTATTGCCCAGCCCCAAAGCCTCACAAGAGGTAGCAGCTCGGTGAGAACTGCTGCAAGTTCTTTCAGCTTTCTGTTGTGAATCAAATACAAGTCCTAGGAAACACACTTGGAGAGGAAACGACAGCAGCAAGCCCACGGCACTAAATCCAGAGGGGCCTGCACTGAACAAACTCACAGTCTTGTCAGGTCCAAAGGAAGCTTGTCTGACAGGAGGGGAAGCAGTAATTTAATAAAACTGAGTCCAGGAGGCGAGGTACATCCGACAGTAACAAATGAGTGGCTTTTCCAGATACATGTTAACCACACCCAGCTGATCTCCGTCTGTGTTGCACTTCTGTGCAGCAAAACATCAGGAAGACCTTCGTGAGCCAACTGAAAAGCAACCTGCTGCAAAGTGGGGATGGATGGAGTCACAGAGTATGGATCTGTAGCAAGAGGCCTCCTGCAAAAACCTGGATCGGATAGTTAGGATGAGAAGTGGCCATGACCAGAAGCTGGGAAGAAGATGCAAAGGATGAGAGTTGAGTTGGGAAGGACTGGACAAAGGAAATGGGAAAGCAAGAGGAAAGACAAGAGGAGATAAAAGCAAGTTAAAGAGGTTGGTCTCGGGCCAGACAGGCTGTGGCTGACCTGAGACGGGATGGATGCTGAAAGCTCATGCTGGTGACAGCCTGCAGGACAAGGGGAACAAGAACTTTGATCTGGTGAGAAGAGCTGCTGGGAAGCTGGGGGAGAGCTGGGGCTGGCCAGGTAAGGTGATCCAGTGGGGCAGAGCTCTCAGTGGAAATAAGAGATTGGACAAGACCTTGCAAGAAGAGGCAGGAGACTTGGGCTGGGTGCCCAGCAGGGTGAATGGCCCAAAGCCAGAGGAGGGACAGCAGATTGAAATGTGACAGGAGGGGTGGGACATGGGACCAATACCTAGAGCGGGAGTGTGGGGAGGCAGGTAGGAAGGGGCAGGACAGCAGGGAAGACATTGGGGGTTGTAAGAGGCAGAGGAAGCTGTCCCTCTGCCACGCTCCCCTCCAGGACTCCTCGCTGTCTGTCTGCTGCTGGTGGACAAGGGACCAAGGACTGTAAGTGGGTCTCAAGTCCTCAGCCTGCCTGAGCTGCACAGGGAGGTCCCTGCTGTGCCCTTTTTCCTCATGACCAAAGATGCCTCTGCATGAGTCCGAGTGGGATGCAATGGGACAGGACCAGGCATGATGGACTAGCCAAAGCCAACACTAGCAATGTATGTGGCGAGTGAGAAGAGGCAAGGGGCATGCTGGCAACCTCCAGAGAAGGGGTCTGACAAGCCGACAGCTGCATAGCAGCCGAAAACAGAGGTTCAGGGGAGCTGAAACTCACCCTGGAGAAAAGGCTCCAGCAATGCGCACGGCAGCCCCGCGTTGTACTGGAACCCGTGCAGGGAGGTGCTGGAAGCAAACCAGGAGCAGGGCGAGCAACACACCAGGCCCTCAGCCTGGCACGGGTGCTGCAGCGGTCCTGGCCCTTCAGGGGCGGCCCTTGGCAGGCCTGGGGATGGGGGCTCTGTGCCGCCACAGCCCGGCCCCGGCCCCCACACAAGAAGGCACGGGGCAGGCGGCAGTACCTTGCGCAGCCCGCTGAAGGGTATGTTGAGGGGCAGGGAGAAGAGGTTCTCCACCAGCTGTTCAAAAGTTTTGGCCAGGTCCTTGAACTGCTTTTCCTCCAGGCGGAGTCCCAGCAGAATCCGAGCTGCAATGCGGAAAGTTAAGGTTTTAGCGGAGGAATAAACTGCGATGGAGCCCGGCTCCATGCACCAGCCCCGCAGCTCCCAGCTCACAACCTTCTGGATCCGCGGCAGGTAGCTCTCCAGGGCGGCGCGGCAGAACACTCTGGCCAGGATCTAGGAGCAGAAGGAGGGGGAAGAGAGGCAGGTAGTTAAAGCAGGGAGCCCACATGCCACCGAGTCCCAAGCCTGGGCAGGAGGTGCCACCTGGGCCGCGTGCCCTGCGAGGCTCACCTTGCGGCGCTGGCGGTGCAGGTCGCCGATGGAGCCGAGCAGGGTGTGGGAGCCCAGGATGATCTGGGTGCTCTGGGGCCACTGCGCGCTGACCAGCGTGTGCTCGCCCAGCAGGATCTTGCGGATGTTCTCGGCGCCCGTCACCCGGACCACCGGACGGCCCAGCAGGTGGGTCTTGAAAACGTTGCCGTACCGCTCCCGCCGGGAGCTGTGGAAGCGGGAGCCCTGGGGACGAGCCGTGGGTCAGCCCCAACCCTCCGTCCCCGTCCCGTCCCCGCGCCCCCGCCCCGCGCCTCACCTGGAGCAGCCAGTGCAGGGTCTCCCCGAAGAAGGGCCAGCCCATGGAGCCCTTGGGCAGGGGCAGGGCGCTGGCGCGGTCCCTGCTGAGGCTCCAGCGCAGCGCCCACAGGTGCCGGCACAGGGCGAGCAGCAGCGCCAGGACCAGCAGCGCCAGAGCCGCCGCCGCGGGCCAGGAGAGCCCCGCCGGCATCCTCCTGCGGGGGCCGCCCGGGGGCCGCCCGGTCCCTGCCCCGCCGCCAGGCGAGCACCGGGGGAGGCAGCGAGCGGCCGGGCGCTCCGCCGATGGGCCCCTGCCGGCTGCTGGCCCGCCCGGCCCCGCTCGCCTCCTGCTGCCGGTTCGCCCCTCGGCCACATTTATATAGATATTGGGCACTTGCGCCCGATCCACCTTCGGAGATGACGTCTCCGCTGCATATTTAAGCAGCGCGGCCAAGTGCGGTGATTGGAGCGGGAGAGCCGGGGGGATCGATCGAGGGGGCGCGGGGACGGCGGCGGAGGGCCAGCGGGGGCGGCCGGGACAGCTCCCCCCGGGGACGGGGGCCCCCGGAGCCCCTCTCCCGCCTCCCGCCCGGCCCCGAGGGGCGCCCCCCCGACGGCTCGGCTCGGCACGGCTCAGCACGGCACGGCACGGCTCGGCACGCCGCCCCCCGGCCCCGGTCCCAGCCCCGGCCCCGGCCCCTGCCCGCCCCGAGGTAACTCAGCAACGAAGCCGGGACCCGGGCAGGTCCCAGCGAAACGCGGTCCTGAGGCGCGTTTTGAGGCGTGAAATTAAACACGAACACGGGTAAGGTTTATATTACTGTATTTAGACCGTCAATAACTTAAAAATACAGCGAAATGTACAGTATTTTTACACGTTCCATTTGGTTTGTATTTGCTAGACGTTCTCTTCGTGTCTAAAATAGCCAGGAGGGGACGGTGCAAAGAGACCGGCTGTGGGACGAACGCTATTTACTGGGATGGGGCTGGCTCTAGGAAGCGCATTCTGACAAACAGATGCGGCACGAAACCAACAGTGGCAAGTCTACTCCTTACTGCAGCCTGGGGAAAGAACCCGGGGTCTTAAAAAAGTACAGTTACAAATGGTAACCCTGAGGAACAGAAACAAAAAAAGTCACATTATAAAGAACTCAAATGGTTATTTACATTCACAAACTCAAGATTAAACCCTTTCGGAGAACAAAGCCTATAAGTCCTAATGCTAAATAAATATCAAGTCTAATTCTCAGGTAGTTTTCAAAGGTACTAAAAATCAGAAGATTTTTTCATACCTCCAGACTACAAAATGTGGTATACAAAATTATGTCCAATCACTTTAAGGCTAGTATACATTTAATGCAGGAAAATGACAGGCAGTATCTGAAATGCAAGTATCTCAATGCCTAAAAAAAAACCATTTAATTAGGAGTCATCCTGAAAACAGCAACTAAAGGATCATTTCTCAAATAATTCCTACCCGGAGCAAAATTTTGAACATCGTGTCTACAGACATTTAAATAATGTATTTACAGTTCAGCTGTTCCATGTACAGTGTGAATGAGCTGGTTTTTATTGTACAGTCTCATTTTTCACCATTTGTTTACAATATATAAAATAGTATTCGATCCATTAAAAATACGTACAAAGAACTGTTTACTGAGGACTCTGTGTACAACCAATCTACTGCATTTTTCCTTTTACTTGGCCAAACAAATGTCCTAATTGATACCACTCTTTGCGTAGTAGAAATAGTGGCTAAGAAATACCCCTTGGCATGATGAGATACAGTTGATTTAGCAGGCCTATGTGTGCTGGGACATACCATTCACTAAACTCCTAAGTTGCTTTACTACAGTCTCTATTAGCTTCTGCTTGTCACGATCGTTCTTCCTGAACTGAGCAAAAATGTTGTTCTTTTTGCTAGAGTCTCTCATTCTGGAGAAATAAAAAGCAAAAGATACAGACATGTTAGAAACAATTTGAAAAGGAAAAATCCAACTACTTCATTAGGTTTACTTTTATTTCTCTTTCGATCTTTGTGCTAATAAGAACCAAAAGGTTACAAAACGGGTTATCTGTGTTCTTAAATCAAACTTCCACCATACAGAAGTCATTTTAACAAATACTACTTCACAAATTGCATGTGAGTACTAAGCAAATATCTTTTTATCAAATATCACTTTAGCAGGAAACAGTCTACCAGTTGCATTAGGAGGGAAGCAAAACAAAATTTGTACAAATCATCTGGCTCCAGGTTAAATTCAGACTCAGTGAACAGGAGTCCTTTAGTCATCATCAAATTACCTGATACCGCTATTGCTAATCTCCAGCATCAAAGGAGTTTAAAACGAAATTTGTGAAATAAAATAAATTGACGCAACAATACTTTGTAACAATAGAGGTGATACGTACCCTCTGTGAACCCTGCAAAACACACGTTCGTGGCAGGCCGGAGAGGAAAGAAAACACTGTTAGAAAACGCCTTTGCGTCCCAGCGCGCGGATCCAGCTGTATAAAACAGGCTGATGCTCGGCTGGTGGAACCGCGCTGTCCCTTGCCCCAGCCCACTCGCGGGACGGCTGAAAGCTTGCCCCGGCTCCACGACAGCAACAGCTCTCACATTTCTCACCCGTGCAGTGGCAGCTCAGGGAGCCGTGGCTCTGACCATCACTCAGGCTCCACCAGCAGCTCTGCAGGGCCCTAAGCATCGCGCAAGCACTGCCGTGGGCTTTCAGATGCTGGGGAGGGCAGCCCCGGCCCCAGCCCCGGCCCCAGCCCCACGGCCCCACACTTACTTCTCCAGCAGCGTGAGGGCTGTGCTCGGGTTGACCCGCAGGTATTTGGAGGTGGCCTGCCCATAGTCAGCCAGGTAGGTGGACCAGTCCCACACCATGAAGAGGTCCAGGAGCTGGGGGAGAAGCAGCAGGTGAGCGAAGCCAGTGCGTAGCTGCAGCCTGGGGCCCCCGCTCTGTGGGCAGGAGGCACTGGGCCGGGCACAGGGCCGGGCCCTGGAACCCCTGCATCCCACACCCGTTTCTCTCCTGAGCACCTTTCCCTCTCCCTCTGTGTGTCGGGAGGTGGCTGTGCAGGTTCAGCCCTGGGAGGGGATGCTCGTGGCTTCCTGCTCTGGCGGTCCGGGGGCTCAAAACACCGTGGGCAGGTAGAAGGGGACACTCGCAGCTGGTGCTGCTCTCAGTAATTTAAACCAGGGGGGCAGGTAGTCTCAATTAAGTGAATTAAACAACCCCTGCTGGACTCTCTGTGGTGACTGATCCCCACGACTCAGCCCCGAGCGCTGGGCACACTTCTGGCTCAAACAAACCCCAAACACTTAAGCTGGGGGGGGAGGGGGGAGGAGATCAAAAAACCTCCAAGCACAGCCGTGTCTGGCCGCAGTTTCAGTTTGGGCCTTTCACTCACGATCTCGGAGCTGCCGTTCAGCACAGCAGCTCACTTTTATGAGCAGACACAGTGCCTCACCTCCAGCAGCCCTTAAAGCCAAATTGCCCCTCAGCCAGCCCAAACCCCTGATTTCCCCTGGACGGCCGTGAGGCAAGCAGGCCAGGCACTGACGGGTGCAGGCGGCCCCGCTCGGTGGAGCCTTTCCCACAGCTACCCATGGGCTGGTGGGCCGGGGCCCTGCTCCCAGGAACATCAACGGTGGGACACCCCCAAGCTTCCCCCCTTGTGTCCGGTGCCTGGCCTCATCCTGCTGCTGCTGAGGGCTAACGTGGGCTTGTTCTCAGGCTGCCCTGTGTTAGCCAAAGCTGCTGCTACAACGAGTGTGGGGAGCCATTAGCAGCGCTATGTCCCGGCTCCAGGGGCCCAGGGCGGCTCTGCTGAGCTGGGGCCTCAGGGCAGCCCAGAGCCCCTGCTCGCCCGGAGGCCTTGCTGCATTGCTGGTGCTTGGAACTGTGAGGTGGAAAAGGACTGCCCGTGACAAAACCACTCTAACAAACATAACAGACTACTGCAGGTTGTATCATTTTGCTGTTTAGATAAAGAATCCTTGCCACTTCAAACATTTGCTTCTGCTACCTCTAAGCCAAACCAGAACTGTTACAGCAAGGACACACTCCGCAGCTTCAAATTTACGTGCTTTCTAACTGTGTCCACTTTCTAACCCCCCTCTTATGTTCTTTTCAAATAAAGCATCTAATTTAAATGAATTATTTTATAATGAATTAATCCTCCCATATATGTAATAAAATATTTTATGAACACGCAGTAACATTTCCTGGCTTTATAACAGACCTCTGATATAGTTACTGCTCAGTCCTTCCAAAGTCCACCAAAGATCATTAAAAACCACAGTGACACCCCTAGCTTTACATTTTAATACCCCATTTGGGTTAAAAGCGTATAAAAGGCAAGGACCCCATTTCATTCTCTACTGACTACATATCCATGATAGCTGTCAAGGTCAAATACAAGCAGTTCTTTCTCATAAAGTCTTTTCTCAGGACGGTCACCATCAATTCTCCTATCGATATGGAGAGAAGAGAATATGCCTTTAGTCACTAAGCAAACAGACTTGGCCTGAGCTATCACGCTCTGATAACTCAGGAATTAGTGGCATTTGTGAAACCCATGGCCTCACTTGCTGCTGCATGTTACTCATCACTTATTACCTGTGTTACACCAGTCAGTAGTGCCTAGTCACAGAGGCTGTGCACTATATTCCAAAGCATGATCAAAAGAGCAGAAAGTAGGACAGTCAGATGTGCAACACAAGGTGGAGAGGACAAAGCTGACAGCCACAGGAACACAGACCATGTAATCTGGAGACTTCATGTTCCCTCTCTCTCACAGAGAAGCAAATGGAATGTATTAATAAATTACTACCAACTACAATGCCATTTGTCATGGGCTCCACACAGGAGAACACCAATGTTCTCAGCAAATCAAAGGTGAAAGATTTAATTTCTTAATCCCATTTTAACATTGATATTGAGGACTCTGGATACATCCTAAACAACCTTTTCTGTGCCCCTTCAGCAACAAAGCCACTGATCACTGATAGTGTTGACAAGTTCAAAGAAACTTTCCTGCCAATATTGCACGAGTGATTTTCATACCACAATTCCAGCATCTGAATCAGCCATCTGATTGTCTTGTGGCTCTGGGACATCTTAGTGCGACTGATGGTGGGGGTGGAAGATTAGACCTAATTTGTCACCTGATCAAACACAGATAGGCATGTAGGGCTCTAAACAGACTATGCAATCTGCTGCTTTTCAACTTGCGAGGTAAAACAATGTCCCAAGAGAACGTGAAGCATATTCTGTGTGCTCCAAGGCAGTCCTGGCTCTGAAGAGTGAGCACTGGAAACGCTATCAGCAAGGGGAATGTGCCCAGCACTAACACAGCTCCCTCCTTTCTCCACACTTGGTCGAAGAGCTGCACACAACCAGCCTCATGCTAGTAAGTCTCCTAAATTAAAGCAGCTGTCATGACATGTGGCAGGCCACGTGAAGGACCAGGGACACGCAATCAGTTGACACATGCCACCCTATCATAACTCCCTTCCCTCCTGTGCACATGTTCAGGGGCTACAGCACGACAAATGTGCCCTGCTGCTGCAGTAAATGTGACAGAGGACCGCAGACATTGCTGGAGATCGGACTGCTGCTGTGCACAATTACATACTGTGTGTTTTGTCCCTCTCACAGCTGCAGTTCTGCACTGCAGCATATTGCTGTGTGTAATGGGCTTTGACAGCATGTACTGTACACTGTGGGTGGGCAAGAGCTGCCTGGTGTGCAGCTCTTCGGATCTGTGTCCTGGCCATTCATATCACCTGCATCTGACTTGGCACTTGGCAGATGTACAGTCAGTGCAGGCACTTTGCGAGAGGACTGGGCTGGCAAGCAGCCATCAGCAGCCAGGACTGTCTAGCAGAAATGGTTCCTGGACCACCACATGTATGGGAAATAACTTCAGTCCTCCCATACAACGCTTCCCTTTAGTGCAGCCATGAATTTACCTTCAATCTTGCAACCATGCTGCAGAGGCATCAACTCCAGTCTGCTTCAGCTTCTGCTGCTTTGCTCATTTACACTGTCTTCTACTACAAAAAATGTGTGCCTTATTTAAATAAAGAATCTTTCTTTTAGATAAAAACAGAAAGACCTCTATTAAGCTGTGACTGTCTTGACCACAAGCATATGATCTGGAAAACAGCCCATGCATTCAAAGATATAGACAAGTATTTGGACTACTACGTATAATTTGAACATAATGAAGCACTGGCCTACTTAATTCTTTGGTAGATGAATATGATTTTAGTAAAGGATAAAGATACCTTAAACTTTATGTACAAAGACTCTTGAAAATAAAAGAAGAACATGAAGATGTAAAAAATCCATTTTTTTTTAATTCATGCAAACAAATAGCTACATTAAATTCATCAAGAAAACTAACACCTGGCCAACTCTTCAATAGAGGATAAAAAAAAAATCCTTATATTTTTGCTGTATTTTCATTCAAAATAGACATATATTAAAATAATCTTACAATGTGTCAGGGACTAGGCGTGGACAAAACCACAAGGAAAGGGAACAGCCTTTGGTAATATTACACGGTATTCAAGGTGAAGATATAATGGAAATACTTTGTGGATTTGGCTTGACATGCTGACATGACTCACACTACAGAGATGTAATATGAGGGATATGTTAAATTCCATTGAAATAAAAGAAGGTTGTAAATTTCTGAGGTTTTAAATATTGTGATTACTACTCATGCAGAAAAATAAAAATTGTATCAAGGGCAAGTCTAATTGTATAAATATTAGTTTTGCCGAAAAGCGTATTGGCTACAATAAAACAAAACATTTTGGGGATATAAATTCAGGTGAGCTTGTTGCACATTTTCTCAGCTGTGAGGTATAAGGTACAGGAGAATATGCCGGTCCTGCAATAGTCCTTATTGTGGCAACTAAAATCAACCTGTTAGAGGCCAAATTAAAGCAGCATTTCCTTACTGCTATTTTATCCACTAAAATTGTTACTACTGTGACAAGAAATGAAAAGATGATGTACTAGCTAGCAAGGAATAGTCCACAGTGACATGCACTGTATTAAGAGAAATACACGGACAGAGCAAATCCTGACAATAAATACATTCCTGCCTTAAAAACTAGACAAAGTCCATAGCATAGCACATCACTTTTGCACTGCTGGCTGCTATTTCTTCAAAGTTAGAATGTGCATTTATTGCATTTAAATTACAATAGAAAAAATGTTTATTTTGTACATGTATCTTTCCAAACTTAACGTGTCCAGGAAATACTTCAAACTGGACAGAAATCTTTCCCTTTACTCTCAGAGTCTGGAAGCAGTGCAACCCATCAGCTGTTAGCCAGCCAGCCACTGAAACCCAAGGAGCCACCTGATTGTGCTCTGTCAGAACCAACTTCCGTGGCTGAAACACAGAGTAGCACCTAATAAGCCAGATATACTTATTCTGCTATGCAGGAACACTCTCTTTATCCCATAACAACCATGGAAGATAAGAATAAGCTAAGACAGGCAATGCTATACCTGAGAATTTTATAATGAAGCAGAATATGTTTCCCTAGGAGCATGGGAACTGATTTTCAAGCCCTTCTGACTGGGAACAACTAACAAGAGTTTGCAGAAAAGTGTGTGTGTGAATCTTTACCAAGAAAGAAAGGAACATGAGAAAAGCTCTATCCTCTCCAGTAGACCAGATGGAGTGTCCAATAGACTGTCCACTTACTGACACTGACAAGGTAGATATAGCTTGAGGTTGCTGTGTTACATTTGCATTTTGAGTGATACCCTAAAACACTTGGATTTTCTAACTTTCTGTACTTGCCTATGTATTTTCTAAATACCTTTTCCATGTCTAATGTAAGCTTTCTCAGCTTGAAATAAACACCACTTGGAAAAAAAGGTGTTTAAATATACTTACATAAAGCACTCTAGTAAACTCTTATATCATGCAGATAAAATTGCTATTTTTAATTGTAAAACTTTCATTTTAAATACAACAATATTATTGTAAGACATACTAAACTACTTTTCAGTCAAAGTAAGTCCTACTTCAAGGACTTGATAGCTAATGTTTTTTTTGTTTGTTTGTTTTTTGACACAATGCATTACAATACTAATGCCACAGGTATAAAAACATCTTAAGATTTTAGGGAAAGAATTCTGTTTCAAATGGGGCACTTGCATCTATTCTTCAAGTTCAGAACTCTTGCTTTCCCCAACATCTAAGTGATATGGCCACGTTTGTGTAGAAATTAATGGTAATCATGGCTCGGTAAAGCTTTGTCTTAATATTACCTTAAGTCCTGAGTAGCTCATCCGTATTCCTGTATTTAGGCCATCTTGTAATTACTTCAGAACTTTATGCCCTGGGAACTGTTGGAATCAACCATCCGGCCCTTTCAATGCTGTTTGAACCTCTGTCACATCCTTGGCTATCATACAGATGCCCTTTCCTTTTTACTTTTGGGCAACTGTCAGGAATAATCTTGGGAGAGAATGCGACTTTGGGAACTAGCTGTCCACAGAGTCAACATTGACACAAGACAACGACAGGGGCTTTGCAGAAGGAAATGGGGTCAGTCTCCGTTCGAATTTTTCTAGTATAACCAACACTATTGGTGTTGTCTAATTTAAAAGTATCAAGGTAGCTTAGTACAAGGCGGAATGGTGCTGTTATCTCTTCTGAACTATCAAGAAGCAAATAGCTTTGGTTGTACAAGTAGGCACCGGCGATTCAGCAGCTGGAGATAAAAATGAGAAGTTGTGCACTCAGCATCCTGCTTACCTTCCTGTAAATCTCAATATTCCATCAAAATAAAAGTAATTATTGTAACATATTCTCGATTATGTCCTTCTGGCCCCCTCTCCTTGCTCAAAAGCAGAATATTTCTTATGCTAAACAGTTTATTAACCCCTAATCACCCAGTTACTTCTGGATTTGATTGCATGTGTAATTACCTTTTGTCAGGTACAATTTGCCTGATAAACATGTCAGAACACTTGCTGCTTCTCTGCTGAAACAGATAAATGCTGTCTTTCCACAGCCTTGGGGCATAATTAACAGGGGGAAAAAAAAGGCAGTTATAAAAACACACAGAAGCTGATTCACTCCGGCAGGAGCTCCCAGCAGGCCTCAGCCAAGGCCTATTTCGCAGCCGCTCCGCTTGCCTGAGTGCTCATTGAGTTCAGCCTGCTGTGACAGGGCAACGGGGGCAGTCCTGAAAAATGGGGATTTAAAGCACGTTTCCACATGAACTTCAAAAAAAAAAAAAGGGGGGGGGGGGGGGATGATGCCTGCTTGGGGTCAGAAAAAAAACAAACCCACAAAGTGAAGCCGCAGATACTGATATTGGGCCCTGTCTGCATTACATGTTACATGCTCACGTGGAGTTCTGGGATGGAACCAGTGAAGGAAAAATCAAAAGCAGATCCAAATGAAATTCAGGAAAAGCAAAGAGGGCAGGATTTAATTTTATTTTTTTTCCCAACATCTCTGTGGTATTCGTAGGCTCAGTTGCTCCCTATAGTGTTTGCAGGTTATGCACCCACACACTAAGGGGAATGCGAAAAAAGAAATCCTTACCTGACCTCTGGATAACCCAAACAGGAGATTAGCCCATTTCCAAGCAAAGCAGGTTGTCACACTGTTAGGCCAATTGCTTCTATTGACACTTTGCATAAACATCTTACACAGGGTGATCAGAAAGGACTGTTATGCCATTAACGCTTTTTATTTTTTTATACCTAAGCCTTACAGAATAAAGGCCTTTCTGAGTAAGGGATAACAAAAGGGTCAAAAGGTCACAAACATTCTTTTAAGTAGGTAAAAATCTGGGAAGTTTAGATTTGTTGAAAAGTGCAAATTGGAACTTTCCTGAATCCTGCGGCATTAAAACACAGGCAGCTTTCCCTAATTTTACTTCTATCGCATTCATTAATCTACCTAATTGTGCATTTTTACTTTTACTTATAAATAAGGAAAAGCTAAAATCTTAATTTTAGGAAATAGCAAGCTGTCTAATCTTCTCAGCTAATCTCTAAACAGATTTAGACACTGCCACTAAAATCCTCATGGGGAACAGTGTGAAAATATAGTGAATTTTGCTTGAAGTGGTACAGCTGAAGTCTGCTACACACAGTTTTCACCTATAATTTACACCGCCTGTGGATTGCATTGTCTACAGAAAAATATTCTATATTTTCCTTTGTTTTCTTTTTGCTTTGATCGGAGATGGAAACAATCTCCCTTTAATAGTATAAAAGCCACCTGCTGGGCATTGCAGACTACAGCTAATTGGTAAATTCTTTGAAATTTAGATATAATGGATTTTGACCTCTTTAATTAAAAAAATCCCAAAGCCTAGGCAACTGGTGAGCTCTGCTAGGAAAGTAGTGATGCCAACCATATACAACTACAAGCTATGCCAAATCTTTTTTTAAGATACGATACCAAAATAATGTTACAAATTTTTCCTTGAGGATGCACAGCTAGAAAAAAATCCCCATGACTGCTAGCTATGTATCATTTAAATTACTGAGATAAAATAATAGCAAGTATATTAACAATACTATTATTAGTATTTGTATTGGAACTGGGAGCTAAATTGCCCCAAAGATGAATGGGACTTTTTCATTTTAAAGACAGCAAACTCATGGAAGCCATTCACAACCATCCCACTCAAAATTCCCCCACAAAGAGCTCACACTGTACTTATAGGCACCTTCTGTTCAGAAGAACAAATGAGTTTGCTGACCGAAGAGGAAGCATGTCAACCAAAATTGTTGTTTCATAACTTCTGACATAGTATTAACCTTTCAGTGGAGCTACAATCTCATCTGCTTGTGAACTCTAAGGCAACACTCTCTTCCTTTTGTTAAAACACTTATTTATACTCTGACCAGCATAATGGGGCCATGGGCTATGACAGGGACTCAGTCTGCAGTAAGACGGCTACAAAACAAAGTTGTTTTCTTTTCAGCCTCCGTTTCATGCACAAGTACACACAAATATACATTAAACAGGTATACACTTATTTCCAATGAATTAACAAACAACCCTGCATGAATAGTAAGGTAATATCCCCATTAGTTCACAAAAAGTTAGCTCCCTGTTTATAAAAGCATACACTCCACGAAAACTCTTACTAGAGCGGAACTAAAATGCTAAGAATCAGAATCAGAACTGGAGAAAGACAAAGCTTGTTCACTCTAAACATTTCCTGGTTGCAAAGGAACAACAGAAGTATTTAAAATATAGGTATCTAAACCTGGCTTACAAGGAAAAAAAAATACAGCATTTGCTAACTGTAGAATAACACTGCACCAACCAAATGCAATTATCACTTCATCAGTCGGTGTTCTTTACTGCTGACAAATATCTTGTTAGCCTGGTTAGCAAGTCTGCCTGCCACTTGCCAAAATATTTTGTTTTATTTACTCCTGGTGACTAATTTTGTGAACGTGGTGAATTTTAAAATCCCCCCCCTACTGATCACATAACTGGAATAACACACTTTGGTCTTGTATTTCAAAGTGTAAATTGATCTCTTGATCTGTGAGTGTCTCCCTATAGTTTATGCTACCTTTTTTCTGGATTGGTAGAGCAAATGCATTTTCAAAGTGATGGTATGGGGACTTAGCTATGCAATTCCCATTAGTGTCAATGGGGGTCGCAGGCTAAATTCCTAGGCAATGCTTTGAAAACTGAGCCCCGGCTTTTCAAAGGAAGGATAGTTTGTGTTAGAAAGGCAGTTTCTTTCAGTTTTTAAGCCGCTGCATTAAAACGTTCCTTTTTTTTCTTTTTTTTTTTTTTTTTTTTAAGCACCGTGCATTTAGAAATTGTGTTTAAACTGGGGACATTTAAATGTTTACAAGAATGAAACAGTCTTACATTTAAATGCTTACATCTGTTTTTAATTTATAAGTGAAAATCATATCTGTCACTATCTTGAATGTTGGGTTACAATCTTTAACACATGTGTGTAACATGTAAACTCAGCAGTTATGACAGCCGAACCGCTGGGAATTGTTGTTATGCTAAGAAAAAATGAGAAGTTACTTGTTTTCAAATATATCCTTTACAACTTAAGTTCTCCCAAAGGGCAGAATACTTTCCTAAAACTGGACCTTCAGGTACACTCTGACAGATGTCTGATCTTGTTATGTACATGAATATTTTTTGGCACTTCAAATGAACATAGTCCTGCCTGCAAAATAAAATGCACACTGTTGAGGACATGTGAACAAGCTTGTTGCTGTTATCATGACCAAAACAAACAAAGACTTCAAGCAACCAAAGATGTAACTTCCCAAGAAAGTCACTCAAATACAGTCATTGAGGCAAACATAAATAGCTAAGTCCCAAGCAATACAGAATGTAGCAACAAGTGATAGATATTCAAAGAAGACTCGTTTGATTACGGTGTGAATGTTTATTATGAAGTGCGTTCTTCTTCATCATTAACGAATAAACTGGACTAGTAGCAAAAGAACTGTCTTTTGAGCCCAGAAACAGGCAAGTGTTTGAAAAGCAGAAGCCTGGCAGACAGTCAGGCTCCAGAGGGCACGGGCTCTGGCCAAATTGCTCCTGTCAAGCCCATCAGCCTGTACACACAGTCCCTTTAGACAAAGCATAAAACTATGTCAGTGGTAAAATTTGTGTGGATTAAAAGTTGCATATTATGCAATGTTTGGGTCCTTCACCAATTTTTTGGTTTTGAGCTCCTGACGCTAAGGCGTACTCCTACCAACAGCACGCAGGGAGCGACAAGTGCAGCCCCCAAAACAGAGCTTCTGCCTCTGATCTGAACTGGACTTTGAAAATACAATTTCAGTTGGTAGAATCGTGAAGCCTTTGATATATCACAGTTAAATTTAAAGCTGTCATTTTCTTTTTTCTTTTTTAAACACAGACAGGTGTGTAAGTAAGTAGTGCTTAAACACTAAAACTTACCAGGAACACTAGTAACTGATGAGGGAGTTTTTGCAGCACAGTTTATTTAAACTTAAATTATCAATAAACAGTTTTTTTTAACTGCATGAGACTTATAACAGGCCTGCTTTCAACTATTTGATTATCTGTGAAATAAGGCCTTAAATGGCATGTTATGTAGCACAGTGCCTTAAATATATTTCTTGAGGACTTAAACTGTATAATTTATCTCAGTCCTTCCTGTACAAATACATTTGAGGTATATTCAAAAATTTTAAAATCTAATGTCAAAGTTAACTAATTTAGAGACAATAGGACTAGTTAAAATAATCTAACAGTGTAATTGGAATAAAATTTACACACAAAACATCTTCCACAATGTGTTGTGGAAGTGAACACACTTGTCCTATCTGTCACATTTATAATTTAGCAGTACCCATGTGAGTGACCCTAGATGTTGACAATCTCATCAAACGTAAGGATACATACTGTACCATAGAAAGTCATTTCCTGACAACTGCTATTTTGAACTAACTAATCCAAACTGTCCTTGCATACCTGTACACCTAATGCATAAAGTCAGGCTGTTATACTCTGGAACTAAACATCTGTAGTGGTCTGTCCAAGTACAATTGTACCTTCACATTTAAATTTCAGTCTGATTACTTCTAGGCTTGAAGGAAGGAGTTATAGAAACACAGTCTTGGCCCGCCAATGTAAACAGATGCCTACAAGTAGACAAGTAAGCATGGCACAGATCCACGACATCAGACTTGCATTCACAAGGACGCAAAGATGAACCACGTTCACTCTTTGTATGAAGTTGCAGCTCACAAAACTGACCCAGGAAACAGCTAACCTAGCTACTAAGAGTTAGCTATTTAGTGGCAGGACAGAATATTTCCTTTTCCTAGCTGTCAAGTTATTCCTTGCCATATTCACACTCAGACCTAAACACCAGATCGAATAACATCTCAGGAAAATACTGAAATTACATTGTTAAAGAGACTGAGGCTTTCAACATAACAGGAGGATATACATCAGGTCTATAAAGTTTATGGGCATCTTCCTGACTGTACAGCACACGGTTTCCACAGAGTTCAGTGATCTCCAGCGTGCACTGACACACATCACCTCCACAGAGGTAACTGCAGCTTCTACAGTAGATACAGACAAATTGTTCCAATGCAACAGCTTTAATAATTTTTGAATTTATAACTTGTTTAATTTTAAAGATTTGCACAGTTCTTGAAAAGCTACAAATCTAAATTTAAAAATCATAGTGCTCAGGACTCCTCTCTTAAGTGGCCAGCAAAGCTTCCAGCATTTCACATCCAAGTTAATATAATATTCCATTGAGGCTGTATTTGCTCTACCTTTGGTCTCTTTCAACGACTCTGTCTCAGAGCACCACCACCATACCATCCATGTTACATAAGGTCTACATCTCAGTTTTAAAGAACATGTATAGCATACTAATGGTATTTGTAAGTGTAAAAAAAATATCAGCAGTAGCACAAATAAGTTTCAACCAGAACTGAAATCTAAGACGTAACAGGCCAGAAACCAGCATCTTTTCTGTCTGCATCCAGGAACAAACAAAAATCCAATGCAATCTATAAAGCACAGACACTTATAGATGTGCTCACCATGACTTCATTGTAAACAGATAATTATTTCTTCCAAAGTAGAGCATTCAGAGTATGCTTGCATACCCACCCTTCACAGTAGATGAAGTTACATCCCTTAGGGAAAGCTATACTAGACCTGGGAACCACTGGACAAGGAATTCCACAAGCAGTAGCTCAGGAATGTAAATATAGACAAGTTAAAAGCAAAGCCAAAATCACTAGACCTTTTTTTCCTATTCTTTCCTGGACAACCTTCACTTTCTTCTTCAGCTACCACAAGTAGTTTACTTCCACATTTATATCTGTCAGATGACTCTCAAAACATTTTGCAAACACTGCTACCTATATAAAATTCTAGTATTTGTTTTTTTCTGTTTTTCTTGTCTAGATAACATGGTTTAGCAAAGGTCTCTGAGCCTAGTAAGTTGCAGTAACAAGAAACCTGGATAACTCAGAATTTGTTTTTGTTGGGTTTTTGAAAAAGATCTTTCTTTTCCTTTTGTTATGTTTACAAATGTTTTAGGAAAACCCCTTTCTGCTCAATGTCAATACTCCAATATTACTTCTTTTCTAAGAAACACATCTTCCAGAAATTATTCTTAGAAGTTGATCTTTTTCCTTTTCTCATCAATTCTCAGATGACAACATTTTCTGAAAATTTTTAATCTGAAAAGTTATTTTTACAGTTGCTCTGGAAGAGAGAAGATTTCCAAACTATATATAGTATGTAATTTGTAACAATTACTCCTCATATATTAGCCCCATTAGATCCCAATACACGTGGAACCTTGCTGGGCAGTGATGGCACAATTTAGCCTCTAATGCCTCCTGCAATCTGAAAAACTCTTCCCCTGATCTTACTTGCCACTTTGAAATGTTATCCCTTTCTGGTGAGTAATCCTGTGCTAGATTCTTTTGCTTCTTAAATGAACATTATTCTCACCCTTTATTGACTGACCACATCTATTATCACATGTAAGCAGTGTTAATCCTCTAGTAATTAACACCCTTATTAAAGTAATTTTAACCCAAAGAAGTTTAAATTGCATTACAGGTTTTATTTAATTAAGCTATAGAGACTGTTTTACACTGTCATTTGAGTTTTCAGCTTGTCTTTCCAACCTACTAGCTAGGCATCTTTCCTCCATTGCCTGTCTATTTCCATCTAGGAATTAGTCTACATTACTCTGTTTCACTAGGAACTTTTAAAACTGTCCTCTGTGTGAATGGATGCAAGACTTAGGCACTATACTGAACAGATAACCTTTCCCCAAACTACCATCTGGATATGCATTGCAATGATATTAGCAAAATTAGGATCAAATCTGTACTTCTACAGGACTCAATATCCTGTTAGCGCTTAAAATGTACGAGCAACTTTTACTGTCCTCATACATGTTGAGCAAGGGCAAAGATTTTTTTTTTATTTAAAATTCAGACCAGCAAAAAGAAAGGAGTATCTGAAAGCACTGAGTCATGCCACTTGCAAAGGCTGGTTCAGCACTTTCTCTGTTACTTATTGAATAAGTCAATTTTTAAAACTGCATTTTTTTGTGTGTCTACCACACGTTCCTTTCTATGGGAAAGTCTCTGATGGCCTATGTGCTCTTCCAGATCTCAGGTAAGCTGCTCAATTGACATGTTTGACACAGGGTCAAAAGATGAAAACTGTCTTCTGGTTTAACTGCATCATGTTACACTGTGCACTCTGGAAGAGCGTGGGCTAATTGTGTGTCCTCCTGGAACGATTTCCTGGAGGCAAGCCACTGAAACTGGGAAAGCTGGCGTTCTCTGGGGCATAAGGCAACCTGATGGCTTCACGGGCTTTATACACCATTAACTATGTACTGAAAGTCCTTTCTTTCCTTTGGGTAAAAACACCTCTTCAAACTTCTACTGTTTAAAAAAACCAAACTGTTCTTAACAGGACTCAGCATAAAGCCATAGAAAATGATAAACTCAGAAAGAAAAAAGAATAAGGACAACAAAGTGCATTTGTAGCCAGGAACTTATTCTCATTTTTTTCCTCTTGTCCTTCAACCCGTATCTTTAAGTTCTCCCCCCCACCCCCTCAATCATCCACTACTTTCATCTACTTATCTTCTGACATTTCATGTTCTCCCCCATTTATTCACATTTCTGGTCATATTCATTCTACCCCCCCAGCACTTCTCGTCATTGTGGGGTTCCAAATGAATACACTACATCTACGCAAAGCTTTGGAAGCCTTTTACTTATGAAGGTATTTTGTGTTTAAAAACAAAACAAAACAAAAGCTCCCACTTCCTTCCATACATTGCTATTGTTCTGAAGTAGAGGACGGTCCCTGAATCCTTGTTGTAAAAAATTCTCTTGATTTTTCAGAATTTTACATTGCCCTTATAGTGATGACCAAAGAATTGATGTAGAATTGATTATCTTTCTTTTTCACAAAACTGTAGCAAAAGGAAAAAAAAGGGAGAGGGGGATATTCTGCCTGCTGCCTGTGCTTGACAGATAATTTAGGGAAGGAATGGAATCTAAATATGTTGATAGATGCAACTGAAAAAATATTGAAGGCAACTCTACAGGGTTAAGGGGTTAGTAGTGTAGCCCAATATATAGCACTACATATCAGTGATACTACCTGCTTAGCTAAGGCTGGAGGATGTAAGGAGTTTGGGAACAGAAATTATTGAATCCACTGAAGCAGCTAGCAGCCCCAAAGCTCCCTGATGGGTGACTAGGGCTCATAGATGTTAAAAGAATACAAATAACAAGTAACTTGAAGGAAAACAACAGTTTTCTTCTCTTGTGTTCCTCAATTAACAATGCTCCTTCATTAGTCATAGGAACCAAATACCACCCACGGGATTCAGAGGAAGTCCTGTGGAGCTGGGGGGCTCCAAAACTGAACTCCATCCATCAGCTCAGGGCTACAGAAAGGCCCAGACACAAAGGCAGAGATCCTGCAGCAACTGGCTGTCAGCAGGAAGACAACAGCTTGATATAACGTATTCCTAAACTTCAGAAAAGTCAGGCACCCAAATCTTCCTGTAAGCAAAGCCTTCAGTTTGCATTTATGTCATTTCTTATGGGATAAAGATAAAGGCAAGAATCAGCTGGGGAGCAAAACTGCCAGGAGAAAACTATCAGAAAGAAACTCCTCATTCTACTAAATAACTTCCACTGAATGGGATGTATATCAGTGACTCAAAGAAAGTGTAAGCAGGACACAGATCTAATAACTGGCACGTGTCTCTTAGTTCCTGGCAGTACTGGGTAAGAACACCTACTGCCAGGAAATGACTGACATGCCATCCTGCTTTGATTCTGAAAATCCTTATCAAGATAGTGTATTCAAAGCCATGCTTAGTTTTGACCATCCCCACTGCTAATTACCGCGTATTTGTTTCCAAAGCTTCCTAATTCTTACCAGCTGGCAAATATAAATCCCATCTAAGTAACGAGCTGGTTTCTGTGTACAGAGCACTGATTGAGATCTTCCTCATGAATTTCTACACACACATCTTGTGATCTGAGCCTACCACAATTACCTATTGGCTTTACAGAATCTAGGTGAAAAGGAAAAGTCAAAACCAGGAGTTTCCACTGGGGAATATAAGTGCATACAAACAAATTGTCATGTTTGTGGGAAGAATTCTCATGTATTTGTAAGACTACAGTACTCAGAGAAGGCATTGTGTGCTCCCTGCAAGCTGGATAACACACAATTACCATACAGTCATACTTGTAGCCGTGTTATTTTGAACACAGGTATATATATATATATGCATGTTACCCCAGTATAACACAAACTGTTGAGAAACTGAGCCTTGCAGTGTCTCTGTTGTGCTCACTGCGTGGCTCAAGTCCTCCTCCTGCTTTAGTGTGGAGTCAATTTATGGAAAGGGGGAAGGTCAGCAAGGGAGTTGCTTCCTTCCCCAGCAAAGTGAAGATCTGTGACCTGAAATCCAGAGAGGTGCAACTCCTGTTTTGTTGCTGTCTGAAATCTGAGCTCTTTTCTTTAGCTGAATAAGCAGCATTGCACTGAAAACTCAGAGAAGCGCAAATCCCATTACATCGCACCCTGAGGCTGGGCTTCATGTTACAGATGTAACATGCTCCTCTGCTTGTTCAGAGAAGCTGGAGAATGGATGGGGGGAGAAAGGGATCGGTAAGCATTGTGAAAGAGCCTCTGTGAAGATGAAAGTCTCAACAATCATTTCCCTCAGGAAGGGAAAGATGAAATATTCTATAATACCTGCTAATTAAAAATTCAAACTGCTGTCTTATGAAAAGAGAAGCTTACTTTTATCTTTAAACTCTTCAGTTTTTAAGACTTACTTCTAAACATACTGTTAGGGATTTCTTCCTCTTGGAAAACCCTGATGGTCCTTCTGGTCAAGACTCTTTCATGAAGCAGGGACCAGGGGTGGGTGTACCTGACTCCTTCCAACACCTAGGCACTGCATGGACTGGTAGATTGTGCGGGATGCCTTTAGAGCCCATGCCATTCAAGAGTCATGGTGGAGCATTTTTGGCAACAGCCTACAACTTATTCTCTGATGCCTACTTGAGAGCTTGAGAGCATTTTCCTCACAGATAGCAGGAGCTTTGGCGCGCTGCATGCTGGGGGAATCAGAGAGAAGCCAGAGCTGAAATGTAGAGCTGTACTACCACAAGAAATTAAATCAAATTAAACACTGCAAACAGAACAGTGGGGAAGACCAAGCTGTCAGTCTGCCTTCAGTGGCAGACACCTCAGTGGCTGGGATGGAACTCCAGTGATTTGTTTCACAGTTTCTATCTACGAGTCACTACTGCGTTATCAGGACAGTAACATCTCTCAGTGATGAATGAGAAGCAAAGGTGTACAGCAGAAGAAAAAGAAGGACAATATTAAGATACTAGTAAGAATTTTCTCTTCAAAATAAATTTACATCTGTTGCATGCAACACCACATTTCAGAAGGTTAGCGATATTTCTCATCAACAGTACACCAGAAAATGTATTACAAATTAAGTGGAAAAGCAACCCAAGAAACTAGCAGTCCAGTTTCCATTATGCTTTGGAATCAGAGGGAAATATACTATACTTTTAATTATCCGATATAATTTTTTAGAATAAATACATATTGTGTATTAACAATAACTTGGGCTATTGGAAATGCTTATATGCATGCTTATTTACACACAACATAAACAGAAGACTAAGAAAAATGTATGTGCTAATGCTTCCATGGTACATTATTCTGTATATTGATTGCATTGATTATATTACAGCTTTATATATAATTGTCTAAATCTATTAAAATGTTAACAGAAATTTCTGCAAAACATTGAGTATTTTCTCTCATTACCTCTGCTGAATTTATGGACCCTGTCATTCACAGTCTTTAAACAGTTTCACAGACTGTAAAATCTATATTACCATATGGGTGGAGATATTGCTGTGGTGGTCACTTAACTTGGTGGTTACCAACAGCACATGGTTCTGCTTCACTTCAGAATGCTGTCCCTGTCACAGGACCAGCACTGAGAGCAACTGGAAGATATTAAAATCATATGCTTAAGTGCAAAAAGAACACAGATGAGTCAGTTCTCTTCACCCCTGCCAAAATAAGAAAATTCCACAATCATCAAACTAGCTGAATACTTGTCTGAGATTAGACAGAAGAGGAAGGAGGCCTGTTTGAATCTGAAATAGTGCTCATGGCAGAGAGAAACACTAGAAATCACCTGTGAAGTCTAAGGTAAAAAAAAAAAAAAAGTCAAACTAAATTGGCAGCTTAAGTTGCAAGTCTGCAGGCAATAATTTTATTTCAAGAATAAGCATTTATTACCTCCCAGTTGGTTAAGAAGCATGAAATTTGCCCTGGGAAAGCAACTATTGACACAATACAACAGGACCTCTAAAGCTACCATTAGGTTATCATTATTGTCTACTACACACTACACTGGCTCTGCAAAGAATAAAGCACACATTGTAACATTCAGGTCTTTACCTCACAGCGTTTAACTGTCCAGGACATCCAGGAAACTGCCTCACGTTACAGAACATGCTTAGATAGAAATTCCTAGTGTTTAGACACTAAAGAACAGATCATAACCAGGACAAAACTAATTCATGTAGGAGGCTGAGATTCCTCGGAGACTAATTCAAGTAGGACAAACTAAGATCTGTTCATTTTTGAAGTGTAATTCCAATTGACCTAGGATTTGAAATGGTAGTAAATTCCCCAAAGTTCATTTCACCTCATGTTGGGCCAGTACACTATTTACCCAGGCTCCCTATACAGTCAGTAGCAAGAGACTATCTTCAGAGAGCAAAGCAAGTCACCTGAGAGATGGGTCATCTTCAAGAGATGCCAAAGACCAGTTTCTTTAAAGAATCACATGCCGCTTTGATAATTGCCTTAGTGAGCCGGCTTGTACCTCAGTGGTGTTAAGTGGGGTGAAAGGGTGCACCCAAGTATGAGCTCAGGTCATATGCTAAGACATGTGGCAGGAGACATGACAATTACAGCAGCTGTACAGTACCATGAATTTATCCCCATTTTCTTAACAGCTGCTGGCTGCTTTAGTACCTGCTAAACTAGCTATAGATGCAAGTTTCTAGATGGTCATGGCCATGTGATTCTTAATTAGTACAGGGAATTGTATATTGATATTCTCCCTGTACTGAACTTCAGGTAACTCTAAGAAATTGCTGTATGTTATTCTATGGTTCTACAGCTACTGCCTGTATTCCCAAGTCTGAACTACAAACCCATCTTACCAGCAGAGGGATGACACTACATAGCCACATATATCCTTTGGCTGCCATGCAAAGATTTACAGTGATGCAAAAGCCAAACATGTTTTTGGCTATGCTCGTTACATACCAGTCAGCATGAAGCAAATATAATGGACTCTGCCATTTGAAGTAATTCACTTGAACAGAGCAGAGAGCCTGAATATAAACTTATCCTGGATTCATTTTTTCTATATTACTTCATGTGATATAGAAGCTTTCAAGTTCTTTAGAAATTGTGCCCACCCCCCAACATTTTTTGTTTTGCCTGCCAAAAACATATAGCAGAACACAGTCAAAACATAAAAATTAGAAAGAAGTCTATGCACATAAAAGTCTTCCTCCGTGCAGCAAAAAACAGAATTGAGAACAAATGCACCATGTGTGATTAGCCAACTGCAACAGATACGTCATATATGTAAGATGCTGAGATATTATAGTTATGGGAATAGAGTAAAAATCTTTATTTACCAGTGTTTCTACAGATTACTAAGCTTCTTTAAGGAGTATGTTAAATATTACAAGAGCATAAAAGGGGATAATATAAGGAGAAAGAGGTGTCTCATTAAATGGGACACTAAGAAGTGATTGCCCCTTCATCATTCCCAGACTCTTACAGCTTTCTGCTACTAACCACTGTTCTCTTCTTAGAAGCAACTCTTTCTCATGTCAACTGTTTCTGTTGGCTCTTCTGCATTTGTGGGAGGAAAAAGGAAGGAACTGTGCTTGCAGGGAACAACATACTGTTCATACATTGCCTCCAGGAACTGTCAGGATGAAAATACCTATGGCAATTCCTTTCAAAGCTGCCTCTTTCCCTCTGATACATCCAAGTGTAGCTCTTCCCTCTGTTTCTTCCAAGCCGGTGGTTCCTCGTAAGTCACTTTAGTTCTTTCGGAAAATGTGCTACAATATTCTACCACCCAATCCTCATTAATCTTACACATTGTCCTGGTACAACACAGAGAGAGTAAGCTGTTGTTGAGATAACTGGCTTCCATTAGCAAGCATGTGATTGGCAGGACGATAAAGTCTTTTCCCTTGCAGGTCAGCTGCTTTTTAAGAAGAGGGCAATCCTGCTGATCCATCTTTTAGCTACAGTCTCTCACTGAGTCCCAAATCTCCTGCCTTTTAGCTTTGATACGGTTCAAGCTTTCCCCCTTGTATCAGCCCCTACCTGTCATCAGCTCCTCCGTACCAAACAGCCAATATCAGGAGTTTGACCTCAGGGCACAGTCCGGGTGGGCAGGTAAAACCTGACCACTGGACCTACTTCCTTATCTTTCATATCCTGCAATTCATGAAGAAGTATCAAATTCAAACTAAAAAACAGAAGCATGACCTTTTATAAGAACTTTCTGAAAAAGGCTCTGTTGCCTTTCTAAGTATTCTTGAAAAGAACTGTCATCCACCCTATTAAGATAGAAATGGATCACAAATAAGGAAGAGAGGAAAAACACTGCAAATCCATACTAAATGGTAAGTCTTATTTTTAATGTGTTCTTGCAATATGTATGCACTTTTGGCAAGGCATAAAAATATATAGTAAAAACAAAAAAAAAGCAAATATAGTAGATCTCTTTACACACACAAGCTCACATTACAACCTGGTACAGAGAGCTGCCCAGACTTTTGCTGTTTGTAAATTATCTGAAATCAATTAGATTCCCATGGCATACAGAGCATTCTCTATAAAGTGTTACTTGCATCAAGAGAATTCTAAATACAAGTTGCTAACATAAACTGACTGCTATCGTAAGCAACATAATCCTTATTTATGTGACATGCTCAGCAGCTGGTACTTTAAACACACAAAGCTATTATTTATTTCCTGTAGCAAGTATGTACACACCCTGCCCTCCTGCATAGCTGGAAATCATGTTTTTCCTTGAAACAAACATAGCCTCCACGAGGATTTATAGCACTCAGGTAGATGAAAGAAATGATGCCAAAAATCTCTCAACATCTTTTCCCTTCAACTAAATTGTTGTCATACAAATTGGAAGATGTTTAGTCAATTCTAACACTGGCAATAAAAGGAGAATAAAACAGAATCCAAAAGAAGGTGGCTGCTAGTCAAGGCAAGACTTGTGGTAGTTTAAATCTTGCAAAGCGCATCTTTGCATATTGAATTTTGGAACTCTATAGTTACCACATTAATGAATCTTATGGCCACAATCCTGTATCCTCCTCATGTAGACCAGGCTTATCCTATTGTAGATATTGTTCATTACGTTATATTGCTGTGGAAATATAACGTACAACTCTACCTTTTAACTTTCTCATTTAAAAATACAGTTTAATTAAATCCTTTCTACTAGGAGAAACTGGAATACTGTTGCTACAGGAATTTTACATTCTGAAATGCCTTTTAATTATCTTACTGTGAAAAACCATACTAAACTATCAAAAGCAAAAATATTCTTGCTATATAAATAATTTGATACTTAATTCTTTCTCATTTCTCTTCTTTTCTGATGACTTTGGCAGACTCATAATGGTGTTGAAAAATATTATCAACATCTGTGGAAAGCTAAAGACCTTCCATGTGCAGTTAATGATTCATTTCACTATCTAAATGACACTTGTAATTGCAATTTTGTGAAATAATAAATCCTTTTAAAAGCTTACCTCAAGTATGAAAAGTTTATGAAAATGGATTGCTATCGTTGGATATAGTGTCAGAATTTAGAGAGCAGGGCATAGAAATAGCTACATGAAATTAAGATAAGTGGATTTCAGTCTAGAAAAACCTTCCTTTTGGCAAGAACTGTGGAGAAAGTGCTTCCAATATTAGGGCATTTAAAATTATATTTTATATAGAGTAAAGATCAGAAGGATGGAATAAAGCTGTTTTCTAACTGTTTAAAATAAATATATGTAACAGGTTAAGGAAAAGAAATGCTAGATAACACCGTGCCCGATTCTACTCTCCAGGGAGCAGCTTTCTAGAAAGGAGCAATTGCTCAAAATGAAATCAGGGTAACAGCACACCACAGTAACATGTATACTCTTGCAAAAAAAAAAAAAAAAAGAAAAAAAAAGCATCACAGGATCTTTACAAAATTGTTTGGACCAAAATCCAATGTTATATACATGCAATAGTACCACCAGTAGCACAGTGCCCCCTAACATCACACTGGAGAAAACTTTTATACTAAGCTACAGGGAATAGTGCCACTAATAACACTTCAAATAACTGCTTTTCAGAACTAATTACATGGGAATTCTAAAACATGAAAGGTTCTTGAATTTAATAACTCCAGCATTGGTCAAAAGGGGAAATTAGTAGGATAAAAAACAACAACTAGTGTCTTACTTGTCTGAGGTCGATGAAAGCTAACTGCAGGGTGTCTCCCTGGAATCCTGGCACAGGCTCAGAACTAGCAAACACTGCAAGGAAAGGTTAAAAATATTATGGATGCAGATTTTATATTGTTTGAAATCTAACAGAAAATCAATGCATGCATTATAAATGCTAGCTAGCATGAAACTGAAACTAGCTTGAAACAATCACATTACAACTAATTAACACACCCTGATTTAAAACAAACAAACCAACAAACAAAACCTTCCAGGAACAATACCTTTAGGAGTACATTTACGAATTCGGCTTAAAATTCTAAACCAGTAATAACGTCACAAGTGTGAAAGCCAACACATTTACATTTTCAGCCTGAGGTAAATGATTACTGAAGTATTTTGAAATAATACCAATTCCATGGCTGTCAACATATTTTCAAACATCTGCTTTTGTTATAGCATCCGCTCTATAAAACCCCACCTCTAGCCAAATAGCAATAAAAGACAGACACTAAGGTGGGAGTTAGTTTAATGTGCAGATGACAGGTGGAAAGCTCAAAGTGCTACAATTCCGAACAGAACTGAAATGCCTGTTCATGCCTTTTAGCTGGCTTATTGATCAAGAACTTCTGCTCTTCTGGAACCCCAAAACAGACTGTCAAAATAGGAAGGCAAAACTATCTTCAAAATACAGAAAACAGTAAAATATTAACAAAACAAATTAGCTACTCATTTAAGTTAGGAAACTCTCAATAACTGTCAAAACTAAAAATAAACAATTAAAAAAAAATTTTTTTAACTTCATATACAATTAATACATATACATTTATACAATTAATGGCAACTAAAGAAAATAAAATCATCTACAAAAGCAGGGAAATGTCACAGATTTCTGTTATCATTAGGTAAAAACAATGAAACCGGAAATTCAATAAAACTATAAATCTCCAATACACTATATCATAGTTGAACTATCAGGAAATATCAGGAAGCAATGATGCAAACTTAAAAAATTGTACTATAGAAGGCCAGCACCTCCAGGAAAGAGAAGACAACAGGCTTTCCAGCAGCCGCTTTCCTTTGTCCACATCACAGAGCACCATTAAATCAAGACTTGAGCAATTTCCTACTTTCTTCTTTTAAAAACACATGAACACAAGCTCAGCAAAATGTCCTAGACATTTCAGATGACTTCAGGGTGTACTCAAAAGCAGCACTTACTACTGCTGGGATGCAATATGCCCACGTGTCCAAATGAATCTATTTCCAGACACTGTCTCTTCTTAAATGTAAAGGGGGGTGTAAGTAAAATAGAATACATGATGACAACACTTTAAGAAGTACATCAGGTGCAGTGGAGCACACAGTACATAATCAATAGAGTCCATTACACAGTCAGAGGCTTACTCATGGACTCAGTCGAGCCCTCCAGACAGCAGTACTGCAGAAGCTTAATAACCAAACTCTAGGAAATCATTAATTGCATGAAAAAGATGGAAAGGAAACTATTATTGATTTACTGTTTCACATAATATAAGAAATAATGGGCAATTAAACAAATCAGCAGAATTTTACAAACCAAAATAGAGTACTTGTTTATATAACACAATACAATTAATTATAGGACTCATTCTTGTGGCAAGTTGTGCATGGCAGAAGTATAAATGAGGCAGAAAATATAAATGTAAAAAAAAAAAACAACAAAAAAACAACTTGAAATACAGGCCCTTCAACAGTGATTAAACAATAATCTGAATTCGGCTGTTCATTAAATCCCTAACCTACAGAAGATGGATCTGCTATGGCAAGGACCACTCAGTATACAGCCCAGTGTTTTACACTCTTCTCTAAATACCTGTCATTGACCACACTGGAGACAGGACACTTGGCTAAAGAAAGGTTTAGCCTCACTCGGTAGTTCTCATGTTCTTGCCCCAGTCATACATTTATAACACAGACATCTGCAGAAAAACCCATTGCCTCACTTTTCCACTCAAGTAAGACATCCTTTAAAAGAGTTTAAGAGAATTATTCTTAGGCTCTTCAGTTTGTGCACTTAACAAAATTAATATTGCTCATCAGGTTAACATAGTCTGGAAATTATCCTAATGCATTTAATAATGCAGTATTAGTTTGCTTCCCTGCAAAGCACCTACTGCCGTGGCAGCTACAGAACAAGGAGCACACAAGGTACCAAACTGAATTATTGTATATGCCCCTTTCTCTTTAACTACAATTTCCTATTATAAATAAATTTACAACACTGGGGACATTTATTATAGCATAAGCATTTATTCTCACATTTTGGTCATTTTTGACAGGTGCCTACAGTAGGATTTGTTTCATTATTACAATTTCATGAGTTCAAAGGGCAAAAAGATAATCTACTTATGGTAATGGTCAGACAGTTCAACCCCCTCAGCTCACGGCTTTTAAGTTTTGCTAACAATTTTACAAAGCTAATTAAATGTTTTCTGCTGCACAGCATTTTAGGAAGATATTATAAGAACAGGATTAACATTCTTAATGTCTGTGTCCTAGGGGTCCCTTTCCAGATAGTAATGAAACATTGTCATATAAACATCTTTTAAAATATTCACCCCCTACATTCATTTTAGGCTTAAAGAGGATTTGGAAGGATAGAGGGCTACTTGGTTGTTTATTTTAGTATGCATAAGGATATTCAGGAATTTTATAATACCTGAGAGTGAAAATGCAAAGATTACCATAAAACTATCACATATAAGGGCAAATAACTAACTGCTCAGCAGTTTGAATCACAAACCTCAATGTTTTCAGGAAAATAAACTGAAAATAGGCATTAGATGACTGGTGTTCAAAAGGTTTTTATTAACATTTTTCCCTGCACTTCATTAATACTGTGTAGTTCTTTTCTGTGTATACAATACAGGATCTTTGACAGAATGTATTGGGTATACCCAATCTCATTACTATTAAGCACAAAAATGTGCTTCCTGTAACAGCCAGTTTGGGAACTTACAAGAGGTAGGATCCAATGAAAACAACATGTAACAAAACCACAACGGGCTCTGAGGTAACACATACATAAGAATGATAAATATAAATATTGGAAAGATGACTTCATTTTCTTTTGAGTACTTCATTTTGGCCCTTTCATTACATTTTGTATACAGAATATATGTGAACTGATGTATATATATGTGTTGATGGTTATCTTAAGAAAAAGCTTGGCATCTGCTAAAATGGAATTAAAGACATCTGTAGGTTGCACTGAATTTCTATGCAATTCTAGATTTATTAACCAGTCTCTTCATTTTATTCTTTCAAAACCCAGATTTTAGATACACACAATCTGTGTGTGCCTGTGCTTGTCTGGGAATTCAGTACTTATTTACTTATTTTCTGACAGATAGTTGCAGTTCAATTGCAAAAATTACAATCAGAGTCCAAACTTCGGATCAAAAGCTAAATTAGGGCAGCTTTTCCTTTAGCCTCATGGCATCAATTCTCGATTCAAAGGCAGGACAGCAAAGATGCAGATGTATTTTGGAATGAGGAGCAGAGAGCCAGGTGACCATCACAGCAGCCTTTAGCCACTTCGCAGCCCCGCTGGAGGTTCCAGCTGTTCAAACACGCCTGGAGGGGAGCCTTGCTGAGGGAGCTGCCAGCTGGTGGGGCAGCAGCCCCCAGCCCTGCCCAGGACTTGCAGCTTCCCCTCAGTCCTGTGCTGCCATATGCAGCCATGGGATGAAGGGTGGTCTCAAGTGAGCCAAGTTTAACCTGACTTCCCAGAAGGGAGACAAGGCAGGTAAAGCAAGGGGCCTCCTCAACAGAGAGCACATGGGTCAAGATTCTCTCTTGCTCTTGGACGCTGCAGCTCTCAACACAGTGTGTGAGAAAGGAGGAACTGGCAGGAATCCCCAAGCAGGGCTGGTCAGGAAGGTATATTACAATTTGCTTTGTGCTAGTTCTCTGCTAGCTGATGCTGTTTCAGGATTTCTTTCACCCTCACCTATTGGCATGGCTCAAAACCTTTCCATCCTCGCACAGATTCACAGCTGGATGAAGAAGGTTGACTACTCAACTGTACCTCCTTCTGCCAATTAATCCTGTCTCACAATTCCATTACTTTAAAACAGATATAAATTACAAAAGTTAACAATAACTTTTCCAGCAATCAGAATTTCTGATCAGTTCTACTTAACTAATAAAATGCTGATGTAAGGTATCTAGATCTGGATGGTGTTCTAAATTAAAGCTCTATGTCCACTTAACCTTATAGTGTGAACTTTAAGGATTAAAACAAACAGAAGTCTAAATTAGTATTCACATGTCAGCTTCACCCCAAAAAGATTTTTTTTTCCGTGAAAGTTGAAAACAGGTATAAAATATTTGTACTGAGAAAGAGACACATACTTTTGTATGGTTGGATCTCTTCAGCAAAACAACTTGCTGATAGTGCAGCTATAAATCATTTTGACTGAACAAGAGAAAAATATACAATAACTATCTAATACATTTTACATAAAAACCTCGTAATTTAAAATCTATATTAAGTGGCTTACAGCATTTTACCAGTACTTTTCTGTGAAGATCAGAAAGATACAACTACATTTGCAATTCAAAAGTACTGAAGATCAGAAGCTTGTTGGCAGTGAATTTTTGATTCCCTAACACAACCAGTACACATTCCCAAAGTCAACTCCATCACTGAAAAGCCTGTGTGCTATTATTTACACCTTGTTTCTCATAAAGTGAGATACCGAAACCCACACCTGAATTTCATCTTCAAGAAATGGCAAATGCTTCTCCTCCCCAGTCCATTTTCCTCCTCGGGACACTGAAATGCAATGTGCAAACAAAAGGCCATTCTCCAGCTTTTGTTCAATGGAACCGAGTACATGCTATTTTCCTGAATACTGCTGTAAGAAACCCAGTCATCATAGCAGAAGATCATCATTGAGAAAGAATGGCGTAAAAACCAAAGATGAAATACTGTTCTACATTACGAAAGATGTAGTGAGAGTGGAAAATATTACACTTAAAACAGGACATCCTGAAATCAAACTTAAAGTTTTTGGAATGTTTGGAAGGAACACACAAAACTGAAGAGCAGAGCAAGACAATCATCACTATTCTTTTTTAAAAACATAAGACCACCTGATCTTATTCTCAAGGAAAAGTACCAGACACTCCCAGATTTTCTGTTCTGCTTCTTAAAGTTAGGTACTTTGCATTGAAAAGCAGCACAGGATAATGAAATCTCAGCGTTCACCACAAGATAACCTCTTTCCCTTCCACCTCCATTTCTTGGAATTCCACTCGCCATTCTACCTGGTTGCTATGACTCAAGAACTTCAGCACTTACTGACTTAACAGCTCATTAACAGACTGTTGGGCTGTTTGTTGGACTGCTGATTGCTTTTTCTGACTAGTAATCACATTTTCCTGCTTTTATTTAGGTCTCCTCCATTTCATACTAGAAAGAATAAAAATGCAACGTTAAAAATTAGAATAAATATGTAGAATATTGCCAACAATGTTTTGAAATGCATCTTCAAATATTCATAACTTTCTATGTTTCACATAACTTATTTGTTCAGAATGCACCCTGTCTATAACTAAAGTGTCATATCCATGTGTAAAATACAGTAGAAAATTACCCAACATTT
Organism: Cygnus olor; assembly: GCF_009769625.2. Classification (NCBI taxonomy): domain Eukaryota; kingdom Metazoa; phylum Chordata; class Aves; order Anseriformes; family Anatidae; genus Cygnus; species Cygnus olor. Next base: position 21,466,776 of record NC_049175.1, read on the forward strand.
GTGAATTATTTGCACACCCTAAGCACTAATTGAAATGTCATTGTTGTATCCATTACACCCAAAGTGTCAAAGAATAAAGCTGGGGGAGGGTGATGAGCAAGAACATAAATCACAGGCATCTCAGCCAGGCCTGGAATGTGCCTGTGACAGACCTTATGAATGAACTGCAACAGCAAAGCAGTCTCTGAACAACATCTTGTGACAATCCCTTATTCCACAGACTGTAAGGCATCATTTGTTGCAACATACTATTCTGCCAAGCTGCCATCTTTAAACTACTCAAAAGGTCTCTGTGCAAAACCATTTTTTTCCTAACATGCTTAAAAAGTGTTATAGAAAGAATTAAAGTTTATTCTATTTGCAGTTGTACATATTTCAGACACTAGAAACAAAATAACACGGTGGTAACAAGCTTTCTCTGCTGTTATGCTATTAGTTCAGAAGGCAGATAACTGTGTAGTGGATACACCAATTTGACTTGTCTAGATAAATGATTATGGTACCAGTATTATCAATGTTATGGAATTTGTTTTGCAGCTGGGATCTTTTTTTAAAGCTAAGAAACCACACAAATGTGCATATACATACCCCTACCCACCTACTTGAAAAGAACTCTATCAAATTTGCAATACAAAAATGTATAAATTTGTACTAAAAATGTCAAAACATCATCTGTGTACTTCTATTTGGCCAACTTCTGCAATCACATCATGAGACAAACTTTAACATCACAATCACAAATATTTTTTTCAAAACAGACTGATAATCCTGTCACGTCCTCCCGTTGCACTGAAAGGCCACAAGGCTGCACGAGGAAGGACTGTCAGAAAGATGCCTGCCTTGTTACGGAGTTTAGATGTAACATGTATGGAGTTACATAACAAACAGGGCAGGAGGAGGAAAGATATGTTTGTAGTGAAAAAGTCACAAATGCCCTTTAACTCTATTCCCACAAGAATCCTTTATGATGCTCACTAAATTACTTGAAAACAGATTTCCAATTTCCCATGGTGGCTGCTAATTAAGTAGTCATCATCAGTTTTCTCATATGCCCACACTAAACACCTGAGGATTTGCAAAACTGCCACTTCTTACAGCAGTCACCAAAACCATTGAGGTCTCTGCTTCAAACATATGAGGAATGATATTTTAGAAATAAATAAATAAACAGGAAAAAAAAGAGCATAAGAAACTAAAGATATGAATTTAAAAAAGCCCTACTCAGCCTTTTTGCTGCATCTCAGTCATCAACCATAAAAACAGACATAAAACCTATTCATACCACAACGTTACAAAAGTAACTTCCTTAATACAGAGTAAGAGCTCACCCTACAGTTGCGAGTTTCATGTAAAACATGATAAAATTAATCCTGCCTTCAGTGCTGGATTCAACCAGTTTTATGAAGTAATTCTGATGCTGTATTTTGAATAGTGAGAATAAAACCATGTCTGACGTTTATTAAATGAGTACCACTACTTACAGCAAGTAAGGCAATAGTTTTAGGAGAGACAAAAACCTATGTAACAACACAATTAAAAATTGTATTGTAATAAATACTCCCCAAAGGGAAAACTAAATTTCACAGACTTTTGACCTTTTGGTGCACAACTATAAAACCATAATATTTATATAGTGGTTTGGGGCAATTCTGTGCTAGACTATGGTCTGTTTACGGGATGTACTGATTATGATGCCATTAGCAGTAACAACAGATGGACATTTCAATCAGATACTAAAGTTTAATATATATATATATATATATATATATATATATATATATAAGTTTTCCCAGAGATGTTAACGTAATTAATCATAAATACTTTTACAGGAGGCTGTAATGCAATAATATTAATAGAAAAAAAAGGCAAAGCTTTAGTAGATAATACAAAAAGATCACTATATGGCTTACATTAAAGATTTTTTTTTGCAACGCTAAGACAGACATAGATAGGAATATGGGAATATCTACTTACATTCACACTGTATCACATCTAAATTAAACTGCTGAATTGCTCCCATGCTTATTTGTTTTAATTCACTGTCCAGTAGCATCTGCATTAGGGATGTTGAAAGATGCTGGCAGGCTGACATGCAAGCCGTCTGTGCCACTTTTCCCTAGCAGAAAGAGCAACAGGTTTTAAGATAGAAATAAATGTTATATCAATAAAGAACGTCTTATCTGATTTGAATTTATTATACAGTCAAAGTCTTAATGATGCAGGACTTAGGTTAGAAGAAGAATGATCACACTTTTTGTTATTTCTTTGGCTCATTAGCTTTGTTTCTATTAAATCAATTAGGGAACTAAATTAAATGTATGTTAAACAGTCAAACAATCACTGATACTTCTTCCAGAAATCCAACAGTCTTCAAGAATACAAGGACATTTCCCAACATGGAAGAGCATAATAACAATGTAAGCTGCGGAAGCATGAGTGTGTTTTTTTTTTTTTTAACCCAAACAGAATGAAAACAGGAAATGTAAATCAACATGCCACATATTTTTAAGAACAGTCATTAATAAATAAATAAATAACTGTATATATATATAAACCAAAACCATTGCTTTCAGTTGGGGCATTTCTCATTACAGCTTGTGCTACTTAATTACTTGAATTCCATCTCAAAGGTTGTTGCTGAATTATTTTAAATATTCATGCTTATCCATCATCTTTTAGGTGCTTAATAAACCAGTGCTGTCAGTAATCAACAACTTGCAAAATGAAATGCAGCCCTCTGCTGTACAAAATACAAATAATTCTCTAATCACAGTTTAGCAAGTAATGTTTTTTCACCTCTTTACAATGTATATGTAATTGAGACAAATAATTTTCCAAATCAGAGACCAATAAAACAAATCCCAAAAATCAGATGTTAATTTGATAAATTACTATCAATTTCATACAGAAAATCAGAAAAATATGGAAGTTCTACCAGAGAAGAAAAATCAGTGAAGACCAGATACCTGATTAGATGGCAACATTCTATTCATAGCACTGCAATCTTTAAGAGCAGAGACACCTTGGTTTTCAAATGCAATTATATGAATTTGTCTCTGTAGTTTTATGTACTTAAACCACGCTTTTCAACTGACACATGTTACGGTATATATGGAAGCAAAGGTAACTATTAACATGTTTATATGAAAGAAATCATAATTATGTAATCCACCTACTGGGCTACAAACCACTACTGTTGTATTTATATCCATCAGCAAAGTGATGACACCTATTCTCTAAAGCAATGGTTCCCCAACTGTTTTCTGCAAGGTCAGGATGATCAATTCACTGTTGACTCAGAGAAACACATATAAGCAATGAAAAATGGGAAGGACTGACAGCAGTTCACTTTTCCAAAAGTTTGGAAAGTTCTCTCTAACATCTGAAGAGCCAGATCTTCCCCTTAATAAGACAACTTGTACATAGCACTGTATTTTCATGTATACATATAGCAGAAAGCACATTTGTCCATAAATATTGTGTACTTTAAAAATCCATGCTTTGTTAAAACATAATAAAATGTAGACAATACAATGTAAAACGTTCATTCTCTTCATATGTCAAACAGAAACCTTAAAGGGCTTTTGCTAATAACACTTTGGCATTAAGAAACCTTGAACTGTTAGGAGCTTTATATCTAAAATGAGATGTCAGTTTCTTAATTGAACATCTCAGAAAAGCAAATAACATTTTTGACCAAAATAGATGAACTGACAACAAGGAATGTAAGAAACAATGCAAGAACAGCATGCTTAAAAGTCTCCCAAACCCAACGTTAATTACACTGGGAGACATGCAGCTCTATTCCCCAAGCAGAACAATATCAATATGAATGAAAAAAAAAAAAAAGAGGACCAAAAAAAGGGGGGGGGGGGGGAGAAGAAAAAGGGGGTGAAGAGGGGAATTAATGGGCCACAGTTCATTTAATTACAATGTAGTAGGTTTGAAATACTTAATGGAAATGTCATTTTGATTTAATGGAACAGCTAGTGCATCTCTGTTTAATGTACTGCTCCATCAAATCAGCTCCATGTCCTATTTATGCTGCCACTATAATGTAATAAAAGTTCAACCAGATTAATAGGTTGTCAAGAAAAATTTTAACATTTAATTTGTTTTATATGCAAATGATGTTTATTCCCTCCCCTGTTATTATAAGTAAAAGACAGAATTTTATCTTTCTGACAAACATCTGTAGGTGATTTCTACAATCTGGCAAATATCAATAGTACTGGAGCACAAGAAATAATGGTTACAATACAGAAATGACATGGTAAAAGTCACTTGGACTTTAAAGAAGTATCAATACATGAACATTTAATGCTTCTTTTAAAATTTCATAAGATGGAAACATCCTAACATTTAAACTATTTCCAACTATGCAACTTGAACTACAGGCTTATTGTTCACATGGTTTATCAACAAATAATACAAGTCTACTATGCATAGTTTACACTTAATAAATCACTTGATTTTCACAAAACTAGAGGAAAAAAATGAAGCTAAATATATCAACCTAAATGCTGAATTTTAACTCAGAAAAATACGAACTTTACTGTTATCCTCCTCAAAATTCAGTGCTTCCCAGTGCAAAATGTGCTGGATGTACAACATACAGAAAATAATTAAATTCAAATTTGGTTGACAAATGAGTTCCAATTAAAATCTCTTTCCAAATTTCCATCATTCCCCAATTAATCAATTACTTGCCATTTTTCATAAGGCATTTTAAAGAGGAAATGTAATGACTTGTGAACATAAAAATAACATTTCTTTTCCAGAATGAAACAAATCTCGGTTAGTTTTAAAACATAATATTTATTTTTCATTTTTAAGAGGGGGTGGCTGTGGCTACTGTATCAAGCAATTAAATACCTATATTCAGTAGCACGCAGAGATTCAGGAGGCTTCTCACATTTGTTCCAGTTTTGCCTCCCATTTGGGGAACACTACTACTATCTGCTCTGCCTATGTTAATTGCTGCTATCTACAAAACCTATTCTTCCACTCAACCAATGTAAAGTTTAAGAAACAAGGACCCTATTCTATAAGCAAAAACACCTGCAAACAGTATTAAAGGCAACTGTTTTTTAACCCTGTCTTCACATTTTGCTGAAATACAAGTTTGTAAAAAGAGAAACCCCTTAGACAAACTTCTTATATTTCAAAGGAGCTTGTAAAGAGAATCTGCTGACATATTAAATCCTTTTTTATAGGGCCCAAAAGCTTTTCTCCTAAGAACAATTGCAGTAAAGAGACATTTGGCTCCTAGGAAATTCCCAAAGGGTCAGCCATATGCATCCTTCCATGGCACCTTCATGGTGCTGCTTTCTAAGACCCACGCTAGCCGTCTCAAAAGCAGCTTTCATCATTCACTATGGTGTCAGTCAATATGATTTATGGACTGCATTCAACAAAGTCAAAGCATATAGAATGAGAAATATGACTACAATCTGCTAATTTGTTTTGTATTGAGCCACTTACGAGTCAAAGACCTGATGTCAGGCTGAGACCAGCAACACAATTAACCGTCCAGTGACAGATTCATCCATCCTCCCTGCCAGGCTGTGCCAATCAAAGACAGCATGAAGCGGCATTTGGAGAAATCAGGGAAAAAAACACCATTCTCTAAGTAGCCTATGGAGGCTTTTGATTGACAGTTTTTGAATATAGCTGCAGAAAACCACCAACTCTTCACCCTCACTGCAAGCTGTGAAATTAGGCTTTTGCTGTCAATCACGAAAACAATAAAATAACACAAACTGCCATCATCAGCATAAAAGGAGATAACAAAACTTATCTGTTAAAACTAAGAAATTAAGCTTAGGAATTAATTTAACATTATGAAATGACAAATAATTTTAAAAAAAACTTTCTGAAACTGGAAAAAAACAAAACAAAACACCCAACCATTAAACATACAGATTTCATTAGTTATAATAACTGGTAAGTGCATAGATTTTGTACTTTATCTGCTTCTTTGCTGCTTATAGCAGTCCACACATTGCATATGCATATGATGACAGTTGGACTTGATGATCTTAAAGGTCTTTCCCAACCTAAATGATTCTATGATTCTAGTAACTAAAGCAAGAATAAAATACAACTTTTTAACTATTGATAAAAAAACAAGTATATTCAAAAACACAAATAGAGTTTTAAGACTCAATTTTACTTCCAGTCTCTGCTCCAAATTCTAATGAAAATAGTCAAAAATACCTAACTGAAAGTAATTTGTAATTTTAACTTCTCACTGGTCATTCTTTCCCAAAGAGTTGTCCAATACTAACTTTGTACTGACAAAGCATGCAAATTGTGTCTGGAATAAAAGTTCAGATAATTCTAAACTTAGATTAAATCCCTTATATACCTTCTATAATTTCAATTTAACTTATCCAAAACAAGGGATATGATTACTCTTTAGCTGTTTACTTTCTACCTAGTTCAGGCCCATTGCTTTCTTTTTTTCCTTTTCTTTTTTTTTTTTTTTTCTGTCTGAGCCAGAAAAGGTTTTGAAATATGAAGGTTTGTCTTCTTTTTTTCTATTCTCAGAAGAACTCTGCCTAATACAGTTTTTCACTGCAGTGATGATGAGACAGGTGGAATTTCCCATAATCTACTAAAGCAGCTGTGTAAAGTTAGGAAAAAAAAATCATATGCTACTCACTGAACTGAGTCTTCTTTGATTAGTGAAACACATGTACTACAACGTCTTTCAATAAAGACAGCCAAACTTTTCCTGACAGGGAAGGTGGCATAGGAACTAGCTTTAAAGAAGCTACTGTGTGGAATTCACATCCTCTCTATTATTTGGAGTGGTAAATTAACTGGAAAGAGATGACAACAGCCCTAGAAGCACAGATAGAAAGACTCTAAAATAAAACCATAGCTGGAATTCACTCTTACTGGGTCACTTACTGAGACTTCTTCAGCTGTGACTCCCAGCCACAGCACATCAGCTCCAGTGTCCCAGCCTCTGTAGGACACGTTCCTCAAGGTGCTGCTGGCTTTCTAACGAGATCACCAATCTTAAGACCACCCCATTAGAAATAAAGGAGAACTGAGCACACTACTAAGGACCTTTAATGTTGGAAATTGATCCTTAATTTCTAACAACTTTCTTTAAAGCACACTCTTTTGCTGATGCTGTAGAGGAAGCATGCTAGTTGGGTGCCATAGGCTCTATCTAGGCTGAGTAACTAAATTAAGCTTTTGTTTTATCTGACGTAAAATACCAGGGTAAATTTAGGTGCAAACTAAAAATCCTGAGAAAACATTATAACCATCCAAAACTAAAAGGAAAAAGAGCAAACGTAATACATTTTTATATACATCAAATGTATTTTCTTGGCAGTCAGGAATAGAATTTGCTATTTAATGGATGCTAGTCAACTTTACAGACATTCTCCACACACTCTAACACAAGGTACTTTGGATCCACTTCCAACTTCCTTGGAAATCAAGACATCAAGATTCCCTCTACTGTTTTTGGCATCTAATCTAAGAGTGCTGTCCTGTTAGAAAATAGTCCAGATGTCTGGCTGCCCTTAATACAAGATTGTAATCTACACTACAGACAAATAATAACTGAAGTTTTCTAATGCTACTGTTGAAAATTACTGACAAATACAGCAAAGACTCCTAGACAATAACACTGGTACCACTGTTTTTTTTTTTTTTTTTTTCCTTTTGACTGATACATTTTATTTTACTTTTAAAACTTACAGGCTGGTAGATGAGTGGTTGGAAAGCTGCCTGGCAGAGAAGGACCTGGGAGTACTGGTTGATAGTCGGCTGAATATGAGCCAGCAGTGTGCTCAGGTGGCCAAGAAGGCCAACAGCATCCTGGCTTGTATAAGAAGCAGCGTGGCCAGCAGGTCTAGGGAAGCCATTGTCCCCCTGTACTTGGCTCTGGTGAGGCCGCACCTTGAGTACTGTGTTCAGTTTTGGGCCCCTTGCCACAAGAAGGACATGGAGGTGCTCGAGAGAGTCCAGAGAAGGGCAACGAAGCTGGTGAGGGGTCTGGAGATCAAGTCTTACGAGGAGCGGCTGAGGGAGCTGGGATTGTTCAGCCTGGAGAAGAGGAGGCTCAGGGGAGACCTTATCGCTCTCTACAGGTACCTTAAAGGCGGCTGTAGCGAGGTAGGGGTTGGTCTATTCTCCCACGTGCCTGGTGACAGGACGAGGGGGAATGGGCTCAAGTTGCGCCAGGGGAGGTTTAGGTTGGATATTAGGAAGAACTTCTTTACTGAAAGGGTTGTTAGGCATTGGAATGGGCTGCCCAGGGAAGTGGTTGAGTCACCACTCCTGGAGGTCTTTAAGAGACGTTTAGATGTTGAACTTAGTGATATGGTTTAGTGGAGGACTTGTTAGTGTTGGGTCAGAGGTTGGACTAGGTGATCTTGGAGGTCTCTTCCAACCTAGACAATTCTGTGATTCTGTAAATTGTTTCAACATAAATTGAAGATTTTAACTAATACGATAAAATGACTGCTTCGTATTTGCCTACCTCTTACACATGTATTTAAAGTGTGTGATTTACTGAATGCAGGACTATGAGAATAGATCTGTGGAACAGTTAGATACTGAGTTTCGAAGCTTTTGCTCCAGTCAGTATCCTTGATCTAAAACATACAATGTCTTAAGTTAATTATTTTTTCCCTGAGGAGATATAACTTTAACTGTAAAAAATACATCTTTGAACATATGAATCCCCACACTGTGTACGGTAATGCCTTATACATTTATTCACTTAAATAGTGAATGGCACAGTGTATATTTGTTCAATTAAGCAGCATACAGCAATAAGATTCAAACACATTAGAGCTGATAAACCAGAACTCTATATTCACAGAAAACTAGTAAAAGTAACAATACGAATTCCAACATTTTCATTATAACGGAAATGCTTATGCCAAATAAACTGATGACCTGAAAATAATCAGAACTTGGAAGAATTTGCAAATGTAATTCATCATCTTCTAAACAAATATATATTTGGGCATACACATTCCCTTGACCTCTGACAGACGTAGCAGAGGAACGATGGAACTTTCACTGATTCTTTATTTTGTTTTATCACTCCACCCCTATTTTGTATGCATGCCTTATAGCTGCATTTTGATACCTGACCTCACTTCCAAAAGGTCTCAGCCTCCTCTAAATGATCTCATTTGGGATGCAATACACACCCCACCACCCTTCTTGCAAGGTTTTTAGGGCTCCTGCCCTTCAAGTGCATGAAAACCCAGTGTTAGTCATTAACCTGATTCCTGCATGCAATCACACAAGGTACGCAGCAAGTCATCAGCAAAACAGAAAGATCTTTTTATTAAATGATTAAAAATTGAAGCAATAAGCCTGCAGGCAGTTCATAGTTTTTCAGTTCACATGCTTTTTCTTCATCTTTCATCTACTTACCGACATAGCTGCATGGTCATTGTTGTTATTCTGAGAAGGAAACCAGTAAGGCAATCAAAACAAAAAAATTAAGATGTACTGTCAACATCAAAAAAAAAAAAAAAGAATAAAAAATTGGTAGCAATAAAAGGCAAGGAAGAGTTTCAAAAAATAACAATTATATCTACATAATTCCTTCTTTTTTTAAAAAAAGGAAAAAAACCTGTGAACTTTTATAGTATTTTGTCAAGGCCCAACTAAGAGATTATAACTGAAGTAATACTAATTCAATAATAAAATGTTTTTCTGTAATAAGGACAAGTATGCCAAAATATCAAATTAGCAATCCTTCAAATTAGGAAACATCTGTTGATATGCCTTTCCAGAAAGTTTTCATTATAACAAACAATCGATTCCAAAATAAATGCCATGCTTACTGTCTTGGCCTATAGAGGCTATCTGTACATTATTAACTTAATTCACACGAAGTTTAGAATGGCTTAGGACAGTACTAATCTAAATGTAACACAATGCATTAATACTTTTTAACACAAAGCTAAAGGTACTATAACTGGAAGATGAAATAAATATATTTTCTTTCCCCAAACTGACACTAAAGCACAGTGCATAAATACAGAGAAGAATACTATGATATAAAACTTGAGAGAAAAAACATTCAGAGATGTAAGATGTTTCTAGCAATTCCATGTGTCTACATTTCTACAGAAATAATTCTGTATAGGCCCATGTGGGAGCACGAAAGGAGACATGTCCCCATATGTTTACACAGCTTACACATACATCTAAAACAAGACAGGACTCTAATGGCAGGAATCCGACAACAGCCAAAAAATTGTTAAAGAACATAGCATAACACTTTTACCAGAAGACTAGATTTTGAAACAGTATCAAAGAGAGTCAGTGACCCTTGAATGAGACTATGGAGAATGAATGCAGCGAAGTAGTGCCCCAAGCCCTAGCACTATAGCACAATTGGATCCACTATGGTAGTAAGAGAAGAGATTCCTCTACTTGTCCCACTCTTTTCCTTCGTAAAATTACAACCAGTGGTCAGAACTTTTGTTCTTTGATTTCTGATTACAGGCATGGTTCTGAAGAACTATTTTGCAGAGTAGGATGTTTCTGCCAGCAATACAAAAATTGTTATAGAAATAACACTGTGACATTCTTATTCTGTTAATGAAAATGAATACTAAAATTATTCTAAATTTTAACTGTGCCATATGCTAATCTAGTTTTGCCTACGACTCCACAGCACTTACTGTTTTACTGAGTTATGGAACTTACTTCTGAGCTTGCCATAGAAAATACCTTTACTGTAGATTTTTTTTTCTTAATGAAAATAACTTACTACTATGTATCTAACCAGAATCACCAAAATTAAACTATATACACATTTTCATATAATCTTCACAGCTCATGAACAACAACATTTATAGGACTGTATATTTCTACAATCTGCCAAGCCAGAACAGTAAGTGATGCACAGGATAAGTCAAATTAGAAGAACCCTCTCGCCAGAGCAGACTAGTCAATCTTACAGCCCCAGCCTGTAACCTGGCCAGAGTTTGAAATTACAGAATAACCTCCTCATAGGAACTAGTTTTCTCCAAAGTTTGGCTTGTGCCCCCAGGTGCTTATTTATATTCCCTTCATGCTTTTCAAGTCCTAATGCCATAGCAGCATCTTTACAACCCTCCTAACAAACTATCTCATTCAAGGAAACCACATTTTCATTTCAGCTTATAAAAGAACATTATTTAAGTTTCTGTCTGTGCCCCATTTTAGAACAGGTATATCACAACATACACTCATGATTAACTTCATTACATCTTTCTCTAGAAGCTGTACACCATTGCTCACAGCTGCTATATGCACATGGCCATTGAGGAGTGGTGCCATTTGTTCAAAGAGTGACAAAAAGTGACAGTGAAATTAACTAACAAACATGCTATTCTTTATTAAAAAATTGCTTGACTTACTTGGCACGGAAGCACGTCTCATACTTCCATTCACATAAACATTATGTGATACATTTTGAGTTATTAAAAAAATAAACTGAAGAGTCACAACCACTTAACATGATTTAGAAGACCTGAGAAGCCCGCTATGCCAGCAACTTCAAACTTTGCTGTGCATGTAAATAAATTATCTTTTACTTCCAGTCTGGAGCCTAGAAACATTCTATGCATTGAGAACTAATTCCTGACAGGCATTGCATGTGAGTAAAGCAATCAGACATAAGTGTGACGGTAGCAACCAAGGACAAGCTGATGAAAAGCAGATGCAGCTCAAAAGACTTACTGAAGTTACTCCATACTTACAAAGGTATAAACTATTATGATGATAACTCAAATTAGAAATTGTCTTTTTTATCTTAAAGCAAGGGGAAATCAGACAACAGAATATAACAATGAGCACACAAAACAGGTTGCCAATGCCCTTTTACCTAGAACAAAGTGACAGAGAATATATTTGAATAAGAACAAGGACTTGTTTCAATGAAGCTCATTTAACAAGAATCAAATGACTATTTAACTAAAAAAAACTTTGGAGAACCCAAGGCCTCCAGAATATTCTGCACAAATGCAGGACTTACACCTATTTGGTGTCCTCTGAATCAATGAATGTGTATACAGAATTGTACACAGAAGGCCATTTGAGGACTAGCCTGCTCTAGAAAACCACCTATGTTCTTACACAATTTGTAAATTAGCTGTTGTTATAATTATTACTATTCAAAAGCATTTTTCTAATTGTTATGATAGATAAGCATCATCAACATAGTGAAACACCTGAAAACACGTCTGTATTGAAAATACTGGCAAATTAATCTGCTAGCATGTATGCAATTCAAAAATCACATATTTGTTCAAAATATCAGTATTTTAAAATAAAATAAAGCTACAATGGCTTGAAATTAAACTTAATTTTCAACACTTACAGGTAAATGAGTAAAAACTTGAAATGTGCTTCTTAAAAAGTTTATAAGGTCCATTAAGTATCCACTGGCTCTTCCATCTGATTCAGACATTGTCCAATCATAGTCAGCAATCTGAATAAATTCATCTATTTTTTGGTTAAGTTTTGTATATATTTCTCCTTCTGCAGCATGCCTTGCATCCTGAAAATAAATAAATAGTGCACAATTGTCAGAATTCTAAAATACTAGTAGAACATAGATAAATAGTTTTCATCAATTAAACCGAAGTCTTGTGTTTTTCTCTGATACAAGGTTTATTTACCCTCTCTTACAAAGAAAATAACAAAAGAACGTAATTATTTTATCTGTTACAGCAGGAGGTCCAGCAATCATAGCATTTTTATGTAATTAATTTAATGCTGTACATCTGAAGAACACGCATCATTTTCACCGTCCCTTACATATCCTGATCATAAACACTGATACAGAGTGCTCCCCTACTTCCTCACACTCATTTTTGTTCTGCTACCATCTAGATCCTGTTTTTGGGACAGTAGATGTAGAAATGATCTATCTGATCAGAGATAACGTTTAGCATTTACTGTGAAGCAAGTTTGTGATGATATCTGCCTTATTTGTTTAGGACAGATCCTCACAGAAGCAATGTGATCTACCTACAGATGTTTGATAAAGTGTATCTTGCTGGAAAGGCGTGCTTTTGCCGGACTGGAATTTAATGATACTAGAAAAATTCTATACTCTGGTTCGGGCTCAAGATGACACTTTCTTCAATGATCTTGAGAAACAAATCAATTAAGAGGTTTGATTTTAAATGAACTGGTCAGTTGCTGAGGGTTTTTAGAGAGGAAAAATAGGTTGGGTACACTGGAGCAACATAGAAGTGGATAAAAGTCCCATTACAAGTTCTTACCAGCCCATTACCAGCCGAAAATCATGGCAGTTCCAACAAGGTGCAAATAACAAAGGAAAAAGGAAATAAAGAAAAATCAAAAGGCTCTAAAGGCCTAAAGGTGGCACCACATCGTGTGCATCAAATTCAATTTTCAGCCAGGCTCCAGTCTGTGAGGCACTTCAGGAGGAAGTGAGCAAGCATATGGTCCTGACATGTAGGTATATCAAGGTATGGTTCACTAAAAATGGCATTTTTACTGCCAAACCAACTTGTAAAAGCTTCCACTAACCAGCTCTCCTCTAACACATAACAATCTGGGAACCTGTAAATGTCTCAAGCAAAGGAGTATGTTTACATTCACAGTTTGTAGATGGCTATTAATGTAACAGCTTCAATTAAAGTTAATTCTTTGTTTAAAGTTTCTAATTAATGATGAAACCTCAGTTTCAACAATCTATCAGATCAAGGCTTGCAAATACATCTGCTTAAGCTTAGTGAGATTACTTGGTTTATAAAACAAACAAAACCCAAGTCATTTATGGAGTGGCTGTATCATCTTCAACAGTTAACTGGTTGTACTAAGTGGCAACAACAAGACCAGCCCATGGGTTTTTGTTTCTGGAAGCCTGGTTTTGGCTACTTTTTATTTTGCTTTGGTTATTCGGTTGCAACAGCAGCAGTATGCTGCCAACACTTCAAGCAAGGACTGTTGTACACTGTTCCCTGAGAAAACTGTGAACAGATTAGAAACTCAGAAATTGCTTCTCAGAAGCAGCGCTGTGAATCCCATGCATGATAAAGAGTGAATTAGCAGTAGCTCCAAGAGGCAGATGAAGAGGAAGTATTCCATCTCATAACTTGGTAACAGAATTGCATCAAAAACTGATTTCAAGAGACAAAGAAACACAATGGTATCCACATCTGCAGTCAGTCATCCAAAGCTGGAAAGTGTAGCTGTAAATACTGAAAGCTAGACAATTGTTTAATTTGATAAAATGAAACTAGCATTATTTATTTATTTATTTTTATTTCTTTTTCCTTCTAGCCACATGAAACAATGCTTGGAGAATTTGAATGGTATTTTAAAATGACATCTTATATACAATATAAAATGGGAATAACAGTTCTCTAATACAGTAGCAATGAAATAGGTTTGAGGGGAGGGTTTCTATTAAAATATACAGTGTAGATGAATTTGTAAGATCATCTCATGGAATGTAAATGTGATCAACACTGCTAACAAAAGGAGATTTTTGATCACTCAGAAAGAATGGACATGACATGATTCGCCACCAGGAGATGAATTTAATAACTGTATAACATACCAAACTCCATGAGGGCCCAGCTGGGGAACCACATGTAGTTTTTCATTAAGATAGAAAGGGAAAAAAAAAAAAAAAAAAAAAGAGGGATTAATGAGAAAAGAATGTTCTGCTATAAGTGGAGAATGTTGTGCTAAGTTCTCCAGGGATAGGAGAGAAACCAGAAAAATTTTCTTATGTTTGCCACTGTTCACTCTGTACTGTGCCATATGCAAATTAAAATACACATGTACAGTACTGGTATATAACAAACAAACTACTCAGCCTATATCTAACAAGATAGGTCAAAATTTAGTAAAACCATACTAGCAGGACAATGGTAACCTAGTTACAGCTGCTAAGTCAGAACCTTTCTGCCTTGCTTTATTCATTAAACCCTTTGGGGAAAAAAAAAAAAGTTAATGGGAAAATTATTGGATAACAACTGGAAATATGAACTGTATTGCAATGCTGATGTCACCTCACCCATCTTTAAAATGTGTGCCAGAGGGGATATTATAATAGGATAGGCTACATAATGTACCAAGAGGAAAAAAAAATTAGGTGCAGAAAACAGAACTACTCTAAATAGGATTAATTCTCCTTATCCCATCTTCCTTTGTTTCAGTGTACACTGTAAAACAAAAACCAAACCAAAACAAAACAAAAGGGGGGGGGGGGGGGGAGGAACAACAACACATACCTAAAGTTTAAGTTACAGCTGCTTTGGAATCCCTTCTAACCTTTTTTTTTTTTTTAATGTTTTGTTTCTCCTCCAAAAATTTCTATATAAAAGTCCCAAGTGACTGAGAAGGCAACACACTGGCTGAATTAACTGGACAAGGTGACTTATAGAGGATTATTCTTCTGTAGGAATATTTTCTTCAGAAAGAAACCCCCAAGTCTCTCCCGACGCACACACAGTTGCTTCTATTCTAAACCAAAAAGGCCACTTGGATAGACAATCATATACAGATTTGCTTTCTGAATATACAATATTGAATATAATCTCAACCACTCAGTCATATAGATATAAGTGATAAAATCATGTGTTTTGGAATAAATGCTCTTCAATTTCTTCCCCTTCCTACTTAGGATAGCTATTACTATTTAAAGATAAAAGATACTAACACTTTTTTGTAGATAATTATACATTAATACAATTACTTATATTTAGCCCTATATATTCCATTTTAATGACCATTACTGCACATATAAATTTAAAGGACATGTAAATAAAATATGAATTCTAAAAAGAATATTTTATGCTTTGTATCACATTCTTAATACTACTTTTATATTATCATTACACAGTCTGAAAATATACCACAAATATTTCTATTGTAGAATAAAAACAACCAAATAATACAAACATTTCAGATTACAGTTGCCGTTTTTGCATGATTCCATTCAGAAATGGAAGATGTTACACAGCTTGGAGCTTAATCTATTGAAAGCTTCTGGTGCAGTCAGGCTTAGCTTGTCATTTTGTAACGTAGTAAAAGATGTACCTGAAACAATGTGGATGCGCTTCTCATATAACGACAAATTTCAGATAATACTGATAACATAAAAAGTGTTTATCTTCTCAGTGTTATAAATTAATTCTTAACAGTTCCGATTTTTTACACAGTCAAACTGAGAAAACGTGCAGCTTTCCCCTCATTCCCTTTTATTTTAATAAACATTAAAATCACTATAAATGAATTAACTTTTCATGTGGTCATGTAACAGATGACATAAACTATACCTTAAATGTAGAAAGTCCATAAAGTCTTGCAGTGTGAACAGTCACTTGTGAAATGTTTGTAATGTTAGATATAAAATCCTCAAGGTATTTACAGGCTTGTTCCAGGTGGGTTGTGTTTATGATGATTTGAACAAGCTACAAGAAATAAACAATTATTATATAAAGCCTTTTTCCCTTTGCCATTTTTTTTATAAATGGGTAGTTCTTTCAACAACAGTGTTACTAGAAGTTAATTACAGTATTTCAAGTTACCACCTATTAACTGGCAATTTTAAAGTTATCTTTCAAATACCATTAAGGAGCAATACCACAGTTTACATACAAATGATGCCATTTTAAAAATGAAGATTGCAGGCACTTACTCAGTGAAATGAATCCAATTGATATTTTAGAATTAGAATTAAAAAAAAGGAAAATAAAAGATAATATATTGCCAAAATAAAAACACTAACTTGTACCACAAAAACAAGTAAACAAACAGCAAAACAAACACAATTACTGCAATTTAAAAAAAAAAATCAAATAAAAGTGATGCATAAGGAAGTTAGGAAACTTCAAAAATAAGGTTGCCAACTCCCCAAACCCCTGAATAGTAACAATCCTGCTTTTGATATAAATGTATGATATAGATATACACAATATAAATCTTCTTACAAGAAGGACCTTTATTCACATTCAGTTCACAAATTAGACAACACAGATAATGCATAGTAACTGACATAATAGTATAAGAGTGCCATCCTCACTACACTGCCTGGCTCCAACACATTTCAGTGAACCCTACCATAATGCTTGGTAAAATAACAGTTTTCTCTTTTGAACATTTTTCTCATAAAAAATATTGTCTTGATAATTAAATACCTCAAATATATTAGTGTGTTTTATATATCCTTTAATATATTCCTGTGCTAATTACAATAATTCAGAAAACTATCTCAGAAAAATTGCATGGCTTGTCTTACTAACATGGCAATACATGATTTTAGAGCTTTCCTCCTCATCATTATCTTTTTTAAATTTCATCTATAAAAGGGATTCTTGCAGTTTAAAAGCAACATTCAATATGACATAACACTGCACTAATGGCAGCAGTCTAATGCCTTTTCAGCAATATCATGCATTATCTTTCAGTCAGTACCTGCTGTCTCCTGACCTTGTATTTGCCTGCAGTGAATGTTCATAGAGTGATTTGCTATTTCTCCCTATCTTTTTTTTAAAGGGAAAAATAAACTTGGCAATGTCCTGCTAAGTGCTAGACAGAAGCAGAACACAAGAATTGTGTCCTGTATGCAAGCAAAGTAGTAAGAGTTTTCAGGTAATTTCTTGCAACTCCCTGTTTATCATACAGGAGACAAAGCTCTTTCATTGTCACCTCTCTCTCAGTAAGCATCCGTATGTAAATATACTTCCAACTAGACCCAACGCTTTATCTTATTTTTTTATTTATCTATGTTGTAGATATTGACAATTCTTCATACTTCTCTCACCTTTTTAAAATGTCAACTTTAAAGAAAACACAACTTGCTTTTATTACACAATCTTAACTCTATATTATATCAAAATTCACAAGAATAGTTTTAGCACTAATTTTCTTAGAAAAGCACAGTTTTGAGTGTGTATTTTAAAACTTACCTCTGTTAAACCTATATGAGGCTTCTTAATTAGGTTCTGTAAACAACTACTTAGAGTTCTGGTTAGCAGCAAATTTGTAGATTTTCTGAGCATATCATCTATTTCCGTTGAGCTGAAAAAAACATGTATAAATGTGCTGTACATGATAATACTTGTAAGTAAAACTTATTTTCTTCCTTGCAAAGAGAACTTTTCATGTTCAGAATTACCTATATGCATTGAATATCTGGTTGCTTCAAATCGTCTGTGTTCTAACACACAAAACACCTCTTTCACTTACCAAATTATCCATTAACTAAATTTCAATGTTGAAGCAAAACTTGTTATTTTTAGATTTTGGACATGTTTATTGACACAGCAGTTAGGACAGAGTAATTTGTGTTTTTTAATGAGTTACCACAGAGGTCAACATGTGCCAATTAGTACGCGTAAATTATAAACTGTATCAATTAAGAATGTGTGAAAGCGAGTCATTTACATCTTTAACAGTGCAGAAGTGGGTGAGCAGCCACAAATACCACCCAGATTTCAGATCTACAATGTTATTTTATGTAATTAAAACTGAGCTTCTGAGGTGCACAAGAGTAAACAAGATGGGAGAATTGTGATGTTTTCCTTCAGAAAAAGGTGGGAAAGAAGAGGGAATTAGCATGCAGACAGCAGTTTATTGCAAGAGAAATCATCACTAAGAAAACTCAAAGCACTAAAGAGGGTAAGCTAGATTGAAGTAATCAGGGGTTCTACACAATTATTTCTGAAATGATCAGTATAAAAGCATATTTTTGAAATCTTACAGGGTTTGTTAAACAAAAAAGCTCCAGATTATTTGAATTAGCCAATGCTGTTTAAAAAGCTACAGCACTGCTTTAGAGTATTCACCATGCCAAGCTACCTTCACCTACACACACAGCATACATACACACACACATGTACACATATGAAATATGTTATAGCATTGGAAATCACAGATTAAATATAAAAACTTAAACATGTAAATTATTAAACAAGCACAACAAGAAAGTACCCAGGAAAATGTATTTTCAATTTAATATATATTGTTAGTTCACCTGGAAGTTATAGGTTACTTTATACCCATTCACATTCGTCAGACTTAAAGCTTACCTGCGGTGAAGTGACTCTGAAAATTTAAGGCTTGCATAAATAAATTCCTTAACCTGGATATAAATCTGAGGCACTGACTGAGACATTGGGAGCTTCTTTGGAAAGGATTGCTGTAAAAATAAAAGACAATGCTATCTTATACTTCAAATTCTGATTCTAAGAAGAGATTGGCATTAAACACAACAACTGGAAAACCACTTAACACTATCAATGTTTTAATCTCTTATGCTTTTATGCTTTTCATCAAATATAAACAGTGGTATGTGTTGAGCTAACTTCTGAATCTTTTAAATAGCTTAGAAGCAAAATATAACATTATCACTTATTTTAATTACAATAAAGTTTAGAGACAGTAGGTAGTTTAAGATCCCTCTGTAGAAAGCAATTTACAAACACATTAGAAAACAGTCTGAATAGACAAGATATAGAATTAAGTGTGAAGAGAGGCTCAAAAAAATGCTTATTGTTTGACAAGGGAAATAAAAAAAATCAGAAGTTGTCCAATGTGTCTGAGATATTCAAAGCATCATGAGAATGTTTAGACATATATTTACTATTGCATATTTACATCTAGATGATTCACAAAATTTTAACATAGTTTGGATTCTTTTCATTAATTTAGATGAACACATGGGAAATACTAGTCATCTGCAATAATAAAATTACACTTCTCATTTCATTTTTAAAGTTGATACTGTATTTGGATGGAAAAAAAAAAGTTCAACTATATTTACACACACAAAACAGGTATTTCCTCATTGAATATATAATTTTTTGAAATCTGCAAAACAATTTCCTGTTTATTACAGAAAGATCCTAATCCAAGAGAAAAATAATTAACAACCTGTATCATCCCAGCAGAATTCTATTTCTCTAAATAAGAGCATAAATCAACAGCAGCTCAAAGTTTTTATATTAAAAACCAAAACAGGTTACCTTTCCACCCCTCTAACCAGAGCTCCTTATTTAAGATTATTTGATGTAACATGTATGTGGTATAAGTGCCATGCATTTGTGTCATTCAACAGTGACAGAAAACATTTTTAATGATAAAATTTACTTCAAATATATGTTCATCTGATTCAAGCAATTAATTTTTATGATAAAACAAGAGCAATTGTATTCAACTATAAAGATCTTCTCAATGTCCTAACAGCAGCACTTGAGTATCAACCTTCATACACTCAACAATCTAGGAGAAGCAATTTGTTGTGCAGTCCTGTACAGCGTCTGGTCAATACAGAAGGACACAACATTCTTTCTGTCAACAGATTCTTATAGTAACCAGCAAGAAAACAAAAAAGAAAGAAAAGCCAATTGTTTAATTTCTGAATATGGACGGGGAGTAAAGTGCAGACATTAGATTATATAACCAAACCATGAGAGTTTGGCACATTCCATCTTTAGATTTCTGAACAGTGGAGTGCAGAAAAGAATGTTTTGTCTAGTCAGATTGGATTTGGTATATTAAATATTTACTCATGTTCTGGTTTCAGTTCTGCTTAATGTGCTGCAACTCCTATGATAAACTTACTTGTAAAACTGTGAATTTGATTTATCCTAATCTATAATGCAATATTAGACGTTTCATCTCTTTTTATACTAATTGTAGAGAAATACATGTTTTCAGAGGTGAAATTCATTTTAATCTGTAATAGGCATCACAGATGCATCAAAATGGAATTAGTCCTCTGGGGTGTCTATTCTTCTCTATGAACTGCTGAATTGCAGAATTAATCTCTTTTTACTTTTGCAGATATCTGTAGTGATGGATCTTGAATAAACCAGTTTCCCTCTACACCAGTTACTCTAATTGTCATGTGGTCCTTAGATTTAGTTCCCCTCTGCAGACTCCACCATGTGTCTAATACTGCTTGATAAGTACTACCAAAACCATATTTAGAAAGCAGAACTTACTAGCCATCTTTCTGTGAAAGCATATTTTAGTGAAAGAATGGCTGATGCTATGAAAGAATATCCTACTGGGATGCCAGTAGAGCAGAATTATTTACAGTCCCTTTGTGTCTGCTTTGTCCCACATACTCAAACACAAATAATTTACAAAGTGAAATAAAGAAGTTGCTGTCTCTAATAGATCCTTGTTTATCATTACTTGTACTTTTGCAATGTTACAATATATAATATACTGTTGGGCTACAGAACCCAATGTCTTGCAACAAAATTTAAGTTAACTAATTAAAGACAGATTGTATTAATTAAACCATATTATTAATTTGTTTACAAAACAATGGGTTTCATTATTCATTCAAGCATCAGAACAAATGACTAAGCTTTAATTTTCATATTTATTTATTACTATATAATTACATTCAGAGAAGGTGATTTAGCCTCTTAATCTACCTAGCTTTTCAAATTTTAATTATTTTTTAATTATAAATATCATTACTGTCTTATGAGTCCCTAATTGGATTTTGGCAAACTTTAATAACATAAAATTTTCGTTACCTTATCAAGTTCTGGATCTTGAAAAGGAAATTTGCTTATAACTATTTTGTATTCCTCTTCATTTGCTACAGGAATAGGGCTGTAGTTGTCTGCTTCAAAAATATCCCTGGTGAATTTGTTGGTAAAGTGAAAAAAAAATTGGATTAATTTATTTATAGTACTTTCCACAGTTAAAATACGTAAATGGATATAAATTTTACTACCACAAAATGTTATGAATTGGGATCATTCTAATATCAGAAATCCAAACTATTTTTGGAGTAATTTGAAAGCATCTTTTATATGCTAACTCTTTAGACCATGTATTATCACAGAGCCAAAATAGCTGAAAACATTTCACTATGTGTGTCTCAAAAAATTTATACAATAAATGAACTTTAGATCAACTAGTCAACTTCAAGGAAAACCATAGTGAGATGTTTGTTAATTATGGTAGCCTACACTAAAGGAGATATCCAGAACATCTCACTTCAGTACCACAGCTATACAGAGTCAACGGGGATGATTCAGAGAACTTTACACAAATGGACACAGCTTTACTGAAGTATCCTCTGGACTTCTCTACTAGTCCATTCACTATATTAGGTGTCTAGAGAGCTTGAGAATCTTAAGTGGTCAAGTTCATTTTAAGGTTTTCTGCAATATGATATAACATCTTTTATGGTAAACAACATCTGCATATTTAGACATCATACCCTATCTGCAAACAGGCTTTTGAGTACAGTTCCAGGCTACTCTATTCCCAGGCTTACAATTTGGTCAACCAAGCGATTGCAAGGAAGAGGTGGAAACCCACATGCATTAAAAGAATGTGATGATGTACTGGCAGTGTCAGGACTCTTGTCAGGGAGATACACATATCAACTAACTTTAAACATTAAGATAACCTAAATTAGGAACCTAATGACCTATAGCGATTGCGTAGCTAGGGTGATTAGGTTCCTAATGAAGAAAAACAGGTGACCTCTTTGGTGACTCTCCAATAAAGTCCCAAATAAGGAGGGTTCCTTCTCCCCATTAACCATAAAAACAGTCCTCAATGGTTCCTCCCTAAAGACTAGCTACATATAGACTTAATTAGTTCATATAGACTTAATCGATTCTTCCAGGATTAAAACTCTATCAAGAAAACTTCAAGACAAAAACAATAGATGTAATACGAAAAGCACAATTAATTATTTCGAAATACTAACCTGAACAATCCAGACCACTTTTTAAGAAGTGTTTCATTGTACTGGTCTCTTATCTCAAATAAAAGATCAAAGAGTCGATTCACAGGAAAACCGTAGCCCTGAGGTAAAAAAAAAAAAAGAAAAGGATGGATGATTCAAGAAATAATACATTCATTCTTATCACATCACTTCAAAATTCTGAGATGGGACTGATTATTCAATCTTATCCCTTCTATAAAACAAATTATACTACTGTAAATACACCATTACAATTAGAAGATTACATATTAATTTTTTAGTAAATATTTTATGCCATGCTTTCAGTTTTCAAGCAGAAATTTGTCCCATTTTTCTATAACATTTAAGTTGCTATTTATGCAAAAATCTATCTTCTTCATCAGTCTGTTAAACACTGCAAGAATACTTTTTAATGATGTTTATCTGGACTTCCAGTTACACAGTTAACAGTAGCTGGAATGCTAATTCTTGCTTAAGATCAGAAGTAAAACATTGTCAAAAGACAAAAACGTACAAAAATTACAAAGCTAACAATGATTTTGCATAGATATGAATAACTAAATGCTAGCTGGATAGCCCAGAACGCATACACTAAGTTAGTAATACTGAAGAGGTGGAACAAGGGCAAGAAATATAAAATTATAATTAATTATTTAAAATATTGTGTTATTTTGTACTTGATTCATATATATGACTGAGAGATCCAAAGCACTGTATTTACTCATCTAAAGGAAACATTTGACTCTATGAATTTCAGTTAAATTACTAATACAATACCTACCTGCAAAGTATCAGCAAATACTACAATGAGATTCTTTAGTTCCAGAACAAGATCAGGATCACTGCAATATGACTGAAAGTGAGAAATTCTGGTTTTGTTAAAATGGTTTTAAATAGTGGACATATGTTTTCAAAGAACATTAGCACAGAAGGTTAAATTCTCCAGCCTTACCCATTTACCTAACTGACTGCCTTGGTGAGAAACAATTTATACTCACTTATCTTTACCTAGTGTAGTTATATAAAAGCCTTTGCTCAATTTCTTATGTGAAAGTATATATCAGTAGTATAAAGCTCAGAAAAAGTAAACTAAAATATGAGATGCAATAAAAATTAGTGTTGAACTGAGATTCAAAATCAGCAAATTACATTTATTTTAATGGAATATAAGCATACATCAAAATGCTTTGCTAAATTAACATCAGAGATTTCCACAGGAATTTCTTTTGAACACTAAGCCTGGGTCTAACTAGTGCTAACACTGTACCACCTCAGACAGTTTCCCAGATGTAAGGGCAAAACCCTATAAAAATACTTTCTCAGTATTTACTCAAATTACAGATTTGATGAAAAAAGGTCAGACATTAAATTCTTTAGTAGACTAAATGACTGAAACTTGATTTTTACCTTAACTTCATTATTTTCAATAGTGGATAAAGTACAAAAATACTTACATTTATATAATTTAAAGCATCATGATAGTGTAAAATTGGTTAGAGACTATATTTGACTGTTTCAGCTTTCTTTAATTTTTGCTCTGAGTCTACTTAAATAAAGTAAGGGTTTGGTTTGCAACACCTCATAAGACAATACATATTTATCTAAACATTATTCTGTACTAGGATGATGTTAGAAAGAGACTGTCATAGAATTGGTTTTGATAGGAGTTATGCATTTTAAGAAGAAATAACGATCAACTACATCAATGACATTACATGGAAGAGTTCTTTAAATTAGAGATTACATTACTTTACTTCTTAAAGTACTATACTCTTAAATAGGTCTATAAATCTGTATGCAGTCAACTAACCTGCAAAGTATTTAGCTTAAAAAAATACATGAATATCTCTTAATTTATCCCAATCCTCTGAAATGAATTAAAAAGTCATTAGACCATCTCATATAACACTGATCAGTAAAGTTCCTGTGATAAAACTATAGCTGCAATCTGAATCTTTCCCCAGTTTTTCTAAGTATATATGGATAGTAAAATATTCCTCAAATTAAAGTCCAATTGTACTAAAAATAACATTCTATTAAGAAACCATTACTGGCAAACATTAAAAAAGATAAAGATAAAGATAAAACTTTTCTACTTTTTCTGATAGCAAATATTACGTCAAACCAGCCCTTACTGGTAAACTCAAGCAATTCGCTATCAGTCAGTCTCAGTGAACAATGGTATTCCACTGATTTTCACTGAGGAATAAGAAATAGCACATAGTATCATTTGGGCTGGAATAGAAATGTAACTTTAGGAGGTACCCTATGAATATACTGAAATACTCAGCTGATACGGAATTACATTCTAACATCCTGAAGATTTTTCCAATACCTTTACTTCAACATAAACATATTAATAGTATAGCACTGAAGAGATAGCTCCAAGGGTTTTGCTGGTGGAGTTTATTTTGGAAACACAGCATTTGGAATGATAATTAGGAACTATTTCCTGGTGGTGCTTTCAGTGCTGAACTATTCAATCTGATCTAATGAAGAGGTCAGTTGAGACTAATGAGGAAGGATTGCAATAATAACAGCAGATTAACTCTGCATATTCTAAGCTGCTGGACTAAGAGAACGTTTGGAAGACCCAGTGAGTTGTAAATCAGTGAAGGATTATGCAAATAGCCCATGGCTGTGGATCACAGCCTGATACTGTTGGGAAAAAACAAAAGCTTGGCAGGCTCCCTCCCATATCTGAGCAATTTTTAATCACAAGGAAAAGAAAACATGAGAGAGGTGTAATTTTTCACCTTCTTATTATCTCAGTTTTATACACACAGAACTCTTGGGTAAAAGGTTTTAAACTGAAATACTGATAAATCTTTTCACTTACTGAATGCGTTCTAAGAACAGCAATGATCTTTGAAAGGGCCATGTTCCAGAGTTCATCAGTGTATGTTCTAGTTACCAGTCCTTGGGTTACGTGTAAAATGTGGTCTTCTACTACAAAGAAACTAAAATAAAGCAATACTTAAATTAAGTTGTCTTTTAACATTAGAGCAAACTCTTTCACACACAAGTATAGTCAAACCCTTTCCCACTGGAGCAGTAACACTTTGGTAGGTTTGGTGTTATGCTTTGCCTAGCACAAAGTCAAACTGTGAAAAGCTTGTTTTGTGCCCCCTGGAGCCCAGGGTGCTGAAGGGTCCTTGTGGGGCACCATACTGGTAGGATATGAATGCTTTTCATTGCTCAGATTCAGCTACCAACACCCATATGATTTGTGCAGAAACTGAATCTTGCAGAAGTTTTTGGACAATGGGAGAAAAAAGGGTAAATTAAGAATGAGTATAGTAAATCTGAAAATAAATCTCCATTTAGAAAACTCACCCTACAATCTGGCTGAAGTATCTTCTATAGCCTTCTACCGTTTCATGCTTGCAGTGAAAAAGAAAAGAAGATTAAGAATAAAAATACCATTAATTATTAGGTACAACGTAATTCAATGCAAAAAGTAAAGTATTGGTTACCATGCTTGATTGCGGCTGCAGAACTAATCTTGCTTGTTTCCTTCTTTGCTTTCTGTAGTAATTTTCAAATATTTCTCCGTCACCCTAAAAGAGGACAAAAATAGTTAAAACAAGAACATTTTTTCAGTATTACAAGACACTTTTTTAAAATAATGGTAGAATTCTCTGTCTTAAACTAAGCCACATATTTTGCATTTGTTCCACATAGAGACTTCCAGCTGACATCAATGAAGTTTTGCATGCATGAAATATACAGATTACTTAAAAAAAAGCGCAGTCTACACAATGTACCATAAAGAAAAAAAATGCTTATATCTATTGTATTTCATCATACAGTATTAGACACTTTAAGCAATATTTATGTTTTAAACTACAGCCTTCCGACTATATTAATGCTTACAGATAAGGCATATTACCCATTATTCTATAACTGAAACTCTAAGCCTCTTAAAATGGTTCTTTAGGTTATTCAAGAAACTGACTGCATTGCAAAGTTAAGTTACAATGCTGTTTCTGTGTTTATATGATACATCTGAATGCAAGCGCTTTGACAGAGCACAACAGAGTTATTGAGTATTTGCTTATTCTCTTTGGAATTGCTAAATATACTGAGAATGGATGTGGATTTTTCTCCTGTCACAGTCCTCAAAATACAACACCCTCTGTGCCTAATGATTACATTGTGAGGAATTCAAGTGACATCCAAGCCATCTCATTAAGATGACCATTCAGTAGAAACCATCTGTCCATTTGAAATCAGTGCTACATTCACTTATCTACCTACTGAATGCAATGTAATTTGTATGCAAGCAGAATAACATAGCTTAGCATTTTTAAGGTTGTTTTTTACATCACGAGTCTATTATTACGCCTGTGCTATTTAGAATTCCATTACTTGGACTTCCAAAAAATCTTCAAAAACTAAAAAATATTAGAATCAAAATATTACAGAGACTGCATGCTACTGTAATGCTACAGCATTACTTACCTAACTCTTTTATAAGATGTAACAAAGGAGATTTAATTTAAATATTTTAAGTTCATAATGAGTATTTTGTCATATTCAGAAATAATGCAAACCTAGCAAAATATAAAAGTAAAAAAAGAAACTTTGTTTAAAAATAAACCCACTGTAAATCAGATGTATATTTTACAGGACACTTTCTACTATAGGAGAAGTTTACAGTCTGCTGTAATTCATACTAACACATACGTATCAGACATGCTAAACAGTCATTTCCAGCCCAAATATTCAACACAGTTTTCAGATGCACAAAGCCATTATTTAATTCTACTCCCAATGCCAAATCTCTACTCAGTCCTGACAGAAGCTTCTCAAGTGAAAAAGACTAGGTGCTCTTCTCAAATCCACACCAAATACTGAGATGTAAAATATCTCATGAATAATTATACACTATGCTATCTTATGCAATCAAGATCAGCAATTCAGGCATAACAACTATTTTAAACATATGCTCTAAAGCAATCAGTAGAGTACAGCAACTATTCTGGTGATTCATGCACTAAATAAGCAAAGGAAAGCCAAGATAAAATATACCTAAATAACGTATTTCTTTTGCCCAGCTTCCAAAAGTTTATGCATTTATATCAACAGAAATAATAAATCAGTTAATGCTAGGTTATAAATTGTAAGAATACTGCTCATATATCAAATGATTCACACTATAGTAACATTTATTTTATACTAACATAGCATTTAGTTAAAAGGTAATATTGCATACAAAAGGGTGTTTTCAGTAAAAATTAAATGTACAGCATCTCACATAATGACATTGTTATATATAATTGTATATTGCTTAAATATACAGTCTCAGTGTAAAGACTACCCTATCAAAAATATGACTCCTTCCACCACCAAAAGGAGTAATGGAGAAAAAGGGGTAAAAAAAAGAGACTAAACTTCACTAATACATAATAATGAGAGTGACAAATATAAAACTGAAATTATGCGGGATGTCTCTCACATTTAAAACGCAGAAATATACAGTCATAATGGGCCATATAAACTGTCTCTCGCTTTATGCTTCTCAGACACATCACAGGAAGTTGCAACAAACTCAAAATTAGTAAGTACAATATAAGCTGCTGTGAAATAAAAGTTTCTTCCCATCTGAACAGCCAGCAAATATTTTAGTCAGTCTTATTTAACTATGGATTTTTTTCTATATAAGAGATTCACTTTCTAATTTTTTTTTAATAACCTCATCATTCTACTGTATAGAAGTTAAGCAGTCTGAAGAAAGCTTAGTTGTCAATAAATACAAGATCATTTTTGGTCTGTACGTATCTTGCAATCACAAGATTGTATGTATTCATTTTGAGATATAAAAAAGAGTAGAAAACTTTTGTTCTATGTTAAAAGAGAATATTTTCTACAGCTTTGTAGGAGAGAGAGAATTCACTAAGAAGGTGATGTTTGCTGTGAGATAAGTCTTTGATATACTAGTGTAATGAATTTTGTATAAACTCCTCTCCTTTGCTGTCAGCATAAAGTTTTGTAAACTCCAAAAAAATTTTTTTTACAATAGGAGGTAAAAGAGAAGGAATCCAAGAAGTGGTTAACGCACATCTCTTGATAATGTTACCACGGCTTATTAATTAGATGATGTTGGCAGGAAAGACAGAAGCCCTATTCTGAAGACATCAACAAGCCTTTTTTCTAAGGGGCTAAGGGCTTTTAACATCAGAGAGCACTCCCAAGTTGTTTTCTGCCTCCAGTAAATTTGTAAGCTGGCAAACATTCTTTCTGTGCAAACCCAAAGAGCATATCCTTGGATCAAGGACCCAACATCAGGATCCTTGACACAGTGAAGACCATAATCATATATTACTTTTAAATGTCATCTATCAATTTTATTTCCTGTTCCTTTATTACACTAAAGGAAGAATATGCAGAAGTTGTCAGCTGGTCTACTTTATGTTACTCATGTTACTTCATACTTATTTCCTCTGTAGAAAGAAAGGGTCTACTCTTTTATAACAGTTCTGGCAGCCTGTCTTTCTGTTCCTTTTCACTGAGATGAATAATTACTGATGTAATTACGGATACTTTTGTTTGGATTCCTTCTTTAAGAAAAATTAACAGTGAAATAACACTAAAAATTATTTCAAGATACAAGTTTTCACATTACACAGCTGCAAGTGTTCCACAGGAAGAATCTAACCCAGCCTGAATGGTCAAAGCCAGGTCCAACTGAAATTGTACGATTAGCAATACTCAAAAGTATTTCACCTATACGCCCTTAGCATTTT
This sequence comes from Cygnus olor, assembly GCF_009769625.2. NCBI lineage: Eukaryota > Metazoa > Chordata > Aves > Anseriformes > Anatidae > Cygnus > Cygnus olor. The sequence goes on from NC_049175.1 coordinate 21,496,242, forward strand.
TTTCTGTATGTAATCTGAATTCAAAAGTAACTGAGACATAGGAAAGGTGAGAAAATAATAAATCATTTGCTACTGAGTTTCCCCCAAAAAAAGTTTTCATCCTTGTTAGCTTGTGCACTCTTCTTCCACAGAAGCTAAAATGGGGCTATTGTGTCTCTGCCATTGAATCTAATCTAATCTGCTTGAGTAGAGTCTGTCATAATCTCCAGGTTTTGCTTGCTATTTTTCTCTGCTATTCTGATCTACACAAGAATTAGAATGAATGTTCATATGTTTTGCAATATTGATCATCTCCCCCTAGTCATTCAGGTAACATAGAACACTAGGGGGAACTGCGAAAATGGTGATATCAATATTGAAACAGACATACATTTTACCATATTCTTAAAACCACTTACATAATTAGTAAGTCTTGCTGTGTGTCCTTTATAATGCATATAAAATAAAATATGCAGTCATGCCCTGTGTCCATGGTATATACATTTCATCTGGTTCATCCAGAACTACAACTACTAGAAGAAATATGCTTGCATGCTTGCAAAAAATAATAATAAAAAAGAACGTTCAACTTGAAAAAAAAAGTAAAAGATCTTTTAAAGTCACCTTAATACATACCAAAACAGAGTAAATGTGCAAACACCTGTAGACTGGAGAAAAGTCTACAAGATCTTGAGCAGTTAAAACCTGAGGAAAGGAAAAAGTTATAAATCTTAAAAAGCATATAATCTGCAAAATGTGACACAACACCAACAGAACTTGCCCACTTACTACATACTTGGTAAGACATCTTACTGGAAAGGAAATGTCCCTAACTTTCAAATTCAGTCTTAGTGCCCTCATCTTTAAAACTGCTTGATTTGGCTTCTTAAATATTTGGAAATATTTAAGGAAGAACTAATCATTTAGTAGGGTGAGAAGTTAACAGACTGATAAATATAAGTTTCAGGTCAATATGGAAATACATTGAGGTTGACAAAAGCCAGACCAAATTGGGTCCAGCAAAATTAACCGTGTTGACAGGTTTTATGGCTATAAAAGCTGCTGTTTTGACACAAAGTGGTAGAATTAGTTTGCATTAATGACTTGAAGAGCAACCGCATCAGTCTTTTTGCCAGGAATTCAGAACCCAAAAAGAGACCGTTCTAACACAGAAGAGTAAATTAACTGCTTGACTTCCTTCTCTCTTTGTCTTACAGTATTAGATTTTATTTGTGTTATGAAAACATTCTTTTCACAGGGTTTTCCACCATTTAGACCTTAGATTTAAAGGTCTAACTATTTACCATTTTATTCAATGTATGGATACTAAGTGTTCAATAGCTGAAAGGCTTCTAACACAAGCTGAAGTCCTCAACAAAGAAATGCTAGCTTTAGCAACAGGGGAATATTCCAGTGGGTCCAATAACATTTGCAGTGGACAGGTAGTATATAATATAACTTGCAATTTAATTCCTGAATTAAAATTTCTATTCAATTGAATGTCCCCAAACATGATACTAAAGCTATCATTCATACAATTAATATTTTGCACTTTGTTTTCCCCCTAAAATGCTGATCCCATCCGGTGTCCCTTGAAAGTGTTCTCTTGTCCCTTCTAACATTGTTCCATCTATAGACAGCGTACTCCAAGTTTTGTTCAATAAAACTACAAAATCCACTTTAAATAAGATGTACTGATTTAGTAAAACATCACCTCTTCTTCATGTTCATCATCTTCTTCAAATGTTCGCTTCAATGTAATTTCGTTCTTGGATTCCAAAATTCTGCTTCTACCTAAATGCATATTCCGACCATAGTTTATGTTATTCTGCTTCTGAAGAGTGGTACTAAAGGTTTTCTGCTGTTGTGCCTGTTTTAAAAGTAGTACCAATTGAGAGGGTTGTAATGCAAATTCCATCATTGATGAGTACATGCTATGCCATGAAAAACAGGTGGTGATATTGAATACAAATCAGGGTAACTGCAGGATGTGTGCTCTCAACCTATACTGCTGATTTTGTCCTTAATCAGTTTCAGGTGGTAAATTCTAATTCCGAATTCATCAAAACAGCTATTTTTTTCACGTTTTTTCCCAAATCCCCAGAATGTAGTAGAAAAAAAATTTACAAAGTCATCTTCCCAACTTTCCCAATCAAACTGCAAGCACAGAATCAACATTTAAATGAAGTACAGTTATCATAACTTTCCAGCTATTTGTTTGCTGTTTTCAGTTAAGCCCTAGCATACAGTCAGCTGCAGAAGTCAAACGCACTATGTTGTCCATATTGTTGCAAGAAATGCACCAAGGTAGCACTGTATAATCTTGTGTTTAAGTGTGGAGAGATGCTCTTTTCTTCAGGTATGGCACGGGACAATACAGTATCCAGTATCCAAAGAACTCTTGTTGAGAGACACAGTTAAGTTTCATTTATACTAATCAACACTGCATTTTACAAGAATTTTGTTTCTGAAAGACAAAATTCTAAAAATCTTAGATGACAAAATGGCAACCCAACATGAACTCTGCTCAGCAAGAAGTCAAGTTAAAACTTCACTTGCTCTCCAAATAATTTTTAAAAGCATTAACTGCTTGCCCAGAACTTGCCCTGCACCAGTGCTTTGAAGTGGCAGAGTATTTTGTGATAGAATAGGCAATGGCTCCATCTGTCCAAATCTCATCCTGGCTCAGTTCTCCTCAGTTCTCTTCCCTCTTAGCATGCCTCTGAAGGGTAATATGCCAATAATATACCCTGTATTAGTAGCACTTCAGAAAGAACTGGGCAGTAATCTCAACGCATCGTTTAGTCTTATTCATCCTTGCAGGCTGGCCAGATGTGCTGCTCTGTTTTTGTGCAGTAGCTGAGTTACAGACTACCTAGGAGCTGACTACTCAAAGCATTTCACAGTTTTCACATTTCACATTTCACAGAGACTACTGGAATTGTCAACTTCACATCCAGAGGAAGAAACTACACAAGATGTTAGCATCTTTGTTTTGCAGCTTTAGGTCAGTTTTCAAGTCATCCTGTTAGGTAGACTTACCTGCTTCATTGCAGTTTCCCCAATTCTGTCAGAATGCTTTCGAATACTCTCTAAGAAATCCTTGAGATCTGACATAGAAATTTCTTTTATTTCTTCACGTAGCTTTGGAAGATTTTCCATCATTATCTGGCAAAAACGGTATTGGCTAACTCTAGGAAGATACAGATTTTCTAGCTGTTCCATTGTCTTTAAAGCAGAGTAGTACCTACAAAGAGATTAAAAGCAAATTATACAGCTTTCTTATCAAATTTTAATAAAATACATTGTTTATTAGATATAGCATATCAATATCATACATGCAATCAATAAGCATCTAATTAAATTACTGTGTTCTTAGAAAAATGAGTAATGTGAAAAAAAAAGGTCATCCATACACAGCTTTCATTTGGAAAAAAACAAACAAACAAACAAAAACAGTTAACTGTCAGAGCAACTCAGTCACGTCAAGATTTTAAGTAGACTTCTATGTAGCTCTTCTGATCAATATATTCCCAATACCACATGTAGAAGCTTGTGGAACAGAGGCATTAAAGTTTTAACAACTCTCTCTCCTTCTAGATTGATTTTTTTGTTGTTGTTTAAATTAATTTTTGGTTTTGAAACACAAATTGCCAATCATTCAACACTGCAGTATATGTACCAAACAACGAAAACAATCTTGGAAAAGTGTGCCTGCATGTATGCGATTTCTTTAGGTGTATGTGAACACACACACACATCCATACCCACTCTCCTTCCACCATCTGTAGCTAGAAAAGACATGCATAAACTTATCTTGAGCAACATTTTTTCCAGCAGTCTAACATATTTTGCTGTAAGTCATGCCTCTAATTTACTGTTCTAACAAAGTACAGTATACCCCACCAACAAAATGACTGCTTTGAATAAGCTTTAAGGTCAGAAGGTTTTCCAAAAAAAACCAGCAAAGATTGTATAATTTGCAGTGTTCTTCAGTGTTCTGTTAGCCTACAGACTATTTGTAGCAGAAATACAGAAGACATGGCCTGAAAGGGGGAAAAAAGGAAAACACCAAGAAATATTTCTTCTCAAGTCTTCTTCAAGATTTCTTCTCAATTGTGAAGATAGGTAAGTGTAGGGGAAGGAGTGAAACAAGCTATACTGAAATTGGTTGTCTACACACAAAATATCACAATAAAGTACTTTTTCATTAATCTTTTTCATAATAAAGTTATTTAAATGAAATTATGGAGCATTTCAGGAAAAATGAAAATATTTTTAATACTTAAAATTTCAGGAAAAATGAAAATAACTTGTATCCATCATATAAAATAAATGATATTGAAAATGCTGTACTGACAACAGGATCTGAACTCCCAGCAAATGGTTAAAAAACATTTTATGTGAATATTGCACAAGATTATTACTTTTAGTACATACAGTTTAATATGTAATAGGACGGCAATTATCTGTAGATGTGAATTTTCCTTTGCACAGCATTCTTACCAGCCACTCAATCCAGGAGGCTTTTATAAAAATGCATTTATTTTGGCCTATTATAACGGATTAAAGTGAACCAATGCCTTTTAGCTTGGTATTGAATGGGAAAAGGAGAAAAACTGAGATCAAACTCAGTTAACTTGCTATTTAGTTCCAAACCTTTCCAAAAATGCAAAGCAATATCCTTAGCCCATTTTTAGCTTTTTGTTTTACAACCTTGGCTCCTTTTTCTTTTTGAAGTCCTACACAATCAGCAATGTAAAATAACTGAATCATTTTGAAAGAGGAAAGCAGAATATCTGCAATGTCCATTGAAAATGTTCAAGAAAAACTGGAAATGTGTACTTTTTCACTTGTGGTTCTTCTGGATATTACTTTATAGATAGAATAGGTCTTCATGTTCAAACTGAAATAAAATTCAAACTGATGCCTTCCCTTCCGCAGACAAGCAATAGTAAGTTGTTAATAGTTTAGTTGTAACTTAATGGTTCATTCTGAAATAAACACTTTTTTGTTTTTAATTTTCTCAATCAATGCATTTCTAAGCTAAGCTAACAATTCAGCATAGGCAGAGGATGGGAAAAACCTTCTCTTTTATTCTAGAACACAACTGCTTTCAGGAGACTGCAAATAAAGAGGTTTCAAGTGTAAATTAGGTGCTTTTGTTTATTATATGCTTGGTTTATATAAAATATACATAAGGCAACAGGAATGTTGCAGATAAGAATGGGTCTGGGGGTATTATGTGTGGTTTTTTTTTTTTTTTTTTTTTTTTTTTTTAAATAGCAAATGACCAAGAGGGGCCACATGGTGAGATTTCTGGGGAATAAAACCATAATAGCATCAAAATCGTATAAAAGGTTTGTATTTAAATTATACAGATCAGCTTATCAGAACACTGTTAGTACATCTGGAAGGTTTTTGACTGCTGTTTCCAAGATCAGAATTAACATAATCCATTTTAAATCCATTCTAGAGTCGCTTACTAATTATATATATATGGAGCTCAAGACCTTGCCCTTTTAGCATCTGTTCAGATAAAGCACTGAAGTCTTATTAATTTGAAGGTCACTTGCAGGCCAGGATTTAAACTAAAAAGTTTTGCATATCATTTCATGGAATGATGTATTTGTATATTTTCCTTTAAAAACATTCCATAGATTTAACTCAATGCTGAAGATTGCCCATTTAAATATAAATGAGTTAAAGAAGCATTTTCAGTGTTATTTTTGTCATATAAATGTAGCAGTCACCTATCTATTCTTCTGAGCTAATCTTGTAAGAATATGTTTTCCAAAACAAATCTTGTAAGTTTTGAAACTGAAGACAGAAATTTGAAACACAATGGAGGTCATTCAATAAGACTGTACTGAACTGATACATCTCGTCATTACTGCCAGAACACTGTAAAATGGATTGATCAGACCTTTAATAACATCTCCACTATAAAAACGGAAACTTCTAAAATCAGCAAAAAGTGGGACTACAAAACAAACAAATAAAACCAGAAGATTTTTTAACAGTGGAGTGTCATTTGGAGGCAGATATGAGAATTACTGTAACTTACTAAAAAATCTCCAAGTTAAAATAGAGCAGTCAATAACTGACACAGGATGGGAGCAAGATGAATTCAAAGGCTGTGTATTTTATTGAGTAGAAAGCATTTGCACGCAAGTATTTGTGTACAGAAATGTACAGTCATGTAACTAAAACTCCTCATTGAAAAAAAAAAAGATAATCTTGAAATTCTCATTTTAATTTTATTAAGAAACAGAAAGAATTTACTAAGAAAAAAATGTTATCTGAATTGTGTGCTTCCTTCGGAGACAAATACTATATATCCCTCTTATTACATTTCCATTGATTAAACACTCAAAATTTTTTGTTCTCTATCAAAACAAAATAAATTTAAGGGAGTTGATTAGAATTTTTCAATAATAAAAGAAGAGTCAAATTCACACATTGAAAATGCAATTGAAAATATGTCATCTTTCACTATACAAACAACTTTTTTTTATTTCTAGTTGTCTTATAGTTGTCTTTATAATTCAACACCTGATTTTTAAGGTTCTCCAGCATACTAATGTTAACAGTTGTCCAAAGGACTAGCAAATGAGAAGATCAAGGCACCACTATTCTGAAACTTCTGGATAGTGAGTCAAAAGTTCAGTATTTCTGAAAATGATATGGAAGAGTTCCTGTGTGAAAAAAAAAACAAGTTCTATGGAATACCTTTTTTATCCATAATGATGTGGTAGGTGTCCATTCTTTAAAATAGAAATTATCAAACAAATAATGTTGTGAAGATGGTGAGAAAGAAAGCAGCTATCAGCACAGTGACAAATGCCTATTTTTAGGGTGTTTCTTTTGTTGTTGTTATTGTAGTTATTGTTTTGTTTTGCTGTGGGGAAGGGGGTTGCCAAAAGCAGGATGCCACTAGGAAGTATTGATATGCAGTTGGTAAAGTCCAGTGCTTCATTTCGACATCATTCTAAAACAATGCAGAAAATCAAATTGGCATCACTTTTTATCTGCTCTATCTTCCCTTCTCATACAGATATGAGAACCAAGTTATACAAACTATGAAGTTTCCCTATTTGTATTCTCCATGTCTTAACATTTATTTGAATGCATGGAATGTTTATGCAGAGAAAGGTTGCATGACTCTCTTAGTGAGCCTTAGTAACCTAAAAGACTAAATAACTCTGTCTTTTCCACAGTTCAGAAGAAGGTATAGCAAGGTCAGAAAATAAACCCAAGTTTTCCAGGGCAAAAAGCTCAGTCTGAAAGACCATAGTCTTTCTTTAGTCCTTCCCAGAATAGACTGAAGAAGATTCAGCAACAACCTTTGCAGATTTAATCATTTAATTATTTTCATTTTATGTTGGGGGTGTTTATTTGTTTGCTTGTTGTTTTTAGTAATACTGTGAAAGAATTTTTGCAAAAACACCAGTTTTAATGATTCCAATTAGACTGGTCATCCACAATCACTTGAAGCAGCTGGGAGTTCTTTCCAGAGAAACATATCAAAACCCAAACACACAGGCCATGCCAACAGAGCTATATGAAACATGTAATGATCTTATCTCTGACTTAAAACTAAAGGAAGTCCACTAGGTGTTCTGAAGAGCAGTGGAGAAACCACGCCTCCCCCTTGTGCTTCCTTCTCTAAGACTTTAAACCCTCCATAAATCTTTCCAGCCAACTGTGTCTGTTTAGAGCAGATTCCTCAGTTATTTCCTCTCTCAACTATAGTTCTTGTCAACTTGTGTTATGCATGGCTCAGGAAACAGATAAATAGGATACAGAGCCTTTCACCTCTAGGTCATTAGTTCAAACATAGCCCATGTTGGTAGTGACCAGAAGTTGCTACCAATCGATGACTTTTTGGACTCCTCAGTAAAACTTCATTCTGTCTGCATAAAGCAGAATGTGTTCCAGACCCCAAATCCCACATTATCTTAAGAGGTGGCCATCACGGAAAAAATAAATGGAATCCCAATTTTTATCATAAAACAACTATTCCCTGTAATATAGAACATCCACACTTTCTTCTTCCCTTTTTTCAAATATTAGAAAGGCTAGTTTGACTCATAGTGCAAGATTTAAAGACAATGGAATAATGAAATTATATTCTAAAAGGCTCAAACAAACTCAAAAGAAAAGAGGTCTTCCCCTCCCCCCCCCCCTTTTTTTTTTAAACCAATGAAAGCTTTGCTGCATTCACAAAACTTAGTGAAGGCTTATGTGAAAAATTATCTTTGTCCAAAATAAACACTCCTATCATTTTGTTACAACAGGCATTGTGAATGCTCATATTTCTGACTCTTCCAAGAAAGCCTCACAGCAAAACTTAGGAAGGTCAGTTTTGAAATTCCCTGTACCTGTACACATCAGATATGAGATCTTAGCACCGATGCTCTGCATGTCCTTGTCACTGCTGAACCACTTAGTGATAAAGACCAGGACACACTCACCCTTTGGATTTGTTGCCTGGTAAGCCACAAGGAAATTATCATTTGAATTAATTGCAAGTTCTATGAAATATCCACCTATAGGCTGTATCATAGAGAATTGTAAGTCACAGGCAAAGTAGTAACCATAGCGTAGCTAATGAGATATATCCGAGCTGGAGCAGTAGCCTGCAGCAGAGTCTAAACCTTCTGTACTCCATGTGATTTCAAGGCATTGTACATCAAAGCTATGGTATCTCCCCTTTCCCTTAGATCTTTTTATGATATGACAAGGACATGTCCAAATCCCTCAATTCAGTATATCATCATTTGGCTTGCAACATTTAAGATTTCCTGTCTAGCAACTCCTTCCCCAGGAAAATTATGAATGAATCTTTTAAATAATGGAAATTTAGTTTTAAAGAATACTGATGCTTTTTCAGAAAGCCCATCAACCATCAGTGAACTCTAACTACAAAACTATTTTGTAAACATAGAGTGAAAACGTTAAAAGCCATCTGCCATATTATCTCACTGAAGTCATCTCTCCACCATGATGTTAGGAATTATCGTTTCCCTCACAATTTTAAAGCCAGAATGTTGTTTATTTTGCCTGACAGATCAGGGGAATGGTAGAATGTAGACCTTGATCCTAGTATTTCCAAATTTTCAACGTGCAAGAAGCAGCGCATTCTGCAGACCACCTTGCACAAGGCAGCAGGAAGTGGTGCAGCTCAGGCAGCACACCCTGCAGTACATTCTCCGAGCAGACTAGCAGGGGCACCGGACTGTTTACATCCTTTCGCTGAGCTGCTCCAAAAATCACTGCAACGGCATGCTGCCAGCTACTTCAAGCAAATGTCAAGACAGTGTTTTGCTCAAAAGAACTTGTGTATAGTAGTCAAGCTGATGAGATCTCCCACACTGGGTCCTATCCAGCAAGTTTTGATTGTAATGTGATACAGCAAGTGCCATAGCTACTAGGTTCTCCTCAAAGCACTCATATTTCTGGAGAAAACCTCCCAGACAGCATGTGTGTACAAGTGTCACGTAGCACATACATCAATGACGAAGATGCATCAGATTTGCTACAGTGCTGCTGATTAATCTGGTGTGTAGATCTGATCCATTTTGGACATGTCTGCACAGAGGCTTTACAGATGATTTACTCATACACAGAGGCAACTGTTTAGGATATTCAGGTGTCCAGCAGTATGACAAGAGGCCTATCGAGACCACAGAAATCCAGACACACAGTCAAAAAGTACTTCCAGATTACACTGCATACATCTTACTATGCACAGATTGTTCTAAATGGAGACAGGTCCAGACAGAGTTGTTAGCAGGAGCTCCCTGCAGCGGTGCCAGGAGCACACAGAGGCAATGACAATGACCGCAAATCCAGCAGGGAAGAGAAAGAGCAATCAGTGTGACTGAGGCCGCATGAAGCGCACCAAGGGACAAGGTGGCAATGATTCTGTAGAAAGCAGAAAAAGAAGAAGTGGTATTCCTGGGGTGGGCGTGCATGAGGTACAAGGTGGCAGCAGTGGCCCTGTGGGACAGGATGACAGCTGCAGGGAGGCAGGGGCAGCCAAGCAGCTGTGGAGAGAGAACTGGGAATACTGGGGGTACAGCTGCAGCCAGTGGAGCTCGGAGAAAACGGAAAAAGATGACAACAGAGGAAGGAGCAACTGGTGGGGTACCAGTCAAAAAAACATTATAATAGAATTTTATTATAGAATTTTATTTTTCACTATGGTTTTGATTATGTTTGCTTTTTATTTTCTTTTCAACACAGATGAAAAAACACAACACTTTCTGCACTTCTTTCTCATAGTCCTACATACACAAAAGCCTAGCACAGAGATATCAGACAGATCTGAAGAAAGATATATGGAGTAAAATGTCCTTTTTTCTTGAATTATAATTTTGATTTAATATATTATGATAAATTATGCAGATATTAATGTACACTTTAATACTTTGTATTAATGTATTAATGCAAAGATCTTTACTCCCTAACAGTTGTGGTATTCTTGCATTTTAAACTGTTTCAAGTATTAAAAAAATACCTTCTACTTCACATTTTATAAACCTATTTTCATTGCACTTAGTGCTTATTTAACTAAACATTACATTTCGTGGCAATCGTTAAGCTCCCAGAAGTCTTTATATTTAGTATAACATTTGTTCACTTGTATTGACATTCCTGAAACACGGACAAGATGTTATAAAAAAAAGACTACGTACCACACTACAGGACTTAGAAAATTTAGCAAAAACTAGTGTGGACAAGTAATCTACCAGTTTATTTACAAAAGTTGTATTTTTCTAAGAAAAATAAATTCACTCACCTTTTTACATTCATCTGTTCTTTTAATTTGCTGTACATTTCCAGCACTGCATAAAAACAAGCAGATTAACCCATGGATCTTATTGTGGCTTTAGTTAATAAAAAAGGCAACATATACTGTAAAGGACAAAATAAACCACAGAAAAGGATACACTAAATTTGCCTTAGTCGATTCCTACTACGACAGAAATGTAGTAAAACTAGCAAAAAAAAAAAGATTGTAGAAAGCAGCTAAGGCAAAGAAAAAAAGCGCCAACCTCTTAACAGCTTTTAAATGAAAAAACAATTAAGATTAAACAGAATAGTAGACGCTACACTTTGATCATTTGTTCACTTATTATGCACCATAACTTTATATGTATTACAAGTCTATGTACTGTCTTCATTAAATGGCAACACTACCATCTACTGTAATCATAACAAGTCAACAACAAGACTTTATGAAAAGTTCTCAAATCTGTTTTACGCTAACATTACAAACATTATAAAGCTGTGTGTAATCCCACAATATCACCTTTCTAAAACACTTTTCAGAGCCCTTATGCTTTATTAAAATAAAGATTGCAATGACACAGCTAAAAGATGTTCAAATGGAATCACCAGTATTTTTCACAGAATTCAAACAGTAAAAAAAATTAAGCAACAAATTTATTATTTATCATATTAAAAGTATGACTGCATTTAAAGCTGTATGTGGCTACATTGTTTGCATCGTTTATATCTGTCTCAACGTCTTCTCACAAAATGACATAATTACCCTATGTCAAACACTGTAAAGTTGCGGAATCTACATGCAGACAGCTTTCTAAAACCCAGCTAAACTGGACGTTACAAGAACACAACTTAAAAATAAAATTCTTTTGCATTTTGGCTATTGTGACTTACTTTTTGCCATCATATTCAGCTATCTGGCACTCACCTGGAAGACACAACTGTAGTTTTTCCACGACTGTTGTAATATTCCGTTGTTGAACTCTACATCGGATGATTTCCTCTGTTTGGGCTATCACCTTGGAGTGTTGTTTTTTTAAAAGAAAATTACAATTAAATTATGCAAATAAACTTAATTTGATACAAATATTCATAATGCCCATATAGGAAGCACCATTTTCTCACCTCTTTCCCAGCATCCTGAAGCCTTCGGTTGGTATCAGTAACTTGGACCTTAAAAATAATTTCACCTTTGTTAGACAAATATGCATATATTGCCCTGATGTGACTGCTCACCCTTGTAATCAGATCATGCTTCATGAGAAACTTAGAACAAAGAAATGCAAATTCAAATTAACTCTACAGCTTGAACTTGAACTTTTGATCGCAAAGGGCTTTTGTTAACTTCAATTACTTATGACAGTTCTTTCTAACAGATTCTGTGGCAAACTTCTCAAATTTACTTGGGATTTTTGAACTTTCCTTGTTTCTGTAGGTCTGTCAAACAATTCAAATCATTGACCCAATTGACCACTGGTCCCTTTTTGATAACCTCAATGAGCTCTATGGGCCATTCATTGTCTGTAAGAAATGGTGATTGCATTTTATGGTAATTAAACATTCATACTTTGCTGAATGCAAACACTGGGTGGTTGATTAACATCAAACGTGGAAATCTCCAAACCACAGCAACATTTTAATGCTGCAGGTGCAGGCAAAGCTCGACCTCAGATTTTCCCACATAGTAAGTGACTCATTAGGTCATCATAATAAGGAAGCACATTCTAGTTTATTAAAAATCTCATTAATTTCTGAACAAAGATGCTCAATGACCTCATTGACGCTGTATTTGGTCTCTTGTTATCTGAATATCCTTTATATAATGCTCTTCTAATCATAACCTCTGATGAACTATGCTCATTCTGTCTGGTGTGCATATTTTGCTCTCAAAAGTGTAAAGAGAGCTAAAAGGGACGGATCTCATAATTCACTATCCTCCATTCTGATTTGTGAGTAAATCTTAGTTCTCATTTCTAAAGAAAACTGCTAACTCCACCTACTCTCCTACTCATTTCCTGAGTAAATAAAATTTATTTTTCATGAATAATTGCAGCATTCTTATTTTTCTAATCAAGATTTGAATTCTTCTAAGGTCTGACATATAAACACATGATTAGAAAAAGTGGACCTACACAAGAAATACTGGTTTTGCCAATATTTAGCATTTGTTGTTCTTTACCATGTGAGAAAGCCTTTAAGAAATGGCATAAATAATTTTGGTAACATGTTCTGAAAACATACATGAAAAAAAAAACAAACAGAATTGGACCTAATAACATATTCAGCGTTATAAATGTATTACTGGATCAGACAACACAGTCCTTGCCACAAGTCCTAAGTAATCCACTTTAAAAACAAACAAAACTGTTGCAAATGTCAGGGTGTATATGATAGTCAGGAAAATACTATTCTTCAGTAGAAAAGTCAAGTCCCTTTTCCTTGAATTTAAAGACAATGATATGAAACTCTGAAAAACTAGTTCCTTACCTTTAATTTTTCTGCATCAGCCCTAACTTTAAGAAGTTCTGTAATAGCATCCACAAAGCCCTGATGGTGAAAATTGCACATCTTTTCTATCTCCCTGTCATGGTTACGTATGCAGGCGTCTAGTTTTTCCATAAATCTCTGATGTGCATTTGGCTGGTCATCATATACAGACCTGTTAAATACAAATAAGAAAATCAGAGTTTACTTTCCTACCCACCAGTTAAATGTAGATTGCAAGAATCTTTATTGAAATATCTCTAAAATAAACAAAAGCATGCAAACTTGATGTTATGGTACCACCATCTGTGATGCACTCCACCAAAATCAGCATTAAAAAAACAGATAGTGCAAAACTGAGAACTGAATCCAGCCCTTACGACATTAATCCAGGTGCTTAACCAGTTACATCATGGTTGACCTGAGCCTCACTGGTCTGTTGTTTATGCCCTAATGCTCAAATAAGGGTACAAAAGATTCGGTTTCTCTGACCATCACAAATAGCATGGATCGCTTTTCCATCAAATTCCACTATTTCCTAAGTATAAAAAAGTGCAAACATACAAATTTGCTTTTCTAGTATTCCTAACAGCAGTTATCCAGCAGCGCCAGTGTTGGGTGCTCGCAGACAGTGTGACCCAAGCAGTGTGCTGCTGGGGCCAGACGCCCGGCCACCCTGTTCCCCTCCCATCCTCCAGCACCTTCAAAACATGTCCTAAGGCAAAATCATGATATGCAGCCTAAGGCTGCTACCTATATGGGATCTAACTTTCAGGAATGGCTAAAATTATGTATTTTGGTTTATTTTACTAATTGGTTGAGGGCTAAATGTAGAAACCTCAAGTGGGAAATATGACTCCAGAAGTTACCAGTGTAGCTTGTTGAGCTCCATCAGAAATAGAAAGCTGCATGGAAAAATATTCAAGCATGAGAATGAGCAAAGACAACTGTGGGCAATTTAAAGCTTTAGACTTAGTAGAAGAAGCAAAAAAGGGGTATTACAGAGAGCTGCATTGCCTAACCGCAACCCCTAACCCTATACCTAACCCTTCCCCGAGAAGGAACCCTAATACAATTGAACCTGAACACCAAACCATATCCCTAACCCTAACCAAATGCTAACTCAAACACTAACTCCTACCCCTAATCCTAACCCTAACACAAGCACTAACCTAAACACTCACACTAACCCCTAACTTTAACCATAATCCTAATCTGCTACCCTGGAAATCAAAGGCATGAAGTCTCCTAAGAAAGTGAGGAATTCAAAACAAAACAAAAAACAGGAGATTGAAAACCTCAAAATTGCCTTTTTTTTTAGCCTTTATTTTCTCTCCATAATTGCAAAGATTTCTTCATAAATGTGTAAGGCAAAGCCATTTAAAATAAATAAATAAATAGTAATATTAGGGAATAAAACGGGAAAAAAAGGCTGAAGTTCCAATGGTCTCATTGCTGCTTGTGGGAGACTTCAGTCTGAAGTTCAAGAACCAGGCAACAGTAAGCAAAAGCCTCTAAAACTCTCAAGGAGAGGGAAAGGACTTCCCTCCTGGTCTTCTTGCAGAAGTATGACTTCCCACAGTCAAGATCCTCTTTTCTAACGAGACAGCTGGGCTCCACCGTGGTCTGGGGTCATCACCACCTGGTTCAACAAACCTATAGCTGAGTGGCTGGGAAGAACTTGACCTTTCAAGGAAGACTGAAAAGAGACTGTAACTAGATTCTTGATGCTTTTTTAGTTCCTTTTGACCTTGAGCAATATATTGAGAGATGCAATTGAAGTTAGAGAAATAAGAAAGGCAATATGCTGTCTCACGTGGTGAAGGAAGAAAGCCAGCTTCTGAGAGCCTGCTTGCTCTAAATATTTTCTCAGAGTAAAATCCACACAATAAAATATTCCTGTTTGTCTGATAAATCAATCCCTAAAAGCTGCGAGGATTATCCTCCTTTGCTTCTGGTAGGAAAAGAAGGCTAGCACACTGAAAGACAGGCTCTTTCCTCCTAAGAGCACCAGCGGAAAATCCAAAGTTGTTGACCCATGAAATGAATCACAAAGGGAAAAAAAAAATGCCCCTCACCCTTTCCACTGCTGCAGTTTGAAATGACAGCTGGAAGGAGCAAAAGTGTGACAGCCAGCCTCGCTCCCCGAGGTTCCTGGCAGGCTGCCTGACAGGAACACCTCGTGGCTGCTCGGGGCGGCCACGGTGCGAAGGGCTGGGCTGGAAGATGGAAGTGACCCGCACCTGCGGCCTGCTGCTGGCTGGAGGGAGGCAGCAGCCTGGCGGGGGGAGAAAGCTGCAAGACACATGGCAGTGGGTGAGCCCTCACTGGGCAAGCTGATGTTTTGCCTCTGGAGAAATGGGGGGAGACACGTGGACTGCATCGCCTCTAAAGATATGGGAAAGGGGTGAGGAAAAGGTTCAACAAGTGGTGTTGGAGTGCTCCAAAATAGCACAAGCTGGTTACGTGAGCTTTGCTCTGTCTCTGCAAGAAAAGGGTGAGAGGCATTGAAACCTGCAGGGTGGGCAGAGAGGGGCATCTGCCTGCCTGCAGAGCACCATTTCTGGAGAAGAAATAAAAAGACTAAGAGGACCGGAGGCATCAGATAGTGCCCTCACAGACACTGTGTATGCATGAGCTCCCCCAGAATGTGCTAAAGCAGAACAAGCAAAAAGCTCTATTTATTACTGCTGCCTTAAGCCTTTTAAGAGCAGGAGGAGCGTCAAAGTTTAGGTCTCTTTCCAGTGTTCTCAAAAAAAAAAAAAAGGCAAAAAAGAGGTATCATTATCACAAAAATAGGGGACTTCTCTCTAGCACTGTGTACTCACACTCTTCAACATATTTGTAAGTGAAAACAGCAAAACACAGTAGACTAAATATACCTAAAACGAGAACAAGACAGTAAAAAGATGGAGGAAGGGGAACTCCACAGCTGGGTTTGTATCACCAAAGTTTCTGCTTGTGGTGGCAGCAATGCGCTGTCTTTTTGGACTTATTGCCTGGTGACTTTGGGGTATCCAGCAGCTGCAGTGCATAATGTTAATAAATAAAAGGTCAGGGGTATTATCACAATATTTAATTCGAAACCATACATTAAGTGTTTAAAGTCAGGAAACAATATTGATACACTGCCTTAACCACAAGATTACCCTACCTTATTAAAATAAGAGTTACTATTTTATGTTCTACATGATACTGCCTACTGGAAGGATACTAACAAAATTATGATCTAAATGATAATCTGTGATCTAAGCCAATAGTTTGATGGAGCCCCTTAAGATTCACTAATGGTATAAATTCCATATTAATTCCATATGTAAAGAGCTCCACCTTGTGGGAACAGTAACAAATCAACTCTTCAGCACACGAGGGAAAAAAACCCTGAGAATTGCCTACTTTTAAAGAAATAAATCACAGTATTTAGAAGAAATTCACACTTTGTGTCACAACTCCCTGATAACCATGAGAAGTAAGAAAATGAATTAAAACGCTCCCTAACTTTCTCAGTACTCTGCACTCTTAGGACACTATACACATGCTACTTCAG
Organism: Cygnus olor; assembly: GCF_009769625.2. Lineage (NCBI taxonomy): Eukaryota > Metazoa > Chordata > Aves > Anseriformes > Anatidae > Cygnus > Cygnus olor. The sequence goes on from NC_049175.1 coordinate 21,513,049, forward strand.
AGGCTTAGAAAGAAGTCTGACCTAAAGCAGCGGTGTTTAAGAAGTATACACGTACTTGAGAGAGCCATGCCACCTCTGGCCATGGACAGAAATTACACTTTTTCTCAAAACTGGAAATAGAACTGAGGAATGCATGCCTGATTTACCTGTTAGGTAACGTCACCCCTACTACAGTGTGGTTCATTTTTGCTCCTGAAGTTTATTTTCTGCACACACGTTTCAAAAATGACCTAGATTTACCTAAATAATTACCTACTTTGAATAATTATTTGAAAATTATGGCACCACAAGCAATCCTAATAATAATTCTGTGCTTTTCTGTTCAACTCTCAAGCAGAGAAATCACCATGTGAATTTGGGCAATGCACAAGCTGCCAGGACAGGGCAGGTGCTACCCTCACTCTCAGCAGATGGGGCAAGCTGGGCACCCAGAAAGAGCACAAGCAGAGGCGAAGGATGTTCCTCTGTTAATGAGTGTAGCAGGTTATTTGTTCCCAGAACTCTGTCTATAGACAGAGATTATTTCTGACTCATCCCAACAACTGGACAATATGAGTCATATCTATTTTGCTACAGGTAAATACAAGGTACTGCAGAAAGTACTCAAGAGATGGAAAAAAAAAAAAAAGAATAATAAACCAGGGAAAGACAGATCTGGAAAGCAGCTTAACAAAATTTGGTTTAAAATATTATATCTAGGTAGAGCTTAGTACAGTGTAGTAGTAAAGCTTACTTTAATAGTTCAATGCTCACAAAGATTAAAAAAATATGCAAAGAGGGAGAAAGATATCTCTCTCCCTCACTGGCTCCATGTTATTGCAATAGGGTTATTTTTGCCCAGGTCTTTTCTTACCAGCTAGACTGAAGGGAGAAAGATGAGCATAAACATATTTGAACGCAGGTCTCAATAAATAAATGATGGAAAAAATTCAGATATGCAACCATTTACTATTAAAGAAAATCAAACAAGGTTACTGGACACCTTAATAATAACCATAAAACAACTTACTAATTTTATTTTCAAACTGAAGCACACTATGAAAAATATGTAATTTAGTACGTCATTATTATTTTTTTTTTGTTTACCTGCAAAAATCTACAGCAACACCAGAGGGCACCATTCCACACAAAAATACCATCTGCTGAGTAAGCAAAAAGGCCAATCTCCAGAGAGCTAAAATTCAGCAAAGAACTATAAAATCCAACCTGCCATGAATTCCACCTGACCCTTTATAATAAATAATCCTCATATTATCTGTTCCATTATAATGACAATTTCCATCATATGCGTTGTCACTCTGAGCTGCTATCACAGATCTCTTCACAGATGGTTACAGAACAGCTTCAAAAACCCATTTCGGCTATAGATGCATATAGATCATTTCTGTGGAGGCAGCCAGGATGTGAGCCATTAAATGTCCAACTGCAAGGTGGATTAAAAGAAGGTCAGCATTTCACTAATGCGGCGGAAAAAAAAAGAAAGCTAGAGGCCAAAGAAAAATCATAATTAATTTAATACATTAACTGAGCTAGTGAAAAGGCAGACAAATAGACTAGTAAGTGTAAAGGGAGAGGAGATTAAAAGTATTTCTGAGAGTTCAGCCAATACACCTAATTTCCTTTTCACCCCTCACCATCAGTCTTCATGTCTACGCCATCTTTCTACTAGAAAACGAAGATAATCTGAAACCTGAACACAGCTTCCACTGTCATCTACCTGGTAGGAGTTCAGCTTGCAAGAGTGAATTGCAAGAGTAATCAGAATGAGAAAGCAAGTAGTTTTGTCCTTTACATCTATGGCAATTAAAAACTTTAAAATGGTAGCCAGAACTGCTCCGCTACTCAGTCTTCAGGCAAAAATGATCTTGAAAAGGAAAAACAAGCTAACCAAAAAAAAAAAAAAAAAAAAAAAAAACACAACACACTGAGAAGAAGTTCCAGTCATTCATAAGCAAATCATGATTCAGAAGACAATGTGACTTCCTGATTGGTGGTAAATAATTGTCTATGAAAAATCATTATTAACAGAGTCTACTAGACAAACAACATCCACCTTGGGTTACAAAATTTAAAAAAAAAAAAAAGCATTATTTCTTCAAGTTTTGTGGGGTTTTTTTTGTTTGCTGGTTGGTTGGTTGGCTTTAAATAGATAATGATTTGATTTTTAATTATAACCTATATTCAGGAGAAAGATCTTTGAGCTTATGCAGCATTACCGGAAGTTTTTCGAGTGCACAATTCTCTTTGTAGTAATGAAATTATTTATAATAACATGCTCTAACGGCAGCAAAGATTCTCAAAAGAGATGGTTTATTTAAATAATAGCAAAAACAGATGTCAGAAAAGAGAGAAAATCCCACCTATCTTTTTACAGGACAAATTATAGACTATGAAAATGTATGGATGACTTCGATGGGCAACAGAGCTCTGGGAGCAAACCGAAGGCCGAAACACATCTGCACTCATTACAAGTGCTCAAGTATGAAATGCATTGGGACTCTCAAATATTTTCAGTTCTTATTTTGACCCTACAACCCGCCCACGCCGACAGAAACGTGATGCTCACTTCTCCATCCATCATTGCAAGCTGAAATACCCAGGCCAGCAGTTAGCAGCACAGAAAAAACAACAGGTCTGTTTCTCCAGACACCAAGTTTTCTGCACTCCATTTCTGTACCATTCAGTTTTATGGTGGTGAAGATGCCAACTGAAAATAATTCATAAAGTTGGGTTAAACGTGAGGAGCAGGGCTTAAGCAGAGAAAGATGTGACTGAAGTTCCCTCCCCGGCAGGGACAGTAGGGCAGCTCAGAAGGCAGCAGCCCCTCACCGATGACGTGCCTCCTTCCACCATTTTCACACACCCCCAGCCCATCCCGTCCTGTCCCATTTCTGGGAAGAATTGCAGGTTCCCCACCCCTGCCTGCATTGCCACAAAGTCTTTCATTTCCTGATTACACAAGACACACGAAGCAGTTAAAAACCATATACACACATTCCTTTCTGTGTACTGATAACCATTAAGTAGGTGCTACATCCCCGTGAGTGCTGTGACAATAGTGGGAATTACACACATCTGCACAATAGGCATACACATTTGACAGGGAACATAATCATGCAACTTCTAGAACTGCAAAGGATGCAACAGAAAAATGTTCATTTGTAAAGCTTCAGACTTACAAGTGTAGGGGAAAAATAAATTTTGAACCGATCAAAGTGAGTAGTTACACCAAGTCACACACCAAAAACAAAAAAAAAAAAACAGCCCTCAAATGAACAAACTGTGCTTGTGAAAAATCATGCTTTTAGAATGAATATCTTGCTACCAAAGCTAATTTTGAATGGAGGCCAGATAAGTTCCCAACTAACTCCCACATACACATTGCAAGAGGCATTCAAGTAGATGAGAAAGAGAGAAATTGAATAAAGATACATAATAATACTTAAAAGTCAAATTTGCATGATGAGTTCAGTGGAATCTATGAAAGTGCAAAAAACTGACCATGCAAATTAAGATTCTGCCCTTAGAATAGAACTGTCATTTTGACTCTAACCATGGCATCCCTAAACACGATATTGTATCACATATTCAATTTAAGCTGCAATTTCACAGGAAACACTGCAGAAATTTCCTTTGTCCTGCAGTATACAAAGATATTTTCTGTTTACACAAACTGCAAACTTTGTATGGATTTTTCCATGGAGTAATTTCATATAGGTTGTTGCATACACCCTTAAAAAGCTTTATAAAATAATGTCCAGGTGTTTCCTGTAATTCAACTAGAGTTATGGTAATAAGCACATTTCTTAAAACCTAAGCAGACTTTCTATGCCAGACACTACCTAGGGTCCAGTTCTGCCATCCTTATTTATAACTACCTCTCACCACTGTATTTAAAAGATCACGTTACGTGCCAGAACAATGCACAACCAAAGCTATGGCCTAATCAGAGAAAAGATTTTATTAATCTTAGCTTAGCTGGTATGCTTTACTTGCCTGGTTTTCCTGTATGTGCAGTTTCTGTGAATTGTTCTCACTAATAGTATCCTGTTTCTATGAGCAGGAAAGGGCTGAGTACAGTTTGTTAGTTAACATTACTTCCTATAACCAGGGTCCATATTCTGTAGTAGCAACACTACAGCAGTCATTGTTCATTCTGGATAAGCAATGTAGCACGCTGATGGCTGTTAATGGACATCCTCTGCAGTGAAACATGAACTGATAATCAGCAAACCCAGATTTGCAATAGACTTCCTCCTTCCTGTTTTTACACTGCTGACCAAGGAGATGCCTCTTCCTGCTAAGCCTTTGTGCTACTTACTGATGTATGAAGCAAGAAACTGAAAAACAAGTGCTGTACTATTTTTTTCCAAATTTGTGCTGTAATAGTAGATTAAAAAACAGCAAAGAAAGTGCCAGCCCCACTCGCTTTGGTAACAGCTATTGACACATAACAAAATGCCAAGTCTGGCCATCTGTTTCATGTGCCTAAACGAATACAGCAGACATAGGTGGAACCAATGCTATTTCATAGAAAATAAAATAGGCAACTCAAGTCCATAAAGCAATATTCTTATTTTCCCTTCTTACTTCCCCAGACTGTAACATAAATTGTTCCATTTTAGGAGCAAACGGAGATTCATCTAGAAATGAAAATTTGAACTTCTAAGTTGTTTTTGAAGATCTGATCAGACTTCTATTCTGTACGGTCCAAAAATAGTTAGCCATCTATTACAATCTATAGCTAATCTGCTTTCTTTATCTGGGACACTTTAGACATAACCTTCAAGATAAATACATACCAATTGTTTCTGTACAGCCCTCATGAGCTATATGAAGGTTCAACAGAACATTTAAGGTAACAAAGGCCCACGGACATAACTAAGATGTCTAGGTTATTTATTTCAATTGGCTTTGTATACCAACACCACACAGATTTAAATATATTATTTTAGGAATCAAGAAGTTTCAGATTCAATAAAATATCCAATAATTGAAGTTTTACACACAAATGGGTTAAGAATGTATTATTTTCAGTACAGACAAAACCAGGTAACTCTCTAAGGCTGCGTTCTTCCTATAAACATAAAATGATTTCTTCTCATACAAATCCAGTTTGTACTATATATTCTTGTCTCCCAGGATCACTGAAGAAAATTGAAAATGACTTTTAAGAAGTCTCAGTTTAATTCAAAAGCCCAACTAAAACTAACAGTTTCTCTCTGTTGAGTAGTAAGTAAAAGCATGTGTTAACTGACTTGTACTAGTATTTGTTAACTTACTCCAATACTCCATCTGCTTGATAAACAGACTAAATGGCAGAAAAAACTGTCCATTCCTTTGATGGCGCTGACAACTCACTGATGACACATTTCAAAAGGAGGGAGTGCATATTGGCTACCTGCTTACAATTCCTTAAGGTTATAAAACAAAACAAACATAATGTAAAATAACTATGTTAACTTTAGGTTGAAATTAACCTAAAACAAAACTGAAAAGAAAACACTGCCTCACTGATATCAGTGGGGTAAAGGTAGTTCAAAGGCACCCTGAGCATAAGGAAGTTGGCAAACTGTGAAAGTCCCAGAGACAGCTGCTACCAACAGAAACATCCAATGTTCTGTAACATAAAGGAGAATAGAGGGTATTAATATTCAAGTATGTGATACTTGAAAGTGCAAACACTTCTTTTTGAAGCTGAAGTGTCCCAAGAGTATCCCCCTAGATATATGTACTACAGCATATGCATTCTTAGTTTTGTATTGCTCTGATTCATGGGACAACTGCAAGAATTACACTCACTTGTAGTTTTGCAAGTAAATTACTTTATCTGAGACAGCGAAAATCCCACTCAGTTTTAGAGCTGAACACCCTTCTTAAAATCTGATGCTATGAACAGGGGAAAGAAGAAAAGAAAAGTCCCTGTCCTTGCCCTCTCTGCAAGCTCCCAGTACAGAATTGTTCAAAGACATCTTTTAGGTCCTCTGTGTCAAACCCAAGTCTTCCCACCAGCGCTGATGCACTCCAAAACCTGCTTCTTTCCTTCTTAACACCTCCATCAGCGATTAAGTTCCCTGCCAGTTTGGTATGACCGGCAAAGGCTGAGGCACAGCCAGCTTCCAGCACAGATCATTAACTCCTTCCCGTACAGGACACAACTGGCCAGGCATACAAGCAATTCCTTAGCAGACACGGACAAGATGAGGAAAAGATGCGTTGCTGAGATGAACACCTGAAGATGAACATTAAATTGAACATGATGTCATTGTTTTACCAAGGTCTGTGGTGACAGGGATTAGGCTTGGGCATTTCATCCACCGTCAGATAACAGCCAGAAAGACTGGCAACAGCTGGGTTTTTTAACTAGCCATAGCAAGCCCTTAAGTAAGATAAAATCTAATTTGATTGCTTGATGCTGATGCAAAACTAGCTTGATGTTTTTGAACAAGTTAGCACTGAATATTTTACTACAGCCCATAGAAATAGTTTCCTATTTGCAAATCTACCCTTGGCATTATTTAAGAAAGACCAGTCCTCACAGATTTTTACAAACTTCTTTTAGTAGTATAATCCATAAAACACAACATGACAAAACTCGCTTAACTGCAGTTGCTCTAACTTCTAAGTGAAAATGGTCTAGAACTTACCGGTCAAAAATAGGCTTATGTTTAATTGAATTATGCTAGCACTCCTCAGGTAGACATCTGTATTGAGGAAATTGCAAAGTCACAGATCAATGGTTCAGAAATGCACACAGAAAGCTAGGGTACAGCATATGCCACTGGCTTCTGGGGAAAAAAAAATGCAGGTAAGTACCCACATGACCGACATTTGTGCAGGACGTAAAATTAATGCATTTCCTATGCATAGTACAGGTCTAAAATCTGTGTCTAAAGACCTCAGCTTGAGGAATATGAAGAAACTACATGAATAACAGCTGGCTTTCCTGAACGTACCTGATATCACAGCAAGTAAGCCATTTGTATGATGGGAAGGTTACATTTAGATGCAACACAATGATACAAACTACATCAACTGCCTAGTAAGTACACCATTCTGGATCTCTCAGTAGATGATGCCTTTATTTTAAAAGCTTTCATGTATTTTGAAACATGTCTCCTAAACATGGGAACAATTTCAAGCTCTTTGGTAACGCTCATGAAATTGCAGAGAGCTATGTCAGAAGTATTCTCCAAACAGGTTACTAGTTAGGTTAAAGCTTCATTTGGCAGTTGTCCATTTGGAAACCACTGCAAGAAATGAGTCAGAAGCTGATGCATAAACATTTAAAAAGATCAAGATAGCCTGACTTGCAGACATTTTTCATGACAGACTTAATCAGCATCAACCCTAAAGATTTTTGTAAAAATGCAATGCAACGCAAGGCAGATATTACCCACAAACAGTTTCAGCCTTTGTAAAAAGTGAAGTACTGTGCTGAAACTTGCAACAATGGAAGCGAATCCTCACCTTCTTCTAAGATCTTTTTTTGCCACCAGTGGCAAATCTGAAGAATTTCTGAAATATCAGGCTAGCTTACAGAAAAAAAATAAAAATAAAAAAATGCAGTACTGCCACTGAATAAATAAATGCCAAATTAATTAGCCTACAGCATACAGTATTCTCATGCTGTTTTGACTCTAAATAGTGGGCTAGTGATAAAAAAAAATATATATTGTTCCCTTATAAAAATATACACAGCGATAGACTTGTTCACATAGACAGTGGTTTTATCTGACTCTTGCCTTTCAATTTGAATATTTGGAATATCATCAAATCCTGCACCAAGTGACAAAACCTGCAACAGGCTACAAGCAAGCTACCAGTTTTTCAGGATACACTGTTCTCAATGAGCAGGCTATTCTCCCTGCTCTATAGCACCCAGTTGCAACATACAAGATAGCTATTATAATAAAGATAAATCGATGTATACATATACATCAGAGAACATCCTATGACCTGATTCAGAAATCCCCACAGCTGACACAGAAGGAATTGCTAGTTCCTTTGGGCTACTGTATAACTTCATTCTGAAGAGGAATGAAACAAATTAACCAGAAAACCCAGCACAATTTGAAGACAGACTATTAACAAAGTTACAGAGTGACTTTTGAACCATAAAAATATCTTATAATATTCTGAAATATTAATTATCATATTATTTGAAATTGAAATATATAATTAAACCACTTAAGTTCTGTTTCAAAACAAAGGATACAGAGATCATTGACCAATATGTTTGCTCTGCCTTTAAAAGAAGACTAAGCTATTGGCAAAGAACAGATGTGAATTGCTGCCTCGTAGTCCAAAAACAAAATTATGAGGACACGGAAAAATGCCTTTAGATAATCATACCTGACAAATATGACCACAAGGCAAAAATGAGGGCAACCACATTTTGCCACTGGATAACCACATCACAAATCCCAGCAGTCCGTAGGCAAGCACTCAGAAAAAATATTTCCCAGCCTGCAACTGTGCTGATGTTGTTCTGTCTTCCCACATCTAGAAATATCATTCATACTGCCTATGCTACTGCTAACTGTACTGCTAAAGACACACAGTCACATAACAAAACTATACCTACCAGTAAATCATGTACACTCTCAGTAAATCATGTCGAGGCTTCAGAGCATCCTGTCATACTCTAGAAAGTATTTAGGCACTTCATTTACTTGGCTTTGGACAGGCCCCTCAACGGATAAAGTAATACCTCTGAAATACAAATTACAGACCCCAGTCTGGGCAAAGTCTCTGCAATTGCACTGTGTACCATAACTTAGTAACAGCAGCAGAATTAGTTTCTCTCCATATTTCTACCTCTAAATTTTCTTAGAAATCTTGATCAAGGAAAGACAAAACAGTCTTGCTTGCACCACTTTGTTACTCTTGCTTTCTCGATTTATTCCTCTAACAATGTCTGACTGCCTTACTGGAGCACGCTTTTTTTTGCTTTAGCTTTCCTGCAAAACAAAAACAGAAGTTCAGGATGAGTAATTTTTTTCATCAATGGCTTCTAACACTCCACCCATATTCTTTTACGAAACTCACAAGAAATCTACATTCTACCACCAAACTCTGTTCAACCCATTTAAAAAAAAAAAAAAAAGGCAGCACCAGCAGAAGTGATTTTGCTTTGCAGCTAGGCAGCTCCATTGCCTTTATCAGAGCAAGGCAGCGTTACATCTGTGGAAGGTCACCACAGCCTCTTGCATCACCAGGCAGAAAAGCAGCAATGTAACGGCTGTGTCAGTGCCGTGCCTGGAGCCTCAGATAACATGCCGGCAATGTCTTCCTACGAAGCCCCCCAATAACTCAGTCAAGAAGTTTCATGGTCAGCACAATTTACAGCAACTGAGAAGACCTACTGAGGCAACAGCTTTGTGATGATGGATTTCAGGAAGAGGGCGAGAGAAAAGTTGCTTGCAAGCATTTTTACACTGACTTAGGAGGAGTACTTCTGAGCTGCAATTATGGGTGAAAGCCACAGAGAACATCCTGCTTACATCCCATATAGCAAAGACATAGCACCTCCTTACCAACTTCACCTTATCTACAAAATTCCCATCACTGATTCCCCTGTAATTTTTAATTTTTATTTTATTTTACTTTTGCATTAGTTGTTTAGCCTATTGATTGCAAGTCTGGAGGTATTCCCTTGACAGGCTGTACATAGGGCTCCCAGAACACCACAAACTCAGTGATGCGAAGGTCACGAGATGAAAAAATAAGCCTGCTCTCTGCTTATGCTAGACATTGCCAAGCTAGAGTTTAAGAGTTAATTCATACAGTTTTTAGAAAAGGACTTTGAAATATTACACATTACCACAAGCTGAAAAAGACTCTTCAGTACAGCACATCAGGACATTGCTGGAACAGCATCTTCTTCTCTGTTTGACCTTTGTGGACCTACATATCACTAACCAGCAGATAAGGTCAGTTATTTTCTTCTGAATAGAATTTATCTTATTAGTTACCCTGGCACGTCCAACAGAGTGTTCAAGAAGTATGAAGACACTCAAAAATTAGCTGTTGAAATTTTAATATGTATTTCTATGAAGTTCAATAAGGGCCTGAAACTTTTTTGTTATTAACTTTTTGATATTTTTTGAGGAGAATAGGGATATTGCTTTTCACCGTGTTTTTCACCTTTTCCTTTGTAAAGATCGAATATTCACTGACATCTCTTCTCTTCCTGGTTTTGCAAAGCCCAACAGTATGTATAAGAAATGAATTACAAGATATTAACACATTATATAAAAATGTGAGAGTGACAAGCCTTTAACAGGTGTTGTCATTAACCACGTTTAGTTAGCCATTAAAGCTAGAAAGATGTTAAGATGTTGATAAAACAGTCACAGAGTCTGCGGGAGGAAAAAAAAATCCTGGCCTGCTATATACACAGTTTACCTATTTAATGAAAAGTATGTTGTACAGTTGATTTACATCTCATTTGTAAGGACTCTGTGTGCGCCACTATATTTAGAGATGCAAGTTAAGTACCAGCAATTTGAAAGCTGTAAGTTCATCCACTTAATCCTTAAAAGAAGTAAAAATCAAATACAATCTCTGCGTTTTATATTTAAGAAAGTTGCACAATTTTTAGGAGTTAATGCTCCTAAATAGTAAGTAATCCCAGCTCTCCCAGCTGTCCCTTTGCTCCTTCAGTGAAGGACCTGTGTTTCCCATTCCTGTGCATGTGTGCATCTCAGTACTATAAATCACCTGCAGGATCAATGTTCCTTATCTGTCAGTAACACATAAAACACCCTCAGCAATAGATACATCAATACCCTACGCACAAGTGCTGCTGCTGTTCCAGCAGGACACGAAACGCTACGCTAGCAGAGACATCTACACCAAGCTAGCAAACAAAACACTGAAGAAAAATAGGAGCAGAAGCACGTTTCCATGGAACCCACATATGGCCCACAAAAAAAAAAGAAAAAAAAATTACACTTCCTCGTAAAACATTAGGAAGATATTAAGATTGCAATAGGAACAATTCAGGATAAGTCAGATCTTGCACATCCTATGATCTTCAGCATTAAGTATTACCTCACGCTGCTTATCCAAAGTGCTCACCTCTTTTGTTCTGCTATTTTAAAATGTATGTTGGTGCTCCATTTCATGTCACAATGCTATAAATATTCTCCCAGCATTACAGACCAAAGATTACTAAAATGTTCCATTTCATACAATGAAACGAACATAACTTCAGTCATTACGTGACACAACTGGTATGAATGAATTCCATGACTGGAAATCAATGGATCGCTTGATGTGGTAGGCTTAGGCAACTGCACGTGGAATTACTAAACTCATTTCTCTGGTTTATATTGTTTAACAAGTAAAAGCTGTATCTTGTGCAGAAAATAATGCTCTATTTTATGTTCAAGCTTTTGTTTATTGAAACAGATCTTGAAATTAGAATTGAGATTTCAGACTTTTCAGTTTCACACAGCAACTCACAAATTTTAACAAACAGCTGAACAGACAGTTTTGATTTTAAACATTTCTCTTTCTATAAAAAAGCAGAATATTTCCGTGATGTCAGCTGGACTTCTTTCAAAACACTCAGCCAGATGTAAATGTTCTTTAGCTTGATTTATGGGTTTGTAAATAAGCACTAGCTGCTAAATCAGACCAACGTGCACTTTTCTAAAAATTCTGAAAGTCACCAATGCAAAGCTACATTTCTGAAAAGCCAGTAAGATAACAAGGTATATTTATATCTATATGCACATATTATATGTATATATAAATAAAGATAAACAGGAAGAACAGGAGCACGTTAAAAAATCACGGATCTAAATATTTATATTTATAAAAACTTGAACAATATTTCAGATGCATAACACAAAATAAGAGATTCATATCGTCCCTTCCCCATTTCATGTCTCTCCCCTATCCATGCTTGTGGTTCCCAAATGTGCCTTCTTCCACTGTTCAGCCCGATTCTCTGTATGTCCTTTGCATAAGGACATATAGCACATCTGATATAAGCTCTGTATTGGAGATTGTAGTGAAACTGCAATTACATTTAATATTTTGTTGCTAAGGTTTTTTTTGTTTTGGTGTGGGTTTTTTTTGCAGACATCAGCTTCAGTGTGCCTGGGCTTGTTAGCTCAAACATGGCTAGATTGCCTTCAGGGCCAACTCAAGTCTGAGAACATCTCGGCTGCTGTCTCTCAGCCTGAGCTCACAGACGAAGCTCCATGTGACGCACAGCTTCAGTGCCCCACGTGCACCCCCTGTACTGGCTGCATTGAAGCAACAGTAAGGGGAGACCAGAGCATCTCTGGTGATGTCTGGTCTGCTCCACCACGCTCCCCAGCTGGGCTGCTCAGGGGCTGACTAGCCCCGGCCCCGCATCAGTTCCCTGACCGCAAACTCCCCTGGACCCCTCATTGCTGGAGGAACTGCTGCAGACAGGCCACAACATCATTCACTGTGAAGCGCAAAATGACCCGTTTCATGGGCAATGGACATTTTCCTTCCGTAAGTCCTCCACAAAGGTTTCCCCAGCCTCCCACCCCATGTCTGCCCTCTCCTGCACTCTCCAGTACACGCTCTCCAGGGAGAATCAGCAACATGTGCTCTCCGCCCTGCGCACGCTGACACCACAAACCGCTTTTTCCAGTTCCCTGCGCACAAGATCTCCATATCTTTCCAAAGAGATAATGTGTAAACTTGCAGCCATCTCTTCCTTGTTTGGCTGGTGTCCGGGCTCTTTCATTTCAGAGGACTCTGACCAGCGGGCTGCCAGAGCAGCTGCGGGGTGAAAACCCCTGTGCCCCCTACACCTTCCCCATACCCTGCTTCACTCCCTCCAGGCCTGGCACTGGCAAGCTTCTCTCACCACAGGACAGAGCTAAACCTCTTCCTCGGCACGCATCCCACGCCATTTGCCAGTGTGATATCGAAAAGGGACAAGCCATCGAGGTCGTGGCACTCAGAAAGCGCTCTGGACGCTGTCAAATCCCCAGGACGCGGAAACTGTCCGGGGTGGCAGATTTCAGGCGGCGGTTTCCGTCTGCGCCGAATTAGAAAGGGCTGCACACAGACAGAGGCGCCTCGCAGCAACGAAGCCACCACCCAAACCGAGGGCTCGGCCCGGCTCCCAGCGCAGACCCGCACACAGAGGAGCGCCTCCCTGCCCCGGGAGCCCCCAGCCCACAGCGGGGCCGCCCCAGCCCCAGCCCCTGCCAGAGACACCGGCCGGGGGCGGGGGCACGGCGGCCGCCTCGGCCCTACCCGCCGCCCTCCTGTCAGCGCAGCCCGCCCGGGGCCGCCCGCGGCCGCCCCAGCGCCGCTCCCTGCCCGCGCCGCGGCCCCCTCGTCCTGAGCCGCCGCTCTCGGCGGAGGCGCTGCGGGCAGCCTCGCGGGGTCTCTGGGGAGGAGCTGTCAGAGCCGGGCCGCGCCGGGCCGGGCCGTGGCTCGCCGGGCGGTGTGGGGCGAGCAGAGGGCCCTCGACCGGCGGCGTTGCCGCGGCTTCTGCCGCCCCTCACCTCAGGGTGGGTCCCACGCAGGCCGTGTCGGTGCTCTCGATCTCCTGAAGGATCCGATCATGCTCGGGGAGGCTGTCCGCCATCTTGGATGGGAGGGACCCACCGGCCGCGGCGCTGCGGGAGGCGCTGGGGAGGGACCGAGGGCGGAGGCGGCCGCGGAGCGCGGCGCGGGGCACCGGCAGCCGCGACCCGCCTCCTGCTCCCCGCCGTCCGGCACGGTTCCTCGGTGCCCTGCAGCCCTCGTCAGGGGAAGGGCTCTGCCGAGGGCGCCCTCGGAGTCTGGCAGAGCCCCCCCGTCCCCCGGGCTCGCCCGGCGGTGCTGCGCGGCTCAGACCTCCGCCCCGCCGCAGCCCCTCACGGAGGGACCTGCCTAAGGGCTCTGCCTCGCCAGGAGCTGCCCTCGCTGTGCTGGGGTGCTAGAGATGAAGACTTGCAGGCTCAAGAAAGGCCTTTTTTTCCCTGTGGGCTAGTTATGGTCTGTTTCTCGGGGGTTGGTCTATTTCACTATTTACTCCTTTGGGCCTCTGAGCTTTCAATGCTCCCCTGAGCGCACTTCTGGTGCAGCGCCTTGCTGCCTTTCACTCGCTGTTCTGCTTCGCTAGGGGCTGTCACATCCCTTCCTGCGTTAGTACGGCTGTCTTCTGGTGTCCTTGGGCACGTGTACAATAAAGCCTCATTTTTGAATGAAGTGGGAATAGCTCATCTTCTATTTAAATTATGCACTCTGTGGTTTGTGGCCGAAGACGAGCGAGTCCTTGGGTTTTGCATGCTCAGGAGACAGGATACACCTGCTTTCTGGGCAAAGTTATCTGCACGCAAGCGGGAAACCAACTGAAAGAAATAGGCCCGAAGTGTAAAACTCCAGGGTGATATATGGCTGCTTCGCCAGCGAGAAACTGACAACCGTTCACAGCCTCGAGTGGATCTAAGTCTAGACGCCAGCCAGCCCGAATGCTATTTGCCACCTTTTCAATTACTGTAATCAAACTCATCATCCCCCCTGCCCTGGTGCGACTACACCTGAATGCTAGTTAACAAAAGGCACTGGAGGCTGTGTACATCTTGTCTGTGCTCATGGTTTTAACATGTGCAATGTTGATTCAGATGAATTTATTGATGACACCTACTAAAACAAGAAGTATTCAAAATACAGACAAGTGCCTACAAAGTGTGTGCCGCAGAAAGAAAACAGGAAAAATCCCACAGGCTACCACTGCAGTAGTATTTCCTTCAAGAAATCACTCAAATGCTGTAATAACCCTCCCCCCCCTTTTTTTTTCAGTCATCAAATTACTTAAGTAATAGATTGACACATTTTTTTCAGGGTAAATTAAATTTTCTTTCTTTAGCCTGATAGCCACTGCAACCTGATGCCTACAGTCCCAGGCAGGCTATTTTAAAAACTCGTCTACAGCTACTAACAACATACTTAGGCACATTACATCATAATCTTTTATATGTTACTTTTTTGTAGGAATGAATATGCAAAAGATTTTTTTTTCAGTTGCACTTTTTATTGATTTAATCAATCACTTTTTAATTAGATTCTTTCCATAATCTGTAAAAGAAAAAAAAAATCTTCATATATTTACAAACATCAATAGTAAAGCTTCACTCTAAGTAGTATCTTGAGTGATTGAAAAGAAAGTCACATTTATTACAAATTAAGAATAAGAAGCAATTAATTCTTTTTAAATGTAGCTGTTAAAAAATGCTTACTAAAAAAAGTGATTTTTTTCCCCTCATTTTCATGTTTAAGCGTAATTTTTTTCTTTATAGAGAACCCACAGCCAGCCTTCTGTAGACGAAAGCTTTGTCCCAGTAAAGACTTGCACAGATGCCCTTGTTCTGTATTTTTTCAGAGACAATAACACCGAAATTAAATTCCACTGTCCTGTAGATTTCAGTGTCAGGATAACAAAGTTGCTGATATATCAGGCTGACTGAAAGAATAGCTAAAGAATGGAAGAAATCCATCACGAACAATATAGTAGTATCTAAATGATGCATACCTTAGGGTAGTTCCAAGAGGCAGCTCAAAGGACTGGATCTCAGCAAGGGCATTTTCATATATCTGATCTTTGTTTTCTTCCAGATACTGCTCTGACATATTTGACTTACTTTTCCTTGCCACAGATTAGCATTAAACCACTCTAACTTTAGGAGAGGACTTTTATTCTGATTGTTATCATTGACTAAGTGACTCTGCAGTCAGCAGAACCAGGCATGAAAAAACAGATCCTGCGCTAACCTCGTGACTCTTGAGGACTTTGTGTCCAAGAATGGTGCACAGCTGCTGTTTTCCTGTCTCTGCTGGTAACATTTGCTTCGTATGCAGTACCCAGGCCACCACAGTCATTTTTATGCATGTGTTTTAACAGGAAAATTTCTGGCAAAAGTAATATTTCTACATTGTTGTAATAGTTCACCAGTAATAAGTATTAATCCTGAAATCTAGCCAGTTTGAAAACCTAATTTTAAAGTTATTTCAAACACTAGGTACCAATGCTCAATTTCTCTGTTAAGTATTATGAGATTAAAAATTGTATTCTTAAAAAAAAAAGATTGTATTTTTCCATTTGCTGTATAAAAAGCCTGCCATATAAGAAATTTGCTGAATTTGGAGCAGGTTTATGGACCTTGTTAAGAAGACTGGAAAAATCAGAGAAACTTTTATGTTCTCACCTTTTTCATTCTTAGCATTAGCAGATGCTATTTATAATAACAGCATGTAAAAATACTCTGATATAACCATAGATTTTATATGAGTATGTGCCTTTATGCAATAAACCTAACCATTACTACACATTACCTGCTTGGAAACCTGAAAGAAAAAGCATGTGGAGAAACTCCTACAAACGTTCAGAGCATTGCTAGGCTCAAATCATGACCATTATGATAATGGTAAAGAAAATACTTTATATAACTGCCACCAAATATTTTAATTTCAGGCAGTTATTTCAAACATAAGACTAGAGTTTTAGAGCTTTCAATTTAAACACATTTTTGGAACCCAAATTCTATCGCACGTGGCATAGTCAGTATTATTATGTTAGACTATTTTTGATATTTCAAAAGATTTAATCAAAATTATCTCAATAGAGTGCCTGACAAAATCAGTATGAGCCTTAACACTAAGGGTGTAGTCAAGAGTTAAATGCAGGAAAACAGAAATTACTCATTTCTGACTGGGGCAACGTATTGTGCCCAGCAGGAACACCGAGGAGGTGAGCTCACTTCAGTAGCAGGTGGCAGGGAGCTCTGAAGACTGCAATGAGATATGTGCATATAAATCTGAGAAGCATTCCCTGGAACAAGCTTCTTCAATTACCTGTTTATTTTTAAACAAAATTTAAGCAATTATTCTGTTAGCATTAATAGCCAATACTTTTATATCTTTTGTGTTCTAAAAGGAGGTATGAGCCAGTTTTACACCTTTAGCAAGAAACAGGTGCCTGTGATTGACCCATCCAGCCACTGGATGTCACACAAATGCAGATGAAAGGGTACTGTAACTATTCAGCCTAATCTTAACAGACACCAAATTAAAAGTTAATCTATCAATTTGGGGGTGACCACATGAAAATAAATTCAATAACTGTAAGAATTTGTACATTTAATAAGCTTGGTATCTGACTTGTATACTCACTTGTTCAGGTTCTGCCATTCATGCTACGTTTCTGACCGAAAGCTAAGAAGTTCTGAAAGAAATCATAGTACTATGACTTCCCCTGGCTTTTACCCCATCCTTACCAGTCTTGTCACCGCAACTAAATGCCAGCTATTTTTAGGAGCTTCTTTGCAACCATCTTGTCTTTGCAGCTAAGAGCAGGTTACTGGTTATACCTGAAGTTACTAATTACCAGTGAATTAATTTCCTGCATGTGATGCAATCAAGATTCATGAAAAATAACAGCCTGCTGCAGTGGTGCCTTATCAGTCTGTGCTGTAGACTTACTGTAGGCATTCTACAAGCCATCAGCTGTCTTCTGAAAAGCACAGTGTGGGGCAATGGCACCAAGCTCTTGGCACCTTACGTATCTGACCAGGCTCTCTAGATTCTGCCTGTAGATAGAGGAGAAAGATGAGGTCCTCCAAAGAGCAAGGTATGTCACCCAGATTAATCTCTGCACTAACTTTTGTCCCACAGGAGCTTGATCACGTCACTCGTCTTCAATCCAGTTTCCTTTAACACAAAATGTGACCGATTACATTGTTTCCCCCAAGGGGCACTTGAATTGATTAACAGTTGCCAATACATATGCTATTATTTTGCAAAGCTTGATCAACTAAGTAGATTGACTAACTCCTAGTCAGATGTCCCAGAAAGAAGCATGGAGCTGGATGGTGAGGACATTTAACATCTACCTACTGACAGTTATTTTGGGGCAAGATTTTCAATAATTTCTATAAATTTCAATAAAAGACTTCTAAGCGTATTGTTCTTTTCAAATAACATGGCTATTATTACAGTGTGCCTACTCATTTTTATCTGGATTAACACTGTTTATTCCCTGTTACAGTGGCTTATGATAACGTGGCATGGGATAGAAGAAAGTATATCTGCAGCCACTATGGCAGAGCACAGGAAACCAGGTAAATCTGCAATACCTTGGACACCTACACCCAGCCATCATAGACCACGACTTGCAAGAAAAACAGGATGCAGCAATGGGAGCATGATACAGAGTGTTTTTGTGAACATTTTTGCAAGTATCTAACTCACTTAAAATCACACATAGACTTTGGGTACTTTGTCTTCTCCCTTCTTTCCCAAAAACTCACACAGAAGCTTACTTTAAAAGTAAGCCAACTAAAATAAACAATACTCATTCTGTTGTGCCAACGCTGTAGGTATCACAGCTGCCTGTAAATATGTAAGCTAATTAACAATAAAATAGAATCACCCCTGGCCCAGCTACTTGGCTCTCTGAAGTGATTTACACCCATATCAAAACACTGTTAGATGATGAAATGTGGAGAAGGATATTGCATGTAGTGGTGGATCTGTAGCTGACCACAGATCCATGGGCAGAAGTCCATCAAGGCCAATACCTGCACAAGCCTGTCCTGCTGCAGATGATCCTGCCTCTGCCAGCTGTCCAGCCTGCTGCTCTCTCCCCATTCCTGGATGCTGCTACTCCCTCCCCATCTCCCTCTCAGAAGCCAGCTGTTGCTTAGAGATGCCCAGAGTCAATGGATTTCAGTCATACATGACCTCTTCTTTATTTGCAGCTGCGTTATACACTGTGTGCAGAAGCTGCAGTTAAAGAGACTGTCAGCAAAGACAGTGCTAAGTATTTAATATATATATTTTTTAATGGACTTTACCCACCATGCTGAAAGTGAGATTAGGAATTACCCTTTCTGGGACATCATACTAGTACTAGCGGAAATTTATCCAGGCCAAGAGGTTTGGGAAAGCGTTCATGTGCTAGAAGCACTATCGTGACTGAAAATCTGACATCACTGAAACTGAATTGGTACTGTGTTTCTACATAAAACATTTCTTAAGTGAGCATCTGATAGAATGTATTCCTCTACAGTTGCTGACTTTCCCAATCACTGGATACTGCCAGTGTATTACATACCAGCAGGGAAATGACTGTTTTTTTTCCAGAATACTTAAGTGAATTATGCTTTCTAAATTATAGCAAAAATCTGTAAATACATTGCTTTTTGTCTAAATTCCACTGGATTTAAAAATTGGACGGTGTATACAAAAATTGTCACTTAAAGACTTTGGAAATAGCATTCTATTGCACATTTATATCTATATTTTTATAGCAAATTACTCAAAACAATATACATCTCTCTTGCTGGGAGGGCTGCGCATCACTAACTACTTTTGACATTTCATTGACATCTTACAAGTGCCTAAAAATGTCAAGAAAGATCCTCATCTGGTGCTGATGTTAACTTTGTGAAAGACAATAGAGCCATAGAGGCTATTGGTTTACTAGAGGCAGCTCTGACTGGCAGCAAAAGGAGCATCGGCTTCATCATACTTATGGCACTTACCAGTGCTTTTAAGGAGCAAGCATTGGCTAAAACCCCGAGCCAACAGCTGCCCCCAGCAGCACGGGCAGCCATGTTTCCTTGTAGGCAGGTACTAGCTGTGTTAGTGACACAGTGCGAGTTAGAAATTGAAATGACATTCGAGGTTAAGACCTGGTGCCTGATGGACACATCACTGGAGATGACCAAGTGACCTCTGCTTGGCAAGGTGCTCTGTCGGCTGGGCTGCAATGACACTGTGCCTCTGCTGAGCCTGTCCTCACTGCAAAGCAAAGCACTGCAACTGGAACCACCGGGAACAACCCACTCAGAAGTTTGAGCATTTTTATCATGGCCTATATTCCTTAAACGCTTTGGGGAAAAGAAATCCCTTGTCTGAACTCTTGGATCACTTTAGCTAACAATTAATTAAGTTAGATGTCTCTCAGGTATTTTCTGTCTCTCAGGTTCTTAATTCAGTTTAGTTAAAACTCCACTTAAGTCATTTAAGTGAAATTTCCTTAAAAAAAAAAAGAAAAGAAAAATGATCAGAAAGAACGCACCAGTTCTCTGTGGGTCAGGCTTCTGCTGCTTCTGCATTCTCCACTCTTGCTTCACTGCCGTTTGCAAGAAGGGATAATTACCATTAGCAAACCACTACATGATGTTTGGTATTTTAATTACCCTATTAGTCAGACCTGGCCAGAAGAAATCTTCAGGACTACTGTTTACTGAAGAGCCTGGTTACACCAGTGATCACAACATGGCTACTGCTAGAGTTAGCAACGATCAATGAGAAATGTTGGAGGAAGTGTCTTAAGTTAACTGTATCTCCCATTTAGCTAACACGTTTTGTATTACTGTGAAAAAAAATGCATAACTAGTATTATACTTCAAGAGAAAAACTTTTCTCTAGTAAATGAAGGCAGGAATAATTCCTTACAGTATCAGACAATAGTAGCAGTGCCCTGGTATTATCTCCTAGTTATATTCAATTAACATGGAAGGTTAAACCTTGTAAATCAACAATATTAGCTCTGAAAAGGACGACTTGTTTTTTAAGAACATTCCAGTCTGCAAACACTTTTTCCAGTGAAAACTGAGCAATTACAATAAGAGTCTGTTTTGGTAAGAAAATAGGAAATGATGCTAAACAAAAGGGAATGTTTATTTAGAAATTCCAAGGCCATTAATTTATACTAAGAAACTGTTTGTGCTCAGAGACTAATCAAAAGGTGATGTGAATCATTGATCACAAAAGGATTTTATAGATAAGGAACAAGTGCAGTGCTGGATGATTGTATTATATATTAACAACTTTCATGAGTAGCTTTTGCTGATTCATTTGGCAGGAAGTGAGCTGCCAAGAGATTTCTAGGGAAGGAACAATCAACAATATTTTCATATAAAATAACCTCCAGTTACTGTATTGTTCTCACAACATTTGATAATGAATGCTTTCCTGTTTAAGAAAAAAACTATAAATCACAAAAACAAAGGCAGATCTGGTTTAGTGTTACATGGCTAAAAATACACACGCAGCCTGGCAAAGTAAGAGGAGGGTCCGATGAATTCAGAAATTGGAAAGCTGGTAAGTGCCCCCTGTGAAATCACTGCACAGCTGGAAATTAATAATACAGTAACCGCTATTCTTTTCAGAGGAAAAAAGTCTGTCCCGTTATCTACCTTCTCATTAGGAAGCTCACTGGACACAGCATGGCTGGGATTTACTCTGGAAAGCAGGGCTTGGTTTCCGTACAGGACAGCAGGATCTGTGTGCACACCAGAGCTGACCCCTGGGAGGGGGGCTTGTAGCACGTAGGGAGGCTGTTATAAAGGACAGGGAAGCCCAATGGTTTGAATATTACGTTCTAGCAAGTCCACAGAGGTCAACGTGCTGAGTCCAAAAGTCCCGTGCAATCCAGCCCATGCAAAGGAGGTTTTGCCCATGATGCCAGCAGTAGTCATTTGGCTTTCATAAACTCTTTCATAGCTACCACCAATGCAAACAGACAAAAAAAAAAATGCCTATAATGAATCTTAGTATCTTAATTATAGCTTGATGTGTGGTGGACTGATCCAGGAAGCAGCTGTAACTCAGTTCCCCCCCAAAAACACACAGGAGCATGTGGTGAAGAAGAGAGGATGGGGGAAAGAGTGCATGTGCCAAGGAGCCCAGTAGGGTACAAGATGCTGCAGTATCTAACAGGTGGTCAGTCTCCTCCCCTGCTTTCACAGGATAATCTTTAAGGGGAAAAAACACGCAGAAACCAAACTAGTCTTTAGAGTTAATTTTGGTTTTAAGTCACTGGGCTGAGGGAAAAAAAAAAAAAAAAAAACGCAGATGTGCTTGTTTTACATTCTGCTCTTGCTGGATACCAATTAGATGTTATTCATGACCATTTGTATCTAGCAGACTTCCGTGCTATTAGATTTTCTACAGTACTTGTCCTTAAATGCATAGTAACTAAACAGGGAAATATTTAAGAAGCAGTCCTTATCAGAGAGAGTAATAAATATTTACAAAAATTAAGAAATAAAAAAATAAATTCCAAGTTAGCAACCATAGGTTTTGATTTGGCACAGCACCGTAGCAGGGTTTTGGAGCAGCATTTTTTTCTTTTCCATTATAAAACACATAGCTCTTCTCTGACTCGGGAAACAATTATAAGGCAATATGAAAATACAGTATTGGAAAGGAAAAGTGCTATAGTATTGCAAAGGAAAAGTACCATGAAATACAGAATTCCACCAATTTTACAACAAAGGACCACCTGAGAATGTACTGATAAAATTCTGTCATTCAAATTTATTTTTAAAATTCCAAGGAAAACATTTTAAGATTAATTTTACAGCATCTTGAAATGTTGTGATAGGTCAGCAAAGTTAATTAAAATAACCAGATCCTAAAATCAAGATATAGATCATGTGATTAACGTAAATATAGGCTTCAGAAAAAGGTTTAAAGCACCAGACAGTGATGTCAAATAAATACACTCTCACCTCTGCCAGTTGATCTCATCATGAGAATGCAGACATCACATCTCTCAGTAAAAGTACATCATAAGATTTTGGCTGTCCTGATAGCATAGCTCATCTAAATGACAGATTAACCAACGTGAAGCTATAGTCTGCCTAACCAGCACTACAAGAATGATGAGCTTGACTAATTAATCATGGCAAAAAACAGACAGTGGGAGCCTCAGAAATTCCTGACTTGAGAATCAATTGTTGATAACATAAAATACAAGTCCATTCACATGTAAATACTGTGACTTACCGTGACACTGAGGATACCTATAAAGAAATAAAATATACAATACTGCAGAGCAACAAATTACATTCAACATTGTAAACAGATTTTGATAACTGAAAAACTATGATTTTAAGTCCAAATGATTATTTAAATTTTATTTTCCCCTTTATATAGATCTCAGAAAATATGTATTCAGTGGAATTAATTAATGACAAATGCACAGATATAACAATTCCTTGTCTCCGCTTACCCAGGAAAGATGAAAAAGATTTGTGGGCCATGCTAAGAGTGAAAGCAAAGCATTTGTCAATTCAGGCATTACATTAGACAGCAAGAGGAACATATTGAAAATGTTGGTAGGCATCAATTCCTCCATTCGTTAGCTACAGATACGTTTATAAAACAAACCAATAAAAGAAACTTGCAAGATGTAATCCATGGAAAATAAGATAATAATAAACCTTCAGCAGTGCTGGACAAATTCACATTTGCACTTCATGCAGTGACGGTAAAGAAATTAGAAGGTAAACAATTATCTGACTTAGAACAGATAATTAATTAAGATTACTTATATTTTCTCACTTATTACTTCATCACTAGTGGAAAATACAGTTCCACAATCAGGACATTTTTGTTTGTTTTTTAAAAAGTTAAAGTGAAATAAATAGTAGTTCTATATGTATGGTATATTCATGTATTTTAATGTATATCATAATTTTAGGTAGTTATATATATATATATATATTTTTTATATATATATATATATTATAAATAATATAATGAATAAAATAAAATAAATAATATATTATTATATATTTTATTTTATATATTATTATATATACATATACATATATATATATATATATATATATAAAAACTATTAACAGGCATTAGAGAAAAGTTTAACTGTGGTGGGTGTCACTTTCTAAAACAAACCTTGACTTGCTTCATAGATTTCAAGTAAAGGAGATATGTGTCTTCCATAATTAATTTTCTTAGTGAGTAGCAATGCCTGGAGATGCTGCCCCATGAGGGGGAAAAAAAATACTTTTACATTAGCCATTGCCTGCCACCCCTCTCCCCCATCTACATAAGCTTTACATTTATGGTTCCCTTTTTCTCCCAAAGGCCATGTGTTTTTTTTCAGAGGTTATGAGCCCAAATGGGTAAATTTTGTCAACTGAAACTTCGCCTGCAACATCCCCCCTTCTTCTTAAAAACCTTAGGGGAAAATTTGCTCACTAGACATACAAAATAATTAGGACTTCAGATTTTTTACCTTTTTTTAAAAAAAAAAAAACACCTTTGATTACGAATTTGCTTTCAAAAGGCACACAGGTGTTTTCCTTACCCTGTACAAATCACTGGCAGCATGCAGCCCACCACAGACTGCTGCCCAGGCACCATGGGAAGGAAAACCACCCCAGAGCTGCTGCAGCCTTAACTCTGAATTTCCCTGGTTTTGTGTGTTTAAGTCAGACGCTTAATGATTTTTTAAATGTAGGTTTTGAGTTTGAATAGTACTTTAAGTACTAAACTGTCTCCTTAGTGTTTGGAGGGGATTAAGTTCAGAGTTCATTGTGTTGTCTGTCATTTTAAAAAGATTAGATAGTTTAGTTCGGCTCCTACCGGCAACGTGAAAGTCTCCGTATTTATTGACTGTCTGGAGTCATTATCAAAGCTCCCAAAACCAATCGACACCTTGTAAACAAAAATCCCATTATTTTAGTGATCCTGATAAGATTTACATGGTATCTGCATTTTTGTTATGATTGATTGAAAAGTTAGAGATATTGTTAGTGTAACAGGTTTTGTGACAAATGATTACAAATTCAATTAACAAATTAAGCTTTACAGTGATTTGGAAAACTCAAATTAATGTGACTTTTCCTGGCCTATATCAGATGCAACTTGTAGTTTTGGGTTTGGATCAGAAAAATTCTGAGAAATGCTTCAAATTTTCTTCCAGGAACAAGATCCTCTAGAAGGAAGGAAATTATGTTCTACATTTGGGAATTTTCTTGTGACTATTCATGAACGAAGAAAAAATATTGTGTGAAGGAGCTTGAAGTACTAAAATAGTACGTTATGGGCATGTAGTAGGAAAGCTGTATACCACTAGACTACTGTTACATAGTTTTTAATTTGTATGAACTGCTTGTTTTTCAAATAACTTAGAAATAAAGTTGAATTAGAAGCCCAAAATTCAGAGACATTCTCAAGAAATGACTGAAGTGTTTTGATTGGTTTTAAGAAGTGACAAAGCCAAATGACAGGGCTGTCAACTGAACAATCCACGTTTGTAACTATCACCCCGATAAGCAGTCCTGCTGACAGCATCCCAAGACTAGCATTCGTAAGTCAGAAATTATAAATACAACAGTGTATTTCTGAAATAGGATGATGTATTTCATTTAATTATTTAAAAGGAGATCCACTATTGAATTATAAAGTATAACTGACAAGCTGAGCAAGTTCAATTTAATTTTTGAATTTTGGCATCTTTTTTTTTTTTTTTTTTTTTTTATAACCACACTGTCATGGAAATTTTTTATTTTTTTTTTTAAAACCATGATCCAGAAAGGAAGCAAGTTAAAGTCCTTCAGGAGAAGTGAGGCTTTTCTTAGACCTGGTGTACTAGCTGGTTAAGAAAAAAATTCTGAATACACAGCTCATGCTGAACATGTCATGTAGGGTTCTGACATAGACTGGTTTTAAGAAAAAACAGTTCCTGTTAGATTTCAACTCTCATTGTGCAACAAGTCATCTTCTATGGTGATCCTTTTAGTGAACTTCTGTTTGCTGACATTTGCTAAATACTTGCTACTGCAGATGTTAATCGAATTGTTAATAAATCAGTTTGTTAAAACCTTGCATGTTTGACAGTGCAAAGGTATCCTGTAATCTATGACAAAAGAATCAATAGAAACACATGAAAACATTACCACTGTGGGACGATATTGATTTTTGTCTTAGAAACACTTACTTAGCTCCTGAACCAAATAATTAAAATCAATGGAAAGTCTCCCATTGACTTCACTGGGTTTGGGGTCAGATTTCTAGACTGATAATTCTTGATGCAGGTACTGTTTCTCAGGTTTGTAGGCGTAGAGCAGAATGAGGTCCTGATCCTAACTGACAATTTCCAGACATGCCTGTGATGCAAATAATAGTAAGCATCCCTCCTGGGAAGGGTTACTACATTTTTATCCTCACAAATGTTCATTCACCTGAAACTGTATCCCAAGGATAATTTTGGTATAGATTTCTCTCAGTAATTGTTATTCCACTGCATGTTTTCTTAGGAAATACAGACTAGAAGGTAGCTTGTGTATCTTGGTTCTTCAAACTGAAATCCTCCCCTATTTGTTTGTATTTTAACACAATGCTTTAAGTAGTGCCCTTTCCCACTAGAATAATTTCTCAAAGAATTTATAACCTTCAAGGTAAAGGTCTGTGTAATGGGATTATAACCATAACAACTACACAATAGCAGCATTAAAGGCACTTCAGTTACATTTACTTTCCCAGTGCTTGAATTTATTGCTACACTGTAAAGTCTCTATTCAGAAAAAAATACATTTAGCTCAATTTATAGAGCTGACTTTGCCTGAGAGAGGTTAGAACTAAAATGATTTGAGATAGAATCAAAGAATTCCATCTTTTTAATGAGTCTGTTAAAGGCAGGAGCACCTAATACAAATATTTAACTCTGTTGTTGAACACTACTGACGAAGTCATCAAGAGGAAATTTATAGAGAGTTCTAAAGTCACTTGACAATGATTTTCTTGGGTTATGACTTCTCAAATTGCTGTTTATTGCCAATAGCACTACATTTCAACATAAATAGGATTCATGGGATTAGTGCACTGTCCTGGTAAAGATGTTTAATCTTCACTTTGAATGAGCTATGGTAATTGAACCCCTTTCTTTTTGTGTAAGAAGTGCCTTTAAACAAGGTTAGCTATTTTTATACACACTAATGAATCACCAGCTCAAAAATCTTTTTGGTCAGACGCCAGGCTTGCCTTGTTACTAGCTGTTCTCAGTAAATATAATGCATGAAGTGAAGGGGGGGGAACTGGTGAAGACAAAAGGATATTGCTACTTAATGTTCTAATAAGAAAGAAGACATTAACCAGTACTGCTTAAAATACTTCAGCATCAATCGGATTAAAAACGCGTAAAGAAAAAAAAATCCCTTGGCCCCTAAGTAACTAGTTCAAAGCCGGCCAGTTTAGTGTTTAAAATGCCACTTGCACTTTTTTATTATTAGGTTGATCAACTATTTTTGCGAATGGACTGAAACACAGCAACCTTAGCAGGGAGTTGGAGACAGGATTACCTCTAAGGTCTCGGATGAGTTCAACTCTTCTGAAACTCTTTTCAAGAAGAGTTGAAGAAAGCTTATGCTTCACAATGTGATGTGCTTTGTCAGAGCCCAAATAATCCCTAATCTTCCAGAAAAATTACTGACCCAGCTTCCCTCCTTGTTACTTCATCATTCCTACTGGTTCCAAGATGACAAGCATTTTAAAATCACTTTAAATAGTTCAGTACAACACACTGCTTCTTATGGTTAGAGTCTCTTAAAGCCCCATGCCACAGGTAGTAGTCAACATCTTTGGAATGGGCTCGGGAGCACTTTTGCTGTGCCTTTCACTTCTCTTTCCTTGGCTCCAGGGGTCATTGCAGCACCGTTTGCAGGCCAATTTCCCGAGAAGATGAGCACGCCACACCTCACAGCACAACCTATCCTTTAGGTAAGTATGCCTTTTGGGAGGGGAGAGGGAGGAGGGAATTAAAGAGGCAAATGATACTGGGTTAATATTTGTTGGTTTCAGCTACTGAATTCTGGAACCTTATTTTTGTACATTTTAGTTACTTCACAGTCAGAGTACAGTGACATCTATTTCTCTAAGACATCAGAGGCTACACCTATACACCTGGCTACACCCAGCAGGGCTGGGACCTTTTCTGGAGCTATGTGGGCAAATGGCACAGCACAGCTGCCGTCCACATGGCCAGACAAACCCCTGTTGTGTAACAGGATGGGAACCAGCTGGTGGCCTCTGCCATGCCCTGAGATATGCCCAGACATTGCAATGAGGATAGCTGGTTGTTACAGGCAAATCACTAGAAGAGGGACGACAGCCAGTAAAACAAAGCCAACATTGCTGCCATGTGCCCTCTCCCTGGTTTTGTCCATACAGATGCAGCCAGACAGATGTCTGTCCCTGGGTGCTGTGGTCTGCTTGGAGGCCCAACTGCACCTGAGATGGCACCATGACCACTGTCCCCCATGAGAACAAAGTTTTCAAAGGAGCTGAAAGCCATAGAAACCTACTGACACGTACCATTTCCCAAAGGGCAATGCAGGGAGGATTTGCTGAGGATGCACCCTCACAACCCTTTGCCCTAACTATCCTACCAGGTCAAGAGCTTTCACAAGGTCCCAGCACAAAGTAATGGGGCTCTCCTCCCTCAAAAACACGGCAGAGTCCAGTCATGCAAAAGTTTTTCCCTATTATATTTAAAATTCCCTCATCACAGAGAGAGAAGCCTGTGAGGCAGGCAGCGGGAGAGTGGAGCAGCAGTGGCAGCACAGCTCCCTGCTCTCCTGCTGGAGAAGAGAGGCCTCCACAGTGGCCAGCACTGCACATTCATCCCCAGGCCTGGGCAGGGGGTGACTCAGGGAAGAGCCTGGGAATTGCGTGGTTCTTCCTGTTGGGTCTCTTCCTAGAAGTTCTCATTTTGTACATGAGAACAAGTTCTTGTTTTCCATATTGAGAAAAAAAAAGAATTTTTGGTCATTTCTGATTTCTATCATGAGGAACAATGATGTAATGCCTTCTGACTTTTTGTGACTGCCAGTAAGCTGCTGAACAACTTTTGGATGCCTTTAGAAGTGTGCCTTCTCACTTCTAATGTTCTCTAAAGTTAACATGCAAATTCATAAACATTAAGACACCAAATAAATATAAAAGCATTCATCGTTCCTTCCTTCTTTTGGGAAATGATCTCATTTGCTTCTCCCTTATTCAAATTTACAGATTTCGAGACAGTAAAATTCACATTTGTAGGCCAATGATCTAATTTGGTTCTTTCTTGTTAATGTTAATTCTTAAGTTTCTCAGGAAGGCAACATGGAAGCTCTTTATGAGATTCTGAAATGCCTGGTTAGGAAAGTAGTAAAGTCATATTTCTGATCTTCACTCCCCCTTTGATCTCTTGTGACAACTCCACCTATATTAGGCTGCAGCTACAATCTTCTCTGCCAAAACCATGTAGCAACATTTCTGAAAACTGGTGAATGAGTGTTAAAATTCATCCAAAACATTTCACAAATACAGAAATAATCTCTAGAGAAAAATATTCAGATTGCATTAGTAATATATCTGACAGCCAGTACCATTCCTTACCTATTTAAGATCTTTTTTTTTTGCCTAACAATCCTTACAAATATAACTAGAAGTCTACCTAGTTTTATGACAGCCGAATCAGTGATATGCTAGCAATGATTGATACAACCATGAAATCATGACTACAGATTCCAGTTTTTTCAGGATAACTCTTTCCCCCTATATGCCACAGTACATAGAATCTCAATTCACAAACTCCAAAAACAGAAGTACACGTTTTCAAATGCATTAAAGCAACTGTTGTTAAGAAAGAATCTGTTCAACTTTCCACAGGTTAGAAGGAGTGGATTTTAGCAACCAGGTTAGGGTATGTACATGGATCAGACCACTTTTAGACAAGACCAGAACTATTCCACTCTACTAAAGTCCCTTACAGGTAAGGTAGGTGCTTATTTTAGTTAAACGACTTGAATGTCATACTTGAGTACAGGTGTGCAAGGGGACACAGCTGGTATCTCATTCCTGGAGGGAGAAAGAGTCCTATACTGAATATAATGAAGCATAACAAAAAACAATTAGACCTTTCAGGCTGGTACACTTAACATCTTCTTTCTGCTAAGGGCATGGTAAAGCAGACCTGATGAGATATTCCGCATTGAATTTGCTTGTTAATTTAAGAGTCAATCTAGTCAATCACTCATTGACAAGTGTCAAGAATTCAGAGATGGAGATAATTAGTTATCTCTCCCTGCAGCATTTATGCAGTTAACCAAAGCTAACCCATTCACCTAGTCACTCATATTTAAAGTGCTGAGAGGTAAGAGGTCACTAGACACTCCCAATTCCTAGAGGTCTAGACAGGCTGTAAAGAAAGGAGTGTATAGGCTTTTAGAGAGTCAGAAGCATTCTACTTACAAGCATTAAGTACAGAGACCTACTCCAATGTGAGAACACTCCCTATCTTCCCCCCCAAAACCAAACCAACCAACCAGCCTTCTACCTCAATCCCTCAAAACAGCTCTAAAAGATTTTGAAACCATGGTTAAGGTGAAGAACATGTGTGCTACCGACGGAAACTTTTTAACATAAAAAATGTTTTCACACATCAGATTTTACACAATCATACAGGGCATAAATATCCTTTTTTTTTTATATATTAGTCCTTAAGAACAGAACTGGCCAATATAATCAAAATACATAGTTCACCAAGTGAAGACTTAAAGACATGAATTTACTCTGACATGGATTACTATCAAGTTCTGTAAAACCAAGCAGCTAAATTTGAACTACTTAAAGCTGTTCTACGTTCAATATTGAATCTGGTTTTAGAAATATATCCACTAGTTAATCCAATGCAGCTATTCTGACAACTGTGCCTAGATAATACATCTTATTGCACCCAACAACAGCTTGCATGTTTTCAAAAGCCTTGTGTCAATTAAATACAATGTCATAACAACACAATAACTGGTTATCATACCTGCCTTTGGCAAACATTCTTTTAAGAACTATAAACGTGCCAAGCACTGTAAGCATCTTCTTACTCTAACTTCTTTACTTACTCAGCTGCCAGATTTTGTAGAAATTCCAAAGCAGCCAGAAACAATTGCAGTTCCTAGTTTCTGCTTATATAATAAAAAAAAAATACATTTTTAATGTCCAAACATCTTTAAGTTCAAAGTAATTAATCACTGATTCTTAAAACATATTGTAATGAAAACGCCTTCGAGTTCAACTTCAGATGCTCTTCCTTGTTGTACATGGTCTTTTTGAAGACCACTTAATATAAAAGAACTGAGTATCATGGAAAAAAATAAAAGTAGAATAGCAAAGTATCTGTATCACCATAATGTATTTACATAGGTATGTAGTTATGATTCAAAAGACAACTTGTGTAATAACAAAGAAAAATGACTGCCTTTCAGTGAGTACAAAGTTACTTAAGAATGAGCTGTCATTTGCTTAAGAATAATTTTAAAAGACTGAAGTTCTGTTAAGCACAATCAAGAAGCCAATATATAAACGAACTGCAATATAAGTGATACTTAGTGAAATTCTCACTTTTTTAAACTGGCATCTGACAGCTGTTCAGGCAGCTGTGATGAATTTTCTCCTGTGAATCCAATTACTCGCAAAGCTTTCTTTTACAGAGTATTTTGTTGACTACTATGCTGCAAGTAGCTTTATTTGTATGGTTTCCTTCTCTAACAGCAAGTATGCCAAATACAGGATTAAATGTTTTACTGTGTGCTTATTTAGCCCCTTCAAAAAATTGACTCCTGAAATCTTGCAACATATTCAAAGTGCCAAGTGATGAAGAGGGATAATGTGTTCTGAACTTTTTATCCATACTTACTATCTGTAACGGGCACCACAGGACTTGATGGAGCCTTAATGCAATGCATGATGAGTGTTCTTGTAACATCGAAGAATCATCAACACCTGGCCCTGTGCTACACTTACTCCACTCATTTTCATACATAAAGGGTCTAAAGAGGAAAAATCCTTCCTTAAAACTGGCAAGTGAATTGATTGACTATTCCCTAGCCTAACAAGCATAATCTTCAGATTGTTAACTGGAGTAGATTATACCTGTGGCTGCCCTTCAGATAGAGTCATAATCCATCTCTCAAATACACCTTGCTCTTGTGCATCTGGTAATAACAGCTCTGTACGTGGTGAAGAATCGGAGTGGGTCACCACCAACTGAACATGTGAGATGCTAAGCTGATTCACAGGGTCAGGATCTCTAAGTTTGGAGTCAAATCCTTCCTTCCCTGCTCAAATACAGAGCCAGATGTATGATATATAACCACACTACCCAGTAAGTCACACTGCTAAATAAAAACACAACAATGTTTATTACACAAAATTTGCTAACTTGTAGGTCTCAAAGGGAAAAAAACTATAATAATTTGAGTATCTTAATGAAAATAGTAAACCTTCAGTAACTCCTTGTAAAAGCACCACTGAAGATGGACTATTCCACACATCACTTTCCCCGTTAGCAGGTCAAGAGTGACACACCCAGTGCTGTTGAGGACTGGGACAATTATATATATCAAGAAACAAACAAGATAGCTTGTTCTCCAGCAGGTTAAAACAAGATATTGATTTGGAAAACAAAAACAAATCCTGCATTTATTTAAACATGACAGCTTTTTGTTGTTACTCTGAAAGAGGCTGTGTTCACAAATTACTCAAATGATCACCATACCTTCTGAGCATCACAGAACCATGAACGAACTTACTGCTACCCTCTTGGGTAAGGAAATATCAACTGTTTCACAGGTGGAATATTGAAGCATACACTTATTAAATAGTTTATCCAAAGTTAAAGTAGAAACTAGCGGTAAAGTAGAAAATTGAATACAGATTTCCCAAATCCAAGCTCAGAAGCTTCAACACAGTAACACCCATCCTTTGCAGAAATGAGCGCCTCTGGTTTATTTCTGGTACTTCCAGGTTCTGATGGGGCTGGAAGTATTCCAACAAAAAAAGGAAGCAGAGAAGAGTTTAAAAGAAAGAAACAAATACAAGCCTAACCAGACTTCTTTACAGCCTCAACCTTGGTTTAAATTGAGGACAAGTATCTATAATAATTTTTTCAAAGCAAATCAAAATTTGCATAAAAATGTGTGATGTGATCTGAATTTCCTTTAAATTATGCAGGTTAATAACTATACCTAAAAATAGAAAGGAGAAAGCAATTTTAGAATTCAGGCACTTACAGGTTCAATCTTACTGCTAACATAGTTTTATAAAGAACTCATTGCCCAAGAATTTAGATTGGCTGACCAGGACACAAGTTTCCTGGCCCTTCCCTAAACCGGACCAAGGAACAACAATGGAAGAAAATAAGTTGCTTTTCTTGATAGCGTTATTTGTCTTCTGGTTTGACATTCTCTGAACTGACTAACTGCCAGGTCAGACAACCACTGCTCCTAGTGCAAGAAAAGGGGCATGAAACTATGGCAGAGAACAAAGAGTGGGACTGTGCTTTTCAGCAGCAGATACCTGTCACAGCAAAGATAATCTAATGCCAAACCGCATTAAATGAGGAAAATTTGGACACTTTTTTTTTTTTTTTTTTTGAGGAAGAAGGATCTCTCTCCTTTGCTTATACTTGCCTGGAGAAGTTTTCCAGACTGGTACCATCACGGCTGTGGGACTAGTATCAACACGGTTGTGTTCTGAGCAGCTAAGATGTCTATGGAATAGAGAAACTCATCTCTGACAGAATCACTAATGCACAGACACAAAAAGAGTGAGATTGTGGTTCCCCTATTAGTCTACTAGATAGTCTATCAGCTATGTTCATCCTTCAAAAAATAAAAAAAATAGTAATAACTTGAAGAAAGACTGTGTGCAGTGTTTTGTAACATGGAGCCCTGCATTTCCAATCAGGTACAAGATCCCCTAAAAACAGGTTTACCACCTATTGAAACCACAGCCAAAAATTTACACACTTTGTATAGAAGCTTGTCTGCATCCTACAATGTAATTGCTTCACCTTCCTAAGGCAACAATTTGCCAAGGTAGGTGTTGTTTTTCAGTTTAGCACCAGGCTCCCAACAAGATGAAAACAGCTTGTGGTAAATATAATAGCTGGCAGCCTGAACAATAGCAATTAGGACAACAGCCTAAATCCTGTGGTGTCTCTGGAAAGTGTGAACGGTCTTGCTAGTCTGCTGATAAGAAGTTTAAATTAACATGCATTAGCATCCCTGGGAGTCCTAGGGCAACCCCAAGCCAAGAAACTGTTCAACTGGTGGTTCTTCAGCCTGGTTGATTTTAGCTGGATTTACGCAAAACTTTAAAGGTGACACCATGTTACGTGTTTTCCTTAGCTGGGACACAACGTGTGTGTGTGAGGGGTTGGGGTCTGGGAAAGAGAAAAAAAATGGACAGAAATAATTCTGTTTAAAAGTCTCACCTTAATTGGAAAAGTGAATCTTTTAATTCAAATGATAAGAATTTTCATGCTCCCTAGAGTCCATAAGCCACAGACTGTCAAGAGAGGTGGACCCATCAGACATCTCCAGCGGCACATATGGTACCATCACCTACCTGAACATCTAAAATTCTGTACATATATACTATTAATTGCTATAGACAAGAACAACATCTATAGCTACAAACAGCAAGAAAATATCAACCCTATCTAGACACTAACTGCTAACACCCCATTTTCACTGACCGCCCTTCCCAAAAAGGCGGTTGAGTGCATTTTTAGGGTGGTGTGAGGTTCCACAAAGCAGAACTATGCAAAACTTCCAGTTTTTGCAGAGCAAATACGTACTTGTGAAATGCTATATGGCTGATTAGTATCTATCAGCTTGATTCAGAGCACTGATTATCTATATTGACTAACAAAAGCCAGTTTCCCACCACCACCACAGTGAAAACAGAATCATTCTTCCTAACGTAACAGCACGCATTTGCTTACTGCAAAATACTGTTATTTTCGAAGTTTGGAGCAGCATGATAGTTTTTGAGGTAGATTCCCAACTTTCACTTTTGGTATATAATCAAACTGAAAGAGAAAGGGAAGAAAATTCAGCTTCTTTAATAAGTTTAGAGATTTCTTGTTTTCCAGCTGACAGCAACAGTTTGTTCACAAAAAAGCTCTGAGAAAAGTTCAAAAATATAACACAGAGCAGTATGTCCTATACCTTCCAAAATTTTCCTTAGCTCTAATGAGTGACTGGTAGGGCCTATACAACCTCTCCTGTGGAAAATGTGGTGGGAGGCAGGAACTGACAAGCAGGAAGGCACAACAAAATGCCTCTCAGGGTTTCCTTGGCATACCAAGGCAGGCTGGAAAACAGTGGAATAAGAACTGAATTATTTCATCTCTCTAAAGGACTGACAGGAAGGGTTCTGCCAGAAGCTCCAGTCATCCATCCCTACAGGTTTGGCCTCAGGGGCCCCTTCCTTCAGAACGAGGGCTCTGCTCAGGTCACAACATTGACTGGCTGCCCCAGCAGTTGTTTGATGGGATTTGGAGTAATCTCTTAATCTTGTTCATTGGCCCATGCAGCAGTTAAAATAATGAGAAAAAAAATACAAGCACTTTCTGGCCATGTTCTATTAGTAACACATTATTTCACAAGAAGACAACAAGAGAGTAGACACATTTTACTGCTGAATAACTTTTTTTTTTTTTTTAATAGTACTAGCAGATTTTAGTAAACAGAGAACGTGTTTCATCATGGATTTGAGGGCGGATACTGGCATGAACTTCGTATTCTCAGCTTTGTGTCAGTCACGTCGTTAAAACATGCACCAGAAGCACGTGGGAAGGTGCAGAAACACAACCAAAGCTGCAGCTTCCCTGACTGGCAAGCGGGTCTTGGGCTCTGCAATGGACGGACATTTATCAGCCACCATGAAACCAGCTTGTATTGAATAAAAGGGCCAATACAGTTAAGTTAGATACTGCGTGGGGCGTGGAAGAGGGTGGTATTGAAAACCAGAGTCAGAACAGAGGAGAAGTATTACTGCACAGTTTGAATAGGCTTCCTGTGGCTGCCCACGAAGACTAACATCTGGCGATGCAGCCTGTTATACTGAAGAGGGAACTCCTTTATCAGTGTTACAGAAAATAGAAACCACCACAAAGGTAGGAGAGCAGGTTCATAAGCCCTAGCCAACATCTTACAAGAACTGCTGATCTTACTTGTTACAGTCTTGGACACCATACCTTAAGCTTATTTAACACATTATTGTCTAGATAACTATCTCTCATTTCAGATTTGCTCAAACAGCTACCAGCCTAAAGCATTCAGATTCAAATTTTTAGTGTGTTTTTGTAATGCAAGCAGGCATCACAGTAGTTTACACCAAGTAAATCCCAGTTGGGTTTGGTTTTTGTTTTTTTGATTGTACGAGTAATGTTTTGTTTTTCATCATGGTTTACATAGTAAAAACAGGCAAACCATGTCACTTTTTAAAAAGTGATAAATTTAAAAACAAGAAGTGAAACTGTGCAGATACCTGAAACTACACCAATTCTGCTAGCTTTGCTACACTACCAACAGAAATAGTTCTGTCCTGTTTAGATAGACTTTGTTTTGCTACATGACTGCATATGCAGTGAAGTGATATCAAGTCCTGAGGGTCCACTCCTTTGATGAGTTAAGCACACAAAGGCCCACATTTTGATGCAATCTGATATCATATATTTAAGTCCTAGACAAACTGCAACTGTGAGGAAGTGATAAACAGAACTTCCTGCACAAAGCTGCCTGAGATAACACTTTCCATGGACTGGAAAAAAAGAGACATGATTGCTACAGAACTAAAAGGGAACTGTTCTGCTCTTAATAAATAACCCTTTCTTTTTCACGTGGCTATTGCAAAAGCCTAAGCACAAGTGACTAAGATTCAGTAAGCAGTAAAGCGGTGCTACTCACATATTTCTGAAATGATTCTTTGAGGAACTACAGCAAATTCTTTGCTCTTCAGAGATGTATGCTCCTGAAGTCTTTTATGCTGCAGCTGAAGAAATGCAACTCATAAACCTTCCAGCTAGCAGTGGTTTTACTTCCATTTTTAAAGGAAATTCTAAAGAAATCTAAACACAAAATATTTAGTCAAATGGAAGAATAAGGAGTAATTGTTTAAAGAATAAGACTACATTGCCTCCAATGAGGGAAAAATCCTATAGAAAACATGACTAGTTCCTTCTCATGGAATTTCCTTTCAATTTTTCATCAACCTCAGCTCAAAATATATTACATTTCTTGGAGTTTAAGTTATTTTGAGATTACTTGGTGAATATTTGAGAAGTTAAATTTTCCTCCCAGTAGAACTTGTGGGGAAAGTGAGCTTCAAATGTAAGTACTTTACATGCACCAAAAGCCTTCTTGAATTAGAATTCAACATATTTTTAAATATTATAATGTTTCTCCATACATAAGCTGACTGACAAAATAAACCATGGAAGTTAAAGGTGCACAGCACATGCAACTTTTAAACATCAATAATTCATAAGAGAAAAAAAGAGTAGCACTTGCAAAATACACTTGCTCATTGACAAAAAAAAAAAGCAAATCACTGAAGCCTTGGAGAGGTTCTACAGGGACTTCTACAATGACTCACCTACTGTGCAGACTTTAGCCTCATGCAGTGGGGTTCTTGAACTAGCCCTGATTCTGCGTCCTTGTTCTGAGAGGCCAGAAGGCCTCCAGGCTCATGACATTTCAACCTGATTTGGTATAAAGAAAGAGTCTTTGTGAACTTTTCTCTTGGAACCATGACTCTTCCTCTCACGTTTTGTTCTGTGTATGTCTTGCTATATTTTCATCTTACATTCTTTTTGAAAATCACAGACAGTATAACCAGTCAGGAGAGAAGCAATTGCAGTACATTAAAAAGCAATCAAATGCTACCAATTGTTGAAGAGTTCTAAAACTTCTGCTTCTGTTGCAAATTTATGAAGTAATAGGGGAAACATAATGACAGATTAAACGAACATAACAGCTCTGTGGTTATATTCTCAAAGATTTGCCCTGCATTGTGTTTCTTAAAACATATAGAGCCCTAACATCAACATTTCTTCCGGTCCCTTTGGACCCCACATATTGCAGATCAGACCTAAACATGACTGTGAACCATGCAGTGAGCTTAGGATCAGGGCTGTGTTGAAGACGTCATTAGCATGTCTGTGCTGAGCCCGGGACAAACCAAGCCAGAGCTACATAGTGCTCTGATTTAGTCCGTGAAATACAAATTTAAAACAAATAATAAAATAATAATGAAAAAAAGAAGCCAAAGCTCTTTTTAGCAGTCTTTTAATTGGATCCTTTCACAAGCCTGGGTTAGAGCCCAGCCACAGCAGCAATCTGTGTGCGAGGCAGGAAGGAGGAGAATCAGATTTGTCTCTGAAGAAATTGTAAATGAAAACACAGCCCAGAGATTGCTGATGACTATGCAGTCAGAGTAACTTATTGCAGAAAATACCAGGCCTGAAACTGTGGTCTTTCACATGCACAATAGACTCACCATAACAGGAGATTATTATTTTTCTGGATAGCCTCTTTGCACTTGAGCAAAGCACCAAGTGCTGTGGATTACTATGGGCTTCTTATGCTTTGAGAGAAAATAACTGCTATGGTGACAGCAAAAGGTAGGGAAAAGAGCTTTAAATGAATGAGAAAATAAATACATTTTGCCAATTTTGTCCTACCTCCATTGTTTCTACAATACCTTGTGAATTCAGAGATGATCACCTGTAAAGTAATTCAAAATTGATTGCTTTCCCTTTAACTTAGTACATTTGCTAATTTTACTTTGAGCACTTGTACATTCTCACCCCTTAGAGTGATTCTTCCTGCAGATAAACTAATGTAATCAGTTAGATAGTGATGAGTTAGCAATTTGTATTTTTCATCTGTAAGTTACTCAATAAAAATTACTTCATGAATGCATGGGCTACATGTTCATTTGGGAATTATGGTAGAAAATTATTGAAGAAACATTTTTATAAAAATCAGAACAAGCTTCAGTCTCATTACAGTAAATATTGCTTTCAAGATAACTTAGTACAACATTTGAGTGACTAGTTTATAGTTACTAAGATAGCTCAGTGATAGGCAGCTTAGAAAAAACTAGAATAGGTAGTAGACCAAACTTGAAGTAGCAAATGCTCTCAGTCTCCTCCTCCTTTAACATGAATACAATTTAAATTCTTCACAGTGGCAGTAATCTCATAATGGGCTTGAGGTCTTTATCTTTATGAATTAATTATTGATTTTTCAATTGCAAAAACAAGCCTACAAAACAGACACTTGTGACTATACAAAGTGCTCATCCGATGTGATTCAGTGGACAGAGAAATCTTGTGCGTCAGCAACTGATTCTTAAAACAAATAAAATGTCACTTACATAGTGTAAAAAAAAAAAACAAAAAAGGTATTTGATTTTTTTTTTTTTTAACATTACAAGTGGGACACTGTGCCAACTTTGCTCTGCACAACAAGCCTCAAGAAGCTTCTCCTGGGAATGTTTACATTGTGTTTCTATCCAGGCCTCATATTTGCTTTGAATTGTGACAACAGTTTGACCATTTTCATGTTAAAAGCTTCCTGCCTTTGTCGTGAAAGGAGCTTTTCATCAATATCTGTAGACAACAGTCAAAACAGGAATTTGTGAATACTGCTGCAAACTTCACGAAGGTCCTACCTGTAAATTCTTGTGCCCCAGTACCACCCTTACATCCCCCCCTCTATCCACATCCTCAGCATGTTCCGGTACCCTATATCCTACAAAGAGGGAAACAAGAGGGCAATGGGGCCCAAATCCCAATACTGCTGCCCACCTGGGAAGAGGCAGGAGCCAAGCAGGAGGTACTGCACAAGTCTGAATGTGGCAGGCCAAAGAGAGACAAGGAGGAGAGTGCAAAGAGGGACCTGAGGTGGAAGGACAGGTGGAGAAGGGCTCTGCTAGGAATTATCTCAAACTTCTGTCTCATACCCCTGGCCATTTTGGTCAGCATTCATAGTTAGGAAGGTTTTTCCTTTGGATATAGCCTGACTGAGAATTTTAGAATGAACTGAGAGATCTGTCCCACTGATCTTAATTGCACATTTCAGAGCCCTAGAGAATGTGGGAGAAATGCTAGTAATACAAAGCCAGCTATGCTATCAGCTACAGAAGGTTTTCATGTATTTAAATCTTTTGGAAAATATTATTTGTTTTCTGTTCTAATATGTAGAGTAAGAATTTCTACAAGGGTGCTCAGGTCCTATTATAGTGTGAAAAATAACCGGTACAAAACATTTTAAAGAGGTTTTTAACATACATAAATACATCCACGTACATGTCTATGTATCTGTATGGGAAATTAATATATACATATACGAGTTTCTCCACATCCGAGATTTTTTTTTTTTTTAATATATTTAAAATGAACTATTTTCACCACTGACTCCCAAGTCAAATAAATTATTTCTGTCAAAGGAACTTGAAATATGTTGTCTTCTACCTATAAGAAATTCTACCTAAAGATGAAACTATGCATAAGACTGAAACAATAACTGATCAAGCAGAAGTCACAATGTCTTTCCCTGGAAGAATTTGTTGTCTCAAAAATTCAAAGCAACAAAAAGAAATCAGAAAGGATGATTCGCATTTTAGATTGTTTTAGTTGAGTAACAAATAGACTGAACTTCCTTTTTTTTTTTTTCGGAGCCTAGTCAAATAACGATTATGCAAAGTGTACAACTCTAAACAGCTAATTAAACAGCAACCCCAAATCTTTACAGCTGAATAAGCTGCTTTAAAAAAAAAAAAAAAAAAAAAACAGAAACCCTAACTGTGCCTTATGTATAACTTGTTAAAGAAAGCTATGATCAGCTACTCTACTGATTCATCTCTCCACCCATTTTACCTGTGCAAATAACTAGAATCTATAGGATTCAGTGTATTTTTATATCAGAGCGTTTTCCATCTGAAGCTCCCAGGGGAGATACTCTATTTCCTAAAGCAAACCATCGAGAAAATAAAAGAATAACGCTAACAACTGTGGTATAACCTGGGTCTCCAGTATCTTCATTCAGGATGAAAGCTTAAACTGATTACATCATACCAAAGAAAGAGGAAAATCTTACCCTTTTCCAAATGTCATTTTAAAATAACCTTCAAGTTCAGTGTACTTTCTTCTTATCAGATATGTACAGAAACGAGAATAAAAAAAAATACAAAAATAAGTTTGAGAAAGATTCACGTACTTCGATAGCTACAAAGTAAAAGACAGTTTTTTAAACATTGTCCTTGTAGTAAACTAGTCACTTGGAATCATGCAGTTTTAGAAGAGCTACTCAGCACAGTGGAAAAGCATTCTCCAAGACCAATTCATTTGTCTGCAATTCATAAGCAGTGATTTTGATATTGTTACTAAAGACTTGCTCTGGTACAACCGAAGCAGCAGCAGGGGTTATTTTAATGACTATTTGAAATGTTCTGGATCCTCTGGACATTGATCTGTCAGGTGTCATTTATTTAAAGTTCAGCAAAAAGCTACCAAGTGTTGCTACAAGAGGCATCTTCTAGTAGTTTTTACTCCCCCCGACCCCACGTTCCCCCCCCCAAGACCTGAACTGAATCAGTTCTCATTCAAGCACCACATTAGCCCAGTCACAGAAGGTTAGTCCCTCAACAATGTAATTGAATGCCTTTAGCTGTTCCTTATACACACTAATGGATGCACTTAACTATGAAAAAACACCCACCATTACCCAGGAACTGTTTTAGCAGGAGTGGCACCCACGATAGTTTTTTTCATCAGACACGGAACCGTTTCTCTTTCTGGCTCCGACTATTGTAGATAGGCGTATTTAGAGTCGAATGCTGAACAAAAGGCAGCAGGCACCACACTTACAAACAGGCACCTAAAGGATACATGTTTTCTGACAAAATGCTTTAAGGGAACTATTTAACGTATTTTGAAGAAAAAAACCTTAGGGCTTACTCTTACTTCATTTCATTATGTCCATTAACAACTTGTTTGGATTTGGACACTTTCTTATTAAATCAAAAATACCAATTTCATTTTCAGAAGTTTCTTAACATTTGTGCAATTTTTTATTCACATTTGCATGTGTTTAATGGTGCATTACTTTATGATGCATGTTGCCCATTACTGATGGGTTTTATATTTTTAAAAATCAAAATGAGAAATCATCAAGTAGTTCAGTAATAAAAAAGACAGTGTAACGCTTTTCACATTTTATGACAGAAATGTTACTTTGTGTAATGAGAGCTAATACGAGATTTGTACTTTTGCAGCCAGCAGTGCTGACTCAAGTACTTAGCATGTATTACCCCTGTTATCTGGGATTGGGGTCCTCGACAGTAGAGAAAACTATGTGAGACATTCTTCAGGCTGTGTTTGACTTACTTTACTATGTCTCCAGGGTGTTAAGTGAAGTCTGTCACTATCCCAGAAAAGTTCTTTAACTCCATGGTTTTCACAAACTTATATATCCCCATTATCTTCCAGTTCACTTGGGAATTACAGAAGACCTCAGCTGAGCCACAGCACTTAATGAGTTTATGCAGAGCACAGGGATGAAGTGCCAAGTTTGCTCCTCCCCTGAAAGGCCATTACTCAGGCCTGGATACAAAGATAACCGTGTCAGAGTATAAACTGGGTATATTTCCCTTCTGTTAGCTCAAGCACTTCACTAGAAAAAGATTGACTCTGCAGTTTCTGCAAATCATTGTGTCCTGAACATGGTGGGTCACTGATTTTCAGGTAACCCCTAAATTTCATCACATATAAAAGTTCAGAGTTAAGGCACATGGTTAACTGAAACATTATGAAGTTATGTGCCTCAAAGGGCTCACTGATATTACTTACCACTACCTGGAGGAGCATTGCTGAAACTTAGGTTTCCCAATAAACTTTAGGCAACATAAATACATGCTGTGACTGAAAGGAGCAGCCCTGTTGCTAGTCAGAGGCATGCTCTTGCTGCATTGCTCCTCTGAGCATGAGCAGTCATGAAACCACGTGGCCAGTTAGTTCAGGGAACTTCAGCTGAAAATTAACCTCGAAAATACAAATAAAGTGGTTAGTTTTCACTAGCTTGAGTTTTCACAAAGCGTATGGGAAGAGTGACTGGGGAGAGAAGGGCCAGAAAAACCCTTTTGGCTGCAACCTGTCTTAAAGTGATGGCAGAACCATCGGAAGGGGACTGTGAGCTACCACAGGCTGGTAGGAGCATTTGAAAGAATTTTAAACTGGGCTCTTTAGAAATAGTGTGTTGGCCATATGCTTCTGTGCTGCCTCCTGCTGAGAATGGTGAAGAGCTCAGCAAAGCTTACAAACAGCTCCTTGGTAGGTATTATCATTCCTGCTTTACAGGAATGAAGTAACGGTCAGCTTCGGTCATTTATGTGAATGAAAAAGCATGTTAGTGGAAGATAGAGATAAACACTGATCCTTGATTCCCACCTCTATGTTAATTAATAAATCAATTGTGACCAATATGCAGAACATTAAGAAATGTCCCCCTGAGCATTTGCTAACAAATTAGGCAAATGAGCATCTGCGTAGCCACACCAGTGCTCGCACGGCTGCACAGAGAGAACAGCATGCAGTATGGGAGTGGGACCAGCAGGATTGCACATCATGCTGGGGTGGGTGGCCTGTAACCCTGGAGAGAACAAGGCAGTAATAGACAAGGGTAGGCAACTCAGGAGAGACACAAGGTAGGAATTAGACAGGGACAAAAACCCAATGGATTTTAACAGCAGGTTTTGAGGGTGAGGGGTGTTCATGACCCTGCACAGGATCTTGCTGGTTATGAGATACAGGAGTATCGTGTGGTCCCTAGCAAGTCAAGAAGAGCATGCATTGCCCCATGTGCCTACTACTAAGTTACATCACTCCCAGCTGAAGGAGGGGAGAACACCAGCCAAATAAAATGTTATTGGAGGTCAAAGAGGTATTTTATTTTATTCCATTTTAAAAACACACATTAAGTTGTTCTCTTGAGCTTTATGGAGAAAGTGATGTTCTACTTCCTTGTATTGAGTACTAAAAATCAGAATAACACACAGCTTAGCATGGTTTCTAACCTTGCACTTCTGACTTTCTTTTACATCATTTTGGATTGACACAAATGATGGCACAAGCTGTGGGCAATGGATATTCAAACCTCACCTGTTTACACTGCAGATGCTAGTTGGCTGTTAAGTATTTTTAACTTGTGGTTTTATACCCTCCACTACAACAAATGAACAAAAAGCCTCTGTCCTTGAAACTATGAAGACTGAAGGGTTAACATGGCCCTCTGAGGTAGCAAGATCTGATGAGCACACAGCAGATGGGTCTACCAAGTAAGATTTAGTGTGTAGTGACTCATTTTCACCTGTCTTATGTATTAACAGTGATTATAAGTTTGTTTGTTTGTCTTAAAGAGAAGTCATCTCTACCTAGAGAGTACTAAACTATTTTCACCTCTCCAAGATTTCCAGTTGTAATCCAGTTATTTATAACATACACTTAGTTTTTAAGAGGTCCAACCTCTTCCTTCAGGAAGCTTCAAATGAGCCAGGTTTCATTCCTCCAGACTTTCAGCAATTTCTACTACTCACTTCAAAAAAAAGATCACATACAAGACAGACTTGGACTGAACTGAGGCAACTAAATCTAAGAGTTGCCAATCCAGCTCCTTCCCCTCCCACTGGGGGTGTATCTTGAGTGATTTAATTTCTCTGACATCTACCACTTGCTATGCATGAAAGTGCCCAACACGAGCACTTAAGGGCCCATCACCTGCCTAAAGACATCTTAAATATCTGGCCTTGCTAATTATCTAGCCAATGATATACAAAGACTTTTTTTCTTTTTCCCCTCCCCAGAAACATTTCTAATCACTAACAGAGGAGCTGTTTTATTGAGCCAGGAAGTCAAGAAGCTCTCTGTGAGGAGGACACAGCAGGGTAACAGCGGTGGCAGTTGCAGAGGAGGACAGGGATGCTGCCACAGGACAGGTCTGCAAGCTCTGACAA
This sequence comes from Cygnus olor, assembly GCF_009769625.2. NCBI lineage: Eukaryota > Metazoa > Chordata > Aves > Anseriformes > Anatidae > Cygnus > Cygnus olor. Next base: position 21,557,701 of record NC_049175.1, read on the forward strand.
AGCCTCGTACCAAGGCCCCTATGTTTAACTCATGCAGAGGAACTCACAGGGGGCATGTAGCTCTGTAGTCAGTCCTGCTCTGCCTCAGCAGAGCCCCAGGAGAGGCAATTGGGTGTGCAGCAGTGACAAGGATGGGACAAACTTTCTGGAGGAAAACAGTGACCTGGGCAAACATCAGTTCAGTTCTTCATTGCTTCCTAGACTCCAAGGGAACACCAGTCTAGAGATCCTAATCAAGGAAACATCTGGATATCCAATTTAATACCTTCCCCAACCAACTGTCATGCCAACTGCTTCCTCTCAATTCCTATACCAGGACGTGCTTTAAACTGACCCATGACATTTAGACAAAATAAGGCCATAAAAGGGAGCTGAGCAATGTTAAAACCATTCACCAAGTATGAACTTCTATTGGAAGTGACACATGTTCAGAGGACTTTTCCCAGACAGGAACAGGAGCTGGAAACTGGGGCTCCAACATCTTGTCACAGAGCTTAGCAGCTGCTCTTTCATTAATCTTCCCCCTGCACGTATTCCTGACACAGGTATGACTTAACGTGCACTAGCAAACATTGGGAGAGAAGTCACAACAGAATATGTATTAATCATGGATCCCTGTAACATGAAAACATGCTGGAAGAGTAATAATTTCAAATGCGATTTTATCCTCTGAATTTTCCTGAGCTGCTTGAACTGGAACTTTTACAGACATTTGTTACAGCCTGATTTCAGATGCATTAGCACAAATGCAGAAAAAAAAAAATCCAAGAAACAATAGAGGAGCTTCGTACTTCCACAACTGTAACTAAGACTTTAATATAACCCTCTGGAGAGCATCCTGAGGCCAGACTTAAGGAACACTTAAAAGATCCAACACAACCAGACTGCTTCAGGTAGGAGTGCCTCCTACATACCATAAACAATATATTAAAGGCAACTTCCTTAAATCTTTGCTGGAAAGCCATTTATGTCATAGTTACAGGCATTTCCCCCAGTGTTTTCATCTCTGCTCTTTCAATCTTTGATAGTGTGGGAAGGAAATCAGACAACTTGTGGATATTGCTGCTACCCTTCAGTTCTACTGATAATAGTTGTGGAAACATACACATAAGAACAACTTCCTGAATGAAACAATATTTAGCACGTATAGAAGCTTTTGTTCTTGTTGCTTAGGGGATATATAGTTTTACACAATTATAGTGATTTTTACATGTCCACAAGAAGTACCGCTAGGATGTGTGAATATTCTTTGAAAAAAGAAAAGAAGCCAAATAAAGGGGGCTTATTTGTGTTGTTTCCCCCCCCCCGACAAAAAGGACAAACAGATACACACTAGCTCCATTTTTCTTAAGCCAGTTGTATCATAACAGGAAGTGTTACTCATTCTAAATTTGATGTTGAATTATTTTTCAAAAACTCAGACAAGCAGTGGACAGAACATTTCCCCCTTTTTTATTTCATAATTTTGAATAGATTTTTCAGTAGAAGAAACTAACGTGTCTGCCAGCTGAAACAAGTTCAGTTACAGGAGTGAAAATATAGGGCTTTGATTTTCCTGTCCCAAGAATTACAGAGAATCTGCATGACTTGGTTTGACTCAAGCATTAAAAGAAGAGAAATTTCTGAGTCATCAAAATAAGTGTGTTTTTTTTTTTGTTTTGTTTTGAATTAAAGTTAAGTTTCCCTAAGTGATAGGGCTTTATATTCTTGTAAGCAAACAATAACCCAAGAAATAAAAATGGGCATATTACAAAATGTAGTAAATACCAAAAATTCACATAAGCAAGTATCCTCCAGCAGATATCTGCTATGGTAGATAACGAAGAAAAATAGTAAGAACAAAACAACGATGAAAGAACAAGGCAAGTTAAAACATTTTCTTACAACTGTATATACTTACCTATATCTTTAACCATAAATGTTAAAAGACAACAAGGACCTCAGTACTGCTCATCTCGGGACTTCAGAATGAAGGCAGAGAAGCAAACTGGGTGGGAGGAAGTAAATTAAGTAAGAACAAAGAGAGAACAGGTGTTTCTTATTTTTGTTCATGGTAGGTGAGTAGTAGGCTTGTCATTTCCTGAGACAGAATTCAGACCATGATTTCTAAGAAATCATGGGGTTTGTAACTTTATTAAACTTAGCTTTTCCTTTCTCTATGCTGGAACATGAAGAAATTGTTAGATACTCTATTTCATCTGCATTGTATATTTAGCAATTTTGTTTTCTAGGGTACATAGTTGTGACCTTGTACATATTATTGTAAAGTGCTATCATTATATGTCTCTAATTTTAAACCAATACAAACTTGGTATTACTGATGTTTCATAATGGGTTCAAAGACCACAACATCTTCCCCTTCCAAGCCACTGTTTAACATAGTTATTGAAGTCATCTGAACAGGATTGAGTCTGACATTGAATGGAAACAAAACATACTCACTGCTTTCCCAGAATTTTAGTAGGTGTTAGTATCCTAAATGTAGTCATTAAATTCACATTTTTTTTTTTTTTGCTTTAGTAGAACAGCAAAGAATTTCTGCTCTGGCTGGAAAGGTTAAGGGAAGTCTTCAGCATCCTGTATCAAACATGGTAAATTTTTGTACCTGTACAAAGATGGTTATTTCCATTGCTCTGTGCACCTTACATAGCTATTCACCCTAATTCCTGGTCTGAGTAAGTACCATCTAATATCAACAAAATGAAATTCAGCAGAAATTATACCTGTAGGTTTCAATCTATAGTCTTTTGAGGTATTCTATGCCATATCATAAGACTGCTAGACCTCACCATGCAACAAAACAAATGTGTTTTATTTCATTTATTTCAGCCTAAGATGGTAAGTACGCAATTGTGTCTATTTCTCAGTCCTTCCAGGTGTCTGTCTGTCTGAACAGTAAGCATTTGCAAGATAACGGCATGTGGGAAACAGTGTCTCTCAGTGTTTACTAAGTAAAGCAAAGTAAAAATAACTCCTCCTCATTAAGCAGTTGACTTTACAGCATGAACAAATCTGAATGTGTGGTTTTGTTGTTTTTTTTTGTTGTTTGTTTGTTTTTAATTGAGATCTGTAAAACAGACTGACAGCCACTTTACTGTTTCTGAGTATTCCTGAGATTATAATCTTAATTTAAGTCTTGCAATTTTTCTCTCAAGGAATGTCTCTTTCTTTGATTTTCTGACTAGCAGACTGAGCTGTGCTATAACAGGAATGAGACGTCACTGATGTTCCACACATTTCTAGGAGCAGGCAGTGATGGCTTTGTCCAACACTGGACAAAGAATTTTATTCTGAGGTTTGGTGGATGCGGTCAATCAATTTTAAATACTTCTGAAGATCTCATCCTAGTCAGGGTATTTCATTTGCTGTTTTGCTCTGTTAGGTGAGTAAATAGAGACTTGGGTTTTTTTTTGGTGCTGCTCTTGCCACATCTAAATGGCAGTTGAGTAAATAACAGACCAGACAGCCAATATGAATATGTTGGCCTGTCAGCTAAGTATGCCACCAGCAGCAGTATACACCATGGGAGTATGTCCTGCTCCTTTCTACCTCATGAAAAATCATTCTGATGTCAACAGTACATCTGAGATTAGGGAAAAGAGAAGCCTGGAAGATCTGGGCATGGTCTTTGCAGGGCCAGAGTGCAATTGTTCCTTAATAAATACACCAGAAGGATAAATGATGAGAGGAGAAAACAAGTTTTTAAAGAAGAAGATAGTGCTGATGCATAAAAGAGTGATAGTTAAGTGGCCATAAGCATGTCTAGGTTGGCAGTAGAAGACTCTTAAGCAGAGCAGAGATACTTCAGTTCAGCCTCAAGGTCGTGTGGGAGATTGTAGGGGACAAGGAGTGGAAAAAGTAGTTGCATGACTTTAATGCAGTTCCTTTCACTCCCTCCAGTGATGTACATAAGGAGAAGCCTGTGAGAAAAGAAGACTAAATTCGATGAGTCAGGAGAGTTCTTCCTGTCCTTGGTTTCTGAGTTTCTTTGGGTGCCTCCACACACATCATTGTCCCGTTGTAGTGTTGGCCAGGGCAACCCTCAGAACTGTATACATGAACAAGAGCACCTTCAGGATGTTAGAGGACTTCAAAGCACAATCATCACCATCTCTGCTAACAACGCTGTTAAAACTATGACTCCCCTCTCCAGGAAGGTCAGGAAACAGAGAAAATAACACTTGTTCTTCAGATCACACAGTTTCTTATTTGTATTGTGATTCTTCTAGTCCTTTATCTTTACATTTTGTCATTTTTCTTCAACAGTTTTGCATTACAGGATCTTTGGGCTCTCTTTAAATGAAAGCTCAAATTATCACACAACAGCAAGAACCGAGTCTGAAAATGAAATCTAAAATAAGATTTTAAATGCAATAAACAACGCAACACGAGGAGTTGGCAACACCTCTGCTGTGCCACTCTGGGCAAGTCTGTGCCTCTTTGCTCCCTTTCCACTGAGAAGACAGATGCCAGAGAGGCAGCTCTCTGTGTATCAACCTCACACATGAAAGCTGCTGAGAAGGTGAGATCACAGAGACCTTTGCTTTGGTGTCATCATCCTGGAAAGAAAGAAGTACTGAATCAAAGGCTTCAGGTCTTTCATGTGAATAAAGAGCTGATCCCACAAGCTTGGAGGCCTCTGCTGACTGGCAAAGCCGAGCCCTTGAGAACTGACTTCACACCAGCTCAGCAAAGAAAAGGTGCTGTGCCAGTGGTCTCAGGGGCTGGTGCCACCTCAGCAGGTTCACATGAGGCTGTTATTCACCAGGATAGCAGAACTTCTAATTTCAAACCATCACACAGTTATTTTAGACTTGATAGCAGCCCAGCAAATTAAGGTGTATTAGAGAACTGGTAGCACCACCTGGTAGACCTGGGGCATGGGAACAGCACAGCCACCTAGACTTGTCAAATACACGCCATGCGAGTTGGCATGGGCAGGGAAGCTCTTTTTACAGCTTATTTACAGCACAGGCGACTCCTTTCCCAGCTGGAGGAGCACAGCAGGGCTGGTCCCCAGAGGATCCTTTTGCCTCCTGCCAGGCCTTGCAGGCAGGAGGGCTTGCTGCCACCTCCACGCTGCTGCCACCGCATCCAGCGAGGGCAGAACCTCTGTGCCCCTGGGGACAGTGCGGAGGGCGGAAGGGTGGGCCCAGGGAAGGAAGGAGTGGGTGGACTGCAAGTAGGCACAGACACGTCTGACTCTCCTTCCACCTTCTAGTGGGGCTTACTGGGGAAATTGTTTTGTTTGCCCACCATTTGCTCTTCCTGAAGCAAAAGGAAAAATTAAAGCTGAAATCGTCACCAGTTGCAGCCAAGGGTTATCGTGCTTTCAGGGCAGTGATGGCTGGATGCTGTCAGCAAGGAACAGAGACAAGTGGCAACTGAAGTTCTTAAAACAGATTGTGTCCTCAGGTTTGGGACATCTCAACAAAATATAAATTGTCTGGGCTGGAACTGTTTTTCCTTCTGTTTTATGGGGAAAAGGGATCATTTATACCCGTGAAATAGAAAGCAGTTTTAAATCTAATCAGCTAATTTTCCATGTATTTTCTCTACCAAAGGCTGGTCACCAAAGATAAATTCTCATTTTACTCATGCAGATGCTGGCATTGGCTTCCACGGGGGCAACTACATAAAAAGGAAGAAGAATGGGCAAGATGAGCTGTGCCCTTTCCACATCAGTGGACTGACTGTCCTTGTAATTCTGGAGGGACAAATTTCAGGCTTGACCTGAAAGTCTGCAGATCATTTCATGTAAGTAACTGTAAAATGTGCAACGCTTCCTAAATATATACGTTTTGTATTTCTAATGGAGTTGCCACACAGACCATGGGGTCTGTCACATAGCTAATTTGCTAATTATCCAATATATTTTCAATTGGACCTCCAAGAAATCCTTCATCTGCCAGTGCAGGTTAGTGACTGAGCATTGGATGTCAGAGTAGCACTTCTTGCTCATACTGCATTTGGCTTTTTATTACTGCTTTACCAATTCTGATAAAACTAGTAAAGCTTTCTGCAAGCAGAGCCTGATGAAGTGAAAGATATCACAGGAGAAATGGAAATCCCCAGGTCTTTTTTTTTTCCCTCCTCCAGCTTTCACAGCTCTCCCCACAGTGCTGCAGCTCCTGCAGTAGGTCAGTGATACAAGTCACTTTTAAAAGAAGGGGATGAATCAGGAATTAATATTAAACAGTTTTGCTTCAGTTATAACAAGACTTGATGTAATTTGGACTTTCTAGAGGAGTATAACATGGCATTTGCACAGTATGGCTTAAGAATCTGCCCTGTTCCAGACAAGTTTTCCGTAAGTAACTCAGAGTATCCAAGTGTAACGTTCTTGCATTAAAAATGGGGCAATGCCTCTGCAAACACCTGTGTGTTTCGCAGGAGCAGTCACACAACAACAGATGATGGGGATTCACAAACTCTGTCTGCCCGGAAGCAATGGCACTGCACGTGAGGCGCTCCTGCAGGAGTGGTTGCACGTATGTCACAGTGGAAGTGTGCCTCGTCCAAGAGAGGAATTTGTGTTATCAAAGAGGGATTGTAAATCATCTGCGGCATAGGAAGGCCCTGGAAGAGTGGCTGTGTCACCCGAGCAATGACTCACGGTATGAGCCAGAGCTGCCTCTTTACACACAGAAGCCTCATCACAGCAAATGTCTGAAAATCCGAGTGGCTTCAAGTGTGAACACAGAGCACAGGCAGGAAAGGGTTGGTCCCCTGCCTCCTGCCCAGAGACTGGGGGTGACCCAGACACCCTGGAGACACAGAACTCTTGGAGCAGTGGGTTTTGCATTTGGAAAGCTGCTCTTAACTTTTTAAGCCTCCTTAACACAGAAAAAAACAACATTGGGAAGTGTTCTCCATAGCAGAGCTCAGCAATTAAAATTGACAGAGATGTGTGCTAGCTGTATGTAGTTTAATTAGTCTTAATGATGCATGAGATACTTGCACTATATTTTACAACCAAGAAGCAAGACAGATACATTAATTTTTATATCATGGTAATACAAAGGTATTTAGTTTGGTCTTTTTAGTGAAAAACCAGGCACATTTTTTTCATTCTTCTGTTGTCTTCATTATGCATTAAAAGAATTATTAAATGAGACAGTTAGCACTTTATGTTGTATTCAAAACAAGTTTCTCAAAAATCTGTTGTGGCATTGTTTACTTTTGTAATGGGATTTAAGGGGCTGCTGGAGAAATCTGTCATGTTAAATAAAATATAGTGAACAAAACAATCACAAAATGATCCTACTGTCTTAAATTGGCTGCAGTGCCATGTGCACACACTCAGCCTCATTGCCTTAGAGCAGATTCTCCTTCTCTTAACACAAACCCTTAAATGGCAGCTACACCTAGATCAGCCTGGAGCCACTTCATACCTCAGCTTGGGTCTCCTCAGACAAAGCAGGTGGCTTCCATAGTCTCAAACACACCTAGAGATGGGCCTGCAGGTACATCAGCTCTTCCCAGTGGAAAAGGCAAGTAATATGGTAGAAGTCTGTAGGACTCTTGATACTCCCAATGCAGATCTTCTGAGCCCATGGTGCTGGCACTGGTATAGGCACATTGTAAGGCTGGGATCAGGGTCCTATGTTGCTAGTGCTCACAACCCCGCCTGGATAACAGCACACACCTGGAGGGGAGTTCAGAGCTAGAGGATCCTCAGGAACCAGCTTATCTGACCAGCAGAAGCCATCTAATTTCATCCATTTCAGCATTTGTCAGTTTGAAAACCTTTTTTTATTTTTTCTTGCTACCTCTTGGCAAAAATAATTGCCCAAGCAAAACTAAATAAATCCATATGGAGAAGGAACAGAAAATAAGGGAAAAAATGGAGGCCCAGTCATAGTTTAACTCCAGCTTCAGCTACCTTGACAGCAATAGTGCAGTGTTTAGATAACTTTTGGCCACCCAGTCAGTTTAAGTTATTTTTGTGCCATCGAAACCTGATTTATAGTCTGGAACTTATCTACTATAATAGAGCCAAATGAACTTTAAAGATCAACCTATTATGAAATGACTAAAAACAAAGGTTTTAAGGAAATGACAACTGACCCCTCTCCATAGCAGCACAGTGCTACAAGAGACAGCTGTAATGGCATAAATGGGTGGTTTATCAGCTTTCTGCCAGGGACTGACAAAATCACGTCAAATGAGGCATTAAAGCCCTGGTTTTGAAAACTGTGATAAATACCAGCTAATCTACTGACATAATATATATTGAGTCAAATATTTAGTTTTGCATTAAATCTAAATCCAACATTAGAGCATTTCCTCTTGATTAAAAAGGATAAAATGTAGATGTTATTTTATGCTCCAGTTCCCACGTCTAATTAATGCTCAGCATTCGGAGCCATTTCTGACATTACAAATGTATTAGCAAACATGCCAAGGAAAGGGGGGGAGACACAAGGGAAACAAGTGCAAAATCTATATGCTTAATTCATATTTCTCCATTTGCAGTAGCTAATATGTTATTGCAGAGACTATTTGCAGACACTTGCCCTACCAGTGAACAGCTAACTTCCCTGATTGCTTATATAAACAGTCTTCTAGATCTGGAGACAGACGTTATAGGAGAGCACATAGCTAATTTAATTTTAGTATCATTAGGAATTAAAAGCAGGGCATTAATAGATTCACAGTAAATGTTGGCTAGGCAATATAAGCATTATACAATAGGACTATTAAGAGCTTTAATATTTGAGAGTGATCATATAAAAATGTTTGCAAGAAAGTTTATTGTCTTGGGAATAAGATGTACTTAATTAGAGAAATGATTACTGCTGAGATAAAACACTACATTGTTTTTGAATTGTATATTACTGATCTTAATGGGCATGAGAAAAGCCTGCTTTAAAATTTATTTATATTTATAGGGTATTTTATTATCTACTTAGATCTAGAAATAGAATGAGGCAAATCCTCATGAATCTCTGAAATATATCCATTTGTTCTGCATTATATTCTCAGCATTATGCATAAGCTGATTCTCATAAAGCAGCTATTTGAGAAATTAGTTTTATTATCAACTAATATGACTTTTAAACTCCTGTTGTAGTTTGAAATATGCTACACCATAATTACTCATTTTGTTGAGAACATTTTAGAAAGCTTATACGAAATTTGTGGCTGTGTGTGACAGTGTGAGCTCAGCTGAAAGAAATGGAAAAAAAACCAAACAAACAAAAAACCAAAACATAAAATAAGCAATCACCTACCACCTTAATTTCAGGTGATGTATTGATTTACTGATTTGGGAGAAAGTCGCTGTAGTCTGACACTCCTAGCTAAGTCTGTCACAAAAACCATAGTATGTACATCCTGGGGGATTTGGTATATCTCACCATACCAGAGAAATAGATCTTCATACTACAAAATAAACACAGAAGAAATAAATAAAACACAAAACTAAGGAGAGCTGTAAAAATGGACTTCAGAATTGACTAGTTTTTATATTCAAGAAAATTACACCCTGACTCTTCCCCTCCCACCCCCCACCATCCTGTTCTGCAAAGGATTCTCGCAAGTGGGCCCATCGGGGGAAGGTGGTTGCACACACAGGTGATATTCTGATGCAACTCACTCTTTAGGTTAGTAATTGCTTTTATTTTCTTTCCTCAGCATCTTATCTCAAAACCACAAAGACCTTAAGCAGAACCATAGTTCAGAAAAGTTCTGCGAATACCTGGCCCTGGACACTTTCCTGAGCTGGCTATTCCCAGAGGTTCTCTGTGCAAGGCTTTCTATCACACAGCCCTGCTCGTAGAGAGCTCCCAAGCGCTGATTTCCGCCGGGATGGGTGTCCTGGCCTGATTACAAAGCAGGAGATCAACCTACTGTTGATAGCAGCTATCATCAATAAATGCCTTTGCATCCGTGTTAAAAATGGTCTGATTGTTCCTGTAAACAAATCACAACCAAATTTGCCATCATTCCAGAAAGTGCAATGGTAAAGCAAGTTGCTCTGGCTCTCTCTCTTCTGTGAATGGGTTTATGCTACTTAAACCTGAGAGCTTTTAGTACCATTTTGGACAGACAGGTTGATCACAGTAACACTGATATAACTGACTTGACTGGCTTGACAATACAAGTGAGTCACAGAGTAGTTCTACACAGCTCTTGCTGTTCCTCTCCAATTCCACAGCCAATACAGAGCACTGGAAGGCAGAGACATCCCCCTCACCACACCCTAACATGGCAATAGCCAATGTAAAAATAAATTTTAAAAAATCAACCCCCAAACAAACAAACAAACAAAAAATGAGATCCTTAATACTTTTGTAGTCTGAAAGACCTAAATCAACATTGTGTTACTGATAAGTGTTTCACATCATTTTCATGCCATAGTTTTGTGTTACAGTATAAAATATCTTCTGACACTTACTCTAACATAAAGAAATACTCCCCATTAATGGCCAAGAACTTGGTGTAGGTCTTGTGATTTACATTGCTGTCTTAACCTCAGAATGCAACACTGGTGGTTTCATTTGCCTTGCACTTTGTATTTCAATTGGGTACCTTAAAATCTAGGTAACAGACATACAGGTAGCTCAGGAGCTACTGAGATGTGGGAACTTAGAGTTGCTATAGATAACTATTGTAAGATACTAATTTTATTACCTGAGATGTTTGGAGGCACGTGCTCTAAGGTTGGTTTACCAATACCTTTCCTCATCAGTGCTGTGTTCTTTTGTTTCTTCTTCCTATTTCAACAGTCATGTTTGACTCCAGAGAGATGTAAGTGATACATGGATTGGCACAGAACCAAATAAGATGTCAGTGGGAATATCCATCCCCCAAAGACTTGTCCTACTGAATTTGTTTTAAATTACTTCTTAACTTCTAACATCTACCTCTAATCTTTTGTGGAGGGAAAAACAAACAAAGAAAAAATCCATTTCTCCTAAATGTCTCATTCTGGAACTTGATTCATAACCTTTTGTTACATCTTTGTACTGAGAGGAAAGCATGTCTGGCTGCTGTTAAGAGTTCATCAGGTTCTTGTGACTGAAGTCACATTGCTTGCAAGAATGATGAAATTCATCCCAGACTCCTCATTCTGACGGGAAGGTGGCTATCTTTCTATGAACTCATCCAAAAACAAAACAAAACAAAACAAAACAAAACACAAAGAAGCAGAACTCTTGCCAGTTGGGTTTTGGAAAGGGGATCTCACATTCCTGTATAACCACTGACCAATCATTTACCTTTTCTGTGATAGTCATCCTGCAAACATGAGAAGGTGTTAACTTGGAAGAATTTGCTCATGTGAAATGCATAAAATGCCATACATTACAAGCAACACCTATGTCAGGACTGCACACACTGTTGCACACGGAATCTGGATGGTGACACACAAAGCCCTCTATCAGCAGCTTCCAAACTAGCAATGTCAGGCACAAGACGAGGTGTCTTTGTTACTCAGAAATCTCCATATCACTGGTACCTCATATTGCCATGTTGGCTTCTGTAATATCTTCACATCACGGGGCTTCTTCCTTCCACAGGGATGACACATGCTGTCTCTACTTACATTTATCCTTATAACAACCTCTGTTTTCTGCCACCCAATGAACTTCTAACATTTATAGTTGGAACGACTTTAATGTCAAGAAACTGTTTTTTCTTCCATCTTCCACTCTGTTGATAAGGTTTGCATATTTAGACAAAGCCTTAAAATATTTAGAAGTTTACAGGTCACTTAAGCAAGCATAAAAACTTATTTCATATCCTTATTCATCTTTACATACCTGGTAGATGTTAGTCATTCAAGACATGAGCGAGAGCTTGTTCAGATGCTAAAAATATCACATGTTTACACTTGTAAATCACCATTAGCAAATGATTTTCCTAATGCTTCGGACAATATAGTAGCAAAGTGCAGCTGCTTCAGCCAGAATGGTATTTTAGTGATTTTTAAGAACTTAATGAGATCAGGTAATTGACTAGTGAAGCTAAAAATTTTACCTTCAATTAAACAATCAACAGCTCCGTACATCAACATAATCATCTTCGTCCCTCCACCTCCCCGTTACCAAATCAATATGTGGGTAGCAGTTGTCTAAGAAACCACTTCCTCTGTGCTTCTAAACCAGCATTCAGGACCCATTTTAAAGCATTTATTCAATTAGTCTGGTGTAATTTGCAAATAATGGAAAGTATGTAGTAATGCAGATTCCATAAGCAACTAAGGAAAAATAAGACCTTAATTCATTTGTTGTTTAACAACATTATTTATCCTACATTCATTCTGGTGCTACCAACAAATAACTTAATACTCTACTTTTTAAAGTATCAGGATCTGTGCTTAAGTTGGCAGCTCTAGATGTATTAATTATATATAGGAAATAAGACTGCACAGGTTATATTAATGAATCATGCAATTGATAGTTCAGGAGGTAGTCATGAGGCAAAAGTATTAGATTAAAAAAAAATACACATGGATATAAAATAATTTTGTCAAGAAACCACTTCCAAGGGCTATATTACAGCACAGTAATTTCATTCTGGAGTGTTGAGTTTTGAATCAAAACTGCTGCCCCCAACCACAACTGTGAGTGCAAAATATTTATTTCTTGAAGCACAGGGAACTTCTGCAATCTTGCAAAAGATTCTGAAACTGAGCACACTTACACTGCTGCGTTACCCTCGGAGGAGTGCTGGTATCGTGTTACCTGCAGGCATGTGTAGCAGAACTTTCTTTAGCAAAAACTTTCATTTCCATCTGCAAGTATCATATGTTTTCTTACAGGAAAAAAAAAAAAAGCCAATAGTTAAAAATGGAGAAAAACTGCAGTGCAGCATGGAGATGCTAAAGGTGACTTTCCAATGTATGTTTTTTAAATTAGGTCATAAATATACTCTACTATATGCTAATACTCACCTCCTGAGCTCCCTGCGAGTATGTCCTGACCACCCAGACACTCCTAAAAGTTCAGGAGGATGCAGCTGGTGGAGCAAACCAGCACTCAGCATGAATAGAATTCATTAAGAGAATAGCACTGGCAGCAAGCAGGTGTCTTTTATTCAGCTATTGCAGCATCAGCACTGTCTTTTCTTACTACAGTATGGGAACCTGAACAACGTGAAGGCTATTTGTATGCAATTTTGACCAAGATTTTCAAAAGTGACTTGATTTGGTTCAACCCTAAACCTCCCCAAAAGAGCTGCGTCAAAGGGGCCTGGTTGTCAGGAAGTGCCGCGAGTCTCCAGCCTGCTGAGCAAGACGAGCCCCATAGTGCAGCCTGCCAAGAGCGTGGCTGCCTCTGCTGCCGTCAGGCACTGCCTGCTGCCCCACTGAATTATTTTTGGCTGCTTCACCAAGGGCAGGATGCTCCTAAAGGAGGGTGGGAGTTACAGCACCAGGGAGGCAATGTTGTACTAAGTGCAACATCGGTGACAGAGACAGCACTGCCTGGGTCAGCCTCCAGGGCCTGAACCAGGGAGCTGGGCTTAGCTCCATTGGGTGGGCCCCATCCACTGCTTCCTAGGGTTGTTCCCAAATCTCCCCAGGGTGGAAAACTACAACCTGGTCCCTGCTGCCCACACAGTTTGGCATAATGTTTCCTGACAGTCACCAGGCAAAATGAACCAAGTCAGTGCAGACCTCTTCCTTAAAGTCAATTGTATTACACTAACTTGGGCTGTTTTCATTCAGGGTAGGTCTGGAAAGGACTCCCCTGGCAGAAGCAAAGAGTTTTGGTGACAGACCTGGGAGAGCAAATCCCCAGAGAGTAACCTCTGCTGCTGGCCCAGCCTTTTGCAGAACTGTCTTTCTGTGCCTTAGGTTTGCTACAGGCCTCAGCTGCTCTCTGATTGACTCCATGCGTGAGGTTAGGAGGTCTTTTGGCTGGGTAGGAGGGTTCCTTCTTACACAGAGAAGGAAGTGGAAGAACTGATGTGTATAAAGCAAAGTTACCTCTTCCCCTTTTAACCTGTGATCTTTATCCTGATATCTGCAGCAAGTCATTGAGATAAATTGCATTGTGGTGGGCAGTCCTGACTCATTTTAAAAGAGTTGTACCCTCATGTGGGTGTACCCCAGGATAAACACTCTCTTTTAGTACGTCTAGACTAGGATATAAGTTGTGTTTTTTAAGATACTAGCTAACGTGGCTCAACTAACACGTTCTGAAACCTTGCATAGATAGGACAAGTCAAATGCTAAAAGGTGTTAAAAAGTGTTTGCTAAGTCATTCTAAAAATACAACTTCTATACCCGTCTAGACAATGCCAGAATACTTTTTAAAATGACACACCGTGCTCATGGGAAGTCTCACTGCAACAGCCAAGGAGAATTGTAACACAGGAAACAATCAATAAGAAGTTTCTCCATGTAGGTCTTCAAAGCAATGACAAAAATTGACACGCAGGGAATCCTCTAAGGTCTTGTCTAGACAATAGGAGAAAAAGATCCTGTTTCAGTAGGTTTAGTTCAGTCAGACCCTATATTTTTTCAAAAGCAAAACCTACCAAAAGTCTTCCGAGATCACGTTCTGCTCAGTTTTATTAGGTCTGTAGTCCAGACAGACAATAACTCAGCCTGCTAAAGTCATATTAAAGGTATTGAATAGTCTATGTGCTGTCAGATGGGATTTTTAGTCCTTAAATAAGATTGATTGAATTATTTCTCCTGGAAATGGCCCTTTCCCTAAGGCAGATGAGATCCTAGCTCATTTTCCATGCCCATTCACTCTTGCCCCAATGCATTTGCCTAAGTTGTACCAATGACAGCGAAGCTCAATGTGTCTTTACCATCAGTATTTCCAGTTGGGTGTGAGCACCAGCTCATTTTGTACAGGCCACCAGACAGCAATTGGTTTTGAGTCTGACTTCATTTAGCAGCAAACTCAGACAAAGCCCTCAATCTAATCTACTCCTTTAAACTGCTATTTTAAACTGTCTAGCCCACATGCATGCACACGTTCACATTGTAAAAATTGTGATCTTCTACAGAGTCAACAGATAAGCTCTTAGTCATTAATGTACATCCTTACACTGTTTTGCTTCTACCAAGCTGACTGGAGAGTGAACAAATTAGAGTAAGTGTTTCCCAGAATTGTACCGGCATCTTTGACATCTTAAACAATACTTTCACAATACTTTCAGGAAAGCTTTTTTTTTTTCTTTTTTTTTTTTTCTTTAAGAGGCAAGGGAAAAAGTCATTACAACAAGCATGAGCCCAGCCTCTCTGACTTTTTATACGGGAAAAAAGAAAAAAAAAAAAAAAGTCAATTAGTTCTGTTTATTATTAAGGCTTTATGGGTGGGTATCAGTCTGGTAGGAAAAAAAAAAAAAGGAAAAAAATCTACATTTCAATTAGCCCATTATGGATGATGTCTTTATGACATGGGTGGGTACCTGGTTGTCAGGGAAAAATTTAGGAGTCACAAACTCAAACGAAAGCATCCACTAAATAGTAATTCACTTGTATAACTCCAAGTGACTAAATTAACAGAGTCTCAACTTGGCTTGCTTGTTCTTAGTAGTCATTTGCCAATAGCTCTTGAACAATGGAGTTGTAAAATGGAGCCACTTAAGTTATCATGATGAGTTCGTTTCACAGCTGTGTCAAGTTTTTTTGGCCTTGGGGTGCACCACCTGAAACATTTCAGAAAAATACATTGATTTTCTTTTTTTAAATAAAGGCCTGAAGCCAACAAAGCCCATGAGTCAGAATAAGGCTGAAGCTCCACATTCAGTAAAGGCTCTTCAGTAAGCACTTGCTGTCACTTTCAGTACTGGACAAAATATTTCTGTCCTTATTAAAGCCAAAGCATCATTAAACATTAGTTGGAGGTTGATCTGAATAAGATCAGCATGCTCTGACCTGCCCTTGGTTCTTACTTCAGGTTTTCAGCACTGCCTGTCTTGAAATTTTCTCTTGTGCTAAAATGATGTCTTTAAAATCTTGTCTTTAAAATCTAATCTTTATATAGATATATTTCTCTACTCTCTCTCTCTCTCCCCTCTCTCTATATATATGTAACTGAAAGACAGTAATACCATGCACAGATTTTTTGTCCTCTGAGAAGCCACCTGATAGCAGATTTCATGGGGGCCTACTATAATTTATTGGTGTCCACTAAACTCAGTGGTAAACCCTCCATTAATCCTTGATGAACAGAGGCAGGTCCTTTTCTGTGAGAGCAAACAATTAGGCGCCCTAAGTTATTATTTCCTATTATTGTGCAATAAAAGAGGCTCCGGCCATTTCATTAGAAAGGATTAGAGTGTCCGGGACTGCAAACATCGTGCAACCACTTTCCTCCTCCCCCCGCCGCACACCGCGGAAGCACTCGAGGCTCCCCCGGGGACGGCCACCGGGCTGCCCCACGCGTGTCCGGCCGCGGGGTGCACCCAGACCTGCACATGGGCGGCCTCCGGGCTTTTGGGGCCGGGACTCTCTGGGCCCTGGGTCCCCCCGGCGCTGCCCCCGGCCCCAGCAGCCCGGGCATCCCCCGCAGCGGGTGGCTGTGCCCGGCCCGGCCACGGTGGCCCCCGCAGGCCCGGGAGCCGCGGTGTTTAAGGAGTCAAAGTACATAGGCAGCTGGGTCGATACCCTATTAGGCTAGAAACAGTTGTGCATATCAAAGGCCGACGAACCTAATGACTAAAAATATAAGTACCTGACCCGGAGGATTAATCACACACTGTCAAGCTGAAATTGGTGCAATTCTTCCAATCATTAACGTTTTGCTTACAAAAATGTGCTTTTCTGTTTGTTTTTCTGCTAAATGATAACCATTTTCAAGTTGAATCTGCTGATAAAAGAGTCGAAAACAAGACGGGAGTTGTGCTGTAAAGGTCAGACGTGCTATTTCGGCATGAAATAGCCAACAGGCAAACAAATACGAAAAAGCAGGGTGGCACGGAGGGGGCTCGAAGCTTTGGCCGAACGGTGTAAAGTGCCTTGGCTGCTTTTCTCCCGCCGAGGAGGGCGCGACGAGAGCCGGGCAGAGCCGCCCGCAGCCCCACGCGGGTCCCCAGGTGTTTTGCCCACCTGCCGCCGAGCCGTGAGCCCGCCGCGGGGGGCAGCGAGGGCATTTGCACAGCCTGGGTGGCGGCCCTATTGTCACCTGCCCCGACACCCTGCAAATCCACATCCCCGGCTCGGCGGCTGCCGACGGAGGCATCCGCACTGCCCACCCGCGGGGCGCCGCCGTGCGCGCAGCATCCCGGGGCTCCGTTCGGCACCGGGGGGGTCTCCTCCGGGTCCTGGCCCCTTGGCACTGGGGGTGACCGCGGCCTGCCCCCCCACACCCGGCGGGGGTGTCTTTTTAGGTCTTAAAACCCTAAAACTCATCTCGGGCCACTCCGCTTTGCAGAACGCGCGGCCGCTCCCGCGAAGCGAGACCCCGTTTAGACGCAACCCGAGCCGGTCTCGCGCCTCCATCCCCTGCTCCCCGAGACCCTCCCCCGGCACCGAGACCCCCCCGGGGCTGCCCGGCCGGGGCGGGCGGAGCCGTGCGGGGAGCCCGGGGAAGGGCGGGCAGCGACCCCGGACGGGCCGAGCCCCCCCCGTGCCCCCTGCTTGCCGTGCTCCTTCCCGCGCCCCCGGGCCGGCGGCATTTCGGAGAAAGGCCGATGAATAACCACTATTGACTCAGGCAGGTCAGCGGCTGCCCCGGCTGGGGTCGATGCCCGGCATCGAGCAGAGCCCGCTCCTCCTCCAGCCCTTGTCCCCCCCCCGGGATCCCAGCCGGGACCCGCACGCACCCCCCCGGAGGATTCTCCAGCCCCGCAGCTCGCCCGCCGAGCGGCTGTGAAACAGCAACGAAGCACTGAGCCCACGCGGGACACGACAGACACGAGGGACCGGCCACCGGAACGGCACTGTGGGGGAAAAACCCTATCACAGCTTCCCCGGGCACTGCTGGGGAGGTTTGGGGATTCTGCTGCCAGAAACTGGACGGCGCGTGGTGCAGAGTTTAGTTTTATTTCACAGATGAGTCCACCAAAAATTAAATACCACTTTTTGCTTTTTTTTTTTCTTTTAACATTGAACAAATATGTACAAAATATGAACAATGTGAGGTATAAAACCGCAAGACTTTTAAAGCAAACTAGTATGTACAAAAGCAGATATGTATACAATAGGCATTATCTTCCCTCTGGCTCTGTGCCCCATTTATCCCCTGCAGCCGATGCCAGGTTCTCTCCTGCAGCAGGGCACTATCACTCCTTGCATTTTCTTCTCAAATATGAAAACTGGAAAAAACAATGCTAGAGATTTTTCAAGGAGAAAAATACTTTTTTTTTTTTTTTTTTTTCTTCAAATGGAACCATCCAGGCTGCAGGTCAAAGTCCTCAAAAATTTGAGGAGGCACATTTATCTCATGCAAGAGCAAGAACAGATCTGTCCAAAGACTCCACCTGATAAAGACAGGGATGCCTCAGTAGAGAGCACCATGGCAGGTAAAAGGGTGTGAGCATAAGGCACTTGTAGGGATGGTTGAATCCCTCTATATTTCAATGAACACATTTCTCTGCTTGCAAAGGGTGTTTAAATTAATCTATTTAAACTACATTTGTTTACACATACAATAGGCTTAGTCCTGCAATCCGTACTCAATTCCACGCTAGCCAGAGATGAGTTCTGCCTGATCCCTAACAGCAGCTGATCCAGACCCCCAGTGAATAAGGATGGGACGCAGTACTATGTTCCAGTTAGAACATCAATTAATGTACAAATATATCTTACAAATTAAATACAAACCACGGATCTGTTCCTTTAACCAAATTAGAGATCTGACAAAAATGGACTGTTTGCGGAAAATACGTCTTGCTTTCTCTGCTTATTATAAAACAAGTCTGTCTGTTTCTTTTTCTTCCAGTGGAATGCTGAAAGTCTTCTCCTATAGCAAAATACTCTTTCAAGCCAGCCCCTGGTAAAGTGCAAGCCGAGCTAGGGTCCACTCTCCGCGTGGGGCCGTTAGTGGGAAGGGTTGTAAAAGCCTTTGTCGCCTTCAATGTCCACTTCTTGATCAGAGTCATCGGAGACGTCTGACTCCAGGTCCTCCTGCGAGGCGGGCGAGGGGGTGTACTGCGAGCCGTCCAGGGACACCTCCTTGCCCTTCTGCTCGGGGCTCGGGCAGCTCTCTGGCCTTTGGTCACCGTGACTGTCAGCACCTTCCACTTCTTCCTTCTTGGTGGCTTGAGGGTTCTCCTGCAGGGAAAGAAACCCGCGTGATAGAGAAATATGTGCCACAGCGCCAGGAGGCCTGAGGGGCTGCGCCGGGAGGGAAAACCACTGCAGGTTCCCTCAGACCCTGCAGGGAAGGGCAGGTGTCCCGCTGCTGCCCGGGCCTCCCGCCCACACTCCCACCCTGCGAGCGGCACCGGGCCGGCCGGAGGCTCGGCTGTACGCGGGGCTCGGCTCTGATCCCGCGCCCCGGCAGCCACAGGGGACGCTGCCGCGAATGAGGCTCCTTGGCGATGGTTATCGCAGCCACTTCAAAAGACTGTGGAGCTGCCGGAGCCCAGAAACCTCTGAACTTTTTTCTTTAGCAAAGCAAATGTTTATTATGAGTCTACAAACACGGACACACAGCTTCCTCCTGCCCCGATCTTTCCTTAATTACACCCAACGGCAAAAGGAGGGAGGCCGAGTCCATCAGTGGTCCGAAAATAAACGGGAAAAAATATACTAATGAAGCTGTAAGGCTAAACTTCAACATTAAAATACACACCACTGAAAACCAAACCAGCCCCCACAAAGCCAGAGCCCTGCTCCCAGGCAGGAGTAGCCCTGTGTCGGCAGCCACCTGGGGAGCCTCGTCTACGGGGCATGAAATGACACTCCTAAGCAAAGAGAAAGCAGGCAGAGACAAGCACCCATGATACATTAGTGCGGGCTCAGAGAAATGGATGTGACTGAACAAAAAGGAGGAAATGACTTAAAATGGCCGAGGTCCCAAGCGAGCTCTCCGGACATTGTGGAGGGGTCAGGTCCCGCCAAGGAGCGAAGGGATTTTGTTCAAAATCAACAGAGGTACTGAGGTGAAACCCGGGGTAAGGCCACAGAATAAATATTCTAGAATGTGGCACTGTGATTAGTTTTCTGTTCTTTTGATATTAAAGGCCAATTTTCCAGTGAGACTCGCCAGTCCTGTCACGCTCACTGCATCAGGCCACGATGCAGGGACTTTTCACAGATCTCTGAGCCGAGGGGCCCTGATCCGGGTGAGCCGGGCAGGATCAGGCCCTCTGGGCCGTGAGGACAGATTTATATCCACTTGAGCACAACTTGTGAGGGAAGGGAAACCGCTTTGAGCGCTCAGTTCACACACTGTAACTATTCGTAAACGAAAAGTAAAAGCAACTTAATTTTCCATATGCTCCTCAAAACTAACAAGGCATTTGTACTCGCCTCTCCCAGCGTTTGCAGAATAAATCGCCTTGTGTTTATTAAGAGAAGGTGATTTAAAAGGCCGGTAAATATTCTCCTCCAAAACAACTGCCTAAGTGATTTACTGACAATCACTTATCTTCTCCACGTTAATTGGATAAACAACATATGGGTTTACAAAACAATTAGCGTGGAGTTTTAATAGGCGGTGTGTGAAAGCCGGGCATAATTGATATAGGAACTACATTAGGAGCTTTTAACATTAGTGCTGCCTGAACGAGCCCTCATGGATTCCAGCATGACTATTTGTCTTTTTAATCAAGGTGAAGAGGTTAAACAGCCTTTCAGATGACTTCTGCATACAACCTGGAATAGGCGAGCACGGGCGTAAGATAAGACAATTAAAATACTTATTTCTATAGAAACGGAAACATCCCTGTACCTGCTTTAGACGCCTCCATTTGGCTCTGCGATTCTGAAACCACGTTTTGACCTGAACAACAAAACGAGAGAAAAGGCACAGGGTAGTCGGGGAGCAACGGGAGCCTCACCCGAGTTGTGGAGAGAGAAGCAAATGCTGGTCCCCGGAGGAGGGGAGCCGGGGGCACCAGGGCAGGGGCAGGGGCAGGAGCAGGAGCAGGGGCAGGGGCTGTTGTGCAGCGCGGCCTCACCTGCCTCTCGCTGAGCTGCAGCATCTTGGCCAGGCGCTTCCTCTCCGGCGGCGAGAGGTATTTCTGCGTCTCGAATTTCTTCTCCAGCTCGATGGTCTGGTCGTTGGAGAAGCGGACCTGTCCCCCTTTCCTCTTGTGCAGCGGCCGCTGGATAAAGGGGCTCCACAGCAGCGGCTTCCCTTCAGAGAGAGGCACACACAGCGCCGCTGTCACCGCCAAGCCCCGCTGCCAGCCATCCTGAGACCAGGCCCGGGGGCTCGGTGGGGCCGTGTCTGGCCTTGCCCCGCTCCTGTCCGTGCCCCTGACTCAGCCTCCCCCTAGATTTTGCCTCCTCTGATTTTTCGCCTCCGCCAAACGGAGAGACCAGTTAAAGCCACTCTGCGGGCTTTGGCAACGTTTCCGTCAATGTGTTTCCTGTTGGTCTATCTCAAAAAGAAAAGAGTGAGAAGACGAAAAAAAAAAAAAAAAAAAAAAAAAAAAGACCTTTGCTTCCTTCTGCTCTCTTACTAAGATGTCCCCAAAAGGGCGCTGGGGTCGGGCGCGGCTGGGGAGGCACCGACAGCAGCCTCAGCGGCTTGGGGCAAGCAGCGCCTGGAGCCCCCCGGAGCTGGGGGCTGGCGGGGTGGCGCCGGGACCAGGACCAGCACCGGGACCAGGACCAGGCCGGGGCTCTCCAGGGGCCGGCTGGAGCCGCGGGCTGAGGCGACACGGAGGGGGCCCGGCCCTGCCACCGAGCAGCAGCCGCGTCCCGGGCCCAGCGGCTCCGGCCAGTGCCCCTGAGTCACCGTGTTTGTCTTTCTGTCTTGCTGCCTGCAGCCTTTGAAATTCGCTGCATTGTTTTTCAAGATTTTGCTTGCGTCAGGCTTTAGTAATTCTGGTGCAAAACAGACTCAAAAAATAGGAAGCAACTGGTTATTTTAGCTGTCATAAAGTCACATCCCACACAGAGGAAATGAACAATATCAGAAAAACGGATCCCGGCTATCAGAAGTCGAGTGTTTCCTGAATTTGTCTGTATTGAGGATGTCGATAAAGTAATCAGCAACGTGCACGACTCCCGGGGAAGAGCCTGCTTCAGGCGGCCAGGAAAACACTTAACAGCTTCTGAAACCAGATTTACTCCTATCGAGAGCTCAAGGTTTCCTGTATGAACGGAAAGGGTCAGCCTCTTTCACTGCACAGCCGCGGTGAGTCAGGTCCAGTTTTGCAATCCCCCCGAACAAGTGCGGCGGCCCGGGCCGGGGCGGCGCTGGGCTCGGCCCCCGCAGCGGGGACCTTGCCCCCGGCCCGGGCCGAGCGGGGGCCGCCGGGGCCGCCCCCAAGGCGCGGGGGAGCCGCGGGGGCCCGGCGCGCGGAGCCCCGGCCCCGCCGGCTGTTTTTCAAGTCATCCGCAGGAAAGGGCTCAGATCTGCGCTGCGATCTCCCAGCACAATTAAAACTCCCCACCAAAACCACACGCGACATTACTAAGGACACTCGCAGAGTCACTTGGTTGAAGGAAAACAAATCTGAGTCACCGCGGCCGCGCACTGTGGTCTCGCTCCCAGCGCCGGAGCGCGGCGCTTCTTTAATTTACTGTAAATCAGACGGAGACGGAGGGAGGCCGGGGAGGCACGGAGGGAGCGCGGGATGGCGGCGGGGCCAGGAGGGGCCGGGGACAGCTTCCCGTGCCTTGTCCCGTGTTGGACGGGAAGGGACGGGACGGGACGGGCTGGGAAGGGGCGGGGGGGCCGTGGCTTACCCAGGGGGTCCTGCCGGATCAGGGCGTGCGTGTAGTCGCCGACGGCGCGGGGGAAGGAGTAGAGGGGCCCGGCGTAGGCGCCGGCGCCGTAGGTGGCGGCGAGGTGGTGGGAGAAGGCCGGGTGGACGGGGGTCGGCTCGTAGACGGGGGTCCGGTACGGGGCCACCAGGCTGGTGAAGGACGAGTTGGGCGACGGCAGCGTCGGCGGCGGCGGGGCGGGCAGGGAGTGGGGGGCCGGGGCGGCGGCGGGGCCGCGGCCCAGGATGTCCTCGATGTAGAAGGGCGTGGGGTGCGCGGGCTGCAGCAGCGGCGTGGGCGCGTACAGCGGGACGCCGACGCCCAGGGCCGCCGTCGGCGCCGCGCCCGGGGGCTGGTACTGCATGGCCCGGCCACCCCGCCGCCCGCGCCCCCCGCGCCGCCCCGGCCGCCCCTGCCCAGAGCCGGCCCCGAGCGCCGCGGCCGGGAGCTGGCACCGCCGCCGCGGCTTTCTCTGGGCTCGGGTTACCCTCCGATAGGTTTCTATTGGCGCGGGGCGGAGCCCGCGTGGTCTCTGTCCCCTTCCTGCCACGGCTCCGTCTAGCCAATGAGCCCGGCCAGGGAAGGGGGAAACCACCCCCCGCCGGCAAACGCTCCCCCCCCGCCCGCCTCCCCGCAGCAAACGCCCCGCGGCGCCGATCGGCGGGACGGGCCCCGACGGCACCGCGCGGGGGCACCGACGCCGGGGACACCGGGCGGGCTTCGACGGCACCGGGCCAGGACTCGGCGCTGCCTCCCTGGCCGGATGCGGGGAGACCCCGCGGGGGAGAGCCCCCCGCACGCGGGATGAGGGAGAGGCGGGGAACGGGGGGTGCGCGGCTGCCTTGTCCCCCGTCCCCCCCCCGGTCTCCCCTCCGTGCTCAGCGGAACCCGGGGGAAGCCCCGCGCCGTCGCTCCCCGTGGCTGCGGGGACCGGGAATGGGGCAGGGGGGCCACGGCCGCCGAGCGGGGGCCACGCGTGGGTGGGGGGCGGCGGCGGGGCCCTGTCCCGTTCCCCGGGATGGCCCCGAGAGCCCGGCGGGGCGCGGAGCGGGGCGGCGCGATTTCCTGCTCGGTGCCTCGCCGGCCAGTACACAGCGGGGCGGCGCGGGGCCTGCGGACGCCCCTCGACGGGGCAGGCGCGGCGCCGGGCCCCGGCTTTCCGACAGCCCCGAAGGGAAGCAGGCGCCGAGGCCGCGCCGGGCGGCCGCTCGCCCTCCTTCCCTCCAGCAGCGCCACCTGGACCCCGGCGATTTTCGTTTCCAAAAAACCCGCGGTGCGCTTCCTCCTGCCCCGCCGCCTCCCGGGGGGTGGGAACGGGCCGGGACTGGACGTGAGCGCTCACCGCATGCCGGCGGCTCCCGGCCCCTCGCCGGGGGCAGCGACCCCCGCCCGCCCCGGCCCCCCCGGCACTCGGCCCGACGGCGGCGGCGGTGCCGGTGCCTTCCCCGTGGGAGCGCGGGCGGCAGGTGCCCGCCGGGCCGCTGCTCCTCATCCTCCCCCGGACCCCTCCGGGCTGGTGACAGCGAGCGCAGAAGGCTGTTAAGGAATAGCAGGTGCTGGTTTAACAGTTCGTATTCTTGCCTTTTTTTTTCTTCCAAAAAAAAAAAAAAGGTCTCCGGTTCAAACCCACGAAGATCTTAATAACTAAGAGGCTCAGAGCAAGACGAAAGGGTGTTGGTGAAATGGAAATATATATATTTTTAATAATATAGGGAGGTTGTTTTTTTTTTTCTTTACATTGTTAACAAATGCCAAAACTCACCTTTAAAGCGTGGTCTTGTGTCTTGTAAATATCAGGTACACGTAAAGTGAGCTGACAGTTTTGATTATTTTTTCTCTCCGTGCTCAGTCTCCCAGGCATTGCTCTTTCCAAGGGGCTTAGCTAATGTTTTCATCTGGAAGTGTTGGATTTGCAGCTTGATTTACTTAATAAATGTACAGTAAACCGATGACCCATTGCCCTCTGGAATAACGACGTGCATGATATGAGGCAGCGGCGTAGAGGGCCTCTACAATATTTTACAAGCTGTCGATTCAAAATCCTGAGAACAAGTTTAAGCAAAAAGTAAAAAAAACATGTTTTGCCATATTATTGGGAAACAAATAAATAGAGGAAGAGATTATTCTTTTCTGACTTTTATACAAGCAATAGGCCTTGTTAAAAGGAAGTTTTAATGGCACAGTTATTACATTCCACTACCACTGCATAATCCCTAACAAGAAAAATGAAGCACTTAATTTTGCAGTTCTGCAGCACCGCCCCTTTCAAATTCAATTGTTAGACCTTAGCCTTCCTCCTTCCACGGGTTGGAGACTATTAAATCCGCATTCATGAAATGTCACATTTATTGAACTACATAATTTTTTAATATCACTAGTGCAGGTTTTATAGTTGATTTTATTGTTTTTATGGCCATTCGGGGCTCTAAAACCCGGATTTTTTCAATGTTGTCCTTATAATTTTTTTCACACAGTCAGAACTAATAAAATAGAACAGTTGTGACTTTTTAATGCAAGGGGTCTCGGAGTTTCAATATTTTCACTCTGCTGGATACTAAAACCAATAAAAATACATGAGATTTTAATTATTTTCTGGATTAAATAAAACCTTTTTTCCCTTTCTTTTGGAACACGCATTCTGTTTGTAGTTTCTGTTGTGAGGGAGATAGCGCAGCTCCAGGTAAGAAGCACGGTACCAGGATCTCCGCGGTGATGGGCATTTAGAGCAAGGGCTTGGAGGCACCGCAAGCTCAGCGCAAGTGCTGCGGGATTTCTGGTCTTTCTTCGCCAGGTTCCCTCTGCGAAGCACTCCAATCCATCTGAAAATGCTCGAGAGAGAGAGAGAAAAAAATACATACCCCCCTTTCCTGATTAAAAAACCTTTCCCCTTAATTTTCTTGGAATGCACTCGAAACACCCCCGAGTTTTGTCGCTAAGCTGGGAGCTGCCGGGGGGCGGCGGGGAGGGATGCGAGCATCCCCGCGCCGGCACGGGCTCAGCCCAAAGGGATCGGCTGCAGAACTCATTATTTGCTGTAATAACTTCGGGGCCCTATCCTCCCGTTCTCTCTCTGTGAAATCCCCTGCCTTCGAGGAGCCCTGAGCGGAAGGAACCAAAAAAAAGAAAGAAAGAAAGAAAAAAGAACAAAAAAGAAAGAAATGGAAAAAAATACAATTGAAAAAATAATAAAATAAAAAAGAGAGAGAAAAAAGGGGAAAAAAGAGAGAGAAAAAAATAATAAAAAAAAAAAAAGGAAAAGAAAGATTGAAAGAAAATCAGGGACCCGACCTGCTCCAGGTGGTCCCCGCTGCCCGCCCCGCCTGCCTGCCCAACGCCGCCCTGGGCCACTCCGGCCCGGGGGGTCCGGGAGGATCCGAGGGGTCCGGCAGGGGCTGGTAGGGGTCTGGGGGCCGGCAGGGTTCTGGGGGCCGGTAGGGGACCCCCGCCGGCCGCCGTGGAGCCCCCTCGGTGTGGCGGCGCTGGGGGCAGCCCAGGGAGGCGCTCAGGTGCCCACAGCGCCGGGGCGAAGAGGACCAGGTGGTGCTAGAAAGAAAAAGGGAACGGAACGGAACAGGGCAGAAGAGAACAAACAAACAGACAAAACGAAAACCAAGCAAAGAAACAAAAAAACAAACGTCGGAAAAACAGGAAATGGATGCAGGGGCTCCCCAAACTAGCGGCAAATGCGAGGTGTTATTTTCCACCGCATGCCCCCGGTTACCTGCCGCAACGCCCCACGGAGGTTCCTGATTCCCGGGGCGGTCATGCCAAGCTATGAACGACCCCCACGATGTTTAAGGGCAACGAGTCCCGAAGCCCAGAACTCTCTGCTTGCCTCGCAGGTTCTCTTACCACTAGCATTTTTTTTGGCATGGTACCTGCCCGGTTTCTGCTTTCAAAAATGGGAGTTTTGCCCATCGTAGCACCCTCTGTGCCTCTGCAGACCTCAGGAGAGTTACACCAGGGATTAATTGTTCCTAGCCGAAATAACTGCGTGTGGCTGTTCACAACTAGAGAACGATCCAGCAGAGTCCATCTTTTACCAGCCAGCGCAGGCTACCAGGAGAGTCATCTGCTAATGCTACCTGGCGCTTTCCAAGAGGATCCAGCCCGCAGCCATTCCATCCCTTCCCATTACTGAAAGTATTTCAAGACTCTTCCAAGAGAGGTGAGGCCACAGCCTTGAACATCATCCAAGGAGGAAATAGGAGGGAGTTCACCTCTCTGATTTTCCTAGCGCCGTCGAAGCCAGACTGCTCCAGACAGAGGCACCGCACGTTGCGAGGTGATGTCAGTCAGTGCTGCCGTCTTCCAGATAAGTCATCTGTTAGATATTCACTTCTTACATCCTCCTCCTCCTCACCATCCTGATTTGATTTACTAAATGCACTACAACCGTAGCAAAAATTAAGGCAGGTCACTTTCTAAAGAATTCATTAGTTGTAGCAGGACAAGACAAATCTTGGTCTGAAAAGGGCTGGACAACATGTGAACTGTTATTATAGGCAGAGCTGGCAGGGGCTTATCATTTTCCATCCTACATCCCTATGTTCATCTGATTATGATTGTGCCAAATCTAAATCATTCAGGTGGAAAAAAATATGTTCTGGGGGAATCTGCCTCATGCTGAGTACTTTTAAGGTTTCAGCAAAACTGCTTCAGCTGTTTCTGAGCATTAGGTTAGAGGAAAACAGATTATTTTGCCAGCATTTAGGCATCCTCGCCCTGTACTTAAAACCTGTGGTGTTCCACCACTAGGGAGACTTCAGGAGATGAACGTGTCCAGCAGAAAGTCAGCCAGGGGTTGCTTCTTTGGTTCTTCCTTTGCTCTTCCACCTGGGGCTGTGGTCTACAGTCAGGCAAAATAAAGATCCCAAGCCTCTGTGGAGAGACACCGATGCCTCTGTAAGGTTTTGGGCCTGACTTGGCACTCCAATAACTCGAAGAGCTCTTTTTGCTTGGCGCTGAGTATTTGTGGGTATGAGACGTGTTGCTAGCAGCAAGTGCCCTTTTCCTATATGCTTTTGTCACCATCTCTGTGGAAAAAAAAATAATAATAATTAAAACAAAAAGCACAGAAAAGCTTTAATGGTGCTTTAGAGTCTTGTCAAAGATTTCTGAGCCAACGTATGCCAGAACCTTTGGGGAGCACATGGGTAAGGTGCCTCCATTTCCTCTAGCCCCCACTACTGTTATGTTAATACCTCTTCTGGGACACCTTGACTCTGCAAAGTGGGATATGCAACATTTATGGCTCTGTGGTGGAAGGAAGGAACACATGGCCCCATACAATAAACATACCCTAATACCTCTTTCTTTCTGTACTGGGCTGTCCTAGCAATTACAGTGATACCAGCTTCTTGAAACCAGAGTTTAAATCTAATTCAGCTCAATGTGACATAATTCACCAGTTTTCTTCTGAATTGCAAAGCAGCATCCTATGAAACTCTGTTTAAACTTTAATGTTTTTTTGGAATGCAATTTCCTAAACCTTCCTTGGCCCAAACAGCTTCTTATCTGACTGTTATGAGAATGTGGTGAACAATGCTATGAAAAACAAAGCAATATATTGTTCCTTACAGGCTCATATTTCCTATATATCTGCCACCACAAAACATGCACTATTCTGGATCCTGCCTATGAGTGCAACTGAAAGCTCCTTGGTTAATTATATTTATTTGGGGTGATGGCAACAGTAACATGTTAAAACTTCTCTATATTCTTATGTGTTGGCTACACACCTCAAGATTACACCCAAAAACACATATAATTCCCAGGGGCTAGATTCTCTCTCACATCTTGCACAATCATTTACGTAAGTGCAAACTGAACATAAAATGCTGCTAACACAGACTACTGGCTACTGTGTACACCCACTCTGTGTTGATGTAAATGACTCTAACAAGATAGCAGACAATGGAGAATCTGCCTAAACTACAGTGATGACAAAACACCTTTGTTTTTTACAGCGTAATCAGAATACAGAATATTGTACATTTCAAACAGGACTTGTGCAGCAAGATTGTACATTGTAAGAGTTCCAGCAGGTCCAAAGTACACACGGCTAAATTTGATGTCAGTAGGAATTAGGTATGAATGGGGAGTGTTACTTAGTTATTTTTGTTAATGTTTTCCAGAGCTTACACATTCACTCCACATTTTTTAGCAAACTTTATCATTTTGGCATCATAAAATCAATCCCTAGGTAGGTTTGTTTTATCTGGAGCAGATACATGCATGCAGTTGTTAATAGTCAAATATAGAAGCTTACAATAACAATCTGGCTAACAATTAATGGCTATTTAACTGTGGAATTAGAAGGATTGATCTGAAATCTGTCCTCATCTGAAAAATAGATTGCTAGACTCCCAGGTCCAGAAGTTCTTCAAAGGCTTCATTTCCATGGGTAGGAGCCAAAATACTTGGGTAGAGTTGGCGCTAAAAGGCCAGCAGAGGAATTGCCTTAGAGACAAATTCAGAACTTGTGTAATGGTTTTGGAGTCCATTGAAGCTGATGATCTTCAGAGGCAAATCATGTAGCTTTTCATAACAGCATGACAGAATTTGCCTTGACGGTTGCATATGGAAATATCATGTAAAGTACTATATTAAATGGCAGAAATAAAAGGAAGAATCATTATCATGCCAGTATATCCTGCTAGTTCATGCCAGAGGAGGCAGGAGAGTTAATGCTAAGTCTGACGACAGTATGGGGTTTCCTGCTAGTGGCAAAATCTCAGTGTCACAGAACACTAATGGCACTTTCAGATGCCCCAGGAATATTGGCACCCACCGAATAGGACTTCTGCTTTGGGACGAGGACTTGGGAGGATGCCCCACCTCCTGGAAGAGCAGCCAACATGGCTTTCACATGGAGCTTGCTCCTCTCAAGTAGAATTGGGAAACACCAACTTCTGAATTGCCCAGCTCTGTCAACAACTCCATCTTGGGCCCAGGCAATGCTATCATGGAGTGGAGAGGAAACCCACATGATTTAGGACACAAAGCAGGAAAATCTGATACTTTCCCCAGTCAAAGACAGAGGGTAGTGGCTCCATTCAATGTGTGGAATATAGAAGCGATTGACATCCAACCTGGAAAGTTTTGTTGTTTTCTGTGTTTGAAAAGCATGCATCATTTAATAAAAAGAGCCTCATATCGGTTCTGTATCTGCTGTTGGCTGTCTAAGCAGATGTGAGCTCGAGCTGGCTCAGAGAAAGGTGTAGGTGAGCATCCTGAGTGGGTTTTTGCTGTGTCTGGTTTCATTCACCCTCTGCAGCAGTAATCCCCTGTTAGGCAAGAAACTGTTTGCATCTCTTCAGCGTTTGGAATTAAGGGAACACTTTTGCAAAACGGCAACCTTTGCTGCTCTCTGTTAGTTTATTTCATAGCCTTTGTTTGTTTGTTGCTATGTTTGTTTCCCTTCTCTGGAGTCTGGTTGGTTGGAAACTTTATCTTGATTGAGCTGTTGTGTTTCTACAGTTTGCTTCTGTGTCAGCAGTGCTGGTCGGGGAAACCTGTTGAAATGCTTGTGCAGCCGAGAGTGGAGCTCTCCTGGCAGACGTGCAGTCAGGCTGATAGCAGGATGCGTTGTACCAAATACAATTACTGCTGAATGGAAACTGGGACAGCAATATACGCTGGGATGGCAATATCTACACCACAACCTGTACTGATTATAATACTTGTCATAAAGGCAAAACAAAAACTAAATCACACTTGGCATGAAAATAAGTACACTGATATAAAATCTGTCTGTCAGACCTTACGTATGAAAGATCCCAGTTCTTTCTAATACTTCAAGAACTGGGTTTAACTAGTTTTTCATAACAGCTGCTCTTTGTCAATCCTTCCATAGTTTGACCATCTCATAATCTTACCTCATCCCAGTATTGGGGCCTGAAACTGTAGGTGCAGACATAGGAGTTTTAGTGTTGCAGAATCTAAACCGTAGCCCAGAGGTTTTCTTGAACCCAAACTATAACCTCGGAGCCAAACCTGATGCAGATGCTAATCCAAAATTTGACCTCTGGCCATAGTTTATTGTAAAATGTTTGCTCTAAAAAATACTGCAGCAAAATTACTATAAAACAACACAAATAGGTAGTTGAAGAGCATCCTCAGCAGCCAGCTGATAGCTGCTGAGAAGAGGCAGCAGGACTTAAACCCAGAGCTTAGTGTTACATCCTCATAGATGCTTGCATGCTGTTCAGTTCAGTTGCTGAATTATCAGACTGATTCAGAGACATCTAAAGTACATGTTTCTGCAGCCACATTTATTGGATCAAGCACACGCAGGAAATGCCTGGAGAAGGAGCACCACATCGGGTCCCTGCGTGTTGCTCCTCTTCCCCAGCACGGTTAACAAATCCCCACAGTTCAGAAGTGTGTCCTCTTCCATGGACTCTGAGGAAACAATAGGCAATGTCATTTGCTGGGATCATTCATAAAATGAACAGTGAGAAATGTTAAGCTCATCAGTCACATGCCAATCCATGCGGTTGTTCACATGTCAAGGTACAGCCAAAGATACAATCTGCATGTGAACAAACACAGAATTTTAAAAATCTGTTCAGACTCACTGGATACACAGAGCATCTGGGGAGGAGATGCAGAAGGCAGACTGCTCACCAGGACAGAGGCTTCAGAGACTTGCAGATGGTGGAAAAGACTCACTAATAATAGGATCATAATAGACCAAAAAATCCCTTATCTAATATTTTGAACATATACTAGAAATTAACTGGAGAAAAATATATCTTCCCTTTAGAAGATCTGATTTCACACTGTCCTCTGTATAGTTGTGTTTTAAGCTTGTGTAATCTGACTTTGGGAAGTTTAAACAATATCAATAATTTTCTTAAAAACATACTGCAAATTAAAATTTCAGGATTAACTAAAACAATCTAACCAATTTAAACTGAGAGTAGAGGTAGCTCACGTTTATTCACTGAAGAACGTCTGACAGCCTGGGAGGAACTGGGAGAACCCTACCTGACTTTTGCCATTACTTTTCCTTCCAGAAGATTTGTTCCTGAAGGAAGGAGTCTTCTTCTGCAGTCTCTAATGCACAGAAAATCTGACCATAAATCAAGGCAGATTTAATTGGCCTGTGATTACAGAATCAAGTCAGAACTGCCTGTATCTGAAGATAATGTGCTTCAACCAAGCTCTTCATTTCTGTAGCTTCCCAAGCTGCTTTTCTATTGGTTTTCTCTCATTCAGATTATGTCATGTTTCATACCAGGACAGATTCCACTGGGAGACATGACCTTGCTCTTTATGTATCCTTCATAGCACCCATTTGACACCTGTAAAATATTAAACTGTAAGAATGTATGTTATAGTCAGTTAGTCAGGATAAGTGTGTGCTACAGATAAATCAGCTTGTTTGGTAGAGAGCACCACGGCCTGTCAAAATCTCCATGTGTATCACTGAAGAACAAATTCCTAAAGATTCAGGATGCTCTAGATAACCATAAAATCACAGAAACTAGCAGAAAGAAGTCATGTTGGCAAAGTCTGCTGCACCACGTGCACTCTTCAAAACCACGGTGCAGTTACATTTGTTCTAACTCATCTTTCATGTTCTGCCCATTGCGTTTTCATTCCATGCTGCAGTTCTATTTCCTAGTTTTCTTCATACTTAGTTTATTATATGGGCTTTGGAAACAGCAGTCACCCTGTTCACAGGTTTCAGGACATAAATAGGTTCTTAAGAGTATGCAGGGACCTATGGACAAAGCCTAAACAGAATTAATCTTTACATATCTGCCTGCACCTTAACTTAGACACAGGGATGTGCTTTCTTCAGAGAA
Organism: Cygnus olor; assembly: GCF_009769625.2. Taxonomy (NCBI): domain Eukaryota; kingdom Metazoa; phylum Chordata; class Aves; order Anseriformes; family Anatidae; genus Cygnus; species Cygnus olor. The sequence goes on from NC_049175.1 coordinate 21,590,317, forward strand.
TGCCTGAACCAAGGTTGAGGTCCTGCCAGCATTGTCACAGACTGGTGTGCAAATGGGACACAAACAGTGCTGCTCTCTGCTTTTGGGACAGGCAGAGCAACAACCCTGATGACACTAAGTGGGCCTTTCTGCTGGGCCATGAGTAGGTGGCTCAAGTGGTCCCCAGCACACGAGAGCCCTTCTATAGGGTGGGCAATGGCACTAATGACTGTGCCCACACCATACACCACGGGGTGACAGCACCATAACCTGTGCTCCTGGCAAACGTACCAGAGACCTTGAAAGGCCGGGTCAAACCCAGACATCTGGCAGGGCTGTGGATGATGAAGTACTGTTATTACATTTTATTTCTGCTAAGCTCGTCGTTACTTACATTACCCTCTTGCACCACACTAACCTAGTGCCTCTCATTCCTGCAGGTTTATGCTTAAAACATTATTTAACAGTTATTATATCATCTTATTCCTGAAGTGTTGATTAGCAAATTCTACATTGTCAGCTCTTTATGCTTTTTCTCATCAGCCAGTTCTTCCAAGCATAGAGCTACAGTTGGCTCTTCTTCTCTGAACTTCCTCCAGCTTGTCTTCCTGGTAACGAGGTGCAGAGAACCATGCTCACCTTTTCCAGATGCTATCTCGCCTCAGTTCCAAGAAGAGAGGCTCACTCTCTCTTTCCCTGTGGTGTGTCTCTACTGAGAGCCTCAAAACATATTGAATTTTTTTAACCATTGTATCACGTAGCTAACTCAAATGCAAATTCAGAGGCCCTCCTTGCCTGGAGCACTAGTCAGAACATCTTCCTCACCCAGACAGAAAGGGAAGACTGCAGACCTTGCTTTTCTTACAAAAATTGTCATTTTTGAAAGGAGTTCCGATTGTTCTCTGACTCTGCGCTAGTCGGGTAAATTGGTTTATTTATGACAGGGAGAGGACCGATAGGAAGTACTAACTAACCCTGTACTAGTGGTCAGAGTAACAGAAAAACAAAGCCGGTTTCCATTTCTACACGCTGAGACTGATTTTCCATTGTTGTACCACATTATCTTCCCATTTAAGTCTGCCCATGTAATTCTGTTGTGCATCCTGTAATTCTGTTTTAGCGGGTTTAAAACAAACAAAAGGAAGTACTTTTTCACACAGTGCATAATTAAATTGTGGAACTTGTTGCCATGGGAAGCTCTGGATGCCAAAAGTACAAATGGGTTCAGAAAGGGAGAAGACAAATTAATGGAGGATAGGTACATTGATGAGCATTAAACATAGTGGCTTGCTTACAATGTTTGGCTCAGGAAGCCCTTACGCTGCTGTTTGATGAAAGCAGGAAAGGATTTCTCTAGCTGTGCCTGTTTCTCACATAGTTCCCCTCAGCTGCCTCTTCTAGTCACTGCCAGGAAGAAGATACTGGCCTTAATGATCTGTCTTAATATGGAAGCTCTAATGTTCCTCTCCTAATGCGAGACACAGATGTCAACAGATGCCTGTTAAGTTGAAACAGTTATTTTTAAGCTGAACGTTGACTCTGGCACCTTGGAATTCCTCTTTGGACATTTTTATCAGATCTGATCCAGCTAACATTAATACCTGGAGTTTACGGCAAAACGCATTACTGAAATCAGGTATTTTAAGGTTTCAGGACTGCTAGGTTTGTTGGTGCAGCCAAAGTTTGGTTTTGCAGATAATACCGGTTGGATCAACTTTGTTGGGGACTGATGGCAAGAGGAAACTTGTTATCTGTGCTGTGAGAGTTGTATCTGCTCTTGGAGCTCTCTCCACTCCCTGGAGCACCACTGAACAAACGTTTCCACCGGCCAACATGGTGCCATCTCTTCTTGTTGACTTTGCTCTGTATTTGCTGATTTATCAGTCTCTCCTCAGACTTCTAAGTTTGTCTTAACCGAAGAGCGAAATGAGCACAGCCAGACACACACACTCAGAAATGAGGAGGCAGCAGGCCAGTGAGGCGGGGACTGGGCCCTGGCCCCACGGCTGCTGCTCTCACCTGGGTGGAGAGCCTCACCCCACAGGCTGCACCAGTCTCCCCAGTCCAGGAGAGAGAGAAAACTGGCCCTCAGTTCTGACATCATCCTTAGTCACTTTCGTATCTTGTTCCGTGTGTTCGGCCGCAAAATATGTAGCTTGATTTTATCTGTATTGCTTTGTCATTTAGGTTTCTCTCTGTATCATTCAGAATGACAGAATTTCCTTTTGGTCACTACTTTGTTTCCCTACTTTTCCTGCATCAGCTCTGACTGTGTGCTAACTGCCTTATTTACTGCAGATAAATTCACTAAGGAAATGTAATGAATAAGAATCAAGTGATTTATTTGTAGTGTGAAGAAAGCCATGTATGTTTATCTCCATTATGTTTGTTACAATGCACGTGGTTAAAGGCCAGAAAACAATCTGTTGGCTAAGGGGCTACCTCACCGGGAAGTTAACGGAAATGCAAGAAGATCAAATGCAGTAGCTTAATTTTTTCTTTGCTGACAGAAGCCCTGAAGTACAAGACATTTTCTTGGATTTTTAAGATTTTTTTTTCAGATCCTTTGGTTGCAAGAGGAAGGCCTGACTGCTTAATCTGACTGAACTAGCTATCTGCTACTCCACCTCCATCATGTAGTACTACAACTTTAGCATCTCCTGTGTTATTAATGCAAATTTGCTAACTGTTGGTATAGCTTCTTGACTTGTATGGTGGTAGACTCTACAGAGTGAAAGCTTACATCCAAGTCAAGCACTGGAAGCAGCTCTGGTTCTCTCTTCATCCCTAAGAACATGCACTACTGGGATGGCGAACAGGAACTCCCAGCAAGAGATGCACCAGTGCACTGCAGCACTGTGCTGCCTGACAGGGAAGGAAGAAGACCATGGTCCAGCAACTCTGGACTGGAAAATAGGGACCAGGACAACTAACCACTGCCACAGCACGCTGCTGGATCTCAGGTCACCTCATCTATCTGTGCCTGTCACCTTCTCCCCAGCCAGTCTTTTAGACTAAATTGTTCTAGAGGTATGGTCTATACAGTGTCCTGTTCAGGGAACTCTAGGAGCGCCCATAATTTTCAAAATCATTGTTACACATGCAGTGATCCAAATATTTAAGCTACCAAGCCTCGTTTTACTAAGAAGTTAAGATGCCCCCATGAAAAATTATGATCAATCTTTTCTCTCTCAGTAAGTTAACATACCAGTCCTCAGTTTTTCCAGTGTCAATTATTCTTCCCTATACAGACTGGGGCGCACTATGCATGGTACAGAATATTCCCTACAAATAATAGGTTAAAATAAACAGCCGACCCAAGCCTAAAGGCAAAGAGCTAGTCCTGGACAACGGGCAAGATAATCAAGGAATAACTAACACAGATAATCAGCAAATCAGTCAAATGAATTGATTTGGCTTTGGCTGGCGTCCCTGTTTCTGCCTGAAAGCTTCAGTGAAATCCAAATAAGTGGCAGTTATCTTACTGTCTCTTCCTGTTATCTGACTCTAATGACAGCAGGGGAGAGAGGGGGAAATCATGTCTTTGAACAGGATCATGGCCTTTCATTTAAAGTAAATACTACATCAAAATGGAAACTGCCTGAAGAATGAGTCTGCCTTGGCCTAGTTCTGAGCAGATTAAGTAATGTATTAAATCCAGACAATATCGGATTCTTGCAATGGCTTCTGCACCTTCACTACAAATACACACCAGAAAATCAGAAAGTGCTATTTATAATGACCTGAAGGTGGCTAACAATGCAGTGTGAGGTAGTTGTGAAGAGTCAAAATGCAGCCAAGGCATCTGTATTTTATGTTTCAATAAATGTCTTTAACATTAAAAAGTACAATAGGAAAATTCGAAGTGAATGATCCTTATCCCAGATTCATCTACGCACTTGTAGCATCCAAGTTAAAATCACGATCTCCTTGGTTTTCCACGGAGTGGTTGGAGGGAAACAAGCAGGGCACCTAGTGCTGAATCACCCTCTGAGGTTTCCATCTCTCTCCAACTTCAGACAGAGCAGAGAATGACTGGGTTCTCATTTAGGTACCACAGAGAACATCAGCAGGGTGAATCCAGGCTATGCTTCACGCTGTGAGGAAAACCTGGGGCCAGGAGGTGGCCTGAGCCCAAGATGACAGCCTCCACTTGAGTCTAATGGAGAACCAACTCCTGAGCTCTGTCAAAATCAACTGCAGCTGCTGAAGAGGTGGTGAGTGCCCAGACCTTAGCTTCGGCTGCTCTGGGTTTGAGATTGGGCTCCTCAGCATCGTGGTTACAAACATAAAATGCAAGTGGAAATAATTGCAGTTCTGTGAATATGACACGACCCAAACTGCGGTGGTGTAGGAAGATATATGGGCTGTGTGTTGGCAGTGGGTTCTTTTAGCAGGGCAGGTAGGCAGCAGTGGTAGTCAGCCCTCAAAGCACGAATGGACAGCACCCATGTGTTAACACCCTTTGTGCTGTCACTCAGAGTAGGAACTCACTTCTGACAAGATTTTTGTGGCTGTTAACACAGCAGGAATGCTCTAGAGAAGAGGAATTTATCTGTAATCCTTGGATCCTGGCAATGCGAGCAAAGAGACCTGAGGTCAGATCTTCAGGATTGTCCACGCAAGAACAATAAAGCATCAAAAATAAAGTGGACACAAAGTGCTTTATAGACCTTTTCTTAGAGAAAGCAGCACCAGTAACAATGCCATGGAGCAACTAGCCATCAGCTTAAGTTACAAAGAATTTCACTGCTTTTTCCTGAACTTAATATAACTGAAACACCTGATTGGCATCTACCTTGCAGCCCAGCAACAAGCAGCCTGGCTTCTTGTGAAGTGCTGGTCACTTCCTCCATACTCTGCCATCTAACTAAACTTTCTTGCCACAAATGACAAAACCATGGAAGAACTAATCACAAGTAGCTCTAATAATAATAATAAAAAAAAAAGATCCTGCAAACTTTTTCGTTAAAACAAACAAACAGAACCAACAATAAGCAAAACCCATATCAAATACTCATTCTTACACCACAGTTTAAAACAGTCTTCCTAAGGTCCTCCCTCCTTCCTTAAAGTACTGGTTCTCAAAGAAACAATGACAAGTTACAACTCCGTAGTTTTATGGCAAATTTAAGCTAGAAAACAAAGATTAATACAGCAGTAAACATATGCCATACATGTTCTGGTAGAATCTCCTTTTTAGTGGATAGTTCCCATGTTGTCATATCTTAGGAAGGTACTGTCATTAGGTTTGAAAATACTATTTTAGATACTTTTCCAAGGTCTCTAACACTTTGAGTGTTCTTCCATATTTTCAAAAGATTGTACCCAGATGGATAGATGGCGTTGAGGGGTGGAGAGATATAGATCATAAAAACAATACTATTTAAAAAGATTAAATAATTTCTAAATACTCTCAGTTTTGGAAGGTCCAAATTCACTTCCTTAATAATTATGCTTTTTAATATGGAGAGGAGGGGAGAGGAGGGGAGAGGAGGGGAGGGGAGAGGAGAGGAGAGGAGAGGAGAGGAGAGGAGAGGAGAGGAGAGGAGAGGAGAGGAGAGGAGAGGAGAGGAGAGGAGAGGAGAGGAGAGGAGAGGAGAGGAGAGGAGAGGAGAGGAGAGGAGAAGAGAGTTTCAACATATTATCTTTCATCATATTATTCTGAAAAAGTTACTGACAAAACTGTGAAGACTGGACAAAATTTTTGCATAATATATTTATACTTAGCATTTTGTTTCATTTTACTTCTAAACTTTAAAAATGTTTTGACTCTGATTTGTTGGAAAGAAAATAAACTGCAAGTGAGGTTTCAACCTGGACTGTTTATCACAGCATTAGAAAATAAAAATGGAAATGCTGGAAAATGAAATGCAGTCTAAAAATGTTCAGAGACAATTAAATGTAATGGAAAGAAAGCACCTATCACTTAACTGAATTTTCGCTGCTAAAGCAGTTCTATGTTTGCTATCCACAGGTACTAACATTTATGATAGTAACCTTTATAGAGTCAATTTAATTATCTTTATCTTATTACAAATAATAAATTTAGTTGTCCTACAATGAAAATCAATTGTCAACATAAGCTATGGTTAACATCTAATAAAACAGCCCTCTGTAAATCCATGATTAATAAGATTGGCTTCTGTATTAACTAACAGACATCATAAAATTTCCTTCCTTGCATTAATCTGTATATTCAAGGTTCATCCTGTTGGACTGAGTTTCCTAAAATAAACTGTTACAGTGAATGAGCAAAATTTTGGCGCCTACCATTACTGTTATAACCATTTTAATATATATCTATAGCTGAATGGCTTCAAAATTAATGTCATATTTTAATTAAGTCATAGAAGATGCTGGCTATAATGAATGATAAGCGATTCACTTCTTTGTTTCCTTTAGTCTCTGAACATAACACTAACGTCACTTGTGTTTAGTTTTGAGGGTTAGTGAAAGTTAACTGAAACATGAAAAAACAGTTTCCCCAAACAACCTTTACATACGACAGTAGTTACTTAAGTTACTTCAGTGTCAACAAAAAGACTGGTATTTAATCCCTCAGGAATATCTTAAGAAGATATTAACAATCTTAACAATTTACTTCCAAAGTGGAAGTGGTGGTCCTCAAATTCATCATGAAGTTATGTTCCTGAAGACAGGGGACATCTGCTGTGTGAATTTGTGCGCCGTATTTTCTAGGCTTAGTAGGTTCTTCTTTCTGTAATAAACATTATGCCTAAGGATACTGTGGCACGATCTAGTGGCCACTACCATCAGCACTAGCTTCAACAGATGTTGGATGAAGTATTTTAACAGCAGAACAATAAAATCATACCTATCCTGAAAGATCTCAAAGTCATTTTACAAAGAAACAGAAGTAGATAGGCTTGAAATACCTGTAAAAGAACATGCAGAATTAGGAAAAACTGCTAGGATTGCCTAGCCAAATCCTGAATGTCATGAAATCTTTAGTGGCCATAGAGCAAAGATTTTTTGTTCTTTAAAGCATCATTATCAAGTTAGTACGTACCTTGGAAAATAGGAAATCTGATCCTTCACCTTATAACTTTTATATAAATCAAGTGACTGCAGTCGGATTACCCCCATATAAAACCGGGCATGTGCAGAGGGGAAACCAGTAATCTGAGAAGCAGCAATCATTATTATTACTCAAATGGCTAGGGAGAAGAAAAAGATAAGTATCTTTCCACATATTTAATCTGTTTTTAGTATTTGTTGTCATAAACACTAAAAGATATTTTCTTTGCTACTATTTTTGTTATTATTCACTTTGAAAATTGCTGTTAATTAGGCTAAAAAAAAGATTTCTCTTTCAATTAACTTCTGCCAATGAAAATACAATTCTTTATCATATAAAAAATATCTTCATGCAGTAGTGCTCTGAATACTGCCAGAATTATAGTTGAAACTTATTAACAATTGTAGATAATCATAGCTAGAAAGATTTGAAAAGTAGTTTATTTCTATGTAAACTGTTTATTTCATTTTTATATTTTGGTCATTTTAAAAAAAGAAAATACACTAGTCAAGTGCAAAGTTTCAGTTATTGTGTGTCTTTCTTTGAATTACAATAGTTAGGTTATGAATAGACCAAGAAAGTCCCCAGTGTTTCAAGTGTAACTAATGAAGTTAAGGAAACATTTACAGAGGTTTAATATTTTGGATAGAAAAAGAAACAATCCAGTTAATCTCCATTATTATACAAAATCTAATTTTGTGCCACCTGAAAGCTGACAGTTTTTCCATAAAGTATTGGAAATAGTTCTCCCTGATATTGTTTGCAACAGGACAAGCATGCAAAGTATTGAACATTTTTTTCAGTATTCTCATGAAAATGGCAACTTGTTCCTGTCTTTTTTCCTGAAAAGAGAATGTTGGACCAAGCATTTGCTTCTTTTTAATCCATCTGAAGGACACTTACATAGTGATAATGTGCTCTCACTTTGGTAGCTGGGCCAAAGAAAACCAAAGAAAATCAAAGATTATTTTAAAAGTCTTCTGAATGTAGTGATCTAACTATTCACTTAGCTGCACTGTGTTCGTACTGACTCGTGGACTTTTAACATTTTTAAGATTGAACATAGCAATTCTGCTGTGGATTCAGTTTGGGTTCAACCTACAATAACAGCCTGCTTTGCTAGGTGGTCTATATCTCACCTATAACACTATGTCATACAAAGCCTACTAATGCAAAACCTGGCATGATTTATTTTTATTTAAGTTTATAAAGCAACTGCGTGGGTGGGCAGACAATTTATAGAGTGCAGCCCTCTACCATAAAAGTCATTTCTAACAGGAAAAAGACAAAATAGTAGTCAAACGGTTGTAAACACTTGTTTAAAAAGTGTATATTTACCAACTGTATATTTTAAAATCTATTTCTTTTTTTCTCCTATTTTTAATGCTCTAGAACACTAGAGCTCATTTTTTCCTGTCCAACACTTGATGGAAAAGGAATTTTAATATTTAGTTTTATTTTTCCAGCTCTTTTTAACTTTAATTTTTCTTTTATCACTCCCAGAGAGTTACAGGCTTCCCTCTTGTTTCCTCTACTCATTTAATAGATGATTACTGGGATGACTGATGCTTAACAGAAAAAAAGAAAAGTAGAGCCTAATAGCTAAGCACCTTCTCCTCACTAGTCCCACACAAGTGCTTCTGCTACTTGAAATAAAAGCAGCCAAGCAAAGTAGCCAGGCAGCTTAGTCTTTTTTCCCTCTCTTCAAATAATTATTGCAGCCCCCAAAAACTCTAACACAAGTGCCTCAGCTCCCCCGTTTTCAGGAAGAAGCAGGAAGCTTCCTTTCCTCCACTTTCTCTTCACAGCTTTTTTTCTTCACTTGGAAAATGTTCTTTTTTTTTTTTCCACTTCACTATGTCATGTTATTTGTACTTGCTTTTTTTTTTTGGTAAATCAAGAGCCATCCCACTTGGCTGCTAATCTAGAATCAGAAGAAAAATCATCTGGTCCATTAGAACACAGCTATATTCTTCAGTCCCAGTCACACTACAACTCTCCCTCATGCTCAGCAGGACTAATTGAGCCAGGATATGATCTTGCTGTTTGTTCTGTGGAAACAGCTTCCTTTTCTTATGAATTATACTTTCTAACAAGACAAATTGATACTATTCTATAAACTAGCCTAGACTACCCTAATTTCCTCTCTTTGGGTTAGACCTTGTGAATCCAGTAACTATGTATAAGAAACAACTCTTCTCTTAAACAAAAACAAATAGGTTTTGCTTGCTACCTCAGGGAATGTGCATGCAACAGAGAACTACAAGAGGTGGTCAGGAAAAGTATTTAGTTACAATAAGCATCTATCAGCCCTGCAGCAAAGCTCAAGACACAGGTTTGATCATCTTTTTCTTAAACATGGTTCTTCGTTGAACAAGTCCTCGCCCAAGCTTGAATACAGAATTATCCTCACAGAGGCAAGAATTCATTATTCGTTTTTGAAACATGTTTTTAACAGATGTTTGACAGAAAAATTGGTGAAACACCTGTTCCTAAGTCCTGGTTAGTGACCAGTGCTTGAGCTTTGGACTAACACTTTAGTGTTAGAGCCATCTAGTGGGAGAAGAAGTGCCGGCAGGGAAGCAGAGGTTCTTCCATCCAAAGCTTCCATCCCATTCCGCTTTCTGGTGTAACCTCTGGGCACCAGGCCCAATGAAGTCTGCCATGCTGGTATTGCAAAGAAAAGAAAGATGACTCTGAGAGGTACTTTGAAGAGAGTGAGCAAGGAGTCCATACGATTCATAAATCAATTAGGAAAGGAGCCTGTGCCTGTACCAGGGCAATGCAAACAGCTAAGGCTGAGGGGACAGTTTCATAGAGGATAAAGCCAAGAAGCACAGCTTGTGGCATGATTTTCATGGATGTGACCTGTCTTCGGCAGTAGCTGTTCCATTTTGTTCATACTGATCCTATGAACACCACAGGGAAAACTAAGTAGCAGAGTGCTAAGCAGCAGAGTGAAAGGTTTTAGTTTAGGCTAAATCAGAGTGGCCATTCACACAAAGCTATGCAATCAGCTTTTCTGGCAGAATTTTAGTTAAGTATTTTATTGAACAGTCTCGGAAGATTGTTCTAAAATCTAGTCAATGTTAATAGACATAGTGCAAAAAGCTGGCTCCTAAGCCCTGGAGAATTCCAGCTCCATGATGATGCTTCTGGTGCCAGAATCTCACAATATGTCAAACCATGCCAATGGAGACATTTCTGCAGCAAAATCAGGATTTTAAAAGCCTTCCAAGGTTTTGAGGTTTCAAGCCTCATACCACAATGGAATGATCCAGTACAATAGGAGGCAAGACATACAAAAACAAAAAAGCATGTGTGGAACTGTAGATGTCTCCTTCATTTGAAAGGGAATTAACGTCTTCCCTCTTCCTACATTGCTGCTGAGGAAAAACAATTAGCTTTGCCCATAAAGGCTAAAGAAAGAATAAATGAGTAGTAAGATCTCAGAGGAAGACAGCTGACTGGTCTCATGCTAAAGTGAGAGAAGCATAATGCCAGAGCACACTCCAAATATTGTATTTATCATAAATAGATTTATCTTTGTCCACGAGCAGCTGCCTGAATGTTGTCCAGTGTATCTAACTTGAAGATCTGCTAATGTTTTGCTCTATTACCAAGTTTAATTTAAGATGGATTTAAGATGGAAGTCATGCATATACATCTGTGCTCCATGTATCAATTGATTTATTTGAAGTATCTCAAAGACAACTATCTACTTCATAGTAACAGGAATCAGAGTAAGGTAGGCATAGAAACAGAGCACTTATTTACAGTTAATTAAAACACACTGGCAGCTGCTAATGCTAATAAAGCATTATTCTACATCCCTTTCTGTGGCTTTAAACCTGAGAAGCAGAAAAGGATCTCTTATTTGACAATATAAAAATCCTCATTCAACATACAGCACCATAATCTGCAGGTTTTGTTTAAAAAAAAGTCTATTAATACTCCACAAGCTACTGCATATAAAAATAGGACAAAGGCAGGACATCTGTCAAGTCAGTCTTTTGATCCAACTTTGCATCAGTATATTCACTATATACAGAGACCAAGAATAACCAAGAAAAGTTATGGCTCAGTGGACCACTAGACATTAAGCATTCCAAAACAGGATCTGCAGTAGATATATATATATTAGTTCATTGATCTTAAAGGAATCTTAGATTTGGGAAGAAGCTGTTCTGTTATATCCTCGGTTTTGGTCTTCTCCAACGTTGCTGCAGATTTGTTCTCTTTATCCTTTTTGTGACTCCTTTTGTGCTGGGATTTAAAAAAAATGCCCGATCAATTTTCCATGTTAAGAGTACACAAAGAAATTAAAGACTTCTTGCTCATGTACAATGCAGTATAGTGTTCTCAGAAAAAAAGTTGGTAAAACCCCTGAAAAAATTTCCTAATATTGCATTTACTGAAGAGATTTCTTGTAGACATCTGTCAATTCACCAGCAACTTAAAGGATCCATGACAAATAGACAAAAAATAAGCTTATATATCATAGGTCTACACTGATACATGGGTTATAAAAAAGCATCAAGAGCAAGGCAGAAAGTCAAAGAAAAATCAAGAATTATGACATTTGACAGGCCTCTAAGAAAACACTCCACATCTTTTCAACTTTTTCATTAAAGCAAATGCATGCATTTGTGTATCACAAATCATGACATTTTTCCCACAAAAGATTACTTGCTGAGGAGTTTTTGCTATCTGTCCAGTTTGTTAGAAGCTTGCTGTTATTTTAGCTCAAGTTTAACAAAGCATATTCTACAGGATTAAAAGAAATTGTGAGACTACACTGAATGCTATCAGCAGGTGATTTTATACTACATGCCTATTGTAGAATTATAGTTTTCCTTCACTTTTAAATACACAATTGTTTAGAATATCTGTGAAAGTTACCTGGAAAAATGGAATGCCACCATTTGTGTTACAGCTTATGTTTATATCCGCTAAGGATTTGTAGCCAGCAAGGCTTTCACTGGAGTCTTGCATCCCTTCCTCCTCTTCCAGTAAGTCCTAAAACAGAAGTTTTCAGAAAAGCATTTTGAATGTCTGAAGTTCCTAGATGAATGTATAAAATATGATCAGATCTGTAAAAGACATGCCACTTATTTTTCAAGATAGTGTTTTTTTTTTTTCAAAAGCTCAGCATGCGACTAACTACAAGTACCCTGCACAAAGGCTATAACTGCTCTGGGGTTCCAAAATGAAATGAAAAAACTCCTGAATATTTGAAATCTTTCATTGCTTCATTGAAGTGTCTCATTTATCATTCATATACTTACCTGATCTGCATTCTCCTCTATTTCCTTTGTCACACTGTTTAGCATAGCATCAAGATTTGTTCGCTTTTGCCTTAACTGCTCCAGTAGAAGTTCCCTGGGTCCTGTTCGCACCAGCGTGACTGGATACAAGTAGTCTCTTCTCTGTGGAGTTGTCCCTTTAATGAAAATGGTATACTAATGAAAGACACTAGTAAGCACTTAAAGCAATAGCTTTAAAAACAGATCCTTGATTTTACATTAACTTAATACAGAAGTCACACTTTGTTCAGTCATCAAGTTCTGCATGATTGACTGAAAAATAAGGCATGACTGCCAGATGTATTATGTCCCCAACAATCTTTGCTTATGAACTCTGCAACTCAACGCTTGCTTTCTGCGAGTGCATTCTGTCTCCTGCCCTACTTCAAATACCTGTTGGAATATCCACTTTAAGATCCTCTTGCAGGAAACCATTAACCTGGGTCAGACCATGCTGTGCTTCCTCATTAAGTGCCAGCTTCTGCTCCAGAAGTATCTCCTGATCAACTTTTATCTGACCAAGAAGGCCATTTAGTACCTTCTCCTCAGCACTCTTTTGTCTATCAATATGGTCAACGATTTCAGCTAATGCTCTATCACAATTTTCTTTGTTTTTCTGAAAAAAAAAAAAACAACAAAAACACCAAGTTAACAGGAAAGTTAAGGTTATGGCCTCTTTTCTAAGATGTGGTGCATGATTAATAACATGATCTGAAACGAAACAACTGAGACCTCAAATTGAGAAGTTTCAGTGCCAGTTTTACATTCTCATTTTGAGAACTATCTTCAGAAGAGAGTCAGTTTCTTAGAAAGTATGATCATTTTAGAAAGCTACTCATAAGAATAAAGATGATGCCATTTGCTTCAGAAGAGAATTCTCAGGCGTCTACACATAACCCTGCACAGAGTTAGGATTTTCAAGTGAAAGTGAAAAAAAATTATTCAAGAAATAGAAGCTTTATGCATTTCCAGAGGACAAGGAGGAAGACATGAATTTTTAGTCCTTCCCCTTGGAAGGGAACTCCTGAAGTGTTCAGGTGGCATAACAAATACAAGGGTGTCTTGAGACTGCAAACACATTTAACTCTAAGCTTTTATTTATTTCTAAAAGTTAGTAAAATGTTCTAATAAGTAGTGAAACAGGAAAATCCAACAATAGAACAAGGGTGAGAAGTGAAACTTGCGATGAAAATTAAAGATCATAGGTGAAAAAATTTTGGGGTAAGAGCTAGTATATGCCTAAAAAGGAATGCTTTCTACCATATTAGCCCAACTGACAGATAAAGTCATTTTTATTCTGCAGAACATAGTCTATGATCTCTGCGTAAGTTTCCCAGGGACACTACTTACAGATAAGCTTTAGATTTAGCGCTGTGTACTATCAAAAAGATGTAAAAAGCCCAAGGTACAAATGGAAGTTAGCCACACAGGATTGATCAAGATTTTTTTTTTGTATTTAAAGAAGTTATTTGCACTTCAAGTTCAAAATCTTACTCAAATTAAGCTTTTACATTTCACCAAAATGCATTTAAGTTAATTAACACGAGTCTGCTGTTATCAAAACACCACCATTTTATACTGATAATAATTGAGAATGTCCCCCTACAAATTCTACTGTAAAAATTTGTTTCTGAATGTTGCATTAGACTACAAACAGCTATGTGTACCTGTTGTGAACACACAAGTTGTTTTTTCTCATCACTGACGGACAACAGCTGCTGATCAGTAAAGTTGATTATCTGAGCAGTTGCAAGTTCACCCCATTTATCAGTATCCCGAGACACATTTTTGAGACCGCTGAGAAGTTGTTGACAATGGTCTGTGGATTCTTCCAGCATCATCTTGTTTTCAGCATTTATGTTCCTGAGCTCTTGAGAGAAGTTATCCATAGATGCAATAAATTTGCTGTGATTGGAAGTTGTACTGCTGACTAGGTCTGTGGTTTTCCTACAACAACGAATTTTTAACAGTTCAGAAATTTTGAAAGGCAGATTCTGCACATTCTATGTACAGAAACAGCTGAGACCAGAAACAGTGAAGTAGTGCAGTTCTATCAAAACAGTTAATTATGATGTTACTGCTCTATTCTGTAAATTTAGAGATGGCAGCACTCAGACTACCAGATTTGTTCAATCCCCTTAAATCTTTGGCAAGATGTTAGTTATTCATTTTAAAACTGAATAAAGCATGCAACAATAATTATACTTCAAGTTAAGCCTTCTTGGTATAAAGCGTAGCTGTACCGAGGGCCATTTATCACAACACATTGCTCCCCCAAACCAGAGTCTCTTATACACAGTATGCTCAGGAGACAAGTCTGAGAAAAAGCTTTGTAGCTCTGCAATTACTCTGGAGAAAGCTGAACTATGACTTATATTCTGTGGCTGAACTCAGCTCTAACAAACATTTTGCCCAGAAGAATTTATGAACGTATGATATGAAGAACATCTAATTTTGCAATTTTCTTCATACATAGTTTCATCTTGCATCACTATACACCGTACGTAACATGCTCCTTACAGGTGAATGTTTTCTTGCACAGCAGTGATGGTGGTCTCCATAATTCCATTTTTTGCCAGTACATCACTTAAGTTCTTCTGAGTCTCCTGAGCAAACAGGTCAAGCTGGCTTTGCAGTGAGGACACTAGTTCTGCTGTGCTCTATTAAAAAAAAATTATACATCTCACTGGTATTCTGCACTTTCTATTATTATTAAAGGCATTCACATACTCTAAGAAAAAAATATAACAAATACTAGAGCTTTATTATTTTAAAATTCAAGTTACAATTTGTGTAGAGTAGACAGACACTGCCTGTGGAGATGTACGTAAAGATATATAAACCGGATGTGCTCATAGCAAGTGTAAGCTTTTTTGCTAGCTTCATATGTAAGCTTCTTAAAATAGCACAAAAAAGCTGAAAAATTATTATCACCAAGCTACTGTGCTAGTGTTGCTTCTGAAGCAAATACAGTGTTTTATCGCTACAAAGAGTTTAAATCAAAGCAACAATTGGCCTTCAGATTTCTCTACTCTAAGAATACCTTCATATGTGCCAATCTTGTTGTTTCCACTTCTTCTTTTAAATTCTCACAATCATTCTGAAGCTGAAGAAGAACACTGGCCATTTCTTCCCGTAACTTTTTCAAAGTGAGAGAAAGATCTTCAAAGAAGGTATCCATTTCTTTTTTATGACATTCCATCTTTGAAAAAAGTTTTATTCAAAGTTAAATACTTGTCATTAGATTAGGAACTGGATACTTTTCCCTGACATAGTATGGGGGGGGATGTGGACACACCACCTACCCAACACAGAAACAAAGGCATTAATAAACTACATTGGATAAAAGATAGCAAGTAACACTTGGAGCCATCTGAAGTTAGAATGGCACTTAATGTGTTTTTTTCCAAATTCAGCATCAGAGGAAGACAAAGAAAGGAAGACAGACAACATAGTTGATTAAGACAAGAATAAAAAGCAAGAGCTGGTAAGCCATGGCCCTAGTTGCCGTTTAAGTTTCAAAACCAGTAAAGAGCCTCTAGATGAGGTGAGTTGATTTCAAATGACTTGCAACTGACAGAAGAGGAAAGCTAACTCCTTCATGAGGAACAAAGGTTTTTAACAAAAAGGAGAAAACAATGAAAAAGTGAGGATGCAGTTCTATAAAAAATAAAATATAAGGTAGACTAGAAATAAAAATTCAAGTAAAGGACTTTTTTAATATAAAAAATAAGGGCAGTGCTGTCTACACTGTTCACCAGACACACTACTACGTTTTCTGGGAATCAAAATAACTAGAGAAAAAGTTGGGTATGACAGCAGAAGGAATTTGAAGTGACAGAACTTGTCTCAGTCAGCTCTTTCAGACTTCTACCATACAGAAGAGACTACCATAAGAATATTATCAAGTATTTGATACAGGTAGCATTAAGCATCTATATTGTATCATTCTTTTGTGGCATTTAGGTGAGCAGCTGTGCTAGGTAGCAAGTGAATATACCACACACAGAAGTGGAAGAGAAGTCTGAATGAAAGAGCTAGAAGGTAGAACAAAGGACTTAGAAAAGCCATAGGACAAAGTAAAGGAGAAAAAGCCAGAGAGAGTGAAAACACCTACATACTGCAGAAAAGTCACCAAAACTTATCCGTAAGTTACAAAAAACAGAATAGCATAAGATAAGAAACAAAACATGTGCTACCTTGTCAGCCACAGCAGAATATTTCTTCACATTAGTCTGAAATTGACAACTTAGGCCCAGGACAAATTCTACCATTGGTGTCAAGCTATTTAATGCTCTTCCTAATCCAGATGTATGCTCCTCCTAGGAAGAGCAATAAAAAAAACATAAGAAAAACAGAAGTAGAACAGAATATGACAGACCTACATTACTAAGAAGCAATGAATATTCATGCAAATAGCTGTGGTCCATGTGCTCTGCAATAAATGTTTCCTGGATAGTATATTACAGCTTACAATGGCATGAGAATAGAAGTGAAGAGGGATATAATCAGCCAACTGCTGATACAGACTGGTGGAGAGCATCAGGGGAAAAGAATGTTTACAGCACCTCTTCTGGTTGAGGACAGTTTCATATGCTTCAAAAAACAAAAGAGGATGAAAATTTACTCACAATTAATCTAAGGAGCTCAGCTTTACAATTAAGTGACAGATTCTCACGTTGTAATATTTTTTCAGACAGGGAAGAAACTTCGGTAGACACTAGTTCTTTAACAGAGGCAAAAGATGCTGATACAACTGATGCAAGAATATTAGCTGCTGAAGAACTGGTAGACAAGATGTCACCTACAAAAGAAATCCAAAAAGTGTTACAAAACTTAAAGCTTCATTTTAAGAGCAAACTCTATTGCTCATCACCATATTGCCTCTTATAACACAGGAAGTCAGTATTTTTTCTTAGTTCATAAAACATATCAAGAAGAGAAAGCTGATATGTATGGTTGAATTAAACTACTATTTTTAGTTGATCATCCCAGATATGATATTATGGGTGCAACTGCAGTCGTTACATTGTTTAAAATAAAGCCTCATCCATTTACTAAAAGGATCAGTTTTAAGAAAATCTTTGGTACTACTTACCTATAACATTTGTATAAGACTTCAACATCTGTTGCTGCTTCAAACTGTTCTCACTAATTGAATTTTGTATTTTGTTGAACAAATCAGTCATTTGTCCTGCAAATGTATTTTGGACAATAGCATTGTGCTGATCAACAGCCTTCTTACGGTCCAGTTTCGCATGGAGACCAGATACATCTTTTGTAGTTTCTTCAACAGTACTAAGCAACTAAAAAAAAATTAAAAGTTAGTCAACCTTTAAACCAGAAGTCAAGCATAAGTTAAGTAAGAACAAATGTAGTTTAAGTTAAAGGAGAAGCTGTATCCCTAGAAAGGCAGGCATTTCCCTTAACACCAAGCTACAACCTTTCTTAATCCGATGTTATATCATTTATAGTCTTGAAACACAAGAAAAATTTACCTTCTAGAGGTAGCTTACTCTAACTTTGAAATTAAAGCATTAAAATAGGACATCCTCTCAGTATTTAAAGAATTAAGATATCATTCAATATAGTGAAGTGACCAAAAAATTCCTGACCACTTCAACTTATTCTGAAAGACTTAACAGTAAATATATATTTTTAATGGTACTGGAAGTAAGTGATTTCCAGTATTAGTTCTGTGATAAATAATTTAGAATTTGAAAGTATGGTGAATTCTTGGTTTTATAGTTAGTGCAAATGATTACTGTACCCATTTCTCTCACACAAACACTCCACAACCCACATGTAAATCTAAGCATCCCAACCTTTCAAGAATCTGAGTAGAAAGAACTTTTCGTGTTCACTAAAGTTACAGGATTAATCACTTCGCACTTGAAATAGCAGGACTCTCTATCAAGTCTGTTTTGAGAATTCAGACCAGTTCCCAAACCCTTCAAAAATACACCCTAAAATATAGAGGTGACAGGGAAATAGATTCAGTTACTCAGTGAGTGTAAATTATTGCACACATCCCTGTAAAGCATCTTGTTATTTTTCCACCCCAGCCATAAGTAATTTATTCTGTTTTAAGGTCAGGCACAAGCTTCTAATAAGGTAGACTACTTATTCTGCAGAACTCCTCACAACAATAGATACTGTAACGTACTGAAACTCATGACAAACTAGACTGAAGGAAAGGTAATTTGAGACTGACTGTTGACTGCTAAGAACACTGGTTAATAATTTCGCAGAGGAGGCCTTCCAATCTTTAAGTAGCTTTTCACTATAACACAATTTAGAGTGGGTTAATCCTAGTTTTTTATCTTCAAGTCATTTTATCATTCTCACATCATGCTTTAGCAACAATGATTTCCTTGAACAGATGGGAAGCTACTCTTGCAATCAGGTGCCAGGAAAGTGACAACCTTGCTAGCTGTGCCATGAAGTTTTTGTTCAGTGTCTTCCAAAACTGAAACCACATATTCTTCTTCAGCCAGATGAACCTTGGTTTCCTGCAGATCTTTTTGTGTTTCTTCAAGTTCCTTCTCCTTGATTTGCAGGTCTGTTTTACACTGTTCAAGTTCATTTTTGTTAATCGTGAACAGTTCAGTGATCTACAGTGGAAGACAAACATAAGTACAGCAACAATGCGTTTTAACAGCAGTCCCTCATATGTCTCAGATTATGCCATGATACTAGAATGCATGTTGTCATCTGCAAAAGCCTCAAAGTTCTTAAACCTGACTAGAGACCTGTAGAATCCCCGTATTCACTGAAAATATCAAATTTTTTTTTGTGAAAATATTTCTGAAAATATCACAAGATTTTTTATCACAAAACACCATTTTCACTGTGATAAGCCTTTGCTTCCCCTCTCAAGCTAGAAGACCAGACACTTGTTACATCACAGAATCCCTCTAAAACATAACCAGATAGAATTGGGAAGGGTCAGTAAAGTTGATCAAAAGATAAGTCTAGTTACACAGACCAGTTACGTTTCAGGAAACTAATATTTGAATTTCTTTAGAAAAGGAAGCTCCCATCTTCTGCATATTCTTTATTCATTAATTGGAGCTCATCACCTTCTCCTCTATCCCACCACTCTTTGCTCCTAAGGCAGGTAACTGTCAACTGAGATACCATTTTACAAGCAAATTGTTGCTGAAAATCCAGCAAATAAAATTAAGTCTTAAACCTTTAAACAGCTTTAAAAATAAATATTGTGTTTTGCAACTTCATATATAGTATTTCAAATTTCTAACTTCTAGGATTAGAAAGCTTCCACTCAACTAATTAGAATGGACCTTTAAGAAAAAAAGGTCTTCAAATTGTTGTTTGCTCAATCTTTTTCCGCCTTTCCAGAAAGATTCCACCCCCCCCCCTTTTTTTTTCTGGCAGATATAAGCCACAGTTGAGAAATGGCACTTACTCTTTTCACTTCTTCCTCCATGACACTGATTTTGTCAATATACTCTGCAATTTGTTCTTCCTGAACAGTCAGCTTTCCATTAAGGGCTCTATAGTAAAGATTAATAACAATAACAGAGTTGATTCCAAGATTACCTATTGTTCTCATGCTACATGTTTACCCATTTCAAAAAGTACTGTTCACTTCTGTTCAAAAACAGAATTTTCACTTAATGCAGAAGGGATTTAAGACAATTATGTATTTGAAACTTTCTGTATAAACAAGCCCTCTTACAAAGTGAAGCAAGCTTTACCAAGTTTGCTCTCCTGTATCAGCTTCTATCTTAAAAAAAGAACGTATCCTGGCTATGCATATGGTAAGTTCCACAAATAAAAAAGAGTGTTCAGTACAAACCTACTTTCTAGGCTTCTGTCTGTGTAATAACTAATTTCTAAAGAAGAAATTGACTGGTCAGTTAAGTTCTTCTATCTTCAGCTTTTTAGGACTGAAAATAGACCTGAAAACGTTTTCCGTATAAGGATCAGTACCAATATTTGAGATTTGTTGTTAGACATTTTATAGATATCCTGAACACATACTCAAAGTTTTCAAGGGAAATATAGACTCCATTTTTTTCTCGTGCAGCAGCAAGGTCTCGTTTCAGACGCTCAATCTCTTCAGTATATTCCTGCATCAAGAAATAATCATATTTAAACCTGAACATTTATACCTTCTTTTCAAAATTTAGCTTAACAGGTACCTCAAAAAGATGGAATTTTAATCGAAGTATTGCATAAACACAGGAGAATGTTCCAAAACCTAACCTTCTTCATTTGCGTGTCCAAATACATTCAGTGTAGCGCTATTTAAAATCATACCATTACACACATGTAGAGCATTGAAACTTCCAATTTGAATCATACTTAGTTGTATTTAACTGATTATAATGGGAATTGCAGCTTCTTTAATAATAGTTAGCTTCTTCATGTTACTTTTCATTCAAGCTTACTAACAAGTTCACTTCAATTCATGCATTTTCTGGAATGCAGCAGCTAATACAGCAAGCCCAGAAAAAGTCATCCAGTACTTTTTGGGATCTCCACTATCTTGTAAATAGCTAGTCCATACAGAGTCATAGCTAGTATCAATTGCCTTCTTTCTCCAGCTTTAGTCTTGGCAACAGTTTCAGTAACTGCAAAGCGACTAAGAAATATTGTACCAGTAGAGCAGCTTAGTTTGAAAGCATCAGCGATTAAAATCACCTCAGAAAAGCACTGTTACTAACTAGTCAGTTTTTCCATGACTTCATAATTCCTACATAGCAGAAGTTGTCAACACAATCAAATGTTATTATTAAATTTGTGAAGATACACGCCTAGCTTACCTTAATTAGGGCTTTTTTGGTCAGCTTCTGGTTAACTTCCGGCTTGTTCATTATGTTCTTTGCTCTGTGAGCATATTCCAGTGTACTCAGTGTTTCCTGTGATAAACAGATACAACATAAGGTCAAGCTGAAGATAGTCATTTATGTTTTTGTATCCTTGGAAAAATGTACCTATTATAGAAACAGATATTCAGACATAAAATTTACCTCAAGATTTATAGATGCAGGAGAAACTGTGGCAATTATTGATGTTTTTGTTCGTCCTCCAAGAGAGTCTTGAAGGATTCTTGTGAGTTTAGATTCCCTGTATGGAATATGTGGGGCTCTTTCTACTAGAGCAGTAATAACTCTTCCTAGTGTCAGGAGAGACTGGTTGATATTTCCGGCTTCACGAGCTCTTTTGTCAACTGCCCCAGATCGACCAATGTTTTCACTTCCTGCAAGATCAACCTGAAAGATAAGAGGAAGGACATGCTTCTATCTCAAATCACTATGAAGAATGCTTGCTCCACGGTGTTGCAGAAAAAGACACATGAATTAATTTATGCATATATGTTCAGGAAACATAGGGAGTGAAAAAGCAGACAGACATTTCTCAGAGTGACAGACAGTTCATATCACTTGAAGATGATGATTTTTGTCCTTATGAAGAAAATCTGATTCTCAAGAGAATGAGGTTAGATTATTTAGTTCATTACTTCAGGAGTACCATCAAGGAAATTTAGTTCAAATACTCACCAAGTTTAGCTTCCCAATTTTGACGAGTTCTTCTCCATCTATTGTGGTTTCTTTCATATGGATGGTAATTGAAAACACAGAGTGGGAGCGGCTATAAAAGAATTCGATTTCAGACAGGCATCCCATTAAAGGCCAATGATCTGTTTGCTACAAGATACTACTTCAGGTTAGCTATCAGTGCTCTTTTCAGGAAATAAATTTGGCCAATTAACTGCAACTTACACTTTTTCCATATGCCAAATAATTCTACCATGTATATTTTTGTGCAGATGGGGGAATTCCAGGACTTCCATTCCAACTAGACACTGTATTGTCACAAGAGATATACTCATAACAAAGCATGCAACCTCTAAACAAGAGGGCAAGCTTCTATAATCACACATCTTTCAGAGAGCAACAGTTTGCCCATTTTTAAGGTAGGAGGCTTCCATATTTTATAACCCTTCATGCATGCACTAGAAGGTATCATCCCATAGTTCCAAGTTCCAGCTATGGCTTTGGTTTTCTAATCCACATGTAGCAACGTAAACTGTAATACACAATCTCAACATTAGGTAAGGTCTACTACAACTTGAATGGCTTTTGCCTCTTCAGTAAGATCCTGTTTAACAGAACGTCAACAAAAAAAATCTGAAACAGACAAGATTAATACCTAGAATATGCATTCATGTAAGTAGCTGCAGTTGTTCTCTTTGCTGCACCCCTTTCCAGGATCTGATAGACTTCGTTTTTGTTGTGTACAGTTACTTCTTCCAAGCCTTTAATAATTACACCTCTCTGTCAGAAAAGAATGCATGATTATTAGACATCTTCCACCAGCCGCCCCTGAAGCCTTAATGTCACAGATTTTGGAAGACAGTACTCACCTTGTTTCGAGGGTCATCAAACATCTGCAGTCTTTCTCCAACATCGGGAGTAGGATTCAGAAGATCAAAAAGCTCCTCATTGTAGATTTCCAAAAGAGATACTTTCACTGAAAATTCAGTGCCATTCTCTGTGAGTTTTTCAAATATCTGATGCAACGTACGGGGTATTATACCTGCTAGCGGATCCTACAGATTGAAAATGCAAAGGAATTTAATGTATAGATGTACTGAAAGAGATTGGGGGGTGGTGAGTGTGTGCACCAATTTCAGCTAAGGTCAATTGGGTATAACAAAAATACATTGAATAAAGATCAGTTTCCATAAAATTATTGCTAAAGATTGTATGCCTGCAGTAATAATGTAAAGTTTGGATTCTCATATAGAGTAATGAGAACATTTATTAATTTGCAAGTGTTTAAAGAAAGTCAGCTTCAGTATTTGAAAGAAATCAGCTCTAGGTTTTCATGAACTTTCTGCAACATCTAGCTTTGAACCATAGTACAGCTTTAAGAGAAACCTCAGGAGTGAAAACATACCTCTTCCCAAGTATATTCCTCATTGGGTGACCGCTCTCCTTCCATTGTGAAGGTCTTACCAGTACCAGTTTGGCCATAGCTGTGAGAATGAAAAATTTAAATGTAAACAAGAAACTAAAATTAAAATGAAGTTTCCTAATGCTGATTAGCATACTTACGCAAACACTGTACAGTTATAGCCCATAATAACTTCATCCAATATGGGACACACAACACTACGGTATACATCAATCTGCTTTGCCTGAGCTCCAAAAACCTGTTGGAGCAAAGACAACACATCCCATTTACCAGTACAGTAAAACATAGCACCACACAGCACAGACATCAGACTGTATTAGAGAAATTTACTGGCTTTTATCTAGAAGTCCCAAACTTGACAAGTAGTTACCATATCAAATGTGTAAGTCTTTCTTGATGTCTTATCTGTGACTCCACCGGTGCGGACACTAACTTCTTTTCGTGCTTGATCACAGTCTACAACAGCATAGGAGCTTGCTTTACGTTCTGAGGCATTAAAAGGCCTAAAAAAAACAACAAAAAAAACAAAACAGAATGTTGGATTGATATCATCACTAACAAGAACACAAACTTACAAAGCAGCAGTATCACTCAGATTAAGAATCCACATAACAATAATTGGCTAAAAGGAACATTACGGTTTTAACGCAGTTCAGTTAATACTTGCTTAAGAAAAAACTGCCGCAATTCACTTTCCAGACCTTGTTCTCCTTTTATTTACTCACTATGGGACAACTCTAGCATCTATAGCTTGAGCTTAGTATAGCGTATACATGTGTTTATTAGCTTGTTTAAAAAAAAAAAAGATTGCTTAGATGTATACATTGGTAACTTGCATTAGACAATGTCTTTTCCACTAAGTTTATCTAGTCAATTGGGGGGAGCAATTAAATGCTTTAAACAGTTACATAAACAAACACCTTGAGAAAAAGAAACCTGCACAGAAAAGTTAAGGTAACAGTGAACCAATCTAATTAATGCACTTTAAGAACATCCTTTCTTTCACTTACATAAACAGTGCAGACCACAAGTCTCTCATGGATGACATAACTCTCTAAAGCACCAGCCATACTAACAGAACCTACAACTAGCAGAAGAGTAGACAGCAATACCAGAACCTTTATAACGCTGACACATTTGTATAGAATCTGAATCGTGAGAAAAGTATAAGACAGAAAAGAAACACCTGATTTTGGGGATAAAAAGTCTATGCACCTTTTTATTTAGCTTTTGAAGTAAGAATTTTAAATAAGTTTAACAGATATACAATAAAAGTTTAGAAACATGATGGTGAGCATTTTCTTTTAACTCTAATTTAATTCAAACATGGCATACAATTTTCCTTGAAGGGGCATTAGCAATAATTCCTCCCCCAAAACACAGGAACCACAGGCTGAAAACTGACAGCATGAAGTGCTATTTTGTAATTCATTTAGCAGCATTACTGCACTGAATGCACGTTACCCATAAAGGAGCACTCAACCTGAAAAGAGAACTTCTACAACTTTTGCGAACTTGAAATTATTTTGACAGGAGAGGCACTTCAGATGCTGTTACACTACAACTAAAAAAAAAAAAGCCACAAGTATACGACATCTCAGTTTCCTGACTCTTGTGGCTAATGTTTCTTCCTCACCATAGCACCGAGGCTGAAGTGTTAGCTCTAAACAGACCACTACAGGCTTCAGTGCAAGACTGAGAGCGGCGGTGAAGGCACTCGGGTCACTATGGTGACAGTCGACGATCACAGCAACCTTGTTCACA
Source organism: Cygnus olor (assembly GCF_009769625.2). Classification (NCBI taxonomy): domain Eukaryota; kingdom Metazoa; phylum Chordata; class Aves; order Anseriformes; family Anatidae; genus Cygnus; species Cygnus olor. The sequence goes on from NC_049175.1 coordinate 21,615,358, forward strand.
GGGGCAAGCTCTAGCTTTGGTTTTGCAACTTTTAAAATAGTAGGAGGCCAAACAATAAATATAGTCTGCTCTGCAAAGATACAGCAGAGAACCAGTCAAACACAGGAGCCTTGTTGTATGGACCACAACCATGGGATTAAGGGCAATTCAGTAAAACCTGAGCATACATGTTGATCGGTACCAAGTGCCACTAGACAAGCAGGGGCTTGGTATGCCACAGTGACATCTGATCACAGGTTCATCTCATTAGGTAATCCATTCAAAACATATGCTAATACATGCATTTTAAATATCCAAATTCATGTTTTATCGAAGCACAGTGAACGTGTTCCTTGACGAGGTTTTTGATAAGCTCTGTCAGACACACCACACTTTGGAAACAAACCAGGTGTCAATAAGATGATGCTATCTACCTGTAAAATAAGTAGAACTTGACTGGTGCAGTAGAAAAGGAAACCACAGAAGGAGAGTTTACTACCTCAAACAGCAAACCAATACTGAAAAAGAAAAGCACTACAAAATGCAAGAGAAAAGGTGAGCTACAGAGTTTTTAGGAGATAGAGACTAAAACCTGATATAGACCTTAGACTGAAGGATCAGTCACAGCAAAAGTAAAGTGTCACAGCGTCATTCACACAGAGCACTGTATCTAACTGAAGTATTCACTGACAGTTTGTGAGGCTCTTCCAGACCAATTTAGTACTAATTGGATGAGAAAGAAAATGATTGCTAGCAGTGTTTCAAACACAATTGGTTCACAAACATTACTTGTGTTTTGCAATATCCTTGATTTACATCAACACTTCCACCAATCCCATAGCACTCGTTTCAGCAGCTTGTTCCTTATGTTGCAAGAGTAGGAGAGAACAACCCTTCCAGTTCTTATGTTCAGGGTGCAGTGGTGAAAGTAGAACTTCCAAGCAGGAAGATGTAACGACTGCAAAAGGCTTTAGTAACAATATGTAAACTTGCAGTTCTGGTGCAGAAAACTTTCTGAATGCAAATCTTAACCGTTAGCAGTAGTATATATTTAACAAGCAATGCTTTAATAACATTTGAGATGCAGTATGAACTAACAGGTCTTTAAGTCACCTTCAAGTTATAAAAACCCAATTTTCAGAGCACCGAATTTGCCATACCACATCGAACACTTGTTTTTATCTCCCCAGCCAAGGCAGCTGGCGATCCTCACGCTACAGGCTGCCTCCCCCACCCTGGCGTCTGAACTCGGGGTGTCTCCTTAGGCGGGCAGGGGCCGAAGGCGCAGCAGGCGCGCTCCCAGCCGGAAGAAAACACCTCAGGGTTTTTGGGCTGGCATATCACCAGCCATCTTAGCGCTCCCCTGGCCCCTCACCTCCCTGCACAGCCCCACAGCTGCGCGCACTGAACCAACGCAGCCTACCTGCAGCGCACCACCACCTGGATGTTCTTGCCCTTCTCCTCCTTCTTGCCGCCGCCGCCCTGGAAGCTGAGGGAGGCCATGGCGGGCCCGGGCGCGAGCGCGGCGGGGCCGAGGAGCGGAGCGCGGCGCGGCTGCCTCGTGCTCGTGCCCGCGCCAACCGCCCGTCCTGCACCCGGTCGCGAGCGCGCGCCCCGCCGCCCAATTTGAAGGACGCGCCTCCCCCCGGCCCGGCCAATCGGCGGGGAGCCCGCGGAGCACCATGGGACTGGGTTTCAAACAGCGGGCGAGCCCGCAGTGATGACGCGAGAGGACGGCGGAAGCGGCGCTTTTCACCGCCCGGGAGCGCGGGGCATGCTGGGGGCCGTAGTGCCCAGGCGGGCCGGAGGAGGCGTCACGTGAGCGAAGCCCTCCCCCGGCTGTCACCTCAGCGCCGGCGGCAGCCCGCGGGCCTTTCGGCCGCCCCCGTGGCGGGGAGATTTCTGCTCCCTCCCCAGCTCAATTCTGTTTCCGAAGGGACAGCCGCGCCGAGGCTGCGCTGCTCTGGTGGGGTTTGCTCTCCAGAAACCCCAGCACGGTCTGGCTTCGGCGCTGCAGGGCCGCCCCCGGTGCCGGCAGTAGCATCGCCCCTCCCCAATCTCACAAGTTCCCTCCCCAACCCTTTTTTCTTTCTTTTATAAAACTGGTACTATGAAACCTACAGCTCCGCGGTGAGTTCTTCAAGGTACTAAAACGAACCCTAGCCTGCAAGGTTCGCAGTAACTTTTCTGACAGGGACATGAAGCAGCGTCACGCTACGCTCCTCTGCCCTTTACCTCAAAAGTTAGAGCAATGTCAGAGCTAATCAACTTCATAACGAGCAAGAACACAGACGTGTTATTTTTATAGGAAAGGACATGAAGTGTTGGTTCCTGGTCTGCCGCGAGCAGGCGTTGATTCAGAGAACATGAACATCCAACAAATTTGTCTGATGTTCTAAATATAGGCTGATGGTGAGATAGGACAACAGCTAGAAAATCTTTAGTGATTAATAACAATTTTCATTAACAGCCTTTCTGAGCCAGTATTTGTTCTTTGTTCTACCTAAGTCCTTACAGCCTGCATGCCACTGCAATAATATATATTAAAAATATATATTTATATATTAAAATAATACATATTTTCTATAATATATAGCAAATATATTACATGAAAAGAAAATTACTTTGCAAGGATAGGCGTTTCAAAGTTCATACCTTCCGGATGAATTACTGCCCTTAAACACCCATTTTTAATTGTTTGGGCTCTAACCTAGAAATAAGGCAATGATTCTGTAGAGAAAGCTTGTAGAAAAATGCTTTTACTTTATAAGCATGGAAAACTACAGAATCTATGCTTTCTAAGTTTTGAAGCTTAACTTTCCAACCAAAATGAGTTTGGTGGGTGAAACACTAATGAATCTCTCCGAATCCCTCTGACTGTCTAGTGAAACACTAAAATCACAATAATACATTTTGTTTCAGTTAAGGAAAGATGTAACAAGGTGGGAAAACTAATATAATACAAAGGCAATATCCATTGCAAACATATTGGAAACACAATTATTCTTACTTGCTTTTTGTATTGCGTGGGTGCTAGGAGTAAAAATAGTTCATACAGACAAGTGTATAGGAGTTACTGCTAGACTGAATAAGTTGAATGCAGGTGTGCAAACATACTGAACTACCTTTTTCTCCCTACTCCGTCATACAGATCATACAAAAGAAAGCAACACTGACAGATGAGGTCTTTTCATCTCATTTCTGCCTGTTTGTTCTTTTCTGGTATGAAAGTATGACCTACATTAGTCAGATGTGTGCTCAAAATATAAACATGTCTCTCATAAACATGAAAGAGATTAGGAAATCATACAAACCTGCATTTAAACAATAGGAATCCAATTATTAGGAGTTGAATCTGGCCCACAGATACCTTTGCCACAGTTGTGGTAAGCGGAAACAACTCTTTCCGGTAATCAAGTTAGCTTAAAAAAATTATACAGTTTAATAGCTGTAGTTCTGTTTTATGAAGTCAATTTATAGCTTAGGTCATACGTTTTCTTAGACTACATTGAGCCTAAAGATACTAATACGCTATAAACACAAACAGTAACAGGGAACTGGTATTTCACAAGCAATAAAAATAAATATAAGAAAAAAAGAAACAAGAATACTTAGTCTAAACAGTGGTCAAGAGAACAACCTTTAAGAATGCATGTACATTGTACTGTGACAATTCTTTTTTCCTTTTTAGAGAAACACAAAAAGCATTACAGGAAAATAATTTACATAATAATACACAGATGCCAATATAATAATTTCAGTAGAGATTACTAAGCCCTATTTATTGATCAAAAAGGACAATTTTTTTTACTAAAGTTTGAAAACCAGGAGTCAGTGTTTTATAGTTATATTCATGGACAATGTATGTCTCAACAACAACAACAAAATCTGTATTTTCATAGGATTAAAATCGTATGACCTGGGTAATTATAGGTATGGAGGCTTGACAAACAGAATTGTTGACACATGATTAGCTAAGAATTAATAAAGATTATAGTAATGGAGAGATAATAATTAATACAAATTATAAGCTTAGTTGAGAGTTCAAGGCTTCTTCAAAGCTTAATAACACCTACCCGATTTTGATTACTAACGTGGCACACAGTACAGAAGCTGAAGTGAGCTAGAGCAGGGTCTCCACATGCAATTACCAGTGAAGAATTATCAGCAAATCACACTTATTTTTCTTACAGTTTCAGCATCTTCCTCTTATCTAACCAAAACCAAATCAGAGTAATATAGCCCATTTAAATTTGTTTACAGCCTCCAGACTAAGAACCCCTGGAATAGATTCAACTCTTAAAATGAACTTGCAAGCACTAAGGCGTTTTTGAAGGTAGAGAAAGAAGCCTTGACTACATGCAACTCATGCTTCATGCTGAGGAAAAGCAGAGAGTATAGCAACATAAATTTCATCTTTAAGACTACATAACAGTTTTTATTTCATCTTCATAACACCCAGGAACACCCTAGCCCTATGGTCCACCAATAATCTATCTCCCACCTAAACTATCTCCCATCTCTGTCAAAAAAAAAAAAAAGGAAGAGGAAAAAAAAAAGCAAAGTTCATATTCTTTCAGTTATGCACATTTAACTCTGCATTAAGAGTTCAGTATTAAGTTCATACTAATGTAACTAGTAAATCTCAAAACATCTGGAAAACTACTAGATATGAAACAGGCAAAATTATACAAGCATTTCTTTCAGTTGTTTTTACCTCTGAAACACAAGCAGTGATAGATCAATCGTATATACAAATACAAAACATAAAGGGGAAAAAGAAATTATACTTACAACAGAACTATTAGAAAAAGCCCAGAAGCCAAACAAGTTGAGAAACAAAAATGTGTCAAGGTGTCAGATGAATACTATTTTAAATAGGAAAGCTGTCCTGAAAACACAAATTAACGTCTGGTATATTAAGAAAGATATTTATATGTACCTTTATTGCTGAAACTGGTGAAGAGTGGTCACTCAGGGTATTAGGCCTCTGTTGGCTTGTTTGTTTCTCCTGGTATAATTATCTAGCTATGAGTATGGGGGTTTAGGAAAGTTGTAACAGGGAAAATGGAATTGTACTGGCATAAAAATATCTGACGCTACTACAGAATGCTTTTTTTTTTTTTTTTTTTACAGTACCTAAACACATGAAAAAATGTCTTTACAATAGAAGAAGTTATGCCAGTTAAACAATACTGGTATAATCACAGGGGTTAAATGCTTCTGTTAACATGCCATTGGGGAAAACTGAAACTAAGTTATTTTTGTAGGAAGAGATGGAAGACTTCTCCTAGTAGCTGGTTAGTGACCCTGTTTTGTAACACAATTGCAGTTTAACATCTCATGTTTTATGCATTACTTCTTTAACATATAAAGGTTCAGTTAGGGAAGTTAGATGCACAGTTAGGAGCAAACATATTCTGGCAGTTACCACTAATTTTTTTTCATATATGCCTTGTCATGAAATTGCCACTATTTATTTTGGAATTGAAATAACTATAATCTATGCTTTTTTCAGCCTGAGGCCAGATTTCTTCAAAGCCCTTTTATATACAATTACAATTTGAATTTAATCCAGAATTTTAGGTAAGCAGAAAAATAAGCTTCTATTAGAAACATGTCAGGACTGTACATAGAGTTTTACACTTGCTGCTTCTTAGTTTTCAAGAAGAATTGAAAATAGTGGGTTTATTCTAAACAGTTTCAAACCTGCCTATGTTAAGGATTGTTTTTCCTGCACTGTACAGCTATATCACACATCCTGAAGAGGAGTCTGCCGCTGCTACTCCGTAAGGTTTCTTCACGGGATTTTTTCAATAATTTCCACACTTACTCTAAACCATACTTAAGTTCATTTGATCTGTTGGACAACACTTGTTTTTCTCTATGGCAGACGAGGAAGCAAGACTGAATACAACTGTCTATGAGCAATTAAAGTTTCACATGGAAAATATTTTTGGTTGCTGGGTTACATTAAGAAAGAAATTTTATTGAAAGTTCTGTTAAGTTTTGGTAGTGGTGTTATATTAAAAATACTTTAGAAACACGCAAAAGATATCCAAAGTAGTGGATGAAGGTAATTTTTGGCTACTATAAACTGAAACGGAGAGGGGCTAATTATAAGAATATGATCTCCAAATAAACATCAGTGCCACTGCATAGCCTCTAAACAAGCTTAGAGGGAATAAAGTTGGCATAGGTGCAAAGTACAGTAGGTGTAAACTTTATTGTTTATGACACAATAAGAAGCATAACCTTTCATCACCATAGTTAGAGAGGTAGAAACCCTTGCTCTAGATGCAACTGTTCCCAGAAGACAACAGTTTTGCAGATGAAGTCTAATTTGCATTCCCAGAATTGCCCCCATGCATATCCTAGGCAAGATCTATAGGGAAATACAGTGCTTTTCAGAGCAGCTAACTCAGGTGGAAAAGGCAGGGTACATTAGGGTAGCAAACTCTCTTTCAGGAGGTGAAAAAGGAAGAAATTGCCTGCACACTCTCATAGCTTTCACCCCTATGTGATAACCGATACAACACAGCTACCACTCCTGTAACCAATAAAGGTAGTGCATTTCTACTATACATCCAGTGTAAGAGAGCAACTACCCAACCTCTTAATCCCCTGGTTTGCTCTAGAGAGGGAATAGACAGATCATTAAGAGGCAATCACCTGGCAGAGTGTGCTTTCTGCTAGACACAATAGTATTACCCTCTCTGATGCAGTGGCAATGGTGACCAGAAGAAATTCAGACCTCACCATTTATCATATCCTGTTTCCCTCCAGCCTTGTCTCCTCTTTTACATACACTAGGAAATGGAAAAATCAGATTACCTCAAACTAGAATCTCACGAGGACAAAGATAGCCTTCATTTTCACAGGAGTTAACATGTTGTGTTAGAACCAGGCTCCCACGCAGTTCTATATCCAACCAGTTAATTTAGGTGAAAACTACCAGCAGCCTTGCTCTAACCAGGATTAGTTAACTTGTGAGACAGTTCTGTGTCTAAACTGAGGCCTGAGCGTGGGTGTGCTTGATGTAGACGCGACTGTTTTAAATTGGGTAGTGCAGGTACGAATAAGAGCGTCTCTATAGCAGCACAGGCCTCAGTGGAAACCAGCAGCTGAACGTCTACCCCAAATTCCCCGACAGATTTTGTTGACCATATGGAGTAGTGTGCTGCCATTTTGAATAGCTAATTTAACCAAAGCCAACAAGTTTGAAGCTACCTTACATACATCTTCAGTCCCATCTTTGGATACAGGAATGGCCTGAACTATCTCCTCAGGTCACATCTTTCTTTTTGACGATAGGCACAGGGTTCACTGAAGTCAACTTCCAGCTGTGAGACACCAGCTGTAACAAAGGCAGGCAGTGGAAAAGTTGACAGTATCTCCCTGGACTAAAACTGGGCACCAAATATAGCAAAGTACTGTTTTCTTCAGTATTTTTAAATCTTGAGAAATAAGACAGAGGAAGATAGACACATTGGAGGAAAGCACATTATTAGAACTACAAACGTGGGTGGTGGTTTTTTTTTTGTTTGTTTTTGTTTTCCCCAAAAGGAATTAAAGTAGCCGGCCACTACCACGACTTCCCCACAGGCATTTCTACCAACAGATGAAAAAAACTATTTCCCCAAATACCAAATCCGTGGGGTTTTACCGCAGGTTCAACCTAAAGGAGCATTCACACCCTTGAAGCCGTCTCGCAGGCAGACTGCCGCGCCTGAGGCGGCACGGACCTGCTGCTGCAGACCTCTCACGGCAGCTGGCTGGAGGCGAGCGGGCTCCTGACGGGGAGCTCCCAGGGCGGAATTTCTCTCCCTGAGGGCAGCGAAGCCTCAAAGAGCCGCTCCGCCAGGAGATCTGCAATCTCAGCCGCTCAGGACGGCGCGGCGCGGACTCAACTCAAATTACGAGGCGCCTAATTACCTTTTGTCTCCGCTTTCGCCGCCGGGAGCCGGGCGGGCGGCCCCGCGGCAGGGCGGACAGGCAGCGCCCACCGTCCCCTCACGGCCCGGCCCCGCCGCCCTTCGCCCCGCTGCCCCGGCCGCCTCCACCGGGCGCGGCCCGTGCCGGCCGCCCACCCGCGGCGCCGAGAGTCGCCCCGGCTCCCCGCCCAGCCACCCACCCCCTCCGCCGCCTCCGCCTACCTCCCAGAGGCCCCCCGCCCCCTCCCCAGCCGCAGCCCTCGCCCTGCCGGCAGCAGAGGCGGCCTCACGCACCCCCCAGGTACGGGCCCTGCTAGGCCCGGCACCGCGGCCCCGCCGGGCGAGGAGGGCGGACGGGACCCCGAAGGCGCCGGGGAGGGGTTGGCCGGGCCGGGCGGGGAGGGGAGGGGAGGCGGGCGGAGAAGATGGCGCCGCCGCCGGCCGCCGCGCTGAGGAGCGGCGTGTGCTGAGCGCGGCCGGGGGGCCGGGCCGGGATATGCGGCGGCTTCCCGGGCTGAGGCGGGCTCTGCTCGGCTTGGTGCGCCCCTGCGCCGCCCCGGCCTCCCGCTTGGCCTCTCAGAGCCGGCGGTGCAGCTTCCTCGGGTACGGTGTGTGTGTGCGTTCGGCGGGAGGGGGAACGGGGCAGGGGCCGGGTCCCGGCGCTGCTTGAGGGGCCGCGGGGTCCCCTTCGGGTCCCCCCCGTCGTGTGCGGGCCGGGGGCACCTCGTGCGGCCAGGGCAGCGCGCGGGGGACGGCTTCAACCCCGGCTCTGTGGGGAGCTCGGGCCGCGGAAACGGTGAGGGGAAAGCAGGGGGCGGCGGGGCACGGGAGGCCCGCGTCTTGCCCGCCCTGCCCGGCCGGAGCCGGGCTCGAGTTTCCCGGGGAGCCCTCCGTGCACAAGGCGCGGCCGCTCGGTGCCGTCCTGCCGCGGCGCTGCGCTGCGTGCCGCCCGGCCTTCCTTTATTCCCCCCCCTTTTGTTTTCCTGAAACAGAACCGGAGAGTTTTCACGTTGCTCAACTCCTCTGCCTTCCTACGGCGTAAATACCCACATCGGTTAAAAACAAACGACTCGCGGAGTTACCAAAGTTGGTGGGAGCGGCCTCCGCAGTTCGTGACAAGCCGCCTGCCGCGGGCAGGGAGCGGGCTTCGCTTTGTGCCCTCCGGGGCTGCCAGGCGAAGTTTGGGGGCTGGTTAAATAACTGGGGGCTAAAACCTGGGGGCTGGTGACCTTAGGGGCTGGTTGAAGTGCGGGGCACCTCAGCACGGCTGTTCGAGGAAGGGAACCGGGGGAGGGAAAGGGGTGAAGTTGTTTTCCTCCTTCTGTAGCTGCTGGCTCTATTATCTTAATTGCCAAACCTATATTTAACGCTGCAGAAGTAAGAGATGTCAAAAGTAGCGTTTTTTTTTTTTTTTAAGGAAAAGAAGTGAGTTATGATGACTCATGCTGTCAAATGCTCGTGTGTTAAAATTCAGACGCACCGTTATTGTTCCTAATTGCTGTGCACACCATACCGTGAACGCACAGCATATGTTTCGCTGTTGTAGAGGTAATCCACAATCCACGGGCTGAGCCAACGCTTTCCTGGAGCTGTAGTTTCTTCTACTAGGCTGCTGCTCTTTAAGCATATGAATATATGCACTATTGGGACTTAACTGTATGTATGTGGGTAGGCCTGTTGTGTTTTCATACTGCCTACAACCATGAATTAATCATCCGTTTAATTGTGAATTAGGATCTACATAAATACTGAAATGAGAGGAGGCAGAGTAGGCATGGCACTTACACATTTTTCTTTAAGATGGAGAACGTGTAATTGAGAGAGATCCTTAATTTTTACAAGATATCTGTTTCCATTTCTGGATTTTGTCCTTTTTGACCTTTTTCAGCTTTAAATTTTGCTCCTCTCTTATTTTTTAACCTTCAACTGCACATCAAGCAACGAAGATCATTTCTCTGTTAAACCTTCTTATCTCCTGCTTCTCATCTCACATACAACATTATTCTATTTCAAATTATTATATTTTCAATAGAAAATCAAATGATGCTGATGTTGGGAATTCCCCCAAAGAGTTCCTATGTACATGTTTGGATGACTTTTTTTTTTTCCTTCCTTTTACCTTTCTGTCTTTAGTTGCATGTAAGGCTGTGTCTGAGTCCCTTGGATGTGCCTTCAGGCCTTTATCAAAGCATCAAGGATATAACTCATTTTGCAGATGAATACAGAAGTAGCTCCCTGCCCTGCTAGGTCCAGAAAAAGAAAGGGGGAAGGGGGAGAAAGTCTTACCTCTAGTATTTCACAGAGCTGGAAGGTGTTAGGCTTGTAGCTAGGGGTCATTGCAGGTTATTTACTGAAGTCATTTACTAAAAATACTGTCAGAGCTTTTGGGAAGTCACGTTGGATTGATATTTCTGATGTATTTTATTGTATTAGATGCTTTCATAATTTTGATATATCAGTCTTAAAACAAGATAGTTATCAAAAGGACACAGTAATAAAAATGTCTGGAGAGGAATGGATTTAACTGGTATTGTGCCTCTGGTTATGTACTTGTATGCACGTGGTCTATCAGCAGGTATCTTCATCTTCTCAGTTCTTATATTTTATTAACTCATTGATTTATGAGATAGGGCTGTACGCAATAAAGTGATTTTTGGTGGAGCTTGTTCAAAAGTTGATTCAGTGTAGCTCTGTTTAGAAGATTTGTCCTTCTGCAACTTGTTTTTAGAATGAGTCAGAATTATGGCTTGCCCAAACGACTGAAATGGAAAAAAATGCTCTAAGTTGGAAGTTTACTCGCAGTGTTAACAGTAGAACTTGGACTGAGCTGTCCAAAATCATAAGAAGTAGAACAAAAATAGGCAAATAGTCAGGACTTCTGTGGCTGAAACACTCCAATGAATCTTGTAAACTGCTCACTGTTACAAGTCTGTTGGTTCTCTCAGATCCGCTATGAAATAAGAACTTGCTTTTGATGGGGGATTACAGTACTTTTTATGACCAAAAGTCCTAAAGTTCTTTGTGTTTTTGTTGCTTAGATTTTCTCCTATCTTCTTCGTATGTTCTTATATCTTTCTATGTATTCCTGTTGTTGTGCACTGCACCTAAAGTTTCAGTCTCATCTTGTTTTTTTACATCAGGCCTCACAAGTTTCTCTTCTTGAGGGTTAGAGACAGATGGCAGCATAAAGTGTTAGGTGAGTTGGCTTTACAGAGAGTCTTGGACAATCTGATGTGCTACTTGCTGACAAAATGTATGAAATACACATCCAAACGCATTCTAGAAGAAAGCACAGAGGTCTTTCATGTGGCTTCCAGTTCTACACATCTCCTGACATGTGCAAGGCCGCGCGCTAGACACCACTGCTGCTTTGTGGTTGTGCACCGAGCCCTGCAGCTGTAGGGTGGTGGGAGAAAAATGGCAGGGAGTGAGGAAGAGTGAAGGAGAACCCCATTGGCTTCAAAGCATTTGATGCATAAAGCGATTAAATAAATTCATGAGAATGCTTCTGAAGAAAGTAAAATACACTTTCAAGCAGCATGTAAGACTATTCTTATCAGTCTTGTTCGTAGCACATGATTTGAGACTGTGATGCAAATACTGATGCAATCTAAAATACTGTGCCAGGTTTGGGAAATCATTCTGCAGATCCTATATCATCACATTGTCTAAAGAACAAAAACAGATGGTTTTGCTTAAATTTAAAATGGCCTAATCTTTTAAATAACAAAAGGCTTCAAAACCCTTTTGGAATTTGCCTAATTTTTAGCAATCTTCTTAAAAATAATAATAATAAAAAAGAAGCAATGAATTGCTGGAAGAAGGTTCATTCCACTTGGTGTAGTGAACCTGGATAAAACTTGTCTACTCTGGAGAATGTGTTTTGGTGATTTTTTTGGGGCAGTTTTTAGAGAGTAAAAGTATTGTGAAGTGGTTTAGAATTTTTTAAAAACTTGTTATCCTTCATTTATATGTCTAAAATCAAATCATATAAAATCCTGCATTTTTGTTTGATGTTTTTACCCAGTGATTCGGAATCTGTGAAATGTTCAAGCAGAGGTATATAATTTTAGGACACTGGGTTAGCTTTATGGTGTCTTGCTGGTAGATCCCATCCTGTTTGACCAACCCAGGGCAGCTGAAAACACATCATTTTGCCGCTCAGGCCAGACACTCGGCTGGGGCCTTATCTTACAAATGGAACTACCACGGCCCTTGTTTTTGCCAAGTTCACACGTGCTATCATCTCATTAATGCTCCTGGTAATTTGTGTACAGTCTCCACACGGATTGGCAGTGAAACGTGCAGCAGACCAAGTTTTATGGCAGTGATCTAGAAGCTGCAGAAGCTGGACCCTTCTGGGAACAAGAGCGAGGAAGGCGGCATCTGCTCGGCCACGGTCATTAGGAGGGAATTTTCTGAGTCTGTTCCAGGCTTGGCAAAAAGCTGCAGACTGAGGTTCGGAAAATGCTTTCATTGTAGTGAGACTTCAGACTTTTCTCAAAATGAACTGCATAACAAGACCTTATAAATATTCATCATCCTTAAACTTGCCTGATTTTGCATGATTAGTTCTTAATAACGTGGTAGCACTGATTAAATCATTGTGGGTAGCTGGAGCTTTTGTGTATGAAGTAATATGCTGAATTCCTGATGAGTTTGTAAGTGTTAAACTTCTCAAAATGTTAACATTTTTATCTACTTATGCAGTCTATCTGCTTGTGTATGCAATCAGATTTATTTAGATCAGCATCAGGAATGTGTTGGAATCTTAGAGGCATTCTCTAGCTTCTTGACAAGTAAATTCACAGAAGACTGGTGCTGTGGATTATGGATGTTGAATCACATCAACTGTTTTATTCTCTAAATGTATAAAAGAAGGCTTACTGGGTTTGTCTACTTATGAACCTGTAACCTGAAAGAGTTATGATTCATGTCCTGAGGCATCCTTTATGGTTATGGTCACCTGAGTCGATTTAGTTTGGTGAGATTACTCACTCTCTGCTCCCATTTTTTTATGATATTCATGGTAGCAGACCTTAGTAAAAACAATTGTCTGATTTTAAGGAAAAAACAGAACGAAACTGTACTGGCCACGCAGTACCATTTAAAAAATAAATTTAAATTGTGGCATAAAAGTGAATCAAGAAGTTAAGAGAGCAGGTAGATTACTGGTTGACTTGCTGGTAACGTCACTGTTATGCGTATAAGGATGTCACAATGCCATCAGATGCTGCTATTGTGAGTGGTGGTAGAGGCTAAAGGAAAAGAGGAGCGATAAAGGCATGTGGAAGAATGGGGATTTATTTTATTATTGCAAAGCCACCAACTTGTAACTGAAGAGGTTCATGGAATCCTCCGCAGCACTCAGTTCAGTGGCAACAATTCACTGCGAGAGAGGTGACAAAACTGCCTGTGGTTGCCACTGGCTGGCAGTTCTGCAGCCCTAGGCTCCTGCTGAAGCACACAGCTCTTCTTTTGCTCCGGGCATTGGCAGCTGAAGAAGGCTTGTGTAAGTTACTAAGAACTGTAAACCAAGATGGATTAGTTAATAATACAGAGAGCATGTATCACTGGTCGATCCCTTACAGGGCAGAGCAGAAAGGTTTTGCTCTGTAAGTGGTAGGCATTGAAGTTTGGAATTTAAAAAAAAAAAAAAAAAAAAAAAAAAAAAAACTAAACTAGAAGCGGATATAAATAAAACACAGAACTTGGAACAGGGGCAAAATATGAGATTGAACTTTGCTGTGGTCTTTGTGTAGTTTCGAAGACAGAGCTTCAATAACTATTGTATAGCAGTCAGTGTATCAAGTGTATTTAAAAGACATGAAACATGAACTGAAAACTAGGAAAAATGCAGATTCTGGTGTATATAAGTGTAAACGTACAGTGAGCAGGTTGAAATCTCCACAGGCACTTGCATGACAGTAATTTGGGTTCAGTTATATCAAAGCTTCAAGGAAACCCCAAATTTTAAGACAGCTGACATACATGAAACTAAGTATCAAAAGCTGCTGAGCTGGTAACTGTTTGCTGCCATTCGGTTACTTTAAGCTGATTAGTGTTTATTGCCATTCATGCGGCTCAGACCTGTATATCAGCATTCTTGCATTCCTGTATATCATTCTTGCATTGAAAGCAACCCTGAGGAGTTTCTGTTAATTGGTTTTCAAATATGGTCATTTAATTGCTCAAACTTAAGCTTGACTGCGGTGGTTAATTCTTAATTAACATAAATTTACTAAAGTAACTTAGATAGTTCAGCAGAATCCTGTATCACTTAATCCCCATCCCACTCTGTAATAGTCTATTTGCAGGTGGAACCTGGCGTCCCTAGAGAGCCTCACTGGTCCCAAGGGACTGCCTGCCTGGAACTCATTACCAAAACGGGGCCTCAAAGAATAGAATATAATTTTACTCAAAGTGCTATAGTGTAAAATGCATTGTCTGTTTGACTAATACTCTTCTTGTACAAGTGAAGTAGTTTTGATGAGAAGGAAGAATGTTTAATATTTCCTAATCATTGAAACGGGACGCTGCTTTTGATTCAAAAATCCCCGTTCTTTTCTCTTTTCTTTCTAGCTCAGTCATCTTGCCACCTGTGGTTTTTGAGCCAGAGAATTCCCAGCGCCTCAGTAATGCTTTGTATTTGCTCCTGCTGTCTTCACTTTATTGGATCTTCTTCTGTTGCTTCTCATTTGTTAAAGTAGTATGACAATATTTCTTTGAATGACACTTCTGTTAGGATATTAGCACTGTAATAAACAGAGCATTTAGTTTGCGGATGAATTTCTTTCCTACTGAACATCAGCATCCAGCAGTGACTGTGATGATAGCAAGTAGATACAGCAACTTCAGGACGGGCTCTCAGCGTGACTTTAGGAATTAAGCTGCTACTTTTTTTTTTTTTTAAAGTATATGAAATACAGAATCCTTTTTTCTTTTTTTCTTTTTTTCTTTTTTTTTTTCTATTGTCAAAAAGTGGTTTGTAGTGTTTTAGGGTTTGTAATGTTTTAGGATTCTTGTGCAAAAGAAAGGAATGTGTAATTGTTACAAAGCAGTTGCACTTAGAGAACTTCAAAGTTGCACAGAAAAGCAGTCCTGTGAGGGAGCGGTTCATATTGCAGCTTACAGTTTACTCATTAAGGAAGTGTTATTGTATAAATCTTCTATCTTAAATGAAATTTTTTAGATATTGTGTTATAATAACTTAGCACCAGGAGGAATGGTGATTTGGTTGGAAGATATTGGACTTGTACATTTAATTTTTCTTCTTTTGACACATTGCCTTCCAAGTGTATTTCATAGTTGATCTGCTCTTGCCTTTGTGTGAGCAGCACAATTCAGTTTGCAGGGGAGTAACTCTGGGTTTGTCACGCGAACCCGTCTGAAGTTGAAGAGAATGTTGCATTACGGTTCTCAAGGAAATAACAATCAAGAAAGAGACACAAGATTAAGTCCTTGGTTTGAAGGCTTAATTACTGATTTTGACCTTTTGAGAAGTGTAGTTTTTCCTGTACTGAAATTTGACTAGCAAGGTGGAGGTAGCCTACGAAGGAGGCAGAAGAAGGGAACGATAACAAAACGAGATGGAGGTGTGCAGCTTCACAAGACAGCAATTGAGATCTCATAAGATTTCACAGGAGCTGTGTAATTTGATGAATCACATTGGAAAGATGAGTCATTTGAACAAACAATGTTCTGTGACTTAATGAGGTGGTAGAGAAATAAGGAGATACCAGATGACAAGGAAATTGTGTAGAATTTTTCCCTCTCCCCCGAAATTTTATAGTATACATGTATGTTATGATAAGCAAGTGTTATATTAATGAGATTGAATGTTTTAACTGAAAACTGGTAATTGTTGGCAGAGGTGAAATCAGAAGATACAGAAACAACCTGGTGCTCCTACGTACGTACATCTGACAGTGCAATAGAATTGCGTAGAAGAGACAGTGAAATGTAATTAAGAACAGCTTAATTAGGCACTTTCGTCTCTGAAAAGTAGTACCCATTCTCACTTGATACATTTTACTCGGTGTCTAAGTGTAATAGAGTATTTCTGCTTAGTGCTCTGACCCTTGAACAAGGAGGCATTTCTGTGATAAACACACGTTATATACGCGCTGCTGATGCCGAGAAGCCAAGAAGTTGCCGTGCTCGGAGTGTGCTCTGTTTTTGAATGATACCTGCACATTCTCAGAGGGAGGAAGCCCATAAATATTCCAGGCAGGTTTAGCCTGAGTACAGGGTTAAGCTAGGAGATGAATGACATTCAAAACAGAGTGTAGATATTTAATTCAGCACCTAAGTTATGGATCAGTTATTACATTTGACTGCACTTTTTAAAGAAATGTATGGTGTGAGAAGCGTGGTTTACTGGTGGAAGTGTTTGCTTCTCAAATGCACTTGGCAGCATGTTCAGAAGTGTGATTTTGTATTGTTTATGTCTCCAATTTGGCAGTATTCAGATTCTTCTTATTCCTTGCTGCTTTCTGTACTCAGTGCTTCTCTTCTTTACTTGGATTATAACTCCTGTTTGCAATTGTGCTTTTTTCATATAGGGGTGTTTTATAACTTCAGTTTATTAAAAAATTCCCAAGTAATCTTTTTACTTTTTCCAAATGTTTTCAAAGTTCTAATGCCTACCTTACTACTTTTGTTTACAATTACATATTTTCTAGTGTACATATGTATCTCCTTTCCTTAGCATAAATCCTGCTCTATACACACTTTCCCCCTGGTAAAGGTAAAATCTTGATTTTCTGTTTGTGAAACACTATTTCCCACCAGTTGTACTGTAGACATTATGTTCAGAGACATCTTTTCCTTAACCTGTAGTTAATAATCAACTATTTATCAGCTACAGTATAGCATATTACACCAACACTGATGATTGTGCATCTCTGGCTGCAAGCTGGACACTGTTTTTACACCACCAGTAAACAGGAGGGAAATAATCCAGAGGGACAGTAGCTGGCAGAACTGCTTCCCATTCAAAGAACATTACCTTGTTGTAGGAAGGAGATTTTACCTGACTTTTTTTTTTCATTTGCAATTCTAAACCAAAAATACACTGTGTAATTTAGATTTTCTTTTCCAGAGTTGTTATTTGTGTATCGGGTAATGTTGAGTGTTCAGTTGATTTAATTGCTAAAGAGTTAGTTATAATGTCATGGCTGAAGACTTGAAACAGTATGTTGAAAACTATGCGTTCCTTCTTGTACCACATCCTATACAGTCGTAAAGCTTGGATGCAGTATTAAAACTTGAATGAAGTTCCTTGAACCATATAACCTTGAAAAAATTAAAAATAAATACTGTGTAACTCCTCATTCTACGTACAGTACAGCCAGACCCATACAAAATGTCTCATGCCTCTGTGCACGTGTTGTGGTGGGGTGCTAAACTTGGATCTGGTTTTGTTTGTAAGTGCAATTAGTTCAGCAGCTACTAGTTAAACTTACATAGTAATTTACTTGGCAGTAGAGCAGCAACATTTCATCACAGAAGATTAAGTTTGGCTGATAGTGTACATTTATAGCAGGCCCCTTTCTAAAACCCTTCCTGTAAAACAGGGTTAGAATTCATTCACTGTTACATACAGGAATATACCACATGATTTTTTTCTGCTGTCTCAAAGCATTACTCTCTCGTTTACCACTTCTGGGATTTGCTTATTGGTGGGTGGATGGTTTTTTTGTTTGGTTGCTGTAGCGTGCAGTCAAGCAGTTCCCCTCCATCTCCCAAAATATGCGAGTCTGAATGTCTCACCTTTTCACTTCACACTTAAAAAACTGAATAGACGGAGATTATCATTTTAGAATCACACTTGGTTTATTTACATTTCAAAATGTGCCACTAAACAGTCCTGTAGTATATCTGTTAAATAGTAGAAGTTGAAACCTGTGAAGCTGTCTTCTCTTTGATCATGGCGATTATGCTCTGTGATTTTGTTTTCATGGTAATATTGTAAATGATGTCACCCTTTCGTGCCTGAGTGTACAAACGCAGTTGTCATATTAGTATATTTTTTAATCTAAGACAAGTGTAAAATTACAGCATTCAGAATGCAAATGCCAATTCAGAATCACGAAATACTTTCCTGAAGGGTGAAAGTGTACTCAAGATAGCAACATAGGACTCATTTCATTTTTATCGCAATTTCATTTATATCAATTAAGGGGATGTTATTTCTTTGCTAAGTTATTTTTTAATTACTGCTAGGATGAAACTTATTTAATCCTTCAATTATGTGATCTGCATTTTTTTTTAGTGTTACTTATTTTGACAGAATTATCTAAGGATCTGAACTATAGTTTTAGACCATTCTATGACTTTTGTGTGGAATGAAGTTTCTTGCTGTCTGTATCACCTACAGCTTATTCTCTAACATAATATTTCTACATATTAGCAGGGCTTAAATAAAAATATTGTGATCTTTTTTTTTTTTTTTTAAGGCTTCAGAAGGAGACAAATAACAAAATGAACAATCCGGCTATTAAGAGAATAACAAATGAAATTATCAAATCACCTGAGGATAAACGAGAATATCGTGGACTGGAACTGGCAAATGGCATTAAAGCGCTTCTCATTAGTGACCCCACCACAGATAAGTCTTCGGCAGCACTAGATGTGCACATAGGTATTTAAAGCATTTTGTGTTCATTATAGACTTTTTATATTCATTATATACTTATTATGTTATTAAAATGCTTTAACTTTTGGTACCTTAATTGCAAATAAAATGGTAGCAGTAGTATCTAGCTGGTAGCCTAGCCTTTTACTGTAATTTAGAGTTTAATTCTTTGACCTATCTAGTTGTAAATTGAGAGCTAATTAAACTCTCTTATTATACTGTGTTTACTCAAGTGTAGCTCAGTCTGTAGAAAGACTTCTAATGAGTAAGTTTCATGTTATGAAAGCTCTTTTGTAAGCAGAAAAGGGGCGGATGTGAGTACAATTATTTCAGATGGCTCCATCTGTCATGTCAAACTTTTTTTTTTTCCATGTTAAGCTGTTGATGTGTTGAGGTGAGAAGATGCTATAGTGCAGGAGGA
This sequence comes from Cygnus olor, assembly GCF_009769625.2. Lineage (NCBI taxonomy): Eukaryota > Metazoa > Chordata > Aves > Anseriformes > Anatidae > Cygnus > Cygnus olor. The sequence goes on from NC_049175.1 coordinate 21,634,331, forward strand.
GGTGGGGAGGCACACCCTAACTGCAGTGATGCTTAAGATGCAGACAAATGCTGGTTATAGAAGGAGAAGACAGTATCTTTGGAGCAGTAGAAGCCTTTTCTTTTATGTGAGGTATCTCTCAAACTGACATAGTTTCTCACTTGCTTTTGAAGTGTGATGCACGCACACGTTACCTAAGCATTTTTACTCATCCTCTTGCCATGTGTGTGGTTGGGAGCTCTTTCTGTCTTTGACATTAGGACACAGGTAGTAGAGTAATTTTGTAAACTTCAGTCCTTTTTTATGATGGCACAAAATCATCGTCTAGTTCAGAGGATCCCAAATACAGTTTTCTTGGATGCTGTGACAGTAGTAACCAACTGCAGTGTCCAGTTCGTGCATGTGGAGATGTCTCTGTTGCCTTCACCTCCGTTCTCCCATTGCACATTATTGCACACTCCGAAGCAGGCCTTCCAGACGCAAACTTCCACACTTCTGGCTTCCATTCCTGCACGCACGCTGTTGTTGTCTTCTAAAGTGTCACGCTTCATACCTACTAGCTGGTCTGCAATAGCTCCTTGTGTCCCAGTAATTAATTACAGTTTATCACTCATCCCATAAACCACAGGAGAAACACCTCCGTAATTGTGGTTGTCAATTGCTGCCTTTTAACGCTGTGTAGTTATTAAAATCACACTATGGAAGTCAGAACATTGTGATCTGCCAGATCTGTACAGATTATGAATCATGGACTTCAGTTTAAATCTTGTGTCTCTGTAAAGCAATGCAGGCTGATCTGGAGAGGTAATTTGAGACACTAATTGGTTCAGTTACTCATTTTTAATTTCCTTTTTATTTTATTCTTTTAAGATTGAGTTTAGTTGACTAAAGCTGCCAAATATCTACTTAAAACTACAGAATTGGTATGATTGACATACAGTAATATAAAGCATGTTAAAAGACTTAAACTTTTATTACTTCTCATGAATGGTTGTATGAATTCTTTCCCCCTGCAGGGTCCTTGTCTGATCCCCCCAACATTGCTGGGCTTAGTCATTTTTGTGAGCATATGCTGTTCCTGGGAACCAAGAAATACCCAAAAGAGAACGAGTATAGTCAATTTCTTAGTGAGCATGCAGGAAGCTCCAATGCCTTCACCAGTGGAGAGCATACCAACTATTACTTTGATGTGTCACACGAGCATCTAGAAGGTGCACTGGACAGGTAAACACACTTTTATTTACAAGCAATCTTTTAATGTATTGGTGCTATTTGAAATGGCGTAAGAGCTCTTCCTCATACTTGGCTTATTATCCTATTAAAGGAGGGGCTGAGAGCACTGTCTTTTGTTACAACTGGTATTAGATGATTTTTCCTTTCAAAAGTTCTCAGATTTTTTTTCAGCTAGCAGTATTTTTAAAGTCCAAGGGTTGTGTTTACACTGAATATTTTTGAAAATGTGGGGCACAGAGTGAGATTGTGGACATATGCATTGTGCGAGTATTTTGCTTATATCATCAAATAAAGTGCTTGTCACAGCATTCTTACTTCTTTGATAGCATAAGAAGGATGAACTCTAGTAAAGGCATCCTAATTTATTTCTTAAGGGAAATGACTGAAACTTCTGCATTTTGTGGGAGGGGACAGAAATTGGAATTGTAGTCAATGAGATAAAGAGAATAGATTTTTCCCCTTGGTAAGAAATGTCCTAGAGAACTTTTTTTCCTCCCCCCTTGCTTGTGCCATAGAATCTCTGTGTTGATGACCAAGTTATTCACATTTTCACAAGGAGTGAGCTCTTACTAACATTTCTTCCTTGTTTCCTGGATGCCTGACAAGATTGATTTGATGTGCAAGATTAAGAACCTCTTGCAGCTAAACTTCAACACAGCAGAAGTTTTGTATGCAAGATTTATGATGTAAGGTTGATTTTTGTAATAACTTATATGATGAATACGTTGTAATCTGCATTTATAGATTAAAATGAGAAACAAAATAGTGAATCAGTGTCAAAACTTACGGAATTTGGGAATTCTGCATTGAAAAGTAATATATAAAGCTATTTTCAGGAGGGGTTAAGCTTCATACTTTCTGTTACCATTTATGTACAGTACTCTTGACTTGAATTGAAAACTTTCTGTTTAGGTTTGCCCAGTTTTTCCTGTGCCCTTTGTTTGATGAAAGCTGCAAAGATAGGGAAGTGAATGCTGTTGATTCTGAGCATGAAAAGAATCTGATGAATGATGCCTGGAGGTTGTTTCAGTTGGAGAAGGCTACTGGAAACCCCAATCATCCCTTCAGTAAATTTGGAACAGGTTTGTCAGAATATTATTATTTGTCCACTGGAGCTCTGTGTAATGTATGTAGTGTTATTGTTTATATAAAATTGGTTAAGATCAGACTGAAACAATTCCCCCCCTTTCCCCCTCCATACATGTTTATTGTGGTGCTTTATTTCATTTTCCACATGGTAGACGAAACAAAGCTAGACAAAACCACATGAAACAGAGTGATACAAAACCTGCACGACAGAGGCATCCTTTATGATTTTGATAATTACCGCAGTGGATGCTGTTTTCCAAAGACTCGATTTCATAATTTGGTACTGTAAGTCTTTGTGCATGGCAAAGTGAATGGACTGTGTTTAAATTGTTTTTAGCCACGTGCTCTTTTTTTTTTTTTTTTTTTTTTGCTAACTAGTATTCCATTAAGACTAGGTGGCAGTGACTAGGTCAAATTAGAAGGATTAGCAAAGTAACATGACAATTACTGAATAAGAATATAAAAGCAAAATCTGAAAGCATAAAACGCAGCAGCAGATGGCTAGGTAAACTAGTCTTGGACAAATCCCAATCCTGTGGCTGTAGGTTTTTTTTTTTTTTCAGGCTTTATTAATCACAGAGTGCTCAGTAACCATATAAAATAAACAACCAAAAACCTCAACTTGAAAAGTATTAAAGTAACATATGGTGGTTGTAGTTAAAACCACAACTATTTGACAGTTTGGCAGGAGTTGTTACGAAGTTACTTTCTACATGAATTGCAAGTTTATTTTTGAAACTATCAGAGTAATAAGGCCATTAATTCAGACACTGCACTGTTTAATCCTTGATTGTGAATGTTTTTTGTGTCTGAGTCAGTTTGCTGAGTGAATAGTTGGTACAAATATTGGGTTCTGTAGGGTGATGGTGGGGCAGGTAATGGACTTTAAAGACTGTCTTCTTCCTCTGTCCCAAGGAAAGAGAAGAATGGTTTTGTACTTGATGATAAAGGATAAAGTTGAGGGGCTGGTAGCCAGCTGCTACAAGTGTGTGTGTTTTTCTGTTTTCCGGTGAAGAGAGGCTGTCTGAAACCAGGGGAATTATCACTATTCCTCAAAGAGGTGAATTTGAAAGCGAGTCTTGAAAATTGAAGGCAAGCATCCAAAGTACATTCTATAATCTCAGAGGGGTGGAATTTGGCCTTCCTGAATCAGCAAATAAAATTTTTGCTGTTACTGAAGAGATTATTTTTTAATTTTTGTGTAGCACTCAGATAACATTAGTAGAAGTTGCAGAAATAGTTTTCTACAGTTTAGGAAGGTTTGAGAGTTGACACAAGTGAAATTGTAAAGGTAGAATACCTGAGACATGCTCAAATTCAGTAACAGTAGTCATATTCATCTCTCCTTAGTTTGGACTCTGATTCTGAAATTAAATTACAGCACGTAGCTTTCCTGTACATCTGATTTAGCAAAGCTAGAGCCCAGCTGTGATCATTTTTTATTTACTCAGAGTTGTTAGCTGTGATACGGTTTTCATGGCAATTTCAGTCGGCATCCTTATCGTTTCCTTTTGACCAGCTGAGATGTTATACAGAATACTGGAATGACTCCATTTGGGTCACACTGCTTATTGCTGTGGAGCCTGTTTTGCCAGCAGAAACAAATGCACATTATTCTTCAGTTTTCTTGTTCAGATGTGCATTTTGTCCTCAGATAACCTTCACCCATCACTGAGTAACTGCCTGTGACAGTAATTCTTCATCAGTACCCTCAACCGTTTCCAGTACTTCCCCTGCACTTTCGCACTGTCCAGTGTCCATTTTCCTACCTCTACAAGGTGTCTTCTGATTGTTGCCTCCTAATGTACTCCAGTACTCTTAACAGAAGTTACCGAGCTGAAGTTTTAGCTCTTTTATTTTATTTTAATTTGCCCTATCTATTGATTCTGTTGCTATCTAAAACTTATGTGTTTCTGTTGTCTTTAGGCTTAAATCTCTAAGATCTGATAAGCTGATGCAGCTTAAAGCTGGGAAGGAATATCAACAAACTATTTTAATCATAATGCCCTAAATATTCTTTTTAGGTTTTATTAGGAATCATTGCTTTTACTAACATATATGTGAAGTTAGAAAATCAAAGTAAAATTTTTCTTCAGGCAGCCTCTCTGTATGATGTATTGTTGGCTGTTGCAGTTGTAATTAGACTTCTATCTAATCACCAAACATCTGGACAATATACTTGTCTTATTTTTTATGTAGCTAGTTTTGCCTCACTGGTCTGTATTAACTCATATCTGTAATAGTAGGATTTGTGCACTGGGCATATTTGTGTACCAGGAACATTTTCCCAGTGTTTTCTCTTATTCTTGCTGTTTTTCCTGTAAATGCAAGGCAATTTTGTTGCTATGTTTTCTTGTTTTAATCTTGTTCCTTATCCTCTGCTTTTTCTGTGAATGATCTGGTTTTGGCTTCAGGGAGTTACTGATCTCATGGTTAGCAGATAGAGTATTAGTGTTCTGGTCTGTAGATTCTGTTGACCATTTTGTGTGCCTATGTAGTAATGGTAAGTGGAGCTGATTAAAATCAAGTGTACTCTTTGTAGACTGATTTTTCTGTTGTTTCAAGTTCTTGCGTTTTACTAAATAAGAATTTTGCTCTGCTGAAGTGTGGAGTATTTCATCACAGTAAATTATTGAAAGCTTGATGTAAAGATTGCACTGATTCATAGGATAATAACTTAATGGAGAAAGTTTGGTATGTGCTGCAAATATGGCTTATTTAGGGAACAATTGCAGTGGTTCTCTTCCTCTTTAGTCCTGTTCCCATACTGCAGGAACAGCTCAGCTGTTTGGGAAGCAGAAGCTGAACAGTCACAATTTACAAACTGCGTTTTGAAATTAGTAACTGTTTCACTTTGTCTCTGTCTTCTAGGCTATAAGTTGTGGAGTGCAGTGCCACAAATAATTTAAAGCAGTGATTCCTGTGTGTTGTGGTTTAACCCGGGCCGGCAGCTAAGCACCACACAGCTGTTCGCTCACCCTCCCCCCTCCCTCTCTGGGATTGGGGAGAGAAACGGGAAAGTGAAGCCTGTGGGTTGAGAGAAAGACAGTTTATTAAGACAGGAAAATAATAATAATAGTACTACTACTAATAATGTGTACGAAACAAGTGATGCACAATGCAATTGCTCACCACCTGCTGACTGATGCCCAGCCTATCCCCGAGCAGCTGGCCCCCCCATACCGGCTAGCCACCCCTATATATTGTTTAGCATGAGGCCAGATGGGATGGAATACCCCTTTGGCCAGTTTGGGTCAGCTGTCCTGGGTCTGTCCCCTCCCAGCTCCTGCTGTACCCCCAGCCTGCCCCCTGGCAGGACAGAGTGAGAAGCTGGAAGGTCCTTGGCTTAGTGTAAGCACTGCTCTGCAACAGTTAAAACATCAGCACGTTATCAACACTCTTCTCATCCTAATCCAAAACATAGCACCCTACCAGCTACTAGGAGGAAAATTAACTCTATCCTAACTGAAACCAGGACACTGTGGAAGGTGTGTGTGTGTGCAGGGTAAAACCTACTCCAGATGTGCCAAAGAAAAAAGTTTTCCTTCTTCTGAATTGAAGTCTAGGCTTACTTGCAGTGTTTTGAAATAGCCATTCAAATAAAAAAAATAATAATTTAGAAGGCCGAAACATCCTGGATTCTTGAGGAAGATGCAGATTGAGAATGGAAATATTTATTGTTTCTGATGAAAACAGACAATATTGATCCACTTTTCCTGTTGTTACGTGTAGTAGTTCTTTTTAAAAAGAGCAGATTAATTCATTTTTTATTATATATACATATATATATATATATAATTTGTAAATTCACAAACCATAAGTATATATGTAATCAATGAGCTATATTGTTAACTTTTATGTTACAGGGAACAAACTCACTCTGGAAACTAGACCAACCAAGGAAGGAATAGATGTAAGACAAGAGTTATTGAAGTTCCATTCTACTTATTATTCATCAAATTTAATGGCTATTTGTGTCTTAGGAAGAGGTGAGAGCTCAGAGTTTTTCTGTTAATTCGTTAAGAATTTAAATATATGTATGTTCATAGAGGAGAAAACAAAGTGTATGCAAGTCTGAAAATCTATAAAGGGGAAAAAAAGCAAAGCTTGTACAGGCTGACCAAACATTGTTTTGTTTAGTGAAGTCTCCAGAGCAACTTGCAGTGTGTAAACTTAAAAGTTTATAAGCTTACAATACAAAAACTAAGCTGAAAATTTTAAATCCATTATCAAGTCCTCAGTTGCACTCGTTGTGTGTTTCTTATGAAGACTGACACCTCTGTTTTCTGATGTTGAGGGCTTTTGATACTGTTTTCATATTTTAGACTTGCACATACTTTCACTACAAAAACTAATATATTATCAAAGGATAACCGTAATGTAACACTGAGATAAAAAGCCTTTACTTCAGTTTACTCCTGAAGTAACGTAACAGACGTTCCAATTGCTTAAAACCTTCCACAGTCAAGATTGTATAAGGGTTTGCCAAAACGTTAATGACAGTGTGTTGAAAACTGCTTCTTGAAAGCATGCTGATAAGTGTTTTACAATAATGCTGTATGGTGTTTTACAATAATGCTCAGATGGTGAGTATGAATAGAATACCATTTACTAGCAAAGCAGAAAGCTTTCTTTACAGCCCCCTGTTTACAGGGCACTGCGTTTGAAGCACATTGACAAAGCATACCTATGTCATTTTAATCATAGCGTATAAGTGATTTTTTTTCTTGTAGGTTCTAAGATGGGCAAGCATCGTGAGGCTTATAGTTCTTAACCAAATCTAACTTTTGTGCATATATTCATTGTCAAATCAGTACCAGGCTCCCTAATTCCTCTCAAGTTGTTTTATTATTACAGCTCATCTGCTTTAATATCACATACTGATGAGAATACCATGAATTTTTTTCGTTGTTGCAGGCTGCGCAGTAAAATGTATTAGAATTTTTTTAAAGGAGTAGGATCAGGTATGTTATTAGTAGGTACTTATGTAATACAACAAGGGCTAGATATATTTTGTGTGTGAGAACGCCTTGCTTGTTCTCCTAATAGCAGTGGAAACTTTATGCAATTAAGCACTGTGATATTAATGAAGACAGCCTGTAAATATTTGTAAATATTTTTTGTTTATGTTTGAAAGAGGAGTTTCCCTCTACTCTCTTTTCTTCTGCATATTCTACCTGAGGAAAAAAACAAAAACAACTTCTGTTCTAGAAAGCTTTCTGAGCTTAGGAAGTATATATACAATTTTTTTTTGTCATTGAGGAAGTAAGGCTGTTGTTTAAAGAGGCATTTATTTTCTTTAAAGTATTGATATATTAATTGAAGGTAAGTAGGTGTTGATCAGAGTTGATAATTGAATTAAAATTCTCTTCCTCAGCCTGTCCAGGAAGACTGGACAGGCAGTTTTCAGGACAGACAAAATCTGCATTTCAGATACCAATAAAATGCAGAAAATAGTCTTACTTTCAAACACTTTTTAAGTGTGTGTGTGTGTATATACAGATATATATTCATGTGTGTGTATATATATGCATGTGTATATATACATATATTTGTGTACATGCGTATGCATGTATAAAATTATCCCTGTAAAAATCTTGAATTTAGGTGTTGTGGCTAGTGGTTTTTGCAGTTAATTTCTTCAGTATGAATTACCCCTGTATGGATCGATATTCAGAAAAAAGTAAGAGCCTATGAAATACCGGTGTTTGGGACTCTTCCTTTCAATTTTGTAAAATAAATAAATAAAATTTTAAAAGTCACTTTTTTGTTACTTGTTTGAAGCAGGCTTATTGTCAGTCTGTTTGTATACAAGAGGCTATGCAACTACACTTTTTCATCATAATTAAGTAGCTGTCAATGTAAGTGTGAAGTGTCATTTGGGAAAAAGTTGCATCTTACTTTGCATCTTGCTTTCCCTGGAAAGAGGCATAGCATAGCATTTCTCACTCTGTTATTTGTTCAAGCAGCAGTTATCTGTGCAAGAGCTTTTTTTTTTTTTTTTTTTTTTTTCCCTGAGGCCTTGCCCCTAGCATCAGGAATGAAAGTTGGTAAGTTCCAGGTACTTCCTGATTTATTTTTTTGTTATAACAGGGTAGCTCCACACATAAAAAGCAAGATGCAGAAAACAAACATTACTAATATAATTCCTTAAATTCTCTGCTAAAAGACCTTGGTGTCAATGTAGCAGTACTGCTACATAACATAAAAACATTGCACACTGTAAGTCCCCTGTGATCTCCTTTTGTGCATTCTGAAATAAGCTTTGTGCAGCTCGTAATTGTCTGATTTTCCCACCACTTATATACAAGTAAAATGAATATACAATATACATATGTGGAAAGTGGTGAGAGAGTCAGAATATCTCTGGTAATTACCAATACATATTCAAAACAAAAAATTTGCTGATATTGACTCATGAAATTCAATTAAAAATATCTTAAGATTTTAAAAAAAAAATCACCCAGCAAAAACAAAATCTAATCAAAATCAAAATTCACTGAATGATCATGGAACAACTTCAGTACAGCAGTTCCCATGTAGACTCTTAAATTCTTACTTTTTCAGTAAGAATCACCCTGGCAACTGGAAATTAGTCCTAAAGAAAACCTTCACAGAAGTTGTGAAACTTAAATGAATGTGTTCTTTGCTGCCCGTATTGGGGTGGCTTTTTTGTTTAGCTTCACAGAGACTTGAATAGGAAAACTTGATTTCCAAAAGTAACTGAATTGTGTACTTATTGATTTATAAGAAAGCTATTCCGGTAACCAGAAATATAATTGTGAAGCTGTTTGTTGCTTAAAGAGGAAAATTTTGTTTTGTGTTTAGAATTATTATCCTCACAATGTAATTTTGACATGATTGTGATTGAAGATTTGCCAGAAAGGTGGCAGTAATGCATTGTATGCCTTTCTTTAACTAAGAAACAAACTTTGGAGGGAAAAATAAATTTCAAAGTAGTTCTTTGAAAATAATAGTTTATTGCTGTGGCTGAATTAAACAGGGTAACAGGTTGATAGACGGCAGCTGGTTTTCATTTTAGCGTAGAAAAATGCAAACTTGAGCCTCAAATGACTTTCTAATGAAGTAAGCCTGTAATTTTCTGCAGTTATTTTAGTGTTACAGGCTAGGGTTAAGCCTGAAAAGGCATTAACAATACCTATTACATGTAATGCCCAATACTATCTCATACTGGACTATCTTTATCCATCTTTAGGCTGGACATCAGGAAGAGGTTCTTCACCGAGAGGGTGGTTGCACACTGGAACAGACTCCCTGGTGAAGTAGTCACTGCACCAAGCCTGTCTGAATTTAAGAAGAGATTGGACTGTGCACTTAGTCACATGGTCTAAACTTTTGGGCAGACCTGTGCAGTGCCAGGAGTTGGACTTGATGATCCTTATGGGTCCCTTCCAACTCGGGATCTTCTATGATTCTATGATACTGTAGATGCAGTCTTCAATACTTTTTTTCTGATAATAATGAATCAGAAAATATGAATCTTTAACAGAATTAGGTGCAGTTCACAAAATCTTAGTGTACAGTGAGCCATCTTGGCTTGTGCTGTGTTTTTTCCTCTGCAGCACTCTGTCAGGAGTAACTCATGTAGGAGCAAATTTGTGTTGGACGGGAAAGATTCCTCTTTCTAAATCTAACTGGGATTGTTTTGAGGAACAAGGCAACCACTTTTTGAAATCTTTCATGGATTGAGGTTGTACTTTGAGACATTCCAGAAACCCCAAATTTTCCTTGAAAGATGTGTGCTAAAAAATCTGAAGGGTGAATCTCTTATCTTGTTCTTACTGTGAGAAGTGCTCCAAAGCACATGTTTTAGCGGATGGCTAGTTTGAAGGCAGTATTTCATCTGTATAGATGCATTCAGGTGAATTCATGCACAACATCAAGTACTTTCCACAAATGGTCTTCCTATCATATTTGGAGAGTATTAGTCAAGGCCTGCAACTAGAATGGATGTAAAGTGCAAATGCTTAAACAGGTCACAGATGCGTGTATGAAATTATGAGGCACTGAGCACAGATGATGCTGGCTCTCAGTGTGTGAAATATTGGAGGTTAGCTGAGATCAAAGAACATCTTTTGACAAATATGCTTTTCCTCTGGAAAATTAGCAACTGTGATTCCATCTCCCTTAGGCTTTTTGTGGAATGTTTGTTTTTGTAATGTTCAACATCTGACATGTCTCTTTTTCAGTTCCACCTTAGATTCATCGGTACACTTTAAGGATGTTTTTTTCCTGTTAACAGGATTTATTTTAATCATGGTTGAAGCCTGCATTTAATAACCATGATGCTTATAGCATGTTATTGTTAAAAACCTTAGCGTTTTATATATATATATATATATATATCCTTTTTTGAAAATAATAATCATTGTATCATTAAAACTACTTTTCTGTATAATCCACATCTTTTCCAGAAAATATCCAAAATCTAAATTAGCTAGAAATTTCAGATGATGATTATTCTTTTTCTAATGTTTCTTTATTGTAGAATCTTTGGATGAGCTAACTTCCTTAGTGGTGAAGTTATTTTCAGAAGTAGAGAATAAAAATGTCCCTATACCAGAGTTTCCTGAACATCCTTTCCAAGAAGAACATCTCCGGGTAGGTATAGAGATGTATCTTCTGTCAGGAATGTATACCTTAAGTGATAGTTTTTATATTACAGTAATATGTTGTGCACTTCACTACTTTTGTGTCAGTGTTCTCATTTTTCCACCTGCCTGAATGTTGTAGTTTGTACAGCTTATAATAAAGTTTGTATGTTTGGTTGTTCCTTTAAGCAACTGTGAGATAATTAGTTCTATGTGTAAGCATCATGAATGCCTCAAGTGTTCCCTTAATTTTCATATACCTTTCAATCAGATTTTGTTGTTATGTAATAAAATGTGTATGCATGAAGGGGATGTGATACGTGCTCCTAAAATGTATAAATGAGATTGTGAGTGTCTGCTTGCTTATGGATCTCCTTTTCTGTTTTCACCTTCAGCAACTTTACAAAGTGGTACCTATTAAAGACATCAGAAATCTTTATGTCACATTTCCTATACCAGACCTTCAGAAGTACTATAAATCAAATCCTGGCCATTACCTTGGTCATCTGATTGGGCATGAAGGCCCAGGGAGTCTTTTATCAGAGCTTAAAGCCAAAGGTAAGTCCGTTGAAAATAAAGAATGAAAAATTAGTTAATTGCACAACTCTTGAAAACTTAAATGTTTAATTTATAATTTATCTCTGTATGTTAAATTTGAAGTTCCCAGCAATATGAGTAATTTGAGTTGTAAATCGTTCCCCGCTTTATTCTTGTTTCTGTGGTGGGTACAAATGAATAACTGACAAACACCCTAACCATTGATGCTACTATTTTTTTTGTGCTCCTCTTCATCCACCCCTGTTTAGAGAGACATACAGTTTTGCTGTACTGATCTTGTCTCTGTTCTGTCACTGAGTTGGATTACTGTCAGCTCTGTTGATGTCTGGAAGAGTACCAGAGTGTACCTTTCACTGTTGTTCATTATATTACTGTGTTCCAAATAGAAATAAATTACCTGGTGACCTAGTGATACTGAGTTTGTTGTAGCACCATGAGCACAAAATCAGATAGGTCAGATGTTTATCTTGCCCTGTTGCTATAGATGCTAAGGAAGAGAAGGGGAACATGTAATGTTGTTAAAATGTCCAAAAAAGGAAGGCGGGGGGGCGGGGGGGGGGAGTAATGTTGCTAAAGCATACAAAGAAAGTAGTATAAACCTTTACAGATTTGTTTATGCAAAATATTTTCTCTTTGATTTTATAGGATGGGTATATACTCTTGTTGGAGGACAGAAGGAAGGTGCTAGAGGTTTCATGTTTTTCATCATTAATGTGGATTTGACAGAGGAAGGACTTTGTAAGTGAAGCATTGTTTCTGCATTCCATGTTAGTCCTGATCTTGATGGGCTTGTGTTTGTATCCAAAGAGACTAATTGTCCTAATAACTTGACAGACTGTATATTTTAATTAATTTGTTATTCTGGTTTTGGATCCCAGTATGTTAACACATTTCATCTAACACAAGAAATGAATTTATTTGAGGTAGTATTGAAGTATTTCATTAAGAGTGTTTTAAAGTAAACTAGTTTAGAAGAAAATCTGTTAATAGCTTTGTGTGCTACTTATTCATACTATTTAGAACTGAGTTAAATTATACCGAAAATCATTATCTTACTGTATTACGTGTTCAAAGCAGTTCTCAGAATTAGCTGGGGACCTAAACACTTTTATTTCATGTCTATGAATAATTGTATTAACTTTTTCAGTGGGATTGTATATGTACTTAAATACCTTGATGTATCAGAATGTAATTCAAAATACAAAGTTTCCTATTTGTTTTCATCAGAATTATTTCTTTGTGTAGAATCGAGTTATTAAGCAAGCATTTTTTTTCTTTCCAGTGCATGTTGAAGATATTATTTTACACATGTTTCAATATATTCAAAAACTACGTACAGAAGGACCTCAAGAATGGGTTTTCCAAGAGTGCAAGGTACAGTGATTGGTGCATGAAATATGCAGTAGTAGTATTTTTACAAATTTTTGGATTATAACTAGGACCGTTTTCCTTGGCTGCAGACATAGTCTTTAATAATTGGACATAGTGTTTAATAATTGTATGGTAACTGAGTTTCTTAACTTTAAAGGTGTGTTTTCTGTGATGTGACTCAAATAATGAGTACATTGAGAATATGTCTTAATGTAAACGTGAAATGTTCTTACAGAGCCATGAGTTGACATTGTGTTACGGAATAATAGAGGTACAGGAAGAAGTTTCTTACCCTGTCCATAAGGATTTGACACTGGAACATTACTGTTTTTATTAAAGTTGAGGTGTTTTCAAATTATCAGGAAATTCAAATACATAGAATCATAGAATCATTCAGGTCAGAAAAGGCCTCCAACAACTCCAGCTCCCTCAGCCACTCCTCAAAAGACCTGTTTTCTAGACCCTTCACTAGCTTCATTGCCTTTCTTTGGACATGAATGTGAGTTATGGGACAGATCTCTTACGATGAACATGACTTACAAGACATTAATTTTTGTTCAGCACAGAGCTTTTTGGTAATAAGGTGTTAATAACAACACTTCATGTTGTGAGACGGTCACATGTTGCTCGTGAGTTTTGTGCAACTTGAATATTACTGAAACCTCTTGTGTTAGGTATTTGTCTTCAGATTGAATGCTACTATAAAATGGATATAACAAAACTAGCCATTAATTATTCTTAAAACAGTTTTTGATATATGCTTTTCAACCCTTCTTAAATTGTTTCCTAGGATCTAAATGCTGTGGCATTCAGATTTAAAGATAAAGAACGACCACGAGGTTATACATCAAAGCTTGGAGGGATGTTGCATGTAAGTGATATTTTATTTTGTGTTTTGGATAGTATGTTAATCATTTAGCAGTATGTTTAACCATACACTGAATAAATATGGGTATTTGCACAGTTCCTTTGCCACTTCTTGAACTTAGGAAGTTACTATCATGCTGCATAGCTCTTACCATTGGTGGTCGGTAATTCGCATTTCCTTCACGCTACCGTTTTTTAATTCTACACTTGATAGAACTGATTTTATAGTAACTGGAGTTGGCTATTTGATTTGTTTCAGTATTTCTTAATACACGTGTACCATGTAATACTGTGCCCAGCTGAAAGCTAAATGTTTTCTACTGAAATAACATTCTATCATAAATCCAAATACTATGTTACTAAATGCTTCACTAATTAAGGATATTGAAACAACGCTACCATTTCTGCTTACTGCAGTAAGATAGCAGATCAGAAATGGTTGAATCTTCTAATGTGGATTACATGTTGGTAGTGAAGGTATCATCATGTAGCTTATACGTGGTCTTCTTAAAAAATCCAGTTCCTTCATTTTGCACTGAAGGAAGATTTTGTCTCTTCTCTTTTTGTTTAGTGGCACTCGTGCAACATCTGTAAATTTCAGGCACTCCCTATTGCACAGCTAATTGTTTTGTTAGATTTTTTTTGCTTGTTTCTTTGCAGGAATTCCTATATATGGTCCTACAACTTTGATTTGTAAAGTCTAAAATAACAGTCTTTTATTTCAGAATTGTCTTTCTGTTTACTAAAAGCATTAGACAACTGACAATATTTAAATGAATATTTAATGGAGCTCCTGTTTTGGTTGCTATTTCTTGTTTTTGCTCTATCAAATGCATAAAATTTCTTTGAGAACTGTGCTATGTCTGTCTTCTAAAGCAGTCTTTCAGTGGTCTGTATTTGTTGGATCAGTCCTGATTACAATTACTGGCTCCAAAAATCATATCAGGAAGTTGTCAACAGGGTATCAATTCAGGACAGTGTTTTTCCTTTGATACTCTTTGCAGTATAAATGATAATTTTGATTCTGCCATTAGTTGCTTAAACACTAATAGAAAAATAACTGTTCTGGTTCTCTTTGCTTTCATCTGAGTCATACTAAGTTTATGCTCTGAAGCGTCTTCAAGCTGGAACTATTGTTTGATGATTTCTTATGCTTATGAGTACAGAATGTTTTTAATAATTGGAGGAGAACCTATGTGTAAATTAGCACAAGCAAATGTAATGTCATAAGTTGTTACATATTTGTCAAAAGGATTAAAAAAACCCAAAACCTTCTATTCAACAGAAGTTCCTATGTAAAGCACGTTTGTGCTGGTGTAAGGAGTCACCACTAAAGTCTCGCTGTCAAATTACATTTGCTATTTGTCATGCTTGATGTTTTCCAGACACTTGTTCCCTAGTTTGCTATGCCCTTTTTGTTTTGTTCTGTTTTCTTAATTGTATCATTTTTAAACTTTCATTTTAATTTGATTGTTGTATGTAGATAAATTTAGGTCATACCATAATGTAACTAAAATAAAATGGATTTTCAAAAAAGTAATCACAGAATGGTTGAAGTTAGAAAGGACCTCTGGAGGTCAGTCTTGTTCAACCCCCTGCTCAAGCAAAACAAAAACAACGGGAAAAAAAGTGGTAAATTTTGTTATGCTTAATTCCAGTTGGTGAGCAGAGTGTGGCTTGTATTTTGTATAGGTAATAATGCCATACACTTCTGGTCACTAAATCTGTATTACCTTGGTCATTTCAGATTAGAAGTAGGTAGGTTTCTTTAAATCTCCACTTGAAATTGTGTGGTCTTTTATGCAGAATTCAGTTAAATGAGCATTCTTTTGTCTACCACAAATGATTTGAACAAGACCTTTCCAATCTTGTTCTTGTCTGATATATTTGACAGCATTAACATTTGAATGCTTTGTAACACAGGTTTGGTTTATTGTACTTGTGTTTTTTTTTTCTGTTACTCCTCTTTCCTCACCTCACTCATTCTCTTTTCCAAAATGCATAGTATCAGTTACTCCGTGTTCTGGAAGTTGTTCCACTGTAGTTTCTTGTATAATGTATATAATTCAGAAAGCCCTCTTAAGATAATTCTGTTCAAAAAAGCTGTCTAACTGTATGGTAAAAATGCTGGTGATGCTTGGTGCCTCTTGTTTAGGCTACCTCATATTTTTTTACTGTAGAAGGTTTTGAAAGTTTTCCTGTCTTCCCCACTAATCACTTTCATAGGAGTGAAAGTTCTTTTTTTTTCCTTATGTACCTCGTCTCAGAGTTTCATTATATATTATTTTTTTTCAGTTGTATAGTAACTTGCTCACTGAGACTTAGGCATGCACATAATTCATTGTAAATAATTCAGCTACCCTGTAGTCAAATGTACATAACTAGATAAAAAAAAAAAAAAGGCAGTATATTTTATGCATTTGAAATTAAATCTGATTCGATATTTAAAAAAAAATTGTCTGCTTTTCTAGAAATGGGGCTTAACTTCTGTTGTCTTACAGTTTGCTGAAATATATGGTTTGGGTCCCTTGCTAGTGAAAGTGCACAAAAAATAAGGGAAAGCTATAAGTCATTTCAAGGTAAAACTAGGGAAGGTCAGAGCTGCCTGGCACAGTAAGGCAGCAGAAGCATCAGTTGCCTAGGCTCCATTGATACTTCGTCCAGGAAGTTCTTGTTATCGGTGTACTTGTTATTGGAAGTTCTTGTTGGTGGTGATAACAGCAAAAATGTGTAGTTGAATCAATTTGGTGAAATCCCTCAAAGAACTGTCTTTCCTATGTTGAATCCTAGCATGTCTGTCTGCTGTTTCTTCCCAAAACGTCCTGTTTTCGCACGGAAGATTTGGTAGAAAATCTTAGAGACTTTCACTTTAAGCCTAAACAAAAAATGTTAGAATAAAAATTGTGTAAATTGGCGTTATGCTTTTAGATAATTGAAAGACACTTTACTTTAAATTAGTGTTTAAAAAAATGAATTATTAGGGAATCCTAAAAAAAACTTTTTCACTTGTTTTTTTATGTTTTGTTTTTCCCAAATGCACTCTAATGATTACTAGGTATTCTGCCTTCAAAGATATCCTGCAGGGGTCAGCATTTGCCATGTTATTTTTACTTTAGTTCAGAACAGTATTTAAAGATTGGTGACTTTTTATATTGAATCATGCAATATTTCAAAAGAAAAGTATAATAGTGTGCAGTATATAAATGTACCTGCTATAGGAAACAATATTATCTGCATAATTAGAGTGCTACTCTGTCTTGTTCAGTTTTGAGAGGGAGACTTAAAGCGATCTATGCACTTCTAATCTGAAAGTATGAAGTTGGTACAGATTTAGTGACCAGAAATCTCCGCTTTCATTTCTTTTGCAAAACCATTTTTTTCATGCTTAGTTTTTGTTTAATTCATCTACGTGTGTCTGGGCTTTGTCTTTTAGTATTATCCTATAGAAGAAGTATTGGCTGCTGAGTATTTGCTTGAAGAATTCAGGCCTGATTTAATAGAGATGGTACTGGATAAATTGAGACCAGAAAACATTCGGTAAGTTGAATTACAGTAACTTGTATTTTAGCCCAAATATTATAAGAAAGCAGATGGACTAATGGAAACACAAATTCTTAGGTGGCTCTTGTAGCTCCAAAGTAAATGTCACTGTAAAAGAGAGAGTAGTTCTGCATTAATGAGATTTCTTTCTGCTCCCCATTGAAAAGAAGTATACTAAGTGTATGCAACTTTTCCTGTTTAGACAGAAATACCCTCTCAATCTTTCCTGTGTGGAATGTCTTCCTCAGACTGAAATTGTTTTTAGGAAAATGAGTACTGAAATAGCTCAACTGCAACAGCTCAACATAAACTCTTGTGGCATTTTTAATGGAATGCTCTAATACTCATAATTTCGAGCTAGGTCTGGAAATCAGGAGGAAAGTTTTTATCTGCTGTCTGTATGTTCCCTATGAAAAGCTACCAGACAATGCAGATTAGCAGACCCACTTAAAAAAAATAATAACAAAAAATCAGTTTAAGTGGATAGAAATAGCTGCATCTGTAGCTGCTAAAATCATAGAATCATAGAACGGTTTGGGTTGGAAGGAACCTTAAAAATCATCTAGTTCTACCTCCCTGCCGTGGGCAGGGATACCTTCAACTAGATTTGGTTGCTCAAAGCTCCATCCAGCCTGGCCTTGAACACTTCCAGTGGTCAGGCATCCACAATGTCCTGGTATACTTAGTTTACCAAGTCTTGCTATTTTTCCCCTACTTTCTGCAGATGTATATTTATTTATTTATTTATTTTCACCTTTTTCCCCATACAACTTCTCATTAAGTTCCTAAAGAATAGAAATGTTCTGGAATTACATAAGAGGCCAGTGCTATGTATTACTTTGCCTGACCTACCATGTAGTTGGAAGGCATGTAATGAATTTATGAGGTGCCATACGCTGCAAAGAATTAAAAAAAAAAAAAAAAAAAGTTTTAAAATAAGCATATAAAATTAATGTGTACTTTATGTGGGTTTCTTTATGCCTCAGCTTGCTTTCTATGAAAATAACGTTTTCTGGGGTATTTTAAAATATGAAATTAGTCACTGTAACACTGAGTGCTGTGGAAATGACATTTTACTAATTCTGCTCATTTAGAAAAGGAGGTGGCTATTAGAAAGAGATTTCAGCTCATGCATTGAGAAAAAAAAAAGACAAAATATCAAATAACTGCTGCTCGGTTGTTTGTTGTGTAATATATAAATTTGTGTGTATATGTTTATGATTTAATACAATCTAATTACTAGAAAGGGAGAGAGCAAATTAAGGTTGCATGGTCAACAATTAAACTAGCACTTTAGAGCCTGAATTTTCTTTTTTGCAGTTTAGCAGTTCTAATACAGCTTTTGTGTATGTAGTAACAAATTGCAATAATAAATTTAAGTTATGTAGAGATACTAAAATGTATGGAAACAGAAACAAGGTGTTAATTATGATTCTGTATATCAGTCTTAGTGTATTTGAACATCTGTTTGTCGGAGTGTTTTAGAAGCCAGGTATATGTTACCAAGATACTGATTTTTTTGCTCTCTTTCTGAATATATTCTGTATACATTTTTTGGACAGTGTTGTATACAGAAGGACAATGAGCAAGCATTCACATATTTTTAGGGCATATTCAATTTCAACCTTCTGAGATTAGTGTGAATAACTTAAAATTTTGGGCATGAATCTTCACTGTATTTGTTTGTGTGACAAAATTTCTTTCGTGCATTCATTTCGTTTACACTGCGTTTTACTTTATTTTCAAAAAAAACGGTGTATTTCAAATAATTATTGGATAAAGTAGGATAAAATTGGATTATGATGCGTATTTGCAAATGTCATGGAGTTCTGCTGTTTCAAGGCGTATATCGGTAACAATAAAATAACTGGAGCTGCCTAAGTCAGTGACAGTAGTTGCCATAGTAATTAATGCCCTTTAAAGAAGGGCCTATGTCTTTGTATGTGGGTGTGCATCTATGTGTAATGTGTGTGGGATACTGAACTGAAGCTGGAATACTTGGAGACATCGTATTTGGAATAAGAAAAACTTTCAAGAAAATGTTCCCGGTTCTCTTTCCTATTTTCATGTTTATTGCCTAAGCTCTTGAAAATTAGATACAAAAGCTTACTTGTAATATAAAGACGTATTTTAGTAATTAACAGGGAGAATACATAAATACTGCTCTTAAAGCTTATCCAGAAATTCCACACAAATTTGAACTTCTGACGGGTTTTAAAATTGTTCATGAGTAAATTTTTTTTCCTCCACCTTGCATAAATTTTGTCTTGCAGTGGTTTAGCTTTTCTTGACTTGACGTACTGCTTTTTATAATAGACTTATTTGTTATTTGCTTTTCCTAATCTTATTGGAATTCACCTGCACCAAGGGCTTTTCTTGGCATATTTATATTGGGGTAGCTGTATTCACAGTTGAGACTACTGTTAAGTGTCTTTAAAGAAAAAAAAAAAAAAGCTTTTTGACCATGTTATTTTCTTAACAAATTGTGTTTTTAAAAAGTATGGAAAAATATCCATACTCACAGATGGTAGCAAGTATCCATATGCTCTTCTATTTGATTGAGCCATAACAGGAAATTTTTATATTCTCCTCCTGCCCCCGCACGCTATTTGTTGCATTTATTAGCTTAGTTTCCCCAAGAGAGAAACCTCTTTAAGATATAAGCATCATTTTTACTTGTTCAAACTGCATTGGGTTTTGCCAGCCATCTGTGAAGATAAGGCATTTGTCGCAATTTTAGCTGAAAAATATAATTTTCCTGTTATTTCCAATACATCTTTTTCCTCATCATCTGCAGTATAAATGCTCTCATTAAAATTTAAGAAGTTAGTGACTCATTAGATTAAGCAACTAAAGAATGTTTTTTACTGGATCTTAACTGGATCCTTTTCCTTTCTTTTCTATATCTGAAGTGCAGCATTAGTAGAATCTTAGATGGAAAATTTCTAAGGGCCTGAATTTCACAGATAGTGAACAAACAGTTATTTAGTGTAGTCGTTGATGCTCATCCCTGATGATAAACATGTTACAAATATAGTATGTTTACATTTTTTTTCTTGCATTGTATTTGATGAAACATTTTGAAAATCACAATTTGTTCTTGTATTTCCCATCACAAGCCATTGCTTTTTGTAGGAACGTTGAACATAACTGAGTAACTGAGAACTACAACCATTTGTCTGTACAAGAATGTACATATAGAAGTAAATTGCATTTATATATATATATATTTTTCATGAATGGTTCAGAATTCAATTTGTGCTTGTTTAGTTTAAGAATGTTACAAGAAGGTCATAATGCCTATTTTGCATTTCTAGTGCATTTCAGTGCTGTCTTAAACCATGTGGATGTTCATAGTTCCAAAGAGTACAGCACAGGAGTGAAAAGGAATAATTGGGAGCTTTAAAGATGCATCATGATGTGTTTAAATAACTGCATAGCACTGTGTTACGTGTGGTACTGCTTTTTCCCTTTCCCTATTTTGTCCTGCTGTTCATTGCTGTAGGTGCTTGGTTTTGGTTGTGAGTTGCAGGCAGATGAAATACCTTTTGGTTTGTTTCATATGATTGTAGGCATTTTTTTGAGAGAGCTCAAAATGTAACTAATTATTCCAGTGGTGACTGAGGGTATAGGGAAGGCAGGAGGATCCCATGAAACAGAACTTCTTACAAAGCTAATTTCCACAATTCAATTTTCTGTACGTTGAGCGAATAGAATAATTCTTACCTCTTTAATTCTTCTGTGTTCCTACAGGAAATGTATGGGTGCCCATATTGTCACTACATTCCCTTCTCCAGGCTACTGATTCTCAAGCAGCAGAATAAAACATTTGTGTGTTATGGCACACCTTTGTCTTGCTGCTCAGTCCACATGATTATTGGAATTCTATCAGGATAATCTCTTAGTTTAGGAGATTATCTTTTTTGTTTTTTTTTTGTTTGTTTGTTTTAGGAATGGAAGAAAGACCGGGTAGGTTGCTCTGAAATTCTAATAGAATTTGTTTTTTTACAGTCTCTTAGCAACTTCATCTGTACACGGTAGAGCTTTTGCTCACCAGCTGTCCGAGTTAAAATGCAAAACATAGAATATTCCTATGGCTCATTTTTATGAAAACAACAATCTCTGTAATAGATTTCACCTTATTGACTGAGCTAGTGTCTGCTGTTTTGCAAGAGCAAATGTTCTCTAGGACTGAAGTGCTTAGCTCTTTGCTGGGTATTTATTTAGTATTATATTGTTTCTTTTGCGTAAAAAACAAACGAACAACAAACAATACAATAGATGCAACATGCAAACAGACATGAAACTTTTATACAAAGTCACAATAAAAACGTTAACCGTTTCTATTGCAATTTACAATGACAGATGAAATATATCTCTCAGAGATGAACATTCTCATTCTGGTTTAGACATTTCGTAACTTTTGCAGAGAGGCATGGGCTATTGTGTATTTGTATGTGTGTACATGCTCATGCTAATCATGTGGTTACTCAGAGGAAATCATCTGCATTCCTGAAACATGAGGTTTGATTACCCTGTTTAGTGTGTCTGATTTAAAATAGTGTCTCAAAATTAGACTCTCGTACAAGTCTTCTTCCCAGTCTTACAAGTCTTCGTACAAGTCTGCTTCCATTTTTGAATTTATTGCTAGAGAATGTCTTTACAATTCCATGTGGCTCTTAGATATATTTCTCATTTAAATGCATCTACTGCTAGGTATTTGTCTAGTGACCTTTTACCCCACTGTTGTCCTGCTGTTTGAAATGCAAGGCTGAGGTTAAATTACAGTAATTTGAAAATTCTGGTAATAGGGGAATCTTGAACTTAATACAGCAGAATCCTGTTTTCTTCAATGTTATTGGATCATTTAGTCATTTACATGTATACATTAGATGAAAAAGGAGGGATGAGGACATAGACATTCACAATATTAATATTCTGTGTATTTAATCTTTTCAGTGTATTGCAAAATTCACCCTAAGGGTATTCTCCAGTAGTGTATTTGTAAAGTAAAATTCTATATTTTGAGGCACATCCATATGCCTGTTTTGATTCCTGCCCCTATTTGTTGTACACATTGAAAATATACAACAATATTCTTAGCCTGAAGATATTGTGCTATAAAAGAACACTTGCGTTGTATATATTTTGATGCTTTAATGTGCATTTTAGCCATCTACACAAGATTTGACAAAGTTTGTTTCTGTTCTATCCAGCATCTAGCGATCATTGAATGTATGTAAGAGATAATTCTGCTACCTTTTTTGAACAATTTCAGATTTCTTATAAATTCTTTGTTTTACCTTTTTTACTTCTTTACGTTTACTTTTAAAGTTAGCTCCTTATTTCTATTGAATACTATTTCATGTTGTTGGCTGTTAAAAAAATTGAAGGTATTTTCTTGATACCTGTTATGAAGACTACTGAATAAATACCTATTAGTTTGTAATTTTCTTTATTCTGGATTTCTCCTCTTGGGTGGATTTTCTGGGTTTCTAACTGAGTGCAATTCTCTAGTATTGACTATAGAATATATTAATCCTCCTGCTTTTCTTATCCTCAAAAATGAATAAATAAACAAAAAGGTGTAAATCTGAAATGAGAATAATACAAAATGAAGAAACATGAATCAGGTTACGAACGGGAAAACTGCAATTGCAATAATGTAATCTAAAACCCTAGGTCTGGAATAACATTTCTATAGTCAGTATTTTTACTTCTCTGAATTTTGATATAGGTGGTATGAAAAATGCTATTAGTTGATTCATTCTTTCTGAAGAAGATCTCAAGTACTTCTTCCTGTGTTTTCTGGAACAAGGACAAAGTTTATAAAATAGACATTGAATACAACAATTATGTATAGCTCTAGGTTGTAACGCTTCAGAAAAAATGGTTAAATTAAATTATGCTGATAGCCTGATTTCATGGTTAATCTTAGTGGTTTGTTAAATATCCATATACTTGCCATCTAAATGTACTCTGTAATTATCCAAGGGAAATAAATGCATTATCATGATGGAACAGAAATAGTGCTCTGAATAATTTCTCACACTGTTTTCTCAGACATGTTCATGCAAAAGTGCTTTGTCTCTTTGTTTTCAGAGTTGCAATAGTGTCCAAGTCTTTTGAAGGAAAAACCGACCGAACAGAAGACTGGTATGGAACACAATACAAGCAAGAAGCAATTTCTGATGAAGTTATTAAGGCATGTTAAAACATTTAATATATTCCAATATCTACAAGTGAAAGGCAGTGGTAAATTTCTAGCCTAATTTTACATTTAGAGGAAGGGAAAACATAGATTTGCTGTACATAGTACAAAAATATGCATTGAGTCTGTTTAATATTATAAGAGCCAAGAATCTTATGTTGGTCTTTAAATTTCAAATTTATTACATAGAACATACACGTTTTAGTGGCTTTAAACTATTTAAAGTTTTAATAAAGAGAATGTTATTCCCTATATTAAAAACTGCAGGTTTTCTATAAAAGTTCCATAATATGCAGTAGCTACTTTTAAATTTTAAAAAGTTGATATATTTTTGAGTCTCAATTAAGAATAGGATGGTTCATTAACATTTAAGAAAGGAATGTTTTTATAACTGCTATATATAACTGTTTCTGAAATTGATTTTTGCAACTTATAAAATGAGAACATTAAATGAGTTTTTAAAAATCAAAACACCAGCAATGAAGGTGGGCAAGTCCTTGTTGAATCTTGTTATTCACTACTTCTTCTTTTAGGAAGAGATGGCTAAATACACCCTAAAGCTATATTGGACCTGCCCAACATGCTTTGGACAGACATTGCATAGGATCACCTCACTTCCTTTAGCTTGTCCATACCTATGTTTTTTGCTGATGTGTTTAGTGTAATGCCTTCACTTAGAGTTTGCATTAGCAGAAAAGATGAGGTACAGAACCACTTCCACTCTACTGTAAACTTTCAAAATTTTCTTTTTATCTTTTCTCATTCTCCTTCTGAGCACTTCATCCTCCTAACAGCCTACTTCAGTTTGGTTTCTGAGATGTTTCTCTCTTTTCCTGTTACTTTACTAGTATTTACACATAAGATAGTGGAGCATATTATTGAATCTTCTATTACAGTAGAAAGACAGTGAGTATATATAGTAATACATATTAAGTAGAAATTTTACTTTGCATCATTGTTTTTCCTATTTATCTAGAAATGGCAAAATGCTGATCTGAATGGGAAATTCAAGCTTCCAATGAAGAATGAGTTCATTCCTACTAACTTTGAGATTTTGCCATTGGAAAAAGATGCGACACAGTACCCTGCCCTTGTCAAGGTAAGGTATCTATCTGTTCTGTTTGCTATTTAACTTTCTGGGAAGTTAGCAGTGTGTTTTTAAAATACAGAATTTACAATATTCCAGAACGTAATAAACAATAAGAACAAAAAGATACAGGCCTTACAGGTATTGCTAGATAATAGAAAGTCCATCCACGCTAAACTTTGGATTGTGACTACTTGGGTTCCTATGAAAACGAATCCACAAACAATTTGGACTCTTTTGCCATTTTGAAAGTGTGTTAACAACTTCTATAAATAGTATTAAACCTGGTTTATCCAGCAGAAGTGTGACTGTCTGTCTGGTAGTTTTTGAACAGTGTTCAGTAAATCAGGGGTGTAGACAAGGCCATCCTTTTTTAACTATGAATGAAGAAAGCTTGCAATTGCATGGAGAGAGATATAGAAAGATGTAAACACACAAACAAACATCACTTTCTGGCCTTCTGGAAGCATCATTTAATGATCTCAATATGTTTAGCAAATCTCAGTATCTGAGTACTTAAAAATTACTTCACACTAGTTACACATAGCTGTCTTTTCTAATAATGTTCATCTCTATTCCAGGCTTAGCTGGAGTATAAATAGGATAAGTCGTCTGCAATTACACGTTGTGCTTCAAATTGAATACTAAATTAATTCAGGAACACTTTTTTGCACACTAGATTAATATGTCTACTTTAGTGCAAAGACATCCTTCAGGAAAACGTATTTATTCTGCACAAGGCACTTTAGGCATATACTTGAAGCAGTTTTATTAACAGAGGAGGACTTTGATCACGTATTTAGGTTCATCCTTCACTGAAACACTAAACCTTATCAGGGACAACTACTACAGCTCTAGTAAGTAACGCTAATTGGTTTGCTACAGAAACTTGATGGTCCTTCACTGTCTCTGTAGCAACTAGGCAATTGATCTACACAAAAGCTTTGCTTTATGGCATCATTACTTTAGAAATTTATTTGCTGTTAGTTTTTCCTTTTGCCTTTAAAATATTTTCTGAGGGGAAATGTTTTTAATCTTCTGTACTTGATGGATTATAGCTATTACATATTTTGCCCACATCTTTCATATATTCTCCCCAGCCGTATGTCTGCTCTTTTGCTTTTGTGGGCCCTGGCATTTTTCTGACCCCATAGCAAACCATTACAAGAACCAGTTCGGCAGAGATGAGCTGTACAAAAAAAGTGCAATTATTTTTTTTTGTCATTTTATATGCATAAGTGAGCTTACTGTAGACTGGAACAGTATTGTGGAGAAAGGGAGGGGAACTTAAGTGTGAGCAGGGATGGCCTTTTTCACTGGCATCATGTCACTAGGTCAGTTCTGTTGTAATGGCACATCGAGCTCTTGGAAAAAAAACATCATGAAGGAGGGCAGTTAGGGTATTGGTTGAGGCCTGAGAGCATAATTGTTATCATTTGGTCCTAGAGCTGAAGATTTTCAGCTACTGGGTCAGTTTTCAAGCACTATGGATAGGCTGTATGTATTATCATTCTGTCCCTGATGTAATATGTATTCTAAACTGTGTAGTAGCAATTTAATAGAAAAAAATGTTGTCAGAATAGAAGAATAAGAGAAGCTGTTCAGATCCTTTCCTATGCTGGGAGGTTACTCTCAACTTTTGGTGATGGATCTTTTAGTTAATTTCCAACTGGCTTAACTGCTCTTTCTAAACATGCATTTTTTTATTATCAATGCTGCTTTAAAGCAACATGCTCTGAATTTCTTTTAACAAAAGCATTAAATACACAAGAAATACACAAGTATTCTCTTAGTCTAAAATGTGTCTATATGCTGCTGTAATCTCAGTGCTGTCCCTATAACAACACATTTTTCAATGTCCACATTAGCAGGGAATTCTGTGAAGCTAACTTTATTAGTTGTCTTTGACCATTCCTACTGTAGAGTTGTTCCTGTTATGATCATAAGCTCATTCACAAGTTTGCAGCCATTTAACTGTATGTTAAGATGCTGTATGGTGAGAAGAGAGTCTCAATAAGAGTCAATGGATTTATATATAAATTTATATAGCAAGAATGTGAATTTAAGGGGACAACACTTAAACTAAGATTTGAAGTGATTAATATATTTTTAATAGTTTAGTATTATCACAGTTAGAAGGTGACTTAACCTCTTTTCTTGACACAGGACACTGCTATGAGCAAACTGTGGTTCAAGCAAGATGACAAATTTTTTTTGCCAAAAGCTTGTCTCAACTTTGAGTTTTTCAGGTATGGTATGTTAAATATACAACAGAGATTGCTCTCTGAAAGTTTCTTGTTTGTTGGGAATCTGTGTTTCTCTGACAAAAACCTTGCATGTATTGCAGCTTTAAAACAGTTGTCCTTGGTGGAATATACAGTAAGAATGAGATAGCAGGAAGGCTCATATAAATTATGCACTAGATGAGTAGCAAGCAGTTGGAGGTACTCCATCTATATATTAACAGGAAAAGTTTATCTAGAAAGGTTTTTAAAAATAATTTTCTTTTATTTTCTATATCTAGTACGTCTGCTAATAAAATCTACTGCAAATTGCAGTATAGCTTTTTTAAAATGGGAGTGTATTTTTTCATTTAAGAACTAAATGACAACTGTTTTGAAATTGTTATTTATAAGATACTATTCTGATATTCTTTTTCATTCAAATTCTGTTTAATTTGCATAATGCTTGCCAGTATACAATTCTAACTGTTTAAAATTGTAGGTTTTTATTTGACACCAGTAACTAATTTTTTTTAGATGAGCACCCTCTGCTTTATCTGTCAATGTGATTCTTACCTCAGGATGCATGACAGAGTGCTGTTACATTAATTCTGGTCTTGCGTTATTTTAATCATAGGATTATTTATTTATTTACTTTTTAAAAATTAGCATGAAAATGATGTACCTTCTTAGTGTTCCAGATCCTTCTTTTGGAGTAATAATTTGTAACTTGAGAATTTCATTTTAAAAAAAAAAAAGTTACTGCTCTCTTCAGAGTACCGTTATTTCTGTGCTGCATTTCAGAAGGTGGAAATAATTTTGGGATCTCTCCTCCTTTGGCCTAATAAAATATTTTAGCAATATTGCTGGAAATGCTGTTAGATGGGCTCTGATAGTTGCTCATACATGGGCTGTTGAGTCCTTGTTCTGAGTAAGCACTAAACTTTTTTTCAAGGTGACCTTAGCAGAGTTTTATATGGAGGGTTTTTTCTGAGTGTGTCAAAACTACCGTTGGCCACTAGTTGGGGAAAATAGGTTGTGTAGGCATTTCCTCTTTCATTTTGCGGCTATAGGACAAACGTTACAACTGTTTTAACTTTGTCAGTGAATGGAAGATCAAAATGGTTTCTGCTTGTCTATTACTCAGAGAACAACAAATGCAAAACTTTGCAGCCTTTGTTCTCACCTGATGGATTACCACTGGACTCTGTGTGGCCAGTCTCAATGAACTGCCTCATCCCTCCTAGGGATTATTACAGGTGGAAAGATGGCTTTCTTTGTAGGGTTGTGGGTGAAGGTTGTTCTATTTGGTTTTGGTTTTAAATAATTTAAAAAAAAAAAGGATATTTTGTATGAATGGATGTGAAGATATTTTGACACTATTGGCTGCATCACTTCCAAAGGAAGTGATAAGCAGGTTTGTCTGGTTTTGATACTTTAAAAGGGTTCTTAGCGAATTTTGCTCTGAGACTGGCCATGCAGGTGGTCATTAGAAGAAAGGGTGATGTGTAGTATTTTATTAGTGAGACAGGATTAAAACAACCATGGCTCTTACGGCCAAGTGAATTGGTGAATAATGCCATCATAATAACTTGGTTTTCATAAAAAGTTTTTGGCTCATTCTAGATCAGACTGACAGTTCTTGCGACTGACAGTCGCAAGAATCAGTTCACACAATAGACTGCTTCAACAGGATAGGAAAAAAAAAGGAAGATTTTTACTACCTGCAGCCCTAATCGTCACGGATCACTGGAAGAATTCCTGACCCAGATGTTCTAGCAGCAACTACTGTGTAGGTGAATTAATATGAAGTTGCTGAGGGTGGTTTCTCCCTCAAACGTATAAATCCAATAGGAACAGTCTGACTATGTGAATCTCTTGAAGTCACTGTTTTCCAAAACTGAAAATCTTAAGATTCACTTACCCTAGGGTAAGTGACATGATGCAAGGCTGGTATTAAAGACACACCACAGTAAAAATCTCTGACACAGAACTTCTAAGTCCTTTAAAGCTGGATGGTTAAGAGCTTTTGCTTTTATATGAATTATGACTTGAGAACTTAACAAGTATCCTTTTCTAAAAGGATGCAAAACACCAATGTAATATGCTATTACTTTGAAAACTCTCTAAAGGTAATTATAAACTCTTCATATTGTTTCTCAAGTTTCAGACATTGATGTTAAAATACAGTGCTAATTATATTTAACCTTTATAAGGATCTGTGCTACCTTCCAGTTTAAGAACTATTTCTAGCAATTTGAGAGCCTTTGATTAAAAACCCTAGCTGTTAAGGTAACCCACTATCAACACTTCAGTGTTGATTCCAGCTATGTCACTTGCAGATCGTGTTTGAAAGGAGGAAAAGACCAGACTAAGATTGTTTCAATACATAATCAGCAATGGAGTTGTTTTGCTTCCTCAAGTCTAGTAAAAAGAATAAAAAAGTAGACTAGAAATAAGCGTTTACTTACCAAGTTGTCAGTAATAGAAAACGACTCCCAGAACATTGTTATTTTAAACATGTTTTGTTATTTTTCACTCAATGACTAATGATTTCGTAGTCTTCATTAGTTTTGAAATTCCCTGTTGGCCTTTGCCAGCTAATGGGAAAGAATATAATGAGTTTGGAGGAAGATATAAGATAACAAAGGATTGACCTACACCTTGCTTTTAATTCAGTTTTAATTTAAAAAGTTCAATATTAACTGGACTTGCATCACTGGGCTTAGAAAAATTGCTCATTATGGAAAATTCTTACTGTAGAGGGAAATGCTGAGTCCTGTTTTTCTACTGACCTGTTTGCTTAAGTTATACAAGCCCAAGCCCAGCATGGTTAGCAGAGCAGTAGTAAAACAGCATATCCTAGGTTGTGATTTCAGTCTAGAAGGCACAAATATATTCCCTAATAGTTTTTTTTTTGTAATCTCAGGTTTTGTAAAACCTGTGCTTTTTTTCCTTAATCCCTTAATCTAAAATGAAGAAGTCAAAGCCAAATTCCTAAAATTATTAGGAACCTTCTTAAAAATACCTTTTCAATGTATACAAAAGTTGTTGGCATGTGTGTGTTGGTGATATGATCTGTCTTCATTTTACTTCATTAATACTGGTATACATCATCCAATACCACGCTGTATGAGCCTAAACATATCTAATAGCATGTCTCTGAATTTGACAATTGGTGGCTGCTTAGGGAAAATAAATGAAAATGGCATATTTTTGAATTGCAAGCGCAATCCTGACAGCAATATGTCTTAGATACTGCACATTATTTCTGTGAAATTGATAATAAATTTATATGTATTTGAAAAGCTTTAGAAATAATTTTTTGACAAATAACTTGTCTTGAATTTGCAAATTGTTAAACTACAGAGCTATTTAACAAATATCAGTACTGTTGAAACATGGCTCGAGTCTTTGAGTTGCATTTCTTTTTGAGAAATTTCTGGCAGTAGCGTATGCGATTAGATGCTAATAATACAAAAGTAGAGCTTTTATGGTTGTTTCCATTAAAAAGATATCGGAAAGAATTACTGTGGTATGAAAGTGAGTATGCAAAACCTCTTTCCTGAGCTGAATTGGGGATGTACCGCATGTTTTTCATACCACAAATTCCTAATGTCTTCATTTGTATAATAACTACTTTGTTTTCTCATAGAATTATTAATCAAATTACTGTTCAATACATGGGTTGTCATTTTAGTCTGTTAAATAATGATGTTTATCCAGGATGTATTTCATTTATTTTATCCTTGGTGAGTTGTGACTTATGCAGCAAAATAAATATAATGTGTCTTGGTTTATCAGCACAAGTAAAGGATTATCTCGGAATCTTCAGTGTATTTAGCATCACTCAAACCATAAGCAAGCTAAATAATTATTTTCAGGTATGTTCATATTTGGCTTCAAGACCTTCATAACGGGATCCGTCAGCATATTTGCAGTAAAGATTGCTTCCTTCAGATCAAACTTAAAAGGCCAAAAGAAACTGAGAAATAATTTTAAACTGCATATTTTACTTTCAACACTTTCTTCCAGCCCATTTGCTTACGTGGATCCCTTGCATTGTAACATGGCCTATTTGTACCTTGAACTACTCAAAGACTCCCTCAACGAGTATGCATATGCAGCAGAACTAGCTGGCTTGAACTATGATCTCCAAAATACCATCTATGGGATGTATGTAAGTACCCAAATCAAGGAAGAGCTTAGAGCCTTAAAACTACTTCCACTCATCAACATTTTTATATTGATTTGACGGAAGGACTTTTATTTAAAAAAACAGCTTTTTCCATTGTGGGTCTAAGGCTGTTACTCCTTTTGATCTTGATTATTAACCATCCTTTCTTTGATTTGAATTTTAAGTTGAATTTTGTTCAAAGTCTTCAACAATCTTTCCATTCATATTAAGCAAATTTTCTTCTTTCTTTTTATGTCATTCGTGAAATGAGTTAGTTATAAGATTTATTCCTTCATTTAAAAGAAAGAAAAAAAGCAACCTAATCCAAGCTTACAGTTTTATTTCTGTTTGTCAGATACCTACTAAAAACTTTCTGACTGATGGGGTAGAAGACCCTTTTTTATGCTATTAAGTAAACAATACACTTCAGCTTTCCTATTCAAGGACTACTGATCATGAGGCTGCATATACATACTCTTCAGTCATGTTTCTTCATCCATTACTTTGTCACTGCTTGAGGTATCAAAGCATTTCTTTTGTTTTTCTTTTTGTTAGTCGCTACATTTATGCTGATCCTCTCCATTGCAACATGACATACCTGTTTATCAGGTTATTGAAGGATGATTTAAAAGAGTATACATATGCAGCACGCCTCTCAGGTTTGGTCTATGGCATTGCATCAGGAATGAATGCAATACTTGTAAGTAAGAAGAAAACACAGGAGGAAATTAAACAGCTTGGGAATTGTTGAGCTTGGAGAAAACATTTGAATTCTGCATTTCTAAATGAGATGGTTAATGTTTTTTCCCTTGCATATATATCACGAACTAAAGACAAAGCAAAGCAGTGCATTTTAATTAGTACTGAATGACCTCTTTGAGATTGCAGTGTCTTGTGAACACGTGTGCAGTGCAGCTGTTGCATTCTATTTCACATTTTCACTTGCTTGCATGGTAATCTTGAAAGTACTATTGCTAGTTTCTATATGAAAAGATTAAAGTTTCTGTTGAATGAGCTTTAGCTTTACAGATTCTGTCATAATTCTCTAATTCTACTGTAGTAAGCTATGGAAATGGATTGTGCATGTGCTCATTAGAAGGCATTGCTGGATATTTGTCTTTTCCTTAGTGTGTGTTTTATCATGCATTTTAAAGTGGTGGCAATATTTCACTGAGAAATACTGATAATATGATGAATAGTTATTTATTTACCTTCATGTATGAGGTTTTAATAATCTCTTGATGGTCGATAAAAGCTTTTAACAGAACTTCACTATATAACAACTTATTTTGAGATTTCCTGTGTTATTTTCGAAGTCATCTTACTAAGAGAACATACTGTATATTGCCCTTGTATTTTATGTATGAAAAAGTGCTGTCTCTTTATCCTTGGAATTTCTTTTTTATCCAATACAAATCCAGTATCTCATTTCCTGGTAGCATT
Organism: Cygnus olor; assembly: GCF_009769625.2. NCBI lineage: Eukaryota > Metazoa > Chordata > Aves > Anseriformes > Anatidae > Cygnus > Cygnus olor. The sequence goes on from NC_049175.1 coordinate 21,666,720, forward strand.
CACTTAACTAACTAAGAACTTGATTATCTGTTCTCAGTCTCAAAGCTTGCTGAAGTTTCCATGGCTAGAGGGGTGGGGTGGGGGTAATTTTTCTTCATTTCTAGTCACAGTTTAGAATTTTAGGGTAATTTTAAATATTAGCTGTTTCTTCTAGGAACTTCATATTCCTCTATTGTAAAGATTATATTTTCACATAAAATCAGTTTACTCTGTTTTGATATTTAGGAAATTCTAATACTCTTTTCTACATTGTAGAGTTTTTTTTTATATTTAATATGTATAACTGTATAGTGTTGATACTTTAAGCAAGGATAGTAGCTATACTAAGAATACTCACCAACATGTTTATAAAACTGGATTCTTCTGCTAATCTAGGATGTCAACCTTTGCCATAGATCCATTTATTATGTCTCTTTCTTTAAATTCATTGTTTAGATATGTTTCAGTAACTGTAGAAGAAAAAACTTCTTCCTAGTGGAAAGCAGAAATTGACCTGCCTGCATATTGTTTTGTGCCCTAAAATTTAGTTTTATCCTGATAAAGAAACTGCACTAATCCTATTGTTTCACCTACGTACCAAGTTTTGAAGACTTTTTTTCCCCCCTGAAAGGCCTTCGGATGCCTTTTTTCATTGGGCAAAACTTTCTATACCTATGATGCAATCATATAGCATATGTATTGTTGTTTTATTGTTTGTTTTGTGTTTTAATGATCTAGCTTACTTTATGTATGCATTCCATAAAATCTGCATGATCAGATTGGTATCTCTAAGATTGTAGACTAACTAGCTGGGTGTTTCAGTGCAGCACCATCCTTTATTATTAATTGTGTAGTAGTTGGCAGTACCCCTTTTCTCATACTACTGCTTACTTACACTTACATAAAATACATTTCTATGTAACAAGATAAATACGAAACAGTTAAACATAAATTGGAGGTAATATTTAAGAAGACTGTGACTCTAGTTCCATTACTAAAATGTGAAACCTAGAGTAAAACCATTTCAGTACTCCAAACATATTGTTTACTGAATGACCTCAATACTTATTCTTAAATGTTAACGATCTGTGTTCTGAGTACAAGTTAGTTACACTAATATGAATTTACATTAATTCTCTGCATTCATAACTCTCGAGTAAATATGCAATATTTTATTCATCAATTAGTTATCTTTGGGTAGAGGGATTTTAATTTAGTATAAGTTAATATTGAATAACACTGAATTTAGATTGAAAAGTTTATTGTTCATTGAATTATGTGAGATTTGGTAATTGTTTTATTCTTACTTCATCTTCTGTACTTAAAGCAATTTATGCACTTTTTCCATAGCTCTCTGTAAAAGGTTATAATGACAAGCAACATATCTTGCTCAAGAAGATCATAGAGAAAATGGCTACTTTTGAGATCGATGAAAAAAGATTTGAAATTATCAAGGAAGCGGTAAGCTATGTGAAAAGTTGCAGTTTTAGAGTAGTTTAAAATTGAATGCATTGACTTGAAGTGAAATCTTGAGAGCTAATTATCCATGCAACTTCAAAACGACATTCTGTCTCATCGGGACTGTGAAAGCTTTTTTTTTTTTTTTTTTTTTGTGGCTGTGAGTTCCCCAGTGTGTCAATATTAAGTTCTTTGGTTAAAATAATTGGCCCTGGAATCTTATTTCAGTCGGTCAGTCTTATAATTGACTAGGGGATTGCAACTTGCTTTGATGGGAGTAGAAATCAAGAAGGGGGAAAAGAAAAATCTTATATCTTGTCTTACAATTTGGAAAGGCCCCAGTGGGATCTAGGCACATAGGATCAAGGGGGAAAGCAACATTTCTTCTCTCCAGAGGTGAAGGGGACCTCTGCTCCTGGGCCAAGATCATTTGGTGCAAAAGTAACCAGTTGTTTATGTACATAATGAGTTCTGCATATCTAACTTCTTAAATTTAGTGACTCATCTATATATATGGAATATAAGTTAGAAAGTTTTAACTAGGTGTGACAAATATAAAGGTCAAACAAACAAACAAACCCACTAAATGACAACAAACAAAAGCAAAAACAAATGGAAAAAAACACAAGTCTGTGAATGATCTGTTTGGGGTAATTCTCATTTAATTTGAGATGTTTCCCCCTCTTTGTCTTTACGGTTCACTTAAGCTTTGTCTCTGTGTTATGCATGCTTTTGTCATTTTACAGACTTTTATTACATAGACCATTTCTGTATATAAAATAAGGACAAAATACAAAAAAGTCAAATCAGTTGGGGAGATGGCAAGTTTTCCCCACATGTTTACACCTGCAGATTAGGGAAGTAACTGATTGCTTCTGTTTGGAGCAGATAGAGGGATGCATCCTCAGCAACTTCATGCTTGTTTCTTACCCATGCAATCTGAAATGAGTTACTTTTGTCTTGTAATGGATATGATGCGCTAATTAGCATATCTGTAGATCCAGGAAATTCCAACTTAATGAAAATATTATTTCGTACTTCCAGTTCCTCCTATAGAGGAAAAAGGGTTTGTTTATTTTGGAAAGGTGCATCTGGACTAGGAAGGGGTTCCTTTGGAGAAGCTCACTGATTCTTCTCTCATACTTCCTTTATCCAAGCTAAGAATGCAAAAAATTTCTCAGATGATTCTGTATTTTTCCTAGGCTGAAATAGTTAGAAATTAACTGGGAGAAAAATATATTTTATATTAGACAAGTTTTACTTTTCCCTGGACAGTCATCATAGAATGCATGTTTTCTATTACAGCCACTTGATCTAGCCTACTTAACTAGGCTCTACTATCATTTAACTTTCAGCCATTAATTTTATGGAGAAGTTTGGCTTCATTCTCATTTAAACAATCTTAATGGTAACTACTTAATCCATAGCCTCACAAGCCTATGTTATTACTAAGATGATTTAACGTGGTTTTTGAATTGATCTAGGAGAATGTTCTTGGCATTTGAAATGGACTTTTTTGATGGTACGCAAAGTTGAGAGTAGAGGGTTAATATTTCATGTTTAGGTATGGAGTTCTATAATTTAAACTCAATTTTGTTTCAGTATATGAGATCGCTTAACAACTTCAGGGCTGAACAGCCTCACCAGCATGCGATGTATTATCTCAGACTCCTGATGACAGAAGTTGCTTGGACCAAAGATGAATTAAAAGAAGCTCTTGATGGTAATGTTCTGCTAATTTTAAAGTTTATTCTTTTTCATTTTTTTAATGGAAAATGTCTTATAACTAATGAAGGTACCTATTTTGAACTCTGCCCGTTATTTAAGTGAGCTCCTGCAGTGCCAGACCTGTGCTGACTCTTCTGGGTGTTGATGCCTCTGCACTTGTCCTCCAGTTTCTAGAAAGTTGAATAGTTCAGACAAAGGGCTGTACAAAGGTATGGACTCAACTTGATCTGTCCCTGCCATCAATCTAATGCAACTTCCTACCAGTGCTAGGGAAGCAAGTTGCTGAAAACTTTAATGGCTTTGTGGACATGAAGCCTGGGTATAGTGACACCAGTGCTTAAACCAAAACTAAATTTTCTAGGACTCCAGCTGACATTTGCAGACACTCAACTGTATCTGCATTGTACTTCCCAACATGCATACTGTTTTGTGTTTTGCATTGTCCAGGGATCCTAAGTTCACTTCCTGTAGATAATAAAGATTATAAAGAAGATTATGGTTCTTAAGAAAGAAGTGCCCTGTGGTTTGGGGATTTTAAATTAAGAGATTTAATTGATTTTGGTATTTGCTGAAGAACTCTTCCGTATCTCTATCTTACTGTGTTATAACAAAAGGCTGTTACTGGGACAGTTTGCAAAATATTTTGTAATGTCTCCTTGGAATACACTGAGACATTCTTTTCAAGAAGAGTATCTGGCTTTGGTTTTTATTTGAGGGGGTGGATTCAGAATATACATCCTTAATTGTCTGACTGACACGTACCATACTGTTTAAAGTTCTGATACTGAGCACTGCTTCATTAGATGCCCAAAGCCAGCTGCACAGAGGTATACGAGTTTTTCCACAGGACTGCTCCAGGACAGAAATATAAATGTTTAGCTGTATGGTCTCTTGAATGATTGCAGATATCTTAGAGATTAGCAGTTGTGCCAGTGCTGCCAGTCAGTGACAAAACTAATGCTGATTTTCATGGCAGTAGATTCATCTTAATGACAGCCACATTTCAAAAACAAACAAATGTTCTGTTCCTTATGTAAGTTGCCTTTAGAAAATTTATTTCATTCTATTCAGCATCGGAATGGTTAAAAATGGAATTCTGGAATGGAATGCTGTCTACTTAGCATTGCTGGAAATCTGCTTGAAATACAGGGAGCTGAAGTGTGATTTATTTTCCTCTCATCTTCTCTCTCATTCAGTGCAACCGCAATCTTTTGCACTATTAATAAGCAGTTCTAGAGACAGAAATTAAGATGAGGATTATGCAACAGTAAAAGGACCGTTTGCTTTTCCGAAGGTCTTGTAACGCACATTTAAGATCAAAAAGAAGTAGGGATTCATGTGGAGTCAGGGAATTAACAATGAATCTGTTGACTTTAGGATGAACACCCCCATCCATTTAACCATCCTTCATCTCTTATTCTGTTGATTCTGTATTTTAAACTATACTTTGCTTTATATATAAAAACTGCTTTACAAAGGTAGGCTAACATAGAAATATTGCAAAAATATTTTTCTTGTATATTGTTTGTTGCAAGGCTTTATCTTGGAACACCACCTGAATGACTGCAACTGTTTTCTCTGGAGAGGGAATGTTTGTTCAGAATAATTGGAAAGAAGGCTTAAGAAGGCTTTTTTTTTTCCTTCTCTTTTTGGAATCTGGGTCAGACGATATGTGAATTCTAAGCAAAGCAAGCTATATGATGAGTGTTGCTGTTTAGACCTGGAAACTTTCCAGTGTTGCATTTTTAAGTAGAGATTCACTCTTTTATGATGACTTTCTCTTCTTCCAAGAAGTATACCTTACCTAGTAATGAGTTAGGTACTTCCTAATGTAAAAATGCATATCATTGATTTAACTGTGTTAATATCTATTCTAGATGTCACTCTTCCCCGCCTCAAGGCCTTTATATCTCAGTTGTTGTCACGGTTACACATCGAAGCTCTTCTCCATGGCAATATAACAAAACAGGTTGGTGTGATACTTTCTTCAATAACACAGTTTTTAGTTAAAAGCAGCATTAAAAATGGAAGGCTAGTTTAACCTTCTTAGATCTTAATGCAGCTTTGCCAAATGTGATTTCATAATTTGACTTTGTATTATCTTTTTTTATCTTTATGGGACTATCACAGTGTTATTTTTTCCACTTCAGATTTATTAGGCTAAGTGCTGCCCTTGTGTTGCTCTTGGAAATTTAATAAAAAACAGCTTATGATCTAAATATTTTGAAGTCTCTGTTGCATGTCTTTGCTGTAATGTGATCAAGCTGCGTAAGGAATGATGTGCTGCAGATCCTGCTATTCTGTTTAAAAGTATCAGGCTAACTAACAAAGCTTTAACAATCCAAGATCCTGCCAAATGATTTGCTTTGGACAAAGCTGAACAGGAATGGTGGTCCATAAAAAACAACCCTCAACTTTCACTTGTTTCTTTGGGAGTAAAAAACAGAAAATGTTAGTTCTGTCTTCGGGTAAAATAGTTACAGCGTGTACTTGTGTAGGACACTTAATCAAATATTTGAATGTATGTATAAAAACAAATGCAATACCTTTCTTATATTTAAAACATGAACATTTTTACATTCTATCTTTGGAAGGCTGGCGTAGCAGTATTCCTGTCAAGATACTATACTATCTCTGGGACATTTTACTAGCAGGAGATGTTACAAAACACTGCTAATGACTGCTGAATGTATGGAGCATGTAGTATAATAAGGAAAGGGGAGGGGGGAGTGAAGCTTGTATTCCTTCTTAATTTCTTACACACTTGTATATGAAAGTCAGTTCTTATGTTTTCTCTTCCAGGCTGCATTAGGAATTATGCAGATGGTTGAGGACACTCTCATAGAGCATGCTCATACAAAGCCACTGCTTCCCAGTCAACTAGTGAGATACAGGGAAGTGCAACTTCCTGACAGTAAGTTAAATGTTTTACTTATAAATCTTTAATGCACATTAAACCGAGATTTTCTGTCTGCTAATGGCATTTTAAGATCAATAGTACTCCGTTTCTTGGAGTTTGTTTCAAAGCCAGATTTACTTCAAATTACTTTAAACTGCAAATTTAGCAAATTGTGGTTTTGTTATGTAAAATTACACATGAATATATGACTTTTTCCTGGCATACTTGAAAATGAATTTGATGTCATTTTTAATGTATGTGCATAAGTTGGCCTTCATTCCTTATTCACTCTGTGTGATTTATGGAAACAGGAACCCTGTCCTATTCTTTGTTCCACGTAGTATACGTATTTGAATAAGCGTCACTCTTTGAGCAGTTTTGAGTATTAATTGAATATTCAGTGGAGGGTTGTCCAAAAACCTCTTATTTATTGAGGGAGAAAAAAAGCGATTACGCAGATAACTTTTTTTGATATAATTTCTTCTGGTCTCATAGTGCTTTTATGATTTTAGTTTTATTGTGCAAAAAATCTAACATTTAAGAATTGAGATTCAAAGAATCCTGGGAGTTACACAGGAATGATGACATTTTTGGCTACACAGCCAAACCCAATTACTGTAGCTGATCATCAGCTGGAAACTACTATATGCCAAAGAAGCTATTGGTATTAAATGCTAAATTATTTTTAATGTTCAGAAATGCTTCTAACAAATTGTCTTTAGAAACTGTATACATGTAATGTAATACAGAATTCCATTCCAGTTCCAACAGTATTTGCTTGAGGAGAAAGGAGACAAGTTTCAGTTCACTTGCTGATATGCTTAGGCTATGACATTTTTGATATGTTAAAATAATCATCTTTGTCTGTTTCATAAAAAGCGTGCTTGATCTGTTAATGGTCTATCACTCATGAAATGGAATTATAACAAAAGGTTTAAGACTTTTAAGGTAGAATTTCCAGTACCTTTTTAATTCTGGACAATAAGAATGTATGCTTTTGTGAACTTAACTGTTTTAACTTTGTCTTTTAGAAGGGTGGTTTGTATATCAACAGAGAAATGAAGTTCATAACAATTGTGGCATTGAAATATATTACCAGACAGATATGCAGAGCACTTCTGAGAATATGTTTTTGGAGCTCTTTTGTCAAATTATCTCAGAACCATGCTTCAATACTCTGCGCACCAAGGAACAATTAGGTAAGTTTTCTCATAGTGATTATTTGTCAGTATAGACACACACACACACGTTCACACAATTACATGAGTCATGATGAGGTGTTCTTTCCCTGCTTAGTGAATGCCAATTAATGGACACATGGTAAATGCAAATCATTTTAACTGCTGATGACTCAAAGGAATGTCACTGTGCACATACTCTTAATTGAGGAGAAGTAAGCCAAATTTTTAAGATACGTCTGAAATATCTGAAATAATCTCTAGTTAAAAAAACAAAACAAAACACAACAACAATGTGCAGAAAAAATCTTTTTTTTTTTTTTTATTTAAAAAAAGTAGAGGTGTAGGAGAATTTTTACCAAGAGGAAATTAGATCAGTTTTGTAAATTTTACATCTTAGAGAATCAGCAGCAATTTGGTCTTTTCTGCTCGTGATCTCACTTCCAGGCTTGCTTGAGGATTCACAAGCCGTAGCTTAGGAATACTACCGCATGGGTAATGGTAAGCTGCAATACTGATCAAGTCCTAAATGCACTATAAGAGTACAGCTATTTACTAGTAAGTACAAATAATCATTACCTGAACCAGTAAGACTGAAAACTGGTAAGTTTATTCCAGATAGGGTAAGAAGGGGAGACAAGCACTTTACATAACAGTTTGCATGATTGAAATATGGGTAAGTAGTACAATTGCTTTTATTATTATTATTATTATTATTATTATTATTATTATTATTATTATTATATTTTTCCAAAGGTGAGAGGCAGAGGAATGTCTCAGTATGACGACTGAATGGAAAAATAACATTGGTATCATTACAGCATTATGAATTACGAGGGAGATCAGGCAAGGTTAGACTTTTTGTGAGCAGAACTAGCCAAATCGCATTGATCTAGATAGATACCTGTTGAAAATAGGGCAGGACCCAGGTTGCTTCACTGGTTTTTGGAATGTGTTGGTGGCAGGTTTCTCACAGAAGTTGGAGGCAACTGCTAAAGAGGAGGTGGGGAAAACCAGTGAGGAAGAACTGTGTGATTATATCAGTACAGCAATCTATATGGTGTGACTACCAAATAATAGAGTTCACAAGACTTAGGGGGGAAGATAGCCAAAATACCAGCAAAATTCAGTAAGCTCAATGGAATTGTTAGTAAGATCTCTGAGAAAGCTAGGGGGAAAAGAATTTCAAGAGTTATCAGTCTGTTAAACAATAGAAGTAGTGACAACGACTCATTAAATAAATACTTCAGAAATACAAGAAAGACAAAGGGAAAAGCAGTAAATTTTAAAGAGTTCAGGCATGATGAACTCTACATTTCAAAAGCAAAATGCTGGAGAACTGGAACTAGAAACCTTACAACTGAGAATTTGGGTAAGTGCTATGCCATTCTTTTTAAAACAAAAGAGAAAAGAGCAGGGAAATTGCTGATCAATCAGCTTCATTCTAATTCCTGGGGAAGAAAATCATATGTTACCAAAGCAGTTACAAACTCATAGAAGACAACTGAGAAACAATTACTAGGCAAACTCATTTCAAAGTAACCTATTTTTTTTATACGGTGTATGGCTGGCTGGATGAAAATGGCAATGTCATGGGTCTCATCTTGATAGCATGAAAGGCATGTAACATTCTCAAACAAGCTACAGAGAGAGCCTAAATGTAAATGCTACACATTTGGATGGAAAGCTATGACTGGAGAACAAATAAGAATAGTTCATTAGAAAAATGTCATTCTCTATTCTCATCCAATGCTATTTAGTATTTTCTTCAACTCTCTGGATGATAGAAGACTGAATATACTTCCGAAATCTTCAGATAATACTAAGCTGGGAGAGGCTGCAAGTGTGTGGGAAGACAGAATTAGAATTCAAAATTAGTTTGACATTCTGGAAACATGACTTGAATACAGATAAGATTCTATTTGGTAGGAATGGTTTGGCAGGAATAATCAACAGCACAGACACAAGATAGGAAGCAATTGGCTAGGTAGCAGTTCTGTAGAAAACAATCACTAGATTACTGTGGGTCAGAAGTAGAACATAAATGAGCATTGTCAAGCTGCTGTCTAAAAGAAACACTGGGATATATAAAGGGAAGCTTCCAAGATGAACGTGCAGTAATATTTCTATGTTGTTCAAGGGTTTTGAAATACTATGTCCAGTTTTGACACATAGAAGAGCATCGAGGAATGATTAGAAAGCCATAAAATGGCATTTAAAAGACTGAAATGTGACAGGTTTGTTATAAGAAGGGGAAGAGAACTGAATAAAATCTTAGGTATTTAGATGAGAAAAAGCTGCAAAAAAGGAAGGGAAAAATATTTCCTTTGTATTTAATTGATAAAATAAATAATTCTCTTACATTGCAGCAAAGTGAATTCAGATTAGACTTTATAGAAAAATAGTAAATTCCTGGTGTTGAGTCTAATGCAGTGCTAGAGTACAGCCTGATTTCTGCTTACCTAATCCTGATGACAGTTGCTTTTGTTCTTTCTTGGTCTGCCTCATCTCCTCCTCACCCCTCCCCTGAACTGATACCTCAATGAAATAAAGATGTTTTTAAAAGTACAGTGACATATTTTGAAAACCTGTATTATTTCATCCATAATAAATTAGATGTAGCATAAAATTGCAGCCCTTTCAAACTTGTCATGTTTGTCAAACTTAATTCTGGAACAGAGGATTTCTTTTGAATTTGTCACTATTTGTTTTTCCAAGGTTACATTGTGTTCAGTGGTCCGCGTCGGGCAAATGGCATACAAGGACTGCGATTTATTATCCAATCTGAAAAGCCACCACACTATTTAGAAAGCAGAGTGGAAGCATTCTTAAAGACTATGGAGAAATGTATAGAAGATATGACAGAAGAGGCCTTCCAAAAACACATCCAAGCTTTAGCAATTCGTCGTCTAGACAAACCAAAGAAGCTGTCTGCAGAATGTGCTAAATATTGGGGAGAAATAATTTCTCAGCAGTATAACTTTGACAGAGGTAAGAAAAATTACAATTCCTTTAAAACTGGATGCTATAGTCTGGCTATGTTTGTAACTGTTGAATGTGAGTGTATTCATTTGGGAACAGCTTAAACTTTTACACAGCCTGTGTTTAACTTCATACACTTTTTGTGATTTCAGTCCTGTAAGTTGCATTTCTTCATTCTGTCCTGAGAAAATACCTCATTTTTGCAGCCCATGGTCTCTCTGCTGTAGGTGCTGTTACTAATAGAGGATAAACCTGTTTCCTGATGTTCCCCGCATGACAGGGGGTGGCGAGTGCTTCATTGCCCTTCTGTCCTTTCCTTTAAGGCCCAGTGAGACATAGAATAGGTCAAGGACTGGAAGTGGTTTGGATGTAAGTGTTGGTGTTGCCTAAGCTTAAATTTTTGTCTGTGGTGTTCAGACAGACGTCTTTATTACATGTGTGCCTAATACTTGACTGAGATGCATTCAAATGCTCTTTGACGTTCCTGTCAGCACAGGCATTACTATGAATACAGTTCCTATTCCCATTGTGCTGTTGTGTTGTGAGAGCGAAAGGAAAACAATGGCAGAGGCAACAGCAGGCATTTTAACTAACACATGACCTGTCTCATCTGAAAGTAGGCCTAATAGAAATGTGAGTTTTAAAATATTTTTAAAGCCATGATGCTTTGAAGATGATAAGCTTGTAGAAGACTGAGATCCAACTTCTGTTATTACTGAAAATGGACAGACAGTTACACTGATAGCATAAAACTGTGCTCCTACGTACTATTGAAGTTTTATTTTCCCCTTATCATCAGTGTTGGAAGATTTAAAATCCAAAATAGTGAGGTATGTAACTAAGATTCTGAGTTAGCTTTTATTTCGTATCACTAAATAATACCTTTTGAAGCAAAAATAACTTGATTTTTTACAATAAAGGTAGGCTCTTTTTTTCCTAAAAGGTAAGGATAAGAGTTTTAAGACTAGTTTTTATTGTGTTCATTATTTACTTTCTAAAAATAGACTTCTATAAAGAAAGAAAATGTAATACTTAAATATGTTTCAGTTTCCAACTAAAAAAAAAAAAGTATAGATTAGCTTTTCATCACATTGTCATGCCTCAACTCTTAAAGCTGTAATTTTCAATCTCCCATGCATAATATGCTACCTACATAAAAATCACTGTGTATCCTTTGATTTTTCTTTTGCTTTACATGCAGAATATCAGCTTTTTGTAGCAAATACTCTTTTTTTTTTTTTGTAGAGCTACTGAACTGTTTTAATAATGAAGAATTTTGAATTGTCATCTAGCTTGGTCTTGAAAGTATGAGTGCTATTGACAAGATTTCATGCCTGAGTATAAGGAGTGGTGTGAAAACTTAACACCTCAAGTACTTGTGTCTGATAATAGTTTTTCTCTGCCTTAAGTCTCTCTGTATTTACCATACTTGTATCATTTGTCTCTCTCTATAATTTCTTACTGCTTAGCTGTAGCTGTAGCTTTCATAACTAACTCCCACCAAACTTACTATTTCCCTTGAGTTTCATATCTTTCATTCCCTTCTACCCACTAGTAATTCTATTCCATTAAATTATTCTAATGTGACTAAATTTGTCAAATCAGAAATTCATATTCCAGCCTTAAGAAGTAAAGTGTTTTTTTTTCAGGTTTTTACATTTTCGTTATTACTTCTACTGTTTTACATCACACATTTAAAAACTTATTCTCAAACATCATGTGATTTTCCAAACTGTTTTGTTGATTTTTGAATTCCCTCCCTGTGGAACTTCATATGAACTACTTTTAGTTACATATTTGTACTTTTGTACACATTTTTCTTGATCTTCCTGCTAACCCTAAGAAAAGCAAGCATACCTACAATAAAAACATTCATACTTACCAATGATATTACATGATAAGTTTATTGTAATTTAATTTATGTAAGGTGACATAGTTACTGAGACACGCCCCAAATATATGAAAGGTGATTATTCCTTAATGGGTATGATGTAAGCAGTTAGCGTTCCCTACATTTATGCTAAAATATTTATGCCATCTTTCCTAACTGTGTATAAAGGCTTTCTATAATCAGTCTGCATTAGGAATATGTAACATCAATTTGAAGATGATGCAGGGAAGTAGACATATCTTTTTAGCTACTGAATAGCATACAGTGCAATCAGCATTCTTCAAACGTGCATTTTTTATAAGTCCAATCAAATGGACTTACTAAAGTGTAATTGTCTTCCAGGCTCTCAGTGACACTTTTAGTGGTACAAGTGTTGGCTTGTAAGTTAAGAATGAAAAGCATATCACTTGCAGTCAATTGCAGCATCTGAATTTAAAAGAAAAATACTTCGAATAAGTAGTGTGTTAATAACCAGCTATGATTTGCAGACTTATTCTAATTTTTACTATTGTTGTGCAGATAACATTGAAGTGGCTTATCTAAAGACCTTGACCAAGGATGATATCATACAGTTCTACAAGGTAAGTTAGTCATGTAGTTGAAATGTTATTTGGAAAGAGATGTCTTTGAGAATTGTTTCTCTTTTGTAATCTTTGTTTATCCTTTTCACTAGCCAGGGTCATTCTTACATTATCTTCTATTTGTATTTGAGTTTCAATCTTACTGCTTAAAACTGATTATTTCTTAAATGGCAAAGTGAACCCTAACTTTTCTTTTTTTACGTAGTATGGTAGCATGGGTGAAGATACGCGGCAAATAATCTTAGAGAATGGAATTTCAGTGGCTGTTGTTTAATAAGTAATAGCTTGAACAAATATGCATGCTTCGTGTTTGTAGAAATCTATACTTTAAAAAAAAAAAATCTGCATACCCTAGTGCTCAATACATGATTATCCAGTATTCCAGAGTAAAAGTAACTGGCTAGATTAGTGAGCTAGTCCAAGTGAGTTTAATAATCAGGTTCAGGGTGCTGTACTTCTAGACGGTTGCTAGGGTTTTAGCTAGGGTTTTAGGTTGTATTTCTGATACTATGATAGCTAATAGCTGAATTTCTGTTACTTCATTTTTTTTTGTTTTGCTTTGTTTTTGTTTGGTTGCCTGTCATTTTATAAATACCATCTCTGAGTGATAGTTTCCACACCTGAAAGAATTGATGTTGTTTACTGTAGGTGCTGTTGGCAATAGATGCTCCCAGAAGACACAAGGTATCGGTACATGTCCTTGCAAGGGAAATGGATTCATGTAAGTATTGTGCTGAAAACAATATTTAATCAATTACTGTTTGAGGAAGTCATAGTTAAAGACAACCTTGTTGTATGAAATAGAAACACAACAGGAGAAATCCAGTTCTGGAGAGTGTATACCTTGCAGAGAATCATACATTTTCTTCTATAGATTTTCTTCACAGGGGTTCTTCAAATTTTGTAATTGACATTTGTGGCCAAGTTCTTCAGCCATTCTGAAGTATGTTGATACAAACAGTATATAATTAAATAGCACTTCTTTTCAATGCAGAATATTTTAATATAAGTATAAAACTCCATAATACTCCTACTGGGGACAAAACAAAAAATCCTAGAACAAAATTAGGATTTACAGTTATCGGTAGAATGCTTTTTATCAGTAGAATGCTTTCTTTCTTTACAAGCAATGAATGTCCACAACTTACTATTCAAGTACCCTCCAAAAAAAACAAAACAAAAACAAACAAACAAAGAAACAAACAAGAGAAAAACAGTGGGAACATAAAATGTTATATTTGATATAACTTGAGAATATGTAAGTATAGGTTTTATTTTCAAATAGTCTAGATTAGTTACGCGTTGTAGACTGTCATTCAATTTTAGAATTCAAGGAGAGAAAGGTTAAAAGTGTTTCGAGTTAATAAATAAATAAATAAAAAAACTGAGAGGAAGAGCTTAGGTTGTTTTCTGTGTATTCTTCACCAGTTTATACTTAAATTCCAGCATGTAACTGGCTGCAAACCAAAGACATTAAAGGTTTGTCTGTAGAACAGAAGGAAGCAGGCTGTGTTCATGTTATGAAACTCCCTCTAGTCTCTGAATGACTTCTGTGATACCATGAAATCATAGTTCTATAGCTAAGGAAGACTTCCTTCAAAGTATCTTTCCAGTTTTCATGGTTAATCATTACTAAATAGAATTGGCTCTAATACTTTGGCTAAAGAATCTAAAGCTTTTAAAAGACAGTAACTATATTGCCAAAAGGTTTATTATTTGCTTGGAACAGTATCTTCCCAGGCCAAGGGAAGCATGGGAGCAGCCTAACATCTGGTAACTCTTTCAGTGATTATAGTAAGGTATTCTTCCTTCTGTACATGTATTCCTCCACTCCTAAAGCATTTAATCTGGCAAGTGACCTCTTTTCTGCCACGAAAGAGAAATTGGGACTTTGATGGATTTCCTGGAAGTCCAAATGTGCATTCTTGAAAGAAGTGCAACAGCCCAAGGGAGTAACGCACAGGAGGCCAAAAATCTTCCAAAGGAGAACCCTGCATGGAGACAGACACACCATTTCCCCTGACAGTGGAAAACAATTGGAAGAATAGAGCAGAGATCTGGGATTTTAGGGGGAAGTGCTTCCCTCTAAAAGCTCTTCTGGGGAAAGCACTTGAACTCCCAGGGTAAAAGTTAGGGTTGAAACTTGAGTATGGGGATAGTGGAAGGGAAGATTGAGGAATTTAATACCATGTGTTTGTGGGACAGGTGGATTGGATGCAAGAAGTTTGAGGCGGGACTGGAGTTAGGGCATGCATGGGGACAGACAGGGAAGACTTGGGGTTGTTAAAGAGGGTTTGGTACACACAGTAATCCGCATGCCTTCATAAGTATGTCTTACTGAAATATTCTGTCATTGGAATACCAATGTGCTGTTGTTGCATATACTGCTGGAATTTACAGTATTGCCTGTACTGCTTGCATTCACATAATTTTTACTGAAAGAGTTTTAAGTATTCATTGTTCAGTAGATAAGCAGTTTTTATTTCTGTATTCTCTGTATGTTTAAGCAAAATGGAAAAAAGGCACTGGCTGAGCACATGTTCTCAAGTCAAGTCCGGATTAATCTGCTTGTATTTTTAAAGACAGTTGTGGACTATAAAAGCAAAATCTTCAGAAAGTCTTATTTAGAGATACCTGTAAATTATTAACTTGTGCTTTTTAATCTATTTCTGTCTTATAAGAGAAAACAGTTTGTTGTGTAAAAGGTACTGGTTGAATTATGTTCCTAAAATAATTTTGATGATGGTAAATAGGCCCTGTTGTTGGAGAGTTTCCATGCCAAAATGATGTGAACCTGGCACCAGCACCACCGCTACCACAGGTAAAAAGAAACTACACAAAAAAAAAAAACCAGGATGTATTTTAAAAAGTGTAACATTACAGAGTAAGGTTACAGGGAGGAAGTACAAACTTGAAATTTATACTGTAGCAAGTTGATGGGTTAGCTCTTCCACACATGCATCGTCATAATTACAGTTTTTTTTCCTGAAAGTCTGTGCTGTTCTTTGCTCATTCTATTCCATTAAAATGAAAGCTAATAGAAGTAGGTAACTCTACTGAGTATCTACCCTGTGGAATGAAATACAGATTATTATTATTGTTATTATCTGAAAATAGGATGTATCAAGTACCAAGGGAAGGATGAATATGCATCAAAAAATTTATATTCTGTTTAAGAAAAAAAACAAACACACAAAACACACCCAACTATCTGGTCATTTTCTTAAAGGCTGGAATTTTAATCCACATTCCCGTCAGTGTGCACCCTGTGAGTGAAACAATTTGACAAATTCTATCCATATAAGTATTACAGGTTTCATGGTGCTGTTTGTGTGAGTAGATATGATAGCAGTGGGCCATTACTGGACTCGAATTTGCTTGAAGAAGGATGGTAATGTTTGTCCCAGTAGGTAATTGTCATTTTGCAATGCAGTAGTAGATCTTATTCAGTGCTTATAAAAGGTGAAATAAGGAAATAATCACCATGGGTGGAAATTTCTATATGAATTAAAAGTGGATATATTTGCCATTATGACTGAAATATTAAAAAGTGACTTTATTGCAGCAACTACAAATAATAGCTCACTGAATTGCTATTGTTTTTATGATCTTAACTGTGACTTTCAACAGAGAGCTGGGATGTTTTTAAGTAGAGGTCATAAAAGAAAAGACAAGCTCTGCATTTCATGAAATACCTGCCATTATTAATAATGCAATTACTGCATTATAGCTATTGTTTTAAATTATCCAGAGTAAATATGAAACCATATATTTCATAAGTAATAACACTTTATTTGGAGAGATCCTGTAATAACGAACCGTAAATCATTAAAATTGCAGAAAAGAGAACAAGAAAGATGTGTGTGTATATATGTAGCTGTAGAAAATGTTGTGAGGAATTTCTCAGTCTTCTGATTAACGATAATTGAGCAGAATTTTTTTTGCATACGCTTTTTTGCAGCCAAGTGTGATTGAAAATATGACAGAGTTCAAGCGCAGTCTGCCACTCTTTCCCCTGGTGAAACCACATATCAATTTCATGGCTGCAAAACTGTGAAGAACCCCAATGGATGAAGAAATGCAAATGATCAGTACTGACATGGTTTCAGGGGACTTCATGATGAACAAAATTATCAAAGACCATTAGAACAAATGGTTTTGTGCATTATGAAAGTCCCAAATTCCTTCTTGGTTCATTTGACATTAGACGTGTGTTAGGGATAGAGAGTATAGAAAAATCAGTTGTGGTCATGTGTCATTTATATTACAGACAACCTGTTGGAAACCAAAATCAACTGAAACAATAACAATAAAAAAATCTTGTAGATGCAGTATATTTTTGAAATAGAATACCCCTTCAAATTTTCATTTTGGTAAAATAAGCCTCTGGAGCAAACAATTGCTTGAAATACCCATATTGTTCCTGAAAAACACCATTTAATAGCCCGATAATAATCTTATTGGGGACTGGAGGGGGGTGAGAAGGAGGTTCTTTTTTTGGGATGGGGTCAACAATTTTTCTTAAAAGTAGAGAGTGTCACATTTTTTTGAAGTGATGTGTTGAATGAGACTTTAAAAATTGATCCTTAATGCAACCAACATATTTTCTATTTAATTTTTGTGAAAACTGGTGGAAAAAAAAAAGGGGGGGGGAATTTGACAACACAGTAATAAATAACTGAAGATACGAGCATGATTTTAATCTTTCTATACAAATTTGGGGACATTTTATATTCAAAGTTGTGAAATGCTGGAAACACTTTTATAGTACAACTTACTTTTTTTTAACAAAAGTGTTGTCCTAGTCTCTTGGTACTACTGTCAACATCCTGTTCAGTTCTTTAGTGTTATTCTGAATTGTTTCCATATGGTATATGAAATACTTTGTTGTCATTTTTTTTGTTTTCAGTTGCACATAGACTACATGAGTTCTCCAACAGTACGTTTTGCCTTACTTGTTATACTAGGTCTCAGTCCAGCAAAGTACTGCTACTGCAACTAACTTTAAGCATGCATTAATTAGTTCTTGACTCAAGAACAGATGAATATCAAAGATGGGCCCTATAATGAACCAGATGCGTCGCTTTTATGATACATCTGTGTGGGTCCTTTTTGCCCTTTCAAGAAGGCATTGAAGAGTGCAGTGCTGGCTGAACAGTACAGGGTTAGCAGTACTGCTGCACCACAGTGTGTGGTTCAGGTTACATCACAAAATGTTCCTTCCTACTTTTAAGAAGGCTCTGCAAAACCCAGAAGGATCAAGAATTATGCTGAGATACTGTATATATATCCCATAACTTAGTGAAATGTCAAAACAATACATAGTGTCTAATCTTCACCAAGTCTACTGAATTGCAGAGTGGTCTTCCACTTGAGACAGTGTATCAAGGATAAACTCCCTAAATAGAAAAAGATAAGAGAGCATCTTACTAAGTTCTCTTATGTGTTTAATGCATAAAATTGATTGTAACTATTCAGACAGGATAGAGTATGCAAAGCACTGAAGATAGAAAATCTGCTCATATAAGCCCTTGCTGTTGGGTGTTACTGAGAGTTGCTTCCTATTAGAAGAACCTAAAACTAAGGCACTGATGTGAAATGTATGTTGTGTTATGTATGCATCAGAATCCTGGTGCGTTCAGTAGGGGTGTTCTTGTCACCGAGTCAGTGTTCATATTAACGCTAACTCTGGAGGCAGTTACATGCATGCTTGCCAGGATAAAGGCTTCAAGTTGTGTTTGAGTCTGCATTAACTGAGTAAATGCAGTGTATTTAAGTTTTAAAGGTTGACAGGACATATTTCAACATCCTTTTAATAAATCTGATCATAGTTTGTGATGTAACCTGTTGCCAGGAATGTCCACTAGCAAGCATTTTCTGTAGCCTGAGGGGGGAAAAAAATTAAACATGGTATCAGCAAAAATAGTACAGGTGTCTTTGTTCACCGTGTTTTTCATGGCTCCTTCATGTAAAATGGACTTTTTAACCCTCTTGCATTTTGCTTTTGTTTATAGTTTTCTCGTAGTAAAAATATTTGTATTATATATATTAAAAGTTTTGACAACATATTATAAAAAAAAAAGTATATTTTGGGATTTAGTGCTATTTAAACAGACCGCTCTTACGGTGAATAAAATCAAATTGCTTCTATCGAGTGTAAAAAAAAATAAAGTAAAATATATATATATTCATGGAAGTACTATGAACTCTAATTTTAACAAATTCTATAAATAAATTGGAATGGCAGTGTATTTATCACAAACAACAAATCATGTTTTTCAGAGGAAAAAAACTTAAAATTGTAAAGTTCTGTGACTGGATGTGAAAACACATGTAGTTTTCCAACAACTTTTAATAGCTTTTAAGTGTTCTCCAGCATTTTACAGTTTCTGAGTTTGATATAGCAGTAAATTTTGATAAACTCAGGCATACTAATGGGTTCATTTTAATGGATCCAAAGCTGCAGTGTCTACAAGCAATAAAAAACTACCTAGAATACACTGTAATTCAATTTTAGTGCTTGTTAATTAGTTTATGTAAGAAACCATAAGTTATTATTACATAACTGTAATTTTTGCAAGTGCTATTTTAAGCAGTTGATGTGGAATTGGGTGCATGTGACACAGCCAGTATGACAGAGTTCTAGCGTTATTCTGTTTACAATAAACAATCTGAATTTAATGTTTGGAGTTATTAATTTGTTTCATTTTAATATATTGTTTTCATACTGGTAATGTTACATCTGTCAGTCTTGCATGTGTTTTTTACTATATATTAATCGTGATTTTCTGTGATGCAGTTCTTGGACTGGTTAGGCAGAATAGCATTGGTGGAGAAGTGTTCCCATTCGCTTCCAGGGAGTTTCAAGGGACTTCCCATGTGTTATCCCACAGCTTTTAGGAAGATCACCTATGCTGCTCTCTGAGTGTATTAAAATTTTATAATATGAAGGTAGAAATATTTGCGCAAGACAGGATTTTAATAATCAGATTTGAAATTGTAAGTTCAGAGCATTGCTGCAGCCAAACTTAATTTTAGCTGGTGCAGCTTTACACTAGTGTTGCTTTTGAGAAATTACACTCCCTGATCACTTTGTTCTATACATACCACAGGATTGCTTTCAGAAAGCTTAGAAATAAGTGTGATTGTTAGAACAGTAAATAATCTGAATTCTGACAGCATAAAGATACAGGTCAGCATGCCCTTCTGCTGTTCTGATTGGGCTACTTAAAGTAATGTCTGATAACGAGCAGGGTAAAGAGGTTTTCTCCTCGGCCTTGGGAAGAGTGGTTGGCAATCTCAGCAGAGGAATAAAATGCCTTCAGCCCATCCAGAAAATTCCTAGACCCCAATATTAGGATTCTCTTACTCCACTCTTATTGTTAGGAATTGGTACAAATCTTGAATCATGGGCTCTTTTATCTTTTCAAAAACTAAAAAACAACAAAAGAGCTGTCCAAATATACTTAGACTATCACTTTTAGCTATAATAAATAATTTTTTCAGACTGTTGTTTAAGTGGGTGGGCATAAAGAGCCCATATTGATGATGTGTTCGTTATATCATTCAAGAGTGTAATCATAATGTATGGAGAAACCATTGCATACCTTTTAAACTTCATTTATTATTTTCTAGCTCTTGTTTTAACACAAGATCAGCAGAGTTCTAGCCTATCTTCTCCCTGCTGTATAACTGGTTAGTATGCTTTTGCTGTAGCTCCACTGTAAAGTAAAAAATCCTTATCTTCTATGTCTTTATTCATAAGCTTTTCCATATTTTTTCAGTAGTTGACCATTGAACTGATATGGTCGACTAAAATGACGCTTAGATCCTTTCCTTGAGCTGATGGCTAATTTGATATTCAAATTCAACTCTGAAATACTTTATTTCAAAGTCTTTTTCTTCTGATTTTCATTTTTTTTAATATTATTGCTGCATGCTACACAATACAGGCCACCTCTGTACTATTTTCAAGGGAGAAGAGCTCAGAGACTCAGGCACCTTTCTTACCTTTCACATAATTTAAAAAGAAGCCTCGCCTATGTAGATTCTGCTGAAACATTTCAGAGTCTACTTACTATTCAAAAAATTTAAGTTGTAGTGTAGTGCTGTTGGTGGAGTATAATGTCAATAGGATCTGAAACCCGAATTGTGCATCAAAAGAAGCAAGAGTGTTTAAGGCCAAGAGACCCAGTGGAATGGGAATCGTTATAATTAAACCGACTTAATTGAGCTCAAGCATCTAAACAGAGTTTAAGGTTTAAAATGTTTACGGCTGCTTAAATTAATACTTCTAAGCCACCCTAATGCCGTTAATTGTTACTACAATTGAAACGTTATGGGATGTAGGCACCACCATGCTGTGCATTTGCTGCTGTCAACTTTTAGGACTCCCTCTTTTATGATGCAATGCAAAATTCTGAATTGGATTTCTGGACTGTTGATGCAATGCATGGGGAGAGATGCACGCCTCTAGGTGGACCTCAGGTTACTGTTGCCTTGAGCAAGGACATGACCAGGCTAATTAGGGGGAAACTCCTGTGGGAGAGATCCAAGTTCAAATGCTGCACCACCTTATTGTGTGTTAGACATGCTTCCTTCTGCTTCAGATTTCCATTGCAGCTTTTCACTGCCTGCTCGGCTTCTCTTTCAAGAAGGGGAGCAAGGAAATTCTCTAGTGGCCGCCACTGTATGTAATGTAGTACATTACAAATAAGTAAACTTTTTGCTGGAGCAGCAGCTGGAGCTCAGGCCTTCCACCCCTCCTCTTTACCTGTACACAGAAGTGGGCATCCCGTGGTACCTGTGGGCTCACGCATGTGCATATTCTCTCTCTGCAAAATTAGAACTGTTTCAACAGAAGGGAATAAGGGGGTCCCCAGCCTGCACTAGTCTCCTAGGAAGTGAGAAAAATTGACATCGCTAAGGCTGAGTCGTCTCAGGGCATGTGCAAAAATGGTATTCTGGGAAATCTGAGACAGAAAATTTGGGCGTGTGCAGATGTTAATGACACCTCAGTGTGGGCATTGAAGATGTAAATGTTGAGTGTGATGCCTTTTAGTGGACACAGCTCATGAAAGTGTGCTGTATAGCTATTAAAGTGATGCATTTGGCAAGACAGTGTTGGAGCTGATTTAAAACACCAGAAACATATAAGCAGTAGTGCTCAAAAATGGCTCACTTGATATTTCCAGACTTTCCAAATTGTTCTGGAATGAAGTAATTCTAGCAGGACAGGTTTCGACCCAAGGGCTGAGCACCAGCATTTGACAGGTTTTGATTTGTGCACGTGTGTAAAAGCAAGGGAGGTTCACGGTAGGTTAGTTAGTGCCTGTCAGTGCCCTGGAGCCAGTAAGCTGTCAAACAGTTCAGTGTTTTCCCTTCTCTTATCGTTTTGTCATTCCAGTAACTTTAAGCTTGTTAGTATTTGTGTTCCTAGCCTTCTGCAGTACTGGAAAGAAGGCATTTCTTATGAATGCTTACTGTGAAAGTTCTGTGTTTCAACTGAGATACCACTATCATTCACTGGTACCTATCTGGTAAGGGTGAAACTTCAGGAATCTGAAAACATCGCTGTAGATGATTCCCCATTTCACAGATTTAACTAATATTTCCAGATGAAGTTGTCTGCAGCATTAAATGTATTTTAGAAGCACAGGAATCTGTATTTATACTGGATCCAGCATCTCCACAAGCTGATTGTTTAGTTCTAATACTCCTTGTGTCATCTTCAAAGGCAGAGAGATCTGCTGTTCATCGTGCTTTGTCAGGTCTCTGACCAGGGTGAGTTGACCAGATTATTCCCATTGTCATACCAGCCAAAAGTGTCATCAGTGTCCCTTTAGCACTGGCATCCACTAGGTGTGGGCTGCATGCGTGTTCTAGGATATTTTTTCATTATTAGAATGCATCTTCTAATCATGGCAAGCTTTATCCATAAGATGATACAAAGCTGGCATCTGCAGGATGTCTCCGCCTGGAGAGCCATGCTGGCCTGCTATTCAAGTTCAGCAAAGTGGGAGATTTAACCAAGTCAAACTATTTCAGAAATAAATTGAAAACAGGTGCTACTCAACCACAACAGGAGACTGATCTGCTGTTGTATGCACAACATGATTTTAGTACTGTGAGCAATCTAATAAAAATGTACCTTATATGCAGCCTTTTCCTGGAAGTAGGCATAACTGAGTGGAATACTTTGTGTACTTTGTGTAACTCAAAGAATGCATATACAAAGGTTGCTTGTAGTTTTGATTTTCCACTTGAATTTAAATGTCAATAATCATTAGTTTGAAGATGTTATGAATGTTAAAATATGAAAGATTGTATTAAGCTCAGTGTATACAAAATGTAAGAGTGAGCTTGGGTGCTTTCCCGCACTGTGAGCCACTTAATAAAAATAATGTTGAAATGGAAGATATCGCATATAAGTTGAAAGCAGCTAGTTGCATGCCATTTTGCTCTTCGTGTCTAATAGTCATGTCTATCTGTTATGTCACTGTGTGTAATTATAAATTCATGTAAAAAGGAGTTGTGCTATGTCTGTGAACTACCAATGCACAAGTGTGGCACTGTATAGCTAATAATTTTTATTTGGCTTTTTAAATGTTGAGTTGAATAATTAAGAGTCAATGCAGGACCTTTTTTCAGGACAACTTGCGGTGTCTGAACAGCTTAAGTTTCTTTGAGCTTTGAAAGCAGCAGAATAATAATAAGTATCAGAATCTCTGATTAACTTTATTAACTCTACATTCTCTACTAAACAGACAAGACAAACAACAAAAAAATGGGAGGGGAGGGGAGGGCAGTTCTTGGAGACTTGGAGACTTGGAGATTAGAGATTAAACCCAAAATAAATATTCAAGCTGATCTGACAACTGAGGTAAATGCGATGCCCTGTAGCATGCTTAAGAGTCCTAAATTATAAAATATATATATTTTACAATGGCTCTGGCATATACTCTGATTAGCCATTTAAAGTAGTCTTAAATACTGTTGGGAAAGCTTAACTGTCCTTGAATTCTTTTTGACATTCAGTTTTTTCTTTAATTTGAGATCTAGATTACCAGTCTTGTATAGAAAGGGCATTAAACAGTCCTTAATTTCATACTTTAATTTAGCAATGAAGTTACAGAGCTCTTTTGTGACAGATCAGTTAAAAGATGCCAGAGGAGCTGCCCTGCTATTCCCCAGGAATATGTACACCATGGCGATAAATTTAAATCCCAAGATAACGTTTATTTAAATTTGTTAAAATCTATATTAGTTACATTTGGAGTGTTGCTATTCCAACACTTTATCTTAAGCTAAAGTAAATAATATGCTGTGTTAAAAGATGTAATATATCTGATAGTCCAGTAGCTCAGGAAGAAATAATTGTTCAAAAAATGAACTGTAACATAAAATCAAAACTGGGTGTAGATTTATATTTATGATTAAGACTGTAAGTGATAGTGCAGTCAGTATGCTTAAAATGTCTTGCATATTCTGTTGGTAATTTCTGGTTCATTGAACGTGCCGAGATGCCCTCATATACAATACCAGAAATGTACTGGCACCAATGTGCACAGTTCTGACAGACTGGGATTGTGGGAGAGATTGCACAATTTGGAGAGACATAATGAGAATGAATAGCACTGCAGTATCCACAGGCCAACAGCAACTCTTTGATATAAAAAGAGCTGCATTTGTAATGTTTTTTCTTGGTTCTGAAAGCAGGTGAATGGCAGAAGGTATCAGGATGGAGAGTGGTCCCATCTTTGTTGGCCCTTTGCAATCTTAGATGCATCTGGCAGACATTAAAGTTCTGTTCTTGAGCAGCAGCTGCATCAAAGCAAGTCTTCTTAGTCCACAGGTTGTTCATTTTGTTTGACTTAACGTTAAATGTTACTACCTTTTGCTTGTTAGAAAGGAAGTTCAATTATATCTCACGTTTTACAGTATTTATAATGCGCTAATAAGTGCCATTTCCAACCAGATACCAGTGCCCTCAGATAAAAGGTATATGTGTATGTATTTGAAAATTACATGTCACATCTAGTCGCTAATCTTTGGGCTGAACAAACAAAGTAATGGCTTGTTTTATTTATGGTCACACAGACGATGAAAGATCATAATTTTTAGTTTTTGGTTCCTTGCTGAGTCTTTAGAATTGGCACTTACCAAAATATATTTAGCCTGGAAAGCAAAGTAGAAGTGATATAATTGACAGTAAATATTGAACTCCATAGTGCCATCTTTACAGTAATTAAGAGCAGGATTGTATGTTTAATTTGCAGAGGAGTGTTCAGATTCATGATGTAGTCATTGCCTATTAAATAATTACTTCCTACTGTTTGGCCAGGTTGGGGATAAAGGAAGACCAGGAGAGGAAAAATTCATTTTTTAAGTTTTAACTGTTTCAAAGTTTAAAGAAAATTTGCTATGCAAGAAAAGAAATCAAATTTCATAGCTTAATTTATAGAAAGTGTCGAGGGTTTTAAACAGCTACCTTGTATTTCCAATGTGAAGTTTAATTTTCATTGCTTGGAAAAGAGTGTGTAGTTCTGAATACAAATATCAGTGTAAAAAGATTCACCGTGAAACAAGGAGCTTTTGTGGTATCTTTTCTTCACACTGTAATTGAAATTCTTGGTGCTATATGATACAACATTTGCTGTTACTCCCTATAATAATGTGAAGAGTTGTTCATCTCATCTTTATGCATGAAAACAATTCTCTTCATTTGGATGAGGAAAATCATATTTGTTTGACTCTTAGGGATAAAAACATAGAGAACTTCAAATGCTTAATCTGAAAAAAAATAAATTACTTTTAAATCACAAAAATTGTCCAGATGTGTTTTTATGAGTAGCAAGACTGCATGAAATCTTCACAAGTTTAGCGTCTTGTTTTGTGTTGTCCTAAACTGATTGCTTTTGTCTTATCTGTCCTAACGTTCAACTACATAAGCAATTAGTTTCATTAAAATTTAAAATATTAAATAAAAATACTGTTTGTCGAAATGTATTGTTACATGCAGCTACTACAGCTTTTCATGAAAATATTTCCCTTTATTTCTGATTCGGCACTCAAGGTGGGTTTATGGCTGGGATTTTGTTTTTAGACTACCTCAGTGGAATACAGTGAGGTGCAGTGGATGAAGTGGCAGCTTCCATTTTGAGGCTTCAGCTTCTCTGTGTGGGGTCAGGGGCATATTTTATGTAGAACCCTCAGGAGTAAGAAAATTTGAATCACTGAATAGACGACATAATTTGTAGAAAAGAAAATAACTGTATGCTGATAATAGCTTCTCCTGTTTAGTCTTTTCTTGGAGCCTTTAAGCCAGCATTTGGTGCACACCTTGTCACTTTAGTTAATCCAAGCACTGCTTTTTGTAAGGTTCACTGGAAGCACATCCGCTGTCGCAGATAGGTTTTACATGTACAAGGTGCAGTTTTTAAAGCAGAACATTATGCCCACGTACGGGTGCACAGGTTGAAAAAAGCCCCGGCGGCTCGGGAATGCTGCGGAAGCCGAGGGAAGGGCTGGGCCAGGGGAGCTCCGGCAGGAACAGCGGCGCTGGCCGGGCTGGAGCCAGGCAGGGCCGGCCCCGGGCTCCCCCCTCACCGCCGCCCTCCCGCGGAGGGGCCCAGGCCGGCGGCGCCGCCTCAGGCACCACCTCAGGCCCCGCAGCGACGGCCGCGGCCGCGGTGAGGCGCTGCCGAGAGCGACAACCCGCGGGGAGCTCCGTGAGTCGGGGAGCGGGGCGCGGCCGGCAGCGGAGGGGGCTCGCTGAGGGAAGGCTGATGGGGAAATGGCGGGCGGGGGGCCGGGGGCTGGCGCCCGCCCTGCGGCCGCGGGGCGAGATGGCGGCGGAAGATGCCGTGGTCTCGCTTTCCTCGCACCGTCGCTGCCCTCCTTTCTGAGGGAAACGGTGAGGTACCCTGCGCTGTCACAGGGGAGCCCGTGAAAACAGCCGTCATTCTGCCCTGGGAGCGAGTCTCCAAGAGAGTGGGGTGCGGTGGGTCTGTGGGAGAGGGTGCGCGGTCACGTAAGGCACGGATCCATGCCCTAAGAGAGTTGTTAGGCCACCAAATTCTGGTGGGTTTGACGTAACGGGGCTCTTAGCGATACACTGCTCATGGATGGGTGTCAGGGTGTAATTGCCAAGTGTTCAAGCACCAAAAAAAAAAAAAAAGAAACTGAAAGAAAGCGGAGTGCAGCTTCCCTGCCGTGCTCCTTTGCTGATTGGCACCTGTGTTATCTCGTGAGCGGGAGCCATGAGGTCCGTCACATGCCGTGCGTGTGCCCATGCGATAAGCCCCTATCAGTGGCATTCGCAGGTGCTGAGGAGCTGCAGCACGCGCTGTGCTCCAGCCTCACGGTGACAGGCCTCCCTGTCCCCTTCCCAACCATCTCTTCTGTTTCTGGCTCCCCATCCTTCTGTCCGTCTGCCCTGGCCATTCTCAGTCCTCACCTCCTCACCCATTTGTCACCAGCCTCCTTCACCTGTCTGTGATCCCCTGCTCCCTGCTCCAGCCCTTCTGTGGCTCGTGGGCGCTGTGGCACAGATTAATGCCCACAATCGCACTCCTACCCAGTTTTCTCAGCCACCGCTCACTCCCCAACCAGGCTCCTTGTCCTTCATCCACTACATGTGCTGCTGAATCTACCTTTTATCTTGTGCCTTTGAATAAGACAGGCAAAGCAGGGGAATCTTTCTGCTTTCAGGTCCAGCTACACAAGACTGCAAATAGAGTATAAGGTGCCAAGAAAAGAACCATTTCTTCTCTTAATGTGCCCTTTACAGAAAAATAAAAAAAATAAAAACCAACCAAACAAAAACAAAACAAAAACCTTGGGACATTCCAGCTCAGTTTCAGCAATCCGAAGCAGATTCAAACTTCAAATTTTCAAGGAATTTGGGTACAATTTCATACAACTCACGAAAGCCACCACCTCAGCCACCAACCTGAAGTCCTCCCTACCACCTAATTTTCAATTTGCTGCTTCAAACTTTGAGACTGTCAGAGACCTGCTGCAATTCCTCATTAAGCAACTAAACCATCACAGAAAAAATCTTCCATAGTTATTCACCACAGGCCACATAGCGTGCCAGCATGGTGTTTAAAGTTTGACAAGCATCTTAGCAATTAGAAACATGGTCTTATTAAAGGAAATGTCAGGCAAGCTGGTGGTGGTGGCAGCCTCCTTGTGTTGGGTGGGAGTGGAGGAGGAGGAGGAACGTTTCCTCGCAGAGTTCTGTAACGTAAGGCTGACTTAACCCTGAACAGAAAGGATCCTGCACAGTCATCTGCCAAAAGCCTGTGCTACTCAGTGCCTCTTGCATCTAGCCTTCCTAGTCTGGGGAAACTCTGTGTGTGTGCCTCCAATGTCTAGCTATACCCCTGTTGCCTGTGGGGCTACGTGCAGGCAGATGAATGCTGGGGAAAGAGAGGGGCAGTATGAGCAAGCCTTCACCACGGAGCACAAGAGGAAAAACTGCCTTGGCAGTAATATGTAACTCTCATTAGCTGCATACTTTGCACCATGAATGAAGAATAGAATTACACAGCAGTACGCGAATGTCTGCCCTTTTGTCTTTGTCTGCCATGCAGTGGGAGCTTCCTTTTCCCAAGTCACACTCACCGCTGGGTGTGTGCCCCTGGGCTGCACCTGGCTCCGGTGGCCCTCTAATACATCTGCCTGGAGGAGATGCCTGGTTTGCACAGGGCAAAGATAACCTGCTTATACAGTTGTTGGTAATTCTGTCACAGAGAGCAAAAGCTCATATGACCGGTTTAACTTAAAGGCAATGTGGTAGAAGGAGATAGAAAATGGAGAAGGGATTCGGAATCAGCTGATTTGTATTTAAGGGCTTTATTCTGCTTGCTCTCTATTTCTAAAAATACATTTTTTTTCTGGTTTGGAGAAATAAGATATAAATGGTACACTGGCAAGAAGTGCATAAAATCTGACAGATGAATAAACTGTACTCTTCAAGCTGTAAGCCTGAAAAGAACACTGCAGAGATAATGCATGTTCTTGGCTTGAGAGAAGTCCTGTGCATTAGAAACGTACCCCTCTGAAGACTGATCTGAAGTTTTGAGCTTTCAATTGAGTAACTGCCGTGAGATTTGAAATATTTTGAATTATTTAAATTTCCATTCACTGCATTTGAATAACATTGCAGTTGGTGATTTAAAATGTTGTTGAATTAATTATGACATTTTGTTAAGTTCCCTTTTGTCTTCCCTTTGTCAGTTTTTTTATTTCAAAG
Source organism: Cygnus olor (assembly GCF_009769625.2). Taxonomy (NCBI): domain Eukaryota; kingdom Metazoa; phylum Chordata; class Aves; order Anseriformes; family Anatidae; genus Cygnus; species Cygnus olor. Next base: position 21,695,677 of record NC_049175.1, read on the forward strand.
GCATCAGCTAATGCAGAAAGCGTATCACCCCAATACAGAGGGGAGATGAGTCAGAGCTTGACTGGCCCTAGACCTACCTATGCCTATTAACCACCGTGATGTTCCTTGCATATCAAAGAGCAAGACTAGGAAAGCTAAGCTTCCTTTCTAAGTTCTGTTCTTCTGACCCTCTCTGTCAGATTCACATACACACAGCTGTAATAAATTATCTAAATCAAGCAAGAGAGGCAAAGCTGAATTATTGTAGACAAATGAGCGCGAGCCTGAAGGTGAGCTTTATGAGCTGGCTGCCTTGAAGGGGGCAGGAACATGTCTCCACGCTGCTTCGCAGCCACCTGCCTCACGCTGTCGGGCTACCAGCAGGAGCTGGGCCAGGGAACTGGAACCCCCCCAGCCAGGGCGGGCAGCGCCAGCCGCTCCATAGCTTGCTCAAAGCCATGGGCTTGGCCTAAGGAGACTCAACAGCAAGTCCGATCTTAGTGTTACACATGGTACGATGGATGAACCTGTCGTTCAGCATCTTTCCTCATTCACTTTTAATTTCAGCCTTGTAAATCTGAAGTCTCCTTATATGTTGATAATAGCAGTTAGTTAAATAAGAGCGATGTTTGAATAACGGCGTTAGCCCTGCATTTACACCCCATGGCTGATTTAGAAATGTCTGAGTGAAATCTGTACCCAGACAGCTGCTTCTGAAGCCAGACTACAGGGCTACTGGAGTTGGGGTGCAGACAGACCGTGCTCCTCCTGCCAAGACACACACGGGCCACAAGCAAATGGTGCCACCAGCCCCTGCCCCTTCCAGCAGGACCCACCCACCGCTTGAGCTCAGGCGCAGCATTTTCTGGTCAAAGCTGTTTCAAATATTGGTGCCTCGGACCACAGGCAATATAAAAGCCTATGAGCTGTCTCATCTCCAAAAAGCAAACCAAACATGCTGCCCATATTAAAAGAAGGAAGGTCTGCAGCCATGACTTTGAGAATATATGATGGGAAAGGAAATTACACCCTTTCAGATGGTAGGCCTGTCAAAGCCCTTTAGGTTGCTGCATGTTGGTCTGTAACGTTTCAAATTTCAGCTGAAGGCAACTTCCTCCCTTGCCTGCATCTTATAGCTTATTTTTGTGTCATCCCTCCAATTTTACTTTTCTCTGGCATACCCTATAGCAAGCTATATGTAGGAATAGAGTACCTGTCAGATTGGAAAAGGTACACAGTTCCTTCTGTATACAACGTGGGTTAGAAGGTTGCTGGCCCAAAATTGATAGTGGTACACCTATACATGAAACAAGAAAAGACAGGTGTGTGCCTTCCAGTTTCTTTCCATCCCCTATTCTTGTAGTGAAGTCAAATTTCAGGATTTTGTATTCACTTTCTGTTTTAGGCATGACGTATGCTAACATCACCAATACACTAAGCAGATGTTCTTTTTTTACTTGGACTTTCAATGTGAAATGTTGTAATTGATGATTAACTTAACTTTATATTATGAGAAAATTATTGTTCCAGTGTAAATCCCTCAGAGGCATTGGTTTTCATTTAAAAGGGCAAGAGCATTTGTTTGTTACTGCATTCTTGTCTGCACTTTACTGCATTGAACTGAATTTATTTCTAAATGGATCGGACAAATGGTTCTTGCATATTTTCATATATCCTTTTATATGCTTTTCATTAACTTGAAACATCTTTTAATGAGAGAGAGCAAATCATAGGCTAAACAGTAATTATCTCCTACAAATCTCCTGGCCTTGACAGAATCAGGCATGTTTACAGTTTATTCAGCAGTGTTTGGTGGCAACCACTTCATGGTAAAACAGAATGCCAGTTTTATGAGGCACTGTCCAAAGATAAGCAGTTATTTAGACAGGACTCCCAAGAGCACGATATGAAAGTTTTAAACAAAAAGAGAAGCGAGTTTATATTTTGGGCTTAGAAAAAAGGCTAAGGCTGCAACTGAGCACGACAGCAAACCTCTTCTGAAAAAAATCACTGCGTGCTCACCACCTTGATGCTAGCAGGCAGCTCCAGAAAAATCTCAGCTCAGCAGCAGGTGCCCACCCGAGGGGAAAAAGCAACCTTCCCCTAGGAGTGTGTCCCCAGACTAAGCACCGCCTGCTGGGTTCTGAGAGAGGAGCTCTCCTTGGAACACCGCATTTGCATTGTATCTGCTAACGTCAAGGCTTAGCACAGGACAAAAACATCCTGAATTTAGCAGAAGTACCAATTCAGATAAGTACAGGCTCAGCTGTTGCTAAATTGGCAGTTATAACTCGATAGGCTCTGCTCCCCCGCCATCGTCATTGTTGGCGCTGGAAGTTTTGTCTCAGTTGAGCGAGTATTCTGTTTTGTAAGCTCTCATTTGTCTTCTGTTTGACAGCTTACAGTGAATTTGTTTAGCTGTACTGATGAACTGCTGTCAATGGAAAGAGCTCCAACCACCAGAGGCATACCAGGAACATGAGCCAAAATCTACAATTCATACAGGGTTGGAGAATGGGGAGATTAACTATAAAAGGACTGAACCGGAATAGGAGATCAGATCATCTCAAATACTATATGTGTTCAGGATTGCAAATCCATGCCCAACTATCTCTGACCTTTAAAAGTACATTTTCGGCACAACCATAACTACTGGCGGGAGCAGCAGAAGCAGGAAGAACACCAAGTGCTGGCAGGTACTGGCGCTTCACCTGCTGCAGGGCCTAGATCTGCTTTCAGATAATAGCGAATTTTACAATTCCAACATCTGCTCTAGGCTTATATTGCAATCACATCTGTGATAGGGAGGAATGATCTTGTTCTAGACATGATACAAAATCTGTTTCCTGCCAGGCAGTTGGTATGCTTTCAGAACTCTGCCCCAATGCTCTCGCCTTTGTGTTTTGTTACTTAGCAGACTGAGGCTGACCTGGGCTCTGTGCAATGGCTGCACTGTGGTCTGGCTGCGTCTTGGTGTCAGAGCCTTGTAATGCACCACTGAAGCTAGAGGGTGTTTTAATAAAAATATCATACTTGCTGGGGGAAAAACAAAGTGCATGCAGTTCACTCAGTAGCACAGACGAGTCTCACCCCCAGCCTCGTTTGGAGCAAGGAGCAGCCAACTCGGCCATCCGTGTGTAGGCTCTGCTTTCACCGTACAGCGGTGGCAGAGGGCAGCCTGTGCCCTGTGTCTTTGACTGCAGCATGACTTGGGCCTTTCCTGTGCCCGGGGAGCCCTGGGCTTGGCTTCGCTCCCAGAGGAAGAGAGAGGTGCTGCTCTGCCAGCCTGGCTCCAGTCCTAAGTGACTACTTTGAGGTCAGCCCGAAGCTCTGCAGTTCCCACTGTCCCAGGAACGGATCCCTGATGCAGGTGTGCAATAAGCTGGCACCAGCTTATTGACTTATGAGACTGATGTGTCAGATCGCTTTTTTGTAGCTCTCATTAAATTTCTCTTAAAGTAAGAGAAAGAGGGTCTCAGCCCAGCTCCGAGTTTTGTCCCAGCAGATATTACACCTATTTTGCTGCTTGAGCTGGTGACAGGCTGCCCCCTGCATCTTCTCATCCAGCAAAGACCTAAGTAAGCTGTGTGACTGCACCGTGAACCAGCTTAAATCAGTCTGCAAGAACACCCAACTGTGACAAATCTGTCAGATATGGTCAGGAAACTCCACTCCTCAACTGGGATTGGCAGTTTACAGTGTCAAGTGTTTGCTTTGTTTCTAAAGATGGAAAAGGGACTTTTGAGGCTTAAAAATCAGGTTGTGCAGATGAAAGTGACCCTGCGGGCATTGCCAGTACCACCCCTCACACTTTACCACTAAACAAGTGGTTCTTCATGTCCTACTGCATTTCACTGCTCGCTGCTGTCCCCCGCCAGGTGTGACTGCTACACAAGAGGACCAGCACTGGAAGGGCCACATGGCTGGCCCTGCAGGCTGCCACCCTGCTGGCTCCTTTTTGGCCTGGCACCAGCACTGAGAAAAAAACAGATTTTTGTGTGTGCGTGTACAAGTAGGGGTGGTCATTAACTGTTACATTTCCCTTTCTAGGGCCAATATAATTTAAAAGATTTAATGAACTATATGCATTGCTGAAGACAGAGCACCCAGTTCAGCTGTTAAGAGTACCAGAATTTAACTTCATTGTATGCTGTCCCCATACTTCTGCTTCCTTATGTCTTGGGCAGAAAAATACTGTCATTTTGATGGTGATACTGTTCCTCAAATCGATTAGTAAAGAGACTTGACATTCAAAAAGGGTTGTTATAGAGGAGATATTTTGAGGCCATCTAATTACATCCCAACAGTACAATAAGGAAAGGATCTACTTTGGGAATACAGGAAATGTTAGGATGCAAAAATACACCAGCTTTTGGAGTCTGCTACCATGTGCTATATAATTGTGGTGCACATTTGATTTATCCTAATTACATTTCAGTGGCTTTATTTGCTTTCTGACTAGAGCAGAACTGCCACACAGCGAGTCCAGCATGCCTTTTGTGCCCTTCGTGTGGTGCACACTCCCAAGCCTTGCTCTTCCAAAACTAGAACATAACCAAAACAAAACTCTAAGCCCCCCTTCAAGCTGCATGTCACGGCTGATGATTATACTCAGTTTTGCTTGATTGTGTTCATGTGTATGCAAACAGATTTTAAAATTGGCTCACTGACTGCCACTCATAAGAATATATTTTAGGTGCAAGAAAAGGATTGCATGCCTTCTCAGGCGATGATTATGCAGCTGCTAAAAGGAATGAATTTAAGTCTCATGTTCTGCTTTTTAAAACATTCTGATAATATGCTCCTGAGGAATATCCAGATGCAACTAATTATCCTGTAATGAGGCTCCTAAAGCTGACTGTCTAACAGGCTTTTGAAGGTGTCCAGCTTGTTATACAGAAATGATTTGTTTTGACTTTCTTTAAATGCTTCATATATGGATGCCATACATGGTTGTATTCATCAATGAAGAGACAGGAAGGAAAACACTGAGGTTTATGTAATTTAATTGTTGTGGTAACAAGAACAAATAGGGTAAGCAAGGCAGATGCATTTTGCTTGTCAACTGCAAGCTTGCAAATCATTACTTCCTCCTCTAACACCTGAGTGCCACCATTTTGGAAATAAGAAGCTAGTAAAGTTATTTCATACATGTAACCTCATGCACTTTGGGAGGTGTCAGCAGTATCACTTCCCATTCTAACAACTTTACAGCAGTACTGTCTGTAACCACACTTCTCTGCACAAGGATTTTCCCCTATCTTTGCACTGAAATAAGACTGAGGCACAGGGAGCTGAGTGCTACAAGTCATGCAGTGTTAATCTTTGCAAAAGATGTACTCAAGATTCTCATGGGGTGAAGAAACACCCCACGATACTCAGATTTTTAAGGAGACGAGATGATCCCTGATATCTGGGCCAAATTGCAGGTTGTGTTGGGGCAGGTTTTGTTTTTGACATCCACAGATCCTACTAGTAAAGCTATTTTTTGTTTTATCTTATTTGTAGATTAGGACAAAATACATCTGTGGGCTGCTAACAACTCAACCCGTAAGCGTTATGTAAAGGGTTTCCAACACGTAGCACATGCTTTAGCTCAGCAAGGCTGAAGTGCTTGAGAGGAACACCACGGACTGTCCGTGATCACCTACTCTGACTCTATCCAAAATAACTTAAGACCTGAAAGCACAAGAAATACACATTTTTTTCCCTGTCATTGGGCATACAACTAGCTACATTTAAATGTCATAAACGCATTAATAAAGTCATCAGGAGTTGTACCACCTATTAACCAGAGGCTGATTTTGAGCCTCTTTAGAAAAGAAAAACTCAGTTCTTATAGAATCTAGAGCTGAACAAAGAAATGCAAGCACATATGCTTTCGCAATTCATGCTGTAAGGATTAAATTCACAAGCAGTTTGCATTTTCATTCATTTTTGAAATGAGATGGGAAAGGAAGCCCTGTTACCAGTGTGCCTGCTGTAGGAAACTGGTCTTGGTAATGGGGGAAGGCCAACTGCATGTATGATATTTGATTTATGATGTATTTAACCTATAAGTGGAAAACACTTTAATAGTATCTTGAAATTCAACAACATCCTAGGGGTAGAGAACCCTGCAGTTAAAAGATGCTAATGTTGTTTTCAAAAGAAACCACTAAAAGAATGAAAAACCATAGCTTCATGTTTAAAAGGCACCAAAGAATTTAAGAAAAATCTGAAAGCTTTGTTTAATGAAGTTCAGAACCTTACAGGTTAGCAACGATTTTTTATGCCCCTCTCCATCATCAAAAGAATTGCTGTTATGTTGGTTATGAGGAATCCTACTAGTCACTCATAGCTCAGTACAGAAGGATTCGGGTTTGAGTCTCTGCTTCAGTATGTCAAAAGGGCATTTTTTCTTACCACTAGGAATGACCCTCAAGCTTTCATTCCATCATTCCCCTCTCTCCAGAAGGCTTTCATCGTGAAATTTGTGTTCCATAAAGCTTCTGCAACATTACTCATCCAGAGGGAGTTGTTATAATGTTATATATATTTAACCAACATCTGTCTTAAATTAGGAAAAAAATCCCTGAAGTTGAAATTAAAATATAGTGGAGAAAGGGGACTGTCCTCCTGCACTGCAGTCTTGATGCTTGAAATAGAATAACACACACAACTTGTGCATAAGTAACACTGCAGGCTACCACTGGCAACACACTGAGAACTATCCATAGGAACCATGCAAGGGAGGGAAGGTGGTAAAGATTTTCTTCTATCAAATGCATCTGAACCAGCTACAATTTCAGTGGAGGAAAAAAAAATAATTTTAGTAAAAATCAGAAAGCTACTATTCTAGCTCTTTTATCTTCTGTGCATCAAAAGTGTCTGGAAAACCGATAGCAAAAGTCTCTTCCAGAGGTACACTAAACAGGAATATTAGCTTCTTGTAATGAATACGGCAAAGAAACAGCAACTACTCACAAAATAGTCATCGTAGAATGGTTTGGGTTGGAAGGGACCTCAGAGATTATCTAATTATAACCCCCCTGCCATGGGCAGACACCCCTCCCACTAGTCCTTCCACATACAGTAACTAGATCAGTGTGTTCTTTCATCAGCTCCTGTTAGCTGCAGCAAAGTGTTACCAAATTGCAGCAAGAGTGGAAGAAATAACACCAAAAACATCTCTAGTTGTGCATGCTGCATCACTGACAGTGCTCTGAAACTGGAAATAACTTCATAATAATTTTGATTTTTATTTTTAAAATAAACATAGTACTTCCTATAGAGGCCCGCTGCTTAGGCAATCACTTTTTCATGGCTTAGTCATCCAGCATTAAACGAGGTGCCTGCAAGATATGTTTTGACAGGTGCTGCTGAGCTGTTTAGTTGAGGCAGTTTCAAATCATGTCTACTATTTGCTTTTAGTGGTTCCAGAATGGAATTTTTTCTACTGAAGTACTTAGTATGGCACAACCAGAAATAACTCCTTTGTGCTTATAATACTCAGAGGTGCAAACACAGTTAAATATCCAGAGCACATGAATAACTAACTGGTGAGAACAAAGAGGCCACATGCCTTCAAACTTGGAGGTACGGGGAGGCCGTGATCTAATGGTATGGTTTACCCCTGTTTACAGAATATTCCTTAGCACATAAGACTTTTTTCACTTGCAGTAATATTTTCTTTGCACACATCTTTTGACTGTTGCCTTTCTGGAAAGCTAGCTATATTACTTGAGCTCTTGAATAAGCCCTAAAAATAAAGCCCACCTTAAACTTCTATGAATTAATAAAGCAGAAGGAACTTGAATAGTTGAAATCCAGGGCAACCTTTGGCACAGATATTTCTAGTTTTACAGCTTATTCAAATATAGCAACCTGCTAAACAGCAGCGAAGAAAAGTCTTGGTCTCAACATCTACAAGAACTGAACCTACTTGATAAGGAATGCTAGTTTCTGATTTTCCAGATTTTGCCAAGATTTTGCCAACATTTTCTGAAATAGGTTCGAGTGAGAATCTTTCCTGAAATCACACTAAGTGAGAGAGACTAGGAGGAGAAAACATGCCTTTTGCAATCAACAAGGCTACAATATGGCAGTTCAGATACTGAGAGACTCTGCGATGATGAGGATGATGTACTGCCAGATGCAGTGGTGTAGTCTCTGTGCATACAAGAAGAGTATGTATGTCATCAAGTTAAATTTCAAAGAATTTCAAAGAGCACGTACAGTTTTTTGAAGCATTTGAATTATTCACCATCACCACCCTGGAAAGAGGTGGAAACAAGTAAGCTGCCAATAAGTCACATTAATTGAAGAGTCAAGAGGTGTCAGTTCAGGGAAACTGACATAGAAGCAAGCAAGGTGTTAACAGCTGAATTTCTCCAATGTTAAAAGAAATTAAGCCATTTAGATTAAAGTAGATAATTAACACTGCATTGCCTTAACGTTCTTAGGTCACCTTAAACACTGCCTGCATTAAGTTCTGTTGACAATACTGTAGAGTTGATCCTGTCCTAAGGCAGGGGGACGGATTATGTTGTTGCTTCAGCCCCAGCCACAACCATTTTCTAATATACTGCTGTTTACATATCCTTAACTACAGGCAAGAAAGCTTTCAGTAAGATTTATTAATTCACAGGCTGAAATTAAAAATTTGTGAAAACTCAGTACAAAGGCTAGTTTCCATAAACAGCTCTTCTCTTAAGCTTTCTAATGAGTTTAGTTAACTGTCACAACTGCTACCCCAAACAAATAGCCCCACACAGACCTATGTTTTGAGAAAAACAGGAAGAAAATGAAGATTACAGATAACACTCGTGCCAAAACAGAACCATCTCCAATTTAATTGCCGTTTCTCAAACTGCACAAGAGAAAATGAACACTCAACAATTTTGGGGGCTTAAATAGTAAGTTCTGTGTCACACTGTATAGAACAGAAGAGTGACTTTGCAAGGATACAGAGGAAAGAAGCTGTTGATGAGGACCATTAAGACTTTCAGAACTTCCTAGCTTTGACCTATGATGAGATTGCATACATTCTTCAATTATTCCTCCCCAACATGCTTTTAAAAGAAGTTTTGACCACACCTGCCTACTAGAAAGGAATTCCAAAGCCAGCCATGTTAGTGAAACCAGCATTTACACTTAAGAACAGGAAGCAGTAATTGTTAGCACTGGATTTCTGATGAGAACAGATAACACAGCCTTACCTAATGATGCGCTAAATAAATTTAATAAATTTAATCCTAGTTCTTCAAAAAAGAAAACCAGAATAGCAAACCACATTGATGTTCTACATCCGATATAGGGTTCCAAAAGCAAGATTACTGGTCTAACAGTAAATGGATTCATGACCTTTGTGTTCTACTGCTCCCAGTTATCTCCATCGGTTAAAAAAATTTAAATCAAGAAAACAACCATGCAAACAACAGACATACTTATCTGCGGTTAAAAACCCTAAAAGGAAGCTAAACTACTCCAGGTATCTGGACCCTCAAACACCTACTCCACAAGCAGTTGTCCAAGTTCCACAGCATGGATTTAAAAAATAAAAAATAAAAAGGGAACTTCACAGCTGCCACTGTAAACATTATGCCACAGAAATTCTAGTCAGTGAATTGTATCCTCAGATGTTGGTAACTCTGTAGTCAACAACACCCCTGCACATCTTTTCATACAAGTACAGAACTGTTCTACATACTTCCCAGGAGAGAGGTCTTAAATAGCAAGATTGTTGGATCCCTCTCTGATAGCCAAGGGAGACCGCTAGTTTTTGCGAAAACACTCCAGAAGTTGAGGGAATTAATATTTCAAACCAGGCAACACAAAGAAACAGTTGCGAAAAAAGCTTTTGCAAGGTAAAGAATGAAGGAAAAAAACATCATTCAAACCAAATACTGAAAAGTACAGCAGGGCCCCATCTGAATCTAAGAGTTTAAGATGGGAGGTAAAGGAGAAGAGGAGAAACGTTATGGGAAATTATATAATTCCCCATAATTATGGCTCAGTTCTTGCATAAATGTTGATGTAATAAAAGAGAAACCAAGTTCAAGATAAGAACGTACACTGAGAAATGCTAGATAACATTTAATACTCCTTCTCTGAAGGTAAGGGGACATAAATTAACCATTAGTGAAAAAAATACTTCCTGCAGCCAGTATGATCTTTCTCAATGACAAGGGATCAGTGTATTCCCCAAATAAACTCAGCACATCAGCCAACCCAGAGATATCCAGTAACTCCCAATCCCAGTTTTGTATTACCAGAGGCCCTTCATGTTGCAACGATTAGTTTGCTTCAGATGTTTGAGAAATGCATTCCCCTATGTCGTTAATTAATCACTAGAAGGGGGAAAGATATATAGTCAACTTCAGTATGAGCTTAATGACTCAAAGTAATTTTCCTTTACCCCAAGATATTTCTTTGGGCTATCAACTTAAATTTACTATATAAGTCTTTAGGAATGCATTAACACACAACATTTTCCATTCAGTAGTTTTGCTGTAGGCTTTTGTTCAACTGACAAAATACACTGGGGAGTGTAAAAAATATTTATTCAACCTAATTCAACATAACTATAATTTGCAATACCAAAAACAAGATTTACAACATAGTAACCAAAGTAATGACCATGTGCTACTCAGTTTAAATCATTTTATAATCCATACAGTATTTTTTGTAATTATATTTTTTACAATAGTTTCAATTTTCAGTGAAGACAATGACCTTTCCCATAGAACAAGTTTCAACACCAGTAATTTGCATCATTCAATTCTTCATGAAACTTTAAAAAACAGTAATAAATTGTCTGGAAATATATACAGTGAAGACCACTGAAAAGCTGTTTCTCAAAATGAGGAATTCTGTAAGAAATATGTATTACATTGTTTCAAGACTATCTTACAGAAAGCAGCAACTTGCAGAGGTTGCTGCTCCATTTAAAGTTTTATATAAAAGTTAGCCCACTAAGACAAATATAATCAGCAGCCTTACAAGATGATAGTAATTCTTCAGTTACAGCAAGAATCTTGAAGTATTCGATATTGATTGAATACATAATTTTCAATACCTGTAGTTTTTTTGAACACTAGGTGGCCATTATATACATTTTTATACAGTTCTAAAATATTACATCTCAGTATTTAAGACAAATCATACTATAGAAAAGGTACCATATTTTGAATTTCTTTAAGATACATTATTGCAGTCAAATATGAAGTTCACTCTGCATTTACTTCGTTTCTGGTGAAAGAAATATTTACTTATGAATACTTCCACTAAGTTTTTTTTAATCGTTTTCTTTTTTTTTTTTTAAACCTGCCTCCATGCATTTCATGTAGTATTATGAACAAGAAAGTAAACTGAGAAAAAACAAATAATTTGTTGTAAAGAAAACTTCAGGTACTAAATCTAGGTTAGGTTTTGGATGAATATTAAATGGCCATACTATGTTTGTCAAAATTTAACTTCGCAAAACAGTTAATTTCTGTTGAAGTTTATAAATACATCAAATAACTGAAGTGCTAATGTCTCCCTCAGCAGGCTACTTCAAACATACTGTAACAGTAGAGCTTACTGAATAAATAACTTAGTTTATTACATGCTTAAGATTTATCCTTTGTTCTCTACAGAATGGGTTCAAGTTGTCTTAAACTGTCTAACCTGCTGGTATGTACTATACTCAAGTTAGGGACCCAAAGTGTAGTGTCACCCTCCACCAGCCTGTGTTCCTGGCTATCCTTCCACTACAGCTGGCTTGGGCAGAGAAGAGCCTAGTCCATATACAGGAACTGATGTGCACACCCAGAACTGGAAGTTTAAACTGAGAGCTTCCTTCTAAATGTGGCTTTAGTGTCCAATGTTTCCTCACATTTCTGCGATTCTTTTCACTTGTACAGATACTTACATAATCAAAAGGAACATGAGAACTAAACAACTGCTCTAATACTTAACTAGAAAATAAGCAGCTGAAATTCACTTCCTGTGTAATTATTTTACTGTGAAGGGGAAAAAAAAAAAACAAAAGCTATCCAGTACCAGTTACAAAACAGTAAAAAAAAAAAAGGCCGTGAGAAAGTGACACTAGGCAGTGCAGAAGATACAACAGGACAGTAAAAATGATCAGCAATAAGAGTCACCTGGAAGCCATGCTAATTTTGACAGCTAGTACTTAGGTGACTGAAGCTGACATAAAAGTCCTACAAGGTTAGCTGTCTTCTGCTGTCTCTGGCCAGCCATTTGAGTATTGCGCACTCCCTGTTTCACACCAGCAAAAAAAAACAAGGAAATCTTTATTGACCAACGTCCCACAATTACTTCTCCTTAGTAATGACTCACATTTCTTTTTCTAAGCAAAAAAAAGTCCCTTCATTGTGTGAAGTGCTGAAATGGACAATAGCCTGGGTAGGAAAACAGTAGAAAAGGCATCCGGATGAGGCCTACATTAACTACACAATTTAAAATGTTTTTATTCTGTAGCTGATGCTATTTTTCCCCCCCCATTCAGCATATTGGCTGTTTCAGAACAACCTGTTTCAGAAGCCTGTTGCCCAAGAGAAGTACCCAAAAATACTGAAAACAAGTCACATTCTTAGGTTCAGTGGTTTCTGAAAAGATTTACCCTGCCACATGACAGTGCTTTATCATACTTAAAGAAAAAAAATAGGAGCAGCAACTTATTACAATTCTCCACTACTGTGCAATAATGATGGAACCAATACAACATGGAAACCTGTTAGGTGAGACTGTATGACATCAGAAGATCACAGCTTTATGCACCTTCTTGCTCAGGATAATTTAAGATTTTGCGGTGAGCTTGGCGCAAATACTGCTGCTGTTTGAAGTAAACCTTAAAAGCTCCTTTTATAGCAACAAAAGCAATTCCACCCTGAAATAAAAAGAGATACTGAACGTTGTAGGTTTTCAAAATCATATCATTGCAAATGCTCTTTGCAAAAAATTCTTCTTAAAGAAAGCTTATTTTCCAACCAAATAGCATTTTCTTTTGAAGTTCAGCTAATTAGGACAATTTCAAATGATTATAACAGACAAAGTTTTCAGTCACAATACAGTACTGCAGAGGTTCAGGTTATATATAAGGGATTACAAACCAGACCTATAGATTCTTTTGAAAGCTCTTATTTCTTTGAGAGTTTGACAAGTATTCTAAAAGTCAAAATCTATCCTATTTAAAGAACAAAGTAAAACAGATAGTTATCTGCTTTTCTCCCTTCTCTGAATACATTATAGATGGTACAAAGAACAATACCTTTCCATAATCAAGACTGTGAAAGACACCACATGCTAAAGGCAAGCATGGGGTGAAATAAATGTTTTTTTTGCAAATCAGATTTATTAAGTTTCAACCTGTGTTCATCTCAATTCTTTAAAGTGAGAAGAGACATTAAGAAGCCTTTAGCCTGCATGACTGGTTGTAGTATTACTGTGTCTACCATATGGAAGACAGGTGCAAAAACACATTAGAATTGGGGAAAAAAAGGGGACTGAAGTGATAGTCAAATCAACCAGGGATACCACTTTATGAAATTGTATCTGCTTCCTCTAAAAAGGAAGCAAACCAGAGAGGTTATTCACAAAGATTTTTGTCCTCTCCTTTTTTTTTCTACCTCCATTCAAGTTCTATGGACAGTTTATCTTTCCCCTCTTATTAAAATAAATTAAAAATATTCTTAGAGTGAACAGAAGCTAACACGGAAAGGTTGGGAATGTAAACCCCAGTCTTCCCTTCCAGAACTTGTTCTTAGAAGATACTGGTTCCTCATCTTCATTATCACCCTTAATTACTGTTAAGAACTGCCTAGCACAGTACCGGATACAGGTTTCAGCCTTATCCAGGAGAGATTAGTTTCAGTCATAGGGGAAGAAGTCTTTCACACATGTGATGCTTGCCTACTGCTAAGACAGACAGCTTTAAAAGAAGAAAACATATCTCTACCCTTAATCAAATGCCACTTTAAGTCCTAGTTCAATTCATGCTTTTTACTTCCCCCCCCCCCCCAAACACTCCACATTCCCATATTATAATTATGAATCAAACAATACTGAATCTTACCAAGATTGTCCTTTGTAAATTTGAGTTAACACTGCTGAACATCAGCTTGCCAACTATCGTGGCAATAGTAGGGAAAACTAGAGCTCCACATAGAATACGTGTAGCAGAGACGTGATCGGCCAAAGGGTTGGCCTCTGCTGGAATACGAGGAACAGGACACCCAATGCCTACAGGGATGAGTAGGGAAAGAAACGATTATGTACAGCCACTGCCTCACACAGGACATAGAAGGAACCAGCCCTGCCCTCCCCCTTCTTCATCATAAATCTATAGCCCACCAACTTTGTTATTCAGTTCAGTTACCTTGAGAACTAGCTTTCTTTTCAGTGAATTTTCCATTTCAATAAAATGACTGTATTAATTTTTACTTTCAGAAATGAAGCCAAGATTTTCAGTAGCTTATTTCATTACTAAGGCCTTAACTGAAACCATGCTCCTGCTCCTATTGGTCTTCCTTCCTCACTAAATACCATACAAACACAATCCAAATAAACTTAACATAACAGATGGAAGGTATGATCACCTTTAACTAAGAATGGCAAAAAGTGACCTATCTCCATCTCCTAGAGGGGCAAACTCAAGCTTGGTATTTCCTTTTAAGTTTATATCACATTACCTGGAAATATGCTGTTCAAAATTTGTAGTTTATTAGAGTATTTGCGCCACAGTCTGAGCACATAGTCCTCCCAACGAATCATCTTGCCCAGTATTAGCATGACTGGAATAGTGGGAAGTCCGATCAAAAGAAATAAAGGATCCGCTCTCTCCATGACATCAAGACCTTCTTTGTGACCCACCACCTGGTGAATACATACATATATATTGCTTATCAAGCATAATGCAGGTGAGCAAGCTACTAGCCCTAGCTCGCAAATCATTAATCTTGCAGAGACCTGAAATAAAAGTCCCTACCATCTTAAGAAAGGTTTCATGTGCATCTGTATTTGAGTAAAAACAGAAATATTTAAAAATACAAAAATAGAAAGCTTCCCACAATGCATAGAACTGACCATTTTTAGAATCATTAATTATGCAGTCAAATTGATTAGATGTTGCTTATGAAAGGATAAATTGATAGCCAAGTATTTCAGGACATTTTAATCAAAATGTTGCTTAGGAATACCTTATGCAACAGAGATCACAGTATTAAAAGTTATTGCTTCCCTAGACAATTCAGTAAGAGGTACATTATTTTCTGTTGTAGTGGAAATAGCTGCAAGTTTCACTTGTACCTTACACAATTTTAAATGTGGTTAATGCTATAGTTTTAAAGAACAGTAATTACTGATGTGCCTAAACCATTCTTCTGACATAAGAAAAAAAACTTAGCCTTTGCAGCTTAAAATTTACAAATTACAACCGCAACAGAAGAGTACATGATATTTTTTTTTTTTAAACTAAGTAAATCTAACAGGGCTGAGAACAACAAAAAATAGGAACGCTCTTGAAGAGCTGCTGCCTGTGGGAAGTCCACTCAGGATCAGTTCAGGGGCGAGACACCATCCTGTGGGAGAGACCCCACGTGGAACAGGGGCAGAGAGTGACTGTGAAGGAGCAGCAGACATGAAGCATTAGGGACTGACTGCAGCCCCCCTTCCACTGCACTGCTTGGAGGGGAAGGAAGAAGAATGTGGACGGGGAGCGAGGTGTTTTTAGTTTCTCACTGCTCTCGTCTGATAGCAACAGGCGATTACATTAAACTCCCTATGCTGAGTCTGTTTTACCCATTATATCAATTAGTGAGGGATCTCCATGTCCTTATCCCAACCCGTGAGCCTTTTTTCTTATCTCCCCGTTTTTTTGAGGAAGGAAAGAGAGAAAGCAGCATGGTTGAGCTGAGCTACTGACTTGTGTGCAACACCACACCTTGCTTTGAAAAGCATTCCATCTTATTCTTGTAGAACAGGAAGTTATATTATTTACCACAACTTCTAAAGATAGGCATAACCAGTATTGTTGCCACCAAAAGCTTATTCCTTCAAAAAAAAATTCAGCATTTTTCTTCCAGCTTTTTTACTTTCTTTCACCCAAACTGTGATGTCTAATGTTATCCTTCTCCTCAATAGACCTCATCCATGCTAAAAAGCCTCACTCTTATCTTTTTGCTTTAGATTACTATTTCTCTGTTTTCAGTAACCCTGTACAATTTGTTACTGACTGGGCCTACACCTGAACTCACAATGTTAACCCTGTTTCTCCATCTGCAGCTTAACCTATAAAGAGAGCTTTTGTGCTTCTCTGGCCCTTCAACTGAAGAAAAAGGTCTGCAATGCATCAGGACAGAAATTGTATTAAACCTATCAAATTTGGAGTAGGAAAGGAATGTAACAGTTCTCTCTTCTCCTAGTTTAACTTATTTTTGCTTATAATGGTGGATGCTATTCTTAGCCTATCGTCCGTATGATCAAAAAAACATTAAACCAGAAGAAAAAAGCTAGTTCTTCAAACCCAAGATTTAACCAGCTGTCTGAATTACTGTAGGTGTCAAGTTGTAACCATGTGATTGCTCAACTAGACCCACAGCTTGCCATTGCTTAAGGCCCGAATCTCATTTCAAAAGCAAAGCAATTACAGAAAGGAGTATTTATTTTTCCATTTGGTTATGTAGTTCTAGAGAAGCTACATAGATCATAAAAGTTCCTGTAGAAAAAGGCCCAGTGTAGCAGAGAGCAAGGAGATAAGGACTAGTACATTTCACTACATTACATTTTTATTAATATAGTTGTTTGCAGTGGCCCTGTAAGGGGCCTCCTTTGGAGGAGGTACTGAAAGTCATTTTGTGTAACTTTTATGCAGGCACTTGACAATGGTACCAGGGAGACCACATCAGCTCATTTGGGCTCCAGCTCAACTGGTTATCACATACATTTTTGCTACGAGGTCACGTACAAACAAAGACAAAGAGCACACAGTCTTGAGATGTAGTAACTTGAACTGCATGGCAGTACCACACAGTCCAAGAAACAGTAGGTCCACATGACTTACATGGATAAGCACTAGATTGTATATGTAAACTAAGCTACAATTGTGTACTGTAATACCTAAGCATACAGATGCATTTATTGTACAATCTACCTACAACTAAATTTCATCGGAAGTACTTCTATGCTTTCAGGCAAAACAAAGGTTATGGACTAGACACAGTAACTAAAATGGTAGCAAAGGTCCTGCCAGTTATACAGTCTATGAAAACTTGTCTTGTAGCTGAACTAGGATAGCTGTGAACAATAGTTAATAGTCCAACACCTGTCAACATCATTTTTATATTCAAGTAGCAAGGTCTCAAGAACAGAAGACAGTCTTTTCAATTAACTAGATGATCTGAATAATCAAAACATACTCTTAACCTGAAGTGGTCTGCATTTGTTGTGTATGCATCAATAGCATCATTCAGAGCATGCACATTTTCCTTTACATAACAAAAAAGAGTTAGGACTGAAAAATCCACCATATCTCAGCCCTTTGAATGTTACCAGCAAAATTTTTTTTCCTGCAGGTAAAGAAAAGATCATGCCTTTTCTAAAAAAATAAAAAATAGGAGATGCCTACTCATTACTAGTTGTCTGGCACTAATAGCACTTCTTTGACAATGGAAGTGGGTTCACCAGCCTGTCACAAGCAGGGCAGCAAGCAGCAGTAGTGAAGTTTCTTAGGTGTAGACTGTGAATCCAGTTTGAACAGGCGTACTTGGCTTGATAGAGTATGATCAGTTAAAAAGCAAAAAGCTTTCTAACAACCCATCCTAAATTTATTTGCTAACCACATTGAAAGTGATGAAAGCAGCTAAAGCGTATTTTAAGCTAATGAAAGAAAGGAGTTCTAATTTACTAACTTTTTTATTTAAAAAGCCTTGCTTTTAAGACTGGTAAGATCTGTAAGATCTAGAAATAGGGAATAGATGTGTACCTGCATCACTGTCACAGCTCCATATGTAACTGCTGTCCAGTATATAGAGCCCACCATTATTCCAGCTGCAGCAAACGGACATGCCTTTGAGATCAGACGATCTGCAAGATCCAAAACGTAAACAACGGGACCTATGACAGAGGAAAAGTAAGATTTCAAGATGTATGTATAAGCATACTGAAGAAAGCTCTCAGCATCTATCACCGATGAGAAAGCTCAAACTAGGCAAAACATGAATCTGACATCCCACATGTGTTACTTATGAGAACATACAGGTAAAAAGCTACTTAGCTAAGCTTGCAATTTATTTCTACCTACCATTTCATTCATAGCAACATCTTCCGAGAGATAAATACACTCCTTACAGCACTGACTAATTTACACTGCTAGAATTGACTTAGCTCCCTTTGTGCACGTTGAATCAGAATCATTTTTTGTAGAAATCATTTTAGTCTTAGTGGCTTTTTTGTTAGATATTTTAGTTTTCAAAATGAAAAACTACCAGTCAAAGTGTACTCCCTAAGTGAAGCTGTCAAAGATCAGCATAAGAATGTTGTCACTAAACTTCATCCTGCTCCACAGCAAGAAGTGGCAGCCAATATAAAAGATTCCTTCCACTGGAAAAGAGTTGTATTGCATTCAGTATTTAACAAGACGACCTCTCAAATATTGGAGGAAAAAAACTTCTTAGGTTATTTAGTGCCTTTGGCAACAATGCACAAATAGAGTTTGTTTTGTTCATGGACAGCTGCACTTCCCAGACTTGCACAGAGCCATGCATTACCCTGACTAACTTTGATGAGATAAGCTGGGGCATGCTCACAGCTTTTCTTTCTAAGACTGCATGAGAACCAGCAAAGCAAAAGCCAAAAGTTGAAGAGTCAGAAAGGTATGTGTGGAAGTGAAAAACATTGTCACGATGATCACATTCCACGCTTCTTTTGTATTTGTCAAACTTCTCAGCATCATCAGAAAAGTACTATTTTCATTTCACGTTTTAAAACAAGCACTTTAGGATATATTATACACCTTGTCAGAAAGTAAACATAGCTGTTGATTACTTGTGCACACTTTTCACTGTGCTGTGGACATGATTCTACATAAAGAGTTCCTCCTCCAGGTCATACACATTAATTTTTCCTGTTAGATCCCTTCTGCTTTTACTTTTTGCATACTATTTATACAGCAGTAGCATCCAGAGACTTCATACAAGGACTGCAACTTTTTTTTTTTTTTTTAAAACTGTGCAAATGTTATACTCGAGACCTGCAATTTAAACACAATCCAGCTTATATGCAAGCTTGGCAGAAGTTATTGTAAATACGGCTAAGTTATGTATCTGTCCAGTAGGCAGTGCTGAGTAACTAACTTGGGCAGAACTGTGCTTATTTAACTTGCTAATCCAGTTCTGCTAGAGCCTCACATCTTTACCCTACTACTCACATACTTTAAATTAGTTACCTTTGCGTGCATCTTCTAGTAGAACATGTGTTCTTTTAGTAAAAAAGCTCTAGTTTTAAGGGCAGGAAGCATCTTCCCTTGTGACTTGTAAGACAGAAAACACCCCACCACCACCCTGCTTCAAATACACCAACCGATGTAAATTAGTTCTTAAGTAGCTGACAAAGCGTAATTAGAGAGAATTTATTCTCAAGCCAAGCAATCTGTTGTTGAATAGGTATCAAAATTAAAGTGTTTTTGAAGTAGGAACACTTTACTTAAAATACAGAGATGTCAAACAAGCAGTTCAATTGTATTAACAGTTATGTTTAATTTTCCAGACTTAAAAGATTGCTGGGCTATCTATCAATGTATTGAAGTAGCAACAAGGCCATAACTACAAATACTAAATACACAGTAGTTGACACATCTTGACTGCTTCCCACAGTCTCTGAAAACGCTGAGTTGCACTATTCGGAAAGCTTATATTATTTTGAAGGAGGTAAAGACATGAGACTCCAAAAAAACAACCATCATATTGAGTGAATCTTAAAGGGCAACACAAAGCACTGAAGCTTGCCTTAATACATCCTGGCAAAGTGGTAGAGTAACAACAGAAGTCTAAGAGAAAAATATTAACAAATTGCACCTACTAATCCTAATCATGAAAGGAAGTCATTAGCTACAGAATTAGGTATAGAAGTTTGAGAAAAGACTGGAAAAAATTGTTCCTATACATATATGTTTTAGTTAGCCCTTCATGGAAAAAGTAGCGAGAAAGAAAGGCAAACACAATCTTTTAGGTATTATATTATATTCAGATGGTATTAGGGAAGTAGAAATTTAAGAATACTTTTGTATTTTGTACTTTCTTCTTTAATGTGTATGTCAGTGATTTTCAGTGTGGTAAAAACAATCGTGTTTTAACAGCGCTTTTTCTGCCAGGATTGGTTTTCTTGTTATTAAGCTGAAATAATTATCTAAAAGATACGTAGGTTTTAAGCAGTTTTTTTTTTTTTTTTTTTAAGAGGAAGCAATATTTTCTTATGTAATTAAAAAACTATGTAATTAAAAAAATACCTATTAAGAACATGATTATTACCAATCTCTAAAAACAGTATGCACTATTAAATTTTAATTGGAATTATAACATGAAGATACCGCACTAAGAGGGGGGTTGTTTTGATTTGGTAAACACATTAGACTTACACTATTACTTATAAAGATAATAGCTAATGTTTAAATTGATATTTATGTCAATTATATGATCTTTAAAAAAAAGCTGCGTTAGGTGCCTTTCACAGGCACCTATTTGCAGAAATGTTTCCAGCAGTACATTAGAGAACTCTTAATGTAAGTAAGCTTTTGAACCATGATACCCCATGGAAACTTGATTATTTGCAACATCTTACCTACTCTAGCAACCTTAGTTTTTTTGTTTGTTTGTTTTTTTAATTGTTTTGAATTGTATGACTAGTAACGTCTTCAAATGCTGTGGCACAGAGATGGGGCTACTGGCAAGACTGCAGGAAAACATCTTACTGTCCTAACTCTGCCTGATGTGGCCTTGACTGACTTATAGTTGAGTTGTGATATAACAGTTCTGGGTTACTAAAAAGAGCTACAAAAAGGGCACAACTGTCCCACTTGCTTAAGGACTTGAGCTCATAACTGAGCATTGATGAACCCAGAAGTCATTCTCCTGTTCTGCTATAAACTTGTGTAACAGTACATAAGACATCTGAAATTTTATGCCCCTTTCATCTTTACCATGAAAAAAGCTGATATTGTGAGGGGAAAATATATCAAAAGATTCCAAGAAACCTGCATGCAAGAGCTGAACAGTCTCATAAAAGAATTTCAGGCCAGCTTTATCAGAAGTAGAAATGTTAGTATTTAGGAATCTTAGCTCTCAAATAAAGAAAGTATGCCACAAATTACAAGAACAAATGAAAATGCCTGTTTGTGTACACATCTTCTACAAACTACAGTTGTTTCCTCTCTCGCCCATTACCAAAATAAAATGTGAATGCATCTCATATAAACAGCTTCATGCGTCTCACATACGCAGCTTCAAGTTTTGTGGCACATTTTCAGAGATCAAAATTCCCCTTTACCCTCCCCCAAGGTAATGCTAATTTATCATCACTTGATGTCTTCCCTACCATGAAGGTTGATTCCTCTCTACCTTATCCTTATTAGCAAAGCTGACTTGGGGACTGATATAAGAATAACATGGTAGTAAGTTATCATGCTGTTTTATGTTTTCTTGTGTATCACCAGTATTTTCTTTCCCCTTGGCAATGTGTCAGTACTCAAAAATTTCCTTGCAACTTAATTTTTTCAACCCTTATACTAACAGAAAAGAGGTCCTATCCCTAAGAACTGACAATGCAAGTCATCTTCAATTCTTTCATTACAGAAATAAAATCCTATAAAGTCTTACTTAAAAATCCTCTAAGTGACTATAGACATGCTATAACAGCGTTTAACAAGCTGTTATACTTTTGATCAAAATTGAAGTTTCCAGCTGCTATGGTAATGGAAAGACAACAGCAAAATATAAAATTGACTGGAACAGCATTACTGTTGAATATGAACTGCCCCATTCATCTTAGCCCCACATTAAACATGAAATATAGTAAAGGACACTGTGTGTGACAACAATAATTATTTGTGTATTTCTGCGTGTGGGAAAGGAGAATCAAATTACTGTATCAATTACTCAGGGCAACATTTCATTTTCTTGCCCTGCTCAATATACCTTGTATAGCATACGGGCAAATGGGGGTCCACTGGAATAAAAAAAAGCAACAACTGTTATTTTAACTATTTGCACCATATTGTGGCAGAGTCCTACTTAGCTACTCGGGTGAGTAGATTCTAGAAGACTATCTCCAACTTTTTTTTTTCACCTTGACAAACAGAGCCACAGCAGTGCCCAGCAACCAAATACAGATATTCTGCCTCTTGAGTACAGAGGCAACATTCACTCAGGAATACTTCCCAAACAAAGTAAAAATGTTTTTCAGGTAATGCAACGGGCTGCCCTGTAAGGTTTCTTCTTATGGATTTACTTTTATAACTGCTTCTCTGCATGCTGAGAAAAAAGGGGGAATGTGTTTATGTGCTAATATGGCAATTGGTGAAGGAAGTCCCCACTCTGCTCAACAAGGGGGAAAGAAATCACATTAACCATACACTTAATTATAGGTCAATCACCTGTAAGACTTACTAATATACTTAAGTTGAACATATCCAAAATTTGCAGGAGATATTTAACTAAGCCATCAAATATGACGTAAGCATAATACAATGTTTCTTGTCTGGAAAATGGACTAGAGAAGTTTCCAATAGAACTGACTCTGAGCATAAAAGGGCAAAAAATTAAGAACAACATGCAGAAACAACCAATTATATTACGTTTAAATTTAAATGATATATGTCTTACCTAGCTTTGGAAATACTATTAAATATTCTGCATTGCACTGAGGACAAGCAACTCTAGCAGTACTGTTTCCTCTTTGCTTTTCATCCACCCAGCGCTGTAGACAAGTCTGATGAACCCATTTCGTGGAGCCCCTGCACCTGCAAGGTCTCACCCACTCTGCTGTCCGATCATCCTCATCGGTAGCAAAACAAACCCAGCAGCTTCTGAAATTACAGGAAGGAAAAAAAAGATTTTTGCTACTTTTAAGTGCTTAAACTTTCACATGCATTTTTAGAAAGTGTGCACCTAGAAATGATTTCTGTTGCTTCACGCTTAATCACTAAAAATGCAGGTATTTTGTACCACAGACTTGTTCTGGTATTAACATAATATTAGACAGCTAGGTAGATGCTTAATACATTCTGAATTACTAATTTATCTTTTGGATCATTTATAACTTAAAAAGCACTGAGACTGTAGTCCAACTTCTATTTTTAATTGTATTATCAGTATCTCCTTCCATACAAAACATTTTGTAAGTTTTTAAATTAAAAATGCAAAATCTGTACAGTAGTCTGTTACCTGGGAAACTAAATCCAATGCACTTCCATGACAAAAATCAACACAAATGATAAAATGTAACAAACCTGAAAAAAATTGTACCAAATTAATTCCTTTATCTTATCAAAAAGTATTTCATTTTAATACAACGTTGTATAATATAAATTACAAAGTACATCAACACTACTACAACACTAGAGAAGGAAAGGTCTGCTGTCTGAAGAGTTACCTGGATATACAATTAGTATGTTTCAATACTTCAAGCTTCAAGTTAGAAGCTGACGAAATTTAAGCAAGGAAAAAATGTTGTCTAACAATTTCCTTTTAAAACCTCACTATTTTGGGTAGCATTCTGTTTGTTAACTAGAACAGTTTTCCTACAGAATAGTCACGTTTTGTTTACAGGAATAGCTGGGCCTACAAAATATTACCAAGAGCTTCTTTTAAAGCATTGAATCTTTTTTTATTTTTATATTTATAGTAGTGGAAATATACTGAAATTAAGCTGCAAGTGTGTAAGAGTATAATGTAACTTGTAGCACTTATTACTGGCAAACGTGAAAGAATGCAATCTAAGATGCAGATTCCAGGGAAGACTGCACAAAAAGAAATTTCAATATTGAACAGTAACATCAGTAAAACTAACGTAACTGATCTGTCCACACATGCAGTTGTAAGTACAGAGCATACTACAGTAGGTGCAGATGCAAGTTCACTGACATTTCTGCTCTGAAATCAGAACTGCGTCAGTGCACATTCATGAAGACTGCTCAGTTTGAAGACTGACATCCTACATCAAAACTACAACTTGTTTCATTCATCCTAATGGGAAAGTAAATGTGAAGTCTGACTTGGCTTCTTTCTGTCCTTCCCTGCAACACCTGTTTAAACCAGAATCCTTATGTTATGCCCTCATGTAACACAATCCACCTGTTTATCTTCCTGGTGGCTCGAAGTACCTATGGCAGCCTAAATGGCATTAGCCTTCCAGAACAGGAGGAAAGACAGACAAGCCCTATGTTAGTAAGAGTCTAGATGAAAAAGCTGCAACCACTACAAAGACATGACAGTATTACCAAGCACCACAGATATTTTGGTTCATTGCACTTGATCAAGGAGTTCTTAAAGAACTCCAGTTCTTATGTTGAACTGTTTTTTTAAACACCAAGAAAACCCTTGTTTATTGTAAAAACAAACAATACAAATCGACTTGTAGCATAGTTCATCTTCCACAGTTTTATTCTTTGCTCCGTTAATAGGTAAAGTTTCACTCACTCACTCCACATCCTATTTAAGTCTACATTTGTAACTTAGATTTTTGTTTCTCAGCTAGGAGCTTTACAACAGAGCTACTTAGGGCTGTAGGTGCCAGTGAGGCGAGATGCCACCAAGCCACAGAAGTTTGAAGTGTATTCAAATAAGAGATTTCAGCATGAAAATAATCTTGTTGCGCTTCAATTTTAACCAGTGAATTTGTCCATGAGTGCCCTGTAGATTAAGTTCTATTCCAGTTTTCTGTTAATGTTAATACGAAAATCTGCATCATTTCCTTAATTGCTTCATCCAATTTCTTGCCAGGCAATCACATCTGAAAAACTGGAAGACCCATGAAAAGAATAACAAAGTCCTTTATAGACTTAAGTCGATAGCATGTCATGAATAATGAACAGTAAATTCCTTGTATTTTTGTCATCAGTTTTATCTCTTTCCATTGACAGCAGCTGTAGCAGAAAGAGCTAAATAAAACCATCTCAAAACAAGCAGCTTGGCTCTTGCCAGATTTTCCATTTTCTTGTACTGAATAAAATATGACCTTGATTCTCGCTACTGAATGAGGTTGCTACTCAGATAACCTGAAACAGAAAAGGCTGACAAGGCAGAACAAAGCATTGTTTCTGATAGAAACTCAAACCTTTTTTCCTTGATGACTTTCTACAAAGCCAAATCAATACTACTAATGTATTTTTCCACACTTCCTTGGCTAAAAAAAGCACACCACATACAAAAAGCCAGCCAGTAATTTCACTTTGAATATAAGATTACAAATGCCTTTTAGATTCAGCTCCCCATTATCTAAAGCTGCCCAGTGTCAAAAATTCTATTCTGACTGAGAATAACTCACTCACTGTGTCCGTTTTATTCTCCGAAGATAAACTCCCTTCAGGAGACTGCGCATGTCAAGAGCGAGCACATAGATAGAAAGCCGTGCTAAAGACCTGCGAGCCTGCACTCCAAATGTTGTATGAGTAATTGAGAAATCCAGGGCCTGCCTAGAAAGAGCTTTCTCCAACCCATGAGTTCATTGCTAAGGAAGCCATTCTCCTTGAAGCTATAGCTCCACCGCCCCAGTAAGATCCTGCAGAACAGGCATACCTACAGGCAGACTGCTCCCTGTTTTATTGGGTTATATTCCTTCTAAAGGTTACTTTCTTATTCAAATCAGCCTTAAATAGCAGGAAGGAGAGGCTCCAATTCATGTTACTGAAATCAAATTTGCCAGTCTGTGAGAGCTGAATTAGTCATGATACAGCTTTGTTTTCAGGCAGGCGTGACTGTGTAAGCAATACAAAAAGTAATTTCAGAGCAATATGTTAGTTGTATACTACCAGTTAGAAGTTCTCAAAAATCCTTAAGGCCCCAAAAACCCAGTGGACATTCCTGGGTCCACAACACTTAATGGAAAGAGGGCTTGTGAGACTGGGACAACACAGCTGTTTATAGCCTGGTTCCAAGTATTCAGTGCTGCAAGCCTTGGAATTTTTCCCTAACGTTCAGTGGCATACACATAGGACCTGCAAGTAAAAGCAGAGAACAGAGAAGGACTTAACACTTACCATGAGCTAGAAAGCATTTTCCTCCCATTACAGATCCTTCATAAAATACAAGAAATCTCTAAGAAATTTTTTTTTATTCCTCCCACGTTATAAAGCATATCACTTTTCCTCAAAGAAGCAAATTTTATCTTGATATCAGAGTAATGCATCCTTATCCTGCTAAGCAGTAAGTGCCTGAATGCCTCATCACAATTGAATTTCACATCCAAAAAGAGTGAAAAGGCTGAAACACAACTCGTAACAATGGCAGCACAATGAACCAATGTGCACAGACCTATGTATCACACTGGGAGAAGTTGGTTAGCAGAGGAAGACTACAGCAGGATTAGACAGAGCACCACTATTTCCCCAGGCCTCACAGCACTTCATCTTCAACCCAAGTTCTGTCTACCAAACTCCAGAAGTCCTTACAGTGTCCTAAGAAAAAAACAAGCGCTCTCAGAGTGAGGAGAAGAGTCCAGCGAGGTACCAGTGCACAGATATTCCAGTGCAAGGACACCAGCCTTGGAAGCTCCATCATGACTTCTCCTGATCCTTTTTAAGGCAGCATGGCACAGCAGGCGTATGCCAGCTGGAATCATTAAGCTAGAAAGCATGCTGTCCCCTTCAAACAAAAGTGTAAAATACTAAAAGGAAGTTCCTGAAGGTCAAATGACCTAATATCCAATTCTGCTTTGCCTGGTCATCAACGATAGGGTGTAATGCTGAGAAAAAGATCTAGAAACAATAGTAACTAACCTTTACTGCAGAAGTAGTACTTTGGTCAAAAACAGCAGGGAAAGTTGAAATAGAGAATATCAAGCTAACGTTGGCATTAACATATGGCCACACAACCAGTATCCATATAAAGGCCCTGACTTCCTCTAATCATTGAACAACATTGTTTAAACTGAGTTCTAAAAAGCTTTTTAAGAAGTCCACAGATGACTAAAACCTAATAAGCAGTCAATCAAATGCATAAAAGCAAAACAAAATAATTAGCTAGAAAGTGTACCAGAAAGATCTAGTGATTACCAGAAGTTAAACTTAAATTTATTTATATGCTCTCAATTATAGCTCCAATTAAGGAGAAATATTTTACACTTGAGTTAACCGCACTATATAAAGGCAGAGATACAAGTAAAGGACAGTTCACAGAATCCTGCTGGCAACTTTCTAGCTTGTGGATAAAATTAAACCTTGGACTGCCAGCCACCACCTATTGTGCTTGGATCGTGCCTTACAAGGCTTTACGGCCTTTGCTTCCATCCAACCTTCAACACGAAACTCCCCACAGATGTAGTTATCATACATTTAAGCACTTCCAAGCTCTCATTGGGTTTTAGTCCCTAATTTATCGAAGAATCTAACCTAATGGTAAAAAAAAAAATACTTCTAATTCAGGACAAATTAAACTGCTGCAACCAGTTACTCAAGCCTATGCCTTTTGTAAAGGCTTCAAAACTCAATTATCTTAAAGGCTTCATTTATTACCACCGTACTATTTCACTTTCTCAAAAGGAAAATTTGAGAAATCAGCAAGGCTCAGTGGCCTTGCTGTGGGTCTCTACATACACAGAGAACTTTACTGTTATAAACATTTGTTTTATTTAAGGGGAGATGGAAAACAGGGCCCACCTAAAAATGTGCAAAGGGTAAATCAGGCAACACCATTACTCATGTAATAAGCACCTTATTACTGAAACATTTTTACCCATTAAGCTGACATTATATTTTAGCAGTGTGGCATACACCTCTAGCAATCTAGGACACTAAGCAACTGCTAGGGGGCAGTAACACTTGATTCTTACCATGAGACTGAGCAAGAAAAAAGTGACTAAAACCAAATGGGGAAAAAAACCATGCACACATAAATTACTTCCAAAACTGAAAAATGGGTTGAATATTATTCAAATGCGAAGGCTTAACACGTAGTCAAGTGTACACAGCATGTACTGAAGAATTTTAATAGCATTAAGTCAATGCCTTAAACATTTGAGATTCTTATAATACAGATAGCATACTATAGGGAAAACATTCTTAGCATTGTTTGACAAAGCCAGCAATGATGATGAACCTAGAAAGTAAAAACTAACAGTAATATGTAATATTACTGATGTAACAGTACCACTGTAATAACAGAGTAATATGAAACATCTAGCAAGTTATGTTTTAGAGGCTATATACAAATACTTCCTTCATGTTCCTTTAAACATGTTAACCACGTATGAATTGCCTGTAGTGGTCACACCACTGTATGGCAGAATGTCTGAACGCTCCTCTGAGGAGGAAAATGAAAAAAACAGGAGAAATTGTTTCAGGTCTCAGCTTCTCTCAGCACCTAACTGCAAAGCATAATGTCAGTGTGTAATCAAAATAATAAGAAGCAAGATCAGCTAGAATTTGTATACTAATATTTACCCTGGCTGAAGGAAGAAAAGCAGCTAGCGTGTTCAAGATGCTGGAAGAACTCCAGATGGCAAGACGACCACACACAGCATTCTCCAACTGATAACATGACCTGCTAGTAAGGTAGAACACCCAACTTCTGACAAGCTGAACTATCTGATTTTTATACCAATAAGAGATTAAAGGAGGATGGATTATTATCTGACACTAAAAAAAACCTTTGTTCTATCAACACTGCCAGATTTAGCAAAGGAAGACAGCTTAAAACCTCAAAGTAGATTTAAGAGTCATTCTTCCTGTAATTCATCTGCAATCTACTGTATTAAATTCTTACATTAGTCCTCACTCCCCAGGGATATTTTACACATTTCTCTATGTGCTAAACTTTGATTTTTGTCTGTTTCCATGGTTTCCAATGCATCAAATTTACTTGCCAGACAATAAAAGCATAGCAAACAAGAAACCATGTATCTGTCAAACTTCAACCTTTTGAGGCCTCCTGGGAAAAGTGTCTTTAACTACACCCTTGATCACAGTCGTCATGACCTGAATTCTACTCTTTTGTGGGAGAAAAAGATTACTTGCATCATTGCTTTCAGTAGCTCAGTCAATACCCTCTCCAGCTAGACAGTGACACTTCAATTAAACCAATGCATACAGAATGTTGGCAAAAAATGTTTAATCAAGAACAATGCACAGAAAGTGACTCATTTAGCTCTCCATCTTATAATGCTCAATGACTACAGATAAAGAGAGGATAGGGAAAGGTTTGAGTGAAAAAATATCAATGCCAGCAGCAGAAAATTAATTTGAGGCTCTAAAATACAGGAGGCTGTTTCTTAGTATAAGGAGACTCAAAGCATGCTAAGATGCTATACAAGGACACTGCTTTTGCTTAATTACACATACAAAAATTTCCACAGTCAGTGTTCCCAGAAAACAGCTTTCTGACATCATCGCAGAATTAAACGAATTAGCATTGAGGCAAACCTTGACATCAAAACAACTCTGCTTACTGCAGCTTGCTCGGAAGCGCTGCCCATGCACCAAGGGTAGGTATCACTGCACAACTGCTTCATGCTTCATCACGGTTCGGTTATTAGCTGGGCCATTTGATGAGCAATAACTATACCCATTTGCCCTCTATCAGCCAAGATGCAAGTTTAAACAAGCGTTCAGTTGACGTGAAAGAATTTAACCTTTAATCGTTCAAGTTCTGAAGGAATAACAAGCATTAGTCCTTCATATCTCCTCGAAGATTTACTTTTCCATAACAGAAGGTTAACATTTACTTATTAGCTTCCTTAAGCAAGCACTAGCCTTATCTATTTTCAAAGATTGGCATCAAGATATTTTTAATCTGTTTTAAACTGGAATGTTAAATACAACAGCCAGTCTCAAAAAGACAAAAAAAACTAAGTTTCCACTAAGGAAAAAGCATGAAACAATGTAAAATATGGGGGGAAGGGGAAGAGAAAACACATCAGAAAAATACCAATACTGGTAATTTGTGGTATATGTATAAAGTAGATAGCAGATGTTACAAATATCAGAAGCAACATAAATACAGAATAGATCAATGCTGACACGTCTAAAACAGTATCCATCTTGACATTAAGCCTGTGCTGTGACAAGCACAGGATAAAAGAGGAGAAATGCAGTTACGTTCCATTCAGTCTGCATTAAGTGAGCCAAACGTGCAGTAATTTTCCAGTATCACACATGTAAAAATACAATTTAGTCTTTAGGCATAATACATTTAGAAGTAAACACATTAGCATCAACTTAGAAACCAAACCTATGGCTGCTCACTTCACGTTCCCTTCTTAGGCAAAGTAACTGTGAAATGTTCAGTTTCTTGTACAATACATACCTACGGAGTTCCGTGGTTAAACCGGGTAAGTAATTTTTGTTCGGTTCATCCAAAGAAGAAAAATGGAAAGTGGGGTTCTAAAGCTGCAAAAATTGGCAGGAAGACTCCAAAGCAAGCAAATTGCTTTGAATTCAAGAGCTTATAAAATAGATGCTATTACTCAAGTTATATTCTCAGTTTATAACTTCTATTTTTAACAGTATGAGAGCGCAAACCTAAAAGCTCTAGAAGAGCCTGCCATCTTACACCTTCTTAATATTCATAATAAAAACTGAACAATTTGAGGCAAAGATCACAAAAAAACAATTCAAAATGTTTTTTTAAACTCCAAGACGACATTTTTGATATTAGTAGCTCAAAATCAGCTATTAGCTAATTAGTTATTAGCTCAAGAACAGCTACTCAAATTTGGCAGGCTCTGAACATTTGGAAGAGCCTTTACTCTGAGTAAATGTGACCCAAACTCCAAGGAGCCTGACCATAACATTAAGTAACTCTCCCCTGTGCCCTGCAGAACTGGCTGCATGACTCACCAGCAGAGCAATCACAAGCACTCAGAACATGGCCTTCTGTAACGATATCCTTCACAGAAGGCTAACTTGTGCTGGCACATTTTAAGTCCAGTATAAAATATTGGCTTCTAAACAAAGTATTCAAATCCCAAGAAGAAGAGAAACATATGTAACATGAGGCAAGATCAGAAAGCTACATAAAGGAGACATTACAACCTTAAAATAATGTCTTTTTAAATTGTGATTTCCTGGAAAGATTGTGAAGAAATCAGATTAGATTCAAAAGACTAGATACAAATGGCTTCTTTAAAAAAAAAAAGACAAAAAAATCACTGAACACCAGCTACTTTTACCCACTGAAATTCTATTATTCACCACCTTTGCAATGTGTTAACACTGTCTTGTTAATACATATACCTTGACAAGGCACACCTCCGTAACCAGCACAGTCTGCTCATGTCATGCATTGCAACTGGAGTCCTAACGCTGTGTTGTCTGTCTGCATACATTGGGATTGCATCTAGACCTTATATCATAGAATCATTTGGGTTGGAAGAGACCACAGGAGATCTTTAGTCAGAGCTCACAGCCAAGGCAGAAGCAGCAATGAATTCATACAACGTTGTCAGAGCTTTCTGCATCTGGGTCCTGAAAAGCCCCGTGGACAGAGAATCCACTGCTTACCCTGGACATCCCATTCCAGAACTCAACTGTCAGTATCATTTGTCCCCCTGCCTCAAGTTCAAATTTATGATCAGTGTTTCTCATCATCCTGCCAGAAGTCTCCAAAAAGCGCCAGATTCTATCTTCTCAATAACCTCCTCAGTAGGTATTAGAAGACTATTACTTGGTCCTCGCAATTCCTTTTCTTCATACTAAACAGGAACTGTTCTCTCGTTCCTCCTAGTAAATCATGTGCCCCATACCTTTAGGCACTTAATGCATCCTTAATTAGTTTCATTTAGAACCATTAAACAGAAGCAGTTGCTTAAAATAACTTAACCACTTCAGACTGGGTCCTTCATTCTTCCGCACTGAAGATGGATTTGTCATTTTTTTATTTTTACTTGTGGGAAGCCACAAGTGCCAGTAAAAACGAGCAAGTCATGCACTCTTCGGATAAAGATGGGTATTACAGCCTATAACAAGCTAGCATACACCTCGTTCTGCTGCTGAGAGAGGAAAAATAAGATCAGAAAGTGGTATCACTTTCACACACAGAACTACCCACCCTCTCTGCAGCAGAGTAGGACCAAAAGCACATTAGGATGACAGAAGCATCAAACAAACAAGCCCTAAACACCTTGCATATTCACTACCACTTCAGTTTTGTAGCGTCTTTTTTAGAGCAAATTTAATATTTGAACCTTGTAATTTATCTTTCTCTGTAAATTACATATATTAAAATAGTTACTCGATACATCTGTGTTAGCTGCCACAAGGTTTAACTTCAGCAAGCACTGTAAGACACCATGCCCAGGGTCACAGTTAAGTGGTATTATGTAGAAGCTACCAATAAACTGTCTTTTGTACAGCTTTTTAGGTGAAGTAGTTACAACACATGAGAATATTTGAATGCCTTGACAATCAATGTATATGGGATACTAAGATTTTTAGTACCAAATGGGATAAACAGCTTCTCAGGAGTTTCCTCACACTTAAATAACAGGGCCAGTTACCTACCTGCAGATAGAAGTTAACTGTTAAGTAGCTGCTAAGTTTGAACATTTAAGTTTGTCCTTAAGCATATCAAAGCAGATGCCAAAATGGAAATATAATGCACATAAGTTGAAAGTCAAAAGGTTAAGATAGCTTATAAGTAACATTCTGACACTTTTATACAGATGGACAAAAGGCATTCTACAGGCCTGCATCAGTCTTCCCTAATCACACAGGAAGAACCCAACCTATGCAGAACCTTTGGCAATAGGGGGACATACCTGGGATGAAGCTACAATGAAAAAGGAAAGCTATTAGTTACTACTGCTTCAAATTTTCATTATTCAAACTCACTCTGAAATGTATATATGATTTTGCTTTTTCCTTCCTGTATCAACATTAGCTTCCAATTAGTTGAAGTAGGAGACAGGAAAGAATACCTCCGTTCTTTTATGGTATACATTAACCCAGCACAACCCAATTCTTTACTCTTTTACTTTATAAGCAAGTCAAAACTACTCTAGAGGAACAACAGAAAGACAGGTACTTCTGGTTGCTGACAAAATTCAACCAAAAGCCTGGTAAAGCCCTCTTTCAACAAACAGCATTTAATCGTTTGTATTGTGTAAAAAGAAACCAGTTCCTTTGGTTAGGGCAATGGAGAGAGGCATGCTTAATCAGCAGAAATAGAACAAACAGAATTGCAGAGAAAATACTTCTTGAAAAGTAAGAATACTACATGAAGTCTGTGAAGTGTCTTACATTGTTTATTACCCCGCGTATCTTATCTGGTTGAGTTCCACTCCTACAAAGATTTATTCGCGTGGCAATTTTAGTCAGTGAGACAATTTGAAGTGCACAAAATCCAGTGCTAGCTCAAAGAAAGCTCTTAAACCAAGGACCACATTGCACTAATTATATTGGTTACGCTGCAGCATTCGGGTCTTAATCCTAACCCATGTCTTTGCTTAAGGAAGTATCAAACAGCTAACAGTGCAAATAAACCTAAATCAGAGCCCACACTTCTGAAGAGCAGGAGGAAAAGATTCATACCAAAACAGACACAATCACACATGTAGAACAGAATAAAAAGAGCAACTGGAAGCAATGTACAAAACACTGTGGGTTTTTTATTGAAGAAAATAACCAAATCAGACCACAGTTCAGAAAACAAAGAGAACCCATGAACTTGCTGTTTTGCAACTTTTGAACCTCAATTGCTAGCATCTTTCTGACAAATCAGTGCTCTAGGAAAGAAAATCCAGTTGTAACATTATTCCTCTCTTCATGGTATAAGTAATTTCTTAAGAAAACTATAATTCTGCATGTCATCTTTTAATTGATTTTAAAGTCTACCTGCAATTCAACCAGATGGATTCCTTTAAGAGAAAAGGAATTGCAAGGGGAAATGGCAAGACAGCCACATGATGTTGCTCTGCTTTCCTTCAAGAAAGGCTACACATCAACCCACAGCTGAAAGAACTGCTATGCATTCAGCAAGTAAAGCATACCAATTTGTTAACTAAAGCATGCTAAAATGACCACTACACTGATTCTTCAGAGCATACCTGTGCAAACCTTCAACAGATTATCCATCACATTTTGACTAACACCTTTAAATACTAAAAAAAAAAAAGGTCAAAAGTGACTCTGCTGGTCAGATAGCAAGTATATTGGAGGAAGGCACTGTCTTAAGATAGTAAAAACCTACCACAAATCACCACAGAACATCCTCTAAAAACAACAAAAAAAAGCAATCTGAACCCTCAGTATAACCAAATTGCAAGAGCAATCCACACATAGTACTACTGAAGTCAAGAAAATAAAGCTTAAAAATATTAGCACATCTTTGCATTATGGCTCACATTAATGTGAGAACAGGCAACGATACAGCTAGGAAAAAGCAGGTGCATGGCTAAACACTTGTTTTTTCTTTGAAGACAGCAGATTGACTAGATTATCACCACTAGATATAAATCGGAAGCTATCTAATGAAATGTTTATCCTAAAAGTAACAACTTTTAAAAAGAAAAAATCTGACAGCTTCCAAGATTATTTTTGAATGAATCAAATATTTACATCGTCTGGGCTTTCCATCAATGTGGGCTTGTCACTGACTTCACTATGACAGGTACCTGTTTAATAACTTTCCAAAATCTTATCACTTCAAAAGGCAACTGTCCAGTCAACATAGTAAAAAGACTGCACAGTAAGATTAACAGTGAATAGTTTTGTTTTCTCATATGTTTCAGCAACAGTAACTCTGAGTCCCAGGGAAGCCCTCTAAGGCGGCTACGGGGGTGCTAGGTACAGGGTCACTGCTAACTGACGGCCCCGCAGTAGCACCCCAGCTGTTAGAGAGCTACCAAAACAGCAAACTGACAAGATACAAGTACAAACTTTAAAACAAACTGAATTTCCACATTATTTCTGCTTATAAACAAAGCTACAGAATTACATTTAACAAGCAAATGATACAGGAAAAAAATCTATGTACTTAAAAAAATAAGTTTTTAATCAAATCTAGCACCAGAACCTACTAGAGAGTTCAGCATCTTAATTTCAACATTACCCAGAAAGAATGAAAACGTCTGAAATATGCATGAAGAAGCCAGAACACCTGGTCCAAGGGCTGCACAAGACAGCTCACAGAGCTTATGAACGTTCAGTTGGCAGAACTGCTCTTAAACAGTGCAGAGACAAAATTCACAGAAACAAAAGACAAAATTAACTGAATAGAAAACCTGAAAATACACAAAAAAACTTCTACTTTAAGGCTTTTTTCAAATAGGTATTTGAAAAACATAAGGACTCAGTTCATAATGCTGACATACAAGGCACAGTAATTTCACTGTAAAGGTTCAAGATCCTAAAACCATTCAGCATTGAGTATTTCTGGGTATTTCCTTAAAAAAGGTAAATGTTTTTGCATTAAAAATACATACAGCACATCAAATGGCCTCTACCTATTAAAATTTGACAAATGCCTTAGGACTGACTTCCAAGTAAAGTTTCTCTTGCACACTCAGAGCAATAGCTACAATTTCTAAGGCATTTCCAAGTAATCTGGTAATTTTAATTAAATTTTGAAAAATGTTTTTACATTGATTAACAAAACACACACTGCCAGAATTTTAATTTTTCAAATGGAAATTCCTATTATTCTGTGATTTAGGCATTAAAAACATGAATAAAGGGATTAAAATAATAACACCTCATTATTTAGACCAATAAACACTGCGTTCAAGTGCATTCCAGGAGTATGGCCCTTTACAGAATTCTGCATGCAGAAAAGGATGGCATTTTAAGGCTATTACCCAGCCTGTTACTTAAACATGAGCCAGAAGAAAAAATGACAAAGATGGAAATTTCAACCTGGAGGCAAGAAAGGATCATGATAATCACCCAAATTAGTTTCTGGAATGCCACAAACCAGAAAACTCTAAACAGCAGTGTCATTTTGTGTCATGGTCACATTAATTTCTCCTCCCCCCTTGCATTCATGCTGTAGCAATCCTTCAACTAAGCATAAAATCCTTAGCTAGAAATTTCAAGCAACAAACTCATTACACCTCAACGGCTATTTATCCTTTTTATTAGAAGTGTGTTGCTTGTCAAAAAAGTAGTACAGACCAAAATTATGCATGAAAAGTAAGGAAGATGGAGTACAAGGTCCTAAAAGGGAAATGAATCCCAGGCAACAATGCTGAGATGCTACAGACACTCCGTACTAGAGAAATCCAAATTGCTTTATTAAAGGTGTACAACCCAAGAGCCCAGCGAAACCAGATGTCCTCTCACAAATACATAATTTAAGAACTTTCTCTAAGAGCTCTGACCCTTCTGTATGAAGCAGTGAATACTTTCCAGTCTACAGCAAAAACTTACTCCCAATACAACAGTACACCACCACTCAGTGTGACCACCTACTTGGAACAGAAAGCGAATTTTTTCCTTCTAAGAACCTAAATATTAGATGCAAATGAAAGCCTTATTCACTGAAAAGCTATTTTCTGCATCCTTCACTACGAGATCTCAATTTAACACTATGTTCTTTGTGTGAAATTATAATGCATTAACAGTTACTCTTAAGCTTTTGCATGTTTTCTTGCTACCCAAGAAAATAAGTGCCTGTGCTTAGCAATAAGGATAACAGGATGGAAGAAGAGGCACTTCAGGCCTTCAGAATCCCTACAGAGAATTAATCCACAGGTTATATCCCCCAAAGTGAAATATCAAAGGTTTATCTTGACCATAGCTACATAAAACATGAGAGCAGTTATGCATCATCTTGATAAATACCAGATGAACAAAAATGGGTTTCTTCCCTGTTTCTTCTAATGTAACCCCACTGTATAAACACAGTATGCAACCCAAAACTTCTTTATACTGACTGCATCTTGAAGTCTTGGTTATTCTAAGCTTCTACTACTGGCATCTTGCTCCTTGGTACCACTCATTCATTGTCTCCCACACAATTGTTTCTAAGTCTCCTATACTGAGCCCAATAAACTCTTGCATGACACCTGCAGTCTCTCTTCATACCTCCTTTTATGAAGCCTAGGTACTTCAAACTTCTTCCCACTGTCCTTGTTGTTAAGTCAGTCAGGGACATCTTCCAATTATTGTAGGTGATCAACTCTTCCTACTAAATTTGGAGTAACAGAGTCTTTGAAAAGGACCAGAGATACAAACTACAATTTCACAAGCTGAAAGGATGTAAGACTATTAAACATACATCAAACATCACATATGCATTGGGCATAACAATTACAGAAGAGTGAACTGGTTTGGCCACCAAGTAAAAAAAGAAATTTAGTTAATGAATGTTCACTTAAATCTTTCATGACTTCTTCCACTTCTTTCTAGATGCCATGTGGTTCTAATGGTTTTTGCATAAAGTTCGCTGTAACACTGCCATGAACAGTGCTTTTGCTAATGCTGGGAAGGCTCTAAAGCCTCTTCCAAGATAGAGGAAACAGGACACTTTTACAGAATGTAAGCTTAAAAAAAAGCTGCAAAAATATCACAAAAGATTTGTGATTTCTGCAGCCTTCTGCGTGTCAGTCCCAATTACTGTTACAAATGCAAGAGAAAGGGTTCAGTTTTCAGTTACCATCATCTCCATTACATTGATTTACTGCTCACAACACAGATAAACACCACCTCACAGACCTATCCCAAAAGGCTGAATTAGGGCTTCATGATGTGATAAAACAGCCATAGACAGTAGGGCATCCACTCAGAATACCACAGTTTCCTTTGCCTTCAAAATAACAGCATGCTATGTACCATCAGACTACAAACTTCAGGATGGAAATAGGATGGAAAGGAGTTTTACTTAGTTTCAGAGGAATTGATTCTGCAACATTCAACCACTCAATCTTCATTCTTCCCTCTTCCTACATAATATCTCTGCCATCATCCTCCCCCTTATTTTGTCTTAACTCTCTTCCCTTTTATTCCCTAAGTTCACAGAAAATGTCAAACTGATTACTTTCCTGATAATACTTCTAAAACTACCTCCTTCCTGCTACTTCTTGCAAAAACATTCCTAGTTCCTGACTCCTAGCCTCCTTGACAGCTATTGTTCTAAATTATAAACTCAATTCTCCCGTTTTCCTAAAATACGGTCAAAAAACACTTTCTCTCCCCCCACAACAACTCACTTTTATCCTCATTCTGAAAGAAACTGAAATTCCTCATCATCCTCACCTTCCAGGCTGTGCAAGCTCTGCCCCTGCCTCACATAGCTTTATGTCTCCAGCATCTGCCTGATGACAGCCTGCATTTCGCTAAATCCTTTTTTCCTTAGGGGTGACCTGAAAAGGAGAAAAAACACCAGGCTTTAAGCTTCCTTGTGCTTAAAGCTTGACAGGTGTTATCAGCAGAAGACTGATTCCTTGTGGGTCCCCACCTTCTGAAATACCAGCCTATATCACACCTGCTAAATAACAGGTTATTTATTTTGATGTTTATAGGGGAAAGTCTTAAGGGCTTCCTGGATGACTCAATGCTGTACATCAGGAATCTTAAGCCCTCAGCACAACATGGTGAAAGTGCTACATAAGCAAATGAAGCCATAAAGAGAAAATAAACCTAAGAAAAGTAAACATGCTTTCTCCCCTAATCTTAAGTCACAGTAGTTTATAGGTTGTGCCTTTTAACAGCGCTCCAAAAGGCGACCATAAGGTTTCTCCAGAGACCATAAAACCAGCAACAGACCACGAGAGGCCGAGGTAAGCTGAGCTCACCTTTGGGTGCTTCACTCTACGAGCACATCAATGCTTCCCCTATCCCCGCAGGGCCTGGGCAGCCTTCCCCCGACCCCCAGCGCCCTTCCCGGGGCCCCTTCCAGCCCTGCCCTCCTCCTCCGGCCCGGAGCCCTCCAGAGCAACCCCCCCACACCCCGCGGCGACACCGCGGCCCTCCTGAGCCCTACCGATAACGACATCACGCCGGCGCCCGCCACATTTCGCACTGATTTACGCCAGAGCTTGCCCGACTCCGCGTCCTCCCCAAAACCAGAGAGCCCTGCCCCTCGCACCGGCCCCCGCGGCACACGCCCATCCCGGGGGTCCCTCAGCCGCCCCCCCCCCCCCCCCCCCCGTACCTGTCCATGGTCTGCTGCAGGGCCAGGCCCGGCTGCTCCGACATGGCCGCCCCGGGCCCCACGGCCCGACAAAGGCGGCCCCGAGGGAGCCGCGAGCGCGGCGACGAGGAGGCGGAGAAGGGAGCGAGGAGCCTGAGGTGCCCTCCCGCCGCACACCGAACTGGGCGGGCCGCGCGCTCAGGGGGCCGGGGCCTCGCTGCCGGGCGCTGAAGGCATGCAGTGGCGCCGACGCCTCTGTGAGGTGAAGGCCGAGCGCAGCCGCAACGCCCGCCACCGCCTCCCTACCACCGCGCCTGCGCCCTAAGCCGCAGGCAGGGCCCCGGAGGCCCGCCGGGAAGTGTAGTCCTGCCGCCGCCCGCCTGCGGCCGTTTAAAGGTCCGGCGGGGCGCGCCCCCTGCCCGCCGCCCTCCCTATGCCTCTCCTCGCCGCCTTCGCGTAGTGGCCGCCCGGCACCGCGCGCGGGGCAGGTACGGGCCGCGGGGCCGCGCTCGCGGACAGGTGTGTGCGTGTGGGGGGCACAGGTCGGCGCCGGCCGCGCGCCCTCTGTAACGGCCCGGCCCCGTGAGGGGAGTGGGAAGGGGCTCCCGCCTTCCTCCTCCTCGCGCAGCGACCGTTACTCTCCTCAGCGGCTGAGAGGAGGGGAGCGGCACAGCCCCGCCGCCGCCTCCTCACCTCACAGCCGTGGGCAGAGCGAGGCCGTCCCCGCGCCCCCCCGGGGAAGGAGGCTCCCGCCGCTCCCCCCCCGTCCCGGCAGGTGCAAGGTGCAAGGTGCGGGCGGCTCCCGGCCCGGGCTCGGTGGGGCCGGTGGCCGCGGGGCTGCCGGCGGCGGGCGTGCTGCCGCCCGGGGGGCAACCTTCTGAGGTGCTGCTAAATCCGTCGTCACAGTTAGAGCGTTCCGGGTTCTTAGGAAGGTCTGTCAGTAACGGCCAGCTTTGGGCTTTCCTTTTCAGTTTTATGTATGTTTATGTATTTATACATATGTATCCACATATATATTAAATATTTACCTCTTGGAGTGAGATCTGCTACATGTAACTAGCTCCTGAAACCTTGTGTAAATGACAAGGTTGCTTTGTTACACCACAGTTACGGGACATGGCACTGACTGGCTGCGCACCTGCTCTGGGCAGAGAGGAGCAGAAATGGCCTGGTGGCTGTGTGCAGCTCGACGGGCCGGGTAGAAGGCGTTCTTTGGCCCTGCTGCCTTCGTGAGGGGAAAACCAGCCTGGTTTGGAGAGTCTTTGGTGAGAGAAAAGTGTTGTAAAAGCGTGCGTTAAAAAGTGAAGTTTTGCACCGTTGTCAGATTATAGAATAATACAAACGTAGAGGTTGGTTACACTGTTGGTCCCTCAGCTCAGAATGCAGTAGACCCGGTTTCATGTATGTTTTTCTGTTTTCACTGTTTGTGCCTGACCTTATTTTTCCCAGATCTTATTTTCCATTTATCCTTTAATAACTGGACTTGGACTTGTAAGCTGTATTATATGTATAGAGTAGGGAGGGTGCTGTTTATTTTCTAATTGCTAGACATACCATAAACAGGATTGCTAAAGAAGCTACGTTGGTGTATATACTACTTATAGGAAGAAGGCACCATGTTGACATCCTGTCCCAGAAAATGTATTTTGTACTTAGTCTTGGGACAGTAAAATTCAATTTTGCTTGCTCCGCTGAGAAGTCTTGGGTGTACAGGGGCCTGAATAAACCATATGGGCGTGGCTTCCTGGAAGAGAACCTAATAAACACTTTCCCAATTATAGCTGTTTGTGAAATACAAGAGCAATATTAGGTATCAGAGTTCCCAATTCCTAATCTTTGGAATAAGTCAATTGTCTACTGGCCAAAGCACTAATCAGATAGGCCAGCCAAATGCTTAGGTTTTATATATTGATTCTTAAACCTTAGAAATCAAAGCAGGGATGCTGGCTTTATCCATAGGACTTTGTGACTTGTGCAATTTCTGTATTTCTGTTCTGGGGTTGAGAGGACATGCTAGCTACCTGCCATTTAGGATAAAGCTATGAGATCATGATCAGCAGTAATGACTGTGAGCAATAGTTACTTGAAGAAATGTAACCAGAATCCAGAATCAGCTGGCTACCATGCGAGGCTGAAGACAAAGCATGCTGCTTTGCTTTACCTCTGTTGGGTAGGGAGGGTTGAGGAGACTGATCAAATCTTGAATATCAAGTCAAATAGTAAATGCTTGGTAGGTATGTACGTTATATTTCTTTGCAAACATGAAATACAAAATCATAATGGCAGACCTTGTAACATCCTATAAATAGCTTAGAAGTCCTGGAACCCAGAAATTGCTTTGTGCCTTTTCATTTTTCAAGACTTAATTGAACAGCTTGGGGTATGGGTTCTCAATTTGTCTTCTCAGAATCGAAGTATGACATTAAAATACATATGTAACCAACTGTTTCTAAATTTGAGAGAACTCTTCTTATTCCCTGAGAGAGCGAGAGTTGTCATTTCCATCCTCATTTCTTCCCCCTAGCAAGACCAGATATGCAGCTGCTCTATTCAAGTGCTTCCTTTATTCGGCCCAACAATCTCCTTCTTCAATTCACTCTCCCTCATCCCCTTTTTCTCCTCCTTTTCTTTCCACTTTTATTTTTTCATGCTTCCTTCTTTGCAATGGCAATTTCCACTATAAATCTCAGGTTGCCTCTCAGAGCTATTTCATTTGTTAAATCATTGTTTCCCTTAAAAGATTCCTCTTTGTTCATTCCTTCCATCTATGTGGTGCCCATTGCACTGTCTCACTCGGTCCTCTCTTACCTTCACCTCAGCATTTGGGCCTGGAGAGAACTCCCCTGGGAAGCCTCCCTGTTGCCAATGCAAAGTGAAGGACAGTGACTGCTACTGCCTGAGATCCGACTGGGCTCAGCCGCACCGATGCGGACTGGAGGTGGCAGCCATTTTGAATTAAATAAAACTGCACGTTTGAAGGCAAATGCAGAACTAAATGAAAACCACTCAAAATAACATGAGCTATTTAGGGCTTACATTTGGCTATCAGATATATTCCCAAAGGTCATCCGTTAAAATACTAAATTGATAATAAACTTACACAGATTTAAGCTTAATAAAGAAGATGATAATTAATGTAAGAAGAATACAGAGGTATATTAAATATTTACCTAACTGTTTCAGCAAGGCCTGAAAAAGGGTCTGAATAATGAAGTAGGAGTTCTTTAATACAGTTCTTTTGATGTGACAACATTAAAACTAGTGGAAGTGTTCACTGTTTTCAACAAAGTTAAGTAACCTGGCAATATGAAAGTACTTATTCTCTTTTGGCAATGCTGCCTTTTAACTGCTATGATGGCAGCATATAAATTAAATGACAAGACCAGTTAGCCATTCTATATGTACTTGATTCCGTCTTTTAAAAGACAGGGAGCCCTCAATTAAGCTCAAATGAAACAAATGTTATCTGAGAAAAATATTTTTACAATAAAACTGAGTTTTTCAGTAATATAATACTTCATTTTAACCTTTAAGCTAGTGGACTATTCACTTTCTGGCAGAAAGACTAGCATGGGTTGTTAGCTGTAGTAGGCTTAAATTACATTATAATGAATTTTGTAAAATAAAAATATACTCAATACAATGTTAATCGAGTTAGCTAGGCTTATATGGGCATTTCTTACATTTGTTTCTTTGGAGCTGGCCCTGGTCAAGTAATTCAGATATCAGATTGAATGAAGCTCTTGTGTTCTGATACAGCTGTTATTATCTTTTAATTTCCAATTATGAAAGTTGGCTGGTAGAAATAAAAAGTGTTTTTCTTCTAGTGGCTAATGGATCAAAAACTGCCTTTACAACTTGGCTCTCTTTGGCTGTGGAGTGCTTCTCTGTTTGTGAATATCATAATGAGCACTCTCCTTATCTTAATAATTGATCTACAAAGTGAAGCTGTCTCCTGGGAAGAACTGACAGCAAGGGCGCGGTCCTTCCACGCAGATCCTCAAAGCATCTGAAAGCAATAACCCCAAAGTAAGAAGGGACATAAGGGAGGTGTGTAGAACAACCAGAGCGAGCCCTATACTCGCTGCAATATTTAAAAAAAAAAAAAAAAAAAAAAAGAGAGAGAGAGAGAGAGAGAGAGAGACATTTTCAGCTGCTGTAAGAAAGCAGTCCTGGCCCTTGATGATTCAGAGTAGGACAAACAGGTTAGAGCAAGCGTTCTGAAACTCTTAATTATAGCATTGATTTAAGGCAGGCAAACCACACAGTCCAACATAAACAGACAGTAGAAAGCAAATACAAGGGTGTTTTAACAACCCATTTTCAGCTACCCGAGTTTATCTTTCTCAGCTTTAGTCATCTCTCACCCATAAAGCCATGCATATTTCATATTTTGAAAAATCAGCCTGCAACTTTAGAAAACACTGATATTTTCACGTTTCTGATTCCAACTATGTGATTTTCATACACGCATTAGCATTTTTCCAGAATGATCAGTATTATAATTATCCAAAACAAAAATCCAGAATAATTCGTGGATCAGTACAAGACAGAGTACAAATGCCTGTAAATTAAATTCTGAAAATATTATCCGACCTATGTCAATCATCAAAATGTGAATCCCTTATAAGATAAACTCCTTTCAGGCTGTGTATTGAAGTGGAGGTTGGAGATACGTGGGCAGTGGAAGGGAGGCAGTTGAAATGAGGAGCTGCAGCGAACAGAATGGATGCAATGTTAAATAGTAAAATTTTCACCTTCCCATTTTTATTTTTATTTTTTTGAAGAATTTTCAGAGTTGTAACAGTAACTGAGTAATGAAAAAAATGGTAACTTGGGAACTGGAAGCTATTCATATAGTACAAGTTTTTGCTTATGTGCTGATTTTAATTTGTTTTAAGTTTTCATATTTGCCCTGTTTGTGTTTGGGTCAGAATATTTTTAGAAATGGCATTAGGACAAGCGGTTTCTTAATAATTTCTTCAAAGCGACGTGACACAATCTCCTTTGTAATAGCTGTAATCTTTTTCTAGCTGGTATGAGCTCACAATTAATTTCTTGCAGTAAAAGTTCAGAGTTCAGGAGAAAGTTTGGAAATACTGGAAGCACTCCTTTGGCCAGCACTCGTTGCTC
Organism: Cygnus olor; assembly: GCF_009769625.2. NCBI lineage: Eukaryota > Metazoa > Chordata > Aves > Anseriformes > Anatidae > Cygnus > Cygnus olor. The sequence goes on from NC_049175.1 coordinate 21,740,046, forward strand.
TGCCCAGGCAGCCATACGCTCTGGGGTTACGAGGCGATGCGTTGGGCGCTGCCGAGCCGCCCTCTGGGAGGCCGGTGCTCCCAGCCTGGCCGAGACTGCAAAGCCCAGAATGCCATGGCAGAGCATGCGCCGAAAGCTTCCAGTTGTCAAAGTGCTCTTGCCAGAGTGGCCGAGTGTTTGTCATATACCAAACCCGAGAGAAGAAAATAAATATACTGGCAATTTGTTGAGCTTTAAGTAGAGAAAATCCTAAAGGTAACTGTTCCTTAAGAATTTCTGCATTGACTGCATGGGTTACTGCATGCAAACGGAGCTGGTATTGCTGTGGGGATATAGATTTCCTGTACTGGATTGTAAATTTGCACAAATACTTACACCAGCAAATAATTAAGAGGTACTGCATATTAGTCCAGCGTTAGGCATTGGTGGCCTGCCTGTCAGTCATTTATCAGCCAGTGTTTTTCCATTCAGACTGCCTTCACTGCTAAAGGTAGGTCTTGACCTTGACAAGAGAGTTGAATCGTGCAGTGATTTTACCTTTAAGAAGTAATATGAAAATGAACGTGGATTGCAGCCCGTAGGATAAAGTTCAAAAGCAAATAGCTAAGTCAAGGTACATATTGGAAGCCACTGCTGTGCTAGCCACTATAGATAACTCGGTGACTAACTGATTTAAATATACTTTATTGACGACAGAATTTTAGCATTTCAGCTGCTATATTTTTCGCTCTATATTTTTATACTGATGGCTCAGAACCAGGGGAGGGATAAATACTATCTTTTGATCTCTCTGATGTAGAATCATCTGCAATTTTATGCAGCCACAGGAGTAATGGTGATTTTGCCATAAATGCAGCTAATGGAAAGCTACCCAGGGCTTGGTATATTATGGCTTACTGCAGCATTGCTTTAAAATGCCTCTCAGGGTTTTCTGCACCCCCATCGGCAGCAGCAGAGCTGCCTGTTACAGATGCAATAGTTTCCTCTGTTCTTAGGATCTTGCCTTAATGTTGAATCACAATGTAGCCTTCACGGACCCTGACTGGTTTCATATTGAACAGGGAAATAATAGGGAGCAAGCGGAGTAACTTGGCTGATAGCAGAAACCTGTACTTACCTTCATTTTAACTAAAAAGGGTGTGAATGGCTTAGAGATTTAAATACGAAAAATGTTAAAGGTGCACACGGACCAGCTGAAAACTGTCCCTGTCAAAAAGGGTCACTGACTTCACTCTGCCACCTTTCTTAACCGGTGAGTTGATTTGGCTGAACTTTCCCTTGTTACATGAAAACAACCCTGGAAAGAAGGTGGTCTTAGGGACGCTGACCTCACCATCAGCTCAATACAAGTGCAATTAGGTATTCAGTGACGACCATCTCTGACACAGTTTCTCAATTAAAGTAAGCAGGTTTGGCTCATTAAAATACTTTTGATATGTATAATAATCTTGTCAGTTGACTAGAAGTCTGAGAAATATGGAGGTTCCTGTTCTAGTTTCATGCAGTTGCTGTTCATTGATGTCTGTATATGCATTATTATTGTGGTTTGAAATATTAATCAAAGTATGTTATCGGATCTGCTTCAGATGAAGCAGCTTTTCTAGCAGATACGAGGTTCGGTCACGCTACATGAATTTGCTTCTTAACGTTTCAACTTACGTCCACATTTGGCAAATAAATTGCTTGGCTAGTCTTTGTCTTGCGCACTTAAAGATGGCTTTTAGAAGGTGGCACGTCTCCACTGAAAACCCTTCAGTGCGCCCCATTTTTCTTTCTCACCGTGAAAGCACCAGAAGAATTACACTCTAACAACACCTCCCTGCCTGCTCCTCTTGGCCTTGCTCTTCCCTGCCGGCAACCCCGGTCGGCTTCCAGCGAGGGGCTGGCCGAAAGCCGGGGACCCCGCCGCGGTCCCTGCACCCTTCGCCCCTGCCCAGGCCAAGTGCCCGAAAGCCCGGCTGGTAGGTGCGGAAAATAGGCAGCCGGCTCCTTTAAAGGTGCCCTGCTAGAGAAGGGGGTGGAGAAGAGCGAAGCCTGGTGTCTCTTTAACCTTGCTGAAGGACGCAGCAGTATTTATTGACGTATGCAAATAGCCAGGGGGAGGAGGTGGAGGAGGAGGAGGGTGCTTGGAAAAACAGGAACCAGAATCAGTTTCTCATTGCAGGGTGAGAGCTCTGAGTTCCGGTGTAAGAGAAAAGAGACGTGGCGAAATTGCTGTATATCTCTGCCCTATAAGCACATCTCTCATTTAGACTGAAGGGAAACAAGGCATCAAAAAGGGTGAAGCATCTTAAAAAAATATTTTAAAGGCTATCTAGCACGATCAAAGCTTACATGTTCCTAAATGGGGGAGGGGGAAGATTACGGGTTTGCCTCGCAACTTGCTGTAGCGTAGCACTAGCAATAGGACGAGATTTTTGGCCGGCAAATGATTAAAACAGCCTGCTTTGTGGTATGAATGACAATGTTAATAATCTGTCTTTGTGGTTTTTTCCCCTACTGTTTCAGCTGCGCAAACCATGCAGGATGATTTACTGATGGACAAAAGCAAAGCCCAGCCCCAGCAGCAGCGGCAGCAGCAGCAGCAGCAAGATCCAAACTCAGCAGAAGCCCCCTCTACGCCCATCTCGTCGGAGACGCCCAAGCCAGAAGACAACAGTTCAGTGACTAGTATCGGCACATCAGCTCCTTCCCAAAATAGCAAGGAGAAGATGCAGATGGAGTCTCCCATTTTGCCTGGCTTGAGCTTTCACCAGCCTCAACAAGAACCTGCAGCCGGCACCTCCTTGTCTCCCTCCTTCAGCAGCACCTGGTCTACGGGGACCACAAACACGGTGGATGATAGCTTTTTCCAAGGGATTACTCCAGTCAATGGGACAATGCTTTTCCAGAATTTTCCACACCATGTCAACCCTGTATTTGGTGGCACTTTCTCGCCTCAGATTGGCCTAGCTCAGACTCAACACCACCAACATCAGCAGCAGCAGCAGCAAGCTCAGCAGCAGCAGCAGCAGCAACAGCGGAGGTCACCTGTGAGTCCTAATCAGGCACCTTTTGCCCAGAGAAATGCTGCTTACAGTCATCAGCCCATCATGACCAGCAAACCGTCTTCCTCCTCTGCCTCCTCATCTTCCTCCTCCAGCTGGAATAACCATCAAAATGCAGCTTGGAGTACACCTTCCAACCCTTGGGGTGGGCTGCAGGCTGGTAGGGACCCTCGAAGGGCAGTTGGAGTGGGGGTCGGCGTGGGAGTGGGGGTCGGCGTACCCTCCCCCCTCAATCCCATTTCACCCCTTAAAAAGCCGTTCTCCAGCAATGTCATTGCCCCTCCGAAGTTCCCACGGGCTGCACCCTTAACCCCCAAATCCTGGATGGAAGACAACGCGTTCAGGACGGACAATGGCAACAATCTGTTGCCTTTTCAGGTAAATGACTACATGTACCTTCTATGTGGTGACAGCTATCACACGGTGTATTTATTGCAGGGGGATATTTCACTTTATTGTTCTACCTGAGAGGCATCTCCATAATTCATATCTGCACCAAATTGTCACCTCATATGAAGGAAGTGGGGTTGATCCTAGGGGGTGCATACACAAAAATTCCAAATTCTGGCTCAACGTTAGGTCTTATTGTTCTTGTAATCTGTTCTTAAATGCGACTGTTGTTTTTTTTTCTTTTTCTATATCATCGGAAAGGTAGTAACTAGCCTTTCTACATGAAAAGCAGGTTTGGCAGACTATGTTCTATCGATGCTCTTTGTATAATAATTATTTTTTATATTCACCCATATGTGAGAAGCAGGAGATGTTAAAATAGCTTGCTTCAATTTCCTAACTGGCACGTAAATTTTAACTGAAGGTGCTATTTGACCTGAAATCCAGTTAATTATTTTATCATCACTGAAATAATTAATTGTCTTTATGTTGGGGAGTTTAACATGGAGGTCTGTTCACATAAGGTATACATATGAAAGGCTGTATATGTCTGACGTACAGCCGTGCTGTTATATTCACGGTGGATGCTTTGAATACATCTAGAAGCAGCGTGGGTGTGTATGGAAAGAGTGGCGTATCTGTCCTTTCCAGTAAGGAAATGCCTAATACAATTGACGTGTTTTAGAAATGGCAGGGAGGTATTGTATAAAATAAACCATTTTATGCTGTTCAAAATATTTGCAGAGAAAAGAGACAATAGGACACGACCTTCAGAGCCATATTGCAATGGAGTCTATTTACTAGCTACATAGCTCTGAAATATTTAAAGCTGCAGTGCCCTTCGCTGTTGGTTTTTTTTTTTTAAATCTATGACGACAAGGCAGATCAATTGCGGCTGAAACTGGGCCACATAGAAAATTTGCAATTTTAATGCAGAACAAAATCTGTCATGGTGCAAAATCCATTTTAAGTTGAAAAAAGCAGAGCATGTACTTGCAGCTATATCTATACAAGGTGAAGTGAATCTCAAATTTCTGCTAGGCTAGCTGTTTTTAGTCTCAGACATATCAAAATTTTCTGGTTTGGATTACAGTGAAATCATTCATATATGCTTTCTCCTTAGGTAATAGCTTTCTCAGTAAACTAGAAACTCTCAAACATTTTTAACTTAGCAGTTCTGTAAGAATGGCATCTAGCTCGACACTTACTATTAGAAACAAAATAAATAAATAAAATAAGATCCCCCCCCCCTTCACTTTGTTGAAGTATGCATTCCTGTGCACTTTCCAGTCCCATTCAAAGAGGGCATCTTATAGTCAGCCCTGAAATTTCATTTTGCTGCTTCATTCTATTTAAAGGGAGAGTTGCTAATTTTTTATTGGCTACGCTAAATGAAGGTGGAGTGGCTTCTGTTAAACTGCTGGGCAATGTCTCTAGCACTGAAGTCTGGAGAAAGGTTATACTTCAGATGCAATATGCCTAGTGAAGCTATTAGGTTGCACAGAATGCCCTAGCATAAAAGCTGGTGAATATATCTCTCAGTCCTTGTTTTAGGAGTGAGAAATGTTTCAATTTACGACTATTCTTTCATTTGTCTCCCTGTAAGATGTTACAAATTCTGCTAAATTTGATTTAATAGGAAAAACAACAGTAAATTGTCTAATTTCTGTGGTTTGCTCAGTAAAACATCTTTTTACAACGTTACATACAACACTATGTATTTACAACACATACGTACAACATTATATATTTATTATTGTGACTAGAAACTGTCACAAATTAAACTGTCTGGTATTTAGTCATCACTGGGGGAAAAAAGGTAGATAAACACTTTAAAGAGAAGTTCCTTTGATTTTAACTGAGGTTTTGAAAAGGTAATGTATTAGTCAATGTGTGAACTTGGAAACTTCTTTTTCTCTCTCTGAATAAAATCTGGTATTTTTCTTTTCAATTGAAAGCAAATACTTAGACTACTTTCAGCACCAGCTCAAATAACGGTCTGATTTCAGAGACTCAGAAAACTTGTACTTTTTTTTCCTAGTAGATTTTTTTTTTCTAATGAGAAGTACTGAATTTTGTGTACAAGGTTGTGATCTGGATCAATGTTGATTGCTCCTATGCTTCACAACTTGCCAAAGGAATCTTGAAACTGTCCTTCTAATAGGAGGCAACTGTTCAATGTACTGTTTACTGCGTTGATAAAATGAAATTCATAAGAGTTTAATATTTGCTGCCTGGATTGTTGTTGTGTTTGTTTGTTTGTTTGTTTTTCCTCAGAGAAAATGGGTAATATGTTGACTGAGTAAGTTCTGCTTGTCAACACTATCAAGTAATTCTGGCAGGCTTATCCATGTACATCTGCCACCCCTCATAATTGAAGGGTTTTATTTGCTTCAGAAATACCTTTCAGTGAACTTACCGTGCAAGTAAACATGTTAATTCACATTAGCAAGTTCTTTGTGGTAACTCATTCTTTTCTCTTACCTTGAGATTATAAGACCTTTTAAACGTTTTGGTTTATATTTATTTCATTATGAAGATTTGAAGTTCTAGGAAAAAAAATAATTGGAAAATATTTCTTTAAGGGACATGTGTATAAGGCGATGCTAGGTGTCTTTGTTCCCGAATTAGAGTAATAGATCAGTGCACCCCGTACTCATGGCAGCTGCCTTACTGGTTTTGACATACTTGTGCTGAATAATATGAGAACACTTAAAGTATTAGTTGGTAAAAACACTGTTGTCATCTGAAGCGTGGTCAGTGCTGAAAGGCAACTGAAAATGCTTTGAAGGGGACTGTTTTCGTATTTTCATGGAGGAAAACTGATTGCACTACATTAAAAAACAAACAAACAAAAAGCAAAACAACAACAAGCAAACAACAACAACAAAAACACCTGAAGATCCAAAGCTGATAGTTGCAACGGAAAGCAAAAGAAGCAATTGGTACGGAATGAAGTGTACTGCAGCAAGTAAGGGTTGGAGATGAGTTCTCAGGAATAGACGTGGAACAAGGCCAGATAGAAAATACAGAAATGCGGCCAATCTGTTCTGAATATTCTTTGGCTTATGGGTGGTTCAGGCCAAGTTCCTGTGCTGTGATTGTCATGTGACAGGCAATAGTGTTGTGCCATTATGCCAGGTTATCCTCCTCTCTGGCATTTGAGGTTGACATTAACTGATTGTCCCTGGGACCAGGGCCACGGTTCAGTTCCTTTTTTACAGCAGAGCAGTGGGGCTTGAAGAGAGCTATTGTCATCTCATGCTTCTGAGCTGCTCCCAGAACTCTTGTCCTTCAGTTCTCGCAGGTGAATGGTATATTTTTTTTTTGGCTTTTGTCCATATGAATATATTGTGACACAGCTTGTGGGGTTAGGAGGATTGATAGCACTTGAAATAGATCCTTGGAAGCGTGGATAAGAAATTTTCTTTACTGTGGAGAAGACAGAGAAGGAGTTAAATGCTAGGTGCACAGTTGTTAATTACACAAGTCAACCATATGGAAGTTTAAAAATATTGCTGTAACAAATAAGTGAAAGATTTGCCAAAAGTTGTGCAAATTTTGTCAGGTATGCTGCTTTTCTAGTAATGTTCCTCAGAAACAATAAAAAATGCACAATTGCAAGCTGCAGATTTAAAAGCTGCATAGCACTTTGGTGCTCTGAAGATTCTGGCATACAGCAAGTCAGGCTTGACAACTTTATTGATAGATACTTCTCTAACAACAACAAAAAAAGTGGTATTTATTGTGGATAAAATAGTTTTAATATGCCTTCTTTTGCAGAACCTGTTAATTGCCCAGAGATCAAAGATAACTGGGCTGCAAAAGTTTTGTTGTTATTGTTGTTTTCCATTGGTTTCAGTAGGAATTAGTCTGCATCCAGATATAATTTCTAAAGTTAGCTTATAATTTTATGCACCTTATAAAAAAATAATATTCCAAACATGCAGCCAGTTTGTTGTAAATATATGGATATATGCAGAAATATGTGCTTGTATGTATGTATATTTAGAAATTTAGATTTAGATGCACTAATTAGTAATACGTTATCAGGCACAAGTACTTCGTCATGTGTAGTACTAAACACATCGTAGCTGTTTACTGAGTGAAATGACGAGCAATGGAATGGCCACTGTAATGTTTATAATTTTAGTGTGATTTTCAGCTGATGATTAACAGACAGCTCCTTAAGAAGATATTTTCTTTGAACACTTGAAGTTCTTCGGGCCTGTGATATTAGCTCATACCTAGCTTTATCCACTCCAGTGCAAACTTATATTTATAATAAATTGTGTATGCACACACCTAGGTACATATAAAATATACATGCACATGCTGTAGAATAATACACAGAATAATTGTCCTCATGTCTTAGGGAAAAATATTAAAATATATTATTAGCTTCAATTTTGTAACATTATTTATGAGGAGTTTTTCAGGCTAAAACACTCTGTACCCTGGTGACTGTATTTTTAAAGATTTTGTTTAAGTCTAGATATTCTTTTCAACCAAAAATCGTATTATGCAGCAAGTCTATCATAAGTTTATTTTTTGAAACACTACTTCTCTGCTCTGAATTGGACGTTTAGGGTGCTGACAGTGTGGTAGGTAACTGTACATAATATCGGTAGCACTACCAGTATCTTGAAAATAATTTCTTAGTGTAGTCTAATCTTACTGTTTCTTATCTGATGATACTCTAGTACTGACAGCCTGTGAGTATGTGAAACAAACAAACAAATGCACACAGAAGACCCAGTTGTGGAAATAAGTCTGCTTTTCTACTCCCCCCCTCATCCCGCCGCCTTACGTGCTTCTTATGTTACTATTGCATAAAATATATATAACACAAAAAGTAGCCTGATTTGGAATAAGGAAGTGTGAGAAGGCATGTTGTGGTATCTCAGTAGTCTTTCAGTATAAAAGCGATAACTAATACCTGACATTCTAGCTTTAGTAGTTGTGATAACATCACAGTTTTTTAGATATTTGAATTTTAAATGTCTGCATTTTCAAATTAATTAAAACACAATAACATAGAACAGAATAATAAAAACATCACTGTTTAATATTAAAAGTGTGATGATTTGAGTTCTAATTACTTATTTTATTGATTTTAAGTAAACAGTTGAATCATAGATAAGCCCTCATTCCACATTAGTGAAGGTAGAGTGAAGGTACAAGTTCAATATGCAGGTGATGGTCTGAGCAATTCCATATAGAGAAGGACTTCCTCAAAAACCTTAAAGGTAGTAATGTAGTACAACAAAACAATAATTTGTCTTAAAGGTTTGCTGAAGAAATTATCTGCCTTTCCTTAGGGAGATATGTTAGAAAGTGAAGAGCATTTTGCTATTTCCCTTCTTGGATTGTCTTCCCAGATTTTCGTTTTTCTGCCTAAAGGCTGCTCTTGTGAATTGAATGTAAGAGGAAGAAAAACATGGAAAATTAGCGTTTTCCTCTTTTAGGTGATTTTCAAGGAGAAAATATGAGTTTGCTGTATGGATGATGAATGTTTCCATTTCTTAGCATTTGGTAAAATAGCTCTCCTTTCCTGAAGATCAGTCACGAGTGCTTCCTGGATGAAGCACAGCAAGGGGAAATGAAAAGATAGCACTGCTTAGTTTGAAGTTACATGGGGATTTTAACTAGAGACCTGAGTTTTGCTTGGACTGGATAGACTAATGTGCTTTTCAAGACTTTCAAATTAGTCTGAAGGGAAAAATACCAAAACTAGCCAGTGGTGATCTTTTAGAGAGATTCAAAGGCTCTCTGGCCTTTGTTTTTCCTACTTATCTCTTGACATAGTGTTAGGAGTTTGAAAATACCATTCATAAATAAAATATACTTGTCGTAGAAAATTTATCAAAATGTTATTCCAAACTATGGCATAAACTCCCAAAGGAAGTAAAGGCCTTGATAAACGTCACTGCTTTTTCCCTAAATAAGCATGTTGTTTTGCTTTTGCTTTTATAATAGTAACATGTGATATGTTATTTAAGGAGAAAGATCTGCTCAAGTCCTCTAGCATAATGGCAGTTAGCAGTCTTCAGATGTAAAATGTATTTCCTTTCTTCCCTAGTTCTCCCTCCCTGTCTCTCAACTCCCAGAAATCAATATAAAAAGCTGTTTATGTGTAATTGTTGGTTGCAATTACCTGCTCAAAGTGGAGCACTGTATTCCGTAGGCAAGAAGGAGGATTGTTTGCTTGTATTCCATGTCTTTGAAAAATCATGCTTTTACTGTCAGAAGGTATCAAATGCTAGATAAAGAAATTCCGTATGGTCTTCAAGTGAGGGGATGACAGGAGTAGGTAGGATTTACTGCATTCTCTCAGAGGTAATTAGATTTCTGGTCCCCTTCTAGTCCCTTACAAGCCCAAGGTACTTGGTTTCACAAGATGCTGCCTGAAGTAGGTCTTGCTACTTCCTGTCTCAACCTACATGGTCAGTAAGGTGGGATGGAAATGAAATTTCAGAAGGGGCAGGAAGCAGAATGTTCTAGTTCCTGTTGACTCAGCATAAGGTTAGCTAAATTCCCCTTTGGACTCCTTCTGTTGCTGCATGGTCTAATAACTTCCCTTCTGTAGGGAAGCTTCCTCAATGTCTACATATGCTTAGAGATTATATTTTTTTTCTTTTAGCCAATAATAAGAGTAAGTGAAACACACAGTATGAGAGAAATAAACAATGCATATTGCAAAGCTTTAGGCAAATTTTTCATTCCTAGTAATGAACTTCGTGAAAAGTGTGAAATCTGTGTATAAATATGTTTACACTATATATGCACATGCATAAACAGATGCATACAGTTATGTATAAACAGTTCATTTTCTTCAGAAAACAATTCTAATAATATTCAATGGCTTCTGCCTTAGAATTAATAAAATAAAATTGTTGTTATTGACATAATTTACCTTTTTCAAACTTAATGTCAAACTTTTTTCAGTGGTGTTATGCAAGTTGAAATGTAATAGTTCACTGTTCTTATTGCCTAACAGGTGTGTCAGAGCAATGTTTAGACTCTTTAGATCTTAGGCTATTCTAACATTTCATACATTCTCTAACTAGGTTTAAGGTACCATGTTTTTTAATTATTTCTGCTTTATTTCATTTTTTCTTGTTTCATTTTTTAGAAATTTAAGCAAAGAGCAGAAGCGTTGCTTTTAAGCAGTTATTAGAATGTACATACCAATAATAAACAAGTGTTTTAAAGTAATTAGATGAAAGTACTGGTTTTGTTTATAGAATAGGTCTTCATTTGTGTAACCTCTTTACTACTTGTAAATTTTAGACTTTTAAAAAATGTAGGCGGTGAAATGCTGCAGAAAGTTTACCTGTGTATCTTCAGACTTGGTCATCATTTTCATTTGCTTTTTCATAAACTTCAATTATGTGATTCTATTTTTTCCATTAAGTTCGCAGTATTATTTGTAAAACACAGCTAACTGATGCCTTCCTTCTTCTCATTATTCAACATGACTTTGTTTTTATTGCATGCCTTTCAGAATCATCTCAGACATAAAATTGTCAATTATTCTAAGATCTTACAGAAGAGAAGCACTGTACGGATCATGATAGATACTGATTTGTCTTGTCACATTAGAGTTAGCAGGAATTACACCACTCCTTCTTCTCTAAAGATGTACGTAAGAGGCACTATTTGGAGAAATCATTTTCTTCTCAGTGTTCAATCTGAGAACACTAAAAAGCTTTTTCTTCTGAAATATTTAGCATACATAGCTTTTTATTCAGTACAGTACATCCACTGACTGCCTTTGTTTGCTGCTTGTGTGAATCTCAGAATAGGCACCAGAAAGTGAAGAAAATAAATTATCACATGTGAACAGGTCTAGTTACCAGGCAATTATTCAGGAATTAAAAACTCTTCATCAGAGAAAAGAAGAAAAATATTTAATTTCCTCAAATGAGACCCGCTTTTGTCTTCTTTCAATTGCCTGTGTTGTTCTCTGCACATCTTCCAAATTCTGCATGAAACAACATAGAGCTTCCATAGACAAACAAACTTTACTCAAAAACATCACTGCAAAGGTTTATTCTGGACACTGGATGAAACGGGTTGCATTGGAAAAAAGATCTGGATCATATACTTAGCTATGGTTTATTCATGCAGAATGGTACAATTTAAATTGCACTAACAATATTGCTTCTGCACTTGCTATCTCTTTGTATGGCTTTGCAAAATTCAGAGCTCTTTTAAATTTCCTAGAGCTTAAGTCAAATGTTTAAGCAAAACCACAGATTGTCTTGCATGTTATGATGATGACATTCATATGATTCATCAGCCAAGTTGGAATCTTTTGATCAACACCACAGATTGTTCTTGGATTAACAGAGTTAATGAAAGTAATGTGTGTGGAGCACATACTGTCAGTGGGTTTCAGAGACATTTGACGTTTGGGATTCCTGCCAAGGTTTTGGATGTAGTGTGATTTTGTGGGCCTAACCCCTTTTTCTTGTTTCATCCAGCCTTGAACTGTTCAACTCATTCCTTTCAAACTTCCCTTCTACTTCTTTCTGTTCCTGCTTTTTGATCCTTTTTTTTTTTTTTTTTTTTTTTTAAATGAAGCTTCTCATTTGAGTAGGCCTTCTCTATTCTGCTTTGTACATCAGAGCTTAAAGCTACAGGGCAAGGCCCAATAAACTTCTGTAGTCATAAGGTGAATCACGTTCACTTGCTCTGTGTGGGAACTTAATGGCATAAGGGGTTTTAAATAGGCTTAAACAGACTTAGGTAAGACGGAGTTGTCAGAAATATTAGATGAGAGTTCTAAGTTATCGTTTGGTTAAATTTGCAGAATTTCTGTAACACACACTTAGTTTGAATGTACTGAACTGATTTTGTTTTCCCGTCCCCTCACCCAGTTTCCAGAATGTGTGACTTGGGATGGATTTTCACATGGATTAACATAAAAGCATTTCTGGCATAAGAAAACAGTATTTTTGCAAAGTTAGAAACACATTATTTATCTAACATGGACATTTTCTCTCTTATATAATTTTCTTTTATGTCACAGTTGTAAGCGGATGTTCTGGTGAAATTCACCCTTCCTACATGGAAGAACTATTGTGAGATGTGCTGGTCTTAAAAAGACACCCTAAAAAGTTATTTTTGGCAACAGTGTGAGCAACTTAAAGCTGACCTTTTAATGAGAAATGTCATTCAATTTTAGAAAGTGGCACTATATATAATGTAAAATATTTCTGAATTACTCATCTGCTGAAGCTCGTTTGTGTTCTCAGAGTGGTAAAGCCTTTTTTGCAAGTAAGATTTGCTTCCTAAAGGCAGTCTGGAATTATGACTTCTTATGAGAGTTGTGAAAAATAAAATGTAACAAACATTTCATTTTAAAAGACTTGAATGATAAAATAATATTTTGGATTAATTGAAACTTCATAATTTCTCCTTGGAAGTTGCTACTTTGTTCTTGAAGCAGTGGAAACATTTTAAGCTCTTACTGCTGTTGTTTGATAACTATTAGCAGGGGAAAAACATAAAAGGAAGAAGTTGCCATTTTGCCTTGCATGGTTACATAATTTTTACCTTGTGAGATTTAAAAAGGACAACCTAGTGTGTCTGACTTGATATTAAGGAATAAAGTTTACATCATAGCTATAACACCAGTACTCTACATCATCTCTACCATTTAGTTTAGTTTATTAACACGTACAGTATAAATAAACTTAGGAACAGGAATGGAACAAAATTGCTCAGTTAACTTACAATATCTCAGAACAGTGCATTGCAAGTTGTTCTACTAAATGCTCGATCACCTCTGTTTTTTCAAGCCTGCCTTCCACTATCATGACCATGAACACCCAGTCATTCCCTTTCTCTTTTCTAATGACCTTTTCTATTTCTTGCGAACTAAATCTTTTTCTGTCTTTCCTGTTGATCTACAAAAAAATTAATAATAATAATAAATCCTTCCAGATCATTCAATTAAGTATTAAGAAGGCAGTGTTAAGTTGAGAAAAAATATCTGGAAAATGTAACCCTTATTTTTATAAGTAAGTATGGTACTTTAATTCAAGTAATATGTTTTGCGTGTTCAGTAATATTTTCTATCTCATGCAAGTATGACAAGCTCTGCTTAAATTGCTGTGAGCAGTTCTTTTTTGTATGTTATAGTAGTCCAGGTGACCTTACCTCTACTTAGTTTATTAGGTGGACACCTGCAATGTAAAAGGCAGAAGTCTAAACTTTAAAAAGTTTATCATATGTTAAGCAGCTGGAAATACGGTAGAGAATTAGCAGCATGTGACAGACAATCATGAGCTGTTATATGGCCTTACAGCAGTCAAAAGATCATACTTCAGAAACTGTAAATCTAACATTCTAACTACTGTGTTCCCTGTGGTTTGACAAGGAAGCGTTCTCCACTGAGAACAGAGCTTTTTAGGCAGATCCTTCAATGCAGTATTTTGTCAAGGAGATTTGTTAAATGCATTAATGAATTAACCTGTGGGTAGCTAGTATTATTGCCGTTTGCTACACGACCTTTACAGTAACTGCACATTTGTAAAGGGTTAATAAATGATTAATGTATTAACTAATTATTAGGGTTCAGTACATTAACAGATGGCTTGTAACCAAACAATATCATCTATTGATGTGCTTAGTAACCGTTACGATCTATAATAACCAAGTCTGTCAAATGTTTATGGTATGCTTTATGGTTTCGAGATTTTCTTTAAAGTATTTATAAAGATACCTTTTAGTTTTAAATTTATGATCAATGTAACGGTCCAGTATTTCATCACTTTAAGTGATTCTCGTATTTGTGTATTTGTTCTAGGCTCGTTTGCTTCTTCCCATGTCGTTGAAAAAAATAATAATTCAAAACAGTGAAACATCTCATAGTAACAGAAAGGGCTTTTCTTAAAACTCAAAGCCTTAAGCAGTGGATAACTGCAGTACAAAGACTAAAGCTGAACAAAAGGATGGAGGAAACAAAAGTCAGGGATGAGAAAAAGTAGGATTTTCATAATGCAAAATGAAAGTGAAGTTGCAATGTTTCTTTGTATGGTATCCAAGATGACGATGTACCTGTTTGCCTTCTGTAGGTGAGAATTTCAGCAAATGAAACCTTGCAGCCATTAGGCTGGGTTTTGCGTTTCAGCAGCTTGGTGATTCCCGCTGTTTTTGGCTGCCACTAAATGAATCCGTACCTGTGATGTCTGGGAAATAAAATCGACCGTAATTGTCAGCTGAGCTAAAAAGTCATGTTTTGATCTAAGCTACTGTAGACAGTCTCTTGTACCTTGTCTAAACAGGAACACGCCCTTCTGACATCATTTCACAAAGTAGAAATGGAAGATATAACAACTTCTTTTGTGTTAGGCAAGGGAGAAGTAAGTGACTTCCTGTGCTCCATTTAAAACTACTTGAAAATGGATTGCAGTAAGTTTTATGCTTTGTTTGGAAGGGTTCAGTTTTTAGAGAATGTTCTCTTGGTATTTTGCCTTGTTTTAATATAAGCTTGAACTGGTATTGGTTTTAAAATACAGCTCAGTCCTTAGTTCAGTTGGACATGTAGATGAATAGGAATAATGTAAAAGAGGGAATACAATGAAAATATCTTATTTTTTTTGAATGCAGATGTGGAAAGATCCAAAAGGCATCCCTACTAGAAGTACCCTTTTTTATAGAGCCTGGAATTTTGTTTGCCTTTTCAGTTACATTGATGCTTATTATTTGTAACTGTCCTGAAATTTACTAAACTCTTATCTTTCCCCTTTCTGTGTCCTTTCTGGTTGCTGAGGTTCCAGTTTATAGTGAAGATAAGAGTCTTTGAGCTCATGACCTTTTAGTTAGTAATATTAAATATCATCCTGCTTTGCTGCAATTCTTCAAATTCATTCAGTTCTTTCTGTATGATAAGCTGGTCTCCTGTATATTGATAGCTTGCAAATATCATTAGTGTGTTCCTATGTAATACCAACTTTATTGATAAATTTGGTTTCAAGATTTGTTTTTAAGAAACTCCATTAGTAACTTAAGGTGATTTCTGCTCTCTCTTTTTCCTTTTTTGACCTTTTCTTTCTTATCTCAATTGCACTATTTACCACTTTTTTTTTTTTTTTGGCCATTTATATTGTTACTTTTGCTTGTAGCACTTTACGAAGTGCCATATTGAAGCCCTTGCTGGATCAGCTGTATTGTACTCTTTCAAGAACCAGGTTTCCTATTCTGCAGGACATTGTATAATTATTATATGATGCTACATTATCTCTAATTTTCTCTTTCTTAAATATATCCTTGAATTTCAATCATAAAAACTAGAAACAGTGTTTGTCTTGTGTATTTTCATATCCTGCTCTAGTCATTGCATTTCATTTTTATTTTACCAGTCAGATATACACATTACCCACATTCTTGCCTGTGATTTAGTTACATTCTTGCTTTAGTCATTCCGCTAACTGCATTACCAACTCAGGCTCCTTTTGATAACATTACTCACATTCACACTGATATCTATAATTGGACTGGATGATACTGCTTTGTCTTTTACTCTACCCTTGTCAACCTGATTCCTGCCTTTGTATGTGAAGACTGATTAGGAAGGATATGTTAATTGCTCCTGACTTCTCCTGATACTTTTTATTTAATTCTTTATCTGTCTTGCTAGACTTTTTCCTAGACATCTGTTGTCCGAGTTATTAATGCTGAACTTGTTAAAGTTTCCCCAAACGTGCTTACATAGCTGAACATCCTGATTCTTTCCTTACAGCAAAATCTCTTAAGGTGCCTGTCAGTTCTTATTACCTTGTACAAAGAAGGAAAAATGTGTTAGAAGTCATCTGATTTGCATCTGAAAATGTTTACCCTGTCTGGAGCACTCTTTATTTCCCCTGTACTAAATCAGTTTCAACTCCTCTAATGTGAAAGTTTTTCTTATTCCTGTGAGTATCTTTTACATTTTTGTGAGAATTTAACATTAAAAATAATAACTTAAAAAAAAAAAAAAAAAACCAACTATTTTCAGTGCCTGTTAGCAAGAAAGCGTAGGAAGAAGGTGGCAGGCTGGATTTTTGTGTGTGTCTCTTCTAAAGTAGATTTTTAATTCTTGTGCCACAATTTGTCATGCATATTAATCATGCTGTAACAATATGAAGTCAGGGTATGGACAGCTTACATAAATGATTTTGGTAATTAAAAGTATACGGCAGCTAATAGGTTAAATTTTTTTTGGAAGCCCTGCTGGATGCAAAGTGACATCACACTAAGAAGGTCACCTTCTTGTCTTCTCTGGGAGATGTTTTTCATTGAGAGTGTTTGTGGCCTGTTTTAGATCTCTCAGTAAATGACCTCACTTTTCTTTTCTTACTGAACAGCCATTCCCACTGTACTTTCCTACTTTGCTTTTTTTTTCTTTTTCTTTTTTTCCTTTCAGAACTAAAGGACTGTATTGGCATTGGAATGGAAAAATTACTGTCTTCTCTAAGGGTAGTTCTCCAAACCAGGAGGTGACGAACTTGTTCAGGATGAACAGATGAAGTATCTTATTCCTTTTTGGTTGAAATATCTAGCTGGAGTTCTGGCACCTACAAGTTGTTTTGCTCAGGAGTCACTATTTCCTGAACACAACAGACATGAAACAGGGACCTGGCTTGAAATATGCCAATTAGATATTATTTTAGTCACATTGCTTTTAAAAGCACAGTGGCTTTAGGTGAGAGACAATATTTGTTTGCCATAAGGCTTAAACATTTCAGTAACATTTATTTAAAAAACAACAACAACAAAACATTTTGGCATTATATCCCATGTCAGTGGTTATTGAAAAACAAAACCACTGTTTCTGTTCCAGAGAAATCCGTGAGATTCCCTTTCTGTGGTGGCCAAAGTAAATGAAGTTGCTGGGCAGTGGTGCTCAGACATCTGCTTGACAGTTCCTACCTGCATGCTTTTCTGTCTCCCATTTTGTCTTGTTATCCTATAGCATCATGAAATAGACTTCTCATTTTGTAAATCTTTTTGAGATGATGGCTTCCTTGTACTGTATGTCTCTACTCTGTTCTGCATTATGCAGTTCAGACAGTGCAGACCCTTTCATGCTGTAGTGTCTGCAATACTCCCTTTCCATTTGCTGTCTTTGCATCTTTGTAGTGTTTTTTTTAATGTTGTGATTTTAGATTTGTGCTTAACTCGTGCTGATGGAGCTAGCAAGGTGAGTTCTTAGGTCAATGTAAGACTTTCCTTGCTATGGGACACAGGGATAATTCTACTGAACAGAGTTGTGGAAGCCCAAAGGTAACTTATCAATGTTGAACTCTTGCACAGCAGGCCAGTGAACCTCTTAAATTATGTCATTTTAATAGCTGAAGGGTATAATGAATGGCCTACTAAATCCCACTGCTGACACTTTTTTTTTTCCACTTGCTTGTTTTTATGAATTGATGATCATCTTGGGTGTAACTACTATAATCCTATATTTTAGAATTGTTACAAGCATTTGTTACTGGAATCAGTTACTATAATAGAAAGTGAATACATCAGCTTTTTGAGATGCATTCAGCAACTAGACGGATGAGCAGATTTTTATCTAAAACATCACATTGAACAAAATATGACTAAACATAAATGCTGTCAGGGAGTGCTCAGACAGTCATAATGTCTGCAGATCATTCCATACAATAGTATAAAGGGATAAAAGGTGTAAGAATAATAACATTTTTGTAGATTCATTTTCTTTTCTTTCCTTTTTTTTTTTTTTTTTAACACATTTTCTAATTGCTGCTGTTTTAGTGGGAAAAGGAAGGTGTTTGAAATATTTAAGTGCATTAGATTTTTATTTGCTGGTAATAAACAGTGTTCACAGTTGGAGCACTAGGTTACAAGATTTAAGCTTTTGACTAGATGATATATTATCCTTGGATTTTAGGTAGAGAAATAACACTAGTGATCATGTAAGTAGTACACTTAGCATATTATCAAAGCCTGCATTGGAAGAATAGGTCAGGATGCTTCAAACAGCACAATAAGTAGTTTATTGCTTAGTAAGGCTCTGCTGAGAAGATTAAAGAAATGAACAATATAATATAGAACAAGAGAGAACTATATTTAGTTTGTACCCAGCAGGGCCATGTTTTGGTCTGTTCCCTGTAATTCCAAAATGTGGATTGCCCAGAGTCAGCCTGCCCTGGAGCTACCACCTCGAGGGGAGGGAAGGGTAAATTCCATTATT
Organism: Cygnus olor; assembly: GCF_009769625.2. Taxonomy (NCBI): domain Eukaryota; kingdom Metazoa; phylum Chordata; class Aves; order Anseriformes; family Anatidae; genus Cygnus; species Cygnus olor. The sequence continues at coordinate 21,758,694 of NC_049175.1, forward strand.
TTCTTCCTTGCAGTTTGCGAGCAAATATTGAATATTTAGTAACTTGATAGGATATTCTGTTTAAGTGATTGCAATGCCAATTCTTATGCCTATAAAGCCTGAACATTTCTACCTGTAGTTTGCGTGTGTATGAAAGGGGAATCTCATCTTAACTGCCAAGTAAAATAAGTTTTAAACAGAATAATATAATTAGCAGTCGTATTGGTAATTTGGTATAATGCCTGTTCTGTCTCTACCTATTTCTGTGCTTTTTGGTTCACTTAAAAATGAAAATTGCAAACATTTCACTGAAAGATTTTGGTTTCCTTGTAGCATTTTAGAACTCAGAATTTATAAGGGAGCTAAAGCTTGCATGTAACAGTTACCTTCCTTGGTGAAAATTGTTTGAGTAGGTCATGTTCTTATGGCTTTTGGATCCAGTCTGAATTCTTGCATGTTAACTATGAAAGTTTATGTCATCTAGTCAAGGGGATTGACTGTTGTGAACTAGAGGTCTGAAATATTAATGTTCAAGTGATATGGAAATGTTTCCATAGTGTATATACCATTAGATGTTGGTTTTATTTGTTTTAAACTTCCTAATTTTTCTTTAAAGTTTTTTTTTTTTTCAAAGGTTTTTTTTTTCCTTTTTTCAAAGGATAGAAAAATTCACCTTTTGCCCAGTGAACTCCTGGACACCTACCAAAGTAAAAAATATGCTACAGCTAGCTGGTGGTGAGGGAAGTGTATGAGAAGTTGGTGCATTTCTTCTGTGGGCATTCTAAGAACACTAATAACCTAAGAAAACATTCCCCTTTTTGTTCCGTAGAAAGAACATAATAAATCCAGCTTAATTTAACAGTACCCAACATTAACTGGCGAGATCAAAAAAGAAAGGGGAATTAAAATAAAATTCCATTGAGAGTTAGTGCTAGTAGCTCTGCTGTAATGTTCTTCACTGTGGGCATAGACAAATTTACTCTATTTTTCCCTCCTACCTATATTTTATGCCTCCTTATTTGCTTTGTTTTATTTTTATAATTTTATGAAATCCAATATACGGAAAAAATTACTGAAATTTCTGGTTGTGCGAGTTCTGCCTGCATCTGTGGTGTCAGTCATGTTGGTGTTGGCAGCTTTCCAGCGCCAAGCTGCAGAGGAAGTAACACTTGCTATTTGCAGGTTTTTCAATTCTTTTGCAAAAAAGTGATCATTTTACTTTACCACGTGACCGTATTCCTCAGATTTCCGTTCTGTTGAGAGGGATACATACCTGGATATATATTAAATTCTACTTAGGGTGCAAGTGGGATTGCATCACAGAAGCTGCTAGGAGCTAGTGATTGCTCAGCAAACATTCAGAGCTTGCCGTATGCGATCGCTCGTGTGCCACCCAGGCAGATTGAGCATGTCCCAGACCCGACTTCCATAGTACATTTCTTGCAGTTGCTGTTCTTGCTGCTTTGGTTTGGGATGCTGGAGTGAGACAAACTTGTTTTCCTCCTGTTCTTAGTAATAACCCCCCTCCTGCAGGTGCTAGAACAGAGTGAATGAGCCCAGTTTAAAACAGTGCTGGCATTTTACACTGTATTTATTCAAAGCTGTGCTTCGATTGACTTCAGCTTTAGTTGGCAATGCTTAGCAACCTTGTGCAGCCAAATCCAGACTTGGCTGTGCACAGGCACAGAAGGATGAAACACAGCAGTGATGATGGTGAAGACGTTTGCCTTGGTAGGAAGTTTAAGTTGTTTAAACCATAAGAATTTTAGCCATTCCCCATCTCTTTCTTTTCCATCTCATCTCTTTCCTTTGATCTTAACACTGCTTGTAACGCCCCAAAATCTGGTGAGTACGAAGTGCTCAGACTTCTCTGAGCCCAACTGCAGTTTTGGTGTGCTCCTAGAAGCAGTGAATAGTTCAGAGTGGAGGCCATCTTGTTGCTCAGCACAGTTGGGCTGGGTTGTGCCACGTGCTGGTGCAGGCAGCTGGAAAATCTAGGGCAGCAGGAAAATGTAGAACCCAGAAATCAACTACTGAAACTGAGGCATTGTTCAGAACATAGAAAGCTTAATAAGAAGTTGGTTAGTAGATGGGCTGAAATACAGAAACACAAGGAAGAGCATAGGTACTTGAGGTTTTGCTGCTTGCCTACTACAACCTGGGAAGACTGGGTGCATCTCATGGCTAAATGCGTATTTTATGTTACAAATGATGCTGCTGATGTGGATTCAACATGCGCATAAATACTTGTTTAAGGATTTTGAGTATGAATGGTAGCTAGGCTTGGGCAACATGTGTCAGATTCCTGACATGCCTTCTTGGGGTAAGACTTTCCACTTTGTGACTGTAGTCTAATCAATTCAGGGTCAAGCGTCTCCACTGCTATAACGCTTTGCAGAGACAAAGGAAAAAAGATACGGCTTCAGTTTCAGGAGCAAAAGTGTATATTCTCTGTGGTTCTGCGTTGGGATATGTTGGTCATTTCCTTTTTCAGCTCATTAGTTCCAATTAGTTTGGGCTACCTGTTCAGGCTGAAAGAGGTAGTGAGGAAGCCAGGCTGTATTAGGGTCTATTTCATGTTGTCCCATGTCCCCCCCACCCCAAACACACGTATTAGCTCTTAAAGTGATGTCAAGGTTTTGCTTAATTCAAGACATGATCTTGCTGTGTTAGTTCATGCTGCCAAGATGAAGTCTGTTACTTTGTGCTCTCCCTCAAGAGTTTTATCTCTGTATTATTGTTACTCCACCTTTTGAAGATCTCTTACTGTTTGCATCTATTTGATGCAATTTATTATCCATTTATCTTTGAGACCTGTAAGGTGGAATCTTCTGCTGTGCTGGAGATGCAGCTTTTTGGAATGCAAGCAGCCGCAGCAGCACCGTGAGAAATGCCCCTCACAGTCTGCGATTTCCAGCTGCCTGGCGCTCAATGAAGTCTTAAGTGGTCCTAACATGTTTGGTAAAACAATGATGATTATTACTGTTTATGTGAAGAACTCCAAAACTGATTTGGATAAATTAAGATGAAGAAAATTCTTTGAAAGCATCTGTATTGTAAGCATATGCTCATGGACCATCATTTAAAGATTGTTTATAACTATCATGGAGGTACTCACAGTCCATGTTGTGGTCAGATGTTCTTTTCTCATCCTTTACCTTTCCCTCTTCACCAGTAAAGTCATGGTTCATGTGTCTACTGATAAGGGACTGAAGTTGTGCTGGGCATGCGTTGCCCTTACATGCCTGTGCTCTGAGTGGAAAGGCAACAAAACAAAATGCACTCTATTACAGGGTATGACAAAGGGGAAAAATTCTTTTGATTTCAAATAATAGGATATACATACATGTAAATTACATCTTTCAGAGAACTTCAGGTATTGCTAAGTAATCTCTGTTTCATAACTAAGGTATCCCTTAACTTTAAAGAATATCTTTTTCCCTTCTGGAATTTGCTGACACACAGGTTACGCCTCAGTCATCTCCTGCAGTAAGCAACACAGGCGTCAGTCCTAGAGATAAACAGACTTCTTCAAAGCACAGTTTTGATTCATTCCTAGATGTGGTTCATTATGTTTATTGGATGGAGTCTGGAGACCTCTGAAAAATTATTATGGTTGTGTAATTAAAGGTTAGTATAGTGCGTATGCAGAAGAGTGTAAAAGGCAGGTAAAACACAGATTATTGTAACATCTCATTTTATTTTACTGTCTCAACTCTGCAGATATTTTTTAGGAAAGTTACTGTTTGTTTTTTAATTAATAAAGAGACAGCTTGTACACACTGTGTGGTTTGACATTTTCAGTGAATGGTAGGATATTTAAAGGTGAAAAGCCGAGACCAGACTTCAGATCTCTCTTTTATCCATGATTTAGTTCCTTGTTTAGATCTTTGTCATGTTTAGGCCCCAGCAGATTTTCCAGACTTGCAGGATTTTCAAACTGCTTTTGCAAATTTTTTTAGTCTGCTTTATCATTCTGTAGTTTATATTTTGATTTCTGATTTCTGATTTTTGATTTCTCCTTGCAACATTTTCATGTGCTGCTGGGAACCTTTGTGAATTGTTTCCATTGTTGGGATTGCTTGGCAGCAGATTGGTAGTCTGATGAAACAATGCAAAAGGCAAAACTGGGAGATATAACAGTATCAGTTCACCAAACCAGGAGAACCTGTTCATGCTGAGAAATAAGGAAACGTGTGTGTGTGTGCAGGAGCACCAGGCTTTTTGTAAGAAATTACTGAATTTAGAAAATAATCTTCAAATGTGCTGATTACAAATGAGTTGCTACTGAAGTGAAATTTCTAATGAAACGAAAGCTTCTGAGAGTAATGGTAGTAGTTTTTTCACTTATGAGGTAGATTGTTCACTCTCATTTGTTTATCACCAACTCTACAAAATCCACAGCAAGTACACTGTATACTTCTATATGCACTACAACATACTTGTAAAAATTGGTTGTCTGCATTTCCTTTATTTAACTTGATGAAGGGCCTTGGTAAGTGTTTTGATTAAATTGATCTTCCTCTGTCCAATGTAGATGTAATTTCATCTTGAAAATATATAGCAGGTTTGTATTCCGCTTAAGGTTAGAAGGATCCTTCATCCTAACAGATCTGCCCTGGCTTAGCCAGCTAAACTATCTGGCAGTACAGTTGTGTAGTAAAGCAAATCAGGGCACTGATCTGACTGAAGAATGCTTCCTTTACCCTTTTTCAGGATATAAGCTATATAGTTGCTTTTGGATTTTCTCTTCTAAAAGATGCCATAGTTCAGTTTTACAACACTTGAGCTTCTGACCTAATCACAGTACAGAATAAGATACTTAAAAGAAACAAATATAAAAAGATTACTGAAATTCTTACTTCGAGCGGAATATCAAGTTATTAATATATTACAGGAATGGATTTATTTTTTTTCATTTAAGTGATACTTTTCAATCTGGCTTTGTTTCTTTTAAGAATGTGAAATGAAACAAACTTTTCTAACCTACTGCATGTTGCCAAACATTGGGTTGAAGTATTGTGTTAGATAAAACCACAGAAAACAAAACAAAAACACCTGTGTTTTTTTTTTCCAATATATATTTTAGATTTCCTGGGCATAAATTTTATTTCATATGCAATGTGTTTACATGCGTATATTTGATCCATTTGTGTAGGTGAAAAAGTGCATTTTTTTTTATATAGCCTGCAAATGTTGGCATTTGTACGGCAGCTGCAGAAGACCTATGAATACTGCTGCTCCTGGTCTAAGGATTTTGAATTTTGTAATTTTAAGCAAGAAGGTTATCTTCTAACCAGCATATAGAAAACATTGTTGCAGGAATTTAGAGGGCATAAACCGGATGCTGAAGGTTTCAGTTTGCAGAGCTGAGATTCTATTAATTTTAGCATAATACAGAGAACAAAGAAAAAACTTATCTTGTACATACTTATGGTTTACTTTTTAATGATAATGAGGAGAATAAGAAAATTAATGTCTTTTTTTAAAAGCGGACTCCAACAAAGGGACCATTTTGTTATGCTGTCACATTGCACACTGCACTCCAGATATGAGAGATCAGTGAATCTTTGGTTCTCACTGTAACATTGTTCATGAACTTTGGAAGTGGTTATTTTAGTAGGCGTGTTAAAAGTGTTGTGTTTTTTTTTTTTTCATTCTAATTACGTAAGAACAGAAGATGAACTGCAGCAAGGTAACAATGAGACTTGCAAACAATACAAAAAAATCTTTAGTCGGGTTTTTGAGCACCCTCTTCTGAAAGTGTTGCATATCCTGTCCTGTGATTTCTTTTGTCTTGCTTCTACCATACTTTACCATGAATCTCACAGTTTTAAGGAGACATTTGAAAAATTACTTGGTACTTTCTGGGATAAATGTTCCTGCTGGTTTGTTGAGCATTGCTTGCTTCTGCTTTGTGTTATGGTAGCACTGTGACAACACAAAGCAGTAGATGAAGCCGTAAAACAAAAATCTCTGAACTCTGAAACAATTTCATTTCTCCAGTGTACACATGAATATTGCTGTATTTCTAACTTATTTGAATGTTAATGTTTCCAGTTATCTATTGTTTGTATGTATATTTTCAGAAGTGTTGAAAAACGTCAGTGTCTGGCTTTTGTGGTGACAGCAACAGTTACAAAACACAGGGTATTATTAAAAAAATTATAGGTTTCTGTTTACCTATCTCTTTTGTAACATAAAAAGTTCTATCAAGAAGAAAAGTAGAATTGCATTTTTTTGGAGTTTTGGAAAAAAAGAAATGAGCCTGTGTTAGAAAATGATTATTCTAAAACAGTTTTTCTTTCCTTTTTTTTTTTTTCTTTCCTTTTAGGACCGGAATAGGCCCTATGACACTTTTAACTTGCACTCTTTGGAAAATTCCTTAATGGATATGATAAGGACTGATCATGAGCCTCTGAAAGGTAAACACTACCCTCCCAGTGGCCCACCAATGAGTTTCGCTGATATAATGTGGAGGAATCATTTTACAGGTTAGGAATATTCATATGTCCATGCTTGCTTGGTTTTTAAACAAAAATCAGCTTTTCAGTATTGCTATGAATTTTTTGCTAATGAATGAGTTGTCAGTTATGCAAAACTTCTGTTTTCCCATCTTAAGCTAACCACCTCTATTGTTGGAAGATAAGATGAAATATGTACACGCTTGGTATATGTGCACAATCATAATATTATCTAAAAACTAGTGATTCTGAAGCTTTTTTACACTGTTCAATTCAGAAAAAGTGCAGTGCAACTGGAGTCCAATTGTTATGTTGAAAGTCTTGTTCAAAGTTAATATTACTCGTGTTTATGGATCATCAGCTAATACACAAGGTTCTAAAAGTGCCACAGTATCAAACTTACTCTCTACAGTTGTTTAAGGTTCGTTTTTAAACGTGTTTCTTGATTTGGATTTCATGTTTTTAATGGGAGCCAACAACTATTAAGTGTTGTTAAGTGCTAGGAAAGTTGGACTATTTACGCTACTGAACTGTATTTGTTCTACCAGGTGCGGCATTGGAGATTAAACTATTTTTAATGCTAATGATATGGAGTAGGGAAAGGTTGTGGAAGCTTTTCAGTGAATAACTAATCCTAATCGACTGTCACTGTCCTCTGTCTTAATCTTTCTTTGGTTAAGTTTCAAAATAGGTACACATTCTTGCTCACTAGCTGTTATTTTTACTTTTATTTTTTACTTTGAAGACTGAAGCTAACAGTAAGCCATATGCAAGGGAAGCATTGAGCTAAAAAATTATTCCCAAACCCTAAGAAATCAGGACACTGGAACCTACAGAGAAGAAATTGTTTTGTACAGCTCTTCCAATGCAACTACATATATACATACTTTTCTGATGTGACAGTTACCTCATTTGTTTCCCTTCCCGTTTAATAGTATCTGTGGAAAAATATTTCGTCTTGGTCATGTGCCTCTTTCATCATCTTTCTGGGTACAGAGATTTTACAATCATTCCAAGCTCAGTTCTGTACTCTCAGCTCTTTTAACCTGGGCTTTCCAAATTATCCTAACATTTCCTGTGCTATATTTCTGTGTATTTAACCATTTTTCACCTGTTTAAAATAGCAAGAAACACTGTCACATCTCTATTCTGATCATAGTCCTACAACATAAATGTTAACCTGAAACTTATAAAGGCCTAGCTCCACAAAACTGAGATTTCTGCTGCATATTAAATATACATTTAATTTGAATGGTATTTTCTATGTCCATTTAAACAAAGAAGTAAAAACAAAACAAACAACAACGACAACAAAAACACAACAACAAATTACTACTAAGCAGATTTAGGTGTTCATTGTGCCCTATTAACTTGATTATATCCTAGTTAAACCTCTGTGTTTTTTAATTTGGTACATATTTAAATATACAAATTGAGACTCACTTTTTTAAAGATGGAATTTTCATATGAACCTGAGAATGAAAAAAATGATGAAGATTGGATTAGAAATTGTATTACTCTAGAAGAAAGACCTTAAAATCACACAAGCAATTTTGCTTATACTTTTATTAATGGCCCTTAACAACAGTTTTTAAAATGCTTTTAGATTATATTAACCCATAAAATAATAATGGGCACACATACTTAATTCTGTTGTATCCTTGGCGCGTTCTGTCATGAGGTTTCCAATACTCAGCTGAGATAGCTCTAAGTGTTGCAGGTGGCACGTGCAGCAGCGCCATAACACCATGTAATGTTGGTGTTTTGTAGATACCTCAAAGCCTGAGGTAACATGAGATTATTGGCTTTATTAAATATCTCCTTGCTTTCCAAGCAAAGTATCTTTTTCAAAACAATAACCTCATGGAGGTGAAAATATTATGGTGATTATCAATTTGTGTAGGATACTGACTAGTTTAAGGAGATATTTGAAAGCAGTAGGAACTGTTTTCCTTCTGCTCAAAGCATCAAACCGAGGAGCTGGGTATTAACTGTAAAGTTGGAGTTGATCTGTTCCATTTGCCAGTAGGACTGCTAGCTTTACAAATGTTTCTGTCACTCACTGAATATGCTCTTTCTAACTATTGTATTTTCTCAGTGCTTCTCCCCTGCTTTGGCCTTTCTGCTTTGCTACTTAGCTTGCTTCCAGCTCCCAGACCAGCAACTTCTGGAGAATTCTTGTTTACTATTAGTTTTCTCTCTCTCCATCTCTGCCCAGCTGTTGTTTTTCCATTGGTGTAGTTAATTCCTCCCTTGCTTTCTTTTCCTCCTCCCTCCAAGTGCAGGGCTGACTTTGCTAACCTCCAGCCTTGCCTGACCTGGCGTGCCCTTTCCTCCACTCCAGTTTTCACATTAGGCTGCGTGATTGGCGATATTCGTGGGAGTGGCTGTCCCAGGACATGGTTGTTCTCCCCTCCTAGAATTGCTGTTTTCCTCTGACTTAAATAGATCTACAGTACTTTTTTTTAACTGAATCCTTTTTGTCAATAAATAGATCTGCAAACTTTGATCCACTCCTTAAATCATTCTCCTGTCGCATTTTCATTGGTGCCTTTTCGGTTAAAATTGATTGACGCTCCTCCTGTGTCTCCGAGTTTCTCCTTTTCCCATGCTACAGATACGGGAGCTTTTCAGCTGCCATCCCTCCAATTTCACTTCACCTTGGCTTATAAACTCACTTGTTTCTTATTTATCCCACTCTCCTCTGGCTCTCCCCCTCACAGTATCTGCGTATTTCAGTTTGTAATCACCTTGAGAAAATAAGTGATCAACTCTACTTGGCTTTGCTTGTTTCTCCAACCATTACCACATGTTCATTTGTTTTCATCTGTAAGCTTTCCGAGTATACTGTTTATATACTTCAGATGGATTTTTCAGTTTCTCATAGGTGTTCCTCTGTGAATGCTTCTTGTGCTAAATTAAAACTTACTTCTAGAATCTTATTATCTTAAGCAAGCCTGAGCTGCTACTTCTTCACTTTACCTCCTCTTTCTTTCATAGTAAATTGGGTGTGTTTTTTCCTTTTAAATCTTCCCTTCCTCTAGCATCTGTGACTATCCTTTCTTAGTTTTTTGCTTAGTTTTCTTTTGTAGGTCAGAAGTAAAACAACCATACACATACACATCAGTTTAAAAAACAAGGTAAACAAGCCTTGTTTTCTCAATTTTAGCTAACAATGCCTACAAGTCAGTTGACCTTATTAGCTTTAATATTTACTTTCAAAATGTTTAAATGGAAGGGGTGAAAAGATGAGTACCAAAAACTCTGACTTTGAAAACACAGAGATTTCAATATTCTAGCAAAAGCTGTACATGTCTTAGAACATGCAATGCACGTTACAAAACCAGCACAGTTATTTCAGGATTATTTCAGCTTGCCACCAGCAACAAAGTCTTTAGTAAATACTTATTTTTAGAAGTACTCTGTATATTATTTGTTCATCAGTGAAATATTGCGTGTGATTTATCCGAATTTTGTAACGTTGCTTGACACATAGCCCCTCTTGTCATATGCAGCCCCTCACATCTTAACAGATCCTTAAAACAAAAAGTAGTTTTTATAGAGCAAGGGCTCTCGATTCGAGTGTGAATGGAAGGGTTAACTGTAAAAGATTCTGACATAAGGAGCAAACTGTAATGGTGCTGCTTTCTTCTCATTGTGGTCAGTTCCTTGTGCTCTGCTCTGTTCAGTGTAGGTAAAGGAGAAGTTCAGGAGCGTGAAAGGAAGTCTGTCTTGTTTATGGTAGTTGAAGCTTCATGCCTTCTCTGAATCCGATGTATGATTAGACAAAGTGACTTGTAAAAATCAAGTTTATTCCAAGGTCACTGAAGCAGGTAACTTTTTTTTTTTTAAAGCATGATCCACTTGGCTTTGAGAGGGCATGTGATTTAGTGGCTTTTTTGGTGTTGTTTCAAGTGTGGAACAAGAGAAATACGGAAGGATTTTAGTGCAGCAGAAACGAAATGATCCTCGGTCTGACAATATTGAATTACTTGTATTGACAGAGTACGGACTCAGTCTGATTGGCAGGCTTGCTTGGTCCTCTATAGCTAGGGTCACTTAGCTCTCTTTGGGTGTTTCATGCTGTAAGAGAGATTTGATATCTAACTTGGAGGATTCTGGACTTAGATAAATTAGGAGCTTATCCTTCTATGTTGCAATTTATCTTGAGCCCAGTCTTGGCAGGTTTTCAGTGTCAGCTCTTACTGTTTTTCTGTCTGAAACTGATTCTCCCCCCCGCCCCAGCTTTTTCTGCCAGATAGAAATACCCTGCTCTATGTTTCTCTCCTGTCCTCATAGTCTGGGAGCTCTGTGAAGGCTCTAAACTCTTTAAAAGGAAGTCTCATTTTCTTTTTCCTCATCCAAGACAGTTGGGCAGATTTCCTTACCTGCTTTCTCTGCTGTCAAGACAAGTTTCAACATTTTCTTTTTCCCTCTTTCAGTCAATACAAAAAAATCATTTTCTCATCTAAAAAAAAAAAAAAGAGGGGAAAAAAGAGGAAAAAAGTACAGCAAAGAAACCTATATGTTTCTTCTAGTTAAAGATGAATTACTGTATATGGCCAAGTGCATCTGGTTGTTTTGTGTCAATCATAAACCAGTCTACATGGCAGAAGTGTGCAATATTTCTCTAAGATACTTTTCCTGAACTGCACATCTTATTTATTTTCTGAGCTGAAAATAAAATATACTATACACCACAGAAACATGGAGGAGAGATTTGTTTAGGAAGGATATATTTGCAATACTGTTGGTATGTATGTCCTACATACCAACTGTAAGGGCAAAACTGAATTATCAGAATAACTATGGGTAGCTGCTGCTTATTACCGACTAAAACATCTCTTTCCTACATCAAAGTCTCTCATGTCTATGGTGTAATATATCACTGTTGCAACGTGTTTATCTGTGTCAAACTATTGCATTGCAACACAAACAGAGGCATTCTGATCTATAAAAAATATTTTGATCAGTAGTAACTAGCAGCTGCCTTTGTTCTATTTTTAATTAAATAAAATATTTCAGCTGTGTTAGATCATGTGCTATGCACATGTGCTACTGACAGGTCATGAAACTGAGTCAAAATATGAAATTGAGGAGGGAAGTCATAGCCCTCTGAAATATGTTTTTTAAATTTACTGTCATGGTGGATAACTGTAATTTTTGGTTTTTATTCCAAGTAAGACTGAAAACAAACTTTGTAATGTGAAAATCCCCAAGTAAGCAAAAATTCTGAGGTTTTTATAGTGTTGGTGTGGCATATCTTCAAGTATGAGTATTTGGAGACAACAAGTACAAGCAGAACTTTCAGAGTAGGCTATGTTAGAATTAATTTTACTGGATATCAAACTGCAGAAGGATACATAACAAAATATGTGCTAATTATGTGATACTATTTCAGTAGAATGAACACACTTGGTTATGTTAGCATTTGTTTTTCTGAGATTGTCTGAGACTTTAACTGCAAATTTAAAGTTCAGAGGTAGAAACAGCATCTGTGGGAAGACATTTCATCTTGATTTTCAATAGTTAATTTGAATGCTACCCATACATTTGCACAATAGAAAACTGAAGTTGTTGGAGTTACTACATGCTAATTATTGTAAAGACTGCATCAGGTCATGTGAAAACTAAGTCAAATTTAAGATTTCATGTTTATGTTTAACTTGGCTAACTTGTTTGTGAAGTTTGCCAAAGTGTTTGAAGATTATATGAGTTAGAGAATATGGTAATACATATAGAATGGACCTTTGCTTTCCATCTTGATCTTCGGTTAAATTTAGTGCATGCCACCGGATTTTGTTCTGCTCTAATTGTTCATAAGCTTTTTGTAAGCAAAGCAGTAAGTTTGCCACATGACCTGAGAAAAGTGAAGGTGAACGATCACATTTGTTTGCAATCAGCAGCTGAACACAAAGGTCATGCAAATAGAACAAATGCAATCATCTCAGCCCTACAAATGGGCATGCCACCCAGTCAGAGCTTTTTGCAACACTTTTGTTAGAAAAAGTGCATTGTAACAGCCTTTCTTAAAATCCTGATGCTCATCAGACACCTTTTGGTAAATGAACATGAAAACCAGAGTGAGCAGACAGATGTTTGCACATCTATTTATGTGTAAAATTAGGCCACCCAACCTAATCCTTTTAAAGGAAACATACAGTGTTTCCTTTGGATTTTAATCACTCCTTATTCAAGAAAATCCTCTTTCATGTTTGTTTCAGGACAGGATATGACCATTAAAGACCTCATATTTCTTAAACTTAAAAAGTGCTTACTTCAATGATTCTGTAGTATGACCGTGCTTCTTAATTTGCTGCTAGCATCCAGCATGTCCTTGTCTTTGACCTGCTGAATCTGTTTACAGCAGGCCTGGGGCTTTTTCTTCCTTTCTTCCCTTTGTTTTCTTAATGGAGGTGGGGATACAGATGCATGTTTTTTTTTTTTTCTCCTTCTCTTTATTTCTTTATTTCCATTTTTATATTGTACTATTGAGAACTGTCCTTACTGTCCTTTTTTTTTTCTCCTCACTTCTCTACTCTTTTGAAGGTTTTATGTATTTTCATACTGGCTGGTGATGGAAAAATCTGCTTTTTTAGGGGCTGATTTTATTCCCCACAGGGCTCCCCAGTAAGAATACCAATTTTCACATACAGTTCTAGAGCTGCATGTAGAATGGGTATATTTGTGTACTCATCCTTGTCTGCTCCTCATAGGTAAAGCCAGATTTCCTTTTTTGTTCATTAGGTCTTGCTTTTAAGGTACTAATATTTTGAAAATATAACTGTTTTCAGGCTAAAAATGTTTGCACCACTGAAATGTGAGACCTTTGTTTTATTGGAGCAATCCAATTGGCTTTAGAAGAATGCATTTCATTGTAATGTGTATGGTGTTTTATTTTATAGGTTGCTTTTTCTGCTGATGGCATATACTTGTGTAGTCAGTGGTGGGAAGAAGTTAGTATCAGCAGGCTTTGTTACTGATATTCATAGCTGCTAATTGCACACTTCTGTTCCCATTGCCACACTAACTATTTGCACAGTAATAATATATACTGTGAGAACACAGTAATAGATCTCCATTTTTTTTTTTGTTCTGGCAAACAGTAGTATTTTGTTCTGCTGAGTATGTTCATGTGCAAAAGATATCTGGTTCCCAAATAGGTGCCTAAATTATAGGTGTGAACAAATTGTAGATAGACTTTAAAAAAAAACAACACAACCAACCAAACAGATGAAACCTTGAAAGTTCTTCATGGAGTTATCTTTTATTTTTATAATTCTCTGTACAGACCTTGGCTTACATAGTTGTTGCTTTTAAAATTGGTTTGGGCACATTTGTTGAGTTAGTATAGTATCAGTGTCGGGTGTCTGTATTGGGGGTGGGGTGGGAAGAGAGAATGGCCTAAGGTTTATTCAGATAAAAATGATTTGAACTCTTACATGCGTGCACATGCTTCACACTTTTTGGCCATGTTGAGCCAGGGGTGCGTGTGCTTGCTGTAAATTATTTGGACCCATATGCATTCAGGGGTCTACTCTTGTTTCAGATGTTTGAGGTAGTATTGGTCCTGGTTTGATTTTTGCACATCTGTGTCCGAACTTTGCTTTATCCGACTTGCTACCTGTCCATCCAAATAATCATTGCAGTATGGAACGCCTTTTGTTGGCACCAGCTTCAAAATCATATGATAGAAGAGATAAGAATCGTCAAGGGGGTGTTGTTATTAAGGAACTAGAGCAGACCTAGTCCTGTTGACAGCTTCATTTGACCTTGCGACTGGAGTCTTCAGTCAAAACTTGTGACTCATATCAACAACAATCTTAAGAACTGAGAGGAAGTTCTCCTTCCCAGTGAGTTCAGGATCAGTTAAAAGCAGGCTGCCTTGGCTATTTCGTAGCAGATCTCATGCCAAATTCCAGCTACTGAATTGGTGTAAGTGGTCAATCTTAGTGAAAGCCAGGAGGTGTAACAGTGCAACAAGTCTTATTTGATATATAACCAGCTGTAAACATTACTTCTTGGAATGTCAACTCTAATATCAAAATGATGAAAATAGATAACTGTAAACTTAAAAATCTTTCACTGGGTGAATGTTCATATCCAGAATCTGATTAGGGTTTCACAAATTCAAAAAAACATAATGTACTTAGGAAGAAAAAATAAATACAATTCAGAAATCTCCTAAAGCAAAAATGTTACTTGCAGATCTGGAACTGGTTAATCACTGGTGTTTGTTTCAGCCACAGGAAAATAATAGTAACACAGGCACATATGCGCAATGATGAAATCAAAGATCAGTTTTACATGTAGTTGTGAACAGATTGTGCTCATAAGAATGTCTGCTAAAAGTAATGGGTTTTAGAGTTGAGAGTAAGGGAACCGTTATAGGCAAGTGTGGCACTGGATGCTGCCAAAAATCCTGTAATAGTGGTAAAACCATTCCTGATATTCATGTTTATTATATCTGGAACAACATTCTTTCTTAAAACTGTTAACTCAAAGTTATCTAGACAACTCCACAAAATTGGATTGTGTGTTGGTGAAATGTATACTTCCTCAAGTTGCTAGAAAGATTTCTGAATTGTTTCAAAATCGTGATATTTTTCTACAAAGAATGGGAGTATTTTAGAACTAGATAATTTAGATTTAGATTGTTCTGGTGACACAGCACTACTTGAACCCCTACACAAGCAAATACCAAGATACTGCATAGAGAAGAGTGGTGGAGGAACAAATTAACTAAGGATTCTGAAACTCCTAGCTCAAGTACTTAGGTCTGAGTAGACAAAGGCAGACAAAATATGACTGTGGATCTTCTGCAATGACATTAATTACAGAATCACAGAATTGTCTAGGTTGGAAGAGACCTCCAAGATCATCTAGTCCAACCTCTGTCCTAACACTAACAAGACCTCCACTAAACCATATCACTGAGGACTACATCTAAACGTCTTTTAAAGACCTCCAGGGATGGCGATGGAATTAGGAACATTTAAAAAGAAATTATTTGGATGAATTGGGGGGCAAGAAACATTCACCAGCTTAAACATTAACTTATTAAGAATTAAATTCATCTTCAGTGAAAGCATTTCCACCTGACTGAAGTGATAATTATAAATTGACCAGAAGTGTAGACAGGGCTCTGAAATGCCTTTGAAAACTAATGCATTAAGAAAATAAGATACTGAATTTAAGTATTTAACATGAATTAATTTCATTTAGCAAAGATAACATCCTCTTATTTCCAGTGTAATACAGAAGAGAAGATGCACATGCTTGATGTACTCCAAGAAGGAATCGGGCTCTCTGCCATAATAAGCATATTGGACATGCAGCAGAGAACTTAGGAAGTCCAGCCAGAAAAGTCTCTCCAAATGCTGTTAGGAGAGAGAATTTAAGGAATTTATTGACATAAGAAGACACGCAAAAGACTAGCCTGGGCTATATAAGAATGGTTAAAACCTTGTTTATGGTCTGAAATGTTTAAAAAGCAAGAAGTATACAACTGGATTCTTTTTATTATTCTTATTTTTTATTTAGGAAAGAAAAGGACTTATGTAAGTGTGATTATTGTTGCAGTCTAACTGCAGTCCTAGAAAGTGTGTGTTATAGAAGTATGTAATTGAAGATATATTCAGTAGATAGCTATGAAACCAAGACAGGCAAACTGAAAATGGCAGATGTATGGTGAGTACAAGTACTGGGGATGTTGCTACAGAAAGGGTTCCTATTTATGACTTCAGTGAACTGCTGGAGTATGTAACTTCTGTGCTGTAACCTCTCTGCATTCTGCCTCCTGTGCTTCAGATTCTTGAAGAGTGGAAATTTTATCTAGAGAGTTCATATTAAAACCGTATTTGGAAATGTGTGCTCCTGGACTTTGTAAAAGTCCAGGTAGCGTAATGAGGATTGTTTTCTGATAGTCATTTCTGTGTTTAACCCAAATACTTCCTTGGGAGTGCATGTTCCTAATTGCATTTCACAGTTTTATTGCGCCTTTTGTGCTTCATTCTTGCTCCTTAAATAATTATGCAGCTTTGTAATCTGCACATGGCTTCTTTTTTTTTCAATAGAATTTGTTTCAAACAGCAAGGTATTCAGAAGATGTAGCTAATATTGAAAGGCTATACAATTTGAGTGACTATTTGTTTTATTTATGGTGCATTACCAGTCCATTTCTGAATGCTTTTAATACAAGTGTGCTTTGCCAGTGTCCCATTAATCTGTCTCCATAGAATCACACTAGGGGTCCTCTGAAGATGCACAGAATTATCCCCACTACTGCTTAGCTCAGTATGCAACCATGTCCTTCTGCCTGTGCTGCTCTGTATTTTCTGCTCCTCTTAAAAGATAGCTGACAAGAACAGTTTAAAAATAGCAGGCCAAGGGCAGGTGACAAAATGTCATGCAAGCAGCACCTGGTCCAGTGACTGCCTGGAGGGAAGAAAAAACCCAGCCCAGATGTCACAGATACGGTTCTATTTCTGAAGCTGGTCAAACTGCAGAATTTCAGCTTTAGCAAAGGAAGAGGGAGAGCCCATCCAAGCATTATGCATTCAAATGTTACTCTATTTTCTTTCATATCAGTCCCCTTTATTCTATTACAGGTATTAATTTACAAGTGTAGATTATATACACCTTTTGTCCTAATAATAAAAAATACCTGTAACCTCATGCTCATGAAATAAGCAGTTAAGCAAAGGGAATTACTGTGAGTCTGGCAAGATTTCTGAAATATTTTAGCACAAGCTTATACTAACAGAAATAATACAACCTTAATGTTTCTGCACTGACAGATTAATGTGAAAATATATCGTGAACTATAGGAGATTAGGTCTGTAATGAGGAAATCTGAAGTAGTTAATGAAGATCTCTTTAAGAAGCTTTGCTCAGGAAGCTGGAAAGTAAATCGGAAATTTTGTTTGCCTTCCTTCTCGCCCCCCTCCGTTCTGCAGGTGCCATTTCCATCTCTGTACTCTTACTTGGGGGGTGGGGTGGGGGAATTTTTTTCTAAAAGAAAAGAAAATTGCTACGTAAAGAAAATCTATTTGCTTTTCTTAAGCTGCTTGTGACTCTCGTTTCAGAAGTGTGCTGAAACTGTTACATCTGTTCAGAAAGAGTATTAATTACAGCACAGCAGTCTCTGTGACTTGAAATAGAAGGCTTTAACTTACCGATAGGAGCTAAAAATGTTGGAGAAGATTGGCCTTAGCTCTGTTTTCTCAAAGTGTATTTGTTAAATTTGGTTTTGTAGTAGTAGGGAAGAGGATTTACACTGGAGGAACTTACTGGTTTGTATTGCTGCTTTAGTGTAGCGAGTGGGTCTTAAGCTCCCATATTTGAATGCCAACGTAGTGCATAAACGTGAGCCTTCTACTTAGCTCCTAAACTTCGCCACAGATCTAAAGATACAGGGAGCATGTGAAATAGGTTACAACACTTATAAGTAACTTAAGTCTATAATTGAAATAAATGTTTACATGGCTATAATAATCCTTTTTTATCATTTTCCAAACAATGACGAAATCATTTACATTTTTCAAACTGTGTGTGTGGGAGGGGGGTTAATGAAGTAAGCCCTGTTACAAAGTTTCTTTGGCTTCTTCAGTATGTTTTTAACACTTCAGCTTGATTAAGTAGTATCTAAGAAACTAATCTGAACGGTAGTCAAGCTGGTTCACTTATTTGGCTCAATCTATTCTTTCTCAGTAAGAACAGTGTCCTCTAAAGCAAAGTACTGTGTGATTTTTTTTCTTTTCCACCCCTCAGTTCCTGAAGTTATTGAAAATCTTCTTCAGCACCTTTCAACTCTTAAAGTTGATACTTTCTAATTTCTGGGAAACTGCCAGCAGCAGAGTTCATTTGAATTTCATGATGAACCTGCTGTATATGATGATTCCATGTTATGGGTCAAGAATAAATGTTTTTCAAAGTACGGGGAGCATCTGTACTCCACCAGAACAAAGCTCCCTCCAGCTCAGTGACGTATCTCAAATAGTAAGTGATGGCAGATTCTTAGAGAAGAATACAAAAGCAGAGTAAGCACTCCCAGTCTCCAGTGATCTGTTAACTCAAGGGCTTCTGATGTCACAGGTAGTATGGAAGGTAGTGACTTATGTTTACCAAGTGGTGTTTTTGTAATTCTGTATTTATTTGAAGCCTTTGAAGCACTATAAATGACATAACTGCAGCAAGTAAAGGGCTGAGCATTGAGGCCTTATTTTGAAAGGGTGAATATAATACATTCCTAATACAAAGCCAAAGGGATGTACTAAAGAAATATTTATTTCATTGTTTTGTGATTTTCAGTATTTTAAGTATGTAACATTAAAGGTACAGCGTTAAATATCTTAAATGTTTGTTCTTGGCAGGTTATCTTCGGTAGATGGAAGTTTTGGCTACCCTGACTGTACATCCCCTTTAGCAATTTTTAATATTAACAAAATTAATTCAGTTTTGAAATAAAACATTAAAAATAGCTCTTATTTGCATTGCAGGGCGTATGGGAATAAACTTCCATCATCCAGGAACAGATAATATTATGGCTCTTAATAGTAAGTAGTTAATATATAATAACTAATGTCATGCTGAATGTTTTCTTACATTAATCGTGTACATAGCTGTACTGTTAGACATAAATGTGTGCTAATATTTGCACAGAAGTTTGTGCAGTATCTTAAAACGACTTTTCTGAATCAGTTATCTCTGATTTTCTTGGTAGAGCTGTTGATTCTTTGTATTTGCTTTACAATAGCTCTGTGCTCCACTGGAAGCTTCATAATGCCTGCTATATATATAACATTGCAAAACAATCTTTGTTGTTCCTTCTTTCCTTTGTGTGTGTGTGTGTGTGCGCGTGTGTGTGTTAAATCTGTACCTCTAATTTCTGATGCCTCTCCAGGCATATTCCTTTTTATTGGGATGAGTTGTTACCATTTTTGCATACAATTACATTGGCTGATAGTTGACTTTGTTGGTTTCTCTAAAACACGTGGACAGGATTAGAAAGATTGGAAAGTTTAGCCATCTAAATGATGAGAAAGAGTGGGGGACTGAACTTCACTGAATGCTGATTGGTTTTGTTCAGTCCTAAAAGCATGCATCAAAAAAGCTTTCCCGAATGGATCCGGAAGCTATGCGGACAGCCTTGTACTGTGTACTGGGGTTGTGTGTGGGGAGGCGTTAGGCATCACCAGCACATAGAACTAAACTATGCAAGTCAATATTTTTCTATATCTAGTCCTACAAAAATACTTAGAGTAATTGCTTTTCACTAATGACAGTATTTTTTTCCAAAGAAATTGTCGTAGCAGTGTGTCTGTAATCTGAATGCAAGATAGGTGCTAATGGAAATTTCCAGCAAATATTTCCAGGCTTTTTTATCTGCAATAAACGTACGTGTGTGCTGAAACAGTCATTTAACTTCTTGGAAATTTGTTTTTGCTTCTAATATTGTATTAGTTAGAGGTGTTAGGATTAATTTACTAGCTTCCCTACTTTTTTTTTTTTTCTTTTGCACTGACTCTGTAAGTCATACTGTGTATTGTTGGAAGCTGCAGATTTTTATTTCACAGAATCACAGAATCGTCTAGGTTGGAAGAGACCTCCAAGATCACCTAGTCCAACCTCTGGAATCTAATTTGTAAAATTACAAATTAGTCCAACCTCTGGAATCTGATTTGTAAAATTAGATTATTTTTTTTTGTAGTACCAAGCAGAACTTAAAGTATTTTTTATATGTAAAGAACAAAACAAAACAAAAAAAAATGGAACAGACAGGGTGCTAATGTCACTTTTGAAACCTGTGAGACCACTGTGTTCTTTTAGTTTTAAGCATCTAATGATGAGATGATATTTTGCAGAGTTTCTGTAGTCATAGTTAGGATATATGCCACATTTTGTTATGGGCATATCTTATAGGAAATCGGGTAATTAACTGGGAGAAATGCTTCATATAATTAAAGACGTTACTGAAAGGAAAAGCTGGTCATGTGGGTGTTCGTGCGTGAAAATTCTACGCATTACTGTTTGCTGTTGTTTGACATGAATTGTGGTCTCAATGTGTTTGTTGTAATGTAGGCGCTTCCACTGCTGATTGCAATAGTAATATAATTGTGAAATTGGGATGAGAGACTATGATTGAATTTTGAGTTTTTTAAAAAAAAAAAAAGACATTTGCTATGGAGTGCAGTATTTCCTGTAGATTAGAGGTCTTTGAAAAACAGGAATAGAAATAGAAAATCTCATACAAAAAAACTCCATGCTGTTATTGTCCATTACTAAGAGAATAGGAGCTAGATTAATTGTTCTGTGAAACCTCATACCTTTTGGTCATAAATCTTTTTGAAAAACTGAGAATAAAAGCAAGTTTTGAAGTGAATAATCTTTACAAATTATCTTCTGCTTTAGATTTTAATCTTCTTTTGGATGCTGCTAAAACTGAGACATTTAGAACTGTATAACCCCCATGTGATCCATTATCTTTGCTATGGCGAAGTAAGCTAAGAAAAGTTAGCCCAAGAAGAAATACTCTTTCCTCTGCTGTAATGGATGTGGTCTGGATTTAAATAACAATAATCAAATCTGAAAGATTTTATTCCAGTAAATTTTGGAAGAACTTGAAGAATTTACGTAACTTCTTTAAGTCCTACTATTTGTGATGTCTATTCGTCTGCAAACTTTCTGCAGCTAGAAGACAATATAGGTTCATGCCAACAGCAGTGCAAAACTTTTCCCCCCTCCCTGTAACACGTAAGTAGTTTTGAGGGGTGGTCGTCTCTTTAGCTCTTTCCCATCCCTTATGGCAGCACTTCCAACTGTAGTGAAGCTGGTATTCTTATTTATTGACTACAGCCTTGTGAAACTCGGGGCTTTCCTGACTGTCTTGAGACAGTGTCTGTAATTGTTGAAGGGGCTGTTTGGCTTGAGGGAAGGTGCAACTTACTGTTTAAAGAACCTTAAAATCTCAAGCCCTTAGTTGTCAGGACTTTGTGCAGAGTATACTACCACCAGTTTGGTCATCCCTGCGCAAACCTATAAATCATCATCTTAAAGCACTGAGTTCTGAAATAATAAGATTAGTGAGATAGAAAAGGTTGCTTGTAAATGCACACACAGTTGCACATGTATATAAGTAGATTTATAGTGCAGAGGTGCTTGATGTTCTCAATGAAGATTTGGCTTTTATTGAGGAATGTGCTGTTCCAATGTTTGGAGCCACCTGAGCATAATTCTAAAGAGTGTTTAGGCAAAAGGAATATGCAAATGTTTAGATTTGGAAATCTTGTACAAGGGGGAAAAGTTACTGCTTTTCTATATAGTAGGTCTCAAATAATTAGATGATTACAAATCAAATCATGTTTTTGCAAATATTACATTACTTTATCCTTTGCTACTACTTAGACAAGGAGTTTTTTTTGTTTACTAATGTTTGACTAGTTTCAACCCTTTAAAACAATTATACTGTCTAATTGAAATAGTGTTTTTAATCAAGTAGTGACATCTATTTTTTAAAACTTTTTAATAATCATTAATATTGATCTAAGCAGTCAGTAGAAGAATTTTTATATACTTTCATTTACAGTACCTTGTTAAATAAAATTGATATAGTAATTTCTAGGGGAAATGTAGCATAAATGGAATAACTGATTTTATTTGTTTAAATTCATGTGAAAAAATCACCTGTTGATCTTGGTACTTTTAGTACGTGTTTGCAATACTACTTAAAAACTATATTTACAGTAATAAGTAAAAATTGAAAGTCAATTAATCTGGTTTGCCAAAATTAACTGGATGGTGTTAACATGCGCTCCCCTCTAATTCAGCGACACGAGGACTAAACCAACACCATTGTTCACCTACCTGCCTGCTAGGTGCTGAGCTATTGTCAGTGCTTCTTGTGCACTCCAGAATGCCAACAACGAACTTCAGGGGTAGGGAAGTATAGGGGGGTGAAAAAGGGAGATGGGGAATAAATGAAGGGGTTTTTGAAGAAAGCACTGAATGGTATTGCTGGGATCCCAAACTACTATTTTAAAAGTAGTTTAGACTGAGGGTAGTTTAAAAAACAAACAAAACCAACCAACCCCTTCCCCCAAAAAGACAACCCACGTTTGTGAAATGCTGGAATTTTGTTTTTCCTAAGGCTCCTATGTACAGTGACTTTGCACTGCTGTTGGGCTTCAAACGTTCCATCTGCTACCAATGTTCATTCTTGTCTCTTCTGAAAATGTATCAGCTGTGAGGTCTGGTACTGTTTGCTCTCCATCTGACTGTCTTTTCATTAATGTCATTTAATTCTGTTTGTTCTAAATAAGATAATTTTAAAAATAGATTAAGGTAAGGTTTGGGGGCACATTTTAGGTGTTTGTATATATTGTTTTTGTTTTATTAAGATGAATAAGAATTATGGGGGGAAATCTTCATGCCGTGATAGAAAACAGCAGCAAAATATATATATATATATATATATATATATATATATATATTTAATGCTTGTATTGTTTTTTACAATTGTCTCCTTAAGAATTATTGTGCTTGGCTTTTTGTATGTTCTGATGTATTTTCAAACACGTGTGATGTTTGTATATAACAAACTTGCTTAAATATCATCTTATATTTAAATCTTTTGCCAGTGACATGGGTATACCTTGAAATGAACACTTCTGAATAAAATGTTTATTCAATTATTTTTCTGTTGCAAAATCTTTAGTTGGCAGTTTAATAAGCTCTTTTTTTTTTTTTTTCCTCTCTCTCTCCCAGTAGTGATAATATTCTGGGAGAATGTGCAGCTAACTTTTGAGATGCATTTTTCTTTCCTGATAGTTTGGTACCTGCCCATTGGTACCAGCTCTTTAGCCCAATTGCCACATCAGAGTACTAATGTATTACTGAGTCATTAGCATGTGAGAAATAATAGGAAGGAATAAAAGACATTGAGAGAGCTAAGTTAGGTCTGGTTTTACAAGCCTTATTAATTTTGAAGAGATCAGAGTTTATTTGATTGGAGGGAAACAATGGATAATGGCAAGTCTGACGTAGGCAAAGGGGAAAGGGGGCAGAGGGAGCAATAAGACGTTCTTTTTTCTTCTTTTTTCCCTTCAGTTTTCATGTTAGCACCTGCATTTTCTGAGATCTGATTTGGCTGTTACTGCAGGCAGTATCTCTTATCAGTGACTGCTAAAGTATCTTTGTAGCAGAGGAAGATTTAACTTTTCTTCCTTTTAATTCCATTTTCTAGCTCTGTAATACCTTCTTATTTTTTTCCCCACTACTTTTCCTGCCTTAAAATCTCACCAATGTTCTTTCCTTTCATCTGTGTGATCCCTCCTTATTTTGGGTCTGTTTCTGTAGCATTTTATGATCAAGATTTGCCAAGCTTTTCCATATGCACTGTATATGATGCTAGAAGAGATGAGGCTGTAGTCCAGAATTAGGTTTGGTAGATTGAAAGCAATATGAAGGGACTGGCCATCAGCTTGGCTGTTGGAAATGTGAGTTTTATTTATTCATCTACTTTTAAAACGGAAACAAATAAAAATAGATGAGCCTTACCTCCTGCATAGATGCTTGGCTACTAAATATGCATGAGGAAGAAAAACCCAAGCTGTCTTAGACCTAAGCTTACTGGTTTTGAGTATCAAATGTCAGACACATCAAGTTTTGACTATCAATTGTAGTTCATACATTTGACAAAGTGAAATCCAGTGTGTGGGCCTTACCTGAATACAGCTTGCATGTGGACTGTTTTTTTTTTGTTTTGTTTTTTGAAGAAGGGATTCAATTGTATATGTACACTGACATACATTAGCAGGGAGATTGTTGTAAGGCTTGCAGTGCTAGCTTTGGAAAGAAGTGAACCAGAAAGGACTGTTGAGGCAGATACCACCGAATTATCATGATGCCTGTCTGCACATCCAACTCATCTATCAGTGGAAACTGAGAACTGCCTTTTGAATCACTCTTAGATGAACAAAACTCATCCCAATCCTCAAATGCTAATAATTTAGATTATTTTTTTTCAAAGTTCTCTTCAGAAAGACTGGAGGATAGTAATCTTGTTCTTTGTGAACAGCTTTTTTTAGCCATAGGAAAAGGGGAAGAAAGAGCATTATTTTCCTAAACAAGCTGTTCTGTGGAATTGCTCATCATGGAAAATAGCCCTCCAGATCTCCAACACTGAAACATGCAGAAGGAAAAATAATTTTAAATACTACCCCCAACAAAATGGGGAGAGCAATCTCAGAATGAAAGATTAATATATGGTAATCTTTCTTTGTAAGCAAATAGATCTCTGTGCGTGTAAAGCACAGTAGAAACATATGTGAAAAGTTTATATAGTGAACCAACTTTAATTTTGTTCTCTCAAATACAGTTTTATTTTTCCACACTTTTGTGCACAATACTTACTGAGTTTTGTTAAGTCATGCTCATTACCAGCTTGCTTCTTATCTAGTTAAAATCCAGAAATTTAGACAAGAAATAGTATTTTAGATTCAGTAAATTCATGCTGTTTTTATTAAGCATTGGCCTCACTTTTGTATGCAAACTGTTCCTGACAAACTTGACTTCTGTTTTAGTTTGTGAAAATGTTGAACTGATTCTGTGTATATAATTTTATTGCTTTGGTTGCTACAAATTAAGTTACTTAGGCTATTTCAACTTTCATATGCTTCTGACTGTATGGAAACACAGTTTTTAAATGGAAACTTCCTTACCTAGCTCTTATTCAGAGATTTTTTTCCAATTCTTTAACAACAGCATGTTTTAAATAACCTTCACCGTTCAGACAGAATACCATGGGTTGACAGAGTGAACAAAGGAAACTTTTGGCTTGTCTTGCTGGAATTGCAGTAATGATTTTTCCATACAAGTAATTTGAGACAGGTTGGTGAATGGTAGATACTTTTAAAAATCAAAAACCTGTAAATAAATTTTATGTATGGTATAGCAAACAAATTGCCTGAAATGAACAAAGTCATAGAGGAACTTAAAATATGTGGTCTAAAGTTGGAGAAGTGTAGCACTTGACAAAGATAGAATATTCGTTTATCTAAGCTCAGAAATTTATGATGAGCCAAATTAAATCTTCAGATCAGTTGACAGAAATTCTGACTGTTGCATGTAGTTCTTGCATCTGCATTTCTTGTTATATGCACACAAATACTTAATCTCAGTTTATGTATTTTAATGGCATACAATCAGTTTTCCTGGATTATTCTGTTCAGTTGCTTTTTAAGGTTAGGTCAGCAAACAGAGTTCTTCAGGGAGTTCAAAGTATGTGCTACTATGTGCTACAGAGATATTGTTATAGCAAAGATACGTTGCATAATTGCACTTGATTCTATTGCCTTTTGTCAGTTAATTCATTCTCACTGACATTTTAATTCACTTGTAAACTTGCAGATCTCTGAAGGAATTCAGAGACCCATTATTCAAAACAAAAAGTCTGACATATTTTTCTTTCTGATCTTAGAAAATTGTTGCACAACTCAGTGTCCTAAAGCAAGTATTATTCTGAACTGCTGATTGCTTCAAGATTGCAAATTAGTTTTCCAAGTTAGAAATAAGATTCTGGTACCCTATAAATCAAGGAGGTTCCTGGTTTCAAATCTCAAAATGTTGACTTTTTTTTTTTCTTAGACATAATGCTATTTTAAATCAGTTGAAGAAGTGTCTTTAAGATTTCTTTAAAATGTACGTCTTTGGTATTGTAAACACGTGATGGCATGAACAAGATTAGGCTTAGTACCAACAGTGAAGAAAGAATGTTTTTAACACTTTCAAAATATTTCTATTGAGTCTTCTATAAGGAAAATGTGATGATGCAAGTGAACGATGATGTTGCTTACTTTGAACTTGATATTACCTGGTGAGATTCACTTTTAGTTATGTTATAGAAAGAGCGTAAATCTAGTTCTTTTGAATCCATAACAATTTATGGATTCACAAATTTATTATTCCTTGAAATGTTAACTATTTGATCTGTACGATGTGCAGACCCAATACAGTATTATAATAAAGCAATGAAAAAAAAAAAAAAAACAAGACCAGACAAGAAGTCTCAGTGAGATCTAGTGTCAGTAACTTATAAGTCAGTATTTGGCATACAAGATCTCATGGCTTAGACACTCTTTTTTAGGGGGGGGTGTCTAACTAGTAAAGATCATCCTCATGGTCCAACAAACTTTAATAAGATTATAATAAATGTTTTCATTTTTTTAATTTTATACCATTCTTCCAGTAAAGAGCATTATGCAGTCTTTAACCACGAGGAAAAATCTAATTCTGCCCATGCCTCTGCTGAAATCTGTGAAAAGGATCTTTCACAGCTTGTCAGTTCTATATTGCTGTTAGAACCTGATTAAAAGACAAGCTGACAAATTGATTTGGCAATGCTATCTCCTGTATGAACCTACTGGAAGTACATCAACATGTCTGTAGACCTAAGTTACTAATTTTTAATTAGGCTTGACGCATTAGAAAAGGTTCTCCTGAAGGTTCTTTCTCACAAATTGTTAATATGGCCATAATGAAGCTGCTGAAAGCTTTTCATCTGCTTGATGGAGGTGAACGAGTACTCAAGTTTCTATAGAGACAATCTTTTATGATAGTGATAGTAACGTGTTGAATAAGTATCAGTTTCTAATCCATAAAAATTGAACTCTTAACTGAGTATCCATTCTAACAGTTGAAGCTTGTGGTTTCACATGACTAACATCTGTTGTTTGCAGGACACTAAGTAAGGTGGTGTTTTCGCAAGTGTTTCCTAACTTCAAAGGCTTGGTTCACAGTAACAATATCCCTATTACACCTTCTTGTACTGAAGCATTGTGTCAGCATTTAATTGGATTAAGTCAGATGCTACACATTTCTATGTTGAACTTCCACATAGTACTCACTGATGTTTATTTTTGTGAAGTGCTGCTGATTTTTATTTTCTGTTAACTTATAACTGAATTGTGCTGACTAGTGCATACTACCAGCTTTATAACAGTATAGCAAGACCAGTTACAGGTGTGATTTGAGACCAGAATGGTAAACCAGTCAGGGCCCAAGAGTATGCGTAGTTTTTCATGAAAAAAAAAAGTTCTTATGGCCTTCCTCATCCATAGGAGTAAATTAAACCAATGAGAGTGCATGACTTTGGGATTTGGAAACTTTTTGTCTCTGTAGTCTTGAGGAAAGCTAATGAGCCTAATAATGAACATCAGTTTTGCTGCTGTTTCTGTTTTCTTTATTCCTTTTGAAGGCTTAGGTTTATTTATTTATTTATTTATTGCAGCTAGCTATGCTCTTTCATTTTTTCATATTTACAAAATAGGTAGCTATAATTTTATATGAATCTTATAATTGTTCTTTCTTATAGTCTGTCTCTGCTGTGAATGTGCTGAATCACCAAGAGATTAAAGAAGTCCACTTAAATGTGATGGAGCCTTACAAAAATCACAAAGTTAGTGGATAAGCTGAATGTAGAACTGCTGTTCACCATGTTCTTCAGAGCTAGGACTAAAAGAACATTTGGTGAAACTTCTAGCAGATCCATTTAAAGCCCACTAAAGGAAGGGCTTCTGTAGCTCACTTTTGGAACTTGTAGATATAGAATCATAGAATATCCCGAGTTGGAAGGGACCCATAAGGATCATCGACTCCAACTCCTGATATTACCACCAACAGGTTCAAAAAATCATTAGACAAATTGTGAACAAAAAGCCTGTAAGAAGGTATTAGAAGCGGGTAAGAATGTGCCTCCTAACATGTTTAATATAATGACTATGAATGCAAAGGGCATAGGAGAGAAACACACTGCTGACAGTGGCCAGTCATGATAGTGGCCATAGTGTCACTATGGAAAACAGAAGACTTGTCTGGACGGATCGTTGATCTTACCCAGTAGGGCACTGCAGATGAGCTCTCTCAAGTGTTCTAGCTGAGCTACATGGTTCTTGTCATGAGAATGTTTTAGTCAATCCTTTCTTTTCTAATTTTTTTTTCACTTGGTTTCACCTCTCAAATGAATTGCAGAACACCTGCCTAACAGTAATTCTCAGAAATAGTTTGTGCAATTCTGGTATTTATTTACGTGGTTTGCTTTTATTACACAAATTACACAATGTCCCTTTCGTGTTGGAGCCTTCCAACATAAACAACAGGGCAAAACCGAAGTTATTCCCAGGCTAAGAAGTGAGCTGAAGAGTGAAGGTGGTGTTCTTGTTGATATACAGTATGAAATGTTCTGTTGCTTGATGATGTTCTTGGTTTTCAGGATGTGTGTTAAATGAGCAAGAGTTACTTTGTTGTTTAAAGTTACTTCCCTCATCCGCATCCCTTTTCTTCTCTTGCCAGCATTATCCCGCTGTGGATCTTCTGGTCCTCTGCCTTTCCAGGGCTGTAGGCTGGAGTTGTTAGGTCACTCCTTTCTTCTGCGTCCTTGAGGGCTATCTTTGGTGGATGTGTGCTTCAGTGTGTATGCAGCTATGCTCATCTCACAGCCATGCCATCTCAAGAGTTTTGTTGGCTCTTCGTAACTCTTTGCAAATGCATTCTTATGCCAGCAGAACCCCTCTTTCTTGACTGCCAGATAAATGTTTTCAAAATGCAAGCCACCTAAGTTCTATTTCGTCAGTTTCATACAGCTTTTCTTGAGATGGAGTTAAAATTTCAGCATTTCAATTTAGTGTACTTTGATACATTGGAACAACAGGTAATCTTAGCTGCAGACCTCTGAGATTCCCAGCCGTGCTAAATTTACTTAAAGGGATTGCATTAATTGGTGTTTGGGGAGTTTGTTTTGTTTGTTTGTTTAAAAAAAAAAAAAAGCTTACAGTTCTGTTCTTCAACATACAGTTTCATGTTTGCAAAATACACTTAACTCATGGGATGAGGTGAGTTAATAGTTTCAGGAGAGTTATCAGGAGGTAAAAAAGAATGTATTGTTCCTTTGTATTTGAGTACATGCAGTTTGGGACATAGTGGTTATGTAACTACCTACCTGTCAGAGTTGAAGAAAGGTGCAAAGGAATGGAGAAACACTAACACAGCGGTGGCCTTTCATGGAGTTGCACAACTCAGCAGGGCCTGCTTGCAATGATCTCACAGCTTAAACGGCAAGATGTGTTCATCACTTCTTTAGTGCTGTAATGTTCTGTGAGGCACCATGGAAAGAATCACTTGTGAGTTGAATTGTGGAACCATTCGGGAGATGATTTTCTGTGCAAAAAGGTTCATATTTGGCACCAGAACCAGCATATGGAGGTGGCTTCATCTGTGCTGGGTACAAGTTTAGGAGCTCCCGCTCTCCCTACTTTTGTCTTGTGTTGGAGTTGCGCAAGAAAGTAACTTCAGATATACAACGCTGATAATTGCGTTGTTTGTAATCGTGCAATCGTTTTTTTTATTGGTTCCTGAATATCTTCATTCAAGAATAACTTCTAAATCGTTTATTTTCCAAAATATTTACTCAGACTGGAGGTGTTATGAAATTTATCCAATGAACCACTATTTCTGTTAAGTCTGTTGTGCTCTGAACTTCAAGTTACCAACAAGATGAGTATTCCTGATTAATTTGTCTCCAATTGCACATTCTTATTTTTCATCCTGTGTAAATGAAAAAGAAAGGGATGTTGACATCCCTAAGTTGCCTTGCTGAATAGCTCTCACCTTTTTTTTGGAAAAGGTAATTTTTGATGCAGTCCTTTATCACAGGCTTTTAATTATTAAGTTTTTTGAATCCCCCTAATGATGTGCTGATGCAAGTGCTCTTTTGTGGCCTCACTGATGGGGATGGTGGTGGGGGAAGACACAACATAGGTGTATGCTGTCTGAGGCTGTGTTTCTTCAGGGCTTGAGGAAGAAATTGCCCATGTGACAGAGGGGATCCTGGTGCATGTGCTGGGGGAGGCAGGGAGCCTGCTGTGCTCAGGGTAGCTCCGGCGCTTTGTGGAGGTGACAGTGGATGGATGGGTAGTTCTCACCTCGCCGCCACGCATCTGCCACGTAACTGTGGCCGAAGAAAAATAGGCAGGGAAAGCTGGGGGCATGGTGGGAGCTCTCAGGCTGTACATTCGAAGATGGAAACAGAAATGTGGGAAGGATAGAAGTTCTTACGGTAGGCGATGCTTGGAATATTGAAGAGAGAGGAAACTAGAGGAAGTGGGTTAAGGGGGAGTGTTGGGGCAGCTAAAAGTATCACACCTAAAACCTGGACATGTAAGGCAGGACCCGAAGGCATGGTGTTAAGTGTGAAGTAAGAGATGGGGTTGGGGCAGAGGAGACACAGGTGATATTGCTGTGAAAAGAGGCAGAGGCAAACCAAGGCTCTCTTACCTAGCGCCT
This sequence comes from Cygnus olor, assembly GCF_009769625.2. Classification (NCBI taxonomy): domain Eukaryota; kingdom Metazoa; phylum Chordata; class Aves; order Anseriformes; family Anatidae; genus Cygnus; species Cygnus olor. The sequence continues at coordinate 21,789,473 of NC_049175.1, forward strand.
GAACTCGCTTTCTGTTGAAAAACTTTGCCTGACCCCTGGTCTTCCACATTTGATTTCCTTGGAAGAACACAGATACCTTTTGTGATAGATTGAAGTCCACATGTAGAAGACACTGTTTTCCAGATTTTCTGATATTCCAAAAGGTCAAATAAGAGTGCTTCTTGCATTTCCATTTATATCGTGAAACACTTTATAGTTTTGTGGCTTCTGCACTTGTACTGCTCTGTGGATTTTGCCATTGATGTACGTCTCACTGAAATGCTGTATTAAATCTGGTACTTAGGAAGACGATTTGTCAATCTGTTTTTATTAGGCTGAACATACTGACATACTGGCTATTGGGTTCATATGGTTTTGGTAGGACTTTAGTGTTTACAGATGGCTAATTATTTAACTTGAAACATAATTGGAAAATATGTTGTCCACAAACTAATTAATAAAATGTGAAATGATTTATTTTAATTAGGACTACTGTTGATGATGTTTATTGCCTCTTAAAAACATAATCCTAAATTAATCTTCTATAGTACTGTAAATTTGATGTGCCTGATTTTTTTTTTAAACTTTGATATGTAGAAAATTTGCACAGCAGCTATGTTCTTTTTTTTTTTTTTTTTTTCCTCCTTTCCCTGGCTGTGTCATCTTCAAACTTTTTCTCTTGTCTTGGGTTGTTTGAATTTGCTTTTGCACATTTTTGTATGTCTTTTTCTTCTTTTGGTGGGCGGGAAAAAAGAAGAGGTAGAAGCTACATTTTCTTTGCTTTTGGAGCTAAAATCTAATGACAGCTGTACCGACAATTTTCTTCTGTGTTTACATGCAGCCAGGAGCTATGGGCGGAGAAGAGGTAAAAGTATTTACTAAATGTTTTGTTTGCTGAATACTGGGAGAAATTAATATCTAGTTCTTTTATGATAAGATAATGTTACCAATTTTAACATTATGTGGTTGATCAATTGCTTCCTATAAATCAATCTGATATTCTTCATTTGCAAGACATCTCCCTTCTAATATCAGCTTAAAGCAATGATGATTTTGAGCTGGTAACTTCAAGTGTATTGCTGTTATTGGTGAATTGGAGGATGAGTGAATGTAAAGATTCTTTTTCATGACACACATTTATCACTTTAAATTCGTGGTGTTCAAGAAATGAAGATTGTTTTCAGGTGTTTTTGTCAAAGTTTAATGTTTAATTTATTGAATATTTCTAACACACGTTTTTCTTAGATGTAACATCTTTTGTTGAATATTGCATTTGAGAAATATATTGATTACCCTAGGTAGTGCATTGTGAATGCCAGTGGTGGGTACTGATAATCAGGAGGAGAAAAAAATACAGTATTTGAGTACATTTCAACTGTATTTTGTAATTTAGGCAACCCTTACAAAAGTAAAAAACAGACTGAAAACATTATATGGATGTTTGCAGTGCTGTGTATAAGCTTATTCTGAGAGATTAATGAACATGGACAATAGCAAGCTCGCTGCCTACCGAGAAAACTACAAATGTACCTTATTTTTATGTACTGTGCAGTAGCTTTTTAATTGAGAAAGTAACAGTGAAGCTTTCAGCTTTTAACAGCTAGAGTTGGGCAGCGCCATATGTTTGGGGTACTTTGACATTAAATTTCATTTTATCTTTTCTTACGTATGGTCTGTGACAGCTATGCATGTGACATCGCTTGGAAGGCTTTTTCCTTTTCATAATGTAGAATTTGCATCAAATTTGTGAGGAAGCTTGGAGATGTACAAGCAACCTAGTCTATAAATAACTTGGAGTAGGCACATATGTAGGGAATAAGGTAGTAGGCTGTACAGGCTGTGCTGATACAGTTTCTAGTACATAATTTGAGCTTATTTGGTTCAAAGCTGACTGTATTTAGTGTTTACTTTATAGCTAAAGTAAAAATAAAAATAGTATTTTTGAAACTTAAATTTTCCCCACAAACTTACCTTCTTATTTTTTCCCTGCTTCCAGAGAATGGTCTATTGTTAACAGATGTTCAAAGCATCCTAATACTTTTTAGGTGATCTCATGGTGTTGAAACAAATTGGAAAAATGTGGAATATAAAATATTGTGCGCTCTCTAGGCGTGTGAACATGAGACTGTGCCAAGTGTTTTCAGATTGATTAAATGGCACCAAAGTAGGAAAGGAAGTGGAAATCAGCTGGGCACTATTAACTTCTTGCAACTTGTGTTTACTTGTAGAAGCAAAATGTAGTAATGTGGCAGTAATTGTAACGAATACAGTGTAGGCTGTAAAATGCAGTGCGGGCTCTTTTATAGAAGCTGTGGTGATGACAAAGCAGGGCAAACAAGTTCTGAATATGCTGGACTTTCAGGATTTTTTTTACTTTACCAAAATGCATGTTTCCCTCCATAATAATTTTTATCTCTGTGAAATTCAGTTTTTTCTATAACAAGTAGATTTGTGTGAGTGTGTGTGCGCATCTGTCCTGTCATCAGTGTTAGGGACTTTGTGACTTGCCCTACCCGTACAATACCAAGTCTGTGATATCCCTGCTTTTTCATTACCTTGAATTGTATACTGTTGTTCTGAGCTTTCTTAACCTGAAGAACCATACAATTCTACGATAATCTGTTTAAAAAAATGTGTTGTTTATCAAATGCTCTCATATTTATTATTGTTTTTGCCATTTGCATTGTGGTAATATGCAGAGTACTCAGAGGCAAGTCTGTGCAGGGACTCATTCCATGTTTATTACACTACAGTATTTTAATTAGTGTTTCAGTCTGTCACTGTGACTAAGCACCTTCAGTGAGAAGAGGCTTTGTTAGAAATGCGTTGGGGGTTGGTGTAACCTAGCAGTTTTCTGTGATCCTGTTTTCTTTGTGAAGTGAGCTGAGCATTTTTTTTGTAGATATCACACAAGCTGCTGAGTCATATTGTTTTAGGTATCTTGTTTTTAACTTTTTTGACCATTTTTTTCAGGTACAAATGTAAACACAACTATGGAAAGCCAGACTAGTATCTTTTCTCCTACCCTGACAAATCTGAAATGCCAGGAGAGAGATGCTAGCATATAAAAATAGGGCATTTAGTGATGCTTTCCAATAATACCCTCCCAGAGATTTGCCCCTGGGAGTATCTTGAGGTGATGGTTCAGTATTTATTGCTGCAGGATGCTTTTTTCTTGCTCATTGCCTTTTTCTGAACCTACGTAACCTTTGTAGCATCCTAAAAGTCTTGTGGTTAGGGCTTCCATGGTTTGACTTACTTTGAGCCTTGCCATGTACTGATAGTGTTTAATGCACTTTAGTTTCCCCCCACTTGGGAGAGACAGTGAACAATCATTCCTTATTCCCTTTTCTCTATGCCTTCCATTATTTTTAGTGGGTACTTTACACATTTAACTGTATATTTAATTATAAAGCTTTAGATGATCTCTTGTACTCAAATGAGTACAACGTTTGTGAACTGTCGAGCAGCTGACATAAGAGGTGAAATCTTGCTTTTTAAGCCACTATGTATTTTTTTGGATTTCCTTCAGAACTCAGCACTCATTCAGCCTCCTCAATGGACCTGTATTTTAGTTGAACAGTTTGTTCTAATATCTGTTCATTTGATGTGTATACTTCCACTAATGGCTCATCTTTTTTTATAAGAAGGTATGTTTGTGGGGGAAAAAATAAGATTATTTAGCCTGTTAATATTTGATATTCTTACACATTATTAGTCTCCCTACTTATTATTTCTCTCACGCATGTACTCTCTCTTCTGCTAAAATGCATATGTTTATATATGTGCATGACCTGTTCGTGCATTACAGAGTATTCATCAAGTCTTTCCTGTTTTCTGCTCTAAAAATGCCATTTCTGACAACCAGCTGTTTTAGACCTTGAGGAGTAGCATCTCTAAATGCATCTCTGATTGTGGCATTTGCCTTGTCTTTACGCTGGTGCTTAAAAGCACAGTAGGATTTTTGCTTCTGTGGATTTTTGCATCTGTGATCTCTGCCAACATTGCGCATTCAATGTATTCTTGCTAATCAAGACGGTTCTGGTACCTGGTGTTCATAAAAGTTCAAGCTGTTGTTCTGTGTCAGTCAGAACACCTTTCCTGTTGTTTGTTTGTTAGCTTGGTTTTCATATGTAGGATTGCTTCTTCTTTTTGTAATGTAGCCTTTATTGCTCGAGGCTCTATTACTGATATTTTCAATGTATATGTTTTTCTGAATCGTGTCTCTCTGCATGTCTTGATTTTCTCCTTGCTTCTGTTTTTCTTTCCTGTACTTCCTCGTGCATTTAATCCCAAATGTAGTTTAACTCAAGACCTAACCTTAGGTCTTGCTGGAAGTCAGTTTTGTGTGATCCATTAACTTTGAATTTAATTATATGTGCCTTGCTATTTATATTTGTAATCTAACAGACACACACACACACCGTTTGTATTGATTAATTTTAATTCTGTCCTTGGGAGCAATCCTCCATGACACGAGGATACAGGTTTTTTTTCAGAGTTGAGATGGGGTTCCCATTTATACATCTCTCTAAATTACAAGATTTATTTTTCACCTTAAATATAGGGAATTAAATTCTAAAGTTTGTTTAGAAAGCTGTGCTGCATACATACAGCCCTTAAATAATTTGAGTATCTTTATTTTTTTCTATCTTCTGAGTTAATAAATCAGTTTTTGAATAATATGTATATACTCCAGAAATAATGGCAACAAGTTAATTGAATCAGGTCATCACAAATAAATTATTTACTTTTTATCAACAAACCAAATAGCAGTTATTTATGCTGCTTTCTGTTCATTCATTACTGAAAGTGTGTTTTAACACTGAGTAACAGCTCGACAGGCTGCCCTAGTTAACAACTTTTTTTTTGAGTGCAAGTGTTTTGTGTTTCATTTAATAAGTCTTTAAAAGATTTTAGCTTGTTAGCTAAGCTGTTTGCTTCACTACACGCTTAATATCTACTATACAAAGCTTTTCTATGTTTATTTTGCTGTTTGCCCCCTTGCTTAGATTGGGCCTCTGCTCACTCACGGAGGAAGCAATGCAGCCCTTGTGGCTAGGATCCTGTAAAGCATTCTGAAGGAGGCTGTCCTGCCCTGCAGTGCAATGGCTTGAGTGATGTGCTTTTAAAAATAACTCCTTTGAGATCTGCTATGGAAGGTTTTAATCACTAAGAGTTGGTTTGATATGTTAATTGTACAAAGGTTCTTTCTGTAGCTATGGCACACATTGGATAACTTGTTGGTTTTCATTTGCTAGCCATTCACAAGAGTTTCTGTTTTAAAGCTAAATTAGTTTTTTTGTCTTCAAAGGACAATATAGTTACAGACTTGAAAAAATAGAAGCAATGCTAATGAGCATCATTTGGATAACTGACCATTTAGCTAGGCTTTTTAATACAAATTCTGTAAATCAAAACACTATTTTAGAAAAGGAAAATATAATATTTTTTATTATTATTATTTTAACTGAAATATTTAATTATTCACAGGAAATAGCTTTAACTATAGATACTACAAAATCTGTTACAGGTCGGTCTTCACTCTTTCCTTTTGAAGATGGCTTCCTAGACGACAGTCACGGTGATCAGTCTTTATCATCGGGTCTCAGCTCTCCAACACGCTGTCAGAATGGTGAAAGAGTGGAACGCTATTCTAGAAAGGTGTTTGTTGGAGGTCTTCCTCCTGACATTGATGAAGGTACTGTGAATAAGTTACATTGGTGAGATATGGGAATTGGCTTTCATATTATTACTTAGAAAAGGTCAGATTTTCATGAAAACATGTATATTACCAGGTATATGACTTGTGGTGCTTCTGGCATTATTTAAAACAAACAACCTCCCTCCTCTTGACCTGCAACCCCTGAGAATTTATTTGTCATTCTTCTGTACTGCAGATTAGAGGAGATGGAGGCAGAAATGTCTGCATAGCAGGTCTTCTAATCTGCAATAGCAGCATATTTTCTCATATGTGTTAAGTAGAAAAGCTGAAAAAGGGAACTCAGTGAGTACTGTCACTTTTCCGCAGTCTTTCTCTGTCCTTTTTAAAAGATGTCGTTGACTTTAAGGACCTTGTTAATACAGTCCTTATCAAAATAAATTGGGCTTTAATCAGCTCTTATATCCAGTATATATGTAGTGTCCAGTCCACATATGTAGGGTGTTTAATATGGTTACAGAATAATAATCACTTTAGTAGAGATGGTCAACATGCTCTGCATGCATGTTCCCACACACCCACCGACTCCTAAACAGTTTTTGGTATATTTTTCATATTACAATAGGAATCTGTCCTATGTAGCTTCCATTGGCATAAATAGGAAATTTGAGGATGCCTTATAGTGAAAAGGGAGGGATCTTATAATCTGTTCTACTAAATCTAAAGCTTAAAGCGTGTGCAATTATAATTTAAAAAAAAAATAGTACGGGTTGCCAACCTGCAGTTCACAGACAGCTCAGATGTAGTTCCCACATCACATCAGAGTTGTGGGACTGTTGATACAAGGGCTGCTGGGTAACCTGAATCCCCAGCTGCAAGAAGCAGCAGGCTGACAGGCACAACTAATGTGAGTCAAAATACATGCCCAACCTATCCTGTGAGGAAGTAATGTAGCCGCTTGGGAGCTATTATCCTCTTCCATGAGAGATCTACTCTAGTAACACCTTTTTCCTTCAGCTTTTCATTTATGTGGCATGCATTTTGTGGCTCTAGTCACTTGAAAAATCTGATGCCCAGCTCACAGGGATCAGATAAACTGGACGCATCTCAAATAGTGATCATAAAATTGGAAAACCGCAGCCTTCAAGCATTTCTCCTGATGGATTGATGCTCTGATCTATCTGGCAACACATTAGACATAATTTTAAACTATTTCTTTCTTTAAAATACATTTTAAAAAATGCATTGAGAAAGAAGATTAAAAAAAACAAACACTTAAAATATTTTTTTTGCTGAAACATCTGTATTTAACATAAAATTGTCCTATAGGATAGTCTCAGATGGTGTTCCATGGTGTTTTTAAAATGATACTTAAAAAGAAAAATAATTTGGTGATTCAAGGCAGATTTTCAGAGGGGGCTTAGGAAGGTGAAGTCCCCACAGCCGTGTGACCTGAAGCAGCCTGCTTTCTAGGTCATGCTACGAGGAGTGGCCATGCTGACATGTAGCTTCTCCATCAGTCCTGTGTGGCTGCATCTGATCCTGCTTTGTGGCTATAATTAGAAATAGACCACAGCTGAAGCATATTCACTTTTGATAGATGGTGTTTGCATTTAATCCTGCTGCAAACTTGTGTTAGAGGAATGCAAAATTTCTTTTTTGAACAGCCACATACAGTACAGAGTTGAAAGAATATTTAGGCATTATCTATGTACATTATTGCAGTTTTTGTTGATCTTGATAGGTACAGAAAATAGTCTATAACTTTTTATTTTTTTTTTTTAATTAAGAATGTTTACCTTGCCACTGTCAGTCTTCAGATTCTCTCTAAGGTGCCTCATTTGTTTTTTGTAGATGAGATCACTGCCAGCTTTCGTAGGTTTGGACCTCTTGTGGTGGACTGGCCTCACAAAGCTGAAAGCAAGTCATATTTTCCACCTAAAGGTAATTAGCTTAAAATACACTTATGCAGGCTGTTCTGGTAAAAGGAAACTGTGTCTACAATGTGGCAGTCTATTAAAAAGAAACGATTTGACTCTATGACAAAATCTCTCTTTCAACGAGCATGTTTTCAGCAGTTATCATAATGAAAAAACACAATTCAGTGAATGAAATGTAGTCTTGTCTGTGTACTTCAGCAAACCTCGTGTCCTTGATTTGGTGCTTAATTTATACTACGTTTTGGTTAGAAGGAAAGTTTGGGAAATTTCCTAGTGCTGATTCTGTTGCAGTTTGCATATTGTAGAAACTATAGGAGTAATAGTTTAAGCAACATTTCTCATGGCTAGGAGTCCCTGGCGGATTGGGTGCCCGCTGTTTTGTAGAGAAACATGAATCCACTTTGTGTGTGTGCTGACCCCAGGAAGCTGTGATCCTGCTCAGAACCAAAAGGTCTGCATCAGGGCTTGCTGTTGCTGAGCTGCAGCAATGAATTCTGCTAAGAGATGGAGTGTTCAGCTCAGACAGGTGTCATGCACCATGGTCACCATTTCTCAGCTGGAATTGACTTGTTTCAGAGTGGCTTCAGGTGGGGCTATTTCACACCTGTCAGCAAAATACTATGCAGGCTTATTTTGGGTTTATGGGAAAACTGATGGGGAGAGTTGCCTGTCTAAATCCAATTGCTCTTATTGTACACTAGCTTCTCCTATGATTTTATACTGTACAATATACAGTCTGTGCTTAGTGGCACCTGCATCTTACGTATAGTTTGGGAGTTCACTCACGATCTGAAACTGTAGCATAAAATTAGACACAGAATTTCTGATCTATATTGTAAGATTTTCTGTTCTCACTTGATCTGAAAGCTCTTAATTGCTCCTTAGGGCCACTGATTATTTTGGCAGAACAGTGGGCTGCTCAGTCACCGCACTAGCTAATCCTACAACGTTTTGATAGATATATTTTGACTGTAACAAATAAAAACCAATTTATCTGGAGCTTAATTGCTGGAGTCAAGATAGCTCTGTGACAAATGCTTTCCCTGTAAACAGTATTTGGGGCACTTGCCTGAAAACAGAAAAAAAAGCCTAAGTGCTCTCTCTCCTGTTTTGTTCTCACAATTCAGCCTTGCTTCATATATTCCTATGGACAGGTAGAAAAATTTTATATATATATATATATATATATATATATATATATATATTTGTACCTTCACTTACAAGTTAAAAAAAAAAAAACAGTAATAAAACAAGTTTCTCCTCATCCCTAATATCTTCTGGTCCTCTCCGTTATTTTTTTTTGTTGTTCTTTTAATTCAATAAGTAACTATTTATGGCAGATCAGTGTGGGACTTCCCATTAATAATGAGTTTGTTCTGTATCTGACAGAGGACTAGTTATGCCTCAACAAACTTGTGAAAATATTTTTGAGTAAAAGCTATTTTAGCAGAAGACAAGGGAATGCAGCCTCACTTCTATTTTTGTCGTGATTCTAATATAGGAAACAGCTTTCAAAGCCCCTGCCAGTTGCCCTGAATGTCTGTCTGAAAGTGCTAAACAACAGTCAATCCCAACTGTTCCAGATTTATTTATAACTGACTTCTTAGTTATCAATCAGGACTGCAGCATCATAGTCCTGCATTCCAGTCTTTGAGATTCACTTACAGTCACATTAAGCTTGGTAGGTCAAATGTACATCACTTACTGTGATCCCATATAGGCAGTATCTGCCTAGAAGACAGAATGTTATTACCAGGAGTCAAAAGGTAAAATATAATGTGAACACACATTATATTTTTTCTACATCTTTTTCATCTATTTTAAATATAAAGAATACTTCTTTTCCAAAGTTATTATGGAATCATTGACAGAAATACCACAATAAAATGCTTCCAGTCCTCTTTTTGATTAGAAACTTCTTTAATACTAAAATACAGCATTTAACTTTTTTTTTATTATTTTAAGCTGTTCTGATTTATTATCAGGCACTTCTTTATAAAACAGAAATGAAAAGAGATTATGCTTATGTACAAAATTCAGTGACACACTCATTCAGCTATCAAATACTGATGAAATCAAATGTTTTCTTCCTTTTTTTTTTTCCTACATATCTTCTTTCCATGTCACACTGCTAGTCCACAAATTTTCTGACATTTTGAATATGAGTCTTTCAAACAGAAAATCTGCCCAAATAAAAAAGGACAGACAAATAGAATTACATAGGGGGTCTTTTTGTATGCTAGTAATCTCAAAGGAAGACAAGAAAACTGGATTGCTGGAATGCAGTGGGATGACACGGAGGCTAATCTTTGTTCACACGTTAATAAAGACTGATCTCTGAGGCTTCTCCCACCTACTTGAACATGCCTGACTGGCAGTAAAATTGATCCCTGCTCTTTCTGAAAAAATGCTGTCACCTCCAGATGGACTTTGGTGGCCTTTTGATGGCTATGATTTTTCATTGTTCCTTTATTTTTGTAAGTCAGACCAGTGGACGCTGTCTGGACTTGCAACAAAAGTTGGTTTTTGTTTACTTTGATAAGCATTCAGTTACAGGTTTGGAGCAGACAGAATCAGTAGTTCCTGCCACGGGTCAGCAGTCAGCTGAGTTGTACAGTGGGACAGTTTTACGTCATGGTTTTCTGTCTTCATACATACATCCAGGTGTTGTCATCCCTGACAGCCCCAAGTGTACTAATACAGACTTTTAGGATCTACATGGGTTCTTCAAGAAAAATCCTGTGCCTTATTTGTATAATAAATACTGAATTTTTAAAGTGTTTACATTTACATTACATTAAAATGAATTCTGCATAGTTGCACTATATTAGGAACACTTTGATATTCTTAGGGCTGGGAACAAAAGGCTGCAAGAACTATTAGCCATTACTAAGCTGATCAAGCATGAAATCTGAAAGATTAAAATAAAATGTTTACAGTCTAGTAACCCCCACCCTCCTCTAGAGTGCTTTATCTTGTTAGTTTGGCGGGCAAGTCGGGCCATAGATGTATAGCCAGGCTTGATCTAGCAAGCCGCATTAGCTAATTTATTAGCTGGTGTGGTTGATTAGCTTAGGTGAAGTGTTGTGTAAGCTGCTTTCAGGGCTAGCTGGGGTCCAGAAACATTCCCGCAGTGTCGAGCTTGAACAAAGAATGCTTTCCTGGCTTTGGCAACCTGAGCAGGATGATGTCACTGGCCCTGCATAGTCACTGTGAGTCTGTTTAGACATGTTATTTCAAGTTTAGTGCTGGACCTGATGGACGTAAACTGGTTTTGTGTGAAATACACTGAACTGCAGTCTCCAGCATGGTGAGTTACACAAGGCTTATTTCATTATGATTTTGGACCCTTGGGGATTGCAGATTGACATGGATGTGTCTGTACCATATTCCTCAAGCACATTGTGCGCTTTACTATGCAGGTTTTCCTGTTTTTCCAGACATTCTAGGTCTTCATTACCTTACTGAATCTTGTCTGACATGATGAAATACACTGTGAGCTTGTGTTTGAGAGAGATCTGTTTTGGTCAGTGATTAAGAGTTTTGGTTATAACAACACCAAAACGAAAATCACCTGACAGATCAAACAGCCCTTACTGGAAGTATTGGTTGCAATTGAGTTCAATATTCAGATTGCTGAGAGAAGGACCATTGGCACCCAGCTGTTTTGTCACTGAAAGTGTAGATTATGCACTTGAGCAAGATAAGTTGATAACAGCTGACAATGCTTATAAGAGGCTGCTATTTCTAGTTCTGAGCATCTGTACTGTTGCCTTAACATTTCTTTGTACCCCTCCTTTGCACTGTAACGCTTAGCACTGTGTTTTTATGTTGGTGTCATACACGAGGTGCTTTTAATGCCTTCCTTCTGAATAAGGCCAATTCATTACCATTGCCTGAAAAGTCTTTGGATGACTTCCTTTGGCATCTGTTTGGATATGTGAGTAACGGAACTGGCAAAATTATAAATGCCATGTGTTGGTCTTGGGTAAGCAGATGCCCAGTTTGTAATGTGTTTACTTGGCTTTCAACATGGAGTTTTGGGAACTAAATGTGGTTTGTGGCTAAGTATTTTCTGAGTACCTATGAGATGTTGAGAAATAATTAAATACGCACCAAAGGAAATTATCAAATGTCGTTACACATTACCATGACAGTTTATTTCACTCTGGCAAAATCCAGGTAATTCATATTGTATTCACATATAAACTGATTTTTTAAATTTATTTGCTGGTCTGCAGAGTTAAGCAATGTTTATGCTAACTACAGTCAACTTTTTTCCTACTTTTTTATTAGACAGATGGTGCCAACTGTTACAAAAACATTCATTTAGTTTTTTAACAGATTGCTAGCTTTAAAACAACTTTTTTAAAGCTTTTACTGACTTTTCTTTGTGATAACTATTATTTTTCTACATGCACTAAAACCTACACGGTAAATTTAACAAAGATAAAAATTATGCAGAAATCTTCCTATTTTCCTTTCAGTTTGAGAGGACTGATGTTTGGATAAAAATGGGTTATAGAGGGAAAAAAAAAATGGCAGCGCTTGGAGATAGGATGTATTTGGGATGGAGGAATGCCTTGGTATTACAGTTGATTAACACGCGTGATGCAACTGTCTGATTCTCTTGTATTTCCCCTGTTCTTTAGGTAGTTATTTGGTTAAAAATAAACACACTTGTGTCCCCCTGCAAGCAGTAGGGACTATGGGTGAGCAAGATCTCATGAAAATGAAAATACTATGGAGAAAGTTGCACAAAGTAAGACTGTGAAGTGATTCTCATGCTTTCATTTAAAACAACTGGTGGGACAGACTGTATGGGCATTCTTGATGATCTCTAAGGTAACATCAGATAGGAACGCTGTCGTTGGCGGTCTTCTGACCGGTCTTGATTGTGCAGATGAGGTCCATTTGCATGGCTACTTGCCTTGGCACTGCAGTGGGGATGGTAGCTTCTGCCACAGCAGCAATAATGAGTAGTTGCAAGGAGAAAGTACGGTGTTGCAATTCTATTTTCATCACCTAGATTCAGAAACTGGTTTGTTTCAGGTCTGGCTTGTCTGAATACAGTGATCTATTCTACTTAGACTAGTTTCAGTACTTCATAGAAGTTGTGGATGCCCCATCCCCAGAAGTGTTCAAGGCCAGGCTGGATGGGGTTTTGGGCAGCCTGGTCTGGTGCGAGGTGTCCCTGCCTATGGCAGGGGGCTTGGAACTGGGTGATGTTCAGGGCTGCTTCCAGCCCAAGCCGTTCTATGATTCTAGTTGCTTTGGCCTAAATGATTGAATACAATACCACTAAGGTGCAGCACTAAATGCCTAGCCAGTTATCATACTTTAAAAACTGAAGCCAGAGACCATAGTGTTTGCTAGAATGGAAATTCAAGTTCCTTATCCAGAAATGCGTTGTATGGCAAATAGCAATGCAAAATCTTTTTAAAACTTTATTTGCACATGTTCCAACACGTGTGCACAAGATCAGTCTTTGAACCGTTGATTTCTGAGGCTGTGTATAATTTGTAGGCCTTGTGCCTTGCCACAGCAGGACAGTACAATCCCAAAGCAATGAAGTTCACAAACTGTGTGGTAGCAAAATGTAGGGCATGCTAGTCTGCTCTTCTGTAGCTGTTTAAGTTTGCTTTTAGCACAGAATTTTCTTTTAGGTTTTCAGTGAGTTTTGTTTAAGCCTTTGCAAAGGTCTTCGCACTATTTCCTATATCGTGCTAAATGTTTGAGGAGTCGTGGTGGTCAACTGATGCTGATTTTAAAATGTCTGTCTCTGACAACTGGCACAGCAGTCTTAAAGAGCGTTCAAGAAGCTTGCTTCATGGAAGAGAATCTGTCCCTAAACCAATGCTATTTGCTGTTTTTTTTTTTTTCTAAGCGTAAACAAGAATCTGATGAGACAATATAAAAATATTTTTCAGCAATCAAACCTAGGCAGGACAAATCTTATTCTGAGATAGCTTTGCACAATTAGTCTCTCCTGGCTTTCATGTTGCCTTCAATAAATGCTATTTCTTTCAGAATTACTAGGTTGCAAGAGAGGTTTTTTTGTTTGTTTTGTCTGTTTTGTTTCTATTTTTAACCCTGAAGATGGGACCACAAATTTTTAGCAAACATTTGTTGTCCCTTCTTCACTCAGCAACTTCTGATGCCCAAGGAAGAAATGACCAGGTCTCTTCAGATGGGGCTCAGCATCCTTGCCTCCACAGAATTTGGTAGTAAAGACGGTTCTGTCAGTCTTACCAGTTGCTTCTCACTACAGTAACCAAATAGGTAAATAAAGGCTATTTAATACGAGAGGAGTATAATGGTTGTAGCCAAATATTCCTGATGTAGTTTAGCTTATTACTGAAAATCTTCTTCCAGAAGCAAATTTTCCCTTTCTGCCTACTTCCCTATCTTCCTTATTCTCCTTTATGGCATCAGAAAGCTTTTTCCAGTCAAGACATGACAGAAGTGATGCAATGCCCACAGTCACTGGATGGGCTTATATTCAGCACTAGGTTTTTGAGGTGGGAGGGTTGGGGTTGGGAGGGGCAGATGTTGGGCTGCAATCCCTGATAGTGGCTCTCATTATTAACTAGTGCATCTCAGCCATTATTTGGTAAGAATCAATCTTGCAACACCATGTGCTGGACGACACTCTGTAAAATGTCTTCCTAAGGGGAATAGTCTCTTGTGAGATTTTTAGGTAGTGGGACCAAATCCAATTATTTTCTGACTGTAACATAAAAGAAGGCTCTTGTCTGAATTTAGACCTCTGCCCTATCAGTAATTTTATCCCTCACCTATGTGTTGTATTTTTTTTTCTTGTCTGGTTCTCAAGAAATTGTGCTTGACTTTTAGTCTATTGGACACATTTCTTTGTATACATGGAATTTATTATTATTTTTCTTCTTCCGAAGACTTCAGAGTTGTTAAGGTGTCTCTGATAGGTTGGATTAATTTCTAGCAATCAAAGCACTATCTGCACTGATAGGTGCAGACTGACTCTCTTGGGGGAAACTCAATGTCACGTGCTGGAGTTGCAGCATTTTCTCTTTCCAGAACAAAGTTTTTCCACAAATGATCTGTACCCTCTCCATTGGTCGTATGCTGAAGAGGCGAGTTGTTTTCTCTCACTCACTGCCTCACTGAGTTAAGATTGCAATAGGATTTCTCATACCTTACACAAACTATTTTATTAGAGTACATTCAGTTAAGCCACAGTCAATATTTAAGGCTTGTGTCGAGAGGATTGCAGCTCTCAAAATCTAAAGAGCAGCTGTTTGAAGTCTGGTTCATGTGTTTACTAATCACTACTCATCATCACAAGCTTTAAATGAGATGCCCAATTCAGTAGGTTCTGTTTAAATACCAATTCCAAGCATTCACTTTCTGGACTAACAGTTGCAGCAAATTTATTTGGACAGATGCCCAAGTAAGTGACTAGGATTTGTCAGTGAGATTTACCTGTGTGCAGTCCTGCTGTTTTCCCCTACCCCTGCATTGTTATGCAGCTGTTACCTGAAGTAAAACTTCTTGAAATTCTCACTTATTTAAAGTCAGCACTATATTTAATCTAAGTGGAAAATAGACAAACATTTGATTAAATGATACAGTGATCTGAAGAATTGACATTGGCAAAAAAAAAAAAAACGCATTTTGGAAAAGTTTACTGATATCTCTTTTGGACAGAAATAGGAAATCTTAAAGCTAGTTCATATTAAAGAATGCATTCAGTTATGGTTTTGTGAATAATTTCTGTACTATTAGATTTTTTCTTGGGTATTCACTTTTCTGGTGGTATATAGGTAACTGATACTGAGATGATTTTTTTAAATATATTGAGCAACTAATATTAAGAGCTACACTTGGCTGTGATCACAGGCTTTAAATCTTAATGTTCATAAATATGACATCAAAAAGAAAGGAGGTGCCTTAAGAATTTACCTTCTAATAGTTAAAGGTGAGTCTTATAAGTCATGGGCCTTCCAAATCAGGGACAGGGCAAAGTTCAAAATGTTAACTTTTCTGCTCTTATACCTGGAGATATGCAGATCCTCTTTAGAAGAAAGCTTTGTGTTGAGAGAAACAGAAGCGCATAGAGCTTGATGACTGCCTTCACCACATTTCTTAATTAAGAGCACTGAGTCATGCATTTTTAGGAGTATGCATCTCTTTGTCATTTTTGTGGAAGTTAAAAATATGTTACTGGGATATACGGTATACTAATTAAGCATATATGTATATTGCACTGTGTATATCAAAGTGACTCAATACATGTGCTTACACATCGCGTGGCTTACTCAGGAGGTATGGGTACATTCTCACTGGATTTTTAGTGACTATGAAGTGTCTGTGTGGGGAAGAAAAACATGAATTCTGATTGAGACTTACTGATAAATATGTTTAAGCAGTGAATGGATATTTAAGCTAAAATTTGGTATATTAAATAATTCTATGTAGCTACTGTTTATACAGAAATTTTACATTGGATAATGGCTAAAAGACTCCTAAGCAGACTAAAAAAAAATGGTTTTTTGACTGTTGACACTTCACAGCACAAATATGAAAGAAAATGCTAGTGATTTTAATTTGAATGACTTGCCTGTTCATGATATCTAGCTAAATTCTTAATTTCTGATCAGTCCGTGGCAGGTGGTAGTCATAGAGCACTGTTCTTCAGCCTTAAAACAATTAGTTTGGACTCTACAAGAAAAACAATGTACAAAATATCTTAGTGCAAAAAAGTAACTTGGAAAGAAAAATGCAGGAGAAAGAGAAGGTGTGTAAATTCCATTTACAGTGAATGCACTGATAATGTACATATATGCACGTCTGGACAGAAGTGATAAATATTTTAGATTGTTTTTTCCTTGGTCACTGTAAACACTGTTTTTCCTGTTATAGCTGTCTTTATTAAAGAAAGTCAATATAAAAGGCCCAATAATGTTTAAAAAAAAAAAAAAAAGATGAGCGCTACTTGTAAAGTATCTTCCCTTTCAAACTCTTAAAAAGAAATAATGCATCAGAGTCATCTGGTTACATCGTGCAGCTTCTGTAGATGCATACTGCTACCAGAGGACAGTGACAATGCTAAAACATTCATACCAAATACTCAGTATGCAATTGGAATTACTTTCCAAGAAAACAGATCACTGAAGGGAGTTCTCAGTCACTTCCATGTATTGTAGACAATAGGTTATGAACAATACAAGGAAGAGTGTGGAATTAATCTTTTTACTAGTAATGTATTGCTTATTCTTTCCTTTAACACTAGTAACGAAAGGTTGCTCAACATTATATCACATTAGCAAAGAATTTACCATAGAAGGTGACAACACCGTTTCAGTCTCAAGTTTGTGTTCTTATTAGGCATGTTTTCTCCTAAAAAAAAAAAAAAAAAAAAGCTCAAAAAGCAGCATTTTCATTTCTTGCTCTGAATAGTTTTCAAAGCAGAAAGCATGTGCAGTTGTAATACTTGGTGTGTATAAAGTTATTATTTTTTTCAAATATTTTCTTTTGTAAATGTTGTTGCTGTGTCAGCTGCGTGTCAGTGTATGTGCAGAACCCCAGTTTTCAAACTCTCCTGTCCTATTAACGACGTAACAAGGGATGCACAAAGCCTTGCATTAGAAAAGGAGAGACATCTGACATTGACACACAACCTTTATTTTTATCTAAAGCAAAGGTCAGTAAAGCCCTTCTTAATTGAAGTCTCCCAGAAATAACCATTGATCCTACTTTGGAACAGAAGTACAGGTTGCCAAGAATAGATTTTGTGGAAATTGTTCTAGATCCAACAAAATTTTAGATCCTTAAAGAAGATAAAATGTGTTTGTGTTTTGTTTTGTTTTCTAGCCATTATTTAAAAACCTCTAATGACTAAGACACTAAAAAGTTTTAAGGAAGCAAAAAGAGTGAGGGAGTTGACAGCATTACCTGAAATTTGAACATACCGAAGTACAGAAAAAGGGTTTTGTCCCTCATCTGTAGGAAATAGGCTGCTTTTATCAAATGGAAGCCATTAAATGTCTCTCTGATTCTCATCAACAACTTCTAAAACCAAGTAGATGTTACTGATACTCTGCTTTTTTTATAAAGTACTATATTTTTCCCCATCAAGTCTCAGCTCTATTTAATTTATCTATTTTTATTTATTCATCAGAGGGATTCTGTTCTATCCCTCTGATTTCAAAAGCTAGGGGCAGATGAGAGCTGTTGTGTGTCTCAGATGTCTCATTGCTGTGCCTGGCAGCTTTTACGTATATTATACCATACGAAATCCTCCTGGTTTTGGGACCTATGATGTATGTGGCTAATGCTGTCTCAGTGCAATCAGTCTTCTACATAGCAATGGAGGTGGTGCATCTTTCATTTAATAAAGTGAAAATGGTAATATTTTAGAGGATTTAATAAATCCAGTGTTGTTTGGTGTGTTTTGTTTTTTTTTTGGTAAAATGTACCACTCTTATCTCCCAGAAAAGTGCATACTTTCACTAACTAGAAATTTTAAGAGAGAAAATTTGTTCTGCAAATGTGAGTAATTGAAAATTGGAAACACATTCTGTCATTAAGGTCTTCAAGCTGCATCTTTTCTGTATGGCCAACAGAGACGAGACTTGAGCAACTAGAACCTGAAAACAATCCACATGCAAGTGAACATTCAAACCAGTTATTAACCAGCAATTCATTGAAGCAGAAATTGACAAATTGACTACTAATAAAACAAAGAGAAATAAAAGCCTAGTGCTGAAGCTGTGTTGTCAGCAACAGAAACCTTTTGTTAAGGGAAACTGCTGACAGCATGTCTTTTATGGAAAGAAGTAAGATGCAAAGTAATTGCAATTTAGGTGTTCTTAAAATTAATTTAGCTAAACTGTAAAAAATGAAACAAAAATAAGCAGCCCCCCCCCCCCCAAAAAAAAGTTTTAAATTATCTAAAATAACCTCTGAAATTAAACTGTCTGAAACTTTTTTTGCAGATTAGTTGCTCTCTTTGACACACTGTGTATGCAGTCTCATTTGTTGTCCATCTACACCATTCCCCTGGATCTGTAGCTTTGGTTTTTTAAAACTATTTGTAGATAGCACAGCTAAAACTGTCTGGATAGCAGATTAAAGGAAAACTCTAGCAGTAAATTCCATATATGAAGCCTTTAACCTATCAAATGCTCAAGCATAATATATCTTTCATTATGAAAACCATTATGGTTTTGCAGGTATTTTCATTTCCCTAGTTATTTATCCTCCTGTATAAACAATGGTGCTGGTTTTGTGTAAGTGCAAAAAGAAGCAGAAGGGATTGTTTTCAGATATGGATGATCAGTGGTATTAATTTTAAAAAGATTGTTAGCAAAATTCTTCAACAGTAATGATGTTTTTGCCCTTTGGATGAACAATAACTAGAATTCAGAGTGCTGTTCTGACGGGATTGGAATCAGTAATGTGGAGTGACCCTGGAAGACAGCAGAAGCACTCATCTTTTCTAAGATTTTGTCTAAGCAACATCCTCCTGGAGTATTGGTCTTTAAATAAATCCCTTAATTTAATGGAAGGAGAACATATAGTCAGTTTGAACAGTTGCCTTTCCTGGTTCCCTACACCTCACAACTGTTGAGCCAACCATCTGCATTCTGGCTTAAGAAATATTTTGCAGCCTGAGTTCCTCTCTAGACAGTTTTAAAGTTACTGTGAAGTGCAGACTATCCGACTGTCTGCACAGAGGAGCGCTAGAATCATACGCACCCGGAAATATCTTGCTGGTTTCTTGGTCTATTTAAATGATGTTGGGTATTAAGTCTTTCCTTTTTGTCTACTCTATTTTGAATTTAAAAGGTAAAATGTTGTAAAATCCAGTATCAAATTTCGCTAATTAAAAATAACTGACTTCAGCTAAAAAATCTAGATTTGGGGACCTTTGTTTTCCTCCCCTGGAAATTGTATGCAATTAACGTAGTTTTACCTCATGCTGACACTAAGGAATGGAAGCTGAAATCAAGCAGACTACCGATTTGCATTTATCTAGAATTTTTCTGTATTGAAGTTGCTCAGAGTGGAATTTGAAATTGGCTTATTGACAAACAAGAGTAACAGGGGTTTCACTCAAACTTGAAAGTGATCTGTTTTCAGCCATCTGTTCAGAGTTGAAGCAGCAGCAGCAGACCCAAAACCATTAGATGAAAATGAACTGCTTTGTCCGGAGCAGTCGTGGTTTAATATTGCCTTTGGAAACTGAAATTGATAAATTCAATTCTGAATTTAGTTGTACTTTTTTTGGTGTTTATGAATGCAAATGCTTCCTATTTCATGCTGCTGACCCTGTAAATTTCACAGAGGTAGTTCTTGCCTCATCAAAAATTTAGTCTTTTTCATATAATTAATTTATGCGACTACTATTATAACTATGATAAACCAAATTGTAGGTTATAGCCTTTGTGTTTATACCCTTTAATTCTGATTTATAGCTGCTATGGATCATGTTGCTTTCTGAAGTCTGAAGTTTTAAAATGGCTGTGACCTTTGAAAGAGGAGACAACCCTATAAATTTGCTGTTGCAATGTTTTATACTAGTGTAGAAGTAAAATGACAGACAGTAAGAGAGGTTTTAATACTCTTGTGGAATATTCTCCACAAATCTAGTGGAGGTTTTTTTGTTTGCTTTTTTGAAAGGGTGGAGGGGTGGGTGGCATGTCAATGGTTTTCATCAGTAAATTTGGGAGAAGTATTTTTACTACAGGACAGACTGAGATGGTATCTCAATACTAACTCTTTTTTACCCGTAAGCCGAGAAAGTCTGTAAGTTGTGATGATCAACAAATCCTTTCTGCTGTTTGGTTTGTTTTAGAGTTGAAAGGACTTTGTAAGTCTTTAGCTGTATATATATTCACTGCAGCACTATTGGAATGCTATTGTCTCCATTCAGCAGTGAAGTGAAGAAGAAACACTGGGGCAACTGTCCCCATCTCAAAAACAACGTTTGTCCTTGTGGAGCAAATAGATGTGGTGGTTTTTTTTTTTTTGGTTATTGTTTTTCTTTTTGTTTGTGCATGTGTGTGGTTGTTCTCATTTGTTTTTTAATTTAAATTGAAGAAGTGGGGAAAAACTCCCAAAATATTTGTGACAATGTAGGAAGTTACTAATTTCTCTATTATTTGTGGTATGTTTTGATCATTTGTAGTAATTGTTACGTGTTACTTTCCATTCTGTTGGTAATCTCAGCGATGTGGGCTATTTAACAGTAAAACTGGGATTATGAAGACGTAGTTCATTTCATAGAGGCTACTGATCCAGAACCTCAGATTTCTTCAACTCTTCCATGTGATCTGCTTGCTGCTTTGACTTTTCTTGACATTCATCATCTCTTATTTAGCTATGCATGCTTCATTTAACTACTATGTAGATTCAGGATTTCACAGCTGTGGAACTAAGGATACGGAGTACATACCTTTAATTAAAAGCAAACAAAACCTACCCCAAAACCTGTCTTTAATGTGGCATATGGCAAATTTCTTACATATCAAATTACTCAGACTCAGTCTAGTACTCATGAAAAACACAAAAATGAATAGGAGTCTAGTTGTAAGATGCAAAACTGTTCACATTTCTTACCTTTTGGGTTTTTAGAGAAAAGAATCAGCTGACAGTGTCATATGCTTCCATTTAAAATTAGACTGCCTAAAAGAAGTCTTTGCAGCCCTGACTAATACATAATTTCACTCTTCTGCAGTAGCTAAGTGAGATTACGGTCCTTTCTATTTTGAGGTTTCTTAAGTATTTAAAGCCTTTGATGTCATCTTGAAAATCTGGTCATGTCACTGCAACGTTTAGAAGAAAGTCTGTGTTGTTTGTTTTTTTCCAACACCTTGGATTTTTATTTTTCAAAAATCAGTTTCATTTTTAATAGTTCTTTCATCTTTGGATTTAGAAATGTTTTATTCATGTTCAAAGCACCTTCTGATAAGATAAGATAAGAATGGTGACTTTGAGCAACGACCCTTTGTCGTCATATTAACTGATTTAATAATTTGGTTCATACTGTTTCTAAATGTTCCTTTACTGTGGACTTTAAAACAAATTTATTCTAAAAGTTCTAGTAAATACAAATGTAATTAAATTTAAAGCTATTTTTAAAAATCCGGGGGGGGGAGAAGAAATTGCTATTTATATTTCATGATAAAATTACATCCATTAAAGCTACTTTTTTGAGGTACCCATCTCAACCACAGAAAAATAAACCCACGGATGTGAAACTAGAATATTAACTTTCTTTGCAAGTTTAAGTCCATCTTATTTTTTTATATAATAATGTGAGGTAGATATGTATTGAAATACATTATGTAAGAGATCTTAGGTGGATGGTAGATTTTTTTTATTGTAATCTTGTAATCTATAAAACATCAGAAAAGACACTGTCAAAGCTTTTAAAAGACAGAATGAAAGAAAGTGTGCTTCAAAGGTAGTTTAACTTTTTTTAAAGTTTAAGTAGTCATTCCATTCTGCATATGAGATAAATACATGTGACTACACAAAGTCTGTTCTGGCTTGCTATGCAGTATGTAGACAGAAGAGAAAGTGCTCCTTTTTGTATTCTTAGTTTCACTGCCCAACACCAGTGTTATAAAACTGAGAACACACGTGAATATGTTGAATACTATTTCTATATCTTATTTTGCAAGCGGGCTGAATTTTGGAAATTACGAACTTGAGATCAATTACATAAGAAATTGATAGATGTTATGCAGACCTCTGCCATGCATATATATTCAAATACTCTTTGACCTTGTATATAATTATTCATTACTAGCCTAGACAAGGCTTGCAAAAATATATTTTCCAGACTATAGTAGCATCATATGGTAGTTTCAAGCATAACTTGCATTTCAAATGACAATCTTATTTCAAGCTTGTGGGACACAGTGCATATGCCAGATTTTCCTGTTTGTTCTCAGCAAGGTTAAGTGAAATTAGACCAACTGGACAAAATATCCTTTCATATGGAAATTGTGTTGCTGTTTAGATGTCAGAATGGCACATGTACAAAGCAGCTCAGGTCTTGTACTGCTTTCCATAAAATAACAAATCCTTGAGCTCAAGGATGAGGAGCTTGTTGGCTGTGCCTCAGAATCTAAGGAAATTAATCTTCTCTTCATCTTCTCTCTGCTGTACCCCTTTAGAAGTTGTAGTGACATATAGCAAAATATGCTGTTGTCTTTCTCCAGTGGATTGCAAAGTGCAATGTGTATTGTCAGCACTACAATGATGTTGTACCAATAGCCAAAAGAAGGAGTTAGATTGTTTCTGCTCTGCCAAGAAGCTATATATCTGTGTATATAGGATATTCTACTGTTGTCAAGTATCTTGCTATTTCCTGGGGTTTCAAATAACTCGCCTGTTTTACTTTGTGGGTATCTGAGTTAGGAGTAGGCCCCCGAGCCCTTAAGCTTGAGTGCCTGCTCAGATGAGAATAGGTCACTGGTAAGGTTTGTCTGTAACATGCAGTCATGCTACAGCATGCTACCAAAACTCATCAGTTCCCTTTCTTTGACTGGGGGTGTTGGTGGGGTGTGGAACAAAACAACAGAAAACCAACAACTATGCTTTAAGTATCTTTCTTGTCCATATAAGCTTCTACATGATTCCTTTATCATTTGAACTTCTGTTATTTAATTATTTTTCATGTCAGTGTAACCTTTGTTAATCTTCAGTATCAAAAGTCCTTGAATAATGGGAACAGAAGTGCAATCACCACATTTTGAAGTAATGCTGAGCACCATGTATACTTTGCTGGTCCAGCCTGCTTGCTTGTCTAGATTAACAGAAGACTGCTGCCATAATCTACTTACCTGTCTGACTTCAGAGAGCCCCCAGAGACAGGCAAATGTGCTTCAGTCACAGAGGTCCAGAAGAATGAGGAGGTATTAACTTACTAAACTAAAACTCACAGCTGGTGCTAGCCTCAGGTTAGAAAAATGAATTCATACTAACTTGGACTGTAATCTAGCAGCCGAAGTTTAGCTAATTTTATCTGGTTCATAATTATTATGATCACACCATTTAGTGTACCCAAAAATGCCTGCCAACTCCAACTACCACAGAGGTAACCTCTTACTATGACCCACAAAAACCTGGAAAAACTTCATAGAAGAAGGAAGCTTTCCAAGCTGTTGTCTGCATTTTTGCCAAGTAATTAGCCAGAATTTCCCAATTTTGATTTTGACTTTATGCTAAACAAAATTCAGAGATTTTGCTGGTTTGAGATTTATAAAAGTCTGAAATAGACAAAAATTCTGCTTTTTGGAGTTCAAATCTTGTGGTCTCGTCAGAAGATAAAGCTTTAAATATATTTTATACATCCTTTCAAAATATACATAAATGTACGTGTCTTACTATTTGAATTTCATAGTACTAGAATGATCTGTACTGCATCTTCTGTGAATTTGTCTCACAAGACACTTATATAAAATATAAACCAGGGATTGGGGTAGAACTATGAAGTGTGCTCAGTTGGTTTTGGAGGTGTAATGCCCTGGTAGTCTTTTCTACGTGTCTGGTTTTCTGACTGGGACATTTTATAAGGCTGAAAAAGAAACTTGAATTTCTGTACTGAAACTATAATTTATACAAAGTTTTTGCTCTAATTATCAAATTTAATCAGAAAGAATGGTATGGAGTAAGGAAGATGTAACAAGTGCATAGATGGAAAATAAAATGAAGCTGTAAGTGGTAACAGTTGCAACTGAATTATTTTTGTACTCTGTTAGTTAATTTAAGTAGTTTTATAAAGTCTAAAACTAAGATGTTGAAGTGTGCTTATAGCTTTAGGGAACTGTTTTAAGAGAATTACATCTCCCAGAGAGGAAACCAATGCTTTTACTTAAGAAGTATTTCACTTTTTATTTGGACTGTATCTTTAATCTACTCCAGTGCTAGGTATGCAAGTTCCACTTTTGCTAGCAAGAGTGTTGATCAAACTTTTTTTTTTTCTTGGGTAAGTCAGTCTTTCTAGGTATGTCCTAGGCTCTAATTATGTTGTTAACACAGTATTTTTTGTCTTTTAAAACAACCAACTGCACAAAATTTAATATTCTTTGAGAAGTCACATAGGACTAGATAGAGTAGGGTAAGAGGTAATTTGGTAGATTTCCTCTACAGAGGAAAACTGTCTTACTATTTTTTTTAATTTTATTTAATAAATCTAGAGTTGCATAGTATGTATTTAAAAAGACATGCCAAGTAATATTCACTCAATACTTACTGCAAAACTTAGGCTAAGACACAACTTAATAGCAAATAGACTATGTAAAGCTATCCTACAAGTTGGCATAACTTAAATGTGGTATACCACTGATGGGTGCTTAGTTTGTGTAAAGAGTCTTAGGCAGAGAAAGCCTGGCAGTCCTTACTTAAACTCCAACTGCCCCTAATTGCTGCAGATTTTCTCAGAAGTAGCCTGTAAGATGTATAAGGGCAAAATTATAAAGGTCAGAGCCAACACGTTCACATTCAGTGAGAAAACTGACTTGAACTGATTATGGAGCAAAAGAGTAATGCATGCTTGATAGAAAGCCCTCTTACATGGGCAGCTGTATTCAAGTCTAGCAACCAGTCTTCAGATGGCTTTGCTTAGTGTAGCTTGTACTGTATTAGTTCACTTCTGACGTGGCAAAAACATGGACTACTCAGGTTAAATCTTTATTCAAATTTAACAACGTTAAGCAAAACCGAAGAAAGGTTTCTTGTCAGCTGTATTGAGAAGAGCACTGAATGCCACACACACTTAGTTTTACTGGCTAAATTGAAGTCCTGAAATTCTGAATTAGTTGGGGCAATTTTTATTCGACTTTTTTCTTTCTTTTGAACAGTTGTATTTAAATATAAATAACACAGCAGGTCTTTTAATAAAACACAACAAGTAAAACAGAGCAAGTGCCATTCTTTTTCATTTATGCCTATTTATTTTAGGTGTTTTTTTCATATAGAGTTAAGCGTGTGAGCATAGAAACATTGTGCTCCTTCAGAATTTAAATTAGCAGTTCTTTTAAAGTTTATTTTCTATTTTGCAAAGTTTGTCTTACTTCTTGATGTACTCTGCTAAAGTTAACTTTTGACTTAGTGTATCACTGTTAATAACAGCATGTTTATTTTTTTAAACCACTTATAAAAACTTAAAACTTGTTCCAGGTGAATGATTTAAAATTTCATCCTAACAGTATGTACTCTAAGGAATTTTGCTTAGAAATAAAATATTCTACTCATTTACTTTGTAAGTATAATTAAATAAGGGTAATTCATATTATTTTATGATATGTTAACATTTCTGCCTTTAAGTCTATTTATCTGCTTAGCTATATATATTTTTTTTACTTCTAATATTTATTCTTTCTAGATAGTAACAAGAAACTCAGTGTCTCCATTATAAGATCATAATCACTGATACCACCATATAAATAGCTCAGACATAGTGGTTGGATAATAAGAACCTATATTCTCTCAACCTATATTCTCTCCACTTGAAATAATTAGTTAAACAAATTAACATAGTCGTACCCAGAAAGCATTCTCTTCTCCATTCTGAAATCAATACTGTACGAGGGTATGATATAATTTTGTGAATTTAAATTTATGAAAATAAACTAAGAGCTTTAAGAGTTGCTTGTAATTCTTATATTTTATTCATGTTTGGGATTTATTTTCCTTATTGATTAAAAAATACTTTATAAATTAACCTGTTCTTTTTTTCTTGCGCCCTTATCCTTTCCAAGGTTATGCCTTTCTGCTGTTCCAGGAAGAAAGCTCTGTACAAGCTCTCATAGATGCCTGTCTGGAAGAAGATGGGAAACTTTACCTGTGTGTGTCAAGTCCCACAATCAAGGATAAACCAGTAAGTAGCTTATGCCATGACACTTACGCTGGCTGCTAACCCATTTGTTGTTACTCTTTTCACTTAAATAAATAAATAAATAAATACTTATAGTTAATTGACATGTCCATTTCCTGTTGCTGTCCTTGATGTTACATTGAATTGACTTTCTTTATCAGTGTAATGTGGTTTTAACATTTGCTTCTTTCTGATAAATGCCATGTTCAATTAACTTTCATATTTGGTACTTCTGGTATCTCACAGGAGTATGCATCCTTTTACAATGTTAGATATAAAGCAATTAGATTAAGCATTTTTTTTTTCTGTATCATTGGAAAGAAAAGAAAGCCTTATACAATGAAATGAAGAACTTAACCATGCTCTCCTCCTCCTCCTCCTTCTTCTCATCCTTTCCCATTCCCCTCCATTAAAACCCAGATAGCTTCAAATATCCCCTGTACTCCATTAGGTTTCTTAATTATTATTTTTTCTGCATGCAATAGCTAAGAAATTTATAACTTAGGTATGTCTAATTTACCACATATAAACTGCAGGGCAAACACAAGTAATGCAGACAGCTACAGCAGAACATATGGTAACCTGTTTGTATTGTTTGCATCTCTAAAGTTCTTTAATGCTACTCTTTTTTTGTGGCTACAGATACGTACAGATAGATGGAAACTACAGATAAATATAATTAGATAAAATATGCTGCCTTTTTAAATGCTATTTAAAAGCTTACACAGATAAATGAATAATCTAATATTACAGCACAGTCAGTATGCTTACGCACTAAGATTGATAAACAGACAAATGAACATTTTTATCAAAACGACTTGTGAGCAGTTTCTTTCTGTATAGTCTGAAGACTTCGTCTCAGCTGTGTTGTTTGCTGCTTAACAGAAGTGAGCTATTGCACTTCTTAAATAAACTCCTTTTTGTATCCAAGTACAGAAATTAATTACATCTCTTCTACCCATTCTATCGGTGCTTTAAAATTACTGGATCCTTGAATGTGAAGCCCAAACTGCACCTGTAATTATATACAAGTGATAAAATATTCTGTATGTCCTTTCACAGATTTCTTGTTATAAATGACAATTAGGTGCAGGCAATTAATGAGAAAGGAGAGTTTGATATGATGAAGAATTTAACTCAAGTGTGGCCTCTAGAGGTGACAAATGAATTGTCCACCTTCTTTCAAAAACAGATAAGCCATGTCCTTGAATTGTTTTGGTGGTTATGCCACTGATTTACCGCTTTTGCTAAAATAAAATTATGCTGTTAATTAGAGAGACTTGGCAATTATTTCTTAATTTAAATTGAGTTGTCAAATTCCTTTACTAAAACTAATCTTCAATACTCTTTACAGGTGCAAATTCGACCTTGGAACCTAAGTGACAGTGATTTTGTGATGGACGGATCTCAGCCTTTGGACCCAAGAAAAACTATCTTCGTTGGAGGAGTTCCACGGCCCCTCCGAGCTGGTGAGCCCAATGAAAATATTGGGCATGTAACAGGGGTTTCAGGTTATGCAGAAAAGACTTAAAAGGAGCGAGCGAGAGAGAGAGAATATATGTAAAAGATTTAGAGCAGGAAACATTCTGTCTTTTCCAAAGATCATAGCTCACTTTCAAAGTCAACCAGCTTCTTCCTGCCTACAAAATACAAAATCTGAATATTTCTGATCTTTTAAATAGGTTACTAATTATAAGTAGAAACATTTTTCTTCGAATTTCAATAATATACTAGAACTTGGCTGATTTTCCTTAATATAGACCATCTTAATCCTAACCCTGATTTGTTTGCTAGATGCAGCCAAGTCTCCCTACCCTTTGACTAGAAGATGAAATTCCGCCAGCCCATTTCCAGACATTACATCTGCAGCTCTGATTTCTCTCTGTCTTTCTCAACCCTAACCCTAATTTTCCTGTGAAGCTATAGACAAGGCCTCTTAGCTGTTGCTAAGAAAGATTTTTTTTTTTTTTTCCCAGCACAGGTCTCTTGCTAGTCTTGGTATCCCCACTCTGTACAGAAAATCACTTTCCAGACTCATTTCGATGTAGCTCTGTTTTCTCTCTCATTTTTTCTACCCTGTTTTTCTTCCACAGAGTCAGAGACAGGACTCCCTAGCCTTAGGTCAGAGGAAATATTTATTATCCCATCCGAGATCTATGGGCAGCCCCCACTATGCTTTGAAGGCCCTTTTCCAGCACAGCTCCCAGGTGTAGCTCAACATTTATTTGTTTCCCCCTTCGTAATCCTTATATTTTTGCTGAGCCATTGACAAGGTCACAAAACCTTTAGGGAGTTGAAACATTTCTGCTAGATAGGTCTTCTGGCAGCCATCACTCCCTGTTACCAGTTCCTTTCCAACCTCATTCTGAGTCAGCTGCATAGTCTCTTCTTCTTAATCCCAATTCTAATTTTCAAGGGCTGTGGTAGGTAAGGAGCGTCAATTGTTGTCTCAAAGAAAGACTGCTAGGCCATGATTCTTGGTAGCTGCTGCTTTCCAGCCCCCTACAACTGTAGCTCCTCGCTTTCTCTTTCTTCCAATCCTAATCCTAAACATATTTTTTGGGGGAAGCTGTACACAAGATCCCCCAGTTATTGCTCTAAGAAAAATTTCTCTTAATCCAAATTTCTTGGCAGCTTCCATTTTCCTCACCATCTTAAAATAAGGCATAATTGTAAGAGAGGTTAATTATGTAAATGATAACAATTAAATATTACCTCACTTCTAATTATAGCACTTCATAAAACTCTATGTCGTTTGGCCTTTCAGAAATTATGTGCTATATTTGAGAACTGATGCTTAACGTCTCCAAAGCAGACAGGCAGTTTCCAGTTTTTCTTGTTTGCAACTTTCAAGATCTCATTCAGATGTTTTATAAAGATGTCTGAATACTGCATGATTTTATTCTCCTGGAATCGCATATGTTCTTTGTAGGCAAGAGTAACTTACTGGAACTACTATTTTAAATGGTTTTAAATGTTCTTGCTGTTTTTCTATACCATCACTTTCTGGGATCCTTACCTAAATGGTGATTACAAATCATAGAATCATAGAATATCCTGAGTTGGAAGGGACCCATAAGGACCATCAAGTTCAACTCCTGGCTCCACACGGGACCACACAAAAATCAAACCATGTCTGAGAGCAGTGTCCCAATGTTTCTTTAACTCTGACAGGCTCTGTGCCATGACCACTGCCCTGGGGAGCCTGTCCCAGTGCCTAACTTTCCTCCTGGTGAAGTACCTTCTCTAATGTCCAGCCTGAGCCTCCCCTCATGCAGCTTCATGCCATTCCCTTGGGTCCTATTGCTGGTCATCACTGGAAAGTAAAAGAATCTAGTCAGTACATTATGATGATAGTTTCCCCTTACTGTTTGGAGCATGAGTTTTATCTAGTTTGGTAGAATGAGTCAGATGTTTGTTTGCTCATTGCACATGGATAAATTAGCATATGGTCTTCCCTTAATGTGACAAACACATTTATACAAATGGACATGTACTCTGTTTAATAGTAGGCTCAATTCTATGAGTAGTTAGCAAGTTTTGTGAGAGCTACAACAATTTAAATATTTAGTAAAATATTTTTTTCTTTCTGGATATCTAAAATTGAACATACTACTGAAAGTGTTTTCACACATTAGCATAATGAAAATCACTGACTTGGCAGGTCCCAGTACCTTGCTTTGCAAGAACTTGTCCTTTATCTATCTCTTTTTTTTTTTTTTTCCCCTTATTAACTTATAGAAATAACTTGGCTCAGTGACCATACGTCTTTGCACAACTTAAATGCCTCTTCTCCATTTCTTAAGAAAAAATCTCTCTTTTCATTAAGAAATGGAGAAGAGGCATTTAAGCTGTGCAAAGACGTATGGTCACTGAGCTACTGAGTGAGTTCTTTCTCCTAACCTCCTTTCTGTACGTTTCCTCAGCCCTACACTCAATCTGTCATCTGAGTGATGTTTGTAACTTCTTTAGAATTATTGTAGTGTGAGGAAAAACAGCAAACCATTTTAAAAGATCCACAATCAAGTTAATGTTCTACAAAAATAATAAGTTAAATTGCGCCCCAAATGTAGGCTTTCTTTAAATACAGTAACTTTTGATGTTTCACCAAATTTTGTTTCAAATAGAAAGTAATTCCTTAAAGTCTTTTCAAACTCCTGGTATATAGACTAAAGTAACAGATTCCAAATACGGGAGTATCTTTAAGCGATGTTATATGTGTGCTAGCATTAACAAACCGCATTGTTGTGGTAAATCCTGAATACCTAATTCCAAACAGCACAGTTTGAATTTACCTTATGATAAATTCCAAAACAGTTGACCTGATACCTACGTTAACAACATAATTCTGCTTTTTTTTTTTTCCCACACTTGAATCACAGCAAGCTTTGTTTTTACAGTCTGTTTCTTTGACTTTATATTTTACTGTAATTCACATAGAGTTGTTTCAAGCTGTTGTTAAAACCAATGTTTAGGTTTGCTGTTTTAGACTTTGGAAGACATGTATGCTAAGGCAAATAGCACTATTTCTTATGCAACAAACCAAACAAAACTATTTATGTTGAATCCATAATATTTAAAAATTGCCTTCTTGCAGTTGAATTGGCAATGATTATGGACCGTTTATATGGAGGTGTCTGCTATGCTGGCATTGATACAGACCCAGAGTTGAAGTATCCAAAAGGTGCTGGCAGAGTGGCTTTCTCTAATCAGCAGAGCTATATTGCTGCTATCAGTGCTCGCTTTGTCCAGCTCCAACATAACGACATTGATAAACGGGTAAGTAAAATAGCATAGAATGGAATGATTGCTACTAACAAAAACGTACAGATTTAAAAAAAATAATAAATCCTTAAGATAATACATGTTAGAGAACACTGTAACCTCTGTTCTTCAGTTTACATTAGTTAATTATTTAAAAACTTATTTAAGCTGTCAAAGCAGAGTGGAAAAAATATGCCTTTAACATCTTAAATAACTGTTTAGCACTAAAACCAGAAAATAGCTGGTGGTAAACTCAGTTTAGTCTTGGTTTTATTTGTTTTGAATTCTGAAGGTCAGATGTCATAGAATTACCCACCTTCTTTCTCCTGCTTTAGATGTTAGCTTATTGTGCATCAACAGATATTATTTAGTGTCTACTTATATAGTTTCTGGCATTTCTGCTATTGTTAGGTAACTTTCTCTTTCTACATTGTATGTCTAGCCTTAAGGTTCCTAAAACACAGGGGTTATCACAGGTATAACAGGTAATGCTGACCTCGAGATCTTGAGTATTTGACCAAAAATAGATGCCGATAAATCCTAGATGGGTAAAAGGGGGTAAAAATAGTGTTGTTTTTTTTCAGTTTATGGGTTCTATAGGGTATTCCAAGTATAGAGAAAAATCCATATCTTTGCTACAATCTGAGCTGAAGACATTAAAAGGAAAACATTTCTTAATTTCCAAGAGATTTTATTTCTTTAGACTTTCTATCTTCTCATCTTGATTACGTGAACAAATAACACCTATGTTTTTGAGGACTTAGTATTTAGAATTCTTCAAAAGATGCAGTGCTATGCATTATAACAATAGGGATGACTGTTTTTCTACTTAATCTAATATACAATGTTTATTAAAGAGTCAGCTTGACACATATTGGGTATGTCTATGACATGCAGTATATTTAATAACATAGCTGCAAAGCAGAGTCCAAGCTGGTTTTAGTTTCTCTTTAAAAGCCTGAAGTGAACTTTTTGTTAGATTAGATGAGGGCATGGAGTTAGTCTTTGAACTATTTTTCTGTGATGCTACTATACCTTATGACTTTAACTAAGACAAAGCTGTTCGTAAGTATTATTATTATTTTTTTGTACATTTAATTCTTAAAATTTCTACTGAGACACTAACAAGATTAATTTTGGAAACTTAATCACACTGTTAAACCCTCTGAGATTTATGTATTACCCATGCTTAAAAACTGGGTGATACATTTTCTTTCTAAGCTTTAAGACACAACTACAAATGATGCTAACTGGTAATTGTTACAAAAATTAATACTTTCCCCAGATGTCTGACTGAGAATTTAAGCTTAATTATCTTTTATCTGTTTTTAAACTAGGTTTATCTGTGAAGTTGAAGAAATATGAATTCATTTAATTCTGTCCTTAAATGTTAATTTTTATATGTAATAGATTGAAATCCCTGAATTGTACGGTATACATCCTTAAAACTATTTCATTAGGAATGAAAACAAGAAAAGGAGTAAGAGAATCAATTTCAGACCTTCACAATTCATGCTTTGAAAATGTGAGCAGGTGGAGATCTAGGGATGTACACTGGACCTGCCTTCTTCCAGATTCATGTTGAGACAGTGATAGATGCAGAATGATAGTGATAGATAGTGATAGAATGATAGTGATAGATGTAGAATGGCAGTTATTCAGACTGGTTCTATGTCATAACAGTAGTATAGTGTAACCAAAAAAAAAAAAAAGACAGTTCTGGCAGATCCATATGCAAGAAATATAACTCGCTATATCAGATTTGCTTCAAATAAGTAACATTTGTTGAAATGTGATCAGGATAAACTGAAGTAAAATTCACCATAAAACTTTGTTGTATAGGATTCTTGTTTT
The DNA here is from genome assembly GCF_009769625.2 of Cygnus olor. Classification (NCBI taxonomy): domain Eukaryota; kingdom Metazoa; phylum Chordata; class Aves; order Anseriformes; family Anatidae; genus Cygnus; species Cygnus olor. Next base: position 21,822,543 of record NC_049175.1, read on the forward strand.
TCAACTTAATACTTCATTCTGTATTCTTTAATAATTCTTCATTCTGTTTCTTTAATATTGCATGTATTTAAGCATAGTTACTGGATTCAAGTTTTCTTTGCATTATACTTAGCCAGAGAGTATCACTTGTACAAAATAATTTATAATCAAAGTATGAATATTTCAACTTTTTCTGTCTTTTAACGTAATTATCTGAACTTTATGAACTGTATAAATAGCTTCACAGAGACACAGAAATTTACTTACATAATCTATTGACTTCCCCAGAATGAATAAACCGTCAATTTAAACATGTAGGCATGATTCTGAGGATCAGATACAGGAGAAAACTCACATGTTGTCAACTCCTGTAGTAGTAGTATTGTGAATGCCTAGTCATGCATCAAAATACTGCTGTTTGGCACAGGTGCTTTAAAAACAACAACAAAATCCCCATCCTAGGATGTTTATGACTGAGAGTAGGACAAAAGTCAGTGGTGCTCAAGCGTGTTTTTAATTGATTGCAAGGCCATAGTTGGAACAACTACAAATCTTACTACATTTCTAGAGCTAAAAATAAAATAAATAGACAGTGATTTTAATAGAAGTTTAATACAAGCACATTTAATTTTGTTTTATGTCAATAATCTCTTCATCTTTTAGGCTTGTCCTGCATTTTGCTGTTCACAAAAAACAACCAAACAATAAACCTCAAACTCCCCAGACCTCTCAGGTTTTGCAATACCAGTTTGTTCTATATAAGTCAATCTACTTTCCTTCCTATGTGCTGCTCTCTCTCACCCTGCCTTCATAACAACCAATTTCACATTCCTGGAAACTTCTTAGCAGCAAAATCCTTGGAGATGCTATTTTTGCCATACTTCCATTTTTGTACTTTCACATACCTAACTTTTCCAAGATATATTGAATAGTTATCAAAGCACACAGTTCCTTGAGATTTTCTGACAAGTAAGCTGGTAGGTATGAAAACTTAAGTGCCAAGCTGTTTGGGTTAATCCATTATTAGTTTAAAACCTTCAATAGAGTCAAAAGAATTAAAATATTGTTCTTTCTATTCATACTTAGCAAAACTATGTAATCTTCTTATAGTTATTTCTTCTTTTCAATGCAGGTGGAAGTGAAGCCATATGTGCTGGATGATCAGATGTGTGATGAATGCCAGGGCACTCGTTGTGGTGGAAAATTTGCTCCATTCTTTTGTGCCAACGTTACCTGTTTGCAGTATTACTGTGAATACTGCTGGGCAAGCATACACTCTCGTGCTGGGCGAGAGTTCCACAAACCACTGGTAAAGGAGGGAGGTGACCGGCCCCGCCACGTCCCGTTCCGCTGGAGCTGAACCCCAGGCCTCCCCCAGCAACAAGTACTGGAGTAGATAAAATCGAGGGAAAAAGAGAGCGCTGCCTCAGGGCTTAGTGTTCTGGAAATCTGTGCATTCGTCCTCGACTTTAATGAAGATATGGGTCTTTTTATTACTATTATTATTATTTACAGTCACATTACTGAACTCAGTGTCCAGTATAATACAGACCGGCAGAGTGTAACTGTACTGATTTTGCACTTTGATTCACACAAACATCTGCTTGGTACCTTAATTTCCTACACAAGACTTGTCACTAGTGACATTATGTAGACTGCCATTCTCATCAACCTTCACTGGTTGATGTGTATGTGATGAAGATTTTTTTTTTTATTATAATTATTTTTATTTTTAAACTGGAGCATGCACTTATTTTCAGAAATTTAGACTTGCCCCTAGCAGATGACTTACCAAAGGTAATATTCACAAGTAGGTGGCAGATGTAGCAAAAACTTAAACAGATATTCAGCAATCATTAGTTTGGGTCATTTAGAGTAGTAATAACCCTTAAAGAAAATAAGCCTTTAGTTGCTCTCCATTTTTGACTTGTAAGGATGATACCTCATAAGCTGGATCAGACATTTTCTTTTGTTTTGCTGAGGGTTTTTTCTTTTTTTTTTTTTTGGTTAGGTCTTTTAGTGTTATGTAAATGTATGCTGCAATAGCTTTTGCTGCTATTAAAATGGTATTACTAATACCATAATACTCTATTCAGGCTAGGGTATCAATTAAAAAATGAATATGTGATTAAAATAGTGATGGCTGCTGAAAGAAGATCAGTATAGCATACAGAAAAGCTTCCAAGGAAGGTCAATATTTTTTGACTGCATGTTTACTTAATCAGGTTGCTGCATGCAATAAATTTTATATATGTCTAATATAAAACCTGCCCACAATGCACAAATTATGAAGAATCTACGTAGGCTACAAAACATTCAGTAACAAAAAAAAAATTGATTACTGACTGGAGGAAGGCATGCCTCAGTAAATGTAATGCTTCTGAAATTAGGATCAGCCCATTACAGAATGACCTATATTACAACAAATATAAAAACTAGCTGTAGGATGTTCTTAAAACAAATTTGTGGATGGTAGATGAAGTACTTTGCGGTGCTCTGTTATATATTGTGCAATTTATTTTATATAGTAAAGTGATTATGTCTAGTACTGTGATCAAACTTAACTGTTAAAGCCTCTGTATCCAACATTAACACACTTTTGACAGTTCATAACAGGTACATAAACAGAAATGAGCTCTTAGTTACAATCTCTCTCCTAATGCTTGCATCATTTACGTAGTTGCAGACCTTGTCCAGAAAACCAAAGAGCTCATACTAGCATACATACACTACCAATTAGATAGTCTGTCAAACTAATAAACTAGGCACATTTGAGAAAGTTAGGAAAAAAAAAGTGGTGCTAAAGAAATGTCTGCATATAAAAGTATCATGAGATGTCTGCTCTGTGGATGTGGCGTTATCTCTCTAATCCCTGGATGTATCCTGTGAAGCTTGAATACAATTAAGACCTGCTAACACAGTGGACATTTTTTTAGCATGAACTATGGGGCTGCAGATAGCAATTAAATATAAACACACTTGGTATACTAATGATTGTGAGAATGTGTACACTATTTTTTTTTCCTCCTTTATTTTTGCAGTTCTGGGGACAATCTGACTGGATATGACACCGCATAGTAGATTTAAATGTTCTGGGTTTTGTTTGTTGTGATGTCCTTGTTTGTGTCTAATTTAGTAAGCTGTTTTTCCCAATGTTTAGTTGCAAGTATTGGCTTTGAAAGGAACTTTTCTGTTTTTGGAAAAAAAAAAAAAAAAAGAAGAAAAAATAGTTTTTTACTGGTTTAAAAGGCTTATTATAATTATCCCTTTTGAGGTTACTTCTGGGCATTTTTGTGATATTGCTTTTTCCCAGCCCAGGTGTCTTTTCTGTTTTTTTCATCTGTACAAGACATTTTGTTATGCACTACTTTTTGTATCTAGACAGTTTTCAACAGTCGGCTGATGATTTTTTTTAAAGAAAAAGGCATGCTTTCTGACTGACATGATCTTTTGCAATACCTCAATTTTGAAATATAGGAAAGAAAATGATATTTTCTAAGTAAGTTTATTCAGAAAAATATATATTAATTTAATTCTGCAAGAAAAATGATTTAACAGATGGGTAACTTTATTTTTTTCATGCTTATTTGAGTTTTTTTGAAAATGAAGAAGTTAGAGCTTTATAACTGTAATATTAAAAATCATAGCTAACCTACAGAAATCTACCTAATTATGTGAAAGAAGTAAACCTTTTTGAAGAAATACCCCTCTTTCATGTAGAAACATACCCCCGATAGAGAGAGAAAGAGAGAGAGAGAGAGAGAGAGAGAGAGAGAGAGAGAGAGAGAAAGAGAAAGAGAAGCTGGAAAATGTACAATATAGCCTAATGTTGGATTAAAACTAAAAATTATCATAAAGAACAGGTGTAAACAAACTCCATTTGGTGCTGAAAGTTGTGAATAGAAGGTGAAAAAATATTTTCCCTTAATTTGTATATTTATAATCAAGTGTGATTATGCACGACTGACCAGAATTGTGAGAGTTCTTCTGTTTGTATTTTTTTAAAGAGAACTTTTTTTAGTTTATTAAATTATAACATGCTCCCTTTTGTTTTGTAAATGAATGTGCCCCTGAGTTGTTAATATGTTGTTATTAAAAGAGGGTCCTTCAAAAAAAGTTATTTTTTAAAATATGGAGTTCTGAACTGCAACTTGACTAAGAAGCCCCTGGGTACAACAGGTCCTATTGTGGCCTTTTCTGATGTGAGACTTGAACTAGTCGATTTTTTTGAAGGCTAACCTAACCTCGACTATTTGTTGTTATGTGCAATACTGTTTGTACTGTTTGTATAAAAAAAAAAAGAAAAATGAAAAGAAAAAAGGCATAAATCTTTATTGCAGATTTATTTTCATTGCAGACTTTAGACATTGTGATTCACTAAAATCATTTTTCTACTGTCAAATATGTACCTTTTCTTCATGCTGGTATTTTTTCAATAGTAATGTAGCCTTTGTACTGAGACAAATTTTCATTGTTATTTTTAGAAAGATTTTTTGCTAAGAAAAAAATTAAACATATTTACATATTTTTCATTTTTATTTCGTATTTTCTTTAAGGAGTGCTTTCTCAACCATTAATATAGTTGTTTCTGGGAGAGACTTTCATATCTGGTCAATGTCATTAATATTATTTTGTATTTTTACTTGGAATAAATTAATTTTATGATGCTAATTCTTTAAAAGTTTATTTTTTTCATTTTCAGTTATTTTTGAAGCTAAAATCTTTGTAATATTGTTACTAAAGTGTCTAGTTTTTTGAAATGCAAAGCTTTATGTATTAACTTGCTGATGTGGTTTACAATAGTGTGGCAATGATGAAAATGGTTATGTAAAGTGATTGGAAAATTGTAACAAAGAATTGGGCAATAAAATGACAGAATGAAGCAGAAAAAATGTGATATTTTGAAAAGCCTTTTCCTTTATCAAAATGATTTAGGGAGATAATAGGGATGTCACAGTACCAGTTCGTTGTCTAGATTTATACACCACCAGTGTTGATTAAATACTATTGCCGTTATAATGAACTAAACCTATTGAAACGACGGGTTTTTGACCCTGCCCATTCAGCATAATGCTCCATTACTTTTCTCATCGTGAACTTTTATAAACTCTTTTCGATAGTCTTAGGATGAACCTCCTAAAATATATATTTATCACTGTATTTTTGCCACCCTGTTATTTATTTAATTAAAAATGACCCTTTCCTGCACAACTTCCTTCTTGCATACATTTATCAGTGGCAGCATGGAGCAGACTGTAGGTACCCACATCATTTTCTAATGACGTTACCAGTGTTGGTAGCTGCCTAGTTAATGCAAAATAATGTACATCCATTTCCTGGTAGCAATGCAGTAACCCATATTGCCGCCATGTCTGAACAGATGTTCAGCTTCTTTGTCTTTCTCCATTCTTCTCTGCCTCTCTTGTGTCTGTCCTTTTTTTTTTTTTTTTTCTCTTGTATTGGCAATACCAAATGCCAGTATCAAAACACCTTTCACATCACCTCCATTTACATTACAGTTGTTTTCCTATGCAGCCAGGAGAAACCCCCTTCCTGAAGCCAGTGACTCTCTGTTCTGGCACCAAAACCAATCCAGACTAAAACTGGTGTTGCGTAAACAGGGCATACAATGACTTTCTTTGGACAAAACAATTACTTCAACAAGTTATTGATGAACTTTTAGACTATCTTATACTAGAGTGTTAGAGGGGCTCATCCACAACTTGTGGAAAGGAATGTGTCCAGAGTTGGTCTATTGTGTATCCTCTGTGTGTTCAGTTCTGTAAGTAATGTATAGACTAGATCAAATAGTGAAGTAAAATTTAGACTCAAATTAGGTACTACTGGTTGGAATGTACACAAATTGCAAAAAAAAAGGAGATTAAGGAATGAAGAGGGAATAAATGATTCCTGCTAAGTGGTACAAAGTTTATGCTTATATTTCTGCCTACATGCTTGTATTTTATAGCCTGCTAGCAAGGCATGGGCTAAAACAAATTGTATTGCAAATACGCAGTTAGCAAATAACTTTGCTGATTTCACTGTTAGAGTAGTTTAAAAAAAAAAAAAAAAAAGAAAGAAAAAAAGAAATGGCGCTTAACTGGGAAAAGCTCCCATGTTAATATTTCAGTATTGTGACATCTCTACTTGCAAGGTATGAGTGAACGATTAGTCACAGATAATTAGAAATGTCTCTTTTGTTTAATCTGGCTTGTATGTAGTTGCTTTTCTGCTAGTTTGTATGATGTCAGCTAAACCCTTTTTCTTTTCTTTTTTTTTTTTAACAGACAAACTTCTTAATCTCTGCTGCTATAGTGTTCTATCATACCACAGAGTATTTTATATTCATGTTAGTGTGACACTACTCTATACCCCAAATGGGTAGCTGGTCAGAAATCACATAGGTCACATAATTTTGGTACACTCAAATATAAATGAGAAAGTTTAGCAGTAAGTAGAAAACCAGGGTGCTAATAAGAGGTCATTTTGGCTCTTTCTTTTTTTTCTTTTTTCTTTTTTTTTCCTGGATGTAGTTCTGTTGGGGTATAAAGTATTAGATATTTGTACTTTTACTGTCAAAATAATGGACATAACTTTTAGCGCATTCACAGCTAAGATCTCTGTACTTGTTTTTCAACTAATTTTAAATGTACTGTATCTTTTATTACATGTTCTCTTAGATTGTTTTTGCTAGTAATTCTAACAAGGCTTCTTCCTTTTTGGCTTGGACTAATGCTTGTATGGAACTGCAGTACTGTGACTAAACATGGAGCTCAATGCTGCTATTGCTTACAACTGCTTAAACTTTGTAGTTTGGACTTTATTTTTTTCTGTAATAACTTATTAAATATAGTTGTATGAAGTACTGATACTTGTCATCCTTTGCACACGCTAAGGAAATCTTGGGATACGCATTATGGGAATGTAAACTAGCTAAAAAACAAAAGACAACAACAACAAACACAAATCTTGTATCAGCAAACTGTTTATACTTATGATAAGGCTAAGTAAATACACACTTTACTTGCATGCATGCAAACTATCTTTTCCAGTTATTTTAAAAGCACAGGGTCCACTCACCTTTTGTTCTAAAATGGAAAAGTCACCCTTAATAATTTATTAAGCTAATTATTTTATGCTAAGTCAAAGGTAAATACAACAATATATACTACATAAATATTTCCGAGAATGTAGTTTTCCCCCATCAAATGCAGTATCAGGTGCCTTGAAAAAAGGAACATCTCAATTGCTTTCTCTGAATTTAACGATTGCTAGTTAACTTATACTGCACTTTTGAATTGGCAGTTTAACAATGGCTACAGGCAAGACATTGGACCAATCAGTTCAAAAAAAAAAAAAAAGAAAAAGAAAAGATCCACAACATTAGTTTCTAATGGTTTTTATTTTCAGAATAGGAGACAATTAAAGCTCGGCAATATAGCTATTTGGAACACTACACCAGAATTAACAAGTTTTCAAGGAAGCATTCTATGTCAGGGTAAGAGAATACCATAAGAATTAGGCAAATTCTATGTCACCGCTTGTGTATCTACAAAAATGCAGCTCAACAACCCTGCTGGAACTATCAGCACTAGAAATTACAGGCTGACTCCAATACACGTGTTCTACTTAAATAGCACTTCCTAGGATTGTGCAGAAATTAAATGCCCCGTGGAAAGTTTATGAAAAGCTGATGAGACTGTGTGCACCAACCAGGTACTTATTGTGCATGCTCCCTTACAGCACAGAGCCTTGTGGCTCTGTGTTACACTGTTTTATCCTAACATTGCTATGTGCAGTAGCTTATACACATGAAAGCAGAAAGCTTGGATGCCAGAAAGCAAACAGAATGCTTAGGCATTAACTACCAATTCTAAAAATCAGTAGTGAATAACTACAACACTCAGGAAAATGGTCTACTTCTCTTCCAGGAGAAGTGGTTTTACAAGGTAGCTACCTGTAATAGGAATTCTAGTAGCAAATAAATGTATGAAAGTTTGTAGACTTCTGGTTAGTTCAGAATTAAATTTGAGAAAGGAGTTTTTATAAATACCTTCCAGTTAACACGTTATCCTGCTTGTTGCCTGTAACTGAACAGTGTTCCTAGATAAGCTGTGCACTCCAAGTCCAACCGGACAAAATCAATCGTGGAAAGTGCAACAGCCGCTCTGGAACTCATTCGCAATCCTTCACTACTGCATTCCTGATAGAGTAAGCCATGCCGCTTGTAACGCACTGATAAAATTCTCCTTCGGTTGATAGCAGCATTTGACACAGACTTTGCTCACATTAAAAACAGTTGCACTAATTTAAGTTAAATCAAGGCACTTAAAAGTACAAAAGGCTGCATGACCCTTTCTACTTCTGGTTTGTATGTTTTGTTTTTGCTAGGCTTAAACTGAATTAAAATAACTACCTATGTGACTATTGAAGCTTGTGTATTAAGACTATTTACTCATGCTTCTAAACTAAACCAGCAAAACCTTTTTGTTCATGAGGCACCAAAACAATGTCACACCTCACAAAGACCTGCAGAAAGGTCAAGTTTAGTTCTTAAAAGCCATAATCTGCTTTCTTCATGAGCTAAATGCAAAAGGTAAACTGCAGAAGCACATAGCCAGACTTGTTGCAGTCTCTCCTAGGGATCACCATAGAACGAATTTTAAAACAAGTAACTGTATTTATCTTCTTGTTCTTAAAAGTGTTACTGATTACCTGCACAAAACCCTTATACCACACAATTCTATTACAAGCACAAGACAAACCTGAATGCACCAGATGCATATGCAAACTATGCCTGTTCAAATGAATTATCTCAACTTGCACTGAGGCTTTTTTTTTTTTTTTTTTTTCATCTCCCCTGTGGCAAGCAAGGTTTTGCAAAGTTTATCTTGGGATGATAAACCATACCTACAGCAATTTGAGAAGGAAACATCATAAAAGCCTGGCTTATGAATAGATGAAAAGCAATGCTAACATTTCTGTGTTCCTTTTCAACAAGGTTTAACCTACAGAGTGCCACAGTAATATTGCGATGCTAGTAAGATGACGTTGCACCATGTGGAGGAATATACCTAAACATTTGCAAGGGAAAAATTCAGTGTAGTTACAACTTACTCTGGAAGGCAACATAATTCTTACCAAAAAGAACTAAAATGGCATATACTCTAGGTTGAGGTTTTTCATGTGGTTTTGTTTCTGTTTTTGTTTTTTTCATGGTCACTACCCATTGTACACAGCTCAGAACTGAATAGTTTTTACTACTGACCATGTGCATTTGCATTTCTTCTGCTGCTGCTTGCAATGACAAAAGGAAAATATCAAACATGAATGGACACAGACAAAACCATTTTCCCCCTTCAGAATTTGCTGTGTATGGTACAAAACATAAATTCTGTCAGACAACATGCAACCAACATGACGCCTATATAACAACCTCCTTATCTGCTGATCACATCAATATAAAACACTTGCTAAGCAAAGTGTTATACAACATCAAAGGCCAAATGCACATATAAAATTAAAGGATAGACTATTGTTCCCACTGATTCAGTCTTACAGACGTCGGTGGGATACCACCAGAAAATGTTTCATCTTTCACCCATTTCTCATCTGCTCCAGCTTTAGACAAAACATTACTATCACTCTTATGTTACAGTCTATCTAAACATGTTCTAGCTTAGGAAATGCCTAAACCATTGCCTTCTACCCACTGCTGAACTTACTCAATTGCACCTAATGACCTAAAAGTGCACATGAGCAAAGGGGGGGGGGGGGGTGAGGAGGAATGGGAAAATGTTAAGTAATCAATTTTATCTCCATTTTAATCAACTTTCTATCTAAAAAAAAATCAGTCACTCTGGCAGAAATAAGTAGAAGTATTTGATACATGTTATAAACAGAGACGGTATATCTCAGAAATGCTAGGCAGAAACCAGAAGCAAGAGCTCCTCTCTCCCATGTGAGCGTCTGAAGCTTTCCATTAGTTAGTCATTCCTGTGCTCTCACCCACTTTGCCCACAGTGCCTTGATTTGTTTTATATAAAGTGAAACAGCAGAAAGCAAGAGCCTTTCTCCAGCCTCAAACAGTGTAACGAGAGCTAACTCTACTGTCAAGCACACAAAACTCTCTGTGATAATTTACACTGAAAAGCAACTAAATTAGCCAGTGGTAAAGCACCTAATTTTCTACTGCTTGAGGTAGTTTGGGTATCTCCACACCACATTTACTGTACAGGTGCCTAACTCAGGGAACACAGATTATGCTCTGGCCAGCATGAACTAAACTGTTAGACACAGTGATGTTCAACTTCACCACACCTACACAACTTCATGGATTCAGCCTTGTGACCTTCACTTTTTTTTCCTCTTCTCAGCTGAGCAGATTTGCTTATCTGTTGAAACTTCTGTATGATGGGCTTGTGTTCTTTCGTTCAAAGATGCTAAGTACAGATGCTTGACCACAGCAGAAATAAGATACTCCAACAAGCACTGAAAAAAGACCTGCCACACAGCTGAAAATGACAGTAAAGCCTCAAAGTGCTGAAGAAACTGCATATTATGAGGTAAAATATGAAACACATGATAATGCAAACCACACACGCAACCTCAAAAAAGGGTCAAAAAAGCAAATCCAGAGCTAGAACGTTCTTGTGTTTTTCTGTTAAGAGAATTCAGAGGCAGAGAATTACCATTACTTTATGGTCATGTAATGAAAGCACTACCCCTACAGCATATAGGATATAAAAACAACAAACTGTAACAGTCTCTCTCTCCCTGACTATAACAAATTAGAAGTCCACAGTTGCAATTCTGGGACACATTTTCCCAATGATCAGCCAGCAACCTGAATTGGAGTACTTAATTTGGAAGGGGCCTGCAAACATCATCAAATCCAACTGCCTGACCACTTCAGAGCTAACAAAAAGTTAAAGCATTTTATTAAAGGCATTATCTGATAGTTTCTTGAACACTGACAGGAATTGTTGTGTGTTGACAGAAAAGTATTGTTCTGGAAAGATCTCTATAGTACTAGGAAAATTCAGCGCTAAAATTTCATCAGTAATGCTACTTCAATTACCACCCTGAAAAAAGTTTAATATCGACTATATTCCAAGATATAATAAAAAACCCACCTAGTCGTGAGTAGACATGACTTGCTGAGTCTGCAAATCTTTACACCATTATGTAATGCAGTAACTCTTTGTGTCTAGATCACTGTTGTGTAATGGCTGTCGATAGCTAATGCTCAGTGAAGCTGGGTATTAAGAGAGAAAGAAAAGGGAAAGCAAATTAATAAGGTATCTGGAATCTCTACATTTGTCAGAGTATTCACACAAGACATGAAAAAATCTAAAACTTACATCCATCCTATGAGCCTGAGCTCCACTGTACAGAGTGTATACAACGGAGAGTAGATGTTAGGAGTAAGAGGAAAGGGGTAGGGTGTGGGGAAGGTGAGGATGAATCCCCTGGCATTTAGCCTTTTGTTACCTCAGTATTTAAGACATAAAAGAGGACTGTTTATAGAAAACAATTCCATATGCCTTTGACACAGCAGCTGTAGCCCTAAACTGAAAATGCCTGCCACTGTTACAGTAGAACACAATTCGTGTTTTCTTAAGGAAAACCATTTCTGTCTTGTTCTTTATTTCCTGTTTTTGGATGACATGTGAGGTCAGGCAGTGACAACAGCCTTACCACTGAGGAGTGATGAAAAAATAGGATAACACTACCTGACTTTTTCCTTTTGCTCTTTTAAATACTATTCAAACCCATGCTCTGCTAACCTAATTTGAGTAGAATTTAGAGCTGTATTTATAGCAGCTTTTCAGATCAGGAAACTGCTTTCACTTGCAGAAATCATGTTCTCTAGTAATTAAGTTGTATATTATAAGCTGCAGTAACCGTCTGAGCGAAACAGTTTAAGGTAAACCTGCCTGCTTTCGATCCCAATTTCCTAATAATTATGGATCAACATCTCCACTCGTGTTCCTGTCAAGTGTGATGAGTTCATGGGGATTGCTTGCGTCAGTTCTTTTCACAGGGGAATTAAGCTGCATTCATAATGCTGCAGAAGCTAATGCAGAGTCAGCAAGTGGCAGTGCCTTTCTATCACAGAGTCCTCTTAAATCATGCTCGGAAGGAGGGGTGTAACAGAAATAGCATTAGCCAGAAATGAACACTACATATCAAATACTCAGACTGAATCTTTGCCTAATTTTTGAGCCAATCCCAACAGCACTGTCAGATTAGAAAATCTGGAGGGTTTTGTCCCCCCCCTTTTGGTGCTCCTTGCAGAAACAGAACCGTAAGAACACCCACCCTGTTGGCCCCAGGAAAGGCAGTCAGTATGCTGAAGAGTCAGCCATGATTTGCATGTCCTGAAGTTTGTCCTCAGCTTCCCAAAGCTCAGGCTGCACAGCTGAGCCAGAGCCCATGTGACAGTGAGTCTGCCCAGCTCCTGCTAAAATGAGGTCTCCCTGGCTATCTCCAGCACACATACTGTTCTTGCAGACTGAGCCTGTCATCACCAGCTGTACCACCTGCTTGGACTCCTGGGGCCCTTCTGCAACTCCTATTACTGAGCCATTTACTTGCTATAGCCTCATCCTGGCAATGGGACAAGGCAATCAGTGAAGACACTGCTTCTCTCTGCATCTGAAGAACATGATCTCCTCTCCAAGGCATCAGAAGATGACTGGTATCACCTGTCAGTTCCACCTCTCCCCATGAGCACAGTCCCAGACATGCTCTAGACCCTTTCACACCTCTCTTCAGAGCACCCTCACTCTTAAGCGGGAACAAAAGGCTTAACTGCAGGATTGCACAGCTGAGGAAAGGAGAGGGCCCTATCAGGCTGTGCTGTCTGATGCAACCCACAGACTGACATGCTCCCATTTCATTACAGAAGCCATGAAAAACAAAAAACTGCCATAAACTGCACCCCACTCCTTGCTTCTTTGCTTGGAGATACTTGGGCTGCACCTGGAAACAGCTGTGGATTTTGTGACAGAGAAGGCACTAGCTGTGGTGTTGCCCAACCATGTGTGGCTTTTCCCACTTTCTGGAGGAAGGTCTCAAAATGTGTCCTAGAGCTAGGAAAAAATGACAAAGTTGGCTAGGATGGTGCCTGAGGGCAGGGTGGTGCCTGAGGCTATGAGGTGCTTATCTAGCCAGGCCACCTCTGATCTGAAGTTGTCTTCTGCAGTTACAGACTACTGAAAGGCCCAGGCAGTTCTGCAGGTGCATAGGAGCTGCCTGTACTGATCAACAAATGACCCCTTTAATTCCATGTCCCATCTTAGAGATTTGCCAGTCTCAAATGCTTAAGCAGAGGCAAATTAAATCTTATTTTGTTAACTGTGGAACAACTTGCCCCATAGAAGGATTAGGCTGGAATATATCAGAAGTCCCAGGAGACAAGAAAGGGTTTGATGTAATTTATTTCTTTCCAAATGTGTAAGTAGCAGCATATATGGTCCATGGCTTGGAAAACAACACTGAAGAAGATAGTTGTAAAAATAGGAGATAGTTGTAAAAAGCAGGCTTGTATACTCAATGGTATAGACAAAACAAGTTTTCAAAACAGGAAAGAGTTAAATATATATTTAATGAAATTGCACCTAAGTTTACCTGACACACCTGGCTAGTAAACACAGAAGGCACAGCCTCCCAGGAAAAGCAAGTTTATTGTGACTTGTGCCATTATCCCATTGTGACCCAGGCCAGGCTGGACAGTCTGTTCTTCAAGGACGGATGTGGTTTAAATGCAAGGGAACAGCCCGCACTCTAATGCAGTACTTTCTCCCTATTATAGGTTGTTTCTTCATCAACCAAGTACAAGATGGCAGATGGCCTGTAGATGTTTCCTAGCACAAGTGAGTAAAAAAAAAATCACCCGATGCATCTCTGCCCAGATGAAGGCAGAAATTCCCTTACTCATCTATGTTAGTGTGCAGTACAATGAAGAATCCTTTATTTATTTATTTTTTTAATTCAGGACAAGGAACAGCAAGATGTAAATTTTAATAAATTTCCCCTGTCTACAAATGTCCCATACAGTCCTTCATCTCCCTGGAGAGATAAGCTGCTACACCTTCCCCTTTGCAGCCTAAACCACTATTTATCTCATGTTTATAATGAAGCCAGTGTAGCTCCATGTGTTTACTAGTTCCTAGGAGACTACGTATCTCTTTCCCAATGCGTGTGCAAAAGCAATTCCATTTATAATCATAGACTGGTTTGGGTTAGAACGGACCCTTAAACTTCTAATATATCTCTTGGTTCTTGTTCTGTACTGCCCAATTTAGGCTATGTCAACTTCTGAACTTTGTGGAATAAACACCCAATTTTATAAAAGCTTGTGTAAATTTTTTATCAATTAGCAAGGTTGCACTGTCTTTCAGCTTTAGCAACATATATTGCTTAGCCTCTCAAAGGTACCTCTAGGGTGTTTATCCCCACCAAATTATCTGTGCAACGCATAAGTGATAAGATCCTCACAGGATGGTAGCTAAAGCAGATTCGCTGCCTGTGCTGACAGAGCAAAGCAGGCTAACACCTTTCTACCACAAGAGAGTAAAGCAGAAATGCTGTTAAATTTGGAGGAAGACTTCTGGGAGCCAAGCTCTGAACAGCTATAGGAGCCAGAAATCCCCCAAGTCAGCAATGCACTTAAAAACAAGCCTGCCTGACTGGAATTACTTATGTGCTTGTGTGTTTAAAATTATATATGCACTGAAGTCATTGCCAAACTGGGCCTGCTGGCTAGATCTGACATAGATAAGCCAAAATATTCCCTAACCCAGTATGTACCAATATTTCGGCTGTAGAACCTGTACAAAGATCTGTACCATTAATACGTAACTGAAGCCTTGACTTAAAGGCTTTGAAGGACCTCGTGCTAACCAATACACTACATCACGCAGGTGAATCTGCAGCACATCAAAGCCAGATGTAACCTGCAGAAAAAAGGAACTGTCCTGATTTTGTGGACAGCTGCGTCCATGCTTCCAAAACACACTTTTGTGATACCTGGGACAAACAGATTCCAAATCTAATTTCTGAACAAGGGCACAAATCTTGCACTGAATAGAATTCTTCTAGCTTGTTATCTGTTGAGCCTTTCATCTGCGTTTGCTTCTGGCTGATGTAGTGACACCCCAGTGAAATGGTTGCTAAGAATATCTTATGCATCAGTTAGAGAGAGTGCCTGCCACTTAACTCGGGGCTGAGCACTAAGGCACAGGGAATTAGCTCTTTGTTTCCATTTGTGGCCCTTAGAAGAGAGCATCATTGATTCAGCTGTTTAGTACAAAGAAAAATCTAGTATCTGCCCCATTTCAAATCAGGTGGGTAGGTGAAAATTCAGGGCTGACAAATCAGTCAGATGGACTGCAGGCAGAGAGACTGCACATAGTCAGGATTTCCTCTGGTGTGATCCTATTTATGAACAGTGACCATGAGTTCCTCCTTCTGTCAATAAATGAGAAATAAAAGAAACAGAGAGTTTCTAAGGTCACAGTTAAAAAAGCCTTTGAAGGCAAAATTGTTGGTGTGGAAAACCTTTAGGACTGTCTTAATCATATTTCACTGTAGGGCCAAATTGAAAAAATTAAAAGGACATAATTAAAAGTCCCAAACAGTTTCTGAAAGCTCCTACTCAGCTGCTACTTAACCTTGAAGCTGTCTGAACTCTCTGGCTGACTAAACTAGTCAGGCGCCTAACGCTACCTCTGCACATACCCAAAATTTCCCATCATGGCAAAGCAGAGCAGGTCAATATACAATACAATATCACCAAGGCAGAATCTGCACCCTCCACTCTCCTCAAAATTTACCAGAAGAGGTTCAGTTATACTGACATGTTTAGAAGAGGGAAAGGGAAAGGGAAAACAGGTGACTGCAAGAACTCACAGGTTTAAATTCCAAGTGACATTCCCACACACTAATGAAGGGCAAGATCTCAGATGCAGTGCTGTCTACACCACTGCCTGCTAGCTAGTACTAGTTAAGTTGCATTGCCAAGTAGGAAAATGTCTAACTGTCCTGAACTATATGGGGAATTAGAATAGTCTGCCATGATGATAGCAACATACTATCTAAAGCTTTGCCACTTCCATGATATAAATATTTTCTATCTTCTGAGTGAAAACACACACTACAACTGTAGTAATGCATCTGTGGAATAACTGGTGACACTACCTACATTAAAAACTAGCTGTACGCTAGAGGTAGGGTGACTCTGGATATACTCTACCTGTGTTTAAATGTGCCATTCTATGATTACATCAGTCACTCTCATAATTAAAACTATTTTGGTGGGACTTTCTTTAGTTTTAAAACAGAGAAAATAAAGGCCAAAGTAATTTCAAGTGCAGGGATTTTTTTTTTCTTTGCAGGTGCTCCTCATCACAGCTTGGCACCGAATAGGTTAGAAGGAATTTCTGACTGTACTTGTTTTCTCACCTTCAGGCCCGTGAGATCAAGGCGGACTTACACAAGTGCATATTCATTTGCTGTGTCTTCTGCTACTGGTCATGATTAAGAGGTTTCCACTCCCTGGATACTTAACCCTATTCCTCTGACGGAGTTGCACTCATCTCAGCTCTTCAAATGATTATTACAGAATGCAGTTTGACTCTATAAAAAAAGTCTAGTTAAAAATAAGTATATATTTAAAAAGTAGATCAGCTAGCAGAACTGAGATGACAGGAACTTTTGGAGAGAAGAAGGTTATAACACATAGTTAGATCAGGTACCTCTTAAAGGACTGATTTGCCCCTCTCACTGTGTCCTGAAACCAGCTAGTCTTTGGGTGAACAAAAGCCTTTTTGTGCAGGGTTTGTACATTGCCTTCCTCCTTATGTTGACTGGGGCTCTCAGGTGCTATTGTGATAAAAATAATTATATAAATAAATAAAAAGAACATGAATGAATGGAAGATTTATATAATTCTTTGAAGTAAAGCCTACCTTGATTTTTTTTTTCCAGCCTAAATATTACTATATAGCCAAGCTCCTCTCCCTCAAAGCACTGGATGGATAAATTTTGTAAGTAGTCATGAGCATCTGCCTAGAGCAGGGAGTTCTTTAAGATTTACTAAACCCTTTCTGGGCTTTGGGTGCTGTTGAGGCATACAGGTATTAATAAAGATAATTTGATTTTCAGATAGATGCAACTTAACTGCTCACAATCCACTTGCTTCAGTCTGCCACAACTGCACAAATATTTTGGACGTTTATAATGTTTGCAGAATTTTCCAGTCTCCTCCTTTCCAAGAGGATATTAATTAGCAGATAGGGAAAAGCAGTAAAAATTCCTCCTTCTCAGGCCAGGCTGACTTCCCACTCAAAGCTAGTGTTGCTAATTGTCTTTGAAATTATTTATGTTTCACCAGTGTCTGAAGGCCTCAGTGTAAAGCAGAGCTGGGTTGGCCTGGCATTACATAAAACTCAGAGACAGATTCTGTCCTGAAGTGCTTTCAGTCTAAGTAGGTAAAACGAACAAACCACATAAGAGGAATGCAAGGGCTGAAAATAAAATTGACTTGTCTAAGATCATACACTAAGTCAGGAATGCACTAGTCTCACTTGCATAACTATTACCAGTAAAGTCAGCCATATTTTTTTTCAAAAGAAAAAGCTATTCAGCATGTTGGTCAGTTCCTGCCTCTGTCTCCACCATAGAAAACAATTATTGGTGCCTATTAATTGTGACACTTGACAACTACAAGGACTTAAGAAGTTTTAATTGCTGGTTCTTTCCCACTGTGTAAAGAACTGCAGTTGAAAGTCTGATCTCTCTTTGGAGGGACTATGTTGGCAAGAGAGGTTGTGCTTGTTTCACATTTAACTGGCTCCCTATCCTCAGCACTAGATGCTCAAATGCTTCAAAGTCATGGCTATGATGTTCAGTAACAACTATGGCAGCATTCAAACAAACCTTGTACTCAGAAGAGCACAATGCAAGAGGCTTCTTCTCAGAAATATCCCGTTACATACACACTCATTTTCAACTGAGACTGAATTAGTCAAAACCTATTCAATGTACTTATGTTAACACTACAAATCCCTTTGGATTGCAAATCAGATCGGCAGAAACAGGAAGAAAAGGCTAGCTCAGACATTAGGAACAATTCAGGCATCCAAGCTCACAACAGTTATGACTCAATCTGGCTTGATTTCTGGTAGGCAGATTAAAATGCATTGTTTGTACCAAATAAAGCATGACTAACAGTATCCCCTTTGTCTGCCTCTTGCACCATGCTGCTGCTAGAGCTGTAGGAGACAATCCCCCCTACTGGTGATACACACAAAGAGACTTTACCTTCACTTTGCTGCTTTTACAGGATTTTATAGTGGGGCAAGTCTGGGTCCAGCGATGCAGAACTGTTCAAGTAGCTCTCTGCTTCCCTTTATCTGACCAAGTCCTAGGTCAGTATGGTGAGGTCATTGCTGGATTGTTTCTATTCTTCAAGTTCCTCTAATCCAAGCATTTTATCTAAGAAATAACAAAGTTTTCTTAGTGGCGCAGTTGACGAATTACATCCTAAGGAATGCAACTCTGACCCCTGCATTATTATTATTTTTTAAAATTTTGTTTTATTCTTAGAAGAAGAGCTAACAAGGCTAGTTTCCTCACTGTAGGCCACATGGCCGCAGGAGCGCATTATCATTTCTTTGACCCACTGGGCAGGATGCTGTCATCTTTGTGAAACAATAGGGACATTCTTAATTTAGACTGAAAAGCAGCTTAATAGAAATTCAAGTGATGTAATTTAGGGGAAACAAACTCCCTTCTGTTCGTCTTGTTTCTGTATCCACTAGAAGGTCAAGAGAAGATTCTAAAAACATCTGTAGGTAACCACTGCATATATATTATACTCATTATTTTATATTATACTGCATATAATAAATGTAGCCTTTACT
Source organism: Cygnus olor (assembly GCF_009769625.2). Classification (NCBI taxonomy): domain Eukaryota; kingdom Metazoa; phylum Chordata; class Aves; order Anseriformes; family Anatidae; genus Cygnus; species Cygnus olor. The sequence goes on from NC_049175.1 coordinate 21,841,454, forward strand.
TCTGAGCCCAGCTTTAGTTCAGGTGAGACAAAAATGCTCAGAAAATAAAAGTTACAGGCCTACGAGAACACAGAAATTAAATGCCTAGAAAACGCCAGAGTTGAAGTAGTGCTTGGTGAGGGACCAAGCTATATCTTGAACTAGGACTGAAAAACTTGGTTACCTGCTTTAACTCCCAGGGGATTCTGAAGTCCCACTGCAAGGCTTTTCTTTTTCCTTATTCTTTCTATTTTAATGAGCTAGGGACTACATATACCAGGGCGCTACTGTATGGCGTAAAACTACCTGTATGTCTGGTCCTGGGACCAAAGAAACTGAATTCTTGCTGAGCTCATCTTTGGGAAGACCTGCTTTTCCTAAGCCTTGTATTGGTCCCTCCCTTCCCCCTCAGTACAGAAAGCTGACAATTGTGCCACCTATCACTGCGTCGCCTCACTACACCTCCTCCTGGGACACAAAGCTTTAGCCTTTCTAGCTTCCAAAGTTTTATTTTAACAGGATCCACCTAACTCATTTTTTTCCCTACTTACGTTTCAGAAACTCATACTGCAAGAACTCATCATTTAGGCAATGCAGAATGCCTCCAGCTGTAATGTAGCACACAGACTACTTTAGAAAATGTAATTATTGGGTTGGAGTTTTCATCACATCTCTGAAAACATAATCTCTCATAATTTGAGATCTTACTGTGCTACCACCTACTAACACACTGACTGAAGTCACTGAAGTGGAACTCCTCTTTAGTCTCACCATGATTAACACCTGCCACAGGAGATGTAAATTCCCTAGCAGCTGTAAGCTACCATTAGAGCAAGGCTGAATTTTCTTTTCTTTCTTTCTTTTTTTTTTTTTTTCCAATCAAATAATGAGGAAAAATATGAAGCAGCAAAAGACATGAGAGGCAACATCATTTTCCACTTTTCCCTTCTTCTTTTCCCCTTTCCCAAACAGAAGAGATTTCTTATTCTTTCAGAATTTGCTTTTGAAACTTTAATTGCTGATTGGGAAGTTTGTTACAACATTTTTTTTTTCTCTTCCTGTACTTTGTGTGGTCTATCACATTTATACTACCTTAACTACAAAGTCTACACCCTGCACCAATAGGTACTTCCTAAAATATCATTCATATTTTATGAAATATTTGCTGTAGGTCTAAAGAGAACTGACTGACTGCACAATCCCAACAGCTTTTTCTACAAAGCAGGGTAGGTATATAAAAATACCTTCTTTCTTGACATCATGTTTCCAAGCAGGCAATTCCACAACAGTTTTAATCAGTCATTCATGGCAAACAATCTGGTAGAGCTTACGGTTGCCAACTCCCAAACATTTAGGGGATTGTTTCTTTTCCACTCCACCTCTCCCATAACTCTCTCTACTGGGATCTCCAGGTTTACACAAGATAACCTGAATTTCCTGCTGTGTTTCCAGTCCTCATATCGCCAAAAATCGCCAGAAAATTTTGAGAACGCAATGCCTAACATTTTGGTTGTTTTGTGATCTTCTTCATTTTAAAATTAATGTCCAATTCTGGTGGAGGAAAGGGGTTATGTAGAAAACAAGGTGTTATGTGGTAATACAGAAGTTTGTGCCCACGCTGTAAAGAACCTTCTATCCATGCTACAAAACATTATTTTAGTGGATATCTTAAGGTATTGATTTGTTCTAGTCACAGACAGATCTTGATGCTTCTCAGCTGCTTCAAATCGAGTAAATGATGATATACAAAAAGTCATGACACACAAAGCAAATATTCAGCTGAATCCATTTCTGGATTTGAGAGATCTACTTTTGTTATTGTGTCCTCAGTTTCAAATACTCCTAATTAGCAGCTGTCTCCAATCTTTTAATGAGCCTGTACTATCAGTTAGCACTGAAGCCACATGCTGCTCAGATAGCCCTTCTCATTTTAATGGGAGTTAAATTAGGGTTTAACTTTTACTCCTCTCCCGGGTTTCTCAGCTGTGAATAATCCTCACAGTTCAGTGATTTTGTCAATACTCGTTACCTGTGCCTTGCTGTGAAACCGCTGCTACCTGTCCTAACATGCTCTTTGGACCAGCTGACAACTGTCTAAAAGCAAAATGAAAGGGAAAACAGCAACAAACTCTCCTACGCTTAATTGTGTAGTGCTAAAAGCAAGTTACATCATCAGCTTTAATAATTTTCAGGGATTAATTAAAGGATAACATTTGCTGCAAAGGAGTTTATGTGGCAATAAATAGCTTTTGTAGCTGATTAAATGCCAAAGCAAAACTGATCAAGGCAACTGATAATTACAAAACCCATTTAGTGCCTTGAATAGATCCCTTCCATAGATGCAAGCCATAATGTATGACAGACCAGCAGCAGAATAACGAAGAGCAGGAGTCTCCTTATCTGTGCAGAGCTTGAGTAGACAAATACATGAAAATGCTACTTGTAAGGTTCAGCCCCAAACCCAGGTTGGTCCTCACCTTCCAAGAAGCAGACACTGACAAGATATAAAGGAAAATAATGACTTTGCAAGGCCGCGGAGCCCCGGAAGAGCCCAGCCATTTACTGCTTGCTCCCGGAGGATGCCTCTGAGCAGCGCTGAGGCGGCTCCTGCTGGAGGGTGGGCACCGCGTGCTGCCTAACGGCCCTCGGGCTCGTTAACGGCCGCTAACGGTCGTTAACAGCCAATAACGGTCATCAACGGCCGCGCTCCACCTCATGCTGCCTCGTGCCGCCTGCCCTCGTCTGAGCGCGCAGAGCTCGGAGCTTCAAAGACAAGCGAGGACCAGCTGCGCGTGTGATTTTGAGGCCTTTTATCGTTCTCTCATTACTACTTCAAGCGTGGAGGTTGAACCCTCGTGGCTGGTGCTGAGCCTCGGAGATTGTGTGGGTTTTGGGGGTGTCTGAGCAGGTGCCAGAAGGTGCCGGATGCTGGCAGCCACCTGCCCCTTGGGCTCTGGGGTCCCCAGGCTGGCCGGTATCTGCCCTCCCGGCTGGTGGTGGTGTGAGTGGCTTCCTGCTGTGGGTCGGGGACGCTTTTCCTGCTCAAGGGGGAAGACCACAAAGTGGCAGGCCCTTGGTGGCAGGGGCTTCAAATCTCTTCCGTGATGTTTCTATTTCCTTGGTGTTTCCGTGGCGGCTTCAGGAGCAGTGGCCGTACCCCATATTGGAGCCAAAAGCACTGCCCGGGGGATCTTTGAAAGAATCTTTAGGGAATCAAATCAAATCAAACTGAGCTAAGGGGGATGGGTGATGGCAAGTGCATAGCATGCCCCTTGCTCTTCCTTGTCGTTCCCTGACAGCACACAAGCCCGTGTAAACTGTCATGGTGTTTTTTTTCTTTTTTTTTTTTTTTCTCCACTCTTCCTGCTTTGTTCATTGCCCTGATTTTCAGCTGATAAGTAATAGGCACAGCCAAAGAGTGATGTAACTTGTGACTGCAGGAACACACAGTTCCGCATTTTATAAACAATAATTAACTACTGCTGACTGTACCAGCTGTGAGAAGCCCGAAATGCTGATCACATCTTGCAGCTTTTACCAGGGCAGCAGAGAAATCAGAAGTATCAACTTTGAATTCTGCCACACTAGCCTTTCTGGCTTGCAAATTAACTGATAATTTAACTGATAAGATGCTTAAGAGGGTGAGCATTAAATTAATTCTAAACAAAGACTGGAGGGCAGGGACTGACTGTTGGTTTGGCTGGTGTGCACAATGCTCCTCTGTGCAGTCTGTTGTAAAGATAATTCTCTTCAATTGGAGTATGAGCAGTACTTTGACTTTATGCAGAGATAGGAACCTTACTTATGATAATACAGGTCTCCAAAGCTCCAAAATGAGCAGGAAATAGCACCTCAATGCTTGCAGTATGGTGTACAAGATTGTTGTGTTTCATGATGATAGAGGCACCAAGGATGAACAGTTGCAAGTGCCCTGGAGCGTTTTATAATTTAGACTGCGTGAGGGATGTGGGCAGCATGTACAAACAGATCAAAGGCTTTAGGCTTTTTCGTAAAGCCACAGTTGTTTACACAGAGTCAAAAGTTGATTTTGTTCCTAAATGAAGCATTTCTGATCGAGATGAGATACAGGAATCAGAATGTGTTGCTTTCCATGAGTTGATATCTTTTTAACATCTTCCTTCTCTGGCTATAGCAGAGATTGTATACTAGTTGACCGGATTTTTTTTTTGAGCTCTGTTTACTAACTTGCAAAAAACAGATTTAAACATCTGCATGAACTCTCCCCCGTGGCTTATCATTAGTTTGCTACTTAAATTCTTTACTTCTAGGACACCAGACTGTGATTGATAATTAAATTGCCATAAATGCAGCATGAGTCTTATGAAATGAGGTCAGAATATGTAAATGTATCTGGAGAGAATAATATTTATGCAAAGAGAATAACATAGACAAATGGTAACAAAAAACATACCACAGCTAACCTCTTGATTCAGGTACTGCTGGTATACTGGTAAGTATTTCTGCTTTCTTGGTGGAGTATCTAAGCAGCCAGTCTGCATAAACTATGAAATGTAATTACTCTGACATGGGAAATCTCTGGCAGGCATTTACAGTGTAGCATCATCCCTGAAAAAGTCCCTGGAACAAGGGTGTATTGGAGACACAGGCAAAATGTTCTGATAGCTGAGCTATTTCTGAGCCTCTGACTGAGCTGCAGGTTAGTTCAATTTACCATGATACTGGGACAGCCCTTCGGTAGGATGCAGTATATTATTACTCTTCCTTTCTCCCTGTTTCAAAACTCCATGCCTCCCTATACTTCCTGCACTTGCTGTACGTGAGTCTGAATGTATGGGTTTGAAGATGCTGTTCTCTGGATCTACTTCATTCCCTCATTTCAAAAAGGAAATTGAGCAGTAAATATTTTCCTTTAGCATGTGGAATTCTCCTCTTAGCACTCAGCAAATCTTCATCTGAATTCTACTCAAGAAAAAAAATACTGCAGGCCACCATCTGTAAGAGTATATGTTGGTTGTTTACTTGCTAAATTAATGACAGACACCCAACACTGAGTTTTGTCAGCTGTCTGTGTGATGTAGAGCTAAGAAAATAGCACAAGTTTTGAGTTCATGACCTTTTTAAGGTTTGGTGGGGTGAAAGGGAGGAGAACCTAACAAAGTTTAGATCCATGTTTGAGCTCCCTAGTGTTATCAGGCTTGGAGTAATTTGTTGCTTCCACTATTCCTTTATTCCATTTAAAGTATTCAATAATTGGCATGGTTTAGCATTAGAATTTGCATAGTCTTGTACATATTTAGATACTAAAATGGATTTTAAGTGGGAACTCTTTAGTCAGTGTAAATTTGAGCCTTATCCCTGTTGGCTAAAGCTGTAGATCTGCTATGTTTCCATAGAATCTCACAATGTTCGTTTATGTGGAAACTTCAGATCTTGAAAACCAGTCTTTCATCCTATTCAGCTGTACATTCCTCCTGTTTATTTTAATGAGATCAGTGGTGCACCAGTTGTGAGATTATGGTAGTTCCTCCTTAATCCTACTTGCTTTATAAGGTCTGTATTTCTTTTTCTTTATTTTACAAAGTATAGCCCTAAGTCTTTACCACACCTTCTACTGCACAGAATTCAAGCCTTCCTCTGAAGATAGATTCCCCTGCTCCTGCCTGCTTCTGGTACCAGTCTTTACAGTTTCTGAGTATCTTACTATCTTTATAAATCTGTTGTGAGATGAAGTGATAGTATTCATTGTACCTTGGTCTTCGTCTGTGAAAGCAGTGAAAAGACAAGTCTTTATAATTTAGTTTCCTGCAATGAAGTGTCAGAAAACTATTTTTATACTTACTGCCATGAAAATTAACTCAATCACTCCAAAAGACTTCCATCTTAAGTGATGGACCTCATAGTCTTAACTGCTTCCAACCAGTTCCGATAGAGACTTGTTTTACTGAAATTGTGTTTTGTGAGGTATAATGCACTTCACTTTCCTGAACATGAGCCAGCAGTGTGCCCAGGTGGCCAAGAAGGCCAACGGCATCCTGGCTTGTATCAGGAATAGTGTAGCCAGCAGGGCCAGGGAGATGATCGTCCCCCTGTACTCTGCTCTGGTGAGGCCGCACCTTGAGTACTGCATTCAGTTTTTGACCCCTCACTACAAGAAGGACATCGAGGCCCTGGAGCGTACCTGGAGAAGGGCTATGAAGCTGGTGAAGGGCCTGGAACACAAGTCCTGTAAGGAGCGGCTGAGGGAACTGGGGTTGTTTAGTCTGGAGAAGAGGAGGCTCAGGGGAGACCTTATTGCTCTCTACAACTACCTGAAAGGAAGTTGTGGGGAGCTGGGGGTCGGCCTCTTCTCACAGGTAACTAGTGGTAGGACCAGAGGGAATGGCCTCAAGTTGTGCCAGGGGAGGTTTAGGTTGGAAATGAGGAGACATTTCTTCTCAGAAAGAGCAGTCAGGCACTGGAACCAGTTGCCCGGGGAAGTGGTGGTGTCACCGTCCCTGGGGGTGTTCAAGGAAAGGTTGGACCTGGCGCTTAGGGACATGGTTTAGTGGGAGACATTGGTAGTAGGGTGATGGTTGGACCAGATGATCTTGAAGGTCTTTTCCAACCTTAATGATTCTATGATTTTTGAAAATTCATTTAAGTTGTAAGTACTGGATCTATAAAATATTTCACATCACTGTAGCAATAGGTGAAGCAAAAGATTTCTAAGCGTTCAATATGCTGATGTTCACATGTGCTAGTTTGCGCAGAGGCACTGCTGACAGGGTACAATTTTAACTGAGATGTCAAGTTGCAAGTTTGGATCCCTTTGTGTACAAGAAGTAGAAAAGTATTTTTTTTTTTTAAACCTTTTGTTGTGATTTTTTTGTGGTGGCAAGAGGAATAAAAACGTGAAGACAAACAATCTCAAGGTTCTTGTACTATGCCTTGCAAATACATGCCCAGTTGTGTGTAATAAAATTACAGCTCTTTGTAGTAAGAGCTGGAAGTGTGTGCATTTGTGGAATTCATTATAGATCATTAGGCTTTTGGTGTAAAAATGAGTTTGTTGAAGCATTTGTGCTTTGGAAGCACCTTTTTCTGACCCTGAAAAAGGACAGATACAGTTCATAATTTTCTCTTTGCATAGGACTATTGTGACTGAACAGTTGTAAATATCCAAACTTGAACAACTTATCACAGTATTTAAGCTATCAGAATGCTTATCGTAATACTGAAACATTTTTCTTTAGAAAATGGAAATTCTACTGAAGATAAATTTAACAGAAAGATATTCCTAAGATTTTGATTGTTTTGTGTCAAGGTAAAGCTCTGAGGAAAATGCTCATGAAAGGAGCATGTATTGGGCAAGGTTTTGGTAGCAGGAGGGCTGCAGGGGTGGCCTCTGTGAGCGAGCCCAGGAGCTGTCCCGTGCCCAAGGTGCAGCAGGTGGATGTGGCCCAAAGGAGGCCCATGGAGAGTCCACGCAGGAGTAGGCCCTGGGCCGGAGCTGCAGCCTGTGGAGAGGAGCCTGTGCTGGGGGCCTGAAGCCAACTAATAGAGTTTCTGACAGATATTCAAAGGTCCTGTTACTAGGGTCACTGGAAGAATTCTGATGAATCGTTTCAGTAAGAGTGATTAGATATAGAGTGCTGACCTTCAAGTAAATCACTGAAACATGATTTAAAATATGAACTAATATTTAGTATAAACCATCTCCCTGTTTGGTTTAGATTAAAGAAAAAAACTACAACTTCCAAATTTTTGATTACAAAGTAACTTATTACCAGCCAAGTCAGTTATTGCTATGGTCCACAAACTACTGAAAACTTGCTTATGCCAAAGCTCTGTTTAACGCTGATGCCTACTTTATAGTAACACTACATAATTTGCAGTTCTAAAGCAAGTTAATTAAGTCGTATATATGTATTTCCATCTTGCAAGCTTTCTATCATTCCTTACATGGCTTAAGTTGCCCTACTTCTAATTGAATTAGAACTTAGTGAGAAAGATGTCCCACCCAACATTCTTGTCTGTAAAATGGAGAGGGATAGATTTGACAGATGGACCACTTAGTGGGTAAGGAGTTGTTTGTATGGTTGCGTTCAGAGCGTTGCAGTCAATGGCTCAAGGTCCAGGTGGAGGCCAGTGATGAGTGGTGTCCCCAGGGGCCTGTACTTGGACTGGTATTACTTAACGTCTTTTGTGACGTGGGCAGTGGGTGGCATTGACTGTGCCCTCAGCAACTTTGTGGACAACACCAAGCTGAGTGGTGCAGTCAACATACTGAAGATAAGGAATGCCACCCAGAGGGACCTTGACAGGCTTGAGAGGTGGGCTTATGTGAACCTTGTGAAATTCAACAAGGCCAAGTGCAAGGCCCTGCACCTGGAGCAGGGCAATCCCAAACATGCTTACAGGCTGGGTGATGAGTGGATTGAGAGCAGCCCTGTGGAGAAGGACTTGACTTGGAGGTATTGGTGGATGAAAAACTGAATATGGGCTGTCAATACATGCTTGCAGTCCAGAAAGCCAGTTGTATCCCGGGTTGCATCAAAAGAATTGTAGCTAGCAGGCTGAGGAAGGTGATTCTCCCTCTCTATTCTGCTCTCATGAGGCCCCAACTAGCATCCAGGTCTGGGGCCCCCAACATAAGAAGGACGTGGGCCTGTTGGAGTGAGTCCAGAAGAGGGCCATTAAGATAATCAGAGGGCTGGAGCACAACTCCTATGAAGACAGGCTGAGGGAGTTGGGGTTGTTCAGCCTGGAGAAGAAAGGGCTCTAGGGATACCGTATAGTGGCCTTCCAGTACCTAAAAGGGGCCTATGGAAAAGCTGGGGATGGATTCTTTGTCAGGGGGTGGAACGGTAGGACAAGGAGTAATGACTTCAAACTGAAAGCAGGTAGATTTAGATTAGGTATTATAAGTTCTTTATTCAGAAAGTGGTGAGGCACTGGAACAGGTTGACCAGAGAAGCTGTGGATGCCCCATCCCTGCCAGTGTTCTGGATGGGGTTTGGGCAACCTGGTCTGATGGGAGGTGTCCCTGCCCGTGGCAGGGGGTGTGGAACTGGAGGGGCTTTAAGGTCCTTTCCAGCCCAAGCTATTCTGTATCTGTTTGGTGGTAAGAAGTTGACATCGTTGAAGACTTTATTTCAGTGTATTTGTGGTGTAGCCTTTCTAAATACCCCTTTAACAGGCGGAGTGCAGTTAGAGGCATCCCAAAAGCAGATTTTTCTTTAGTTTTATTGGAAATGAATCCAGTTCGTACATTGTGAGTCCTCTGCAGTGCAAACCAGATCATGGCAAGTGATATGCTTGCTTGGAAAGCAGAGATAAAACTCTTAGATTAGTATTCAGGTAACTAAAAATGTTTTTTATATATACTTTGTGCTCTGTTCCTGCTGGTTTCCATTTTGAAAGTGTTAATTCATGGAGCACTTAAGGTCAGTAAGTACATACACAATCCTGAAACAATCAGTTTGCTTTTTTTCTCCTTGTTCCTCCCCACGCCAGTTTTCCAGGTGTCTTTTTAATGTCATAACCAAGAAAGCCATCACTGAGTAGTATGGTTGCATAGCAACATCAATGTGATAAATAACTAGTGTAAAGTAGTCCTTTGCTGTATATTTCTTTTACAACAAGAACACTGCGGGAACCCAACTGTTTACTACTACACTAACTAATAAAAGTCTTGAAGAAAAACATGCAGTGTTTTATGACTAAACAAGAGTCAAATAACCTTATTATTTCTGGGCAATACCATGAGATTATTGTACCAAGTTATCTTAAAGTACCAAGTATTCTAGCATTGTAATTTCTCTGCTTATAGAGCATCAAGCCCCATCCTGTCTCTTCTCCTTGGATAATTAGAGTTGAAAGCACAACAGAAATATTTTATGTATGAAGGTAGCACACGGTTAAAGTAAACTAATATAATGCCATAATTTCCAAAAGCATTAAAATGCCTATTCACCTACAATGAAAAAGTCATCTGTACAGGAACAAAACCCTAAACATGCACATACACAACATAGAAGTTATATATTCCTAGTTTTATTTTCATGGAATGCTAATTTAGTTACAGTATGGCAGTTCATAACTACTGAAATGTGACATTAATTCATCTCCAATGCTGCAGAACAGTTTTGATTTATATATATTGTTTTAAAACAATCTTATTTTACATAGTTGAGGTCTCTGGTGGTTTTTAAGCTCTGATGCTTAAGCACACAGCAAGCTACAAACCTTAGGTTTTATATTTATACATATAGTCTATGTATTCAGACAACTGCTGTAAGTTATCTATAATTAAATATTTATAAAAGTGCATATATTGGTACATATGCACATCTAGAAATACACTTTTGCTACTGCCTCCCTTTTATAAAAAGCTGCTTAACATACAGCCATATTATTTTCACTCACTGCTATAGGTCTTTTACTATCTTTATTACATGATTTTAACTATTCAATTCCCTCAAACTGAATGTAGGTATTTCTATGTATATGTTTTCCTAAAGAGAAAAAAATCTGCCCTATTCCTGTAAGAAGCTTTAAATCATGCATCAGTTTAGTAAACAGTCACTTTAGCATGGATTTTAGAATCCTAGACAGTGTAAAATCTACTTCTGGAAAATGTTTGTATATTTCTTTTTAGTTACAAAAAAATATATAGGATTGAAACATACTGAATACGTGCATCTCTCAAAGCGGCTATATTCTAGCCTTATAGATAAATTAAAAAAGTACACCCCTGCTAACAGGATGCAAATATGGTCTCAAATAGACCATTACCTGTATTTAGTATAGCTCATTACATTAAAAAGTTCAAGTCAGCTGTTCTCTCAAGATGGTGTCAAAAGACTGAAGAGTGTATTTATACTCAATATACAAAGGTGGGTGCACATACCTAGCGCCATTCAATTACTTAATACTTTCAAGGCTTCTAGGCTTTGCCTCTGGTGATACAAGTCCTGAAATGATCTGAATGAAAGTTTAAGTTGAAATATTTTTTTTAATACATCATAAAAGCGAGTTGTGTTTAAAAGAAAAATGTACACTGAACAACCTGAAGTACTCACTTGAAACAACTGTACAGAACTATTACAGATACAGGAAGAAAGAATGGTGGACTTACTTCAAACAGAAGTAATGCTTGTTAACATATGTAAAAACCTGCTTTGTTTTATTCTTCTACCAAGTAAGAATTTGCAGCCATTCAGAACAAGTAAAATTCAAACCACCTCGCAATGTTTACATTTAAAGTTCTTTTATACAGTGCAAATGTTTAAGACAGAATAACTCCCCAGTGAAACAGGTGACACTATTCAGTGCCAGTCTTTTGAAAATTCTTTCAATAAATCTATTTACACATTAAGCTAAAGGTTCACTATATATGCTTTGAAGTTTGCTGAATATCAGCAGAAAAATACGTGAACTAGCAGCAGTTGTATTACAAATATATGATGGTTACTTTAATGAATGCATAAAGTTTTCAAGACTGTATTCGGTATCATACTGTTCTTGATCCCACAGTTCTCCAAGGTTTTCGAGTACTGATTTCATTGATGCTTTCCCAGAAGAGGTAGAGGTATCAGCTTTTTCAGTTTTTCCATCCTTCAAAAAAAACCAAAAACCCACAATCAATACAGAGAAGAATTTTTTCAGAAACATTTACTGATTGTGACCATATATTCCTAATTTTCCCTTTACAAGTAATTCCTACAAAATTCTTTAAGTCTGATTTGGAACATTCCACCTCCCTTACTCCCGTTTTTCAGAGAGCTAACTTCTATTCATCATTCTATTTCAGGTGTTCATTTGGTTAACTTTTACATTTCAAAGCAAACCTTTTCCCTAAGCATTCTCCGGTTTTGGTAGCTATTTGTAAAAATGGCTCTTTACCTTGTCAAGAGTGAACAGATCAAGAAGCTGTTCTGTTCCCATGCTCTGTAGGCTTGAATTTTCTTGGCTGATTACTGTATTCGCAATGTTCATTTTGAACTTCTGGAGACCCATAATCTTCTCCTCCAGAGTTCCCCTGGTTATCAGGCGATATACGTTAACAACGCGTTTCTGAAAGGGAAAAAAAGTAAAAAAAAAAAAAAAAAAAAAATAGTATCTTGGGTATTCAGGAAAGCATAACCTTTTTATCTGTGTGTCACAGATGGCCTGGAAGCAGTTTGGCTTAGATTTTACCCTTCAGTAATTGTACTTTCAAAGTTGACTGATGTTAGGTGAAAAGGATGAGTATGAAGCTATGCCAGTGGAAGCATTTGCAATTATGTCTGTGCTCAGGAACTTAGTTATTTGCTGTTTTTTTTTTTTTTTTTTTAAAACAGCTGTAGAGACTGTAACACCAGTCACTCTTTCCCTGTCCAGACATCAGAGAAGGATAGTCCTTTGGGGCTTCCCTTTACTTCCTTGTCTTCATTGCATCTTTCTCCCCACTGAGGGATGATTCTGCCCTGGCCTCCTCTCAGCAGCACAGGAAGTACAGCAGAGAGGGGGGCATACCACACTGGGGATGGGATGAGAAAGTAGACCCTTTGACATCTGACCTACTTGCAGGAAAACCATATGAACAAAAACTAGGGTGAAACCACCAGAGATCACTTGTGTTATATGCTACAACCTTATCCAAATCTGAAGAAAGTAGTGTTCAGTAAGAGAAAATGTATGGGAAATTAAGAGTTGTTTACCTGCCCAATGCGGTGTGCCCGGTCCATGGCTTGCAGGTCTCTCATTGGGTTCCAGTCATGTTCCACAAACACTACTGTATCTGCCCCTGTCAAGTTAAGTCCCAATCCACCGACATGAGTCGTGAGCAACAGAACATCAATAGATGGGTCATTATTAAACCTGTATATAAAAAATAAGAAAGTTAAGCATGGTGAAATTAAATAATGGAATTATGAACCTCAACTGCTTAAGGTTCCCTTGTATTCAGTGGTAGCTGATCTAATACTGAATAAGAAGTACAAAATATTAAGTAGTTAATTACTAATTAAGTTCTAAATGAAAAAAGCTGACAGGTTTAGTAGTTAAAAACAACAGAAGCTGTAATACTTCTCTTGTTCAGATTATGATACTTCTGGCATTATTTTGTACCAACCCATCATCGCCATCTCCCCCACCTTCTCAGACACTTGAGTGTTCTCATTTCTTCTGGCAGCACACTTAGATTTTTCTCTAATTTTCACTTCAGTAAAAGTTAAGCTTCTAAGGATCCAAGCATATGCTTCAAGAGCCATGGTAAGCATGTAGTAGAAAATAGCAATAGAAAATGTTCCCATATACCAAGTCCCTTAGGGCTCTTCCTCCAACAAGGAGTAGATTATCTTACAGTTAAGATCCTCTGGTTTAACCAAAGTCTACAGAGACAAAAAAGGTCTCCAAGAGCAAAAGACTGTAAAACAAAACTGTAATCATTTCCAGGATCAGCATGATATACACAAAGGATAACACAGAACACCAAGGTGATTCACAAGTTAATGCATTCGTTTTTAATATAAACCTCTTCATATATACCAGTTGTCACAAGTATACCCACATACTCTTGTTTTGTCTTCAATTTGGTGATGTCTTTACTGTTGAAGTAATAGAGGAAGAGCAGATATTAGCACTCTTCTTTACCAGAATCAACTTCAAAATTTGTTTTTGAAAAGTCATCTAATTATTTTCCAATATAGGCAATACTTCAGTTCTGATGCAGTCTCTTGCTATTAACATAAGCTTTCACTTGTGGAAGTGCTGTATTTATTTATTTATTAAGTAAATTAGGCAGTGATGACCTGACAGTACAATACAAAATCAGTCACAGGCTTGCTAAACTTCAGTATTTCTATTTATAGAAAAGGTCCCACGGGCAAGAACAGCTTTGTTCCACAAACAATATAACTCATTACAATTGTCTTTCTATTGGTCGTGAACAGATACGCTTACCGTGAAACAATGGAATGCCTCTGGCCAGCAGGTATGCTACCATCTAGTCGTAAATAAGTAACTGAAGGTAACTGAGGTCTGAGAAGGTCATGCTCCACTATATCCAGCATGCTCTTAAGTTGACAGAAGATAAGTATTCTGTGCTGGGCCACAACAGCTTCTGTACCACTCTCTGAAGATCCACCATTCCCCAAACCACAGTCTAGCAGCAGCTTTAAGTAACAGAGCATTAAATTAAGGTATATCAAAGTGACAGTAGATCCCATGTGAATATTGACACGGATGGACTACCAGAAGTAGAAGAGAAACCCAGTGAATTACAGAAGGAAGTCTGTAAATGACAGCCACTCAAATGACATAGGGGACAGTTGGACTGTGGAGTCAGACTATAACAAATTTTCAAGAGTTGACAGAATATTAATTTTCTTCATTTTGTTTTATTTACAGTAGAATTTAAGTCTTTAACATCATTTAATTTTCTCAAGTTAATAGTCTCCTGTATAATAAATAGGAGAAAAATGTTACTCCTTGCTCTCACATTGCAGAAAGAAGCAGAATCAAAGTATGGTTTCTGACAAGGCAGCAAAAATTATGTAAACCTCATCGCTTTGAAACAAGTTTGCCCTTTCTGTTCTACCTCTCGTTTTGAGTTTCCATCGCTCAACAGCAAAATAGGGCACAAACCTTAAAGGAAATCCTTGTACTTTATTTCATCTGCTACTTAACTCATGTTTTTATCACTTTTCAAATTGGTGGAGTCTTAAAACACCAAGCCGTAACATCAATAGAGACATATTAAGGCACAACGTGGAAGTCTACTTACTTGTTTTAAAGCAGACAACTTAGGTGCATGTTGGATATCTCGAAGGGATGAATTATGAGCTGCAAGTTGATCTGTAATTCTTTTATATTCTGGATGCTGGGTTGTTAACACTAGTGCAGGATGGTTGCATAGCTTTCGTAAATATTGCAATGCCTTTGATTATTAAAGAAATAATAAGAAACTGTTAGCAACAATATAGTTACAGATAAGTATTGAAGCTACTTGGCCACATTCCACAAGTTAGACTTTAAGGTATATTTTTATTCAATTAAAGTCACACCTTTAGATTAAGGAAACCTGTTAAGACACTAAAACATAATTTAAACATAATAGCTATATATCACTACTGAGGCAAACTAATCCAAAATTCTAAATATTTTTCTTAGACTGTATGGCCACAGTTGTCCAAGTTAACTATTATCATTTTCAGTTTTAGTTAAACACAGAAATATAATTACCATAAATAAGTGAATGAGTTAGTCAAAAATATTCAAATAAAGTGTACCTGAAATACATGGCCTGTAGCTTTAAGCTTTGGTTTTTCAGTTTCTTCACTCATTGAAATTGAAGAAACTGTTTCATCAATATCACATTTGGCACGTGACTTGGCAAAGTCTTCGTAAAGTTGAACCTGTAAACCAGACCCCAGTCAGAAGAATGAGTATGCATTTCCCCCTCCCCAAAAGAAATAAGATGAACAGTCAGTTTTCAAATTTAATTTCAAGTTCAGGTCATGAATTAGAAGAAAACCAGAAAGCTAGTTTATATGCAAAGCAAGATCAACATTAACAGTGTAATCACTTGTAAGTTACTTTCTTTCAACTTGGAAGGTATTTGTTAAGAAAATCTATAGATGCCTGTAAGTTGTTCTTGTAGAACTATTACAGAAATTAAGCTAAAGAAATATTCTACTGGACTGAACAGTTTTCAGCATGTGCTACTAGAAAAACTTTACGGTATTGT
This sequence comes from Cygnus olor, assembly GCF_009769625.2. Lineage (NCBI taxonomy): Eukaryota > Metazoa > Chordata > Aves > Anseriformes > Anatidae > Cygnus > Cygnus olor. The sequence continues at coordinate 21,857,127 of NC_049175.1, forward strand.
AGCACCAGAGAATCTTAGATATGATATCAAATTGACACAGGAATTACAGAACTGCAAGCAGTTCCTTTCTGGTCTTGTATCTGTGCTAGAAAAAAACGTAAGCTTTCAACCACTTTTTAAACATACCTGTAAAGGACTGAGAATACAGTAATAATCTTGAATAATTTTGGGTGGAAGGTCTTGCAGAACATCCTCTTTCATTCTCCTTAGCAGGAATGGCAGAACTTGGCGATGCAGTGCTTCCATTGCAAGAACCCCTAAGTGAAAGGAACAGAAGCAGTAAGCATTGTAGAAAATACTTCCAAACATTCAGCACAAAAGAAACCCTTTTGTTGGAACTGGCTACACTTTCTCTTTTTGTTAGCAGTTCTCATTTACGAATACAAGAAAAACCAGGATTTAATATTTGATCCTTACCAGCCTCTTGTTCACGACTGGAGCTTCGGGCATCTCTACTTGCCAATATTGGTTTGCCATAACGAGCTGCAAATTGGCGTTCAGTACCCAAAAATCCTGGCATAAGGAAGTCAAACAATGACCACAACTCTAAGACGTTGTTCTGAACATAAAAGAAACATTTGTTAAATTCTTTTCAAATGTAATGAATTGTTCCAAATTATCAGGAACATTTCAATAAATATTTAACACTGCTAGAAGACTACAAATGTAACACCTCAACACAATTTTGAACTGCTTAAAACCTGGGGTATTTTTCATCAGCTTAAGTCACATACTCTTTAACACCTAAATGGACTTTCTACTGTGTCTGATGTCTTAAGCCACACCTTGAATTCTTCTGGACAACAAAACCCAGGAGATGCCAGTGGTCTTAGTCCTGGATGGGACAGATACTCCAGAGACAAATCGTTAGGACAGTGCTCAATATCTAGAGTTCTTAAAGTTTCCTGCTAATTTCACTAGAGACATAACAAAATGCTCTCTCTCTCCTTTCCTGCCTAGTACTTAAAAAGCGGTAGTCTTACTGCAAACTTCTGAGCCCTACAATACCATGGATCCTGCACCCATTCACCCCAGTATATGGGCATACTGGGAAAGGAAAAAGATTGAGTTTCAAGCAGTTAGTAATTAAAAGCTTATTTTACAACGTTTACTTGGAACAGGACAACTCTGATCAGCAGCACAATAAAACAGAATGCAAAATAGATCCTCTTTCTTGTTTCCACTACTAACCCAGCTCCCTAGAAAAAAAGGAGAGCAGTTACCTGGATTGGTGTCCCAGAAAGAATTATCCTGTAATTGGCAGTCAGCTGTTTTACTGCTTTTGATAGTTTTGTTTTTCCATTTTTTATTACATGGCCTTCATCAAGAATGCAGTAATTAAACTTAATATTTCTAGAAAATAAGAACACAGACTTAAGTAGCATAGCTTAAAGTTTTAAGCTATTAAAAACCTCAGAAAACAAACCAATTCTTACCTGAAGAAATCAATGTCATTTCTCACAACATCGTATGAGGCTACTATGAGATTGTGTCTTTTCACCTGGTGTTGTAATCTTAATAAAAGAAGAGAAAGTCATAACTGAAGTGTTCCTTACATACATCTTATATTGCAGCCTTTATTACATACATCTTATATTGCAGCCTTTAAAAGTATTGTCACAAGTTTTACCATGCCCACAAACTATGCTTCAGTTGTAAAGTGAATTACAAAACTGTGTGATATTTTACTCTGCCTAAGTCATAACTGCAAAGTGCAAAATGCCTTACCTTGCTCTCTCAGTAGGAGGTCCTGTATAGTGCAAAGGATTAAGATATTCCTTGGAGCAAAACTTTCCCACTTCGTCCACCCAGTGTCCTGTGAGTGTAGGAGGACACACCACCAAGGAGGGAAGAGGAACACTGTCCACCAGTTTTGTTCTTGCATATTCTTGAGCCCTTTAAGAATATCAAAACCAAAGCATGTGTTTGTTTTGGTGTTTGTTTTTCTGTTGTTGTCCTTGGGGTTGTGGTCACAAAATTGCTGAGGTTGGAAGGGACCTCTAGAGGTCATCTGCTCCAATCTCCCTGCTCAAAGAGGGCCACCTACACCTGTTTGCCCAGGACCACATCCAGAATCATAACCATAGATAAAACCTGCTGTTAAAGTCCTTAAGATAGAACATTCATTTAAGCTTACCTGAGGCAATGATCCCCTGCTAGAATACAAATGGACTGTAAAGTTTTTCCTAAGCCCATATCATCACAAAGAATTCCATGAAGTTTGTATTTATTGAGAAACGCCAACCAGTTAACTCCATCCTGAAATTAGAAAATAAAGAAATGCCTCAGAATTAACAAGTAGCTCTTTTGGCTAGCTGAACTTCACTTCAAACATCAGCGTGTTCTATCATCTGTTACTGCCAAGTTATGAGTCCATTTCCCTACCCCACATCCTTCATATATAAATACAAACTCCCAAAGTACAACTGAGTGTTGCACCAGAGTCTGTAAGTTCCAAAAAAAAAACAAAAAACCCACGGATCCTCATAAACGCATCTGCTACATCCCATTCACTCAAATCAGAGGGAGAATAAAGGTAGAAACATAAAAGGCCAAACAACACAAGGAGGCCTGGCTTTGCAGTGGTGAGCTACCACAAGCAACCTAAGCAAGGCAGAGCCCATTGGCCATTCCCTGAGAAAAATTAAGAGAATCAAAAGAGGGAAAACAATAATTGAAGAAATGAAATTGAATGTCTTACTTAATTTGGTCTTCCTTACCTAAGAGTCTAATATGCACATTGTTCAGATAACAAACAAACAAAACACAGACAACAACAATGCACACCCCCAAGCAAAACGCCCAACACCCAAATGACTCCTACCCTTCCATAAAATCCCATCAGACCAGAACTTACTGTTCTTTTACAATAAAAGTATAAGCTGTTACCTGCTGGTATTTTCTGAGCTCTGCTTTGATTGGTACTGGAATTTTATAATTTTCCAGTTTTTTTCCATCCAGTAATTGTTCCAGAAAGTGGCGTTCTTTAGCTTTCATTCGTATTAATTCTTCAGACATGTTTGGTGGATCTGGTATACCAGCCTAAAATTGTATTTTTAAAGCAGCAATGTTAGGGCTATAATACTTAATTCTCACATAGATAAGAAATAAAACCTCATCCTAGCTTAGACATTTTAAATAGATGGCAAAGATATGCAATCTTCTCAACTGTATAAATCCATATTCTGTGCTATACCTGTTTGATTCCTTGCAGATCAACTCATCCGGAGTTGTATGATGCACAGCACAAATTGTGCTCCAACGGGCACAATGAAAAGCTTATATAAACTTGCAAGAAGAGGGGAAATCCTGGTCATGCTTGTAAGACTTTACAAAGGCTGAGATATTGTTCCTCTAACCAGGCAGTTTCTCTGTCTGGAGAATCTTTTGACACCTACTTCTCCTTAGCCACAAGCTACAATCCAAAGTTAGATGGATTTCTCCTACAGAACTTAGTGGAATTACATTTAAAATGATAGTGAAGTCTGTAGGACAAATTCAAACAGATGCAAACCACGAACAAAAAAAATTTCTAAACACCCCCAGGTTTGTAGCAGCAGAACATGACTTCCTAGGTATTTCCCATACCAGGCCAGAAGCCCAAAAAAAGTATTAGTAGATAGTAAGTATGCTCAGCATTCTTTTTTGTTAATAATACAGTAGCAAAAGAAGCACTGATGTGTTCATCACCACATCTCTACTCCCAGTTTCCTGGGCCACATCCATTTTGAGGAATGTGAAATGTGAAAACTCAAGTTACTATTGCTTAGGGAGAGCTCCTGGCTGAGAAGAAAACCTCAGGTCTATCAAGTAATTCTACCATGTGTGTGTTTAATAAAGGAATAGGGAACTAACCCAGATTACGTATGCTAAAAGTGTTCTAATAAGGTATTTAAGTACATATACACAGACAACAGCCTACTTCTTTAAGTGCTCCTCCTACCCTTCCTTTTAAAAGAATTATGTCTGAAGTGAGAGTTCCATGCCAGTTAATTTGGTTCAAATATATTGTCAACTTGCAGCTGGTCAGTAAAAATATGGAGGTCAGATTGAGCTGAACGATTTATATAATAATCCTTCTTTCAGTCATATTTAATTTTTCTGGCTGAATAGAATGAATAATGAAATTGAGAATAAAAATACAGAAAACTGAGCATAGGTAAGTTCTCTCCATTTATTGCAAATTCTTTTCTATCCTACTCAATTAGAAATGAGTATGACAATACAAATTATAAACTCCCAATTATATTCAGACCTGTAGTACCTTTACTTATCTATTATCTGAAATAATGTCTTGCATTTTTAAAAACAAAGGTTTTAACTGCGGAGAAGAAACATGCAATATCATACATACGTATGTAAGCAGGTAATAAAACAAGCGTTCTGCGTTTTGAAGAGATGCTCAGTAAAGAATGCTAAAATAGCTTTAAAAAATGCAAGCTACATATCCCACAGAACTGTATTTAGATGCATATGAAGTAAAGCACTGGTGTGAATGGCACTGGAATGAACAGCAGCATGCCAGTCAGATTGTTCACCTTGACATTTGCTTCTGCTGTTCTCACTTTCAACTTAAACATTTTAGTGTAAGCATACAGAAAGTGCTTCATTTAAGGCAGGTTGCTAATTATCAGATTCTAAGGTTCTATTACACTACATTAAAAATCAAGACAGTAACAGATACTAAGTCAAGTAAATTGGCTTTTTTTTCAGTTTAAAACATGCAAATGAATTCTGAACTGTCTTCTGTTACCATCTGGTGGTGAAAATAAGTTACTTGGAAGATTCAAAGTCTTTGAAGCGCAATATTAAGAAGTGTCTGATGTATGCATATTGGAGGAAGAGTGAAAAACAGAAACAGATCTGTACTGATTAAACACCACTGGATCATATATTTAGCATTCTACCAAAAGCTGTAGGTTGTGGCTTTTGATTTTAAAAGAGCTAGGAATAAGTAACTGTACTCATCTCCAGACTATTTCTACTACTGATTTAAACAGAGAAAATAAATAGCAGAGTATTGTTTCGTACGTGTTTCTTGATTATGAACAACAAACATACCTTTTTATTTTAACATTAATTTAGAAAATTGTTCATGAAGGGTCCAGTTTTACTCATTTTACATTATAAATAATACATTGTCAGTTACCTGATATGGACTGAACGTGTATAAAGACAATTTTTACTCAGCATGTAACAAACCAGAAACTTGGGCTTTGTAGCTAGCAGAAAAGTGGAGACAAAACAATTCACACAGTCTGTATACTTACAACTTCAGCTTACCTCAAGAGGCATTAGTCTAATTAGTGTTGCAAAGCACTGAGTAGCCATGAAACGTACGCTGTCTGTCTGATCACTCATTCTACCCAGAACTGGAACCACCAGAAGAACAATGTATGGAACAATACCTACATCCAGTTGTTCCATTACACCTGGATCAGCTATTAAGGAAATAGTTTCTACCAGTTCAGGATTGTCTGACATCATTGCACACCTGGCAGATTTCACTCACAATAGGTACAAGTCATTAATACATTACTTTAGATAAACAAGATTTGTACTAACAAAGAAATGAAAAAAATAAAACTGTCTGATCTACCCCAGTTAGATTTACGGCCAACCCAGTGAATTCCACGACTGACCTCAGTGCACTTTGGTGGCACCAAATATTAACTTCATTGTTTTTCAGTTTTAGTGGTTTTCAGTTTAATTCATTCTTTAGCTTGTTCTCAGAGGGTAACATAGAAATAAAATACTGAATTGCCTCCACTAAAACTTCACTTTTTTTCATGTCAATAAGAAAGGCAATGGAAATAAGTTTCTTATATTTGTTGTCTACAGGAGGAAAAACAGCTTAACATTTTACCTTACTCCTTTTCCCATTATTTTTAGACAACAGCTTTTGCTCCCCACATTATGCAACTGAATAGTCTTCTGCATTTTTGAATACTCAAGGCAAGGATACATGCAAGTGCTTCAATTGCACCTTCTTGTTTGGTGTTGTCATCTATTGCTCCCAGCCACGGTAGAACTTGCTCTAGAAAGATATTCATTGTTTCCATGGTAGCTATTTTGCTCATAACACCTACACAACGAGCAGCCATGTGTCTCACTGCAGTGCTCGGATGTTGAAGGCACATATAAAGATGAGGCAAGTGCTGAATTAACTGAATAGAAGGTGGGGGGCGGAAAAAAAAAGTTACCATGAGCTATTAGCAAATTACTGAATTATTCCGAAGTAAAAAGTTTCTTTAAATCACTGTTGCTTCCCAAAGAATGGTTAAGATGGCTCCTTCACATGATCTAATTTTCAGAATTGAAAAATTCCTTCAGAAGAAAAATTGAACTTTATTCCAGCTTGCAAGTTTGTCCTAGGCTGGTCCCATTTAAGTTTAGGCAGATCAATAATCGCTGTTGCCAGTCTTATTAACTCTGGGTGACAAGAAAGACACCCAGAAGGAAATAAATTCCCATCTTCCCAAGGGGATACATGTGTATACAGTCTTATTTAAAACAACACAAATATGTTCTTACGTCAGATGTCTTAAATAGATGGTCCAGTTCTTCCTAGTCATGCAGTCCCTAAATATCAGCCTTACTGAACCACTTTAACCTTTAACCTCTATTACCTCCTAGAGAAAGACGAGGCCAAATACCTATTCTGCTCAGAAAGACCTCACAGGGGATAAACAAGGGAAAAATATAACAGTATAGAGTGAACAAAGAATAATGGTACCTTCCCAATATTTTTTTCTGTACTCCAGCAATTTATGGGCAGGGACATAAACATCTCTTAGCCAAGAGATGTTTAATATCCTAAGAGACTACGGCTTTTATTTTTTTTATTTCTTTAAGGAGGGTGGCAGGGATGAATCTATATATACTATTAGCATCTCCAAAAACAATCTCCAAGTTGACTACACAGTTACATATAAGTATATAGAGATAATCAGATATGTATTTCTATGCCATATGCCAATTTCACTTATAATCACTTCATTATTTTATTAAAGTAGGTAAGAATTGTTCTGTATGAATTTGCTCCATCTACTCAATTTTACAACCATTCCTTATTCCCATCCTTCCCCATCATATCCTTCTCAGAGTTCTGGCCTACTTATTTCCTGCATGGAGCCTTTCCATATATTGATCTCAAATGCACACTAAGTAAGTTTGCAGGTACTAAATTAGGAGAAGCTGCTGACTCCCCTCAAGGGTAGAGAGGCCCGGCAGAAAGATCCTGACAAATTAGAGGGCTGGGCAATCGCCAACCACATGAAGATCAACAAGAGCAAGTGCTGAATTCTGCACCTGGGACAGGGGCAACCCTGGCCATATATACAGACTGATGAGAGGCTGGAGAGCAGTCCTGTAGAAAGGGATCTGCGGGTTTTGCTTGACAGCAAGTTGAACACGAGTCAACAGCGCACCCTGGCAGCCAAAAGGGCCAGCTGTACCCTGGGGTGCATCAAGTATGGCATGGCTAGTCAGTCAAGGGAAGGAATGATCCTTGTGGGTCCCTTCCAACTTGGGATGTTTTGTGATTCTACGATTCTGTATTTTACCCCTATTCGCAGTAGTCAGGCGCTAAAGTGTGCAGTCTTTATTATTACACCTCTCTTGCACCCCAGCTCTGGCCACACAAAATACACGTCAGTCTATTAGAAATCAACCCATTTCAGTCAGCCGCGTAACACAGCATAGCATTTTTATCTGAACTTTAACAAAGGCATCCTCATATTATCAGTCTGTTTTCCAGGTTTAAAAAATTGGGTATTAGAATAAATTAAAGTTGAGATGCTGATTTCCATGCAACACAACAGCATAAATAGTATCATAACTCTAACTCATCATGCTTGGGCATCTCAGCCACGAAAGGGTAAGTCAAGTCTAACTGTAGGTGTTTTGTTTGCTTCTTGAGCTTTATTCTACAACTAGTATAAACAAATACTGAATTTAACATCCCATAGGATAGAGGGGAAAATAGCTTTGAAACATCATGTGGTTAGCTATTATGGCAGAACGTTATGTCTTCAGTTTTTAAGACTAAGATAAAGGACTTGCAGAACAGACCAGCTGGCATATATAATAAAAACACCATTCAATCAAAGCTAGAGAAAGACCTGAAAAGAAACCCTACAAAATGAAGACCTAAAACAGTAGCAATGAACAGACTGAACTGCTTCATTCACAAAGCTGCTTTGGAATATGATTACCAGAGGATGAAGCTGAACATCCATTGAAGCTGCTGTTGTTTCAAAAACCTGTAAAGAGTTTACTAGCTCTTGGGCAGGAGCATCTCCTTTTTCCAGCAAGGACTTTCGGTCTGTTAAAAAACAGAAAAGGCGTTCAGTTTCAGATTTACATGCCGTCCCCATTCTAGTAGTCCCTCAACTTAAATCAAAAGTATAGTTACCAAAATTATTTATGTGAATGTTGTTCCTTAATGAGCCAACCATAGCATCCCAGAGATGTGGCAATCCTGTTGCCATTTCAGCACCAAAATGTTTAGCTATAGTAGATAAGGCAAACTCAGCTCCTCTTCTCTGAACAAGATATGGTTTCTGAGCCTAGAATTAAACAATTTAACAAAGTAGTGAGAACAGATACACTTAAGAATGAAGTACATTTTTTTGTTTGTTTCAAAGAAGCTTCATTTACTAAACAAGCATAAAAGATGATGAAAATAAAGTTTCCTCATTTGGTAAGAGCGCTTAGGTAGGAGTGCTATCAAGGTTACTAACATAAGGTCAAACTCAGAAAAATTATTTTTGCATTCAGAAGTTATACAGACGCTTGCTGCACAGGCCCTGAACTATAAGACTACTTTATTATTTATGGTTAAAAAAACAAACAACAACAACAAAAAAAGGCAAAAATAGCATTCCACACACAACCACACTACTGATTTTTCTGGATAATAATTATTTTCAAGGAAGCTCCCATTGTTACACAGGTATTTGATTTTGATGGTGGGAATTTACAACATGTAAGTTAATTGATATTTTTCTTCACCTTTTTTATACAGGTAAAAATGAAAATCTTTTATAGCAGATTATTTAAGTTCTATACATTTGGGCATGTGGCTTTTGCTGACACAAACCCATTTCAGCTCTAAGTTTTCCAACTGGTTCAAGTTTCAGAACTTCATATATTGCCAATATAGAGGACTCGAAGAACTGCAACATGTTAGCAAAACTTTCCAAAGCAATACTGGATTTGTTACTAAGCCCTTCTCCCACTCCCACCCTTTTCGGAGGGTTGAAATTGGTATAAATCTCCCTAATAATTAAGAATAAAATCCACAATGCTGTTCAGTAATCATAGTTCTGATTAGGATCATGTTAGATCATTTGGTAGTTTTATATGAATAAAACATTTACAGAAAAAGGTTTTACACATCAAGCGTGGAGGTCAGATGTACGTCCTAACTCCAGTTGAATTTGAAACAGTTTTTAATGCTTCTGAGTTTCCATTGTGCATCAAGACGACCAAAACTTAATGTGGGTATCAGGATGCAATCACAGCATTGTGAAAATCCATTTGTATGGACTTATACTGAGGTACTCATGTAGTGTACTAAATGTAAAATGTTTCAGAAGTATTAATTTGCTTAATGACACACATCATCATTAAATAACACATACTGCTTGCACCACAGAATTATACACCAACATTACATTCTCTCGGGGAAAGATCCTGGACATCCTTTTTGTAATGGTATTGACTTCACTGAATTCAAACTAATAAAGGGGAGGGGTGGACATGCAAGTTGAAAACGCAAGTTTTTGAACTTCACCTCATCGAGTTCTGTAGGAATGCTTCCACTACTGCCGGTGGGGAGGTCTGCAATTGGGGCTTTTGGAGCTTTTGGAGTAGGGCCTCGTCGACTTGTGATGGCAAAAGCAGCTTTCTGGTGTCTGTACAGTGTGATTATTCCCCTGTGCTTAGTAACTGTATGATGCATCCCATCTTTGTCGGAGTTGGGCCCTACAACAGAAGACAGAAAAGCTGACAACAATTTAAGCTGTGGTTCAAAAAGTAGGTGGAAGCAATAGCCACCTAAAAATCATCTGCAGATCTCAGCATGCTTTAAAAACAATGGATAAGCATCATCCTCAGGGACAGAAAAAAATTAAGTACAGAGTAGAATTACTCTGTTAAGAGCATATTAGAGACTTGACAAGAAAATCTGCGTGCAAACTGCCAGATGAATTCTTATTCATCAAGAAATAAAGTAAAACTTCAGTCAAATAAGAAACCTTCGCACACGTTTTTACATAAACTGGCGTATGTCCTGAAGTTCAAACAAACCTCTGTAATCCTTAAAAATAGTTATACATTTTGAAACAAAAGCAGATGCCATCAGAATCTTTTGATTGCTGATGTTTCTACTTAAGTTAATCAGTTTAATTTTCAATCAGATATGAATGTATTACTCCTCTGAGATGGAGTATATGTTATGAAAAAATGTATAATGGTAAAACCTTAAAGTTGGTTAAAAGCTTTAAAAATATAATGGTTTTAATCTGCATTGTTCAATTAATCCATACATTTTTGGCAATAGACAGTCATCTAAGGGAAGTCCATGACCATAGAATGCACAGGATTTTTTGTTCATTTCAAACACTGTCCTCATCTTTCTATTAGCCTACAGAACATAACACAAGTCAGATTTTTTTCTCCTTCTTACTGACAAGCTACTCTCTGGTTCCATAGTGATTCAGTTCAATGAAAAGCTTCATATTGCATGTAAATGAAGTTGATAATGATAGGTGAACAACAGTAAGTAACTGAAAGTCAGAACTAAAGTCTTTTATACACAGTTTGTGAAAAATACACACAGCATTAACCTATACACTCTGTGCAACTGCAAGATACCTGAATGAAGTAATTACTAATAAATGAAGACTTAGTTGCTGGCATTTTAAAAACGCTGAAAGCATGACTCACTCAGATACTTATTTTTAACAGTTCAGAGACAAGCACAGACAAATTTTTAAGATCCCAGCAGTGTTACGTATCATACCTTTTGAATTTTCATGGCTACTCTGAGGCTGTGCAGGACATGCTGCCAGTGGGGTAAGATGTGGATCCACACAGAGAGAATTGCAGAGATTTTTTATAATCTTTGAGTTGGGACAAGGAGACCTTGTTGTACACTGCTGAAGTAACTTTGCTATGCACGAAGCCACATAGTTCTGTACTAGTGTATTCTCCTCTTTTTTGATAGCTTCCATTAAAGGTTTTATAACAGGATTTAATTTTTCTGGAAGTTGCTGCAAGTTCACAACTGCACATGCAGCAAAAGTGTGGACTCGCAGATGCAGCACTTGCCACTCTTGATTTGTTTCTGTAACAGTCATTTGGACTTGTTGTCGTTTACTGTCCAACTGTTGTAGAAGTTTAGGATTCAAAGGAAAGGATGATGTCACTTCATTGAAAACAGAAGTAACCTAATAAAGAGGAAGAAAAAGTTACAAATCTTTTTCATTATAAAACGAGATAGCCTCTGAACACCGAAATTTTCATGGCAGAAGAGTCATTTCAACAGGTATCTTCATCTCCATTTTTCCAGCAAATAACAAGAAATGCTGCAAAATTTAGTTTCTGGAATCTTGAACTTCCAATTCAAGGGAAAAACTGGACATATTAAAAACATTTAAATTCTGTATTGTGAAAGCTAGAAGAGGTTTAGATACTTCCCAAAATGTATCCTATATCCACCAGATGTATCCAGATATTTTGGTTTACCAATACGAAAGATAGAGTGATGAGGAACATGCTATGAATACAACAGGCCAGAAAGGATGTGTAAGGTTCTGTGCACACAGAAGTTATTTCTAAGCTGATCTTCCTTTGAGGTAAGACAGGTTGAGATAAAATCTAAGGAAAAAGTCAACACAGAACAGTAGTTGCAAGACTTGCCTTATTTCCCCTCCTCCCTCCAGCTGCATGACTATTGTTGCTTAAATCTGTCACAGGAAACGGATTAGAAGCACCGTGAAGTCATGGAAACACTGAGCTTATTCTGCTGTTAGGACAGCTGGACTCTGAAACGTTTAATTGCCTTTTACTTTTAAATGTTCGGGTCAAGTCTTTCAACTATGGAAGCAGTACAAACCCAATACTTATCTATACAGCTGTAGAAGCCTTAAGTTCTACTCCACGTGACCCTGATAACTGGGAATGACCAAGTGATGCAGAAAATGTGCTAGGAGAAGCACAGCATTTTTACATCTAATTCATGGAGACAGATATTAGAACAGACTTGGCTTGGTCTATGTTTTTTAAGAAAACCTGAACAGTTGAAAAGGGAGCAGAAGACAGCCACAGAATAAAAGCAAATAGCTATGGTATGCATTTTCCGAAGACCTCAAATCCAGAATGGATATCTTTTGAATATAGATACATCAGTCAAGCATCTGTATTACTAGACTGACGAGTAAATAGTTGAGGTATATGAAAACTCCTGTACTTCACATACTACGAGCTTTTATGATTATGTCTTCACCTTAGGAACCTACTCAATTTAGATGGCAGCCATAGTAAGACTGGCTGCCAAAATCCCTTCAGCCCATATAGACAATTGTCTATAACTTTAAAGATACCTTGAGATTTCCAAGTTAAGCTGCTACACATTGCTACAAAAGTATTACAGTCTGGGAATTTGAAGATCCAGCATCTTCCTAGGTTCTCATCATGGCCATAATCATACAATCTTTAACATTCTCTTGTTCTTCTCCCCAGCATCCCAGTTGCACAGACAAACCTGTCTAGAATCTTGATTGCCTTTCTTCCCCCAGAAAACTGTACCACATCCATCCCCATTCATTCATCCCTCCAAATCTACACACCTTTCCCACCCCGGACACCTTTAATTTAGCAGGCTTTCAAATCTACAAGCTCTTCATTTACATCCTACCTTATCTGTCCATGCTCTTTTTTCTCTTTGATTCAGAAACCATTTTGGGGTTGGAACAAAAGCCTTTTAATCTGTTGTCCCAACATTATCAGCTTTTTTCGCTTACAGAACTTTTCACATCAAGGGCTACCTTTAATATGTAAAGCACATCTAACACTGATGTTTTCAGATATATAAAAAAGAGCAATTTAACAGGCAGGTGGAAATAAAAACCCTTTTAAATACAACAACTTTTACAAAGCTCCCTTCGCATGAATTTGCACAGTTCATTTACTAGTCTTTTGACAATGGTTTGAAACAGTTCCAGCTACTTTGTTCTGTGTAGATTTCAATAGTCAACCATCTACCTTGCGTTCTACTTAATTTTTGGTACAGTCTGTAAACATTGCAGTGTGTGTGTGGGGGTGTACTATCTATCACACATCTCATGTCAAAGGAAGTATGAAGTCATCATACGATTTCTAAAAGTAATAATTATGCTAAATATGTATTTCAAGACAGTAATAGATTTGAATGAATGGCAGGCATGCCTCTACTTACCAGATCATTTGCTTGATCTATTGTAAATACACTGCAGTTTATTCTGTTTCCGACATCAATATGTGCATCAGCTAATAATGAAATGAGTTGTTTACATTCATTCTGCATTCGTGTAAAAGGAACAGCAATTTCATCATAATAGAGGTGTTCAGAAAGGACCCCAAGTAAGCGAGGTTGCACACAAATGGCCACAGCTCTACACTCCTGTAACAGAAAAGACACAATTTGTATTTTTGAGTAATCAAGATTTCTTTTGTTCAGATATGGGTAATAAACAGTAGAACCTAGCTACAGAAATCCAGGTTCCAGAGGGACCATTAACACTTTTATCCGTATTAAAGGTATTATGGATTATGAACAAAACTTTCAGTCTGTCACTAGAACTGGAGTGATTATGAACATAGGAAAGAGTCATGTTAAAAGGAAGCACTGACCTCAGATAACATGCATCTTGGATAGACTAATTTGTAGAAGAAATGTGAACATATTTACTGATTCATAGTTCTAACAGTTGGCATTTAGCTACTAGAGTAGCATAATTTATTCCTGTATCGTCTAGCTATCAAGATTTTAACATTTAGATGTACAAATACCATTTTAGCTTATAGACTGAAATTTTATTTCAAGCTGAAGTAGCAGATGATGAGCTACGGATCAAGTTAGTAAAGTCAAATTTATTTTTGCTGCAGAAACATCCTACCTTTTGCAACGCTGCCCACTCACAGATTACTAATGCAACACTAATCCTCTGCAAGGCAGATTTAGAATTCAAGTGGAAGAGCAGTAGCTGAGCTAATGATTCAGCTGGCTTTATTTCTTGAGTAACGGTATTTACACCTGGGTCACAAATACAACAACAGAGTGCTCCAAGCAACCTGACAAAAGGAGAAAGAACAGTTGCTTCAATATTACAATTACTCATCAATTAATGATTCAAAATGAAGATGCCAAAAAGTCTATGTGATTAGATTACAGCAAAAACAGTGTGCAACAAAAAGAATACATTGTTTTTAAATATTTTTTCAGGTTTCCAGTAAACTGACTTTGCTGCCATCATCCGAGCTCGCATGACAACATAATCCCTGGTTGCTGGATCTTCTGCAATACTGTCTGCCCCAGCAATGTATTCCTGAATCACCTCCTTATTCTGGGTTTGACCTTGACGCAGTTTAGTACCTGCCTTTTCCTATGGAATAAAGTTGAGAAAGGTTTAACATAAATAAAGCAATAGAGAAGATGAATTCATATTCCATAACATTTCCAATAACCATCATATCCTGCAAAAATTGGACTAACCCAGAACATTATTGGATAACAGACTTCTGAAAGTAGTTCATTATTATAAATCCCTTCTCCATTAACACTTCGCTTTGGTCCCATTAAATGAAAGACATTGTCCCTTCACTTGAAAATTAGTACTAATCCTCAACATGTAACTGAAAAACTTCATTTTCAGTCCACACAAAGGAAAAAGGAAGTCTCTTTCAGAATCTTCTTCACAAATAAAGTAATGCTTTAGACTTAATCCCGCAAACAGTTGTTAAAGAAATCACTGTAGATACAGAACCAAGTAAATACTTGTAAAATACAAGATCCCCATTTAGCATACTACATGACCAAACTCTGATTTCTCATGAGTAACTTGAGAACTATTTTGCTCTACAAACTGGGGTCTACAACATAGGTTACATTTGCAGTTGTGGAAAGGCAACACTACTTCCCTCTTAACACTTTCAGAAAGTGTCTCTACTACTGTGCCTGGTAATCACTTTCCTATTTTCCCCAGGACACTTAGTGAGGTCACATTTCACTTACTTTTGATCTGGTTTTTACTTCTAGCAACATATTTAAGTCAATCGGCAAATGAGATGGCTGCATCATTAAGCAGAGCCAGGCTCCCATCCACGGACAAGCAGCTGCAACCACATACTGTACAGATGCCTTACTTAACAGTTCCAGCCATACCTGGGGTAAGAAAGATAGTGCAAATCATAACAATTTTGTGGTTTTTGTAAGATCATATACACGTTCATAAAATGAAGGAACCATTCTGCTCCCTTTCAGTCTCTATTCTGCTCAGTCTGTATTCTACTCCCTTTCAGTCTGCATCACATAGGTGGACTACAAATAATTAACAAGAACAGATTATGCTTTATTGGCACAAAAGAACAGAGGATACAAAGAGGTAGATAGCTATCAGTATATATCTAGGTCATAAGTCATACAAATACCTTGTGAATAAGATCCAGAATTTCTTGGTTGCTTTCCAAGATACAGAACTGAAATATGTGTCTCAACATGTCTTGCAAAATTGGAGTCAGCCATGTTGAAGAGCTCTGAAACAGGAATATTGTGATTGAGAAGATTCCAATATGCATCATAAGAAAATGCTACTATCTCCAATTCTTACCTGGTCTTGAGTAGAGAGCAGTGTGAACAATGTTTCCAGTGCTGCTTTTCGTACAGAAGATATAGTATGATGCAAGAATGGCCACACACGTGGGACCAACACTGTGAGTGACTGCTGAATGCTAATATATGAAATAGAGATAGAGAGGCAGTGAAAAGGGGAAAAAAATAAAAATAAAAGTATCATCACATATGTTGGGTAATTTTAAGTGAAGGATCAAATTACTACAACTTAAACATTTTAAATAGTTTGAGTCAGCATCATTATTTTTCATAAATATAGAGGTTTTTTCTTATTGGTATAAAGCACTAGCTGATTTAAGCATGTATTTTTACTGTGGTGCTTCCTAGATTATACTTCGGCCTTTGTACAAACATTTAGAGAAAATATATTTTTAGTTTTAAATTTATTATTAGGCATGATTTTAAGACCCAAGTTTGGTTTTATTTTTTTGTGTGTGAACTTGTACATCAACTGATACACATAGTACGTGTTGAATTACAGATGGGGCTAGCAACAGAGCTTCACTCTTAACTTTGTGCAAAAAACAACTTCAGTAGTGACAATCGTTCAGGATGTGAAAGGCAAGATGTTTAAAGTGGAAATACTGCTAGTTTAGTATGTGTATTACAAAAAATGTTAACATACTAACATGCAATCCCTTTAGTTTGCCAATCCTGAATAGCAGCACTGTCTTCAAACTCAAAGGATTTATTTTACTGTTCCTAAAGGCTAACAATAACTGCCCTTTGCAATTAAGAATTTATCTTTCAGAAAAAAAGCCTTAATATTAAGAAATAAGGAAGGAAGACACTTGCCTTTGAAAAAGGGGCAGAAAAGAATTCCCTGTCATACATAACGACAAGCAGTTAACATCTTCCCCCTCCTTTCTTCAGTGAACATTCCAGTAACTTAATTTACCCACTGCTTTATCTACCTTTCAGTCAAACATAATATGAATTTTTAAGTTTGTAGCTTTCTTTAGAACTATTCTAATAGTAAAGTTCTACAGGCGTTTGCATGTGTTTTAATGTAACTTGTTTGCTCACTTATTTGGAGTTTGTCAACAGGAGCAGACAAAAAAGTTTGTGGACAGGGCCACCATGTGAGTGCAGCTAATATGCTTTACAGAAATACCCAACACAACCAGAGGAGGGAGGAAAAAAAAGTCACATATAAACAATATCTATTACCTTTTAATTATTTTGGTGCCCATTACTAATGAAATGAAACTAGAAGCACTGTCCTAACCTTCCCTTTGAGGAAAAGCCAGAGTAAAATTAAACTACTGATTTAAATTGAGCATCTCCTTTTATGTGATTTAAGGCAACTTTGATTATCCCAATCTGAAAATAACTTGACAGTCATACTGAATACTGGAGTAATACTAATTAAAAAGTTACCTGCACTTGCGGACCTGAGGATAAGTCAGAAGGGAAGAAAGAAGGATCATGATACTGTTTGTAGAAGCTGTCAAGTCATCCAACTCCAGGAGTGCATCCCACAAAGTATTAAGAATAAAAGGCACCTAGACAAGTAAGCAGAAAAAGTTAACATACAAAAAGAGAAGAAAAATATCCAAGTGCTAATTGTGTTTTTTTCTTTGCTCAGACCAAAAGTGAAATTTTCGATCAAAATCAACGGAAAACAGCTCAGTCACCTTCTGAGACTGAAGGTGGACCAGGCTTTCCACTACTGGTACTAAAGATGCTGCAGCAACAGCTCGGACATCATCATCCAGATCTTGGAGACCTTCAATTATTGCAGGTAGCACTTTAGGCAATAATGTGTCGATCATGTCCTGCCAAAAAGATCAAAAGAATCTTTAAACTTAAAATCACATAATGCACCAAACAAATAAAATGTACTTCAAGTGTGTGAATAAACCTCTTTGTTATATAACCAGAAAGCACAGGTCCAAGAATATAATCTAAATATTTGAAGGTACCATTCATGAAATAAAACCTAGGTTTTATATTTGAATGAACTTAACTTTGTTCAGTTTTTGTGTAAACAAAACCCAGTGTTTGCAGAATAATATGATGAATAAACTAAACTTCTTGTAGCACAGAGCTCTGTTAACCTCGCGTATGAAAGTATGATAAAAACCAGACAGGTACAGCCTCTATTTATCATCTGTTTTATGCACGTAACTGTTAACAAGGTTACAGCAATACAACTATGTTGATATAAACCTGCAAATTTCTGCAGCATGGATGATAAAGATGCAGTCACACATCTTAACCCACATGAGAATGCAGTGCAAGCAAGTACAGTTTTATCATATCAACCCATTGTTCAGGCACATCTTCATCTCTGAACAGAGCTTTCTGTTCCAAAGTTCTCTGCAATTTGTCACGAAGGTTATTACCTGACGGACCGCCAAAGCGTATTTTATTCCTAAGAGACCACCATGTCTCACTTCCCATTGCTCCTGTGTAAGCAACTTCAGGAGAACATCGACAGTTTTATGAACTCCAGTCTCATTCATATGTTTCAATACTACTCCCAAAGTCTGAGCACAAGTCTCACGCACTGGCGCTACCACCTAGGATCAAGTAAATGAGGAAACAGGTATTTCAACATGAAATTTGACTTAGAAATAAATCAATGAGTAGAATCAGGTGAGCAAAACTGCTATATGAGGTGAAATTTGTGTTATCTATTACTCTGTAGTAAGCATCTCATAGCAGTTACAGCAGGCACATGCAGTATCAGTCTACAAAGCACAGCTGATCTGCTGCAGTATAATCTGCAGAAGTCTGCTTATCTACCTCTTCACTCAGGCAACTTACTTCATCTGAAACAAAGTCTCCAAATCTGTCTAATGCAAACACACAAAGTAGTCTAATAACCAAGTCTTCCAGCCACTCCTGATGCTGCTGGATCATCTGTAAAGAGAGGAAAAAATGAACACCTTGACTGTATTTATTCATAAAGGATTTCTGACATGCTTGCATTCACTAAATTTATATCAAAAAGGAATCCCAACATATGTTTAAATCGACTGAATACAGTCATCTTGCACAGATAATCAAGGCAGAATAATCAGCACTAATTCAGCTCTGCCCTGGCTTATCACAAACATCACAATGGTACACATAGTACTTTTAATCAAAAGGCTGGAAAGCACCGTGTAAGGCAGACAGATGATTTTATCCCCATACAACACACAAAGGTAAGGTCACTTACATAATCTGTACTAAGTAATGTCAGTGTGTCCTAGGCAAATCAATTAATGCATTTGAAGAATATTTACAAATAAACATGAACTATGAAGCAGTACTTCTCCAATGTGGGAGACCAAGTGAAAAGAACTCATATTTCAGTCAAGTCTCCTCCAGATTAAAGTAATTAGCCCAAGCTTGTCTTGAGGCTCTGGCATCCGTTAATTAGAGGCCCTATAGCTTTGTAACTCCAAACCCCAGAGCAGAAGCCTCATAAAAGGAACTACTCTGACATCATCTTTCTCCATCTCCACTGTTGGCCTACTAGATCAGTATTTCCCTTGAAAACTGTAATTTTAATAAACATCATTATCACCATATTATGGATTGTATCACAGAATTCATATATAGTGTCAAAGAATTATAACTTGCATGTAGCATGCACAGCAGCCTTTGAAGCTAGTCTGGAGTACACAGACTCTTTCCATAAAGAGATAAGAAACCAATCAGAGTATCTCATCATTGCAGTGTGTGTTATTATTACTCCACAATCTCCATGGAACAAATACAATCCACATGGAAGCAAGAAAAGAGGGCAGCTTCTGCGTGCTTTCCCCATACACAAAGTATGCTACAGTAGTTTGATCTGCATATGAAAAGGATATCTCCTCATTCTTCAACGCTCTCTAAACCACAAGCTTTCCCTGCTGCTTTTGTAGCAGGGAAGTCAGTAGGAATCTGAATGAGATTCAATATTAGTAAACAAGTTATTACTGTCAAGAAATTTAAAAGTGTTTTCCTTCTAAATACATAGAAACTGTTTAAATACTTATGCTCATAATACAGTAACCAGACTGATAGGCAGCTTACTATTTAAGTGAATAAAATCAGATGGCCTAAGCCACTTCATTGAACCTAGTTACATAATCAACTTGAATAGTGAATTTTGTTTCAACACACCTCTAGCATCACCTGTAACTAATACTTTTCTAGTATGGAAGTTAGTATTTAATAAATTTACACACAGCCCACATATTAATGCTTGTTTATATAGTAGTATGTATTTTGCAGGGTTTTTAAAAGGAATTTAGCATTTCATCAGTAGATGCAGTGATTTGATCCATATTATTTTGAGCGGACAGATCTCATGGTTATGATATTCCCGCAATATCACCCACCTCCTACAAAGATTAAGTATTTTAAGAAGTCAGTTTGCTAAACCTAATTTAAGAAATCAACATGTCTGGAAACTCACCTCTTCTAAAGAGCTGTCTCCCATTTTACCACCACTTTTACCATGAGCTTTAAGTATCTCTCTCAGTCCAGTACCTGCACCATGTCGAACCTAGAAAAGTGAAATAAAATGGGAATTTTAAAATATTTAGGAACAGAAGATAAAGAATACACTGTTTAACTGAAAACACTGTAATTCACATCAACACCTATTTTTTCCACATCATCGTCTTTTTTTCTGAATAGAGACGTGCAATATTGTAGAATTAGTGGTATTCTACAGATTTGTGGACAAGGTAGTATCTTATTAGATAAAATTATGTACTTACAAAAAAACAAGTTGTTCTTGGACAGGCTAGTGTTTATTAAATATTTGTCAGTTTACGGACAGAAGCAACTAAGAATTGCTTCCACTTTCTAACAGAGAGGATACTGTTATCGTATTTGCAGTAACGTAGCCAGTAAAGGCAGTTTTCATTTAGTTTTACTTCCCTATGTTACAAAACACTAGTTTTCGGAGAAAGATTAACAAATACCGATAAAGTCACCTTATATGAATCTCAGGAATTACCTAAAAGGCTTTGGCAGTTAGTTTCTAAATCACTGCAATTTCTGACTTTGCGAGAAGGGAGAGGCACAAGGACTGCTCACAGATTAACCATTTATAGTAAGTTTATAAGCTACAGGAAAGCAGCACTTTTAGTAAACTTTGTATTTATTAGACTTTGTATTTCTTAAACAAAATTTAGACCCCCAGTGAGTATCTTGGGGTCCGCAAAACAAATCGGAGAATTACTCTTCTGCATAGCTTACAAACCTACCTTGCTTGGCTAAACATTACAAAAAAAGTGAACAAATGCTATGGGAAAGCAAATTATAACCACATATATGTTCCCACCAAGCAGTTGAATGCACTAGGAAGAATTTTGGAAATTACAGAATAGCAGTACAAAGATGTGCTACAACAATACCTGTTTCTCATATTTTTGATCCCTAACTGGACACAACTGACTAATCAAGAAAAGCCAGCACAATAGTTACACCAAACCCCTGTGTTTGCAACTTTTTAACTGGGTTTTCATTGAGGCCTTTGCATAGGTTTGTGTAGAACTTATTCTGTGTTTTTTCTTTAGTAAAGGGTATTTGATATACATACTTGTTGCTAGTAGAAAAATATTGTACTTCATTTCATGATAGTAACAACTAGAGATGAGTGGTTGGTAGGTCCTCTAAGTATCAGAGTATTTTACATGAAATGCAAACTGAAATATGCACAGCTAGTGGCTGCTGGTAAAATCTATAATCAAGACAATAAAAAACAGCCAGAGAGCATAGTCTTAAAATCTCAACTGTTAATGATACATTGATCACTTGTTTATACAGTCTGGGATTGCTTATGAACTAGTTTTCACAAGCCAAAAGTAACACTTTGCTAGTTAACTTCTCAGCTTCTCAAAACACAGAACAGCAGCAAGAAAGACAAATGTATAATGGAAATACCAGTAGTAGGATTTATCTCACCTGACTTCAGCTGCCTATAAGCTAGGCACTAAACTAGTCACCCAGGCTGCCTATAGACACTGCAAGAAGATGCCAGAGGGTCATTTATAAACATGTATTTTGAGGTAGTCTAACCTGTTTTTCCATCAAAACATATCATAAGAATGATTTTGTATTGATCTACTTCCTTAATTCAGATGTGTGTGCCCTATATCAAATGTAATAAGAAGGCTATGAGAATGTCTGCATTTCAGAAGACAAGTGGACTTTGACTTCAACTGCAAACAGCCTGCTTTCAAATAGGATGAGGCTTATTAGTTTAGATGGAGTGATGTGCCACAAGAATGCAATTACCCTTCTTCTGGGCCCAAAATAATCATGCAGGCTGTGTATGACTTATCTCTGTGTTTCCAAGTTTGAGGTCAGTATAGGCAGAGCCAACTTGCTATCATTGAACCTGTGATACAGATAATGCCTAAGTACGTTACAGTTGTTGCTAACATTTAATCTTTCCAAAGATTAACTTTCTTATGACAAAACTGGGGTTAGTTGACAACAGCTATTCCCATCTTCTGTTCAAGAAAGTCTGCTGTCAGCCACTTCGTATTTTTGCTTAGAATTTATAGAAAAGTTTGTGGAAAATAGTGGAGATTGAATAAAAGCATGAGCAGAACAGTTTTGAATCTTGAGCAGAACAGTTTTGAATCTTGAAAACAAGTTCACAAGGCAACCAAATATATAGTTTTTGTAGTTGGTATTAAATAACTTTTAAAAAAAACCTTAAACATTCCTTTTTATAAACGAAGGGAACAAACAACAATTTTGTAACCTACTCACTGTTAAGTGATTTTTTCTCCCTTTTCTAACTGAACATTAGACAAACATGCATGCCACTGTTGTCAGCAACACTTGCACAGTATTCCACAAATTCCTGATAAATCCAAGCCTGTTTTAATTACTTAACTTTTTTTTGCTCAAATTTCAGTATTTCCAAAATTCTCATTTTATTTCCCCTTTAAATAAGTCTTAGAAAAAAAACTGTTAATTTCTCTAAACCAGATCAGTCTCGACTTTGTAATCTATATTTACGATTGACATAATTTTTGATACCCAGTAAAATCCTCAAGTCCTAAGCATATGATTTCTGTGCTTCTGTTTAAATCTACTTTTTCTCAACCTTAGAGTTACACTTCAGATACTGCATGTATCTTACCTCCCAGGAAGGGTTAAAGAGATCATTGCACACCTCTTCACAAAAACTTTCGAGAGGCCATTCATTTGCCTAAATTCATAAAAAGTAAGTATGAGACTAACAGAGAAAGGGATAAGGTGAACATTTCTTACACTGTATGCTACTTAGATACACAAAGGTAACAAAGACCTCCAAAGCTTAACCAAATAAAATAACTTCTTCCACTCTTCAGAAACTTTGCTGATTGGCACTGGATATTTTAAAAGGCTTGCTAAGTTTGGCTGGTAGAAGTGTAACCTCTTCCCTAGGGTAATTAAGTTTGATGTTCTGGAATCCAGTCTCCTTTTTGAACCCCACTATGGCAGAAGATTCAAGTTTCACATCCCCTCTAGCGGCTCTCTAAATTTATGAACTTTGCCTTTAAAAAGTGTAATAGACAAATCCCAGTTTGAAATTACACTAGATAATCTAATTAGGTCAATTAATCAAGTAGTAAGCACCATGCTCACTCATAATAAGCGCCTCATAAGACATATTCCACACTTCTGAAATCCAGGAGCATATCCATTATCTCCAAATTTCTTATAAGCAAGTTGACAAGGCTTTAGAAAATAAATTATGATACTAACATTAGGAAGTTCATGCCATCATAAAGACAAAGCATTTAAAAGGCGAACAACCAGCATGTACTCAGTTCGCAGCTGTCATTAATCTTTCATAAATGCATTTTCACAGCACTGTTTTGCAAATAAGAATTTAGTTACTAAGCTGTGTTTGGAAAACCTTATTTCAACTTTAATCAAAATACAGTCTCTATAAAATAAACTTTTATGCACTATTTGTATTCAGGTATAGCATTTCCAACAATTTTTCAGTTGATTGAAGCAAATGCAAATTTCTTCCAAGACTAAGGTATTGTTTAAATCTTAAACTACTAAAGATATAACTTAATTCTAAATTAAGCTTAAATTAAAGCGAGGCAAAGATTAAATGAAGTATACACGAACATTTAGATCAAAATATTTATGACTGTGTGTAATCTTGTTATCTAAGTGTTCAGCACAGTTTTACAGTTCAATATCCAGGTCTGACACCTGTAATCCACCTACTCAGGTTCACTTGGATAGACTATTACCAAGATTAAATGTGTTTTCCTCTCGATGCTGTACACAGTTCAAAGTCCATTTGCTTCACTACATACAGTAAGTTGTCAATAACATTGTTTACTCTTTCTCATAATGCTAGAATGAGTAAAGAATTTGGGAGCATAAGGAAGTTTTATTTGATGTTACTCTACTAAACAACCGAATGATCATTTTTGCTAACAGCACATCATACCTCTTCTGGAGCATTTTCTACCAGTGTTTTTGAGTCTGTGGCAGGTTGGTTAATCACAACATTTGCAACTTTTCTTCTCTTTTCTTCTGGTTCCCCATCAGTGCTGTCATTGCTGAGAAGGAACAAATACAAGTTTATGAACAGAAAGTATGCTTTAGGGGAAACAATTACTTCTACAACTGAAGTCTCACATACAATAATGTGTGGCAAGAATGCAAAATAAAGAAGTTTAACACCTTCTGAAACACGCACAATAGGTACAAAGTTGCAGGTAACAAAATTCAGTGTGGAGGCAAATTGACAATCTTTTTCAGCCATTTCAAAGAAATACAGCAATTCTTAAATAAAACCAAAGAGAAATATTTTTGTTTACTGCTCATTAGGAATACAGCAGGTCCAATAACGTGTCACTAAACTACCGTGACGAAGAACATACCATACATGGGAAAGTTATATCTAAGATTTTCATTATCATCTTCATAATTCTCCCATTTTCATGAATTATTCTCAAGACATATTTACTAATAGGGACAAAACAGAAGTTTTTAACTGTACCATTGCATTATTCCAAGACTCCTCTACAGCCAAATTCTTAATAGAGTCTACTGGGAATGACTACAACAGTTGCGTTTTACCATCAACACGATTACCATGTAAAATATTAAGAGGCAAAGACTGTAGGAAGTTTTTCAACAGATAAATCAAATTACAATTCAAGCTTGACTGAAAAAAGAGCAAACAGTTCACTCTTATACCTCTTCTCATTAGCTTCCACTGCATCTCTGGATCTTTGCTTTGCAAACAGTTTAGCCATTCTTTTGGCTTTATTCTTTTGTCTACTGCTCATACCAGCTCGAAATTCTGAGTCAATTAACTCAGCAGCCTGAAGAGTCTGAAAGAGAAGTCATCCATTGTCAGCAATTCTTACAACAGAGGTCCTGAAAAATCCCCAAACCCACATTGTGTTCAACCTCCTCAGCTCTCCATTATTCGAAACTCAGAGCAGCAGTTTGACATGAAATAATACTAATGTGGAACTATGATGCTTAAGAGTTCAGGAAGCCAAAGCATACCATGTTAGACGTTGATTATCATATTTGAAAATAAAAAAAATTGTAACTGCAGAAGCTGAAATAAAGCAAACCCACTGTATTATTCCTTGCAGTCAAACAGCCCGAGGTTTTACCTACAGGTTGTTTGTTTACTAGTGAAACTGAAGAAGGAGAATAGTCCAGATCTTCATCATTGAACAGATCTTCAGTATTCATCCCAATTGCAGCACCCATATCTAAGCCAAGCTTCTTCTGTAACAGTTTCCTCTGCCGTGCTATCCGCTCTTTAGGATCAACTTCACCTTTAAAAAGTTTTTAAAAAAGGCAGACGTGTCAGATTTCCAGACAGATCTATTAGTGAAGTCTTGCACAATGAAATAACATAACACCAAAAGTCACAGAATTAAATTCTATTTAGATAATACATAAATAAAATCTTTCAAACCCAATCATAATTCCTAGGAAGACCTTTCTGTTGTGGAAAATACAGAATTACCTTAAAGTATATTTTTAAACAGAAAGTAGCTGCCATGAAATTCATTAATTACACTTGGTCTACAAAAGAAAAAAATAATAATAAACTTTTTTTTTTTTTAAAAGGAAAGTGCACTTTGAAAGGAGAGAACTAACACTTAAGTTAATCCAGCAACTGATTCAAGAACTAGTGCTTTGTTAATCACCACATGCATCCCTGTGGGATCTGGTAAGGTTTAAGGTTGATTTATTTATTTATTTTTAAATTTTTTGTTCTCCAAACATTTGTCTTCTGTTGGGAAACAGAGACCTAAGAAATAAAAACCACCAGTAAAACCCTCAAATAACATTCAATCCAATATTCTGTATTAAGTTAGGCCGAATTGGAACCTGTTTTCTAAAGAAACATTCTTCCTTGCCACATGTGCAGGACCAAGGTATCTCCTCTCCTTCTGCCCAAACTGCCAATTGCAAGGCAGACTGATGTGTAAGGATGATTTTCCTAGGGTGCTGTACTCTGTCAATAAACTAATCCTCAAGCTTCATGTGCCAAGTGAGGCTCATTTAGAAAGTTAAAAGAAACTACCTTAAGAATGTTCTGTAAACAAATACTTGAATTACTTAACACCTAGATTTTGGGGGTATTCACATTTATATTAAAAATAACAGACAAATTCAGTGCCTGTCTAAAATAAACCTGCCAAGTAAGTTTGCTACATATAAACCAAAACTTGTTTCTCAACAGGTAGGGTTTCATTAGAAGAAATGGAATTTTTAGAAGACCTTATTAACCTAGCAGAAAAGATGGCAAACAACAAAATACTAGTGAAGCTTAAAAAAAAACAGAATATGCCCTAAGTGTCAGAAGCCATGGGTTCTGTTCCTCCCTGATCTTCTCCGTATGCTGCACAGGGAATAAGTGAATCAGGGCTATGCAGCCAGAGTGGATTCTTATCTATAGCACCATTTCATTTGGTGGAGGAACTGAAAGATGGGCTGGAAGCAGAGCAGAGAAGTACAGTAACAACTACACATACTTATATGTATGTATATCTTATAGATAAAAATAATTCTATGCCACTTTACAGATGTAAACCAACTCAGCTAAAAAGTTGCAGAAAGATGTCAGGCAAGTCACTTGAAACAAAAGGTATCATCACACGGCTGATGCATGCATATTCTACATTGCTTACAGGAGACCAAAGTTACAAGTACACTGACTAAAAAGCAGCAACAAGATTTCTAAGAGAAACGGAAAGTTAACTGATACTAGGTAACTCTGGCTTGATGTCCCATGCTCATTGCAGAAAAAGATTATTCTGCCCCTTTTCCACTAGCAGACTGTAAACACTGAAGTCTGTATAGCATTCAAGTGCCCCAACAATATACTCTATAGGAAGGCCTGCATTATGCTATGAACACAGACAGTGGCCACCGGATGGAAGAAAACAAAGCAGTAACTATTTCCTTCTGTACAACAATTGAGCAGAAGTCCTCTAAGGACTTGGAAATTAACAGCTCTGAAGTATTTTAACAGGCACTGCAGGTTTTAAATATTTGACCTTCTGACCTTGACAGTTTTATCCCAGTATTTTTCATGCACTCTCTATATTTGAAACCTTCGTGCTTTTCAATAAGACACATCCTACTAGCTATATTGGGAACATTGTTTTAATGAAGAACGAGTGGTCATAGTTCCTGCATGTCAAAAGAAAGAAAAAGATTCTTCAGAAATTCTACAACAGCCTTTAACACCCGCTTTTCCTGTCCCACTCCTTCAGGTATCCACTCTCCTTCCAACACACACAATAATTCCAGTGAAAGAAAATACAAACCCACACACCCCCTACAAAAACCCTCTAATTCAAGAAAGGTAATACAAACCAGTTATGTTGGGGCATATTTTCTTCCTTTTATTTGCCATAGTTTCTCAGGATGCTAGGATGACTAGACTTTTAATAGAGACACCACATACTTCTTCAAACCAGTAACTTCTCTAGTTTACAAGTAAAATATAAAGATATACCTGATTTATCATCCTGGACTTCAAATTCTGCACCAGCTGATCCAAGAAGAGATGCGCCGTGTTTTAACAACCGACATATATCAAATCTATCAAAGCGCAACCGATCTGTTGAAGGTGAATCTTCCATAGGACTTTCTGATCCTGGTTCTAAACAAACATTGAAAATAATATCAAGGAAAACGTGATGAAAATGTTGTTCAAAGTTTTGGCAGAAGAAAGATAAGAGTGATGTAGAGGAAGAAATAATTTCACTCCCCCAAAGAATCATCAGGCACACAAGATTTTGACTTGTAAAAACTCCATTTCATAAAGAAAAAAAACTTCTCATATTTTTCCCTTTATAAATTTAGCTTTTTAAAACTTGGGACACTGATGCAGTACTGGGTCTTCTCTGCAAACAGATGGCCACCTTGCAGTTTGAGCTGCACATTGTTCACAAATAGTTCAACTGTAAGTATCATGCCAACACTGCACCGTCTGACCAACAGCAAGGCAACCCTGATACGGGAGCTGGGGAGTAGTCCAGCTGCAGGTACAATGCAGTTCCACGCTGATACAGCAGAGAGCTGTTCCTCACAAGGTGTCTTATCATTTCTTGGTTGTGAATTCACTTCCAAAGTATTCCCTCCCCTCAACACTTGAAGATTAGTGTGTCTTGTGGCTCCTAGTCATGCACAGCTTAGTGTCCAAAAAAATGGCCCATGCCTACACAACCCAGTAAGCTCACATCCTGAATTACAGCCAGCACTACAAATACCATTGTTACCTACAAGAAATACAGTATTTAGTTTACTGGTTCACCCCACACCTATTTATGAAAGTTTGTTCATTTACAGTAGAATGAGTCCAACTGCATACAGATCGCTGTACAAAATGAGTAATGCCTACATTTCTTCAGACCTGAAGAAGTTAACATTTCATTATACACGTACATGGTAGATTCTATAAATAAAGCTATAAAGTACACAGATAAATATGGTTCGCTGGGAAAGACTCAGCATAGCTCCTGAAAAAAGCCCTCTCATCAACATCCTTAAAGAGCTTCATGAAGTGGATAGAGGGGATCTACTGGACATAACAGCCATTCAAAAGCTTTTGGCAAGGTTTCATACTAAAAATCGAAGGAACCAATTTACTACAGAGCTGGGGAGAACATCCTCATGCAGACTGAAAGCTGATTAAAGACAGATAAAAGCCATGGGTTCCTTCAGAGATCAATGTTGGAACAAATTCTATTTGTCTTTAGCAATGGAAGGGAGATTTCACTGTGCACTCCTCTCCCAGCATGTATGCAACGCTAAGCTCTTTCCAGTAACCCAGTGTTACACTGGCACTAAGAAATCCAGGAAGGACTCTCAGAGCAGTGATGGGCAACAAGATAGCAGTTAGAGTGCAACGTTAAGAACCTAAGCTATGACTAAACAACACTGAATTCAGAACTGGGAGTAAACAGTCAATAAGGATTTTGGAGGCACTACAGTCAGTTTCTGTATTCACCAGCTTACTGGGCAGTTACAGAACAGCCAACTAAGTACTGGCTATCATCAGGAAGAACACTGAAAACATGATGAAACACATTATTTTGCCACTAACTGTAAATATCAGTACTCCAGGGATGCAAGTATACCATGTGCAGTTTTGTGCATCTAAAGGAGGACATAAGAATAAGAAAAGCACTGATAAGGACAAAAAGTTATCAAAAAGACAGAGCAGCTGTCTTGTGAGGAGAGACTAAAGAGGTTGCAACTCTTCAAGCTGAAGAGGAGAAACCTGTTGGAGGGGTGCAAATATGATGAAGGTTTACAAAAATCATAAAGGCAGTGGGTAAGGCAGATGTGGAACTTGCTTAGCAAATTCTGCAGTAAAGGAATCAGGAGGCACTGAATGGAACTAGTATGAGATCACCCCAAAAGTGCTTTGTTGATTTTAACCACTTGTTAAATTTCTGGAACCTAAGTCACAAAAGGTTGTGAAGGTAGACAGTATCAGCAGGTTCAAAATAGGTTTAGAAAAAATCATGGACAATAAGTTCACAAGTAGACTATAAAAGCAGCTGTAACATCCCTAATGCAACAGTTCCAGATGCAAAGTGAGCACAAACAGAACAGACTGCAGCAAGCCACCATTTCCCCTCTTTCAGAAAGGTGCTTTAAGCAAGGGAACAGAAAAGATGGGAGTCTGTAAAATATCATGACAAACTTGTCTGGTTAGAAGTCTTGCTGTTTCACTAGTTATTATTCATCTTAATTATACAGAGTAAAGCATTCTGAGGGTACAGAGCTGAAGCATGGGAATCCTAGAAGAAGCAAAGGTCAGGCACCGTGTTGTAACTGAGTATGAACATCTCAAGCCAAAGAGGTTTACTACAGTCCATGCATACAAAAAAAAAGGGCAGGCTCATTTTAAACAGAATGGCACAGCTGCCTCAAGAAGTCTTGTATCACAGACAGTTTGCATCAGATATACAATGAACTCTACATAATTCATTTAAGAAGCACCTTGTTTTGATCTTGGAGTTGGATTCCACTCGGGCACATTTTTCACTATTGCTTCAACAGCCTGGCCAGCTGCAATACGGGTATCCCAATTCGTACTTCTTAAATACACTAACACCTTTAAAGAAAGATTAACAAATAAATTAAGATTTGTTTAAGATGTACTTTTAGAACACCCATCAGTTGTTATGTTCTATATAACACACTTTCACTGCTATGGATCAAGACAAGATTCTAAATAACAAAAGCAAAGGCCAAGAAGCCATGAGCAACCCTCTCTGTATCATTCACACTTGCCATAGCCAGATGTTAATATTAACTTGTAGATATATTTAGTTCCATCAGCCAATCTCACCCTTGCTTAATAAGATGTAGACTATTTTCTCCAGGTACCAAACAAGGCTTGAAACTTCTTTAGCTTTCAAAAAGGAAGTGTTCAAAAATAGAGATTAAAACTTTATCCAAGAAGAGGGCCAACATGGGTCACTTGCAACAACATAACGCTCATCTAATTTACCACTGTGCCTCAAATCTGGAAAAACTATTTATTGCACTGAAAGTGGTTTGATAATCATGATTCCTTGGCCACTCTGTTGATACCATGTGGTGAGAGCACCTGTTCATTAAGAGCAGAACTGAGTTCACTCAGCCATCTCCAGCTGTCAGATACAAAACTATTTTTGGTGTTTTTACTGGGCTTGGACAGGTTGCAGTCTCAGCTAATGCAAACCTATTTCTATTTTCCAACCTTTTTAAAGACATGCAGCTTCCTATATTATCCTGTATCACACAAGTAACAATCTTTATAGGCAGGAGCAGAAATTTTAAAATGTAGTAGAGATTCTCTTCATAGCAGAAAATCTGAATGTACAGCAAATGCTGAATACCTATACTGAACACAAAGTGAAACCTGACCTATGCAACCATCTCAGGGGCTAACAAAACAGCATGCTTAAGAACCAGTCTCCTTTTTCTTCAGTCTCCTTTTTTAAGAGAGCTCCACAGGAATACTATATTTTTGCTGCTTCTACCCACAGAAACCACACCCCAGAAAACTCGTTCTGTTCTCACCATTAAAGTGCTGATAGCAAGCTCAGAAAAACCCCAAGATGCTTACTTTAGATAAGAGATTGTTCAGTTCATGAGGATGCAGCTTCACTACTTCCCCAAGTTGCTGTGCAGCTGCTTTTCTTGTTACTGGTGTTGTACCGGTGTCCAGTAAAATAAAGAGACGATCAAGCCTAAATGATTGACAAAAAACGAAAAAGTTAAGCTATTCATAGTTCAGCTGGCCATTTCTATTTATATTCCCCCAGATTTTCCAGTTTATCTAATGCAAATAGAAATGTTTGCCTGCAGATTGTCAACTGACAGGCTGACAAACCTATTTTCCTAATAGTAAGCGGACTTGTTCTGAAAGCACATGCAATCCGGTAAGCAGAAAAAATAATTTTAGTTCTAATAATTATGCAAGTTACAAGAGGAAGATGAAATAGGTTCCTTCCTTCTTCTGAGAAGATTTTCAATCTTGAAAAACAAGTATTGTTAGGTTGTAAATGATCTTCAACAAATTCTATCAGATAAAGAAAGCAATGGGCTCCATTATTCATACTGTGAATTATCATTTACTTTGAAGACCTATGATCTGTAGTGTCAAACTCTGCTTTTCCAGGATACCAGAAATTTTTACTTTTCACTTATTTTCCCCCAA
This sequence comes from Cygnus olor, assembly GCF_009769625.2. Classification (NCBI taxonomy): domain Eukaryota; kingdom Metazoa; phylum Chordata; class Aves; order Anseriformes; family Anatidae; genus Cygnus; species Cygnus olor. Next base: position 21,889,190 of record NC_049175.1, read on the forward strand.
CTACGTGGAATACACAAGACCAAACCAGTTGTTGTATTTACAGCTTCAAAATATTCTGATGCTTCTGGCCCTCCCATGAAACACAAGAATTTAAGCAGCAGATCTGTTTTCACAGTAACCCCACATTAGTGAAAAAGACTCCAAACATCTATTTTCGCTACAGTTATTATTTCTCATTTAGAGTTATAGAATGAGAAAGTTGCCATAAAAATAAAAAAGGCATTTGAAATAATATAGTTAGTCTATCTAGATAATCAGATCAATGAAGAAAGTGACAAGTGTTCACTACTCCCTCCACTGTAAGTGGCAAAGTCAGAATTCTCTTTACAGGGTGCCCAGTTTGTCCATGAGGTATTGGGCAGTACGTGCTCCCTGCCGAATGCAAGTCTAGATTCTGCATAGTGCAATCAGAATCGTCCCTTCTAGCCTCAAAGCTAATCATAAAAATGCAGTTCCAAGTATCACAACCATACAGAGCTGCAATTTACAAAGCAGCGAAGCTCACCTAGATCAGCCTCACAAAATAAGGATCCAGGCAACCTGACAACTCCCCTTCCTTGAACACATACCCAGGGTTTCAGCAAATACAGGGAAAGGATGAGTATCCTGCACGCTAGGCTGTTGCTGCTAATTACATTTCAACAGAACTGCCTTGAACATTATTTCCAATACTTAAAAAACGCTCCGTACCATCCCTACATATTGTATTTTCTTTCATACACTTAACCTGCGCTTATTCCTGAGAATTTTTATAATTTGATGCACAGCAGAGCCCTGCTACAGAATGAGGGCAAAAACATCACATAAATGCAACAGTTTCACACCAGAGATACTAAGTAGATATCCATTAAATAAAAAGTATTTTCTAACTGAAAGTATTTCAGATCATTTTAGTATTTTAAGCACGATTCCGGTATTTGCAAGCTTAGACATAATTCTCTTCCTACTACTATAATAGGTGAGCCCATTTCAATTTCTGTAGATAAAACTGAAGTTCCAATTGCCATGATTTACTAGTTAGCAAGTTGTTTTAATGTTACATAAAAGAAAAATCCAAACATTTCTAAACTAGCAGTTTTGTGCAAGTAGACAGTCAAAGAGGAAAAGAATAGCTTTAGATATCTAAGTCTTCTGAATCACTGGTAGTACGCTAGTCAAGAATAACGACACGTCCTTAGGAACTTAGCTATTTACCAGTATTTTTTCTTTAATACATTTGACAGCAATAACACAACCTAACTTAAAACACTCAGTATTATTCACTGCAAAATGCACTGCCTTGCAGAGGAACCACAGCTTGCTTGCTCTCTCATTCTTAAACTCACCCAGTTTGGTCTTCGTCTCTCCACAAAACCAAGGTGTTCCATACTCAAGCAGTTTGCCAGTTAGTGCCACCCACTCCTTTAACTATCAAAGTATCTTTTTTTCATCGCCAAGTTCAAGCGGAATGTGCAACTTAGACCACTTCCTCCGCTAGAACTCTTCATGTGACAAAACAGGAGGAAACTGCTATGACAGCCTACCCTCAGAAAGACCCAACTTTAATTCCAATCTCAGTTACAAAATTAGACATTCACTCCTAAACCCCACAAGTTATGTGGCAGTATTACCTACCTGTTTTTAACAGCAGTAGGCTTGGTTTGTAATCTGTGATCTTAAAATTTAATATGCTTAATTCACACACAAATGCAGAATAAAACAAAAAAAAAATCTTTCTACTGTCTCACATCCCTATAAGAAGATTTCAAGCCCAGCAAAATAAAATAGAATCAGTAAATACAGCTAATGATGTCTACCTCCTAGTGATGCCAGTCATTCTTCCTTGCCCTCCCCCAAGTTTCCCTGACATGCAATTCCCAAACAGTTAGTATTTTGGGATTATTAAGATTCTTAAGTTAATTACGCTTTGGTGCCGCTGCAGCAGAATCCAGCACAGCCTGTACTCTCCTACTCTAGCTGAAAGAGTACCATACGGAAAGTTGACACTGATCAGCAGCTCTAATTTTTTAAATTAAGATTTGCATTCTTTGTTTCATTAAGAATTAAAAAAACCCCTAAAACTTCTAAATGAATTAAATCTGAGGACCTGCAGACAAGCTTTTCATTCTCAGAGCAAACTATGTCTCTAAACTCGTTTTTACAATCAAAAAGAACTAAAAGTTCTATAATGAAACGTGGTTCTGCCTCTCACGCCAAACAGGGCTATAAGCATAGCACAGCATGGCTTACACCTTTTACAAATGTAATGAAGTCAGAATCAATACAGTCGAGTGAAATGCTCTACAACGCAGATGCAACTTTTAATTTAAAAGAGTTCAACCCAGGCTATATGAGAGTAGCTCTAAGCATATGGAAGTCACAAGCTGACAACTACATCTCATCAAGAGGACAGCAATCATATGTGAACTCATGCTACATGAGCTCACTACAAAGCACTATTTTTTCCATGAGTTAGATACTTTTCTCCTCTCACTTGAGAAATTTGAGGTTTTCTAATCAGTGCTTTCAGTATCAGCAAGACAACTTGGAACAGCAATTCAAAGACATTACAAACAGTATTACGTTCAAATTAAGTATTTTTTTCTTCTAAGAAATACCACGAGCTTTTACACTGACACAGAGTTCATTAAATGTTTCTGACACAAAGACGTCGATTCAGGTGCTTACAAGCAAGCATCTAGTAGCAGTTGAGACGCTTCAGGATGAGTCACGCACACAGGGCGGCAGATGTGGCTCAGGATATAGGAGACCCTTGTCATTCTCAAGTGGCAAGGATCCTTTACACCATCTAAGCTGGCACCAGACACCTAGATTGGGCAAGAGAAACCTCCCCAGACAAATACTCCAACTCATCAAAAGCAGAACATTTCATTACAGTGCACTAGTTTTGATAAGACTGAAGGTCTTTAGTCTTAGTCAGGCTAAACTTCTGACTTCCAGGATGGGAACTGACGGAGAGAAATACTCAATAAGCAGTAGGTCTGCAATCAACTGAACAGCCACCCCACATTGGACATGATTCTTCCCTCCTGACTGCTACCACTCAAATGGCTTATTGAAAATCAAAAAAAAAAAGTCAGTTTTTAGAAGAAGACTGTAGGCAAGAAAAACAGTAAACAATCTAATTTTCATTGCTGTTCACCAGAACTGCAAGGTTGGCTGGGATTAGAGAGATTTCCCCTTTATCAACACTGTCATGCAGAACGATTACACATGCAGGCTTAGTTCAGTTAACTACATGGGGGTTTGTGCACAGAAGTACACTGAAACTTTATTACTGACCCCCAATCAGTAAACATAACAAGCATTTTGCTCTTCCAATGTTATTATTGCAGCAAGGACTACAAACAAAAAATGGCAATGGACAAACACGAGACCAAGTACTCTCAGAAGAACCACCACAACCAACTCAGAGGCACCCTCCGGGTAGCACGGTCAGTCCATGTTCTAGTCGCTGCTTTCTGAAGAGTTTTGCATAGTCTGCATTAACCTAAGTTACACATAACTGTACCCAGGCACAGCAGGCAAACGGTGCAAACCGCCGACCTGTGCTATTCTCCACGTTAATTTTCAGTTCTTTGCTGCCTGAAGGTACGTCTCCAAATACAGGGGTGCTCTCCATTTGAAGGGATACTTGGCCTAATATTTAAAGTGAGCCTTATGGCACTGCTCTGGGAGATGCACAACGTGGGTTTGAAAGCCCATCAGCTACAGAGGTATTACAAAGCTAATAGGGGGACAGTTAATGACCAGGTCAAGATACAGAGGTTATTAACATTATCTCAAAAATGTTTCCAAAAGACACCGTGCACAGCTTAATTGTGTACGGGTTCTGATCACCACAGTGTAAGCAGACTGACTGGATAGGGTCCTCACAGCACCTCAGATGGGGAAACTTCTCATTTGTTGACCTCAGATGAGTTTAGGCTTGAAACAGACAGCAAACTGATCACTGCTGCCAATGAAGCGATCACTTTGGGCTCCACGTCTGTCTGGGCCTGTATGCCAGGACACAGCCACTGACAGTATAGCTGCTGGTACAGAACAGCTCGTATCTATCCCGGCAGTCCTCCAACCCATTAAAGTCGTGTGACCCTACAAAAACCCTCATGCGGTGATCCTTGCAATGTTCTAACTTAGAGCTCTTTGCAAGACCTCAAGTTGGCACCCATCAGAAGGAAAGGGAACACTCTTACACGTTTATACTATAAATCACGTTTCAGGACCCAGAAATTTCTTAGCACAGAAATAGCTCAGAAACATAGAAAACTTCACCAAACTAAAATTTAGACTTGACGGGGTTGACACTCACTGTGAAGTTCAACTTAAGTTCTAATGTAGATGCCTTAGTTTTTCTTGTTGACCTAATAAACCTTTGTTCAGTTTTCCATCATTCGGACCCAGCTTGGCCAGCTTCACAGTTCATAAAAACTTAACCCCTTGTTAAAAGCACATATAAAACGTTAAATAAGCGAGAAAGCAACTTTCCAATATACAGTCAGCAAAAGAGAAAATAATCATCAGATTTCAGAACAAAAACTGGGAGGATATACATCAAGAATGAATTGAAAGGTGCGAGACTGTGGAGTAAGTGGTTTTGAAGGTGGGGCTGTGGATAAGAGAAATCCTCATTTCCTACAGAGCAGTGAAAGGGACAGCTCAAATGAAACGAGGGCTCCATCACCACTGGTGACAGTATTATATACTGCACACACAGGCCAACCAAATGCTGAAATTAGTAGTACTCCTTAGGGAATGCATATTTCATGTGTTATACGAGTTGCAGCGTTAGGCTATACAAGCTTTATTTCACAGAATGGTTGAGGTGGGAAGGGACCTCTGGAGATCTCCTGGTCCAAATCCCCTGCCATTCAGGACCACTTAGAGCAGCTTGCACCGGATGGCATCCAGGCAGGCTTTGAGCATCTCCAGAGAAGGAGACTCTGCAGCCTCTGGGGGCAGCCTGTTCCAGTGCTCTGTCACCCGCACAGTAAAGAAGTCCTCTCTCGTACTTGTTAACTATTATATATGTATCTATCTAAATGCAATACATATGACCACTTCCATTACAAAAACAATGAGAAAATAGCACTGGAAATTAGAAAGCCGCACAAAGATGCACTAATGCAACACAAGTGCATTGCCAAGTGATAGAGAGAACGCCTTGGCAAACACTCCAGTTTTGGCTGCTGGGATGGGTTAGAGCCCTTATCAGTGTGCAACCCTTGGCTTCGACTTTCATGTCAGTCTGTTAGGTGTCTGAGAAATTTTACAGCTCTGTCTCATTTGGGCAGCAGCGCACATGCTACTGCAGGGACACTCCCTCCCACTTGTTGCAGCTGGGAAGGCAGCTCCCCTGTTGGGGTCTTTCTGTCAGCCTCTATCGATGGGAGAAGAGGTACCCTATTCCCCCTAGGCGTTTTGGCCACAACTCTGGCAATTGCACTGGTTAGTGAATCTGCCTGATGAGTAGCAGGGGAATGGGTATGATGCAGACTACAAGAGCTTGTCAAAGACAAAATATGGTAGTTATACTCCTTTAAGTAGGAGCAAAAACATGCTTCTTGGTCAGGCTAACTCTTGCTTTCCATGCATGAAGTAATGGCTTCAAATGATCTAGAAGGTAAATTCTTTCTCTAGAAAAGTTTGTGGTAAGCCCAAAAGAACATTTCTAAAAGGTGTATAGGGCCATAACAAAAGTTCTTGATAATTTTGGCATTTTCTAAGAACTTTGGCCCCCTAACAATGCAATATCAAACCTAAAATTTTAGATAAATAACGATACCACCCAGTGCAGCCCTTTGTTATTGGGTAGTCACTACCCTATATTTCAAAAGCCAAGAGCAACGTATGAGACCCACTTATTTTCCAGTGGCTTTACTAGCACAGCCTTCTGACATGATTTTTTTTCTTTTAAATTGAAAACTCAGTTTCCATTCTATACTCTTCCAGTTATATAGCAATCCAAGCAAATGAAGACAGTGAAAACTCTAGAAACCAGTATTAAAATCATACGGACCAAATGCAGAACAGCTTGCAACAGCAGCCAGCTGTTACACTCCCCCATACTTGCTTAGGAAGGTCTCGAAGTTATCCTGAAGGGCCTGTCTTTAAGAAGGTACAGGTAAACTTATTTCAGGGTAAACTTAAGGACATGCCTATTAAAACCAAATTTTTCACCCTTAATGCATCTTACCAGCTTCATGCATTTTATCACTGTATTTTAAAAACTCTTTGCTCCCCCTCACGCTGTGAAGGCCCTCAAAAAACATGAGAAAGCCATTGGCAGCAGCCTTGGTGTTGGAATGATGATGACACATGAGCTGCCTTTAAACACATGACAGAAATTGAAAAGACCTTTATATTGGATATTGAAAGGCACCATCAACACTTCATCATCTACTGAAACTCAATCACTGAGTAATCTATGATTGTTGTGCTTCTCCATAAATTGGCAGTTACTTTTTCACCGAAAGTAACTCTAAAGGTTATAAGTGAGGTATTGTGTTTATTCATGTAAACTTCATAGGAATGAAGGTGAAGCAAAACTTTTCAGTTCCTTTTTTCCTTCTCAGTTCCACTGAGAAGAATTTTAATTATTTTTATTAGTTATGCAAATATGATGCTACATCACATACACTTTAAGACCAGAAACAGGAGAGAACGCCTATGCAAATTAGCTTGCGTGTTCACAGAAAGAACGTCAACCTTCCCACCCCCCCCATACCTCCTTCTGGGGAGGCTGGCGTTTGGTAGGTTAGTAGTTTAGTCTTCTCAGCATGGAACTACCAAGGAGATGAGCATATATAAAAAGTCATTCTGCAACTTCCTTTGGGTATGAGTTGTCCACTACTCTGCTTTCTGTGATAATACGCTAAAAAATGCACCTAAACTGTTACATCGGAGTATGTGTATAGTCCATATAACAGCAGAATGACACAAAACTAACAGTTACATATAACAGATTAAAGTGTCAGAATCCATTTTGTCAATGAATTACAAGTAAGTGATGCTTTAATTATTTTTAAGATGACCTTATTAATAGCAGAACTGCAAATTCGCGATCTAGTTTTTTGAGGTATTTCAAAGCATTCCCTCTATTTGTTTAGATCACTCTGATCAGACTAGTTTTAAGAAAAGTTTCCAATTCACTGAACAGCAAAAACTAAACTTTACTGGGAGAAAAAAACACTTGATAATTTGTTTTGAGAATGTAAAAAAACACACACCCCACACACCTCCAAAACTTTTTTTTTTAAGTAAGGTTCCAATACAGACTTAACGCTAGTGAAGGTTTTGTGTTGTTTTTTTTTTTTTTAATATCAAAGTTTGGTATACCCTCAGTAAAGCCTATGGTCCTTGAAGAAAGATTAATTTGAATCAACTTCTCCCTCACTCCCCACACTTGTATAGTTTGAATCGCTCAGCAGTGAAAGATGATGTTCCTTTAAACGTATAAAAAGGTAAATATCTTAGAGGAAAAATTCCTATCTCTACATTTAAATGGAACTGGTAGAAAAACTGGAACAACCACACCTTCTACAGTAACATAGGTATGTGCTATACTACAAATAATTGTCCTGAACACTTGTTAAGCCTGAAAAGAAAGGATCTTAGGAACTCAATGCTCTGAAATAAAAGGTAAAGACAAGATTTCTTGAATATACCAAAAGCAATATTGACACTTTAATATCAGTGGTCAAGCTGTTGAAAGGTTCATTTGTCAAGAGCTGCTATGTAACTTCAAAGGGATATGGATGGGTTTTGCTCTATCTATCAAAAAACGTGTCTGAAGCCAAATTTGCACAATACCACACCTGCGAATTATAGAGAAACTTAGGAGTTCTCCAGGAACAGCCAAGGTGTTACAGCATTCCAAAATATTAATTCTTTTAGGTGACTTACACATGGAATTGAAACAATTCTATACCAACTCACAAGTATCATAGCACTTTTTATTAAAGCTCAATTCCTTATGTTCAACTTGTGTCACAATTTGGTCTTAAAACTAGACACTGAAGCAACGCATCACATGACCTTATTAACACATTGACTTTTTGTGCTTCACAGTGAGGCTTAGGAATGAAGCTTAGCCAAAACAGAAATTTGTCTTCATATCAGCTACCAGACCAAACAGGTGTTATCTAACTCCTTGCAGAGAGCACTACTGCTTTTCACTAAAGCAGTGTAGTTTTACAGGAATACAGAAACATTGTTAACTCGATTTGACACTGATCTTTACAGTAGGCACGGCCTCAGTATACAAACTTTTCAGTTCTATCTTAACACTCCAGTTAAGCCCCATATCACTCATACCTCAGCACAATTATTTAAGTAGACTGCTCCACATCTAATGAAATTAGAATATTACTCTATTTTACGCAACTGTTTACAGTATTATTTTAAAGCACATAGTAGTCTTGTTACAGCAATCTCTCACTGCTTTCAGGTCCTTATGGACAGCATTAGGAGCAGATCCTAACATATATAGGCTCATAAGAAGTATGACTAGAATAAGATAAAGGGATATTTTGAAGAAACTACTAAGCTCAAACTAACGTACCTCTATGAGAAGTCTTAAAAGGTATACTGCTACTGTACATTTTGATTTATAATGGCCTTGAATTCTAAGGGTGCACACCTTCACTCTGCTACACAGAACTGTAAGCTTCACATACAGCTTCAGAAATGGAATTTGTTTTTGTTACAGCGTATCTGAAGAACAGAGATTCCACCAGCATATGACTTGAGGCTAATCTATCACAAGGTTAACTTGGATTTATGGTTTCTCTTCAACTATTCTGTACAGAAACTTAACATACCCGTTTCACACACAAAATAAAGATAGCAGGAATTTGAGCTCCGCGTTTTTTAATAGAACAGCTCTATTAAGACCTACCTCTGTATCAGTGAATAAGTTCAAACACTGGCACACCCGGGTGCACATGTGTGTAAGCAGATACTGCCCAACATCTTGAGGCAGAGCCAGAGCAGACTAATCACTTTTCTCCACGGAGGCCTGTTTTATTTCTGCTACTTTACAACCAGGGGCTCGGAAAGGCTAAACAGTTTCTCCCCATTTTTTGCGGCTCGGTATCATAAACCCCCACTGTTTTAGCCCGACGAAGCCAACAAAACCAAGGCGGCGCGTTCAAGAGGCCGCCCGAGGCGCCCCGTGCGGAGCCCCTGGGGGCTGAGGGAGGGAGAAGGAAGGAAGGGGGCTCCCCTGCGGGCCGCGCCCGGGAGGGGAACCCAAACCGGGAGCCCGCTGCCACCCCCGGGCCCGGCGAGGCGGGGGAGCCGCAGCGCGGCCTGGGGGGGCTGCCGGGCCCAGCGGTGAAACGGGGCAGCGCTCCCCCCCCCCCCCCCCCCAGCCAGGCGGCACAGAGGCCCGGAGGCCCCCCCCCCTTCCCTCCCGTCCCCTACCGACCTGGAGACGGCCATGGCCGCCCGGAGCGGGGCCCGGCAGGCGCAGGGAGGAGGGCGCGGGGCCTAGCTCGGGCCTCTCGGGCGCCGCACCCGGCCTCGGCCCCGCCGGCGATCGGCGGGCGGCGGCTGAGCGCGGCTGCGGGCGGCAGCGGTCGGGGTCTCGCTCCCCCCCGGGGCGGCGGCGGCGGCGCGGGCGACGGCGGTGCGCGACCCTCGGAGCGCGGGTTAAAGGCTCTAGCCGCCCATCGCCGGGGCGAAGCCCAACGCCTGGTTTTATACGAGCAGCCATCTTGTATTTATTCCCTTCCTCCATGAGAGCCGCTTCCTGATTGGCAAGGCCGCCCGGCCGCAGCCAATGGGGAGGGCGCTTCTAAGAGCGGGGAGGGCGGGCGCAGGCGGCAGCCGGACTGAGCAGGAGCGGCCATGGAGCTGCCGAGCCGGCGGCGGGCGGGGGGAGGAGCGCGCAGGCCTCCGGCGGCGCGTACCATCTGCGGGGCTGGGGGGGAGGCCTGCAGGCGAGTGCCCGGCCCCCTCGCCGCGGGGCGAAGAGAGGCAGGAGGAGGTGCGGCAGGAGCCTTTCCGTGCCTCTCCGCTGCGGGCCGCCCCTTTCCCGCCGGCAGCCCGACGAGAGGGGACAGCCGGCGACTCGGCGAGCTTACGCTGCGCCCCCCGCCCGGCCGAGATGCGCTGCCCCGCGGCCTTCACCCGGCGCTGCGGCGCGGCCGCCGGGCCCGCGGGAACTACAAGTCCCGGCGTGCAGCGCGCCCGCGTCGCGTCGGGGCCGTGCGTGGCGCAGCCGGCGGCCGCCCCCGCCCTTCCCTCGCCTCCCCCGGCGGCCGGGGCGGCGGGGCCGTGACGGGGCGGGAGCGGGGGCATGGGGCGAGGGCGGGGCCGTTCGGGCCCCGACGGTTCTGGAGCCGGCAGCTGCGGGGGGCTCCCAGCCGCTGCCCCCGGTCCCGTCCCGCTGGCTCCCGCTCTGCGCCGTGCCCTCCTCCCTGCGGCGTCAGCGCGAGTCGGAGCCTGGGAAGGAAGAGCTCGGGAAGGGGCTGGAGGAAGTCTGAGCACAGTCACTGCGTTAATGGGCCCGGCCTGCGGTGTGAGGAGAGCCGGCTGCATAACCTTTCATGGGATAAGTTCAAAACACAACAGTGGGGTTTTCTGTCCTGGGAGTTACGCATAGACTTGCGTAAATCCAGGGATCTGCATAATGCTCCAGTACGGGGAAGTTCTCATGCAAAGCCCCTTAAGGTGCGCAGGGTGTCCCAAACCTTTCCATAGAGATTTCTGCTCACCCCCTGCCGTCAGGATGAGAGGTTCGCCTTCCCTGTAGTAGTTAACTCTTCAAATATGTACGCACTCATCCATTCCTCAAGAGCACGCACACACCAAGTAGACACACTTCATTCCACCTGCACCTCCACCATCTCTTTATAGCTCCACAATCAGGACATTGCTACGTAATACCTCAATCTTCTCTTACACACTCAGGTCAAGCCTATACCCGAGTCCCTAGAAAGGCCTGACCCACACACACATGGACACCGGGAAGCAGAACACCTCTTTTCCTACCCGTTCCCTCTCCTGTCGTTTGCCGGGAGCTCCTTGGTGATGAGGAACTGAAGTTAAAAGTGGCCACTTCAGAAACACCAACCACCGGCAACGTGAGTCAGCCCGAGGCCTCCACACCACAGAATGTGGCCAGAGCAAACCACAGGCTTCATTTTCTGTGACAGAGACAGTTTCTGTCACCGTGCTGTGCTCAGTGACCCAGATGCCTTTTCTCTTCCCTCTCATGGCTCTGATGTAAGAACTACCTTTAGTTAGTAAAACATGCCCCCTATAGCAGGATATAGAAACAAACAAACAAAAAAAAAAACCAGTGACTTTAGGTTGAGGCCAGGAACCTCTTACAGAAGTACTCCAAAAGGATAAGAATTCACACCTTCCTCTCTGCCATCATGGAACCAAGAAGTAACCTCTCTGGGAGTGAATGTATATTTTTCTTGCATGTTACATGCTGTTGGACAAGAATGTACAAAAAACATCCCTGATAATATTTCCAAATTCATTTAGCCAGGAATCAGAAGCTATTCTTTCCTGCCATGGATGTTAGTGAAATGACCCTCAGGTGCTATTTCCAATATCCATGTAATTCTAACATCCTGGCTCCTCTTAGGTTCCTTTAAACATTTTGTGCATTGTTTTAATAGCACTTAAGGCAAAGTGCCAATCAAGAATACAATAAAATTTGTTTTGAACAGCTCCATAGCAGTTATCTTACCTGATAAAAATAAGCGCAGGGAAAATATTGGTGGTGGGTCTTATGGACTGAGTACTTGCTGAAATGATGATAAACTGCAGTCCAAGCGAAACAATCTGCGAAAGACAGAAAGAATGATCTGTTATTTATTTGATAGCAGGCATTCAGGACTGAAACACAACTGATTCAAGTTTCACACTATATATTTTTGTATTTCGATGCGATGTTTATAAAAGCAGATTCTTACTTAACTATGAAAAACAATTGTTCTTTATCCACTACTTGCTCCATAAGTCATACCAATTCTTTTTGCACATTTATTTTCTTTTGACCAATTTTTCTGAAGTAGCCACATATTCTCTCCTGTTTGTTTTTGTATATAAACAAAAATGAAATATGTAGAGAATAATAGAGAATATATAAAAGAATATATAAAAGAATCCCCTCTGCAAATCTGCTGTATACCAGTATACTCTCTAAAACCTGTTCCTAAATTAGATAAAACTCAATAATTTCTAGTCAGTTGGCAGGTTCCGATCATAACTTCTTGCATTGATCTCAATTATTTTTAGTTTGTGTTCCTCCTCCTGCCAACTGTGTCTACTTGTGAACTCTTTCTGCTTAGTCTGCAGATCCACAGCAACTGAAACTGCCTTATTTACTATGTATGCTTACATGTCTTCAAGTGCTCTAGCTGTGCAAATAGTAGATGAAAGAGGCACAGTGTCCCTGGTGGAATCCCTCCTGATTAGACCTGACATACCATATTCTAGTCTTCTGATTTTATTTTTCCAGGTCATTTTCTTGTCCTGAAGATTTGTATTGCTTAGAATCACGCCAACCTCTCTGTAACTGTAGATATAACTTTTGATTCCTCCTAGTCTGGTAAACAGATTATTTTTGTAATTGTTTGCATGTACTTTAGTAGCTCTCAATTTGATTTTTAAATTCCCTTGGGAATCTTGTCGGAGTAGAAGCTAATATTAGAAGCTTAGCAGTTGTGGAGACATCTTTGCTTGTGTCTTAATCACTGCTGTTAATTTATTATCTGGAAAAATGTTGTTCTACGATAAATTTATGTATTATGGCCTGATGCAGGTGAATTATGCAGGTTCTTTGCAACATGCATTCCTTAATGATGCCTTCTGTTCTGAAGTCAGCAAACTAACCAGTTATCCTCTTGGCTATTTCTAATATTATTTAAAATTCTTATTTGTGGATATTGAACTGTTTCAAGTATTCCTATTTTTTTAATTTGTTTTATCTCTGTAGGTTAGACCCCCTTTTACTGCTGTCACAAACATTGGATTTCTGATTGCTGAAGGATATTTACTTTTCTTAAAGAATCTCTTATTCTTGCTAATTAACACTTTATATTAACATTGTGCTTATTGTTTTAAGGTTGTACATGTTTGTTTCTTTGTTTTTTGCCATCTAAGCTTCACTAGTTTCCATACCAACACTTATGATTTAAATTGTTTCATTTTTACGCCAAGGAAATTTTGACTAGCTGCATAGCCTTCTTGAAACCTCCTTAATATGTGGCAGTTTGCACATGGTCTTCCTTTGAAGTTCTTCACGACGAGCAGTGGTGTCATACCAGAGACTGGATGCTGACTGATAGCTCTTGCAGTCCAAAAACTACCACAGAGATATCAATGAAATGATATCTGAGAGGAATTCCAAGAGACAAATCAGGTCAAAGTCATTGCCACTTGATTTTATCTTGTAAGATTGTACAAACTTGCTCAGAAGTGGTGCTCCTTGCCCATCTCCATTATAAACAGTTTTCTGTACAAGTGATTGTAACCTCATTTTTAATAACCGTGGTATGTAATTTTTTCCAGCAGTTAGCTCCATGATCTCAAACCTCTCATTTTCTAACTTAGCTCTACTTTCCACCCTATTTTATAATAGATGAATACATATCTTTTAAATTACTGATATTCTTTGGTCACACTTCATATCTATAAATTGGAAATTCCTCAGTTTTGTCTAGATGTTATCCATGCTCTTGATTTGAATGAATATTAATAGTTTGGGTAGTTTATTGTTCCTGTGGCATGGCTTCTAGAAATAATCTATGCATTTCATAGAGTTGTTCTTTTTCTTTCCAAAAAGCCTTTTAGGTTTTATGTTTATATTTAAATCTTCCTTCTTTTTACCCCTCTCTGAACAGTGTTACTAGTAACTACACCACTTCCTATGACAATAAAGTGACTAAACTACATGTACCTTCACTAAACGTGGCTTATGAGCTCTGAAGTACTACAAGGTTAACAATAATAATTCACAATGGACACTCAGGAGAGCCTAGATCTCCATTTGCATACATAAATGTACATATATACATTTATAACACATATACACACAAACATACATTTATGCACACATACGTATATAAAAAATAACAATATTTCATACCCAGAAAGACTGAAGAGGAGAAAAGCTCCTCTTAAATATCTAAGTGGTGTTTTTTTTGTTGTTGTTGTTGCTTTTGGTTTTTTTGATCAAGGTAACAGGCAAAAATAAGCCACAGAAGGAAAAAGAAATGGAAATAATGAGGACAAACTCTATAAATCTGCAGGTCTTTCTACATAGGTTTGTGGAAATACACAGCATGAAAATAACATCAGTAGAAACAAATAATGCTACAAAGTGACCATTTATTAAGATTTTCCATTGTTTAAGCTTGTGTGGCTGTAAATTTTTTTCTTTTATTTAATCCCAAAAGTCAAATTGTTCTTTTTTTCATGAGCTAAGGCAAGAGGGACACTAGCCTGTGCAGTTTAAAGAGTGCATATAATTCCAGCATGCACAAACTGAATACAAACAACATAAATAGGAAAGCACCTATGTCATCAGTGACATAAGGATGCAGAACCACGCTATAATGCTGAATAAACAGGGACAGAGGTTTCACATCTAGTCCAGCTCTTTCCAAAGCTGTTGCTTTATAAAGACAGAAAAGGCGGCTAATCTGTGGCTACTGTCACTAGTTCTGTACAATTACTGAGCTTAAATTAGATTTTAAAAACAAGTTGGGTGAACATATCCTTTTCTATTTTATTATAACTACTATATTAAATGATATGAATCAATTCATGTTTTTCTTTTAATTTGTAAAAATGTCTTCTCAGAATATATTTTAGGCCTATTAAAGATTTCTGGTCTTTAACTATTGAAAATCAGAATTTACCATTGCTATTAAGTAGCTTCAACATAAAGTAGAGAACACTCCAGTTGAGATGGGATTAACGATATCAGCATTAGCTTGTACTCTCTCAACTTCTCCTAAGGAGTTAATTTTCCTTTATAAACTTTTGTTTGGCAGTGTAACTTTCAAAGTGAAAACTTCTCTGTGTTTATGTTAAAAGAACTTGTTTGAAGAACTGCATGAAAATCATCATTGTCTGTGTCAGCTTTTAAGTATATTATCTTGGGGGCTCTTTCATCTTCCTTTGTGGAACAGTCAGGCTTCAACATTGCTCATAAAGGAAGAAAATGACTCCTGCTTCCGGTATGTGTCTGCACTGGCTTCCTTCTTGTCCTTTTTGTAGAAGCAGTTACTTCAAATTTGTACGTTACACTTTAACTAATTCATAACTGTAGGTTTTATGTAATGGGTACAATGATAGCAACTTTATAGTGTTTTGATACTACCCTGGAAGTGTGCAAAATGTCAGGTATGCATTTGTAATAAACAAGTCGGATAGGAGTCTCAAATTTCTCAAATGATTGGATTCTTGATATCCAGTGAAACCAGACCGTTTTCAATGCGTGAAACAGATCTGTGGCATGGTTCATATTTGATTGTCTGAAATTCTCACTGGATTCTGCAGGGTGTATCTTCAGGACATACACTACACCTAGATTATACTTAAAGCTTAAAGGAAAGCCTTCATTAGTTTTAATCTCCCACATGACTCTATTGCAGGATTAGAGGTCTGAATGCTGCAGTGTGTTTCTGATAGCTGTTACTTGCATCAGCACGGTACTTACACAGAGGCACAGGCTAGAAGACCCAGATAAGAAGTTACTAGGAACTCCTTCTCTAGTGCATACCCTCTTTTTATACTCAGGAATCTTTCAACAGCTTTCTACACCTTTTGCACATTTCTTCCCTCACACTGGTAACTCTCTACTCCCTATCATTTTCCCTTTTTTTTTTTTTTTCCTGTCCTCCTGCCCACCCCTACTGCCTTCTCACCTCAGGAGAAAGGGAAATATTGTGGCCTGCAACCAGGTTGCTTCCCCACCTGCTTCCTGGTGACTGGTCCCATGAGCAGAAGAAAGAGATCTGCAGGTTTGGTGCTTGCTAGCCACTGGAACCAGTAAAGAGTGGTCCATTGATGACTGGATCAAACATGATTTGGCCTGGAGGGGAAACACACACCACTGGTTGGTAACAGCACGAAAGCAATTTCTTTTTGTAGGCACAAATGTTGAACTGTTATTCAACAGCCAGGTTTTCATATCCCCTTGCCGAGCCCCTTTGAGGGGATTCATTCCTTCTTTCCTCACAAATGTTCTTTGAGTGTTTGTATTTCTGCATGCATCATGTGACACATCTCAACAGAAGGACCTGATTTTCAGAAGTGAGTGCCCAGCTCATTGAACAGCCAGCCCTGGCACAGCGGTTGTAGCCGTGCGCCCCAAATTTGAATCTTATCACATCACCGATCACTTTCACACACACAAAAAAAATTCTGCAGCTTGCTAGCAGCTACTTTAGATGCAAACAAACAGAAAAGGATCCTAATTGTGTTTGGGGCTTCTTGTTACTTGTGGGTCATTTACCTTTTGCTCCAGCTGAGAGAAAAAGTCACATGCAAGCCTTTCTAGCCCTACTTAGCTTCACTGCCTGATGCAAATCAGGCCGCCAATTAAATCTTCACTTCAGGACAGTAACAGTAAAGGAGTTTTTATGTGAGGTCCAGAGTTAATAGTTATAGATACTAAAACCCTTACAACTCCTTCATATCATTGTATGCTACCTCTGCATTTTCTGAGTTGTTGTGTTCTTCGAGATTTCACACTTGATGGGAAACCAACCCTGTCCATCAAAGTCCCGCTTTTTATTGCTACGCCATAGTACAACAGGTATTTCTAGGTTCATTGAGAACATACATAAAAAGTCCAACAAGATTTATGATGTTACTGCAGAACTATGTAAGACAGAACAGAAAAAGGAAAGTGTTTTTTTTTTTTTTTTTTTAATGACTGCCAATGTAATACAATATTCAGTTAAAAAAAAATTTAATTTCATTTTCTACCATGTGGATCAATTAGTAATTGAATACTACAGATGCTAATATGCAGAGATGACTCAACTGTGGAATTGAGATAAATGTCAGTAACAGTTTGCAATGTATTATGTGGGTTTAGCTCTGCCTAATTCTGTTAGGAACAACAGGGGAGAAAAGACTTATCCTAAAATCTAAAAAAAAAAAAAAATATTTATAAAACCACCTTTGGCTATTTCCATGTAGTCATCTCAAAGCCATTTGTGAAACATCTATTATTTTTGCTTGAAAAGAGGAATCCAACATAGTTATTAAAGTGATGTTTATTTTGTCAAATAGCAGGAGTTACACCATCTGACTGCTTGGACCTATAGGGTTGGTCTGAAGTAACTTTCAAAGGTTGTCTTAGGGGACGTCTTAAATCCATTGCCCTCTTTATGGCTGGTCTTGAAAGGGCATTTTAGCCAGCATTTATTCCATATTTGTCAAAGTAAGCACGATTATTCAAGTATAAATTTCCATTTCTACCCATTTGGGGAAACCACCAGGCTTATAATTCATTCATGCTGGGTAACTACTGGGGCAATCATTGTAAATTCATGTGGTACAAACATCATCTGTTCGTTATCATTAGCCTGGCTTTCAGAGTCCTGCTCAAGCAACAGTAAACTCTCTTTGTACTGTGGGTGATGGTCAGAATTTCTGAGTAACTACACCAGGGATGCAGAAATGCCCGATATGTCTCCACAGGGATACTGTAATTATACCTACTTGCTTGATGCTCTCTTAGTTCAGAGAGAAGCCACTCAGGATCCTGTGTGCTGTCTTCTATAAAACATCCTGTAGTATTAGGGTTGGCAGGCGTATCCAAGTCTTCATTATTCCCTTTAGGGAAAATAACTGGAATGAGAAATATCACGTATAGTTGCAGAAATACAGAACCACAGATTTTTGTAATAATTACAGCCAAATAATTTTAGACACAAAAAACAATAAATGAACTACTTGTAGCAACTATAGTCTAGAGAAAAAAATGGGCTGCTAAACAGGCGTCTTTTACTACTACATAACAGTCTAAAAGTTTTGTAAATCCTAAAAGAGAACACCCATCATTGTACTGAAGGAGAATATCCTTACTAGTTAACTTTCTACACTTTCTGTACCAATGGCTCCTAGTTTGAAGAAGACCATGCCACCAAACTATTAATTATGCACGATCAGGTGATTTTTACAGCTGATCTTTATTGTCAACATCTGGTTGCAGATCCAGCTGCTTGGGGCAGCTTGAACCCAGCTGTTATACTGCTATGGAAGCAGCATGTGTGGCATGGAGCCCTGCCAAGGGGAGCCACTTCAGGTACATCTGCACATAAATTTCCAACATCAGGAGCACCTAGCACATCCTTTTCATATAATGTAGTCAGTTGTACTCCAGCCAGGCTAGTAAGCTTCAGCTGAAGGTAGTCTGCGGTAGATCACTTCTCTGTGCTTTGGGAGGCTTTCTGAATTACAGCACTGTGCACACAGAACGTGTGGTTCTGGTGTAATCTGCTGTAGGTGCTGTGTCCAGAGCACTAGTAAGCAACTACATGTGCACTGTTACAACATTAAGAACCATCTAGAGACTCCATTGGTGAAGATGTCTTGGCTGTATTGGTAATCACAGCACGTTCCCTGGCAATGAAATACAATACTCAGTACTAGCAAACTGGTGGAAGGTTTTGGTCTGTGCCGCTAACCCTCTCCCCAACAACTCCTGGCATATTTCAGGAGGTAAGACACATTTCAGGGACCATCCCCAAATTGCAACCGTCTCACTGTGGTTTAGAACGTAACTAGCACAGAGGTGCTAGTCATCTCACGTCAATTGGCCTCAGTGCCTGGGAGCATTTCCAGATACATTTAATGTAGTAACATAAGTGGAGCTTGAGAAAGCTTATTTGGGTTTGGGCTTGAAATGGCCCTTTGCAGATATTCCTCAGCTAGACAGTTGAAGGCAGCTTCAGCTTTTAGCTGAAGACAGCTAAAAGGCTCCCAAACTCTGGAGCAGCATGCAAACTCTCAAACAGTCCTGCAGGAGTTGACCAAGGACTGGTAATAGCTAGCACCCCTCCTAATTCCTTGTGGAATTGCCGCATTTCTCTTTGCACTGAACTTTCTTTCCAGTGTATCCATCAGCTTTTCAGGTATCCAGGGAGTCCCAGCAGCCCCAGACTGAAGTAAGTGAAGATTGACTGTAGGGTTATTTCAATCCTAAAAACTTAATTCAAATCCAAAACCAAAAATATAAGGAGCAAGTATCTCTTCTTTATTCACTCTATGAATACTGTATACATAGTGTAAAAAGAGAACAAATGCTTGTAACACCAGTCCCTAATTCTTAGTTCTCTCACTGAGAATACCAAGAAGGTTTTTGGTTGATTTTGGTTTATTTTTAATCTGGCAATATAGTAGCCCATGTTGCAGATCTTCCTTGCCCCCAAATAAGGAAGCATAAAGACTTTGTTTACCCCTCATTTTAAAAAAGAGTAAGTGAAGGAAAAAAGTTCCTTTTTCTTAACATTTAGTGCTTAGTCCCAAAACTGTGTTACATATAGAGAACTTCATTCCTGAGAGCATATTAATGAGGCTCACAATCCTAGATTTAATGGGAAATACTATTGACTAGCTGCTGTGAAAATAAGGGAACAATTTGGCTTTGTTCATTATACAAAGTAAAGTTGCTCTACCAGTTGCAAAGGCAATGAAATATCTGCACTTTGAATTTATATCCACAGAATCCTTTGATTTTGGAGCTTTCTGCATGTGTTAAAAAGCAACAGGAATTGCCAGATGTTCCACACTTCTCAAGTCTAGTCCTTATTTAGACCCATGAATTCAGAAATCTGAGTTTCATGGTGCTAGTTAAAAAGCAAAAAAGGTCTGTGGAGCTCTTGCTCTGAATGTCGTCTTTTTGGAGTTTTCTAGTGTATACTTCCACCCTCCTGCTTTATATTCCACATTATATTTAGCAGTCATTTCAATTATCTTTATGTCATAGTCTAGGTTCATCCTTCTTTCCCTGTAGCATTTTAAAAACATCAAAATTATTAAAATGTAGTAATATTGAAAAATGTAAAAATTTTGGTTCACTTAAGTATTACATTAATACTGTTTTCTGTCCTATGAACTAAGATGTGCTTAACAAAAGTAGGAGCTGTTGCTGCTACTGTGCAGCTGCTGGCATGAATTCAGTTACTGTTTGTTGCGCTACCTTCCTGAGACCCAATGAAATGGCAGTTCAGAGGAGACCGTTCCAATGCATGACTCTAAAAGTAACTTACCTAAAGAGGTTATTCTTCCATTCTGATTACTCTGCTGTGCTGCAAAAAAGAAGCCAGTAGAAAACAGAAGTGAAGAATGAGACATTTGACTGACAAACAGGAAGGTCTAAACAAAGGCGCAGGCAATCTTGGCCAGTTGAGACAGGCAACCTGTTGATACATGACCTGCCTCATTGGATGTGCTGCTGAGAAAACTGTGAAATTCACCTGCACTGGGCTATGCTGAAGCATTTATAATCTGTGGGATCAGGAAAAACACACAATTAGGATGAGATATTCAGAACGATGAAAAGCAAGTTTCACATTTAGACTATTCAAACTCCAGTTACTTCCAAGTTATTAGCAATCTGGGAAAAAATCTGCTATGGAACAGAGCACACCTACGTCAGTTGATGGTACAAAAAAATGGAATTAAACTGCAATGTCACAGACGTTGTTAGCAGTCGTTAGCAATAATAACAAACTGCTATTATTAAAGGATGAAGTTGACATAAATTTGTTCCATTAATGCCATAGTACTTTTTCCATAATCTCAATGCAAGTCTACCTGATGGTGCAGTATTTTATTACGACTCTTGCATCCTGAAATTACATACAGTTTAAAGAAATGTAAAACAAAAGACAATTACAATCACTCAAAGTTGTACGGTTTAAGGTACAGGGCTCCAACTTTGCTTAAAGGAACGACTACTTTCGTTCCATGTGTGCTGAGACCTTGTCTACAAACACAGTGAACAAATACACTCTAATAAATATAAAGAACAAAACATCAGTAGAAATTGATCTTACAACAGAGACCAGTTCTCTACTACTGAAATTTGCATTTTCCTAACTTAAAAAAAAAAAAAAAAGTCCACATACAAAGCAAAATAGGTAAACGGAAGTCTAAGCTGAGCAAACATTGTCCTTTGTATTCAGTGCCAGCTGTAGCGATCTCTTGGAGGTAAATCATAATTTCCCTCTTCCTCTCCAGGTCCATAATCTAATGGCAGACCATAATTGTAATCAACTGTTACAACTGGTAATCTTTTGCCTTGTTCCATCTCTCTGGTAGGTTCACCTTGAAAGTTTTTCTTTCATAGTCTATTGAACTACCTTCCTGGTGTACAGATGAAGACGGATGCATTGTACGTGAAGAATATGGTGCAAATCTGTTTTTTCCTCTGTTAAATTCTTCTGAAGGATGCACTCTCCTATTGTCTTCTGAACAATTTGTTCGATTACTGTAAGAAGAGCAATATGCACAATGAAGTCTTTACAAATAAAACAGTTCATTTATTGTCAGTGGGCACCACTAAACTTGCATAACTCTAAACCAACAAATATTGTCTTATTTTTGTTTATACCCCCTAAAATTAAAATCTTCTGTAGTAGATGTCACGAACATTTATTTTTCAATTCTAGCAATTAAATTTAAATCTTTTCATAGTAGGTAACTCAGCTAGAAAGTACTTTGTTTCAGCTTCTGTTTCTAATTAAAAGTGCCCATTTATTGAAGGTTACCTAGGGTCCATTTTTGTTCTTGAACCTGTGTTTTCATTTTTGGGAAGAATATGTAACAGTAACTCTCTGGTAGATAGTCTCAACAGGCAATATAAATACATCTCAAATTATTTTAGTTATGTATTCTTCTGTGACAGAAGAATCTACAAAATATTATATATACACTTTTTGTTTTGGATTCTCTTTACTCTCAAGCACATTGCATACTTTGTAAAGTGGAGTATAAAACCAATTCAGAACAACCTTCATAATTTTAAATCTTCACCTTCACTGAACCATAGATTAATTTTATAGAAGGGATCTCTAGTAGTACATATTCATGCCACTTGCTCAAAGTAGGTTGTATTAGATAAGGTTGCATAGAGACCATGTCCAGCTGAATTCAGCATATTTCAATGGATGGAGATTCCACAGCTATTCTGGACAACCCATTTCAGTGTCTGACTGTCCTCAAAGTAATACTTTTTTTTCCATTCAGATTACAGAAGTTCCATTAGTCAGGAGTCCATTAGCAACAGGAGTCTGTTGCCCCTTATCCTATCACTGTGCGCCATGAAGAGTCTGCCTCTCTCTTCTTTATACTCTCATTATGGTATATTGTGGTAGTATTATGTGGTAGACAGCAGTTAAGAGTTAAATACAGCATCTGTACTTCGACTTTTCTGCTTACTGAAAACAGTTTTTTTGTATTTATAGTAAGTCAGTCTAAGCTGTGCTTTTCATGCTAATGACTCAAGTTAGGGCTTCTCAAACCATTTCATAATGACATTCAAGCATGATATGCATGAACCACAATTTAGTCATGTCATTTGCTCAGTGTTCAGGTTCAACAGTTTAAATTGCATTTAAGCAAAAAAAAAACGTAAAACCAATTTTTACACTGTACAGTTAATTATTTTTTTTTGGTTGGATTCTGAAGGGATTAAAGTAGAAAGGTAAGTCAAAAAAACAGCATATGAAATCTATTATTTACCTATAGCTTCTGTTAAAGTCATCATTATCAGACCCATAATCTCTATGAAGTGAAGGAGATGAGGAAAAATGAGGTTCCGGTACATTTTCATGGGAAGAAAAAGATTGACTTCTGAAAATAATTGCAAGAATTGCACGTTAAGAGGAATACAAATTATTTTAGGCCCTTGAAAAGTATTAATTAAAATTACTTCAAATGAAATTTTAATAGAAGTATCTTAACTTTATTAGTTCAACGTGTCAAAATATTTCTTGGTAATGATACACTGTCCTCTGTTTCACCTGTACAATGAAAACGATTAGATCAGGCTTTACTGGCAAATATCTGAACTATGTTTTGAAGATAAAAAATATTTTTAAATATTATGTCAGAAACTTGACTACGGAATCCAGCAGGCTTAGTAGTAAGTGGTGTATGTATTTGGGAGAATATGATGCAACTTCAGAAAAAGGGATTTTGAGGAAATTATTAACTCACGAAATATGTGAAAGTTAGACTTCCTTTTAGTATTAGCACTTATCTCAGTTTGACTGAGGACATAAAT
Organism: Cygnus olor; assembly: GCF_009769625.2. Classification (NCBI taxonomy): domain Eukaryota; kingdom Metazoa; phylum Chordata; class Aves; order Anseriformes; family Anatidae; genus Cygnus; species Cygnus olor. The sequence continues at coordinate 21,912,468 of NC_049175.1, forward strand.
AAAATTTCATGTCTTGAGAATTGCTGTTTAAATCTAAGTTTCTATACAAAACAAACTGGGACAAAGTTTTGTTTCAAGCTGAGTCTGAAAAAGGTAAAACATAAGCTTTAATTTAAAGAAATATAATCTTCTAGTTTAGGAAACATTGGCTTTCGAAATTACAACACTCCAGCTTAAATCAAATCCTTCCATAGGTCAAAATGAAAAGAATTAATTAACTGATCATTCATATATGATTTTAGAAGGATTATTGTTTCAAATTATTTTTTTATACTTATATATCGAAGAACTAATTTGAAATTTAATTTAAAAGTGCTGAGCTCTACACTTTTTCTCTCTAATCCTGGCCTTACAACTAAAGTGTGATTTACCTGTCTGAACACCATTCACGTGGCAAGTCATCGTGACCAGGATGATCATGGAAAGGTCTTGGCCTTTGTCCTTGCCCTTTATTAACATAATCAAAATCTTTTAACTGGGGCTGTTCCTGTAAGTCATCATAAGACTGACAGTCATGAAAAGGTCTGCGCCTTTGTCCAGGACCTTTATTATCATAATCTTCTAGTTGCATCTCTGTTTGCAAGTCGTTGTGCGGCTGGTGATCATGGAAAGGTCTCAACCTCTGTCCATGAGCCCGATTAACAAATTCACAATCTCCCAGTTGCACCTGTGGCTGTAAGTCATCATGGGACTGATAGTCATGGAAAGGTCTGGTCTTTGGCCAGGACCTTTGTTGACACAATCTAACTCTTTCAACTGCATTGGAGTCTGAAATTCATCATGTGATTGGTGGTCATGGAACTGCCTCCGTCTCTGGCCACGGCCCCTGCTACCAAAATCCAACTCCTTTGACTGCATATCCTCCTGCAAATTGTTGTGGGATGGATGGTCAGGAAAAGATCTCTGCCTTTGTCCACGGCCTCTGTTAAATTCAAAGTCCCTTGAATGTCTCTCTGCCTGTAAATCATCATGGAACTGGTGTCCATGAAAAGGTCTCAACTGTTGTCCAGCTCCCTTGTTACTGAAGTCTAGGTCTTTCAGCTGCGTATCTTCTTGGTAATCGTCATAAAACTGGTGATCAGGAAAGGGCCTTCGCCGCTGTCCTGGTCCCCTGTTGTAGTCCCAATTTCTCATCTGCATTGGTGCTCTTAAATCATCTTGAGTCTGATGGTCATGAAATGGTCTTCGTCTTTGTCCAGCTCCCTTATTAATGAAATCGAAATCTCTCAACTGTATCTGTCCTTGCAAATCATTCTGAGAGTGCTCATCATAAACTCTTAATCTTTTCCCAGACCTGCAAAGAATTTTTCTTAAATAGAACATCTATACTCCTAAGTACAAGTTATTAATGAAAGTAAGCTTTTTTAACTAAGAATTGATATGAAAGACATTGCAAGTAATATATATATACGTATCACAGCTACTAAGAATCTAAACAGTAAGAAAGATTATAAAACTTTTAAACAATGTCATAGAAGAAGCTGTGACAAGCGTTCAATTGTAATTCCATAGTGCTTGTTCAACAGGCAAAACCAGTGATTCCAAATTAGTTAAAAATAATTGCAGACAACTGCAGAATAATAAGGAAGGAACTCTAAAATTTTCCCAAGTAAACTAATTACTCAGCAACTTCTAATAACATACATTCCCAGTCTTCTCTGTATCTTTTGAATTTTTTCATATTCTGTAAATATAATTTGCGTGAGTAGGCTATATTCATAAAATCTCTTTTAAATTAGAATATTTATAGTACTTCCAATGTTTTGAAACACCACACCTAGTTGTTAAAATCAGCTGACCTTCTTGTAACATTGTAATGAATTGGTACTTTAAAAACAACACACAGTAATAAATAATTATCCTTCCCACTCTGGGGAGTTTTGGCTTTTAATTTCACATTTCAGCCTATTACCCCTGAAAATCTTCATTTGGGAATCGTTCCATAGGTCCTTCCATGGCATGTGGAGGAGGAACAATATCCTCATCTGAATCCCATACATCCATTCCAAGGTTACTAGAAAGAATAAAAACAGCTCATATAAGCTTTTTTTTATTATTTATTTATTTAAACATACTACTGAGAGAGAGGAAAAAAACAAACAGAAAGATTCTTCAGTTGAGAATTACAGCATTTTTTGGATGTTAAATTGAAGTTACAGGTATCCATGATTTTCTTACACAACTTCAGTCTTGTAAAACTAGTTGGGGGAGGGCTGCAGAGAAAGCAAAAAGAATACCTAAACTTCATACATCTGGAACAACATCCAAAATATATGAGACAAGCACCATACCTATTCAAAAATATGATATGGGACTAACTTAATCATAAAGTCTATAAAGCAATGATAGCATTAAAACAAGAACAAAGGGCATTCAATTAAACTAGGACAACCCAAATCACTCATATATTATTTTAAAATCAATTTAATGCTACAAGATATCATTGGTACAAATAACTTAGTAAGATGTAAGGATTAGCTGTTCTTAGGTACAGTAGGGTGTGGATATGATAAAATATTTCTTATGCATCAGGATAGTCTACTACGAACAATAGAGCTGAGAACAATCTGCCACTCTGAGTAGTTTTCCCCATACTCTATTTTCCCCCTAGAACTGCTATATTATTTTTTAAATATCTGATTCTACCAACAACAGCAGGCAGACCTGCGCTTGTAATGAAATCTTTGCAGTGGCTCTTTTCAATTTATAATGATAGAATACAGACTCAGTATAGTTGGAATAGTACGATACAACTACAACAATGCTCAATAGTACACATCAGATTACAAAAATATTTTGAACCTCAAAAGATAAACAAAGGAAGTACATTGTATTTCATGTTATTCATATCAGAAGTCTTGCAAAATATGTGTGGTTGTATACTAAATGTTTAAGAGGGGGTTAATTCTGGCTTATGAATGTAAGTGAATTCTTCAAAATACCAGTAAACATGCTGGAAAATCTTAAGCAGTAAAAAAAAGCTCTAGCTTACCTTCTCATTGGTTGTGTTCTGAGATCTGTGAGATATACAAGACCATCTATTCGATGACCTCTAGCATCACCAAAAGCTAAAGAAAAAGAGATGCGAGTCTAATGAAATGTGAGCAAACTGAGCCACAACAATATGAAAAGGCAGGTTTCTGTTGACCATAAGATTGTGAATTTGAAAAAAAGTAACTCGCATTCATACTAATGCTGAAGTATTTAATAGTGTTATCAAGCTGTGATCATTGCAGCTTTTTTTGTTTTATTATTTTAAACAACCAGAACTAGTAGTAGTAGCAACCTATGACTGAAAAACCCCTTCAAAGCAAAAGAAAAAAATTGTTAAGCAGCTGAAACATCCTCCTGTGGTGCAATTTGCTATGCTCAAAACTTGTTTGGAACAGAATCAACAGTCAGAGAAATCTTCTATGGAGGTCAGCACATGAGATAATTCTAAGGATAGTAAAATAGAATTATAGTATTTGTGAATACAACTGTAGTTAATTGTGAATTACAGCTCGACATTTGCCTTAGTTCAAAGTGCATGAAATACCTTGGATTGCTGCCTCTGGATCCCAGCCTTCAACATCTATAAGATATCTGAAGAAAAACATGGTTAGATTATTGTTCCAAAGGGCTTACAGACTAATATAAAGCCACTATCTTTTTTGAACACTGATTTTTGCTTTTATACAACCCTTACCTACATATAAGGTAGCCGGTTCTATTAATTCCATTAGTACAGTGGACACCAATGAGTTTCTCTATCAAAAAGGAAAACACAGGCTTTAATAGTTCAGAAAATAAATTTACTATGAAATTAGAGCAAGACAAAAATAAGTGTTGTACTTTTCTAGTAAAGCAATGATAAATAATGCTTGCTATTTACAAATTGATACTGTCACTCCTGTAAAATAACAGACACATGGAGACAGTCTGCTGGACCTCTAGCAGCAGTTAACTCACTACTTCCAAACCTGTGAAGACTGAGATTAACTCTGCAGACCATAGGAAAAAATAAAGAGGAATGAAGTCAGTGAAAGCTGCCATCCTCCAGCCAGAACTTACCTTTCTTGAAAAGTTTATACCCATCATCTATAGACTAAAAGGAGAATAACTTATTTCTATTAGGGTGTTTCAACTGAGCTATTTCCAACAGAAATGGGGGAAACACTAATGTGGTCATGCAAGACAGCGTTAAAACCTCATCCAGACTATCCCACACATCAATGAAAAAAATTTCAAATTAAAATACATAAAGAAAGGACTACCATGATTGTAATAAACATAGGGCCTAATTAATGAGAAAGGACCTAGGAAGCTTATCTTATTTGGTCTGTAAAAACAAATTTGAGATATTATTTACAATACCAGGGGATGGAGAACAATACTTAGAACAAAGCTGGTGTAAGAATGTAAGGATATATTAATATGTTGAGAGTCTGGGGAGAGATTTTTAGAAGACAAACATCAGCAGAACAAAGTTCGGGCAGGGACAAAGTACTGACAGAAAGTCTTTGAAATGGACTTTGATAAATTTTTGAATGAGATACTCTACAACTGTTCACCACAGAATAGGACAGTCATGCTATCACATAAGTTTATTCTAGGTTGGTGTCCTAACCCTTCAGAACTTATTAAAAACTATTTGTAAGAAGAATCCTGAGAAATTTTAGGGGTAATCTGAAACAGAGGGCAAGTTACAATTAAAGTTAACATAAAAATGGAAGTTCTCACACCTCTGTATTTATATAAACCCTGCCAAAACAGTCTTACTAGCTGGAACAGTAACAAATTAGGAATTGATTCTCTTAATTCTGACAATAATAAATAATTAGATTTAAATACAGACTATGCTTTGTCCCATTAAAAGAATCACTGGATTAAAACTAGAAGGAAAAAAATAATTTCCAAGTAAGTTTCCTAAGGCCAAAAAAGAGCGAAGGAAGAACTTGCACATTAACTTTCTGAATAAGGACAAAACCATCTTCTTACACTTTTTAATTTTCCTACCACTTCCAGTTTAAGCTCTCATACCTGACATTTAGGTCAGAGCTCTTTCATTCAACAGAGCTGACCTTCCACTGCAAAACAACAGTTATATTCTGCAGCAAAAACTGTATGTACTTGGAAATTTAAACTGTATTTTCTCACAGAAAATGCCAGAGTAACCATAGCAATTAGCATGAAAAAAGTCTGAAGGAATAGTTCCTCAATATCAGATAAATGAACAGTTAAAATCTGCAGCAAATAAAGTGAGAAGGTAAAAGCTGCAAACAGGCTGTGGCAAAGTGCTTGCAAATTTATTTCCCTGAAAAGCGCTTGTATCATTCCAGGGAGAATTGTACTAATGCAAAAACACTAAAATGGCAACAGATCCACACTGTGGAAACCCTGATGTTGTGTCTGCAAAATGATTTTTAAGAATTGCTAGGGTATGAGGGCAATAATGGGTTCATAATTCAGAAAACTGCTATGTCAGACTAAATGGGCTCCATTAGGTCGCCCACAAATATCTGTGCCCAGTGCCATCAGAGAAACCCTGTGCTATTTAAAACATCCATAATGGGCCGGCAGTTGTGATACTGAACTGATGGAGGACAACTTGAGTGAGACAGATAAAAGTCTTGTTTCTATTGAGTACTATGTCAGCTAGGTGGAGGCAATTGATTTAAACCTTGTGAAACAGGTACTTATGAGGTGGAGTTTAGGTGAGGGCATTCAACAAGCACTGGACAGGGAAGACTTCCCCAGCACAATTACAGAAGTAAAATAAAAAAGCATAAATACGGCAGCATCAAGGAGTACAAATAGGACAAATCTGAGATCCCAGATGTCTTAAAGAATCTACTGTAATTAATATACAATGCAGTTAACACTGAAATAAAACTTTTGGTCTTTTACAGCTTAAGATGTTGGTATTTACCATTTTCTGCATTTTCCCACAGGAATTTTCTGACCCACTTTTTGAACTGTAGGATAGTAGCATTATCAGGGACTTCAAGTCCAACAGTGTAAAGTTTCTTGTACTGCACACTTTTAGGTAAGTCCTAGCAACAAGAAGAAAAAAATAGCGAACATTATTGACATCATGCAGCAAGGGAAAACCTTAAGCAGTATCTAAAACAATGCCCATGAAAAACAGTAGTTCAAACACTGTGTAGAAACTGAAAATGCTCTTGACATGACTCTAGAGATGCTCTCAGAAACTACCGTTTGCATTTCTGTTATAAAGACCTGATCTCAAAGAAGAGTTTCTACACAGGCCTTACTTATCCCTGACAATAAGGCAGAACATTAACTAAAGAGAGCAGATTCTTGTAATTCCATTCTAACACATTTAACAATTATTAGCAATACTTACCCTTCCCAACAACAACCATATACATGCATATCTGCACCCTAAGCATGTCAAGTCAATGTACATTCAAAGATTAACATTCAGTTATAACAATTCTATTTATTTTCCTTTTCAGTAGGAAGCAATCAAAATTGTTTGGACTATACAGGTAACAAATTTGAAATGAAGTAATTTTAAAATGCATACTTTCCACTGAAGACGAGTAAATAAACTACTAAAAAAGCCCAACTGGGCATAAATGAGAATGTCTTCAGGATACAGGCTGCAAGTCTTCAGCATCTTTTCTGCCGTGCTTAGTACTGAAGTCTTTATCCATTATTCTAAGCAACCATAATACAAATAAGCCACAAATGTAACTAGCTGGGGGAGAGAGTTATTTCCTCGGTGATAAATCATTTGGTTTCTATTAGAGCCACAAAGTAAGTTTAGATGGCTCAACTTGTCCATTCAAGATGAGCAAATGCATAAATACTTTAAAACAAATATGGCAGCAGCTACTTTATTTTGTTATTATTCTTGCATTACCTTAACTTCATAGTATCGCGTGGTATATGTTAAATCAATAATTAATCCAAGCTCCACATTTAGGGCTTTCATTGCAGCAATCAAGTCTTTTGGTGTAAATTTCTGGGTTGGGGTAAGCCTCTGGTTAATTGCCTACAATGAAAATGGAAAAATTTGCTTAATCTCTAATAACAAAACGTTTGTAATATTCAGCCACTTTAAACAAGAAAACATCAGTTTATAAAAGGGAATGTTTATGCTATTAAAACCATATCCATGTTTTATACAGATTAAGAAACGAAAAGGAACCAAATAACAAGAAATCAAGAATTTGTTCCTATTCAGATGAAAAGGCAACAAAATGTGGAGGAACTTCCATTTGCACAACATTAGCAAACATTATTTGAGAAAGTACTGATTTGACAGTAAAAAATCCTACAAAATGCTGCATATATAATATACACTAAGTTATATATATATACACACTGATTAAGTAACTACACAGGAAAAAGCAAAGCACCCTAACCCTTTTCCCCTAAAACTTATTGTACAAAACCAACTGTACAATAGCACAAAATTAACTGCGTATTTCACAGAAAACATTGTGATAAGTTGTGATATCAGAGTTCACTTATTCTAAAGGTTTTAACTTTCTCCCCATGTTATGCAGGCATTTTTAACCTTGCTTCATCTCTTGGTAGAATGTATTTGCATGTATAGAACTGGAAAATTATTGCATGTGTAGCACTGGAAATATTAAATAAGACTAAAATACAGTGGCTAAAAAAGCTGCATGTTGGTGAACAATGAATAATTAATTTCATTTTGACAGACACAGTGGAAAAATTGTTTACTCACCCTATTGTAGCTGTGGTTTTTGAAACGTGTTCTCCATTCTAGGTATGAAAATGCCTCATGCGCAAAACTGGATTTTCTCTGAATAGTGAGCTGTTCACTGTGAGAGCCTTTTGACACAGGCTCTGTTACAACCAATAAAGACAGTGGCAAAACAGACGCAGCAGCCTCAACCACCTCTCAGTTCCTTTGTCAATAAGAAATTCAAGTAGACTGTACTCAGAACTAATGGAAAGGAAGGCAGCCACAGACCATACACCTTCTCAGAACCACAGATGCTATAGGGTAACTAACTATTCCATCTTTTGACTGTACAGATTCTAATTTAAGATGCTAGCAAGCAATTTGAGTCAAGTTGAGAAACAGATGCAGGAATTCTCATTAAAGAATAAACAGCAGGACATTCCCAAGCTAATGTATGATTAGGAAGCTTGAGCTAAAAAAAGTAGCGTAGAAAGCACATAGAAGTATTCAGTCCTAACTATTTCAAAAATTGGTGTACTGCTGAAAAAACAGTGGAGGTTGTCCAAGTTCAAACAAAATGAAGAGTAGTCAGTCATCTCTCAGCTACTCAGCAGTGTTTTTTAATAAAATTTGCAACTGAATTTACTAACTTTGAGGTGATAAAACACGAGTCCGCACAAGTCTGTGATAGAACTTGAAAGATTTTTTTCTTTTACTACGTGAACCCACACTTAACATTGAGGGGAAACACAATTTTAAAAACTAAGACACCTGTAAACATATTGCTTGGTTGAGTAAACAGTCAAATGTGTTATGAAAGACTATGTACTGAAAGAGTATTTAAGATTTTCTGGAAAACTCATCAGGAATTCTGTGAAAATGTCTACCCTTTTATGATCTCTGGCTTATGAACTCCTTCCAGGCTATCACAGAAGATACAGGGGAAGAGTGAGCTACTGGGGAAGTTGGTGATGAAGTATCTTTCTCTGAAATCTGGAGAGACAAGGAACTTGAAAAATATGCAGTGAAAAAATCCTGCCTAGAGCAGTATGTCTGTGCAAAAAAATGGTGCTGGATCAAGTGGAATTACAGGAGCTGCTGATGCAAAAATCTCTCCTACTTAAACAGCAAAGAAGCTAATTATAAATCTACTGAATCTTATATCCACCAGTGGATAGATCTACCCTCTGGAGATCTCTAGCAGAAGACGTGCCTGTTGTGTGATCCATCAGTACCATGGAGAATATGACCAATATCAAGTCTGAGATCTTTGGTGTCAAAGCAATAAAAACATCATACTGAAGCTGTGTGAAAGCAGCTAAGGAAGCGAACACTGTGAGCATTCCACTTCAGTCATTGTTAACAGAAGTGAACTGAATGGTGACTGAAAACATAATGGGCACTAATAAATCATAATAATATTTTTTTGTGTGTGGGCAAACTGCAGACAATAGCTTAGACAGAATATTTACTATTAACTGCTACGATTATGTCTAGCTGTTGAATGTTAAAAGAGCTTAGAAACTTCTTTCCTGTGTATCTGAAGCAAGGCCTTGTAAGAGTTAATTTGCACAGCACTTTTAAGTGTTAATTTATATCAAAGGGCAAATCTGCAACCCTATCCCTCAATCCACCAAAGAACTGATGAATCGAAAAAAAGACAGCCTCCACATTTTGTCCTGTCACAAAAAATGTAGAGAGCTGGCTCAGTGTATTTAATAGATTAAGACATTACTCCATCTTAGTAAGAATCTAATGGAGTTACTAACACATTAATCAAATAAATCTACAAATACTGCATTTCTCCATATCACTAAAAGTTTTCGCTTACAGAACTGGTAGTCTGGATCTCTAATCTTAAAAGTACTGCAGTAGCTGGAATCTGTTAATAGCCTGATTTCTGTAAACTTGTACTTGGGCTTATACTGCCTGGACTGTTATTTGTATCATAAGCCCCTCCATACTGATAACTGGACTTCTCTCATAACAGTCAAGAAAAGATGTTAAATAAGATCATGAATTTAGGCCACTAAATTAATCAGCGATCAAATCAATTTTGCTGATTGGTTAGAAACAAGACTGTATGATTTTCAGAAGAATAAAAGAGTAACATCAAACACAAACTTTAAAAGAAAGAGAGAAAAGAATATATTATGTACATAAAGCCATTGTGAGATGACTGGACTGATTTTTTAAAGACCACAACATATTTTTTCATAAAACTTTCCAGAAGCTTGCATGAATATTAATGCTATTCATTACTTTTGCATTGTATTTAGTAGAGACAATCTGTAATTACTGTTTATACATACCCCTTTTAAAGGTACTTTAAATGCAATAAATCTAGTTCCTGGTATAGGCTGTCCAACTGGTGTCAAGCTCCGCCATCTGCAATTAAGTAAACATTTATTATAAGTATTTTCAAACAACATGATTCAACAGAAGATGAGTAGCTCCGCGTAAAACTTCTAAAATAAGGGTATCTCCTCTTAGGATTAAAACTTTGGTAAAACAGTACATAAAAATAACACCTCTCTAAAATTATAATAGTTATTTCAAACTGTGTATCTTACATATCAGGAAACCCTATCATATTTAATACAGCTTTAATGTAATAGTTATTTAACACTTCTCCAATCATAAATGATAGTTGTCTTTTTTTTTTCCTATGATGGGCCATGCAGCCCACTAGCATAACATATTAACCTTTAGATTTCCAAACAACAGGATCCAATGGTTCTTAAATTCCTTGACCACATGATCAAGCAGTTGTAACTGATGTGCACAAGAGTTTAGAAAAAATGATCACTTTAAAAAAAAATATTTTATATATCTATAAAGATTAAAATCCATCATCAAATAGTAACCTGTTTCACCAAGAAACTAAGATCTTTCTAGAATTACTATAATAAATATTTGTTTTGTTATGGTATTATGTATCTGAACGCAATTAACAGATCTGCATTCTTCTGGGATAAATGAAAGAGAGTTGCCTAGAAGATGGCAGAAGAATATCAACAGAGTGTTACTACCGGACTGATCAGCTTATTTAGCATGCCACACAATTTACATAGAGACACTCCTACTGTTTGCAAACCTAAAATCAGGAGTCATAATAAAAGGAATCTTTACTGTCCATAAAGCACTGTTATAAAGAAAATACTTCTAATATACATTGTGCATGATTGCTGTAATCATACAGTAGAGGTATGTCCCCAAATCTGCACTTATTCCACAAAGTGGTATTGAGATATTGTCAGTACATTTGAAAACAGTCTTTTTCCTTCCTTCTTTTTCAACTTCCAGAAAGCTTCATCCCCTCAAAATGTTAGGGCAGTACTTACAAACAAGTAGTGCCAATATAAAGTAAAGGGTATGGCTCAACAGGTAAAAATAAGTCTTTTTGTATCATAGTTGACAGAAGTTTTTCAACTTGGCTGAATCAAGCACCTTTAAAAAGTTGTTTAAATAACAGTGTTAGTCACTATTGTTAGTTACTTAAATAACAATGAAATGCTAAGTTTACTATCATTAAAAAATATAATGCTAGGTTTTGCAAATGTGTTCACTTTGTAATATGCTTCTTTTTCAAAGCAACAGCCTTTGCTGCACTTTCTCTTGGCACTTTGCAAAATCCGAAGAATATGCCATCACACAAAAAATTTAGCAAAAATCACTTTAGTAATATGAAGATTTGTTACAATACTCGAAATGCTAGTAATTCCAAAACCATGAAGAACTGGTGGTCACAAATTCTACAATGCGCTTGAAGAAACCCTAGATGTATCATATTTCAGAGATACCAGTATTTTTAAAGCTTATGAAAAACTTTATGTGAAAAGTCTATTAGCAGATCGATTTTACCTTCATTGAGGTGAGTTACTAAATTTTGTTGTAAAATGAGAAAAACAACATCTGAAACTGTTTCACTTCTCTTAGTTTAAGACAGATAAATGGTACATGAATCAATAAGATCACAAAAGCGTTAGTATACAGAAAATATTACTGAATCTAACAAAAAACAACAACATAATGAAGCATCCTGGTGATAAGAAGTGCTCAATTAAAAAAGCCAAAAAAACCTGTGAAATCTGCCCTGCACATAGCTTGATCTGATCTAATTCACGTTATAAACCACTCTGTGATTCTGTGATCATCTTAAAAAGATACTACATGCTGTAAGCCATGTTTAGATGTATATTTAATCTGAACTACTGTTAAAATTAATGAGAAAATCAGGTTTAACAACAACTCCAGCCTCTTGCTATTTTTAATAATTCTGGAAATTACATTTCTTTATTTAAAACTTTTGCTCGTTTCTAAATAAAATTAGAAGATGGGCTGTGTCTAGGGATACAGAAACTAGTGCCAATAACACTAAAACATATGACATACTTTACAAAAGTAGGATTTAACTGGACAAGCAGCCAGAGGCCATATTCACATATACATGTTTAAAAGCATTCTGAAGGAAGGCAGAAGTTAAGCATCCCAGCCACAAAAGGCCAATCAGCCTATGTAGGAAGACAGCTGGATATCATAGGTTAGAAAATCAGGTTGTCTTTAACCAGCTTTCTCTTGGAAAACCATGAGTGGAAATCTACAATGATTATCATAAATTCCAAGCAACTAGAAGCCAGCAAGAAGTTATTAAAGATTGCTCACAAATCTTATTTGCTATAATTAGCAATGTAACAGGAAGACTGCAAAATTCTGAACTTTTCATCAATCCTCTCAAGACTTCTGCAAAATCAGCAAGTAATGCAAATGCTGCTGGCAGCTCTATAGTAGAAAATGAGCAGAAGACATTCTTTATCAGAAAATGTAAAGCGTATATGTTGCATGTTACCTTTATAATAATAATAAAATTCAGGATACTGATGCAGAACTGAAAATGATCTTCAAAAAAACCAGCAGATCAAAATTAAGCAAAAATTGTCTAAGGAAATGAACTCAATTATTTCTGTGGTTGATAAAGGAATATGGTTGGGAAGTAAAGGCGGCAGGGCCTAAGTAAAACTCTTGAAGTCTGGATAAAGGCTGAAAGGACCAAAGGTGAATGACTTACAGGTCATAGAAACAGCAGTTACAGAACCAAAGACAAATAGTATTTTAACAAGTGCAAATGAGAATTATGACACAATTTGTGTCCTGCTTGAATGGAAAGAAACCCAGGAGTCAAAGGTGTTACTCAAAAGACTTGACACCATCATCATTCCTGTAGCAGTGATTAAAAGATAACAGAGGCTTGAGTTAAAAAACAAGCTGGACATGAAGTAAGTAGGTGAAAAACGGCAGTAAGAGTTTCCTGAACAAGGTAGTGGTGTCTCACTGAGACACAGACACATCTATTTCTGTGCCTTGAAACAGATCTAGGCATTTGCAATTATAGAGGGCATAGCTCTGCCCATAGAACTGATGGCATTCACATTAGAAAGTTGTTGTGGTAGGAGTCTAAGGTGGAATCACGTAACAGTTACACACTGTGCACAAACAATGCATTTATAATTAGAGCATTATTTCTCTAAGGTTTCAAATAGGTAAACAATCCATGGACTACACGTAGATCAAGACCTGAAAGGCAACAAAATGTAAATTATTTAATTATTTGCCTTTCCCAGTTCAGTATCATGTTTTGTCTTCGTCACTTCCCAACTACCATCAACTATCACAGAACTGAGGCAGAATTTTGCCCATATAATTGTTTGCTTAACAATTCAGGTGTTTCTACAATTCTGAAGCCTATTATGAACATCTTATGATTATGAACCTACCTTGGAAAGTGAATTCCTAATCATTGAAAAAGGATAATATAGTAGCTGTAGAGAAACTTGAGTATGAAATACCAGGAGCTGCAGCAAGACCATTTAGAAAATACTAGTTGCAATCTCTCTTCCTTTTTGGCTACTGGTACTACATGATATACACACAGCTCTATTTTCCAAGTAGCTTCTATAGATACCACAACTGATAACAGTCTGTTGAAGAAAAGACACCCCCTAAAAGGTCTATACATGCTTTCAAGACAGAACACTATGCACTGGTCAAAAGCAGATGGAAGAGAATATAGAAAGGTGTTAATCATCTGTTAAAACAGATTTCTCCCTTAGCTTTACTTCAGCCTGTGTCATAGCTTGCAAAAAGAACAGTGAATGTGGATGTAAAGCACAGGAGAAAAGTCTCCTTCCCATATCTGTAAGTAATTGCATAGCTTTGCACTTGTGGTGGTGTATTGAAACGCTAAAGCCGTGCCTTAAGAGCTGTATGGCAATGATACAATCATTACTCAGGTATTCTTCCAGTACCGCATTTTTTAAATGCAAACATTCTATGCCCAATAGTACGAAGCACTTTTACTTTACAATTAAACTCTCGCATTACTGTAATCTTTCTCTCCCATCCACCCTTGAACATGCATTTCATAGACCAAAATACAGAATCAGTTATGCCAGTCTTTAACACTGTTGTAAATGAAATGCTGATGTTTTTAAGTCTGCACTAGAATAACTCAGTTAAAAAAGTATGTTCACAGTGTATAGGCAAAAATAATTCAGTTTTGTCCTTATAATAAAATGACCCCACTCCTGGGATTTTTTTAGATCCTTTAAGGAAAACATATAATAGGGTGGTATTTCTGCAGATGTTTTTCAAAACTGAAATCTGACTTTATTAAATTATACTCACAGTAGGACTTGAAATGCTGATGCGCACACATATATAAAGCTGTAAAACCATCACAGCATTTTGTGATAGCTCATTAGATGGCTTGAACTCCCTCTACTGGCTAGTTGTCCCCTAAAACACCATCATACACAACTACTTAGGACAACCCTGTTTCAGACACTGAGTAACTTGAAATTGACACCATGGTGGAAACTTCAGTGGAACAGATCACTTGAACCCCTCTCTTAGAATACATCTCATTTTGTTATAAAATTATCTCTCTAGTGTGACTTTATAGGACTGAGAATGCAATGGATACTGCACACCTTATCTCTGCTCCGAGACTTTATTGGGAAAAGGGAGAAATAATTTTTACTATGAAGGAGTACAGGAAGTCTTACTTCCAGTCTACCTCCTCCTCCCACTGCTGGAGCAAAGACTGTGCAAAAAGCATACCATCAAACATTCTGGGCTAGGACAGAGTGACAGGGACACAAGAACAAGGTGTAAGACTTCTACTGCAGATCTAGTGGCGAAATTGAGTATTAATACTTCTTTAGGTCCTGAGTACACTCAGAGTTCTGATACCAGCAAAGTTGCTCAGTGCTGAAACACAACCCTTACATGCAGATAACTTTAGTTATGCTGCAGACATTGTATCATAAAAGGTGATAGTAATTAGTTTATGATTTAAAAAATTATACCCGTTCTTGTTTAATTGTGCTATCTCTAGCTAACTTACAGCTTAAGTGAAACCTCAAATTTACTGTATTGCTTTAACACAAAGGAATTTGGATTAAAACTGTTAAGAACTGCATACAGAATTGAGGCAGTAATGAAAGACAACCTGTAAAAACGGCTATGTGTAGACTGACTTTCTTTTGCTTATCTACTACAGGGTTTCTCTTGCACTATCATTAAAAACAAAAAAATTACTGCTAGGTTTACTGTTATCACAGTGCTGTGGTATGATTGAGGTCTTATCTCCATAGTAAGATACTGTCTGAACTGGTCCCTGTCCTATAGCGCACCACAATCTCACCTCTTCCAACAACTACTTTTGTGGTGAGTAAATTGCATGTGTAGCATCACCTAGATTAAAATTAGGTTTCCTTCATTTCTTTTCCAGGGCTCATTGCTATTTTTTTCTTGCTCTACTAATCTAATTCACAGAGAAAAAAACTACAATATACTGTGGTAGCACAATGATATCAATATAGTGCTGCATGAGATGAGCAGACTGACAAGTCCTTCAACTTTACTGCCCAAATCCTCATACTATGAATGTCTGGCCTGATTTGTTAATAGTATCAAAAATAAGTACCTGAGTAAGTTGAAAACACTTCAGTATCACGAGTAACAGCAGTATCATCAGTTAACTCTAGCTTTACAACCAGTTACTCCACAGCAGACGTTTCTCTCCTTGAAAGAGGCACAGGTGTTAGATCCTAAGCACAGAAGCCAAAAGCAGAGTCCATTGTTTCTTCCATACTTACAGAAGAAATGCATACAGCCTAAAAGCAGCTCCAGCTCAAACGCAATGGGATGAAGGGATAAATAAGCACCTGATGCATGACAAATGTTTTCGTAATTTCTGCGTATGGAGAATACAAGCCCAACAGTTATTCTTTCAGGCTTTCTCTGTTAATGCTTGCAAGCCTAACCCACTCCAGTTCAATCTTTTGTGTCCACTTTCTAACTGAATTTTCATAGAAGCTTAAATAGCTTTTTCTTAAATTCTATTCTAATTTTAATCCCTGAGTTTGCCTGCTATGAAAAAAATTCAGTTTCTTGAAGTTCTGCTGTTTTTTTTTTTTAATTTTGCATAATTTTTGTTTCTATTATTTGCTTTTAGACCACCGTATTTTACAGGAAATTATGCTTTTTATATTTTATTGCTCCTCCTAAGCATGTTAATAAACTTTCCCTGAAACCTGGATAATGTCCACCTTTCCTAAAAAAAAAAAATATGAATTTTAAGTTACTTTTCCATTACGATGTGCCTTTCTATCTCAGCACATACTTTTACCCAAGAAGTTTGTACTGCTATTAGCAGTAACACACAGGTTCAACTTTTAAACCTGGACTTCCTTTGACATTTTTTGATGGAATTGAAGAATAGAACCATGTTCGTTTTAACTGAGACCATTTTGTGGTCCCCATATGCACTCCCACTCAAGTCATCAGAAAAACAGTAAAATAGTGCTTGCTTATTGTTATTTTCATTGATCAAACATTTTTGTTGTCCTCTTGTATAACAAAACAAAAAAACCTACTGGATTGTCTTTCTGGACCTGAATGTTCTTGATCACATGCATGCAACCACCTGTTCCCATCTTATCTGCTCTTCCCTGACTCTTGGTAGCAAATGTGAGTAAGGACAGACTACACTCCAGTACCCCAGATAAGTATGCGCCTGACGTTAGGAAGAAGGGACTCCATTTAGCCAATGAAGGAGACGTGCTCACAGACAGGTTTGAGCATTATACTCACCTAGGGTATGAAGGGCTGGGGTGTCTTGGAGAAGATACCTACCTTACCTGGCAGTAAGTGGTGAAGATGCTTGTGGCAAGCAAGTGCCTGGGGCAGCGAGTGCCCTTTCTCTGTGGGCAGGACTGTGCCCGCTCCTGCCTCTCTTAGTGTGAGGGATACTTACCCATCGGGGATAGTGTTCTTCTTTACCATGCTGAAAGCAGGAGCAGGCAGAGCAGGAGACAACGGTGAAAGTGCGCACTGCAGCAAAGGAGAGAGAACCGCGCAGTTAACACGGTGCTAATCTCTTTCTGCATCAATGGGCCTTTTCACAGAGCTGACTCTCAAGGTAAAATAAACGCAGCTGTCAGCTCGAAGCCATCCTGAACGAGTTCTGCCGCTTGCAAGCTAGCCTACTTTCTCCACTGCTACGGTACAACAAGAGGGAAAGACAACAGCTCACCTCTCCTCTCCAGGAGACCAAAAGAACCGGAGAGGAGAGGCGGCAGGCTGCTAACTCTAGCAGCAGCGCTGCACGGACGGAGATCTTGCTGGCAGCCCCGCTGCGGCGGCTCCGAGCAGCCCGCTCTGCCCCTACGCTCCCGGAGCGAGAACTCTCGATTCAACGAGCAGAAACTCCGGGCAGCTGCAAGAGGCGAGGCCGGCGCCTCAGTGAGGGAAGGACGAGCGCCTGCCCCGCTCTAACCCCGACGGGTCCGGCACCGCCGGGTCCTGGGCACCGCCAGCGCCCGCCGGGGCCGGGAGCCCCCCCTGCGGCGGAGGGCCCATGCCCGCCGCTCCAGGGTGGCCGCGGATCCCTCCTCAGAGCCGCCACCGAGGCGGGGAGCCCCGGGCTGGGACACCTCGGAGGCGGCTGAGCCGAGGGGAGGGGAAAAGAACGAAAAAAAAAAAAAAGCGAGACGAGGGCAGAGGGGAGGTCGCGGCCCGGCGGCGGGGGGGCGGGCTGTGGCGGCGGGGTGGGCTGTGAGAAGAGGGGCACGACTCGCTGACGGGGGAGGCCCGGGCGCCAGGGAGGAGCGGGGCTGCGGGCGGCCCGTACCCTGACAGGATCCCCCCGGCGCACGAACGCTGGGCCGAGCCGGGCCGCGCGGCACCTTCCCCACCGGGGCGCCACTGCGCCTGCGCGCCGCCCGGCCCGGCTTCGGCGCGGGGGGCAGGAAAATGGCAGCGGCTCCTCCGCAGCCGGGACGGCCAATCGCGAGATGCTGCGCGTGCGCGGCGGGCCCGGGGGCACACGGAGGGGGGGGAGCCGCTGGGCGTATGCGCGTCGCATGGCGCGGGGGGCGGGGCGGGTGAGGCTCAGAGGGGGCGCGTGTCGTATCGCGGAATGTCGTGTGTCGGGGGGTGCTGCAGCTCGGCGGGGATTCTGCGGGGACGCGGTTCTGGGCTCTTCCCCTCGCTCCCACCGCGTCTGCTTCACCGTTTCCTTGTTCCCCCTCGTTTTTCCAGTGACCCCCTGCTGGACCGCCCGCCTCGTACGCAGCCTGCAGCCTTGCAGCTCTTCAGCTCCCTCCAAATGTCTGGTTTAAAACATGTAGGTGGTTGGTAGCTTGGGGTTGTTAGCGTACAAATGCTGCGAAATGATTTCAAAGTTCGTGCACTTTCCGTTTGCTTCCTAATAAGAGAAGTTGACAGAGTTGAGTCTCCTTGTGGAGAAGTTCCTTACCGTACATTTGATGCTGCTGCTTCTTAATTGCAGAGCTGCAATGTAGAATGAAATCATTGTGCTGGTGTTAGAGAACGGCACAGCCCCTCTATTTCTGTGTGTCAAGACAGTACAATATTTTTAAGACTGGTGTATTGTGTATGTCAGCAGTCTTCTTGTAAAAGGTTAGTGTACTGAAGAAAAAGCCATCCTTCTTTCTGAAATATACATGTTAGTTTCTTATTGTCACTTTCGCTCCTTTATTGCAAACGTTAAAGCATTGCTTATATAGCTTCTGCTTTGTTTACTCAGCTGAATTGAATTTGCTCTGAAGCAGTGGCCCTTTTCAGACTGTACGTGTTAAACTGCCTTTGTTTTTTAATGCAGACACTTAATGGGTTGTGATCAGAAAAATGAAAAGTTATGAGGTAAAATAATTAAGGGGAATAATTTAAAAATAAACTACCAGATTCCATATTTTTGTTTGTGCTAGTATAAATAAGAATTAGAAGAGTATATAGCAAAGCGTGAGTTCCACAAGTGTTTTGTTTTGCAAGACGTCTTAACTTTCCCACTTTTTTCTAAATGCACGTAGGAAAGGTTTCACTTCACATTTTGTTAAATCAGTGGAATGAGAGCAGAAAGGCTCCAGCTAATGCTTTAGAAGTAAGAGCTCAGGTTAGAAACATGGCAGTAATCTTCTTGTTACACACAAGAATAGAAATAGTTTCATATTCTTTGAAACCAAAAGCAGTCCCACCCCCAGCTCCCCAAAACTCAATATGAAACTGAGAGACTGTGGCATTATCACCTGTTGAATGGTCAATCTTAACTAAATCTAACTGATGCATGTAGGGAAATAGTTCTTCACTACCACTGAGGCATGACCAGTTTAACCAAGCAACTGTGCGTTGCAACTAAATGCTTGGTTTTCTGCACTGCTGTGTAATGATGTCTTAGCATTTGGCTCCTAAGCAAATTGAAATGTACCGTACAGAGCGGAGTGGGCCATAGGGGGCCTTGCCTTTTTTTTTTTTCTTTTAGAGAAAAGGATATAGGGAAACGGGTTGAACTGTTTTTATGAAGTCATTTGAGTTGCAACTACATTGCAAGAAAACAAGAAGAGGTTGTATCTGCTGAGAGGAAAATTGTTTTTAGAAAATTAAATTGGCATTATATCTTTTAATTAGTTGGATCATTGCTGGGTTGTGTAAAGCATATGTTTCTCAGAGACAATTACGATGATTTACATGCTTACCATAACATGATTGTAGAAAGGCTTTTTGTAGTGAATTCAACAAGTGGGAGTACAAAAGGTTTTCTTCATAAATTGTTGTTTTTATTTTTTAGTATAAAACTTTTATTTACATCCTGAGAATAGTAGAATGCAGGTTATATTTTGGATTTTCTTCACGTTTGTGAGTGTTGTAAACGCTGCTCACGTTTTAGCCATCAAATGGCACATAGCCATCAAGGTTTCATAGCAACATTATCAAGAGTTGTTGCAACTCTGGATAGTACTGTGCTGTCTCTTTTAGTCCTAGAAATGGACAGAAAAAATCCCATGTCTTCAATAAAGGAAACATACAACTTGTAGTCCTAAAATATTTTAATTTGAAGGAAATCCTAAGACCATTGTACAAGTCACAGTTTAGAAGAATCGTTTGGAATCATGAGGTGCTTTTGTTGAGAGCCATGATTTCTTGAAATTCTCGTGCTTCATCTTTGAGAAACAGTTGAATTTTGAATTTTTTACACTTAAGTATCAAGTATTCTGCCTAAACCTAGTGCTTTAAATGATAATTTATATCAGTTCTTTAGCATCCTCTTTAATTTGCTAGAAAACAAATATGCTCCTCAGTAAGATGCAAATGCCTCACTCATAAGCAAGGCCTGACTTAGTGAATGCAATCAGTTCATTGCCTAATAAGTTGCAAAGCCAAGATGAAAGGAAAAAGTTTGACAATGTATAGTTAAATTTTAAGAGATATAATCTCTTTAGAGATTATATCTAGAGCCTATCTATCTATTTAGAGATTATATCTAGAGCCACAGAATAAAAAGGCTGATGTATTTGGTCTAGCAAGTAATTTTTAAGAAAGAAATTTCTGTTCTAGTTTTTAGCCCTGCTGAATATTTTGCATAGGATGCTTCCAGGGGTTGCCACATGAAATTAGAGAGTAAAGTACAGGAGGCAAACTAATTAGCAGTCATTCAGCCAGGCTGTGCAACCAAGGAACAGCAAAGACAGTAATGAGCACTCAGCTCCGCAGTTCTGAGAGACTGTGTCAAGGCACTGGTAGGTTTATGGGGACTTCTGAGCTTATATGCCTGCGTGCTATGGCAGGGTGATAACAACTTTACTGTAGTCTCCGAATATTGTTGCATATTCTGTAGGCAGTAAGCATATAATCCATCTTTGCAAAACTAGTTAGCTAGAAAGAATAAAGAATCTTGGGGAAAAAAAAATCTTCGGGAGAGTTAGAAAGGTGTTCTGGTATTGTTACTTTTTAATACAATATAGCAGAATTTTGCTGTGTGAAAAGGCAAAAATATATATATATTTTTTTCCATTCCTCAGGTAATTAAGATGCTGTGTTTCATGTATGTAGTTTCAGAGAGCCTTATGCATCAGTTGAATGACAACGGTTACATAAACAGTACTAATAAGCAGCAATGCTCTTCTCTAGTAGCTCTGCAACTTTAATACATTTGTAAAAAAAAAAAAAAAAAAAATTAATCTTGGTGGTTTTATACCAAGTTTTAAACTGTCAGTTAAAATTTACCAAAAACATGAATAATATTGCCAGTTTCTCAACAAAGTGTAGAAATGTGTGCTAAAATAGAAGTTCTGACTGTTAGCGGAACTGAAGATTAGAAATTATGTGTCACAAGAAAATACTTTTGGACCCTTTTAAAAATAACTTTCTCAAAAGTGAAAGTCATTGTATTCTTGTTTTAAATCAACTTTGTTTAATCATTCGTCCTAAATTTTCAGTTTTGAGTTTGAGTCCTGTAGTCTCTATTTGCATCTTTCAGGAGATAGAGAATCCACATCTTCCTCTTACAGTTTATACCAATATTTAATTACTATTACCTTAACATATTTCTCGTGTAGTTTTTATTCAGTTTATCGGCTCTTTTTATCTTTCTCTACAAAAGCAGTCATTCTGGACACGGTAAGTCCTTTCAGTGTACTGAAGAAAACTAAAACGTGGCATAATTAATTACAGTTCTCAGATCCCTCTCTAAGAACCTTTCCAACCTTGTAATAATTACCATGGAGCTTTATAATGTACTGTTTCTTGTTTTCCTTTGTAATGTTTTACAATAGGGACACCCAAAATGTGTTACAATGTTGGCTAGGTCAGTACTGTGTAGATCTACAGTCCCTCTGCAAGCTTACGTTGTCACTGTTTATACAACCACAGATGATGCCTGCTCTTCTTGTTGTACGTTTACATGGAGTTTTATTTGCAGTCTGATTTTTGCTAACTTCTTGATATATATATATTTTTTACAGTGGTTGTTCCAGTGATTACTTTTTCAGGATAACTTTTGTAGGTATGACATACATTCCTTGCATGGTGCAGCTGTATCAAAGCATATCTTGTAACAGTGTACGTGGTTTGTAGAATATACATTACTTTTCTTCTGTTAGGATTTACTATTCCTGCTCCAGTTTTGTTTTGTTATTTGTACAGTCTTATTTGAGATTTCATATTTTCTGTCTTTGATTCAAAAAAAAAAAACAGTAAAAGACGTTAGTCTGTGCAGTAAGCCTTTTTTTATCTGTAGGTCACAAAGTTCAGATCAAATTCTCATTATTACAGCCCTATTCAGATGCAGTTTTCTGGTAGTAGCACTAAATATACTTTGAAATTATGGTGCATTCCCAAAGCTTGTGCTTTTCTTTGCTGTCACTTGAGTTACAGTGTCAGATGCAATAGCACTGTAGATTAAATAGAATATCTCCTTCACAGTTAGAGCTAATGCCAAATTCTTTCCTAACTAGCTATTTCAAAATAGACCACTTCCTTAATCAAGGATGTGTGAGTAACAGAGATCTAAAAATCAGCTAATCATCTTGCGTGCTTAAGCCAATTTTGTTGTTGTTGTTGTTTTTAATGTTTTTGAAATTTCATTGGGTGGTGCTGTTTGGTTTGCTTAATTATTCCTGTATGCTACCCCACACTACTCTGAGTTGTAGTCAGTGGATGACAGCCAGAATGGCTGTCGCTGCTAGAAGTATGTTCTGAAAATTTAAACTGCGATTTACACTGAAACAGCTGTTGTAATGTTGGTCCTTATAGTTTCTTATTAATATATTTGATATTCAGTTGATGCTATATTGTACAGCATCAATCATGGAGCATGTACTTTAAATATTTTAAGCAAATGTTTTGAGTTTGTTTGTGCTGTCAGATTTTCGTTACTCAGAAATGTTCTTCATTATTGTCCTAGTAAGTGCTTTCTTGCTGCAGTTTTGAGGTGCCTTGTTTATGGAATGTAAAAATACACTTCTTGTGTGCTGTCCCTAATGCGTTTGTGCTATTGAACTATTCTTGGTTTTCAATACAATCTGATAATCAATTTTATTATAAAAAACAATACCTGCTAATTTTGTTTTATGTTTCTTTTACAATAGCTTTTTTGATTTCATTCATAGTTATTAAGCGTCAGTTGGGCCCTTAAATTTTCAATTGAATCATTCTTCGAAGTTGTGGAGGCTTTATTCTTCTTAATCAAAGACGAGTCTTTGGGAAGTAAAGAATTGAAAAGTACAGCATACAAAATGTACTGTGAATACATTCTGTTAATAATTCTGTTAATAGCTATGCTGATACAAATCTGGAATAGTTATTGCTTTGTTTTGAATGTAAGTAGTGTGGATTTGCATCAGCATAGGTGATGAGAGCAGTCAAAATTGATTTTCTCTTATAAAGAGAAAATTTGCTTCCTGTGATTTGGCTTGGATTTTTTCAAAGGAATATTTGTGTATTTTTGAGGGATGTTTGCATGCAGTTTGATTTATTGCTAGACTGAAGGAAAGTCAAATAATCAACAGCTGAGGCATGCTGTAAATTTTCAACAGGTAGCTTTGACATTTGGAACAAGTTGGAAACAGCCCTCTGAGCAACAGCTATGTTGTTTTTTTAATGGTACAGTGTGCTGATATCCAATATCCCTGTTTTATTTCATGTTGAATACTGATTTGAATGTGATGTATTCTTTACAGAAGTTTACTGATTATAAATCTCTCTTCCTTTTTGATATTGCTATTTCAATAAACCTACAAGCTTATGCTTTAGTCTGATGTTGTTCATTCTTTTGATCTTCAGTATTTTCTAAAATGTAATCATGAATCTGAATAGTGTGGAACAACTGAAACATCATTATTTTAATTTTCATTTTATGAGGTGCTAGTCTCTATTTGGAAAGAAATAACCAAGAAAACAGGCTTTATTGTATGTATGCTCTGAAGCATGAACTTGATCTGTAACCACCAGAGGGAGCAAATTGTATGGTCGGGACTTCACTAAAAATGTCTTTGACAAAAATGATGGACTAGAGACTACTAACAGATTAATTTGCATTCCTCTGATGTTTTTTTTTTTCTTTTTGCGTTAGGAAAGAATCTGTCTGGGAATGAATGATCAATGTTATATCTTGGATCTTAGAAACTTCATATATATTTCACTTTAGCTTTTCAGTATTTGTATTTCATAATACAAAAAATGTGACGGCAGTCGGTCAACCAGTTAACATATGGGGGGGAGTGGGATTTACTTTTCATTTTAAAACATTAAAAGGCTTTCCTGAATTGTTTTTTCATAGTTTACTGAAGACATTGCATGTGTTGGTAGACCGCAAATAGAATAACTTGTAAATCAGATCCTACAGGAAGGTAGTACAATAAAAATACTTATTTACATACTTCCTGCTATTGTGCAGCAAAACTTAAGCAGTCAGCTAGAAGTCTGTTAATTTGTATTTTTACATGCTTACATTGAATAGTCCCATTGAACTCTGTGGCAGTTCCCATGGTTTAAGGTAGAGGTTCCTGCATTTAATTTCCTTGTATTCACTTACCGGCAGTGATGCCAGTGCCAGATGATATATGAGGTCTTGTGTGTGAGGAGGGATGCCCCCAAACCTCTGTAAATACTTTCACGCCCTTACATAAGAAATCCATGCTGCTCTTCCTGTCCCCATCACCTCAGCCTCGATTTTGCACCTTCCTAAGCAGTGTCAGTTCAGTAACTGGAGATGACTGGCTGGACACAAGGTCTGTTGCTGTCTACAGAAAGAAGCTGCCACGAAGCATGATGTGGCAGAATTGGCTTTCGGAGAAATTTACCGAATGGGTTAGGTTCAAGCAGGATTGAGTTGCACAGACATGCCGCTTAGAAGTGGTTTGTATATCACAAATGCAACTGTTGCAGACAGACTAAGAATGATGTATTTCTGTACCCTGCTTCCAGCAGTACTTAAGTACCTAAGTACAGGGGCCAGTAGCCTTTGTTTAGATTGTGAACCCAAGTACTGTTTTAAGGGTGTGTTGATTTGGTGCACATCTTTTTTTTTTTTTTTTTTGTGGAAAAAGGGCTGCTAATATAGTATTTGAATCTGAGGTTGACAATATAGAATGTAAAGTGTAGACATGTTTCAGTGATACAAATCCTGCTTTATATTTTAAGTGAATGGTTATTTCAGATGCATGAAAGTAATCTGCTAGTTTAGCCCCTTTAAATAGTATATCATTGTTTAGATAGGGAACTAGCAGATTGTAATAAAGCAGGGCAAGGTTTACAGCACATACATCTTTTCAGCTAGTGCCTGAAACTGATTGTTCCTGGAGCTATTTCCCAGACAAGAGTATTTTGTTAGGAGTATAATAATAGACAATAATTGATGACGTGCTGGAGAGGGTAGTTTTTTAGACTCCCTGGTTTGTAAAGAAAAGTTTAAAATCATTTGAACTCAAGTCAAAATCCAGCTGAGGTAACTTTTCTAAAACTTTCTGATGTTGCATTGAATTTTGAGTCAGTATGGCAAGGAAGAGTTGTTCCTGTCCTTTGCATACAGTTGTTTTTCAATGATTGTCTGCCAAACTTATATCTCAGTAAGAGGAGTTTGAGAACATCTTCCACTGCACTGATTTCCATGCTGTTGTACTTGGACTGGTCTTTTGCCTGTTTAAAACTGATAAAGATGTGTTCATGCTCGAAGTCTAACCCTTGTTATGACTGCATTTAAATGTACCTAAATTATTTTTTTGACAAATTTATATGTAGACATGCTCAGTTGTCTTGCAACTGTCTTAAGTGAAGTCATTTTTAGAAGTAATGTTCTACCAAAACATGAATGCTGCAAAAAATAGCAGAAAGTTTGGAAACAACCCAAATAAGAAGAAAAACTCTAGAAGAGTGGCAAATAAGGTAGCATAACTTTGAAAAATAATCAAGCTACCATATCTAGAATATATTACTTTCTGCTTTGATTTTTCTTCTAAGATGTTATTGTTTTCACTGTATTTTATAAGTACTTATGACTAAAAATACAGAGGTTATAAAAGGTTGTAGATTTTCTTGGCTTAATTTAAAATGAAAAATAATGAAAATTCCTAAATAATGAAATTTCCTAATTTTGTGTGACATTATCCATGTATCCTTTCATTTTATAAGCACTGTGTATGCACAGTATATTTTTTTTTCCCTAATAAAGAAAAATGCAAAGGAATAACAACTCCCATGCTCATCTGACCATCAGATGTTGTACCTCTTAGGGTAATGAGTAATTGTTTTAATTTTATTGACAATTCATGGTAGTTTGCTCAATATGAAACTGGACAATATACTCATCTACCCAAGAAGAGTAATTTCTTAAGTGATCACGTGGTGTGATTTGAATATACAGCTGTGCAACAGTTATTCGTGCAAGCTTGCAGAGAAGTGTTCACATGGAAGCAATCTCAGGTATGTATCTCAGAAATACATGCTTGAAGCACAACTCTTCTATGGAATACAAATTCACTGTAAAATATGCAATTATTCAAACAATCATTAGCATGAAGCCTCTACAGATGCTTATGACTGTGAGATCAGACACATCTCTGCAAATGGACTTCTGTGAGGTGTTATCACTTGTTCAGATATAGTTTGAGGTGCCTGAGTTTATATTACTCCAAGTAATGTGTCATTTTAGTAAAAGTACTTGATATGTCTATTGACTAGAAATGTTTTTCTTCCTTGGAACTTCTTTTCCTCAGATGAATTTAAAACTCAGAAAAAGCAGGAAGATCAGTTCCCATCATTATTATTACGGCTCAAGAGGTGAGCTAGGGAGCAGTGCAGTGACTGGTGAGCAGGTGAATGGGGGAACGCGAGGCAACGTTTGCTCAGAGTCCTAACCGGTGCAGAAGCATAGAAGCCAAAGACCCGATGTGAACATTGCAGAAGGTTTATGTGACTAAGAAAGAAAACGGCTGATGGTTTGGACAAGTGCAAGTAGGGAAATGATAATTCCAGCTCCTTGTGCACAGTGTTAGTCCATGAGCTAGTAAAAGTTTCTCAGGTCTTGAAACTTTGCAGTTACATTAGATGTTACGGCATCTGACCAGTGCTCAGTGGTGATCAGAAAAGAATGAGTACTATGAATAACTAGGAAAGGAAACAGAACAGAAGAGGTATTTTGTTATGCCACTTTATAAACCTGGACTGCTCCACTTTTTTAAAGTGTTGGAGTTCTGCTCTCTATCCAATCTCAACAGTGGAAAACTTCCTTCAAAATTAAGCAATGTACAGAGAAGGGCAGTGAGATGAATTGAAGGGCGTGTTCCTGTATGAGGAATTACCCTTGATTGTGCCCAGTACACACTAACCTGGAAAGGAGATGGCTTAGGAGGGGAAGGAATGTGATGGATGTCTATAAATCTTTAACTGAATGCACAAGATGAACAGTGCCCAATTGTTCGCTTCCTCTTCAGACAGAAAGGTTAGGCAGGCTTTGTTACAGGAACTGTCAGGGCCAAGTTTTTACTGACCAAAAGGAGTCAGTCCTTCCCAGGGCGCATTGTTAGACGAAGAAGAAAAGTATTGTTAGGACTAAAACTTACACAGATTCAAAAAGGGACTGAATTAATGAATGGAACAAGTCTGTTATAACTGTTACGCATAAAGGTACTAACTTTTAACAGGTGTGAGAAATAGACTGATGCTGAAAGAGTACTCAGGGAAAGTTTTATTTGCTTGCTTTGCAGATGTATTTTGTTGGCTATATCAGAAATAGAATAGTACCTAGAACTTAGACATGTAGTCTGACCCATTATGGGTTTTATTAACTTTTTTTGTGTGTGTGGCTAATCTGCCCTTTACGCTGTATCGTAAGACAATTGCACTTCTGTTAACTGGAAATCCAGTCTAGTGTTTATGATTTGCATTTAGTGACATTTCTATACATTGCTGTACGCTTTTGACTAACATATGGAAGAACTAAGGTTTTTTTTTAGAATATATAATTTGTTTCCTTACTGATCTCAGTAAATGAAATGTTTATATATTTAAGAATATTATCAGATATATAATTGGGGATGGCTGGGGAAGTATATGAGTAGTTAGTTACTCCCTTGTATTGTCAGTAGTCGATGTAAGTTAGACAACTAGATGTCCTGGTTCTGTTGTAGCTGCAATGTGACCTCATTTTAGTTTCTCCAAGTGCATGTTCACACACAGGATTGATCTGTCTTCACAATTCCTCTACTCTTAGAGCAAGTCAAGGATTACAGTGCCCCCCTACAGCAACCCTGTGCTTTTTCTTTTATTATTATTTTTTTAAATTTGGGTCAAGCTAGATACAGATACTTGCCACTCTTCTACCTAGAAGCAGGACCAGTAATAAATAGTGGCTCAGAAAAGCTTTTTTTAAGTTTGTCTTCAGCACTTACTAGTTGACTTTCCCCCACTGCTCAGAGGTTTCCATCCATTATGCAGCTATTGTTTCTGTTTCCTGACTAAATCTCTTCCTCTCACTTCCTCTCTAGCTCCTGTGGATTATAAACCCTGTGCTTGAGCACAGAATAACTGGAAATGAACTCCACAGTTTGACTTATGTCTTGTTCTTTCTGTATTGGTGAAGAGGACTGTTGTAGTTACCTTCTTGTTCATTTTTCTGCATGTTTACTATGTCTGGAATTAATATGTAGTAGTAAACAAAGTAATCATCTGATATTATGGTTACTAGGCAGCCCCAAATCCTCAGAGTAGAACGTAGTCTTGACTTTGTGTACTTGACATTACATGTGACAAACCAGAGAATCTTAACGTCATAGAGATTAACAAGTAATTTAGGAAAACGCCTTCTCAGGTTCTCTTTGCAATCAGTGTAAAGTATCATGTCTTTGTTCATTTTTATGAAAAGGAAGTAAAAACCATGTGTAAGTTAACTATCTCTTGTGTTAGAGAAAGGGTAATCTGTCCATCAAATTATGAATGAAAAGCAAAAGGAATGTTTGGATTCATTCCGAGCCATCCTAAAGTGTGTGATTCTGATTAGGTTTCTTGCACAGAAAATTTGTGGGCAAAAAGAAATACGGTGGCAAAGGATGCCTGTACTTACTTGTTCTTGTTAGTTTTTCTGCCTTCTGTCTTTTGTTATCTACAACAAGAGATGTGAAAAGAGAAGCAATAAAGTACAGAAGCAACAAGTATTTTTACAAAGATAATTTAAAACAGAAAGCAAATCTCCAGCACATTGATGTCTTCCTAATGGCTAGGTTTTAAAGTAGTACCTGATACAAATATCAGATACTATCCGCATTAGGGTACCAAAATGTACCTTTTAGATTGAAGGTACAGTTATCTAGTTTAATTCCACAGTGAATATCTCTGCCATGCATGGCCCTGTTATAACTCTTTAAGGTTCAGAGAAATTGAATCAGTCCCCAAGATTTTTAAGTATAACAAATTCAGTCAATATCTGAAGGACAGGAATATGACTGGTTCAAGTGATGGAAATCTGGCTTGAAAAAAATCACTTGAATTACAAACTTGGTTGATAAGGTCCTTTAAATATATTTTCAGAATACTAATACATTAATATCAGATAATAGCTCAGTAAAAATCAGTGCTACAGCATCAGTAACCATACATTAACTATATTAAGATTTGGATAAATTTTAGACCTGAAAAAACTGTGAGAAAGTAGATAAACATTACCATACAGAAATGTTCTCAGTGAAATCAATAATCCTGAATATTTTTCAGTAATGTTATATTTAATCTTAACTTTCTCCTCAGTCATTTGAAAGCAATATGTAATCATTGCTGAGAGCATCTGCTGCTGGCTAACAGCACCTGAACATAATAATGTAGATCTTTTCATGACTTAGTTATGAAAATGCACATTTACTGCCATTTAAAACCTTCATTAATGCTACAAAATAAGGGGTGCATTTACAAAATATAACTGTGTCCTTGGCAGGTATTTTGAAATGACTTTGGAGGTTAAATTAACATTAGTTTGAACTTCAATGTGACAGTAAAAGTGGCTAATGCTGTTAATGGTACTTCCTTTTTTTGTTCTTTGGTACTGAAATGACTTAGTGGTACTCCTGGGCTATTATTGGAATAATCACATGTAAAGTTGTGAAGTGCCCAGATGCTATGAAAATTGTCACCAGATAAACTGATGCTATGAAAATTGTCACCAGATAAACTGGCCAAATTCTTAGCCCTTCCCAGTAAGGATGTTAACAGCAAAGGTGTATTGAAAGGCATAGTTTCACTGTTACCTGCAAGTTAAATGTTGAAACAGGCAATACGACGTTACTGATGTGCACAGTCTGAATTCATTGTGTTTATGTTGTAATTTAAAGATATGATCTGTAGCTTTGGCCTATTAAATTAATTTTGAACTTTGTAGCCCCAGTATTGAAAGCCCTTGTAGTATAGAATCCTGTGAATGTTACATGCCATAGTATTTACTAGGTCACTTTGTGCTTTTACAGATTGTACTGTAGGACACATGCTGAGGTTAATAGGACTACACTTTTGTAAGTGTCTAATGGTATTACATGAAGTCAGCTTGCTTGTATTCCTACAAAGCAATCCAAAGCTGTGTAGAAATTTGTAGTCTGGAACAAGTTGATTGATTTGTTTCCAAGATGTGTGCAACCCACCTTTGATTTACTTCTTTGAAACTTTGGAATCCAAAGCAATATTAAATGTTATCCAGCCCTGTGTTAGGAACAGTTAATTTGTTGGATGACTAATTTTTCATAGTGTAAGGGTTTTGCTTGAAAATTTATTATTTTTTTTTAGCTTCGTCTATCAGAATCTAAAGTCTGAGAGCAGTTGTGTTCAGAGAACAACTTACTGAGGAGGTTGAGGTGGCTGTGATTTCCCCCTTCCCTTCTTTAGCATCGCTTATTGAAGCACATGCTCCCAACATGTGATGGGGGCAGAGCTATGCAGCTCTTCACAGTTGCTTAATTTAAGTGGAGCAGGAAGAGAAACCCAGAAAAGGAAAGACTAATTTAAATTAAGACAACATTGGTGCAAGAACAATGTCCATGAATGTGTTAAAGCTGACAAAAAAAAAAAAGCTGACTTCTGTGAGCTTAAAATCTCAGAAGAACTCAGAAGGTTTCAGAGCAATATAATGAAAGGGTTTGTGACATATTTGCTTATGATAATAAGGTATTGGATTTAATGACCTGGATATCTCCTCCAGCCTAATGTCTTTTATGAAAGCTTCCATCTATGAGGAAGTTCTTTGAAAATTTTTATGAAAGATTTCAGTCCAAGTCATTTCCCTTGGTTCATGGAGTTCCGCAGTAGTCTGCGGTAGTTAAATCTGCTTTTTCCTCTAGGGGTTCTTCCAGAGACCTCTATGGATTGAGGAGGTTGCTGATTTTTTTTTCTTAACATTTTAAAGAGAATTGTTTGGAGTGAAAGCAACATAATTTTGTAGTAGAGGTGTCCAAGTCCTGAAGGTACTATTTTTGGAGTAAGTCGTAAGTAGTACGTCATATAGTAAGTTATAGCAAGTGATAGCTTAAAAGAAGGAGGTGAAGTCTGCTTTGGGATCTGAACACCACTGTCATCATCATGAAAGATGATACCAAGGATAGCAAGGGATACGTCTCTTTTCTAGGGAAAACAGAACACAAACTGATTTACTGGAGTGAAGGGACAGGCTGCTTGATGCTGATATATCCCTGTTCTCGTCTGGTGGTTTTTTTTTTACTTGAATTATGTTTTCAGAAGGTTTTGGAGAATTAATGTTTCTCCTCCACTACCTCTAATTCAAGAAAGCAGCCTCCTTCAGGAAGATACTTAGGCACATGCTTATCAGCCACACAAATGTTAGAATACGGGTGAGGTGCTTGTGAGGTAGAGAAGTATAATTTTGTTTGAAAGATGGTTGTTGCTGTGGCCATTGAAATTAAGTGGATGCATGGCTGTGGTTTGATTGGGGGGGGGGAGGGGCGGGCTGGGCATAAAATGGGAGCTGACCTTCCAAATTCTGAAATTTCACGTTTCAAAACAAGATTGAATGGCTTTTTCTCTTCCATCAACAAATTTTGACTTACATGGACCTTTCTTCCTTGATGAAAAGGAGAAACTTCTATCCTTTGATGTTAGGCAAACTCATGCATGCTTTATTCTGGGCAGCTGATGAAGGAAGCATTTTCCTGTTGCACCTGTTTCTCAGCCAGTAAATTCTGCTTGATGCAGGTGGTAATGAATCATATATTTTTAAGGTTTATCAGGATTCTCATTGGTTAGCATTTCATGTTCAGAACTGTGGGAAACAGTGTGATGACTTAATGTTTTTTTGGTGCTTTCTAGTTATTGTTTTATAGCTATAACCGTTAAGTCAGACAACTTGGTAATCTGTCAGAATTGGAAATTCATTCTGAATACTGTACACATTTTCTGAGATTACTGATATAGTAAACGTGCTTCTTTAAATGCTCTGCAGTTAATGGTAGATGGTTTTCAAGTTCTTTGGCTTCAAGGTTATAAATAACAGCAACAGAGTTAAGGCTAATTACGTTTAAAAATAGACAAGAGCAAAGCATGAGAATAAAACTTTAGTTGTTATAGTTATTTAAAACCCTAATGCCGAACTGCTGTCTGAGATCGTTATTCTGATACAGGACCTAAAACCAAAGAAGAAAGCTGTATCTTTTTCTGCGGCTTTGTAAAGGTCACTTCTGTGACTGGAATAAAGATCTTTTCCTTTCCAGGATGCACAGATGGCTCATGCATGCTCTAACTCTGGGATGATCTGGACACATTCACTTCATTGCTGCATGCAGATTAACTCCCGAGAATACTGGCTGGAATTCTGATACGCGGGAGGTGTGTTGGTCTTGTGCTATGTACCCTGTATTGTTCATTAGGTGTGCTCCACGCATGTGATGCATCTAGTAATTCTAACTGGGACAGTAGATATCTGATAACCAGTGAAAAGGGAAAAGATAAGAAAATTATTTTTGCAAGAAAATCTTCAATTTACAGTACTACTCAGGAAAGTGCAGTTGAAATTTTACTATGCAGAAAAAAAATTATATAAATTTTAGAATATAAACAAGAACAAGGAAGTAGAACAAGCATTAATATATCCTTTTACTTTTAAAAATTCATTCCAGTAAAAAATATGGATTTGTTTACAATTAGAAACCATTACAATTTGTCCTGATGGGTAAACTATGTTCAGATAAGCCACAAACTTAGCATAGGCTTATGCTATTGGTGCTAGTCAGGAAGATACAGTATCAGAAATCTTGAGGGAATTTGTATAAAGGTTCTAGAAGTTAATTAAAAAAATAAGAACTTATTTTGAAATTGGGACAATTAGTAAAATACTCCAGCCTTGATCTTCCTTTCTCTTACAATATGCAGGGTTCAAGGAACAAACAATTCTAAAATATTTTTGTCTTCTAAAATGCTTGCAGGAAGAATTTAACTTTGTTTCTGAAGAAGAGATTAAAAACTGTAAATGCTTCCAGCTGTTGTGATTTAGGAGTATTAGGTAGTTAAACTTCTAACAAATGCAGGTACTTGTTGAAAACAGAAGATACCACATACAATATTTCACACATTTAGTATTTCACATACAATCTTTGTTTTAACTTGTATGTGACAAATTGTATTAAAGTTAATCTCTAGCTTTTTTTTTTTTTAGTGTCTGAATCCAACTTTCATGTTTCTTCATATGCTTATGTAGCAGAGAATTTAGTTCATTATCACAAGATAATAGTGAAAGCCAGGCAGATGCCCTGACTAATTCAAAAGAGTACCTTATTGCTCATGCAGTTCTAGCAAAGTAAATGAATTTCCCTTAAGTGAAGCAGAAGTTTGTAATATCATATTTTGGACAGCATTGTAACTGATGTCTTAAAATATTGCTTCAACCCCAGGAAACGTTCTTCTGATTTTTTTTTTTCTTTCACTTGATCACAAAATAGTGTTTGTGTTTTCCTGTAATAGTACTGAGTGTCTTTATTTCTGATCCTGGTTTTGATCGTCAGTCCTTTTTGTGATTGTTAGAATTCATTTGAAATTAAGCATAGCACAGAGAGGGAAAGATACTGAAGACATGGGCTTCAAGATAAGAAGCTGCGAGGTCTCTGCAGGACTATTGCAAAGATAAAGTTAGCATGAGGAGACAGTTAAGAGTACTATGAAGGGAAGTTGTCTGTAGAAAGCTCTAAGGCGTTTCAATGAACATTGTTTCCTAATAGATGTTGTTGTATTTATCTGCGTCTCCAATGCTTCCCCCCTGCTCCCGGTTTTTCACTTTTGTTAAATTACGCTAAACTTATGGCCTCACTTGTATTTGTCTCCAGCTGAAATACTTTTGAGAAAAATCCTCAAGTGTCTCTGTGTGTTCTGTTTTCCTTCCACATGCAGATATCCCATCTAATTTTTTAGTACTTTGTTTTTCTTTTGATTCTGCATGCTCTCCTTCCTCTTACAGAGGAAATTCAATCTAGGGACAAACTCGGCAACCAAACTAAATAAAAATAACACCATAAAATTAATTTCTGTTGATATACTTTTGGATGCTTTTAGCTTTTCTATTCCTTATGACCTCAAATTAAGGCTCTCCAGATATAATGCTCTTCTTCACTTTCTCATTTGTATAAAGTACATACCATTCCTTTCAAATTTCTCTGCTTGTTCAATTAATTTTGTTAGTCATGTAGAAGTGCCTAACTTTTACGAGTTAGTGAAATAGCTGTGTTTTTTCTGAAAAAAAAAAAAAAAGTAAATATCTGTGTGACTTATGTACTGATTTTTAGTGTGGTTTTTTTTTTTTTTTTCCCAGCAGTATGAAAGTCAATTAGAAAAGGAGCCATCAATGATAGAGGTGGATTCTGTTGTGGCACAGAGAATGAGTTCAGCCAGCTTCATGAGAAAGGTAATAATATATTGATCTGACAATGTAGCCTTGATTTTTAACTTTGTAATTTGAGATTTTAAAGAGCAAATCTGTGAGAAAGTAGACTAGCCATTAGTTTCACAGATGGATGCTTAGTATTTATTTGATGAATGCTAATTTTCAATCTGTATACACTAGTGCTGAAATTCAGGTAGTGACCTAGATTTAAAAAGCATCTGTTATCAGCCATATTTATGCTGCAAAAGGGATGGAGGTGGATGGTATTGACAGTGCCCTAATTTTAGGTATCCTGCTGTAATTTCGTGGTTATGTTAAACTTGTATAAATGGCACTGCTGCTGAAAGAAGTGGCTTCTCAGCTGCTAATTTCACCATGCCTCACCCTCCCTCATGCTGTCACTTCTGGTCATATGGTCACATCATGGATCAGATAAGGGATTAAAATCATCTCAGCAAATAAAGGAACACCTTTATACACAGGGAATTGTTGTGAAACTGGTTGTTGCAACCAGTCGAGACAGATCAGCTTCACTTGCTATATCTGGCTCCAAAAAGAAACAGTTGGATTTTTTTTTTTATGGTAACATACGGAGTGGTGGACACAACATACTACTGGCACAGTTTCTGGGGCCCCCTGTTTCTTGCCCTGTTTTGTGGTGAGACAGAGACCCCAGTATATGTTTTCACTGAGTGCACCACATAGTGGTCCCATTTATAGCTCCTTCTGAACCTTCTGCTGAGTTTCTGGATGTACTTCTTCCTATGCTTCTTCATTTAATCCTTCCTCTTCTGAGGCCCTACCAAGTTGCAGTCCTCCTGGCTCTCACCATCCATACCAGCAGGAAGAAGAAACTCAGTGAGGGGGAAGAGGGATCCTGATAGTTCTGGGTCCTTCTGATTGCCTGTCTGCTCACATTTGCAAGCAGAGTAACTTCACTGGATATTATCCTTTGGTTCCCTGTATGTCTTCTGGATTTTGGGTACAGTCAGAGGTGCACTACTCATTGTCCCCTCCTAGACAGCTTGATTCTCACATTGCTTGCCTTTTTTTTTTTTTTTTTTGGCCATTTGGTGTCTTCTATAATCAGTTGTTTCTTAGTTTTGTGCTTCTTTTTTCACTTTAATCCGCAGACTTGATAGTTTGGTTGAAGCTGAAATGTGACCTTAGAGTGACTGGAGATCTCAGTTCAAAATGCTCACTGAACTTTTCTCTGTCCTGCCTTCAACCCTCAGCCTACATCACAGGCTTGAGCAGGACACAAGTGGAATTCCAGTTTGAACAGCCCTCAGTTTTCTAAGCCCAAATAAGGTAACTTAAAATCCAAATCTCTTAAATTCCAGTTCAGTCATGTATGAGTCAAATTTTCCAAGCTACTCAGGTGGTATTACTTCATTAGGTCTTGAGTCACCTGTGCCTAGGCTGTGGATTTACAATAAGAGCTTAGTCCTTGTTCTGCACCCCAATAGTGTAAGTCTGCTGTTCATGAGGAGGGAGATTTTCATATCAACTAACTAAAGGCACCTAAAGGTATAATTTCGAAAGCTGTTTAAACTGACGCTAGCTATTTCATATCTAGAAATGATGTGATCCAAATCCTTTAAGAACTTATTCTACCTTTTGAAATTTTACTTAAAGGTATTAGGGCTAGATATTATCATAGTTTAAACAAAATAAAGCTGTTTTCTCCTTCCTTTGTCCTCAAAGGGAAGCTATGGGATAAACTTTACAGTGCAGTTAAAAGCTAATATTTATATTAAAAACTGCATATGGTATGCTGATTTTTGTAGACTAGAAGACTTCTCTCACACATTCTTTATGGATCAGACTATATATCCAATGAAACATTGTGAGCCCTCATGCTGAACTCTCGTAATTTATCATGAAAGATGAAATTCTGAGGCAGAGCAAGAGTCAGCATAGGCAGTGGCACCCACTAGGGAAGTACTGACTTTATTCCATTTAAATAGTTCTGGTTTAGGAAAAATTCTGGGTTCTTCTAAGTGTTTAGCTTTTTAGCTGCTATTATAAGTTCCCAGAGAAACCTGACCTTGTGTAAAATACTTTTGGTGTTGAAAATCTGGGTTGACTGTCTTTTAATAAGCCATCAGATACAAACTTGTCTCTTCCTTCATAAAATATGTATATATAAAATATATATCTCTTTCAGATAAAGTCATTTTAAGAATGAGATATCATGATGGAATATGTATCACAACCCTACAGGAGTTGTCCTAATAATTATTTACTCTGTGGTTTGTTTCTGCTATGTATATCCAGTTTAAATTTATCAAGATTCAACTTCCCGGAATTGTTTTTTTTTTTAATGCCCATATCTGCTTGTTTAAGACCCTATTTTAGTTATGTTCTTGTGCAGGACACTTACACTGTTGGTAACACTCTCTTTATGATGTTAAATTGAATTTCTTCAGTCTGTCTTTATAATGTTAGATTTTTGAATCTTTTATATTCCTTAAATTCATAAATTAGAGATATTTTTGTAATACATTAAATATTTTCATTGTACTTTTTCTTTATGCTGAGATTAGTGGTAAATTTCTCAGTACTTAAACTTTTATACTGAAGATGGGTGTAATTTAGGAATTACTAGCTTTTTGTAGTCCATTTTTATGATGACTTTCTAGAGAGCCCCCTGACAGCACATACATACATTTTCTTTACTGTTGCCCTGAGAGTCAGGAAAAAAAAAGGTGTGGACTCCTAAATCATACAGTAAATTCAAATGGAAATGAAGCCTGTGTTATCACCCACTGATATAAACAACTGACACAAATATTAATAATGAGTTATAAACAACTGACACAAAAATTTTTTTCTTATTTACCTAACGAAAACATACAGCACATGAAGTGCTTAACAGAATCAAATATACATCTGTGTCACAAAAAAAAAAAAGATTAAAAGTAACTGCTTAACTGTATCAAATCTAGAAAAGTCCTTTGTTTTCCGCATTTAGTCAGACCCATTTGCTAAGTGGAAGGTACAAGAAATCCTTTTATAGACACATATTGACTGATTTGCATTAAGAGATATTTCTTTTTTTACCTCTGTTAGTATTGGCTTAACTCCTGAATGATTTCGTGATCTAAGTAAATGCTTAATCTCTTGAAAATCCTGCTAAACTCTTGCCTTCACTGAAAGCTCTAATAATTTGTTGTAGTTAATTTTATATTTAAATATATTACCTTTTGGTTCCACTAAATGTTCCTCATTTTTCCTTTTTAATCATGGAGAGATGAATAAATAGCAATTTGATCCCTTCTGTCATGTTATTTTACACCCTTCTGCTGTTTGCTCTTACTAGTTTCTTCTTTAAGCCATACCTTTTTTTTTTTTTTTTTTAAGTTTGCCAGTGCAGTCAATGCAACTGTATGTAAGGTAAAATTAAATACTTATGGAAGTTTGTGTTTAATCCTGTTTTTCCACCAACATACCAGTGTATTTGAGAAAGCTATAATTTGTGCTTGTAATTATTCTTTTGACATACGAAAGACCTTTTTGAATTGAACGTAGAATAGTTTATAAAAGGTTGCAGAAGGAAGCACAACTTTAAATCAGTATGTTTTATATTCTTACTGCAAATATGTGAGAAAGCTTAAAAAAAGTTTTTTCACTGGAAATGTATATCCTTGCTGATACCTATTTTGTATTGCTTTATGGGGAAAAATTGTGTTTGTACCAGCTCTGGAAAATGCTGTCTATTTCTTTTGGAGTCTCTTACTGGGGCTATATTGCAAGGGGATACAATGCAAGCAGTTTAATATATATTGTCCCTTCCAGAACGTTGGCTGCTTCATCAATGGGGAGAATGTGAGAAAGTGAGGTAAAATCAACAGGGAGGTAGGATGGCTTCCTGTTAAATATAAATAAATCAATGTGCTAAAATATAAACAGGAATATATAAGCAGGGAATGGCTTACGGAAACAAACAAAACAGAGAAGGTGGCAATGAAAGTTCCTCTATGCTACTTCTGTGCTCCTGCAATGTGGTTGATCCAAGAAGTGAAAAAAAATTCTTGACGTATCTTTAGCCTTTGTGGTCTGTCCTCATAGTAGTGTTATATGCTTGTTACCTTTTTGCCAGCTAGTTCTCCTGAGTCTTAGGAGACTTAACATGAGATTCCTAAACAGATTTACAATGATCTCAGTGTTGAGATTATGGCTCTAAAGAGAACATCCCTGAAGCCAGTTACAGAAGTCCAATAAGGACTTTTCTCCTAGTAGAGAACCTGTTGCCCAGTAGGATCTTATCCTATTTTCACATCTGTCATTGGACAATCTTTTGGATGAGTGGATACACGCCCACTCCTTCATCTGTCGATGAAGATAGTCTTCTTGGTATTCATAATCTTTGCTAGAAGGGTATGGAACAGCCAAGTCTTTACAGATGATTGTCCTTATTGCTGCACAGTGAACATACACTAAGATGTGATATGAGCACCAAGATGTAATGCCGTACCAGAAGCATGGAGCCACTCTCCAAGATATGGGCACTTTCCCTGGAAACTCCATCTCTGTGGCATTTCTGAAGAAATTCTGTATCCCCCAAGGTCTGCAAAGAGGCTATCCAGAGTACTGTTTACCCTTCTGCAAGATCTATGCATCTGAACATACAGTTACAACAGTTACACTTAGCAAAACATTGCCGTAGTTGCTGTTATAAAAACAAAGGAGCCTACAAAACTTTCTTCTAAGTAACATAATTGGTAAGGGGTTGAAATCCAAATGTGCGTATGGATGACCTTTGTAAAAAAGGTTAAAGTAGAACACCATCCAGCAAAAGCTTTCACTATGTTGTGCTGACCACATGCAGATTCACAGTTTGCCCTCTTCTGTAGTAGAGTTCCATTAATAATCTGAGGATCTGGAGGTTGAAATGAAAGGAGGACAACTCTTCAAATACTGGTCTGATGGGCTTGAGCACTGGAACTTCGATAGTCACCGTGCAATGCATCTTTTCAGTACCACAAGAAATAAGCCAGTGTTATATGTTGTTAAACTTTATTGTAGGAAGATTAGAACTGCACATTTTCCGTTGACTCTCCACCACTTCAGACTTTTAGGGTTTGGCTCGATAAGATGTTAGACAATCTTGTCTGGGCCCTGCTTTTACTGTGAATGGCTGGACCCGGTGATATCTGAGGTCCCTTCCAACCTGGTCTTTTCTATGATTATACTATAAATTGGCATTCTAATGGCTGTTAGTCTTCTTGTAATTAATTACTGGTTATGGTAATTAATTACAAGATTACAATTTTCCTACAGAACATACAGTCAGTGCTTAGAGTGGTCATTTAAGTGATTTGTAGAATATAGAAAATGCATCTTTTTCTTTCATGAGAGCTTTAACAGGTTGTTCTATGAAAGCGTTATCTTGCTGCTTCAGGAGAGTAAATTCAGGTGTTTCAAGAACATCAAGCAGCATTTTCAAACAACTGTAGAACGCATATCCTAGCTAACATGTATGATAATGATGCAACCGACTTGCATGGTGAATACAACTGTTATGTATGAGTACTCATACTGAATCTCAAGCTTGCAGTTTCAGTACCTGTAAGTCTTGCTTAAGCCTCCTTCCTCTTGGTAGGAGGCTGGGGGCAGAAGTCCACATCTACTGTTGCACTGAGAATTTTTAAAACCTGGAGCTACTTTCTATATAGATACTCTGTAATTATTCATTTATAAGCAGAGGAAATTTTTTTTGAATGTTTAGTGGCAAGTGGCTTTCCTTGTCAGAATGTATGTCTTGTTTATTGAAGTTGTATACAGGTAATTGCAGGGAATGGTCAAAATGTGTAAATGCAAACTAGCCAAATGTATGTGCTTGTGCTGTACCTCCTAAAACATCACTGGAATAGAAATTAAAATAGCAATATTTTGTTATTGCGCTTTAACTTGCTGTTTTAAAAAAAATGCTGCTGATGATTGAAATAAAAGACTGCTAACTGGGCACTTGTGTCCGGTCAGATAAGGCCTTATCAGCTCAAGAAGCTAATGTTCCTATGAGCATTCAGAATGTAGAACTAATAAATTATTGAGGAAGGATGCCACATTACTTTTGCTTATACATACTGGACAGTGGTTTTACAGTTGCAAAACAAATATTTCTGGGGGATGTGCTAGTCATCAAAACTTTAATGAAAACACTTTCAGCGTCTGAACTAAATTTTGCACTGCTGGCAGAAATGAGGACTACTTGATACAGATAATGAATCTGGATCACAGGAAGCAAAGACAAAACTTCATTTTATGTATGAACAAATCCTCAGAACTGCTATTTAGAATCTCTTGAAAATTTTACTGAAAAACCTAAGCAAAACGTAGCTGGCAGTCCTTGGAGTTGTTAGAGCTTCATAAAGGTAAGGTGGTAGTTACTGTTTTGTAATTGCATGGGGAAAAAATTGAGATTTCAAGGAAGAAGGATCTACATGGAATTTAGACATGGAATTTAGTTTTGCGATTTTAAGGTTAAGGACAAAACTTCGTGGATTGAAGCATCGAGGTAGTATATATGCTACCTAATTTCCTAATTTTATAGGAATGAGATTGAGGGGCCTACTTAGTTTCTGGAGGTCTCTGTCTTCTTTCAGCTGTGTATGTTATTAGTAAATTAATTACCAATTTAAAATTATATTACCTTCTGCTGCCATGGCTATCATAATAGCCTAAGAGCTCACGGTAATAGCCTTTTACCACAAGCCAAGTGGTATCCTAATTGATTCTAGTGTTGAAAGGATTGTGTATCACTTTTTTTTTGAATGATAACAGAATGAATTCAATATAGTTCTTAGAGCTGTGCACTAGATACAAGGCTGCTGAAGTGTACAATGTTGAGCATTTGTTGTGGGTGCAATTAGTTCTACAGTGCCTTCCTGCATGATTTCCTCCCTCCCCCCCCCTTTTTTTTTTGTGGTAGTGTCAGTGTTCCTGAAGCTTATTATAGTGTCACAGAAGTAGGGGCATGAGGGAGTAGAGAAGTTCTTAGCATCTCCAGCCCCTACACAGGGATGGTGGAAGACAGATTAGGACCAGTTTGTGTGTGCTTGTTTTTTAAATAATACACAGTGTAGTCTTCTTACTCAAAACTAGTTTTATTTTTTAAAAATAAATTGAATGCATAGCACTCAGAGATTCCATTGTTTTGGACATTTTGCATTTAGGAGCACCATTTTTCTTTATGCCATAAAAAACACATTTTGGTTCTAATAGTAAGAACAGTGTATTTCTAATGTACACCGCTAAAGCCCTTTTAAATAATACATTGGAACTGTTCAGCGTACATTTTCTGTAGTCATGGTGAAGCTGTAGTGTCAGAAAAAAATCAGACTAAGTAATAAATTAAAAACAAACAGCATGTAGTGGATCTTTTTACAGTTGATCTAATGTCTTAAAATAGTCAAATAAAAATACCCTAATAAATGTAAATTTGCAGTATTAACTAACTGAATAATCCCCCCGCCCATTATAATTCCAGTGTTAAGTATTAGTTAAACTTTTATACATCAAATGCCTATGGGATAACTTTAGTAATACTCCAAAAAAGAAAAGTCTATACTGCTGCATTACAAATAAAGATGACAAGTTAGCTGACAGATTTTACAGAAAAGTTTGCTACAGGCATCTGCTGTTATTTCAAGTCATGGTCTATTACAAGACTGTACATTCATAGTTATCAGAGGTAGTTAGAGCACTGAGGACTTTGATATATAGCATTGAAACAAAATGAAACCTGCAGAAGGAAGTCTATTTCTCTCTCAAATGGGTAACAATGCTGAATAAAAAGCATGGCATCTTATGAGGTGGAAAATCTCTACTTAACACTACTCTCAGACCTGGGGAAATATTCATTAAGAGACAGAGAGGTGAGGAAAAAAAATTTGCACTTAGAGAAAGTAAGAATTGACCACACTATGCCTATTTCGAAGTTGATTCTCTAGAATAAACAGAGAGGGTCACCTCTCTTATTCACCCTCC
The DNA here is from genome assembly GCF_009769625.2 of Cygnus olor. NCBI lineage: Eukaryota > Metazoa > Chordata > Aves > Anseriformes > Anatidae > Cygnus > Cygnus olor. The sequence continues at coordinate 21,955,346 of NC_049175.1, forward strand.
TATCCCCTCTTGACTTGCACATATATGCTACAAAAGCCCACAACAAAAATTGGGATTTATGCAAAAAAAAACAAAAACAAGTGAAACAGGATTTCTTCTCCTCCACAATAAATAGGGTTTGTAGCACTTCATCACTCAGCTCCAAGAAGAAAGAGCACAACCATCCTTCCTCCATTCTGAACATATTATGGTAAGACCCCCTCTCCTGTGATACAGCATTCATCTTAACGTTGGTAACATATCTTAATTGCCCCTACTTTGAAAGCAGTAAGATTCACAATACTTCGGTTTCATTAGGTGGTACACACTTGTAAGTGCTGCCACTAAGACAGGTGAGAAGGTGGTAAAAGAACAAATAAAATAAAGTAAAATAAAGCCTTAAGCCCACATACTATAGAGGTATTTTGAAGTAGTAAGAATCTTGTCATCCATACCTCCTCCCACATTCTACCACAGGAGAGGCAGGTGTTTTTAAAAAAAAAATCTCCAATAATATCTTTACCACCATTTTCATCGAAGAGTTGGATGAGTGAAGCTTTCTACCCTCAGACTATCCACTCCACAGGAGATAGTGTAATTTCATAAAGTTACGTAATTAGCACCTTAATTGTGATAAAGTAGTTCGTTCTGCAATATATTTTGATCCACCCGTTTAGAAGAGTAAGTCTCTGCATTTTCTTCTGGAACTCCCAAATAGCAGAATAAGAAGTTACCCCTGTATTACCTGAGAATTTTCCTCCGCTGTAAGCCTGACACAGAACTGGATTTCTATAAGCATTTACCTGTGGGTTTTTTTTGCACAATTGATATTGTCAATACAATTGGAGGACGCTTTCTGTTGGTTATTAATGTGTGTGCACTTACATGGAAGAATCACAGCCACTGTAGTAGTTCTGGTACAGTACAAGTTCAGCTGAAACTTTCTCTTTACTTCAATTACTCAATACCACACTGCTGGGCAGTAGTTCACATCTACATTCTGTGAACCCTAACACATCCCTTTGGTACTCTGGATACAGACGCCCTGAAGAAAAGCCCCTTCATTTGCTATAGGCTCTTCCCTTTCTACCCTTCTCTCTCAGGCTATACCCAATTAAGTGTACAAACCAGCAGCACAGAGTAATGAGTAGAAAATTCCCTGAGTTAGTATGAAAGAGTTACTTTAAACATAAAAAGGATAGGGAAGAAAAAAAGGAAAAACATAGTGTCTATCCTGTGAGGTACAAAACTTAAAAAACTATCCAAAAATACCACTTAACTCAAATGCCTTAGTCTAAAGCAAATGTCCAATACAACTGCTGAAAAAGGGGCAAGAGTACGGAGTTATCTAAGTTAGATCTGTTTCTTCCTGTGGTCCCCACGTATCTGGAGAAGTCTGGCATTCTATGGATTCTTAAGTTTCAGTAAATTTAACGTAAATGTTAATACTGTATGGTGGTATTACACAACATCTTCAAAATAATACTGCATATCTCCTTCATTAAAACATAAGTCTGTAGTTAGTCCACAGCCATTTTTCTTTTGGCTGATATTTCAAAGATGTGCATTCGAAGCACAGAGTATTCTGAGTGCCTGAGTAAGAAGTTATTACTCCCAGGTACATGCATTCTTTCAGATGTTCTGTGTGCTTATTTTTTGCAGTCTCTACTTGAGCTACGGTACTGATTGCCAATCCAGTTGCTTTTTCTCTGGAAAGACACTTTTTTAAATTCAATTTGTTGCCCTCAAACATATTTGAGGTTAAACGAAAACAAATAAACAAACAATTCCCCACAATGCAACTTCCTGCCCCAAATAAACAAGCACAAAATAATTTTTGTACTTATCACCTCTCAAAGCAGGGAGTAACACAGGAATATCGTCCATTCACCTGGTAACTCCGGTTGTAGGAGACGCTTATACATGGCTTCACTTCTAGCGGAACAGCTAGTGACATAGCAGCACCGGTCTGTCCGTGGCCTCGAGCCTGAACACTAGACTGTAAGGCAGCAGGGCAAGTCTGAAGCGGGTAAGATGCTGTGTGATTAGCTGATAGTATCTGTTGACAGTTCTGCTGTTCTGATGTCTGATGGTGATACTGTAATGAAGGTTGATGAGCTTGGAGATACTGGGGTATGTGCTGCTGAACGCTGGCCTGCTGGGGAGTTGGAGCTGGGGACTGAAATACAGTATGTTGAGCAGACTGAGCATGTTGTCCTTTCTGCTTGTTTGCTTCCTTCACATCGTTATCATGCGCACTGAAACAAATTCAGGAGACAGAATACATTAAAATGGATATAAAAGTCATTTTAATTCCTTTGGATTAATTTAAGAGCACTAACAAATGATGCAGAAAGCATCCAAGCTTTTAAAAAAATTAAAAAAAGAAAATCATTTTAGCATAACCAATAAAAACTCATAGTTTTAAAATTTGTTTCTTTTCAGGATTTCACTTAATTTTGTAGCTTTAAATGAGTTTTTGTATTGCTAAGTGCAATACAAGCAATACAGCAGTATCTAAAAATATCAGTGCAATAAAGTGCCGGATTACCAGAACCTGAACTTAAAGCTTGCTTGCTGCTTCTACCTCATTTAAATTGGGTATATGGTTTTCAAATGACATGATATTTTGTCTTATTCCATGTTTAACTTAAAATAGTGTAACTCACCCCAATTCCCTTTGATTTATACCTGCCTCAGATGTATTTAGACATACTCTTTCATTTGCTTTTATGCTGAGGTCAAGCAGGTGCCAGCTGCACACTTCTGTCAGGCTTAAAGTCAGCTACGGTTTTGGTACCATATGGGGCTAATCTCTTAAACACAGGTCAAACATCACCATTTATTTTTTTTTCCCCTAAGGGACTGCTAACTTTTTATGTTGCACTACAAGATGACTGTAAGGCTTCCCTGCCCTCCCACATCAAAGCGTTCCAGAGTGATACTGAAAACACTTCTACAACAGCATGGGCATGCTTTAGGTACTATGCCTTTCACTAAATATATCAGCTGCAAGGCTGGGGTTTGTTGAAAGAACAAAGCAGAGGTTAGATCAGATGGTGGTGGGTTGGTTTTTTTTTTTTTTTGGAAAGAACAAAACAGTTATTACCTAATACCTAGATATAGACAAATTGAAATAAAAATAAACTGCTTGCAATGTTAACAGCAATTAAGTATACCGATAGATCAGTACATAGGCTTAAAAAAAGGCAGCTATTAACTTACATTAATAGTCGTTCAATACATGGCACCAGGAAGTCCCAGGAGTACGCAGTGAGATGATGCAGTCGAGTAGGCCATGTTGGGGAGAGACGCAAGATAATCCTTGAAGAAGCTACACATGCAGTGGCAACTAAAGAAGGGGCATAATTTAAAAATGCATGATCTAAAATGAAGGGAAAAGAAAAAGATTCGTATAAGTTGGACATTGTCAGCTAAGAGAACAAAGGAATCGTTACCTGAAATTTGTAACTCACCTTGCAGTGATACTTCCAGAAAGTAATCAGCATATTTTGCCATATATAACTTAGTCTTCTCTAAGCAAACCATTGGCCAGCCATCATGAAGATCAGTTTCATGGACAGCAATAGAAAGATAATAGTCGATGAAATGAGCAGCAGTTGGGAGGCACAAATTCCACTGAAATGTTTCTAGCAACAGTAACTCCATATGAAGCAAATTCTGTTTTGTCAGTACCAAATTCATGTTAGTCATACAACCCAAGCTGTTCAACTGTTCAAGTTTGGGAACACTGTCTTCCTTTTCTTCAAATTACCTTCAGATGAACAGAAAGAGGAGGGGAAAAAAAAGGTTCAGCACAAGTGAACAGATTGCATCTCATGTCTGCACTGGTCATATTTCAATTCTACTATGTCAAACAAGTTTGAGACTTTCCCGCAGGCGCAAAGCTTAAATGGAAGACTTCACTGGAGACACAACGGAGCATGTACTATAGAGGGCTAAATTTCAGCAGATAACGTCAAACTTTGTGTTGGATATTGTGCAGTAGCATATTTCCTGTTGGTTCTTCTGCCCACGCACACAGATGCTGTTTGCCAAGAGCAGAAGTGAGCTGTATTATGACATCTCTGGTACTGCATACATTTAAGTTTTTGTCACCAAATTGTTGTATAACGTGTCCCCATCATCACTGAAATACCACTGTGATGTGACTCAGCATACATAACACCACAGCATGCGACTTTACTCATCCTCCTACCACTGCACACCCTTTTTGTTTTTAGAGTACAGCTGCATCTCTAGCCAATGCGGCTGCTTTTATTGCCTGTTATGGTAGGCACGCTTTTAGATATAACTGATAAGTTGCTCCAGGATTTCAAACAAGTGGATTTCAGCAATGTACATCTGAAAACCCACAGCGCCTTATACACTGTTTCAACTCTAACACTGCTAGTAGCTTCAGCTTTCCCTGGACTTTAACTTGTCAGGCCTGTATGTTTTTAGCCTGAAGCAAAATTGTATATGTAGAAAACCCATTAATAAGGGAAACAAGTGTCACATTTCCATACAGTTTGCCATATGGTTGTGCTATTTCAATTTCATTGCAAATTCTTTCCATCTTACACCCTCTATTCAGTGCTACATATGTTGTAAATGCACGTTTTTGGAGACTTTTGCAGGACTGAACGTACTGATCATTTGCTTCCCCCTCCCCCCACGTTGGGAGCTACTTACATCAGGACTTAATCCAACACCAACCCCAATGAGTTAGTTTTTGTTTCCCATACTCTAGCAATTACAGAAACAGAAGTTTCAGGGGTCACATAATCATTTCCATTCTTATTTCTACAACCTTATTAGATATATCAGTATGATTTGTCCAACTCACTGTATGGCTGACTAAATTGCTTGTTTGAGCCATAAAGGACAAAAGTTTAAGTGCGCATTTTAGTTTGTATTTCTAAACTAATTCACATGCTACTTCTCAGAAGGACGAGGACTTCAGGCTCTCATAAGCTCTACTTGCTGCTTGTTACAAAAGATGGCAGAACTGATTTTTTAAAAATAATAATACTCTTCAAAACATGAATTTCACTTGACAATCTGGCATTATTTCAAAAAGACAATCCGCTTTCTTAAATGGATCAGACTGGTTTCTGAGGTCTGTTTTTTTTATAACCAGAGCCCCATCCTTTGGGAAAGGTGGCTGGTGACATCCAGTCAAAATTTACCTCCCGGAAGAATCCAAAATAACTCTTTTCTCCTTTACAACTATTCAACAGAACAGTTATTGGCGGAGACAAGGTGCAATGAAAGGAAGCTGTATACCAAAAACAGAAAACCAGAGCGCTGAGGTGTTGACTGGCAGAGAAGGCCTAGAGCTACAACACGATGATCTCACCTTGTTTGAGAAAATGAAAATATATTCAGAGAAATGGATTAGCAGAAACTGAACCAACAGTTAATTCTGCTACTAGAACAACGCTCAGGCACTAGGTTTAAGAACAATTACCAGCAGGTGTTCTGTAAACTGCATCCATATCTCTCTGGGGACTTCTGAAAGGACTCCAGAAAGATGGATACACACCACAGGAATCTAGCTGAGGTCTATGTAAGCAGCACAGTTCATAATGAATGTTTGTAATTAATTCCATTTTCAGAGTGCTATACAATCACCAATGTATTCACCTGTGTTACATTTTGTATGTGACACAATACAGGATTTACATTAGCCTTAGCTTGCATAAAGAACACTTCAATTTATGAAATCTGAAGTATGCCAGACACATCCAGGACAATCAGCAGGGATCAGTACAGTCTACCTATGGTTTATTTAGTTTCTTTCTTTATCATAGGTATCTTAACTTCTTGCTTTCAGCACCGGTTCTACCTATTTTGACGTCATTAGAAAGGCAGCCTTTCTATTCCTCTAATCTCCTGCTAAAATTCGTCGTAGAATAATTTGTGTTTCCAAGCATAAACATTGTTTTTTTAATTGCAGTTCATTTTTTCTTCCGTTTTATCAGGTGCCAACAGATATCAAACCAAGAGTCTAAAGAAACGCTCTACCAAGTGGGCCAAATGTATGTACACTAATCTGTCTACCTTTTGTAACCACTTTGTTTCCCCTTCTACCTGCTGTATCCCCTCAAGTTACTCCTTGCATTTGGCAGAAGAACCTGTATTGCTCTGGTTAAAGTATGGTGCCACATACTTACTTGCTAAAAGTAAACAGGAAAGAGCAACCACATGCAGCTGCTGTACAGATATGTCGTAACGATCCATAAAGAGGTCCAACAGATACACAGCTAGATGTCGTGCAGCAGGACAGAGTCTGAACCGATTGCTCACGATGGCAATCAGATCTGCAAAGTATCTTCTCAGATGTAACTGGGGAGATTGGCCTTTGTAGGAGGGCAGCTTCAGCTCCTAGATGGACAGTAGCATGTAATTTTATTACAACCACCATTGAGTTTGTATTGCTATCAAGCCAATACAGCTGATATTCCCACACTTATCATGGAATTTTCAGTGTTTCTCCTCCCCTTCTTTTTGTTCCCATAGTTTCAGCATTCCTTTTACAGAGCAAAACTTGTTTGTTGTAGTATAGAACTGATAAATAACTTGGTTCTGCATAACATTAATATAACTTAATTAACATATTTTCATTATGGAATCAATTAGAGTGACTTTCGTGCAATCAGTTAGAGTGACTTTCATTTTTACCACCTGCTATACCACCTCTACTGCAAAGAGTGTGTACCTCCCAGCAGGGGAGCAGCAACGGTATCCAAGTACTCCTCAGATGCTTCAATGCAAAGTCCAATAGCTTAACTCAGCCCCCTCCTGCTACAGTTTAATCTGAGCAACCAGACTTTGTACTGAAGTGTTTGCATGTCCCAGTGCTGCTGGATCTCCTGCAGGTGCCTCCAGAAGGGCACTAACAGCTCGCTGAAGGTAGAAACATTAGGAAGAGGAAAGGAGGGTGCAGGGGTGTCATTGCTTGCTACATGCACACGTCTAACCCTGACAGTCTGATCTCACTGGTGTTGCAGTGGCGCTGATTGCTGTGTGCTCTCAGACATTTAGTTAAGCGTATATAAACCTCACACAGTCTGCGATTTGGGAGAGGGGGAGGACACAAAAGCCCTACCAACACCACAGATGAGAAAAGTCTTTGGCATGATCTGTTTTGAATACAAAACTTGGTCTGGCACAAAGAGCGTTCCCCAGGCTCCTGCCTAGCAGCTACTCTCCTCTCCTGCATCCAGCAGAGCAGCGCTGCTGTCGCCTCTTACCCTACGAGTTACATTGTGGAGCTTGGACTAAGTAGGATTTTGAGTGCAATTAAATTTCCATCGGAACAGGCTGGTGACATTCAGTTAGAATTCAATCACCCCAAATTTTCAAAGTTTTAATCAATGCAAGGGTCTGGAGTACGTTAGTTAAGTGGGGGAAAGAACTGACAAAACAGCCACCCGTACCTACTAAACTGTGGAATTTGTGTCTCAAAAGACTGACTTAGTTTTAGTAATTGTACCCTTGGAAGCACAGAGATCATCTTGTTTTTCTCGTGTTCCCCCCTCACCCCCCTCAAAAAAAAAAAAGTTGCTGTAGCAGTCACACCTTCAAGGAGGACAATCCGCTCACGGAGCGCTGTAAGGCAGCGGGAGCGCGTTTGTCGCAGGCTCAGTCACTGCAAACTAATTTTCAAGTCGAGATAGTCGGTGTTTGGTACCCAGCCGCCCCCAGCGACCAACTTCAAGTTAGAGCTGAAGCAACTTCAAAAAACCCCAAACCCTGTACTGTTCTGCCGTGCTCCGTGCGTTTTGCTGTCACTCCGCCCGTATCGCAGCACTTTTTCTCAACTCGGCTCTGCCCGGGCACCCGAACAGAGGAGCCAAACGCACCCTGACCCCTTTTAAACCGCAGGGTGAGGACGGCCGGGCCGCTCCGAGCTGTCAGGACGGGGGCAGCGGGCCGGGAAATGCCCTTCTGCCCCCCTCAGAGGCACGGCCGGACCCCAACAAAACCCCGGCGAGCCCCTGCCCGGGCAGCCCCCACCCCCGGAGCCCCCCGGCCCCCGGTACCTTGTAGCGCAGCGCCTGGTGGATGTCGGCCGCCAGCTGTCCTGTCCACCACTGCGCCTCCAGCTCCATCGGGGGGCGGCGGCCGGGGCCTGGGCGAAGGGGAGGGGAGGAAGCGGCGCTCGCTGGGGACGGGACCGCGACGGGAGCGGGGCGGGCGGCGCCACCCTCGCCCCTTCCGCGCCGGACCCTAATTAAACGCAATCGGCCGCCGCTGCCGCTCCCGCCGCGGGGCCCCGCGGCCCCCCGGCCCAGCTGGCCGGCATGCGGGGCACAAGTGCGGCTCGTTAAGCCGGGCACGGCGCCGGGCGATCGCGCCCCAACAAAGGCCGGCGGCGCTGCCGCCGCCCCCCCCCCCCCCTCACCCTACGCGGCGGCGGGGCCTGGCCCGGGGCACGTGAGCGCGGCGCGGCGTGCCCAGCGCTCCCCCGCCATCACGCGGCGCCGCCCGCCTCGCCCATTGTTAAAGGGCCGAGCGGCCCGGCGCGTGTGTACAAAGCCCGGCAGCGCCCGCACGCCGCCGCCCACGCCGCCAATCGCCGGCTGCCTTACATCGCGGCCCGCCCGCCCGCCGCCAATCAGCGAGGGGAGCTCATGGGGGAGAGGGGAGAGCGCCGAGCTCCGCGGCTACGCGCGGGAAGGGTTTGGGCCCGCGGAGCTGCCGTAGCCGGCCCCGATGAAGGGCTGGGGACGGGGCCTGGCTGGGCCCTCGGGGGTTTCCTTGGGGTCTCCCGCTTGGGGTCTCCTCCCAGGGTCTCCTCGCTGTTGAAAGAGCTTGGAGGGACTCTGAGTCTTGCTCGCGGGGCGCTTTGCACAGCCAAAAAAATTAGCGTACGCTTACACCTGAACTGAGTGAATAAAGATAGCAAGCACGTCCTGAATGCAGCTGACAAACCCCAGCCTGGCTCTTTATTTCATTCCCTTTTTCATTGCCCTGCTCCACCTGTGAGCTTTTTGGTGCCTGGGCCGCTCCTGCTAGTGGCTGTGCCTCGCTGAGCTCCTTCATGCATCTTTCCTTCAGCCAGCTGGTAGATGAAATACCTTCGTGGGTTGCAAAAAGCCACGAGGCTCAAGTACGAGGCTGATTTGTGCTGGTGAATTCTCGCCCACTGCTGGTTAAACTCTGGCAGAACGTTTGCAGTTGTAGGCATCCTCCCTTTAAATAGACTGCACCTGAGCTTCTGCCTTCCTGGAGGTTATTACTGAAAAGAGCTCCTCCACAAGTACCTGTTTCAGAAGGTCTTTTTCTAGCTATTTTGCCCTACTTGGTAATCCTCTGCTTTACAGGTCTTCCAAAATGGTACTTCCAAAATATTTGGTGCTTTCTAGTGGTTCACACCTTTAAATTGCCAAACATCCAATCAAATAGCTAATGAGAATATAAAACCTAGTACAGCAAGTATTGCAAAGGGATGGAGAAGAAATGCTTTGGATGCATTTTATGGTGTGGGAGTAGATTTAATTTTTCTTTTCTACCCATGCTCAGACATGACTCTAATTAAGAAAAGGGAAACCAACTTTTTGACATAACCAGTTTAATGACTTTGTAGTCAGGGCAGTAAAAGCCTTTTTCTGCACACACGCATGTCTAACTGGAATGGATAAGCCTGGGGATTTCACTGACCTTTTTAATCCGAGGAATTGTGCTAATATGTGGAAGCCCTTGTTTTCAGGATATATTTCTCAGACTGTTTCCAGTACAGCACATTTTGTTATGTAGTGGAACATAGCTTTCTGAAGAACAAAAATGTTTGAGAGGAGATGTTCGTAACTTATGTGCATGCATATGTAATTGAGAAAAAACTTCAGCTATCTGAAATCTATGGGCTATTGAAAAAGCATCACTTTGGTTTTCTAATGGCGTTTAGTCTCATCTCTATGCATTGTTTGATAGGCAATTGCATGCTCAAGCTGATTTTGATATTTGCAGAGCAGATATGCTGTTTTAAAATTATTTATACTTAAAGAAAAGTAATGCAAAACGTTTATGTTTTGAGGGTAAGCTATATCTCAGCAACAGATTTCCTAATGGGGACAGTCACTGAAAACATCTTTATGGCCTTCAAAAATGCGTTGCATGCTTGAAGACGAGGAAACTAATAAACACCAACATGCTAAAACCTTGCTACAATGGGCCCAAACAGATAAATGATGTTGCCACTCTTGCATATTGGGAGAAATTACTGGCATTAGCACCACTGCCTCCCTTAGAGCTTTCTAAACACCAAGTCAATTAGTCTGTTTCTGTATTAAGTGGGGGAAAAAAAAAAAAAAGAGATACATGCTGGCTTATTTTTCGGATCTACATACTTTTCTTGCCCGTGTAGGAAATGTCATCCTGATAAAGCTGTGTACTCTAAGAGCTATTTTATTTATGTGTCATACTTGGAAAAACAGTGACTTGTAGTTACTTGCCACGCTACAGAGCTGAGCTGTGGAATGCTTTCCTTGTAATGCTTTCTTCATTTCCTTTCCTTTTTTTTTTTCTTTTCTTTTCTTTTTCCAAATTGCTGGGCATCTATTACAACCTATTTTAATTGAGTTGTTGATCTTATAAACTGTTACATGTCTGATTTCCATGTGATCAAAACATAGGTTTGGGAAGAGCCTCACCATCCTGCCCAAGGCCAGGATTGCTCCTGGCATGCATTTTTCTTATCTTAGAAACAGACAGTAAAACAAAATCACAATTTCCTTGAAGAGTGTATGCTAGTGCTTCAGTGTCCTTATGCTGGACAGTTAATGTTTGGTATACACGTCAAGCATGTTACTATCTATAAACCACAGACATTGAGAACTGATAATTGAAGGCTGTGTTGTCGTTGTCTCCTTTCTGCTGTTACTTTAGGCCCAGCAATCACAAACCATTTTACCTCTCCTCACAGGTCATGTTTTCTAAACTTGCAATTGCTGTTCTTTTCTAGACACTTGTTACATGGTTCATATCTATCTTAAGTGCATGATCTAAGCTAGATGCAGTGCAGTTAGCTCAAAGATGTTTTTCATCAGAGGTGGCCTCTGTTCTTTTCCTAGAAAATCATCCTATTGAAAGAGCCAGAGCACTTCTGTACAGCTACGTTGTTATCTGCAGGAAGCATACATCTCTGCACCGTGACGCTTGACTGGAAGAACTGAGAGTGTTCTTGGAGCCTCCAAACTTTATTGGGTAAGTGGATTCACTTTTAAGTTTAAGTGGGAATGGGAATAGTGCAAATGAAATGTGGGTAGATTAATACAATTTCAGATTTTATCTGCTTTTGGTGGTCAAGGCTGTGTACAGTGCTCTAAGTGTTCCCACCTTAGTCCCCTGTGTGTAAAGACAGAAGCAAAAAAAACCTTATTAATTCCTTAGAATAAAGAGAGGATATTAATGTTTACTTTCATTAGGTTTTCATCAGGTAGTTAGGTTTTCATTAGCAAGAAACTGGAAGTGTGAAGTTTTCTGCTTAGGTGTAGCATATGGAACCTGAGAGAGCAGAAAGCAGAAATAATTGTTATGAAACCATTTTAAATGCATATCCTCTTTCTGTGAATGGCCATGAATCACCTAAACAAATTCTTGTGTCTCAAGAGGGAAATACGATTAGCTGTGAAAGCTCCTGTCTGTGCTTTGAAAAGGTGCCAGGTAACAAGAAAGACCGTTATTCTTGGAATTCCTCAAGAAAAATTATGACCCTGAACTACATCCAAAACAGGGTATAATAGAACCTGTGAAATCTGGACTAAAATGCTTATAACATTTTTTTGTGTGGAATCTTCTAAAGAGAATGCTACTAAATTGTAGAATTTATGGATCTGTAATTCACAGATTATAGTCTTAACACAATTTCAGGCATGATGGGTGAGCTGACTTCTCTTTGTAGTTACTGGGAGGTTAGATCTGTATCTCAAGAACTGATGCATGTATTTGTGTTTAAGCTGCTTTCTCCCCCCCCCCTAAATTTTTGGTGGTTCTTCTTGGCCTCTGGAAAAAAAGAAATGTGGCTTTTAAAATATAAATTAAGAACTTGCAGGTAATTGCCAAGTACAGCAAAGACTCTGAGCTCTGTACATTAGAAACTTTTTCCTTCTCCTAATATAAAAGGATCCATTTCTGGTGTATTGTTTTCAGTGTTAATGGTACATTAACCACAGAGTATCACAGTTTCTAAAGACTGACGCATTGTTTTTAGCTTCGTACCTGTTGTCATAAGATACATATTTGAAGTTTGGATTTATCTTGACTGACAGAATTAAACAAATGAGTCACTTCAACTGTGTAAGTAGAGTCCAGGTTAGAAACTCAATTCTGGGATGACAAAGCACTGAAAGAGATATTTAAGCAAAGACTCAAACACTATGTTAATTGTATCGGTTCTTACTTTTAGTTTGATGTTCCTCGGTGGTTCCATCTGAATAAAAAATGGTAACTTCTTAGATGGCATTTCTGAAGGACTGCATTTTTGGAATTATAATCTAAGCAAATCTCAATTTTGTGGAACTTCTTAAAAAAGAACTTTCTTAAAAAAGAAATATCATCCAAACTTAGTTCCTGTTTTTCTTAGGGCTGGGAAAGTTAGCTCTGTTTTTGTTACCGTACTTGTTGATCTTATTTTCAAACAAAGGCTGTATTTGATGACATTCATAGCAGTAACATTTCAAGGCTGTTTAATTAAAGGGAATGAATCACTTTAAGACAGGACTGTAACTGCTCACCCAGTTCTTTTGCAGCATGGTGGTAGATGAAATGTAGCATGTCAGTTAAGAGTTGTAACACTTCAGAGGCATTAGTGTGAGGGCTGCCTCCTACTGAAAACACTCCAGGGTTGTGTTTGTAAATGTCTGTACTGAATGTTAAAGGTATTCTATGGGTAAGATTTTCACAGTTGTCTGGGGATTTGGAGTCCCAGAGTAGCTACTAAAATGTGATTATTGTTTTTGAACTTAGCTGGTAAATATCCTTTGGAACTGTTGTCTCTAGTTATTAATACAGCTATTAAGAGAGAAAGCCATTAAGAGAGAATTCTCTGGCCTGAATGATACATGCTTTTTGTGAAGCCTTTTGATAAGCAATTTGGCTTTAAGTGTTTTCCCATCCTCTGGGAAGCAATTTTAAAAATGTGTGTCCATGAATGTTTTATTTGGCATTAGGATGAATGTGTATGTTTTTGGTAATGTGTTGGATGAAGGAAACATTCATATAAGTGGAATTGTGCTGACAGATATAATTTGTACGTAGGGGGGTTCTTTTTTTCTGTAAGACACACTCCCAGCTTAAGAAATAACTTTGTCAGTAGCTAAAAAGATCCAGCGAACTCTGTATCTAAAGCATATCTATATACTTCATGCTTGGAAGGTTTCAGCTGATCTGACTGAAATTTAGGAAAGGTTACTTGTCGTGCAGTTAGCTCAGAGATGGAGGAGTACAACAGTTAGTGATATGTTGTTCCTGTCAAACATGTTTTGATTTTGGTTATATCCACAGAATTTAAGTGGAGCAAAAAGGCCTGTTCCTTTCAAACTGAAGATCCAAGAAAAAAAAAGTTGTTGTTTGTTTTTTAAAAATTTATTATTATTATTTTTTAATAATATGCAGAAGGCAGCCCAGGCAGGGTACCACAAAGTTAATGCTTTTGACTGCTGGTGGTTGCCGTATAGGAGAACTACATGCAGATGTAGGCTTACATCCACAGTGGGGCTTGGTCCTTGCAGTGCTTCGTGTTGAAGTAGTTGGTGCTAGTATTTGACTAGCTAGTTTTTTGTACCCAGGCACAAGTGGAAAACTTCACAGGTCCAGTTTCTTGCAGATGAGAATCTAGCTACTACTACTGAAAATAACTATTAACATCCTCTGTTTGTTCTAAGGGCTTACTGAGTTTGTTCTGAGTCTGTTCTGATTTATATGTGTGGGGTAAGGCAGCAGTACTTAGAGCACTCTGTTCCCTCTTACATGAGGGAAAGCTGCTATTACATCCTTCTGGAGCTCTCTCTACCCTAGGCTGAACAAGCCCAGTTCACTCAGCCTCTCTTCAAAGGGGAGTGTTCCAGTTCTCAGCCATCTTGGTGGCCATACAATGAATTTTCTCCCCATAGTCCATGACTTTGTTGTACCGGGAGGAGGAGGGAGTCCCAAAGCTGAATGCAGTATTCTAGATGTGGTCTGATGAGTGCTAAGTGGAGAGTAATAATTGCTTCTTTTGATTTACTTGCTATGATCCTGTTAACTCAGGCCAGGTTGCTGCTAGCCTTCTTCAGTGCTGGAGCATACTGTTGGCTCATGTTCACCTTGCTGCTGTGGGAGTCTTCAGCTTCCCTGTAGCGCTGGGTGGTTTAGCACTTTCTTCCAGGATACTTGCCAGGATCACAGCATGGTTTACTCTGTATTCATGAGGTTAAAAAAAAAAAAAAAGAAGAAGAATGATACAGTGCAGCAGGCTTGGTGCTAGGGTAAATCCTGCCAAATCCAACAGGGCTTGTGTGTGTTTTAAGTACTGTGCTCTTTGGTCTGTTACTTAGAAGAAGTGCTGCACCTTGTTCTGTTTTCTTGGTAGTGAAGAGCTTTTAGTTTGGGGTTGTAATGCGTAGAGATAGTGTATCCTAATATGAGCATGGGTCACAATGAGATCTGGGACCTAGTTCTGCAACAGTGATGACTGTGGCAAATTCTGAATTTGATGCATCAGAGCCTCTGAAAGTAATCTTCGGGTCTTGCTATGCTGAAAGAATTTGAGATTTTTATATTTGGGACATTTTACTGCCAGGCAGATCGTCATGTATTGAATGAACTGAATAACTATATATCTTGCTGGTGTGTGGATGCACCTTGCTCAAACTTTATGGACAACTAGACCCTTCACCACTACTTAATATATTCTTATGCTATTCAATGCATAATTACCTAGTCCCAACATGTCTAGCAGAGACATGTTTTTTCGAGACGTGAATCAGTGCTCTGTATTTTTACTCACTGCATTGTGACTCATTACACCCACTGCATTATTAAAAATGCAGAGACATACCTCTCTCTGAATATTGTTAAAAACACTGTGATGACTTGTTTAAAAAGCATGTTAAGTGAACAATCCAGTTGAAAATGTGCCCAAACAGTTTGGTTTCACAGTATATTATCAGTAGTACTCCTATCTGAAACTGTGACCCCATTTTGTGTTAGGGTCTCCATTTGGTACTGTTTGATGTACACATATGAAGCCTGTGCCCTTAACAGGTGGTTAGCACCTCCTGGGAGGAAGGGATCATTACTAATTTTATTTTACTTTTTTTTTTGTCTAAAATAATCAGCACTGGCTATCTTCAACATAATATGGAAGTAGACAGTATTAAGCCAAGTTCTGCTCTAGGAAGAGAAGAACAGTCTCCTTCACCCTGCTTAAGAGATCAGAGGAACTTATGAGTTGTGGCTCATTCTGCACCTTAAAAAACCTCAAACTTGGAGGAAATGTGCTGTCAGAAGAGTCAGTGTGCAACTGTGAGCTCTGCTTAGTGGATTTGCACTTTGAATTGTTGTGGTCACATACACAATTTCTTATGAACTCTTATGTTCGTATTCCTGTCCCATTCATAATTACTTTGAGGACAACGTGTAAGAACCATCTCTTTTGTGCTGTTGGCAAAATGGAGTCATGTTCACTTAGGGTTCTGAGTGAGAAACATTGCATATGAAAAAATTATATGAGCCTCAGTCTGAAGTTACAGATATCAATATGGTAAATAAACAGTATCTTTGAAACACTCACATGCTAACATAATATTTTTAATTTGTTCAAGATTATCTTTGGCAAGAAAACAAACTAGCACCTCATGTTTCTCCTCTCACTAATGGCCTCAGTCTTAAGAAATACCAGCTTGTGTTTGTTTTTCAGTGGTGGTCCAACAATTTCAAAACAGATGGTAAAAGTCAACCTTTCTGTTTGAGTCATTGCTTTGCTTAGTACGTGACTGTGATGAGAGTAGTTATTGCTTGTAAGAAGTAATTTGATCAATATTGCTGGGTGCTACTTTTGCAAAAGTTTGTTACATTTTGGAACTTACTCTTTGCTTGAAAATGCTTGTAGAATTATTTTGAGTTTACTGTCCCTGATCTGCAGTTTGCAGTTTACTGTGTTACTTAGCTATTAAAGCCAAGTGGTGTTATTTTTGGTTCCTGAATGGATTTTTGTAGATAATCACCAGGTAAGTCCTCAGAGACTAATGTTTAGAGCAGTGCTCAGACACTGATACACTTGGTTGGGGTTGCCACGGAAAAGTTGGCTTTTCAAACAGTATCATTGTTCATCGCTAGATCAACACGTTGTGTTAGATCATAGGGGCTTTGTATGGAAAAAAACATGTCAGTTTAGACTGACTTTTCCAACAGTTAGATTTTACTGCCTGACCGTGTTTATTAAAGATTTCAGATAAGAATTTCCGTGGTGATGATCTAGAAGTGGAAAAAAACAAACAAAACCCAACAACCCTCCATATTTTACTTAGATTTAAATTGATTTTATTATGAAAGTCAGAGGTATAATGCTGCAGACACAGAGACACAGATGCTGGAACCAATTTGCATTGTGGTTTAATGAAATAAGTTCAACACTAGGACTCCTACAAGTGGTTTAAAAATGTGTTGCTGCATGACCCAAAGCTTTGATCCTGCATAACATTTCTCTGATACTTCAGTTTTGTTTAAAACCTTTAATTGGGTTATGCTTGTGCTGGTTAGAATTGTCTGTTAGTACTGCAGTTACTTTATACAAGAACAGGAATCACCTGTCCTTTAACAGTCAACATAAAGCTCGCAGAAAATTAGAAAGGCAATGTAAGCCATATAGTTTATACTGTTACTATTTCAGTGAATTCAAAATGTGATATTATCATAGAATCATAGAATATTCTGAGTTGGAAGGAACCCACAAGGATCATCGAGTCCTGATATAGATCAGGTTTCAACTACTGTCTGACCAGTAGTAGAACAGCACAGAGATCTGGTATTAGTGATGATGGAAGCCTTATTTTTACAGATGGATAAGAACATTTTTCATCTGTGTTTCTGAGTTTCACTTCCTTGTTCTGTGAAGAAGTTAGCTGTGGTGTAGTAACTGAGTGACAGTTACGTAATGCAATTACTGGAAGCAAATAATTCTGTAAACCTAACTCATCCCAATGCTTCCACTGAAAGCAAATGAGTAGTGCAAGATGAGGTGTCAGGCTTTGTCTTAAAGTGTACATAGGCTGGAGCAACTATTAATGGAGTTCCTGGAAACAAAAAGAAAATGTAGGCTTTGATTATTTTACTCTCATAGGAAAAGACAGAAAGCAGAAATTATTTTCAGAAGATAGAATAGCCTCCTTCTTGCTTGACTTTGTGGAGCTGTAATAGTTTGTCTAAATTCAAAGAAAAAACATAGGAGAAGTAATAAAAGTATCTACTGGCTTTTGTTTTGAGTTCAGCTTAGGTTGTGCTGAATATTATTTCATAGCCTTTCTATCGTGGTTTGTGAGTACTTCCCAAAGCCAAAATATATGGTTTTGGCTGATTAATGGCCTGCACTTAGATGAGGTCAAGCAGTGAAATATTCTGAGGTTGCAGAACACAAAGAATTGACAGAGCTCTCCAGCGTAGCTACAACATCCTCCTCCCAACAGGAGAAACATTATTTCACTGTCCCCATCCCCTTTGACTGGGATTGTGTGTTTCCCTTGAGGCTACTTCAATCATGGTGTAAAATTTAATAATAGCGATGTATATTTCACTGAAGACATATTTTAGAGAAAATGAGGGAGCAAGTCAGCAATATATGATCAAAGAAATCTCCGTGGATTTGAAATACTCTACAGGTCACGGTGTAGAGAAAGTGGATACATAAATGTAGGGAAAGTTATATGCAGTGCAGACATCTGTTTTCAACTATTTTCAAGTTGGGATTATTGCAACATAAATATTTACAAGTGTATTGAGATTACTTTTACAGTGTCATGGAATAATCGTTGTTTTATTTCACTGGATCATGAGGAGCAAGTAAATGAGCTGAACAGTAGGGCAAAAGAACACAGTGTTTATCCTGCCCTTCTGTTTTTAGCTTCTTCCTGAAATAGAGGATTAAATAGCATAATTCTGAATCAGGATTTTCTTGTGAACACCTAAACTTCTTACTGCGCTAAGAGCTTGATATGGAGAGAGAATGTTATTTTGGAAAGTGCAGTGTAACACGGCTTATTTTTCAAGTCATTTAGGAGAAGTTCTCAGGAGTAAGTTTCCAAGGTAATCACTCATGTCTGTCAGGAGCACGCCCTGAAAGCATTGCCTAACTTTGACCTGCTGCCAACTGGCTGGGAAACTGTGGTATTAATAATAATAATAATAATTAAATAATAATAATAATAACAAAAAAAAATCAAAGGCTGTTTTAGCATAATTTAATCATGTCATGAACATATCACCAAAATTTAATTTGAGGGCTCCCCGTAATCTAGATTTCTAAATTTGTTGCTAATCACCATAACAATTCCATTCCCACTGAAGTCAGTTGGAGTTTTAAAACTGAGACATTTGTGTTCTTAAGTTGTCAAAATCTGTACAGGCTTTACTAAGTATTTATTACTTTCAGCGCCTCATGCACCAGGAACAGTTCTGGTACCGTTCCTGTTCCCAGCTGTGAGAATAGCTGTAGTCGGAGTGAGCAGCTGCCTATCTCCCAGAGCCTATTTATCTGGGATATTAATGATATCACCAGGGAGGTGATCATCCCCCTGTACTCTGCTCTGGTGAGGCCTCACCTTGAGTACTGTGTTCAGCTTTGGGCCCCTCACTACAAGGACATCGAGACCCTGGAGTGTGTCCAGAGGAGGGCAACAAAACTGGTGAAGGGCCTGGGACACAAGTCCTGTGAGGAGCGGCTGAGGGAACTGGGGTTGTTTAGTCTGGAGAAGAGGAGGCTCAGTAAGAGTAACAAAAGGAGGCAGGTTCACTTCATGGCAACTTGATGTTAGCTGCCATATGTATAAAAAATAAAGACAAAGTTTGTTTGCTTCTTGAGCATTTATGTTCCAACGGTCAGCTTAGAGATGCTGAATAGTAATCTGTGATAGATAGCAGGTTGTTTGCCTATCTATGTAGGTCTATGTAGGCTCTTGATAATACAAAGTATAATGCGATTTGAAACTGCTTGCCCCAGTGTAAAGGAACCTTCTATGTACTGTGGCCAGAAACATAATGGGGTGGTTGCTGTGAAGAAGCATGTCAGGTTTGTGTATGTGAAAAGTATTTTGAAGTACCTCACTAAAAACAGGGCTACAACATATAGAACGCTATTTTACTGTATACACTTTTAAAATAAATGGAAGTGATTAAACATTCCCAAGAAGAAAGCAATCTGAACTCTGAGAATGTAGGGAAGTTCACTAGGTTCAGGATCATCTTCATGTATGAGTGAATCGGTAAATTCTTGAATCTTGTGGTTATTCTAACAACCAAACCTTAACTTACATTTATGGACTTTTTGAGTATGCCATTATGATTAATCGTTTCAGCTAAAGGGCACTGGAGAATTTTCTAGTTTTTTTATGAATTTAGCATGCAATAGTCATCTGCAATTTTGATACTCCTTTGGCTGTGTTGAAATCGTATTCTCTGTCTATCTTTCAAACCATGGAAGCCAGGAATGTTTTACCAAAGATACTTTTTAGAAGCTGTCAGGATCGTTTTGCAGTCTTGTTTTTTTTGGGATTCTTCAAAGCAAACTGAAGAAATGTAAGAATATATGTTCGTTGGTATTATTCTAATATCTAATACTAGCCAGAACACCCAGGGCACTTTTTATCTCTAAGCATTTTAAAGACATTCCTTATTGACACATTACCATCTTCAATTCCTAAATAAATTAAACCAAGGCAGAAAGTTGAGGCAGCTGTCTAAGTGCTTAAGATGAGGGAGATGGAGATCAGGGAAATTTTTTTTTTGGGGGGGGGGAAGTGGTGTGTGACTCAGATGCCCACTAAATTAAAAATTGCTGACTCTTAGTCTCAGTGGTTTGGCTTCACCCCAGCTAATTTAATGGACTGGCTGAGGATCACTGAATCATGCCTAGTCTGGCAAGAATGCCTGAGCCAACGCTGCCAGCCATGTGAGCAGAGAGGCCATGGGATGCTCTGGAGCATAATGGCTCAGTTGCTTTAAAGCTCCTAATGGTCACTGGTTACGGAGACTCCTCTAGAGCTGGGTGAGTCCATCATCAGACCTGACGGTATGGGGCTGCCCCAAAGACTTGTGTCTGCATACTGGGCAAAGTTCAGGGAGCTGCCACACTGAATCAGGGAAAACTGGCAAGCTAGGTTAAGAGGTTTTTTTAAAAAACACTTAAGCTGTGTGCATAAATATTCTATTTTGCTAGCTAATGAATCATGTCTTGGCTTGAGAAGGCTGGTGCTGCTGTAAACCTCTGTTGGCTTCAGAACACTTATCCTGGAAAGTCTCCTGTGATGCCCAGACTTACTGGGATCTAGTGAAGGGCCGTGGTGAGAAACTAGTGCCGATGCCAGTGACTCAGGTTTGGAATGATGCAGCCTGTGACTAAGTAGCTACCCTCCCAGGTAGATTGCCAAAGGCTTGTGAAGCACAGTGCAAGACACTGCTCCCAGGCTTCAGTCAGCTCTGCCTTCTAGGTTTGTATGTGTACATTTTTTTCAGTACCAGTCATCAAGGATCGAACTTGATTGCTGTGAAATGCAATGGTAAAATCCGTTGCAACTCCCCTGGGTGCTCTGCTTATTTAAACTGCACAGTTCATCTGGTAACAGTAGCTGACAAGCTGGTGGCTTAGAGCTCCATTGACTGGGCCAGTCTGCTGAGCAGAAGGCATGTGTGTGTGTGTGTGTGAAATTGGGTATGCACACTGTGAAATGCTGCCAATCAGCAGCAGAGCACTCCAACAAAGAGCTTTTGTTGCTCTCTCTTCTCTTGGGGATCTTGTTATGATCAATATGTAATCACCATGAGAAAGAAGCAGAAGATTCAATCTTCCTAGAATTTACATAGTTAATAATAGAGCTGGATATCTTTCCTGAGTCTAATTAAATTTAAGTTGGATGATATATCAGTGCACATTGATAATAAGATTTTTTAAAATTTAGTTAACAGTAGTTAAGTGTTTTTAGTTTTCCCTTCAGTGTCTGAACATGAAAACGTGGATGTTAATTGTATGTAGGAATATGAATGTGTGGAGAAAAGAAAAAAAAAAAAGAAGAAACTTGTCAACTACGAGCATTCTTAGTGTATTGAAAAATCTTCAGTCTGGGGGTTTCTGGAGCTGGAAACGAGTCAGAGCTGAGTTCAGCTCTTGAGCATATGCTCAGCTGACAGGTATGTTAAGTTGCAACAAATTGATGCATACTGTAACCTGATAATTTGTAATAGGTGAATCTCAGCCTAAGACCTGTTTGGATACGTGCCATTGTCTCTGAACTCCTATTTCAGTATGCCAGCTCGGCAGGGATGGCTAGGAATAGCTTTAGAAACAGAATTACCGTTTTTAACCTCTAGAGGGACCACCAGGACCAGAGATGAAGCCTGCTGTAGACTGGCCGTCAGCTCAGCCCATTCCTTTCTCTACGTTACCTGCACTGTCAGAAGACAGCACGCTACCCGATCAATAATGAAATAGTGAGAGAGGAATTGCGGGAAGTAAAATTTCATCTGCAGTTACTGCCTGCATCTGCTGGGCTGTGTTCAGGACGGTGAGAAATCCCCTCCCGCAGTGCACTGATGTTTCCAGCATCATCCTCTCATCTTCCTCATTCAGAGAGGAAAATGTAGGCAGAGCAGTGTACTCATTTGGGTTATGACTCTTTATCATTGGTAGTTGCAGTTCAAACCACTTTGAACCACTGTCCCTCTCCAGCCTGACTTCTGCTGCTGCAGTCAGGGCATGGTGAGCCCTCAGAAATTTGTGGGTTATATGTCGTATGGACATTCCTGTATCATTTTTATCTCTGTCTCTGCATTAAGTGGTTGCACTGTGAAATTTCTTCTATGATCAGTTAGGGTAGAAAACTTAGTGCTTTCACTAAAAATGAGAAATTACTCATTGGCTTCTTGTTCCATGTAAATCAAGGTCAACCTGGTCTCCTTGATTCTGTATCTCCAAATTAGTCTGAACTTGCTCTTCAGCATGACTACACTCCTTCAAGCAAAATTCTGCATAGTTTCTCCTACTCGTAACCAAACACATCTACACTAAGTTTCTGATTTATTTACTTTAAATAAGTACAGTGAAATACCTTGGCTACATTTTAAACTTTTTAATCTTAAACCTCCATTTAAGGGGGAAAAAGCTTTAGATATGCAAAATGGGCATATTGATAAAACGTTGTGTAGCCAATTAAAGGACTAAGTGGAATGAAATTTGTGTTAAATGGAGTCCTTTCTTTTCAGCGCTCCAGGTCATGATTGGATGACTGTGCAATGCATATTTTTCTCAATTATATTGTTCTGTCCTGACTGTTGACATAGCTGTGCTCTACCTACAGTGTCATAGTGTTGTAGTTAGTGATATTTGCAGAGCTGAAACTTCCGTTTTCTGTGCATGTTGAAAGCCTGGACTGGATATGATTCTTTTAGCTGACACTGAAATATGTATCTGTGAGCCCTCACAAGGGTCTGTTTACTGTGGCCTGTCTGCAACAGACTAGAAAAGAGAGGGACACTTGAAGAGTGGAAGAAACTTTTTCCAGCTCTCCTGCACCAATTCTTGCTTCAGCTCCCAGACAAACTGTTGAAAGAACTGAAGAAGAATCATCTTGTTATTAAGTTGTTAGATTCATAAAATGATGATTTGGGTTCATGTTAGCTTTGCAAAATATTACTTATCTAACCTTGGGTAGGTCATTTAATCTCTCTGAAGCTCCATTTACCATCACTACAGTAAAAATAATAATACTTATTTCTGCTATCTCCTTAGCCTTTCAGGGTACTGATTGTGTAATGGTTTGTGAGCGCCACTAAACCTTGAGCTGGTGCAGCCCGGCTGCATTCACTGGTCAGACCCATTCTGTTGTATGTGTTTCTGCTGTGCCTCCGGGGGACAGTAACAAGGGGGGACAGTGACTTTCTGGAGTGCTTTTATTCCCATTTCCCCTCAACAGTTAACTAAATTTGTGGAGCAATAGCAGGAGAGCAACTGCCCGCAGGGGACTGACTGCCGCTTGGTGGTTACAAAATGGATGATCATAAACAACCAACTGCAAAATGTGACAGACCCATATTAAATTCAGGGGACTCCCCAGCTATAGATTTTACTGTGTAAGTAACAAAGCCCAACTGCAATCTGTGGGTCTAGACAGTGAGGTTAATGCGCTTTCACTAGCTTGGCTCACATCCCTGGGAAAACCTCCTCTTTGAGAGCTGTTAGGGGAATGGGCTGTCTCTCCCTCGTCTGGAGGCTTCTCAGCTCCTCTGCAGTGGAAAGATGCAAGTAGGGAGAGAGGGGACAGTTACATGAAGTAAGGGCATTGCTGTGGCTGTAGGAGAGAGTTGGTACCACCACTAGATTGCCTACTTTGAAAAATAAACTCAACCCTGAAAAAGAGAATTGAATTGGCCACAGTGGCAGATCTTTTTGAGCAGAGAACTGGGCAAGCAGTTTACAGGTACAGCAGACCTTCTTTTTCGGAGTGCTAACAGCAGTTATAGTGTGAACTATTAGGCTAGTAGTTCCTTCCTTCTGCAATCACCTTGTTTAACAGGCATCTTGTTTTTCTATAGGCCTGAGGTAACAGCAAGGCGGTTTTGTCTTGTTTGCTTTTTCTGCTTGTTGGACTTATTTTGCCGTAGCTACTGTGGTCACAAAGCACCTGTTTTTCTTCAAGGCAGAGACTGGAGACTGAAAAATCCTCTGTGATGATTATTTGGTGATGGTTCGAAGAATTCACACAATCCTTCAAGAAAATGAGGCTCTAAACTGAAACCAACATCCCACCAAAAATAAAGTATCATACACTCTGTGTATTTATTATAATCTGTTACAAAATTTAAAAAGTTTCCCTGAAATAAAGACACTGGGAAAATTGAAGAAAGTTTTGTTCTTTAGACATACAGAACAGAAGTTGTCTTGCAACAATAAGGCAGTTTCAATCAGTAGGGATATTTTAGCACAATTTCCTGTGTGCTCAGCAAACAGAAGAAAAAGGTCATGATGCTTAAGGAAAATGTAGCACATACATAGGTGATTGAAGAGTAGTTGAGATTTTCTGATAGTGAACTCAGTTTGGAGGATGAAATAAAAAGACCCTGGGAAGAAAAACTTCCTTGCATTTCCGAAAATCTTGGCCCATTGAAAGCTCCATTTATAGCCCATTTCATAGGGTGGTCATTTTCTATTGCTTTTCTCAACAGGGTATTAATGTTTTCGTAGTTATTTTATTCCAATAATTGTCTTTCACCTTCTTCAGTAGCTTGAATTGAAATTAGCCTATTTCAATTCATGGTTAAAATGTAAGGTAAGCTTTCAGGGCAAAGTCTTTGTGTTGTTATGGTCTCTGCTCATCTGCAAAACCAAGCCCTATGTGCAGCAATAAATTGGTCTGCTGCCAGTTAATCTTCAGCATCTCTACTGAATCTGAAACTACCCAAGGCAAAATGCTTGTTTGTCCCCTGCCAGTTTGGAGAGAGCCTCCTCTCCCACCCCCACCTTGGCTTGCTCAGACTGACAGATGCCTTTGACAGGGGGAACAGTCCTCTTCTGGCATTGTGTTTTGTGGCATTAACAAAGAACAGGTGGCTTCACAAAAGAATCTCTTGTCTTTTTGTCCATCTCCAAAGATATTCTTGTGGACTGTAGTATTGAATTGCCTTAAATAAGTCTTGCAAGACAATCTAAGGAAAATGACTTTCACTTAAAGAACTGGGCTCTTGCATCATGGCCATCTGTTCTTGACCTGCTGTGTATCTGAACATTACACATGGGGCAGAGAAATGCTGAACTGATGTTTTCTGGTTGGTGTAACTCCCTGTGCAATTAACTGAGAATGGCTGGTGAGCTTCAAGCTGGCCAAAACTTTTTTTTTTTAACCTTTCTTATTTCACAGAGATTCTTTCATACAATATAGAGTGATTACTGGCCACCCTGGTGGTCTGTCTTGCCATTTCAAACAGTGACTGATGCAACTCACCTTTTCTGCATGCCCAGGTAGTTGCTTTCCAGTAAGAAAGAGATGCCATCATGGAATGAGATTTGATTTCTAGGAAACCTTTGACATTGGTTAATTCCTGCTGTGAAGTATTCATCTCTCATTTTAATTTCTTCTGATCATAATGCCCAAGGGACTTTTTACTTTTGCAAGCATCTATGGTCTTCCCCCCACTAATTTATTTTTAGTTTATTTTTAATGTATTTTTAATTTATTTTAAGAACAGTTCAAGGTTTTATTTCTTGAAAACTGCCTCATCCCTTCTTCGTGCTCCAACAATTTACTTATAGCCAGGGTACTGCAGGTTTTCACACTTAGAAGACAGTGGTGATGAAAGTGTTTTATTATTTATTTTTTATTATTTTATTTTGGTTCCATCCTGTCCTTGCATCCTGTAGATATAGAGTAACCAAGCAGCAGGAAGCAGTTTCATGGCAACAATTACATGCCTGTTTTAAGCTGAGGCATTGCCCCAAAACTCTGTCTTTTTTTGAAGTTTATACAAAAAGAAGGTAGCAAAAAATTTCAGACATGGCCCTGTGTAATGGCTTTGTTGTTCTCCAGCCATGTTATCTGCAGGGCTTCTGCTCAGATAAATGTCCGTATGTTTAGAGCTTGTCTGAATGTTGCAAGTCTCAAGTACCTGGTATATCTATTGCTGATATGTTGTGCTTTTTTAGCATCTTCCTTTTCTTCTGCTTTTTCTGTCCATCAAACTCAGAGAAGGAAGTAAGACCGATTCCTAGAGGATTTAGTTGTTAGATTGAGAAATACAGTCCAGGCTGCTCCAGAGTGAAGGAAAAATGGTTCTCCTTGTTTTGAAGTTGGTAAAATGAACGGTAAATACCAGTATCAGGCAACCTGCAGAGATCCAGCGGCTTGTCTCAGGGCTGTTGGTGTCATGTAACCTAGGAAGTCTGTAACATTTCTGACTGTTGTTAGAGATCGCTTCTGAAATTCCCCATATATTTAAATATGTGGCATTGGTAGGGCTAAGACTCTGAACCACCCTTGTAAATTGTAAAAATCTACTGTCATGGGCAATGTTTTGTCAGTGGTTTCTGTAATACTGAGTTTTCTCCACTTTTCACCTTCTACAGTCATTAACACTGGTAATAAAAATCCATGCATTTACATCAGCATCTTTAAATTACAGTATGTCCCATAAAGCAAATGGCAGCGTATTAGATTGCAGTATGGTTTGATTGCTTTCCTTTTTGCAGAACGGAGAGAATGTACAGGGAGTTACAGTAATTTCATGTCCATTTTAGTCCACTATGCAAACGTAGATTGGGACTTAAAACTAGGCCCAGTGGCTGTGGCATTGAGACCTACGGCTTTAAAGGATTATAAATGCTTTATTTCCAATCAAATTAATGGGTCACACTCTGAAGCACTGTAATAATAATATTTAATATTCAGACTTAAGGTGCTATAGACACATTTTCACTTACTGCAGTTAACTTAATTTCTGCATCTTTCCTAGAGGGCTTGACCTCCAAAATTAGTGCCAGAACGCAGTGACACAAATGGATGTCCGTCAGTCAGGCCTAGTGGTTCAAGCACAGGGCCTGTAAACCCAGCAGGAGCTTGAACACTTCCAGTTCACTTTGCAATAGAGGAAATCTATACACCTGAGGCACTTGCTTACACTGTAAAATTTCACCCTACTTTTTTGATTTAGATTTTAGGCAGGTTCACTAGCCACTCTTCTGTTTTGTTGTTGTTTATTATTTGTAACAGAGCAGTTCCAGGGCAAGGTATGAGGCACAGAGGAGAATGTCATTATGCTGGGTACTGTATAGATACAAGCTGAGAAGAGGATTTAAAGATGAATAGTACATTCAATTTTCCATTCTTTTTCATTGTTTTGAATTATATAATTAGAAAATAGCCCTTAAACCTGTAAAGGCAAACTTTTCAAGGGAAGGGAAGAGGAACTCTGCAGTTCGAAGTTTGCCTTTTTCCTTATACAAAGTTAATGAAGTCAATGCAAATACATTTTCCATAGAGGAAGCTACTTTACTTGATGTTTCCTGCTGGCCCTGTTTTCACATTGTTCCTTGTGCTCTTGCACTTGTTTTCCAACTGCTGCCTGCAGACTCCCATTTTACTTAGGTTCCCAAGTCAGCTTTTTTTTTTTTCCTTTATTCTTCTTCTTTGTTGTTGTTGGTTGGTTGATTTTAAGCAGTGAAAGCACTGCTGAAAACTTGAAAGTGAAATCATGTGTTGGGGGGTGAAAATGAAACAAGTGAGCCAGAGTCTAGCTGAGAAACTCCACAGGCTCAGGTATCAGAATGAAATAGTAACTAGAATAAGGATATAAGTTGTAATTAAAAAGTCTCTTTTCTAAGTCTGAAGGCAGGTTTAAAACAACATCCAATTTCCATAATGGGTTCTAAAGCCAGGTGGGAACAGATCTCAGAGGAGTAATAAGCGTGTCCTTTTCCCTCCAATTATATCAGAGTAAGTGGGGGTTAGATGGGAGCGATACCAAGTCAACTTATTAGCTTTGTCCTGTCCAGGAGTTGCACTTCTGAAACATGAATTCCCACTTTACTAAGTCTATTTTCTTGTTCTTTTGTAAAACATATCATGGGTCCTGTGAAAACATATGAGAATCTTTACTGTTTAGAGTTCCTAGATTTACAGTGCTGGCCAAACAGAGGAGAATAAATGGTCAGAAAAAGGGATCTGGAGAAGGAAAGTCATTATCTGTGTGTCCTTCTGTTGTCTTTTCCCTTTCTCATAGCATCAAGCACAGGCCGCTTATCACAGATTAGATCTGCATGCCTCATCACAGCCCTGCCTGTCGGCCATCAACCACCACTCTCTGTTTCTCCCATGACATTTTAAATTCAGTGACTAATTTTCTACAAGTTCTTTTTTCCCCTCAGTGCCCCTTATGTACTGGTGAAGCATCTAACAGCTCACTCAGATTCCCACATTACCTTTCCAAAAATGTCTCTGTACCACCTCTATCAACAGAACCGAGCAACCTGTATGTTATGATTTCAACTTACTCCCCTTAATTCTTTCACTGTGATGTTGCACTTCCAGATCCTCTATTTTTCCCTGTTACGTTTTGTCACAGACTTTGGCTAAACGTTCAGGGACAGGGACCATCCTTTTGTAAGGACAACAAAGGTTTATAGAAATGCTTATTGATTCAGTACTGCAATAGAAATAATAAGCATCGATTGATAGAATTGTTGTAATCATAATAATGGAAAAGTACAGAACTGGAGAGGATCCTGAAAAACAAGAAGAAAAAAAAAGTGGAAACTGAAGAACCAGAATAAAAAAGAAAAGGACACTGAAATGAAGAAAAATATCCAAGGAAAAAATGTAAACAGGAACAGATGGGAAGTAACAAAATAAGGTAGGGAAATTTTGCAGAAAAAAATATGAGAGGTAAAAAGCAAGAGAAAGGCCTGAAGATGAGAACAACAACAAAGAGTTCTGACACTTCTTATTTACACAATTTTTTTAACGTCTTTTCTGTGAAATATTAGGAACCTGGCTTTGAACTCTTCATACAGATAAAGTGAATGAATTTCAGCTGAGGATGGTAAATGTTTGCCACAAGCACTGTTTGCAAATTTTTAGCATTACTATAAAACAAGCAAACAAAAAAATAAATTAAAACAAAAACAAAAGACAAAACTTTTTTTTTTGTTTCTAAATATATATTTATACAATTAACATGTTAATTACTTTACAACAGTGTATTTGAGGCTGCAAAGTCAAGTTCTCAAAAGTTAGAAAATATGAGCATTACTATCAGAATTTTTAATAGGCATTCAAAGAGGGTCCCTCACTAAAGGCTCTTACAGGATACTGAGGTGTCCTGGGGTGAGGTCCTAACTGTCTAAATATTAGAAAGAAAGAAAAAGTAAGAATTAATGGTCTGTTTTGTCTGTGGAAGGAGGTGAAAATTGGAGTTCCATGGCGGGGTTACGCTATTTAGTATATTGACAAGTGATTTCTACAACAGGTAGAAGGTTTGCTGATGGTACTGAGTAAAGAACAAGTAAATAACAGACCAGAGGGTCTTTTGAAGAGCTACAGAAAGATCTCAGGCTATTATCAGGCGATTAAGTGGACGATGAAATTCACATAAATACATGTAATGTACCTGGCAAAAAACTATCTGAACTTTAAATACACGGCGGTGCATACTGACCTAGCTGGTACTGTTCAGGAACTTTAATAGGCAAGCCCATAAAAATATGAAGTTAGTGCTGACTAACCACTGAGAAAGGAGATAGGATTTTAGGAATTATTAGGAAAATACTGAAAAGAAAATGAGACAATCTATGTAAAGAACAATTAAATAGACAATGATTTTTCTGCATAGATAAAGACAGGTGAAGAATATGATAATGACATGAGTGGCACAGGAGAAGGACAGAAAATGATTGCTCATTATGTCCAACAGTTTGGTGACATCAAATAAAACTGTAAGTAGAACTTTCAGACATTCAAAACTGATCAATGCAGCCTGGAGCAGGACTGACTAAACCTCTCTAACAGGCTTACTTCCTTTCCTACAGGATTCCTGCCTCCTTCAATACACAGGAAGAAGAGCATTTACTTACTGAATAGCTCTTCATTGTGTTGTTTCTTTTTCATTGTTCTGTGTGAAGCTTGTACCTCTACCTTGTTCATTGCAGTCTGGTTAGTCCCTTTTTCGAAAAGGTCTGAATTTTCTCATGGGTCTCTGGTGGTTACAAGATCTATCTTTTCATTAATACTTGCCTTCACAAAATCTCTTTGAGGTTGTGCTGTCTTTCCCTTGCAGAATTGGATCCAGGGCACAAGGAGAATACAATTGGAATTGGTGTTGGGTACCCAATTTAAGAAAACTGGAAAGCAATTCTTCAGAGAATTCAGGGTGATAGCTCACTATGCATATTAACAGTGTTTCCCATTGGCATGGGTAGCAGATCCAACTGCTGTGTTCTTCTGGGCATTGAGACTGTGAGTAGCTTATTCAGAAAATGAAGGACTGAAATTGTGAACAGATGTAAGATGGTGTTTCAGTGCCCTGGTCAGCATACCAGGGGATTCTAGAAAAAGCAGGGATACAACTGTATTCTCCAGCATAATATGCAGCTGCATTAACTGTGCAAAGCTATTCTCAATATTGTTGTAATCCCCTGTGCTGTCCGCTTCACATTTCCTGGCTTCCTTCACAATGTTTTCCTTCACTACAAAGCCTATTTCAAATCCACAGTGAGCTGTTCTCTGAAATTGGAGCAAGGGCAGCATCACAGGGCATCTGCATAGAGAAGTTAAATCATGGCCTCCAGAGGCAACATTAGTGCTGTTATTCTTTGAGGTTTTGACTTAGGAAATCTTTTTAAAACATAATTTCCTTCAATAAAAGTCCCCCAAATGAGAGTGATTCTATCAGATAGCAACATATTGACTTGTGTCATCAGCTTGTAGTTCCAGTCTCACTCACAAACTCTTGCTCGTGTCTCAGACTCCCCACGCCTCTAGTTTCCTGCCTCAGTTTCTTCACAATATGAATTACAGTTTTCTCCCTGCTCCTCTGGTTCTTATCAATAAGTTTTTCCCCTCCTTACTGTACTCAATCTCTGACTCCTTATCTCAGTGTCTTCATCTCCGTAGTTTATGTAGTCACAACGCCCTGTCACACAATCCATCTCTCCTGACCTTGGCTTGTTGTTCCCCTCTTGAATTTTCTTCAACAGTTCCCAGTCCTGCTTTGTATCTGTCATCAGTAGCTCCTAGTGGAATCTGCTTGCCAAGACAGCCCCTCCTCTTCTTTAGCATCTTTGTCACACGCTTTGTCCCAAACTTCCTTCTCCCTTGATACCTACTTCTCAGAAGCACTTACAGAATTTTTATTTTCCATTCAACCTTCATTTTACAAAGTTAACCAAGATGTTCACCATTCTAGTATCACTGGAAGAAGGAAAGGTTATAATTGATCGCAAGCAAAATTAGGCTGGAAACTAGAAGAAAGCCATCTAGAGAGTGAAATTCTGTAGCAGCTTTTCAGAGAGAAGAATTCAGTATACATATTAATTTTTTCCAGTTATATTGCCAAAGACTCAAATTGTTCCTTGCTTTTTCCTTGCTTTAATCAGGGACATGGATTAGGACCAAGGCACAAATTCTTTCTGAGATTTTCTCAGGTGTGGAACAAGTAGAAAACCGAATCTGAGAGATGGGGTAAATGCTACCCCATTTTAACAGATAGCAGCTGTACCTTTTTCTGACACAGTGTAGTGTGTGCAGAAAGTCAGAATTTGCTGTGAAATATATCATAACAATAGGACACCAAAGAGCAGAACTAAGATGGACTAAGGTTTGGTTTATTTGCTTGGATACATTTTGCTGAGACTTCCATGACAATGTTGAAAGTTGAGATTCTCCACATTCCTGGAGAGATCCTGTGCCTGTAGCTGTCCCCCCAGGTCTCTCAAGAATCATTAAGTAGATGCTTTGCTGGGTGCCAAACCTTGACACAATGTATGCTTTTCTGCAGAGCAGATATGTGCAAAATTTAGCAGCAGACCCAAGAAATCAATTGTAGAGCAAAGACTGATGAGGCATGAGTTGTACCAACTCCAGAAACAAAATCGTATCATGCATTGGACGTCTGGACATCATTTCTTCCTTACTTTTCCTTTGCTGTTGTAGTATTTTCAGCTGTTTTATGTTTGCAGCATATTTAGGTAACCCACACGTAGGCTAAACTGACCAACATACTGGGGGGTCTTATGGTCCTACGTGGTCCTTTACAGAGATGTCCTCTTTGGACATAGTGTAAGTTTAAAATGTTGTATAGGTGTATTGTGCTTTTGTTTAGGAGACAAGTAAACACTGCCAACAAGACTGCGCTTGGGGGGCATGTGAGTGTGTCTCCATGGCTGTGCCAGAAAATAAACTGGTTGTAAAATATTAGAATAACAAATAAAGGACAGAACCTTCCAGCAAATTAGCAGTTATCTGTCAAAAATCTCTAATCCCTCTCCCCCCACAAGGCTAAATAGGGCATGGACTGACACGGAGAAATTTCAAATAAATTTTTGTATGAAAGATACTGCACATTTATGTTGGAAAGTATAGCTCCATAGCCTAGTGAATGAATAAATACACATACTGACTCCTCCTCAGGATCACAATAAGTAATGGATGTTTTACTTAAGCTTCCACATCACAGCTTTGTTGCAATTTGATCATTCTGAAATACTACATTAATTATTAAACTGTATTGTATTAGCTACTGTTCTAATTATAGAAAACTATTTTCTCTTTTGTAGGAAATATAGAAGAATTGTCAGATAATACTGTCCTATTTGTTTGTTTGTTTATTTATTTATTTTTAATTACTTCCGTGGTGATGCTTTAGGTATTTGATGTTCTTTTATGGGTATTTCTATGAAGCCATTTCCATGGACTATAGCGAGCTATAATGGCAGTAGTATATGAATATAACTTTCCTCCCACTGTCTTCTCTTCAGTGAACAATGATGAGTGAGGCTTCTATGGGGTTGTATAATTTTATTGCAGAAGTGACTAAAGGCTGAGCCTTTCTTCACTGTGCACTGTGTTCCTGTTATTTATTTATTTTTTTCCTTTTTTTTTTTTG
This sequence comes from Cygnus olor, assembly GCF_009769625.2. Classification (NCBI taxonomy): domain Eukaryota; kingdom Metazoa; phylum Chordata; class Aves; order Anseriformes; family Anatidae; genus Cygnus; species Cygnus olor. Next base: position 21,988,163 of record NC_049175.1, read on the forward strand.
ATAAATAATACAACAAATGTTGGTAGAAGAAAATTTAAGTCCAGCTCAGGGAAATCCTCTAGATACGTGAAAGGACATTGGGATACACTTGACATGAGGAATTTCTTTGATGATATGAAGTTACTGGATCATTGGCAGGTATGTTTGGGGTGAATGTGCCAGAATGATATTTCATTTTAAGGATTACCAACTGTTGGACTTGCCTCTTCCAGTAGAGCTGATCCCATATTAACGAACAGCAGCTAGTTCATCACAGATGCAGTTCAGAGTCTGGCTGCTTAAATCTAATCTTTCTAATCAGTTAATCTGATAAATGTCCATGCTGGAAGTGCAAGAGAATGCCGGATGGAAGGGAACAGCTGGAATCCTTCTAAGTCTAATTGCCTCCTGTGTGCCATTATTTTCTTTTATGATGTAACCAACAATTGGACATGAAGTGTAGCGTGTAGTCCACCTTTTAACATCAGTTTAGCCCTGCCAGGAAAGGGAAGGAAGGTCATTAATCCTTAACTGTATTTACGGGCATAGCACCCCACAGTCATAATGGAAGCCTGCTCACCATTATTCTAACATTGCTAATTGAGAGGAGTTCAACAGACGTGCCTGGTATTCTCTGAGGTCCAGCTGGTATCCAATTTCCAGCAGAGTTTACTGAGAAACATGAAGGTCAAGTAACTTCCCCAAGGTTATGCCATAAGTGGCTCAACTGGGATTAAGACTCAGATTGTCCTTGCTCCTAATCTTTACCTTATTAACCACTGCAGTCTTTTTCTACAAATACCTAACAAGTTCGTATTTGTAGATTTACAAACACAATGCCATGGTCAAACTCACTTAATTTGAGGGAATAGGTATCCTGAGAGGGCAGGTAATGAAATAATATTGGCAAAGCTAACTTGAAAATGAAATGGAAAATAATTCACTAGATTTTGCTTAAGGGAGATATTATTTTAAAGGCAATGTTGTACTTCTCTCCTTGATCTCTTATTTCTCAAGCTTGTGCACATCTGGCCACTCTCCCATATCACCCGTCAATACATAAGCTATCAAGGAGCATGGGATTTCCCACTCATTGGAGTCTGTATTTACCTTTATTATATCTCAAAGAAATTGGCCGACTGACTATGTAGAAAGAAACAGTAACAAAGTGTCTCACTTGGTTTATTTATCTTTTTTGTAAAACTCTCTTTGATATAAATACTGAGTGTTTAGGATGGTAAAATTGCTATAATGTAGTTGCTTTCTTGATGCCCACTTGTGTGGGGTGGGGGTACTCCATCTTTAAGAGGTAAACCACTAACAGAGTTTTTAATTAGGATGAGGAAAACCCCTGATTTTCCTATCTGTAACTGAAAGCCATGGTCAGTATTATGGAGCATCAAACACTTAATAGTGCCAGCTGGTTTAAATTAAAGGCTTATTTTCTCTAAAACAAAGACATTTCCTCTAATACAATACATTACAGAACAGCAAACATGTTCACACCAATAGTCTGCTCTCTTTCTGTAAACAGGGATGGGTGCAACACACGTGTCTGGAGGACCACTTGGAAAGCCTTGTGGAACACAGAACTAAAATAATAGCTAACATCTCACATGGATTAAGGAGTGAGAAAAACAAAAATGTTTTTATTGAGCCCATTGTTAACTGCATCAACATAGTGTAACTGATCTCTAGTCATTAGGCAGTGAAATCCAAAGCCACGGGGCGCAATTAAAAGGCAACCTGACACCTGCTGTTTCCAATACATCTTCTGAAATATCCAGAAGGAGACAATGCATCTTATCAAGGGATTGAGGATGGTAAAAGAAGGGTTTTCCATTGTAGGTTCCTATTTCAAATTTAGCCTAGTACTTCGTGACCAGGAATGCTCTAAAAAGGGAGTATGATCTCTACTTCCACTTTTCAGAAGCTGCCACATGATATTAATTATCTCAGCAAAAGTGCCAAAGATGAATGAACGTGGAAGTGGGACTCATTTGCAATGTGATTACAGGTGATCAGGTACAATGACATGGTTGTGGGGCTATGCAGAGGAACTTTTGTTGTGCTGCTGCCTTTGCCAGACCTGAATTGCAATGCAGGATTGGCCTGCAAAATATGCAAGATAACCCAACAAAATGCAAGATAACCCAAAATTTAAGAACTTCTGACCATGTAACACCAACAGATTACTAGATTTAGTCAGAGTAATGCTTTAAAATCCATTTGAAACCTCACTGGGATCCAATGAAAGAGATTAAAACTGGATAAAACAGGTAAGACATTGGAAAAGACATTCAGGAATTTCCTAATAAATATCAAAAAAGGTACAAATGTATTGGTAGGAGTAGGGCAAAGAAATACTTTAAGCTAATTTACAATGAAGAACTATCTCTTTTAGCACCCTCATGAGCGTACACCTTCACTCTGACAGATAGATGAACTGATGCAGAGAGGTCAAATGACCTGACCTGAGGTGCACATGTATGGACGTGTGCCTAGGTGGTAAAAACTTATGAGAGGGCTCTACTGGCAGATATTCATAACAGTTAGAAACAAAAATGGACAGAAGTTTTGGTGTTATAGAATGCACATTGCCATGTCTTATGCTGTGGCTTAGAACAAGTTGGTGAATTAAAATATTTCAGGTTTGTGTATCTGTACCTTCTGAAACGGAAATTAACACCCGGCCTTGCTAAGGAAATCAAGATCAGTACTCAGGATGTATTTTGTAATGTTGCATCAGAGAGACAGTATATGCAATAGTATGTGGTTTCTAGTTTGTTCGCCCATCAAGAGTAAAATCTTCCCCATTTTGAGAAAGGCTTGAAGATTGCCTTGTTCCCTCAGCATCTCTGTGCATTAGCAGCTGAATGCAAATTTGCATTGCTTCAAACCTTTCTGGGTTTCCCAGGCCCTCTCATGTCTCATCCAGGCAATGGAGATTCCAGGTTCCTGCTCACACGAGGCTTCGCTACTGATGAAAATGGCCTGGGGTCCCTCATTAGTATCTGCTGGTACAGAAGACACTCTTGTGTTACGCGACAAACCCTGCTAGCTCAGCTGTCTGTCACTAAAAGCTATGAAGTCGAGATGTCTCCCGCAGTCAGTTCTACATCTCTTTCTTTGTCATCTGGCCACAATTAGTTTTTCACAGGGTAACAGCCTCACCTCTGAGCCAGCTGATTGGTGTAACAGGTCTTAGCGCATGGGAGATGGCACAGGATGCGCTGTCTAATGGCTTAATGCCTTCTAGTTGTAATTGTGCTCTAGATTCTTGCTCTTGAGTGTTGGTTCCTTTCCCTGACTAAAATCCTGACCCAATCTTCTCTATATACCTTGTCCCTGTTCCTCTTCCTGCCTCACGCTAGTTCCTAATCCTGCCCTTGATCTGCCCAGCTTTGTTTCCCGCTCTTGCTGTTTCTTCCCCAGCCCTAGTTTCCTCTTTGAATTATCTTGCCTGACCTCATTTCAGCTAGAACTGCTCCTCATCCTAAAGGTACTTGCATACATTTAGACTGAAATTACAATGAGCCAAATCTGATCTTCACTTAACCATGCAAACTATTTTGTTTCCATAAGACTAAAACTTCGCTGAGGACAGAGAACAGGGTGTGATTTGGTGGCTTTAGTATTGTCTAATCAAGAAATAAATATGTGGAAGTTCTATTTCTGGTACCAAGGCAAACTGCTCATGAAGGTTAATCTAATCTTTGAGCAGATTATTCTTGAGTTACACGTGGTAAAGCTGTAAATACAGTGATAAACTTTATTTTTTTATTTTTTTTTACACATTACTAAGAATGCCTCTTCCATGTGTTGTCTGGCAACGCTCCCCCCATCCCCACATGATGATAATTAAACAAAAATCTTACTTTAGATAATGGAAAGGCAGAGAGATGTTTTTCTCTCAAGTTTCAGAAGACTCAGAACTTCCTAAAAACTCAGTCATACTACAGACTTTGGATTCAAGTGACCAGGAACTGTATTTGAAAAACCTATGCTGAGAATAAGCGTATGTTGGGATATTCTGTTATAACAGAGTCTCTTAACTGGATACATCTGTCTGGTGTGAGTGTTAGAATAATTAAAAAGGGGAACTGATGCACTGAGTCTATTTAGCAGAGCATTGCCTGGCCAAAAGCACATTCCAACAGAGCTGTAGAAGAGTAGAGCAAATGCTTTTGTGTCTTTTCTCAGCTTGCTCTAGATGAGGCACAGGGTCACCTTGATTCAGAGGTCATAGCTTTCTTTTTAATAGTTTGATTTTTCTTCTGTGAATTTGACTCAGTTTTTCAAACTCATGTAAACTTTTGGTATCCATAGCTTCTTGTGAGAGTATGTGCCCAGATTTAACCCTCAATTGCACATAGCACCCCATTTATATGTTTTGAACTGGCCTTTTTATAACAATGCCCTCTAATTCCTTTGCTATAAGAAATGGTGAGCAATCAACCTTTGCTCACCTCCTTCATATCACTTCTATCACATTGGCTCTTAAGTTATCCTTTCTAATGGCTAAAAAGTCTTCTGGTTTTGATATACCCAGACTGAGAAGGGAAAGCCAGAAGTGCATATAGTGTGGAAGATAAATCCATAGCAAGAATTTATGCAGCAGCACTGTGATGTTTACCGTTTTGTTCTCTTCTCTTTTTCTAATGATTCTTAATATTCAATTTGCTTTTATGGTTATTGCTGGGTATGCACACACTGTTTTCATATCAAAGTTTATCACATCTCAGAGATGCTTCTTCTGGGTGGTATTAGCCATTGTGGAACCCATCATTTTCTACACAGAATTACTGTTGCTTTTCCTTATATAAATATTAATCAATACTGTACTGAATTTCACCTTTGAGTTTATTGCCCAGTTCTTCAGCACTACAAACACTGTTTGCAACTCTTTGCAGAAAATTGTGAATTAAATTAATTATTTTAATCATCAAATTTAGCCATGGTGCTATTTCAACCTTCTGCTCCATGAGTATACTGAACAGTGCCTTAACAGAGATTTTGTGGGACTTTCTGATAACTTCCAAGAAAATTGACTTTAAATTCTGAATATTATATAATAAATCCATATATTCGGGTATTCTATGCCTTTTTAAAAGAGTTTCTATCAGTTTGTTCTGTATTGAAATCAGAATTATTAGTTTATAGCTCTCATAAATCCTCTAAAAGATTAGGGACCCATATATCTGTTTTGGCACTGTTGATTTTAAGTGAAAAGTTAGTTATACCTCAGTGTGGCTCTTTAGACCTCATGTAACTGTTTCATTCTTTATTCCATTAGAATGCCTGGTTCTGGTCTCACTGACTTGGTTACCATTCTTTTTGTTATTGTTGTTCTACAGCCTTTTCTGCTGGCATTTGGAGACAATTTAAGACAGTCTCTTACAAATATTATGTAGAGAAGCTCTAATGCAGAAACTTCTACAAGTCTGTTCTTGCAGAATGCAAATAATTCATTTTGGCTTTCTCATGTGGTTTTTTGATCTTCTGAGTGCTCATTTTATACCTTGTTCATCAGTTGGCTCTACAGATTTTCTGGAAGGCTTCCTGTTTCTGATGTTTTTCTTCTGATGTGGGCTAAAACATTCCTTACTTATAGCAGACAAAATCTGAAACACTTTTTGGCTCTTTGTAAGTAAACCTTAATCTCATCCATTTGTCTGTTTCACCTTTTGATATATTTCTAAACATATACTTTATAAAATGTAATGCATTTATATTTATTTCCTGCCTTGTCTGTAATGTGATTATACACTTGTATTTACGTTTAAGTTCTTGTGTACTGCTTGACAGTACCATCTACTACTTTGTATCATCAGAACAGCGCAAGTGATTGATTGTTTTTCCAAAAGAGAAGTTCTGAATATGTTCACGGAAAGTATAGCCAAAAAAAAAAATGTCTCTCTGCATGGTACAGTTGGGTGGGCAATATTACAGGTAGCAGAGGGGGTAAATCCGTACAGGAAGAAAGCATGTAATAAACATACTTAGATGAAGAAAATTTATAGCTAGGAATTGACATGGCAGGCCTTGTTAACGTTGGCTGGCCAAGTGCCTAGGAGCACAGTCTTTGAACTAAGAGAAGAAAGAAAAAAACAAGATGCCTCTGCAATTTGCTATTTCTTTTAAGAATATCCAGGTCATAGGAATCAGAAAAGGTCTGTTGTGACTCCAATGTCTGAGCCAAGTAATCTTACTGCTAAATGTTTGTTTTAAATTCTTGTATGACCTGTAAATAGTGTGATCTTACAGGTAGACAACATGGTATAAATGGAGGGCTCGAAGAAATTACATTTATTGTGTTCTATCCCATACCAGTTCACTTGTTAAGGGTGTTAACTTGACTTATGTTACTCTTTTTTCACTACTGTATTCTGACATAAGAGCTTTTTAACCAGGCCTTTTGGGTTTGTTCTTCCAATCTACTGATCATACTGATCTGCTTACAAAAAGTTCCAAACTGTGCTTGTTGTTAAAATAAATGCTACATTGACTAGGTGGACTTCAGTTCATTCATAAAGTGCCGTATATGTGAAACAATGCTTATATGAATGAGCTGCCTCGTGATTTTAAGAGATGTTCTGTATATCTTTCTGTGAGATAAAACATCAATATACTGTGGAAATAAGAAAATTTCCTTTCTAATGAGAAACTGGTTTCTGATATACAAGATTATTGGCTTTGATGATCAAATATTTTGCAATGTACAGTCTCCTATCCATAACTGTCAGCAAAGGAAATGAATATCTTAATTTTGCCTCTGTGTTTTTGTTTTGTTTTATTTATAACAATAAATATCCTGTTTTTATTTCATTGGTTAAAACAGTAGGAGAGCATAACAGTAAGGTTTCCTTTTCACAATGCCTTGTCTTGTAAACATAGCAGCATTAATGCTGACACCTAATGGTATCACTGTTAATATCTGAACATCACTGAATTCTCATTATTGATTTACCTTCACATTCACAGTGACATTGTAACACTGAAAGAAATCAATAATTTATCTTTCTTAGTGGTTCTCATGGTGTATTCAGTCTTAGAGCTATCTAAACCATAATCATTAATACTGCAAGTTCAAATGAAGACACCTATACCATTGGTAACATTTGTAAAAAGAGAAATTAATTTAAGTTCACGTGAGATTGAACAAAAAATGGGAGAGAACCAAGACTAGAAGATCAAAAGACTTCTTGAGATTGGTCTATTTTTTTGTACACATATGTTGTCAATCTATGACAAATAGGAAAATGTGAATGCCTACGACAAATAGGAAAATGTGAATGAAATGATGTTTTTACTTTTAGCCAGATATTTCCACGTTGTAGTTCAAACATGAAATGCACTAGCAGTAACACGTTGTTATTGTTTCTAAGTCAAAAAGAAGCTCTTTCACATCTGTGACCAAATTCAGGCAAACAAGTAATCAAATGCTCATTAAAAAAATTGAGAGTTGCTGAGCTTCATTTTGTGATCTGTGTCTGGTGCTTGCTTCAGCATAGACTTCAAAATTGAATTCTCTTTTTATTTTTTTTTCCTGGAGTATTTCTGAGGAAATCCTTAAGTCGGTGTCAATTATTTGGTGTGGATTCATTTCTGATATAAGTAATTTCTGATAGTCCAGCACAATAAGGAATAAATTGATCCAATCCCTCCAGCTATCCATAAGTAAGCTGGATACCTAATTGTGATACTCCCATTGTTTGTGGGACACCGATGTATTTGAGGAAAGGACGGGGTTTTGAGTTTAAAAAAATCGCATACACAGAGCTATTAGCAACAATAATAAAAATCCCATTATGGAGGCTGCTTAAATGGTCATGTTAACAGCACATGAGGTTCACTAGCTTTTTCACAGATATTGGCATCTGATTATGACAGGTAGTACTTCTTTCCTAGCAAGAAAAGGGTTGACTCTGGCGTGTTTCCATATGGGTTTTGAAGACTTCATAGCCTTAGCTTGGGAGATCATTTTCATAACGGTTTAGCTGTTGATTTTGAAATCTTTCTTAATTTTTGGCTACAGCGGTTTTCTATTCTATTTGTACTCAATTGCCCTATGCCAGACTAATGCTAATGACACATGTAATGGGAAGTCCTGTAGCTGGTTGCTATTCCAGATGCAGAATAATTGTAATGTAATGAATGTACAGTGGGACAGTACAAATACCGTTAAAGTTTCCAAAATACTACACAGCTTACATATGTTTTTGGGGACAACAGCCAATGATCTGAAGAAAAAAACTGGCTGCAGATGCCAGAGCAAATTATTTATTTATTTATTTTTCTGGAAAGTAAAAACAACGATGGAATATTATTTCATGTTTCACAGAGCACAGACTGTCTTGCAATTGAAAAACTTTTTCACAGGATCTCACATAGTAAAGTGGACCAAATTAAACTTATCTTCTGAAAAAAGAATAAAGGAGTGAAATTGTCTTATGTGGTTTCAGTCCTTGGTTTTTAAGAACTTGGGAATTTGCCGGTGATGCGTATGTATCGTGCCTGTCCGGATGCATTATGTGTGATCTGTCCTCAGAAAAAAGAATACAAAGACCTTCTGGTTCTCATGAAGCACTCATTGGTTGATCCTTGAAATAGGACAATAGGACAGTGCTTGTTACTACTTGAAAGAAATCATATTGTAAGGATAACACTTAAGTACTTAAAAATACCAAAGTTTGCATTCACGCGCTTTGCCATAATTCATGCCTGATGCCACATGGAGTTTGACTGCCAGCATCAGGATACTTAGAGAATGTTTGAGCTCTCCACTTCTGGGCATTGGCTTCTGAACCAGTTGGGAAGACTGCAGTTACAATTTTGGTCTCACTTGGATTTCCTTGATGGCTTTTGGTTTAGTTTCTACTCTGAGAGTGGTAGGACGGCAGCTGTTGCATTCATTGGCCATGTCCTTAGTGGTGAGTGCGTGGGTTCAGAAAGATCTTTGAGGAAGGCGCTGATGTCATGGCTTGTAAGGTGTTCTCAGCGCTCCTGCAAAATTGGAAGGCTGTAGACAAATACTTAGAAATTTTGGAGGAGGTTTTGTGGATACTAATTCATATGACTGAAGAGCTCTTGCATTAATTTTGGGAGAAGCTATTATATAACGTTGATCTTTTGGGTGTGTTTGGCTATTTTTGCTGTTTTCCATCAGATCGTCACCTTTCTTTATTCCAGATGTTACTATATAAATTTTAATCCCAATACAAATGTATTGTTCTAACCATGTGTTTTGATGTCATTTTTTTCTGACTCTTCCAGTACTGCAAACAATCTTAAAGTATAAGATAAATTAGACTGTAGTTATTCTTTCTCTTCATGGTGTCATCTTGCAGGTGCTTTTTTTTTTTTTCCTCACCTGTGCTTGACATCCATATGTGGTCTAAATTTGTATTACAAATTGATATACTACAGATAAAATGTTTGTTTCTGTGCTTGAATATATATATATATATCTAAATGAAAGGTTGGGATGTATAACTGACAACACAATGTGTATTTTCACTGTCAGATTAGGAAAATTAACATTCTAACACAAATTTGATGCTGTAGCTACTTGTCAGACTGATGATTTTCATGGTAACTCTCTCCTGTTATCTTTTCCCACTTTAGGGCTGTAACCAGCACTATACCCTCTTTCTCTCTCCTTTTCTTTTTTTCCCAGTTGTAGTTAGTTTTCAGGTCCTCCAAAACAGTGTGGGCACATATTTGCAATTACCAATTCTGACTATTTAGAAAAACATAATGAATTAGAGGCCAGAAGAACAATTTGAAGACTTGCATGCAAATCATGAGTACATTTCTTTGCTTGCTTTTGACACAGACTGTTTCATTTGGGTGTAGTAGAACCATCAATGATATAATTCTGTTCCTGAAGATATTATTTAGGGCCAAAAAAACCCGCCCCCAAATGGTTTCTATTCATTTTCTCTTAGTCAAGGACACAAGGGAAATAAATGATGTCAGGCTGAATTGAAGAATTAAAAATATGTTCATTTTAATGAATCCTTAGTATACGTGCACACACAAAGACAGAAACATTCCTCCTTGTTCTTATATTTAATCCTGAGCAAAAAAAATGTGTATTTCTTAAACTTTATTATGATTAGTAAGATGTGACAAGATTTCTGGAGAAGAATTTCTCATATTTAAGCTTGTTTTGGGAACCTAAACCTTTCTATTCTTTGCTTTTGATTTTTGAATGCTCTCTTGTAAGCCTAGAAAGGCCTTCCTTTTCAATGTCCTCTTGGCACACAATTCATCTTAACAGTTTATTTTTGCCACAGCCCTTGGCCCCTTTTTTGCTGTGGTACATCTGAATTTCCTCTTTCACATGTACCCTTGCCGCTTTGATGATCCACGCACCTCTCCGTGTGCTTTAAGACTTAGCGCAGGTGGTTGGCGCGCCCTACTACTAACAAGTGTCCCTTCTCAGAATAGGTGACGTTGTGTCACTAACCAAGCGAATGTTCCCGTTGTTGAGATTTTCAGCTCTGATTTTTTTTGTGTTATTTTGAGCGTATGAAAGCATACCAAGGTACGTATCAACTTCTGACTGCCCTCACTGCTGTTTTCCACAGCCACCCATTTAGGTATGGTGTCTGCGTGCTTCAGCAACTCTCCGTCCACACCGGACCTGGGCAGGGGCCTTTCTTTTAACGTGTTATGATGGGAATAGGCTCTCTATGATTCTCTCCCAGCACAGGGCCATGGCATTGCACGCGCGCTTGACCCAAAAGCATTAACGAGGGCAGGGCCCAGCCCCGTGCTCCAGCGACGCTCACGGCTCAGGGCTGTCGCCCGACGCCGTAGGGGGCTTGGGGCCAGCCCCAAGCCGGCGGCTGAGGCAGAGAAGGAGGAAGAAGGGCGGAGGGCAGCGGCACCTCCTCCCTCGGCCGCCGCTCCCGTCCCTCCCGGGGGCGGCGCCATCGTCCCCCTCACCCCGCTCCCCCTCCTGGGCCTCGTCGGCTGCCGTCCGCCGGCCCCAGGTGAACGCGTATCCCTCCGCCGCGGCCGCCCCCACCGCCGTAGTCGCGGCCGCGCAGTCCCCGGATGGAAACTGTTATGGCCGCCGACAGCGCCGCGCCGGGCCGCGGGGACGGGCGAGGTAACCCCGCCGGGGGGGGGGGAGGGGGGGGACCGGGGCTGTGCGTGCGGGGAGCGGGCAGCGCCTCGTGGCTCATCGCGGAGGCGAGGAGCGGGCGGGAGGTGCGAAACCGGCGGGGCAGGAAGGCGGCGGGGGGGGGCAAGGCGTTAAATAGTCCCTCGCCCCCCCCCTTCCCCCCCCCCCCCATCCCCCCAATGGCTGCGGGGGAGGTCCGGGAACGGTGGGGGGCGGCGGCGGACAGCGCCTCAGAGCCGCAGCACATGGCGGTGCCCCCGGGCCTGGCGTCGTATCCCTCCGCCGCGCCGCGGGCAGCGCTGCGCCCCCTGGGGCCGTGCGGGCGGCACCGGCTGCCGAGGGGCTGCGGGGGGCCGGGGGCGCCGCCGCCCCCCCCCCCCCGCCCCCCTGGGCCGCGGCCGCCCGCGGGGAGGCTCCTCAGCGGGGAGCGGCGGCTCGGGGCTTCCTCAGGGTCTCCTGGCAGCCCCGTGTGGAGAAGGAGCGGCGCTTCTGCCCCGTGCTGCTGGGGAGAGCAGGCTGAGGGAAACTGGGGAGCGTGGCCGGGCTCGCGGGGCGCTCAGAAGCGCTGCCTGCCCGCCCTGATCTGCGTGCCGAGCCGCTGGGCTTGTTCGGAACGGTAAAACTTTATCGCAAAGGTACCTGGCTGCGGGGTGGCGCGCGCTTAGCTGTCACTTCTCTCTAGATCCAAGTCTGTAGCTAAAACCTCTTGTTTTCTCCATCTGTCCTGTTTAAAAACAAAATAGTGACATTTGGGAGCATTTTGGGGGGAGGAAGAAAATCGAGGCATAGAGCTTTATGTGGTTACTTAGGCTTGTGCTTAGGGTTTTTTTTCCATATGAGTTATCTATGGCTCACGCTGATGCATTTTCAGGTTTCGTATTTGTTATTTTGCTTTATAATCTACTTCATATATTGTGAAAGTAGTATTCTTCTCCCCTGGCTTTTGCAAAACTTTCTAGAGAATTCTAATTGGGCTTTTTTTTTTTTTTTTTGGGGGGTGGGGATTGCTATAGGATTTATAATTTTGCAGCGTTTTTGCTTAAGAAAAAGTTAAGTTTCTTCTGAGTTCAAGTTTGAAGGGCTGAGGTGCCGTCAGCTGCTTTATGTCATCTTTTTAAGTCACTGTACATTTTTCCTTGCCGCAGTTAGGAACACCGGAGGAGTATTAATAAAGTAATAATGTGAAGGTCAGAGTATACCTAGTGAGGAGGAGGTTGCTGGCTGGTTTTAATCTGACTCGTGAATTTAGATTGTAGCTGATGGTGTTACTTTCCAGGAGAGCACATAGTACGTATTTACAGCTTTTCAGTTCTTCGGTGCATTAAAAGTGCACCGTATGTGAGATTGTGAAGGTTTTGTGGTTTTCAGCTTATTTGTTTAGTCATGATTGTATTTACACCTTTAAAAATATCTTTCTTTTTGTTTCTAGACCTTTTTTCAGTATTTCTCCCGACCGTGGCCTTTTCTGAGTTTTATGTATTTACCTCTTCTATGTGTGTGGAAAAATATGTAAAAGGCTGTTGAAGAATTGAAGTCTTTTCATAATGAGTAAGTCTGGTGTCTTCTCTCATAAAGTAAATTTAAAGATCCTTGGGACTTTATTTTTACTAGTTAAATAAAATTATTGACTAGAAACATTTGTTGAGTTGCAGGTGCTTGTCAGTAGTTGCATGCTACCCTGTAATAAAAGAGCTAAACTGTAATTTGTGTGGTTTAAGGAGATCTCAAATCAGGCTTAGATATTTTCACCTGAGATTCCTTGCTGATCATAAATGTTCTATCTAGCTGGGGAAATGTTGCCCAGTTGAGGACTATAGTGGCCCTGTGTTAGAAGCCTGTGGTTTGTTCCCTGAAGCATGCTGCATTTACTTGAAATTTTTATAGCATTAATTATATAAATATTTCAGGTTTCAGTATTTGAAGGTATAGCATTCCAGTCTGAATGATAGATAGCTACTGTGAAGATGACACATTGCATGATGCAACCTGTAATCTTCATGTGTTGCACCTCTGTATTAAAAAAAATATTCAGCCAAGAAGTTCAAGTCATGTTTTGGTCATTTTCTCTTTATCTGGGAGTTAAAGTTGCTCCTGTTCAAATAAAGAACTTACTGCTGACAAGAGAAAGCATTGTAGTACAGTACTCTTTCGGTGAAAATGGAGCATAATGCAGATGAGTTGTTCTTTTCTTAACATTCAAAGCAGAGCAATATCCCATGTTTTAATCTCCTGTGTGTAAAACAGGACAAGTGTCATTTATTTTATATAATACTTGTATATTATTTATCTCCTGTACCTAAAGTGCTTAATTTGGAAATAATCCCAAAGGGTGTGTGTGTCTTTTTTTTTTTTTTTTTTGAATGTGAAATGTATAGTTGAAATCTTGGGTGTCTCACAACTGAAAAGCACAATTAGTTAAATTTTAATCAATGTTGAAGTCTGCATAAAATGTAGAAATGTATTTTGCCTATCATTTTCAAGAATCCTGTAGAAATGCTAATAGTGTTTTTGAAGGTATGCAATAAAACATACGCTAAAACAAACAAACGTGTTCTGCTTTTCTTACTACGATACATGAGCATGGCCTGGATTATTTTTTAGTCTCTGCTTTCTTTCTGTTGGGTATTGATGTGTTTAATGCTAGATAATTCCTTCTCACAGGTCTATGGGAAAATATTTGGGAGACCTCAGTGGTGATGCTTATAATGGCCTGGAGCTCTAGAAGCAGCTCTTGGACTTCATCACAGTGAGGGAGAGGATGTGATCATTCTTTCAGTTTGAATGTGAATAAATAGGATGATCTAATGAGTTCCAGGTCTGTGTTGGTTCGGGGTGGGCAGGGGAATAGCGAAGAGAAAGCTGCTGATCAGATTTCAGCCAATGCTTTACTTACTTTTGCTATTAAAGTGTAGCTCTTAATTTTCTATTACAGAAAGAGTTTTTAGTAAGAAAATGCTAGGGAAGAGGCAGTTCTTGTTCATTTCCAGTTTCACTTTTCAAAGTCAAATGATTTTCGGTGCTATTCCATTTCTGCTGATTTTATGCTGACAAGTAGGAGTGTTGTTGGAGCGGAAACTTGAGCTGTTACAAATTGTCAGTGTAGTCTGTTACAGAAACACTGACACAAAGTCTATAGAGAGAGAATGGTGCTTACCATACCTGTTTGAGCCTCGTAATCCATGTGGAGTACAGTCGTACTCCATGTTCCATAAAGATTAATTTATACCCAGGAACACATGGTGAGAAATGAAAGTTAACTGTTATCCATTGACTACTTCAGACCTTGTGTGATACCAGAGGTAGCCGTTCATTGTATATGATCGTGGTGATTATTTTCTTGTGTGTGTTGGTAAAGGTCATGTCTCTATTAGTGCGTTAGTTTTAAAAGTAATATTGTATTTGTTTTCTAATTTCAGGAGAATAAAATGGGAAAGTTGTTGAACACTGAGGATAACTCAGCACAGTAGTCTTGTTTGCTGCAGGAACTAAGCCTAATCACAAGAATCCACTTAAAGAAAAGGAATACCTGTGAAATCATGCCATCTGAAAAGGGCCATTTTTTTCATGATAAAAAGCAAATTAATTTGTTAAAACACAATGCTGCAGATAATCTTTATATGGATACTACTTTGGAAAAAGCACTGGGGAATGATCCTTTAAGTATGATGACTCGACCAGCAATTTTAGATGTCAGTCTCTCCTGTGAACTAAAGAATGTGAAGATTGATTTACCCAAAGTGAACATTCCAAATGAAGTGTTAATGAAACATGAAGTTGATAGATTTAGAAAACTATTTCAGTGTAAACAGCAAACTGCAAGGAAGTCCGTAAATCTGGAGAAAGTGAATGGAAGTAGTCCCATTTGTTCAGAGGGAAGCCATGTACAGAATATGCCAGAAGTGCAATTTGAAGAAGGGCTGAAAACTACAGCAAAGATACTGAATTTCACTTGTACGAAGTGTGAGGATAACGTTAGATACAGCCCAAATGACCTACAGAAACATTTTCAGCTGTTACACTATGGCGAGTTGCCTTTGTATCCTTGTGAAATGTGTAACTTCTCAGCTAATGACTTTCAGTCATTTAAACAGCATAGACGCACCCATCGCAGCACTTTAGTGAAATGTGAGCTCTGTAATGATGAGCATATGTACACTTTGTTCGATTTGACAAAACACTTCACATCAAAGCATTGTGTAAATGGTCACTTTCAATGTGAAAAATGTG
Organism: Cygnus olor; assembly: GCF_009769625.2. Lineage (NCBI taxonomy): Eukaryota > Metazoa > Chordata > Aves > Anseriformes > Anatidae > Cygnus > Cygnus olor. The sequence continues at coordinate 22,003,506 of NC_049175.1, forward strand.
TGTTTTCTACCCAGGATGTGGGCACATTTGTTCAGCACATTCACAGACATAATGAGCTTCCTTATAAATGTGGAAAATGCCATCACGTAAGCTTTACAAAAGAGGAGTTCCAGAAACATGTTGTTGTCCATACCAGCGTGTTTCCTTTTGGTTGTCAGTATTGCAGTTACAGAACACAGCGGAAAGATTATCTTTTTAAACACATTATATCTTTGCATAGAGACCACTTATATACAAAAGAACAACTGGAAAAGGATAAATGTGAAAAAAAGAATAGTGAAGACTCCAGCAGGACTAAAGCTTGTGTTAAGAAGGTGTAAAACGGGAGCATCGAAAAAACCTCTCTGGAGACGGAAAAAAATAATCAGTGGAAGTGACAAAACTGAAGAAAAAAATTCACAAGTGCTAAGAAGTGTGAACAAACTTCAACCAAAATTGGATGAGTTGAACCAGTGTATGAGAGACGTGGAAGCAAATGAAGAAAAAGATCGAATTATGTATACTGAAAAGCATAATTTCACAGGTGGAATGCTCTCTGCTACTGCTGCGCAATACAATAAAGCAGATGATGGAACAAGCTTCAGCCTGGGATTATTGAAAAATGCCATTCCAGGGCCTACGGTATTGATGGTGAAAAACAATAAAATATCTGTTCCAGCAAATTACAGTGCTAAATTTATGGGATTTAAAATGGTAGATGGAAAGCAACATATTGTTATAAAATTATTACCTACAAGTAAGCAAAACTTGCATGTGTTGGGTCAGAAAGCTCATTCTCTTAAAGATGGCTCTACAACTCCTTTGATACAGACTGATGATCCTTGTAGTTCGTCTTTAGGTGCTATACCAAATGTTACTGATCAGTCAACCTTAAAGAACAATTCCATTCACCCATTACCCTCTCCTTTGTTTTCTTCTGTTCCTCCTTCAGGAAAACCAAAAGTGGAAAAACAAAACTCTTTATTGTATGGTAGGAGTCTTTCTCAAACTGTAGCACCTTCTAATGTAGCTGTAGGAAAAAATTCGTATCACTTGCCAATGAAGTTGGGCTCAACTGTATCTCCATGTGATGAGGTGACAAAAATTGAACCTCGAAGTAACATCTCATGGGGAAACTGTAGTCCTCCAAGTCATCCTCAGGTATTACCACCCACTATTACAAATGCGCTTCACTATGACCATATGAAAATGTCCTTCTTTTCTGAATTGAAAATGCAACATGGTGGCCTGAACAACGGTATTGGAAATAGTGATCTCTATTATTCACCTTCAGTTGATTCTTCTAATGAAGGGTTGCTGTCGTTTCATAATTATTCTAAAATGGATACTTCGGATAATCAGTGTAGCTTTTGGATGTCAACGGATGACAAATCTAAAGAGTTTATATCCAGCCAAACAGTTTCTTTTCAAAACAGAATTGAGTCTGCATCTTCATATTCATATCCAGAGTCAATCAAAGGCTTAAAACAAGAGAAAATTGTATCAGACGAATCAAATATTAAAACTTATGGGTACATGAACACTAAGAATAACTCTGTGTTTTCTAAAGGCCAATCTAAATGTGTTATTGACAGAGAGTGTTTTGTGGAAGACCAGCGTAATGGCCAGCAGTATTTGGATGCTAACATACATCAAGACTTTGAGAACGTAGCTGAGAAATTCCAAGAAAATGGATCAGATTCTGTTAACTCAGTCTTAATGCCTAAAATCACATCTGTTTTCTCATTGCAGAGTGAACAGGCAGCTCATTATTTATCGCCTGAAATAAACCAGTTATTGCAAGATGTGTTAAAAGTGAAAGCAACTACTCAGCAAGAATCCCACAGCAAGTCAAATAACTGCATAAAACTTCATTCTGACAAGCTGCTTTCTAGTCATGAGACAGGGAATAGAGCCTTTGCACATTTAAAAAGCTCAGCAACCGCATGTGGTTTTCAGAGGCCTCCTACTAATGCTGGTTTTCATTTATGTAAGAGAGAGTTGAACACAAGCTGTAGCACAAATGAAGGTACGCATTGTAGGAGAGAAAGAAAGATACCCAGAACATTATTTGATTCACAGGGAGTGGATATATTATCCAGATCTCCAGGTGCTGGTGCGTCGCTTAAAACTCATACAGATGCAATCATAACACAGCAACTAGTAAAAGAAGTACAGTCACCAACCCCAAATCCTAGCAGCTTTTCTCCAGTTCTTCAGGAGCAGAAGAAAACTGTTTTAGTTCAGTCATCTCCAGGATTTTTGTTCCTTTGCACCTTGCTAACCAGCCCGGACTGCAGGTTGTTTCAGGAAAATCTCTTCCGTCAACCAGTTCATCTGATAGTCATGTGACTAAAGGTGTACCTGCTTCTTTTGTTTTAAATAAAGGACCTGGAATGATACTGACTTTTAGTGGGGCAATTGGAACAGTTGCAAATGTCCCTAGTGATAGTTCTCAGGTTTTAGGCAATGTCGCATCCAGAGAATATGGTAAAATAACCATACCAGCTTCAAAAGTGGAGCAGAAGAATGACAGCTTCAGAAGCGTAAGAAGTTCCTGTAGTAGGAGAGCACATCATCCAGCAAATGACTCACTGAATAGCACATCATTCAAAGGACCTTTTGTAATTACAAACTCATCGGAGTCATCTATGAAAGGAATTTCTTCTGTGAAAGTGTTACCAGAGCATCAGGATGCTGTCTTTGGTTCTGTGGAGTCAGTAAAACAACAGGAAATGAAACAGAAACAGCGTGTTTATGCACTTTTGCCTGATGGACAGCAGGCAGTTTTTCTGCAATGTATGACGCCAAACAAACCTGAAGTACGTAAACATAGTGTTTTTCAGGAGAGTGCTCATTGTCAAAATTGTCAACCAAAGAAAACTGGAGCCATGCAACAAAAGCTTTTGCTGAGAATTAAGACTTCTTCTTCAGATACGCTGACTGATACCAATCAGTCAGTGAACAACTCAGTGCCCTCACTACAGTTGGATAACTTGCAGTCCCTTACTCCTGCACTAGCACAGAAACAGACTAATCTTACTTCTAATGATGCCTTAATTTTACCAGGTAGGTTAATGCCAGCAAATGCCTCTTTGGCAAACTCTAATCCAGCATGTTGTATTCCTTCTGTAGAACCTGTATATTCTGCCAAACCTGCAGGGACGTGGTTGCGAAAAGGTTCTGTTGAGAGTACGCAAGTAATAACTGCTAACAACAGGAATAACTGTGGTAGTCAAAAGTCTACATGGAGGTCCCGAAACAGAATGGCAAAAGTAAAATCTCGCTTAAAACAAACTGGGCCTGAAAGTTCAGAAACTGTGGTTTTACAAAGAAACAATTTCAAACGGAAATGCAAGGATAATTGCCGAGAACCTCCAAGAAAGAAAGCAATGTTGCACAGAAAGTGTAAGGAAAAGAATCAAGCTGAAATTGTTAGTGAATCAGGTGGCCCTTACAAACCAAGGGCATCAAAAGAAACTGTGAGGACTTTGAAACTACTTCCTTTTAATTCTAAACAGCTTGTAAAATGCCCTCGGAGAAATCAACCAGTTGTTGTGCTTAACCATCCTGATGCAGATGTTCCAGAAGTTGTAAATGTAATGAAAACCATTGCTAAATTTAAGGGACATGTTCTTAAGGTTTCATTGTCAAAAAGAACTATTGAAGCGCTTCTGGAGCCAGCCTTCTGTAATAATTTGGATGTAACTACTGATGATCTTTCTCAAAAGAGGCACAAGACAGTAAAACCTATTAGCCCTGTAAAAGAAAGATTTGTATTAAAATTGACACTGAAAAAGACTAGCAAAAACAATTATCAGATTGTGAAAACTACGTCTGATAATACCTTGAAAGCTAAGTTTAGCTGCTGGTTTTGTGGTAGAATATTTGACAATCAGGATAATTGGGTAGGACACGGACAGAGGCATCTGATGGAGGCTACTCGAGATTGGAATTTGTTAATGTAATGTAATGATGACCAGTGAAGAAAATAAAACTTAACTATCATGCATCACAGCTTTTTAGAATCAAATTAAATTATGATACACAAGTTGTTTTGTATTTCAGTATTGTGACTGAAATTTAAAAATAATGCAAAGTGCTTGTATTTTAAAAGGAAAAGCAGATTCTCTGTTGCCATCAAGCTTTTAGATACATCAAGGAACTTTGTGGTTTAGATAACTTGTAACTAACTGCAAATACAATTCCGTAAAAAATATATATTATTTTTTGTTACTACTATCCTGTCCTATATTTTTATTCTATAAAATGAGTCTTCAGGGCTTTTGTTCTGTACATATTTAAAAAATCTAAACATGTAAATATTTTTATACGTTTCAGTTATTTGGTATGATTCTTGCACAGAAATTGTTTTTTTTTTTCCCTCCCCCTTTTTTTCAGTTCTGTGCATGCACTACTAAAAACATTTTTTTTTGTCAACTACACAGCTGTTATCCTGGAATTTTTGTTGTTATTTTCGCTTGTTAGCTTTTGATTTTGTTTTTCAGGGATTGAACACTATTTTTAGCAAGTGCCTAAAAGATGTGAAGCAGTTTACATTATGTCAACTGTGTAAGCAGAGGTCCAAACAGGGCCATTTTCCCAATAGTTTCATTTAAACAAAGCCATATGTGAATGCTTTAAGCTATATTGCTATGCACATGACACTTGTACTATTTCTGTGCAGTTTGTCTACTTTCTTAGTGAAGTATTTTTCATATAAATTAATAAAACGTGTTATGATTGTGTTCATACGGTGAGCCTGAGAATTGAATCAGTTGAAAATATACAATATATATATATATTCATAATGTATATGGTGTTTCAGAATGGTGAACATTCCTAATCTGTATTGATTCTGTCCCTATTAAATTTGCTATAACTTGTCTTTTCAGAATATGACTGTGAGCATTTATAGAAAATACTTCTATTTTTGTTATATGCTATGTCTATCACAAACCCTGTAGGAAGGCCAGCAGTGCAAGGCACCATAATGGCCGGTGCAATTATAATTTTATTCCAGGTGGATGTAATTTGTCCCCATAATGATTACATTTTCTCCTGTTGCTTATTCAGATGAACCTTTTATGGTACTGGGGATTTGGAAAAACCAAGGCTTCAGCTATTCTGTCCTCATTTTGATGGTCAGTAGGGTAATACTCCCAGGAACCTGCATGTTTCCTCTCTATAGTTTTAGGGATAAAGAAAGGAGAATATGAATCACATTTTTTTAAAGTTTCTGTTTATATAAACAGAGGACCTTATCAGATCTATAGTAACTGAGAGTCTGAGGACTGAGGGTCCTTATTACCCATAGTGATTATTATGTTTAGAGGCTGTGTCCTCCAGATTCTTGGTGAACCCAGAGGCTAGATTCAGTGGGAGTGCCCTTAGCACATGGCACCTGGTGTTCGTATTAGCCCTTACAAGCAGTTTGGTTCAGAGATGGGGCACTTTACAACTCACATCTTCCCTTGTATTTGATGGTGTCACTCGTCCTTGGCCATGTCCTAAGGGCTTCATGAAAACCTTGAATAACTTACCGATATCATTTCTGCAAGGTCAGGTGGGTGATCCTGAGGCTGCATGGAGTGATGGGACCCACCTACACTATTCAAGTAAACATGCTGCGGAAGATACTTCTGTGCAATACCCTGCGCAATAGAAGATATTATATAATATATATTATATATAATATATATATATAATATATATATATATAATATATATATATATATATATATATATATATATAAAAAATATAATAGAAGATACCCTGTGCAATTCCAGATTTTCCATTGGTGAGGAATACAGCAAGGTTTAATTGAAGCCAGCCCTATCGCTGTCAGCAGGCACATTCAGTAGGCAGTGGCTGTTCTGGCTTTGTAGCTGAGTGCTGTGCTCAACAACTGCAGAAGTGTAGTCAAAGTTTTGCCCAAGTATGGGAAGGTTACGCATTAGGTGTGCAAGTCAGTTTCACAACATATTGTTGGAAAAACTGTCAAAATTGAGTACTGCACTTGGAGAAGGCTGGTCACTTAAATCACTGAAGCTTTAGGTTGTGTGCAAGTCCAATGGTGGCTTTCTGTGCCTATTTCCATACAGTGGAAGTCAAGACTGACATGCTACCAGTGAAACAATTCAGTCTCTTAGGGATGTCACTGGCAACAGAATTAGAATTGGGTTGCATTTTAAAAAGTTATAATGAAAATGGTTTTGAAAGAATTACTTTTATTTATTTTTTCCTTGGTGTGTCTATTGGCAGGAAGGTCCATGCCAGTTTGTAGCTAGTGAGTTATGTATGGGATGCAACTGAACTATGTGAGCCAGTCAAGGCAGCGTAGTTTGGGTGAAATAATATGCAGTTGGTGTGTGTTCTGTATCAAAATCAGATCATTTTGTGCTGCACAGCAGGCTTGAGCTCTGATGTAAATTTGGTGAGGATCTTTGAAGAAGGCTATTGTAGTGTTGGGGTGAGGCAGTGTGTTAGAAATAAGCAGCATTAGGAAAGGATAAAAAGTCTTAAGCTAGGAAGGATCTACAGGGTGTCTCAGCTTGCTCTCATAAATTCTGAAATTCAAGCTCTGAATTCTGGATTTTGCCATAGCACTGAGGTAGAGGCTCTGCTATAGAGTTCGAGGGTTTTCCTCTATATTGATGAATCATGAGAGTGACAACTGTGGTTGATTGGACTTCCCCCCCCACCCCCCCCCACCCCCGGAGAACCTTCAACAATACTGTGAAAAAAGAGCACTGTAATGTTAGCAAATGCTGAAATAAGGTTGCTTTATACAATATTATTTCATTGCCATGTGTTACTTTATCCATGGACATCCATCACATTTAGTGCAGAGAATTGTTACTTACTCATAAGCAGTGATTTAGTATTTTTTTTTCCACTCTTAATTGTCCTTGTATTATTTAGTACACATTGCTCAAGTACTGTTCTGAATATAGAATTCTTTCCTGTGAGCGCCTCTGTAATGCATCATTTGCAGTCATAAGAGTTTTGCACTTCTACAGATCTGCTTTCAAGGAATCTCAAGTCTCAGACTTCCATGAAATTAAGACCACAAAGATCAGCAGCAGAAAGTTTGGCTTAAGCAATCTGACCAACATTGCGGCGGATGATGCAGTAGTAGGTTCTTCAAAAATGTGTTCAACTACCGTAATATGAGGCTACTTTTCTACTGGCTGACTCCTGCAATGTTTGTTTGCACGTTGCTCGTTAGCTTCAGTAAATGGGAAAGGCATCCTACAAATGTCCCACAAGCAACACTATTTGCTTACATAGCTAGGATTTATCCCAAAGTATCATGTGTGAACCAACTGAAATATGTAAATCTTTATGGCAAAATAGTAACTAATCATGTATTTAATGCCTGTAATGTCTGATGTGACAAATTGAGGTTCGGGTAACTTGATTTGAAGAGTGACAGTTTGTAAATTTAAGCAGTGAAAAACAGCAATCTTAAATTGTTTTGTTTGCAACATGTATCAAGATAAGAAAGCCTTAACTTGGCTATAGTGTTTTGGGACACGCAAACATAAGTGCAAGTGCAGGGTCAGTAAGTGTTTTTCCTCTGAGAAAATGCTTTGCGAATATATACTTGGCCTGAAGTCTAGCCCATTGTGTATTCTTTGCAAGCTGTGTTCATCAGTAAGTCATGGTTTCCCTACTTCAGTAATTCCAAAGTTTAACCAAAAACTCATGTTCAATGTTTGTTCCAGGGCTGTTGTCATGTGAGTTTTTTTTTTTTAAACACTTCCTAAGAATCTGTTTCTACTGCTGGTGTTATAGATTGAAGGAGGAGTGTAGTTTTATAACTTGCATGTCTGAATGCTTGGATTTTGGAGAATGCACGTTCTTACTCCTTTCATGGAGCAACATTGACAGAATATTTTACAGTACTCCCCGTATTCTCCTTTCTATATCAGGTAGGCAGACAACACTCCTGCTCTTTCATACCTTAGTAAATATGCTAGTTTGATCTGAGTTCTCAGAAAAAAAATGCACTTGCTCTGCTTTGATTGCATTTTAAAGCCAAGTTTTTTAGTTGTAGTTTTAATTCTTCCTTTGTTTTTCTAGTTGGGAAATAAATTATATAATAATGTCAGAAAAATAGGAGGGGAGAGGTATGCTGCTATGTCTTTTAGAAGTCAGGCTAATGTATCTGTTACCTGATGGAAACACCTGCCGGCACTAAGTAGTGGCAGCAGCTGGCCTACACCAGCTGTAGGAAAAATGGTCAGGTACAGGATTGCACCACGTTGCCATTGGCTGCTGAATCATTGTTACCAGAATTTTTAACATAGCATACTCCATCCTGAGTGACTTTGTGGAGAAAGGCATTGCCTATTGAATCCCTGTCTCGTTTTGTTGCTGAAAATGTAAGTAGACTTTTGTGAGGAGCATCATATAGATGAAACAAAGAGTGGTATTAATAAGTTTAAATGCAGTGCAATATGTGAATGAATAAGGCAAAGGCTCTGCCTGAATGCAAAGCAAGCTAAACCTTGAAAGGGTGCATTTCCACCGAGTATTTCCCATTGTGAATATTGCTTGAAATGGTAACCTTCTAAAATGACATCTTATGTATTTAATATCAGACTATATGTATAGAAGGAGTAAATTAAGCTTGCAGAGACTAATAGATTTGCCTTTTGTTAATTTTTAGGCCTTGACTTTAGTCTTAAGGTTCTACACACTAAGCTAGTCCTAAGACTACTAGTACTAGTATAACACTAATTACTAACAACTGAACAACATCCTAGAAAGTATTTATATAATACTGTAAAGTAAGCTTACACAAGTTTGCTTACTACAGTAAAGTCCGTATACATAGTTTCTTACCTGTCAGGGTCTCATTTGCATCACAGATGAGATAAGTATTACAGTATTATATTTGTTTCAAAGGGAAGAAACTGATGCAGCAAGGTAGGCAGCCATGTGCCAAACATCACCATATTGGTAAACAGTTATTTCTAGAAGACAGGTGCATTACTTTTAGAAAGAATTGCTCAAAGCCACAAGGAAGCAGTTGTAGAGTACAGCTACAGCATAGCTGTAGGTGACTTGCTGATACCTTACAACTCTGGGCTCAAGCTTGCCTTAAATGCCTTGCAGGTAATCTTAGAGAACACTGCCTAATCTGGAACAAAAAGGAAAAGCAGTGTATAATGCAGTGTATAGTACAGTGTCAGCTTTGGAAAATATCGAATTTTCAGGTCCAACAAAAACACCTTTGGAACTAATTAAGAACTGTTCCTAAGAGTTTTCGTTAGTGCAATTTATGCATTAATAAATTGAATTTTCACCACTTCATCTTTGGTGGAAATGACATTGCTGTCAATAATACAATAAGTAAACCGCTGTGATAGAACGGGCTTTGATTTTTTTTTGTGTGTGTGTCTGTAAACCTATTATAAGAATTGAGTTGGTACTTAGTTTAGCAATGTGTTTGGGTCTCGAGAAGTAAGTTTTTGAAGACAAAAGACTTTACGAACTATTAAGTATATATGCTAAAGCTGTAAAAAGCAATAGCTTTTGTAACTACAGAACTTGTGAAGGAGCTCATACAAAAATATACATTGAAGACATCCACAACACTGAACTGATGCTTGGTTGCTAGAAGGATGTTTAAAAAAAAAAGTCATGTGGTAATGCCTCTGTACACAATTGATTTCAGGGTATTTTTAATTTTATTTGCATATTTGAAAATACATATTAATGAGACAGAGTAAAGCTGAGGAAAAGGACAACATGTCCATTAGTCTAAAAACAGTGACAGCTTTATTGCTGTGAAGTTTATTCATGTGAAGTACAGTCCTATTTTCAGCTTGTACACAGCAGTACGTCAGGTTGAGTTGCACTAACTTTTGGGGCTGTGCACTGCACGAAGAAATTACTGAAAGCAGTGATCTGTGGTAAACCTAACAAATGGAATGAGTAGATCACTGTGGGTATTCTCACTTTTAAAATGAGAATGTCCTACACAAAATATCTCTTTAAATAGCAGGCAGAGGACAAGGCCATGGTATGCAGCTGTTCACCCCACTTTCAATATCCATGTTATCACAGATGGAAATCACAGATGATGGTGTATCTGCTTTGGCTTCTTGTTCAATACGCTTTTCTGATAAAGTGACACGGGGTTGAACTTGATGAACTGCATCTCTTAATACTCCATAGATGTTCTTAAAGAATATTTGCCATCATTTTGGATGTGCACATATTTTGGGATGTTGAAACAAATGATTAAAACCAGTCTTCATCTTAGCAGTTCAGTTGATTAAGAAACTCTTACAATGTATTTCAGTTTTGTCGAGTCTTTTGTGTTGTTTTGGCTGTCAATTAGAACCAGGGAGGCATGCTGATGATTCTCTACTATTTCAGCAACACTGTCAAAGCGCTGGATAGAGAAAAGAAAAAATAATTAGTAGTGCCGGCTTCCTTTAATGCTGTAACACTGACAGTGATCACTGCATCATCATATTGAAGAGTCGAACTATGACTGTTACCAAGTGAGATGTTTTGCCTCTTAGTAAGAGAACTGATCCTGTTGTCAGTCCTGATTCCAATCATAAACAGATTAGATTTGGAAACTGGAAGATACTGCTGCTAGCTTTCTCATCTCATGTTCCTTTCCATTTGTGATTGCTGCCTGCACAAGCTGAACCACAGAGTTTGTTACCTAGCATATTAAAGTGACACTATGTACAGATAACCCTAATCTATCAAGCTACAGACTGTTGCCATTTGCTATCTGCTTCATTTGTGGTTCAGCCACCTCTGAGTGCTGGCCATCTCCAGGAGTAACATCATACAGACAGGTATTAACGGGCCCTGTGTTAGCCATGCCATTTTAATGCTGGTCACTGTAAATTAATACCCTGAACCCACTAGCTCTTGTTGCTTTTCCTTTTGGTCTTCATCCAAATAGAGATGTGGGACTGACTATCTTTTCCCCCCAAAGTAATTTTTGACCCTTTTTTGAGGGCCAGATTAACTCCAGGCCCATTTACTGCATTTATTCTGTAACCTAAAAGCTGTTACCACCTTGGGAGGCAGATAATTAGGCTGAAGCAAGCCAACTTCTGCATCCCTCAAAAACCTCCTCTGTGCAGTGATAAAACCAATTTTTTATTGGTATTTGGGTTCCAAGTCTATGTGCTGCTGTCAGAATAATTATCTTTGTGGTATAATAGCTAAGCAGTGATTTTTGCACTCTAGAACTAAAGTTTAACATATTCTTTATGTGAAAATAGGATTAAAAGCACAATTATTTATCTTTTTAATAGTGTTTTTTTTTTTTTTTTTTTGAGCATAGCTGTTCTTCCTTTACAATTTGCCAAGAAACTTAACTAGAGCCTTAGGTAGAAGGTAAATAGGTGGTAGAAGTGGCTGGAGAATTTATCTAGTAGCTGCAGTTTTAATCCTGATAACTTTTCAAAACAGTTGCATGAGCATGTTTTAAATTATTATTATATTTTTTTAATTTTAAGTCTCTGGTTTTAATTAGTCACAATACATAAGAGCTGGTGTTACACTTTTTTCTAGCTTGGTAGATCAGTCATTATACAGGGTATACTTTTATTTTGATGCATGGAGAATCTTGTTGGTTATACTGCAACATACCTTAAGATGTAAGAGGTAAGATGTAAGATATAAGAGGTAGATAACTGAATGGAGTGTTAGGAAAAAAAAAACCTCACCTCTTCACCATTTTTTTCTCTGCCCAGTGCATATTGTCTTGTTGCTTCAATAAATCGTATAGGAATGTTGTATACTCTTCTGTTATAAAACACAACCAGTGTGTATGGTTGCCTCGAATCCTGTCCAGAACTCTTCCTTACTAGAAAAGATCCATCCTAGAAAGAAAATACGTGTATTCAGCTATTAGTTTTTTCAAACAGTTTAGTTTGGTTTTAATGTAACATTTTTCATTGATAGCAGTATTAAATCCTTTTCTCCCTTTAACAAAACTATACAGTGGGAGATGGGAAGTAGCACATATTCCTACTGTCTAACAGTAGCTTACAAAAGTCTAAGTGCCACCTTTGCTACTGCCTGTTTTATCATAGCCAGAGAAAGGAAGAAGAAATAAACAGGCAGTGGCGGCAGTCTGTTGGAGTACATGCATTGTTAGGAAATGAAGTTACCATCACTGGCAGTGGGTAGGCAAGGAAGCACAGCAGGGGTGTTTTTCCAGAGCTATAAGGAGCACTCTGATAAAACGAGCACCTACAGCTACTGACACTGTAGTCCAGTGCTAGTGGTAGTCTATGCCGGTGATAACCCCCATGCTCTGACCTTCTGTCTTGCTTTGCAAAGTTAAGGAGAAGGAATCTCAAGAGTGAAAATGGTGCAGATAAAACACACAGGCCTTGGCCTCTCATTTTAATGGATGCACATAATCTATGAGATCTTCCTCAGCTCTCTACTCTGTAGTAGCTTGCTTTGCAGTGTAGCAGTCTTCGAGCTACCACAATAATTTCGTATTTGACAGTATTTGCATGGCATGGTATTCTGACCTGTTCATTATACAACTGACGTTCTTAGAGTATTTCTGGTTGTCTTTTGATATATTTTTAATTTTAAGTTTTTCCTAAAACTGACATTCCTTAAAAGTGACCTACCTTGTTTGATCTGTACAGTGCATCTTCTGCCGTTTTCCGATCACAGGTAGCAGCAAACCACGCTTTACTATGAACACCAGCATCCTAGAAAGAAAAAGAGAGAGACTGCTTCACCTGTAACATAACAATGATAATAATAAAGATTCTAGCCTGTGAGAAAGTTACTACTAAATAATTACGGCTGTGAAGAAATCAAACGCAGAACACTTCAGGAAACACTGAATTCAGATTTTTTTGGCTAGTATTTTAAATTTACCATTTTCATTGGAAGGCTAAAGAAAAAACCCTGTCAAAACAGTGTTAACAGATGTTTGGTAGAAGGCTGATATGTGACAGAACAGAGAACCATACCCTGAGGAGAGTCTTCAGGTTCAACCGCAGGATGGTTTGGCATTTTAAAGCAGGAAGATATTCTAGTAGAATTTAAAGAGGGTATTCAGGAATTGTTGAGAAATAATTTGACCATTAACAATCTAAATGCTGCTCAGCTGTGGCCTAGCCCATATAGCATCCAGATTAGGTAGGTAACTAACTTTGGGAATGAAATTTCACATGCACTTAGGGTGATTTGTGAACATGATCAAAATTGCCTCCATGTGGATAGTACGGAGGTGGGATAAGTACATCTTTGGCTCCTTTTGTTGTTATTAAATAAACACAAATAGATGATGTTCTACACAACATAGGAAGAATTCATGTCGTTGCTCTACTTATAAAAGAGTTCAGCAACTGAGACGGATTTGGATTCAGTTCAGGTTCTCTGTTGGATGGAGTCTAAATATATCTTTACATTTCAAATGGTGCTCTTAACTAATTTTACAGAATTGAATATAAATTTGGGAACAGGAGTGTTGTTTAGGAAAGGGAATGGAGAATTTTAGAGAGGTATGGAAAGAAACTATACTCAGGGAAAGGATAGGAAAGAGTGACTAGAAACAGCCTGAGACCTATGCATTGTCAGGCTTCAATAGCTAGAAGATGAATTAACAGGTTATAGAACCAGCAATCCTCAAAGCCCTTGCTGAGAAGGTTGATGCAAAAACTAACTCAAGTGAGCAGAGAGGCTATAGAAATAGTCCTGACTATTTCCATGTGAATACTTCTGGGTGTTAACCTTCCCAGTCATTTGAATGGCTTGCTCCAACTTTATAGTAACCAAGTTAATGATAAAATTCATTTTCACAGAAGCTTTATGAAAGCAATCTGTCGACTCAGTACAACAGAGATTAAAGATGAAGCTGCGTGTTCTGGCTGAGTTGGTCTAGCTGGTTCACTGCTGCCAATAATGGAATGCCTTGGCCTCTCCCTTGTGCTCAGTTTGTTGCTAGCCTGATCTCACAATAAGATAATTTTCTTTGGTAATCTGGCAGCGTGTTTGACAGCCAGGTTGGTTTTCTGACAGTTTAACTGGGTTCAGCTCACTGCAGGGTCAGAACACCAGAGAAGCATGTGGCTGGGAGGGGAGTTGACAGTGAAGAGGGAGCAGAGCCTCCTTTGTGTGGGCACTGCACTAAATGTATGGATTGGGTCACACCATAACATGCAACTTTACCTCCAAATTCTTGCCATGCATTTCTCCAGTCATACTGGAAAGGACATAATGAGAAGAATTGCAAGTACGCGTGGTACTCAGCCACTTAAGGAGTGAGCGCAGTAAACCAATCTCTGTACAACAAAACAAAAAAGAATTAACTGCTCCAAAACATTTCTTCCTGGCACTATCTGTGGGCTACAGTCTGGCAGCAGAGAGCTGCTGCCAAAGTTTGGGTGTGAACCAAACAAATAATGAACCTTATAAGCAAGAATCAAGTCTGTAAGCACCTGTGTTGTGCAGTAGGCTACAGCAAACAATAATATCATTGTTAATAGTTGGTGGGAGAACAACACTAACTTCAACAGTTAATTTTGATTTCTTATTTTTTTAAACAAAATGGATGTTTTATTAAACTTTGGTTTTGCCCATGGCTGTTACATAAAAGCTGCAAATGTAATTGTTACAAGCTGTTTATTTCAGTGTCTACTGGATTGTTTATTTGAAAGCATTTATTTTTTTTTATAATAAATATCCAGTATGACATACTGCTAAAATTGTTCCAGAAGTTCAAGTCCTTTGTATCCTTCCCTGTTGTATCATCTTTGTCATGTCAGGTTTTAGAACACTTCATGTCATTGGCTCTACATAACAGGCCTTTGTTTAGCAATCAACAGAAACATTTCCACCTTGTCCGTGACAACTAAGCTAATAAGAATGGTTTCTTGCGTTTTGTGGTCTCCTTTCATCCAAAATGTGAGTAAGGGGAATTGCACTGAAATGAAAACAACTTTTCTTTTGCTTAGATTATTCAAAGCTTAATGTTGCAACAAAACACAGAAAAAAAGAATTGGTCATAAAACTAACAGTATTAACTGTAATGAGAAGAGGTCTGTTTAAAAGAGCTGGACATGGGAGGGACTAGAACATGTAGGGGGAGGCACCACAGCATCCTCCAAGACATCACTGATTTCCTTCTGGGTCCCTAAAACTTTGCTGACACCCCAAACTCCAATGAAAAAGGGCAATGTTCTTCAGTGTAATTCTGCACTCTGCTGTGTTGGACTAGTCAGCAGAACCATCTCCATTTCATCCTAGAAGTCTCTAGGATTTCTTAGCACATCGCATCTGTGCAGGCTAATGCTAATAGCTGCAGATGTCTTCATTGTATCAGCCTGATGTGATTTATTTTGTTTCAGGACACAATATATACAGCTATACATTAGAAAACAATAGGCAAATTATAAGCTCTTCACAGCCGTCTAGACAGAAGTACATCATCACAGGTTTCATTGTTTCAAATGGCATTGAATTATTACAAACTGGAGAGTCAGGAAGACCTGAAACTTAGCTAAACAAAGCAGATTTTTTTTTTTTTTTTAAATGACTGGTAGAGTGCCAAGATTTGGTAAAATGCCATTTATGTGTTTTTCTACAGTCTGTCAAAGCTCTCCTATGCTATATGTTCTAAGCATTTTTGACTGAAAGCCAACATGTAGATGATTTGTGACATAGAAAATCTTCACTGCAAACAGGAATATGCATGTCCTTAGCAAAGGAGTACAGTTGTTAGAGAGAGGTGGAAATACTATTTTAAAGTAAAGGATAAGAAAATTTGTGCAACATGAACTTAGCTGATGTTATACCTGGTCTGCAGTACTTGAAATGGATGAAATGCTGCCATGAGGGGAAGTACCCAGAGAACGGTTTGCAGCTTCTGCCACTTCTAGAAAAGAGAAAGACATGCATAAGTTTTCAAAGTATGCTTTGTTTTACTGTGAGAAATGGGTTTGTTATGAGGACTGTGAAAGATCTGGAAAGGAAGAACTCTAGGCAGCAAAATGGCAAAGCAGAACTACTATGAAACATTATGAAGCTTAATTACAATTGTGATAGCAAAGCACAGTAGAAAATAGTTATTGTGCCTGAAGCACAGATGTTAAAGAATTTAAAAAAATCTAAAAATTGGAAGGAAGCTGGTTGAGTAGTGTTGCATATTAATGATATGATAGAGAAATGGGAAATAAGTATAGATAATTGTTTATCAAGGTGCTATTTTACCAGACAGAAGTACCTACAGTGGAAAACTATTACTGAGTGCACAGAGAGAAGATGATTGTAGAAAATATTCTGTCATTATGAAAGGTTTACTTTCTGTTTGTTTTACTTGGGGAAAAAAATGCTACTAGGACTGTTAGCACTGTTCCTGGACATGATATTTTGCAGACTGCTTTAACAAATCTTCACTAATATAATTCTGATTTAGATTCTGGTTTCAGAAAGCAATGAGTGTTATACAGGACCTCATCATAATGATCATGCAGTGACTCAAAAAAAATTAGTTGGACAGGAAATCTCAAAGGTGTGTTTAAAATAGTTTTAGAATTTATTTGTAATAAACATACAAATATCTTGTATTCCAAGTTGCATTCCAAGTAGAGAAGAGAAACTGTAAAAACAGTTTCAGCTCTCAATGAATGAATAATCACCTGAAGAAGGCTACTAAAGATTACGAATTTTGTTTTTCTGTCAAATTTTGTCTGACCAGCTACAGCTGAAAAATTCACTGTACAAATAAGTAAGAATTGCCAAAAGTTAGGCTTATTAAACTTTACAAGAGGAAATTAAAATAAGAGATCCCTTAGCTGTAAAATAAATAAATAGAGAAAGAAAGAAACAAAAATGGAGCTGTCTGCAGTAAGAGTGCATTAAAGAAATTTTTGCTAATTAGTGCATCATTTAGCACCTTGAAGAACTGAGTTACACTTTAGGGATTAATAAAAATTTATGCTACAAAGTGAAGCACATCAGTTGTGTGACAGGGGCAGACAGAACTTGAGAGCAGACTACTGGATGAACGTGAACCATTCTTATGTTTCCATAGCACAGAAGATGTAATTGCAACATACAACAAGCAGCCATTTCCAAGAAATAGACAGAAATACTAAAAGCAGTGTAAAGAGTATAAGCTACACCATATGCAGACTGCTATGTGCAATTCTCATCATCTATTTACAGCGTGAAAGACATGTTCATACTGAAATATGTGCGGAAAGGGGCTGGTAGGAAGGTCAGACATGTATGCTAACAAGAGACTAGAGAAATATTAGACATAGTTTACACTTCTGTGCAAAAGAGTCTGTATACACATTGCCTAATTTGTTTTTAGCTGTAAACTGAAACTCCAAGTCCATCTTGAAAGTATTACTTAAAGAAAAGCTTTAGCATTTGCCATTATAAAAATACCTTTCTTTTCCCACTGTAGAGAAAGAATAAGTGGCTGGATGTAATAAAAATCTGTCTGGCTTCTAGGCAACAGAAGCCTGGAACAGCCCAGAAAGAACATAATTGGGGTTCTTCTGTGACAAGGAAGATGGATGGAATCTTTGTTATGATGGGACCCAGTTGCCTTTAGTAGAAATTTTCAGTAGTAACAAATGGGAGTGAGGCACCCAATTTCCATTGATTTAGACAATAAACCCAACGCAATCCCTTAATTTTACTGGTTGAGCTATACCCGATCTCCGCTTTGTATGCATTACAGAGACCAAATGTTAATTCTAAACTAATGAATATGGATGGCATCTTGAAATAATCTTAATTCAAAGATTAATCTGAAATTACAAATCAATCACATCTTAACTCAAAATCTGAACTATACTTACTTGGCAGAATTGAGGCCTTTTGGAGCAAAGATCTGAAATAAATATTGAGAGATTACAAAAAGGTCTGAAAGCTACCTTTTCTGAAAGTATTAAAACTGTGTATTTGGAGCTTGCAAAATTAGAATGTGTTCCATCTCCTCCCTTTGCCCATTGACAGATAAGGGACAGGTGCAGGTATTTTAAATATCATATCCCACTAGTACTGACAGTTAGGAATTTAAATATCTGATTTAAACCTCTATCACCTAATTAGAGTTTAAAGCCTCCCATGCTTTTTGTGGTTATTATAGTATTTGGATGTACTTGCCATGTTTACTTAATTTATTTGCTACTGTGAGGTTTCAAGGAATGAGTTTTAAAAAGCAACAGAAGGTTACAGAGGAAAACCATCACAGTGCTATCCTTTGAACTTTACACATCTGTATTCAGACTGAGCAGGAGGAGCTGGTGCACTGAAATACTCAAAAGATGATGAAAAAGGATCTTACTTTTGGGCACCACTTGGAAGGGGTGGAAGGGGAATATCATGGCTGGAACCTCGTCGTCGTTCCGCTGCTGTAGGTTTTTCTGTAGTTTGGGACAAACAAATTAGAGTCAACATCTCTTCAGAAATATATTGTCCCTGATAAGAAAGTCCCAGTAGTCAAAGGAGGGTTTCTTTTGTTATTGTCATCATTTCAGAGGATTTTCTTACATGGACACTTCCCATCCTGCTACTTCTGTTATTGACTAGTGGCATACCACCAAATTTATAGGCAAATAGCTGCGCTCTGGATGCCTTCAGGAACTCAGTGGGAGACTTGCCTTTTGAGAGGCGAGCTGTGTGACACAGGGGACAACGCTGGGGCAGGCTGCCTACAAGAGCGTGGCCGGCTGGCTCCATCTCATCCATGTTAGGCAGCAGCTCCTGCTGAGTTTTGGCCTCGAGGAGCTGCTGCCTTGCACAGAGGCGAGACACATTTTGTGTCTCAGGGAAGGACTGGCTCTTGCCAGCAGTCAGCTCTGTGTGAGGTGGTTCTTGCTGAGCTCAGAATGATGAGCTCGCACTTCCCCTCCCTTCCCTCTTCTCCACTTTGAGGACTATATGGCACATTGCTGGTACATTATGTCGTGCGTTGCACTGCCAGTAACCTCAGCAGTGTTATTGTAACTGCTTTTAGAAAACAATGATGCTCAGTGCAATTAAGGCTGGCCAGATCCAGTTATAAACTGCTAAAACTACCCTCCCCCCTAAAATAACAAATATAAATTTAATGTGATGTTGTTCGCTTCACGTTTTTAATAAAAGAAAATTAAATTCTGATAAAAGTCAGCTTTTTCACAGTAGTAGAGAAAATTTACCTTCATTTAGAGTTGAGGTGTCTCTGGAAGGTAAGCAAGGTTTCTGCAGTAAAACACAAGGAAATCAAATAATTATTAAGTGGTACATCATTATTACAGCAAACATTCATCTTTTTATAGTTTTTGTTAACCACTTTACATTTAAAATTGACAGCATCCTGGAGAGATTTGGAGAGAAGGGCATGGCCATTCTGTGAAGAATCTCTAGTTGTATGACAATGAAGCCTGGAATTTTGTGAAGTGGATTTGGAAAGAATCCCAGTTTGTGTGTACTAATAGATGGACAAAAGTAAAATTCAGAGATGAGTGCTTCAAGGCTTTTTTTTTTTTAAATGATTATTCCAATTAGTAAATTTATGGTTCTTTTTCTGCTCTCAAGTTAAGTCCAAAAATGAAAAGTCCATCCCAAATACTTCTGAATCAACATTTGAATATTATCATCTTTGTCAAGCTATGTTTACAGATGTCTGAACACATTTCTCTTTCTTTACTGAAGTTTAATTTATCAGATTAGCTGGCAGTAAAGATTTAGCCAGCCTTCCTTTTCTTTTTTCTTTTTTTTTTTTTAAATCATCATTGATTCAAAATGGGAAAAAAACTGTCAGTTTCAAAATGTTTTTTTTCCAAATTAATTTAATTGGAAATTTCAACAGTTTCTCTCCCTTCCTTCCACAAGAGGTTTGGGGATATTTTCCTAATGATGAAATACTTATTGAAAAAAAAAAAGTGAATTTCTGGTATCATCTTGCATCTTTCTTGAGCTATCACTTTTATAATAAATCCATGTGCTTCATATGCAGGCCCTGTACATTTCAGGGAATACTTCTGAGCAGCCCATATTCCCATTTATTTCTCATTTTATTCAGTCCTTGTAGTATGTGCTTATTGTTACATCCTAGAGCATTGAACTCAAATATCCATTTAATCTAGATGTTCTTCTACTTGAGCTTTTTCACTTTTGCTTAGTTCATGTAACTGCACCCAAGTATTTCCTTTCATCATCTCTCTCTTCTCCTATTCTTTCTATGCTTTTTTTTTTTAACCAAATTCACGATCAAATTTAGTTTTGCAAGAAAATTAAATCACCTGTAAAATTATCATTTAATTATGCAATTACAAATCAACTTACTGCTGGATTTACTGCATTAGAAGTTTTCTTTCTGTAGATTGGAGGGAAAGAAAGAGTAGAGTTACTTTGCAGATACATGGAATTAATTTAGCAACTAAGCACGTGCATGCCATTTCTGTGGTATGTGACTAAATTAAGCAAGCCAGCCGGCATCTGCCATCAGTGGCAGGCAGTGAAGGACAATGGCACTGGCACGCAAGCAATATTCCTCCAGAAATAATGAAAGAATAGTTTGCCTTCACCTAGTCTGCGTAGCTTTCACAAACAGCAATGAAAATTACTCCTGAATTTTGATTGCCATAGTAAAGTATTAGGAGCTAACACCTATCCACCTAGTAATTAACCCCACCCCCATCAAAGAAGTAGTTTTATTAATATTTTTTACTCACAGGACCCTTGGTAATGGAGATGGAGCTGCTCCAGTGGGAAATCTGGATTCTTGTGTGTTACTGAAGCTATGATCTAGAAACAGATACGAACTATTTAGTATGCAGTATTAGCTTTATCTGAACAGCGGGGTTTCCTCACTGCTTTTCAGTGAGATAAAGTAAAAAAATAAAAATCCGTTGGTTTAATTTTTTCTTGACATGTTTTCATTCCAGTTATACTAGAAAATAGTTCAGTAACATTTCTTGCTTATTGCTGACTGATACAGATCAAATCTACACTGACACTCTCCACTACATGGTATATTAAGGTCACTGATAACACGTTGACAACAAATCCTGCTCATATCACAATGTTTTCAGTACAGAATACTTACTGTCATCGTTATTGTTTGCTTCATGGTCCTGTAATGGAAAAATGTGTTAGATTTGACAAGAAGTAATTAGAAAAATAAATAATTTTTAAAGAGGAAGTGCATAAATAATCTGGGTTTGGAAATCTGTCATAATTTTAAGAAATAGATTTGTTTAGAATGCATATAACATACAGTATATTTGTCATCAACTTCTATTAGGGTGTTTGAAAAAAATAGCAAACCAATTAATTTTGAACATTACAATAAGCTTAGGATTTCTTATAGTATGCAGACTTTTGCAGTGAGATCTTTTGGTTCATGCTTCAGTTCTGAAATGGAAAGCTAAAATTTTGCAGCAGACATTTTGCGCTGAACTGAGGGTAGTGAGTGCAGTGGACTGTCTTTTCACCATCCTAGAACCACAGTGATCCAACTTATTTCTTAGCTTCTTTTGTAGATACTTCCTATTGGCTCCCAGATATTGTCCTTTAAGGAATCAGACTCTCATATGAGAAGTACCTCTCCAAGAGGCACCAGTTATTAATTTGTCCATCTTCATCCACTGGACATGCAGATTAATGGCTTTTCACTAACATTGGTTACAAATGCATCCGTTTTTTGGTTGACGAGGTGTAATCCATCATCCAACAGCTGAGGGAGTAAGATGGGGAGGACTTTTTCTCCCAGTCAGCCCAGGCCTTTGAGAGGAATGAGGGCTACAGTTCTATTAACATGATCAGTGCAGGTTATTGTTGAGAATGAGCTGAATGAGAGCAGTAAGACATGTTTCAGTTATTGTTTTTCTTTGTCAGAGTGCCTGGTCAGTCAGAAATATAATTCACACTTCTGTGTTTTTCTTTAAAACTGTAAGGGCTTGCCACTTATAAAATAAGCAAAGACCTAAACATTTGAACCAGACTGCATAATTCTGTCCCAGGCTGATTCTTGTGCAAAACTGGGTAACTACAAGTACCTCATTACACACATTGTACAGATGAGAGGTTGTTTGGGAGCTCCATCCTTGGTGCTGTAACTAACTCAGTGTGGCCCTGCCAAAATGATTGTTTCCCTGGAATCTCTGCAAAGATAGTGTGATAGCTGTCTCAGAAATAAGCAGAATGGATTAGTGGAGAGGGTTTCAGCTGCAATATGGCACTCAAGGCTGTTCTGAAGCAGGAGTATTCTTGTGATCAGAGAAGGAAATTTCTGTCCAACGTTCTCCCATCAAAAAAATATTTTTTCCCCTCATCTTATATTGGTAAGAAAAGCTGGGAAATGAAACCATAAAAGAGAAATCCTGGACTTGGCACCACTCAGGAGTTGTTCAACATCTTCTAGGATGTAGACTTAAGTAATTGGAAGACCGTAAGAGTGTTGTGATCAGGTAGGAGGAAAACTACAATGCTACTGCTGATGTTTGTAGAAGTGTGTGTGTGAGCAAAAAGCACACAAACACTTAATATATCTAGAAATTTAAAGATTTAAAGTAAGAATAAAAGATGTTCTTATACCACATGCATTATGTTACTATAACATCTAACTTAGGTATGGCCCCAAATTCCAAATTATAAGAGTCTAATTTCTTTATGGAGTTATTGGTAGTTTTTTTTTTTTTTTTTTAAAGACAATTCAGAGCACTGTGATGGGACAGAATTTGTTGCACACAGCTTTTAGCACAGACAGTGTTGCAGTTACTGTCACCTTGCTCCTTATTAGTTTGTTC
Source organism: Cygnus olor (assembly GCF_009769625.2). Lineage (NCBI taxonomy): Eukaryota > Metazoa > Chordata > Aves > Anseriformes > Anatidae > Cygnus > Cygnus olor. The sequence continues at coordinate 22,026,255 of NC_049175.1, forward strand.
CTCATGTACACCCTCTCTTGTACCAGCACAGCTGTTAGTATAGCTATGGTGCACAACAATTTATGGAACTAATCTGGCCAAAAAAGAACCTTTTATGTTTTTGCCCACTTGCTGCAGTTGGGTAAGATTTCAACTATCTTCATAAAACCTTTGCTCCAGCACAGTGAAAGGGACAGACTGGGGACAAGGGAAGAGGAAAAAGAGGAATGACTTCAACATAGACTTAGGAACTCCCAGCTCGTAATTACTCCTGCATTTTCAATTGATACTAGTTACTTGGACTGCCCCACCTGAGACTTTTTTTTTTTTTTTTTTTTTTTTAAAATCTGTTTTCATAAAGTATCAATCCTTCATCATCTGAGAGGAGTCACGATCAAGGAAGGTATTTCAGATCAGGCAAAATCACCCATTGCTATTGAAAGTAAAGTTCTCAGTTCAGCTGGTATTTTTCAGTACAGGAAGTTATTTCTGTGGACTGCCTTTATACTTTTATACCTTTTATACCCTGCCTTTATACCATTTAAAGTTTTTTCTTAGACCAATATAGATGTCCAATGTACCTCTTTTGTCCAAAAAAATTAATAGTGATAATTATAATATTAGATCAATCTGACATTCAAAGTCATCTGTTTCTGTTATTTAATTCAGTTGATAAAAAGAACTTTAAACCACAAAAAAGCAGAAATTTAACACATTCTTTATATGGGCACATTATTTACTCACTGTTTTTAGATGAAGACGATTTCTGGGAAGAGGCAAAACATTTCTGGAAAATATAAACAGTAAGGTTTTGTTTATGTTTTTACATATATATACATATACATATTTTACAAATACACAGTAAGTTTTTCTGGTTTTGTTCAATTGATTGGCTCAGATATGCATTTCAAGATCTAGAGAGGTCTGCAAGTTAATGGATTTAGTCACAGGTTCATACCACTGCAGTGGTTGCTGCGATGCTGTGCCCTAGTGTGGAACCCTTCCAGAAGAGCTTCTGTCCTGGGCTTTGGGTCCCCTGCAGCTCTGCACAGGACCTCACCAAACACTGTAACACAGTGTAGTGGATGCCACCTGCTCTTCCTGGGGCATATGGCCTATTTTGTAGAGCGACATCCTAGGGATGAGACAGCTTCTTGGCTTCCATGCAGCTTCCCACATTTCTGGGTACACAGGAATGAAATACGTTGCTTACTTAAGTTTCTTTTACTACTTTTCATCCAGAGACTTGGAATATAAATCATGGATTTACCAACTGCATCCAACCTCTTTAAAAGCAATCCCATGCCCCCATCCACTACAAAAACATCTTGTTTCAAAGGCACAGAGACTGGTAGTAGAACTTGAAACAAGTCTGCAGAGATGTTTTACCCCTGCACTGGATTCCTACAAGGTTATTCAAAAAAATAGTACCCATTGGGCAAACTGGCTTGAATACAGAAGTTGACAAGGAAATGGGAACTTTCATTCTTAACTTGTCCCAACATCCCTAGCTGTTTGCATGTCCTGACGACTGCTTATTGTCCGAAAGCTACACAACAGAGTAGAAAAATTTGACTCCACTAGTATTTGTTATTAATTTAAGCTGCTGTTAACTTACCTGGGAGTATCCAACTTAGGTGACTCTCTGGTAATGCTGTGCACATGGGAGTGCTCTATATTCTGAGCAGGTGTAGAAGGAAGTGGCTTAGTGAACCTAGTAATAAAACATGAATTAAGAAAGGAAAACTGCATTTAACAGAGTGCTTACCCTTTTATTTACTACTTTCTCCTCCTTAACACCCTCAAAATTCTAAAAAGTACCCTTAAGAGATGTTTCTTTTTAATATGTGCTATGTTTGATTTATTGAACATTGAAATGGATGACAAACTTTCTGCAGAAAATCTATGTAAGGAGATTTATTAAATAAATAGCATCTAGATGAGAAAAATATATTTTCTGACAAACTTTAAATAATGCACAAACACTCATATCAATGAATTACCTGGTTGCTGGTGATGGTGAAGGTTTTTCCTTTAACAGAAAAAGAACCAAATTATTTAGTCACCTTTTGATTTCATAAAATACATGTTTATGATCATAATAATACTATCATAGCAATATCTTATTTTTGTGTTGAAGGATAGATTTCTGCTAGAGCTCTGCCTGGTAATCTTCATGTGGATGGGATAGGCAGGAAGTCACCACCAGTGCCTGGGAAGCCCTAAGCACACTGCTTTGGCCGTATGTCATGTCAAAACCAGCAAGTAGGAAGAAAATTACTCTGTCAAAACTGTCATTGCTTCTTTGCTGCAATTGTGCTTCTAGAGAGCATTCCCTTAGGCTGCTGCTTCCCAGACTGGATCGCTATCACACAGAACCAGAAATTTCAGCCCCTTCCCATTTATTCTATTCAGCAGACATTTTGAATCAGTTTGCCAGTTTTTCTTTGAAGCAAGTGTCAAAGTGCTAAGTGCAGACAGAGATTCGTTGCCATTTTTCCCCTCTGAAAGGCTGACAGTATATATATATATTTTCAACAATCACCTTTGTGATTGTGCCCTGTCTGAGGGCTACATGAGTCAAACTATAGGAAAGCCTTACCTCCTCTTCAGGAACCTCGTAGACTTCTACAAGACAGGGAGGAAAAAACATGTCCTTCGGTTAGCAACAATGCACTACGTTACAAGAAAAACTGATCAGAATTTGTATTAACTGTATTTTGCCTCTAGAAAAATGAATTGAAGAAGTTGCTCAGGTTCTGCCTCCTGTTCTTTTGATGGGAACTTCAGAAAGAGTCCCAGGAAGCCTGATAAGCAGTTACTGTACCACTGTACAAATGAACCTTCCCCCATGAGCTTTTTAAAATTATTATCTATTATTATTATTATTTATTTTATTTATTTATTTATTTATTTTTTTACAAAAATCAAGATGAATGCTGGTGTTGTGCAAACTTGAGACAGTCTGGAAAGGTGTGTTAAATTCTACCACAGGTAGGATTTTAGCTTTTTCACGACTTAGGGAGGAAGAGATCAGGTGAATCATAAATCCAGACTGACTCATTTCTGTTGCCAGTGTCCATCTCCGAGCTCCATCCCACAGAAGTATTTTAATTCACAGATATTAAATCCCCAAATTACCAGCATCCTTATCTATGTCCTGTTTGTTCAATGAAAATTGAATTATATTTCAACAAATTTCATGTCAGGCTTTGTTGCTTTAAGTGCTCTGAAAAGTATCCACGTTCCCACCAGGGGGAGATGTGTTGTTTATTATTTTTTTTTTTTTTAGTAACATCTGTCAGGAGATGGCTGTTGCTCAACACTGATTTACAGAAAGGCTGATTCAAAAGGGCATTTTAAATGTCCAAAAAGTATGTCACTATACCTTAAGTCATTCATAAAAGACTTTTATAGCTTGTGACTTGAACACATTGCTAATGAATATGCAGAGACACTTAAAGAGCTGTGTGACCAGCATGTAAAGGTTACACTCCAAGCAAATAATGACATGATGAGGATGCAAAACAACTCAGAGTTACCACAGCTAAGGAAGATTAAGCAAGTATATATGTACCTACAAAAACAAATACGATTACTCTTATTTGCTTCTGCTTTTGTTTCTCTTTCCAAATAAATTGCTTTTATGGAAATTAAACAGGAAACCTTATCACAGGGCATGCAAAACATCAGCCTATATGGAATCTCTTTAATACAGAATCTTGATGTGATTTTAAAATATTGAATCTTGTTTCCTGTAGTGAAATGGGATTAATAATACACTGAGTCCTATTTGTTCTTGCTGTATTGATCCGTTTACATTCTTCCACTAGAGCAGAAGACTAAAAATAAATCAGTTTGGGGCAAATGACTTGTTCTACTTTTATTCATCCTTAAAACAGATTTACTATTCAAGCTAGGCAAAACAAATGCTACAACACAGATAAACCTAAGGGGGAACATATTTTTATTTTACTGAAGTACATCATATAGTTTATGTTGTGAATACATAAAGCAGAATTTAATATTGCTCAGTCTTAGGTTATTTTATTTCAACACTGATGCAAACTCCACTTACCTTGCATGTCAGAAGTAATAGAAGGCTTTGCAGAAGCAGGGAGGACTGGTTTTGTGGTTGGTTTCATAAATCTGTTCACAGGAGCTAAAAACATATTTTATATATACATACTTGTGTGTATACATGTTTTTATGTGTGTAAATATATACACACATATATACACATGTATTTTAAAAATAACAATGTAACATTTGCATTAAGAATAAATACTAAGAAAGTGCAAGTGATAGGTTTTTTGCCAGATAGCCTTGAACAAATTAACTGAGGCAGGCTGCAGTTCTCGTTTTAAAAGGGAAACAACATTCAGCGTTCCTGCCTTGATGAATAGGTTTGATACTGTCAGTAATGTCAGAGAGCAGAATTAAATACTCTTCTCTGTTTACTTTTCACCATTGGACTGTAGTATTTTCACTCTTCAGCTAAATATACTTCAAATACAGAGGTAAAAAATGAATCAAAGTCTCTCTTTATTTACTGCAAATCTAAAAAAACTTGTTCTTTTCCTGAGGCACTTCAACAAACAGAGAATTTTAATGCTGTGGCTCCCTTGGATGAGGAGGGAGATCACATACCATGAAAAGCTTCTTGGTTGTACCAAGGAAGGACTTAGAAATAGCTGAGTGAGAGAGGCAGGAATTATAAGTGGCTCCCAATGAAAATAACTTGCCATGGCCTCGTCATGGGCCGAAGGACCCAACTGCATTTTTGCAAACTCTTAACAGCTGTACCTCCACTCTTTGAACCCTAGAAACAGACATCAATTTGACCTATTTTTTTCCACTGTTGTTCCTAACAAAGTAATAAACAATTATTAGCTCAAATGACTAAAACTCACGTTTTGCAGGTAGTGACACACTGCTTTCTGTGGGTTCAATATAGTTATCGTCGTCATTGTCCACAGGCACAATGTAATTATCCTGTAAGAAATGCAGGACAAAAATTTACCAGTTAAACCTCCCTCAGATCAATGAACTGTTGGGACTGAAGCCCTGGCAGCAGCCAATAGTAGTTGACATTTCACAGTGACTGCCATTTCAGACATTTATCATCATATACAGATGGGATTCTCCAGGACAGAAAACCTTTTAACTAATAACTCCAGTTCAAGACTGGTGGAAAAAAAAGCCTTCCCTTTGGTCCTGGGGGTAGTGTGTGAGGTTGCTCTCTCCCCATTGCTTTCAACTTGGAGCAGAAACTATTCTGTGGTCTAAGGGGCTTCTTTGATACTTGATTTAAGGCAGATATCCACTGTGAATCAGTATGGTACTTGCAGATTACTGCTTGTGATATACAAATATTTTGTACCATATAAACAAACAAAGAAATGAGTTCATGGCATTGCTGTCTACCATGTGATTGGTGTGGGGTCCATCATTTAAACTGTCAGAACACGTATATCTATAAACGTTACCTCATCGTCACTACACTCCTTGGGCTTCGGTGGTAATTTTGGTTTTGCAGCAGGAGATGGCAGCAGCAGGGATGGCTTGGATGGTTTGTTTGGTCTGGACAAGGCTGGACTGGGTGTGCTTGGGAGAGGTTTGTTCATTGGAGGAAGCTGCTGGTGACTGGTGCGATTGTCTTTTAATGTGGAAGAAAACAACAGTTTTATTCAAAATTACTCAGCCTCTGGACAGTTTTCTACCATCTATGAAAACAGATCTTTATTGTGGCTGCAACTTAGGTGAAAAGGCAGACCTGAGTGGCTGCAGGGCCTGACGAGAACTGTGTGCAAAGTGGTCCTATTTTATCACTCCGGGTAGCAGCAACCCAGTCCTCTATGTCAGGATGCAGAGGGAGCCTAGATGCTGACTGTTGTACGAACACTCATCTAACTCTTAGGGAAAAGGCGGTGGCCAGGTAGTATGGTCCATTAGTTAGTATATCCTGTGCCAGTGTGATCTTGGTGACCTTGGTGCAACAGGACAAAAAAAATGTTAGCGCACAAAGGACGGGACTGAAACACAAATTATGCCATGTCCTCTGAGGCGACATTTTAAGGGGTGAACAGTGTTCATAAGCTTCTGGGAGTACATAGGTGGCATTACAGCACTGTTGGTGACTTTTCTATTGCCAGTGACAGTCTTGTATCATCCAAAAACTGAAAGCAGGCATCATGCTGATGTTTCTTTTCCCAATTGCCCAAATCTTCACCTAACTGAAGGTCACTTTCATTCACTTCAGTGCAATCCACCTATGGCTGAAAAGAATCCAAATAGGAAGAAAGAAGGCCTTTATGATGGACTGTAAGTACAATCTTGCTTCTATCCTGTTTTTCAGGATATTTATCCTCAATAATAATCTCAATAGACAATATGGAAGGAATATTTGGGCTGCTTTGATCTCTTTTTTACTGCTTTTGGAATGATGTGAGCTACAAAAAGGGTTAAGAAGGTAGTCCAGTTTAGTCTTATTTGCTTAATCTTCAATACGAACTCCCACATTAAAACACGTGGGTGAACCTGGAGCTAAGTTAGTGATATTTCCCATACGTCTGCTTGAATTTTGTGGTTATTAGGTGCCTATCAAATTCTCTAGAACACATTCTATTAAAACTCCAAGTTCTGCTAGTAGCAATAGTAGCCTGTTTCATACACTAATAACAAATCATGTACCCTGAAAGCTGAAGACCTGATTGTCCAAATTAAAAGCAAAATCTTGAGGAAAGGACAGACTAGTCCTTTTGAGGCCACTTCTCCATTGGTACTGATAAATAAGCAATTATCAAGCTAGTGTAGACAACTATTCCATAGCTACCTGCGTATTCACCCCTAGAAATAGGGAATGCAGAGGGAATTTTCTTTTTCTCCTGCTCACTTGGAGGTGGCTCATAGCTGTCATCAGGATTCTCTTCACTGGGGACCACGTACATCTCGGAGTCAGAGTGGTCATCTGGATTTTCATAATCACTGTCCTAGAAAAGAGAACTTCCCATCTCTCATTTCATAACATACTTATGGCTTCATAGCAGTGTATGACACAAATATCCTCACAGGAATACAATTAACTATATTATGAGAATGCACCCTTGAAAGCAACCCTCTCCAAACAAACAGGCACTCCTGCCTGCCCCCCTCCACCAAGAAGGGAACAAGCCACCTCAGGGGTGACAGTTGTATGGTATGGCAATTACTTTATGTGGCAGATGACGATGACTTGCTTCATTTAAACATACTCTATGATTTTAATCAGAATTTTTTTCATTTTTAGAAATAACTGGCTTTTTCTTCCTCCTCAAAATAGAAGATATTGTTTTTGAAATTATTGTTCAGTTTGAAAAGTCCTTCAAATTGATACCATTCATTTACTTATTCATGGCCATCACAGACAGTATTTCTCATATGTACCTAAGTTGAATATGAAAAATTAAGGTACCTAAGAATGAGTATAAATAACACTGATGTAACAAACAAGGTAATATTTCAGTAGCATTAAGTTCAATCAGAAGTAGGTGATTCAAAAATAAACATTTATTATTGCTTGTGTTGAACTTGTTGCTACAGTAACCTTCTACTACCTGAAAGAGATGTACTTACAAAGTCATCTGACCATTGTTCCTCTTCATTGTCTGCGTGTTCTAAACCAAACAGTAGAGTTACTTAAGGAGATGTAATATGGAACATAAATGTTTGTCTTAAGCATAGGTTGAAAAAAAACAAAACAACCAGCACCAAACATCTATCACATTCAATTAAAAAAAAGTAATGAAATTTTCTTAAACACTTGAGAGAAACATCTGTTTTGCCTGAATAGAAAAATTAAACGCCTGCTTGTCTGTTTTTGATAATTGTCTCAGAGCTGTTGGGGAAAGCATTAGAATATGGTCAACTGCACATAGTCTGAACAGCAGAGTGTGCACCCTGGTAGCACATCTCGTTTTTAAATAGGATTCATTTCTTCATAACAATTCTTCGTAACAATTCAGAACAATTTCTTCATAATATTCTGACCTCTGGGCCTTGCAGTTTCTTGTTTCTTGGTTAAAATTCCAATTCCAATTGTTAATTTGAATGGTTACGTTAAACATGGAACATTTATCTGATAACATCCAAACATTGTCCTTCTTGCTTGTTTTCATATCATTGTTTCCATGAAAATATAACTGTTAACATGCAAAAATGGGCACAAACTGATTGCTGTATAAACAAATATAGTTCTACCTATCCTTTAAGATAATTCATGATGTCAATATTATCATGTTAAAAGTACCAAGAAATTCTGACTTCTGAGGTGATCCATTTGTTCAGGTCCTGTTCTCTTGTTAGAGACAAATTAAGAGGAAATATATAGCTGAAATGCTCTTAGGCATATAGGTACCAACTATACAGACATGCAGTTTAAGTTTTCCATTAATCCAGCCTTACCTGAAGCATAATCCCTTCGTGGTAGACTTGGTGGAGGGTTTTTTTTTTAGCCTGTAAATGATAATAATTAAATTTATGATCTAAGAAAATAATACTTGCTAGAAGGAAACATTAGCCAGGCACATAAAAAAGCTGATAAAAGATACCTGCAGCTGAAGAAATACAGATTATCACAGATGCTTAGCAAATATCTACAGGAGAATGCTTTGAAAAGCTAGAAACAGATAAGAAATTAGTTTCTAATCTGAGATTTTTTTTTTTGTGAAGAACATAGTTTTTCAAAGAACAGTTTCCTTGCCCACCCCTCCCCTTTATTTCCAAGCAGAAAACAGATAACATAGGTGTCAGAGATAAATGCACATCTATCTCAAGATGAAAATCTGTTTAAGCTCACAGAGTTTGCTAAGACTATGGCATATGAAACTGGTGCATTACTCTCTGCTAATATTTACAAATACCATTTTCTATGCAATTTATTTTCTGAGCAGCGTTAAAATATATACCAGGTCTCTCAGGGCCAGATTCTGTTTCCACTCGCTATTATGGCATTGTGCCCCTTTTGGTAAATACTATTATAATGGTATTTGCAACACCAAATGAATCAAAAGATAATTTGTAGAAAACCTGAGAGGATCTTTGTGGCTATACATATAATACATATGTATATTCCTGTTTGTTAAATTGCAGGTGCCCAGTGAAGAACCTGAATTATGTGGTCAGTTGGTATATCGTTTCCTCAATGTGCTAACATTACCCGTAAAAAAGAAAAATCTTGTCCACAGTTGAAACAAATGATGCATGTGGTGACATTACAAGCTAGATTGATGCATCTGAAGCAAATTAAACTCTGATTTTGTGGCAACAAAAAAACATTAACACAATTTACATTGAAAGGACTCTTCAAAGTGTCTTTTGAACACTGACTAACAGCTTCCCTGTAGCACTGATGAGACCTCACCAGAGACCTGAATCTTTGCCCACTGAACTGATGGCTTCACTCATTCTTCAGTCAGGTCCTAACAAGGAATTTCTTGATGTTATTCATTTGCAAAAATAAGCAAATTATTTACAAAAAATAAAAAATAATTTAAAAAATTGTTCACTACGAATATAAAATGTTTTCTTGTGACCTCTGAGCAATAGTGATATCTACAGATTTTGCTTTACTGAAAGAATTTGCACTCAATATTTAGGTCTTGAGCATGCTGCTTAACTGTCATTGTTCAAGTAACAATGTGACTTGGGGATGGTGGCACACTGGCAGTACCACAACAACCTGCAGACTTTTCCCATCTGTTTTGAGAATGCTTTGGCTACTGTTAATATCATGGAATTCAGTTGCTCAGATAGTCACAAAAAATGCACATGCACGAATCAATGAGCAATGGTGCAGGCATTGCTAAGCTCGAAAAATAAAATAAAAAAATCCCAGCACATTATTTCAAGCGTTATCCAGCTTTGTTTATTACCATCAATGCTAATGAAAGATAGCTTCCTCTGTCTAGTCTTTGGCTTCTCATAGCATGAATAAACTTAGTGTACAAACAGTAAATTAAAAAGCATTCTCAACAGCCCCGCTGTTGTGTTCTGTCCGGTTAGCACAGGCATGTTAGAAAGAAAAACCCAGGGCCACTGCCAGGGCAAATCTGAGTTCTTAGAGGAGGGTGGACTAAAATCTATTAATGTACTTTGCAATGTATCTATCCTGAGATGTTCAGAGACAATGGACACTTGGAAAATAATGGAACCAAGGGAATAGTAAGAGGCTCGCTAGGTCACAGTGTAAAGGATGTGGCCTGAGCCACATTATACATTTCCAAACTGCTAAGCAGAGAACTTCAACACTTTGTCCCAGGTCCTGTAAATCCTGGCAGTGGCCCTGACAGAAAATGTAAATATGTTACAATGAAAGCATACAAAGCACAGAACAGAGCTCTGTGTCTAAGCAGCCTATCATGCCATTGTGCAGCTCTGAAATAGCATACCGATCCCAAGTATCTTTCCCAGTTTTGCAAATTAAGGCCACTTGTTCATTTTGGAACCTGAATATCAATAGAAGAAAAGAAATCATGTTTCTGTCACAGAGTTGAAACCGTTCATGGCCACATCTATATTTGTTAGAATCTCCTCAAATACATTATTTATTCTCAAATTCAAATCCACTTAAAAATAATTTGTACTGTACCAGAATGATTTACTGAGTGCCAGAACTGAAATCCAGACTCTTCTGAAGTAAATTGGAGCTTCATTTTGCAAGAGCCAGAATTTTACCCACTGTGCAACCACAATGCAAGCTGAAAAGACATAATTTCTATGCCAAGGAGTTTATACCTAGCTATTTCAGATACTGATATAATTCTGCACAGATGCTTGCAGTGTGACTTGGTCCTGTTCCACTGAACCAAATGACAAAGGACTGAAACAATCAAATGCCATCCAACTGAGCATAGATATTTAAATGGAAAACAGTATGACTTCCTAACACAACTTTTAAGAGAGTTATGTAAAATCATAGTAAACACAATTTTGAAGTAAAATATTTTAGTGGTACTCAGCTCTGCACTGCAGATGGTGGAGCATCTCTGTACTAGCTCTGATAGAACACAATTAAATAATTCAAGTTTCCATTGACTTGAATGGGACCAGTATTTCTCTAAAATTTAATAGAAAATAAGTAATTTTCTGGAGAGTTTGATATATCTCTGAGACGTTTCGGTTCTAAAAGTCTCAATAAAATCCAAGTACATTTTGAGAGTATGTTAACAGATTTTAAAAAGCAATGTACCACATCTTACTACATATGTCAAGAGCTTCAACAAATAACCAGGTAGCATTTGAGGCATTTTATGTAGTTAGGTCTGATGCTGCTCATACAAGAACAGGTTGCACTGTACAAAAGCTCACAGTAATTTTTAGAAGAGTAAATTATTTCATTTAAAAAAACCAATATATTCTGAGATTTCCCCTTTGCAGCTTGCTGAGGTTAATCCGGCCAAGTATCTAGGCATGTATTTAACTTTACTCATGTAAGGAATCCTATAAGAACAGTAAGTATTAATCATATACTTCAAGCTAATATCACTTTTTTTTCCCTCACAACTATGCAGAGAATTGTAAAATAAACTGTAGCAAAGGTCTGGGTTTTCTGCTCTAACAGCACTTGTTTTTACAGGCTACAGCCAGAAAAGTAACCAAGTATATGTAGTAGTAGCAGCATTTACTTAAAGGAATCAATCATCCTACAGGTGCATTTCTTCGCTAGCGTTTCCGCTCAGTCCCCCAGCTTTTAAGAAGTGGCTAAAATCTCTTCATTTTCAAGAGCCCTTAACTTCTCCTGTTGTTAGCCTCTGAACCGAGCCCATTCCTTTCTTAAAAACCATTTTTTTTCAAATAGGATTTGTAAAAATTATATTGACATCTTTGCTGAGATGAGCATTTATAGTTTGAGTCAGTTAGTGCTCTAGATCATCCCACTTGTAATTAAATGATAATTAATTGAACTTTGCTGAAAGTTTTTGCAGAATTCCAGACAGGTGCAATCCAGCTGACAGATACACTTCCTTAGACTGTAGCCTTGTGACCTAGTGGAATAGTTTGTTAGCTTTAAAGTATCTGGTGATTGTACAAAGTAAAATTAATCTGAAATTTTGAAATTTTTTTTCCTTTTAAAGTGTTCTTACTATCCTTTCGCACATTTTCTTTATAAAGTGCTGTGGCAGTGCAATGGCATATAGCTGTGGTGTATTTATCTTTACTTCAATGAATATTGTATTAATAAACATACTGACACTTAAAACATCCTATTTAGCCACATGTTAAAATTGGTGTTACTTCAGAATAGTTATAATGATGTATTCCACTTTTCCATTTTCTTTTTCTAACCATGCTACAACTCAATTTTGTACTTTTCTCTCAGTGTTTAGTCCATAAAATACTATTTTTCCCTCTGCCAAGGGTTTGATCACAGATATCTTCTAGTTGCAGAAATGCAGGTTGAAGAGACATTTAGTGACACAATAACTTCTACCTGAAGTTATTGTCCCCAGCATGCCTGCCACAGAGGATTGTCTGAGCACTTCCTAATCCATTCCATCAAAATGGACTGGAGCAGTAATGCTCTACTGTTTAAAATGCCCAAGCTAGCAACGTGACACAAACAAGTCAGACAGTGAATTGGTGTAGGAATAGGTCACTGCTATTTTGGAAGTGATGGATCCCTCCTAAGCTGTCACAGCTATGGGTGGAAGGAGGTGTCTGGTCAAGTTATAAGTGGTATAGAAAAATGGACCAGAAAACTCTGAAGTAACCCAACTAAGAAGTTGGGTAAAGCAGGTGCATCTTCTTACCATTCTTCAGGTCATCTAACAAATGTGATTTCAAGAAATGGACATACCTGGATTGTGTGCAGTTAGTTAAATAACTACAGGTGCATGATTTTAGCCATTTCTGATGGCTTTCCAACGGAAGTTTTGGTAGGACGTGATATTGCAATAGGGTGAGTGACCTGAACTTCTAGTTTCTCATTCAATACAGTAGATCATCATATACAAAAACTTTATGGTGAAATCCTGAATTTGTTGTGTACGAAATGAGTTTTAGCATTGACTTCAACAGAACTAGGATTCCTCTGAACAAGCCTTGATGCTCGGAGCTTATGATTTCCAGATGAGAGCTATGTCTTTACAGTGGGTTGCAAATAGGCAGCCATCCATCCTGCACAGTGAAATCTATCATTACTTTCTTACTTCCCTGGTTTATATTACCAAAGATACAAATACAAAAACAAACAAACAAATGAAACCACCTCCCACTCTCTCACTGTTCACTCAACTTTGGCTATCCCTGTTGATTCTTCTACATCTGAATACAATAATCTGACATCATGATCTGCACAGCAACTGGGACTGCAGTATTGTGAACAGCTTTGCATATTATTAAAGGCAAGCAGGTGAATGGTAGCCTGTGGGCAATATTTTTACTTCTACTGTCATAAAATTTTGAGTCAGACTGGGGAATAAACAGGAACTTTTAAGCAACAAAGAAACTCTCTGTAGTTTTCTGTTACCACCACTTCTCAGACAACTTTCCACAAAACTTTAAGACACAGCGATGAGAGACATAGCCCTCCTCACCCGCACCCTGAAGATGAACTAGTTTGGAGAATGAGACATTTGATGCAGGAACTTTTCTCCATAATCAAGAGCCAATCCAGATTTTAGAAGGGTCTTAAACAGCGATAAGTCAAATGTCTTCCAAGAGTCATTGAACGTTCTTCCAATTTCAATCACAGAGGCTTACAGTATCCGTGTTGCGTATGACAGCTTTGGGCTTGGGATAAGCAAATACATTACTTGGTTGCTTTACATTTTTTTTCCAATTATAAGAGGTTTGAATTTGAGCCAAAATGATTTATGTTTTTGTATAGCGTATAGACAAATTCCAAATCTGTGCTACATAAAGACATTTTAGTATATTTTTTTCCTGCTCTAGTTGTTTTTATGTCTTTGACATTTAATAAAATTATCATATAACTGAAATGGAGGAAGAGATCAACTGGATAACTTTAAGAAAAATACATATACTAAAACCAAATCAAAAGCCCCCAAAGGACACATTCAGAGGAATACAGCCAGTTCTAATTCTGCGAAGCTTGGTATGTGTTGTATTTATCCTGATCAGTATTGTCAACTCATGGTTTTATTGCAAGTCTCATTATGTGCTGGGTTAAAGATTTGAGTTCTTAAGTCATGTGCAAATGTGAGAATTACTGTTTAAAAAAAGTTTTTCACAACTGCAGATGAGATTAATGACTCAGATGCACCACAGAGGTCTCAAAAGATTATTATATGTATTTTTTTACATCTCATTTTCAATGAGAATACATTTGTATTCTCATAGCTGGAGGAGGGGTAATGTGAGCTTTGTGCTAGTCATACATTAAGAGATTTTTATAAGCCTGCTCTTTTTGTGGATTTTTTTTTTTTTTATCTTGAGAGAATCAAAGTATTGCAGCATTATGGCAGCTATCTTATAACTGACATTTAACGATGGCACCTCTGACCTTCCCAGCTTCAGCTACATTTAGTTCTTGTTATTTTTCCCTATCTATCCTTCCCCTCTTACTCTCTGGGAAGGACACACAGTCAGAGAAATACTGATGAACAGCAAAATTCATGTCCAGGCAACTATGGAACACTATTTTTTTTTTGCCTCAGATTACAAACTTAAGTTTTTTTTGTTGTTGTTGTTTCTGCCATCTGCTTTCCTCTGGGGCATATGCACTGGACCTACTGCAACGTTACTAACTACACTTAAATTACTACTTTGAATTAGAATGTCATCCCTTATTATAAAGCAACCACAACCCCATCCCACCCCCAAACCAAATCAACCAACCGAAAACAAGACCACCAAAAACCTTGGCAGCCTGTAAGCCATTCCTGTGAGCAGGTCCTGGGTGAAACAATGAGGTTTTGGCAGACGGGTCTCTAAACACAATGACCTTTTTACATACACACTGTGTTGATAAGAAAAGAATGCTTAGATTAAATTGAAGATCTAAGTAGTTGAAAGATGGTCATTTTAAGGGAAAATGTGCTTTTGTGCTCATGCGGAAATAAGTATACAAACCATGTGACTGTGACTCACTGCACATTGCAGCAGTGCTAGAATGAAAGAAGATGGGAGGGGTGGTGGGGTGAATGATGGGCGACCAGTCTCAAGAATCTCTGATATACCAGGTGATACAATCCCAGCCTGCCCAGGACTTGTGGAGAGAAGCAGAGCTGTGATAAAGAGGCCACAAAGGTGGCCTAAGGGTAACTGACTGCTTCGCAGATACCTAGAAGTAGCTCTTGTTATAATCCTGTTTTTTCTTTTCCTTGAAATGAGCCATTATGGTCACTCCAAGAACCGTTTTTAGAAGTGTTTAGAATTGCCTTTTATGGACGAGAGCTTTATTTCTAGAATTTAATATAGTCTTCGTGGAAACATTGTAGATACTGTGTACTAATTAACTTTTAGAAGTTCTCAGTACTTTTGTAGCCAGTGACCCACGTGAAGACAGACATCTGAATGAGAAAAATCACATCCAAATGGAAGTTCAATGCAAATGAGCTATTGCATTAAGAAGAAGAAAAAGTGAGCTAAATAGCTAATTGGTCTGAATATATGTTTGACTGGAAATTGAAGAGGGTATTCATCTGACAAGGATGCAGAATTACTGGAATTTCTATGTATAAAAACACATGAATATTTGATAATGCTCCTATGCATGTGACATCAATATTTATGCTGGTTAGCGCTTCTTACTGGAGTAAGGATGTTGTTACGTAACGGTGGGTTTTGTATTATGTGACTGAAACACAGGAGGATTTAACATTTTAATGGCAATTCTAAGTGTTATGTCTGACCATTTAGTTCAAGGTGGAGCTCAAATTAAAACTTAATTGCAGCAGGTAGCCTAAATAGTGGCTTGAGGAGAAAGGCACACACCCAAACAACAAGTTACAATCAATCCCAAAAATACACAACAAAAACTCATTTCACCCAAATACTGATTTTCAGTGCTATGAAACAGCCTCCCTTTGGAGCCCAGTTCTGCAGCCACTTCATGAAACTCATAATAATGATGATAATTCTGCATGTCACAGTTTGGACTGAACTTCTTTACATACACTGAAGTACACCCTTCTAGAATAATATGGTCCCATCACTGCTAGTATAAAGTTATAGCACTTTAATCTGAAATTCCCCAAATAGAGAGAACTAGGAGTGGTATTTCAACTTACTTTTTGAACTTGTTTATTATCCCGCTTTCATTTTCTTGATGTCGTGTACCATCTTTTGAAGCTTCCTGTAATATATTAAACAAAATCAGCCTTAAAATTACTATGTGGTTGAACACCCATTTACATAAATTAAGAAAAATACAGGAAATATATACAGTTCTTTTCTTTCCAGTAGTATTTTACACATCAAAAATGTTTCATGTATGTTTGATAAGTACTTCAGTTGCTAAAATAATTTCTGTACAAAGTTTCTGTCCCTTTTTAACAGAGCTCTTTGGCATTTATATTATCCTTCTCCTTAATACAGTTCAGTGCAGTTTAAATGATCAATCTAAGAGCAAGTGCATCAAGAAAGAACATCATCAACTAACAGGTTAGAATATTTCAATGTTAGCATATTGTTCAGAACTGACTTTACAACATTCCACAGCTATAATGGGAATACTCTCTAATTTCTGATTTACATGAGTCATTTCTTAAGTGGGCAGTGTGCCTCATCCCCGTAGTGTTTGAAGTTATAACAGGAGAGGGGAAAATGATACATTGCTGGGCTTACGCCATCTGAAAAAACATGACAGTATCTGTGACTCTGAGCCATAAAAATCTCAGGACTCCAGGAGTTACATGGACTGATATCTAGAATCAAAGATTGTTTTTAACTCATCAACCACACTGACCTCATTAAAAATTTATTTGTAATCAAGGCAATTTAAATTAATATCTCATTCTTTTTTTCAGTCAGCAGTTTATAATTCCACCCCCCCTTCTCATTTAGAAAATAAATAAATAAATCGCTAAAATCAAGGTAATTCCAGGAAAACCAATATAACTTATTGAAAAGACTGATTTTGCAGTGAAACATGTTAGAAGCTTAATCTTCCTAGAAACTCTTATAGAATATATACATATTTCTAGTTTCTTCACACCGTTTATGTTCTTCCTGTTCACTTAAGTTAAGGTATCTTGTATTAGACCTGAGCCAAAGATTTTAACTCAAGCAACAAAGAAGCAACGATTTGTTTCAGAAAGGACTTTTATAAATTCTATTTTGCACTCTTCATTATAAATTGTCTATGCTATTCTATGTTTTAGTCTTGCCTACCTCATCTTTGATGCAAGATCAGGCTACCAACAGAATCTTGGAAGCTTTGCTTACAAAGACAAGTTAAAACATCAAAGCTTTCTTGCCATTTTTAAAGCTTTCTTTAAACTAGAAACCTTAATATGCAGAAGCTTTGGTAACATGTAGAGCTTTTCTATCTTCCATCTTCATCATTGGCAATTGGAACTCTCTCAAACATTAAAATAATTTTTTCAAAGGAAATTGGAATTAAATGTGAAGGTCATGGGTCGTATCTGATACATAGAGGGTATTGCTAGAGCTTCAGTCTTTGCACAACTTTACTTAAAAAGCCATTCAACCTATTTTTTTTTTTTTTTAGATTCTCAACTGATCAAAAAAATCATGAGAATAACTGACAAGCAAATCACAAGCGTATCTTTTAACTTTTGCTCAAAGCTCATACTATTACTTTATATATATTTCTATAATTACTTATAGGTGTGAGACACAGGTGCACAGAAAAATATTTAGAGATTTCCTGCAATAACGCACTATACCTATGAGAAAAGTCTGCACTATTATCTGAACTAACCAAATTAATTAAATATGCAAATCTGGGGGGTGAAGATCTTAGAAGATCTTCTGGATTTCTTTGTCTTTCCCCCCCCCCCCACATAAATTTAGCTTCTGGTCATGTTTGAAATATCACAGATAGCCATGTTCTGCAGTTGACTTTCTGTTTTGTGCCCCAGATGGGGCCTGACAGAGCTTACAAATAAAAAGTAAAAAGGAATGAAAAGAGAATAGAGAGAGGAGATTTAAATGTTTTAGTTCTAGTTTGTGAAAAATAGTTCTTTGCAAGTGTTTATATCCTTTTCAAAAAAGGCCTGGCAGCCTTTAATTAAAAATGCATATAAGAATCAGTTATTTTTCCTCCAATATTTGTTTGTTAGAAATAGGGCCCAAACCAAAAATTTAAGTGTAAATTGCGTGTATTACTCATCTCTGACATTCTATGTATCTTCACAATGGTAAAATTATGGCTATACTTGGAAAAAAAAAAGCGTTTCATTTTTCACACGAATGATTTTATTTCATATTGTCACCTTGGCTCTGAAAAAATAAACCAACAACAAAAAAATAAAACCCACCCCAAAAGTTATAACTACAAGTTCCAAGAACATTTTGCTTTTAATTTGATCATATTTAGGTGAATTAGACTATAACTACTGTCCCACATGCAGTGAATAAGTTTAAAAGAACATTTCAATACATATTTCTATTTTTAAAGAGAGGCATTTATATTGGAGACAGTTGCATGTCCTGTTACTGGCACAATCAGCTGGTTTTCCGCATAGAGGTGAACTGAAACCAGAACATTTCTAACTTCGCATAATCAAATTACTGAAGCCATTTTATTTTGTAACTAAAATGTGTGATAAATTAGGGAGTATCTAACACACATTTGTGATTTTTTTTCCACTTCTGAAAGTCACATAGCTCTCACATGAGTTGCTACAATACCTAGTTTGTTGCCCCTGCACAACTTAACTTGCATCGAGCCTGTGAACGTAACCAATGCACTAAAATAGTGGTGAGTGTAGAAAGTCATCAGGCATGGATGATCTCCATCTCAAGTGGAATCCCCTTTGGCTGATGAAGTAGAACAAGCTTCAAAAACCAGTCTGGTCAGTTAGTGAACAAAGGCTGAGATTTCTTGAAATGAAAGCTGATATAACAGGCTACCATGTGAAAGTTTTACAGAGCCGTCTGTCTGACTGGTGATTTTAGAGGGACAGTAGAAAATATGAAGGGCAGATAGCAAAGTTATTGAAGAGGAATCTTAGGGGTCTCTGACCCAAGCCTGCAGGTCATTCCAGAGCAATAAGGAAAGTGAAGCACAGAAGGGCATTCATATACCTGTTTTGCCTCTATCTGCGTATCGACTTGTTCTCAAACACTTTGTCTGTTTCTCAAATACTTTTCTTTACATAAGAAAATATCCCAAGTAAAAAGTTCTTGGCACAGTAAGCCTCATCAGAACAACAGCCTTGAGAGCATCCAGGACATGGAGTCTACCACTGCCTGATGTAGACCGTACATGTACTTAAGTACATAAGTACATGTGCCTTAAGTACATAACTACAATTCTTCACAACACTTCTGAGTCAGGATCTTGTTAGCAACTAGTGATTCTTCTCCAGTTGTTCTCTTGGGATGAACAGGTACTTCAACGTTTTGTTCAAGGCCCTCAGTCAGCTAATGCTGTAAATTAAGAAGCAATGCTAGCTTTATCTTGCACTGCAGTTAAAGATAATTAAGAGGTCAAAGTTAAGAGCTGTTTCTTAACTATATGCACCAAGTCTTCATTCAACTTTGGTTGAGGTTTTTTTTTTTTTTTTTTTTTAAGTAGAATCAGGCTTGCAGATAAAGGTGTAGCCTGTGTCACTGTTGATCTTTAAAAAAACACTTTCAGCAATAGATAGCTATTTTGAGATCAAATTCAATTATGACTGGATGAGACCCTTTGACCAGGAACTCCTTGCACATACAATAGCTTTTCAAAGTTCTGCAGTTATTGCTGATAGTAAGCATGCAGATGAGAAATTGGGAAGTCTCAGCTCTAAGTGCTTCTAAAAAGTTTTATGTTTCTAAGAAATATATTAGAAATTCTACCTGTTAGAAGGAATAACAAATAAGACTGTTCAATGAATCCTTCAGCTGTAACTTTTCTCCACTTAAAGCTGTATTTTACGGTTTCACAGTGGTGGGCAGCCAAACGGTTCAGTAGACAGGTCAGGCCTGTTACAGGTGCTAACTCCCTTCTGGCTGAATCCCTTCTATTGTAGCTACTGGATAGAGTCTCTCAGATTTTAGTTTGTCTCCTTCAAACAGCTCTGTGCTCACTTGGGTTGTTAGGATACTGAAGGCAGAGTTTTTTTTTTTTTTTTTAATCTTCATTGCTGGAGCCCAACAAGGAGCATTAGCAGTTGGTAGAAAGATGTCAAGTGAAACAACAGGTATTTATGAAGTAGTTAGCAGACAACAATACCTAACAATTAACTACTTGTACCAGAAATGGATTTTTCTACTGGCTGAAAAAAAAAAAAAGTATATGCAAAATTGTATGGAAATAAACCTGGCCTATTCTCTTGTTCTGGTTTGGGCCTTGTGAATATAGCTGAAGCGTTACTTCAGGGGAGAAGCTGGTCTGGCCTGGGCCTATTCATGTCATCTTTGTGCTTTCCTACGGGTATAAACTCCATGGCTTTATGGGTTCAGAGAAGTCCACCAACATTGTACTTTACACTTGCTCTACTCTTTTGACATAGGCAAATTCCCATATTCTAGAAAGGTAGTCACTGATCAGCACAAGATTTAAATGAAATATAACCTCTGGGAGATTAAACTCAGGTTTCTTGGTTCTGAATTCCCTACTTAGTAAAACACGAAGTGCTAAATGCAGTTTTATCCCACCTCACTAAAGTAACGCAAGTACTGAAAAGATTATTTTAGTAGACATCAATCCATCTTGGAGATAAGATTTGGAAAGAAAGAGTCTAGCATAATAAAAAGTATGTCTGGGAGATGAGGGGAAAGAAGGACATTTTCCTTTTATGTCCAGGAATAAACTTTTAGAAAAGGAGACGCTTTTAGTCCTCTCTTGCCTATTTTTCTTATCTTATCAAATTTGACCTCCAGCAATTCAGAATTATCTGACATTGTGAAAAAGGAGTCACTAGTTGTGATACATATGTAAAGGAAGCCAGAAAGGCTTACCACTGCAAATACAATACATCCTGAAAGGACTTGCTGTGTCACAAAACACCTACCTGTGTTCAAGGACTGCCTTGAGCTCAGAGCTGCCTTGAGATAAAATAAAATGAAACAAAACCACCCTCTCTTTGATCTGGTCACAGCTCAGCACATGAAGAATGTATGTGAAGTGAAGGGCAATGGATAGGCCTGGCCTGTGACACATCCACATACTTGGAAATCAGATGGAAGCTTCTGATGCTCTTGCATATAAGCTATCCCACAAAAGCTTTCCAAGCTTAAAATAATAGAAGAAAGTATAAACAACCCAAAGAACAAATGAGATGTGAGATGAGATATAGTGCCCACTGGCATGAGAAAAAGGAGTTTGTCTTAATTTCAGACAGTTCTGCGTAATGAGTAATTCTCCCATCAGTTCGATGAATTTTTGAGAGATTTTAACTATTAGTATTTTTAACATCTTCACGTTTCTGCATATATACATAATGTATTTAGAAAGACCATGAGGATAATCTACACCTTCAGAAATATCTCTTTAGTGAACCCTTTGCTTGTGCACAGAGCTAACCCTGACCAAGACGTGTGTCACCCTGCAGTATACGGGAGACATTTAGGCAGGCCTAAGTCTGCCTTGTGTTTT
Source organism: Cygnus olor (assembly GCF_009769625.2). Taxonomy (NCBI): domain Eukaryota; kingdom Metazoa; phylum Chordata; class Aves; order Anseriformes; family Anatidae; genus Cygnus; species Cygnus olor. The sequence continues at coordinate 22,047,946 of NC_049175.1, forward strand.
CCTGTTCATTTCCATGATGTGTGCTCAGGAAAAGATGAAGACGCTGGGATTTTGTCAGCCTTCTCCCAGAGAGACCTGAGAGGAGAGGGTAGGTGGTTCAGAGCATTAATGAACTCCCCATGCTGCTGGGAACCGAGAGTAAGCTTCATCTTTGTGTGCAGTGAATCCAGTATTTTGAACCTCCAGCACGCACACACTGTCAGTAATCTGTACAGTTTGCTTTGTTTTGTGGTGAGGGAAGGCCCATAGCAAAGGACAGCGCTCTGCTGTATGAAAACGTTACAGAGCCTCCTGGATGGGAAGAGTGGGCACTGCTGCTTTAGTGCATCTGGCTGTGAGCACAGACGCGTGCACTTGAAATTGGGAGTGGTGCTGATGATGATTCTGGAAACAGGGCTGACTGCAGTGTCAGTAGGGAGTGGCAGCTAAACAAAACCAGTTTTAAATGGTTCACAGGAAGTCTTCTATATTATGAGCATACTTCTGTTTATCTGGAGGACTAGAATTATACCTTCTTAAATTCCTGGCACTTACAAGGCTGTCTGAATTATCAAGTTGTGCCTCTTGAGAAATCCCTATCTGCACTCTGGGAAAAGTTCCTTTAGTTGAAAAGGGGCAGAATTTTGAACAGGATATATTCAGACAGAAGATCTGTAAAGGAAGCTTTAAGCACTATCAATACATTCAATATTAATTGACCTGCATATTCTTTCTCCTCCTAAACTCAGATTTTTAATGGATAAAGTTGAACTGGCTTCAAAATAATATATATATTTTTAAATCACATTTTAAATCAGTCAGGCTGCACTCTGGGTTAAGTTCTTATGCCATTTTGGGTACAGCTGTTTCTCACTGACAATACACTCCATAGTTCTGTGTCTAGAAAGCCTCTTTTTCTGAAGATAGTTACTACCTCCAGTTACTTCAAGCAAGAAAAGGTTCATTTTGGATGCATCCCTATCTTTGCCTTGAGGAAAGCTGCATAACAGATCAAGTAAAGCCAAAAAAATATTTATTTCTTCTTTTCCAGGCAAATTCAAATGCTTCGCATTAGAAATGTGGAAGAATGGGATTTAGTAGGTACAAGCTTAAACTTAAAGGAAAAAACAACAACAAAAAAACATTCCCAACACACCTCCTTGCTTTAACATTTTAAGCTTTGGCTAAAAAGTTTTACAGAAAGAATCCACAAAAAAATAAAATAGAAAGCTTAGAAGAATATAATGGAATTTGTAGAACAAAGGCTAAGTTATTACAAGATGAAAAACAAAAATAAACAAAAAAAAGGAAAACTACTACACCTACCCTTGTTATTTAAAAAAAAATAAATGAAAATGTGAAACTTGAGAAGGAACAGCACACCCAGCCCCAACCTTTACTGCTCCCACAGCTCAATTATTCCACCATGGTCTGCCCAGCTGCTCTATATTTTGTGTTTCCACTAGCTTTTAGTTTATAAACAGATGCACAGGGTGACAAAATTAAGAAAGAAAGTTATTGTTTCTGAACAATGGGGAAGAATCCTGCTTGCTGGGGGGAAAACTTGCTCACCTAGAAGCAGATTTGCAGAAGTACCACTTGAGATTTTGAAAAGCTTGAAGCTCTTACCTTGCACTATATTCTCAAACTACATACAGTAGGCTTCCAGCAACATATCATTCCCGGCATGGTCTTTGTGAAAGATTACAGATCTCAGTGAGCTGAGTGAGAGTTTTGTAAGATGTAGTTTGTATTACTTACTAGTTTTGTTTGTCTAAACCAACACAATTAATTGCATAAAACAATTCTCCCCTTTCACCTCCTTCTGGTAGCTCAGCAGAAAGCAAAAGGAGATTCCCAAGTACAGAAAGCATCTATTTCAGCTCTTTAGGCCTCCTTCAGGTACTTCAGAACTCCACATGCACAGACACAGTGCTACCTGGAACAGTGAGAGAGTAATTTCCTTGGAAGGAAGTGCAGACTGGCATCAGCTGGCTGGGTGGCAGCTGGTGTGTGTACAAGGTATACAGACATAGCTCAATTCTTGGGGTGCGATCAGATAGACTGCTTCAGTTGCTGCTGGTCATCTCCACCTTTTGGTTGTCATTACCCACCCCCTGCAATGCCTCTCTTGGTGGGAGAAGAGGCAGTTTAGAGCTGGAGGTGGTAACCTGAGACACCATGCCGTCAACTCAAGGCAAAGAGTCTTTGATCTTTATCTGTAAAGTTATCTCAAAGCTGTGAAGTAAGGTTGAAAGAGGCATGCTCATGGAGAAAGTCAATTATAGACACCTATCTGAGAGGTTGCACAAACAACAATTGTCTTCTGCTGTGTTCATGAGAGGCACATGAGAAAATGACTATAAATATTTTAGTTTTGTCGAGAGATTTTTTTTAAAGACTGAATAACATCCTATTCTGCTCATTCTTCAATCATGCGCTATTTTGTCTAAAAGCAAAACACATAATTACAGCAGGTGTGTGCTTACATGGTACACACACATGCACAGAAAAGCCTAATATTTATTATACTTTTCTTCTTCACATGCCCTCTAGGTAATCTTCTCAAAGAAGCTGTCAAACTCACTTTTACTAGTTATCAACACAGATAGAGTAAGTGAAAATACGTAACATGTAAAGGCATAAACATCTCTGACACAAATTAGTCCTAACATGAAATTAAATAGTATAATTAATTTCAGGTGACTAGGAATTCTGCACTATGAAAGAGTCTTATAGTGACTTAGCAAGGAATCCTGATTCTTGACCTGTATAGGCATATGCACATTTATCCATGGGGCTAAGACAACTGAAGCCTTACCAATGGGACTGACTTTGGTACAACTGCTCCCTCCTTTTGGATCAAGGCTGAGGCTTGTTCTGACTGTGTGTGGGCAGTGTATTAATACTGAAGGTTTTGTGTTTGAATTGTACAGTATTGTTGCAAATTATTTTTTTAACCCCTCTTTAATTTAGCAGAGAAGAGTAGCAGACCTGGTTCTTGTTATCTTTACTACTCATGTGGACTTCCCAGATGTTTATGCATATCAGAAAGCAGTGATGACCAGGCACTTTTGACTACTGCCTTTTAAATTACAGATATTTAATAAAAAACTGAAGATATTTCATTTTTTTTTTCTTCCCTCTTATCCAGCTTGCTCTCCCCTTTGTCCCAACTGGATAATAGTGATACTATAAGCAGTACAGAGAATAATTAGCTATTACAATATGCTAAGTGAATATTGCACGTCACTTCCTGACACAAAAATTTGACAGATTTTCTGTTCTGTAACTGACCTGCTCGGCGTCTTTTTGGTTAACTGATCTCTTTTATGCACCAGCTGTCTGGATACAACCTGATGCACTTAAAACAAACAAACAAACCATACCAAAACAGAAGCTATATTCAACAAGGCTTCCTTCCTCTACTCTTCTGAAAGGCTTGCAAGCAACAGATGGGAACTGAAGGCATTAGCTTACTCTAACATACTTGTCCAGTTAAAATAAAACAAGCCCTGTGTCTTCATGAAGGACTAATTCCCCATAGCCTGATAGGTTAAAGAGAGCAAGGACAGAAATTTTAGGAGTAATATGGTTTTTATATTTTACCAAACAGAGGAAGCACTAAGCCATCGCAGGAAAGTGAATAAAGACAGGTCTTGGTAGGGGCACTGAAAATTACAATCTGTCAGCAGTAACATTACCTTTAGTCATGATTTTACATGTGTTTTTGAAAGGCTGGATAACATTTCTGTCATTCCTGCCATGTAGATTGAAAGTGCGGTTTGTTCACATGAAGGAAAGGAAAGCAAATGAAAGAGTAAAAAAAAGTAAATTGAACATGGAAACGTAAAGGCTTAATTTTGATTTGGTTTTGGAACAGAGGGAATTCTTACTCCTCTTCTGCCTCTTCCATAAATTTCAGATCTCCCGTTTTAGTTCTGGTCACCTATTGAAGAACATCAAAAAATCTCTTTCAAGTTATGTAATCGGCATGACTAAGATTTAACCAGATATTTAAGCAAATGTCTAAATTCAACCGCCTTAATGTTAGGTATGTACTTAAATTTTGCATTGAGGTCTTGCTAATGTGTGCACAAAAGCACTGACATGACATCAATAAATTTACTTCATGATCTGAGTGTAGTCTTCATCAGTGTCTTTGTGCCATTTAAGACTGCTACTAAAATAAACTTCCTATTTTAGTGATTTTAATCCAGAAAGTTCGCAGACTGAAAGAATAAAACATGCTGTTTTTCCAAGGGGCTCGAGAGTTTGAAGGCAAGGTGCTTTGTGCGCACTGGAGAGAGAAAAGGGAGGTTTTTCTAAACAGCCTCTTAACTCTTCTCCTTAAACCAAAAGTGCATTTATATGCATAATGAACTGCATTTGTTCTACAAAATAGTGCTCTGACAACCAAATAAAACAGAGCAGAGCTTCTAGATATGGCATTAAATATTAAACACTCCCATTAGCCTACTCCTAGAGACAAAATAAGCCCAGGTATTTTAATGCTCCCTTATATTCACAAGTGACTAAGATTGGTTCCAACAGAATAGCTTTTATGTAAATATGTGCTAGATATGCTGAGTAGATGTAAGAAATTAAAATTCACTAATTTTAGGATCTTTTGTGAAAGCTTTGCTGCTTTTTATAGATATTTCCAGCTACAGAAGCACTGCATCCACAGATGGGCACAGATAGGTGACACACATAGGGAACAGAGAAGTTGCGGATGCCCCATAATCAGTTACTCATGGATCTATCAATTCTGTTTATTTTGTATCAAAGTTATCCATTTTTATTAGAAGTTTGGAGAGGTATTCCAGTCCCTACAGTCATATGGCCACTTTAGTGGAGCCTACATAGGCTGCCATTTGAAGTAGAAATTCCGCTCTTCTCTGCCCCCCTCGTTTTGACCTCATTGTTTACCCAGGTATGATGAATTACGGAACTTAAGCTGAGAAACTAATTTGCTTTTTTCTTTTGCCAAGTTTGGTATCAGCAAGATCAGATTTGGATCATCACATGGCCATGGGAACCCTAGGGCCTGTGTGAAGGTGGAGATGAGTTGCAGGGCAAGCAGGAGAATTGGGAGGGTGGAAGAAAGGGACTTTCTTTTGGCAGCAGCTCAAGCAGACTGAATTAAATTGGCCACGTAACTGCACTTGCAGTAGCACTTAGCTGCTTCTGTACTTCTTGCACAGTTGCTGGTGTCTGTATTTTAAGACATGAAGGAATCATTGAGCCATATAGTCCTGGCCACTTGTATCCACGGGCACTTCGCCCAGTTACCCCTGCACTAAGCTTCATAAATGTTCATGTTTTTCAAAAATGTTCATGTTTTTCATATTATTGACTGAGGATGCATTATTTTAATACTTTCCAAAGTATTTACTGTGTAGTATATCTGTTGAGATCATAAGCCTGTAGCATTGCATGCATGGCTTCACTTATATCAGGGAAATCTACCTGTCAAAAATATACTAAATATATGCACTAACAGATGAAGAATACAGATACTAACAGAATTTTGAGGCTTCTTTACCCCTCAGACATTTAGTATGGCTTTCACAAAACATACTTACTTACATCATATGTATAGCCCTTTCACAGTCTACAGAAAATATAAGATGGTTCCTAAAGCCAAATGAGAAAATCCTATCACTTTCAGCCATGTTTTCTATCAGTTTTCCAATTCTCATCTGCTGAGATAAAGAATAAAACCAATGATACTTGCATTCTGAAGATGTTGCTTATCTATCATATTGTAGTGTGCTTTACCATACTTAGACATAAAGTAAGTTACATAAAACTAAAATCAGTCTACTAATGCAGTGATCATTTTAACCACATAAAGTGTATATGAAAAAACTAATGATGAGGGACTTATAAGTCATCTGCAGAAGTGCAGATAACTAGAGGTGACTTAACTGATTCCTGCAGTCAAATTCCTGCCTATGAAAGAAGTAGTTCTGAGGCATTTCCATTAAATACATCAAATAGAGTGGGTCATAAATTTTCCTCATTGCAGTGCGCACACAGTAATCTGCTACAGTTTAATCCCGAACTATACTGGTCCAACAAACTGAGAGGAAACATTTACATTTTTTAAATGTCAAAAATTTCAGTGCAATTGACATAACATTGAGTGTTAATGTAAAATGATCTCAACTCCACAAGGCATCATTTTTTTTTCCAGTTTCTGTTCTGCAAATAATTGAAGTCTTATATTTTTTCCTCTATGTTTGTTCAGAATGCTGGAATTGCCTGCAATGTTGAAGCTCCAGATTCCTCTCATCCTTTAAACAGAAAGCAAAAGCAATGGGATTCTTACAGTATTCAGTATTTTGAAACGTTTCAGTTATACCTTGTCTGATCTGTTACAACCCTGAATATGGTTAGCTGGGATTTTTGATCGGGTTAAATGGTTTTCCAAAACTAAATTCACCAAGCAGAACTAAGACTTGATTCCATTACTCTTGATTAACTTTTCAACTGTTGACTTTCAAGAGGTTTGCTTCCAAAGACTATTGGACAGCACTGAAAAAGAGAGTAAAATGGCAAGTAGGCCCAAGAGGCAGTTTCATAGAATCATCGAACGGTTCCAAGGGGCAAAAAGGAGCTACTAAAAACAAGGCTCATTTTCAAATAAAAAGGTACTTATAGCAATGTCAACCAATGTGGGAACACTTTTTCCTCATCTTGTCAATGTTCTTTTCCACATGCCGTATGGAAACATATGTCACAAGTCATAACAGTGTCAATTTATTTATTTATTTTTGACAAAATTTTGATTATCATATTTTTCTTCCAAAAGAAAAGTATCTATCAAATTACAAAGGACTGCGCAGTATGTAGGTTTTGAATGATTCTGTAACATGCAAAACTATTTCGTTCTTGGATCAACATATCACTGGGTAACAGAAACATCATATGATTTAGTATCTAGCTCTCTACAGAGCTATATGGGGTGTAGTTTTAAAATAGGGGTGAAAAAAAGGTTATACAAAGTTTGCTGAAATATTTTTATTTCTTCTATGGCCAAGGAAATTAATTTATTGGGTTTTGTTTGGTATTGGGCATATGCTTTTTTGACAAAAAAAGACCACAAACAGCAAATCTTTAGACCAATCTACATTACTAAGTTTTGCTGAATAACTGACAGTCAAAGGCCTGAGATGGTGTAACTTGTTATTTTTATAGTTGTTCTGGCAAATGCTGCTATTGTGGACAATTATTTGGCAGGGCTACAATGTCACTGGATGACCTAATTTTATTTGGTGAGCGTGCCTGTTAGGCAGTGCTGTCATAAGCTACACCAGTGACTGAACAATTTTGTCTACATAGAAGGAAACTAAAGGTGATGTATATGCATAACTGATCTTGTGAAGAGTTTTGGTGCAAACCTAGACTCTACTCTTATGCTGCTACCTACATTAAACAAGAGCTCTTCAGAATGGTTTCAATATTACACAGCATCATTTTGTCCATATTGCTGTATTTTCACATACAACATATGTGGATCACAATTACACAAACACAGTTTGCTATAAACATCATCATAGGCAGGAAAATGCTATATAAGAATAATGTATAAATGTTTGGGTTTAAAAACAGTACAGCAGGATTCGGGATTTTTTTTCCCCTCCCCTAACAGTTTTTATTAGAAGGTTTATATATGAAGATTTATGTTTTTTAATAAACAAACAAACAAAGAGGGCAGCTTGGCAGACTGACAAAGATTGCTCCATGCAGAACAACACAGCCAGAAAGAAGGACAATAATGGAAAAAAAAAAAAAAAAGAGGAACAAATTTGAAAGGGATTGTTCTTATGAAATGCTTGCGCAGACAGAAAGGAAGAAATGAGGAAAAAAAATATAGATGGGGGTGGAGGCTATGCTATGCTGAAGCAAGGGCAGAGAGAGAGAAACAGCAGGAGGATTTGACAGAGGAAGTTGCACTGGGAGTGAAAGAATGGATTTTCTCTGTGGTATTTAGGGAAGTTTGCATTTTGTATCTCATTCCATTCCAAAGTCCAGAGGTGAGACAGATTCATGAACTGTTTAACTGAAAGCAAGAGGAAATAGAGATTACTCAGCTTCATCATTTAATCAAAACTCCATCTTTTGTAGGGCGAACTGGACCTAACAATCCCACAGAAAGAATTTGTATTTGTACTCAGCAGCACAGCAAATGTAGCTGGTGAGCTTGCTTTTCCCCGTTCCTGTGAATTTCAGCTTTAGAGGCTGCACGCAGTCAGCACTGCGACTTCACATTTAGTCAGGCCAAAACGTGTGCGCGCCACAAAAACCACTGCAGTGACTGTGTGCGGTAGCAAGTTTTCAGGGGAAACTGGAAGCTGAGAAAGAAGGCTGCTGGAGGTAGCAGTGGGTGGTGAAGACCTTCAAGGCCATTTCTGGCTGAGGGCCTAAGGGTAAAGGCAGCTAGGGCTCGTGCTAGAAAGAGAACAGAACAGCTAAGAGCAGAAGTGAGCGGGCCGTGACTCGTGGAGAAGAAATAGTGATGAGCAACTAGAAGAGGTCAGACTGGAAACATCTCAATGTGGAACAGTTCTCCTCATTTGGGCTCTTAGACTACTAAGCAGTATATAATTAACCCTGTACGCTTGCATAACTTTTCCTTTGAAGTGTATATAACTAAAAGAGGAGAAATATGTTAATGTTGGATGTGGACTCTGGTGCCCAACTCTGTCACAGGGAGACTGCTTTGAAACTCCCATTTCTTTCCATGGTTAATCTTTACTCTGATTCTGACAAACTACATTAAAATTTGACTTAAGGAAAAAAGGAGATTAAGTTTTTATTTGCTCCTATTCACTATTAACAAGAATTAATTGGAATTTCTGTAATAAAAACATTTTCTTACAGTGCAGAACTGATGTTCAGATGTTCCCAATTTATTCTCTCAAAAAGGAAATATTCCCTTTGTTAAAACATGCTATACATAGAAGACATCAGTTTACAATATAATATCATATTGCTCCCAAATGAGTTCATTTTCTGCTTATACCCTTTCAAGAGGAAACTACACCAAAAAGATCTTGTAGTAAAGAAAAGACCGAGTAGTTAAGAGCCAAGCTATCTCTATCCGTAGAAAATTAGCGAAGACCATAAATACCTTCAAACTTGATAGACAACTAACAGACATTCAGGCCTCAAGGAAACTTCTCTTGATTTTAATAGAATTAGGACTTAAACCCTCCTGTTTAGCAGGGGATGTTAAAACATAAGGATTGTGTTTGCATTGCAAATAAGCTGACGTATCCTACCCAAGAAAAAAAAAAAGTCAGTTGTCCCCCCCACTTGTTTTTCATTTGTCAGTTATGGGGAGATAGTGATTTTAGGTTTGGGGTGGTGGTTTTTTGGGTGGGGCAGGGAGGAACTGCTGCAATTTAATGAAGTTATTTCAAGTGAACAGGAAATTTTACTCTTGGAAACGTGATCTTTTTGCAGTCTGGAAGATGTTGGCTGTGTGACCTTCAGCAAGTGAAAGCATGTGGTACGCTTCTGCTTCATGCCATGGTTTGTCACTGCAGTGGGGATGGTAATGATGCCTTTGAAAAAGGCATTGTAATAAACAGCTGAAGGCAGCTGAGCGCAAAGAGGCATTATTAAGGTTTGTGGTCATAATAAAAAATGCAGCAAGTCTAAAGAGATGTTATAACAGAGTCATATATAGCAGCTACAAATTATTTACAGAACAGGAATCATAGGTGCATAGTCTAAGGAAGCTGAACCACAAAAGAGCCTGCAAGTTTGACGCTATATTGTTTGAGTTGCTAACTTCATGTTACCTTTGCCAACTATCATCCCTGATTATGAGTGCATCTATTTATGTATAATTTTATGCTTCAGACAAATATATTTTCTGAAATCAAGGCATACTAGATACTGCTATGTCAGCGTAGCATTGCTCATGTATTTCACTCCTCACTTTAGAAAACCATTCAAACTACCAAATTTTTGCATGCACCACATAAATTAATCTCATGATAAACAACCAACCCTGAAACTTCATGTTTTCCTGACTATATGAAAGCAATTAGAATAAACAGTGTATTCTGAGGGAATACTTCTATAATACTGTGCATACCTTGTAACAAACACTATATTAAAACAATAATGGAATTCTATGAAGTTCCAGCATTCCTATCAAACTGATATTTAAGTTAATTGAGTGACTTAACTGCAACTGCAAACAACGCTCATACTGCAACATGATAGTTAGAGGCACATAAGAACGCTCACACTTCTTATTGTTGCGATAAATGTGTTGAATATGTCAAGAACTCAGATCTAATGTAAGACTTGCTAATTCAATGAAAGACTGCATCTGTTCGGTTCAGATATGCCCATGGAGAACAGATGAGATTACTGAAGCCACATAATACCTACTTTTTCAGGTCTACACTTAAAAAATCAAAAGTTCTGCTCTCAAACACTGACTCAGCAGCAGTACTACTTTAATTTTTGCTGCTACAAAGCAGAAATTTTAAGAAAGCTGTCTTTAGAAAAGTATGTGAACTGTAATTACATCAGTTGAACCTATCCTTTGTAGAAAAGTTCTCTGCATTTACGTCTTGGCATATGGAGGAAGGCAGATTTTTAACATAACCTTTTCATTCATGTAACATTTGGTGGAAATTTTGAACCACACATGTATCTTCTTTGTAGGTAGGAGGCTATATTAGGAAGTCAACGGCAAAATCAACAAGTTGCAGAGTGCAAGCAGGCACAAGGCTGTTTCAAAGAAGAAAGCAATGGCTGCCACCATATTAAACTGATCTCTTCCTATATTTGCACGTCTCTTCTAAGTTTGCACTATGAACACAATCTCAAGCAAACTTCTGCCATAAGTTATTAAAATCCTCACGTTGTAGTAAGGTCAATGTAACCATGTATCCAGGTCTCTGTCTAATGGGGTATTTAAACATGTTTAAACTAAAGCATGCATGCATTTCCACTGCATGTAGTGAAAACACTCATGTTTGAGAAACGTGCACTGCTTGCACAACTAAGGTGAATTGGCAATAAGAAGGACAGAAAAAGTAGCTTTTAGTACTTCAAGATAATACAGGAAAGCGGAGCTACTTCCTCCTCTTCCTTATTTTACAATTTAAAAGCTTTGGTCAAGACAGAGTGTCAGCCCATGTAAAGATAGATGCAGAAGGGATGCAATGGCTGCCTTTCTGGTTTAAGGCTTTTGAATTGGTACACAAAGAAGCTGTGGACTATTATAACCCTCACGTGTAGGACCTTCTCTATATATTTGGAAGTAATTTTGTTTTTAGCCATGTTTTAAGCATTTGGAAGAGGTGCAGAGGGTACAGCTTTATCACAGAAAAGAACATTTTATTTCTTTAGGTACCAGTAACTATCTTGATGGCATCAAGTTTTCCATCCCTTCACTTAGCTTATTATCTTGAGATAGCTAAATGCAACCAGCATTAAGGCCTGCCACCATTTAAACCATTTGAAGTGATAAACTGCAGACAGTGAGAAAACTAACTGTCTTCTTCCCCGTCCATTGGGCCATCAAGAGACCTTGCCCCGGCTGTAGGATGCAGCCTGCCAGGATGAGGACTATAAGGGTCATCGCACCCCTACAAGTACACCCCAATATTTCAGCAGTACGGAGAGGGTGGAGAGCAAGAAATTCTGTTCCATCAAGACTAGTTTTACAAGGGAATATTTTAATTTGCATGAAGGCTTCTGGGGAGAGGGAGAGACACTTGTAAATGGTTTATGAATTAGTATTAAACGCTTAAATATGAGTAATTTTAGGAAAAAACACGTTTTCCAGTATTTCTTTATGGAAAAAGAAAAGGAAGAAGAAGAAAAGATGTTCCTATTTTAACCTTCATCTGAAACAGGACTTCTTTTAATTACTCAGGAAAAAAACGGCATTGTGAAAGAGCCTTGAGGTACCCGCTCCACCAGCACACAAGTCCAGCCACACTAAAAATACTTCAGTAATGGTCAGCTTCTGCTTTTTTTTTTTTTCTCTCAAACCCTGTATTTAAAGTTGTCCTCTTTCATTTAGGAGCATTTCCCGCTTTCCAGTTCCCTGTCTTCTACCCGTTCTTTCGAAGACTGGGAAATACCACAGGAACTTAACTGCGAAAGCCAACTTCATATGACACTCCAATTAAACCATTAAGCCATTAATCCATTTTTTCCCTATTTTGCATACAGCTCATACACCTTAGTGAGTCCAAGCCTGTTTTCTTAAACCTTTGCAAACAAACTTTTAAACCCTTTTCCTCTACTTTGCCGGCGAAGCAGCCACCACGTTATCCTCCACAGACCCGTCCTGCGCTTCCCCGCACGGCCGCGGCGAGGACCTGGTGTAACACCACGGCCTCTGCCCGTGCCCCTGTGTCCCTGTAACCCCCGTGTCCCTTTGTCCCCCCGATGCCCCTGTGCCCCCTCCAGCGCAGGACGCGGCTCCCCGCGACCCCGCCGCGCTCCCCACCTGCAGGTGCCCGGCAGCCCCGCTCCGCCCCACGCGTGGCGGGGTCCTTGGGGGTCCCAGCCCGTACCTGAGCTTCTCCCCGGCCGGCACGGCCAGCTTGTTCAGCTTCTCCATGCTCCGCGCTGTGCCAGCACCCGCCGGGACCCCCGGCTCAGCCGCCTCTGTCACCGCCACTCGGCACCTGCCGGCGCCGCCGCTTCCTCCTGCCGGGAGGGGAAAGGGCACGGCACGGCACGGCACGGCACGGCCACGCTCCCTGCCGGCACCCCGCTCCGTGCTCGGGGGAAACTTCCCTGCTAGGGGAACCTCGGCGGCTGGGCGCTGCAGACTCTTTCTCCCTGTCCCACCCGCAGGCGCAGGCAGAGGAGGGACCCGGTGCTCCCGGCCCGCCCCCGGCCCGGCCCGGCCCGCACAGGTGGCTGCGGCCGCGGCAGCCCAGGGTAATGCCTCTGGAAACGGGACGCGGCTCCCCCGCGCCTCCCCGCAGCCCCCTCCGTGTGTCCTGGGGGAGCGGCGGCTTGGCCTGGGAGGAAGGCGGTCCCGCAGTGCCTACAGCCGGGTTTGACAGCGGGTGCGGTTTCGATGAGCTCCAGCGGGCCGTGGCGGGGCCAGGGAAGCTGGCCGCAGCTGGGTGCTCAGCCCCGGGCTGGCCCCAGGGCTTGGCCAGGCTGCAGGGACCGCCGGAGACGCTGGGCTCCCCTCTCTGCTCCCCGCACCTCTCCCTGTGATGGCGTACCGGGTGCTGGCGTGCTGCCACAGGGACTTTTCCCTTCCCGAAGAGGCTGCAGCAAAACTAGAGAAGATCACCCAGTTGTCTCCATCCTTTTGAATATCACTGTCGGGAAAAAGAGATTTCTTCACCTGACTTCTTAAACAGCACACCCTCTATCAGCGCAGGGTGAGGCCGTTCCCACCCCAAATGTAGGTAGCTGGTCTGTGTTTAATGGCTCTGATACCTCTCAGCCCAGGCTTGGTCTTTTTTTCCCCTTTAAAGGTGAACTTATAAGTGGCAGTGTAAGCAGGTATTCATGCTTGGGCTTTATTCTGTAGTTCTGGTCGGCATTTTTTTTTTTAAGTTCTATGCCTTGTATAGTGTTGCCACTCTCTTCTTTCTGTATCTTTGGTCTCTTTCTGTATCTTTGGCTTAATCTACAAGCTAAGCCTGGTCCAGGTAGGAAAACTTTCTCTTCTTCCTCTTCTTTCATCTGCATCGTGTTAATATGTTTTGGCAAGTACTGTATGTTTTGAGGACACCAGAAGTTATTTCTTGGGGAGATTCTCATGACACTTAAGCCAGGTTTTCACGTGGATACATTAACTCCCTAGATTGTACTATGTTTCTTTTGTGAAAATGTAGTGGCAAAACATACTTTCCTGGCTAGTGCAGGTGACAGTGGGGAAACAGCCTGCCACAAGATTTATGTCTTTGATAACAGTATTGCTCTGATCTTGGCATGGATAATGTCTTTGATCTCTCAGCCTTTAACACAGGAATCAGAGGATATTTGCACACAGTATTTCTCAAGGGAGGGCCCTTAGTGAACAAATTACCCTTTTGGGGTGTCTTATAAAGTTGGGGTATTTCATAAAGGCTTTAAGTAATAACAGTCAAGTTGAATGTTATTTACTACACAAGTCTGTGGAATTCCACCCTGCATTACATCTGGTTATGAACTGGACACCTTTCCAAGTTTACTCTCAAAGTTATTTTTGAAATTAAGGTTGCACTCTGGCAATGTGAAGAAGCATTGTAAATCATTTGCAGTGTCACTTTACCTTTTGCTTATACAATCTTTCTGCTATATCTAGATATATATCAGGATACAGGCTTGCTTGTTAGGCCCTTAGACAACAGCTGGTTCTTACCTGACTCACAGAAATCCCAAACTATTTCCCTTTGAGATCTTTGGTGGCAGCCTATCATTCACACACTGCCCTGGTTTTGCCTTGTTTCTTCATGACTCATCAGTTTATGGGTTTAGTTTTAATGCTCTACAGTGCCCGGTGCAGAGAGCTTTCACTCTTGTCCTTGCAGCACTGCTCCTTTGAAGGAACTGATGCTGATGCCTCGTTCCCAGGGCAGTCCCTCAGCCTTCATCTCTTATCCTTGTGTCCATGTAGCCATGCAGTGAAATGGACTGGGGAAGAAGTCCTCTACAAATGATCTAGCAAAAAGTAACAAAAAAGGTGGTTTTAGCTGCAACCGCTTCTGGATATGGTTCAGTGCATAGGTGTTTGTGAGCATGCAGCAGAGGGTAGGAGGAATAGGGTGTGTGGCTGTTTAAACTGGTACGGCTGCCAAGAAGTTACTCCTAAGAATATCCCTATTGCACAAGACTTGTTCGTGAGATTTTGTGGTATCTGCCGCAGGGCCTGTCCATGGATCAGTATCTCAGCCAGCTTGTTTCTGCCATGCATACACATGGCCCAACACACATCTCTGCTTCACTTTAATATCTACAAGCTGCTTACAGAAAAACAAAAACAAAAACCAACCCTTTTCCTACTGCTCCCCCAGGGCTTGGCCATCTGAATGCTTATGGAGGGCACATCTTATTTCACTTTATAATCACTCCTACCAAGATGTACTGACACTTTCCAGGGGAGAAGAGTCCTGCCACAGAATTAGCAGAAGTCTCCAGTACCAGGTGATGTGGCCTAGGCTGGCTCCCTGCTCCTGCAGAACATGGCCAAAGAATAAATTAGACCGTTCCTCCCCAGAAAGCACGTACAGTATCCCCTAGTTATCTCAAACCCAAGGCACCTGAGAGGAGCAGTTTCTCCTGGCCACCTTGGAATATGCTTTTCCTGGGAAACCAATGGAGGGTCAAGTGCAAGTTAAGTCCTGAAATTAAGAGAAGGAAGCCACACTTCCCCAAATGTCAAAGGAAATTTTTCTAGCTACAGTGAAATTCCTCCTCTTCCCCAGTTTAAATGTATTCATGTGTCAAGAACCTTTGGATCTAAACAGTGTAGCCTTACCAGGAAATGGCTAGAGTCTGCTTAGCTGTTTCTGGTCTGCCTCCAAATCAGCCTATCTGGCCATCTATTCTTGTGCTCAGAAAGCTTATCAGGGCAGAACAAGATAGGACAGCCACTTGGGAAAAAAAATAAAGAGCACACCCAAACCTCTCCAAACAGCTGTAGGCTTCTTCTTTTGCCCAGCAGGTGGTTTCAGAGTCCAAACTTTGAGCTCATATTTAGACTGACCCTGTCTGTGGTCGAGAGGGTTTCTGTATAGTCCTTACAGAAACACTGTTTACTGCTAGTAAGGAGGAACACATAGACTGACCACTGGGACGGGGCAGTTCCTCCCTCCCTCCAGGGTTACTTGTTGCCCCCAAATAGTGAGGCGGGACTTCACTAGCCTCAGCTCCAGGAAATGACCTTCCTGCTTCTTCAGGAACCCTGGGAGGGCCTGGAGGCGGTAGCAGATTGGAGCCACGCAGTGAGCATAAAGTCATGCTATTTTTGTTGCTGTAACCCCAGCAACTGTCCATCTCTGACCTAATGTGTTCATTTGCAGAATGTCAAAGAGGAACTAACATTTGCTTTACCACGTGGATGTCATTTTGGCCATAACAGGGGTTAACATGAAACCCTCCTCCCCAGGCATGAGTGCTGGCAGAGGGGTGGTTGTTCTGAGGGATGTGTGTGCTACTACTGTGCTCCCTGGCACATCTGGGGCCAATGGGGGCAGTTGGGAGGCACAGCTGCCAACTTGCAAGTGCTGCTGGCCATTGAGATGTGGCCTGGCAGCCTGGACCAGCCTGTGCTGCCCAGCAGAGGTAAGGGGCAGGTCCCAGGGGCATGGGGGTGACAGTAGTGTCCCAGGTGAATAGGTTTTGATGTCTCATACGAAACTTTTTGCAGAAGTGTTCCTGCAGTAGTGGTCTTCTGGAGTTTTATTGTCCAAACTCTTCACCTAAAGGGCACTTTAATGTTTTAAGAACCTGCATTGTCATGGACTCTGCCATTTTTTGTGATTAGGTAGATAGTGGTACTTTAATTTTCCTGTGTATGGCTACAGATTTACAGGGTAAGTTCCTTGCACCATTACTCAACACAGGTAATGTAGGATTTGCCAGTAAATTCCCTTGGCAGGATGGTTCAGAGAATACGGATACTTTTTATTATTATTATTATTATTATTGATGCTCAAACTGCCTTTTAAATTTTTGGAAAGACCTTCTTAATGCTTGGAAGGATAATTTAAATGCCACTGACTGTTGCAACATCATTTCCTCATCACTGTAAGTGTTGTGGCTTAGTTTGGGTTTGTCTCTCTCATCCTCTCCCAATATGACTGTATTTCTCCTCTTATGACCATAAATAAAAAAAGATTTAAAAAAACAACATCTTTATCTTGTGTATTCAGAAACTAAAATGATTTTTTAACCTCTTCTGCTATTTTCTGCAGTTTATTTCTCCTGTTTCATTCCTTGTGCATTTTGCCTCACTGATGGCATGTTCTGGTTTCTATTTAAGACCTATCTTCTATTTAAGATGAGGTAATCAGGACATGGCCAAATCCAGACTCAGTGCAACAGGCTGAGACTGTATCGTCTTTGACCTTCAGTTGGTCAAAATTTGTTGCAAATTGACAGATATTTCCTGTTTACTCCAGGCTCCAGTTTCCTATACTCTATTGTACCTTGAGTACCTCAGGTAGTGTGTCCAGTTTTGGGCACCACAATAAAGAAGGGCATAAAACTACTAGAGTGTGGCCAAAGGAGGGCAAGAAATATGGTGAATGTTCTAAAGGGCAAGACGTAAGAAGAGTGTCTGAGGTCACTTGGTTTGTTCAGCCCAGGGCAGAGGAGGGTGAGGGGAGGCCTCATGGTGGCCTGCAGCTTCCTCATGAGGGGAGTGGAGGGGCAGGCACTGAGCTCTGCTCCCTGGGGACAGCAACAGGACCTGAGGGAACGGCATGGAGCTGTGTCGTGTGAGGCTCAGGTTGGATATCAGGAAAAAATTCTTCACTGAGAGGGTGGCTGGAAACTGGTACAGGCTCTCCAGTGAAAGTGGCAATGGCACCGAGCCTGTCAGAGTTCAAGAAATGTTTGGACAACTCCCCCAGAAGTTGGGCCCGATGATTCTTGTGGGATTCCTCCTTCCAACTCAGGATATTTTGTGATTCTATGATTGTTAAGATCATTTGTGGTTAAAGATTTGTCTGAAGCATTTGAGTCCTTGGTAAGTGGTGTTCCTAGATCAGAACAAGTACCTCCCTATAGGGCTAACGGAGAAACCGTTAGGCAAAAGCCAGAGTTTGAGTACTATCACTGACAACAGCGGTAGTTTTTCTTGACTGAAAGTTTCTGTTTGACTCCTTCAATGACTTTTTTTTTCTTTCTTTTTTTTTTTTTTCTTTCTGATTTCCACTGAAATTAATGCTGTCTACTTCAATTCCTGCCAGTATGTGGTTTGTATGATGATTTGGGTTTTGTCAGGGATTCCTGCTGAAGCTACTGATATCGGTAGTAGACACATTAGAATATTAAATATTTTATAACATATCAGCTGTACATATCTTACTTTTAAGTTCATAAACTTACTTTTAGGAAGACCATTCATGTTGTTATCTTCATGTGGATTACGGATTATGACTATCTTTAGCCTAGGGAATCTAGGAGCCTATTTGAGTTCCTGATCTGGGTTGGCAGCTGAAGCTGTGAAGCTGAACACAATGGGGTGTTGCTCAGAGATGTAACAGCATCTTCCCATAGCCTTGTCTGCATGACAAGAAAGCCTAGGAATATGTCCCAGGCAGGAGCTGTAGCACACTGGACAGGTGGGCAATCAGGCTGTGTGAAAAGTCCAAGCCAGTATATTCATACAGCTTTGCATGGAAGCTGCCATTTTTAAACATCTAAGATTTCACATAGTTAAAATAACGAGCTGAGGCTTATAAATTATGTAGCATAAAAAAATGAGCATTAAGAAGGTGAATAAAAAGAACTGCAAATAGATTAATTTTAGACATCCATTTGAAAGAAATCTTCTTTATATTTATTTTTATTTGTAATGCTTTGAGGAGCCAGTGCTGCATCAAAGAATCTCAACGAGCTATGCATGACTATTTCAAGAGGAAGCTATTTTTTACAGGTTACATTAATGCTCACAGACACAGTCTAGTGCCTTCAATGTATATAAAACAGCTGAGAAACATGATTTGATGTAAGCAATCAGTTTGATAATAAGGTTTCAATTTTATCTGTACCATGACCATATAAGACTCATGTTTTCTCTCAGTCATGCTAGAAACCTATTTCTTAACCCTTTCCCAATTAGTAAAATCTTGTCTCCAACATTAATGGAGAAGATCATACCAGACAATATTCTTAGAAATACTCAGGAGTCAACAATGGAACTTCTCATTATAGGAAAGAGTTTTTTAGGTGGATTTCATGCGTTGACCTGTCCTGCTAAGAAGCTAGTATATTTGCTCATTTTGACTTTTACACTTCTGGGGAATGTGGAAAACCAGAATTTGCACGTTCTACTCTTTAAAGGACAGCTTTTTGATCTTTTGCTTGGTTTTTCCCTCAGGAAGTTCTGACTAAAGAGCAACCATATAAGATTTTCTGAGAAATATGGAAAATAACTGAAAATCTAATTCAGAATATCTGCCTGGTTTTACTGTTCTGAGGTTATAATATTTAATGTAGCTTAGAGTTACTTCTCCTTACCTATATCTATTTGCTATCTCAGTTCTCTCTTAGACTGATAATTGCTTCAAAAAGAGTGTTTATTCGTGTGTAAAGACCTCTATTTAAAAATTGAGTCTACTGCTTGAGCTCTCTGACGTTTTGCTACTATTGGGATAGCACTAAAGGTGAGAGTTCCAAACATTGAAACAGTGTAATGTGGATGTAAAGGCAGACACTAGTAGGAATTTGGCTTAGTCAGTCTGCATTCACATGCAAGTCAGAAAATAATTACTACAGTTCAGTTTTTTAAGGCTGTGGAAGTTAAGTGAAAGTAGCCCAAATTGCTCCCACCTCTGTCTGAATTGGAAAATAGCCCAAATTCATACCACCTGAATCTGAACTGGCATCTGTAGCAATGTTGCAGGCTTTAATTTTTGGTAAAGGCCTGATATTTGAAGTATTCTGTACATATTTGATCTATTCTGCTTTCAGAATATCCTTAGGAAGCCGTGCCATCAATGTGCTATGGAGACAGCAAACGAGTGAAGGGGAAATGTGCTGTTAGCACTGGCCTGTCACATGCTGCCTGGGTGGGTTTTGTGCTTGATCATCTGGGTCTGAATGCAAACATGTGGTACTTGATACTGTGCCAAAAGTGCACTCAAACCCTATTGTTTAAAAGTGTGCCAATTTAGATATAGTTTTGTTTCCCCTCTATTTCTATTTCAGTTGATAGCACTGCCTACTTAAGCTACCGTTCAGTGTCCCATAGCTGGTGTTTGGAAACCATGAGTTTATGGAACATGATTCCTCATGACTTTCTATGTATTTACAACTTACTGATTGCTACAATCAGGTGAACACACTGCTGTTTCATGTTTAAAATAATACATCTCTGTTTTTCCCAAGCATTGCTTTCAGGTTCTCACTAACTAGTCTATTTGAATGATTTTATTTTTACTTTTTCCACTTCCAAGATGCATTTGAGCTCTTTTAAACTAGAAAACATTGCTTCTTGTACTGGAAAAGATACACATAGGCATTTAGTTGTGTCTTAGCAGATGAGAGGAAGGTACATTTCTGTCCCAAGGATTTTTAAATAATACTCATTTTCAGAAATTTTAGTTTCTTCACTATGGGTCAAATGGCTCAATGACACAGCATTAATTTTGGAAGACTCCTAGCAACTGCTGTAGAAATTTTAAAGCTTTAATCTGTTATCACTTTGGATAGTAACTACTGAAGTTGTTCAAATAGTTATAGTAGTAGATGATGCGTTTGAAAATGCAACTATAAATTTAATTGAAAGGGATTTGGGTTTGTCTTTAGGCTCACTAGAGGAAACAGGCAGTACACGCGGGCTTGTCCTATGGGGTAGGCAAAGATGTGAAAACAGTAAATTTAGTAGGATTTTCTCGTGAGGGGGCTTCCGAGCAAATTTATTTTAGCACCTGCAGAAAAAATGTGTTTTATTTCCCTGGGGACAAACCCGCTGTGTAAAAAGCTGCACTTCTGCTTTTCAGTTTTACCGTCATCTGTTCCACATGCACACAGAAATACAAAACTTGCTCCTTCAGACAGACTAATTATTTAATGGTAAACTAAAAGTGTTGGAGGCCAGATTGCCTTGGAGGCAGTGACCTGTGCTGGAGCCATTTGACAGCTATGGAGGAGAAAAGTGCCTCCGAAGAGTAGTGCTGCTGCTTGGTCTGCAAATCTTACCCTTTCCAACCTTAACAAGTGACTGCAATCCAGATATTCATAACTGGCTAGCTTTCACCTAGTTTTGAGTGTCACCAGGGAAGTGAAGCTGCAGTGGCATGGGCTTATTTGAAACCTGGCAAGTCCTTCCTTCAAGAGCATCAGTCCGAACTCAGACATGCAGTGGTCTAAATACACTTGCATCTCTGCTGACAAAAATCACTCCATATACTCACACAGACAAGAAGTTGCATAAAACTTCAAAATGAAAGGAATATCTGAAAATGAGGTTATTTCTATATGGCAATGATAATGTTCACACCTCTCATGATGCCTTCAGCACCTGGAAGATGCTGAAAAAACGGCGGTTTTTAAACCACTTTTCTCCTGCACTGGCCTGTAATACATACAGCCAGGTAAAATGGTTGAAGCATCTCTTCTCTGGAACAAGTTGGTAGTCTGCACTGCTTTACTGACCATAATAATCCCTGTCTGAGCATTATCTCATTCTTGCTTAGAAACAGTTGTTTTTTGCCTGTTTGTTTGTTTGTTTGCTTTGGTCTTTTCTATGTTCATGCATTTCCATCACCTTAAGGCTGCTCCCTTCTGTTTCTTGGATAACTGGGAATTATCCCCTACTAGAACACTGTGCTCTGGGAGCAATAATGTCACTGAACAGAAATAGCTCCAAAAATTCTTCTGACACAGAAGTATTATGGAATTGAAATATTGCCTTCAAAAAAAGACACTGAAGTTATCAAGAGGATGGAGGACTTTCTAAAGAAAGAAAATATCTTATTAATTAAAAAGTAGCAAACTACTATGTGAAATAACAATATACTAATATTTTATCAATGACAGTGTTATGTGGCTTTGACATGAGATGGAGGGTCTAATAGAATACTGTTTTCTGTGGAGAAAAATTGCTCAGACTTATAACTCTAGCCATGAAATTTGTCTGTTAATCTGACTGCAAATTTTGTGAATTGTTGTAATATGTTCACATGGTAACTTTTATTGCATTAAGACCACAAAACAGTAGCAGAGGAGTAGGAGTGGCATACTATAGTAGAGTGAGTTCTTATTCTTTATGTATCTTATTTTGAAGAATTAGTTGTACACCATTTAAAAGAATTATTTCATAAGTTTGAGGTCATAAGAGCGTGCATTGTTGTACTCTCAGAGTACACTGAGAGAAAAAAAAAACAAACTACATTTAGTAGCAAACACTGGGTTTCAGAATAACTGTTTCTAGTGTTTTTGGTCATCCCTTCAGATTCAAAATCTGAGGAGAGAATGTGGGGAGAAGTGAAAGAGGAAAGAAAATTTGATAGAAGTCTACGTTTAAAGAGACATGTATTTAAATTTGACTATTCATTGTATTGCAGATAGTCATGTTAATAAACATTTATCTCTTTTCATTATTTGTTGTTTTAATAAAGAACAAGAAGGTTACTACACTGAGAAAATTAAAATATAAAAATATTTGGGGATTAAAGAAAATTTCTGACTGGGTAGTTTAGAAATAATATATGTAAGTGATAGTTTAGTGAGGTTCTTCTTTGCTGAACATTAGTGAATTTTAACAACATCTGCAGCATGGACTTGGGTACCTAAATGTTCTGTGTGTTGTAGAGCTCAGCCTGGAATATAAGAATGATATGCATTTGAAGTTGTCCTGTTCACTATTGCTACAGTAATTTTGAGCTAGGAATATGTATATGAACAGACTGATGAATAAAAGTTAAGATTCCTAACTACTATTTGTAATTTGAAACTCTTGACAAGGAATATATTATTTTTATGGCTTATACTATAACATTTTCATGTCAGTTAGCAAATAGAAAGGCAATAGTGTTATAATAGAATGTTCCAGGGGGAAATAACAATTTTTAAAGTAATTCTTCCTTAAGGATTGTGATTTATTTCAAGCTTAAGCCATACTTGAGGTCTGCTAACTCTTACCGTCCTGTTCACTGGAGAATTTCCCCTTTTATGGAAAAGACTTTTTTTCCATAAAAGTATCATGAGCTTCTAAAGAAATTATAGTGTTTTTGTTTGTTTGTTGTTTATTATTATTATTATTCCTGATGGAACTGATACCACCAAGACTTATTAAAGATCAAAGTGTATATTTATTTGTTTCAGCATTTTCCATTGGGGTGTTTTAACAGCTTAATACAGTGACATACTGGTTATACACGTGTATGCAGAGGCAACCACTCACACCCATTTGCCTCATTCTTCTTCCTTAGGCCACTGGTGCTGTCTAATGCCACAAATGTCATATGAGTTAGACCTTTGATCTGATCCAGGTTTGATTTACTTTAAATTGAAGTAAGCCAATATACAAGAATACTAGAGTAGAAAGGGATGTCATAATAGAAAAGCAAAATTTTGAGAGTGTTATAGGAGAAATGCTAAGCCTGCCCAGGTATCTGCTGGAGCTATGCCATGGTTGTAAATGAACAACACTTCAAGTCTGTACAGAAAGTGGGGTTTTCCCAGACTGTGGTGTTCCATCCAACAGGTATAGCAATAGATACAGGTTTGTCTTTGATACATATATTTCTTTCAGAGTGTATTTCAGCCTATTTATTTGTAAGCTATGCATAGACAAAAAATAAATAAGAGAGATCCTTGGTGGGTAAACATTTAGATATGAATCATTTCTTAAACGTTATTTGTATTTGTAATCTAAAAGGAATATAGCTGATAATTCATGCTGACATTTCAACAACCCTGTTACTTCCGTGATCTTGAACAATATTACCTATTCATTACAGCAACAACATGGATGTGCCTTGTATTTCCTTGTATTTCTTCAGAGAATTGCCTGAAGCCAAAGGAATGAGATAAGGAAGATATATACTGATAAATTTAATTAATTATATCACTTAGATCAGGTGTTTATGAGAGGATCTGATGACTTTTATGAAATGTATGGTAAGGCAAATTAACTGAAATAGTTTTCAGGTTATTGTGAAAATTCTGTGAGCTTTCTAAAATAATAAAAAGCTGTGAAACTGGACAGTAAGGAACTAAATAGGAGAAATGACAGAGCTGTGGTAGCAGGTGGCTGGGGAAACTGAAGTGGCAGAAGAAACCGAGACCTAATGCTCTGTCAAGGATGTCATGGGAGGCTGCCTAAAATGTGTAATAGAATCAGGAAAGGAGAATGGAAACTAGGAAAAATAATACAAGAAATGTAAAATATCTAAAAGGTTTGTATTTTTTCTCTCCAGAACACCGGACTATTAGGAACATAAGGAGCTTGTCAGACATTGAAAAATCAGGCATAGCTTGTTTTAAGAACAAAATAAAATATTTTTTAAGACAGATTCAATATTTACCGTTTCATTACCATTTTAACAGTACTCTTAGCCCAGACCGAGACAGCTTTGGGCAGGAGATTGTGCTGCCTCCCAGCTTAGGAGAATGTCCCTTCCCTCTGTCCTCCTGAAGGTAAATAAAATGACCTGAAAGAGCTGATCTGAATAGTCCTAAATTGTAACACGCTGCAGGGAAGGTTGTACTACTGTATAGAGACTGGCTGTAGTCTGGCCTTAAAAGACTTCACCTCTTCAAGAAATCACAGCATATCTGAATTTTACTTCTAAGAATTGTAAACAAGCATCAAGAGCATAACGTCAAGGTGTGTTTACACTGTGTGGTGGAGTACGGTGCCAGGGCTGGTAACAACTGAGCAATCTCTGAAACAAGACACAGACAAGGCACTTCAGGTCACATGCAGTGTCCAGCAATGCTGCTTTCCTGCTTTGGCAGCCAAGCAGCTTCTCTGCTTTATGCTGGCTCCTTTGCTGGCCTATGCAAGTGTACAGATGCTCTGAAAAACAGAAAGTTAGAGAAAACCAGCTTGGAGGTGGTCTGGGAATCTGAATCTGACTTTTCTTTCTAAAATCTGCACTTTAAATATGTGCAGTATGGTGCTGTCTGTATTTAGGTGGCTACAGGTGATCTACCCACAGAGGCTCTCTGATGCTATGAATCAAGAGCTGAAGGGGTGTTAACACCATCCACCATGTAGATATGCATGAGGACCATCATGCCAGTGTCCATGCTGTTTCTATGGTAAGTTTTTATTCCCCACCTTGATGTTGCTGTTGGAAATGGAGTTTAAGAGGAAGGTGCTAGTAAAGAGGTATATATTTACATGATTTCTAAGTTTGTTTGGGGCAAATAGAAATATATGTATTTTTTGGGCAAATTGAATTATTCTATGGGTTGCCACCTGTAGCTGTGCAGGCGGTTGGGTTTCAGGTCTTGAATTTATGTTGCATAAAGGGCTGCTGTGGCACTCCTACCAATTGCACTTCAGCTTCTGCCAGGCCAGCTGTACAGAACTGACCTTCCTGAAGCTGTTTCAAGTGACTGGTTACAGGCACCAACTGTCTGACTTGCAGCTGCAACAGGCCCTCCTGTCCCTAACTTCTCCTTGCAGCTCATCTTGCAACTTCTCTGCTCTGCTTATCTAGCTGACTCCATTTTACCACATTGCAGTTTTCATGGCTTAGCATCGTATCTCAGCTTTCAACCTGACCTCTTTTCATTTCTGAATTCATAAAATGCTGAATGAAGGGGTTTAGTATGTTCCTTCGTTATCTTAGACATAGTGCATGTCCTGCCATCGAGCACAAACATAAAAACTGGTGAATTAAGCTCTGCATGTTTATACAAAAGCAGAAAAAGGTTATATTTTCACTTGTTTTCACAGAGGCTAGTCTAAAGCAAGAAGAATGAAATGTCTCTCCTGCAGCGAGCATATGTGTTGATAACACACTGTATATTAAATGTTGTATTTCTTTCAAAAAATGAGAGGACTCTGTTTAGAGACTTGGAGCAGAATGAGCCAGGACATCTGTTCTGTTTTCTGCGCAGTATTTGAGCTGGGGCACATGTGGAATTCTGTTAAAATGAGATTATAAATTAATAGTTCTTCACACTTCATTGCTTGAATGAGCCAGAAGTTATTTTCTTCTGAAATTTGAGTCCCAGGTGCAGCACTTTCTGACTACCAAATATGATTTTCTAAAAGGGAAGAAAGACCAGTGAATCGAAACTACAACAACCTGTTCTCTGTGGTCTGAGTACAGCCTTGTAATAGAGAAAAGCAAAGCAAATCAACTGACAGGGGGGAAGAAAAAGATCCTGTCCAGACGCATGACAATATTGAAGAACCGGTTTGTGAGTCAGGCACCAGCTTCTGTTCCTGGTTCTGCTTCTGGCTCTGTATACAAACATAAGAAGCTTGTTTGGGTCTCTGTCATGAAAAGGTGACCTCTAACTTTTTTCTTGTTTTCTGATACCCACCTCAAGTTGCTCTGTGACTGATACCTTATTGCTATATAGGCTGGTCGAGAGTACTAATGAAGATAAACGTTTCTACTTTCACTACGGTTTAGTGAGGTTGAGCTGACTGTCACAGAGCTGGGCTCCCCTACAGCTGGACCAACTTATGCTTTTTTCTTCAGAGGTTGACCCACTCTTACTCTTCAAAGAGGATTAATAGACATCTAGTTTTATTTAGCAATAATCTGTCACATCTTTATCAAAAAGTCTGTGATATAGGTTGCTTAACATCCCTAAAAATGAGCATAGTGTTTCCAATATTAAAGAAATACTTCTATAATGTTATTGTAATCCCTTCAGAAACATCATTCCATAGACAGCTGGACAACATGGTAAGGCACCATGAAGGGAGATTGGCCAAAGTTTACTAATTAAAATTTTCTAATTTAGAAGTTGTGCTGAGCAGGCTCTAGAAAAGAGAGTAATGGAAAACCATGGTAAAGGAAATGGAAAATATGGTAAAACTTTTCTGGAAGATTGGATTGGGTTTCCTTGGTGCTAAGAAAAATGCCCAGTTACAGATTCACAGGACTGGAATTTGTCTGTCTGTGTTCTCCTGATTAGGTACTTGACATGAACTGGGCAGCTGAGATTGGGAAGGTGCTGTGGTTAGACTGTGGTCTCAGGTTCAAATCCATGCTGCCTATGATGGTGCCACAAAGCTTTCAATGTTATGATATTAATATTCCCATTCTTTCACTGTTAAGTTTTGGCAAAACACTTCAAAAATTATTTCAGAATAACAGTTTTGTCTGGCTTTGGATACAAGACAGCATGCTGAACAGTCTAATTACAAGAGCACAAGTGACCTTTCTAGAAGACCTTGGTACACAACCTGCTGTGAGGGGGTCTTCCTTCTCAGAGAACTGGTGTCATGCAAGTCTTGGTTGCTCATGGCAGGATGGAAGAGAACCTGCTGTAATGCAAGTGTCTGTTGCCCCCTTTCTGCTGCAGGAGGAGTGTAATACTCTCTGCTTCTGTAAATATTTGATGCCTGAGTAGACTTTTGTCAAACATGCAGTATTTAGTCTTTTTCTAAATAATAGATAAAAATATGGTTTAATGTCAAATTCATATATGTATGTCCACATACTATATATTTTATATGTAAATGCTTTTTTTTTTTTTTTTTTTTGAGTGTATATGTTTTCTGTGACACTAGAGTGGTTAGGTACTGGAAACCTTTTTTGGTCTCTTTTAGATACTTTTTTTTTTTTTTTTTTTTTTTTTTTTGGTGAATAGGTATTTTCTGTATTTGCAGCCCTGGCCTTTTTCAGTCAGGGAGCAACTGGAGATCTTTAATGTGGCATTTAAGCTACACCAAGAACTATGGAAAACAAGGAACTAGATCTACCTGTTTAGACATAAAACATTCGACCTGAGTTAGCACTAGTATTTAAAGGCAAAAGAGTAATTAAAAATCCACGATGGTATATCCCAAGGAGAGGGTCAAACCTTTTATGACTACTAAGTATTGGGGTAGAAGTCATCTACCACCAATGTTTTTTCATCTGGAAGCTTTCTCTGGGGTGGGGAAAATCCAAATGTAGAAGGCCACGAGATTTTTGTACTGCTGTATCTCACTTAAAGAGACAGCAAAAGCTCTCTGTATCAGGGAAAGCCCAGTTCTGACAGAAATCTCATGGATTTTATTAGTATTAGTCTTCTAATATTAAATTCTTTGATTAGGCAAAGTAATCCATAGAAATAAAAACATAGGAGCAAGAAACTGAAATATTTCAAAGTGAAACTGAAAGTGTGATGTTGCACACCCTACTTTTATTAACTAGGACTACATTTAATTATAATATCAGTAACCCCCACTTCCCTCAAAAAAGAGGATTAGAAAATTATTGACGTCATTCTAATTTCACATTGCACCCTGTTAGAAGCCCATTATTTTATTTCTTGACTTTCCTTTTGTTTTATTCTTAAGCTTAACTATTGCCTTAAAGTTTGTGCCTCCAATTTTCTTGTGTTTTTAAAGAGAAGTAAAATTGTAACAGATGAAAATACATTTTACATGCAAGCATTTGAAACAGTGATTCTAGCTAGAAGCATGGACAACAGGTTAAAAATGCTCTCAAGTGTCTGACTAGACAGTGGAACAAAGATGTGTAAAATCTCTGTCATGAGCAGATCCAAATTAGTGCTGCCAGCAGAGGCCTCTTTGCCCTTTGGACTGTTGGCACCTTTCATGGCCTGCCAGCCTGTCTGTCTGGCAGCCGCAGCGATGGTAATATTGGGTACTGCTTGAGCTGTTATCTCCACAGTATCCTGATGTCCTCAGTGCATGCACCTCTCATGGCCCTGTGGCATCACTGCTTGTGAATGGGGCCTTGGAAAGCAATTTGTGGCTTTCACCTGCCGTGCAGTTTTACAGTTTTTCCTACTATTTTAAGTAAGAACATCACAACTCTTGATGCTTTCCCCTTATAGTACCCCTGTGAGATAGGGAAATACTATTATTTCTGTTCTGCAGGTGGGAAAGGAAGCAGGGAATGCTAAAATAATTTTCTTGGTTTTACTTAGGAAATCTGTAGCAAAGCAAGGTCTCAAACCACATCTATCAGATCCAGGTTTAGTTATTATTAGACACCCTTACTGCTAAAGATTTTGCCTTGTGAACTCTCTCTTGAGCCAGCTACAAATGGGGTAGGAGGGGAGCCAGGCTTTTGTAGCTGGTGCATTGGCCTGGAGCAAGGGTGAGTAACTTGTTCATGGAATTTAAAGGCTGATAGCTGTAAAAAGAATCTGAAAAGTGATTTTTCCACACTACGTTGTTTGTCTTCCTTAATGAATAAATAAAAGAAGGCAGGTGTAGGAGGGAAGATGAAAATGAAGTGAAAGCGCAATGTTTCTTGTCCTTGCAGTTTGAATTATGCAAGTGCATACATTTCAGGAGGAACATCTCAGAATTACAAGGTACTTTCTTGATATGTAACGTCTCTTACAATTCAGAGTTTATTCATATGTGTCAAAAAATGAGATTTCCTTGTCTTGGAAGGCAAGGATGAAATATTTCAGTGTGGAGTTATCACATTAAAAAATTATGAACAAATGAAAAATAGATGTTAGAAAGTAATCTAGAAATCAGTCAACTATATGACATTTACTTAATTCTCGAACAGCGATTTTTTTTTCTGCACATACTATAAATTCCTGGTAAAATAAACAAGTAATATTTTTTGACAGCATTGATAATTGGCAGATGTTTATTTCAAGAAAAGGAATTCAAATGTTGCCCACATAATAATTAAACGAAGCTTATAATTATGTGTTCCTTATTCACAGTTCACCCAAGACCTTCCAGAACTGTATGTCAATATATACAAATGATAAACTCAAGTCTTGACAACATCAAGACATCATCTTGACATGTTTGATTTGCTGGTGAAGATTTCTCATTTGCCTCACAAACTGACACATGTTTTAGGGAGAGCTGATTTTGTGATGAAAGATTTCATCCTGGCTTTGCGAAACTGTTCAAAACAGTTTTCAACTGAGCAAAATTCATTTTGAGCTTAGTTTAAGATGTATTTCTAATCACATCAGCTGTAAAAGATGCTTTTTAATTTCATGGGCCCTGGGAAAGTGAAACTTGAGTAAGCTGAGAGTGTTGTGAAACAACTTGTGCATAAACATCTCATACAGTAAGTCTTGGACTATCTATAATGAGGTCACTGAGCTATAATTATGTTGTTTCTTCAAGATGTGTTCAAATTATGGATGTATATCACTGATATACACTGTATATATATATATTTTTTTTCCCTCCGCTTTCTTTTCCCCCGGGAAAATAAGTATAATACTGACTAGAGGGAAAAGAGACTTTCATTGAATTAGTGGAGGTATTCAGTGCAGGAGTCAGAGAATTGTATCTGTGTGTGGATGCACATTGCTCCTGGTACAGTTGTGGGCTCTCCCAGCAGAATGTAGAACAACTGCATGTCTTAATTTGTAAAGTATTTATAGCCTTCTAGATTCAAAATCTTTCTTATGAAGAACATAAAGTTCTTAAGAACATCAAGAACATCTTAAGAAGAGAACATCAAGTGTTGCACTAGTGAGAGCTAGGATGGGGAAGGGGGGGCACTCCAGAAGAACCAGCTTCTGCCTAATGAAGCCCCAGGAAAAAAGTTTTATACCAGGCAAAGACCTGAAGCTCTGGTTATGTGAGGAGGAAAAAGGATTTTGGTCTTGACTTGTCTGGCAATTGCTGTTTTCTTGTTTATCTGTCCTTAGTGTTCTGGTCTGTTGTGGAGTACCTGCAGTATGTACAGATTTGAACAGACTTGTTGATCTGGCTCAGGTAGATCAATGCAGATCTTCTCCAGCTAAAACATGCAAACTGTTTGCATGCTAGAAACTGGCAATTTTTGCGATAGCAGTTAGTAAGATGTAATAGCAGCAGATCTTATAGTGAAATGGTGCTAGGGACCCGACATGCACTCTATGACAGGAGTTTATTACTTTGGACTGGACCTGCTCTGGTCTTTTGTTGATTTGACAGCAGAATTCTTATTACAAAACACCCTTGTTATTCCCATTGACATTTTCAGAAGTCAAAGCCTGAAAGCTCACATCAGTACAAGCTCAGCTCTTGGTCTTGGTTCAGTAGATTTCTGTGGGCCCCAATATTGTAGAAGTCATGTATATCACAGAAACAGAGGTCACATCCTTGGTTGACTTTATATGCATGTTCTCTACCTTTCCTATCAAAATGACATCCTGTTAGACTCAATTACCTCATCAGAAACTCCTCTCGCATTTTCCTTATCCCTCTAGTTAATTAGTAAAACACACCCAGAAGAATATTAACTTATACTCTCATTAAATTCTTACCAATAGGAATATGATTTTAATGGGTAAAAAGCCTCCAAGTTCCTCTAGATTCTTACCAATAGAGTGGGATTTGGAAAACAATTCTTGTTTTGTAAATAGATTTCATGTTTTCTCAGCAAAGAAAAAGTTGCTATGGGGAATAATAACAGCCATTAAGTGAAATAGAGCAACTCACTCCCTGTTAAACCAAATGCTTCCCAGTTTGTTTGGCTCATATAGGAAACTCCCTAATATTATTTCCTGTGCAGCAATACAAAAGAAATAATATACTTGAACATTAAGGCTATCCTAAATGGATTCGATTTTTCACAAACTATACGAATGAAGTTCATATCTGTTATACCTGTATTTGCTTACTTAGTATTTTATTAAAATGATAAGTATTAACAAGAAACTGTCTATAAATATGGCAGTAAATTTATAGACAAAAATGCATCACCCATGTATATAAAGATCTTTCACTCAATTCCCACAAGCTGTTAGTAGCAGTAGCTTTTGATTATTGACATCTGCATCCGGTATTATTGGGTAAATCAGACTTTTAAATCTTATTATTGGAATTCAGAACCAGATAATATTTAAGAAGGTATTCTGAATGGACAATAGAGTCTTCAGTGTTTTAGGGTTAGACTCTGTGTTTTTTTTTTAACTCCTTGGAGCATTAAGGTATTTGGGTAAGCAGTTATTGTTCTGGCACTAGTCAGTAATACTGTATACAGCACTGTATGATGCCCTTCCTGTGATATCCCAGTCATTTCACTGGCCTGATTTTTACCTCTCAAAAGTTTCAATCTTCAGAATTTTCAATATAACATCTACATCCAGACTTCCAAGTTCTCTGTCAGTTAAATTGGTATCTCGGCAGTAGATGAGCCAATTCTAAAAATTTCACTCCATGCTCTGTACAAGAGAAGAGCTTACATATTCCAGAAATAGTTGAACTTGTACTTCCTAACATTGTCTCTGTTTGTTTTGGGAGGACTATCACCCTGCAGCTGCTGTAGAAAAGACTTTCTTGTCAGCTGATTCGGACAACAGTTCTTGTAAACCATCCAGCATATTTATCCTGAGCAAGTTCCAGCCCAATCAATTAAAGTCCTTTACATGAACAAGTTTCAAATCACAGTTTTCCTTAATTATTAGCAGAGAAATTGTCAGAGTACAATGGAGCATTAGCTATTTCATGGGGAAACAGATGAGAAACTTACGGCTGATGCATTATTTTGAATCGACTCAGCTCATAATCCGATAAATTCTGAAAAGAGAAAAAACACATTTTGCATTTTAAATAAAGTTATATTTAATTGAAACCACTCCATGAGGTGAATTACAGGACACTTTTAAAAGTGAACTGAGCAAAGACCTAAAAATAGTTTTCAGTTTTGTAGTTACATGGTTGTCTTATCTTGGTTAATGCTTAACTTTTTATTACTCACTCCTTGTAACGTTTCTGGAAAACAGGTAGCACACACTGTATTGTTAAACTGGAATTTAACTGGGCATGTGGCAGATTAACTTATGCTGGTTAATGAATCATTCAAAAAGCGATAAGCAAGCCGCTTTATATAGTCTCTTTCCATCTCCACCATAGAGTTTTTTTGGGGGCTGTTACTGAAATCAGCAGATTAGCACAGCAGTGGCTGGCTGGAAGATTACTTTAACAATGGTTGGGAGACTATGAAGTCACCCACCTTTTGGTCTGCTCTTGTGCTAGGCTTCTGCATGACTCTTCAACCCATGAAAAACTGGGGATGAAAAATAGAAGCATTTTTTGTGTGTCACATACAGTACTGCGTAGAGACCCAATCTAGTGCTGAGCAAACTAACTCAGATACAGGAAACAGTTTGGCCAAATTGTTTCAGTACTTTGTGTAGCTCCAAATGTTTCTCACCTCCACATGTAAGTGTAGGCATGGTGCTACTAAGGCAGCAGAAGTACTTCTGATGTTCACGCCAGTGCGCAACTTGCAGCTGAGCTTCTTATGTTGGACTTCTAAGCTAGTCTAGCCAGACCAAGAGTGTAATTGCATAGTTTCAGTCCAGAAACGTTGTACTAATGCTAAGATATTGTCTTTCTCAACATAGATTTCAACTGTAAACATGTCCTTTTAATAGATGGAATTATAACCCTCCTCCTATACTTTGTGTCAGGAAGAGGAAATCAGTTTTTGTTGATGTTGTTTCCTGAGACTCCCTAGATGCAGCTACAGAGGATGTGAATCTCTGAAAATGATGCTTTCCAGTGACTTCAGTGATACCGAGTTCATTGTACTTTGATTGATGTTAGCCCAGCTCTATCTCTTTTTTTCTGAATAATCTCCAGCCATCAGTTCCATTCCAAACTCTTTTGACTTTTCCCTCACCATCACATCAACATGATAGATGAGTTTGTATTGAGCATGCAAAGCAAGACACTGATAACTGTATGAGACAAGGAGATCAAGAGGAGAACATGTAGGTTCTAACAAAAACATGTTTTCTCAGTCTGTATTTAAATTCAAGAAAATCTCTGCATTTTGAGTTCTTTGTTATATTTGTTGTGAAAATACACCATTTCAGACACTAGAGAACCCCCTCTGTTGAATACTTAGGCTGTAATTATACCATAACAAAAAGCAGCTGCATATCTACATGTAGTGTGTATGGTAATTAGCAGATGATCTAGCTGATCTAGATATCAACGCATTCCTGAGGAAATTTAAAGCTATCTTGAGCTGACTGATTGACATACAGACCAACCTGGGCACATTTAAGTGTCATCAGCTGATAATGAGCCACCAAATTGCCTCTGCAAATCAATGACTAGCAATATTAAGTCAATTTCTGCCCATATTATTTCATCTTCTAAATAAGAGGAGGAAAGTATGTTTTTGGTATTGTAAGGATTAATTCACTTCCTTTTCTTTGCAAAATAGAATGTGGAAGCCTTTACTTATGTGTATTAAGGTGTAATTGCTTGGTGATACTTGTGCGTATTAAGATGTAATTGCTTGGTGATCATAACAAGAAAGCTTGTTCAATTCTTTTTGGCCTTCAAAGGTAGCGTTCAATGGAATCTGCTTCTTAAGCAGCATTCTGCTGTAGGTAGTGCTTCCTGCGTGGGTATGAGCTCTGTGAACAGGCAGATCAAGAACTTTTCTTTTTAACTGGTGATTGAGTTTAGTGGGTGATGAAACTTCGGACCCGAACTTTCCTCTGCTGGTGAATGTTTTATACAGAGAGTTTTAGTTCAGTTCCATTTTTTTTTTTTCTTAGTGACAGTTTTCAATAAGGGTATTAAACTATGAACTTCCTTCTAGTTTGAGGAAACTAGTATCTATGAGTCTAGCTGAAAGCTGTCCTCTTATTTAGTAAGTTCAATATTTATTTATAACAGCAAATTATACCACTGATTGTAACTGGGAAGTGCTACTGCATTTTAGCCACAAAATTCTGGTCTTAGGAAAGAGTACAAAAATATCTTGCATACTCAACATTCATGAAATTACATGGTAGTTTCTGGAAGAAAAAAAAATAATTTTTCTAGGCTTTAACTGTTCATTGCTCCTGTTCTTGCTGGTGATATACATTGTTAGAGATTCATATGAGCATGAATAGAGTATATTGCAAATTAATACCTGTGATAAAGAAGAAGATAAAGTAGTTTCTTTCCTGGAGGGATTTGAATTGCAGAACAGACAATAAGGAAATACAGTGACAATTAAAAAATAAATTACAGTTTCACGTTGTAGTGCATTTTAGAAAGCACATAAAACTATGTTATTTTCAAACCAGCTATTGATTTATTGTTTTCTATTGGTTCCTTTATTCATCTGACATCAACTTTCTTAGTAGTTTACTTAGCTCAGTAGCTAAGAGTAACCAAAACTCTCAGATTGCAAAGCAAGCCAACCAGCTTTGTTCAGCAGATAGTATCGTGGAAGGGGAGAAATGCTGCCATGGTGCAAATGTCTGAGGTGTGTCTCTTTCTCCTTTACTTGCAGAGGCATGTCTCGGATATGAGCCTATGCTGTTGTAGCTGCTTGCCAACACAAAGTGAGGAAGCAGAAGCCTTATATCAAAATCTGAGAGGCAAAGATTCTGTGCAATACAGAACTGCCAAGCCGTAAGTAGGTCTTATGCATTTTTGACTGGGAAAATTTAAGTGGACTCGTGCATGTGTACTCTGCAATGTATGCACGGTGACCTGGCATGTCTGTGGTGCTCTAGTTCTGTGCATGTGTGTCACAAATGGCCAGCCTATGTGCATATGTCTGGGTGGGACTGTGCTTTGCAGACTGGGGATGTGTAGGGAATGATGACTGGTAGGTGGATAAGGAAGGGACAGACAGCATGCAAATGGAGTCTTGTTTGAGGAAGCGGAGTAAATGTGGTTAGAAGGTAAAGCGAATGTGGCTTTCAGATGTGATGAAACGTTGTAACACACTGGGTAGCATTTGGGAGCTTTTCTGGGCCAAACATAGTACAGTCTAAGGTGCATGTGCTCCCTCTAGTCGGTGGAAATAGTAATACCTTCTGTTCCCAAAGGAAGGCTTCAGCCACAAAGGTGGCTGTCAAGTCACAGGACCTGACATGATTTGGCCTCGACTATTGCTTTGGAGGATTTTCGCCACGCTTTCACAGTTCCTAGCAGAGATTGTGGTAGGGGACACAGATCTTTTTGAAGAAGGTTGTTGATGTAGATGACTGCGTGATACAGTCTTTCTAGCTGTATTTTGAAGTTCATAGCACATCTCTTTCCCCTTCCTTACTTTTCAGCCCCTTCATGTAGGATGTAGGTAAGCACCTGTGTAATATGGTTACAGCTGCGGTTTCAAATAAAGTCTTGAACAATCCAGGAGAGCCCTGAAGGATCAGTAGGAGTCTGAATTTTTGATGTGAATTAGGATGAGAGGATTCCATTGACTTTATGAAAAGAACAAAAACAAAACCCATACTGTGTTGCTAGATAAGCTGTCAATAATCTGGGCAGTGAAGCTGTATGTAAGGTGACAGTCTTGTCATTACCTTCCCATAATGCTGAGTTACACTCTGTAACATTGCTAGTTCTGAGCATGGATCAGTTTGGAGAACTTTGCCATGAAATGAGATAATTTGTGCGTGTGTATTTATATACATTCATATATTGGAACATGATATGGTATAATGATTTCCTCCTAATTTTCTTGATTGGTGGAGGGGAGTGGGTGGGAAGGGAGTGAGTAAAGGCCCAGATTTATTTGCTGTAAAGCTATTTGATGCTGTTATGGCAAAATAAATGCATAATATTTTATAAAGGCTTTGTATTCAGTATGATGAGCTTCTTTATGTTAAGACTTGTTTATAGAATTTGTTCAGTAGAACACGACCTGCAAGAAGCCAGCATTAGGAGAAGTCTGTTGAACAGCTACGTTTTTTTCCACTTACAAGAGACAGAAATTTGGAGTATAAATATAAATGATCTGCATTCAGGCAGTCAATGCAAGCTGAAATCTGAAATGTCATAGAATTGTAATAAGGCAGGCTAATGATATCGCCTATTAACTGACATAGAAGATCTGTAAGTGGCCAGAGAATACCCTGCATTTCTTAGTAAAAATGTCCTTATGGAATAAGATTTCAGTACTGTCCTCTAGAAACACAAACTGACTGTCGGTCTGTCTCAGAGCAAATTGGACAAATGTATAGTGGAAATATTTTTTTTTTTTTTCCTTTTGTTAGATTGAGTAAAACTGAAATGCAGGGAAAAGAGCGGAAGAGAAAATCATAGAGCCGTTAAGGCTGGAAAAGACCCCCAAGATCATCCAGTCTAACAGTCCCCATACAGTATGTAAGGTGTGGAATACTTAATCTCTGTCCAGAAAGAATGGCATAGTAAATAAATGTTTCTATTGTGACCATAGTAGAAAGACTATTTGAAAAGTATACATTTTGAAGTGTGTAAAACTGACATCTAGTGGCAGCAAATGAGCTTTATAGCAACACCAGTTTGCAAAGCAGATTAACAGGTTGTAGCTATGTTTCAGGAAACTGCAATTTCAGTATGTACTCCTCTAGCCTACTTCAAGTGCTATTTGTTGGTGTTATGGAGGCTTTTGAATGAAATCTCGTGCCTTCTAGTGATATCTTAAGTGAAGTAAGATGGTGGTGTCTGTCCATCTTCTTGATTGTAGAGACTACTGCTAAAGAAGCATTGTCATCCTGATAAACAGTTCCCTTATGTATGAAGTCTGTGCTTAAGTGTTTTTCTGAGCCATAGTTGATAACTTCATTTCTCATTCATAATGTTACTCGATTGTTATTTTATATCATCTTCTGTATTTTGTCGAGCTCTTCATTCAAATTTTAGTGTCTCTGAAGAAAAACTCTTGCTAAAACTCTGTCCAATACCTACCCCAATGTAGCTTTAACTTAGCTTTCCCTCTAGTGCTATAGTGTGTGTGTGTGTGTATATATATATAATGGAAAAATGA
Organism: Cygnus olor; assembly: GCF_009769625.2. Lineage (NCBI taxonomy): Eukaryota > Metazoa > Chordata > Aves > Anseriformes > Anatidae > Cygnus > Cygnus olor. Next base: position 22,085,445 of record NC_049175.1, read on the forward strand.
CTAATACACAGAAAAAAAATAGCAAAATGATGCAAAAATGAAATATTAAGTGCTTTAAATTGTGTGTGGGGTGCCATCCCCATAGTCAAGGGAAGGATTCTAAACTAAACGTAGAAAAATCTAAAAGCATGATTCGAGTCTGTCTCCCAAATGAAATGAAAGTGATCAGGAAGAGAAGTCTAGGTGGAGATGGACACAAATCTGAAGGAAGAAGGAAAGGAAATGTGCTTCAGTGGAAGCGTAATTAGAAATGGGCAAAAATAAGAAAAAATAAGAGTGGTTTATTTTTCCAGGATTGGCAGTTTGTAGCAAGAATTATTAAAATAGTAACAACTTCTGGTTGTAAATCTGTATTTTGCACTATTCCCAGTTCATAATGGCATTTATAAGTAACTTGGAGGTTAAAAAACATTGGTAGCATAATTCTAGCGAAACATACCATGGTTCGTTTGAAACTGCACTGAGCTATGTACGCTACCTCCATCATTTCATCTCTATTACTTTCAAAACACAGTGAATCACATTTGTTGAACACAAATATTGATGTTCTGCAATGAAGCTGAAGTCACAGTTATAGAAGTGGTATAAAAACAACTGTTGTCATTTCAGAGAGGCGAGCCTACTGCTTTAATGTGAAAGCAGAGATGATCAGCAGTCCTGTTGGTCACAGAGCTGCTCTGTAAGGATAAGATTAGTTAAATCACATTGGCCAGAGCTGAGTGATGTGCTCTTATCTATCCCGACATGGATAATCCAGCACAGGTGCTTAACAGTGCTGATACACTTCTGACCTTTCAGGTCTGCGTGTGACAGAAGCCAGTTGCTGTGTGCAGAGTTGCACTGGCTTTGTCTGCACTCTCTGAGCTTCTCCCTACTGCTCAGACACTGACACTCTTCCAGTGCAGTGAAAGTATGAGGATAGGTTATGCTAGTAGCACCAGAGTTGTTGATATTCATGATATTTCTAAGATTTTATAGTAGCCACCTCTATATTTTGCAATAATGCCTCCGTGAGTCCGTGTGGTGTAGATTACTTTGAGAGAAATAACTTCTGCAAGAGTACCTACAGTGTGTACATTTAAGGTTAAACATTTTTACTTTGAAAGAGCTCCAGTGAAAGATTAAACTAGTAGATCCTTTGTTCTCTTACATGCTATGAGTGGTTGTTTGTACAATTTATTTGCTTATAACCTAGGGTTTCCATACCATTCTATACCCCAGGATGTGCTAACTCATGCTTGGATATCCAAGACTTTTTTGAATGTGTCATAGCCAGTCTCACATGCTGAACGAATAGTCCCCTCCCTGAAAGCTGGCTGCAGAAATAGCCTTGGTTTGAAACAGATGAAACTTGATCTGCAACATAAAACTTCATAGCGTGTGAGACTGGAGAGTTTGTTGTTTTTCCTAGTACATAGGTGTCCCCATTAATCTTATGCTGACCTGAGAGAGATGACAGGATTCCAAAGTTCTTTAACAAAAATAAAAACAAATGGTACTGTCTTCCTCACTAACAGTGATACTCAGTGGACTTAGCTCTATATTTGCATGTCCTTATTGAAAAGACACTTACTGGAATACAGAAAATAAAACCACTTCCCATATCTATATATTAATACATTGCTAAATGCTTAAGCAAACTAAACTGGGTTCTAGTGTTTGAAAAAGGAAACAAGTCCCCACATAAACTCTTATGACCACTAGAATTTCAGCCTCAGCAAAACCCAGCAGAGCCTGCTGCTGATGTGGACTGCAAGATTAGGAAGTCTGATTTTGTGTATAAAAACAGAATTTGGAAGAGCCAGCAGAAGGTCTTCTAGCAGAACCAGTTACCTTTAAAAATACTGCATCAATTAAAATAGTTTTGCAGGACTCCCATCACTTCATCAATGATTAAGAATGTAGAAAAAAATTGCTAGAGTTGAATCAGTTTATTTTAATGTTTTTAATATAAGGTGAAAATCTCAAATGAAGCTTGTCAATGCTACTGCTTCAGTAGTTCCAAAGGATTTTATTTTACCTTTATGGGAGATCTGCAACTACTCATTCTGATTCATAACAAAGGGAAATATTGAAATAGTGGAAGTTCCATTTTTCTGCCAGCTCTAAGAACTAATGGGCTGGAAAATGTTTTAATCGGTAGACAAAATGCCAGTGACCCAAGATCTCCAAGAAGCAGAATGCACTGTAGAAATGTCCTCAGCATAGGGTTCTGCTGGAAGCAGAACTGGCACTTTAGGAACTGACCATGACTCTATGCATGATGGGAATACACTAAGCTGTTGACTAGTTTTGGACCCACTTTAGTAGTGACATTTTAAAGGATTTACACTTTTAATAATCTTGCCCTTGAAGAGGGCTAAACCACATCTGAAGCCGGCTGCTGCCTGCAGCTGCCTGAGTCCCTTTTCACTAACTGCACACATGTGATTTGAGTTAAGTGGTGTCCTTTTGCACAACTGTGGCTGTTGTGAAAACAAGGCTCTACCTTGGCCAAGTGGTTAAGTACAGTTTCCTTCTATGTCATCTTTTCATGCTTAAACAGTCTGCTTTTGCTACCTGATGTTTCCTTAAGTGAGCAAACTTTTCTGTCATGGCTGGTCTACCAGTCTTCTGCTGAGGTGAGACTGTGGTAGCTCTTCTGGGAATGTCCTTGCCTCTGACAGAGTCTCTCTCCCCTGGATAACCTGAACAAGGTGTGTTTTGTTTTTTAATTACCTCATATTTCACTCTTGGGGAGGTGTTTTATCAAACACAGCTGATGTGGAGCCCTTTTGGTGCTCATTCCCTGACGTTAACAAGCTGCTGGCAAGCAGGGAGAGGGAAGCTCTGTGAGGTAGCTGAACATCTTGGTGGTTTGTGGCTGCCGGAAGGCCCACTCCTGCTCATTCCTTTCTCCTTCAACTTCTGGCTTGGAGGTATGTTGTATGTCTCCCTTCCTGTGCTGACTCTGGTGCTTCTCTGACCCTTTTGTGACTTGAACCAGCTGCAACTTAACCAAGGGAATTCCTTTGAAAGCTTCTGTCTAGGAAGAGAGGTGAGGGGAAAAGAAGAAATGATAGTGGGAAGGCCCATCCCTGGCAGCTGGCATCTTCATCTGAGTTTCTGTGAAATTGGATACTGAGGCTGGGTCTTTGGTTACTATAAACTTCCTGGGGAACTTCTCTGGACACTGTGCTTCCTCTACCCCCTTCATGCTGTCACTAGCAGTTATGTAGTGACATAAAGTAACCCTACAAAAAAAAAGTCGTCCTTCAGGGAAAAAAAACAAACACACACACTTGATTTATCCAGATCAGACATCTGGATAAAACCTCCATTGCAGTCAAGTGAGAGCCACTGTTAGCAAAGGTGTGCATGTATACGTGTGTGTGTGGGGAGGAAACACACAGGAAAGGTGGATGGGGAAGCACTGCCCCTTTAACTCATTATGAAACTGTGCCTTCAATTAATCTAATTTGCTTACTGAGGAAGAAAAGCTAAAATGGTTATGGTGGTGGCATTCTCAATATTTGAATATTGACTTAAAGGGATATTGTCTTGACATGGTGGCAGAGGCTGTCTCAGTGGAAGATGCTCTGTGCGCAGCGTTGAAAAATGAGTTCTCTCTTTTCAAAGTGCTAAGAGTTTCCATCATGCTCTCATGAGGGAGTCTGAAAATGACAACAGGAAATAGCACAGCAGAGATCAATTCTCCGGTCACTGGTAGGTGAGACTGGCAAGGACCCTTGTTACTAGGGAAAGTTAAGTCATAATCCTACTTAAATGCTGCGATACAGGACAAATAACTGACTACAGAGATTTTACAGGTCTCTGGGGCTATTGGAGGCAATGGGATCAACCTAGAGGATCTCAGAAAGTAGGGGGCTTTGGGCCTTCAGCTTGCCCCTGCTGGCCAAGGGCCTGGGAACTGTGCAGAAGTGCTCCCTGCTGACACCGCCTGCAAAATCAGCTGCCTTCCACTTCCTTGCATCTGGACAGAAATAATAGTTATAACAAGAAGTGCTGGGAAATAGCTGAGCCTAAAATGACTGTACAGAAAGTGTGAGAATCATTTCACCTCTCAGACCAAACGCTATTGCAGAAGAGGTCAGCGACCTTAAAACAGCAACAGCAACCTTCAAAGCAAAACCTATGAATGAGACTAGTCTTGACAGATTAAGAAATATCATGTGCGTAATCGTAAGCACATCAAGTTTCTTCAAGGGAACTAGTATTGGTAAATCTTAATGATAAGAATAAATGCCCTTGCTGAATCAGAATCTGAACAGTGACTGTATGTGTCTGGCTTCATTTAAGTAATCACAGTGGCTATAGATATCTGGTATAGATGGTCTTTAATTTGTACAGTCACAAAAAAATGTGTATGTATATCTGTAGGCATCTTGAAAAAGGACATTTAATTTGCTTCAGTCATGTTGCCCCAGCCACAGAAAGCAGAATCGCTAAAGTGGGTAATCACCAAGTCTATCAGCAAGTCCTTGGTTGCTGCATTTCAATAGCAGGTGAAATAACTGAAAAGATAGACTTTAAGGTCCTGGCAGTTCATTGCAAGTATGAGAAGGAAGGAACACTGTATTCAACAGTGGTAATGTAGGTAAGCAGCAGTATTATCAAGACTTTGGTATATTGAAGTTCTGTTCCTAGTATGTAAAACTAGGTGTACTAGACCTAGGCTGCTAGAAGAGCTCAGCCTTCATGACTAGTTTGTGTTGAAGAGACCAGCTGTCCATACTACTTGCAGCCTGTGGCACCTGCTCAGACAGAAAAAGATATTTCTGCCACTGGAAAAAGTCACGCATAGGTGTCTGTCAGTAGCTGTCTTCAGTCAAAGTGTGAACCTCATCTGTTTTGGTGTGCAGCATGGGGGGTGTGGATGAAGACTTCTAATGTGGGGTGGGTGCCTGTTGGAGCACATGGCCAGCATGGAGCAGCCTCCCCTGTCCTTCTTTGTGATGCTGTGCTGAGTGCTGCTGCTTAGTGGGTTATGGACCGGGCAGCTCCAACTGGTGAGAACCACCTCTTGAAGGGGCAAAGCTAAGGATGAGTAATGTGATATTAACCTATGTTTACATATGAGCTTTGGAAATGTTCTTGGGGAGTGCTTGGCTACAAAGTGGTTAAGGACATTTGGTGTAAACATCCCCTTTATTTTTCCCAATGTGGAAATTTGAAAGACAGGTTAGAAATATAACGCTCCCCCGTGCCTCATGTCCCTGCTGCCTTTCTGGAATGCTGTTATACTTGTTAGTGTACTCATGTGGTTTAATTAAAATCTTTTCTGGTCCGATGCAATAAGCAATGTCTTCTGTCAATGCAACATGTCTGATGCTAATGATGCTTCTGGATGATAGATTGTTGTGGGGACAGCTACAAAGGTGAAGAGTAACCCAATTTGAGTTTTTTTTTTTTGATATCATGAGCTAATCAGATAATGCCAGCTAGAAAGAAGCAAAGGAAAAGGTGCTTTGAAAGTTCCTCGTTTTTCTTTGTTCTTAGGTAGAGATTTAACTGTCTAATGACCCATTTGTCAGTGATATATATCTATCTAGTACATGCTAAACTATTAGTCATATTTCATTAGGAAAAAGGAGATCTAGGTTTGGATACGGGACTCATATTAGGTTAAACAAAGTTCCTGATGTTTGTGTACATATGATTATCTGCAGATTATCAGTACATAAACAATATAGTATCTGTCTCTTCTCTACTTCCATATTGCTGCTTGACCTTTGTACACATTTTTATTTACTTGGATTTCATGCTTGGTCTGCATACTTACTCAAGGTCCTGGGGCAGCCAATATATACCTCATCCTCTTCCCTCTCAACACTATGAATCTTCAAAAATGTAAATATCGGTCTTTTCTCTTTGCTTGATGTCAGTCAATGAAGGCCATATCCACATCTGAATTTCTCAAAGATTTTAAGTATTCAAATTATGTAATTCTACTCTTAGCATGTTCTGCGTTAATTTTATATTAGATCATGTTTGGAAACGAACATGAAGAAGACTTCCATCTCTTTCTTGAAGTGACCGTAGTTATTTGTGGACAAGGTGATGAAAAGTGGATTATAAAAATGATGACAAAAATCATTGAAATTACTGTTCCACTGTATATAAACATACACGAATCTCTTTTAAAGAAGGAAGAAAAAAACACACTATTCCTACCAACTTCTTAAATTTTGTAATTCTGCCAGCTAGCCAATAGGATAGTATTTACCAGCTACATTTCTTGCAGTGAAAGAAATGCTAGGACATTAATGTAAAACATGTAAAAATTGTTATCAAGGCAATGACCCAACAGGCTGTTGATAATCAAGATCAAATACTTGTAGGAAACACATATATAGAAGAGTCGAATAGGGTTTCAGTTCATGAAACGTTATTGTTTAAGTTTCAGTCAGGTACTATCTGACCATTTGGAGCAGTGTACCTTTAAATGTATTATCAAGCTTGTACAGAGTATGATGTGGGAGTGGAAGGGAAAATAAGCATGTTTTCTTTGAGAAAATTTGAGCTTTGAAAGCCGCTGCAAGTTTTGGAATGTTAAAAAGACAAAACAGCTGAGATGCATTAATGGGCAAAGAGCAAGAGAAGAGGTCAAAGCTGTACATGCAAATGTCCTTTCACATCCTCGTGGTTTCTGAAGATTCACATAGCTTCAAAAATAAGCTCATTCCAGGAATACAATACATGGATTTGCAACAAGTTCTATATTCTGTCATTCAGATAGTATCTGAAAACTAGTGATGATATTTATATTAGGACAAAAGAGACTAGTTATATGTTCATTTTAAATTAGTCTCCCAATACAAGTTTGCTTGTGTGTAGGAGTAATTGCTTTGTAAGAACGTCACAGTTGGTTGACTATTCTCTCCTCTTCTCACCCCCCCTACTGTTGACTAATACAGAAATTTGTCTTACAGTGAGTATTTGCATTCTTGCTTATGTGCCAATTAAAAATTTTAAGCAATTTTAGGCCGATTCATACTACAGAGAGACTATCATGTACTATTGTTTATCCAATTTCTAGTTTGGTTTTGCATGTAAAGATGGAGCTCTCATATAAAAACCATATGCTGTGTTCTGAATGATCTGATGGATTTATGAAACTTGAAAGTCAATAATGGACAGTGATCATCTATTATATAGTAGTCAACCTAATGACTGGGCACATATATGTTTAAAATGGGAAAAGAACACAAATCTGAGTCTTGATATGAGTCTACTAATTACAAATCAAATGCTGACAAATCGTGCATATATACAAGTTAATCCGCCACTGTATTAAAAACTTTACTCTCATATGAATGTGAATCCAGCCCTTTCTCAAAGGTCCACAAGAAGAAGAAAAAACACTGTTGGATAAAAACATCTCCTTCATATGTGTGTGAGCATGTTCAGGTGCGCATGTTCGGGTGATGAGTGTTGGGATAGTTGCTGACCACCTGATTAATGATTGCACTCTTGAGGAGTGTCTATGGATTTGGACACCACCAAGCTTGACAAAAGTGTCTCTATTTGGCTTTAGCTGATTAAAATTCATATACAATATTATGTGAACATGGGCTACTTCAGATTGAGGCTCAACAAAGGCGTGAAATCATATTTAAGAAATTCCTGACCTATTCCACACTAAGTTGTAGAAATCCAGCTATTGTCTGTAAATGCCAGATCATATCCATTTTATCTGTGCTGCCTAAATAGATATCTTTCCCATCTGGAATCACTGTGGTGCTTTGGATTATGACGAAGACTATAGGAAAACATTGAAAGCATTCAGTGACCTAATTGCTGCGGTTCTCAGTTTCCTGTGTTGCTGAATTTATTCATGAGTGTAGTCACAAAAACCTTTCAAGACCCAAAAGAAAACATAACACTACACTCTAAAGTTCAAGGATACCTGACTGGACAGGGAAAAGGAAGAAGTGATAACACCATAAATAATGCATGGCACAGGTTTAAAGAAGACTGAAAGTTTGTTGGTATAGGACTTTCAGCGGGGGAAGTGTATGTGCTACCACCAAGTATGACCCAAGGCTTTGGGAATGATACACTCAAGCTTGCAGATTTTATTTGCTTTTCTTCCTGTTGCCTCTTTGAAATTCAATGTTGTTTCCACAGATGTTTTTCAAATACTCTGTGTACCACCTGAGTCAAAAGCATTGAAGTAAGTGGCTGGGTTTTTTATTTCTATTTATTTATTTTGAAAAGCAGTGAATAGCCTCCTCTACTCACAATATAATGCTGACACGTGTAGACACTTCCCTAATCTGCTTTTTATATACTAGTCAGACAATGTAATGCACAAGTCAAGTGTTGCTTTTTCCCCCTTCATAGGAAACTAGGTGTTTAGGACAAATGTCAACAATATTCCTTGGGTAGCACTGAATGAGTGAAGTAAGTTTTCTGCTAAAAATATCAAATATGCAATTGTAATCTAACGTGTATTTTTTTTAAAAAAACAATCGGTATAGTTAGTTATCACTATCTTCTCATACATTCAGGTGGTTAAGCACATTGGCTGTTTATATTATGCTGATGTTTAGTATGCCAGGACTTTTAAGTTAGTGTAATGGAAAGTCAAGTACCTATTCCTTTATTATGGCCATGCCATGAGAAATAAACCCAGGGCTTTTATGAGGCTCTGAGTACTTTTAACAGCTATCAATCTTACACTTTCAAGAGCTATGTTGCAATGGCAACAGACAATGACACCTTTTAAAAATGTAGATTGCATTCAAGGGGCAAAATAGTTGCACTGATAAGCCAAAAAGCCCAACCACACAGGAGCTGTGAAGGAAATAGGAAGAAAAGCACAGAAACAAAAGCATTCTGCAGGAAGCTTCATGGATACTTACTAACAGTTTAAAATATCTTCAGTTAGAATTTTGTGCTTATATTTAATTTTTTCTAGTACAAATTCAAATACTGCATGCAATAGTACCTATAGGCAACCAAGATACCCTACAAGCAGAAACTGTTTCTGCATTTGTCACAATAATAAGAATTTTGCAAAGATTTTACTCTTCAGTATTCCAGAGGCCTAAAATAAATGAAATGATTGGAATTCTTATTCCTCTAAGCATCAGTTTTGTGGGTACTGAGGGAATTCTAATTCTTTCCAGCACATCTTTCTGAGCACAAGCATGTGATACGGTTTTTCAACAATGCAAACAGAACTTCAGGTCAGATTCCCTAATACTAAAGTCTGTGTTTATGCACAGAATTGGCACAGGGAAAAGACACTAGTGAAAGGCCTTTGCAATTGTATTAGTGTGTTTATTTGATGTTGGCAAATTCCATGAGTTGTTAGATATGGAAAGACTGATAAATATTTAAAGTGTCCCCTGAGCCATTCTAGGAATAGCTTCAAGCTTCTGTTGTTTGTAACAGTATGTTGGTAACTGACAGGCTGTGCAAGACATCTCTTCCTGATGATTTTAAATTAAAGACAGTATTATATCAAAAAATATTGGTTACTATATTTGTAGCAATCTACAGTATTTTTTTCTTCTTCCTAACATCATAGTTACTCAGAGCAGAGGGCATCGTGTAAAAGAAAACAGGATGGTTTCATTCTAATAACGGAAAACTTGGCAGCTTGGTCTTTGTCTATTTCTTGTTTCTATAAATTTGCATTGCAGACTTCTTGGTTTTTCATTTTAGCTGTGTTAGGTCCTTTAATGCAGCCATAAAAGCCCAGTCAGCATTAACAAAATGTGCTCAGGTTATTATGGGATACATCTAGCTCCTAGGCTACAAGCTTGTGCGTGAGAAATTTACCAGCAGAACGGTGCTAGCATAATCCTTCTCCTGTCATAACCCCATGAATGTCTAGTTGGGAATAAATGTACTTTTGTCTCTAGTTTTGTCTCACTTCACGTTAGTAAATTTGTCGCAGCAGACAGTATCCAGACAGATTTGGAAGGTATTTCAACTGAAATATACTTTTCTCTACTCTTCTGTCTTCTGGGAAATTAAAGTTGCTTTTTTCTCTTTTTTTCTCTTTTTTTTTTTCCATCTTCAGTTCCTTATAGCCAGATCTTTCATTAGTTCTGCTGTGATTCAGGAGGAATAGGAGCTCAAAATGTATCTTTTTGGAAATTCTTTACGTCACTTTGGCATGAGTATCCCCCATCAGCCCAAGTAGCGTGGCAATATTTGGGGCCTTTGCATGCTGGTTTTAGTCTTTGCTACAGAAGGAAGTATTTTCCCAGGAACATTTAGAAATTTCATCTGGTCTAAGAACACTGTGGTCCCCCATTCCAACAAGACAGTTAAAGCTAAATCAGTGCAAGTGCCTAGGGATCTCCTGGTTTAATTAGATTAGATTGAGGTTGCTTCTACTTTGACTATTGCTCAATTTCTTCTCACTCTTATGCTGCTAAAGACCCACAGAGTTATGAGTTTAGTCTGGTCAGTGAAGTCCATATGTGTATAACCTAATGTATTCACTGCTGTTTTTAATTGCATGATTACTAGATATTCAATGTTTCTTTTTATTCTTAAAGAAGTACTACCTAGGAAAGCTCTCTAGCCATTATGAAATTATGTTGAAAGAGTAAATTTTCCAATTTATTAACACTTTCTTGGGGATTTTTTATCAAAAGAATTTGGACAAAAAATGAACGTAAGCTCTTTACAGTTTCCATAACTCTATTAAAGACATATGGGAGATTTCGTACAGATATAAGAGCAGCAAAATCAATTGGGCTTAGGCTTTTCCTTCCTGTGGACACCTTGGTGACCTACAGACTTATTTTCATCTTGCTTTCAGTTCTGTTGCTCCTGCAGTTTTTGATGTAACACGCCCTTTCACAGAACCAGAATAGGTTGTGTTGTTGATTTTTAAAAAAAAAAAAAAAAAAAAAGGCTTTTACATCTAGCTACTGTGGATGCACTGTATGAGCAATAGTGTTTTTTTAAATTCTTTTATCTTTCACTCATTTTGGGTTGATAGGAAACAATATTTACCAAAGGAAATGCTACTGCAAGTTAGTTCAGGTTTTTCTCATTCTGTAAAAATCTGTCTTTTAACTTCTAAATGCCAAGTTTTCCTGCAAAACCTTCATTCCTGAGCTTTATTTTCTACCACTCTCTGCCAGAAGCCTAGAGTACCCATTCTATAACTGGTCTTATCTAAATCTGCATCTTTGGGAAATTGAGTGCTTCACATTTCTTCTTAGTAGAGAAGCATAAAGTGCAACTTCTTCAGGTGTTTGTTAGCCACAATCAGCCAATGCTTTCCAACTGCTGCGTCCTGAGTGACGTTCATGTAAATGGGCACAAAACTAGACATAACTGCCTTGTTCAGTAATTGTGCATTGCTAAAGATGTAGCATCAATACATAATGAAAAATCTGTATAACCATGTACTTAAGTACTGTTAATAAGAAAAGTATGTATTGACAGAAGACCTGTTGTCTTCTCTGCTTGACTTAATTTGCTGACTTTCTGTGGAATTTGCTCACTGAAAATCTAATTTAATTAATTCATTAAATAATCTTTATGTAACTTACGTTGTACGTTTGCCTGCTGATATTTTTTCAAGATCAGAACCTTGTACAGAAGATAAAGAAAAAAGGGCTTTGTCATTTAAGTATTGGGTTCCCATGTTCATCTGCTTCTTCGAGCATGAAATAAAGAGTAGGGAATTAAGAATTTGTAGCCTTGTATAGTAAGCTGTTAATAGGAAAGTAGAGGAGGAACTAAATTGTGACATTTCTAGGGACTCTAGCAGAAGATTTCTGAAGTGCTTAGCAGCTGGTATTTAACAATGGGAGAATGATTATAGTTTTTGGCCAGATATTTAAAAATGACTAATGATTTCAGACATTAGTGTTATAAAGTTCCAGCTTGCATGCACTGTAAAAGCTCCCAGTTTTCAGGAAGGAAGGAGTACAAAAGCACTCAAGATGAAGATTCTTCAAGTCACAAATTGTCTTTAAAGACAATTTCCTAAAATGCCCTCTGAAGGGTTTCGTTTATATAACTGGGATATTTGTACAAAGCAGAAACAGGAGGAAGTTCAAAACTGGAAAAATTGAGACACGAGTTCTTCTGTTTTAAAGCTCAGGGCTTATAAAGTCAATGTTGGAAACTATGACAAAATAGCTTAAAAATTTCCATAACTTCTCATCCACAAAACTTGAAGGATATTTAATAATCTTTAAAATTATCAGTAAACTTTAAGAACAAAGAATTATGCATCAAAATATATTCCTTTAATCCATATTTAATGCAATTATGAATAATTTGACATTTAAAATTTGGATTGTTGTGTGCCAGTTCATAAAGACTGGAAAGCAGACAAACACTTTGCATCATTCTCAACTACTGCATAAAACAAACAAATTTATGCTCAAATCACTTCTGGCAGCAGTATTTGGAATATGAATAGAAATGTGCTTCTGTCACAGAAAAAATTAAGGGGGCAGTCCTGCAATGAATACTTTCATACCGGCTCAGGATTTTTTACTATAGGATTGCATTGCTAAATCATAGCTTTAGATGGTTTTATTCAATTGCTTTCGAAATATTCGGAAAAGCTTAGCAGGAAAATAAATCAAAATGATCGGATAAAATCTCCGTTTCTAATCTAACACTCATGTAATCTGGTGATAATTATGTTTGATGTCTCTATGCCTTAGACTGATATTTTCTTTTGAGTGTTTACTAATATTAACTTAATGTATTTTTAAATTAATAAATTGATGGCTAAAGTAACTTGTGTTCTTATGTCAGAGATAGTGTTGCTGAACTTCAGTGTCACAGATCTCAGAAATTATATCTACATTCTGTAACCTATCTACATCGTTCTTTTGCTTTCATTTTTGAAGAATAAGGATAGATATGTATTTTTTGTTGTTAGTTTACAGATGCTTAATGCTTTGTTGAAAGAAGATGAATAAGTATTGCCCTTGTACATTACTATTTAACAGGATGCCAGCAGATGCACTAGGCTGTAAAATGTCTCCCTTTTAGAAATGGCTTTAAGATCGCTTTAAGGTCACTTTGCTTCATTTTTTTTTTCCAACATTTGACTCCATTCCTATCAATTTCCTCATCTTTAAATAATATAAGAACCTGTGACTCTGCTTTTAGAAACTATTTCCTATTTGGTTAGAAACAGCAAGAAGCAGAGCCCACCCCCTCCTTACTTGACAGCAAGGATGTCAAGCGGTCTAGAAAGCTGGTGCTAACCCTCCCTACACTGGTAGCCCCACTGCTGCCATCTGCGAGATCCACTAAGGGGCAAAGATTTCAGTTCTCTGCTACATTTTCAGCCATCCATTTTAATGCTTCCCATCCATTTCCCCTGAGGACAAACTATTTTCAGTTTCTATCTACCCTGAGAAACTTTAATTTTAAACAGCTTTAGTTTAACAGTGTTTCTGAAGCCTGTAAAGCACTTGCTTATATGCAAAGATGTCATAATTGCTTGTTTTTGTACAGAAATGTTCAAGCTCCTAAGGTGACTGGTTCCTACTAGCTTCTAAGCTCATCATCAACCAGGTGAGCCCAGAGCCTGTAGAAATACTTGTAAAGGAAGGTGTTTCTGAAAGAACACTTTTCATCTGAGCCAACTTAGCTGTCTCTGATGGAGAATCTCTACAGCTGAGAAGGACGGCAATGAGGAAAGCCCCTAGGATTGCAAATCATTGAGAAATGGCACCAGGATCCAATTTCCTTTCATGAATAGGAGCCTACTCTGAAGAAAAGAAAAGGAGGAGCCTGGCTTGAAGCCAAGCAGAAGTATAGCACTAGGTGGTTGGAAAGCACCCAAGGGAAGGCTGTGTAAAAGAGGAGATGGGCTCAGCCCTGGCAGAGTGTTGGGAAAAGGAGAATGTGTCAGATGGGTAGGTAAATGGGAATAGGAGAAAGAAATGTTAGAGGAATATAAATTGTGCAGAAGTGCCATGCATCTAATGCAATTGCATGGCCTAATCATGTTTTGCTGCTGAAAATGCATATTTTTGTAACGTCACTTTTCTATGGTGAACAGTTTTTGATTTTGCTGTGGGGAGCTTGTGTGCATGCTGAAGGCAGGACAAAGATTGCTAAGGTCACTTCTACTCACCCAAAAAAACTTGGGAACCCCAAAATGTTAGTATTGAAGTTTTTTGTGTGTTTGTTTAAAAAAGTTTGTTTATGGCTCTCTGAGATGAGCAGTATACCATTAAACAACAGTGGCAATGGAATTGTGACATTTAGCTGTCAGGAGAGCATTAATGACCAGTAGCTGCAACTTTATTGTTGTGCTTCTCTGGACCTCACCTATATGAAAGCTTTTTATACTTGCTTGATATGCAGGGAAAACACTGCAAGAGTTTCTTGACCCTTTTGCAGTAGCATTAGGTTATAAAGGAGTAATTATCAAGTATCTTGTTTCTGTTGTTTATGTAGGATGCCAGAGAACATTGTTTTCTTCAGGGAGCTCATGGTCCAAACTTTATTTCTAAAACTAAGTATACAGGGTTGGATGTCAGATCCCATTGAACAGAATCTGATGCTAGTTAGTGCTTTCCTGACAGCTATCCAAGCAGCTAAAATCAAATGTAATCTGTTCTTCCTCCTGCCCCCACCCTATACTGCTAACATGTCAATCCTGGTATTAGGAAATTCTCTCTCAGCTGAAATTGGGGAAGTGGCTTATGTCTTGTGGGAGCCTGCAGGATTCACATACCAACAGAGGAGCTGCAGGTCTGCTTGCTGTGGGAGCAAAAGCAGGTTCAGTTCCTGACCTTTCCCGTCCCCTGCTTCAGCACTGCAGGGAGAGGAGGGAGCATCCAAGTGAGACAATAGTTGCTTTTTCTTCAAGAGCAGTTCTGGACAAAACTGGATGTCAAAGTACTGCCTCAGTAAGTTCAACCTGGCAAGATCTGGCAGTGTTTTGTACCGGCAGAGAGGCATGAGTCTCCCACAGGAAGATACAGGCTCCCTTCCTTAAGTATTACTCAATCAAACCACTAGTGTATTGGTGAAGAAAATAGCATCATTTTTCTCCAAGGTACTCATATTCCAGCAGTGCAATTCAGCACACATTTAAAAACAGCAATAAAGAGGAGAAATACATGACAGTTCTTTAGAATCAGTGTCTGACCATTGTGCTATGTTTGAGACTCTTTAGAAATTTCTATATACAAACCATATAATAAAATCGTCTTTTTGGAGTTCTGAAGTTCAACTCAAAATTCACTGTTTTTATGTACTTTTCAATCTCTCACTGGAAATTCAAAACTGAATTAAAAAAAAAAATCTAAAAAGCAACCTACTCTGACAGACCAGAAAAGTGGAGTACAGTGTAGCAAATCCAGACATTAAAAAGCAAGAGAGAATATAATATGCTTTGTGCAATGCAGCTGTGGCTAAATGCTGATTTGCACATCGGGACGAGATTAGCATCATTTAGACGTGACCTGCATATTGAATAGCTATTGCAAGTAGAGTAAGATAGATAAAAAAGGAAAATGAAACTGCACAGTATACTTTAGATCTAATCTACTGTCTTTTGTATTTTTAGATTCTACAGAAGAGTAAAGGAAGAGCTATTAATTCTAGATTTTTATAAAATGCATGTCATTTTTTCATATAGAAGATGTAATATTCAGTATATTTATAAAACAGAGTGATACTGCTATAAAAGTGTTTTTTTAACCACTCAAAGGCAAGAAATGCTTAAAAAAAAACAAACAAAACTAACCATATGAATGTTGATTATTTCTGTTCTGAAACTGGTAAAAGTTTGATTTAAGGTGTTGTGACCAATTTACTTTGTATTACATGGCTACAGTGTCTGCATGTCTCTACTTTGAACATCTTAAACTTCAGAAAGACCTTAGCATTTACTGATAAAGCTATCTGATTCACTCTTGAACAAAATGCCATTTGCATTAGACGTGAAGTAGGTGTTTGTTAGTTATGTGGTAAGCTTTAGGGTAACTATTTTCTGCAATGTTTCTCAAGCTTTTGACAATATTTTTTCTTCAGAAAATAAGTTGAAATGATTGATGTCCTTGCTGAAACCACACAGGAACTAGAGGCACATCTGATGTGCTGGTGGTTATATCCTGTCATGAGGGAGCAGCACATGCTGCTTTCCAGGACACGAACCTTACAGCAAGGCCTGCCAAGGGGTCTTCACTGGAGAGGCGTTGCATCTTGGATTTGTGCATCTCCCATGAGTACAAAAAGCCTGTGCTGCACATACTTAAAGTGTCAGTGTCATAGCAGGGAAGCAGAAGATTTAGGATGGGCTGAAGGAGTCTTATGGCAGGAACGAGGGCCTATCTAAGAATTGTGAGGGGCTGCTGGTAGGTGTTTAGTTGATTTCCCTTGGATTGTCCTCAGCCTTCACAAGTACTCTTGTTTGTTTTTTGCAGTAATATCTAAGGCAGAAGACAGTTTTTTTTCACACCATGCAAAGATAAAACAGAAAATTGTGCCCCTCTCTGAACATACAGATGGGAAAAGTTCACTAAACTCACATGGAAGACACCACAGAGAGATGCTTTCTTCATCTGCTAGACTAGAAGGAATTTTCGGCAATACCTAACAGAGCTCATAGTAAAACCAGCCCTAAATCTAAATATCCATCTACCATCGGGTAGATGTATAACAATGCTCTACATACATCACAAGAGATCTGCATATGTGCATGGAGTCTCTATGCAATGGCAAGCTTATATTTGTGTTTTATAAGCTATTAAGATGCAGGGGTAAACCTCCCACTCCTGTCTAGTAGATGGCATCAGGCTTTCTCAAGTGTGTTCTGTTTTTTATGGTACATTGCTGTCCAGTGATAGCCAGCTTTTCTCTATTGACTTCTAGCTCCATATCCAATATTAGTCATATAGTGGCTGATATTAGACATCTGTTAAGACTTTGCAGAGTGTAATGCAGTAAATCTTACAGCGCTTGTAACTGAATAATAATTTTGGAAGGTGCAAAACCTAAGGTATTTGCCAGATAATAAATGGATGAAATAATATATGCAGGATTTTGGATACTTGCAAACAAACCAGTAGATCCAGTTAAGGAATCATGTTTGAAGTGATGTAGAATAGATGCTCATATTCAAACTTTTTTGTTGAAGTGGAAGTATCTACCTCAGCCATCTGGTTACAGTGTCATATGCTGTTCAAGCATGTCAGAGAATATCAGGACTCCAAATGTATAATTACACAAGTACAGTTTAAGCCCGGTTAGACAAATTTACCAGCTGTGATCACAGTAAGAGAGAGCCTGCACAACATCTCCCCCTCTGCCCAGCGGCTGCAGAGACCCACTTACATACTGTTTGAAAGAAATGAAAGTGGTAAGGAAAATCATTCTAATGCTAACAGTGCCAGGTGTGTATTCTTGGGAACCATGGACTCCAGACACTCATTTATGTGTTAGTAAGGCCAAGTACCCATGCCTGGGAGGGGTGAACTCAGGTGTCTTGTTAACTGCCACAATTGACACTGAGGTGCCCGTAGGAGTGGCACATCCAGCATTATCTTAGCTCAGAAGTGGGTGCTGGAATCACAGCCTGCTGGTTTTCTGTCTAAAGGAATGTTCCTATTGTTAGGAACAACTTCTTAGGCAGACCTCTCAAACCTTAATGATTTTTCCAGCACAAGCGAAGTTATTGAAGTTGATTTAGTAGGGGTGCATTCTAAATCTGACACTGTGCAACAGAGAGGGAACTTGTCATTCCTGGAATAATTTAGTTTTCTTGTAACTAGGCTGGGAGCTTGGAACAAAAACGTAGGCTGTTCATTTAATTATTTATAAGCTAATTTACATGTTAGTTTGTACATACGTGAACAGCATCTTGTAGCTACTCAAGTATTGCTATTATTGATATCTCTATATATTCAATATATATTTAATCATTTTTTTAGCGTTGTTGTAATTAACTGTTTCAAGCATGACATTATAGATTTATCATATTGACAAAGCTACTGAACAATTTAGTTAAAGAACACGTGAAAACTTCAGGAATGTTAGTACAAGACCTGTCTCGTTCTTTTTACAATGCCATCAAAAATGAACATTGCTTGTTGTATCACATACGTTCCGCCATGGTTTCTGCAATGCAAAGTAATGTTTAAAGGTGTGTTAGAGAATGAAAGTACTTGCTAGCATGCTGTCCAAATTATGCAATTTTAATCATATTGTTTTTTTAAAAAAACAACCCTATCACAGACCATGACCGAAGGCCTCCACTGTTCCTCTTGCTTTTCTCACTTGTGTTTTATTAGGTTACCACTACAGACAGAAAATTTCTCATATCCTTTTCTGCTGTTGCCTGTTGCTACTTGCAGCAGGTATAGGGAGCCAACACATTTAACTTCAGTCCCTCTCTGCCAGCAATGGAGTGAGTACAGCATCTTTAGCAATTCAATTTATAACCTATGAAAGGGATGGGAATCAGCCTGTGTTGGACAGCTTTGTTAGCCTACCCTTAATTATTAGAAAACCCAATTTTACTTTGTGACCATAAAGTATTGAACAAAGTAAACACAAATGTACACAAGTAACTGCAGTTTAATGAATCACTTTGCAGGTCTGGAGCTTCTGTTAATGTAAACAGCAGATGTAATGCCTGGTGCACCCAGGAAACAGCTTTGTTAAGTAACAAAGTGCCAAGCAAAGGTAACTTCTCTGCAGGGTATAAATAAACTATAACAATTAATTTAGCTTTAAAATAGGTCTTAAAGTTCTTTTACTTTGATAGCTACACAAATGGAATTAGAAGTAGAGGAATCACCCAAATTCAAGGAGTTACTCTATTTCTCTCTACTCATTAGTTGAAATTAATTTAACAACACACCTATGCAAAAAACTTTTGCAGAGTTCAACAGAAGAAGCTATCAGATTTTTTTTAATGTTGTGTCCAATATCTCTAAACTATGAACGTAAAGTTCATGTAGAATTGTGTACTAATAATGCTTTTAGTCATGTAAGTTTTAGGGAAAAGCTTGTACATAAATAATAGATTTAAGATATATTTTTCTTTAAAAAAAAAAAGGAAACAAAAAACCCACACACAAAAAAACAAGAACTGGTAAGTCATATTTCGTAAGAGATGTTCCTTGCCACACTGAGGAATGAAAATGTCAGATTAATTCCTGGCACCGTAAGGAATACAAGCCTTATGTTGAAATATGTTTGACTGATAGCCCTTATGAAATATTTACTTACCAAAAAATGAGATCCATTCATGCTCAGTTTTTCTACAAGCACAGCAGATTCAGGCATTCCAAACTATGGTGAGAAATAATAGAATTATTACAAGTATGAAACTTGACATTAGTAAAGAAGCTGATTAATATTTCCATGCTCAAATAGTTAGGGTTGCAGAAATATTTATACTGTTTGTCATGGACAGTCATGAAAAGGATACTGGGCAGAATAACACCAATGTTTAGAAATAAGTAGTGACTTCCATGTAAGAATAGATAAGGCCTCTTAGATATTACCTCTTTCTTCAGAAGAAAGGGCTGATAAAATCATGAATGTAGTAGACGAAGTGAAATTATGAAGCAGAAAATCTAACAAATAGAACAAAGAGCCCAACAGAAATAAATTGTGGAAATTTAATTGCTGTAGGATAAAAGAGGAGGTTAAAAATAGAAACAGGTCAAAAAGGTAGCTTGTGGCATAACTCATCATTAACTGCATCACCTCAGGAAGCAGTTACATCTCCAACTGCTTGGAACTGAAGGCTGTGTAGGAGAAAGCTCTCCTGCTACACGCCTCTATTACCGACTCTCTGTATGCATCAGCAGCAGATGACCGGGTGAGCTGTCTTCAGTTCCCATGGTAGATGGGCATTGCTAGAAAGCAATTCAGGTTCAGAAAGAAGATCTTAGTTCTCTAGCATGGTTGCTTGTTTTTTTCTAAGTAAGCTGGCATTGGTTACAAAGCAAAATGAGACAAGGATGTCCAGTAATAGTATCTCTTTATCACAGTAACTAAATAATAATCTGGAAAAAAAAGTGAGCACATTGGATTGCCTTTATTAAGATATCTTAAAAGTCTAACTAGTTGCTATGCTATATGTTTTAGTACGGGTTTTCAAATAAATTGCAGTTATGCATAACGAGTAGGAAAATATCAGGAACACTTCTTTAAGAATGTACCACTTTTGAAATGACTTTGTGTTTGTTATGCTTGGTCAAAGAATTCAGTCTGTTTGTTTCAGTTCCATTAACAACGTGTATTTTAGTACAGATACTATCAAATCATTTTATTGGTTTACATTAGAACAACTGAGGTCTGGAAAACTGTTAAATGCAAGATCTCCCTGTAGTTAAGAAGCTTGTGTCCAGGTTTTTAAAGGATTGGGCCAGTAGTAGTTTAAACTTTTTTTTTTGTAAGCAAGTAAACTTAGTATTGAAACTGGAAATCAGTGCATCACAGGGAAAATTTGTCATATTTGTTACACATTTATCAGTTCTTGGTGACTCTTCCCTATATTATAGATTTAATTTTTTGTAGCAGTACAGACCAACTCAGATACTAACAGAGAACATTAATGAAAGTAAATTATTCTCATAGCAATACTTGTGGAATTTTCTAAGGTAATTATTTCTAGAATGCTTAAAAGTGATTATCCTTAAAAACCTTCCAAGTGTATTTTAAGTACTTTTTGTATGAAAACTTCATACTCAGACATTTGTACAGATGGTTTGTTTGGCCTGTAAGCCAATATTTCTGCGCTTGATTTTATAAATTGTTCTTTTATACTACAGTTTGGAGAGTGCTTCTTGTTTGCAATTGCTATGGGTGTTGCAGACAGTGTTTGGGTGTGGGGGGTGTTAATTGCTATTTTTTAATGACACTTACACAGACGTTGGCAGAAAGGCAAAAATCGAGGTAACACGGTTTCTATTAATAATAATGCCCACCTATTTTCTTTTATTTGCCCTCTTTTATTTTCTAGTTATTGGTCCCTATGAGCTCCTTTTTCTGTGGTGTTTTGCTGTATGTTATTAATCACGCAGGTAACTTTCATGTGAGGGGAAAAATTGATCTTTTTCAGTTATTAGCTTGTTAGGCAAGCAGATGTCTCACTGTAGGTGTTTGGTGATGACCACTGAATGTTTCATTCTGTTTCAAATACACTAACTCCACAGTATTATGATCAGTACTGAGGAGAGGGACTAGGCTACATGGCAAACGCGTCAGACCAAGTAGATCAACTCTGAGTGCAACATGGAATATATGTGTTGTCACAGTTATAGCATATACACAAGATAACAAGAGTAAGTACATGCATATGCCTAGCAGGTTTCCATTATCGTCTTCACTTATTTATTCTAGAAGTCCCAGCATCAGTCACAGCATATAAAAGCTGATGTGACATTAAGGAAATTGCTGTTCAATTTATTACATTCTGTTCAGTGCTCATTGCTCATTTGCTGTCTTATATACCTATGCCAAACAGTATTTAAACCTTACTCTGAACCCAGAAAAAACTTTTATTTTTTTTGTTGCTTCAAGCTCTTCAGAAATCTTTTCTTTGAGTGCTTCAGAAATACTAATCCACTATGTTTTCTTAGACCACCTTGTGAGGTGAAAGCTGTATTAGCAAGAGGAGTTGAGGTGCCTGAGAAATAAAACTCATACAATATCTGCTGCTTTAAAGATGCATAACTAAAGCTATGCAGGGTCTAAAGTAGGTATACATATACAGCTAATATATTCAATAATTTGGCGTTTTTAGCTTCTGAGCAAAGCTCCCACTGTGGCTGTAACTCAGCTCTCACCACTTCTGCAAACTGGAGTCTGGAATTTCAGCTCAAGCACTCAGGAAATTGCTTTTTTATTTTATTTTATTTTTTTCCCTTACCCTCCTCCATGTGTGACTTGCATGGCTTCAGGTAAAAATGCTGAGCTGGAGCACTGACAAGATCTGATATTTCAAAGCAGAATTAACTTGACATTACCATGAATTCATTCGCTCTCTTTTGGCAAGCCCTGGACTTGCACACCTTACAATATCTGTAAAGGCTCAGAGTCATGCACAGAACATACGGGCTTTTCTGCACTGAAGGAGGCAGGTTCCTCTGGATGGAAAAGATAGCACATGAAGAAGCAATTACAGGCTATCATAATGTGTATATAAATCGGAGCAAATTCAGTTCTGGAACTTTTCATATCTGAGTGCTTGATTCTGCAACCTTAACAGGGGTGATGGACACATACACCACATCTCTGGAAAGGTATCGGACAGCTCCTGTGGGTCGGCTGACTGTGGAAGGGATGGCAGTACCTGGGCCAGCCTCTGCAGTGCTGGCAGTGGGGGCTGGAGGGCTCTGTACAACCTGGCTGCTGCTCCCCAGTGCTAACACCTGGTGTTGGTTATGCTGTAGTGGCTGGATCACTTAGCTGCTTTTGTTGGTGATGTGAGTGTAAGCAAAGCATGAACTTATAAAGTTGGAAAAGGAAGATTATAATACTCTCCCCTGACAAGTACCAAGTCAGAAGTCACAGCTTGCTTGCTGACACTTCCTTGGAAGCCTCTGTGCTGTTGAGAAATTGTTATTAATTTTGCCTTGTATTTTTCTACAGAATTACTGGGTACTTTAATTAATAGATGATACAGTGATTCTTGTCTGATTTCCTTTAAGCTGCAAGGCTTTGAGCTAATTAATCCTCTGAGTAGCTGTTCACGGTAAAAAGTTCAGAGTTTAGTTGAGACATTATCTTTATGGTATGAATCAATTCCATGGAACAGGTTAACTTTCTTAACCTGGGCACTATGGTCCACCCATGATCCATCTGCATTCTAAAACTTTTTTAAACTGTACACACACGAGAATGTGTATTTATGCATGAAACAAAAGTGGAAAGATATAAAATAGTACAGGAACATTTTAAACTTTGGCCTACTTTTTACGTGGTTACAAATGGAACACTTGTAGAAACACTTCATAACAGTATTTTTTTTTTCTTGAAAATGATTACATGCTGCTTCAATTGAGAAGGATGAGAAACTCTAATGACACTAAATTCTCACTGTTTGTGTAAAACAAACACTGGAAAGATGGGTGCTTCTACAATTAGAAGGAGGATGAGCTCAAGTCAAAAACTTTATATAAAGCTATTTAGAGAAATTTCCATTGAAAAAAAAATAAAAGGGAAATGTAAAAGACTATATATCGTAATACACTGAATTAATTTTATTATGTAGGTAAGGTACACATGTAGAAGTTTAAAACCTGAGCCATGATATTCAGTAAGGTAGAAGGAAAAATCTGTTATATATATTTTATATGTATATGTAAACATACGTATATATCAGAGGAGATATTGTACCTATCATGGAGGAGATTATTTAAATAGTGAAAGAATAACTGAAGGTAAGCTTGAAAGACTTTGCAATTCATATTGTTCTACATATAATAGAATGGACATTGCATAGCAAGGAAAGGTACAAGCAGAAAAAGCAATGATTTTTTTTTTTAAAAAAAAAGCTCAAGTACCTTAAGTCTGAGGAAACATCTAGCAACTACTGTGTGTATTTATACATTGAGAAGAAAAGATGAAGAGTTAAGTTCTTACTGACAAGTAAATTTAAAGTAAATTGCAAGTATAAAATATGTCCACATTCACTGAAATGGTTATTTCTTCTCAGTATATAAACTGGGGCATGAAATACCTCTTCTATTCTAAGAAATAGCCCTACGAGCAAACATTTTAATGTGATTTGCCATGTAGCATATCTTAGCTAGCAGCTTCTGCCATGAAATAAATCTGTATTAAAAAATAAGAGAACACCCAGAAGCTCACATAATAACATGAATGAATTCTCAGGGATGGCACCTGCTGACTAATCTATTTTCAGTACTTTAGTATATCTGTGCTATGTTTAGGATATCTGTATACTGTATACAGTAAGATTTTCTGCTAGTTGAATATAGACAACTTTCTAAAGTGTTACGTATGCAATTCAGTACCTGTCTCAGGAGATCTGCAACTTGAAAAGCTGTCCAGTTCTCACACTCTTCCTGAGATGGCAGTTTTGTGGCCATGTTGCTATCCAGTGAGAGAAACTTGGTCTATATGAGTAACACTGATCTGTTGCTTCACTGTCCTTTACTGAGCTGCTGTAGAAATCCTAAGAGGAAGTCCTTTCTGCAACTTTTTTCCTGTTTGCTCACTTAAAGTGAACGCCTTTAAAGATGATTTAGGAAGTATCGATGTTCTTATGCAAACAACTCTTTCAATAAAAGAAAACTATGCAACAGATGCAAATATCTGCCATTACTGAAATCAGTAAAGCACATTCTGCTGAAAATAAGTGCATAAAGTTTCTGAGTCATTGGCATCTTTTAGAGTTAAATATGGAACTAAGTCTTTATGTCTATTGCAAAAACTATTAGATAGCTGCTGTCTCTTGCCTACCTCAAACTCCTTTGTACAGTTGCTTGGATGTGCCTTCAGACTGCATTTGACTTGCTTGTTTGTTTTGACATTGTGCTGTGCTGTTTACATGGGAAAAACAGAACTTAGTTACTGAACTTTTACATCCATGTTGACACATTGTATAATCCCATTCTTTATCTCAAATCTTGGTGCCATGCTTTGGGATGGATATAAATCACTCAAAGGCAATGTATGATCTTAAAGATATTTTTAATTTTTCTTCCTTTTTGTCTTAATACCATTAAAGAACACATCGTCAAAAAAGTCATTTCAATGCTATGTTATCTTTTCCAAAAGGTAGGGCTGACATAAAAATGCTGGTGCTGGGTCAGACCAGAAATTCAGAGAAGTTCACCCAGCTCAATACCTTATTTTCTGACAGTGGTCAAAAGTGAGACACCTAGGGAACAGTAGGGAAACAGGGCAAGATTTTCCGTAGTGTTCCTAATATATAGCATTCCCAACTATTTTGAAATCAACTTACTGGTCTGGATGTGGTTTCCATGTATGCTATGTGCCCATACACTATACATGTTACACAGATGACCCCCAAATTAGGAGGTGTGGCCACAATCCTTTAACGAGGGAACTGCACAACGGTCCGGCTGGACATGGATTGCGGGCTGTAGGAGGAGGAAGATGAGATGTTTGGTGGAGGCTGGGACTTGGATGGAGTTGGGAGGGAGCAGAGCTGAGGGAGGCTCAGGATGGACACTTCTGCCTCTTCCCAGCCCTGTCCCTGTCCATCCATCTCCCTGGAGCTGAATTCCTGCCCCACACGGTGCTTCCCAGCCTCCTCACACTTCCAGCTGAAGAGCAGCAGCACAGGCAGTTCTTACAGTGGAGGAGGGGGCAGGTTGCATAGTCTAAAATGGAGCAATGGGGAAATTTTGGGAGCCATTGTTTTATAGATTGGGCAATAAAACTGTAAAGGTGCATCTGTGGCTGCTGAAACAAACCCAGATTATTTTGCTAAGCAGTTCTGAGTCACCACATCAGGAGAAATATGAAACCTTCCCTAAAAGGCTGGAGACCAAGGAATGTTATATTCTGCTTTCCAATTACTCTTCCTGTTTTATTTGGACATGTGTTCAAAGGTTAAAATGGATTTCAACTAAGTTAAAATGTCTCATCTGTTATCTTCACATTTTCCTGCATGTATTTTTGGTGTTCAAGTGACTGACAGGTTAGTTGCTACTGAATACTCTTAACTCTTTCCTATCTTGTGACTTTGCAGAACATTGAATCTGGAAAAACTTAACAGCTGGAATTTCAGAAATGTGGAATAAAGATAGATGCCTTTGCATATTAAATCTTGCCTCTGTAGAACAGAAAGTATTCCCCAAGTGCCTGGCTGCTAATACTATAAGGAAAGTTCAACTGAATTTTATAGTGTTCTGTTTGTGAGTGGTTCCAAGGGGGCGACATCACCCTGGGTGATGGGAGGGAGCAATGCTTTCTTCTACTGTGTGCAGGACCAGAAAAAAGATGTACCTCTCCTTTAAGAGACTTTGCCTGCCTAATTTCAGTCCAGGAGTAATTGTTTCAGTAGGGCATTCAGGTCTGGTGGAAGAGGGAAGCAGTGGGAGGAAACAGCAGTGGGAGACTGAATTATGGTTTAATGGTTGCTTGTGTGAAACATGACTAAAGAGAAGTGCAGCAATACTGTTATTTGTGCAGTATAGAGTTTGGTTACTGGGCAGGTGTAAGCAGTTCTAGGTCAGAACTTCTCAGAGGCAGACTGAAAATAGAGTTTTAAGGGCATAGAGGATGTTTGAATTCAGTGCATGCTGCCAGCAGTGCCTGCTCCTCTTTCTGCAATGGCCCATTAGGCCAGTAGCATTTTCAGAGATCCCGGCACACAATTAGGAACTCGTTACTGCCTGCAACCCTATGCTTCTATGCTTGTATGCTGCTTACCAGGCTGCAGTGTGAGCTGAAGCCCTGTCCTTCCAGCTTGTCCACCCTGTTGTGCCCTGCTCTTCTCTCACCCTGCTTCTCACTCATTGCTCTCCTCCCTGAAACACTGACTGTTTGCTAATTCTTCTACGATTGCTTTTGTCAATACTGCCATAATTTTATATTCTGGGTTTTCAGGGTAGTACTCTCTTAGACCAATGTTTATACAGTTATACTCTCTACTGAGTGAGAGGGACATCTATTTAGGAAGGTTGTGCTCAGCTTGGTGTTTTCACAGGGGCTGTAGCAGAGGTGGCCAAACCACAGGGAGTGTAGTTTGCAAGAAATATTTTGCTGTTTGTGTTTCAGCCAGATTAAATAGGGTGATGACAACAAAATTTAAAAACCAGGAACATGGACATTGTCACCTGGGAGCCTGAAGCTATTATCTAATGCCAATACTTACATTGGCTTGGTCAATGCTGTAGTTTTCTTTCCTCAAGTACATACAACAAAAGTGCAGGATGTTATTGTGCTTCTACTTGCTTTCCACTACTTCCAAGGGGAGTATTTCAAGAATAAGTAGGAGTCTAGATTTGATTATTAATTAATACCCTCATGCTCCTAGTTACTTTATGCAATTTATCAAATTTTATGGCAATCTGAGGAAACGTGTGCATTTGAACACATGCATCAGGTGTGCACACTGTACTGGGAGAGATCCTTGAGCCTCCGGGAGTGGGGGAGGTCCCTGAGCCTCCGTATTTTGAGCCTCTAGATCCTTGAGTCTCCATATTTTGGCCTCCAGAATCCACCAGCTAAAGATAGGCCACACATTGGTTCTTTCCAAATTGCCAGGACCCTACACATAACTTTCAAGCAGACTGTAGAAACTTGAATGAAATCCAACATCAGCCCCGGGCAGGTTGTATTCACTCAATACTTGAACGTTCCCTGGAGTCTCTTGATCTGGCAGGGTCGCTGGCAGACTTAAAAATGGGTTGGCTACATGTGCAAAGTGTAATCTGTTATTTTAAGCTTGTATATAACTGGAGACATTAACACTTTTCATCAGTATTCTTTACAATTTCACTCCTTGAAAAAAGGCACAAATCTGTTTTATGTACATTAAGAAATTTCATTTTTTTTATGGAGCCCTTACCAAAACTGACGTTTAATACAGAACTCTATCTTGCTACCCCTTGGGAAGCACCACATTTCAGGGGAATCTTAGTGAATGAGCACATTGTAGACACCACGTAATTTGACTTCTAAACAGAAATTCATTCCCTATAATTCATACATAAAGCAGAGTTAACACATTGTTACAGTATACATCTGAATGATTTTTTCCCTAACATCTGAAATGTGCAAGCCATATAAGAGACATGTTTGTATAGTCTACAGCTCCTTGGAGTTTCATAAAGTGAATTTTCAATTTGCGATTTCATAGAAATCTCTAATAAGAGAAAAAGCAGTATAGAAAATGGTTCCTAGATCATACCACTGGCATTTCTTACTAAATACAGCTATATATTTTAAAGAACATAAGCACTAAATATGGTAAACTTATTTTAGAACTTTCGAAGTCACGTTCTGCTTAGGAAAAAACTTGTAGCAGCTGCATGCAACTGATTTTAGTGGAATGCTCTCTGGAAAATATACTTTAGAAAAATCTTAGCTCAAGAAGGTAGCAATTTTTTAAAAAAATATAAGCCATTCTCACTGATATGTTTTATGCCTATTTTATACAAAAATAATTAAAGGAGCGTGACTTACCATATACTCCTTATTTTTCTTCTCCCATATACTCACGTTGGAGTTGATTCTAAATAAGTTGCAGGAACATTTTCTCATGTCTGATCTTCCCCCTTAAATGCTCCCATATGTTTTTTTGTTGTTGTTAATGTGATTGACAGGCTTGGCATTCATGGTGGGTGGGTGGGAGAAAAACATTCTTAAAGTAAAAAGCTAGAATAGTATCACAGTTTCAGTACGTTCACAGTTAGAGAATAAAAGCTTGCTTACAGCTCTCTGTCTGGAAGTTTGATAAAATTTGCAGATTGGTTTTGCCTCTTTTTTATGTAACAGGAAATAAAAATAAAAGTATCAATGGAAATCATAGCATCTGGAAGAGACCTCAGGAGATCTAGGCAGGGCTTCAGTAGAGAGGCAGGATCAAATATAACTAGAGCAAATTGTCTCAGTCTTGGGAATCAACTGGGCAAACCCTTTTTCTAACAGCGAGGTCTTGGGGCAGCACCAGATTCATCACGTCTTTAGGTGGCACAGCAGGAGGAAGAACTACCAATTTTGTGCTAGACTGGAGGCTGCAGGATAAAGTCCCTGTCAGTAAGAATAATATTTGCAATTTGACCACTGGATGGACTAGACTTGGATTTCGTCTCTTTCCTGAGGAAACAAACCCAGCTTCTTCAATGTTTCTTCTGAAGTACTGATTTAGTTTACAAACTCTTGTTTAGCCTTTTCATTAACAGCATTCTCTTCAGTTTGGCTCCACTGTAATTGAAAAATAGGGTGAATTTACTGCTCTCAGTATACTGTTCTTTATTTTGTTGTAAGTGCTTCTGTCTCAGTGATAGATATCCAGATGTGCGCTCGTTACTTCAGTGTCCATGTAATTGACAAAATACTGAATATAATCCAGGGCAGAGAAAATTCTTATGGGACCCTACTTGAAATACCCTCAGTCTGAAAGAGATTCACAGATATCCTCTCAATGTGAGACAGATGAGCACATGCAATATACAGTGCTTTCACCACGTTTCTCTAGTTCTGTGTGGAGATTTTATATGGGACTGCAAAAAAAGCCTTAGTGATATGTATTTCATGCCCCCTATCTGCTAGGTAGTTATCATATTGAGGGAGGACATGAGACTGGTTTGACACAGTTTGTTCCTGACAAGTCTATTTTTACCGCAATATTAAGAAACAGTTAATAAATATATTGCGGCTTACCATTTGCTTTAATATGTTTGTGGGACTTGAAGTTGGGCTGATTGTTCAGCAGTTTATGGTCCTCCTTCCCCCCTCATCTTAACATATAGATTTTTGCCCTTTCCAAGTTACCGCCATTTTACTGACCTACATTATGTGCTGGATTCATAGTACTCAGAGTTCACAGATTGCTTTGGCTTGTTCTTTACATAATCTTTATTGTGAATTTCATTATGGCATTCTTATTTAAATTTCTAATCTACATTAATGCAAGTAATAAATATGGAGATCCTTCCATTGCTGCTATCAAAATTAAGCGTCTGGTCACAGTCTTTTCTGTGAAGACTAATGAAATACCAAAATACTTCAGTTTTCTCTGACATTTGTTATTTGTTCCCTTTTCCTCTGAGGAGTGGATTTATAATTCCCTGTGTTTTTCTCTCGCTAATATTTCAGGAGCAACAGTCATTCAAATGTACTTTAGTTGAAACTGTGAGGAAAGCGTCACAGGCTCTTCCAACAGTGCTTGCAGGTAAGTACTAAGGAAGGAAGGAGTTTCCTGCAAAGATGTTTCTGCAGAAAGTCATTGTCTACTTAGGACAGTTTAGCTTCATAACATCCTGGCAGGTATCTTTATATTTAATCTGCTTTTTGTTTTTCAACTTTTACTTTTTGGATGTTCTGATTGAATTTCTAAAAATCTCGCAACAAAAACATATTCAAAATCAATGGTTTTTTTTCTTTTTAAATTCAGCAATGTTGTATTGCTTAAAACTGTCATCTGTCCTTACGATAAGGCAATTGTAATGCCAAATTCATAACAACTCTTACAATGGTGCAACTGGTCTCAGACCTTGATTACCACTGAGAATGTGGCAGAAGCAACAAAACTTTCATGATTTTGCAGAAGTGAGGATTAAGAGCTATTATGGGTTACGTCTGACAACATATACTCCAACAGTTGCAACATACAATTTCTTTTGAGTTGTGGTTACTTTCTTCTTTTTTCTTTTAAATTTTTAATTTTAACTATGCTAGCCAAATATATGAGACATGGCAATAGAGTTCAGGAGTCTTGTGACTGACATAGGTTATTTTTATGATGTAAATAAGTCAATTTGGGAGCCTTTCAGAGGCCAAAGAAAACTCTGGCTGCCTAAATACTTCATGGATCTGTGCACATCTCCTTATATTCTGTCCTGCTGTTTTCCTTCCTCCTTGTTTGTGTTAGAGGATTTAGCCCTGTGGTAGGGAGAACTACAGAGATATTTAATATATCAATAATTTCCCAAATGTTATGAAAACTTTTATGTTAAAATGAGCATGCGAGTTTTGTAGATGTGTGTTCTTCACCTACTTATATATATATATATATATATTTGCAGTGTTAGAAAATGGTATCTTTCAAATTCTCTTAACTGCATGTAGCATTCGTGATTTTTGTGCGCTGTTCATTTTAAGTTATAATACAGAGTAATAATCTGTAGAACTTCTTTCAGGGTATAACTCACAGGTCAACAGAGAATTTACTGGAGGATTCTGGCATGTAGACTGTTACTGAAAAATAATTAACCATTCATTTTAAAGAATAAAAAGCTTCTATTTGCATTACTTAATTGAAGACTCTATCTGGCCTAGCCCTAAATGATATCTCTAAAATGTGTTTATTTTTGATTGCATAAGATTCAAGCACAAAGAAGCCTCAGATGAAAGAAAAAAACAAACATTGAAAACTAAGTCCCCCCCAAACCTTGGTAAGAATCGTTAGCACCATAGCTATACCAAGGAGGCTGTGGTTATGCAACAATTTGAAACCTGACACCTTTAAATCACTTCCATTGTATCCACTTTGCTGCATAAATACACCCCTTTTTAAATTCTATATATATATTTTTTATTTCACTTGCTCTTTATCCCATTTGTGGGGCACGTGTGCACGCATCCTCTGACGTTTCAGATGAATTATAATTATTGCCAAATTCTAGTTTTTCTCTTGTTTGCTTCTTTTGTGTCTCAGAGGCTGGATATACAGCATAAAAACATTGTCTAAAGGACAGTTGCAATTTGAGTTATTGCTCAGACTTCTAAAATCCTTTTTGTAAGGCTTTGATTGTTGGTTTGACCTTCTCTTTGAACCTACACATTCAGCTGTTCTAGGAAGATTTTCTCACATCTCCCCTTGCATTAAAAATGCACTTATTCTATATAATTGTCTGTAACCTGAACTTTACACCTAGCTTTCTTTGTCTTTTCAGAAATCCATGTTTTAACTAGTATAATAAAATATAAAGGTATTAAAAACCCAACCTACTGCAAAAATGACATTGTTCGTTAGAAATTCTGATTTTTTTGAAGGCTGCAGTTGATGCTGTTGTGATATCCTTTCCAAGTACGCAATGTTCTTAGCAGTTTAACTGAGCCACTTTTTGAATTTTATTCGTTTGAACACCTTGGCAAAACTCGCGGTCTACTCCTCTAGGCTCGTACTCTGGCTTGTATAGTTTGTCTTCACATTTTATAACGTTTCTTTACAGAACCTTTCTTACTTTGAAATTCATCTGTGTGCTGGCTATTCAGATAAAATACAGAAAAATGTGTACAAACATATTTCCATCTGGCAACATTTATATGCATAAAAATCCAGTGAGTAAAATTCAAAACAGAAAAAACGATATTATTTTAGTGTCTTTTCTTATCATTTAATAACATTCCTAGGCAGCTTAAATTTGAAAAATTGCAGCTGATGCTTATTTTAAATTATTTTATGTTCTGGTGTGTATTTTGTTAGTATAATGAATACTTAGTGAATGTTATAGATTTCTTTGAGGCTTGTACATTGATATGTGTAAATCTTCTAGCATACACATGACTTTTGATATGAGATAAATGAAAAAAGGTTAAATTAATATTTGAACTCCCAGTAAGCACGTTAATGCATCATTGCATAGTATTTTACAGTGGAAGATCTCAACAAATGTTTGACCATGTAGGTGTTGAAGTGTGCCATAAAGCTAGTATAAGAGGCAGTGTTTTTATTTTATGATGCTTCTGCTTCCCAGAGTTCCATTCAAGTTCTGGAACTTGGCCAGCTCCAGCTCAATGTGCTTAGAGAAAATTCGAGCTGATTTTTCTAACAAATGTATCTCTGTATGATTTCAAAAAAAAAAAAAAAAGGCCTGGATATAATAAATAAAAATAGACAAAGATGTCCATTTATTGAAATCTGGTTTGAAATTGCTCTGGATAACACTTGTTTCTTTGAGGGTATAGGCCTATGGGTACCTCTCCCCTTCCTCCCCTTCCACTTGCCCCCACTTACATTTTATACCTTGCATCCCTTATAACCTTTGGAACAGCTTTTGATATTTTGGTACATCCAGCTACCAAGCCACAGTTATGTTGATTTCCACAGTGAAGGAGTATTACTTGAGGTCACTGAGTTATTAGTGACATGAACCAGAAAAACTTCAGTCACAGCAGACTATGGAGTCATAACTGTAATTTAGTTAGGTTGTTTAAGAAATTTAGTTAGGTTGTTTTAAGAAATTTATGTCACAGAAAACAGAGTTGCTTCTGTTTTGAAGAGGTGTTTCTTCTATTTAGCATACAGCTTCAGAGAGGAAGAATGGTGTTTCTCCTTTGCTCTTCCTGAGCTGGGGATCTTAGAGGAAAGCATCAAAACAATATTGAAGCATTAGTGTAACACTGTTATAATGTCATCGTACAGTATTATGTGTAGTATATACATAGTGTGTATATATGTGTGTGTATATATATATATATATACTGTACAGCATATTACTACAACATAGTGATATAGTATTTTTGTGCTAGTCATATGCAGATTGCATTCAAAGACATCACAGAATCACAGAATCGTCTAGGTTGGAAGAGAACTCCAAGATCATCTAGTCCAACCTCTGCCCTAACACTAACAAGTCCTCCACTAAACCGTATCACTAAGGGCTACATCTAAACGTCTTTTAAAGACCTCCAGGGACGGCGACTCAACCACCTCCCTGGGCAGCCCATTCCAATGCCTAACAACCCTTTCAGTAAAGAAGTTCTTCCTAATATCCAACCTAAACCTCCCCTGGCGCAACTTTAGCCCATTCCCCCTCGTCCTGTCACCAGGCACATGGGAGAATAGACCAACCCCCACCTCTCTACAGCCTCCTTTAAGGTACCTATAGCGAGCGATAAGGTCTCCCCTGAGCCTCCTCTTCTCCAGGCTGAACAATCCCAGCTCCCTCAGCCGCTCCTCGTAAGACTTGTTCTCCAGACCCTTCACCAGCCTCGTTGCCCTCCTCTGGACTCTCTCGAGCACCTCCATGTCCTTCTTGTAGCGAGGGGCCCAAAACTGAACACAGTACTCAAGGTGCGGCCTCACCAGAGCCGAGTACAGGGGGACAATCACCTCCTTAGACCTGCTGGCCACACTGCTTCTTATGCAAGCCAGGATGCTGTTGGCCTTCTTGGCCACCTGAGCACACTGCTGGCTCATATTCAGCCGACTATCAACCAGTACTCCCAGGTCCTTCTCTGCCAGGCAGCTTTCCAACCACTCATCTCCCAGCCTGTAGTGCTGCTTGGGGTTGTTGCGCCCCAGGTGCAGGACCCGGCACTTGGCCTTGTTGAACTTCATACAGTTGACCTCAGCCCATCGGTCCAGCCTATCCAGATCTTCCTGCAGAGCCTTCTTTCCCTCGAGCAGATCGACACATGCACCTAACTTGGTGTAATCTGCAAACTTACTGAGGGTGCACTCGATCCCCTCATCCAGGTCATCGATAAAGATGTTAAAGAGGACCGGCCCCAGCACTGAGCCCTGGGGGACTCCACTAGTAACCGGCCTCCAACTGAATTTGGCTGCATTCACCACGACTCTTTGGGCCCGGCCATCCAGCCAGTTTTTAAGCCAACAAAGCGTACGCCAGTCCAAGCCACGAGCAGCCAGTTTCTCGAGGAGAATGTTGTGGGAAACGGTGTCAAAAGCCTTACTGAAGTCAAGGTAGACCACATCCACAGCCTTCCCCTCATCCACCAAGCGCGTCACTTGGTCACAGAAGGAGATCAGGTTCGTCAAGCAGGACCTACCTTTCATAAACCCATGCTGACTGGGCCTGATCGCCTGGTTGCCCTGCAAGTGCCGTGTGATGACACTCAAGATAATCTGCTCCATGAGCTTCCCTGGCACCGAGGTCAAACTAACAGGCCTATAGTTCCCCGGTTCTACCCTCCGGCCCTTCTTGTAGATGGGCGTCACGTTTGCTAGCTGCCAGTCAACTGGAACCTCCCCTGATAGCCAGGACTGCCGATAAATGATGGAAAGCGGCTTGGCCAGCTCCTCCGCCAGTTCGCTCAGTACCCTCGGGTGGATCCCATCCGGCCCCATCGACTTGCGTACATCCAAGTGTCGTAGCAGGTCGCCAACCATTTCTTCATGGATAGCGAGGGCCACATCCTGCTCCCCATCCCCTTCCACCAGCTCAGGGTACCCGGTATCCAGAGAACAACTGGTCTTGCTACTAAAGACTGAGGCAAAGAAAGCATTGAGCACCTCAGCCTTTTCCTCATCTTTTGTAACTGTTTCCCCCCGCATCCAGTAAAGGATGGAGATTCTCCTTAGTCCTCCTTTTTGCGTTGATGTATTTGTAAAAATGTTTTTTGTTATCTTTAACGGCAGTAGCCAGATTGAGCTCCACATGTACCAGGTGTGTGCTTCACCGAATTCACTGAAGTCATAGCTTTATTTCCTCTTTGTACTTAAAAAAAAAAAAAAAAAAAAAAAAGAGATGAAACTCGACAGGGAAAATAACTGGATGGGGGAACAGGACACTACAAAATGTTGGGCCTTTCTGTATAACAGCAGAAGGTCTGAGATAAACAAAAAAAATATGATAATTGTGTCATATGAGAGAGGGAAGATCTGGGAACAGAAAGTGAGATATAGAATTCTCAGGACAAAGATATTTGTTGGTTATTGTCATAGAGTAAATGGAAGGAAGAAAGCAAAAAATGATGGTTGTGGGGAGCCCAGGGTTTTCTGGGAAGCATGTTACTCACGGGTAAAAGGAATTGGTTGGACCAGGTGTGTCAGCTGGCCAGTATCCAGATGTTGTTTGGACCAAAACTTAGCAAAGCTCCTCCTGTCTTCCAGACAACATAGCCCTGAAAATTAGATTGGAAGAATGATCTTTTGGGACAGTTAAGTAAAGACAGAAAGAGTTCAAAAGGGGAAGGAGTTTTCATAAGATGGATAGGCAAATTGACAAAATGATGTTGTGGAGAGGTAAAGGTAAAGAAAATGAGAAAGGAGGTGATGGGGAGATAAGCTGTATAAACAGATTTCTCAACTTTTTTTTTTGTTGTTGTTCATAAATGGAGCTACATCTACATCTTACAACACATCTGGTGGTGTAAATCTGCTGACATAAATAAAAATTTTATCAGCAGAGATTAATGGACAGTCAAAAAAGAGAGAATATGATAAAATCTCAATAAATTAGGAATACTTGAAGAGTTGATAAATATTTAAGTTGGGGAGCTCTCAAAAGGCTGTTTCAATAGATGTTATGTTTCTGTTGATGTTAAGTTTAAAATGAATTATCAAGAAAAAAATGACAAAATACTTTTCCTCAATTGAGTTGCACACCTTAAACTCAATCATTCCATAACATTTTAATATAACTCCTTTTTATGTGTGTTTTTATTTATAATTTATATAATAGTAATGAAGCAAGCCTCCCTGTCAGCATGGTCCTAAGTGAAATTAGATCTCGGTTAAAGTGATGTGATAACAGTAAATGTATAGAGGAACAGAGCATTCAGTGTCATATTGGTCCCCACACCAAATCTGGAGAAGAGACATTATTACAGAATTATAGAACTGTAGGGGCTGGAAGGGACCTCAAGAGATCATTGGGTCCAACCCCCATTTTGTTATATGCTGAATACAGTCAGAATTTGGAATGGTTATATCTATTCTCCTTCCATTTTTCTTGTGAACGTTTTATTCTGTCAGTCTTTCTTCCAAAGCTTTAACATCTCCAGGTTTATTGTCATAGTATTCCAGGAAAGCTTTGTTGTGAATATTCTCACAGTTGTTTTGTGTGCACATTGCCAAAGTCACCTGTTGTAGTATAAATTAATGATAATACAGGGCTGTTTCAGTTTGTTCCTCACTCCTCTCTCCTAAAGTGTTCCTCACTCTTCTTCATGCTAAGCACAGCTGAGTTTATTTCCAAGGAAATGTGTGTGATGTATTGGAAAAACGCTCAAGCTTTTAAATATAATTAGGGAGAAACTGAATAATGGCATCTGGTGTACCAAAGGGTAGGCTTGTGGTACCGGTCAGAGTTAGTGGGGCTGGAGGATGTCTCACTGCTTGTGTGACATGCCAAACAGTACCATTAAATTATACCTGAAGATTTTTGCTGTTTCTAGGGACTATACTAGGGAATGTTGGGCTCAGTATTCATGCATATTACAATGAAAATGAAGAGAACCACAGTGACAATTGCTGTGTTTTAAATGTTCCTCTGATAAGCTTTATAAAGGATCTAGATACAAAGTGTTCAGTATGCATCTATACACTGACATTATTATAAATATTGTATTTCTGACCTTCAGATTTTCTCTCTTGATCTCTGATTAAGTGACATATTTGCCAGTTTGACACTGCTGATGTTCTGTCTGCCAGGTCTAGTGCTGTTATACCATGATTCCTTGTGATCCCATTGTCATGGGAATGGTATATCTCAAATGATGAATATACTTTGAAGCAACGTAGGAAATAAACATACTGGCTGAACTTCATTTTCAAGTCTTTTGGCTGAAAAATGCTGTCTTATTTTTTCAGTATAATTGATTTTAGGTAATGTCAATGTATTTAAGAACATTATTGTTTTATCAGACTATATGGAAGGATAATCCTATTCAGGTGGATTCAGATGAATATTTCAATTATGTTACTGGTCAATTTTTCACTTTTGACTTCCCATGCATATGGCACTGCATTACTTTTCAAGACACTAAACTGAACAGTGGTGAAAGAAGATAGGACAAGCTGCTGTCTGTGTTTTTGCACCTCGTCTGAAACAATGAGCCTCTATGTTTACAGTGTTCAACATTCCAACAAAAAACACTCTTGCCTGTATTACTACTAACTACTAGGAAATACTTTTCTAGTAAGTTTCTATTATGAACTCCAGTTCTAGAAACTTTTAAAAAATTTTCCATGCAATTGTATGTAGTATTTGATAGAATTTCATATGTATATATTTTTTTTCTCAGTGTTATTAGATAGCTTCATAGCGGTAGAATAATTTAAAGGTGAAGAGTGTATTTCACAGCTGTTCAGAAAGTTATAGCATGAGAAAAGTTGACAGGTATAAGCCTCCCTCCTTGAGAAACATAGCCCTATTCTTTAAGACCTTTTATAAAATTTATTCCTTATAAAATAATTTGTTTTGTAGGCCTGTCTTTGAAAATTTAGAAAGCAAAATCAAGTGAATTGCTTGAATGGAATTTATCCTCCAAAGCACTGTTAGATTCTTATCCATCCTCTAATGCATATGTAGAGAATGGATTTTTAGATTCTCTCTTATGGTCCCAGAGGTAATTACAACTGTATTAGGAACTATTTATCAAACAACATATGAGAATATCAGTACTGAGGCTTAACTTTTGGTGGGGGGATTTTAGTAGGTTTTTGCCTAATTCCCCAGTGGATAGGATCCATGGGACTGTTTGCACACTGTGTTCTAATAAATGTTCCAAATGTATACTTACATATATTACATTCTCTTTCATAGAATATACTGTAGACAATTGTTAATCTGATTATTTTTTTTTAGAGATCTAAATTGCAAATCCAAACTGAATAAGCTAAGATAAAATCCCTATCAGAAAGGATGTCTCTAGCAAAGTATTTGATCAGAATAACCCCAGAATTACTCAGTTAAAGTTCAGGGAAAAAAAACTTAAATCGAATGAAGCAATGTTTATTTACAGAGAGGATTTTAATCCTTAATGTGCTTAGTTTAACATTACATGGTCTTCTGGGATAAGTTAGTGTTTGCCTACTTTGAAGTTACCAATTGAATTCTGAAGACTTTGCAAGAAAGCTGAATGCTTTGCTGGGCTGAGAGCCTAAAGCTGGTGAAATCACATTGATGTTAATTAATGTGTATCAGTATATTTTGAGATGAAGAGTTGGAGCTACATGAAGCAGAATGGACTTACGGTAACTAGACGTTTCACTGTTTGAATACCATTTCAGATAAAGGTGTCTACATATATATATATATTTTTTTCTTCTGAAACATGATGGGGACATAGCAGAACAAATTGCACTGAAGAATAAGATATTATAGTTGGTTACTCTGTGTTTTCAGTTAGCCCTGTGATGAAGATAGGAACAGCAGAAGACATTTTGAACGGTGAAAATCATCTTGTGTTGAATAGCTTTTAAGCTAGTTCAGCTGATCTTACATCTTATTATTAAAGCTTTATTCTGAAAGGGTAGAACAATGACGCTGCCAATCCATTTGTGTGTTATGAAAGTAGTATTTTAAGTAGACTGCTTGATTTGAAGAGAGAGTAGTGAACTTGGAGATTTGAAATTTTCCTCATCAGTGAATATACTTTTTCATGCAAGTGTGTAAAGGTGTCAGTGGCTGCATATACACAAGACAGCTTTCTCCACTTCTTCAGAAGCATTTATTGTATACCATTTTAATGATACTTAATTTCACTGTGCTACATTTGTTTCTCAGAGGACTAATAAATATAGTTTGGAATACTACACTTCAGTAGCAAAGCTCCTATCAATATTGTGTATGTGTAATTACAGTACAGAGTAAACCACAAGAAGAGCAAGACATTAGATAACCAACCTGATTTAATGAGTTATCTTTCTAGATATTAATTCCATATATTTGTTTTAGAAATTTGAAAATCAGAAAAAAATTTCAAAGCAAAACAATAAATGGTCATCTCCAGTAGTAGACAATTTACATGTGTAAATATCTGCTATCACAGATTTACTTGGTGAAACAATTTCTAGGATGAGTTGCAATGGTATAGGCCTAGCTTAACTGTGATGATATAAGTACATCGAGAGACCAATTTAATCAAGAGAAATGCAAAGTGTTATAATGCCATGCTGTAATAGGCCATGAGGGGGAGTACTTAACTATATCAAGTTGTTACAACGCTGGAATATAGAGACTAAAAGTAGGAACTTTAAGACCAGCAGCTGAAAGCAGGTATTCTTTTCAACGTTTATTGGCAATGAAAGTCTATTTCCTAAAGGAAGAATTCTTCAGATCTTTAGATTCAAAACAGTCAAGTCGCTCTGTGTTCATACATGAATCAATCAGTAAATGTCCTACTGAACCGGAACAGTTAAAATTATTTTCCAAAAATGGAGCGTTGGTTTTTGATTGTTTGGAAAGAAGTTTGAAAATTTCTTCATTTACTTGACTGGATGGTTTATTTATTAAGTGTAAATTGGGAATATTTACTTATAGAAAATTACTGTTTCATTTTCTTTCCCATATTGATGTACTAAACACAGGTTCTGTTTGTAATTTTACCATAGATAGTTGATGTAATTCTTTTATATTGATGTTGTTTACTATGACAGCTTTTATTGTTACCACTGTAACTGAGATAGTAATCTAGCCCACACTACACATTCATGCAGGAGATATTCGCAGCTGTAAGATAGTCAGTTCATTGGCTTGTTTTGAGATCTGTGGATAAAAAAACAGTGCAGATTAAAGACAAGATATAAGATAGTGTTATGTTTTTTCTTTTCTTTTTTTTTTTTCCTAACTGACACTTGACATCAAGGGGGTTTAACATGATTGTTGACTGTTAGTTTATCCTGGCAAATTATGTGGAAGACAATAGTAAAGTAGTACCACACTTTCTAAAGAAAAACTCACACTACATTTTTTTTTGGATATCTTCACGTTCATCTTAAATGCTATTCACAAAACTTAATCAATCAAGTCATAGTTACTGAAGCTAGACAGAACTCGTAACATTCCCCAATTTGTCAGCAAAGGAAATACAGCAAACACAATGACATAGATTTGCTTTGCACTGTAGTGCAGTGGCCTCTTGCTGTATTTCTGTATGCAAAATTTTGTGATAACTCTAGAAGTTATTTTCAAAAACTGCTCTTCATTGCAACCAGCATATGATCAGGTAAGGAGTACTAGTGCTCTGTCTTACCTTATGATTTTTCTGCTAGGGGTGATACTCTGCGTGCTTCTGTATTTTTATAAATAGAATGTATATTGTGATATGCCAAATTTTTGCTTTAGTACCCTTCTGGTGAATCGCATATTTGCTGATGAAATCATTTCAGGTCTTAATGTTTGTTCAGTTTGAAATGGTCTTAAATTACAGCTTTATTTGAAGATGATGTACAGCCATTGATTGTAAACCTAATGGTTTCTCTCTCTGCTTTTGGATTGATTAAACAGTGATTCCTGAGTTAGAGAATTGGGAATAAGTGGTATCGAACACAGATGTTCCATGTGCATTTTCATGCTTCAGTAACTCACGTTCAAAGCAGTATGTCAACAGGATGTTGAAAACATTACCTTAATCTCCATCAAACCATTTCTGAAGATGGCCAAAACCTGAAAGAAATTTTTTTATTAAGAATGAGCCGAAGACAATTGTTAATTTTTTTAAAGCATTATTTCTTTTGCCAGTGAGTTTGTCCTTAATGAAAACATTGAGTGTGTTCTCAAAGACATTAATCTGCACTACTTTCTCAGATGAACTATTCATATATTCATTGCAAACATGTGGGAACTTCAGCTGAGCTCTTCTGAGCACAGAATTCTCCTCGTGTAGGAACATCATCCCTGTGTGTTGAAGTAATTGATCCCAATCATTCACTGAACAGTTCTTCCATTTCAGTTTACTGTTCAAACACTTGCTGGATAAAGTATTGCTAAATCTAACACTGAATTGTGGCTTTTTTTCTTTCTTGATTTATTTCCATCTTATGGACAAAATGAATGGGCTTAAAAGATCCAGAAGAATTTATATCTAGAACAAATCCCAAGAGAGAGATAAACTATGTATGAATAGTATCAACATTTCTGTAATATGTCATATGAGTAATCAGATAAGAAATGACAATTAAATTCCTGAAAGAGTTTGGAATGTGTTCAGCCATTATGCAAGAAATCATGGCAGAATATTCTTGCCTGGATAGTGTGGTAACAAATAGTTGGATATAAAGCAAAATTTGTCCCAGACTAACATGTCCCCAGTATCCAAATCCCTCAGCAAAAAGTCGCTGTCATGAATCCTTGGTGTTATAGGGCTGCTGTCTCCAATGAAGCAGTATCAACTAAATCATAAGTGTCTGCATCTTTAAGTGTTTGATCTGCTAAATACAGACAAAATATTTTAACTATGCATTCATAGGAGAAATGAAATGTGATTGAAATGTGTGTACACACATTCACACACCAGTTGTGTACCTTTGCAGGTATGTTTCTGTACCTGTTTTACCTGTTGCAGAGTCAAGGGCATCGCTCTTATGTATGTAGCTTTTACTGAGCTTGTTTACTTATTTATTTCCAAAAATCTTAAATAATCCCTTATTGAAACTTTTTTTTTCCCCCTATTTGAGTTAGTTATACTTGCTGAAGCAGAAATTCAGAATTCAAGAATGAAACTGGAAACTACTCACTGGTAGAAATCTGAATTCTCATCTTAGCTTTTTTTTTTTTTTTTCCTGAAGTCTTGAAATAGAGATTTATAAATTCACAGATGATGTTAAGGTTGAATGTGACTTATAGTCATTACAGACTGATCTTCTGCATCACAGAAATTGTGACTACTGTAAACAAATTCCTATTTTTAGATCCTATGACTGTGATTGAACTAAAGTATATAGTTGATAAAACTATCCAGACCTGATAAATAGTTGCCAATGTTTGTGAATTTGCCACAATCCACACAGAAATTGATGGAGGTAAAGGGATTGTGTCTGCCATGTGTTTCTGGTGAGAGCTTGAATTTAGGTATGTGTTACAATAAATTGTTGTAAATACACCTAAAAGTAAATCCTGTTATGGCTTATCTTGATATGGCACATATGATTGCTAAAAATCAAGATCACAGTTAAAGAAATGGTGTCAACTTCCTTAACCCATAGCATGTGTTGAAGAAAAGACAGTGTTCCTGTCCCACCCTACCCCCCAGCTGCATCTCCAAACCCTCTCTTCAGTGCTGTTATGGAAATATAGCAAAAGCTGGAGGTCCAGCATATATGTAGGTAGCTTCACGTTGCTTTCCCGCCTTACCAGTATTTCTTCTGTCTCACTACTTATTTTGAGGTTCATGTTGCTTATGCTGATTTAGGACTCAGATTTTACAAATGTTAGTTAAACCAGTTAATATCACCAGCAGAATGAGGTGAAATAGAGCAGTGAAGTCTTACGAGGAGCAGCTGAGGGAGCTGGGATTGTTCAGCCTGGAGAAGAGGAGGCTCAGGGGTGACCTTATCGCTCTCTATAGGTACCTTAAAGGAGGCTGTAGAGAGGTAGGGGTTGGTCTATTCTCCCATGTGCCTGGTGACAGGACGAGGGGGAATGGGCTAAAGTTGCGCCAGGGGAGGTTTAGGTTGGATATTAGGAAGAACTTCTTTACTGAAAGGGTTGTTAGGCATTGGAATGGACTGCCCAGGGAGGTGGTTGAGTCACCATCCCTGGAGGTCTTTAAGAGACGTTTAGATGTTGAACTTAGTGATATGGTTTAGTGGAGGACT
Source organism: Cygnus olor (assembly GCF_009769625.2). Lineage (NCBI taxonomy): Eukaryota > Metazoa > Chordata > Aves > Anseriformes > Anatidae > Cygnus > Cygnus olor. Next base: position 22,128,544 of record NC_049175.1, read on the forward strand.
TCTTAGTGTTAGGTCAGGGGTTGGACTAGGTGATCTTGGAGGTCTCTTCCAACCTAGATGATTCTGTGATTCTGTGATGTCATGCCTTTATTGGCAATGTATCTATCTAACTTTTCTCTAACAATGCTACTGTTCTGCTAAATTCAGCAGAATTACCTCTGAGATGTTTAAATAAGGCAGGAACTTCTCTGTTGACTTAAGTCTTTTAATGACCCTTTGGAGAGTGGAGCCATTTATTTTTTTGTGAATTCTAGCTACACAACAAAAACAGCTTTTTACAGAGGGTCTGAAACCAGTGCTGTGTTACAGAAAAAATCTGAGAAATAGTTCTGGGAGAGGAAAAATAAAAAACAGATTAAATGTTTTAAGATTGGTTATTTTTTACTTTTCGTTTTAAAAAGATATTTACAAATAACTAAAAATTTAACCATAAATTTGCCAGTAAAATAAGGAATTAGGGGGAAAAAATTCCTAAATCATTTTAGGTTGCCTGGCTTCACATCAAATTAAACCCTTTGTTTAATCTAAAATGAAAGTGGATATTCTGGATAAATGGTACAAGGAGTTTCATTTTTGATTGAACAGATACTTTCGATCCTAGAAAAGCATTTTGTTTTCATTTCATGGAGAATGTTCTGCCTTTTCCAATAAGTCAAATATTTCTGTCAGCAATTGCTCAGCAAATGAACTGAAAATATTTTGTTTACCTGTTGGTGTTCCTATCCCACATGTGCACCTCTGGAGTCAGTATAAAATACTTGCCGACATGAATGTACTAATTTGCCCAAGACCTTTAGTTAATTTGGGGCCTAATGGGGTCATTTTACAGGATGAAGAAAAGAGAGAAGTGGTGCAAAAGCTGAGCTGAGAGATCTGCAGAGGGAAATTTTTCTTCATTTGACCACAAAACCAAGCCAGGTGGCTTCCTTGGTGACAGGTCTGACTCTAGGCTGGCAGACACTGTTAGCCCCAAAACAGCTGTTACCTCCCCACATCTAAAACACAAAAACAGAAAGATTCTTAATTTGCACAGAAATTAATCAGCCTTAAAGCCATTTGGCAATGTGGATAAATGGCCTAGTAACCCTGACCCCTGCTACCTTAGGGGTCTGCTTGCCCAGAACTGCTCACCCAACAGGTCTTTATACATAGACCATGGGGTCCTACTGAATTAAACTCTAACTCTACTGAACACTAGAGGTTTAATCTGTTCACTTATACTGAGGAATGTTTCCTTTCAGCCAAAATCCAAGCACATATTTCAGACCCTTTCTTGCATCAGCAGTGTCAATTTTTTTATACTAGACTGTCTAAAACACAGGAAAATTGGCTCTTCCACCCCCCCCCAAGACCTAATCTGATAATTAATATGGATATATTGCATCTCTTCGCCTATAATAAATAAAGGCTGCTGGCCCAGACTAAATCTAGTCTGATGTCTCCTTTCATACAGAAACCTAAGTGTGAATTATCTCATCTTGTTGATTTGGGCCTTAGCCCTTATCCCAAATTTATGTTTTACTTATTAGATACCCTAAATCCAAGGTTATTCTTACTACCTTTATTTGTAGGTGTGTTGAAAACCTATTCTAGGCAAGTACAAACCATACTTTAACCCTAACATGTTCTTCTGAACCTTTTTTTCTCAGCCTCTTTTTGTTCCTTCTTGTGACTTCTGTCTGTCATAACCTTTACCCAAAACATAATACTACACTATTAATATGCAAAAGCAATAACTTTTATCCAAAATGTTTTTACTTACTGGCTCATGATGTTAAAAGCATTAAATTTGACCTAACTACAGTCCTAAACTTACCTTGTTAGATGCAGAAGTCGTCCTTGATTTCAGGCTGAAAATCGTCCTAGTTTTTGGTTAGTTTTAGAGTGGGAATAGAAGTGGTTCCTCAGTTCAAGTTCTAAACACTGGTAGGCTGAGGTTTAAGTTTCAGAAATAGAGTTAGGAGAGTATCTTCAAAAGATTGCAGTGCCAGATAACTTTATCTGGGAGTCACAGTATTGCTGCTTAGTAATTTGCAACGCACGCTTTCTTAAATGTGTATTTGAGTCCTAGACAGCACTGGAAAACTATTATGCTTTCAGCTGCAAAAGATTGAAAAACAGAGATCTGAATGGAAGGTGAATGAATTTGGAATTTCTAGCTTACTTACGGAAATTAAAAAAAAACAAAAAAAAGAGAACTTCAAGTGTGTCACTTGTTTACATATGTGCCTGTTCTGAAATGTGAGGAATGGGGAGGACATTGGTTATTTCTTAGGCTTATTCAGCTTGAATTAGTGTAAAAAGTGATGTTCATGTTTATCCATTTTTTACAGTCCTGAAGTATTAACAAAGTTGAGTGTTTTTTATTTATCCATTTAAAAGGGTACCTGTAAACTGTGGCTGGCCTGGGTAAGGAACACAGAGAAAATGTCATTGCTGGTACAGTCATTACTGATAAATAAGCAGGAAAACTCCAGTGTTATTTTTAAACTTAACACAGCCCAGTTGTTCTCTTGAATTAATACAGGACCAAACCAATAGAATATATATGGGGAGACGGACACTGATAAACAAACACCGTCACAACCCTGGAAACAAAATGCTATAACCTAGCACTTTACATCTATTGTCTAAAGTGCAGTGAATGCAGTACAAGCTGGGTAGACTAAGTTGGATTCATGGGAAAGAAAGCAACATGACAGACCTTCAGTCATCGCCATAATGAGAAAATATTCTCAAATTCAACAAGATAAGGAAACCTGAGTAATCGTTCTTTTAATGTATTGCTAAAATCTTTCTTGCATGTTCTGGAGATGATTGAGGAGTCTGTATAACCTTTCCAAAAAGTAAGTCTTAAAGTAACTGGCTCTACCATCACATTAATTAAATGCCTTCTCAGCTGCTTCTTCTAACCTCAGATTGCTTAGGCTTTGTAAGTGCAAATTTTTTTAACTTCTACTGTGGTTTAAAGTCAGGTGCAATGGCTGACTTCTTTTGGCTTAGGCATTTTATGGAGGGGCTGAGCTCTAAATTTTCAGACCAGTTCAAACACTACCAACTGTACAGTATTACGTTGTGAGTGACAAGGTGGTAGCAAATTGGTTATAACTCCATCTGATACACTTACTACATATTTAGAGTAGTTTAATTTTAGGACTTCAGTGCTCTGCTATTTTTCTAATCATTTTTACTCAGTCTGCTAAATAACTACACCAAGCAGTGTAACATAGCCTTGAGAACATCTTACCAGCCCACAGTCTTGTAATAGGCCTGAGTATGACTGGAGAAGTACTGTCAGTTACTTTTTGTTTCCCTGTTAGCCCTTTAAAACAACCACTTATCCTCAATTCCTGGCTCCTGTGTTCAGCCTTCTACATACATGGTACCACCTTTTGTTTATGCTGTAGCATGCCTGTGGGTAGCACATCTGTGGAGGCAACGTGAGGTGAACCTGTGGTGGTTTGCTCTGGAGCAGCAGGGAGCATGCCCCGCAGCTTTGTATCTCACCATGAAGACTGGTGGGTTATGTGTTTTGTTGTCTTTTGTTTTTCACCACATTCTCTTTTACTAAAGAGAATATGTATAGATGGTTGCTAGCATTTCTCCCAGCCATTACTATCTCTGAACATTAACTTTAGTACTTCTGCAAAATAATTTTATATGGAACTCAGAGATATTAGTATATATACATGTACACATAATGCAGAGTTAAACACAAGTTCTAGATATTTCTGATACCTTTCAACTTTGTTCAGCAATGTCTACTAGAGAATAGACATTGAGGATATTTATTAAAGGCCTGTAGCATATGCCTTTTCATTACACCTACTTCCTTGCCACTATTAAATGCCACCTACTTCCTACTCAGAAACCTCAATTCCTGGACAGAGCTGTTTATTTTTTTTTTCCACTCACTGTAGCACAGTGAAGAGTGCTCTTATTTCCTCTAATATTTCTTCCCTCAAATGTGAAACTTCTTATTCCCTGTCAGAAACACCTACATTTATGGTCTGATTTGGGTAATTCCTTTGTTTTCTCTATCATCTTTCATCAAGAAATATTTACATTCCATTTCACTTCAGGATGCAATCAGCACAGTAAAGGCTACTGTGTAGTCAGTCTTTACGTTTTCTTCTTTTCTAAGCTGACTTCATCAATCACCATCCTCCACCTCTCACTTGAGTCTGCATGGCACAGACTGGTGGTTAAGGCTATAAGAGTGAAGAAGCACTGTTTTCCTCAGTGCTTCATGTAAAATCAGTAGTCTGGCCTAACTACCAAATTCTACAGGAGTTTTTCTCTAAATTCTGCTGTTTGACTCATTTGCTTTAGACAATGAAAGTCGGCTGACAGTTTAGTATCACTTGTGTGGTGCTTGAATCAAGCTTGTAGAAGAGCAGCCTAAAACTCCTGGCAATGATCCAGTTGGGTTAGAAAATACCTATGTAGTAATATTGCCAAAATAATTGTTCTTGGGAAAATGATATCTTTGGGGTTTACAGTTACTTGCTTTCCATGACCATTAGCACAGATTTTCTCTCCTCTAACTTGGCTTGGTTTTACAACTTTGTAACTCCACATATGTCAACACAGTTAAAAAAAGCAAGGGCTAAATTTGTCTGTGTATCATTCTTGTATTCCTGACACTTTGAGTTTCAGTGCGTTGTAATCCACATAATGGAATGCCAGCAGGAAAAAAAAAGATATTGAATTGTTTCCGTAATAACATCACAAAGTGCAAAGTGACTAAATCAAAATGCCTTTAAATTATAAACAGCATGTATTTTTAGTAAATTCTTGAGAAAGTTGTTGTAGCAGAACAACTTTTGCAAATAGATTTATTAGCTTTATATCCTTCCTGCTTTCGTGCTTTATGATATGTAATACTAATTAGTTTAGCATAGGAATAGAGAATTATTGTGCTTCTTTCTTAGTGTAAGAAAAGTTGAAGCTTGCTGACAGAAAATTCTGCAGTGCAGTGTGGTCTTCTGATTTGTTACTTAACTATTGAATTAGCAGCTTCATTCATAGCTGTGTGATTCAAAGTTGGGTTCGGTTTCTTTTCATGCAGCAGAAAATTAGCTTTTGTTGCTCAAAACTAAATCTCTGCAACAATAAGCACAGGAAAGAGGAGTAAAGCTCATAATACAAAGTAATATCAATAAATTACTTCAATTAGATGGAATTATACTGTTTCTTTGGATAATAAATATGTGTCAAAATTCATGCTGGCATTTCCTAATAAGCAGATATACATCATAAAATAATAGCACAATATTTGTATCTGTGATTTAGGAAGTCAGAAAGATGACTTTAAAGTTTATGATCTTAAAAACAACTAGGGAGACTGTAGTTTTCTAGTAACGATTGATCAACATGTTCACAGTTAAATAAATATGCAAGCTCAAACTGGGCCAGGGCTTACAGGGGCTATCTGAAACTTTGGATTGACTTAGTAGTATTACATTTTCTATAGAATGGAATGATGGAGCCAATTTTGAATTTGTATGAGAAAAGAATTTCTGGTTGCTTTGAGAAATGAATTTTTATGCAGTTGAGAACAAACAGCTTTCAGTGTTCTGAAAGGTAGAGCTATCAGATCCACACTGCAAAATAAAGAATGTTTAAGTATTTTGTGATACTCTAAGCAGCTGCCAAGTTGTAGGTGGTTAATAAGAAAATGACAGAATGCTTTTGTGGAAACTGAGTCTAGAATGTTTTTGGATTTAAAAAAAATCCAGCTGGATGAAGCAAACTCTTTCCTGCAATGTATTAATTACCCAGCTATGTTACTTCTGCTGCAATTAGTTCTGCATTAGTGGAACTCAGAACTCCAATATGTCTAAGAGGTGAGAATACTGCCCTGTTCCACTGTGCTTTCTGTCTCCTTTCATCTGATATTTCTAGAACAAAAAAGGCATTGATTGATTTTTCCATTCACTTGCAAAATTCGTAACGCATTCAGATAAACACCTGTTTTATTTTATCTCTGGACGTAACACAACAATATGTGAAATCCTCATCAGGAGTCTTTTTTGCTTTTCTGGTGCTACCTCTAACATTTTTATCTACAGCTTTTTTGATGGAGTGTACAGAAAGACCACTGTCAGAACTCACCATAATGTTAACCATTACTTGTTGCTTTTGCTCAGTAGACTAGTAGGTGAGATAAACTTTCTTATCTCAGTGTGATGTGCATAAACTTGTGAAAGGAACAAGGAGATATATCATGTAATGTTATTCATAAGTTTTTCTTCTCTCTGCAACAACATTATCTATAGTACTTACTGTTATTGACTCCTCTCTTATATTAGCTGGTCCGTTTATCTCCTCAGTTTAATGATATGGGAGCTGCATGCCAAATAAGCTTTCCTGTACTACTGAAAATGGAGTATATAATTGAAAGTTTTATAGGAAACATTGAAACAGCCTTTTCCAGTATTTCATTATTTTGGCTTAAGTGCATTTCTCTTTATTAGATGCATCATGCTTTACTATCTGTAAATGTAAAAGACATAAATGTCACCCGTACAGCTGTTTGCATGTTTTGTGGTGTAAGTAGGCCTAGAACTGCATTATTTGCAGTTACTGCAAGATGCATGTATTGTATGAACTGGTAACTACTGTAATTAAAGGAAGATACCTGGCCAAATTAACTACTGTCTTAACAGTATCGTACTAGTGGTGTGAGGGAGGAAATAAGCTTACAGGATAAGAATTTGTACAGAGCATTCATTTCTACTATTACATTTTTATATAAGAAGTTTCTGAAATGTCCACAGGAGCATTATTTGGTCATCTCTAAGACAGAGATATAATCTTTTTAGCTGCCTAAGCATAAGCCATGCAACACAATTTGTATGACACCTCAACACTGAAAGGTTGTTGGATATTTGTTAATTAACAGAAATGTCCTTAATACTGGCAAGAGGATGACTGAGAGAGTCTGGAAAAACAGTACTTATTATCCAAAGACATTTACCTTTGTAAACTGTGTTTGGAAGAGGTGTGTAATTGTCAAAGGATCTGCCTGACCACGTACATTGACAGGATTATGAAGATGTGTCTGTTTGGTGCTGACAGGTTCACAAGGCTCTCATGAGACTACAGCATAAAGAAAATCACTGATGCACCAGCACAAAAATCAAAGGATAGCCCAATAACAATCACAACAAGGAGCAGCAGCTACCATTAGCAGAGTAGCCAAGGAGTGCAATTGTAAGCCTTGTTATTGAACAGAAAGACTGAAGGCAGAGTGGAAATAATAGTTTCTGGGGAATATAGACATACTGGCATGGGAAGGAAGTAACTCCTGCCAGGATTTGTCACCAATTACTTTTCCCCATGCTGTAAGGGGGAACCCTATTGCCATGTTTTATTGTTCAGCAATGTGACATCACTCTTCCCTTGTTTCCTCAGAAAGGGCTTAGAAGAACAAACCCTTTCTATAACAGCTGCGCATAGAGTCAGTTAAAGAAGCTGTCAGCTCATTGTATGATTTCTACATGGTCAGTTTCTAAGATATGTCATTAAATTCATTTTTCTTATTCAGGTTTTCATCTCCATTTTGGAAAAAAAGAGATAATAAGCAGCTATTCTGATCACGTACATCAAAAATGTACATCTGATAACAGCAACTACAAGATTTCATGTCCTCTCTATCTTACATGCCAAATACAATGATACAGCCAAGTAAGTACGTTCAAAGTATACTATCAATTCATCAGTTTATCAAAATTCTTGGTCACCTGGGTGTTTTATGGAGTTTATCATTTCTGATGTGAATAGCTCAAGCACATATATTTCAAAGTTCCTCCCTGAAAATATTCTAGTGAGTAATTCAAAGAACATAAACACCAAAAGGAATAAAAGAGAATTGATTTCTTAAATGTATCTGAACATTTCCAGAATATACTTTTCAATATTTCCTTATCTTTAATAATTGTACATTTATTCAAAATGCTGGAATCAAATGTGACAGCATGATATTATTTCTTTATGTTGTAGGCTAGCCAGATTTGTTTCCCATGCACCTTGTGAAAGAATTTATATATTAGTAAATGAAGGAGGGAAAAAAAAAGGGGGGGGGGGGACGACTAAAGAAATAGATTCCCAGATACCGACCCTTTTTTTTTTTTTTTTTTTGGATGGAATTTTAAGATATTGTTACAACTTGTTGATTACCTACTAACCCGAACATAAACTTTCCACATAATGTGGGATTAAGGGTAGAAGCTTGAAGCATTCATGAGTCCATATAGTACCCTGGTAACAAGTGAAGCAGAAGACTGAATTAAAACGAAGTCTGTACTTGTTTCTAGAAGCTAATCTTCCTTCCCCCCACCCCTTCCCTAAAAAAAGGTTCTTAAACATTTCATATTTTGCTATAAGTATATCCTTGCGTCTGTCCATTGGGTAAATGTAAGTGGTGCAAAAGTTCTATGTAGAAAGTTCATTTTAAAATATTATTGGATTCTGGCAAGTTTTTACCAAAAAAGAGGAGAAACACCAGCCATGCCATTTGTAAGCACTGAGAGACTGGAAGAACAGGTATCAACAGTGAGTGGCCTGCTTAGCAGTTGAAAAGGCCAGAGCTCAAGCAAAAGCAGACAGCAATATCTAGAGAGAGAGAGGAAAAAAAACCAACAACCAACAACAAGAAAAACAGAATTTTTAATTTTCTATAAAATAGTTCATTGAGAAATGAAATTGAAGTGTCAAATATTTTAAAACAAAAAAAAGCTAAGAAAAAATATTTTTTGTGAAACAATACTGTGTCAAACACTGTTAAGCCAAGGTTAAATCAAAACCCAAAAAGGTATGCAATTACTTCTCTAGTTTTTATTGATTTTATTGGTGCTTAAGAGATGCTTTCTCAAAGGTTAGTATACTGCAGTACCTGATTAAAAGCACCTGTCACCACTTTTGACTCTTCACAGGAAAGCTATAAAAAATGGGAAAGTAACATTTTATAAAATATTTACAACACCATTCATATAAAAGCAGGGCACTAAGGCTATCTGACAATAATCCAGAAGGTGCAGTGAAAGCATGTGTGGGTACTGACATTCAGAGGAGCTGAACTGTGCTTTCCAGAAACCACGTGTTCCCACTGTGTTTCCCCCTGAGGAACCCCTTTGGGGCTGGATCAGTGCTGCAGGGTCAGGCCCAGGTTTCCACCAAGCACTGCCTGTGGACTGCTTGGCTGGCTGTCATTGGCAGAGGCACCACAAGTGGTGATCACTTACAAACATCCCATTCTTAATCCATGCCTTTGATGGTCCACAACATCGATCCACAATAACAACATGAGAACAGAGTAAAGATTTCCCTCCAGGGAAGTGAACCACCCTGACTTCTCCAGGAGTCTGTACACTGGAGGAACTGCACTGAGTTGGAAAAAGTTTCCATGGTTTTAGGCTGCTGGTCATGCATAGTGAAGGTGAGGTGGTGCCATGATTCAGGTAATGGGTTGCTTTCCTTCATCATAAATGACAGACACACTTTTCCTCCACTGTATTTGCTTTTTTTCCTAAAGCATATTCTACTTTCTGTGTTACTGTCAAAAATATTATAGTGTGATGTTGTAGGAGAGCAGATTGTTCGTTCAGCTGGGATTTTGAGATCTTGTTAATTTTAGAATGTATTTTTAATAAAATTGCATCGTTGGCAGAGACATTTCCATGACACTATGCTGTATTTATCTGACAAAGAAAATCTTTTTGCATTGGGTTGAAAGCCAGAAATTGATTTCCAAAGGAGTTGGATGCCTAACTGACTTTGATTCTGAAAATCCCACTAGGCCTCTGCATGTTTTTGGCTCCTAAATACCCTCAAAAATCTAGCTCAGGAGTTATTAGAGCAACACAAAGGAATAATATCTTACGTTTTTCATGCCAGAAGGGTTTTACTGGCACTGAGCATCTTCATACTACACTGAGGGAAATTATATTTGCATATTTGAGAGCACCGAATTAATTATAACATAAAATAAGCCTTTGTTTTACATATGTAAAGAATCTGTTCTCAAATACATTATTCCTTTTAGGGCTTGAGATAAAGTAAAGCATTTTACCAAGCCTAGGAAGGCTGTAAAAAGTGATACATCTACTGTTCAATGGTTGATTAGTATTATAGAAAATAGACACGGAGCAACCACAACAGATTGCTCAGCCTTAATGCCAGACCCATCTCTACTCATTTTTTTTTCTTTGTTGCTATTCTTTCGCTTAAGCCTCTTAAGGTCTGCCTGTCCATTTTCCAGTTCCTATGAAAATATCTCACATAATTTAAAATAACCTTGAAGTGATCTATTTTGACAATTTTAATGTTATGAATCAGAAAGAGGAATAGATATTTTGGCTTCTGGATTATCTTTAGGCAATGGAAGAAATGAATGGAGTCTAGTCTATGTACAGAACTATGTATATATTTTTTTTCACGGCCTCAGGAAGACCCCAGAGCTGAGAGCTCTATATTAATTTTTGATGGTTAGTTTCTATTCTGATGAAAACTGTTTCTTTATATCTGTGATAATACAGTTCAAGTAGCATGAGCTATAGGGCTGGGAAAATGTCAATAATACTTTTTATAATTTAATCTTAAACTTATGGCCATAATTGCAGGAAACAGGTTTTGAGTCATTTTTCCATAACTCAGAATTTATATCCATCCATGGTAAAATGACTGAAAATAAAATTGATAGATCTGACTTAGGCAGGATTTTCCACCTTGCTTCCTCTCCTGAACATGTGCAATGAGAATTGCAAGTTATAACATTTATGACACATTCTGAAGGACTGGCAAAATCCAAATTCTCTGCTACAACAAAAATAAAAATCCAACTTGACATAGAAATGGGGCTATTTACCACTGAAATAGTTTTTGTGCTGAAATAGATGCACATACAGTAAACTTGGTTGTTTGCATTCACTTTGCACTGATGGAATTTCAGGGCCATATCTAAATAGGCCCAACATAATGAAATATATCTGTAATAAATTTTAGTGAAGTCCTCTGATGACTATTATGCCATGCTCTAGGACAGGATGGGATATAGCTTCCATAATCTCCTCTGTATTTTGGAGGTCACTGGATGCTTAAAAGCAGAAATATTCTCTAATGTACATGCCACAGACAGGAATGTATTCAAGGACTGGTAGTAGAAAGCAATGATGGCAACATATGCCAAAGTTATAATTAAAGACATCTCTAACAATTTCTCTGTCTTTCATTGCCTTATTCTCAAAACAACAATGGATTTATTTAATTGTAAATTCAATTTCAAAAGCTTATTTTTTGTTAGCTGTCCTAAAAATCTATCCCCTTTTTAATCAAATAATTAATCACACAGGCATAACAAGCATACAGACGATTCTAAAACATTTGTATACTGTTATTAAGATGTATTCTTTGCTCCTAGGTAATGATAGGAAGAATTTATTTATTCGTTTATCAAGCTACTGAAAATCAATGTGCCCTACAATTTGGAAAAGTGAGGTTTTGGAAAAAAAAAAAGTAAGCAGAAACAGACTGTGCAATTAAACCAGTTGAAGATCTTGCTTGTTATTTTGAGCTGATTTTCCCGTAATCAATATTGTTTGGGTAAAGTCTTTACAGATAATGGCTGTTTTAAGAAATCAAACCATATTTGCACCTCTTTGGAATAGTTCTGTGCAAGGAGTCCTAGGTGGTAGAAAAGAAGTAATGTTTTCTGCTCAGGTAGCATCTGGTTTTGATTTCAGAGGGGTAACAGAGGAAAATGACTTCAATGGGTGGTGACATGAAGTACAGCTGCTGGCAGAAAGTGTGTTAGCTCCCTTTCTTTCAAGTGAAAACACTTCTACCTTGCATCATGGATAGGATCAGAACTCCAGCTTCCCAGAGGAAGAGGCAGAAAGGGATGCATTCCCCCAAATTTTCCGGCAGTTATGAAGTAAAGTTCAATAACTTTGTAATTTTTATTATGCAGAGGAAGATGGGGATGACCAGAAGGACATTTCTGATGGAGCTGGCAAGAAGCAAAGGTTTCAGAGTAGAAAGTGAACTAAGGTAGGAAAATGTTTATATATGTAGAAATAACATGCAGGAATGGTGCTGCAAACATTCTAATTTAATAAATGCAGTTATACAAGTGACTGCAGTTGAAGTTTTTGCCTATGTATTTTGTGGATATACTTTGCTCTTCCCAGTATAACAATGCTTCAGGATTTCACTCTGTATTGCTAAAGCACAGTTCATTTCCGTTACCTTCTGGGCAGAGAGCAGGCAGAACACAAAGACTAGCAAAAACTCTTACTTTTTACCTCTAAAATCTATGGTTCCAATTTATCTCAGGTCTGTCAATTTTAATATGTTTGCACTTCTCAGTGTGCTGCTGCTCACATGGAAAATAAGAAATGTAAGCTCTGAGCTTGTGAATGTCTTTCATGGGAACTGTTTCTGTGCATTTGTATAATTTTGCAGGAAAAAATGAGTCAAGTCTCTAGCTGATCTAAACTGGTCATTGTTTATTTCTGTCTTGATGTCAAGTTATGTTTATTTTAAATTTAATGGCCACTACCTGAAATGAAAAATAAAAAATAAAAATATATCAGCATGAAAAGTGTGGTGTGTTGAGGTGGCATTTCTCCACATCATCCCTGGTATTCTAATATCTAATCTTTTTCTGAGTAATACACTGCTGTGAGGTTAAGAATTACTGGCTCACACTTTGGTACAATCTGGCAGAGCACTGAGGAAAGGCCTAGGAATGAAATATTGCAGATGTTGCATTTCAGGGTGAAGATATACTCCAGTTGCAGACTTATAGTATGATGGTCTTTTGATAAGTCTATTCATTCTGAAAGAAGCCTTTCTCCAAATATTATTTTTCATGAGCATTAGTTATTATGCAGTTTTCTGAAACCTACATCATTATGTAGGTTTTCTGAGAAGTTGGAAGAAAACCAAGTATTGATCATTTCTCTGTATCTGTTTGCACGTAGCATGCAACTGGATCTTTCCTTTAAAAGCTTATTTCCACAGATTTTCTATCTCATCAACTTTGAAAGACCGAGGAAGAAAGAAGGAAGAAATAATTTGTAAAGCAAGATTTAAGCAGCTATTGAACAGAAGTAGACAATTAGTGTCTGATACAAAACTAATGGAATTTTCAGGAAAAAAAAATGAACTGGGCTCTTCTAAATCCTACATTAACAATCCATTGAGGACTGATTAAAGGGTTTTATCTGGGCTGCTTTTGACACAGAGGTATTTATTGCCAATGTTTCAGACTTTCTGCAAGTTGTATACAACTGAGGTGCTGTTTAATTTCAGCTTAGCTTCTGCTGGATAAAAGAGAACTATATAACTCTTGATTATTATTTTTTTAAATGCCAGAGAAAATGCTAAATTCGTTGCATTCTGTGCCAAGAAGACAGCACAGCTGTACAGGTAACAGAGGAAACTGGTGCACAGCAACTAAACAGCTGCTGCAAGTGTAGTGATGGCAAAGTTCCCAGATCTACAGCTTGGTGCAAATACATTACATATGAATATTTTATATAAAGTGAAATAAACCACAGGAAGCAGAAGTTCTATGTCTCTAACTGATTTTGTTTTACTCAAGTGAGGATGTGACAGTTTAATTAAAGTAGAACTTAGTAAGATTAAATAGTAATAAAAACAATAATATTTCATAGTGTCACCTAACCTAGATTTGCTATCTTTAAAATTAAAATACATTAGGCATTTTTTTCAATGGACTCTGTTCCTCAAGTTGCACAGTATGAAGAGAAAAATATTGCTGTATGCTATGTCATCATTTGTATATTTGTATTTTTAAAGCATAGCGTATTCTATGCATTATGTATCTGTCCAAAATATAGTACAATTAATGCATTGGAGAATTAGATGATAAGTTTTCTATGGTAAGACTCCTCAGTATTTGTCTTTGTGGCTGGGAGATTTAATAAAGTCAGTGTTTATTAGTGTGAATTGGGGTCACCGGGCCAAGAGGTTTTGTTGGTTTCCTAGGAAGTATTTTGCTTTGAAAGGTTGTGCAGCCAGTCTGTCTTTAACAGTTAACACAGATTATTTTAAAGTCCATAGAAACCAGCCATCTCTTCAGTGGTGCCTTGTCTTGGAATGGTTGATGGCTTAACTTCTCCAGGTTTTATGGAAAGGCTGCAAAGCACTCTGTGAAGTCCATCAGGACCAGGCTTAAGGTCGCTTTGAAATTTACTGTACATGCACAAAGTTGTCACCAGCATGGGCTAGCAGGAGGATATGGAGGCTTGTAAATGGAGGCTGTTGCTCTCAGGACAATTCATGGTGAAAGTTTCGGCTTATTTCTATGTAAACAAGGTCAAATAATGACACTGCCTATGTGTACCACCAAGAAGTTTAGGAATCTGTTGACTGATTTCAATTAATTTTCACATAGATTTCAGAGATACTGAAGTCCTACAATTTCATGAAAATGAAGTTTCCTCCTTTATCTGTTGTTTTTTTGGGTGACTTCACCCTCCTGGGGTGTTTGTGGAGGGGAACACTTGGAAGTGCACTCTTAAATTTTCCTACCAAGTTATTAGTAGTCTTTTAAACTTACTGAGGAACATCATTAGGCCAGGTAGAAATTTACAGATCACTCCAACTATGTAGTTTTTTTCTTGAAATATAAACTTTGCCCCTGTCCATTCTTTCTTAGTAGAAGGTGCTGAACTGTGTCTTTTTCATCATGAACTGTCATGGGATTCTTTCCAAAGATATTCTAATAAAGCAAACTACATTTAGTATGAAAACTTCTTGCTACCATATTTATAAGCAATGTACACATAACCGCTATATAATTCATTGATCAATAACTCACTGAAAATTTTTACACTAACTAAACCAAGATATCAGTCTTGTAAGAGACTGGCATCTTAGTAGCAAACAAGTGCTCTTTAGATGCAGTGCATAATTTGTAAGGTTTAGCTCATGAACCTTTGACAGTCAAATGTAAAGAGCTTAATGTAAGTAGTGAAAAATTCAATTTCCAAAAAATATTACTAGCTGCAAAGCTTTAAAGAATGATTTTTAACTGAATTTTGAATACTGTAAAGCTTTTCTTCATTGATTGGGAATCTTGGGAGGCAGGTTGTCAGGTATTGTAAAGCAGCCTTTTCATTATAATATTGCTTGTGCAAGCCAAATATTTTCAGTTGCAAAAAGATTTGTAATAAGATAGTGTCTTACAGCAGTCAAATGGTGCCAAAAGAAAGAAAATGCTGAACTTACAGGAGTTGTCAGGCTAAAGTTTTTCCTCAAAGCAGATTCAGTGACTGGTATAGACATATTGTGATATGAAAAAGCATCCTCTTCCCACATCCTAACATATAATATATACAGCAATTTTCAGGTAGTGTGTGGGAGGTAAATACGAAAATAGCAGTTCCATAGCTGTGTACGGTTGGGTTTAGAAAGAAAAGAAAACATCTTTTTCTGTATTTCTTGATAGTGATTCTGTCACTCACATTGTGGCTGAGAACAACTCTTACCCAGAAGTGCTGGACTGGCTGAGAGGACAGGCTGTAGGTGATAGCTCCAGGTTTGAATTACTGGATATTTCATGGCTCACAGCCTGCATGGAAGCGGGAAGACCGGTTGATTCAGAAATGAAGTATCGCCTCATGGTAAGACAGATCGTTCAGTGTGAATGTAGTGCCATTCAAAATGAATGACTGTGATTTAATTATTATTTTTTTTAACCTATATACATACATAATCATATTGTGGTTCAATTTCAGTATTTAAATACATTTTTTCTACAGTTATATAAGTAATTCGCAGTTTTAATAAATTAAGAGGAAGATCTTCCATACCTTTTCTAACAGCCAAATATCAGTTTCTGGTAATGCTGAGTTACTGTGCTCTCACATGTTACAAACTGAAATAATAATCATAATTATTCTAACAAGGGTGCTATTAAAGTGGAAACATCCATCAATAAATTGCATGCTTTTGTTGTGGTACTTTGGTGTTTCCACAAATACATCAGAGTCATGGTACATGTCCCACTGAGTTGAATGCGTTTTAATGGGCTCCTGATAGAATATTTTGCATCTTCAAAATAATACAAAAATGTTAAAACCTTTGCTGTTCAGAAATGATCAGGTAACTGCTAGCCCTTGAGGGAACTGTGAAATCAAGGCTGCTGCAGTTTGTGGACATACATTTACAAAGTTGGCACCACAGAGTAAAACTGTGATAAGAAATAAAGGTATCATTATATTTCATTATCTCTCAATGGGAGCAGCAAGTTGGAGGTTATTGCAAATCGCAGGCTGATTATTCGGCGAACAGTGTTTGACCTTGAAGCAAAGGATGACGACACTTTCCTGAGAACTATATCTGACACAATTATGTTCTTATTTCTCAAACTGTGGCATAGTGTGAAACGGTGATATGCAATACCCCCAGTACAGACTGTAAATAACAACTGTACCCAGTGATGCCCACAAGTGCTGTGCACAGTGCGACATTAGCACATGCCACTGGGCCATGAAATAGATCCTGCGCTGTGCCAGGATTAACACCTTCCCTTGTCTTCCAATCATGTGAGCCTCATGCTGCCGATGGATTGGACATGGACTGGTGAAGAAATTAATTCATGCATCAGGAGAGTTAGAAGTCTGATCTAATGCTTCTCTGAAGTGAAGGTTTCCTGCTGATTTCAGAGGGCCTGGATTAGGCTCCGTGTGAACAATGACCCTGCTTCAAAATGATAACTGTGAATACTGGCACCACAAAAGGTGCAGTATGTAATCTCTTGTTAGGCATAGGATGCCTGAATATTAAGCAACAATATCTCACTGTTTTCTTCTTCTGATTTTTAAAATAAGAAGAATGATTTAAAAATATCACCCTTTACCAATAAAGCATGTAGCTTCTGATTCATTTTTCAGTCATATTTCATTGCCAGAGGCTGTTCCACAGGACTTTACTTATAAGAATTACTGTTTAATAACACTTCCAAAAAATAAAAATAAAAATATTAATACACCAGATGGAGCTGTCGCCATCAGATGCGGCATAATTCCGTAACAGAATATGTTTATATTTGCAGTCCTTCCAATGAAGTACTTTTGCAGTATATTTGTAATATTTCCAGTGAATCTGCTGAAGGAAGAATATACTAAAGAAATTAATGCAAAGCAGGAAAAAAAACCTAACTTTGTAAATACTGCACTGTGTAATCTCACAGAAAAAAACTATATTTATGAAAATATAAATATTGGGAATGCAAAAAAAGTCTCTAAATATGAACAACATCTTGTGAACTTTGCTGAGAGTTTTACATCAGGATTAAAAATTAATCCAAAATACTTTTTATGCACATTCTTAATTTTAGCAGTCTTTGAAAACCTATGGATTCAGGTATCATAGGAAATATCTTTTTCCCTTTTCAGTGCAAGAAATGCCTTCATCTTTCTCCAGAATGTCTCCAACTGTGCTGAAGCTTATTATTATTATTATCATTATTGTCAATCAATGAGAAGGCCTCAATATTCTTTTATATATAAAATTCCTTTTGGAATACTATTAGAGCAGGAACCTCTGAAAAAAAGTAGCAGCACTGTCAGGAGATCATGATTATACTTTGAGACTGGCTGTTCCTATTTTTATAGAAACAAAGATTTTGTGCTTATAAATGTAGAGTGTAATTAGCAAGCCAGTGACAGCTGTAGCATTCACTTTAAAGCTTATAGTTGAGACCAGTCTTAATTATATAGTGGCTCTCAAATTATAAACACTTTTGTAGAGCAATCAAGCAAGGAAGAGAAAAGAATTCTAGAATTTTAGATAATAAAAATAATTTTAATATTGCAGTGTCACTGATTTTTTTTCTTTTTTTTTTTTTTTTCTTACTGAACAAATAAGAAGGATTGAAGATAAGGTTAATATTCTTTTTAAGTACTAGACTAAACTTGTACATATGTCATTTAATTGGAGTTTCACCTAAGACAAATTTGATCCATTATGTCAGTCTTGTACAATGTGAAATGAAAATGAATTAACAAACGTTTAGCTCATTTTGAGGAAAAAGAAATGGATTACAGTGGTTGAATGTTTTGGGTGAAATCTCATTGAATGTAAGTTCATGGTAAAATTCCCATTAATATCAATAGCCACATAATTTCATCTTTTGGGTCTTGTAGTAGCCTATTTGGTAGGTGTTCTTCCTTCAGGACATTTGTTTTAATGCATTGCAGAAAAGAAATGTCCTTCTCCATGCAAAACGAGGAATAAAGCCAGAGTTACAGACCATTAGCTAACATTAATTATAATTGTCATTAAAGGACATCTTTCTCTGATTGTGAATGATTGGAGAGATGCTCTGATTCTAAAATGATTTATACAGTATAAAGGCTGGGTGACCACATCTAGGCTAGTCTGAATTCTTCGTAATTCATTCAAGTAACAGTTGACTTTTATAATCATAAGCCATCATTTTATTCCATAGGCTATGGAAGTGTTGTAGCAGAATACCTGCTTTAAATGGAAATCAAAATATTTCCCAGCTTGAGGAACGCCTTTGTCCCACTGATATCTTTAAGCAAAGAGAGAACTTCCCTTCCACAAGCAAATGGGTTTTCTGGACAGTAGCATCACAGGAACAACAAAAAGTATGTGAAGACATCCCCAGGCTAGAAAGTAGTTCTGTTCCCTGGGTTATGGAAAAGACAGAGGTAGAGGGGAAAAAAGAAAAGAACCAGTGCATTGGCATCCTCAGTATCTTCATGAACTGTACTGTGACTGTCTCTTCTGCCTCTTCCTCAGTCAGGACCTAAAAGTTGTTAGTTATTTTATTCCCTTCCCTTCCTTTCTCTTGAAAGGCAAGCAGATTTATTTCCTTAAACAAAGGATCTCCCTCCACATTGGGAAAAGGAAGTACCACATTTTTTGGCTCCCTACCATATCATGTGACAGGCAACTCACATTTAACATTTTCCTGAGTGTCTCACTCTGTTGCCTTGTGAAAGAGAGGAGGCTCTAACTAATGGAAGAAATCTTTCATACTGACAAGTCAGAGTTTCTCAGAAAATAAAATGTGACTTATAAACTAGCTGCCTTCTCTTCATAAAATGCTGGATATCAGCAGACTATTATTTGATCAATGCTGTCTGGATCAAAGCTGCTGGCTGTTGAATTATGTGGCCTGACACAGCCTGTAGTATCTGCACACCTCATTCACTGCTGCTACATTTTCACTCCTTCTTTGTTATTTCTTTATGCCATTATACTTTGTGTATTAAAAAAAAAAAAAAGGAAAAAAAAAAGATTGGACAAAGAACAAAGGAATCCCCTACAAGTTTAATTTTGTACCTGAGCCTGTGAAAACTAATGCTAGTGGTACAGACTTGTTCTTCTGCTTCTGCCATACGGAAAATGTCACAGTGAAGGAATATCAGTGACATCCACTGTTTATGCAGGCTGGATGTGAGGTGCAAATGCTGACTAGCTCTAGCAAGTAAATTGCCCGTGTTTGGATATTTTTCAGTGACTGGCCCTGTATAGTTAACCATAATTTGACTTTAATGTAAAAATCCATTTGCAAAAAATGATTTTTAATGCTTACTTTTTTTTTTTTTTTCATATTGGTAGTTGTTCCCTCCCAGTACTACAAATTATTTTGAGGTAGTGTGAGTTTCCAGGATTCCTTGTACTACACTGTAATTTCCACTTGACTACATTTTAGGATTGTTCCATGATCTGTACAAATGGTGTTCTCCCGTCTGTTCTTCCCAACAAAAAGCAATGTAATCTTGTCTTGCTGATAGGAGGTTATCTCCGTAGTTCTCAAGCAGGCACCATAATATTCCCAGAAAATCACACTATAGTAATTGCAGTTTGCTAGACATCTTTGCTGTTGATTTCCAGCCCAAGTTTCTTTTGTTTTGTATATAATCAACTCCTGCTAATTAAAAGTATAACCATCGCTGATTAAGAAAAATGCTCAAATAACTTGGCTAAGGCAGGAACAGGAGGATGTTTATGTGCCATATACAAATATACATATACAAATACATAGTTTCTGCATTTATTTTTCAGTCTGCAATGCCAGGTAATGATACATAAGGGCTCTTGTTCTTAGATAACATGTCTATGTCCTAATGAAGATAGCAGCTTATTATATATTCTATTCAGTAACATGCTTTTTGTTCAGTCTTTTCAGCTGGCACTATCATTTCAAGCAACATATTAGCTGCAATCAATCATAGTTTATATGATTTAAAATCAATTGCAAAGTATAATTCATGAGAGCATGCAAGAGTGGATGAGTAGTGCTGTTGATCCTGACTGAAAGCCATTTTGGTTATTCCCAAGAGTGATTTTACACATAAAATAACTTCCTTCCTTTCACCATATACCATGAAAACTGCCATATAATTCACCGTTCCTTCAGCTATGCAAGCAAATGCCTTGTGTGTGTGAATACTATTATTTAACTGCTCTGAATCAGATACAAAGGCAATTTAGCGTGAAATTATATGTTGTGTGTGTAGGGAGCACATACACGTATTTATAGGTTTGCCTAGCACAGATGTTATCTTTATGCCTGCATTTCTTTTTGATAAAGGGGAGAAAGGGGTTATCACTCCATTGTTGGGGTGAACATTTTCTCAGTGTATCTGTGTGATATATATATACATATATATATATATATATATATATATATTTCTTGTTGAAACGTTTCTCTGTGGTTTTTGGATGGTGGAATGCAATACGTTTTTGACAGATCTGTCAATGTTTTTTAGACAAAATGACAAATAGCAAAAAATTCACAGAAACCCTGAGAACACTTTGAGTGTTTCCAAAATATTTTAGATTTGGGCACTTCCACTGAAAGCAAAGGAATTAAAGGGCTGGGAATATAAAGCAGCAGAAAAGATGCTGCCAGGTTGTCTTTTCCAGCTGCTCACTGATCAGGATACTCATATATATTTATATATTTAGTCATCATAAGGCAAGCACTGGCTGTTGGATGAAAGTATGGAGATGATTATTCTATGGCTGCTTGTAAATATTTCCTTTTTAAAATAATGATCCCAAAATAGAACATTTAGCTGGATAAATACAATCCAAACCAAAAAGTTTTGTTTTGGCTACAAGAAGAGAGTGTGGTTTTTAAAGTCATATAAATGTCAACCACTGAATCTAGACACGGACCAAAAGAAGTCAATTATTTGAGCATCTTTTTTTTCTGATGTAACTTCCCTGATTTTATATTGAATCATCTAGTGATTTCTGGAAAGAAAAGTTCTGTTCTTCCAACCTTATTACTTTTTGTAGTTTTAAAATTTTACTTCAATAACAGTAGTATTCACTATGTAGAGATATGTTTAAATGACAGTGCCATTGAAAACTCTCTGCAAGAATTTACCATGCAAAATGAAAAATTCACGTAGTCACCAGGTAAACTTTTAACGTCAGTGAAGCTAATGTGAAGTTAAATGTTTTTTTTTCTTAGAAAGGTGGTAAGAGCTTTATTATTCTCTAACCACATTAAAAGATACACATTTTGGGCTCAAGGAATATATTTTTGTTATTTTAAGCTATTTGGCAGATGTGCTACCCATTTTCCCCTGTGATCCTCCTTTGTTTATTCTTATTAGGAACAAGCAGATCGGTGTCCTGCTTTGAATACACCTGAATCAGAAGTGCCATCATGCACTGCAAGCAAAGTATCTCAGTATTCATGTCAAAGGAAAACAACTTTAAATAACTGCAACAAGAAATTCACGGTAAGACATATTCCATCCATGAAATAAAAACTAGGATAAGTAAAATAATACAGTACTTGTGTCCATACTATCTGTGGCACCTTAAGCAAATTCATGAGTTAAACAGCACAATGATAGCAATTAAAGAAGTTATAAATCTGCAATTTTTAAATTAAAATTGAGTGCAAACTTAATTACATCATTTCAGCTATACTGAAAGCTTAACATTATGGATCTTTAAATACACTAATAGCTTGTAAACACATTAATTTTCAAAACAAATGATAGAATAACATTCTGAAAATGTCTTTTGGCCTTTATTATTTAACAAGATGGAAATAATGATTAACGAATTTTAGTTTAGGTCAGTCCAAGATACTTCACAATTGCTCTGCTCCCTTCTCATTTGCCCAAGTGTTCAGTTCTTCTGAGTGTGGTTATAAGCTTCAGATTTCTACAGTTGCTTAATTGCGAAAACAGATTGAGTGAACAGTGCAATTACTTTAACATGAAAAAATCCTTACATTATTCATTTAAATAGGTACCTTACAAACTGTCATATATCCTATTTAATGCTCTTACCATTACACAGTTCGGTAGGCATGAAGATCCTGAGATGTCTCAGGCTCCTCTTAACTTATTGTGCCTAATGGCTCCTTTTGGCTGGCGCTAGACTGTTCAGTAGGAAACATTTGACATAGAGACTCTAAAGTAATTTAGTCTGAACAAATCTGGCTTATATTTTGACTATAACATGAAACACCTCCTCATCTGCCTAAAATTTTATGATTTATTTTGTTATTATTTACAATTTTTATGCTTTTACTTTGTGTATGTGTGCCTATAAATACATGCAAACCTTACTAGTAAATGTTTGTAAGATTCATATAAAAAGAAAAACAACAGAAAACAGTAATTTGAGAATAAAAAATGTTTACCATGTAAATATGGAAATTCAGAGTTAAAGCTAAGCCTAGACCAAATGTCTTGGTGTGGGAATACACCAAATTAACCTGAATTTTGCCTTGTAGCGATTCTCTGAAATCATCAATTATACCAATTATATAACAACATTTATGGTACTTAAGTAGATTAAACATTTTCTTTACTTAAAAAAAAATCCCTTTTTGAGCAACCTGGTCAGAATTCAGTTTTGACCCTGCTTTGAGCATGAGATTGGACTAGAGACTTCCTGAGGTCTCTTCCAGCCCCAATGCCTCCAGCATTACAAAAACTGCTGCTTTTGAAATGACTACTGTCTCTCTCCTTTTGCTAGAAAAGCAAGGCTGTGTATTGCTGTTATCATTTAGCCTCCTGAAAATGGCAATTCTTTTTCATTTTTAACAAAAATCAAATTCATGTTGCCATAGGGAAAGATGTAGTATGGCCCAAAGATACCATAAAATGTGGCATTCATGGAGAGGTAAGAAGTAAGTGCCTTAGTTCTACACTTGCTTATAACAGTGGAATGCAGTGGTTGTTCTGAAAGTGTACGGCTCTTTGTTGAATTTTCTGTATTAGGATATTATTTGTCAGTCCATTCAGAAGGCAAGCAATTAAAGTAATTGTGATGGATAATGGCAATGTACAATGGCTACTCCTAGAAGGCATGAAGTTGTAGTATATCTTACAAAAAGATCCAGAAAAATGTATTGCCTTTTTTAATGATATGTTTTAAAAATAATTTTATTTTTTAAAAAATATCTAATCTCTTGCAAATTCTAACAGTATTTTTCTATTTTCAGACAATGAGTACTATAACTTTTTTGAATATATAGTTTTTCTTTAAACCATTGAATTACTGAATATACTCCAAGATTCAGTTTAAACTTCAGTGGAAAACTATGATTACAGCAAAATATTTATTGAGTGGTTCCTGTTATACCTATGTTTCAACAGAGAGGCAGTCCCTAAATTACTTCCAGGTTTATCATTGCAGCAGCCTTAATGTCAGACTGCAACTTGTATTTGATAAATGAATTGAGCTGAACACATTAGAAGCAGTGCAGTTTGAGACTCCCTTCTGTTATCCTATACATCAAACATTTCTGAGTCTGAGTAGAAATTAGGTTTTGCAGTGACAAAGGTGGCATTTTTTCATCCTCCTACTTTGGGAGAAATTGCTCTTAGTTTATGCTGTATTTTATTTCTGGAGGTGGCACTGGACAAGCTGATAATGCATATGAGTCTGTCTAGCATCTGCATCTTGAAAGTCATAATGTAACTCATTAGGGCTGTTGGTCTTTTTCCTCACAACCAAAGCTAGCAGTGACATCTGAAGGCTTTGGTGTTTATGGACTGCAAGAGTCAGCCCATTCCCTAGAGACCTGCCAGTTTGTCTGCATAATGTCACAGGAGTCTTTCATTTTTTGCTGTTGTTCTGTGGGTCTTGTATTAAACCTGTAATTCATGCTCTTGAATTAAAAGTGTTCCAGCAGATTTTTCAGTGAAAGCACTTAGCAAATGCACTGAAGCATTGGTATAATTCACTTGTGCATGCTGTGGGCAGCCAACCATTAAATGACAGATTTTCCCTGGCTCGATGCCGTACGTCCTGAAAATGAGGTCCAATCCATCCTGAATTATGTTTTGATGATAGTATTTGTTATAACAACTTTATTTTGTGAGACAGAGTTGTTCCTTTTTCTTACAGATTTTCTGTTTTCTTTGCTTAGCTTGAAAATACTGGGGTTTTGATCTTGCCTGTTAGAGGGGCACAGAGCTATTATGTGCTTATGCATTCTTGGGTGAACTCATTGGTTCTTCCTTTTACTGGGCTTTGCCCTGATACCCTGTATCAAATTCCTCTTCTGAATGTGTAGTAGTTATGTTTAAAATAGCATAGTAGTTACTTTTGACATCTTTTTCTCTCTTCATAAGAGCAAGAAAACAGTCGCTAATGTAGTAGCGACGTGCAGACAATGAGGCTGTGAATGTGCTAGCTTCTAGTGAGAGACACTGCTGGAGACTTGATTTTTTGAGATAATAGCTGTAATTAGTGATCAGTTTTAATCTTGGATTCTGTTCTATATATATATTACAAAGAAACGCCATTTATGAAAATCAAATGGCAGAGATATTCAATGAGATATCATGAGGACAGTGTGGTGGTTTAGCGCACGTTAAACACAGCCTCTATGTTCAGCTGTCCCATGTTTCCTTTATTGTGTAAGATCCAGGAAATAACGTACAGAAAGTTGCAACAAATCAATTTTACATTATAGAAGAAACTCCAGAAGGGTTGGCAAAAATGGTGCAAATGTGAAGTTTTCATGAATATGTTCACTGTGAGGCAAATAATTCCCCTCCCCCCCCCCCCCATTTATTTTTCTGAGGCTTGAGTAGCTCAGGAGGTCCAGTTGTTTGTATTAATAGATTGAGTACGTCAAATTACATGCCAAGGATGAAACAGTGGCATTATGTGGCAGCTTACGAAGGAGAAATGTAAGCAGTTCAGACTTATGGGGGCCTCATGTAGTCTTTGGATCACCGTGCATCACACACCGTGGCCTCATGATTCACAGGTTGAGAACTACTGCCATGGTATTAGTGATTTGGATGATTCAGGAGTGCACCTGAATGTGTAGCCTGGACTCTAACAGTTGAAATGTAGCTATTCAGATGAGTAAAGATGCAAAACAAAGGGGTAAATCATTTTACCAGAGCCTGTACATTAACATGTTTATTTTATGTTTGTCTTAAACATTAATGCTATTTTTTGTAACGCTATTACAATATTATTCTTTGTCTCATTTATAAGTAGCTAGCCATCCTTCCCCTCTCCCACTAAAAATATACACTTGAGGGCTCCATTTTGTTTGCATGTGGTAAAATAAATGGAGTCATTCTGTTTTACCCAAGAGGGATTGTTAGATTTGAATATTAATACCAGACTGCAATGAAATTCAGAAATACATTCTTCTGTGAGGAAAATACAATTTAATTCTTACAGAAGAAACAAATTAAGTCAGAGGCAAATGGTTCTGTGATTCTGAGGCTTATCGCTAATGCTACTGAGTGTTACTCCACTTTGGCTGTTACTCTTGGTAATGAGAATGTGAATGTTTAGCATGGGAAAGATGCCTGGTTTCCTTTCCACTCTGTTAGAGAAAAAAAAATCCCTGTTTTATTTTCTCTTTTTGTACCTAAAGAAATATGTATGAGTTCTGTCAGTGGCTCAAGCCTTTATTGTTATTCTGTTTTAAATCAGACCTCAGGAGAACCTCAACTTTAATTTTATGATGAACTTGGGAGCTCTGTAGGGAGAAAGCCATGAACTGAATACTTACTCTAAATAACAGGTACTGTCTTACTGACATAGTTTAAAAAATCTCCAGACAATACATGAAATTTGCAAATTTTTTAAATGTATGTAAAGAGTATAGCTATCCAAAATTAACTAGTGGCTTGGTCTAAGGAGGAACTCTTCTCATTTTTAAGGTAAGTGGGAGGCTTCTCCCTAAAATACAGACAGAATGTACACACCTGCACTTTTTGGCAACCCAAATTTGCATGTTTTCATCAATCCTATGCTGCTTTGTTTGACCATATTAAAAAGGGTAATATACTTTAACATCTTGTTTCTCATTACACTGTACAATTTTTTCTGCTCAAGGGCAGTGTTACATGATTGACAATCTATCTGCATTGTTGTGCTCTATCAGCAAATTTTTTTCTCACAAATGTCTTGTTTTCTTTCATATTATGTGGAAAAAAACCAGAAACTTCTCAAGAGTACCACTCTGTTGTAAGAACTGAACCTGTTGCTGTTGGTTAATATGACGAGCAGCTGGAGTTAACATTTATTTCTAGTACATGTGTGTACAAGGAGTCTAAGATCACGCACATTAAGATGCACATTATGCTGTTACTGTTATTCTCCATCTCTCAGTGACTTTGTTTCTCCAATTGATATAGCATGACATGATAAAATCATTGGCACTGGGTGAGTGTTGGGTTTTTCTGTTCAGTTCAAATACCAAAAAGCCAGGAAAAAAAATACTTTCAGATTGAACAAAATGGATTACTTTATTTAGCTGGAAATCCCTTTAGTCAATTCTACAGGTTCACTCAAATTCCTTAATCCTCCTTGAAATAAAAACTTGAAAGTATTTTGTCTCTGTGTATATAAAAGGTATGCACGCACACTCTGTGTCTCTTTCCATTGACTCTTGAAATTAAGATTTACACTGGAGAAAGTGAGAACAATGTTACTTGAATGGATTCTTTATTCAAAATCTTTTAAAAATCACTTCAGTCAGTTTTTAATAGACACCAAATACTAGCAACAGCAATGTTATGAGAACTAGAAAACAACCCTCAGATTTACAATTTACTAAATAACTTGGAGTGTAAAACAGTGATTGAGAAGAAAAGCAATTTATCTCAAATTGTTCTTCTCAATATAATAGTCCTTGAATGAAGTATCATGTGGGATTTCTCCTTTTTTATTTTTTTAAGTACACTTTAAAATTTAGCTCTTTGGCAGGTTAAGTTCACCTCTACAGAAGTGTGGTATTGTTATTTTTTCATTTGTGTTGCAGTAGCATTTACAGGCTCAAGTAAGACAGAGGCTTTTTTTATGAGATGCTGCACATTGTAAAAGACAATTCATGCCCTGAAGAGTTCACAGCCCTAGTAGACAGCAAATGAAAGATAGCAAGGGAAACAACGGCAGGGAGGTATGAAGCATCTTTCCAATGTCACATGGCAGAGGAACAGTGGATAGAGGCATGGAAATGTCAAAAGACAAGTGTCCTGTGCAAGAAGCTGCAATGCTTTCCTTACAAAATAGATTAGATTTAAAATATTTTCTCAAAATACCTTTCTTATTATTATATTTTCCATTTTAATTTTGGAAATTCTGTTCTTGCAAAATTTTAGACAGGTTATTAAAGACTCTTGCAAGTAGTAGGGGAACTGATCTGAGTGTGATTTTTAGCATTTGCAATCTAATATTTTAGTGTACATTTTTACCTGTGCAAGATGCTTACTTGTAATTTTTTGTTCTTGATATTTTATCTATATTAAGTATTAAATACCAAATGTGAATAAGTCTCTCAATTTCTGTCAGCCCATCCATCTTCTTCATTATTTTTACATAATTCATGAAAATCTCTCTGTGGTTTTGCATCTGACCAGCTCAGATCTGGAAGCCTATTCCATCCTTGAATATTTCCACAGCCCTTGTCTCACCAGTGCACATTCCACAGTTTCAGGCAGAGGTGGAAAATTTTCAGTAAAAAGGTTTAAAAATAAAGAGCTGAAGTGTAGCCCAGCTATCTTTCACATTTAATTAAAGTAGCCTCTGCAGAATACTCAGGAGAGAATGAAAATCCCACATGTTGGGAATCTTAGAAATTAGTTTCCTGTTGCACTAGTATCTTTGAAACGGGCAATCTGTGTATTCATTTAACTGATAAAGAAGTTGGCAAGGTGCTTAATGTATAAGTACCAAGGTTTAGAATAACGTAGGGGTCAGTAACTTTCCTTTTTATATCACTGTAAATAGATTTCACCAGTGATTTATAGATTGCAGCTTTTTCTCAGCTAATATGAATTTCATGTACTTTTCTCCTCTGGAATATTATAATATTATCCAATATAGACTATAAGACTGAATAGACTGCAACTCCACTTGGAAATCAGTTGCTTTCTTTTTCTTAAACAGAAAGATTTTATCAAAAGGAAGTCAAAAGCAGTTTCATGTAAAAAGACAGATTTGTAATTAATTGCTGTATTTGCAGGCAGTGTTTTGTATGGGGAAAAATACATATTCAATACTATTTAATGTTTATTTAAAATAGCTTAATGAACTCTGCAAAGGCAGGAAACACCTGAATAATGCAAACTAGAATGACAAAAACGCCTTGATTATATTTTCTCATTGACTGTCAACAGTCTCTGAGTAAAATGCTACATGTGATTGCATTTTCCAGTAATGGTGGTGACATGTCTTTTCTGAAATTGCCCACCCACCAGTAGAAGGGGGCCAGTACCTCTCTAAATCAGCAGTGGTACTGGTATATACAGACACATTTATCCTGATGGTTTATTCTTCAGTGTAGAATAAGTCTATTTAAATGCCCACAGGAGCGGCCTCCTATTGGGAATGACACGAAAACTTTCCTAGACTTTTTGAGCTTTCTAATCAAGATGACTTTGCTAGTCTGTCATTACAAGTTCCTGCTGAGCAGGTATTTACAACAATTGTTTTCTATGTGTTTGTATAGATTATTTTAGAACACAACACCTATAACTTTTTGGTTCTGTCTCCTGATTAATTCTCCTAGGGTTAAGCTGCACTAGACATTTATTACCAAACACTTCTTTTTTGAGCATTCATGTGCATTCGTTGTAAAGAGAGAAAAAGAAGGGAAAGGTAATCACAATTTTGTGACTGGAAATGTAAACCTCACTTAAAGCAAAAAGTAGTATCTTAATTTTCCTAAATGGTAGGAAAGGATCTTTGAAGCTGATAAAGAACAAAAAGAAGAACTTGGAAGAACAACTGCCTCCCCTCCGCCACCACCCCGCCTCCCCCCAAAAAAAAGAAAAAAAAAAAAGAAGAGGAAACACCTGACCCCTTCAATTCCTTATTCCAGAGGCTAGTTGAACGTAGATAGTGGCAGAAACTTCTGGATCAAGCACCTTGCTAAACAGCTCTCTATCTCAAAGAGGTCTTTCATGATTTGTTATGAAAATGGAATCGCACAGCACTTACTAGGCTGATAAATAGCTGATAAATAAGTATTCAGTTAAGGGGTGGAATCCTTTGGTGAGATGGACAGAGATCCTCAGAGATTAATTACTTAATAATCCCTTACTCTCAAGACTTGATTATTTTTTTAAGGGTCTACTAAGTGAGTGTCACTCAGAAACCAGGACCCTATTTGCTTCGGAAGTCTGTGATAACCATCCAGCTAAATAGAACTTATGTATGAGCTGTTCCTTGAAGATAAACTGGTTTGTCTGGGATTTCTTCTCCTAGAGGAGGAAAGAAAATAGAGCTATTTCAACAGATGGGCTCCAGAACAGATCAACTTTTGCATTGATGGCTTATAGCAATATTAATGGATATCACACAAAGGAGCTGATAAATTAGATGCAGAAGGTACTGCTAGTTGACTACATATTAATTGTGAGTAAAGAAAGAACCAGAGAACAGTGAAAACAATCACCCTAAAAGGGAAAGTAAACCTTGAGTGAAATGTCTGCTTCAGTATTCTGATAACATTTTGTACAGATGTGAAGATGCAGAATGCTTTAATATGGTAGCACCGAAAAAAAAGGAGAAATTGAAGTATTTTTGTTCATCTAAGGTGTGTGGTTTCTTTAAAGAGATACCAATCCAATTGAGATCACAGGTTTTATTTGAGAGAAAAGCTTTGAAAATCCTATGGTTAGTTGAGATATTTTCTTCAAGATTTTGATTAAATCATTTTGATTCAATGAGACCAGAATGTTTATAATCTGAACCATGTATCAAGATAATTTATTTTTCTAGAACTGACTAAACTGAATTAAATGTAATATGTAGCAATCTACATTCACTCTGTAAAAGTTCTTCGTGTTTAATGATCTAAATGATTGTAGCTCGTGTGTTTTGTTGTACAAATCAGGCTGTATTCCTTCAGTGCGGGATGACAGATGCTGTTTCTCAGTTCTGTGGAGGGTAATGAAGAACCATTCACTGGGTTTGCCGTCACCATCAGTTAGTGAGAGAGGAACTTACTCCAGCTCACCCTGCAAGTATTATGCATGTAGTAGTGCAAGTATTATAGGTTGTTACTTGGCTTTATCTTTCAATATAAAGCACATTAATGCAAAGAAAAAAAAAAAGCAAAATATTTTTGTTGTTGGGTTTGTTTAAATTATATAACGATGGACTTAATCAAAAATGAAACAAAATCTAAGCCTCAGTATGAACTTGCTCCCATAAACACTGAGGGTAGGAAAAAAAATGTTTAATTTTTTCCCTCCTACTATCCATTGCAGTCATTGTTTAGTAAGTCATTTGCTGTCTTTTGGTATCTGTATTACAGAGTGATTATTCATCCTTACTCTTAAAACATTTCCTGAAGAGACACTTGGACTATAGCTCAGTGAAGTGTAATTGCAGGCAGATGCACACTGAGAGCCAGCTCTTTATTATTTTGTAATGTCTCATGGGTCAAAGGAGAAACAGGAGTAAGCTGGAAGACAGGGAGGATATGCAACAACTCATAAAATAGCAGGACGTATGGCCTTTTCAAGGCTGGGATCAGGTAGCTGCTCTTGAAAGACTGATGAGGAAGAAATGGGATCTCCTGCAGGGATGCAAGACCCTATGCAGAGTGGGAGCTTTGCAAGGCTTACTAATCATATTTTTTATGGTCGTACCTAGCCTGTCCTGTACCATTTGAGTGGCGCATAGGGGCATCCTTAACAGCCAGGTGCAGGATGCATTTTAGATAAATACTTGAACAGTCGAAGTGTCTTCTGGAGATGGTGTACTCTGAAAATCTCAGAAGAATCGCTTAGTTTTAACAGCCTTGAAAAATTTTTGAGGTTTTGTGCAAGGCTTCATTAAGAACTCAGATTTCCAGCTTCTAACCAGCTGGAAGCTTTCAGAAGTTCTTATGTTACAGGTTATTCTCTCACACACACACAGTACATTTATTTTCTCTTGAAACACAGTATTCCTCATAAGGGAACCAAAAAGCTCTCTCTTCTCCACCACGTGATCTGTTCATTTCATTTCTAAAAGTGGCTGATATATATATAGTTGGAGGGATGGTGTGTGGTGGTGGTGGGGTAGGTAGAG
This sequence comes from Cygnus olor, assembly GCF_009769625.2. Taxonomy (NCBI): domain Eukaryota; kingdom Metazoa; phylum Chordata; class Aves; order Anseriformes; family Anatidae; genus Cygnus; species Cygnus olor. The sequence continues at coordinate 22,160,098 of NC_049175.1, forward strand.
AGGTTCCAAAACTTCATAAATGACATCTGGATAGTTAAAAAAATAAAATAAAAAAAATGTACTGGCAATCTTCAGTAACATTTGAGTGCAATATCTACAATAAACCAGTCCATGGATAGTTGAAGATCCACAAAGAAAAGGTTTTCCTCTTTGCATAGATCACACCACTGAAAACTGTAAGGAAAAGTGGGTTTGTTCCTTACATTACTAAATAGAAGAACGGCTACAAGTTCAAAAAGTGGTTTACTAGTATCACCACAGACTCCTATTTGGTTGCACTTGAAAATGAAGATGTTGTGTACTAACCTTTGGGGTTGTAGAAGTTAGGTTGTTATTTCACATTGTTTTTGAGATCTGCATGGAATATGGAATTTATCTCTCTCTCAAAGATTTTAAATTTTGAATTTTCCTAAATCAAAATCTTTTCTTATATTTGACTCTAAAATATTTTTATGGTACCTGAGAAATTTTAAGTGGTTAGATAATTATGCTGAATTTATGTGAGGAACTCTGTATTTTCACTATATCACAAAGAAATCTTGAATTAGTATACAAAGTAATCCTTAAGGAATATACTGAATACTTTAAGCTTTTATTAACTTTTTGTACCCCCTTTTTCCCTTCTCCCAGGATGCCTTTGAGATAATGGCTGAAAATTATGAATTCAAAGAAAATGAAATATTTTGTCTGGAATTTCTGAGAGCAGCTTCTGTGCTGAAATCTCTTCCATTTCCAGTAACCAGAATGAAAGATATACAAGGGTTGCCCTGCATGGGAGATCAAGTCAGAGATGTTATTGAGGTAACATACCTCTTAATTATTATCCAGTTAATTCTTTTACAGATCTACTTTTAGAGATCACAGACTGCAGTATAGATATTTGGTGTGTATTTACACACCCTTATGTATTTCCTTTAATAAAAATATATCATCCTTTTTACTAAGACCGCAATGATTTCTGGAAACCTTTCATAGAAATATAAAGCTCTAAAACTGAACTTATGAGTTTCCCTTATGAATGAAGTTATTTCATGAATAAGTACCGTTAAATAAATAATAGACTGTGATTATTGTGTGCCATTTTTAAAGGCCCACTCTGATTTGGATGTGGTAGTTTGACTGGTAATAGTTTTGCTCATGTGACATCTTCTACCTTGGCAACATCACTTTTCTCACTTGAATGCTTTATTGGAAATACTATTTTTAACAAACTGGTAAATATTTTAGCACTTTAATGTTAAATCCCACCTTGCTGTGAATAGCAGAGCCTTTTACCTAGGTGAAGCATGAACTTTGCATTCTTATTGGGACTTTGAGTATTCGCTACATTTTTCTTTAATTCTTGGCCTTTTCATGACTATACATCTCAGGTACTGTTATTCCAGCAGGCAGCTGATTTGAGCATCTCCACTGTCTGCAGAGGTCATTGCTGGGTGTTTTGTTTCACTTCTGCCTCACTCCACCAGTTTAGAAAGTAGCCACTGAAGAGCTCTTTGTACCTACTACCTGAGGGCTGGGAATTCAATTATGGTTCTACTACGGAAAGTAGAACAAATTTATTTTTTTCTTGTTTGTTTTTTTTTTTTTTTTTTTTTTTTTTTGTTTCTTTTTTTTTTTTTTTTTCTTTTTTTTTTTTTTTTGTTTTTTTTTCTTTTTTTTTTTTCTTTTTATCAGAGGGATTGGAGGAACTGTACACTCAAGAAAAATATATCTGGTCTTAAAAATGTTCTTACTTTTAAGAGAGTAAACTCTAGCAACAAAATTTAGTTTTCAGGACAGATCATTGATAGCTTATGATAAACAACTTTTCTGGCTGTGAATTTATGAGTAAATAAGTACTGTGAAATATATTCAATGGTCCCAGTTTCTACTTCATCCTGAGAAAATATTGAGTAAATAAGTACTGTGAAATTCATTGTGTGGTCCCAGTTTCTCCTTTATCCTTCAGTAATTTCTGTGTCAAAAAGGATTGCAGAATTTAATCCTGTTGGAATATAATGATGCACTCAATAAGGATGCTCTCAATGTTTTACAAGTTGATAAGATTTTCCATTAGATGATTTTACTACATCTTACCGTAATCTTGATTTTAAAATAACGTTTTTATTTGTTTAGGAGATTATTGAAGATGGAGAGTTCTAGAGCTAAAGATGTGTTAAATGATGAACGATACAAATCATTTAAGGTAAATCTTTTGAGATTTGTTGCTGTTTGTTTAAAATTGAGTATATGTCTCTCTGTTTAATAGGACTTAGACGTGACCATCTATTTACAGTAAAGGAACACCAAGTATAAAGAAAGAAAAGATCTTGACTAAATACAAAGGGAAAGAGAGTATAATGGTGAAATCAGCTACCTTTATAATTAGCATGATGTATACGCAGCTGCTCTTAAGCTTAAACTAAACAGTCTCTTTTTCCTTAAAGCTATTGTAATGCATACTTTTTGCTGTAAGTTTAACCCAATGTTTATTCTTGCCTTTTTTTTTTTCTCCCTATGTTGGCCTGTTATTTTAACACTATGCCATTTTTTCTGGCATTAAGAAAATACTGGGTGAAGAAGTTGACTCAGTTCCATTTTAATTCTCTTTTGTCTGAGGCAAAAGAAAGAGGACTGGAGATGTTTCTTTGTTAGGTGTATTGTAGGTTGAGATTCATGGTCACATTTCTGCATAGTTACAGGAAATCCAGAACATAAATACTGCAGTTTCAATTTCCTAAATATTCAGTGAATTCTCCACTGGAAAAATATATTGGAAATATAATATATATTTTCAATATATATTTTCAATTTTATCTGCAGTTTTAACCTCTAAAAATAATCTCTGTATTTTCTGAAAAAAATAAATCAGAGTAAAAGGAATGGGACTGTCTAATTTCCCCCATTTTATTCACTTTTACTTGAGCTATTCAAAGGCATTTCCATTCTCTCAGAGTCATAATACTGGTATGAAAGGATGTTCAGAGATGTTTGTTGATGTTATCTGTAACAATGTTCAGAAAAGAGGTGTAGATTCACGTATGTAGCAGGATTCAGGAACCAGACTTACTTATTAATAGTAGTAAAAATTGAGGATCAACAATTGAATACTATGTTTCAGCGTTTAAGAATATTTTTTAAAGATTAGAATAAAACCTATCAGGGGACAAATTATGGCCAGTATGCTTTATGCATTGTTTCACATTCCAAATTACAACAAAGCAATGTGGATCTTTTTTTAGTTGAGCTCTTCAACATTTTGGCTAAACTGGCTGTAGCCTGTCCTTCACAACATTTTTTTGTGTGTATGCAGGTAAATGAAGAAGAATCCCATAATATTAGCACATTCCTAAATTTTAGTGTTTGACTTGGTTCTGGTAACTGTTGCAAATCACTCATCATGACTTTAAAGATCACCAGAGGTCACAGTGTCACAATTATCAAACCACTGAAATAAATTATATGGTATACGTTTTACATGTAGGGTACATGAATGACATGATTAGGTCTCCTCCTTACGGAAGTGCTGCAGAGGACAAGTTGATATAACTCACTTTTACCAGATGAAAAAAGAGCAATGTTTGTGTCCAGAACTGAAGAAATGCGCCCGTTACACACTACACTCTTGCAGTGTCTTCAAATTGACATCTATGAATCTACTGAATAATTATGGATCTTATTATGGAAGATTACCCCCTACCACCCCACAAATTTAGACAATGACATAAAATCAACTTTCTTTAGTTCTCTATCCCCACATTAATTAAATTTCTTGGAATTGTTCTATATTCAGTAATAGATCCTTTTGAAAATGCAGCAGTAGCAGAAACATTAGAAGATAGTAATCAAAGTATTTAAAATCATTCTTTCATAAATGCCCATGTTTCAGACAAAGAATAGGTAATTTCATCCATTATATGCAAATGTAGGATAATTCCTATTTAATATTATCCAAGATTTTCATTCGTCTTTTTTTTTTTTTTTTAATCTTGATTATTTCCAAGGAATTAATTTCATTAGAAAAACACAAAATAAAATAGCATGGTTGGAATTCAGAGGTTGTAGATTCAGTGGAAAATGTCAATTATTAGCATCATAAATAGCTACTCAGTGAATTCCATAAAAGCACAATGAAACTATTGAGAGCTTCTGTATTGACAAAGTGAAGATAAAGAACATGCTTTTGGGCATGCATGAAGGTTTTTCCTCTTGCTTTCATATTGCTGTTCATCTGTGATATTGATCCACTGAATAATGCTTACAGCTGTGACATTTTTGTTTTAAAACTTTATTTGGGGGAATAAGTTTAAAAAATGACTTTGGAATTAATGGGATATGACCATACTAAAACTTTGGGGTGGTAGATTTTTTTTATTATTATTTTTTCCCTCTATGGGCGGAATAGTGAAATCTGTACTCCAAATAAGACTGATAGGATTTTAATTTGGCTCAGTACTGAAGTACTGAAAGACTGTTTATAATATGCAAGCAAAGAGAATGATCTCTCCATTTATACTTGCAATTGAATTCCATTTTGGAAAAGAATGTTTGACACAACCTCCAAACATATGTGTTTTATAGAATGTAGTATAAAAAATATTTTTATGTACTTTATATGTTTATAGCCTTTATACGCTCACCATCTGTTTCTGTGCATTATTGAGACATTGCCCTCAATGCAGAATTAAGGAGCTGCAGGGTGCCCAGTTACCCTATCTCTCCAGCATGCAGTGTCACCAGCATCATGTATACAACTAAGAACTTCTAATGAATAAAATACAAAATTATAATTTCAGTCAAATTAGGCAGTGTTGAGACATCTCTTGTTCTATGAAATTTGCATGAGGGAATCCAGCTACCTAAAATATTGCAAAATATTTGCATTTCTTATTTTTGCAGTAAAAACAAAGGCTACTATCCTTATTTCAACCCTTTGTTGAAAGTGTGCATTTAACTAAATCACGCAAAGATGCTGGGCATACTACCTTATTTTTAGATTTCACTTTGATGAGAACAGCTCACGTATCAAAACAATTGTCTGCTGAATATAACTATGCAAAGAAAGGATGATGTATCTGCATATATGCAATATGCTATTCTTTATCTTCAATATAGGATACGTCCTGTCCAGTATTTCCACTGTGAAACCACCTTGTTACTGACTTATTATTAATTTACCACTCCTTTAGAAAACAATATTGAAATATGTGTTCTTCTATTGACCTTAGCAATTTACTTCAGTCTTTGGAGTGGGAGTGAAGACATCTGAAAAATGGTTCAGAATGGGTTTACGAACTCTGGAAGAGGTAAAAGCTGACAAGACCCTGAAGCTGTCAAAAATGCAGAGAGCAGGTAAGGTGCAAGTCCCATTAAAAACTCAGTATCTCTGCTGTCTGAGAACTTGAAAACAGAATCAGAGGAGGAGGCAGTGGCAGCACAGTTCACTTATAAATCCATTTTCTTGCTGCAGCACCTTTGGAATATTATATTATTAGGTTAAAATAATATTTGAGGTAACAGGGCATTCTAAAATGGTGTCATTCAACAGGTATGACTATGCACTTTTGAAAATACCTACTCAGATATCCGATGAAATCCACTTTTATACACAAAATTATTAATGAGTCATTAATGCACAACCTGTGAAAATAACTTCCAACATTAGGAAAACGCAGAACTACTTTTCAGAGGAGACCCATCTTGTTCAAGGCAGCCCTACTCTAGTAATAAATCAAGACTTTTCATAAAATATATAATAAATTGCTTGCAAAATTACCTCCATAATCCTGGCACATCTTAACTTCAAAGTTTTAAATGTGATAAAATGAACAATGTTGCTTCCCCATAGATTTTTTTGTGTGCAATTTCCCAAAGTAAAGGAACCCATTTTAGGAAAGCTATACTATACGTTAAGAAAATGAGATTATATAACATGACATTAAAATCATGTAACTTTATTTTGTACTAAATCCCTGTATTTTATATCACTTTAGAATCTTTACATTCTAAATTAGAAGGTTTGTGATCAGGTGTAAAGAAAGCTGGGGTATTTCATATACTCTGAGCCCCTTGCTTGGATAAACTGCCATTTCAGGAAGACTTCAAGACTTTCCTTTAAAGCAGAACATCCAGAATCCCAATTGTTGTGGACTGATAGGGAAGTGAGAATAATTCGGGTTCCTCAGTCAAGTTCTCAGCAAGTGGAAACACCGTATTGCTACTACCCTGACTACTATGTTTTTAAAATTTAACAGCTGTTCTTATAAATTATAATGACAAAGATGAGGCAAGTAAGAAGCTGTCTCCTGCCTGTTTTTCCTCCATAGTCAGAGCAGGAGGCTGACTCTGGGAATGGTGGGGAGGAAGGAAAAGACTTCTGAATAAGATGAATCAAAATTATTTCTTTGCATAATGTGCCCTAAAACATACCTATAGTTTCAGGTTCAATGTCAGGCATTTCTTCTTGCTGCTAGTTAGGGTTCTCTTGTCCTTAGTACAAACTAAGTGGCTTGACTTCCTGGTGAGGAGTGGCTTTATATTTCGCACTGGGCTTACATAATGCTACATAGATTTTAATATTCCACAGAGTGATCAGCACTTTTTTACCTTTGATTTCCAGGGTTTCTCTACTATGAGGACCTTGTTAGCTTTGTATCTAAAGCAGAAGCAGATGCAGTAAGCTTGATTGTCAAGAATACTGTGTGCACGTTTCTACCAGATGCTTTAGTTACCATAACTGGTGGTTTCAGAAGGTGAGTGAAAACAAATGAGCTCACTTAACTATTTCATTCAGGTTATAGACAAAATGATGTTGATTTCTTGGAAAAAATCAAAGAAACTCAGTGGGAAAGCAACAGAGATTGATTTAATTTAATTTTTTTTAAATGGGAGAGCAATCATATGGTATTCCTAGATACCTTTGTTTTATTACTATTGATGCTGTTTTGTCAGAACAAAATTCATCTAAGAGCAGCTTGCTGGAAAAGGATGTTCAGATCATATAATGTAGTATATTTTTTTCCTCTTTTAGTGGATCTGAATTCCAAGCCTGAGGCTATTGTAAAGCCATGCTTGAAACAAAGACACAATAGCTTTAAGGCAAATATTTGAGAATGTAGTCACATGAGATTGAAATGTAGTGAGATAGAGCTGGTAGCATTAGAAGTATACATTACAATAAGTACTGACGAAATTATATATACACTAATCTCTGATTAGGTAGGGAGATCTCAGAGGTTCTTTCCTATTGATTATTTTTCCTAAAGATGTTGGTCTTTGCTCTGTAAACAAAACCCAGAACAGCAAAGTAATGAGAGAAGGAATAGTCTTCAGGAGTATCATGTTTCTTGCTCTGTACTCAGTCCCTCAGTGTGTCACTGCTTATAGCACATCATGCTCATAAACCAAAAAGCCTTACTCAACATCTTAAGTCTGCTGCTTAATTTGTTACTTTGTTAATTTTTAATTGGTTAGTTTTTAAAGGTAAAAATATATTTCAAAAATAGTTAAAATATCCCTTTAAGGCTCAAAATAGCAGTTCCATCACTCTTACACAACTAAAAATGGTATAGAAAGGAAAAGACAGAAGAATGTTAGTAATTCATGTCTCACCTGTGTGAAATAATATTGTGGGCCTAGATAGACTCATAGACTCACTCCTGTGCAAAATTAAATATAAGACAAATATAAGGTCTATAATATTTGTAATTGCACAGTGGTTGTGATAAATGTATTTCATCACCTTTGTGCAACCTAATGATATTTATAGTTATTCCTTGTTTGTCCTATATTTTTGTAAGGATATTTGTGGACACCAGATACCTATTTTCTATAAAAACAGCATCATCATCAAGAAGCATTAGGCTCAAATATGAACCCTGACTAGAAGTATAAGTGCAAGACTGAGTTTTATATTCAAAAAACTCAAGTGTCGTCATTCTGAAACTCCCTGTTTAAGAGGCATAAGATGACAATCTGTTCACACCAATGTCAATGAGTCAGGGGTCTTGTGCCGTTAGTAACGGATATAACAGATTAACACATGCCTGGATAGGTCAGAGAGTTGCAGAGACAGATCTGTTATCACACTGAAAATCCCAGTTTCTTTTGATATGATGTATTTACGAGCTTTTTTGTCAGCATTGTTGTTTTCAAGGTTGAATCTCACACATTCAAATTTAAACCCATTATGCTGCTTATTTATTTCAGGGGTCTATGGTAGTTAGCCTTCTCTTTTTATTAAGTACAAGCCTTGTATTTCTAAGTGGGTATGTCAACTCAGAAAATAATAATTTTATGTGAACTCAGAAAATAATAATTTTAAATATCTAATGATGTCTTTAGTAAGCGTGTATATTAATTACATTTAAAATACACAGAGAATATACTCAAAATGTTTCAAAATGTCAATCCTAAGTGATATTTTATCAGTCCATGGACAGCAATGATTCAGTGTAGGATTTCTAGAAACTTGATTAAAGGGATTGAGGTAACTTCATTAGGCAGCTATACTTTAAATACTGAACTGCAATGGAATCTGTATGACTAGATTTTTTTTATGTCTGTCTCATGTGGTAGCAATGTTGGACCGAGCTGTAGTAGGCAGCCTGTGTAAGCCACCAGCTTCCAATTTTCAATTAGCAAATTATGACATGTTTCTTTCATTATCTATTATTTAAATAGATAGTAAATAAAATTTATTTAATAAAAGAAGTAGGCAAATTTTGTTCATCAAAAAACTTGCATGGATTCTCTCATACCACACCTTGTACACTACTAACACAACAGAAAAAATAGTTTGTGATTGCTCTGAATAATGTATTCACTCCCCAGGACCCAGATTTGTCTTGTTTTATGTATTTCTTTCATAACTGTTGAAGTAGTAGTTCATTGTATTCTCTGGACTTGACTGGAGAGTTGAAAGTCAGGAGTCCATAAGTCCTTAGTTACTCTGCAGGAGAACTGGATGAATTACCAAAAGCAGAATTTCCATTGCTTGATCTGCAGTCATGGAGATTCCGTAGGGATCTCCTTTGGATCTATGTTGTTTAATCAAAACGCCAGACTTACAAGTTGTTCAAGTGAGACACGACAACTGGAAAAGCTATTGCAATCTGTGCTGTAATCTGATTGAGAACGTCAAGAACAGTTTCTCTGATGGTTTTGAGTACAATTTATTTCCTCTTCCTTATTCTCTTGTCACAGCCTAGCCTCCAAATTTTCTTTTACCTCTTCTCAAGGGTCATATTATTGAAGCAGAATTCAGTGTCTGCTACTTCCTTGATGCCTTTTGTTTCTGAATCTTTAATCTTTCTGCCTGTTTTCACAAAACTATAGCTCAGAACGTCTTTAATCAGAAGTATTTTCCTTGTGTCTTTGGTTGGAAGCAGCAGGAATGCTATGTCTAGTTGAAGGTAACTCTCTTTTCAGCTATCTGAACCCATAAAGAGATATAAAGACTTTCAACTAACTGAAATAAAAGGTCATGATAGCAACCCTTCACAGCTCCCAGTTTCAATGATCCTTAATTAACCCTGCAATAACTCCCTAATTTGAAATCATTCATGAGCAGAAGTGAATAAACTTATGAAGTCTGCATGAGTTTATCCTTTGTTAGTCTCCAACAGAAACATTTAGCTAAGCACCTATAAAACATATTTCTGGAGTTTCAGTTGGTATAGTCAGGTATGAGAAGTTGGTAGATTTAAAAAAAAATAAAAATCCTGTTCTGGCATTTCTCTGGGTCATTTTGAAACAAATTAAAACACTGAAATGCATGGAAATACAGAAATAGAACAACTGTTGTGAAATAAATCACAACTATGCTGTGGGGAATGCATTTTGTTATCCATCTAACAAGGTCTAACAGCTTGATTGTGGAGAAGGAAGTATTGAGTTTGCTGATATTCCAATATAAAATATACCATGGACAATGTTATGAGAAAGACTTGAATTTACTGTGCAGTCCATTTGAATCAGGAATTGGCATGGCATGCTTTTCAGTGCTCAGCCTCTCTTGTTGTGAATTTCTAAGATTTAAGACTATTTTCTTCCAAAGTTAATGAGACAAATCTTGAGAGGTGGAGAATAGCATCATATGTCCCAAGTACCTCTGAGGCAGGAGTGTAGTTTAGTGTAATGCATGTTCAAACTTATAACTTTTAAATGAGAGGTAAACTGAGGACCTGGTCTCTCCCTTAATAACTTACACACACACACACACACACACACACACACACACACACACAAATAAAAAAAAATTCTGGGGAGAATTAAGAATTTTTCAGTAGCAGTAGCATTATCTCATTCTGCATATTTTACTGCATGTTGTTAAAAAAGAAAAATATTATTAACAATGTGTTAATCAATGTGTTAATGTTGTTATTAATAATATTACCATTATTGACAGATTGTTAGTAATGACAAGCAGACAGAACTTCACACTAGATTTCATGGCAGTGAATAATCCAGTTTTCCCCCTATTTTCCCCTGTAGCTCTATGTTGGGACATGGTTTCACAATGATTTCAAGAAAATGTCATGGGCTAAATCATTATCATCCCATTCTGCAACATCCTGGATTTTTGTTAACTTTATTTAGCTGTTAATATTTGGTTTTACCACAAGAGATGATCTCGACTGAAGGCTTTTCAAGAGCAAAAATGCTTGGAAACACTTGTGTAGCTTATGGCTTCAGTCACTGTGCTGGCTATTTATATCCCAGCTTGCACAAACACAGAAAACCATTTTAAATGGAGAAGTTCAGAAAATGATTTGGAATAAGAATTAAATAATATGATAAAAATTATCATGCTCATTTACTGTACCTCTGGTATGGCTTTCTGAAAGCCTTTCTGCATGCTTTGTCCGTATGATTGACAAGTGATTTACAAATTCAGTTCCAGTTTTCTTGTGTTTCATGTAGCACTCTCAGATGCTTGTACATAGATCTGCAGTGGCAGGATGGTTGTATGAATTTTGTAATATGTTCAATTCTGAGAACTGTTCAGAAGAAAACAAAATACGTGTCGACTGTGCTTTGTTTATACAACTTTTACCAGCAGCATCGTCTGAGCACAGGCTACAGGCTCCACAGTCAGAGGCTACAGCAGCTATAGAAAATGAGGATGGAACCTGCCAAAACCAGCAGAAGTTAACCCACCACCTCAGGACTTCTCAGTCTTCTCTAAAGTCATGTTCAAAACCACAAATCTAAGATTTTTTTTTCCAATCTGTATTTTTAATAACCTGTCAGCTGAGTATGTAGGAAAACATTTTTTCTTTTGTACTGAATAATTCTCCTGTTGTGTCATTCTTATTGGATGACTTCTGAACATTATTGTTCTTCATTCTGTAGTCATAATCTTTATATCCAGGAACTGTTAAGAATATCCATGGTACTGTAAGAACTTTGTGGAATCCGCTGAGTACCTGCTCTAGAAGGAAGTCTATGTCTAATTTCTCATGCCTTTGAGGTGAATAATACTCCACTTATGCAAAAGCTCCATAGTACACAGGAAAGATGGTCCAAAACAGGAAGGCAAGAAGAACTGATTTACAGATTTCCTGCATTAACTGAGCCATTAGAAAGATTTACTTATTTAGCCAGCAGAAGTCCCCATTAACCTTGGCCAACCTGTAAAAAGTGCCCACAACTAGCCAAGGGTATTCTATGTTATTTTGGTTCATTGTGATGCTAAGTGATTGTGTCACTGTGTAAAAATCACTGAGATTTTGCTTCTATACTTTGTTTTAGATAACTTTTCATATTGCAGTTCTTGAAGAGGTGTCCAAGTGTCTTGGGCAATGCATCAAAGTAGAATAACTAGTACTAGTCATGTAGTATTTGCCTGGGCAGGAGGCTAATTCCTTCAGACTGCATCAGTCTTTGGGAAGTTTTATCTCAGAATCTCTTATTTTTGAATTCTCTTCTGACAGTCTAATTGTGGATCACCATCTCCTACCTTGACTTTTCTATTATCTCATCAATCAGAATTTGAGGCTCTATAGCATTTTAGAGTAAGGATTGCCCATGGTAAAGTAGTGAAGACAGAAAAGGAGAGGCACAGTGTGCCTCAGTCAGCAGCACTCCTTTTGTATATTGCAATGCAAATGTTTCTTTCTTGTGTGCAAAGACATTTCCTACAAGGCAAAGAAAAACATAAAGGAATGACATAGGATTGTACTCTGGTCTTTCTTGATGTGTATCAAGAAAATTGATTAAAGGTATCCTACCTTTCCATCTCAGAAATAAAGTAAAATGAAATAGCTGAGAAAAAGAAACACTTACAGGAATTATGTTACAGATGCTCACATTGATGAGTATCTACTGTTATTGTGATACCTTCATTCCAGAAATGGGACTTTCACGAGTAATCTGGAATCACAATTATCTAACTGTATTGATACATGCTCATAAATGAATGTCAGATGTAATATATGAAATATATTACATTTCCCAAGATCTTGGTATACATTCAAGACTTTGTGGTTTATCTAACTGAGATAGGCATGTGGCCTGTGAGTGAATTCCTTGATAAGCCCTGATGAAAATCTTCATTTGACCTTGTCATATTGGGATACTTCCAATAAAATACTCAGCCACAGCAGGATGCAGGGGTAGAAGCTAGAACCCTTGATGTAACTCCAAATCTTTGTAAGGTTCTGAGAAATAAATGCATCTGAAATCTTGTTACACAAATTATTTTCTTTATGTTCAGATCTAGGATTAAAATAATACCAGACTTCAAGCTAATTTAATTAATTTTGCAAAACTTGCTTTCATTAATGATTTAGATTAACTCATAAGCAGAGGCTCCTTATTCTACTCATTCCCTGCATTATGTTGTATCTTTACATGTATATGCATAGTGTATGCATTTGCAATGTTCTTAGAAGTATTTCTATGCTTTTTGCTCCAAAACACAAGTATAATAGGGGAAGATATAAGCTGCACCCAGCTGCTTAAGTCCAAATACTGTAATTTCTGTTTAATTTCTTCCACTGCTTTGATAAGAAGTAAAATTTTTATCTGCTGTTATTTCATTTTGTCAGGGAGAAATCTGCTATAAAGGAGGCAAGCTGCTCACTGAACGTTTGAGTTGATAAGGTAGTTTACACACACACTGATTTAAGAAGATCCTGGAAGAATTTAGCAATTCCTCCAGCAACAGACTGAAGAAAATATTTGGATATCAATCATGGGCACCGCTTTGCCTGTGATAAACTATTGTCCATTCTGGATGGGGCTTTTAACCCAGAGATCTTCTAATCTGATTTGGTCTGTCCTTAAGTTTAGCAAGTCAGGTTCACCTCACCCAACTCCATGAGTTTAGAAGTGTTTGACCTTGAGGTTTGCTCTGAATAAAAATAGTCTATGTCAGGAGTTAGAGACACTCCAACAGGGAAAGAACAGAAGTTGTCACTAGTTTCTGCTTCAGCTTTCCCATAACTCCTTGAAAAATAAGCTGAGGAAGGAGAAAATAATTTTTATCCATATTAATGGCTAACCAAGTCAAGTTAGAAGGTAATCTTTTGGGGTAATTTAGATACTTCCTTTTGTCATTAGAACTTTGAGGTTTGCCTTGAAGTTTTCATGATAGTCTACACCTCCTGGAGTGGATTTGCAATAACCTTAACAATATTTAGTGTTTTTTGTTTCATATCACCACTGATGAAGTACTGATTATTAGTATAGTACTTATTAAGTCAGCCAAAGCAATGCAAGCAATTGCACACACAATGGTATATGAAAGCACAGATTATATTAGGTTAGGATTATTGCAACAAAGCCTTCTGTATTGATATTTTAAATTTTTTTAAATTTAATTGAAAAAATGAGAAAGTACCTTTCCCCTTGGTTTTGTCTTTCTTTCTTTTCAGGCAGTCAATCTGAAATGTTAGTTATTTACTGATACATGATCAGATTTGTTACCATTTTAATTCCAGACAAACTTTTAATACAAAACTTACCTATGGCTAAAATCTTTAAAATTACTTGTTTGATAACTGTTTTGTGCTATTTAGAGCATTTGTTGTTGTCTGGAATATAAGGAATATTGGCAGTAGTATTTTCAAATTACAAAGGCAAACCTGTAGAGAGAGAACATATCACAAGTAAACAATGAGGAGTTAAATAGGGTATTGTCTTAAAAATAGATTATTTCTTTAAAGTTCACACGAAAGTTATTTTTCGTCCATTTGATATTCAAATCTGACATTCGATGTTAAAATGAAAATCAATGTGTGCAATTAATACAAGACTAAAATTCATAGGACTCTAATTGTTTTTCATCACAAATGGCAAGTAGGTTGCTTTATCCTATAAGAAGCTATTCTAACGTGTATGAGAGAAAAACTCCAGTTGAGTTTAGGTTAAGTTAGCTACTTAGATCAATGTGGCCATTATCACAGGCAGAAATGTCCTGTTACAGAGAATCCTGCTGATAGATGTGGTAAACTGCAGAAGTTTAAAAGCAGGAACAGTAAAAGAACAGAGTCAGAATAAGAGAGAGGCTTGCTGTGAGCAGATAATTTCTGCATGTATGTGTACAGTAATATTACACGTATATACGACTGCTTATATATGAAGAAAGCAGAATAACGGATAATCATGTTATTCAGAGATTTTTTTTCTCCTTTTGCTTTTTTTCCTGATTTGCCCTTAAAGGTCACTTTCAATCATTTTTGATACATGAGGGTCAGTCATTTGACAATTCTGGGTTTCTGAATTATATCGAAATATTTTTAGAATGCTTGCCACTGCATAAAACCAAAATGTTAATGGCTTCACTAAGTCAAATTAAATTTTAATGAGCATGGTTTAATTTTTCTTTTAGCCCATTCACATCCTTTAAAAAGCATTAAATGTGATTCAGTTGTCTTCTAATATCACAGCTGACCTGAATAGCCTTTTCAATTAGCCTTTTAGAAGAAGCAGATCTGATACATTTTAAATAAATAAAGACCTCTCTTTATTGGTTAGATGCCGATATTCACAGCTCATTTAGTCCATCTATTGAGACGCAATGTCAAAAGAACAACAATTTCTTTGTGTAATGTTAGTGAAGTATTTGTAGAGATTAGAGAGAAAAAATCACAGCATCTTTGCTTTGTAATTGAATGGAATTTAAGAAAATGGAACTCAAAAAGATCTAAGTAAGATTTTAAGAAAGATACACAGTTGAGAAATGAGGTAGAGTTGTTAGCCAAGAAATTATATACAATAAGTGTCTGAAATGTCAATAATCTGTCTATTAATTGTACAAAAAGTGATGGAAATTGTTAGAAATTTATTCATTCAAAAGCATTTTTTTACACTTCCATAATTCTGTTTGACACTTATTTTTGGATGACAGTTCCTCAAAACCTTTGCTATGCAGTAGAGACTGACTACTGTGATAAAACCTTCACTGTGTATGGGGGCAGGCATGAGGAAGGAGGTCTCTGGGTTGAATGCTCAGCATTGGAAATAACAAAAGTGATCTCAGGTGTCTGTTATATTATCTGGGTTGTTAGATGAGCTAGGATGAGGACGATTTGGACTGTAGATGTATCATTTTCAGTTGTTTTCATTATCAAACTGCAAGAGAATGGTATTATCAT
Organism: Cygnus olor; assembly: GCF_009769625.2. NCBI lineage: Eukaryota > Metazoa > Chordata > Aves > Anseriformes > Anatidae > Cygnus > Cygnus olor. The sequence continues at coordinate 22,175,679 of NC_049175.1, forward strand.
CAGCCAGGAAAAATTTTAGTCCCGACCACAGTTTTGTCCTTTTAGTTGCTTGTAGGAGTATCAGATTATAAACATGCACAAAAGTACCTTGTTCCCTCCTGATGTAAAGTCCTAGCTCTAAAACATGCCAATCTATCCTGAAGGCTGGCTCATTAGAATCACCTAAATGGAAAGAAGCAGTGACAGCTGTCAGTACAGATAACAGCACTCCAAACACCATCCACTTGTCCAGTGGCACTCTTTAAGATAATATACTGTTAGGATTCCAAAATGTTAAAATAGGCTTTGTAATATTTATACAATTTTCTAGACAAGTTTGCCAAAGTGAATGTTCTGAAGTTATGAAAGGGAGGTTATAATCCAACTATTTATTGTTCCAATGTACTGATGAAATAAATATACTTAGTAACCTATATTCTGCTGACCATTCCCATTTTATTACAGTTAGCAATAAAAATTATTGTGATTTTTATTATGCTAGGTTAAAATTATTCATTCAACACTTGGTGGTGGTGGGGCAGAGAGGCAGGTAACCAGATACAGAATATTCTGATTGTGCTAAAATTGATTTATTGGTGTAATTTTATGTGCTGGAAAATCTGTTTCCTATGCTAACGTTGAACTGTTGCTCTTTGAATGTTTTGGTAATTTGGGAGTACATAAGTATGATTATGTCATGGGGGAATAAAAGCTGTTCTAATTAAAAGAACAAATAATTGTTACCTGACATTAACATGAACAGAGATATATTCACAGACTGAATAAGCTTCATTTTCAAAATCTGTGGAGAGAATGACAAGTAATTCTTCACAAGAAAATCTCAGGCAAAATCAATGATGATAAGCTTAGAACTATTCTGTAGCAGAGTTGTGTTATATGTATTGCATTTAATTCAAAGTGCATAAAAAAGTGCTCAGACGCAGTCTGCAGACATTATTTTTCATGCTAGTGATATTAGTGATATTATACACTATCCTATCATAGGAATGTGCTAAAGAGAGAATATGAACACCTAATTTTCAGTAAGTTTTTGATTTTATCACATGCTTCTCTATCTGTAAGAAGTTCTAAAATCACAGAAGATTTGTTTTTGGAATTTTAATGGCTTTTCACTTTTTTTTTTTTTTAATCTTGAGGAACAAGAAAATTTGGATATTACAGTTTAGGTAATGTTGGTTAGCTGGAAAATATCTGCTAAAATGTTTAGAACAGTTGTCAAAATTGAAAAAAAAAGTCAAATTGAAAAAAAAACTCACATTTTATTTGAAAACTGGACTGAAACGTAATCCTGTTGAGTCTTGTAAAGGCTATAATTCAAGTGATTTGTACGTGGAATGAGTTCTTCAGACAGAATTTCTCTTTTTCATGAGTAGTCTCAGCTATAGTGTTCTACTATATTGTGTCATTTCACCTGAAGACCAGTGGTATTGTGCATCATAGAAAATGTAGTCAAGAGGCACAGAAATTCTGTGAAGCACTATGATGCTATTTCAAGATCATAAGAACATTTTGATTTAGGATTTGGCCAAGAAATTGAAATAACAACTTGAATTAGGTTGTATCATTATATTTTTTTCCCATTTATATTTAACTGTCCATGTAAATCCTTTTGCTTTCTCACGTTTTTTGTTACCAGCCCTGCTAAATCTTTGTTGTAAATCATAGATTCAGAGATTAGAGAATAAACCAACAACTATAATTATCACTCAGAATTTGTAGCAAAACCAAGCACCAGCAAATATTGTCCAGTCATTATTGATTTTTGATTATTTATTTATTTATTTATTTTTTTTTTTTTTTGCATTCTACATCAATATTCCTGGGAGGCATCAGCTTTTCAAGTAGTGCTCTGAAAAGTCACAATAATCAGGGTGTCTCTTGCAAATGTTTGGCTTGAAGACAGGTAGTATCATTGATTTTTGAGATGCTTAGCTAGTGAATTTAAACAGATGGATTTTAACTCGCTGGCCAGGAAGTATGTTGAAGTGGAACATTTAGATTGCAGTATGTGTAAAACATTTGCTGTAAACGGATGAGCGCTGGGGGTTTCACAGGCTGTTTCACAAATAAATAATGATAGGGTAAAATGCGTTCATAATGGTACATAAAATTGGTAAGTGAAAATATTCTAAAAGTTATAGAGCATTAGGTACAAGGAGGACTATTAAGTTAGTGGAACATATTTAGGGAAAGATGAAATAGTAAACTAAAAAGAAAGATAAAAAAGATTTCAGATAAGGTGGCAAGATAAAAGAAAAACAAATACTAGAGGTCAAAGCAGACATGTACATGACCTTGATGAGATAGGGTGTGTAGTCCATCCTAGCCGAAACCAGGACGGTTATATAGTTCTGTTTCTTAGATTTTCCTCTGTAAAATAGTTTCATTGGGGTCATTTGATAACAGAGGATGTCTTACAAAATCCAAGTAGCTCAAGGTGTGAATGGAATGAAAGGAGACAGATAGTAATCAAAAAGTTGTTTAGAACAATTGAAAAATTTCCCTTCTCTTTCAGAGGGCCACATGTAGAGCTTGGAGAAAATATTGTCCACAGTTAAAATCCTTAATGAGCTATCCTTGTACCAAATGGAGGTGAGGGAAAAGGCTTTATGTGACCTCATTATTGTTTCTGAGCTTTGTCTTCTCACTTAGCTCAGGAAGGGTCTGAGTGCAAGCAAAAGTTGAAAGATCTGTTTTGGCATGTGAAGACTTATCTGAAGAAACAGTAAGCTTTCTTTGATAGCTGCTGTTTATGTGGTTTTGATTCAGCTTTGGTTTGACTCTGAGCTCTGTTCAGCAGGTTCTTCTGTGATCATTTTCCCCCTTCATGACTGTCCCTAGACTCTTTTCCATATGTACCTACAAGAATATAGGTTTAGGTGGGAAAGGAAAAGCTGCCACAGCAGTTTAAATAGCTCACTAACCAAGTCAAACATACAGTCTTTGAGGAAGTCTGGCACATCATGTTCAAATATTGAACACTTTTTTTCCCCCTTTCTTTGACTTCAATGAATGTGCACTTAGAGCATGTGTTCCTGTGCAAATATGTCAGCAGCTGTAAGTATCCCACTGAATTTTGTCTCCTCTCTGTTCTTGGGGCATGGATCTTCATAGAAATGAGAGACCTGCAGAAGAAACTGGTACTTTTGTCCAACAGAAATCAAATAAAAACTCTGCCTGCAGTCCCAGACTAAGTTTCCAGCAGTAAAATCAGGTTTAACATAGCATTAATGATGCATAATTCTGATTAAGAGATTTAATTAATATGAAAAAGAAAAAATGGTGCTAATGATGTTTAGTCAGCTTGCAGTCAGACATGTATAGGTGTACCAGAAAACAAATGTCTTTTTCTTATTTTGTTTCAGACAAGACAATTGTAATTTAGCATCTCTTTTAAGCACTTTTAAATCTCTTCATAAACTCTGGTGTCTGTCCCCAAGCAGCAATCCAGGAGAGGATTGAAAACAATTCATTACATTTTGTCTTTGTATTCCTCCTTGGATGTGTCTTGCTTGTTTGGAGATCTTTCTTATGCATCAGATGTTTTCAAGTATGTTTTGTGAGTACATTTTACTTATTAACGTTTCAGGGCAATTATACCAGAGATGAAGTTATTATAAATATTTTGCTCTCTGTTAGTGAGCAGTTACCAAGCTGAACAATACTATGCTATGATTCACTGTTTGTAAAAGAGGTTTGACAGACCCAGATACCAGGCAGCTCAGGGTTCACAGGATCAAATGCCTGTTGTTTAAACAGATTAAAACACAGTTCTAATTATAATATGTATTGATTTTACTACGGTTTTATTCCTAGAAGGCTGTCTTGAAAACAGGATATTTGTAGCAGAGCTTACTCACTGCTAATTTACTCTGAAGTCAAAGTTTATTGTAGGCTGGTTAATTCCCGTAAAGGTGGTTGACAGCACAAAGAATGACATTTTCCTGGCAGATAATATGAGGAAAGGTGCAAGTATCAGTGACCTTGTATTATGCTTCAAGCAACCAGAAGTTATGTTTTGCAGATCCCTGTGAGCAAGAGTAGCCACAACATTTTAATTGAGTGTGACATGATCATGCTAGTGGTGTGTGGACATGATAATGAGGAGGTAACTGCTGACTTTTTTTTTTTATTAAGATGTAAGTCAGAAAGGACATTTTCTACATGTCATATAACAAGGAAAAATTAAAATAGTTAAAAATAAATTGTGTAGGCAATGCCTGCTATAAGAGGTTGCCAGAAATAGTCCTTTTTGTTGCTTTTAATTTCAGGATGGTGGAATCTATTATAGATCGTTGCTATGCTGTGGGAAAGTTGGATGGAAATGTTTCAGGCAATCTTTTTGAAGAATGGAAAAATCAGCATTAAATAGAGAGCAGCAGATCTGATAAGATGCACTCAGTTATAATCATCAGCTATGATAGCCATAGGTAATGAGAGTATGAAGACACCTTTAAGATGCCCTATTATTTGGGGGCATATTTCAACCCAGTGCAGGTTGAAAAAGTTAAGATTATATTCAGGAAGAAGTCAGATCAAGAGTTTAGAGAATTATGACTGACTCACTAAGTGTGTCTTTAAAAGTATATGGGAAGAACTCTATAATGTCTGGGTCAGGAAAAATGCCATAGAGAGAACACTCAAAATTTTGTTCTCAGACAGAATATCTCCATGCCATGGTTTAGGAATTAAAGAAGTTGGCTAAGAATAATCACAGAAAATTTCAATTTAAGATTAAATCAACTAAGACAACTTCATGACCTCCTTAGATTAGTGGAGGATCATGTCTTGAAGCAAAGCAAGGGAATTTTTTAAAGGAGGGTAACAAGATTTCACTGTGGTGAGATTTAACTTAAGGAAGAAGGTGGGTTTAATGACAGGGTTGTTTACACTTTAGAAGGGTTTTCTGGTATGCTTATACTTGTAGAGTACATTAGTAGCGTTTCTCTGTGGAGATGCAGTGTTCCTTTGCCAATACACTTTAAATGATTTTCTCAAATGGAATAACCTACATTGGCCCAAAAGGTATGACTGTTTCTGCTCCAGGGAACTGCTGGCTAATAGTGTGATTTCACACAGCATGGCTATCTTTGCAAAACACTGATGCTGGCCAAGTTGACAAGTTCTGAATTTCAATTTAAATTTGAAAACTTATTGCAAAATGGGTGTAATTGTATCCCATAATTCTGGTGTAAAATATGTCCACTTTAATAGTAAATATTATTTTTTCTATAAATGCTTGGTTTTCTAAATATGTCCCACAAGAGTAAACTCCTCTTCCCTCAGACAGAATTAGTAGATTACACAGTCCAAAATACATCTCAGACAAAAGCTATCTGATGTTCTCCAGATTATGGCTTCTGTAAAATTCCCAACTACCTTACTTGCAATAGGGTTATATGAGTATAGTCATGGAATTGGATATATATTGTATACATAGGTAAGGGATTGTATATATGCTTCAAGTTTAAACTATGCGTAATATTTTTTCACAAGTACTTTAGCAAACCTTTAGTTTCTTGACAGACAGGAAACCTAGACTCAGAATCACTAGCCTGCAACTGTATGCTAGCAACCATACAGTTGTTTAAATTTGAAATGAGTAGATATTATATTCCATTATACAGAATAGATGAATAAAATACCTTAAAATAACCACAACTAAAGTAGAGTTAGACATATTGCCACAAGATGCCAGAAAGTTCAACTTTATAAATCAGTTTTTTAATGTCTTTGTGACTGACCCACATGCACAAACAATTCCTTGTGCTCCTCAGACATCACACCACCAGCTCAAATAGAAGTCTCAATTCTATTTTATGTTAGAAGTTGGGGAAAGTGAGGTTGAGGGGAGGGTGTTGTCTCCCCCCCCCCTCCCCGTGGTGGATGCAAGTAATCTATTTCTCAGTTCAAGGAATTTTAATAGAAAATCTGTCATGTTTATATAAATACCAGTACAGCTCAGCAGGAAGCACATAGAAACTTTTCTTTTTATGGTAGGTTGATTCTACAGATTGTCCCGTCACTGCCAAGTGAAACCCAGGCTGAGCATCTAATATCATTCAGACATTCTGAAAATGCACTTGTTTCCTTCCTTGTGTGAGCGTTAATATTGTCTTTTAAATCATTTAAAGTGCATGTTTTGATTTTTGGAAATGCCAAAGTAGACACGCATGGAAAAGAACGTTTTGATGGAAGTTCCGTAACAAAGGGATACGGCAAAGGTAAATAATCCATTTGAAACTCTCAAGGGAGTTAGCTAGAGAGAATTAAAATGGGCTGGGATTGAACGCACATTTTAACTCCACCACCAGAAAGCTTCAAAACAGAAAAAACTGTTGCTATGAAGTGATTTGTTAATTTAGCTACAGTGTCAGTATAAATTTTTTTTCTTACTTCTTTCAAAATAAAATATATCTTAAATATTATCTTATTCATAATTTCATTAATGTGTATAAGTAGAATATGAATATAATTCTGAAAAAATATATATGTATATATTTTGGGCAAAAATCTAAACTAGTAAATGGAAACTACCTTAGCTGCAAAATCATTTTTTCCAGTTAAAAAAAAAAAAGTGTGACTAATAGCTTCATAAAAGCATTTTTAAAAATATGCAGCTTTCATAATTAATAATGCAGGCTGTTTGTCTACTTATTTCAGTAAATAATTTGAATGCAGCTGACCTTTTTGTTTTCTCTGCTGCATTATTAATAATGCTGAAGAGATCACTGGGTTATTGTTTTAGCAATATGTATTTTGCTTAGCTGGGGTTTGGGTTTACAGCTAATGCTGTTTAAAATGTGACACTTCAGTAGATTATGTACTAGTTGAGATAGTGCTCCCCCCCAGTTCTCTTTTTTTCACTTTGTTTCTATGATTTACAAATCCAGAATGTCACTTGTTTAGTTCTACCTTTAGGGAGCTGGAGTACATGTAGTATTTGCAGCCAGCTCTTGATTACGCACATCTAAATACCTCATAATGGTAAATTTCATTCTGTGGCAGAACAGAGTGTGTTGAGTAGTGCTGGTCACCAGCTACCTAAAATCCTAAAGTCCTAAAATTCTTAGCCCTCTTCTTTAATTATTTCAGATTGATTTCTTCTTGGAGAGAGTGAGAGGCCATTTCCTTTATCTTATATATATATACATATATATATTTTAAATAAGTTCATCATCTCAGAGGTACCGAAAACATCTGGCATTTTTGAATACACTGATGTCTTTGTTTCATTCTTTATAAGTAGAGGTAGTTGAATTTCCTTGGTTCTTGGTCTACATAATTCAAAAGTTTTTAAGCCTTTGAATTAAGCCAGAAGAGACTAGGCGTTTCAAGTTATCTGAGCTGTCTCTTATCTGAGATTAGTTATCTGAGATGTCTCTTACAAATAACAATGCATCTTATTTCTAGTCTACCCCAATTCTTCAATACTTAATATGTATAGGAATGCGTTCTTTTTTTTTTTTTTTCCTCCTCCCTGCAGATTTCAGAATTAAAATTTTACAGTTCTTGGTAACTGCAGATATTGTACCAGTGTCATAGAGTTTTTCTTAAGAGTGAGATTTTGCTGCATATTGTCATACAATATGCTGACAGTAGAGTTTGCACATGCAAAACTGGATAGACAATTTAAGACTAAATTATCATCTGCATACTCTTCCATTTCAGCAGAATACATGAGAAAACAAATCCACATCAGAACTCATTGGAGTGGATATTTATTTTTTTTTTTCAAACAGTGTTGAAGAGGCTTTGCTTCAGCATTGATTGGCACTCAGCAGAATTTATGTATGCAGGAAGTTTCTATGATGTCATTTGAAATGCTTGATTGGAATGGGGTATAATTTAAAGGATTTGCCAAGACAGCAGAAGTAAAACTTCAGTAATGTATTTTATGACTTTAAATAAAACTGTGACAGATTGGTATGGTACATTTCATAAGCTTTAAAAGCTTGAAATTATATGGACAGCTTCCAGGTACAGTTGCATTATTTACATGAAATTGAGACAGCACTCATGGTGATTCAAAGCTTAAGCATAGTTTTGTTTTGGTTGGTGGAATAGTGAATTTACTTCAGATAAAGAATTCAGGCAGTCTAGAGCTGTTAGTAGAAAAAAGTCTTGTGCACAAGCCAGAGATAAATATACAACATCAGGGTATAACTGATGACAGCCACATTCAAGCAGTTGTTTTGTTGGAAGCTGGAAGACAATAATGCCATCCAGGCAGTGCAACTGTTATAATATCTAGAGATAGCTCTACTTTCTAATTAAGAAGTAGGTGGTTAAATTCTTACATGGCCGTTAACCTATTTTTGAGTCTCTCAGTGGAAAGTAGTCTGGTAGAGGACAAGTTTTATAATCAACTTTTAAATTACATAATAAAATTAATTGGAATTTATTTTTGATGACTATTTTTCATGCAATTTAATTTTCTGTTTTCTAACAGCTCTGAAGTTGAGCTAAAGTAGAAAGGAATTAATTTTATAGTGTGAGTAATGCATACAAAAATAGGTCAGCTGGATTGTATGTAATTTTATTTGTGGAATGTTTTCTGTTTTTTGTTTTTTTTTTTTGGTCAGGTCTTCAAATTTTGACTACTATACTAATATTACATTTTTCATGATGCACTATAACATAATATTTTTCTTGGACATCCATGTATAAGAGAAAACTTAAACAGGTTTATTTTAAACAGAGTATGCTATGAAATGACCATTTGGCTGAGTCTACAGAAGTCAATACATAAACCCACCATTCATCAATAGTTCATTTCACAAGACAGGGAAATAAATCTTTTCAGGGTTTTTGCATTATAATATTTTTAACCCATTAAATAATTTTTAGTGCAGATAATCTGATACAGTTGTACAAGATCAGCAGATAATTTAATTTAGCAATACAACCAGCCATTTAAGTCCTTCAGTGAATAATCATTCCATTTTATCCTTTTTTTTTTTTTCTTGCTGTGTGAAAGTAATGTCAAATATCTGCTAAAGCAAAGCTTGAAAAAAGACATCAGCATGACATGAAGAGAAGTAGGCGGGTATCTTGTACGCTGAGAAATAGTGTCTAGGTTTCATTTGGATCAGAAAAGAAAGACACAGTAAAGCATAGCATACACTTGGTCTTTGAAAATTCATTTAATGAGAACCAAGGCAATGACACTCATTGCTACACTCTTTGAGGCAATACAGTCACTGAAGGTGAAATTAGGTTTTAAGAAAGATTTAACTGGTATTTCACAAGTTTCACACTGGTTCTCCTAACTTCAGTGATTTTCACCCACACAGCACAACTCACACAAATATCTGTAGATGTGATCCCTTTTGCTACAGCAGGTGACACTTCTTTATCCCAAGTTAATACAAGAGAATCTCTTAATTAATGCATTCTCTACATTGTTAGGTGTATTCTTGAAGTTCCTCTTTGAACAGCAACTACTCATGTCCACAGTGTTGATAATTGATATCCTGCTGAATAAATAAAAGCAAAAGAGCTTGTTTTGTGTATGGAGTATTAAAGTTATATTCCCTAATGGTTTGTAAGTACACTTTCTGCTCCTAAAGGGGAAGGAATTTTTCCATTGCTACTTCAGCGCAGAGCTGGATTAACTTCAAAAATAAAATAAATGGCTTCCACAGCTATGGAAAATGAATTCTCCCTCTGGTGAGTTAGAATTAGTGTTACACTGGGCAAGAAAAGTAGCATTTTAATGAAGTGTCCACCCTCAAGCATGTCTCCTAAGAAGACACCTGTGAACCTTTGCCAAATACTTATGTAGCTCAGCTGAGTTTATGTCGAATAACTTGGCTGTGTGAAGAAACTGCTAAATGCTGTCTTTGGCACTTTAAACCTTTGAACAGAAACCTGATTTATAGCTGCCCAGGAGAACGCTGTCTCAGTTTTCACTATTTTAGAGACATTCTAATCTATAATTATTTTATTTTTAGATCAATACATAAAGTAGTTCTGCAGACAAAGCTACAACAGCATGCTTTTTTACCCACAGAATGCCTCAAAAGGAGTCAGAGTATAACTCATAACAGTACATTATCTTTTCAGTTAGATGTATCATGAAGTCAATTTTACATTTAATTGTCTTTGCTGGTAGCAGAATTTATTTCAGTTAATTTGATTTGATTATTGCCATTTCAGCCATTAATCAGCATCCTATTAAACCATCTCACAGCTATTAATTATGCTCCCAAAGAGCCCTGTGCTTTACAGTCAGGGAAGAATTATCATTGAGGACAGGGATTCCAGAATTTCTTTTGATATGGAACACACAACTTGGATCAGTTTGGGTTTAGATTTCTAAAAAAATTTAACTCCAATTTTTCATCACCTGTCCCATGTTTGTGCAAATCAAGTCCAGGAGGGTGACTGGAACACCAGGCACTAAAATCAGAGTCCAGCTACAAAATATATGTACAACTACAATCTTTGGTAAGTTTATTCTCTCTCCACTGTGATAAATGGTATAGATGGGCCTCCTGACTATCCAATTTGATGAACTATAAAATGAAATCTTGCCACTGTTGTCCTCCTCAGTCTTGTGTCTCTGTCATGTTTAAGATGGAAGTATGAAGTCCATGCACCTAGAGAGCAAGTGAAGTTGGTAGTAGAGTTTTGCACAGTCAAGTGCCCCTAGTTTATTCTGACTGAATGCTCCTCTTCCACTCTCCCTCTGCTGACAAAGTAATCAGAGCATGGCACAAGTCAGACTCGTGAACAGTTGCTCTCTGCATTCTGCTCTCTCTGTTTTCTCTGTGTCAGTGTTTTTGGACTGTTAACTTTGGTTGAGCTGCTTTTGCACTTCAGTGAGCATTTATTTTCTCACTATCTATTCGGAATGTATGTGAATCAACATTACATTGGTGCTGTTGAGTCTAAATGTTGTTTTGAAAATGTGGAGCTGACTTGAATATTAAGGACAACTGCTCAGCAAAAGCTGACAGTGATTTGAAGAACAGCTTGTGTGTGGTATATGGGGTTTAGCTGGTCATTTATGATAGCAATGGGCTGGTATGATATTTATGTTACTACTCAGGCTGTTAATGCTTTGTGTGGTATTGATCAAATACATAACAGAGAGTTTCTGAGGAAACAACCTCAAATAAATGTTACATAGCATACTATTGTAATTTGGAAGAACATTTCTGTCACAAACAATATTTTTTTAAACATTTTTTTTCCTAGCTATTACCCATTTCTTGTTGTTGCAGATGCTTAGAAACATTCTAATTTCTTCCATTCAACAAAATCCTTCATCATGAAATCACCATTGCAGAAGCCCTTTTACAAATCAGGTTCTGTTCCTTTCCTTAGAAAGTGATTTGTTCTTACCTGTCACTGTATTAATTATATACCTAGCAAAAGTCAATGCCCTTTTGAGTCAATAAAGCCACCTACCGTAAATCTAAATTTCAGACCTGAGAAAAATCACAGAAGACACTATGCTGAAATAATTATTTTCTAATTAAATACTGTATTCAGTAAAGCCACTTAGGCAAAATCTTCTGAGAATTTTACTTATTGATCTACTTTGCATTTGTATTTTATTAAACTGCTGGTAACTTTCACCTGAATATGGAAACCTTAGTATAGCTATTCAAGAAGGCTTTAAAATCTGTAGTGTTACAGTTGAGGAGAAATCATGAATGACATCTCTGATTACTTTGTAATCAATGAAATTTTTCTGTTCTGGATATTAAGTAGTCCACGATTTTACCTTCTGTGTAAGAGCGGTAGCAATGTCACACTTCAGTACTTTCAGCTTAAAGATTTTTTTTTCTTTGTAGTAGGGTTTACTAAAGAAATGTAGGTCTTCATCATTTGAGTGACAGTAACTCAGAATTATTTTCATATCTGGCTGTTAGAAATCATGCATCTCTACTTCAGGGTCTCATCAAAGACTGCTTAGTAAGCAAACCCACAAGTGTTCAAAGTACCTGGGATTTGGAATAAAAATTTCTGTCCCTCTTTTTCTGAGAAGGCACGTACTGGTGGAAGACAAGTAGTAGATGTACCTTAATCAGGTCTGCAGTTACTAGAAACAGAATTACTATGGTACTTCTATTTGGTTGAACTCGGGTGATGTCAAATAATAGCTGTATGTTGCCAGTACAGTGGGTAGCAGAGCAAGAGGATAAGCAAGAGCAAAAGGATACCCCCCTAGAGTAAAATTATGGCATCAATATCAGAATAGACAGAAAAATCTTTGAACTCTGTTTACATGTGTGTGGATGTTTGAATGTAGCTGTAATTGTAATGTTTGACTACACCTGCATGCTGAAGCTACTGGAGTTTTCCCTCAGGAACATGTATGTTATGGCACTTATAAACAATTTGTTTGCTATATCTAAAAGGGGTGATTGTGCTACTACTTATCCAAGCTCTGTCATTGCTGCCTAAACAAAAGTTCATTGTGCTGTATCACAGTTTGTCCATTTCTTCAGCTTTGTGTAATGTTCTGCAACTTTTAATCCCTTTTCCATTGCCACACAATCATCACTTTAGCAATTACATTTGATCTTCCTAGATATTTTTGCATGTTGCTCATCTATATTCAAGGAAATATTCAAATGGCCTCGCATACTTTCAAATCACTTGGGGATGTCTGTCTAGAAGCTGTCCTCTTTGCATTTCCCAAAAGAAGAATGCAGAGAAGATGGCACTTAAGTTAGCATGTAATGAGTTCTCATATTTCTTTCCAGAAATGGTGGAAAGGAAAATGACAAGGACTTGTCATTTTTTTTATATTGGCTTTCAGCATCTTAGCTAGTGTCCAGCTTGCTCTGCAGATGACTTTCAGCTACATTCCTTTTAATCTGAGCTCTTTGGAGGGAAGGGAGATTTGTATTCTGTGGTATTTTGTTCACATTCTCCATATGCTGTCTGCTCCGTGTAGTTCTGGTCTGAGGTTTCCTTAACAGATTTTCCTATCTTTCTGTATCAAAATGTGATTAACCACTAAAATGGTCAGGGAAATAAGAGTTTAAAAATCTTAACATGTTTATTATGAATATTGGTTGCACAGAAATTCCTGATGGCCTGTTTTTTTTTTTTTTTTCTTCCTGTATTTCCTGATAGCAATTATTCTCAGACAGCTATTTCATAGCTGTAGCTTGTTTTTCTAATTCAGTGTAAAGTTTGCAACTGATACAGGTAATATATCCTTTAGCATTTTTAATACCTCTTCAATCTGCTGAATCTGAATATTAATATTGCTTTAAGTGTATTGTCTTAGTAAACACAATACAGTTTCATCAAACAGACTAACTCAGAATATTATCTAATACCCAAATGTTTAAGAATTTATCTTCTTTCCTACACAAACCATTTTTTTTTCCCACGGTTTTAGCAGGAATAAAAGTTTTAGTCAAATAGAAGGACACCTGAAATGTCTATTCCAAATCCCTTTCTGTTCTCCATTATTTGCAAAATATAACAACTTCATTGTTATAGTTTGTGGTAGTCACTTGAGTGTATGATTTGAAGATTTGTTATGTAATTAATTATACATAATTAATTTGATTAATTCCATGAATCCTGCCCACTTCAATTTATATTTCTTCCTTAGTTAATATAGTTGATCAGATACTGAAAATGAGCACCTGCTAGTTTTCAGTCCTCCAGGCTCTTACACAAATGTTTGGCTTCTTGCATGTGGTTACTGCCTCTGATATCAGTGGTGTGCTATGTGCAAACACTGAAGGATTTAGCACAGAAATACAAGTTGGCCAGCTTGTCTCCGGTCCAAGCTCTGAGAGCGCCCAGCCAGTGTGCCAAAGTCATCTCTGGTGATTTTTCTGAGCAGATTTTGAAAACCTTTTTTGTCTTCTGAATCTTAAAGTGTCTTCTTCCCCCCAAAAGGATTTTCAAGTGCCCTCTAAGATGATTTTAAGAGTTGATTAAATTAAAGAATATGTCAAAGGTAGAGAAAAAAGTGTATTTTAGACTACCCTGGAAAGCCTGATACTAAAGTGGATCCTGGTCAAAAACTTGTAGCCAGACTTCTAATCAGAAGTCAGACAAATAATTTGTTATTTAGCAAGTAAGGACAGATTTGAGGTAAATCTGTCATCTGCGAACTGATTTCATATAGAAGTAAAATCTGTTTTCCTTGGGGGGTGGGGGGAAGAATTTTATTCAAGGATTTATCCCATTCATTCTGGTTTATTCCACAGCAGGGTAACTGTTGGATTGTCAAATGAGAGAAAACTTTATGTCTATCAGAATATGCTTCTTGGAACTTCTAGAAAACAGGTACATTTTAAAGAGCTGTCATGGAGAAATAATGAGTGAGGTGCACCCAAGAAGAAAAATCCAAGAACACAGAGACTATAAAATCAAGCTAGGAGAGAATTCCAAGGTAACAGAAAATACCTAGATCTGAGTATTCCTCCTTAGCATTCCCATAGTCTCTGAATGCCAAACAAACAGACAAGAGTGAGAACATCACAGCAGTAGAACATAAAATATTTTAAAAACGTGATCTGTAGTGTGGGGAAAAAAAAAAAAAAAGAGAAATCATACCGTGGACCAAAATGATGAAGACCTGTCAGAAAATCAGGGATAGAGTAAACCAGTGAAGAACAACTATAGTATAGAAAGCTTAGGTGGAAAATGCAGGGTTGTTTGTATGTACTGTGAGTGATTACATACACAGAGCAGATATTGATACCATCTGACCATAGTAATGCACTGCTCTTGGAGAATGTCTTCACAGCTGAAGGGAGCTGATAGAGAATATGCTGATGAACAAATCTAGGACTTAAACAGCAGCATTTCAAAGAAGAAACTCCTTTACTTAGTTTGCAGACAAAGCCCAGCATATTGTGGCAACACTGAGAAGTAATATTTCTATGAACCACATGGTGTCAATAGTAAAGGTAATAATATATCAGTGTTATGGCAGGTCCATCCAAAGGCATTGTGCTGCCTGTGAGCTACTTTGTTGCTTATATTTTCTAGAAAATGCTAAGCATTAAATACACTTACCCTTATGAACATAGGCTGTTGATCATTTTGTGTTTCACCCACTTCAAGGTCTTGAAAGGTTAAGAAAGACTTGCAGTGTTATCTAATGCAAGCACATACATGGAAATACAGCATTTTCTGCTGTATCCACTTGAACTCTGTATGAGCACAAAGCTTGCTGAATGGGTTTCAGGGCTTTGACACGTAACTCACTACTGCAAAAAGGTGGTTTAGCTCCTCCGTTAGTGAAGCTTTGTGAGTGGTAGAGAAATATCAGTACATCTTTTCTCAACTAAAATTATTTCATGAGAATTGCCACTGATATGGCTTAGCTGCTGTAGAACATCCTGAGGCTTCAAAATACTCTACATACATAATACTCAACAATATCTAAACTTCCGTAAATTTCCTTTATAGAATAGGACAATGTAGTTATCCTTTACCATATTATCATTTGATCCATTTATTTAAGTTTAGTAACAATACTTAAAGACTTGGAATTTAGATTTTGTATTAAAACAATAATAGCAAAAAGAAAATTCCAACAACCTGTTCCTTAACAGTAAATTAATTATCAGCTTTATACAAGTTTAGTCAGCCAAGAATTGAACACAGTTAATTAACAGTGTTCCGTCTTTTGTAGTCCTCAAGCTTGAATAGATTATTAGGACAAAAGCTAAGGTGCAATCTCAGTTCTGCAAGGTGCTGTTTTTCTTATTGCCCCAGCCCAAAAAGGATTTAGGTTTAGATTTAAAGGAAAGAAAAAGATGATTTAAAGGGATCTGATTAGTTTTATTTTTAAAATAGTACTCAACTTTTATATAAAAGCCTTGCAATTAGAGTTCTGAGGCAGTGGCATGCCAGAATCATATCCCTACATCTCTGACCATCTATTCGTGTACTAAACACACTAGCCTGTGCGGATTTATGTTATTTTGCAGTATAAAATAGACTTGTAGAGCCAGAAATAGTGTCATACACTGTACTCATGAGGATAACCATTTAGAGAGGAGAACTCTTAGGACCCTCCTCCCTGCACCAAGCACTGGCTCCGCTTTTCCTGTTTAGCAGGAAAAAAAAAAAGAAAACAACAGAAAAAATGGATGTGAAAGCATCAGACTAAGTGTTCTCCTTCTTGGTTGAGTGTTTTTAATCCAAGAGCTAACAGGTAAGTAAATGACCTGTGGACACTGGTGTGGACTCAAGGGCTAATTCTGAACTCTGGTCCTGGAACTGCACCGCTGTGGAAGGCAGGAGAGAAGACTGAGGAGCTGCCTCTTGTCAAGCAGGAACATTGCCAGTATTCCTGAGATAAATATGGCAATAAAAAGATGAGTGATCAGTGTACGAGTCACTGGGCTAAGGTAAACTAGGACAGGCACTCCCAGCAATTTGGAGTTCATTTTTCAAACAAAGTGTTTGTTTTCATTTATAAGTAAACGATGCCTAGTTAACACCCTTCAGTGTCTAGATCATTGTGGAGCCAATCTCTAACCCCGTTGAAGGAACCCACTTTCCTGAATGTGGTGAGGTTCGGAAAAGACCGAAGCCTGCAGCATTCCTCTCGAGCTTTGGGAATGAACAAGAGATTGAGGTTTCATCTCTGATGCACTTAATCAGGTGATGAATTCTGGGTTTCCAAATCTGTTTTGAGGATCAGATGTCAGTTACCATGGTGTTTAACTTGTATATACTCAGGTACTTAATCATATCAAGCTATATAGCTGGCTTCATCTTCAGAGAAACTGTTGGTATGTATATAGAGATAATTGTTGATCTTACTTCCTGAGATGGGGACAGAGCATCTTGGCACTCTTTGATCCCATACGACCTTTACATGAGTTTATGAATACCGATGGTTGTATGCTTGTATGCATACACACAAAAATATATAAACATTATATATAAACATATCTATTATGTATATATCTATGTGAAGAAAATCCCTACCCTGCTGTAATCAATGACCATGCTCCTTTCAGCTTCAACAGAATGATGATCTGAACCAACATACTGCATTTTTTGCATGGTTTACAGCCATGAGAAGTAAAATTATACAGCTTTTGAACTTACTAGATTGTTTTTATATTTTAAGGAAGGTAATACATTTATCTAGAATGAAAAAAATAATTTGGCAAGTGGCACTAGTGGAAATGTGACTGAACGTTCCAGTAATGGCCTGACAACTTCAGTCAGAAATTAACCCGATGAGAATTAGTTCAAAGAGAATACGAAATGTATTTGACAATAACAATGATTTTATATTGTGTGCTTTTATGTCAGTTCTAAATGCTATCACTTCAGACAGAAGTATTTCAATAAATGCTCTCTGTCTTGGGAAATAGACGACCAGTGAAACACCTTAGATTTCTTGAGGTTTTATGGCTAGCCTGAGGCAGGAGGTTGTAGACATGGTTAACCTAAAATATGCATATATTGAGTATGTGTTGAGTACCAGAGGAAAAAGCAGGAATCAGCTCCTGATTCTATCAGCTTCTAAGTTCTTTTGATTATTTTCATTTTAATAATTTTAGGCAAGTTTTCTTATGCCACTTTCTGCATCTCCAAGATAGGAATAGCAAATTCCTTCCCTTTGAAAAAAAATAAAAAATTAAACATTTTGAAACATGTAAGTAAAAACTGCTATGTAAGAACTTCAAATTATTATGGTAATTTATGAGATAATAAATGTCATCCTCAAAAAAAAAAGTCTTACATGAAATACTAACTTCTTGAATTTGAATTGCTTTTCAGATTCTAAGCCTATACTGATGCTTTGTTTGAAATGTCTTTGAAATCATTTCCACCTGTTTAAGCAATTTTGACTTCGCTGCAGACATGGCACAATAGTTGCATTATAGCAAGTTAGACAGCTTGTCAAATGTAAAACCTAGGTTTTCATTTCTTTATATCTTGCTGCTAATGCAGTTCTACTGTCCATCTAGATGATTTCCTGTTATACAAATGGTAGTAGATGTTTGTCACTGAGTTCTATCCCTACAAATTTCCAAGTCTAACAAATCAGATTCAGTTTTATGCATTATTTTAAGAGAAAGTACAATTTCATTAAACAAAAAAAAAAAAAAAAAAGCAAATCTTTTGTTTTAGACAGTTCCAATTTTCACTACTCTTGTAACAATTCACAATTTCTCTGAATACTGGACGTACCATTGAACTGAAACACACCTGAACTGTAACATTGCATACCCTTGTGAACATCTGCAAGAGCAAACTTTCCCTCTAATGGAGAAGATTTTGGAAATATGCTACACTCAGATGCCACTGCTTCAGATTCTGGGTGATTACTCCACCTTTTATATACTGCACCTTGTTGCAGAAATATCTTCTTTGCATAAATATCTTCCCTTTCTTCTCAGCCTGGCCTGATTAAAGCCAATAAATAGATGCGTATGCAGTACCTGACACAACATTTAGACCAAAATGAATGCCTTGTATTGGTTCTGCAGTCCTCAGGTGAATTGCACTCCAGAAAAAATTTTCAGACTTTCTCAAACATTTTATGATTCTGAAGGGAAACATTCCAGATAGCTTGCTTTCGCCTGTTTTCTAATGATAGCTGCATCTTAATCTGATTTATGCATAACATATTTGGTAACTGGATGAAGGCAAGCTGAATGCTCTAAATGAAGGAAAGCAAGAGGTTATGACATGATTTTTCCTTAGGAATATTTACAATTAAACTCTGTGCATATAGATTTAATTCTGAAATCCTTAGTAAATGTAATAAATAAGCTTTAGTCACATTAAGGCTGAACTGTTCTCAAAAAATGAAACAAACAAACAAAAAATTCTAGAAAAACAACCAACCAACCAAAAAACAATAGCAAAAAGCACTGTTACATTTTAAAAAGAAAGAAGAAATGTAAAATATTTGGAGATTTTATTTCTGTCATAAAAAGAAATAACGAAATTTCACATCATCACACTTTTGTTCATTAAAGTGTCCATCAAAAGCTAAAGAAAAATATTTAAGACTGTAGTAGTTAGACTGGCAAGTTTATCTGCTATTACCGCACTGCATTCCTAATATGTTCTATAGTATTTAGATTAAAATTTTTTCATTCAACGACTGAAACTTTATTTTCTGAGACTTAGGGAGAAGAAAGAGATTTAACATCACCAAATGGATCTGCGGTATCTAGCTGAACAACAGAGAAAATACATCAAAACTTTAAATTATTACTTAACAAACAACACTGACAGACCCGATAAAAGAAATAGAAGATTCTATTTTGATTGTATTTCAAGAAATATTGCTATCGCTTTATGCTGCAAACTCTTTATAATGCAGGAAAAAAATATTATCTTTGAAAATAGCATGAAATTCAGCAAGAACTTAGCTCTTTTTCTTCTTGTTATTTATTACTTCTAGGGGTAAGAAGATTGGACATGATATTGATTTTTTGATCACCAATCCAGGACCAAGAGAAGATGATGAACTTCTGCATAAAGTTGTTGACTCGTGGAAAAAGCAGGTATGAACTTAATAATATTTGGCTAAAAAAAAAAAAAAAAGACATTCTAACAGCATGGAATTAAGCCTATGTAGTGCTTAAAGAATGTTGACTCCTTTTCATAGAAGATTTCACTATTTTGAAATTGCATGCTGTTCTATTTCATTATTAATCATGATGAACTAAGTATATCCTCCAGCTCTGAAGCTGAAGGTAATGTCAGGGGTGCTCTGCACACACTATTATATCCTCCCCTAAGAATCTGCAACTGATTAGAGGTAAGAAGTTAGGCTAAATGGAGTTTTGGGTGACACAGAAAAGCTGTTATACTTTGAAACAAAACAGTATTTGTTTAATTTCTCCTTGAGATGGGAGTAGTTTCCCCCAAGTTACTGCTTTTATTTTGGGGAGCTCCAGCTTTAGGTATAGTGAACTTCTGTAACTCCATGGTGCGATGTTAGCAAGTCTGAAAGCTTGGGTACAAAACATCTGGAATTCTGTCTTCCTTTCAGCCCATAGATTAACACTTTTCCTGGTTTCCATTGGAATACGGTAAAAATTGATGTAGTCCTCTTTGATGTTTGGATTTTTATGTATGCACACATTTCACAGAAGAATTGTTCATTTAAGGTTTGTTGTTGTATTCAACATTCTTCAGTTCCAAGCAACATTAAAGTTAGAAGATCTTGAATTATAATAGGCACAGGTACCTCAAAATATTCCTGGCTCAGAAATATGGTATGTTGGGAAAGGTAAGCCTTTGTGGTTTTTTTTCTATCTGTCAGGCCAGCTAAGATATTTTTCAACGTTTACTTCCTGTACTGTTCAAAGGATTTGAGTACATTTCAACATGTAAAAAAGACCAGCACTCTGTCTGAGATGAATCATCATGCCCCACTGCTAAGTAAAGTCAGCTTTCAGTGCAGATAGCCTGGAGAGAATGCTTTCAAATTTATTCTTGACTGATGTACTTTAATTAACATATAATGTGTTAACATGTGAAAGATACTAAAAATATTCTCCAAACAAGCAAAAACTTATCTGATTTTATGAAGAACTGATCTATTTCAGAGGTGGTCAAAATCTTTCTACTGGCTTAATCTTTCTACTTTACTTGGCTTTAATCTTTCTACTGGCTCAAACTTGTTCTTTCCTGGTAAAATACAACCCTAGATGAATTTCTCTTCTTTTGGCTGACTTGTTATCCAAAATGTTAACAGATTATTACTAATTTTAAAGATTTCTCCGATTTCTGTCATAATTGTGCATGGAAAGTGTACATATTGAAGTAGACTGCTAGAACGTATACTTTATCATACTCCACTGAAAAGCAATGAAGCTGTGGCAATTAATGAGGAGCAATTCTATTTTTATCTTTTTATTATTTATGTAAAGCTTCTTTCTCAGTCATCCCACTCCCTTTATTCTGAGTAAAGCTGCATTTCTCCTTGGAAGCTGTCCTTTTGCTTTCTTAAGCAGATTTGAACCTCTGGGAAGGCATGTGCACGTCCTCCAAAACTGTTTATTACCACACAGCAGAAAGGAAAAGTGACAACAGGGTGAGTCTGGAGCCTGTCCCTGGGTGCAGCCTTTCATTCCTTCTCCCATTCCATCACACTCACTCACTCACGTTAATGAGAACAATGGCTGTGATCTGAGAAGTCTGGCAACTGCAGAAGCTTTTCAGGTCACCCTGAGTTGTTTTCATTAAATGGAATTGAAAGGAAAGAAAGAGAAAATAAATCATTCTTGTTGATTTTTTTTTTTTTCCAAGGAATAAAATTTGGTAGAACTGAGTGCAGGGAAGAGTGCAGGTGGCCAAGGGTCTGATGAAAAGATTAGGATTCCTCTAGAGATCTCCCAGCATGAAGAAAATGTCAGAAGGGGAGATGCACAGTGGAAGTAGCAACCAAATCCAAACAAACTGGGGATTGTTTAAAACTATGAACACAGATTTTCTGTGTTTTGTTATTTCTCCAGAATTCTGGGGGCTTATAACACTTGTTATACAGCCTCTCTGCTGTGGTCATTGTAATATGCAGGCTTTTACTGTCACTACTAAAAAAATTAGCTGCCAGCAAAATGAAAATACAAAAAGAAAGAGAGGAATTATACTCCTCTTGCTTTTTTATCTTTGATTTCTAAGGGGAAAGAAAAAAAAAAAAGAAAAAAGAACCTAAAGCACTTTTATATTTTTGATGGTACACCTGTTGGTTGTTTCACAGCTTTCCACTTTTGTGCTACTGCTTCAAAGTCCAGATTCATCAAAGAATGTCACTGAGGTCACGATGTTGACTTCCTTTCAACAGCTCTTAGTGAAGGATTCTGCAATGTTTAACTTCTAAACTATGAACCCCATCTTTATTTAAATAGTTTTAAAGGGCCTTTTTCTTAGCCAAAAAATTTAATGTAACAAGTTCCTTCCATTGAAAGCTGTTGAAAAATTAAGTGGTTAAATCAACACCATTGTGCTCTTTGATGCAGCAGCAGCGGGGATAAATGGACTGAGGAATAGAGAACACAAAGTCTCCCCTGAACTTCAAAGAAGAATGGCTAAATGGAAAATCTGCAATGCAGTACACAGGTTATGGTTTTAATGATTCCAAGAAACTTCATAAAGTAAGAAATTACTTCCTCTGTGGGTTAGAGCTTGGAAGTCCATGGGCAAACAGGCTGAGCCATCTGTGTCAATGCAGTTTCATTCACATGCTGTGTAAAGGGGGATTTATTTTTTGATAAAAACCTATGTAGCTGTATTTAGCACTGTTCCTGTTAGATATGTACCATTGACAGAGGAAGAGATGCCATTACTGCAGGCATTCCTGTACTCTCCATTTTTTTTTTCTTTCATATTTATGAAAGTATAATGTTGCATTAGCCCACATTGCCATTTCATTTTTCTCTGAGCTTTTAGGAAAATGGGAATATCGGTGCCTTCCTATTACTTACTTATTTTAACGTTTTGTGGTCTGGTTTAGTGGTCTGGGTTAGACTCTATCATTCACCCTTGCTGAGGTGAACGTGTCAGGAAAAGGAAGGCTTGAAGTCCCATTGAGGTGTATGGTGATGAACAAGCAACTAGTCTGGCTTTTTCATTGCTGGAAGTAGCTGTTTGTAAACAGGGTTCACAGAACAGCAGTACTTTCATTATTGAGTGACAGCTGGATTTTAGTAGCAACAAAACCTGTTTCTAAGACTAGATACAAAAACAGTTGTGAGGCTGGAGCAAAGAGCTTATTTCTTTCAGATGAATGCTCTCTCTGCTTATAAAGATGCAGGCCTGTATTCGTTCCTTTGTAAGCAAATGTTGCTTCACCTTTTACATTTTTATTTTATTTTATTTTATTTTATTTATTTGTTGCATTTTGGCTTAGTTTCAGCAGGAGCTGAGGACATCCTTACCTAAAATAAACTAGTGCATGCTGGCTCGAGTACTTTGGTGGGACTTGAGAGAACTTGGCTTAAACCTCTTAGGCAGAGGATGGGGCTGAATATGATTGTCCTGGCTCTGGGGTTATTGCATAAAGTAGGCAGAAGTGTTCCACTGCCTCGTATGTTTTAAGTAAGGATCCTGGCAGTAGTGGCAGTTCTCATGAAGCCTGATTTGTCTGGTGTGTACTGTCTATCTATATGTGGGTAAGTATGTATGCATGTGTATGTATATGTCCCTACCTATCCATCAATTCTTGTCACTCACCAGTGCAAATGCTCATGGCATGGAAAGAGGGAAACATCATTCCTGAACTCTGGTGCGGGACTGTACATTCCTGTCAAAAGCAGGCTGTTCAGGACATGCCCAGAATTAGATCATTCTGCTGTATGGGGAACTTCAAGCTGAAAAAATTGTCATCAAAGGGACCAAGACAGCTGTATGATTAGGCAGCAGCTGTAAAGTTTTATATTGCTGATCAAGCCTTTGATGTCATTTCCTAACGATTCCTCACTCTAACAGCATTGACTGCTCCCAGGCCTCAGTTACTTGAGCTGTTCAACTTTATAGAATTCCATTTGTCTCACCTAGGTAGGGATTTTTCTGGGTTGCAACCTTGAACTAACATGCCTACATCCTATTTCAGTTTAGCTATAGGTATTTCAGTGAAAATAATACTGTTCCACTTCAGTAAACCATCTTAGAAGGAAATTAAGAACAACAGCATATATATATTTCAGAAGAACGTATTGTATTATATTTGCCGTTGATATATAATAGTCTTACTCTGCTTTAACAGAATTAACCCAGCTACCAATACTTAGGAATAATGACTGTTTGTAACATTAAAAATGGGATAGCATTTCATTTAATTAAAATAGCAAAGAATGCTAAAGACCATATTTGATTCCTCAGCTATTGTTTACATATTCTTCTCAAAATTCACACTTCCTCAATTTGATCAAACATTTACTCCAATATCAATACTTTTGATGTGCCAGCATTCAGTCTATTTAAGTAAACGTGCATTATCATTTTAAAAGGAAGAAATTCTTTGGGTATTGACATAACTAAAAAAATACATTTGATTTTGATGATGTTGTAAATTTGAGACATGAAAATGCCCACATTTTAAAACTTGATTGTGTAAACAAGGTCTACAGCAGTTTATGTTGTGTAGATCAAACAGAAATTTGCAAACAGCTGCAGATTCCCTGACAGACTAATGTGAAGGCTGCATTTTTCAGCTAGCAGTAGACAACACTTCATGCAAACTTCATAGCTGACTGCCCCTTCAAGTCATACTTTTTCAAAATGTACAGAAGTGCTGTTTCAACTGTACTTTATGGGGTGACAGTGATATCCAGTGCTCTATCAAATCAGATTAATTGGAAACATTATCACAATGAACATGACCTAGGCTTTGGCTGCTATTTAAAAACAGTAACCTGACTTTGAATCTGTTTTTGGTTTCAACTGTTTGTTGGACTCAGCACTTGTGTAATTGTTGTCTAACTGCAATTTTTTTAAAGGTTGAAATGCATATTTACAGCAGGGTATTTCATCTTATGCTCTTTCTATCAGCTTTAGAAGTTGCCCAGCCAATAACCACTGAAAAAAACACTACAAGATAACCCAGAGATACATAGTTGTAAAATATCTTCCCTAAATATCTTTCACTTTTGCTAACCATAACCATCTGCAAATACTTAAAATGTATTCAAGTAGAAGATGTGGCCTAGTCAGCAAGGGAAAACAGCAATAGGAAGTCTCCAGTACTGATTTGTTGTAAATGCTTCATAATTTGCTTGATGTTAAATCTCAGGTGCCCCAAGGAGCATTGCCTTGAAGTTCCTAAACATGGCAATAGGAATAGTTTTAAAAGAAAACTCTTTAAAAACTCTCTTTAAATGCTGTGATTTAATAGATGAAATTTGTACTTCTAAAGCAGCTGGGAGAACTCAAAGGCAGGACCTTTGGTAGGTCTGGTATCCAGGATGATTTTTAGGTAAAGGGAACATTTTTAGTGTGTGTAGTACTGCAAAGACGTCAAATTGACTCTGTTTACATTTACAACTGTATATTTCTGTAATGAGTAGCAAGCTGAAAAAAATGACTCTGAAAATTAAGCAAAGCTGATGCAGAAGAGATCACCCAAAAGATGTCTTAAAAAGCCTGAGGATTTTATATCAATGCCATTTTATCTATTGCAGACACACAGGTAGTAGTAATACATAATCATATCTCCTCAAGAGCTTGCAGGTTTAAAATCCAAGGAATAGTTACTGATGGCCAAGTGTGCATGTCCACAGATCTCGCTGAGACAAGACACTAGCTAGGTGCTTGTCTGTGAAGGGAGAAGCCACTGCAGTCTGTATTTTCCTAGATTTATCAGGCGGTCAGGAACAAAAATCCTACTAAGAACACCCACCTACAGTAGGAATTCCATTCCTTTTGTAGTCCATCTAAGAAAGATGGGCTTTAATTCCTAATTCTTTGCACCAAGAGAATTCAATTTCATTAGAGCAAAGAAGCATTGATATAGACTGAGGTAAATGTGCAAAACTAGTGATCTGAACACACTACCTACAATCAGCATATGGGTGTGGGAAATGTAGGTACCTGGAACAATAAAAAGGCCACTTTAGCAAAGCCTACTCTAGTTGTTAGGAAATAAATTATTTGGATTTCTTCTGGGATGTGCTATGCAATGTCCCAAATCTCAAAGACAAGAAATGAAAAATAAGTAAGAGATGTGAAAACACTGATGAAGAGGCTAAAATCTTTTACAGAGAATGGGAAGAATGTCAGTGCTCAATAAAGGTTTGAAGTCATCAATTAAGTGACAGTGATCGATGAGATCAAAATAATTTTTTTTAGTGTTAAAAACAAGCAACCAAACAAAGGATTAAAAAAAGAATTAATCTGAAGTCAGGCATAGTTTGTCAGTAAGAGTGGGTGAGATTAGAAGCAGTTATGCATTAACATTCAACAGCTGTTTTGAGTTTATATTTGGAAATTGTAAGCATCAGTGCCTTGTGACATTGGGGTAAAATCAAGAAAAAATTACTAGCTGTTTTAATGACGGATGTGAGAGAACACCTGCTAAAATTAAGCATTTTCAAATCAGCAGACTAGGAAACGAGTAATCCGAGGAGCTACGTAAGGAGTTTTCTTAGATTAGTTTATAGCAGTCTTCAGCTGAGGAAAAATTCCAAAGAAGAGAAGAAATGTCAATGAAAAGCAAATAGTTATCGTTAAAGGGGCTGGCACAGTGACCAATAAAACAGCTTGTGAGTGATCCCTACCAAAATTATGGGATTGTTAATGTGGAGCTATCATCAAAAAAAAAAAAAAAAAAGAAAAGAAACAAAACTGGAAGCTGAAAATAAAACAATACCTATCAGTGTCTCCTCATGGAAATTATATCTTGTTAACTGTTTTTGTTATGTTTTTTTTTTTTTTTTTTGGTCAGAATTGTACCTCTGATATAGTAATATAATAGTAATAATAGTAATGTTATTGCTGTAAACTATTTTCTAAGATATTTAACGTTACCACATAAAGTTAACAACTTGCGATATATTATCGAAAACAAAATCAAAATAACATATTTTTAAATTTGGTGTTTAATATGGAGATATCCTTCCAAAAATCAGTTTATTGTTACCTGTGTTTGAAGACGCCTGACATGGAGAACATTATAATTAGCTATTGATAACCATGAAAGAAAACTACTACATGATGCCAGTTCAATATTGCATATTTAAAAAAGAAAAACAAAACAACAACAAAAAGAAGCTAATATGATTATTCTTTATCCTATATTAAGTGATATGTTAACTAAAACTCAGGAAGTATTCTTGGCCGTTTTATTTTTTTAAGGTGAGACTAAAATAAAAAATGCTAGACAAGAGGAAGGAGGATGTGTAAACATTTGAGGGACTTCAGAGGTGAGACAAACTTTGATCCAAGGACATAAAACAATCCTGATGATGGAAGTTTTAAGAAACACTCTATTCATCTTATCAGAGAGAAGTTCTCTGATCAATTGAGTTTGATTTATGTGTGGGTTTAAATATATATCAGCATATATGATATGCTGACAACCTGACAATTGTTGATTGGCCTGCTGTCTTGAAGAGAAAACTAAAAAGCTCATCTGCCCAAGCATGGTTAATAAATTCAGCTTAGTAGTTTTCCTTCTAGTAATAATGATTAAACACTTGATAACATATGGAGGAAGTGGTATGCATTATTGTTGCTAACCTTTATAACAAAGCTGGATTTCGTTTGCA
The DNA here is from genome assembly GCF_009769625.2 of Cygnus olor. Lineage (NCBI taxonomy): Eukaryota > Metazoa > Chordata > Aves > Anseriformes > Anatidae > Cygnus > Cygnus olor. The sequence continues at coordinate 22,202,870 of NC_049175.1, forward strand.
AAGGCAAATCTCAGAAGTCTGTGCTGTCTGTGTAATCTGGTGCTCAGAGGAGGCAGCCACAGTGATCTCCTATATTTTATGAATCAATAAAATCTAAATTAAGGTTGAGAGTACCAGGAGTCAGGTACCCATCTGAGTGTTTTCATCATGTGCAACCACTCTCAGAAAGTGAAATCTTTTTGCCAGCTGAGTCTTCCTGCTAGAGACGGTTTCAGTGATACAGAGCATTGTATCAAGCTCCCTTTCTACTCTGAAAGGATTACTGAAGGAAGCAGTGTGATTGATAATATTTCCCTTATTTATTTTGTTGTTGTTGTTGTGTATTTGATATTTTGCATTCTTTAAAAAGGATATGCTGGGCGAGAGAGAGGGAGGCTGGTCCTTGTCTTGCCCCAGGTACTGTGTTTTGGGTGAGAAGTTTTCTGACTGGTGGGGGGAGATTCACATGAGAGCAATGGAACGTGTGCCCTTAGATCCCAAAGATCTAAGAAGCTTTGTGAGTGTAAAGTAAATCTGAAATGCCCAGGAAATCAGTAGCCTTGGAAGGTGCTTATAAACGCAAAGAACAAGCACATAGACAGGCATGAGGAATTACAGAAAGATGCTTTTCCTAAGGACCTTAGGGGGAGATAATGCATAGTTCACTGGAACCACAGGAGTTGTTGAAAGTTTGCTGGCTATAGAGCAAGGCTGGAGGAAAGCACTGCCCCTTCCACCCAGCTCTTCTTGCAGTTCTGGATTAGAATGAATTAATTTACAACACTCTATTACTTCTATTTTTATTCTCACTCTGAACTGCAAGGAAAAAAATATTTTAAAAGAAAATCACATTTATATTTTAATAAAATTTGGCTACTGAGGTTCAACATTTTTTTTGGTGCAGTCCCTTCAAACAAAAGGCATGAGCAAGGCCATTCCAACTCTCTGGTGACTCCAGACCTTGTCACAAAGAAATCTCACATAACAGCCAGTGCAAATGCTCTCTTTGGAGGCTGTCAGCAAGACTGTTCTCTGGACTAATGTGTTTTTCTAGATGTCTGCCTTGTGAGAAAGCATCAGTCTCTACTCCAAAATTTCTGTTGACATCAACCATAAAGTCTTAGGGGGAAATGATAGAGAGGAAGAATTGCAAATACTGTTTCCTTAGTACAGGGTAGGATATTGCCATTATCAGACAGCTACCACTGAAGATTTCTCTCTAAGAATTGGCTGGTGTTTTTCCAAAAGTTACGTATGGCTATTTTATGTCTCTTCTTAGACCAGATTTTGCCATTCACAGTTCTGTGTTTACTAAAACTGCATTTTACAAGATATTTTAAGATAACTGTCTAGAAAGTCTGGAATTTCAGTAAAGTCAATCCAGCGATTCAATGTGAGCAATGTCTTCTCTTTAGGGCTTACTTCTGTATTGTGATATCATTGAATCAACATTTGTAAAGGAACAGATACCAAGCAGAGAAGTTGATGCCATGGATCATTTTCAAAAATGTTTTGCAATTTTAAAATTATACAAGCCAAGAGTAGACAACAGCAGTTACAATATGTCAAAAAAAATTGATATGGCAGAAGTCAGAGACTGGAAGGCAATCCGTGTGGATCTGGTCATAACCCCCTTTGAGCAATATGCATATGCTTTGTTAGGCTGGACAGGCTCCAGGGTAAGTAACCACAACAGTCTTTTTTTTTTTTTTTTTTTTTTTTTTTCCTAAGCATCGCTAACCTATTCTTACACTGGCAGGACTATTCAGAATTCATGGAATTTTATAAAATGTTCCTTCTCTCCACACATCACTTTTCATAACCAGCAATCTTAGATTGAAGCTGATGAACTCTTCACTGGCATTTATGGATTTCTCTCTAAAACAGTTAACATTTGTTTTCCTTGAAGCTTAGTGTTTAGATTCATGGAATGAAGAGCTATATTTTCAGTCCTTTGCGTTGTCTTTTTACATGACACTGGTGTTAACAAGTGACTTCAGCAGTTACTGAGTAAAGAGGCGATTTGGAAAGTGTCACAGAATTATAAAGATTTTACAGGACATTTAACATTTGAGGAAGAAATGCTCTTATTTGGAACTTATTTTTTTTCATAGAAAATTGAAAACAATCTGATATTTTTCATTTTGGATTAAGGAAACTTTTGTTTCTATTTTGAGCATTTAAAAATTATTTAAAATGATAAAACATTAAAATTTACTCATTAGCTTTGAACTAAAATAAAATGTTTCAGGTGGTATTCTAATATGGAAGGAAAGCTTCAAATGATAGCTACTTTCCATAATAGACATTTTAGTGTGTAATTGCTTTTTTAGTGGGTATAATATAAAACAGCACAATATTTTCAAAATAAATTCAATATAATTGCAAACTCAAAACTGAAATGATTAATCTGTGTCCACATAGAATTAGTTTGTGATCTGTTCTACATGCTTGCCCTCTGATGCCCATTTTGTTAGGGAATGATTATGCGGTATAATGAAGAGCTCCTAAGCCTGCTCTGAATGAGCTTTCTGATGTGCTAGAAGAAGTACAGGTGCATTGCCACTCTGTTCTGCCTAGGTTAATTGGAAGCAGGGTGTTTTAGACCAGCCAAAATGCTGCAGCTGATGTATTCTCCTGCTGAGCTGATGAGTTACTTCAGCCACTTTTCAGTTTTGAGATAATAAAATGTGTTTACTTGGATTTTGGATCAACTCCTGTAGAATTTGGGGTTCATCTTATCCAGAAAGTGTTTGGCTACTTAAAAGCTCTTTTCTCTTCTCTGCAGGTGGTTGTCTGTTCTAAAATGTACTTTGTGAGGCCCTTTATAGGAAAGGACTCTATCTTTCTCTATTTCACTCAGTTCCTGCTACCTGTTGAGATAATTCACCTAGTTTACTGTGGGAGCCCACAGTAAACTGTACATAGCCTTGGTTTCTCTTATAGTACCCAACTTTTCTCAGACTAGCCAACTGAAATGATGGACCATTGACTGTCAAAATATTGTTCTTTCAGATGATCCATCTGTTCAGACTATAGTCTTTTGGTAGAGATAATTTTCATATATTCATTTATTATTTGGTTTGCTGTTGGGACTCTAGTATAAAGGATAACAATTTTGGTTGGACAGAATTGCTCTTATCTGTTGTGTCTCTTACAGCAATTTGGACGTGATTTGCGAAGATATGCTACTCATGAAAGGAAGATGATGTTGGATAACCACGCCTTATATGACAAAAGAAAGGTACTGTTTGTTCTCAGAATTAAGTTACCACATTTTTATTTCTGCATATGTATTTTCAGTTTATTTTTGATGTTAAGGTATCTAAAATATTTTAGCTTGAGTCCCTACCTGTAAAACAGTCCCATCTTCACAAGATTTAGTTTCCCTGCTACAACCTGATTCAATCTCAACAAGTATGTCTGGAAGTCTTTGCCATGGCTGAGGTAATTTCTGAAACTTAAGAATTAACATATGTTGGACACTGGCTTTTGGAAGGAATTGTGCAACCTTCACAAAATGGAGAACAACTCATCTGCAAGCATTTGAAAAAGGTATTTTATTGTCCTGTTTCAGAATGAAAGGTCATTTCTGTGTCACAGTCACAATTTCAATGGGCATTGTACTGACATTTTGAAGGAAAAAAGCAATATTAACTGGTACCAGCTCTGAGGAAGTTTCTGTGGGTATGATACTAAATGGGGATCAGCGATCATTCTGCTTTTAAAGCTCTGCATTCAGAAGTTTGTGTGGAGTTGTTTCGCTAGGCTTGTTAGTCTTGGTTAAATGGTAGTAATTCTAGTCTAAATGCTTTTGGCTGCAAATATTCTGACCTCTGTATTTATCTGGCTTAATGTCTGTATTTGTAACAGAACATTTTAATAAGAAGCAAAATCAATATTGAAGATACTTATTGATGTCATTATAGGGAAGACAAAAGTACCATGCCAATTTTTACATTAATCTATCCTGTGTATTCCTTATAGAATGGAGGCTGCTTTTAACATCTCTGCTTACATACAGTATTTTCTCATTGTTTGTGAGATGCAGCAGTGATCTAAGCCCTCACCCCATTTCAGATGTCTCCATCTGCACTTGTCAGGCACAGATGCTAGAGAATCCTCAGTTCACACAGAAACATAGGGAAATGATCAGACTAATGATCCATTTAGTCAAATATCCTGTCTCCAACAATTGTCAATACTAGATGCTTCAGAAGAAAATATTAAATCGCATAATAGATAAATATACAATTACGTGTTCAAGGCAGAACTTTCTTCATGAACTCAGGGATGATGTCACTGTCTGCTTGTCTTTATATTTTGAAAGCATTTAAATATAAAAGAAACTAAATATAATATATCAAATGTTCTTATCTGCAGTTTAATATGTATTAAATATATCATGCTGTGTAACAGATAACTGCACTAGTGAAATACAAAGCAGTTAAGAAACGTCAGGTTTTTTTTTTTGTGTGTAGCAAAAATTGCTTACATGGGATACAAATATGTATTATTACATGCTTCTTTTCCCAGAACACTGATGCATTCAGTGATGCAAAATGTCATTCTATTCATTCATGAGCAGCATCAATCAGTATTCTTTTTTCTTTATTGTGTTTAGGCTTTATATCTGACTTGTATCTGACTTACCATTCAAACCCCTCTGGGAAAGAAAATGTGAGTTCCATGTGAATTTCAGTGGGCTAATAAGGATGTTTCACAGAAAAATGATGAGTTTATATTCACAGTGCCCTCTGGGAAGAAAGGTGCTTTTGTATTCCCAAGTGAATTCTGAGGCAGAGAGAGATTTAAGGCCCTAAAAACCCAATGATTGGAAGGGCTCCCTGTATGCAGCATCTGGCCTCAGTTTCATCCTATTGGACATCCGCCTCAGAACTTCGCAAAATACATAGAACTGAATACATCCATGACGTGTTTCCAAAAGCTGTCAGCTGTAGCTGAGTCTCAACCATTTCTGCATGTCTGAGTCTCAAGTTATATTTCTTCACTGCACTGCCCAAAAATGAAGAAACAGAATTAGTGGTAGAACTGAGATGCTAGATTTAGAATGTTTTCCTTACAAGAATTATCTGTCAAGGACAAAGGAAAAAAAAATCGAGGCCTACAAGGCAAATTTCAACTGTCTTGACCACAAAGTCCTTAATCTAGGATATCCGTATATCAACTAATTGATATGAATGAATCAAATGTTCCTTTCTGTGTGGGCTCTGTTTACTTTGGAGGTTTTTATTTTTCCCAAGCAAAATAATACCTAAGCCTCCCTATTCCCATTTAATCCCAGACACAGTTTAAATCCAAATCTTATTTCCTACTGCTAGGTATAGACATACTACAATTTTTCCAACAAGAAGTCCTGACAATGTCTTGACACAGCAGAACATTGTTCTTTTCTCTGCTGCACTCTCAGAAATAACCTAATTTTTCCACAAAGAAAGAAAACCATGCCTAAGGCAGATACGCATTATGAAATATGAAACAATAAACAGGAAGAGAGAAACTCCCTCCCTGCCTAAGTATTCTACTATTAAAATCAAATGTTTTATATTCATAGATTATTATTTTCCCCCGCATTTTTAACTTTGCAATTTTGCATGAAGAGATGCTCATAGAGGACATTTTGAACAAAATGACTTCCACACTGCCACCCAGTGTGTTATAAAGTCAGCAGTCTGCATAATACAGCAACAGTGTTTATAGCTGCGAAACCTGAGGTGATGACCCATAGAAGAGGAGAAGTTTGCTGTAATTATATGTCTGGGATGTGTGGCTGCCAAAGTTGATTTATTTTTAGGGTCAGCAAGTCAAAGGTGATCTTAGAATAAGTGATGACAAATAATTAGTGACTTGATTCCCACTTCAGGGAATTGTGATAAAATTGTGATAAAATTTTTTAAATTTAGTTATGAAAACTAGAAAATCTTCCTTTCAGTAATTCAAGTGCTTTTGTTTCAAAAACGTTTAGTTAGGCACTTGGAAACATGTTTTATCTGTACCTTCTCTTAAATTTAGATTGGTACATGAACATATGCATTTCATAAGGTACATGAACATATACATTTCTTTGTGGTAGTAAATCTTACTTTCTTAAAGGAAAGCTTTCACAATGCTAAAATGCAGAATGCAACAGTACCAATAAGATAGTCTTTCATTATAAAAGGCAACTTTTTCCTTGTTTGCTCTACATTCTGAAAAATAAATTGATATATTTTACTCTTCTATATTAATAGTTATTAGCCCTTTGGCACTGGAGCTTGCACTGTGGCCTACTGCCTGAACTATGATGCACTTTGGACAATCCCATATTCCAGTGCTCACAGGGTAGCACCAAGAGAGAACCCTGCTTGCTTTAATGTGTTTCCAGAGGGATTCTGACAGGAATAGAGAACATTAACACAGCAGTTAGGAATCAATTACATAGCTTCCAAGAGGGGAACAAAAGGAATGGATATTTCCTCCAGGGACTTATTACAAAGTTACATGATGAAATTATTCTTCAGCCTTGATTTTATTTATTTATTTAGTTTTCCCAGCAGTGTGAATAACTTTCATATATTTGTAGGTTTTTGAAGATACTGTGCAACTATCAAACTAACGTTTTTTATTTCTATTTATTTATTTATTTTTCCCCACTTCCAAAATGAAGAGACATTTCATGTATTTTCTTTTGGTAGGAAAACTGAGATGCAAAAAATTGAAAATTTATGACCAGTTATCTGACAGCCCTCATTTTCATAACAAGGTGAATGGATGTTCAGATCTGTGCCTCTGTAGAATTGTATCCTAAAGTTATGCAAATCAGCATTTGTATATACCAACAAAGCATGAAGTTGCTGTGATTTACACCAGCTGGATATTAAACTTTATGATGATTCCCACACTCAGGGAATGAAGGAATTCATTGATCAGCAATCAGGAGGAAAGAGAACTTGTATATTCCAAGCATCTTATGATATTATTATTGTTGTTGCACTGATTATGAATGGCATGATGCATTTATGAAAAAGTCCAATAAAATTCTCAATGTAAAACTTTCCTGATTTATGAATGAGTCATATGCTCTGTAGGTAAAGTAGATGTCCTTTTGCTACTAAGCCATTTTGATCATAAAAGGAAATTTATTTTTCTGAGTAAAACATAAGTCAGATTGAAGTCAATTCAGCTGAATTGAAGTTGAAGCTGAAGCTGAAGGCTTTTCCTTAAAAAAAAAAAATCATTTTTTTTTAAAGCTGAAAACCATGGCGTCACTTGTTGTCTTTATACCCCTAAGTCTTGGGCCCAGGGTCATTAACCCCTTAACCCAGCACAAAGAATTTTTGGTTAGAACATGCATTGCATCTGGATCTAATCTGGAGCAACAGAAACCAGTGCTTAAACTCTTATTTATATATTTATGTAATGTGATCATCAGATCACTGTCTGAACCGTAGTTTTTATATGCGTATATGTTTTACAGTTTGCTACATACTGAGATTTGAAAGACATTTCTTTGCAATGAATAAAAAAATTGTGATGTAGTATGGCAGTCATTAGCAAGTTCTGACAGCATCCTGACAGCATTTTAGTTGGGTAAAATGGAGAGAGATCCTAGTGGATCAAACTAAGGAAGATCTGTTTTATTTCTAAACACTTAAGCTGAATATCATCTGCTTTCATGACAGTGTAATAAATGTATGACTTACTGTCACATACAATGTTTACTTATTTTTACAGTGATTTTTAGAGTAGCTGGCAGGTCACAGGCTTTCTGTTCTTGAAGGAGTAGCTGTCCTTGAAGTATGAGTGCTTCTCCACTTTTATAGTTTCAGCAACCTGGAATAGGATTCAGGAATGGCAAACTTTATTGGTTGCTTCTTTACCAACCTCAGGTGATGTTAGCTACAGTATTTTTGTCATGTAGAGGGGCGCTGAGGAGAGTGTCTGAAGCTGGGCTTTATGATATGGGATTTTTTAACTCTTCAATGTGGTCAAGACTTAATGTGGTATTGGAATGACTGTTCTCCCATTAAATTGCTCTTGTCTTGGAGTCTCTGCTTTTCTTCAAAAAGAATATTCATTAAGGAAAAACTTCTTTATTCTCTGGAGTATGAAATGCTACCACTCTGCTTTTAAACCTAGTATCATCTTTAACTTTGAAGTTTGTTCCACCAAATATATACTGTCTTGTAATCTGGTCACTACCTCCACACCTCTTCTCTATGATTAATCTCATCCAAGTCTCCATTTCTCCTTAATTTCACTCCATATCATCCACTTTTGTAGATTCCAGTGCTATCAAATTTCCTGTATTTACTATTAATACCATTGCTAAATCCAGGGAATGGTGGTAAAAATGGCGTCTACAAAGTAGCAGATGTGTAAAAGATCTGTTTGAGATGTTTTCCTTGCCCCTATATTAGAATAACGTGACAGACCTTTGTGACTTACCTAGAGAGCTGCTGTAGCTCTAGAATATGTAAGTCATGTCTTCCTGCTGAATTCAAAATCAACCACTTTTACATATAGCTAAGATTCCATACTGTAAGCAATAAACTGAAATTAAAATTAAAAAAAAAAATCGTCAACAAAAGTTTTGTTGTTTGTTTTTTAAGCTGTTGTTTTTTTTTTTTTTTTTTTAAAAAACTTGTGTTATTCTGATACTTGCTGATAGCTGTGGTGCTGCTGAAAACCCTTTTTGTCAGTTGTTACTCTTAAAATTCCATAGGAACATAAATATGTTGGATTCTTTTTTTCCCTGTCTCTGTGCACTTGGATGTTATCTGAAGTTGCAGCTTGCAGTTCATAAATAGTAAAATGTTTTGATCCTGTTATTCCTCGTGGCTCATCCATTTGAAGATCAAATTCAGATGCCCAATCTTTGTTATATAGAGCTAGACTGCAATAAATCTACAGCTATTTGCTGGTCTTTCTGCTCCCTTTGCTTTTCTGTGTGTAGTTACTGGTTAGAAAAGGTCCTCCAGCTTCCAAAAAACTTGACACACACAGTTGTTTCGATACTATGCCTGTCATTGGTATTTGATGTGTCTACGTTGACGACTGTGAAGACAGCTGTCCCACAAACTTCTGTTCCTTTTGAGGGAAGACAGCATAGATAACCTTTAGCATTTGAAGGAAAGGTTGCATGAGTAGGCTGAAAATGATGTGGTGTTTTATCAGTTTGAATTTCCAGGGCTGCACACTGTCCAAGGCCTGAACTTGGAAATGCCATAAATGCACAGCCAAGCCAATCTGAAAAGTATGTGTGAAATTTTGTACCTATTGCTGGTATTTTGGCTCAGATGCAGAAGTACAGTAAGGATAAGTAGTTAACCACTGTGGCAAAAACTGGTTCAGTTTAATGAAAGAGTTTGATCAACCGGTATTTTGCTCTTTCCCTCTAACTATGAGAAAGAGCAAATGTTTAATGAAGGATTTTGATCATTCAAAATTTGCTTTTTCTCTTAATCAGAGGGTAAATCAAAATGTTGACACTTTCTGCAAAGGGAATCTCAGCTTTGAAAATAGTCCAAACCTCCATAGATCAGACAGATTTTGGGGCCACAAGCTCTGAGGCACTCAGCTTGGCTGGTTGCTCCAGGTTCTTGGACCCCGGCTCTGATGTAATTAAAATGACTTTTTTTGAACTCAGGCTCCCAGTACCCTGTCAGGTAGGTTGTTGAGAAGATGGGCAAACTGGCAGGTAATCAAACAGACTTACCTTTTTAAAAGTGCCTGGCAAGTTATATTCTACTGGATTATTATTTTTTTTTAATGTTAATTTATTTTTATTTATTCCAGAGGAATGTTTTGATGATTACACCATTTTTGTGGAACATATTCCATTTCTTAGTCAGCTGAAACCATATATCTTGTTTCTCTACAGCAGTAGGTGTGAGGATGCCCCAAACTTCTGAAGTGCAGAATATATTTCTGAAAGATATACTGTGCTATGCAAAGCCCAGCCCAACCACTTTTATTGTGGATAAACTTAAGTTTTAGGAAATGTAAAATTGCTCAACCTTTCTTTTACTATTACTTCCTAACTAAGTTCCTTTATCTAAATTGACTGAAAACTAATACTATTACCCAATAATTAAGAAGCCATTATCAGAAAATTAGGTAATTTGGGGGTTGTTTTTGCATTTTAATGGGAACTATTGCTTGTAGCTACAGTAAAGAAAGACGTCTAGAACTTTTCCACTATTCACACAGTTTCAGTTGTGGTGGGATTCTTTATTGCTTTTTCCCTTCTTTCAAGGTATACGAGTTCTTGATGTCATTTCCTGTTCAATAGTTAATAAGAGCCAAAGAGCCTGGCAGAAGTCTTTTGCACTCAGCATCTGAGCTGTAGTCATTTCCCATTTCGTAAGAGAAGAATCTGGGTAAAACGGGAACTAGTTTCAACTGGTTCATGCAAGAAGTTCTGAATGATGTATTTTCCCAAAGCAGTAACTTTCGAGTATGTGAGTGAGCATGGGGAAATTGGTCTGAATCAGAGGCAGGCTAAGAAGCTGTTGCGGGTACTTTCCTCTATAACTGCTTCATGGTCAGAGATTTCCAGGGATGTCATGCGGAACGTGACTTTTTTTTTTTTTTTTTTTTTTTTTTAAGAAAGAGGTTCCTTAAGGTTCCTAGGGTATAATAGATTGATTAAATTATTAGCATATGAAAGTTATTGCACTAACTTGTAGGTTGCTTGACTTTTGTAAGAAGAAAGTCACAAGCTCAGTGTTATTTTGAAGAGTCATTGGGGCAGAAAGCAGTTATTAGTTTTTATGTCCTATGAAAATTTAAGACAGGAAATACCTGCCTTAATGTTTTCTGTTGTTAAAGAAATATTCGAGAAAGTATGACACTATGCAGGAGACTGGATATGACTGATGACAATCTAGCATTTGAAAACCATTGTGTGTATTTGAATGACACTAAATGTTACTTAATTTTTGAATAACTAGAGAGGAGGTTTATATAACTGCTCTGAATGGTGAATTCACAAGGCACCATTCATAATGGGACCCGGCTTTGCAAAACATCAAGTGCTGTGCAGCTACAATGAAAACGGTAAAACTCTATGCTCCCAAAATTTTTAAAGAGAATGTTCAATTTTCCTTAGGAAACTGGTACAAACACAAAAGGGGAAATTTATCCTGGGATTTCTTACTTCTAGACTGTGAATATCACGTGTATGCAATAGTTATCATTGGTATTCCAGTCTTTAATCATTTGCCTGCAGAAAGTGTTCCTATTTAAGGAAATCCTTAATTAAATCTTCAAGCAGGGCTTGCCCTGGCTTTCTTTGCACATATCTGTAGAGCCTAATGAAGGTGAGACTGCAGCCCAATAATAATGGTTACAAGGAAAACTATCACCATGTAGAAGTCGCGACAGTAGAGGATGGAAACAGCTTTGAGGAAGCCAGACTGATTGCAGATGTCTGGACTGTTCTCTGTGCTTCCCACATTTTTATAAACAGTTATCCTAACACAAAGACAGTTTGGTTTTCTGAGCATTGATTCTTTTCTGTGACTATCCTATACATACAACTGGGAAGAAGAGCTGGCTATGATTTTATAACTTTAATTTAATTACATAGACATAATATTCACATGTGTTTAAGACTTATTCAACAGTCATAGTCTCAAAATCAGTTTTCTTGTGTTATTTGAGTGTTTATTCCACAGTATAATTCACTGAAAGAAGGTTCCTGCAGAAGTTTACTTGCACAGTTAAAGAGACGTTTTTAGGATTCTTTAAAAATTGGATGTTATAGTCATATTTTGGCAGATGCTGCTCTAAAATTATGAAGTTATAACAGTGAGAGAGCCTTGAGAACATCTCAATGAATTAAACATGCTGCAGCTGCAGAGTTTGCTTTAGATGTCTGCAATAATGACTATTAAAGCTAAAGTAAACATAGAGATCCAAATTTTATAATATTAATTTCCAATGTGATCAGTTGTTCACATAATTATGCTACAATTAAATACTGAGTCATTGTAAACAGATGTACATACATTTATGTTACAATTCTTCTGTCTCTCTGAGGAAAAGTGGCAATTGCATATGTGGTTTGGGGGATATGTTCTTTTTGCACCTGCTCTATTTTTAAAAATTAAGAATTAAAATAACAAACTTCTTTTACCCTCTGGAAAAATTAAAAATGATTATGCATTTTCTTCCAAAGTGTGCTTCTCCCCAGTGTTCTTAGCAGTTGAAATGTTTCATGTATAGCATATGACAGCTCACTTTTACAAAGTGAGCATGTAATTCTTGTATATATTTAGCAAAGTTTAAACTCTTTGTAATAGCAAGTTGTACATCCAACACAGGTAAATGTATCTGTGCTTCCTTTACTTGGTGTGTTTTCTGAACCAGTGAAACCTGGATTGCTAATGAAATGAGAGATGCATAAGTAGGTACAGATTCAAAACATTTTGAATATACTTTCTTATTTTAAATTCTAGGACAGTACAGAGCCAACCATTTTAAAGTGTTTTAATTCAGTTATTAAATCAGAATGCTTGGGTAAATTATAGATTATGGAGCAGGTAGCATAATCTCAAATTTCCTCTTAAAAGAAAAAGAAATCAGAAATCTTCCCAGAAGAATCTGGGAAGACAGGAAGTTAGAAAAGGAAAGAGATGGGGTCAAAGAGGAAAAGGGGATATGGGAAAATGCAGCAGGAGTGAGAATAGGAGTCTGGACAAACAGATCAGGAATGAGAGTTCCCAGAAAAGGGGAAAGAAGATGGTATATTTGATTATCAGCAATCGTTGTGGAAAAAAGCCTGGGTTGGTTTATAAAGCTGAGCTGAAAAGAGGCACAAAAAAGAATCCTTAGGGAGAGAGCTGTGTGAAAGTTTGATGGAGTAAAAATAAAATAAAAATCATCAGGCTAATGCTCTAACTTGGCAACAAGAAATGGGTATTCAATTGGCTTAAATAAACTGAGTAAACTCTACCTCACTTTTATTCTGGATATGGCATGAGTGGAACCTGAAGTTATATTCGAAATCTGAGGGGAGAGACCAAGGCTATAACTTAGTATGGGGAAGTAGGGAAGAGATGGAGCTGGAACAGGTACATATTGGAGAAGCTCAACTTGCAGAGAAAAGATAGGTTGATCCCACGTTAGTCTGCAACACAAGATTTTTTCAATGCTGTCCACACCTGTTAGTTCTGTGGCACAGCATATTTCCTGCCTAGTGAAAGATACCTACATATGTTACAGGAATTGAATGAATCAGTATTTCTTTGGAGAAAAAAAAATCTCTATGCATACGCTGAGGAAAACTGAACTACGGTTAAAATGCAATCAACCACATTCCAGGACTTCTCAAGCTGCAGGTCTCAGGATTTCTCAAATCTCAAGATTTTTGTGATCTCAATAATATTCTTTTGAAATAGTTTGTAATAATCCTATATGAATTACATTCAACTGCATTTCATAAAATCCAGGATTCTGTGCATTTTTCTTGTTTCATTTATTCATATGAAGCTTTATAAAGACAAATACAGTAAGACAAGAACGTTCGATGAGGTAAAGCTACTATAAATATCATAGTCTTAAAGCAAAAAAGAAGTATAGCTAAGGCAGAAGAGGAAATAATCCCCACTAATCATTTTAATCACTTTGCGATAATATGCAGGTTGTCAGAGAGCTACACGGGGCAATAGGAACAGTGTTCCTCTTATTTGCAAGGAAGCTCCAGTTTTGGGTACAACAGCGTGCTATTTAACATGTTAAAAAATTTTGACTGGATTGTAAGACAGTAGGTTCCAAGTTTTTATTCCCTTTGTGTGCCCAGAATTGAAAATGTATTCTTGTAGTCTGGATAGTCATATATAGTACTTTTTATTTATTGTGGAATGCTTTTAATTATTAAAAATGTAATGAGAGAACGGATGCTTAACTATGTAGTGTCTTGCAACAAAGTAGTAATGCGCCTGTCATTTTAAACAGAGAATAATTCCACTTTATGCACACCCTAGACTTGTCAAATAACATGGTCATAAGCTTTGTCAAACAAAGAAGTGCTCATTCAGTTAAGTCAACAGATAATGTTTTTAAATATCTTATTTTTTAAAGTGTCAGTTCTTCAGCACTAGTCTTTCTGGTTCTTCTTCATCAAAGCTACTCCGTGTCACCACTTTGCATGTAGAAAGCCTGAAGACATGTCACTCTGTGTTATGAAATAATTAACTGTATAAATGTCTAAGATGTACTAATATTAGCCTGATTAATCTTTTTTTTCCTCTTATTATCTACTTATTATCTACTTATTATTGTTCAGAAATTTAATATGAATAAATCTACAACTAGAGCAAATCTACAACTAGAACAGTTGTAAGAGAAATATTCAAGTATGATATTTCTGATTAAAAACACAGGACGTCCAGTGGTAAAATAAAATGATAATTTATAATTCTGGCTTCTATTACATTCAAACATTATTCATGCCCAGAATTATTAGAATAAATTCCACTGCACTATTTTGCATCAATACTATTACACAAGATTTTGCTGGAGGGTATTGAATCTATGTAATTCTTGTAATACTGCTTTTATTCAATCATGGATTGTTATAATGCCATTTCAAGAAGTCTTTTTTTTCTTCCCCTCTCTTATCATTTTATTTGTAGCTAGATTAGAAACAGATTAGTTTTTATTTTAAAGCAGGCATGGTGATGTAATATTACGACAGAAAACACCAGTGAAACATGAAAATTACATTTGGAGATAATATAATGTCAGAGGGACAGGTTATTTGCTATTGAAAAACATTATGATTTCATCAAAGGCAAAGTGCACAGTGTCTACACATTGTTGTGGAATATTATTATTGAACTTTGTGAAACACTTCACATTTCCAGCACAATTAGTACTTCAACTTTTATGCTGTATAATTATCATGAAGTTGTTTCTACTGTTGAGAGTCTCATTCATTATTTGTAGCAAAAATATTTAGAAAAATATCTAATTATGGGCAAAACAAAAAATCACCAATACCTTGTCTTAAAAAGAAGCCTCTCTTGGAGAAGAAAAAAAAAAAAAAAAGAAAAAAAGAAAACTCAGGGAAAAATATGTAAGGAAAATCACTTCACAGTTAGTTGCATTGCTTAGGAGAGTACTGGTAGATAGGTACTTAATATTACACTAATCAACAAAATGTAAAAACTTGTGTTAACCATAATTATGTTAAATACTTTTGAGAGTTAAAAATACCAATGGGTATTCTTTGGCGCTAGATTCTTTCACATTTTATTTATCAAATGTATTCTTATTTTGAGAATATTGTCTTACTGACTACTGATGAAGTAAGACATTGTCCCCCTCAGGCCAGCTTGAGATATATAACAGAGTAAATATCAGGACAAGGAAGAAGTTTTTTTCCATGTTACTTTCTGACAAGAGTTCATACTACACGAGATAGCCATTGAATACAATGACTTGAAACCTCTTACAAAATGAAATAATGTGTTTTTTTCTTTGGAAATTGCTTTACTTAGATTTTTTTTTCCCTTCCTGTCTTTCCTCCCTTCTTTGTGAGGAAAATCATTTAGCTGGCTGTGAATGTTACTGATTACAGTGATTCTTGCCACCACTTTGTCTGCCCTAATGAGTCAGCTAATGATTTCAGAGAAGTAGCCACCATTTTACAGATTGATGTTGCATTGTATTCCCATACTTTCATTGTAGATTGAAGGCACTCAACTTCATATTGCTCGGTGTACTGCAGGAATTTATGGATCTGCTGTAACGCTTTCTCTACAGTTGCTTTTCATAATTCTGGGTCTCTAATTGGTGTAAAACTGTAAAGCTATTTGCTGCACTGAAGCTCAGAGTGGATTTGTGTTTTTCACCAAAGATGGAAATCTGTTCCTTTCTACTGCTATGGAGAGTTTACATTTATCTTCTCACAAGTTTCTTTAGACCTTGTGGATTATACCCTTCAGAGCTATTAGCTGGCTCGGTTAATGCACAAGCTCCAAGTGCAAGAAATCACTCCAGCAAGCAATTGCTTTTTGCAGTGGGGAAGGCAGGATTGCATAGGGAATAACTTTTTGTGAGTTAACAAGTTTTGAATGGAAAGTGATGGAAATACTGTAAGTCTGCAACATACTTCCTCGTGTTTCCCACAGCTCCTATATTTGCTGAGTTACTTTGCAGGCACTACCTGCACCTTCCCCTTAGAAGCCCACTCTCAGAAATACACTAAAACAAAACAAAAACAGGTTAATGGTTTTATACCAAGTCTGTTATGGGGCTTTTGTAAGACCCAAAGAAATTTATCTAGATTATTACTTTTCCCCCATTTTCTCTTTCTATTACTTTCTATTCTAGGTGCCCTTTCATTCTTGCTTTTTGGCTGGCTGGTGGTTGGAGTAAATTTGTTGTGCTGTTCTGTAAATTTGTATGGAGTAAAATGCTCTGAGTCAGTGAGATTAGAGATATTAGAGTTTACATCTACCTGAAACAAACAAACAAAAAAAAAACAAACCAATAAGTGTCTGAACTAAAATTCCAAGGTGTGTACCAAAATTCCACTGAACTATTTTTTTCACTCTTTCCTTCAGTTTTACCTCCCTGACTTCTTGTATGTGTTGCACCTGTCCTCTATATGAAAGTGTCAAACTGTGGAAGCTCATTGGCATGTCTGGTAATGTAAGACATGTTAGCACCACAGGTATCATTATGAGGTCATGTCAAGTCAGTCATTCAGTAACTCTCCTTCATCCTGTATCTTTTTGTTGTTGTCTTTTGTTAGTCTGATATCCTCCCTTTTGCCCTTCACTCCTCCTTTATTTTTTGTTATTTTTTGAAAAAATGCTGCTAGCTTTTCTGTATTTGTGTTTCCAAGATAAACCTCATTGAAGCTGATGGGGAGCAAGAATATAAATGACGCAAAGTGTTTATTTTGGGTCTTGTAATAATTGTCAATAAACAGAATGTCCAACTAGTTGTGCCATGGAGTGAGTTAGGATAATTTTTCATTAGTCAGCCTGTGTAATCTAATTGCCTCTCTTCTGAATGACCTTTCTGAGAGGAGAGAAGAGAAGATGCAAGTGCATAGCTGAATCATACATTCTCCTTGTCCTGTCTTCTCTCAAGCTTTCCTGACTCGGTTTCTTTGACAGTGCTGCTTGTCTTCTGCTTGTCACATCCAAGACTTCCCAGACATCTGCATTCAGTGCATTCAGTGGTTGGCTCTAGAATGCATTTTTTTGTTTGAAATATGTACTTTCCTTGCCAGCGGTTGACTTCTCTGTGAACTTTGAATTTTTTTCACATCTTCCATTCATTGTGAGCTAATACACATATTCAGACTAGGAATGCAGGGAAGGCTTCCCAGGTGCAAAGCAGCAGTAAGTTTACATAATTTCCAAAGGCTTGTCTACAAAGCTTCACCAGAAACCCATGTGGCTCACTGTATGCCACGTGAGAAAGCCTCTAACATGGGACTGTAATTTTGGATGGAGAATTTACAGGAGAGCAATGTAATGTGTGTGCATTTTGTGGACACATATTTTTGCAGATATTTTTGATGGAAAGACCAGGCTCTGTCATTAGCTGAATACCTCTGGCAAAGTATGTTGTGTTTTAGGTCGGTATAATATGAAAGTCAGAAAATAATGAAATTTATACCTACGTTGTGAGGTATACATTGTAAAATGTTGATTTATTAAGACTAGCATCTTTCTAAAAGTTTCTGCAGTTCTGCAGTACTTGCGCAAACAGCGGTGATGCACAAACACTTTTTCTAGCAAAAGTGGTCCAGTGACATAGAGCAGATAAGGTAAAACTGAGGTCAGGTAAACATATGTGAACATTCCTCCTGTTAATCACGTGGAAAATATTTGCTTGGATGGATTAATTATGTTTCTGCCTTCACGATTTTTTTTTTCCCTGTAAACTCATTTTGTTCATTTTATTAACTTCTCACAGTCCAGCCTTTGTTTCCTCTGACCTGCTGTCGGTTGAGTGTTTGGCAGAGACAGACACCAAGCTGACAACATGTGGTTTGGGACATCTGAAGGTTCCTACATCCCAGAGTGCTTCAGCAGGAAAGAGCACAATTCTGTGGAAAATATATAGATTTACTTAACCAGTAATACATTTCAATGTAGTCATTTAAAGAAATGTGGAAGTCTTTTTATTTAATTTTATTTAAATTTAAAATCAGTGGAAGGCTTGATTTGTCAAGTCATGGAACAAACTGTAACCTTATTTCCTCTTTATAAGATGACTTGTGAAATGGCTGTTGTAGCTCTCTTGATACAGCATAAAGGCTACCCTGGACAGACAGATGTAATTAGAGTTGTTTAGCAGAATGACAGTGCTGTAGTTGTTCTTCCCACCTAATAGGATTGTTGACATGCCCAACTATTTTTTTTTCTTCTTGAACAAGGTCTTATTCTACACACAGGCTGTGCTTTTATTCAAATAGCAGCACTGCTTTCATGCAAGAATTGTGACACATTCCTTTACAGCTATCTATATTTTTTACAGGCTACAAATGTTATTTGAGCAAGAAGGATCAGAGAAAAAGGGAATATGAGCAATTTAATAGCTTTGCACCTTTAAGCTCTCAGCACAGTGAGAGCTTAAGTTGCATGTCTTCAGCATTAAGAGTGTGCTGCTCCACTGAATGCAGTGGCCTTTGGTATCTAGAGAATTGGTTTCACATCTTGGAAGATCTTGCAAGCAACGTAACTAACATAACCTAGCATAACCATTAGATCCAAATAATTATTTGTATATATATATATATTTAACTGACTTGACATAACTGATGACATATGAAGATAACCCCAGCATTGAAATGACAAATATATTTGTAAGAGAAATATAAGGTGCATAGTATATTTTCTTCTATAGTTTTTTTATGCTGTTACAATCATTCATCTACAATTGATATTATCCCACAAAAATATTTTTAGAAGGGACTCTGTCCAAGCACAATGAAGAGTTAAGTTCCAGCTTTTCAAATGACAGTTTATCCTCTTCTTTTCTGTTGTTCATTTATCATTGTCATGCTTACTGCCACTGTAACGATTCCAGACATGTAAAACAATGGGGGTTTAGCCTGCTTGATATTTATCATTCTGCCTACTGGAAACATTAAGAAGTTAAAAATGATCATATTGCCATTATATCTCCATTTAAATAATTTTAAAAAGGAAAGTAAATATTAAAGTAATTAAATTGACATGGACACAAGTCACATGTCAAACACCATACAAAAGTTAGTGAAAGCAGACCAAATTTAAATGAGGAAATCACTAACTAACCTACTGAAGAGTTTGCCATTTTATAGTATGCAACATTATCAGGATACAAAGAAAAGGTTAGAATAAATGCATAAGTTATTGAAATTCCCAAATGCTTGCCTAGAAGCAGTTGCATCAAACAGTTTTGTAATTTGTTAACAATTGTTGGTAATATTCTGTCCCCCTCTCTCCTCCATCCCCTCATTTTATTTGGTGAAAGAGTATGTCAGAACTCCCGACAGACTATAATGATCATTGCCCCTTGAGGTCTTTTGCTCTGGAGGGGGTTTGCATCCTACACAATGTCATAGTTTTCCAAAGGATAATGAAATCCACTGGAGGATGACTGCATTCTGTCTGAATTACAGTTGTACAGCAACCAAAGTCAGCACTATGAAAAAAGAGCAGGGAAAATGGGACATAATATATAAAAAAATTGGTCTTTGAAAGGGCATGATTTTGATATGACTTATTCAAGAATTAATGCTCAAATAATGTAGAAAGTAGAGTTGGGCCAGTAACAAACTAGGAAATTTCATACCTTAGTTTCTCAGCTAATACCAAGGATGATAAGGATTTAAATAGAGAAATGAATCAATGAAATTTCTGCCAAGTGTCTCATATTTATGACTGAGGTTTGCACACATACATACTGTATATATACCAACCTAAAGTACTTTGCTTTCCAGAGGATTCTGCTGGTTCAGAAGCATTGATTATCATTTCATCAGTGATACTGCCTGCGTGGTCTTACTGGTTTTTATTTTGAGGTACTTGCATTCAGACTAACTTCCTAAGTTCATCTTGAGATGGGAAAATTGCAATAAAATGCCACAGTAACAAGCTGAAGGTTATTTATAGTATTAGTTATAATATTTGATTTGGTATTTTGCAATATACTATTAGTACCAAGATTTTTGGTAATAAATAGTAGGATATCAGTCTACTTGGAATCTGATTAAATGTGTACTTTCCAAGAAGAATGAGTTAATATTGATGCAGAGCATGAGTAGACTTAGTTTCAGAGGTGTATGCAAAGCTGACAGAGAAGCAGCTTCTGTGTCTCCTGATGAAGCAATCTCAGCAGAGCATTGTTTCGTTAAGTGCAGTGTCAGGAGGTTGCTGTCATTGCAGCATTTTTCCTTCGTGACCAAACAGTGGAAAAAAGACAGATGAGTACTGTAGAGCTGGGTGTGTACTGGGTGTCTAAGCAGTAGAATTTAATTTCAACAACCTAAAGGAATTATCCAGGCTGACTGAAAGTACAGGTTGCTCAATAAACAATAACTGTGCATATCCACTGGCCTAAATGTTCACGTCCTTTGTGCTTCTCATGAAAATCAAGAATTTCTGCATGTTAATTTCAGTAATCTCTGATTTCTTGGGATATCTTCTCTTCTTTGTCGTTACTGGATAAATTGCTAACCATATTTTAAAGTTTCCTATCTTGGTGTGTAGAGTCAACCTACCTAGGCTGAGCTACTCAAGAAGTAGGTTAGACACATGGAGGTACTCTGAAAATGGACAAGAAAAATGGTTTGGAGGTGCTTTCTGGTGCTTTCAGCTTTTCTGATTATTTAAGTAACATATATGCAAAATCAGTAGAATCGGTATTTGGCCCCCAAAAGGAACAAGTACTGTTGGCATATGCTGAGCCATATAACTAAAACTAGAATTCTACTTCATTGGTTAATGGTTTTATTTTGTGATTTCACTGGATGTGAGTTGAAACCAAACGACAATAATAGTGTAACATCTATCTGAACTTCGACAGCGCTAGTTACGAAATCACCAAGTAGTACTATCTCTGTGCCTTCGCTCTCTCCTTCTCTGTCATCAAAAGTAGCATTGATCATTAATGCTAAAATGAAAATAAGAGGTAGCAGTTCACATAAGAAAACATTTGGATGGCAGCTGTTTTACATTAGGTGTAGTTAATAGTCATGTTTGCAACCACAAATGTAATATTTACATCCACTGAAATAACAGCAATGATTAAATGGGATAAGAGCAGAATGATACCAGCTGCTCTAGAACATCGTTTTTTTGTAAGCTTGATTGATGTTGATTGGGCATGCCCTGGATCTGTGGAATACCAGTAGGAAGCTGAAAAGAAATCCCCAGACAACAACAACAACAAACCCCAATAACTGGGCAAGCAGTTCATTAGTTACATCTCTTGAGCAAAAAGGAAAGGAAAAAGGAAGAAAAAACAGTACTGAATGCACTAATCAAATTTTCATCACTGTATAAGCTCTGCATAGATTGACAAAGAGGGAAAATAATAGGTTATGATTAACATTAATAACACATTGCCAAAGTAGTTGGCAGATATCAACTAGAGATTCATTTAGAAACATGGCTTGTAGCTACTGAGAATGGTATTCAGCATCAGATACTTTGTATTAGAAATTTTCCCTGTCAAGCAAATGAAATGAGTTTTGCTTGCAGAAAAACATGAAGTGACAGAACAAAAGAAATGGGATGCAATTTGGGGTCCCAGAGATATGAAGAGCTTCTATTAAAGAGTATCTGTAACATCTGTCTACAAGAGTAAGATCTTTTTTTTTCCTCATTTTACTTCCCCCCGCCCCCCCCCCCCCCAGTAATTTATATGTATGGCTTGCCCTCTCTTGTTCACAATAAGAATTAAAAACAAAACAAAACAAAGAAAAAAAATGACAACAACAACAAAAAATCCTAACATCCTGTCCTTGCAAGTCAAGCTCTAGGGAAGAAATATTTCTGGTATTGTTACCTGATGGGTACTTTTCAATCTTTTCTTTCCTTTTCTTTTACTCTGTGTTCTACCATTTTTTTCTAGTCCTCTCCAGATGAAAAAAGGATCGGCGTTCCCCTAGTTAGTGTTTTTTGTATCTTTTATTCCAGAACCTGACATTTGAATTTCCTAGAAAAAAACATTGTCTATGCTTTATAAGCAATGTTTCCTATTACAGACACAACTTTGAACTGTCAGTTCGTTATGTATATGTGATTATTTTTTCAGCTTTTCATGCTCCATCAATGTTCTGTAGTTGTGGGAACTGTCCCAGAGTCTAAATATTCATATGCTGAGAATTTCATGCTGGAAGGTAAAATACTTTAGAAAATAGGAAACTGTTTTTACACTAGAGGTAAAAGAAAAAAAACATTTGTCCCGATTTGTTTTAAAAAATAAAATAAAATTCTTGAAATAATGGGCAAAATTATTCCCTCAATTTACTGATACAGAGTGTTTGCATATGAAAATTATCTTATATAAATAGAATTCATTACAGGAAAGTGAAAACAACTTCATATGCCTTGTTAAGTACTTTTACTGTGCATTGTTGTAACAGATCTAATCCATATGGAACGTTTTATTGCCTGAAATCAATGCCTTTGTAGAAGAGCTTAGTAGAATGTCTACTTAACTCGTTGGGAAAGATTTTTTTATTTTTATTTTTATTTTTTCAGTGGGTTTGGTTTGGTTGTGTTTTTGTGTGCAATTGATATGTGGCAGTTCTGCAAGTGCAAACGTGTGGAATATGAATGCCAAAGATTTATTGACATAAACAAGTAGCTTCTGAGCATTGTAAGGAACTATTTGTGAAGGCTGTACTGTAGGTATTTACATGGGACAGGACAGAAAATGATGCAATTTTAAAAGTTGCTGATTTTTGTAATATATTTTTTATTAGTAACACAATACTTATTATTTCTTGTTGCCATCATTACCATTGACTCTAAGTATTTGCCTATTAAGATTGTTTTTGTCTAATTGAAGATGAACTCTCTGAAATTAAAATAATTAAAATGTTCCATATTTATTCATTGAATAGCAATTATTTGATAAGAAAGATAAATGGATTCAAGACAATATTAGCCAGAACTATTCTTAAATATCTACTTTGCTGGTTGGGAACTCTGGATGAGCAAATCAGAGCCTCATATTCTGTTCTTTCTGTCCTCCCAAACTCAAAGGAACACCAAAGGCCTCTGACTCAATTCACTCAGGAGCATCTAATCTCTACTATTCAATTTAGTGTTTGTAACCTTTCTAGCACAGTTAAACCAACTTTCATTCTACTTTGTGGCATTGAAAAATAGCTGTTAGGAAAGCTGGCAGCTTGACTACTCTGGCTGTCCAAGCTGAACAATGTCAGAGAAAGATGGGCCTTTGCTGTAGATAGACTTAGACTTAGAACTTCAAATTTCAAATACTCCTATGATGAAATGGGAACAGTTTTCTGATTTGGTTGAAACCCTGATAAAGTTTGAGTTTACAAACTGAGTTTTGAGAAAATTAAAGTTGCATTTTACTTTGGGTGTTCAATTCTTCATTATGCCTTGGCAAAACTGTGGCTGCTGATGGGAGTGAGAAATGGATCAGGCACTGGAAGGAAATGAACTGATGGTTAATAACAATAAGTCACTGAGTTCCAACTAGTAAGATAAATTTTACTGATGATGCATAGGCATGTTTCAGGGGCAGCATGAAGCTGGCATGGACTCAGTGGTTTTGCTTACTCTTTCTGGCTCATCATTTAGTGACTCGCTGCCAGTGATGTAACCCCATTTACTAGAACCCTTTGAGCCTGACCCTTCAGCCAATTGTTCACCTATCATATTGTGTATTTGTCTAGTTGTATGCTGGACATTTTGTCCAGAAGGATACTGTGAGGAACAGTATCAACAGCTCTGTTGAAATCCAAAAGGATTACATCAGCGGGCTTCCCTTGGTAACTATGTGCTTAACGTTGTCATGAGAGGGCAGTTGAAAGGGTAAAGAGAGAATAGGCAGTAACTAGAAGCAAGATTTATCTGTTTCAGTAACCTGCTTGCCTGACGCTTTCTGAGGCCCTTGTGTTGCATGATCACTATGGGAGTAAGAGACAGGGAAGCACCATCCAGATCAGGGAATGAAAGAGGGTGTGGAGGAGAGAACACAGAGGGTAAACTTGGGAATCTCTGGTGCCAGTTGTTCCACCATATTGTGAGTCTGCTCCAATCTAGTTATGGACTCATGCTTACCCATTGCCATGGGTATGCTGGACAGCATAGCCTTCCTGGAGGCAGTGCTTGGCAGCTGAGAAAGCAAAGATGCTGGCACAGATGTTTCTAAATTTTAGTATAATCAGAGATTTTCCTGACTAAGAGGAATTCATTAATGGGTAGTTTTCCACTCAGCTTTGCCTCTTTCACAGTAGAAATTAAATCTAGAACATTATAAAACCCTAACCCTAAAGTTTTCATGGTGGTGGAGTTTGAGACTGTTCAGAGCTTAACATCGATTGAGACTTAAGAACAAAAGATTCAGGAATTGCTGAAATATTAAGTATTCTTTTTCAATAGGAATGAGTTTGTTCTTGCTTCCAAACTCCTCCAAACAGTGTGGTTTGCCCTGCTTTAATATCCATCTACCTTAGCAGTTTTGTAATTAATATTGTACTTCAGTGTTTAAAAGAATGCATAAAGCTATGTATATTACTCTATCGGTCTTAAGGAAGGTAGAGTTAGTGGGTTGTTCCTGTGCAAAATACTCTCCTGTGATGTCAGAAGAGCAGATCTGAAAAAATAATTAAATAAAAATTGATTTTTACTGTAAATTATTCATTGAGTGTGCATGTAAAAACCCAGTTGCAGTTGTTGATTTTCAGCTCATTTTCAGCTTGCTTTTCCAGACAGTTTTTTTTTTTTTTTTTCTTTTTCAGAAAAGCCTTCTGTAAATATTAGAAATTTGGAAGGTATTAACACTTTTAATATTTGGTTATACATAGTGAATCAGCTTGAATGCACTTATAGAGAACATTACTATATTAATTTATAATATAATTGATTATTTTATTAATAAAGTCAAGTTACTGACCCTTGCTGAAGGGAAATGTAGGTTTTATTTGAGTTCTAACACTTGCACACACAGATTTGAAAAAGCATATCAAAACAAAGAGTTGTAAACTAATCATTAGAATTGAAGGCATCAAGAAGCATTAGAATTATTTTCTAACTTGCTTTCACACTGCAAGGTCACCCCTGAACAAAGTGATGAAGAGAATGTATTCTGTAGGGAATACAATGGGTAGAGCTGTCAAAAATTAACTCCTTTTAAACAGTGAGAACATCAACTGAAATTTGCTTCTAACAATTTTATTGTCTTTTTTTTTTTTAATTTTATTTTTTCACAGAGGATCTTTCTTAAAGCTGGAAGTGAGGAAGAAATCTTTGCACATCTTGGCTTGGATTACGTCGAACCATGGGAAAGGAATGCTTAAAGTGATTTGCCAGTGTGCATTCATCAGTTGACAGCGATGGTCCTTCTGCCTATCTTGCAGTCTGACTTAGACACATATATATTACATGTCTCTAAGACAAAACTTTAAAAAATATTAGAAGCCCTTATACATGCTTATGTTCCTAGAAAAGAACAGTTTAAGTTTGTCAGAATCCTTGCCAGTCTTTACAGTTTTAGTCTTTGATTTTTCTTCATAGGATGACAAAGAGGGGGTAAAGCTTGTGGATTTTTTTTTTTCAAGTGAAAACTTCTAACTGGTGAGATTTTTGCTTGTAACAGAAACTTCAAATTTCTGTGAATAATGCTTTTTAAAATATTGTCAGTTATGACAGTACCTAAATAACACAAAACATTTCATCTGAGTCCAAAAATCACTGAAGTACATGCTTAGCTTTAGCTGAATTTCTTAAGTATTTTGCTGCATTCATATAGAGTTTTTCTACAGTATATAAAGGCCAAAGACCTAGGCAGAAATTAGTCTGGCAGTCTCAGCTAGATGAGGCTTCAGCTATAATATTTATCTAGTTGCAGCACCACTCTATAAAAACTGTAATCAAGTTGAGAATTCAGCTTAGACAACATTACACAGAAAGAGATTTTGGAAAGGAAAAGTGGAATAACTCAGTAGTAATCTTCAACAGTGAGGAAAAATACTATAAATTTGGAGTACCAATTTGGACTTCGGAAGATCCAGGATGTGATGTCATGATCCTTGATCAGGAATTTGAATTGTAACCTATATGACACCAATTGCTTTAACTGTCAGACTGGTGGCTGCTCTGGTGTGAAAGCTTTTATTTATCTGTACTCATTTTATATATCTGGAAATTTAGTTTTTGTCAGTAGCTATATATGCACTCGAATGAGAAGTTTACCTGAGCTATTGGCTCCTCTAGACTGTTATTCCATCCTTTTGGTCAGAAATTCATTTTGTATGTGAGAGACTTTCTAATGAAAGTAATCCTTTGAGATGTTTTGTTTTCAGGAAATTCCCAGTGGCTCTTGTGATTGTTATGGATTTGCAATACATTTATCCTTTAATGAACAAGGGTATTTAGTAGTTTAATATGTGAAGTTACTTACTGACAATTCCTTTATCATATTTAGAATAAACGTGATTGAGAGCACCATGACTGGTCAAAATATTTTCTTAATTAAGACTGAACTTTTTTTTCCCCTGCTAAGGGTGATTTCACATCTTGGCATGACAAAACCATTCACAACCATTCTTACCGACAGTAATGGTGTCCCATATTCAAACAATGACAATATCCCATGGCAGCATAGATGTCAAGGTTCTACACGTGCATAAAATATACCAAGACTTAGTATTATAGTGCTTAATTACAAGATGAATGACTTAAAGTGCAAGTGCCAAAGCTATTGCTGGTAATTAAAAAACAACTTCTAAGAAGCTGACTACTCAAGAGATGTTTTGTTAGTATAGTAGACAGTATAGTACAAATATTAACATAAGTTCCTATGTGCAGTTTTATATGCAACATATTTCTGGTTGTTAAAATAGGTAATAGCTGTGGTTTTTTTGTGAAATGTATTCATTTTCATAGCTGGAATTAGAACTATAAAAACACTGAATATATCAGTGCTTATTCAATTCTATTTATTTGATGCCCAGTTCTTTTAGTTACAGTTCATTCATCACACACTCCATCTCCACTACTGTATTCATGAACAATACTCTCCTTCAGTTTAATACAGGTATTCATCAGGGTAATATGTTACAGAATCAGGCCCAGAAGTGACTGTAGGAAAATGAAAACTATTTCTTAAAAAGGATCAGTTTTTTTTTTTTTCTATAATGATCTCATGCTATACAATAAGCACAACCATATGGCTCACAGGTCATTGGGAGATTTCTCAAGCTTTAGCAAACAACATGAAATAAAAGATGAACAGGAAAGGTCTACTGCAAGAAATTAATGCCATGCTGTGAATCCATTCTATAATTTGAGATAATCTGAATTATATGGTACAATCAATTTAAATTCTGTAATTTAAACCCATGATATTTATGTCATTAGTATGATGTCTTTAGTAGAGTTGTAGGAAAACTTTTTTTTTTTTTTCCAGATGTAGTTATGTGACAGAAAAAGTATGCTGACCTTGTTTACTGGTTCCATTCAACTGAGGAATGGTTTTTAAAAGGACTGCATTGTAAACCATTCTAAAACCTAAAATGGGGAAGTAGAAAAATGTGATAACAGCATGGAATTTTATTCTTGACTGTACCACTAAAACCATCCCTTTAAAGTGTAGTTTTGCTAACTGAGATGAAAATACAATGCCACTTTCTGAATTGCTCTAACTAGAAAGCACTGGCTTCACTTCCTTCTTTATCGTACTGACATATGAAACACATTCTGTGTTTTGCATCAGGATTCTGACACTTAAGTAGCAATGAAATTTTTCAGTCCTAGTGGAAGAGAACAAAAGCTACAGTACCTTATCTAAATATACTTTTTACTTGACCAGTATTTATCAGAAATTATACATTCCAGTTGTGCTGTTTCTGCATACTTCATGCCAGAGAGGAAATATGAAACATTCAATTTTTCACATAAAGAAATGTTTGAAATTCATAACTCCCATCCTGACTGTCTATGCATCACTTATAATTATGCCACCTGTGGGGGAGAAGATACCAAACACAGGTTCTGTCAGCTCCTTGAAGTCCTTGAAGACTGGAAAAAAAACCAACACACTATATTTTTTTTTCCCCTCAATTTCCATGAGCTTTCTTTAGAATACATTTGACATAGAATGAAAAACATGATTGCTACCTGGATCATAAATTACCAAAAATTACAGTATTGTTAACTGAGTGGTTGGATTAAACGGAATGTCATGTTAGATGACCAGGATGGTCTGGCTATGAAGAATATAGCATCTGTTATGAATTCCTCCACTGAAGAAGCTGCTACCCCTGTTACTATCATAGATACTGTATGCATGATCAGCTCTGATAGCACTCACCAAATTCATTGTGCATGCAATGACAAAGCCAAGAGGCACAGCAGACGTCATTAGCAACAGTTATACACAGGAATAAGTAAAATTTGAAGTGTCAAGAAGAACATAGAATCATTTAGTTTGGAAAAGACCTTCAAGATCATCATGTCCAACCATAAACCTGACCTACCTGGATTCATTACTAAACCACGTCCCTTAGTAACACGTCCACACATCTGTTAAATATGTCCAGGGATGTGGATTCACCACTTCATAGAATCATAGAAACACAAGGTTGGAAAGGACCTACAAGATCATCTAGTCCAACTGTCCTCCTATCACCAATACTACCCACTAAGCTACTAAATCATATCTCGTAGCACCTTGTCTAGGCACCTCTTGAACACTGTGAGGGACGGTGACTCCACCACCTCCCTGGGCAGGCCGTTCCAGTGCCTGACCACTCTTTGAGAGGAAAAGTTTTTCCTAATATATAATCTAAATCTCCCCAGGTGCAACTTGTGGCCATTTCCTCTAGTCCTATCATTAGCTATCTGAGAAAAGAGACTGACCGCCTCCTCATCATAACCTCCCTTCAGGAAGTTGTAGAGTGCAATGAGGTCTCCCCTGAGCCTCCTCTTCTCCAGACTAAGCAATCCCAGCTCTCTCAGCTGCTCCTTATAGGACTTGTGTTCCAGACCCCTCACCAGTTTTGTTGCCGTTCTCTGGACATGCTCTAGGGCCTTGATGTCTTTCTTGTAGTGAGGAGCCCAAAACCGAACACAGCACTCAAGGTGCGGCCTCACCAAAGCTGAGTACAGGGGGATGATCACCTCCCTGCTCCTGCTGGCTACACTATTTCTAATACAGGCCAGGATGCCGTTGGCCTTCTTGCCCACCTGAGCACACTGCTGGCTCATGTTCAGCTGAGCATCGATCAACACTCCCAAGTCCCTTTCCTCTTCTAGCCACTCTGCCCCAAGCCTATAGTGTTGCATGGGGTTATTGTGGCCAAAGTGCAGGACCTGGCACATGGCCTTGTTAAACCTCATCCCATTTGCCTCAGCCCAGCACTCCGGCCTATCCAGATCCCTCTGAAGGGCCACCCTACCCTCAGGCAGATTGACACTACCTCCCAATTTGGTGTCGTCTGCAAACTTACTGAGGGTACACACTCAATCCCCTCATCTAGGTCATCAATAAAGATATTATACAAGATAGGCCCCACTACTGACCCCTGGGGGACACCACTTGTAATGGGATGCCAGCTGGACTTCATTAACCACTACCCGCTGGGCATGTCCCTCCAGCCAGTTCTTTACCCAGAGAAGAGTATACCTGTCCAGGCCATTGGCAGCCAGTTTCCCCAGAAGAATACTGTGGGAGACCGTGTCAAAGGCTTTGCTGAAGTCTAAGTAGACTACATCAACAGCCCTTCCCTCATCTACCAGTCTGGTCACACGATCATAGAAGGAGATGAGGTTGAACAAGCGCGACCTGCCTTTCGTGAACCCGTGCTGGCTGGGCCTGATCCCCTGGATGCCACGCAAGTGCCGTGTGATCTCACCCAAGACAATTTGCTCCATAACTTTCCCTGGAACCGAGGTCAGTCTGACAGGCTTGTAGTTCCCCAGGTCCTCCTTATGGCCCTGTGGCCTTCTTACTTCCCTGGGCCTGTTCCAATGCTCCACCCTCTTTGTGAAGAAATTCTTCCTAATATTCAATCTAAACCTCCCTTGGCGCAACTTGAGACTGTTTCTTCACATCTTATCACTTGTTACTTGAGAAAAGAGATGAATGTACATGCATGTACCTTATTCACTAGAGAAGTAAAATAAACTGACAACAAAATTTGGAAAACATAAACTTCTTTCTTTTTAGTAAATAGATTCTAAATGATAACATGATGTTTCTTGCAACAATTAAATAAATTCTGACCAGGCTCAGGCCTGTAATGATTTCAATGGTTCTTGATGGTGCTGGTCACCTGGGGCTATATTAAAAAAGACAGAAGACATATTTGAAAACTGGGATGGAACAGCTTAAAGGAAATAAAACCTTACCAGCTGAACGTATCTGAATCCATAAGAATAGTGAAATCTCCCTACAGAGTGGTAGAACTGTTGGGAGTCAGTGGGATAATAATGCTTTTGAACTCATGAAGGACGGGTAAAGTCTGGGGGCCTGGAAAAGGTCAAACTCTTGTAAAAGGAACAGACTTATGTTTAAGATAGGAGGAAGGAGAATAGAAGGTAAGAGAGAATTTCAGATCAGTGAACTTAATAGCTCTTAAATTGCTAGAAGGATTAATAGATTTTATTTTAGACGCTTGAAAACAAACAAAAAGATAAATTATTAGTGATGTGTTCATCAGAAACAAATTATATCAAACTTATTGAATTTCTAAAGTCCCTGGAGGCTGATTTTTAAAATGCTTGTCCCTCCTCCACTGCTTCTATAACATGGCAATTTGGCAAGAAGTAAGAGGATAAGGTTCATAGTGTTTGTAAGTATCTACATACTAAATTGCTAAAAGGTGATCAGTGACTCCGCCTCTGTGAAAAAAAGGGAAAAGGTAAAACAAACTAGTAAACTAACAAAATCATATGTATTTCTTTGATGATTTGTGGTAATTTGTGATCATCAGATATCCCAAATAACATTTTCCTGTGTCAAACATGTTACAACAATATAATCTCCAAATGAAATGTGTTTTCTGCAGTTTATGGCCAGAATTGTTTAGGCTTCTCATGTAAGGCCATTATATTCCTTAGTGTAAAATGTATTCTTTCACTTGTTGAACATCTGTTTCTTTTAGGATACAGTCTCTATCAGCAATTGCAGTTAAAATAATCAAGTCCCAGGTCTGAAATTTTAGATGAAACCACATGAAAAAATGAAAACCTTCCACAGAGGCTAAACTTCTGCCAGAATGGCTGTCAATCTATAGCTGATCATGCTACTGGTGTTCCTTTAGGAACCCAATAGGGGCCATATCCAAAAAAGTGTCATGTATAGCTGTAGATGAATCACAGCTTCAGAGCTTTCCAATTCTAGCTTCAGCTAGTTAGCTCATCTCTCTTTGTATACACTTCAAGCTTCCCCACCCCCTGTGTTTCACATCACAAAAAGGAACAAGAAATCTTTACCCCTGCTGTGTATCTGTATTAGGTGCCTTTTATTTTAATCACGATGGACAGGTTTTAACTGATGGTGCTACAAAGAAAAATAGATCAGTTCATAGTCATGGCTAGTATTCCCCTTTTAGGGTCTAGGGTCTAATTTACTTAAGCTGAATTGTTTTATGTTTTGCTTTTTTTTTCAGCTTCTTTTACTTATTTTGTTGTATTCTACATTAGGTCTGTCAAATTCTAACTCTGGATTGAATCTATTTATTTTTACCTGAAAATTTGAATCTTTGAATGTAGAAATTAAATGCCTTTAAATGTCCCATATTTCTGCCATGTGTATGCATGTGTGGCCTCATATCTTGCTCAGTTATCCACAAAATAGTTTGCTCTAGGAGCTCCTGATCCTGATGCTTAGCTTCCCAAATCTGTCTACATGGGTTGCTTATTCCACAGTCCCACTTCACTCTGCCATTTCAGTTATTCTTTTTGACATTACAATGATTTGTAGCTAGAATGTAATTCTGTGATGGCCAAAACAAATGCCATACTAAGTGCTGAATATTAAAAACACAAATCTCAACTTGTATTTATCCCTCTTCTTCTCACAGGTCAGCTTCTTTCAGTTCACATGGTCATTTCATTATCTAAAGGTTGTATGGAATACAGTGAAAATGTACTGTGCACTATCCTGGCCTAAAGTACTCTGCTAAATTCAAATGTTCTCTGTTCTAGTATCACCTTGTACAATGTCAAATTCTAACCAGGGAAGGCTCCTCTCCATCAATGCTGTTCAAACCTCTTCACGATCCTTAATTCTAAAATATATTTTGTAACATCCTCAATAATTGCATATTATAGGTAACCCATAAAATCTAACCATATTTTTCCACCTAATACCTACAAATAACTAATATTCTCAAATACTACTGGTAGTACAGACAAGCTATATGATTTGCATTGTGGGGGCAACTGAACTACATATCTCAGAATTCCAGGTGCTGGAGTAAACATTTTATCACTTGGCTGATCAGCATGGCTGAGGACTGCAGCTGGTGATTGATCATGAGGAGGGAGGTCACGTATTGGGTAAGTATTAAGGCTTCTAGTTTGTTGTATTTTAATAAGTGAATACACTTGAAAAATGAACTACCTTTTTTTTTGCTGTTGTGGACATTAGATTCTAGTCCCTTTGTGCCTGTGCAAAATAAAAATAATAAAAATTTACTGCCACATACTACCTTTTTCTTCTGTCCTCTCCAAAATCATGTTAGTTCAAAATGAATTTTGGAAATGACTAAGCTTCCCAATTCCTTTGTTGTTACTTTTGAAGTTATAAGGGAAAAATATTTATATAAAACTAACTCAGAAGTATTTCTACTAAATAAGAAAAGCCTTTTTAGCAGGAGTAACATTATTTCATTTATTTGTTGCTATATGTACACACATCATACACAAATTGTTCTATGTTTTCTGTCAGCTTCGATGTCTTCTTCTCTTCAGGAAACTATGCATTACCACATAAAAGCAAATAACAAGGAAGGTCTCAATTTTTAAAGAGTGGGTGATGTCTCTGCTAGGGGAAGTGTGGATAATTTCCAGAAATTGATGGTTGTAACATCCTAAAAAAAAAGAAGAGCAAATAATAAAAACCTCATCCTAGCACTTTGAAGATAAAATTGTAATCTTCGTATATTTCTAGCTACCAATAGAGAGATGGTTTGAAATTGTCTTCACAGCTGGGTAGAGCATCTGAGGAGTTTATATAACTTCAAAAATGAAGTTTAACAAGGTTATGCAATTGTGTGACTAGGTAGGAGTGTTTCTGCAGTTAGAAACTGATGATAGAAGTCCAAAATTGATCTTTTTTTTGGTAGCCTAAGGATTCTTTGAAAGACCATATGGTCCTGTGTCTTCCATAATTGTACTCTATGAACCCCACACTTCACTATGCAGTGGCTAGGAAACACTGCTTTTGCATTCCTCCGAGGCACATAAAAGCAAAATTAATGCTGAGCAGGGTAGCTAGGATCTTCTGCTCCTAGTGATCCTGAAATCCTTGTGTTGTTGGTTTAAACTGTTCTGTGCCTTTTGACCTTTACACTACAATTTTAAGTGGGTTAAAGGCTGCTAGAAATTATTTGTGTGTTGGTGGTATGTGAGTGGGAAGTAGTTTCTCTGGAAACCTGGTCTAGTTGCATGGCTGTAGCTGCTGCAGGGCACTTTACAAATGATGGATGATGTAGTTTGAATCTTTCATGATATCAATACTAAAAAAGAATCCTTATACCACAAATATCAGTATTTAACTGTACTGGACAAAATGTCAGGACTACAGAGGGAATACAGACATTTCTCTCCCATTCTGTCCTGCCACTTGACCTCAGTTTGACCTGACTTCATTAGGGGAGCAGGACATATATATAATGAACTCCACTGGCAACTACAAAACAGGTCCTGCCCTTCTCCTGCCCCTTGCTGAAGGGGACTCATAATGCCTTTCTTCACCTACTCACCCAAAGGACCCAGAGGTCCCCTTTGACTGCATATAACCAGAAAGCGGGATAAGGAGCATCACTGAGAAAACTTCTGTCCAATGCAAATAACTGGGGCCTAATTAAATAGATATTTTAAAAATGCTGCTGCAAGCTACTCTGGTATATGTGTGTATATAGGGAAAGAGTTTCAAAAGCACCCAAGTGAGAATGAAAGCATAGATGAGTGGGCTGCTCTGCTGTGTTAGTGACAGATGGCTGCTATGACAATCCTGACTAGATGATAAATGACTATACTTTAATGCCTACAAACCACAAATAAACATAAAAAAGTGCCTCCAAGAAACATTTGAACTGAAGTTTAATGATCATACAAAACTATCAGCAAATCAAGAATTACAAACTACTAAAAAGAAGGAAGACTAAACATAGAATAAAGTCTTCTAACACAGGGGAGGGATGGACAGGTATGAAGAATAATCAAAGCTGTCAAAGATGAATTTAATATTGCAGTGATTCCAGCCCCTGAGAAATCAAAGGAACCACAGTGAGATGCGGCAAATCCCACTGGAAGCAAGCACTTTTCATGCCCCATAATGTAGGGGCAGACTAAACCCTGCAAAAGCAAACTTTGATGTATAAAGTGGGACAAATCAGCCACAGACAAATAGGCAAAAATAGAGAAAATGAGTGAAGATGAGCTATTATGACATACAAATTTTAAAATAAGGTTGTAATATCTGTAAAACAATAATTGAGGCCCACCTGAGAGCTGAAGTAAATTATATTATATTAACAGAGTTAAAGAAAAATTACATTAAATCTCATAATATGATAAACAGCTACCTCCACGGGCTAGTTGTGACAAATCACTATTATGGGTAATTATTTTATGGTAGGGAAGGGGAATGCTTTCTTCAAAGTTATCCACCTTCCAGATTTTGTAATTTCTGTAATTCCATATGAATAACTGTCAATGCTATTTGCTTGTTTAATATTGCAACAGGTGAACTTAATTTGAGTGTTTATATTGTGAAGTAAATTACATTTAAAATGCACATGAATTTGCTAAGAAAAAAAGCAGAGAAAACAATTTTCTATAGCCAGAAATCTATTTACAATCTGAAAAGGAGCACTGTTATATGTAACTCTGTGACAAGACTCCCTACTCTCCACCAGAATCTCCCCAAGTATTGATACTAAAACCTAAACTACAGTACCAGCAAGAGTTAGGAGCTGTTGAAAACTATTAGGTCTGGGATGACTTTGAAATAACAGAGCAAGAAAATTGTAAATTTACTTTAGAAGACATTGGATCTGTATCAACAGAGAAATTTGTTCAATAATTTGTACACAAGGGCACATTAAGATACCATAAAAACAGAATACTTCCGGGACCTGCATGTTATTTGACATGACCCTTTTAGAAAGTTACTTATCAGGACATTCTGGATACATCTTAGTGGCATTATTCCCAAAATAATTGCAAAAAAAAAATGTAAATTGAGAATACTTCCCCACATATATATTTATATATATATATATTATTTAGCAGAACTATCACCATGCCCAAGAATAGTGAAGCTGCTACCTTTATGTGGCAATCATCTTGTTCAACTTACAATTATTTCACTTTAATTATGGCTGTAAGGACTTCATGAAGTAAATTGATCCAGTTTTCTTCCTGAAAAGATATTACTTAGCTCATAAATTAAGAAATTAGAATTTTTTACATATGTAATTTCAACTTTGAAATTGAATTTTTAACAACCACAAACAGAACAAGCATAAGCAGACAAAGGAAATAACAAAATGTTATCTCCTGCCCCTTATTTATTCTTGTGCTGTTGTTTTGTTGTTATTTTGTTTTGTTTTGATAAATCTTACCCTTGGGTGTGCTTCTGCAACAGAAACAAAACAAAAAAAAAGTTCATCGATTTTGTTATCAAACTAATTAATTTTTACAAAGATGTTATGGCTATTAGAAATATCTTAGCAAAACACAAAACTCAGTTTATGGAAAGTATTAACATTCATGACTGATAATGCAAATGTGAGTTATGTCACGGTATAGTCGATATACCATCTGCTCCAGAAAGAAAAACATCTGTTGGTAAATATAAACTGCAGAGCTTACGTGGTATGCAATATGTTCAGATACTGTATGGAAAAAATAAATTGGACATTGACAGTCTATTGTGTTAGAGGCATTCAACTACTTTCTTATGTTGAAAAGAGGAAAAACTCAGCTGCAAGTATTTTTGAGATGGTGGAGGAAATTACTGCACCATGTCCCATCCAGATGGCTTTTGCTAAAGCCAGTTACTGACAGACTGCTGTAATCATCATCTGCAGTTATGAGTTGCTTTAATATAGCATGGACATAGATGAATATGCTCCTCTACAGCAGAAGTTCCTGTGCATGAATTTTCATTGTGGTGATGACGCTGCAATTTCTGGTATTGTTGGATCTGGCTGCATTTTCTAGTTTATAGGATGAAAATCATGATTATGACATACCTATTTTCATCTGTATCAATGATAAAGCTATTGTATCTTTAATAGTGATAAATAGCATCAATAAATTAATATAATCATATATCACCAATGTACTGTACTAATATAAAAACATAGGTAATGCTTTTGGAAAATGGCAGTAGTTTTAGAATTATATGGGCCATGCCAGTCTGTAAAATGTAATGCTTTCAGTCATTTTTTTTCTCTTGATTCAGAGTATCCTGTTTTCAGATTTATTTTTTCAATTGATTTTAAGTGCTTAGACGAATAATTTTTTTTTTATTTTATTTTACAACTTATTGGGAGAGCTGAGGCAGAAGTGAAAGTCTTGGGGAACATCACTGTTCTGCATCCATATCTTGTAGAAAAGGGTGGCACTGGCAGTACTTCAGAAACGTCTGTGAAACCTTTCCTTTATTTTTAAACTATTTGTTCACAGCAAACTCATTTGCTGTCTATCTTTGTAGTGCTGTACTTTGGTACTCCTGATTCCATGCATTCATTATGTGAGGGATATTTTTATCCTTAAGGATGTCAATTGAAGTGTCTCACAAATCCTTGCACAGTCATGAGTTGTGAGTGCTAGTCAGGCAGCAGGTTTAGTCATCTGCAATGGAATTGACTGCTCAAGTACAAGATGAAAAACCTTTCTGACTGTAAGTACTTTAAAAAAGAGTAGATTCTGAAAATGCAGTGAATAGTTCTTAAAAACTGTACGTTAGATTGCTTCCAAACTTTGCTACTTTGGGGGGTTGGACCTGATGATCTCTTGAGGTCCCTTCCAATCTCTACAATTCTGTGATTGTGTAAGAAATATAATTAATGGATTGATATTCACAGTACTAAAAGGGATCTGTGTATGGGCTAAACTCTTTGCTACATCTGGTTTGCCCAGCTGTGCTACCAGTGCTCCAACAAAAATACCTACTTTTTAGTCCATTATCTGTGACATAACTGAGCCACATGTCTTCTCTTTGTTGTTGCAGCTTAAAGTTTTGCTTTCTGTGAATCTTTTCTGGGATGTGTGGTTTATTCTGTGATATTAAAAAAAATAATAAAAAATGGGGCCGAGAAGTTTTTCAGGCCTCTTCTGTACAAACAGTGAGAAACTTTACTGTTGAACACAAATGGTTTAGAAAATTCCAGAGCAGACACAGACAACAGCATTTTTGATAAACTCCAATTTGTCAGCAAATAGATTTGGAAATATGGTCCAGTTCATGGCTATCTTGCTAGAAGAAATAAAAGCACAGACCAAGATATCAATATTGAGGTAATATGAGTGGTCTACCTTAGATGAAATAAAGATAAGCTGATAGAATGGATATAAGTCTTAAATATCAATCACCAGTCTAGCGGCTCTCATCTCTCTCTCCTTTTTGGACTGAATGTTAGACATAGGAATGGCTGTGTACTAAAGAGAAATATAGCAGCCAAACAACCTTTGCCAGTAAGAATAGCCTGCTTTTCTTTATTTTTTATTTATTTTTACTATTTTTTCCCTCTCTTTTTGTTGTTGTTGAATTTAGATGGAAAATGTTACAACCCATCCAGTAGTGGAGATCAGACAAATGATGTAAGGGCAATAAAAATGCCTGACAGACAGAAGGTGTTGAAGAAAGATGTAACTGAGTATCAGCATCCATGCAGGGTCACGCAGACATTGCCAAAGAATTTGGCCTCTAAGTGCCAGCACGTAGATTAGGAGCAGTGCTGGGCCAAGACTGGAGTGCTCTGAGGGACATCAGAGCTGAGCTTATGCTTTGTAGGAAATTAAAAAATCTCAAAACTGGCCAAGGTCAGAAACTGACCACTGGTCTCCAAATTGCAGCTAGACAAGACTAATATAGGCACTGCAGGAAAAAAAAAAAAAAAAAAAAAAAAAACCACAAAACCACAGTACTACAGTACTTTAAATATGCTCATTAGAGTCCTGCAGTGCAGTAATGACTGAAAGAAGACAAAGAAGTGTGTAAAGAATTGGAAGAATTTAAAAATTTTTGTATCTGCTGTTACATAATTCTGAAATAATTCATAGCAGATTTAAAGGAGATAGGGGGCCATTGAATGCAAACACAATTAGTTGAAAGCTTACACGATACACGAGATTTCTTAGTTCAGCAATTGTGGTAACAACAAACCAAAGCAAAATGGCAGTAAACAAAATCCAAATAGACTAAAAAACAAAAAGGTGTATATATACATATTAAAAAAAAAAAAAAAAAAAGATCGGATCCAATATTTTGTAAATGATTACTGCAGTATTTTAGCTTGAGGAAACAAAACAGGTATAAAGAAGATCAGTGAGTTTTATACTACTTCTATTAAGCTGCACTCTGAATCTGTGGACCTTCTTAAACAAGTGTTTACATTTGGCAGGAAAACATGGAAGAGTGTGTAGAACAGTAGGTGTTGATAGCTGTGGAGATGCAAAACAATTCGATTGCTGTGAATTTGTCAGAAATCTTGTTTGACAGGCTTTAAAATGAAGGATGAAAGTGGGGGGAGGGTAGGAGGGGAAGTCAAGGGAGTGAAATCCAAGAAGCAAAGGGGATTTGGGGAGTGAGTCAGTAATAGGATTCACAGGAAGCTGCTCTCCCCTGGGAGGGAGCAGAGGTGCCGGCATTGACAGGCCAAGATGTAGGGTTATTTTATATGCCTGACAACAGCAGAAAATGGACACAGAAAAGCTGGAGGAATGTAAGTTTTAAAAATAAATCTTTAGCAAATAAGGCCTGAAGTAAGCAAGTTTCTATGAAGTTTAATAGAAATAAAAATGCTAAGTAAATTAAAGACTCAAAAGGAATCAAAGCAGTGGCTGTGATTCTCCGGATTTCAGTTCACCAAGTAAACAGACTGTATTTTTGGCAGGGTTGCAATAGACAGGACAGTGAGGGAATTCTCTTCCGTTGCAGGAGAGATTTAAATATGGTGCAGATTGCTATGTCTCATAGCTGAACTCCCCCTCTGTCATCACAAAAATCCTCTTTTCTGAAACTCTTTTAGATAAAAATGTAATATAGCAAAATGAAAATAGATCTAAGGCTCATAGAAAGCTTCCATTGCAAATATGAGGTATAGTGGTTAAAATGGGATCGGAGAAATTAATGAGCATTACACAATTTACCTCTAGTTATGGAGCAAGATTTTCTGTAGCTTTCATGGTAGTTATATTCTGCAGTTGAAATGCTGCATTATTTATAGTATGCATAAAACCCGATTCTCTAAAACCTGTGAAGAGTTTTTTTTATTAAGCAGATGTGGCAGCATGTTCTGTTTCTTGATACCACACCAACAGCAAACACTGAAGTCATGAGGGTTGCTACCTGTCTTGATTTGTATCATTTAAAATTTACAGTGTTTTTTTTTTAAGGATCATGGTTTTAATAGACTGTTGGATATTTAAAATGTGAAAGATGACAGGATGATTAGTTTTTGTTTGTAAAACTTTTAAAGCTAAGAATTTAACATAAATAATACAGTATGTTATTTTCAACTGTTTAAGAGACTGAATAGTAGCTGTTACAGCAGAACAGCAGTGCCTATTTACCACCACAGCATTCTGGAGAAACCGTGCTACTGTGCTAAGAATATTACATACAAATTCTAACTGCATTTCATATAACCAGTGGTTAAATTTACAATACTATGAGCTATTTGGCATTTTAATTTGTCATTGGGAAATACTATGGTTTACGGCTTTAACTATCAAGTAGATTGTGTTTCTAATAAAGACAGATCTTGCAGTATGGTAAATTGCCATTTTCAGCTGTTGTCCACTAGATGTGTTTTTGGCCCTACTATAACTTAGATACCTGCTCTTGTTTTCACTGTGCTTATTTTCTTCTTCTTACTACTCATTTATCAATTATACACATGGTCAGGTCATTCTCATTTCATTTTCTTATACACTGGCATTTTCAAAGAAGCAATAAAATACAAATGCAACATGAATACGTAGTATGTAATACAAAGCATCTGTTTCATTTCCTTATTGCTAGAACTCATTGACAGCCAGCTCGTGGATTAGATGCTGTTTATAGTCCCCAGTAGTATCTCAAAAACCTGCAAAATATTTTTCAGTGCCATATGCTCTGATGATCCTGGAGTGGGGTATAATGCAAGGAGGAGAATTGGAAGCTGTGATGATGACACAAGGCAGTTCCCAATGAGATCAAAAAGTCTGCCTGAAAACGGCTGAAGCAGAGGTCTGGGAAGAAGAATTAAAGATTTTAAAATTTTTAAAAAGGGAAGCTGAGAGAAAGAGGGGTGACATTGGAAAATGTGCTGTTTCTTCACTTAGAACCATAGAATCATTAAGTTGGAAGAGACCTTCAAGATCATCTGATCCAACCATCACCCTACTACCAATGTCTCCCACTAAACCATGTCCCGAAGCGCCAGGTCCAACTTTTCCTTGAACACCCCCAGGGACGGTGACACCACCACTTCCCCGGGCAACCTGTTCCAATGCCTGACTGCTCTTTCTGAGAAGAAATGTCTCCTAATTTCCAACCTAAACCTCTCCTGGCACAACCTGAGGCCATTCCCTCTAGTCCTATCACTAGTTACCTGTGAGAAGAGGCCGACCCCCAGCTCCCCCCAGCTTCCTTTCAGGTAGTTGTAGAGAGCAATAAGGTTTCTCCTGAGCCTCCTCTTCTCCAGACTAAACAACCCCAGTTCCCTCAGCCGCTCCTCACAGGACTTGTGTTCCAGGCCCTTCGCCAGCTTCATAGCCTTTCTCTGGACACGATCCAGGGCCTCAATGTCCTTCTTGCAGTGAGGGGGCCCAAAGCTGAACACAGTACTTGAGGTGAGGCCTCACCAGAGCTGAGTACAGGGGGACGATCACCTCCCTAGTCCTGCTGGCTACACTATTCCTGATACAAGCCAGGATGCCGTTGGCCTTCTTGGCCACCTGGGCACACTGCTGGCTCATGTTCAGGTGAGCATCGATTAGCACCACCAGATCCTTTTCCTCTGCACAGCTTTTGAGCCACTCTCCCCCAAGCCTGTCTCCTGTATTCTCATCCTAATACTGTTGTTTTTGCCTGCTCCTTAATGACTCCCTAAAAACCTTTGTGGTTTTATCAGCCATTAGATCTTTTTTAATGGTTTACACTAACCAGCTCCTTGTTCTGTGTTGTTGGTCTCTGTTTCACCCATTTGAAGGCTTTACTATCATGATAGTTTTGTGTTCCTAATGGTTCCGCTGCTCTCTCCTTCTATGCTCCAGATTTATTTATTTATTTTTTTATCTTCTCTTCTACATTTTTTTTATCCCTTGGCCCGTTACTAGGAGCTTTCTGTTTCTCCTGTGTCAGTAGCCCTCATCCTTCATCCCTCAATACTCTCGTCCTTCAAACTCCTCTGTTGTTCCATCAGTTATATGTATTTCATAATGATGTGATCAAACTAAGCTTCTTGTTGATATGTGTCTTGAGGTTAGGTGCTGTGTACTTTTAAACATTTCATTTGTAGCAATATGTGAAACTTTAAAATGACACATCAAAATTCAACTCATTAAACAAGTGGACTATTCTCCAGGGCATTATAAGATAACGTGACATCTCAAAGCTGACTGATACTTCATTATATACCTCATTACAGTGTAGACTGGTATGATTATTTTCATTGCATAGATTAAAAAATTGAGCCAAAGTAATATAACCTGTTCCTCAAGGTACCTGGCAGCAAAGCAGAGAAAAAGTCTTGAAAGTTAGTCCTGTCTTTGACACATTAGGCAACACCAAGAAAATATTAATCCTGGCTGGGCTAAATATTATCTGTAACATATTACTGAGACTTTGTCTAGGAAGCTATTATTTTGAAAATGTTTGAAATGATGTTGATGATGAAATTTTTGTTCACTGACATTATAACTACAAATTAGAACTTAAAAAATGCAGAACTGGTTTCTCAGTTAGGTAAATTCTACTAAGGTCAGTAGTAGAGATTTTAGTTGCAAAAGGCACCTCTGTTGCACAGCTTTTGAGTACTTAAAATCTGTCATATTTGCTGTTTCAAAGGACTTTTCTGTCTGTGCTCCATAACAACTATGGTAGGACCTAAAAGCCAATGGTTGCCCTTGTGAAAAGTTCCAAATTCTCCCTTCCTTTTACTGCAAGATTGAGAGATTTGTTCCCTAAGATTTTGATTGGGTTAAACGATCAAAGAGCAAGCAATAACCTTTTTAGCTTTTTTTTTTTTTTTTTTCTTTAATCCTGAAGTATCTGTTTTGTTCCTGTAGTAAGGCCTCCTGAGAGGTAACTAGCTGCAACTTATGGAAGGCAGGATGGAACTCTTAACTGGGATTTTGTGTGACCATCACATGTGGAGAATGCTAATTAATAAATTATTCTAAAAATATGAGCGGACTCAGTGAATCATGTATCAGACAACTGAATTGCCATGAATTAAATCCTACACCAAAATTTTCTGAGAGACAAATATTCTACTTCTCACTCTCAAAAAATCAGGACATCCACATGAGAAAGATATCCAAGCAATGAAACGAACTTCATCCATGCTGTATGCTCATGATCCATATCCTCTGGGATGAGAACTGATTGAACAGTGAATATTTAAACTTGAAGTGGTTTTAAGGTCTGAGACAACCTTGAAGACTAAAAGCTTGTGGACTATCGGGATTAGAAATGGATGACTGCAAGATTCTTGGAAGTCCCATTACCAGTGGTAAACAGCTTTTGTTTCTCTTTCTGATCCACAGCAAGGTTTTTAATAAAACATGAAAATGGTCCCAGATAGAGAAAAGATTTTGTGATCTTTAACTCTACTTAGCATTTTTATTTAAGAATGTTCAGATTTACAGAGCAAACAGAACATTGCATTTGCAGGTGAAGGTGTTGAAAAAAAAAAAAAAAAGAATGATCTTTTGAACAATAGTTAAAGAAAAGTTTTCAAAAATCTGTACAACAGCTCTTAGGAGAGTTTACTCAAAATAATTGCCCGAGATATGTTTGACTATACTAGATTTATGACTTTCTCATTTCACAGTTCTAGATTTTTTTTTCCAGAGTCTCTTTGTCAATGTATTATTATACTTGCAGTTCTATCACAAATTCCATGAATTTGAAGTTACACGAATTTTGAGTTTTCCACAGAATACTGAAAAATGGTACTTTTACTTCATTTTTTGGCATGTACATGATCTATTCTAGCTATTTTGGAGTTCTTTCTGACAACTAATCATAACCACTTAACTATTTCTACTGCTCTTTAATTCATTCTTGGATCAGGAATACAAAGGATACAAATAAATTAATGTACACAGTTAGGGTAGAAGGAACTGGAACGATCCTATCAAGTTTAAAGAGTTCTTGAATAAGTCAGTGATTTCCTGCAGCATTTGTTCATCCTCTACATCCTTGCCCCAGACACAACTTTATTTCCTCCCACAGTTGCTGTCTGGTCTTCCTGAAGAAATATTCTTATTGATGGAGATAATTTAGTTCGGCAATTTCAAAGGGTTTTAATTGTGTTTGGTTTGTGAAATTAACAATCTAGATTTCTAGTAATGGGTTAAGGAATTATTTTTCATCCATCAGTGGGCAGCTTTCTTTGAATGATATTTAGATAATAGAGTATAGGATAGCTACCAGCTGCATGTCTTCAATATACAG
This sequence comes from Cygnus olor, assembly GCF_009769625.2. NCBI lineage: Eukaryota > Metazoa > Chordata > Aves > Anseriformes > Anatidae > Cygnus > Cygnus olor. Next base: position 22,247,144 of record NC_049175.1, read on the forward strand.
CACTCCTAACAAGAATGGCAATAAGAATGTTTCAGTTAATGTTTGTTAGCATTTAAAACCTTTATAAAAGAAGATTGCTTTTTAAGAATACCTGGACCATCTGTCATTTCACCATTCCTATCACATGAGAAATACAAGTGTGAGAAACATGTTGGGGACATGGCATCAAGACATATGTTAGATTGTTGACAAGGCATGTGGTTTAAAAGGTATAAGAAATGTTACAGTCTGGAAAGATGTTGGATTATTCTCAGCTATGAAACTACTGGGCTCTTAGTGAACAACCACCACACAATTCAGTAAAATTTTAAAAAAATAGTAGGGTTGGTTATTTCTTAGCCTTCTTACAGACTGCACTTAGACTGCACCAAGGAGCATTAAAATGAATGCATCATTAGTATAAACCTAAAAATAACAAAACTGACAGAATCAGCATCTGCTGGTTTTTGGCTTTTTTTTTTTTTTTGGTCACAAAACAGCAAAAAGAAAATCATTGCCAGCTGCATAAATGAGACATATCTTTGTAAATATTTAAACAAACATTGAAATAACCTTTCTAGCTTTGTACAATAACTAGTGCAAGCTAGCAAGTATTATTGTTCCAAATGTGCTGCTTTCTCAGTTCTATAGTCAATGGAAAGATATAATGAGCTTTATTTTAAAAGAGGATTCACCCAAGTGTATTGTGTTAGTTTTCATGTTTTTTTGAGACATCAGCTGGATGCTTTCTAAAGTGTTTGTAAGGGAAAATGTTTTTTTTTTTTTGTTTTGTTTTTTTTTTTTTTTTTTTCTTCCAGACATGCCATTGGAGTTAAATAAGCATGGTTTTGTTTTGGTAAACTTTTTGGCCTGGAAGCTAATAATTCTTGAAACTCAGTACATATCCTCCCTCCCACCACCCCCCACCAGCTTGGACCAGCACATTGATCAGGTAGTCAGCATCAGCAATGATAGATGAACTTTCCAAGAGTGTGGTTGCATCTTTGCCAAGGTCACACATCTCCATCCTGACCTAAAAGCAAGCCAGTAAACGAACTGCTGTTTACTCCTCCAGCAAGATGTGTGTCCATCAATGTTTCACTGCTCTGTATGGGAATGGACAAGTTTGCAGAGATTCTGCTTCCTATGAGATGCTTTTCCAAGCAGCCAGGAGTTGTCCAAGGCATTCTGTATGTGAAGAAACATCCCATGCAGCTATTTCACATGGATTCCTCATTGGACTCACTTATTCCTAACAAAGAAAGTATTCTGCTTTAACCCATTTTGGAAGTGTATAACACTCAAACACAAAAAGACAAATGTACAGAAGCACAGGTTTGTTTTTAAATGAAACCAATAAAAAAGAGGTGATATACTTTGATTTCACGTCAAACTTGTTTTACAAATGCTTTCTGATATAAACAAGCCCCCAAACTAAAGCTTTCCAATCGAAACTAGTGAAGAGCAGCCAAAAAGAGAAAATAAGTTAAAATGATTCAATTTGATACTGCTGTTTTAGCAAAAATGCATAAATAAGAAAAACAACACAAAAAAACTCCACATAAACAATTGCCAGAATGTTGTTTTGCTTTAAGAATGTATTTTAAATCTTGATATTTGTGTTTCATAACATATGGGATATTCTGTTCAAGAGAAGTAAATATGATTAGGGTTACAGAAAGATGAGCTAGCACTACACTCTGCCCTTAGTCATTCCAGCCACTAATGAACTGGATGTATTTCTCCCTTTTACACCACTCTTCTTTTGCCCGATTCTGCCAAATGTCTCTATTTGAGCATTGAACATGCCTACACCATTATTACTGATTATATACTTATATATTGGAATATCTTTTTCTTTTCTCTAAAAGCAGTGCTGGCTTTTTCTCAGAGATGATCCTCTTGATTATTCAGAGTGATGATTCCTTAGAGTACTCTTAAATGAGAGATGACAATGTACCATGGAGCCACCCCCAATCTTCCATTCCATGTTCACATTCCATTACAAAGAACTCTGGTAGAGCAAGACCCTGGAGAGTAATGTTTTTACAGTTTCATTACCATCTAGTGTATTAGACCATGGCAAAAACAGAGATTAATAAAAAATATATCCTGTTACAGTGAATGATCACTTGGCAGCTTTGGTTATTTTAAAACTTTATCTAAGCTCTGTAAACTAAGCTTTCACCATCTGTTCTACCTTCCAATTATAAATGCAGAAAGAACATAATTCACAAGTGTATCATAAAAGTGGATAATGCAATTGATTAAATGATATTGCTATGTGTATGTGTGTTTGATTATTCAGTTCCTCTATTTTCCTTTTTAACTCATAAATCACTCCAAACACATCATACAGTGACTTTTTCTTGGCAAACAGACAAGAGATGTATTCTTTCACATTTGGGGGGAGGCAATGGACTGATGATAATGATGGATGGAGGGAGAATACCAGAGAGTTACAAATACTGTCAAACATCAAGTGTGCATGCTCCAATTCTTTGAACAAGTTGGACCAACCTGCTCTTTTGCAGTACTTCAGAACATAAGGACCTACTTGGGAACTCTTACAATAAATAAAGAGCAAGGAAGTATTTGCTCGCTTAAATAGCATCTCACATTCTGCATATAACCTTTTGCATGGCATTACGTTATCTGCACATTGTTATGAATTGAAATCTTGGTGCTTTGTTTTGGTATGTGATCCAGGTGCTTTTATTACTTTCAAAGATACTAAAATGAATTTCATTTCTATTACATGCTAAGATTAAGTTCAACTTGACTTGGGCGCTGGTAAAATAGAAAAAAACACTGTATGGTAAGGCAGTTAGGAAACAGTGAAGTTACATAATAAGTGGAAAAAAAACAAAAACTTGTGTTGCCATAAATAGGAAATGTGAAATGAGTTCACAGATTTCAATTAATAGCAAAACATAAAGAACAGTGTAGCTTTTAAAATACTTAATTTCCTTAAAACTAACAGGTTCTAGGGAATTCACTACAACTGGTGGAAAATGATACTCCAACCCAAAGTCTGTCTTGATGAGAGCTTGCTCAGGCAGGATGAAATAGAAATTTGAAGGGACTTCTACAAAGATTTAGTAAATTTGTAGGTTCCCTCAGGATCATCTGTCTGAAGATGTACCTAATACTAACTGCACTTTCTTTTCCACTGTTTCTGCAGAATCTTTTCTGTAATAATATGCTTAAAGTATGTACATTTTGCCCCACTTAGTGTGTCCTAACTGTGTCCATAAAACACACTGCACAAGAATGTATTTGTCTGAATGGATGATAGAAAGTATTTGTGATCAAATCTGTTTTGAAAGATGCTTAAAAGTAAGCAGAAGAAAATTTCATGTTTATTTTTTTAGTATTACTCAACCTATTAGAATTACACTCTAGTTTCTGTGGTTCTCAATTTTTAGCTTACTTCCTCCCAAACAAATCTTCTGTATTGTTACCTTTGTTGCCTGATTTAAGCAGATAAGGAGACAGAGTTCTTCATGACATTAATGTACATTTAATTCAGATCATTACTTCTGCAGTTGGCCTCAGTCTTCTTCTGAGAACTACAGTACACACCCCAGTCATGTCCTGTCATCTCTTTTGCTCTTTCTGTAATGTCGTCTTTCCTCATTCTGACAGGTAATTTAGACAGCCTGCCACATACTTTCCTTGCATATGATTCCACTGGATCTGAAGGGATTGAAAGATGGAATGTGGTGGAACAACACAATTTGTAGCGTGTCTGAGTATTTTTACAAATATTTTAAAATATTTGCATTGACTTTGCAAGGATTTCCTATGTATTAGCAATGCAGTCTGGATAGAGTAGTAGCATGACTTTGCCAGGAAATAATGCATGATAATTTCCTCAAGAGATTTTTTTAACAACAAATAATATTTTTTCTTGTACTACTATGTAAAAAAGAAATGTAAGCTTACCATATATTTGCTTGGAGGTAAAATAAATGTATAATGGATTGTTAAAAAACAAACATTAAACACAAGGAAGCTTAAAAACCCTGATAAATCCCTAGGTGGATACATGACACACTCAGCCATAATGCTACTATTTCTGTTAGTTGTGAACCTATCTGCAATGATGTATTGCTTAGAACAGCAGACAAACCAGGCAGGTGTCAAACAGGACATACATCAATCAATAAGACACATAAATTAGGTGCTGACACTTCATCTTAAAATGTATTGGCATATGCAAAGTCTCATTTACTTCACAGGGCTAAGCCAGGGCATGGTAGGTCCAAGCACAACAGTAAGTGGTGGAACCTTAGGACTGGAGCCAAAGTCACTCAAATCCACGGGACAACTTATACTGACTTTCAGCAGACCATTAATTGGTCCTCAAAACATTTATTATGAAATCTGAACAGATATCTTTTAATCCATCCAACATGTTATTTGTGAATATAATTTTTGCAACCAGCCTGTCTCTGCCATTGGTATGCTGGCGCATTGTATCAAAATTGGCTTCACAAAAGAAACTACCATCTGAATCCAGAAAAATACCTAATTATCCTGAGTTCAGAGCTGGTTGCTATTTTGGGGGCTCATTAAACTAATTCAAGTTGATGAACCATTTACTTTTGTTGCTAAAATGTTCTTCTAGAGGTCAACAGCAAGTGAGCAGTTTTCTAGCAAAATAAGAAATTATACCATTCCAAAGGCAGACAAATACCTCCAACACACTGCTAGGTAGCCTGCATATGCAACACTTAATTTATCTGCTTGTTTCCTACTTTTTCTGAGCCTCAGTTCTCCCTTCATGTGCTCTGTGCTCATCTCTTCTACTAGTCATCTTTTTTTTTTTTTTTTTTTAATATATATTGGATTTTCCTTCCTTTACATTGTCTTTTTTTTTTTTTTTAACTTTAGTGAACTTTAAATCTTACACTGGAATCAGAGTTTAATTTTCAAAACCACATTTTCCTCTTTGTTTTGAAAATGGGCAAAGAAATAAAAATTCCTTATTATACTCAAACTTTAAAAACCTTAGGAGACCCAGAAAAGAAATCTCCAAGGGTTCAGTATTTTTAAAAAGAGATTAATTCTTTCTCTAAAGTGGTGATTTAATATGGCAAGTTTTTTGAGTTTTTCTGTAACCAGAGATCACTTTTTTACTTTCCATTAAAGAACAACCATAGAGATACTAACTCTGCTTGACAATGTTTATAGCAGACATTATTTAAACTAAAATATAAATGATTTTAAGATATGAAGTCAGTTGTACATGGACTCTAAGAGACTCTGATCAGTGATGAGAAATTGTTCACTAGATAACTAATTCATATGGCTATCTGCAGAGCAGAGCTGTTTTGGCCAGCTGCCCGTATTCACTTCAGCACACGTTTAAGTTTAATTAGACTTTGTAGACTGATGGATTATAAAGCCAAAAGGGAGATATTGGGATTGCCCAGGCTGACCTCGTTTGCAATAGGGGCCAGAGAACTTTGCTGAATAAATCCCCGTTCCAAGAACAAGTCTTTTCAGCCAGGTATCTGCTTTTGTTGTACAAACTATGGTGATGAGTTGTAACCTTTATTACTATTGACCCAGTGTTTCCACACTACCCTCACTGTAAGGGCTAAGTTAGCCTTCAGACATTTTCCTTATCTTAAGCTTTATATCAGCCAGCATCAGCCCCTGAAGTCATTTTTCTTTCAGAGGCCTGGGGAGAGCCCTGCTCTCAAATGTCTGCCTGTGGCACAGACTCCTTGGTGTCCCACTGGCAAGGCTCTCTTGGCCACCTGGGGGCTGCTTCCAGGCCTAGCTGGTGGGCCCAGGCAGCTGGTGTCCATGCAGGCCTGTCTGGGCCGCCTCCTGCGTTTGCCACTGTGGAGAAATGCCTCCCTCCCACAGTCTGCTGCTACCCCTACACACTGGGAGTGGAGCAACCTACACAGATGGTACTTTTTTTTTTTTTTTTTTTTTTTTTAATACCCTCAGAAATGAGGATTTGAAAATTGACCCCCCTGCACTGCAGTCCTGGGGCAGAGTAGGTGCCTTTACAATGTTCAGCAGCTCAGACCTGTGTGTCAACCTGCCATGGCTGTGACTGAATGCCTGACTGGGAACAGCCCAGTCTAACACTTCCTGGGGAAGCAGCTCCTCCCTCAGCCCTTCCAGAGAAACTGTGCCCATCTGTGAGAGCCAAGTGGCTCCGCATTATGCTAAAAGAGGTTCAAAGGTCTCTTGTGACAAGTCACCCACTAAAAAAAGTCCCTCTCTTGGGGATGTCATGGCCTGGATGGAGCCCAGTAAGGTGTTGAGCCACTGGGGTTGGATTTCCCAGTTGCTGCTAAGTAGTCAGCAACTTACACAGTTATGTCCCCAGATGGCAAATATAAGTATATTTTATACAACCTGTGGTGATGAGTTGTAACTTTTATTATTATTGACCCAGTGTTTCCACACTACACGCACTCTAAGGCCTTTTTAGCCTTCAGACATTTTCCTTATCTTAAGCTTTATATCAGCCAGCATCAGCCCCTGAACTCATTCTTCTCTCAGGGGCCTGGGGAGACCCCTGCTCTCAAATGTCCGCCTGCAGCGAAGGCTCCTTGGTGTCCTGCTGGCAAGGCTCTCTTGGCCACCTGGGGGCTGCTTCCAGGCCTAGCTGGTTGGCCCAGGCAGCTGGTGTCCATGCAGGCTTGTCTGGGCCTCCTGCGTTTGCCACTGTGGAGAAATGCCTTTCTATGCCACTTAGGCCCCCACGGTCTGCTGCCACCCCTACACACTGGGAGTGGAGCAGCCTACACAGATGGCACTTTTCTTCATTTTTCTTTTTCTTTTTTTTTTTTTTTTTTTTTATACCCTCAGAAATGAGGATTTGAAAAATGACCGCCCTGCACTGCAGTCCTGGGGCAGAGTAGGTGCCTTTACAATGTTCAGCAGCTCAGACCTGTGTGTCAACCTGCCATGGCTGTGACTGAATGCCATACTGGGCGCAGCCCTGTCTGATACTTCCTGGGAAAGCAGCTCATCTCTCAGCCCTTCCAGAGAAACTGTGCCCATCTGTGAGAGCCAAGTGGCTCCGCATTATGCTAAAAGAGGTTCAAAGGTCTCTTGTGACAGGTCACCCTCTAAAAAAAGGCCTTCTTTTTGGGATGTCATGGCCTGGATGGAGCCCAGTAAGGTGTTGAGCCACTGGGGTTGGATGTCCGAGTTGCAGCTAAGTAGTCAGCAACTTACATTATTATGTCCCCAGATGTCAAATATAAGTGTATATTATACATAGGATTGCCAGCTAAATTTAAATAGGTATCCATGCAGGCTTGGAAAGGGATTCCATCTATTCAACTGTTGAGACTCACAGTTACCATAGGCACCAAACAGAAGTATCGAACAACAGTTAATAGCTATCTAACTTTCAATGGCAACCAATATTGGGAAATCTAGTGGTGTGCGCTTGAGGTGATTTAATAAGCACAGTGAAAGCTCCCTTTCTGGCCGTCTGATCTTCCAAGTGACTTTGTTCTCTATGCCTTCGTCCTGCATTTGGAGTCATACGTGCTGATAAGTAATTCTAATGGGCATTTACTTTTAGGCAGAAGGAATCCATAAAAACTGTGTGAACTGATCTGTAAAAAAGGGAGTTAAGAGTTCTCACTGAAGAAAGTAGAACTACAATATTTCTGGTGTCTCCTCCCCCAGAGAAATGACTAATAGAATAATTTACTTTGCATGCTTGTACCTACCCTTACATTCAGAAGGGTATTGTATCATTCAAACTTAGAATCGTAGAATCATTAAGGTTGGAAGAGACCTTCAAGATCATCTGGTCCAACCATCAACTTGAAATGACCACAGCTGCAAGACCTGTATCAGTACTTGAGAGTTTTTAGCAATAATACTCTGCAGCTGATGTTAACAAAACTCAGCTGTAGCTTAAAGCTCCACGAGGGTCATCCTGACTGCTTACTGGGTTTGATAATATATGAATAACCTTCTTAGACTAATACTAATTAACTTTGTACAGTTTCTGCTGTAAATTATTTTCTGAGCCTCTTAGGATTGCTCTCAGCCAATTGCATACATGGCAAAAGGTTAATTGTTTGTGAAAGGCAAAGAAAAGGGCACCTCTGTGACTCTCAGTAGAAATTAAGAAAATAATGAAATCTTTCTATGGGAATTCACCTGCTTCATGTGTCGGGTATTAACTGCAAAAGTTCTGTGGTATTGAAATACATATTTTCAAGAGCAACATTAGACAAAAACAGAGTGCTCGTTTATATAAAATAATGTCATGGATTGCTGCTTTGTTCAGGAGCCTGTCTAGCTAATTTAAGCTTGTCTGTTTTGATAGGAATGATATGGAGATATATATATATATATAAAACTATGTATGTCCTATGCTGATCAAGGCATGATGGGTTGTTCAAATTAGCTTCTAGCATGCAGGAAAATAGTACCTATATACATGGCAACCATTATCAGACAAATAGGTATTACATAATTATTGTGGCATTAAATATTTATGTGGCATACCGTTATCAGAAGAGACATGAATTGCCAATTGCACCCAACAAATAACAAAAGCAATTGCATGTGATGCCACACAATGATTTTAGAGCTTATTTATAGCTGAATTGTGATATAGAGTTTATATAAACATCTTCATTTAATTTTTAAATGAAATTTTAATGTATTTTTTCTTTGGTTTCTTTCTGTCTTCCTTATGAAGAGACTCAGCTACAGAGATGTTGGTTGGAGAATTCTGAAAATCAAATAAAAATTATTTCAAAAACTGTGAGAAAAGCTTTTGGAAGTAAAGAAATAATGTGACCTTATCAGCAAATTATTTATTTATCCTTTGCCCAAATAGCTTTCCTATTTTTCTGCTATTACTTGGGCACATACTTCCTCTTCTGCATGGTCTTCTAGAGTTGGTTGCGTAAGCGAAGCTGAGATGTGTCAGCATTGATGAGTCTTATATGTGTTAAACTTTCTGTATGGGGAAAAAAGGATGGAAAATCCTGGTTTTGAAATAACGGCAGGTTTTTGGAATCCAGAATGGTAGAACACTGTGGTTTTATGTTAACTTGTGTGTGCTTATACATACAGTTCTGTAAAAATAATTAACGCTTTGCAAACCTCAGTACTTTGCCTGAAAGCTGTGAAGGGTAATAAAAATCAGAAATAAATAAATATTTCAGTAAATAAATAGGGATAGGGAAGTAATATCAAAAGCTAGAAAGTTAGAATGTGGGAAACCTGATGATGAAAGTTAGGTAGAGGTAAAAACCTTTGCTTTTGATGCTAAATGTTTTGCTGATGATTTCATTTTAGCTGAAATGTTTGGGTAGGTTAAAGCATAGGCTCTGAGGGATATTTAAGGTACGGTGTATGTTTATCTTGTTATAGGCTATGTAGAGAAATTGTGCAGTGGATGTCAGCCTGGTTTCTGGCCATTTGTCAGGTACTCTATTTGTCTCTGTATAGCTTAGTATTGCTTTGCTTTCTTGGTCATCATTGTGTAATCATGCCCTGAGTGGAATAGCAGCTTCAGTGGTTCAGTGAATTCAGTGGTTGTTTTGTTTTGTTTTGTTTTGTTTTCTTATTGTATTAAATTACCAAACTTCATGCTTGTATTTATTTACTTTGTTGCTAATGTTGATCAAGCATAAGAAGGCAAACAGTTTATAATGGAAATCTCCTCTTTCTGTCTTTGTAGTTACCACGTCCAGCTGATGCAAATTCTCTCTAAATTGGTATAAATGGGATTTCCTTATAACATATGCAAGCAAATCCTGCTCTCACCATCAGTACTTAGCAGCAAAAGGAGCACCTGTAAAGCCAGTGACACCAACATAGAAAAGAATTTCTATTGCTTCTAATTCATCTTAATATGTGAGTAGCATCTGAGTAAATGCTGTTATTTCTAGTGTACAGCTAAAAAAAAAAATGAATAGAGGAACGTGGTCCATTTCAAAAAAAAAAAAAAAAAAAAAGCTTTTTCACACAGAAATTTTAAACTGTTCTTCCTTGGTTAGAAAGAAAGATGAATCCTTGATAAACTAGAGGCAGCAGAGAGCAGCTGCAAAAACAGTGACTTTAACTGAAAATTTGACAAGAAGTCATGCCATACCAGTGTGAATTGACACAGACAAAGGTCTTAGTTTCTGGATAAAGTTTTATTTGAGTATTGGTTTAAGGTGATTCTGATAAAGCAAATGGAGGGAACCTTCTAGGATCTAGAATGAGTTGGGTGATTTTTCTGGTGTAACCTACACATACGCTAGTCTGAAAGACTGGTTTACACCTTTGGTTTACTGACTTTTTTCTTCCTTGTGGAGATCAATAAATGAAAGTTTGATTACTAGAGGTTCTGAAATTTATTTCTGACCATCTGGGGAAGTGTAATCTTCTGAGGAATGGGGAATGGTCTGAATATCATCACAGAATACTTAGAATTCTGACAGAAAAAGCTAGGAAATTTCTTACTGAATTCTTATTACCGGCTCAGTGTTGCTGAAGGCTGGGGTCTTTGGCAATTGGATCCATGTTGACATGCTGTAGAAAGGACAGTGGCCAAAGAGTTGTTTTTGTTGCCATATAAATAGGAAGGAAATTAAATAATTGTAGTGGATAGGCACAGTTGCAGTATGTTTCTTTTGCTGTGAAAGTTGTATGCAGGAGAGGAAAAAGAAAACCAAAATAGATGGTGATATGTTTTACATTTGAAATTGGCTTCAGATTTTCACACAGCTTCCTGCTGAAGCATTCATGTTCACAAAAAAATGAATCTGGCAAACTGACAAATTGGCATTTTGGGCAAAATACGGTTGTTTTCCTGTCTTCTTCAGACAGGTCTGACTGAGGAAATACTACATTGACTCAACTACTGCTGTTTGAAATTTGTTATGTGAAAAACATTAAGCTTTGGAGTAGAACAAAAACTGTATGTTGATATAATCTTTTGGTTTTAGCATGCAAATATACACAGTTGGGTAATGGCTACAGCTGAAGAAAAGGATGGTTTGGTTTGGGTTCTTAGAATGCTAGGTGAGGGCAATTCTTCAGACAGCTCTTCAGATACTACTTGGTTTCAGATTTTTAGTTAATTTATTTATGTATAGATAGTATAAACATGTTGGATCTAATAGAAACAAATCAGGAAGCTCTTAATCTTTCTGGAGTTCTTACTAATTTATATTTACTGACAATCAGGTATTTATTTACTACATAGAAGGGTTGATGGTTATATTCCATTGTCCTAGAAGTACCCCTTTCTTTTTATACTACTGTGGCATAGAAATAAGAATGCATGAACTGCCTTCTTTAATACAACTTACCTTCTTTCTGACAATATTTTCCAAAAGTTTCCTTGTTCTGACTATGTTTTGCAACACATTTTGAGGGCCGTCTATGGCTCCAACCTTATTTCTCATTCAGACATAAAAATGAGCTATTACAATGTTATCAAGCCTGTCTGCAAATGCTAGAAGTCACTCTGTATTCCATCATATCATTCATGCTTTTTTTCAATTCATTTAATTTCTAAAGCGCGTTTTCCCGATGTTGTCAATCTTTTCCTGGTAAAGTTTCAACAAGCTGAGAATTAAATAAGCATTCAGAATATAAACATAAACTTTTCCATCTGGTTGCTTCTGTCAAAAAAAAAAAAAAATTTAGAGAAATCTTTGGAGATGTGTATTATTGAAGCTTTTACTTTTCCATATTTAAAAATGGACATTTAATTTACATTATATGGTCCCTTTTTAAGGACAATTATGATGCTAATGAGCCCTGCATCATAATTATTCTAATACAAAGAAGTAACAGCTTTTTTATTAATATGACAATTTATACCTATTAAATGAATACCTTTTGAAAAGAATTTTAAACCTTTTATTTATATGCAAATTGAATAAAACATCAATTAAAATGTAATAAGGATGTATGTAATGTAAAATGTAATGTAAGAATGTGGATGTAATGCTGTTCTTAACTTGATTAGTTACTTTTAGCAAAATTTCTATTTTAGTATTATTGAGATTCTTTTAAACTAGTAATTTCACATTTTATTGTTTTCTGCATTTTTAGATGCACAGCTATTAGTCTTAAGAAAATGAAAACAAACGGTGTTCCTGTTTAACATAAATGTACATTCAAAAAATCACATTCTTTGCTTTCATGTCTATTCTAGATTAGCTTTTACGGCTTAAATACCACACAGGCTTTGTTTTCATATGTTTCTCAGTTCAAGACTCTGGAAATATTTACAGAATTAGCTTTACGGGTTGATGAGTCACTTTTACCAGAGATAACTTGGAAATTCTTTTTATTCTTCTGTTTATTCTTAACAGCACTTATTCCTGAATCTATATGTTGCTTAACAACCAGAAGGTGGAATGTTCAGGTTTTCCACTTAGTAAACCAGCTTACAATTATTTGTTACACTCATGAGTACAGCTGGGCCACATAATAGAGCATTTTCTTCTTATTGTTACTTAACCAAGGAAGACCAGAAGTTACGCAAGTGTGTTGATTTGAAGGCTTAAAAACGAGTAATTTTAGAAGTGGTTTATATTGATATCATAATGATATCTGTACCCATGTTTGAAAATATCTGGACAACCTGATTCAGAGGCCACTGTTATTAATGCTATGGTGCTAGGTTGAAGCAATTCTTCTAAGGGCAGAATAAGGGGAAGGAAGAGGTACATGATCCAGTACCTGTATGTTGAGATAAACAGGTTTTGTATAACAAAAGTTATAACAAAAAGTCCTTTCCAAAGAGGTGGCACTCTGTGTGGGTCTCAGGAAGTGGTGGTCTAGAAGGTGAAGGGAAAGTATGTCATAACAGTGACAAACTGCAACTATTTGGCTAAAAGAGTAACTCCACAGGAAGTTTCAGAAATAACAGAGGACTGGATAAACAGATGTACTCTCCATTTACTGCTGTGTATGAATTTTGTCCAATGTCACTTCCTTATAGTAAGGATAACGAGCAAAGCCTCATCAGCTCACTCAGCAGCTTCTATTCAGTGACAGAAAATGTTCTGTTGGCTTCAAGCAATCCAAAAAATATTTCTGTAGGTGTTTATAAAGAAATTCACTGTTCAACTAAGTTTTATGGTCTAACGGATTGGTTTTTGTGTTTGTTTTCTCTAATCCACTACACATTATTTATTTATTGTTACAGAAATTACATGCACTGTAAATCAGCAGGTACTTAAAATATGCTTGCACTTATTTTTCTCTCTAGATATGTGACAGCTTATGTGTGAAGATTATTTTTAACTGATGTTCTTCAAAGTTATATGTATGATTAGAAATAGGTTAGTTTAGGGTACAGGGGAGGATACTGTGTTTATTTCTCAAGTTAGGTGAAATACTACATTCTTGGTCAATTGTTCATATTAGAAATGTATATAATCCTACTCTTGGCTGAAGCAGATGGAAATGCTGTTTATCATACGCTTAATTAGGCATATCTTATTCTTTGAAATCTGCAGATATAAAATCCACATTATTCAAAACTTCTAAAGATTAAGCATTCTCACTAAAATGGCAAATATAATGGCAGAAATTGCTTGCACTTGGACAGATGTCTCTGAATTTACTTATTGTTAGTATTTTTAGTATTCTTTCTGTAATACCAAAGACAGCAAAGTGTTACTGACTTTATTAGTTTCAAAACAGTGCAATTTGCTACTGAACACACTGAGAAAATCACAGCTTTGATCATGAAAGATGGAAAGACAAATGCTGCAATTTTCAGTAACACATTTAGTTTGTCTGTGGCTAGAAAGTTTAACACATTACAGCTTTTGTATGCTTCACATGTTTTTCTGACGTTTTTGTTAGCATTCCATGTTTTAATTTTAACATAACTAGGGTAATCCTAAATAGGAGTGATTGTGTGTATGTACATGTAAGAAAACAGGTACTCATTTCATATTCCGTGTATCTTTGAACATTCTGTATCACAGCATATTAAATTATATGCAAAATACTAATTTCACCATTTCTCTTTATAAACCCGTGGTTCTACTGCAGAAGTTAAAACAGTAAATTTGGCAATCTAAGTCTTAATCACAGTCCCACATCAGCTTTGCACCCAAAGGACTAGGACAGGCTTGAGTTCAGGACCAGATTGGAAAAAAGTAACTGCTTGGGTACTTCCAGTGCTTTCATGAGGTTTTATTTCTAATGGCAGAAATCAGTTGACATTTCATTATTAGACTATGTTGAAAATAAAGCTCAATACTAGACTTTTAGTTCTGACCTGTGTATATAAACAAACAGTAAGAGTAAGCTTTGATCCGCAGACTTGAATTCTTGTATGCCCCCATCTTTATCACTCTGTAATTCACAAACTACATGCATTTCTCTGATCTACACTTATTTCTTATTTCTACACTTCCTTATTTTCTTTCTTTTTTCTTTTTTAATTTAATTTACCGTTGTAGTAGTCTACAGACTACAGAAAGCAAACAAGAACTTCAGGGTAGGCTATAAGGCATCTGCTACTTTGATATTTGTTAGGGGAACTGCTTATTTGCTCCAAGAGCAGATGATTAGTTGCTTGGTCACACCTAGAGAGGTCTATCTACCAAGAGAAAGTTTATAGAACTAAAGAGACCTGGCCAATTCAAAAGGCAAGGGAAGATAAACTATGTGTACCTGGGTAAGAAAGTGAGGAAAAAATGAAGTGTTAGCTGAAACTCATCTCTTTCTGGCTGACCAAAGGTAGAAAGGAAGTTTTTGAAACAGTTTCTAAAAAATTTGCTTCTCTAGAGGGCTTATCCCCCTGCTTCTTGATCATCAGTCCCTGCCATCACCATCAGCTCTGGTTTTATTCTTGTAACTAATGAAGTAGGTAGCTGACACTGTATGCGTATTTAAAAAAAAAAAAAAAAGTTATGTATAAAAAGGTTATGCGTATAAATGCAATTTTAAGCAAATATGTAAATATATTTATAAATAGATTTTATGCGTTGTTGTGTGTATATTTAGATGTAAGATACATTAATAATGTTTGTTTTTATTCATATATTCAGTGATCTCTTTTGTCTTTATCATTCATATACAGTAATTATTACAATGAAATCCTCTTTGGAGAAGTTTATGGTTATGTGGAGCTTAAATTTAATCATGTCTGATAAGTTTCATTCTTTCCTTCCTCTGAAACAATTGTAAAATAGAAGACTTGTGTGTTGTTTTTTTTTTTAAACAAATAATTGATAATATACTCAGTGAGGAAAAAGCCAACTATGATTTCTAAACAAACTTGATCTTTCAAAGAATTATTCTTACTGTCTCTTTTACCGTTTTCCACATTTAAAAAAAAAAAAAAAAAATCAATCTATGCAGGCCACAAAAAAAATGGTATTCACTTCATCCAAGTTAGGATCAGAAGCTACTGAGCTACTGGTGTGTGGTGTGATTTAAAAGCATTTCAGAAACAAAAGCAATTGGGAGATTTCGTTTTCAAGTTCAAGATATTTGAAGCAATGCTCTTTGTGCACTTTGTCTGAATAACTTTGTGCTGGAGAGAAAATTTCATTGCATAAAAGTAGAAACTGCTTATCTCAGTGGTGAGGAAAGCCTGTGCCTCAAATACAAATGATTAAGTAAACTGACTTCTGAAGAATGCTTCCCTGTCCTTGTAGCAAAGCTGAGTTCTTGGAAGATTGTGAAAGGTGGCGGTCTCAAAACCATTTTTTACCCTTCGTTTACAGTGCTGATGGTGCAAACATTTAATCTAAGATGAATGAATTATTAGAATAGTCTAGACAGGCTATGATCAAGAGACCACAAATGGGAACAATTTGGTTTTGAAAACTTTTTATCTGATTGCGGAGATAATGACTTGAATATCACTTTTCTAATCATGCAAAATTGTCAGGTTGATTTTCATGTTGATTTCTCTTCATATTTCCAAATGGAAACAGATTTTGTATACGTATTACATATAATTTATCTTGTAGATGACTTGATGCATATCAGTTACAATCTCTAATCTTAGTGTCTCCATGTATTGAGCTATTCTGCTGTTCTGACAGGCAAAGACATACCAAAACCAGATACTAACCTCTCTTTCATACCTCTAAGTCTGTGTAAACAGTTTAGGTGACTGAAGCTAGATAACGATATTTAATCTTTCAACTATTCAGATTTCATCAAGTCTGATGTTTTGCAAAAATAGACTCCTTAGGGAGCAGCTTTATACTGACGTAAACACTTGTATTTATTTTACCCAACTGAATGACCATTTAATTCTGAATCCTTTATTTCCACATTGTGCAACTGTGTTTATCTCATAAATATGCTTCTGGCCCTAGACACCGTTTTAGTGAACTGAAATGAAATAGGTAGAGACAATGCTGATGATCTCTTTTTTTTTTTCTCATTGTATGACGCCATTACAAAGCACTGTTGTGACATCAATAGATTCAAAAAGTTTTAATGTGATATAAGTAAAAAGTCTCCCTGTTTTTTGCTTTCTCTACACTCATTGGTTGTAATCCACTTTATGCTGTTCTCAACATGGTTTTTATATATATATATATATATATATATATATAAAATATATATATTTTATATAAAAATTACACTGTAGAGAAAGTGGGTGTCTAGACCCATTCTTTGAGTGAATTTCAGTAATGGTCATGTCTCCGTAACACTTACCTGCATCTTGGTCTGAAGATGCAGAATGAGTTCAAGGATTCTGTTTTTTTTTCCCATGTAGAATAAGCTAGATATTCAGATAGCTTACAGTAAGCCTGTATCTTCTGTTGAAAATAAGAATTTAACCACAAGTGAGAATCAGCTTTTAATGTCAAAGCTTACTCAAATAACAGAAGTTATAGATACATGGGAACAGTTAAGGTTACTTTTTTTATACTCACAAACTTCTGTCAGTATACATCTGAAAATTCATTTGCAGGGTAGAAATTCCTGAAATTATTTCATTGGAGCTATTTTGGTGGTGGAGGCAGGTCACCAGTAGAATTTGTCAAGGATTTTTGCTAGGACCGTTACTCTTCAAAACTATTCACAAATGGCTTTATGAAAAAGCATGAACAGTGAGGTAAAACGGTTTTGATGGCTTTATTGGTTTCTTGGTTGTCCAGTGTATTACAAAAAAAAACTTTGACTATTAAGTAATTTAAGAAGGATATAGCAAGACACAAGACTGAGCAATAAAAAGACAGATGAAATTCAATCCAAATAAATGCAAAATCATACAAGAAAGGGAAAAGTCTTAATATCACATCCAAAATAGGGGCCTCAGAGCTGGCCATTACTATTCAGGAGTGAGAATTTGGGATGATGGCAGTTCCTGGAAATGTCAGCTTTCAATATTCACCAAAAAAGTTCTATGAATTTCTAGAAAAGAAATGGGGTACAAAGCAAAGAACATTATGATGATAGAGTATAAATCCATGCTTTATCTTGGTAACTGTGGACTGTTCTGCTTCTGCTATTTCAAAAAGAACGTAGTTTGAGAAAGATGAGGAGGATGATCAAAATGATGGAACAGCTTCCATACAATTGAGTTTGGAGAATTTAGTAAAGGGGATAAATAGAAATCCAGAACTGGTGAATCCTATAAAACAACTTCACTATCCTTTACACTTTGATTGTTCTCCGTAATATAAAGTTAATGTATTTCCTGTGGCATTGATTAGTATTTCTGCAAGAAGTTATTAAAACTTCCTCTGGAATATTATTTCTCTTGCTCTTTGATTTCATTGTCAGGTGTGCACAGCCCTCAGGTGTTTGAAGAGGGTTGCCATTCATGCTTGCTGTTATTTAATTAAGGCCGCATCCTTACTCATTTCACCTTCATTCAGTGTTTCTGCTGTTTTTATTTTTCCTTGTTCTGTTACTTTGCTCTGTGGAAATGAAAGGAAAAACTCATACAGAGAAGAGGGCCCAGAACTTCTGGAGGTGGTGGCTGCTCCTAAAAGGGTTAACAAGTGGTGCTATTCTTATGGAACTGGAGGATGTTGAAACAGTGTACAAAAAAACATAAACTAGGAGGAAGATGGAGTTCAAGCAAATAGCATGTGTGAAGTGACACTTCAAGTGAATACAATAATAAAAAGACTCATTCAAGTTATTTTTAGCTATGAATTTTCCCTGATTCTGAACCCTCCTGTGTTCCTTATGCCCATAAATTTGCTGATCACCCATGTGTGACACTGTTGATTTTGACTGCTGCCTAAACTCTTACAAGAACCTATAACTCATGTCCTCCTCATTTCAGTTACATTCACATCCATAGCTTGTTACTCTCATCTTGGTCATAGTCTCTTGATACTAAGAAACTTTAAAATTTTCTGTCAGGCTCTGCTTAAACATTGATCTCTACTTAGTGTCATTCTATCCACAATCTTGTAACGATGCCGTAGAATCCAGAAGGACCCATTCAATAATTTAGTCCAGTGTATCATGAATCATTCAGTTTTACCTAGCTATTTTAAACCTCAGAATTTGGACTAGTCTAAATCTTTCTGTACTTTGAGCAGAAATTATGTTCTTAAGTTGTGCCATGCCTAAGGGAAAGAATGGGAGAAGACAGAGCAACAAATGACTGTGGTTTTTTTTTTTTTTTTTTTTGGGGGGGGGGGAAGGGGTGGGTTATGGAAAAATGTAGTACCATAGGTGAAAGCCAAACTGCCAGATTTCTTTCTGTTCTTGCATGGAAACTGCATTGTTACACCTCAGATCTGAGCAGCAGTTTGACCCTGGGTTTGTGAGCAAGATGTGACACAGCTGAGGAACTAAATCTTTTTTTTTTAAACTGTTTTTAAAAACTCATGCTTGTCTGACACTGTGGTATTTTTCAAGAATATCTTTTCTACACATGGAGAGGATTTTTATAGGTGCTTTACAAAACAGTTTGCCATCTTCCTGTAAATGGTCTTAAAATATCTCCTTTACTCCCTGCCTATAGTTTTTGATGGTTCTCTCCGTCTGCCTTGTATGAGACACTTTAACGTTTGTTACCCAACGTCCCTCCTCCTTGTCTTTCGGTAACTTACATCACAAACTGTCTACTGGATTTTTATTGTTTTTGGTGAAAATTGCTGGGTACAATTTATATGACTGATAGCCAGTAAAAGAAATCTGTATTGTATTTTCTGTCAGCAACAGCTTGGCTGGTGCTAGTTTTTGAGGTCATTTTAACCAGCAAGATAATTTTTGGACATTCCTTTGTCTAAGGCTTTCACGCTTGGTCTGCATTCATTTCATTGAATTATGACTTGAAACCCTGCCTGACAGGTGATTTCCCCATTATCGATTAAGGGTTATGGTCTGAAATTCAACAAAGGAAAAACTTTTTGGTGGCTGAAAAAAAACATTCATTACATCAATAATATTGGAACTATATGGAACAACAAGGAGGCTGCCATTTTAGCGTTTGACAGCTAACTCTAGTCACTGAAAATCCATTTGATTTTTCTAGATGCTGCAAAAAGAGTATAGACAATAGATAATGTATACAAGCTTTTATGACCATCTTAAAACTATTAAAAACCATCAGAACTATTGGATTAATTCTCCTTTTTTTAAGGCAGGGGATTCCAGAGTTGAGCAGGACACTACATCTTTTCCATCAGTCTAAAACAGAAGGTTGATCCTTTGTCTTCTGAATGAGAACTATCAGCAGTATTTGTGTATCAAGGGCTTGTTCTTCATTAAGTAAAAGACTAAAATGGAAAAGCTGTGACGAGTGTATTTTTCCCACAGTTGTAAATCTTGAATTTTTGAATACTTTTGTCCATTTACAGTTCTTGTTTTTTGTTGTTTTGTTTTTGTTTGTTTTGCTAGTTCTAATAAAGATCTGTGTGGTTTCACACTAAGAGTGGTGAGATCTAAACCTTAGGGTAAGACCTACAAAATCAGAAGAATTATTTTATTTTTATTTATTTTTTTTTTGCAGCAGAGACTACGCTGAGTTAAAATATTGCTCGCAGAAACATTTGAGGGCAAAAAGATTGCTGTCACTGTATGTCATTTCTGATCAAAGAAAGTAAAAGATGCAAATGTGATCTCTCAGTAGTCCAGAATGAAAAATCATTACTCATAGCAATTTAATTTCTCACTTCAACTGTGCTTGTGGTGAAGATGGTCAATTGCTTGAGTTTGCTAAGAAATTGCTTTAGAATTTCTCAACCACTACAAACTGGAACAAGGAATCTGCAAGCACAACATGTCCCTGTCATGAAGGGTATACTAAGCTAACAAAATACTATTAGAATGATGTCATTATGCAGGTGAAATGGAACATTTTGTCTGTTGTAACCTTGCTAAACCTTATAGAAACCAACTTGTATGGCTATACTATTAGTATGTCTTAAGATTTCCTTGGAATTTTGTTCATATTTCTTATTAATTCCAGTCTTTACACTTCATATGTTCTCCTGTTTTCATGGTTTTTTCTCTTTCCTTAAAACTTGCATAAGAAGTCAGACTCTTACATCCAAATGGGCATGACTGTTGAGCTGTTAGGTTTACCTGCTTTATCATTCTTTTTTTGGTCCACATACTACAATAAAAAGGTCTGTTACTGGTGACTAAGAAAATCAAAGAACTTATTAACACGCTTAAAAGTAGCTATGCAGAAGTCTGCCTCTTTATTCATGAGGAAAAACATTGTGTGGTTATAAATTGAAAATGGATGAAAGTTATTCCTAGGTTTAAATTCACAAGATTATTTCAATAGGGAAAAACTCAGTCACTTTTTCCTTGAACTTTTTTACGTCTAGAAAATAATTACATAGCTTTAGGCTGCCTCTGTTGAGTTAAGAATGAAGTGAAAAGTCCATGTATTTTTCTTCCATCTTCTGAAAAATGATAATTTTACAGTTGTTAGAATCCATCTTCTTTCAAAGATATAATGACATGTTTTCCTCTTATCTATCCTTAAAACATTAAATCTTTTATATGAATTGGTTGACAGTTTTTGAAGGATAACCTTTTCAACATCATAAAATAAATGAAAGTGGTGAAGGATTTAGATTCAAGATGCTTTTCCAGTGCACTAATAATTTGATGAGCACTGCTATCATTTTTCTTAAATGGCATTAGATTAAATCTTATTCATCCAGCAAATTCTTTTGAAGAGACTCACCTTTAAAAGTTGATGACACAAACCAGCTTGAAAATGTGATTGTGGTATCTGAAATGCCCTGTCTCTAGAGTCAGTTATTTATGATGCATGATGAATATTATGTATGTTTCCTTACAAGACTTGTTACCATAGTATTATTATGAAAACTAAACTTACAAGGACATGATATAGTTCCCTCTCCACAGTAAGATCTTGTCTCTGGTAACTTGGCACGTTTTTCTCCAGGCATTCATGTAAACAGCACACAACCATGATGTGAAAGGAAATTGCTTCCAACTCTTCTAAAATTGCTTGCTTGGCTTGAATTAATCTTAATCGAATTTCTGTCTGAGACGTTTAAAAACCTTACAGGATCTCTTCGTCTGAGCCCAGCTTTGCTAATTTGATTCTACATTCCAAAGTGACGACAAATTTTGAGGCCCTGCAGGGCTGCTGTTGCTGGTAATGTTTCTACACAGGTGGCATGAACCACACTTCATTAATGTGACATACCTTTATAATGAATGTCCTCATATAATTGTTAGGGATGCAAGTTCATTGTTTTCCTGTTTAACTGTATTGCTAAGGGGCTAAATGTACACTCTTGAAAAAGAAAAGCTAAGCAATAAGTGTATTTATCTTCAGATGTTTAAATTGAGTAAATTGAGAAGTCAAATTACTAGCCTTATAAAAGTTATTATTTATAAAGCAAGATAATTAAAAATAAAAAATAAAAATTACCCCAATAGAGAAAAAGCACAAAGGACAGAAAAGACCATATGATATCACCAGATAACTTAGAATTGACTTTGTTTTGTTTTTTTTTAACATGTCAGATCAGTTCCAGATACCTGATAAATTGAATTTTTTCTTTCTAAGCAAGGAACCAGATCTGAATTTCCAGCTACTAAATGGTGTATAATAAATTCTTACATGTATTTCTGAACTTAAAATGTTTAATTGTAAAACACTAAATTAATGTCCAAGATGTTCCTGAAGGTACTGTTTAAAAAATAATAACTTCTGTAATAAAAGTTGTTCCTATTGATAGCAAGTCGGTCAGAGTGAACTGCAAATGGTGGATGTTCCTTTTTTTTTTTTCCTAATAAAAATAAAATTTGGTTAAAAGCAATCTGTATTATTAGAGTTCAGGGGAAAAAGCTCACTGAAATAGTACTGTGTTATAACAAGAGTTGTGTAAGTATGCTGCCTAGTAATAAACCATATAGAATCAATATCAGTAATATGAGGTACCAGGTCTAAATTTGGATTTTCTGTTTTCTGCACTGATTGCTCATTCAAAGAGCAGAGGAGATTTTGTAAAACATTCTACTTGTTGTAATATCTAATATGGAACAAAGCTGGCAGCAACAAGCAGCATGTTTTCCTAGATTTTGCCTCATATTTTGTCACTTATGGTATATTCTGTCACAGATTAACATGATGCATCCTAATGCAGCCAGAAAAGTCAGATGTGCAGTTGTAGTTAGAGAAACTTATCTTTTATTCTAACTGATACTTACCTAATTGCATGTGACACATGAATTTTGCAGCTTTGTGGTTAGGATTAAACTTTGCCCTACTTTTTTTAGGAGGAAAATTTTTAGAAATAGTTTTTTTCTAAATGTCAGACTCACATGTAATGTATTATTCCTTAACGCATTTATATTATTTTAATAGGTATGCTTAGCAATAATTTATAATTTCATTCAGATAATTAAAGGGAGAATAGGCTTTAAACAATGCAACTGTCTTGAGCATGTGTCCATACACACACACATAATTTTAAAATCACAGATAAAAAGCCGTGCTATTTAAAGGCAGGCTTATTATTTAACATACATTTTTTCACTGTAACTGGGAAAAGGTCTCACTGATTTCAACAGTAATATAGGAGTGGAAGTCACTGAAGTTCCTCTAGCAGTTTTCTAGTTCTGTTTTCTCTAGTATGCTATGCTCCTTTCACATGAAGCAACCAGCTTTTCGCCTACTGTGTTATACTAAATTGTGTTCTTCACCACACATTGATGCAATGACATTTTCCTGTAAAACAATATACAGTCTCTTCTTGCTATATGCCACTTAGTAAGGAATCCACAGGGATTCCTTAATTTTGATGAGCCCATTATTTTGCTGTTATCTTCATATTTTCAGTGTATTACTACAAAAGTAGCTCCTCTGAGGAAACGGAGGTTAAAAAAACCTACTTGCTTTTTTATGCAATCTGTTCTATACAATTTCTCTTTTTACTTTATTCCAGATGACCCTGCAAAGATAGGTTTAACACCATACAGTTTGACTGTAGTACTCTGGTAGTTTTTCGTGCAAGGTCGTTTTCTGAAGCCTACATTGACTTCGGTAACCTGTCTTGACCCCAGTTTCTGCAGAGAATGAATTGCAAAAGCTGAGCAAATTTCCATTCGGCTTATTGTACTTACTTCTCAGACTCGAGAAGGTGTTTTTAAGTGCTATGTGGTGATGTCTAGAGAAGAGGTGACCTCTGAGGACTGGAAAGCATAAAGCAAGGAAAACCACAATTGTGGGTGGTTATTTTTTTTATTTTTTATTTTCTCACCCCATTTCTTTACCGCATACTAAAAGAGGGAATTTGCACAGATACATGCAATATGGTGGTACTAAATCCTGAGTGAAACTCTTTTGTGTTTTTAAAATCCTATTAAAAGAACTGGGAGAAGGCCACGATGGCTTCTAGATGTTGTACTCTGTCTATGAGTTACAAGACATTGCTTACTTGTGGTGGACCTCAGAAGAGGTGCAGATTCTACAAGTGGGGCCATTAAAATAATTTGTGGGGAAAAGGAAAAATCTTCTATTCATACCGCATTGGGAAATGCTCTGAATCTCTCTTTTGTGTCTTGAAGAACAGTTGTTAAATATGACAGCAATGAAATATTATTCTGTTTTGTAATGAAAAGCTGTATTTTTTTACATGGGTGACCTTGCTATGATTTATTGAACTACATACCTGCATCAGAATGTTCTAGAGTGGAAGAAATCTAAACTGTAGAAAATTCAGGTGTAAATTTCATTATATTTTAGTGACACAAACCTATCTGATAGAGGTTCTCCCCAAAAATCCGGTACACCATATGTCACAGTATCCAAGAGAGTTAAATATATGTATAAGTCCTCATTCAGTAAATTAACTGAGAGGAGTGAACAGAGGTGGCTGCACAGGTTGTTTGTGACTGCATTTGAAATCACTACTAAATCATTCTTGTGAAGTTGGCTTTGTGCTCCTTGATAGGCAAATCAGCCAGATCTGTTTCCTTATTTGCAATTCCCTGCTGCGTTTGGCAACAGTGACAAAATAACTTCATGTGCTGGCTGTCATAGGAAGTTTCTCTCTAAGCCTGAAAACAAAGGCACAACATAATATCTCAAAAACATGCAATGTGAGGAGTGAGGTGCAGTTCTCCATTTCATGTTTGTCCGCTTGTGCAGAAGTGCCAATGGAAAGTAGTGGAAGTGCTCTCCTCTTGCAGGAATAGCTCCTTATTCTGTGGCCTATTGTGTGGCCTGCTAACGCCAGTTGCTAATCTGGGTAAAGTAAAATCTAGTTTTTTACTTAGGAAGCACCTGTTATCTTTTAATTACTTGTCTGCAATGCTGAAAAGCTTCTGTGGTTTGAAGAATGTATTTGAATGAGAATCTTTGACTTAACCATAAATCCCTAAGGATTGCTTGCTTGTGTTGTTACAATTAATTTTTCAGTTTCTAGATTTTCTAGTCCCACTGACCACAATGTGACTTCTACCTTTAGGAGTGTGTGTATATAGGAATGACTACTTAGAGGATCACATTGGCTTCAATAGCAGATTAATTTTCCTTTTGCAGATTACTCTATCTACGACAATCTGGCATTCAGCTCCAAAAAAAAAAAAAAAATTTTGACTCCAAATCAGTGCTGGTTGCCTTTTGATCAATGTAAGTCACAGGCTAGTCTAGCCTCTTCACTGAAGGAAGCTGGATACCATTTTTTAGGGCTGTCTTCTTGTGATGCAGCTAGCTGTAGTAGCTTTTTGGTCTATGTGACTGGCTGTATTCAGGAACAGGAGGTAAAAGATACCTATTTGCCAAGTTCTGAGACATCTGGAGCCATTCAGTTCTTGGGCAGTGTGTGCTCCTCAAACAGCGCTCACTGCCATTTCCTCCAAAGCAATGATGGTGGCCTGTAGCGCATCACTCTGGGGACCGGGAGGGTACTCCCACTTGAGCTGTAATGAAATATGCTATCCATTTATCCCAGTTATTGGATTTCTACTGCTTGGCATAGAAATTTATAAGTGTAAATTAATATCTAGAGTAGTTAAGAACACAAGAAAAAAGTCTTGAGTAGATATGAACAATGATTCAGTCAGATTTTTTTATTTTGTCAAAATTGTTGACAAATATTTATGTGACTTGTCCACACCCTACTAAACTTTTTAACAAAGGCTTGCTAAGATGCTGTGCTCTATGTTGATAACACCTTTTTCAAACAACAGTGTTGTGCTAACCCAGCAGCACTAGCTCACTTGTCTTTGAAAATTGCCTTTATTGCTTGCTATGATGCAGTGACTGGTTGGACCATGACAAATGGGCTTGCTTCCTGCTGTTGTGAATGAGTGCTTTGAAGCTCCTTATGCCCTTTTAAAGTTGACAGACCTAATCTTTTATTATTGTTATTTTTTTCTTTTTTCTTTTTTTTAAAGGAAGGTTGGATTTTATATTTCATATTTGCCTGTGAGTGCTTTTAATCTATCTGTGCCTCAGCCTTTTCACAAATCTGCATTCTTCAGACTCTCCAAAATTGCAAAGGGCTACTGACAGTTTAAATTTTATATAGAAATTTCCTCCATGTTATGCATCCTCACCATTGTTGTTTCATTTTTTTCATTTTATTTTGGTTTGTATGTATATTTTTAAACTTTTGCTTCCAAAAGGTAACTGAAATCTCTACTTGTTAACATGATGGCTAATAATTGGAATGCTCTAACTGTAGTCCAAACAGTTGTGCAGTGAATTTGTACCAACTGCTGACCTTCTGGATTTGGTCTGAAATGGTTTCACCATTGTAATTCCATAAACTTTTGTAATATATACAAAACAACACTTACCATAAAACAAAAATTATACAAAAATTCAGGTTAGTACAGATGTCTGGAATTTTTCTAGCCACAGTGTAGAAGGAAGCGGGTCTAACTTGCAGGGTGTCCATCTATTTAGAGTGTCTCCGGGAGCTCAGAATTCTACAACTTCTCTTAGAAAATACTCCACTGCTTCAACATGCTGTGACATTTTTCCCCACCCTTACATCTATTTCAAATTTTTCTTGATGAAGCTTGTAGCTTTTGTCTTGTCCTTTCCCTTAGAGAATCTTGTTTTGCTATTATTTGCAAGTTTCCTTTACGTGGTGGAAGGAATCTCCTTTAGTCTTTTCTCTAGGTTATGAAACCCCAGTTCTCCAAACCTCTTCTCATTAAATCTTTTGGATACATTCTGTCCATTCAGTCATGCAAAGTGTAGTCAGAAAATAAATCAAATCAAACCAGTCTGTATTTGCTTGATCTAGTTTGATAGTTGTACAACTCAGCTGTATATTTTTCTTATTTTTAGTATATGTGAGGTAGAACACTATAAAATGAGTCATGACCTACCTGGGAATAAAACCTAAGCTTTTGGCTACTGGCTGAAGTGTTCTGACAGATGTTCTATGAATCCATGAATCCAACCAGGTTTTAATGCCAAGTTAACCATTGTGTGGAAATTTCTTTTTCTTTTTTTCTTTTTTTCTTTTTCTTTTTCTTTATTTTTAATTTTGCAGCAGAGATGTATCATTAAATTTGAGCAGATCAAGGGTTTTTCTTAACTTTAGGTATCTGGGTTGGTGAGTGTTAGAACTGCAAGGCTCTGAATATTTTACCATGGTTGTGGCATTGTCAATGTACTCTGCCTTTCTGCTTTTAGGAAAGAAAGGGGCGTAATCTGCTCAAAAATAAGAGAATAACTGTTATAATTTCTCTTCAAACTGTAATCAAGTTCTTTTTCTGTTGCTGGCTTGGTTTCATTCTTCAGGGTTCTCCAGTTCTGTCCTGAGGAACTTTCTGAATTATTCAGTGGCTGTACTCCAAACATGGCTATGATAACTGTGTGCCGTTGCTTTTGCGTAGGAGCTAAGAATTATGTAGGACCTAGGTACCATTGCATTAGGCACCGTATTTTTCTTTACTGGTTTCCTTCTCACATTTTTTCAAATGTTCTTTCTTATTCTTAGGCATTTTGCTTGGTACTAACTTGGAATTGTTCACTTTTTGACTGATGGGATGCTTCACCTGTATCAGATCTTAATTTCAGATATGTGATGTAAGTGAGCTCCTTGGGTCTTTATATTGATTTTAATGTCTGATACTTGTTTATAATGGCTTGTGCCTCTAGGAATTCACTATTTATGGGTTCATTCTTATACAAAAGCTTCCATCTTACCCTTGCACTCAACTAAAAAAAAAAAAAGGCCAATTTCATTCAAATGAAAAACGTTAAAATGCCTATTAATACAGTGTGTGACTATTGGAAATAATGTGTGAGAATTTTTTTATTTTAAAAGTCAAAAAATTGATTATGATGACATTTTTAATGTTGCTTAATCTGTATTGCATCAAACTTTTAACTTTTTTTAATGACAGTACAATTTTTGCTCTGAAGTTTCCAGTTAGGTAGAAATCTAGTTTCAACATTAAAGATGTGGAATTCCTGTCACAAGTTGTTGTAGATTTCTTTAAAGAAAAGTAATCCTTTCTGAATAGTATTGAAAGAATAAAGGAAGCGATCTTGGGGTTGCAGGCAGAGTGGTTTTATGTTCTTTCCTGGTCTATGACATAAAGGAATTTGCTTTGCTTTCAGTGTCTCTGCTTGTCCACCTGATAAGTTTAAATCATTACCAGCAAACATGAGAAGCATTTCTGTGTTAACCTGTTTGTTTGTATCTGTAAGCAGCTTAAAATACTGCCTTTAACTATATAAAATACCATATACCATATATTCTCGAAAACTGCATAGTCACAGCCATAAACTGTATCTTATCTATGAAAAGATACATCTTACTTTGATTATTTTAACCAAGAAATATGCAATAAAATGGTTTGCTGAGCTGCATTAAATATAATCTAACTGTTCAATAATATGTTGTCTAGATACTCTTCTAGACTTCTAGGACTTTTGTTCCTTAGGAATCTACCTTTTATTTTTCAGTAAGTTTGTTCTGAAAGATGACAGCAATATAGGAAATTGAAAAAATGGATCTGAATTAGAAGTTTTCACATTTCAAGTTTCTGGAGTTCTTTCTCAGGCTTGGGCATTTTGTAAAATTGCATAATTACATTCCCCATGACTGACATAATGTAACTTTCCTTGCTATGAAAATGTAAAGTAACAATCATCTCATCAACAGCAGTATTGCTCAGAAAATTCGCTACAAGCTAAGTGCTAAAAGTTCCTTTTAAATTTCAAGTCTGCAGCACTTCGGTATTAATTGTTCATTATGACACATACTTGGTGTCCTCTCTTTTAGTTTAAAGTGCTCATTTTCCTGTTTATAATACCTTTCTCAGTCTTTGTGTATGTATATTATATATATATTTCATGTATCCAGCAAGTGCCTACGTTTATTGCTATTTTCCAAGAATGACAAGAACTGTAAAACCAAGTTCTTTTTGTGTTAACTCAGATGACCTTGCCCTGTCTCTCTCACCCTCAGATTATTGTATGTATGCTACAGCGTAGCCACCGAAAAGTTCTCTGAACCACTATTTTAATTCTTTCTCATGATATTTCTTTGTCTCTTTTCTTGAAATTAAAAGGACTGTAAATGTAGTAATGACATACAGCTGAGCAAAACTGCCTGATTAGACTGTCATGATTGGTATGCCTGTGTAGGACCTTTAAACTGAGGAAATACATCTGACAGTCCAGTGTTAATGGACAAATTGTTAATGCAATTTGGATGAAAGTTTTTACATTTAAGGGCTCTTTTTCCTTTAATTCCTGTTTTCATTTTGCTTTTCTCAGATTATGGCCCCAAAGCATGTTGCCATAGCAGCAAGTTTCTGCTTCTGGAGAAAACAAAGAGCAGCGTAACACACACAAAAAAAGTATAAACTTGTTTGGGTAGGGAGAGGGCACAAAAAGTAAAGATCTTATAGGAAGTACATTTATGGATGAATTTGCCTTGTATCATTTACCTTCTGCCAAAGACACCTGTAATATCATTAGCGGTCTGGGTTTTCTACTAAGGTGGAACAAAGACCAGACAGGACAATTCTGATCCCTTGTAGAGAAGGCAGTGGTCTCTCATGGAGCCCTTTACACAGATCATTTATATCTCCTGGAAAAAAAAAAAAAATGATTCCAGGATTAGCACAGTGGAATAAATGTTAAAATTCAGCTACATGTGTTGCAGTCTCATGGCTTGTCCCTGTTGTTAGTATGCCTGTTCACCCTCTACTGTGCTCTCATACTTGCACCAGCTGTCTCTTCCCGGGGATGGCAGATAGGAAGGTTTAAGTGGCAGATCATTTTATAGGTGTTATGGAAAGGTCATAGGATATGGAGGATCTATTCTTGATCTAGATAAAGGAATCTATTTTAGAACTCTTGGTTTTCCTGGGAAAAGAGAGTTTTTAAAAAGGACAGTTCCAACTCAGGTGAATGGTTGGGAAGGAAGGATGGAATATGCTGGGGAAATGGAGGAGCCAGGGTGCCACAGTAAACTCTGAATTAGACAGTCACTCTGCCTGTTTCTGCATACCAGTGTTAGTCTAATAGGTTCTCGCTTATGCTTATTTGCTTCTTTCCATATGTTGCAGGGATTGTCAATCTTAGCAGTAAATTGAAGTAACTAAGAAAAACATAAAAATAAATTATTATTAAAAAAAAAAATTATATCCTTCCCTCCAAGACCATAAGCTATTCAAAACAATTTGTTCTTTTGCACCTGTTACTGTAACTACCTGATAGCTCTTACAGTTATGTTGATGCGAAGCACTTGATGTTGGCTTGATCTTGTTGATGCTGGGCACACAAGAACACAGCCAGTTTTGGTGAAGCCTGTTGTGAAGGAGGTGGGCCAACACCTTTGCCCAGAAGCCCTAGTCGATGGATGCCTTTATTCCTCCATACCCACTGGTGACAGCATTTGTATCAGTTTGGGAAAGTGTTTGGTGCTGCCTGGGAGCTGTGGCAGGACAGGTGGCTGAGCTCTTTATAGAAGACCCCAGTGAAAAAGTCTGGCTCCTGGTCCCCAAGTTTGGGGAGAGCCCCAGAAGGGTCCTGGTGGCTTGTTTCTTGGCTGATCAAGGTGGGGGTGCTCTCCAGGATGAGTTCAGTCCCACTGTGATGTCCAGTTGGAGGGGGAGAAGTTTTTAGTTCCTCGTTATCCTGCCCCTTTTGCTCCCATTTAAAATAAAATCCAGTTGGGTGTTTTACAGTGGCTCTTGTAGCCCTGGCAGGCTATGACACAAGACCAAACTTGCTTGCTTGATCTTTCCTGTTGAGGGCACAAGGCTGCTGATCAGACACCTTGACTGCTGTTCCTGGCTTTGCCAAAGCCTTTTTAAACAAAAGTTTCCCCCTTTTAGCATTTCAGCCTCCTTTCTCTTACTCATTTCAATGCTGCTGTGTTACTAAGAGGTTGGGGAATATCTAATGACTCCCACCAGAGGACCCTACTCTCAGCTGAAGCTCCTAACCCCACCTTCCCCCCCCTCCCCCCCCCCAGTGAATCAAGCATATGGTTTATAAAAGGGTGTACTGCAGGGCACGGAGATAAGACACCAGTAATCCAACTGGGAGTGCAGATAGGGAAATCACTAGACGTGCACTCATGTTGTACTCTACAATACACAGTGCGTGTGTGTGTGTAAAGGACGTGTTTAATTCTAACTCTATTTCACGTTTCTTCTCCCTCTTGAGGAATGCCGGTGTCCTATCTTTATTCCTCACTTGTTATTTGTAAGGAGTTGTCAAGTTTAAGTGCTGTCTTTTACTCTCTTATAAGAAGAACGTGTTTGAGCCTGTTGATTTGACATCCCTTGCTTTTCCCTGTTCAGGCACAAATTTCCAGACTCAGACTCTGAATGTAATTTCTATTCCCCCCACACCACGTGTGTGTTGCAGTAAAATCTTCTGCAAGGTATGAACAGTCATGATGGGTACTTCAGTTTTGACTGCTTTAGCCTTTTGAATTGGTCTGGTTTGTTTTCGTTGGTGGTGTTTTCTTTTGTTAATGAGAGATTCTAACCCTTGGAGATCTGGAGAAAAAGTGGGTTGAGGCAGGATTGAATGGGGCAGCCTTTCTCTCTGGCAAGCCAAATGGCCTAGGGGAGCTAGCCCCAGAAAAGGGGGCCCTCAGCCCCCCCCCCCCCAACCCTCCTCCTTCCTCCATGTGAGGGCATCTTCCAGGCCTCTCCCAACACAGCCACCTTTGGCCTCACATGGGCCACTCCATCACAAAGGCTTGCTGAGGTCACAGTGGCCACCACTGCCCCGCCTTTGCCCTGGGCCCTATAAAACAGGACCGCTGCAGCTAGCCCACCACTTGCTCAGCTACTCGGTCCTCCGAGAGCCAGCATACGTGGCAGGAAGAAGGCTAGAGAAGGAGCAAGGCGAGCAGCAGCCCTCCTCGGTGTGAGGACAGCGAAGCTGTCTGAGGAAGCATCGAGAAGGATGGCAGCTAACAAGAGGCAGATGTGTCATGGGCAGAGGGAAAGCACCTCCAGCACAAAAGACACCAGTGCCCGGGGGATGTCTGGTGCCTGGCCCACAGACACGTATCAGCGATATCATTGGCACCGCAGCAATGAGGGGAATAGGCTGGCCCCTCAGACATACAGCAGCAGGGGGCCTGGGCCTAACCAGTGGTGCAGTGGTGGTGTGGAGCAAAGGTGGGAGCGTAAGGTAGAGAGCTGTGGGGAGTAGAGGCGTGTCTATCAGCCAGAATGCAGCGTGGGACCCAGCCATGGCCATAAAACAGATGGCAGCGTTGACTCCATGCCTGGAAATGAACTGGACAGCGGCATGGGACCTAAACATGGAACTGGGCGTCCCCCTGGTTTGGCACCCTGGCCTGAAAACATACCTGATGGAAGGCATCCCATGTGGGCAGTCCCGGGCAAGGACTGGCTTGTCCTCCTGCCTAACACTATGGAGCCCGTGGAGCTGGGTCCACAAGAAGAGGCAGACGAACCCATGGAAGTGGATCCACTTCGGCCACATCAGACCTGGGACTACCCTGGCAGGTCTTTGCTCTGTGCCATCAGGGAACACCAACAGCTTCGCAGCAGGGCCCGGCGAGCTACCTACTCATCATCGCTCAGGCTCCATCCCAAGCATTAGCTTGGAGCCACCAAACACCCAGCAATAAAGAACTCTTGCCGATTCTCAGGGGTTACGTGAGTGCTTCTTTCCCATCCCCCAGCCCTTGTGCGAGAGGTGGCAGCCCTTCTGCACAGAGCCTCGAGGAAGAGCACAAGAGAGGACCCAGCGTCCTCCGGGCTGCTGTGTTGGAGTGACAGGAGGAGTCCCCAAGGGCCACCATGCGCCTTTAACATTTATTAAAATAGACCGAGGGGTGAAAATAGTAGTGTGTAAGCGATTATAGGTGGCTGATTTCTTATATTAGGAGTGGGTTTCTATAGCTGAGTGATTAGTAACAACAGATGTGAAGGCTGAGGTACTCAGCAACTTCTTTGCCTCTGTCTGCACTGGTAGACGGGCTTCCCAAGTCTTTCATTTCCCTGAACCCATAGGTGGAGGCTGGGGGATCAAAGTCCCACCTACTGTAAGTGAAGAGCAAGTTTGAGACCACCTGATGAATCTAAACAGGTACAAGTCTACGGGACCTTATGACATGAATGCCAGGGTCCTGAGGGAACTGGCTGATGGAGTTGCTAAGCCTCTCTCCATCATAGCTGAAAAGTCCTGGCAGTTGGGCGATGTCCCTGGTGAGTGGAAAAAGGGAAATGTCATGCCCCTACTCTTCAACAATTAAATAGTTGAACAAATAGTACTACTCTTCAACAATTAAAACAATTAGGAGACATTTCTTCTTGGAAAAAGCAGTCAGGCATTGGGATGGGTTGCTCAGGAAAGTGGTCGAGTCACCATCCTTGGGGATGTTCAAGGAAAGGTTGGACATGGTGCTTAGGGACATGGTTTAGTGGGTGACATTGGTGGTAGGGGGATGGTTGGATCAGATGATCTTGAAGGTCTTTTCCAACCTTAATTTTTCTATGATTCTATAACTTTGCTGGCAAATGCTAGTGTGCTTGCTTATTTGAGTCAGTCCTCTAACTGTGACTTGTCTGATGCCTGGCTCCTACAAAATGTTCAGGCACCCAGTTCTTAGTCTCCTAAAGCTTATGAGAACAGAACATACACACGTATGTATGTGTGGCTTTTTTTCTCTAATTTGTTGGAAGCAGAAGTGCTGAGGTACTAACAGGCCAACTCCTGTTTTACCCCTGCCATCAGAATGTTTCCGCAGAGTGTTTATCAACATGGTGATAGGTGCTTTTTATATATATATATATATATATATATATATATATATATATATATAAAATCATTTATATATATATATATATATAAAAGCGCCACACATTCAGTTCATACACAGTATTGGTTTTTGTTTCCATGTCTTACATTGGCAATATTTGGATATGCTGAAGATCAGGTTGCCTGTCCAGTTGTGCAGAATATTGGTGTGAGGTCCTTGGCCTCTTCACAGTTGGTACATTTTTCACCCATGCTTCCTCTTCAACACCCTGTAGAATTACAGAAGGCAGACTAAAGGTCCTATATTACTAATTCCAGACATTGTGTGTTTTGCTTAAAATCTTTCAGCTCTTCCCAGTGGACAAATAATGATCATGTTCACTTGCAACTGAACTCATTTACCCTACTTTAGCAAAGGGAGCGTGGGGTGTCTGGAGTCTGTGTGGGTTGGTGTGTGTACAAAGAGACTGAACTGATTAGTTCGGTCAGAACTAATCAGTAGGTTTTGCTCAAGAAAACAGCAAGGCCCTCTCTTTCTCTGAGAAACCTGGTGTTTTATAAAAGGTTTATGCTGTATGCCTAGATGTCCTTTACAAACAACTTGGCACTCACCATTATGGTCTCCTGAAACATGATGTAAGGTCACTAGAGTGCATGAAGAAGCAGTATAGAGATACAATAAGTATATGTGGGTTTTGAAGAAATGTAAGAAGCTCAGTTTTTCAAATCTTCTAGTTTGATGCTTGATAACACCACCCTGTAGGACTCACTATGTGACGTGGATGTTACTACATCAGTGGACCATACCATTGGCTTTGTAACTTCAGGCCTTTATTTTCTCAACTGACAACTGGACTTTCATTGGATTAATACCAATACATTTGAGGCCAGCTATTCAAAATTACTATTTTCTTAATCTCATGGTCTGCAAGTCATAAAGTAAAGCTTTGGAAATCACTGTCCTATAATTACGGGCCACTTACCAGTTTCTTATCATAGGTCAAAATAATTTCTGTTGCTTAAAAGTGATGAATAAAGGACATTTTCCAGGAGATGTGAATATGAGCATCCTTCAGTGATGATTTTCTTCTCTGCTTATTTGATTTTTAGTTTACCTGAAGTATTTTAGGAAGAAACTGATATGTCACCTGAGATAACTAGTTGGTTTTTGTTTTGTTTGTTTTCCCAGATGTTATTCTAGAAATATATCAATTTTAGCAAACTGCAAGCTCTATTTTCATCTTCACCTTCAATTTTGAAAATGATAATTTCCAATAATTATTTCTTAGAAATTACTGAATTTGCTGGACTTGTGTGAATTTAACCACTTCTCCACAAATTTCGAAACCCAGAAGACTCCACAAACTTAGTGCTTCAGAAGCTCTGCCAGGGTTTCATGTTAAAGATCCATCAAATAATAAAACTAAGAAATAACAAAGGTTCTGTGGACTGGGCATGAACAGAACAGATTTTGGAAAATGGAATCTACTGTAGTTGTCAACAGTATTACTTTTGAACGTATTTCACTCGCAGTGAGGGTTTTGTTTTGTTTTGTTTCTTTGTTGTTTGGTTTTATTTTTTTTATTTATTTATTTAACTGACTCATATTTCCAGAGGAGGATGACTGATTTCCACTGGTGAGAATGAGAGTAGAATTAAGTCTGCCTGAAGAAAAACTTTTATCGTCTTCTCAGGTATTCTCCTAGCATCTTTGATGATAATTCTGCTTCTCAGCCATGTTCACTTTTAATTGTAAATAAAGATACAACTCATTTCCCAGCCTGTTGTGAGTGATTAATGTGCAGGAACTGGAAGAAGGTGTGGATGAATGCTACAGCTAAAGAATGTTTCACAGTCTCCTTCAGCTCTTCTATCACCTTATGGTGCTTTTATATAATTAAAACAATCCCATGATTTTCAGAGACAACAAACTTTCTATCTTGTAAAATTTATTCTGTTGCTCAGCAAGAATCTTTGCAAGTTCTCTCCAGCTTAAGCAAACAGATTTAGGTACATTTGTGCAGATCTTTAAATTGCCTTTTTACCACCATGCAGCTTAGTTAATACCATTTATTTTTGCTACTGTGCTGATTAACATTCATTTAGAATATCCACGAGAAATTATGTAATTAAATGTGAGTAAATTTAAATGGAAAAAAATCTTTTTTTTCAAAAAGGATTTTTTTAGTTAGTTTTATTGTTTTCTCCTGAAGCATATCTGAAAATTAGGCAAATGGGAAGAACAGCCTTTCCTGCAGTGATTTTCAGAGAATTCTGTGTGTAACAATTCAACTTCTGTAAATAAACCTATCATTTTCTCTACCAGTATCAGCAGACATATAAAGATGACTAAAGGACATTCACACAAAACACAAATATGTGGACTAAATAGTAGATGAATGATCAATAACCTAAAATGAAAGTGGATGCAGTGTGATTTATACCTAATGCAAGTTTTTTGAACAGATAATAACCTACATTTTAATCTGTAAGAAATGAGACTACCACCAAAAAACCCTATAGTCTTTGTTACGCTCTCCAATTGTGCTTCCTGAGGGCAATTGGAAATAGTAGATGATTAAATTCGAAATAAATTTCAAATTGATTAGAGAGGAGAGAGAATATCTAACAATAAATTTATTTTGGCATGCTCCCAATTGATTTTATTAAAGCAATGTTTCAGACAGTTGACTGAAATCAAATAGCAGTTAAGAAAACGGAAGAAAAGGTAGGCTACAAGAAGGAGTTCCCTGGTTGTTCTTGTGATGTTTTACATTGCCAAGTCATTTACTTTATTTCCTCCTGTGTATACTGTTTAGGGGCTAGGACTTATTGAACTTATTGAGTTACTTAAAAATTAGTGCCAGATCATAGCTATCTGAAAGCATTTTCAGCATAATTGTTATTTGTGAGTATTATTATTATGAGTTATTAATCACAATAAAAATATAGTAAATAAACTAGTATATATTAGGAATTCCAATGGTGTATTTCTCATCAGGTGAAAGTACAAAGTATATTCTGAAGAATATTCTTTCATACAATCTAAAATAATGGACAGTTTATCTTCTACTCTTTAGCATAAAATTTTGTATTATTTCTGAAAACCTGAGATATAGCTTCATCTAACAACCTTGCTGTCTATAAGGTAGAGAATATAATAACTCTCTCTTGTGATTTTCCACTTTACACTGCTGCAAAGCCTGACATTATTGGTTTACAGTTCAGAGCAGAGACCTGCAGAAACAGCCTGAATCTTTGAGCTTATTTCATTTCACGGGGCTCTTAAGTCTTCTACTCAAAGAAGAAAATAGTGTATTCAGGACCAAAAAACATATTTACAGAAGTAATTAATGAGTTTAAGCGAGTAGCTCATTAATTTATGTTGATAATACACTTCTTTAAATTATTATTATTTTTGAGAACAGAAGCCTATGTTCACAAGGGAATTTCTGTCAATTTCTTTGTCAGTAACTTTACGTATTGGAAGGCCCTGGGTTTTTTTGATTTTTAATAATGAAGAGTTTTCACTGAACTGAAATAAATATTGTGTGTGTTGTAACTACAAGAGCAAGTTTGTTGTCCACAGATTCTTGTGGGGCAGTGAGCTACTTTAAGGAGTTCAGAGAGGTAAATAACAAAAATAACCTTACATATGCCAAATGACAATTTATATGATAAATTAAATTAAAAGTGGGAAGACCATGGTGGCAGAGGGGAGGCAGTTAGAGCACATTTAAATTTTAAATAATAAGAGATTTTTAAAGCACTGCATTCATTTCGTGTATTATTTAACATGTTCCTTCCAGTGTATAAAATTCTTCTAGGGGTCTGGATGAGTTCCCAAAGAATCTAAATATTCATATGACACATATGTTCGCGTGCTGAATTTCTACATAATTCTTTTTAATAATTTGTGTTAAGAAACGTCTCACTTAGACATGTTTAGATAATGCTTAAATGCTGACAACAATGCTTTACTGAATTTTATTGCTAGAAGCAATAGCCATGTAAAGGGACTTGAACTACACGATTTTTAACTACTTACTTATTCAAATATAGTTGTTTGAGTACTCTAGAAAAATACTTGTACGTTGGCAGAGCAGTTGGCATCTGTTTTCCTGTTGTTTTATTCATAGTTGAGTTAGTTGTATCTGAGGTTACCAAATGTTTTCTTTCCCGTTCAGCCATGATGTTTCTACTGTCCTTTATCAGGGACTTCTGTCATGCCTTTACTTGACTTGCAGACAGGCTGGTTGGCTAAAAATCAGTTTTGGTGATGGTATGGGAGTCATGTATAGCTGTAAACAATATGAAATTCATCAAATTTCCTAATTAAATTGTGCTTCTAGATATTATGTTCATAGCTCTTTTCCTCTTAATTCAACTTTTCGTATTTTCTGCTTGTTAGCAGCATGTTTGGATAATCTTTCATTTAAAGACTTTATATTGTATTTTCACCACTCAGTGGATGTTTACCTAATGAAAGGTGTAGTAAACCTGCATGCTTTTGCCTAAGTAGAAAATCAGTGTCATAAGCATTAAACTGAAAAAGTAGTTGCTTAAGCATTAAATTATCAGAAACCTATTTGTAATGTGCAGCTGGACTGTGTGGATTTTTATTTTGTCCATTTATCACTTTATTCCATCTTTATGTTATTACATGCTTACTGAATGTAAAGAATATGCCCCCTTTCTCTGGATAAATGAACTAGGCATAGAGTTCACATACTTCAAGATCACACCCTTAGAAGGATCTTCTGAGTGGAAAAGTTTTTAGTGCCTACTGAACATCCTTGTTTCGTTTTTCTTTTTTCTCTTCTAGCTAGCAAGAACCTATTCATCATCATAGACAAAGAATGACATTTTGTCCAAATACTTTGTATAACCAGGGACAAATTTCTCTTTTGCTTTATTGAGCATGTCATAGAGGATTTGTCCTTTATTGTAAAATGTTTTTAATGTAGATTTTTTTCTTCCTCAAAATGCTGTTGCATGGTTCACTGATGTCATCAATGTGTGTGTAGACTAGTTTTCAAGTATGTTGTCTGAATGTATTTCTAAGATTGCCTTTATTCTTTGACTCTGAGTACTCGCTTGAATCATACTCTGTATTCACTTGGTAAAGGGTTTTTAGACAGCTTTTAATAATCTTTAATTTCAGCATTGACAATGCTGAATGTATGTTTTAATAGGTATGCCTTGCATGGCATATTTTGTTCATATTTTTTCTCTTCATGTTTTATTGTATTCTGTGCACAACCACATATTTAAGATACTCTTTAGATCAGAAGTATGTTAACTTTTATGTTATTCAGGGATTTTCTTATTCTTTTTTTTTCTTGCAGTGCACAAGTACTTAAGTCATAGGGAAATTATATTATTAAAAAATGCTCATCTGAGTTTATTTCACACTTCATGGTTAATTAGACAATCCACGATCCTGTTGCAAAATCACTTTATTTCCTAGTTTAGTTTGCCTCCAGATACTGATTGTCAAGTCAGAGCAACTGAGGCAAATAAAATTATTATAAATAAAATAAATAGAGAAAAAAGATTACTTTTACAAGTTTAAGATTTATCGTAATTAAATATAATAATAAATATAATTATTAAAAGTTGTACTATGTGATCTTACATGTCTTTTCCAACCTAAAAGATTCCATGATTCTATAATAATTTGTGTGTTTGACTGTGGTCTGATTGACGTTAATTTGAATGTTTATCAAGTGTTACTGCTCACTTGCATATTATTTTTCCTCTATAAATGAAAGTTTTTGAAGAGGACACCAAAGAATGAGTAGCAAATACTGTATGTTTATTTATTGCCCCTTCAAATATACTTTACAAAGAATAAATGCTAAAGGAAATTTTCACACTGGCTAACTTCAGGCGTCTACTGTAATGCTTCTATTAGAAACTGTTCTTAATATTGTCAAATAAGATGGGGAAGCAAAGGGTTCATAATCATATTCTGAACTTTTTATTGGAACTACTAAACATTTATACTAAGAAGAGAAAAAGAGAAAAAACAAAGCTTGTACATTGACCTTGAAGGGAAATGTTCAGTAAACTACTAAAATCTTTCCTTGTTAGTGAATTTAACAAGCTGAATCAAAGCCCTTTGTCTGCAGTGTATAAAGCACTCAAGAAATTTCAGTCTGATTAAAAGCTTAGAAAATAGTTCTCACTTCCTCTGCACTAGAAATCAGTAGCCTTTAAGCAAGGTTTTAATCAATCTCAACAGTCCTTTGCAAGCTTCAGAATAGAAGACAATTCACTAAATAAATAACTATGTAAAACTAGCGTACCAAATGTAAGTACTTTTATCACATTTTGTAACACATTGGAAAAAAATGGCACAGAATGTTCAGCAAGCATAATAGTATTTGAAATTCATTGGTGTTTTGGTAATATATAACTGATCCAGTAGCACCATTTTAATTAGTTAATGCTCTATTATGGTCATGGGCTGATGAACGTCACCCTCTTGAACCACTATCAACTGTTCTTCCAACACACAGAACTTATTTCAGTGATTTTTTGGGGGGTCTTGATTAGATCTAGTGTTATTTACATAGCCTCTTGGTGGGACCAGTTTCTCCTGGAAGGCAAAAGACGGTAGGAATTTTGAAGAAGACATAAAAATTAATGAAAAGATAAGAAATGTGAATTTCACATGTGCCAATAATAGTTTGGTGCAGTTTTGGGGAAGCTGTTATTCAGGAATGCATAGTTGCTGCTAGAATAGTTCACATGATCTACATTTGGCCATGTTCCTACCCTCTGGCCTTTCTGGTGGGAGCCAGAATCAGTTGGGAATTTACTTGGGCAGAGAGTGTGTTGTACTTAGTGTGATCATTAAATGTGGTGATTCTGGGAAGTGTTGGTGTGTGATTTGTGTAAGCAGTAGGTGTGGTATCTGGAGGGTGTGCTGTAGTGTGTGCCCCATGAGTGCTACCAGAAAAAGCAATGTGATCTGCAATGGCAGGAAAACAGGGAATCGTTATCATAAATGGTAAAGTAAGATATTAACACACTTGCTGTAATTTCTTTTGGCAACTTGAGAACTCATACATGAGGTTGGAATATGTTCCTTCAAGTTCTCCACCTGTAGATAAAACACGATTAAAATATAATTTCAAGTTTTTAACATGTAACTTTTTGTGTGTTTCTGCCACTGGCATCAAACAACCACCTTGTGATTTTACTGTTATGGTACTATCTAGCTTATCTTGAGCATGTGCCTTAACCTTTTTGCAGAGGCTACAAATCTCTGGTTATATAGATATTAAGACAGTACAGTGACCAAGAACTGAGATGAAATGATTCAGGTATGAGTGTAATACACTGAATTCTTCTGTACCTAGAAAAGTTCTTTTTAATTTAGTTTGACGTAAAAACCTATCTGTATTATAATTATTTCATGGACAACGTTTGGAGAGAAGAACAAAACGATTGTACTACCATCTCATAAATAACAAATTATCTGTGAATTGCATCAATACAGATTTTTTTTTCCCTTAAACTATTAAAAGTGATTTGAAGCTCTACATTGAAAACCAAAGATGATTGTAGGAGAGCTCTGCATACATTTTTAAATTATGCTTCATCCCCTGGACCTTAGCTGTCAACAGTCACGACTAATTTTCTAGCACCCAAAAACTTTGTATTATTTTTGAAATGTTTTTAATTTGTCCTGTCTTATATCCTGTCACATGTTATAGTCCACTTGTAACTTAGACCAGCTGACTTTGGAAAAATTGGCAATCATGCACTTCACTAGTAATTGATTGTTAATACATTATTAATAAGACTTTTACTCTGTTAGATGGTTACTTCTCTATACAGCAAGCCTTTTGTGTAAATGGAGCTTCCTAACTCTATCTGAGTAAACCAATTTCATGAACCCTGTATTTTCTTAGTTATCTGAGCGGAAAAAATGGACATTCATTGACCTCTGTCCTCTAACTGTCCTGTTCTCAGCTGAAATACCATTACTGCTGTGTTTTGGGGACAGTACAACTGGACCAGGATGAAAGGAGATGTCACAGTGACTTGCAGAGAGAGATTGGAGGAAAAGGTCGTATTGAATACTGAGGAAGAGGGGTGGTTCACAGTGGAGCTGTAGCAAAAATCTAGTGCTAAAGAAGGTTTTGCAGCAGGCCTTCCCAGGACTATGAAGAGGTAGTGATAGGCAGGACACCTGTTGCAGTGCAGGACAGGAACCCTCTGCTTGATCTCAGCTCCATAACTTGGCTGTGAGGAAGCGCAGGCTCAGGGTTTTGTACGCTCGCTG
The DNA here is from genome assembly GCF_009769625.2 of Cygnus olor. Lineage (NCBI taxonomy): Eukaryota > Metazoa > Chordata > Aves > Anseriformes > Anatidae > Cygnus > Cygnus olor. The sequence goes on from NC_049175.1 coordinate 22,289,071, forward strand.
GAGTGGGGCTGCCTGGTTGTGCCCAGTAAGCAGGTGCCTGCTGGGGAGAGGAAACTGGGGTGGGGGCAGGAGTCCTGCAGCATTTAACTTCTGATCTGTTCTTACCTCCCTAGTGAGGTGTACCTTCTCTATTGAAGTTCCTGATTTATAGCAAGGAGTGTAATTACTGTGTTAACTCCTGAAGTTCTCACTCAGTATTCACATGGGCAGCAAACTTAATCAATGAGAATAAGGATTGTGCAGAGACTGAATTGCGGAATGCCGTATGAATTTGAGAGAATACAGCAGAATAATACTGAGCTTATTCTCGTGAGTAACTGAAAATAGTCTTTATAGACTCTGGGGATACAGACTGTGGAATATAGGCTTTCCCATATTCACGCATCAGAGATACAAATGAGGAGGGGCCTCTGAGAATTGTCTTCATGAGGATCTGGTTCTTTCTGTGCTCCTCCTCTGGTGGTTTGGTAACTTGAGATGACATTATTTTGGCATCCCAAGGGCATGGAAGGAAGCCCAGAAGGAATGCACAAATTTTCCATTTGGGTTAGATCCCTGCTGGATTTCAGTAGATCATTCTGCTCCTGCCTATCCCTTCATGTCTGCCACTAGCTATTTTAATATGCAATAATTTTGAGGCATGAGAGCCCTCTGGTATTTCAAGTCAGCTGCCTCCCAGGTTTATTTTGAGACTTATAAACACACCTACAAGCTTTTCAAACTTTTTTTCATCAGTTTCATAAGGGATAATTAAATTGTTGCAAATGAGGATTAACCCTTTCAAAGTTGTTTTTTTCCCTATCTACCAATTAAAAATGTGCATTTCTCCATTTTTCACAGACCTCTTTCATATGTTATTACTCTTATTACATAGTAGTCAGTGCATAACATTTTCATATAGACAGCATTCCACTTTCCAATCTGTATACAGTCTTTCAGTTAAAATCTGTCAAAGGCAATAGCCTGTTGTTTTCCAGCTCCATCACACATGTTTTGCAGTGCATATTATTCAAGAAGAAGAGAGATCAAATGATTTTCCTTTCTATAGTATCAACAAAGTGTACTATGTACACTTAATTGAAATCACAGCTTTGGCCACAGTTCAGCTTCCTGTAGTATTTTCTTTATTCTACTTTCCCATTAAAACATTTATCGCAGAAATTCTTCCCCATTATGGTTTAGAAGATATCCTCTTTAAGTTATCCACCACACAACAGTTAAATGTTTTTTTTTCTTTCAGGTGTGGTTGATTGCGTTTAGTAATGACCTTTAAAAGTTCTCATCATAGCACATTTCGGTCACTGCTTCTAATCCTCTAGAAAAATATCTGAGCTAAAAATGTCTAGCTAAAAATACACCTAATATTATTATAAATAACATGAAAGATAACTTTGGCCTTTTTCAGAGCTCTTAACCTGTGAAGTTATAAGCTGCATGTGGTATTACTATTTAGGAACTCCAAAGACTTTGCCAGAGTTCTTGAGGAAAATGAACGAAACGGAGAACTGATACTCAAAATTTAGGAGAACTTGGATGGAATATGTTGTTTCTTAAATGCTTCATCTCTTTATTGTTGTTAGAGGAGAGCAATAAAAATAACTTTTTTCCTTTTTCCTGTTTGTATTATCTAGCAATATGATGTTATCTAAAATACAATAACAGATAGACTAGAGAGGCGTACTCTGTTAAGAAATATTCTCCTTAATCATGGTAAGAAGGACATTTCAGCTTATTTTATTAGTTAATGGTAATTGAACTCTTAATATGAGTAGTTAATATTCTTTATATTTTTCTGTTGGTAGGCTTCCAGTTTGGCTCTGCATTCTACTTTAAAGTGCAGTTGTTTTATCAATTCAACTGACAACAGGGTAGGGGTCAGACTCAACTGGGTCAAAGCAGCTTGACACAGCATCACTTTTAACTTGTTTTAAAATAAAAATATTTTGAGCCCCCTAATTTGAATTCAAAATTGTGTGAATGATTCTTGTTTAGGGTAACACTCCAGTGCTGTCCTGCAGACAGAAATCCAGAGATATTCAATAAGGCATCTTTGTTAGTTATGAATGTAAGTGAGAATCATTATTTAAAAACTAAATTCAAGTTCTCTGTTTTCCATTTCAAAAAGATCCAAGTTTTGTGCTCTTTGCTTTTGATAATATTATGATAATAACAAAGGAGGTCCACAAAAAGTCTGTTTTGGTGAAAGACAACTGTGAATCAGAGGTTCTTAGACAAAAGTTTAAAAAAAAAAAAGTATGCTTTACATTTGGTAATATGAAGGGTGTTTTTTTTTGCTGTTGTTTGTTTGTTTTTCCAAAATGATGTTACAAAAGCACAATTAACAGTAAGCTGTTGGAAAAATAGTGCCATATATTACAACCATATGGTTAACAATAAAGGAAGCACTACTAGAAATTGTGTTGAGGATAGGATGAACTTGATATTAAGAGAGGAAATAAGCAGTAGGAAACATTTGTAATAAGATTCATAGGCAGAACGTTGTCAAGAATATTCTTATGTGGTTGTCTCCAGTACATAACCTTGTTTTTGAAAAATCATCTGAAACTGAAAGTCAAGAAAATATTTATTTGTAGGAGTGTTAGAAGAGGGTCACACATAGCTCTTGATGTCTTACAAATCAGACTGTGTGATCTAATTGGATGGATAATCAAATTATCTGTTAGTAAAGGAAGATTTATATGTCTGATCTTGCTGCCAGTGAAGTAAGTGATAAGGCTCTATTGGTTTCAATTTAACAAGGAAGGTTTGTTTTTACAGTTGATGTTCAGAAAGGTTTTATCTGCAAAAGAGTGTGATTGAATTCAGTCTTGATATGGCTTCTCTGAAATTCAACTACAAAATTGTCTCTCATCAGGAAGCTGGGAAAGAAACTGAGTCTCAAGTCCAGGCTCTGACTTGGTGTTATATATGCAGGTCTCTCCTGCTTAGGGGAAAAACGCTTGTAGGTCATGGGGAGCTATAGACAGTAAGACAAAACATTTTTAGCGCTATATCCAATGCTTATGTATGTAGTTGGTTTGTTAATGTCTGTTTCTTGTTCCTTTTGGCTCCTTCCCTGGAACTCTGGACATTCTTCTTGTTTCATCCTGTGCAACTTTTTTCCTTATGTTTTATACTAAACAGGATAGCTGGATGTCCTGTATTGTTTTTGTTTGAAGGCCGTTTAAGGATGCATATTTTTGGGGAGAAGAGCACTGTTTTCGATGGTATGATACAATATGAAATCAGCAGCATACTACGCTCGTGTTCCCAAAGAGTGTGTGGAGTATTTGGATCCTGTTACTTCTTATCCTAACCCCCCTGCTGAGCAGTATCACTTAGAGCACCTTGCTCAGGATGGCATCCAGGTGGGTTTTGAATATTGCCATGGAAGGAGACTCCACAACCTTTCTGTGCAAACCTGTTCTAGTGCTCCTTACAGTATTTAATCCAAAACTTTGGTAGATTGGAAACAGGGAACACATCACCTCAAATCAAAGGTCTGAATGATATATTATGGTTTAAAATTGTTTCGAACTGCAGGCTGAATTTTGGTTAGGAGTGAATGGCACAACTGCCATGATCTTGACTGGGATTTTTTTTTTTTTTTGCCTTTTTTATAGGTTGGAATTTAGACCTCAGGATCCACTGGTTCCTGTTTGGAATTGGTTTTCAGTCTCTAGTTAATCACCAATAATGGGAAAATTATTTCTACTGATGAAAACTCTCAAATTGTCCTTCACAAATTTTTACAATAATTTCTTTTTTTGGCCTTGGGCTTTAAGAACCATACACCAAACTGAGTGTAAATTAGCTCTAGAGTAATCAACATAATCTTACACAGAAATGTGACCCTGCAATAATTAACAAGGTGCCCCAGAGGGTTCCCTTTACTGTGATACGCTTTCCTCTTCAGGCACATTAGTGGTCTTTGTGATTCCTTGTAGATTGTGCTGTTGCTTTTACGCAGATGACTTTGCAGTCTGTGTTTGCAGGCCATCTGCCACAGACCTTCCAGTTGAAGTACAAGGTAATTTGAGCCTTGTGCAACTGATTGCCTAAAAAAAATAGATTTAACAGGCTGTTCTTATTTCATCCTGACTTTGTAATCTGAATTCTGGAATGTTTTTTGCAAAATATGCCATTTGAACATAGTCCTTTTTGGAAAATACTTTTTTCTTCTTCTACCAGACTTTTTTTTTTTATGCATTTGCTTGTTTCCTTTATCAACAACTGCTGAATAAAATGTTTTCTCAACATTAGTAATATGATGTTCTCATGAAAGGCATTAAGGGCTAGTTTCCCGTCTTTCGATGCCACAGACTAATTCCAGTGATCATGTAATTTTTAATGTAACTCTTTTGCCACTTTTAACTAAATTCAAACAATGCACCGCATTTCTTTTTCCTTTTTTTTTTTTTCCTTGTTCCCTCAGGGACCTGATAGACCACAGGGACCTGCATAGACTGAACTGACTAAGCTGAAATGAAGATTCAGTCTGTTACTTTATGTTTACTTATAAACTCACATGTATGTATAGAAGCATGCTTACTTATAGATAAGATTCTAAAGTCTAGTAAAGTCTAATGTCAGCATCCTAAAGACCCTGATACATTAAAACATTCAGAATGCAAATTTTCTGAGGTAGGAAATCCTAATTATAATTTATTTAAACAGTAACTCGCTGATACTCAGCTTTTATTCCATTTTGACATTTTAGTTTTCATTTTTGTGAAGTCCTGGATGTACCAAAATGGACATAAAGCATTCGCACATTGGATATGGTTTTTAAACTCTTTTTTTCACTGCTTATTTTAGGTCCTAACTTTTGAGTTAGTCATTTAAATGAATGCATGAAGGTCTCCTCGGTGTTTTTGTCTTGTTTAAATAAATTGAATTGGGTTGATTTAGTGTTCCTATTACAATTTGTTAAACTTACTCAGGCTGTTGGGAGACATAATGTCACTGGGTTTTATTACGAATTACAAAGGGAAAAAAAAGGTAACTGCTCAGCAGGTTGTTTTAACATTAATTCATCACTGTATAACAGGCACAAAATGCTCTTTTCCTAGCAGAATTTTTGATCCTGTTTAATTATGTATCACTTTTATGTTGTTTCAGAAAACAAATCAAGTGAGTAAAATAAATTTTAAAAGCTTTCTAACAGTACTTTTTAACTCAGGAGTGTCCACTGAATAATTACAATAAGCATCACTGATACTTGTTTGAAATTCTAGTATCCCCCAAAGCTTCTGTAGTATTTCACAGTCAATTAGGAGAAGCAAGTAATATGAATTTCTTATGTCCAAATGCAAAATCATCTAGAACCAGGAATGCTAGCCCACCAATAAAGTGGGAGATATTATGTTGGAAATCAATGACTTAGAAAATGATTTGGAGTCCGGGCAGAAAACTGGTAGAAGATCATAGCAATGCTGGAATTATAGGGCTAGAGTGACTGAAGACAAAAGCAGAAGGATACCAGGATACCAAAAAGAGGTGGAATGATTAATAGTGCCTTTGTATGAACAGGACAGTAACTGTTCTTGGAATTCTGTGTTCCAATTCTGTGTTCTCTTTTGGAAGCCATAATTCATGGAAGATGCTAAAATATTAGAGAGCTTCAGAGACGACCAACAATTGTGGTGAGAAGGTTGGAAAGGAAGGACTTTAAAGGTCTAATTGGACTTAATTCAAGGAAATCCTTCTGCTTGTGTGATACAAAACAATGTGGTTATAATTATCCTTTATCAACTAAATAACTACACTGAAACAATTGGGGTAAGAATCTCTCATTGATATATTTTAGTTTGAATTCCACACCCAAATAACGTTAAGAATCTGAACCAGAAGAGACATATCCAAAGTTACACAAGAAATATTTAAGGGAGTAAGAAAGTGAATTTCCAGCTTGATGGCCAATAAGATGATATTTGTCTCCAATTGTTCAATTCTTTCTAACATGTTTACTCTGAGGAAGACTTACAGTTGTGAGCTATTCCTGAGGTAATAGTGATACCAAAAGGGTTTAGAGATCATAATTCAGAGCCAGAAATATAAGACATAATGAAGTAATGCTGTAACAGACAAGGTTCCTTGGTATACAAATAGGAAAATACTGAGTAAAATAAGTGATGCTCTATTACATTCCATTAATGAGACAATTATAGCTATGCCCTCCATGCTTTAAAATACATGCTGAAAAATTGCAATGTTTCCCCTGCAGCCACAACAATGATTCAAGGTCAGAAGACCTGATTTGGAATGAAAGACAGGAAGTTCTTAGTTATTTTATTCGGGGGGGGTTGGGGAGGGAAGAAGCAATTTAATATATCTATTGGTATTCCCACGAAGAGAGAATTTCTGATAGTAAAGAGCCTTTAAATATATCTGATAAAGGTATAAAAATGACCTGATGGCTGGACTCTGAAACCAAACAAATTCAGATTAGGTATCTAATGCATACTTTATCTGGGAAATTTGGAAGGGCGAAACAGAGGGTGTACTTTTCACTGCTTCAAGTATTTAAATCCACAGGGTGTTTGTGTGTGTGTGTGTGTCTGGCTGTTTGGTTTTGGTGTTTTTGGCTGGCTTTTTTAATTATTACATTAAAAACAAACAACAACAACAACAACAAAAACTTACAGGTTTGATACCAGTATTCTATTGTGGAACTATAGGCTATATGATGCGCGTCACAACAAATGACAGTAATTCTCCTTTCTTACCTTTAGGTTCCACAAATGATTTATTTTTTACTATGTGACTTGTGATAGCATCAAGAGAAGGCAAACTTTAATTTTGAGTATTATCCTGTTAAACATTAGACCTGTGCATACTAAAACATTGCTTCTGTTCTAGAGATTTGTCAATCTTTGCTTCAGTTAAATATTGTAACACTCTCATGTATGTTTGAAAGGGTATCAACCTATTTATCTGTGGATAATAAAGGGATGAGTTTGCTCATCTGTAGCTACAGTTCTGCCAGAAAGGAATAGTGCTTGCAGGAAGATAGTGTGTATTCTCATTAGAGCACAAGAGTCAGGGACTGCACTGTTTCTTTCTGTGCTCAGGTTCATTCTATAGTGATCTCACTGAGTAGTCTGGTAGTTCTAATATTTCTTTGAGCTACTTAAACAGCACAAGATTTTAAAACATGTAAATGATCTTCAGATTTGCTTGCTCTGTCTGCAGAGGGAAGATAGATAAAATATCATACTGTAACATTTACTAAACATATACATAGCCTATGATATTTAATATATGGCTTAGAGTTTTCCAGTTACAGAAGACTTGTACTCAGCTACCTGTACCTATACATTGAATTCATAAAATCTATCACTCACAAAATCCATAGACAATTGAAATAATTTTGGAGAAGTGAAAATGTGCTAAACTTCTGTGAACTCTCCCTCACTATCCAGCTCTGAGCTTACTCAATTACTGCAATATGTGAATAAAGTTCTATACTTAATTCAGGAACTGTGACTCAGATATCAAGGACACTTAACCCATTTGCATTTAAAAACAAATAGAAAGTCATGGTTTTCATGATGTTCACACTTACACAGGTTAACTAATCATGTAAATCACGCTAATGAGTCCTTGGGTGATACTTAGTACAGTGTAAACCTGCTTAATTTGCTTTTTGCTTTCTCTAGTGAATTGAGATCTTACTTTTGCAGATCTTCAAGTATCATCTTAGTAATTTGCAAATTAAAATACTATTAAGTGGCAAAAAATATTTCTTTCTTTATATAGTGATGTCTTAAGGATTTGGTAGCATGTAGAAAGAAATAAGATTCACCAAGGGTTCAATTCACTCCTGGAAGAAAGCCAGGAACAGGAGACTGCTCCAGTTAAATTCTGCTTGAGACTTATTATGACATAGCTTTATTTAAAAAATTATGGGACTACAATTCTTGAGGAGTTATCCTCAGATGATTTCTGGTATGCTGTGCTGATACCACTGTATTATCAGAACGTCTCAGAAAATCAATTAATTTGCGATCCATAGCACTCATCTGAGGAACTATTATTTTCCCAGACAGAACTGAGTGAGATTAAAAAGTTTTCCCAAGGTCGTACACAAGGTTACTATCAAGGAGGGCACTAGCTAGAGACAAAAGGAGATCAGATTTTTATTCTATTCAGACTTTGGAATATAGGATGAAAGCAATTTAAATTTCCTATGAAAAGTTATGAAAATTCATATGTGGCTAAAAGCATTATCCTTTGTTAAAATTTAAGTATTTTTCTTTGATATTGACTTTTTGAACTTGACTTATATTAAAAAAAAAAAAAAGTCCTGTCCCCAATATGGTGAAATCAATGTTTTGCTGATTTGCTGATACAGAAGAAATGCATTTTTTGTGCCCACTCCTACCCCCCCATCCTTAAACTGAGTTTGTGCAAAATCAAGTTTGTAGGTATTTCTGTTAAAAATAAAATAGTGATTTTTTTTTTTTGGTTGGTTGTTTTTTTTGTTTTTTTCAAAATTTGGATGGAATGTTTCCAGTGGAACAGTTCTTCTGTTTACTGGTCTTTGTTTCACAGTCCATTTCCTTGACTGTTCATACTTATTTTTCCACACAAAGGACATAGCAATAATGTACATGATTTAAGTAAAAGAAGTAAAGAAAAGGCATGTGATTTTAAAAAGATAGACCTTGCAAACTTTGCTTTACAGTTCATTTTACAAGTGTTACACACATTCTGTTGTTGTTTTTTATTGTTTACAACCTAAATTTTAAATGTCTGGAAGCTGCAATTATGGGTGGTGATACTGCTCTAGTACAGAAGTTGTGTTGCATTTCATTTTAATACAGATTACCAAAGATGCGCAGTCTATTATGGAAAAGTATATTCTTCATACTGTTAGGTCATTTCCAGCTCTCCTTTATGTACTAGGCTGCCACGTTCTTATCAGTGCAAGAGGTCTCCATTTACAACCTAGGGCATATTTTCTTTATCATTAGAGAAATGCAGGTATGCTATGTAATTATTTCAGTCTAGCCCTCTGGGGATTTTTAACACTTTTGACAGAAAAATCTTACAATGGTTAAGATAGTAACAAGGGATAGTTTGACTGTTAGGTTACAAATCCTTAAAGAGTTCTGACAATCTTAATCTTAGCACCACTGGATTTCTATGCTAATGAAACACTAGAAGGAGTTTTTTAAAAAGAAAACAACTCTGTAATTTTTTTGCATCTTCTTGTGCTCAGATTTCTTTTTCAGAATCCAAGCCTAATTCCATTATAAATTAGGCACAGATTCATAACCAGACCTGACAAATATTTGCCCTATTTTGACTCAGTTGTGAAAGTCTGAAAGAAGGCAATTTTCTTCTTAAGTACATCTTATACAATATTTGTTCAGAGTTTAGTTCAAGAATTTTGCAGGCCCTTGTTGTATATCTTGCAGGTCTTTCTTGTTCATTTTGAATCCCATCATTTTTTCTTTTCAAAGTCCACATGGTTATCAGTATAAAACAGATATGTTTGGTAACTACAACTGGAATCTGGAATGCATTTATATTATGCAGTGCAATATAGTCATATTATATGCTTTTTTCACATATAATACTGGATATTTATGAAGCATCAATAAACTGAAAGATCAGAAGTATAATGGGAAAAGTGATATATAAATGCCTACTGTTTTTACATGTGACTATATATATACTTTGTACAATTTTCTTAATTTTGTACTCATTGAAAATGTATTTTTACAATTGTTCTGCAAATTTCACTTTACTGCTTCGATTTGTAATACATTTATTTCTATTTGTAGCTATGAATCTGCAGTTAAATAGAGATTAAGTGTGAAGGTAGTCATAGGTAGAAAAGTTTTGCAAATATTTTGAATTGCTTTTCTGCAACAAAATGTGGTCTGGCAAAGTTCTATAAAATACAACAGTAGCTGACAAGGAGATTTAGAATCTCCTCATTCTTTTATATATGCAAAGTTCTATATTTTTTCACCTGAATCTCAGAAATAAAGCTGAAGTTCCTGCTCCCATACAATTGCAGTCACAAGGAAGGAAGACACTGTTGTTCTCAAAGCTTCAAGGAACACAGAAGCTGAGCTAAGCTGCAATCTGAATGCAACTTTAGGCTTTAAAATTAAGACAGCCAAGAGACCTGAAAATGAACCTTTGAATCCTGAAGCAAGAGACGATTATGGTAATTACTAGAAATATGGATATTTCAGATATTTCACTAGTTTATCATTTAGTGCCAATATACGTGTTATACACAGACATACAATATGCTAATATGGGCTTACTACTCAATACTTGTATGGTTGAAATATTCAAATCCACTTAAGTGGGTAAATGTTACTATTATTCGCACAATAAGTGTTTTGATGTTCAGCAAGGAAAAAGTATTTAAAAAACATACAAGTTCATATGACCATACAGGTTGGGGGGGGAGGGGGTTTGGAGGAGAGGGGGAGTATGCTGAGGTAGCTGTCCACTATCTAGCAGCTTTGGAAGATTGTGGCAATCAAGGAAGGTTCCCCATGGCTAGAAGAAGAAAAAAAAAAGGCAAGTGTCACACACACCCATTCAAGGTGAAGGAACAGAAGATGGGGAATTACATTTTCTTTTCAGACCACAGGGAAATTTTGGAACAGGTCCTCCTGCAAGACATTTCAAGCACGTGAAGGACAGGAAAGTGACAGTGAACATTCAGCATGGATTTCTCAAAGACAAATCCTGCCTAACCAACCTGATTGCCTTCGACAATGGATGACTGGCTTTGTGGATGAAGGAAGAACATTAGATTCATTTATCTTGACTTTGTCAAGCCTTATGATACAGTCTCTTGTAGGATCCTTCTAGATAGAGGGAGTTACAGGCTCACCAGTTGGACTAAAACTTATGGTTGTGAAATCCCCGTTTTTGGAGATACTCAGAACTCAACCAGATAAATGCCAACCATACACACTATTTACAATTCTGTGGTTATTTATTCTCTGCATTTGATATCTTTCTACTTCCTCTTTTGGTCGACTATTTTTGGTAATTCAATAGAATTGTTGGTAATTCAATAGAATAAATACTAATATTAACTACTGAAAACTTTTTTGATTTTAGATTATTGGAATTATTTCACTGAATATACTGTTGCAGATAACTAATTTTCTAAATTATAGTGAAAACTGGGTGCTTGAAATATAGATCTCAGAAAATAAATTGTCAGAAAAAGGTTCCTATCGCAAAGAAATGAAATAAGGTGAATATGAGTGTTCATTTTCAAATGTAGCATATTGTAATTAGCTTATGCTACCTTTCTTGAGGGAAAGAAGCTAAAGCACTTAAGTAATATTTCAGATTTAAATTCTTTATGATGAATGTTCAGTTGCTCACATATAATGGCCAATATTTTTCACACAGTATTATAATGGCTAATATCATTAACTTACTCATTTAGTGTATTGGACTATTGATCTCTCTCTCTAGAAAACTGCAGTGGAGCTTTACTACCAATCACTTTGCATAAAATCATAACTCTGATTTTCAACTTAATACTGTTAATCTTGACTCAGTGACCAAAGTAGTCTGAAATACCATAGACATTCAGCAGTCTTTCAGTGCACTGACCTGCATGTTTGGGCCAGACCTTTACTACCCATACCAATGTCACATACTCCAATAACCTTAATTATTTGATAAACTTGCTTAATGGTGTTATTAATTCTGGAAGACTATTACTTGTTTCACGTTTGTGAAAACATTTTAGGATTCTTGAGTGCCTTTCAGAAATAGTTTAATGGGTCTTTTATTCTATTTAAACTTAAAATGAACTTGCTAATAATAAAAAACAAAATGCATTTATGCCAAAACAGAAAATTTTCTAGACAATTTTCATATAAATAACATTGCCTAGTTTGACTGGTCCCTAGATTCTCTTTCATTATGGAATATATCTAATCAGCTTGTCTCATTTTCATAAATGCAGCAACCTATGAGAACAGCTATTGCTACAAACATGGGTAAAAGGAAGTCATCTTTTCACATTTGAAATGTCTCATATTAAGAAAAGTTCCAAAACAGAATGTGCTGAGAGTAGAGGGAAGGTTAAAGACAAAGGCTGATCAAGGATGATGTAATGCTCAAATTGAATATTCAAGTGTGCAAACTTCTATCAACAATGGCAACAACAGGGAGGAAAAAAGCAAGCTCTTATTTTGCATCATGCTTGCATATACTTCATCAAAAGTATGTCATCTGTTTTCTGCCTGTGCTAGACCAGTCTAGGAACATAGTCTCTTGAGCAGTTTTCTTTTGTGAAATGTTTATGATTTAAATATATTATGTGTGATTGTAATGTTACATATGTAATATTATAAAATTATATATAATGTGATTATAATGTCAAATGTACTATAAAGTCTGTAGAATGAACCCTTCATCACAGTCTTTTATTTGCTAAGTTCTTACTGTTTTATTGAAAACTACCGTATTACAATAATAAGAGAATTCCAAAGCATGTATTTGGCCTAGCAGCTGAGATGTGTGTCATGGCTAAATTAATCTATCAGGACATTTCCATAGGACAAGTCCCTATACACCATAACAATGCTTGTAAGCTGCAATTTATCCAAACAGTTCAAATGATCTTAAAAGCTGAGCAGAAGGTGATATTTCAATAGGATTTTGCTGTTACAAAATCACTAGTGAAAGGGAATTCCAAATTGTAGTTTATCATTGTACCTTTGGAGTACATTGCATCTTGATCATATCATTCTGTTGTGCAGTAGGGCTTCTATTGCTACATAGAGATTGACCAATACTAGGCTGAGATCTGGGCATTATTTTATGTATGTCTTTTTTTTTTTTAATTAGATTAGCTGAGCATTGAAAAAAACCATAGTCTTTAAAAAAAAAAAAAAAATTCAAGAATGCTCATGAAAGTGAACAAAATTAAGGACAACATTATTGAATGGAGAGGAAAAGCAGTTAGGTAAACTCTTTCAAAATGAAGTACATATAATAAAGTTCGAGTTCAAGACTCTTTAGACTTCTTCTGTTCCTAGGTAAAGTTTGAGGCTTTTTGGCTTATGGTGTAAGTTCCTATAAAATTGTTCTGTTGCAAGGTATCTAGGCTTACTGATAAATTTGACTTACGTTTTTAAGGTTCCTCTGGAGACTCACAGCAATTTTGCTGATACAGGAGTCAAAGCTGGTGTATGTGTAGAATAACAGAAGGAATTAGAACTTCTTTGCTTTATTTCCAAATATATTTCCCTATTGATCATTAACTTCAGTTTTAAAATTTAGTGTACCTTGCATCTCCCTACATACTGCTATAAGGTTTTGAAAATGAAGGATACTAAATGAAACTAAGGGATTTTTCACTTTTAAATATAGTTTATGGATTATATAACTTAGATATTTACCCTTTTATTTCAGTTGTAAAGGAAGAGTCTCGCTATAACTGAGAGGGAGAAAGCCATCTAATTTTGAGAAATAATTGCTTGAAAACACACCTATGAGTTGAAAACTAGCTTATATTACAGAAAAAAAACCTCTCATATCAGGTGTACTGTCCTCACGAAAGCAGACAAACCAGCTAATATCCTTGTATTTATTTGGGTTGCACAACATGTTTGTTTGTTTGTTTTTGTCATGAATTATAGAAAACGTCTATTAAGAAGTTTTTAAATAACATTCATACAAAATTCAAATGGATTACAAATTGTGATTGATTAAATCTAAGATGTACAAAGAAAGTCTTTTACCTACATGTGATATTAATGTATCTTTTGTTAGTAGAAATCATATGTAAATTGTGTGATTAGAACTAATTGAAATGAAATATGTCAATGATTCATAATGCTTAATGACTTAATTGAATTAATTGTATCTATCTTAATTTGGTGGAGGAGTCTTTGTGCAGATGACAAATTGTTATATTAGCGATACAGAAATGGAATGTTTTAACTAATATTAAATTCTCAACCTTTTTCTCCAGGTCCTTTAAAGACTTATATAATCTTCATAGCTTTGTTGGTGCTGTTTAAAAAAAATTAACTAAGCTTTACAGCTTTTTACTTTTCTAACTGAAGCACTCTCAAGGTATCTTAGAGCATTAACACTAAAATCCTAACTGTATATTTGAGAGGGGTGGATCTGATAATTTTGTTCGTTTCACATTTTTTCATCTGTTCTTAGTCCATTCTAATATGCTGATCAATGCATTGTGAGGGGTCTGTTTTTTTTTCTTTATTCTTTCTTTTTAAAATAAAATTTATTAGGATGTTAGTAATTCAGGACACATCTCTTCTTGATAAAAATGTGGGCTAGGTTCTGACCTCAGCTTGTTATAGTCAAATCCATTATTTTTTGACTTCTCTAATTTGCTGTTCTTAATGTGTAGTCTGCTAACAATATACCATATAAAAATTGTAGTCAGCTTCACAGAAATGGCAAAACCTAACTGATCTTGACACTTCCAGCATACGTTCTTAGGGGTCCAATCCAACAACCACAGATATCAAGTGAAATTTCCACCAAGTTCAGTGGCTGTTATAGACCTCCTGGTAAAAGGGTAATGCATGTAACAAAATACTGGATTTAAATAATTTACTATATGAAATACAGCCTTGTGTGATTCACAAAAATACCAGAAAAATTCAGACTTCTCTTTAACAACAGGTACTGGAGTGGCTGAAACTCTTAAGATGTTGTTCATCATTTGATCAATAAATCCTTACCTTCTTTTGAAAAGCATGTTCTTGTGTGCTTGAGTTGACATACAGTTTCACCCTCAGAAAGACAGAAGAAAAGAGCAGGGATTACTAAATTTGAAGAGGGCTCTTTCTCCTGCAATTTTTTTCTCAGTGATGTTACTTTGGATTTATATATCTGTGACCCAACTAGTCAAATACTTGACCGTGCTTACAGAGCAGAGTGAAATTCTCAACAGCACATCGATGTGGATTTTCTGATTACACTTCAGAAGCTGCTTGGAATTTCTATGTAAGAATAACTCACATGCTTATTTTACAGTTCTTGAAAGAGAATATAGTTCTAATTTATACCTTAAGTAAAGACATAAATATGTATTTGTTACATGATAACCTTCTTATTTTAGATGTAGATGTCAATGATATTGTGTAGATGTCAATGGTAAATTAATGTTGTTTGAAGGAAAATGACTCAAAGATTTAAATGGAACAATTTTAGAAGACAGTGTTGTAAGTCTCTCTTCATCTGAAAATTGAATGGGATTCTTGTTTAATTTTGTAAATTCATCCTGCTTTGTTAAACACAGCTAAATCCTGTTGCCATAACAATCCACTCTCCACAGAATGAAACTCTCTTACATTCCTGATGAATTTATTCATTTGAAACTCATTTTCTCCATCCTGATATGTTTCAGTTCTTATAAAATAAACAAGAAAAAAAAAAAGGTTTTAGTAAACAAATTTAGGCAGTAGGTCTTAATTTTGATTAAATGATTACATAAATCAGCAAAATTTGATTTAGTGTTTTTGGGAAAAGATAGGAGCAAGGAACTTAAAGAAAAAAATAGGAAATACAGTAAAAGTCAAATTAAGAAATGAAGGATGAAAAAATGAATGCAAGATAAAAATACCATGAAATAAGTAGTTAGAAAGATATCATGATGAATGAAAGTAAGAAAGGAAAACAAAGGAAGGAACATTTCATTAGACAAAAATATGCAATGTGATTTGATAGGAAAAGCTGTGTGCAGACTATACCTGAGCAAGGAAGGCAATTAATCCTTTCCTATTTGTTACATTGCCGTAGCTAGTAGAGTACTACCAGCACAACACAGATCTTCCGTTACACGATAGTATGTTTTTATTGCCTTTTTTTTTTTTATACTCAGTGTACAGCGCAATTTGTAAAAGTCTAGCAGAGCTGTGGTTGGTGTAAATGTCATTGCAAAACTGATATGGGAGGAACTTTACTTCTTGTTTTCTTATTAACTAGTTCCTAGTGAGCTTGATTCCACTAGTATGTTTTCTAAGTAACAGCAACTCGTGTTTCAAATGTGCCTGAAGTCTCCTGTGGTTGTTATGTCAAAACCTTCAACTGTCCACTTCAAGAAACCTGTGGAAAAATCTATTTCATTACATCTATTACAGTAAAGCAATGTTGCATTTCTTCTGCTTGTATTTTGCTATATAACTGTTTTTTCACTGATTTCTTTGTGTGTGTGTGTGTGTACCACTGACTGACAGGTTTGTAATTGCCTAGATCCTCTCTCTTTTTCCTCTCCTCTCCTCACCGCTCCTCGAATATAGGTCTCTTATTTGCTATACACTTCCTGTTAAGCACCACGCTCATCTGATAGAGTAGGTAAAAAATTCTAGTATGATGAATATTTGTTTACCACCACCATTCAAATGGATGAACTGAGCCTACTTTTGCTTTTATCTTAAATAAGAGCATCTCATTTCATGTCCTTATTCCTACTATCCATCTGTTTTTGTTTTTATTTGGCTATCAGGCTTATAGCAGTCTTATTGGAAATAAATGTAAGGAATTTTAGTTCTAGGTCCCTGCTGTCCCATATGTCAAGGGTTTTATTAATCTGCACTCTTTTCATCTTCCATAGAAATTTTTTTATTTCCTTGTGTTTTTAGACTTCCAGATGAACAAGTTCCTAATGATGAGCCTTAACTTTTGATGCAAAGTCAAGTTCACTGTGACTTCTGACAGCTCTCATTTTTTGTGTGTTTTATTTTTTGAATTTCAGGGTACAGTTATTTTATTTATTCATTTATTTAAGAGCTGAAGCCTTGTAACACCATTTATTTGTTAGTTAAAGGTTTCCTTTTCATTTTTCACGTGCAACTTCTCTACATTTAAACTCGAGCTTTTCATTTCAGAAGAGCCCACTAGTTAGTTCCATGAATTTCTTAAACTTGCTCCTTCAAAAATACACAGAATGTAGTTATGGAGCAAGTATCAGCTTATGACTTTAAAGTAAGCTCTTAAGAATGTTTCAGCACCTTTTCAGATGGTAAAGTGGTCCTATGTGACACACTTCACAGGACAGAAGAGAACTGTATAATATAAGCTGCTATTTCTAGATGGTAAATTGTAGCCTCACCACATGTACAGTTTCTGTGGAGAGCTCTCTGCACAATCTCAGCAGCTGAGATTGCCTGTACCGTCTCCACACAGGCATACCAGATCTTCAGCAGCAGGGTAGCAAAAGTCTACCTACTTTTAGACATTAAAGTGAGACCCCCACCAGAATGAGATCCTTGTTGATGCTTGCCAGGTAATCATCTCATGCATAAGCAGACTCAGACATATAAGCCGCCTATCTCTCTTTCCAACTACAGAGGAAAACTATGGGTACTAGCTTCTAGTACTGATATCTCAGATAAATCCTTAAATAAATAGGAAAAAAAATCTTTATATTCTTTGTTTCCTACATTCTTTCCATTTTCTATAGATGAGCTGCTTTCTTCCTGGAGGACTGATCATAGAGATTATGAATATTATAATCACTGAGCAAACTCTAGTGTTTCTATAGACATAAATCTCAAACCATTTGCATAATGTAAAAATATAGTTAATGCTTTGTTTACATTACACCAGGGCCATAATCCATAATGAAATTACATGGGAACTTCAGAGTCATGTAGTGAAGCAGTGATTGTAATTTTTCTTCAGATCATCTCTGCTATATCTAAATTGTATTTGACTCTTTTATTTCTATTCAATCAAAAAGCTACTCATCCTGCCCATATCTGTTATTTGCATCTCAAAGTAAATGGGATCTACAAGATCCACATCAAAGTTTAAGCTTTTTCTTTTTCTAAACAGAATGTCTTTAAATATATTTGCATTAAATATTCAAAGGGTATTCCCTTAATCCTTTCCAAAGGAAACACAATGGTTTTAAACTTTTTAATGGAAATAATTAGAAAAGTGTTTTTTTTTTTTTTTTTTACAACCTTTCAATATTTTAACAGAACAATGTCCATGTACAAAGAGAATAAACTTTCTACCTTGAGA
Source organism: Cygnus olor (assembly GCF_009769625.2). Classification (NCBI taxonomy): domain Eukaryota; kingdom Metazoa; phylum Chordata; class Aves; order Anseriformes; family Anatidae; genus Cygnus; species Cygnus olor. The sequence continues at coordinate 22,307,086 of NC_049175.1, forward strand.
TAAGCCTGATTTCCCTCCCCCCAACCCCCAATATTTCTGTACTTGAACATGAGGCATAGAAAGATTTCTTGGCACAATTCTGGATTTTGACTAACATAGAATCATAGAATTTCAAATTCAGTCACCCCAAAATAACAGATATCTTGTAGATGCACACTGAAGTGTCTTTCTCCTTTAAAATAGGTAGTATAACAGAAAGCAGGATTACTTAAGAATGTTGCCATTTATCTGCTATTTCCCAGTCCACAAGATCATAACAGTCCTCATCTTAAAAGTGTTCTATATGCAAGTACACATATATTTAAATGCAAGTGTATGATGAAAAGTGTATTTTTCATCATTTTTTCACTGTTATGTGACACCTCCATGCCACTTTGCAATTTTCAATTAAATATTCTAGGCTTTTTACTTTCCTACACTGAAAGACACAAATCAGAATCATATTCTAATGGTTTATGGGTCTTGCAATAAAGTTGTGTGTGTTGTTGGGTTACTCTTTTATGGTGTAATTAACACTTGTAGTACTGCATTTTGAAATAGTTTTCCAATTGAGGAGAACAGTTTACAAAGCTCCAAAGTGTGTTATGACTTTTGTGTGAGTAGCTTTTGTAGTTGGTTGTTTTTTTTTGTTTGTATTGTTTTGTTTTCTGTTTTGTTTTGTTTTTGGCTAAATATAAGATAGAAACAATAGGCTTATCCTCCTGAAATTAATTTCTTTTGGTCTTACCAGTGGTAACATGAAACTTTTTTTGTTTATTATTGAAGATGTACTGCTTCCTCAACACCTGCTGGTCTAAATTACTTAGAGACACTGGGAGTAGACTTGCTTTCACAGGTATTTCTAACAACTAATTGCCTGTGAAAATTCATTTGGTTATTTGCAACTTGAAATGACAGGAGGTGTTATATGAGCACTAAGTGGAATATATTCCCAGCTCACCCACCTCTGATTTTTAATTCTATTGACTGAACTTTAGCATGTAGCCTGCATTGCTGTTCCACTGACTACTCTATCAATATTTAAATAATTCAGATTTGATTTCTATATGAAATGAACTCTATACTATATTGTATGTAATACTTATGGAAAGGTATTCAATTTTATGGTGGGGGAAAATTATTCTAGTTAATTGTAACGAATACCAATGTCATGTGCTATCCTGAACTTCCATCGTTATCCCTTTGCATAATCAAAATCACAGTTTTGTTTCAATTGGCATAGCTTTTTGAATTCAGTCAAACTGCTACGCCTAAGAAAGAGTTCTGGTAGGATTCAAATATTTTGTGGCCATGTGTTCCATGTCATCATATTCTACCTAACAACCTTTGAACAATTAACTTATTAGCCAAGGACCTGGAGTACACAGAGATACTTTTCTCAGTCTGGCAGTGAAACAGTATAGATCTTATTCTTTTCAACCCAGAACATGTGAAAGTTAATACCACCTGAGAAAAATATAGGAAAAAGACAAGATAAAAGAATCAGATTATACTGCAATGTTTAAATATTGGAGGACATAAAAATAGGAGATTGTAACTGAAAAGAAGAGTCAAAATAGATGGACTAGATTGCCACACAATTCAAGCTTTTCCCAATACAGTATTTTAAAGTAATAACATTTGATTTAGAAGTTACAAGGGTGTGAAATCACCAGTATTGTCTGTTATGTGCAAGCTATACTTGGCTACAGGCTTTATACATTAAATGCTGCAAGATGTTGCACATCCTTATATTCATGGACCAATAAATGCTACAAATACAGACAAGTTCATTTTCTGCTAAGTATTAATTCCCAATTTTATTTGTGAATAAATCAGGCATTTAAAATGATACTCCAAACGTGTTTTAAATGATACCCCAAACACTTATTTTTGTGTACTTTCTATGTTATCATTTCAACAGATTGCCTGAATTTTATTGTGAATTACCTACCTGGTATTCACAGTGCAGTGTTTCAGTTTCATGCTGGATCAATGTTTTGGAGGAATTATTTTTGCCATAACAATAAAGGCTTTCACTCCTGGAAGTGCCTTCGGATTATTTTTGTAATTATTTTGTCATTCAGTAACTTTGACTGAATTCTATAATTCACAGATTTCTACTAGTGAAACCAGTTAGTCATGTATGCAATTTTAAATTCATATAAAGGTCCCTCCAAAATTAATTATTAGTTGTGACTAAATATATATATATATGTATATATATATATTTTTTTTTTTCAGAAGAGAGAGTATAAAATGTGTTACATCCAAGTCACTTGGTTAGTATCAAAACTGCTGTTTTCAGTAGCACTTGGCTGCTAGTGCAGACATCCATTGTAGTTTACCTGCTTGTTTAGATAAGCTCAGGGCATACCATACTCTTCTCACATGACCTTTCTGTAGGAATCCAACCTGCATAAAACAGGCAATTAGCAGCTATGGTACACTCCACGCAATAAATTTTCCCTGAATGATCGGCAGCTCAGACCTATTGGTATGGCTGTTTTGTGTGCCTGTTGTACTGTTGAAATGTAGAAATTATTTTCAAAATGGTACAGGATTTTCATGTTACTCTCGTTGCGTTGAGTGATTAATTAATTTCCAAATCAGAGGTGGCAAATCTACACTATTTCACTTTATAACCTTTCTTTTTTTCTGTCTCAAGGATCATCGAAGCATCACTTTTTATTTTACTATGTATGTATACTTACAAAAACAGATGAACTCTCAGATAATATGGTCCAACTCTATAGAGAGTGCTTTGGAGGTGAGCAACCTATTTCTGAATTTCTATTTACAGAATTCATGCATTCAGAGGAAAACCACTGAAGAGACCAGAACACTGAACTGATGTCCTGTCATTGTCCTGTCTTGCTTGCTTTGGATTTCAAACTAATCACAGCTGAGTCAAGGTCAGCAATTTCATTTTTAAGAGCAGGGGCTTATGATGATCCTGGTAGAAGTCTAAGATCATAACAACTGAGTTCGCTAGAAAGGGTTCTCACTTAGATAATCCCTTCCTTTCTCCCTCTTTTATGTACGTTTGTAGCTTTGACTTAAATTGTTTTCTGTTTCTTTCCCTTCTTATTGCAAAATACGTATATAATTAACAATATCTCTGATTTTATATTTTCCTATCCTTTCCTTTTACCTTTTCTAACACTTTCTGTACATCACTTGAAAATGATATTTTTGGAAGCTTTCCAGCATGCAAAGGTCTCATATTAACTTCTGGTTAATGTTACTGATTTCTTTATTGATCTTCTATCTTCTTTGTCTGCCTTCCATTTTTAAGCTATCACAAAGTATATCTATCCCTTTATGTTATTGGTTAGATAAGAATGAGAAAATTGTTCTCCAAAATAAGTACAATTTATGCCAGTTTTTGCTTGGAATTGCTTATTTGATCTGTCAGTCACCCCACCACTTTCAGAGCTAGAAGTAAAAAGCTGGACTACAATTAATAGAATGATGATGTGTAATCTTCAGCCTTATATACTCTAGGACAAGCCCATAAATACAATGAGATTTCTTCTTATACCTTTTTACTTTTTGTTTAATATTTCATTCTGCATAGAATAACTGTTTGTTATGACTATGCATGTAAAACAGTACTGTCACACGAAGGTAAAAAACAGACAAATTAGCTATACACAGTCAACTGGAGAAATTGTTGTCACAGCTAAACATGACTTTTGTTTTTTACTTGTCACAAGTAAACGACAGCTGCAGATAGGAGAAGAAAAGTTCAGACAGAAAGACTGGCTGGCAAGCTTCAGTGCTGAGGCCTTCTCTAATTTAGTACAAAGGTTATAGCCTGTTAGTGGCAATGGCAGTAGTATTGTATTATGGGGCTAGATGACAATTGAAGTGTTATTACACATTGAAGTATATGTATTATATGCGTTATTACACACGAAGTATATATATTCACATGCTTAAAGGTTATCTCTCATATGTGAATCCTGTGGATTAAAGAAAAATAAGCAGCTCATATTTCCGGATATTTTTTTGTAAACAATGAGCAATTTTCAGGAGTCACTACTGTTAAAGTGTACATTCCTGTCAGTACCCATTAGGTATTTCTGTTTTTATTATAAACTCCTGTGGATTTTTTTTTTATCATGTGCTATCTTTAATCTTCTCCTCACCAAAGCTGTTTAAGGAATCTAATACAGAATACATTGAAGGTAATAGGTTGTAGCTTACTAGAGTGTGTACAAAGATGGTGAGGGCAAGACGTATGAGGAGCGACCGAGGTCACTCGGTTTTGTCAGCATGGAAAAGAGCAGACTGACGAGAGGCCTCACGAAGGCCTGCAGCTTCCTCAATAGGAGAGAGGAGGGGCAGGCACAGAGCTCTGCTCTCTGGTGACAGAGACAGGACCTGAGGGAACAGCATGCAGCAGGGACAGGGGAGGGTCAGGCTGCGTGTTGAGGAAAGGTTCTTCACTGAGAGGGTGGTCGGGCACTGGAACAGGCTCCCCAGGGAAGTGGTCACCACAGCAGGCCTCTCAGAGTTCAGACAACATTTGGACAATGCTCTCAGACACACGGTTTGATTTTTGGGGTAGTCTTTAGTGGAGCCAAGAGTTGGACTCATTAACCCTTGTGGGTCCCTACCAACTCAGGATATACTATGATTCTATGATTATTTTCAGGGGATTTGGCTTGGCCAAATCTCTGTCATTTCCTTCTCTCAGTTTTAGTAGAAAATGTAATGATCTTGCACTATGAAATTATAGTATCATAGAATGCTGTGGGTTGGACCTTAAAAATCTTCTAGTTCCAACCCCCCAGCCATGGGCAGGGGCACCTTCCACTAGAGCAGGTTGCTCAAAGCCCCATCCAACCTGGCCTTGAACACTTCCAGGCACAGGACACCCACGACTTCTTGGGCAATCTGGTCAGTGCCTCACCACTCTCACAGTAAAGAATATCTTCCTAATGTGTAATGTAAATATACCCTCTTTTAGCTTAAAACCATTATGCCTTGTCCTGTTGCTACGCTCCCTGATAGTCTCTTCCCACCTTTCTTGTAGGCCCCCTTTAAATACTGGAAAGCCACTCTAAGTTTTCTCCAGAGCCTTCCCTTCTCTAGGCTGAACAACCCCCATAAAATATAGGAAATAGATGTTCATTAAAAAGAACAGTCTTTAATATTCTCCTGTAAGCCTGAAACAACCTGCTGCATCAAGAGAGATTCCATTATTACATATCACTATTAAATATTCTAAAGCTGCTCCAAGCAGCAGCTCTACAATGCACCGTGGTATGCTGGTAATGCATTTTAATGTTTGGACACATGTGTAGGTTACTATGCATTTTTCTGAAATATAGATTAATCACACAATGTATACAATAAAAATCTTTATGAAAAGTAGTTACTTCACTGACATACATAAGGAAGTCCTTTTAAAATTAATTTTTTCAGCTATTAACCTTTTTTCTAAATACCAAACCTGCCAAGTCCACTTGATAGATTACTGATTTGAACCATTTAATTTTATGCTAGCAAACAGTTTAAAAGTATAGGGAATGTTAGAAACTTAGAATTTTAAAGTAAGAAAATTTTAGAATGCCTTTCTGAAAATATTCACTCCTACACAGGTGCAGTCCTCTAGAAAGGATACTGACATCTGAATTACAAATGCCAGCATTGTACTTCAGTAGTAAGATCTCAGGGAGGTGTGGGGGAGCAACATAAAAAACTCTGATAGACAATTCAGCTCTAAGTAGTCCTGTATTTATGTCTTTATCTAAGCAAGGGGCTGAAGTTATTAAATTTGGATCTGGATGTAGTTACTGCTTAGCTGTATAAGAATTTTGTTATTTGTTTCTCAACTGTAGTTCATTTCTGGATAGGATTGTTTATGATGCCTGGTTTCTAAAATTAAGTCAGATTTTGAATAGGTCTAGAATTTGTTTGATTTTGCTTTTATTAGTGGGATGATGATATTAGTTATCTTCATGTCTCTGCAGGGGGAGAATAAATTGCCAAATGTTCAAAAAACACAGGTAGGTGTTGGGTAGGGAGTACTGGCACGTCTGAAAAATTCTTGTCCTTTGTTTCTAATGGTCCTGTTAGATACCCAGATACTTTGAGAATATTTTACCTGGTTTGCTTCTTGAATCTGGTCTGCAAGGAGATTCTGTACTTTACTTTCGCCTACCCCTAAAATTTATCTGTAGTTTTGCCTTTTCTATTGCGATATGAAGACCTGCATAATGATATTAAGAGAAATAAAAGAATGCAGCTGCTTACATAAGTGGACTTTCCTATTTGTGTTCTATAAATCAACTGGAAACTTTCAACTGACATACCAGGAGTCAATTAGCCTTAGAAGGTCCTATGTGATTTGGAAGCACCATGTTTAGGACTATTTCATGGTGATATGATAGCTATTTTAAGAATTTCAGGGTGCCAGAGTATTTCAACAGGTGGCTCAGAAACACTCCTTCCAAGGTAAATTCATCAGATCTGCAAAGCTTACAAGCTTTTTGTCTGATTGTTTTTAGACTTTTTTTTTTTTTTTTCGGGACTGATGTTGGCTCATGTTGGAAATGTCAAGCCTTTGCTTAAAAGCTTACTTATATATATTGTTAAATATTATGCCTTTTGAAATTTGTAATGCTTTAAGAGCGTGAAAGCAATGCAGTAAAAGTCTAATTAAATAAAGTCGTTCTATACAAATCACAGAACTCACTAACAGAACATGTATCTTTGTTAAATCCTTGTTGAATCAAAATATCACTTTAGTGTCATGGACCGTTCTTAAGGCATTGTCTAAGGCAATCCAGGTTAATAAGTAAAATCTGTCTTTCAGAATTTCATCAGAAAGTGTCAGTTCTAATGCAAGTGATTAATAGTTGATACTAGCTGAAAGCATTTTCAGAGGCATCAGATTTCAGAACAGGACAGCAGTGTTTTCACAAACAACCAAAAAAACCCTAACAATAATATATGAAATTTCCTAGGAGGAGATTATCTGGCTTCTTTGGCAAAGGAGCAACTACTGTTTTCAAAGGACTACTCTCGTACGTGTTCTTGGGTGGTGGTTTTTTTTTCTCCCTACCAAGTCTAATAATAGTTCCTATTTTAATGTCAATCATGTCTTTGCAATTAAAATCGCTAACAAGAAGTTTAATTCCTTTAAGTTATTTATAATGTGTTTTTACCAGATTACCAGAAGTGTAATAATTTTCATTTAGCATTTGCAAATTCTCTTACAGTGGTACAGAGAATTTCCATGTTTTCCTTGACTTTGGTTAGAATGGCTTTGGACTTTCTAACTTCTTTGAATTGTTATTTAAGAGCTAATAATGCCAATCTTTAAATGTTTTGAAAATTGATAGTGACTAAAATATTTGTTGTGAATCCTATGTTATGCAGTCAGAGTTTTTAAACCCTACTTAGTGCATCTATATGCTAAACTTTTCTCTAGTTTTCCTTAGTAATTATATTAGTGATGTGCTGATGTTGGAGTTCTAATTTTGAAAGAAAAACAACCGGACATCAAAACAATAATGAGTCTGAAGACAATTGGCTCACCAGTTTGAGTATATACAGCAAAAACATTCTATTTCAGTTGTATGTGCATACTGAATGAACAGTGTCAGTAAAAGATGAGGGTCAGGATTAAAAGAGCTAGAGGAGAAAGGACATGATTATATTTATTTTATAAATATATTTTTTATAAATTTTATATATTTATAAATTTTATAAATATAAATAAATATATTATATTTAAAGTATCTGAAGCAATCATTAAAACATGCACACCATGACACCATCTAACAGTTATCATTCCTGTCCTCAGTTTTCTTCTCTGTCATTGTGCCTGTGTCATATCTAAAATTACACTGTAAATTCCTTGGGGGTAAGTTTGGCATCTTAATTTATTTTGCAAACTGTCTGCAGTCTTGGGGTGTTGTGTAATAATGTGCTAGATCTCATTAGTTTGTGGATATGTTTCCATAAAAGTAACAGCATGTGTTTAGTTTGCTAACAAAGTTAGTCGAAAACTTTTTTTTTCCCATTATTTCCCGTTACCTGTTTCTCTCTCTACGTAAACCTGTGTTTGCACAGATATTCATACAAATACCTCTTCACAGGTCCTGCCTATCTGTTCAAACAGCAAAGATTCAGGGTTCAATTTTTTTTTTTCCTGTTTGCAAATGTATACGTTGTAAGGAAGCATAAATAATATGTGGTGTTTCAACATGGCTCAAGTTTACAAGGAGATGCAGGTGCTCAGTGTCTCAGAGGATGTGCTTACCAATTCATCCTGTTTCTCCGCAACTCAGGCAAAACTTGTGATGAAATCAGAGTAGCTAGAGCCTGTAAGTCCATGAGTGCCTGCTGTGTCTAAAGTCTCAAATCTCAGCTTTTGGCTCAGTGGGAGTTTTGCCTTCTGGAATACTGAGTTTCTTCATCTCGCATTGACTTCAGTAAGAGTTGAAAGGTGCTCAGCAGGTGATGGCAGGTATCAGCAAAAATTTAAATGCCCAGATCACTTTGTATATCTAAATATTAACACTGGGAAAGATTAATCCTATCTGAGGAATGATAGGAGGGATTTTATGCATGCACCTACCTATCAATAGGCCTTCCCCAAATAGACAGTCCTTTCTCCTCGCGTCCCACACAACTTGGAGGTCTGATGGAAATCAAATGTTTTGGGGGCTTTTTTTTCCTATTAAATTGGTTCCAGGGTTACTCCCTGTGTAGTCACCAACTGAACAAACTGGATAGAAGTGATATGAATATTAGGCCAAGGAGGGAAAATGTGCAGGCAGAGATGTCCCTTTCCGTAGCATCCTGCCATTAGGTGTTTTTCAATATAATTTGAAACTGCACCAAATAACAGAAGTGAATTAGAGGTGTCACAGAATTCTAATGGTTTATTTGCTTAACTGCATATAGGACTACTTTAGCTATGAGAATGTTGATGTTCGGACGGTTTTGTCAGATCACTGCCTAGACGTTAGACTGGTCTGCATATTTGGAAATTTGCTTTTGCTGATATTGTACCTAGTGAGCTTTTTGGTAATTCTGGATATTCAGAAATGCGAAGTAAAACTGAGTGAAAAAACTGAAATAGTTTGGGATGTAAAAGGAAAGTTTCCAGAAATACATCTGAATTTACAGCTGTAAACTTCATCTTTGAATCATGACTGGTAACACTCGTCTTTTGAATTTTCTTCCTGTCATAACAAAAAATTACAAGAGGATACATGTAAATAAATTAGAATTTTGAAGATAACAAAATCTTCTACTGGTAATTCAGAAAGGCTTTGGATCATCTTTTCATTCTAAATATAACTTCGTATGTCTCAATTTCTTGTGATACTATATGAAACTGCAAGTTTTCAACATACACTTCCAGGATGGTTATCGTTTTTTCCTCTGACAAATTTTAAAATACTACTGTCATCAATGATTAGTAAATTTATCAATAGAATCAAACCATTTTCATGAGATGGTATAGACGTCATCCACCAGTGAATATGGATCACAGAAGAAATCATGTGTCTCTCTGAGATTAGGATGTTCTGTCTGTTCTCTGTATTGTGGTACTTACCTTCTTTCTTCTTTTTTTTTTTTTTTTTTCAGATTCAAGTTAAAGACAAAATGGACAGTAACAATAATTATTTTTACATAAGGATTCTGAAAATCAGTTTCTTTCCCTGCAGTGAAAACCAGTAATTTGCACAACTTCGCATGTAGTTGCTGTTTGTACTTTCCATAAAGGATTCCAATTTTCTGAAGAGTATGTATATGTTTATGATCTCAGTTCAATATATTTTTTTTCTTTTTTTGCAATCTAGCTTTTTTAAAAACAAATTTTAGATTGGTCAAAACCTGGTAGATTATTCAAGATGAGATGTTCTAGAATCAGAATTTATTTGCACTGTACTGCCCAGGGTGACCTATAAAGCACTATGTAAACTGTGGCCCAAGATAATTTTTCTTCTGTGCTTATTATATGTGATCACAGAAAACATTGAGATGTTGTTTCTTACAACTGTGATACAATTATTTTGTTTATTCCTTTCTTCAGAAAAGAAAGGAATAAACAAATTATTTTCTTCCTAGAAGCACCTATTCCTTGAAAGCAAATATATTTTTGTGTAACAAGAGGGGAGTATGCTTACTTCCTTTAAATTCAGATGTATTCAAGTATTAGTGGAATATGGTCTACTTTGATAAATGTAAACTATACTGTTTGTTCACCTAAATAATTCCACTTAAATTCAATTGCATCTTGCAGTATGTGCATTTTTTTTTGAACTAGTGTCATACGCATCCCCGAATGTGAAGGTGGCAGATGGTTATACAAACAACTATCCCTATTGATTTCCTATATCATTGATTCTAATTTGACTAATTGACTGTTGAATAACTGAGGAGTATTTATTTAAGGAAGAGTTTGCAACCCTGGATTCATTGTCTGATTTAATTCAGCCATCAGAAGTTATTTGTCACTCTGCTAGTCACCAAGACTCACACGATAATCATTAGAGACAAATAGGAGCTGCCAGAAGGTTCATCCCTTTCATCTTAGATACCTACAGAGGAATTCTAGGCAATGAACTAAGCCTGTTTTAACTATGACCAAATTTAGGTGAGGAAAAATTCCTTCTGTTTTTGTATGTTTGCTTTAAAAAGAGTCTTGAAGATTGACCTTACTGGAACAAGAACTCTGTCCAGTGAGCTAAATCACTTGGTGTTTTAGTATGTTTTAATTAGATTACTAATGGATTCTCGGTGTCTGACTCTAGAACTCTATAGTTAATAGGTGTCTGTCATTAGGAACTTCATCAAAGGCTTTCTAAAAAAATATATAAATAAGTAATGTCATCTGCTGTTAAAATCTGTAAGTTCCACTATAATATCCACAAAGTTAGATGGGTAGAATTTTCCCTGTGCTGTACTATGCTAGTTATCCTTTATTAAATTATTGCTATCCCTTAGAGGCATCGTCTGAAATACTTCCTACCTACTTAGTTTTTCAATGCTATCTCTTATTGCTAATTATGTGGAAAAATGTAGGTGACATCTGACCCAAATCATAAGAATAAAAGGGGGTGTTTTCCAGTATTTAAAAAGAAACTTGTGGCTCTCTTCTGATTGTCATGAAATTTTATGTTTTGTATGGTGAAACAGCCTCAAAAGGTACATGAACCATAGATCAAATGCTTTACAGTTCAAATGGGGAGAAAAAGGAGGAGAAAGGAAAGGGCAAGGAGTGAATTCAAAAGTCAGCTACTTGCCCTTTTGTCTACAACTTTCACAGGCTATGAAACAGCCTACACAACTTACAATAGCTGACAAGGCAGCTTACATGATTGGGCATCACAGAAGTGCCACCTGCATTGTCCTCCCCGCACCATGGTCACCCAGAAATGTTCCATGCATGCTAAAGATGTAAACACATGCAGTTTATACCCCCAGTAAATCAGCAGAAACATTACCCCCAAATCCTTTTCCTCCAGTGAGAATAATTGCTTTTCTGTTTACAGAGAGGTTAGTGTGTGGAATGAAATCTGGCTGCAAGTATACGTAACAAAAATAGACTTTTGTCCCATGAGTGAAAGCCTCTACTCTGTCCAGAGCTGCATTCTTTGCTGAAAGACAGAAGCCCATTATTCCTGATTCTTCTCTCAAGAGAGGAATACTAGCACAATGAAAATGATACTTTTCTATTTCACCAAGTTAATGTTTCTAGTACTTGCCTTCAGAATTCTTCAGATAACTCACTAACTGCTCTAAGCAATGCTAATCAAGAAATTTATTTAGGAAAAGAACTAGAAATGTGACCAAAACTCATGGTTTACATCTTACAGTTTTTAGCTGGCTTTGTGTAGACTACCAGTGAATCTTTTCTCCAACAGAAAGAAATCAACAATGTCTAAGCACCCTTCAAAAATCTACTATGAAATCAAGGACAAAAAGAAAAAAAAGTGAGAGCTTTAGCACTATATAATGATGCTCTGTGCCATTATTAATGACAGTCTTTGAAAAACAGTCTTTAAGTAATACTTAATATTTGTAAAGCAATTAAAAACTGTTATTTCACAAAAATGAATAACTTTATAGAATCAGTTGCAGTATCATTATAATAAAGCTACTTAATTTATTCTGATAATCATTTTAAGGAAAAAATAAGATTTTCAATGTATTTGTAAATTTGAGAATAAGCAAGTTCATTTTATAATTATCTGCAATTTTAGTTTGTGTTATTCTTGATGTTTTATCTAGTACTTTGCCTAAATATTTAGACAAATATACTGTCTTCTCAAATAAAGGGTCTTTTTTAAAAAATAATAAAAAATAGTAGTAGTACAACTCTTTTCTCTCATCTTCACTGGATAAATTTGCAGAGACTATTCCTCAAGAAATTTTATTTATAAGATCTGATTTGGACGGAAATCACCTCAGCACCATCCTATTTTTCCTTTCACTATCACATCAGCTGAGGTCAGCTACGTAGGGTTTTATAGATAGAGTTACGAGGATTCGGAGGTCAATCTTTATCATTAAATAAGTTTTTAAAACTCTGAGACAGACTATTTCCCTGTTACCTACATTGCTGTGCACCCTTTGTGAATTGTGGGTTGGCTGTTGAACTGGGATCCTGCAATGGGAAAAACCAAAAGGAACACCCACCATACAGGCACAGTACTTACCTATCCTTCTTACTCTCATCAATCTTCCTGTTATGTTGGCACTCAGAAATTGTGGTCATCCAGAGGTTACTTGAGTTGAATTATGAGACAACAGAAAGTGACCCAGGATCATAAATGCCGTTCAAGATCAACATCTTGACCTGAGCCATCTGGTCTCATTGCTGTAACAGATTTATTAGAAAATTCAAATTTTTGCCTGGGTAGGACCAAAGGTTAGTTGCAGGGCATGTAAATACCATGTCATTTCGTTTATGAGATGGCAACCTAATAGTGTTTGGCACATTTAATAGTGTCTCTAAATAAATAAATAAATAGCCTCTGATCAACCAAGATGGTGCAGGGGAAATCACAAAATGGACTGGCTTTTTGCTTTATTCATTTTCCAGTACCATTTAGTTTGGTGCCTAAGAGGAGGAGGAAAATACTCTAGATGACAAAACCAGAACATAAGAAGAGTGTTCCAGAGGCATTTGGACAGTGCCCTCATGCTTTAACTTTTGGATAGCCCTGAAGTAGTCAGGCAGTTGGAATAGATATCTTGAAGATCCCTTCCAATTGAACTGTTCTGTTCTGTTCTGTTCTATTCTATTCTATTCTATTCTATTCTATTCTATTCAAGGTTGTTTAGGAAAAATGCTTCAGGTAGCAATTTTTTTCCAGTTCGATAAGAGATTTCTTGATGTACATTCCTTTGGAGTTCAATATTGTAAAAATCTAAAATTACAGTCTAATATTTATTTACATATTTATTTACATAAATATTTATTTACATGTTTGGTGATAGAAATAGGAGCAGAGGAGATGCCTTATTGTTACTTTAACCCAGTCTACAAAAAAATTAATGTGTTGTTATGTATTAAATTTATATCCTCTTCTGAGGAAAAAATCCAAACGATACAAGTTAATATATTTAACACAATGTTTTACAAAAAGAGAACTTGTGATATATCATTTATTTCCATGAGTTATAGGTGTCCTCATAACTCAGGAGTGATGGAGCAAAACAGACCTGGAAGTGAGTTATGGAAAGTCATCAGTAGAAATAAATGGTGTATACAGAATCAGCCTGCTCTACAAGTTCTGTTTATGGAACACCAATTTTTGTTGTAGACTGCATTGACGGACTGTAATATTTTATGTTAAGTGCTGAAGCAACATTAGTGCTTTTGTTGAAGTGTGAGTGCTTGGTTGCAGAAGTGGTTTGGAAGTAAGAAATAAGCATGCATATAAAGATAGGTAAAGGCTTGGGTTGTGTTTTTTACCCTTGCACCTGAAACTTTCATTAGTAGTACAGGTGAAGAGGAAACAATGACAGATTGACAAGAAGGAGGAGGTTAACTAAGTGTTCTGAATTTTTGTTGAACTCCCCACCAAATAGTACAGACATCCTGTTTCCAAGAATTTGCAGACAGCTTCTGTATGAAATACAGAAGAAATGGTGGAGAGCAGACAGAGCAGGAGAAGAATCAGATAACAAGATTAGAAGAACTTGCTTTTTCTCCCTAGTGGCTGCAGAAATTACCAGAAAAGATAACAAAATTCCAGGTACATTTTAGAGAGCTGAATCATCTCTGTGTGTATCTTCAGTCCTGCAGTGTTTTATTCATACCAAAAAGTTTCCAAATAAGGACCTCAGTCCCTATGTCTTCTCACTGTGGTAAATGAGGTAAAATATTGTTTGGCTTCTAAAGGAACCTATCTCTGTATATTAATTATATAGGAAGTGTACACCACTTAAAACTCTGAGCTTTGTTGCCTCAAAAAACCACAGTAGATATGCATGCAGCTCAAGCTGGAGTCAGTATGATGGTTGGAAAGCTGCCTGGCCGAGAAGGACCTGGGAGTACTGGTTGATAGGCAGCTGAATATGAGCCAGCAGTGTGCTCAGGTAGCCAAGAAGGCCAACAGCATTCTGGCTCGCATAAGAAGCAGTGTGGCCAGCAGGTCTAGGGAGGTGATTGTCCCCCTGTACTCGGCTCTGGTGAGGCCGCACCTTGAGTACTGTGTTCAGTTTTGGGCCCCTCGCTACAAGAAGGACATGGAGGTGCTCGAGAGAGTCCAGAGAAGGGCGACAAAGCTGGTGTGGGGTCTGGAGAACAAGTCTTCCGAGGAGCGGCTGAGGGAGATGGGGTTGTTTAGCCTGGAGAAGAGGAGGCTCAGGGGAGACCTCATCGCTCTCTATAGGTACCTAAAGGAGGCTGTAGAGAGGTGGGGGTTGGTCTATTCTCCCACGTGCCTGGTGACAGGACAAGGGGGAATGGGCAAAAGTTGCGCCAGGGGAGGTTTAGGTTGGATATTCGGAAGAACTTCTTTACTGAAAGGGTTGTTAGGCATTGGAATGGGCTGCCCAGGGAGGTGGTTGAGTCGCCATCCCTGGAGGTCTTTAAAAGATGTTTAGATGTAGTCCTTAGTGATATGGTTTAGTGGAGGACTTGTTAGTGTTAGGACAGAGGTTGGACTAGATGATCTTGGAGGTCTCTTCCAACCTAGACGATTCTGTGATTCTGTGATACTCTGTCAAAATGATTACCAAAAGGTATATGCAAAGGGTGAAGAAATATGGATAAAGAGGTAAGTTTACCTTCACCAGTGCAAGTATTGTGGGGTCTGAATGTGAAAAGCAATTAAAGCAGGAGAAAAAGCTTTATAAAGGCGCATGAACAAAAATATAACTTGTTCTGTATGGCTTTCCAAGGCAAGAGAAGTGACTTGCTTATGATCTAGTAGATCAACAATAAAAAATATACGAAGAGTTAAAAGACTATTTAAGCTAGCAGAAAAAAATGTCTTGTAATAAGAACTCCTGACTGGAAGCTGAAGCCAAACAAATTCAAATGAGGAATAAGGCACAATTTCACAGCAGCAGAGGTATTTAACCTTCAGAGCAAAAAGCCAAGGACACTGATTCTCCATCTCTCTGCCTTCAAATCAAGACTAGATGTTTTTGTGTAATATGTTAAACATAAACTACTGAGCCGAGTACAATTGAAAATGAAATTTAATGACCTATGATATACAGGGTCAGAATAGATGATCTAATGGATTCTTCCTGCCTTGAACTGTATGAAAAAGTTAATGGAGCCGCACCATTTTACAGGGACAAAGAATTTGTCTTTCACGTCCATTACTCAGCATTTCTCTTCCCATTTTTTTCCAGCTAGCCTGTATAAATTCATGTAGAACTGGCATATCTCTGAAGGTTTTATTTCCTGCATTACTGTACTGAAATACATAAGGTCTGTCAATTCCTTACACTAAATGTATTTTGCAAAATTATCTCAATTTTATAAAAGCATTAATGCTATCCTTGTCGCTAGCTAATGCTAAACAAATATGTTTGGCAATAGGGTCTTTACATTCACATCTTTGTGTCCCTAATTTATTAATTTAGATGTAATCATTCACTATATTTTCATTGCCATATTTCTCCTCCTCTGTCTCTTTTTTTTTCTTTTTTTTTTTTTTGTTATTAGAGTGTTGAAATGACCAATTCTTACTGTGTTTTGTTGTTTGTTTTTTTTTTTTTAACCTTCTTTTTCTCACCTCAACTTTAAGCAGAATTTTATTCTCGTGTTTTGTCTTGCCCTGGAGGTCTGTACAACCTCCCTAGTGCTATCCTTATTCTCTTTCCTGCCTAGCAGTTTAATCCCAGATTGATTCATTATGTTGCTCTGAGGCTCACTACAGCAATTTTTCAGTTCTGATTTTCCTCCTGATACACACAGTTCAACTTTCCCCCTGTCTCTTTCATATTTTTGTCTTCCAGAAAGTCTGGAAGACCTGTGTTTAGAATTAATATCCTTCCTTGGGAATAAATCATGCTTCTCAAGTAAGTACAACACTGCCATGCATTTGATTACCAGATGTTCATATTTTGAATATCATATTTCTGTAATGGTATCTCCAGAAACAGTATCCTAGTTACACGCTGGATGTAGAGGCACCCCATGAATATTTTATAACACTCCTCATGGAAGATCCTTGTAAAGTGTCTTTTATATATTAGTTTCATGGTGAATCAATTGTCCAATTGTTGAGCAAGTTCTTTTTAACCATTATCATTGGTTCTATTAGTTCTAAGCCTCAGCTCTCATTGCTACAGTATAAATGTACTGTGTAAAGAGTACACTATATTAAATAAAAACGTGTATAAATACACACTTTTTCTTGTGAGGGGATATCTATAAATAGGAGGTATGAGGGGGGAGTTGTCGTCCCTAATGTTACTGTTTTGGTCAAGATCTGAACTTTTTCAAGGCCAGTGGGAATGCTAATTTTGGGCAGCAGAAATTAACAGTAACTGTACTGGTGAGTCCTTTTACTTCAGTGTCATAACTCTCACAGCAGGCAGTGTCAGATGCTTCAAATAGTAGTTTCAAGGGGAGAGTGAAACGGTAGTTCAAAGTGAAAGGGTTTTTTTGTTAAGCATGTCAAGCATTAACTGGCTTTTTGACATGCAGCATATCTACTATTTATACATTAATATTTTTCTTTTTGATTTTTAGACCACTCTCTAACTACTCCTGTTGCCTTTTTGAACAGAATATTTCATTAGTTGTATTTGTCTTTGATGTATATGTGGAAGGTTTGAACTGACATACATATCTCAAACCCAAGTATATTAAAATACTTTCCTGTCTCCAACAGTTTAGGAAGTATACTTCTCTCCCAAAATCAAATTATTCCAGGTGACATGAGACAGTTTGCTAAGTTTTTTGTTTGTTTGTTTGTTTTCAGATTTCTTCTTGTTTCAAAATTCAGTTATTTGAATTTGTGGATTTAATACTATTCATATTGTTTATTTATGTTTAATTCTGTTTATATATAGATATATATATATGTATAAATACTCTATGGCTGAACGTTTTCAAAACCTTGATTCTCAGTGCTCTGAAGTTCTAAGATATATTTTTAACAGTTTTATCAATTGGCAAACATTCCTTAAATGTGTATTAGCGATGAAAAATTTAATAGCTAAAACTTTCAAATAGTGCAGCCTTTAAGAGTACAGTAACTAGGTTCCGCAGTAAGATTTAGATCAGCAGACTGAGAGGAACAACAGCCTCTAAGAAATTCTTCATTCTGTTCTTTCTTTTAGAACACTTAGAATCTGAGGAAAATTAGCTTGTAAACCAACTGTGGAATAGAAAATAAACTGTGGATAAACTCTACATGTGTGCTGAACCTTTTTAATAGTTCTCCTTTTACTAGCTAACATTTAATTAGAATCTTACTTGTTATTAATTACAATTGCTAACAATTTAATCTTCAGGGAAAAGACATAAGACATTTCCTACCATTAATGTTTAAACTGCTTTCATTTTGTAGGATTTTAGGTAGGTGGGGTGCTTTATATTTCTACTAAAATGTCCACAGGTTTTTGATATCTTAGTCCAAATATTGTTTCATTTACTAGAACTATAACGTTGGGAAACTAGGTTTTGGTGAAAACTGTATGTCGAAATAGCAATAAATGTTGAATTAAAAATGACAGCTTTAAGGAAAACTATATACATAACAGTAGATCATGAAAATAGATCCTGAAAAAAATCCTACATACATAGCTGCAAAGAGGGACAAAGAGAAGAGACATGGAATTATTAACAGTTCAACTTTTTATATGACAAAAAATAACTTATTTTTTTTCAAAAATATAATTCTTGGATCTTTTTGAGGTTTTACATTATCCTTGGACTGAACAAAAAAATGAAAAAGAAAAACATTTGACAGCGCTGCCTAGAGCATCTTGAGTACTCAAACAGAATGAATATTGATATTTATACAAATCATAGAATCATTAAGGTTGGAAAAGACCAATGTTAGCTCAAACAGGGAGTTGGAGCTATGAGAACACAAAGAATGATGCCTCTACATGAACATGCAGTGAAGGACATCCCCAAATCATATAAAGTCTGCATCTTCTTGTAAGGACTCTTCATGTGTTTATGTTGCATAACACTTATTTGTGTCAAAAGTTCCTATAAGCATTTTAGGGCACACTCATTTTGGATATTTAGGACAAAGCAGGACTGGTGTCATTAACCTGCAGTGTAGATTCTGTTGCTGTCTGAAGCTGTGGTGAAAGAAAGATTTGAAGGACTCTTCTGAGTCCCTGAAGAGAAAAGAATGGGCTTAGACTGTGGCATTTCTTTCCTTCCACTTTTTTTTTGTTTGGTTGTTTCTTTGTTTCTTTGTTTCTGATCAAGATCCTTTTTCTTCAAAATGTGGAAACTTTTGTCATATTACCATGGGAAAAGATGTTCTTTGACATTTTTCCTCAGTAATCAGCAGAAAGGAAAAATATCTTACTCTTTATCAGAATAAACTTTCTAAATAATTTAAAATATGTAAAAATATGTAAAAATTCATATCATAAAGTAAATTCACATCTTTCCTGATATAACTATCATAAGTGTTTCTAGTTATCTCATTCAGATTTTCATTTTTTCATGGCCACTAATACCAATCAGAACTCTATTAGCTAGTGTTTTGGTATTGTGTTCAGCATTTTGTAGGAGATTGTAAAGTTAGTTAAGTTAGTGTTACTGATCTCCAGTGCAAATATACCTGTTGGATGATGTTATCTGTTGATGTATCTGTTGGCTTACCTTGTTTCTCAGTCTTTTTTAACACAATCATAAATCTGGGAGGGCTTTGGTGTGGGTCATAGGCTGTCAATTGTTAGAGAAATATAGTTTACTGGAAAAACATTGTAGAAAACATGCTTAATTCACACGCTAAGAAAACACCAAAACCTGAAAGCTTATGAGACATTTATTCTCCAGTCTACTTATGTACATAACTGTAAATATATAGGAATTAATAGATTATCAACTAAAATATATACTGAAAATGAAGCCCAAGTGAACCTTTCCTAATCATTCATAGTATTGCATTTATTTATATTTTTAATGCTATTGAGCATGTAGCTGATATTTTCATTGAACTGTGTTTCATAGCCACAGGATTTCTTTGTGAGTGGCAATGTTCTGTTTGTATCTGTTCATTTATTTTTTTCGCAGCTGTACTACTTCTCAGTTATCTACACTAAATTTCCTCTGCATTGAGAGTTTACAGTCAAACCATCTTTCCACAAATCAGGATGATCTTGAAGGTCTTTTCTAACTTAAATGATTCTATGACAGTGAAGTCTACTTGAAGCACGTGCCAGAAAAGTTCACTTAAGAGAGGGTATGATTGTTTGAAAGAGTTGTGGAATTCCGAGGCAGCTGCTTTCTGTAGTAGGTTTCCTATCTCTGGCAATGGACAAAGTCATACAGATTATATTTTTGCTTTGGATCAGTAACTGTTGAAATGGAGTAAGTACCAAAGGAATGCAGATTCACAGCCTGAGATTTTTGCATTTTTTTCATTTTCCTACTTAAAAAAAAAAAAAAAAGTAAATGAAAGTACTATTTTCAGCACTTCCTGTTAATTTATAGCAGTTCTTCACCAGGATATAAAATATCAAATTATTTACTTCAGAGGATTGAGAGGATTACTTAGTTAATGTTTAAAAAGCACTTTGAAGATAAAAAGCACTATTGAGCAGCTTAAGAATTACCAAATAGTTAATTATCTAAAGGTCCCATTCTCCCCCCTACAGGTTATTTCTACATAGGGGAGAGTAAGCTCTGAGCTTTATATCATGACTTTCAAAGCCAGGCTTTTAAAATATTATTGGCTTATAAAAATTGGTGTTTTTAGTGGCCTGAATCTGATTCCTTTGAAGTCAATGGCAAAAGTCCAACAGATTCCACTGAAGCACAATACAGCTGTTCAGAATAAACAGGTTGAAACAATGCTTAGAGCCCCTATTCACTTTATTTATATTTCATCTGACTTGATGTGTGTATATGTGTATACATATATATATACATAAACACACACAAATACATGTATACACACAGACGGTGGTTTGCAGAAGAGTAAAATATATTTGTTTGTTTTTTAATATATGACTTTAGGTATACAGAACTCATTCCTTCGTGAAGAATGACTTCTAGAGAGACATGCTGATGTTACTGTGAACTTCCATAGTCAAAATGGATCCCATTGCAAGATCTGAATAGGACATTGCCACACAGATAAATGATCTCAGCAACAGTGAAGAAAAAGCTCTTGAAAAGGCTCCACCTGGATCCTGTATTCTGCCGGCCTTGTATCTAATGCAGATACCTCACATGAAGAAATTTAAGAAAAAGAAAATAGCTCCTGAATGCAATGTTCACAGTCAGACCTTGCCCACAACAGAAGCACTGAAGGTAATTATCAGACTTCTTTCAGTATCTCTTAACTGTTAAAAACAACATAAGTGATCAGAACAAGGTAAAAGTTACTCTGCATGAGGAGAACAGGAATGTCCTTTGGACTAAATAGTTTGGGAAATACTGTTCCACACACAGCAAACCTTTACGTTAGAAGAAAGAAGTCCAAACATTAATACATAATTTTGTTTTGCAAACCTTAAATATTTCTTAAATCTTGTATGACTGATTAGGAGTCAGATGTTAAGTAT
This sequence comes from Cygnus olor, assembly GCF_009769625.2. Classification (NCBI taxonomy): domain Eukaryota; kingdom Metazoa; phylum Chordata; class Aves; order Anseriformes; family Anatidae; genus Cygnus; species Cygnus olor. The sequence goes on from NC_049175.1 coordinate 22,328,278, forward strand.
TTGTTAATACTGGCATAATTATGGCGTAAATTCATCAATATAACTCACATGATTTTTTTCTGAAATGGCATATATATTTAACTTGAGTTCATAACTGGTTACTTCCTGAGATGAAGAACAGTATCTCAATATTGAACTCATTTAAATTTGACCTTTTAATGTGCTAGAACAGCATACTATCTTATGCTCTTATCTGTGTTGGCTCTTAAATCAGCGTCTAGATATAAAAGGGCACTGCTGAATTCTTGAGTTGAAATTTTTGCAAGAAACACTCTTTAGGTTTTTCATAATTAATATTAAGAACATGCAGGGGACAGTAAAAAAAAAAAAAGAATAAAGGAGGAAGAAGGGATTTAGTTAACAAATTGGTCTTGGTATATTCTATTCTAACACTAGCAAGCATGATGAAAATCTGCTGAAAAAAGCACAGCTAAAGAATGGATGGTCAGAATATAATGCTATGCAATAAAAAAAAAGTTGATATTTTTCTTGAAAATATAAACCTTTAGTTCAAAAATGATTTTTTTTGACCCACGTGTGCCAGATATTTCTACAGTACAGAAGTTAATTATAAGTTTATGGCCTTATGCTTCTAAAATATTCCTCTCCCACAGAATCTCATGAAATATACGTGTGTTTACAGGAAATTGTGGAAATAGTGACTCATCTTTTCAATAATTTACACAGGATAATTTCTTGAAAAGCAAGATCAGCAGGGGCTTTTTTTCCTGATTGCAGAGGATTTGGTTAGCTACCTCTGGATACTTTGAAAGCAAGTAGAATTTTCAAAGCAGAATAAATGAAGTCTGCTCTCTGGCAATACAGTGTTACTACTATTTGCTCCAGTTCTCTAAGCATATGAAACATAGCCTTATGTCTGTTACTAGGAGTTTTCAAAACTTTCCTGCTTGAAGTTACCTTTTCCAAACACTGTTGTATCTGTATGTCACAAAATGCTTGCAAACCATATAAGATAACTCAGGTTTCTCCAGCTCTACTTAGAGTGCTTGTACTTTATATAGGCCATAGTATTCTTACTTAACTTGATTTGAGCTGTTCAAGGCAAGGGATACTCAGTGCTTCTTAAAAGTGACCAATACCTAAATAATATGTTCATCCCTGAATACTGCAAACAAGAATTGAATGATGTCACCGAGGGAAAAGAAACACTATACATTGTGACAGAGCTAAGGTCAATTTAATTGCAATAAGCAATGAATAGACTGTGTCAGAAAAAGCTTTTCATGCAAATACACAAACACACAACTAATTGAAACCAACCCCAATTACCAGCCCAGTGAGGCAGCATGGTCAAGAGCAGGGGAATGTGATACTCCTTCTGAGCAGGCACAGTGTCAGGCTCTTGGTCAGAGGCTCGGCACCAACACATAAAAATTTCACCTCAGGTACTCTTCTTCAACACAATGTTGGATGTCCCCATAACAATGTTCCCCCCAACCGCAGCTTTTACTGCCAAGTGTCTTCTTTATAGCTGGATGTTGGCACAAGCTGCCAATCAGATTGCAGTACAAACTTCCAGCAGTCTCAGGTACTGTTCTCCTGTCAGTTGTCAATCTGTGGCCCACACCAAGGCTCATTACACTCAGATCCTACTTGCAGTGCCATGTCAGCCATGGTTCATTTTGTTTAGGCCTTGTCTGCAGTGTCCTGTTGACTATGACTAGTTATACTGAATCACACAGCCCTTGGTCAAGGCAAAGTCATATGATGCTGCTATGTAAAAATGAAGGACATTTTCTATACACCTCCAGTCAAAGTAAGCATTCATACTATTCAGTTGGTAGTTTATAAAATTCTGGGATAAATTTCCATACCATGTCTCTGCATCCCAAATACTGGGAGCTGCCTGTGGATGGTCTAGACAATAATGTAAGTTACAAGACCTATTTGTGTTTCTCCAGTTCACAGCTGAAAAACAACTTTAAGAGGAGTAGAAATTACTTATTAGCAATATAGATGTAGTGCCATTTTACCTTGGCTGCATCCCCTATGGCAGGAGCTGTGAGAAAAAAAGGGCATAGAGTCACCACAACAGATAAAACATAACTCCAGGCTAGTGTTATAAATTATGTCAGAAATATAATGAACTCTTTCAAGTAATTCTTATAGACAGCCCTGCACAACCTAACAATACTTTCATAATGAAGATAATTCAGAGCTTTGGTGCTAAAAATAAAAAAAAAATAGATCAGGTTCTTGAAAATGCTCAAACATAACATGGTGTCTGGCATAATGAATACGTTAAATGAATAGCCACAGGATACAGAAAATGTACTACAAGTCTGCTCCATTAATCTTCTAAGAGAGTGAGAATCTGCTACAACACTGGAATTTTCTTTTGAGATTTTCTAATTTAAGGCTTATTGTAGTCATTCCAAGCCTGCAAATAGTAGCTAATGAAATTTGATCTTATAGACAGAGGGTGAAATAAATAGTATTAGTACTCATCAATAATAATAATTAAAAAAAAAAAGCTAGTAAGCATACATTTTAAAAGTATGTATGTAAAAAGTACATTTCTGAACTGCGGAAGTATTTTAAATTCTTGCAATGACCTTAATGACCTTCTTAACAATATGCCCCACATGAATAATGCAGCCACCCCAAACTCATGCCATTAAAAATAGTAATAATTGTCTGACATGCACATGCAACGTTACACTGGGGATCAATTTGGCCCAGAGCATTCCATTAAAACATAAAGTGAGTTTCAAATCTATATGTTAAAATGAAACATCAGCTATAATGAAAAAGGAAGCAGAACAGAGCAGGCTTTAGATATTAGTATGCATTTTCCTTTAGAGAACATTTCACCACACTTATACTATACATAATGTTATTCCATATTTGATGTACAATCAATCCACATTTTATTTTGCTTTTAAAATTATTCTATGAAAAGTACAAGGCAATCAATGTACTACGCTCTAGAGAGATGGTGGTATTATTTGAATTGCTATTGCTATTTAATACTTAGTTTTCAGTAGGGCCTTGATTATGGGCCATTGTATTAGCTACCGTATAAGGACTTAGGAAGACATGGCTCCTGATCTAAAGTTCACCATGTCTTTGAATTATAAAGCTTCAGTAAGCTTAGAAAGACAGGTAAAACACATTAGAGTGGCCTGGTTATTATTTGTTTTTCTTATGTCTTCTGATCATTCAGAGATTGAGATCACCGCACCATTTTAGCATTCTTGTATCAAATCATATAGCAGAATACCTAAGAAATCATTCTGTTGGAATTAATGTTTTTGAAGTGATTCTAAAGACCTTTGACATGACTTAGTAGAGTATTATAACACTTCAGACAGCTTTAAAAGATTGTCTTCACAATATTCTGCAGAGTTGAGCACCTTGTTTTAGCAGTGATGAATTCAGCCACAGATAGATGAAAACTCAAAAAAAAATAAAATAAAACAAACAAACAAACAAAAACACTAGTGGGCGTGCCTTTTACCAAGCACACATCTGCCCCCATAGTTATTCTTGATGTGAAAAGGGTATTTCAAAGTACGAAAGAGGCAAATCAAGGGTGGGTGGATCAGTGGTTGGAGAAGGTCACTTAAGATTTTGAAATGCTTGGACACACTTTGTCTTGGCCAGAACATGCAGGTAATAGGTCTGTCAGTGCATTTATTTAACTGTTTAGCAGGATCACCAGTGAGAAAAGTGGTTGTCCCTGACACCAGATGCCCATGGAATTTTTAATATGCCTGTGAAAGTATAGCGAGGCAGACTTATTCCTAGAAGACAGTAATTTACCTTTTGTATTCCTATATCTGTAAAGCCATTGTGGCTGCTATGTACATGGATATTTTAGATCTCAAACATTATCAATGCATTTATTGCATAAAATGAAAACCTATGTTTACTTCTCCCCAGTGAGAGGCATTTGTTTAACAAGGCAGCAGATGCTTCACAGCTTCCCAGTCTGTGCAAAGCTTTAAGGACATTAAAGTATTGAGCTGAAGTCGTTGTACACGTGTTGTGATTAATTTTATGTAGTCTAACAGTTTTGTTAAAAACCACATTTTAGTCCACTTATTCTGCATTGTATAATTTAAAAAAAACACTTTAGTTTACTTCATAAAATTAGAATATAATAAGCAGTTTCTTATGTCCTGTTTTTGACTGAGATAGAGTTAATTTTCTTCTCAGTATGGTGCTGTGTTTGGGATTTAGGATGGGAATAATATTGATAACACATTGATGTTTTAGTTGTTGCAGAACAACGCTTACACAGAGCAAAGGCCTTTTCAGCTTCTCACTCCTCCCTGCCAGTGAGGAGTCTGGGGGTGCACAAGAAGCTGGGACAGGACAGAACCAGGACAGCTGACCCATACCAGCCAAAGGGATATTCTGTACCACATGACCTAATGCTGAACAGTAAAACTGGAGGGACATTGGGAATGATGGCATTTGTCTTCCCTAGAAACCCTTACAAGTGATGAGCCCTGATTTCCTGTAGGTGGCTGAATACTTGCCTGCCAATGGGAAGCAGCAAATCTTTGTTTTACTTTGCTTGCAGACATAACTTTTGCTTTACCTAGTAAACTGTCTTTATCTCAACCTATGAGTTCTCACACTTTTACCATTTTGAGTCTCTCACCAATCCCACCAGGGGAGAGCAAGTGAGCAGCTGTGTGGTAGGTACTTAGCTTCCTGCTGGGGTTAAACCACAACACTTAATATTCAGACAAAGAGACAGATGTGATACAACAAAACAATGCAAAATTTTCCAGTCTAGAACAGTACAAACCAGATTTCAGCCAGTAGTGAATTTTGTTAGAAAATGGTAAACAGGAACTTGGAAAAGAAATACTGATAGCTCTGTAACTAGTGCTGTAATATGGTTGAATACGAAAAGTTTCTGAAACTGTTCTTCTATTTCCATCATATGTAATTACAGTACTTAAAAAGCATTTCCCTACACAGAGAAAGGGAAGTAGTACACTTAGTAGCAACCAAGCTGTCATTCTGTCTCCTTTTTCAGCATGCCTGCTTTTCTTGGAGGTCATTTTTAATGAGTGTGGAAAAGCACCTGAAAAATCAGGTGCATAAATTAACTACCAATTAAGGTAGTTAAAAAAAAAAAAAGAAAAGAAAAATTTAATTACTAGTTACTATATATAAGCCCACTCATTAGCATGCGGCATGCCTGAATGTTTATCACATTGTAATTACTGAGGCTCCAAAGAAAAGTGATGTTTTCATTGTGTTGTAGTCCTGAAACTGGATATTACATGAAGCAAAAGAGTTTGCTTTCAAATTTATGTCAGCAGGAATGGTTGAAAGAATGTTATCACAGTTTAAGATAGTAAGTGCTTAATTATTTCTGTATAATATTTCTCCCACGTTTAATATCACTGTCTATTTGGAGTGGCTGTTGACCTAGTTTTCAATCAATTGCAATGAGAACAAAAAATTGACTTTAAAGCAGTGATTTTTTTCACAGTGTTACCTGTGACATCTGAAATGTTGAATACATAATTGATAAACTTTGTTGCCACCATCAACAGTGAACTGGCATTACAAACCAAAATCTTAGAGAACAATAATGGCACTAGAAAATATACAGAATCTTGAGAATAGAACTCCACAGAAAATATCACATATATTTATGAGACGAGGGAAAAAAAATCTACAAGTAGAAATTAAAGCACCTATGTATTTGGTTATTAAGGCACTAATTGTCCTATGAATTATGATCAACTATTGCCCATCTATTTTTGGCAACTTTGGGGTTTGAGTAGCATAATCAACAGTTAGCATTACACTCCTAAAACAAAGGTTTATTTTTTTTTTCTTTCCATCAGACAAAGAATAGAAGATAGTATGATAAAGAAAGACAAAATAAAATGATGTAAAGAAGATCCATTTACTACAAACGTTCTCGCTACAACAAGTCAGACTATTTGCCACAGAGTGTAGATTCTTGTAACTGCAGTTTATATGTAGGCATTTGGATACCTGGACTCCAGAGGGGACTCTGAATGGTAAGTGAAATGCTGTGATACCTGCAAGACTTATAGTGAATATATAGTGTAAATAAGCTATAAGCCTCCAATTGGAATCCCAATGTGATGAGTAAATTATCCAAGAAGGAAACATTGAGAAGGTGAATATAATTTCTAACCTTTCGTAACTAAGCGCCTTTCGTTCATGAAAGACCAATATACGTCTTCATTTACCCTTTGTTCAAAATTCAACCACTGGAGTAGAGCAAGAAGGACAATGTAGTAGTAGCAATGCCACTTTTTTATGTAATAAATTTTGGCCCAATTCTTCATTTATCTTTTGGGAACTTAACTGCCTTTGAAACCCAGGAGAATTATGTACCTAATTACCCTTGTTGATGTCATGTCTAGAAGTCAGAATACTACCCAGATCCAAAATGCCCATCTGCAAATTTTACCTACCATCAGATTACATCTGTATTTTATATTGATGTTAGTTTCATCAAATTTTTATCAAATTGATCATGGTGGTACAAGAATATTAATGCCAATAAGATACACAGATGGAAACTAAATTCAGCTAATAGTAAATACTTCTAAGTACCTATGACCTCTCTGTGATGCATCCATGCATAGTTCTTTCTACATTTTTTAAGTATATTCGAGCAAACGGATAGCAATTAAGGTGCCACTAACATCTCAGAGTACAGGATACCTGCATACAATTTAAGTAATATGCAGTAACCTGTAGCATTTGAAGCATTTGCTGTACATGTTTCATGAAGTTATATAATAGTTATCAATAGTAGCTATCACTTGTTATCAAAATTAGCCTAATTGAATGTTGCTTGTCTCTTTTCATTTAATTATTCACCATCCCTTGTTGGTGCCTATGCTATTAGCACCACATGAATCACCTTAAAGTACTTCAATCAGCTAAGCTCTTCTGTCACCTAATATTGGTCAACTCAAGCTGCGTTGGTATAAAGTGAAAGCATAATTTAGCTCGATGACCAAAAATTAAAGGAGATGATGACTGTATATAGATTGCATTGTTATTGTTTGGACTTCAGCCTGGTTGCCCTTTAGTAGATCTTTTATCCTGAGTAACTTAAATTGATGTAACCCCTTACAAGGGTTAATAGTGGCAATATGGCTTTTAGTAGGTAGTACCAAGTACTAAGTCTCAGACCAGCTCTTATTCCCCATAAAATAACTTTTAAGCAATTACTTTTCAGCCAAGGACAGCCCATTATCTACAAATACACAGTAAATATTCAGGACTTTGTTTCAAAAGAATCAATGTATGTACTTTTATTCCCAGTGTTTTCCATCTAGCCGGATAAAAGAAGGACTGAAGACAGAAATATGTGAGAAGATAAGGAAGAATTGGACAAGTCAGAATTCTGTACAGGCTGATAAATTTATAAGATCCCTTATGTTGAAAGATGTCTGTAAGGTTTGACCTTAAAGGAGGCTGTAGCGAGGTGGGGATTAGTCTATTTTCCCACGTGCCCGGTGACAGGACAAGGGGGAATGGGCTAAAGTTGCGCCAGGTGAGGTTTAGGTTGGATATTAGGAAGAACTTCTTTACTGAAAGGGTTGTTAGGCATTGGAATGGGCTGCCCAGGGAGGTGGTTGAGTCACCATCCCTGGAGGTCTTTAAAAGATGTTTAGATGTAGAGCTTAGTGTTATGGTTTAGTGGAGGACTTGTTAGTGTTAGGTCAGAGGTTGGACTAGGTGATCTTGGAGGTCTCTTCCAACCTAGATGATTCTGTGATTCTGTTTTATCTGTTAACATAGGAAGTTATCTGGTTGTTTGGTGGAGAAAAAAAAACACTGCGAAGAACTTAGACGCTGCATAGACATGTTATGTAATATTTTTCACAGTTCACTTATGGACTTGTACAGAGAGACCTATACACTGCAAAACAGTAGAAAGGTGCATATATTTTCTCTCTTTATGTTGATCTTTGATCTGTCAAAGAGACAGCTACCTGGTGCAAAATGTCATTTCTCAATAACCCCTTAGTTAGTTAGGATTGTTCCTGTCCTTTCATGCAGGTGCTGTATTTCAGGTGCTGAATCTGCAGTACTGAGTAATTTCTGTTGCTTTTGTCTATAAAGAAAATGGAGGGGAAAAAAAAGTCCACGAGGGATGGGCGTATCACCACTGAGGCATTTTTTTCATGAACTGCTTTTTTTTCTTTGTTTGTTTCTAACTTTAAAATGTGAAAGGCAATGTCACGGTGAAGTGGAATTTGAAAGCATGGTGGCGTAGATGGACAAAATATACCCCAAAGATTAATGTGGATGTTTTGTATCCATATCTATAGCATGTAAATAGTATTGGTTCTATGTGAATAAATGCAAATGATTGCACAATGAATGCAAATAAAATAGGGCATCTTCGAAGAATCAGCTCTTGACCAGTGGGCAGGTTACTTTTCTTGTTTTTGTTTCTGTCAGGACACTAAGGACAGTGATAGTACCTAAAGATGTAATATTGGTTTAAACTCGCCAATTTAAAACAAGAACATTTGATTTGTGAGGCAATTGGAGCATCAATAGCTTTATGTTCCTTTAAATTAATCTGAAATTGTATTATAGTCAGAGTGATTTAAAAGACTAGGAAAACCATTTCTTCCATTAATAGTTTTCTGTAGAGAATGTTGATAAAAACTGGACCTGAAAAATTGATGAAAAACTGGACCAATTTGTTTTTCTTATTCCCTTTGGATATTTTTGTAGCCAGCAACAAATATATATGGCTACTATAGTTTGCTTTTTCTGTTCCAAAGCTGTCGGTCAACTTTTGGCAGTAGGGACTCTTAGGCAAATGACTAGCACAAAACATCACCTATGTTGTAGATTTGACATTGCAGATTGGTAATCATGGGGTAGGACCAAGGATATTAAAGGGAAATGAAGGGAGATTGGGAAGAGGTATGGCAGACGGGATTTTCCCAGCAGACATCTGGGAAAATAAGACCAAATAGTAGAAAGAGGCTGTCAGGATGAGTAATCTGCTGGGTTTTGTCAGTGTCTTTAGCAATACACTTTTCATAGTTCTTGTAAGCAAGAGAGAAAAATGTCTGTTTAATTTATTTCCACATCAATTCCTGTGAACAGATAGTCTTCTCAGTTTCAGGATTTTGTATGAGTTTTTAAAAATAGTCAATCTTATTCCTTCTTAACTCTCTGCTCCATATAAAATGCAAGTGCCAGACCTATGTTTATTTTCATGATAGGATGTACAGAATTCTCTTTGTTTAAGAACGACTGGATTTTAGCTGTGTATCTTTATAGGCAGTAGCAAAGGATATTACAAGGATATGTAGAAGGGGAAATAAAGAATGAGGAAGATCCATATCACTCTACTGATTTCACAACTCAAGATTACAGAATGTGCAAATGATATGAACTCAGATAAAGAATCCCAGAAGGACTTGTTTGCTTATCAGGTATGCCTTTATATCGCACCACAAGAGCATTGGATAGGCCACAAGAGTTGGATTCACAAGTACATACTGTCCATGGTGTCCTCAGTTTACTAGGAAGTTGGCAGGTAGCTAGAAGCAGAAAGGCACTTGCATCTCCATCCTAAGTATGGGATTCCTGGGTCTTCTGTTTGACAGTTTTTAGAAGGGAAAAGAGGAGAATGGAAGCGTGGCACCTATAGATGCCATATCTAGGATAAGGTTTAGTATCGATATCCATGGACATATCGAAGTATGATATGTTTGTAGTTTTTGAGAGATGTATTAGATGGGTAAGCTGATATGTGTGCTATGTACATAAATGTGAAGACAAATGATGCTTCTGCCCCCAGTGGAAAATACATTAGAAAATTCAGAGTTGCATATTTACTTACATCATTTACTCTGAAGTCAACTAAATGTAATAACAATATATAAATGCTATTAGACAGCAACCTGTGCCAAAAGACATTTTGCTGGCGTAAAATGAATAGCAAAAGAAGATAATATCCCATGCAGCACTAATGGTCCTCAAGGCTAATAGTCTTGTGTGAAATAGAAACTCTGTAAGGATGAATCTTAAACTTTGAGATTTGCAGTTTCTTAACTGCACAGTATTAGGACATTTTAGAGAATTTTGTGAAAAATTATATAGTTGATCTGCAACTAACCTTTCAAAAAAATATTATACTGGATTGTTCTCAAACATAGTACAGATTTTATATCCACACTTTTGCATTTTATATTTTGAATTTCTAATTCAGCAAAACCATGTAACATATAACAACCGACTACTTGAAATACCGTGCATATCAAAATGAAACTGACATTTTCGTATCTGAAAAGAGCAAGCTTGTGGTAGGATAAAAATGCAAACATTTTCATCATTATTTTTTTTTCAGAATCAATTGAAAATTGCTTTGTTATGTCTGCATAGTCCCAGTATTATTCCAGTCTTATGTGCTTATGTGACCCACTCAGCTTTGGAGGTTATAGTGTTATCATAAAAAGAATATTAGTACATTGATACAAGATTACCATGCTCCTATTATTAGTTATCTTCTGTAGCCTTTTCATCATCCACAGATTATATCAGAAGCAGTTTTTTTATTCTCTTCATTGGTGAAAGTACTGAATAGCTTCAGGATTTGTACTGATATCTGCAGAGCTCCACCAGAAATGTTTTGGTTTGTCTTTCAGTTACTCAATTTTCATTCTATTTAGTGTAAGCTTTATAGGTATTATATTGCATTAACTTCCTATCAGATTATTTTACTGCACTAATTCAAATGCTCTACAAAAGCCATTGCATCTTTTCAGTTACTTTTATCAACTAAACCAGAAATTTTGTTGAAGAATGAAACCAGATAGATGAGACAGAACGTGTGTTAATGACTGTCACTTCAGTAAACAAAGCTGATATTATTTTATACCTGTAATTTTTGACGACTGACTCTCATACTAGTGTTTCCATATTTTCCATGAGATTCATGCCAGACTAAAAGAATACTATCACCCCCTCTAATTATTTTATTTTTAGTTCATATTGATGCAACATTAGCATTCCTCCAGGCATCTGAAATTTCATAGGAGCACTAGAAACACTAGGAACTAGTGATCTTTAATACTCCTAGTATTTTTTTGTAAGTCCTTTGGATGGGGATACTCTGGGTGTCTTGATTATAAAATACCAGCTCTAAGTAAATGTTGTCTAACATCTCTTCCTACATTCTGCTTAGGTGATTGAATCATGTTGTCAAACTTCTTCCAAAATACAGCACAAATAAATTTACTGAATGTTCATACGTTTTACACCTCGTCTATGAAAATCCCACAGTTTATCTGAAAAAAGTAAGAGGTCTTTTTTTTTTTTTTTCTCCTGAAGTAGATTAAAAGATCCATCTTATTTTTCTTTTAGATTGTCAGTCATATGTTTCTCTAACTTCTTATCAGTAAACTCAACCTTGATGCCTATTGCTATTGATAGTTTCCTTTTTCTACTGTTTGATTCATTGACTTGCATTAGAAATTGCTGACTTCAGCCAGGGTGGACTTTCATCAAATTTGAAGCCATAGTTAAAGTAAGTAGTTTGTGTTGTACTCATTATTTTGGCCTTCCACTATTTAATTTCACAGATCTTTCAATTGGATCATTTTTCATTGATTTTTTTCCTTGTAGTTACTTTATGAATAATTTCCAGCAGTTTAGGAAAGTTGACAAGCAGACTTTCTTCCTCACATTAACACTGCCTTACATAGTGTGTTTTTTCTGTCAGATGATGGGGAAGAAGCTGCATCCTGTTCTTTGTCATGCTTTTAAATCTAGGTCATGAAGGTTGTTTCCCAGGCAGCCATCAACCTCCTATTTTAATCCATTTTAATTCATGATTTTGAGGATCAAAATAGTTGAGTTGGGTGAATTTCTCATTTAAAAAAAAAAAAAAAAAAAGTTGCTTTATTACCAGGTAGACAGATGTGTAGTTCCCAATTTATGTAAAAAATTTTTTCTTTAATTTGAACACATCATTGACAAGCAGTTTACAAGGAACTCATCTCACTTTCTGATCTGATAGTGTTTAATAGATTTCTACCTAGGTGTCGTTATCATTTTCATTTAGATGAAACCTATACTTCTGTCTTACCAGTTATTCTAAAATATACAGATGTATGATGTTGAATATGTGGAATGTTTTCTCCTATTTCTATTTTACATTGTCTGCCATTTTTGAATTTATAATAACCAGTTATATCAACATTCAAGTCACGAATCATCACATCAAGTCTCAAGAATGCCAGTTATGCTAATTATTCCTTTTCCACAATGAGAATTTCCAGTTCCTTACAGTTGTTATGGAGTCTCATAGGACTGACAAACAAGCAACTGAAAAATGTCTTTCTTTACTTTTTTTTTTGTCATATCAGTTCAGTTTAGTTATGAGGATACAGATTTAAACCTAGTACAGCGATATCCAAGCTATCTGTAAGCAAGCTAACTATGGTATCAGAAGCAGTCAAATTGCAACAGCAAAAATTCAGCTTAAGCTAATATACTCACATATTGAGAGCTCACTTGAAATTGGGATTGCATTCTGTTTGCTTCCTAACTTCACAGCATTGATTATTTGGTGTCCTCCTGCTGTTTGACCCATTCTCTGTATGATTTCTTAAAAGAACCTGACCTACAAACTCGAGCGTTCTGCTTCACACCAGTTCCACTAGTGACAGTAAAGTTTCCGCATTTTCACTGACTGGCAAACATCTTTCAGGCTGTGGAACACACATCCTCTTCCCATCATGATGTCTTCAAAGGCATCTCAATTACCAGTAGTTCAGATCAGTTCAGAAACCTTTGAAGAAAAAGGAGGTTCCCAGAACTGAGTGAAAGAGACCAGGGCTTATGAAACAATGCATGGATGCACAGATGTGCAGTGATATTTGAAAATCATACAGTAACCTTTTAAAAAATATGCACATTGTTTAAAACAAAATATCTAAAGCCTCTCACTCTTACGCTTTCTCTTGAAATGCATTATAATTTTTCTTGTTACAACATTCATTTCTGAAACACTCTATTTAACTGGTTCACAGTCATTCTAAACATGAATGCCAGATGGCACTTGCCCTCAGGCCAAACGTATCATCTATGTCTTGACACTTCTTTCATTTTAATGTGCTTTTTGAGAGAATGATGCCTTTGCAGAAGCTGCAGCAGTGAAGATGTCAATGCATTTTTTCAAACTCCTCAGATCCTGTAGTTTACCCTTTGCTTTCCACTACCATTATTGAGTTCCACATTGGGTAGACAGATGATCAGCGTGTTCTTCCTTTTCACAGTTTGTACACATCTCATTACTAAGCTGGGAAAGACAGTGAATTTTACTTATTAGAGTAGTTCAGATAATTATCAACCTGCTGATGCTAAGAAGAAGAGAAACAATGTAAAAAGAACTCTCATTGTCTGACAGTAATCTGAAATCCTATTTGATATGTTACTTAATTGTCACTTAATACGTCACTTAATTATGCAATAAAGACCATACAAGATAGCAAATGAAAGCTGATTTCAAACTTAACTTTCTCCGCTCTAACTGTTTTATAAGTGCTATATAGCTCTGAAAATTTCAATATCTTCCTATCAGCTCTCCAGCCTTACAAAGTAAATCTTATAGCTTATCCTTCAGGCGGAGTTGAGAGCTTCAGCTGCACTTGCTCTTCTTGAATTGTTTGCTGAGGGGCTGTAATTAGCTTCAGTGGGCTTTCATCATCCTTAGCCAGTCTGTCTGATCACTATGGGATTTTCACTAAAGTATATAAGTATTCTTGCTACTAATGCAAAATTCCTTGGAAACAAACCAGGAAATGTCTGTGATCAAATTCTACAAGTCCTTATTTGACCAATAGTGAGTATTCTTAAAAAAAAAAAAAAAAAAAAAAAAAAAAAGACTTTTCACTCTGAATACATACAGGTTTACCAGAGACAGGCAAATGAAGGTAATAAGTTAGATTAATGTTTGTACAGTCATTTATGTTAATTTAAAACAACATTGTTTGCACCCTTTGCTCAAGTGCATAGAAAATGTAAAGATTTTTGCAGGATGGTGATTAGTCTTTCCTTATATTATCTGTTGCTTTTATGAGTTCCAGAAAACCAGTTAAAAATGTTATTGAAATAAAGCTCAATCACAAGAAAGTATTGGATTGTGTTGGCCTGTCCTGTTTAAAGCTAGATCTAGGGCCCTAGGGACCTTACACTACCTAGCTGATCAAAGTGAGTTTGGTTTCATATTTTTCTTGACTAAACTTGATTTGCTACTGGGATGGCACATCACATGTTTAGGGCTTTTCTTAAATACTTGGAAATATATGATTTTTAACAGTACTACTGTTTCGACCCTAAAAGGTCATATCTATTATATTCTGAAGTCAAAGCAGCTCTGCAGGGAATCTTATCTCTGACATATGCCAAATTATGCAAAATCTCATCCATCTAATTGCATATCATGTACAGTGACTTTTAAAGAGTATTTTTAGGCCCTGAGACTGCTACTAATCTTTAAAAAGTGTTCAATCCATTTGTTGTGCCTCCTCCTATCACCAGTTTAATTTTTGTCTTGTATGACTGTTAAGTTAGCGGGGGGGGGCTGGGAATTGACTGACTTCTTTGCATATAAGCTCAGTGAGAGGTGCACCATCCATCTTCATGTGAAAGGATCTCCTCTCTAAATAATCAATTCATTATGGCTCATACAGGGTATACTTATGGCTGTGACAATGGCAATGCCATCTTTTACAAGATGTTCAAATATATTAGCTCCTTCATGTAGTATTTCCTTAAAAGATTGTTTTGCAGGGCCTCAGTAGGTTCTTGTACTCTTGTGCTACTAAACTGTTTAATTAACTTGTAGGACTAGGTTTTGCATGGGTATTTAAACTCTCACATTGCTTTTTGTCTCAGTAAATAGTGCTGAATTATACATTTAGTTCTAGAGGAATCTTCACTGGAATTAAAAGGAGTACATAGATACTGAATTTCAGTGGGAGCTGGGTTCTTCAGTCACAAAAGTGGTTGTAAAAGTCTCTGCTAATATCTTTCCTGTGCTTTTGAGAAATTTAGGAATTAATCTTCAATATGTGACAAGGTATTTATTAATGTAATTTATAGTTCTAGGAAAAATGAGATGGACAGATGTTTTATTTGTATAGTATTCACAGGGAGTTGACAAAATACTAATATTTTTAACCAGTTTAAATTCATGCCCTTTAAAATACTATTTCAAACTTTGAATTATTCCTGTTCATACTTGAGGTAACCACTCAAGGCAGATTCCTTAATATCTGAATATCAATAATCATGGACTCCAACTCATTCATGAAGCCAAGAAAAGTTTAAATGAAAAATGATTGCAAAAATTTCAATCCCAGACAAAATATAAATACTTTGTATTTAAAACAAAAGAATACTTCAGAATGTACCTGTGTCCCGACCATACCAACATAATATCTGCAGACATCTGTAAGAATTAGTCTATGAAGCTTGCACAGCTCAAATAGGAACATTTCATCTGCATTAATTTTTCCTTTCTTCTGTGCATGATGATCAGTAGAACCAGATTTTTATTTTGTTTTATTTCATCATTGGTAGTCAGATTTTTTACTGCAAGTTTAACAGGAGTAGAAATTTTTCAAAGCATTTACAATTTCTTTAGTTAATATTAATCCCTGAAACCTTTACCCTACGTACAATGAAATAAAATATGTTTAAGGTCTCTTGCGCTAATACCAGTTCTGACAGAGGTGCAATTTGGAGAAAAAACTCCATATTCAAATAATTTCATAGATTATAATTTAACAAACTAAAATGCTCTGCTTAAGGGCTTCAGTAACTTAGATACTGTGAAGAAAATGTTAACCATTCTTTTTCCTTAAAAAATGACACGTGATTAACTGTGTTTTAATATCAGAATTGTAACTTGAGTTGTATGAAAACTTGCTAATATATACACCGATTCATACAGTAAGTTCTACCTAACACCATTTAGGATTTCGCAAAGTTATCTGATTTGTAAAGAGAAGTCCAGCCACGTACAGCAATTTTAGTTTCACAGAAGCTGGGTATTTACTATGTTGCTTCCTGCAGACATAGACCATAGCGGGTTCATAGGGAGAAAAGTATACATTTTAGAAATGCGAAAATGATGAATATTTTTATTTGCTTTATAGACCATACAGGGTTCATAGGGAGAAAAGCGTACGTTTCAGAAATGTGAAGATGATGAATATTTTTATGTGCTGTTCAGTTTACGATGGATTTATTCTGACTGGAATGCGTTTATGTTCATGACTATATTTTAGAATGACTCAAAAGAAAAATCTTTCCTCTTTAAAGCGCCCATAAAGGAATAACTAAAAGGGTAAAAGGTGACATGATATGGATAACAGGTATCATAGTATGTGTAGCTACTGAATATCTTTGAAGGCGTAGAGAAAAATCCACATTAAAAAACCAAGACTCCCTAGATTCTCCCAGATACTACATGTGGTAATGCAAGATGTCTTAAATTCTAATCCGTCCTAAGAACTAATGAACAAGTAAGGTCTTTTCCTTCCCCTTCCAATAAAACAGTAATAGAAAATTCTTTAAGCTCACCTTACTGCCTAACACCCACAGTTTTTTTCAGTGTCTTTCTGTGATGATGTGTCCCATATCACAAACAGTTATTCTCTCTCTTAAGATCAATCTAAGCAGTACTTTTTTTCTCTTATCAGGCTCATACATTTCAGTGTGATGACTACCTTACAGCAAGGTAAGATATTCAAGATCACTATTTGACCTACACTATCAAAACTAGAAACTAAAAAGGTTCTGTTACCACAGTAGTAGCTTAGTATTCCAGTGTTGTGAGCTAACTATGAAAAATGTATTTGGTAGTTTACAATCTAATTGAGTGACGCTACTCTTCTGACTACTCAGGAGTTCAGTGCTACCCTATATGTGTTCTGTTAAAGTAGTATTTAATATCTAAATAATCAGAATAATTGCCCAGATGTTTTCCTGGTCCAGATGATATTTTCTACTGTAGAACTGATTTTTTGCAAAGTAATTTAATTGTGGAAACCCTTTTATTCCCATATTAAAACTGTATAATTCTTCAGAAGAGCATGAAGAACTCTACACCTTCTATACTGCAGGAGCACCTCTCTATCATTTTTATCCACACAAGTAAGTCCAACAGTATTTCAGATGTATATCTTCTGGAAAAAAAAAAATATTTGATTGAAAAGATTAATAGCTGTTTATTGTCTTGCTGTTTCTAAAGAAACATAATACCATACATTTACATTGCAGGAGTTAATAAATGATGGCAAATTCCTCAGGGCATTATCAAACTGTGTGAATTTGTGTATCTGATCAAATATTTATTAGCTGCAGTCTCTTCCTACACTGATTTTTCTTTTCGTTTATTGCTCTAGGCCTTACTGTACAACACTAAGGTGATACTCATGGGCATATGCCCCCCAAAGAAAGGCAATCATTATGAAATACCCAGCTTCAAAACTACAAGCTGCCTGAATTTTAATTTTTTGTTCTCTTTAAATAAACTGCCACAGTGTTTAATTATCTTTTCTAGCTTATTTCTTTGACCTATATTAATACTAACCAGAAACAAAATATCATTAGCTAAGCTGACAATAGATATCAATTTCCATTGAATGATATCCCAAGCTTTTTACACTTTATATTTAAGCTCATTGCTGTGTACACAATAAATGATTACTACAGAAAGTAATTAATTTATTGGACATCACTTTTTACTGTGTTGCTAAAGCTCTACCCTATATTATTTTCCTCTTCTATAAACCTGTTAGGTGTGCAACAGATTCATTGCACTGAACTAGTCTGAAATTTTGGAACCCATAAAAGTGCCAATAAGACTTGTGGGAGACTGACAGTTGAATAAAAATGAAATGCCAGTGAAAAAGAAGGAAATATATGCAAATTTCCTTACTGCTCTCAGTTTCAACACTGAGCCATCATTAAGTCTTCTGTGTGTGATGCTTTGTTTTAGTGCAGTTAGCACTGACCCAGCAACACAGTATCCATTGTATTACAGCAGTACTAAGGATTGGTGCATCTTTCATTTTCTCCCATGACCAAGCCTTCAGCACCTTTGACTGAAGTAGAAGTTCTTGGTGGTGGCAAAGATGGCCTAAAGATAGTGGAAAGACCTTTTCTTTACCCTCCTTCTATAAAACTCATTTCAGAGTTTTGTTTACTCTTTCATGTTGGATAGGTTCATAGGATAGGGAATTATCTTCTGGGCCGTGATCACATGCTTTGCAACAGGACCTTCCTCCTTAGAGCTCTGCACAGCAAATTGTCAGGACGCCATGTGTACTTTGGTCAGGATCCTTTTCATAATTTAAAGACTAAAAACATCTGTGTATCTATTTTAAAATATATTGAAAGAAGAAATATGTGTTTTGCTCAGAAAAATATCATGTCTTTGGGTTTTTTGCATTTCTGAAGGGGACATAAGAAGTTTCGGGGGAAGCTGTTTTCAATAGAGTCTCACCATAGGAATTGATATGAGGTAGTATCTTCTCATTCCATTACCATTAATGTCCCTCATAGACTTCTCATTTACCTTAGTGGATGTAGACCAAAGTAATCCATGGAGGCACTGTATAAATAATACTCTTTATAATATCTCACATTCTCTAAAATATAGAGATCTTCAGAGCTAAGCTAAATTGACATACTGCTGCAAAATGCAAACAAATGTACACAGGCAAAATGCTGAATTACAGGTTACAAGAATACACATTTCATAAAGAACAATAAGGAGAAGCTCTCAGGAGAGTGCAAAGTCACAGGCTTGTGAGATCCATGTATTTATTTAAATTCATACTAGATGAAGAAGTGCCTATGCTGAGCCCTAGGCGTCCTTGGCAATTATGTAAAAGCATAAGCAACATAAAGAATGAGCACCCTGCAGCAATCTGCCATCCACAGAACCATGTATTAGACCTTACAGCAAAAGTAAATTAAGAGAAACCATACTTCCCTTATTCCCTTTCTTCCCCCTACCCTTCTAAAGAGAAAGTTACGTGCAGGACCACGATGCATATGATATTGTTGTTTGGTTATTTCATTAATCGGATTTTCTTTGCACAAGATAGATAAGTATCTCCTCTTTATATAAACTTGCATGAAATGTGGGAAGTAATGTTTTCCATTTTATTTGTTTTCTTTGGTAGTAGTGAACAAGGAAACATATTAGCTAATAATTGCTTGTTGGGGTTGTAATAGATTTATACACAATGCTTGACCTGATGTGCTATCTTTTATCTTTTTTCCTTGTATAATCACTTAAAAATGCTTGTGGACAATTGATATAGCTAGCAGAAATTTAACATCTCTAGTCTACAATATTAAACTAATTTGGAGTCTAAATTTTAAAATTGAAATCTTTATCATAACAATAATCATACTTGTGTTGTTCCATTCATTTGGCACAGGACACAGGTATAAATGGGACAGTGTTTAGATTTTAAGTTGTACCTTAAAAAAGGGCCAATGTCTAGGTATTAAGTGTTTTGTTACATATCCTAATTAATTTTAAAATTATTTAGGCCCACTAAAACCAGTGAAATAAGTGAAGCTTAGTCCACAGCACTAGCCAGATATCTAGTTTTTTGTTTTTAAATCAGTAAGTAGATTGATCGTATTTTTAAGTAACTCGATTAGGGTTTTCATTAGGAGAATGGTTCTCTCTTAACAATTAACTAAAGTTTAAATTTTACACAGAGCAGAATAGTTTGTCATTCTGTCCTGGGATGTGCTTCTGTATGCTGATCCTTTTCCCTTGTTTACTCTTTCATTCCACATTGTAAGAAGTGGTGTGAGGGAGCCATGTGATGTTTAATGTGACTGTATGAGGCTGAGTCTTTTTAGGTATGTGATTCTAAATGCAAGCAGATTTGGGTTTTGATGTGCACATGGAGAAAGGTAACTGCTGTGCTGCAAAGATGTCTGTAAAGATGTTTACTCCTTTTTCATTTAAACACTGATCTGTTTTTGAACTACATAGAATGAGATTCAAATTTTTGAACGTTATTATCATCTGCTTAGAGCTGCCAAGATTTAAGCATATAGTGTGAATGAAAATACCTGATCTTGAAAGCACCACAAGAAACAAACAAAAAATAAGAATAAAATAAAAGGTCTGTGTCAATAAACAAAGACTTGACAGATTGCATTAAAACTAGTAAACACCAAAGAATTTGTTTTTTGCAGCATGACTAGAAGGCTTATGCTTCAGTAAGGTCAGACCACAGATGAACTGTCGGTAGAAAACTTCTGATAACAGGAAGATAGAAACATGGTTACAGCTCATCGCATGAGTATTTCCTTCTTGTTATCCCAGCAGAAAGACAGGCGGTACCCATAAAGATACCCAAAATGAAGAAACAATAACAGTGGACCATAACCTGGCATCAAAACAATTGTGAAGACTGTGATGTATTTATTGTGTAACTGGTAAAAGGATTAAAACACCAGCCCAAAAAAACAGTTCATTGCCAGCAATCAAGAGAAACTGAAGAGATGTAGCAAGGTCTTGATACCAGCCATCACTTGTCCTCCATAGAAGGATCTTGACTAGACCACAGATAAACACCCATCATGGTGCTTGTGAGTATGGAAATATGAGAATGTTAGTTAGTGAAACTCAAGAGAATGAGAATGAATGGCTAGAATCAGTTTTGTTTAAAATGAATATCACCTTCCTCTTCCATAAGGTTTTATGCTGTTTTGTTATGTTAAATTCCTACAACGGGGGTACTTTTTGTTTCCAGAGAGCTGTTTATATTTTATGAAGTTTGCAATACTTTTGCGTAAGCCTAAGTTGCTTCTGCTGTCCTTATGTTCTTTCTTTCTCTAAAGATTCCAATGTTTTCCTTTGCTTGGTGCACAAGACTGACAGATGATAGCTATATGACTTCCTCCCCCCTTGACATATGATACCTTGTCTCTATGCAGATTAGTTAAGAATTTAAGGGAAGATTTTCTAAGGTAGACACGACAATTAGGTATTTAACTCAATGGAGAAATCTACGAAAACGTACCTTTATTACAGAAATTGATAAACACTTGCTTTTTCTTAAGGAAAATGCAAATATTTTGTTTTTATTTTGGAATATGAACCCATGTTTCTAATGAATGCAGTGCTCTAACTACTTCAAAAATGTTTTCATATTGAAAACTTACCTTCATATGTAAAACTGTGATTATAGATAAAGCCTAAATATATGAGAGGGAAAAGTAGAATCTGTGATTGTAAATGAGTAATATGGTGAAATGCAAAGAGGCTAAACAACTTGTATCTCAGCATTGTTTACCATATGGATTTACAAGCACCATTATAGTAATTGCTGCTATTTTCAGACTTAAATCTTATCTTACATATGCTTAACCTTGCTGAATGGGAACACCAATTACTATGTTATATGAATATTAATGGTAATGTGACAACATTTTGTATAGAGCTGCATTTTGATTATTCAAGAAAGTTTATAGTTAATTTGAAGAAAAAAATTATCCCATTTCTACTTTCTTTTTGGGAACATTTTTGGGAGCAAAACAATAATACATTCTACTTTCTTTGCTGGGTCTGGGTCTTTTGCCTGCTAAGGAAGAAAAAAGTATGCTGCAGGGAAAGAACAGAGTTCACTTATGTTTTCTTACCAGATCACATTTAACTGAATCAAAGATAAAAAAAGAAGTTGAGATTCTGAATGGAGCCTCTGGCCACTCACTGTTCCAAAACAGAGGGCTACGGGTAATTTAGAAGTTACTGGACTGACCATTTGCTTGCCATCTGTTTCCCATTGGTTTAACAGAATCTCCTGAATGATCTGTTTTCTGACCATTCTTGGAAGCATTCGTAGCCCCAAAATAGCCCCAAAAAAAAGATCAGGAATGATCCTGTACTCTTTGCATTGTTCTGGCAGCAGAAAAGAAATTGAGAGCTAAACTAGGTCATATCCTTGGTTGACCAAAGTCTTGCCAAGAGGTTTTGGAGGTATCTAACAGCTCTGTCAATCCCCAGCTAGTGGTGAGATTAGAGAACAAGCTTTCAAGCAATTTTGTGTTACAGGTTAGTCTAGCAAAAGATCAGGATCATGACCTGGTTTATTCTGGGGGTCTTTTCCTACATGGCGTTTAGGCACACCGAGGATCCTTGCCCCAAATCCTTCATGGGCACCCACTCCAGGTCTGTAGAATTTTGATAATGATACTGGGCTGACAAAGCACTGTCAAAGAATGTGGGATAATTCAGAATTAATAATTAAAACAGAAGCTACTGTGTGCAACTTATATATAGCCTAAAAGCCGTAACATAGTTCAGTCAGCCTCGGTCTCTACTATCAGGCATACTCTAGTCACTGTTGCTCTGTGGAATATTAAAACTTGTCTTTTGATGATGCATTAGACTGACTTAGCACAGAAGTAAATTATTCTTAAATCCTGGAGGACAACAGATATTTTGTCCCGGTTTACTTAATCATGGTGAATTTTGCTTTGATTAAATGTAGATTTAATCACCCTGTAGAGTTTTATTTGTAAAATTAGGGATACTATGGTCTCAACTACCACCAGAGTTCAGGCACCAATTTTTTCTCTTTACTTAGAATAACATCTAGAAAGCTAAAAGCTCATATTGCACAAACTTTGAAAGAAAATGTGAATTTCTGTAATTAGGAACACAAGCATAGTAACCTTAAATGAATGTCATATTCTTACAAGGAGACTTATAATGAGGGTGACAAGAACACATGCTGCTGAAACATAACCTTCTGAACTGTACTGCATAGAAGTTGCTGTAATGATTCATTGTTTTTTGTTTGCCTTTTTTTTTTTAATTAATTCAGTGATGGGTGAAATTTGTTATGACTTGCTTTTCTTGTCCTTATGTGACATTTGCCACATGATTATCATCTTTTAATGTTTTATAGAATCTCCCAACTATCTTCTGTTCTTGGTAAAATTATTGTCATTGTTGGCCTACATCATTATCAAATTCCTTTAAAATTCCTTTAAAAAAAAAAAAAAGATAGTATTGTATTATAGACTCCTAATGCCTCAAAACTCAAAGCTGTAACAGGTCAGCATTTTCCAGATTTTCAAGGGAAATTCTTGCAAATTAAGGATTTATAACTGGAGTTGCCTTGCAATCTCAAATTGATTCTTTCATGAGATGTTTAAAAGGAATAGTGTTGTGAACATCAACAATTGCTATTATTCTCAGGCAGAAGTCTTTTTTTAGGTAAGTTTGAAAAATATGCATCCAATTATATTTCTGGTTCGTTTTTAGTTTTGAAAATTCTTGGAAGTAGAAACTACTTGGAATCTTAATGTTCTGTTTTCTAAAATGCTCATGTGCTAGCCATTGATACCTCATTCTTGCATTGTTTCTAATTGTACCTTGTGAAATTAAATATATTTCAGCTACAAAAAGTAAATTATTGAACTGAAACGAATACATTAGATATATTTTGCCTTGAAAGTGTACCCATAAGTTAGGTAAAATCAAATTGGGGAAAAAAAAAAGATTTCTCAGTGATCCTTCTAGTAGTGTATGCTTCTATGCTATTATGCAGAACAGCTTGGAGTTAAGTGGTTTATTTTGCCTTCGTTTTATTCTGCATATTTTATTCTGCATTTAGAAGTTTTCTGCTGTGGTTTTGTTGTTGTTTGTTTGTTTGTGTTTTTGTTTTGTTGGTTTTTTTTTTCATTTGTGGTGATATGATCAATGTCCTAGGTAAATGCATGAGCTATGCCAATTAGCACATAGCTTCCATATTGCCTCTTGAAGCAGCAATTGTTGACATTTTTTAGTGCATCACGTTAATTTATCTGTGGATGAAGCAATGAAAGACTTAAGACAACAGCCCTGAAGTTCGTTGTTAAAATTCATCCAACATAGAAGTGTAAAAACTTCTCAATCTTTTCAGTGGAACTAACAGCATGACAAGAAAGGATAAAAATGATATCAGGTCAGAACTTGCAAGTGCACAGACCTAACAGCCTTGGCAGGATCTTGTCAAAATTAAATCATTTCAACTGTTTCAGTTTAATTTGACATAGCAAAAAATGTCTAAAATCATCACTTCCCTTAAAGACAAGCTTTGCAGTGGAAATAATTTTATAAAGCACTTTATGAATTCAATTTATTACTTGAAAATGCTCAAATGTATGTGTATTAGAATACAGATATGAGTTATCTAACACTGTTTGAATGACTTATATTCAAATTTGCTGAGCTGTAATACTGGCATAGTTTTAGTTCTCACTAGTTTTATCTCTCACATAGTTTTATTTCTCACTGAAACTACCCGCTATTTTTTCACAGCAGTATCTATATCTTCCCTTCCCCTTCCCCAAATTTGTAACAGGTCCTTCTTTGCTGTTTACAGCCTCATTGATATTAAATCTTTGTGGAAGGAAGGTTACAACTTAGATTTTTGCAAATGGTATAAATGGTACTTGCAAATTAGCAAGTCTGAAGAGAGTAGTATGAGGAGAAAATGCCTAATATAAAGGCATATTAAATGGCCAAAATATTAATAAAACTGTCAGATTTATTAATCAGAAAAATGTCTTTTACATTGTTGTGAGGGGTTATGGATGTCTTCTATACTTGCAGAACTAACGACCAGGAGTCAGGCCTAGCTGTAAGGTATTCTGCATGTGCAAGATTCTTGGAGAAAACTAATCAAGAACGGAAACTTCATTAAAATGACAGGCTTTTTTTCATCTGTCCCCTTCACAGTTGTCTTATTCAAAGGGTATGAGAATGATAGCTGACCTTCTGGATAGAAAAATGACATTTAAAAATGTGAATAAAGTAGAAATTAATCCAGCTATAAAAGGAAAATACAGTATATCATTTCTTTGTCTTTGGTATTACTGTGCTGCAGTGATAATCTGTCCCAGTTGAAATCTGTGGGAATTCACAATTGATTTTTACAGCTAAATGTGCCACCTCCTGACATCAGAAAAACAGTGACTGAAGAGCTTCAGGTGTCTATTGCAAGGTTTTATATTTGGAAACTATGCAAATAGTTCCTGACTCATTCTAATCCAAAACTAATATATACTGGGCCTGATTTTTGTAATTTCTATAAGGAGCTTTTCCACACTCTGGTGGCTAGGATGTACATTTGGGAAGTGGGAGTGATAGATTTGAATTTGCACAAGCTAAGAACAAGAACCTCAGCTGTCTTTGAAGCAGCTAAGACCAATACCCTTTTAAGAAGGACCAATTAAGGACTGGCAGCCCAGTCAGTCCATGGTGCTGGCTGTTGTTAACACACATTCTCCAAATAGTAGTGTAGGTTCAAGTCATCCATTCCCACTAGGTTCCAAATGTTGTGTTTCTGGTCAGGCCTGTGTTCATGTAAGTCAAACTTGGACTTAGGAAAGGGGGAAAGCTGATTCTCTGGAACCTCTATATTAGCTGTGTTTTTCTGTCTTTACCTAGGCCTGTAAAACTCATGGAATTTCCATGGTAAATCCTGAATTGCAAATTCACTAGTGCTAGTAAATCCAATTGGCCTGATTTTAGATGTAGTAATAATAAGATTGAGTTTTCTGATATTCTAGAATTTTGTTGGAAATACTCTGTGCTGCCGTAACCTCGACTGTGGCTGCATAAAAATATATTGAAAATTGTTTCTATCCAAGATAGTTATGAAATCAAGTCAGTAGTATTTTGTAGCAGTGGGTGACACCTGTCAACAAATAATATTTGTGTACCACATGTGCACTGCTTTATAAATGTGCCATTCAAGATCTGTGTTAGATGTGAAAGTAGTAAGCTGTTTGTCCTTGCAATTGTGAAAATAACTTTTTTGTAAAAGAGTGGGATAGCTATCTCAAACATTTCCTGTACAAGCTATTTTTTGGTATACCATCCTGAGTAGTACTGTAAATACCAAAATAAATTATGTATGTTACTTATATTCATCTCGCTTTAGCTAGATTAACATGAAGCAGTAGTACCCATGCTATGCAAGTGTGTTTAGCTTGGTATTTATTCCATCTGAAATTTCAATGGTAATGTGTGACCATGCTAAATTAACTTGTATAGACTATATCTCATAGGCCTTCATATTGCATTTAATGTTGTTCCTGAGATTTCTGGGAACATTTAAATACTTTTCGTATACAGGCACCTGTTGGGAGACCTGTAATAGCAGCTTCTAGAATATGAAATCTGCTTACCCACAGAGAAGAATTTTTTTTTGATTACTTTTTCTCAAAATCTTTAAAGCAGAGAAAAGGCCATTGGTTTATTTCCCCTGCTCTTATGGGTTCATTTTTGACAGATCAATGTGTAAACTCAGTTATCTTAATAGAATTTTTATACTACCTCCTTCATGCTGTCCTTGATAACTGCAATTATCACCATCAGTTTGGTAAGCTTGCAAATGTGCAGGAATTTGTGCTGTACTTCTTCCTACCAATTGTGTCTACCAGTATCTTTAAGAATGCATGGGAGAAAGGACATGACAGTGATATCACTATACAGAAATCTGTACTTTGTTAGAATGTGCTCTAACTAAATTGCGAAGAGCACTAACTTCTCCCCTCTTGCTTGCTTATATAGTATAGCTTTTTACTAAGCTGATGCTTAAGAAAAACTGCCTGAGAAAGGCAAGAACTGCTTTTGGTTTACAGCTGCAATATCTGGAAGAGGAAAGAGAAATTCTTGCTCTTTTGAAGCAAGGTATGTTAATGACAAATGTATCACTTATGGGTCTGGGAGGTTTTATTTTAATAGTTAAGTTAGTTGATAATCTATGGAAACTTTATTTTTTTTTTTACCTCTGAATTTAATTATAGGCAAGATATACGGGCTGCTATTTTGAGAATATATTCTGGTTGGTTTGTGTTTATTTTTTTCTTCTTTCATGAAGCAGCAGTAGAAAACGAGGTCAAAAAATCCAAACTGACAAATCATTAAATCATAGTTCTATCAACTTCCATTTATAGCAAGTTTTGATGTGGTGAAAGTCAGTGTATGCAAATGGAAAGTATCCCAGTGTGAAAACAGGGAGCCTGATTTTTTCATTTAATCATTTTTCATCAAAACGATTATAGTAGTGCAGAATTTAAAGATAAAATGTTATTGTATTGATTTGAGTTTCCCTACTAGCCAATCAGCCACGAGCCAGCAGTGTGTTGTAATGACAGCAGGTCAGAGCATCACATATGCATTGTTTCTAATACTGTATCTCCTAAAAGAAGGCCTATTTATGCCTATAGTGGCAGATTTACTCATTTCTGCCAGCTAAACAATATTACTAAACTACTGCTTTTTAAACTCCTTGCTGACAAAAATTCTGGAACATTTAAGACTAGATGAAGTTGCAGATAATTTTTTTCTCATCTTTTTGCTGTTCTACGGATACAAACTCAAGTCATCGTTCTTTTCCCAGTAAAGTACAAGCGATAATTAAAGAGACCGTATAGGTGTGAAGTTTTATACTGAGTACAGCCTGGTAAATGTCTAACAATGTGTATTTCACAAAAAACATTTTCTAATCAAATCCAGATAATTTTTGAACAATTCTAGCTCTATCTTTATAATATAATAATAATAATACAAAGAAAAGAGAGCCATGAAGTATTTTACACTCAAAGTGTGACTTGCCATAAAATTAGCATAATAGTTTTGGATTCCTAACACCTTCCCACTTCAAAATCTACCTGTTTACTGCATTGAAACAACTGACCCTGTTTACATAAAGGTTCCAGTATCTTGGCTTGACACGTTTTTCAAAATAACGGACATAAATGTGCTCTATCTCCTCCCACCATGTCTACCACTATCTTTAAGAAGGCACTGGAAAAAGTTGTGGCAGACAAATCACTATACAGAAATCTATACTTTGTTAGAATATGCTTTATTTAAATTGCAATATATACATGATATTTTTTCTATATAGCCTCCATTTTGCATAACTGCATAGTAATTAAAGCCTTATAAACAAACCATGGCAGCAGTATACATTGCAGGAGAGATGACAGAGTTTTGTTGTTGTGTTTGGATTTTTAGCTTAAAGTCATTTAAAAATAGTTAATAGGATTTCATTTTTCACCCTGTTTTTTAAACCATGATAAATTTCCCCATTAAAGTTCAGTGACATTCTCTTATGACAGTACATGAAACTGAGTGACATAAGCCTCTGCCCTCTGGTGGCCAAACAGGTTGGTAAAGTAAGCTAACAATTTTCTTCAACATAACTCTGTAAGATGGTAAAAAGTGCTAAGGACTCAGCTCTGCAATCACTGAAATTCCAGTCTGCTCTCAAAGTTCCTTAACAGAGCTAGGCCCATGGGGCGATAATGACTGCCCTTTTTGATTCAGCTCTGCCATTCAAATTCTGCTTTAAACACAGGTATTTTCAAAGAAAGAAGGAAGTCCCCATGCCATGTTGATGAGTAAAGCCCTCCTGGCATACCCTGTGCACAAATCATCAGGTACAGCAATAATCTGTAAGAGTCCAGTCCAATCTAGAGACACCAAACAGAGTTAACTGAAGGGATATTTAATCAAGCCATACTTCAATAGAAACATTAAACAGATACAACTAATGAATAGATGTAACCATAAGGAGCCTAAGAAGTGTAATCTGGATGTTTGGGCAAGGAATAAGCTTTTTTCTTTTTTGCCCTAGCAGCAAAGTACTTTTCAATGATATTTTCTAAGGCACTTGCTGATTCAGCAAACTCAGTTTCTTATTTTGAGATTCTGACATAGCTCATGGGTGGTTCACCATGAAAAGAAAAGGTATAATAATAAGGAAGAAGGGAGGGGCACAACTGTGAGCAGAAGTAGAGAGTCATGAGAAATCTGTGGAGACAAGCAAAGAAGCTCTGTGTATATCAAAAGCCACAGGAGGTTACAATAAATGAGTGATAATGGTTAAAATTTAGAAGTACAGAAAAATGTAGCTAAGGGAGACTGGATGTCAGGTTTTGCTTGTCTGTGCAGAGCTCTCTTCTAATTCACTCCTGGAACCAGATCAGAAGGGTCTTTTTAGCTCCAATTCAGTATAATAAAAGGCTGAGAGACTTTCTGAGGGAAGAGAAATGGATAAGAAATCATGTGTTTAAAAAAATAAACTCAAGGATCAGCAAGCAGAAAAAATAAGCTTAGGCTAAGTATAATATTGTAGTAATGTATTTACTGTCTTGGAACTTCATGATACAACTTAAGCTCAGATCTGAAGTACAGCAATGGGTTTTGTTCTGATCTTGTGTTCAGTGCATTAAGAACAATGTGACATTCATTTAGCAGCTGATTGGTCTTGCTGTAATGGTAATCTGTACAGATTTAAGGGTCTGTTACCTAGTTTTTGAGCTCAGTAGTGCAAAGATCCTTCAGATGTCTTAATGACAAAAGAGTACTATGATGTGCTACGTATTTAAATTCTATCAAATATATTCACCATAAATACCACCATAAATAACACCATATGGTATTCAGACTTCCAAAGAGCAACTGCCTGTAAACACTGTAGTACAAAAGAAGGGAAAAAAAAGTAAAAATATTAAAGTAAAAATGTTCAAGTTTGTAAAACCAGAAAAACAACGTAATAGCATCTCTCTGCCTGTAACATGCTATGTACTGAATGTCCTAGCCATTCTGAATGTCCTCGTCATCCTGTTGAACTGAGAGTGTACCAGGGAAAAACAAAAGGCAAGAGGGAAGACAATGGAGCTTTTGCCATGTGTTTGGCAGAATCTCAGCTTTGGTATTTCTGCAGCTGTCTGTAATGGAATGCACCCTTAAGGTGGGGAAATGCAGACTTTTCCATGAAGTGGATCAAAGAGCTGTCAGGGAATAGTAGTTCTCACTTAGCAAATAGCATAGAAAATGCAGGGCCCTTCTGTGAGCGGAAAGGGAATGTGGGAGACATGCCATGATAGAGTGGTCTGCCACAGATTAAAGCACACAAGGCCCTAGCTGACAGAGGAATACAAGGGGTGAGAGTGGGTAGGAAAGCTGCAGAGAGAGGTGAATGGGAGAACAGGGGAAAGCCAGGAATTACTGGTGTCTGCAGTGAACTTGGCTTTACAGAAACTATTAGGGTTATTGCTGCCTAATGCATTTAATTGAAATTTTAAAAAGAAACATTGTGGATTAGCATCCATGTAGCTTTGAGCATATTTGTTATTAAAACCCACTTCTTCATGTCCTTTGTGTACTGCTACCATGAGCAGACAGCCTACCATTTCCCAAACATCTGCTTTGAAAGACTTGTGAATATTTGCTTACAGTAGCATGTATTTAACATTTAAGCACTTTCAGCAACTCTTTGAAACAATTAGCTCATAATGAGCAGCTTCCATGCTAGCAAACTGTACTAAAATGCTTATTAGAAGCTTTAAAATGTTAAGATTCTGACTTTAACAAGAAAAAGGCCACACAATCAACAGCTCACTCTGGGGAGTCATTTTGAGGTGTTGTTTCTACAAAGGAGAAAATAATTGCTGCAAGGAAGTTCTATTGCACTGTATGCTTTTGTTCCAGGACAATGCCTCAAGGTACATCAAACCCTTCTGAAGCTGAGTTCTTTGTACAGATTCCCAAAACATCATATAAATGGAGCTTTGACATGATACATCACAAAAGTTCTTTGGAATTTTCTTGGGCTTTTTCATGAACATATATCTCACTTCCTACATCATCAGGGCCAAGGTGCTGCCTTGCCTGCATAGCTGTAAAGTTTGACAAGGTACTCAAGCCTGGCAAAAATGGGAAGACAGGAAAGTACTTCCTGACACCAGCTGTTTCAGAGAAGGGGGCTCACGATGAGGTTTCTTTTTCAGGGGTAAACCATCAAAAAGAGGAACTTGGCTCAGGAGTAGGGTTTTTCCCTTTGTTTATTGACCACAGAATAGTGTGGCCAATATTCGAGATCTCTGACTTCTTGAAGCTGTCCTTGAAGAATCAGTAAGCCTTCTTTGTGGAGATCCCTCCTAGAGAACCCAGGAGTATAAAATAAAAGGCAGATTAAGGTTCAGCCTTGGAGCTTGAACCTTCTAGTTAGCTGAACCACAAAGACAGAAATAGCAATATATCAAAAAATACTCTCTCTCCTTCTTTCTGCTAAACTTTGGGACTGATTATTTTTGCCTTGAAATGTGAACTCATCTTATCTAAATTAACTTAATCTGCAGTTTGTAACTCTGGGTCACTTTGCAAAATGGAAAAAATTATCTGAGAAGAGGCTTATCATAGATCATTTCAACTATTCTATTAGAGGTATTTTTTCACGTCAAACATGCATAAGAGGGAGTTATTGTAACATTATTACAAATTTAGAAAGCAACAATGCTAGGAAAAATATATGGAATGCATGTGCAAAATTGTTTTAAGCCTGTTTTAAATTATGATTCTTTCTTTTAAACCATACCTTTGCATGCTTAAGGGTGAATATAAATTTTCAGGACCTCAGTGACTTGGAAGCCCATCTAACTCTATGTCTGTTGTGCTTTTATTACGGCAATTATCAATGAAGATTTTATAACAGCGTTTCAATTGTGTTTGAGCATGAAGGAAAAAGGAAGGTACTTCCGAATATCTGCACCCCAGGTCTTTTCTGTAAATTATTTTCTGTAAGCTTTCATTCCTTCTTCATAAGCATCTTTCAACAGCACAGAATATGATCTATGGGACTGCAATTTATATATATAAGAAACAGAGAAACAAGATATATAACGCTGGAGAAAATTGTCTAAGTTACAGGCGCCAGACCACTGAAGTCATGGCAAAAATTGCGTTGTGTTAGTAGGAGCACTGAAGCCACTTCTTGATGAAGTGACCTATCAGTCAGATTAATGGTTTTGAGTTTCCACATCCTATTAGCAGCAGTATTATATAAGATTCTTGAATTCTGAAGAAAACAAGATCTGATTCTGGATAGAATTACTGTGTAGGTGTAGAGATGTTTGGATCCAAGGTATTAGGGTAGGTGCATCACCAGCAAGGATGCATCTCAAGCCCTTAACAGTAAACAAAGTTCTATACTGGAGGATCTTTCTTTTCAAAGATTAGCACACTAATAACTTTTGTGATGAACAGAATGGCTGAAAACTTTTTCTCATTTCAGAAAATGATTAAACTCTCATTGAATATTTGAGGAAATGTTGGGTACAAGTACCAAAGTGGGACACTCTGATATAGAATACTAAGATCTCATACCTGTTGTTAAGGCTTTGAGTGATTTTCATCGAGTAAATAACAGAAGTGACTTAACATTTGCAGAAGAAACATGAACAAGGTTTATTTCTTATTTTGTCTAGAAAGCTGTGTAGCCTTACAAGGGACATTTATTCATTCTGGACCTCACTACTTCATCTGTAATACCCAAATAAACTCTTCTTTGCTGCTCTTGACTACCTAGAGTATCAGCTCTTCATTGCTTGCAACATCTCATACTATGGAACTGCACAGATATAGTGTTAGTACTGTTCTGTGATAATCTACGTAATTACCATAACGGCCCATTGTATTCTGTGCATTTTAGTAATATTCTAATTGCTGTTATGTTCTTGAAAATGTCATCTTTCTGGTCATTATCAACAGCCAATAGATGTTCTTTGCATCACAAATTATATTATCATATTAAAGAAAAATTTCAATTTCTCATTTGTTAACTTGGCTATTTTTTTGAAACAAATCTACTTTGTAGGTTTTTTTGTTTGTTTGTTTAAGTTTCTGTTTTAAGTTTCTAAATATTGCATTAGATGGTAGTTTTCTGTACATCATGAAATTAACATCTATGAATAAACTTTTGTACTGGGTCTGGCTGGGATGTCAGCTTTCCCTGCAGCAGTCCATACAATGCTGTGCTCTGCACTTGTAGCTAGAACAGCAGTGGTATCACACCAGTGTTGTGTCTGCTGCTGAGCAGTGCTGGCATAGCATCAGGACTCTCTCTAACCCTCCTAGGGGGTGGGCAAAAAAGTGAGAAAGGAACATCACCAGGGCAGCTGACCTAAACCAACCAAAGGGATATTCCATACCATATGATGTCACACTCAGCAATAAAAGGTGGAAAAAGGAAGAAGAGGGGAGGGGTGGGCTCTTGTTGTGAAAACGTCTGTCATCCCAAACACCAGCTATGTGCATTGAGGCTCTGCTTCAAGGACGTGGTCAAGCATCGCTCATTTGTGGGAAGTAGAGAGTAATTTCTTTCCTCTGCACTTCCACACAGCCTTTACTTGTTTTTTGTTTTTTTTTTCCCTTTCCCCCTTCCTTTTCCCCTTTCTCTTTTTTCCCTTTAGTTAAATTGTTTAATTAATAATAATCTTTCCTTAATCATCATTTTTTTCCCCTTTAATTAAATTATCCTTATCTCAATCCATGAGTTGTTCTTTCCTTTACTTCTTCCCCTCCTCTTCTAAGGAGGGGGACTGAGGGAACGGTTGTGGTGTTCAGCTGCCTAGCACTGTAAAAACACCACAACTTTACAAAATGACCCAAATTAGAACTTGACCAAAATGTCACATGAATATATTTACTTTCAACTTTGGTGTCTGCTTCCACAGCAGACAGAAAAAAAAGGTATATCTTGGATCCCCAGTGATAAATGACTGTGCATACATTCTGAAATCTCTAGAATGTCTTCTATGAAATTTTCTGAGTAAGAGTGTGGCAACTGTTTCTTGGAAGCAAACAAAAAAAAAAGTTAAAGACCATTTTATTTAAAAACAGCAAAATAGATCTAGGGAATGACTAAAGACGATTTTTAGGAGGGTTTTTGCTGTTGTTGTGCTCCTTTTATCTTCCTTGTATAACGGTACCCAAAGACCTAGATTACGTAAAATATAGTTCACAAAAAGAGGTTTGCTGTACCAAACAAGATTTTTTTAAAAGTGCTTCTGCTTTTGGTGTCTCATATACTGGATATTGGGTATAGGAATATTTTTAAGCAGTTGAGTACCTGTAGTTACCACATCATCGTCTGCTAGCTTTTGAAATTACAATCCACTCTGAAAAATTAGGTTCCAGGTTTGCATAGGTTGGAAATGTCAGAATTTAAGACATATTTAAATCTTTGTAATTATCTCTACCTGTAGAGTTAATATATAATTAAGTCAATCCAGGAAAACTTCTGAGGCAAATTGTTCCACTATTTTCTGTGTTAAACTGCATAGTAGCCTTTGCCTACAAAGAATCTTGTATTAATAACATAGGCTTTATTTTGCTCATATGCCTTTTGTTTTCTTTTTAGGTCATTAAGTGGTACCTAAAACCACAGGAATACAATTATTTTTTGTGTTTTGTTGTTGTATCGTGTTGGGAGGGAAGGAGGTCTAATTAAGCAACTCTCCACTGTTACACACACAGTGGTGAAAGAATTGACTGTGACATATGAGTTATGTATCCTAAAATGAAGGCAAGGTTGTTCAATAGATTAGGTTTATTATTTTAGAGTAAAATCCACAACAAAAGATAATTAACATCAGAAGAACACAGATACCATTATTTTCTTATAGAAATAATATAAATGCCTTATTTTAGTTATTTCTTTTTTGACGGGTATGTTAAGTTGTTCTTTTAATATCAATCTGATCTTTTAAAAATTAATATCATTATTGAATAAGTTTCTTTAATAGGTTAGAGTCCAAAAGAAGTAGATTCTGTTTAGCTAAAATGTCCCATGGTGCTCTGATGTGTTAAAGTGACCCAATTACTGTACATACTTATCAAGGAAACATCTAACTGAAATATCAAAAACTATCCCAAATAATCAGCAAACTAAATGAAGCCAAGGGCCACCCTTTGTTTTAATTACCATAATTTCCTCAATGTCTCACTTATAAAAAGTGTGTATTTCCTTGTTCACCTCTTGTCTTATTTCTGTAGTTAGGCTGTTTCAGGCAAGGACAGTTTGCTTCAAACAGACACTGATTTTGATTTTGTGATGCAAATTTTTAAACACTTCAGTCAGATGTTTTCAATTTCCTCTGTCATGGGTCAATGGCAAAGACTCCATTGACTTCCACAAATGTAGGAGCAGATGTGAAAGGTCCACTTCTTGATACATGTGTAAACAATTGAAAATGTTTTCCACAAGAAAGTCGAGCTTTAAGATGCCGAGAACTCTTAACTTATAACAAGATTTTTTTTCTGACAAGGTCTTCAGCTGTTGAGGCCATGGAGCAAAACTGCTGATTTTTACAAAATTAATTAAATGACTGTCAACCAAACCAAACATATAAAAGAAATTTAAATGGTTTGAACTTTACAAATATGGAAAGGAAAACTGGAGAAAACACATAAAAGACGGGGTGAATAAGATAAAGATATGAGATATGATTACTGTTAACAACCATCTATCTGTCTGTTTCACTAGGATGATAAGACTTCACATTTTCCCTTAAAATAGGGGATTTACCCTGTTTTTGCATTAATCCTTTGTGTCTTTTACTGTCATCTCTTAAACCACAATGAATTTTTTAACTGAGAAGAGGATAATGACCATTGTGTAATGTCTGGATAAATCAAATCTCCATCTAACATATTCTGAGCATTTACATGAATAAAGGTCAGTTTAAGTACTACTTTCAGGAAAACAAACAACCAAAAAATTGGTAGCATTTTTCTTAACAGACTAATTTGTTCTCATTTTCCTGCTTATGAAAAACAGAGAAAATCATTTGTCACGAGCCTAAATTGGAATTGTGCCCTATTCAGTAAAGCTGTATGTATCCTTCTTTTCTTGGACCTTACAGAGGGCCAAGTACAGTTCTTCCAGTATGATCGTGGAAGTTCATGGGTCACCTTCTGTCATTTCCTGCATTCCTAGCTTCTCCTCAAGGTAGATACAGTTACTGATACGCTACTCAGAAAACCTGACATGGTTCACAGAGTTTGGTTTCCCATCATACAAGCAAATGTATATGCCATAGTTGTTTTAGGAGCAATAGGAGAATACATCTACTTTCCTCCAAAACTCTTGTGTGAAATGATGTCCTGCAGTGCTTCCAAAATGGATCAGTGATATCAAGGCAAAGGCTGTCCTGTAAATTATTTTAACATAGGTATATTTCTTCACCCTTGTTGTAATATGTTTTACCTGAACAATCTGCTGGAACAGCAGTGGTAAGGGCAGAAGATTTTTAACCATGCTATCTAAAGTCTGTTCAGAACAGATCTAAGAATAAATGACAAAATCGTAATCATCTAATAAATTATCTACATGATTATTTCTGCTATTATCAAAGAACAGATTAAGGAAAAATTCTATCATAGATGGATTTAATGAGCCAGTTAAGGTTATTCAGTGTTGCCACTGCAATCAGACTGACTGTATATAAAATATTTTTCTATTAATATTTTTTTGGCCTGAAGAAAATGCAGTTTTGCAACAATACAGACTGTCTAACCATTCCATGCATCTTTCATTACAGGCTGAACATACTGTTTTAAATCCCTCCCTTTGAAATTATTATTGCGTCTGGAGTTCAGCATTGTAGTAGATGATTACCAGTCCAAGAGTCAGGTGGCTGAAATTCTGTACCAGTTGCTTCAAAATACAGGAGCTTAATATATTATGAATGGCTATTTATGGTTTGTATACCCTGGCTGTGAATAGCAATTTATGCCATAAAAACTTACAGGTGTCTATTCTGATTTCCAATCTAGTACTGAAATCAGTGAAGGTCAGTTTCCTTCTTGATTTGACAACCTTTGCAGAATTACTGTAGAATTAATGATTGGCAACTATAAACAAAAAGGAAATAAATACATAGAGGAGTTGTGTTGACACACTGTAGTATGTAAAACTATTGATGTAGCGTGAAAGATAGATTTCACTCAAGTCAATGGGAATTTTGTTACTGGGTTCCACATTGCCAACATTTCAGTGTCGGTACACAGAGTTTGGCTATTTTTACCTTGAATTAGTGTACAGTTCATCTGCTTTCCTGCCCTTACTCACTCATTTTCCTCTCTTCCTACTCTTCCTCCCTCCTTACCTCTCGTTGGTTCCTGTTCTGTATCTGCTGCATCTGCCAGGCAGTTAAATTTTAAAATAGCTTCTTCCCTTTGAAGTGCTAATGTCAACACTGCTATTTCTATAGCAAGTAACATCACCGACTGTTGTGGTTTGTTTTTACTCTTTATGTATTTGCATGTGCATATGTATGTGTGTTTTTAACAGCAATAAAATAGAAAAATAAATAAATAAATAAATAAAAACTCCTAATTAAGTTTTCTAAATAAAAGTTAAATCCCCGCTGCTCCAGCTCAGGCTGTGATCTTGTCAGATCTCACAAACTAAGCAAGTCAAACTTGGAGAGTAATTAGATAGGAGACCTCTGAGGAAAACCCAGGTGCTGTATGTGGTGGCACTGAAGATTCAATAGCTGCCACTGTTCCTTTTCAGTAAGTGTTAAAACATTGCTTATGTTGTTCTTTCTTCATTCAGTCCATCAGTGGCTATTAAACACGGTAAATCAGTATGTAACCCCTGTTACTGAAAATCTTAATACTGCTTATTGCCAGAAGGTAGAAGGATGCTCTTGGACAAAGGACCTCTTTGTACATGTTCTCTTTTTGTAGTCTTCTCCAACCATCTGCTAGTGTCCTAGATAGGAAAATAGATGAGCTATACATTGGTACAGAGTACTGGACTTTCGATCAGATCCAGCATGGCATTCAGATGTTTTTTAACAGCCTGAATTGTTTTGTGTGTTAAGTACTTAAGAAATTACTGTTTTCTTCTTTGTGATGTTTTTTTTCTGCTGTTGAATAAAATACATATGTGCATGTTTATTTTAAACATCTATATTTACCATATTTACAGTAATCATCATCTGCCCTAGTGTGGCCTTTACACAATATCATGTACAGTTATGTAGCAAAATAAAAATAAAAAATCATTCCATACTTGGGTGTTAACCTTAAAGAGCTTAGGAGTCTTTGCAAATCTCCTGTGAGATTTAGAAAGCTCAGAGATGTCCATTTTAAATATTTATGTTTCATTCTTTCACACTGCGTATGTTTCATTCATGAATGTGTTGCATCTTCCATGTAAGTCATTTCATTTATTTCCAGGTATAGGAAAAAAAAAAAAAAAGCACTGATTAATAACAAAGTCACCAGTTATATGTGCACTAAGGAAATCATTTCTGCTATATAGATTAACCTCAGGATTTGCTTTAGAAAAGATAATCTGAGAAAACAGTTTACTGCTCTGTATAAATCAGGAATGTGTGAGTGTGCTTCAGTGGGTTGAACAGTGGGACAAAGTGGGCGTGTCCTCTTGCAAGGCTATTTCTTTGAGTTGATTCTGTTTGTTTACAAGAAACGATAAAATTCTATTTCCTGGAACAAAGCAATAGAATATTCCTTCACCAGTTGCTCTACGCCACAGACAGTCAGCCCACTGCCCCAAAGGCTCTGTCCTTCTCTAAACTTTTTTCAGGGCTCCAGGGGCAAATTCAAAACATACCTGGCTACATTCTCTCCCTCTTTTTTTCCTAGACTTCCTAGAGAGAGGGGTGTAGGTGTGCTGAGGAGGTTCTAAGCACCTAAATCTTCACAAAAAAAAAAAAAAGTCGTTAATTCCCAACTTTTTCCTATGTATAGGAATGTCTTTTTGATTTAGCTACTCTTTGTGGTCTTTGAAAGATAGCTAGATATACCAGTTTCAACTCCCAAAGTATAAATTATTCCTACGAACACCTTAAAGAAAGGTGTTACTTTGAAAATGGGAGGTGGGAATTGCATAAGTCAATTAATAACAGTATATATTTTTATATACAAGATTTATCACTTTAATAACAGTATGTGTATTTATATCTGAGATTTATCGCTATCTGTCACACAGCTTTTTATTGTGCCCAAAGGCTGGTCAAAGGGGGGGAGGAGGGGGTGGAGAATATTCCCACTAGATGGAGGAACTATTAATAGAGATTGATCTTTCTTCAGTGCAGTCCTGTTTCTAAAAAGTGACATAAAAAAATCCCATTTCCAGAAATTATACATATGGAGAAAGCTTCATTTTTCAGAGATCCAACCCATATCAGTCTTCACCAGCAGTCCAAAACTTATTCAAGTTTTCTCCAAGGTACCTGTTCTTTGGCTTTAATTTGACATTAGCTCCTTTTTTATATATTGGCTGTGTCTGCATGTTTATGTCCTCCATATTTAGCCTCTATTTGTTTCACTTGTATTTATTTCCTTCTTAAAAGAGCAAAACCACTCCACCCACCTCATTCACATTCTGAGCTGGCTTTTCCAAGCTTTTGTTTTGTACATAGATGTGTAATTGTGTTTGGGGTTTAGAGACTACGGTCATTCCAGCTACTTGTTTCTGCAAAGGAGCATAATGACTTCTTACATCTATCTTAAATGAAGAGGGACAGCTATACCCAAGAGCTGCAGTGAGGTTTATCTGACCTATAATTTTACAGCATTATAAACCACATTTCAGCTGAAACTTCAGGACCAGCAAACCAGTAAAGGTCTTGGTTCAGCATTATGATGTAGTGAGTTTTCCTTCTGGTGATGTCACATCTGTTGCACCAGAAGCAAGAAATGCATCGAGATTTAGAAGGGCATCTGCAATGCTGTCTTTGGCCAAGGAGGATGTTCAGAGTAGGTGTACTATACGCACCAGCCCTGTGTGCAACTTACCCTGGCTGTGTAGTTTTGGAATGTTTTCAGGGTAAGGGAACTACAAAAGCAATTTTAGTTACAGTCTGCTCTGAGTCTGCAGAAGGTAAAACTCAAGCTGGACTAGTAATTTGGGGTGTTATTGCCTTTTGGATCATCTTAATCCTTGCTCTGACTGTTCATTCACCCTTCCAAGTTGCTGTCCTTTCTTCTGTTTACTGCATCTGGTGATGCAACTTAGTGCAGTGCAAGGGCCTTATAAGTGAGGATATTTCAAATCAAAGGCAATTTTAAAAATCAGAAATAGAGTATATGGTAAAGTGTTTCAGCTTCAAAAATTAACTACGCTTTCTTGGAATGCCCTCAGTAATCCTTCAGCAATTATAGAATCACCCCACTGTTTTAAAATAAGTTTCAGTTATCTTAGAGAAAACATTGACGTACTCTCAGTAACTTGTGTCTATCACTTTAGTATTCATAAGGATTTCTATCAGTCTTTACAAATTCAGTGAGTAAAAAGTCATTTCATGATAATTAAGAGGTCAGGAATTACAATACTCAATTACTAAATAAACATGGAATCTTTCAAAGGTTGATACTGCAGATGCCAAGCCCCGAGGTTTCATATGATAAAGTCTGTGTAAGTTTTATGTAAATTGAAATTCACATTTGTCTAGATAATTTCACTTTGTTATAAAGCTGCAAAGAAAATGTCTTTGCAGAACAAGGAAATGTTGAGTCAAATTCACTCCAAATGAACTCTAGCGACTTGAGTACAGAAAGATAGATTTTCCCCATTATTTGTCAAATGTTTAATTCACTTTAAAATTATTTGAAAATCAAGGCAAAAGATACCCTTTATGACTTGAGTTTTAGTCTGTGCTTCAGACTGAAATAAACACCCAGTCATGGCTGAACTGAAACCACAGTTTCTGTGTAGTGGCCAGAATTAGTCATAAATCAGATTGACTTTATGAACCTTAGTGGATGAATAATGGTGACCAGAATTTGAGTATTGAGTCTTGAATCAAGCAAATGTCATATGGCCTTCAGGACAGGGATATTTCAGATAGCTGTACTATTATAATTTGCTTTAATTTTACCAAATCAGGATTAATTCTGTCTTCCTTCAATATAATTAATTTTCCAGAAGAAATCTAGAAAACTTCTGACGTTTATATGTTCATATTAACTACTTTATTTAGGGATTTCATGTCAAATACAGTGAATCCTCAGAGAAAATTCAGTGAGTGAAATCCTAGCCCTGTTGAAGAAAAATAGCATAATTTCTTTGAGTTTTATGTGATCAAGATTTAGACTAAAGTCTTTGGCAGAGATGTGCCAAGAAGAAATGTCTGGATGTGGCAGCACTGAAACTCAGAGTGATCTGTAATGTTAACACAGATATAACTTGAAACATTTCCAATGATTCTGTGTCCAGATAAGTTCAGGTGCTGCAGTTGGAACTATGCATCCAGATGTAATAAATCTGTCCCTCTTATAATACCAGCAAGGCATCAGGAAGGATGTTAATCATCTATTAGAATTATAAAGTTGTACTTCAATAAATAAAAACAATAGAACAGATCCAGTGTTTGACATTTTGAATACTTTTTTTAGGTACATAGCTACTCAGAAGTCATCAAGATGACTCATGAATGAAATTGCCCATGCAATGGAGTTCTGTGATAAGGAATCTGGAGAATTTCCAAAAATACTTAGAACAGGTGGAAAGCACTAAAAATATGTCCTTTCTCTTTCCAAATTAGCCATGTGGATTTTATTTTGAGTCACGGTCTTAAGCTATTTGCAAATAGGAGATTCTAGCACAGCAGAGACACTGGACTTTCTCACCTTGCTAGCCATACATGTTCTTCATCTATAGCCTTTCAGTATGTCTATACTCTACCTTTATCCCTGTCTCTCAAACATATGACAATCCATCCACTACCTCATTAAACACCTATGCTTTTTCCAGAGTTTAATGCTAGATGCCCAGAAGAAGACATCTCCATATGGACAATTACTTAAATGGAATATATGAAAACTAGCACAAAAAAATTGAGATGGATAAGGAGCTGCAAAAGAAAGACAGCTTGTGTTGAAAAGAAAACAACTGCATAACATGGAACTTCATAGAATCAGTCTTATTATTTCAGTATCCCTTAATAGTTTCACTAGTAATCTTAGGGAAAAAAAAAATGAAATTTACTGTTGATTCCCAACTTGCCAATAGCACATATGTGATATTGGACCTAAGAAATGGTGTTACATTATAGGATAACAAACATCACTATGAACTAGAGTCTAACAAAAACGTTTGGTATGATTTGGTAGTTTGTGAATCTGAAGTCAAACAGCATGACAAAAAAATGTCGTTAGTGCTGAGCACAGAGAAGCTATAAGCTATCTGCACTGGAAAGTCATGAAAGAAAGTAAGGCCAATACTGTCTGTATCAATGTTTAAATAAAGATTTTGTTTAAATTAGACACTTAATGGCTATTTTGCATGTTACTTAGAGTTTAGAAGAATGGCATGTAAA
Organism: Cygnus olor; assembly: GCF_009769625.2. Taxonomy (NCBI): domain Eukaryota; kingdom Metazoa; phylum Chordata; class Aves; order Anseriformes; family Anatidae; genus Cygnus; species Cygnus olor. Next base: position 22,370,491 of record NC_049175.1, read on the forward strand.
AATCTGTCCATCAGTGTTTAAGGTACACTAAATCAAACTGTAATAGGTTACAGAGGTCATCAGGGATACAGAGAACTCGCTTTATGAAAAGAGATTAGAAGAGGACCTGGTTGAATTACATAAAAACTGTGTTTTATATAAATAAATCAAATGGTGTACAGAAGAGAATATCACTCAACGATGTGATTGAGAGAGAAAAAAATGAGATGATTTCTAGTCACAGTAGTGATGTTCAGGAACTGCCTTCAGTTGGAACAGTGAAATGGACTGATTTTAAAATAAACCACTCGATTATAGAAGATGTTAGATAATGTAGTTTGCTGAAAATCAGAGTTTTAGCTTGGTGATTCAAAGTTTTAATTGATTTTTTTTTTACCTTTTTGTGCTAAAACCAATGTAATCGTATGAAAAATATGATTCTGACAAACTTTATTTTTCCAATAAAAACAGACAGAACAGTTCCATCTAATATTATTTAATGATGTTGGAGCACCAGTACTAAATACAAAGAAGTAATACAGTGACTATAGCTAGAAGCCATCAGAAAACAATAAGGAAAATGAACACAACATGAAAAACAGACATCAGATTAAAAAAAAAAAAAAATCATCAAAATATTAATCCAGGACACAAGCTTTACAAACTTGTAAAGACACACACTTCAAAATTGGCTTTACCTGGGTTCTTATTCTAAAGGAAGAATGGCTTGCAATACATGGGAACCCTCAGAATTACTTCTATAAGAGTTCAGAAATGCGAAGAAAATGTGAAACATTTGAAAAAGAGGGCAATTAAGTTCTTCGCTTTACAAGAGGCAAACAAATATTATGAAAAAAAGGAAAAGAAAATTGAGCTGTAATTCTGAAGTGTTATTGTGCCAAATGTGTAGTCTAACTGCAATCACTCAAGTATGAAACAGAGATTTTAGTCCTGCTATAAGTGCAAATTACAATACAACCTCAGCTGTGGAGTAGCAAGTAATTACTCTTTTGTATGCAAGTAACACAAAATCTACAGCATAATGGGAAAGGAAAAATAAAAATAACACGTCATGGAAATGAAAATTTCCCATAAAACGGCTCCACCTTTCCATCATATATTCTGTTCCTTCCTCCTTACACAGCTTTAATCCTCATTGTCTATGATTATCTAACTAAGGACTTGTGACAGTTTGGGGGATCTCTCTATGTACAGCTTATGAATTCTGTTTGATACTCGGTAATCTCTATATATAGCTGTGTCAGGTCGAAAATATTTTGCTTCCACAAGAGGTGACAGAAGAAAATTTTGCTCCTGGCACATGATCAATAAAGAATTGGTAATCTCCTACTGAAGTACAGTTCCTTGAAGCATGAAGATGCTACTAGGTAGGCAGACCAGGTTTATAGCTGAGGTGAGGAAGTAGTAAATCGGTGCTAAATCATGTTCTACACCAATTTCATTGCTTGATTAGGGAGCTGCCAAAGAAGAGAGGAGGCTGGAAGAGCGAATATCTCCTTGGTGCTGTAGACTTAGTACATCTGGTAGTGAGCATCAGAGGCCTGCTGGACTTGCAGGACTTCCACCTGTTTGTGGAATGGAAAAATAAACTCAGAGACATGCAAGGGGGTTCCTGCCTAGAGCGGTACGTTTCTTGTGGCAGTTCTTCGCGTAGCAGCTGTCTGACCCCCTTAAAAGCCGAGCTGTTGCTTTCTTAACCCCCCATTGGAAACAACTCCAAGTCCAGTGCACCCCAAGTTTAAACAACCGGGATGTGAAGGAATCCAGGGCGCCTCTCAGAGCAGCAGTACAGTGAGAAAGCCCCGTGCCCGGATCGGCGCCGGCTTGGGCGAGGAGCCGGTGGCGCCGCTGGCCCGGAGCGAGCCCTCACGCGACTGGCACCGCGCTGCCTGCGGACCCCGGCCCCAGCGCCCTGCGCGCGGGCTGAGGGGATGCGAGCCGCGGCCGTTAAAGCCCAACGGCTGCCCGCGCGAGGGGCGCCCCCTGGCCAGCCCCGTCCGGGCGGCGGGTATGGGGATGAACCCCGGGAGAAGGGAGGCTGCCGTACGCCCTGCCCTGCCTCCCGCAGCCCCCCGCCTGCCGCCTCCTCCTCCGGCCGGCGGGGCTGATGCATTAATCATGATGCGGCCGCTGTTAATGCGTTCACGCCGAGCGGGCTGTGCCACCGGTTCGCGGCGGAGCGCGAAGGGCTGAGGGCGTGAGGAGAGCTCCGGTGCCGAGCTGCCGCCGCCGCCAGACGCGCGGAGTCGAGGCCGCGGCCGCACCCGCAGCGCTCTCCATGGCTCCGCAGGAGGTAACGAGAGACACCCGCCGTGCTCCTCGTCCCCCCGGCCGTGAGGGAAGGGGCAGGGCCGGGTGGGGTGCGGGGTTGGCGGCGCTGGCCGGGCGCCTTCAACTTGCCGGGCGGCTTCAACTTGCCGGGCGGGGGAGGCAGGATCGCGTGTCTTACCGCGGGGGAGGCTTCGCCTCGCGTCCCTGAGGTTCCCCCCCTCCGCCACAAGTCCTACCCGTGGTTTAAAAATTGCTCTCTTGGCATCACTGTGCGGCAGCCGGGCTCACTTTTACCGCCGCTGACGCTGTCAAAAACGTCGTGGCTTCGGCGGTAACAACGCCGAGCCCCCTCCCTCCGCCAGCCTGCCGGGTCACTCGTTCCGCGTGAGAAATTAACCGCTGGTAATCCATTAGCTTCATCTTCCCCTCTTACGCGAGAGTGATGAAGAGTTGCTAATTAATTTACACACGAGGAAATTATCTCTGAAGGAAGGAAATATACCCCGTTGCACCTGCTCCGTCGAGACTTGTCATCTGGATCTGGAGGAGAGCTGTAAATCATGTAAAGTGTTCGCGGTGAAATCGGCTCCTGAGAGCTGTAGGATTATGTATCCAAATGCTGAATTTATATTTCCCACTAGGAAAAGACTGAAACTCAGGTCAGATATAAACTACATCATTTCATTTAAAACTAAACTGTAGTTATTTGTTGTAATTCTAAAGGGGATTTTTCTTTTCTCCTGATTAAATAGAAAGTACTATCGGAGCACATAATAATGATTTACACGTTATAGCCTGAAATCTCTTGCAGACTTGGAAATGGTTGGCAGTGTAAGGATGCTGTTTTAGTTTCACATATGCCCTCTTATTTTTGCTACACATGGAAAGACTGAGAATGACCAGGCTGTTACATTTTACTTTTAGGTTTTTGTCTGTACAAAACCGTATTTTCTGATATACAGAAGGGAGAGAACTTGGACTAGGGAGACCACAGCTTCCATTGAAAAGGCTGACTTTCTCAACTACAGCAACTGAAATCTGTGTGATGACTGCTGTGATTATTTCCATCCTTTGAGGGAACCATTAAAAATGCGATAAGCTGCTTCCACTAATTCTGCTTGCTGCCTCTAAGGCAATACTACAATAGTTCTTGACACTTGTCTGTTAAATGAGCTGAACTGGGGCGAGCTACTGTTCAGTAAGATTCTTGTTTTTAGGGATATTTATTCCTGTGTCAGATATTTCTTCATATATTAGAAAATATGGTGGGTTTTTTTTTTTTTCAGACTGGTGAGATCATGGTTTCATATTATAAAAATTCTTTGATTTCTAATTTCTAATTTAGTTTTATTGCACAAGTGAATTTTGCAATATATGACTAGTTTTGTTGCTGACAAAACTAGTCTGAGGTTTTGTCATTTCAGAACTAAAATATATTGGATTTAATTACTTTAGTATCCCAACATATTTTTGATAATACTGTAAATGACAAATATTATTGCTATGTTGTTTCAATTATGTAAAAATACTAATTTCTAATTAAAAAGATTGCATGTGTTGTAGTTGGAGACTGTACATTGCATTAAGTCATGTCATCAGAGTGAAGGAATGAAGGAGGTTGTGTTCTTCAACAGTGGTGGCACATGTGATTTGAAAGTTTCATCAGTTGTAGGCTTATTGTAAAAGTGTATGGATGTAAGTGGCAGCAGAGGGCTAAACTAATAAAATATACTAATACTAATCCAGAAGCCTAAGAGGTAGGAAAGAACATATGAGCTAGGCTAACCACTGAATATGCTTACTTTGAAGACCAGGATGTTTGCAGTGGTCGTCCTATCACTGTTCTACAGCTATAGAATAAGGGAGCCAAAAATAAGCACAGGCTGAAAGTAAAAAAGACAGCAAATGTAAAGGAGGCTAGAGAGATGGGGGGAAACATTTTGAAATTTTGACAGTCTGTCAAATTCATTTTCTCCAGTACTTCATGTCATTGCTGAACTAAGTCATATTCACATATATAGCAGTTTATGTCATTTAAGGTGGAATCCTCAGTTTAGTCTACCAATTAAAAAGGATTCTGTTTTTCTGGATTTAATTTACCACAGAAAAAGAGATGATAGAGGTCAAATGGCAGTCAGTAAACGTGGCTTTATCTTTGAACTTGAAACAGGAGAGCAATTTATTTTCTTCTCTGATTCTTCTAACTGAAAATGCTATGGCGAGCAATGGTCCCCGAAGTGGCCAAAGCATACTAAGCAGTAGCCATTTACTGGTCTGAGATAACACTGCAATAGAAATACTTTTTTTCATTTTAAACAGCATTGTTAGGGTCACAGTGCTTTAACTATGTAGATTACATGTGAATAACAAGGAAATTCTGAAAAAAATAGGGGTTTGACCAACTTCTGTCATAGCTTAAGTTCCCATCCTGTGTAGATTCTGAAGTGAAATTTATGTTTGGCTGCCAGAGTGTGGTTCAAGTTACATCAGAAAAGCATTTGCTTCTTTTCTAATCTACAATGAAAAAAATCATTGGTCAACCAGAAGGACATTGGGAAATGTGTTTACAGCCAAGGCATTTCACTGTGCATACAATAATAACATGATTGTGTTTGATACAATAGATTGCAGGCATGGTGACTTCAGCGAATGATGGACCCGCCTACTTTCTCAATATTTGCAACAGGCTGAGTATATTTTTCTGTGATGAGACCATAATGCTGCATGTTTCTCGATAGACATGGCTTCAAAAGTTGCTGAATGGATCAGAGTTAGCTCACTGCACCACTGCTTGATGTTCTTAGTGCTATAAAAATAACTACTTGGCAACTGGTCCATATCTGTAGTCATATGAATATACCCTTTCTATTTTCTGTAGCTGTTTTTGATTCGCTCTTTGGTGCTTGACATAAGAAAACTTTTGAGTGGTCAATGATTAACATCAAAGCAGTATGCTACATGGGGGATGATTAGATCTATGTCTTAGAATCTTATGTGAGGTTTTCAGATAGCAACATCATTATAGAAAGGATAGTGCCAGGATATCAGACTTATATGCATAGAGTATAATCAAATTCCTATTTTGGCTATTTATATAGTAAGCAGAGATCTATTAAACTAGCAAGGAAGACAAATATTTAATGAAGACTGAAAGAAGCTGTATCATTTCAGTATGTTTACAATGCACTGCTCTATTTAGTTGCTGATTAAGTCTTTCGATCTCAAGGACAGCCTCCAGTCATCTACTTTGATGCAATATTCTATAAAAATGTAAGGTAGTAGGGTGGGGGTTTGAGTCTTAAGACTGTTTTCTCTTAAAGGTGAAAGGTTTGTTTCAGTCCTCTTATAACCCCAATTGAACTTCAGTGGGAATAGTTGGAAGAAAAAACCTGGGAAGGGAGGGGAGCAGAACAGGGAGCAGTTCTTCACCATACTAATTCAGGGATGAAGAAGAGGCCTTTTCAGGGTTAGGCAACAGCATTATCTAATCTCAGTCATAAGCTGACTACAGTCTACCTTAAAGCTAGTTAAGTACTTTGCCCTGTTGCTCTTTCTGGTTAAAAGTTTTGAAACCTCTCTTGTAATATGTAGAACTTTCTTCTAACTTCCAGCCTAAATATATTCTTTGATTCCTGATTTGTAGTGTCTCAGTTTTGTTACTTAAAGGCAATTCCTTCTTTTGTGTATATTCCTCAGTAAATTATAAACATTGATCATGTGTCTTTCATGTGCTAAGATCAAAGAAGCCAGAGCAAATCTGTCAAGTAAAACAAGATACATACAGAGACTAGTAACTTGATTCTCCTGAATTCTGAACATATCTCACCTGCATCCAATGCTGTGTCCCTGAAGTGTCTCCCCTATGTCTTAAATAACAGTTCTAATGCTCTACTTGGTCTACTAAAAATACCATATCAGATACTGGTGAAGATAAAGTTTGTTCTACAGGTATACCTAATTGGATTAGTTTTGCAGTAGAGATGTGAATTCTTTTTTCCTGTAGTTCTGAAATTATAAGATACCCTGCCATCAGAAATTCTGCTATTTGCATTCATGTGGCTTTGAAGACTTGCTAAATGTTTTCCCATTTCTAATATATCTATCCCAAAGGTCCTCCAATGTCCACTGTAGAATAGTGAGAGTCTTGTATCAAGAATACCTCCTCTTTTTATCAAAACACCTCTACTTTTTGCCAAGTTCACAAATGAGCACATGACAAAATCCATCTGAAAAGTGATTTTTAAATAAGTCCATTCATTATCTCACCTGTAGTTGGTTTTATATCTACTTTATTTTTTTGTATTACACCGTTTTCAAATCAATAAATAATTGCTGGGTGATGCCATGTCAAATTATTTGCTGAAATTTGAAGAGATATCCTTTACCTTAATATTTTCTTTTAAGGTTAACTTGTTTGCTCCAGCCTGATGTATCTTTTTAAATTATGTTGAAATTATCCTGCCTTTTTTTTTTTAATGGTCCTCTTTATAGTTGATATAGTTGGAAAAAAAAAAAAAACCTATAATGCTTCGTATACATTGAAATCAGGATAAGAGTTGCCTAGGCCACTTCCTCCTCTTGTCTTAAGCAGAACATTTTATACTCTTGAGTCTACTCTCCACTCTGATCTAGATTCTTCTTGCAACTTACTGTTTATAAAGTGTAGAACCTTACAGATTTCTGCTGATGATGCTAGGTCCTTTGTAAATTCCCTACCTTGTGCCTGTCCATCAATAATCCACGGAGGAAGCTTAATCTAATACGAAAGCCGTTGTATTCTTAGTTGGTAAGAACAGGAACCTGAACGAAACACTTTTTTTTAGTACCTCGTTTAATTTCCTAGGTCAGCTTTGTGTCCCTATTGCTTCTTTCTTTCCCTGTTCCCCACTTACAATTACTGTCCATTTTGTTCTGCTGCTCAGGTGGATGTTCCCCTGAGACTTAACAGTCAAAAAGATAGGGGAGAAATATCCTGGGATTCTTGTGATAACTTGGGCAACCCTTGGCCATGGAATCATTGAATTACCTGTGGAAATTTGCTACAGAATTGGAAAGTAATAATTTAAAGCTTAATTTAAAATCTACTTAGGTTCTATAATTTTTAATAACAGACTGACCTATGTCTACAATGGGTAAACTTGTTGAAATGATACGAAGATATTGTAATTCTCTGAATACAATTTTATGAAGACAGGTAGTTCATATGGCTCGACATAAAGAATATTATGCCTTTCTGCTGGAAGGGCTTTGAAGCCCTTTTCTCATCCAGGTTTCCTAGACCTCAAAAGTGAAGAATCTCTCCGTTCTCTTGAATTCTATGTTTTTGCTGAGGTGTCTGTCTTATTTTTGTAGAACTTTCTTGCCTGTTAAAAGCAGGTTCCTACTTTCAGTCCAGTCCTTATTTCTCCTGGTATCAGTGAAACAAGTGATAGTATCAGAACTTTATCAGTGCTGCCCGCTAAGTTTTGAATGGAAATTGTGGAATTGACCAGAATGTTGCTACATGTTCATCTGTAGCCTCCAAAAGCCATTACCCTTTAATACATGTTTAGAAGTTTAGGTTTTCTAATCATTAATGTAAGAATCTAGTCTCCAAATACTGACCAATTTCTATAGCAACCCCCAGACCCCCCCCTTGCAGTTAGCCCCCCTTGGCTAAAACTAACATATAGATTAGGAAGTTTTTAAGCCTACAGAATGAAGATAAGCCCTTCATACTTGGGAAAGAGATGTTTCTAACTGATATGTGAAGTAAGTGGAAAAGCTACTAAAATGAAATGTTCTGTAATGGCTTGAATAACTGTAGCTGGAAAAAGACTATAGGTACATTGCATTAATTAAGTTAAAGTGTGTTTTTTAAAACAGCTGTATTGTCTAAATGTTTGAGTGTTGTTGTGTTTTTTTTTTAATATAAATAGTGATTTGCATCCATATTATTTTGTTTTGACATCACAACTTTAAAAAAAAAAAAAAAAAAACTTCGGTAGTGTTGATTTTACTTAATTCCCAAAGTGTAACAAGATCTCAGTGGAAATGCAATGGTGTAGTATTACTTCATGGTGGTGGTGAGGACCTCTGGAGGAGACCCCTGCTCCTCAAAGCAGGCTCACCTACAGCATGATGCTCAGGGCTATGTCCAGTTGCATTTTGAATATCTCCAAGGATGGACACACAGCCTCATTAGGCAATGTGGTTCAGTGTTTGACCACCTTCATATTATTTTTTTGTGTTTGTTTTGTTTGCTTTTTTTGTTTGTTTGTTTTTGTTTTTCCTAGTGTTCAAATGGAATTTATCTTTCTGAAGCAAGGGTTTTTTAAAGTCGGCTTGCTGCAGGTGGTGGCAAAACCTTGATAAAAATTGCATCTATATTCTACATTTTCTCTTGCTGTGACACACTCATCTGCTTTATCAGCAGAAGAGACACTGGACTACCCTCATTATAAGCAAACTTTAAGGTTTCTAGGGTGATACTCAATGTGCTGTTTAAGCTTGGTCTACAGTAAAGCTGTTCCTCAGGAAAACTAATTCAATGTTGCTTGAATAGAGAACATTTTCTGTTGGCTTATGAAGTCACTAGTGCATCCACTTCTAGCTAAAACGCTGTGTGTATATTCATAGAAGAGTGAGGTAGAGGAACCTTTTCATGAAGTGAAGGGTTTCCATTTACAGAATATTGTAAAAGATAATACTTAAAATATTGAAAATGCTTTTTTTCTTTCTTTTTTTTTCTTTTTCTTTTTTCTTTTTTCCCTGGAAATTAAGATACTGTGTTCTAGGGACACAGTGATGAGCTAACTATGCTTTCAGCTTAAATACCTTGACATTGGTTTCAAGAAGAAATCTAGTTTTCTCAGTTTCATTCTTAATTCACTTCCTGTGGGAACTCCATTTGAAAAATGGAAGAATTTTACTTCTCTGTGTGATAATAAGGCATCTGAGGATGCCTCTAGAATTTGGAGAGAAATCGCTTTTGGCTTCTAAGTTGAAGTGGATAGTTAGGGATGAAAAAATTGGTGATGGGCACCTGTGCAGGTTTGCAACTCTTGCCTTTACCTTGATTTCCAAAATCAATAAAATGTATATGCATTATCTGAATTTCAGAAAAGTAATTCCTGTTGTTAGTTGTTGTTTGTTTGATTGATTTTGTTGTTGTTGAAAAGTTTCTGTTAACTCTGAGCATCTGTTTTATTTGGAAAGGCAGAGGATTTTGGAAAGGCATCCTTTTTCCCTGGTGCTATAAAGGATGAAGTTACAGTTACTCGCTAAAATGTTGCATATTACCTACAGAACTACAGAGATTTTTTTTTCATGTTTTCCCCCTATTACTGTTCTTTAGAGTGTTAAACAATTTTGTATATTACATTTAAGTCTCTGGAAGTAGAGTCTTAACTTTTCATCATCTTAAAAAGTGTTCAAAGAAAAAGGGAAAAAAGATGCCTAATTAAACATTATATAAACTGCAAACAAAAGACTTTTTTTTTTTTTTTGCAAAAATCAACCGTAGAAAATGTTTTGTAAGAATGTATTTATTTACAGTGGGATATTAGTGAATACCTGAAACATTTGTAAGTGCAAAAGCAAAATAATGAGGAGGTAGATCGTCTTGATAAATGACAAAATAGAAGTTGGTAGAGATACTGTTTTTCATAAGTAAGTGAATAAAGGAATCCAAATACTGAGCATAAATTTTTGGTTTCTGGATGTGCAAAACTGGGCTAGTTCTGCCCTTGTCAGGAATCCAAATACTGAGCATAAATTTTTGGTTTCTGGATGTGCAAAACTGGGCTAGTTCTGCCCTTGTCATAATTTAGCATTTATATAGTGCTTACTAGGTATAAAAGTCTATAGGCGTTAATGATCTTCATTACATCCTCTGCAGCAGGTTGGCGGTGTTACTTCTACAAATGACCAGTATTGGGCCAATATATTTTAGACCTAGAAATCTGATAGCAGTTGCAATTGTGATATAAATTTGTTTGAAGTGTTCACAGGAAAAGCTATATCCCAGAATCCAAATTCAAGTCTTACAACATATGCTTTTATTTTAAAGGAACAAATATACAAGAATTTCATTCTGAGCACTTGAATAAGATCTTGTCTCTTTGATAATGGAATCTAGTCAGATATAGTTTTCCCCAAATTAATCTGTTGACTAGTATACAGAAGAAATTTTAAAGGTTCCTACAGAATAGATCTTTAAGTTACAAACAGTATGTCTGATTTACCTCCCATTTCTGTGGAAGAATGGTCACACATGGAAAGAGGAGGTTTGATTCTCATGCATTCACACTCCTCAGCTGACAAACTTTCCCTCCAGCAATCAGTTGACAGTGATCAGCTTGAGGATTATTTCTGGAAGGAAAAGGTCTACAGCTCTACTTCAACAGTAAGATTAAAAAGTAGCTGTCATCTGTTTCCCTGGCTTAACTAGTTAAAATCATAGCCATAAAAATGCCATATTACGGAACATTTTATACAGTAGTCAGACCCCATTAACTGAAAGGCAGTCAACCCTTGCAAACAGTGGTTTGTAACACAAAGTACAACAAAATAAATTTTGACCGTAACTTCAGAATTAGCTGTTGGTTTGTTTCTAGATGATATAATTCTTTAAAATAAGCCTTATGCAGATATTATAATAAAATATTTTATCTTGTGATCTTGTCATATATAGAAAACATAGGCGATTCTCAGTATAAAAAGCATTTGTATGTTATAACAACCATATTATCAAGTATCTTCCAGACTTGCCTCACATTAATTCCAACATCTTCATGTTTGTCATTGTATCATTTATAAAGGAAGGCACTGTCAGGTTGAAGTAAAATCATTTGCAATTGTCAGCTTTTACACTTTCTAGTGATAGATTCCTAAGATGAGGTATGAAAATAAGCAATTCAGATTTTTATTTATTTATAGGTTGCAAATTAGGCATCTTTTAGATCTTATCCCCAAATATTAGGTTGTCAGTCCCAGAAAGATCTGACTCTACTTCCTTTCTACAACATACTACCTTTAGTTTATTGAATAAATAAATAGCTCAATTTAGTTAGAAGGTGTCTTTTTATTGTTTTATTATTATTATTTTATTATTATTATTATTATTTTATCTGCTCACTCAATTTACAGATTCTATTTTATGGCTTTGATTTTGTTCTGTATTTTTTAAACGTTGAGTCTTTCATAGCAGTAGCTGTTCATCACTGACATCCTGACTATGATATTTTTCTGTCCCCTTGTATAGTAGATTAATAAAATATACTCAAAACACATAGATTCTTTTGTGGGTCTAGGGGTTTCTAAGTTCAAAATCTGACATGTGCACTGGAGAATGAAGAAAAAGAAAGGGCATGTTATTTTCATACTCTACTGAATCTTATGTTAGCTCCAAGATTCTGGATCCTAAAGATCCATTCTTGTGCACTTCAAAAAATCCTGAAAGATTAGACCTCTTTAACAGGTTAGAGAGCTGAATGCTTCTGTTTTTTTTACCCTTTCTTTACCCTCCCCTCAACAAAATTATGGCATTTTAATACATTTATTTAAATATTTTCTGCCTAGCTTTTTTGTTCATTCTTTATCTCCTGTACCCTGATAGCATAAAGTGTCAATGATAGAAAAGAGAAATAAAAAAAATATCTTGTAAATCTTGAAATTTAATCTTGTAATTTCAAAAATGTATCTTGAGAAGAGGACTGTTATGATAATTATGAATGACATTTTAGAAAACAAAACTATGTAAAGAGTTGATTAAAACTAACTAAAGAGTTGTTCCTCAAAGTCAGGTAACCAGATATTCAGGGAAGAGCAGTATATCTCTTTTCTTCTGAATCCTTGTGCAGTCCTATGCACAGAATATTGTGCTTTAATACTCAGTGGAGTTGTTCTACTTTGCTTCTATAATGTAGCAGCTTCCTTTAATCAAACGGAAGCCGATAGGAATATGCAAGCATCTAACAAAGCTCTGTGTTGCCCACTGGGAGATACTTGAATTTGTGCTAGCTTGCACTAAAAGGAAATGCTGGTAAAGTGTGTTGTTTGTTTTTCTGTAAAAACTCTAATATACAGTGTATAAAATTTCAACTGAAGAAAATCAGATAATATCATATATACTGAATAACACCAATCTAGAATACTGCTCAGCCAATCTAAAGTAAAAAGTGCACATTTTAACATGTTATCTCTGTACAAAATGATCATGTTACTTTACATTGTAGATAAAGAAATATGGCCTCTTTATGGTGTTGCTAATTGATATTTTGTGATTGTAAAGTAGTCTAATTTCTGAAATGCAAATAACAATGTTTGCTGTGTTTACATATGTGAGGAAGGAAATAATTGCCTCATTCTTAAATTGCACTTAGGTGTTTTGGTGGACATGATTTTCCATTTATTTATAAAATATTCCTCAATTAAAAAAAAAAAAAAAAAAAGGAAGAATGTTAAGATTGCAGAGTAATCTGTGTAAATCATGAATCTAAAGACACTAATTATCTGTTCATATAGCTTATTATGTATGTGCATTGGTATATTGACACAATCTCTGAATCTCTGGCTGTGCAGTCATGTTCTGTTGGTCTTGTTCCTGTGAAATGTGTTCATTATGTGTAGTTAATAATAACAACAAATACTTCTTTATCATTTCATTTTAGATCATAATTAGAAGAATAAGACTATAATAATATTTATTTTTATAATCTTATTTTTAAACAGATGGAGAAACCATGTACACGGTAAGTTGTTATATAGAAAGCTTTGGCTAAGGCTCAGAATTTTCTGGTTTTGTAGCTATTGAATGAGAGATGTTCAATATGAGTCTTCACTGAATAAGTATGCCTCATGTACAGTTTAAACTACTGCAGTGTGTAAGTGATGTGAGTGGTTTTACTGCTTTAAAATGTGCTTACATGAGGAATGAAGGAATTTTAGGTATCAGTGTAGAGCTGGTCAGAAACTATTGCATGGCGCTAAGCTGAAGCACTGCTTCAGCTTAATGTTTCATAGAATCACAGAATCATTGTTTAGGTTGGAAAAAATCTTCATTGAGTCCAGCTGTTAACCTGGCCTACTGAGTCCATCAATAAACTATGTACATTAGTGCTGCACCCACGTGTCTCTTAAATACCTCCACCAATTTCCTGGGCAGCCTGTTCCAATGCTTGAACACCCTGTCTGTACTGGAGATTTATTTTATTTCATAAGAAAATGTGAATTTTGTGTAACAGAAATACTGTCTTTTGTACTCCTAACCAACTTTAAGGGAGCTACAGAGGCAGTTCTCAGGAATCCCCACTGTAAGGCAGAGCTGTCGCAACTTTCCTGTCATGCTTTTGCATTTTGCTTTAACAAAGAGCTTGGGGAAAACTAAGTGGAATCATTTCTTGTACTACTGAATCTTCAGGATTCTTCAAAACAAGAATTTGTATTCCATTTAGCTAAGTATCCAAGCATAAAATATCTTCATCCTGATCTCTTAATGTCTAACATTCTAATTTTGATGTTGAGTAAATACCTACTTAGCTTTAATGCATTCCTGTTTAATGTGTGTATCACTTGGGATGGCTCTGAAAAGTGAATATTGAATTTTGTAGTCCAGTGTGTAAAGTCATAAGGAAAATTTTGCCTACTTGAAGTTTTATAAATTGGCCCCTTTTTATTTAATGTCAAGGGAATGAATTCAGGAAGGCTCAGTGACATGGGAATGGCTGTAAGTTGTTTTTTCCTGAAATAACTAGATAATTCTTTCTAGGGCCCATTCAGTGTTACTCAGATAACACAGAAGAAGGTCCTACCTACTCCTTGTTGATGATAAGGCTTTTTATCCTTACTTGATACATAGTTACAATACTTATAATGCAGGTTTGTGTTTTTTTTTAGGAGACATTTTTTTCTGTGTTGAGGAGGAAGGAACATTCAGTGTAATTTAACAGTTTTATTTTCAAGTTACAGTTTCTGCATTTCTTAAACGTTTTAATTTCTTGTTCATTTGACTTTCTTGTCTATTGTTCAGTATATTCAACAGTTTACAAGCAGTTGCAGGCTTCATTTTCTGTATTCTGTTTTTTCAGATTTTTTTTTTTATATCTATGGTTCCCTTGGCACATATTTACACTCTGGGGGGAGGAAGGGGCTTTTCTGTTCTTTTTCAGTTTTCTTTTTATTTTATTTTCCCCATGATTGCTTTCCAGTTCTCTTTTTGCTCTCCATTTGTCATTCTTCACCATCTTCCAGTCTCCCAGATCTGGTTTTATGAGTTCTAAAATGAAACCTCAAACCCTGTTGAGCTGCAGTTTTTGATTAGTACTGCTTGGCATGGAATTTTGTTCTGAAATGTCTTTAGTAGATTATACCAGTCTTTCAAAACTCTACCTGTTCACCTGCATTTTGACAAAATCAACAATTCAGTGCATAGGGTGCTCATATGGTATTTGTATTGCAGTAAATTGGGTAGATTCAGGACTTCATCTTGCCACATTTTGGTTATACATTGCACTGGGTAAGTATATATAAATATTTCACTTATTGCTGAGAAACTTGTCTTTATTATGATTCAGAATAAACTATTCATTCAGAATAGCATCTCTTTTGTGATTTGTGAACAAATTTTTGGCTGACCAGCTTTAGCTGTAAACAAACTTTGGACTTGGGACATTTTTGTCACATCTTCAAGTAAAACGTTTTGAAAGTAACTGAGTACCAAAAGATACAGATATGCCTGCATTTCATTTTTTTTCTGAAGAGTTCTTCAGTATATTACCATTCAACTTTTTGTAATAATTACTGGCTATGACAGTGAGTGTATCATTTAGTAGTGCAGCTTATGCAAGCAGAGGATTCAGTCAGGATTTGACACTGGAGTTGTCTCTTACATGCTTTTGAATTCACATCCTCTCCCCCTCTGGAGAATGTCCACATTGTTAGTTCATAGAATATTGTGTAGTAGTGTGTTGGATTTGGATGTTTACATTGAAATTTACACTCTTATTATTTTAAATATTAATGAGATTGAAAATGCAGCAGTAGTGTCCATATTCCACCATGGCAGAAGTGGAATGCACTTCAGATCTTGCTGTCTTTAAGTGCAGTTGCCCTAAAGATAATTTTAATTTTGATCTAGAGTTAGTTAATTAGTACCTGCAAAATGAAATAGTTTCGCAAAATGAAATATTTTCACAAAATGAATAAACAATGAACCTTGTTTTCATGGTTTTCTACAGCATATGAAATTGCATGAGTAAGTATAGTGGAAAGTTTATGTTCTGATCCCTCCAGGCGAAGGTAAAATTGTTCATGGTTTCCTGTTGTCTCCTGAATGTCAGCCTCTGACAGTTAGAGAAGAATGGTGACATTGACATTGCCCAAAAAGCAAGAAGAATTGTGCACTAATACATGCAAAAAACATTGGAGAAGGAAGGCTGTGTCGTGTCAAGTTCCTGTGAACACATTTGGACAAATGGGCTTGCAGTGAGAGAGCTGGGAATCATCTGATTTGCTACGATATGCTGCCTGGGGAAAAGACCTGGGAAGTATTTAGATGGAAGTAAAGCTTTCCATTTAGTAGAGTATACTTGAGGAAGTCCCAAGGAAAGTAAAGACGTAGAAGTTTGAATGTCCAACAGTGCTGCTACCAGCACAAGACAAAAGTTTTCAAAGCAATTTATGGTCTCAGAACAGGCTAGTGACTTTGGATACTCTAAATTTTGTTCTGCCAGATGGTATATTTAAAAAAAAAGCGTTTTACTTAATTTACTGTTTCTGAAAGTTAAGTTGAGTTTAAATAGACATTCATTTTTTCCAATTCTGGCTTCATGCTTAAAGTATCAATCTTATATATTCATATGATTTAATACATGTTTGCAATGCTCTTTTGTAGGATTGCTAACAAGTAAACAGAATAAATGGCTTTACTGTGATATTGTTTTCCTCTTGTCTTTCAGTGAAGGCAGGTAATAATAGACTTTCTTTACAATAGTAATTGAAACTTTTTTTTTTTTTTAATGTCAGATTTCACCTTAACACAACTACTTGCAAATATGACATTAACTCTGCTGGAATCTATGGAGCTGTATGTGGTTGAACTTACAGTTGCTTAAATTGAGCTTGCATTGAGTACTTTTGAGAAGGGTGTTTGTTTAATGTTGGAATCAGTTCCATATATTCTAGTAGTAGTCAGAAGAACTTATTTTTTTAAAGGCCATGGCATATCAAATTTTAAAAGGACCTTAGCAGAAGAAAAGTAGCATATAGAAATCTATTTTTTCAGTTTAAAATTGTTTTACAGAGCTGACATATGCAAAACTTTTCATTACTTTCTGATGATGTTTACATTGTAGTATTGAAAGGAAGGCTTCCACGTTTGCAATTTATGCTCAGTTGGGTGAAACAATATAGTCACATTTTATACAAAAGAAATTAAGATTAACTAAGTATTCAGGCTAACAACTGTCAGATGTACTTAAATGCAGATAAGTAATTTTACCCTGGGGCAAAATTAAGGTGGAGGGTATCTACTGAAAGGAAAAATCTTGGAGCATGCTGACCAGTAGAGAGAGAGAAGAACTGGTTAGAAGAATATCTAGTGTATAAAGCACTGTTTCAGTGCAGTTGTACTGTAGCTGTGTAAAAAGAAAAGTGAGAAGTTGTATGTTGAAGTATGTTGAAGTCTTGGATATTTGTTAAGTCACATATACATGGGAGCATTCAAAGTTGAACTGAGCTAACCATCTTTATTTAAATTGTATTCAATCAATAGATGTATAACCCTTCTTCCTTGTCTCCATTCATTGTATTTCACTGCCCATTTTATTTCTTAAGAAATACATGTGCACATGGATTGATATATTTTAGATTTGTTTTAATATTGCTGAATTTTCTTATACTGCTATGATCTCACATTTTATCTGATGAATTAAGGTGTAGTATGTGCTTCTGTCTAAAAATTGTGGCTTCATGTGCCCAAGTCACAGAACCACATTATTTTCCATGTGAAATTGCAGACAGGTTGCATACTATTGCAACTTCTTGCCAAATAGCAGACTTAACTGCTGCATGCAAAACTGTTCTTTTGAGGAAGGTAGTGGAGAGTAAATAAACTATAATAATATTTGATTTACTCTTCTTTCTGGGTGGAGCAAATATGAAACAGATTGAACATTATGGTGGAAAGATGGATGTCTGTTTTAATGGAGTCTAGGTAAGAGCAACATCTGGGATTTACCCAGGGATAAAGTAGGTACCAACCCGCTCTCATAGAGTCTCTCCTTATTGAACTTGTGTGGGAGTCCAGTTTCTCCGTATGACACCAGTGTAAGAGTGGACTGTCTTTGTCTGCAGAACCATCCATTTTCTTGCCAGCCTCTCTTGCAGCATGAAAAGTAAGGGTACATTGCACTCCATTTCTAAGTATGGTCTTCTCTACCCTTCGTCAGATTCTGGATTTGGTACAGAAAATGCAAGAACTGAGAATCTGTTTTGAATCTACTGGACTTGACTTTATTGGTGGATCAGAAACAGGGCTCAGACTGGCTGTCATACTGGCTGAGCTTTCTGCTGTGATGCTGCCAGCAGTTGTGGGCGTAAGGGCTCAACTGCAAAGCCTTGTTGTGGAAAGCTAGTGTTTTATCATATAAACACTATAACACCCTATAGTTAGTGTCTGAAATCCATCTGCAGCCACGTGCCAACAGATAGCTTGCAGTACTCAGTTCTTGAGCACAGGAAAGAGTTCGGTTTTGTTTGTTTTTTGAAGTGGCATAGGCTTATTTTTTTCTCTTATTTTCATGTGTGTCCATCTTAAATCTGGGTTTAGTTGTAAGGCTATTGTAAAGAAATAACATCTGCTAACATCTGAAATTCTTGCTCTTCACTTTTAAATAAAGTAGCTTATTCCCTTTTATCTTTCTCTCTCTGATTTTTTTTTTCCAAGCACGGTGAATGTTTTTTGTCTTGTGGAAGACAGCCTGAATACCCTAAATGTCACCCTGCCACTATAATTTTTAAATTGAAACCTTTATGTATCATCTTAGTGTATACGTTGTCTTTCTCCATTTGTCAGAAGCATTACTGTAAGAGGAGATTATTAGCATAGCACAACAAAAGCTTTTACTAGCTTGTTCTTGTCTCTCTACAAATGACCATTATTCCTTTATTGTAAGTTTTGTTTGAATTTGTTGACAGTAAGAATAGGATCTCACTGAAGGAAAAAATTATCTCTTTGGAAGGCTAACCAAGGAACAATTCTATACAACTGAAGTGTCGCAGACGAGCGGTCATTGTTTTCATTGCTTGCACCTTTAGAGTAAAAAGCAGACTGATCCAGTCATTTAGTGGGCTTCTTGGGTAATGTAATCACAGTGATGAAAAGTGGACAGACATGAAAACAGTGAAAGCACTTTAGCATTTATGGGTATATACCATTTGAATTCTTCCTTGAAGAAGCATAGGCTTACTATTTTTTGCACTTAAAAGTGCAAGGTGCAAAGGATGACAGAGTAATTTCAGTTCTATTTGTAACAATGCTAACTGAAGCTGTTGAAACACTACCTTTCATTTAAGAAGCACCAAAACAAAGGTACACCACTCTGTAAAATAACAGTATATGCAGCTAAGGGGTTTTGCTGAATAATTCTTAGGAGAAATGAGGAAATGTCACAAAGGTGAAAATGAGCCAAATATTTGTGATCTTGCATGAACAAGTGCTTAAAGTGTGAATTCAAACACTGCTTTATGAGAGCTCTTTAGCTGGAAAGCTAGGTGAAGATGAGTAGTAAACTCAGAACAGGAGACTATTGCCTGCTTATGTTCCATTGTGCCAGGAAAACTGGAACTTAAAGACTATAAATAAACAAGGTTGCATCAGACATTGAGTTCCATAATTTGTTTCTTAATCAGAAGAAACTGTAATTTTATGTAGCTGTTTAGGTCAACTGTAGTGAAGCTGTTCCCACCTTTAGCAAGTACCAACTCTTTTCCTGATAAAATAATCGAGTTAAAAATGGAAAAAGCAACTTCACCATGCTGTGCAGCATTCAATCTCTGATACGAGTAATTGTCCCTATGGGATCTTTAGAAAACTTCAGTTTTCTCATTTATTTTTTTTAAAGCACCAGAGCACTTTTGTTTGTTGGAGAAGCATTTATTAAATCTGCCTAGGAAACTCTAACAAACTTTTGAAAGACTTGCATCAGCTTCCACCAAAATGTGGGAGAGCCCAGCCTAAGTATTGGGTGAGGAAAGGGCTGAACATTCGTCTTACATCTGACCTGTTACACAACTACTCAATAACAAGAACTATAATAGACAAAAAAAAAAAAAAAAAAAACTTGGTCATGTTGAAATTGGGAAGAGATTAATGGGATGTTGCTTAATAAGTAGATAACTTTGACGCTATGTGTAATATGGACTTCCCATACAATCCTTATAAGTGTTTGTTCCTTGCATTCATATTGTGTATATTACCAGAACACAGATATTGTGTGTTTTGTTTGGATTTTTTTGATTTTTTTTTTTTTATTTAACAGTGGTAGAGCTAACTTGGATCTTACTCAATTCCTTTAAAATGAACTGTAAACACTTCTGTCAGATTCTAAAAAAAAAAAATTCAGGTTGGAAGAGACCTCAGGAGGTCATCTTGGTCCAACCTTCTGCTCAAAATAGAGTCAGCATTGAAGTAAGACAGTGCTACTCAGGGCTTTCCCAATCTGGCCTGAAAAATGTTCAAGTATGGAGACTGTATCACAACTATGGACACCCTGTTCCAATGCCTGACAGTCCTCATAGTAAGAAGGCTTTTCCTCATATATCTCCTGTATCAGCTTACATCTGTTTTCTTTTGTCCACCCACCATGCAACATTATGAAGAGCCTGTCTCTATTGTCACGGTGACCTCCTTGCAGACAAGCTTCTTTGTTGTTATTGGTAGGATTATAGATGACGGTTGCAGCACAGGTGTTTTGGTTGGTTTCCTTTTTTGTGATTCTGCTGCCAAAACAGTATTGGAGAAAACTTGCCCTGTCTTATCTTCCCTGTCAGAGATGTGGGTGCTTGAAGAGAAGATGTGGGGAGATCTTAACAATATTTATAAATATCTAGTGAGAGAGTCCAAAGATGAAACCATACTCTTCAAGAAAGCAAACAAACACCATTCCAGTCACCACACTAAAAAGTGTTTAGTTATGTTGAGGTTGAATTTCATGTTTCAGTTTATGCCCGTTGTCTCTTATTCTGTCACTGAGAACCACTGACCTCTACAAATACTGCCGTGTCCCAACAAAGCTCTTAAGGTAGTTGTAATAGATTCTGTAATGTAACATATATTTTGAATAACATCCCAGCTCACACCTGTAACTCTTGTTTGTAATTTTGAAGCCTTAAATTTGCTACAGGATAGGTTGTATATTATAGTCATTATTGATGGAGTTATCAATATTGTACATTGTTGGAATTACAGATTACTGTACAGATATGAAGTATAGCATGCAGTATTATAATAATTCTAATTGACTATAAATGACTATAGTAATTAGGTGTAGAGGTTTTTCATCTGTTCTGAGAAACTTGTGATGCTTCCACTATTTCCCATAACTTTGATCTCATTAAAATTAAATAATACTACCAGATGTTTTCTGAAATTCTTGCTGCTTCATAATTGTTTCTATGAATATCAAAAAAAAAAAAAAAAGAAAAGAAAATGATATCCTTATAACTTAATTAAAATATTGATTTATTGGAGAATACTGAACATAACCTTCATTATTAAGCTATGTGTACGAAAAACTCATTATTAAAAAAAAAAAACTGCACATTTTTAAGTCAGACTTAACTTCAGACGTGAGTTTACAGCTTCTTTCCTGAAGTGAACTTGTCTGTTTGCTTGCTCGTGTCTTGACATTTGATAGTTTTTCCATTCTATACTCAAACTCTATATAGCTGATATATATCAGTTTTAATAGGAAATATTCACAGTATCCATGAACAGCAGATAGCTAAACTTCATCTTAGGCCACGTAAGTCATTAAGCTTTTACATAGATTATAAAGATGAAAATAGAGTTTGCAGCCCATGGGGAGAAGACTTACTGCGTGTGCACTACGGAGTTCACACGTGTAGTATGTCTAATGCAGGACACATTGAAGCTGTTAGTGGTGCACATTGCAGCTTGATGTGAGCACACATGGTCATATCATGCGTATCTGCTAATGTTGCTATGATTGTGGCTCTTATGTTAGCTCTTAGGGGGCTGTTTTGTTTTTAAACTAAGTCTTACGCTAGTGCTTGTAGTAGCTGGCAGTTTTCAACGAGCCCAGATACAGACTGGAAGTGTAATCCCATCCTCTCTCCAAAAATAACAATGTTAGAGTTATACAAAAAATACCCTTGAATAACTGCAAGTGAAGAAGTTGAGATTAAGAATGCATTCTTAAAAATGCATTTGTTTTTCTGCACATTTTATGCCTCTTGATTTTCATCTAGCAGTATTTTTTGTTCATTTTTGGAAATGCTCAGAAAATGTTCCATAGGTAAACAAATATTAGCAATGCTGTGTCTTCAGGGCAGGCTTAGAACCAAACTGTGTTTGATGATGAATTGTGTGTTAAATAATAACTTCCAGTGAAGACTTATTAGACTTATAATTATATTCAGTTCCTGAACATTTGAGAACACCTCTACTGACCATTTAGTAGTATCCAAGTTAGCTCATGTTGAGCATCTGGCACTTCTTTATAATTATAAAGTGTTTAGTATATTAGTTTCTGGATTGAGTCTTGTGGGAATTAAATTATCTAAACAGCTTAAAGTTTCCTGTACTACTTTTATTTTATTATTTGTTTCAGGGAATATTTTAAGTAAGGAAAGAGAATGTGATGCTTTGATATGTTTGTTGCTGTTTTTTGTTTGTGTTTTTTTTTAATATTTAATTTTTATTTTTTTCTTGCAGCCATCTGTTCTTTTTAATTTAGTTTTATGCCAGAAAGTTCTTATTCAGTGAATTATTCAGTTCTTATTCAGTTCTTATTCATGAAACTATCTTTTCTGCAAAACACTGTGTGAGGCTTACATCCTCATAAAAAGGTATTGGCTTTTGCACAGAGATGAAATTCCTTTGCACCAAAATCTTTAACAGTAAAGAAATAATGTAAAATTTAACTAGTGCCTTTCTGGTGACCTCTTTTTATTGACAGATTTTTTTTTAATATGATTACCAATATACTGATATTAAATAAGTGGTAGATGATGTTGTAAGGAGCTCAGAGGCTCTTTGTTCTTTGTTCTCTGATACTGGATTTCATGTGAGAGACTACTATTTGACAGCACTGCTCACCATTATACTTACTGTCTTTCTTTGGACTGTGGTATAGTTCAGGTGGATTGGTAGACATTTCAGCATGATGTAGCCAGAATACTTTCATTTATGGAAATTAGCATCTTCTGTGTTTTATTTTTATGTCATTTTATGTTTGTTTTTACATACATTCCACAGAGGACAACTGTTACAATCAATAACATTTGCTAATTTAAGAAATAGTGGAAGCCAAAAAATGTGGCGTAAAATTAGCTAAAAAATTCTCAGAGAGCAAATGGCATTGTTTTTCATGTCATCTGTTCTTGATTAATCATGCTTTACTCAAGAATCTAATTAGCTGGCTATATGTTCTATGTGTCCTACAAGTACCAGCTTTATAATTGAACAGAAATCACATTAGACTAGAAACTCTTGTAGTGCAGTTGTTAGTTGAACTTGACTATTTAGCACAAATGCTCATTAAAAATACAAATATAAGTACTACACTTTGATGAAAGTATAGTGGGAGGCATGTTACGATTCAAAGAGATTGTTAGATGGTGTCTGAACAGGAGAGCTACCTCACCACCTGCAATATCATAACTAAAACCAAGACCATTTATTGGAAGGGGTACACCATGTAACATAAAAACAGTCTACTGTGGTGGATCAGGTCTTTTGTATGCTCGTTGAAAAACAGTCTACTGTGGTGGATCAGGTCTTTTGTATGTTCGTTGATTTGTTACTCAGTACAACTTTCATTTTTGGATACGACCCTGTTGCCAATAGCATCTGTGGATGCCTTTATTGCCTTACTTAGGTAGATAAGGCAATTCAGTAGCTAGTAGACACTTACTGTGTCCAGTCTAGTCTCCTTTATCAGATGTGTGGGAAGTTCCTTTACTGTTCAGACTTTTATAGCACTACACTGAGCCTTTTAATGCCAGTTGCATTTATAAGCAGCATCTTCTATTGTATTCTTGGTCTTAGGATATTTTGAATATTACATTTTATTGCTATATTTCCAAAATTGCAAAAGGTAAGAGTTTTTACAATTATGTCAAAATGTCCATTTTCACAGGAGGAGATGAATATCAGGTATAGGTGGATAAGAACTAAAAATTGCAATGACCAACTAGATATGAATAAATGTTTATTTTATTTAAAGAATTTGGGCATGGCTTATAGATGATCAAAAGCTTGCTTGGATGTGATATTGTTTCTTGTAAAGTGACTTTTTGC
The DNA here is from genome assembly GCF_009769625.2 of Cygnus olor. Classification (NCBI taxonomy): domain Eukaryota; kingdom Metazoa; phylum Chordata; class Aves; order Anseriformes; family Anatidae; genus Cygnus; species Cygnus olor. Next base: position 22,394,285 of record NC_049175.1, read on the forward strand.
TCTGAGTTGGAAATTGGCCTTTCAGTCACCTTTGGTAGGTCTAGTACTGCCTTTACCATCTGAAGATTTCTCTCAAAAAGGATTCATTTTCACAAGGTATTCCACGTCCTTACCCACTCAGATGATACAGCCTGTTCTTATTTAGTAGTAAGATCTTCCTTTCCTCTTCTAAGTAAAGGAACAGGCAACAGAAACAAGGTACAGTTGTATGGTGATAAACGAAAGATGGCAACAGGCAAGGGTAGGTTATGAAGCACTGAAGAAAATGAGGACATGATGCAGATTTTTGGGCTATTTTGTGATAGCTTCAAATTCTTTTAACTTTCCTTCTGTTAGAGAATTATGTGGTGGAATATTAGGTTAAAGCATCCATCCTACAAATAGTATTTTATAGTTTATCAGAAAAGTTGCAAGCTAATCTGGTATAGTATTTTCTGTTATCTTTAAGTTGCAGTAATACAGAATCCGAATGTTATATTTAAAGATTGAAGCCTTCTGAGAATACACCTGATTCTTTCTTTCCTTTTGTATGTAAGGTTGTTGAAATTTTCACTCTGAATGGCTACTGCCATGCTTAATTAGCAACCAGATCATAAGAGAAACTACTTCTTCACCAACTGTGACCAGCAGGTATTGACAAGAAAGCCATGTAAACTTTACAAATGACTGCTGGTGTGCTTAAAACAGTGGAAAAATATGTTCACTTCAATGTCCCTGGAGTATTTATCTTGGTATATTACACAGCAGCTTTTACTGGAAATGTGAACACAGGGCTCATGAACCTGCAAAAATCTATGGATAATGTTCCAGCTGTTTGGAAAAAAAAAAAAAAAAAAAAAAAAAGACGCTTATTGGTAGTGTTGTCAATATTTAACTCTGCAGGTTCATTTTTCTTTTTTCCTAGAGGACAGAAAAGCAAAAAAAACACATTCATTTTTCCACTTTTCAGAAGACTTTTTGATCTATTTGTTTTGTACCTTTTTTCTTCCATGTATCAGGACTATAGCCTTACAGCCATCCTTTTCCCCAAGCAACAGGTTCTTCTCTCTAACACCATGGAAATTTTAATTGGTCTAGTAAAATAATTCTTATAAGCAGCACACACACACAGAGAAGATATTAGAAGCCTTATTTAATCTGTATTAAATTGTGGAAAGAATGGATGTGTTTGCAAATAAAATCCTGCTTCTCATTATGTTGTTTATACAGAATTAATTCTATATTCTAATTGAAGGCACAAGCAAATTCCCAGATCATGTTTGCAAATGAACTTTTACATTGACCCTTCAGTGCAAATCAGGGCGTAGACAAGCTTCAGAGCTGGCTGTCTTGGCCACAGAATCCTAACTTGTGTGTATGCTAATTTGTTTATCATTAGATCATTTGACATCAATAGACCTACTCCCCATGGGAATACTTTTCATGATAAATTTATATTAAATAATAGCCTACCTGTATATATATGTACATATAAAAATCTTATGAAAGTCAGATTCATAAAGGTATTTAGCACACAAATTACGCTTTTGGAGAATGCAGTGTATTTGTGTCTTGATTAATTATGAAGTCCTCTGTAAATTACTAACGCAAGAGTACTTATGATCAATTATGCAGAATTTCTCTTTATAAAATTGAAAACCAATATACATTTGGTATGCCTAGGCACAGAGATATATGTGTGTGTCCTTATCTGTATGAATTCAAGAGTACTATATTGTGCATTAAAGCTGACAAAGAACCCTATGGACCAATGACAGTAAAACCTTTTTGGTATATTTAATTATGAACAGGTGCAATTTGTAACAGTAATTTTGTAGATTGCCTAAGAAACCTGTGGAATATACGTCACTAGAAATTTTTTGAATAGCAGGTTATACAAACATCTGTCAAGAATGGTTTCAATATAGTTGATCCTGCCTTGGGCTAGAAAGACAGACTAAGTGACCTCTTGAGGTTCCCTCCAGCCTATTTTCTGTGATTCTGTGGCATTGTGATAACACGTATTATAGGTAAGTATATGAAAGTTACACAGATATAAAAGCTTATTTGCACTGTTTCATCCCACGACTCTTTCTTAGGCCCAGGAGATCCATGTGTATGAGTTGGAAGGAGAGTAGTTCCTAATTAATTATGGAAACTTGAAATATCATTTAATCGGATGTTATATTTTAACATCTACCTTGCGACTGATAAAGAACAGAGTGAATGGAAGAAAAAAGAAAATCAGTATAGATCAAGACTTGAAAGTCTGCTATATCAACCTTTCTTTCTGAAATGTGTTTGAAATGGAATGCATCCATAAGGACAAGAGAAAAACTTGTCACAGAAATTCTATGAGGAACAAAGACTAGCACTGCCTGACAGACTTTTGGAGACTTGAATGTTAGACCTGACAATGCAGGGGTGACTTAGTGTGAAGTCCCAGCCAAGCAGGGCACTGAGGATTCATAACTTAGTTACTAAGTGCAAAACAATCTTAGGGAATGTAAAAGAGCTACAATGATGAATACTTTATTGCAGAGTGGATTGTCTTGTCCCAGAGATTTTCCATTCATGCATTTATAACTGTGGGTGGAAGAGCTAGACTTCAAAAGATCATAGTGTTGCAAAGAAGTAACTGATATACTGAAAAACATTGCTTTCACTTCTTCTTGGCAACAATGGTATGTTTGACAGAACTGTTAGCCTATACTAATTGGTGATACTAATGACATAATTGTTCAGACTGTTCTGTGAAATTCATCAAAAGTATGTCTGCGGTCTCCTATTGTCTGCCTTGTCCTGTTGATGGAATGAGACCGCACAGTTACCTTTACTCTTCGAAGCTATAGATGGTGGCAGATGGCAGCAACAACACATATTGGCATATGTGCAGCTATGCCCGCAATTTATTACCAACTCAAAATGTTCCCCAAGCTCAAGAAATGAAAGCCCAGGGGAGGTAGTAATTAAACTGGAGTTAAAAATTATACTGTTTTGTAAGATGCCTTCCTTTTGAGAAGAGGATGGAATAGCTGTGGGATAAAATATAAGAATTATTCCTGAAGTGGGAATGGTCTAAAAATGGAAAACCAGTTCCAGGTTTGAATCAGGTACTTGACTTTTCTCTCAAAGCCTGGATCAGTGTCCTAACTGAAGCTCATCAAACACATTTTAATGAAATAACATTTATGTTAAACATTTGAGTGTTTCCAATTGCGTTTTATGGAAGGAAATTCAATTTGAAAACTGAAATTTAAATGGTTTTGAAGTAGTGATCTTTAGCACAGATTACAACTGCAATTAATATAACGTAGTTTCTGCATGAGAAACACAGTGTGGCTTCTTATATACAAGCCAGGCTAAGCTTGTTACAACTAGCTGAAATTAAATCTCTTTTGAAACAGTATGTCAGGCAGAAGAGAATTTTCATGTATTGACTATTGTGGTGTTCCTCCTTAACCATGTCATCTCTGAAACCTAGTAACAAACTGTAGTGTGCATATTCATGCCAGTTTTTGTAATTTTTTAATCAACTGAAAATATCTATCTTTTGGGTGATGGGATCCCCACAAATATTACCGAGTTCTGATTTTTTTTTATTATTTATTAAATAGTATTTAATTTCACTGCCTAATATTTCTGTTATTGAAATACATGTCTATTATAAAACATTAGTTGTTGAGGATTCTGTTTAAATAATACCGAATAATAATGGACTGAAAGTTTTTAGGTTTTTGTAACTGACCCATTTTTAGTAATTTTTGCAACACTTGCAGATTCAGAATACAAACTACTCCATTTATAGAACACTCATTAAAAATGAAGAAGCAATTTAATATAGGAATAGTTAAAAGGTCAATGAGAGTCCCTGCAGCATGGGACTAAAGTGATTCTTTTTATTTGTCATACTACATACCATTTTCCATCAGTAACACTGAAAACCCTTAACATGCAGGTAACTTAAGCTGTTTGTTACCTCAGATATCTACCTGTACTACTAGCTTTCCTATTCTGAGTAGACATATTAAAATAATACAAGTACTGATGATGGTAAACACATAAGCAAATATTCACTTTCAAATGAAATAATATGAGAGAGTATATTTTGTTGCATTGAAAAATATTTAACGTACGTTATCAAAAGTACTTACTAATTTTATGCGCTCTGTTCTTAGATGTTCTGCATAGTTATTTTCAGGTGATGTGTTCCTGGCTGCTTGTATTAACATGAACTGAATTTGCAGATGTCTTACATTTCTGAAGACTTGGACTTCTTGATATTAGAAGTTGGCTACTTAAAAAGGAAACAACGTTTTGGAAGTTTCTGAAAATGTTGCCTGACATTTCCATCTCTATGGAGTCTTGAAATGTTACACGTGTATTTCTGAATCTGTAATCTTTATACCACATGAGTAGTTTGAGCCTTTTTTTGGTTCTGGGTGTTCATTTGTCACAGTTAACTAAGTATCTCAGCAAGTGAGCAATTGCAGTAGAATTTGAAAATGAGCTACTAGCATTAGACCGAAGGTTTATATTTGATGAAGTCCAAGTGCAAGATACAACAATCTAGTTAAAATATTTTTGATTTAGGAGATCTGTTGCTGAAAATGCAGCATGATGTGGAAATAATTAGGGTATGTATTTGTGTTGTTGTCTTTGTTAGGGATGAAACCTACATTAACAAGATCCTGGAGGGAAACACTTTAGGACCTAGGTACGTTTTTTTGTGTTGAAATGTGTTCTTAAATTCAAGAACATGGTAAGGAGTTTTACTGGATTTCTCTCTTCAGTCCTTTTTTGAATAGCTCGAATATGTGAAAATGTAGTTGTAAATGTTAGTTGAGATATTGACAACTGATCTTCAAGAAGTATGTTGTGAATTACCAAATGGTCTTTTGTGGATTGTGCTTCAAATGTCCATTACAACAGAGATTTTTTTAAGGTTACTCTTCTCATGCTGAAAATGGTTACCACTGTACACATTTAAAATGTCACATGCCAACAAATAAGCACTTTTCCTATTTTTGGTGTCAGTATTATATTCATGCTTTTTAAAACACTACACAGCTCTCTTGAAAAAGGCACAAACTGCTAACATTTTAAGAGCAGTTTATAAATCATTTTCTTCCATTTTAGGAAGGGAGGAACAAAGTCAGTACTCCTTACTTTCTGAAGAATCTGAAATCTCTATGCATTAGCCTACTTAAGTTTTGTACATGACCATTTTAAACAAGCTTTAACCGTGACTACTATATTAAACAGGTTATTTCACTAATTCCAGTTGTTGCAGTTCACACCTTTTATTTGGAACATTCTATGAAGTTTTCTAGTGGATCAAATTAGAAATGCAAACCATTTACCAAATAAATGCATTACATAGGAAAAAATAAGGGCATTATTAAAGAAACAGTAAAGTTTTTGTTATAGCAAGCAAGCTTCAGGGATGTAGGGGAGGAAAAATTCATTGCAGGTGTGATTTTCTTTGTAATATAAAGGAGAATAAGTTTACAAAAATGTTGTTTGGGCAATTTTTGTTATAATGGGAAAGTAAATAAATCCTTAGAAGTTTCCATTTAAAGGTAGAAATGGCAGTAAAATTAAAAAGGCTTAAAAATATTCAAAACTGAAGTAAATGTCTTCTTTCTCCAGAACTGAGGAAAAAAAAAAAAAAAAAAAAGAGAGAGAGAGAGAAATAAAAATATCCCTGTGGGGATTTTTATATAGTTTTCCAGAAGATGTTTTGTGACAGAATATTTAATCCATTTTCTTCTTTAGAACTAGGTAAACCCAGCTGCAAATTAGGACAAACTTGCTTTACACTTGCACAGTTCACAGAGCAAAAAGTACAACATACTTTGGAAACCCAAAGAAAGTTACATTTCTGAATTGTTCATGTAGACTTTGTCCTTTACTTATGCTCACTGTATATAAAGTTTCAAAGTCTAATTTCCGCATTTTTATGCTAATAGTCAGTTTCAATTGAAGGCTTTATAAATCCATCAAGCACTGACTCTAAAGTACTAGACAGTGTTTTTTGAATTGCACATACAAGCAATAGAGAATATCATGGTTGGCACACGCTGATAATAATAAAAAATAAATTTGGCCTCAGCAGCATATAAATTAAATTCTCCTGTTCAGTCTACAAAATACCCCTTTCCTTATTCTGCTAGGAATGAATGCACAGCTGATATCCTGTACATCTAGAACACCCCTTTGGTTTGTTTTCTTTCATATACACAAACTTGTGGTCTGTTCCTTCTTCATCTGCCTTCAGTTAAATTCCTTGCTGAACCTCTTTCTGTGAAAGGAAGTTTGATTGATTGACTTACATAATCTGCAGTTTGCTTGATATTCAACTTAATGTTTTTGGCTGTCTTTTACATTACCATCTCTGTGGTGGATAAATAGCAACTGCGAGAAAATTAGAAGGGTTCTCTGGAATGAGATCCTAAACAGACAGTTGAAGGACTTTTTTTGGAAGTATCATGTCTTTAAAGTAGCTTCCAGCTAAACAGATCAGAACTGCTCCTGCTACACAGGATATTAACAACAAATAAATGTTCATATTTATGTCCTAAATTCATACAGTCTGAAATGTATTGCTTGCGCAGCATATTGTATAGGTAGATACATCCAGTATTTTGTTAGTATTATACTATTATTGTATACTATTAATATAGTATATATTTTGAAGGTATATGTATCTCTCAGTATTGAAACACGGGCGCACATTTAAATGTAGGTGTGTGCCACCCTTTGATCAAGTTAACACCTCCCAGGCATTGTATTGGTATCTTGAACTATCTGCTTGTTTTGGTCTTGGACTTCAAGTACTAATATATTTTGGCTAAACCTCCTCACAAAGATGCACCAACCAATCGGTATGTAACAAATGAAAACATGTCCAATATTCCATTATTCAAGGATAATAGAAAAGAAAATAACAAGAAGGTAAAAAAAAAAAACTTACAAAACAATTTGTTAAAGATATAAAACTAGCATTATTTCGAATGCATCAGGAACAGGAAGCCCGTCCTTACACAGAAAATTTTGCGGATGATATTAAATTATTCAGAAGAGGATAAATGAAAGCCAGCTGCAAAGAAACACCTCAGTGGCACCTCAGTGGTACTGAGGAAAAGTGACCTGTGAAATTCATTGTAAATAAATATACAAGTATTTCTCAAAGGTTAAAAAAAAAAAAAAAAAAGCCTTTTTCCCCCAAAGAATGGACTTCAAACTGATAATTACAGTTCAAGAACTTCACTGTGAAATTGTATATTCATAGAGATATATATTCACTCTGAGCTATGAAAACAGTCTCAGTAGCAGTCAAAAAAAAAAAAAAGGAATATTAGGAATTTTTAGAAAGAAAGAGAACAAAGTAGCAAACATCATAGTTCAAAGGAGTATCACAGTGATGCACCTCACCTCAAGTAAAGGATGATTGCACATTTCAAACAAGGAAGAAGTAGAACTAGGCGTTTTCAGTCTGGGAAGAAGAAAATTGAAGGAGGATATGACAAGTTTATCAACTCACTGGCTTTTCTACTGCAATGACATTGGGCATTAAATTAAATTATTAGGTTGGCTTGTAACTTCAGGGATGGAGCGCTGGATTTGTTTCTTTAGTGGGTTTGTTTTAATTTTACTTAATCTGAAATTAACATCTACATTGAGATAAATGGGGTAGCCTTTCAAGGTCTTCATTGTTATTGTCTACTTTCACATCTAATTATATTTTAATTTATTCACTGCATATATTGATGTCTTTTTTTTTTTTCTGCATTTAGGCACGTATTGACTGTCTTGTACTTAAGTCCTACACTTTCTTTTTAATACATCTTGAATGTGACTTGTGCTGTCGAGTTCAGTGTTTATTGACAGAAAGTTACTTTAGATTACATAATTTTTAAGCATTAGAAAAACACTATGAAATATCTTTTACTAATGGCCTGGGTGATGGAGGAGATAATACGTAGGTGACACTAAATGACAAAGGGTGCAAGCATACTGGAGGGCAGGACTGGGTGCCAAAATGTTGATATATTCAAGAAAGGGTTTGAGTAAAATAGGCTGCAATTTAATAGGACAAGTACAAGTAGAAACATACAAAAATAATTAACTGTACAAATCGCAGGTCTTGAGTCATTGACTATCAACACCCCTGCACAGAAGAATTTCATGTGATTTGATGGATTATGAATTGCCCAAGAATTAATGCTGTCCAAGCAGAAGAGCTGGAAAAATGTAGGGATTATTTAAGTGGGTACTTAATTGTTCTCAACTGTGCAACCTGAGGGGAGAGGCTTTGGTGTGATTGAGCTGGATATAAAGCAAGACAGTCTTGATATCAGTGAGAGTGGTGAGAAATGTGACTGACAAGCCAAAATTAAATGAACTTTGTCTATTATCATAGAACCTCCTAAGTTTATCTTTGCACAGTGTAACATCTTCAAATTCATTAAAAGCTGTTACTTAATCGTGTTATCTCATGCACTTGCATTTACAATACATAGATGATTCTGGATTCCTGACTTTCTCTGCTAGCTTGCCCTTTTTTTTTTTCCCCCTTTTTTTTTTTTTTTTTAACAGCCTTTTCTCCTCTGTCACGTGATGCCAGTCTCTCATGCTGGTTTTCTTTTTATTTCTTTTGTAAGTTAGCCAACTTTCTTTGAACTTTCAATATCAATTTCAGACCACACGCTCTAATTGTACAGTTCCTGATCTTTACTAGAGTTAGTGAAAATCAAAAAACTCTGACAGTAGAAATCATTTATTCAGAAATGTAGATTAGTCAGTGTTCTTCTTTCTATGGAATGCAATAAAGTGAATAAAAGCATACTAACCTATTAAAATTATTTATTCTTTATTTGTGTGAAATTTCTTTGGAAAATATATTATTAGTAAATTGTTATTCATTTTATATGAGCTACCCTCTAGTTATTATGATCCCAGAAGAGCAGATTTCTGTGAGCTACCTCCTAGTTATTCTGATCCCAGAAGTGCAGATTTCTCAAATTGAATTGTTATCCTTTGAGCTCTTGTAAAACTCTTTCATAATAGATTATTTAAGGCAGTAAGTAGTGCACTGTGAAATACAATTTAAAATGTTTTGTTTCTTTGTTGGCTGTCCTTCCTTCCTCCCTTCCTTCCTCCCTTCCTTCCTCCTTGTTTGCATTACTAAGTCTTCACTAGTATTCAGTGGCAGTGACACTCCCAGATTGATTTTGCATTGTTAAGAACATACCATTTTGTCAGTTTTAATTTTGTTACCTTCTTATGTCACTGTAGCGTATTTTTTCCTGCACTTGCAAGTCACATGCCAGTTTATTTGTGTAATGTAGCAATCAGTCTAAGTCCAGACTCCTGAGAAAATGTAAAGATGAGTATTTTTTTCTCCTTATAGTAATGACTTATTCTGCAATCTTTTGTTGTTAGCCACCCCTGAAGTCCCTCTTTCTACTATATCTTTTTTTAAGAGAGATTGAGCAGAATGAAATGCGCTATTCCTAGTCTTTGAACCATTAATTTAATGTATTAAAATTATCCTGACATTCTCTCTCTCAACTTTTGCATACTAATAGTGTGCTTGCCTTTGTCCAATACTATGCATCAAGCAGAAGCTTTCATTGAGATTTTGAGTGTTTCATAAAGAATCCTAGGGGTAGGACTTTCCAAGAACTCTGAAGGATCTAGGTGTCCATCTGTAATTTGAAATTCAAATTTCAAAGGAATAAGTAACTGAAGCTCCCTTAGGTTCCTTTGAAACTCTCAGCCTGTGTCTTTTTATGAAGAGCTATGTGGTGCAAGGTTCTGAATTAACTGGATGATGAAAATTTCTTGTGAATTCCTACACTTTTGGTTTCTGACCTAGTTTTTAATCCACCTTTACTTTTTGCCCCTAAACTAATAGTGAAATACTTCGTCAAAAGGTCAAGTAAACTGTTGTTCTTTTACTTTTCCTCCTACTATTTTGCTTGTATTATCAGTGGAATCTAAGAGCCTTGTAAAAATTTCACTCAAGAAAAAGGGATATGTGTTGGATTGTGTGGTGGTGGAGGTCATCTAAATAATATATTTTTTGTATATAAGGGTTCCCTGATGTTTTCTTATTATTTTTTTTTCAGTGTAATTTCTCCCAGTTTCTCCTGTGACTATGACTCTTTTTAGTATTGTTCAAAACCTTACAATTTTTATCTTTCAGCAAGGGGGCTGCTGGTTTGTCATCTCTGTAGTTTAAAACCCCTCCAAAACACCTGAACATATTTCTACACATGTCTGGTGATTTAGCATTTCCTTACTGTTCAACTGTAGCAATACAACTCAATCTTAAGGAATCCCTTTTATGGTATGTCTTCACCTTTCCATCACCTGGACATTCAAAGTATGTGTTTTTGCTTTTGCAATGCCACTGCAAGGTGAGAAGTGTAATTCTGAAGAGCACAAGGTATGTAAGAGGGGGATGTTTCAAAAAGTTTAGATTGTCATAACTTTGCTACTAATTATTGTATGACTGACATCTATGGGACTAATCTATTAAGGACTGGTGTAAATGCTTCTGAAAAAGTTCACCCTCAAGGCTTGTCTTCAAGGGGAAATTACTGTAAGGAGGCTCAGGTGTATATTTTAAAACACCTTAGCTGCTGAGCTCTGATTCTCCATGTGAAAAGTTTTAGAGTGTGAGGATGGTTGCTGTACTTGCAGAGCATGTTATCAACTGTAAGTTCAAATTCTATCTCACTTTGATATGGCATCACTGTCTAAGGTATGTTTGCTCCAGCCCCCACAGGAAAGCATAGAGATTGAACTCAGATTCTTTCAGTCTCCACTTCAAGCACAACTGTGATACCTTTTCCCTTCCTACCTTTCTGAACTGTAGTAGAATTTATATTTTCCTAAAGTTTGATATGTTGTAACAAGTCCATGTTCTTCTGAGCTTGGGCAGCCATTCATATTTCCAGTGTATACACATTTATCTGTTTGCAATAATTTTTTATAATCTACATTTATCAGCATCAGCTGTATTTCTCATGAACCCAAGTAATCTAAATTCTTGAATCCAGCTGCATTATTTTATATTATTGCCTCACTGTTTTTTCTTTGTCTGTGTCCTGTGTGTATATATATATATTCTGTCTATATATATGTTCCATATTGCACAAATATAGAATCTAACTCTGGTCATTACAATTATTAATAATATTTTTTGTCTATGGATGCATACTTTTTTGCTTTCATAATTTTCATTGCATTACTCCTTTCCTCTTTCACTACCAGCTTAGCAGTGCTTGGTTACATGTTATAATTTAAAATACTTCACATCCAATTTCTCTTACATACTTAAGAGCACAGAAGATCTATAAAACAGATTTATGGAATGGATTGGACTTCATGATTTATTTCTCATGCTACTTTTCAATTTCACTGAAATCTGATTTCTGAAATATTCTCAGACTGTGACCCACAATTATATCAGTCACTTTTTAATGTCAGGGAAATTTAGTTGCATTTTATGAATGTTTTTGACATGCTAGTCTCTAATTTCTTGTATAATATTGGTAAGCTTCATAGCATAGGAATTGATTCTTGCACATTTAATAACTGAATCCTTTCTTTCTCATGCACATACTGCAATGTTCTTTAATTCTAACAACTTAATTCTGATCTCAAAAATTTGCTCTGAAGTGTAATCATTGTCTATAAACTCAGACTAACTCAGTTTTTCTTTTGGCTAGAATTCCCTTTAAGGCATCAGTAGGTGTGACAGCTTTCTGAGTGCATCCATGTCAGACTTTCCCCCTGGACAGAAAGGTTCTAGAAGAAATTTAACCTGCTTTTAATATTAATGCTGTTTTAGCTTGAAATGTATTTATATTGATCGATACTGTAAAGAGTAAGTGGAACATGAGTGTGAAAATATTTCAACTAAGAAATACCAAACTACATGTCTAAGATTAAAATTCAACATTAAAAAATGTAAAATAATATATACAATTCATAGCTTACAGAAGAAACACTGTCTTCTCCTGAGATGAAAAGCTATTACCATTGCTTTAAAACAGAGCTAGCATCAATAACCGGTAGCTTACACTGCTTACTTGCATTACCTTTTTTAGCATGCTATAAACAGAAATAACTATTCTGTATTTTATAGTTCCAAATTAAATTTTAAATCCAGATTTATTTTCCCCTGTGGAGACATTTTTAAGGTAAGAGGACAGAACATTTATAATCAGAATGCATAAAAAAAAAAAAGTCCTTTACTGCCACAAAATTAAACATGATGTTGCTTTACATAGAAGTATATATTTTTCATAAATGGGACTGGGAGGAAATAGTATTATGAATGTGTTGTACAAATGACTTTATGTATAAATGACCAAGCAGTGGGATACTAAAAGCTGAGAGCACGAGAAGGACAGATAAGGTATGATAAGTAATGCTGGTATTTTGGTATTTCAGCAAATATCCTTACCCTAAATAAATTTCATACTAATCTTTACGAAATGCTGCATGTTTGTTTTTTGTTTTTTGTTTGTTTTTTTTTGGTTGGTTGGTTTTGTTGTTTTTTGTTGTTGTTTGTTTGTTTTTTAAATTCTTCTGAAACAGTGCAAAGCTTCGACATGTATCAACAGCTGCAAATAGGTAGCCTGCAAATGTTTGCCAGAGAATAATTACACATGCTCTGGCATGTTTCTTATATCTTGCTGAGCTTGAAAATGGACGTGTCTGTGTCTAAAAACAGCTGACCTTCAGTTGAGTTCTCAGCCATCCTTGAGACACAAAAACTACAAATGCTCAATAGCTTTTAAGTTTACATCACCCTTTATGTAGGGAATTAAGATTCTCTTGTCTTACATTCAGCACTATCCAACTCCATTTTATTAATGGAATAAAACAGTACTTTATTCCCTGTGAGTAAAGGCAACAGAACCTGTTTCTGATTTTATGTTCTTTTAGGCAATCTGATTTGAAAGTGTTGGTTTGGTGCTTCACTTTCTGTTTGTTTGTTTGTTTGTTTGTTTTCTATGAATCATACTGGACCTGCAAATTAACTGGTATTCAGATATTATTATTTGTTCTTGTCCTGGTTTCAGCTTTCAAAAGGTTTAAAGTAACTGCTAAACTATTGACAAAGGATGCCCCAGAAAGCCTACTGAAAATATTTCTGTCAACCCTCCAGAAAAATTTGGTATGCATTGAAAATTGGAAAAAAAAAAATGTACTTAGAGTTAAAATACAGTGGGATTTTTATTTATTTTTATTTTTTTTAAATTGCACCATGCATAGAGGCTGACAAGTGTGTTTATGGGGCAGAAGAAACTAGGAACTGGATATGCAAGTTGTGTATTTTATGTTTAATACCATCACATACAAACACCCACAATCTTGCTTTATATAACAATGCCTTGGTGGTAATGGAGAACAAGTAAAAGAGAAATGAGGACTGGTACTCAACTTGTTTTAAGTTTCCTGAGGAAAAAAATAAATGGACTAGAACAGTATGGAACGCGTGGGTTGTAAACTATACAGTAAGAAAAGACGGAGTTCCATTTTAATTGTGGCTATAAAACAGCAATGATAGATCACAACATTGATTACCTCCTCCTACAGAAAGCAAAGATCTTTTGTCAGTCTGGAACTGAAATAACAAAAAATTGTGCTTTTGTTAGTTTGTTTCTGTGGAATGCCATTCCTGACTTCATTAGGAGGGAGAGAGCCTGAGAGGGAGATTGAGAATGAGAGATAATGAAAGTACTTTTTGTCTTGATGACATACTAAGGTACTGATCCTTGATGAATTGTCCCAGTGTTGTGGCAATATAATACCATTCTGCTGTTACGCAGTATCTTTTGAATATCTGAAAAGTAAAGGTTTTATAATGATGTAAAGTACATGTGTCGTACAACCTACCCACTGGTAACAGAATGACTTTGAACATTCTGACCGTTTATTGCTCTAATTAATATACAGTTAATTATGGAAAATGTGTCAGAGACCCTTCCTACCTCTGCCTTTTTCTCCTCTATTACTGTTTCAAACACCTTGCCAACTACCAGAATACTGACAACATCTTTGAAACTTAAGGAGAAACTGTTAAAAGGACATTATAATATGTCTAGGTACAGCAGATTTTTAATGCTGCTGTTTCAGATAGAAAAGTACTAATTATTAAGTTTATCATTATCGTCAGCAAACACAATGGTTGAATCTGGGAGGGAATCTTAACATGCTCTGATTCAGTCTCTGACCAAATCTATTGTGGCTTCTTCTACTTAGAGCTTCTAATGTGACAAACTCTTACCATTTGTCACAAGTCTCACAAATTTGAAGTCTTAAAGTCCAGATCTTGAATGTTTGTGATGGCTCCTAAATATGATTTTTACCTTAAAGACCCAGGTGGAAATTGACAGACAGAGCTTAGAGGCTCCAAAGAATTGCTGTAGGCACTGTCAGCCATCAAAGAGCCTTTCTGAGAAGTTTTAACTGATTTGAAGTGAAGCAGCATTAAATGAAGAGTGTGGATGGGTTATTTGGGTGCAAAGTAGCACTGAGTTATAGGGGAGAAGTGATGCTGTATGGCAGGGAACGTGTTCTGCTTGAATTAACCATGCTATTTGATGCAGTGGTACTGCAGTTATTTTTCCCCTGGCTTTTCAGGTTTAGAGCACAACCAAAGAAAATGTTTTTGTGGGCATACTTTAAGCTGCCTTAAGCTTAAAATGCAGAGATTCTTTTTGCACAGAGAAGTTGTCATAATAACTGGCTGGACCGAGGGGAAAGAGAAGGATTTGCTTTGTTTTCCACTGAAGCTTAAGAGTTTTTGTCATACATTTGGATATCTTTAATATTTTGACTTCAGTTGAGGTATTGACATGTCTACAGGTTCATCCTGTACATTAGAGTTTATAAGACTAGGATGGCCAAGAAGCTTTTCTAAATTCTGTCTTTCTGAACTGAGAAGTGCAAAATACAGTCAGATGGAGCCCCTACTAAATCTCAGAAATCCTGGTGATAAACATAGGAAATGTTTGATATTAGCTATCTGCTCTCAGACTTTCAGTGGTAAGTATTCTTTTACTGTATTTTAATATATTACTTCAGCAGTGGGAGCATGTCTGGTAAAAAGCAAAGGATTTCTGCTTGTCTTCGTTATCCAGAAAATAATCTGTTTTGTACTTAATCTGTGTTTTTAGGCCAGTGACTCAATGACCGTCATCTTTCACCCTCTGCTTTAGTATGAGGAGCAGTGCCAAAGAAGCTTGAGTTTGGCACAGCTGGCCTATTTGCTGTGTTGTGTTCTGGTTATTAGGCATTTTCAAATGAGCCCTCAATTGCTTTCATTCCTACGTCTCTACAGCTGCCTGCTGGGTTGGACATGCATGTAACTTGATAATAAGTATCTGTGTTGAAGGCATTAATCGAGTTTTTATTCAAAAAGAGTATTATGTTTGTTTGTTTTCCAATGTGTTTGCCTATTCTGTATCTTCTCTCTATAATGCTATTGCATTTAACTTCTCCTTTGTTATCAGGGATTTGCTTACCAGTATGACAGAGTTTTTCCTCTTCACTACCTTCTGTAGTAATCAGTTTTAAGAATTGTTAGGCAGTTGCTTTATGTGATCTCTGACTTCAAGTTCTGTATGTTTACTTTGAGGAAAGGTAGACTGTGGATATTTTTTCATATAATCTTTGATTTTCTGATGTTCAAAGTCTCTAAGCATACCTAAATTCAGTGTGAATTGGGTGTGTTTCTTAATTTGGCAGGTCATTATTATTTCATCAGGCTTTAATACTCGGGCCTTTTGTCCCTTACCATTGTCTTGATCTTGCCTCTTATCAGGACCAACATTTCAAAATTAGATTTTCAGCTTTAAATCAATTATCTTAATGACTTATGTTTTCAGCTTCTTTATATTTCCTCACAATGTCTGTTTTATAGTCACTCATAAAAAATAAATAAAAAAAATTACTCCTATGGGATGTGTTTTATTTTTCTCTGTGGCATTTTTCATGATCCTGAGTTAACTAAAAACTTTTTAAAATACCAAGGACTTAAGAACTAGCTATAGTCAGAAAAATGAATATGTCCTTTGGTTTCATGCACTTATGAAGCATTTCTTAAACATTGTTCAGCCAACATTTACAAGGCCAGATCATTTCAACTCTGATGGGCTTTTCAGCTGCTTTGTTCTACTGTGGGTGAATTCTCAGCTCACTATACTCCTGCGCTTTTCAATATATTCCTGATCCAAGAAATTAGTTTATCCTCATGTCTGAGTTTGACATCAGAAGGTCTCAAATCTGCTGATTTGGGGGAAGTATAACTTATTATAAGGGAAGGATCAGTTTATTTTATGCCTTGTATAATAGGGGCTATACAGCAATTATACAAGACCCAATACAGACATTGTTATCAGTCAGCATCATGTAACTTTACTGGTTCCCAAAGACTAATGCCAGAGCCTTGGTAAACTTTCCTGAGAAGTTACTAAAAAGAGTAGGTAAGATACTAGAGGGTAGGTAAGAGTAGGTAACAGATCTAAGTATATATAAGAGTAGGTAAGCTACAAAGGGGCATACGTGGCTGAAGTGTTTAACCTTGGGAGAGAGTTCAAGGTGGGAACAAAGGAGCCTCCTGGCCCATGAGCCTCCTGCATTGTGGCTTCTCTCCCTGGCTAACTTGCCACAGCATTCCTGGCTGCCCTGGGTAGCTCCCAGTTCAGCTGCCAGCATCTGTTAAGTACTGTCTGGAGTGTTCTCACCCTGCATTGGAGCTGTGCTAAGAACTCAAGGAATAATATTGACAAGTTCTGTCCAGAAAAAGCTCTCCTGTGAGACAGTTTTCCCTTTTTAAAGTCCCTGAAGTTGTAGTGCTTCAGAATCCCCACCAGTTCAGATTAGCAAGTGTTTATTGTTGTTGTTTTTATAATCACAGGAAGCTGTGCTCTGACATGAGAGTGTAACAGAGGTTCTAGGTCATCTATTTGACATGGATGTTCTGTAGGAATTTGCTGTTTCATACAACATAGAGCTTTGTTTCCCTAGTGAATGCTTCTGCTGTCATCTCTCACGTTCTGAGGAATCTTTTCCTTTGAAAGACAGGTCTCATAAATCTGCAGCAAATTCATTCTAATTTGAATTCCTAAACATCAGTATCAAGGTTTTCTTTGTGACAATGGAAGTGGGTAAATGAATAATATTCTAAGAATTAGAACAGAGATAGAGAAGTTGAAGTTTTGTCATAGTAAGATCTGTAGAAATGAACACAGAAGCTAGTTATCAGCTAGTTATCATTTTATAATTATGCAGTTACTGCTTATTTGGCTGAAGGCCTGGCATGGGGTCTTTGTTACTTCTGTTTGTATTAGCCCTGATGCATAATTAACAATTACAAGTGTAAGTTTAATTCAACAAATTGATAATGTGATTCCATTTGAAATATGCCAATGTGATATGTAGAGTGATTAGACACATAAAATTGGCCTTGTCATCGGTATTAATCTGACCACTATCTATATTTTATATCTTAATAGGAACAGAATTTATTTTATCTATGTTTAGCGGCATGCTTAGACTGTGCCCAGTTTTATAGAGGGGCCTTTATGAAATTATAATTCAGTAACCTTTATGTGGATGGTTTTATTATGTGGGTAGTTGATTATGATATTTTCAAAGATATCATAAAATATAATTTTGTAGGCTACATCTGTAAAAAGTTTATTTAGCACAGAAATAGATTATTTTTCCTGTATATATTACTGTATATAAGGTACTGCTATAAATTTGCAGTCATATTATCATCAGGCAATTTTCTATCTTGAGTTATCAGAAATAGGAATTAGAAAACATTATGCTAGCCTTAGGGAAGCAAAATTTTTCAAAACTCGTATCTGCTAATATCACCTGCCAATGATTTAATGCGTTTATAGTTTATGCTAGCCTTTCTTAGCTTTTCTTTAAATCCATTATAGTCTGTGTACCTGGTAGAAGTGAAGCCTGCAGCCAATTGATGTTATTTTGCAGCTCCTATCTTTAGCCACCAAATACCTATTTTCTGTTTTATTCTTATTTTCACTCCGAAAGATAGTAACTGTCGGCTGTTACAAAACTGCAATTTCATTTGTAAAAGCTTCATCCAAAGAAATTCATTGCTGATATTAGGACTTGAAAATTTTAATTTCTTTGTCTTTCTTTGGGATACTTTATGTTTTTGTGTTGAAGCTTATAGAGACACCGTTAGACTCTTTCATTTCTGGAAGTTACAACAGCAAGACAGCATTCTGTGACAGACTGTGGGATCATGTTTTTTACGAAGTACCCCTTTTGGGAAAGGTGTCTTAGTGCATCTCCTGTTTAAAAATACATCTATAGTTTGAGTAAAATGAAAGCGATCAAAATACGTTAAGTCCATACAAAAACATTAGCATTCTTTATCAGTAATATGAATTATTGCAATGTTTATTTGTTTCTGGGATCTGTGGTCCTTTTTGTTCTTTCTTAGTCTTCTACTCTTGGCATAACCAGAGCCCAGTGGAACTCAAGTTGAAACTCTGTTGCAAAGCTGCAAGGCCTTAGGTGTTATTTTACTCAACCTTTCTTGCTTTCTCCAGTTTGCATCAGATATTTTCCATGACAGATGTGGAAGGTACTTTTCATGTCAAAGCTGTATATACCCATGGAAACTGACTAACATCCCCTGAAAGATTTTTGATAAAGCCCAGTAATGACAATGGGAACATGATTTTGTTATTACCATTAATCTGGCAGTGGAGTATAGAGTAAACATGTGGCAGAATAGTTTCATGCTCTTTCTGAAGATAAGTGGTTATCATGTGCCGATAAATCTCCTTTCGCACTTCTTTAGTTTCATGGAATAGTTGAGGTAGTGTAAGGTTATACCTTACAGTTTTATCTGTAATGATGGGATATTGAAATCAGGTTCACCTATCTAGTGCTTTCAAATGCCTCTCTCTAATGCCAATGTATATATTTTTTTCCATTCATTTATTGTACTGGCCCATCTATTGTCAAATCTCCATCTGTTCTGTAGCATTTATTATACAAGTTCTTGGTCTTAACATTCCTTTCATACATTTCTCGGCCTGGCTGTATCTGGGTACAATTGTAGAGTAATTTTGGTTGGTTTGCTTTCCTGAGACAAAAAAAAAAAAAAAAAAAAAAAAAAAAAAAAGAGAGAGAGAGGAAAACAACACTGATGAGTTTGCACATAATTCAAATGCTTTTTTTTTTGCAGCTTTAGCTTTTCCTTCAGGAAAAGCTAAAGGCAAGCCTCCTAATAAAGCTGATGCAAAACTTAACTAAGTTAATTTGCATAGGCAACTCTTAAAATGTAAGGGTAGCTGAGCAAATGCTTTTTGGGGTGAAGTGCCATGTCTCATACTGACTTTTGTAAATTATTTGACTGATTCATTCCTGTATAAAGCTGTATGTAGAGTCCAAATTCAATTTGTTGACTGAAATGATTTTGGAAATGGTATTTTTCACTTTAGATCTTGGGCAGAAGTTTTCTTTACAACTAGAGGTGCTGTTTCTTCCACCAGATGTGCCCCTTCTCCTGTATTAGCCAATTCATCTACCTGCATGTTTGCTTTCTGGCTATGTTCAGTAAAAGGAGTAAGATCAGTGGTGCTATTTAAACTGTTAAAATAATTCAACTCATTTGGACTGAGTTAGGAGAAATTGCATGAATAACATAAACAGCAGATTTTACATGGGTTACCAATACTGTCCAAACAGATAGCCTTTCCTGCTAGGAGAGGAAACAATGGAGCACTTGAACAATTCTTTGCAGCAGAGATGAAGAACGGTAAATCCAGCTATTGGTCAATGATAAACATAATAAGAGCATAATAATGGTATAATCATGTCTTTAGATGGTAACACCTCTAACCCAAAAGTCTGTCCCCAGCCTAAATGGCCACCTGTCATAAAAATAGTTGTTCTTGTAGTTATTTTCAGTATATTTTGGATTTCTTTTTAATACCTTGAAAGACATATTTAAGCACATTTAAAGAAAACAATGTTTGTAAAAGTACTCTGTTTACTTATACACTCTAATTTTAACATGTGAGCTTTAAGACTGAAATTGCGTGGAATGGAAATGTACTTTGCTATTCAATACCCTTGGTAGTCATCCAAGCTTAACCAGATTACACTAATATATTTTTAGTGAGAGCTGAGACAAAATTCCACCATAGAAGCCTGAGCCTATATAAAGTTCTCTTTGATTGGAATTTGATTGCAAAACTAAAAATGAGATTGTGTTCTTTTTAAAAGGCCATAAACTTGCATTCCATTTTAAACAACTCTGGAAAAGAATTCTGCATTCTTGCAGAAATGTGACAATGTTAGAATTGCATGAGGTTTTGTAACATCAAGCCCTGTGAAAGCTTCTACTTCAAGTCTTATATGTACAAAAATGTATTTCTTTATCTGGGATTCTTCTGAATCAGATCACAGTGACACTTTCAGGATCCAGCTCTGCACATATTAAATTGTAGCTATTTCTTGCTAATTTCATTCTAACACAAACCTAAGGTGATTGCACTGCATCTATTAAATTGTCTACTCATAATTGTTTCTATGTAGGAAAATTTTTCAAAATGTTAAATATTCTTCACACTTCACACAGAATACATTTCTATGCCCTCATTGTCTTCTGAACTCAGTCTAGACATATCTGACCTGTGGGGGTAGAAATGGCTGAACTTTGGTTTCACTTCATACTAAAGAGGATACTTTCATTTCATCCATATGTCGAGTGTTTTTTTTTTTAATATATATTATTTCTCAAATTATTCTATAAAGTAGAATTTAGGTATTATAAAAAGGACTTTCAATGACTGTCTTAGCAATGAAATATTAGAAGTAATAATAGATTTAGTCATTCCTTTATTGGATTGGAATAAATTGGTACTGGATTATATTAGGCAATGCATCCCATATGCACGGGATTATTTATTCGCCAGTTTTTTAAAATATGTATAAACTATGCTGAGAGCAGATTTGCATCTATTTTGCTATGTAACTAGCTCTACTTTTACCAAAAGGCAAAAAAAAAAAAAAAATCCAGTTTAATAAATTTGAAAACTTAATTATGTTCTTGTTGTAGAGGTAGGTAGTTGTTGTTAACTTAGAGTTACTTATTACATAAAGCCAGTCTGTATATAGATACTTTACACTGCCATAACTGTCATCACGCTATGATTTATTTTTTTTAATTGCCAAAGCAGTTCACCTTACATGACCTCTAGTTGTGATTAGTCAGGCTGCTATAGCTTTTTTTTTTTATATATATATATTGTCAACATATATTGACAGAGACGCTCTTAATTACAGAAGTATAATACAGCTGTTACAAATTTTTGTGTGCCAGCAAGTCTTAAAATGACTAACTTGCACTCTTCTCAGTAGCTGATCTCTTTGTTGGGATGAGATATCTAACAGAAATAAACAGGAAAAGCAGTATGTTTTTTATTAACCCCCCAAATGTTTTTAAATTCAAGACAAAAACTGGTGTTTTGTTATATTTTTCCTGACTGCCTCTGCTTGTTGCAGCTTTCAGTAATAAACAGTATTTTTGGATAAATATGTCTTGAAACAATAAAATCCTGAGTTCATGCTCCAATCTTATGCTGAAGCACTGAGGAATCACTTTGGTTTTCAGTTCTGCATGTTTCCCAAGTATAAGTTACTGTAAGAGATGTGAGCGACTGCCATGAAATAGTACAAAGTTGGAAATGGAAGGGGAATTGGAAGCCCGGGTTTCCAGGCTTGTTCTTGGTTAGACATACTTTTGTATGACCTTGAGCAGATCACGTTAACCCTGACTTTCCAAAGCATTTGCACTCCTGAACTGACTGTATGTTGCTCAGTTGCAATTTCCTGTAAGATGAGAATGGTACCTTAATAAGGTACAGACAATTAATTAATATAAAGTGCTGTGAAATTCTCCAAGTGAGAGTATTACAGGCAGTGGGAAGTAGTATTAGAAATTAATAATATTATAAATGAGTAATAATATAATAGTTACGTTTACCCTATGATGTTGCATTTTACCCTGAAGCAAGGTAAATCATAAGCTGCTTAGATTTTTGTATAATAGAGTGCAGAAGTTAAGGGTCTTTAGAACATTTCTGCAATATTAAAATGATTTTTCAGCCAGCATATTGGCTTCTTTAGTCTAGTCTAAGGCTTTAAAAAAATAAAACAACAAAAGCCCAAGTTATTATGTATTTAAATAGTTCTCTTTGCAGCATGAATTTCTTTCTGAGCTTCATATCTGCTTAAGTATCGTATCTGTTGATGTTCCTTACGTTACTAAGCAACATGAAACTACCAAAAAAAAAAGGGGGGGGGGGGGGAGAAGCAGTAAGGCACTGTAATTCTGATCATGTATCATGAGGTTAATTTTTCAGTTGTGTTCCATATAGCTAATAGGAATATTTTGAGATTCAGAGTACACAGTGCTTCAATGTAATATATATTGTTTTCATTACATAAAGCAGTTCATATCTTCTAAAAATGTGCATTTAATTGCATAAAGACAGAAAAGCAACACAAAAATTATTCAAATTACCTTCCGATTATATTTGATAAATCATGTTTAAATCCTTTTTACATTTACGTAGCAATTATAACCTAACCACAGGATCTAACATCTTAGAGCTTCATCAAAATCAATCAAATCTCTTAGGCTGAAGCTGGAATGTTGTTCTGATGGAATTGCTCCCAAAGGCAATTTTGTTCTATTTAGGCACCAGCTTTGCAGCACATTCTGAATTCAATTATTTCTGGTAATATTTCCTGGGTAAGGTTTTGTTCTAGCAATGAGTCTAAGAAATTTCCATTATATAAAACAACTAATTAATTGAAAATAGGTTAAACTGACGTAATTGTTTTCAAAAATATTACTAATACTTTGGTGATCAGAAAATATAAGATCTCTTCTGTTACTTGGTTTCTAAGTGCGTCTTATAGAAAACTACTGATTTCAGATGGTAAATTAAACAGACACTCACTTATATTACATGCAAACCTCAAAATATTTTGGAAAACCAAACTTCCCTTAGTTCCAAGTACGAATTTCTTATTCAGCTTCCAGTTTTCTCTGAGACAGTATTTGTGCCTGATTCTTTGGTGAATGAAACCAGATAACCATCAGTTATAGGAATAAACAGTATTTATGATTTGTGTTTGTAAATAAAATAAAAATCAATGAATGTGGACATATTTCCTATATTACATATATGTTCATATAAATATTTCAATAACTCTAAAATTATTTTTTCTGGTTTATCAAAAATGCCTAATATGTGTGTTAAAAATCAGTTTATGGAACTGTTTCAAGATGGGATAGCTCTTGAATTTAAACTGGATAATGAGCTATATGTCTACTCCTTGGTATGTGCAAGACACAATGCTTGGTTGTCTGATGTTCAGGCTGGTCTTGCCTTTATTTCAAAGCACTTGTAATCTTACGTATGCATGTAGATAAGCACAGGAAAGATAAGTTGAAAACACTTGTAAGGGATTTACAAAAACAATTCCTAAATCTTCCTGAAAGAATTTTAATTTAAAAATTAAGATTATTAGAATGTAACTTAATACTGAAGTTTTGAAACAGGTTAAAAGAAAGATTAACTGTTCCCTCGTCCCTTGTGCCACGATCCCAAATCCCAGCCTACTAGGAACATAGGCCAGGAAAGTGGTAATATTGCCATATACTCCTACATCAGATAAGAGAGGAATTGTTTCCAACAACATCTTATGTGTAGCCTTATCCTTACTCTAGATAGACAGTTTAGGAACCTTGTGAATCAGCAAATTCTGAATTCACCAAATGACCAGAATTTATATAACAGAGGCACTGCTTGCAAACATGCATGAAATTTGAAGGCCAATATTTTTGGAATCATCCAGGTTTTGATGCCTCAAATTGCATGTTCAGCATTGTATAGACTATGAGGGCTCTTCAAAATCAACAGACATTAGCTGTCACTTATAGCAAAATGCATTTTGATTCCTCAGCAGCTCTAAATAGCACATTTATTGTTTCTCAAACTTGTCATCCAAAAGAGCAGTTGTTCTGAAAACATAACTACAAATGGTTTTGGTATAAATGTAGCTGTTCTTCCATTCTGTATTTTCCATAGAAATGCTTGCATTCCTTCATTCCCTCCTCTTGAGAACCCTAAGTAGAACGTCTATGTGAAGTTCTTAGTAAAAAGGCTATGACTTTTAAAATCAAATTTTCTTTCATGTTGGTAAAGGAGTTTTTTGTTGTTGTTGTTGATTATTATTTATTTATTTATAGTTTCTGATTAAAAATCCAATTATACCTGGGCTTTTCCAATATTTAATAAATGTTTATTTTTAAAATAGCAGCCTCAAAATTAAAGGGTTAATGCTTGCTATCTATGTATGAGTTTAGAGTTCAATCAGGCCTACAAAAAGAGTTATTCCCTAGTTATAAAGAAAACTGGAGTAGGTTGTAATAAGATTTAGAAAATAGATTCAATGAATCTTGCCTGGATTGTTATTATCAAAAATGTTTTTATATTACATTTTTAAGTCTGTAAAGTAAGACTGAAGGTAAACAATTTTTGAATAGAAACACTAAGTGCTCCTCAGAGCCATGACAAATGGGAATTGACTGTGTTCTTTAAGGTTGTTTCTAAGAGGCAAAGTACTGTGACCAATATATCCAGAAAAAGAAAGAGACTGACAGTGGAACCAAAGAAGGAGCTAAAGCTGTAGTATTTCTGGGACTACTTTACAATATGAGCCATAATTCAAATAGAATCAAAAACCAGTTATTTTTATTGGCTGCTGCTTCACTGTGTGAAATAGTTTGTTTCCACACTGAAAAAATGTTAAGGAAATAGATTTAACCTGCAAACTTTAAAATGCTGTAATTTCTCAGAAATAGGACAAGAATCTTCTTAATGAGGATTTCTTCTGTAAGATTTTCAGGGATGGGAGAAAAAAAAAAAAAAGCCTAGAACTTTTTGTTTGTTTGTTTCAAATTTTAGGATGTTTAAAATTCATCACTTCCTTAACATGACTGAATACTAAATGGATTAAGAAAATACGTTTCCAGCTCCAACCAGCCTTGCTTCCCTGCAAACATTTTTAGGTGACCAGAAAGTATCTAGCTATTTCTTGTACATAGCTTTGGAGAAAATGCAGAATTGTACCTAAATGTTTGGTTTTGCCAAGATTTTCCCAACACTTAAGTGACTACACAGCACTTTGATAGCTGCAAAGAATACGCCGTTGTATCGATTTTTTTCACGTTGATCCAACAAGGGCACTGCACTATTGCTTTATAATACTTACTATTAGTCTTCTGCTCTGCCTTAGTCTGTGTTTTGATACAGATCTGAGTAAACAGCTTTTATTCATATGCTACAGAGTTCACTGGAAACCAAATGGATATGTAACCATCCAGTACCATTGGGTATATGGTATTCCATCAGGGAATCTGAGGAAAGGCACTGACATTCAAAAATCCTTTGGAATGATTATTAATGCCATATTGGATATGGTATAAATGGGAGGAAGAGAATCAAAAAAATCAAAGCAAGCACATATTGGTCAAGACTTTAAAATCTGGTAAACAATTCAAACGTTCTGCTTAGCCTCAGTACTCCCCCAAGGAAATAAAAGTTGCTGTAAGCTTAGTGTCCCTCATTGGTCACCTGTGGTCAAGGAAAAAAATGTGGTGGTGGTTGTTCTCCTCCTCCTTCTTTTCCTTCTCTTCCTATTTTTTCTTCTCCTGTTCCTCCTTCTCCTTCTTCTGAAATAAAGTCCAGGAAAACAGATAACTTTGAAATAAATTTTCTGTTGTAATTGCAGGTTGGATTTGTGGATTGAATGGTAAATTACATTTACAATTTGTGAAGGGTTTAGAAATACTGATTTGTCTTACTTTATTTTGCAGATGCTTCAGAAAGTTGCTGTCTGTTTACCACTGGTTCTGCCAAACAACTCCAGAAGCTACCTACCTATTTTTTCATTAATCAAGCATAACGTTATCTTGAACTAATTATTCTTCTCCATATGGCCTTCCTACTGGTGTCAGCTTATCTTCTGCTGACTCATACTCAGGGTGCTCCTCTTGAGAATGGGCCACTGTTGGAAACACTGAAGTCCCAGGTAGGATTATTCAGCAATAAAAGCGAACACTATTCAGCACAGGTGAGACCTCCTGGCACAAGCCGACGAATACCTCAGACAATTATCATAGGAGTTCGTAAAGGAGGGACAAGGGCTTTGCTGGAAATGCTGGATATTCATCCTAATATTGTAGTAGCAGCTACAGAAGTCCACTTTTTTGACTGGGATGAAAATTATGTGAAAGGATTAGACTGGTATAGGAGTCTGATGCCATTTTCTTACGGAAATCAAATTACAATTGAGAAAACACCAGGCTATTTTACATCACCACAGGCTCCAGAAAGAATTCATGACATGAATAGCTCCATTAAACTGCTGCTCATTCTAAGAGATCCCACTGAGAGAGTTATATCTGACTATACCCAAGTATACTACAACAGAGTAGAAAGCCACAAGCCTGTTCAGCTTTTTGAAGATATTGTTATTAAGAATGGAGCACTTAATACCAAATACAAGGCTATTCAGAGAAGTCTATATGATGTTCATATGGAAAAGTGGCTTAAACATTTCAGTTTGAATCAGATTCACATAGTGGATGGCAATACTTTAATCAAGGACCCTCTTCCTGAATTACAAAAAGTTGAAAAATTTCTAAATCTTCCTTCCCGAATTATGTCTTCTAATTTTTATTTTAACCAAACTAAAGGATTCTATTGCATTCGAAGTGATGGAAGAGAGAGATGTTTACACGAATCCAAAGGGCGCCCCCATCCTCTTGTTAACAACACTGTTTTAGAGCAACTTTATTCTTACTTCAGAGAGCACAATGCAAAATTTTACAGAATGGTTAATCATTCTTTTGACTGGCATTAATGCATTTTGGAATCAATGTTTCTTAAAAAGGGCCTGAAACAAACTAGAGATTCATATTATGAAAATTTTACATACTGGTTATATAGAAGCAGAGAGAACTGTTTGCTTCATTGGAATAAGATATCCATTAACTCATTAAAATGGTAGCCTTTGTTTTGGGAAAAATAAGTTTCACATATTTGTATAATTACTCTGGGTCATATAATAGAATAATATTTTGATCATTTTCCCATCATGCAAATATGTTAGCTTCAGTGGACTTACTTCAGATATATATCTGTTACAAGATTTGTGATGTTTTAGAAAAATGACTGCTTCTAACAGTGTAAAAATGTACATATTTGAAATGGTATTATTCTAACTGTTCCATATTTTTGGTTCTTAGTATTTTTTTTATATCAGGTATGAGGCTAGTGGCACTGAGTTCTAGAATTTTTCGTACAAATTAAATTGTATGTTACAACAGGAGCATACATATTGGCTCTAGTAAATAAATCATCCTCTGTTAATATGTCAAAGTTCTTAATCTACTGATAATAAAAGGAATCTATTTCATCCTTGATTTTGAATAGGTGAACTAGAAGCTCCCCATCGGTATATCATTTGTATTAAGCCACAATCTTAATATCTTGAGTTGGCAAAAAATAAAAATAAAAATCTCCAAACAAAGGAAGAATATGAACTCTTTGAAGAAGCTTTAAGAAGTGAGAGATCTGAATGTAAAGAAATTAACCCAGACAACCTCAATTTAAACTGTTACACTGTATACTAAAAAAAATAAATTTTTGAATGCAAAAAAAAATATCAGCAGCTGTACAAATGTTTGATTGTATAAGTTATGTCTTGAATGAAAAAGACAGCTCTTCATCAATGCTACAATGTTAATCACGTTTGTATTCTGTGACTAGTTACTCTATTTCTCACCTAACTTTGGTTTACATATCTCCATTTGCATAGTGAACCTCGTTAAAAAGCAAATGAAATTGATTTGCCTGCTCTTCAAATCATTCTTTGTCATTTCTAATGCAGGTCATGGGATGTGCTTAGAGTTAAAAGTAACATCTTTTTATATTTGTGTATCTCAAACTGTGTTCATTTACTAAGGATGACATACTCAGTTTATATATAAAAATGACATCCATTTATACACCTGCATTAGGAATTTTTCTTTTTATTACCTTCTGTTTGACAATATTGTGCTAGTCTGCTCTCTTTCTTCATGTTAACCATTTTATTATAGATCAATACCAAAGAAGAAAATCAACTTGAAATGTTAAATGGAGTACCAAATAGGACTATATAGAAATACAACCAGATATCCTTGTTTGAAATTGTACCTTCCAATCCAGAAATCCTGGTGCACGCCCTTGAAGAAGCATTCTTTAGGTGCATTACTCTTTAAGCTTCTCAGGACTGGTGAGCTGTAGTGTGGGCCCACTCTAAGCATCTCAGCATCAGATTCCACCTAATCCTGTTGAAGATCCAGAATATCTGTGTTCTTCTATTTAAGCCACTGTGCAGCCTACAGGATATGTTCCCAATGTTGGATTCAGTCTTCCACTTTATGGGCTAAAAGGTATGGATCTATCGCACCACTAATTTTTAGGTTTCTAACTGTTTTATTAGGGGGCTACTAAGATGTTAAGCAGATAGAAGTCTCCTTCCACTGAAGCTGGACAGAATCAAACCAAGCCAGATTACATGGAAAGAGCTTTCATCAAATATTTCTTCAAGAACCGTAAAATGTTAAAAATAGTACAGCAAATTTTATTCTTCTGCTACTTGTATATTTGACAGAAATTTTTGTTAACTTTTCATTACAATATAATTAACCTTTGAAATTATCTTTCTGAAATATGATTATTAAGCAAATTTATGGTTTCCACGGATTAAAAAAAAGTGTTATTTATTTCTTCCACTTTTTCTGAGGTTGTGGCTTCTTAATCACTAATATTGATCAGGTCTGGGCACTACTCAGAAGTACAAAGTTGATCTGAATCAGGTGTGGAAATATGAATGCATTTCTTTCAAATTAGCCAAGGACCAGGATGTTCACACTGGTCTCATACCATTTCTACAAGGGCAGGAGATAGGTGAACTGTAATAATTACAGTTGCATAATCCAATACCTTATTTGTCATTTGTCAAATTAAAACTTAACCCAGAAAAAAAATCTGGACAATTCTGAATCAGCAGGGTGATTTTATATTGGACCAGCACTTTGTGTTCTGTGGCCACAACATTTTTATCTGATAATAAAATCCAGATTCCCTTTGTCCAGTTCAATCTCAGTGTTGGAAAAAAAATCCAGTCCACTGAAATTAATACAGAAATACAGGACTGAGGATAGCAGCACACCAGTAGTTTATATCATAGATTGTAGTTTTTCTTTCAGCATCTCTGTCTGTTTCTTACACATTCCAACACTTGCTATATTTTTCATGTTTTTCTTCTTTACAATGACTATTCCTTTTAATAGTATTGAATAAGGTTGGGTTTTGTCTTTTTTTTTTTTTAATGAATCTAATTTCCAATCAATGTGTACTTTAACAAAGATTTCAGGTAGTTGCTAGTAACTGAAGACTTCACATATCTGTATATCACATTCAATTTCATAGGCTAACGTCTTTCTATATTTATGCTTGCAGGCATCAAGTCTTTCTCTTCTCTGAAGTTCACAGCTAATCTCTAAGTGAGTTGAATGCAGAAATACCAGTTGGCAGAAGCTGTATACATCTTTGAAAATGCAGGTCTCTTTCTGGAATTTACATTTCAAGGATTGATGATCTGTATGGATTAATGATGCATATATCTACTTGATTTATTAGCACTCTTCAGTTCTGCTCAGCATTTTTGGGAAGGACACAGCTGGTGGAATGAATTCGATGATCATTTTAAAGTTTACTAATACCAGAAGACATGTATTACACATAGAATAATTTTGGTGGGGGGTTGGCTATTTTGTTTTGTTTTACATAAATCAAGACTCTTGTCTGAAGTTTTTGATAAATGATCTACACAGATGCAACTTAACCTGCATAACAGCATTCAGTGAATATAGTAGACTATGATTTAGCATTAAAAACTGTTCCAATCAAAATTATCCATTTTGTGATCTGAAGAACATATCTCATGCAGGCCTGGCCTCTATTCTTATTTTCTTCAAAAGATAACCCTTCTTCTCTCATCCTCTCAGGACAGGGATCAGATCCACTTAATAGAATATCCACTGAGCTATACTTAAAAATAAAATGCTGAAATTATTTTCTACATAAAATTACTCAATTTTTGGTGTATGGAATTAAGAGCTGGTTAAATTTTGTAAAGAACTGCATGCTCACCATAACTTTGAATGAATTATTAACAAGATAGTTCTCAATTTAATAAATGACAAATATATCTTAAGAGTTTCCACAATTAGTAATAAACCATAAACTATTCTTCAACAAAGCGGTCATCAAAGGACGTACATCTCATACTTGGAAGGCTATTGGAGAAATAAGTTTCATGTGGGAAGGTTGCTTAAAGAGACCATGCAGTTGCTTCAAAGGTTCTTGAGAGCATCTGAAACAAGATAGATACAGTCATATGTGTAAGACCACTGCGGAGATTAAGATGAGTTGAGTGACTCTTTGACATTGTTTTGCATTCCACAAATATTAAGGTTTAATGTTAAATATCATTCTTTTCCTCTTTTAGCTTAAATGCCATAATTAGGGTTACTTTAATCTACTATAACTGAGACTAGCACTATCAAGCAACTGCAGCCATAATTGGGTTAGTTAAGCCCTTGTCACATTGCGAAGCAAACAACCCCTTGTAAATTCCTAGATTAGTCTAACCTTAGTTGTTTTTTTTGTTGTTTTAAGTCCGCATACTCTGTAAACAAAAAAGGTGACAAACTTGAGTTGGTTTTTTTCTTTCCCCTCCAAAAAAAAATCTAGTATTACTTGTTAAAGAAATCAGAGAGGTTCCTCTATCACGCTCCCCCAGCAGCATTTTACTAGAAAGAGGACTGTTATCTATCTATTTATTTATTTATTTATTTATTGTATCCCATCTATCTAGCTGCTCAAAGATCCTGTGCTGAAAGTCTTCTCTTTCACTGCATAGCCTTAGTAGTGCATTTACAATTCTTCTTAATGAATTTCTTGCCTCCGAAAGCAGAGACATTTTAAAAATACCCATAGGCAGTATTTTTGAGAACTTTAGAGAGAACATAGACCCTGTATAGTACAAATCATTGAACGCTGCTACACAAAATCAACACCTTCAATGTCCCTTTGGTAAAAAGTCAGTAGATAATCTTATAAAATGTATTGAAGAAAGATTAGATTGACTACTGTAGGGAAGCACATCTGGATACAGAGTTTTCAGTCACATGTTTCAAAGAACATCAAGAAGAAATGTAAAACTTTGGTTGCTTGCAGCAAGCTTAATTGCTTATTGCTTTTGTCAGTTCAGATGCTTTTGTCAGTTGTACAAAATTTGAATATCATCTTAATCTTTATTATTTCTTGTTTATGTGGTCAAAAACAAAAACCTGAGTTATTATTTTGCTTTATAGAAGCATGGTTAAAAAAAAGAAAGCAACCCCCAGCATAATTTACAGTAAGAGTTAAAATAACTTTTCCTTGTAGAGAAAAGAAATTTAAATTATTTAGGTAAGGATTATGCTCCTATAGACTATTATTTTCTATACTTGTGGATTTGATCCTTCAGTTCCGTAAAGAATTTGAATATTATCATAGAAGCAAATAGACACATTGGAATTAAAATCAATAATAATTTGCCTAGCACATTATTCATTAGCAAGAGTTAGCAACTAATATTTAGTTACTGGACAAATAGTTCCCACTTCAGTTATTTCCTGCTTTAATGTGACTAACTAAATTGTTTTGCTATTTTATAAAACAAAGTTAAAAGTTAAAATCAATGGTGAATAAAGACTTTGTAGTACCATTCTGTGATCATAAAGGAATTGTCCTTTTTTAAGGTTAATTAACAGGGACATGAGCTTACCACAATACCTGAAAGAACTTTGGAAGCCAAGATACTAGTGGAACTGCAAAGCATGAACGTATGTTGAAGTTGAAACTGCAAATTAGGGAAAATACAATGGATTAAAAATAGACTGAAATAAATCATACTTTTCCAGTAAAATAGATGTCATACAATATGTACATATGTAATATGTCTTATGTGCTAACACATGTAACCAATACTACGAAGTCTATTTTTTTGATGCGAAATGGTCTTACATTTTTACATTATATGTTCTTTTATTTCCATTAGAAAAAAAAAAAAAAAACACTAATGAAAAATATCTTAATGTAAACGTTTTACCAGTGGTACAGAGCTTTTCTGTCAAGGGATATTTCTTTGCTTTTATATTGTTTCCTCCAAGATAAAAAGGTGGTTTGAGTCACACTGCAATAGAAAGAGCAGAGTTATCATACCAGAATCAACAATACTATTTCTATTTGTTACATTTCCCAATGGCAAACAATTTTGTATTTTGTGTAACTGATAACAGTTTTACAAATAATCTTTTTATATTTTCTCTTTCTTCATTAGATAATACAACCATGTTATCATTTTTCTTACTCTAAAGAATGTTACTCTAAACTCTTACATTGTTAATCTAAAGCACTGATAGGTTTAAATCAAAAGGCAGTAATATAAGGCAAGCATGGATAACTAAGAATCCCTTTGCCACTTGGAGTGGCTATGATTTTTTATTATTATTATTATTGTTTAACTCTTTAGATGTGAACATTTTGATCCATTGTACATTTTCTTTATATAAATATATATATATATATATATATACACGCATATTGGAATGTACCATCCAAACTTTCAACATGAAAAAATAAGACAGGGACAAATACAACGTAATAAAACATACAACGAAGGTCCTCTTCTGCTAAATATTTGTTTGCGTAATATGGCACAGTTCCAAATGAAAATTATGACTGAGCTGATATGATACACAGAAGACTAAGTAACAGGCTACTCCAGGGATTTGTGTAGTTATTGTACATCCCTGAATTCATTTTCAATCATTATGGTATTAACAGCATATGTGAATATACATTTTCAAAACACTGTATTTCGTCTTACTGGAGAATACCACAATATTGTAGGACAGGTTCAACATATTATAGCTATCCTTGGGCCAAATACTGCAGCAATTGGAAACTTCGGAACCTAAGGCAAATTGGATGAGAACTAACAGTTTTCTGCACTGCAATAAAAGTGCAGAGTTATCATACCAGAATCAACAATACTATTTCTATTTGTTACGTTCCCCACCGGCAAACAATTTTGTATTTTGTATAACTGATAACAGTTTAGTGTTTGTGGGTTTTGTTTGTTTGTTTTTTGTTTTGTTATCCTTTCTTGAAAATTAGTAGCATAGATGCACAGGTTTTGTTGTTGATTTGAGAAGCACTGTCAGCCTGAAATGCTGTGCAACTATCATAAGATTGAAGACACAGATGGAACACTTTAAACTGCAGGGGGTGCATTGCTGCCTTGAGTAAAGAAAGATTAAAGGCTCATAAACAACATATGCTATAGTTAACCATACACATGCATCATACACAGCTTGCAAAATACACTGTCTAAAACAAAAACATGCAGAATCTACAACTGTGCACTCAAGTGATCCTGTTGAAAGCAAGCTGAACTATAGGCAGGAAAAAGTGATTCCTTCATCTAGCAAACAGACATCCGATAGTCTTTTTCCAGTTCGTGAGGTGTATGTGCGGAAAGCAGTTAGATGCCTCCCCCCCCCCGCACACACACACACCTTGAATTACCTGCAGGACAGATCTTTGCCAAATTTCACTAACTTTGGAAACCCCATTTCATTTCATTTTCTAGGTGCTTAGTTGTCCATTATTTTTTTCCAAAAATGCAGTTGTCACAGATGGGAATTATTCTAGACAGTCACAGATACAGCTACTCAGAAAAGCATGAATGAAATATACTAATCAAGTTTTCTGTAGATGCTAGATATAATAAACTATAAAATACAGAAGTGCATTATCTTCCTAGAGTCCTTCGTGCATGACTCCTTTTTAGCCATCTAGTATTGCATACAGTTATGTGCTTGTATGACTCCCTATCCTGATTACCAGTGTGTTATGATGAAGGGGAACAGAATTATGTTACTTCACATTAATATTAAAGCCCAGGTATGTTTATTTTACATAAGCACATCTTCATTATCAGTCACCCACTATCTTTGACTTTCTTCTCTTTCTATACAGCCTTTGCGTGTCGTTTTTTGGTTTGATTTAGTTTCCATTTATGAAAGAATTCTGGCTTTTCTCATTCATGGAATACATAGTTTCGATCCTAAATTGAGTCTTCTTTTTTTGAGAAAAGTAAAAGCTGAAACATATTCCATGGCTTTCAAAAACTAATGTTTGTCTCTCGTGTTAGGATGTCAGAGAATCAGACTAGAAACTTGCAAGGAATTAAGACAAAATAGCTAATCCTAACATAAATAACAAGCATAATGGTTAAGGATATTTTTTGGAGGATAGGAAAAAATATTCACCTTCCATTTTAGAAAAAGTATTTACTTGATATGTATCAGATGCATTGATTCATGCACTCCTCTAATGTGAAGTGGCACTGATTTCAGTCAGGTATAAGGACTACTATAAAACTACTCTAATTTGTAGCTGAGGACCTAGCCCCACATGTGTATGTGCAGAGAATGCTACTTCAGCCTTGGGTTGCTGATAAGCCATATGAAATAACCTCACTTTCTGAAACGTAAATACTCTTATCACTTAATACATAAATTTTCTTATCACCTAATGTGCAAATTAAGCATTTGATAGCAATGCTAATATAGAAACTATTTCTCAGTTTGATCTTTCTGCAGAAATACTACTCAGTGAGTTAGTCAATGGCAAGTAATAAACTGCATTCTCTTATTTCATATATAAATGAGTGTATTTACTGCAAGGAGAGAAGGGGGAAAAATTCCTTTATTTGCATCGCTGGCCTCATTCTGTCAACATATCACCCAGATTGCTGGATACACACAGAGATGCATTCTGGCAATGCTAGGAAGGGACCTGCATTTCCTGCTGTCTATTTCAACTTATTAGTAATAAGATGATGCTTCTGGCACATCTAATATAAATTAATATTGGATTAATTCAATTCAAAAAGATGTCAGGAAAACACATTGCATTTTCATTCGTCACAAACTTGATCCCAATATGTTTAAAAAGGAATACCACAGTAATTATGTTTATGCCTATAATTGCCTAAAGCTGTTCCAAAAGACAGAATATATTCTAACACTTTCCAACATGGCTCCAGTGCTGATTAAGCCACTAGTTCATAAAATAAATACGTAACATTTTCAGCACTAACAGTAACACAAAGAAATTATTTTAATTACTTTAGAAAGCTTTTTATCTGAACTACAGAAAGTTTTTTTTTATTGGTACAGATTCAAAGCTGTGTTTGCTGACCATTTCTTTTTTGTTTACTGATAATCATTTTTATATATATAGTGGGTTTTTTTGTTTGTTTGTTTGTTTTTCTGCATATCAAGAAATGCCAGTGGAGCAGTATTTTTTAAATGGTAATGGCTTAGCAAGTGCCAAACTTCACATAGTTGACTTAAGCATAGTACTGTTTGAAAAGTTTAATAAGGTTATATACCAATTTGCACATATTCCAATATAATGTCAAAAGAACAATAGAAAAATTTGAATAAATTTCTAAAGTACCTTATTAATAGGAAGATAAAAATAAAGAAAACAAACAGGACTGATTCTGTAGCCTTTGACCAGACAAAACTCCCACTAACAGACACATAACTGAGGTTGGCGATCTGGACCATAAGTTTGAATGTGCTTGATTCTGATATTTTATTCACATTACCTGTATCTTCTGTGGGACCTCAGATATGTTCTCATATCCTTCTCAAGGTAAGTAAACCTGTCAGAATTTCACTGGATGTGAGGATGAATTCAGACTTACTAATCTTGTTATGACAGCTAGATGAAATGCAAATATAGTAATACAGATAATTTTAGGAAAAGAGTCTGCATGTTTAATAGCTTTCCCTCTGTACATTTCACAAGTGAAGAGCATGAAAATCTTACTTGTCTGAAGTATTTAATATCTTATTTAAAATAAGCAATTAGCAAGCATATTTGCCTCTTAAATATTCTCAAAAACACTGAAAGCTGAAAAGCCAACTTAATTTTTTTAAGGTTCATGACTCTTTAGTAAGAATTACAACATTACAGTGGTCTTTCTTCCTTAGTCCATTACTTTAAATCACAGCTACTAACAGTGAAATAATTACAGCAAGAATGTTTCTGCACAAGGCTTTCCGGTTTTACATAAAAAGTAAATTTTAAATATACTCTGGAAGTATATGTGTAACTCTGGAAGGAAAACATTCCACACACCCAGCACTCCAGACAAGATACCACACACTCTTAGCTTATTCTGTTTCAAAAAGACATCAGCCCCCAAATCTCTCTCTCCTGACCATCAAGACTGAAATGGAATACAGGGCATCAGAAGCTCAAAAATGCACTTAGGATGCAATTCTCTTGGGCCTTTAAATATTAACTTGAAAAATCTTCAACAGGCTAACAGGCAGCTGAGATGGATACCAAAACATTGTGAACAGTCACACTCCCTTCTGCTAATCAACCCTTGCAACAACATCCAGCTGCAGGCAACAGATCATTTATGCTTGTTGCCTGATGTATGGCATGTACTTCTTTAATCTGCCTGCCATTTCACAAAGATTCACATCGTGATTACCATGAGGAAATTCAAGGAGAATTTGATTTCATTTTCATCGCAATAAAGTAACACTGGCTTCAGGTCCTTGAATTACAGCCAATGGTCAATAGTAGCACATACTCTGCATAGCCTGCTGGCCTGCATGAACAGTGCCTCATCACAATTCAAAAGGCCTACGGAAATAACACTTTTTTCAGGCCTTCTGACTGAACCAAACATAGTAAATTATTTATACGGGGATACTGTCTTAGTTAATCTCATGTCTTTTTATCATGTATTTCAGTCATATAAATGGAAAACAATCACATCTTCTTTACTTGCAACTGGATATAGACATACTAATGATAGCCCAGGCCATCTTGTTCTCAGACTCTTGATAAATCAGAATATGCGTAGACGTAAGAACGAAAGCAGGCTCTCATGAGACACAACACTAAGCAAAAACAGGCAAAAAAAAATAACTAAGTTCAACAATATGCTGGCACTATCTGCTGTCCCAGGTGTCTTAGAAAAAAATAAGCCATTCCCAAAGAACTGTAAGATTGAAAGAAAAATAAATAATGTGTTTCTTTAAACTATTTGGTTTGAATTTACCTTCCATCTTTAAGTCTTCAGGGTGTTCTAGTGTCATATATCCATGCTTTTCTCTACAACCAGGAATGCATATTCTTTAATTAAAAAATAATAAGCCAATATACTTACATATTCACAAGTTGCCAGTAGCTGAAACTTTGGGGGGAAAAGAGCAATTACTTTGAGACTTGCACTTCAAACATGGGAGCTGGCAAAGCTGGAGAGAGATTCATCACACACCTCCTCTTTCTAGCTAATTACTTGAAAAACTATCTGGATCTTCATGAGTATCAGAGAAAAATGATGCAACACAGGGGCCGACCTCTACTCATCAGGTTCTCATTCAATTTTATACTAAGTGGCATAATTCAAAGTCAGATTCCTCTGCTAATTTGAATTTGTCTTGTGGTAGTAGCTTATAATGTTGTATACCTACTTTTTCATTTTAATCTAGGAAATATTTTTTTTTATAATAATCAGTGATATATTAATTTTATTCTTTTTTTTTTCTCCTTATAATAAAAAATGCTATTCTTTAAAAAGATTTGGGCAATGTTTTTTTAAACAGAAACTCTAAATTTTCAATCTCTGCCACATAGCATTCTTGGACACTTAGATTATTCATATTTTGTTTGTATTCTGATATTACTTAGCCATAAAGCTTTTCTAGATATTTGTGCAAAAAAGGAGTTAAATTATGTTAGAACTAAATTCGCATTTCAATACTTCCAGGCATGCTACCTATTAGAATGAAGCATAAGTTACTTCATTTAATAAAAGTCTGACTTGATAGTCAATGCAGGTGTGTTTTCTTGATGAATTATATTTAGAAGTTTGT
Source organism: Cygnus olor (assembly GCF_009769625.2). NCBI lineage: Eukaryota > Metazoa > Chordata > Aves > Anseriformes > Anatidae > Cygnus > Cygnus olor. Next base: position 22,432,506 of record NC_049175.1, read on the forward strand.
AAATCATTTATGGATGGGAATGACACCAAATTTGCATTTATTAGCACTCATTAACAAATGGATGTTGTTGTTTGTTTGTTTTTAGTGGAGGGAAGCAACAATTTCAGGATAACATTTTAGTTTATCCTCAACCAAATACCTGTACTCTGGCACTTTGTAAATGAATTACAATGTGAAATGTTCTTCTTTTGTTCAGAAATCAGCAGTGTATGCTGGTAGACATTAACCTCTCCTCCATCCAACTCACATCTATTTCAGTTTATCCTATCTCAATCACTGTGATCAAGTCACTGAAGAGAAACTAAATTTTCAAAGCTTTTTGAAAAGAGGAAGGAGCGGTTTTGTCTTCAAAGCTTCAGGCTTACAAGCCAGCTGTTAATTTACTGTGACTTCCTTCAGCAGCAGTTATATTGGATGCATGTTTAACCAAGGAAAATATTGCCATCATTACAGCAAAAGGGAAAGGCAAGCAATGTTGGGACAAGTTTTTTATGTGATGCTACAAAATTTAAGAACAAACAAAAAACACCACTCCCTTCACACACAATGCCTCTATTGATGTGTATCCTTTACATATGTAAAGCTGTTCCTGTTAGCAATGCTGATACTGTTAGTATCCTTTACATACGTATTGCTGCACCTATCAATACATAATCACAAAGACTGTATTATTCCCTAGGCAGTTCCCTGAAATGTGTAGACAGGGAAAAACTATAGGCAATGCTTTTCCAGGGAACAGGTATTCTGTTCTCTATGGTGGTATATTTAGGTCTGATAATCCTTTATAGAGAAAAATGGAACAGAAGATGGATTCTGTTCCAAATTTCTTAAATAAATCCAGATCCATGTCTTTCTACAATGACAGAAATCAAAATACTGGGAAAAGGTCTGAGATGGGAGAAAGAAAGAAGACTGGGAAGGTCTGAGATGGGAGAAAGAAAGAAGACATGAATTTATACATTCCCAATACAAGCATTCAACTGGACTAAGTAAAATTTCAAACCACACATTAAAATTCAACATTATAAGTATTCCTGTCATATATAGGTTATATAAAACAGTGCTCATATTTCATGTGGATAGAGTTAAAATTTATTGCGCTAAGATGGAGATTTACTTAGATGCTAAGGAAAAATGGACAAAAGTTAAATAGTACTTCATTTTAAATGAGAAAAGAAAAGATGAATTAAACATTAAAGAAAAAAATGACCTATTGTATGAGAACATTAGATAAAATTAAGCAGAGTACTGTTTCTCATGTACTTTATGTAAATATATTACTTAAATGTATTGAATCTCATCCATTACTCTGTTATTTTTAGATGTATTGGATATTTTTTTTCCTCTCAAAATTAATCTGTGTACTATTTAAATATACACTGTTAGGCAAACAGAATACTCCTGGGTATAGAAATATTCTGCATTATATAAGGATTATCTTTCAATTACACTTACTTCATACAATGTGGTTCTAATGATAAGAAATAACAATATGAACATTAACAACCAAGCATGTTGAATCAGATGTTAAGCTGATAAAATAATTTTTTGGACAAACTAAATCCATAGTGAACGTTCTTGGATTTTAAAGATACGTCTTAGCTAAGTTTCACCCATTTAATTAGAATGACTAGCAGTCTGAGCTGACTGCTACAATTACATTTATTTCTGCCAGAGCAATAGTTTCTCATCTTTTTCAGCAGGTACTTGCATATGCTTGCTGTGGGAAAGCAAAAAGGAAAAAAATATTGCATCAACATTAGTTTTATTTGAAGAAGTGCTAGCTAACTCTTTGACTAATGCTAAGTTTTAATCAAAAATACCTGATTTATTCAAGTAATTTTGTGTCAGTGTATTATCTTTACTTGTTAGTGTCAACCAGGAATACAGGATTTTCTGGGTGGCAGAAAAGAATATAGCATTAAATATGGATGTTTTAGTGTTTGCAAGAGCACTTATTTACAAATAAGTATTTTTAAAATTGTTATTTCTACTTAAGTGTAAGGAAAAATGGTACTGGCTGTAGGCTCCGTAGATTTTTCAGATGTATCTATTTAAAATGCAAATATGTGTATATTTGAATGTCAGGGTCTATGCCCAGGAAAAAAAAAAAAAAAAAAAAAAAAAACTCTAAATGTTCAAACTCCTCATTATTTTTTCAAAAGATTCCTGGGGATTCTTTCACTCAGATTACCTTTCAATTTTTAATTTACTTTATTAAAAATCCAAATAAACATCATATTGCAAACTTCTCTATCTGGAATTAATTAACATATCAGAAGATAATTTATCAGTTACATCTCATATATTGCTTCTCATACATCAATTTGTCATTCCTCTGCTTTTATTCTCCTTTCTATGAACTAAGAAAATCTTATCTCATTTCAAATTTCTATTAATTCAGTGCATGTAAAGTTTAACTATTTGAAGTCATCTAAATGCTTTAATTAGCTAAATTTACATATGTCCAATTTTTTAAATTTTTTGCTTGTTAGATGAATAGTACTTTAAATCCCTGAAGTATAAAAAGGGTTAAATGTAAGATTCATCAGTGCTAGCAAAATCTTGCCATAACAGCTCAATAACAGTTTATGCAGTTAGGAACTTTATAGCTCTAACAGTGCTAACGATGTTGACATAGCAAGACTTCTGTTTTGTGTGCAGTCTTGGACAAGTCACTTAAGCCTCCGTGAATCCCCGAGCTTCGATCAGAAGAATGGAATTGTGCCCTAAGGAAACACTCGCATTCCAGTACGCATAAGATATACGCAGTCTGGAACAACTATACTTTGCCCCCTTCTTAGAAAATGCAATGTTCCTGTTTCATGGAAAGGTAGTGAGGATGAATCATTCATGATTATAAGGCAATCGGGCACACATAAAATTAAAAGTAAACAGATAATTAACCATGCATGTCAAAATAGATATAATCAATATGGTATTAAAAATGCTATTGGTAGCTGGTTATCTGCCTCCATCAGTTCCCTCCAGTTTCTCATCTGCATCTATATTCAGGCAAAATCCATAGTAGGAAATTGCACCTACACTTTTTCTGAGCTTCCTCTGATGGTTAGGATGATGCAAAAGAGCTGCTACTAAAACAAAATTCAGTCTTAAGGCAGCTAATATTGTCTGCAGGAACAGGGATGTATTTTACATAATTCAGCTACTGTAAACATACAGTAAGCAGACTGTCATTAGATAGATGACAACTCCACGTGGATTAGCACTGACTGGAAAGTCACTAAGATTGGCTAAACATAATGCTGTCTGAATTTAAAAAACAAACAAACAACAACAACAAACTCTTGTGCACAATGGTTTTAGCAGATTCATTCCAAAATAGTCCCATTGTAAAACTTCATAACATAGGACAGACTACTGATTCCATAAATATCTAATGAAACCCATCACTGACGGTAATAAAAGCCTTATGGTTCTATAATAGCACTGTTTCTGGAGAGAATGTAGAATAATTTACAGAACGAAGATGCCAGATAGAAGCAGAAGAGGCCGTAGATAATCTCTCTTAGCATTTCACAAGACTACAACTATAAAAGAATAAAAGACAGTTGTGAGCAACTGTGAACAACAACCAAGATGAGATTCAGCTCACCTAACTTTAGATGCTTATGTTATAGCAACCTGCATGTGAGTTTACTGTCTAGATTTGTTCAATAAGAAGTAATATACAGCATGGGAAGAAATATCCAATTCTGGAACACAGTTCATCTGACCTATTTTAGACGTCTGTTTAAGATAACACAAATTATGCTCTAGACATATCTAGTTCCAGTCTTTTTTCAGGGCTGAAAATCTTCCTGTTTCCTTTAAATGGATCTCATAATGAGTGAACCAAGATCTCCACAAGATGAAAACATACAAGTATCTTTCAGCTGTCACAAGTCTTTGTTTTAAATCTTTCACTGCTCTTTTGAAAACTAGGCAAAGGGAATCCAGTTCTCTGTCTGTCCCTCTCTCTCTCTCTTTCTTTTTTCTTTCCTTTTTTTTTTTTTTGTAAAGTTTTATGGTTGGTCAGAAAAGAGTACAGATTTGGCATAACACAGCTGAATGATCTTGGAAGTAAAACCATTGCTCAAACTCTTGAAAGATTTCCCCCATATTTTCCATATAACATTGATGGAACATTTGGACCAAACTAACAAAACTGTTTAAATCAACATAGTAACATAGTTGTGTGAGGAATAAATGTGAGAGACATTTTCTTGTGAACTTTGCAGCTATTTCAAGGAAAAAGGAGACTAAGCGTTTCTTGAACAAGCTTCTTAAAGAAGATTATGCATGACCTCAGGGAGAAAATAAGTAAATAAATAATCAAAGGTTTGCAGATGACTGAAAAAAAAATTAGGAACATAGATGAGACAAGTTCACTGAAACTTAATCATTCTCATAGAATCAGAGTTTATATACCTTTTAGACAAATTTTGTGGCACCAGGATGACATCAAGTGGTCACTCAAGTCAGTTGCTCTGTGCTTGCTGAAAAAAGTCTTTTTTGATATCTCCTTAATAAGCTATTCCAACTATTTAAAAATAATTATATTACCAGCAACTGACTCTATTTTAAATTTGATTTTTGTGTAAAGTCTTAATGTCAAGTCTTGCAATGCTTTCCTCAAGCTTCTCTCCAGAAATAATAAACATAGACACCTACCAACTCTCAAAACAACTTTTTCATCTAATATCTCTTATTCAAGAAATCACACTTTTTTATTATTTTATGTATTTATTTAACTGGCTTATTAAACTGTATATACTGGAATAATTAGGCTTTGCTGGTAACACTTTTGCTGGGAGGAGAGAAATTCATGTAATACCTTCTTGATATATAAGGCAGATTATTTATTGCTGAAAGAAGTTTCACAGTTTAATATTATAGACAAACATACAGCTGTGGCTTCTGATAAGCCTGTATTAAGTCTATAAAAATGTTAAAACCAGTTTAGAACTAGTTAATGGATAAAACACCCTTTGTCTTTATTAATATCTCACTGAAGTATGTATTTATCAAAATTCTATAGAAAGAATATTCCTACTCCAAGAAATGTCCATCTTCAAATATGGCAATATGTATTATAGGCCAAAACACAATTTCTGGGCAACCAAATCAATGAATGTTTACACAACAATCTCTTTCCAATGTGAAGAATGTTGTCAAAAAGTTTATATGCTCTCTTTGTAGTTGTTGCACAGAATTTAAGAGTCTTCTCAAGGGAAACAAACAAACAAAAAAATCAACAGTAGAAGTAATGGAATCTTCCTATGAATTCGTATCCTTTGATCCTACTGCCAGTCTTGACTCACTCATTACAAGAACTTCACCCTTATGCTATAGAACCAGGTACTTTCTGCCTGTTTTTATTTTAGTGGGACATTGTTTTGTGTAATTCTGCATCTAAATGCCAATCCGTAGATCTCATGGGAATTTAAGCATATTTCAGATTTGCTTGAAAGTAGCTATAATTTCAATTTCTATTATGGATGCAATGACCAGCTGGAGAGAAACAAAAACAGTATTGCTAAGTAAGCATGGTTTCCTAGAGGAGATAATAAATAAATAAATAAACAACAAAACAGTATTTCTCTTACACAGATATACAGATACCAGTTTTCAAGGTGTGTTTTCATTCTTTCTCTTGCCCTCCCAATGTCTTACATAAATTCACAGAAGGCTAAAAGTCTTCTGTTTCTTTTCTTCTTTCCTTTTACCCCATTTAAAATGTGCTTTGAAAGATTAACCATTCTGAAGGTACCTTCTAAAATATATCTAAAAGAGCTTTGTCCAAGGCCTGTCTCAGCAGCAGTTTCTACTCTGCTTGCATGTCAACTAATATCTTCATTCAAATACTCAAATGACATCAAGCTGTTTTTTTCTGTCAAGTTACATTGTCAAGTTTTTATTTAAGAGCTCTGACTGACTCTTAGAAAGATGTTTTCATCTACTGCGAAGCCTGCAGTAAGGAGACCTGTGCTAATTCTTATAAAAGTTTGGTATGATCTTAAGGAAGCTACTCATCTAGAAGAAATAGCTTGCCCTTCAGAATCTGATAATCATCCAAATGCCCACAGGGACTTTTCTAACAAGACCTTGGCTTTTATGAACTTTGGGGTTTCAGGGGTGGACTTGATGAGGAATGACAACTCTTAGTCTTGTTAGACTCTGGAACTAATAAAATTCTTTCAGATGACAAACAGAAAGCCTGCTGTGTTTAATGGTACTCGGTATAGCACATTTTAAAAATATTTGTCCTCTAAATATCTACAGTTTTTTGCTCATATCACTTATTCACATAGAAAGTAGTTTTAGAACAATATAAGCACTAGTGTTGTAAGCATTATCAGTAGGCATTATCACAATTAATTTAACCAGTGTTACAGTACTAGGAACTTATTAATCACCAGAGGCAACATAAATGCTTGATTCTGTTTTCACTGAGTGTCACAGCAAAGTGGAATAATTTTAAAAGTTATAGACTTGTGGTCCTAAAAGATTGATATTTTAATTTTGGATTGTAAAAATATTTCAGGAAAAAGGAACAGAGAGATTGCAATGCTGCATTCAGCATAAAACTGCAGAGAGATGCTTTCCTTTCAAATTCCAAGAGATTTTGCTTCCTCATTTTCTTTAGGCACAGGAAACACTGAAAAAGAGAACGTGGTCTCAGTACCAAAGAGGAAGTTTGGATACCTTCATTATTTAAGTATGGGGAAGGTCTTTTACTGGCAGACAAGAGGAAGAAATGAATTAGAGGAGCTGAGACAATAGGGGAAAAATTGAATTAGTGTAGCAATCATATTGAATGCTAAGTACTTTGTAAATATGAGAATGACTTTGTTTATTTTACTAAATAAAAATCTGTTAATGTGTTATCACCTAGCAATGCAAAGTTTCCTCAGGGTTTGTTTATCTTTTGAGGGTCAGATCCTTACCTGATGGAAATTCACACAGTTTCACTGACTTAGCTGTAACCAAATGAAGTTTCGTGAGCTATAGACTAGAATCAGCAGGAAACATACTACTTACATAACTGCAGTGTATGCCATGATGATAAAAAACAACTCTTTCTCTCTCTGATGTACAGTGCTATTATAACTTGAGGTATAATTAACCACAAAGGTGGAATAAGGAAAAGTAAAAAGTATTTAAATCCATTTCTGGTCCTGCTGACATACATGGAACATGATATTGCAAATTAAAAGCAGATGGAAAAACAACTAAATATAATGATGTGGTTGTATTAGATTCATTAAAATAATCCTTGCTTTTAGAATGTAGCAATCAAGAATGCTTAAGCTGTTGCCTACTCAACTGCAGACAAATGAAAATCTTCGGGAATAGAGTAATACCACATTCAAGCTTTTCATTGACATTTTCCTTGCAGCACCACTTGCTATCACCATAGCTACGTTATATCCCTAACTAGTTTTAACTCCAGCTAGACTTGACCTTAGAGATCTCACACTCCAAGCAGTGCTTTTATTGCATCTTTGACTCATATTTCTGTTTCCTTTACATATATGCCCTCTGTATTTTTTTTTCTCTCTCTTTTTTTTTTTTAATATATATTAAGAGCTTGGACTAGATGACCCTCAAATTTCTTTTCAAAATTTCTGTGATTCTATGAATACCTACTTTCACTAAGTGAAATTTCTAAACTGATATTAAAACAATACATAGGGGGAAAAAAGTGTGCAATTTACTAATCGGAATACAGTGAATATCAGTTTTGGAAGCCACAAGAGACCACTTCTGTTTAGACACAGACACAGACTTCTAGGTTGGAAGAGACCTCAAGATCATCGAGTCCAACCTCCGACCTAACACTAAGTACTCCACTAAACCATATCACTAAGCTCTACATCTAAATGTCTTTTAAAGACCTCCAGGGATGGTGACTCCACCACCTCCCTGGGCAGTCCATTCCAATGCCTAACAACCCTTTCAGTAAAGAAGTACTTCATAACATCCAACCTAAAACTCCCCTGTCGCAACTTTCGCCCATTCCCCCTTGTCCTGTCACCAGGCACGTGGGAGAATAGACCAACCCCCACCTCTCTACAGCCTCCTTTAAGGTACCTATAGAGAGCGATAAGGTCGCCCCTGAGCCTCCTCTTCTCCAGGCTGAACAAGCCCAGCTCCCTCAGCCGCTCCTCATAAGACTTGTTCTCCAGACCCCTCACCAGCTTGGTCGCCCTTCTCTGGACTCGCTCGAGCATGTCCATGTCCTTCCTGTAGCGAGGGGCCCAAAACTGAACACAGTACTCAAGGTGCGGCCTCACCAGAGCCGAGTACAGGGGCACAATCACTTCTCTAGACCTGCTGGCCACACTGCTTCTTATACAGGCCAGGATGCTGTTGGCCTTCTTGGCCACCTGAGCACACTGCTGGCTCATATTCAGCCGACTATCAACCAGTACTCCCAGGTCCTTCTCGGCCAGGCAGCTTTCCAGCCACTCATCTCCCAGCCTGTAGCTCTGCTTGGGGTTGTTGCGCCCCAGGTGCAGGACGCGGCACTTGGCCTTGTTGAACTTCATACAGTTGACCTCAGCCCATCGCTCCAGCCTATCCAGATCCTCCTGCAGAGCCTTCCTGCCCTCGAGCAGATCGACACACGCACTTAGCTTGGTGTCATCTGCAAACTTACTGAGGGTGCACTGGACGCCCTCATCCAGATCATCGATAAAGATATTAAAGAGGACCGGACCCAGTACCGAGCCCTGGGGAACACCACTAGTGACCAGCCTCCAACCAGATTTGACTCCATTCACCACAACTCTCTGGGCCCAGCTATCCAGCCAGTTTCTAACCCAGCGAAGCGTACGCCAGTCCAAGCCACGAGCAGCCAGTTTCTTGAGGAGAACGTTGTGGGGAACGGTGTCAAAAGCCTTACTGAGGTCAAGGTAAACCACATCCACAGCCTTTCCCTCATCCACCAAGCGCGTCACTTCGTCATAGAAGGAGATCAGGTTCGTCAAGCAGGACCTGCCTTTCATAAACCCATGCTGACTGGGCCTGATCGCCTGGTTGCCCTGCAAGTGCCGCGTGATGACCCTCAAGTTAATCTGCTCCATGAGCTTTCCTGGCACTGAGGTCAAACTGACAGGCCTATAGTTCCCCGGGTCTGCCCTCCGGCCCTTCTTATAGATGGGCGTCACATTGGCTAGCCGCCAGTCAACTGGGACCTCCCCTGATAGCCAGGACTGCCGATAAATGACGGAAAGCGGCTCGGCCAGCTCCTCCGCCAGTTCTTTCAGTACCCTCAGGTGCATCCCATCCGGCCCCATCGACTTGTGCACATCCAAGCTCCGTAGCAGGTCGCCAACCATTTCCTCATGAATAGCGAAGGCCACATCCTGCTCCCCATCCCCTTCCACCAGCTCAGGGCACTGGGTATCCAGAGAACAACCGGTATTGCCGCTAAAGACTGAGCCAAAGGCGGCATTAAGCACCTCAGCCTTTTCCTCATCCTTAGTACCTAGGTTTCCCCTCGCATCCAGTAAAGGATGGAGATTCTCCTTAGTCCTCCGTTTCGCGTTGATATATTTGTAAAAGGATTTTTTGTTGTCTTTAACGGCAGTAGCCAGGTTGAGCTCCAGATGAGCTTTGGCCTTTCTAATTTTCTCCCTGCACAGCCTCACTACATCCTTGTAGTCCTCCTCAGTGGCCCGCCCTTTTTTCCAAAGATTATAAACCCTCTTTTTTCTGCTAAGCACAAGCCGCAACTCTGTGTTGAGCCAGGCCGGTCTTCTTCCACGCCGGCTCGTCTTTGGGCACATGGGGACGGACCGCTCCTGTGCCGTTAAGATTTCCTTCTTGAGGAGCGCCCAGCCTTCCTGGACTCCTCTGCCCTTCAGAACCGCCTCCCAAGGGACTCAGCCAACCAGCGTCCTGAGCAGCTCAAAGTCAGCCCTCCGGAAGTCCAATACAGCAGTTTTACTGGTCCCCTTCCTGGCCTCGCCAAGAATAGAGAACTCTACCATTTCGTGGTCACTCTGCCCAAGACAGCTTCCGACCACCACATCTCCCACCAGTCCTTCTCTGTTTGTGAAGAGAAGGTCTAGCGGGGCACCACCCCTGGTAGGTTCACTGACCAGCTGCGTCAGGAAGCTATCTCCCATGCTCTCCAGAAACCTCCTAGACTGCTTCCTCTGTGCCGTGTTGTGTTTCCAGGATATGTCCGGGAAGTTGAAGTCCCCCACGAGGACAAGCGCCGACAATTTTGCAACTTCTGTCAGTTGCCTATAAAACTCCTCATCCATCTCCTCACCCTGGTTCGGCGGTCTATAACAGACCCCGACCAGGATGCTAGCCTTGCCGGCCTTCCCGCGGATCCTAACCCACAGGGATTCAACCTTATCATTCCCAGCCTGGAGTTCCACAACATCAAAAGATTCTCTAATGTAGAGAGCCACGCCACCACTCCCTCTGTGCTGCCTGTCCCTCCTGAAGAGCCGATAGCCAGGTATTGCAGCACTCCAGTCGTGGTAGCGGTCCCACCACATCTCCATGATGGCAACCAAGTCGTAGCCTGCCTACTGCACAATGGCTTCCAGCTCCTCCTGTTTGTTACCCATGCTGCGTGCATTAGTGTAGATGCACTTCAGCTGGGCCATCGCCTTCTTCCCCAGCCTAGCCATTGTTTCCCCCGGCACAGCTCCAACAAGCCTTGTTTGAGCCCCGTCCCCCTTCTTACCTAGTTTAAAGCGCTCTCTATGAGCCCCGCCAGCTCCTGGCCTAGGATCCATTTTCCCCTTGGAGACAGGGACCCACCTGGGGCCATCAGGCCGGGTGCCGAGTAAAGCTCCCCATGGTGAAAAAACACAAAATTTCTGTGCTGGCACCAGCCTCTGAGCCACCTATTAACCACGTGAGCTTTCCATGTCCTCTCCGTGCCTCTCCCTTCCCCCGTAGGGATAGACGAAAACACCACCTGCACTCCCGCTCCCTCCACCAATCGTCCCAGCCCCCTATAGTCCTGTTTGATAGCCTTGAGGCTTCTCTTTTCAACATCATCACTGCCAGCCTGGACTATCAAAAGCGAGTAATAGTCAGAGGGGCGAACCAGGTTTGGAAGCTTCCTGGTAACGTCTCTGACCCTGGCCCCAGGGAGGCAGCAGACTTCCCTATGTGTGGGGTCAGGCCGACAAATAGGGCCCTCCGTTCCCCTGAGGAGGGAGTCGCCCACAACAATCACCCTTCTTTCTTTCTTGGTGGAGGCAGTCCTGAGGCGTGGAGTCAACTTCCTCACCTCAGGCATCCTCCTGGGTAGGCTTCCTACCTCGTCCTCACCCACCAGTCTCTCAAGCTCCAGGGCCTCAAACCTATTGTTCAAGGGCACCTGGGAAGGCGGCACCAGAAGGGGAGGGCATCTCCTGTGAGGTCGAGAAGGGACCTGTCTCCATTCCTCCTCAACTCGCAGGTCCCCTCCCCCTGCCCGATGGCGACGGGGCAGGGGGTCCACCCCCCTTTGGGGCGTCTCACCCTGGTCCCTCTCCCTCCGGTCCTGCAGGGAGTTGCTCCACCAGTCTATCTCCCGCTCGCACTCCCTGATATCCCTCAACCTCTGCACCTCCTCCTTGAGTTCCGCCACCATGCGGACCACGTCGTCCACCTGCTCGCACCTCACGCAAGCAGTCTCTCTGCCTCCCGCCGATGGCAGCAAGAGGCTCAGACACTCCCCGCATCCGGAGACCTGAACTGCCGCATGTTTGGACGGGCAGTCGGTCTGGGTGTGTACTGACTTCCTAGAGAAAGCACCGTGCCTGGTGGAGACCATTGCAGCCCAGCTGACGGGAGAGTGCCGTTAGACGAGTTGTCCCTATGGGCGGGTGTGGGCGCTCCGCCCTTCCTGCCCGCACTGCCTGCGCTAACTGCCTCGCTAACTGCCGCGTCACTCCCTGTTTTCCGGCCCTGGTCGCCGCGCTCGTGGTCGCTCGCGCTCCCTAAGGGCTGCCTTTGAACGGCCGGGGGGAGGAGCTGTCGCTGACGCTGCTGGCTCCGCCCACGCCTCGTCAGCCTCCCTCACGAGGGCTGCCGGTGCCTGGCGGCTCCCTCACGTAGGCTCGATGCCTAGGGGTATTGAGTGGGTTATCGATGTTTAGTGAGTCATTATCTCACAAAGAAAATTATTTTTACAAAAATTTTGGTACTTATACTGAACTGTCAGCATTTAAATGAAAAGATTTTATTTGAAGAACTGTTACTGTGCTGATTTTTAATATCTTAAGAAAGAGAAAGATGATAATACCAGAACTCATATGTTGACTACTGGCTGGTATCATTTGGTGATGCACATAGAGGTTTTAATAGTTATAAGGACAGGCAAAAAGATATATTTTCCATATCATGGGAAAGCAAACAGACAAAATGACTTCATTTTGCCAGTGTTAAATTCTCTTTACATTTAATCATAATAATTTACACCTGTTCAAATGTTATGCAATTTTTTTGCCAAACTAGATTGTTTTCATTTAACACTTAATTTCACTTTGCACATGTGTAAATGAATACACAAGGTGCAAACCAGTGGAGAATTAGGATTTCCAGAATATTGTCTGGTAATTAAAATTTCATAATACAGTTGTCATAGAATGAAAGTTCTTCTGAAGCAGTTCCTAAGAGTACAAGTAAGTACACATGAAGATGCGTGCAAACTTAGTTCTTTCACCTGGAGGCCAGAGATTTGGCCTAACCTAAGGATGTGAACTTGATTGGAGGTATCTGTGGATAAATGCCTGGAAATAGCTGTTCCCAGCTGTCTCCAACTCTGTACCACATGAATGTCCTCAGGAAAACTTGGCAGCAAAACCAACGTATAACAGAGTTTATGAGCCTAAACTTCTTTGTGGGCTCTGTCTCCAGATTAGAAGAAATTAAATATTATTACAGGCAAAATTGTTTTGATTCAGAGAATTTTTTAACATAATTTATTGCTAATTAACACAAAATATTAATGACTGACTCAGGTAGTGGGAAAAAGAAAACACACTTACTGGAATATCTTTCTTTGTCTTTTACATAACATTCAAGAGTCAGTGTTTATAGTAAAAGAATACTTACATCAGTATACAAATAACCTCTAGCATAAAGACAGCAAAAGATACTAAAAAAATGTATTTCTCTTTCTGGACAGCATACACCATATACACTGACTGCACTATCCATCACAAGCAAATACAAATTCATTGTGGGAGTAGGTCATGGACTATAACTGCTCATGCTGTTTGGATGGTAAAAATACAGTATTGTCACACCATAATCTTTTCTACAGCTCCTCTGGTATTAACATGCATCTATGGTGATAATTTCTACATAAATGGTAATCCAGACTGGATATGTCTTCAGAATTACTATTTGCAGTATCAGATCTGTGACAGCGGGGAATTCAGTGGTTGAATATATAGTGCAGAGCTCTTTATAAACATTATTAAGGGAAACAAACGAAAAAATAAAGTGTAACGTATTATTCAAAGTGAGTAGACATACGAAACAGGCCACTAGTATTTATGTGTAAACCTTAAAATTTAAAAAGATTATGGTAAAGAGCAAAGAAAACCAAAGACCTTGTGGAGACAGATGGTAAGTTTATCATATTTAAATATAAGGATACTTTATAATATTTAAATAAATAAAAAATAAACAAAACAAAATTATCTCCTTCTCAAAGTCAATTGCAGTGTAAATGCAAATCAGAATAACAGCACAGGTTCTGCGCCTCTGACACCCAGCTTCCTGTATACAAAGAACTTTGTTCATACGTGTTTAATAGCAAACACAAATGAACCTCTCCTTCTTGTCTGTCTTTCATTCTCACTAATCTCACTCTCTTCCAACTTACAAGGACAAGACCCAAGCTATCCTAATTTTTTTCTATTTTTCCATTATTTTAACTAATGATAGCAAAAGAAATAGCAATATATTTTTTTCTTTCTTTCTTTTTTTCTTTCCAAATGCAAACCTGGGAGTCTGCTGATCTGGCAGACCTTTCTGAGCTCTCACGTCTTTAATTTCAACATTGAAAGGCTAATCAAGTTGCATTTTGAAACTCTGTGAAATGTTACTTCCTGCTGCTAGGTTCAGTTCTGGTAATTAGGTACTGGCTTTTGTAGGGGGAGGGGAGGAATAGCTGTGTAGAGCATTCTTATCTAAACTTGGCAGATTGCCTTCCTGTTATTAAAAGTCCTCTCAGAAGCTTTATTTGCTGCACTTTCATATTTGTTAAGGTCATTATGCTCATGTGAAAACAGACTCACTGGCTGAGTTCTGCTTTTTTCCAAGAAGTTCAGTTTGGATCCAGGAATGTACGTAAAGCAGTTATCTCACAATAGAAGTATTTAAATATATATATATTAATAATTATTGAAATATATATATATGAACATCATTTTCTGAAGACACTAAAGTGAACAGAAAAACTTCATATTCTATGACATTAGTGTAATGCAGATTTGAGGAGTAAAATCCAATTAAACTGCCATTTGAGTCACAAATATTTCAATATCTTTAAGACATCTACTCAGATGGTCCAATAAATAGAATTCAACTATAAGAAGAACTTTAAGTAACACTGCCAGGAAGCATATGTTCTTTAACTTTCATGTCTAGAATGATCTTTAAATATGGTCAGAAAACACAGAAGACATATCTAGTTTAATTCTCAAAACTACTATCTCAAAACTACTATAACAACTGCTAAACTGATAAATGCAATTATAAACAGTGCTTGCATCTATACTCACAAAAGGTATTAGTGGTGGAAAGAAATAGTGTCTCTAGGTCCCACAAAAGATTAGCAGAATTTCTAAGAAATGGAGTTGAAGAATTGTTATCATCAAGAACAACTTCTTCAGTGTGACCCCTTGAGAGACCACCCCCATATCATAGTGGAATTATTGCAGATAATACACATATTATTTTAGCTTCTGCTCCTCTGATAGCTGCCCTTGGAGAAGACAGAAAACTCTTGGTACAAATCTGGAGTCTTTTTATAAGGCAAATATCATCAGGCTTAAAATGTATTGTTTTGCCTCATCTGACAAATTTATTCAAGCAAAGAACAAGAATAGAACAATCTGATGTTTAGTTTAATGTTAGTAGGATATTTTCCAGCTAAACTAGTTAGTGTACTTCCGACCTTAAAAAAATAAAAAATAAATAAATAAAAATCAGTAGGTCTCTCAGCTCTCTGCACGTTGTTAAACGTGCCACAGAAAACTGTCAGAGGAAAGCCCAGAGTTTACCTTAGTTTATTCTAGGATTAATTGGGAGTTAATCTCAATGATGTGCTGATTGGCTGTTGTAACAGCTGCTTAATTATCTGCTTCTGGTGCAGTCATTGGAGGCAGCAAAAGAGTCATCCTCTCAAGTTCAAGATATTTTACAACCTTTAGTAAGTTTAGGATATAGAGGTTAGATATCTAGGATGTCATCTGCTATTCAGCTTATTGTCACAGAGTGACAATGTGCTTTCTCTCACCTGGTTTCATTTTGCTTCCAAAGTCTGGTGGGGAAAAAAGAGATCATGGTCCTAAGCCTGTATCTGGCTGGTTAATATAGAATTATAGTATAATTTAGGTTGCGTAGGACCTTAGGTGTTCTTTAGTCCAACATGCTGTTCAAAGCAAGGTCAGCTAGACCAGGTTACTCAGCTTTATGCAGTTGGACATTACTTCACAGGAAATGGGCTCCAGCCCATTTCTGACCATCTTAGTGGCCCTACACTGAACTTGCTCCACTTTATCACTGTCATTGACGTAGTAGGTGTCAAGCACTGGGCACAATATCCTAGATGTGGCGTACTGACTTGACAGGGTTAATCACTTCCTTTGATCTACTGGCTATGCCCCTGCACCTACACGTAACCTGCTAGAAAGTTGTGGGGAAATTTTCTCCTTTTCCAGTGTCATAAAGGACCTACAAAGCATATTTGTGATGAATTACTTTCCTTTTCCAGTGGCACTATGACATATCTGGGGGTGAAGTTACCCTTTACAGTGATGACAAAACACAGTTATTGATTTTTAAAAATACTCTGAGTACTAGCTTATCTTAACTATACTTGCCATTAAATCAGCTAATGACTAAAATTACCATCTTGGTTTCATAATTACTGTATTTGTCCCCTCCATGTAATCAAAAGTTTTCCTACAATTTTCTTACCTTAACCTTATTTGTATCCTACAAAGGAACATTACTTTAGATGTTTCAGTCAGCAAGTTATCCAGTAAGATTTTGAAACAGCAACTACCTCCTGCTTACAACGTTTTATATTCACTACCTAATTTTCTGTCTTCTAGGCTGCGAGACTTACTACATCACAAACAGTAATTTAGGACGTTGACCTAAATTCCTGGTTATTAATCCCCCCCCTCCCCTTTCTCTCTAAAAAAACACAAAACAAAGCAACAAAAAACACCAATCAGATAGAACAATTTGAAGATCCCCGAAGGTCTAGAAAGAATTATAAGTAGCCTTCTGTAATATCTTATAACCTGTTAAGACCTATAAATAATCATAATTTATATCTGATCTGTGTTTGGGCAGAGCAGACTGTCATGTGTAATGTTTATTTCTACATTTGATATTCAGAGATTAATTTCAAAATAAAACCTTGAGAGTCTCTAGATATCTATTTCATTTCACTTGGCTGTTACTGCCATCTAGTGATATAATTTACAGTCTTCAATGCTTTCCATCTAGAAATTTTGTTGCATCAAATGTATTTGGAAAGGTGCAGGACATTATAAAGACTAGGTAGCATTAGTCTTGCTAATGTAAAGACCCATGCTGGTATGCAGTTATGTATATGTTAATAATCTTTCTGTCTTCCCTATAAGCATGCACTTGAAGACCTATATGCTTACCAAAGAAGAAAACTGTATAGAGCCATAGTAGTAGTTTATAATGTACTTGGCTCCTGCTCTCCTGGAAATTTTCCCTTGAACAGACCATATTATTTATAACTGTAGTTGTCTTTAGTAAATGATTTACAATTAATATAAATATTTAAAATAGTTATGGTCACGTAAGGGAGCTAGTCACTTCCTCTCTTCAGTTAACAGAAAGTGTCCCATCTTGGTTTGAAAAGTAATCTCTTTCCAAACTTCCTTTCTACCTAATATGAGACCAAGATGTGGGAAAGCACAGGAAGAGAAAACTGACTCCTAGAATATTACTGGAGGCTGAAGTTCAAATGAAAATAAAGGCACGTAATCCTAATAATGAAGGTAATTGTCTACTAGAAACATATTATGATATATTTGTCTGTAATTCATATATTTTAAAAAAAGTGAACCTTTCTAAAGAATTCACTAGAGCTCAGATTGATTTTTTAATTCATATAGGGATGGGTTGTTACAGTCATCTGGTTTAGTTCCTAAATAAAACTACGGCAAACGACCAACTACAAACAAACTACAGCAATTTTCCGTAATTATGTGCATACAAAGCTTTTAAATAAGTATAAAACATATAAAGCATAACCTAAATGTCTGGCTACATAAATAAGAACTACCCCATCCAAAGTAACATGTTATCAGTGACAAATTACCTGCCTCAGCCTTTTTTTTTTTTGGGGGGGGGGTGGGGGGGACATTTTTTTAAATCAGGTTATCTCATTTCTTTGCATGGTTATCCAACTGATAGCACTCCTGAGTTTAAATCAAATATATGCATTAGAGAGATAAGAAATATAAATCCCATAAAGCAAAACCAATATATTAAAATCTGTTTTCAATTGTTAATTAAAATGCACATGAAAAACCTTCCCACACAATTAACTATGGGACAGTTCAGACTTTTAGCATATCTTATCACAGGTGCCTGCATCACAGACCAAGCACTGTGGGTTCAGTCAGTGAGCTCCATTAACTATTTCTTCACAGACTGATCTTTATGTTTCTAAGTCATTTTTTTATACTTTATTTTTTGTCTTTTCTTGGTATCTCCCCTAGCTCTGTCACATAAAAACTTTCTACAATGCAACAGGAAAAAAAATAACAATGCAATCAGGCAAATACACCTCTGACTATGCATATCAGAAAGAAGGAACTGTAAGTCAGACATTCTATTCTGTATAGATGATTTCCATTCTTCATTAAATCCCTTCAGATTTAAGATACTATTAATAAACGTGCAATTTCTACCACATTAGAGTCAGACATTCAAAATACATATTTCCAAACATTCAAGGAAACCAGAAGAGAATATTGCTTCTGAAGTCAAGGAGGATTTAGCATTGTTAATTAAATACATAAATTATACTTTTGAGCACATCTATGACTTCTTGCATTCAATGGATCTTTGTCAAAGTAATTAAGTCAATGGACCACTGGCATTTCAAAGTTATGTTGTTTTGTGAGCAAAGGTTAAATATTATATCTAAACCAGGACATGACTTCAAGTGATAGAAAAGCATGCATTTTGAATTGGCTTTTTAAGAAGCCATTTGCTAGCATCAGAAATCAAAACAACGACAGAAAGTGGAAATTATACTCATGCTGAAAATTTTTATTGTCAGATTTTGTAACTTGCTAGAACTAGTTAAAGGGATCAGACAGGTGCTCCCAGATCAACGTGTTTCCCAGAACTGGTCCAGGACAAATTAACATTAAATGTTTAAGAATTTATTTGTTTATGAAAACAACTGTTGTACTAGTCTGAAAAATAACAGAAACTAGACATTAGGTTTCAAACTTTTCTACTAGATTGTCACTACCAAAAGGGGGGGATCTTGTTCCTCCTGCTTCTGACTGTATACATCATACTTTCACCTCTTTCACATTCCCCTTTGTTCTGGCTCTCCCACACACCACCACCTGCATTGAAACAATTCAGCTTGTTGAACCAGAAGAAAACTAACCTGACAAAGAAAAGATGGAATAACTTGCCTTATGCTTTAAAGACGTTTCAATTTATTACATAATCAGTTAAGTGCTAGAGCTAGTTTGAGGGAAAAGGTGGTATCATGCAGCTAGGAACAGCTGATGAATAATTTACATATTCTTGCATCAGCCATGAGGTGTAACTTCATCTTCAAGCTGTGGCTCCAAATTGTGTTTGTTACTGAGATCTAGCTCTACCTCCAAGCCACCCTGCTACCACCCTGCTACCTCCTGTGCCCCAGTTCTGGAGTTTGTCCATCGAGTGCACTATCATGATTAAAAGACTTTTTTTTTTTTCCACTGTCACTGACTAAATTTGCTGGGTGAGTGTGCTTTAAAAATAATAAATAAATAAATCCAAACCAGGTCAAACAAGCCACTCTGGAACTGACATAGTAAAAGGTCAGGAATGTTTAATCAAGGCACCTGAAGAAGACAGACTGGTGTACAGAAACCGTACCCTTTAGTGGAAGTGACCACAAAATTGCAGTCTCCCTGAAACTTAGAAAATGTTCTCCCCCGGCTCCCCCTTCCCCCCCCCCCACCAGGTAAGCCTGTTTCCCTTTTGTGAATGTTTTGTACTACATCAATCTTTTCTTGAATTAAGTTGTTCATAATAACAGAGCAGGGCCACCGGTAGATAAAATGAGCATCATTTGGAAGAAAGATCATTAGAAGCCAAACAGAGAGTATTTATCCCACCCTACTCTTAATCTTTACTGCAATTGGGAAATTATCTGAAGTTTGCAGTTTGCATTTCTCAAAAGCATGTTAAAGCATTTCTTCAGCAGCATGTTAAATTATTTCATTTTAATGACAATTGAAGAAACTCAGCTGAAAAAGATTATCATATTGTGACTAATTCAAAAACAAGACTAAGTGTCAAGTTTCAAAAATAGTATAATCTTTTTTAACTGATACATTATTTGCTGTAATGAAGACAAATCTATTGTAACTAAGAACCTGTGAAGAAAATATGCCAAAAATAATAAAATAACCACCTATATTACAGAATCCTGCAATAACATACACACACCACAGTCTTTATAACTTCTGAAAATAAATAAATATATAAAAAATCACTATAATTTTAGCTTTTCACAGGTGGTCATTTATCTTCCTGTATCATAAAAAACTAACAGCAAAAAGTATATGGAAATATTTATTTATCATAAATCTGAATATTTAAATAAACCTGTACATAGCAATTCCAAAAGGAGAAAGGATTAAATGTTGCAACTTTTGTTCCAGTTTGGGAAGTAATGTGCTCAGAAGTAAAAGACAGGGCAAGTCACCTTTACTTTTTTCTTTTTGCTAAATGTAACATTCACAAAAAGTTCTGAGCAGGTAATATTGGAGATGCAATTTGACTGTTCAGCTACAGAGCAAGTTCAGAACAGGCAATCAGCTATTGAACTAGCACACCAAAAACATCAGGTCTGCAGTGACTACCTCTAGAAATGAAAAACAATTCACACTCCTTCAAACCTTAAATTCTCACTGGTCTGCTGACCAGTGTGTCGACCCATCTGAATTAGGCTATCTCAGGTGTAATCATTGTGACCACATCTTTGGTGAGTGGAAACAGTCTGAAGTTGTACCTCTTTTCTCCTACAGATACAGTTCAGTGTTACAGCCCCATCACATAAAACAGATCAACTGAACACCACTCCCACATGGATCAACTTTCAGATGGAATAGATGTAAAGTGGTCATTAATCTTGCTTTCTGTTCAAAGCAGAGTTGGCTCTGAGATCAGATCTGCTTACTCAGGGTTTTATCCAGTTAGGTCTTGAAAACCTCCTGAGAAAAGCCTGAGACTGCCCAACACCTCTGGGCAGCCTGCTCCAATGCTAATGCAAATCCATCCTAAACAGGACCACTAAACAATTTCCTTTATACTGTCAGACACTACTGAACAGTGACAACACTGAAGGATTCTGCTGAACTTCTGTGTAGAAAAGATCCTAAAGTCTGATTTCTGGCAAAAGCAAAAATGAAATAAATTAGACAGCAGAGTAGCCTCTTCCTCTTTTACAGCGGCCATGAGACCAGGCAGGGACAGGGACAGTTACAGGGACACAAGACAAAGCACGCCTTTGTAAATATTCTTTGAAATACTTATCACTTCTTTACCTTTATTCCTCAGAGCCAGATCACCCAAAAGCTATTTTTTTCTCTTTTTATTTTTCTTACCTGACCTGCTACTTCTTGATAAGAAGTGAACTGAGCAATTCTGGACAGCTGCTCGTTCAAGTAACATCTATAAAACAGCTTTCTCTTAAAATTCAAGTCGCTGTACATCTAAATAAAATGAAGGTGAAAACAGTGGATCTCAATTATTTAATTCAGCAAAATCATCTGACAGACTACATCAGAAAAAAGTGATAAAATGAACTGGTAGGATCAAAACTGTTTTGATCTTGGAACATTCTACTGTATGATGAACTAGCTACATTTTATTTATCTACATTCAAACACTCCTTCTCGGTACTGGAGACCGGGTTAAGGTCAAAATAAAAATCAAGAGCAAGGCACTCAGAGAGAATACTCAGTCTATAGTTAAGTAATTTCCCATATAAATAACCGTTTAAAAACAGGATATCATTATGATATATTATCACCTCAAAAAAATTTCCATTTCACTCTCTTGGGTAATAGTTAAAACAAATTAATATTCAGAATTAGTTCCCTAATCTTTTGTGACTTCATTATTTCCTTTTTTCTAGAAAATACATTACAAATGGCAATTGGCAGAAATATAAAATGGAAAAATTATTTAAATAGATTTAAATACTGAAATTGTTGCGTTTCGAATCTAAAACAATATACTGTGAAAGGAGAAACAACATTTTATACTTTGTTTGGAACTCAGTATTGATTCAAGTTTGCATTTCTAACTGTAACAATCAGTGATCAGCTGGAATGCATGACTTATTTTTGTTCTCACTCAGCTGCAGAGGAGTTGTTTGGGCTTCAGTCATCACATAGTGATATAAAATATCTTTTGGTGGAGAAATATTAGATAGCAGAATTCTCTAACTCCTAAGGAGCAGACTAACAAGAACCAATAACTCAAAGCTAAAACAGAAGAAATACAAAACAGGATTTTAACAATGTGATTAATCATGGGGAAAAAATTAGCAAGAAAAATAACAAGGCTCCTATTTCTTGATGTTTCAGTCAAAAATGGGTAATATTTTGAAAGACATACTATGGTAAAACAAAGTTACTAGGCTGAACAGCAGAGGTGAATGGGTAAAACAGCCTGTTAGGTACCTGTCTCATTAAACCTTTTTGGGGATCTTGTTGTGTTCAGTTCCAGATCATTTGCAACATACTGCATCAACACAAAAATTGTACTTAGCACTTTCCGGGGTAACTATAAAAGGGAAGAGGGAATCAAAACAGAATTAAGTCAGATCTTAACTCAGAGTGAAAAGCAGAGTAATCCCAAGAGTTTTTTCCTTTCTATGCTTTCATATCTTCTTGTAACAATGAACTCCCTGTGAAGATCCTCATCAGCAAATCTACTGATGGAGTTCATTGTAACAAGATATGAATCTTAACACTACATTGACAGATAAGATGCTTTTTTGGGGGGGTTGGGGGGGCTATAAATTGGAAAATAAAGATTTTAATAATCCCATTCAAAACAATAATTTGTTGACAGAAATGCTGTGGGTTTTATTTCGTAGTCCAGCATTTTACCTGTGTTTTCCTGAGTCCCATTTGAGAAGTGACTTACAATAGTTTAGGAGCAAGGGCATTACATAAATGACTTTTGAGATTATTAATATATTTCTTATTAAAATGTTTTCCATCTAAATCATAGAATCATAGAATGGTCCTTCTTGAAAAAAAAGGAAAACTTTTCTGCACAAAAATGTCAGTCAAAGCTCTAGTTTGTATACATTTTGACAAACTTCAAATCCTTATTTTTAACAAAAGTATTTTTTATTTTTGATCTGTATGTACTAAAAAAGGGATTCCATTTTCTGTGAACAAACTTTTTCAAAGTAAATTCAGTGACGACTTAGAGGGAGAAAATATAGGGAAAATACAAAATACTAAAAGATCTTTTATACCCTGTGGAGTAAAACTAACTTAAGGAAAAAAAAAAAAAAAAAGAAAAAAAAAAAACACTTCTAGTCAGAAAGCCATTTTTAATATTCACCCTGCCTAAATTCTTTAACCAAAATAGCGTTAATATAATTCTGATATAATTAGTCTGACATGTTTGTAACACACACAGGTCACTCAACTTATTTCAGAACTTAAGATTTGAAACAACTTTTAAGGAATGAACACTCACTGAACAACAAGGAAATATTTTTCCTTTTGCTGTTTATCAGTCTCTCTGAAGAAAAAAAGTTGATACAGATGGTACAGAGTCTGCTTTGAGATATTCTCAGCTGTAGATACTGCCAGACATAGATTATATTTGTTCACAGGCTGAAATAGTTTGCTTGTTTTTATTTCTCTGTTTTAGTAGCTCACTACCTTGCTATGAAGGGGAATAAGTCTGTCACAATTCAACTAAGGATAGAACAGACCCTTTTGCAATCCTGCACTGGATGAATCTTTTGGGACAGATGAACCACTACCCAGCATTGCATATAAGAATCCCTCAAAACAAAAGAACAGAAAAACAAAACAAAACAAAACAAAAAAACAGTCTGCATAGTTACGGAAGAGTTAGGCTTAAGAACATGAAAGACAATAATAATATTCCTGAACAAATCAATATGGGCATCTGTAGCAAACTCCTGTCCTAATTACTTATATCAGATTTTTTCTTTTTTTTTTATTTTGTTGAACTTCAATAAAGCACTAACTTTTTCCTGTTGTTCCTCAATTTCTATCTGTCCTTTCTTCTATCTGTCCTATAATGATTTTTTTTCCACATAGTCTGTGTAAAATGATTAAATTTATGAATAAAGCCAGCTTTATCTCTTGTTAAAAGGGCAGATAATCATATTGCTCTCTAACTAAAAGTTTGTGAAAAAATTCACATGGAACATCATTGTCTCTAATTCTTCAACAAACCAAGATTAAATCTTGAAAACTTAAGTAAGTAAATTTCAGACCATATGCCATCAAAATGGTGCAAAGAGACAGAATATTTATCCAAGTTTTGGGAAAGTTAAAATCCCTCCAAAATGTATTTATTCTCATGCAGTTATTCATAATAATTCTCTTTCTGTACTGTCATATGTCAATTCATTTCACTTTGATATAAAGTAACATCTATCTAATCTAATATTCCCCGGGCTAAATACAAAATCCAGGCATTTTCACTTGTCCTTTACATTGGCCTTTTCTCTTTTCTTGCTTGCTTTATTGCCATCACTGTTTCAGTAAGTGCTGGAATGTACCAGGAGAAATGTATTTTTCATCAGAATGACAAAACTACCCACCACCATCAAATTACTAGATAGGAGTTTTCAGACTTCAATCTTCAAAGCAGGTTCCATCTCCCACACAGGAGAGAAAAGTTCACACTGTAATTTGCTAAGTATTATTTCCTCTTAAGGCTCTCCAAAGAAAACAAACCAACTTTGAGCAACTTGTGAGCACATTTATAGTGCAATAAGGTAAGCAGTTTCTCTATGTGATTTCTGCAAACCTATAAACACTTAGTATTTTAATAATTTTAATTTAGACCAAACAGTTGGCTTTTAAGAATAGTATTGTTCCAAAATAGAATAAGATATAGTTGAACTTTTTCTACACACAGCATATGCTGAAAAGCTGAACACAAAGTTTAAACAGCTCTGAAACATTCACACTATAAATATTATCACATGAAACATGACCCTTAGCCATTTGACTGACCATCTGCTACAGGGCCAAAATAGCTCCTACAGAGTTGAACAGGACTCTTTCTTGTATAAGTGAGCTTCTGGGTTAAAAATTCTCAGAAGTTATTAAGAGTGTTATTAAGAAGTTAGACAAGTGCCTTGTCTATACATAAGCCAAATTTCGTGCTCCTCAATGGAACTGATAGCTAGCTTAAGTGATCACAAAGAATAAGGGAGAAATGCTTTATGAAGCTATTAGAGAGAAATCAATTATTTTGGTGCCAGAAAATGATGTAGATTATTTTATAGGTAAAGACAAAGTCTCTGTGGATCTCACTCCCCTACCACGTGCCAACTGTCCTTCAGCAGAACACTTTTGGTGGACTTCAAAACCCAGAGAAATATTTACACTGTTACAAAGAACCAAAAACAATCCTGAGGCAATAGAAGTTTAGCCCTGTCCTCCTATTTCAATAACTGTTTAACTCTTATCTCTATATACACTGTATTTTCCAATTTGGTGAGATTGTTATTCAGGCAATGAAAGTCTGAAACTGTAGTTCTGGGATTTGAACTATCCTATTTACTCATAATCCCCCTGATAGTGTAGTTGTGCATATCCATCCTGTTCTTGTCTGTGCATAAAGAAATCACTTAAATTCAGAAAGCCAGCACCTCTTATTTTAGAAGCTACAGTTGGTCAAAATAAATAAATAATATTACAAAGTTACTAGAAGTGTTTTCTGTTTAGAAAAAGCAGTCTCACTGAAATGCATTATAGAGCAACTTGTTTATTTAAGGAATATTTATAAAGGTTAAATTCAAAAATATTTTTTATTTTGCTAACAATAATTTAAGTGTTTTGACTTGTTTCAAGATTTACACCATATTGAGGTCCTTTAATCAAATTTCATTTTAAAATAATGTCAGTATAACAACTATATATTTCTTTATGCATATTTTAAAAGTTTTCCATATGAAAAATGTTAGCACATTTTAGGGAATCCAAACTTTTCTTAGTGAGCACTTCTGATTGCATGTATTAAAGATATCTATTTTTATTATGACCAGTACTTTTCTTTTTGATTAAAAATATGCACCTATCAATACTCTAATTTTGCATGGTTGGAAACCTAACACCAGGCTTCAGTTCTGACTACAAATCTTTGGAGAAACAAACAAGCATACAGGCCTCTTCACTCTGTTTTACTGTGGTCCTCATTGCTGACAATACAACACAGAGATAAGTAGAGAAAAGCTGTTTCTGGTACTAGACAAACTAACTGGCTGTACCAGGAGGGCTCTACATTTATGATTCCTGTATAACTCAAAACTCATTTGAGACCTATATTCTGTGGGGAAGAGGGGGAAATTGTATAGTCTTCATAGGAATGAAATACAGAATCATTCTTGTACAATAATTCTTTTCCCTCCTCTAAGAACATAGTCTCCAAACAACACAGGCTGAGTTGCAAGAATTGTTTTATGGAACATCTGTGTGTGGTTTTTTTTTGGTTTTGTTTTGTTGCTGTGTGGCTGTTTTTTTTTTTTTTTGTTATTTTTTTTTCCTGTCAGAATGGCTCCACCCCTCTTATCTGCTAGCTTTTGCATATATCGTATCCTTCACAGATATGATTTAACCCACCAACCCAACAGACAGCCACATACTTCTGAATCATGTGACCAATGAGCACTAGCACAGGGCAAGGAGCAGAAATACACAGAAGTACATGTGTTAAAAGTGGGACTTCATCTTCAGTTCACTAAATCAGCAGGAGAAATATACATGAAAACGATCCCATCTCTGATCTGGACTGTCAGACAACTTGAGGTCTCATACAAATAGCAGAATGCATAAGGGAGGAAGCATATAACCAGTAGAAACAAAGAAGGGAAGAACACATTGTACTTTTCAATATAGCAGTGAACTGTTAGGTTGGTTCTGCAGCCTGATAGAGCCACACCTGAAATATGTTGTTCAATGAGTTTGAAATGTTCTACATGTTCACATAAATTAGCAGATTGGCTTCACCCTAGTATTTACCTCAATAATCTAACTGAAACCAGCAACCTTTAGGGAAACTACAGATAACCATATCTATTTAAGAGTATTATGTGCTAGTTACCATAACCAACATAGGATAAAAATATTTTTTTCTTAGTAAAACTTATTTAAACAGTCAAACTTAGTTAAATTTAGCTAGTACTTTTTAAAATTCTTTCTTATGAGAGCACAAATGCAATGCTTCATGACTCATTTTAGATTTGGTTTTAGTATATCTTGGTATATAGGATTATTATAAGCCATAATCCTATATATCAGTTATCCATATTTAAACTAAGATCTTAAAATATGCAATGAAGGCACCAAAAATTTACCTTAAGACACACTATTTTTTAAGGGAGAGGAATTTAAATATATATATAAAGAACTTTTTCAAAGGGACTAGAAGACTAGTTTTATCACAACCAAATTGTATTAGCAAGCAGTCTACAGCAAATATATTCAAGTTAGTATGCCCTACTGACCTAAATATATCAATAAAATCTTATGTCCTGAAATAAAAATTCCACTCAGAACATACAGAATGCATAGCTGATAGCTTTCCAGCATGCTACTACAAGTAGAAAAAAAGCTCCTCATGTATATCAAACAACTTTGAATATTATTCTTACTGCACTCAATTATTTAATCTTGCAGGTTAATCTGAAACTGAGCCTAAGGCAGGAACAAGAATTTAAGTCTGTCATGATGACACGATTTAAGTGCCGTATTTTTGACATGTATAAATAAGATACCTGAATGAAACCTCTCTTTTAAGATTGGTGAACACCACAAGAGTTTTTAACAAACACTTTGATCTGGCTACACAAAATGAGAAGAAACTGTATTTGCACTCAGAAACCATAGCACAAATAGATCTGCTGCAAAGTTACTTTAAAAGCACAGTAAATAAGATATAACTGTCTGTAATCAGTCCAGAACTGTTGACCTCTTCATATCCATAACTTTAACATCATGTCATTCTGTTTTCACAAGAATGCTCTCTAAACAGTTTTCAAGGTTAATTTTGCTGTTACTCCCTCCGGCAGAGTAAGAAGATAATTCTGTCTCCTCACAAATTTCATTTCCAGCTTATTTGATATCAGTAACTTGTACCCATGCTAAACAAAATTTTTGTCTTTTGTCAAGGCCGCTGTTAGAAGTATAACAGATAGACAAATTCAAAAGGTAATACTGATACTTCAAAGGATGTAGAAAACAGGATACTTCTTGTTAGCGGGATTGCTGAGAATGCAGTCTTCCTTCCATGACAACATTGTAGGGCAAGCAGATGTTTCTGAGTAAATAAATTTGAAGAGGATTTGCTTGAACCTGATAAAAATATTTGCCATCGTGTCTGTATAACAGATTGAAGAATATTATGTTAATCAATATCAAAACATTAAAATGTAAATTAAGTGTATAAGCCTTGAAGTTCTGTTTTTGATTTTTTTCTCAGATCATATCCACTAAAAAGTTTTCCATTACTCACCTTAGTAATTCTACTGCAGTAGGACTATTCTTCTAAGTTTAAACCTGTAATATTTTTGAAGGGGGGGGGGGGGGGGGGCAGAGGGGAGTGGGGCGCGATGCTTTTTAGAAACAGGCAGTATAGTTGTTGATAAAATAAATGGATTCAGACTTAAGCCAAAGAGTAGATGTAACAGTACTGTATGTTCAGAAATCCCTTTTATTAATGACTGCTTTTCAAGTCTGAACAAGTTCACAAACAGTAAAAATGAACTTCGGTTCAATGTGCAGCATGTGTACAGCACAAACTGTCTGGTCTGCTGCTGTGAATCAACATTATTTCAGCTCTTTACTCATTTACGGCAGCTGAGAATCTGGTCTTTGGATTACTTTGCAATTGAATGCATTACTTTGAAATTGAGGCTAACAGATCACTTAAATGTGCTGCTACCATTTCCTAATCCTTCTTAGGAAAACAGTCTACTGAATAATTCCTGAAGCTCAGGAGTTTCCCAATTAATAAGTAAAAAATTAAATTATAAAGATAATATGGTTTTCTAAAAAAAAAATAATAAAGTGTATCCTTCTGTATAAACAAAATTATTATTTCTCTCAAATACAGAATTAAAATGTTTTTTGGGGAAAAAAAGAAATTAAAAATACTGGGGGACAGAAGGAAACAAAGTTAGAATACTTCAAATACTAGAAATCTCATGAGACAGTCCACATGGTTAAAGGTGAAAAAAATCCTCACATTTTCTTAACATGTAGGTGTTTTTTCACACACATTTGAAAAGCATTCTTTTACAATAATTTTGTCCAAATACAATTAACAATGTATAATCTTTGTGGAACTATACCACTACTTGTAACAAGAGTACAGACAAACATATGACTGTGAAGCTAATCCATACTTGCTGATGTGAACAAAAGGCCTACAGCTGATTGACTGGTGTTAAGCTACAACAACAATAGGGAAATAAAATAATAATAAAGCTGCTAATTTCACCATGTCCTCGAGCATAAAGCATTACCCACTCCCTCTCCAATTAGAACAGAGACAAAACCTAGTCTGTGGGGATTGCAGACAGTTACCAGTTACATCATGGGACAGAACACTGAAAAAAAAATCACTATATTATTTCAGCTATTTATATTTTGAAGGTGTGGTTCTGCAGTCAAGTTAGCCAATCCTACTTTAACTGAAATGGGGAGGCCTTACTTCCCTTTCTTTTTCTCTACTGTTTCCTAATCTGGCTGAAATTTACTTTTTTGTTATTGTTGTTGTCATTGAATTAATGTTTTATTGGAAACTAGCTAGTGAATTGAGCTGGTTCATGGAGCCAGTGAAAGCTGGAGCCAGTACAGAATCACATGGCTCAGATTCAGAGAGAAAGCAAAGAAGTAGTAGTGAAGTGTTAGATTGTCTCAACTGATGTTAAGAAACTAAATCTTTAGGCAGATTTATAACTGACCCAATTAAAGATTTTCTTACATGGATATCTTCCTCTATTCTTCCACTGACATGAAGTGAGGTTTAGCATTGAACGTGCTAGATTTCCCGCTATTATACTGAGTACATAAGAATTTAACTAGTGCACTAATGAAGCACAATTAATGAAAACGGTGAAGTCATCTGCAAAGACCAATTGAGAAGAATTTTATAACCTGTTCACATGTGCTCCTTCCTGATGAAATAAAAGATGCCAATGTTTCAAATAGTTCTATCAATGCTCAGCCTTAAACATGATTTTTTTTTTTTTTCCATTCAGGGCAACAAGTCTGCAGGGACTTGAAAGTTATTTAAGGGTATATCTTCATTGCTGAATTATTTTTGAGTGATTTTGTCAGCTCACGCAGGAAGACCTGGTTCAGATAAAAGAAGCTAATAATTCTCTGCATCTTGCAGATCATTCATTTGATTGTATATGCTTTGTAGAAGGCTTAGGGCAGCTTATTTCCCCAGTCAGAATATTAAAATATGCTCAGCAATCTTTTCCAGGGAACTGTGGAACAAGTTGTTAGTCCTGCTCAGGGTGCAGGGTATTGTCAGATACTGAAGTATTTAGCCTGTTCCTCACTGATACTCTGGAGAAGACACCTGCCTGCAAAAGCATCTTGCAAGCTTCAGTATCTAATAGATTAATTCAATTTACACATGAATAATGGAGCACCACATTTCCATTCAGAGACAGCACCTGTGAAGGAAGTTGTGGCCAATATCAATGTTTACAGTTCAAACGATTACAGTTCAAATTCAGCTTGCCATAATGTGCAAAACTGTAACCAATTATTTTTGTTTTCTGCAAAACAGCTCTGCTTCATGTAAGTGAAAGTATAACTGTGTATGTTCTAACTACAGACCACCAATGCAAACATATAGCTAATCATGGGTTAAAAATATTTAGGAAAAACGTAAAAGCCACATGGGTGCAGGGGTGGAGGGAAGGGAGAGGAGATACCAAATAAAATATTTAAAAGAATGGGACACTTTTCTCCTCAAAAACAACAGCAGGGAGCACTTGGGAGGTAGAAAAACTGCTCAGTTTCAAAAAATGCTTGAATTGGTTAATAAACATTGAGTAAAACTTGTAAATACTCAAATGGAAAACCTGAACTATAAAATAGTAATTGTGTTAGTTGTGCTGAATTTCTACTTAATCTATATGGTTAGGCTAGGTTTCAGCTTTGGTTTGAAAAATTCTGGCATTTCTTATACTACTGAGACAAAATGGAAAGAAAAATTATTCAAGACTAAGGGTCCTCTAAAGCCCAGTGTTTTCACTGTAAATATTTTACTGACTTCAGAGAATACTGAATCAGATCTCTGAATATGAGTTTATTTCAGTTTAGTTTCATGAACTCTTTCCTGCAGTTTGCATACAATCAACTTTGTTCACCCTATTTGGCCCAGGTTTGAAGGCCAACTACTGTATCTTGCATTCTTTTAGTAAAGATGCTTGCCAACTTCATTCTTTCAGACACAAAATATGCAAGCTTTCTTTCCAACATCTTTGACCATCACCATTCATGTCAGTAATATTTTTTTTCCATATTTATGCTTCAACTATCTGAGCACAGTTCATGGACCTTCTTTTCAAGACAAATTAATAAAAAAGCAGAAAAAAATAATGCATCTTGTTATACAATTACTACTTGGTATTTGCAATCAAGACTGCTCATTCTCTCTTGCTTATATAATGCTTATACAATCAGAGTTTAAGCGAATTAGCATTTTTTGCAGAGTAACTCACCATCTGCTTTTATGCTTTCAGTAAATTTTTCCTGAAATGAACTCACATAGGTCCTACTTTTAGCAAAGTACCTAAGACTTTAGGCACTGAATAATGAAATATTTTTCTTTCATTAAAAATCTCAACATGAGAAGAATGTTATTATATGAAACTTGCAAATAAGCTTAACCTCAGATAAAAGTAACACATACCTCAATGATATCTTTGAGTTATGCTTTTCATTATGTTTACCTCAAATACTACTAATAACAGTAATTAAATTACATTTATTTGTCTGGGCTACTGTATCATATTACAAAATAAATTAAGAATTTATAACTCTACTGGGCCATAATTTAAATTCAGTACTTTTGTCTGTAAAGACAAAAGTTCAGCTCCCCCCTGAACATCTGTGAAGAGTCTGTCTACAGATTTTTTTATTATTTTTTTGTGTGTGTGTGTGAAATACACAGGGAAATGCAGAGCTGTTGTTTCACTGAAAGAAGTTCATCATCATTATTACAGCCATAATAACAGACCCTGGCTGTATTCTGATAAGCACATTAGAGAACAAAACAAAACAAAAGATATTTCTTGCTCCATACAGTTAAGGAAAAGCAGAAGACAGGGAGTGGGTGAAAACAATGAGACAAGCAGCGTCACAAATTTGTGCTGAGAAAATATTCAGCACAATGAGAAATGTGATCATCCCCAAAGAAACTTATCAAGAAAATTCTTGTAGACAACATGACAAACAGTGAATTTTAACACATTTCTAGAAAGCCTGTCAAAAAGTTTTATAAATGTGTAAGTAAAGTCCTGTCTTAAAGTAGAAAGCCAAAGATTCTTGTTTGAAAAAGAAACAATGAACGTTGTCATACTTGGTTAATCAGAGGCACAAATCAACTTCTCAGAAGTGAATGAAAGGAGACTGATATAGGTGCTGATTACGTATGAAAGACCTTGAGCAACTCTTCTAGAAATGTTGCTATACCTGATGTCAGATATCTTACCCTCCATAAAGGCAACATATAAAGAAATATTAAAACAATATATAATATTCAAAAAGGAGTGTTGCTGTCTTAGGAGCTCAGAGAAAAACTGAAACTAGAAAGAAGTAAAAATATTTATTAGGGTCAGAAAAGTAAGTCATCACATACCAACATCAGAAAGTGCATTAGTCTTAAAACATTAGTCCTAAAAACACTCCCAATTTAGGCCACTTCAGTCCAAAGTATTTTTAGAATATAGCAACAATACTTCCTTCAGAATGTTTTTTAAAGTGTCTTCAGAATGTGCATTTTTATTATACTCATTCATAGCTGCTGAACAGAAAAGACAGAAAGTAATTGAAACCACACATACATATGTATACAAATATGCACACACCAACCACATGTTCATCAAGAAAGTCAAATTCATTGTAGATACTAAACATCCTTACATGTCAACTGTCTGAAATTAGCAACATAATCATCATAGGTATAATCAGAACTAGTACAATTAAGGTCGAAATAGTCCAATAAAATTAACTTAAAAAAATATAAAAGTATGGAAGTAAAGATAAAAGAAAGAAGAATCTATACATACGTGTGTGTATGTTCAACTGTGAAAGCCAGCAACACAGGTGGGCACATCCCATTCCAGTTAACATTTATCTTCAGTACATGTTTAGAATATAACGAGTGACTCACATAAAACCCAGGGGTTTATTTCTGATCCTTTTTCTCTTGGACGTTACACAGAATGTGCAATTATGAACATTCCATCTTTTAAATCAAATCCGTTTTAATTCAGGTGCTGTGACAAAAGGTCTATTAAATATTTCTATTTTTAAAATCTGTAAAATATTTATTAGAAAAGAACCATCTCTGTCATATCCAAAGTTTTTTGAAAGATATTACCCTTAATATCTTGAGCTAACCACTCAAACTCTCAATATATCTTCAACTTCTATGCTCCCAGCCCAATCATACTTTTCCAACTTTCTCTACAGTCCCATTGAATTTCACTCCGATCTGCTTTGTTCCAAAGCTACAATTCAAGCTTTATTTGTGGCTGACAGAAGATAAATCGAGTGCTTTCTCTCACATCTGTGTGTTACAGCCCAGTTAGCTTTCTCTTCTGGCTGCAGCTACTGTTTAACAATCATCCATGGAGGAACAGGTTCCAAGTGTTTGTTTTAGATGAGCAATCTAGAATAGCTTTTAGCATTAGAAAGGGCCTGTTCAAACAGAATGCTCAGACTGGCAGCCAAGTAAAATTGTAGTAAAAATAGGCCATTAGATTTTCATCAGTTTAAAAATGTCAAACTCTCCCTCTTCCCCAAGGCAATTAATAACACCAAGAACACTAATATGGCTTCTGTCAGATTCATTAGCCTTGACAAATCCATTCCAGCTCCAGCATATTATCCCATCTTTATATTCCATCACCAAGAGAACTCCAAATATTCTTTTCAAACACCACTTTTAGTGATAAAAAATAATTGCTAATTCCTCTTAAAAATAACAAAATGCATCATATAGAATTGCTGAGGTTTTAATGGAAAAGATGCACAGATTTATCCAGGCTGTTGTCCTGTCAGTGTGGTTATCAATTTGGACATGTTTGCCAAACATGCTCATGCTTAAGGTAAGGGGAATGTGATCACTGATTTAATAACAGTACTCCCAATCCTGTGATCACCCATCTTTTGAGTTGCATAAGAATACACAAATGAACTTCTCAGGCATTTAAAATAGCCAGCATTCTGCCATATGTAATGCTATCCAGATTCATTATAAATATAACAGTTGCGATACAGACTTGAAAAGGGAGGGTTTACATACCAAGGTATAACTGCCATATTTTCACTAATTACAGCATTAGACTATTCAAAAGTAATGTTATCATTATTTTCAGTAATAAATAATAACATTGTATATAATAAATAATAATAAATAATAATATAATATATAATATGATATAAATATTAATAAATAATAATATGTAAATCAATAATAAATTATTTTTTTTAACTGTTTCTTTGGGGAGAGTGAGTTACTGAATCACCTCTCAATAATAAATGGAGAGCTGATATATTTTTTATTTTATTTTTATTTTTGAAGAGAAACACTTAAATTGATGTGACCTTGATTTATCCTTCCCAACCAAATATACGGTGCTTGTAGGGAAGCTGGATATTGGAAGGTCAGAATTCACATAAAGAG
The DNA here is from genome assembly GCF_009769625.2 of Cygnus olor. Lineage (NCBI taxonomy): Eukaryota > Metazoa > Chordata > Aves > Anseriformes > Anatidae > Cygnus > Cygnus olor. The sequence continues at coordinate 22,467,171 of NC_049175.1, forward strand.
AACATACAAGCCATATGTTCTAGTAATCCACTGTCCTGGATATGTTCTTACTCTATTAGTCACTCAGTGTAAAAGCAAATTTCTGCACAATGTTGCCTGCCTACTTGAGGTACCATGTATCTTACCCTTTTATTTAAAATTAACATGAAGGAAACTCAGCACAGAAACCTTCTTCAGCCTTCACTTGCAAGTTCCACTGAAATTTCATGTTGCAAACTGAAACTTGTGCCAGCTTTCAGCTTCAACAAGGCATTGTACATCCAGATATTCACATTAGAAGTTACAAATGACAATTATAATAATACAGTACTTCCATATTTTTAGGGGTCTATAAGCAGCAACTCAAAGCCAAATAGCCCTACACCCCTGCAGGCAGTCTTAATCAGCATAAAATGTGATTGAAAAAAGTAGATTCAGCAATACTCAAAGTTTGTAACCAAAACTCCCCTTCCCTAAATGAGGCTTTTTTTCCAACATACCTCATCCTTGCTCCCACAAAGCCCAAAACATTAAAAATAAAGGTGCTATAAAAAGCTCTATGTGTCACAATACAAATAAAACATTCCCAAAACAAAACAAGCAACAAAAAAAGCATCTTGAGGCACCTTTGCAAAACAATCCATACTCAACCACTTATAAATGAAATAGAAAGTTCCTTTCACGCTGTTTAAGACACCAGCTAAGAGAGAACTCTAGTGTAAACTGGTGGAAATAAAGTGTCCCAGGGCTTCACAAGCACTATAATCTGCTGTTTTGAAAATATATTAAAGGATTGTTGGTATATTGAGTCAACTCAGAACGTGTTGAAACAATAAATATCCTCCAAAATAAAGCAGTGCTACATAATTCATTAATTCATTTGCCTGCCTTTAAAATGAAATAATAATTAAAAAAAATCTTACAGCCATGATCCACCGCTCTACTCATGCAAGAAGTGAAACTTGCATAGGTCTTTTATTGGAACAGTTTTTAAATATAAATATTTATTATACCAAATTACACATAAAATGGATAAAATATCTAGTTAGATATACTAGTATATCTAACAGTAACTACAGACTTCATGTGGCTTTCAGAGGAAAGCCTTAATGGAGTACGTTTAAGAAATCATGCCTCAAGGCTGAAAGGGATCAGATCACCTTTTGTATTCAACATCAAAGGCAAAAGATTGACAAGTATGTTCATGTCATTATTTTTTTTCTAAAATTTCAAAGTTGCCTGCTCTATTTATCTGTCTGAACAAAATATATCACTTAATAAAGGTCTAATTCTGCAGTCTAAGTCTGTTCTTGAGAGACAGATAAATTACATATCAGCTAGCTAAACCAGGTATTTCCCCAATCAACAAATAAATAATACTAATTAGAAATTAGAAAAATCATGAGACTGCTCCTTCACACACAAGTAAGGAAACGTACTACACTCAGAACACATCCGAACAGCCTCTCCTGTTCATAAAGTAGGAACTGTCAGACCTCACTCCAGATGTTGTTAAGGTCTTCTGTGGATACAGCCCCTAAACAAAATTTCATACACCAGATTATATTAAAATGTAACATTTCCAAGTTTTTTGATGTTTTCACTGTGTATTAGATGGCCTAGGACTCATGACTAAAGCATAAATACTTCCTATATCCCAACTGATAACCATCAATTTAGCCTTCAATCTCCTGAGAAAAATAAATCCCTTTCTCTACAGATACATATTTACCAGAAGTACAGATTCCAAAACTGACAATTCCTCTAGCACGTCTGTTCTATGAGAAGCTGTTCAGCACTGCTCTGAACAGTCTTTTTTTTTTTTTTTGGTGCAGAATAGGTTTTCTTTCCTGGTGATGTAAGTGACTGACTGAAAATAGAAAGCCTAGCAAAGCTGAAGTGAGCATTGTGTATCAAAAATCACAAAGCACACAACACTTGCTTTGGGACACAACAAGGATGGTTTCTGTACAGAAGCACAGAACATCTTTGAAGAAAAACTGAAAGAATCAGCTGTACCTTTTGTAAAAATCCAAGGAAAGGTTCATTCCAAACTAAAACTAATATCTATTTATTTCAAGGCACTGTACATGAATTAGAATGGAATGACTATTTGTTGTGATAAAAAGGAAAATGAACCTAAGATTAGAAGATGTAAAATAAGAATCTAAGGAAAATTTGACCAATCTTTTAACTCTGAAAGAGTATTCTTAATGAACTCCAGGCATACCCAGAGTTACGTATAATCACCAGCATGTAAAAATTAGCATGGTGGGTACTAGTGACACTGTTGTACTATGAATTAATTTGAATTAATTCCAAACAATTTAAATTGATCTCTCCAGACTTCTTCTAATACGTAAAATAGAAGGTGAAAAGTTCATTCATTCAAAACTACAACTTTTTACATAGGTGATCAAGTGTTTTATCGTAATAGAGATCCTAACAGAAAGACAGTTACTTGAAAGAAAATGGTTAAATAATTTGTTAGGAAATGGGATTAAATATGGTAAAAGTTATTTCCCAGCCTTGGCATCCAGCAGGGAGCCTCACTGGTGCCTGGATAAGCAGAGAAAAGCCTTGTACACAGACCTTGATATCTCCCCAGTAAAGTCATATTTGTAGTGAAGGACATTGATAGAGATTCTCAAAAAAAGTGTGCTGGGGAAGAATAGGGGGGGAGGTTAGGGGAGGTAGACAGAAAACACAGCACAGCCTTTCAGAACAAGAAGTCCTCTCCCAGATTTACATTTTCCAAACCATTGACGTATGTGAAAGAAAACAGGCGATAAATTTTCATTCTCAGCGTACATTTAAAGCCAACACTTCAATTATTACTATCAGTCCTGTAGTCCACTGCACTCCCATTTTTACCTCCCCCAACTTATGAATGATACTTTCCAAGTTTTCAGCAGTTTTACAAAGCAGTACTTTTTTGTGCACCCAATCTGCAGGTGCAGCAAAGACCTTGGCAAGGGGCAAACTGATTATCACTTGTGAAAACAGTTACACCGTATTGTTCATACTTCTTCAAGGTCTTGAGCAAAGCATAAATTCACATGAAAATGAAGTTATTGCAGTTCAAGCATCAGACAGCTAACCAGGTAAGTCTTACTGTTGCTTGCAGAAATGATTTTACAATATTTTGCAATTTATTAATGTTTTTTTTCTCTCATGCATTTTTTGGGTAATTCTAATAGGTATTTTTGCAACTTTTAAATCACAAACCCTTAAGGATTGTGCTGTAATTCTGATTTCTTAAAGCAAAGACACTGTATTGTTACTGACTTGTAATTCATCTTCAGATCACTTATACGGAGATGACTTCATTTTTTCTTTCTGACAGCTCTGTGTTTTTTTGTATATATTTCAAAATAGGAAATTACACTGATGAATTTTTACAATGCAAAACAGTTTAAGTCCCTGCTTAATCATAGGCATTTATGTTGGTTGTTTCATGCTTTAACTTCTTTTCTTCCAGACTGAACTAGTTTTTAACAGTCTTATAATATTGAGTTGAAAGAAAAAGCATTGTGCAAAATATATATATATATATATTACTTTTTAATCTATACATTTATATTGCAGGTTTACTCTTTATACTCTTGACACAAGCAGAGTTGATCTTGATTCAGCTCGTTGTTCCTTTTTCCTATGCATATACTTCTTTGAGAATTGGATCTAAAGAAGCATAAGGCATGGGAAAATGGGGCGACTGAGGTACTTCACCATTCATTCCAAACAGCATTGTCAAGACGACTACAGAAATGTATAGAGAACACAGACATATGAAGAACTGAAAGGTTAATTTATGAAACTCTCACTTAACCATCAAAAACTGAACAAAAGATAATGGTGTTATTTACTCTGTTTGTATAGTAATGTTTGAATGTTTCTTACTTCAATGTGATTTAATTTTTTATGGGAAAAGTATTTTAATCATCTATTCAACTATAATATTTAATATATTGCCTGGTGAAAAGTTCCATCTAAAGCATATGCATTGCTGAGAAGCTACTTCTGTAGTCCTTATCCCTATAAACCTCCAATTGAAAGTACAGGGAAAGTAGTCACAGAGATTACAAAAGTGCAGCTCCGAACCTATCTCTCAGTTGCTGGGAGCCAGTCTTCACTGAACTCAGTGCCGACTCAGGCATGCAAGGCCCAGTCATCCAAATGTTACCCCAGTGAGGTGTCCGCAATGCACTAGTTATTCTTAGGACCTGATCTTATAAGATTCTAAGTACCTCTTCATGATTGTTAGCTTGCGTTGAATTACAAATTCTTATCTCGTAAAAACAGACATTTAGTAAACAGTAAATCAAATAATAAACATGCTAATTTTTTTCTTCTTTTTCTTTTATCCACAGGTGTCTTTGAAGAGGAACTGTAGAAATTATTTAGTCCCCCTCCCCCCCATTAACATTAAACATTTTTTTATATTTCTGTCCAGCTACTTTTGTTTAGCCTAAATAGAAATTAATCATATCAGCTCTGGGAAAAATATTGTTATGAAACAATGTAACTGTACATATCACATATCAAATAAAAATCTAATATTTCAGACACAGATCAAAAGTTTGTGTTATCCTACATCCCAAAGTATATCAAGGTTTGTAAAACTATATGCTTTGAAAAAGCAACACTGGGTGCATTACAAGCCATATTTCTCGGTTGTTATTATTATTCCATACTATTCCAGCCTAAATTGCTATTTTAACAAGCTACTGTTTCATTTCATTTCATTGTCTCTAACACTACTATCAGAGCACAATTCTATTTACATGTCACTTTTTCTTGCTTAAATTAAAAGACAATAAAAAGAGCATACACAACTGTATCTTTATTCAATGACTTCATATCAAGGTTTGTGGTAAAGGGGTTTGGGTTAAAGGGGTTTTTGCTTTAACAAAACTCCTTTGAACAAATATACTTTCATTATGTTTTTCTATTCTCATGTAAGTTTTGGGAAATGGGAAGAATAGAACACTGGGGGAGGGTGGGTGGGGAGGGGAAGGTACACACTACCTCCACCTGCAGATAAGGATAAAAAATCTCTACTACTAAAATAAAGTCAGGTATGAATCAAGACACTAATGAGCACTGCCACTATACCAGTTACATGAAGAGTGAAACACTAAATCCCAAAAGACTCCCAGCCTTTTGATTATTTATTATTCTAGATAATTTCAAATGTACCTCCAATAAAAGAAGCAAGCTAATAAAATTCACCAGCTTATGGTTTTGAAGTAACTTTATGTTCAGATTTTTTTCCTCAGAGATGGGTTATCCTTTCTATCAGCAGAAACATCAGAATATTATAATTCTATATTAAAGAAATCGCTAAAAATAAAAGGCTTTGGTTGTATTACAATAAAGACAACTTTTTTCATACAATGACTAGGTGTAACCATGCCAGACTTCACTCTAACATGCTGTAAAACTGCTCCTCTGTATTCTGTAATAGGCAATGGATTTTTTTTTTTCCATTTTAACTCATCTGAACCAAGATTTGTTTCAAGATTCTATGTTGTGATTTTGAACTAGAAAAATAGTATATATTTTATACACAAATTGATAGTATCAGTTTGTATGTACATTTGATACTTGAAGCTAATTTGAAATACTGGAGGTCCCAACTCTAAAATCAGATGTACAAGCAAATGACTTTACAGAAGCAGAGAGTTTGAAATTCGAAACTATTTATAAAAAGCAATAAAATTATAAAAATAAGTTACCAAAATTATCAGTTCAATAAACTGATTTATGCACATCCCTGATATCAAGAGAAATCACAGTAAGGACAGATGTACTGCTCTACGTGCAAGAGTATGTGCTATTCATCATTTCTGGCAATAATTACATGACATAGATGATGACACCAAACACAGTGTGCGTGCGTGCACACACACAAAAGTTAAGTCATGAACACTTAGAATAATAATTTCATTCCAAGCTTTGTTAGAATAAATTTTCAATTTGAAAAAAAAATCTGCATTTCATTATACCAAACAGCCTTAGTTTTTTTTTCCCAAACAGAAGAATATTTCGGCAGTATTAAGTCTCTAATATTTATAAAACATAATATTGTAGTTAAAGTAACTCTATATAGCACGGTATCTGTAGGAACACCTGGTAAAAAACACATCTTTAAAAATAAAATAACAGCAACCTTTAGTAGTTTATATTTAATTTTTTTTTTCTAAATGCTAAGACACCCCCGGGAACAAATACTTTCACTTAAAAAAAAAAAAAAGTGCTTAAAAATGTTTTTTTAAACCTATTGTTTATTAGCACAGTAAATATAAATATTACAAAACTATTCCACTGTCTCCAAATAAAGAATTTAAGTTACAATACCTATACTTTTAATAATTCATGGCCAACTAAAATTTTCTATTTGTTATGATGTTACACTCTTCAACCACTCACAGATTAAAAGCTGTGAAAAAGATAAAAGGGGAACCTCTCAGTCCCCCTTTTTCTGTCCTTTTAGTCTCTTCCTGAATTTGCACTGCCTACAGCAGTTTTGAAACACTTCCATGGGTGACTTTAGCCTAGTAATGCAGAAGGTTTTTTTTAAAAAAAAATAAATAAAAAGAAAACCTGGACTGCCAGAACTGTTTTCCATTATTTTGGTGGGTTAAGCATGATTCAGCCTTCCTCCAACAGAGGAATCCAGAACGCATCAGTCCTAGCAAAAGTTAAGGAGCAGGAATGTGCAACCAGATGCTGGAAAGTGAAGTGAAGTGCAGCAGCACTATAAGCAATTAGGTAAGGTTGTTTACAGTTGTGGAACCGTTCTGTAAATAAGGAGCACAAATACTTCAGACAAATCAACTGGAAGCAGAAACTAGATTTTCTGAAGAATGAATGTTGCTAGAGAAACACAATGGTGGTGATAATACCACTTCAAAACAAGTCTCTGGGATCTGACAGAGTATGACTTCTCAATTAATCCTGTCAAGTTTTCAGGTGGTAGAAAAAAAGCTAATCTTTAGCTCTTTGGTACATTTTGCCACTTACAATTAACTTTTTTTAATCATCCCTTCTTTAGCTTATGTATAACTGGATTGAGAGATACTGATTAATATTTTGTGGTTTATTTATATTTGAAGCATATTAATATATCAAAAACAATCTAACAAAAGCCCTTTCAGAGGTCAGGCTAAATTAAACTCATTACAAAATTTTTCATTATCACTGCATGCAACAGTCTTACAAATACAGGAATCAATCTCTTTTTCAGAAATCATGCTGTCATATTTGGTAAAAATGAGCATTACGTGACCACTGTTCTGCAATTCCCATGACTCCCTATTCCTACCTTTGCTTTACCGTATCTGTCCTTTAAAGTAGATCAGAGAACCAACCTGCGCAGAAAAAAAGTAACAGACAAAAAAAAAAAAAAACTATTTTTTCCAAGCAAATCAATTAACTGATCTGATTTGTTTCATACCTGCAAAACCAGCTGCATCAATGTAATGGAGGAAGAAGCTACTTACATTGGAAGAATGCTTAGGAACATCTTTGAAATTGCAATTTGAGGGGAAAACAAGTGCTTGCATTTTCTCTGTACTCACTTTCTCTAACACACTATTGCCCATGAAAGATTTGCCCTAGAGAAAAGTGCCAAGACTTAGCAAGAGGGAAATATGTTTATCTTAGCTGTTTCCAAAAACTCACTGGCATGTATAGATCTAATTTACCTACAGTGATAAGGGTAGTGACAGATAGTGATTACAGGTCGTGAGACTACCTGTCAGTACCGGCATAAGTGGCAGTGGGAAAACAATAAGGAATCACACTCTGTGTTTTATTGTATTGTGTTTTGTAATTTGCTATTTTATTGTATTGTATTGTAATTTGCTATTAAGAAAAAAAAAAATCACTAACATACTGTACTATGAACTTTTAGTTTCATTTTTAACTGAAACCAAAGCTAAGTCCTCAAATTTACATTCTAGCGTCCACATAAAATTTTTTCCTTTGTTGTTTAAAGGTACCAAGAAATCATCACTACCTGTAAACAAGAAAGGTTCTATATGAAGAACTGAGCACATCACTGGTGAAAATGAAGTCCCATAGCCCTTCCTCCTCTTTCCTCTCCCTCCTCCTGCTTACCTTGCACCAATTCGGGACAGTTTTCTGACACCTAGTGAACTCTTACCAAAGACACCCAGAAAGATGAAAATTCTTAGTTTAAAAAAAAATAAAAAAATCTTCAAATATTTTGTCTCTGATAATTTTACTTTTTCACCAAATAAGTGCAGTTAAATAAGAATCATTATATGTGTGTGTGCGGACAGGGAAAAAAGGTTACCCCTACACCCTACCTAAAAAAATCTCAGTTTGGAACTAATCTGTTTTTTTTACTGTATCAAACAAATGCTGTAGTAATTTAATTAATGAGCTCTTCCAACTTTCAACAGCTGGAGTTGACATGCAGCATAAAAGTATGTGTCTGCATGGAAATATTAGGTTTATATCTGCCCTTTTCCTCTTGAAAATTGTTCACACTTTCAAAAGTCCCAAGTGTACTCCCCCCAAAAAGCCAGGTCAAAATAATCAGACTTCACACAGAGTCCAGAGACAACCTGTTGAGAATTCAGCATTCTCCAAAGACTTTCCCTCTGCTACGGTATGCTACAGCTGGAAACTGCACGGGCTGGGCAGTACTTTTCCCACACCAGTGCTTGCCAGACCAGAACAAGTTTCTCCCGCGTTCTCAGCGCTCCCCCTGCTGACAGTTGAAGCAGATGTATTAAGAAATGCAGACTCGGAGAGAATGCCATTGGAAACAGCATGGCGAACCGGGAGAGACTGAGCTTGCAAAAGCAGAAATGGAGTAAAAAAAAAAAAAAAAAAAAAAAGGCTGGGTTTTTATGAAGCATATGGAAAGACAAGAGCTGCTGCTGGGAGGGAAAACTTTTAGGCCATTTAGTCGTTTCGGTCTTCTCCTGTTTTTGTAAGCAACCTGTTTCTATAATATAACCCTCTTCAGAACTTGGAATGACTAGTTACTCCTATTAGCAAAATGTAGTGAGCTTTGACGCACATATGCGTTGTCGGGTTTTTTTGTTTTTTTTTTGTCTGTTTGTTTTAAAAACATTAAATCTTCCATAAATAATTCCACCTCATAAGACACATACACTACAATAGAGTCTGTTTAACCTTCATAGTACTATGAATTATTTGGGGAAAAATCCCCCATAGGACAACTCCTCCTTTCTGTAGGATCAAGCTTTACCAGTGTGGATATGAAAAACTATACAGCAAGTGAAGGGAAAGCAGAAAGAGAAAAAGAAATTTTAATTACATATCAACTTATTTCTTCTGTCAGGCTCAGATTTTCTGATGGGTCAGTTTTAAAACAAATATCCTTGCATTTTTGTCCTTTGTGTGTGTGTTTCCCCAGTAACCTGGGGGGGGGGGGGGGATTCAGATTAAGCACTATTTGAATTTTAATTCTAAATAAGTAGTGTTTTTCCATTAGAAGTACTTTTCCCGTTACTCATTTACAGAAGAAAAACATTACCCACTACGACAGGGATCTTGAAAATTATAATAAACTATCCCCTTTCAGGAGCAAAATGCACTATTAAAACTAAGCTGTTACCTAACTATTGCTAAACCACAGATATATAGAGAGTACATAACAAATGGAAGTGCATGCTTTTAATCCATTAGCATATTCTACTTTGAGTACTGTGAAATGCAACAAGGTGACATAATTCAGCACCATCATAAAAGGTCTTGCACAGTGCGAGCAAGTGACCTTCATTTCAATAAAGTACAAGAGCAAAGAGTAGGTGATATATTGCAGGGCCAAACTAACCTAATCTGAGCATATACAAAAGAGCCGGCAAAGAGGAAGCTATGAAAGTGAAAATAATCTTCAAAAATTGTGCCTTATTTACCAGTGAGTTACACATGCATCTGCATGTCACTCCTACAAAATACAGTCACTCTGGAAACTGAGATATCAAGCCATGAAGTATTGTAATTTCCTCTTTCTAGAGCTTTGCTAAAGAAAAATATTCTATATTTATACCATTGCAACAGACAGGCTTTTACTTTGAAGTAGTTGAGAATTATAAACATTGCTTTTAAAACATTATTTTAACAAGGACAGATTCAAAACACTTTTCTGCGATACACAAAAATACCGTATGTACACATTCTCTTCTCATAAATAATCCGCAATATTTTTATTTGCTTTTTTGAACATACCTAAATATGGAGTTGATGTTTCATAGAGCTTTCCTATGTGATTCACGAAACATTTAACAGGTGCTCTGACAGACACGAGTTGATATGATGGTTATCCACTGGCAAAAGGGGAAAAATTCCCTTGCCTGTTGCTATATTTGTATTCCCTAAAGTATTAGGTTTTTGCCAGCTTTGTTTCCTGAAATAACAAAACAGTGTAAAATGAACAAAATTCAGAGCATAGGAGGCAGCTGGATTGAGATGGAAAGGATCATCTTTCACTGATCAGTGGCAACCAGATACATTTAACTTGATTGAAAAACTGAATGCTAACAGCTAATTAATGGATGGGTGTCTAAATAGTTGTGTTTTTTTTTCCTCCATCTAAGAAGCACTTTATAGTCATTAATATTGAATTACATCTACAATTTTATCACAGTATCATAAAATCCTTCTACAGGAACATGAACATAGATATTTAACAGATATCAACTTTTTAAAACAACTATTTGCTTGAATTTCTACTGTAATTCAACTCTGAGTATCACCATTAAAGACCTAAACAAAGTACTTATGCTTCTTACCTTAGTGTCATCATCTGGAAAAAAATAATAGTTTTGACTCTAAAGACACTAGCATTTATCTATAGAAAGCAACAACAGTACTCACTACTAAAAGGAATCATCCCATTTCTTTCTCTGTTCAAGTCATGGAACTCATCCAGCTTTTTAGTGAGTGGGTCTAGCTCTCATGGCTGTTAAAAAGCCACTTGATTTTTGTTCTCTCTCCTCTTTGTTTCCTTCTAGTTTGGAAACCTAAATGGTCTCCTCGATAGACAGGGGAAACACATGGGAAAAAGCATGGAAGGAAGAAATCCTTTGTTTGCCTCAAGTAAGGTTCTGTAGCTTTGTTAAATCATCGCAATAACACTCAATGCATGAACATTAGCCTTTAAAAATGTAATTAATTTTAGACATACGTTTTCTTGGGTTTACCACAGATATGCTGTCTTCTACATTTGTTGAAGTCCTTGTTCAGTTTTGCTCTAATACTGTAGAGGTGAATGGTCTGCCAAAAAAAAAAAAAAGTTATAAAAAAGAACACTAAAGCTATAATAACAGCTGAAGGAAACACAAGGAAACACAGCAGAAATGTCTTACAGACAATCATGTCACAGAAAATATTTTGTTTTAAACATGTAAATTATAGCATAGGAGAACACTATGCAATTTTCATAGTGCAGTTAGATGACAATACAGGAAAGTTTGCTCATTATGACATCTACTTCTGTTTACAATAAATATGTCAGCATTTAAAACATAGGCAAGCCACAACAGCCACTTTAATTGTATGTCAGCTCATGGCTTTCTGCTAACAGTTATACCAACACAAAAATATTGTTGCCAATTCATTTTATTTTATCCAAAAAGCACCATGGTATGTCTATGCTGTCCTGTTTACAATTATAAAATAAAAATATTAGTATTGTTTTAAAATAAATTGCATTAAATGCAAAAAATATCATCAGCATGAAAAAAAAAAAAAAAAGGAGCAATTCTGACTTAAATGAAAGTCTTTATTAACAGCAGATTAAACAAATGAGATTTCCCCCACCCCTTCTAAAAATATGTTCATTAAGAGCTGGACAATGTCAAAACGCCTATTCCTAGCCTCTTAAGTAGTAAGGCAAACTACATAAACTACATCAGAGGACCTAAAGAGAAATTATAGAAAGGTTTTCTTAAGTGGTTCGGTACCATGGAAAAGAGATGTGGGGAATCAGCAGCAGCCTTACCATCGCATGAATCTGAAATATCACTCTACTACAAAAAATATCGTATTGATTTCCTGTGAGTTTTGAAACTAAAGCTTTTCTCCTGAATGCTATAAAACCAATTGTTCCAATCTAGTCAGGTGATAAGAAGATCAATGACTGAAGGATTAAAACAACAAGAGCAAAAAGAAAACGCTAAACCCCATATTAACACTAAAATGCAAATTTAAAAACTGTCATCATAGTGGCACTCCCTTTGCTGTTCTTCTACTAAAATAAGCGCAACAATAATTAACGAGTAGAAACAATAACATAATAAAGGAATGATGCTTTACTGGTCTTTCTGATTAGATGTTATCTGTAACACTAAATACATTGTAACCATTCACTTAAGAAGTTGTGTATGTTTTTATCCTTTTTCCAAAGTTCATTTTTTCCGGGCTAATGTGCAGAATTCTAAGCAGGACAGTAAGCTCTCTGATCAATTGATTCAACCACGTAAGTTATTATACTTATGATTAATTCAGGTAACGGAGTTATTCCATGCTTACAATTATAGAATTGTTTGTAGGACTAGAAACCAAGCTAAATGAAAATATATGAAATGGTACATTACAGAAAAATCACTCTGAATATTGAATTACAACTCTGATTGTCGTCAAAGCAACACTCTCCTCCCTGTTTCTCTCTTTATTTTTCTTTATTTTCTTAAGATTGCTTTTAGCTAGTAAATGTAGAAAAGAGGTGTTCAGATTTCTCAGAGTTTTTTGCTTTGCGTGATTTTTTTTCTTCATTAAGAAGGACAGATGTAACTAGTAAGTTGCATCTCAGTAGTTTTTAAAAGTTGTAGATTGCTGTAGGTGGAATTAGAAGCTATGAATACAATGCAAATACCATCCCTGTCACTCTATTCAGATGGGATTTTCAGTAAAATGTGTCAGCTATGCAAAGTGATTTCTTCAGAATACATAGGAACCTCTTATAAGTTTGATGCTGATTTAGAAAAAGAGAAACAATCTGCTCAGTTTGACATTCAGGATAACTTATTACAAGGAGAAAAGATTTCATAACCATAGACTATATATGAAGCATACTCAAGGCAGCATCTAACATGGCGTGTCAAGCTTCAGAACTCTGAACAAAAGAGCAGGTAAATCTATTACATTGTATGAGAGGAAAAAACAAAGAAAAACCATTATTGCCTCAGAAAATATAGACAACCTCAGAGGAAAACAAGCTGGAAGAACAGTATTATTTGACTTTTGCCGTCTCACTGCAAATACACCACAGTGACATGGTTTTCTTTGAAGTCTGAGAATTAACATGATGTCTCAAACATGTTCAGCTCTGCGTGAAAGCTAGTTCATTATCTCTGGCTGTATAAACTCAAGCAGTGGCGACTGTTTACTGAAACTACCTGTAAATGTGTTAGCCTGTGTTTGTAGAGGATAAGGACTGTACCATCCCAGGCCCACTTCAGACCCTAAACGTGGTTCTTTTCTCACTCTTATCTGAATCATCCTTGAACAGACTGCCTCCGAGCAGAGTTTGCACTCCTCTTCTTTGATCTACTTTATAAAAACATCAGAATTGTTTACTTTGAAATGCACACATTTCTTTCTTGGGGTGTGGGGAAACGAGAAGATGTTTTAAGACAAGAACAGATCTATTTCGAGCCAACTAGTAATTTCCTCGGTGTTTCTCATCCTGTCTAACATCCTGAATGAAGCAACGAAGAGTAACTTCGTTGCCCAGTCTTAAATGAATTCATAAGAATTAACTCACACTACTGCCTATTAGGTAATTCAGAACTTCCTACCCTCCTTTCTAACAAAAGACCTAACAAATTGCCGTGCTAATGGCCCTGTAATCTAGTTTCAAACCTTCTCTCCACGGAAAGTTCTTTAAGAAGGCGATACTACATCAAGGGATGTGACCAGCAGTTGTACCGCACGCTTCAGAGGCAGAAGAACGCCCTAATCACGGCACTCAGCCTCATGGACAGTAGTGAAATACTCTTAGTTCAAACAACATCTGCGCACCCTGACCTCACAAAGGGCTGTATGGTGTTTATAGGCTAAGTGGAAGGTATTAGTACCGCTGGTTGTCCGTAATTTTCACCTATTTCTAAGCTCGAGGAATACTTATTCCTTCCTCGAGTCACTAGAAAGGCAATTGGATTCTTTCAGACCTTGGACCAAACACTCCAGAACTGCAAACCTGGGGTTTGCTCTCCCAAAGGAGGTCTCTCAATGTCCTCTTTTGTTACCAGCCCCTTCTGCATCCTTGTCCTTCATGCCGGGGAGATAAAGATGGAAAATCACGGCTGGCCGAGAGAGGAGAGGCCGGCCGGGGCAGAATAAAGAGCGCAGGGCGTGATGCGATTACCCGCGGCTACGTGGCCGGCGGGTGACTCAGCGCTGAACTTGGCGCCAGGTCAGGCAGCCTTGAGCTCCGCTAACCGCCGCGCTCCGAGATTAGGCGGATGTAACAATCACCTGAAAGGGGACATTAAAGCGCCTCTCCGGGGGCTCCTTTGTTCTCGGCCTCATTTGATGCTTCGCGGCCTTTTCAAACCGCGCCGCGGAAGGTGCTTTAAATATTTGCCCCCAGAGTCAAACCACCCCCCCCCCCACAGGCTGCGAGCGGGCGGCGGCAGAGGCGCCCATGGACAAGGGCCGCTTCTCGGTGGAGTGGCTGGCACAGAGCAGCTGCGGCGGGGCCCGGACTGCTCACCGCCACCTCCGCGACGCCCAGGACAGTCGCCCAAGGGACCTCGGTGAGTGCCGGCCGCCCCGACGGGCGGGGACTGCCGGGGTAGGGGCCGTTGAGGTAACGACCGTTGGGGGTAACGGCCACTGAGGTAACGACCGTTGGGCTAACAGCCGCTAACAGCCGCCGCGCGCGAGGCCGTCGGGGAAGCTCAGCTGCACGTGCGGCCGCTGCCTGCGTGCCCGCCCCCTGACGGGCGGCTCCCGCTCCCGCCCCGCAGCCCCCGGAGGTCCGGAGCGGAGCAGCCCCGAAGCGGAGGAGGGAGGAGGAGGAGGAGGAGGCGGCGTTGCCGCGCCCGGGCGGCCCCGCACCAAGTTCTCGGCGGCGCAGCTGCGGGAGCTGGAGCGGAGTTTCCGCGAGCAGCGCTACATCGGCGCCAGCGAGAAGCGGCGCCTGGCAGCCTTGCTCAACCTCTCCCAGAGTCAGGTGAGCACCGCACCGCGGGGACCGGGACCGGGCGTCCCGTTAAGCGGCCGCAGGGGCTGGCCTCAGAGCGCATCACCCAACGAGGCGACCGAGTTTGTTCTTGACTCTTTCTTTCTTATCCCCAGATAAAAACCTGGTTTCAGAATCGCCGGATGAAGTTTAAACGCGAGACGCAAGATGCCAGGGTGGAAGCTCTGGTCTCTGGTTTGTTTCTGCCCTATCGTTGTTACCCAGATATCGTCACACCCAGCCCTTCTCACGGGATGGACGCCAGCGTCTCTGCTACCCGTGGTGTCTCCCTTCACCCGGCGGTGCCGAGTCCTGCCTTGCTGGTACCCACGGTTCCGTCTCAGTCTGCTCAGCCAGTTCTGCCAAGTCCAGCCTTACTGTTGCCTCCCAGCCCAGGACTCTCTTATTCTACCGCAATGCCAGCAATGACTTTAACCGACGACCATAAAAGACTGAGGTTCCAGCCATATCTTCCTTCCTTTTAAAAAATATCAAAGACTATCTGCGTTAACAACTGCCAAATATCTAAAGAATACTTATTTATTTATACTAAATATATGGATGACCTAGATTTTTTTCTAATGTTGCGAGGAGAAAGCAATCTGTTAGAGGAATAATACTGAGAGTGGAAGTGAAGGAATTGGAACTTTCCTTATTCCTACAGTCTTTGCTCTACTGTATTGAAACTTTTCCTATCCAAAAGTTTGTTTTCAGAAAACAACCTGTAATCAGGTGGGGCTCTCCAATGAAAAATTGGAAGCATTGATTACGCTGAAGTTTACACAGTAATTAAATAATGTAATAATAATTTGAGAATGTAACTATTTTAATGATCTGTGAATCTTTAAGGAAAGACTTGTAAACTGCAGCAAATGCATTAAAATGAAAATGATATAAAAAGGTGATGGATCTATAAACAAAGCTGAACAAGTTGTCCAATACTGTCTTCTATTTGTATATTTTGCACCTTCCCTAAAACTCTCCCCTTTATGTGGCTGTGAATATTCCATTTATGCATTTAAAAAAATTTAAAGGTAATAATTGGCAATAATCTTTTTTTCATATCAGTGTGAAACAATTGTAACTTAAATCTGACAAAAAAGCTTGTACACAAATTCAGGTCTCTGGGAATGCTCAAAGAAAACAGTTTCAGTTGTTACTTCTATGGCTTCAGCTGTAATGTGGCAGCCTCACTAATTTTAAGCTGCAGCTTTCTGTTAGGCTTGCTGTCAGGACTGTTCCTAAAAATCCTACAGCAAGCTTTATCGAGAATGAAAAAAACAAGCATATAGAGAATAATGAGAAACAGACCTTGCATCAACATAAAGCTAGAGTGTAAACTGTAGCAGGTGCGATTACATCTCCCCTGCCCTGACCATCCTTACCTGCTTGTCAGGAGAAAAATAAGTTACTTTGCACTTATTTAAAAAAACAAAAAACTCTTCAGGTAGAGATTGTGCAAAGTTGACAAACATGGCCTACAACCACCTTGTGCAATACCTCGGTAATCCCCCCCCCCCCCCCCCCTTCCAGTTTTGGGAGTGAGGGAAGTGAAGTTGAATTCCAAATTTTTGGTAGCAACAAGGGATAATGTGGTGTAAGAGACCACAAGGAATTACATCTACATTCCTACCTTCTGTTACAGCTCCTGTTCTGCTTATAACCTCTGATGTAAAAACTAATCTCCAAGCATTCCATAGCTGGGTTATCTCTCTACCTGCTGTCAAGAAGCACCCATACCTTAACCATGAGGTAAGGGGGCAGCAGGGGACATTCAAAGGAATTCCCCCTCCCAACACACCCACACCTCTCCTTCTCCCTGCCACGCCAAAACTCTGCTCTGAGATACAGGTTGCTGAAGGGACGTAGCGTTAATTTCTCGGTCTCTTTGCATGCAGACTGTACACGCCAGAGAAAACAGCCTGACAATTCCTGCACTGTCACCCTGTAATTCCAGACACCACTTCCCCGATGACCAATAAGTTTGCCTCCAACCTGGTTCCTGTTGGAGTTAAATCTGCAGGTCTTAACCTGGTCTAACCTTAAGATTTAGAGCAGTTTAATTTGAGAAAACTTTTCTCCTTCTAAGTCATCCTTTCACAGGTGAGAAGCCCCTAGGCTATTAAATAGAAACTCTCAAGGCTCAATGGATTAGAAGGTGAAAAGGGAAAATTTAGACTACAATGCAGCAATCAACCTAGTTAATGCATTTAGAAGAACGTTTAATGAATTAAAGAAACATAATTAAAGTCTAAAGATCGAGTGCTAACTAACCCCTTTGAGGAGAGAAGTGAAAACTGTGATCCTGAGAAGAACTACCCCCTTTTTCCTCATGCGAGGAAAAAAAAGTTTCAGGATTGCTAGAGTAAAAACCAAAGACGTTTCCTTTAAATGCTGCTTGTCCTAAAAGGATCAATTTACTTTTTTTTTTTTTAAGTAAAAAGTAATTATTATTTTTTTAAAGTTCAATATGCAATTACAATGAGCATTTAGTGGTGAATCAAAGGGCACATTTGCAGATTAAAATCTCATTGAGATAATATGGCTGTTAACAGAACACTAATTATGCTCTTAAATCTCTTACAAGATACTGGTTTTGGTAATTCTAACACTTTAAAACTGTAGTGAAGATTTGAACTGTTTAATCACTGTTTAAAGACACATAGGCGTAATTACCATTTGTGGTTAACACAACTGAAGTTCTCATGCGGAAAACGGAGTGGAAGTGCAAAGCAATAAATTAATATTCAGAAGAGAAACTCACCTACATCTTCCTCCTGTGTTGTGCCTCAGAGGGTGCACTTAACCAAATGCACAGTACAATACAACCGGCAAAGTCCAGACTCCCAAATACACAATACTCAGAATATACCTCTCAGCGTCAGTGTAGGAAACTCAGATAATATACATTAAAATATCTAAATTCTTCCCCATTACACAAAAGAGCAGTGCACAAATGCAACCTTTAAACAGTTTGCACATGTAACACTTATCAGGTTTTATATATATGAGAAACCGGGGGTGTGCAATCGAAACCAGTTTCTTAACATTGAATTGCAGACTAAACTTAATAAGTTTATCCTACACTGTGAGAAATTTGACAATTGCAAGTTTTTGAGTTTTTGCCATGGTTTTTCTCCCTCCGGTTCCCTTTCAGCAGCTGTAGGCACAAAAAAAAAAAAAAAAAAAAAAAGCAGCTGTGGGCACAGGAACTGCAAGTGCATCATGGCTGTAGCATAATTACTCATTTCAACAGTGCCTAACCCTTCAGCACATCTAGAAATCAAAAGATGGTAGACTACCTGCATTTAAAAAATAGGCCTTTTTCAAAGGGATATCAAACCAAAAATGACTGTGTGGCACCACATCCAATAAATTTTAATACTATTCAGTACAAATATAAAATTATTACTCTTCACATTTAACTTAGAAAATAATAAGCATATGATTCCAAGTTAGACAAGAAATTCTGAGCAGGACATAATACATTACAGCATACATCAATTTTCCCCTTTGTCTGCCCCCTTTTGTTTTCACTATAATGCAAATGCAGGATGGCATTTCTTGTCCATTTTATTCTGAATAACTGGATGGAAAGAAGGATGAGGAGGAAGCCAGTGCTGATGATAGTATGGCAGCTCATTTGCCATAAAGTGGTAGGTGCTTTGCAATACATCGTATCTGGGAAAGGACAAGCTGAACTGCACGGCAGGCACCGGGGTAAGGGGCAGGAGTCTCTGGTGCTGTGGAGCAAAGGGATAGTGGAAAGACAGCGGAAAGCCCTCCTCGTGAAGGAGGGCTGGTGGGGATCCCGGTGGGTAACTGTAGAGCGGAGCAGGAGACACGAGGCTGTGCTGGTGGTCCTGGATTTGCCTCTTAAGTTTCATCCTCCGGTTCTGAAACCAGGTCTTGATCTGAGTAACAGAAGGGAAGAGGCACGGGGCGGAAGAGACAGATCAGTAACCTTGCTTAAAAAAAAGACAAACATATTATGAACAACCGTAGCTCGTGGGCCTTTGCAATGTTTACTTTGCATTAATTGACGGGGTTGGACTGATGTCCTTGTTAACTGAGGGCACAGCACTGCGGGGAGAGGGCGTGGGGGGGGACATACGACCGTGTCGAGCAGTTTCAGGTGAATCACTTTGAGGCTTTAAGAACGTACATAACACTCCGATGGCTGTGCACTGAGGCCCGGCTGTTTACCCTGCCGAGAAGCCCCACCCGACCGCACCCAGCTGAAGACCCCTAGGTGGATCTGCTGTGGGCGCTGCCCGACGGGGCGGGGGAGGACCCGACACCCACCTGGATCTCCGAGAGCTGCAGGGCAGCTGCCAGCTTCCTCCGCTCCGAGGCCCCCAGGTACTTCTGGCGCTGGAAGGTCTTCTCCAGCCGGCAGACCTGCTCCGCGGTGAAGGCCGTCCTCGCCCGCCGCTGCCGTCCGCGGGTCGCGCCCGGTGCCACCGCCCCGCCGCTGCGCTCCGCACCCGCGCTCTCGCTCTCGTAGCCCGAGGACTCGTCGGCGCTCAGCCAGCCGCCGTCGGGGGCTGCCGGAGAGGAAAGGAGGGGCGGCGGTGAGGCCTCTGTCCCTCCACCGCCGTCCCCTGCCTTGCAGAGCCGTCGTAGCGACGGAAGCAGATGTCCCGTCCCCACATTTCACCCGTGCCCCCTGTTCCCGGCCTCTATCCCCCCACCACCCACCTGGCTCCGACGGGCAGGGGTCGCTGGGCTCCCAGGAGCTGGCTGCGCCCCGCTCCGCCGCGCAGGGCTCGCTGTCCGCGGGCTGGCTCGGCCGCGGTCCCCCCCGTCGGGGCTCGGCTCTGGCCAGGAGGGGGCTGCTGCCCAGCGAGGTCGGGGCGCGGGGAGGGGGTGCGCAGCAAATGTGGGGCCTGACCCCGTAGGGCTTGGTCTCTGCCAAAGGAAGCTCAGTCTGGCTCATGGCGGAGAGGGACTAGGGGACCGCCGGCCTCGGCCCGCTCTTATATGGGTGGTCCGGTCCCGGGCGGGCTCGTTTGCAAGTGTGAACCCACATCAAAGTGGGAATCGAGCAGAGATAACAGCTGCCTGCCAGCTAGGAGGAAAGTTCACACGTCTGGAAAATGTCTGCAAGCCCCTGGCTCCAGCGTGTCTGGGGGGGCCGGGGAGACCCCCTTGAAGTGCAAACCTGCCCCTCTCCCCCGGAGGGCAGGGCACGGGCAGGCCCAGCCCCACGAAGGGGCGTTTAAAGATATCGAAGGTGTCGGTAACAGCGGGTTTTACCCACTCCCTTTTCCAGCCGCGGGGTCCAGCATGGCGCGGAGGTACCCGAAGCCAGCCACAAGATGGCCCGGCCCGCACCGTCGGGGCCCGGGGCGAGCCCAGGGCCAGTGAGCCAGGGGCTACCACAATTCCCACGGGCCAGCAGCCCCGCCGTCAGGAAAGTCACCCTGGGGGAGCCGTGGAGGCCGGGCTCCCTGGGAGAAGCTGTAGGGGGCCGCTGACCAGAAGTCCCTATCCCCGGGGCTGAACCCTCACCTGGGCTGCAGGATCAACAGGGCCGCGGGCCCTCTCAGCTTGGACTTGGCGCCACTCGTTTAGCCAGAAAATGTCCCAGATCTCCCACGGGCTTTCTCGATCAAAGCACCCAGTGAGCAGTGAAGCTCGCACCTCATCAGCCTCGAACTGTCCCCCTCAAGCTGTCCCCAATCCACACGTCGCTAGCCAAGGAGGGCAATGCCTTTGTAACACAGGGAGGACACTGCGAAGCCCCCCCCCCCATCCCCATCCGAGCTTTCCCTTCGGTGAAATGAAAGGCCCGGCTGGGGAAAGCAGTGTCTCCACAGCTCAGCCAGTCCTGTCCCATGTCCAGTTTTCACCCATGCTGCTCAAAAAGACCACACTAACCATGACCCAACTGGCAGCGGAGATACTGGGATAAGACTGGGCTCCTACAGACCAGGGGAAGCGGTCACCACCTGTGTACCTGGGCAAAAGCACTCGCAGGACCTCAGTTTCCTCTGAGCTCTTCGGGGTTCCCACTGGGATGTGCAGCTGAAAGCAGTGGGCACCAGGGGTGGAATGGAGCAGGATCCTGGGTCTTTCTACAATCAGAGCAACACTCAGTTCCCAGACATAAGGGCAGATGTCAGTTCTCTATCTGTAAAAATAAGTCCGTAAATAAGTCACACACCCTAACCAAACCAGCTCCCACCAGAACTCCCCATTTTACAATGAGAGATCAGAGGAGAAAATCATGTTTGTGCTACCCCTTTTCATCCTTTCAGGCATTCCCGTAACTGGATGGCCATCAGAATGAGCAGTACATTATCGACTCCTCCAGCCCCTGCCACCTCACTTGGCTCTGGCCCCAGGGGAGCGATAAAGCCCAGGCACTGGAGCAATGCAGGCACCTTACCAAGCCCACAGGGCCCAGGAGCTGGATTGCCCCTGTGCTTCCCTTACAACATCAGCCCCCAAGGGCAGGGGGAGGGGAGGTTCTACTTGTTGCAGCACAGCTCTGGCAGCAAGATCGCCTTTTTTTATCTGGGGTCAGCCACCCATGAATGCTGAGTTACCTCTGGCACAAAGACTCATTTTGGCTGACTTGCCTAAGCCAGTGCAATTGCCCAAGCAGTTGAACACTGAGTCGGAGACCAGACTCCGTCCCTGGCACAGAAATACATAACTGCAAGTGCCACTGATCCAACATTGCTGTTCCAGGGGGTGTTTAAACCCCACAGCACCTCCTAGACACATCAGTTAGACAGGTGAGTCTCTGCTTCACAGGTCCAAAGCTCCCCAAAAGAGTTCAGCATCTGTACCTTAATTTTGATCATTTCCAGGTTTAGAAACTATTCCTGAACAAGTCCATGTGCGTGTTTATTTTTATAAACAAATGAACCACTGACCTCATTATCTCAGCCTTTTTTCAGAGCAGCCATTTCTGAATAGGCCTGCACATGGACAAACCACAGCAGAGAAGCTCAGGCTCCACTAAATCACCCACTAAACGTTGTTGCTAGTAACACATCATGTGTAGCTGCAGAGCTAGACTGCCTCATGCAAGCCAAGTCTGGAAGCAGTACCTGGAAGCCATTGGGATGCAGCAGCTCCTGAGCTGAGCACATCCCTGTCCAGCCAGCAGCGTGCTCCCCTCAAGGGGCCCTCCCCACCAGCAGGATGAGGTCTCTGCCAGGCTGGGCAGTCCTGGGACCCCTGTGCCCAACATCACCCCCACTAGGGCACACAGTAATGTCCAAGGACATGTTATCTAGGGAGGGACATTTCATCTTTGATGCCAAAACTAAACCACGAATGAGACAGGTATTCAGTGCTATACCCAGAGACCAGTGCTTGCCTTTGCATTTATACATTATGCATCTTATAGAAACTGTGGCTGCTGCTGTTTCCCTTGTCATTTGACTGTGGATACAGGGAAATAGCTGACTTGTCCCAGTGTTTGCTGAAAGTCAGTGAGAACTGCAACTTTTGTTTTTAAAATGAATTTCCTATTAAATGAGATGTTTAAATCTCCAGGATCCCCCTCCTTTCTCCCACAGATACATCTGTGGAGCACAAACCTCTGAACAGATGGGGAAGTGGTGGAGGTGTTGCAGCTCCCATCAGAAGAGGTGGCGACTTGAGAAACTCAAAAACTTTGATGGTCCTGGGAGGGTAGATCCTCTGCAGCCGGTTAACACCACCACCACCCCCTCCCCGAAATATGGTGCTTATAGGTGACATTTTCTTTCACCAATCCTTTTGTGTCACTTGATACGCTGAAGTTATATCCATGATCAAAAATATATCACTGGCACTTTTCCTGCACCAGTTACTAGAAGCTCACACCTTATTGGAAGCAGAGGTATTTATCTGTATTCTCCAAGAACAGTGTTGGCATACTAAGTCCATCAACATACCGTCCCACCTGATTTTGTGTAACAGCATAAGAAAAAAATGGCCAGAAACTGGAAAATATGAAAGCAATCCCTCTCAAACAAAATGTTTTGTACCATAATCGGGCAAATTTTCGGATTCCAAGCTTTCCTTCTACTAGCATTTAGCTGCATAAATAGGCAGCAATTTTCTAGGAGAGTCGGGGCAGCGTGTTCGCCTTTTAGAGGTGAGTAAGGCGGTTTACTGAAAGGAAGGAGGGTGACACGGCTGGAAGCACGGGAAGACCAGATACTGTCCTCCAGCTGGGGCCACAGGACAACCCCGGCGGTGCGGGGGGCTCTGCCCTGCCCGGTGAGACAATTGATTGGTGTTTGTAGCCTTCACTGCTCCCCTTTGGAAATGCTAACTAGGTTATTCAGCGCGTCCTTTGATGTCCTGATAGGTACTATTAGATAGTCAATTAGGCATCAGCGAGATCGATTGTTTCGGAATGGATGCGTTCTGTTTGAAGTACCCGTGAACACTAACAGGGCCATCACCCAGTCGCTCCTTTGCCCACGGGAACAATGCGGGCTAACACCCAATAAATAGCAAAACAGCAAACGCTATTGACTCACCCAGCCGTGCTGCGCCTGGCTCACACGCTGCACGCCCAGATATTCTTATTCAGTCACTGGGGGAGCAAACACACGCTTTGCAATGAAAGCGATTTATCAAGGAAATCTCATTCAGTTCTTTGCGCAACTAATGGACAAAGCGCCTAGATAAGGTAAATGCAAGTTAGATGAAACCGGAGTAGTGCTTGAATTCCCATGCACACCATAGCCGCATTGCCTGAGGACTTGTGACACCTCCGCAGTTGTTCAGAATTGCCCAGGAATAGTAACTAAGCGCTGAAATAAGAATTAAAGCACTTCACCTACCTGAATACCAAAGCGCTACCAGGGTTAGTTCCCAATAAATACCATTACAAGATAACATTAAGTCGAGGTTAGGAATTTAAGGGACAACTGTCAAGTAAAAGAAGTGAAGTCTGCACAAGGGATAAGTTGAGACCGAAACAACCCTTCTCTTTCTCTCTTCCCCATCCGCTTCAGTGGGATTTATCAAGTTAATTGGCATCTAATTGCGTATCAAAGAAAGAGATAATGGGCCGCAATTAGATGAAATGGCCTGGCAGTGCGAGATCTCTCTCGATTAGCACCCAACGCCGAATAACTTCACCTGGTTTGCAAACAGGTGCCTGGAGTGGCTCCACCGTGTCTGGGAGCTGCAGGGGGATCCCTCCGGCCCTGTTCCCAGTCCCCTGTTGGGTGCTCCCCCCAGAGTGGGGCAGGCGTTAACGAGCACGGGCTGCAGACGGCTCCCTGCCATTACCGCGGTGCTAATTCAATCACGGCTCGCCCCCTGCACGCACACGCTGGAGGGGAAGGCGGCTTTGAAGTCGGTGCTCCGGCCATTTTCCCCTCCCGTCCCCTTTTCCTCCCCAGGGAGTGCAGTTTCCAGGTTTTACAGCCCCTTCCTCAAGAGCCGGCAGCTTTCAGCGCACAAGCATTAGGCTGCTCCTCCCTAGCTAATCGGCTCGGCTGGTCCGTTTGTCTTGCAGACTGCGCTTTGTCCTGCCGGGGAGCATTCCTCCTCTGATGGTGGCTGTGATGCGATTAAAGACAAGAAGGGGGGTGTTAGAAATGATGAAGGAGAAGCCCAGTTTATGTGCAGGACCGCTGCCGGGGACCGATGCCAGCCCCGGGGGGCGCAGCCTGTGCGGGGGTCCTGCGCTGGCTCTGGCGCACGTCCCTTGCTGCCGGGAGTAAAACACAGCGGTTGGGAAATTCAGACGTGCCCGAATAAAACATGAAAGGACGCCTTCTTTTCATTTATTTTTTCTCCCAGATCAAAGGAAAACCTTGAAACCGCGTTTTAGTAGAATTGTGCCGCTTTAGTCACAATGAAATGATTTCATAACATGGTATTTTAGACCACTGGAATGTAGTTGGTAACTTCTAGAGAAAGCCGATTTTTGTGGATAATAGAGGTATTACCATGGAGGAATCTGCTACCTTTAGTACGGACACAAGCGAGCATCACCTCTCGCGTTCACTCGAGCAGATGTCGGGGAACGGGTCAATATTTGTAAGCTGGGGCTGCCAAAACAGTGACAAGACATTTCGCGTGCTTGCTAAGTGTACATATGGCGAAGGAGTCATTACGTTAAGTGATCATTAGCACCTTTACAAAGAGAGCCCGGCGTCTCCCTCGCCAGTGGCTGAGCAGCTCATACACGCAAGCCAGCCCCGCTGACCAGTCCGAGCCCCTAGCAAGAAGCCCGCTTTTGCACGGAGGGGAAAGTGACCCCCAGAGCCGTGCTTGGCTGCGGCCAGGTGCAGAGCTGGGTCTGTGATCCCGTCCCGTCCCGTCCCGTCCCATCCCGTCCCGTCTCACCACCCCATCTCCCAGCCCGGCCCAGCTGCTCGGCGTTGCTCGCCCCGAGACCTTTCATCTCCCGCTCGCTTCCCCCAGGCACAGCTGCGGTTGCGACCCCGCGTCTCCTCCCCCCATTTCGGTCCGGGGCCCGGCCGGCCCCTCGGCTTGTTGTGCCGCCCCCCCCCCCCGGCCTGGCCTCGCAGAGCTGTTAAAACTGCTTTGAACGGGTTGGACATCTGGAGGAGGAGTGGGGTCCTCCTGTGCTGTACAAGATTGTAGGAGCATCCCTCTTAACCTCTATATCACTGCCCACTTTAAAAGTCTTAGGTATTTTTTTTCCAGGTAACTTGTGTATTTATTGTTTTGCTCTCCTTAAAATGTCACTGCTTTAGAGCAGAGAAAATATTCACCAGTGCACAGCTTTTTGGAGGCATCCCAATTACCTAATGACATGAGAGACAGAGGTAGAATTTCGGATGTTTGTTTTTTTTCTTCTTCGAATTTTTTTTCTTCTTCGAATTAGTATAACTGTTTAGTAATAATTTCCTTAATCCCTAACTCCAACATCTTGCTGAAAAAGAAAAAGTCTCAGGAAGATTTATGGCACTTGAAACTTACTAGTTTCTGAAAACTTTTTAGTTTTCTGAAAATCTTGCATTAGAGCCACTTTAATAGTGCAATTGTAAGCAAATAGTAATCTCAAAAGAGTAGACAATTGCAGCATGGATTACATAATAATTAAGGAGTCTTCCAAATGTGGGAGCTATTCAGGAAAATCAAAGGCAACAGCCTTCAGAGGCACGTAATGCTGCTTTTTACCAGGCAAGTGTACTCAAGTGACTGAGTGGCCCCTGTACAAAAAAGAAAATAAGTGTGTTTAAGGATGACTGACAGAACCTTCAGACTATTCATTATATGAGCCCTGATTACAAGTGCCCCGGAAATCTTCTAATAACCCCAGAGATCAACTCTAAAGTGATGGAAATTTTTATTGCTCTTTTCATTTTAGTTCACAATCGACTTTGAAAGATTTATGACAACTTACATCAGCCAAAGATCATTCAACAGAGCCCTTTCTCCAGCCTGAAATCCCGCCATTTTGATCATGTTTTCTAGAGCATTATTCAGTGCATAGCACCACGGTAACAAACTTCACTGCCACTTAAGGAAAAAATAGGTTTGGAATATTGCATTTCTTTTGATAACGATCCTCAAACCCCATTAGGAGCACATGTGATGCTGAAATACTCTTTTTCTGGGACTCTACAATAAATAAGAAGTTGCAAGGCCAGATCCTTTCCAAGATCTATTTAGGCAAGAGGCTCTTAATCTACTGAGGCCACCCATGTAAGAGTGACAAAATATTTTCATATTTATTTAAAAGTAACTTTTTTTCATCTTAAAATCATATTCTATATGTTATTTAAAGGACTCCAACACAATTTCATAGCAGACCCAGTATTAACTACTAGTAGCTAGTTCCAGATGCATCCACATATCTGGTTAAAAATCACAGCCCCATCACAGGAAGTGCCACATGGTGTGCAGCAGAGAGACTGGATATCTGCTTTAGGGAACGGGGGAAATTCACACTTTTTGCATTTACCCTCAGTTAATTGTAAGCTTCAGCCCATGCAAGATTATTCTGATTCCCTATCAGGGCTGAAACAGATCTAGAGAATAAGGAGTCTGTGCTTCCTTTAATGGGGAGGAACTCTCTTTTAGGGCAGGATAAATAGTTCTGCAATCCATGTGATAGATTCAGAAGAAAGCTGTAAAGTGTTTATGTTTGTGAAGAGATTACATTTATACTGGTATTTGCCCACTATGTTTGTATTTGGTGGGTCTGAGGTCGATGATCCGGATTGTCCAGCATGTCTCTATACCTGGCTCAGAGCTGCATTGTAAGTCCAGCAGGCAGTTACAGGCAGCTGCAGCCCAGAGAGCTATCGTTAGTGCAAATCCTCCTTAGTCACAGTCCGTACCGGCGAGTCAGACCCCCAGCAAGAAAGCTCTGGGATCCCTATACCCTACAAAGCAGGGCGCTGCCCAAAAGCAGACGGGCTGTGCTCTGCAGGCGCTGCTGAGGTCCAGGGTGGGTGCCGGCAGCGCTGCCAAGGCGAAGCCCCCGGGGGCAGCCTCTTGCCGGGGCACAGCTGGCGGCGGGGCCGCGCAGGTGAGCGGCAAGGACACCACGCCGCTCTGGGGTCCGTAGGGCAGGGGGGCGCCGCAGAAAGGCTCCGGCCTTAGCTCCTGCAGCTGCCTCTTGAGCTTCATCCGGCGGTTCTGAAACCAGGTCTTGATCTGAGGGCAAGGGGAAGGGGCGAGAAGGAGAGGTGAGGTCTCGGCGGCACCCACCCACCCCGAGAGCCGCTGCCCGCAGCCCGCAGCATCGTCCCCGCCGCGCTCACCTGCACCTCGGAGAGCCGCATCCTGCCCGCCAGCTTGCGGCGCTCGGCGGCGCCCAGGTAGCGGTGCCGCTGGAAGGAGCTCTCCAGGGTGCCGATCTGTTCGGCGCTGAACGCCGTCCGCAGCCGCCGGCCCCCCCTGCCCGCCGCCTCCTCGGGGCTCTCGGGGCACCCCTCCGGCTGGGGCCGCCCCGCTGCCCGCGGCCGCTCGCCTGCTCCTGGGGACGGGGGAGAGGAAGAAAGGGGTCAGCCAGGCCCAGGGCCCGAGGGGGGGGTCTGCCCGCCTCCGTTCCTCCCCACCCAGCGCAGAAGCCCCGACGGCAGCGGTTACCTGCAGCCGAGGGTGCTGCCAAGCGCTCCCTGCTCCTGCCGCCTTTCCCGGAGCTTTTCTCCTTGCTCCCCTCGCTCAGGCCGGGGCTGGAGCCCGAGGAGGGCTGGCGGACCGCGGCCGAAGAGGGTGCTCGGCGTGGGGTGCCCTGTGTGGGGCTCTTGGGGGCCTGGCTGCTCTGGGACAGCCACTCCACGGAGAACGGGGCCTTGGTCATCCTGCCTTGTTTCGGGGCTGCCGGGAAGGAGGGTGCCGGGGAGCACGACTGCTTTATACCGCAAGCCCCCCAGGAAAACGTTGTTTGTGTAAATACACATCAAAGAGCCAGATAAGTATCATCTAATTGCCATCGGTCCTGCCCCCCGACAAAAGATACCGTTCACACGTTGCCACGGCTCGAGGAGGCTCGGCTCCGCCGTGTCTGCCCCCAGAGGAGCTCCCTCCGCCGTCAGTGATTTACAGCTCTTGTTACATCCTATCCCGATGCAAATGGCATTTATGGCGCTGAGCGGCCTCAAACGGCGCTGGGGAATGCACCCCCGGGGGAGCGCGCAGGGACCAGCCCCCCCGGCCGCTCTGGGCAGAGGGGGTGCCACTGCTCCCGACCCCCTTCCTCTTTTAATTCCTTTTCAAGCAGCAGATCCACGGGCTGAAGGGATCCCCTGAGCTTGCTCCTCTCCGGACTGAGCACTGCGCTCCAGGGTCAGCCTGAGGCAGGCGCTGCTTTCTCCTGGGCCTTCTCTCTTACAAGAACCAGGCACAGGGAGAGACAGGGGGCTGGAGGAGAAAGTTCTGAACCAGAAAAAATCACAGCAAATCAAAGCAAATGTCAAGGCCTTTGGGTTGTACCAAAAGTATGTTTGCTGGACTAAAGAGTCAGGAAAAGACAATTGCTATCTTAGAATTAACTTCCTGCTGAGGTTACAGAATTCACATCAATACCTTCCCTCCCAGATCTCTGCAGCTGTGCAGGTCACACAGGTTTCTCTGCTATCTTACTCTCCATGTCTTTCCCCTTATCACCTTATGTACACCTCTCAAAAGTATTCCCATCCATCTTTGGATTTTGTGTACATCAGGAATACTTGGCTGCTGCAAGAACGTCTCTGTGGTATACTGACAAAAGGGTTGTGGTGCTTTACTGACAGCAAATTGCCTTCCCTTTCCATCCTCCCCTCCTGCGCAAGAACCGAGTGCATGCACAACTTAAGTCAGCACAACTGCACCATTGATAACTCCTATTGCACCCCTGCCCAACATCAGTCCACCTCCATAAGTCATGACTGCATGTCTGATCTTTTTCTTTGTAGCAATACAATAAAAATTTTACTCAACCCCCCCCATCTAAAAATGGATGTAGGTTTTGTTTCCTAAAACCTACATTTCAACCTCCTGTTCACTCCAAATATAGTTGGTATAATCAGACATCACAAAATCCTATCATTTTCTGCTTACTAGCAAATTGCTTCCTTGAACAATTTTCAAGTTTGACTTGTGAGCCCCTTCTAAGCTCTGTCTCTCCTCTTGCTTGTTTGTTCTCATGAAATAGTCTGAGCCCTCCTCTATTCCACCAGTGATGCCACTGTTCAAGAATTTAACTCTCTCTCTGACCAAAAAAAATGCTAATAGTCACCTTTATTTAAAAGTGACTAATAACCAATCTAGAACCTGTGGGTGCTACCACAACCAGACATGACCACAGTCCCTCTGGAGCCCCTGTTTCTGGCCTACATAGATAGGGAAGAACATTACAGCTTACACTACAGTGTTAGTCTGAGCCCACTAAACAAGCTTCCTGTAGGAAACTAAGGGAACTGGTGTTAGAATGTCTAACAAAAGTTCAAGCATTAACACCTCCTGTACGTCTGTTACATACCTAAAAAAAACCACAAATGTCTCTAGCATGGACAAGGCCCTGCAGGAAGGTGTTTTTTTTTTTTTTCTTTTCCCAATTGCATGAAAGACTTTGATAGATATCTGACTACAAAATCCAATGATTCTTCCCAAGTATTTTCTCATTAACATTGGAAAAATTAGAAATTTACTTGACCAAACTGTACAAGATTGATTTTAACTTTCCACTATTTTATACAACTTCCCCTCCCTCTCCCCAATATTCTAAGTACAGGTTCTTAACTATCCTTTCTAGTAGATAAACGCGAAGACTCTCCCCCACCATAAACTTGAGGAAATATTTTTAAATCAAAATGGCTGGGATTTTAATTCTGATGCCAACATATTTTGTAGATCTGACCAGGCAGGAAGGACATAGATGGAGAGAAATCATACAGGAATCTGCTCCATTAATCAAGTGACAAGTCCCTTGAGTTAGCTGCATTTAACATGTGACCTGGAAGCAGCCTCTCCAATCACATCTGGGAATAATAGTGCCATTGCCTGCCCAGAGAAACCTGCCAAGCCTTCCTTGCAACCAAAGGCAAAATGCCTTTCTTCAGGATGTTAGAAAAAGAAAGTGCTATTTTTCTACAAGCTTTCTTATTTTAAATCTGAGTACTTTAACAACTTTCTGCATCACAGATCGGACAAAATCCCATCCCAAGGAGATAAATGTATCCCTTGTGCCCGGGATATTTCCATCCCTAGTTCCTACATAATATTATATATACATAAGTATAAATAAAACCATCATACTTATATACTACATATATATAATACAAACATATTTATGTTTATATACAAATATAAAAATGTATAAGTATAAAATAGTCTACCTGTATGGCTTTATTTTTACCACCTTTATATTCTATCAATGAATGAATGCACCAGCAAGCTGTTAGATGGGAAAAAAGAATACACGACATATGACGATGTTCTAAAAAATATATCTCAGGTTTTAGCATCCACTGATACATCTGTTACACAGTTTCTTTACAGATTTTAAGACATTTTCACCATCTGAGCTACAAATTACATCTTTACACACTGCTGGTTCATTAATTGCATTTTATTGAGGCAAATGTCACAGCCAAAAGATGGTGTCAAATGCTGGGCTTGCTGAGACACAAACTGATCATGTTGTGGCAAGGTTAAATCAAATGTCATTTCCATTATACATAGAATGTATAAGTATCCTGGATAGATGGCAGATGACTTCTGGATGTAATGACTGCTGCAATATTTAACAGCTGCTAGCTTAATTTTATCTACATTTCTTAAGATGCCTCTTTCTATTTCTATGTATTATTCATTTGGTGGTTGTTTGAAAAACCACCTGCTAAACTTTGATTCAGAAATACCATCTTTAAAATCAAGTGATGTTGCCAATGGGACAAAAACCTGCTCATACTAAAGTCCCTGGGCTTTTGCAGGGAGTGAAGCAGGAAGGGATAGGACCTTCCTATTCTGCTCTGCTGCTACAAGAAGTTAGAGACAAAGAGTTTAGACACACCAACATGGCTCCCACTAGCAGAACTCTTAAGATCCATTTGCCAAAAATAATAACAATAAGTTATACAGATGTTTGTACACTACACAGTTGCTCTCTTTGGGGAGTCAGCACCTTCACTATGAAAATAAGGACCAGCAGCCTCCTCAAGGTAATAAAAAGACTAAGGATAACCTGTAACCTGATGATGTAGAAAGGAACATTTTAGCATTCAGGGGAATTAAAATGAGTAGAGATTTGTCACTTGACACAAGTCCCTATACTTCTTGTGAGTAGAAGCTGCAAAAGTGACTTTATAGTTGTTTGACTGGGATCAAGATAACAGTACTTATGAAAGCCAGATCTGCAGAACTGTGTTCGTACAACATTGGTCACAGGCTGAGGAGGTTCTGCAGGTTCTGCTAGTCCTGCCTGGATGCCTGCTAGGCAGTTGATAACAGATATTTTGGGATAGCAGCCC
This sequence comes from Cygnus olor, assembly GCF_009769625.2. Lineage (NCBI taxonomy): Eukaryota > Metazoa > Chordata > Aves > Anseriformes > Anatidae > Cygnus > Cygnus olor. Next base: position 22,499,244 of record NC_049175.1, read on the forward strand.
AGCCTTCAAGAACTAATTACTGCTCCATATCTTCCAGTCCAAAGGCCAACCCTGCCCTAGAGTAAGCCAGCTCAGAAACCTGCAGGACTGTGGTCTGAGACATCCCTTTCACATTGGAGCTCTGAAGGAACTGAAGAGAAAATAACTGAGGGCTTCCAAGTTCCTTTGGTTCCTCACAGGTATAGGGAAAACTGCCAGCAGTTTGCCTTGCTGCAGGGAAGGTACAGAAGACCAAAGGGACTGTCGTTTTGTAACAGCAGGTGACCCTTTCTTGTAACAACGGAGAGTCCTGTGGCACTTGAGTAGAGTGAGTGTGTGGCCCTTGGGAGTAGCTGGGTGGTGATGCAATTAACTTTTTTTTTTTTTTTTTTTTAAAGGCAGCTAAGGACATGTGAGATTTGGCTGTGTGCTCATCTGTGGACAAGCAGAATTCCTACAAAGAGATGCCCAATGAAGCAAGGGCTGCTGGCATCTGCTGTACCATTTATGTGGTCTTTGTCCTGGCATGGTTATCCAACCATTGCAATTTCTGAGAAATCAGTCTTTAGGACTTAAAAGCATTACAAGTGGCCTCTAACCAACCTTTTTATCATCAATTATTATAAACTTTCCTCCCTGACAGAATAAGAGCTATTTTTCCATGAGGAAGGAAAAGACCATATGTGCAGAAATACCAGGAGGGCCTGGAATAAACAGTGACAATGCTAGATGAAAATCAAATGTCTGATCATGCTTGAAACTGATCTAAATCAACACAGCACTCAAAATGCCAGGAGCTCCCATGGACCCTTACATAAGGCTGTTATCAGCAGCTAAGCAGAGTCAGTGAAATGTTTTAACACACATATATTCTGCAGAAAGATCACACTTATATGGGTTGTTTTTAACAATTTCTTACCCAAAATTAACCATATTAAAAAAGAATTCAAGGTAGATATGAATTGGGACTATATTTAAAACACATACTACTGTTGTTAGAGATGGCAGGGTTACAAGCAGCAGATTATATTTTATTTTTTAATTCTTATTAGACAAACTATTATAGTGGAAAAACAGTCAAGTTGCAGGCATGCAGATCCTTCTTCAGTAGTCACTGCTGTCATACTGTAATTGTGAGACATCTTTATGGACACTTGTCAAATAAAATTACTCCTAAGTATGGAGTTGGTTTAATTCTGTGTAGACTAGCAATTAGAATTTTTAAACTAATATTTTAAAGGAAACAGCTTGAAAAAGGGACTTTAGAAATTGCTTTATTTCCCAGAGTAGACAGGAATTAATTGTTATGTGCATAAATATACTTTAGGATCTAGGTTGTGTTAAGAATATGAATTATCTAGGAGTACAAGATGCACCTATGAAGCATAATGTGCATATACAAATTCACGTAAATCCCACTGTTTTAGCAATTGTTCAGTTCACTTGAACTAAGCATCTGGTCAAGACCACAAGAATGTAACACTTAGACACCCTGAAATCTTTTTAAAACCTACCTGAGCAGCTTTCTTCAGATATGTTAGATCAACGCCTTTTTTTTTCCTCAGTCTTTACTGAAGAGTAAATGTTCCAATTATGGTAACTTCTATATTCATTTAACAACCTGTTAAATTTAAAATCTAATAGTGCACTAAATCATAAGTGTTCCATTATTTTTACTTTTTGTTTCTTACAAATATCTCCTAAAGAAATATAGCTGTACTTCCTCTAAAGCATTTATCATTCCTGAAAGTAACTTTTTACTTTCAACTATTAAAGAATGATTTTTTAATTTCCCTTAATTTTAGAGCTAGCATTTGAGCACAATGAGGTCAGCAGAATGAGCAACCAGAGCTGGCCACCCGGGGTCATATATCACCCTCTGTGCCCATCTTGGTCTATGACTGTCTATGACAATGCTGCTTTGAAATGCATTGGTCTGAGCAGTGAAAACATTTCACTGAATTTTTACTCACCTAATATAAACCAGATCTTTATACTGCTCCAAAATCAGCTTGATCAAATTAAATGGATTTTTTTTTTAAACACAACTTCAAGATCTTCTCCATTTTATATTTCTATTTATTTCTTCCTTTCTTCTGTCTTTCACTCTATACACTGTTTCTCACTATTTTCTTTATTCCAGTCACTTCTATGAAGTACTCTGCAAATGTTACTATTAGCTGCGAAAGAAAACAAATTTGGCAGGATGCAGAACTGTAGCAGCAGGACAACTGACCCTGTCCATCTGCCTTCACTGCACCCCAAAACAGGTGAGCACAGACATGTCCTGACCTTCCCTCTCAGCTAATTAATTAGAGAAAAGCTAGGATATGCTGAGTGATAGCAGGAGTATAGTTAGAAAAGATGCTCAACACTACACCTGTAATATGTGATTCAGTGTCTGTGTTTCCTCCAAACAAAGCAGTGTACTTCCTTTGATAGGTTTCACACAAATGAGTGCATTACAAATCAAAAGAATGTAACTTTAAGATTTAAAATTATGAAATTGGGTGTATATGTATTTTTCTGTAAGATTAAAGGGAGCAGCTGAAATTACACATATGCACAGAAAACTTCTGCTGTTTCATGTTTGCGTGTTTCTAATGGGCAGTTTTTACATAGACTTCTGGAAGGCCAATAATTTTTCACAGTACCTTTGCTCATAGTGCAGCACGTACACAAAGAAAAGGTTGCAAGGGTTTCTTGTGCCATCTCCTGGTTTTACTAAGTCTTCACATCCAGGAGTCTGCTACACAAAGGAAGGGAAAAAGTTGCAGAAGTTGAGAAGCGATTTTCCTGGCAGTGGAAGACGACTGGCAAAACTTGCTTTCCACCTTCTCCCCACTAAAAGATGTTCATTGGGTTTTTACCTCTCTTTTGCTTTTAGAATTAAGTCACTTCCCCATCGCATTAGCATATGCATATAATGGAAATCTGTAATTCCCCTATAACATCTACATAAATTCAAGTAATGTACATCTTGGCCACACCTATTCTATTACTGTGTATCAGTGGAAAAGCATAAATAAAACCTTGAAAATTACTGGCATATGATTAATAAACGAATGAATAGCATTTTCTGATTGCATATAAGTATTTGAATTTGGGTCCAATCCACTTTATGGATAACACAGAAAGGACTCAAGATCACTGCTGAATCCCCCTGCCTTCTCAGGGACAGAAGCCAAGAGTATCTGGGCAGTTATGATAATTTGATCTGGTCTGTTCTCACAAATCTATGGAGAAGGTGATCCTACAGGTGCGTTACGGGTGAATAACCTATTCCAGTGCTCCACAAGAACCTCTGCAATGCAAAACCAGAAACAGAATCACCATTGCTTCAAAATTAATACCTCTTGCCATAACATTCACAGAGCATGGAGTAAACTTTGTTTGTATCTGCAAAAGCTTTTTACAGCAACATTTCACACACACAATCCTGCTCAAGCCATTTTTTTTTCAAGTTCTTTCAAGTCTCTCTGACTATATTTTCTAAACGTATTTTTATTACTGTCCTCTAGACTCCTTCATTTTGCTTGTATGTCTTAAGTACAGTGTCTAAATGGTAAACTATTCCTGATGATGATCCACCAGTGCCAAATAGAGCAAAATAATTACCTTCTGTCATATATGGCTCTCTTACAGTACATCTCAGGTCTTCACCCCCCCCCCCCCCCCCCCCCAGTTTTTCCCCCCTTTTTCTTTTCTTCCTTTTTTTAAAACCATACAAATGGATTCATAATCAGTTAATGATCCGTTGTGTTCCCCAGAGTTTTTTTTTTTTTCTTCTGAAGTTCTGCAATTATTCTTCATTTTGTATTTTTCCTTCAGAAATACAGGACTTAAGAGCTTAAATTTAGAACTCAAAATAATCATGATAATAGTTCAATCTTGTGTAAGCATGCTTCCTGTTCCATCCTCATAACATTAGTAAAAATCTCAGATACAACTGGATCCACACTGTACACTAATATGGGTAGTTCTACCCCTACTACATCCCACTCCTCCTCACAATTTATCAAACACTAGTAATTACTCTTTGAAATGATTAAGCAGCTGTGGACCCAACTAATAGCACAATCATCTGGATCTTAACAACCTGATATATAATCAGGTCGTATAGATCTGTTGTCAGGAGGTTTATTGAATTAAAAACAAAACAGTAAGCTGTATGTTAATCTATTGGGACAGTTATCCTGACAAATGAGACCATTGGGTTACTTAAAAATTACATTACAGACAAACACATTAGCCTTTTAAATTACTCTTTATGCTTGCAGAATTTTTGGGTAGCTTTTTCAGTATCTCTTCTGGTATCAGAGTTCATCTGGCTGATACTGCAATTCCCCAAGTCATTCTCTTTAAATTGCCTCTCCACTTATTCCTACCCCTTTCCCACTTTTTATAAGTAGTATGTTTTTTGTGTGTTTTTTTTTTTTTTTTTCTTTCTTTTTGGCTCTCCAGGAGCTCCCTCATTCTTCCTAAATCAAAACTATAATAATTCCAGGATTATTTCAGTTTTTTTCCTTATTTACTATAGACCAGATTTACCCAGGTTACAGCTAATACATTTAGTTAGCGTGATAGTATTACATTCTGATCTGCAGCTCCTGATTAACTTTGATCATGGTATGCCTAGAGGTTAGGGAGTGAAATAGCAAACACTTCGGGCTTTTGCACCATCTTGATAGCTATTCACATCGCCTGCTAAGCAAAGAACTGTGTGTAATAGAAAATTATTTAAGAATTCAACTTCTTTGTTTTTCCATTGCTGGCAATAGCACATTGTCTGTCAGGTTTTATTCCCAACCTGCTGTGCTATCCCTTTGTATTTGTTCTTGCTAATGCATCCTTCTTGTTCCTACTTCCCCCCCAAGTATTTTTTCTTGATTTGGGGTGTGTGGGGGGTTGGTGTCATTGATGAGTGCATGCAGCCATACACTGCTCTCTGAGTATTCTTTTCTTTGCATGAGGATGGACTGTTTTAGAAACTTTTTAATAAACTTTCAGCTCACCTGAACTTTTCTTTGTCTTAGAATCCCTTCCCTATGACCCTATGTACCAACTCCTTGAGTTTATTTAAGTTTGCTTTTTTGAAGCCCACTGCTATTCTGCTTCTTTCATCCCTTTCTTTCCTTTCAATCACAAACTCTGTTGTTTCACAGTAACTTTCATTCTGGCTAGCTTCCATCTTCAGATTTTCAACTTGTTTCTCTCTACTAATCACATTAAAATCTGAAATAGTAGCCTGTTTGTACAAATGAAGTCTCCACATGCTCTTCTTGGTTGATGATCTGTTTTAGACCACTGTGGCACTTCACCCATTTAATTTACACACTGAAAAAACTATACAGGTCTTCAGATTCTAAAACAATTATATGCAATATTGACATATATTTTACTATTTAGTATTCTAGTATTCTTTCCCCTTGTCCATTCTACGTGTCCTTGTTCCCTCCAATACTTTGCAATAACATTGTGTGTACTACAGGTCTAGATTTTTCCCTTTATTCCCCATGCTTTCAGCACTAGCTTTGACTCCCAGAGCTACATATAAACTGTCCCCATACAACACTCAGATCAAAACTTGTCCTGGCTATCATCAGAGGGATAAGCAGGTGGTATATGGATAGGAATGTGAAGTTCAGCATATTGCAATATGTCCCGTGTTCTGGGTAAAAAAAAACAAAAACAACAAGGGACTATTGTTGACATTTCAAAATACATCATCCTTGCAATTTTACATGCAGCCTAAGACGTTCAGTAATGTCAGCTATCTCACCTTATGTGTTTGATGACCTATAGCAATTCCCTACATTGTCTTTATGCAGGTTTCAGTCTCTCATATTATCTTTTATTTAAATAAACTAATTTTGAGGATTTTGTATTCTCAACAATGATCTGTGTGTTATATCCCATCTATGTCTTGCAGTTTACTTTCATGGAGAGCAGTTACTTTGCTAATGTCTGTGGATCTATATTCTCATCTCAGGAGCCACCTGCCCACCTGCTCTTTTTAGCCTTTTATCTTCAAGTCCTTTCAGTTCCCTGCATCAGGAAATATGATATCAGGAAATATAAAATTAGGAGAGACATTGAAGGGATATCCTCCTCAACATACATACCTATTCTTTATCTTCCCCACTCCGCCCCCCCCCCCCCCCCAAAAAAAAAAAAAAAAGTAACTCTAGTCTATGTGCAGTTGATTTTTCTTGCCTATCACTCAGAACGTTAGATTTGTTTGTGTAACATAATTTATTTTATTCTGGCTCATTTTTCCAAGTTGTCAAGATAATTTTCAATTTTAATCATGTTTGCAGAGCCAACAGATTTATGTCATCTTCAAAAACCAGAGCATGTTAATGAAGGCACCAAGTAATAATACCGAATGCAGGTAGTCCTACTGGACATAACCTTTCATTTTCATAACAAGACACTGTCAACCACTCTGTGGTTATCCAAACACTGGTTGATTTGCCTTATTTAGCAGTTTTTTCTAGACCCATTTTCCTAGTTTGTTTGAAAAAAAAAAAAAAAAAAACAAAACTGAGTATCTGTTACATAAGTGAATACTACTGTTTATGAGCTTTATGAGATATGTTCCTACTTATGAGATATGAACACAAATGAGCATATATTTGCAGAGATTTTAATTCTGAGTCTGAGTTGAGCTCAGGCTCAACTGTGCCCAGTCAAGCTTTCCAAATTATGTCTCTTTGATAATGGCAACTCAAATTGTCCAGTATACAAAGCTCTTAATTTCATAATGGCAAATGAGTTCTACCAGTATAAAACACAGTATCTATTTCAGTACCTGCCTAAAACCAGCATCTATTTCATCTGTGTGAAGCCAACATCAGAACAACAAGACCAACCCTAGCAATAGAATGAAAAATTAGAGAAATAAATTAATCTTGCAACTAAGACCCAGGACAGATTTACACAACAGGTATTCAATTCCTGCCTCTTAGGCAAGATATAAAAGCATCATTTACATTAGTCCAAAAATGAGCAAACAGAATGATGCAAAGACAAGACCCTAGACTAGATTACCTCATCGGCCTGAAGCAATACAGCGATTGCCATTTCAACTAGTACATTAGACACTGAAATATCACTGAACAGGAAGCACACTAAAATGATACCAATCTGAAGCTGTCTTTGCTGTCAGTAGTTTACGAAGAACTTTCACATAATACCTAAAAATCTTCTTCAAACATTGCACTAGAAGAGCCAAAAGAGATTTTCTCTGCAAAGGAAGGGAAGAAGATTCTGCAAATCAAATTTGCTAGTCTATGGGGGTTGTCACTTATTGCTAGATTAAAAAGGAGCCACATAGAAGAGTCCTTCAAACTTTTTAGTGCAGGAATTTCTAAATAGAGATCCGAAAGGTGGAATTGCCTATTCACACATGTATTTTCTAGAGTTATCAGGATACAAAATCATATTAAAACACAACAGAATCTTCCACCACAAACACTTGCATTTATTGATATTTAAAATAATTACCAGATCTCTTGAGAAAAAACATTTATAATGCAAATTATAGCGGGGCAGGTAAGATGACTATCTGCAAATTTCTTACATGTATAATATTTATATTTTTAATGACTAGATAAAGACAAAAAGTATTTAAAGGTGAAGAATACCTGTTAGTAAGTCATATCCTAAAGATGATCACTCTGCCAATTAAGCTTGATTTATGGGATCTGAGTTTTCAAACACTGTTCAACCTGGCATTTCCACAGCTTTAAGACTCCTTCTAAAGCTCAACATGTATTTTAAAATAATTATTTATAAAATCTGTTTTGAGAAAGAATATTTTCAAAAAAAACCCCCTCTAAACAGAATGCAACATGTGTATGTGTCAGATTGCATTTAAGCAAGTATGAGAGAGAAAAATAATTTATCGACACACTTTCTCTCACTGTAATATCAAGGACTGAAACAATTAACCATATATTTATCACTGAAAAATTGTTAACTTACCTCCTTTCTAACTGTAGTTTTGACATTTTTTATTTAGAAACAGATTTCCTAAAATTTTAATCCTTTGCAAATCATATATAGTGTTCACAAAGTTATGAGTCTCAGAAATGGTTGTGAAAGCAATCTGATATATAAAAGGAATAATGCAGAAAACCATAAAAGCAAAGTTTAGAACTGGTTGAAAAGTTCCCAAGGAGATAAATTTGTCAGAATCATGAATCAATGTTGATTCATGAAATATTTTCTAGTTTCTTGGTCTGGGCTTCTATGCAATTGTTCATAGGAATCACCAGAATTCATCCACATTGCCTGGTAGACTTCTGGAGGTGTTGGAGATGTGGATCCTTAAAACCTTCTTTGAAATGCAGCAAGTGTAACTAGGACACAGTTCCCAGTACTCTCACAGGAGTACTGAAAACCCCAGGGATCCTGGGGACAGACACCTGTAAAGGGACACAGAAAGAACACCAATGCACAGAGGAGTTGGAAAGGCTCCCAAGGAGCATACTTCATTTCAGAAACTCCACAGGTCATTGTTTGAAAAATAAATGACAAAATCAAGACGAGTGAGGGATGTGTAGAAGAAAAAAAATAAGAACTAGGACAGCTGGTGGCAATTCTGGCTGATAGAACAAACTCCATTTTTCCAAACGTTCTAATTTGGCATTGGAACAGGAACATGGGGCCATACTGCACAGCCTGTTATTTATGCAATACAGTTACTGTTTTTTTTTTTTTTTTGACCATTAGATATGATGGAACTTGCTGTTTTCACGTTTTTTCCTGTGTTTTCTTTTAGGAGGACATTCCCCACAAAGATAGAAATGTTTAGCCCAACCCTTCTTGCATGTTAGTCATAAATAAGCAGTACATTTAGATGCTAGACATAACTTTATTGAGAAATCTGTTTCACATAAGATGTGCATACATCAGTGTTCATGGACAACAGCAGACCAGTTTCCTCGTAAAAGTGATTTTTTTTCCCAATAGCTATTTACATTTGCTGTTGCTGAGGGGTGGTGTCTAAATACAAAATCTTAAATATTTGTTTGATGAAAACACCCCAAAGTAGTACCATAACTCAATACTATGCATTCATAACGACAAAGTCTTATACACTGAAGCATTATGCAGAAGATATGAAATTACTTTTAAATTCTTGTATAGCACCAGTTATTGTCATAGAATAAAAATAATATTTTCTAGGTGTAGTAGATGCTTTAAATACTGATAAAACTATTAGAAATATATGAATTAACATGTGTGCAAAATATAAATGCTAAGTAAATCCATAAAGGCAATTTCAACAGTTTGATTGGCAACTATATAAAATGCATCTATTAAGATCATGTTATCAAGTTTTGTGGAGTTCTTTGCATTAGTAAAGCTTATGCTACTTCAGATTTTACTGTCTTTCAAAGGCAAGGCGTGGCTTTAAGTAAATGAGGCATTTTTGATTGAGAAAAAGCAAATAACTAAAAATCCAAATCATTAAAATAAATGCATATAGATCAAATATGTGAACTTATTTGTGAAGATAAGGTTATCATTACATTCTTAAATTGCTGCATTATATAAAGATAGGAGGTAATGATTAAATGCTTTCACATTTGGCAATTTTTAGAGAAATATTATTTAAATTTATTAAAATAGCAACACATTTTACTTCCTTAAGGGTAAGTAGAAATATTACAATTAATGACATGCTAAACCTACATATAGTAAGTAACAAAATAAGTAATCTTAGAAGTAGAACAAATGCAAGAAACTCCTGTTGAAGACTGAGTTCTCCACTGTTTAAACCAGTAAGAGCACAAAAGTTAGTTTGGTGTTAATATATTAGTAGGAAAAAGTAACTGAGGTATTTAATGGAAAGTATGGACATATCTTGTGTTTGACTGAGAAAGATGAAAAGCAGAAGGCCTGTGATGGTATATATTGCCATTATTGATAAGAGAAAAGGGGAAGCTTTTCTCTTAAACACTGAAAGAGCTACAATTTCACATGTGCACATGCATTTCTGTCAAATACAATAGTACATTTTATAAAATACTACAGATGCGCACATTTCCATTTCCTACATATTTATCTTTCTCCAGCACCAAAACATGCCAAGACAGTTAGTTCTTATCTGCTCTTCCCAAAATATATTTTTGCTTATTTTTTTAAATACAGTTCTAGCAAATCACTGTCAGGACAGAGCTTGTTTTCTGTTTCTCACCCTTTCCCACTTCTCATTCAATACTACCATTGTTTCCTCTGGTAGAAATACTTGTACTTTTAATTAATTTGTAGGCTTAAAGGCTTGACCTTGCATAAACCTGGGTAGCTCAACAAACTTTCTATCTATAACATCACATTTCATTGCCATTTAGAAGGTCTTGTAAGCACAAGCTCTATAAATAGGTTAGCACCAAAATTTTACAAGATGCAGATCCAATTTTCTTACAGTTATCTTGTATTTAATGCTGCTGGAGCACTGCAATCTACAAGAGCAACCTCAGGAGCAAAAGCCATAATCAATATGCCCACATACATACACACACAATTAGCAAAGTGATTCTTGTATCAAATACAGAAAAAAAGCAATTTCACATTTGCTCTTTTCACAAGACCATGGAGGAAGAAGCAAAGCAACAAAGTGGTAAGATTTAGATTCAGATCTTACTTTCATATGGAAACAGGTTAGTTTAACGACAGTAAAATTAAACAAACAATAAATGTTACAGCATGGCATTCCTCTCCTTCCTTAGAAGGCCTGAAGAAAAAGCCAATTATTTAAGCCAAGTATAGTTTTATAATACACAACATAAAAGCAAGTCCCATCAACAGTCAACAGATAATAGAGGATCTGTGTCCCTGAATTATATGCACACTGTGACAGGATACAAATGTACTATGTTTATATAAAAATATATTCAACATTTAATGAATCATACTCTAAACTCTCCTAGGCCAACAGGACACAACAGGGGATGGAAGTATAACTTGTTTCCACAGTACTTTTCAGATATTTGTCTGTGGGCTAATTATTTTTTTATGCTAAAGAACAGTGACAAAATTAGTCTCTTTACTTTTAGGCTTTGATCTGTCATCCAGTTGCCAAGGAATCAAATCTTGTTAGTCAGCATTTTACTATTCCATGTTAAGAAATATATCCATTTCAAATTGAGATAATATTTTAAGTCACTTTTACATTTTTGCTTGGGAATTGGTTCAGGAGATAAAGTCCTGTTTTACAGACTACACTTGGAATAGAACAGCTAAAATGTAAATAATTACTGAAATGTTGCCTTCATTCTGCGCAGTGTGTCCTGAATTTTTCGAGAATGTTTTTCTGCTGGTATCTGATGGAAGTTGGCACAGTTGTCAGCTGCCAAAGCAGAAATGTCTGCATCTTTAAAATGAGTTATTCTTTGTCTGAGGTAAGACTGGAGCTTGAAATCTGGTGTAAAAGTATAAGGATTCTCTTGAAATGCATGAACTTGGCTCACAACTTTTGCGATATTTCTTGAAAGAAAATAGGGTAAAAAAGATTAGTTTGTTTTGCTTCTGACAGAAGAAAAAAATTTGAAGGAAATTCAAAAGCATTGAGCATTTACTTATATTTAAGTAAATATTAAGTATCTGTCCACTTAGATGTCAAAATGGCTGAAATTATTTAAATTGCTAGATGGAAAATCTTGTGTTAGCTGTCATTATCTCATTAGACAACATCTTATTTTACAAAGTTAGGTGATGTAAATATATAGTTAAAATAATTACCTAAGTTTAGTCCACTTGTGAGCTCCATTTGTCATTGTGAATCCTCCAGTTTCAAGTTGTTGGACATGCATAGCCAAAACATGGGCTGATGGAATTGTTGGAAGTGTTTTGAATCTTTCTCCTTCCATCAAACACAAACTGTCACTTTTTAAAAACACCTAGTGTAAAAGCATACACAGATAAATGTTTTGATAAGTATCAGGGTAGGCTTTATAAGATCTCCACTTCATGTGCTTACCACAACGTTCCTATTTTTCATAAATTTTTAACTGTTGGTATTGAAGACAACACTTTGAACTAATCTATTGGCCAACATTTTGAAATACAGAAATAAGGAAGTAACTTTAATCAAAAATATGTATACAATGTTTAATTGTTCTGATTCACAGCCAGAATTGCGTTTTAGAATTTCTACCTGATTTTGAATCAGATAGATCAATAATATAACGCCTGTGATAAAATAAACACTTAAGATTTTTCAAAACAGATTACATCCACAAAAATCCTGCCCAAATCCTCAGAAGTAATTCCTTAGATTGCTTTGAAACGACTTTCTTGTATCCTGTGTGATTAAGAATCATTTCTGAGAAAAACTGAGGTGAAAATGTAAACTTAGACCAAGAGCCAACAGTCCCTGAACAAGTTAAAATCTCCTTCATAATGCAAAATACTAATTTTGTCTTTCATCCTGCAGAAGCACCCATTTAGTCAGATATTGAATATTCTTCAACCCCATAGAAGTATTGTATGTTAAAGACTTTATACTGTACCTCAACAGCCTTGAGTTCTTCCATTATTTCAGCTACTTTTGCAGGTAGGATTTTCCAGGCCTTACAATAAAACAAAATACATTGTTTTTTTGTATTAATATCTATATTGGAACAAGATTATGTTAAGCAAAATAGTTACAATAGAGAGCCCCAAACTTACTGGTAACTGTCGTACAATAAGATTTTCCAAGCCTGCTAGGATTTGCATTGCGGTGGCAAAATTTCTTTGTTCATAGCAAGATTTTGCTATAAGAAGAAATTTTGATAACAAGCTCACCTGCAGCTGGAAAAAAAAAAAAAAGAAGATATACCTTTTTTTTTTCAGTTCATGTGAACTTGGAAGCTATCAAATTAAGTCAATTGCTAGCAAAATGCTTCATCGGTATATTGCCTCAGTTTGGAATTAGAAATTAGCCTTAATGATTTCATGGCAATGAAGTACCCTTTCAAGTACTGGATGATGCTAAGCCATGCCCAGGGTTTACTGTTGTTAATTTCTTGATTTTATTGCTCTTACAAGGCTGAAAAGAGGCACTAGAAGAAAACAGCAGAGGGAAAGTAAAGGACTAGCAACACTGCTCATTGAAATATGTTTACATACAGTGTCTGCTAACTGATCACTTATGTTTAAAAGTTGTCAAAACATGCAGACTTTAACCAAAACTATATGACCAACCAAACTATACTTCCTGTTAGAAAAATGTATTGTGAATATATTCCACCAGGATTTGTTTACGACATTTGTTTAAATTGTCCACATCACATAGATATTTTGAGAAATGTGATAAATAGGGAAGCCCAATTAAAACCCAATAAATAATCAAACAAAGAGTGATAAGGGAATTGAGATGTTTGGGCTCCAAACTCCCAGAGATAAAAATAAAGTAAAATAATTGTGAGCAGATGCAGACTCATGTTTTTCACAGTGGTTAGAAAGGAATCAACTGGCAGCTCCCCATTACGAATAGACACATATTCCCTAAGATATTATTCCAGGATTCAGTTCAGAAGTCAAAGTACTAATCAAGTTTGAAGAGTGACTTTCTGTCAAACTATCAAGAGGTATATAAGCAATATGCACAGTTCTGAAATTTTAGTTAATCACAAGATTTAACAACTGTTGGTTTTGAAAAAAGTAAGATCTGCATAGACATAAAAATCTAATAGAAATCGAATTACTTCTGAAATATACAACTACATAAATCTACAAAGTGACTGAAAATAAGAAAATTAAATGAAAAGAAAAAAAGAGAGAGGTATCTTCTTTCAGATTTTATCAGAATTATTGACTGTAGTAACATATCCCTTCACCACAAAGTTTTTCTTTTTTTCTGTCGCAGAGGTCTCTTGTGGAAGTCAGACAACTCTTTCTCCTCAGGCAACCCATTTCTCATGTTCTATTAGGTTTTAACAACTGCTACTACAAAACATCTAAAACATCAAACAGACCCTCTTAATGACAGTAAACTAAGCTGTTAACTGCACAGGTGTATTTCAGAACACTTCTTTCAGGTTGTCTACATAGCATTATATATTAACATATGCATATATATTAACAAATAAGTGTTTCATAATTAATAATACAATAAACAATGATGAACCTTAGATGTGTGACATGTTACAATTTCAGCAGCAACCCAGGTACTGATACTGTCTGCATTTCTCAGTAATTGTAGAAGATACTGGTCCTGTATGCACTTCGATAGAAACAGATTACAGACTTTAAATGAAACTTCCTCAGCAGAAACAGCTCTATGGAAAGGGTGGAAGAAAAGAAAAATAAGTCATGTTGACTTTGTTTTTTCAAGGAAAATCTTGATTGTGAAGGTAAGGTGCCAACTTCTAACCATTTAATTTTGCAGTGCCCGCAGTTCTGACTTTATAACTTTTTACAATGTACTTGGGAGCTATGTTACTTTTTATAGAAGAAAGATAATCATATGTGTAATCATATGTATCATTGTATAATAATGTGATTACACAATAAACATATACAGTAGATATTTCTGTATATAAAGGCACCTTCACCCACTTATTACCAAATAAAACTGTTCAAGCAGAAAAAAACACCCTAACAAAATCACACCCAGTAAGCTTATTAAAAACTGCTGCCATTAAAGAAATTGAGCTGGATATATAGTGGTGGAACATTGTTTCCCAATGTCTGAATCTCAAATCAGTATAAATCAGCTGATTTATCCTCTGCCTTTCAACAATCTGTAACAAACGATCCTTAGAAAAGTCTACTACAGGTAATGTAATTAATAAGTACTAATTAGAAGCTAGCTGAATCCACTGAGTATATAAGAACTAGAGCATAAATCAAATATAATTGAGTCCATGTGGCCAGATGAAAACATTAATTATGATTTAGCAAATAAATTTAAATAGGTTGGTAACCATTCTACATTCTAACAACTATAGGAAACTACTTTTGTATCTATGAAGACTGATACTTTATTTACCTAGCAGTACAAAATGAACATTGCACTGGGAGGTTGTGGATTCTCTATCCATATTCAGAACCCTACTGCACACAAACCTCAAGCAACCTGCACCAACTGGCCTTGCTTAAGGCAGGGCTGGACATGCTGCAGTAAGTGATCCTGGGAAGTCTTTTCCCACCCTGTGATTCTATAGTGGTCATTTCTATGCATGCATGCACACACATGCATGTACATTATCAAGTAACCTGTTTCAGAAGCCATTACACTTTTTTTTTCCCTCCAAAAATAAAAAATCTCTGAAGCAACCCCAACAGCAATATTTAGGTCTGGCCCACTTTAGATTTCAAAGAAATCACCTTGCATATGTTAGAAATCATATATACATACATGTATAGGAACATGTATATATACATACATACGTAATGTCTCCTGAAATTCAAAAATATATGTAACCAGAATATCTACATATCTACTCAGCCAAAAAAAAAAAAAAAAAAAGTATTTAAAATGTTTCTCTCTTCCCAGATATATTAAAGGTATAATAAGTTATCATGCATGAACATAATAGAGGGACAGTTAAAATAAGAAACTTACTTTTGGACAGGAACACATTTGTCTTTAACACCAAGTGCTCTTGAATTTAGAAAGTGTACTGGATGACATTTATGAAATAATTCCTAAACAAAAAGAACAAGATGTATCTGTTGTTAGATCTAGCAGTTCTTTTAAAATGCTAGGGGATAAAATGGCAGATTTTTTTTTTTTATTCTTTGGTCTTTCTTCAGCAAATTGATCAGATGGATCACTGTCTAAGAATGGAATTAGCCATTCTATGTTTTACCACAGAGATTTCAAGACAAAAATGGAGTATTTTAATTCAAAGTGTAGTGAAATATTGGAAGCCTACTAAGCTTGAAATGGGGTGGAAAATGGTAGAGAAAGGAGTCTGAGCATATAACAAGAAGACAGATGTCATTTGTACTTCCAAGTAAACCTAACCCTTTGTACCTGTTGCAGTAATGTCAGCTGACAACAGAGCTGTTGTGCACTGTATTCTGTTAAAATATATGGTCCAACTTCATCTGCTTTAGCAAAGGAGACTGGGAATTCTTCTGTAAAACTGTTATAGCATGGCTTTGGCAAAACCGATGAAATAGTGTACAGTCGCTCCCTCTGATACTGTGCAATTGGTCCATTACCTTTGGAAAGTTTCCAGTTAAAGTTCTGTAGAAAAAAAATATGTAAAGCTACAACTTCTCTAAAGCCAACATTGTGTCTCCCCTTGATCTAACTTTCTGGAACATTTTGTTAGAGAAAGACCCTTTTGGCTGAAAAACTCTTCAGCTAATCTTCAGGGTTACACCAGACACTAATTGCTTTATTCACATTGCTATTTTAAGCAAATATAATACACAGAGGTAATGAATCTGAGCAGGAGGCTACTAGATCTGAATCAACAATTGGTATTTAAAACAGATTTCTGTGTATTCAAACTTGTTGCCATACAATGATATATATTCTGAAGTTTTATATGTGAGTCACACGCTAATATCAACAATGAAGAGTAAAAACTCCTCTCAAAATTTGGATTATCTAATCTATTATTACTGAAACAATTGATAGGGCAAAAGATAGAATCCAAATTTATACAACCGTGTAGGCTTTAGATAATTTCAAAAGAAAATTTAAAAGGGAGGTATATAAATATTACTAAATCAGGATCTAGACCCTAAGCTGGATTTTTACTGACAAAAAATAGTATATGGAAATGTGCTCCACATACTACAGTCCGTAGGACATACCTTTCTGAAAACATCTTCTGAGAGCTTTTTACACATGGAGTGCAGTGTTCTTCTGTCCTCCTCCCCTTCTTCGCATTTGTCCGTGCTGGAACACTGCTGAGCACTGCCATTTTTCCTGGCAGAAGCATCCTCAAGCAATGACAACAAGCGCTCACCATAGCCATTTAACGGAGCTACCTGTAAACGCAAAACAGGTTAACAGAAAATTGAACTCAATTTCTTGTAAATTATAAGCAAGAAAGAAAATACTTGTAGGATACAGGTCTGTCCAAAACCAGACATATTGACTATGGTTGTCAAAAATAGCACTGTCCAATTTTATACTTTACTGTAGTTGTAATTAGGACTTTTTTTTTTTTTGGTAATAAGAGTCTTACATATACTGTAACTGACATATTTTTTTAGTTTTAATTTTAATTTTTTTTTACTCCCTAAAGATTGCACTGAAATTCTGGTTTACCTTGGAAGAAATAAATTCTTTTAGGGTACATAAAAGGTCTGCATTTGTTGCAAAATCTACACTGTAGCAGTCCTCAATCCAAGCCTGCAGGATGTAGAAACTGCGGTTACATATTTTGGTAAGTGATGTGGAAGGATCCAGGCTTGCACTGGTGAGAAGAAAAAGACACTTACTGCAATTCCAATTTAAAAATAAATGCTGGAAAAACTGCAAATATTATCTGGTATTGAGTGTACTATCTTAAATTCTTATGTTTCATGTTTCTAGAATCCATGACTCTGTGCAAACAAAGCTGTCATTGTACTTACTAACCAACACTGAGCAACTGGGAAAAACAAGACTCAGAATTCAGAAGATAAAAGACAACAGCATATTGCCAAATATAGCACTTGCTCTAATTTCACTCTCACATGCCAAGAGAATCTTATAAAAACAAACATCAAAAACTGAATTTAATTAAGTAGGCCTTTTCAGAAACATCTATTTGCTACTTGGGGGAAAAAATAGTTGTGTTTTGATAATATTTTTCATAGGAAATTACTGTACCTGGATAAAGTGCTGCTGATTCTATCAAGAAGAAACTGCAAAAAATCTTCTTGTGTGCAGAAATAGCGAAATGTGTAGAGAAACTGCTGTACATACCCTTCTAAGAATGCATTTCTGTGAAGCACAAGAAAAGCTTCAGACAAGCAAGAATGCAATCTCTTCTCGCATCAGAGTACAGCAACAGCAAAAATCGTCAAAACATCAAGAACTAGCAGGGATTTCAAACTCTCAAGCTCTACAGAAAACTTTGATTTCTTTTTATTTTTACACGTGAATATTGTGATTGCCAACAGTAAAAGTATAATTTTTTTTTAAAGTTTCTCCATTTTGAATCTTGTGGAAAACCTCTTTGATGTTTCTACTATCATCAAAAATTACATTCTGAATAGTACAGAAGAACATACTTAATTTTATTGCTTCTATAACCTCATTTGATGCCATTAAAAATTTATTTTCCATGATAACAGTACAAAATGTACATATTTTAAAGAAGAAAATGTTTTCTGTAGCTCTGATTAGAGCAGCAGCTTCTTTAACAACTGAACATGCTTATTATATACCCATTAGAAATGATAGTATTACATATGTGTGTGTGTGTATATATATATATATAAATATATATGTACATACATATATATACTCATAGATACCTTAAGACAAGTCAATTCCTGTGTCTACCTGATGGCTTACTGCAAACTATAAGAGTTTGAGTTTGCTGAATGTGGAAGCTTTGATTCCAAAACAATTTGTTCACTTTGTGCAAAATATTAACTACCAGAAATAGCAGTAACTGGCTCTAAGTGTCAGGACAAGCTGGGACTAGTGCACTTTGCTTACTCTTACTTGCCTCTAAACTTCCTCTACAATTTAAAATGCTGTATTTTATTTCCAGCTTTCAGAAATAGTGCTGCAATCTTTCATCTTTCTGACTGCTCAAAATGGATGAAAATATGAATTACAGGTTACCTGGTGTCTTTTGCTTTTAGAATCCTACAGTAGCACAAGACTGATGGAGTCTCTCAAGCAGTTTCTGTCTTCCATACCTGAGGTACCATTGCTGAGGTACCATAAAACAACACTTTAACCCAGCTGAGGGTTAAAAGACAACTTTGTCCTCACCTAAGCCCTGAGATAAGCTTGTATCTTGATAATTCCCAAAGTCTGGGTCAGAAATCTATAAAGCAAAATCTATAGATTTTCATATCCAAACCCTATTAGTAAGAACGATTGAATTATATGTTCTGAAGAATTATTAAACTGGTGGCAATAACATAAAGCCACGAATCCATGGCAACTATCAGAGCTAAACTTCAAGTAAGTAAAGGATAAAAGAACCGTAAAGTTATTAGTTTTTGATTTATTATCAATTGCTTGAGTTTTAATCAAATCCAGACTTAGTAATTTGGCTTATTTCTTATCAGACTGTCTTTTACCATTTCCATGCCCATTTCTGCAAATAAGTGTGCATAGAAATAACATTGAACTTGAAAGCAGAAAGGAAAATTTATGCAATGCTGTGTAACCAAGATTTATCCCAGACACCATATCTTTTTTAAAATTAATAAATATGACTCATCGCACTCCCAATTAATGATGTACAAAATGTACCATACCTAGAATATAAGTAAGCCATTAAACCAAGTGGTGTCCCAGCCTGCAGAACTCTTATTCCATTTTGATTATTGCATTTATGTTTCTCTGTATTATAGTAAACAAGCAATGTTGACTCATCTGTGGGTGCCACATCCATGGTGTCAGTTCTCCTGTTGTGAATGACTGTAGGAAGCACACAGGATTCCACACCCCATTGTTCTGCATACATGATCTGCTCAGAGAGGCAAACCCATGCAAAATTAAAATGTAGGAAAATGATCAGGAAAATCCATGCAAGGTGTGCTCTACTCAATCTAAAGCCAAACCACATTTTATACAATTTTTCTTTTTAAACACCGCAACTAGCAACGACCTTTAATCATTCTTTCAAATCTTCCTTAATTCGGCACTTTGACAACAACCACTTCACAGCTCATACATTGACTGAAGTGGACAATGACACTAATACAGTATAGAAATTACAAATAAAACCAAATCAAAATAAAGTCTGACTTGCCTGCACATATTTCTTCACCAGTTCAAGAAACTGCACCTTCGATTTCATCTCCTGTAGCTGTCCTCTCAATTTGGGCAACATAGATCTAGTTTCAAGACCTTTGGATTGAAAACACACAAAGCGTACAAACATCAGTTATTCTGATATACAGGGAAAAATCCTTAAATGACATAACTATGCACCCATTTCATTACTGACAATTTGCTGTACTCTTACCTTTGCTTCTTCTTTCTTTCTGCAATAGTTTCTGGTAGAACTGTATGGTCTTTCTGTAATTTTTTGTCTCCATCATTAGCAATTGTTCTAGCTCCTATTTAAAGAGAAAAAGGATTCTGATCATAATGGTAAATACAAAGTTCTGGTAGGAAAGTAAAGTTTTAGTGTATTTATTTTTGTACAAAAAAGCGAACATCCAAACAGACAAGAATATGCTATTAGCCAAGAAGAATTGCCTTTCACACCTGCACTTAGAGGCAAATTACAGAAAACATCACCTTCCCCAGGAAAGTTATAGTTACGTGACAGTTCTACATGTTATGAACTGCAGTTAGTCTGTGTATGATGAGACAACATTGAAGTTTGTCTTAATCCATTTATATCAATATGCCTTGAGTTATAATCGCACTTATCTGGTTGTTTTCAAGGACTTTTTTTTTTTTTTTTTTTTTTTAAATTGACACTCAGCAAGCATCCAGAACTAAAACTGATGAGTTCTGAAGTTAGTGTACACCCCAGAAATGCTCTGTTAAGCAGCTGGCCTATGTTTGCAGCAAGAACCAAATGTTTCATTGAAAGCTATGGTTTCCAAACCAGTATGGTTACATTATATTACGCATCCAAGTCAGAAGGCAGCCAGGAGAGCTGCTTTACAAAGGATGCCTCAATTTTGAAGTTCAGTTCAGTTTAGATATTTTATATTTATGTGTTCTATATAATAATAATAAAAACTAATTTTCTCTTAAGTTATATAACTTAAGCAATGAATAGAAATGAAAGTAATCATACTCATCACAGTTTATCAAGTTAATGTAAACATTTATATTTGTTTGCATATAAAAGATTTCACTTTTTGCTAGCCAATGAAAATGGGGCATCCATATTGAAAGCTTCAGATTTATTATGAAACAACTAACACAGTGTGTGTTGTCGTTTTTGAAAGTGGTGGCTTTTGCACTTGTGTCCTAAGTTAACTACCAATGACCCAATTACATGAAACAGCATTTCAAATGGAATAAGTTTACTAAATGCAGCAGACAGAACTCCCACAAGCAGATTGATCAAAAAACACATAGCTCAGAGCTAACATATCAAACAACAGATTGTTAAATAGGTTAGCTTTAATGGGATGGACTTACTGGAAATTAATTTGAGTTTGAGAAAAATCTGTCACTGTTTTTCACAAAAGCTCAAAAGGCTTAACAACATAGTTCATTAGTAGCAAGTCACAAAAGCCCTGTGGATTTTTAAAAGAATTACCATTACACAGTCACCATGTAGAGAAGAGTGGAAGTGCAGAAAAGCTATTATCTAGATTCTGAATCAAAGACAGCTTGATTTACTTAAAGGTTTGTTTTCATTTCATCAGTTAAAGTGAAAACAAGTTGATTACAAGAATATAATCACAGAAAGAGACTCAGAGTGGCTATTTTCTGATGTTTGGAATCTAATAGGTATTTTAGGAAGTGGCTTGTCCCTTAAATAATTTTAGATGAGTAGCAATGAAGTCAGAAGCAAAAGACACGTTAATTCCCAGTCCATTCTAGAATATCTTCCATTTTAGGTCTAGAATATAAACCTTTTTTATGAACTCGTATATTCAGTTGTTATTTGATGACGTTCTGCATCCTCTGAAGAGCATTTAACTCATCAGGACATTTTTCTACAGAACATTGCTAAGTCTAAGGAACAAAATAATGATTGATTTTGTTTCACTGGGAAATTTACAAATTCCAAACTATCCATGAAACAGGACTTTTTACATGCTGAGGAGTAGCTTCCCCAAAGGATACAGAATATTGGCAGATGGGAAAGGAAAAGAGAAAAAGAATGGTAAAGGGAAAACTGTGGATAGAATATGCAAAGCTTTTGCTAGAAACCTTGTAGTCATTGTCTGGATGCAGAGAAGTTTGGCGGAGACTGACAAGTAGCTTATGAGATCTAGAGAGAGAACTGAAACTCAGTGTGGGCAAACAGGATAAGGGTGAAGGCTTGGGGCTGCAAGAGAACTGCAAGCAAGCTTATCAGAGTACAGAAAAAAAACTTCTAATTGTGAGGGCTGAGTTGGACTTTCCCCTGGAGAAATGGCAGCCCTGGCAGTTGCCTCCTGTTCTTGCTCTAGTGCAAGGACTTGAACTTGTTTGCCTGGATGTGTCCTGTGCCAGGGGGCAAAACCAGCAGCTCCTGGACGAGAGGTGATGGGAGGCAGGGGACAAGCACTTAGCTTGTGTAAGGAGCAATACAGATGTGGGGGAGGATGCATAAGGAAAGTGACAACAGGTTGCAAACTTCTAAGAGAACTAAGCAAGCCCAAAGCTATTTATGTGAATTTGAATAAAAATTAAACTAACTTTTCTAAATTAAGATGAACCTTTGCTGAACTTTAGAACTGCAAGGAACTATCTGATAAATGCTTGCACAGTAAAACATTAATAATCATTATGACAGCTGAAAGTGTCACCTTTGATCCACAGATATTTTACTTTTTGTGCTAGTTACTTCACATTTGTTCTAAACAGAAGGGTAAGTATTACCACTTTTTTGAATCATATTAGCTGATGAATCCCATTGTTAATACTGTTCATATAACAAATGTATTTGACTTTTTATATTTAATTAAATCATAACCTATCTAAGGTGCAGGCAGTATTCAACAGGTTCGAGCAGAATAATAGAAATGTTAGTTATTTTTATGGCATTTGATTCTGTCATAAATGAAATTATACCAAATAATATGTTCTGGCAATTAGCGTTTCTCTCAACCTGATTTTATCAAACCTACTTACAGGTATTCAAATTAAAATAAATACATAAGCAAATTTAATTGCATTTAGTTTTAGAGGGTGAATAAAAAAAAACATTCAAATGATTCAATATCTATTGGAGAGATAAGACTATTAATAAGATATATATGTTTCCAAAACTGTATTTTTTTGTGTGGTTAAACTCTCATTAAGTACTCAATTGCTGTTGCAGACAAGAACAAATGAACTGAACAAATAAACCTATCCTTATCACAGGGTAGTGCCACTAAGTCAGGACAACTGTAGTCATGCCCAAATGACTAATAATAAATTCACTCTTTGAAATAGAACCCCTAAACACTGATTTAGCACACTTTGCTGCAGAGCTGTAGAATCAGATCAACTTTATTGTTAACCTTTTAAAAACACAGCAAGGAAGCAAGACTGTCAGCAACCTGGGACAAAAAATAGGTTGATATAATCCTTGCCAGGTAATGAGAATTAGACTACAGATAATGTGACATGTTTTCTGAAACAAAAATGGTTAACAGATGACGAGGAAGGAGAGGCTGGAGACAAACAGCTCTACCTTACAAGACAGGTAGAAATTTCCTCCAGCAACTCAAACCACCTTCCTGCTCAAAAAAATCACTTATCAGCCTTCCTTTGGACTTTGTAGTCCTTCTGGCCTGGATATGAGACATGTTGCTAGACATGTCTGCTAGATTTTACAGTAGAAAATCAGCTACTAAATACTAAAATAATTGGTTTTTTTTGAGCTCCCCATGTTAGTTTTCACATTGAGTCTAATTCTATTTTCTCAGTATTTTGGTTCAGATAGTGCGTCATTCCCCTTGAAATTTGCACAGCACTTATTCGATGTTTACACACAGAGTTAACCGTTAACATTTATGAAGTGTTAATGACCCCATTTATTTTCTAAATAACTTGTGCTCCAAGTATAATATGTATAAATACTCATATTATCAAATAAAACTAGCTGAAAACACTTAGCTGTACAAATACAGCTGTTAGCTACATTGGTACATAAGTACAATACACAAGGACTCAAAATGCTAAATCCTACCCCTATCAACCATACCAGCAACATCCATTGTTCAAAATGAAGTATGAACTGAAGTCTTTGTCAGCTATTGGTATGGAAATTAAAGTCATGCCATATATTTTCACAGTTGATTTGTAGTGGTTGGTTTGATGAATCGGGCAGCAAAGAGATAGCAGAAAGAAGCTGGGTAGAGCTGCACTTTACCCACATATTCATAACTGATTGGCTTACAGCTAAGAATCATGGTCTCCTGTCTGCTGCAATAGCAGAAAAGAAAACTCATAAATCTCAGTTTCATATTTCTTTCACTATTTTATATATAGACTAGTCAAAACTTGTAACATCCATGACTGATAGAGTTTGAAAAAATAGCAGAATTTTATGAAGCTTTTCTTTGCTCAGGTTAAATGCTAAGGGTTTAACATTTGGAGCAATTGGAGCATTATGACTGTGTTTTTATTTTAAATACACCGGGTTTCACAGAAAGTCAGTGTTGTAGTAACGCCAGCAGAAAGATCAATAAATTTATTATTGATACTGTAGTAGTAAAAGAAAAAAATATTTGTTGCGAACAAGAAGTAGCTGACAAATTATCCTCTGTTGAATTTGTAGTAACAAGACCTTTAAAAAGCATTTTAATAAAAGATTATGCAAAAGAACATTTAATACAATATTATAAAAATATTCAGGTATATAATCTTAAAGATATTCTACTATACCAAGACCTTTTTATATAAACAGTACAACAGAGTCAGTATTTAAAAGAAGAAAGTGGGGTTGAAATCACTACAATGCAACAAATTTAACCATACTTTTAACCAGCAAGTAAAGAGGGATCTTAATGATTTTAAATCAATGTACTCACCACTTTTTTAGCATCTATATTTTGTGACTCACTTGATTTCTGCTTTCCAAGATTTTTCATGTAACTATGAACTTCTGAATCAAAACATTCAGCTCCATAAAATGCACTGCTCCAACCCGGACTACAGCCATGAAAGTCAGGTAGATTTGGAGGCACAAGGTAGTTGTTTCCAGCTGTCTTTATCATGGTCTCTTCCTGTGGCTCTACATTTTCCTCTGCAAAGTCTGGACCAGTATGACAGCCATTGCTTTGTAAACATTGTCCTTCTTTTTCTATAGGGGTAGTATTCTGCAGCCTTGATTCTTTTTTGAAATTATCTGAAGGCGTCCCATCAAAATTCATCTCAGCTAATGACGTATTTATCATAAGCTCATCCTTCATGTCAAAGGTTGCTTCCCCTTCTCCTAGAGGGAGTGTAGAGGTGGGGGGAGAAATAATGGTCACGCTGTAATGCATGCTTTGTTAAATTTAAACACTACACATACAAAATGCAGTCATGAGACGACCTATGCCCTCTAACAGTGTTACATATCTATTTTGGTTCTGTGCTTTCTTCTTCTCAACTGCGTGCTGTAAAGTGTTAAAGGTTAAAGACATTTCAGAATGATTAAGTTTTGGTCAGTAAGTTTCTGAAAATTAGAAAATACATTCCGCATACGTAGAACAAGCATTTAATAAAAGCACAGTACAGAAACTTCTAAACAAAAATCAAATATCAGACCTGTGTACACATTAGAAAAAGCTTGGCTCTTGAGGTCCTTTTCATCTGTAGGTCTTGAGCTTTTATTCCATACATAGATGGCAAGAGTATTTGACACATTAAACTTTCTACTCATTCCCTTGGGCTATGATGGGACTTCTATGCAGTTATAACAGCTACTACCAAATGTAAGGGATTGAGGTGACAGTCAAAGAAAACTTGGTATGATTCTGACAGGTGCTTTTATGCCTGCCACAAGTCTCTCTTTTCACTTGAGAAATCCTCCAGGGCTTGGATATGCCAGACTTGGAGTCAAATGGACCTGAATTACTGGTGCAAAGAAGTCACATACCCCATGGGAAAGTCTGGCTCTACATTTGCACTCACTCTGAGCCAAAATAGAAAATTGTAACAGAGCATAACAGCAGACAAGTGCAAACTTACAAATTGACGTTATGCCATAAAAGTTAAGTGACAGTAGGGGGATAAGCTGTTCCGTAAACTATCTAACTTTGCTCAAAACAGAGAAGTAACAAAGTTTAAAAATAGACGGAATAATATGCACTTTATGTAAGAATTAATGGAAACATGCTGGAAAGGATATTTGGGACTCCTGAAATAGGCAACGTTTCATAATGTAAATTTACAGAAACAAATTGCATAACCGAGTCTGTGGCAGCTGCACAAAGCATGGCTATTTTTTTTTTTTTAATAAAACTGTTGAGATACCCAGAAATGTGCAGTAGTTTCTATTAAGGTTCCAGAAGCATAGCTCTTCAATGGTATTCCCTTGCCAACAACAGACATTATCTTCTTATTCTTCGAAACACTGCAGTTTATTACTATGTGTAGTTGCATATATACACATACTACCTTCACTTCTCTCTGTACTTTAAATATGTAACTGAGCTGTATCGCAATTTAATACGATATATTGTATAAAACTAAAGATGTCCAGCAAAGATCAATAATGTTGTAAACCACTGAGAACCTCACATAGAGTACTGCATACAGCCCCCTCTCTCAGGTTGAGCTAATCTTTCTTAAAAAGAGGCACACAGAAGTGCTGCTAGGGTTAACAAGGAAAAAGAAAATCCATTCTGATATTGTCATAAAAAGTAGTGACGGTCCAGTTTAGCAAAACAAAGACTAAGAGCAGATCTTTAAATATGCTGTTGTTTTTGTCCTTCTTCTAAGAATTCCTCAAGTATTTTTCTTCCATCTCTGTGAAATGCTATTAAAAAACCCACAACAACAACGCGTACAATAGGAATCAAATACAAGCTGTCCTTGAATATACGAAGCCTAGAGAGGACAATGTTTGTTATAAAAATGGGATTTACCAGTCCCAGGTCAGACTCTAATTTAGTAACTGAAAGATGAAATATTTTGTAAATATTCAGTTACAAAGTATGCTGGAAAAAATGCAAAGCCCACTCTGAAGTAGTTCAAATAAACAATCCACTAATATAACCTCAACATCTGCCATGGAATGGTGTCTTGTAAACAAGTTTGTGTTCAGAAGGCAAAAATTCTGCATCACATGATATATTGATAAACAAATCAGTTGACCCATAGTTCCTTTTGCTATCTTTTAAAAAAAATTACTTCAGTGAATAGAATAGGGAAATAAGTCATTGAGGAATTACCAGGAAGGAGGTAAAAACATCTACTGGATGAACACACGAAAACAACATGTAGCACTTAGGATTCAGGATTTTTTCAACAGTCACATCTTACTTTAGTAAATTAAAAAGGCATCCCCACACCCAATGACAGTTGGTCATACATAAGTTTCATATAAAAGACAACAGTTCCAAGGCATTGACAATGCTCAGATTCACTGATAATTTTTGTAAGTGCTAAGGTGAATATTTTCCTGAAAACCCACTGAAAGTGGCAATCTCTCCAAAACTGAGTCATTGATAGATTCCCAGCACACACAAAGATCTAGAAACACAAATTCCCTTCTCACCCTCTGTCTGATCACTGCTTGCCAAAAAGCTGTCAGATTTCTTCAGATCTTGGAATATGCTGCCACGCTTTGAGTCATCTGCTTCAGCTATGCTGAAAATACATGAGGTTTCGGAAAAATAACATTTCATATCCTTATATATTTACATTAGGATAAAATGAGATTTTACAAATGTCCTTTGTCATCACATATGTGAAGGACTTCACTGCATTTAACTACCTCCTGAAGTTTGCATGTTCAGCTTCAGGCGTTATTTGACAAGAAAAAAATTACAAATGGACATTAAAGCATACTGAGTAAGTTGCAGAGATTTCCCTTTACAGCACCTAGCAAAATTCCAACAGAAATATCAGAACACATACACACAAGAGGCATAACTCTATACACAACTTATATCACGGACTACTGTAAAAGGTTTATCACTCAGGATTCACCCTCTAGATAACACTGTGACTGTAAGTCATCCCTAATAAGAATAATGATAATTTTAAGTCAAAGAAGGTAACAATTAAAAACCATTATATTCTTTAGCAGTGTCTGAAGAATACTAAGTAAGCAGTGTCTCCGAGATATCTGATATCAGTTTCAAAAGGTCATTCTTGAGTGTGAGCTAAAAGCTAGACCTCTATTTTTATAGTGAATAATACATTACTTCCTTTCCACTCCTGCTCTCAAAGACTTTGCTTTTCAAAGGCAGTTGAAAGAGGATGACTTCTTCATATATCTCAGTAATTCAGTTACAACAGCTAAAGTTTCTCATGCCATAACATTCAACTCTGGGAATTAAGAACCTAACCTCCCACCAGTCTTCATGGCTTCTTAGAAATCTCAACCAAATGGAAAATGGGCCAGCAAGTTGGTGCCTGATATTTGGGTGTAGTCTATTATCCCTGAAACTTGCTGTAAAGCAAATATATCTTTTAACACTGATTTTTTTCTATACCATATTCACCAAGCTTCTTTGTCAAAACTTCCAGTTTGTAATTCCAGATCATGACAAAGAAAACATACATAACTTCCACATATAAACACATTGCTGTTTACAATAGCCTTCAGTATTTTTTTTTTTTGATAAAGTATACAACATTTGGATGCTGCAATAAAATGGGAATGATTTTTATTATTTTTCTGGCAGATAAGTCACTGAAGATGAAGTAGTAAAAATAAGAAATGAATTAAGCTGGGGTTTTCTCACTTAACGGGCTACCTACAAAAGATTGCCAGAAGGAGCACTGAATCAAACTAAGTTTAAGTAAATTATTTCTAGTAAAGTTAAATTAATTTCTTTGTTCTTAAGTGTGATTAGAACAAAAAGATGTACCAAGGTAATTTATTCTTAACTTAATGAGAGTTTGGAATAATGCATAAAGAACTGAACTCGAATAATTAAACTGAACAGTAGGGACAATTTATTTCACTTCTGATTAAACAGCCTCTATCACAACTTTGAAGTTCTCCAACAATGGTTGAAAACATTTGATCAGGATCAATATTTGACCTCCATTATTCAGCTATCCTAGGATGGAGTTACAGACAAGCTTAATAGGAAATATCTTCTTTTAAGTCATTAAGCACTATTTGCTATGGAGAAGGCCATGAAGTATCCGATAGACTGGGAAATTATCAGTTGACAGGAAAGAAATAAAGATACCTGAAGAGGAGCTGCATATCCTTTCCTGCTTCTAGGAAGTAGAGAGCATTAAATTGAACTGTAAGAAGGAAAACACTGAAAAATAGTTACCATAAATGTGAAGCTCTTTCTCCATTTACTACGTGATAGAGATTCTCCAGTAATTTTTCATCCCAGTAGAGGTCACAAAACTTCTCACAGATTGTATCGGAGAACACACCAAACTTAATTTCCTTTAATGTTAAAATGAAGTTACCTTTTTTAAAAAAAAAAAAAAAGAAAAACAAACAAAATAAAACAAATTAAGAAAAACAGAGAAAAAAGATACTACTACTAATAATCTTACATATTAATGATATGACATACAGAAGAAATTGTACATACCCATATCAAAAACTTCAACTCCGTTCTCTAGATAGCCATCAAATGCAAACTCTTCTTGTATAAGATGAACCACTTTCTGTAGCAAAGTGTCATTTGTTCTGTTCCGATGAGACAGGACTTCTACATCAAAGTCACAAGAAGTACTTTGATCCACTGAGGTACATGGTGTATGTCCTTGGTCAGTAAAAATACTGTCTACGGTTGTAGCACACTCAATTTCTTGGCAGTTGGTTTGAACAACTTGGTTACTTTTGTCGATTGCATTCTGTGTATTAGTAGTCTCACAGTTTTGCACTTTGCAGGGGGAGGACTCATTTTCTGTTTGCATGCTCAGTTGATAACTTGCAATAGTACTCGAAAGTAGCACTGGCAAACTATGATAGCAATCAGAAGCAATTCTTGAACGAAGAGGCTTATTTGGTATTTGCTCAGACACAGCTAAGTGTACTGGTACAAATGTTAAAACTCTTTTCTCTGAGTCATGTTTGAGAATGATGTTATTTATATGAAGAGAATTAGGAGATGTAGGACAAGCTAAGGAGCTTGAAGGAACCTCAGATAAAATGCTTTTTTCTTGTAGAACATGTGAGGAATCAGATGGTGATGGTAATGTAACTGCAGAAGTAAGCACATTGCCTGACTTTTGCTCTTCTGAAGATATTTGGAATGAGTGGCCTGGAACTTGTAAATGACACTCAGGTATTTCAGGTGCAGTTTCAACAACAACTGTGTCCTTGATACCATAGCTTTTAGAGTCTTCTACATATCCTGATTTGTTGTGGTCCATGTGTTTTTCTTTTCTCATCTCTTTCTTGAATTGCTCAGTAGCTGGCGTGTGAACCTCTCTGAAAAGGAAAAAAGAATTTTTACAGAACATATCCAGTAGATATAACAGTGCAACTTTAACTTATTTTGCTTCAGGATATACTAACTTTGTTATGTTTGCATCTCGTTGCAGAATGATAGGCTTAAAGTGAGTTGCAGGAGAGGTGAATGCTGCAGGTAATGTAGCTTTCTCACTATTTAGGGAAATTTGGCACGGTACTGGTCCTTTAACTGCTATAAGTTTACTTTCACTGGTAATAGGCACAAATCCTGAAAGCAAAAAACAATTAGATGAAAGATGAAAAACATGTAAAATATAAATGCAATGTAAATAATAATCAATTTAGACAGAAAAAGACCTATGCACTTGACAGAGAAAATCTCATATAGAGAACTGTTCTAGAGAAAATTAAAACAACTGAAATACATAAGAGTCTGCTTACCTAGACTTGACTCTGAAGGGCTCATTTCAAGTCTTTCATTTTTAATTTCAAAAGCACCATGACTCTGAGAAGAGATTACTTCTTCCTCAACAGCCTAACAATAAAAATTGAAGTCCAAACTGAATTTATTAGCATTTTCTTTTTAAAATTCTACTCAGCACATTACTACAAGAAAATGCTTCCCCCTCCCCATCAGTCTAAACAAATCTAACTATATTTGCAGTGGAGAAAAATGACTGGAACACATTTAACAGAACTAATTGAAAAAATGTAGAGAATTAAAAAAAGGTGGCACTCGTACCTTAAAGACAGATTTATTCAACAATGCCAAAATATTTTTGCTGTTTACTCCTCGTTCAAGTAAATAATAACTGCATGTCTAAAAAAAATCATAGTTTTCAGACAATAAGTAAGTTTTTCATCATGTGAGATATTCTTGGACAAGGATAAAGTCAAGGTAAATCATTAAAAGCAATCCAAGTTTAGGATGTTTTATAAACTTATTCCAAGTACTTTATTAATAATGTCAATATAAATTAAGAACACAGCCCTCTATATCCTTAGGGATGTAACTTTAAAAACATCATCCAAAGTGACTGGTTATGTTAGATATCAGGCTACTACAGAAAAAAGATATTACTATTTTGATATTCAAATCACTAAAATTAGACTTCAAACAGAACTAAGTTTCAAATAAAATTGCTTAAATCTAGTAACCTTAATTGCATCAGCTAGAGAAGGTCTTTCTTCAGGATTTTTTTTTGCCATATCCAGAAGAAGGTTTTTTAATTTTCTTGGCAATGCTAGCTTGTGATTAGGTGGAAAGCTGTATTTTGCTGCCATCCACAGAACTGCAGCAACACCGTAAATGCAGACCTAATGATATAACACAGGAGAGAGGTAAGATGTAAACAAACAAACAAACAAAATCAAAACCAAACAACAACAGAAAACAAACCAAACCAAAAAAGCAAAAAATAGCCCTTCCTCAAAACCAAATCCAGCAAATTATCCAAAAGGTCCCCTCACTCCCTGCAAAATAACCACTAGCACATCCAAAGTACAGATTACATTTGGCTTTTCAAGATGCTGATGAAAAATCCCATCATATTTCAAAAAACAGCTGTTATGCATGCAGGGCCAGTAATAGTAGCTAATTTTCTACTATTGGAGCAACAGACAAAATTTGTCTTATTCTTTATCTAGGAAAATTATTCAGGAAAAAAATGGATTTAGAAACATTTTGAAGAGCTCCTTTCTTATATAAAGACCTATTGCTGCAAGCCTTAGACTTCTACAATAAAGCCTGGCCAGCAGTAATTTACTTAAAAAGGTCATGATAATTCAGAAAGAAAATGGCACAAAGTAATTACAAGATTGCCAGTACAAGTCATATTTTACAGAGATGATTACACCTATCAGAAAAACTAGGTACCGTATATTTATTTTAGGAATTATTGTGCTACCTGCAGCTAGACCAATTGAAGTTGCCATGATGGGGGACCTTGAAAAGTACCTGATCTTCACAAGATTTCTTATTTTATTTGAAGAATTACAATCTTCAGACAGAGACAGAATCAGACTATTTAATGCTTGATGTTAGCATACCCCAAAAATACAATTTTGACAAAGTGAAAGCACTCTACTTCTTCACGTAGCTTATGAAAGGTATTAAAAAGGCTCAGAGGACAGAAACCTAAGCATGATACTGCAGTCCAACACAATGTTTTCTAGCACCCTTTAGAGCCAAGTGAATGACACAGACAATGTAACAAGGAAGTTCACAAGAAAGAAAGTAGCCTGTGAATCTTTTGAGCTGTTGAATAAAAGCTACTAATATGTACAGAATGTTTGAAATATGAGAAAGCAGCTCTGTCATAACCAAATGATTTTCTTCCCTGTAGGTCCAGAATTCCAAGAGGGATCACAATTTCAACCTAAATTTATTTATTTAGGAAAAACTTGCCATCCAATCCAGCACATCCTTAAAAAAGTTTCCTTTACTGACTTAGTTACTGTGACTGGCACTACACAGTGTTTATTTCTATGTATAATCCTAACTAAATTTTCAAAAAATCCAAAATGTTATACAAATAACAGGAAAAAGTGAAATTATGAACTCAGCTTATTCTATATATAATGTTGTAGAGAAAACAAGAACAAAATATTACTTTAGATTTTCTTAAGAAAAAGAATAAAGCATAAAGACTAAGAGTATTAATTTGTACTGTCTGGAGAAAGTGTTATATTGTATTTGAGGGTTAGTTTAAGCTTATTAAGCTATTAAAAAAACTGCATGCTGGATCAAAGCAGTTTAAGAAGAAAGAGAAACTTTAAAGAAGATATATGAGCGTTTTCTAGTTACAGATACATTTACAGAAAGTCTTTAGTAGATTTTTAATGCCTTTTTTTTTTTTCATGATTACTATTTCTAATGTTAAATGACTTATAGGACACAAGGTACATATTAGCTAGCCTCTTTTATTCTTACATAATAGAAAGATACAGTAAAATCTGTTTCCATAACTCTCAAAAGCTCACCTTGTTATTTATTAACATTTTAATCATCTTTAGTCTGAGAGCAACTTAGGGCTTATATCTCTAGCAAAAAGGTCTAGGGGAACTGTACTGGTAAGAGACATTGCCATAATTCATGTTCCTCCCCCCCAAAAAAAATATGCTGCCAGCAACATTTTCCAGTATTCCAAAGCAGATTCATTTGGGCTTTAGCCTAGACAGTCTAATATATTGATCTTAGCATGACCTCCAGAACATGAAAACATGACTTCAAAGTCTGACTCAGTATTAACAAATTGAAAATAAGTAAGCCTTATGGAAAACTATTGAAGAACAGATTTTGGCAGTTACTCAAATAATTTTGGAAGGCAAAATGATTTTTTAGAAGCAACTAGTTTTACGGTAGACCAATATGAGAACAGACAGAAATATGAGAAATACTGAGAAAAATATTATCAGAATCTTTGATGAGCTTTGTTTTCTTCTTTAAGGGGCAGAGGGATACAACTATCCTTTGATAAAATGAACAGCAACCTACATAACCTGCCACATTACCTTCTCAGTATCTACATCTTCTTCTTCAATTTCAGGAGCTAAATAAAATATATCACAAGATTCTAAATGAGAAAAGAAACCAGAAACAAAAGTTAAGATATTTGCTTTATTCTACTCTCCCCTTCAAATGAAATAAAAGCAGAGCACTCAACATATTAGTTTACCTTCAGCTTTCGGAGCAGCAAAGAGGATACTTCCACGGCAGTCAATCAGTACAGTGTCCAAACATAAGACCACTGCAAAACAAGCCACCAAAGTACAAGACATAATAAATATTTGTTCTTGTAAATGTTTAACACTAATCAAACATAAATTAAATAATTTTTAAAATAATTTGCAATGTCTGTGATTACCCTAAGCTATGACAAAAGATGCTTTAACAGTAATGCTGGAACAGAAACCAACAAACAGACAGTAGATGCATTTTGTATAGTGGAATTTTATTTTCTTTGTATCTAGCATTGAAAATGAAGTACACAAAAAGAACAAAAGTAAAATAATAATAATAAAAAAGTAATACTATAGGTAGATGTACTCTAGGCTTCTCACAAAGTACCAATAAAAGAAACTTATAATAAGCATTTAAACTCTCCTCTCCTCTCTTCCTTCTTCATCCACCCCTCTCTCCACAGCAAAGGACAACAACAACAAATATTGAAACAATGAAGTTGGGATTAAATGTAAAAAATGCTCAACTAAGATTTTGTTTTTGGTATGTTCAACTGGCAATACCACCACCACCACCACTGTAAGGAACCTTAAGGATATTGTCAAATAAGCTCTTTAAAAAAAAAAAAAAAATAGAGTACTAGGACAGTATATTCTTACTTTATATTAATAATCTTAATTATTTGACCTCAATTTATTATTGAATACATTAAAGAAGTCTAAGAATAAAATAAATATTAATTTGTTATTGAATAATGAGTTGAAGAGGTCTAAGAGAGAAAAGTAAAAAATCATCCCTTTGCTTTTATAGTACAAAAACACATTAAAATGCCATTAAAATGTTCATTATGCTTAATGTAAATAAAAGCTTGCCTACTACCTTCAACAGTATTTAAGCTGGACCTGAACCATTTGTCTTGAAAAGAAAAGCTTTCCTGAGCTGGAACTTTTAGTAGTTATTTCTGCAGAGGCAGCTCCCTTGAGAATTATTCTTGCTCACTGTCATTACTTCTCAACAGTTAAAGCCTCTGGCCCTGAATCTGCAATACAGTTCATGCAAAGCAGATCTCAGCCAAATTCAGTACAACATGACAATTCACACCTGGTTCCTCTAAAACGCTTGTAAGCAACATGTAAGCAATATCCTCTGGTAAGAGGAGAGGAGATAAAGTCTCAGTGGAGACTGCAAGCACCTTTTGTAGAAGGACTGAATTCAAAAATACATGAAGAGGCTAGCTTTGGAGTATGTTTTCCTACCCGTATAATTGCTATTTAGGATAATGGAAAAAAAGTGCACTCAAGGAATGATTCAGAGGAAAAGGCTGTCTAAGTAAATAATAATAAATCCATCTCATTCCACATTTTGTATACTTGACTCATCAGTTACCAATCTTACTCTACCAGCATTAAGACAAAGGATATTTTAACATACAGTTTATACAACATGATCACAAAAACACTCAGAACAAGTAGAAATTCCTCTGGCAAAAATATTCTAAATCTGAAAACAGTATTCAACTTCAGGGCAGTTTTATTCGTCAAATATGGAATTTTATGTAAGGTGCCTCACACTTACTATCTTGTATCATTATGTTTACTTTTACAGGCTGTATAAGGCTCTGATCATAATTCAGTTTTTAGTATTTTGAACACTTATGCATTCTGGGTGCATGTAAGTATGGTTGCAGAGGCTGACTACACAAATTCAATTAGAATCTAAGCCACTGTACAGTTATTTGAAGCTTTCACAAACATTGGGAACATATTATGAGGCTGAGATAATCTTTCTGCTGCAAAGTATATCAAATACTTATTTTTAAAGGAAATATTGCTTAAAGTGTTCAGAAGTCTCTCTTTAAGGACAATTTCCATTAAATGGAGTAAAGTTCAAAGTCAAAATTTAAAAGGGAAAAGTTAGAAACATTGGCTGTTATTTTTTCAATATACAAAACGAAATAGTCATGAGATATTTTGCATCAACAGAATAAACAAAACATTACTACAGTGAACATAATCAACTAGGCAAATATTTTCAAATAATATTTGACTCTACCTGGATAATCTGTGCAAGTGTGCAGAGTACATAAACACTCGTGACACAATGCCCAGAGTTCATAGTCTTTCAGAGGTTTACCATGCGAGGACAACAGGAGTTTTAGGGAGATCCACTGAAAAAATACGTAGAGAGTTATTCAGAATTATTGCAAAACAAAAACATTTAATGATGCAGTGAAAAAAAGTCCTAAAATACAATGCACACGCCTAAAAAGCATTAAGAAAATGTATTTATTTTATGTGAGGGTAGTAAACTAATAATACTTCTCAATGAAATAGTATTACACAGTTAACTGTACAGATGAATCCGAAGTTTCTTAATTGTAAACAAAGTTTAATTCAAGTGAGATTTCAGCAAGAATAGAAGTATTTCAGGAAGATTGAGCTGTTTGGAAGCTCTTTCCCATCATACTAAGGAAAGATTCAATTAGAATGTCAAGGATGACACAATTACAGGGATGTCACCTATGCTTAAAAACATAAAAATCCGAATGATAGCCACCGACAAGACACAGCCACTTTCAAATCCTGATTTACCCTAATAGTTATATTACAAGCCTTACCTTAAACATTTCATCAACATTTCTTGTTCTTCTTTGAACAATGTTAACAATATCAACAGAATTAACAACAGGTTTATATGAAGTCAAAACATGTTATTCTTTTTTTAATCACTGGATGTTCAATTTGCAATCACAGTATTTTTTTTTCCTTTTTATCACTTTAGCTTTTGATACCTGACAAAGTACAAAGATACCTGACAGATGTGACAAAGATACTGCTTCATAGAAACTGGCTGTTCTTCAGAGAATCCATATTTTACATTTTATGATTTTCTTATTTTTATGAATTTTCATAGAAAAACTTGACATGATAGTACTACACAGATACCTTCCAGATTAAGCTGTGCTAATAGAAGAGATCGTCACTGTCAGTTTCTCTTTATTTCATACAAGATAGACGTTATGATTTTTTTTTTTTTTTTTTTTTTAAATCAAAGGAACAGCAATGAACAACTCACTATAGGCAGAAACCTCTGGATTAGGGCAGATCCACACACTATTTAAAAACAGCACAGCACTCTAAGATAGTAAACTATCTCTAAATATCAACTTCAGGCCATGTGGCAGAAAACAACTACTGACATCAATTTGGGATTGAGTCGGGGGGGGGACAAATAAATGGAGCATAGGAGACAGAGAAAAATTAAAACCTCAGATCTGTTCTGCTGTTGTTTTATGAACACCTATACATCCCCATCACAAAAAATGAACACATTTTGTGTTCATAAAATCCAAATAGACTAAGGATCTGTCTCACACACAATGGTAGTACATCATTATTTTTGAACAAATCATCCTCTGCACCATAATTTGCTCATCATATTTTCATGACCCTGGACATGAAACACCCTTCATTAGACACTATTCAGATTTTATCATAAAACATGTAATGAACAGACTACTAAATCATCTTTAATCAACAAACACAAACAACTTCCCTGCAATTTATGGGGAAGAGAAAAAGAACCACATTAATTTCTGTAGCTTAAGCTTTGTTGATAATTCAATATTAACCAGAAGATGTAACACTTCGGCCTTATACTGTTTAAATATTCCTTAGGGGTGAGCCATATTAGCTATTAATTTTTAACAAGATGTGCCATCAAACACACCTTTTTATTTACTCAAGATGTTTTATTTTCTGTCTACAAACAAAAATGATTTTGGTGCTTTTATTAGGCCATACTCCATTGAAACACGTTACAAAGATTACTAACTTGGGTATAGACAGATTTGAAGCCAGGTAATCACATTAAGCTTTACACTCAAATTTTGCTATAACCAGCATCCCAGAATGAAAAATTCTTTCACAAATGGGTTCCTTCATGTGCAGCAGCAGGGAAGAAGCTAGATAGTGAAAAGAATAAATTAGTCTAGAAACAATTTGAAGTAGATCTTCACGTTGTTAACTGATTACTATCCTAGAGCAGTGCTGTGTTCCCCCTCGAGCATACTGGCTCTCATATGCCTCAGAAGTGTCTTTTCTTGCAGACACTTTACAATGAAAAAAGGAGCCAAATCTTCAAATTCACCCTGGACAGAAATGGAGGGAAAAGAAAAGAGAAATTCCACACTCACTATAATATTAAGAAGAACATTTTGGGATTTGGGGATATTTTTGTGGTGAGTATACACCACCATTGCTTTCTTTTGAAGTTTATGTCCCTAGAGGCTCCAAAAGCTGCAGCCGAGAGATGGACTCCCTCCATTCTATATACAAATCACCTCTCACTTCAGGAGGAGGTGATGAATGGCTAGCAAGAGGAAGAAGAAACTCTCACTAAACTGAAGATTGAAGTTACTTGTACAGCGGGAAGCTGAAAGGTATTTCTCATCAGCTTTGGGATATTCAAGCTCTCTAGAGGAAGAAATAAATGATAGAGCTTTAAGCACAGCAGGAAAGAAGTAATAAACACTAAGAGCAGCAGTAGAAGTTTAGGATAAGAAAGAGGAAAGTATCAAAGATAGATAACAACACAGGGGATGAAAAGGCACCAGAAACTGAAACTCTATTTCAGAAGAAAAAATGATGCAGGAAAAGCAAATCTTAGCAGAAGTGAGAATCGCTGCCATTCACAAGACAGCCAAATTAACCCGAGTCAGAGGAAAAAAAAAGTTGTAGTCTGATTACAGATTAGTGAATGTCATTTAAATGTATACCCTCATTACTTCTCTCTGACAAGCACCCTAAAGTAAGATTAAATTTCAAGTATTAATATTGCTAGCTAGTAATGTGCTAGTTGTTATCCTGTACTTTTATAAAGATGCTGACTGATTGCATTGCTACAGCCTCTTACTGTAATTCACGTCCTTCTCACAGCTGCGACCACATGAAAAGGTTATTTTTATTCCTGAAAAAGATACTTAAGCAGGTCATTCTTCTCATGTCCCTAATTATTCCAAATGCTCACCTTCCCATATTGGAAAGGAAGAACCTTGGAGGACTTCACCTGAAGAGACCTGCTGAGGACTTTTCCTTCTACCATCTTGTGAAAGTCATCCAATATAGTCAATGCACATGATAATATGTTTCATCACACATTTACGTTTGTGATGAAAAAACACATGCAGTTGTTAAAATATTTTCCTAATGAAAAACAGCATGAACCTCAGCCTATGGTTAAGACAATTTTATGTAAGTACCAAAACAGTTATTTAACTTAATGCACATTCAAGTTCTGCTGAACATGCCTATGCTTTGGTAAACATTTAATTGGAAGTCTCCCTTACTTAGGCATGTCTTAGTTTTGTTTTCACATGCAAGTGATTGGTTCATGGCTATTACTGTTTCCTACAACTCAAAAAAGCCCCAAGAAAAAATTTGGAGTGCTAGAAAATATATTTTTTTTAATTATTATTTTTTAGTTAGAGAGCATGCGGCATGCTTTGTTTCTCGACTATCTAGCCAGACTTTATAGCAAAGCAAGCTCAAGACAACTGTTCAGCATCTGTAAGACCTCAAGTACACTTCACTTAAAGCATTAACACTGCTTTAATGCTGATTAAAGCTTCTGTTCTATATTATCACCATTAATATTGCACCAAAGAGCAAACATGGAATCATAGACTGGTTTGGGTTGGGTTGGAAGAGACCTTAAAGGTCATCAAGTTCCAACGCCCCTGTCATGGGCAGGGACACTTCCCACTAACATTATAAAACGTGAAAAAATTCAGGATGAGGCAATGGATTATAATGTACCTTTTCATAGCAAAAACTATATACCCATTTTTAAAGTAAGAAAAAGCTTTTCACAGCACAGAATTTTTGATAGTAAGTATGAAAAAGTTACATGACTTATTATTGCCTATAATTACATATTGATGACATTTACTTTACGCCAAAAAGACTGAAGTTTAAACGTCACTTGTTGTGAAAGTGATGATTTGTTCCCCTGTGTTGTAAGGATCATTTATCAGGTCTACTATTTCATTGTTGGCACCAAAACTGCACAACCAAACTCTTAGTAAAATATTCAAACCGTTCCAACATACTATGTTTCATGAACGTAATGCCAACATATTTTAAACAGTAAAAGCAAATAAAGTTTTATTCTTTACTTAATAAGTACTATCTAGGAATAGACAGGTTTTCTTTGTTTCAAGTGTTATTTCCCCGGTGTTCAAGTGTCATTCTCTAGCTACATGGATTTTGACTTCTCTCATGCTTGACAGGGCATGAACGACCAACAGAAAACAAATGTATATATGCCAGGTTCCTGTTAACCCTTCCCATATGAAGGCCATAGCATTTGAATTGCAGAGAAACATTTAGAAGCATTAGAGATGATACACCTGATTGGAATGAAATTGGTTAGAGAAAAAAGAGATCCCCACTCATACTTGAAGTGAAAAATATTTATTTATGGCATGCAAAACTATAAAAATCTCTGAGAAAACCCTCACAAGATACATTGCAGAAGCCAGACAAAAGCAAGCAAGTACTTTTAGTAATGCCTACTAGCAGTAAAGCACACAACATTAAAAAGCAGTGTTGGGATATTAGAAAAAATATTGTCCTCCGGAGAAGTATTATTGACAGGTAAGAAAAAAAACTGTCTGTTCTCCAGTGTAGACAAGGTTGATCTTCAACCAGATGGGACTGATGTTGCATTTTCAAGAACAAGAAATATTTAAAGAGATGCTAGAAATACTATCCTGAATTTCTGTTTTACCATAATCATACTTATCTGTTACAGGAAACTAGTGAAAGAGCAGCTCTGTAAATCTTTTCAATAGTATCTTATCCATTTAGGCCAGAGAAGATCAAAATTACATTAAAAGGGTTTCACACTTTTTGTGCCTTTGCAGCAAGTGAACAAACCCTCAGACTCAAGTTTTAGTTTTTTAGAAAGTTCAAAATTTTTTTTTTTTTATTTTAAGGTATTCAGTACATTCTGGCAATGAGAAATGAAAGAGAACTTGAAAGTATACAGAAAAATCAGGTGCAATTCCTTCATATAAGGAATAGCACAGTATGTTTTATTTTTGCAGTTGTCAGGAGGAAATATAGAGGCAGAAGTTTCAGAAGCCTGAGGAAAAAATATGTCTTCCAAAAGACAAAAAAAACCCTGAAAACATTAAAAACAAACCAGCAAACAAAAA
Organism: Cygnus olor; assembly: GCF_009769625.2. Lineage (NCBI taxonomy): Eukaryota > Metazoa > Chordata > Aves > Anseriformes > Anatidae > Cygnus > Cygnus olor. Next base: position 22,540,420 of record NC_049175.1, read on the forward strand.
AAAAACACAGAACCAACCAAAGCAAAATAACCCAGAGACTTCTCTATGAGAACTTATAATAGAATCCTCCATAAAGTTCAATAGCTACTGAAAATAAATGACCCTCCCTCAGTATCTCCTTCAGAAAACAAAGATTGCTGTGCTAGAAGCTCAGGTTTTCAGGGAACAGACAGCAATTTCATGATCATTTTGTTTGGTAAATCTAGGTATTGCTCACAAATGTTGATGATGCCATCTAAATGGTGTTTTTCTTCCTACTGCAGTTAAAGAAAAACCTCTTTGATTACTTAAGACCAACACAGGACTTTAACAAATGATAGTGAGTGGTAGAACTTGAACATCTGCTAGAATCAACTACAAAAAAAGAAAAGCACAAGTCTATAAAACCTTCCTTCTACTGAAAACACAGCTAATAAATCTCTAGTTTCTTCGACAACTGCCACTCTACCATCTTCATTTTTGATCATATGTTAATACACTGCTTATTTGGTAACTGGAATAACGATTACCTTTTCTAATTTATTGCGACTGTCCCGTGAGTTTGGCGGGAGCTGGATAACCTCACTTCTATTAAGGGCCTACATATTTGGAAGAATGAAGCTCTGTTAAGGCTGAAAGAAAATTTTATTTTAAACTAAAGACAAAATGTTTGAATTTCAGAAAAAGGGCAGACTAACCTGAAAACATGTTTTGGCTAATTTTGCTGTGCACCAGTCTGAACTCCTGTTGTAGGAAAAGCAAATAGGACATTTGTTACAGCTTTTAAATTCTGCAAGAAGTTTGGGAAACCTTAATTTTGAGGAAGACTATTTTCTTGAAAGTATCTTAATGTACCTAGACTTAAATTGTTGTTTTGGTAATCCACTCAGGACAGAATATGCACCTTTTTTCAACAGATTCCTCCCTCCCCCCACCCCCAAAAAACCCCATGACCTTTATCAGTGCAGTCAATTTATGTTCTTAAGAGACTGCAGCTTATGCATCACACCTCTCTATTTAACAAAGGCTGAAGTAAGACTACTACCACCTCATGGCAAGAGCCTGAAGCAGTGGTCTGATAACCAGAATTATCTTAACAAACCTCTCCACGACAAAGAACACTAATGCAGTTCAGCATAAAATACCTTTCAGAAAAGGAGACTTGCACATAAGATGAAAGAATGCAGACATAGTTGTTTCTGTTACTTGAATACTAAGACAACTAGATTTCTATATAGGAACAGGTTTTCTCACAAGAAGCCACTGACTGAAATTGCTATGATCCTTGTTAGAAATACAAGAACATCTGCAAAATAAAGCAGGTTCATGTAAAGCCAGAGAAACAAATGACATAGCAAAAGCAGAAAAATTTGGAATGATTATAGATCTGATTATTCTTTTTTACTCCCTTCTGAATATATGAAGTTACCCAGACCTGGAAGGGAAGAAAAAAAAAAAGATGCATCTGCAACAAATGGATCTTTTCCTAGAGTCTGAAGAAAAACCTGCAGGATTTAATAACTAATAAACGACTCATGTATATAATGAGTAAGTCCCTCAGAGAGCAAAACCATGCCATGTGGTACTTATCTATATTCACTATCTTCCTGCATTGATAATTTAATAAGTATATTTAATAAGTATACAGTTATTGAAGGAATAAAACAGATGAAAGAAAAAAAAGGCAGAACAATCTTCAATGTTACTTTTCTTTGTTTGCTGTGTTTTAAAGCTATGATGAACTAAAGGCTGTTTACACAGTTGGATGGTCCTATGTTACTGATTCAGTTGAGGTGTTCCTGTGAAAAGAGGGATTGATATGGACTGAAATCAACCCTAGATGCCAGATGCATGGGACAGCTGGAAGGCTGCCTATTAGGCATGAAGAACAGGGCTGAGTTGTCAGTAGAAAACAGAAGAAAAAAAAAATACTCTTCACCTAAGCGTAATTTCTGGAAATTAAATGGGTGAAATTTGTGCTGCTCATTTCTTCCAAGTCACAACATGGCTGGAGAAGCATCAACCATTTCAGCAACTATGTCACAGGGGTTGTTTACAACTCTTTGAGTGTGGCACGAGAGAAAACCATCAAGTCAGAGACCAAACTTGTCCACCCTGAGAATCTGTAATTTGAACAGAGGAGAGACCATACTACACTATCACCAAAGTCTAGTCAACTAGTATCAGCTTTCCCTCTTATTTGGCTATGTATATAGGGATGAAATGCTTGAGACAACGTATCCATCATATTGTGCACATATTTGAATTCTGTCATGAAATATACATAACACACAAAGGCAGTCATTTAAGAGCACAGAACAGATACAATATATGTACAATTTTCAAAAGCCTAAATGCACACGTAGATTAAAATCGTGGAATCTTCCCCTCCTGAAGCAGATGAGATATTGCCATTGATTACAGTGAGGTCAGGTATACAGCCAGGAACTCTGAAATTTTTGTAAGCACCTGGGATACCTACTGCAAGATAGTGAACTTTATGCATTGACAGTAACATAAAAGGATTAAAAATCTACATATGCTTTGGTAATGTTTTCTGACATATGTAATTAGGTATTAATTATGCTACTCTGACACACTAGCAAGCATGTTCCAATACCATTTGCATAAAAAAATTAAACTGCAGTTTGATTTTTCAATAGCATAAATTTCACTGTAGCACTTTACTTTTAAAGAGGAAAAAAAAGCATCATCATGTTTACAATGTTAACTCTTAAAGTGTGTAGACCAGCAAAATTTGATTTTCCAGGATGCTGAAGAGGGAAGGGGGAGCAGAAAGCGAACACACAGTATTTAAGTCATTTCATCTCCACATAAATGACTACAGCAACTATACAATGAAGACTTTATTTTTACTACCTGCTCATTACTTTTGATTTCTGACCCTCTGCCTTGATAAAGATTATCTTCATTATTGTTTGCGCTCATTGTACCGCTGCTTAATTCTGGAGACCTAATTAGGTTTGATCCATATCTGTTCCCACTGGGTTTTGTCAACACTGAGGTCATCTTGTTGAAGCGTGATAAAGAATTTTCATTTGACCCTTGAAAAGTTTCAGTACAGTCTTCCAATGCCATGTAATTGTCTAGCATTTTTGCTCCAGCAATTGATTGATTTGGACTTTTTAGCATACCAGTTGTAATGGGCATTTCAGAGGTAGTATCAGAACAGTCTTCTTTGTGATCAGATGAAATAAAACCTATCTTTTTACCTTTAATAAGTGATACGTGTTCTTCTAGATTCATGCCAGACACCTGCGTACACACACAAGGAGCTTCTAAATGAAGATCAGTAACCTGGTGATTCTTTGGTTCTGTTATGTGCGGACTACTAATAGCAAGTGAATTAAGATTTCCCTTTGAAAAAGCAATTTCATTATTATTGTCTAGAGGTAGTGACTCATGTGTAAGCAAGTGATTTTTCCTAGCTAGAGTTCCACTGTTGGTTGCAGATGTAAAAAAATGATTTGTTTCTGTAGGTTCAAGTGGTAGCTTTGGAAAGGTTTTAATTTTTCTCAAAGAACCTTTCTTAAAAATGCCATCTCTCTCCAGGTCAATAACACATGATTTTATATCCAAAGCAACACTAGCAAAGCTGTCAGTATATACTGCATGTTTGTCCTCTTCTTTGCTCTTTTTAGCTTGAGTTGCAAGTTGAGAATGTTGAGTTTTCTCATTATCCAGATCAATTTGCACTTCCTTTAAACCACTGTCTCTGCCAGTCACCATAGTAACTACAGAAGAGTCCTTATGACAGGTAGCTGTCACATCTTCCACTGCAGACGAATCACCTATATTGTTTTTCTCGTTTGAATATAATTTAGATCCCAAACTTCTCTGACACACTCTTCCCTTCCACATGTTATCACAGGCATCTAGATGCAAAAACAGATGCTTATATTAAATGTGTATTTAAACCTTCTAATCTTTCCTAGTAAATGTATTGTTTTTTCAGCTACTACTGTTAAGTACATTCAATTACAAAAATTAAATTTATTCTAAAAAAATCATTATTTCTGGACACATCACTAGAGAACATTCTATACAGAGAGTCAAAATGAAATAAAATATGTTTATTCAAAATACATTATGTTCATTAAGAGTTGTGCATTTCCTGCCCCCACCCCCAATCCATAAATATTTAACAACTTTTTGATATCCAGAAAGGAACCTGTAACAGGAAAGGTATACACAGTATTTTCAGATGTCACAGTCTAAAATTCTAGACTAAGTACATTTTAAGTTTACCTTGAGAAGCACCAAATGATTCAATTGAAAGAACCCTTCTTCCAACAGCAGACAGGCTTCGACAAATATTACTTGATGAAGCAATCTTCAGTTTTTCTTCACATAATGACAAAATACTCTAGAGAAAATTAGTGTTAAATACTTATTTAATAATGAATAGATATGTGAATTTTGAGTAAAGTGAATCATGTTAACTCACACAGTACATCTGAAATTATAAGATGCTACACTGGAGGTCTTTCTTGCACAGTTCATTATACTGTACATTTCTATTATGCAGTTGAATTCATTTATCATTTTAACCATGGGCTATCATGAAATTATTTAATACAGTTCAAGTTCTAGCCTACAGTTAGAACACACTGAGAACAACTGATAAAAATTAATCATCTTAAATGTCATTTCACGAATAATATATTGCAAACATAAAAAGCTAGTATGGATTATTTTCAAGCAGCTAATGGTTCACTTGAGTCGAGCAGTATGATAAATATTTCTAATCACCAAAAATACATTAAAAGTAAGTCCTGAATCTTTTAAAAATTACTGAGAAACAAATATCTAGAAAGCATTACTCTGTTAGCAAAAGCAGTCATCATCAGATCACAAGAAGAAACAGCATTACATTAGGATCTCTAATCTGTAGCTTGGCATCATTTAATGACAAACACTGATATCAGTCAGTCTACAGACTTTTACATACATTTAACAGCTTGTCACTATGGGCAGGAAGTAGAAGAGAACTCTTTCTAAATGCATCATACTTTGTCCTCGTCAGCTATAACCTATGATGAGACCTTATACAGCTCTAAGGAGCTGGTCTTAATTCCCCATTAACCTTCTTCACTGCTCTTCTGCTGTTGTAAGTGGAAGAAGAAAAATAACTGTTGGTTCACAGATCAGACTGAGGAAGGACAGGAAAAAGTGAGACAGGTATCCAGCCACGCTAGAGCCTAGTGAAATGCCTAGAAAACTCTATGGGTCAGCCCTTAAAATAGCTCCCACCACTCCATCTGCCCAAGAAAGAGTCCAGTGGAAAAGGAACTTAAAAAGGACAGATAACTGCAAAGCAACCTTTATATATACCCTAGGCCGGCCTTGATCCACTCCATTTTCGGTTAGTGTGAGTAGTCAGCAATAGCTTTCAGGGATTACAGACCAATTGCTACACAATCATAGCTTTCCCGACTATGATAAGAAAAAGTACACAAATAGAAATACAGCAGGCTACATGTTAGGAACGGTCTCCTGTCTGGGCAGCCCTCAACCAGGGAGTGAGGTATTATTTGCTTTACAGAAATGAACTTTTTCATCCTTCTACTGCAGCACTCCTTCTTGCAAAGTATTCATTAGGTGTGCTATACCATTTAAAATATACACTACCATCTCAGAAGGAAAATAATATAATACTATTCTGAAGTAGAAAAACTGAAGCCAAGAAAAGTGACATTTGAACAGTTGTTATACTCCGTAAATTAAAAATTAAGTGGGAAGAAACAGATAATGAAAAAATTTTGATCCACAAGTGCTGCACCCAGTCTTCTTAAAAATGGAAACACCATAATCCATTTACTTCTGATATTGAAGTTGTATTTCCACTAGATTAGCAAGAGAAAAGAGATTCTGCTGAGTATGGGAAAATTTCAGCTTTGCTGTAAAATCAGAGCATATTATATATAAATAATATCTCTATCAACAATTACACATGTACAAGCTTTTTTTTTTTTAATGGAAAGCTACGGAAGGCTGTTTTACCTCAATATCTGGCCTATTTTCAGGATTCTCTTCTTGCATTTGTTCCAGTAGAGTATGCAGATCTTGCCCAAATTCAGATTCCATCTCAGGTTCTACTATATATTCAATTGCTGCTTTCAATGTTGCACCCAGAGAATAGATGTGTGCCTGCATTAAGTTTAAAAAAAGACATTGAATATGTTACTAATTATCTCTCCAAAAGAGCTCTGAGAACACAAGGGGTACAGCTTACATTGCTTTCATTTTTAACTTACCAGGTAACAGTTTACTGGAAAGGTAGTTTAGTTTAAAGGATCAAGAGGAACAAAACAGGGTTTCAGTACTGCTTTGGAGAATATGCTCGTTACCAACATAAAGAAATAATACTGTGGTCCAGCTAGAACCTTTATTCTTCCTTACCAGGAACCAGTATTAAAATTGTTCATCAGCTACATTTATATATAAAATCGACCTCTCTGTGTGCCTGTCTGTCTGTAAGTAGTATTTAAGTTCGAAGCATGCTGGGAGACTGAAGTGGCATTTCTGTTAACAGGAAAAATGTTTGACAAAAAACTTCATATATAACAGTATTTTAAGAGTGCCATCAAGCATAAAGAAAGCAAGCAGAAATAATACACCATATTATTTAACAAGTTTTAAGAAATACTCCGATATTTTCAGGGCTAACCAAAAGTTAAAGCAGATTTATGAGGGAGTTGTCCAAATCTCTCTTGAACAGACAGGCATGGGAGATCAACCACCTCACAAGGAAGCCTGTTCCAGCATTTGACCATCCTCACAGTAAAGAAATTTTTCCTAACATCCAATCTGATCCTTTCCTGGTGAAGCTTTGTGCCATTCCCATGTGTCCCATCATCAGTTCCCATGCAGCAGAAACCGGCACCTCCTTCTGCTCTTCCCCTCCTCAGGAAGTTATAGAGAGCAGCTAAGTCACCTCTAAGCCTTCTTTTCTCCAGACTAGATAACCCAAGTGTCCTCAGCCTGTCCTTGTAGGACATGCCTTTCAGCCCTTCTTCCAGATTTGTTACCTTCCTCTGGATGCTTTCAAGTACCTGAACATCCTTTTTTCTATTGCGCACGATACCGCGCACAGTAACCTAGGTGAGGTTGCACCAACACTAAATACAGCAGGAGAATCACCTCGTTTGACCAGCTGGCTATATTGTGTTTAATGCATCCTAAAATGCTGTTTGCCTTCTTGGCTGCCAGGGCACACTGCTGACTCATGTTGAGCCTGCTGTCAACCAGCCCCCCCAGATCCCTTTCTGCTGAGCTGCTCTCTACCACCTTGCCTTCCAGAAATTCACATATCAGACGTGTTATAAAAAGAACAGAGGAACAGATATGTTGTTTCAACATATGGCATTATTCACATAAAAATAGCATCCCGTTTTACTTTTATTAAGGTATTCATGAGTTAAAGAAGTTTTCCAACTTAAAAGTTAAGCCTCGTATCTAAAGTGAAACAATGAGAAAATGAGTTTGTGATCATCCACTAGGTGGGGTGTTCCACAAGTTTCTGCATCAAATCTGCTGCTTCCACTTACCACACTGTTTAAGAAGAAAATTTTGCTTTCTGGGAAAGGAGAGCAAGATGATAAATGCAATAAATAAAGCAAATCCACAAGTAGAAAATATCTAATGCTCACTAGAAGTGACTGTTCTCAGCAAAAAAAAAAAAAAAAAAATCTCAGTCTAAATATTTTTAGCGTGTTAAGAAATGTTGAAAATGAATACGAAAGGGCAGCAAACAACTTCCTTTCCCCTGGAAGACAACAAAAGTAAGCACTATATTAGAAGTGACAAATTTTAATTATTCAAGAGTGGTGTCATGCCACTTAACCCTCCCATGCCTGCTAAGTGAAGGTTTCTTCCTTAGTTGAGAGGGTGGGGGAGCAGGGGAAAAGTCTTCAACCCTGCTAAGGAGAATTGCTTATGAATCATAGAAACTGTTATGTTATGGGGTAAGAATATTACATTTCCAGAAGCTGATAATTAAAATGCATTTCGAGAAGAATCCGAAAGGAAGACAAACAACAAAACACCAAACACACACCTCTCTTCACAATTCCTACAGAGACTTTCAAGATAAAAGACTATATCTGACTTGTAACAGAAGATACCTGGGCCATACTGGCAAGACTGCACTACTCTATCAACTTGAAGAAGAGTGTGAAGAAAGGGAGGAAGTTATATTAGAAAATCAGATCTCCAGATCTGGTTGTAGGAGTACACTTACACTTAGCTCAAAGTAACAAAAATCATATATAAAATCATCACCGTATGCATTAATGGGAAAGTCATTGTGGAAATAATGTACACTTAAAGCAAAATGGCAACAGAAAGAAGAGTCACAGATATGAGTTGAGGTCCTGAAAATCATCTTCTCAGCAACAGGCTAATGGAGCTCATATGATGGAAAAGATTTGATGGTGATAATCATACATGTGGCTTCATATAGTTTGAATAGTAGGTGTATTCTAATACAGAGTGTTTTCTAAGACACAAAGGTGTAGCAAGACTCAAAAGTAATAAAACAAAAAACAGATAAAAATTCAAAAAGGTAAAGATGCTACATATATAAAATCTTCAGGCTAAGGGTGAGGACATCTTCTGCCATCATGTTAGAATTTTATATTATGAGTGAACTACATTCAAAAAGGCTTCTGTCAATTCCAATCAAAAGTTATTTAGATTGCTACATGCTATTTTATGACCACTACAGGAAGTGAACTCAGAGAATAATAATGATCCATTCTCATTTTAAAAATCTGCAAATCAAAAGATCACGAGAGGAAGCAAAAGCTCCAAGCCTACACACACAGTGTGACAGAGGCACTGTTGTATTACTGCTTGGCAGGACTCAAGAGCTAAGCTTCTATAGGAACTCAGACTTGCAGACAAACAATGCAGAAAAAAAGCTGACAAAAGAGCTTTTGAATAGCTACTGCATGAGCATTTAGGATATTGCAATTATGAATGTCCATTTACATTTTGTATTGAAATTTCACTGAATTCAGAAATTTAGGTCATCAACAGAGAAAGAAAGACCATAATAGAATTAATACTTGCTGTAAAATATTTTTGACTAAATGATAAGCTAATGGAAAATAATAAAATAATTCTTGGCTTTGACATTGATATATGACCCTTACTTTACCTTGCACCATTTTTTTTTTTTCCATTTTATTGAGATTGCTGTCACAGTTCAAATCATTTAAGGGTTCCATAAGTGAAAGCTTCAGTGTTGTTATAAATCTCAAAGTCTTACAAACAAATTCAAGCTAATGCTTAAAATTACTACTAGGAGAAAGCATTTCATATTTACTTATGTCTTTTTCAATATGCCAACTCACTCTAAAACATGTTTTATGCAAAAGGAAGTCAGACAATAATATTCCTCAGCAACAAAATGAAAGGGAAATAGGCCTATTATCTTTTTAATACTTTTCTTCATTACAAAACTCTTTTCTGCATAAACTGTATACTGGAAGGTGCAGTATTTAATATTAGCATTTTGTTCGTTTAGCACTTTGGATGTGCAGATAATTAGTCTGCAGAATGTCTTAGAAGTGCTAAACCAGTATACTACTCACAAAACATACACTCTATCTTGAATTGGCAGCAAATGCTGCAAAAATAACATTTTAAACCAATGCTATACTTGCAATTTATCCCTTTTAACTGTAGTTGCTACCTAGTCTTACCTGAAAAAGTTATTCTCCAAAAGATTTCAGAAAACTGGACAACAAAATGAGATTACAGGCCAGATTCTTCTCAAATAAACTGCTCACCAACTGAGAGTAGCATTTATTCCACATCTCAAATTGCCTTTTTATTGACCTAACAACTAACTAAACACTTTCATGTTTTAATATGTTCTTAAGCAAATGTTAGGTAATCAGTTTATGTTGCAAAAACACAAATAAGACTTTGCTGATGCAATCATCTAAAAAACAATGCTACAACTTGAGGAGAAATGATCCAATCAAAATCTAAATGCACTTATCACATACTATGACTGAATTTATTTATTAGTATTTTTACTACATTTTACTATGCTTTTATTTCTTGTGATCTCTAGTTATGTCATTCATTTTGAACTGGGGAAACCTTATTTAGTACATCACCCTAATCTCACTGTTTTGTAGTTGAGGGCTTCTTTTCTGTTATGGTTCAGAAAAAGACATTTCCTCCATAAATTTGTCTAAACTTTATCCACACATAGTAATTTTGCACTCTGGTTTTACTGTGAAAATTTCTGAAAATACAAAGAAGTAATTCCTCATGTTTATTTTTAAATCTACCTATGTTCATCTCATTGTTGCCACTCACTTTTCAATTTATGAGGGCTGGCAAATAATCTGTCTGCTGCGGTGGAAGACTTCACAGATTTCTAGCATAAAACTGTCCCTCAGGGAATCCTCTTCCAGGCTTAAGAATATTACTGTAAGTAATTACTTCTTTTATGAATGCTGTTTTACCATCTGGTCTTAGAAATTTATTTTACTGCTAGTTTCATCAATATGGTCAATAGTCTATTTAACTGAAACTGTGATTTAAGCAAAAGTTTTGATAGTTCGCTATGAAGAAGAATTGCGGTTAGAACCTTTCTTCGAATCATTCTTTTACACCTTTGTCCATCTGCTGACTTACAGACTCTGTGCAGCATTCCTGTGTTTAATAGTTTTTTTTTTTTAATGACTTCTGTTCAGTTTTATTTTTTGTCCCACCTTGTTCCATTTTCTTCTCCTTCAACTTACCAGAGTTTACAGTTCTTGCTAATTTATTTATTTTTTTTAGGATTTTAATTAAGGATTTTTAAAGCATACCTTTTGACTTGCTTCTAATCACCTCCTTAGGTTGCCATATACAAGCCACTTTTCAGGTCTTTTGAGGTCTTCTTTGATAGGAGGTTTTTTTTTTTTTTTTTTTTTTAATTTTTTGAAAAGCATAATAGCTTTTTAAAAGTATAATGTAAGCTTTAAAAAGCTTACAGTAGTCTCCATGTTACCTGCAAGCATGTTATTTTAACAACTGTTTTGGTTTTCTATATGGCTATATAAAACAGGTGGCTGTTGTCCACAGACTAAGCTTCCAGTATCTATAGCAGTGATGGGTTTGAAAAATAATACTGTCAGTCCAGAGCTACACTCAGAGGAAAATATAAACTTTTCAACTGGACCTCAAAGTTTCAAGAGGCTGCTACTCTACCTGCTGTAGTGAAGACTGAGATATATCTTGAGCTACTGTCAGTGACTGTTGTAAACATCCATTTCACTTTAAGAAGTCACACAAAGATGAACAAACACAGTAGCTGACAAATTTTGAACCAGGCTACATTCACGAAATTACTCTTGTATTTGTAGGGTGATGATGTAAATTAAGAACGTGTTTCTTATGCTTCCATCCCAGCTTCAGCCTCCTTTAATCACAAAGACCAGCACCCTAACCCGGATGAATAGTACTTCAATTGGCTACTTTCCTGCAGGACTGCAGAAGTGTAATAATGACATGCAAGAAAAAGCATTACAGTAAAACTTTGGAGACCTGAGAGGTTATATAGCAAAAGCTACAGACGTTTATCTTTAAAGCTTCTTAAACAATGAGATTTCTTAAACTCCTTTTGAAATTCTGAGTTTCACATATCACAGTTCTCCTTATGATTTATCAGCCATTAACCTCTTTAAGTTACCTGCCATAGATAATTCGTTTGCCATTTTACTAAACTAACACAATTTATTCCCTGTAGGCATAAAAACAAGAAAACCTGGGAAATTGTTATATGCATGCTGAGCAGACTACTTCCATCTTCTCTCAACTGCAAAAATACAAGATTTATTTTCATTGTATGGCAATGTCATTTGTAGCTATTGAAGTTTTGTTTAAACAATTATATTCTTTTTTATCTTAAACTTAAGAGAAACTGCTTACTGGTAAAATCTGTCACTGAGCTGAGTGATCCATTCACACAATGCCCTATCGCTGTATGCTTATTCCACGTTTTGGAGCTAAATAACTGAAGGAGAATACCTCCAGTTAAGAGCACTACAAGCCAATAAACTTGAACAATTGCCCAGTTCCCCTATCACACCATGAACTGACACCAGGATTCTGACACAAAGTAGTTGTTACTGTACAGTAACCAGTTTGTTGTTCTTTGAAGTAATAATCTGAATAGATTCTTTCTAATTTTCTAGGAGGAATAAAAATCTCTGATGAACTGCAGATGCAAAGAACTGTCCAAACACTTCTGAACTTACTCTACCATATAATATCTTGGGAGAAAACATTCAAAGAACATCACTGCCTCTGACCTCAGACCTTGTTTATTCCCTTAAAACAAGGACTTTCACACAACAGTTGTAGGTGACAGAAATGGCAAATGAGTAGGTAGCACTCATAGTATGTCAGGAAAGTAAACAGAGGAGGATACACAGGGAGATTTTTTTTTTTTTTTGAAGTTTCATAGGGGAATGTTTTCTGCAGAATCAAACCTTGCTCTTTCTTGTCTATTAGACAAGATGTATAGAACTGATGTATAACATGATATGACTTGAACTGTACAGCCTGCACACATGCAAAGAAATTTACATTGGAAGTGTAACATGTATACTGCACTCACAGGCTTCTTCTTCCAAAATGACAAACTGATTAAATCAGCATCCCTAAGTGAAGTGGCAACATATGTTGCCTAATGACAACATACAGTAGTTGAGATAAAGGAGCACCTGACTTTAGTAACTTGGTGAAAGGGCTCAGATGTTCAAGAATCCTGAAGCAAATATATACTAACAGGTTTAAACAAAACCTGCTCCAGTAGTCACCTGAGAAAGTCTAAGCCACTCGCAACGCACTTTCCAGGAGACAAGATCCTTAACTTTAAATGTATGTTCTCAGTTGCTCTTTGAAATGCTGTAATTAAGGAAAATGATGTGTAGGTGGAAACCTTTTGTCATAATCCTTAAGGCTCTGTTAACTAAATTGAAAGCAGCGTAATGAGATAACTATGACCATTCAACTCATAGTGAAGACTGAAGTAGTCTCAAAATTTCATCTGGAGATTATGAAACCACCTCTTCTGCCATCTAATTCTAAATCAAGCAGTTTTTGAACTTTTCAGAAAGAAGGTATTTATGAATGTTCTCATACCCTGGTGAAATGACATATATACAAATGGTTAAAAATTTTATATTTCCTGGAACAATGACAAATATTTAGTCTCCAGACACTAGCAATTATCATGGACCTTTGTTTATGACCCAAATAACCATGTAAAACAGACATAAAATTCCTGTGAGACATATTTTGACATCAAGTAATGACAAGGAATAGTTTTGGAGGTCTTGTTGCCTTTAAGGACTCAGGCTTATATTTCAAAAGGATTATAAAAGTGTGCTAAAGAGTAAATTATGGAAATAAGTGGTAAGTGCAATAGAAAGTTAAGTTATTGCTGATAGTAAGGCCATTATAATGAGGTCTCCCCTGAGCCTTCTCTTATAGATAGATTAGCTTTAATAATGCCCACTTATAAGAACCTAATAAAGTAAAGAAGAAACAAAGTACTGCTCATTTTCATTGAGCAGGGCATCTATACACTCCATTATTTTTCTTCTGAGGGCATTTTTCTGCCTATGAGAGAGACTTCTACTGATGAAAATAAAACTCTAAAAAGTTGCATTTCAGATTTAGAGACAATAGGCTCAAAAAGCCTGTTAGAAAAGGCCGCTATGACAATTTTGCAAGCTCAACTTAAAAACTAACCAACAAGCTGTATTTTTTTTGGGGGGGTAATCAAGTTATACATTTTAAGGGATTCTATATATAACACCAACAAAAAAAGACAGCTGTCAAAAAAAATCCTGTTGGTCTCATATTCCTTCATTTGGTTGGCTCTTTGTGTAAAGCAACTAAAGGGTAATATTTGTTCGTCACAAAGTTCCTGACTTTTCCTCAATTGGGCCAATGATGCAAAAGCAAGAGCAGGAAGATTTCATTTTCTCTTCTATAGCACAGCAGAAGCCCAGGTAACCAAATGAAAGTAATTTATTTTTGTCACTGAAGGAAAAGACAGCTTTAAATAACACTCAGAAAAGAGAATGGTTTAGACTACAGGAGGAGAAGAGTTACCATTTGCTGATGAGAAGCCTTTCTGCTGTTATGAAGAATTAGTCTCCAAAGGAGGCTACATGAGACTAAAGGAAGTAGAATGCAATAAAAAGTGCACAAGCTGTTTCAAAAGACTTATTTCCCCATCAGATAAAAACAAAGCCAAAATACCCTCCAGAAGAATAGGTAAAAAAGTCTTTTTTCTCCCCTCCCAGAGCTAAAGAAAGAACAGAACAGTAGTGATAATTTCATAGCATTCAAAGCCACTGCTTTAAAAGGCCAGGGAAGTGGCAAAAGCAAGACTTCCTTTATACCTTCTGCTATTCTGATTTGTTGGAAAGAATGCTTTATAATTTAGAGAAGGACCAACAGCTGAGACCAGAGCAGTAATGATCGGCTATTGAGAAATACTACAGTACCAAACTGTCAGCTCAGTTTTCTTTAGTAGGACTGACATATATATCCTGAACCTTTTTTTTTTTTTTTTATCTACTCCCTACACCAGTAGGTTTCATTTGGCATTTCAACCATGCGTTTATATGCTTATAAGAATACTTATACAGTAGATAATACAACTGCCTTTTCACATTTCATAGGAATAAGACACATCAATCTTAATTATTTTTCAAAACCAAAACAAAATACTTAGCTTATCTTTCCTATTTGAATTAGTTATACCAGTTTGCATAATTGTCTTTTGTTTACTTTAAAGGTTGTTGAAACACTCGAAGGGTGTGGTTTTTGGTTTTTTTTTTTGGACTAAATCACCTATAATCCACTGAGAACTGCAAGTCAACAGCTGTCAGATTCTAGCAGAGACTGGCAGTGTTCAGCCTTTTCTAGTTCTGATTCTCTCCCAGCTGAGAGATCAGCATGCCCCATTCTTGCTATGATAGCAGAAAGCAACAAGTTCTAGATGAGAAAACAGAACTGTGAACTTCACTTTCTTGCCATTCTCTATCCCATATTTTCCCCTTCCCCCTTCAAGACAGTATTCAACTCCATATCATTTTGTCAGTTCTTTCATCCCTGAAAAACTTTAATCCTTCTGCACACCGAGTTTTCAGAACTACTGTATTTTATCACCTCTAAATAATGGAAGAAGTCATTAAACAGGAGCATTATCCAGTCTGCTTTAGATATAAAAAACGACAAATGATTGAAAATTCACTGATTTCTGATAGAGGTTCACTAGAACAAGCAAAATTGAATAGCCATATTATTAAAAAGATTATAAATGCAAGTTCACACATGGCAGACATTAGTCCTTCATCTAACTGAAAGCTCATGTCTTAGAAATGTGGGGTTATGCATCAATGAACCTCTATGTCAGACTCAATGGCAGTTTTGTGATACAGACAAATAGCTATTTGAAACTGGTTTGAGACAGCCGATGTTTTTAACCTGAGGCAAACTTCTATCGTAGTGATAGTGATGGAACTAAGGCTATTAATGAACTCACCAATATTTAACTATTCCTGTTGTGGTGCCTTCCATTGGTCAAACTTCACAAGTCTAGCACTGTACTGCCCAGGGCAAAAAAAAAAAAAAAACAACCAACCCATTTTCATTACAAAAAGTTTGATTAAAGAAAAAGCTTTTTTATTTAGGAATCAAGACTCAGTATTAGTTTATACTGAAGCTGAATCATTTGCTAAGCATAGAGTATTGCCAATTTCAAAAGAAACCTCAAATATGTATTTTGCATCTCAGTCTCTTCATGCTTTTCTAAAAAAAGAAAACAACCTCATTTCATACTGCTCTCTACAGCAACACACTAGTAGAGCATTACGTAATGTGAGGCTAGCCCTTTATACTCAGATGTTTATTTCTAGCTGACTTAGCTCAAGGTTCAGAGAAAACAAAAAAAGTAGTCAGTATTTGCTATAGAAAATCAGAGGAGAAGCAGAAAACAGATTTTTCCATCTTTGTAGTCAAATAACAGCTTCAGTCACCACAACATTTTTGCCAAACCCAACCACATCGCATACCTGCATATGCATTAGTAATAAAAATGAAAAAGATACTAAAATGTACTGTAGAGAAATCTACCTCTTCTTGGAGTTAGAGTATGGATTGTAACTCTAAAGTTTATCTCCTAGGAAATGAAGAAACATTTATCTAGTTTTTCCTTCTATTTCCCTCCCTCTTTGCATCATCAACCCTTAACAGCACAGTTACTGGGGCACAACTTTAATAGCAACAGTACGTAACGTTATAGCACAGTTAGAGGAAAAGAATTAAAATGAACTTCTTAACATCATTCTCTCTAAACAGTCGTTTCTGGTGTCAGGTATAGAATAGACAAGTCCTTGAAGAGCTAGTTTTTACCTTCCTACTATTAATGGTAACTGAAGTTGGTGTTATTATTCCCCCTTGACAAACAGAGAGCAGGTCAGGAAAAAAGTGCAAGTCTAAAACAAACCATGTGAAATTAATCACTTTTCAGTCCTGTGCATTGGCCTTTGGACCAAGCTTCAGATCGCTTGCTATTCAAAATTCTCACAAGAAACTGAAATTTTTAATTGTGTTGTTTCAGGCACTAGGACAGCAATGCATTTCAATTTGTTTCCTGTGTGTGCTTATGAGTACCAGCTAAGTTTAGTAACTAATTAGACTGGAGTCACAATTCCATTAGAGGTCTGGATCAGTAATTCACAAAGGAGGAAACAAAACATCTCTTGTTGAAAAAACTGTAGCTTTATTTAAAGGATTTTTTTTTAAGAGTTTGAAGAGGAAGAAGTCATCCAGTAGCTATACAAACCCCATTGTACACTTCCATTTTTTAATCCACAAAATAGGTCATGCTCAAATCTAGTAAAACCTCTGGCTGACAAGTATTTTAAATCTGCTGAGCTTTTGACACCAGAGTAACAGCTATCAAAGACCACAACAAAAATAATCAGTAGTTCCAATACTCATTTCTTCTCTTTATATTGAAATTGAACAGTTTCAATATAAACACTACTTTCCATTGGTCTCAACAAAGCATACCAAACAGCTGCAGAAACGATCCTTCAACAAAGTACAACTAAGCAAGGTCATTACCAAGGAAGGAGCAAGCAGTAACACAAAAGATTTCATGCCTCTATAAAAAGTCCAGCTTATTGGCATAGTACAAAGAATCTTATAATACCAAGAAAGCACAAGTGCCCAGAGTTTCCTCAGAGAGGTGCATTTAGATGTCAGTGGTATTCCACTATTGCATAATAGAAGGTTACAACTAGGGGTGAGGGTATAGGCAGAAGTATCAATACCTTTGAAAAACAGAAGAACTTGAAGTATTAGTAGCAAGAAAAAAATAACTTGGAAAGACTATGATATTTTATAATATTGTAGAACTGGTGACATAAGGATTAACCTACTGGAGGTCTTAGAAGCTGCAAAAGCAAGTTGAGGTCAATGTGGATCCCTGACAAAATCTGATCAAGTGCTTATATGTTTAAAAGTGAACCAAAATCTACAAGCAGCTATAGGTAAAGCTTTGAAACTTCCATGAATGTTCAGAATCCCCCAGCTGTCTGACAAGAGGCACCCAAATTCCAGAGTAAAACAATACACCTCCTGCCTCAAAGGGAAAAGCACTGGCTTTTCAGTCTTGTGCATTGCACTAGCTTGGTCAATGGGAAACAGCTGAGGCAACAGGACAGTCCTGTAGCACTGGTCTTCTGCTTTGCAAGGCTCCCCAACTTGCTAGGTAAAGAAATACAGCAAGTGGACAGAAATCAGTGTACCCAGCCCTTATCCCATTTCACCACAGACAAGAATAAGGTTGTCACTGCTCCTCTTCCATTTAAGTACATACCTTCATGTACTTTCATCAACCTTTGCAAAGAAAGTAAGAGTCAATGTTCAGAGCCACTCCTGACTCAAACTGCCTTCCTTGACTGTGTAATTGTTGTTTGTGCTGTGCTTGATATTAGGATTCACTGAGGCTTAACAGGCTTGTAAGAACTGCCGTAAGAGAAAATTTTAAAAATAGAAAATGAATCTGTATGCAGATGAATTTTGCCCAAGAGGAATACAGTGGCCTTGTATATCAGACAGAACTAAAGTTTCAGGTCTTTTTGTATTCCTACAGTCTTCCCAAATTCCCATTTCACTTTGTCCTTAGTCTTAGAATCTATTTCAGTGCATCTATTTGCTCTACGCGTTATCAGAGTTCAGCAACTCCTAGATGCAGAGAAAGGGGGGAAAAAACGCAGGTTTTCCAGAGGAGTAAATAACTCGACAAATCTTTTAAGTATCTTTGTCTCAAGTCTTAGAGACCTGTTGAGAGACAATGCATGGAGAACATATTTTCCCCAGAAGCTTTTAACTGCAGCTTCAGAAGTACAACAAAAACAAAGAAACAAAGAAATAGTCACCTTTGGGTCACTTTAGAACTTGTTTTCCTCAATCACATCTGAATATAAAGACTACTGCATTTTCTATGTTTACATATAATGCTGGTTCCCTCCTAAAAACCCTCCCTGACCAACTCCCCAGTCCCAGACGACTCAAGAAAAAAAAACAAAAGAAAACACAACCACAACAAAACAAAACACACCAGCTTGGAAATGGGGCAGGAAATTGAGTGCAAAAAAAATCAAATTCAAAATTCAATAATTGACCTATATGACTACATTAATAAAAGCACAGCAACAGGAAAAATGTCACATCCCTAAACTTCAAAGACTTTGCTACTCCATATTCTATGATACTATTTCTCCTCTCCCTTGCCTTATCACTCATCATACTTGCAGTACTACACAATTCCAAGGTTCACTTACCCTTTTTCCCCTTAGGCAACACAGAGGATTATAAAAGTGACTATGAAGAAGAAAATTATGAAAAGTAGAAGGTTTGTGTGTTGAACAATGAAGAAGCAGACTAACTTCTATACTTTGAATGACAATAATTCAAATGCTTTAATTAGCAACATATTCTATCTAAAAATACATGCCAGGAAAAATAATGTATTAAAAAAGCATAGATACTAAGCAAGTAAGCATTCTTGCAGTATGCAATGAGATGGTTGACTTGGGAGGCTAATGAATTAGTATAAACAATTTAAATCTAATTTAATTTAACAATGTAGAGCATTTGTGCATTGCAAAGCAACAGATAGTCATTTGTTTCTTCATTAAATCAAAGATAATATCGTTGATTACCCTTCCATGAATTATTTTACCGAAGAGGATAGCAAATAAATTTTATATTTAATCATAAAAGTTCATGGCTAGTCCGCAAACAGGCAAATGTAACCAGTGAAGGATACCAGTGAACGTAATATAAACCAGCTGTGGTTTAAGACAACATGTTATACAGTAAAAATAGTTTCTCAGATTTTAACAGTCAGTGAACAAGTGTTTTTACAGAAAATTAATATTTAAAGTTTACTTTTTATTTCTATAAAACACACACCATGTTCCTAAAACAGCACAACTTACTATTCATAATCTTTAAATGTGTTAGGATTGTACATTGAGAATGCCGAGCATTTGGTACTATGGAAATACTAAAGGTGATCAAACCCCACTATTTTACAGAAATTTATGAACTTGCCTCAAAAGTGTTACCGGTGATATCAAATTCTGGTGGAACAAAGGCACCCTCTGGATCATCTTTGAAAGGAAAAGGAAATGTATTAGATTAGAAATTAATAATTGTATATTAAAAAAAATACTAATTTAATGATGCAAATTTTAAGGCACATTCTTATCTGATATGAAAGAAACTGTATTTAGCAGTATTTTGGTTCACTCATATCCGATCTACAGAGAACTTGTCATTCATGTTTCTAGTACCGTAAGTAAAATAAAATGCCATTTTCAAACTGCCTGTCAGAAGACACTATACTTTTTCCTACTAAGATAAAAAAGCAGACAACACCCCCAAAGGAATACGTTTACCACACCTAACCACATCTTGCATGTCTTCAGACCTTTACGCTTGGAACAAGTTACCAGCTTGTGTGGCTCAGCTGTGGCTTGCAAGTTTGGTTTGGTTAACAGGACACTTCCATTTGCTAGTTTCTAATGCAAACCTGTGAAATGAGGGTTCAAGCAGCAAAAAGCGATCTGAACAGCTAATTGCCTTCTTTTCTATGGGCCAACTCAGAACCGTGTGTGTGTCTGTGTTAATTGCATTAACAGTTGGACGAAACATCCCCCATTTGTGTGCTGCCTAGCAGAGAACTTAGCTACTACAGCAGTCACTGCTGACTGAAGAGACAGATGGAAGAAACTTCTTAAGAGAAACTGATGTTACACGCATGCTTGGACGCAGCAGCAATGTCCACACACTATGTGGACGTCACATGAACCCAGTCAAGAACACTAAGGGATTAAAAAAGTGCCTGACTGAAAACAACTGTGTCTGTATTTTAGAAGTAAAATGCAAAACTCACATTGTGAAGACAGTAAACTCAGAAATATGGTAGAGGACTTGTTCTATATATTTATATATTACAGCTACCTTTTTCCCCTTCTTTCCAGGGAACAGTTTAAAGGCTGTACAACTATACAGTTTTTAATCACCAGTAAAGCTCACCGTATTCTTTTGATATAAAGTTTAAAACAGAAATTTGTCTGATTTGAATAGACAAGATATCAGAGCCCTTGGCAGAATGTGCTATTGGATGTTTGTCGCTTTCCTTAGCGCCACAGAAACTGCAGGAAGCAGAACTCTGCAAAAGCAGAGGTAACAGGCTACTCATTTTCTTGTGCAGGCAAGCAAGTCCAGAGGTTATCATTTTCTTCTGGAAAATGAAATGCATAAGCAGCAACTATGAGGAAGTAAAAAAGACAACTTCCAGAAGGGCCTATCTAGCAAACTGTAATCATAACAAGATTGGAGGGAAAGGGGAAGAGAAAAAGCCAAGGGCATGGGGGAGGATGAGAATAGAATATACACAATTTTTTGCATTCCTAGGAAAAACACAACTTTCTTTAAACAGAACTAATGAAAAGTCAGAGACTAACATGACTTCAGAGAACAAAATTTTTGTACGTCATTTGCTTTGCATAGGAATTCTCATAATCTCACATATTTTAAATACTCGAATAGGGCAAATTCCTGGATCAATTGTTTGCCAGCCATTCAATTAAACTAAAACATTGACGAAGGAATTGATTTTTTTCCTCCTTTCCATGCTGCAAACAAAAAATCTTAGATTAGCGTGTTTTTCACTCATTATATTTACCCCCTTCAACAAGTCTTTTTTATGCCCTTATGAATACAAAGCCTACCCCTCCACCAAATTTCAAGTTATGACGAGCTCTTTAAACTAAAGGAAATTAATTCCATGCTACCCTTTTAATGTGGAACTAAAAGTTGACTCAAATATATTTGAGTAATCTAACTGCAACACAAATACCACAATAATTATGTAAAAATCTTTATCTTTATGAACAGTATTTTGTTGTATGCTCACTTGAAATACAATATCTAACTCTAAAGAATGTAACTAATATTCATGTTGCAAAGTTATCCTATCCCTTTTTTCTAATGTGATCTAGTTTTTTTTACTAAAAGAATAAACACTTAGATTTAAAAATAAGATTAAAGAAAACATAATAAATACCTGAATAGAGTACGTATGGTCTAGAGCAGTTCTTCTAACTGCAAGCTGGCATAATTTTAAAAAGACTACAAAATAAGACTTCTTTTGTTTGTTTGTTTCACAGCATTCCTACTAGCAGGCTCAAGACAAAGATGTTTGAGATGGGTCATGTGAAATTTGAAAAACAATATGGGCTTTTTTTTGGCTACACCAAAATCAGAAGTCCTGTTTGAAGTTAAGCCTTTTCCCCCCCTTAATTAATCTCTTACCATAACTGAGGATCTTACATGCTACTGCATAATGCTATTTATCACATTAAAATCATTCCTCAGTCACTCACTAACCTTGTTGAATCTAAAATCATAACTTAAAAATATTCCTCATTCAAGAGAATTTTTCCTTTCTAGCAGCAAACATCACTAAAATTCCCCATCCTCTATGTCCACAACTATCAAGATACACTGAATGTCAGATTGTTCCAGAAATACAACACAACCATGAAATGAAAAGAACCGGAAGAGGCAAAACCAAGAATGTGTTTTGCAAAAGTAAAGACATGGGCACACAGATACGGTAACACATAACCAGCGTTCAAAATGCAAATACTGGATACATCTTTTAAAAGAACTGGGAATAGTCTTCTAATCAAGCTCATAAAAGCCTATCAATCACAAAACTAGGCATATAATTTCATACTATATTAACCCATCTTTTTTTTTTTTTTAATTTTAATTACATGTCTTAAGAATAAAATGTAATGCTTTACTACAGCCCCTCAGAATGAGTTTCCATAGTTTTAAAACAAATTGCCTGGAAACACAAATACTTACCACTGAGTTGTTCCATGAAGCATACATTGCCATTGGTGTTAAAAGCCAGTGTGTCAGGAGTGATGCAGAGTGTCTGGAAGATTGCAGAATGGGCAATGCTCTTCAGAGAATGGCAACACTCCAGGCAGATTGCCCAAATATCTTGCTCGGTAAGACAGCTATCCCGCAGTGACAAAATATCAGCAAGGGACACATTCTCCTGCCAAGACACGAATTCATAAATTACTCCGCATTTCATGACATTACTTTGCGTATCATAGATTACATTTGACACAATTGGCTACAAGTAATGTTTCCAGCAACTTCTCAGACTTTCTAGGACACCAATTAACACCCTGAGAACACAAAGCCCTTGATGCTGCTCTTACAGTTCGTCTCTAAGAGGCATACTTAACCTGAACAAAGGTACCACAGTATGTTAACATCAAAAACGGACTTACTAAGGGAGTTACACAAACACCGCATCAAAGTTAGGGTAACACACCATTCAGAGGTAAAAGCAGAGAGACTAAATCAAAACATTTTGTTTAACCCATGTCTCCCTTAAGTTCTCCCAAGTGCCCTTGGATAAACTACTTTCAAATTCTCTTCACAGCCATTTTCTCAAACAGTGAACAAGTACCCTCTAAACTGGCCTGTCTTAAAAATGATGCTGTTGTGAAGAATAGTGGTGTAGACCGTTTAATAAAGCCTCAAAAGTCAAAATTCCTGTAGGAAAAGTGTTCTTTGACTTAAAATATAAACATTTTAGTTGTCCTAGAATTCTCCATTACTCCCAATGTTCTTGTGATCAAAACAGTATACAGACTTAGTTTCTAAATTACTACCTGAAACTGCACCTCAGCTTCCTTTGACCATTTCATTACAGCAAGGCTATAAAAAGTTTGTTTCAAAAAAAAAAAAGTGCAGCTCAAATGTAGCTATTCTGGTCAAGACATTCAGAAATAATGCTTTGCTAAAGCAGCTGGACATTTTTTGTCCATTTTTAGAATACTAATACATTACCTGTAGCTACAGAATTAAAGTTTCCATGCACTTAAAGGCATGACAAAAGCATACGAACAACCAAAACGCCAATTCCATCAGTAAAGAAAAATAAGCAAACAGAAAAATGGAAATATCTACAGAAGCTACTTAGTACCAAACCTACACCATTATTAGCTATAAGTTATTTCTCATTAATTTGTAAATAGCAATTAAGATTAAAGACTACACTTCTGAATGATAAGTATACCTTGAATTGAAGACATAAATGCTCATTACTCAGAACACAGAAAAACTCTCTCTTTGTCAGCAAAATAGCACATGAGATATTTTACAGCTCTGAAATGGAAACTGAGTTGTAGTTGTTTAAAGTTTTTAATCCTGGGGAGGAAACTTGAAAAATACAGCTATAACTTAATTTATGTACCTCATTACTGGACAATATCAATAAAATCTGTATTACCATTTACAGATAGGGAAACAGTTTGTTGGCATGTCTTTTGGACAATGAAGTACTACATTCACCACATCTTTTAAACAAAAGCCAATCCTTAGTCCAAAATTTTGGGTTTTTAGTCTAAAGTATAATATTTAATATTTATTGGGGGGGGGAGAACAGGTAAGAAATAAATCATGCTTACTATTATTTGGGAACCTTAACTTCTAGATTCAATACTGTAATTTTTGCCAGCCTAGAGGTGGATTGATTCACTAATGGCAGTTATTACCACAGTGCCTTCAAGCACTAATCACAGACCCTCAACCCGCAGAGTTCAGTCCTACATAACAAAGAACAGCAGAAACCCATGCAGCTCAGGTACGTGAGAAAACAGATCTCATTTTCTCTGTGCTGTGCTCAGAACCTTACATGCAACGCTGCCATAAGATTTTGAGGATAGATGAGAAAACTTTGCACATCTTTATGGGGAACCTCTGTCAAGCATGAAGGCAGCACAGAGGTTCTTATATCTGAAAACATAAACACATGACAAGGAGCTGGACCACAAGTCATAAGTCTTTGAAGCTGATCAAGCTGATAGGATGAGGATAGGCTTGGGACAGGATGACAAACTGCTTATTATAACTTCAGGGAAAAAAAAAATCTGTGATCAAAGCAATGAACCAGTAATTATTAATTTTTAATATTTCTAGGATCATCCAAGCTGGATACCTAGGTGACATGATGGCATTTGCCAAAACTGCAATGAATGTTTCATTAATCAAGATGCAAAAACATGAGTCTCAGCTGTGTATAGGGACAAGAAATGCTTAATTTAGAGATATTATAATAAATACGTAACAACTGCAAACTTTAAGACAGCCTCAATGTCAAGCTGCAGTCACAGTCAGGACTTGATAGAATTCCTTTTGAGTCAAGCTTTGAGGTTGAGCTCTAGAGCTGATACTGATCACCAGTAGTGATATCTGTAGTTTAAACATACAAAACCACCTTTGCTTTGGGGATACTTGGGGACTAAATGAAAGATGATGATCTCATGTCAAACAAATTTATCTTCCAGGGAAAGAGAAAGTTAGGTAAAACAAAACGAAGCAATAAAGAAAGCTGAGCTCACGTTCAGTAGCTTTCATCAACAATGGATGTATGGGTGAAGATTAGAAAAAAAATAACAAACCAAAAAACAAAGCAAAACAACAACAACAAAAAGGCCAACAACCACTCAAGAAACCTTCCTCCTTCCAAGGAGGAAGGTTTCAGGACATGAAGTTATTTATTTTATGGAAACTGTGTATTTCTCAAATGGCCACACTATCTTGATCTAAAGCTGCTATTGCAGCAAAGCAACACCTTTTTAGAGAATGAGGGACTGAAAATACTGATACATGTATTTGCTTTAAGAGCATAACACAGCACTTTCTGGCAAGCTGGAGCTTCTGGAAAGCCATGACTGCAACATTTTGGTCCACTGAAGATTTACAGGAAAACTAGACTCTTTGTTACATAGAGACAGAAGCCTTCCTCACTTGTCTCACGATCAGCAAAAGATACCTGAAAAAGCCATTTACTGTATAATAACTAGGAAAAGTTAGCTGTTCAGACAATATTTTAATTACTCCCTTTAGATTTCAGTTTGCCCTTGTATTTTCTTCAAAAAGTATAAAACACGGTTTAGTAGTATATGTAATTAAGCAAAGAAAAGAGGAAGAGAAAAATTAATCGGCCACAGACAGCTTCTTAAAAAAAAAAAATTAAAATGAAACATCAAAGAGTTTTAGACCAAGAAAGTCCTGGTAAACAAATATATTTTAAATACACCATTACCCTCTATTTCCTATTCATTTGCTCAGGCAGCATCCAGCTTCACATGTTGGCTGCTGTAAGCCACATACATCAGACACCGGCCTCACCACATAAGGCAATGAGAAGCACAGGCTCCACTCAGTGACTAAGCATCTAAGAAGTAGGTACCTCAGCATTCACAGCTTTCTGGCATCTTTTTGTCAACATAGTTCACACAAACTTCAAAACAATCTATTCCAGAGTCATGGATAATACGGCAAACATCATTCACTACATTCATCAGATTTGAAGAAGGTCATGTTCGATCTCTCAACAAGAATATTGAAAATATTCCTGTGCCTGGAGTAATTAAACAGAAGGGGCTGGTGGGAATCTATAATCAAAGTATATGTTAAGCAGGTGAGAGAAATGGGCTCAAGTCTTCCTCCTACAGAAGGAAGATTTGATCCTCAGCCTCCTCCCATCCTGAGCAAATACTCAGTATTTGTATTAAAGTATCTAAGCTGATGTATAAAGAGGAGGCCACTGCCACCTGCCTTCTATATTTTGCACGGGCCAGTCTGAGAGGGCCTACTACACTGAGTACTACAGATGATGAAGGAAGAGTACCCATTTGACTAATAAAAATGAACTCTGGATCAAGACTAGAAAAGTCAGTTAATACCAGAAGGGTGAAACTGCTGAGATGCCTTATGGAGGTTGGAAGGGACTTCTCATTTTCAAATACCTCTAAATCCTGATTCAGCTGGGGTTCTTGAAACATCAAATAAGCAAGATTACAAGGGCTGGTCTGGGGAAGAAACAACTCACATACGGTTCTCCAAACTTTGACTTCAGAGTTTACACAACTTACCATTTCATCCAAACATTCACTGAGGGGTAACACATCATTGTGGAAGCAAGCAGGAGCAAAAAAAGCAAGCGCAAAACCAAACACATCCAGATAAATTTGATTACAGAACCAGGTTTAGCTACAGGTTACTTGGCAAAATAAAGATTTAACATCTTTTTTACTCCTGACAAAGGCCTTTTTACACAGGGCAATAAGAAATGGCTCTATGAATATCAAGCTGGTGGCCACTGGAAATACTTTTGCCCATATAAAAAATTACCCTTTATTATGTACTATAAGGAAACACTTCACAACTGCAGAGCTATCCCACAGCCACAACAGGAATTACGAGGCACCCCATCCTGGGGGACCATGACTTTGCCGTTGTATGCAGAAGGTGGATGGGGATGGGGATGGACCAAGCCCAGCTGGGCTCACTGGGCAGGAGGGAGCCACGATGGGCACAGCAGCACCAAAAGCCGTGTCTGCGGCGCCCCCGGCCCTGCCATGGGGCTGCCCCCACCCTGCCGCACTCACCTCGTCCTCCAGCAGCGTCGGCAGAGGCTCGAAGTCGTAGCAGGTCACCTCCTCCTCCTCCTCCTCCTCATAAAACCCATCCTCCGCAGCGCCCACGGCCTCCATTCCGCCCGGGGAGGGAGCAGAGGCTTCACCTCCTCAGCCCCAGCCGCGCGCCCAGAGCACGGCCCCCGCCGTGGCACATCCCCACGCCCGCCTGCGGGCTGCCCCCAGCGGCGACCCCCACGGCGGCGCCGCGCCCGCCCGCCCGCTTTAACCCCTTCTCCTCCCGGCGGGGCCCGGCCGCGGGGCGCCCCCTGCCTCTCCCGGCGGCCTGCTGCCGCCGCCCGCCTAAGCCCTTGGCTGGGGCAGCGCTGCCATGGCAACGCGGCCCGCCGCCGCCTCACTGCGGCGGCTCCCGCCCCTCCTGCGGCGGCGCCCGCCTCGCCCTCCGCCCCGCTGCGGCCCGGGGTGACACTAGGGACCGGCCGCCGATGCCAGAGCCCCGTCCTCCGCGGTTGCGACGAGCTCCCGGAGACAGGGCGGCGGCGTTGCGGTGGGCCCTGAGGGGCGCGCCCGCCGCAGTGCCCGCTGCGGCCGCCCGGGGCGAGCGGGTGCCGGGGCCGGTCCCCGGAGGGAGGGCGAGGGGCCGGGGCGACGGCGTTGCCTGGCGGCCGGGGTGTTTACAGCCAGTGTGGCCTTGGAGTTTCCTCCGCCGAGCGGTTTCCTCGCTTCACGGGCGCCTCGGCCGTGCTGAAGGCCCTGCGTGCCCCTCGTGCCTCGCATCCCCCCCTCACCGGCGGCTAAATAAATGGGATTTTTCAAACTGATCATCGACTTTATTTTCATTAGACCTGACATTTATTTGCTTTCCACAGGACTTAGAGGACCTACAGTAACTCTATGAATACTCCCATTGAAATTGAAGCTTCACGATCAAGATTTCCCTCCAAAGTACCCCATGTGCAAGTGCATGTTTTTGTTTCAAGTAACCCCTATTGTAAACCACAAATGGTATCATGTAAGCAGCACATAGCCAGTCCCATTTCTGTGTGGGAAGAGGAATCCAGCAATCTGTAAGACAGGTCTGCGTGTGCTCCGTCAGCAGCAGAACCCTGATTTAGCCTTGGCCACACTGTGATCTCGCTTCTCCGTTGTGACCAGCAAGGCAGACAGAGAAAAGGGACTGTTTTCTTCTGTAATTAAGTTTCACAATTATGGGTACATGGAAAATAACAGTACCATTTTCATTATTCTTGTTTCTTGTATTCGTATAATTTTATGTCAAAATAGAGTATGTTAATGGATTAATCTGTGCACAGTGTATCAAAGCAAGGGTTTTGTATTCTATCTTGAATGTAATACTCTTGAAAAGATTAATACTCTATTAAACTATACATTAACAAACACTGAAGCTAACAAAAATACTTTGATTAACTGCGCCATAAAAGTCATCCTGCAGCAGTTGTAAGATTTCACCCAATCAAATATTAATTGGATACATTCCATGGTTACCGCATGCTACTTAGAAAAAAAAAACAACAAACAAAAACAAAAAACAACACAACAAACCCAAGTAGATTGGAATCTTCCATGTATACATTGTCTTCTTCTAACATGTTGAAATAAATTGATGTGGACGAAATGTTCCTTATGATTACAAAAGTCTGTAATGTATATATATATTTAAAATTTAATAACGTGGGCTTTTAATTGTGAAGAAATATTAGAGCATGGGAAACAGGAAGTGCCTGTTGCTTCTGAAAATAAACCCCAATCTGATCCCAGGAACAGCATTATTTTACTTAAAAAATGTTTCTTAAAACGTATTTCAGCAGCATACTTGTTCATATGTTTTCTTTGGGCTGCGTGATCTACCCAAGAAGAATCCCAGATTCTGGACCCTTGTGGGCTGGGGTCTTAACTGCACTGTAAAGAAAACCACAAGATTAAAGAACTCTCTCCATTGCATAAATTGGGTCTATGATCCACACTCAGCCATAAATACCTCTTACATCAGCACTCCATTGCAATCACCACTTGAGCATTCATAAACATTTCTGTAAAATGATACTTTAAGTCAAACATGGGCGGTGCATGGAAATTCACATCCTGTTTTTTTGAAAAGATCAGTTTTTGTTTTTGTAAAGAAAGAGAAGTTCACCTGCTAAAAGCAATCATTAATTGAGTGGTAGGGCATTGCCCTGTAAGGTTACCAGACTCATGTTCAGACACCTGTCCTGTGTTATTTAGACTTGGGGCTTGAATCCAGGCTTGGGTAGTTTTTGCCAGCGTAAGTGACCGACTGTATCCAAGTGATCTGAGATGCTTGTGACTTGTCTCCTGGTTGCCCTGGTTAACTTACTTGCCTTCATGAAGACTATTTATACCAAGTGGAATATGTACAAAGTGGAAAGCAAAATGAAATGAGCATAGAGGGAGCGGAAGAGACCGTACTCCAGGTGATAAAATATACAGAATTCCTCTGTGAAACAAAAGCTGTAGTGAACTCAGCCTTATCACAAGCGCCTTGACAGGCAGGTCAGGACAGTTGCTGGAACTGATACGGTTCGGTAGATTTTTCCAGAAAAGTTGCTACGATAATTCTCGACTCTCATCAGTAGTTCTATTGTTTTGTTTTCCTCCTTGGTCTCATGGTTGAGGCAGTTGTCAGAAAAGTCAGTGTAACTTGTTTGATACATTCATCTAACCACGTTCTCATACTAGAATGTTTTTTCTTATTAACATCTGCAATTAATCATGACCCATGGGAATTGTTGGAGGACATGCAACACTACACAGTTCAACATGAGAAAAAAAAAAAACAAACACGTAGATGAAGCTGTCAGTTTGTCTGCAGTTATATTTTCCTTTCTTTTCTTCCCACAGTATTACTTAAGAACTTAAAGTTCTTAAGAGTCCTTTATACATTAGCAGTAGGCATTTTTTGAATGATGTTTTGATGGATACTTTTGATGAATAGTATCTGTGGAAATAATCTTCTGAGTTTAAGGTTAGCTGAACATGCAATTGAATGTCACATTAAAAAGAGAAATCTATAGCACATCAGTCAGATTCTCAAAGGTGAGGGTTCTCAAAAGGCAGAAATAAAACATTATTTTCCACTAATAATATAGTCTGAAAAGAAATAAGAATGTCAGCATAGATTAAAGGAACTAGAGAGAGGTTTTATTGCCCTGTGATCAGATTTTGAATATGAACTGGGATCTCTTTAACAATAGGGATCAGGGATCACAATTATTAGAGATTTTGACTTCTTAATAATAGATCAGAGATGAAAAACTATTAAATGAAGGTTAAGCTGAGCGATTATACGTGAGAAATCACTTGATGAAAAAGTCATTGAATCAACATGAAATTTTGTGTCTCAGACTTGATGTATAATCAAAGACAATACAGAGGGACTGAATAAAATGTGTCTGATTTCAGTCTTCTCACATGCTCCCTGTATCTAATTTGTAGTAAATGCACTAGAGTTACGGCAGTTTGTACTTTCCACATAAGCAAGGTTTGCAGCAGAATGGGTGACTTGATTTCTGTCTCTACCAGCATTCAATAGCAGATGTCTAGAAAAAAGTGTATGAACAAGTAGCCGTATACTTATGCTCTTCCAGCAAAGTCAGCCTCCAAAGAATCACATTTTAGATATCCTCTAAGCCAGTGGTAGTGTCTATTGGTTTAAGAGGCCTAGAATATTTTTCTTAAATGAATTTGTTCATTCACTTTTTGAGTTTGAATAGTTTTACTATCCACCATGTCCTACTGCAAAATTCCGCTGCACAATGCATGAAGTATAGTCTTTGTTTCATTTGAGGCCCCTGATTACTTGTGTTGGAAAAGGCCATGGTGGATAGGTTCCCTATTTATCATCTCTTTATCATTCGTGATGCTACAGAGCTGTCCTATCTCCCATGTTATATTTTTTCAGGTTGAAAGGTCCTGTTCTTGTTACTTGTTGACAGAATAGAAATTATTCCATGACTTTGATCATGAACTTCACAGTACTTTTTATAATTGTGTCATTATGTAATAAAAAATTTTGGAAGAGAAGGTTGAAACCTGAATGAATAAATGAACGAACGAATGAATGAATGAGTGAATGAATCAAAGAAAGAATTGGTAGCCAAGTGAAAGAAAGAATGACTTGACAGTTGTTTTTTTATTTATTTTATTTTTTAAATAATTAATTAACAATTTGCAAACCTAAAGGAAATATTTCTCTTACCCATGATTTACTGAT
Source organism: Cygnus olor (assembly GCF_009769625.2). NCBI lineage: Eukaryota > Metazoa > Chordata > Aves > Anseriformes > Anatidae > Cygnus > Cygnus olor. Next base: position 22,571,761 of record NC_049175.1, read on the forward strand.
TTAGTTATGATCCTCTGCCTTTTATTTCCACATATCTGGATTCATGATATTGACCAAAAATAGTTCAGTGGGCACTAGTCACTGAGAATACAGTCATGGAAATTCAGAGGGTGACTGCCAACATCTCTCATCTGTCTCTGTAATGTGATCTAAATACAAGTTACAGGAGAAAGGAAATTGTATAGGGTACTACTGTTATGCCACTTTGTGCTACTGTTGATGTCTTTCATGTTCCTTTGTAGGCTTTTCCTTTTCATTATAGCACTTTGGTTATTCTTCTTCATAGATTATATAATCATAATTGACTATTAAAATTTTGGAGTACCAGCCTTGTAGATGAAAGGTACACATTTGTTACACTATAATTAGATTATGCATTCTCCTTTTAAGAGTTTTTGTTTAATGGTAGTTTGCCTGAAGGCTCTCATTTTAATTTAGTTTGAGTGAAACTGTGGGAACTGAAGGACTGCAGTATAAAGAGTTGGTTCTTCTGTGTGTATGACATATTCTTTTCAATTGTTTGGTTTTTGTTAATCAGAGATTGCTTTAATGCCATGGGCTTTCATACTTTTAGTCTATGAAACTACTGTTCTTCCTTTAGCAGTTATATATATTTCAAGGCAGGGAAAAGTTTTCTGCCAGTTGCCAGCTGCTGCTGTCTTTATGGCAGCAGTGAGAAAGCATCATAATAAAAAGGAAATGATGTGTTGCTGCTACTGAAAAACCTGAAAGAATTCAGAGGTGAAGACACTGCAATTTTTAAACCAGCCCCATTGCTGCTACTGCTATTCTATCTGGGCGTAAATCTGCTTCTTGAAGTGGCAGGTTAGTTTGTATTCCAAGTACTTCAGGATCTTAGAAAGGCAATAGGGATGCGTTATTTTACATTTCTGAATACAAATCTTCCAATATATCTGAAGAGGATTGGAAAATTATATGCATAGGCTGCATACTGTATGGGGAAAACCATATGGAGGCATTCCCTTTTCATGGGGTTGAATGGAAATGTAAACTTCAAAAGAATTAAGTATAGTCTTTGGTCATTATAAGCACCTGTCACATTATTCTTTTCAGAAATATTTCAAACTACATTGCTTCTACCTGTTAAGAATCTCCTGATTTCCAGCCTCCATTAATACTAATTTGTTTTTGCTCCAAGATTAACTTTTAGCTTTTAATCACAGTTCCTATTTCCTTCCAGAGTACATTACATATACATCTATTCTGTTGCCTTTGACTTTGTTTTCCTTTTTTCCTAATAGTGCATTTTTGTAAACCTGTGTTCTAGTCATGATTGCTTTCCTACTGCACTATACTTTTGTAGTCCTTATAATACTGATAAACTTAATTTCATGATTTCCTCAGGTCAGGAGATCTGATCTTTTCAGTGGAATCATCTTCCATATATCCCCTTGTTGTATGTTAGTGTATTTCCTTATCTTCATAATTTTCTCACATGTTCACTGCCTAAAGACTTTGATTTAATTATGTCTTCTCTGAATAGCAGTTTCATTTGCCCTCATATGGAAGACTGTCAAAGGATTCTTCTCTCTTCTCCGCAGGACATCTTTCAGTCACCTAGTATGTTCACCTAATACAAACTGCAACTGCATCTCTTACTCCAGCATTCTTCTTCCTATGAACTCTACTAGATGGCACTACCAGGCGTAGATGGCTGGCATAGTTAATGCGCTTTGCATTTAGGCATCTCCACTTTCTATGTCATACTTTAAATATCCTTTGATGTTGCAGTTGGATACTACTTTCCTGTACCAGCTGGAACACAGGGAAAGACAGCAGAAGCAAAGATGTAATTTGGCCCCCGCTGAAGTCAGTAGCAAAATTGTCATGGCATAATTTTATTTGAAAACATATCACTGAGATGTAGGGTCAAATGCTGGAATTGTTTTTACTTGTATGCAAATGGGAATATAACCTAGTAGTGGTCCAGTAAGCAAACACAGCTTTTCTTCATTGGAAAACTAGAACTAGAGGAGCTATGAGTCCAAAATCTATGCAGTGCTAAGTCTGGTATTTGGGAATTTGTCTCCTTGTCTCATTAATTAAATTAGATTACTAGATTTGTCATTTGCAGTATCTATCCAGAAATACGTGTGTGTGTGTATTCACACATGTATTCATATAGAGAGACTGAAAATGGGATTCTTTCTTTTGTTATCGGTCTGGAGTGTTAAGTGACTTCCCTTGTCTCTGGGTCTTAGTACATCCCAGGTATTCCCACAGTAGGTTTGAATGGCAAGGTGGAGTCTGCTTTGCTTGTTTTATAAGGTAAAGTGAGGCATCATGAAAATAAATCACTTCCAACGTTACTCAGGAGACTTATGTCAACTGGAAACTTCAGCCATTAACCAGGAGAGCCAAATTTACCCTATAATTGCAACACATTCTGCAATTGATTCTGAATTGCTTTAGTTTTGACATTATAACATTGTTTTCATAAACCAACACTGTCTTTATAGTACCTATTGGTCCCTTGCTCTTTTAATTCATTTTGGTAGTGCTCATTTGAAAACAATAGAAAAAGTTATGCACAAGATCATTTAAAAAGATAATGTGCATAATAAAGTCTAATATAATGCTTGTGGCAACTTCACACTGGAAAATAAACGGCAAGGTTGTAATAGCCATCCTTATAAGAAAGGCCTCATAATAATTAAAAATGTGTAGGCAGAGTTCTAAGCCTGGGATTGCTTATAATTCTGGCATTTGACTATATCCTTAAGCTTTCCTTTACAGATTTATGAGATCATTATGACCTGCTCATAATGAACACTGATGAGACAAAGTCTCCCATCCATGGGACAGTGAATCAAACTGCATTGTTTAAATACTTCTTGAAGTTAATGAATCATCAGGAAGAGTCCACCCCAAAGACCTAATGTTTCCCAAACAATCAGCTGGTGTCCTTGACATCTGATATGAAATCCATGAATGTTCTATTCCTTTCCCCAGAGACATGTCCACGTTATTCTGGGAATCTTTCTCAATAAAACATAAAGACAGACTGGAACATAAATGACACAATTACTTGCAACAGTATATACATCATATACAAATATACAACATTTCAAAATTAATCTGCTTGATTTACTGTGACTATTTCTTTCCAATGATGATTTAGCTACTGTGTTTTGTGCTTGTGTTATTGCCTTTCTTTCTTAGTGATAGTGAAGTGGGAAGGCATTCACAAATTCCACCTGTGCTAGACAAGACAGCCCAAACCTCCTGGAAGCCTGCCCCATACAGGGCCACCACAAACAAACAAACAAACAAACAAAAAAACTTTTCTCCATTCTTACCTTAGCAAAACAACTGTTCTGTATGGACAGCTAAGGGCTGCTGTGCTCCAGTATGAAGATCTCAGGAGCTGAGATCAGACTGTTCTTGGCAGAGAGCCCTATATTATCTTTGTGCCCAAGTTTGATTAGAATGAGTCTGTTCACAATCAATTTCAGATCACAATGCTGAACTCGAACTTTTTGTCAAGCCCTTCAATCAGTAATAAAGATAACTGAAAGAACTTTCAAAGGTATAGATCATCCAATAAAGACACTTGACCTCCCAAGAAGTGAAGAGCAGTGTTTTTTAAATGCAAAGTAAGGCAAATCTCATACAGAGTCTCAGCAAATGTTTGCTGAAAGACACAGCAGGAGCCATACTAAAGCTATTAAAAATGTAGATTTAATTTCCAAAATAGTTCCAGAGAGATTTTTATTTTTCACATGAGAGTCACAACCATACAGAAAATTGCAATTGCTAAGGTTGACCTCTGCTATGATAGCTTGAAAATGCTGTAAATAGAGTACTCTCCTGGCAGATGGAAGAAGCATTCCTACTACTCAAGCAGGCTTTGAGTTTGAACCACAGTGCCACACATAGGTGTGTTCTTTTTGCATTCTGTCTGAGAAAAAAACACACTGTTACTTCTAGTGACCTTAAATTAAGACTCCTCTCCAACTTCTCAGTTCAACTATTACACTGAAAAAATCAATTATTCACACTACCTGAGACTCTGTTTTGTAATTGGTGCTTAGATAATTTGCTGATGGATGCATTAGTAATATCTATGTATAGTGCCACCAGGGACTCCTCTATGATGGGAAATCCTCCTTTGAGGAGAAGCAGTCAATACCCAGAATCCAGACATAAAACTTATAAATAAAAGCAGACAACATAGCTGAGACTAAATCTTGGACCTTGCACATGCAGACCAGCAAGAGGAGAGAAACTCTTACTGAGAAATCTCATCAACCCCTGGGAGAAAACCTCAGCATTTCAATGAAATAGAGCCTGAAAAACTGAGTTGCAGTCTGACTGCAGGACTGCAGATTTTTAGACTTCCCTGTCTTTTTCAGAACTAATTTGAGGACAGAGGTGACTAATTTGCAAAGACTACTAAAGACATGATCATTAGCTGTATGATAGTGGAGCTCAAAACAGTGTTTAATGAGCCAGGGAGAAAGATAAATTGCTGAGTTCAACTCGAAGTCTATAGTGACTATAGTGAGTATGTGTTTGAAACATTTATCATTAATTAGGCATTGTCACTTACCTCCTGGATGAAGCCAATGCTATCCTGGGCATCATAAAATCTATAAACTGCAGTACATGTCACCAGAATTTGAAAATCCAAACAAATCAGCTTGGCAAAACTCTCTTTCAACCTGTTAGAAATATTGACTCATCTGGATCTATAATGTTATTAAATTTTCATTCTTAGTAAAGACAGATGATTTATATTAAGAAAAAAAAAAAAAAAAAGATTGTTTGCAGTACCTGAATATCCTATAAAGAAACTCTCATAGCACACAAGGAGAAGCAGAAGAGACTACAAGGTTGTGCTAACGCCTCCATCCAGTGCGTTGTAGGATTCCCCTGATATCATGGAAGTTTTGGTCTCTGTCTTGGTTTCTCCATGGGCACCCCTTTAAAGAGGCAGGAAAGAATCAGCTACTCATATCTTAGAGACAACACATCCCAATTTTATTCTGTCTCAAAAGGATAGGTAAATTATTTCAATTAATATTGTTTCATTTCAAGAAGATTATTTCATATACTCATAGCCAGAAAAAAAAAAAAAAAGGTTAAAATAAAAATAAAAAGTACCTTCATGCAAGCTTCTCCCCTAATTTGACTTTCCTAATCCTGGCCCTTCCCTAGCATGCCTTACTACTGCATGGAATAAGGGTGAAACTCTTCATGACTTCTCTCTGAATACCCCTTTAAAGCCTCTTCCACTTAGGGCCTAAAAATACAATATCAAATTCACTCTCTCATTAAATTTACACTGAATGCCTCTAGTGGTTCCATTGCACCTGGTGCCTTCTGGGTTCACCAGACATGAGTACTTCTCTGGGTGACACAGGACCTGTGGAATGGCTTCTTCTCTTCCTACCTTGTGCAAGAGGCTGTTTGGGCATGACCAGAGGACTTGGCTTCCAGAAATATCCTCCCAAAGCCAGAGTCTCCTTCAGACTGCTCTGACCAGTGTGAAGTTGGAAGGAAATTACTAGACATTTTTTTTGGTGTGAAGAAGAAACTTCAGGTGGTAGGTACAGAACCACAACAGGAACATCTAACCCAGCAAATATTTATATGGCAAACAGACTATGGCAGATGCAACACTGTGTACCAGTTACACTGGCTGTAGTAGTTACTCCTTGGATTTAGAAGCACCTAAAATAGTTGGACCAGTCTGAAATCTCATTCTGGAGAACCAGACAAGCACAGAATCTGTCCTAGGCTTAGGGCAGAACAAAGCAAAGCCTAGCAGCAATCTGGTGTGCCAGTTTCGGTTGGCCAAGCCAGACATACTTCAGCTGCAGCTGACAACCTGGCACTGAGGCTCAGTTAATCAAGAGAGGTTATATAACAAGCACAGAATTTCAGCCAGAACAAATCAAACGGATCTGCACACAAAACCCTCATTGTCCAGTCAGGTCACTTCTCTTCTGCACCAGCTGCTTTTGTGAACAATTTTTCAGCTTATCCTCAAACAGTATCTGTCCTTGATCATTTAATCAGTATTTAAAGCTGTGTCTGTGATGTTATTGATCCCACTTGTGCCTCCAGCATGTGTTTCAATGGAAAATCCAGCTCAGAGGAAAAGTGCAGAACACTTTCTCAGCATCCATGAGAAGAAAAAGATGCATTTTTCTCCTTTCTGATTTTATGATTTGTTGTATAATAGCAATAATCTCTATTGCTTTCATATACTTGCAATAAATGGCTTTTGAGATCAATGAAATGTCTGAGCTTCACTTTGGCTATTAATCATTCTCAGTAGCCATTTATTGCTTCATATATTACAAACAACAGAAGTTATTCCTTAAATCTAGCCAGATAGCTGAGGACTGCAAATTTCAAACCTAACTCTGAGAGACAGATTCACTGATGGCAATCCCCGTGTTGTCTCTTATAACTATAAGTAATAATAACAGCACTGTGCCTTCTACCTGCAGATTTCAAAACGCACTATCAAATGCATTAAGGAAAAATGAACCTTGCTTCTGTACTTGAAGGAGGGGAGAAGGTGAGGATATGGCCAAGAGATATCTGTGAAGATTCCCCCCCCCCCTTTTTTTTTATTATCTGAAAAAGCAGTAGAAGTAAACTGACAGAATTTGTAATACTTGCCCTTGTTGTCATCCTGGTAGCAAAGCTCCTTGGGAATCAATCCTCAGGCTGCAGCTAGGGGAATGGGTAACCACTGCCCTGGGAAAGAGGGTGCATTGCTGTTCCTGGTCAGCCTCTGCAAGACTGGTATGAAACAAATGTTCACTCAACAAACTTGTCCATGCCTTTCCTAATGGGACGGGTCTTGTTCCTTATACTCCTTCTGCCTTGGACTTGATCTTGCTTTTTGTGTAACCATAAAATAAAAATGGGCAGTCACACTGAAAGAAAGGAATTCCCTGTAAGTTTGGATTGGGAAAGTCAGATCTAACCCTGAGAGTAATAGTAAAACTGGGCTGGGATATCACAAAATTTTCATTTGTGCCTCACACAACATGAAGAAACAGGGAAAGCAGCTTTAATAGTTGGTATAACATTTTGATACTTACTGGGCTCAGCTGTTTTTTTTTTTTTTTTAAATAACTAAAGGACAGAATTCACTTTCTTCTTCCAAGTCTAATCTAGTTTTATCCACTCTACTCTCCAATGTCACATTATCTTTAACCTTGTCTCATGGTTTAAAAGCCCTTTATCCAGATTAGCCACCTGAATCCCCAGAGTTTATGTTAGTGTTTTCTACAATTTCATAATGATCCATCCTGCTGAGTCTATTTCTGCATGTAAAATAGGTCTATACTATTAATGACAGCAATTTTGTGCTATTGCAGCATACAGTTGCAACAGGCACTGTGTGAAAAGAACAGATGAAAAAAAGCCTGCATTAAAACTTCTCTGGTTTTCAACAAAACCTTTGCCACATTACATTTCTATTAGGCTTACAGAAGACTTTGTGCCACCCTGCCAAGTACGTATGTCTTAACAGCATCTTATTCCAAGGATTACTTCACTTTGAGGATTAGGAAACATATTTTAATAATGGAAGAACAGATCATATGCTCTTTATCCTCTGTGTCTTGTAAGAAGATCAGAAGGGGAAGAACTGTTTTCTGCTCCTTATGCATCACTGACTGAATTGTTTCCACATTTCCAGTTTAATCTAAATTAAACTTGTGTAACTCCAAAGGATGGTGGAAGTGATAAAGGACTGAAATTGAGAGAGCTTTCAGAACTTGCTCTTAGAAGTTTCAAAAAGTTTTACTGACCTTCCCTTACCTTTTACTTTCCTACTCTACTTTTCACAAATACATTTGTTATGGATGTCTGAGGTGGTTGTTCAACAAGGTTGTTCAAGCAAGCTCAACAAGGTCTTGCCAGTCCTCTTCAGAACTGGTTGAAAAACAGGACCTCCACATCCGATGAGTGCATATCAATCAAATACTATTTTTACCTCCAGCTACCTGAGAAGGAATATAGGCTGTCTTGCATAAATATAAGAATCGATGTACTGGGTCAAACCAGAGATCCAGTTAAGTTCAGTATCCTCTCTCTGCTACTGGCCAATAACATGTTTAAGTAAGAATATAAGAACACAGCACGTACAAAATGATCCTTCTCCATTTGACAAAATCAGAGGTTTACTGTGATAACAAAAAGACCCTTGTTGTCTAGCAAATGGAAAATAGGAGTCTGAAAAGATGAGTTCGCCAAATGACTTCTTTGAATTGCTTTGTCCCCTCAGGCAACTGACAGAGATTGTGACTCAATTACCAAGTTGATATGAAAATATTCATCAGGCTTTGCAAGTCTGTAAGGATATAGCCGTTATACAGCTCTGTATCAGTACAGCATAGCTTATGACAAAATAGCCATAAAATCTGCTAACACCAATATGGGAAAAATGTGACGTACCCTAGAGATGCTTTCACATCTTGAAAACCAAATAGACAAATGAGGTTGAAAACACATGATCCGGGAAACATCGTACAGAATAGAAACAGCAAAGACAAGTTAGAATTATGTGGTTGTATCAACATCACTTTTGTTTATGTTTTCATAAAAATAGCAAAAGTGCTAATGAGCAAAATAGTTGCAGAGGACAACAGCATGAACACCTATCAAACAAATGTTCAATGAAAATTAGTACTAACATAATCTTGTAGCCACAAAACAGAGACAAGAAAGGTAGTTTTATATTGATTTGAAACAAAGGTTTTCCTAAAATCTGTTACATCCAGAATTCTCTACAGCTTCTAATGGGAGTATACTACATGTTCTTTCCTCTTAAGAAAGTGATAAGATGGACGAGCTTTTCTTTATTTGCAAATAGATTCAGAATCCTCTAAGGTATTCTATGGTTATGTTTTGGAGACATCATTTATCATGTTCTTATGTTGAAGGTGTAATTCTGAATCCATCAGTATGCTTTCTTGTTCCATGGCAGTCTGCCATCATACTTTTACATCAGTTTTACATCAATCACCAATTTTCAAAAAACTATAAAATAGAAATATAATTCAGCAGAAAAACTATAATTCATCTTCTGTCTCTTAATTTCTATTTATTCTTCTAATAGGATAATAAGAAAAATAAAGAATACATTTACTCAGTAGATTGTACATATAAGTGGAAAAACATGCATGAGTTTTCTTGCTATATTCCACCAAATTGCACATTATCCATCAATAACATTGTTCAGTCATGTGGAATATTAACTAATAGGTTGGCTGCCTTCCATGAATTTCATCAAATATTCCTTTCATATTAAAAGAAGTCTTACAACTTTATTGAATAAAAAGGTCAATCAGAAAATATCAAAAAGTCCAATCACATTCTTCATTATATCAGATATAGTAGAGATTTTAGATGTCTGACATAACGGAATTCTTTCATGCTTCATTTGGTAGGCTGTCCTCTTCTGCATTGGTTGTTAGTTAACATGGTTATAAATTTTTCTCTAAAAACCTCCAAGCATCTTCCAGGTTGCAAAAAATATAGTATTTCCCCTTTACAGAACTATAATTTATTAGTGAAAAATTGTCACATAACCCTTCATATATGGGGAGTGTTCTTCAGAGTGTTATGGTCAAAATGTATATCATTCATTACATTCACTTTTGCTGAGAATTTGTAAGAATTAGTGGTCAAAATTTGATTTTTGAAATTCTCTTTCCACATTTTTCGAAATACTACTTTGTCAGCATCAATGAAATTGCTTCTTATTAAAATCTGAGCGTTAATGTACAAGGCAATATTCTCATCAGATGGGCTTGTGTGTGTAGAAAAGCTAACTAGAACAGTTTATTATTATTTTATTATTATTATTTCCCTCAAAAATATTTTTCTAAAATAGCTGTTTTCTAAAATAATAACTTTACTTTTTGAGTGCAGGAATGATTCATTCCACTTAATTTTGTTGTATCAAAATCTCTGAAAAGAACTGGAGAAGACGTTCTCTCTTTGCCCCAGTCTTTTAAGGGCAGCATGACAGCTATTAAATAGCTGTCTGTGCGACTGTGACCACAATCATTTGTGTTACGTGATCTGCCTCCATCCACAGTAAATCACTGGGTTGTCATATTGCATTGCAAACTCATTCATAACATGTACTTCCTGGAATATTCTTTCCCAGATCAATGGACTCATTGCTTCTGCTATTTATTAGGCACTAGGGAATTCCAGCTACAAATTCATTCCTGTAAGCATAATTTAATTATAATTTGCTTTATGAGAGAGAAATAACAGCAGGCAAGTTAAAGAAAGGGATGTGCCATTCTTATGGCTGTCAAGAAAGTGGTCCAGACCATGAATAATCAAATTCAGAAAAGAAATTCTATCATATCAGCCAAATTATTTTCATATAAGACTCTCAAACTCTGAAAGTAAAAAATAAACAAACAAAACAAAACCAAAAACCAACCAACAAACAAAACAAACAATGAAGACAAAGCAGGAGAATGCTCTAACATAGCATCATCAGAACTGGATAAAAATCTAGAAAGATATAACAAGACAACACGACATTCTCTGCTAAGTATATAAGCTCTGATTGGTTGTCCGCTGTTTCATGGTGAAGTCAATAATAATAATGGACTCTCAGTAACATTCTTTACAAAAACCAGACAAACAAAAACAAAACTAAAAATCAAAAAACACACACAAGCCTCTATTAATTCTAAAACCCATCTTCCCAAACCTATTAATTTATCCAGAGTAGGAAGAGTAGGGATAGACCTAGGCAATGTGGAGAGAGTTTGACAAAGAGGACACTTTTCTAATTTATGACACCTATCCCTCTTTGTTCCAGTTTGTGGAAAAGGATTAAGAATGCCTGCTCATCATTCCTATAGCACTCTGAGAGGCCAAATAAATATTACATTTTATTTTGAATAAAGTTTGAAAAGTAACTCATGTTTTATTGTGCATCCCTGAACCATCATGTCACTGTTAATTTGCACAGGTCTGTGTATCTGTGGAAGGAAACAGAACAATATAGGACAGGAGAAATCCCTCGTGGCTGAGTTATGTTATAAAGTACTATACAATATATTATACTTCTCCATACCACGGCAACAGCCAACAGTATTTAAAACATTGCTTTCACTAACATCTAAATTCATTGAACTGGTTCTTATCTTCTGCTGTCATGCGTTGTGTAACTATACTGAGAACAGTGAAAGCTGAGTTATTCACCATAAAATCTGGACTACCAGCCTCCTTAGATACCCAGTGGAGTACTGGAAGTCAGAATTGAACTTCTTCATACTGTTCAGGTGTTTTAAAGTGTGAAATGAACGTAGTAGCATTTTACTGTGTACCACATATTACCCGTCTCCTTCATCCTTATGAAAGAGACAAAACCCAGCAACAATATCAATAATGGCAATAGGCTTTTGCAATGAAACAACCCTCCCTTCACGACAAGTTTTGGTCAGCTGTCTACTTCTCAAGATAAATCATATTCCCATTAATAGGGAAAATGTAACCTATAGGTAAGGCTTCGCTGTTGTTGAGAATATCACAAGTAAAGAACTGCAGGTAAGCAACAGGATTTGCAAGAAAACCCTTTCACAATAAAATCCCCTCCAAAAGAAAGAAAATTAACATTTCAGTTCTGATGAAGTAGAAATCCTGGATAGCATCCAGTAATCATACCCGAGCAGAAAAGCTGCAGCTTAATATCTTCATTTCAAGGGAAGGAGCTTTTCCACTCCACTCTGCCTTCCTCCTGGGGTAGCATATTGCAAGTGCGTTAGCTCTATTCATGCAGTAGAGGACACTATTTTACACATCATCACCTCCCCAGCCAACGTGATGCGGTAACACAGCCCCTGCTTTCATCAAGCCCTGCCTGTTCTCCTAATACAAAATAAAGGTTACATTAAATTTGTGGGTGAAAGGCCATGCATGCCAAAGACGGAATGTTATCAAGACATAATTAAGTAACATCAGCCAATGCAATAGTAAAAGGATTGAACGGAATTTGTGTGTTGATGGTGAGCAGGTGTATTGCTTGATAAGATCTGCACTGTGCATGAGCATCCTAAAACTTCTTTCCTGTTCTTCCTGCCAGCATTTACCTCCCCACCTCAGTTGAAACCTGGGATAAAAAATGAACTGCCAGTCACTGCTCATCAAATCTCTAAGTTCAGCCATCTCTATGTTCTGAACACAAAATGTGCTCTGAACTTCCTGAAACTGAATCAGATGATTCTGAGTACAAGACGACACAGATGCATGAAATCCAGGGAAAAATGCATTTATGAAAGTTGTTAAATGATTTATGCCATGCTAGTTGTTTCAATGCTTAACTTAGCACATCAAGGGAACTATTTAATTAAGTTTATTTTGAAAGATCCCAACTATTAGCATGTTATAACAGGATTGGGAAATATAACCATATTTTCAGATGAGGCTTTAATATAACCACGTAGTGTTGCTCTGCCTGCCTCCAAGTAAGAAGCTCAGGAGTAAGTTTATAATTGTCTTTGCAAAAAATCAGAAAGGTGTAAAAGTTCTGAGAGAACTAGATATTAAGATTTTTTTAACAAGTTTTACTCATGACCCACTTTTCAACCAGTCATTATGTGAAGCCTTCATACAAGTTTGACTATCAAACTGATATATTTGATCAATAATTTTTTATCTTTAGTTCTGTCATGCTTATTTATTAAGAACAACCAGAAACTCCTGTTTTCTGGAACAAGAGAGTGAGTAAATGACAGAAGGCAAAGTTTGGGATTCTACCCTTCTCCCTTCCCATTCCAAGCTACTTTCTGTTCTCTCTCCTCAACCTTCTTTAAAGTAACACTGTATGGGCATTTTCTGGCCTATCTTGGACTCTTCTGTGTTTCCTCTTCGCTTCTTTTCATATTTGGCAGTGTCTATTCATAAAGACTGCTCAGACAAAACAGTAAACAGTAAAAATTCATGGGTATCACTCAGCAAAACATGCCATAAAATACCATGGTATTGCTTGTACTCCTGTTTAATGTAGAAACCACAAGCATACATCAATGTTCTGTTGTGCAAGGAACAGTAAAAATACACCTTCTTGAAAAGAAGGTTGTCTAGTTGCATAGATTCCAGTATAATTACAACATGATTAAATTACTTCCCCACGATAAACATTTTTTTGTTCAACTCAAATTAAAAAGAGTGAAAAGAATAAAATGGTTCTATTAGAATACATCCCTCAACACCATTTACCTTAAGTTCAGACAGCTCATATTATGCATGTGGTGGTTGTCCACCTACATGTGTACGACTACCCAACTGCTAGGAATAAAAAGATATAAATCATCCATTCATACACAAGCACAAAGTTATTAATATGTATATTGATAATAGAAGGATTAAAATGGACTAGGTTGTGCATGCCATCCCTCAGCTCAGTTCAATTGAAAAAAATTTAGACAACTTGGTTTATCGATTTCTGATCTAATAGAAAGTATGTGTCGCATGCATGGCTCTTGCAGCCCTTAGGAAAGATTCAAGTGCCATAATCCCTTGGGATAGGTATGTTTTACCAGAGGCCTGTTTTTACATTAGCTCAAAGGTCCGTCAGCAGATACATGGAATATTACAGCTTTTGAGGCATAATCATTCACATTTCAGAGAAAAGATAAAGCAGAGGACTAGAAAGTGCCCTCATACAAGGCATGTTTCTAGAGTCATGTCCCTTTCTAGGTACCATTAGCAGCATTAGAGTCATAAAATGGCTGCCTTTTAGAATCTGAGCTATCTTGGCCATCTTCGATAACTAATCAAAATTGTACTTAATAAATATAACTCCCAATTTACTTCAAGGAAGGTCTTGATAAGATCTGAAAATCAGGATTTCACAGGTTCTGTTATGGTTAGGGCATGTCAGAGGGAAATGTGTTATACACTGAGTCTACTGAGACATTAATTATAGCTCTGTAGACCAGAAATGAGATACAGGTTTCCAGAGGCATGAGAGGAGCACTCATGAATGGTCCTTGTGTGAAAATCTAAAATTGTCTCTTTGAAAAACAAAATATTTACATAAGAAACAACTTTCCATGGGGGGAAAACAAAACAAACAAAACACACGCGCACACACACAAAAATCAATCAAACAACAACAAAAAACGACCATGGAAATAATTTGTTCAGTTTTTTAAGTAACAAAACTTGCAGGTACTATTTTTGAGTTACTAGAATTTGTGATGTTATTTTTTGCTTCTGAAAGGCTTACGCATCACAGAAATAAGGAAGCTTGCCTCTCTTCTTTTACAGAAGGCACAGCTATGTGTTGCACAGCAAAATGCATTAAGGACACAAGAGAAGTATCTTTTCTTTTCTCTTGCAATGTGTCAGCCATACCCCAGGCATGTAACAAATAATAAATAAAATAACAGTGTAAGCATGGCTGGGATGAGAATACTATTACCATACTCTGGAGTCTCTGTCACGCTCTTTTATCTCACTCTTGGCAGCCCACTTGCCAGTTCACATCACAGTTTGAGAAAGATCTGCCAGGATATCAGCTACTCATGAGAACAAGAAACCTGGCATCAATATGTATTAATTTGTTCTCTGCATGGGTGTATCTTACTAAGACCTTTGAATATAGCTTGTGAGTACTGGCCAGTGCAAAAACAGAGCAACACCAAATGACAACATTCCAATGAACACTTAATGTGTCTTCTGGAAAAACTGGCTGATATAAAGGTAAAATATGTGTCTTCAAATTTTTCCTGCCCTTTCTTTGCTCTAATCCTTTGCTTGTATATGAGTATATTGCATATGTTGATAGGAAAGTCTGGTAGGGAGGTCTATTTCTAGTAACAAGTATCTAGACCATAGAAGTTTGTTACATACAGACTGATGAACGTATAATTAATCCTGGCACTCCCCCTGGCATGGCACCAATGGAGTTAAACACAACCCAAAGAGCTGTGATTGCTCCACCTTTATATTCCATCTGACAGTTCTCTTTCTTTCCCTGGATTGTCATGTAGCCCTTTTGCTTTGTCTGTTCATATTACATGGTAGCTCCTCTGGTGTCTCTTTCAATTTTTTCCATACAAACACATTCCCTGTGATACATTCAAATTTGTGCACAGGAGACTTCCTCAGGCTCACTGTTGCTTTGGCACACTTACCTTTATGCATAAATAATTAATATTAATATTATAGGTTAAAAAATAAAATGCTATCCCAAAATAATAGGATCATCTATAAAAATTAATTTTCACAATGTACATCTTAATAGACTGCCAACATAAAATTTCCTTTGTGCAGAACTTCCAAATTCTGTAGCTTCACTGGTTTCAGGGTTTGCATTGGCAAATGGAGGAATTTACACTAACATAAACTGATAGTAACAAAGCCTTTAATAAGGAATTAGATCCAAATTTGTGAGAAAAGACTGTACCTCTTCTCAGGTAAGGCAGAGGAAGAAACCACTACTGCACATGGTCCCTAGTACTACCGGGCATAGATGGATAGTACTATATGGATAAGGACTTGGTGCATGTTTTGGTTTCAAAGGATCATTGGCAGGTAATGTTTGGTATCTGAGTTCAAGTTTTGCAAATGAGAAGTTAACATTGCCTTGAATAACTCTTTAGCACCCCTCCTCTTTCCCTTGACACCATTGGATGTGATTGGAGCTGACACCCACAGCTGTGTGTTTGAATAGCTCTATTCAGTGCGAGGTTACAGTTTACATGTCAACTTCCCATATCTAAAAAGCATGAAACTCTTGATTATGTTTGTCAGCCCATCCTGAGTTTTTATTTCACTACGAAATTTATTGGAAAAGAAACATTAAGCACTTGTTTTTCCTCTCTCTGATCTCTTTTAAAAAGTTACAGAAAAACCCACAACACCTTAATGAATAATGTAAATCCCCTCCCCTCCAAAGGGCTTGTATCTCTATATCAGTAATAGCTTATAATGCAGAAATGTCTACTTTGAGAACTTTGCACAACTAAGTTCTATCTTGTTAATTTACAGTTTTGGTCTCTTTGACTTTAAAATATATAAATCCATTATAAACAAAACCGCATATGAAAAGAATGATACAATCTATATAATTTCCACCAAAAATTTAAACATTTAAAATGAATGAATTCTGAAAGGAACAGCTTTGAGTGTTATTGACTGAAAAAGCAGGTGGTGCAAGGCTACATTAGTGTCACAGAGCATTACCTTCATTCTTAGTAGGAAAGATGGCATCTCAGTGATGCACAGGGCTTTTTTTTTTTTTCATTGCTTTCTAGGTGGTTCAAGTCATAAAACACATGCAAAAAAAAAAAAAACTGTTTCTTACTGAAGTTATGTAGTGAAGAAATTAATACATTTCTGATTTACTCTTTGCATATAGATTGCTTCTCTAGGGGGAAAATTCAGCTTAAGACGGATAAGTCATTTAAGTCTTACCTGAAACCTTAAAATAGAGTGTAAGTATGACTTAAATTATGCATGAACCTTTAGCTAGCCTTTGCAGAAGGGCAAACTCAGTTTCTTTAACTCTGAAGTATTAGACTTTACCTGTTTTCAGTTAAAGGAGGATGAAGGTCTGACACATGAAGACACCTGTCATTTTCAACCTACTCTCTTTCCAGAGGCCCAGATCTTTTTCCATCACATAGCCATGTAAAGCATACTTGTAAAAATCAATCATTTTTTTTCAAACAACAATATTTACAATTATCCAAATACTATCATAATGTAATAATAAAATATGGAAATCTGTGCGAGCCCAGTGACTTCTATGAGGGTCACAGTGCCTCTGGCTCCCTGCTACAGGAGGTTCCCCAAACCCAGAAGACAGAAGTCAGGATGAAGCAAAGAGATAGCCACCTTCTCTCTTGCCCAGTCAAGGGTTTTTTGTTCGTTTGTTTTTAACTAGAAGACACGAACACACAAACAAACCAATAAAAGGGATCTTATTCATTGCAAAAATGTACTTCATAAAAATAAAATTATTTTTTATTAACCAGCTTGTTTTCAGTTCGCTTTAAAGTGGTCTCAAGTACAAGATATTTTACCAGACAGGCTGTGGGAATATTTAATATGCATCTTTTTCCAGCTGTACTAGAGGTCACCCTTGCCTCTTAAACTGTTACCTACCTTCTCAAGCACACAGGAATGGACAAACTTGTGCTGGCCTCCCTGTGACAAAGCCAGGAAGCATTCCCAATCCATTATGGCATTTTAATCTCCATTAATTTTCACCTACTTTAAAAGAGACTCCTCTGGACAAAGTTCAACATTCAGAGTCTGCGTAAGCATTCCCTGGGGTTTTCTGTTCAGACAGACACTGAACGTGTGTCTGGATGACACCTCACGGAGAACAGCTGTACTTCAGCAGGAAGAAGGAACTAGACGACCTCACAAGTCTTCCATTGGTCTAACTGCTGCTGCTTTATCAAGGTTAAAATAAGTTATACTGAACTGCCATCTGAGGCTGGGCCTCGGTCCAAGCATGCACATCAGCTCACAGTATCTTTTTGCTAAAGATGCTGCTGAGAGTGCCGGCACTCGCCTTGGCTACCTCTAAATTTCTCACAGCTTTCAGAAGAGAAGAAAGCTTACAACCGTGCTTGTGGTGGCACAACTGCCTTTGGAACTGGGATGTACCTAATCCAGGGACCCCCTAACCATAACTCAAAGACAAACAGCATAGCTGTCTTGCAGACAAAGAGGGGAGGCTCTGGAGACCTCTGCAAACTGCCTTGCACCATTTACCTTTCTGGGCTAATTAGAAACTGTTCACAGAGAAACTGGCACAAGACTGTGGAGAAGAATCACATGCTTCCAGTATTTTCATCATATCCGTCTTTTGTATCACAGTTGTGGAAACTTATATAGGACCATTAGGGAGGAGAATTTTAATTTGGGGACACTATATTTTTAGAAATAATTTGTTTTACCTCCAGGAATGTACTAATCTACGATGAGGGGTGGCAGGACTTGTAGGATTTTTTTTTTTTTTTTTAAGTACAACATGACTTGAGCAAAACTAATGAGAAACTGTAAAACTGAAATTAGCCACCAGAGACAGCTCATTTGGTTTCAAATGGCCAGTGGCTTCATTTACTTTGGCAAAAATAATGAATGAATATGGATGTTTACAGACTTCAAACATGCTGCTGCTTAAATATTAGTATATATTTAGATGACAGCAGAGAGAATTTATTTGCTTGCCTTTAAAAATTTAAATTGATAACAGAAAAAATAAATGAGAAAGCGCTCCTACAGTAACTTATGTAGTGAGAGCAAAATGACTCAGACCTGACACAAAGGGTCCATATGACAATACAAGACTGTAGCCATGCATATGCATAAGAGCATTACAGGCAGTCGCAGTGAGTACATTTGGACACTATTCTCACTATTGTTCTAATGAATGGAATAAAAACAGTCCCCTTCAAAGCAGCAAACATGCATGCTTTGAATAATCCATTCAGCCCTAGTCAAATTCACAGATGAGCTTTCGGAGTCTGAACACAGGCTGAGAAAGAACATCTTATTTAATATTGAAATGAGAGGAGACAAGAAGAGAAAATGAGGTCCCAGATACCCATTTTTGATGGGTCCAGTTATGACTCTGAAATTCAGTAGCCTGTAAAAGAGTGAAGAGATGGGAAAATGTCGTTTGAATAGACAATACTCAGAATATCTAATCAAGACTTTTTATATCCTCAAAAAGGCTCCTGCTTTAACAATTGTTTTACTGTTACTATTATTGTTTAATACCCAAATTAATCTCGTATGTACAAACAATCTAAGGAGGGATAGGAAACATTTTTCCCTTTGTCAGCTGACAGTAACAACTACTTAAGCTGAAACTACCTTTTGCTTTCTTTGTTGTTTTTGGCTTCCTGGGTTATGCAGTCATTTAAATCTTCTGGTCTTCTTAACTGGTCTTCTGCAGATGCTAAGCCTGTGCAGGCTAAGCAGCCTGGTGATGAGCAGCAATTGCTAGCAGGCATTAACCCCAAGTTAGACACTCCTTGGATAAAGGTAGGATTTACCTCATCTACTTTAGCCTTCTGAAAGTTAAGCATGTGATATGACCAAATTGTTTAGGCTATCTTTTTATAATGAGTGGAGAGAACAAGGCTCTCAGAAAAGATAATTAGACCTGCCCATCTCGGGAAGTGATCACTTGCTCATTGCAGGTGCTCATCTTTTGCCTATAAGGTCAGCTGTTGTCTCTCTGAAGGTGATAAGCTTAGTTTAGATACCTCATACTTAAATGGCTATAATTAGAGCATTTAAAGGATTAATCTCTACTAAGTTTTTCATAAAACAAGCACTCATCTCTTCCAAAGGCCCTTTTTTCAGTGAAAGTACATAGTACACATAAGAAGCTCATGCTGAAGTGAAGGTCAACATTGCACGCTGCGTGCCCATTGGAAGTCCCAGCTTATGTATGAAGGGATGTTGAGGTTCAAAATGTTGGAAAATGACGATGTTCTAACTCCTCCTATATTGGTCACTCCTGGAGGTAAAGCTGAGCCACAAGGAAGTCCCAACTTATGTATTAAAAAAATAAATCAGCTTTTGAATATTTATAAATGGATTTTTTTTTTCTTTCCCCTACTGACAACCTAGACAAGTGGAAACAGGCTGGTTACTTGAGCAGAAATTAAATGGAATGCTAAGAAGTGGAAGGTTTCCTCTTCTGTGTGGGTTAATGAGACCCTGTAGGACAGCAAGGTGATTCTGATTAGCTTGACCTAAAAGCCACTTTATGATTCATACATACATAGAAAATTTAATTTAAAATGATTAAATTGATGATCAAATACAGACTAGTTAACAGTAGACATTTTGAAATATCCTCTTCACAGCATCTTCTGCTCCTTCCAACCCCATGCCAACTTTCATCGAATATAATGTCCTGGGCTGTTAATGAGTCCCACCAGCAATCTCGTATGTTACCACACTGGATAGTCTTTTAGCACTCTTAAGTGACATCTTTAAATGTACTGGACATAAATTCAAGATCAACATGTCACACCCTTTCTTAATCTTCCCTCCTGACCAACAAAGTCTTCTCTCTGGGGGTGTCCTGTGCTTCCCTTGCTGGTGAAAACTCCTGGGAAGGCGTTTGCTGAAAGCCTTCACTGCATGGGAGAGCACTTCTGGACATCTGCTTTGAGAAAGCTGTCTTAGAAACCTGTGAGCAATTCTCTTGTTATAGATGAACACCGTCCACACCAATTTTTTCTCCTATTGCCAGTTAGATACTTTTGTTAGTGGCGCAACTTAATTTCTGATGGGGAACACTGACATTTTAATCAGGGACATTTCATTCTAATCTAAAAAAAAATTAATAAAAAAAAATCTGTCCTTCTACCATGGCAGATCTCTTCCTATTGAATACTGTGAAGCCAGAGATATAAGACTCTTCAGATGATTAGAGTGTAGATTTGAAGCTGATTTCAACAAGCAGTAGTTTGAATTGAAATTTAAGCTGCGGTTTCTACTATAATGAGAACAACAGATTGGAGAAATAAGAGAAAGATGCAAGACATATGTAATGTAAGTCAGTACATTAAGTAATTTTGCACGTGTAAAAGCTCCCTTTATTTATGTTAGAAATATATTTGGGCAAGGGGCATAAAATAGTCATAGTAGTCAGTTCCAAATTTTTTGTTGTTAGTACATAGCCTGAAGTCTTCTCTAAACCAGAAAAAAATAAATAAATCTCCTTAATGTGGTCATTGTCCTATAGCAAATTAGTGGAGATCATCAAATTATTCATTCTACTGAAGGCCATTTCCCATCTATCTCATTTTCACAATGCTCAATCCAGTTAAAGCTGGGTCAAACTAAAGTGAGTAACTAATGGACTGAAACACTGAATTTTTTATAGAAAAGTTCCTGAACTCAAAATATAATGTCTCGGATACAAGACCAAATGATAGATCATAGCATTTTCTTGAGGACATTAAAGATAGATTATGATGTTGTGATTTATCCATGCCTGATTTCTTCTGTGAGAAAAAAAAAATATTGTGAAGGGGTTACATTGATAGGATATAACAAAGACCAAGTCAAATCCCAAATTTGGGATTACAATTTGGGAGTAAAAAAGTGTGTGTGTGTGTGTGAATATTATAAAATTAATAATAAAAATATAATCCCATCAAATACCATCCAGGTAATATTTCAATTCAAAAGCAATGATTACTAACCTATAATCTAAGCAGATTTTAAAACAATACAGGCTCTGGCACACGTTGTTTGCACATACAATGCCAAGTTTACCAGCAAGTGACTGCTGAGATTTGCGTACATTCACTTGTAACATGTTTTACACGTGTGAAACAGGCACAGAGTCTCATATTTCTGTTTGGACATGATACTGACAGCGTTCTTCTGAGCTTCTGGCTTCTAATAGCTATATTAATATCACAAACAAGGGATCATAATTCTGCAGGGGTCCCAGGACACGTTTAGCACACATCTACATGCTCAGCTAGAGGCAGACATTAGGTTGCTCTGCCAAGTCAGTGGGAGGAAAATGAAATCTCTCTAGACAAGCCAGCAATTTACTTTGCCTGAGGTAACGGACTGTGCAATGCACTACGTGGACATATGCAGACTGGACACATGCATGACCATGTAATTTCTCATTTCAGAACTGTTGCTCAACTTAAACAGTCTGTGCTGTTCACCTGAATATCGCCTTGAAAACCAACACTGACCCTAGAAATACATGTTAATTAGTGAGTAGAAGTATGAGTGTGTTTTTGATCCAGAATCAACAATATGAAAATGATGCAAACTACTTGTACAGTCTCAGAACCTGGAATAAAAAAAAAAAAAAAAAAAGTAAAGAAAAGCTAAGAAACCAGCAAAACCAGAATCACAATAATGATGGTAGAGCTGGAGGAAATAGCAAACAACATAGCAAAATAAATTTGCTTAGCTTATCCAAAAGTAAATTAAAAGTTGGATTGATTTTTAAATATATTTATCTCTAAAAAGGGGAACTCCTACACACTAAGAACAGTCTCAGTAGGGATCAAAAATACTCACTGGAAACTGAAAACAAAAAATTCACATTGCAAAGACAGTACAGATTTAACATTAATGACTGAAACATTAGTGAAACAAGAAGTGGTGATGTGCTTTTTAAACAATTTACTTTAAGCAAAAACAATTATTGGGCTCTGACATATCAGTCAGTGTAGGTGGTCACTTTTGCCTTCAAACTCGATGTAAACATGAGTTATAAGCACCTGTTCTCAGGAATGGATAATTTAGTAATACCAATGTTACACTCACTGCTAAAAACAACCAGGTCTCTGAGGCTCCAAAAACAGCAAGGAGGAGAAATGGCTACACTTTCTCTTTGGCATATTTGTGCAGATAACCTCTATCCTTAATTTATGTTTTCTTTTCTTTCTCAAAGCAATGTGCAGATTATGGGTAACTTATGGATAAGAAGAAAAATAATGCTTTACTTTGTCTATAAAATATAATTAGAATTTCCCATAATACCTGACATCCTGAAGGAAATAATTCCCTCTTCAGATAAACATGAGCTAGTATGACAGGCCCTTTTCTTACAAGGTAGCCAGGGCTGGATTTTCAGAGGTATTTGGCACAACGGCTCTCATTAAAATTGTTTTTGATATACAACTGGAAACATTATATATAGCCATATGTCACATCAAATTTAGTCTCCTAAGACCTTTGAAAATGTGAAGCCATCAGTATACCTGAGGCTTAATTATGTACTAACTTCCTCATAATGCAAGAGAACCTTCATATTCCCAAAAGCTAATTTTATTGTTATGGCTTTCAACCTACAGTTGTAAGAGGTTATTTTTTTGTCCTTGAAAAACTTAAAATGAAAATTTGCTTCTCACTTTAAGGTGATTTTTCCCCATTGATTTCTAACAATTAAAATGGAATGTTTTTCAGATTTCATTTGCCCATGTTATTTGTTGGAAAAATGTCAATTTTCTTCAAAATTTTATACTGAGAAATTAATCCTCTGGGAAGAAGTTTGAGATCTGTTTATAATAATGTTTGAAGCTTGTTTTTGTCATTTTTTTTTTTCTTTTACAGGAGAAATATCCTTTGTTTGTCCTGAATAATGACCAAGTTGTTTGTCTCCCTGTTCAGGTTATATTGTCTGATGTTCTAAGGGGAATGACTTACAGTTCAGAGGGATTGAAGTTATGATCATCGCAAGCTTTTATTTTGGTGAAATAAACACATTTCTCCATTCTCCCTCTAGCCTCTCAGCACTGACAACTACAGGTATGCTGACAACTCTCAGGACTATAAATGTGTGCTGGAGAAAGTCAATGGGAAAGATAGAACAAAGAGCTCTTTGCTATTGTTAGAAATTTTCTTAAACTAAATCTAGTGGGCAAGAACCCCAATTTTCACAATTGCAGCCATTCTATCATCCAAACCAAAGTTGTTCAGTCCACATCTATGCTGGAATCTATTGAGACTAAGTGCAAAAAAAAAAAAAAAACAACAACTGATAGCATTTAGAAATGAGATTTTTCCTGTATGCAAAGTAGTTTCTTGCAGCATAGCGGTTTATGAAATTCAAGCAACTTAAATGACACAGCCTCCTGGTTAGCACACCTGTCTCTGTCAGCAAACTCCAAAAAGCCAGTGTGCTGGAACCTCTTGCTCAGACTTGATGCTTCCATTCATTGCCATCAATGTGACCTTTCACTCTCTCACAACAGACTAGTTGGCCTTCAGTGGACTAATGTGCCAAAATCTGTAGGTTTAACTATGCCTGTACATTACTGGGCAGCTGCTTTAGCCTTTATATGGTCAACCTCCCCAGTTGTGTCCTCATTAAGTGTTACAGCACTGTTCTCTTTAATATTAACAACCTCTTTTCTCCCCTCACCGTGTTGCCAGGAAAAACGGGTGAAAGCAGAAGCGGCATTTCCATGCCTGCGAGACAGACAGCACAGTCGACAAGATGCTGTGTTTGTGACAGACTGAAGGAATCTTGGCTGGGTAACACAAGGCACAAAGCAAGCCAATATTCAGCCTCCACTACCAGAAAACAGATATATGATATTCTTCCATTTTCTACTCATCACATTGCATACCTTAGTACTTTGTTCTCAGTAGCAAGTACAGCCGGCGTCAGTAAATTCTGACCTCTGTCATGCAATGGGACCACGGTCTTTTGTAATCCTGGAACAGGACAATGAAAATAAAGGTCAATTGTCTCTTTGTATCATTCCTGTAAACTGCAGAATTGTTATAGCGGTTATAGTAGTTTAAAACAACCATAAGAAGAGATTCTACCAGAACTGCTTCCGTAATTCTGAATTCAGCTCCAGGAGACAAATAAACACAAACAAATCTGCATCTCAGGGCCAACAAAGAAAAAAAAAATTCTCTCTCATAATATCAGCTTATTAAACTAGATATAAAATAAGAAAGGAAGGGGAATGGAAAGGACAAAGAGAGAAAGTCATTCCATCCATTATTGTTCTTCCTCTTTATAACTTCAAGTTTGCATTAACAAAATACAATTGAGATCATTGTTACTAAAGAACCTTTAAAACACTCACATAATTTTCCTCGTGCCTGTAGTTTCCATGAAACAGATGCATGTGCATATTAAGTTATATTTTATGATTCATCTGGGGGCAACTTAACTGAGACATATCTTTTTGTTTGCTATCAGAAAAGCCTGGATTGAATTTCTTTTCAACAAATAAATTCCTAGTGAATGACAGAGTAAGGACTTTGTTTCCCCAAGTTGCAAAACTATTTCTTCTGCACTATAGCCAGTCAATGCAATGCATAGCCAGGCTCTTATAAGCTGTCAAGGTACAACCTTAAGGTCACCCATTCTGAATCCACTTAGTGAATTAACAGAAGTATGCAGTAAAATAGTTTCAGCTGTGAGTTGGCAGTTTTAATTGACAATTTGCAGATTTCTCTCAATGGGGCATAGCTTCTATCCAGCCATCAACTCATTAACTTATTTTAGAAGCTTTCCTAATGTGGTTAAGTGCTTCCCTTCTGCAAGGTGATGCCAAGAGAGCCCAGACAGCTATAGCTGATGCATTTAGCCTTGAGTTTCAGCAGTAAGGTGATGGCTGGAATAAAAGTATTGAGGAATTTCTATAGTGCTCAGCCACAGCATGCTGCAGTCATCAATCCTGAGCACTGCATGGGGGACACCTGGCACTGGCAACATGGGATTGTTTTTACTGAAGACAGAGTATGTTAGGTTGCCCTTTATAACCAAAAACTTACATTTGGATAAAACACAGCCAGCTGAGCACTGTGAAGACCTGGCTGGTTATTCCATCGCTCAGGTTGTTTTTCCCTATCTCTAGTATCAGCTTAAGCATCTTGAATGGCAGAGATATTTCATTCCATCGCTATATATATTTGCAAAATAAAAAGTTCTGCAAGCAGGTCTCCAACAGACAGGTCATTAAGGTTTAGTGTGATCTAAGAAAGGCAATGGGTATATAGATCTTATCATAGCGGAAGTTACTTTTTGTATAGCATTGCTTATGTAACAAGTGCCAGCATGCTTCATGAAACTTCAAGGTCTGATAGCTCATGCTCTTGATGTTTGAAATACTGTTATACAGTCATGCACTTGGTCATTTTGTTTTCAGCTTTTGCAGATTGCTAGATGCCAGAGTAACTCAACTTTCACTGAAAAATACTGACATCTACTTCTGGGGGCAAAAAATACCTCAGTAACACTAAGTGATTCAGAGATGTCCACTTGAATATGCAGACTAAAGCACTAGTTTTAAAAACAGTGAGAATCTCTTCTGTTCATCTTCCATTTATCGAACTTCAGAGGGAAATAAAGCAATTAAATAATAGCACTCTTTTACAATTATTTCCTCAGAAACATTACAGCAATAAGCATAACCATTTTAACTCCCTTTTATTATATGACTACAGGAGTATGAATCCAACTACATTTTTTTTCTCTCAATAATATATTGTGTCTCCATAGTAACATCCTATACGTAACAGACCATTTCATTTGGGAAACTCTATTTTTAATCAAATAATTCTTCATCATTTTCCATTTTTCTTCTAAATGCATTCAAAAATATTTCAAAAAACATTGTACCAAGACTTAGTTATTCTAAGTGCATACATTGTGGCACAGTGCAGTCACAAATCAAATTACTGACAAGGTATGCATGATCAAGGAATACAAAAATGGATACTTCACAGAGAAAGCGGATATCACCTTTTTCTGTAAAGAATGCAAAATATTGTTAATCAGTGCCATAACTCCAAACCACCTCATTTCTCCTGGATGCAAAGGTCTCCTTAAGTGACCATCTTAATTATCAAATCACAGTTTTACTTATTCACTGTGTTCTTTGCCTTTGCCCTGGTGTGTCTGTATACAGAATGTTGCTGAGAAATTAAATCTTCTAGTGATTAAGGATCTTTTATCCTTTACTTGTACTGGTGTAAGTCCAGTTGGTTTTATGCCAATGTTATAATTTATGGTACAATAATTCTTTTCTTTCCCATGTGTTACTACTCCTTCCAGCCTTGATTTATTTTGTCTAAACAAGCCAAGATAATTTTTTTAATCACACTTTCTTCTGCCTTCGGGTGGTTTTACGTATTGTCCATCTGTACTCTTCAGGTCAAATAAGAAAAAAGCTCTATCATCAAACTGGTTATCAGAATATCTTTTTCTTAATAAAGTTAAGAAGAACTGCGCATTGTGTTTTAGATACATTTGAACTACTGCCTGATATTTTTTTAGCTGCCTGACATGTCTGAACACTTTTTTTTCTTCCCTATTACACTAGTGACTCACAGACATCCCAAGGATGTCAAGTTTTCAAATGTTTAACTCCAGAGACATAACTATTGTTTCCCTTCCCAGATGTATGTCTTTGTTATAACTCCTTTGTTCAGTGAAAAAATCTTTTACTTACTATAGCCAGATATTCCTACTTTCTGCCATTATTAGCAATATTTGTTTTAAAGCCTGTTTCTAGAAGGTCAAAATCTCCCATAAAGACAGTAAATCTCTCCTAGTGCTAATATTTCTCTTTCTAATAATGTTATGGAGATCTTTATCCAGCACAAATTAAACTCTAGGGGGCTAAAGCAGACATCCAGCATTATCCAAATCTTTCTATGATCCTTTCTTAAATTGTTTTTGACTCAAACTTATCAATTTTATCATGTTATCTTCCTTTTTTTTTTCTTTTAGCACATTATGAATGTATAATGCTCTTTCACTACCCCGCCTTTTGCTTCTAGCTTTCCTGAACAATGTGTACTCTTCCTATTTATGTTGTGCCCTATCATTATTATTCTACCTCAACTGGATTACCCTAATTATAGCTGACTTGACATCCTGCACCATAACTCAGCTTCCTCTTTTATTGTCCAGATGATTTTCATTCCTATACTAACATTGCGATTGCTTCTCAGCAGCCCCATATAATTTCATAGCTAGGTTAGGGATATTTTATTCATGGCATTGCTCACCTGACAGTTTGACAGTTGTCACCAGCTTTCTGTCCTCTCCAGATTTCTCAGATGGCTCTTTCCTTGCAGTGTCTTCACTGACCTGTGTCACCATGGCATATAGAGTGGACAGAGATGGAGTAAAACAGACCATAAAGTAAACGTCCAACAAATATCCTTTCCCAAAGAGTTTTGAGATGCCTATAGATGGGAAAGAAGCCACAGAAAGGAGGACAAGAAGAATATATTTTGAAATTCAAGGTTGGTCATTTCTAAAGGGCTTCACTTGCTCATAAAATAACTCGTTGGGAAGCTGGTGGCCACCTTCTCTCTGTCCCCAGTAATTTGCCTGCTAAGGCTTTCTGAGGTCTCTGGAATCAGTCTCTCTTCATCCCCTGCTGTATAGGGGCTGTGTTTTTGTGTTGTTGTAAATTAGAGCACTGGCTTTGATGTCAGGAAGGACCAGAGAACTGTGTGTTTCTCCAAATTTCCTTAAAGCAACAATCAATCATAGATGACTTAATAAAGGTATCTCTGGGGAATACCAAACTTTCAGAAATTAAACTGATGTTTATACATGTATCAATTACAGTTTTTCCTCAGCTTAGGGAGAACACTACAATTCTCACAGTAGATCCTCTTGGAAAATAACTGGAATATTCATTTAAGAGGGTTACAGCAAGCCACCTACAATATGTGGTATATCTGTCTTTAGCTACCTGCATCCCGATCGAATCAATTCAAGGAATTATAGGATCATGGTACAGGATAAAAGTGGAGCTAAGCAGTAATGCCAAGAAGTATTGCAGGGTCCATGCTGCAAAATTTCTTGATGTGTTATTTTAAATTGTTGTCAGAAGGCAAAATCTTGCACTGCCAGGAAAATGGCAACGTGCAATAGCTTTCTCCCTATCTAGAATCCATATTTCTACATGTGAAGATGTGAGAACGTTGTCATATTACTTACAGATGTAGCAGCTATACAGTTTCATTTTGGTTTTAATTCTGTAGAAGTCTATGACAAAAAATACCTTGAAATTCAAATGATGCAAGAAATTCTAAAACAATTTCAAAGGTCTGACAGCGAGGTAGAATTTAAGATTTGGGAGAAGAGGGATTTCTTAAAGGACTTGCATCCCTACCAGAACAAAAGAACTATGGAGTCAGATGAAGGCAAAGGAGAAGTTATAGCTGACAGGATAAAAATGGAAGGATTTATTCTTTGAACAAACAGTCAAGCAAGAAGCATTGTTTTGGTAGGAAATAAATGGGATAAATCTGACCTTCGTTATTCCAGCTCCTCTGAACTATTAAATAGGGCAAGTACTGAAATAAGGATTGAGGCTATTTTTGCTGCCACTGGAGCAGCACAAAACTGTCTTAGCAGGGACTGAAATCCAGCCATAGGACTCTGTTAATTAAAATAGCCACTATTAAGATATTTACTGTCCCTAATAATCAGAGCTATGCAATTTGTACTACTGAGTAAACAAATCATGCTTTAGAAGTTCCCAGTTGGCTATTACAGTCTAGTCTGTCAACTGTCATTTAGTTATAAAACCAATTTTCCATGTAGTTTATTTGCATAAACAACATTCCTTCAAAGAGCTTCATGGAAAAAGAAATCACATTAAACAAAATTAAAATTAGGTTAAAGTAAAGTTAATAATCTGACAAGCTCCCCAAAGCCAAACTAGTCAAAGATTTTTTAAAATTTCATGCTGTGTTTTTTTGATGTGTTCACCTCTTTAGGCAGACTTACACTGTGTTAAAAGAATGATCATTACTGCTTCTTGAATCCTGTTAATTATGCTTGTTTGTGCAGGGTTATTTGTAATTGGTCCCTTTCCAGATATGCTCTCATCTCTGTATATTTCATGGAAACATAAAAAATACCCATGCTAACTATCATTTACTTGCCAGTCTCTCTCTCTCTGTATATATATATCAGGTGTCCTATACTGATGTGGCCCAGAGTAGTATCTTCTCTGGATGGGCAAGTTGCATCTGCCAACATTGCTTTGTTGGGTCACCAACTGTTTTAACATATTATGATCATAGACTTGGTAGTACTTATAGATGCAATGAACTGTTAGTTTAAATACAAAAAGTTTTCATTACTTGGATATATGGCTTAATATACTAAATGTAAATTATTTGAGAGAGAGACCTCGTATAAGGCACCTGAGGAGTTTTCACAGGGTAAGAATGGGGACTATACTGCAATATAAGTCTTTGATGAGCAAATCAGATTGTTAGATTTACTCTCTATAGTCTGTTACAATCTTCCCCTGATTTCCACATTTTCTAACACATACCATAACTATCTTATCAAGTTAGGAGCAATACTCGAGTCTCTTACATATGAAACTGATTTTATTTTCAAATAACATAAGCTTTTCCTCCACGTATTATCCCAGTATCTTGCATTTTATCCGTGCAGTTGAAACACTTGTTCTCACTGAAGAAAATTCTGCCCCTGAGATATTAATCTGACCAAAGGTAGCAGGTTATGCAGCACTGAAGGGAATCCCATTAGAGTTGGAGCAGCTAAAATACAGTTTTCCACTGAAAAATAGCGAACGATGGGCTTGTAAAGTCTACAGATTTATGTGAAAATCTCTTTTATTGTGCAGCAATTGTCCCACATGAATTAAAAAAAAATGTTAACAAGTAAGGGGGTTTGGAATTAAATGACCTTTAAGGTCCTTCCAACCCAAACCATTCTATGAAGTTTTAGATAACATTTAACCTCATCTGTAAAATTCGCATTGCCATATAATCCCTAGTGAGCTTTTAGCTTTTGCATTTGTAATGTCAGGTGAGGTTTACTGAAAAAGGGAAAAGTTGAAGCTGCTGACTAAATAAATACGGCTAGATGCCCATGAACCTTTCTCTTGACGACACTGATGCGATGAATATTTGTCAGCAAAGATGGCTTTTGCAGGTATAACAGAGTTGAACAAGAAAGGGCTTAAACTGCCATGAATGGCTTTACCTCTGGGGAAACAGTGACTCTTGGTTTTTATAGGTTATTATTTTTTCACATGTCATTCAGCATATGCTTATGCAACCCCAATTGGTCTTGTTATTTATATTTCACAGTATTTCAGGCCAGCATTTTCTTTTCTTCCCCAGAGCTTTAGCTGAGCTGCTCTTGCTTGACTGCTTCTGAGCCTGCATCTGATTCCTGAGTGAATGTGCTTTCACACTGCTCAGATAAAGGGCTTTCATTGCAGTCGTGACTTGCATGGGGTTGGATATTATACCTTTCTTACGTCTAGACCTACAGAGATGACGACATGCTGATTCATCTATGAATAATCAAAGTGAACTCTCAGACAATCTCAAAAATAGACTTCTTTACTCACTTGTGTTAACCCCAAGATGCCTGAATGATACTGAGATGTGGGGATAAAAAAAAGGTGTCATAATACGTGCTATGCAACTACAGGGATGTAGATGTGTGTTGAAACTGTTACAAAATAGAAGAATAGAGAGGGGAATAAGGTTTGACTTCAGCCTGTATTGACAAGCTGGGGGCTTCTAAGTCTGTTTTTGACACACCCAGTTATGGCTTTCAGCTTCTGGCTAAACTGTACACCCTTGCTTGATTCTAAGTGCTGCTATTTTAACCCCAAACTCACCACTGAATCACATGAATTCAATTTTGTAATATTAATTTCTCACGTAGACTGCTTCACATACATTCAAAAATGGAGAATATTTTCCTTTTTGTTAAACTTATTTTATGAAACCTACAATTTTCTTTCAACTGAAATTAGATGCTGAAGCATTGAACAGTGAGAAGAAAGGGATATTGAACACTTACTAACTTATGTAGAGTAGTAGTTTATGGAAGAATACAACAGATCGGCAATCCAAACTGCTGAACCCCCTCCACGCCCCCCCCCCCCCACGCTCCTGTCCCAATTGAACAAGATGAGGTTGAATCAAAAGACATTTATTTTTGTAATGTTTTCCATTTCAGCATCAACAACAAAGGGTAAACTTTCACAATTTGTCTGAAAGAATGATGCATGCATTTTGCCTAAAAATCTGCCTGAAGACATTTTTTTTGCTTCCGTAACTCCCAGGCCACGTGTCTACAGATTGATGTGCATCCTTAGTTTTATGACAAAAGTCATATCTAGCAGCATCTGGAAAGTACTGCTTAGGAACTGGAAGAGTTTAGCAGTGTTTGAGGAAAAAAAAATGGTTATTTTCATTTTGTTATTACTTCTCAGGTGATTTGTCCCATATTCCTCTAATGGTTAACCAAAATAATCATGTTTATCTTTACTTACTGTTATAATTAATTTTAGAATTTCGAAAGTCTTGTTGCCAGTATTCTTCTATATTAAAGATTAGACTTAAGGTAGCCAAAGGAACTTGGAACTACAGAACAGGCCTCTATTGAAAATACATGTTTCTGTAAATTCTATAAATTTACACAGCTGAATCTTCTGTTTGTTTTACAGCTTACAGTCACTGAAGTAAGGTGACCTTGCATCACAGACTGTGATGAAGTTTAGAGGTGGCCTTGGGCACCAACCAATATCAGCTGCACCTCAATCTAGTAATCTTATTGTCTCTCTCAAAATTGGGTCATCTGAGAGCCAAGCCCTAGTTCTTGCCTGTGGGGATGTTTTTGTTGGTATTACATACCATATATTTCTATACAAGAAGATTTAAATGGAACTCTTAACCTGATATTTGAAGAATAGACTCAGATTAACAGAAATATTTTTTTTTCCTGCGAATGCCAGCAAAGTGCATCATTACATTTGATGAAATAATATAGTATCTGTCTTACAGTGAGATTCCATGCAATGACTGTGTATCATCTTTATACATGAGAAAAATACAAAATGATTTGCTGACCCTCAGCTTTGTACTTAATAGCCATGTGACATGTTCCATGACAACTAACATGTGTAAAGGATCATGTCATTATATACAGCTGTTAAAGACCTAGAAAGCAAACAATGTGCTACTGACATATAAATAATACCTTCTGTGCACAGTTAAACATTGGTGCTATTTTTGCCAGATTTTAAGCTCTTTGGAGGCCAACTGGAGCAGCTGAAATAGAACATTAAAAAAATGTTTTGATACTAGGGCACAGATGGCAGTAGCCCAATGTGTCAAAATAAATGTTTCATTTTTAGTCTAACGTGGGAAAAATAGACCTTGTCAATTACTCCAATAATTGCAGGTGCAATAAACGCACTTGGTAGCTAAAAAGAGCTATTTCAGATGGGCATTCAGAAGAATTTTATGTACCTTACTTCCAGCCATCAGAAAAGGTAAATTACTTTAGGCCAATGACTTATTGCATTTGGAAGGGGCCCTAACAGCCACAATCAAGACTGAAACTTTGATCTTTTGTTTGGCACCTGAATTTCACAAATACAGGATTGCTCCTTCTGAGAAGCAGTCTGAGAGTCTGAGAAGGTGCTATAGACAATGGATCTGCTAACTTTAAATCAATGACACCTGTATGTTTAGGAAATTTCCAATGGCTCGAACAGACTTCAGTGCTTAAGTATGTCTTTTTTTTTTTCTTCCCTCCCTTAAAGGAAAGTCAATTAAATGGAGGCAATTATTTTTCACAGCTAACTTCTACCCAGACCTTACGTGCGACCAGCACTGAGCAGCCACATGCCATTGAGCCCATCCACCAGTTTTTACAGCAGCTGGGGAACACCCATCAGTCTCTGCTGTTGCGTTTGTAACCACAGGGACATCTGCCTTCAGAAAACAGGCAACATATTGGGGCCAGAGACACCCTACTGAACTGTTAAAGCACTCTGGAGAACCTTCAGATAACCCATAGATAGCATGGTGTGGGAGAAGGTACCAGCCATTTAGGGGCCAACATTTAGAATGGCTTCATTTGCTGATACTCTGTGCTCATTGGTTAAACTACAGTGGAGGGTCTTGTCTGTAACATGGAGCAGGGTGACAGAGCGCAAATGATAGCCCTTATACAACATTA
This sequence comes from Cygnus olor, assembly GCF_009769625.2. NCBI lineage: Eukaryota > Metazoa > Chordata > Aves > Anseriformes > Anatidae > Cygnus > Cygnus olor. The sequence goes on from NC_049175.1 coordinate 22,605,269, forward strand.
AGATGATTCACATTCTCTTGTCCAATATTTTACTTCTCATATGAAATTTAAATCTGCTCCATCTGGTGCAGTAACAGTTCTCACAGTCTGTGTGGCCACTGAGAAGAGGGGTGGGGGAGGCAGGAAAGCAAAGCAAAGCATACTTATAACTGAATGTGGAAGGCACCTCTTGATTTCCTTAGATTGTGCCCTTCCAGGCAGCTCTGTAGCTTGCTATTGCAGTACTGTGGCTTTGTATTTTGTCATCTGCAGTAAGATTTGCAGCATTTTTGCTGAAGAGGCAGGATTCTCATTTTTCCCTGGGCACTGCAGCACAGAAGGTAAGGTACAGCTTTTGGCTGTAAGGGATCTGCAAGGATTGAAAAGCCTGGGGCTTCTCCTGCACTATACATTGTCTTAATCTAAAAGACAATTTCTTTCACCTCTTTTCTAATCTGTTTACAGTGCTCCACATACCTCAAAACATTAATTTACAGTGCAGTTAACTCTGTTTTACACACACACACAAAAGACTTTGACCCAAATCACTTCTTTTTAAATAACCACTAGGGCTTATTCTCTGCTTGAGGATGAAGTGTTCAGTCTGTTTTACATGGGTGTCCCAAGAAAGCAGAATATGAAGAAAGGGAGTATGATGTACACAGGAGGTAAATAACAAAATCACAAACCTGCAGCCTGATTTTTATGCTTTAAAAAAAATATATATATATATATATATTTAATAATAAGCACAGAACTAGGATGGTAGCCAAAACCCTGACTCACAAAGATATATCAGGGAGAGCTATGATTGTATAAGAACATCTGTGAAGTTTACCTCCTACACTCAGAGGGCCAGCATGAGGAGGGACAGAAAGCTGTAGGAGTAGCAGGCCCTCCAACCCCTTATTTATGTGAGCAGGGGATCTTGCAGAGGAGCCACATGACAAATGCCAAAGTGCTTCAACTTCAAATTGTTGTGATAGCTGGCATGTACCCACAGCCACAGAAACAATTCTGTCTTCATCCTGCTTTAATTCCAGATGGATAAATCAGGGTCAGCAAGAAATGAAGCAGCAGACAATGACTGGTAAATGACCCAAATAAACTAGGCCAACAAGAAGATTTTTAAACAGGGAGATGTTAGAGCCACAAAACTTGCTGGAGGCACAGAGAAGTTGTTGAGTGAGTTAATTGTCAGCATCCCTCAAGTTATTGTAGACAATTCTAAAGTTAAGGTTGAGCAATTCAACCTCTCTCATGTATGAGAAACACTGCACTTACTCAAGAAAATTACAGCACTTATTCTGAGTACAGAATTCAATTTCCAAGGATTAATAAATAAACACCTTAATTAATGTATGACTTTAAAATAATTAAGTCCTTTAAGAGATTTAACATCTTTTTTAGTCTTATTTGTCCTGAATGATCTTCAGAATAATAATTATGTGAGCATTTCATATTTGCAATTTTCTACACCAGTCACAGTCAAAAGAGAGGTTATAATTAAATTAAATTATTAAAGATTTCTGCCTCTAATTGTTATGACTAGATAGACTGTGGTCTGACTTATTTAACTCTTCACTGGAGAAACTCACCAGCATCTTATGTTGTGCGAGGAAATTTCCATTTGTAGACTACAGGCATCTGAAATAATTTAAAGTTGAACCATATGGTTTCAGTTCTCAGAAATATTGCATGGTAGTAGCTTTTGCTTATAAACCAAGAAATCTCCATGGAAAAGAAATTTGCTAAAACGAATTTAAAGTGCCTAATGCATATCAGCAGTATATTAAAAACTAGGTCTAATCTTGTCCAGCCTGTGCAAAATTGGGGTTGAAATATGACCATTAGGAATCTTGTAAAGTTTGTCTGAGAGAAGCACAAGTGGCAACTTCCCACACCTCTGGGAAGGTACTTATGGTGTAAGTGAAAGAACAATTAGAGCCACCTGCCTAGCCACTGGAAAAGCTTCTGAGGCAGTTATACATGGCTTGTTCCTTTCGATGCAGAGTTTGAATACCTGTCACACTTAGAAAATTGTAGGTTCCATTTAAAACCAATAGGAAATACTGCAAATACCAGTAATGCTTCAGATTAAAAGATGTATTCTGAAAACATAGGCTACTTGCTCAAAACAGAGGGGAAGCAATAAACAGTAAGTTGATCTCTAATACTCTCCACAGTTCATTTGTATATTTGTATGTATCTCTACACAAACAAATTATATATCTATATACTTATATGTGCACAGAGAGAGAGAGAGAGAGAGAGAGTTTAGATCTATACAAGCCCTAAGTGCCAGTGAAAGGAAAAACCCTCTCTGCTTTGCAGCCGTTTTTCAGGCCAGCTTCACCCTCTTGTGAGTGACAGGAGCGAGGCTCTTTCCAGAAAGAACTCACTTCAGGAGCAGACCATCTGGATGCTGTCTCAGAGCTGCACAGAGGAAAGTGTGAGAGAGAAAATAAAAACCAAGAAATAGCAAGAAGCTTTAGGGGCAACACAGAAGTGGAAAAGGAAGAATTCAGGCCAGTAAAAGTAAATAAATAAATAATAACACTTTCTGGTTGATTTGCACGCCACTGGTGTTTTGGGGAATGTCAGCAGAGGACATTCCTAAGTCAGTTGTGGTGCTTATGTTTCAGTACTCATAAACAATCAGTTACTAGGAAAATAAGATAATTATTGTGAGAAAAAGCAGAAATTGTTCCAATCACTTTGCCACAGGTCTGTGTTCAGAACAACCCTTCCCATAAGTGGATGTTTCACAGCAAGTTGTATATAAAACCAAAGAGAGCTACATGCTGTGCAGCAGGAGCACCATCAGAAAGGAAGAATAATAAAGAGGACACTGTGGATGGGTGCCTAGAACTGAAGTTACACAATGTGCCTGAGAAAGGACAGTGGTGATCATATCACAGCACCCAGCATGCTACATCAGGCAGGAGAAATGCAGAAGGTGTGAGGCCTTCAGCTTTATTGTCTCCTTAGATAAATCCACATCTAGGAGGAAAGAGAAAAAGACAACAAAGAACATTTCAGATCACAGCTGTGACACGACTCTGAGAGCACAAGACCTGGGGCTGTCAGGTAAGCTAAGGTCAGCACTGAACCTGTGCTGCCTTTCCAGAAGGACACAAAAAAGTAAAATAACAGCAACGTGACTGAGTGCACAAACCAAAGTCAGACAGTGAAAAATAGGAGGATATGAGAAGAAGCACTGGGTGTGAGGCTGGAGAGAAACACAGAAAGACCTCCCAACACATCCCAGGAACAGTTTCATCCTATTTATTGCTGTTTGAGGTGCATACAGGTACATGGTTACTAATGCTGGGGCAATATACGAACAGTAGGTGCAAAATCAGGGCTACCTCTACCCACAAAATAGTAGTTTGTGTCTGTGCAGTATGTTAGGGTCCTAACATATCCTTGTGTTGTTTTTCCTAAGAGACTAACAGCTCAGTCACTTTACATCAAGATGAAGTAAACGTACCAACCAAGGAAGATGAAAATCTAGACTCAGAAGCTGGAATTCAGTTTTGGGGAACTTTAGAGCCTTAATTTTTCTACTCCTGGAAATGTGAATTCAGGAATTGTTTCATATGTTGCCAGAAAGACAAAAAAATAGGGGATTATAAAGAATATGTTCTAGTATAGACAATACCCTGGGAAGTTAGCAAGGAAGAGACTCAATTAGAAACATGAAATTCTTAATGCAGTTCAGGGTTTGGCCATTAGGTAGTCATAAGGAAGAAATGAGAAGGAATTGGATTTAACACGGACTTACAGGACATACTGATAAAATCTTCATTAAGCAAGCACCATTGTGTTTCTGCACAGAGGTTACTTGAGTTTTTCATTTAAAGCAGCAATGAAGAACTTTCTTATATTTGAAGGAGAAACTTTATGTTCTATAATATGTAGTTTACAAACAACCTGGGATCATAAACATTAGAATGGCAGTTAGACTGAACAGTACCATGAAGGCCAAAGTCAAGGGTGTTTGAGTGAGACACAGATTCCATAGGCATTGTTCTTACTATTCTACATCTCCTCTACAATACCTATCTGAAAGTAGGATTTTTCTGAGACTAAGTCTTCTGAACATTAAATGTAAAGTATACTGCCCAGAAAGTTTTACCCTGTAGTTCTTACAGCAAAAAGGTCAAAAACTTGCGGTTGAACTGAAGTATATTTCTGAAAGATGCCCTCTCACATTAAAAATTGTAACAATTCCCTAGTTACGTGGTACCTTGAAAAGTTAGTTACTTTTGCAGACTAAACACAAGTCCTACTTTCAGTTTGTAGCTCCTTATCACTGGATCTTTTTACACCCTTTTCCTGCTCCATTAAATAATCTTCTATCTGGTAGTTTCTGCCCATATAGATACCCATGGACAGTGATCAAATCACTTAATTTTTCTTTCCATAACTTGAACATATTGCATGCCTTTAGTTTGACACGTATTTCTAGTTTTCAGCTCATCCTCAAGGCTACTGTCCAAACCTAGTTCAATCTTTGGCATCCTTTCTGGATGATCATTGTAATAGGAACAGGCTTACCTTTCCAGGCTTAAAGGTTGGACTACATAATCTTAGAGATCTTTTTCAACCTAAATGATTCTATGATTCCCAGCCCTCTTAATCCAGCTCAAGGCACTGCTGTACACATCCAGGGCTTGTGGTCACATCATTTCAGCTGGCACTTGTGCTTATTTCATCACAACACCCTCCTCCCCTTTGTGCCCCATTTCTCCTTCACTCCCACCCACTTTTCCTCCATGTCCTTGCCAGCGTGGATTTGTGCCAGGACATGTGACCCCATGCTACAACAGAGAGCCTGCATTTAATGAGGTTTGCAGATTGTCAGTTTTCAAATTAGGTTCTGAACAGTGTGGTGTGCCTTTCTGTTCACTGTGCATTCAATGTAGGGACCACAGAAACTGATGGAAAGGTTCCTGCCTGTGATTTCAAGTCTGCAGATAACTACTCTAAAGTGAAAACAGTTTGACTAAAGACTGCATAAATTAAACATTCCCTAGGATCTAGTGGTTACACAAGGAAAGAAAGCCTGTGCTGAGCTGTTCAAAATGCTGCTTTGCTGGTCTCTTTCATCATTTCACTGATTTAAATTTAAACCTCCTTATATCCTACATAAGATATTTTATTTTTACTTTGTCTAAGTAAAAGGACTTTGCTAAAGAATTCTCATCCTACAGCTCTGGGGCCTTTGAAATAATATCCTGTATGTTTTGTCTCTATCAGCAGTTTCCCTGCATCAATCTACAACGAACTACGTAAGCCACTTATACCAGAGACTGTTCAAGCCATTCTCCATTTGAATGGCATATTCTGATCTCCCCAGTTTTGTTAAGCAAGTTGAACCTTAATAACACACTGAGAAGCTGAATGGGCTAATGAAGCAGATTGCACAATCTGGAACTGCTCCCTTACAGGTAAAGCTCTGAACTACTGACAGCAAGAGGATTTTTTCCATTTTCCATGGTTACTTTTTGCTGTTGTTGCAGTGCTCTCTTACATAGTTCTCTGGCTCTGTATTAACCACATGCCGAAGAGAAATAACATCTCAGTGTAATACTGATGATCAGCTTTTTGTGCCAAGGAAGAAAAAAAAAAAAAAGTAAGTTTCTCTTGAGTACTACAAAAATCTTTTAATTGCATTTCCACGCTAAATGGATCCTTAGTCTAAAACAGTCTGCTAGTGTACCAGAGGATGCAGAAGATATTTCCACAGTACAACTGTATACAGCTTATTTTTACCGAGGGGAAAAGCATTGTGGGGGAAGCATAGTTACTTTCAATGTACTATAGTCCTTAACTATATGTCACGTTGCTTGCATTGTGCTGTCAGGTGGAATACAACATTGTTAGAAAGCTAGAATTAAGGCTTCTGTACTGAGAATGGCTGGGGGTTTGTTTAGTTCTTGCAGCACTTAGAACATTCCCCTTTCTATCCCAGAAGAGATATCTGGTCATTTAACTCTATCCTTCCTGTGTTTTTTCCCCACATATAAGTGTAGGGAAAGCTTCAATAGGTTTTACACAAGATATAGAGAGGAACAAGTCCTTCATGCTGACAAGGCATCCTCATGCTATCCTGTCAAGGCACCTGGGGCCTACCAGCCTCTGGCTTGGGCAGTGGCCTCAGGGTTAGCAATGAAGTCACAGTGTTTGAAGGGAGAGGACCTTCCTGGAGCTCATTGTAGAATGACATTTGTTTAATAAACAGGGAATAAAGCCCACCTTTGGTACCTAAACTCCTTCCCTGTGGGTGAAATTAGCCAGCTGCTGGCTTCAGACCATTGGGCAAAGCATGTCCATCCCTCATTAGCCAAAGCGGACACAACTTGCAGTATGGAAGGACTGGGTATGTGGTGCCCTTCTCCGCAGCCCCCGGTATCTTCCCCTGTGTAAGAGGCTTTCCAGAAATGTTTCCACTGCAGGGGAAGATGGGATTTACAGCAGTCCTATTGCAGTCCTACAACTACTCAAATGCTTTTGAAAAGAGCCCCAAAACAGGATGAACTGAAAGAAAAGTCGTATAAGCTACTTGGTTTCTAGCATTCAGCCCAGGGAATGGTGGAAAAGTAGGGTCTGTGTTATTAAAAGCTTTCAGGGTTTCAGCCTCAAAACTCTTCTGAGAAGGATTTCTTCAAATGTTCCAGGAAAGAAAAAAAAAAATTGAAAAAGAGATGAAAAAGGCTTACAGTAAAACGACTGTCTTAATTCTACATGTACACAAAACACATTTAAATACCAAATGTGCAGCATCAAAGCCAAGGTGTGCATGTACAGCATGCACTCAAATAGTTAAAAACAACATCAAAAGACAAAACAAAGCTACAAATGGAAGTTCTAAAGACGACCTTAATTCTAACATTTCCTTGATTTAGTGTGTTTGACTTTGAGCTTCACTAGTACTATTTGAAATCAGTTGTCTTTTTTTTTTTTTTTTTTTTTTTTTTACGGTGATAGTTCCTGGGTTTTGAAAGAGCATATTAAAATACAGAAATTCTATCATGTGGCACGCAAACAGCTATCTGGTTAGTCAACAGCTTTGAGCATCTGTGATCCATTACACAGATTTCTGACACTTATGTTAATGGAATAGCTGACAGCACTAATATGCTGTCATTTTCTGTGAGGACTAACGTTGTAAGGGAATAGGTAATTTGCTAGTGGGTTTTCAGATGTTTGCTGCCTGCAGAGGAATAACAAAGCTTGATTTACATACCCAGTTGAAACACTGAGGGACATCATTTTTACACCCCGCTCCCCCTTTCCCATTACCAATTTGGTCACAGTTTCTTCCTTACCTCTCAGTTCCTCTTTTCAATGTTGTGAGCCTTTTTTCCCTTTCAGCTTCAAAACAGGTCCCAAGCCATCTTGCTGCAGCTTCCTGCTCATGCCAGCCTCTCTCCTTCTGGTCCTGGTAAGCTTGTTCCATCCAACTCAATCCACTGCTAGAACCTCAATCTCTTCTTTTCAGTTCCCTCTTGCCCTCCCTCCTCCAAGACTTCTATCCTGGTGTCTATGAGGGGGAGGCAAGTTGGAGAGTTTAGCAGAGAGAAAGAATCAAGGCTCCTGCTTTCCATCCTAAGCCTGGGTGAGTGCACCTGAAGTCAATCATCTTATAGGGTGTGTCCTTCAGAGTCCTTTTAGCTTGTAGCAGTATGTGATCAGTGTGTGTAGTCACAGTAAAGGCATATGCATCCTAAGAAAAGGGGATACTTTTCACAGCAGTATATTGAGATATTTTTAGCAGCTAAAATTATCATTTACACTGAAGTGCTTACTTTCTAGAAAGAGCAAAAAAGAGCCCTTATCACTCCTTATGATAGTAATCCTTCATGAAGTTTTCAAATACTGGGCCCTGAAGACAAAACTATTCAAAAATCACCCAAAGGTGTGGACAAAGACACTTTCCTCAAAGCACTTTGTTGAAAACACTGCAGCTATTTTGGCTGAACTCCTTCAAATACTCTAAGGGCAGTATAACTGCTGAGAGTATAAATCAAGCTACATGGTTAACTTCCAGTTATGTTCTAATTAGTAGAGAACAAAGTCTTACAATGGAAAGAATCAGGGAATAAATGATTGTAACTGTATAGAACTCAGTAACAAATGGGCTAACAAAAGGGAGTCCCGTGACAAGAATATGAATAACGGGTAAACCCAATAACATCCTACCACTTTCTCTTCTCCCAAAGTTTCCCCCTAACCCCAAATTAAACTTCCATTGTTGCCTTCCTCAGGTATTGCTGAGTACCTGGGAAATGAATAAAGGAATAAATGAAATCACTGACCATGCTGGACAATTTCACTTGACAGTGCATTGCAGCTTAAGGGAACAGCTGGAGCCAAGTGACAGGCTGATGGGAACAGTCAGTCATTTTGTGGTTCAGACTGCAAGGCACCACAGAGCTTAAACAGATCAAAATGCAAAGAGACAGAAGTACCTATGGGGTATATAGACACCATGTTTACAAATAAACCATACCTCTCAGGCATGACCAGCTGCACAACCCTAAGGCAAGATATTTGTCTGAGGTTGAACAGCTCTAGAGCTTGCAAACCACATTTCAACACTCCTTGCTGAGAAGTGAACCCTGTAATACTATCCTGACTTCACTAATGCTTGTTTGGCTCCTGAAAACCCAGATAATATACTGGTAGGATGAGTAAATAGGGATTCATTTGCACCTTGGCAAACCTAGTAACAGGGAATAAAAAGGCACAATTTATATAGTCATGGTGATCTGTAGAATAGGTTTTCTTAGCAATTCAATTGCTAATTAAAAAATAGCCAGCTGGGCTTCAAATTTTCAGCAAAGCAAAAGTAAAACCAGACCAAAAGCTCCCTTCTCTGCAGAGTTAAGTAAGTAGGTAAGAGCTTGTCTAGAGCACCAAGTTACCACTGAAATTGCTTGGCTGAAGCCAGTCAGCCTTTAAACTGACCTGATGAATCCCAATTGATCCAGCTGCCTTCTACAGCTTCTCTATGAACTGGAGGACGCTCGTACAGGAACTTGAGGTTATTGTCTGGGAAGGAAGCTGCTGAGCTGCTCATGCCTTCATAGGCCTGACATTTCTAGTCACACGCAGCAAAGGCTCAGGAAGATTACAGGTGATATCCTTTGCAGAGAGAACCATGCCCACCTTCCTTCCTTGTATTTCCATGTCAAGAAGATTCTATATTAAAAAGGTTTCTGGCTTGATCCTCCTGATGACAGCTTTGCTTTCAAATTAGTCAAGTGGAGAAGCCTCTCATGTCGGACAGTCTCTTCATTGTATTAAATAAATAAATAAATAAATAAATAATCCTTTCCAGAATCTAGTCAGCTTTGTAAGCCTTAATAATGTCTGTCCAAGAGCAAATTCAGTTCTCTGGGGCATCCAGGATGGTTTGGCACATGTCCCCACACATGATGAACCTAAAGCATACAGAGCATCCAAAAATGTTTCCTTCAACTCAGGCTTTTCTGATCATAAAGTCTATTGTTTCACTCTTATTTCAACTAACTAGGCTTTTTAGGTATGCTGATGAATTTTTCCTGGATTTTATTGGATTTGTGGTCACTGACAGAGACTGCTCAGACCTATTAGTGCAGACAACCAACAGACTTCTTGGGAACGACACATATGATCAGCATAATGTGCAAAACTGTATGCTTTATTTTTACACCAAAATTCTCTATATGGAGCTGGGTACAAATTCTTCCTGTAAACAGACTTAAAATGGAGTCACCTGGATGATCTGAAATTTGGTCATGAGAGCTGGAATTCCTATATGCAGAGAAGAACACTGCATAAAGCATCAGAGCATATTTTTATCCTGGCAGTACAGTAGTAACGACCCTTCAGATTTCTGTTGATTGCATCACTCTCCAAAAATTATCTTTTTTTGGATGAAATTTCTCTTGCTTGATCTCAGACAGAAAGTGAACAGTAAAAAATCTGTTCAATCATTTTTATATCATCAATGAATCACCAAAACTAGTACTGACATTGAATCATGTTACATGTTTTTAATCCATAAGGAATTTACTAGGACAATGTATCTCTTAAACTCCAGTTATTTCATTGACTTTATTTTTAGAGAAAGAAAGAGTAGTAATGGTTCATTGACTATAATTGACCAAAAACCCACAATAAAACAAAGCCAGACTTCCAAACCATTGAAATTATTTCATTTATCATAAGGAAAAAAAAGTCAAAAGCACAAAAAGCATTTTGGTCAAATTTGATGTTACAAAACATTTTTATATTTATTTAATATCATGTTCTTCTACTCTGTAGTTATACTTATTTTCTGAAAAAATAATATGCAAACAGATTATTGCATAACACGTTTCTTCCAAATTAGCCCAGAAATATTCACTAAATTATTATTTTAACACATAAGAAAAGTGTTTTAATATTTTATGTTTAAATTCCAGAGAGTTTTATCACATAAGATATTCTGTGGAAAGCAGCACCTATTTACTTCTTTGTAAGCCATTATGAAGATCAAACAAGCCTTTTAGACGAAATAACAGCGGTGATTAAAACACAAGCTGAATAAAGAAGCTCACTGAGTGGGTTCTTACAGAGTGAGTATTTCACTTGTCTGTGTATGTGGAACATTTTGCATAATGGTCTACAGACCTCCTAGGATTTTGCTAGTACAGAAAATACATATACATAGTGCTGAGACACAGAGAAGTGGTATTTCACATTATGTCTATGCTTATTTAGGGCTCACTGTCTATGTTGAATGAGTAAAAGTAATATGAAAAGAAAATAATTATTAAACAGAAATATTCATTATGCAAACAAAGAAAAATACTGTATTTTAGTTTAGAGAGTTCAAGCATATACAGCATATACATAATAAAGCTCAGGTGTTTCTTTCTTTCTTTTTTTTTTCTTTTGTATTAGCTAAAGAAGCAGTCATGAAACTGTTGTATATTGGCTTAAAACTCGACAACCACCTAGTGCATTCTTCTTGCTCACCTTTTAAAAATACACAATCTGAGATGGATACATTGCACTGCTGGAGTTTACAATATATATTTCAAATTTACAAAAATACAGAAAAACAAATTTCTTGCACTCAGATACTGAGCATTAACCCTTTGAGTACTAATTCCCACCTGCAACACTGCAGAACACATTCATCTGACTTGCACGTTTTTATAACATTCTAACAATTATAATTGTCATCTTTATGTACACTATTAGGAAATGCATTCCTACATATTAAAAAAAAAAAGTAGAGACTAATAAAGTACTAATAATATAAAAATAATGGGTTGAAGTATGTGAAGATTTCTGCAAAATATACACAGAGAATCACACTGATGATTTCTCTAGGGATTTTTCTATTTCCTCTCTGCAGCAAAGTAACGATTTTGTAAGTCCATGTTAGGACACGACAGCAAACTTTCTCATGTGGCCATACAGAATTGTGCTTTTTCTCTTACTTATGGATGCTCTGTTCACTTTTCATTGTAGACATTTCTCTCTCAGCTCTATGCTCCTATTTGCTTGATGCGATCCATTATTATTCTGCACCATTGCTGTCTGAAAAAAAGGGGTTTTATTTCATGTAAGGATAATTATGATGCAGTTCTGTACTGTGAGTTGACGCTTTGTGTCCAGATGTTCATGGAAACATGAAAAAATTTCTTGCCATAGCAAGTCTTGTTAAGCCTTGTTAGTAGAGAATGTTACTGACCCTGGGATGCCCTACAATTCAGCAGAAATCATGAACATAAAGAACTTCTCTGAAGGTCAAATTTGCATTAAAGAATGAAGACAATGTGAAATTTGCTGGGAGAGGAAATAGATTTTCAGAAAGCAAGAAGTGAAATTAAGAAATAGGCTCTAAGAAGGTATGTTTTGGAAAATGACTGAGCTTTCTCTTTCCTGACAACTCTGGACTACACTGATCATGTAACTAAATAGACAGTATCGTATATACAGCATCTCTGAACTAGAGTAAGCTATTTTTAAGAAAATAACTGTAGTCCTCAAAGAGTTAATGATAAAACTGCTCTACTTTAACAGATGTGGAAAGGTTATTGTGAAACAGCTTACAGATTTGTTCAAAAGGCATACTTTACAAAGAAGTGTAAAACTTGTTGAGACGATTGCTATTATACTGTACAGTGTCACATACATGAGTAGTGCATGCTCTGTAAAGACATTAGAGTGGACCCTTATCAAAGCTATCATATAACCTTATACAAAGGATTGTGCCACTTAAACTAGTGCAGAGTGATTTTTTTTTCTGTAGATTTATAATGCTCTAGATTAATATCAATAGGGTTTTTCACAGCCTTGTACAACACTTTTTTTTTCTTTTTTTTTAAACACATGTAACACTATAAAACAGCAAATGGTATATCCTGACATATGTCATGCAAAATACAACCAATACAGCACCATAGATGTAACAGAGACATTACCTAGCACTTTTTTCCAACAAGAAAAAGGACATAGCAGAGACTGTACATTACACGACTTTACAGGCCATATGCTACAGAAGATCTTTAGAGGCAGTATCACTTTTGTAGATCTAAAAAGCTGTAATTTTATAAAATCCTGTTTATCATTTCTACCATAGTCACTTCTGATTAAAATCCATGGCACAGTAATAATATTTTGCTACAAAAATAAATAAGTAAAAGTTTAAGATGCTGATATGCTTATAAAAAGTGTCTGAAGTTACTACAGAACAGAAATGAAAATAATGAATGCAAGTGATGTATTTCTAAATAAATGTGCTGTGTAACAAAAGGATGTTGCCTCTCGTATTCAGTTGTCTAGACTTCATTTTCTAATTATCTTTCAGAACAATTTTATAACTTTTAAAAATAACTTTACTTTTAAAACTCACTCTTTCTTTTAGACTCTTATTAAGAAAATGGAAATAAAGATGGAAAAGCTGTACAATTTGCTGATGAACTAAACAAATAAGTCATCTTATTTAGTTTAGAATGAAAGCAAAGATAACGATGGTTTAGGTGGAAAAAAGACATTATGATGGCCCATGAACTACACAGTAGTTTCATTTTTCCAAGGGCCAGTTTTAATATTTCCTGTACTATCCGAGCTGTATATCATGGCTTCATGCACATTTCCCTTGAGAATTCCATTGTGATTCGTCGTATTAAACGGCAATGACTGTGTCCGTGGGTGCATTTCAAAATGAGCTGGATGGTGCACAGTGTCACTTTCTGGCATTTTAGCACAACTATATATTACAGTACTTGCATCACTACTTTCAGGCTGGTTGACAGTGGGATATGGATCACTTTTTGAGCAGCAGGCCCGTCTGTGACCTGACTGGCTATCATGCGTACTGTGGGGACTGTCTGTATGTGAACTGTGGATGCTGCCATCAATACTTGAAGGAATGTGGTAGGCATATTCTCTCTCACCTGCAGATCTATGCCGGCTGAAATAACGTGGCTTAGTTCTGCTTTTCAGACATCTATGAATGTGCATATTAGGTCTGAAGCTTCCCTCATTATGGACATGAATATGAGCTTCATCATCAAGTAGCTGATCACAGTGCATTTTTGCACAACATGGTGTCACAGGAGAAAGGCAGTTAACGTGATTTTGAACTGCTTGTAGGTTAGTGAGTTTGCAGTGGCTAGCAGCTGGATGATTAAACACAGCTGACTTGCTGGGACATGGTGATTCCTGAAGACAAGGTGCATGAATTTGAGTGTCCCCATTGACATTAACCTTTGGGCGCACATTAACTTGGACGGAATAGGTATTTCTTCTAGATGGGCAACAGGACCACCAACAATGCCACACATCATCTCGCTTTGCACAGTGATGGATCAGGATGAAAAGCCCCAGGGTCACACAGAAGGCTCCGTAAAGACAGCTAAATATCATATCCAAGAAATGACCTTGAGATACTGCAAGTGCTCCAAAGGTCCAAGTGGCAGTAAACAGGAACAAAGTGAATGCTGCAGCTCGAAGCTGAGCCTTAAATGAATGCTCATTTTCCAATAAGGAAGAAGAAAGCATGGAGCAGGCTGCCTGGGGAACAGACACAGAGTCTGTAATATGACCATGGCCCACCTCAGTACTTGGTATTCTCTGCGGATCTTCTGTCCTTTCCTTTAACTCATATTTGCGTTCAGGATGGCGCTTCAGTTGAACGTACGTGCAGAGAAAGTAAACACAGGTAACTAGCACGATGAAAGCTACTGGCCCATAAAAAGCACCAAGACTAGGCTCCCATGCCATCCAGCAACTGGAGACAACAAAAAGAGAGAGTCAGGAACATATTATAGGTCACTTCAGATGTGATGCACAACAGACTGAAATGAAACTGGGCTTTCTTACTAACTTGTATGCCCCAACAGTTTCTCAGAAGTTTGGATAGGTTTGTTGTGAGGAACAGGAGTGTGTCTTTAATATCAACAAAGCTGCAACATTGCTTTCCCATTTTTTTAACAGAATAAAATGTCTAGTCTAATTTAGAGCATGTTAAGGCTGAAAATTTCAAAGAAATCTAGGTCAGTTTAGAATCTAGAATTCCACTGAAGTATAAGACTATTTATGTCAACCTTTTCTCCAGTATTAAAAATGTCAGCTCTAATACACTGATTAAAAAGCAAATGAGGCATAGTTTATACAATCTGTGTGAGCAATAGAAATGTACAGATTTCAATGGTACATTTTCTTAAGTTTGAAGATTGTTCTTAGGGAATATTCTTGTTGCCAAAGTGGAGAACTGGCTGAGTAATAAGAGGAGACTGAAAAAAGTGTTTCAGTTGAACAGAGTCATCAGTTTGCACAGTGAGTAGACCCAAAAGTTGTATGGCATTTCTGGGTTCTCAACACTTTCTGAAATTCCTGGCAGTTAATTTATATGAATTATTTATATAGTTATTGAATGCTATCAGAAAAATTAAGGTAATTGACAGCCTCTTTGTAATACACTAGTAGCATAATATTACTGTAGCATTATTATTTGCTGGGCTTTAAATACTATAACTATGACTGTTTCAAAGAAACTTAAAATAGTTCTTGGCCAGTATGAGATGAATAAACCTCAGTCAGCTGCATAATTTAGCAGCAGTCTAACAGGACTGTCCTGAGGATGAATGAGCCGATAAAGTAAATGTCGGAGAAGAAAACACTTCGGGCTATTGAAATCCTAGATGGACTTTGGGAGAATTTGGGTTGGGGGTAGGGCAACAATGAATATTTGCCCAGTTTTTACTTTTCTTTATGATCTACTTCTAGCCATTCACAGAATCACAGAATCGTCTAGGTTGGAAGAGACCTCCAAGATCACCTAGTCCAACCTCTGCCCTAACACTAACAAGTCCTTCACTAAACCATATCACTAAGTTCAACATCTAAACGTCTCTTAAAGACCTCCAGGGATGGTAACTCAACCACTTCCCTGGGCAGCCCATTCCAATGCCTAACAACCCTTTCAGTAAAGAAGTTCCTCCTAATATCCAACCTAAACCTCCCCTGGCGCAACTTGAGGCCATTCCCCCTTGTCAGGCACGTGGGAGAATACACCAAGCCCCACCTCGCTACAGCCTCCTTTAAGGTACCTATAGAGGACAATAAGGTCGCCCCTGAGCCTCCTCTTCTCCAGGCTGAACAATCCCAGCTCCCTCAGCCGCTCCTCGTAAGACTTGTTCTCCAGACCTCTCACCAGCTTTGATGCCCTTCTCTGGACTCTCTCAAGCACCTCCATGTCCTTCTTGTAGCGAGGGGCCCAAAACCAAACACAGTACTCGAGGTGTGGCCTCACCAGAGCCGAGTACAGGGGCACAATCACTTCCCTAGACCTGCTGGCCACGCTGCTTCTTATACAAGCCAGGATGCTGTTGGCCTTCTTGGCCACCTGAGCACACTGCTGGCTCATATTCAGCCGACTATCAACCAGTACTCCCAGGTCCTTCTCTGCCAGGCAGCTTTCCAACCACTCATCTCCCAGCCTGTAGCTCTGCTTGGGGTTGTTGCGCCCCAAGTGCAGGACCTGGCACTTGGCCTTGTTGAACTTCATGCAGTTGACCTCAGCCCATCGGTCCAGCCTATCCAGATGCCCCTGCAGAGCCTTCCTACCCTCGAGCAGATCGACACAAGCACCTAACTTGGTGTCATCTGCAAACTTACTGAGGGTGCACTCGATCCCCTCATCCAGGTCATCGATAAAGATGTTAAAGAGGACTGGCCCCAGTACTGAGCCCTGGGGGACTCCACTAGTAACCGGCCTCCAACTGGATTTGACTCCATTCACCACAACTCTTTGGGCCCGGCTATCCAGCCAGTTTTTAACCCAACGAAGCGTATGCCAGTCCAAGCCACGAGCAGCCAGTTTCTTGAGGAGAATGTTATGGGAAATGGTGTCAAAAGCCTTACTGAAGTCAAGGTAGACCACATCCACAGCCTTTCCCTCATCCATGAAGTGTGTCACCTTGTCATAGAAGGAGATCAGGTTTGTCAAGCAGGACCTGCCTTTCATAAACCCATGCTGACTGGGCCTGATCGCCTGGTTGCCCTGTAAGTGCCGCGCAATGACACTCAAGATAATCTGCTCCATGAGCTTCCTTGGCACTGAGGTCAAACTAACAGGCCTATAGTTCCCCGGGTCTACCCTCCGGCCCTTCTTGTAGATGGGCACCACGTTTCCTAGCCGCCAGTCGACTGGGACCTCCCCTGATAGCCAGGTCTGCCAATAAATGATGGAAAGCGGCTTGGCCAGCTCCTCCACCAGATCTCTCAGTACCCTCAGGTGGATCCCATCCGGCCCCATCGATTTGCATACATCCAAGTGCTGTAGCAGGTCGCCAACCATTTCCTTGTGGATTATTAGGGCCACATTCTGCTCCCCATCCCCTTCCACCAGCTCAGGGTACTGGGTATCCAGAGAACAACTGGTTTTGCCGCTAAAGACTGAGGCAAAGAAGGCATTAAGCACCTCAGCCTTTTCCTCATCTCTTGTAACTAAGTTTCCCCCCACATCCAGTAAAGGATGGAGATTCTCCTTAGTCCTCCTTTTTGTGCTGATGTATTTATAAAAACATTTTTTGTTATCTTTAACGGCAGTAGCCAGATTGAGCTCCAGATGAGCTTTGACCTTTCTAATTTTGTCCCTGCACAGCCTCGCAACAGCCTTATAGTCCTCCTGAGTGGCCCACCCTCTTTTCCAAAGATCATAAACCCTCTTTTTTCTCCTAAGCTCAAGCCACAACTCTCTGTTCAGCCAGGCTGGTCTTCTTCCACGCCGGCTTGTCTTTGGGCACGTGGGACAGACCGCTCCTGAGCCTTTAAGATTTCCTTCTTGAAGAGTGCCCAGCCTTCCTGGACTCCTCTGCCCTTCAGAACCACCTCCCAAGGGACTCTGCCAACCAGTGTCCTGAACAGCTCAAAGTCAGCCCTCCGGAAGTCCAAGACAGAGGTTTTACTGATCCCCTTCCTGACTTCGCCAAGAATAGGGAACATGCTATTGTTACAGACAGGCTTTTGACAATGTCTGTCATTGTTACAGACAGGCTACTGAGCTGGTGGTATAAGCTAGCACAGCTGTTATTAGGTTCTTTAATTCTAAATATTGCATGGATTGCTGGGAAGAGAAGTTAATTTCCTTGTTCATTGGACCATAACAAGAAGTAAGTATTTCAAACTTCAGAAAAAAAAAAAAAAAGAAAGATTTAAATTAGATTTTCAAAAAGTTTTCTAGCTGTTAGGATAATTATGGTAATAAGCCATTGGAATAAAGTGTGGTGTATCCATTATTTGAGCATTTAAAACACCTCAGATAAATAACTGTCAGCAATAGTTTGAATATAGCTAATTTCCCACTGGGTCAGAAGGACAGACGAGGTGATCTGTCATGATCTGTTCCAGCTCTAAAAGCGACAGTGTGTGACACTTTGAACTCATTTAGGCATACGTGATTGGTCACAGTCCCTCCATTACAGTGAGGAACCTTCTGATATTCCATTCTTGTCAAGCCAGGAATCATCCACCACTTAC
Organism: Cygnus olor; assembly: GCF_009769625.2. Lineage (NCBI taxonomy): Eukaryota > Metazoa > Chordata > Aves > Anseriformes > Anatidae > Cygnus > Cygnus olor. The sequence goes on from NC_049175.1 coordinate 22,623,284, forward strand.
TATAAAAAGGACAGAATGAATTTATCTTCCAAACTGAGAACCTCTCAGCTAAAAATAATGCAGTCCCACTGGGTATTCATCATGAGAAACTGCAGCATAAATACCTTTTTTTTTTTTTTAATCTGAACCTTAAACAAAAACATACATCCATTTATTAATGAATTTAGAAATCGTTCAAGGAGTATATATTTTGCTGTCAGACATGCACATGAAAAGATTCCATGAAAAATATCTGTGAAAAGATAGGTAAGTTACCACCTATATTTAATTGGATAAACATGCAGCACTAAGCTACATAAATACTTGAAGTACATTTGAATGCTGCATATTTGATGCAAAGTGGAAAATGGAATGCTCCCCAGTGGAACAGTCTCTTGGGATGCCCTTATTTCAAGTGGAATCTCATTGTGGATCACTTCAAAAATCAGTTCCGTAAAAAAAAGTTCAAGTTTGTGCATCTACATTTTTCTGTGCTAATACTATTAAAAATGAATAAGGCATATAACTCACTATCCTGTTGTTGAATTAGATGCTTTTTATTCATTTTTAAAACCATCTCTCACCTGTGCCTTGTTTTCAATAGAGACTGTGGTACTATGTATTGATTGGCTATGATTAACATGATTAAAGAAGTATAACCTCTGTAACTGTGCCAAAACCAAAAATGTCTCACACATTTATTAACATAAATAATTGAGCCTTTTAATATACTGTTGATTATAAGTGATTGTCTAATTGGATAAGTTTGAATAAATATATGAATATGAGTTGTGCCCTAGGCAAAGCAAACAGCTAGCCACTGTATGCACTAATTTATTACCAGAATTTAAATTTCAATTACCTATAAAAATGCTTTTAAGAAGCCAAATGTTCACTTACAAACCATTCTGCTTCAATTTCCACTCTTCTTATACAGAACATAGCTAGTTTCAAATGCATTGCAATAGATGCTCAAAGCGGTAACTAAGAGTAACGTCCTCCAAAGTACAAGCAACAAGGTGCTGGCAGAGCACTAATAGATTCATTTATCCATTAGTGTGTCAGTCATTACCATATTGGTCATTTAAATGGAATCTATTTAACTTTACAGTCTGATTCACTTTCTGCCATGCTTTTATGGAGAGGCTTACAGTTCTTTGTTGATATCTCATGTTTCAAGCCAAGAATTAATAACATCATGATGCCTGGACACCTTGCAGAGATACACTGAACACTAACATGCTAGTACACAAGCGGGCTATGTCATGACTGCAAGACAAGTTGACTGGAAAATTTCCATAGGGTGAAAATCCAAAATTGTCGTATCTTTTTTGGGGAGTGGGAGGGATGGGGATTTTTTCTTGTCCTTTTCTTCACATAATGATTTGTAACTTACTTTAAATAAGTTACCTGGAGAATATCAATTCAAGGTAGATAACTTAATGAATTAAAAGTTTTTACTTAATTAATGGTCCTATTAAATATGCCTTCCATTTTATAATATCCTTTCACTTACTCATGTGTAAATGAGAGGTGATTTTATAAATGAGAAGTGGTTCTATTGACCATAATAGAGTCAAACTGGCAGATGTGAAGCAGCAGGCCTCAGATTAAGAAATCACTCTTTCATACCTATTAATCCATAAAATTTCATATTAAATGCATCCCAAATGGCATGACTATACCCTTTATGAAGTCATTTACATTTATAAGCATAATAATAAAAAATGTTTTTCTTAAAAGTTTTATTGTAAGAGTATTTATTGTAATACTTACTATGGTGCATTGCCTTCAACCCCATAATTATTGATATTGGTTGCTGCTGTAATCCCACAAATAATAAAAGGAACTCCGCCACTAATCAGGTAAAATCTGTTGAGAGATAACAACTGATATTTTAATTTGCCTGACCTGTAGCTGAATAGTTCTTTGTAAACTGTTATTTCATGTAGTTTCTTGAGTATACAATATTGCCTGAAACATTAAAAATGTCCCTAAAAATCAGAAAGCAAAACCAAAGTATTATCACAATAAACAATGCACTTTATAAAGCAAACAGAGCTTAATATTTGATATTTAAATGGATCCTCTTTTCACAGTGTCTTGACTTGCTAGTACTAAATCCTTAGTAATAGTTACTATCAGTAATCTTAGTAAATGTAGTTACTGTTGCAGTCATATGAAGAACAAAACCTTGTCTAATGAAAGAACCTACATCTCAAATAAAAATACTTGTTTCACTTACCTATGTATTTGTATGCAGTAGCTATTAAATGTGTATTATATATTAAAATATGTATTAAAAGTATATAATACAGACAACAAACAACTGTTTTCATTTTAACCTGAAAATTTTCTCAGTGAAATTCAGTAAATTCACAGAAACTGTTTCCTAATTCCTGGCTGACAGATGAAATGGAGTTGAGTTAGGCAAAGAGGGAAGGAGCAATCCACTTTGCAAAATAAATATATATTTTTTTTCTGAACAGAGCAATCTGGAGCAATCAGGAGGATTAAATATCACTTTGCATATACCATACTTTTGTTCATTAAATATCATTAAATAGCCAGCCTTGCAAATGCATTAAAATGAGAGGGCCTCTAAGACTTCAACAAGATCTCATAAATATCCAAGAAGAGTGTTAATCTCCATGTTAATCTTTCTTTAGAGACTTGTATTTGAAGACAGAAAGTACAAAGTTTCTTACCCCTTTAACTGGTTAAATGCCACTGAGCTACTTGGAAACAGCAGTCATCCCAATGTATCATCATTAGGCTTACATTAAAGTCCTAGGGGATGACTCACTGAAGTTGGCATCCTGCATTCCTATGTCCAAATGCAGCAAAATATATTGTCATCACATTGCCATTTACATAAGCAAAGCACAAAATTACACATGGAGCACAGCACTTCAACTGCTGTGGCCTCTGAGGTGGAGAGCACCAGTGCCTGGCACACGTAAGGCTACAGCTGGAAGGAATGCTGCTTAGTGACAACAGAGAAAATGTTTCACTGCACTTAGAAGCTCAGATGGTTCTCTGAACATCTCTACTCATTTTCTATTTCAACCTGTGCTCTTCTCTCAGTAGAAAAAAATTAGTTTATTTTCAAGACATTCCTCTGCTGTGGGAAACATTAGGCAGGGATGCAAACACTTCCCAATCATTGATATTACATTGTCCAAAAGGACTAAGAAGAGCCTGATAATATACAGAACACATTCTGTCCAGAATCTGGCCACTAGTTTTCTAAAATGTGATACATAAATTAGGAGTTTTTTCAGCCATTGCAAGGCAGGATTTTTACAGAAACAGAGACATAGTAACTTTGACCATTTAAGTCCAACCCTGAATTAGTGTTAAAAATTTCTTGTTTCCCCCATCTCCTTGGGAAGCAGAATTAGAAGCCAGGCCTCAGAAAATTTCACGTTAACATTTACAGTCAGTCTTTGTCCTAACGATCTAAGCTGTAAACAGAGCAGAGAAAATCATCCTCGACATTCATCAAAAAGCCTTTCAGTTTTTATAACTTCAAAGTCATTGAATATATACATTTTCTTCAAACTTGGCTTATTCTGTAAAGCTCAACAAATTCCAAGGAACAAGCTGCATCCTTACAAAATCCATTCATTCACTGCATTTTAATGATTGTGAGTATCTTTTGACTTGAGCATATTGAATAAGCTAGCTTAATAGCTTATTATTATTTTTAACAAAGATGTTCAATGACATTTTTTGAAACTTCAGGAAATGACTAGGGTAAGCAATGAGGCATAGAAAATTTAATCCCAATTTGTCTAAGAAATAGTAAAGAGCAGAAAAACAGTATAGAAGCAAATATAGGAAACCGCACTTCAAACTCATCTGAAGTGATTACACCATAGAATTTACCTACAATGCAATCTATAATTTCATTTTTTGCAGAGCAGCCACTTTTTACAAATTGGATACATACATTTAAATCATATCGTTATTTAAAGTCTCATACAAGCCTGTACTTGGGTGTTAGATAACCTACTTCATATCTCACACTTTCAGCAAGCTGCTGTACACGACAACGGTAGCATCAGATGTTCTGAAAGCACTTAGCTACGCAGTGCTTCAGAAGCATGGCAAAATCTAGCCAAATTCCTGTCCCGTCTCATTGCTAAGAGAAGGAAAATACATTCTAGAAATAACATAAGGTGAAGTCAAATGCTTTCAGAGCACCCGAGGTACACTGTAGTGATATCCAGCACAGTGCACTGCCTGCCCTGTCTCATTGCAAAAAAAATGTAAAATAACAAATAGAAATGACAGTGTGTACAAATGATTCTTCATTGGTGGCTTTGGGATTCTTGAAGGGTGAAGGGAAAAAAAAATTCTGCCAAATAGAAGAAAAGTGAACAAGAGGAATGGGGTTAAAATAGAGCAAACAGAAAATATAATGAAAGAAATAGAAGTTAAATTTAAGAGTAGGAGTGCATACTCTTGCCCATTTGTGTGAGCTCCTGGATACCCTAAAAAGTATATAAAAGAAAAAATATAATGAAAAGTCACCAAAAGCAGAAGTATTGTTCATGAAAATCCATATAGATGTTAGTTGTGAGGAAGTTAATTTTACACTTAAATAAATAAATAAAGTAATTTAGACCAGTATAAATGCAATCTAAATGAAAAAAAAAAAAAAGTTTTTATCAATTTCTCCTTTAACACTCAGATGAGATGATTAGTGTAAGAAAAATATTAAATTAAATGGATGAAATAAATGAATGAAAATGTGAAGAAAACATTGATACTAACTAGCTAGGATTTGTACTTGTAGAGAACCTTTTATCTAAGAGAATCAAAGTGCTTTATAACAAGAATTAATTTAGCCTTGCAGCCCCCTGTGTGACCAATAAACATTATTTTCCCTGCTGTATAGATGAGAAAAACAAGAAGAGATTAGGTGTTCAAGGTCATGCAGAAAACCTGTTTCAGAATGAGACTCCTTAATTCCTATCATATGCTTAAACACACAGCACCTCTATATTACTCTAAATGAAGTGCCTGGGCATATCATGGTATCTAGGTATTTGTCTCCAATCCCAAGAAACAGGGTTTGCCTCTCCAGGGGTTCAAGCAGGAGCAAGAATAAAGCTCTTAGCTGAAGGATTCCCTGGGTAGGGTGGTTCCCTCCCAGTATTCACAAAGCCTTGCCAGTGAACATCTATCTGCCTGTTACTCCCTACAAAGCTTGGCTCGTGGAGGACGAGCTTGTGTGCATTATTCCCTGTGCAACACTAGCACTAACATCCACTGGTATTTCATACAGCGTTGCCTGAGCACGTACACAGAGCTTCCAGATCTGTTCAAGTGGTCTGAGTTAAGGGCTGTAACTGGAGAGATGCTTCTCCACCTTCTCTTTTTCCCCTCAAAAAAAAAAAAAAAATATATATATATATAAATCTTTCTCCTACACTGTTTGCCTAGCTTACGTTTACTACTCCCTCTCATGACTGTCTTGGTTTTAAAGCTTGAAAGGTCTACATCCTTTGGCTCAGTAACCAGCTTTCATCTTTCAATTACTTTCTCTGATTTTTGTAAACTTGATAAAAGATATTTCATATGAAACATATACAAGCCCTGGCTCTACACCTATGACTTAGTGAGACTGGAACTGTGGGACTTAGGAGATAATTTTCTCACTATACCAGTGGGTTGTCTCCTCTTCTCTACAAAAAAAAAGAATGCAGTAACTCAGGTCTCAGAGCCAATTTCATCAACTTGTGTTACACTTCTACCATTCAAGGAAGTGAAGGGTGATACTCAGGCTACCAGTAATGAAATGCTGTAGGAAGCAGTAAGAAGATGGGCTATTTGGAGAACCCTGCTTTGACAGATCTGACTGTTTTGAAGGAGCCAGCTAACACAGAGGATTTGTAGTTGAGATAGCCATGCACACGGATCTTTAAAGACTGGGAAACAACAAGGAAGAAATTAAAGCTTTTTTCATCTAAAAATTGATCTTGACAAGTAGTTAATTTATATAATATTTTTAAATTGTTTTACAGGGAAGAGCATAAAATCTGTGGGGTGATTTTGGACTTTGAAGAAACTGCCAAGCTGTTGCTTCAATAGCCTTTGGGAAGAGTTTTTAAGATTTGTACATTGTTGTTTCAGGCCACCCAGGGATGTCCTGAGGATTCCTAGCAGGCTCTCACATCAGCATACATTTATTTAGTGAAGCTCATTCTATCACATCTTCAATAATGTTGTTACCCAATCTAATTAGATTAAAGCTAGCATGGTAGGCTTCTGCACACTGCATTTGCACCTTCTAGCTGCAGTGCAGGCACCACCTGAAGCCTGAAAGCCAGACTATGCAGATGCACTCAAATGACGTACAGTAATTTGTGAGGTGAGGAATCATACTCATTGAACATGAGAGGGCACCCCTAAGTTCCTGCTGCAGCTGCCTGAGACCAGTGAGTACCATATCTTTTGTTACAAGCAGCAACATAAACACAAAAAATCCCCAACACAGAAGCAGACACTGCTTGAGGTTATGTCCCTCTGCTAACATCACATCTTACTATATTCCAGCTTCCTTTCAGCAAAAACTCCCCTTGTAAAGCAAACTCTACAACAAAATACTGGGAGCTACATAGCCAATCTGATAGAAACAGGATAATGTCAGCAAGAATGACTGCAATAGCCTGCAGGCAGCATCAATTCTGCTAACTTAACATACAGTATATTCTTCTAAGTTTATTTCCATAAATATTACTCAGTAAGTCACTGAGTGAACGCAGAGTTCTACCCAGTGATGAATTTCTTGCTTGCGCGTCTGGCTTTTCTCTAGCCCAAACCTGATTCCAGATTAAGGTCCTTGACTCTGGAATGAATTCTTCCTGTGCTCCAAAAAGCATGAGACCTTGGCTTTTTGGGTGTAACCCACAAAACCTTATTTCTTAACTTATTTTTCCCCCCAAGAGGTTCACACTTATTGCTTGTTTAAAAAGTATTTAGAAGTATTCCTCTCTGCATGCACAGCTCTACAAAGGTACGTTACATATGTAAAGATACCAGTGACGTATTTACTCCTCTCCTCCCCATTCCAAATAAAGATTGATCTATTTTGCTCCACTTACTTCTGTGTTACAGGTTGCTTAGGAAGAGATGTCAATCTATTAGCCACTTGCAAAACAAACATGAAAATAAAGAAGCCACAGCAAGAAGACTTTCCCCTTTATTTTTTTTCCTTGAGCAAGGATTTGATTTTAACATCTTTGTGAAAATAATCCATATAGAAAATGGTCATTAACTTCTGAGCTAACCAGATGCCAGAGTTCAAGAGCCCCGCAGGCAAGCAGACAGATAAGTAGCTGCTCTGTAGAAAGCCAAAGTATATACAAGCCTGATTTTCAACTTATTTTTCCTGAAATTTTCATGCATTGTATCATTTCATAGCTCTTTTTCCTGGGATTTGTGATAAAAATAAATAAATAAATAAAACTTTGTAGAAATGCTAAGATGTCGAAAATGTATCTTTCACTTAAAAAAAAAAAAGTAATTTTAAATCTTATTCTCAGATAATTAGCAGTTGGACCAGATGATCTTCGAAGGTCCATTTCAACTGAATTATTCTGTAGTCTTAACTTATGATCATATTTACAAAAACATTTTTAGCTTTGCTTCATGTCTTGCTAAAGAGAAATAGCCAATATTTCTTGAATTATTTCCCTGTCTGCAAGTGTAATATAAACATGGAGGTGACACCAAAAAAAAAAAAAGGGGGGGGGGGGGGGGGAGACAGATCACAGTATGCAATATTAAAGTTTATTTTAGTGTTATTAGCAAAGTCAAACTCTTAAAGGTAGATAATACAAGAACAAAGAATTGTGTGGAAACTTCATCTAGCACTTTTATGTGTAAATATTATTCATTTTAACTACCTGTTTACATTCCATTTTTTTCCACAAGAACTTTCACTCATTCAGCACTGATGGGGCAAAGCTCACTGTATAGGTAGATATTCTTTTATTTGCATATATATAAATAAATATATATACATATCCCTTCTTTCTAGATCTAATTGCAAATTAAGAGCTTCACAAACATTAATTAATCTTCAGAATGTCCCTGTGAGAATATGTATAATCTTCTCCACTTAGAGGCAGAAACTAAAGCACAGAGAGATGAATGACAAAGCCATTAAGAAAATTCTCTGCAGATTTGTTTGCTCAACTTAAGACGTCCAGACCCTCATTCAACAAAACTGGGCTCTAATTTTCTGGTAAAATTGGCCATGACACTGGAATTTAAATACTTTGTTGGATCTGGCCTTAGAGACATAATATGGGAATCTAGGCAATAAAGAGGGAGAATGTTAGTCATAGAAAACATGAAGCCTCATCTATCAAACAGCTTCAAAAACACTTGCCTCTTTCATGTTAGCCCACTGCAGTAGATACAGTGAGCTGCTCTTTCTGCCTGGCAGAAAGGGTAAAGGGTTACCCTGTAGGCCAGCCTGAGTCAGAAGAGAGAAAAGAAAAACAAAAATGCGTATACCAAAAACAACCAACCAAACAAACAAAAGCAAAACAAACAAAAGAAAAAATACCACCAAAAACTTGGAAAAAAGAAAGAAAATTCAGAAGAAAAGATAACTCTATTGTCTCTTGTTTAGCTACACCAACTTGAAAAGTTATTTCATTTAACAAGCAAGGGAGACCTTGCTATTTTCTTATATATTTCTTTATCTTTCTGGAGAATGCTTTGGAGACTGCTGGAAATCAAAAAGAGAACTGACTCTTACAGCAATTTAGCTCTGTTGACTTCTACTCCTGCTCAGGCTTAATGAATAAATAACTTCTGTCAAGATATGGAGGTACTCATGCTGAATGTACTTCTGAAGTAGTAAGTAAAATATTATACAGTATATTGATAAGAAAGGATATAAATATATCAGTATTTCTTGAAGAATATGTATCTATCTATGTGTATTTTTTAAAAAGCTTAAAAAGAGAATAGGGATCACAGAGAAAACTCTATGGCAATGCTTGGATAAAAATAATAGCAGAAAGCCTCACCCTTCCAATAATTCATGCTTTGAGTATTTTCTATTTGCACAATCATTTTATCCCTAGGAAGCACAACAGGTTTTTCAATTCTGTTTCCACAGTTAATTTCTAGAAGAGAAATGGCTGATATTCTTGTTCTGAGCAATACATTGCTACCTCATTTTTCCAGGCATTTGACTACTCTGGTGTAGAGCTGTTAGCTGAAATTATTTTGCAGTTCCAGCCTACTGAATCAAACGCAACTGCTTCACTGAGCATTGCCATACACCTTTAGAAAGTCAATTACCATCAAGATGTCCTTCTGCTTTTCAAAGGGGATAAAAGAACCATTAACCTATCAACCCTCATCAAGGCAAGAAATTCTGATAACAGCCTATATATGACAATGACGTTTTATATAATATGAAAGTGAAATGAAAAGTAAAACATGCAAAGACAGTAAGTGCTATACCCTTATATTGCTACCTATTTAATACCTGATTTGTGTTATATTAACACTATTTTATGCATGTCAGTAGAATCACCTTGAATTTTAAATAGATAATATGGATTTCTTTGCTTTTACTTGATGCCATATTTCATTAAGCCTGCAAAAGGGACCAAATGACACCACTAGCAGGAGGAAATATATTTAAATTTGGATCAGCTATGAAAGCCACTTAAAGGGTTTCTGGTCTTTGTTCTCCTATGACTCAATTTTGAGATCACATTTTTTAAAAGGGATTTATATCAATCTGATATTTAATTATGGCATTCATTAATACAACTTCCTGAGTTTCATGTGATGTGGAGTTTGACACTTACTTGTTCTGTAGTCAACTCCTTGATTTCTAATTTATATATTATCTGAAAATATACTGTTCTCTACTTTCAGAGGAGCAAAAACTTCGGTGAGCTCATTTACAGGTTCTTTATTCACTGCTTGGCATAAATTTGGTCTTAGGAATCAGAAAACGGCACCAAAATCTATTTGTTGCATTAAAAGAGATACTCTGAGATCTTATTTTTTATTACAAGCTAAATTACATCATTAGAGCTGAATCATTTTGGCTGCATGAGTTTCAAAAGTGATATGTGAAACTGTCCGTTTTCTAGAGAACAATGTTCTTAGTTATATTTTCTGTTAACTTCTTTTGCTGTATATACACAGAATGATTCAGAAGATATTCATGACCCAGCAATCGATGTCATGAAGATAGGTACTTTACTGGTAGACCCAGGTGGCTTGTTATTAGCTTTGCTCAGCTGAACATTCAAGACAGATGTGTGCAAACAGACTATGAAAAGAGAATACAGGAACTCCTTGGAAATATCTCCAAGGAGGACATGTTAGTTCTCTGCTCCTAAATTCACATAGACTTTTCCTTTTTTTGTATATAAATAAATGATATTATATGAAGGGCAAGACCTTTACCCACAGTGACAGAGTGATTAAAATTGTTCAGCAGAAAGGGAAAAATACAAGAAATGCTTCAGAAATATGAATATCTACAAAAAGTACATTGTTAATTTGCACAATTTCTTGCAAGTCTTCTAACATATCATGCAATATTAAACCCTGTTCCAGAGGGCAGGTGATAAAGAATTTCAGCTTTCTCTACTGAACTTTTAGGCGGGCACTGAAACAACTGAACTGTGATTTCCAACAAATTTTGTCTTATGATTTCCTTTGACGTCTAAAAATGTGCAAGATCCTCTTGAGATCTTTCCCATAGTTACGACACAGTCTCTCTCTGTCATTTCAGTCTTCCCTTGTTCTGAGATATTTATCTTTGACACTCACCTGCCCCTCTAGCCATGTGAAACTTACAGGAACTTAATGACCTCTATCCATCTTAGATTACCTAGCCAGTTAATAGAGTGGGAAGGCCTCAAAGACAGTCACATATATAAACAAATTGCACGATCAAATAAACCTTTAAGAAAGTCTTTAAAGAGACCACGATATAAGTGAAAGTAAATTTCCATTACAATTATAAACAAAATGTGAAAAATGTGAACTTCAAAGGCTCAAAAACTAGCAGACAAATAGGAATCTTTAAATTCACTGTTTTCAAAAGATTTTGTGTTTTTTACACTAATACCATTTTTACTCTGTTTTTCTTTACTCTTGAAAGTGAACGTTGGCTTTAGTACTTACAGAGAGGAAATGGTAGTAAGAAAGCACAGCTACCACAAGCTAAAAAGCATTTTTATCTTCTCTGCTGGCCCTGAAACATTTCAAGCATCTTATAAAGCCTGTTTGATTGATACAGGTCATTAAAATAATGTGTTTAGGAAATTTAATGTTGTCCCATGAAATCTGCTATTTCTGCCATAAAAAATGGGCTTTCTTGAATGAAAATGAAAATTACAGCTTCACAGATAAGTGCATGTAAAACTGCCGAATGCATCAGCTGGTTTTTGTAGCATAAAAGTGATTGGGTAGTTACTATTATACAGCGTACTCTCAGAAATACTTTAAAATTATAAATGTTCTGCCCACTGTGCAACATACATAGTTTTAATATTTAGTACCATATATCAATATCTCCATATACATCATGTTCTTGTGAAGTGTACAGAAAAATGGTAAATTACATCTCTTTATCTAGATTTGTTCAGTGTATCCTATGCATATTTTAAAATATCCACCCACAATGCTCAAGATATTTATACTGTCTATGTATAGATATATATGGAAGTAGCTTTACTGGCTTTTAAATATTAAAATTCCAAATTATTAGAGAATTCTTACTGTGTCTGAGGTTATTACTGATAAGGTAATAAAAGCCACATCTTTAAAATACTGTTAAGGATTAGGTGCTGCATCATCAAAATTAAACAGAGTTAGTGTTTCAGGCTTCTGCATCTCTGGTTTTACAATTATGTGCTAATCACAATTTACTTCTACCTTCCATCTATTTAGGTAATTGGATTTATTTTCAACTGCATGTATCTAAAATCTAATTACACAGCTAGAGCAAGATGTATCCTCAGGCAAAGTGAGAGAACAAACAGTCTTGTTTAAGACATGAAGCAACCACACACTAAATAAAAATAATATCATTTTGATTATTAAATCTTCTTGGTCTACAAGAAGTATTCAGTCACAAACCCAGAGGGCCATTTAAATAGAGACACATTTACACAGAAGATCCATGGAAACCACAGAACTATTTCTGTTGATTCTTTTAAGCTACCAAGCTTTTGTCACCAATATATCAGAACCACATTTTTAGAGAACACATGAAATGGTTTCCTGAAAAGATTTTTTTCTGATGTGAAAAGCATACAAGCTGGTCTTGAATTCCTCTAATGTCCATATTCAGTGTACAGTAAAGGAAGAGACTCCGTACTTCATTTTGGTTCCCATTAAAAACAAAACAAAACAAACAAAAAAACCCTCTTAATTTCTTCAAATTGTTCTAATATTTTTAGGATTTGCCAAAGGTCATGAGTTAAGCAGGGGGGCATTCCTGAAAGCTAAAAACAAAAACAAACAAACGATAACAAAACAGTACTTAAATCATCAAAGACTTGATTTTCAATGATACAAAATACTGCTTTCAGTCACACAGAAAACCATACAGAAACACTTTCAGCTGAAAACAGTATAAGGCACAGGTTATATATTAAGGCACAGTTAACATCCTAAGATATGTCATCCAAGATGATTTTGCATATCAATCCTTAAGGCAGTGCAGTATTTTTTAATTTGTTTACCAAGACTGTACAATGGAAAATCAATAAAATAAAATAAAATAATAACAATAATAAAAAACTATTGTGTGCAATGTGTCTGTATGAGTTAAACATAGGGCTTTTTCTTTCTTTGTATTTCTACCCTTAGATTTTCCTTGCTCACTTGGTGAAATAAATAAATAAATCTGAGTACTTATATGGAGCAATTGAACAGAATAGTGTACCTGCCTTGAGAATTAACTTGTAGTTCACAAAGACTGGAGTTATTGAAAATTTATGCACTAGAAATTTTAAATAGGAACCTGCAAATGTAGCTCAGATAAAAAACAATCAAGATGAAACATTTCAATTTTTTTCAACTAGAAATTCTTCTGAATTTCTATTACACAATCACTTCTAAATATTTACTTTAATGTTCTTTTCAGAATAAGAAGACATATAAAAATGTTGACATTTCTTATGAATGACAGATCAGTTTTACAGCTGCCCACATTTGGAGCGCATATATAATAATACTGCTTATAACCTCAAAGGACTCATATAGAAAGAAAGCATTGGAAATCCAAAACCTATTAATTTGATTAACTGTGAATAACAGCTCCCCTTGTCTTGTTAATTGGATGGTATTCCAACTTTTCTGAAAGCACATTTTATTACTTCCTTTCATTTGTCACTTAGGAATGCTTAGTAATGACAGCTTCACTTCCATGTATTTCAATATTGTAGTATACTAAGTTAAATTTCCTTCTTTTCATGACTTATTTATTAGCTGGACCAAGTCATTTTCAACCCATGTAACAATGATTAATGTATTTAATATTTTGCTAAAATAATAACAATAGCCTGAACCACATATCATTCATTCTTCACATAAATGAATACATCACATTTTTGTTATGGCATAACAAAGTTCTCCTTCTTACACAGAGAGACTGGTCAGTGCACACTGACCAAGGTGAGCAAAAAGCTATTATGCATAACAACATGTCCTGAGGCAAGAAACAATTTAAAGCATACTGCTATTTTTCAGTTAACTTGTTTGAAAAACATTTTTGACAACACCTAACTTCTACTTGATGTACAAATGTATTATTTTCAGAAAGTATTATTTTCAGAATAGTCTTCTCTATTTCTGTTCATTTGGGAACAATTTAGAGAAATGTAGTCTTTGATTAAATTTTTTTTAGGAAGATCTCATAGCTGGGGAGTAAATAATAGAGGAAGATGGCTATAAATGTTCTTTATTTGGTACAGTGAATTATTATACAAAGTGAACCTGCTCCTCTCACTGATAACCACTTGTGCAATAGTCAGATGCCTGGACTCTTCTGTGATGGGGAAGACCCAGTCTCGGCTTAAAATAAAAAAATAATGGTCAGTCATATCACATATGAATGCTGACAACAGTAGATATTGAAATTTTCACCCCTTTTCTTTTTTCAAAGGATGTTTTGAATTCACAAGTGGTGCTAATTTCCTTATGAGGTAGGGATATTTTCAATTTGTGGGGGTGAAAAATTGTTTGTCCTATTTATTTTTTCCTGCAATTTTTTTAGAAATTTGTTAAACTTCTGGAAAGGCTGAAAGACCAGGGACATAACAAGCAGAGTCCTCAAAGGCTGTAGCAGAATGAGGTGGATACCACATGATGAGTTTCTTTTGCTACCTTATATTCTCTCAGCAATAGTTTAGATATACTATGTGTAATTTTATGATAATTTCTTGTGTTCATAGACATAATATATATTTTACATTATGCAGCTATGAATTTTATCTTTATATTATATAACTATGAATTTTAATGATGTTCTGTTAAACTCATTGGATATAGTTTATGGGATTGAGAGTGAATTTTTGTGTGCTTTAATTCTGACTAGTTTACAGCCTGTTCATTTCATGTTTGTGGTCCATTTAAGATGAAAGGTAAAAGGAAACACAATGAGGATGAGAGGAAGAAATTAGGTCTTCGGAGATTTTCAAAATTGAAGAGTTAAACTAGATGACTTAGAGATATTCCTTCCAAATATTATTTTTATGATTCAGTGATTAACTTATTATTGATTATCTTTTAAATCTTGTGAGGGTCCACCCATATCTTCAGTTGTCAATGCTGAGAGAAGGGTTCTTTAGACCTACTGTTCTTCCAGCTTAAATCACTCTGTAAATTGAAATATGTGCACTACTTACAGAAGACTGACTCACAGGTGCGTGAGCATAGCTTGAAAATTCATACAGTTGGAAGACTATGTGTTAGCCAGAGAGAATTCCTTAGCAGAGCACAGTGCATTATTAAGATGTAACTGAGGAGAGAACTGAGGTCAGAAAGAGACCCCACTTAACATTCCACCAACAATGTCTACAGCTGAGACTGGAACCTAGAACAGTTGCATCAAAAGCAAAAAATTTGATATATATAAAATCTCTCTATTATTGTATCACATCAGTTGTGCATTCATTACTTAGGTAAGCGTTCCATTAACTTTGGTAAAGTCCCATATGAGTGAGATGCAAACTTGCATGATTTTGTACTACACAATTGGATTCTTCTTTTGCAGAAACTAATCTGCCATTAAAGAATCTTAGCAAAGTTTCATTCCTACAGTTTTCACAGGAAGAAGCTTAGTTTTAATTTTTCCCCCATCGCGAAAAAATTATACTAGGATCTTTACAGAGTGATCCACTTCTAAAACTTACAATTTACCTTGACAGATATCCAAGTAGCAAACTTAAAATGTTACCAAGTAGGTGTTACTGGGTATAACAAATAGCAGTGAAGAGTTAAAGCATAATGGCAGTAACTTCCCCTCATGATTTTGGACTTCTGACTTCTTACTGGAACACTTTCTCCTTCCTATTCCATATTACATAATTCAACCAGTTAAACTAGAAGCAGCAAAAAGCATTCTCTTTTAGTGCTATACATGAATGAATGATTATGGATTAACCACTATTAAATCACAGACAAGCTGTGTTCTAGTAATGACTTGAATCCACAAAAGCATGGAGATTTAAAGTTAATGGAAAAAATTCAGGTTGACATCTAGTCCTTAATTCACCCTATTGAAAAGTAAGAAACAAAGGTACGTTGGCATGAGTTCATAAGTGTCAATCCCAATTTTTAGTTTTAACGTTGAATTTTTTTTCTGTTGTCGGTTTTAGTCTAAGTTGAGCTATAGTAAATACTACATATATGATGATTGTACAAACGTTTGCTTTTTTTCTGTTTAAAATCTGACATACACAGTAACCTATTTTTGGCGATTCCTATCCCAGATTTTAACCAGGAGCAAAAACAAAGCTTTTCCATCATATATTAAAAGGTCAAAGGGTAAGATTCAAAAAATTCACAGGGTTTCTTGGGACACTCAGCCAGAAGAGATCATGAAACTTTGAAAGAAAAGGACAAGCAGAGGAAGAGGAGATTTATCTTTATAAATAAATAATAATAGAGAAATAGTAATTAAAAGCTAGAAATGACAAGCCATTTCCAGAATGTTATGTTACTGCATTAACAATGCAGAGAATGGAGATCTGAAAAGCAGTGAACAGCAGTCACTGCTAGCATCACAAAACTCTAAATTTAATTAGCAATGAACATCTCATTGCTCAACTTTCTAGGTCAACAGGCTGCCTAGTTTTGCTAGATATAATAATTGCTATAGGATTTGGCAATATCAGAACATCAGAAAGAAGTAAAATGTTCTCTCTAATTGGAAAACACTCAAATGCATGAGGAGGGAGTATAGCTTACTGGTTGCTTCTTCAATATTACTAATGGAAGACTAAGAATCTGCATAAGCACAAAATTTTAATATCCTTGTTATATGAGAAAATAACAGGAGTATGACACAATGTTAAATAGTCCAAAATGCCTTATGTATGAATTATAGACATCATGGGGTGGCTATTCTGAAAATAACAGGGGTAGTAATTCCTTGCCAATGATTTCTGCTCATTTCTTTGACTCATGAGAATGAGTTTTACTGGCATCAATAACCCCAGAAATCGAATTCCAAAATGGTATACATAAATATTTATGTGAAATGAACCCTGCCTATATTTTTATATATATATATATATATATATATATAGGTTTTTTTTGCTTGTTTGTTTATTTGAAAAGCAAGATCCTATGACTGACCATTCATATAGATAGCAAATACCACAAATTAAGACACTCCATATTGAAGTTACAAAATCAAGGATTGCAAAAGTAAAAAGAAAAAAAAAGAGGGGGTGGAAAAAGTAATAGATATATCTGAAGAACTTGTCATCTGCTTAGAGATTTACAGGCATAAGTTTGTGGATTATGTTCT
This sequence comes from Cygnus olor, assembly GCF_009769625.2. NCBI lineage: Eukaryota > Metazoa > Chordata > Aves > Anseriformes > Anatidae > Cygnus > Cygnus olor. The sequence continues at coordinate 22,640,310 of NC_049175.1, forward strand.
TAATGAATAATCTATTTCTACTGAAGTGATCACTTGTAATAAGCATAGCTACCAGTCAAAGCATTTTAGAATAGGAAACTTCTTACATTTCATGTATTTTCCACCAAAATCATATAGAATATTTGAAGATAAATCTCCACAACATTACTAACATATCCAATTTATTGACACAGCTCATAAGTATTGAAAGGCAAATGCTAGTGATCTTCAGTAACCATAGTTCTATTATCTCTTAATTAATAGCTAAAATAGTAATGAGGTATTTCTCATAATCAATAGATAAATAATAGGTTTATCTGAAGGTCAGATTTTCTTTCACAAATAATCTAGGCTAGCTTTCACTTTCAGATAAACTGATAAAATCTTGAATGATTCCCTAAGGACCAAGTGTGGTCCAATAATAATGTCACTAGCCCTTTATTATTTATTGAGTGAGTACTCAATTAATATAGGCATAAAGTTTCATCTGGACATTCTGCTCTGCTAAGATATGTTAAATACAGAATATTATACATTTAAACTATTTTAATCTGTATCTTTAAAATTGCAGGAAATTTACATAATTCTAACTAGCAATAAGCAATAATTTTCATCTATGAACAAATTTTTTTTCTGTGGTTATGTGTGTTTAAATCCCTGTGATTCACTGAAAACACTTCGTGGGTGTGGATGTCTCAGAGCAGAAGTTGGCCTAATTTTTTGTTATGTTTTATACAGTAATGTGGTACCTGAACAAAAATACCTGGAGGATCAGCAGCCAGCTTCTACTAGACTCATAACATTTCCAAGCACTGAAGGCATATTTGGAACACATTAGTTTCAAAGTCTCTTCTGTCAAAATTTGCTTGCATAATAAAACACTAGAGGTTCTTGAGATCAACAAGGCTGTAGGAATTCAGCAGTAAATAAAGGTCTGAAAAATTAGAACACTTAAGAAAAATGCTTGTTTTAAGAATAATCGAATTGTAGGGCAGGAATGAACCTCAAGAGGTCATCTAGTCCACTTAAAACTTCTGAGGCTGGGTCACATTAAACACTGATCATGAATGGCTTAGGTTTATCCAATCTATGTTAACAAATTGCTAATGACGGTATTTCCACAGCCTTCCAGGTGAAGTGTTTTAATCAACAACTATTTTTGTAGTTTAAAATATTTTCCTAATATCAAACTATTTACCCCCTACTGCAAATTAAGCTTATTATTTATTATCTTATCTTCAGTAATTTCAGCGAATTTTGTCATTAATATATTCTAAACATCTTCCTAATGTTGTTATTGACACATAAATAGCCATGAGAGTCCACAATTTTTAAGTAATTTCAGTTCGTTTATTCCTTCTTTCAATTTTACAGCTGTCATTGCAAATAAGGAGTTAGAAACTTGCTTTACAAATCCAGGCTGAGGGGTTCAAACAAAATCACATGACTCCAGAAATCAAACTCTAAGCAGAACATGAAATATTGTGAGTTTTCTAATCATACTCACAGATATTCTCTTGTTCCTTTCCTGCCCTTTCAAATGTAGAACCTCTCAGGAGATGTGTCTCACTAACAGGGAGGTCAAATTTTCCTTTCTTGATGCCTCTCTTCAATGCCTTTATCTCCCATTTTCTGTACTTTCAACTATTTCACTGAGTTTCATTTACAATGCATGCTGTTCTGCACAGGCAATTGTCCAACTGCCTCTGTAAACACAACATATACTCACAGCAATTTATAATAGCACACTGAACTAATGCAAGACAGACGTTGAAAAATCAGATCAATAGGCAGGAAACAGAATGCCTATTTTGAATGTGTTGCAGCTGTACTTGAAATTTATTTTTTTTAAATGTAAAAATACACAGTTTAAAACGTTCAGTTAAAACAACAGAGGAAATACTACATATGTACAGGACCTGTTCTACACATAAGACCTGCCTTTCCCCTGATATATGAACTACCATAAGGAAGCTCCCAGCAGGTAATTTTGAATTAATCCAAAAAAAATGTTCCTGTTTAACACCTACAGTCAACATAACCTATTCATCAATAGTGAATATAACCTACCATGAGGGCTCCATCCACTCTGTGTACTTTTTAGTACACACTTTATTCAGAATACTAAAACTATATGTTACATAGGAGAACTTTCATTTCCCACTCTGCAGTAACCTCAACCTCTGTGATTCATTTTCCTGTTTATGCTAAAAGGAAAAGTGCTGATAAAAGCAAATGGCAAAACTCTGAGGCATTGATGTATGAGATGTAGCTTTGAACAGTGAGCTGCCCTTCTACCTACAACTTATACACCTTGCTCTTGAAGATTATTTCAGTCCTTACAGCCCTAGCAGTTGAAGGACAACTAAAATTGATCTGAAGCCTGCACAAAGTTCTAAAATAGTCTACCTTTAAAGTATTTTGAAAAACAAATTAAAAATACTCCGTTTTGCCCCAGGAGGATGCTAACTTTAAACATTTTTACTTTAAAACTGATTTTCTCATTAATTTCTTCTCATTTGGAGTTTTTGAGACCAAGACAAAAAGAAAAGAAACATCCGTGTTTCCAGTAATGGGTTTCAATTATTTAGGACACAAAAGCTCAAGGTGATCAGCTATGTATATGTGTATTTTACTGTGGTAGCCAAACTCAAAAACAAGTGAATTATTCTAATGCAACTTTTCCTCCTGAGACTTCTAAGCCCTCCTTCCAAACATGCATAAACCAAACAGAGATTATCGAATGCATTTGGCAGGACATATGCATAGAATGAGTCAGGTCTGAAGCTGAATTTATGGTAGTTAGAGTTAAATACGCTGCAGCATACTAAATTTAATTTGTGTATCTGTAGATTTCACCAGTCATATTTGTCCAAGGAATATATTTTTCTTCCCATGAACTTTTCCAACCCTTAATAAACAAAAAAATCTGAAATGTTAAAGTCATACATTTAAAACCATAATTGCTAAAAACATTGTTTAAATATTTGTTTTCTATTCCTAATTTATTTTAAGAAAACCCATATACTATTTATTGTTTAACAGTTGCTCTTGGTATCTTATAATATCTTTAAGCCAAAATTAGTTAATGGAATAATGTCAATGTATTGGCAAATTCAATAACATAAAAGACCTATACCACACTCATATGTAAATGCATAGTGCTCGTACTGTACTGCAGTTACTATAGAATATTGAACAATTCTATAATATACTAGCTGGTTGCCTGCAGTGTTTTATGTTTCTGTGACATTGCAGTTCATCAGTCTGTAGAACATCACAATTCTTCACATCTTATTTTCTTCTTGCAACATCACTGTTCTCATTACAGTTAAGCTGGATGTGTATGTATAGTTACTTAAAGCAAAGGTGAACTGTGGCAAACTTTTAGTTGCATCTTTCTAACATAATTTTCATAAGAAGGACTTGTATCTTAGATGATTCCAACTTTATTTAAATGAAAAAAATGATTCACTTTTAAAATTTTCAGTAACTTAAATAATCCACAATTAAAAGTTAGAAAGTGTTTTCTGTAACTGTTGTGAATATTATTTCATGTAGATGGGAATATTTAGTTCTTTGTCCATACCACAGCAATAGACACAACTGAAATTATCTTATGCATTTCTCTTTACAGATTTTTTGCATAATCAAGTTTAATCTACAAGACATTAGAGAATTATATAAGAAAATATTTAGCTCTTCCAAATCTGATAAAATTTTCTACAAAGCCCCCGTTGGAGTTTGAATATATTATCTTCAAGGATTTTTAGAACTTGCAAAATTTCCAATCAGGGTTTTACATTTTGCCTGGAGCAGCATATCAAAGTATGGAACATTTTATCAAGCTTACCCTACCCTCTAACTTATCCTCTACAATTATGTATATGACTAGCTTGAATTCTAGAAAGTGTTGAGACAAGGAATAGTGTGACAAGAATTCTGAATTTTCAGGAAACACCTAGATGTGAACTCATGATAAAAGCAGCAGAAAATTCAACCTAATACAGTTCTGAAGATCAGTATTTTGTAATTACAGCCTTTCAAACCTGAAAATATTACATAAATTATTACAGGTCTCCCTGAAGCTCACTTCTTTGTAAGCTTGCAAATGCCATAACTCATGTTGTTAATTTTTAGGTCATCATTCCCTCATTAAATGACCAGGTATTGGTCATTGATGATGTTGTTAAGATGCCTTTTTTTGGGGGGTGGGGTACATTTATGAATAACTAGAACCAGGGACACTTCCAGGTCAAGGGGTCTTGATCTTGATATATGATTTGCAATGTTATTTAATAGTTCATTTACAAGTAATAAGTTAATATATTTTTCTTTTGCAATAACCACTATTCCTTTTTATCTATGGGGAATAATTCAGACACTGTTCTTTAAACAAAGAGGATAAAATTTTGCCTTCTACGTCAACATCTCATAAAGATTTGGTTTTATTAAATTTATACTCTGGAATGCATCAACATCATGTGTATCTCACCTGCACCTTACTTATGGCAGTAACAAAATCCTTTTTCCACTTTGACTGTAACAAACTCTTGAAATAAGATTATCAATCAATGAGGAACCTCTGTTCCAAGCATCATTCACTTAAGACGTGTTCAGTCAACTTGAAGGTGAAGAAGAAAAGTTAGTGTATTCGGTCAACTTGAAGGTGAAGAAAAGTTCTAATCACTTCTCACTTGACTAAGGCAGGAAAATGCCTCCTCTACCGGCAATTCCATGCTGTCTGAACGGGTATTTACATGTCCTATGCAAAGCACAACAGCTTTCTTAGGGTACTACTAATAATATATTGCTACTGTGAAACTACTTCATATTTTAGTACTTTGCTTCTAGTGAAAGTGGACTAGCATGAAACAATTAGTTCAAAACTGAATTAAATATTTTCTCTGACCTAAGATAATTTTTCCCCATTCGACGGAAATGCATTTAGCTTCAGGCTGAAATTGAACATGAAGAATTCAGGAAAATGTTTCCCTTGTCACCATTTTATACCCTTTTCCAATACAGATATTTCATTTTCATTGCTGGCTAGCAATAAAATGGCTCTGGCTATAATCCATGACTCTATTTGACCATATATCAACGTTTCAAGAGTGAACATGTAATACTGACACGTCCCTAATGTATCAAACCAGCTTCAAAGCACCTTTAGGTTCTGGAATCCTCTCCACCTCATTCATGATGAACAGACTTCTAAAGCCTGTTTTGTATTCTTAGGTTTTGCTTTTTTGCTCTTTCTAGGTTTTATTCCTCAGGTGGCAGAATCTTTCTGTTCATTCTGGCTAGGGTACCAGCATTGGATTTTTTTTTTCTCCTCACGCTACAGTTTTACAGATCAGCATTTGTGGTTGTACCATTCTATCACTAGCTGTATCACATTTTAATGTCAGTCACTAAAATTGTCTTCAGAAAAATAACATTGTTCAAAAGATTAGCATTATAATTAAACCAAACCAAACCTCTGAAATGGCTCTTATCCTTAGATTATTTCAATATCCAATATACTAATACACTACATTATTTTGACTTTGAATATAAGGAATATTTTGATGAATAAAATTAAACCAATAGCTTGAAGGAAAGTATGGCTTCTTTTACATACAATTTTAATCAAGTGCAAAAATGAAAAAAAAAAAAGTATTTCGGCAGTATGACCTTTCTCTGTCCTTCAAAATATGATAAATACTGAAACAAGAAACACAGGACCATAGGACCACAGATTTACAAATAATATGTAAGAAAATAGTTGTTCCACACTATGTTCTTTTTAAGAACTTGTGGTGTTGAGGCTGTAAGCAGCCTTCCAAACTCATGAAGATTGCAAAAACTTCCATTGTTCAGGAATGAATCAAACTAATTACAGCACAATTTGAGAGTGATCTAAAAATATACATTGGAAAAAACCAACTTTCTAGTATTAACTTACAATAATTAAAATAAAAGGCACTGATGATAACAGCAGAGACATCAAACTTCCTGATGACTGACTCTGCCCACAAAATATTCTTTCCTCTAAGCAAGAGATTCAATAAGATATTTAAGATACAGCCAATTTCCATGAGCATGGCATAGCAGATTTTTTAGTGACTGCTAGCTTCCTTTACAACGATTCACCCAAACAGTGAAAACTCTATTCATGGTGTGTGTGTGTGTGTGTGTGTGCGGGGCATCAATTTCACATGCCCTCCAGTGACAGAACTGAGGCTATTTTAACAGCAAATAGTACAGAGATCTCAAGGCCTCCGAGAATTCTGCCCTCTGGCATTTCCCATTTGTTTCAGCATTTACAAACTACAGAGAGTTGTTAAGAAAAAGGCTCATAATCATTGGGATAATCAAGCTTAAGTTTAAACTTTGTTGAGGAGGTTTGGTATGTTCACTGTAGGAAGGAAAAATGAACATCCATGGATGAAGAGTAGAGGAACAAATATTTAAGAGCACAACATATAGAAGAACACAATGGATTGTAATGGATGCTTTTCATCTGACCTCTCTCTCTCCCCCTCAATCATTATTTGACACCAGAAGACATGAATTCACGAGAGCCCGTGCTAATAAAAAATGCACTAGAACTTAACTGCATTTCAGAGCTATTGGTGTCAAGGGTACAAGTAATGTCTGTGTCTGTCAGAATGTAAATTAAGTCGCTTCTTATGATTCACACTCAAGATCTAGAAAAGAACATGGCCAAGAAGATGACATGATATATTTGGCAAAATTGACATTCATCAGAGAATTTGTTATCACGGTCAAATTTTGATCCCTTGTTACACTGATGCGATTATGCTGCAATAAATTATAGCCAACTGGTTATAACTGATAAGGGAAATTTTCTAGACCCTCAGAGTAACAAGTATTACCTGTTGAAGACACTTGTAACCTTGGGAATATTAGAAATCATCAGTTCTTTTTATTATAGGGGTTTTATTTGGTAAAGGATATAATCATTCTTTAAAGACTAAATATGTCTTTGGTCTTCATTACTGGAGTGCTGTTAGTACCTCTGTTACAGTGCCAAAACATCACACACCAATTTTCAGTGACGTAATTAGTATTGTAGTATGCAACTTAAGTTCAGGAAAAAGCCTACTCTATTGGTAACTTATTCAGTAAAAATTGACATATCATCAAATTGTGATGAAAGTCACACCACTTCCAGCCAAGTTCTCTCAGGATTTACAGTTAGTCACATGCAGCAGCACATAGCAGTAGACCCATTTAGGCCCATGAGTTGGTTTCTAGCTTGTCAGAATCCAGACCAAGCACCTAAGTGTTCATCCTGAGACAAGCAGGGTTGTTATGAGCAAAACACTAAGCAGATGCCATAACCATTGTGGTGCCATGCAAAAGCCTGTAAAACCTTCCCACTCCCAGAGACAAGAGGCTCATTATAGGATTTGTTGACACAAATCAAAGGAGAGAATTTTTCTGGATGTGAAAGTTCACTATATTTTCCCCTTTTTGCTGTGAAAGAATTTAACATAAATCAATGTCACAGACAAATATACTTAGCTACGGTTTAGCTAGATACTACTGATTAACGCTTGGGTAGCTGAGATAACAAGCCAGGGAATGACTGTGAAGAGCTGTTGCTACATTTGTAGGAGAGAGGAGGAGGATGTAAATAGAGCATTATCACGCTTGCACATGCGTGTGATCAGGTTGTAGGCTGTTTGTCATTGCTACACATAACCCACAAGGAAGACCCCTGTTTCTTCTTCCAAAACATCACTCAGTAATTGTACATACACAAGCTCATAGAGAACACCAGAAACATACACGTGTATGTACATATGCATCCATTAGCAGATATGAGAATTCAGCTGACCATTTCAGCTGTCACCTTCTATTTCTAGGTCTACTGTTTGTGCAAGTTAAAGGACAGTTTCTATAATACCATTAAGACATTTCAAAAAATATGAAATATGCAAACAGCTTTTTTTTATTATTCTAAAAAATGATTCTTTACTTTAAAAAATATTTATAGTTAAAAGCAATGAAGAAAATCAAATTGAAGCCACTTATACTGACTGTAGGTGCTCCGAGTGTGCTCGTGAAAACTGATGTAAATTGCTTGAGTTATGATCTCCTAAAAATTCTTTATGTTATTTTTTAGGAGCCATAGTACTAGGACTAGCAAATCTGACTACAAAAGGAAGGACACACAATCCATTCATAAATTGTTACTAATGGTAGATATACAATTTTTCTAAGGCACTGAAAGAGATATTATCCCCCTATGCCCCACAGCGATAGTAAAAACCTTTCAAAAAGTGTATCAAGATACATTACACAATAAACAAGATGAAGTTCAGCAGAGACAGTAACATAACTTGTTATCCATTTTACAATTGATTCAGTAGCCTTATTTATGTATATTGGATGGTTTTCTTTTCATGACAGATATAGGATTCTCTATAATCTGAGTTTTGCTGTATTAGTAACCTTGCAGGATGTTCACTGAATAAAAGAAGATGGAGGAAATTAGGAGACATATTTGTACACAAATATGAAATTAAAGGTAACTTAATTATTTGTCTCCTTAACACCAATATCTGGCCCATCTGCAGCTTATTAAATTTTTGTTTTAAATGTTTATAGTGCAATTGTGCTCAGTATTTACAATGATAGTAGTCTAATTTTGTTCTCTTTCTGGAAAGTAATGATTTTAATAGAATACCTTAAAGAAACATTTTCTACCTGGTCTGTAGTTCTAAGCTGTATGCGCTTAAGACATCACATGAAAAATGAATGCATGTATCAGGTATAAAAAATAATGCTACCTGTACCTCAGCTTGGGTTGACAAGACGTTTTGCACACCACAGGTATACATAAAGCTGAATCTTGCATGCCCCTTTGGCTTTGCTAGCAAAATATGACTTCAGATTACTCAGAAGCCAAAACAACGCCAGGTTTCACAAACGTCCACAGAGGATGAACAGACAGAATTACTTATTTCTATTAAGAATACTAAAGAGTATATTTTATAAGAAGTGATTTCATTATCTGCTGAAGTGCCAGGGTTCAGTATTTAAATACACAAAATTCAATGATGCATTAATTTGATCCATCTCATTAGCGTCCAGACAGATTCAGTGAAAAATGTCAGAATTGTTACAGTTGTTTTCAGTCAAAGTGGTATGCCCTGACAGTTTTATCTCTATAAGTAATGTGTAATATATATTCTTATATATTATACATGAGATGATATATAATGTATAATGTGTAACATATATGATATATCATATATTATAAGATTAATGTATAAAAAGAGGCAATATTCAAAATTATATTGTCGTGGATAACAAGTTTCAGTAAAAGGACTTCCAGTTTAATTACTGGATCTTGAAACAGAGAAAACTAATAGGGAACCAGTATTTTACATAACAGGATACATCTGATCACAGCTCAAGAAAAGCTAGCTGGAAAAGATCAAGTTTACATCATTCATCATACTTCAGTAAACGAATATCCAAATAGCATGGCAGGGAAACAGAATCAATTGTTACAAGCAAATTGTTTTCTACTAAAAGGTGAGGTCCCCTTTAGATATTTTGGTATTTATTTTCAGTATTTCAGCTACATTTTAGAGTGGATCAAGCTCCTTGAAAAAAATGTGGTGTGAGCATTTTTACGATTTCTTGGTAAATTCCATATCACAGATTTGTGTGTTGATTTTTGGCAGTAGTTTCCATTTACTGACTCACAAAAAAATATCCTTATGTTACATATAGCAAGTGCATACACAAAGAATAGAAAAACATTCATACGTGAACTGGAAACCCCGTCTATCATATACATTCATTACCAGGAAAGACTGAAGGAGAACAGCAAAGTGCGCAGTTCTGCCAAACATATTCATATGTGTTCAAAAAAACCTGCTGAACATCTTTTTTTTTAATGTTCAACAAAAACTGAATACAAGCCAAACTAGTTCTATAGACACAGATTACTGACAAACCACCTCTTCCTTTAAAGTTACTTGCAGACTGCATTATATTCTTTCTAGCAGTGATGGTCCTGATACTCAAAAGAGCCTAACTAATTCTTCATTTGAATAAACTTAATATTGCTTAGCTATCTACTGGTGACAATGGAGACAGAAATTAACACACACACCCCATACCCAGACAAACTGTGATGTTATCTCTTATGTACCCGAGACACAATAGGTATAAAGCTGGCATCAGCTTATAGATACAAGAACAGTCTGGTTAAAACATTTCTTATAAATGACTACACTGAAATGTAAGTATCTTAAATGGATTTTATGGAAATATTACGATACAGAATAATTCTGATTTTAATTTTATTAAAACCAGTAAAGTTGAAATGGCCATAAAAAATGATCATTGCAGGTCTAAAAGAACAATAATTACTAATTATTTAGTTTGGCATTTTCTTGCTTAAAGCAATTTTAAATTTTCCATATACTATGCCCATTTTCTACATGAAATGAAATTGATCCTCATTACTTTGAAGCTAGTACTAACCATTATGAAATCATATTATACATTCCAGTGGCTGTGTCTCTAGGACATATGGTGCCCAGAGTGTGAAAATAACTCTGGAATCATTTTACTTAGCTATTAAACGATTATATCCATGTTCTTTTACAGCTAAAAGTAGGTTTATCATTTCTGTTACTAAACTAAAAATATCTATTATTTATTTTCACTGGCTGAGAACCTCAACATGACTGATACAAGGATTCTAATTAGAGTAATATTTTCTGGAACTTGAATGCCTGTTGTTTTCCAGCTTGAACAAGATCTGAATTTGAAGAACATACACTATGCTGTATATATGCAACCTGAAACAATTTTCTACCTTAATAGCCACATGGCAGCATTTGAAAATTGGCAATTATTCATTTTACCATGAGCTACTAGCTGGAAGAGTGAAGTTCTCATCTGTGAAGAATAGTATAGTAAATCATGGATTAGCAAAGTCAGGCACTCTCCATGAAAGTATTTCCTTTAGCTTGTACCTAACATATCTAATATTCAATATGGCTCTTCTCTTGACTATAAAAAAATTATGTGAACTTTATATAATTCCTTCTCCCAGAAAGAATATATTTAAAAATCAGGGAACTAATTGTATTAATACAGATTTCACTCAGTAGAGTCTGAACAGCAAAGCTTATTCATATTCCAATAGCCTTTTAACAAGTTGTGACAACTTCACACAGCCATTATACGGACTACTTAATAAACATTTTGTGTTCAAAATAAAATAGCTAGACTGTGTTTAAAAGAATACACTAATCTGGATTTTTCAGCAAAGCCATAAAGAGCAGAACGAATACTTCTTGTTTGTCAGTATATAAAAACGATGTCTTTAGACTAAATTGTCCGTTTTTTCCATGATCTGAGGGGAAAGAGAGATACTTCCGTACGATAATTCATCCTGTCCTCACACAAACATACAAGACAGTTGCAAGGAATTGCTCTCTGGAAGTTCCTCTTATTCTCCCTCTAAAATCTATACAGGGACACTATATATAACTTTTGCCAGCACCTAACTTTTTGATAGCTGAAGTCAAAAAATGCAAATCCCTCTTCTCACACCCTTGGTACCCTAGTTTGTGGTATTTTTTTTTTTCCTGTTCAATTTTGGCTTGAAGCTAGGTACCCAGTTAACATTCTTGCTGCATGATGGGAGCAGTTAGTCTTACATTCAAGATGCTGTGTTACAATTGCTACACTGTCAGAGACATCTTAGTCTGTTCTATCTAGAAGGCTGACAGGGAGTCCAGACTTTCAGTCTCTCCAGTAATAGCATTAGATCTCTGGTGTGGAATGAGGAAGGTTGCTATCAGGTTACTAGGCAATCAATACAAGTGTGAGCAAGATTTATAACAGAAAGGATAAGGGTAAAGAGAACGTCATTATAGAGTAGTTTTGATGATTAAATAATGCCTTAACCCAGAAGCAAGCCTTTTTTTTTCCCCCATCCATAGGAAACTGAACAAGAACACTTGAATTGTTCCTGTTGAGACAGAGTTATGTGAACATAGGCGATACCAGTTCTGCATATCTCCTGAGTATAGTTAACTATTAGCACACGATAAATATTCAGATTTTTATGCACTCTAAATGACTCAGTTCTTTATGGATTCTATTTATAGTCTATAAAAATAAAGTATACAGAAATAAAAGTGTTTAAAATTTACATGCTTAAGGACTACTTAGAAAAATATTATATGTTATATTCCATACCTGAGTAGTGGTTGCTTTGGATAAGAAGGTTGGTCACTGTTTTGGCATGACTGAGGTTTCTTTGTGACTTGCTTATAAATATTCCTTGCAGTTACTCCAATCCATAGCATAGTAGATAGAGTAGAATAATGCAGTACTATGCCAACCTAAAACAAGAGTGGACAGTTAAGCAAGTTAATAATTATTTCTAACCAGAGAAGGAAAACTCTTTAAAAAAAGCAGACAGAAACTGTTATTTAATCTATCATAGATATATATCTGTAAAACCAGATGGTATGTTATGAAATCAAAACAGTAAAGACATTTGTATAGAACCTGATTAATTACAATTTTTTATACCTGGATTTAAAGTGATGCAAAATTTGGTTTGTTTTGCAAACTTTGTTAGCTTATTGTGACAATGCAATTTAAAAAATAATGACAGCATTTTTGTTTGCTATTATAATATTTTCTTTAATTTTTTCATCAATATATATTGTGATATCCTGTTGTAGTTCTGTCTCAGCTGTGTACAGCCAAGGTTGACTTCTTGTAATGACTAATTATTTGTCTGGGATCAGTGATAGTTGCCTAAAAAGCAGATTACTTTCAGGCATATTTTGAGGAACTTATAAACTTGGCCAGACAATTTTTAAAACTAAATGAGAGATCTTGGTGTCATCCCTCAAAAGGAAATGCAAACTCTCAATACTGTTATTATCATGATGTCTCCAAGAAACTGGTGTGTTATCATTGAAAGTAAAATAAAATACAAACACCTTTAAAATACTAACATCTTTGTTATATTAGTAATTATTATTCATTACTATGGAAACAGTAATTGGAATTTTATCCAATCTACAATGCTTTATTACATCAGCTAAGTCTCCATCTGATTATATAAAATGAGGTTACATTTTGCAGTGACAAGTAAAATATTGGTATAATTGGAGACCACATAAATGTTTAAGGAATACAGAGAATTGGATAAATAAAGCTAACACAAATCTATTACAATGATTTATTTGAACCAGTGTTCATTTTTGCTCAACTTAGAATAATTGATGGATAAAGGAAAAAAAAATCCATGATTTTTGTTTATATTTAGTAACATATCACAAAACTTGAACACTGCAGCAAATATCATCAACAGAATACCCTTTGTAATTTTCTCTGGGACTTGTCTGACACATTAGACAAGAGAGCATAAAGCCTTCATAGCTGTTGTCGCTTGAGGTAAAAGAAGCGGAAATAAGAGAATGAGACAACTTTGTACCATCAGCTGGCAGACATTGCCAGTTCAGTGGCTAGTGCTGTCTGGACTTAGTTCATGTGCAGCTTGCAGCATTTCTGTAGGGACACAGTGAATATGACTATGAACTGGGGGGAGTAAAGGAGTAAGACAGGAATGAGAAAAGGGGGAGGAGAAAGTGAAAAGAAGGTGGCAGAAACCAGAAGAAAGAAACTAGAAAAAAAACTAGAGACTTGGTTCATCACCTCTTCCTCATTTCAGCACAGCACTGTTATTATAAATTCTGTAATTATTCTATACAAGTATGCCAAAGGCTTGATAAGATGAACAGCAAGGATGAATTCTGTGTGAGCAGGCACCAACATGTGAAATTCAGACAGTGTGTATAGCCGTATATTCAGAAAATGTGAGCCTCATGAGAGAATCAAATTCCTAAAATAGCACAATCAAACAATTTTATTGAACTTTTCAGGAGACAACTGAACTGAATGGAGAATACTGCTATGCCACACCTTAGTCACACCACCTTTCTCCACACTATACCTATCTTTCAGCAACTTAGTTCTTTCTAATGGACAACTCAAGCAAACACAGAAAATAGACAAAAATGTGATCAGCTTCTGTAATATCTTTTCAGCAGTATGTCTCTTTTTCTCTCAAAATAAAGTTCTCCATTTGCATTTCTTGCTTAAGGCAAAAGAGGATATATCCTGATGTTACAGGACCTCCTGATGACTGATGGATATGAAGGACAATAGTGACAATATGGAGATAAAACACACAGGACACTTAAAAAAAATGTGGAATTTGGAAGCATGACCGAGCTTTTATACTAAAATCCAAAGGAAAGAGTACTCTTTTCTCCTTGTGGAGATATTTTTTTCTGGACTAGAATTTTTGTTCTTACTCATTAACTAATAATCATTAGAAAAGGAATGCTTGTCACACTTCATCTTGAAAATTCAGTAATTCAGTTTCAAAGTGGTGGGCTCTGCCCTCTGACTCTTCCTTCCCCCTACTTCCACACCGACAGCACTCATGACATGGAGATGCATTTCCCACAGTGTTGCACTTACAGGTTGTGGCTTTATGCTCTCTTGTCCCCCTCAGTGGGACCACCTCTTTCTAGCTGTCTTAAGCTAGGTAGACATCTGAGCCCTATGCTATGAATATGAGGTAAGAGTTCATGACATCCAAAACAAGACTTAACAGAAAAGGAACAGGACAAAGTTATTTCTGTTCAGTAAATTCTCACTTAGATCCGTTAGCAAACATAAAACTTAGGTTTATTGCACTAAAGATCCAGGGTATGAGTTTATCTGTGTATAACTTGTTACCGGATTTGTGCCTCTGTAAAGCTTAAGAGGCCAACAAATTGATACAAATTAAATATCAAAATGTTCACTTAAAACTTAAAAACTGTAAAAGGGACGTGGAGGTTCTAGTCAATGAAAATTGAATGAGAGTCAGGAGTGTGCCCTGGCAGCTAAAAGGGCCAGCCATATTGTGGATCAGGTGGATCAAGCACAGCATTGCTAGCCAGCTGAGGGAAGTGATTGTCCTGCTCTGCTCTGGTGTGGCGTCACCTTGAGCATTGTGTTTGGTTTTGGGTGCCACAATATAAGGACATAAAACTATTCGCATCCAAAGAGGACAACAAATATGGTGAATGGTCTAGAGGGCGAGACATATGAGGAGCGGCTGAGGGCACTTGGTTTGTTCAGCCCAGAGCAGAGCAGGCTGAGGGGAGGCCTCCCGGCATCCTGCAGCTTCTTCACGAGGGCAGCAGGGGAGGCTTCATGGCAGCCTGCAGCTTCCTCACGACAGCAGTAGAGGGGCAGGTGCTGAGTTCTGCTCTCTGGGGACAGCAGCAGAACCCGAAGGAACGGCATGGAGCTGGGACAGGGGAGGGTCAGGCTGGGTGTTAGGGAAAGGTTCTTCACTGAGAGATTGGTCAAGCACTGGCACAGGCTACCCAGGGAAGTGGTCACAGCACCGAACCTGCAGGAGTTTGAGAAGCATTTAGACAATGCTTCTCAACATGGTTTCATTTTTTGGGTGGTCCTGCATGGAGCCAGGAGTTGGACGTGTGGGTCCATTCCATCTCATGATTCTATGATCCTACCTTTGCTATAAACGGAGCTTACCTTCACCACAATGTACGTTTCACTAAAATTGTGTGGGAAGGGCTATGTTTTGCTTACAGAACAGGGGTTATGACTGAATATGTTAAAAGTATGATGCTTATTCGTAACAAGGCTTTCCACTGACAAGCCAAATGATACAGAAAGAACTATGAGGACATATGCATTGAAGCCAGCATTGCACCTAAAGCTGCTTAATAACAGCAGTTATTATGGGGAAAATTTTCTCATTTCCCTGGACTGTGTTCCTAGAACTGGGGATAAGCACCAGCCTACTGAATAAAAGTTTGCAGTTCTCTGCAGTAAGAAGATGCTGTCTTTATGTGCTCCTTCAATAAATTTCAGTACCCCAGAGGTTAGAAGTTCCACACAATGCAATTGCCATAGTAATGACCAGCACACACATTTATGCAAAACATCCTGGCCCCCCAAAAAACAAAAACAAAAACAACAACAACAAAAAAACAACACTGCCTTAAGCAGCTCTAACCTGCACATAATTTTTTCCCCTTAGTTTTTTTTTTCCATTTTTTGAAAATATTTCAGATAAATAAGGCTGTCTCAGCCAGTTCTATTTAAGAGAAGATATGGATATGCACTAACATTCTGATTAAACTATTAATCCTTCACAGAAAGAAAATAAAATCTTTTCAGTGAAATGGAGGGATTTGGAAATTTCCTTGTGGTTTCTAACACCACTGGATATATGTCATGATCTTAAAGCATTTAGCCTTAGAACAAACCCCTGCTCACTTCACGGTTAGAAAATTTATAGCAGGAAGTTGAGACCCAAAAATGAGGTGGGTCTCACCAGGAAGGGACCAGGAAGTACAATCTTCATCATGCACATCTAACTCCACAGCATGGAAACTCTTTAAGTGGCACTGGTTGCTGCAAGCAAAGTTTCTAGCCACTGATACTCTTGCTTGCACATATGATTAGCTCTGTTCCTCTTTCAGGAGAGCTAAGCAGTGCAGCATTAAAGACCTCTCAAAAGCCTGTAAATAGAGTATACTTCTATATCTCTTGAGGTGCCCTAAATGACATACTCAGAAATAAATACTCTTTTCTCCTCTTTCTATAATATTTTTTATCCATGTGTCCAGAGCTCCCACTGAAGCTGTGGCTCTTAACTTGTTAAATCAGTAGGTCACTAAGTGATCATGCTACCTAGTCTACTAGGATTAAAAAATAAAAATTTCCATCCCTTATAATAATCTTTCTATCCCCTGAGTCTTGTGCCCCTAAGCCTACTTATTCTTCGTGCTTCAACACGTGTAGTGGGACTAAGCATTTCAGCCCCTTGTGGCCATAGCCTCAGGGCTATGATGCTTTACAGGAAAATAGGGGGTATGAGACTGAACTCTTTCAGACTGAGGGTACAGAACCAATGCCTCCCACACCATGGGGAGTGATCCAGCTACAGTTGTGTCTCCTTCCATCTCATTCCTTACAGGAAAGGAATAAGCCTTCTTCCCTGCCCTTTCAAGGATAGTAATCTGAGGGCCTAAGCATGGGAGATAGAAGGGATTGACTGCATTCTCCACCGGTTAGCTCAAGCACCTTTCTGTCTAGTGTAGTGTCTCTGAATCATCTCATTATGCTGTTCCTAACACAATCTTTGCCTTGCAAATGAATGATTTTGGCATAAACTCAAAGCTCTGGATTCTACATGAACAGCCAGCATTCAGTGACACTCAGAGTCGGATTTGTGGGTAATCTCAGTCTGTAGATATAACCTAATTCACACAGGAAATCTGTGAAGAAGCAATCAGCTCTTCCAGACCAGCATTCTAACATCAGTTTTCTTTATAAATCACAAGTAAAGACTGCGTAGCAAATATGCAAGTGAGACTGTCTATACAAAATCCTCTCTGAAATTGGTATGCAGGTTTAAAAGTAAGTTTTTAGATTTTTAGATTCCAGATAAAAATAAATATCTTACTATCTCTGAAAACACATTTTTTAGTTCAATTACTTTGCCTTCAAGGAGATATGAAGGTTCTTCCAGCTATCTATCAGAGAAAATTGGTCCATTTCTATAGTATTAATTCCTGCTGCTTAAAATTAGCCTGGGCCACATCATACAGAGGGAGAAGGTGATCCAACTGAAGTAATTTTAAAACCACCCTTTTTGGTTAATTATGAAAGAAAAAAATAACTCAGTCTACTACTTCACTTGGGTAAGAATGTGGCAGTGAAATTTTTGTGAAAATTTTAGTAATAATTACAATAAGAAAGGTAGAGGTTCAGTGGCTTTGGCACCACATTTCAGCTGTTATGTCAGAAAATGCTTGCACTTGGAAGATTCCCTCATGCACTCAGGAAACCGAAAGTGCAAATTACATTACTGCAGGGAGAAGCTGTGTTTTGAATTTGAACAGATGGAAAGATACCTGTACTAGAGCAACACTGATGAAGTCACATGCATGGTATAACTAATATTTTAGTGCTGTTTGAAACAATAATGTTTTTATAAATATATTCTTAAACTCCAATACCAGCTTTTTTCCAGAAGTGAAAAAAAGAGACACAAACTCAGACCTGACACATGAACTCATAGCAGCTGTGCAAATGTACCTTTCATTGGTCTGAGTGATTCAAAAAATTGCTATATTCAACGGGCAGAAGAAAAGAAGCACTGTGCATCCCACCCCTGCTTAGGCAAACTATGGGAAACATTTAAGTATGTGAGTTTCTCAGGAAACCATCAGCAAATCTGATCTCTCTTAGCTTTGGCACCCTGAAGGATAAACCACAGAGTAATCCTCTCAGGGTTACCACAGGATGAAACAGGCACTGGAACTCACAGAAGTTTGAAGACAGTCAATGTCAGTAGGCAAGAAAAGGTCTGTGGTGGGGTACAATGTTCTGGTAGTAAAGATTTGTTCAGCCTGTGTTGCCAGCTACAGGAGTCTTGTCTTAGATTTTTTGGACTGTTGCATCAGTCAGCCCTACCTTATTCTATCAATTTCTACCAGGAACCAGAGAATGGTGTGTGCCTTGTGTGTCCTGTATCTTTGCTGTATCTTAACTTCTGATAATGTCTAAGTGGCATGATGTCAGGTCAATAAATAACTTAATGAAATTGATTAGAAAGCATATGTGAGTGGATCCATTCAGTTTCCCTAAGTATGCATGTTTCTCAGCAGCTCAGGGCTGCCCCTGTACCATAGCACTATACAACTGTCACTGATAATGCATTTTATGAAGATACTCCTGTAGTTTATGTATTACTCAACATATTATTAATAACTCATTTATCTCAATCAATTTTTCATTATTACTGCTAACACTGCATTGTTACCATGCAATCTGCAAAGTAAATAACCAGACAATGATTGTAACAACAGATGGTCATTTGTGATCATGTAATTACATGGCCATGGCTGCCCTACAAACTCATCTTCTACCCTCACTTGCAAACTGTGGATAAAGACAATGGTAAATGATATTTCAATTTGATAGAACTCCCGGACTAATTACAACACAATTCACTAGATATTGTGAGATATTTATATCAGACTAATTTCATGGACAGCTGTGTCAGTTAAATGAAAAATGATGTGATGTACGTATGTAGACTTTGCAAGCAGAACATTATAAGTGCTTACAGATCTACCGGTGCTGTTTACTGATGGTCGTGCACAAGTATACACAAAAAGCTTCCAAAGCATCTCACTGAAAACTAGAGTAATAACTCTTAAACTAGTTATGCAAGTTTTGCTGCAGAAATTCTTGGGTTTATACTAAATTAATGTAAACATTAAAAACATCACATTTAAATAGTTATTATAAGTTGTACGCTGCCTATCATGGGAACATATAATCTATTTTTAAAAATTAATTTTAGTAGGTATGTTTCATAGTGCACAGAAGTTGGAGTCAATACACTTCCTTCCTTTAGTCTTTTGTATCTCATTTTCCTCTAACTTCCCCATATAAACAGGTTACCTTCTTATGCAGTAAGTATTGTAGTAATAACTCAGACAAGCATTCTGAAGCAAATTTATCTAAAACCTTCTAAAATTTTAAAGTGACAGGACAACACAAGTACAAAATATTATTTCACGAAGAATAGCCTTAAAATTCTTCATTCACCTGTTACGAAGATTCAAAATATTCTACCAGCTTTTAAAATAAATCATATTTACGATTTCACAAAAGCCTGACGATTACTCTGCAACAAGTATGGGTATATTGTCTATATTTGCATCTAGCAATAATAGTGATACAACCATTCATTGCTTTATAATTTCATAAATGTATAACACAACAATTTATACTGAAAAGTTTCCTAGTTATATTCTTTTCTTGTTTTTCTTAGACAGGAATTATTCCAATTAAGATATGTAGCTTGTTGTTTATGTAACTATTCAGTTTGAACTTTACATCTCAGTAAGTGTTCACTTGAAATAGGTAAAAATTGTAAGATGATTTTTTACACACAAATATAGAAGGTCAATTAATTACATGCTACTGTTTTCAGAATGCTTGCTGAGAATTAGCATGAGTGCTTAGATGAGTAATGCTATGATTTTTTCTAATAATAGAAATATTACAAAGGTTTTTTTTGTGTTTTTTTGTTTGTTTGGTTGGTTTTTGTTTTGTTTTGTTGTTTTTGTTTTAATTCAAAGTGTGGACATTGTCCCAAGCCAAGAAATAACTTGTTTAGTTTAACAAACCAAACGGCCCCTATGCTTACAGTAGCTCAAGCCATGCCTACTCTGTGCATCTCTTTACACTATACCCCTGGAAAGAACGGAGCTATGAAAGATATGAAATAGTCCATAAATCTTAAGTGTACTGTGCTTCGTCTCCTTACTGTGAGCTGTAATTAAAAGACATAATCATGCTATAAATGTTAGTCTACCCAAGCAGACACTTAGGGGTCACCCAGTGATGCCAGGGCCATCCTCAGATAAATGGCATAATAATGACTTCTCATACAATCATTAAGATTAGAAAGGACTTATTCTAAAGAACTTAAAATCCACAGACAAAGTGAGAAAAGAAAAAGAACTAACAATATTATGTTAAAAGATACAATTTCAAATTTTAATTATCTAATAAGAATTACTAAGGCATATACTTACAGCTTGACATATAATTGGGTATTTAATGCGATTGATTCCACCAGCAAAAACAGCAAAGGTAAGAGCAGTATGAAAACAAAAGTTGAGAAGCATGTGCCATCCTTTTCTGCTTATTCGGATTGTACTGTTGAAAAATAACATTTAAAAATGAAAAAAAAAAAAAAAGAAAGCATACCCACTATGCAAACTATACTTTGGAAAAATGCTTAACACGATAGAATTAAATTCACTGATTCTTGAATACCTACACAGCAATATGCTTATAGAACACAGTCTGATTTATACAGCACTGAAGTCAATAACAGAGGACGTAAAAAGAGTCTACTCATTTAAAGGTTCCTCCATCAAATCAAGCATCTAAAGAAGAGTGAGAAAAGCAAAAGGCTTATTGCATAACTTTAGATATGCAGAAGTTTAACAAGACATCTCTAAAGAATTAAATGGAAGCTGAAGATCAGAAGTCATTGCATTAAGTTCACTTAATTAATATTTAGCAGCTTCTACAGTACAATACATTCCTACTCTTCTAAATTGCTAATGGTCTTTAACAGAAGTATGCAGTTAAAATGACATTTATATAAATCTTTTATATAAAGGAAAACACAAGTTTTCTAAAACCAAGAAGACTTAAAAGTTGAAGAAAGTTTCTTTTACCCAATCACAGTTACCAAATCTTTCAGCCAAACGAATACCAGAAGTGTAGCTGTCCTAGGTGCTGTTTTGCCTATTCAACAGAATTTGCCAGACAACACTTTGATAGTGCCTGTGGTTTTATATTAAATTGTCAAGTTAGAAGTTTTAAGAACTATACAAACCATTCAGAAATACATCTCAGGAAAGATACAGTTTGGTAAAGGTTGATGTAACTTTTTATTTTGGTCTTCTCTGGTCTAAATCATGTTGACAATGTTACCATCCAGCAGCAATTCACAACATTCATCTTCTCAGTGAGGGTTAGAAAAATTGCAATATCTCAGCATGACTCCGATCATTCTAACACAAGTCCTTTAAAACTGGATTCTTACCTGTGATGGACAATGTAGGTGATAATGGAAGCAAACAGGCACAACAACATAACTGCAGTACATGCATATACCACAGGGTGCAGAAACTCCCCTGGGTACTGGGGGAAAGACAGCACTGTCTTAAAATCCTATGGAGAAAACAAAATGATTTAACACTGTTAGGCATGTGTGAAACTCAGACTTCATTTCAATATGACCTGTCATTTCTATCTGTTTCCTCTCTAGAGCAGGAAAATAAAATGATGAACTTTTTATGTAGATACAGTTCATGAATTTAGATTGACATCAGACTGCTCCTTCCTCATCTGCATACACTTTGCAAGAGAAATTAACCTTTTTGTACGAGCAGACGTATCCTAATTAAAAAAAAAAAAGTCTGAAAAAGTATACAGAATATTATATCTTGCAGGCTTTAGTAATATCTGTTTCTTCAGATAACATGAACTTTATGCATGTATTTTACTAGGATATTAAATACAAAATATCAAATTACCATAAAGGTCTCTAAATGGCATACAGACAACTTCAGAAGAACCACTCAAAGGAATGAAAGCCCTGAGATTACATCCAAAATATTGACTCAGCAGCTCCTATATTCAAATACCATCCCCAGTTGATGCACCCCATCTGACCCAGTGACCTTTGTGCTTAAAAGCAAATACTCTACTACCTATACAATTTCAAAAGTAGTTTGACAGCTATATTAACAGAAAAGTAAAGATCTGTGTGTTTCTTTTGGACCTGCTAGTGTCTACTAACAAAATTCTTCATAAAAAAAATATCAAGAAAAACATTAATATCTTTGTAAAATTAATCATATTAATTTCCCATTCTAAAGTACTGGATCTCACAATGAAGAAATAATAAGAGAGCTAAGTCTGCAGGTGAAATGGATGGAAAGCAGGAGACTGTTACAGAAAACAGTGTCTTCACACTGTCTGAATTAAACAAAACATTAGAGTTCCACTGTAATACACTAAGCCACATCTGTTTGCGGCACTACATTTCTGAAAAAAAAAATAAAATACCATAAATTAGATACATAACTTATCACCCAAGTGCAAACAAAGTATTATCTGTATGCCAGTTTCCATGGGCAATCCCACTAACTGTTAGCTGTGCACACAGGAACACACTCCCATCCTAGCACAGAAAAATGTAAAATTCAAAAAAGCTACTAAAATACAATCCAGGAAACACTAACACTGAAAATAATGACAAACTGTTTTGTTTGTTTGTTTGTTTTTTTAATCTTATTGATCAGTTTTAGGTTGTGGTGGAGTTTAGCTGCCCAGCAGGGTAAACCACCACACCTGGAAGAAAATACAATTTTCTTGAGGTGAAATCTCCTCTTGGATACTGGGACACTAATGCTAATACTTTTTTTTTTTTCTTTTTTTTTCAAATTGCATTTGCGTGCAGAGAGCTGCTTTCCAGCACCATTTGTGTATATGAACTTGTCCATGTACAAGCAGCTAACATTCATGAGTACATGCAATTATTAAATTAGGGAACAAGGCACAGTTTGGTTTACCTCCCAAGTAATATATGCCGTAGTAGTCATTATTTTTCTTTGTAGCAGCTTTAAACTTCCAAAGAGTGATTGTAGCAGTTTCACCAGATGTGTATTAATTTCAGACATAAACAGAGCAGCTTACAACATATATAAACAAGACTGTCAAAATGAACAAATAGCATGAACTAGATAGCAAATATACGTCATCACAACCTTCTATCACAGAGTACCACAGTACTACTCTTCAAGTACTTCCTCAACTAGCGTGTGTCCCTCAGTTTGAACTCCTCAGTTAAATTTGTTCAGTCACTTGTCCCATACACAAGCACTCTCTGAGCCCTGCCCAGTATGCCAAGACTCAAAGTCAGTGATGGAGTCACTTGTCACAGAGGTAATCTTATGCTGTCTCCTAATATTTTTGCTACTCTTCCCTCAACCACAGATGGAAGTGAAGAGGTAAAGAATTCTGACTTTTGATTTGGTAGCTTTTTAGTGCTACCAACCTATTCTCTTGATGCTTTCTCCAGATTTTTGCTGTTGTTGTTTGTAATTAATTCAGGATATTCTGAATTCAAAAATTTCATATAATTCTTTAGAGGTCTGTGGTTTCAACATATTTCTTCCTTTTTCCCCTCCCCCCCCCCGCATCATCTCCCCATTAATTCTTTCACAGCGGTACACTGTTCTTTACAAGAAATGTTCACTACAGTTTTGGCTCAAATATATAACTGGACTATTAATGAAAATACTGGACAATTTAACAAGAAATACTCTGCTGAACATGTTCACTATTACTAGTTAATCATGTTTTGGTATACCAATAGCATAGTTTGTTGAAATTTTACATATATACTTGCTTCATTCTGTATTAAGAAACCTTACTATAACATCGTTGCAACAGTGAAGTTATTTAAGTAAATATATATCTTGGACACTTCTGGAAGAGTCTGAAAAATTAACAAAATCATGAAAAATGAAACATACCAAAGGTACACATTTATCTAGCAACAAATGAAAATGACTTTGCATCACGTGGCATCAGTCAGTGTACTAAAGAATTATCTTTTATATAGTGTAAATGCAAGTATCAGCCAATCACTATGTTTGAATACTTATGTAAAAGAAAATGCCGTATGTTTTACAGGAATACAGCCATTTTGCATGCAGAAGAATCAAGAACAACTGGCAACTTAAATCTAATTCCACTTTAAAATCTTCATTTTTTATTATCTCTTTTCTAATCTTGTACAGCAATTAAGTGCTAAAACTTTTGAGTATCATAATGTGCTATTACCAATGTAGAAAATATTTTTTAAAGATTTTTGTACTGATTTCATTATAGATATATAATAAATTCATCTTGTCTGCTCTTTAATGGCAATTAAATATTATTGATTTGTCAACTTCCCCTGAGTAATCCTCTGAGGAAGAGAGCACGCAGAAAACAAAGTTTTGTGGTTTGTTTTTTTTTTCACGCTGTATGCAAAGCAGTATAATTGTATGTTAGATTTTAATAAGGCAGGTTTAGTTTATTTCCTGGAAGTGACGGAAACGATGATAGTACTGAAAAAAATTGGGAATTATCTACAGGAAAATGAATACACACAAAACTGTTACCTTTACAAACGAAATGCTGTGTACAACTCGAAGACCAGTAAAATATTGTCTAATGAGACATCATCATTCATTCACCCTTATAACATGATGTGGTGTAAATACATTGTGCTCACAAGGCACAATAGAAATTAGTGATGGAAATTAATGACAAAAGATATTTATCAGCTATTTTGTCCATCGATGAGAATTACAAAAATATCAGAGTGCAAGTGGGACTGTTTCACTTGAGTCTTCAAATTCAAAAATCAACTAAAATAGACACATCTATCCTGATCACTTTAAATTAAATATGAAAGTATAAAGAGGTACAGATGAATTACATGCCACAGACATCCCTGAGATATCTAATAGCAGATGCTGAGAAAGGTGAAGGGAAGATACGGTGAGCTAGCATTAAATATCTGGTACTTCCATGAAATCATATATGCTAAAAAAACTATAAATCTAGTTTGTGTTGTAACTTTTTTAAAATCCATATACTGATATTAGATTATATATTTATTTTTGATATATTTCTTATAACAATATGACTTAAGAAAGTATAATCTAATTGTTTTTTCACGATATGTGAAATTGTTTTCCCCAAGGAATTCATATCCATGTGCCTCAGAGACTTAGAAGTGCATTTGAACAATCAGTTACAGTAAGAGTTAGATTCCTCATACTTAAGCAAAAGGAAAATCAGTTAGGTGCCAAAGTCTGTTAAGATGCTTAGCAGCACCAGAATAAGGAAATTAGGTGAAGAGTTGAGTCACTACAAGGAGCTGAAAACACTGCAATGCACACTGAGTGGAGCAGCTGATATGCTAGAAGGCAGGGTAGCCATTTGGTGGAATCTCAAGAGGCTGGAGGAATGGGCTGACTGGAACCTCATGAAGTTCATTAAGGAGAAATAAAAGTTTTTCATCTCTGGGACAGAGGAACCCTGACAGCAGTACAGTTTGAGGGACGAGTGACTGGAAGCCAGCTTTACAGAAAAGGATCAAGGGGTATTGCTGGACAATAAATTGGAAACAAATCAGTGGTGAGCCGCTGTGTCATGTACCATTAGCCACACATTGGGCTGTATTAGAAAATAACAGACAGCAGGTTGAAGGAAGTGATTATTTTCTTCTATTCAGCATTTATGAGACCAAATCTCAACTAGCGTGGGATACTCCAGTACAATGAAGATGTTGAAAAAATGGAAGTCCATTAGAAGCAACAAAAACAATAAGGTGGCTGAAGACCTAGATCCTAGGACTTTAACTTGCATCTCTATCACCCAAGAGTTGGCCCATTTTACTGAGCTCCTTTACAGTCTGGATCCCTTTACGCTCTTGTGGAAGCTGCACCACTGACAATGGAAGATCCCTTAAAGCAACAGAAAGCAAGAGCAAATAGATATAAAGAGCTTGAGCCAGAGGCCTGCTTTGTTATTAAGTTAGGGCATTTTGAAGGACATGAACCTGGATTTTTGTTCCCAGTGCCAAGCCACCTTATGCATTTTACAGCACAAAAAAAATACATATTATTCACTATAATTTAATAAAAAGTAGATAGTAGATATAATCCAAGGAGAAAAGAATTAAAGAGATCTTGCTCTTATGATTATACTCACTCCAAGGCTTTGTACAAAAGATTAGAACATTCAAAAATATTCTGAAAAAGACAGAAACCTTCTGGGAAGTTGGTTTCAATACAGTGCACTAGGCCTAAGCACTGTCTGCTATGTGAACAGTACATGCCAGCTCAAAACTCAGGTGAAGAGTGTGCAGATCTTTGCTAGGCCTCTGACTGACAGCAGAGCTTGGAAACTTAGCTCTACACTACAGGAAGTATCTATAGTTGCTTATCAACATAAGTTACAAAAAGCTTATTCTTAAAACTCCCTCTTTAAAAGCAGCCTGATTTTTCAAGGATTGAATGTCTCTTCAATAGTCTGTTATGGGAAAGCCCTGTGTTTCCTATGGGGAAAATGTCAAATACCATAATCATGCCAACCTTCTAAATAACATCTCTGTAATACTTCCCTCACTCATGAATTAATTTCTCGAAAGGCTTAAACAGGCTGTTTAACTTGGAGAAACCCTGAAACATGGACATTTAGAAGACTGTTTTCAGGACTGGACTTCATGAATAGGTAAAAGAAACCCTGCAATTGTCTCCAGTCACATTGAAAATATTGAAAATGTAGTATTTGTGGTGTTGTGATCCTTCCAGCTTGGAAAGACTTAAAAAGTTCAGGAAATGCTCATAAAACAAGGGAAAAATCCTTTAACTCCTTTGGCATGATCCCTTACTAGGACCTTGCCTCTCCTCAATTTCTCCTTCACACAATTTTTCCAAGGTTTGCTTCCAGCGTAGTTTCAAAATTTGCTCTGTTTTTGTCAGCTTGGTCTCCTCAGCCCTAATTATCTCCAATAGCCATCCACTTTTCCAGTGAATGACTCCTTTCAGTTGCAATAAAAAACAACCCAACAAACAACAAATGAACAAACAAAAAAGAAACCCACCTATGTTATTCAGAAGAAGTAGATATAAGATGACAATAAAGGAAAGGAGTTGGTTTCAATTTTATGTTTGTTCAACCTATCTCCAAGATTAAAATAAAAAATGCTAACAATATTTATTAATCCATTTTATCTTAATTGAGAAGTAGCATACATAGACTTAAGAATTTTGCTAGTTCTTATTTGTCAGATTTGAGAAAAATTACTATTGACAAAGCAGTCTTGTCAGGGGAAAAGGATATGCTGTACACAATTACAGTAATATCCATCACTATTGAATTGCCATTCTGTTCTAAGAAAAATGAAGGGAAGAACAAAGGACAATGTATGTCAAAACATATTTAGCAAATTTTGAAGTTCAATGTTAATGTTGGATATCTTTGTTATCTTCTGAAGAGTTTTTACTCACATATACTTTGCCTACAGGGAACTAGATTGATTATAACATACAGAAATTATCTTGAAAAATTAAAATATTGATATACAGCTCTGTTCACAAAAGAGCACAAATACGTAGTATTTATGCAACAAATACTTATAGTTAGATATTTTAAGTCTTCAATATTTAATAAATTATATATTTCTAAGCTTCAGAACACACAAATTCATAATGTTACTCTAAATCAGAAAATCAAATTGCAGAGGTTTATAGTTTGATACCTCAGAATATTTTGGCCACCTCCCAAAAGAAACTAGAGTGAGACTGTCTCTCTTCCAACCTACAGATAACAGAAGAAAAGACAAAGTAGGGGACTAGTCTAAACACACAGTATATGAAGGGAAAGGCAGGAATAAACTCAGAAGTTTTATTTCACAGTATTTACTCTCACCACTAGGTTATACCATTCAAAAGCTGATCACAAAAAAGATAATACTGTATTACGTCTGGCACTAGTGTTTTATTTCCATCCACTGGCCCAACTGAGAGCAGTGTGAAAGTGTGAAAGCAATGTGAGGAAGGAGCTCATATATCCTTCTTTCCAACTCAAATGCCAAACTGTACTCTCTCTCATTGACATCACTTGAACAACTGTCATACAGAGAAATGAAATAGCTCTACATGAATCCTCTCACTTGAAGCATGCTTATGCTTATTAATTATCAATCATAGTTGATAAATCCTTGATTACTGTCTTTCTAAAAAAGGACTCTCCAAAACCTTTATTTTAACCCTTCTATGGTATCTAAGCAGAAGCAACTTTTATAACAGTTCAGTGAACTTTGTCTTTCTATTTAAAATGATGACGAACAAAAATGATGAATCAGAATATGTGCTGTACTAGCCATAAAATGGACAGCTAGATTAAATGAGGCTTCTATTTCATCTTGTTCCACAGCAGGATACATTATTCTGATAGCACTGTAAACCTTCAAGTTCACTGTTACTTTATTGCTGCTCTTCAGTTTACACACATTGCTGCTCTTTAGTTTGCTGATATTACCCCAAAACATAATAATCAATTATGAATTTTTATAGTTTAATAGATCTGAGAATTAAGATTAAAAAAAAATAAAAAAGTATCATGTTATTATAGCAAACTTCGTCAGCTACATACCATATACTACCTATTTTGAACTTGCTGTCCATTTGTTAGTATTTTAAAATGTATTAGGCTGGTGGGTGTGAATTCAGAAGAAACATATAGGCACTTTATATTGTTCACATTATAAAATAATAGCTAAGCAGAATAATGAAATATTTTTTATTTCTGGTATGAGAATGCAACTGCCCAGAAAAGTGTAATCTATATCAAAGAGAACAAACCTTGACTTTATGCCATAAAACACAGATTAAAATACTTGAATGAAGATGGTTGAAAAAAATGAAGTTACAAAAGTGTTCCAATAGCTGTTCAGAAAGACAGCTGATGGAACACATACTTGTGTTATATACACATACATGTATGTATACACATGTGTATATATATTTTACATATATATATATATATAAATAAATGATTCAAAGTCAGGCATCTTTTTTCTTAAAAGCGACTGTGAAACATGAGCTAGGGAACAAATTATTCACTACCATTATCAATTGCAAAGCAAGACTGAGCCTCACATTCTATTTTCTTTTCTTGCGCAGATAAAAATGAAAGACGCACACAGGAAGAAAAGCAAACTTGAATTACCGTAACAAAATAACAAAAAACAGAAGACCTAAAACAGAATTACATACCAGGTGCAAAATCAGCATTAAGAGGTACCTCAGCTGTCTTTGTGGTTGCGGAAAACCCAAAGTGCTACTTCTTATCTGATATAAATTTGCATTCAGATTTATAAACTGAAAATTAATTGTGACCCTTATGTCCATATACCATTTTCAAAAACACAGCAAAACCATGGAATTAGTTGCAGGCAATTAGTAGACATTTAATAACTACTCAAAGTTTAAGAAGAAGAGGCTAAACCCAACCATTGAAGGAGGAGGAAGCCATTTTGGGTGTGGCACCTGCAAAGTCAACAGGTGCTTTCTTTAATAAATTTACAAAAGCATCCTCAAAGAAGAATTATGTTTCACTTTCAGGGAAACAAGTGGCTTGGGGAAAAAAGGGAACTCATATGAGCTGTAGAAAATGAGGGATATTTAATGTCATGAAATCTTAGGAATAGCTTTTAAATTCTGAACAATTCTGGAATGGGTGAAAAAATGTTCAAGTAACTCTGAGGGAAGTCAGTTCTTATGAAGTGGACGATAATATCCGCATTTAACTCGTGGGTGCCACAGCCTTGTGCTATGATTGGCTGCCATCTGGGCTCCATCTGACAGCAGCAGATTGGTATTCTCTGCACACGTCCTCGCAATTCCTGTCGCCTGTTTGCTGTCCCTTACACATACATGCAATACAGTATTTACTCAACTATAAACATTTCTGTAATGTACACAAGCAGCATCTACAGCACAGTTATGCACCAGCATTTAGGATCAATTTGGTATTAATAATATATATATGTTTAATCTTTTTTACAACTGATTTATAATAAATTATTTAATGGTGCAAATATTTTTTCACCTATATATGTTAGAAACCTTTCATTTTTGTATTTGCTTTCCTTATTTCCCTTTATTCCCACAAGCCATTATTACATGCATAATCTTTTTGCTTTCATTATGGTAACTTTCTGTTAAACAGGATAGTTAAATAACTGCAATGGGAACTGTGAGTGTGACTGAGAACAGACTAAAGCAGGCTGATGTCTCAGCACTGCACAGAAATATTTTTCTTCACGAGCAGCAATTTACCAAGAAGGCTGTCAGAATCAGAATACAAACTAAAACTCCTCCAAGATCAACACGGACACCAGTGTCCTTACTTAAAAGAGCAGAAGATGTTATTCCTTTCCATTTATTAAATGATTCAACATTGCGGTATGCCTGCAACTAATTAGTATGATCAACACAGTGCAGGGCAGGAACAAAAGCAGTCCGGCCTCTGAGATGTGCTGATGTAAAAGCACACAGGAGTATACATTTTTAAACCCTGTCTCATAATTTATAACCATAACATACTAAACATTCCTTGATGGAACTTTCATTTGTAAGACTGAATTAAATGTCATTTCTGATTAGGCCTGTCTCTGGATATTAAAATTGACCAGCAGGTTTATTCACTTACTAGCAGTTAAACAACTTACTTTCTTTAATGCTGTCTTATACTAAACATTATAGAAAACAGAAGGTCAGTTACTGGCAAGTAAGAATGATACAAGTGTATGTAAAAAGAACATATAAGTACCATGAAAGAGAGAGAAATAAGTATATTTGCTAAGTCATATACTTACCATTAGCACTGCAAAGTTATTGAAGTGTGTACTCTGAATGGTGGTAATATTGCCTGCAGAACTAATTATGTGGCACCCTTCTCCCCACCAGCCTCCATGTCCATCTAGAAGGTCAAAATCCCAGAAGGCTGCAATGGGGTCTATACCCCGTGCAAGGTGCCTCAACCCTATAGTAAGAGGGCTGGTGAGGTTTCCAAAACTGCACCCATCTGCAAAAGCAACAAACTGAATCAGAGAGATGGAGTGGAAAACCCTTTATTGATGAATGTTGTGTAAAGAGATCAGATACACTAAGCTATGGAAAAAAAAAAAAGCAATAGACATATACTCTTAGTGGTCAAAATCAAGGGTAATGTTCACATTCAGAAAAGTTTGCAATAGTTTAAATAAATCTGAATGAACATTTCAGTCTCATAATGTGTCCAAATGATCTAGTCAACCTTCACAAAGCTGATTTTTTTTGTCTAAGATTCTTCAGTTACAGCCAGTGTTACACTATTGCCCATGTAACTGCAAAAATGGCACAGTTTCATCATATGATTAATAGCTGAGAAAATTCTGCACTTTGAAAGTCACATTTAAACATTTTTAAAATGTTAATAAAATGAGAGCACTGCTCAGAATCAAATAAAATTATTAAAATTGCCTGGGTGAATAATTAATCAAAATAATGATTCACTAGCATATAAGAGATGTCACATTTAGACAAAAACACTTAACACTTGTTTTATGTCCATTATATCAGAAAGTATACTGGAGAGTAGTGATACATGCAACAGGGCTCTGCTACCTCCCTGACAGTCTTATTTTTCTCAATGTCTACGATGTTAGCATTGCAATTTTCATTGTAAAGAAAAGAGTAAAACAAGATTTTTTCCTATAGCTCTTTGTTTTAAGAAACAAACCTCCATAACAACACAGTCAAAAAACATAGTAACCGCAAATCTGCATTCTGGTCATACAGAAATTGCATTTCTTTATTTGCAAAAGAGTTTGAATAAAATGATGCAGATAGGAATAAATTCAAACATTGCTGCTAAAGAAACAGACCATTCCCAGCCTCTCAGCATACAGTATACTCTACTCTATTCTCTACATAATCAAGTATACCTTAGCTTTCAGATTAAAGAAAATAATGCATAACAACTCCTCACCTATTTTAGCAAAAACAGCTGGTGTGGCAACCGTCCTACGTTTCCCATCGTCTGCAAGATTTGATGAGTTTCCTGTGCTGGGAAAGAGTTTTCCATTCCGAAAGACAATAAACTGTAGCTTGCAAGTGGAGTTATCAACAGATTGCCAGGATGAAGACTGAGAGAAGACAGACTGTGGCAAATGAACTGAAGCTACTGCTACAGCATTCTGTACAATGAGAAAAAAAAAGAAACATTTAAAATGCAAATCACAACAGGGTTGCTTTCGTGATGTTTTAAACTCCTGTACAAGAAATGTATGCTGCTTTCCTTTTCCAACAGACTGGAAGCAACCAAAGAAGCACGAGCTGTAACCATGGGAATAGGATCGGTACAGTGCATATTAAAAGGGAAAACGTTTTGATTGAATGTGTGAGTCTATATGGTCAAGCTCCCTGCTGCAGAGGTGAGAATGGTTCTTACCGTGCCTGCTAGAGGGTCCATCAACACTGCAGATCTGATTTAAAGAGACAACCTCTACCAGGTTTTCTCCTTCACTTAAAACAGAATCAGACAACTAACATTAAAACATTTCTCAGAAAGGGTATTTGAAGAGTATTAAAATAATTTTATAAATAAAAATAATATAAAATAAGACAGTAGAGAACTGCAAATGTACTATATAACACTTTTTATAAATACATTTTTCTTGCTTCATATATAGAAAATAAGTTAACTCCAATTTTTAGCAATCCAGGATAAAAATATTGCAAGCACTAATGTAACAGAAAACAAGATAGCACTAAGAGAAAATGAATGAAGACTGTCAGATCACTATAATGGCTTTGCGTTGTGATTGTGTTATACACCCTTTTACAAGCAGATAATTCGCTTACAGCATATTTATAAAGCACACCAAACATTATGCTCAGAGGACTTCACTCATCAAGCATTTTTTTCCTCTGCCCAAATAGAAAGCTAATCATTAAAGGCTGAGATATTTACAAGAAAAAACAAATGATGAGCAATGGGAAAATAAACAGGGAGTCTGTCCTGAGCCTTGAAGTGAGAAGTGTATGTATTTAAAAACAAACAAACTACACAATGTTCTAATTTGCATTTCCCGCAAGGGCAAAGTATAGCTTCTGTGCACATAATTTACATAGATTATCACACAGTTTACTCATAGTACATATGCGCTACCTCTTCGAGAAGTAAAAACAATAATCTTCACAACCATGTAAACAAACTTGATGTTAATATATGTCCATATGGTAGGAGAAATACACATGAGAGATAAAAGACACAACAGAGATCAGCAAACTAAAATATTAGAAGCACATAGTGACCTCACGGTAAATAGGGGGGAAAATCATGAGTAGTCTGTGATGTCACTGGGATGCTTATGTAAACAGATAAAAGCTTGTATAAATTTTTTTTTTTATCACCAAGCATATTTTGGAAAAGTTTTGTGATTCTAACAACAGAAACTCAAAAAAATACTTTTTTTAAAAAAAATATTTAATTTAGGTGATGTCACAAATATATTCATAAAATTAATTAAATATGTTAAAAATATTCAGGAAAAATACAGAAAATAGCAACAGCACATTTTTACATTAGATTTTAAAATGACTGTGAAGACTTTAATTGGAATTAACTGAGCTAAACATCAAGTACTCGTCCTTAGATTGTTTCCACTGCCTAATTCACTGATTCTAAAGCTGTCATAATTGGCTTTGTCTCACGCTTCTGAAAAAGACATATTTCACTCTATGACATCCCAAAGTACCTCTGTAAGCTGAATCTCTGATGATTCCATTTTAGCCATAAATTTGTTATTAATAAGTACGTACAGAAATTTTTAGTAGTGTCATTTGTCAAACCCCAAATCTCTCCTGACTTATCTGGAGATCTACAAAAGTGTAAGAGAAATTATAGTGTGATTAACTTTATATAGGATTTTCATTATTATTCTATGCTGGAAAAAGCAACAACAATGACATTAAATTACACTAATTACTTATTATACACAAAAAGAGAAAGCTAGAAGCATCTGAATAAGCTTATGATAATGAAACCAACAACTAAAGGCATTGGGATAAGCAACAATGTGCCATGACTTGACAAAAGCTGTCCTACAGAAGGCAGAGGAACACAACTGGTTTATAGCACTTTTGCTGAGGCAAAATTGTGTAATTCATTGAGGCTCTCAAATTTCTTCTCTATTTTGACTCACTGATACCAATGAGAAAAAGCAGTGATACACTGTGGCAAACAGAGCTTGACTTTGAGACCAGGGAGGGGAGAGAAGGGGCTGCACACATCCACAGCACAGAGAGTTGGCTTGTTTGAACTGCCTGATGGCCAGTTGCGCAGTTGGGAATGATCAAGGTGATGGCTACCCCCTCACCTCCTTTACTTCCCAGTCTCTGCCCATGCAGAGTCCCTTAACCACACAGTGTAAAGGAACCTGATCACAGAGACCCATAGACTAGCTTTATCTCTAAGGGGCAAAGACTAATGCAGTGAAGAAGAGCTGTGCACAGTCAACACATGGATTCAGCACAGACTATATGCAGTCCTTGGACTGGTGGAGCAAATGTCACACATGCAGCAATGCAACATTTAATTAACCATGTGGCAAAAAGACACATTTACAGAAAATTATTTCCTCTTCAGGCTTCAGAAGAGGGTTTTTCCCTATTTCTCCAAACAAAAGGTACCAAAACCATGAATATCTATAACATTAACTATTTAATAATCTTTGGAAAATAATGTCTACAGGCAATTTCTGGGATATGGTGTAATTTTGAACACTACCCTGTGTATACCTGATATCTCAAACAATTTATTTTGAGTGCAGGCAGAGCAAAGGAACAAATTGTGACAATGTATAGGTAAAGTCAAAACTCAGTGCATATCAAATATTTACTTTATGTAGAAGTTCCTCAAAATTAAACATCAAAATCAAACTGTTTCCTACAGCGTGTCTGCCAACAAACTCCTGTGCTAGGATATTCATGAAAAATGCACACACTGAGAATGCCCACACATTCGCAATGCTGTTTAAAAATATGAATAAATATTTGTGAAGAATTTTTACATATAAGATATTTGAGAATCTTTATTTTAATAGCATTAGTCATTCACAGGAAAAGAATGTGAGCACTCAAGCAAACCCTATTATTGCAGATGAGAATGGATGGAGCTTGACTGGAGGCTCAGTCTTCAATTCTACGTGTTGTGATGAATAAGTCACCACCCTTGCCTCAGTTTTCCCCTCATGTGGTGAAATAAAAATAATAGTATTTCTTTTCCTCCCAAGTCTAGAGATGAAACACAATATGTGAACAGATTATTACTAATACCAACAACAGTAACATTAAATTTTGAGTGAATGACTGTGCTTTAGATGTTTCAAACTCCATATGAATAATCTCCTGTTTTAAAATTTTATTTGGTTACCATATTGCCACATCACACAAGAATTGATATTCCATGGTGTGCTAGCGGCAGTGTCTTGGGAAGCTGCTCTACCTCTAAGGGAGAAACAGATCAAGAGAAAGAACCACCATCAAATGTTCTGCATGGGATCTGCAGCTTTGCAATGACACAGGTCAGCACTGGCAACTTATATTTTCCCTGGAAAAGCTTACAATATTTGTCAGCAACTTACCAGTTAGGATTTAGACATTCTGTGATCATTTTCAAAACAGAATGTCAATAATCCCCCCATGACTCCATTTCACTTTTAGTCCTATTAACTGGATTGGACTGGCAACCATTAAAAAGGAAATTCTGAGCACTATAGATTTTTCTAAGGAATATTCTTCTGCTGGAAAATGACAGTGTTTTTAAATGAAAGCTAGCCACAGAGATCCATCCATTTCTACAAAAATATGATCGAAATTATTCAAATTTCAAAACCTCCCATGTCATCTGTCCAGATATTCCCAAATCTGCTGTGTGACCTGCACCAGGGAAAGAGGGCAAAGCAGTAAACCAGATCTAAGTGTTTTCCAGGAGGCTCCTAGGACTCCCAGCTCTGAAAACTTGTAACCTGGGAAAATTTCCCAAAAGCCAAAGGAAAGGTTCTTTTGAACACTATGATTCATAATTGGAAAGTAAATTTATAAGAATTTCTGAAGTTTCATTTCTTGTCTCCATTCCCATGCTAAGGTGTTTTTTTTTGTTTTGTTTTTTTAGAATTTTTCAAACTAGCTGAAGAACAGAAACAGCACAAATGGATAACATGGATCCCAGACGTTTAAAATATGAATGGAAAACCTCATTCCAAAGAGAAAATGGTTCCAAGAATATCGAGAGCTACAGGCTTCTGACATTTTTTGCAGCTCATGCATGCGTGACCCTTATTAAAAACATTTTAAAGGAAAAATGAAAGATTTAAAGTGAAGTTTTTCCCCAGGCAATTTTATTCTGGTCTGCAGTCCATTCCTTATAATCAATGCTAGCATTTACAAGGAGTTTTTAAGTGTTTAGGAAAGATAGCCCCTCTCACCTTAGGTGCCTTTGTAATACATTGGCCCTGCTAGTCTCATGATCCTTTAAAAAGAGCTGCTTCCATTTGCAATATTGCTTCCTGATTATCTTGTTCAATTTGGCTAAAATTTAGCATAATTTGAGAGAACATACCTGTTGTCAGACAGTTCTTACCAAGGGAGATACTTGGTAACACTGTGGAATTATATAAATCAAATTATTTTCAGTTATTCCTGCACATGCCTTGATACTAGAATGATTTTGAGTTCAAGCACGGTATTTATGTTTGAGATATAATATATTTCATATGAAAGCATTTAATTTTGAGTGCTCAGAACAGTTGAAAGGTGTATTTTTTCTAGTTGTCACTATCCTCGACTTTAAAAACAGTACCTTTACAAGAGGTCAGAAGAAAACAGGGGGGAAGGGGAGGAAGAGTAAATGAAATCACCTGAACACCAAGCAGACAACTAGAAAAAGCAGCTCCACTGCTTCCAGATTTTAAAGAAACTGATTATGTGTTTTACAGATTCAAATACAAGATGTCATAGATTATTAATGATCCAAGGGCGTTGCTAAAATATGCACAAGCTATATAAAATTACAGTAGCAGTAAAAATGTAGCAACTAAGCTCTACTGGTAATAACCTATATTACTAAATAAGTATTGACTGAGTTAACAGTGTGGTCGTCATCATAAAATCAAGTGAATAAACTATGTATACAAATACAATAGATACTAATTAGGCCCTCAAACAAGACAGTAGCTCCTCAGAAGCAACCGAAGAGATCGATTTAGAATTTATGTTAAAGGTTTAGTGGCTAACATAATAAAATAGTGCAAAACTACTTTTTCATCTGTCTCTCCTGCTAGATATTTAAATCACACTCCTTTGGAATTATTTCAGCACATGAAATAAGAGATACAGAGAGGCATTTGGCCCAGCACTGTCAAGCTGTATGTATGTACTTCTCTCTTGCTCTGGTATGGAAAGCATCAAGAAAACAAACAAACAAAAAATTTAGAATGTCTGGGAGAATGTCAAATAAGCGTTCTGTAAAAGGAAGGGAAACGATGGCAGTTTGAAGAAATATGGTTATATAAGACTCAATGGCAAAGCAATTTGATAGGACCTGAAAAAAAAAAAGATAGGATTGATGTTTGTTTTTTAAATAGGAAGACACAAGGCAAGGAGAGTGCAAGGAGATTCCCAGCCATATTAATTTGTATATATTGTTGCAGATTTATCAGTTTACTTGTAGTCCACTAGGCTGTTGTATAACAAAAGTCTGGAAAGGCTCAGGAATGACTAGCAAGAAAAAAGAAAACTGATACAGATTCCCAGACAGAAATCAAAAGGTATCTCCAAAAACGCAACATAAAATCACCTGGCTATAGGGATGAAATTGCTATTCATGTTAGGATTATTATGTAATAAAGTCGTTATATTGTAATGCTGCAGCCCATATCCATCTTAATAGCTGGAAACCAAAGTACATACACCAAGATACCTTTGTTCTAGCCAGACATAAATGTCGTTTTAATGCATAGTGAAAACGTGACAATAAATATAGGCAATTATATGAAAAGGTACAAAACCATCATTAATACACTTTAAAGTGTATTTAAAGGTTTATCTAATAACAAAGGCTTTCTAGAATTCACGCTATGTAAATATTAGTTTCAGCAAGCAACATGGACATTTTAGAAAAGCAGGTAATATATAATAATCTTTGAAAGCCTGATAATCACTAATCCCTTTTCTAATATATGTAAAAAATAAAAGCAGTCTCCACTTTAGGATTTTGTATTTCAAATTTTAAAACTTGGCAAACTCCGGAAAATTGTTAATAAAAGTTACCTGGATTAACAAGATCCAAATGGAGAAGCAACTCAAAAAGGATATTGAATATAATCAGAAAGACTATGAAAAGAAAAATAAAAAACCCAAACCCACTGATCAACAAAAAAAGTAGTTTTAGGTGTCAAGAAATGGATAAATACAGGGATAACTGCCAAAAACACTTTACATACAGCACTAAGTTCTTCAGATCTGTATTTAAAAAATGGACAAGGAAAGAAGTAGAGTTGCTATGTAGAGAGAAACAGGTAGAGATAAAACAAACTAGAAAAAAAATCAGGTAATACATTTTTTATTTAACCTCATTGAAGGTGTTGATGTTTGCATGGAGACAGTTAGGATCAATAAGAAAAACATTATAAGAAAAATAATATAAGAATTACCACAAATGTCAAAGCAAAATTCAGCATGGGCTGAATAGTGTCATGCAAATCTTTGACACAACTGACACATGAAATCAGAGGACAACTATGTTTTTTTTGGTGGTGGTGTTGTTTTTTTATTTTGTTTGTTTGTTGTTTTTTTTTTTTTTTAACGATTATACCAAGTTGGTCATAGAGCATTGATGACTTCTCTGTAAAACGATCTACAGTTAATGTGAATAAAGTGTGGCATGTAATTAAAACGGTATAGAACGATGCATGAATGACTTTATTGCACAGTTTGCAGCATTTACAGCTGCTGCTGCCACATCCCCATATTTGTCTGCTTCCATGTCAAGAGACAGGCTGCTTTTACAAATCTGAAAGAGTTGTTTGGTAAATTGCATAAAAATGTGGTGTCCTTAAGGTACACCTATATGGACCGCTGTGTCATTGTTTGTACCTTCCAGTGTGATGCACTGAAGTTGCTTATGCATTCATGCATGATTCCTCCAAAACAGGTCAGCTCATTGCATCTAAGACTTCATTATTAATGCATCTGTAAAAATACACTCAGAATATATAATACTTTTTTTTTTCTGAGGGAGGTAAGATGCGTGGAATTCAAGCAAAAGCTGACTTTGTAATCTGATATCATGAGGGGAAAAGGGAAAGGGTTAAAAAAAAGAGTAAAAGAAAAAGAAAAAGGAATAAAAAAAATCTAAGGAAAAAATAACACTAAGGGAGACAGGATAGGTTTACCACAGGTAAATAATGCCAGACTCACATGATAGTCCTTGATAACTTTCTAGACAAGGACACACAGGTCACCGAATTTCTTTTGCCCTCAATAAAATACTGGATACTATATAGAAAGCTGAGTTTAGACACTGAGAATTAGTAGAAATAGTGTCAGGTGAATAAGGAACTAGCTAAAATTCATAATAAAATGATTTATTTAGAAAGGAAACTTAGGCTGTACCAGAAGTTTCTATGAAAATTAGTTTGGGGACTTACAGTTTTCATCTGACGACCTTTAAACAAAGAAGAAGAACATCACCTAAGACAATGCTCAAAGTCATAGGCTTTACATATTTATAATGAGAATTTCTGTTATAAGCTGGTGAAACAAACCACTTTGAAAAACAGACAAGGAAAAGGACTTGAATGCACTGTTTTATCACATGGATGAATCTGAGCCACTGCAATTTAATAAAAAACTACAAATATAGTCCAGAACATTTCAAATGAAGCATTTCCATTAGACAGGGAAATACTGTGATTTTAAAGAACAATTTGTTTTACAAGTGCAGAGGAAGAGAGTTCCGCATTGTCAGCCTAGCAAAATGAAAGGAGAAATGGCTGTGTCTGCTGCCTTTAGAAACACCAGAGGAATAGCATCTAGAGAGGAAGAAGAGTCATGTGAGCACGAACACAAGGACAAGCAGGACATTGGTCAAGAGCAAAAATGCCGATGTGAAGTATGAAAATACTTCCTAGCCTTTATTACAGAAAGGACAGGGTGGCCTCCAAGGAGAATGGACATGCACACACAAAAATTCACCTACTTTTGACAGAGCATTTGAATATTTTACGATGGAATTACACAATACAGTTCTCAGGAAAAAGAAAGATTTTGTAAAACTATTCAGTCATGGTAGTGTCAAGTGACTTACATCTGCAATAAAAGAACATTGAGCATGGAATTGATATCATTATTAAAAAAAAAAAAAAAAAACAGGAAAAATTCTGCACACACAACAGCTGCAGACAGTTGGCAAACTTGAAAATTAAGCCACATTTAATGCAGACAGCTCTTTTAGAAATCTTAATATAAACGTGTAAAAATAGAACAATTAAATACAGATCTGACTTGGAACATTAAAGAAATGAAGGCCTACACATATTTCTATTACTTATCTTCCTACTAATTGTCCTTAAAATTGACGAGGTCTTTAGCATTTAAGTAACAAGAGCTCAGTGTCCTATACTGTTTGATGGTCCAGCAGCAATAGCTGACATAGATGACAGCTAACTACTGACACATGCTCAGATGAACATTCCTAGTATACAATTACCTAAAAATGGTATCACCCTAGTCACTGCACTATTATTCTTTAACAAAAATTCCAGATTTACTCTACCTGAGATAGGCTATATTTTGAAGATATCCTTAATTTCTGGTAGCAGCAGTGGTAGCACTATCAGTTAACCTTGTAGCTCTGAATAAAAGACAAAATCCTTTGTTTACATTGTTGGATCTGCTAGCAATCTCCCATACACTCATACTGTACCTATAGATAGAACCATCTTTGACTATAATATTATGGTGACTGCAAAGAAAGCCTTCAAAGCAACCTGAGTGTAAATTAAAACAGATGATTCTACAAGAGACAGGAAACCACAACAAATCTGCAGAAAGCCTCAAACATATTGCTCCAGTAGATACAATGTGAGAATCAGTATTAAAATCCACATTTTTCAATTATTTACTACTGATAATTTAGTATATTTTTTTGTGTATTCCAAAATTCCACATCAACAATTTTATTTTAAAATTTCCAAGTTTTACCCATTTTCACCTTTTCTGGAAATGTACTTTTCTCCATATGTGACCAAAAAAAAAAAAAAAAAAAAAAAAAAAGCACTGTAAAGCACAAAATTTGTCAACATTCTATAAACTGAATTTTATATAACAAATACACCACAATTTTGTTGTAATTTCAATTACCATTTTTTAATATTTATTTTTTTTAAAAAGGCAATTTCAAGAAACTATTTAGATTTTCAAACAGTGTTATAGGATTGCTTCAGTTCAGGGTTCCTCATTTCAAGTCAAGCCAAATCTGCGTTTGGCTTGCCATAATGCAGAAAGCTATGCTAGGGGATACATAAAACTGGTCTTCTTGGGAATATGAATTCTTAAGGGTGGCTTATGAATTTTCAGCTGTAATGTAAAGTTTTTGGGGACAGATGGGAGGTGAGGAAGGTGGAGGTGCAGATCCTTGAAGTGTTGATTTCAGACATATCCCAGAATTCATGCTGTATCTTCCCATTGTTTTCCTCTGAACCTACAGAGACTTGCTGCAGCTTCATTTTATAAAGGATGGCTTCTGGCAGTGCATCCTACAGGAAGATTTGCCCTCTTAGGAATTTGGCTCACTGGGCCCTTCAGGCATGTATGTGCTCCTAGAAATATTACATTTTCCTCCAAGCTGCCTGAGATGAATGAGTATTTTTCCTTTTTATTTAGGGTCTCAGTTCATCTTCAGGCATGAAATATGTGAGATCTTTCTAGAGAGATTAGATTAGCATATTAGGTTGTTGTTTTTTTTTTTTTTTTTTTTTTAATTACACTAATGAGTGACTCTGATTGTTACAGGTGCCTTCAGAGGGGATGGGCATATACTAAATTGTTAAAATTTTAAAATATAAAGTCAAAATAAATTTGGTGAGCTAAATGGAACATTCAGCTGCATAATTACAAACCTATCATCTTGGATCTTAGGAAGTACATCATAATCATACAGAATACCTAACTAACCAAATACCTTTTGCAGTTTACTGACTACTGAGCTTAAAACCCAGTAAATATTACTGGTTTTGAAGAAAAAATCATGAATTCTAGCTTCAGTATACCAGCATATGTAAGTTGTTGGGTTTTTTTTGTTGTTGTTTTTTTTTTCCACATGCCCACTCTTAATTTCTTTTTTGAACTAGGGGAATTATGTTAACGTAGGCCTTGTAACAGTTTTATTTTCTGTGTGATCCCTAGCTTATGATTAGCATACAAAAGAAACTATTAGAAATAGGAATAGATATCTTAATATTTCCCACCACCCAAAGTGTTCATAAAGATTTTTCTGAAGTTTGAGAAACATTATTAGATTAA
Source organism: Cygnus olor (assembly GCF_009769625.2). NCBI lineage: Eukaryota > Metazoa > Chordata > Aves > Anseriformes > Anatidae > Cygnus > Cygnus olor. The sequence continues at coordinate 22,683,191 of NC_049175.1, forward strand.
AATAAGAAGAGATACTAGGTGGCTTATACGCATCAGAAGACACTGTAGTAAACAAAATTCATATGCATTTTAGCATAGCACAGTGCATACAATTATGGATTTTATGATTTTTCTAAAGTCTTAGATAATTTGGGTATATCCATTCATTGAATATAAGTATACACAGATGCAGCTATTAGGTAATACGGTGGTTTAAAATGACCAGATATTGCAACTACTTAAGTATACTAGATGATAGGATTTCTAATTTCACTGATGTGGTATTCACACTTAGTTAAGCCAGATAAATATAAAGTTCACTTCATAACATAAGTTGGAATGTAATGAAAAAGATTAATTCTGAATTTTTCAAAACACTATTTTGATTTAATTTTCCTGAGGCAAAGTCAGTTGCTATATTGTGTAAAATTTGCAGAAGTCCAAGTATTAAGTGTTTTTCTGGTGCTGACTTTTTATAAAGGTGACTGCAATAAGATGCTGACATTGCAGCTTGATAGCTACTGAAACATTGACTCTGATAACAGAGGAATTCTGAAACTGCTGAAAATTTTAGCAGTTTTAGCAGTTAGAGACTTCGAGGAAGTGAATTTAAAAGTTCCACACCATGCAACAATTCAGTATTCTGCAGATTTTTGAATGATTTGGGTATTATCCTCAGCAATGATCTCTATGGGCTACAGCCATTAAATAATGCAGACCTAGCACTGCTCCTGCAAACCATAATTTAGGGAAGACATTTTTCTAGAGGATAATGTTGGTCCCCTACATTCCCTTGCTTTGCTGTATAGAGACCACTAAACAGTGAAAAAGAGGCAAGGGCCTATGCACAATCACACCTTCCTTCAGTCTATTACAAAATACAATTTTGCTATCCTCACAATTGTCAAGAAAATATGCCTCCTCAGGAAGAGCAAATATAATTTCTTCCCTACCTTTACTCAGTTTTCCACTTTGAAAAATCTATATATTTTAGTCTCCAATTTGCCACAACAGTAATCTGTCTCCTGGATTTCAGTCACTGAGCTGATTTACTACCTTCCACAATACAGAAGTGTAAAAAGGTGAGTATAGTCACACTGCTAAGAGAAAGGTTCTGAGTCACAAAAGTGTCTTCACACTTGGATAAAAGTACCCAAGGCCTCCAGACCATTGAGTTGCATGGTGGTAAAGTGGATGAACATCAATGACATTTTAAGACAATTATAATTGCGATGTTGAATATGAAGGGCAGATACTCCACACCTGCTAATGCCAGTACCTGTTGGTAGCTGCTACTCTCCAAAACTCTCATACAAAATCACAAACCCTGTTCCTTAAGTCTCACATGGGTCTTTGGGATTCAGATGCACTCAGTGTGAACACAAAAGATAAGATATTGAGCTCAGTATGACAATGGCACAGTCATGTCAGAATTTCACCTTTAAAGATCAGTTCTGGCCAAATGCCCTGCTGAAAACCTAGAGGGAGAGAAACCAAACAGATTCACTACATATGTTTGAGCATAAAATGAGATACCATAGATATTAAAGGAATTTGTCCAAGGCAACATTTACATGACCCAGTTATCATCACTAATGATTCCAATGCCACAGGCATGATGTGAGACTTATTTCTGCTTTTCTTGAAAACTGGACAGAAAAGAAATGGAGGAGTAGAGTCCACCTGGAAAGAAAGGTGTCAATTCATAAGAGGAATAGCTTTTTCCAAGCCATTGTATTTTGGGGTTATATAGAGCAAACTGATGCCATCTAAGGAACAATATATTCCCCCCCTCCCTTTTTAGAGAAAGAAACAACATAAGTTGTTCTTCACGCAAGTAATATATTTGAAGATAAGTTTTTACCAACAATGTAAGCTAGAGTCATGAGGCAGCTTTGAAAACAAAACTTTCTGAGATGCATACATAAGCACACTGTGTGTATACTTCATGTGAAAATCTGTTGTGTCATTCCTTTGGTTCTGTCAGAAAACATTCAGAGCCAACCAGAACACTTTTACCCCCATCTGAATCACATACACACTCAGTGTCTTTAACATAGATGTTGACCAGGACAGATTCCTTAGCCCAAAACTCATCAGCTGTAGCAAGCACTTATGGACGGTCTATCTTGATTTTTTTTTTCTACTGTTTTTCTAAGGGATTTTTTACAGAATTATGAAAACACCAAAAATATTTTCTCACATTATCTACAGTAAAATCCAATAACAACCACAATGGAAGTGAGGTCTGCCTGGTCCGTCCTTCAGATCACATCTCCCCCAACCATCATTTCATATGGTGGTATGAATTGAAGAAGGCTGGAAGAAACCTAACCTTTATTTGTTAAAATTTCATAGATGCTGAGAAAGCACCTTGGCATATGTAAATTTTGCTTTATTACTGCAAAAATAGTCACTTGACATAGTCAGTGTTAGATACTTCATTTCTAAAAGCTGACTGAATTAAAATCTTAATCCTGTACTCAAATCAAGTTTTGTAGCAATTGATGACAAAGCAATGATGATGTTGTTTCATTCAGAGTTGAAAATATTAACATACATTATCATTTTTTTGTCATCAGTAATCACTACATGAAAACTCATAATTTATATTGGGTGAAGATGCTTTTATATTTCTGAGGCAGTATGCACTGTATTCCTCTTACTCAAGGGTGTGCCTTTGAGTTGAGGTGCCAGTGAGGGTTACTTGAGGCTTCTTGTATCCTGCATGGACCCAGCTGAGGTATGAACTAACCACTGAAGGAGCACCCCTCATTCCCTTTCATTGACAGTTGAGAATCAAGATACCTAGTATAATATAATTGATTCCTAATGTAATAGATTCCCTTAAATGCTCAGCTAGGTGCTAATGCTAACCTAGCTAAAGTTAAACAGGATGAATAGAATAGTAATAAATGAAGACTGAGAACTAAGAACTACACCAGTCTTCTCTCCTCATTTCTTAGATCAGACAAAAGGGAATAACAATAATCTTCTTAGATCTTCCAAATGAAAAACTGTTTTTAGCATGCAATATATGACTGGAGTGGATGGGAAAGCACAGTGTTTTGCTTGTGGCTTATGAATTAATATAAGTTTTCAAGTATTAGTGCTGCAGGGGCTGTATCCTGAAAAAGCAACAGCAACATGTTCATTAAAAATAGCAGCCTCTATGCCATGAAGTGTTCATTTTTTAAATCTTGTAAATTGGTTATATAAGTAGCAAATTTGCAATTTAATCAGTAGAAAATGAATTGTTTTACATTGTTATACGTAATCATTTGCAATAGTTTGAATATTTTTGGTCTTCCCTTCTTGTTATATGGATTTTCTGATCTTTTTCAGTAAAGGTCAATTCTTCTGGTATCAGTATATTTAATGTGTTCACAAATTTGTACCAAGGGCCTTTATTCTTAAGGGCTTCATTTTATCAGTCATACACACCGTTGATTTGTCTAATTCAGACTTTCTCAAGGGCTTCCACTGCCAAATTTGACTGATTTTTCCCCCCCCAAGTGTGTTTTCATTCTCACTGAATCACTTCCAGTCTCCTGTTAAACTGATGTGCCTTTATTTTACGCATCAGCAATATTCATTTTCTAACATAAAAACTTAATGTATTCACCATTTCACTATCTTTTTCTTCTGAACTCCCCAGTTTTACATTCTGCAATAAATAGGATAGGAGTACTTTATTGAATCCTGCACATGCATTTCTGAACTATTACTACTGCTAACAGCAGATGCTGATATGAGTACCTGAGTGTATAAGCTAATTATTTAAGAGCGAGGATCAGAAAGAAACGTGCTCAAGAAGGGAAAGTGAGAGAAAAATCAATACAGAAAAAAATTGAGTCTCTCATGCCAACTGAAGGTCTAACACCATGTACAAATTAATAACTAACATTATTAGCTGAAAGACAGTGTATCTGAGAAAATCTGGCAGAGTCCCAAAATGTCTATCTCAGTAACAGGAAAGACTTAGGTTTTCTTATCAGGAATTCTGGGTCTTGGCAGCTCTGCACATTGACAATAACATGAAAACACTGCTGCCAAGGGCACAGACTCCACTAGCACCTGGATTCCCATTTTTCTCTATTGGCTAACATAAGGAAGAAATATTTGAATAACAAACTGGGTATAGATAAAACTAGAAAAGGCTAACTTAGAAAATAAAAAAATGGATTTTGGTCCTATTTCCCCAACTACACTTACTGTGTTTTCTTTCTTTCTCACTCTTCTGAAAACACCATTAAGTAAATGTCTGAACATTAACAAATGAAATAACTTCAATTGATGTCCTATTTTCTTCCAGACAAACAAAAAAATAAAAATTGATTGGCCAGTTTGTGTTCATCTGCCATTCTAAGTTCTCATATTCCCTTATTTCTCCAGTAGATCTACATAAAAAATGCAGTGAACAATACATTTATAAGAAAACAAAACTGTATTCACTAGTTATAAATATCTTGCAGTCCGTCTGTTCATTTTATCACCTTGTAGGGGCTCTCTGAGGAACTTACCAAAATATTTTCTGGATAGTTTTGATATCCTCTAGCTTTTTAGATTTCTTTTAATGTCTCTACTCAGAAGCAATAAACCAAAAATGATACAGTCTGCATGTCTGAACAGCAGCGTTTTCTTGCATTGTAACCTTGACATGGAGAAAGCAAGATACTTGTACTTGCTAAGACATGGTCTATTCAGCATCATTGTGTTAGCATTACTCACCAAGTGGAATTAAAAACTGCACTACAGTTACCATGACAACCAGCTGTCTCCCACATACAGCATCAGTTTGAATTTGTGCAGACCATTTCTAACAATGATTTAAGTCAACGAATTCGGTATTACCCTAAGGTAAAAATCTGATTTAAGAACAAACAAATATTTTCAGTTTCATAATATTACTTAGCTCGATACATTAATACCAAGTATGACTTAGGAGTTCTTCAGAGAGCTGCAGTGACTTTTGTCAGAAATTAATGGTGAATGGTAATCTTGTCAATATATAGTTGGGAACAACTGAAATTCTTAACCCAATAAACATGCAAGCAGCAATATTCAATACCGTGTTTTATTAAGCAATATTAAAAAATTTCTAGTCCATCACCTTTGTAAAACTGACTCAATGTAGCATATGATGGAATAAAAGCACTGTACTCTTTTAGACAGATTTTACTTTTTCATTTTGATTTTAAGGCCTTCTCTATACTATGCTGGTAAGATGTTGCCCATTGCAAATGGAGAAGTGAAGGCATAACATTTGCAGGAGAGTTTGTGGGGAAAATGCATTAGAATATTTATTTAATCATTCTCTATATTTACATTTGAATGATGGTGTTGATTACCTTGCGTAGTATCACTAAGATCATCAGCATATGCTCACTGTAGAGATTCTTACTAGAAAATAAAGTGTAATTCTTGTTCCTCCAAAAGTATCAGCCAGCAATTCTCCATTATCAGTTGGAAAAATAGTCTGAAACTTGAAATATAATTTCTGAGCTGGGGAATTCCAAAATAAGTTCCTTTTCCTGTAAACTTAGTGGCTTTCTTTTTTTGTTTGTATGTTTGTTTTCCAAACCAGTTTACATGCAAAGAGAAGGCTCAGTCAGTCTTGAAACAGCTGAGCTGTAAAGAAGAGAGGGAATGGGAGTATATCAAACTTGTATATCATATTTACAATGTCTAATGAAACATCATACAATTGCATGTCTGGTCATCTGTATGAAACAGCGACCTGCTGCTTCACAAATTCAAAGCAACATTTTTTGGATTCTTTTGATTCCCAAGCATGCTTTCTGTTTGACAGTCATTGCAAGTACGTAATGGCAACAATGGCCAGTTCTGCTGGCAGAACAATGGGATGTATTGTTACAAGGAGAAGCAAAATACAAACCTGCAGAACAACACAGAAAACACATACAATTACAATTGTGCATGTGTACGTTAAGCATGGGGAGAGAAGAAGTAAACACTGAAATAAGGGTAGTTAAACTATTAAAAATGCAATGTATGGTCAAACTACAGGTAATAAAGTAATAAGACTATTCTTCATGGAAGAAACTATTTAAAAAAAATCAAAGAGAACTTAGAGTCCATAATTACTAAAGAAACTGCTAATGTTACATACTGAAGTTCATATGTATTAATGATACGTCCTTAACTCACTTATTTTTCTGGAAGCAAGGGTCAAAATGAAGTGTTACTGTAGATTCCCATTTGGTACATGGTATAGCACTTGTTGCACCACAGAACTTAAAAGCATGTCAGAAAAGAAAACAGGACAAATCAGTGTAAAGTGTTTAGAGTTAAGAAATTCAGAGGCTATAAGGAATGTGATGCCTCTCATGAGTAGAGTTTTGATCTGTGATTAAGAGTTATTGAATCCTAGCTCTCAGGACAATACATAATAACGAAAATTTTGAGTTTGAAAATAATGCTTTCAGTTTTAAATGATTTAATTTATGTGGGAGTGCTGGTCAGATAGAAAAATAAGTGCGACCTAAAAGATTGAGGAAGGAAGTAGCACAGAAACGCATTTAGTCCTGTATCACCATGGACACATTTGTTATCAGTGACAGGCAATGTGAAATCAGGCACAAATTGAAATCAAACCCATCTTTAAGGTTACACTAAACTGAACTGACAGGAACACTACACGCAAGAAAGAAAAAGAAATGGATTTCTATATAGCGCTTCGATCCTCAACAATGGGAGTGCATAATGCTTAAATGTAAAAACAGAGGAATTCAAGGCAGAAAAGAGACAGAAAACAAGAAACAGTGTAAAATATAACCTGAAGCATCAAATCCACAAACCCAGACAGGAACATATTTTATTTTTTGTCAGCAAAAAGTCTGTACACAGTCAAAAATAAGTGTCAGCGGGAAAACAAATATGATTGTTACTAGAATTTAACAGATCTGTAACAATCCATTAACTCCTAGATTGAGCTGCAATGCAATACCATAAAATAAAATAAAAATTAAAAGTAAATCAAGATGACAATCTATGCAGATGTGTATCATTTTACCCCGAGGCTGAGTCTATACCCTTGTGTCAAGGATGCCTTAGTGGGGCTAAAGTAGCATTGCTAACAATTAATGGATGTTTTCTTGTTACATTTCAAAAAGATAGAGCACCATTATTATTTTTTTAAACACATAGCTATTTAAGCAAAGGAAAAAAATAGAGCATCTCACCACTGCATTTTTCTAAAATAATATATTTGAACAAGCTTGCCAAATCCATGTTCCTTCAGTTCTGTAGACTTCTGGGTTTGTGTGTATTAGTATTTTAGTTTAGATTAGGAACACTGGTCTGATTTTCAGATATTAATTTCATCATATTGTGTTCAAATCTGAACACCAATTTTCAGACAATTTTCCTCTGTCCGTCTGTTGCCATGCTTTGACACAGTAGTCTCATGGTGCACAACGTGGATTCCATTTGGATAAAACAGTCACAAAATGTAACTGGTGAGTTACATGGGACCAGAGCAGAGCTAAACTGGAGCAAATTCCTCAAATACATGTGAAGTTAATGACAGACTCTCAATACCATCTGTTTTGCTCCACAGATTTGCACATATTGCACTGTACTACTTTCTAAGGTATTTTTAAAATCATGCCTTTTTTTTTTTTTACACAAATTTCTTTTTCCCTTCTGTGACTCTGGTCTCTCCTGGTTCTCTTCCCTGACCTTTGGAAGTAATTGAAGTCTGTCCTCTCCTAAGCCTTAAAGCCAGCTAAAATGGAGTCCTTGCTCCTCTTCCCTACAACATAACCTGTCCTCTTCCTCTTTCTAAAACTGTGAATAGCTCTGCAATCCTTACAATCATTTCAGTCTCCAGGTTCAACTAGAACTTCTGTAGACTCATCATTATGACTAATAACTGGCAACCTCATCTATTGTCTCATTCAAGGACAACTATCTGAGCTGGAATTAAATGCACTCATGGATTAAGAAAAAAAAAGTCAAAAAAAGCTTCAAAGCAAGAGGCAGTATAAATTTGATTACATTCTCCCCAAATAAGTAGGCAAAATAACAGCAGTTTCCGGGGATATGTATAAAATTATTTATACGCAAACTGAGACTCATGTTTCTCAAATATATTTTCTCCTGAAATAATCTTAGCCACAGCTGCAATACTATCTGTGTACTCAGGTTTTAATTTTGACTAAGTCCTTTACTTTTTATGAAAGAAAGAGAGAGAAAGACTCAAACCAGTGAAAACTTCTATGGTCTGATTAACCAGTTTGGCAAACACCCACCACTGCACTTCTGCAATGACCCTTTTCAAGTCAAATTTCTTTCTACCTGACAAAATAATATTCTAAACTTTTAGGACTGTATCATCGTATACAGGCCTAAGGAACTAATGAAAAACATTCTGATTTGTCAATGTAATTATTATATCATGTTATTTAGTTTTCCTTGAAAAAATATTAATCTTTCCATATTCTTAAATATATATGTGAGTAATATGATTATATTTCTACTTAGATCAATTTCCATAATTGTACTTGATAAGTGTATAGGTATAATTTAAATATACTATATTAATATAATATATACTATCTTATAGTACAATAATTTTTATAATTTAGACTAATAATTATTAATGATTTAATCATTATTAAAATAATTTTGACAGCTGCAATAAACTATCATTTCCTTTCAGACAGTATTGCTTCCTTGGAAACAATTTAATTAAAAAATTGGTTATGAAGCTAACACAGCTTTATTTAACAATAGGCTTTTTCACCTGAAATTTGAAGAAATTGTTACAGATATAGCTCTAATTCATTTCTTTAAAATGCATACAAGCAAACATTTTTATAAAATGGCATATTAAATATAAAAATGAAAGTTAACAGAAAAGGTGAAAAGAATCTCATCTGTTATTATAAAATAATTTCTTAGAAGAGCTAAACAGCATACATACGCTTACTTTAAAGAAGCAATACAGGGGAAAATCCTGTATATACAAGGCAAGTGTAATACAGATTTTCCAGAAACTTGATACCCTGCTGAAAATATAGCATAAGCTCTAGTCAAATAATATAGCTGGATTTGCACCAAGCAAAAGCTTCAGCTAGATGTTACTCTGGCAGAATCTGATTCACAAAGAACTTTCATTTGCAGTTTGCTGTACAGCACACATCCTTTCTGCTGGATGTAAAGGAGTGTTAGCAATTTCACACTGTATATACCATGTGGAAACAAAACTATCTAACAAAATGAACAGAATACCTGTAAATTAATATCTACCTATTGTTTTAAATAAAGAGAAAGAATGTACTGTTCATTTAGGAAATACTGATAAATGGCAGCTACATATATTGACAGTTCAAAAGTGAGGCAGATCGTCAGCCACTGCTATCTACACAGCTATGCTAATTTACAGCAGTTAACCATTTGCTGCAGTTGCCTTTCTGTTCTCAGCAAACACACAGAAGATTGCAAAAATATAGCATGATTCCAAAATCAGACATTATTTTCACATGCTGTAATTTTCAGCAGCCAGTAGGACTGTTTATCCTAAGCACTGAAGATCTTTTCCTGCTTAATCAATGAGCAACTTCACTGGCATCAAGAGAGGCAGAAGCACTGAATGAAAGCCAAAGTTTGTGTAACATAAAATCACTTATTGCTGAAAACCAAATCTCTTTACTTTGGCAAAACAGTGATGAAGAGGATGGACGCATGGGTTATAACAGGCTCAAGAACAGATTTATTGTATATGTTTCAATCCAAAAGAACCTCCTCTATGCATCCCTTTGCTCATATGGTAAATGATCAATTGATTTTCTTGTCTCTATTCTGTAGTAAATAACCTCACATACACTGCAAGGTGAGGCAGACATCCAGAAAGTCACAGTTTTGTGCAGATGTTTGTTTACTCCTCATAGTAACCATGTGTCAGAGTTACACCATGAGCAGTTGAAACATGTCAGGACTGCAGGCTTTGTCTCATACTGCAACAGGGTTTCTGAACAAAATGTCTCTGAACTGAAACAAATTTTCATTTGAAATTGTTTTTCCACAAATCTCAAAAGGTTGCCAGTTTTATGTAGATATTTTCTATCACATTTGTTATACACATTTTCTCTGCTAGCCTTTATACTATTCAATACTACATGCCATCAATTCACTGCAGATCACAGCAACATATCTCCAGTGTTGTAGACGTTCGGCCCCTTTCCTAAGCTCCTAAGTCCCCATCCTTCAGCTCCCACGTGCTAAAAAACAAAAACCAAACAAACAAAAACAAAAACTAAAAAAACCTCTTAACTTAAATGAAAAGTTCTAAGACACAATTTTAAAGTCCTTTCCTAGAATTTGTGACAACAAACCAGTACCAATTTTCTAGCTTTTTAACAATGGGCCAGTTAAAAGGGAAAACTGCTACCATGTTCGTATATTGTTTCACAATATTCTGATTTTCTGAAGACATAGATCAAAGGATCACCATTCACATATAAATATACAATATCAGAGCTCAAAATCATGGGATGGAGGTCAGAAGAATTTGCCCACTGCTCTGGCATGGTATTTAATGAATTGCATGGAGGATTCTACAATGAGATAAAAGAGAGAGCATCTCTATGGAAACACTATGGTCTACTTCAGCATTAATGGATAGCTCAAAAATGAGCTATCCAAATGTTACGAGGCAGTTCAGTAATATAATGATTTGAAACTAGCACCTACAGAACCAAAATGGAACTATAAAATGGCTCACACAAATTGCCTGGGAAATTTTACCAGCCATAACCACCACAGAGGCAATTAAACTTTTAACTGTTCTTTGGCCGTATGGCACATAAATTCCCTGATGTCACTTTCATTACATGCTATGTTTCAAAAATAAGATGTAAGCTGTTATAGCATAATTTTTGTCAGATGAAAACTTTACGCATTTAGTACAGTTTTAGTAATTGACCAGCTAACTTCAGCTTTACATCACAATGAGTATTTTAAATGAAATTCCACTTAAAAAACAAACAAACAAACAAACAAAAACACAAAAACTATGCTAAAATGGCATTGTTTTAATCAACAGCTTGACTCTAATGATGTTTATTCAGGATGTAATTTCTTACTTTGGTGCCAAGACATTATTTCTGATTTTGTATTTTCATCAGTCCAGATATAACACAGCAAGAGACAGAGCAAACTGGCTTCTGCTTCTCCTTGTGTATCACCAGACTGGTACAGTGGTATCCAATCAGCTGCAACTACAAAAAATTCATTTAAGACAGCATTAGCAATAATGGTCTAAACTGTTCTGGTAAGAAATTACAATTTCTGATTTAAAAACACAAACTCATTCTTTAAGCTACCTCACAACTGGCTTAGTTTAGAGGGAAGAGAAAGTTTGATCATTGGTACAGCTTCAAAATGCTGCAAGAGCACATTAACTGATCCTCACTTTTATAAAGAATAGCTAGCATTCTTTTGGGATGAGTGAAAACAACAGAACTTGAAAAAGGACACATACAAGACAGAAGCTGGACTAAGCAAGTTAAACAATGAAATGAGAGCTAGAAATAGACAAAGTATATTCAATTACATTCCTTTGCTGAATTAATTTTTGTTTTGTGCCCCTATCTCCTCCATCTGTCTCCTGCACCCAATAATAGGTTCTATAACTAATACACCACATACCTATTTTATACCTGACAGCAAAGATGGTGATTACAGTGTGCATAAATATCTTAAATCTCAAATCCAAGATGTAAGATGACTAAATTTTACTTTAAATTTTAACTACATTATTATTTTAACCTACATAAATATTTTTTATGCATCTGCAGCTTAGGGATAATACTATTGTGGCAGAAAGAACATTACAACTATTTCTCTTCCTTGTATTGTATTTGTGTGTATAGGGTCTAACAACTTCCTATGATAGTTTTTACTAAAAAAAGCAGAGAAGGAGAAATCTTGGCTATGCTGAAGCACACAACTTTTATTTTGGCTTCAGCGAGACTAGTATTTTGCTCATTTTTCATCTGTTTTTCAAGGTTTGATAATTACATAGTTTGTTTTCTTCCAACATGGGTTCAATGAAGGTATTGATAAATTATTCATTTGTATGTGAAACTGAACAAATTTCCCTACAGATATCTGAATGTCTGTCTTAGCTCAAATTTACCTGTCTTCAGAGTCTCAGGTATCTCCACCACAACACTGTTTCAATCTCTTGCACTACTTATTACAGAATAAATATGGGTTTTAGGTAAGTTGACTGTGCCCTGGAGAGAATTATCATGCTTGTCTAACTGAAAATTATGTTTCTAAATTAACAGTTTACAGTGTTCTTTTTCTACCAATTCAAAAAGAATAAAGAAGAGTTATAAAACTGGTGGTAAACACAACATCCAAAATCATGAAAACAGTGCAGGATGAAAAACTGTATTCAAACGTTCCATTAATCCTAATGATTATCCCATAAAATAAATATGGCATTTCTTAAGAAAAATCAGAATGGATGGCATGAAGTTAAAAGTAGAAAGCTATTGAAAAGAGATATTTTATACTACACATATCCAACCAGTACTTGGTATATAAAATTCTAAATTATCTTGAAGTACAGTTAGAATGGGTATTTGGAAATTTTCAATTTCTCACATTTTAACTGGGAAATTTTAGATAAAGCTGCAGTTGTGTACAGTATTTATGAGAAAATCTAAATGATGGACATTCTAAATGGTCTTCTGCTACTTAAAAATATGCCTTACTTTTTTTTCTTTAATGATTATTTTTACAGAATTTGTTCATGAGGTGAGAAGTATTTTATCAGATTTTGTTTGGTGAAGGCATTACTTTGTTGAGCATGATGGTGAATAATGGTTTGTATCATTGGTATGGGATGCCATAGGACATAAAAGAAAAACAAGACAAAACACAACCACCAAAAAATAGAGGGTTTTGATTTGACTAAAGAAAATAAGCATGCTACCAAGAATAACATACAAATCAACTATATAACCAGTTTGAACCACCATGTGTAGCCAAGGTAAAAATATATATCTATAGCTACATATATATATATATATATATATACACATATACATATACATATATATAGGTAAGATGTAGTGAGAACACAGTAGACGTGTTTTCCTTTGGACATATTCTAGACTTGAACAATGCTTTGAACTGAGAAAAAGGGTTTAGATTTATCAACTTAGACTTATGAATGATATAATTTTGAACAATACATGATAATGTCAAAGAAAATGACCTCAATTTAACATTGATTGTAACAGATCTTACCCAGCAATGCAGTGAAACCTAGTAATCCAGTAAAACTCAGTAAAAGGTAAAAAGAATTCTATAAGTACAAGGATATGGAAAGAGGAATTCCTTCTTGACTGTTTCAAGAATCACAGACTAGTTTTGGAAAATGAGTCCTGAAGACGGAGGGACAACAGCACGCTTTGGGAATGTTAAACCAGTATGTTCTGTAAGCACTTGATCTTCTAGCAAAGAATATGGTTTTGCTAACTTGTTTGCATTTAATGGTGAATTTTTGAATGGTTAGGCTGGTGCACCCAATTACTCCCAGAGTAGCAATAAGAACAAGCACAGAAATTCATCTTATTAGAAGCGGCTATATTCATATACTACACGTTACAATTGTTGGATTATGCTCTTTAAAAAAATGTGAATAGAGAACAGGCATGACAAGTGAAACTAAGTGATTTGCTTAGCCAGAAATTCTGAACTTTGTCTTTTAATAAAGCGAACATTACAAATCAGAGCATCAATTTTAAGCTGTGAATTTTGCTGTGCCTCCTTCACTAACAGGAAGAAAAGTTAGTTAAATCTTGGAAGGTTACTTGTGGAAAATTTTGGCATTTTATAATTCTTTTAATTCTCTGTTGTGAGAGTCATATTTTCTTCCTTCCCTAAGGATCAATGACACTGAACCCTGGCCTAAAAACATGAGGAAGGTAAAAATTCAAGATAAGCTGAAGAAAAAGCACTGATGAAATTGTCACTCAGGCCAGAACAAATGTACATTTCAGACACAGAACCAAAGATGATATATTTGTGAAGACCCAGAAAACCAATCATGATTTAGATCTTTATAACAGTGGTTTTGATCCTACACTGAATTTTTTGTGTTCTCACTGAGCAGCTCTTTAGGAAATATGTGGAGTACTTCATGATCAAGTCTCCCAAACAATTCTGAGAACAGAAGACAGAAGCCAAACTTTAGAGTTTACATCATCAGGTTACTGTATCTAACGTTTTCATGGCTCTAATAGAACAAAGTGACCAACCTTCTCCGGAGGCAGGAATATCAGAGCAAAAGGACTCATGCCTTAGTAACAATGAAAATAAAATAAATACAGCAAAACAAAATCCACTTTTACAGCTCCAAGGTAGAACTTGCTAGTACAAATTAGAATGTTGACAAATCACACTGAATTCACATAAAATTCACAGCATAACCGTGGTTAGTGAGAAAAATAAACTGTATTTGTAAAGAATGCCAATTAACGACACACATTTTGGTTCTAAAGATGACAGTTTTTTGTTTTTTTTTTTTGGGGGGGGGAGGGGGAAACTAGTAGCATATATGTTAACACATTTTAATATGAGAATGGGATTTTATTCTTTTATTTTCTAGGAGAACCTAATACAATTTCAGAGCCATTTACAAAATATATGGTAAAGGTAACCTAAATCTGCCTTCAAGATTCCAGATCTACACTGCTGCGCAAAAGTAGCCACAAGGCTAGTTTTGAAAATGGATTCATAGTTTATCTATACCATTTATTCATTAGAGCATGCTTGGAGCAAGCATTATAGGAAGACTCAGTCATACTCCTGGGCATTTGGGTAGGCAATTTAAAAGGCAGCTGTGGCTGCATTTTGTAGCCATGAAGCTACATTTGTCTGGTCTACCAGCCTCAACATATTTCATCTGTCATTTGCTGATATCATGAGACTGATGTCACACAGACAATGTTTCTGGCATTGTGCAATCATACTAGACATAGCTAGAATAACCTTGCTTTTACAAAACACAATATAAAGAAATCTGCACTTAATACCGAAAATCTGTTGACCCTTCAAAGTAGAAGTAATGTCTCCCAAATATGATGTCTTGTTATTTAAGACACAAAACCACGGATTTAGAATAATAAGAAAATGACCCTAAAGAAGTCCACAAGCTCTGCACAGGATTCAGACTGAGCAGAACGTACACAAGTATGAGTGTGCAGAGAAGATCCTGAATAACTATAAAACCATCACAATAGCATCCTGCTGAATGAGTTTGTTTTTTTTTTCCTTCAATCCACACTTAATTCTGGAGAGAATTTACAACTCGCAGTCTCATAATTAACTAAAGTAATTCACACCCGTATATCTTGCTATCTGAAAATAACTCTCACTGCAAAGTGTTTATAAAAAACAAACAGAAAAATAACAAACAAACAAAAACATTTAAAAAGAGCTAAATTCAGCCCAGTACTAACTTCATTTAAACAAGCATAGTTCAAATGTAGATAGAAAGCTTTCCTCGCCTGACAAGAATTCATTTGAATAGAAACGCAAAATTTCTATTACAGAACTTTTACATACCTAATCATTTCCATTGAAAACTTACACTTGGCAGATAAAACAATTTTATCTCATTATTTGAATAACCGTAGATGTTCATAGAGTAAACATAAGAAAGTTTACACTGTATTCCAAATTCTGAAGTAAAACAATTTAAGTAGTGTTACAAATGTTGCATGATTGGCAAGCCTGACCTTGTAAATCACATTATTTAAATACTTAACTACCATGAACTGATTTATCCAGCTTCTTGATAAATTAATTTACAATCAAATGCAAAGAGAACTGAACATTGTAGTAAACTTCCTCAAACAACAATCTATTGCTAACGAAAAACACTTTCCATTCCTTTATCATAATCTATTTAAACATTTGAAAGTGATTCATTAACACTTTACATAATTCTACAAGATAGTAATTATCCCTTAATTGCTCAGGTTGTATAATTGAGTCTCAGAAAGTACAGGTGATTTAAGCATCACCATCCAGAAAATGGGGTGCAGGCAAAAATACAACCCAGACCTTCAGCACTGTAGTCTGGAACCT
Organism: Cygnus olor; assembly: GCF_009769625.2. Taxonomy (NCBI): domain Eukaryota; kingdom Metazoa; phylum Chordata; class Aves; order Anseriformes; family Anatidae; genus Cygnus; species Cygnus olor. The sequence continues at coordinate 22,699,307 of NC_049175.1, forward strand.
TACCCAAAAGGCCACAATTGTATTTATCTTGGCCTTGTGTTAAACTGAACAGATATGGTAGTAAAAACCTACTCAGAAAGATTTTATAGGTATCTTTAGTACTGCTTCCTACCTTTTTCTTTTCCAGTCTCTTATTTGCTTCTGGGGCCCTTGCTGAACCCCGTATGTCCACATCCTTTTATTGGAGAGCCAAGACCTGTTGGCTCACACACTCCAACTATGGTCTTACTAGTGCTGAGTGGCTCATAGGACACAGACAGGCTGCAGTATCTAGTTAGTGACTTAAAAAAGCAAAAAGTGACTTAAAAAAGCCACATATACCTGAGACTCCAGTCTTGAAGTCTATGTTTCTATGTTCTGACTGAAAAATTATCTGTGCAAATATAGAAATAGCTAGGAACAATCCTACTGAAGACACTGGGTGGTATGAATTTATAATGAAAATCCAGATGGCCTTTAGTGCAAAGGATATAACATAGAATTCTCCAGAATTGCAAAATATTTTTAATGAATTCCTGTAAATGTATTAAAAAAAGAAAAGGAAAAGAAAAAAAGGCAAGGAAGTGGAGAATGGTAGCAGTGAGGATTCTCAAAGTGTCTTAAAAAAAATAAAAAATCTAAGCATGTCCCTTATTTTTTACTATCCAAAAAGAACAGTAACACAAAAATCTAGATGGCTTCTCATCTGATGAGGTGCACTACATATTTATTATGTGATGCAGCATATATGTATATTCTCGAAGTAAACAATTTTCTGTACTGAGATTTCATGGACTGAGTAACGATATGAATTAGTATACACATCAATATACAAGCCCCCCACTCTATTGTTAAGAGATCTGCAATTCCTAGAAAACACTTCAGAAAAAGTTAATGAATGGTAATAAAAAGTCAGTCTCTTCACCATAGTTAGAACATATGTATCAGTTTTTGGGAGCTTAAATAAAACCCTATAGAAACTATAAAGGAGTCCTTTTATGAGCTTATAAAATAGATGTTTACACTTCAAAGAATATTTGTGGGAAAAGATGATATAATCAAATAATTAATTTTGGATGTCTAATACTAATGTATATAATATGCGTATATACATAATTTTCTGTTCATAAGAGAAAATTTATTTTCAAGCTAGTATTTAGAAGCAAACTCTAGATAGCCTATGCAATCCAAGTAAATTAGCTCTACATACTGCAGAGTTAAGGAGAGCGAATTCCTCCCATAGGGTTCAGAGTACTAAAGCAGCTGTTCTGTAGTCATTACTGTAGTCCATAGGCAGCAGCAGCCACAGCTGTTTATACTTTTATCCTAAACAAGCATTTGGAGCAGTAGATTTGTGTAATCACAGACTTAATGGTCATCTTTCCGTCTCTTCCACCTTTGCCCCCCCAACTCATTAACTTGGGGAGGAATGGAGGGCGAGGACAGGGGGACTGATTTTCCCAGTGTGAACCAGGAATGCAGAATTCTTTGTATGCTTTGAATGGCTTTCCCCTTAGCAAAACTTTCCATACATAGTGCCATCTGTGTTGCATGCTACAATGGAAATTTGTCTTCTAAACAGTATATTTTTTCTACATCATCTTCATTTTCCCTTTATTTTTCTCTGTATGTATAATTGGTTTTTGAAGTGTACACACATTTTTACTATATTCTGGACATTATTGAAATGTGCCCTCTAATCTGCTGAATAAATTGAATAATTAGCCAATACTTATTGCTAATCTGCACATGCATTTAATCCCAATTCTACTTAACATTTCTGTCAACAAAACAATTCTCATTCAGATTTCAATTCTGGTTTTTAATTATTCATTACAATAGTCTCCAATAATTTAATGCCCCATGTTCAGACTTGTTAGAATCTCTCTAGTTGATCTTACAATTTGCAGGCAGAATCTTGGTATGTTCCAGTTTCCATCCTTTTCTCAATATCAGACATGCCCTTAGAACACTAATGATGTTCCTCTTCTCTCTTAGAAGAGGTCTCTCTCTTTAATTCCTCCTGTCACAAATGCTGTACTCAATACATTGATCATGACATACTTCCCAGTCATTTAGCACAGTTCACTGAAGTCACCAGATTTCAGTTTATGAACTCAGATTTTTAAAAAAAATAAAACTCGGTAGCATTCTATTACTACTGTACCGATACAGTGTCTCCAAAAGCTATAAATCAAACAATCATTAAGAAAGGACATGCAGAATGCAGAAAAAAAATAAAAAATATATAAAAAAAGAAGCAGTGACAGTGAGGCACCATATATCTGTAATGAATATGCTTTCTCTGCTGTTCAAAAACCTAAGACCCCTGGATGAGAATGAAAGGGAAGAAGACACAACCAGTCTCATAACATGGGTCAGGATGTATCAAATCCAGATGGAGGGCAAATGACTCTCTCCAGAGCAATTAACAGAAGCTATCAAAGGATAGGAAGTGGTGATGATGAGTAGCTGAGTGATGGTGTAGCTGAGTACCCTACCTCTGATACATAAGCAATGCTAGAAAAATACAAGTTGTCTAACAAGTTCTAAGTATTGTGCTGGAAATAGATTCAGAGAGCTGAACAAGTAAGCAGCTAAAGGTAGAGACTACTCTTTCAATTCTTATTTATAAAGGGAATTTGGCGAAGAGTATAAGGAAACCATTTGAGTGAAAGTTACCATAAAACAATAAGAATTCTCAATACTCATAAAGGAAGGAATTGCCACAGCAGAGTAAGGACAATGGCATTCCAAAACTGCACTTTAACAAACCAAGGAAACAAAAGATAGGATCTCTTGGGCAGACATTCAAAGTTGTGTGGTTTTTTTGTTTTGTTTTGTTCTGTTTTGTTTTGGGGGGGCAGTAGTGGGTGGTGGTGGGTTGTTATGTTCAGAACAGGAAGCTATTAATAGAACTAGTTTGGGATACATTGTTTTTCTGCTTCCAAAACATGAAGATAAAAACGAAGTACAAGAAGAGACTTAAGAGTCTAAATCAATATTTCTTGAATGACTGATATTCAAAAGCAAACAAAAAAAGAATAGTACCAACAGTGTCTATAATAGTATATATAAAGGCATAGCAAAATCAACTTGGTGGCCTGGGGTAGATTATGATGCTAACTAAAAACATGTAAGGTGCATTTAAAACCAAACGAAACACAAACAGACCAAGAAGATGCTATTACTATAGCGAGTAAAGGAAGCACAAAGGTCCTCATTTTTTTGTTCATTAATGAAGTTGTCAATCAATAGAAAAAGATAAAGTCACTGATAACAGAGAAAGCTAAAGCAGTTTGTACAATTATTTTTGTCTTGCATAAGCAACTAGTTGTGACCAAACAGTTGACATAATTTTAATAAAAGGGACAGCACAGAAGACAAGAAAAAGGGAAAGAGTGAAATATTTAGATTTCTAATTCAGCAAGAATGTAATGACACCTCTCTTAAATTACCAATTGAAAAAGAACCTTCAGCTGTTAAAACTGACAACATATGGAAGAGGGGCAGCAAAATTAATACTTACATATAAAGGAAGGGGAAAAAGTGCCTGGGAATTTACAGACTAGTTGATTAAATTGGGATATCTGAAAATTTACTAGAACAAATAATTCAAAATCAATTTCTAAGCACCTGAGAATAGTAAGATCAGTCAAGAACAAATCATATTAAACCAACAGTTTTTTTTTTTTTTTTTTTTTTTTTTTTTGTCAGAGTAATGATCTAGTGGATAAGAAGAAAGAAATATTTGTGATGCATCTTAACTCAGCAAGGGAAATATAGTCTAGCTGACAGTGCTGAAAGATAAGCACACACACATTGGAAATAAGGACTGCAAAAAGCAGGTTTTTGACATGAGATTACAACAGAAAACATTTCCCCCTGCATTCAAAAACGCTCCTGGTTGAGGCAAGTCACTCTTCTATATTGCCATGAATGATTTAGATATTGCACAGAAGACACCAACATTCTAAACAATTTAAGAATAGATATATAAAATATCTTGATAAATGCTGGAACAATAAATCGGAAAATTTAGGAAAGCAAATGAAAACTATTATATTTTTAAAGAAAACATCATATGCACAAAAGTGATATTACTGGTTAATTCAACAGAAATAAATTAGTAAGTCATTTAGCTAAGTTCAAAAACTAGATATTCTGTTCTGAAATAGGTGACTAGAAACGAAAGCTGCAAACTATGCTATTTATTTGTTTGAAGTTTTGGAGGCCTCAGCTAGATTACATTATGGGACATCCCACTTCCAGCAGACAAATGATGGGATACAATGACTCTTGATGTGATTTGACTTATTAAATTGAGGGAAAAAAAAAAAAAAGGCTGAAGAGGAGCATACTAATAAACTGCATAAGTGTTTCTTATTATATGTGATCAGACCTTTTTGTGATATGAAGGGTAAGCTGGCTTATTTGCAACATAGAAGACATAGTTCTGGTATTAGGAAAAACGTTTTTAACTATTAGAAAAGTAAGTTCCATTACTAGTTGCATAAAGAGGCTATCATCGTCAATGGCCCTTATGAAGATGTCAGATAAATCTGTCAGACTGGTCTACATACTTGATCAAAAAAAAACAAATTCTGACAGATGATTGATTGGAGGTCACTTGCTGCTTTCTTCCTGTTTCTCTGTAGTTAAGCTGCTTGATCTTTGCCCTCTTTTTTATTTGTTTATAGAACTCTGTTTCAGCAAAAAATTATTTATTTTTTTCTCAAAGAGCTTTGGACTTTGAAAGCCAACAAATGCCATGGTCAACAGGTGAAGAATTAGCTACCTTTTGCGAAGAGAGGACTTCTTAAAGGATGTAGTACTGCTGATATGAAAAAGACTCCCATACTCTCCTTTCATTGTTCCCTCCTGCTACAGCATTTACAGCCAATACCAACAATCACTTAAGCAGAAACAAAGCCAAACTGCATAAAACTGATTACTCAGCCTATGGAATAAAATTCATGCTGTTGCTTAACTGTGAATTTTTTGAGCTTAACATTTAGAATCAAGCCTCTTAAGACACTGCTACAGCAAAGAATACTTTGGTCATATGATGCACCTTTTCAGTTTACAAGTAGATGATATGCTTCAAATCAATTAACTGAAGTTACGAATGCCAACAAACTCCCCAAACTGATGTCTGGAGTATTGTTGCAAATTGGAAGTATAAAAAGGTACAATCCACTTCAGAGAGAGATGCAGTACCTTGCCACTTACCTACTGGCCAGGTCAGTCTACAGCTGTCTAGCTAAAGCATTCTTAGGTGATGGAATACAAAAGACTATTTAAAATAGCCCACCTTGTGTTGTATTTACTAAGTATGTATTCAAATTAAACATACCTATTAAAAATTAACAACGAAAAAAACAAGAGACCATTTGATTCTGTGTATTTAAGGGTAGAAATGTGGAGATTAGAGAATTTATATTGACAAAATGTAATGTCAAGGACAAAGATTCATTAAAAAAAAATTAAAAGAAAACCAACGCTTTCATCTTTAAAGCCTAAATAAACCACATGCCTGGAATTTAAATGTAACTCCTTTGTCAGATTTGTTAAAATTTGTTGAAGATCATCCTTTAAGAGAATGTGAAAGGGAATCTGTCAAGTTCAGACATTAAAACCCATGTTGATTGTATTTAGGTTTATTAGATAATATGATGATTTCAAGAGCTCTCCCCATTTTCACCTGAAGCACTCAGATTTACATGAAAAGATTAATTTAATTTTCAAAAGTTAGCCAAGTGATAAAACACAGAGTAGAAACCACAACTTGGAACAAAACAGGCTTTTCATTCTATTAGCTATCCCCTCTGCTGCTTGAAAAAACACTCTGTGCCATGACAAAGTCTCTCCTTTACCAGTGAAACTACTGGTACTCTCTCCATAAAGTCTCCATCCTGTCCAAAAACAAATGCAATCCATCTCAGCTGCAATTATGTCTATGTCTGTGTACCAGGACAGAAAACTAACAATTAGAAGCAAAAGATTACATCTTATGGATTCTGTTTTGATATTTTAATACATCTTTTATGGCTCTTAAGAGTTCTTAATGTTTTAAGAGACACGTTCCATATAATTGTCTTGCCTGGACGTGGGAAAATGATTTATTGCATTTAGTTACTTTGCAAAAACTTGAGCATTTTCAATAGAACTTACAATTCAGACAGTTCTAATTAAGACACTTTTATTAATATCAGCTTTGTGTATTACCTGTAAAATATCGTAGTTACATTTTACAGTCTTGCAGCTGTGTCTCACTTAACACAAATTAGTCTAGACCTCTCTTTCTGACTACACATTACTCAAGGAAGAGAATAACAGGGAATTAAAACCATATTATTATTATTACAAGGTAATAAATACTCTAATCAGCCACTTCTGCACATCAGGTAAATAAATTTATTTTTAGAAACTTTACAGTTCCTTCATTGCAAAGCACATTTACTAAAGCTAAAATACTACCGTTTTATAGGATGGCTTTTTATTCCATTAGTTTATTATTATTATTAGTCATGTAAGGAGCATTTTTAACATGCTATGCTCTCAGAAAGGATCTTTGTTTATTCTTGGAAATATCTTGGCAGGATTAGCTGTACACTATCTACATTTTCAGTCCTTAACCTCTAAAATTGTTACTTGTTCTTTGATTAGAAGGGTGGGTTTGGTATGTTCCAGACAGGGGTCATCTTTTAAGCCTTCTGAGTTGTCCTAAGGCATCTCCATGCTTTTCTGATCTGGAATTACAGAACTTTTTGTTTGTTTAGTTCAGCTGAAAAAAAAAAAAAAAGTATTTTTCCTCTGGGTCCTTGTAACATATTTAGCTTTGGTGCAAATTTCATTCCATGTTTCTTTATGCACAGAGTCAGTAAATCCAAACTGCATGTTTGTGTGCATGTGTGTATGTATATGTAATTTAAGAAAAAAATGTACTGAGAAGCACAAAATTCTTCTGAAGGTGTAGATACTTATGAACAATGCAGCAGGAAAACCTAGATATTGCTAAGACATAGTCACTCTGTGTTAGTTAACAAGCAAAGTCTGTGATTAAGGAGAGTTCCACTGTAGAGATGGCAATTCACATGCTACCAACAAATGCAATGGATTACAGAAATAGGTTACTTAACTTGAGATAACACACAAGCAAACGATAATTGAGAAGACACTACAACAGCAACAGGATTTGGCAGTTAGGATACATTTTAACAAATCTTCAGCTCAAACTATATTCTCTTCATAACATAAGGATCTCATAGTTGGAAATTCACAGCAGTGCGACAGATGTCAAAGAACTTTCAAAGAACTGCTCTTGGAAAAGATTATAACATATTAACTTAAATCAATTTATAAACATGCCAAAATTTCTCAGAGTTCATCAACCTTCTCTCCTCTCTGTTCCTTACCCTGAAATATGAGGCACACAGGAAGAATGAAACTCCAGTATTTACCATTGCATCCCCAGGCACCAAATCAAAGATGCAGTGGGCCAAATGAAATTCTCTCTCAATAAGAGCTCTTGGAATTGAAAACAAACAAACAAACAACAAACAATAACAACACAACAGCAACAAAGTGGATTTAACAATACAGAAAAAAGTCATCACAGGACAATGATAGCATAACCACATCAGTGCCAGAAGAAATATCTGATTCTGTGGGAAAAACTGAATGGCACAAAGTTGTTGCATAAACACTAACATTATGGGAGGCCACAAGGGGGGAAGTCTTTATTTTTTTGGGGGGGCTAACACTGAGAAACATTTCTCTTTTTTAATGTATAAATGCAATTTACATAATAAATTATGTAAATAATTATAAATTTTTCATAAATGATAAAATGATTTAGGTTGGAAGGGACCTTAAAGATCATCTAGTTCCAACCCCCCTGCCATGGACAGGGACACCTCCCACTAAATCAGGTTGCTCAAAGCCTCATCTAACCTGGCCTCAAACACTTCCAGGGATCTATTTGCAGTCTTTATATTCTAGAGAACTATTTGTGTTTGCTTGTTTTTGCTTCCCTTTTAAATACTCTTTAGAAGATTCAGAAGATGACAGAGAAGACTGAGGCTCTACTGCTACAAGTACAATTTCTAGTAAAATCTGTGGGGAAGAGTTTTATATATTGGTTGCTAGGACACTTTCTCTTCCTGGATATGGAAGACCACTGTCAGGGCATTGTAACTTAATATATACAACTTATGGCCTACCAGAGTGAAACACTGTATTTTGTAGTTGCTTGTAAAATGAATTTGTCAAAAGATATAAGAAGAGTTTCGCCCATTTTATAGAAAAGCAATCATGTTTTATGATATGTTGAAGTAACCATCTATTTGATACAAAACATTTCACTTTTATAAGAGGCAAGCTAGAGAAATAAAAGCACTCTACCTAAAAGTATGGCGAGCATATAAATGCTGACATGTTAAAAAAGAAAAGATATTGGACCTGCTAGTCCAAATGAAATAAAATATAGAGAGCTAATTTTGCCTCTTATCTGAGCCTTCTTCACAGACAAAAAGCCAATAGTCTAAGTTTCATTATATGGTTAGCTGATGAATTATATTATGACTATTTAGTCAACAGATTTCAACACACAAACCATGGGTATCTGTGAATCTGTGGAGTAATTCTAAGAGGTCTATAAAGAAAGTGCTAAGAAAAATAAATTATTTGATACTGAATACCACATAGTTTTAAGACGGTCTATAGCATCAGTGAAAATATACTAATGTTCCAGGAACCAAAAGGATTGAAAATCACTGGTTAGGTACTTGAACCTGAAGGATCACATAGAATTGTATATGTGATGCTTCCACACAGCATCTGAGTTAATTTCTCATGAGATCAGATAGTCATGTTGATATCTGGGCCTATGTTTTCCATTTCCTGTTCTTATGAGAGTGAGCTCTAGCATGATCTTATAGTTTCTCTGAAAATACCCCCCAAAAAACAGTCAGATTATCAGAACGAGTAAGTCATCACAGCTGTCAGCAAATCACAATGAAATATCAATGGAGCAAATGACAGCTTTCACCTATGACTGATCATGACAGCTGTATTTCTTACAGTCAAAAGCTATTAAAGCACCTATTTATGAATGGTCAAGATTAAGCATTAACACTTTTGCTAATATACTTTCATAAATATATATATTTAAGCCTTAAGTTAAAATTATCTATGAGAGTTACACAAAAGCAAGACAATTTTTGCAGGACTCAGGAAACAGTATGACTGAAATTTTACCTTGCCTTTATAAGTGTAGCGTAAGCTTAGTAACTTCAAAGCCACTGCAGCTATTTTGCAGTATTGGAAAGACTATTTTTAGCTACTCATATTAAGTCCATTTCTGGGGCCTACTAGAATTGCACAATTATTTCCAATTAATATTTCAGTGATATTATTAATTATTAAATTAATTTCTCAATACAGAAACATTACAAGCTTTCTTTAGGTCCTAAAAGAAGAAAAAGTAAGACCATAAGAGGCAGCTTCTTTGACACAGTTCCGTCATGACTATTTACAGACAGGTCTTTCAGCGAAGTGCATCAGATCACACAAAATGCTGAATACCTGCTGGGATCTTAAGTACACCGTTTTGGCAGAATATGCACTATGCAATACTGAAAGTGCTGTAATTTTCATTAGTAACAGTAAGACTTTCAGAAATCTCTTCATTTTCTCTTCTGAAAAAGTTCCTCAGATGTAATTTACCACAACACAAACATGAAGACAGATTTAGCCTTTGAATGCCCTTGAAGTCCAGTGCTCTAGCTTTCCTAGCTGAGTTGTCATCAGTACAAAAAAGTATAAAAACATTTCTGACAGTTAAACACCAAACCCATGATCAACCTGATGTTTAAAACAGTTTATCCTAAGTCACAATTCTGTCTCATTCTCCAAGAAGAGAGCCTCTAATAATAATTCATTATAAGATATTCCCCTAGTCAAGATTGCACAGGAAATCCCAGAGCTGCAAAATGATGGAGTCTGGAAAAGTGTTCTGGGACACTATTTCTTCAGTCTAGTCCTCTTCTGACACTCTTCCCTAAGCATTTACTGTTAACTACTGCCAGAGACTAAATAAAGAATTGATTAATCTTTAGTATGGGCTATTTGTATGTTCTTTATTCTTTACCAAAGTATCCTAGGTTCAGAATTGGTTTAGTTAAGGATGATACTTATACAACCCAAATATCATATCTTTACAGAGAGGCCTTTGAAATGCAGGGGTTGTATCCTATATGAGGAAATGAGCAAAGGCCACATAGAAGACCTACCTCCTCCCATAGTATGTGTGTAGCTCATGACTTCTAAAAACCTGCAGTGGAACAGGAGAAAATATTCTGTTGTGAAAGAGATGAGGCTGTTTCACATCGAGTTCCAGTGCAGAAAAACTTGCCCAGACCACAGCTGTTGCACTCAGGCATGTGTGTAGTTTACAGTGTTGTGGACTGTATTCAGTAAAGAATGTAGATGTAAGCACTATATCCATCAAGTCACTTCCAAGGGAAATGCAGATATGGAAGCTATACGCAGAAACTGCAAAGTAACTAACAGGTAGCTTTAATTTTGTGAAGATAATTAATGGTGGTATATTCAAAATATGACAGTAAAGACAAATGTGTCTTACTTAGCTTTTTACTGACAACCTGTTACTACTTTTTCCTTCTAAAGATATAGGGAGACATGCCACAGTCAATAATATTTCACATAGATTTTTAAAGTTCAGGAGAAAGTTCAACTTGTAGTAGCTACATGTCAAGCATGCGTATGCCTGTACTTGACTTTCTCTGTCTGACTTCTGCAGCTCTTTCTTTGGGAGGCTTGATCAGTTTGAACCTTCAGTAAGATGGTAAATATAATATGCATTTAAGTTCTAAACTGTTCACATAACTGACTGAAGGTCAAGACTATTAGGCTCGCTTCAGCCCACATCAATTATCCCCACCATTGAAGGTGATGTAACTACGATTCCAGCTAATTAAGTCTGTAATATTGAGATACAGTGCTTAATAAGGCGCAACATGGGAGAATCAAGTCAGCTCTGTCAATCTTTTTTGTAGTAATGTATTTTGTCATCTAAATCCAACAGCCTAAGATTTGTAGATGCACATTCAGTTGCCTTTTACTAATCATAACAACGCAAACTCCTGGGAACAGAAATTGCATTCTTTTTGTGGTAAAATATCCTTAAATTACATTCAATGGCATTGCAATAATATATTTTAGTACTGAAAAAGCTAATGCTTATTTAACATTCTACAAATAATTTATCACCTGTAAAATAGAAAGCCAGAGAAATACCCTCCAAGCAACATCTAGTTACTAACTGTAAGTAAACAGGGAACTATCTATCCAGTCATTCCTAGCAGTCAGTGTTAATTTTCTCTGTCTTTGTATAGCTGTAGATAATTACATTCCTGTTAATTTACAGCTATGTTCTAATCCTTAATTTAAAACTCGACTGAGATTTTGATTTTAGCACCTGAACAAACATTCGACAATGCGTGAAGTGGCAAAGGAATACTAGTAAACCTGAGATATAAGTTTTGTCCAAGGGTAAACATTCACGGTAGAAAAGTAAGGGAAAATCCTAACTAAAGGACCATCACAACAATGACCCTGTTTTGAGGGTGGCTTATCATAAACCTGCCCATGCATGTGATTATGTAGTCCTCCTCCATCTTCCTGGTCTCTGGTTGGAGGACAGAAGCTGGAAGTTGGAATTGTACAGAACACCATTTCTTCCTTTCTGGGAAGGTCTGGGAGAATTCCTGCATTTTTTTTTTCTCCCTACCCCAAAGCTCAAGAATCAGCTGAGCCAACTAACAGAGTTGGATGCAGACTGAAATCTGATTGAAATACATACTAGAGGTGAGCTGGAACACAATACTAGTCTCTGACATATATGCCTGCCCAAAGTTTCAAAGTTGGTATAGACTGTGTTGTAGGTTATGGCTAAAGTTCTTTGAAATTGAAATGTGAACAGTTTAAATTAGGAATCAAACCAAGAATAAAACACCATTTAATATACAGCATAAATGTAGTGATTGTCATTTCAGCCTTTACAAATGAAACTTCCACTGGTGTAAACTGATAAACATCACCAAAAATATACATGAGATAAAGATCTAAAAATTTAGTTAAAGATTCTCAAAATTTACAAAGAAACAAGATCTTGTACAGGGAATTCTACATACTCTATCGATCTCATTACAGAAAATGTTTTAATTTAAAATCCCTAGGGCAAGTGACCTTGGTTTTCATATATTTTTTTATGTGTCTGCAATAGTATTAATGTCAAATATTATTACTTCAGTAACTTCTAATTGACAAGGCAGGATTCCATGCTGTCTTATTCATTTGGGATGTTATTTAGCTGATGCTTAACATGAAATAAAATTATATTTTAGACATAAATGTACTGCTGCAGTGGCACTCAAGTTAAAGTACAAGGATTGCAAAGCTCTTCTATCAGGCTTTCCATGACAAATTAACATTCAGCCCTTGCCACTAGCGGAGTGTCATTAATTATGCTTAGACAGCACAACAAAGTCAACAGGTGCTTGTAGAAAGGTCACGCAGAGGGCTTTATAAGGAACTAAAAAGCAATTGTTATGACAGAGCAAACCAACAATACAGACAGGAGAAAAATAGATTTCTTGAAAACCATTAATGTTGCTAAACAAGAATCACTTAGCCAGTAGCACCAAGAATATCTTGGGCTTTTAGATTAAAAGAAGTAATAAAAACAAAAACATAAGCACTAATGTGCCAAACTGATTCAGCTTGAGGAAGTAAAATATTTCATTAAAGAAGATGCAACTTTGTCTTCTTTAAATGGCTTTAACTACAATTTTATTTTATGCACAGAAGAAAGCTTTACACTATGTATAAATATAAAATATTTAATATAAATATAAATAATAGCAGTTTATAATTATTCCAATCTGAATATACTACATACAAAAGCAATGAGCAGCACACATCAGACAGAAATAGGAGGCCTACTTTGCTACTAAATTTCCTGCCAAAGATAAAATGATGAATTAACTTATCTGACCATGGGTTTTAAGAAAACATAAAAGGCTTGATGAATATGGCTATATTTGTATAGCCAGGATTGACTCTCCTCATCATAAGGCAGAAGAACACCAGAGATATTATTAACATGGCTACATTATGCAACTGGAATTACTTGATAATCCTTCCTATTTTCACCTGCTTCACTTTATGGTAATAGATTACTCTTGCTCTAAGTCTCATGGCCATTGCAGAGACTTCTCTGATTTTCTTTTCCTAAAGACAGGGTAGCAGACTTAAATGACTTGGTCCCCTTTTAGAAGGTTTCCTTTTTCTAGTCCAGCTGTAGTTACAGAAATTGACTGTATGAGCATAAAATAAAGAAACAAAAATAAGAATCTGCAGGACAAGAGAGTCTTCTGGACTGAACAACAGAAATGCAGTAACTATCTGCCTGTCTTACAAACCAGTTTAAAGACAGGCTCCTTCTTACTCTTGAGCTCCTTCCTGTTCTGGACATTTTCATGGGCAGTAAAATAGCCAGCCTGTTGTAAAACCAAAAGGCAACTTCTAATTTACATCATATTAACAGTCAAATACTGGTAATGATGCAAAGTCAAAAAAAATAAAATAAAATAAAAAATCTGTATCTTGGTATCTAAGCACTGATACTGAACAAATAACTACATCTTTGTAATAAAAGCTAAGCAGTACTTGGAATAGAAACAAAGCTGCTTTTTGTGGTTCTACTTTATTAGTTCTCCCTGTTTAGCAAGTACTAAAAACAGAGAAAAAGGGCCAAGAATTTTCTTTCTGCTGGTGACCCACACAAACGACAATCCCTGTCCCCTCCACCTCTGACACCATGGGAGAGTATACATATCTACCCTGTGAATCAGCAGATCACCTTTATCTTAGCTAAAGGGGAGTGCCTCCTTGATTTCTTAAGAAATAACTGGCTATTACAACAGCACCAACAGGTCCATAATGTGGATTACTAAATTTCTGACACCACTTCTACTTCTCATAAAAAGGAGTGTTTTAAAAGAAGAACTGAATATTCTTTAGAATTCTCCTCCTTTTTATAACGCTATATACAGATTAACATACTTAAAATTGTGAGTCTGATGCCCTCCTCCAGGCAAACTATTTCTAAAATCATTAATATTAACATGTGAAATACCTTTCAGTTGACATTTCAGCACATAGTTCCATTTCTAAAAATGAAATATACCTGTTCTAGTTTAGACGAGTTTCTCAGTTTTAAAATAATTAATAATAATAAATAATAATAAATAAAGCAATATACCTTTCTTCAAGGTTCCTGGGACACCTGGGAATGAAAAGCCTACAGACAGAACTGCAAGTCTACCACATGAAAAAGTACAGAGATCTTTAATAAAGATTCCTTATTCACTTGGAATCTTGTTCATTTTGTGGATAAACTTGTGACATAGGCCACAGCAATCGAAATCAAAGGAAATGGGATGACAGCAAAAGGACTTGAGGAACAGATGATGTGAGCCAAGATTCACATTATGTGGTAGTCTAAATACCTTTGCATGTGGTACAATACCATGTTCTAAAAGGATATGATTTAAAGCTTCCTATACCCTAAAACAAAAATGCAAGCAAACCACCACAGACACCTAGACACTTCACTTTCATCTATGTTAGTTCTTGGTTCTGGGCATTTAAAATAATCACTATGAAGTCATGATCCATACAGACAAACACATTAATCTTTCATGACCATGTCAAACTTCAGTTTTTATGCACTGACCATGATCTCCAAAGTATTATTTTTAGTAAAGTATTATTATTTTTTAAACCAATAACAATAGTGACGTATATGTCATAAATGATCCATAAAACCATATTCAAGATTCCACTCTCTCACCAGAAAACTAAACGTCAACTAGTCCTGCCAGCAGAGCAAAAGTTGCGCAAGTTTAATTGAATGTACGCTGAATATTCAAATCCTATAGAAAGAGGTGAAAGATAACATCAGTGTTCATATGCAGTGTTTGTACATAGAGAAAGGGATTTGTAAGGACTATAATGGACTATATAAACTACTTTTAAGCTGCTTATACATTACATCGCCTGTCGTTTGATAACATATGATCATTCTCATCATTCTTTCAAATTTCTGAAGCAGGATTCTGGGAAGGAAAAAAAAAAAAAAAAAAAACAGAAAAAAAAAAAAAACAGCCTTGTCTTAGCTTTAGTACCAGAGGAGTGGAGGGAAGAATAATGTTCTCTCTGCTTGATCATCTCCTTTAATCTTGACTGGAAAACACTTGAACCCCTTGAATTCTTAGTCCATCCTCTTCAGATCGAACAGACTTCATCTTCTCAATTTAAAAAAAATAAAATAAAAAAAGTGTGTGTGTGTATTGAGTGATAAATACACTTATTTGTCTCTAAATAACTCTGGGAGGCTATCTGGTTAACCCTTGCATAGTGTTTTAATAATTTACGTACCATTGCATGTTCACTTACTATGTATAATCACCATGAACATTACAGGCAGTTTGCCCATTGGCAAAATTCAATGATTCCTATGTTTAATGGAAGGTTAAATGAAAGCAAAAAAATGCATAAACAGCTATTTGATATATGAGAATTTAAAATAAATTATAAAGATTTAGATTGCGACTCAATGACTTTTCCCCTCAATTATCTGATTTAATTTTAATTCACTTTTAAAGCACATTCTGCAAGAAAGGAAGCTCTTACTCCTGCGGGAGATAAGAGTGAAAGCAAAAATGGGACAGATTCTTGAAACATTAAAATTAATGATGTCTGAGAAATCATTATGGTTATAAACTTTGAGCCTGACAGTTTTAATTGAAGGCTCACAAAAATTGAGAAACAGTTAAATAAACTGAAAGACCAGATGGTCTCAACCTTTAGGGAATTAACTACAGACAAATAAGTTGGTAAACAGGAGTCAGGAGTCAGAAACTAAAGAAATTATGGTGTTTTGAGAGGTCTGATTTCTGATTAAAGTCTTGAGAAGATCATTTCTCTGAGAAAAACAAACAAACAAGCAAACAAACAAACAAAAAACAAACAGCATTCCTGAATGCTATTTTTCTCGGAGCTTTTTCATCACATACATTAAAAAGGTTTAGATTTGGTATCTCTGTAACCAGATCAGATCCTGGAGATAGTTATTTTCATATAGGCATCAAGATTTACAAGTGCCAAAGAAAGAGGAAAATATTCTCCCTCTTTGGCCAGATTTTCTTGATAAATAATTCAAAACAATTAATGACCAGAGTGTCAAGTAAGGCGACAAACATTAAAGACTTAAATTAATTGCAATATATTATTTCATTAAGTTCAGTAGCTACAGTGGAGGACAGGTTCAGGAATTATATTTAATTACTGCAAACTGCTTAGCCTTATAAGAGGAATTTGTACATTACCTTCCTATTTACCTGCCAGCTGGATTTTTAATAAAATCCAACAAACAAACAAACAAACAACAAGCAGCAACCCTGTGTGAAGGATTATTTCTTAGTGGTTATGTTCTCACCACAAAAGTGAGCTATATTCTACTGAAATTCTTCAAGTTGTATAATGTTACGGAAACAAGCTTAATGCAATAAAAATATAAGTTGTTTGGAAAAAAAGACAGTCCACTGCTATCTTTATTAAAAAAAAAAAAAAAAAAAAAAAAAAACTTTTTTTCAATGTAGCTGAAGTAATTTCAAATATTACCAGTTTTGATATTTTTATTTAATCTGAAAAGATATTAATTTGGCATTATATTTAATTTTGTATGCCAGTGCACTTTGACCTTTAAACGCTATTCCTAGAGACCATAACTACAATTAAAAATGGGGCTTTCAGAGTGTAAGCAGCTATTCTTGCAAATTGCTGCCTTAACAAGGGAGCAGAAGTTCAGAAAGAATTTGTCTCTTCTCTGTCTGCTAGAAATTTAATTATTCAGGATTTTCACATTTTTAATATCAGAATGAATCTAGCTAATAGCAGAAACCAAACATCTTAATCACCTAGCCTGTTCAACCTATGTTCCATGTTAAAATCACTTACATGGTTTTCCTTACATGTATTTATTTAATTCTTACTGTTTATTTGTCCACATAGAACTAAAACATTACCCCAATTAGATCTGGCAACCATACCGCCACTCTTGTCAGAAAAACAAAAACAAAAAACAAGGATTAAAAGGATTTGAA
The DNA here is from genome assembly GCF_009769625.2 of Cygnus olor. NCBI lineage: Eukaryota > Metazoa > Chordata > Aves > Anseriformes > Anatidae > Cygnus > Cygnus olor. The sequence continues at coordinate 22,716,541 of NC_049175.1, forward strand.
AAAAAAATTAAAAAAAAACACCATTTCAGTCCTTAGGTCAGAATTCAAGCATTTAGTGACAGTGGTGGGAAATGCATAATATCTAGGAGCTAGCCCATAGGCTTTGTCAGTTGTACTTTACATGTGCAAATGATTTCAATTTCTATTACTTTGTGACAAAATTTCTGCAGTTGAAATGTAACAACATAAAACTTCAATTTCTTTCAAATAGTAGCACAGATGATTACAGGCAAACAGAATTCCTTTCAAGTCATTCTAATCTGAGAAAATTATGGGAGACTGGAAAAAATTCAACTACAGTTTGATGATTAAAAGTAGAGAGCAATTCAGTTCAGAGGTATCAGGCAGGTCACTAATGATAGAACATGCATCAGTGACTCATCAAAAATCAGCCATTTTTACCAATATAGATTCATCACAATACTCTGATGACATAATTTTCAGTAATAAAAATCAACAAGATTTACCCAGTTTTGCTTCTAAATGATAAAGACTGAAAACAATTCTCTTTAGTACATTCTTCCATTTCTACTGAAAGGCAAGCAAACAACCTGTGTATTAAAACTTTGGTTTGTGAAATAGAACGGTGGAAGAAAAGTCGGTTACTATTAAAGTCTGTCACTCAGTTTCACCAGGAAGAGATTAGGATAACAAATTCTGCTATCTGCTATATATACAATCATATTGCCTGTACTCTTCTACCCCCCCCCTCTCCTCCCCAAAATGCTGTGCAACACCTTGAAATTCACAAAATTCATAAGCGAGGAAGATGACTTCTGGTCAGTGGAATACAGGGTAAGAAGGGAGTCTGAGAGGAGATTCATCAGTCCCCTCCTAATACTTTGAGCTAACAGCACGACCAAACCAAGAAACAGTGGAAGAGTAAGAATTTCTGCTACTTCTATAGAGCTAAAGAAGTGTGGAAAGAAGTTGTCTTTTGAAGGAAGCTATTCTATAATGTGGCTTTGCGAGCAGCAAGAAGAATCAGTCCAAAAAACAAAATTAAAGCATTGGAAGACTCACCCCAGTGATGGCCTTAGAGGTGTTACAAAGGTGGCACACGAGCCCAAATGGTTCACCATCAAGAAAGATTATCTACACCGTTCTGGAAGACATTAAACATCAAAATGAAAGTAGCCAATTGTTTATTTCAAAACTGGTGAAAATCTGACCTGTTAGCAAGTAGGATAGATAATACTGAAATTCAACCACGAAAGGAAGAGAACAGACTGAAACTAATGATAAGAGTGTCCATGACAAAACAAACTAACCAAACAACAAAAATACACCAAACCACCATCCACAACCTAAGCCCTGTCAAAAGGCTAAGATTATATTTTAAAAGCCTGGAATTAAGCTTTGATGAAGTTAGGGTAAATGAAATTAGGGTAAACTTTTATTCTATAATTTATTCCATTGGCCAAAAGCAGATGATTCAGAAGATCTAGAGTACTTCAGCACTTCTTTCTCCTTCCTAAAATAAGGTCCTTCTATACTGAAATGGAATGCAATGTCACTAGTGAGGTCACTGGAGTTTCAGTATTAGAACCACAGGGCACAAAACTAATAAAGTTTAGGAATAGACTTTTCTCCAAGAATCAGTCTTGTGCACACATATATATGTACATATGTTCTGTAATAAAAATCTAAATCATACTACAAATGTAGATTGTTTTCACTGCTTTCCCCTGTTCAGTATACCTGTAGGCAGACAAAAGCTTTACACCATTTTCAGTCCATGTAACCCTCATTTTCACTAGTAACATGTACAAATCTTTTTCTCGTAGAGGGAGACTAAACTCTCTTTTTGACAAGCACATAGATGCTGCCATGAGATGCTAAGAAAAAAATTGCATCTGAACTTAAACATTAAAAAAAAAAAAAAAAGTCCCCCAAAGTTATGTCACTTCATGTACTTTCAGACCATCAAATATATTTTGATAAAAGGGACTACTTATTTATTTCTTTTCCAATGGCTTTTAAGACAGAAGTTGAAAATTTTATATCTTCAAGCAGATAAGACAAGTAACTGCTGGTTCATCCTTTCCTTATCCTGGTGTGTTTCAACCACGAAGCATTAGAAAGGAAAAGTGTGTTTGAGCTTTCCAAAAGACAAGGAAGTAATCTTAAAGTGTGGAAGAAAGAGCAGCAGTAAAATTTCCTGTTCTCTGAGATTGCAAGCTGCTCACCCTCTGAAAGTAGGTAGGGCTTACTATAATTTTTATTGGGCAAACATTTCTCATCAAAACTATGCTAACTGCAACAAAAGGAAGATATTTATATCAAGACAGTTGTTTTTTTCTTCTTTTTTTTTTTCTGAGAACAGACTTCAATTTCACTTGCACAGCCATTATTCGCCACTTTTGAAACTAGCACTTCCAATGTATCATTTATAGGCTAACAACTATAAGCATATTTTAATACTTTCAGCTCCTATTTTCTGTTAGTACAGGCTAATTTTCCTGTAAGTCTTGAAAACAGCCATCTGACACCAGTCAGGATGAAACCATCTTAGATGTATATGATTTCATAAAAATGCCTGCTCACACCTGAGTCCATGGATTTTTAGTACAGGAAAGCAGATACTTCTAGAAACAAAAGGCAGTGATAAATATCACACTGCTTATAAAACTAGATATCTAAGGCTTAGATTTTTTTTCTGATAATAATTAATAATATTGAGACTTTGAGAGGTTATATCTTACTATGTAACATGATTTTGTCCATCACTTGGCCTTATTGATATTAAATCTCTTTGATCCTGATAATGTCAGCACAAAATGCACCAGCACACCAAGTAAATAATTATTCTAGCCTCTTCACCTAAGTTTGATCTATTGAACGTTTCAGAAAAAGAAGAAAAAGTCAGGACAGTAGTTTCTAACAAGATTAATGATGCAACAGAGCTCTATTTTCTACATCCTGCGGTAGTAAGTGAAGCAGAAAGCACCAGCATAGAGTTATTGTTTGCTCTCCATGATAATGTCAACAATGTAAACAAACCAAGAGCAAGCACTAGTGGGCACACCTTCCTTAATCTCAGTCCTTCCAAGAAAAGGATTTGTGATTTATAGTGTTGGTAGTGAGTCATTTTCCCCCGCACATTAGCGCTATCAGGAAAATAAAGGTTTAATATTTCTCTTTGGCTGACTCACATGAACATCTAGCAATTGAAAGTTATTAGTCTGATATGAACTACCTTTGTCAGAGAAAAGCAGAAAGATAGCAAATACTGATTAAAATCATTTACCACAACTATACTGTGAATCCTTGTACACATTGGTTAACTCTTGTTAGCAAGTTTGGGGGGCTTTTAGGATAATTTTCTAGTAAATTCATTGCACAGTAAATGCACTGTGAATGAATTTTTGTCCCACTTTGTTAAAATAACGCATTTATTTTGATTGATTTGAATATTTAAGACTGAAGTATGTTGTTATTAAAAAACTTATATAATGAGTAAAGTTTCATCCATCTTCTATTATTTTACTAGTAATAGATTTTGTAACTTGGGCGTTTAGGAAAGTTAATAGAGCATTTGCTGAGATATTTTTGCATGCTTTATATTGCACATGATTAAATACTGAAAAAAATTTGCTGAGTAAAAAGATTCTAGAGCAAATCCAATAATACAAAAGCTTTCAGCTCAATCTGAAATATGGATCATTTTTACCTATTATCTGATTGTGTTGTTATTGAGATGATCACCAAGGAGTCCATCTAATGGTCATTCAATGAATTTCTTTAACTTGGAAGAAAATAATTAGTGTTTTCAAAACAAAAATACAACAGAGATGCAAACACAAACACATGAATACTTCACACATGACAGGGAAAAAGAGTAATGGTTTTAAAGTAAAAGAGAGATTTAGATTAGATATTAGGAAGAAATTTTTACTATGAGGGTGGTGAAGCACTGGAACTGGTTGCCCAGAGAAGTTGTGGGTGCCCTAAGTCTAGAAGTGATAGAGCCAGGTTGGACAGGGCTTTGGGAAGGCTAGTCTAGTGGAAGGTGTCCCTGCCTGTGGCAGGGAGGTTGGAACTGGACGGTCTTTGAGGTCCCCTCCAACCCAAATCATTCTACGGTTTTGTGAATTGATGGCTGCTTTTTTAATATTTTAATATATATACCTTTTAATATATAAAGGTAATATTTTGACTGGCTTTCCAAATTTGTTGCAAAGATTTCAATAAAATTTAAAGAATTTACTATAGCTGTGCCATTTCAAAATCTTATGTTATTACTTTCTTGGTAGTACTTTTGAAAGATCATGGAAAGAAGGAATAGAGCTTCCCTAAATGAGAACTAATGAAAGATATAAAGGATGAAGTTCACAACAGTTTTCTTTGGTCATTAGAATTTTGAGGTCTGTCAAAATTCATGATGCTTGCTTTTTTTTTTTTTGGTAAATAAACAAATGTGAAAGCTAAAGTTAATTTGACATAATTTGATGTTGTTAATCTCATTTCATTTTTAAATTATTTATTTCTCAAATAGACTTTTTGTATTTTTCCTACTTCTCGAAGTTCTCCCAGAACATCTGAAACCCCTACTTTCTATGCAGTAGAGTCCTTCCTGTGAAATTCAGGTTAGCTGTATTTATTACTGGTATACAAAAACATGAATTCATATTTTAACTCATAATACTAGCCATGCATGATTAATCACAACACTGAGACCACAGGTCACTCTTTATATAAATTTGCTGGAGCAGCATCAGTAAAAAACCTCCAACTATTTTGTTAGAAGGAGATTATACCATGCTTCTCTCAAAGAATTATTTAATCCTCTGGGCTTGAAAAAACAGGATGATACCCTATTCCCCTGAAAACGCTGGGAATCTTTCCTATTCATTAAAAGCCAGGTTTTAACCTGAAACTATTTTCAGAAGTCCTGTTAAACAATGTTTAATTTTTTGACAGAGCATTATCTTATAGCATAGACAGCTAATAAAATCCTCCTTGTCCCACCCCAAAAATGATGCATGTTACTTGTCAAGAAAAATTAGGTAGTATCTCCATTACTCAAGTTTACCATATATTTACCGGAGGTAAAATGGACTCATCCTCTTGAAGCAGGAAATTTCCCTTGTGTCCTCTAAGCAGCAGCAGTTTTTATCTCAGCAATCTGTTTTCAAAGCTCTTGACAAAAACCAGTTAAAACTTACACCTTCGCATATTTACATGCATTAGCAAGTGCGTGTACAATTTTAAAAGCAGACATACATTGCTTAGTAGAATGCTAATAAAGATATTGCTGTGTTCAGAACTAATTTGATTCTTCCTCTCAAAGTTACAGTTCACTCCTTGTAATACCTGATTTGTATGTCGCTGACATTTTTAAAGTTTTGTCAGTAATCTTATATTGACCTTTGTCAGTATGTCCTGTTGGGTAACCTGCAAAATGGAACTTATGAGAAGATTTTTGTTCATAACAATACAAATTATGTTTTACATTGTATTAAAACAAAGAAAAAAGCAGTATTGATACTAAGTATTATGTAGGCTTCCTGAATTCCTATTTTTTTCTTTTGTTGATTTGGTTTTGTTTGTTTTTTTGAAAATCAAGATCAGAAAGCACTGGACAGCATGATGTTTTATTTTCTTTGAGGCTAAGCAAGCACCTAATACAAAGAAAAAAGTCAAACTGTTTTTTTCTTCCATCCAGACATCATTTTAATTTGCCAAGTATAATGGTGATATACAGTCTGCCTACTATTTTGTATAGTATCACATTTGTATTTTATTTTGCTCAGACTCATAAGAATAATATTCAAATCAACAAAACTTATTGAAAAAAATCAACAAAAGTTTTTACATTTTTCAACATGTCTAAAATTCCCACTAGAATATTTCACATTTTAAGTAAAAATCCCACATTCATAACAATTTCGACTTTGGGCAGTTAAAACAATTTTTTTTTTTTTTGTTACCAAAAATATAGCTCCTTCCAGACTTCTTTTTTGTATTTCAAAAAAATATCAGGAAAAAACACAGACTTTTCAATTACTTCTCTGCATAAGGCAGAACCACATAACACCAGAGTATCTGAACAGATCACATTCTGTCTTTATATGGTTGTAAATCAACTTTTTTTTTTTTTTTAATTACACATTTCCACTTTCATGGTGTAGAATTCATCTCTTACCAGGACTGTCTGTATCAATAAGGTTCCTGCCTATTAGAGAATGGTAGTCATCTTATCTGCAGAGCAGAAGCATCATACGTGTTTGAAGGGCAAGATATGCCTGACAGTGTCTTTTGCCAAGAAAAGAGATAGGAAGAAATTCAAAACTAGCCCAAAAGAATTAAGGATGAGTCTAAGCTATACATTAGTACTTTATTGCAAAAGTACTTTATTGCAAAAGAGAAGCAAATTACCTGATTAGTTTAAAATGTATTATCTTTCTTTAGAGATAACAGAATCAATGGAAAATTAAATCCTAAATAAGGACATAATAAACATCATAGAAAAGGACAATGAAATATAATCAGATATAGAATAGTTATAGAACAGACTGAAAAGTAGCAAAAGAGGAATAAGTGAAAACAGTTCTAATTATCTCAATTTGTAGTGATTATTCTAGACTTGCTTAATCGATAAGCAAACTCCTCATGAGCAAAGCTTTGGAAGGTCTGATTTAAGTTCTAAGTAATTCCTAGAACTTCCTGATAATAAAAAACAGCCAAAGCTTATTAAAAAAAAAAAAAAAAAAGAACATTCAGACCATTGAGAGAAGTGGTTTTTAAAAAAAAGAGGGTGGTATTGGGACTTGATGTCAGAGCACAAAAATTTCATAGATCATCTGGTCTTAAAAAAAGACTGTAACTCCTTCGTAAAAGATTATTCTCTTACTATTTACTTGTGTCTATCTAATACTCTGGGAACTTGATCAGGAAAGATGGTCTGTCCAACCTATGTCAATAATCACAGAAGCAGGATTACCTATAGTAACAGTCCTGTACTTTGCCAAGTATTGGGTAACAGCTACAGACTGGTGGATTCACTGCTCTCTCTTCCACTCTACAAGTGTCAAAACCTGTGGGAATATAACAAATTCCAAACAAATTTGTCTGAATATAGTTAGGTATAATAAACCTGAAAATGCAGACACTTCTTAAACTGTATGAGATTTATGCCTCTTTATAAAACATAGCCAGCAAAGCCTTCTGTGAATAAGTAGGAGGGAGCAGGATTTGTTCCAACCAACAGGAGTCTAACTGTATCAGCTCTAAACATTTATCTTGTTGCTAAAGGTTTATAAGGGGTTTGTTCTACAAAAGAAATACTTATGACCCAATACTATAAGAAAATATAAACAGATATGAGTAAAGCAGTTGGGTATCTTGATATGTGCTGTTAACAGCTTTATGAAAATTTGATGTACCTGACACTACTCACAGATAAGTTTTCCTTCATTCAGCTCTGCATTTTTCCTTCATTAGCTGCTTGTTTACTCTACACAGATAAATCTGAGGAGTTAGCATGTGTTTTATTAAATTGTATGTACATGCTGCACTCTGCTTGGAATGGCTGCACAAACCATCTTATATGATGTAACTCCAGTAATTTACACTTACTGCATTTTCAGTTCAGTGTTGCCCATAGACCTTAAAAAAATAATTAATAATTCTCCTATTTGTTCATTCTATTTATTTTTGTTTAGGGGTACAAGGGACTGTAAAATAATTACTAAAAATTTACTTTTATATAAAAGTATGAAACTTGACAAAGAAATCTCAAAGACGTTATCAAGCAAATCAGCTTGAGCATGTTTTTAGACCTGAAACCTTCCCAGTGAGTTCTGAATATTGTATTTTGCAAAAATCCATTTCAGCTATAGCATAGCTTTTGGAGCTTTACTAATGACAAGTAATTAAAAGAGTACAGCATTTTTCAATATGCAGTTCCACAGATAAAATTATCTACTTTATTTCTTATTGGGATAATGAGAGGTCAGTGAGTCAGTCTTGCTCCATTGTGTAAGAAAAAAAAATACCCAGCCAGAATGCAATAGAAAGATGAAACAGAGAAAAAGAGAGAACAAAAATATCTGTTTCAAGATTAAACAAACAAAGACAAGGTCATTCTCCGTGGTAAAAAGTAGTATAGGATGTGCCTTTTACGCCACACAGGAAAAACTGTGGCAAAATATGGAGAGAGTGCATTTGTTAAGAATGTGTGCAAGGGAATTTCAAGAAAAGTTAGAACAATTTGATCAAAAGTCTCAATTTCAAGTGAATTAATAAACTGTATTTACCCGTTTGTTAGCTTCATTTTCAGCTGAAGTGGCCTTAGTTCAATTTAGCTGAATTAATTTTGAAATTAATTCAGTTAAGCTTAACTGAATTAAATCCACTTTGATTCCGGATAAGGGTGCCTGCATAGAGTTTCACTTAAACACTTCCAAAATTCATTTAGATTAATTTTCCCCAGTGTCTGCATATAGACAAAACCCTTAAACTGAGCTCAATGGGAAATGCAGAAATGATGCGTGAAGTGCCACTACAAACTTATTTCTGAAATATCCTATTCAGCAACACAGAACTTCATCGTTTTCAATGCATTTAAAATGTATGTATATAAACACACACATGCATGCATTGAAACTCAGGGAGGAAGAAATAGGCATAGGTTTTCCCCCACCAATTCAACTGTAGAAGTTCTTTGCAAATCAGTGCGTCATGCTTTCACAGGAGAACGTACTAACAAAATTAATTAAACAACGTGAGAAAAAGAGTTCTTAAAATTATACCTTACACTGCTAGAAGTGTTTTCTTGTACTTTGTTTTCATCATCATGGCTGTATGTGAAATCTGTAGTCTGTTCCCTCCTTCCACTGATGTTTAATTTAGTGTCCTAAAGTTGCGAACCTCACTCCAATAGTTGTTCACTGAGCTGAATAAACATCTTCTCCCTGACTCTTCAGGTTATATAACAACTTTACATGACACATCTGCACATTTTTGCCTACACAAGGTATATTTTGTTTTTGATTCTCACAGCCCACTTGCAGAAGATCCCTTTCATTTCAGAGGAGGTTTATTCTCAATTGCTATTAATTACTAAAATCTTTAAGTATTTGGACTGAACTATGAGGGCAGCCTATTTTACCACATTCAGGGATACTGACAAGTCAGCAAATACATGGTAGCCTATACCAAGTAAACACATGTTCCTGAAATTGGAAGACATATTGGAAACCAAATCATCACATTTAGATAACTTACTTTTTCCTAGTGATAATGGTGTATTTTGAGAAGGAGGATTGTCGGGGGAAGTCTACCACGGAGCAATCCAAAAATAAGCCTGAATAAAAACAGTACCATCTATGAAGGATGTCCAGATAACCATCAGTAGCAACCAGTTGCCAGCTCATTCTTATAGCATCTCAATACTTACTGCATATCTTACGTTCGCTTTAAAATGTTGATGATTTATGTTTGACACAAACTAAAGAAAACTTGAGCCTAATACTAAGAAAATCACCTTTTAGACTTAAAAATGAAGAAATAAAATAGTATCAGTTTATTTCTAATACTAACACACTGGTAAGGTATTTCGAGGAATTCACAGCTCATTAACCAAGCTTAATACATACTCTTTTTTTTGGCGTGGCGATTCCATTAGGATTATACAATGGTAAATTAGGCCCAAATAGTACCACTGTAGGTTTTCTGAGTATTTACTGGAGATAGTCAGCTACCAAAAGCTTTTAGCATTCTCTGCTAGTTTTCATATTTTTCAATTATGTCCACACTGATACTCCAGATATTAAAAAAAAAAAAAAAAAATGAAATTTTCTCCCTTACAGAAACTGTAAGAATTGCGATGTAGAGAAAAACTTCATGCTGCAGCTCGATTCTGCCATTTGATTTGATTTGTTATTTGATAGAATTAAGCTAAACTCTAAGGGTAAGATGCACCTTATTTCAGATTAAGTACATATATTCTGACATATACTCCCCATTAGACATTTACTTACTACAGATATGAAGACTTAAAAAAGACACGAAATTTCTGAAAAGGAAGGCTTAAAATATAGATGCCAAATCAATCAAGTACATTGAATGTCCACAGAGACTGAAAACCATTGTTCTAGTGAACAGCAGCTGTTAATAAAATAGTCTGAAATGCATGTGGAACCCTATTTTATGTGGAAATTAATAATGTACACATTTAAGTGATCAATACCACTTAAATAGAATATTTGATGTTCTATGACATTTCTGTAGATGACTGTCATCAAGTGCAATGATAAAGGCTGAAGAAATACAACATAGCTGTAAATAACTTCAGTTCAATGATTCTGATAATTATATGCAACTTTGATAGACTGTATGTAGCAAGAGTTTCAAATCTGGTAAGACACTTTACACAGTACTGATCAAAGTGAGCTTATGAAATAGGTTTTCTGTAATATAATGTCACAGAATTTTTTTGTTTTGTTTTGTTTTTTAAAATGTCAAGTCCTAAGCTCACTTTTTCTTTTAGAGTGACAGCATATGCTGGTCAGTGAAGCATAAACTACACAGCTGTTACATCTACTGTATGACCTGTACATATTGAATTAGCCATTGTGCTTTTCAATTCTGGTTCATCAGACTTGTGGTCTGAGGGGCTTTAATCTAAATTTAGCAAAGGAATACAATTCAGTGTTATCTTGTCTATCTATAATTCATAGCCTCCAGCCTGTTTTGATCTAAAACAATTGGGGTTGGGTTAAACGTTGGGTTAAAAACTGGCTGGATATCTGGGCCCAAAGAGTTGTGGTGAATGGAGTCAAATCCAGTTGGAGGCCGGTTACTAGTGGAGTCCCCCAGGGCTCAGTACTGGGGCCAGTCCTCTTTAACATCTTTATCAATGACCTGGATGAGGGGATCGAGTGCACCCTCAGTAAGTTTGCAGATGACACCAAGTTAGGTGCTTGTGTCGATCTGCTCGAGGGTAGGAAGGCTCTACAGGAGGATCTGGATAGGCTGGACTGATTGGCTGAGGTCAACTGCATGAAGTTCAACAAGCCCAAGTGCTGGGTCCTGCACTTGGGGCGCAACAACCCCAAGCAGAGCTACAGGCTGGGAGATGAGTGGCTGGAAAGCTGCCTGGCAGAGAAGGACCTGGGAGTACTGGTTGATAGTCAGCTGAATATGAGCCAGCAGTGTGCTCAGATAGCCAAGAAGGCCAACAGCATCCTGGCTTGTATAAGAAGCAGCGTGGCCAGCAGGTCTAGGGAAGTGATTGTCCCCCTGTACTCGGCTCTGGTGAGGCCACACCTCGAGTACTGTGTTTGGTTTTGGGCCCCTCGCTACAAGAAGGACATGGAGGTGCTTGAGAGAGTCCAGAGAAGGGCAACAAAGCTGGTGAGGGGTCTGGAGAACAAGTCTTACGAGGAGCGGCTGAGGGAGCTGGGATTGTTCAGCCTGGAGAAGAGGAGGCTCAGGGGCGACCTCATCGCTCTCTATAGGTACCTTAAAGGAGGCTGTAGTGAGGTGGGGATTGGTCTATTCTCCCACGTGCCTGGTGACAGGATGAGGGGGAATGGGCTAAAGTTGCGCCAGGGGAGGTTTAGGTTGGATATTAGGAGGAACTTCTTTACTGAAAGGGTTGTTAGGCATTGGAATGGGCTGCCCAGGGAAGTGGTTGAGTTACCACTCCTGGAGGTCTTTAAGAGACGTTTAGATGTTGAACTTAGTGATATGGTTTAGTGGAGGACTTGTTAGTGTTAGGTCAGGGGTTGGACCGGGTGATCTTGGAGGTCTCTCCCAACCTAGACGATTCTGTGATTCTGTAATTGTTTCTTAAAAAAAAAAAAAACAGGATATATTAAAAAATCCAATACAAGAAATAGCAGAAAACCTCTAGGACTGCAGTTTGATCCTCTATGAATACATATTTTCACACACAAAGAGAGAATGTTAACAGATGCTGGCTTTTTAAACAACCATCATCTCTCCTGTGCTAAAGCTTTTACATCTACGTTCATTCTACACTAAGAAAGATTACCGTATCTACATCTTAGAACATAGATAATACAACTTAGTGAATAAATCAAAACTGTGTGGTACAGTAAGACCAAATCCATTAAGACGTCTCAAAACTTCAGAGCATTTTTTCTGCAAAGAAGGAACCAGCTTCCTCTATAGATGATCTTCTGGATGCAGTCTCTTCAGAAAACCCATAAGCCATACAACTGCACATATGCAAAGAGGACTACAACCATATGATTCCCCTGCTCTATGTCTTTTCCCCTAAGCATCAACCCCACTAGACTCCTACTAGAGGCAGGAAACCAGGCCAGCCTGAGCTTTTGCCTGACCCTTTATGGCTCTTCTTATACCCTTAAATTCAACACTTTACACTAACATTTAACAGAACATCACCTTCAACTTTCTTACTGGAATACTGTATTGTTTTGGTTATCACAAGTAACTTGTGATTATTATTCTTTTAATTGCTTTTGAGTAACTCTTTATGATACCAATGGAAGAAAGTAATACAAAATCTGGACTAAGAGTTATTTAAAACTATGTTTGTTCTTCTCAATTTTGAATTGAACCCAAGTCATTATTTTGAATCTCAACAGGAACAAGAAGCCCCATCTTCTAGGAATTCTTTTCTTTCCTTTTCTCTTCAAGCAGGCCATAGCAACACAGAAGAAAGAATGGGAGTCCTGTTGAAAGAAGTCTGCTGCATAGAGGATTGCGGGGGAAATAAATGATTGCTGTATGGTGGCTCCCTTGGCTGTAAACCAAGGAAAAACAATGGTAAATAGATCCCTAAGGCAAGATACTAACAGAGTGTTAGAACTAGATTTGAACTCTATGTGCATACTTTTATAAAGGAACATTTTTAGGTTACCTTAATATTTGGAACATGTATTTAAAAGAGGGAATTAATTTTCAGTGGGATAGTAAAATGCTGAGAAATATGGTTACTATTTTGCTTTATGTCAGCACAACCAATCAGAACAACACATCCTTTCTTTCCAAATAATGTATTATGAAACCAATGCAGCAGCAGATGTATTCTATAAAAAAGTTATATTTTAGTCTTATCAACATTGAATACTTCAAGCCCAATCATTTAACTCCCTTTCCAAAAGTAAAGAGGAAAAATTTCTTTAAACACACAAATTATTGAGCTTCAGTGGATCTTGTAACACTGTACTCAAAGACATTTTAATTTCAATAGTTACTATTCAGAATAGAGAAAACGCCTTTAAAAGCTGTATCATTTCAATGGCCCAACCCTTAAGTATCATCAGTTTATTCCACGTTCTAAATTGTATTTAGTACACTTGTCATGCATGCACACGACCAAGCAGGCTAAAGACAAACCAAGATGACCAAATTACAAAATCAGCTACCAGTTACCCCATCTGTGAGCTGCAAATAATTATAAATTAACTAACTCAGAGATGTCAAAGGAATAAATTTTGAACCAGCACAGAACAACAATGTGCTAAATACATATCTAATTAATTGATATAACTCTTTGAGGGGGAATTTAACTTCAAGTTGATTAAAGAAATCTTATTGTCTGTATTCTGTCACGAAGTTCCCTCAGAATCAAAGCAAAGCTGAGGATGAGGTTCATTCCTTAGAAAAGATAGCGAAGCAAATTAATTTAGAATGACTGTCTATGTATGGGCATATAATGAATATCTATTTAGAATTCCTTTCTCTCTAAAACAGAGCATAAGTGCTTCATAAAAAACTAATCCAGCATTAAAACCAGTCAGCTCCTTCAATGATGATTTGGAAACTCAATTAACACCTGCAAGTTCTTTCATTGACAGTTTGGGAGAAAAAATAATTTAGAATAATGAGTTAATTCTATGTAGGAATACAGAATTTTAAAGATGTGATTTTTATAACTTACAGTCAGGTAGTTATTCCATGATCATAATACATGCAGACCTGAAAAGTACAGATATGTTGAACAACAATTGGGCTACTGCACTACCTCTTCTTAATATATTTAGGCCAACCATACAGAGGAAAATTTCCCAGTACGAACAAGAATCAGCATATCAACATTCGTTTACTTAAAAATCCATTTTTCACTGAGATGGACTCGAGACAACACATCTTTGAGATACACTTTTAAAATATGACATGAGAGTGCATGACTACTGTCCCAGTGAGTAACACATGACAGTCTAAAATGGCAGACAAGAATAAAAAATAGCAGTCTCACTCAGCTCTTCTGATATCACAAGTCTTCTTGTCATAAAGTTTTGTGTTTTTTTTTTTTTTAAAAAAAAAAGAAAACAGAACAGACAACTCTCTCCTCCTCTCCCATCACCAAATATCTTGCTCTTCCGACACCCTCTGACAACATACATTTTAATGGAGCAGAGAATGATCTCGTGAGAACTGTAATCTCAACAAACTGATTGTCAGTTTAGCTATTTTCCACTCTCCTTCTCTCACTCTTCCCTACTTCATTCCCCAATCAAAAAAAAAAAAAAAAAAAAGAAAAAAAGAGAAATTTCAAAAGTTCAAGTAATGGATGAGAGTTAAATAGGTATAGGTGTGCTTACAGGCACCATAAATACATAATATCTCATTTGTGTGTTCACTAATCCTTACACTATTCCTTCCAGAATAACTGTTGCTAACTCCATTCACAGATTGACGAAGACTCCAGTCTCCAAAATCATGAGACTTTCTTAAAAAATCCATAATTTATTTTTTCTATATATCTTCATGTAGGTGTACATGCATGTGTGCTCCTGGACATAGAAAAATTTTCATGCAGGAGAGAACTGTGGAAGTTTACTTTAATTTTTAAAAACAAGCAAAAAATATATTCTCACATCATTACTTTGTATAGGTGTTTTTACTGACTACCGCTGTATTACATCAACAACTATTGAAAGACAATATTTTACTTCACAGAATTTTGTATCTTTTTTTTTTTTTTTTTTTTTTTAAGATTAAGACTGAAATCACCTAACAAAATGAGTAAGAACATGCTATGTGTTTCTGGATTCACCACAAAACAAAACATTTCTCAAGTTCCACAGAATAATAACAGTCAATGGAATAAGGAAATATTGAAACCCTTACCCACCTCCCTGCTCCCCCCAAAGAAAAAAAGAAAAAAGAAAAACTTGACAGACTTCCACTAGCATATTTATGCTAGATTCCTTCAGCCAGCTAAACTGAAGATGACCAAAACCCACAAAACCAGCACTCTGCCAATTAAATAATTTCTTCATAGACAACAAATAATAAGGTAACATTTTCAGTAATATTTTAAACTAAATTTCACTTCCTATATAATGGAGACACTTCTGAAGCCAAAGACAGATCAACAGCATACCAGTATTTTCATGAATCAACTCATTTGTATAGTAGTATCTTCATAAATTACTTCAAAAGAGAGATTCTACATAAATCATAACCCTTCGTCTACATTCTGCTTAAAAAGTAGAGATAACATATTCACTACCCAAACTGAAAATATGCATTCAATTTCTGACTTCCACTATACATTCAGTAATAACTATCTAGATGGCTATATAATATATTCTTCTTCACGGTGAAAGTGACGGAGCACTGGAATAGGCTGCCCAGGGAGGTTGTGGAGTCTCCTTCTCTGGAGATATCCAAGGCCCGTCTGTATGCCTACCTGGGCAACCTGTTCTAGGGAACCTGCTTTGGCAGGGGGGTTGGACCCAGCGATCTCTTGAGGTCCGTTCCAACCCCTACAATTCTGTGATTCTGTAATAAAATCTTTGGAAAAACTCCCATAATAGAAAGATTGTTTTTCTATGTATTTTATTTATTTATTTATTTATATATATATATATATATATATATATATATATATATATAAATAAAACAACTCATAGACTCTACCACAAAATCAGGGGAAAAAAAAACCTGAAAATATTTGATATGTGACCTCAGAAACTGTTTTACTTGCCTTGATTGTTAATTGAAGTTCCAGCCACTGCTTTCACTATTAAAAAGTGAAATTTTGAAATATCTCTCAGTGAGCACCTTAATATCACATGCAGGGTTTGAATCCTACAACACAAACCTCTCTCACACTTGTGCCATTGGCTCCTTCCCCCAATTATCATATACAGCTGGAAATTGGAAAGTCACGAAACAATTAGAGTTTCTAGGAGGAGAACCCACATTCAGAAAAAATTTCTAGCCATATCACCTGCTAATCTTCAAAGTAATCTATTTTAGTGAACTCTTTATTGTAATCAAATTATTTTTGATTAAATCAAACTATAACCAACAAATAATCAACTATAATCGATCTATAACAAACAAAATAAGCCACGAGGAATCAAACCAACCCAGAAAAACAACACAACAAAAAAAAGCAGTTATATATATTTCTATAGTTACTAAAATTATCTGTTTAGAAACTGAAAATGTCTTCTCTAACAGCAAAAACAGGCAATGCTCAGCTAAACATGTGGTGAAAAGTGTTTTGAGTAATGAATTATAAGTATTTATTGGATGCCGAGGTATGTTCTCTCCGAAGGTTTCAGAATTTCTCAGTGAAAGTTAAGTAAGCATTTAAAAAAAAAGATTTTAGAAAACAGTAGTTGAAAGTATTGAACTTTGTATTTTACAGAGCTATAAAAATAGAACAGTTTATTAGTATAGTAGCAAAATTAGAGTTCAGGTATAACAGTTCAAAAGTGAATGCAGAACCACGAATTTTGCTAGTACTCTCAGTATTCTACTTATTCATTATTATCTTCAAGCCACTAAGTTAACTTAAAATATAATTAACAATTAATGTACTGCGTTATTAACTGTTACAGTGTCAATGTGTTTCTGTTACAAGATTTATCTTAATTAGTATACGAACTATTATTAAACAGCAGAATGCATATGAGGAAGTCTGGTAATTTTGCTTCCTTTCTTTGTAACAAAGAACTAATCTTATAATGCCCTTTGGGAAGTCCCAAAGAGAACATTTCCATAACAAGGTTGGTGCAGAAAATCAGAAGAAAACCTTGTGGATGAGAAAGTGAGAGCATCTTTCTTAGATATATATTGAATGCATACATAAAGTCAATACGACTAGTGCCTGTCCAGAAACAGAAGATTGTTTCACAGGAAAGCAAATGTGAGTTGGAATAACAGAATTTTATATCACAAACCGGTAACTTTCCAAGTCCTTTTGTCCTTCTTCATAGGTACACAAATTAAAAATCCAAACTGTACATAGCATTAATGGAGAACTTAATATCAGTTAAAATATATAAGTTGTAAACATAATATATGTATCAGAAACATCAATACCATAAACAGTGAAATACAGAAAACACATCCAGGTGACTGATGTGATTTGCAGAGTAAGTTTTTATCTGCTGAAGACAGGGCATGATAAGTGAAGAGGGACATGAGCTTGTAATGAAACATTTTAAAGTTTGTTTTATGCAGAAACCACCTATAAAATAGGAAAAATTGATACATTTTTCCTACTTTAAAAGAACCTAACGTGCATTCATTGCATTAGTATATGTTAAACAAATGTAAGAATTGTAGAAACCCTTCTGTGTACCTACTATATTTGACATTGTTGCACATGCATAGATAGTATTTTGGAGCTACTTCATTTTCTGCATGTATAGAAATAGCAGCATAGCCTTTCACATCATAAAACACCATGGCAGTATGTGCAGAGTAAAGAAAGCATACTGAATGCAGAACACCAAACTATATGTATACTGAAGATGTCATAAGAGACATAAATATATAAAGACATTTTTTGAGAAGGAATAGTAGTAAAAGGTACAGATATGCAAATGTCTGATTTGAGGATTTTGTAAGAAGAAAGATAGGGGCAGTTTGTCTTGTTTGTGTTTGATTTTGAAGTTAAACCCACCTAACCAATTGAATGACAGACACTTTACTTTTTTCCATAGCTAGTCCTCTGTACAATCACTACTCACCTTCAAGCAAATTCATACCTGCACAGAAAATACTAGTTCATATGTTACATGGCTGTAATTCAAAATAAGTGGAAATTCTTCCCCTATCTTTTCTTACTACTAAATGTTTCCAGTTGGTATAGATTTTATTTTAAAACAATGAAACAATGGCTTTAATAAGAGAACTACCAGCAGTTACTTTTCTGTATCTCCCAGATTTCATGTATAAGAATGAAGAATAATGTAAAAACAATATTTTTAAAAGTAATTATAATGAATGTGATCATTCAGAATATTGAATAAATAGATACTATATGTCTGGGTAGATTCTAAGTCACAATAAAAGTCACTATAGGATAATACTTAAAACTAAATTTTAAAAATAAAAAGTATATAGAATAAATGTTCAGGAATGGAAGCAGGTTAAACAGAATAAACTTTAAAATCTCATTACTACATAAAGATATACCTTTGTGACAGTACAAACAAACTGTCCACAAAGAAAGAAGAAACAGACCTAGAATGGTTACTCCAAAATCAATATAAAGAATTTACATCCAAGCAAACTTTCCCATAAGTTCTCAGAGCAAATTCCCAAACCAATATCGATATCCAATATAAGAAAAGCAAAATGCTTTGTGTGCCATAGCACACAACGAAAAGGGTAGGTGAAAAGGAAAATGGGCAAAAGTAGACAATTCCCAAAGCAAAATGAACAGGACAAACTCTGGTGTGTAAATGAAGTGTCTTGATCTGGATATACAATCATGATCTGTTTTACAATACTTGGAGAAAAGATACTTTGAAACCCAAATACACTATGATATTATGTCCATCAGAATGGAGCCAAAGCCATGGTAATATGCCATACATGTAAACTGAGAAAATAGCTTTTTTTTTCTTTTTTCTTTTTTTTTTTTTGGTGGCGTCCCACTTCATTAGGCAGTTTTTTATTTAAAAAGGATAATCTTGTAGTAATCTGTATCACACAGACATGCTCAAAGTTCATCATAGTTGATGAGAGAAGTGCCATGATACTCTCTAAAAAGTGATGTATGCTGGGAAATGAGAGGAAATCACGTTGGAAATGTTGATAACATAATTCATGCTACATGCATGACACTCTAGAAGAAGAAATACAGAATGATCCTAATGATATAGTGTAGCATGATCCAACTGATATATTGTAGGTAGTATAGCAGTATTTTGTTGGGTATTTCAGGTTGTATCTTGTAAATAAGATGTATGTGGTTATGCAAAATTGCTATGTGAATCTTCTCTAGAAGAGACTGAAACACATTTGTGCAATCTTTTTAGTGTAGAAGTGAATGAAGGAATATCCAGACTGGGGGAACATTTAATCTGACAGACTGGACCAGAAAAACTAGTTAAAAGCAGATAATTCCTGTGAAAGTTGCTGAAAATATTTTCATTTTGCACTACATTTTAATTGAGTTCACAAATTCTACACATTACTTTAAGTGTTAGATTTCCTTAGCTGATCTTATTGACCTGGAAAATTCTGTACACGTGCATTCTGAGCATGGAAAAAAAAAGTATCTTTAATGGATAAGCAACTCAATGAAGTTAGTAACACTAAGAACATGCTTAAATGAAAATACTTTCCTTAAACAGGTTCACAGGTAATTAAAATATATATACATGTCTGTTCATGAAAATATATAATATAACGAGCTGGAAGAGAAGTTTTTAAATGCTGTCACTGCCGGTATTGTTCAAATATTTCTAAAATTGTATAATGTCTGAAAGTGGTATAAGCAAGTGATCGTAGGATTTTCTCAAAGAATTTCAGAATTTTTCTTCACGATTAGCATATCTACTACCAAACATAGTACCAATTTAACCTTTAACATTTTAGCATATGGACATCAGTGCAATCTGACAAATCAAAAGGCCACTCTGGCTCAGAAAAAATAAAAGAAGTAAACAGAATTGAAAAGTTAAATGGAATACATGGAATGTATTATGTGGAACTTGAATTTCAGAAATCAGGGATTATATACATACAGGCTATTTTTGCTCCTTTGAATTCAGTCCTGTGTCAGATGAACAACTAAAGAAAGAACTTTTTATTTAACAAGTTTTTTTTAAAACAAGCAATGAAGCTGAAACTGTAAATTACATTAATAAAATTCTTTCCTCAAAGTCCAAGTGTGAATACTGAATCTACAGTCCCCTATAAACTACATGTTTGACTGTGATAGACAGGAGGCTTAAAAATTCATTTTATGTTGATGACATTTTAGTGAGGTAGAGGAAGGATTAACTGTATAAGTGATCTTTTTACACAGTGGAGGTAATTTACAGGATCAGACTGGAACAGGGATTAGGTCCCGACTACTGGTCTGATGGGAACCAGATGCTGGAATCATATTCAGTGGCACTAAAATTTCATAAGCTGTTCTCATGTTGTCTGAGTTCAAATGTTACAGCAGACCTATTTGTGTGCCATTGTTGTGATATCCATACAGCACAGTCAGGTCATGGGACAGTGTCTTGGAAGCACTTTGTAACATGATCTTAAACTGGAGTCTTGGGCTGGGAAGATGCTATTAAGCCTATTTAATCAGAGATGGAAACGACCACAGTATCAAAATACAAGCCACTGTATCATAAAACAGGAAGCTATACTGAGCCTTTTTTTTTTTCATCCAGGAGGCCAGTTGGGCAGTGAAAGCTGCCTACTACTGATGGCAGAAATGGGATTTTAGATCTGCGTCTAAACTCCAAAAGAGGAAGCTTTTGATCTGCAATAAGTTTTTCAACTTTTCAGACTGGTTACTGGCTGTATAGCCGAAATTAGATTTAAAAATAAAAATTTGTGTATCAAATTGAAATAATATTTTGCTTTAGGGTATTTGGAAACACTGCAAGTTAGTCCATAAAAGACCTACCACATATTTGAACCAGAAGTGGATATATATATACTGAAATAGCTATCTCCTGAACTTCTCAGAATGGTGGATCTCTTTCAGTGCCTTTTAAATTATTTACTTTTCAAAGTTTATTCTTTCCTTTTTTCTTTTTTTTAATTTATTATTTATTTTTTTCAGTATTTCTTTTTTTGTTTGTTTGTTTGTTTTGTTTCTTTATACCATAATAACCAGATCAGGTTAAACAACAAACAGACAGATACTGACTAAACTTGTATCCATTTGTACCAGTGCCTGAAAATATCACTATGGGCAAACTACAAAAGCACTGATTGTGTTATTAAGAGAGTTTGTGATCATCTATTTCAGTTCTCTCCCATCAACTGTCCACTAATTGCTTTATGAACTTTTAAAAATTCATTAGTACAATTGGCTATCAAAAGACAGATTGCATAAACAATTGTTTATGCTTAGTGAGCAGATGATTTACAATATTGTACATTTGAAGAGGGCTACAAATTTTACCACAAAACAATGTAAACATTCTCATTTAATAAGCTTTTTAAGGACAACTTTTGATGCTTTTATTAGAAGTAAATTAAAGTTGTAATCACCATTTGTACGTAGTGATTTTCATTAGATTTTTTTTCTTCTTTATGATTAATCCTGTGCTAAAAAGAGGAAGATTCTAAGAATAAGTTCATCATCTAAAATGACATTCTAAATAGTCAGAGTAATGAGGACTTTAAAATACAGTGACTAAACATTGGAAACCAGCAACTCCCACCTCCATCACAAATTCTCTATTTTCCCGAATTTTGCATAGCACAATCAGGTAGGTTTACTGTTTGTCTCCTCTGAGAATATATAGAAACAATTTTGCTTGTGGATGATGATAAAGAATCCTATTTTCTGTTATCATTTACATTTCTACAGATTGTTCTATTAAATAGAACAAATACAACTCATTTCAGAATGAATTAAAGGAATTCTTAGCTGAAAAGTTTCAGAGAACAACAATGAATAGAAACCCCTTGTTTTTCAGGATTTAGTTAAAGGAATATATTCTGTTTATTCACATATCTCATTTAAAACCTGAGCACATTTAGTGCTAAAACCTAAAGCCATGAAACTAACGTTTAGCTGAATCTCCTGTAATGTGCTGTTACAATATTTACAAATTCACCCACGTGATAACTAGTGATCCACCTAATAATGTGACTTCTGCCAGAATATATATCATATAGTTTAAAATTTCTTTGCATGGAAATAAGTTTATTTTCTACATTCTAACTTCTTCCTTTGGGCATGCAGTAGAGTCTCCCTTCTGTACGTTGTATAAACTCAGGTAGCTTCAAAATACATTAGGAAAGATTTTACTGAGCTGCTTATTAACATTCTGCCAACACTTTAGAATGGGTTTCAAATATATATTCTGCCTTGCTCTGTGTATTTGGCATATAAATGCTGATATGAGAGATGGGAAACTTGTATTTATGATACAATTCATCTTAAGAGGAGAGAGACACCAGTGCTTGAACATCAAACTTTCAAGAAATGCATTTACTAGAAAAGTTGGTACTCAGTTTCTGAAAGAACAATATTGTTACAGATGATAAAGAAAACTTTCCAAATTATGTAATTCCATGTATATTTCTATACTGATAAAACTATCGCATACATTGCAGAGCATTCCAGGGTTACTTCTTGCAGAAATCTTCTTTTAGATCTCTGAATTTGGTTTTCATCTTCTGGATGTCAAATTCTCCTCTTTTAAGAGAGGACTGACTATTTTATCTTATAGACAGACATGTTAACACTGTCCACAGAGGAAATGAATTACATTGCAGGTAACAAATTTTAACCTATTCTTCCATTATTAAGATGGCTCTTTTTTACTAGAAGAACCTGAAAGCACAAACTACTACATCACTGCCTAATCTTTACAGAAGATTAAAATGCAACAGAGAGAAAATAACTTTAATCAAAATACTTTCAAAGTTCAATAAACTGGTAGTATTATCCAGAAAAGTATCATTTTGCCATACTAAGTATTTCAAGAAATAAGCCTATTAAACTGAGATTCAGCTGATGGATAACAAAAATTCAACTCTGCAATACTTAAATTTAATAACATGCTCAGCCAAATGTAAAATTCCATTTCCTGCTAGATCAGAATTTAATTGTTCCACTTCATTATTTGATAAAAACAGTACATTCTATTAAAAGGCTTATTTATTATTGTGTTTCTTGGGCTACTACTCAAAAACTGCAATGTAACACTCTCCCTCTGTATAAAGTTCAGAAAATAGAGAATGTAATATTATTTAGTGAAAGTAAAGATAATTTCCCTAGACTAACAAATTTCTGAAATCTGAAATCCAGAGAGCACCTCACTAAAACAAATATTCCCGAATTACTTCAAATATGTTGCTTATACATTGAAAAGTTTGCAGAACTGGACCCAGACACGGAACGTACAAGACATTTACTCACTTCTATTCACATCCTGCATTCCTTCATTTTGCCTGATTACATTTGTGGAATATCTGTTAACACAACAAAATACTCTGCACCCAATACACTAGTTTACGGCTACTTAAATGTTGAAATTATAAAACAGTTTACAACACCAACAACCCAAAAAATATATTTGCCAAATCAGTATTCTGCTTAAAGGTTCTGCTTAAAACACATTAAAATACTTAAGTTATATTCACAACTGTACTGACTTACCCTGGTAGAAGAATTCACCAAGGAACTATTCAGATTGCCAGTGTTGCACTTAAAATTTAAATGTTGATCAGAATGGGGATCTGCTTCCCAGCTTCCCAAATCATGCACCAACTTGTCAGAATTTGCAGATATTTTCTGGAAAGCAGTGCAAGTCATTCCTATGAAACTTGATGGCTTGATCATAAAGGCCTCCAGAGCAATATTATGAGATACCTGTCAAGAAAGATGCAGGTATGTTGCTAACTCATTAAGCGTAATTACATTATTATACATGTATTTTGTATTTACTATACATATGTTATAAAGGATTGTGCATGTACATGCTCCCGTACATATGCATAAGTGAAAGAAAGAAAACTGAATTTACTTTTTAAAAAAATGATCTAGAATTCTACAATAGTACAGAGGGTTTGCTTGAAAATTCCTTAGGAATAAGTAAAAACAGATGACAGCATAGCAAGTAAATATACAAAAGGACTTAATTTATCTCTCAATTTGTATCAGTTTTGCAACTGTGTCATTATCAACAGACTTAATCCCAATTTAAAGCATATAAATATGATGTGAATTTGCAACCGCAATAGTAGGAATTATTTAAAAAATGGGCAAGGATGTGCTCTCTGCCTCAGAAATGAAACAGAAACATGCTTAGCTATTTGTTGGATGGACTGATTGATTTCTGATTTTTCTTTTTTTTTTTCAGATCATGTTCCATTATCATGTTTGCAGAATACTGTTATCATAGAATCATAGAATGGCTAGAGTTGGGAGGGACATGGAAGATCATCTAGTTTCTCACACATACACATACACATCCACACCCACCCACCCACCCACACCCCGCCATGGGCAGGGATGCCACCCACTAGATCAGATTGGTCAGGGCCTCATCCAACCTGGTCTTGAACACCTCCAGGGATGGAGCATCCACAAGCTCTCTGGACAACCTGTTCCAGTGCCTCAGCACCCTTTATGTGAAGAATTTCCTCCTAACCTCTAATCTAAATCTCCCCTCTTTTAGTTTAAAACCATTCCCCCTTGTCCTGTCATTATCTGATAGAGCAAAAAGTTGCTCTCTATCTTTTTTTATAAGCCCCTTTAAGTATTCATAGGCTGCAATAAGGTCACCCCAGAGTCTACTCTTCTGTAGGCCAAACAGCCCCAGCTCTCTCAATCCTTTCTTCATAGGAGTGGTGCTCCAGCCCCCTGGTCATCTTTGTGGCCCTCCCCTGGAGCCGTTCTAACAGATCAACAACCTTCTTGTGCTTGGGGCCACAGACCTGGACACAGTACTCCAAACAGGGCCTCACATGGGCAGAGCAGAGGGGGAAAATCACCTCCCTCTCCTGCTGGCCACCCCTCTGTTGATGCAGCCCAGGATGCAGTTGGTGTTATGGGCTGCAAGCACGCACTGCTGACTCATGTTGAGCTTTTCATCCACCAGAACCCCAAAGTCCTTCTCTGCAGGGCTGCTCTCAATGAGTTCTTCTCACAGTCTCTACTTATGGCCAGGACTGCCCCAATGGAGGTGCAGCACCTTGCTCTTAGACTTGTTGAACCTCATTAGGTTCACATGGGCCCACTTTTCAAGCTTGTCCAGGCCCCTTTGGATGGCATCCCTTCCTTCTGTTGTATCAACTGCACCACTCAGCTTGGTGATACACATCACCAGAATCAAGCCACATGCCTCAGTTAAAACTTCTGTGTGGTGACACATGTTCTTGAACCCTGGCAATAGCCATTTAATTATTCAGAAATTCAAATTTCTGCTGAAGAATGGAAATAGCACTGGTTTCCTACTACACATTTGTGAGATGAAGGTTAATAAGCAAATGTTAGCTAGATAATGTTGTATAGAGGATTCAAGTGATGTCACATGTAAAACCCATTTAAAAAAAAATTGAGTAGGAAATTCTTTAAACATAAAACTTTTCACTCCACAAATAATCCTATAAAGGCCTGACAACATTGGTATGTTCATAATATTTCATTCTCAGCATATAGAAATGGATAAAACAGAAGGCAAAACAGTGTTCCTTAGATAGCACTCTAAAATGAGCTTTAAATTGATATAGATGAACACAGAGAAAAATTATCCATGGAAACAAGCAACAGTCAGAAAGGTACATGTTAGGAAAAGACACAAGCTAATCTTATATAAGTGTTGCAGATATAGAAAATGCTAATGTGAAGTCCATTTCCTAAATTTCACATAAAAGCACCACACTGCAGAATGGCCAAAGGGTTTCCTTACAGGGGTAAGCTGAGAACAGCACTGCAGAAAGCAAAGTGAAAGCACAAAAACAACCAACCAAACAAACAAAAACTTTGCAATTAGCCTAAAATATTCTGACAGTTTCACCAGGCAGAGAGTAAAATAAAAACTCTTCAGAGGCTGGTTTGAAGACAACTACATGCTCCTGACAGGACTACAGTTAAGTTTTGTCATCCATGGGAAGGCTTCCTTCTCATATTGCACATCTGACATAGGTACACACAGAAATATGTGCAGGAGTGAAGAAGCACCTCAGAACAACACTGATGCACTGTGCCTGCCTGAGCACTGTGGTGACTGTGTCACAGCCTGGCCACCAGCCAGCCATGTTGCCCCAGGCCTGCCACTGACTAGGGATCAGCCTCCTTGCCACAGCCCGGCCTGGCAATCGCTGGGCTGCGACCTGGCCCAGTTATCATCACCAAGCCTCACAGGGACTAGCAGCGTTGTGCTCCCTGCTTGGCTTCATCACCAGCACTGAAGACATGCTCCTGGGCTGGGGCAACCCTGGCCTGCCCTGCTCCCTGTCTGGGAGCAGTGGGACAGGCCCTGGCTGGCGAGGCCTAGCCCTGCCACCCGCAAGGGAGACCCAGGCCCTCAGGCCACCCTGACATAAACTTCTTTTCCACAGGACTTCTCTAAAATTTTAAATACCATACTGAAGAATAGTATTTTGTTTTGTTTTTAACTGTTACATGATTATTAAATAAGGCTTTAAGTATGTATGTGCAATATATACCTCTAGAATTTATCTATCAAAGGAGATTTAAGAAGGTGTCAAATTAAATGAGCATGTCAATCCTGGCATTTTTCTGACCTTGAAATTAGTCATTCCACAACTTTATGGAACTCGAAAACCATTTTTGTCTTTCACAAATGATAAAGGAGTAACAGCAGAAGTTACTCTCAGGTAGCTTTTCAACATACAGGGAACACAGTTGTGCATAGGATATACAACTGTCACAGCTTATTGAGGTCCATTTTTTTTCAGGAACCTTATTATGAAGTAGTAGCTACTTAAGATTTGGGGGTTTTATAAGATGTTTTCTAAAATAAAGAAAGCAGATGCAATTTCTGCATGCAGTTTGCTGGCTGGCCTCCAGAAGGAACAGAAGTGTTTGATATTTCAGGAGATAACACCAAAAGAAAACTTCACAGCTTTGTTTATTTACAAATTGCGCTCAACCATAAACTAACTCTCCTCAAAAAAAAAAAAAAAAAAAAAGATAAAGTATGGTGAAAAGGTTAGAGACATAGATCTACATTTCAGTACAGAGAATTACTGTTCACAGTAATGTCAACAACTTCCTGAAGCAGTGGCAAGAAAAAAATTTGGCAACCTTTGGCATTTGACATTTAAAAGATATCTTTCGTATGAAGCAATAGAGAACCCCTAGCTGTCACATTGCAAAAGACTTCTAAAAGGCAAATCATAAAGGCATAATTCATTAATATAAATAAATATTTCTAGCAAAATTTCTTATTTTACGTATATTATTTTTTAATTATTTTAATAATAATATTTTATTTTTCTTAAAAAGAAAACCAAAACAATCCAATATATTTTATCACTTTATTCTGCAAGTGGAAAGACTGCTTTTCTAAAATTATACAGTGAGGGGACTAAGGCCATTATGCTGTTAAGTTCAGACCATAATTACTTTTTTTTTTTTTTTTTTAATATACCTTATTACTGTATTTGAAACTATAGCTGAATTCACTTCTACATAGTATCTTCACCTGCATTTCTCAACTGCATTGGACAGTTGAGAAAATAATAAAGGTTGTTTAAAATGAAGGAAGCAGGCAAATGAACCCATGGAGCAATAACACTTTGAAATATTTAACTAAAACTCTGAAAAAATAACTTTCAAGCTTTTTATTTAGATGCATTTCTAACTTTTAGACATTGAAACTGACAGTTTCTCAGTATCTAAATGAGAACCCTTCAGTATCCAAATGACAAATTCATCATGTAAGTCCAGACCAAGGAAAAAGAACAGTTACTTCATACTGCTACAGGTTGCTTCTAAATAACTAAAAATATCTGCAAGTTAATAATCTTTATGACAAGGCACACCTTTTTTGAACATTTTCTAAATTCTTTAAGCAAGTATTGTCTAAACTCCTCTCTGAAAGGCATATTAAAATCTTTAGGTGACAAGGGAGCATGTTTTCTTTTCTCTTATTAAAAGTTTCTCACTCAATTTAGCCCTTTCAAAATGAACCCAGATACTACAGTGACAAGAAGAATAGAAACTGAGTGAATACTAAGAACACTAGAAATATGAAGTTGTGAACAGTCTGTTGTAAGAATAGATGCATTACATCAAATTCAAGAAAACCAATTTTAATACAATTAGTGATATTCAGAAGAAAAAAAAATCAGTCTTCTGAACAGAATCTAGGAAAAAAAAAGAATCCAAGTGTATCTACATAAATGGGCTATCCTGTGTACCTAGTTTATACAGTCTTGCCCTCCTTCTCTGCATACAAGTCATTAATAAAAACTGTTAAGAAAAATAACATCTAAAAATAAATTTTAACAAAAAATCTTTGTAATTTTATGAAATACCTTTGATATAACTTGAATGTTGCTGGTCAGTACTTGATTTGCAATATGTTCCACACATTGTACAATCCTGGTGCAGGCTTTGTCTTCCTTTTGAGCCATCCACAACACATGGTCATCAACCAACATTATATTGCTAGCAATTTCAATGAGAGCATCCCCAATCTGAAAGATAAAACAAACAAACAAACAAAAAACAACAGTATTTTCTGCAAAACATAACAATAGAATATAAGTACACAAGAGTACAACTGAAACTGGGCATTGTATTCTTAGTAGCCGTCATTCAAAGATACTTTTGATTCTGTTAAGAAAATTAAATGGACTGAAAAATCGATGCCAATGAAAGAGAAATGCTACTGCCTTCAAAGAAAAGCTTTTTGGTTCACAATTTTAAAGCTTAACTTCAGGATACACCACAAAAACCGAAGTCTCTCATTGGGTGAATAATACAATCCCAGAATTATTAACCTCTTTCTTAAACCAAGCAAAACTGGCCATACCCCTCTAAAGAATTGTTTCATGGTTAATAAAAGAACATTTTGGCGGGGGGAAGGGGATAATATATTTGGGAAAAAAATGTTATAGACATAGTAGGGTAAATTTGAGATATAACTCAGGTGCTGATACGTCTGTAATTAACTGACAGCAGAATGACATAAACAAACAAAGGGTGAAAAATAAGAAGTGGAAGTTTATATTGTAATTAAATGTATTACTGGAGAATAAAGGCATGACATGAAAAAATACAAAATTTTGGGCTAATACATGTACATCTTCTTGGTAACGAGGAACCTGTAACATCTCACTGGCTAAACAGAATGTATGGGCTTGTAGCTTTGTGTGTTTTGATTCACTCTTGCGACTAACTCCTCTTAGGAGTGACTAACTACTTTTAGGCAAGGATAAATCCTTGCCTTTGCCTGGTGATATCTTGCAGTTTTTATTAAGTATGACTGTGTTTCAAAATGTTGTTAGTATATCACACTTAGAAAGAATAAACATCACTATGAATATTTTTGGTGATGTTTTCACACTGAAGTTAAAATATTTACTTTTTAAAATTTTAAGTTATTTTGAGCGAGATTTCAAAATTAACATTGCCATTATTTTTGAAGGCTTATGGTTACTTAAGACACAAAGATATAACAAAGATACACAAGGATATCACAAACCTGAATACAAAGTTATATAACAGCAAAAAATGACCAAGAAATACAGCTTAAAAAAAGCTCAAGGGGTTAAAAAGTCAAACTAATAGAAACAGAAAAATAAGACAAATGCGCAGATAATTCAGTGAGAAGGAAAAAAGAAACTCAGCAATGGTGAAAAGGGTTTAAGGAATGACAGTTTATGAAGTCAGTTCTGCATTTTCAATAAAAAATACATACATTTCACATGTATTTCAAAGAAAAGAGAAGTAATGAGACTGTGTGAAATTTTGTGTGACTATTCCTGAAATATTTAATGTATTTTTGAGAATGTAATTACCAGGTAATTCTAGATGAATTTGACAATGTGACAAATAGAGTTATTGATACAATGAATAATAATAAAACACATTAAGAGACTGAAATGATTTATGAGAAAAGATTAAAGCATAGACTAATCAGCTAAGCAATAAGTAACTGAGAGCAGAACAATAGACTATAAATATACAAAAGATGAGAAATAAAAAGAGGAAGTAATTTATATTATAATTAAATGTTATTGGAGTATAAGGTATGACATGGAAAAATACAAAATTTTGGACTAATACATGTATATCTTCCTGGTAATGAGTTGCAATATACTGCAAATATGTCCCCAAAGCAGTTGAAGCTTTCTTGCTTTAGAGGTAAACCACCAGATGGGACAAAGTACAGCTAACTCTTCTAAAAATGTGTAATCCAGTGCTGGCTAGGAATGGCACTTCCCAGAAAACATGTAAGAAAGCTGTATTGGTTATCTAAATTTGTTTTAAAACTATTTTGATAAATCACAGAAAACCTCCATGTATGTATTTACATTAATTTCTAACGATTTTAGGTAATTGTTGTTTGAGCTGTTAGTTCATTCCAAATTAACCTACCTTTGTTCATATGTTCCCCTACATTAAATTAATTTTGATCCCATAACTCAGACCTCATGTGTGAAGTTACTGACACTTGAACTTTACATGTATGTTTGTACCCTATGATTGAGAGTTAAGAAATGAGTATTAGTAAAGTGCTCAGTGAACAAAGAACCTGCTTAGTGAACTTGAGAGACAGGTATAAAGTTCAGGTATAAAGAAGAAGACGACAGAGACAAATGAGGAGAATGTTCTAAATTACAAAAACAATATGGGATTATGAAATTAGAAATGTAGAGGTAAGTGGTGGAGATGGAGCTGTTTTAGTACAGAAAACCAGAAACTGAAACCTATTTGAAAATCAACTAAGAGATTAGAGATGATGCTCAGTTTTAATGCATAATGGAATGCACCAACTGCTAGTATGTGAAAAATAAAGAGATTCTATGGATAAATCCAAATATTTTTTTTTTGGATGGGAAATTATTTTTATTTTATTTTTATTCAGAAAGCAGTAAGATCTTATCAGGATTTTGAACTAGGAGGTTGAAATAGAGTTGTAGCTTTGAAACAATTCTTGGAGAGCACTTAGTAAAACATTTTAGGTCTGGCGAATAATGATGAAATTGAAGTTGGAGGCTTTCTCAAATTGGCACTAAAATGTTAACTATTACAATCCCCAAAGCCAGAATAGAATGAACATTGCCAAACCAAAAGAAAACAAATGCTTTAACTATAGCTATGATATGTACAAAAATTACAGGTTATGAAATCTTATGCAAGCAGTTACTCTGACAATTAACAGTAAAAACTATGATGAACATTACTGTTCTCTATAAAAATTTATTTTT
The DNA here is from genome assembly GCF_009769625.2 of Cygnus olor. Taxonomy (NCBI): domain Eukaryota; kingdom Metazoa; phylum Chordata; class Aves; order Anseriformes; family Anatidae; genus Cygnus; species Cygnus olor. The sequence continues at coordinate 22,747,840 of NC_049175.1, forward strand.
CCCATAGGGGTTTGCATAACTCTGATTAGACTTCCCTGTAAAAATGCCATACATTTTGCTAAAATTGTCTGTGGAAATTTGTACTTCAAGACACATTTTCTTCTCTTTACATAAAGTTCTACATGCTTTCAAAACTCAGTTAAGAAAACAAGAGAAGCATGAGTAACTCCTAGATAAAGGTAAAGAAGTGGCCAGCTTGAGAAGCACCTTGAGTTCATTCTAATATGTTAGTCATGGTGGAAATTAAAACCAAAAAAAACAACTAAAGCCATGGCTTATTGAAAACTGAATTCTATTCCTTAGCAGTAATGCCTCTGTCAATCAGATGAGATGGCTCAGTTGTCTCACATAAAGAAAGACACAGCAGTATATGCAGGATGTTTGCAACCAGAATACCAGCAAGCAATTTTAGAAGCTTCAGTGTGTGCCTGCATACATTAAGAATAGGACCATCTGTGAAGACTTCACTTCTAACTTTTTTTCACCATACAGAAGATATCTTACATCTTCAACTTCATCCACGAAGACAATTAACTTTTCCATTATATAAGCCAAGTATATTACATCCATTTTATCCGCAAAGTGGGAAGCACCTCTTGTGTAGGCTGTCAGCTGGCGGGAAAATTCAAGCACAGTCGTCAAATTGATGTGCATCTGAAAATACATGAGAATTGCTAGGTGTAATAAATCAGCTACCTTTGTTCTCCTCTAAAAACTGGAGATCCCATCCATTTGTATAATGCTTTCTATAAATTCACATGGAGTTATATGCATCACTAGTACTATGAACATAAATTTCAGTGGAATATTATATTTTCAGTATTACGTCTCAGATTTCATTGTTGTCATCTCCAGACACCACCACATGTCAACAAATATAGAAAATTTTTGCATGTCTGCTTTCTCTGGACTGGAACAAACTGGCCTCAAAGTATTATACCAGCCTACAATCTTGCCTTGCCTATATAATTAGATCATTAATGACAACAACAGTGGTATCAGTGAGGGTTCAGTGGTGCATAGTGGGAGAACAAAAGACAGTGGTACTACGCTGAAAGAAGAGAAGTTCAGACTGGATATGAAGAAAATCTTTTCTACAGTAAGGATATAGTCAGGCATAGAATAGGTTGCCCCTGGAGGTTGTGCAGCCTCCATCCTCAGAGGTTTTGAAAATCTAAGCAGTTAAAGCCCTGAGAAACCTGACCTAACCTTATAGCTCACCTTGATTTGAGCAGGGGGATTTACTGGAGTGCAGAAACCTTCTCTCCAAATAGAATTATTTTCTTATCCTATAATTCTACTGGATCTCTTAATACAGTAATTATTCCTATTTAAATAGGAATACACTTGAAAACAAACTTCCTGTGGTGGTATCTAGCACTACTAGTTAGGAAAAAATTACAAAGGAAACTGGAAGTGGTAAAAGTTAGTTATAGGTTTATGCCATCCTCCATGCTATTCACTGTTATGCTCTTTTTTCCTCATGCATTTTCATCAATTTGCTTTTTTATCTCATCCTCTCTTGACCACCACACACCACTGCTCTTCTTTTTTTTTTTTTTTTTTTTTCCTTGGAAGATATCAAAAAGGGCATTCTAAAGTAGCCTTCATTTCTGCAGCTCGTTTAAATATATTATGGGACAACAGCAGTGGGAAAACAAATTCTAGTCAACAGAACTCTGATACAGGACTTCAAGAGAAATTAATGTCTTTCTGGTAAAAATGCAGGAAGGGTAGGCAAAGAAAGAACTGAAATGAAGCACTGATGACCCTGCCAACGTTACTAATGGTCATCTAGTCTCCAGGCACACAGAGGAAAAAAAAAGAAGACATTAAAATAAAAGCAATAAACGCTGTGCACTTGTTCCTATTGCAACCTCAGTTACCAAGAAGCATTGTGTTTCAAAAAGGGAAAAAAAAAAAAAAAAAAAAAAAAAAGGCCAGCTACCACAAGCTTGTGGCTGAACAGACATTTCCTTGCAAGCTATTCAATAAACTCAGTACTACAGAAAGGAAGCTCTGCATTTCATAACATTACCTGACTGAAAGCATGAAGAACTTGAGTTACTTCTTGTGAATAAGGACATTCAGAATAGTTTTCTTCATCCCAGCGTCCAGTTCGATTACATTTACGCCATGCCTTAGACTCTTCTGCACCATTGTGAAAGGCAATGGAGTTAAATGAATACTGAAGACAGGGATGATAAGCAGTTATCCCAGCCAAAGTTTTAGGCCATCTATGAACAGCATGATAATAAAAATAATAATAATAATTAAAAAACAAACAAACAACACTGTAAAACTTCAGTTTTCTTTTCAAAGGCGATTTACAACAGAGCAATAATATGCATGATATTTAAGGAAAAAAAAAAAAAAGAAAGGCTATTTAAAATTTTACCTCACGTTCTACAATGAATTCCTTTGTTTCCTTGGAAAATGTCAAACTTATACAGGCTCAAGTCTGGCTGATCACACATTAATTCTGCATTAATTGTAAGAAAGTATTTGGTGTTCAGGAAAAAAAAAAAAAAAGGATGCATTTTCCTTACATTCACGTTTGCAGATTGCACAAAGCAGAGCAGAAAGTCCATTAAGCATAGAACAACTATTGCTAAATGTTGTAAAAGGTAAAGGCTCAAAATGTATATGACAATATTACTTTGTATTTTGACCCAATGTCACAAGGCTCTTTTTGCCGCAAAGCCCTGAGAAGCAAAAAATTCTGAATGTATCAGAAACCAATAAACATAATTTGAGTAGAGATTATGTCTTATGAAGGAGCTAGCCCTCAAAAATTATCTAGGTATGTCTAGGTATACATGATTTATCTACTGTGATGCCAAAACAGACAGTCTTTGAAAATAAACAATAATTCAAGAGAAGCCAGAATTGTTCTATTTATTTCTTGTGTCTACTATGCAATACTCTTATTTGTATATCTGTTGCATTCTCTTGAACCGCACATCTGGGATCTTTTTTTTTTTTTTAAAAAAAAAAAAAAAAAAAAAGAAAAAAAGAAAATCCATTATCCATTGCCATTTCCAGGCTAGTATGGACATAGCAGGATTAGGTAATTAAAAGAAATCAAACAACAACAGAAGAGTATCATCATCAAATCAGCATGTCCGGAAAGGATGTGGTTTTGATTTTAATTGCACTGATGTAATGACTGAAACCAACCAATCAGAAAAAAAAAGTCTGCCTCACACTGGCACACACCTTGACAATCAAGGTTTGCTCAAACATACATGTAAGTCCCTGTTAGTTATAGGAGGCAAATCCATTTGGACATTGTTACATAATATACAGACAGGTTTGGGGCTAAGTTTACATGTTTTCCTACTTTCAAAAAAGGAAAGGTAAGAAGAAAAGTATTTTTCTGTCATAGCTAACTGTCACTAGAATAATTCATGTGATGTGAAAAGTTGATGCAAAATGAAACACGAAAGGATTGTCACAAAAATGAAATATGTACAATATTATTATATTCTTGTTTTGACTCTGAGATGAAAAATTATTTCAGTAAAAAAATTAGCATTAATTCAATTGTGCCACACTGAGTAACACCATACCTCAAAAGTAAAACTAAAAGAGGCTATTCTAAAAGTAAGGCACACCAAGTCTTATCACAGATTGCAGAATCTGGCCTTTTTGACTAGGAATAATAGGACTTAACACTACTGTTTGCATCTCAGAATGTTCTTACAGTGAGCTGAAAAACAAAATATGAGCAAAAGATGGCCATCATAGAGAAAAACTCTTAGTACATAAGGCCAGGTCATTGTGACTCAGAGTGCCTAATTCTTACTGCAGTTATGCAATTATAAATACCACCTAGGCTGGTGAACTAAAAGAACCACACTTCCCTAACAGCCGATGCTTTTTTTTTTTTTTTCCCCAATAAAAGAACTGTTCTTTCCAGCTTTGCTTTTGTGTTGGAACTCTTTCTACTTATGTACTTGCTGTATTATCAAAACTTCAAAGACCTTTCTAAGAAAAATTACTGGTGAGATAGCTGTATCTCTGAGGGTAAACCTTTGGAATAGTTTCAAATGTTAATGCTGAGTTTGAGCCTGATAAATTCCCTATAATTCTAAATTAATTCCCTTGAAATGCCAAAGGAATCAACGGACTCAGCATCCTTTTAATATACATTTTAAAAATAAACTTATATAGACTTCTAGAAAGGTGATCAATAGGGAACGAAATGCACACTCCTGTTCTTTTGATTTTATATAAAATGACAAAAATGCCCCTGGTGTTAGTACAGTCTGTAGAATTTATATATATTTATTTATTAAGAAAAAGATGTAATTTTATGGAAAAAACACGTACATAAACTTGTCATCAAAAAGATTCAGTATTTGTTATTTCATAGGATGTATATATCTTTAAAAGACCCAATTAGCAGTTTTAAAGTCAAAAGTATGTGCAGAAAGTTCTGGTGTTTCAGAAAAGCTTCCTCTCTCAGCTACTTTCCTTTTAATTAACTATTCAAGCTGAATTCTTACTATAATTTACCTGGTAACAAATTACCTTCCTGATTTCTCAATGGAAATGCCATCATACATCAGTGTTATTGTCAAGCAGGTAATGATATTTTGTTTTTAAGAGCTTTATGCATATCATTGAAGTGTTTTTAGAGCCAATCAAAAACAATGCCAAATTTAAAGAATCCTTGATTAATTTTTTTTTTCAGTTTAGAGGTTTTAAAATTAAAAACAAACAAAAAAATGACATATAGCAATACAACTAAAGATGAAAGAAAAATTACATATCAACAATATTGCGCAGAGACTATAAGATTCAGACAGAAGGATGGATGTGTTTTCTAATCATGTTATATAATACTCACCTCAAACGATCTATTTCTTTTACTAAATACTTTTACTCACTAGTTTGATTCTCTTCGACGAAGTCTTTTAGTAACAGTTTTATAATATTTGTTACTTCTAATCTCAGCTGAATAAAACTAGCCAGAACTGGAATAGATTAGGAAAGTACTGAAGATTTAATCTTCTAATGCTTTATTGTAGTGTTATTATATTACATAATTTCAAAAAGACCAAGAACAATTATTAACCCTCTTCCATTTAGCTATGAAGTGCCTGCACCTTTTTAAATTTTCCATAATCTCACACTGAGGAATTTGAAGGATCCTTAGACTTTTACAAACCATTGCTTTTCTTGAAACACTAGCTGCCATTTCCCATAATAATCACACAGTGCTCCTTCCTTGTATTCTATTACCTACCAATGACAAGTAAAATAAGTGACATATTCGTACTCGACACTGAATTATCATGCAAACATGGATATTGTCCATATCTATATCAATATATGAAAATCACTCCCAAACCAGGAATTCATACCTGAAATCTCCCTTGTTGTTAATAACTCTTTCTGCAGGGCAGTAAGGTGCAGCCGTTTCCAGTACCACAATTTCTACTTGTTTAGTGCTATTTCCATAGGAATTGTTGACTAGACACTCCCAATCTCCACTTGCATCAATATCAATGCTAGATAGGATAAGTTCACTTAAAAAAAAAAAAAAAAAAAAAAAAAAAAAGATTAATTACTGAATATACTTAGTTATATAAAGATTGTTGGTGGTGGTTTCCTGACATTAACTTCTCTTCAGAGGTTTTCTGTGAAAACATAAAAATGGGTTTTGCTCTATATTATTATATAGACAGACAGTATGTGATTGTTTTGTATTAAAATTTTAGCAGCACCAATTTGGACTGACATCTCAGGTCATAAGAGGCTATAACAGAAATTGTAAGTCATCACAAAAGAACAGTTATGCATCAGTCCCCATTCTCCCTTTCTCTAATATTATAAAATACTGCTTTTGTTGCATAACCAAGCACTTGAAAGTCAAAAATACATTTCAAGTTGATAACACAACCAGTCCTCAGAGAATGTTTCCCTTCAACTGTGATTGGAGCTCCTATGGCATTTCAAAACCAGAATCTGCTGTCCTGTGGCAGCACGTGACAAGTTTTCTAGAATAGCCACTGACATTGGAAGCCATATATAATTTTCCTGATGAATGCAAAATGAGATGAGGCAGATGCTGATATTTCTTTAGCACTGTGCTACTCATGAACTTCTTTCATACTGTCCCCCACCAAATGTGAAATGTAGTTATTAATATCAATAAATTAAGGTTGAATAAACCCTTTATAATCAAAGTGATAGACATGTTAAATATAGAGACACTTTTTGGCTTCACTTATAATATGCACAATATGTGCGCATTGCACATTACTGCACCATGCCAATGTTTAGCTGTCTAAGCTAAATATTCTATGCATAATTAGAGGAAATAATTTCAGTAACATTTAAAATTGCCTATAACTATTTTCGTTAGGATTTTCTGCATATTTTGCAAGAAATTAGAAGATTTTATTCTTTTAATGGATGAAACCTGGGCCCAAATGAAGTCAATAAAAGTTTAGTTCTTCAAATAACTTCAGCAGGGAAAGAATGTTATCCAATTACTGTAATTCTATAGATCTCACAAACAAAAATAATGCTAACTACTACATTTTAAGAAAGTAATATATTAGATATTAAATCTGTCATTGGCCTAGAAATAAATTTTACTGTAGTTTTAAAGAAAGTACAGCTTCTGAAAGTAGCTGGAAGAAGGAAAAGGTACTAGTTATCTGAAGTATTTATTTTGCTTTGCACAAATGGCTGGTTTCTGAATGTGCTTTGTGGTTTAGACAATTAGAAATTCTGTGGAAAGAAATGGAGTACAGTCCAAAAGGGGAAGATACATTTAAAAAGCAGAAGCACAGAATTCAAAAGTTATTAAGTTGATTTTAAATCTGCATATAAAACAAAATCTTAAAAAATTGTTCTTGTGGCCTTTGGTACTTTCATAAGGAGCCTGATATTTTGAAATATATACACAGAAAAATTATATATAGTTTATTTTAATTTTTTGCTCATTTAAACTTCTCTAAAATGCCATTCTTTTTCAGTTCAAATCTTTGTATATTATATATGCACTTTTATCAATTTTGCTACAAGAAAGGACCAAATATTCTTGTATATAGATTACTTCTTATATATAAATAAGTACACCACAATCAAGGTAGGAAGTAATTAGACAGCTGCTTATGTAATCTTCGCTTTGAAAGATGCATATAATGAAGGATGATTTTCTCAAATACTTACTAGAGGACCGTTATATTGCTCTCCAGAAAACAAACAACCTGTGGTAAATAGCTTTTGTTTTAAGTTAAATTGCTCCAGATTTTTTTCTGTAAGTCTCTGGTAATTCTGTCCAATTTATGATTAAACTAACTTTAAAAATCTAAAACCTATTTAGCATGGATTTGAGCTCCAAGTAGCTCGGATTCCCCAGTTTCATTTTTACAATGAATTCTAACGTGTTTTTTATTGCAGAGAATATAGAGAAAACTTCACTAGCCAACACTACTCAAACAAAGTAACGGATTTTTTTCATATCAACAGAAGCAACTGATCTCTTAAGAAGTATCAGATGAGGAAGACCAATAACAGCGACCTCCTAGCTACCTCTTCATACATCTTTCCACATTCAGGTTGCAAAAGTTCAGTGAAATTAACCAGTTGATAAAAATTTTCAAATTAAGTTTTCTGATTCATATGTCCCAACCATCTTGCATCATCTTTATAGACAGCTGAGAAAGAATATGTTCCTAGAACTTACAAAAACAATTATCTATAAAAGCACTTTTTTCACTGAAACAATAAGCAGCATAAAAATTCACCTCTCGCAGCAAGTCCCAGAGACTTTCCAAGTCAATAGAATGTATGAGAAATGTGCTCATCTTTTGATTTCCACATAAAATAACTGTAGTCATTGTTAATACTACAAATTTGATAAAACTGGGAACCGTGATGATTTTAGGTAAACGATGGAGATAGAAAGTAAAGGAATACTTGAAGATATCAGTTTTACAGGTAAACAATAAGATAAATAAATATGAAGAAAATGAGTACATTTTCTATTCATTTAAATTGTTGAAATGTGTTCTGATGCAAATTCATCTGTCACTAGACAGACTTCCTGTCAACTAATTAGGTGATGTTTCCCAGTTTCACAGACAAATATTTACTGATACATCATTTTTGCTTCTCCTAGAAACACAATACTTGAACTCTGGTTCAAGCTCTCTAAAATGATGAGGAAATCCTCAACGTCACAATTAATTTTCTGCAGCTCTTCAGAACCAAAATGTTTGTTGAACCAAAATAAGGTTCAATAATAGAAGAAGCTGTGTAATGACCAAAACATGGAATCACTTCCTCAATAGCCACCTGGCCACTATAAATGATGCCACTTATATTCCTCTAGAACAATTTGGATAGCAAGACCAATATTGAAACTATTCATTTACTTACCATCTGAATATGACAAATGATTATTACCCTGGAGAATTTAAGAGACTAAATTTAAAAAAAAAAAAAAAAAAAGTGTTTTAATTCTTAAAAAGAGGTCAACTTAATCTCTTTAACACTTTCTCTGCCTATAATTTTGGCAACTCCAAAGGGAAGGGTGGGCCTGTATAGAATTTTAAACCTCTTCATTAAATTCTTGTTAGGTTGGTTACATATTTTAAGTTTTGACACTATTACATTAGCATCCCCAGAATTTCCAGTGTTTTTCATACTGTCAATAGAAAGGCATTCTTGACCTTTCTTGGTCAACAAGTCTTGACAAAAGGCAGGAACTCTCCTGATACTTGAGAACATTGCAGGACTCTGTTTTAGGAGCTTGATAAGAGCATATTAGAATTAGGAAAGAAGAGCACCATTGCCTGTGGTTGACTTGATTATCCTGTCTCACAGAAACTAATAAATGTCAGGCCACAAATGAAATGATTTTGCATTTACTATGCAGCTTTCCTACAGATGGATTATGCATCAGAAGGAGTTTCTACTCACTCTATGTTAGCAATCAGACTCATGAGCACTTCTCAGAGTGATAGCTGCTACTTTTGTGGAAATTTATGACCTACCAAGCAATAAACAGTCAGACATTCATGAGATGGAGTCAAGGAAAACTGAACATGAAGACTGCTGCCTGATGGGAACAAAAGGATGACTAGCAAGCCTTTCTTATGTTTTCTTTGGAAATCATAGTGGCCTCCTCAGTAAACCAAAGAACACTGAAAACAAGAAAGAGAAGATACATATTTCTTCTTTGCACTGTGAAATTTCATGCATATTAGGATTCCTTTGTCAAATGTAATGACTGACATATTGACAAATTAATTAATATGTAGAGCTGATACAACTGCATGAAAAAGTTGTAATATTCAATAGAAGCCTGTGGTATTGGACAAAGAGAGGAACCTTAATACAGACAGAAGCGATACACATGTAATAAAGTAACCTGTGACAAAAGATTTCTATTTGAGGCATAGTTTTGCATTGCTACAGCTATGCATAACTAATTAGACAATCAGAAGTAGGTCTCATTATGCAAAATTACTCAACCATGTCCTAAAGTAATACCTTAGTGACATTTACTGTAGGTCCCAGCACTCATTTGCATGCTAGGAAACAGTAACAAATAAAGATGAGACTTCAACACCACATTTTGATTGGCTTTCCATGGGAAAGGTTTTAAAGTCTGGCTTGATCTCCTTTAAGACTGGATGACAACCAACCACTCTTCTTGAGAAAAAAATAAAAATTAATTACAAAAACACAGTTAACACTCTTCTTCAGATAGGTAAGAGAATGCTTTTCTATAGTTCAGGCAGAAGGCCTGCATAACCTGCATCCAACACATACCACCTTTAATTATTAATACTAACACAAAACTTTAAAAATGAGTGTTGGTCTCCAGAGTACACTGCTGCTTGGAGTACAGCTTTTCACAGGGGATATAAGGTTAAAACACAGAAAACGAAGAGAGAATGTGTAAATCTAGGCACTTTAACTGAACCTCAGTTGCTAGTTTGATCTCTCTGACAAAATTACTTATTTACCCATGAAAAAAACAGCTTCAGAAAGCAGATGGCCTTTAAATAAACTTTCAATCTGGCCAAAAGCAGTAGAAAATATAGATTAAAGATTAAAACTGGTATTCATTTTAACAAATCAATTTGTCATACACACAGGAAATATACAATTTTCCGTTTCTTCTGATTTAATACAAAACCAAAGCAAAACTTACCATTTAATGCCATCCTTAGCTACCCAATAAGCTTAGTGTGCTATAACTTACTTTAAACATAATGTAAATGTTCATTTGTTCACATTAGTATTTGAGTTGGATTTCACTTCAGAGATGCCAATGGAAAAGAGCTGGTTTTCATGACAAAACATTGACAGGAAAAACAAAGAAATATCTACTTTCAAAATGGAAGAGAAGACCTTTGTGTTAGTTAGTAAACCAAATTACTGTATTTTCCTTTGTGTTGCTCAAATTACATTGACTGAAATGTAAATGTTCAAAATATATCGATTTTTAATATAAACATTTGCCCAGTGGTAAGATGCATTTTCTGTAAGTGGATGTCAATGAACCTGTGACCCCCATTTATGTGCCATCAATTTGTTTCTTAAAATTCTGAAAGCAAATAATGCTAATACTACAGTGACTATACCGTACCATTTTCAGAAACAGTCTGCTATGTTCTAAATAGCTCTAACAGATACAATAGGCTTGGTACGTTTTATGATTCTTTCTATCTTGCCAGGTAGGGACAACCTGTCTGCTGCATTGAACAGTGTGCATAAAGGTGCATTTATCTTCATACTCCCACAGCTCTAGAGTCAATATATGCCAGTCCAGCTAGCAGAGAACTTAAAGCAGAGAAGGAAAAAAAAAAAACGTTATCAACAGCTGTAAAGCACCCAAAGCTTTCTCTTGCTGGAGAAACCTTCAGGCAACTGGCAGGTCTGTTATGGCACAGTGCTATAAAGCTACGTAAAGAGCGTACTCCTGAGCCAGGGTTTATTTAAAGTACTTCATGAATCACTTGTCTATCACTGAACTGCCTTGTCACTCAGTGAAAGGTTTGGGAATGCTAAAATTTATGTTTATTGCTATTAATTTTATTCTAACAGCAAACTGCTTGACTGCAGGATGCATACAACTGCAGCCTTCCCGGGAAATATAGCTACACCTGCCGTATGCCTTTCATTTGCCCTTAAGTAGTCTGTTCACTGCAACATTATATCCAGAGAAAGCTTTATTTCATTAGCATATCTCTTGTGATCTGTACAGCAGCAGAGGTTCTTAGACAAAAATAACACTATGACAATCAGTCCAATAGTCAAAATTGCATAAAAAGCCTTTTAGGGAAAATATTTTGCAGATGATTTGTAAGTGTTCACCTACTTATGACGAGTCTTGATTGTTTGATTACATGCCACTGGGGGCAGGTGCCCCCTCCTTTCCTCCCTCCCCATTTCCTCCCCCCCAGAAAAAGAAAACAAACAAAAAATACCACTACTTTGCCAGAATTTCCCACCCTCCATTGTCAATCACTTGTTAATGGTGATGTTACAAATGCAGATATTTTTCTTTTTCATGAATACTTAATGGATTAAACCCTTGAATAGTGGGGCTATAATACTGAATTTTTATTGGCTGAGCTGTAAGAAATTTGGGAAGAACAAATAAAAGAGGCAAGACAGAGCACATTCCTATAGAAGAACTTCAGGAACTATCTCTATTCTTACTCCAAAAGCATAAATGTTATTTTATGATGGCCAGGAGTCAGCTAATCAAAATATCATAAACAATTAAAAATGAGATTCTTTTGTTTGTATGGTAGATTGCTCTGATAATCACAGCTGGTTCAGAGGCTTACAAACTACTGCCTGGACTGAGAGAAAGTGTATAATTACACCTTACATAACAGCTGACAGGAAAATTAATTTCAAAAAATACTGTCCTGGAATGTTCAGTCCAAAGCACTGCTGTAGTGCAGCATCTCCTCAGCTACACAGTTGCATTTTAAGCTGAACTTAAAAGTTCATTTCAGTGATATGGATGGATGGGCCCATACTTTTAGGAAATGGGCAGAGATGGAAATGAGAGGTCAAAATCAACACTGCATTTATTGCACAGAGTGTGCAAGGCATCTTAGCATGGTCTAAAAAAAGTCTAAAAAAAAAAGTCTTTTAAAAGCTTTCTAGACAGACTATGATTTTTTTTATTTATTTACTTTACAGTTTTGACTTACTGCTTTTCTATTTATTTTATTGTATCTGGCAGAAATACTAATTCATATTTTTTTCTGTTAAAAATTTTTATTTTTCAACCATGTTTTGCTAAACAGTTCCCCAACACAAGCCTACGTGTTTTATGGCACAGCATAATTCTCAGATGTCCATTCCTTTAATCACAGAGAGTTGCTGGTTTTGCTTTCACGGTATTGGCCAATTTTTCCAAAGGTTATATTTTATATTATTCCCCAAACTGACTTGTAGTAAAGCTTTCATTGGGTTTTATTCAGATAATTAAAAGCATGGTAAAGAAAAAGCCTAAGCTTAATTAATTGGCATGAAGATTCTCTTAATCCCTGATAATCAAATCCTGAGCATGTGCTTTTCATAATAATTTTTAATATTATCTTCCTGTCTGAAGCACAAGAACTTTGCTGGTAAAGGTACAACTGTCACTGGTCCTTTACTTCCAGCAGTGCCTGAAGTAAGCCACAGACCGTTGGCTGCAGCGTTTGAAGTAATCACAAAACAACACAGAGACATTGATTTACAATTTAAATGGTTATTTTGCTTCATTTCTTTCCTAACTGCTTGACAGCTAAGGGTCAAATAGAGTCAATTAGGTGCACTAACAAAATATCGGTACTAAACAATTTCTGCTGCTCTCCCCTGACCTCTCAGTATGACCTGCAGCTGCTCATCAATCTCCAAATGCTCATGACAGCAGAACACAGAACACTTAAATCAGATTCTTTGCATCTGTTCTCTCACTTATTTTTTTAATCTCACATGGAGCGAACCTGCAATATTTTGCCACGATTTGGAATACATCTAACTTTCAGTTGTGCAACCAATGTGTTCATCACTGGCATACCATTTTCAGACTGCTCGTTAACCTAATATTTGTCTGAGCCACTTCTGCTTGCTTCACAGCTCTTCCAGATGTATTCTTGCCACAAACTGTTCGGGGGTCATTTGGAGAGTTCAGGGGTCATTTGGATTCTTTCCACAAAAAATAGACAAAGGATTTCTGCCTTTCTCCCTGAATTTCTGCAAGTGTTTTCTTCTTTCTTATATAGTTTGCCTGTGTGCATCACCAACTTGTCACGATACTACCTGTCTACTTTGGCACCAACTTGTGTTCATATTCAATTTCTTTCACTAACCACATCTTGAATTACCCTTATTCTTTTAGTGAAACTGTTTCAGTCAAATTCCAAATCCTTACTCTGATTTAGAAGAACCTTTAGATTACAAAAAATATTATCCTAGTTTTTGAACCACAATATTGTATTGCTTTTAATTTCTCTCCCTGTTTCTTCATTATTACAAGTGGATCATAATCTGATGTTCTTCTCTGCTATCAGACATTTCTTTTGCAGGGGGAAGTTTTGGATATTTTCAAATAACCATATACTTCTCGAAGTAGCTTTCTGAAATATGTATATACATTTTATGAATAAATATTTAAATGAGTGTTCTTATTGATGTCCTTATCAATATTACACCTAAAGAATCGGCTGTAGTTCTGTACTGTCTCATCCCAAACATTTCTATTTATTTCATTATATACTTTTTAACATCCCATATTGGCAGCTGACTGCTGTCAAAATGTAAGGAAGTACTATATGCTTTAATAAATAAGTAAATATATTTTAAGCTTAGTTCTTTTTCATCATCATTATTATTAATTATTATCATTTTAAAAAAGACTGCAGTTGGCAACCGTATTTAGAAGACTGAAATAGTTTGCACAGAGTTATTGATAAAAATATATATTTTTGGGGGGGGGGGGGGGGGGGGGGGGTTGAGTGTCACAGCTGAGACCTAACAGTCTGAACTTCCAATGGCAAATCTACACACACTATGAAAAATGACTTGTGAAGAACTTACTCGACACTAATACCTGCTGTCCTAGGTTTAGTTAAGAGCATGTTAGTTTCTCCAGTTGTAACATTCTTTTCTATGGGTTCTTAACTTTCTGTACAGTTTAATGTTTTTAGAAACAGCCAATGTGAACTGTAATGTTCCCAGAGCAGCCGTTACAGCTGTCAGACATAACCACTATTAAACACTCAGCACAAGTATTTACAGAATAGAACTAAAAAAACACTAAAATAGTCATTATAGTCTATGGGATAAATAAGCAACTCCTGAAAATTAAAGTCTCACACTACTATGGAGTTGCTTGGTTCATAAAATTAAAATATATTCTTCAGTTTAATATACTAATAACTGTCCTGCCAGCTGCTCCAGACGCAGAAGGGGAACAGTGGGAAGTAGGGAAAGATGCTGTGCTGCTTGGAACCATACATAATCCCTCTATGTATGTGGTTTCAGGTATATGGACTGTTTCATTGCCACTTATTGGCATCAAGTTCTTAATCTAATATTCCAGGCTTAAGAAATTAAGCCATCTTCTTATAAACACAGGTCACAATTTCAGCTTGACCCATTCTCAGATGATAGGAAATTAGTTCCATATCACATTCACATTTTCATGTATGACTATGACATTTATACACAGGCATAATGACAGAAGTTCAACATGAGCAGAATCAAATATTATTATCATTGGCAAGAAACGGTAAATGTGAGCTAGCAGCAGAATTGAAAACACCTACTCAAGATCTCCTGCAAGTGAATATTCTTTGCCAAGAAAAATGTCACAGGCCAGAATACAGTTCAAAACTTTAGCTTAATTATTGTAACAAAAACATTTATTTTAGTTTATTCTCCTTTATCAGAGGAGAAAAGAAAATACACATTTGGTTATTTTATCCTTCTCCTGTGACAGTCAATAAAACACAAGGGTTTAGTATGATATTTGTGTAATATCTGGAAATATCTGGAACTACCCAATAAAATAACCACCTAAAAATGTTTGAATAAGCAGCTTTTGGAACTGCACTACACCTCTTTGTTTGAAACTAGCTTCGGAAATCTTTAAATTGCTTACCAGCACAAACCAAAACCTATCTTTTAGTGCAATCACATAAAGCCAGAGAGCAAACAATTGCTGTAAAGAGTAGGTACAGGAAGGCAAAATATGACACTGTAAGAACTGATTTTAAATAACCTTTATTTTTAATCCAAATCTTATACTTAGCATATGATAACCTCAGGAGGGCATAGTCTTCCTGATGTTTTACAGTGTTTCACTTAACAGTGTATACTAGCATGTAACAAGCATATTAATATATACTATTCTAACGTAATAAGCAGGCTATTACATGTTATTTTAAAGTGTAAAAATAACTGTGATATTAACAGAGTTGTAGCATGGTCATGAAGATGAGATTAAAATTAAGAAATGCTCAAGAGTTTTTACAGTCATAACTTGACCGATGTTTTCTCATTTTCAATATGAAGATACAATGCATATAAATGTATATAAATAAAATCATTGAGTTCAAAATAGTATGTTTTTTGCTACTTTCAAAAGCACAGGGCCCCCATGCCTTCATTGAGTTAATTCTGATCAGCCCCTTGATCAAGGCAGAGCCATGTTTGCTTGAGTACTGGCAGTTTTTACTGGATGAGAACCATGCTGTACAATAAATGGAGCATTGATGCCCTACTGTATTGTGAAGTAAAACATACGGCTCAAATAAAAGGGCAGTGAAAATGGTTTAAGCTTATAAGTAATTGTTTAGAGATTCTGAGTTTAATTCAAAGAATTTTGTCTTATTTTGTCAGTGCGTATCACAGTTTGGACAGGTCAAGTAATTTTTTCCAGTATATAATATCAAATGCTTCAAGGTATTTGAAGAACACTGTTTCTGAATGCCTGGTCCTGGTGCATAATACAATGTGAGCATCGACTTCACTGGTTTAATAGCACACTAAATGAGGTAGGTAGCAGATCTTTAATTCTTATTAAAATCTTATGGTGGATAAGGTTTTTTATTTCAAGGTCTGACAAAAATAAAGCAGTATAAAGGAAAATTCAGGCAAGCTTCTATACTAGCTTTTTAAAGAGGACAGCAATTAAAAAAAATAATTTTAATTTGAGAATTTATTTCAGTATATTACTATGCTATGAATTGCTTACCTACTACAACATATAATTCAGTAGAAAAACAACAGGTGATTAACAGCATGATTTTTAATTTTGATATTGTGGAAATAAGAAGAACATGCTTTAATTTAAGTGACCTGGCAGTTATGAAATAGCTTATGCACTTGGCATTACCATACTAATTAGTCTTTTTCATCATCCACCACACCCCTACACATTGGTATTATAAAAAAGCCAGCAGCTGTTAGGCCAGATCCACACATCTAGATCTACAGGACTCCAAAAGGGGTCAAATAACCAGTGAGCAGATGAAATTAAAATCAATAATACTGAAAGACCCCTGTGGAGATGAATTAAATTGACTCCCTTCATAATTTTCATTTGATAGTTCAAGAAGCATTTCAGGTCAATTATATTAATAGAAAGTGATTGAGTGAAAAGAAGTTAATGACAAACCAGAGCTAATTAGCATAGCTATTTTCACTCCATCTTCTACACAGAATAAGACTTTTTTTGATCAGTGATGAAAACTGACAGAGGACAAAAGAATATGTGCAACAGTTTAGCAGCTTTTAGTGACAAACCCAGACTCTATGATGAAAACCAAAAATAAATGTAAATAAATAAATATTATTATAATGTATTAAATCAGATTTAAAAGGGAAAACTGATGCAAAACTAGAACAATACTTTCATTACCAAATAGCATTTATATTAATTGTTGCTTCTTTTTATGGAAGCCTATTCTTCTTTTGCGTTTTTCACATCAGCATCTGTTCACCTTGTCTACAAGCCTGAATATTACAAGGGATGTGTATACTTTACCGTGTAATTAAGCAGCAGTCATGAATGATGCTGTCTTCCACAAATATGCCACTCTCTTCATCTGTTTCAATAAGACGACCAGCATGGTACCAATGTACTTGGGTAGTATTGTCAACGTAAGTTGCAGTACACTGAAATGGCAAGCGGTCTCCATGAAAAACAACTTGTCTTTGTGATGGGATCAGCTCAAAAAGAGGAAGTTCCAGAGGCCCAGCTGCAAGGAAAGCAAACAAAAATAAATAGAAGAAACTCTCACAATGATTTCATCTCTAATGAATATTGTAAGGTGTACAATATGAATATTGTAAAGTATACAATTCTAGCCTCGTAGATCTTTATAGGAAAGCACTAATATAAAATATACACCCACAAACTACCCACCTGAGTCTGATGATAATGTTAGTTCTAGAGATCAGACCTCTTTCATTAGTGTGAGATCAGATAACTACAAGATTACTAGAATATCTACAGAAGATAGATTTCACAGAATAGTTCACAGCATGGCTGAGGTTAAAAAGGATCTCTTGAGAGCGCCCGATGCTGCTTTCTGCTCAAAGCAGGATGCTTTAATACAGAGCTATACAGACAAAAATCAGTCTTCCAATTAAAGAAAAAAAAAACATAGATATGATTAACGTTTACAAGATCATATCAGTGTCAGAGGCTGAAATTCCCACTGAAAAAAATTAATCACTGCAGAGATCCTAAACTATCTCACATGCCTGGGATTTGGATACTGATAAGACTAATAATGAAAGTTAAACTTTCCCCTCAAGTTCAACTGTCATTATGATTTCTTATTTAACTGTCCCTGCTTCCTTTTGCATCTTCTACAAGTCATCTTCACTCTCTAGATGTTTACTCAAGATTAAATATTTATCTAAGAATATTTATCTCTTTCTACTTTTTATAGCACAGCACATATCATTATCTTCATGAATTTTCCCTCTCCTGTCTTTCCCCAAGAAATACCCTAATAAGAAGAATATTGCATATTCTTGTTCTAAGCAAAGTCTTACAAAAAAACAGCTGCTATCAGCACATACCCAAATTTGTAAGGACAATTAAAAAATAAATAGCATTATACTTTTGGAAGGCATATGCCTTTTTGGGACTGCTGAAAGTCTATTAATTTCACAGATTTGGCAGTAATTGAATTTTGCATCCCTTAAGACTGAATCTCTACATGGTGTTTCTTTCCTTCCGTTTTTACTTCTAGACCCTGAAACAACCTAAATGCAATTCCTGTAAAACATTTTCTATACATTGTGAGATTAATGTGATTTCTTTAAATCGATAGCAGAAGATTGAAAATAAGCATTCTAGGGAAGGTATTGAAACAGATGGTCTGCATCTAAAGGAAGAATAGAAGGTCGTCTTTTATGGGATAATAATGAATAAAGGAATACCTTATTTTCTTTCTTCTGATAGTCTCCTTAAGTAGGAGAAGAAAATTACTACCTTTGACACTGTTATCATCACATAAAAATTCTAATGGCAATAAAAATACTAAGGACTCACATACGTGATTGAGGAAGACACTACCATGGTGATCCTGCATGATAATTCCTAAAATACAACCTTTTCACTTCAGGCTACAATGCCAAAATAATTGACTGAGCCTGGGTCACTTTTAAACTTTATTACTGCAATCTCATCTTAGACACAATACCTACTGCCCTGCACCTTAGAAATCCTTCTAACTTGGTGAGAAAAAAAAGAACTTAAAAAGCTATGTCTTCTTCTCCCTTATTTTCCTTCTGCTTCCATTTAAAGACTGCTCATAATTATTATCTGTCCAGCCAACAGAGCTGTCAGTTGAAAGGTCATTCTTCCACATTTGCACCAACAGTGACTGTCTCAACCATCTATTTTCCTGACAAGTACTTTAACTTTTTTTTTTCTGTTTCACTGCCTACAATCTTATCTTACATTAAACTTTCTCTTCAAAATCCTCTATTTCCCATAATATATGCACAGAGGAACTTACCCATGCCTAACCAGATTGCAAGCCATAATCACCAGTTTTAGAACTGCTAACGTTTGTGTATAACTGATAGTGTTTGTTGCTCCCCTTACTCAGTATCCCACTCTAACACTCTTCTTTATACTGTTCAGATGATGTCTTTGGATCAGTTAAACTGTGAGAAACTGCATTTGTAAATCTAGCTTTTAGCTCTCAATACTATTGGGGAATTTAAATGTTAAATAGTATGTTCATCACCTACTTTGAATAAACAGTGAGAAGGATCACTTCTACTTTTTTATAGAGCAAGAATGCTGGCCAGCATAATACGCAGGATTTGTACATGAGTGAATCTGTGATATTGCTACCTGGCAGTAGCACACAGAGGATTAAGGGACTAACTGCTATCTATCTGAAATGTTGCAAGTCTGCTGTTACTAAAAAGGTCAGGCTTCAGATATCACTCCTTATTTGCATATACATCCTGTGGTTTATCCTCTGATTGTGCCTGTTCGTGGACATGGATGCATTAATAAAAATTTTGTGAAACATACCTAGTATTTTTATACATTCTTTGACTTCTAAGTGAAAGAGAAGGTAAACCAGATTACTACCTCATTCATAATAGCTACAGGTTTGGTCATTTGTATTACAGGTTTTTACCTGAAGACTGAGATGTCAATCTCTTTCTCCAAAAGGCTGCAGTCTTTATATTACATCATGAAGTCAATTATGGAGTATAAGCAAAAGTTACGTTGTGAAATTTAGCTGTAAGTTGACTGAATGTTCTGTTTTTCTGGCTACATTCAAATCCCCCAACCAAAGATAATGAAAACAGAGTCCAGAAAATTAAACACACTGTCACAGCTACAACAGCAATATACAGAACTTGCAGAAATAAAATACTTCTCATGAAAACATTTCTCATTTTTAACTGAGGATAAATGTAAGTTTTTGCTCAGGCAGTGAGTGACACAGTGTGCCATGTAGCTACGAGGTAGTAGTAAAAGTGCAAACTATAGTATCAATATTTTTTTTTAAGTCAAACTAAATAACTTGCCTGACATATGGATGCAGTATAACACTAACTCTTTGACTTTATCTCTGCCTTTATAGTTGATCTTCAAGGCTCTCCTGTTATTGCTTCTATTGCTCAGCCTTGGGAATCAGACCAAACTCAAAAATGGAGTATGAATGAAGTGTTCTGAGCAGACTTTCACACTTAATGAACAGAAGTAAATGAAACTTTTTTTTTTTTATAACTATAGTATATCAAAAAGGAGAAAATTATCCTTTTATTGACATCAGTCATATCAACAACCTATTCATTTTCTTTTTCTTTGCAAGTCTTTCTAAGCGCCAACAAAGATGCAAAGTGAAGGAAACATACTTTTGGCTTAACATTAGGATTGAATATACTTCTGGCCAGCTGAATCCTTTCAGAATGTACATACTTGATTTGGCTAAATTGACAAATAATGATGCAAGCTAATTTTCAAAATAAAACTACTAAAATTTCTATGGATTATGACATTTGCAGAGCATGGAAGGTGCATTTAAGTACATCTACAAAACATCTGCATTTAATCTGTGATGTCTATTAAAAAAAAAGATTATCAGAGTTAATCTTTGGTTGTTTTGCAGGGCGAATCATGATTTAAATGACTGGGGCTGATTCTGCAACTATTACTCATGCAAAAGTTCTAGTTGACTTCAGTGACAGTTCACAGAGACAAGGATTAATTGCATAAATAAGAGTTTCAGGATTAGGGCCAATACCCTTTATACCAAATGGCCAAGAAAAGATTGTATAGTTCCACCAGCATCGGCATTGGAAATATGTATTTTAAGTCCATAATTCAACAATCCTTCAGATTCATAATAAAAATAAAAGTATTTACCAATGCTGTAGATAAGTTTTCAAGCTTGACTTTGAAGATAAAGAAGTAAGAAAGGCAGAGATTCTGAGAGTATTTGGAATGATTTTGGCATTGATTTGACAGCATGTGAAATATAACTGCTCTGGCAAGCATATCTCTATGCAAGAGAAATTTTCTCTTTGATTAGGTGATTACTGAAGACCAAATAAATACATATAAACTCTGAGGCGCTCTCTCTCTCTCTCTCTCTCTGTCTATATATATATATATATATATATAAAAAATGAAGGCAAATACAACTGTCTCATAAGATTAAAAATAATTTACAGCTTACTGTAGTTTTATTGGGATGGAAGGGACTAACTTAAGGGGTCTTCCTTTCTTTCTTCCTTCCAAGATAATCCACATTGCTGCCCTCAGGTCTGGAGTAAAAAATACCATCTGCAAATAAGGGGTGTGAATCTCCTATGGGCACTTAGATCAAGGGCTGCTGAAGTGTTTTACAGTCTTTACCTGTCTTCTCTCTAGTCAGCTCTGAACCATGATTGCAGCAGAGCACCACAGGAATCACTGATTGCAGCATGAATCTAAAGGTCTAACCCGTCATTACAGTAATTACATCTTTTTCTTTATCTCTCATTTCTCAGCAGAAAAGGGTTTTATTGACTGAAGGCCCTGTTCTTTTGCTATCGAATCTTGCATTTCAGATTAGCTCTAGACTAGAATACTGAGGGCATATATGGAGGAGGAATCAGGTTGCACAAATACCACTGAATCAGAATATCATTTCTCACAGAGAGTGTATCTGTGCACATTTTAATGCATGCAGCGTCCCAATAGGTATATGAAGTTGAAAAATAAAATAGAAATTGTTTTAATAACCATTAGCTAAAACAGAGTAACAGCAAGGTACACTGGAGCTCTGAGGACATGTTCTGCTGTTTGTGCCTTAAGTAACTTTACAAAACAACTTCTGATGCACATTTTAGATTTTCTGCTTTTTTCCATTCATTTCATTTCTTGATATTTTAAAAAATAGTTTGATTTTCATTCTAACGTTGGCCTTTTCTGTTCATTGTTTTAAAAAATGGAAAGGAGAAGAATGTGAAAGAAATACTGCTATCTGAAGATATATGGAAGACAAATGTTTGTACGTATGTTGTACAAATACATTGAAGATGTACAATGCATCTCTAACCCATAGTTTAGTTACATTTTAAATACTATATGATTACATTTAAAGTGTATGCACTTATAAGGAATGGACATTACTGTTTCCTGGATGAATACGTATGCAGAAAAGCTGACCTATGCAACAAATTTCCATCAACACTGCAGAAAGTTGGTTAGTCATTGTCCAACATGATCAATACAAGATGCTGGAGACATGAGCACAGAAAATGAAGCCACCTCCTACCTAGTTTGTTGCATTTTCTCCTGCATATACAGTAGCCTGGGCAGCTAAACGCTGTATAGATAAGAAGCTTCTAACCCTCATTAACTAGTTTTGTCCATATTGGCAGCTTTTATACATTCAGAAACAGGAAAATCCACAGGTCTCTCCAGGTTGCCCCCGCCTCTGTGCAGTATTACAGTGTGTACATCTAAGGATATACAATTGTGCATCTCAGTAAAAAATTCAGTTTGCTACAGTGCACCACAAGCTTTAGACAGAAAAACAAACAAAAAAACAATGGTAACAACAACAAAAAAACAACAGAAGTTGGCATTTTGCTTCTTGTTAATCACTTGATTTATTGTATTGCCAATGGGCTTTGTATTTGAATTGAGCGTGCCTACAGAGTGCGGCACATCCTGCTGACAAAAGTGTGAGTTAGAGCTCTAATATTTGTATACAGTCTCAGTGGGAAAGAAATGTGCATGGAAAGCACAGTGGGGAGAAGCTGGAAGTGAAGACAAAGTAAAGGAACAGGTCCAATAAAAGGACAGATGAAAATGAGGAATAATAAATTGAAAAACATTAGTTAAAAAATTGAATTGCTGACAAAGCAAATTACATCTGTTGATATTTATTGAACAGACCTGAAGAAAACAGAGTGATCTAAATTGCTGTGTGGGCCAGTTCTCCCAAGAAGGGGAGGTGCCAATACATCAATGCCAATTTCCGTATTGCAGAATTTTCTGAGAATAACAAAAGGTTTGGCATGGAAGGTCATAGACCATCCCATATGCTAAGGAAGTCAAGAACAAATAGAAAACTGGAGCCAAGCTTCAGTTTTAATAAAAGCTTTGCCTGGCTCCAGTTTTAATAAAAGCTTTGCCTGGCTCCAGTTCTAACATAATATTAAGAAAATACAGATGCCAAGATGTATTAAACACATCTATATGAGATAGTCTTTTGGGCTTGGGACAAGAAGGTTTTGGACTATATTCCGGTACTATTCACTGAAGAAAAAAAAAAAAAAGTAGAGCTTCTATTTGTGTTCCACACCATTTTATCAGTCCCTTCCACCATCACATGTTTTTCAGGCAGGAGCATAAATAGATGCTTTTTTTTTGCAGTATCTCACAATTAAATCATAGCTTTAAGTTTACTTTGTAACGCTAAGTGCTACACTGAAATGTTATAATATAATTTAAAAAAAAAAAAAGGTAGTAACCTAAGAGAAAGACTTCAGGCAGGTATACTGCTTTACTTTCAGTTATGGATTTTGAACTACATTTTACTTCTGACTCCTGTGAATATCTGTAAATCTGTCAACAAGAAAAAACAGAGAGAGAAAAAGAGAGAAAGGGTGCCTGTCTCTTGAGCACACGTAGCAGAAGCAGTGGATGGAGGCACTGATATGAATGTAGATGCTGCTGCATGGAGCTGAACAGAAGTAGCAGTCCCTGGATTCATCCTCAGTTATGTACAATGGTCCAGACTCACAGTCCACTGGTACAGGTCTTTCAATTATCTGTGTTGGTTCACCTCATAAATATACTTCATACCGGCAGAACAGAAGATTAAAAGTCAGTGCAGTTATCATAGAATAGTTTGGGTTGGAAGGGGCCTTTAAAATCATCCAGTACCAGGCCCCTCTGCCATAGGCAGGGACAAACTTCCACTAGACCAGGCTGCCCAAAGCCCCATCCAACCTGGTCTTGAACACCAGGGATGGGGCATCCAGAGCTTCTCTGGGAAACCTGTAAAAGTGCCTTGCCACCCAGATAGTGAAGAATTTCTTCCTTATATTTATTCTAAATCTACAATTCTAAATCTTTAAATTTCAATTTAAAGCCACTACCCCTTGTCCTATCACTACATGCCCTTGTAAAAAGTCCCTCCCCAGCTTTCCTGTAGGCCCCCTGTAAGTACTGGAAGACCACTATACAGTCTCCCCAGAGCCTTCTCTTCTCCAGGCTGAACAACGCCAGCTCCCTCAGCTTGTCTTCACAGGAGAGGTGCTTCAGCGCTCTGATCATCTTCATGGCCCTCCTCTGGACTTACTCCAACAGGTCCACATCTTTTGTCTGGTAGCAGGTTCCATTTAATAACATTTAATAGAAAATGCCAAATATAACATTAATTTGTAAAATGGCAACAGCTACCTGAAAACTTTCCACAATAGAAAATTCAATTTTACAGTCTAATTAATCAAAAATATCTGCATGCATGCAAAATGAAGTCCACATCTTCTATTGGCCTATCTAGTAGACTTTAAAAGAATGGGCAAAGAGTTTTTTCATCACTAGTGTCTTCCTTATCAAATACATCTGCTGCCACTTTTAAATTTCTTCTGTTCAGTTTGTCCCAGAAGCCTACTTAAGAAGCTGGAGAGAAGCTGAAACATTTGAATGTTTGCCACATCCCAAAACTTGAAGACCATGACATATTGACAGCTATGGTATTAGAAGATTCATCAAGACAAATTCCTTCACTGGCAAGAGTCAGAAGCCATTGCTAGAAAGCTAACTTCGATTATTCAAACTGTCCTCATGGCAAGCAAGTTGGCAGGCTCATGGCTATGAACGCTTGTTACAGCTTGCAGTTAGTAAAAAATGGCTGAGTGGCGGCAACAATAAAGCACCTAGCTCTACATAATATATTGATTATCTATCTGGGAAGTGCAGTGGTAGCACTCATCTTTTCAAACCTTAAGCACCACTAGCCACTTTCTCTTTAGTTTCTCATCATTACTACAGGCTTAGACCACGGAAGCAGCAGGAAAGTCCCAAGAGTGGCAGTGCTTGCCCCTAATTGCCCAGAGTCCATCAGACTGCCTGAGTAACACTCTGTGTTGCAAGAATGTCAGACAACAAGGAAATATAAGAAACATAAAAGATGCAGAACAAGTGACAGTTCTGTTGAAGTAAGAACTTGCCCCTGTCACTGTACAAAGGTTTTCCTTTCCAAATTCCTCTCATCTCAGTTGCCAGTGCCAGTAACTGCAGCTTTGTATAGGCATTTTTATACATATATTAGAGAAAGTGATGTATATTGAAAAGCGCTATAAAAATGTGAAAAATCATTATAACATAGGATACAAGGACAGAGGCTTTATACAGAACTTCCTCATGAGAACAGATAAGATTAATTACAACAAAATGTAGTAAGTGCTGACAACATTAACATAGGTTTGGCAAAGAAGCTTACATCTTTTTATCTATGAATTACTAGTGTAAAGTTTAACCCTATTTTTTTAAAAATGCAGATGTTGCCACATTAAGATTAAAAATATATCTTCTAGGCTACTCCAAGGCTAGCTGTCTTACCACCACTTTGCTCAGGAGAAACTAGGTTTTGGAGATGGCCAGTCAAGTCTCTATGGGTATAAGTTTTGAAGATCAGTGAAGCTTTGTTTCACAAATATTTTACTTAATACCTGTTAGCTAAATTTTCCTTTCAGTAAAAAGCTTTTTGCAAGCTTTTGGGTAAAAGCAGGCAAAGGAAAGGTAGAAAACCAGACACAACTGTACATTAAAAAACAATGAAATACTTTAAGAGTAAGCTATGGGAAGAAAAACAAATTTGGTACATTTCCAGCATTTAAATCAGTAAGATTTCAGGTATGGAACTACATCTTCATGTGTGAGTACAGATGCAAGAAAACATGCAGTAGTAAAATCTCATCCTTTAAATGTATGTAAATGACTACTTCAATACTCCTATTATTTCTCATTTAGTATTTTTAAATATTATTATATTATTAATTTTGTGCACCCAACCTTGCAGCAGTGTTATAAATTATCACTAAAGAAAATAGATAATAATGTTTGATATTAAATGTAGAGTACCATACTCCTTTTTTTTTTTTTCTTCCCAGTTTGAGAATGATCACATTTAGATGAGAAATCTACAGTTTGGATCCAAAAGGTTAGAGTATTATTGGTTTCATGCTACCGAATAGTATACATTGAAAACTTTGATATCTAAAATGGTCTGCTTAGCTCAGACAGAAAATTACCACATCAGTCTTTGAAAGATCCAAAACTTACAGTCACATTATTTGATATATAGAGAATCTGTTACTATCCATATTTTGTTATTAAAGGAAATCCTGGATTGCTAACACTGTAAAATAG
Organism: Cygnus olor; assembly: GCF_009769625.2. Lineage (NCBI taxonomy): Eukaryota > Metazoa > Chordata > Aves > Anseriformes > Anatidae > Cygnus > Cygnus olor. The sequence goes on from NC_049175.1 coordinate 22,774,250, forward strand.
AAAGAATTGTAAGAGGATTTAACTACAGCTAATTGTATCGCTATCTATATCTTGCAAAACATAATCCTGTGAAAGGTTACTAATACGCATACTTCTATTTAAATACCACTAGACCTGTTCGTATGATTAGGCACTCCCTGCAGAATTGGAGCTGAAGTCTTGATCCTGCATATTCTTGAAAACAATGATGCTCCACACGAATGCAGCAGGCTATCTGTAGGCTGCCAAGAAACTCCAGGATTGGAATCTAAATCTGGATAATTAATCCATCATTCTTTGTACTTGAGATTTTGAATTTAGTCAGTTACTACATACTGAAAAAAAACCCACAACCCACAGTTCAATATTTACATTATGTTAATATACTAAGAATGACTTGTAAACGAAGAAAGAAGTGGTTGAAACAATCTCAAGCCCTTTCCGAGGTTCAAGTAAATATCAGATAACATTGAGAGAAATAAATGAAGAAAAAAGGTACCGCGTTAACTCTGAGCCAGTATTTACTATTGCAATATGTTTCACATAGGAAAGAAAACTTAAAAATAATCTACATGCAGATGCATACAATTAGTTTAAGACTCCAGTGGCAATACAGATAATTCATTTTTTGCCACCATCTGAAAAAAGCAACTTTGAATCTCATTCTTCACTCAATATCCCTGGTGTAAAATACTAGATTCTGTTCTTAAATCTGATGTAGAATGAAGCTAAATGCATTCTCTTGATTTCAGGCTCAAATTCAAATGCTGAAAAAGTACTCATTCAGAGATAAATTTTTCCAGTTTCTATTTTTGGCATTTTAAAAGTACACGTCTCTTTCAAAGTTCTTCCTATTACACAGTGGAAGCACACTTTGCTAGAGAAGTGGAAACGATGTGCAAGCACATCAGGTAAAATTCTAAGGACATTTCCACATTCATAGGATACAAGACATTGGTATTTCACTGTTTCTCACCACTGCTGAGAAAGCAGTTAAAGCCGCACTGTATTTTATGAAAATACGTCAAGAAAACAAACAAAAAATAACTTCATGAATGAAAGTACTGTATAAAGTAAGTATCTAAAGGGTTTCTTTTCACCCAGTTGCATTGCTGCAATTGATTTAAGATATCTCAAATCTTTTTTTTTCTTTTTTTTTTTTGATATTTTACACAAGATTACAAAGCAAACAAACAAACAAATACTTATGAAAATATACTAGGGAGCTGCATATGGCCCAAGACAAATACACCTTAATGATCTGCTGAGATTTAATTGTGAGAGAAACAAATTAGATGTTAGAAATTTCTTTGTAAGAAATCAAGTCTTAAAATGGTCAAGAAATCTGTAAGAACACAAGAAGGAAAAGTACATAAAGAATATAAATGTGTTCTTTCTCTCTCACTTTTTAATATGCACATACGGTGGAAAGGGCTCAAGGGTTGAGATAAGGACAGGGAGATCACTCACCAATCATCATCATGGGCAAAACAGCATACAGACCCATCATAGGGAGATTAATTTATTGTCTAGCACTAGCAGATTAGAACAGTGCAAAACAAAAAGAAAAGTTACCACACCTTCCCCCACCCCCTTGCCATACACTTTCTTCTACCTTTTCCACCTGAGTGGTGCAGAGGAATGGGTCAGTGCCTAAAGCTTTGTCTCCACCACTCATTCACAGTCGCTCTTTGTCCCTGCTCCAGTGTGGGGTCCCTCCCATGGGATGCCATCCCTCCCAAACTGATCCTGCGTGGGCTTCCCACAGGCAGCAACTCTTCAAGAACTGCTCTAATACGCATCTCTACCACGTGGTCCATCTATCAGAATCAAACCGCTTCAACATGGGTCCCCCACGGGTGGCAGCTCCCCCCAGATCCCCTGCTTCTGTGTGGGCTCCTCTCTCCATGGGCTGCAGCTCCAGTCTGGGTTCTGCTCCTGCTGGGGCTCTCCATGGGCCACAGAATCCTCCAGGCCACATCCACCTGCTCTACTGGGGGCTCCTCCACGAGCTCCAGTGTGGAGATCTGCTCCATGTGGGACCCACGGGCTGCAGGGGGACAGCCTACTCCACCAGAGGCCTCTCCACAGGCCACAGGGGAACTTCTGCTCTGGCACCTGGAGCACCTCCAGCCCTACTTCTTCACTGACTTTCGTGTCTGCAGAACTGTTTCTCACTCTTCTCTCCCAGCTGCTGTTGCACAGCAGGTTTTTTTCCCTTTTCTTAAATCTGCTCTCACAGAGGCCCAACCTCAGAGGCCCAACACACTGGCTCAGTTTGGGCCAGAAGCAGGTCCCTTTTGGAACTGGCTGGAGCTGACTCTGATCTGACATGGGGCTGGTCTCTGCTCAGAGAGGCCACTCCTGAACCCCCCCACCATCACCACATAAAACCAATACACTGTCCCATTCATGTTAATAAAAGAAAGGAAAATGATTCAGCTGCAATATGTTAGCCATTACTCTGTGCTTTCCAAGTTCTGTTACCACCATATTTTCCCCTAAATTTATTTAACATTTGAAATTATATTTGTTTCTTTACTCTGGAAGTGTCTTGACTGAGGAGGATACATGAAGAACATGCACTGATTGAGAGGGGTGATTCTCCCCCTCATCCCCACTCCGTGAGACCATACCCAGAGTGCCGCATTCAGCTCTGGGGCCTGACGTGGCCCCAGAATAAAGACGTGGACCTGTTGGAGTAAGTCTAGAGGAGGGCCATGAAGATGATCAGAGCGCTGAAGCACCTCTCCTGTGCAGACAGGTTGAGGGAATTGCGGTTGTTCAGCCTGGAGAAGGGAAGGCTCTAGCGAGACCGTATAGTCTTTAAAGTACTTACAGAGGACCTACAGGAAAGCTGGGGAGGAACTTTTGTTTTTTATGGGAGACCTGTATGAGAAACATTTATTTCTCTGTGGAGAATTAAAATATATATATACATTTTGGTGGAAAGTAAATAATGCCGATGTCTTAAAGCACTATAAAAATGTCAGAAAAACACTGAGTTTTATACTTTGACCTTTGCAACATTTTTTGTATAATTTAGTAAATATTTACAATATTTTCAGCCAAATCATTTATTTAAAGATTACGAATATTTTGTCATCTATTTTCTAAACTTTAAATAAAATCTAATTGGGGGAGACAGGAAGTCAGCACTTTTCCAAACATCTGTGTTCTGATGAGTCAATGTTTTCTAACAGAAAAAGGCTGCATCAGAATTACTTGCCAATTGTAATTTGCAGAACAAATGAACTTTTACTGCTTGAAGCTCAATAGCATCAATATAGCTCTGAGACCGAGAAACTAAACTCTAGTATTTCATTCATCGATGTAAATAATTAAAAACTCTCGTTAAGAGCTATCTTTTGTAATCCTATTAAGACAAAAACTCATGCAAGTCTTCACTCAGTGAAGAATTTAGCCTACAGAATCAACCTCTGGTGATGAAGACCACAAGGGAAAATCGCAGACATATCAGACCTCAGGTGGAATTTACAGCACTGTATTCAGGAAAATGTAATTTTCCTCCTGTAGATTGAGTGAGTTTTATTTGGAGTCATGGAGAAACAGTAACAAGGCATTGCATGAAGCCAATTTCACGATCATTTTTTAGAAAGATACTCTGTCTATACTGTTATGAATTCACTGCAGTCCCTCATATTTAAGTACAAGACTGCAAAACTATCTTTTATCAAACTACTTTTCAGCCTTATTTCCAATACTGTCAAAAATTGCTTTATAGCCGGACATTTCTGAGAGCTGGTGATTTTTGTTAAAGATGATTTAAATAGCTCTTATAAGCTGTTAATGAAATATGGAAGCAGAGTCTTATGAATTCCAAACTATGCCATTACTTAGATTAACTTTTATAAAAATCCCAAAAACACTTTTCTAACTGCTGAATGGGTGACTTCTTTGGCTACCTTAAGTTATCAGATGCATGAGAAAGATTTGCCAGGAAAGAATTTGAAAGATGATTTCATGTCCCATTAAAATGTGAAATAAATGTAAAAAGCTCGTGGCAAACTGTATGCTCTGCTGTAGGTAAAAGGGTTTCTTTTACCATTTAGTTTCCTCTCCATTCCCTTTCACATACTTTGACTTTTTGGTTCATTCCCTATCTACCCTGTGAAGATCTTTGCCATTTTCCTTCTATTTTTTCCCCCCCTTCCATTCTCCTGTTCTTTTCTCATCTTGTGACAATGATACCTCATGACCTCAACTAGCACGTAGAAGGAAGAACAGTAACTCTAAATACAACTGTCTGACAGTATGGAAGATGTTAGCAGGCAGAAGTCTTCAATTTTTAAACTACTTCTTAATATTTTCTTTAAGATGAGCTAATCAAAAGAAGCTTTATGCATATTTCAACACATACTACTCTAAAAACATTCTCAATAGTTGTTATTATTTCAGTGCCAGACAGCCTTCCATTACACCTAAGTTCAAATTAAGTTACTGAAAATGAAATTGCTAAATGTTGCGGGCACCATGAGTTGCCCAACAGATATGAACACCGTGAAGTATGTGGCAGGCACTACAGAGCAAGTGGAATGCTTAGCACATATAATCAACAGGAAGCTCTCTGCAGATATTAAAAGCAGTGTCAAGTTATTGGCAGTCATTACAAACCCTGTCAAGTGTTCTGGACATTATAAATAGCAGTAAGAACTAGAAGGGTATTACAAATTCTGTATCAAGTGTGGAAGGGAGTCCTATTTGGATTTCAAGTATGACATTCTGAGAAACTGCTCTCAGTTTCATTTCATCTGTAAAATTTGCAGGCAAATTCATTGGCAACCTGGAAATACCAATTAACAGTCCTTAATTGATTCTTCTGATCATTCCACCATTTTCAGGAGGAGGAGTTTTCCTGCTGGGAAATGCATCTCTATTTAGATACCCATGCTGGGTCTCTGTAAAGTGAGAGCTTAATATTTGAGAGGGATTGGAGATTTTGAAACGTTCATTAATGCAGACTACTGGAAACTTCTCTCCCTTTCCCTCACAAGAGCACATTCCTTAAGATCCAGGCAGGTATCTGTGCTTCCTTAACAGTTCAGCCGCTGGACTATTTGTGGTCTACAGCCTGTAACATCTCTCCCAACTTCTAAAGGTCAGCATTGGTTGTTGTTAAAACCACATTTTTTGTTATTACTCTAGTCAACCCTGATCTCCCTTCTGCTAGAAATGTGTTAGCAACACACAGAATTCCTCTTGTGGTTATCAGAATAAAAGTGTGTCATCCCTTTTGTTTCCGTATGGCATTAGCAAAGTCTCCACGCAGCAATTTTCTGTCATTCAAGAAAGTCAAAGTTTCTGTGATTAACGAAGTATTTGTCAAATCATATTTCTGATCATGGAATCCATCAGCACAATCTCAGGCAAGGATATTTTCTCTGTACCTTTAAAATCTCTGGTTTTTTGTCTGTTCTTTGCTATACAGTGTTTGGCAAGAGATTCATTTTCTTTACTCATTCATACATTTTTTTCTTTGTTTGTTACCTCATACCATATCCATCATGTTTGCTATGGTGGAAAACGTTTCTCAGAAAGTGATTCACATAAAGAATTGGCCTAACTAAAGCTCACTGTAAAAATCCTAGTACCATGTCCTGGGGATGAATAAAGTGTATAGTACAGGTTTATAAAAATGAAAGATACAAAAATGATATATGACACTTATGTCAGAGATTTAACTGAAAGGAACTGAAAGGAGCATTCTCTAAATCCCTGTAGCAATCCTCAGGTTCATGCAATATACAACTTATAGCTACCATTATATATTGATGTTTATATATTAAGCAACATGCATTTAGGATTTGAATCTGGACAAAGGTGTTCTCTAAATATATGTATTGTTCTGGATGAAATAAGAAAACTGTAATTTTTCCATTCTCTTTCAATATTAGTTACATTTTCTGTGCAATATATCTGAATTTATTGTCCCTACAAGAAAACCACAGTTACTAACTTTTTGCATCACCTAAACAAATAAACAAACAAAACAACAACAACAAAAAAAAACCTCTTTTCTCTCTATTCCATTTCAATTTGTAATACTAAGTGAGAGTACAGCTCACCACATATCAGCTGGTTTTCCTTCAGGTTACGAAATGACAGTCCTTGTAAAGCACTAGGGTAAGCACAAACTGTTTCCTCTGCGATTCGGACTGAAGCATTTCTGGCCCATTGTAAGACCCATTTTAGATTACAGTCACAAATGAGTGAATCAGTGTTGAAGTGCCTAGAAAGGCAAAGAAACATCACAACTGGTGTACGTACACTTCTCAAAAACATACTTCAACATCTGTTAGATGAAAATTATCTAACTCTAAAGACAACTATACATGGACATATAAGTAATTACAAAGGTATCCTGATTAATTAATACACATTGTCCCCATTTTAATGGCTTCCAAGACATTATGAAAAAATTTTAGTTTGGGTTAGAGAACAATATCACTGATTACTGAATTAAATTTGAGTAGATGGTGGAAAGTCATACTTTAACATACATTTCCTTACTAAAAAAAAAAAAAAAAAAAAAAAAAGAACTCCTTTAAGTAGAAACTTAACCATGGAAACACCCAATATACATTTTAAATCTCAGTGAGGTGCATTTAATATAAATAACTAAAATAACTGGGAACCATTATTATAATTCCAGAAAAAGTATTTAACATGAGTGTTTTCTTGCATTCAGAATTATTAGATGATGTAGTGAAGGCAAACATGGAAAGGAATGATAAAGGAAAAAAAAAAAAAACAGGAATGCCATTCAGGATGGCCAATCTGGACTTGTCAGGAACAGGGTCAAGTTGTCAACACTAACTGAGACAGACATTGATAACAAAACATATTTTTATGTTTCTAATGCATTCATGGGAACAATCCTGTCTTAATTCATATTCAACATTGATACATTTATTGCAATGTTTTTCCTGACTATTTCAGAATGTAGAGAATCATACTTACAGTGCTTTCAGAGCTAGCAGCTCAGAAAAAAGTCCATTCATGAGGCTTGAAAAAATATTACCTGACAAATTCCTAGAAAAAAGAAATTTACAGTCAGTTACAGCAAGTACAAGAAAACAAAATTGTTATATAGTATAATTTTCCAAATGCTAATTAAAAAAAAAACTGCTTTCTTGACAATAAAAGCATATTTAAATTTGTACATTGCTTTTTCATAAATAACAACAATCAAGTCAAATCATGAAATTTTACTCCTTTTATTTTTACAGCAAGTATACATACAATTCACTCTGTCTAATAAACAGGAATACCAGTACATATTTAATAGAAGTAATATATTCTAGAATTTAGATGGAATTATTCATACAATGATTAGTCAGGGAGACCTATGTTGTAATTTTACTGTACATGTAGAATGCCACTGCAAGGTAAAGAAATAAAAACATCTTAATAACACGGAACTCAAGCAATTTATGTGAATACTAATGAGTTTTCAAAGTGACTAAACAGTTTTAATGCAAAGGACTTTAAATAAACAGATCTTTCCCATCCTTAAATTCTTAAGGACATTTCCATTTTAACTACTATTTTACTATATTTTTGGTCTTGATGTTTGAATAGTTTAAGCTGAATACTTGCATACAAATGTAATTTAAATATTGCCTAGTTTAGTAGTATTGTTGTGCCAGTGTCCTAAGAATAAAAAAACATAAATGCTTAATATCAAGTAATACTGCCTTTTTCTATATCAGTAAACCAAAAATCAGTGCAGTACATGCTTAACATTTCATAAAGCATGAACTATTTAATTCTGAAATATTGATAATACGTTCCTTTCTATCCAGTGCCTGAAGCTACATATCTGAATTCAAGGATGGCTACAAAATTTCAGCTGTTGGTGAAATTCCGTATTTCTTCACTGGAGACTTGTCGTTACATATATAAAATAATTTATTCTGCCAAAGAGAATTGATTCATTACTTTTTCATTGAAAATTTTGTTTTTATAATCACTGATTTTACTACACTTATGACTACAAAGTAAAGAACATACATTAAACTGAATATCCAAACTCAGATCAGGACAAATGTTCCAACAAGAGGTAAAAGATGTGAACCAACTTCATAAAGCAGAGAAAAACAGAAATACGAAGCATGCTTTCTACAGAAACATTTACAGATACACAAATCAATAAATTCATAAACAAAAGAAAACATTGCAAAGTTGCAAATTATGTCAATAAAGTTATGGAGCCTTCTTGAAACAATAATTAATCTTATTTTCATATTCTATACAATTCTTGAAATACATTTTTTTTCCAATCAAAAAAGAAAAAAAAAGAAAATGAAAATGAACACTAGAAATTGTCATAGTAGCCTAAAGCAAAACTCTACTAATACAGAAAAAATAATTTGCTCAGCTAAGTTAAGTTAAATTATTTCTCATTATACTGAGTGACAATAAGTTGTTGCTATAATTGAGGTCATTGCAAGTATTTTATCTGACTGTGCACCTTTAATACAGTTGTGGTGCAAAGCTCTTGGAAATGGAAGGGCTTTCAAATATATCTTGAAGTGTGGGTGGCCTCTTTACTTCATATTAAATGGATCTACTGATTCTTATTGGACATAAGCCCTGACTAGGTATATGCTGAAGCAGCTCAGTGAACCGGGACCTCAAAACAGCCAAGTCAGAAACTGATAACATTTACACTGAAGTAGATCAGAAGAAGCTCTACTAATATGAAAGCTGTTACAGTAGTATACAGTTACTGGCAGAGGACAATCATGTTGAACTGAAGGATAGTGAAAACAATCTGCCTAGCCTTGCATGGATGGCAGCCAGGTGGGAGAAACACGGGTTTCTTTTTTCTCCCATACCCCACTACAATATGACAACACTTCCAATTTTATGCAAATCCCCTTTTTTCCCTTAAATAGGTCACCAGACTTCATACAGCAAAATAAAAAGAACATCAACTCTGAAATTTGGTAATTCTGGTTGGACCAAAGTTTTATGTCTGGTCAATATTTTAGAAAACAAGATAAAACTGGGAATCATTTCCATGGCTGATATATCAGGGTTGAGCAGACGTATAGTAGCTATGCACCTGCCAATGATGCCCATCCGACATCTACTGAATCTACGTACTTTCCATAGGACCTACCAAACACACAGAGATACCTAGCCAGAACTGACTTTTGTTAACCTAAAAATGTATGTTCTACTAACAGATTTGTAGTTTCTTTTTATCATGACAGAGAAATATGTAACCCTTTTCTTCAGTGGTTTTGCCAAGTGCTGGAATAATTGAGTTAAAGTTGGAACAAAGCCAGCAAACCAGTTTCACATTCTTTCATATTCTTCTGCTAATGACCTGGTTTGAAGTTTCCGTATTACTATTGCAATTTAGCAAACCAGGATCACAGTGCTTTTTAAATGCTTTACAGGGCTGCGTAAGTCAGAAAGAAATACAGTTATATGACCAAGAAACTCCTAGTTACAATACAGAAGACTGGATCTCCAGCACTGGGAATAGCTTCTTCTCTAAATCTTCAGATGCATTCTTAAGTCATCCCAATAACTGAGCACTTTTGAGCTAGATATCTGCAGCATGCTGCAGATTCTTGGTTCTGTTGGTTCACATGCTGTTTATATTCTATATTAAAATATCTCCATATCCACAGTTCTGTGGAATTCCACTATTAAACCTTAAAACCCCACTTAAAACCCTTAGAACCCCACCTTAAAACTTAAAACCCCACTCTACCTTAAAACCCCACTCTAGCTTGATTTAAAAGGACATTTGTTCTAAAAACATCTCTATCACCTAGTTTTCAAACATTTCAAACGTAACAAATTAATGCACTCCAAAGCTGATAACACTTACAATGCCATTAACTTATTCCATTAACAGAAACGTGCTCTCTGTTATATCAGAAGTAAACCATTTTAGTTTTATGCACAAGGTCCTGCAGTTATTTTTTCATATACCAAAAACTCTAGTGTTTTTACAGAAATTAATAAAAACACTTTTGCCAGAAGCTTTAATATAAATAACACATAACCATAAAACAGTCAAATGTATCTTGAAGGACTGTTTTCAGGCAAAATACATGTGGAAGCAGGCGTATATGAATACGAAGCATGCTTCACTTTTATGAGCAGTATTAAAAAGCAGAGGCTGAATGCAAGGGTGACAGATTCATTTTCTGTGCAAAAAGACTGGGATACGAGAGCTAAAAAGCTACAGCAGAAATAGAAAGAGGACAGGTTCTGGTGCATGCTTTCACTGTGTTACCGAGATGGGGTCCATACAATTCACCATGTTACTGGTTTTGTACTTTATCTCTGGCACCATACAAAGGGATTATTTGCTCCAATGACAGCTACAAAGTCACATGAGAATTTATGGTGTAATATTATCATAAAGTTAACTGCTGATGATGATTCAGAGACAGGATGACAAATAAATCAGATGTACTGTAATCAAACAACTGGAAGTAAAGAGGAAGGCTTGTTTTGAACTTCCAAAAGAAAGATACAGTAGTAGCTATTGAAATAGGTTTAAGGCTGCAACATTTCTGAACCTGAAGGGCTAACATGGATGACTAATAAAATGAAATCTGGTATATCAGTACAGTGGCACCACCCCAGTACTCCACAGCTCTTGATATTTAGATTAGGTATAAACAGAATTAATGAGGATGGCAGCTCTGTTACCTACCAGAAATATATTTGCATACATCATTCTGGAACAAAGCACTGAAACATGGCCACTGAGGGGCCAAAGGAAATTTGGAAGATTTGTTGCACTCAATTATGTCACTCCTAGTTAGAGTATGTGCACCTCATCACAGCATAAACACAGCCAAATGGTAATATAGAAGCCAAAAAAGTTAAGCTAATATCTTTGAAGACAACAAATCTTCCCTTATGCTGTCTGATGCACTGTTAAATCCAACTGTCATATGACGTGAAAGCATTTTGGAATCATTTTCCAAGTACAAATCATCAAATCCAAGAAGGTGTAAAAATTAGATCAGTCTCAAGGAACATAATCACAACTCACTGGCTGCAGTAATTTCAGGAGCAGAGCTGTGTGAAATTTTAAATTTCATTAGTAACTTGAAATTCAATTCCTATTCACTAAAATATACATCCTGAATACAATCTGACTAAAAGACTTTTTCTACATACATTATCAAAAAGCTTAGATTTTTTTTTGATTTTGTATGTGTGCATCTTTTCAAAACAATACTGATTTTTTTTTTTTAATATAACATAAATTTAAGAAGCCAGCTGTCCTGAACAAAATAGACTGCACAAAATCACCAAGCCCTTTGAAGACTCCTTACGTTATTCCTGAATGTTCAGGCAAGTTTCATCCTTCATTTTAGTGAAGGATTTAAGCATACCTTTACCCTACTGAGTTTAGATATATTTATCACGTTATTTAATTAAAAATTTATGTCAGTTCAGGCCTAGAGCTGATCTTGTACCATTTTTTATTTTCCAGCTGAATCAGACTTAGATTTTACAAGGCCAAGCATACTGCATTTTGTTCCACCTATTTTGTGTTTGTAAAGAGTACAAGAAAGCCTCATCTCTGTAGTTCACAGAAGGTGCATAAAGATTTATGTCCTTTGCTCTTTCCAGTGGACTCACGGCTCTCCCTACTGGTTTTGATAACAGCCTGCAAAGATCCTTCTGTACTTCATCTCTGTTAAATTAGCACAGGAGAGCTCTAATTACCACAGTCAACAACTGCATAAATTAGAGTATACGTATATATCTTTATAGTGCTCCTTTAGTAATCTAAACCGTACTTGGTGGCTATGAAACCAGTTTATTCTTAAAGAACTTGTCTTCTTTTCCTTAGTACAATTCTATACACTGATGTTACATTAAGTAAATGCTGCTCCATACCATTTTCAGAGAGCATACTCCTGAAATGATAAGTAAACATAATACAGAGATATCAGTAACAACAGAAAGGTGACTTACTCTATTTTACACATTATAATAATTTGATTCTGTTTTTTGCGTACAAAATTCCAAGATGGGGAAAGAGCTAGAAAGTATTAGAAGGGTAGCAGGTGGCATCAGCCTGAAGTCACCAAAAAATCACCAGTTCTTACATCAGAGGCAAATTGAGATTACCAACTCAAATAATTATCATCAACATTATGTCATTAATCAGATTTCTGAGATCGAGGAGCAACTGGCAAGGATCAGTTCCTCTTGACTGAGATGATAGCTGCAATTCTTCACAATATAATCACTGACCCAACAAGAGTAATACTACTTTTGACTCTGGTTTGGTAAGGAGGACAGTCCATATAAAAGAGAAAGTCATAACTTTTGATACAGCAATCATGAACTGATTTATCTGAGATGAAAGGGAAATTTAGACTTATCTATGATTAGGCCTTTGACTTCCAAAGGACAGACTTTTGAAATAATAATAAAAAATAATAAAGTAACTGGAGAGGAAGTATTAAAGTACATGTACTGGAATACAGGATAACCTCAATAGTGTAATCAATTGTATAAAGGCCATTTAAAACCCAAATAAGAAAACTGGGACACAGGTAAAGTGAATAAATAGCCAAATCTTAAATCATGAATAAGAATTCTATTTTTAAAAAGATCAAAGTAGAGACCCTATAATAACCAGAAAAGGCTAGCAACAATCCAGAAAGGGATTATGATTACCAAAAATTAACTTACTCTTTGCAAAGTCTGCTAAAACAAGGGTTGTTAGTATATTAAACAATTCTTATTACAAATAAGTAGTGAAGAAAGAGTAGATTTTATACATAGCCTAAGTATATCTCATTACTCCTATGTCTATCTGTTCAGTAATGGTGGTCTTTTGGATTATATGTATTTATGGGAAAAGCATACATTAGATTCCAGAAATGATCTTTCTTCCTAAGATCACCTACAGTATGACTTGTAAACTGCAGAACTAGTTAAAATCCATAAAATACCTGGGCAGCTAGAGACCTTCTAGGCTAGTCCCAGTCAAAAAAGACATTAGTATATTTATTTTTTTCCTGTTTATGTAGTATCATGTTAGATGTATACTAAAATCAATAAATAATTTTCCTTGACTAGAAAATCCGTGATCTTTTTATATGCTTACATGATACATCTTCAATAAAAGCCTTTTGATTTTTTCCTCCATTTGCAATTTCCCAACATTTTTTCTATTTTTCTTTCTTTCAAAACTCACTTAGTAACTGCGTCAAAACAAGTGAGGTAAGGCTAACAGGTCTACCAGAATCATCATTTTTTCCACTGACACACGCACATAACATCCGTAAAGAAAAATGTAGAAAGAAATGAAGACCCTGAGGCTAACTGCATTTATTCTAAGACACTGCAAGCTAATAATGGGAAGGATAGAAGGGAGGGGAGTGAGATGTTACTGGTGTTCTGCAGAAATCATCCTGTGACTATTCAGTGCTTTCACTAATGATTCTGGTTCAGAAATGTAAACACATGAAAATAAAATCTGGTAATAACAAAACCAAGAACTGGTCAATATTAAGAGAACCATAGAATCATAGAACCATCTCAGTTGGCAAAGACCTTCAAGACCATCAAGTCCAACCATCAACCTGACCTACCAAGTCCCATCATTAAACTATATAAATCCCTTAGTGCCACGTCTGCACCTTTTAAATACCTTCAGGGATGGGGACTCCACCCCTTCCCTGGGGTTCCAAGCCTTTTCCAATGCTTGACCAACCCCTCTGTGAAAAAATTCTTCCTAATGTCCAATATAAACTTCCCCTGGTACAACTTGACTGTTTCCTCCTGTCCAAGAAGTCACTTTGTACAAGAGGTGAATGCTCTTGATGATGAGAAGTCTAGTAATCTCATTAAATAACATTATTCAAAGTGAAAAGTGTAACAAGAATGCCACCTGAGAATTACAATTAAGAAGGGTATAATTCAAATTTCAGCTATAAACCAGAACCACAGAGGAAAACAATAAAGAAAGCCCTGAGCCTATACCTGCTAGGAAATGAAAACTAGCCCCATATTGAGGAAAAGATAAATATTTACCTAGAATGCACAAAAAGACTAGGTGCAAGAAAACACAGTGTTAGTGATAACATACAGAGAACTAATGAGACTTTGGATCTGCACACTCAGAAAAAATCTACAAACATTGGGACAGGGACTGAGTTAGGATACTAGAATGAGCAGGGATACATAAATCTTTACAAAAGGAAACTGCAATGCTGAGGTTTGTTCAGCCTGGAATCTACCAGGCTTTTAGTGGGCATACATGCCCTTTTCTGACATCTCTACTACAAGCAAAGGATATGGATATAGACTGCCATACTCATTCCTGATCTCCAGAGGAAAGCAATAATACAGCCAAACACAGCCACAGAACAAATGCTGTACACTCACTGTGAGTCATTTTCTGTTCCTTATCATCACAAGATTGAAATTCTGTATTTGACTTCTAATTGTTTTTTAAGATGCAGTTTGGAAGATTAATAAATGGAATTTTTAGATGTTTTCTTGAGACAGTAGGGATTTGAACAGTTTCTAATGAGGTTACTCCTAGTGTCTAGAAGCACCTTCCATTTAATAAGGTGGCTTCAGCAGTTTGAATTAAACATACCTTCTATGATAGTCTGATTTCATAGTCACAGTCACATTCAGTGTGCACCACAAAAGGAAACCCAGCAAACCACAAGGGTGAGTTGGGCTTGCCAAGTTTTGGAAACATGTCTGAGTAAAAGAGGGGTGGTCTCCATCCATTCATCAATTTGCTATCAAGGCTTTTCCTATAACCTGTTCTCATTTGTTTACATCAGAGAAGATTTGGCATAGTTACTCTCATTAATGTGATCAACAAGGCATGCCAGATTTTGGCTTTTTACCCAGTGTCATCTTGACCTCATGGCAGATCTTTCTAGAAAGAGAAGATTTCCCTGTCTTTCCGAGGAAATGCCAAAACTGACTGGAGAGGAAGAAATAAAGTATGACATTTGTAACATACTATGACACAGTACAAGATTGATTTCCCATTCAGGAATGAAGGTAGATGTGGATAAAAATACAAAGCACTCCTGGGTCTGGCCTTTTAAACCAGGATCCTGTCAATGCGTCCTGTTGAGACAAGTGTATAACAAAATATTGTTTCCTCCATTTATTTTTTCAGCCTCCAAATATTTGAGGCCTAATATTTTCCTGAACAAGATAGGGCTTCTATAAATTCAGTAACCTTGCAGGGATTTTTATTTTATAATGTCCATAGTCCCTTGAATTCATGTAAAAATTTTAACAGCATCCTGCAGCAAAATGTTCCATGTTCCACAGCTTTGTCTTTTGTTAAAGTAAAATCAAAACAAGTCATCCTCCTCCCCCCCTCCCCCCCTCCCGCATTTGCCTCACAGTATTTTCTGTACTGTGAGAGATGATGAAAAATTGGTTGCTGTTTGTCTCCGTATGTTATTCAGAATTTTACAGTCTTGTATCGTACTTCCTTTCCTCTCAATTGTCCCTTTCCCATCCAGGAAATTTGCAACCAACTTATTTATTCCTAGTATTTCCCTATACTATGCCACAGCTCTCACCAATTCTTTTTGTTTTTTTCTATGAATCGTTATTCTAGTTTTGGTCATCTTTTTGAGCTGAGCAGACTGGAATTGCCCATGTTATTCAAATTGTAGGTTCTTGGCTTTTGTGTAGTAGAATGCATGTTCTCTGATTTGTTCTCACGTCCTTTAATAATACGGCCTAATTATTATTATTATATATTTTTTCTAAGTCATACTAAGTACTGAGCAGATGTTTACATGGCATCGTCCACTATAATCTGTAAACATCTTTTCTGAGTTTTAATGGTTAGCCCAGAACATACTGTTGGTCTTTTTTCCTCCCTTGTATCACTTAATGTTTACCTAAATTTCATCTCCCTTTTTACTGTGAAGTCATGGAGTCTTGTCCATTACTTCTGTCCTTCCTCAAAATCAACCTTTACCCTGATTAACTCAAAAATCAACCTAATGCTCTGATTAACTTCATATCTTTAGCAAACTTGTCCATTGCACATTTTATCCCTTTCTCCAAGTCATCTGATTCTCTCTAAAACTGAACATCCTGGGTATGCTATCATAATCTTATTTTTTCTGATTGCTCCTTCTATAATAGCTTGAAAATCTATTGATCACACATGCTCTCTGACATGTTTATGGATATGCAAATTGATTGCATGTTCTGGTGTAGTTGTATGTGATAGATTAGTGACTTAGAAAGTACCATGACAAAAAATACGCACAATACAATACCTTAAATTGATGGTCTAATTTGATATTTCTGAAGCAATCAGAACTATCCTGATATTCCAGATTTAATTGATACTTTACACATTTTTTTCTGTTTACTTACATTCTTCTGTAATACTTTTAAGAACAAAAAATATATATAAAATTCTAATTGATCTCTAATGGATAGAAAGAGCAATGTATCCATTTTCTAACCAGTGTAAATCTCAACTTTGTGAATCATCATTTTTGTGCTTGACCTTTATTTGTTTCCAAGACATGCAAACACAAATGTCACATTCAGTCTCTTTACAATGTGAAAATGAAATATGTTCAATTTAATTCTTCGGAGTTCTGATAGATTTTACATTTACAAATAGAAATATCAACCTCAAAATGTCAAGTAATTACAGTCATGGGCTCAGTAGAGACTCTTTGTTTTTATAGGAAGAGTATATGAAATTAATTTTGATATAATGAAAGTTTATTGCCAACTGTACTCAGGTAGGCTATGTAACAGTATGGATTTCTCCTGTTTAAAACAAGGATGGTATTATACTCACAATTTATGAAGACTGTTAAGTCCAACAAACATTTCTGGTGTTAGGCAACCAATTCTGTTATTTGAGAGATCCCTGAAATTAAAAAAAAAAATAATAATAATAATAATAATGGTGAAACATTAGTTCTGTGTTATTTGTATACACATCCACATAACCACACAGAGTCTCTAATTTTAATGCCTAAGGAATTAGAGAGACAAGTGAGAAATAAAGCCTTTTTCAGTAGTATAATTGAATTAAACAGCTTTCACAATTTTAAATAAATGTTATTAAGCAACATTCCACAACTAAACATACCACACTCCAATTTATACTAATTGCATTAAAATGTGATTTTATGTAACAAATAAATAATCTTCAAAATAATTTTCCTTATCAAATTTACTTGCACCTGTTTATTTACCAATGAAAAATGTTATGTATTCTGCATTTTATTGTATGCAACATTCAACCAAGATTGACATTTTTACTGTTTACTAATGCCTCAAATCATAGACAACATCATTTCTTGCTGAAGAAATCACATAAACCAGGGGCAATTAAAGTTTTAGCTAGTAAGGTCAGTCTTGCTAAGTACTTGACAAACTCTTCTAAGACAAATACTGTGTCTGTCTCAGACTACAAATGGTACAAACCATTACGTTCTGTAACTCCTGTCTACAGAAAGGTGGATGAATGTTTTTTGTACAACTCATACATACAACAAAATGCATAGAATCCTTCTAGAAAGGAGAGAAAAATAGGTATAAACAATTATCTTATGATAACAATGGAAATACAGCTCTTGGAGTATTCTGAAATAACGTTTAATTTTCAAATGTTTGATTTTCAACTTTGACTATAGTATTCCTTCTTATCAAGTATTGTTTTTATATAACTTCAGTTATGTAAGGATTTTAAGTGATTATATATCTTTTAAAATGTTAAAATTTATCTGAACATTCTGAATATATTTTTGTTAAAGAACCAGTGGTAGTCTTCTAAGTCCTTTGTTGCATTGTGCAGATTCCCTATTTTTCTATTGCTACATGAGAACACAAAAATCAAAACAGGAGAATAAAGATAAATCCAGTTGGTGCTTTCATGGAGACATATCCAATCAGCTAGAATGAAAAGTCAATTTATTCGGAATTCACTACAAAGGCTTTTACCATCAGACAAAGAATATACTGTTGTGCAATTAAATGATGAAACATTGCATTAGAATGGAAATATTTCTTAAATGCTAATCAGGAATATTAAGTAAACAGCTGAAGAAAATAATCTGGATAACAATATAGTGCATTAATTGCATATTAGCAGTTATTCTTTAAATTTTCCTAATGAAAGCTACGTAGAAGACCTAAACGTGCAAATTTAAGGCAAACACATATATATTCATATTTATCTTTCTATAAGAAGAGGTAAACAGTAAACAAGAACCCACCCAGAATTCTCAGTTGGGTAATGCTTTATTTTGGCCTAAGCAAAGTTTGAACACATACAGAAGAAAATGCATCACAGTGTGGAGCATAATTTGGGTAGGAAGAGTAAATTTCACCTACACTAATCAAAACACGTACGTATTTCTCAACACGTGACACAGCAAAATAGTATTTTTAACAAAAGGCTATGTACGTATCCTCTTCTCAAAGCCTTTTTGAGTGTTATTTTCACAGTAACATGTACATGGCTGAAGTCTCTATATTGTAAAACCTGCTTTTTAAAGCAAAAAGAAAAGACTGCTTCCTGCGCATTCTTCCAGAATAATACATATTATATTAGGTATAATTCAATTCATAATGTACAAAACTGGTGTTCCTTTTCAGTAGAAAGACATTCAGCTTAATAATGTTGACTTGTAAAATTGATGCTAGAGAAACCAAAACTCCCCTGTTGAATAACCAAGCGTTGTAATTCTAGTGCTTCATAAATTTTCAATTTTCATCAATTTTGTGTGTATCTTTTTGCATAAACCCTTGAAATAATTCAGTTTTTCATTCAAATACAAATTATAAGAGTTCTCCAAATTATTCACAGAGAACATTTTGATGTTGACAGCCTGCAGTTTATCTGCCTGACTTGCCATAGTTGTATCTCCTGCAATTGCCCATTTTACATCAAATTCTACTTTTCACGGAATCATTTATATTTTATACATGAAATAAGAGGATATGAATGTAAAGTACAGTCATAAAGTAATGATTGTATTCAGCATTCAACAAGAGTTTACACTATTTATTGCTTTTGCTCAATTGTCTGCTACTCTGCACAACGGAGTGCAGAGATTTTTTTATTTTACCATGAAACTATAGCGATTTGTATGAAATGCGACAATCTAGTAATGAATCAACTCATTGTCTCTCAGTTGCTCCCAGTGTTACTTGCTCATACCAGAAACAATGTTATGTTTTTGTTGTTGTTGTTTTGCTTTTTCTTTTTAGATTTAGCATGAGACATCGCAACATAGCCATTCCTTGTTTGCTGAAGAGAAATTTAATCTCACTTTTCACAAAGCCTAATGACTTCACCTTCTTGGACTTCGGTAGCTGACCTAAGGCTTCACCTGTGCAGTCTTCAAATGTGCAACCTAGGACTTGTACAGGTTTCACAATTTTCCCACCAGAGGTCAGGGTTGTGTTATTAGAGTATACGGCCAAAGCAATAATTAGAGCTCATTTTGATCACTTCATTTGTTGTTATCCCTATATACAGAGTGAGCAAGAAAGTTTCAACTTTATATTTTTGATGGCATTAAAAAAAAAAAAAGCATATGCTGCTCTGACTTCATACGTATCGTGTCTTTGTAAGCAAACACTAAAACTCACTGCTAGGTGTGTGATCAGAGCTGGAAATCTTTTATTTACATCATGCAATTTGATAATTTAACCTCAGAGCAAAAAAACAGAATGATCCGTAAATTTGTTTTTCTGTAGATTTGCATTACTCCTCATTTAAATCTTAGCATTCCTCTAAAATAATATTTTCTCACAGGTCTCTTCACACATGAGACAGCATACATGATGGCTAGGCAGACCTCTGGCATGTACTGCCGGCCTTCTTAGGCATTTGGATGCAGTCACTTGGAAAATTATAAAGAGGGTTCTTCTCACCTCTTCTTCAAGTTGAGAAAAATTACAGAGGGTCTTTAGCCCTTGTTAATTTAAAGGAAAAAGCCCCACCTCAAAGAGATGTAGTAACTTTGATAAGTTCTTACAAATATAGCTTAATAATCAAGCAGTACTTCTGAAAGCACTTTGACAAGATTTTCAGAGACAGGAATTCAAGAATGATGGACAGGAGATAAATTACATAAGTCTCTTGCCTTAAAAATAAAAAATAAATAAATGAATAAATACTACTAATAAAAAATATCAAGCAAAGTCATTGTGAGAGATAAGATTGTAGACAAATTCTGAAACAAATAAAGTTTCCTTTCTAGGAACTTATTTTACAGAACTGGCCTGTGATAAAAATAAGTAAATCTTACATTATGAAAAAAAAAAAAAAAACATCATAGAAAAAAGTAATGTTTACACTTACACCACTTAGTTTTAGTTCTGATGAATGTCTAAAGTGATGTCTTGTCTGCTAAATCACGGTTTGTTTTAATTCTGCTAATTAGGTTTGTTTGTAGATGTACTCTTTAGGATATTTATTGAAGAGCAAACATTTAAATAGGGAAAAAAAGGGGAAAAAAGAAGGGAAAGAAAAAAAAAGCATGGTAAATGTAAAAAGTATACTCTGTAATTTTCTATTCTACAGCCAGTGTCCTTATATTATTAATATGCTTGTTGGCATATTTGAGTTGCCCAAGGATAGAAATGTTGATACAAATGCAATTTTCAAAATAATTCAAATGGAATTAATACTTACAGGCGCTTCAGCTCTGAAAGTCCGTTGAAGGCCCCTGGCTCAATTGTGCTAATCAAATTATTCTTCAGATCTCTAGAAAGACAAAATAGGAGGAGCAATTAATTATCAGTTTACCTACTGTATTACTGCTGTACATACCGAGTGAGAAATGTAATGCAGTTCTAACCTTTGTCTTTCATAAAAAAAAAAAAAAAAAAAAAAACTTGTAAATAATAACACCAAAAGCATTACATCATTTGCAGTTTATGAAAACATATTTTTCTAAGTAAGAAAGTAAAGATTAGGTGCTAAAAAAAATGTTTTTAATTATTCTCCTATTTGTAATTTTCAAAACAAGCTTACCAGCCACTCTTGCCCAAGGAAAAAATGTTTTAATCAATGAGTGAATAAAATAGTCAGCAAAACAAGGGACTTTTAGTTTGCTTATTCATTGTGCTATGCACTTAGCACTTAATAAATTTCTCATTTTCACCTAATGTAGGCAAAGCAGCTGGCACGTGAGACATAAACAGATAGGTTAAGTTTCTGTCCTGAAATACAAGCAATTTCTCATATTTGGCAGATAGGTGCTTCATTTTGTACTTGGTGACAATCCAGAGGATCAGTTGTTGTGCAGATAAAGAATATTTCACTGGCATTAGCAATCTCATCTGCTCTTGGCACAGTGCTTGGGGCCATGACACTGCTCTCAATTCAGTCCCCCCAGAGATTTATTACTGAACTGTCTCAAGACTCTTCATGGTGTGAACTCTGAGGAAATGCCTTCAGTGCAATTAGATAAGCAGGCCTAGGAGGTGAACGCTGTAAATTCTTGTAGAGTCAGTGTTCATCTTCTGACAATTTACAATTCATAGGGAATGACTGGTGTGTAATAATATCAATATTGTTTCTCTGACTGGCCACTTCCAGCATATTACAGCACATACCAGCAACTGCTTGACTGCCAAAGGATGGATGTATCAGCAGCTGTGTGAGTCATCTTATTTATGACTATTTACTTTACTGCAAATAAAATGCACACTGGGTGAAATTGTAGTACCACTAGGTGTGATTACACTCAATAGGGCAATATTTTATCACAAATATTTAGCTTACACTAAGATAAATTTTAATTTGAAAGTCCAATTAGTTCCTAATAATAAATATATAAATATATATTTTGTTTATCATTTTTGCAATTTTGAATACAGTTCAAAAACTTCTGCATCAGATCCATTTTGTTTTAGTGGTGATGCTGATGAGTGATACGTCCCTAGCAGAGATCTCAGACTCTTAAAGGTCAAGTTCAGCTTTCAGCTTGAATCATGTAACACTCAAACCCCTTAAGAAGGTGAAAAGACATTCAGATTACTCACGCACAAGTTCTGTCTTGCCTATAAGAAATGCAGGGCTATCAAAAGCACAGCTCACAGAAACCGAGTATGTGCTGCACCTGATCTTGTGACATTACTAAAAAAAAAAAAAAGGAGAAAGGTAGGAAGGGAGCTAAATATTTAAAACTTAAATGGAACAATAAGTTGTGTTTTGAGTCTTTCTAAAACATAAGTACTGCAGACCATACATGTTTACTTATTAACAGTGTCTGTGATTAAGTACTTAAAATGAAGTAACAAGGATTCATAAAGCTATGAAACAATTTAGAAAGCTTTATAGCCATGCCTCTGCAAAACACAGTGGATGTTTCTTACTGTTTTTACCTTAGCTTGTTGTTTGATGTTTTGATTATCTTAGCTTGTTTGATATTCCAAAGTTCCTTTTATTTCAGTTGCTGTTTTTATTAATAAAACATTATTCATTATTTATGCAATGCCAATAAAATATGCTAATCTAAGCACTATTTACATGAGCCACAACAACACTGGATGCTAAGCCAGTTGATGTGACTGTATGTGAGTGTATTTTCCTTTGATGGTTTAGGATTATTCACTACGTGAGCCAAAACCTCTTTTTTTTTTTTTTTATTATTATAAACCTTCAAATATTCATACTAAATCATCTGGTCTACTCTCATTCTGTTCACACCAAACATCAGGGCTTAGTCTTCTCTAGGCAGCGCTACCGACAATATCCTCAAGAATGAAATGCAGACCCTTTTCCTTATGCAGTATGCTAAAGCAGGTCAGAGATGTCAAAGATATTTCTTTGGTTTGTAGAAAAGAGCCACATGGAAAAGAACGAAAGGACACTGTTCTCATTATCTGAACTTCTGTATTCTTGGAACTTAAAAGACAAACAAACCAAAATAAAACAAAAAATGACAAAAACAAATGGCCTGATACAGAATCACAGAATCGTCTAGGTTGGAAGAGACCTCCAAGATCATCTAGTCCAACCTCTGCCCTAACACTAACAAGTCCTCCACTAAACCATATCACTAAGGGCTACATCTAAACGTCTTTTAAAGACCTCCAGGGATGGTGACTCAACCACTTCCCTGGGCAGTCCATTCCAATGCCTAACAACCCTTTCAGTAAAGAAGTTCTTCCTAATATCCAACCTAAACCTCCCCTGGCGCAACTTTAGCCCATTCCCCCTCGTCCTGTCACCAGGCACATGGGAGAATAGACCAACCCCCACCTCTCTACAGCCTCCTTTAAGGTACCTATAGAGAGCGATGAGGTCGCCCCTGAGCCTCCTCTTCTCCAGGCTGAACAATCCCAGCTCCCTCAGCCGCTCCTCGTTAAGACTTGTTCTCCAGACCCCTCACCAGCTTCGTTGCCCTTCTCTGGACTCTCTCGAGCACCTCCATGTCCTTCTTGTAGCGAGGGGCCCAAAACTGAACACAGTACTCAAGGTGCGGCCTCACCAGAGCCGAGTACAGGGGCACAATCACTTCCCTAGACCTGCTGGCCACGCTGCTTCTTATGCAAGCCAGGATGCTGTTGGCCTTCTTGGCCACCTGAGCACACTGCTGGCTCACATTCAGCCGACTATCAACCAGTACTCCCAGGTCCTTCTCTGCCAGGCAGCTTTCCAGCCACTCATCTCCCAGCCTGTAGCTCTGCTTGGGGTTGTTGCGCCCCAGGTGCAGGACCCGGCACTTGGCCTTGTTGAACTTCATGCAGTTGACCTCAGCCCATCGGTCCAGCCTATCCAGATGCCCCTGCAGAGCCTTCCTACCCTCGAGCAGATCGACACACGCACCTAACTTGGTGTCATCTGCAAACTTACTGAGGGTGCACTCAATCCCCTCATCCAGGTCATTGATAAAGATATTAAAGAGGACCGGCCCCAGCACTGAGCCCTGGGGGACTCCACTAGTAACCGGCCTCCAACTGGATTTGGCTCCATTCACCACAACTCTTTGGGCCCAGCCATCCAGCCAGTTTTTAACCCAACGAAGCGTACGCCAGTCCAAGCCACGAGCAGCCAGTTTCTTGAGGAGAATGTTGTGGGAAACGGTGTCAAAAGCCTTACTGAAGTCAAGGTAGACCACATCCACAGCCTTCCCCTCATCCACCAAGCGCGTCACTTGGTCACAGAAGGAGATCAGGTTCGTCAAGCAGGACCTACCTTTCATAAACCCATGCTGACTGGGCCTGATCGCCTGGTTGCCCTGCAAGTGCCGCGTGATGACACTCAAGATAATCTGCTCCATGAGCTTCCCTGGCACCGAGGTCAAACTAACAGGCCTATAGTTCCCCAGGTCTACCCTCCGGCCCTTCTTGTAGATGGGCGTCACGTTTGCTAGCCGCCAGTCAACTGGGACCTCCCCTGATAGCCAGGACTGCCAATAAATGATGGAAAGCGGCTTGGCCAGCTCCTCCGCCAGTTCGCTCAGTACCCTCGGGTGGATCCCATCCGGCCCCATCGACTTGCGTACATCCAAGTGTCGTAGCAGGTCGCCAACCATTTCTTCATGGATAGCGAGGGCCACATCCTGCTCCCCATCCCCTTCCACCAGCTCAGGGTACCCGGTATCCAGAGAACAACCGGTCTTGCCACTAAAGACTGAGGCAAAGAAAGCATTGAGCACCTCAGCCTTTTCCTCATCTTTTGTAACTAAATTTCCCCCCGCATCCAGTAAAGGATGGAGATTGTCCTTAGTCCTCCTTTTTGCGTTGATGTATTTGTAAAAACGTTTTTTGTTATCTTTAACGGCAGTAAAATACCATAGACCTTTTGGATCTGTGCTACTTTATTTCATGCTTCACACTGGGATCCATCTGAAAAACTACTTAGAAGCATAGTTCAGAGCAAATACACACATTTCAGGCAGGGGAAACTGACAATTTTAATCTTTACACCAATTACACCCATTGTCCGTTAACTGCCAGCTCATCTAAATGCTTAGCAAGTTGTAATTAGATGGAGTGAATTAGATCTCTTATAGCCAACGCTGTCAACAACAAACAAACAGAAAGGAATCAGTATGAGTGGCAGACTGTTGGCAGGTAAGTTTTAATGCCAGTCAAAACAACCACGTAGACAAAAGGTCTTCCATTTACTGAAATGTTCTATGTTCCAGTTTATTGAAACTCTGCTCTGTTTCTCCATAACTTGTAACCACATAGGAAAAAACAGCCTAATCTTAAACTATCTTCTACAGGAATAAAAATGTCACGTTTAATGTTAGTAAAAGCAAGACTATTTCAAGGAAAAGTGTTCATCAGTTGCACTGTCCCAAACAAGGACATGTGGCCTCTATATTTTGGAAATTACACTTAAATTACCTAGGTCATTCTAAAAAGAGGATATTATAAGATATCTCTAAGGATATTCTCAGAAAATTGTAGATGATTACAACTGTAGTACCCACAATCTTGGCACTTTCTTAGTAATTAGTATTATTCTATAATGTTTCCGTATACTTCTGGCCTAACAAAATAGGTGTTTCCTTCCTTGTCATCCTTGGAGGACTAAAATGTGACTAAAATATATAAATAAAATGATCACAACTGTTACTTACTATACTTATTTCTACATTAGGAGAACCTTTTTTCTTTCCTCCCACTTGTATTTTTTACATAGTTAATTTTATTAAAATATTATAATTACCATCTCCTATTTTCTTATTTAGGAAAGAGTTTGTTGCATTGAAGCAATGAGTATCAACTTTCACTAAACTAAATAAAGCAACCAGGGTAAATTTGGTTGTATGTTTACATTTTTTCCCCAAGAGCTACTGCTGAGGTTTGGCAAAAGGTCATGATCCAAGGCATGCCAAGCAGCAGCCCAGCCTGGGCCACACACAGGCACACATGCATGTATACCATGCAAGTGATTTTACTGTCAACCAAAAGTAAAAGAAAAGAGAAAGAACCCCAGTATCATAACATTGAATCATCACAGTATGACCCAGTTAAAGCCGAAAAAGAAAGCATTTATAACTAACAGTTATGGTTTTGCATCATTTCTGATGGAGCGTTCTAACTTAAAAGTATCTATTCTGAATCTGAATGACGTGTTGTTAGTGGTGTGGCATGACCCAAAATCTAGTGGCGTGACCTGAAAATAAATCAAAACCAAGTGCCTTTTACAATTACAGATAGATGGAAGCTACTTGAAGTTAGCTATAGTAAAAACAACTGCAATATTTATATCAAGGCTGCACAGCTGCAGAAAAAAATAAAATACTACAATATTGAAATATATTCCCCCCAATTTTCTTAGTTGCTAGAGGTATTTGCTGTATGATACCCTGATCTCACCTAAGCTTGACTAGAAAAAGAACACAGAATGGACCTTGTTATCACTATTAAAAATCTCAATGGTTATAGTAAGTTAATAAAGGAAAGTTTCCTTTTCTCTTCAAGTCTGAACTTACAAGTATTATACTAACCATTAGGCCCTGTCTTCCTACATGTATGTAGATAATTTGTATGTATATGCAAATAATGCCCCCACAGGTAAAAGTACTGAGAATTCTTTTACTAAAAATATCATAAGTCTTTTACTGCTACTATCACAAGCTGCTGAGAGTTTATCATCTTACACATTATCTTTGAACTGACTTGTACTTACTAATGACATTTAAGAGGAGTTACCTAGACAAAAGCAACTGACTTAAGGAGGGGAAATCTGTGTTTGAAATACACACTTCCTGATGGCTTAGCTGACATGTAGATGAGACAAGAGGAAGAGGCTACTAATGGGGCTTTACAAGAACATTTCATAGCTACTCCTGGCCTCTCAGCTATTAGACATCTTCTGTAGCCAAATACCTGATTATCTAAATGTGTCCTTGAGATTCTTGATGCTTCAAGTTCACAGTATGCACTTGTACAACATAAAATATAGTGGGAAAAATATTAAAACATATTTAGTGCATTTGCAAAAGAAACATTTTTTTTCTTATAACACATCCTGATAGCTTAGCCATTTTGTATCATAGTCTATGCCTTCAGACACTGCAAGCTCTTCCCCCAGCTTACAATATATATATATACTGTAGATATTTTCAATACATATTCATAACAAGAATGTTCAACTAATTCCAGTACTTGGTTCAAATTCCTGACATCGATACATCTTTCATAAAAAATTATAGGTTGTACCAAGAGGACATCTGTGTTTAGAAAGCTGTCATTATGGTGCTGCAAACTTTCCAAAAAAGCTCTGAGAAGAGCAATCAGTTGTTGAGCAGATGCCAAATACCAATGAAATATGACTGACTTTCCACATTTTGCATACTACTATGAAACAACAACAACAGCAAAAATATAAGGTCACATCTTCCACTTCTTTATCATGCTAAATACTCCAGCTAAACTAAATGGTACTTTTGCCCAAGAAATGAATGCAGACTCAGGACAGTTAAAAGAGATTCTCTTTTAAAACGTCATTATGATCATGGTGGTGGGAAAGAGGCACAGCCAATGATGAAAGACCGCATTTAGCACATATCCTCCAGTCACAGTAGTGACACTGACAGCCTGGATATCATCAAAAATTATTTTCATTTCCATTGTTGGCAACTGCATTGCTGGTATTACACTGTAGACCAAGAAACAGGCAGGTATCACCATCAAAAACTAAAGCACACAGTGCTCCTACAAAAGTCCAGAGCTCTTGTTTTGTTTGCTGTTTTTTTTTTTTTTTTTTTGAAGACAGTGGATTTTAATCTACTTTCCAGAATCTGAAAAAAATATGGTTGTGTTGCAGTTAAGTTTCAAGATACAAGGATTTATTTCTTTTTTTAATATTATTTCTACAAGATAATGAACATAAACATGCACAGGAATATGGACAATAGTTGTGCCTTTGCAGACACAGAGGCTATAAGTATTTTGTTTGTTTAGCAAGGTAATACCTTCCTTGATGATGTATTCTCCTTTAATTTTCTTTTTTAATCCAAGCCATTACTGGTTGGATTACCTAAAACAATACTCCCTAAGGAATGGACAAAAAAAAAAAATGTTGGCTGCTCAAGGTACTAGTGAATTACTGGAAATTTCAAACCAGTCACTTGGGATGGCAACAATGACATATAGAGCAACTGAACAGTCATCGCTTTTTTTTTTTTGATTTAAGGATGATGACTCACTCACATCAAATGTGCTGTGGTAATTTGGCATTTACTCATTATTTAGGAACAAGCCTAAAAATGTTAAACAAAATGTCAATAATGGCAGCTGAAACAAAGCAGAGATATAAACTTTACAGCAGTTTGCTCACTCAAAGTGGCCCACAGAATGTTATTATGTATTTCATTTTAGTAACCATAGAGCAAGAATATGAAACTGAGAGCATTCAAACCAAGGGAGCAGTATGTCAAAGACAGAAAACTAAGTAAAAGGCATAGTAAAGCAGGATAGATTGTCAGTGTAAATTTTTTGTTTATATATTTTTCTATACATAGATATTCGAAAACTACATTTTAAAGGATTAATTTATCCAGTATAAACCCTAGTTTCATTCTAAATATATCAGAATCTGGGACGAGGATGCAAAGACTTTTGTCAAGTACCTTTAGTTTAGTATTTTGTTACTGATAATTCAAAATGAAATGCAGTTTCTAACAAAGAAAAATCATTTAAGTTTTTCTGGATTGTTTTCCCCCATCTGTTTTCAAGCGGAGCAAATTCAGCTCAATATTCAAATTCCCAACATATACAACTGTTCGTATATATTTTTCCTTTTCCTTGAAAACACCACAAGAACCAGAGATATGTGGACTGTGGACCAGTTCCACGGGACTAAAGCCAGACTGGAAGGTCAGAAGCAACAGATGCCAAGGGAAGTAGGCAAAAAAAGTGAGTTCGGTCTCCACTGTGTTACAGGCAGCTCTGTGGGACCAGCAGAAAATCCCTGTGTGAGTGCTGACAATTATACCCTGTCGTGCAATGAGAGATTCGGCATGACATTGATTACAATAGCAAAGCTTGTGCCTGTTCATAACTACATCCCTGGGACAATTTTTAAAAGTTTTGTCAGCATCTGGTGTAGCACTGCTTTCAGCAGGCTTCTCCGCCTCTCCACCACACTGTCCCCTCCTGTACTTGCTTGCCAGAGCCAGGGCAGGAGAAGCCCAGCAGGCTGCAGGGCTCAGCCAGCTCTGTGGAGATGTGAAGAGCACAGAAACCTTTGGTGGCTGAAAAGAGCCAGAGGCTTCCTTAATTTCCCACACCCACTGGGACTCTTCTGCATGTTCATGCCTAGAAGGCAGTTCAGTGTCAGCTAGGTTTCTTGACATGTGCTCCACTCCCTTACAAAACAGTAACTATTGGCAGAGGGAGAGAAGAAAAAAAAAATCATTTCTGAGCAGAATACCAACCTGTGAGAAAAGTGTTTGCTAAGAATGCAAGTAAGTGGGGAAAAGTATTCTCAACAGTTTTTCCTTTTTTTCTTTCTTTAAATGAACTGCATAGACCAAATGCAATGTAAACAGATACTGAGAAAGTGAATGAAAAGGTAAAAAGTACTTTCTGCTGGGACAGGTTTAAACTCTGGTGGAGGAATTGTTATTTCATGTTCTAAGGCTGCATTTATTTGCAAATTTCCAGCAGTGTGTATTCAATGTTCTCAGGTCAAATTTCAAACTGTGGACTCACTGCTTAACAGCACAATTGCACTTTTAAAAATTAAATATTGGAAAATTATTCAGTATTTTCAGAAGTGCATCTGAATTCATTTTATATAGGAAGATGTGCATTTTTATTCTGATAATTTAGTATAATGAAAATGTGTTTTGGAAGCTAAGGGAACAATAAAATATACGAACAATTTTATCATGGAGGAATTTTGTTTTTGTTTTGTTTTTAAAGGAAACGTTTGATTCTCTCTTTCTGTTCCTGAATCAATATAGACTTGAAAGAACATAAGCAATTCTTCACTGAATTTCAATTTGAACTTCACAGACATATTTTTTTCCATGGCTTAAAATAAGTAAAGGAAATACAAGTACCTGCAGATGACCTGTGTATCAGCTTAGAGTAATATTGAGCCAAAAATACTACTCATATAGTTACTATTCATGTAA
This sequence comes from Cygnus olor, assembly GCF_009769625.2. Classification (NCBI taxonomy): domain Eukaryota; kingdom Metazoa; phylum Chordata; class Aves; order Anseriformes; family Anatidae; genus Cygnus; species Cygnus olor. The sequence continues at coordinate 22,804,348 of NC_049175.1, forward strand.
ATCAATAAAATAAAGAGCATCTTTCCTACGATGCTTTTTTATTGTAATGACCTCATAACACAGAAATAGAAAACTTCAGAAAATAAGGTGATTCAATTATAAAATGTCAAGAAGAGACTCCATCTTTCCGCCTGCTTACTATTAATGTGTAATGTAATCGCATTAGTAGAGTAAGAATTTAAATGAAAATATCACAGAGAACATAGCCACTGTTTACATATACAATCTTGGGGGAGCTGTGAGAACTCTGCAATAGGCACCTCCAAGAACGAGCATGCTTAAAACAGTTATTCCTATTTACTGGGACAATCCCTCTACTGGGGCAATGCCCAGACACATCGCACCTAGATCAGGGAGCCTTTTCCAGAAAAGGCAAGCAAACAGACAAACAAAGAAAAACATTCAAACAAAATGACCAATTCAGCTATTGTTAGAAGGAACATGACTTACAGAGAAATCCTGAAAATTTACAACTGTTCAATAGTAAAATAAGACTTCGTTTAATGCATAACATAGGAGAACTGTCTACAAGCAGTTTAGCTCTGAGGAACTAAATCTTGGTGAAAGACTAGTCTAGGAATCCTTCTCCAGAAGCCTCTGTTGTTATAAAAGCCATAAACTGTGGCTTTGGTAAAAACTAAGAGAAATTTAAAGAAATTAAAAAACAACCACGTGTGCCAATAAGAAGGCATGAAGAATTGTCTTCTCCTACAGAAACAAGGGTTAATGATTATCCTGTTCAACTACTCTGAAGAAAAAAGGAGGACACAGGAAAGGAAGCAAGAAAAATGGATAGGGTGACATAGAATATTGTTGGTGATAATTACTGTTGAATGAGCTCAGCTAGATGTCAATTCCTTTTTGCCATCCTTCTCACTGCATACAATAATAAAACTTCTTTTCCTAGCATGATATTTTATACCATCCTCCATGGCATCTCTTCTCCTACATGCTTCTCATCACCTCTTTCCCAGCCCCTCAGAGACAATGCTTCGTTTCCACAGTCTTCCTGCACTGGGTCAGGGACCCCGCTATTCTGTCCCACAAATAGTTAATTTTATTCGTTCAAACCTAGTCCAGGCATGAGGGGGGCAGAAAACCTGACAGGTGCTCTGGGAAGCCACAATCAGATTTCTCTGCTCTCTGCCTAGCCAGCTGTGCCATGCCGATTTCCTAACAGGTTATTTTGTTTTCAGTTAGTTGTGGAAGTGGATTAAGGATTGCATTTCAAAATATAGCACATACGCTATACTGAGAACAAAAACATATTTCTTAATCAGCAGCAGACATCTCACGTTAAAGCCCAGAATCATGCCTTTATGTGATAAATCCTACAACTATTTCCCTACAAAGAAACAAACACAGTTAATGTGTTTCGGTGCTGCTAGTGCTGTAAGTTTTCAGGAAGAAACTTTGGTGGCAGCAAAGGTGCTTTATGGTGGCTATTTTAACACATGTATCTATAAATCTGTGCTTGAGACATCTTCTTTAAGGATGACAGCATCTGACACAAATCATGTGTTAACTTAATGACAACACTATATAAAACGTCAGATGAGTATATCATACAGCTGAGATGGCTGACTGCACATCAGGCTAACTGGACTATTTGTGGTCCTAATGGGAAACAGGAGCCTAGATACTCATAAATTCAATTAAGTGAACTCCTGAAATACACCTAAACTTTAGTTGTTACATAAACTAAAACCAAAAAAAAAATAACAAAAAACACCACAGCGAACATACAATCCATAATTTAAACAGCTCTATGAACTAACTTAATAAGTTAGTTTACTTTATGTTCCTGTCATTTCTGACTACTAACACTGAATTTTATATAGATCATGTCATGTAATTTTTCTGTTGTGCAATGCCCTTATAAATCTATTCATGACTGTGTTATAGCACATATATTCTTAGTATACAATACAAGATTGTATACAAATACAGTTTGTTCAACTTTACAAGCAATAAATTATTATTTACACATTATTGAAATGATGACATAAGAGTAATTGCCCAGGCAAAACTCCCCCAAAACACTGGCGTTTTTATACTCCCACATTTTCAGAGGTACATAAAAAGAGTTTTTCATAATAATAACTGTTCCATCTAAGAAACATATCTAAATTATTGCTACCCTAGAATAGTAGCAATATTATTGTAGTATTATTGTCTAATAGAGTTAACAGCTGAACTAGTATGGTATTTAATTGTACAGGTGCCTAGCACAGACTTACCACCTGGGAAGGATTCTTTTCATTCTTGACATCAGAAGTTATGTGAAAATTATGACCTTTTTGTTCATACCTATGGTTGTCTAACACAACTCTCTCAGTCTTTCTCAACAATTCACTCACTTTTAATCAGTGGCGATTTTCCTAAATTTATTTCCCTTTGTTTACACTGCTATCCATTGAATTTCAATCAGAAGTTCCTGGGTTTTGTCTTGTTCTGCACATTTTGTCTTCATGCAACAACTGTAATCATTGTGAAGATATTTTTTTCAATCAAAATATTTCCTTTTGTATTATATATAATAAAAATATAAATCTTCAATTCGTTCCACCCACTTTGAAACATTTTATATTTTACGCTTGAAAAGATACACACAGTATGTTCAGCCTTTTTAAAAAGTACTGAGTCCAGTACTGATTCACAAAAGAAATCACAGGACTAGACTATGACCTAAATGATTTTTAATCAAAAATTTAAAGAGTTTCATAATATTTTTATGAAGTAGAATAAATGATCGAATTGTGGATTATGACCATCACTTGCAAATATCATTCTAACTAAACAGAAACAGAATAATCGAGATCTTTTCTGTAGTCCTGCTATGAGCTGTTTAGATACGAGGATAATTAATGTAATATAAACAAGACATTTTTGCCTTTATATAGTCATTTATATGAAAGACATAAGAAGCATGAAGATAACAGTTGCACCAGTAAACTATATTGGTATGGTGAACTCTGCCAAGTATTTAAATTACATACTACATACAATTTTCAATGATTATTTAAGTACTGATGAAGTAATTTTAAACCATATATTCAAAGTATCTCCTGCATCTCTTCATGAAGAGAAGCTTTCACAGATGAGGCTTTCCTAATTTGGACTATGAGTATTTTTTCAAAGTCACAAACAGTGTAACTAGCAGAAAAACATTCATCTGTGGATAACTTAGAAAGCACTGTGATGATTATTATTTTATGTCGATTTAATTACAAAATTATATCCTTTATTGAAAAATATTTACAGTTTAGTATGCAATCTGCATTCCTGTACTGGATGTCTGCAAAAGCACCTCTCCTCAGTGACTACTTCTCTTATCAAAAAACAAAACCTGACCCTGCTGTGTCTCTCTTCATACTGAAAAACTTTACAATATTTCTTCCTTTAGGAGAGATTTATTAAAGGAAAAACAATGCCATTTCAAAGTACCATTTCCTTTTTTAACTTGCCATTTTCCAAGCTACCTCATACCTTCTCAGCTGAAACCCTACCAACAACTCTGTCGTTCATGCTGATGAAGTAATTTTATGTAATTGTTAACTGAAGCTCATTCTGTTTGTGAAATAGCAGAATCTGATCTTTTTTATAAGAGATGAATCTCTGTAGTAGATGTTCTAACATGAAACTGGTTTATCAGGGAGCAAATCATTATTTGTGTCCCCAAAGTTTGATACCAAATTTCCAATTCATTTTTTTTTTCCTGAGAACTCTAACTTTACAAAGGCCTGAGAGTAACTCAGCTCAACAGATTAGCAACAGCTGCCAGAGAACTCAATAAATATTGCATATGTTGCTCTTTGGAGGCTTGATTCTTCCTTTTGTAGGTTATTTTCACTTAGCCAATACTAAGACATAAATCTGTTATATTTTTACCAGCAGTATTAGTAAAGAATTCAGGGACACAGCCAGTCAAATCATGTAAAACACTCACAAACTGCAGTACAAACATTACTGAAAAAAGAAGCAGAATCTGATAATTCTATCTTCCATCGATTGTCTTGAACAGCTGAAATCATGCTGAACACTTTCAAATACTCAAAGCGTATCAAACTCAGAAAGAGTAATATACACTGGCCACCAGAAGCATGACAGTAAAAGTACTGGCCCAGGTCCAAAAAAGCACTTAGGCCATCTGAAGCCAAACTGCAGTGGAATATAGGTACTAAGTCCCAGAGAGCAGCCCACAGCCCCCTTTTCACCTCTCATGTGTCTGCATGGCTGCTACAGATACCTTAGAGTTCACTTTTCAACTTCCCCATGCGCAGAGATGGAGTTGGTCTCATAGAAAAGCTTTTTTAGGATTTGCAGTTGGGACATGCCCACACTAAGGATCTCCACAGGGCCAGCCAGGTTAATGGGATGTACTCAGCATGACCACAGACACAAAACACAGCACAGCATCCCAGAGCACTACAAAATGATGAGGTGGTGTTGCTATCCATCTTTTCTACAACAACGTAGTGATTAGAGCTCGGGAAATGGAAGACATCGTTTCAGTGCAGTCCTTGCCCAAAAGGGAGGCATAGCTACATTTAAGATGCACAGGAGATGAAGAAGCAGAGAAAAGCCTCTGTTCCCCAGAACAGTATATCTGTGTATTATCAAATTAATGTTTATAACAAAACCCATTTTCTCCTTGTTGATAAAATACCCTTGGCACTTGACTGCTTCTGTTCCCTTCTTCTTGGTCCCATAAATTTTAAACACTCGACTACATATTGGCACAACTCCACTTCAGCCAGACCCACACCCCAGTTAAAGCCTTTCTCTCAGAGGTAGCAAATGCATGCTGCTCTCAGCTGAACATGAGGCTTTCTCTTCCCAAGCAGCTACTCTAGCCAGCAGGCTGGTAAAGAGCACAAGTGTCCTTTACTTTCTCTTATGATCAGGTTTCAAAAGAAAATATTGAGTCAGTTATGCCTATAAAAAGGAGCAACTTCAGAAGTATTCGGCTGCAAATCCCAGTCCCACAAAGGCTTCATTAGAAGCCTGAGTTATTAGGGCTACACAGGAAAAAATTAACGTCAGGCCTCAGTATTTTGTAAGATACTGAGTGCCTTTTTAGCCCCTTTGCATGATAGCAAGATGGATGCTCATTTTTAGACACCTAATTATCCCCATTCGCTGCACAAAGAGCTTGCTTAGGTCTCCAAAGAATAGATGAAAATTACACTTCAAAAGCTAGATATCGGCGCTCTATGCACAGTAGTGCTGAGAGCCGCTAACTCCACTATACCTTGCTGCTGATGGGAGCTTTAGTGACTTCCTCAGCTACCAAGCTGCTAAATTTCCTGTTTAAGGGTTGTATGTATTATTTACTACCAATTTGGCTGCGATTCAGCTTGTTTTTAGCTGTTTTCAGATGGCTTCAAAATAGGCCAGGACTAGAACCAACTTCCTCCTCAAACCAGTAAGCAAAAACCAAACAAGACAGTAGTAGCAAACCAGAGCTGAGAGCATAATTAATGTGACACATGCTCACTTCCAACACGTAGAACTAAGGTATGTGCTTGGGACTGCAGCTCAAATGTCTAGGAAATAATGGCACAGTGAAACATCCCTAAGAAATGCTGCAGGCAAGACTTTGAAAACAAATCATTCTTCTAAATTTCAAAAAAGACATGCGGCATAAAGCTAAATATGATTTTGTATTTCCTTTCCCAGTTAGAGTATTTTAAAAATAATTAATTCTGGAGAACAGTGTCTTCCTGTGGAACAATAAGCACTATGCATATATTCCATCCTCATCCCTTCCCCTCTGTTGATAAGTGGTGGGAAAGGGCAACTCAGAAAATATGTCATCCCCTATCTGTCTCCCACTGAGCACACACTAACCCAATTCTCCAAAATCTCATCACAGTGTTGTAGCTCATTAAATTCAGCTCAAGGATGAGAACTGAGCTGCACAACTAAATGTGCACAGTTTGTGTTTACCAGCAAGAACACTGTATGCAGTGTTGCTTACAACATACCCCATAATACGGAAGCATTCTTGTTGGCAGCTTTGACAATTTATCTATTCATATCAAAGTGAAACAGAGGCTGCTTTAAAACTGTTGCTCCTTGTCCTAATGGGAAAAGAAGAATATTAAAAACTGTCACAGTGAAATCTCTGTTACCATCAAAAGGTCATTGATTCAAGAGACAAACAACCTAGTGTTAATGATTTAACAAAACATTTTTCACAAAGATTACATGCTCATCCATCAATATATATTTTTCACATCAAGAAAATAAAGATCATTTCCTTCTAAAATGCAATTATGAAGAACTACGTGCAAATCAAATACAATACTTCAGTAATTATGTGTTTACCTAAAGAAATGAACTATAAACACAATTAAATGTAAGAAAAGTTTGCTATTGCTTGGAAGTTAGACTCATTAACTAGAGAACTGTCCTAAAAAGAAAACAAAATTGTAGTGGAGCTTGTTCAACAGACACTTCATTTGAATAGAACTGTATGCAGGCAAACATTCAGGCCTGACTTTTTTCACTTCTTTTCCTCTTTTTTTAAGCACATATGTCCATGAGGAAGGAAAACTAAGAGGTTGATCCTGACTTGATGAAAGTAAGTGGAGAAAGACCTTCCTGACAAGCAGTATATAAACTGAAATGAACATCAGACGTTATTCCAACTATTTTAAATTTAAGAGAAATGAAACTACCATAGTAAGCAAAATAGTTTTGTTTGTGTTTTTGTTTTGTTTTGTTTTTTAAAAAAGCTATAATGGGAATGTTCTTACACAGACTTCAAAAATACCTTAGTCAAAATCTAAAAGTTAAAATCCAGCAACACTCATCATCATCAAATGTATGTTTTACTTGCAACTATATATATACACTTTTCCATAATTACAACAACACACTTGTTTATAGAAAAAATGCTGCTATTAAAAAAATGTGCCAAAAATGTTGACAGGTGAGGCGGGTTTGTTTTTTTGTTCTGTCTGTTTTTCATAATTGAGCTTTCACTCTCATTTTGAGTAGAAGTACATATAAATAGTCATACTAACTTTGAGTTTGTATAATGTATGGGTGACTGATCCAAAACAACGTCATATAGGAGGTATAAATTTAAAATAATTCCCTGACATACTACCTACACATGTAGCGTGCAAAGTTATGTAATTCAAGAAAGGTAATTTCCATAAACCAGTAGATTCTGAACAGGGCATGAATTTCAGTAGAGGATTTAAACTCTGTCTCTTGGCAAGATACTAAAAACAATCTATTTTGACCTGTGATTTATTTTCCACTTTTGTAATTCAATTGCATCTTCAGTGTGTGAGTTCTTTTCAGGAGGTATAATACTGCAATTCATCTAGAACTGCAACATTTTGTCAACATTTAGATTAAGTTGTTACTCTTGATTTACTAACCAGTTGGGGTAGTACTAGTCTTTTACAAGTTAACCATCCAAAATCACAGGGCTAGACATGAGTAATGAAAACATTCTACTATATTGATAAATCTGTCCCTTTACATATAAATAAAATACAGAAGATGATATCCAGAACAACTTCAGCATTTGTATTGATAAGATTTAAACTGGAAGTATTCTTGTACTTTGTTTACTTTTGGCTCAAGGACTAGTTTCCAGGAACAAGAACAACAAAAATATTTTATATTTATCTCACAGAAGTCTCCACAGAAGGTCCCAGTCAGGGCAGGAGATCTTTTGTGCTTTGCAAACACTTTTTTTTTTTTTTTTTCTCATGTTCTGGGTATATATGTATATGTACATATATATATACATAAGGATATATATATAAAATGACTGGATATAAGATCACCCATATATAATCATTTGCAGGATCAGCTCACTGACCTCTGAGAGACCACAATGAAGTCAAAGAAATTCTTGTCATATAACTATTTGAAATACACCAGAAATACAAAGTAGCAGCTGAAAGAAAACTTAAATAGAACAAGATTTAAAGAATCAAAAACTACTCAGATTGCTCTTGAAGAAGGAGTGTTCATTTTAAACTAATTCTGTAAACAGTGAGCATTTGGCTGGAAACAGACTCTTCATGATACTGACTCTACAAAAAATTTCCTTCCCAATCTGCTTATACTTTCTTAGGTAATGTATTTATGACACCAGTACTTAAGGATCTGTACAAGATTTATAGCCTATCACATCATGAACTCTTGCCAGCAAAGTCTTAATTACTTTCAGAGAAAACGAGGAATGTGATGATCATGTTTATTGTTATAACCTTCTTTCCTTTGAAAGAATCAAACATGGCACAAATGATTCACTGGGAAGACAAAACATTCATAAAAGCTGTACAAGACAGTAATTATTGGAGGAAGTATCAGAAATTTGCAGCTTTCCCAGTAGCAGAAAGCCTGTCCCCCTCTTTTTTTTTTTTGGGGGGGGGGGGGGGGGGACGGGGGGGGGGACGGGGGGGGGACACGACACAACACCACCCTGGCATAGACCAACATTTCTGGCATTTATAAATGTCTGCAGTGTCACCCAGAAAACAGACATCTACTGTATAGTGTATTAAGATTCTTAGTCCAGCTCAGCTGGTCCATTTTTTCTAAACTCTAAAATCCATTTCCAAAAATACAAAGCATTTTTAATGGATTTCAATGGCCTCTTTCTTCTTTTACATAAAATCACTCAGAAGAAGGATGTTTTCTTAAAAACAATCTGCTATCCAGGTCCACCCTCCCAGGCATGTCCCTTGGAGCCATTCCCAATCTGTCCCCAAAGCACCAGCGTTTCAGCAACTGGAATGACAACTTTTTTTTTAAATTGTTTGAGATCCTGCAGGCTTCTATCTGAGAACAAAGCGTGCACATAAAGCACATTCTATGGCCATGATTCAAGTCCTTTTGAAAATAAATTATATATTGAAACAATGCTATGTTATATAAAGCAGTCTATCTGACAGTAGATGCTCAGCATTACAGCAAATCATAGCCAAGTTCATTTCCCACCCATATATTTGGACATACAAGATGTGCAATAAAATTTACATAAAGTAACTTTTTCATTATGTGAAAGCTAAAGCATTTGATGGAATTATGAAGAGACTTGACTATGAAGAAGAAAAAGATGAAGCCTGTTTAGTAAAGGACAAATAAAATAATGGATCCAACATAAAAGTCTATTTGATAGTTGGTAGTGATACATTTTAATACTACAAGAACAAGGGAGTATCTAATGAAGTTCAAAAGCAATGCATTTAAAGCTGTCAAAGGAAGTACTTTAACACAATATGTAATTAACCTCTACAGTCTCATTACTGAAACGTATCATTGAGGTCAAGAGCTTAGAAGGAATCACAAAAAAGAGTTAGGAATTACATGCCTAATGAGGACATTCACATACACATCAGACAGGTTTTCTCAGGACACAGTATAAAACAAGGAAGTTTCTTTTATGGAATAGTTATTCTTTATCAAATCTTCCAGAAAGGAAATTAATTTTAGGATACATCTGAGCCAAAATCCTCACTCAACAACATGGGTAATGGAGGCACCAACTTTAGTGAAATAGGATGCTCATCCCTGGCATTGGCAAGGGACAAAATATTGGAAAAATTACATTAAAATTCTGATTTAGGGCATGATGACTTGAATTCTTCTAATTAAACCAGTAAAAGCCATAATGTAAATGCATTCAGAGCAATTTAAAACTGCTTAACTATACGCAACTCTGTTAGTAAATTGTTTAAATTTGCTTAGCCTACTTCTGTAATCTCTAAATGAAGTTGTTTGTATATTTATTAAGACACAGCATTTCTTCCCACCTAGCCCTTCACTACCAGCACTAAGGTACACCACTTCTCTCATTAATCCCTCATTAATATTTATATTATCGATCTATTAATTTTTAATATATATATTTTTTAACATGCCAAATGGCTCAGATACAATGTAAACTTGATGATAATTGATTTTGTAATTTAAAGCAAGGGCTTGGGATGTTGTTTTTTTTGGTGTTTTTTGGTTTTGTTTTTTTTTTTTTTTCCCCTCAGAGTTAGAATGCATTTCCCAGGCAATATAGAGAACATGACATTTATTAAATTAGGTCTTGGGCTTTCAGAAGACTTTACAAAAGGTTATGTTTGTAATCTTCCATGTTTATTTTACTATGAAACCAACACATCCAGCAATAAGTCAGATTTATTGTGAAAATAAACACATTAAGACCTTATAAATAGTTGTTAGAAAAGTTCCGTATGGTCTGCCAAAAGCCCCAAATGATTGGTTCATGAACTTTTCCTTTGTATGCTCTAATGGCTTGAAAAAATTGTTTATTTTTGACTGGTTATGAATAGATGAGGATTATATTTCATCTACAGTCTCCATTAAAGTATCAGAATTTAGAAAACTTCCAAACTTAAGAAACTCACATTAAAAAAAAAATATACTGTTGACAGCAGATATACATAATGGCATGGTGAAATGGAGTGTTATTCTAAAGCTGCATTTACAAATGAGTTTCTCAATTTACCTGATTATATCCCCTAAAAAGAAAAAAAATAAATCAGCGCTCAAAGATATTGCAAGACTTTAATGGTTTATCTAAATCCCTATAGCAATTGCTGTAGCGTGAGTTACTGAACAGAACTGTATCTCAGTGATTGAGAAGAATTTTACATTGCCTTCTACTTGCAGAATGTATGCTTCAACAGTTAGAGTAGGAGCCTTCTGGTGAGAGGCTGGCTGCACACCTAGCTGCCCATGATCCTTGCATCCATTGGTATGCAAGACTCTCCCAGACTGGCTCCCTAGGAGCAACAACACTCGCCTGTATCAGGGCCAATTTCCAAATCACTCATGTCATGTCAGTTCTCTCCAGCACACAGTCTTCATACAGAGACCAGAACACTACCTCCTGGAAATAGGATGGAAAAACATCCTCAGTGTCTCTTCCTCAACCATGCAGAAAGACTAATGCCCTAATCATCAAACGTTGAAAGAATATCTGAAAAAATGATGTTTCAGTGTTTCTGGGAGCACAAAACCAGCTGTTGCTATTGTAACAAAAAGCATACCTGGGTAGATCCTGTATAAAAGAAAGGTTTCAGGGCAGTGCTAAGTTCATTCAAACTAGAAAAATCAGTCTTGCAATTTTTTTTTGAAGTTTTTTCTTCAAAAAAGAGAGGAGGAACAGCTAAGAGGCCAGCATGCAGGACATGCCTTGTGACAGAAAAGGGCCACTGCTTCCAACGTGGGGCAAACACTTGAGTCTGGCACTTCCCTGATTTTAGACAAATACCTCGTTGGTTTTAATTGTCAAAATTGTTCTTCTTTGTATTTATAACTAAATGCTTTCTGCATTGGACTGGTTCAACAGAAACCATCATCAAGCAGCAGGGAGCCCCAGCAATCCCCTGCAGTTCCAGCCACCCCTTCTCCTCTCAAACCTTTGTCCCTCCCACTGCAAGTGCCATCAATGTATTTATACAAAAAAAAAAATCAAATAATTTAATTTTATATTATAAAATTTAAATTATATAAAAATTATGAATTATGAATGATAAAAAATAAAATATAAAATTAAAAATAATTTTTTAAAAAGTCAGCTTTGAATGAGAAAATACCTCCCCCCAGAGGTTTGAAAACACATGGACTCAGATGTCACCTGATATCCATCAAAAATTAGATGACATTCCAAATATTGGAAAAAAAACAACAAACCATGCATCATAATTCCTCTCTTAAGTGAGCAGAATGACCTCCTCTTAAGGTTTGGTGTTCAGCTCCTCCCCCCATTTAGTTACTTTTATGTGCTACAGCAGATGTACCACATTTTGTATTAGTTTCTGCTTGAATGAATAATGGAGACATGTGCACTTGTATAAACAAGGAAAGGTATTTAATGAACATATTGTACATGCTAAAGAGGCTGCTTTCTGCTAGAAAAGTGTAGAATGCATTCTTCCAAGTACATGAAAATCCCATATTAATCATGCATGAGTTTTCTATGAACTGGGCCAAGAATAAACTGTCAACTGCATTTAAAACACTGAATCAAACCTGATAATTGCTTATTTCAGCGTTAATTAAAAAAAAAAAGGAAAAAAATCCAACCCTACACAGAAAACAGAAGATGTCTAAAACGATGGTATTATTCTTATATAGTTTTTCATTAGAGATCATTTGTTTGTATTTCTATTTTGAAAAATCAATCCTGCTAGTCCCAGATGAATGTGCTCCTCTAGAACTGCAATTTGTTTCATTGTATTTTCATTCATTTTCATTCTCTTCATGAGCAACAGTGACATTTGCAAAACCAAAAGAGGACAGAGTAGTTGGAACCTCATATTTACAGAGTATTTATAGCACTTGGCACATTGGTCACAGTTTTCTGGAAGATATTATTACATTTGTCAGTGAGCGTCTTGCTGCTTTTTCAGGACTCTGTGGGTTTTATCTACGAAGGCAAGTGCTGAGGCTTTAAATGTCTGGCTGCACTCAGAGCCTCAAGTGAAGCACTTTGGGCTCCTATGCAATAGGAGTACAACAAGAACTACTAGACAGGATGAAAAAAGTCCATCCAGCCGAGTCCTGCGTCCAGCTGTGGCCAGCAGTGGACATAGTGCGTGCTTACAAGGAACAGATACCTAGGGATGCCTCCCTTGTGTACTCTCCCAGCTCTGAGCTGGATGCACCACTTCTATTTCATCATCAGTTAGTCATCCAGAGGTGACATGCCCTGATACCAAGATTACACAGAAAGCATGCTGACACAATGAAGCAGAGTAAGCAGAGTTGGTGGATGCAATGGGAGGTTGCTATGACTTTTCCCACACTTACTGGGAGTCTGAAGCATGACAGCAAGCACAGTAGGTGAAAGCAACACTGTCCCACTGAAATGATCACCAACACATCAGACCTCATGTAAAAAAAAAAAAGACAAAAAAAAACCTGCAAAAAACTTCTCCAGCCCTTGAGCACCAGGTTCCTACAAAAGAGGGGCTGTACTAATTTTGAAGAAGGCATTTTTTGCAATCTGCTGGTATGGGCTACCAAAACCAATGACATAAATTTGGACCCGGCTAACAAGTCAAACAGCGGGTGTTGTGTTGACAGCTATTTGGGTGACAACGACTTCTGGATTACAATCATAGTGAAAGGCAAGGAAAACCTAGAATTCACAGCTGGCTCTCCCAATCCGTGACATTCTTCCCATCTCTGCTCCCACACAGTGCAAATACTTTGGTTAAACAGAAATGATACCACTCATTCCATTGCATAAACTCCCCCCACTCTAGTCTGTGGGGAAGGTACTTTCTCCATTCACAGCCTGTAATGTGCAGCTTTTCTCAAAGGAAAGACAGGAATATTGATGCTCTTTCCATCGTAGCTTAGGGAACCCACATCTTATTTCCAATGTGTAAGACCTCAACTGTCATCAACCATCCAAATATCCTCCTCAGCTACATATTTGGTATCCTCCTTGTGGAATTTGTTAATTCCAAAGATTTAAGTTTTCCATTCTAGAATTAAACAATTCTGCATCCAAAATAAATAAATAAATAAATAAATAAATAAAATCAGTCACAACTATGTATTGGTGATGTATTCAACAGCACTTCTTGACTTGCACACAAACTGGTCTTGAAGTCGTATATTACTTCTATCACGCAAAACAGTACCTCTAAAACTAGAAAAATCTCAGAGAGAAAACTCTACAATATATTATTGCTCTGGTTTTTTTAAACAAAGTATGTAGCAAGATTATTTACTTCAGCAGTTGAATGATCATCATTAATAAGGTTCTGTATTTCATTTAAGTCTTCAAGGGAAGTTGTTACAAAATTTGTAGATTGTGGATTTTGTTTGTAACCTGCCAAGATTTCATTGCAGAGATCTGAAACTTTAATATTAAACCTGGTCTAATCTGCAGGTTAAAAAAGGGGGCGGGGGGGGGAGGGGGAGGGAGCTCAAGGAAAAAATTGCTAGATGGATATTCCCACACCTCAGTAACAAAGCACCATCAAAAGCATTTGAATATACCATAGGAGCTACTATTGAATCTAAATCAAACTACGAAAATGGAAAATAAATTTAAAAGATATGTAGACTTGTAAATACTTGCTTAAGATGAGTAACTATTAACTAGTAGCTTAAGAAAACAGTTCAGTAAGGTAATTTGGCTTACCTATCTCTACTGAAACCATTTTATGGATATGCTAAACTAAATTGACAACTCATATAAGATGAGCCACAAGTAAAAATACATATTTTAGGCAGAGGAGCAATAGATACATGATGTGACTGGCATTACTCAACTATATAACTCTTAAAATATGGTTTTTGATCCCGTTTGTTTTGTCTCAAAGAGTGTTCAGATTCATCTGTTCAGACTAATCTCACAAAATCAAGAAGCTCTTGCATCTCACTTGCAAAAGGCAGACTAAAAGTTAGAATAGAAATCTCTTTGAATTAATGTCTTTTTTTTTGACGCTCTGGCCACTTATCCTTACTTAACACAACACATGATGAGCAAGCAAGGGTGACCAGAGCAACACTCTCTTCAGGATTTTACTCACACAGAACTTTTCTGTTTCTTCCCACTCCCATTGTTCGTTATTTTCACAGAGACTTGTGTATCTATTTCAAAATGTGTAAATATGGTATATTTAAATAGCAGCCCTGTAACGGTTACTGCTGTGACCTAGAAAGAGAAACAAAGGGCAGTAAATGCACTTTGTTTAATTCGCATGTTTTATCGGAAATATGCTTCAGTGCCTCTATCATGCAGCAGCAACGTCTAGGAAACAAACTGCTAGAGGCCAGTAAATCAAACAGCTACGAAGGGACAACATGACCTTTTATTTTCCAGCTATTTATTTTTTTTTTCTTAAGACAAAATAATAATCTTACTATATACAGCTATATAGAAAATAAGATCAATTGCACATGCTTTATCATCATAGAGCAAGTAGAAACATTCAAAATTCTATATTGCTGTCTTTCATAGTCAATTATGGGCTCTCAGCTGAGAGTGAAAGACCATCATCATTAACTGAATCCAATTTCACATTGATTAAATTGATCCTATTAAAATAAACCTACTGGCACAAAAGGCAACTTTCATTGTTTCTTTCCAATCAGCCATGCAGGAAAGGAAAGCAGACTCGATCTATTTCTCTTTTAATCAATAAGCTCTTTAAATGGCATCCACTGTAGTCCTTCACTGACACTGCTCTCTGAAGAACCATTCTGCAGTTTTACTCACCTGGAGACCAAAAAGAGTCAGTGATTTTCTTTACCATGTCGAACTGTATACCTTTTCCTCTGCACCGTTCACTCGGACCTCACCACCATCAGCATTTTCCAGATAAGTAAAATTGTTCATATGCCTCAAACTTTAGTCTAAATAATGAGAGTGATCAAATACACCAATAACACCACAACAGATTTCCAACTTCAGCTTGTTAGGAGAACTAAAGGTTACATATTGATTAACAAGAGATTCATCAGAATGTTTTTATTGCCAACTTCTCAGCTGTATGAGCTCAGCAATCTTAAGTCAGTCACTTTTAAACAGTAAATCTACTGTGCCTGAAATCTTAGCAAGCGACAGATAAGGAATGTATCGGGACCAGAATGTGGTTTCCTCAGCTGCTCCCTTTAGTGGTTCTGCCTAGGGAAGCACAGTTTAAGGCTTGGACTTCTTTTCTAGAATATTACATGATAGTGCAATATATCTGAGTTATCTTATATGAGTAACAGCCAACTGAGCTGAACATCCCACATCACTTCCAAGAACCAACTGCCTGAAACAAAAGTCTACACTATGGAATTAATAGAACAGCTTGTATATGCACAGCTATTCATGCCGTACTACTTCTCATTTTTAAAGAACTAATTTTCTCAGTTTTAAAGAACTTACCAGGCTATTCTACAACTGAAAACTCAAAATTTACATAGCCAGTTTGACATACGCCTATTGAATACTTCACAGATGTTTTCACAGTTAAACTACCAAAAAGTACCCAAAGTATTCAAAGTATTGTGGTTCCAGGCATTTTTGTAGTCTTGCATAAAAGAGACGGTTACACCCTGCAGACCTCTGAAATTTTCACAGATGTTCTTACTTCTTTCCATTTAATCAGGCCATTCCTTCTTTGCCTTAGCAAAGAAGATATTTTAAGAGAATGTATTTTCATGCCTTAATCACATTAGCTGAGATTCAAATGAATGTTACCTATAGGCACTACTTTTAGTCTCAGACATCAGAGTTACTTGGCTTTTCTATTTATTTTTTTTCCAGAATCCAATCATATGTATCAAAATATTATTTTATTGAAATAAATGAAGCACTGATGCTAAATATTTTTATGAATACATATAGATCAACACAAGCTTCGATATAAAACTTTCAATAGGCAATAGTGATACATCTAATGTATTGTCTAGTATTGTCACAGATATTGTGACACAACTGTTGCACCCTATTACAGAAATTTACAAAATGTTGTTACTATTTTATAACTCCATGCCGTTTCTTTGCTTTTACATGGCCATAAGAATCTTCTCTATTAGTGTATATTCTAACAGTGGAGTGATTAGATATGGCAATTCTTTTTCTGTATCATTTTTAGACAATAGAAGATAATATTTCCTCAGTCCTCTAAATACTGACACAGTGTACAGAGTTAACTGACATATTTAGTATTCTTCTAAAACTATTAATCAAAATAAGACACTGGTAAAAGTTTCTGCATTAACTCCTCTTAACTGCAGCTGAACATGACTTAGACAAAGTCAAGACATCTGTGGTATTCAGTGCAGGAAACAACACTGCCCTTCATCTTGACCTTTTTTATCTCCTTTGTATTAACAGAAGGAAAACATTTCAAATGCAACTAATTTTTTGGTTTATAAAATTACAGGCAAATTTTAAATCACAACTCTAAACGTGTGGTGCGGATGAAAATCTATGGTGGTGGAAAAACTAGTTTTTAATTTTCTATTTTTTTTTTAGTATTTTAGTTTTAAAAGGCATTAAGTACAAAGCATATTGCATAAACTGCTTAAGAGTATACATCTTCATATCACCTGAAACCAAAAGTGCTGAATGTTATTAAAGTCAAGATGCAGCAAACATAACAATCTCATCTGGAAGGCTACATACAGGGAAAACAGCCACTGCCATTCATATTATCTGAAAATTTGTAGGTGTAAAGCCATTATGAAAACTGAAAGGCGCAAGAGCCAAATTTCAAAAACAGCAGTTGTCTGGAAGTGAAGGATGAGTTTTCAATGTAGCAAAAGGTTTTGAAGGAGAAGGTAAATAAGCATTACCCAGGTGGTATCTGGTTGCCAGCTATTCATGAGTTAAATCAGTGAGATGACAGAAGTCTGAACCACAGTCAGAAGATGATGATTCTATAGCCTGGAATAGTCTATACTGTCATACAGCATCATGAATTTAAATTTGTCACTACCAGGGAACTAGGATACAAAGTTGACCTCAGGTGATAAAGGTCAGGAAACACAAATCAGTCTAGCAGCCCATTTGTCATATTTTCTGTATTACATACCACCAAGAATTATTTCCCACAGTTTTTCTTCTTTAACATTTTATGTATACACAACTTTCTGCCCACAAATTTAAAGTTTTGCCTGACAATGGAAGATGTGGCATCAACAACACCTCAAGAAGTGCTTCAAAGTCTTCAAGCTATTGTAAATAGTGTAGAGCTGCAGGAAAATAAATAAATAAATAAATAACAGAAGTCTGTTACAGGTGCAATGGTATCTGCCCTCCAAGCATCTAAGACCTTTTTCCACAAAATACATTTCTCACTGACTCAGGATAATCATTGTTAAAATATGCATAAAAAATGATAGAGAAGAGGAAAACAGAAGCCAAAGGAAAAACATCATCAGTTGTTTTAGCCTGACAGTGGCACAATATAGAATATTCCTTTTTCCAAAGTATTTGATGTTAGAGTGCACATAGCAGACCTGACACTTCAGAGACACACTGAATCCAGCAGTGTTTGGCTTGTGCCAAGGTCAGCATCTGCCCAGAAACTTGACCCATTGGATTTATTTCACATACACAGACCAAAAGCACATGCTCCCTGGATGGGCACATGCTACAGTTCATGGATCCATAACATAGTTTTGTCTGAGGTTTTCCAGAAAGAATTAAAGAGCCAAGGAATGTGGCTATAGTAGTGCATCTTTCCAATTCTCACTGAGACTTCTGTCACTTCTAAAGTTTCCCATACAGCTAACTCCCAAGTCTGACATCTGTGGTAATGGTATTTGACATAACAATGAAAATAACCATGCCAAATATAGTAAAACTATACTATAAATCAAAATAAAATACTGACTGAATTTCAAATATTGAAAAAAAAAAAGGCACAAATCACTTCTTAGGTTCTTTTTTACATTGATTTAATTTGTAAAAACAATAACGACCATAAAATAGGATATGTAAATGAACCATTCCATTGTCTTCCCCTACTGCATCTTTTACAGTTTTAAAAGACTAATTTTATATAAATGTAATTAGTTTTACTTTTTTAAACCAGTTCTGCTAATTAGTCTCAAGAGCATGTGCCAATCCAAGGTTTTTAAGGGATAGTTAACTACGCATCTCTACTCTTTTAGCAATGCACATTGTGTTTAGCAATACAACAGATAGAATAACACCCACAACCCTGTTCCTTAATCAGTAACCTACTCGCTCTTCTCAGCTTTTGGTTAACTGAGAAAAAAATATAGTCAAACCTACATGAGTATTCAAGACTAAAATGACCTTGCACTAATCAGCTGAAATAATTAAGGAAAAAATATAGGAAGCTGCTTTTTTAAAAAAGAAAAAAACTTTCAGTCTTGAACTCTGTGTTAGCTCACAAGCAGGAAAATCTGCAAAACTGTATAGAAATTTTTTGAAAATATAAGAAATTCCATCCCATGTATAAAATAAAAATAAATAAATAAATAAATAAATGATGGTTAGTCTCGGTCAGAGGTTTCCTAGGCAAACATTCATTAGAAATGAAAGACTTGATATCAGGCAACACCATCTCTAAGAAAAGATTAGTTTTAACAGGTTTTGCATCTCATTCACTGTCCTGTAAATAGCTATCTGACAAACATGTCATCAAATTTGGTACAGTCTCTCTAATCCAGGAAAAAGGGAGCTGTAGAATTTATGTCAAATGAAAGTTTGGAAAATAAGTGAGACAAAGTGTAGGCTAATATAGAGAAACACAATTCCATCAAGTTATAAGTCATTGCTACTCATACGTCTTTGCACTGTCCTTCCAGGACTCTGGTTTTCATAAAGACTGAAGAGCCTACATGCAGTACTGTACTCATTCCTATGTGTATTTACTTTGCCATCACTCACCTGAAAATTTATTACTTCTGTAACATACTTCTGAGTGCTCCCAGTTTCAGCAGAGATCCAGCACAAATTTTGAGCTCAAGCTTTGTACCACAAAAAAATGTTACACTGCTGCTGAGCTCAGAGTTATCAAACCCACATAGATACATGTGTACACCACTCTGGCTGAACAAACACCTTTCAAAAGTAAACTAGAACTCAGATTATCTCCTCATGAGTAAACAAAAACTGTTCATATTAAAGGAGATCATTTTCCAAAATCAGCAAAACATTGTACAGGCATCCCCAATAAGGAAAAAAAAAAAGGGGGGGGGGGGGGGGGATTTACTGACAAAATTCCACGGAAACAGTTAAAACGTGAAGGCTAAAAGACAGAAACAACTACTTTTCATCTACTTCAATGTTCATAATATTCATTTGTAGTAGTACTTTCCAAAAATCCAGAAAGCAGAATATACCTTTCACGTTAAAAGCAACACTTTCCATTATACCCAAGACCCCAGTCCAGTAAGCAGGTTGATGGCTATGCTATTCCATGTTTTCTTTATAGTAGTGGGGAACATATCTTAGAGCAATACTTGGTGCCTTTTTTTTTTCCCCTATGTAGGCTTTTAAACACTCTAAACTGATTTCTTTTTCCAAGTAGAGACAGTTTTCTCAGGGGATGGAAGTACATCAACATAGGAAAGGAATTATTTCTTTAGGGAACAGAAAGTTGTGTTTTTTCCCCTCCGAGTACCAAGGTAACATGACAGATTTCATAAGTGAGGAAATGAGCATAGAATTCAATCTGTTTTCCCATATAAAATGCCATTAATGATATATTAACTTGTATAACCAAAACTATCTCAATAAACTTTCCAATTACATGTTTGAAGTATTCTTTGAGATTGACATCATTAATACCAATGAAAATTAATAGGAATTCCACAATGTTCTTTAGTGCATCAGCAGAAGAATAACCCCCAAGGGAATTATTAAGAAATACCTATATTTAGAAGCAATATAAAAGAAAATGGCTACAAAAAAGCTGGCATGTCAGCAGTCCTTATTAATAGTAAGAGTTGTTCCATTTTTCTTTAAAGGTCTTGCAGAAGAAAGGTGAGGGATTTTTGTGTTTTTTTTTTTTTAATTTATTTATTTACTTTTGTCAATACGGCAACTATAAAGCTGGTTTTGAATACATGATTATAGGAAAGTTGGTTTAGTGAAAACATAATCAGGAGAATGGACGATATACAGTGCTTCAGTGAATAATGCTTTCCTGTGGTTTGAATATGGCTGGAATAGAAGAATCTTTCAGCAACTTTAACTGAAACCAAATCTGCATTACATTCATCAGCCTGTTAAGTAACTATAGAGAAACAGCTACACACTTGTTCAGGTCTGAAGCTCTGTCTAGAGATTTTTTTCCCTCTTTTCCTTTCCTGATTTAGGAAAGATTCTGTTTTCCATTACTTTCAGATTGAACTTGACCAGTAAAATGACAGAATACTGGGTGAAAGATCCTAAAATGCAAAATCTATCCAAATAGCTAACTTTAACAACATGTGAAGTAATACTAGAAGATTTTCCTCATTTCCAGCAGTAAACCTTTCATTTCTGTAATTGGGCGCTTCTCTCCTTGGTCTTCAATAACAAGGTGGGTTCAATATCAAGGGGTACAAAGAGGGTCTTCAATATCAAGGGGTACAGAGAGGGTGGCTGGGAGCACAAGGAACGAACTCACATGCTTCTCCATGCTCTCTGTTCCCACGTGCTTCCTCAACTGCATTCTGTTGCACGTCTGCATATAGAGCTGGCTAGGACTAATTTAAAATTCCTCACTTAGACAATGCATTCTTGCCCGAATGGTGCACAGCTGCTTCAGACATTTAGAATATTTTGCAGGAGGTTGTTTTTGCTCACAAGTGAGCCTCTTCCCTAGTGTCTACTATAAACTAGCTTGTTTGCAATAAATGAAGTTTTATTTCACATATGCGCTTCTATATCTGGTGAGTTTCCTTGCGATAAAATGCTTTACAAGAAAAGAAAAGTTAGCCCTACAGTTACACCATTTTGACTGTATGCATTTCAGAAACTTTATTTGTAAGTTGAAAAGTACGAAGAAAAAGAATGAAAAGTAGTTTTTGTCAATGGAAGTCTTGCTTCTGTTGGGAAACCAGAGAAATAGAATTGGTATACAGGTAGACAAACATGGTCTAATAGGTTATTTACAGACATTATTATATTAAAAATATATATATAAAACATATACCATTACATTAATCATATATAACGTATATTATTGTAGTATGGGTAACTGAAAGTTTTAGCCAGATTTTCTTAGCGTTCATATAATCAGAATTTTTGTAATAAACTTTAAAAATATATTTGCTTCTGATGCTTTGAACAGTTAAACAGCTGTTTGAACAGAAAAACATGCAAGTTTCTGCTACCGTGTGCATTTTAGTTCAAAAATTCCTGATTTTATTCCATTGGATTCAGAGCACTACAACTACACTTTAAAAACAAACATACAAAAAAAATCCAGAGCTAACTAGTTTGTAAGGCTGGATCTTATTTTAAATTTCCACCTCAAAAAACTCCATTATAATATAAGCATATACACAGATAGGAAACTATTAGGTCAGCTAACTGTACAAATACCATTTTGCAAATACAACAACAAAAGTGCTCAATATCAAATGAATTAATACCACCATAGCTGCGTGGCTTATAACTAACAAAAAATTAAATCAGATTTAAAGCCACCCACTGAGCTGAAAATATTTAGAATTACAACTGTAGCACACTATAATTAAGGATTTCACAAGCTTTACATCCTTATTGCAGACAGCTCGTTCATTAAACATTTGATGATGTGAGAAAAACAGAACACACTGTCTGTGTGAAAACCTTCTGTCTAGCATAGCAACAAAACTAAATATTTCATTGTAAAAACCTCAAACCTGTAAGTGAGGCTACTTCTATACTTATACAGTATCTGCTTTATCTCCTGGGTGGCCAAAATGCACTAGGCAAAGGGAAATGAAGAAGTTTGGGGGAGAGAGAGAGAGAGAGAGAGAGAGAGAGAGAGGAGAGAGAGACAGGAGAGAGAGAGAGAGAGGGAGAGAGACCTCATTCCTTTGTGTTGGACTACTTAGAATATTAAGCCTTCCCTGAAAATCTGGGTTATATTTCCATACCTTGTAAAACACTCTGCATACAACCTGGCACACACACCCCCGAGAGGGTTTATCACACACCAAACTCCTTACCCTTTCAAAACATTTAAAAGGCAACCTGCTGACATATGACAAATTTCCATGGACAGCAGCAGCTGCGTGGTCTGGTGTTGTTGCCACTATTAACCTCCGTCACAATCTGATGGCTGAATTAAGTTGTCTGCCAGCAGTTCCAGCTGGCATAATACATTACTATGTGGTGTCATGCTGTTTAGCTATGGTCAGTGTTGTGACATGCTGAGCTCCATGTGTTTATCCTCTTTTCATAGATAAAGCTTAAATCCTGAAGCTTCATGCAAAACACTGATTTCTTTAATTCATAGCCAATCCAAGACTTATCGGTTCTAGTTTTATATAAATTTAATCAAAATATACTTCTAAACAAATGAAATTCGTCTCTGAACACTGTGGTACTATAGATGGCAAGACTGGGAAGAAGATAGTCTGAAGACAAAGCTAAATTGCAGGCTGGAGGCAAATAAAGTTTCATATCTTTATATTGCCTGGCTTTCAGATTGCTGTGAGGGCTGAAACAGCCTGGGGAAGCTTGGTACAAATTCAGGATAGAGTCCTGCAAGCTATTTTTGGATGGCGCCTAATATTGATTCCACAAAGAAGCACAATCCCATCCCAAAGGGCATTCAAAGAAGCGCTTGCAGAATATGAGAAAAAAATGTATTCGTAAAGCAACAAAGGTTGTTACTTTGCTAACATCCACCCTTTTAAACAAAGGTGCCCAGCTTACTGTCCAAAGGCACAAGTGATCCACACCCGGTACACCTGGTGTCCTGTTTTCTGAGGGTGGTTACCAGCACAGGGCGCAGGCTGCAGATCCACTCATCCCAGCCACAAACAGTGAGTTACCTGAACATGTGCTCATATGCACGCTAAGCCCAATATGTCTGAAAATCACCAGCCTGCCGCACAGCTCAAAACACTTATCTGGGGATGCAGAGACACTTCAGTCCTCACTTGAAGCACGGCTGCATGTACAACAGCAGAGTGCCAGAGAAAGAGCTAAAGCACATGGACGTCTTTGGCATTAACAAAACTAACTGTTCTGCAGCCAGAGTAACTCCACTGCTCTCCCAGCAGATCAGCTGTTATCCATACCTACTGGGAAGGTCCTTTACCACCTTGGTTATCAACTGTTAAACAGTTCCAATTTCCAAACCAAAAAGCAAAATTCTCAGGCAAGTGTTGTTCCAGAAGCAGTAACTACTGCCCATCCATGGTTTATTTGCCTGAGAGAAAGCCTGTTTTTTCTATTTTTTGTGGAAGGTTCAGTGAGACAGGTTGCACTTTATTACTGCAATATGAGACCCACAAAATCAGATGACACTAACAAGCACCGTCTGTTTCTCTCCTGTTAATCATTTAACAGATATCCGCTCCAGCAGAAATGGGAGAACTTTAAAACAATGTGCTCATACAGCGTATAGCTCTGAATATTATTTTTTTCTAACAAACTAAGTTTGAAACTGCATACAGCCATGACTTCAAACAGATTTCTGAATCTGATTTTAAGAGCAGTGAGAGAAGAACAATTCCATTGTCATGGCTCGTTTTGAGACACTGAGAATACTTCATAGTGGTATTTTGACAAACAACTTTTTATTTGAGAAACAAACTCAATACTAACTCTCCGAAGGCAAAAGAAGAGTTTAGGGTGGTTTCTTTGTTTGTTGTAATTTGCATTTTACTATACTGCATATGTATCTTCACAAGCTCTATTATGTTAATTACAGTAAAGCCTTACTTAGAAAAATAAAATGCAAAAGACGTGTCATGGATTTTAAAGTGTAATACGTTTTTCTCTTCACTAT
The DNA here is from genome assembly GCF_009769625.2 of Cygnus olor. Classification (NCBI taxonomy): domain Eukaryota; kingdom Metazoa; phylum Chordata; class Aves; order Anseriformes; family Anatidae; genus Cygnus; species Cygnus olor. The sequence continues at coordinate 22,828,773 of NC_049175.1, forward strand.
CCAGTTTCCTTTCCTTAAAAATAGAAGCTCTATATTTTAAGATGAATAACTTTTTGAAATGCAGACAACAAAGCAAGGACAACCTTCCTGAGCAAAGCAACTTAATGAAATAATGGGATTTTATACAGTCATATTGCTATTGATTGCATTCACCACACAGCTCTGAAAACAGGAAAGATAATCCCTTCATTAATATTATACTAGCTCAATTTTATGCTACATTTACTAGCATAAGAGATTTCTGAGAAGTTCTGAGATTTTCCAGCAGGATTAGCTTTCTCCTCCCATGCTATTTTTAAAGGCATTGACATTTATTATTTCCAATACTGAACCAAACAAGACCATGACCTGTGGCTCCACGCAGAGCCAAGAGGAAGCAACCCTGTCTCCAGCATTTCACTGACCTGTTTGAGATGGGGCTGGACTCCCTGCTTTTGCCCACTCTGACATTGAGTCTGCGTTCTTCCCCTCCCTAATTACAGCAGCAACAATAATGAAACCTTACAACATTATTAACAAACTCCATCACAACACAGAGCCTGACCACTTCTAAAAGGTTACCTTTTTTGCAGTTACAGTCATTCTTTGAGCTGTTACTTAACCCATATCAAAAGCTCAGAGAAAAAAATTGAGAAACGAACTCTTTATATGCTTTTCTGAGTCAAAATGAGTTTTAAATGGTGTTTTGGTTTTGTTGTGTGGGGACTCTTGTGGAGGAAAGGGGTGATGTCTTTCAATCAACTTGAGAGAGAGTCTTTCCCAAGCAAGCAAATGTGTAAGGAATGCAGAACGGAGCCCTTGAGGTATTTGGGGGATGGTGAGGGAAACAAAATTAAAAGTGGCTGAGGTGCCTCTGTTAAAACCATCTACTTTGTACACACGTGAACATTTCCTCATTAAACATTCATAAGGACTTTATAGTTTTAATGCACATGTGGCCGGTGTTACAGTTCAATAGCCAGCACTCTTAAAAAGAAAAGGAAAAGAGATGAGAGGAGATACTTTGCTGGTTTTTTAATTGACTGCCTTTTCAGAAGGGATAGAAACCTGCTTTTTTACACACCACACCACAACTGCTGCAAAAGCCTGTCATTGTAAGAAAAGCCTGAACAGATGAAAAATAAATCAGTGTCTGTAGTAATCCATATTCACAACTGCTGCCCATTTCCTGCTTCTGAATTTCTGCATTTTCTTGCCCCAACAAAGAATGAAACCATGACCCTCAGTCACAACCCTTTTCTACAATCACCTACCTGGCTGTGAGGAGTGCCCTGAATGGCTCCTAAGCAGCAAAGGATAATAAGGTACACAAGAAGAAAAGGATTAAGGAAGGAAAAGGGGAAAGAATATACACACACCCCTCATCAAGTTGAAAATTTGCACAGAAAGTTCAGCCCTGGATTTCTGTAGGTCAACCTAGGGCAGGATCTGCCCACAATTACTGCTGTTTAAGAACGCAGATTTTTTTTTTTTTATGATCTTTTTTTTTTCTGATGCGGGTTATACTCCATTTCTCCTACAGTCTGTTGAGTAGTCATAGTAGATGTGCCTCACAAGCTCTGGTAATGTTGCCAATCTCCCATTCTGTTACTTTATTTTTACTGGAAAGGTGAAATACTTCTACTCCTCTTATCCTTGTCATTTTCTTTTGTTGTCCAAATTATCTGTTTGACTTTCCAGGGATTCCTTTATTTTTCTCCCCACTCCCCCCAACACCTCCCCCCCCCCTTTTTTTTTTCCAGAAAGCTATCAGCACCTGGTGAAAATCACCAACTAGACAGAAATCAGGCAGGCATCAACAAACACCCAGTCTGGTATCAGGGACTTACAGGAGGATTTAGTTTCATGTCAGTAGACCTCTGGCATAATTTTACAAAAGAAAAGTTTTGCAATGGAGCAAATAACTGTGTAAGGATTACCCTCCAGAAGGATTAGTGTTTTTAACTGGTTTTTTTTGTTCACTCCTACATCATTTTTCCAATGCAATGCAGACCATCCACTTTTTTGCCAGATCCTCCCTTCAGTGCCCTGCAAAGCAGATGTGATGCATATTATTTTTAAGCAATACCCACTCAAGTGGACACACTATGCAAATGGTTTAAACAGATTCAGAGAATGTTGAAATGTTTTTTTTTTGTTTGTTGTTTTTTGTTTTGTTTTTTTTTTACCTTTTTAAGCAGCTCTTTGGTACCCTCCCTTCTCCACGCGTTACCATCAGGATCCCGTCACTCAGTCATGTGTCCTATATTTATATCTTCCCAAACTACCTCCACTATCCTACCAGCCTAAGTTCTCCATCTTTGTTCTTTCCATCTTGATTATTCTTTAATCTCATACTCCATTTCTCCTATTCATATTTTATCTTCTCTTTTAACCTTTCCAGTAGCCTTTTTAACAGCACAGGCCTTTGTCATAGCGCTTTAAGCCTTAACAATATTACCATCTACAGTGATCACCTTCATCTCCTGTTCAGTTGAACACGTGGTTTCCTGATATTGGTCAATGTGCTGCTTAGCTTGGTGCTGTGACACTTCAGCATGGACAAGAAGCTCAAAGCGTATTGTTCTGCACTGCATACAGAACACGTAAATGCCTGATAAAATAGGCAGCCTTCCTACACACTGATTTCCAATTCCATCTAGCTTCTCGTTATGATAAACCCAATGCTGGTTTCCCTATATCAGTAAAATGTTTAGTGCTTTCAGTTTGACTTTCATTCCCCAGGATTATTTAGCAATAAAATTCTTTATATCCCAAGATAATTATCTCACTATTGGCTTCACAAAGTCAGAATATTTTTGTAGTGAATGACCACATCTCTACTGTGTCAGGCTTAGTTAGTGATTAATAACGAGTACTAGCATTCTGCCTACAAATTTTCATGCTCATGATTATCTTACTGCTAGATTAAGACCATATACTTGTAACAAATGTTAGTCACAAAAGCACACAACTTAGCTGGTAGCAGCAACAGACTTCTATGAAGACAGGCAAAAGGTAATTTTGATCAGTGTAAGTTTTTTCAATTATTCTTCTCCAAAGTTATTGCAGCATAAGCTTAGTTTGCTAAGTGTTCTTGTGATTATAGCACTACTAGGTATTCCGTAGTATTATGACAAATCTATTTGTATGTTTATGCTCCCATCTAGTATGGACAAAGACAATCAAGTTGACCACTGTAACAAAGGATACTCTAAACAACAATTCCCATTACAACACCTAGATTTCACGGAAAAATAAGATATTTGATACTTTTCAATATCAGATATCTGACAGATCACCATGAGGAAAATTTCAAGGTTCCTTAAGATGACATGCCTTAGAACCATAGCAACCCTTAGAACATTATTTCTCAAAAATCTTTTAAAAAGTAAAATCAAGATAAAAAGACAGATAGATGGTAAAGTTTTCATTTTCTAGCATCCTAAGCTTACCATTTCTTAATTCATTCTGGTAAGATCAGAGGCACTCCTGTCATCATCCATTCTAGCTTGCTTATAATACAATAAAAATAAAATAAATACTGCATTTGCAAAAATTCTCATTTTAAGCAACCAAATTATATTAGATTTTCAGGTGATTTATATATATATATAGAGAGAGAGAGAGAGAGAGAGAAAGAATGTTTTGTATTGAGTTTAATTGCACATCATGTAGATATTCATTTATAGGCATACTAAACCACTGATATTATAATTCCATCATGTACCACAACTAGACAATCAGAATTTTCAGTCTATTCCCCAATTAATGAGGCTGTAATTTTTCCATTCAATGCATTTCAATCACATACACTATTGTTAGTTATTGTCCAGAGCTCTATATGCATCTTTGAACTAATTTTTCTCATATTTTATTTTTTATGCACTCAAATCCAGCAAGCTACTGCAAGAATGACTTTTACTGGGAATTTCCACTGTGTTTATATATGATACACACACACATATAATGTACAAAGTGAATGTTGTAGATCATTGATTTCATTGTTTAATATAAATCTTTCACAAATGTGAGGGATATTGTTTAAAACTTTGCAACTCAGCCAAATGAAAACAGATTATATTACTGAACTGTGGATGACCACATCTGAAACTCAGGGACAAATCTCTGCCAGATTTCAAGTCTGAATATTTCAAAAGTCTGAGCATAAAAGTGTTGAGAGAAGAGAGACAAGTGGATAAAAATCACAATTTTGCATAATTTCTTTAAATCCTGTCCAAAACTCCTTTTCCATTTGTCCTCTGAAAGAACTCAGTTTCTTTTTAATGAATCTCTGTAAGAAGTTAACCCCTGGCTTAGCCTTAAGTAAGTCAAACACCAACCAAAAGATCTGATGAAATTATTAGCACTAGAGATTAAAAATACAGAATTAGAACAAATCTCTACTAAGCTTTTGGAGTAGAGTTTTTTTATAGGGAAAAAGAAAGAAGATCTCAAAATTAAAGTTTTAACCTTTTAGGTATTTAATTGGAAAACTAAGTCTGCCTTTTGGAAGGTTTTTTAAAGGAAAGTATTATACAAGTATGCTATATAATTTAAGTTCTAGAACAAAGAAAAATATGTATTTCAAAATTACATTTGCCTAAAGGTTGGCAACACTAATTTTAATGAGTATCTATTATATTCCAGGAAAATACGGTATACAATTCTATTAAACAGCTATAAAAATAGTGCATAAAACTTATTCAGAAAGAGTTCTCTGGTGCAGTAAAACAGTTCTATTTTGTTTTCCTGAAAAGGGAATTTACAATCCATATTCATTATGCAACAAGCAAACCAAGAATAGGTATCCAAACTTATGACTGTTCCTAGTATATAAAAACCAAACACAACACATTCCAAAAGTATGTGAGATGTATATAAACTGTTGAGTATATTTTAAGCAAAACGCATTCAGATCAAATGATGGCTGATGTACTTGTTGCTGATGGAAACCGTTATTTCAAGAACGGACTCATCTCCAACATCACTTCAGACATAGACTTAATTAGGTTAAGATAAACGATACGTCTTTGGCTCTGGTAACAGTCAATTAATTTATGATGACGATTACTGATTAGCTTTAAAAATATCTTCTAACAAAGTTTACCCGCCAATAATAGGCAAAGAAACCAGAAACAGGAAGGACAAATCATCAAGGGATGGTGTACTATTAATACATGTATCTTCATTGCCTGAACTGCTACCCTCCCCTGCAAGGTGTGGAATGCTCTAACCACTTCCATTGCCTCAGTCTCTGAGAGAAGAGGAGGAGGAGGAGGAGGAAGCAACAAAGGGAGCAGAGGACAGTGACCTCTGGCAGTGCTGCACTTTGTGTTTCTATCAGCCCCTTCTTGAATTGTTCTTTAAGTCTTTTCTTTGACATTGCTAGGAATGAAGCAAACAAGCAGTAAAACAGCCACCTTCAATTTAATTCTATAAAGTCAGGTAGGATAAAATTAAATGGGAATGCCTAGGCAAATATACTAATAAAAATAACACTTAGAAATCCCTTGATTTCAGCAATATGATAAAATGAAATAAAATATGATTAGGAAAATTCAAGTCAATAAGCCAGAAAACAAAGCTGACATATCCCCAAATCTAACATATGGAAAACTCCCAGAATAGCTGACATGCAAAGGGAGAAATGCCAGTTAAGAACAAAAAAATTGCTTTGACTTTTAGCATTCTGGGATGTAGATAGCTTGCTGGGTAATTGGCTGATTGACTGTTCTGCTAACTTTCTGGGTGAGTGGTGGAGCAGGCAGGCTGACTTCCTTCAGGCTCACTGCTGGCAAATTGGCACTGATATTATACATACGTGCACATGCATTCTCTGTTTTATTTTCTTTGAATCCCACATTCATTTTGTCTCACGAAGGAGCTTGAAACTTCAATGGGAAATGAAAGGTAATTGCATCTAGAATAAATATTGCCAAACTGGCGAGTATTATTGTGATCTATCAGCTCTTACTTAGCTAACCTGAATTTATCTGAGCAAGTGATGCAAACAGTGCACTCGTGTAGCTGTAAGGTAGAAATTCATGATGATTGTGCTATTCTTAACGTCAGAACACCATCTTATGAGCAATGAAGTTAGAGGTACATTACCAAAATAATATTGCATTTAAAAGGATTGTTCTGAAAGTCAAGATCAGTACAAGTGGCCAGCTATGCTACTATCTCAATATTGAAACAAGAAAAGGGGGCATTTAAAGTTTTAGTTCAGCATGCAGATAGATTGCTCTTTTACATTAGCCCATTGCTAAAGTACGACAGCAAAATTTGTAAGCCAGTATAAAAGGTTCTTTCACTCATTCTGCAAGACTGATAATAGATTGCTTGATCCTTTCTGCTTTTGGCTGGCTCACCACACCTCATTAGATTTTGGTTTCTCATATATTCTATATATCATTTTTTAAATGTTGTGTAACTGCACAATGACTTAAATAGGTCATCAGAAAAGCTTTGACTTCAGAAAATTTCTTCATTAAAGTCTGACTGTGGAACAAAAGGAAGCATACATGCTGTTCACCCTTCCCAGATATCTTATACCTTTAAGTTTCCTGTAAATTCAGTTAATGAAAACAGTATCCACATCTGTTTTTAGATGAGAGTAACTTAAAAGAAAAATTGGACTTCATAGTCTACCACCAGTAACTTCACTAGCATAAACTAGAGCAACAGATTTACAACCTCTGAATGCAAGAATTAAAATAAATAAATAGCTAAATCACACAACTAATTCTCTATAGTTCATTAGAAACACTAGAGATTTATTCTGTTGAAGCCTAGCCCTACTAAGACACTCCAAATATTTGAAGAAAGGTATTTGCTAGGTTTGTTCGGCAAAAGAAAACATGGCAGACCACGTGCAAGCAAGTTGCGCAAGTTGAAGTAACAATTACAACAATGACATCCCGTACAGGCTTTTGCAGACATTGGCCAGAGTCCTGAAGAGTTCATGCTCTGATTGCTGGCGTGTGTTTAACTTCACATGTCCAGTATACTTACTTGGTAAATTACTAATTATATTCTTTGTGGACCTCAGAGACACTGTTTCAGTTCTCTGTCTGAAACTACCTTTCTTCTTAAAATGTTTGCTAATGAAATGGCTACTTGGCAGCATGCAAGTTATGTTTTCTGAAGCAACATGGGCTGTTCCTGTGAAAGAGGTGGAGCATGAAGGAATTGCATCTCCATAGCATGGAGGTGTGGAAAGAGACAAGGGCTACTGAGAGGCATTAGGCAGGCTGAAGATAGGAAACTTGGCTTAACTCACTTACATGAGAATTAGAATTTTATTCTTTATTGAGGAATTTTCATACTAAAATGTTTTAATGGAAGCGGGGAAAAACAAGACAATGGTAAAAAAATAATCCAGGACTTTACGCACACTTATTGAACTGTTTAACTAATTATACAGATATTTAACACTACATACAAGAGGGACGTGTCTGTCTTGGTTGGTTATTTCCACACAATATAAGTAGACAGAGTGATATGGGAACACAAATACAGTGTTTTTTTTTTTGTTTGTTTGTTTGTTTTAATATATAAGCCTATAGGAATCACATGTCTAGGAAATTAATGTTTCACTTAAAAAACAAATTAACAGAAGGGGAGAAACCTGAAATGAGAAAACAAAAAATTTAGGACATACATCTGTTATCACAGTGACCCAACACAGAGGTAGAAAGACCAGTAATTTCATTATGTCAATATGAATGAATGAAAGAAGAAAACATGCATAAAAGTCATGCATAAAAAAATGTGCTTTTGCTAACTCCTTCCAAACAGGCAGGTGCCTTCTGACATTCTATGTGCATCCTCCACCCCTCTAATAATATTTATGATTTTATCATACTATTTTTCTACTTTTGCTAGATGTTTTTCCTTTCATTGTCACTGCTTAACATAAATTAAAACAAGGCAAGTAGAAAAGTAGGAAATGGCAGAATGAAGGAGAATTATGTCAGAGCTATTAGCAAAGATGATTTTTTGCACCTGCAGTAAGATAGAATACATGAGCAGATAGGTGTATGAAACCAGGGAGCAGCTGCTGTGGAATAACAAAGTCGATAGGAGAAAAATAAGTGAGATGTCTAGTTTGCTTCTGAAGAAAAAGCATTTCAATTTGATTTACACAATCTACAAAGTGATTATTACAGACTCTGCCCACACACCTGAACACAAGGAAATCAGGAGAGAAGGCCTTAACAAAGGTTTGCGTTTTATCCTCTATCTCTGTGCAGATGACAGTTCAAATACAAACAAACAAATAAATAAAACCCCAGATGATTAATTTACTGAGTTCTCAGTTCTAGAGACAGCAAAAAGAAACAAACTTTCCCTACCCATTACCCAGTCATGTCATCATTCAACCTGAAAATAGGGAGAATAGAATAAAAATAAGGAGAAAAGTAGGAATCAATTCAATGTCGCGAGCAGGAAGCTTTCAGTTTTCACTGTGTTTAAATGACAATTTGGTCAGCACTGGCTGGTTACACAAGACCAGATAAAGCAGCTTTATACAGACCTCCTAAGCCCTAACATCCCAGTGAATTCCAGAGGGTATTTACTGCATGTAGGTTCTCCAGAGCGTTTTCCATATATTGACCTGTATGAGAGGTTTACAGCGTGAACATAACCTTTGGGTGTTAAACTAGGCTGAAAAGTTACTTGTCTGAACATTCAATAAACTGGATTCAAATATATTTTAGACTATTAATAAAAGAATATATTGTGATTGGATACAGAGTAAATCTTTGGAGATAATGATCTTACTTTTAGATACATTTGAGGTTTTGTGGCCCATTAAACAAACATTTAAAGGTTATTTTCATGATGTCACTGAGATTATCCTATTTTGGGCTTGCTGAGCCCAGACAAGTAAATATTACAGCATTGTTTTGCTTAGTGGTGAAACACTACTAGGGAAAGGGTTTCATTTGTATTAAAGGATAACAGTAAGTATAAAAATATATGGAATAAAATAGGCTATTAGTACATTTAGACCACATATTCGAAAAGTACAACAATAATACAAAGATGTGAAGCTATTACAGAAAAAAAATAAAAATAAAAATAGTAAAGATTTTGAGCAGCCTCAACATGTTTGTGCAAAATGCTGTTTGAAACTGCTATGGTGAACGGGAGTTTATGCCTGGACGGTGTTTACTAGAATAGAAATTGCATTTGTGATATGAATCTTTGCATCTACCAGAGCTGAAACTTTTCTGGGCATGCAAGGACCAGCAATTTTTTTTTTTTATTATTTTTTTACTTCTTGCTTGATGCAGGATGTGGCTTCTGGAGGTTCCGTCCCTGCTACCCCCTCCCTTTAATTAAGATGCTAAAAAGTGCCAAGAGAGGGAGTGTTGCATAGTATGTGCTGGCAAGCTGAACTGGTTAGGCACTGAAGACACGTCAGGTGCCTGCATTAGTGTACCTTGCTAGCACACTCGTGGTTAAAGAAACTGTCAGATTGAACTGATAAAGATTTATTTGTTCCAGTGGCAAAGAACATAAAAAGAAATTATGAAAATAAAATAAAATTTTAAAAAAACGAAAAAGTGTCACATTACAATTTCATCTCGTCTGACACATATTTTAAGGGACATACTTTTGAACTGAAGTTTCAGTGTTTCTTAATGGGACCTGCGGAAAGCAATTATGCTGTGGCTGGTTTCATGGTGTATATAGGAGAGGGAGCATTGAACAATTTTCTTTTATCCCTGGAAATAGTCTGGCTGCAACCCATTCTGGTCTCACATTCCTAAATATTTTTGTAAGTTCACATAACTCTATACAGTAGGAAAGCCTAATACAGTACTTAAACTTCACTCAGCTGGGAGAATTGTCCCTTGTGAGGCACAAGCACTTCCCAGAAAAACCTAAAAGCAATTAATGGTACAAAGGGGAAAAAAGCTATCAAATGCTCAACTTAGCTGCTGACACATTACAGAAAACACTGCTTTGTTCTGAACACAATGTACTTTAAACTCCCATTTCAGCTGAAAGGCATGTCTTTAAGGTCTTTTTTAAAAGTATTAACTTACTTTGCATTGAAACAAGTGTGAATATTGAACATAAGAAATAAAATATAATGAAAAATAGAACACTTGCCGAAAATAACAAATGCACCATGTATCTGGGGAACGTACGTTAACTGTAAAAGTTTCTTTCATTGGCCAGTAATTACCACATCATAGCAAAAGTGTTACAACTATGGTTGAGAGGGTATGCTTTTTAATATATATATTTTTTCAGGTACCTCTAGCTAAAATCCTTTTTCCTGATGTAGCATCTTGTCAGATTTTTTCATAGACAGAAATGAATTGATTTGAAGAGTTTCAAGCTGCCCTTTTGGCAGTTTTTGGGTTTATAAAAGCATGACAAAACATTTTATTTATGCTTCAAGCACAGTTTTTTTTCCCCTTATGCTAACTCAAACGGCTTATTTTAACTAAAACGCTTCTTTCTATGAGATGAAGCTCACTATACATTACATACAATAATTTCAGTTTATTCATTCAAGGTACGCAAGTTAATAAAAATACCATTTTTATTCCAGCACAATGTTTTCTCTCTGTATTCTCCTCAGCAAAACACTTTCTCTAAAGTAGACCACAGAGGATTTTTTTTTAATTCTTTTTTTTCCACAGAATATGTGCATAGCTCAGACTACACAAACATCCCTATAGCCTCCCAGTCACTTTCCCTTTCAAGAACGAGGCAATTGTGTAGCACACGATAAGCTGTCTTGTGTTAGTCTGCATGCAATTTTGCCTTACTGTGAGAACAACCATTTGTACCTACTTCGACACACGCAGCCCTATACGACAACCCAACTAATCAATTATGTCTATATTAAGAAGTGGGGAGAAAAACTGCCCACAGCTGTTTATATTACATCAGCTTTCCTAACTACTTCAGACAAACTCATTTTGGGGTTGTAATTTAAAAAAAAATAAAAAAAATAAAAAAAACTAAATTGGCGTAAAACATAGTCCTTCCTTCTACTTCAAGTGGCATTCTTTTCTTTTTTTTTTTTTTTTTTTTTTTAAATCTGTCAGAGATTCCTGGTGAAGTACAAGAGTCAGAAAATGAACTATACTTTCTGCAAGCACCCCAATAAGTATTTGAGGGGCAACCGAGCTCCCAAGGGTCATTGTTGCCCTTGGCATATTTCTGCACTACCCTTACATGAGTGAGTAATAGGTTGTCTAGCATCAAGAGACCTCACAGGTCTGTAGACCTAAGCTTTGGGATAGAACAATTTTACATAATACTTTTTTTTTCCTATAAATGAGCTAATGAGAAATGTCTGTCAGTTTGAGATCAAGTCAGAGAAAGAGAGAGTGAAAAGAAAAAAAACAGCTAAACTGAAAAGGACCAGTCATAGCCCAGAAAGCTCTGGGAAGGAAGATGGACTTTAGACTGGGGACACCCTGATGTGGGGGAGATGTTCCTGGTCAAGACTTGAGGTCCCTTACGTTTTATGCCCATGTACTACAAGATGAGGTAACTACCTTTGGTCATTTTTAACATTAAAAATGCTAAAGACCACATCACATATGAATTCAAGGGATAATTATATACTTTTTGACAGTTTTAAAGTATTATTCCATCTGCATAAAAAAATAGCTGTACAGTTGAGGAAGTCACGACCTCAGAATACCAAACACAGGGAGTCTGCTAGCAACTTATCTTGCAGTTTACTCGTAAGATTAGCTTAACTATGATCAACCAGCCACCTAATTTTTATCAGCTTGGCTTCCCACCATGCTGCTGGTATGACTTTATACAAACTGCCCTTAAACACGTTTTTTTTTCTTCTCACCAACCAGTAAGCCATTTCTTTATAGGAAAGGTATACAGATTGCTTCACTCCTTAGTAGTATGGTTCAGCTTGATCATTGACAGAAGGTTCTGCTATATGAATACCAAACAGTATAGACTTGAAATGAAATACTGACACCTTTGACAATGGTGTTCTTTAAAGTGCTGCATCCCCAGAAAACATTTTTATTCTGTCACAGTAGCATTTCCAACAGAAATCTGTTTCGTCAAGGAAAAAAAAAAAAGGCAAATAGCTACAAGTGTAGAAATGGAGCCTGGCAAACCACTGATGTTCTAAATACTATTACTACATATATATACCAGCAGCTGGCAACTTCATGCCCAAGCTGAAACCATAGCTTCTCACCCAAACTGGAGGAATGCAATCCCAGCAGCACATTCAGCATGACATAAATTCCCATCAGGCAATGAGCGGTAGCCTGCAAGTGAATGCAGCCCTGGCAAGTCTTATGTCTCATTATGAAGAACAGAATTAAGAGCACACACATGGTCTTTTAGTCCATGTTGTTTCTGTCAGACAGTGAAAATATCAAAGGGAAAAATACCACGAGACCTAGAGAAATGAACGCTTAGAAGATAAACAACAGGCTTAAGGTAGAAAGAAAAGTTGAAAAATCACACTTGGTTCTGGATCCTGTGCACTAAAACTATGGGACTCACTTCACTAATCTGTTCTTCTGGAGTTAATTGCTGCTGTTTTTAAATGGCACTGTAATACCCCAAAGGAAATATACTTTCTTTAGAGAATTATTGCTTTTTTTGTGTCATGATGTAGAAGCTCTGCACAAGTATACATACAAGGTATTTTCCTGTTGCCTCATTCCCTAAAATGTGAAGTATGTGATATCCAATATTGTGACTTTGTACTGGATAACAACAACTGACTAGAAAAAAAATCATAATCTTTCCGTCAGACTACATTACAAGTGCCTTGACAATCACTTCATGCTTGCAAGATTTACAGTACCTATGCCTATTAGGAAGAGGGTAATGTAATTTTCCTTTTTATTTCTAACTCTTCTGTTTCTGACAGTCATACTGAAGATAACTATAGGTTCATAATTCCTGATAAAATGCTAAATTTCTCTTTGATACTAAGGCATAGTAATATCTGGAGTTTGGAAAATTTGGAGGTCATAGTTTATTGTTGTTGTTGGGTTTTGTTATTGCTTTTCTTCTCCTCCCCTCCAAAAAAAAAAAAGCTCATACTTAGCTTATGTGTTACTAAAAGAGTAACTCATTGTTATTCACAAGATTTAACCAAGAGATCCATAAAGGACCACAGAATTAAAATGAAAATGTAATTTTTAATTAAGTTAACCCCAGTTTCATTTGTGACATTAATCTTGCCTCTGTTTCTCCTTCTGTTTTCTCAAAATTTCTGTGCAACAATTGAAAATTAATATATCCTTCCTCTGTGCAATTCCTTAAAATACTACCTACAACTAAGCAGCATTTACTTTGAAATGCATTTTACCCTGCACTCCCTTACTTCTACATGAGGACCAACATGCTTTTTCCAAGTCCAGTTTTCTGTTCCATGTTGTTTTCAAAGGAATCTTCAGGTTTTGCTGCTTATGTAAGCAAGCAGGCATTTTGATCAAGCTACAGTAGTAAGGGCATCCACAGATCTCTCTCATTTTGCACTTAGAACACTGAACCCAGTACATACTAACAGAGAACGGGAGTATCATTTCTGCAAACTCAAAAGCCTAGCTCTGGGTAAGCTCTGGTAGGTTTTTTTTTTGTTCATTACTTTAATCTTACTTGACATATTTCTGATTTCATATACTGTCCACAGAGGGGAAAAAATACATTCAATAGGAAAGCTAGAGACGATTTTTATCCGTTAAAAAAAATAAACGACAAATGCCCAAATCTTTACATGCAAACCTACTTGCTAACAGGATTCTAGCTATTTTTAATAGCAGTATGTTAATACGAATGTTTTATATATGATCCATCTTGTTTGAATTTTTCCCTGTGATATTTGATTACACCAGATTAAATATGATCTATTCTTCCAGTAATATATGTCTGGACTAACGCTGACACTGAAAAGCCTGTCAAGAAGGCAGCAAGAGGATGACCACAGCAACACTTCGCTGTAACCCTGCTAGCATTTGTCATGGTCCTCTTAGGTACAGAGATGTGCTGGCACTGCCTCAGTCTTGTCACTAAGAGAGCCTGGGTCACGGGAGATTATATACTGAAGATAGTCTCTAGCCCTGTCCAACACCTGTACATGTACTGTGCTATTCAGCCAGCACCACACTCAGATGGTCTCCATGGGATTTAGAGACAGTTACCTCCAAGCTAACGATTTTTCTGGTATGGGACAATTTTCTGCTACATAAACTACCTTTTCACTGCTTACCAAAAACTGAAGTTTAAATCTACTACTAAACTTAGCTAATAACTTAATTTTTGGTGATGCATGGAGCTGCACAAAATATATCAACTGAGCATCAGTATCCTCTCTGCACTTGTGTATTCATGCTGCTTCAGACTGCTTCCCAGTCAGGCTGTAGGGAGTGCATCATAAAAAAATAAATTATTCAATCTATATAAGGTTGTCACATAAAATAATTGGCATTACATAATTATCATCGTAGTTTTTCATATAATCTTTTCACTCTTTAGTGAGATCTCCAGTATTACTAAATTTAGAGATACTAGCCAAACAATACTATTTTGCAGACGAAAAAAAAGGTCGAAAGAGATCAAGCGATGTGACAAAGATTTGATGACAATTTATGGAAAACAACCCCCCCAAAAAATATCCTTCATTTTCAGTCATTTGCCTCAAATAAATGCTTTTTCATTTATTTTCTTCTTTCAAACAATTCTTTTACATCAATATACAAGTATTATGTCCTATTATGTATTTGCTACAGCATGCATAAAATTCTCTGTGAATACACCTTTATGATTAAGAAGGTGTAATTAATCTTAAGTAAAAGGCACAGTGGCTAAAAATCTACTTTTATTAACCAAATGCAATGCCTTAAATGAAGCATCTACAAAAAAAAAAAAAAGAGTTCTGCAATTGAATCATGGATGTCATCACAAAACTTTACCTTATAACAAGTAGTAATTATATTTTTAAACAATTCCAAGCAAGAACAAACATTTTGAAATTTAATTTACGAATTTTCTAACTTTAAAGATGCCGTGTATATATAATGTTGAAATTCAAATTGTTTCAGCCTTTCTTTAAACTTATTTCCAATCCTTCACAGTGCCAAATAAGTACATTTCTGTTTCTGCATGCGTACACACACATTTCAAATGTATAGGCAGGAAAAGTTAAGTGGCCAGTAATTTAAACAATGTAAATTGTATAAGAAACTTCAGTATATAAAAATGCAAAACCTTTGTATTTTAACCTTTCATCACTTGAGCTTTGCCAAAGACCACCTAAATACCATATTTTTATACCAGCTGTTTAACAACATATTTTTTTCTATGGTCTAATTTATTGTGCTTGTCTTTCCTGCCCTTTCATTCCCTCAAGTTAATGTGTTATTATTTCAGTTGCACAGCACAATACATAGTTGCAGAAAGTCATTATGCTGCAATCTAACAAAAATATGTTTTTGTACACTCTTATCTAATAATAAATGAGGACAACATGTGCCTGCATAGTTGGTAACCTTACAATAACACAACCTTTAATAAAGGTAACATACAATGTGAGACCTAGTCTAATAAGTCTGGTCTATACAGTTAAAATAAATAAATAAATAAATAAAATGAAGAAAACTAAAACAAAAAATAAATGCTAAATTCTTAAATATACTTCAGTGGCATTTTTATTGCCTAGAAACACTACGAAATGCAACAGCAAGTTTCTGTAAAACAGTCACTGTTAAAGTCGTAATGCCTGGTTCTTGGTCAACTGAAAAATCTGTGTAATATTGCACAGCGATCTTTCATCCTGATTTCCCAAGGAAACACTGCTTATGCAATGATGGTCTGTTTGCATACATTTCTTAATTTTTGTTTGTTGATTCCCTCTAAATAACTTCTGAACCTGTTAAAGAGTTTCAGCCACAGGGGACGAAGTGGCAACAGCCTCAGAGGTAATTATGCTTCTATACAGTTAATGAAAATACATTCAGTTATGAAAGAAAGAGAAAGCTTTCATAAAACCACTTCAGAAAATGCACAAGTACTAGATCAACTAGAGTGCCAGGAAACCCACAGGGGAGTAGAAGCCACAACAGATTGCCCCAGGTAGAAGGAGCTTGGGGAGTCAGCATGGAACAGGGGCTATCCACACAATTTTGATGCAGTGGCTGTTGGGGAGGGTAAGAAAATTTAGTGTTGTTAATAGCTCAGATACATGGTGTTTTTTGCCAGCTGACATCAGGATGAGGGAAAAACATCTAATTTCCTAGTTGAGATCTTGACTTTGGGTCCAGCACAGCTGGAGCACCTGGTCCAAAAGCCTCAGTCCTTGTCCCCAGAAGCATTATGTGGAGTAGGGCACTCTCCACAAGAGATACTTCTAGAGGTAGAGTATTGTCAAGAAAAAAGAAATTTTCCACTACTGCTACTAATAATACTCATTTGCGGCACACTGCTCAGAGACTATAGTGCTGTTAGAGAAGGATCCATGCCATATACTGCTATGATACAGCACCTGCTAGTAACTTGGCAGTCTGCACTAGCCTATGATTCCTTAGGTGATAACAATGGCTATCCCCACGGCCCATAAGTTTATATATAAATATATATATATATATATATATATATATATATAATCAAACTATAATAGAACGGATTTTCTATTTAATGTATTGTTTCAATTTATGGAATATTTTTTACCACCAAACTATATAGGTTCATACCCTATCAGTTATTCGCACCCTCCAAATCATTAACTAAATGAGAGCTTCTGGATAGCTGAGACTTACTCGACAGGACCACCTCACTGTTTCATGGCTTGGAAAACCTACTTTGCCTTTCTTATATGGTCCCAGAGCATATGAAAAACTTACTTTATGATTACTTTATGCTGTCTTGCTCAGATCAATGTATCTCACTAGAATGTAAGACACCGAATACCAACAGGGTAGGCACTGGAACCCAAATAATTACAAGCTGTCAAGTCTTTGCCACAAGCTTCAAATCCAAACTGAACTCTCAGCCTTCCTGAATACGAAGCCATCTCCACAGGGTGTACCACAAAAATGGGTTCAAGGTCATAACAGTTTGTTTACCACAGTTGTTTCAAATACGTTTATTTTTCTACCCATACTTCTGATTTTCATCCAAAAACAAAGGGAGTAGTCAAGGCCTATATAACTGAGGACAGTCCAAATCCTAAGTTTACAGGAAGGTTCTATTCCCACATGGTTTTTAAGTAATACTATTCACTTCTTAATACCTCTTTTTAGTTAGACTACAAAGTAAGCCCAGAGGCACAGAGGTGCATCATGATCCATCCAGATGCTAAAACACATTTGTGAGTCAACCTTTCCAAAACAGTACAAGGGTTTCAGAAAACTCAAGCTAAGTACTGAGAGAGTGTGCCACCTCTACAGAGCACTCTTGTGACTCACAGTTCACACACACAGAATACAAAAAAGCACCTTTTGTCGGATGATGTTTTTTCAAAGCATTTTTATAAACTGTCGAGTAAAAATGCTAACATTTCTTAAATATATTCTGATCATTATTAATTATACATGTTTTAATACAATACTATTAAATGTTTTATTTTTAATACAAACATTATTAATATATTCAATATTAATACTTATTAGTAAAGATTATTATCTATCTTTATTGTCTTTCTTTATTATCTACAAAGGAAATAACTGTATCCTCTTTTTCCCCCGCTCCGGGTGGCTGCATCATCTGAAAAGCTAACATCAGATTTCCTTTTACACCAATAAGACATTTTAAGACAATTTGAAATAGAAAACTTAAAATACTCATGCTAAGTTTGAAAAAAATGCAATATTCTGAGAAGCCTGCAGAAACAATACAAAATGAGATCCAACTAGGGTTAGAACAAAAAAAATTAAAAGTAGTGCATTTCATGCACAATATGAGACAGTCTTCCATAGTCTTAAGATTTAGATAAATAGGTACTCCCTTACTAGTAACAGACTGTTGATTAGCAGTTTGAAGTTTCTCAGTTTACTTGATTAAAGTTCCATAAAATGAGGAGTTTTGTTTTAAGACAATTGCTCAGTGAGACCTCTCACTTGTGTAACACACTGTTGAGAAATCACCAGGACTTGGGAGAACTAACACTTCTGTAATCCAATTCCTGTTTTGACATGCCTTGGAAAGCAAAATAATAAGGTGAAAGTTGTCTCTAGTTTACCGTACTATGGCTTGAAACAGCTCTCTGCTCAAAAAGTGGTTTTGAGCACTCCAGGAAAAAGCCAGAATATACAAGTCACTCTGTTCCACCTGAAATTTTACTTCCCCTCCAAATTTTTCAAGTTTGACATTAAATGATTTTATAGTCCACATGAGCTAATGCTCTTGTGGTTCACAGTAACCACAAAAGAATTACTGACACACGAGTCTTGTCTCCGTGGCATTCTCTTCACTAACTTTCTGTTCCTTTTAAGACCACAAGGACTACAAAGCTAAATTGAATGAGTAAGCCTTAACTTCAGCATGCCTACGTTCTAAGCACATCATCTTGTAAACTGAACATTACTTCAGTTGGGTTTTCCTGCTAATATACTTCATATGATTCTCTACCTCTCCTTTCAGGCAAGGAATAAAAATTCTTTTTGGTCCATTATGATGAGCCATGAACAAACACTGCCAGCAGTTGCTGCCATGGTGCTCCATTTAAGCATCTGTAGTAACACCCTGAAGTGGTTTGTGTATAACTAGAGGCATAGCTCAGAAGCCTTGTCTAAAGGTTAGGAGTACTCATCCAGATATAGTTCAACCACACCCACTGCTTCCACCTCTTAAGCAGATTATCCAGCCATTTCCAACTTCCCTGCTGAAACTGGACCTTTGTAAATACTGATGAGCAGCGTGCAGGGACAGAACAGCAGCAGAGCATTTGAATCTGATTAGAATGTCACCACCTGACTCCTAACCTTTGCTGCAAGAATGACTTATAGATTTTGTATTAGCAGCATGGCCAAATAGCACTTACCATACACAGAGATGACACCCATTTCATCTGTAATGTTGTGAAAAATCAATACTATAAAATTAATAAGGTTTAGATGGTGATGATAGTTGAGGCTACGCACCTAAGGTATTTTGTTGTTGTTGTTTCTGACTGTTTTCAATACCATTTGCAATGTCTCTTCAGGTTAAAGTATTTCTCTAACTAGATAACTAACAAGGTTTTTAAAAAGTACATCCTCAATACCATTGCCAGCTTATTCAAATCTAATTCATTATGAATCCATATGCATCTTAGTTTTAAGTTTCCTTGTCAGATGTATAAAAATGTAGATTAAACCTAAAAAATGAAAAAAAAAAAAGAGAAAAAAATGAGGAAATGTTTTCCTCTATTTCTAAACACCAAGGCTTTATTTGTAATACGTTAGGATTTTATTTACTGATTTATTTTCTTCAATAAATTTGTAATCCCATCTTTTATTCCAGATTTTCTCTAAAATGTTTGCAAACATCTTTATAAATCATCATTGTTACAACTGAGAATTAGCTAGTCAATAAATAACACACATCAGAACTACTCCATTCCACAGCATTTAATATTGCTAATATTAAATGAAGTATTTATTACATCTATAACTGTATGCAGAGAAAAGATAACATTCACTTACATAGACTGTTCAGACAGTTAGCTTTATCCTAACCCTTGAAGGTGCTTAAGGGATTATTCCAGACCTTGAAATATATTGTTTATTTTTAATTTACAGTTAGACTAGTCATATGTCTCAGTATCATATACTTAATTACCTGGCTTAATACACAACCATAACAGCAGACACATCGCACACATATATAGTAAAATATTAGTTAATGTTGAATTAAATATATTTCCCCCCCCTTTTTTTTTTAATATATGGAAACTTTCACTTGTCATAGAATATATGAATATATTCATGAATACACAAATGTAACAACTACTTTATATCAACAGCTCTATATAATGAATATTCCTGGGAATTAACATAAAAATAATTTAACTAAGCTGCAGGAGATATTTTAAGATAAGGCATAATATAATTACTCATTTAGATGCACTGGCAAAGTAAGTTGAGAAGTAAAAAAAAAGAAAAGAGAGACTGTAAAGACTTTTAGACTTGCTGACATGATTATTTTCCAGACGAGTGACCTATATATACAGAAAACAGTGTTTCTACAACAGAGTTGCACAGTGCATTTATTCCATTGAAGTTTCCAAATGTTTTCCTCCCTAATTCATCAGTTTGTTCTAAGCAGATTAGACAGAAACCTCATTCTCTACCCCCTCTAAACACTGACTGCAAACATACAAACATGGAGCTACATCAATGTCACTGTCTGCTCCAGTGATAAATGCTGTCCAATTTCTTTGTCTAGAATATAATTAAAAATAGAAGTATTGGAGACCAGTGAGTTAAACAATCCAAACTATATGTCAGGTACATTAGTGTTACCATTACATATACCAGTCTTCACTATAGTAGTGTACACAGTGTAGTACAAGTCTTTGACTGGATGTTTATTTTAGTTCCAAATTGATGGTAGTGCCTTCCTGTATTTTCAGTGTCCATCCCCATTCACTCATTTCTATTCTGTTTCTTAACTTGACAACTGCTTAGAAACTGTACTATGCAGTACAGTTCAGAACACTTTAACTTTGTTGTTGAGGTTTGTTTTTACACTTAAAGTACGAAGACTTTTTAATTGAAGGTGGAAAGAGGTTGATCAGTTACTCACAGTCTCTCCAGGGATCTCAGCCCAAAGAAAGAGCCATTCTTCAACCATAGGATCTTGTTGTTACTCAGAATCCTAGAAGAAGTCAGGAAAGAATTTGGTTAATAGAACATGATAATTCCACTGATTAAAAACATGTAATTATAGTAAATGACTGCTCTGTAAAATACTAATCACAAAATTCTGTGCCTCATTTGCATTTTCCCATCATAGCAGTAAATAAAGATTACTATTTCCTTCAGTTTCTTATTTATTAAAAGAAAGCATATTCAAGAAATATGTCAACAAATGAACTTTGGCTACGACTTGTAAAGTATAATATCGATGTGTCCCCACATCACTAGTAGATTCAAAATTACTACTGGCAAAGATATTTGCTGGACTTCCCAGTCAACAAAAAGGCTGATGAAGCAAGGGAGATGTTAAAAACTGTTCCCTTAAACTAGAAGATCTGCTGTAACAGATCTACCAGCCCTAACCTGTTCTCTTAAATGCTGAGGTAGAAAACAGAAAATATTTTCTTTTCACCTTCTATAGAAGAGGGTAAAAAAAAAAAAAAAAAAAAAAAAGGACTGAAAAAAAGGACTTCTACCACAAAAATAGGCTTAGTCAGAAATGCTTTCCTCTTGCAACCTCTATACAGTAGAAATTCAGTAACGCAGCTAAGTTTGTCCCATTCACAACCATCAAGTACACATGCAAAGTGACCCTACATACAAGCTATTGAAGAATTTGTCTATTTTTCCTCTGTTGATGTCGCAAGAGGCCCTAATTTAGTGATTTTTTCACTGCAATATTTTCCTGTCTATTTCAGAAGCAATACAATACAAATACGTAGTCATTCTGAAGATGTTACCTATTAAAACCTTACAATATAAAGAAGTGCAATTTGTTTTGGAAGCTCAAGAAAATTTTTTTTTTAAAGAATGGTTATACAATGTGCAGAAGAAACTTCTGTCTCTTAACAAATCTTATTCCACCTGCTGTAAAAAAGAAATATTTTCATGTAACATTTACAATAAGTTA